>NC_090929.1:561468858-566468858 GCF_040938575.1 Ambystoma mexicanum
ACACACATAAGAACATCCACACATACCTCAACACATCACAGAACATTCAAAATATATGTACAACATGCTGTGCCAGCTCACACACCACTAATAGTGATGGTTGCCTCCTACCATGTGAAGACTATGTCAACACCACTGACAGATTATTCCCCATGACAGCACCGCCAATATTTGTAGAAGTAGATTGACTACTACATCCCGCAGTTGTGTGGCAACAGCCACCCAATGGCTGACTTCAGAATACCTGCTGCAGGGCTCAACCATGTGAACACACGCATTTGCTTTGTGACAATCCTACACATGCCATCCTTAGTGAAAGACAACTCATGTGAACCACTTCAATCACCCCTGGATGTCAGTGGCTCCAACGCGTATCATTTGTGTACCACAAATTCCTATGGACATGGAACACACACACCTACACTGTAAGCATCAACAGAAAAAACGGAATTTTTCACATACAAGTCTGAAGAGAGTCCCTCTACTCACCCCACACAATCAGAAACAAATGACAGCATGCACGATCATTCCTTCCTTTTGCAACTTGCAAGAACGCCTTAGGGGAAACAATAATCATTGTGTGCACTACACAATGAAACTTACATCTACTGGCTCCAACCTCTCATTAGCACATTGTCCTTCTTCCTAGCCCATGCACATAACCAAATAGCTGGGTCCAGCTCTGCCACAGATATTATAGCAAGTACAATAGAAGTTGTAGCTTTAGATGATTTGTAGCACATTGTGAAAATGGCCACTTCATCTACACCAAAGGATGGATGACAGGTGTGTATTTCCCAACACTTGCCCAGTGTCTGTGCATGTTTTAAAAAACAAAGGTATGTATCATAGGAGGAGGCTGGCATAAAGTTTCTGTGCAAGACGTACCCATTGGCTGGGCCACATTGCTTACTTTCAATGCCTACAAGTCAGTCACCACAAATGGCCCCACAAACAGATACATGTGGCAGGTAATACATAAATTGGAAAGGACACCTAGCAGGTATGTTGCAATTTCCTTGGGTTATTTGTGTCAATGGCATGTATCACCAAGGTGTGCAGTACTCATCCTAACATGTCATAACATAACAACAATAAAACCTGGCACTTGTAGTGTTTTAACATTACACCTCAACAGGCGCTTGACTCACTTCTCATGTTCATTGTATCTTCTTGAATAGATAACCAGTTTCTTAGCTTCCTCAACTCTTGACACTGGGCCAGACAAGCCTTCTTGAATCTTCCTTCAATGTCAGCTATTTTCTTCTACCACGCCACACTTCCAGCCCTTCTATTCATGGGATACTAGTTTTCTAAAATGCTTTGTGGAACATCCAGATTCTATACACAGATAAATATATATTGGTGGCACCGCCTGCAGTCTATTTACTGCGTATAGCCAGCCTCGTGCATTACAGCATTGGTACAATTGTGAAATGGCTTGCATTTTCTTCAGTGCACTCCGCACGTGCAATCTTCATTCCGCACATGAGATGTTACTCAATTCTTCACTTCGCCATCGGATTCTATAAAGTCTATATACTCTCTTCATTAGCATTTCTTTGGGGTGCGTCATTTCCCGTTCATGTGACGTCACCAGTCTTCTCTTTCATTTATCTTCACACTTATTCTGGAACTTCCTTCAGAAGACTGTCATTTCTCCCCATGTACATCATATAGGGTTTACTCAATGGATACCTTGTTTCAAGGACTTTTCATGCTATAGGTATTGTTAAGATGGATTTCTGGACTCAGACCTAGAGGGCAGAAGTTCAGAAGGCCATCCTAGTTTTTTGGAACAGGGTAACCTCTGGACAACCAAGACCAATCAGGGTAGCTATGGTAGGCGGTCAAGACTAAGTCTCAGGAGGGGTGACGGTGACCGAAGGACCTCAATGAGCGCACAGAGCAACGCCACTTACAAATTACTCCAGACAGGTGTTATATTACACAGCCACAGTAGTGGCTGTGTAGTTATGGTTAAGTTGCTAAACGCATAGGAAGAACACTTTTTGGGTGGCTTATAACATCGCTCCCCCTGGACGAATCCTCACCAATAGTATATGGCCCACTCTGAATTTTTGAGCAAATTTTAGTGAGGTTTGGATTAGGGGGGGCAAAGTAATGGGGGGGTCCCAAAATGTCTTTTTTTCCCATAGACATAATAGGAAAAAGGTTGTGCACGCCTACAGCTGAATTTGCTTGACGGATTTCCACCAAATTTGCAGCAGGAGCGGCGGCTTAGTCCCGAAAGCGTGCTTTTGTTAATTTGGTGTAAAGCCGTCAGTAGTTTTTTTTATTTAAATGGGAAAAACATACGTCAATATTAGTGATATCTATGTCCGCTTCGCGGACAGGACACCGATTGGATTGTCGGCTTACGTCATGTCTGTTGACATGCAGCGTGTTCGCTGATTGGCTGGGGTGAGGCTTGAGGTGCATCACAATGTTTTAATCTTGGATCCCCCGACAGCGTGGCGGCGAACAGTGGCAAAATACAATTTTGGGGAGTGTGTTGGTGTGCAGGAGTAGTTGGGGAGGGTTGAGGAGTAAGAGATTGGTCAAATACTGTATTTGTTTAGGTGGCAGGTGCCCTTGATGTGTTCACCATGCCGGCAGTCGTAGCAGCTGTCCGCGGACATAATGAATGCACTACTAGCTATTTTACTTTCGTATGATGTTTATTTTGCTTTGTTAATACAGCATTAATTATTATTAATATGATCTATAAGAAGCCCACATACCACAGTCAAAATGTTTGGTATTATAGGTGTTTTATGCTGCGGTGGTTGTGGCAGGGCCTAGAGTCTTGGGTGCATGGCCGAAGGCCGTAGGCCGTAGGCCATGCACCAAGACTGTAGACTTTGGCCACAACCACTGCAGCATAACACACCCATAGAATCAAACATCCATCAAATATACACAACCCAAAAGTTTGTGTACTTTTTCATTTGTAGAGTTTGTATGTGAAGTTTTGGCGTGGTTATGAAGTTAAGATTTTAGAGTTTGTAAGAAGGAATGCAGTGTTTCTGAGTTTATTTATTGGATACTTACTGGTTGAGTTTTTTGTGGTTGTATGCAGTTTTTTCATGACATGGGTAACTGGACCAGACATACTTTTTTGATCTCTGTGATAACAGAAAAGATCATATTTTAGAGCAGGTAGTTCATAATGAATTATTGCATTGCATAATAGACATTTCTGTATTTTTTTTAACCATCATATTTATTACTTTACAAGTATTGTAGTTCAAACAAGCGTACTGCGCAATTTTCTCAGTTTCTGTGTTTGTTTTCTAAATCATTGGCTCTGTGGGAAAAAAAAATCAATGCTGGATTAAAAAAAAAAAATTCTATGTTGTGGTACAATAATTTATTTCATTGTTTTACTGTTTATTTATTGTTTCTTGCTAATCTTCTATCTGTTGGCTTGTTGCAGATTTTTGGGGCAATTAGATACCTGTTGGCATATTCAAATTGTTTATTTTTACTTTTATGCTATTCATCTATCTGTTGGGTTGTTGCAGATTTTTTGGGTAGTTAGGTACCTGTTGGCGTATACTAACTGCATATTTCTTGCTTGATTTTAGTGGTATTTGTTTATCTGTTTGCTTGTTGCAGATTTTGGGGGCAGTTAGATACCTGTTGGCGTATTCTAACTGTACACGGTTTTGAAGTTGAAGTTTTGCTTATGTTCATACACAGATTACGTATTACATTTTTTAGAATATTAAGTAAGCATTTGCAAGATTTTCTGGCAATCTCTGCTTTAGAGTAATAATACTATCATTACATTCGAACCATGCACAATTCTTTTTTATATATGTGACCTGTATTGGTTGTGGCTCCTGCTTCGTAGATTATAACTATTGTTGTGAAGGTTTTCTTACCAAGTGATACTTGACCATGTGTGAATCCATTCAGCTTACAGTAAGCATTTGCAAGATTTTCTGGCAATCTCTGCTTTAGAGTAATAATACTATCATTACATTCGAACCATGCACAATTCTTTTTTATATATGTGACCTGTATTGGTTGTGGCTCCTGCTTCGTAGATTATAACTATTGTTGTGAAGGTTTTCTTACCAAGTGATACTTGACCATGTGTGAATCCATTCAGCTTACAGTTGTTTTTGCTACCATCGGCATTGTAACGTAAAAGCATTACTATTCCAAATTTACTATGTGTCTGTATTTGTAAGGTGGAGCGATTATCTGAATTGCAGGTAGTACATAATCTGCCATGGTTTGCATTTTGTACAAGTTGCTGAAATGGAATGGATTCACAGTTAGCTATGGATACCTACACAAAGCGTTCATTAAGGACTTCTTCCTGTGCCACATGGTTGCAGAGAGTGCATGTATGTTTCCACATGTATGAAATCTGAAATTTTTTTTTTTATAGGTATGTTTTTGTTTTCCCGTACTTGTGTTAAGTACATTAGACATTCTTGTGGATCTTCTTGTGAGTTTACAGTGAATTTAACAATTCCAGCACAGTAGTCCAATTCTTGCCTTATTCCATGAACACTGCAAGTGTTGTCAGGGTTGTTGGTTGCATTTCTATGATGGACTAACATTTGCAAACACAATTGGTCTGTACTGTGTAAGTAAATGTTCTCAATAATTCGTGGCAATTGGAATAGAATATGTATTGCTACATTTGAAAAGCAATTTACAGCAGTTACATTTGAAAATTTGAATGGACCTGATAGTTCTGCCTGGAAGTCATTTCTTTGGAGTGCGTGTTGCTTTTTTGAAGAAGTAGTTGAGTTAATTTGACCACTAGATTCTTGTTTGATTGTGGTACTTGATGAAGTATTAGTTTCTTTTTTTTTTCTTGGAAGGAATTGTAGTGATATCCTGTATCATTTCAGTTTGAAGTAGTTTTATTTTACAATGTTTTGCTTGTTGTGTAAAAGGATAGGTTTTCAGATGGGGGTGTGGAGTGAACACAGCCTATTGTATTCTAGAATGCATGGAATATCAGCATTTACTTTACTTGCATCAAAGTTGATTAGAAATAGGCCGTCAAGTGTACGTAAGCGTGATAGTGCTACATAGCTCATGCCTTCTTTAAAGACTGTGCTACGAATATCTATTAATGCTTTATCTAGGGTAAGACCTTGTGATTTGTGAATGGTCACTGCGTATGCTAGAGTTAGTGAAAATTGTTCTATGCGTACGTACATGTCTTTGAAAAGAAGGAAGCGGGCGTTGAGCGTCCTATCCTTTTAACTTCTGATAGTTTGTCAAAGAGAATATTGACAAATTGAATGTTGTTGTCACGTGGGTATGTTTGAAAGCCAAGAGCTGTATGAAGTGCTCCATTAACTAGTCCTTGCTCCACGTCAAGGTTATTTTTAAGCATTACCATACAGTTTAAAGATCATTTTAATATTTTCTCCAAACCAGCTGTGTTGCAGGTAGAGTTTTCTAAGGTGTTTAGTCTTGTTGTGGCTTGTTGACACATGGGTAGCGTCATACCATGTACTTCCAGTTTGTCTGTGGAGCAAATTTCAATTATTGGTTGCATTTCTTTTTTCAACATTGTTTCATTGAATTTTGAACAGTTTGCAAGAGTTGGCATCATGGACATACAATTGACATTTTTGTGTACTAATTTTTCCATGACATCAGTAGCACATGAGTTATGGCCATACAGTGCATGGATGTGCCATGTTTTTAATATTGATTGTGCTTCTTGAGGTAGTACACCAACTCTAATACTTTTTAAAATGATAGCGTATGTGAGGTCTGCAGACTGACGCATGTTTTTTGTTAATTCTCTTTATTGGAAATGTTGCCAAAGGTTGACATTTCCTATGCTGCCAACGTTTTTACGGCAGAGTTTGTGTCCTAAGGTTTTAAAAATAGGTTCAGCTTTCACTGGTGTCAATTGAAGAAGATCTCCAAAAACAATAATCTGTTTTCCTCCAAAGAGCTGGTCGTAGTCTGTTTTGAGGACCTCTTGTAATCTGAGGTTAATCAAAGCCAACATTAGGTTGGAGACCATGCTCACCTCATCTATTAGCAGCATTTTCATTTGTTTGAAAACTCTGCGGAGTTCCACTGCAGTTTCTGTGGAAAGTTTGTAAGCGCATAATTTGTTTTGGTGTGCTACTGGAAGGAGTTGTAATCGGTGTAAAGTGGCACCGCCTATGTTGTAGGCATCTAAACCTGTGGGCGCAGTTACAAAAGCTGACAGTTTGTTGCTTGTCAATGGTTGAAGGAACTTGCTGATGATTTTGATTAAAAGTGTTTTGCCTGAACCAGCTTCACCACTCACATATAGCAGTATAGGTTTGTAGTCTTGGCAGGTACAGTTTTTATTTTCATTTTCCACACCATGTTCAATTTGTTTTGTTATTTCTTGGAAAATGCTACGCTGCTCATTGTTCAGCTTCACAAGTGCTGGCTGATCATTACAACAAAAGTCTTTTGTTGCTTGTTCATACTGACACATGGTGTTTTCTAATTCTGTCATGGCTAATTCTGCCTCATTTTCTTTTAGTGACTGTGCAAGTGGTTCTTGGCTTCTTGTTACAGAAGGTTGACTACTGTTGGGAGTGTCCACTTTTAGTTGGCCCTGGAGTTCTTCTTTGTGTTGCTGTTCATTGTGCAACATTGTTTGGTACTATGTAAAGTTTACATCTATTATAGTGCTTTCATTTGCTTTGAAAGCGTCTTCATATGAGTCATATGTATCCAGTAACTCTTCTTCTTTTCTCCATCGTTTAAAAAGTTGTAGCAGGGACATGTAATACAGTTCTTTATGTTAAGGAGTTTTAAATGACAACTTGATATGATTAATTAAACTGTGTTTGGTAAGTTTCACTAAGCTGCCTTCACAATTTATCACTCTGTATCTACCTTTCTTTTCATCTGGTTTAAAATTATTTTTGTATGTGAAGTTCTGGGCTACGTGTTAGAGACAAATGGTTTCCAAAGTGGTACTCCTGTTTGGGTAGTATGTGTCTAGTAAATTGTTTTTGAAAATGTCTTGGGTGTTGGGATAATTTTTGGCTATTGTTTCTATGTCCTCATATGATTTGAGAACTTTTTTTTTAGATTTTGCAGGACCAAGATTTAGCCATACTATATTGTCAGATTTTCCATACAAGGCAGTACCCGTTAAACGGTCTGCAGCTTCACAGCAGCTACATTCTCAATGAGAAAGTATTTCTATGCCTAAACTGTACAATTTCTGTGATATTGTTTTGTCAGATGATATGTCATCCCAGAGGTCCTGAAGCTCTGTTTTCTCTGCTTTGGTTAAGTAGGCTGTGACATATCGTGCAACTGCAGTGGAATGGTTTGCAATGTACTGCACATCTATGTTTGCATTCCATAGGGGGGCAATTATTATATTGTAATCATTGATGTATTTTGATTCTTCTATTCTTTTTATGTAATATGTGTTCTTAGGTGATTTACCTTTGACACTATGTCTGACTGAAGACATGAAGTTGTTTACTTGACCTGTTGCTGAAACTAAACTGGTCCAGGGAAACCAAAGTGGTATTTGGTCTAGTATTTCCCTTTTTTTATATTTGCGACTGCAATATTTCCCAGATTTGAGTCTTTGAAATTGTAAAATGTGTGCATGAAGGTCACTATGTGTTGTTTGTGAAGGGATTTCACAAGTAACATATTTTGGATGAACTGCAAAACAGTGGCATCACTGTCCTGACCAAATTTAGGAACATCTTTAATCCATAATAGCATGTGGATGTGTGGTGCTCCTCTGGCTTTTTATTCTTTTCTCCAAGGTATATCTTGATACATTTACAGGATCTAGAGAGCAGAGTTCTCCTGGTGTTTTTATATCTATGTTTGTTTTATTTGTGTTTGCTATGCATAGGAAATTGTGTAAATCTTCCAATGCATATTCTGCACAACTTAATGTTACAAACCAAGTCGGTGGGCCAAGGTTTCTTATCATACAGCGTACATCTCTGTGACGTCGGAACCAGTATTCATTTGTACCATGCATGTTTGCTAAAAGATTTGTAATACTTGACTGTAAAACGTCATCTTTTTCTTGCACTTTTTGTAATAATTGCGTAGCTGACATATTTTGAAAATGGGTACCTGATTTTAATGTGTGTGCAACTATGTAGCATAGAGTTGCTAGTTCACTTTCAAAGAGAAGGTGGAATATATATTGCATGTTTTGTCTGAATCTGGGGTTGTCAGAATACATTTGTAGAGAGCGATATTCTGATGCTGTTATCTGTGTGGGACTATCATTGTACCTTCCTCCTTTTCCAGTAGGAAAGAGTAGAGGAAAGACCTGTGCTTCTATACTTTTTTCCCATATGCTGATTGGAGATCCTTTGGCTTGTCGCATTTGGTACGTTTCAAGTGCATCATCTATAGCATCTTTAGAGTGTAAGGATTGAATTGTATAATGGTCTAAAATATTGTATTCTGTAGTAGGATTTAGAAGTTCAAATTGACCAGTTTCTGGTTACTCTTGAATTATTTCAATGGTTTCTCTCAGGTTTTCTTCAATATTAATTTCTTTGTAGTATTCATTGTTGTTTATTAGACAACAATGAATACTTGTCTATCTTTATGTAAGCCCGCGAGTTGTTGCCAAATTATTTTGTCTTTTGTAGGTATGCCATTTACTAAGACAATTAAAGATTGATCTATTGGCCATTGGACTCCTAGAGTGTGTACATTTTCTGTGAGATCTAATGGTAAATAAACTACTTTGCAATGACAGCCGTTGACTAATTCAGAGGGAGGTCATTTTGCTGTTTTTGGTTGGAGGCGTATTATTGCTTGAAATGGGTGCGCTGTTTGAATTAAGATGCTCTCATATAAATTAAGTTGTTGCAGGGGTTTTGGTAGTGGGAATAATTCCAAGTTATTTTTGATAGCATGTGAAGGCGTTTGGTTGTTGTCATATTTTGCAGTGCAGTAATTGCAAAGTATTAAGGGGTCAGTAATGTCATATATGTTTTCTGATATAAGGTAGAAAGCTAATTGGAACCATTTCGAATCTTCATTGTCTTCTATTTTGTACGTTATGTCTATAGTTGTTGTGGTACTTTTATAAGAGGTCCTGCGGCAACACACGTAGACATGGTTTGGTACTTCAGCAGAGGTACATTTAAAATTTAGTATTTCTTTTTTGTATGTGTATAAGAGAAGGTTGCTATTTGTACAGTAGTTCTAGTTTGTTGTACATCTATTTCATTTTATAAGTGGCTTTCAATTCCAAAATATTTTCTCTGGATATGGTCTATTTCATTGAGTAGTTGGTTGGCTGAACCATGTAGAGGATTGTTATTTAAGTTGGCTAGTGCTAAAGCAGGACTTTTAGCCTAGTAGAGTTTTTGGACTAGATTTCATATAGTTGAATGATGTGTTGATATCATTTTGATATGATGGAAGGTGCTTTTGCAAATAGGTCCTGAAATGCCGGCTAATGAATGTTCTTGTAGTCCTGTGTATTTGCGCACTGGACAGGCATCCATATTTTGTAGTAGTTTCATTTTGAATTTGTCCTTGCTTTTTACATACTGATTGAGGAACTTGCGTAAAGATTTGAAAGCTTTTTTGGCAATGTTACACATTGATGTGCACAGCCATTTGTAGACTGGACGTTTTGGTTCAGTAGATTGGGGAGGTAATACTGAGTTTCCTGGGGATATTTTTGTGAGCAGATTTTGTTCCATAATGGTGTTATTATGTTTTTCATACCGTCATCCACTGCTATGTATAGAAATTGGGTTTGTTTGCTTTTGTTAATATGCTTCTTCCTTAAAATATGGTTCTGTGGTGTGACTCCATTCACCTCCACAAATATTTAAGAAGCTATTTTTGGTGATATTCCGTTTATTGAGAAGTCTTTTTTATATTTTAGTAGTTAGTATTGTTAGTGGGTTCATTCTGTTTAAAACTAAAATAAATAACTTCCTTTTGAGAAGGATTGCACCGTTTACGAGAGCTTCTAGGATTAATTTTCTACCGTAGGTTTTAAGGGTTGTGCATGATTTCTCTCCTGTTTTTAAAAGGTTCGGAAGGACTCTGTGCGGAACATTTGTTGTAAAACATTTTTTTTTGGTATGCTTACTTGCCACTACATCAAGATGTATAGGTCCAGTGTTAGCAGTAGTGGTAGTTGAAGTCTTGTTAATCACTTTCTGTTTGGTTTTACATATTGATAGAGGAGGGAAAGTTTCTGTACTGGAAGCTTGTTTTGTTTTGCTTAATAACTGTATTAACTGTTTTGTTTGAACTTTTTGTACAAAAACATTCTAGAGATGGTTGCTTATTTTGGACACTTTTTTTATTTGCTCTACTTCTGCGTTGCTTTCTACTGAGTTGCTTTTTGGTAGCCATTCCTTTGGCGTCTGTTGGAGAAAAAAAAGAAAGTGTGGGTTGGGATGTTTTTTGCAGTGAATGTGTGCTTTGTGCATGAGTGTATGAGTATGATGGTAAGTATGATTGTGGATGTGTGTGATTGTGCAATGGCAAGGTACATTAAGGCTATTCTTGTATTTGTGTGTTACTATACTGGGCTTCAGATGACAATGTAAAGTAGGTAGCTGGCAAGGGGAAGCAGAAATACTAGCAGTTAGAACATTATTGGTGTCATTGTGAGGTTGGTTGTAATGGATAAACGATGCCGGTAAAGGATTAAGACCCCGCTATTAGAGGCACTGTTAATAATGGTGCCTCTAATAGCGGCATGGGCGTGGGCACGTGACCCATCATACGGGCAATACCGGCATGCCGCTAATAGGAGGAAATCACAAGTCAGGCGGACAAGCAAATACCGGCATCATGAAGGCGCTAAATAGGGGATACCGGCATGACGGTAATACCGGCATTGTGAACCAACCGTAAAATGCAATGTGCAGTGTTCCCAACTGCTACAGGTGCACACAATCAGCACAGGTGGAGGCAATGGAGTCTGGGCCAGTACAAAAGGAGCACACCCACACACCACACCCCTTCCCACAGCAAGATGATTCCAATAGTCGTGGCAATACTGGAGCTGGAGGACAGGCTTGCATTGCAACACCAGCAACAACAACAACAGCAGGCACCACAGAGGAGACGGAGGAGGAGAAGGAGGGTGAGACAGGCCCAGCATGCCCCACCAGTGCTGTCACAATCACCTGTGTCTCTGCAGGAGCGATAGGTGAGCCTCCCTTGACCCCGAGTCTTCACTTCCCCTGTTTCACCCATAGGAATACCTGTCAAATACAAGGAGTACACTCAGACCTGAATTCACCCGATTCCCCTGGGCCCTTCCCTTCTCTTTACTGTGTGCTGTGATGTCCCCCTGTGGGCTTACTTTGATCTTTAGTAAGGTGTGCACTCCATCCTGCATTTGCAGAGGCTCGATTGGCTCATGTGATTGGTGCCAATGTCTGTAGGCTGAGTTCAGATGCCAAACGCTGTTTTATGCCTTCACAGCGAGGCCGAGTGATCAAGGCGCCAGTTTCTTCACTGACTGGAAAGTCCTTCCCACAAGTGTCTCTTCTTAGTTACAGGGGTTTGTGCGCTTGTGCAACTAACCTGGATTCCAGTGTTGCGGGAAGATTTGGTGAGTATGCGCAGCATTACTGATGTGCACGTGTTAACGCTGTTCTTCTCTGTTCTTACAGGTGTCGGTGTAGAGGTCCCCTCTTGACTGCAGATAGCTGCGATGTGGAGTAAGAACTAGGTAAAAGCAGACGTAGGATGATCTGGAGCAGGTGAGCAGAAGCAGGATGATCCGGAGCAGGTAAGCAGAAACATGATGATCCGGAGCAGGTAAGCAGATGCTGGCTGATCCAGAGCATGGCAAGTGTGTTGCTGATACAGCTCACAGTAAGCAACACAAAGCACTGGAAAATCCTGGGTGTGGTTTATATAGCCAGCCACACCCAAACACTAGAGAGCTCATGAGTTATCATGCACTTCCTGTTTGGCAACAGGAAGTAGTCACCAGGAAGTTACTACAAACACTAGGAAGGAATGAAATGAGAGATTTCTTATGGGTTCTTTGTGTGTATATGCCAGGCCTGCCAAGCCTCCACCCAGCTTGCCCCAACTACCTGCCTGATACCCATGACAAGTGCAGCCAGCGTTACCACGCAGGGGGCCCCCAATCCCTCGCATCAGAGCCAGTGGGGCACATGCATGGTATATCACAACCCTTATTTTCTCGCATTCTGAACCAAGTGCTGGATGCCCTCCTCAAGCACATAAGGGGCTACATTTCCCTACCACGGACTCCCCAGGCGATTTTTTATACAAAAGTTGGCTTCCATGCACTGGCAGGCATGCCAAATTGTATAGGTGCCCTCGACTGCACCCACGTGGAGTTGGTGGTCCCGCATGCCATGGAGGTGGTGTACCGCAACCGCAAGCATTACCACTCCATCAATGTACAGATGGTATGCGACGCAAGCAAGATCATCACACATTGTTGTGCCCGATATCCCGGATGAACTCATGACTTTATGGTCCTGCGGAACTCCACGCTACCACGCTACATGGAGGTACATGCTGGACGACGTGCCTGGCTGCCTGGTAAGTTGCATGACAGGCACATGGCACTGAAATGGGGGAGAGATGCACACACCACCATGGTGTCAATGTTGATGTGACAGCATGATGTGCACATCACTAAACACTGTGCCCCAAAGCATCCCAAACAGAACATGAGACCCACATCCCTTAGGAATGAAGTAGGTTTGACACCTATCACAACATGACAAACAGTAAACCACCCCACATCCCACAACACATGCACCACTCATCAGCAGACCTCACCCTCCATAACACCATCCAGCAACATTCAGTGTATATGCACTATGCTGCTGTCTCCAGCAAATCACCACACAGGACAAGCATCTATGGGAGTACATTGAACAGAACCACCAAGGGAATCCACTGTTTGTCACAGGGCCGCCACATCCACAGGAATGCTGCATGTCACAATGGGAAAAATCAGTGCCGAAAGCCTAATATCACAGAGCCTACTGGAATCCACAGGAATGCTGCATGTCACAATGGGAAAAATCAGCACTGAAAGCCTAATATCGCAGAGCCTACTGCCAACACTCCCACTCAGAAATTCATACAGAACACAACACATCACAAAATTGACACAAACACAGCTGTATGTGTACACAATGCATGACCAACAATATGGCAGTGCACAGCGTGTATCATCTTGAAGATGCAACCCACACTATTATTCCATGGCACAGGATACATTGAGGGCCTAAAAATGGCATGCATACAACCAGGGACATGTGCATGTGATCAACAATAATCTGTAGGCATGTATGACTAGTACAGCTGTCCATCATGAATCCACTGACATATAACTTTTATTGCCTCCCATGCAGGTGACAGTGGCTATTCCTTGAAGCCATGGCTCCTCACCCCTGTCCGAAACCCTCAGAACAGCCATGAGGAGGACTACAATCGATCCCACACCCGTATCTGTGTGGTCATTGAGCAGTCCTTTGGCCTGTTGAAGGCATGGTTTTGCTGCCTTAGCCGGTCGGGTGGGGCACTCCTCTAAAGGCATGAGAAGGTGGCCAAGATCATCATGGCATGTGTCGTACTGCACAACATGTGTATCCAACAGAACGTGCCCCTGCCCCTGACATTCATCTGCTAGCACCTGGTGATGATGAAGGGGATGAAGAAGATGTGGCTGAACATCATCGTGGTGGCGATGCAAAGGAGGGACGTGCTGTGCATCAGTCAGTGATTGCACAATACTTCTGACACACATGGCTGCAGAGGGTGACATTATAGTTGGATGGAGGGCACTGGTTGTGGGGGTACATGTACACTATGCACTGTATATGAATAAATGACACATGTGCAATGATGAATTTCCACTCAAGTCATTTTTTAACACAACAGGTGCATTGAAAATTACAATGAAAATTAAACTGTACTAACCCTCCACCACCCTCACCCTCTCCCCCTCCCCCACAACTCCCCCACATACCCTCCCCCTCCTCCCTCACCCCCCACAACTCCCCCACATACCCTCAACCCCCTCCCCCTACCCCCACAACTCCCCCACACACCCTCAACCCCCTCCCCCTCCACCCACAACTCCCTCACACATGTCCCAACAAGTGTCTATTGCCTTCATCAGGCTGGCCAGTCTACTTCCTGCCACTCCCTGCACCTGGAGGCGGCATGTCCGGGTGGCGCAGGGTGCATGACAACCTGTGGAGTGGGCTTGTCTGTGTTGAGCTGGAGGACGATGGGGTGGCCGCCTGCTCCATTTGGGTGGTCGGACGCTCAGCCTCCAATGAATCAGCAATGCGGCCGAGGACCGAGGACCTGCCGCAGGGCTGATACCTCCTCACATAGTCTACTTGTGTTTTCGGCAAAGATCTTGCCCAGGGAGGCGGTGTTATCAGAAATGATCTTGCCCAGAGAGGTTTTCACGCCACTCCTGCCTTGCTTGGGCATTGTCACTTACAAATTGTTGCACCAGGGCAGTTAGCTCCTCCTGCCGCTGCTGCCCCACCGGTACACCTGTGGAGGTAGAGGGTGCTTGGGTGTGATGTACAATTTCTATTGTATCCCCTATGGGACTCATGACCCCTTGTTTGAACTCCCCCACAGACTGCTCTGGGGTGGTGGCGTGGTCGGAGTCCAACAATGTGAGCTGTGGAGATGGTGCCAGACTTGGTGTGCGGGGCAGTTCGGTGGGTTGTCCCCACGGGCACCCACACTTCTTCCTGCACCTCCTCCTCAGCCAGGGGTGCTGCGGCTGCCGACTTCCCAACTGAACTGGACTCTGCTCAGTGTGTCGACGGCCCTTGGTGGCACCAGTGCCATGGCATCCAGAGGTGGTTTCCTCTGTGGTGCATGGCGAGCCTTGTGTTGGGCTTCGGAGGTCTAAGGCCTGCTCGCCTCATCCCGGGCCCTCTTCTGGGGTGTGGTTGGCTGTGGGGGTGAGTCCTGTGCCTTGCTGTTGTGGTCTGAGCCTGTGGGGGTCGAAGAGAGGGACGGCATAAGTGATGGTTTGATAAGCATCATGCATACATTTGTTTAATTGCTCATCTACACAATAGAGGGTAATAGGCAGTTGAGTTTGGATGATCACATTGCTCGCTATATGGGTGGGTAATGCAGGCATACGTTGGGGTCACTCATGTTGAGGAAGATGTATGTTATATGGCATGCATATTTGTTGTGGCCTACATGTAGTGTGACTTATGCCATTAACATCTTAGTGTGGTTTGTGTAAGGTATGGCATTGCCTTTCTGCAGGCATCTGCATGTGTCTGTGCTGTGTATGACAACTATTCTGGGAATGTGTGTGCATTGTGCCATGGCTTGCCTCTTCAGACAGACATATTGGTGGACTATCATCAGACTCTGCATTACAGTGTTTTCTTAGGACACTCACCTCCGTCCGCAAATGACGTGGCCCCAAACTCCAAGTCTCCCATGCCTTCAATGGCATCCATGCTGATCAGGCTTGTGCATATGTCCTCCCACCGGGACAGCTTTATGGGAGAGTGTGCTCCTCCGCCAGTTGACATGGCCTGGCTCCTGTTGGCCGAGAGGATGTTGCGGACTCGCAGGTGCAAGTCATCCCACCTTTTCCTGCAGTCCTTGGTTGTACAGGGGGTGTTGCCAACAGCACTTACTTTTTGCGCCACTAGTGCCCAGATCTCCTTCTTTCTAATTATGGCCTCCCTCTTGAGGCTCTGGGCAAACACGACATCTGCATGTTCTTCCAGGGTCTCGGCGAGTATGGTCAACTCATCTTCATTAAAGCGCTTGTTGCGCTGGTGGGAGGCACCATTTTTAACAACCTTGGGCATTGTAGTGTTGTTGTGGATTGGATTTCACACACAGCAATATCCTGCAGGTCCTGGCTGCTGAGGATGGCAATGGATTGTGTTTTTAAAGATGGCGACTGTGCTCTTTCCCGTTCCTGCGCGATGACGCTACTTCCGGTTCCGCTTATTTACAGTCAACATTATTAGCGGTCACCACTAATAGCGGTCACCACTAATGCCATCTTGCTTCATGCCGGTAGTGCAATCTGCGCTTTACTTGCTGGCGCTAAGGGCCTTTTTAGGGACTTTAGCGTCATGCTGGTAATGTCATTACCGGCATGGTGCAAAGCTTGCGCCCGCAATGTCGTAATAGCCCTCTTAGCAGGCTCTGACCTACACAGACACGGTATTTACTCCATGCCGGTAAGGGCAGTTACTTACCTCCAACCTCAGAATGTCCCCCTATGTTAGTTTTGTCCTTACATTTTTGTATGGAAAGAGTAGGTTTCTTCTAAGTCCTTGTTCATACTTCAGACGCTGCTGCTTTTCAGACTTTTCAGGAGACTGGAGTTCACTGAAAGTGTAATAGAAGTAATTTAGTGCATATGTGTGTTTATAGCATTTTTGTTAATGTAGACATTTTTTTGCACTTTTCTTTGCCTCTATGCATGCTGTATCTTTTATTTAGAATCTGTTAGTTGAATATGTTTTTCAAACAGTATAATAGTATAATAGTAAACATATAGATCACACTTGTTTTTTTAATGTTATGTTAATGGATGTTAAGAGATAGAAGAAATAATCATATGCATTTTGTGCTATTTTTACAGGGTAAATGGCAGAGATTGTACATAAAAGCATTCAATGTATGCCTTTGTGAAGGTGTGGGTAATAAAGCAGAAGAATTTGATATAGAGGAAGTGGTGTTGTTTGACCTGGGAGACTTTCTAATGATATTGTCTGTGTGTGTGCTTGAATGAAGATATATGTACTCATCCTGGCTGCATGTCATTTAATAACACACTGGAGAGTCTTTTTCATAATTATACTGTTATTTTTCACATCTTATAATATGAACCACTATTTCTATAGATAGGTGTGTGTGTGTAAACAAAAATTTGGAGAGCTGAAAGCTTTGCAAGTGACACTTCATAGCAGATGGGAGAAGTTCATTTTACAGTTTATACACGGTCAGTGGCATTTACTCTGTTCATATTTTTATTTATTTTGTTTTACATTTTTAAAGTGCTTACACAGCCCGCGGGCATCGAGGCGCTGATACAGGAATTGTTTGTTTTTTAGTTGTGTAATTATTTTGTCTTAGTTGCGTATTTATAACGCGTTTAAACACCCAGAGGTTTCTAAGCGCCGACCCGGGGATCGAATCTGTGTTGCTTCGTGTCGTCTTGCTTTTAAGGCACGTACATTGCCGCTGAGCTATGCTCCCAGGATGGATTGTATTTCTAGAAAAGGTGTACATGTAGTGTAGAAAATATTCATAACTGTGGTCTGTGTTCTGACATGTTGATGTGCTTGAATCTGCAAGTGGAAATCTTGGGAAGTTTTATAGTAGTTGTTGCAGTAGGTCCTTTGCAGTGACAGCCGAATTGTACTGAGAGTGATCAATAGTACATCTAAAGTGCTGATCTGTGATAACAGAGTTAGATGTAGAGTTCTTGGATGCGATTGGTGGATGATTGTGTGACTGCTTTACAGTAGTCAATGAGGAAATGGTGCAGAGAGTGCAGTGGAAAGGGTAGAAGGGCTGCCCTCAGTGTTACTTACGTGCTCCGTGGACACAGCTGTTCGCAGACAGGACATGCTACATCCGGGTTTCCGAGGATGAAGTGGGAGTGTTTTTTGAGGATTAGCCAATCAGGTGTTGAGGTTCTGCTTAGTGTTGAGAGAGGCTGTGTGTAGTGAAGATGGTGGAGGTGCAGAAAGTCAGGGTGTTGGTGGTTGGAGATATGTTTGTGAATGGTTTGGAGCAGTATGCAAAATCTAGGAATGTGGATAACCATTTTGACACAAAAGGAGTGGGTGTGGTGTGGAGCACTGTGCCTGATTTGAATGTGCAGGCAATTCTAGTAGTTTGTCAGGATGTGGCTATGTTTCATAGTCCACATGTAGTTGTCCTACACTCTGGTGCTGTACATTTGGGCTATGTTAGTGGCCCTACTTTGTGGCAAGATCTGCAAAATATGGATCAGGCAATCATGAAAGTCCTTCTAAATGCCAAGGTTATTTTTTTCTGGGTTGACACCTAGGGCAATATGGGACAATAGTTCTGTTTTTTGTCCTCAGCAAAATGTTGCTAGGAAGTTAGTCAAACGAGGCCTGTTTAGTTTTATGACTAGATCGGGCATGTTGTTTTGCAACAATGACAACATTGACTCTGGTAATGTTGATTACTTTAAGGAAGATGGCATTTCTTCATCTTTTATGGGAAATGCCATGCTGTTTTGGAACATAATGGTTGCTTTGGAGAAGCTAATGTGAAGATTTCTGGAGGAAAATAAGAAAAAAAAGAACAACATTGAAAAATAAAAGGTATTTCTGAAGGATCTGCAAACAATACGAAAAAAAGGCTCTTTTCAGAGCCAACCTCAAAGGGGAAATGGGGCACACTATTTAATTTTTCATCCCCCACGCTCAGATTTGTCGATTTGTCCAAGGACAAAGTGGTTGTTCGCAGACAGCGTGTATAACATACAGGGATTTTGGGGTTGAGTGTCATGCAAATGAAAATGAGCAGACCAAGGGATTGGTTAATAAGGTTTACTGGGTGTGTTGTGTAAGGAGAGAGTTTGTCAGTAAGTCTTTTTCCTGATCGAAGAGCAGATAGCTATGGCTGTGTGTTTCAGAAAGCAGATTGTTTGGATTTTGGGAGATTCATGGATAAATTGGTTGGAGGTGCATGCAGATCGCTGTGGAGTGCCTACACATCTTGGATTCTCTAATGTGGAAGTGCACTGCCATGGAGTGGGTGGAATGAAGTTGGTAGATTTGGTACCTCTCTGTGCTTCTTTGGTGACACAGCGTCATCCAGACATTATTATTATTCATTGTGGAGGGAACAGTTTAGGACGTGTGTCTGGAATCTCTTTGCAATTTGGAATGAATGAAGGACTTGGGAAAGTCATGGACATGTATCCAAACTCCAAAGTAATTTTTTCCCGTATTGCGCAGAGACAAATGTGGCTGCATTCTTTTTCATTTGGTCCACAAATGGAGAAAGCAATGTAAACAAGGCTGTTTGTGCCTTTTTGAGAGATGTTGGTATGTCCTCTTTTCAGAATGAAAACATTATGTTTTGTAGCACACACATTTTTTGCAGAGATGGAGTACATCTTACTTATGCCGGCAATCAGATTTTTCTGCGAAATATACAAAATGCATTGTACCTTGAATTAGAGCAAATTCATTGTGCAGTAGGTGTTGACCATTTGAAGTTTTTGAAACACAAAAAAACACCATAAAAAAGCTCTTTTCAGAGCCACCGCTTCCTCCCAGAGAAAAGTGCAATGGTTGTGACAGAGAAGCACTGCACAGTTTTTAGATGTCCGCATACTTCTAAAAAATGCACACGGCCCTGCATTATTTTTTTGTCACTTCTGTTTTTAAACTGTGAAATGCGGCTCTGACACCCCCATGTTGGTTAATTGAGAACACTCCGACAGCCACGCTATCTGCGGACACTCTTACCACCTTTAAAAAAAAAATAAGACACGGGCATATGTGCAACAGTAGAAAAATTTGGAAAGAGAGTTGGAAGCAGAAACTGAAACAAATACAGGGGAATAAGGGTTTGGACATGAAGGAAGGGAGGGGAGGAAGGGATGGAAGTTTGATCGTACCGTTTTTCTTGGTGGGGAAGGTTTGGGGATAGTTGGCTGGAACTTGGAGAGGGGGAACAGGTACATGTGGGACAGTGGTATTTAATGTTTCCTTTAATGTGGTCCACAATGCACTCTTTTAGTTGATTGAAGTGTTGTACTAATAAATCCATTTTCAGTTCCATTCATTTGAGAGGATCTTCTATTATCTCTTTTGAAATATTAATTTTAGTGGTTGTCTGGTCTGTTAAAAAATGTGTCAAGTACATATATGGTAATGATTATTAATTGGCTTATATAGAGAAATGTTCTGTCTACCATTATTATCACTCTTTTCACTCATTTCATCTCGTGGGAAATTCTCTTCCAGCCATTCCAAAGTACTGGACATTTCTTTGTTTAAAAAAAAAATACTTTCAGTGTACATAATACAGAAAATGTATAAGTATATGAAATACATGTAGTGCACTTACTACTTTTTTACAAACTTTTGCTGCTATTGGTGTGTAAGTATGCTCTTGCTTCTTGCTGTGCAGTTTCTGTGAAGTAATTCAGTTGGAGGCTTATTTATTTTGGTTTTGGTATATTCCATTATATTGGAAATGCAACTTCAGTGGATGGTTGGTGTCTTACATATACAGTGTTCACTTCTTATTTATTATTAAATGTAATGCATTTATTTGGTGCTTTTTGAATAGGTTTGTGTGCTTTTATTGTATGATACAATAATGGAAGATACCCTCTAAGTTTTTGGATAGTGCTGATGGTGACCGTGTGAACATGCGGACATGTCAACGGTCCGAGGACATCAAAATCACTTGCGGGGTAAGGGGTTTAGTATTTTCTATGTTATATAAATGTGAGGTAAGGGAGTCTTAGTAAACATTTGTCACATTTCCATGATCTATATTTATATTCAGTGAAAAAAAACTTTGTTAAAGGGACGTTATGGTCAAGTTGCACTACTAAAATCCTATGAAATTCAGTGAAAAAAACGTTGTTAAAGGGACGTTATGGATAAGTTGTGCTACTAAAGACCTATGAAATTCAGTGAAAAAAACTGTGTTAAAGGGACGTTATGGTTAAGTTGCGCTACTAAAAACCTATGAAATTCAGTGAAAAAACGTTGTTAAAGGTACGTTATGGTTCGAAGTAAAACCGAAAAACTCCTGAAATTCGCAAGTTATGGTAAGATAAGCAACCATACCTCGTGCCACCATCGTGCACTGCTCAGACTAACCCCCAGGACATCAAAGATGACATCACAAATGCCATTAATGACATCACTGATGACATCACAAGTGCATTCACTTTTCATGAAAAGTCTGTATAAGCGATTCTTATTATAATGTTGACAAAAAAGTGTCAAGGATCATTGGAATAAATATCATGAGCTACGTAGTGCATTAAGCAATGCATTGATATAAATAGCATTCTATTATGAAGTTCTTTCCAGTGTAATGAGCTACTCATGTATAAACATAAGCATTGTGTGCAGCATACATGATGGAGGTGCAATATTCAGAATCTTCCCATGTTAAATAGTGAAATGATAAATGCTTTCTTATTAGAGTTTTGCATACTGTGCAACATGTAATAAGTAGCTAATAAAACCCACTTACTACATAATTTCATTATTACATACAAAACACAAAGACACAACAACACATACAAATATGAGTATGTACAGGGAAAGTCAAGTAAGCAAAAAAGCAGCAGTAGTACCAGAAAGTGTTCATAACATAACTGATTATCTTTATGCAGAGAAATGATTGCTCTGTTTCAAAGCTGCTACTTCGCCTATGTATATGTATCACATGATGTGACTGGACCCTAAGGAAACTAGTGTGAGTACAATGTATACAAATATGAGAATACACATGGAATGTTCAGTAATAAAAAAAACAACAGAAGTATCAGAAAGTGCTGATAACCCTACTGCTTATCTTCATGCACAGACAGGATTCCTGTCTTTCAAGCCTGTGGGCCTCATTACGAGTATGGAGGCAGCCATACCGGGTTCTGTGAATGAGGAATTACCGGGTCATTCCAACCTTGGAGTACCCGGTATTTCCCCATTCAGGGAACCCATCGCCATTCCCATTCGAGCCCCCACAGGGCTCAATGGGAATGGGGATGGAGCTAATAACGGGCCTGTTAATAACGGGCCCGTTATTAGCTCCTTGGTCCGCTTGCGGGATCCGCAAAGGACATCTGATCTGACCAGGAAAAAATAGGGAGCCAGACATGTGATGTCATCATTGATGTCATCAATGACATTTTTGATGTCATCTTTGATGTCTTGGGTGTTAGTCTTAGCAGTGCACAGTGGTGGCCTGAATTATGTTTGCTTATCTTACCATAACTTGTAAATTTCAGGGGTTTTTTGATTTTACTTCGAACTATAATGTCCCTTTATCAAAGTTTTTTTGACTGATTTTCATAGGTTTTTAGTAGCGCAACTTAACCATAATGTCCCTTTAACAAAGTTTTTGTCACTGAATTTCATAGGTTTTTAGTAGCACAACTTAACCATAACGTCCCTTTAACAAAGTTTTTTACACTGAATAAAAATATAGAAACATTTATTACAAGGCCTTTGTAATATAGACCATAGCAAAGGAATCACAGTAACACTAAGTAAACCAACACATCACAATCAATATAATATATATACAATACCATTGGGGTCTAAAGGGTTAAATGCATGAAATACGTCGACAACCTAGATGGGAAGGAAACAGGCAGTGCAGATAGTCTTTAGGCCCAGTTTGACATCGACAATACACCTAACTAAGAGGCAGACCAAGCCCTAAGAAGAGAGGAGCCTTGTGCTCAATAGTACATGCAATGCCAGTGCACGTGGTTGTTCCAAAGGGCAGAATAAGGTTTCTTCAGGGGTCTCTAGCAGCTCGGGATGTCAGATGAGGCGATGCAGAACAAGTTTCCACTATTCAAGAAGGACCTCCTCTTGAAGGCAGAGGCAGTTCGAGAGTTTGGGATGGAGTCGCTATTTCGCAATAGCAGTGGTAAGGAGAGGGTCCCTGAGGGGCAACTTGTGCGTAAAAATGGTCTAGGGGCCACCGGTTGGGCTATTGAGTACTGACCAGTCCCTGACGCAAGTGGAACCAAACTTCGGCAGGTCAAGCCACTTCGCTTGCAGGTTCGAATACGGCAAAAAGGACGTCTCGGCACCTTTTAGTTCCTGAGATACAGAGATGATTCCCAAACGGGACAGTGGCAATTTCTCCACTCTGGGTGGATGAATCGACCCAGTTTCACTGCAACAGGCTTCAGGGGCAAGAGGGTCACAAATGCAGTGGATTTGCAAAGGATGTTGCCGTGGCAGAGCAACGCGGTAACCACGTTTACTTAGGTCCTGGCGCACTCGTCTCACTTGAGATGTGGGAACACCAAGTGTACGAAATTGGGTGTGAGGGTGCCGTGGACACAGAGCTAGCAATGTACCATGTATCGAGGGCCTCCTCGAAATGGCAGCGGAGACAGAGCAAAGCAACCGGGTAATTTGGTCAGTCCACTGGTTGGCCCAGGGACACTTCCGAGAAAGCTTACTTGCAGAGTTTGATGAAGGTGCCGAGAATAGTTGGTCTCACTATTCCAATGGGTCGAAGCATCTTCGCAGACCTTCTAGGATGACCAGATGCAGAGGGGTCCAACGGGACAACAGTGGGCTCAGGGTGCCAAACCTTCCAGCGGGTCACCAGCAGTTCATCGACTAGGCTTCGTTTTGCTGGATACTTGGATCCTATCCTTTGTTCAGTGAGAGCTCAGGAGATCGACATGGTAGCGGTTTTTTCAGCCTCCTCTTATCCAAAGTTCCCTTCGCTCCAAAACGGAGAGGACCCAATGAGAGATCTGCTCACAAACACACACTTCATACGTTGACCAATCACAGACGACGGTGGTCCCAGTCATTCATGGCACTCCAGACTCTCTGGCACCCAGGATGTGTATTGGAACCAGACGTTCCAGCCCAAATCCTGGAGGCACACACACAAGGCATGCAGAAGCCCACAAAAGCATTGGGATTCACAGGAAAGTGCATGACCAAATACGGACTGACCCGGGTCGACTCGACCTGGGGAAGGTGAAGGGGCAAGATGGCCAAAGGACAGGACAAAGTACCTCGTGGCATGGCCATGTTGGAGCCAGACCACCTATTTGTGCCAGTTAACATGGCAGGAAAGGGGTAAAAATAATGTGAAAAGATAGCTGCCACCACACCTGTCCCTGACACATCTGCACAGTTCATAAAAAGTCCAGCAAGAGTATCTAGGGCCTTTGGAAATGACTATAGACACAAGTGTGCTGTATGGTAAGATACATTGCATACTTTTTACATATTGCACAAAAGTTGCACCATGAGGAAAGGACTAAGGGAAACAAAGTCTCCCAGTACTGATTGTCTTAAGGGCATGTCAGTTCCCCATAAAAAGTGAGCAAAACCCCAGAGGAATGCAGCTGAAGGCTGTGCTTCTCTGGCAAAGTCAGTCAATGATGTCTAAACAGCAGCAAAAAGTTTGGGGGTTGACACATGGAGGGAAACATTACATACAATTATGAAATGTTTCCTAACACTTGCCCCTCCCAGACTAAGGACAGGGGGAACTAATCCACCCCTGGATGAGTTTCTTGTTCAGGTCGTTTAAACATCCTGGACAACCCATCAGCATTGCTATGTTGGACACCTGGCCTATGGGCAATAGTGAAGTCAAAGCCTTGCAGACTTATGGACCACCTAAGCAACTTTGGATTCTCTCCCTTCATGTTCATTAGCCGCTTTAAGGGCTTATGGTCAGTTTGCACAGTGAAGTGGGTCCCATAGAGATAGGGCCTCAGCTTCCCTAGGGCCCACACAACAGACACACATTCATTCTCTACTGTGGACCATCTGAGCTCTCTGTCCTTAAACTGGCGACAAATGAATCCAATAGGGTGTTCCTTTCCCTTCTCATCTACTTGTGATAGTACAGTTCCTACCCCAGTGGCAGAGGCATCTGTCTGCACAATAAAAGGTCTTTGGTAATCAGGGTCCCTGAGAACAGGGGCCTGGCACAAGGAGTCTTTAAAGCCATTGAAAGCCTTTCTACACTATTCAGACGAAGTTACCTTCTTGAGTTTCTTTGGAGTGGTGTGTGCAGTCAGAGGGCTGGCCATGAAATTTCTGTAGTACCAAGTGAGTCGCAAAAAGGCTCTCACTTGTGTCTGTGTAGTGGGGGTAGGCCAGTCTTGTACTGCTTGGACTTTACTGGATAGAGGCTGTATCCTCCCTCCACCTACTTCATGTTCAAGGTAGACCACTGATCCTTGTCCAATCTGGCACTTACTGGCCTTTATGGTCAAGTGGGCCTTCTGAAGAGCATGTAACACTATCCCAAGGTGTTTCACATGGTCTTCCCAGGTTGCACTGAAAACTGCTCTATCATTCAGAAATGCAAGACAGAATTCATCTAGCCCATTAAACACATGATTCACAAGCCTCTGGAAAGTGGCAGGGGCATTCTTCAACCCAGAAGGCATTACCCTGAACTGGTAAAGACCCTCTGGTGTTGAGAAAGCTGTCTTCTCCTTGGCATGTTCTTCAAGGGCTATTTGCCAAAGGCCTGCAGTGAGGTCAAACGTGCTGAGGTACTTGGAGGCACCCAAAGTATCTACCAGCTCATCCCTTCTAGGCAAGGGGTATGCATCTGTCTTGGTGACAGCATTCAGAGCCCTGTAGTCCACAGAGAACCTCAATTCAGAAGTACCTGCTTTTGGAACCAAAACCACTGGACTGGACCAAGGACTAATGGAGGGTTCAATCACCCCAAGATCCAACATTTTGTTGACCTCTGTCTTAATGTAAGACCTTACTTTGTCCGACATTCTGTATCCCCTTCTTTTGGTAGATACACTGCCTCCTGTGTCAATGCTATGTTTGCACCAAGGTGTGTGGTACTGTGAAAACAAGGGGGAAAATTGCCTAAGCAAACTTTTCACCTCAGCCTGTTGATCAGAAGTCAGGTGAGGGGCCAGGTGGACACCCTCAATGGAACTGTCTGAAGGACTGCTTTCGAACAGGTCAGGGAGAGGTTCTGACTCCTCTTCCTCAACATCTGAAGCCAACAGCAGTGCAGCGATTTCAAATCTTGGGATGAAAGCCTTCAGTCTATTTGAATGGAACACTTTTGGAGCCTGTCCAGCCCTTCCAAGGTCCACTAAATAGTTTACCTCACCCAGTGACTCCACCACTGTGTAAGGGCCTGACCATTTGTCCTGTAAAGCTCTAGGCCTTATAGGATTCATGATCAGGACTTGCTGACCAGGTATGAAATTGATGAGGGAAGCCTTCTGGTCATACCGATGTTTCACCAGAGCTTGCCCTGCCTTCAACTTTTCACTAGCCAGACCCATCAGGAGTACCATCCTTTTTCTGAGCCCCAGCACATAGTCCACTACGTTGGTAGTAATGGGGAAGTGGAATTCTCCCATCCCTCCTTGACTATAGCTAAGGGTCCCCTTCAGTTCCTTTTACTGAACTCATCGAGTCGTCCTGTGAGCTGTCCTATTGTGGGTACAGGCTTATCCCTGTACCTTTAAAAGGATTTCCCCCCACCACAGTAACACCCCCTACTCTTGGTGTCAATAACTGTCCTGTGTTTGCATTCCGCTGTATCTGCATGGGTGTGTGCTGTGATTGCCCTTGCAGTGGATTCAATGGTACTTGCTGTGGTACAATGCCTGTTGCATTTGCGGTGCTTGTGCTTGATACACTGTCTGATCTTGGGCAAACATATCCCTAGCCTGTGACCTATATGCCTTGAGGATAAGCTGTCCTGCCTCTTGAGAATTGCCCATTCTGTAAATACCCTTGCCTTCCACATGTTCATTGCACATGTCCAACATACAAGAGGAGCTCTTCTGACTAGCCTCTCCTTGGTTAAATCCTCCTTGCACATTCTGATGATGATTTTGCATATTCTGAAAACCATCTTGATTATTCTGAAAACCACCCATTCCTATATGACAATTCCTGTGCCTCGTGGCATAAATCCATTCCCTCCTTGATCCATCTGGCATTGATTATTCGCCTGCAATGCACCCACTGCTTGCTGCATTCCCAATCCTTCTCCACTTTTCAGTACCACCCCCTCCATGGCGTACTTCGACAATTCCCTCTGAACTAACTGGGTTTCCTCAAGTTTTCTAGCACCTTCTTATTTTTCTCTTGTAACAGCCAGCAGTGATGCACTATAATCAACTGTATCTATGCCCATGGCTTCGCTTTCATTCCCGCTAATTTCTTGAGCTGTCTCTGTACCTTCTCCGGTAATTCCTGACGCAGAATGTGGTAAAATACTGCCACTGATTTCCCCCATGGCTCCCTCATTTCAAGAGTCCAGCGTTCATGAATGCTTTGAATATAAGCAAGTGGATCCTTGTCATCTTTCATCTTACATGCCATAATTACACCCATATCTGACATATCAGGATACTGTACACTGAGCACTCTCCAGACTTTTGCTCTACAATTGTTAAATGGTGCTCCATCGTGCGCTGTGTTCTGTGCCGTGACACTTGAGTAACCTGCTCTCGTCCAAATGTCATCAGGTATTTCCCCAACAATAACTGCTAGGAGACCCTTAATGTCCCCTATTGCTGGAGTATTTCATCTTGTCATCTTTTCTAGCTCATGAATCCATTTCCATGCACCCACCATTAAGCTGGGAAGTTCTCATCTCAAATTATCCTCATTCATTTGTGGCCATGAAATATACTGCCGTCTGGCCCCTCCTTTCTCTAATAAAGGTAACTGTGTGAACCCAAATCCGCAATTGGCTCCCTTTGTCTGCCTATACATATTGGCACAATGGTTCCTGATCGCCTTCTACCTGTCAATTACCTCAGCCTGCTCACATATGTTGGTGACTCTCCCTTCTCACTATGTGATCATCCTTTAGGGTGCTCTGGATATGCTATAGGATCTGGCGCCCTATCCCCAGGCTGCTCTAAATCAGACAATCTCACTTCCTTGTCTGTCTGCATACATCCCTGGTGACGACATGCACTTTCTCCCTAAACCCCACCGAAGGTTTCTCTCTCTTCGTCTGACATATCTTGTCCCCAGCTAGTATGGCGCTCATCCCCATCACCCTTATTTAAAGTCAGCCTGTCTAAAAACAAGGCTCTATGCTCGAGACTGAACAGGTCTCTTTCCTCACTTCATGATTGAAGGATCAGGGATTGTTCTCCCTTCCCTCGGTTTTCCAATTTGCTGCTTTCCCTTATTCTTGATAGGCTTTACCGTTCCTCTGCCTGATGCTCCCTATGTAAACATTGTCCTCTAGGGTTATCCTAGATGGCCCTGATGTTGCTCCCTATGATAGGAGGAACTCCTCTAGACGGCCCCATAAAATAACTGGACTTGGTTCCAGTAATTCTTTCTGAATGTGATCAGTGTTGTGTTCCCTTTGTCTTTTATTTTGCTTCATTTCTTCATCTAATACCCTTCGCTTTCTCACTTCCCATTTAACCCTTTTCTCTCCTTGTCTTTTGTCTTCCCTTCTTTCATTCGCTCTATACTCTTCTTCGTCCCTTCAATGATTTGCTCTACACTCTTCTTCTTCCCTTTGTCTTTGCATTCTTCTATCCCTTACTTTCTGTGCTTCCTTCGCCTCTCTTCTTCTCTTTCCTATCTTGTTCTTTAATTGCTCTCTGCCTGTTGTAATACTTCCTTTGCTCCTCTGCACTTTCTTCCTTTCTTTGCTGCTCCTCCTGATGCATCTGTTCTCGTTTCTGCCTATTCTTTCTCTTGTGCTCATCTTCTTTCAATCGTTTCTCTGGTTCCCTGTCTTTTCTGTCCCTTTCATCTTGATCCTCCCTTTGCCTAACTTCCTCAATACTTTTGCCATCAAGCTTGACCAATATCTGTCCAACCATCCATTTGTTCTGTAAGAGCATTACCTTGTCAGCTTTATACTTTTCTCCTTTCCATCTATTAATCTCTCTTTCCATCTCTGTTGATATATTTGGTTGTTCACTTTTCTCCTCCTTGTCCTGTAAGACCTTAAAGATCTCCTCCTTTCTTTTGGTCTCTTCTGGACTATCATCACTGCTGTAGGCAGGTGGTTCATATATCCAATTACTATATCCTGACGCTGCTTTTAGTTCCTTTAACGGATACAAACCTACATCGTCTGTATTATTGCTGTTTACTTTGAGCGAGGCAAGGAGAGCAGAAGGCTCAGCACCTTCCCCCCTACACTGATAAAACATCCAATATTCAGGAGGCAGATCCTCCTGCACCTCCTAGTACATTTTCCAAAGCTCTAAACTAGTGAGCCTTTTCTCCAATTTCTTACCTGTTTACACAGATTGCAAGTATGTGGTCATGTTTTGCAAAACCGATTTTGACAGCGATCTCCCTTGCGGCCATAGCATGAAAATCTTGTCTGCTCTGCCCTTTACGCACTCCGCACTACACTGTTGGAGTTTAGGTGCATGCTTTGGCAGCATCTTTCACAAATGCATCAGTGGAGCAACATCCCCCATTGTAACAACTCTCAATTGACTGTCAATACTTACCGTTAGTTACACAGAAACGTTTCAGAAAAACAATAAATATGAGCATGCTCCAACCTCGCCGCTCAAAGCCTCTACTTTTCAATTATCTCAACCTATCTATTCAGTCGGCGCTGACAATGACTAAAAGATAGATAACTTTTTATCTCTTCTTTAACCTCACTATTTGCTCTTGTCACTCTTCGACACCTTTTCTCAATTACAAAAATACACAAACAGTCAAACAAGTCGACTTTTCACTTTTTCACCATGGAACTACTTTTCTCCTAGCCCCTAAAGTATCCCGATTAGAGTTTGAGTCATTCTCTATCATAGACCTATGTGCCACCTATTTACCCCATTGGGGTTTGGAAATGGCTCTACAAAACACTTCTCATGTACACACTCCTCATTAAATACTAAACAAACAACCCATTACTTTTCTACATTACCAAAATCCCATTTCCTTATTTTGCCAGTCCTCTCAATCTACTCACCACTCGTTTTTTCAGCTCAAGACCTTCGGGATCGTCCCCCTCCTCCAATCGACCACCGTCACCTTCAGTCCGCTCAGTGCCTGTGGAAACCAGGAGGGATTTCATCAAAGTGGGACCCGTCCCACCTTATTGACTTTCTTGCAAGATCTCTATATCGGCCGCACTTCAGAGGAAACTTCATGATCCTCTGGCTAGATGGCGGAGAGTGTCTGATTTTCTGAAAATACTAAAGACTTACGAGCCGATGGGCCAGAACCATCCTCTCTCTGCTACCATGTGAACCAGTAGGCCCTTTAAGCGAGGTAGCGCTCTATTTCATGGATGGGGATGAGATCTTATTCTTGCACCCATAATCAGACTGACTCAGGAAGTTGGCAAAAACATAACTGTTTTTAATTGCAATTGTCTAAAACAGGGAGTACAACGGTCATCAAAGGACGACCCACAGCATAAGTCTCTAAATGCATTTAATTAAAAACATCTCTTATATAGCAAAAACTTGTCATATGTGATGCCATACTACATGAAAAATGATCAAACACCTACTGGGGTTTATGATAGACTTAAGGGGAACATATAGGTATACTTTTTTATGGGGAACAGGAGTGTGATTGGGTCTCTAACGTCAGGTGGACAGCTATACCCAACCTTAGTGCAAGTCATCTTCCACGTCATCAAATACACAATGTTTCATTGGCTTTCAAACTATAGGGCTCTTTGCTACATGGCCCTCTACAATTGATTGCCATGCTTGTACCCTTCTGGAATATTCTACTCGCTAGCAGCATGCAAGCTGGTACCCAAGGTGCTGGAGGGTTGGACTTGACGATACCTCCCCACCCGATTAGCCCATCATCCATCTTCACTCCTGCTGTCTGCCATTCAATTAGTTCTTTGAACTCTGCCTTGCAAAGGATCACTGTGCCTGAGAATAAAAGGTAGTGTGAGCATGGGCTTATCTTGAAGTATCGGTGTAGCTTGCCCAAAGTCTATTTTCTACTTGACCATGTGACAGGAGACCGTGTTTTGAGCTCCTTCCTCACATTTAACACTATTAAATTAATAAAACCTGGCACTTCTAGTGCTTTTCCATTACACCCCAACAGGAGCTCACCTCCCTTCTCACATTCATTGTATCTTCTCGAATAGATAACCAGTTTCTTGGCTGCCTCAACCCTTGACACTGGGCCAGACAAGCCTTCTCGAATCTTCCTTCAATGTCAGCTGTTTTCTTGTACTGCGCCACACTTTCAGCTCTTCTATTCATGGGGTCCTAGTTTGCTAAAATGCTTCTTGGAACATCCAAATTCTATACACACCTATATACATATTGGGGCACCGCCTGCAGTCTATTCACTACATATAGCCAGCCTAATGATTACTAAGTCTACTTGCGTTACAGCATCTGTACAATTGTAAAATGGCTTGCATTTTCTTCAGTGCTCTCCACACGTGTAATCTTCATTCCGCACATGAAATGTTACTCAATTCTTCACTTTGCCATCAGATTCTATAAGGTCTATATACTCTCTTCATTGGCATTTCTTCTGGGTATGTCATTTCTGCTTCATCTGATGTCACCAGTCTTCTCTTTCATTCATTCATCTTCATACTTGTTCCGGAACTTCCTTCAGAAGACTGTCATTTCTCTGAGGGTACATCATATAGGGTTTTCTCAATGGATACCTTGTTTCAAGGACTCTTCGTGGTATAGGTGCCATCACTGGTGTTGCGGATGTTGCAATTTCTGGTTTGCAACATATAGGCAAAATGGGGGTGGGACTTCCAGTAGAGGCACTTGGCTCCTCCTCTACATATCTATTGACCATTTCTGCCCATTTACAATTTTAAAAGTGCACGCATTTCTTCCCTTGACATGTATTTGTTATAATTTGGGATGCATGTCGTTGCACCTTGGGGTACATTCACACTATCCAATTACCAAATACCAAAAATACAATAAAATATATTGTGTTCCTACTACCGGACACCAATTTCATATACGCCATGGTATGATCTTAACTGGACACGGCAATCACTCTACTTCCCTACCCATCCATCATCTATCCCAGCATCTTCCACACCACTGCCCACCTCAGCAAATGTCTCTCAAAAAACAAAACCATATTGCCCACATGCATCAAAATGCAGTGGTTGCCCCAGACATTATGCATCACCCTCAGAGCCAACTCATGCGTGCACCCTCCTACCAGACAAACATAGTGACCATTTCTGCTGATGGTGCATCCCCAGAAGTCAGGACCTAAAAAGAATAAAGCAGCAGAAATACAAATATATAAGAACCAGGAACCAGAATTCTAAGCCTGCACCCCAGACTGGGGAAACACATACCCATCATCTTAAGACCCCCCACCCTGCAATTAAGAAAATTGATCATGACACTCAAAAACCATCTACTTCATACCCCATTGGACTCATCCACCTAATCCCACCCAACCCAATGTCCCTCCAGACAACCTCTATTTCAAGACCACTACGTGTTCTGCCCAACATACCCTTTGTGCACGCTTGTTTGCTCCAGACTATCTTTAAATATGAACTTTTGCTTTCTACCGGAAATGTATGAACATTTCGACCACGTAACTGCAACTAAGCAGTTAGGGCGACTTTGGTACATTTCCTTTTGCCGACTCCCATTACTGTGCCCAAGCAGAGCAGGGGTTATGGGGGTGTCCCCCGCTCTCCTTGGGCACAGTAACGGGAGTCGGGCGTTGTGGAGGTGACCCCCGCTTACCGTTGTGGTAAGCGCGGAGCAAGAAAGTAAAAAAGCATCATTTAAAAAAGGACCCTGCAGCATCAGTTCTGACCCGCGTACGGGAGAAACTGACGCTGCAGGGATAGCGAAGAGTTGGCAGCGCACACAGAAATGTGCCGCTGTAAAGTTAAGGGGGGGGTCGGGTAGGGAAATGCGGGCCGGGGGTGGGGGCAAAGTGATCTATCTAATCGCTGAGCCTCACCGTAATTGCTGTTGACATTTTAGTTGGCGGCACAGTGATCACATAGATTCCTTTCTACCTTATATGGTATGCTTGTAGCAAATAATTGTAATACAGCTTATGCTGTAAGGACATTTCTTGCCTCAAACTAGCTAATCTATGTCTGCAAGCACTACAGGTGCGCATCCCTCTGTAGCTTCCTGAAGATAGGTTTATACTCAATAAATGTTCACATAAACACACATTGTAACGTGTACATGTTCCGATTGTTTCCACTGTATGTTTGTTCCTCTCTGTTTCCCTATTTACTTTTCCATTAGTGAAACTATCAACCGTTTTGGTCATATATTATAACTGCAGCAAGGGCAGCACTCACTAAGGTGCCCATGGTGGCAGGCCCAAGTACGCTTCGTTGATGTAGATATCAACACAATGCTTCTTATCAAGCAATACTGAATGCATGATGTCAACTGCACACACAGGCAGGACACGGATATGAGTAAACCACATTACAATAACCTCTTTGGTTGTTCACATGGTTGTACAGCAAGGCAAACATCGCAAAACAAATATAGTAAAGGGACAATAAATCAATGTCAGGTTTAGTGAAGCAATGCAAGAGGGATATAGGGAGGCCAGAGCAATACATAAGACATACAAGAATGCTTCGTGAATGTTCAAAGAATACGATCTTTGAGCGAAGAAATTGGACTGTCGTGGAATGGCATGGAGCATTAATCACAGATACATCTATTTTGTGATTATATTTTTCCTAGAAAGCAGATGCGGATCATTGCCGTTGCTTGGCCATTGCTTCTGCCCTGAATATGATGTTAAAAATACATGTTTGCATTGAATGGAGAGTTTTGTTGAGAAAAATGTGAAGATGTCAGTGATAGAATATGTTTAGCAAACACAATGCTCTCTTATTCTAGTAAGCATGTGTTTTGTATAGAAAAACGACATTAGTAACATACATTCAAGCAATTGCATTCAGTTGATTAGGTCTGCCGGAATCTCCCGAAAATCCATCCGTGGAATCCCATGTGCTCAACAGTTGTCTCCAAGTGCAGCCAATGTAGTCAATGGACGAATCAGAGCTTGCACATGGTTTCAGATGATGTTGTGGTGTTCACAGATCTGCTTAGTCTCCGGGTTTATCCCGACAACTCTGGGTTTTTACTCTAGTCTCCGGGTATCCTGGAGAGAGCGTGGAGTCTCAAGTGATTGTTGGCAGTCCAAGCAACTGCACCCATGCCTCTATGTGATTGACTACACACAGTATTTAGCATGAATTGTGCTCTGATTGACATCATTTGAAGTCAAATTTTGTTTAAATGTGGGTGGAATCTGGAAGAAAGGGCACAGGCCATCAGGTGAAACCATTCTCCGGGCCTCTCTTTTAGGTAGGCAGGTTTGGTGTTCATGTGGTATTTGTGTATTCGTGCAAGAATTCAGGTGAGTTCTTATTCAGAATTGGATGCCTATATAGGGAACCTTGAAACTTCTTGTTTCCTTTGTGGTTTGGGTTTGTTGGTTTGTGATAATGTGTGGTAGGATTAATTCACACCATACACTAGGAGGGAAAGAAGAGTCTTTGGAGGGAGATCAGATAGCAATTTGTTTTCTTACCTGCAATGAGGAGGGTTGAGTGCTGTAGTTTGTGTGTGTATTTGTTCTTATATCTGTGTGTTTATGTATTGTGTGAAACCTTTGTTTTTATAAAGACCTTTCTTTTTTTTCTTCAATTTGGAAGATGTGTTTCGTGGAGCTACTTTGCTTTAGGAAGGCATGTTTTTGACTTTATTAGCGTGTTACGGAAACTTTTAGTTGGGGTAAAAAATGGTGTTTCGATCTTATTTGAAGAAAATAGCAAGGTGGGAAACTGAAGATTGAGTACTGCCCATCGGTGAGCACAGATGATCTGCGTCTGTTAAACTTTAGTCTGACGAAGGTAAGGCACAGTTATATAGCAAGTTTGGAAGAGTGTGGTAAACTGACAATCTGTCTCCTTAAAGATACAGATACAAAAACTGATGCTGGGATTGATGGTGGGACCGGTGATGCCACAACAGTTCATGATAGCTGGAAGTGATGGTGGGAATAATTGATGTGATGAACAGGGGTTTAAGGAGGAGGAAATCAGTGAGGAAGAGGAACATTCAGTTGAGAAGCTGTTGGAGGCAGGAATTGAGTACGCAAGAATGATAGAGGAATAACATTAGGAGGAGGAGTAGCATGTAGTTGAGCGTGTGTTAGAGGACAGGGTGTCGAAATTCCAGCCCAACTGTGCACAATACACTCATGCCGAGGCTGACCATGTGCTTCTGGCCAGGGTGCTGGACCGCCCTGGGGCGAGCCATATATGCGCAACCCATATAGGTAGGCCCAACTATGACTCCATTTTGAATTAGGCCTAGACAGGCCCATAGAAACACCAAGCTGCAGGCTGGCGCCTCCCCTCATCAGCGTTCGCGCATGGCAAGCAAGCCAACCCCCTTCCGTCTCCCTCTAGAGTCTCTGTGATTGTCCATTTCTCATGGAAGACTGGGCACAAAAAGCTACAAACTAAACACTGTATCTCTCGCCTTCCTCCTTAGCTCACTGCACTGTGAATGACCGGGCAAAGGTCTGGTCCTAGAAAAACCATCCATCTCCACAAACCTGACTCTGTACTGGGAGACCCCACCCGGAAGACATACAACCTACATAACCCCTAACCTTGCATCTTTTTCTGATGTAAAAGATGCATGCCCCACAACTGTGTGCCACTTGGATTCACCCCTGTCACTAACCTGTGACTATATATCCTTCCTTGTACTAAAACATAATAAAGCATCCTTCATGAGATCTAAACGAACGCTTGATAAATATGTTAACTGACTGTAGTAGATAAGGTATTGGCCCCACGGTTCAGGTCAACTGTTGTCAACATAATATATGCATATGGACAATGTTAAAAGAACCGTGTGACATCACGTAAATTATGTAGCCCCAAGGACGGCAACAACCAAAATGTGCCTTGTTGTAAATCGGACATTTGCCAGGTTCATGTAATGTGATGTATATAAAGGTACAACCTAAGCTCAGATCAAAAACCTCACATCTCCTATGTAGGAATGGCGCATGCAGAACCCACTCCAGACCCATTTTTTGTACTTCCAACTCCATTGTCTTAACCAGGCCATATTCTGGCCACTGCCAGGCCTCATCCTCCCGTAGGAGCGCCGCGCATGACGAGCACTGATGGAACCCACCTTTTTCCCTCCTGCGCCTGTGCTGCCTAAACTCATGTCTCACGGATGTCTCTCTGTTACAAATGTATCCTTTCATCCTTCCACTGGGTCTGTGCTTCCATGCTCTCTGAAAGAAACAACCCCCCCACCTTTCATCTTTTCAACGATTTGTATCGAACTAATTAAAGTGTACATGTGAAATATATGGTTTTCTCCCTAAATGTCAACATGTGGCTGGTGATCATTCATTGCATACTTTGAAGTAATGTGTAGATTAGAGAGATAGCACCAGCGGCTTACCCAGAACCGACATGGCCTTCACCTTGCACTGACCAGCCCAGGTGATGCACTTGATGTCCGACGTCCCGCCAAGCCACCATCCAATCACATGAAACCGGCCCATAAACATCTATACTGGGCCTACTGCCCTACCAATCGTAATGTAACTTTTTTATTGTATGTATTTCATCATTAATGACGCTGTTACTCTTTAAAATGCACTGACAGTTTATTGTTTGGCAGAGCACTCTCAGAGTAAGCAGAGTCCTCTGGATGCCCTATTGTATCTAGATAAACTTTACCTTTTATCTTCACCCACACTTGGTCTTGGTCTCATTCCCTACTGGGGATTGTCCGTTATTGGCTTTCATTGGGAGTTTGTGGTGTATTTTGGGGGACTGCTCTCTTTCAATACCTTTCAATACTTTTAATAGTTATGCGACCCCCAGCTCTTCACTGCCCTCCCTGATACCTTCTGCCTCTCTCTATCCCCTCCCTCCTTCTATTATCCTCTCTCTGTTCTCCTTATCTTTATCTGTCCCCTTCTCTCCTATGATCTCCTCTCTTTTGTTGCTCACTTCACTCATTACTCTCTCCCTCTCGATCCTTCTCTACCCCCCTCCTCTCCTCTCCCTTCTTACTTGCAAATTGTTCTAAATACCAATTTTATGGTTTGATTTATGTTTACTGTTTGCTTCTACTGTTCCATGTTTTATGTGTTACTTGTTGTTACTGTAAAGCCAAAATACAATTGCAAAAGCAGAGAAAGTAATTAGCTGCACCAAAATATTATCATAAAATACAACTTTTATTAATAATCATTAAAAAACATAAAAACATACAGATGCTAAAACCTAGTAAAGTGATATACATTTGTTCACACCTACTGTACATATACAATTATTAATGTACAATTCTATTACATTTCAATTACCAGTGAAAACTACTTTGATAAAGTGCACTAAATAATAACTGCACATACAAATGTATGTAGTAAGATACTATTTAGAGTTTAAATGAGTTTGTACCCTTCATGCCTTCATAGTATCAACAGGTATTGTATTTATATTTGTATTTTTATTGTTTTATATAGCGCCTTAATCCAAGGCGCTTTACAGTTAACAGAATATAATGTGGGAAGAACCCCTTCAGAACAATTACTCCCTAGGGTAGTAAAGAGATATCTACCTTCGAGAAGGGTTTACAGCGAGAAAATACAATTGCAAAAGTAGAGAAAGTAATCAGCTGCACCAAAATAGTATCACAAAATACAACTTTTATTAATAATCTTTAAAACACATCATAAAAAACATACAGATGCTAAAACCTAGTAAAGTAAAGGGCAAGTGACACCAAGTGAAATGCTCACAATTGAATTGTAACAGTTCATCACTAGTCATTCCATGGACTAAAGCACAACTCTTATTGGCACCTTAATGTAACATATACAGGAGAAGGAAATTCTTAGTCAATGTAAACCCAAAATACACAGGCCAGTAGATCTAATCACTGGTGTTATGCCTTGACATGTTTCAGTTCGTGTAATTTCTTTTATAACTTTCTTCAGGAGGAAGTTTATTATCCGTCACTTTCTCTTTAACATTCAATGTGGCACTTCATCATCATAAAGTGCTCAACCCAAATTGGTGCTGCTGAAAAACATCTAAAAAGAACTCTGTAAGTCTACGTGTTCACTACAGAGGAAACAAATTCAATCTGCTTTATCTTGGCAAAAAGGGAAACAAATATATCTTTTATCTAGCATCAGGGTGGAAGTAGTACAGGGAGAGCTGGAAAATGTTCCGTCTTCAAGCACAAAGTGCACCCTTTACAGATTCAATTTCTGTGAAGATACATACAAATCGTATCAAAAAAATTTAGAGCCTACAAAAGCCAACTGTCAAGCGTGAGTGTGTGTCCATCTCCACATCAACATATTTCGATTTATATTTAGAATTTTTAAAAATTATTTTAAAAAACCCAATTAGGGATTTATCATATCCCCAAAAAATGTGTATCACTACATTATCTGTAAATGGTCTCTATATCTGTCTTCTGATATAGAGACCATTTACAGTTAATGTAGTGATAAAACTGTTTTGGGGATATGATAAACCCCTAATTGGGTTTTTTAATATAATTTTGAAAGATTCTAAATTTAAATCGAAATATGTTGATGTGGAGATGGGCATACACTCACGCTTGACAGTTGGCTTTTGTAAGCTCTAAATAGTAGTTTTTTGATACGATTTGTATGTATCTTCACAGAAATTGAATCTGTAAAGGGTGCACTTTGTGCTTGAAGATGGAACATTTTCCAACTCTCCCCTGTACTACTTCCACCCTGATGCTAGGTAAAAGATGTATTTGTTTCTCTTTTTGCCAAGATAAAGCCGATTGAATCTGTTTCCTCTGTAGTGAACACGTAGACTTACGGAGTTCTTTTTAAATGTTTTTCAGCAGCACCAATTTGGGTTGAGCACTTTTTAATGATGAAGTGCCACATTGAATGTTAAAGAGAAAGTGATGGATCATAAACTTCTTCCTGAAGAAAGTTCTAAAAGAAATGACACGAACTGAAACATGTCAAGGCATAACACCAGTGATTAGATCTACTGGCCTGTGTATTTTGGGTCTACATTGACTAAGAATTTCCTTTTCCTGTATATGTTAAATTAAGGTACCAACAAGAGTTGTGCTCGAGTCCATGGAATGAGTAGTGATGAACTGTTACAATTCAATTGTGAGTATTTCGCTTGGTGTCACTTGCACTTTACTTTACTAGGTTTTAGCATCTGTATGTTTTTTATGATGTGTTTTAATGATTATTAATAAACGTTGCATTTTGTGATAATATTTTGGTGCAGCTGATTACTTTCTCCACTTTTGCAATTGTATTTTCTCTCAATAAACCCTTCTCGAAGGTAGAGATCTCTTTACTACCCTAGGGAGTAATTGTTCTGAAGGGGTTCCTCCCACAGTATATTCTGTTAACTGCAAAGCGCCTTGGATTAAGGCGCTATATAAAACAATAAAAATACAAATATAAATACAATACTTGTTGATGCTATGAAGCGCATGAAGGGTACAAACTCATTTAAACTCTAAATAGTATGCTACTACATACATTTGTATGTGCAGTTATTATTTAGTGCACTTTATCAAAGTAGTTTTCACTGGTAATTAAAATGTTATAGAATTGTACATTAATAATTATATATGTACAGTAGGTGTGAACAAATGTATATCATAATTACCAGGACACTTGTTATTTTGGAGGTGTACCTAAAGGATGGTTATTGAGTGTAAACACCTGTTGATGATACTAAGCATACTAAGCGTACAAATGGATGTCATTTTGTTAGACACTGGAGGAAATAATGTAGGATAAAAGAGAGGAAAGGAATTATGTCAACAAATAAAAAAGGATTTATTACATCTAGTATGTTTGTTTCCAACAACAAAAAATGTGTTTTACTGCTTGGCTGCATGTAAAATGTAAATGCATGGAACTGCTAACCATCGTAAAATTAAGCGTGCTACAATACAAGTAAATAGATGTATATTCTACATTTACGGTTCAAACATGGTTCAAAACATTATAAAAACTGACATCATTTCAAATATTTCACATTATATTCTAAATTGTTCAACATGTACAGCACATAAAATGCCAATTGACAATTGCCTCATATAAACAAATCAACTAATACAGCACTGTGTGTATTTATAACATTGTGGAACATTCAATACACTGAGAATTAATATATAAAACTGTTTAATAGAACAATATAAATGTGATTTAAGTATTAAAAATAAATATCAAATTGAAGAAATCTTACATACCATTAAATGAGGCATGCCACTACCAACTGCTTCAAAAGTTAAAATGTATTTAAAATTCAGCAACTAAAACTCATGGGTTAATTCACAAGGGCCCTCATTACGACCCTGGCGGAAAGGGTTTTACGCCAGCGTAATGCATGGCGTACCGGGCGGAAAAATCCATGGCGCTACGGGACCTGTTGTTAATTACGCCACCGTAACTTACGGTGGCGTAATTAACGCCTTCCCCACTCCCATTATACCCTATGGGGCAAAAATGGGAATGGGGAAGGGTAAATGGGAATTGGGGACTTACCGCCCCGCCAAGGTCGGAATGGGGCGGTAAGTCCGCCAACCCCCATGGCGGAGTTGGCAGCTCTGCGCCATGGACCATGGTGCAAATTGCACCATGGTCCTCCGCCAGGGTCGTAATGAGGGCCATGGTGTTTAGTGTGGCGCAAAGTGTTATAAAAGTACACTTTGCACCATGCTAAACAACAAACATGCCCCATAAAGCACTAAGCAAACTCACAGAAGCTATCGCACAATCGTCTTGACTCCAAAGGAGAACGCTCATGCCACGATCTTACCGCCACCTGTTAACCGGCGCAAAACACAAAGCGCAATTAAAGCCCATGTAAGAAAGTGTTACGCAACCCAAATGAACATATGATTGCCATAATGGATCCTGCATCTCTAGCACTGATATTATTACACGGGGGGAGGAGGAGGAGTATGATGAGGAATGGCAGGATATTCCATCCACAAACAAGATTATTTGGGATGCCAGATGATTAGGTTTATGGAAGATACTGCTTCCCTGGTCATGAAGTGGGAGAAGGACCTGATATCATCCACCATGTGCTCACAGGCAGTGCCACCTCTGGTCAAGGTGCTGTCAACCTACACATCCTATCCACATGATCATTTCAGCATATTATGGGGTTATACCACAGACCACACAATCAAGATACCTCCACCAGTTCTTGCACTGCATTTTAGCATGTGTGCATCGCCATATTCTCATGCCACGCACACTGCAGGCAAGGCAAATCGTGTGATGGGAATTCTATGCATGTCCACTTATTCCTCGGGTACTGGGAGTCATTTACTGCATCCATGTAGTGCTGCAACCCACCTGAGACATAGACCACACTTATTGTAAGAATAAATATTAGCTTTCCATCAATGTGCAGGTGCTCTGTGATGCCAAGGGACACACCATCCATGTCAATGCTAGTTACCAAGGATGCACGCATGATAGCTACATCTTCTGGCATTCCTCCATATACCAGGCCCTTGCATCGGGAACCTTTGGAAACACTTGCCAGTGGGTGAGTTTCAACGATCATGCACACACAAGCAGTCACATGACACACAGAAACATAGAAATGACAATACATGAAATCAACAACCATTTACTCCTTTGCAAGTGACAGTGCCTACCCGTTGTCAATATTCCTGTTGACGCCCATCAGGAATCCAGCTACCCCAGGTGATGCACATTACAATGCAGCACACATAGCCATTAGGGCCATAGTGGAGCACACATTGGGAGTGCTCAAGACACATGCCCACTCCCTTGACCATTCAGGTGCTGTATTGCTATATGCACCCCCTGAAATGTTTAAAATCTTTGTAGCATGCTGTGTCCTTCACAATACTTGCATGAAGCGAACATGTCTGCACTCATGTCACAATGGCAGAAAATTGCCCATGATACATGCCCAAAATAAAATATATTTTAAAGACAAACCCTGGCATGATGTCTCCCCCACATGAGTACCCATGGGCCCCATGCATCAAGTGAAAACAATATGTGTTACCTGGCTGACATGCTGAAGCTGTGTCCCTCTGCACCATTGCAGTTGGTCCTGCTCACCACTTCTCAATAATGCCATGCACATTCTCATGCAAAGAGGAAAATCAGCAGCTGCCTACCCACCCATTCTCATACATGTCTCCCATACCCTCAACATGTCTCCTGTCCCATCATGAAGATGCTTATAAAATCTACTAGAACACTATCTAGGGTTCATCGACTTTACTGTCATTTAATTACTTCAAATTTATACTGCCAATGTTTTATTTTTTTATTTTGCGGGGGTCCCCCCCATGCGCCCATTCACCTTAATTACTACACCTACGCAAAACCTTTCCCACCTACTTTTTATCCCTTAACCTATACAATATCCATATAAATACCAATATTCTGTAAGTCATTTTGAAGTAATTACTTCATAGTAAATTACCACACAGTCAATATTGTCTATAAAGCAGGGGGATACCCTATCTAGCCACTCACAGGATACACAAACATAAAAAAGAAAGGCAAGGTTCCACATCTGACATTATTTCCCCTGTGGCGAGCTGCGCCGTCTAAAGGATTTTCTCTCTTTCTACTTTGTGGAGGGGGGCTTTCCTGCTGCCACCATAATTGAACTCACTCATAAGGCTCACTTCTGTAGAGCAAGCTGAGTGAGCAGAGTGTTTTGTGTTCTGTGCTCTGCTGCCTGCTGACTGTGGGGCTTGAGGATTCTGGACTTCTCGCTTTGTCTTTTCATCTGTCGCACTCAGCAAGAAGCTGCAATAGAAAACTCTCCATAAAAGCAATAACTGCCGGTGTGTGGATTACAACAGTTTTATAAGGTGAGCCTAGCCTTGACTGTAAATTCTGAATTTGGGGTTGTGGCTGTTGTGAAATCACACAAAGGAATTGTACCTAGCGACAAAGGCGAATACCTTTTCTCCTAATCTTCCACCTCTCCCTTCCCCTCCCTTTCCTGGCCCTCCCTTCCTCTGTCTCTTCCCTTGGCTATACACTTACTCACTGGAAATATGGCCGGTAACGCACAGAACCGCTAGAAGGCTGCGGTGTGTCGCATTAAAAAGCCTCACAAGCTGGGATCCAAAAAGTATGTTGGAGTAAGCACACTTGCCCTGGATCTTATTGGAAAAACGGGAGACTAACGGGGCACTGTTGGGGGGCGAAACTTGTTCAGAAAGGGCCGATGAATGCATACTTTCCCTCTAAGACATCTGGTTCTCCAGCGGCTTTGGCAACAATAGAGGCATCAAATCGCTGCTTAGAGGGCAATAATAACTCAGATCCTTTGGTCTTCGATAATGATTTGTTACTCCAATTATGCTACGCCCTGCAAGGGAATTCCCTGGCTGACTTGGATATTGGTGAAATTGTTCCCGCAGCTCATTTGCTGGCATCTAGTACTGATCCATCTGAAATTGGTTTTGGTATTGGCCTGGGGCCTGAAGTGACTGTAGCAAATAGAATTGGCGACTTGGGCGGTTCTTCATTCATTCATCCACCCTCATCGGTCCCCTTCTCAATATCCTCTCTACCTGCTCCTTTGCTGCAACCAAGCCTCCTGACTAATCAGAGACTATCTGCTAGTCCTAACCTGCACTATGAATCTGGAAGGGTGGACTCAGATTCAGCCCATGTTCCCTACAGTACCCATGAAACTTCTGGAACTATGCAGTGTGAGGAAGATAATACATTAACATTGGCCTCACATGAACATGGCTGAGTACAAAGTCCTAGGAAAGGTCCCATTATTATTTTGGATGAGAAAAACTTACCATTACCCCAGTGGATACATCTAAAGTGTCACACCAACTAATCTAATCCACACTAATCGCATTGTTTAACAAAATACCTTCACTAAGGATTTTGAATTTGGGGGTCTTGAACCTCTGTGTAACCTTCGGCAAAAACAATGCAGATTCATTGCTGTCTGCCTGAGACTGCAGCACTTATTCGACAGCATCAGTCATCCCTGGCTCACTTGGGTTTCCTATTGGACATTCCCTTCCCCCTAGAGGCGAAGTCTACAGGTTGCACTGGGTATAGCTGTTCACGGGCTGCTGTAAAACCTACATCTACGCAAAAGAGCCCTAAACAACAGCAAAGTTCAATGATGCCCAAGGGTGGGAATGGCTCCATAGGATGATTCCCCAAAAGAGACTGACAGAGTTGTTGGATATTTTGTGTAAATTTGGCGTTTGGTGGTATTTACTTACCACCAAAAGATGAAAGGTGCCTTGGTAATACCTATCCTCATGTTCAGATTGGGTTTGGCCTCACATCATTCTAGTGACCATACTTTGTTACACAATATTGGAGAATTTAGTAATATGTACTATTGGCAGTATTTAGTGGTAGTAAATTACTTAGTGGTGAGCATAATTGTCCCTCCCTACATTATAACCCATCATACACATACCTTCCTTTCTATTAGAATACCTCCTAGTGATCTAGAGAGGATCTTGGACCTATACACAAGGGGACCAACAATTTTATGTAGAGTGCCACCTACAGCCTGTGGCGGGTATCACTGATTTATTTACACAAGTCCCCGTAGGCATCATTACTGGTTCATAGACCCCCAGTAATCTATGTGTTATATTAGATTCCCACAAACAAAATGCAATGGAGAACACACGCATACACCTATTTATCACCGCTTATTCTGTTTGTTATTCTATCTGCGTGGGCAAATTGGCAAATGTATTACAAAAGAGCACAAATCTTCCCCATGTCCGCATATGCAATTCCCAAAGCAATAAAAACTCTGAACCATTTGTTTTTATATATTGGTTATATTGCAGACAATTGCAATTTCATGATACAAATCTTACCATGTACATTTCAGCATTACCTGTAATAAAATAAGAAGAGAAAAAAAAACAACAGATACAGTGCAAATAAACCCTTTTTAAAAATAGGCATCACTTTTTATGATTCTAAATATGATGAATGAAAATGCAGCGAATTTTCTTTTTCTTTGCTACTCTGACTGCCTGGTATTTTTAGATCAGACATTCGTCAAACAACAGCACACGATAACCTCACTTCAACTCTGGGTGCTTACCAAAGATTTGCAGTTTTCTCCCCCACACAACCTTCTTTCACTCGCCTCAGAACAACAGGCCCAGTCAGCGTGAATTGACTTTGTAATCTTGGATGTTTGAAGTGCGCAGCGATAACATAGGGTTCTCAAGCCAGTGCTAAGTGAGACTAGGCACATCTGTCTCAGAGCCCAGTCATCCCGAACTAACTCTCCCTCTGACAATCTTCCCGCAGCAGACCTCTGCACCTTCCCATTTTGACTTGTAATAAATCTGCAGACACTTTGCTCCAATCAAGTTGAAAGGCAGCATCACACTTCACTTTTATACAATAGGCTTTTTTAACCAAGGAGCAACTGTATCTAATATCATTTCCTGGTATGCAGGCTCTTTGCTTGCTGCAAACACAGAAAGAGAAGGAGGAAAAAAAAACTCCAGTGCACATTTGAAAAACGAATTTCAGAATATGTATTTTCACATCATTTTGCACACAGAGATTACATTATAATGTTAATGAATTAGCACTAGTGATTGGTAATTGTTAATGAAATCAGTCAGTTATATAAATAATGTAGTCTCCTATACATGAGGTATTCCAAAGAAGAGAAAAATATGTGGAGCACTTTTAAACTTTGCAGCTTCACATTGAGCTTTTTGCTGCATTATAAACCCTGTACCTTGCATGCCTCCAGCCACATACTCACATGTTATACTGGCAATATAAAACTGGCTATATGTGGGTGCTACATTATTGCTGGCAATAAAATGCCTTCATATTCAGTGAAGCGCTACACACTCCAAGGCACTACAAATATTATAAAACGCTGTATTACTACATTATCCCTCCTTTTCTGACAATTTGGCAATGTTCCATGCCAGAATTGGAGGAAATCCAAATCACTCCTCCTTTTGTTTCCATTGTAGCAACTCAATAAAATGAGCATTCATTTTTGTTTAACAATAAATCACTGCTTAACCACCACAAAATCAAAATTAATCTCAAATGAGTCCATCAGTTCTTATAAAATATTGTACATATGCCTTTCCAACTGAAGTGTTCATAGTCAAACGTCCAATGTTTTTGTTTACTTGTGAAACAAACATTTAAGTTCAATATCAAAATAATAAAATAAAATAAATAATTAAAACAAAGAATTAACATAACTAATTACAATAATTAAATAAAACAATAAAGTTGTGGGACTCCATCGCCCATACTTCCAGTATGCATCGGAAAAATGTATCCACAACGCTGCAGGTTCAGTTCAACATTGTTCCATTAATGATGTCCATCTCTGAGACGTCCCGACCATCAACATCACATCATCTGGTTCATTTGGTGAAATTCCTTCATCTTGGCACTCGGATGCTTTTCCATAGGAATCATCTCTTTTGGTGTCCCGGCTATTTTGTCTTCACCTCCATACTTCGGTCCGGAGGCATTACTTGATCTTCATCCCGTGGCACTCCATCACTCCATTATCTTCTGTGTCCTCCGGTCCTGTGACCTCTGATCGAAAATATTTGTTAATTGTTCTAAATTAAACAGAAAATAGACAGATTAAGTATATAGCACAATATCAATTTCACCCTTATACCAAAAATAAAATATTTAATTCAAAACATTTCGCCCTTTTACTTTGGTCTCTGAAACTAAGCACATGTTAGAGAGAAAACAAACTTAACATCCTTAAACATTAAACATATTTCAACCTTTCAATAAAATAATACCATTTGCTTTAGCTGCCCTTTTTTTTATGATCATCACATATGGTATTTTTATTTACATCTATTCCACTACAACAATCACATCTATTTTTATTTCTGTGGTATTGGGCACTATAAACAGAACCATGTGTTTCGTTCATCTATTTAGTGCCCTTGAGTCATTTCTACTTGCTCAAGTCTCCTTACTTCATGTTTGGGATGACAGGGCTTAATTTGGTTAACATGAACAAATTGCTCTGTTACCGTTTCACCCTCTGTTCTTAATATGTTATAAACCACTGGAGACACCTTATCTATGATTTGAAATGGCCCCTGCCAGGTAGCCAAAAATTTAGAATGTGTCTGTTTACCCGTTCCAAAATGAAATTTATACACCTGATCCCCTACACTATACTCTTTCAAAGATATCTTTTTATCATAATATGATTTTGCACTGTCTGCGGCCCTTTCCAAATTCCGCTGCACAAAAGCAACTGCATGTTGTAAATGCTTCCTCAGTTCTTCCATATATTCAAGAACTGTAGATGCGCTTACAAGTGTCTGCTCATGTGTCCTGTATAACAAGTGTTGTGGTACCATCATTTTCTTACCTGTCAATACTTCATGAGGGCTGATACCTGTTGCTTTGGCAGGAGTTGATCTGATTGCCATCAAAACCAGAGGTAAACGTAAATCCCAGCTGGAACATGCCTCTGCTACAAAGCTCTTTAATATATCCACAACAGACCTGTTGCAACGTTCAACACCCCCAGAAGAGGAGGGTCTGTATGCAATATGCAGTTTTCTTTTCACCTCCAGTATCTGCCACACCTTACACTTTAAAGCGCTTGTGAAATGACTTCCTCTGTCTGATTCTATTCTTTGTGGTAACCCAAACCTTGAAAATATATGATTTACCAGTAATGTAGCTGCTGTTTGCGCGCTACAATCTGGCACAGGAATACACACTACTCATTTTCACATCAAACAAACCACACTTAAAATATAACGGTTCCCCCAGCTTGACCTTTTTACAGGCCCTACATAGTATATTTGCAAATCTGATCATGGAAGGGTTAAGCCTCTTTTCATCAGTGGGGCCCTATGCATTGGTGAAGCAGGTTTAAATTGGGCACATACTAGACATCCCCTAGTATATAATTCTACATCTTGGGACATATGTGGCTAGTAAGCATAATCTTTCAATATCTCTAATGTTTTTGTGCACCTCTGTGTCCTGTAGTTATTGCATCATGTGCATGGTGTAGCATAAGCCCTCTGAATGAAAGGGGTACCACCCACTGTATTTGTTCTGTTATGGATTCCCTAATTCCCTAATCATGAGTCCATCCTGTAGTCTGATTTGTGTTTTATTCTTTAATAGCACCCTCAACTCTTGTTTTCCCACACAATCATTTTCTGTTGAAGGATTTTGTTCAGGGACTATCAAATGATTATAATAGATTCCCAAAATTGGATCATCTTTTTGTGCCTTAATAAGGTCTTCAATATTGAGTTTGATGGATATGTAATATTCCAGATCCCAGCCGAAAATGGTGGCCAATTGATTGGAGTTAGAAAATAGCTTCAATCAAAGAATCATCCATCAGGGACAGCCAGGAGGAAACATATTGGTTGTGGAAGTATCCTTCCCCGAGGGAGGGTGGTACGAAAGAATCACCTGGTATTCATACTTCAGAGGCCATATTTGATGATTTGGATTTGATGTTGTCTTCCTGGTGTGACAAAGTAAGTAGTAAACCGGTAGTCCTTTGTGGAGACTGGAATGTCAAATTTGTGGATAAAGATGGGTATGGGGTATATGGAAATGTATCTGATCATTGTGTAATGCCAACTTGTAAATCTAACCACAAAGGAAGACAGTGACTGGATTATTTAAAAGAATGGAACTTGAGCGTATTAAATGGTTGTACCATTGTGGATCAACCAGGTCGTGTAACCTGTTCGGTGGGTTCCAAAGAGGCGACATTGGACTATATAGCTGGGAATTATTGCTTATTGGAACAAGTAGCATGCCTAAAAGTGTGCCTCAATGATTGTAGTGACCATGCAACTCTTTCACTGACTGTTATGTCGTCTGCCATTGGGGAGGGGACTCGCCTTTGTGGAGATGTAATACCTAACGATGCAGGGAACAGAATCCGTTGGAGTCAGGAAAGAATTGATAGAATGTGTGCCGTGGCTTTCCCCCCAGGGTTTGATGTGCTGAATAGCCTCAGGGGTAAAGACCCTGAGGTCATTGAAGCATGGGTACATGGGCTCAGCCATTTAATTTGTAAGAGCATTGGAAAACCCAGCCTAACGTGGAAAGCTGGGGGAAATAAACCCTTTGAGATAAACTTCAGTCACCAAAAGCGTAGGATGCGCACGGAGATCAGAGCTCTTAGGGCACATGGCCAGCAGCACGGTTCTGTCCCCCTGGCACATAGGGCAACTAAATCTGTAAGGTAAAAATATTGCTCCTGGCTAAAACATTACCGGCTATCTGAGCAACAGACCGCAGTGTTTTGTACAGGTAATGATTAGCCGAGATAGCCGTAAAATATGGAAAGCACACACGAAAGCCATGGGTGAAAAGCTAACCAGGATTTTAAACCCTATATCTGTTTCACAATGGGTTGCACATGGAACTGCCAAATTCCACTTTGATAAGGTCTCGCCCATGACTGACCATTTCCATGAACCATGGACTTTACCTTTGAGCCGGAGGATTTTAATTGATGCCATATTGAACCTCAAGTCTTCTAATGTGCCAGGTCCGAACGGGCTAGCAAACACAGTGCTGAAGAAAGACCTGAGCAACTGGTCCCAGGTCTTGCTGATTCTATTTTGTCGAGTCTGCAGGCAATGTGCCTTCCTGTCTTCATGCCAGCAGTCTGTGCTTATCCAAGTTGGATAAAAAGGGGGATGGGGCCAATACTAACAATTACCACTTGCTGTACATGTTAGGCATAACTGGAAATATCTATGCTTCACTAGTACTAAGAGAACTACAAAACTGGGCAGCCAACAATAACATCCTTACCATTGCACAAACTGTCTTCCAGCCTGGATCAGGCACTTCTCATAACTTCTTTGATCAGCTTATCCAGACAACATGTAGTGGAAGGGATGTTACATTGTACATCACCTTTGTTGACTTTAGAAGTGCCTTTGACCGGGTCAATAGGGAAACACTGTGGGTAAATCTAAGAGACCTGAAGTGCCTGACTTGGCTTATACATATCCACGTCCTCTTGCACGGTAACAACTATGCTAGAGTAAGACTGGACAGGGGGGGGCTCTGATCACATACTTATAAACATGGGTGTTAAACAAGTGTGCATGGCTGCCCCTATATTGTACAACCTATATATCGCTGACCTTCTCCCTGTCTTTCTGCAAAAGCTAATCGTCCCCTGTCATATGTACATGGATAGCCTTAATACACTTAAAAAGAGTTACTTAATCCACCACAACCTGGGTCCAAATGCAGCAACATCAGGCAGAGGCAAGATGGTAATAAGAATCCCCTAGATGCTCTGCAATTCCCAGCTGATGGCACAGGCTGAAAGAAGCAGAGAAACCAGGGAAACCATCTAGAGGCAGAAAACCCAGAGTCTTGATAGAAGCTCAAATGTATCACTGGTATGCTGAATACGGTCTGGAATCTGTAGTCTTGAGTCTCCCTTGTATTTCGCTTGCTGTAGACCTGGCGTGCCTCGGTTACATCATAAACAACCCAGAAACCCTGTGGTGTAATACTGTGAAATAGTACATAAAAGTATTTAGTTCAAGGAATAGAAGGCACAGATAGGAAATGTTTAAAATGAAATTAAGGAAAATTAGACCTGTAAAGAAGTCCTGGAACTGATTAGGAGTGAACAGTGTCAACTGGAGGTAGATTCCACAAAAATTCAGTTGCACAACAATACTTGCAAAGAACAAGCTCCGGCTATAGTTATATGACAACAGATTACAAACTGTTTTGTTTCAAAACACTGAATGTATATGTGCGCTGTAACAGCTTACCCGGTAGGCATGGAAAGAAACACTCATTAAAGTAGAATTCCGGCAGAGCTTCAGAAAGTAGTCTGCCGCTCCGAAACAGAAAAGTACAGTGCAGTATGAAGAGTTCAGAGCTCCTTGCGCGGATAAGGAGAATAGCTCCACTACGAAACAACAAAGATCAGGTTCGCTGAAGGCAAGGATACAAACAAGCCAAAAAGGACACAGAGGAGCTGGCAAACTTACGAGTGTCTAGGAAGAAAGGATTAGCGATGTGCCGAACCTCTGAATCTGCTCATAGATTTGCCGGCCACCCAGTCTGCAGTACAAAAACATGGCGAACAGCGTGCAGGACTAGTCATGAGGACCGTAGGGCCGGCCATCTTGGGAGAACAAAGGGAACCAACAAATAGCCCAGATACAAGTCCACTGTCCACATGAGATCACCGCAACCCAAATACACAGTGATTCATGACAATCCCGACGATAGATGATCTGCCAGTAGTGGGCATGTTGTATGTGGCCGATTTGGTCCTGTTCGATCGGACCATTACAGGCATGAAGAACATGCTCAATGAGCTGTCCAAATATGCCTGCCAACTAGGCATGTCCATTAACCTGGAGGAAACCAGTGTAATACTGGTCTCCTGAATTAAGGTCTACAGGACCAGAATGGATACCTTAATTGGTACAATAGACTACACCTTGTCCTATTCGTACCTGGGCTTAGAGTTCGACACCCGGGCTGACTAAAATCTGCTAATTAACTACAAAATAAAAAGAACAAAGTACCTTACTCTGCAGGTGTGTGGATTAGCCAGAGGAAAAGCAGGATACAGTATAATGGGGATCATCATGCTGTATAAGCAATGTTTTGTGCCCTCCATCCTGAGGCTTTAGCTATCCAGGATCTATCTTTTCTAAACAGGCTGGAGGGACATTTCTGGCATTTAGTGCTGTGCCTGGGACCCTCCTCCCCAATGGAAAACCTCTGGTTGAAGCTGGGGCTAACTTCTCTAAAGGGTATGGCACTCCATACAAGGGGGTGCTTTTTTAAAAAAGAAATCTCGCTCTGGCCTGGTGTGCAAGCTATTGGCAGCCATAGGGCAGAATTATGACACAGAGAGTGTACATAGGGGTTCCAACTACAAGTCTCTAAACGAGACGCTCTTCATGTAGATCAGCTGGACTTTTTCCTGCAACAGAAATACGCCTTATATTTACCTGAAAAATCCTTAGAGAAAAAATTCAGTAAATGGGATTGGTGCAGGAATTACATTCATCTCTCAAAATTAAAGAGGAATGAAGCAGTATTGCATGTGGTCCATCGATACAGGAAAACTCTGCCCCGACCCGGCCATAAGACATTTTCTGCTGAAGTTACACATAAATCAATTGCTGGTCCAGTCAGTCACAGGACCTCGATTAAATCTGGCCATTGAACATAGGTATTGTCGCATATGCGGCGTAATAGGCAAATGGGAATCAGCCAGACATGTGTTTACACAATGCACTAAATTGGGACCTTTGTATACGTGCAATTTGGGTGATTTTGTGCACAGATACGAGGGAATTATGGACGATTCCTTCTGAAATTACTGCTTAAATTCAGATACTACTTCTATGCAAATTGCCTTATATGGTGTGTGGCTGCATGTTAAATCCCTGTTACCTGAATGAGGGGGTCTACACGATATGGTGGGTGTAATTAATCTTGCTTGAGATAAAATTTTGCATTCTGCCACTGGTGAGAAGACTGCCCTAGAATGGGTGCTGAAGTAAGGGTACTCTGGCCCCTGGATCCCTTACAGTAAGTATGTGATATTGTTTTTCACTATTTTTGGGCTAAAAGTGTTAATGGTAGAATTAAGAATTACGAAAGAGGTCCTGCCAGAAAGGACCTTTTTTCTTTTGTCATGGTGACCACAGTTCAAGTACCCATGGGACTACTAACTTTAATCCCATGATCCTGGAGACAGGTGGATTATATAGATCACATGTTATGAGTTGGGAACTGATGAATCCATCTATCTGTGTATCTATGAATTTTGAAAATGTGTGCATTTTATGAATTTGTATGTTTATGTGAGAATTGATGTATGTATTTATTAATTCAATTTAATGTATTCATATCTGTATTAGCAGAATTTTGCATTTGTTTTTTGTATCTGGTTTAAGTTTGTATAAACTTCAGGTTTTGAACTAAATCACAATAAACATATTATTATTATTATTATTATTATTATTATTATTATTATTATTATTATTATTATTATTATTATTATTATCATCGTCAATGAGAACACAGAAGCAACACTACACATGACACATGCAAAAGTCATTTAGGTCTTTCACACCTGCACATTACCCATATGCATACTTCTCAACTGGATCTTCCACTTATGTGGAAAGATAGAGTAAGGTGTTTTGTATGCCCATGGATCATGGTCAGGGGTGGACTGGGAACCAAAAGAGGCCTTCGAAACAATTCTCATATTGAACCCATATAACACTCTCAGAGCAAGCCTAACCATTTTCACATGAGAACATGTGGAAATACAACACAAAAGAGGGCCAAGGGGGAGAGACCTTCTGTGAAATTACCAGACTTTCCTAGGCCTCAAGCCCAGGGATCTTATCTTATTTCTCCAGGACTGAAATCTTTGCACTGCCTCCCAATGTCTGTGAGGATTAAGTTCAAAACCCTCTGCATTGTCCACAAGACCTTCTGGGGCCTGGAGCCTCAATACCTCCAACTCTCTCTTCCTAATTATCTTCATTCTCAAGCTCTTCGCTCATCTGCCTCACAGTCCCCCAGGGTCAGTCGCTTCTCCAAGCAACAAGTTGGTAGTAGATCTCTTTCTTTGGCTCGGACCTCCCTCTGGAACAGCCTCCCTGCCTCCCTGAAACTTGAGGTGAACCTGTGACCACCAGCAAATCATCACCATATTATATCACTCATGCACACCCTACAAACCCTACATGCACCACATCATGCCACTATTGGGATGCATATGTCACCAGCAATGAAAATGAATGACAGTGCAGAACCTTACCTGGTAGTACATATGTGGTGCTACGAATCCCACACCAACTCAACCTAATACTGGGCCGCCACATTGGTGCTAAAAGGGCCAGTGTCCAGCAGAGGGATCAGGACTTGGCTGGAAATAGGGTGCTGGGGGTTCCTCTCAATGATTATGGGCACCAGATGATACATGAAATTATATTGGATCGTTGTTTGGACCAGCTAAAGTAGTCTGTCTGACAGATTGCACATATACACAGCAATGTAGAATGCAATGTTCACCTGTGTGTATGAGGTTGTAGCAGTTCCCAACACCATGTCAGTTGACTCCACTGAGCATGTGTGCATGTCCCGTCCACAAGCTCGAAAATGCACCCACTACCATGAGCTGTTGACTCACTGCCCTTGAGAGCACAATGGCCCTGACACGAGGACAAAAAAAAGATTAACACAGTCCAACCTGGATGAGGACAAAAAAAGAAAAGGACATTAAATCCTGGATGAGGAAAATAAACAATAATCCAGTCCACATTAGATAGGGAAAAAAAATCAAATAGAGTCCATCTTCGACAGGTTAAAAAAATCAAATACCGCAACCTTGGACGAGGGTAAAATAATCAAAGTCAATCCACCTTCGACAAAAATAAAACCTGTCCAGCCTGGAGAGGGTGTTGGGGATGTAGGAATTCATGCCCCTCCACGGGCTCATGGACACCAGGGTTCATGAAGAAGGGGTAGTGGTGGCAAGAGAATAGGTGTGTATGGGGACACGGCCAATGCACATCCTGTATGGTACAACTGGAACCCCCATCATTTGGTGGATCCTGTGACGTGCACTCTGACCACACAATGCCTAAGCCTTGTCCTCATTGACTATGGCTACTTGTGAGAGGGATGCGTGCATGAAGGGCCCCATTTCATCAGTGATGCAGTGGCTAAAGAGTTATTATGATGCATGCTGACACTTGATGTCTCCAACTGCATGTTGAGAGATTGCCTCAAGGAATCCATCTCTTGGTGGTGGATGTCCCTTTTGACAAACATTTCATTGTGCAGAGATTGCCTCAAGTAATCTGTGTCTTGACAGCAGCATTCCCTTGAGGCCAATAACTCATCATGCAGTTATTGTCACAAACAAGAACCGTCATCCTGAATCACCTGCCTCAGTTGTTGCATGTCCTCTCTCCTGCCGCAATAGGTGGAGTTCGGCAGTGTGTGCATCATTTGAGGAGATTACATTTTTGGTCAGCGAAGGATGTCCCTTTCCATCTCCTGCATGACCTCGCCAAATCGGGCACTTGCAAGCAGCAAGTTCTCCGCCCACTCTGATTGTCCAGGCACAAATCCACCACGTGTGCAGGGCCTTCCAAGCAAGGATGCCGATGCCTGGCCCCTTCAAATTGAGTGCACTGGCATTGGCTGGTGGCCTACAAACTGACACCAGCCTCTGCTGCTGGCTCCATGATGGGTGATGGCAATCTTGTAGACACTGAAGCCACCATTGACTCAGGGCTTCTCACGGCCGGGTCCTGGGTCTCCTGGCTCTCCTGCTCTGACATAGCAGCCTCAAGGAGCTCCATGGAATCCAGACTACACAGTGGTGTACCCTCTGCCATGTCCCTCAGTATGCCTTCCACATCAAATTTGACAGCATCATCGGAAGAGTTGGCAGGGTTGCTGATGATGGCATGCATGACAATGGGATTTTCACCTGCTACAGCACCCCAGGCTGCACTGGTGGATGTTTTTGCCTCATCTGCCACTTCCTCCTTCTCCACCTCCTCCACATCTGCTGTCTCCTCACCTGCACAAAGTCAGACAACAATACTCAGAGGCCTACCTACCTGACTAAATATGCACATGTGATTTCTAAAGCGTACAGACACAATAGGGCCAGCCACACATACATTACACATTGGACTGGGCACTCTGAAATGTGAAAGGCATATGTACACAGCAACCAATGCTCTGTGAAATTATGTCAGTGCAAATTAGGCCCTGCATCAAGCTATGGATTGGAGGAGTAGGCAAGCATTCATACATGCAGATATTTATGAGAGTAAAAGGTCTAATGGTAGATGAATGGAGGTCTGTCCTTCATTGCTGAGCCCCTTCTCTACTTCAACCATACCTACTTGCAACATGTGGAAATATCACTTTTATTCCTGCTAACCAAACCTGCATGCAGGCATATGTGTTGTCCAAATCCCCATTACCCTCTTCACCACATTGCCCAAGATCAGATTTGTGGTTACCCCCACTCACATGCATCACAACTATGTGCGAGGAGAGTGTAAAATGGACATGACCTTGTGCCCTTGCATCAGCACTGAACTATTGACACTCCAAATCTGGAATGAACATTACTCAAACATAAATTGATCAACCACTGCAACTCCTGCCTTGAACACAACCTCATGCGACTTTGCACTGACATTGTCGGCCATCCATGTCCATTGGCTGTCAGGGCCAGTGAATGGATATCTCTGACATCGTCTGCTGCTTGGTGTCATTCCATGTGAGTCAATATTTGTGTTCACAATGCACTATCCACAAGCACAACACTGTGAGCTTGTATAATGACATCTGACTTGCAGGCCATTGACACATATAGGTGTACTGATGCTGTTAAACAATTCTGTATACAGTAATGTGTGCTGTGAGATCCAAGTCTACCCCACACAGAGTTCAAGCATCCACTTTCTCGGATGCACAAAATGTGATGGAGGTGACCATGAATGCCCAACAATAGTACACACGGAAGCGCGCGAAGGACCACGTCCAACTGTACCACAACCTTTGACAGTATATCATGTGTAGATGGAAGCATTTTGGGGACAACATCTACTTGTGTGCATGCACTCTGAAATCCTGGCAGCAAGGCGGCTCGTGACAGGAACGGTAGCCAGATTGAGATGTTGAGGCCATGTGAGGCACATTCATGCAGGGTCTTCTATGGGTTGTTCAATTGTGTGTGATGAAGGTATCATCTACACTCAGCCGATGAGACGGATACATTTGCCTGGATGTGTGGTCTTGTCCTTTCAGTGCATCTGACTTTCCGAATCAACATTGGGCCCGATCAGGCCAATGAATAAGGGGGCATACATGCTATGTTATCATGGCATAGGTTTGTGTTGCGATTAAGAGCATTGCTGCTGGATCCTCAACAACGGATGCACGTACGTGTTGCATGCTTCCATGTTGGACTGTAAGGGGTGCATGTTGCTGGATGTGGTTTGATGCATATGTAGTTATGTTGGTACATACACATGTGGCCAGGGGGCCTTTCCGTGGCATGCCTGCAAGATACAATTGGGCCACTGCTTCATTGGGATGGTGATGTGAAATGAGTCATTGTCATGTGTATTTGGCCACCTGTCGATGTGCTATGTTCACATGTGCAAGCCTCATCATTGTGACTTCTCATTTTCCTTTCACATGCAAGTCTGGATTCAATGGTTTTTCAGAGCAGGAGCGTGTGTGTGAGACAGTTGCTTGTTTATTGATGCTGACAGCACGCTCATGATATAATTGATGTGGGTCCACATGCATTGGCACTGATGATTGATACCTATTGCCTTTTTTCCCTTTTCCACAGTTGCAGCGGCAAAAGAAGAAGGTATGACCAGTGCTGTGGAACTGCCTCCCAGGGGCAAGACCTCCAGGTGCAGGTATATACCCCAGGAATGCCCTATTGTGTCCATCTCCTCTGGGGGTGCTGTGCCTGGGGGAGAGCCTCATTCTGATGGTTCTGCTGCTGAGGAGGAGTACCAGGGTGCCATTTTCATTGTGAACACCTCAGCTGCAGGGGGACAGGGTGGTGGTAGCGTCATTGCAACACAGGGACCCCAAAGCATGGATAACTCATTGCATTGGAGGTATCTGGGTTGATTGAGGGGGAGAAGGAGTAGAAGGCCATTGCAGGCCCACCCATGGTGTCAGGTGGGGGTGACCTTGAGAAAGGAGGCTGTGCAGGTTACCATAGAGAGATCAACGCAACTTCCTGTCCCACAGCCATCTACGGAGCACTGCCCACCTTCACTGATGCTGCCACACAGACAGAACCTGCACGTCCGACTGATGTGGCCATCTGGGATCAGGGTTGTCATTTCACCAAAGTTCCAGGGGTAGCAGAAGTAAAATTACATGACCCATGACCTCTGATGACATCACAGGAAGCGATGAAATTTGACCCCCATGCCAAAGCGATGGAACACTACCTTTGACCGCTTGACAAAACAGGCCATGGGATCACAATGCATTGTTACACTACGATATTGCATACAAGAATGGATCACCATATGTTTTATTAATAACAGTGTGTATGGGCCCATATTACCAAATTAGTGTGAATGCAAGCAGACTTTTAAGGCTAAATGATAATGATGTTTTATTATATAGCACTTACGCTTAAGCACTTTAGATAGAACAAATATACCTGCATTATCACTGAACCTTTGTTTATCGACCTCAAAAAGGATGAACGGCTGAGTTGGTCTTGCCGGGATTCGAATCTGCAAATCACACACACATTGCAGCAGCCATTGCTCAACCCACTGAGCTATCTTACCGGCTAAATTAAAATTAGCAATTACATGTCTGAATGTTCTCAATGTCTGAAAGCAAATTAGACTCTGTAGTGGATACCCTTAAACTGGTAACTGATATTTAACAGCAGGCGAGTTCATCTGTAGGGCTGGTGCGAACTTGACCACATGTCAAGCCTGAGTGGATCTACTTTCGAGGCTTCAAAGGTTGGCAAAATAAATACCTTTGTGAGGGTTCATAACTGTGTATTACATAATTTAGAGTAGTGCAGGGAGAGCAGCACACTCACAGAGCATCTGGTACTCTGGGCACTCGTTACGTCATACATGCAAACAAACATTCTGAACAGCATGCCAGGGAGATAGGAAAGATAGACACATTACAACAAGGCATTTATCGTGGCACAATGAAATCAAAGAATGAAAAAATGGGAGAGGGTGCACAGCTAGTTTGAAGAATATTTAAGAGTTTAGTATGTTAGTTGTTCACTTTGATTTGGTGTTACTTAATAGGGTGCAGCCCACGAAAAAAGTGCCTCCGTGCTGGGCGCTCACAATAAGCTGAAAAAAACAAAGGACCTAGGCTAATTAAGCCTTCGGTGTGGACCGCACAGCTGTAATACCCACTAGGGGTTACACATTTACTGATGTGTTTTTGGGGATAGTAAAAGTCTTTTACCAAAAGTCTTTTTTTTACTTTATAGATACTTTTTTTCAAAAAAAAGTGTTTGTTTTGTCACTTTGCACAAACAATTGGTTCTGCATCACCAAATTGTTTGATGCTGTTTGTTTTTGGCAAATAAAAAACCCTATGGTTGATGCATTTCGGAAAATGTATTCCTTCCTCAGAGCCGGGTTTGTCTTTAGAATCTTCAGTACGCTACGTAGATGCTTCTAACTGTGGCATTCAGACAGCGACTAGGCTGCAGACAGTGCTGAACGCCACAGTTAGAAGCATCTACTTAGCGTACTGAAGAGTCTAAAGACAAACCCGGCTCTGAGGAAGGAATACATTTTCTGAAATGCATCAGACATAGGGTTTTTCATTTGCCAAAAACAAACAGCATCAAACAATTTGGTGATGCAGAACCAATTGTTTGTACAAAGTGACAAAATAAACACTTTTTTTGAATAAAAGTACCTATAAAGTAAAAGAAAAAACTTTTGGTAAAAGACTTTTACTATCCCCAAAAACACATCAGTAAATGTTTAACCCCTAGTGGGTATTATAGGTGTGTGGCCCACACCGAAGGCTTAATTAGCCTAGGTCCTTTGTTTTTTCACAATGAAATCAAAGGCCACTCTATGTGCTGTGCTCAAACATTTCAACACTATACACGAAGCTTTATGCACAAGGATTTTGTCAAGTTACCAAGGACACTGAAATGGAATGTCTTGTGATGATCGTAACAGAGAAACAGCTGAAAAAAACATGCTATAACTGCAACTTTGAAAAGCATAATGCACAGTCAGAAATGGATATTTATTCTACTCTAAAGGCTTTTTGGAAGTTGTTGTGTGCATTGTGAATTCGAAGTGTTTAAGAACATACTAAATCAGTTACTCACACCATGAAGTGTGCCTGAAATAAACCTTTAATGAGTCTAGCAATCATTGTATAGAATTCCAGAAACACAAATTATATGTTATTCATATTCTTTCTTATTTAGGGTCACTGCTCAAAGTGCTACACTTCTGGCACCGCCTGTTTTATTTAAGAGGCATTAACAAGAAATCCAGCCACTCCGGAAACAAAGACCGACATGGCACTGGCCATAGCCCAGTAGCTTCTTTTAAAAGAAAAATGCTTAGGAGTAGCAAGGGAGACCACATTGGTAGCAAGGGAGACCTGAGGGGTGACAGCTTTGACCCCGGGTGACCCCGAAATGATGTCCCTGTCTCGGATGTAGTGCTGCCCCTGCTGATGGGTGGCATGAAGTTTCAGGCATTTATGCATGATGCTGTGTAAGCAAATCATCACAGGCTACTTGTAGAGCATCACAGGCAGGTGGGCTGCTTCTTGTCCAACTGTTCGCTGCACTGCTTTCTGGTGGCCACTTGGACTGGCCACTGCAATGGCCGCCGCCTGCTCCTCCTCCTTTGTGCCCCAGTCAACCTCAACTGCGGTCTCCCGCTACCGCCACGGCCTCCTGTGCCCCTGTTCTGCCATAACCCAGTCTGGTTGTGCCTGTGCCCCTGCTGTAGGTGGAAGCCTGTTCTTTGCAAGATGAGGTGGTCACTGAGCCTGCCCAGGAGCATATAGGGTAACAGGCTGCGGAGGAACAGTAGACACCTGATGCCAGTGCAGGTGCTATACTCCCCCCGATGCAGACTGTCATCCAGTCGGACTGAGTACCTGCACCTCAGACATATTGCTAGGCAGCAGGGGATGTTGATGTTAAGTAGGCAAGTCATGGATGGCATTACAATGAGGAGGATGCAAGCAGGTGCACAAGTGGTACAAGTGAGGCAGGAGGGATAACAGCGCCTGCAGGCACTGGTGTCTTTGCAAGTGACATTTGTGAGGGAGAAGGAGGAGGAGCGGCAAAGGGCTTTTTTTTACTGCAGAGCCGAATTCTGAGTTTTGATGAAAAGCAGAGGATTTATCTCCAGAAAAAAGCTGGAGGTAAATTCTTCACTTTCCGCCAATACTTGGAAGAATTACCACAGTAACCAAGTTTGTTGGTATTTTGGTGGATTTACTGCCGAAATACCACCAAACTTGTAATGAGGCCATGTAGTCTTGAAGCTATCTCTTATTCTTTATTCTAAATACTCTGAGCCTTTCCTCCAAGGTAACATTTTCAACTGTAAAGAAGCTCAACCCGTTTCTTTGCTCAAACTCCCTGCATACTTTGAGGCGTTTGACCTACACCGGCCGCATTATGAGTTTAGCAGAGTGGAAAAGGTTGTGGTAATTCTATTACTGCCGCTTGTTTTGTAGTAACGGAACTACTGCAATTTTTACCGCTCTGCCAAGTCCTGTGTTTGGCGCTAAAGTGGAGGCTTTACCTCCAACTACATGCTGGAGATAAATCCTCCAATTTAAAGCCACAAACAGGCAAAATTACCATGCCTGAATTACTGCTCGCAATAATTCTGCCAAAAATCCAATGGGGCCCTATAAACTCCAAAATTGGGGACGAATCCCACCCTAACACAACTTGTAATCCTATGGTAACCCACAGAACCAAGTGGCAGTAAGGGTAAGCGATTCTGACAGTCATTCTTTCAGAATTTCAAGTGTTCCCTGAATCAATTTGCTCATTCTTATTGCCACTCCCATGAAATACAAATTAACAAGTGTAAAAGTAAAACCCAACATTCCCCCCATGATGATATTACCATAGTGTACAGTATTGTGTGCAATCGTATTCCATGGAGCAAAATATCACAGAAATGCAATTTAACTTTTGTCTCACCTACTGTTCTTATGCAGTCAGGCTCCTTTAATGCAACAAAGCAAAATATTGTGCTCTTCGAAATTACTGACCACCTGTGAATGCCTATGACAAAGCAATACCACTCAGTTTCCATTTCATACTTGTAGAACGTTGGTCGTGTCAGAATATCTCAGAGACAAATGAGGCGCACACTATTAGCGTTTTTCATACGACCAATAGCATTTTTTTTAATAACTAAGGCACTAGCTTTAAGTATTAAGCAAGCAGATGTGTTCTTGTGTTCTGTGTCTATTGTACTGTATTTATGAGTGCACAACGGATTCATAAATCAGCACCGTTCTGTGTATTATTCCGACTGTAGAGCGTAAGTGAATCTCATAGAAGTGCATTTATCAGTCTAGGCCCTCCAGAAGGGTACTTCATCACTATCACATCTGTAATAAAAAAGAAATAAGGACTTAATGCGACACCACCAAAAATAAATAACTCCTGGGAAACAAATGTGGCTTGTAAGGGTTCCAAATACGTTCTGGTATAGAATATCCACCCATGTGTTGTTTTGTTGTGATAACTCATTTTCAGTTTTCAATTTTGAGCAGAAATAAAAAATATGTAACCCGCATTGCTTCAAGCAGTTTCACATATAGGTAACAGGAACAATTCAACGAACAGTAGAATGTTTCATGTGAAACCAACACAGCTTAAAATAGCATTGTTGGCATGTTATTTTTTTGCTTCGTGGCGTTCGATTTTCAGGAGATAAAATAAACGCCTTAATCTTGGGAAGAAGAGAGCCAATGCAAATCGTGCAATGCAATAGAAGGTCTGACAGATTCTGGCAATTCGTGTATATTGGGTAATTCGTCTAGAAGGGAAAGTGCCTTGTCAGAAGAGTTCACTAAAGCTATACCCTTTTTCGGATTCAATGTTGAAGGGTCGAGTACTAAAGCAAACCAAATTCACAGCAGGAGTCACTACATAAGGCCGATTTAAATGTCATGCATAGGGCCTCAGACATACTTCAGTCGAAATGCCGTCCGATATTGAACATATGTATGTATATTTCATTCGCTTTATTTCATGGTTAGCAGATGTGAGAGTGGATTGGTAGCTCATTCAATTTGGGGCCGTAGTCTTAAAGTCTGTTTGCTTTAATGACAAGTTTGAGAATCAGCCAGGCTCTAATTTATCTGCCTTAATGGATGTGATGGTGAAATATTTTAGTGAATAAACAAGACAGCTTCAACAGAGGGGTCTCTGATTAATATTTCATCATGGCCCTCTCCAATAGTTAGCTACATTAACTTGCAATGTCCTCAAATTGGGTATTGATGGAACATGTGTGTTGGTGGGGTGGTACATTTAGGGGCAGGAAGCCACTTTGGGCACGGATCTCATACCTGTTTTTACAGGCAAGCAGCATAGTGCTGCCCAGCCTCACTTTTGAAGCCTTGTGAAGCGGATTGGGTCACAGAGAAAAGCCACCTTCTTCCTTTGAACCAAGTCCAGCTGTATGTTGGCAGTATTTGTCAAATCCAGGAGAATCAGTGGTGAGGTGTGCCAAAGCCATTTTAGTCAAGGTATCCCCATCGGTATGGGGGTACTGTAGCTTCGTGTATGGCATTTTTGAGTGAATTAGCATTCCAGTTAAAGCTGAACTATGGAATTGATGGCTTAAATTGCATGTCAGCCCACACCAGTAGGCAAGGCTGAGAGACAACATGGGATACATTTTTGAACAACCTGTGATTCAACTAAAGTCATTTATGGCATTAGATATCCATGCAGTATGTTTTATGTGGGAAGGGCAGGGCACAAGTCCAACATTAGGACACCATCAGGAAGGGCTTCAATTACATAACATTTCATTCAAGCACATCCTTCAGGGGCCGAGATGCTGTTTATTATATTGGAATAGGTTAAGGCACTATGGAGGGGTACAGATGTGAATGTATTACTCTACCAGAAAGAGATATACTGGATAGAGCGACTAGAGGCATTGGTTCCTTGCAGCATGAATACCCACTGGGATCTGTAGGAGTAGCTGGGGGGCTATGAATAGCTGGGGGGCTGTGACTTACAGGAGTTTCTTAGCTTAGCATGCACAGGTAGTTTTAGTGTGGGCTTTATGCAGAAACACAGACATACAAACATCATTGGTTGCCAATGCAACCGGTGCCCCAAATGGGAAATCAGTAATGCAGAGCATGTTTTAAATTTGTTTTATTTCATGATGATATTCCATTTGACTGAATTTGCACCAAACTTAATAACTGATATACATTAACATACTAAGTTAATAAAGCCCCAGTAACATGTCCCATGTCCTTAATATTGAGTGCCAATTAGTCTACATGGAATAACCTGAATCCAAATTCGAAATGCATGAAGCTCTGTTTCAATAGAAAATGAACATGCACGCTAGATTGATGCCCGGTGATGGAAATATCGAATTCTGCTCTGCCGAAGAGAAACATTGTGGAAGTGAAAGGAGGAGATGTAACATTTGTTGTTTATCAATGCTGTTATTTTCAATAGGAAAAAACATTGAGCAGGTTGGATGATGTGCGTGGGTCTAAATGTGGAAGTATTTTCTTTTTAGGACTTATAAAATGGCCTGTGAGTAGCTGTGGCTAGGTAGACATTCATGAACCTCCTGAGAGAGACATCCAGAGACCTTTATGAATACTGGGCTGAGAGGTACGGCCGAGTCCAGTGCTGGCAGGCTTCCTGGGGTCGTGGCAGTCCTTATCTGTGTGCAAATAGCCTGAGGGGGATTCTCCAAATCCAGTCAAGCCAAGAAAATCGCAGCCTCTAGGTAATATAGGTCAAAAGTGAGGTGCAGGAATTGTGCCTGGCAAGTAGTTAAATAGGGAAACAGACCATTTTATGTGTAATATTACAATGGTAAATGTGCATATGTTTTCAAATTTACATGAAAGTAGTTGCAATGTTATTCTTTTTGTCTCTCAAAGTGAAGTTTCTGCCAATTTTCTCGTGTCCAAGGTCAGTTGGTAAGTTTGTGCACAGTTGGTTCTATTAATGTGTGCGAACGCACTAATGAAAGGCATTTTGTTTTACTATGTCCAAGTAACTTTAATTGCATTATTTAATTGTCTGAACAGCTTTGAATTTTAACCTTATATAAAAACATAGAGGTTTTAAAACAAACTGGTTGTGCTCTTATTACGTGAATGAAATTTTATTAGCATGTAGACTAAGGACCAACAGGGGATAGGTTTATTTTACCATAGGCAGTAATTCACATTGCCATATGTGGTCAAATCTGAAATAGATTGTTTTCTGATAAGTGAGTTTTAGGAGTGCCAGGTGTGTGTGTGTGTATACAATTAATTGTTATCCACGTACTGGACCTAGAGGGTGGTCTAGTACCCAAATATTCCCTTGGTTATGATACTTTCACACTTGGATTTGGGTATTTTTATTTAAATGATTTTCTAAAAGAAAACAAGTTTTTGGAAAACGTTGTTGTGTGTCATGAAAGTGGTCCTCACCACTGAAACCGTTCGGCTCATCATATCACTGTATCTAGGCAGCTAAACTGAATGAAATATGCCAGATTACAGTTTGATCATAACATCAACTGGGGAACAGTGGGCCTTTTTAAAGTAAAATCTGCCCCCAAGGGAAACCAAATAAAGCCAATATTGTTTCACCTCGAGGACAGTCTTCTTTTATGACACACAACAAAGTTTTCCAAAAACTTTTTTCCTTTTAGAAAATCATTTAAATAAAAATACCCAAATCCAAGTTTGAAAGTACAATTAATTGTTTACATTTTGACCATTGGGGCATATAGCAGCATTGTACATAAATTGATGTGAGTTGGAAGTACTGAGTGTACCAATTCCAGTACCTAGTTGCATTGAGTAACTGGTAAACAGAATAGTGTTAGGATATATTCTGAAGCGAGTTTTAGCACTGTAGAAGGGAATATACCAACACATTACCACAAGAGATAGTATATGATAATAAAGTACCACTCTTTACCACCATAATAAAATACCACAGAATTAGGTGTAACTGCAGAATGTATCCGACATATTTTACATGTTTCTTATAATACAAGTTGTATCCTAATTTTGGTGACCCCATTAAACACTCTCTACATTATTACAGAAGAACATATACAGTGTGAAGTTTATTTACTGCAAGTCTCATTATTGTCATACTTACCAGTTCATGAAAAATGTATTTGGAGTGACGTCTTCCAATATGAAAGAAGTCATGTGAGCCCTCACTTGTTTAATGTGAATCATTATATGATTTTATAGGCAACATGTAACCTGTTATGTCCAGATGTGATTAATATTTCTTGAACTAGACTGTATCTTTGTTGAGGAACATATATATTACTGAAAGTAGAATATTTCATTTGGAGTTATCTCGCTAAAGAGATGGTTTTCAATGATCAATTGTGAAGTGACAGAGTCAATCTTGAAAATGTTTAATTTCTACCTTAAAATCAGTAAGTAGGAAGTCATATTATATCATGTATAGATAGTAACTTGAACCCAATATATTTCTTAGAAAAAGACTATCCTTACATGCTGTGAGCCTATAAATGTTTCACTATGCTTTTAATCTCTCACAGAAGCAATCATAAATTACATGATCGTTCATGAACATGCCCCCGCGATTGTACACAGAAGGCTCGGCATATACTATGTCAATTTAACATCTGCGTACAAAGTGCTTTATGACTGACACACCTTTGTTTACCAATTATATATAGTTACCCATTGTACACGTTCATTGATATCATCCTGTTCAAGTGAACAAAATACTATGTGACTACTGTTTGTGAGGCCTTACGTGCAGCTGCAATGATGTATCATGCAATGAACTACAGTCAATCCATATTAAATACTCTTAACAAGCAACTCCCGTTCAGCATATATAAACATTATATATGATTGACAAAACCTTTACAGTTTAAATCCACGTAAAGTAATGTGACTATCGATGATGTAGTCACTGTGCACAGATGTGTGTGGCACATCAGGTGATCGGCCATTGTAGTATTTGATTAAGCGCAGGGGCGAAGGACTGTTTCACAGCAGTTCCTCTCGCCCCGTGGTCGACCATACAATTACAGAAAGGTAAGAAACTTAGGGCCTAATTCATGGAAAAATGTGCATGGAAAATCGGGGACTTGCGCGCAAAATCGCATGCAAGCGCCCATTCACCGTATCCTGGAACACAATACGCGCGTCTCGCCTGGGACTTGCGAGGAATCTGCGGCGGTCCAAAACGTAAATGTGACAGCAGATACGCTTTGCATGAGAACCCCAGCAAAGGGCCGTCTGGGTGTGTGCAGTCTCCTGAAAAGGGGGCAGAACACATGGAATGGGGAACAAGCAAAAATGTGGGCATTACGAGGGAGGTTACACAGTCAAACAATCACAACACCCGTACACGTGCAAAGACAGCATACTCATGGATTCAAACAGGGATCGACGGTGCCTAAAATTCTACACACAATACCCGAAACTGCCACGCCACATGATAGCAGGCGGAAAGTCAATGCGCACACCAAAAAATTCATAAACATACGCGTGATGAACAAACGTACGTATACTGCCACGATGAAGGTACCGTTTGTTGCAGCAGTGATCGTGGGACACCGCAGGAGGATGGGCAGGGCCCGGATTTTCCACCCAAGGACCACACTTTTCGGTATGCCTGATGACCAGGTCTATGCCAGGTATGGGTTTCCCCCTCATATCATGCCACTCTGTGTTCCCAAGCACTGAGCCCCTTGCAAAAGGTGCTCACTGTGCTGCATTTCCTGGCCACTCGCTCATTCCAGCGGACCACTGCTATAGTTAGGGGGATCTCACAGCCCACTCAGTCACACTGCCTACACCAGGTGTTGTAAATCTTGACTGCACGCCCTTCTGTCTGCCGGCACACCTATATGCCAAGAACACCTGCTGAAAGGCAGGCTGTGGTCCATGATTCTTATGGGGTGGCACACTTCCCTAAAGTACTCGGTGCCATTGATTGCACCCATGTTGCTCTAGATCCAACTAGGGCAACAGAGCATATATATCACAACCGAAAACACTGGCACTCCATCAACATTCAGGTTGTATGTGATTCCAAGGGCATCATTACTTCTGTCTATGCAAACTATCCTGACTCCACCCATGATAGTTATATGTTCAAAATGCATGGCACATGGGTTGTATGCACTCTGCAGTACACTGTGCATGAGTCAGTACACCATGACATGAATCACCTAGGGCAGTCATTCAAATGGAGGCACATGTGCAACACATTCATGCTACTTTTTTTAAGATACATACACATATTCAGGATACACACGGTTGATCACTCACCAGATGTTTCCTCGTAATTTGGCAGGCCTCCTACGCCTTGCACCTGATCCACATCAATGAACTGGCTCCTGGTCTCTTCATGTGGAGTGAGCTCCTGCTCCTTTGGTGAACCCCCTCCAGTTGCCAGAGCAGAGGCAAGTTTGGCAGCCAGCTTGTGTTTGGTGCAAGGATGGAGGTAATTCCACCGCTTCATAACCTGACCAGCAGTGCACCACTCATTCCCCAAAGTGCTGATGTGACTCGCTGCCAGTGCACCATACGCTGAGCAGGCATCTGTGTGCTCCCTGGCTGCATGCACATTTCTCAGTGGTGTTTGTGCACGTAGTCCATGAGGATCTAGAGTTCATCGTCATTGAAGCTCCTTTTACTCAACGTGGCGGTGTCCTGGGCCGTGCTTTGGGTTTGAGACTCTTCCCATGGTGCACGCTTTGACTTATTGGCATGTGGTTTAGACCCTGTGTGGTTGGGACTACTCAGGGCACCAGATGCTGGACCACTAGTGGCCTGGGCCATGCCATCACCCATTCAGGCTGGGACAGGAGCTTTTCTGAGACATTGCTTCCCCTTTGAGGGACAGAAATCAGCTGCCCCTTGGTGTTCATGTACCTGGGGGGATGGCCACAGTAACCGCTGCAGGTCCCTGCCCCTGGGTGGTGGGGATAGCAGCTGCCCCTGCAGATCCATGATGCTGGGTGGTGGGGACAGGAGATTTACAGGGACGTCCCTTCCCCTTTGAGGAACGAACATCAGCTGCCCCTGTGTGTCTGTGTACCTGCAGGTCCCTGAACCTGGGGGGGACAACAGCAGCAGCCCCTGCAGGTCCATGACCTTGGGCTGTGGTGCCAGCAGCTGCACCTGAAGCTCCCTGACCCATTTGGCGGGGACAAGAGCTCTCTCTGCATGTCTCCTACCCCAGCCACCTCTGCCACTTTTCCCTCTTGGGGCCTTCCCACTCATGGTACAGATGGACTAGTACAGTGGAAGGCACACCAAGCAATTTTCCTGGGCAATCAGAGTGAGGGGGCAGTGTACATGATGGTAAAAGTACTTTAGTGGTCCAGCAAGGCTCAATGATATGATATGATATGATGTGATATGGCATTTGTAGCGCGCCTATACACAAGTGTTTTGAGGTGCGATGAAGCAAGGGAGGGGGACAGAGGGAATACAGACAACGATCTTAGTAGGCCAGTTGTCATTCAGATCATGCAAGTGCATGGGAAGGGGAGGGAGGAGAAGTGCATGGGGGAAGGGGGAGAGGACAGTGGAGTACAAGAGATAAGAAATAAATAACAATAAGTACAAGTATGGCCAGCCAGTGGCAAGTGCAGGATAAGTGCAGACATCAGGTGTCAAGTGCTGGTAGTCGGGCTGTAGGGATACAGAAACTGTCCCCAAGTGCTGGGGCTGCCAGGAAGGCCGTGCAGGAGTGTGAATGGAGGGGGGGGACCTGGGCCCAAAATCAGATGGTGGCCAAGTAACCAGTGCAATTTCAATGTCAGCCAGCTAGTCAGCAAGGGAGAGGAGGAGAAAAGGCAGAAGCAAAGAGAAAGGTTTTGAGGTGCTTCCGGAACCGAAGATGATTCTCCTCAAGTTTCAGGGGGGCAGGGAGGCTATTCCAGAGAGAGGCCCCAGCCGAAGAAAGAGATCTACCACTAACTCGTTGCTTGGAGAAGCGACTGACCCTGATGGAGTTTGAGGCAGATGAGCGAATAGCTTGAGAAGGAAGGTATTTAGGAAGAGACAGTTGAAGGTATTGAGGCCCTAGGCCCCCCTGGTGAAAAAATATACAGGACGCGTATAAAAACAGCCTGTACACGGCACCTCGGTAGCTCCCGTTATAAGTAAAGCATTACGTGATATGCTGTGGCGCCCAGCAACACAAAAAATGTGTATGCGAAGACCAGGAAAGCTACTGTGATGTAATGATGGAGATACGTGATACACAGGGGCACCCAGAATATAAATAATCACTGTTAGCCTCCCACCCACCAAAACAAGAAGTACGTACTGCCACAGTAGTGAACAAATTGTGTGGCACCCCAAGTGGGGGGCGCTGTTGCGCCGAAACAAGATGGCCGCCTGAGTGTGAAGCTCCGGACGACGAGGGCACATCTTTGCAGATTTAACCACTAAAATACAGCTGGGCCAACTATCACTGCTATGGCCGCTGTATAAGCTGACAGTCCCACCAACATCCTAACTCTGGGACCCGGAGACCCTCTGTGGGGCCTGCTATTGCTGTGGGAGGCGGGACACCGGGGACGCCCGGCTCTCCCCGTGACAGAGCTCCGAGGGCTGCTGATTCGTGCTGCTACTCGACGCCCCGGAGTGTGCTGCCTCTGTGGGGGAGGGGCGCCGAAGCCCTGGAGGCGCGCGGAGCGTCCCTGCTACCAATCTGCCAGACCAACGGGCGGACTGGGATTGCCCTGCGTCGATTCGTGCTGGCGGCTGATGCCCGGGGCTCTTGGCTCCCTTCACTCTGAACTGCACAACGCTGCGCGGCTGACCTGCTCGTCTGACTGCGTTCCCCTCCCGGAGCGTTCCTGCACACTCTCTTGGCAAGGTAAGGGGGCCGGGTGACTGACGGTGGGTGGACTCCCCCCTTTAGCTCCCGCGGCCGCTGCCTTGCTCTGGACACCGCTGAGGAAAACTGCGGGGGATTGCTGGGCCCCGGGGGGGCCTTTGTATGGGGAGTCCCGCGGGTACTGGACTGTGTGGCGCCACCCTGTTTCAGATCGCTCGGGCCCTGGTGGTTGCGCTGCACCCCTACTAGAGACTACTTCCACCGAGCTGAGAGTTCTCCCCCCCCACCAACTAGCCACCAGCCTCAGCCCACATTGACTCTGGTGCCTCACCGGCGGGTCCGCCCTGTGAACCTGGGTCAGCACCGCACTTCATACTTACCGTGCGAGATCTGGGGTTGAGAAGAACCCGGCCCTGAATTTTAAGGCCTGCCTTGTACAGTACCGGTCCCATGTGTGCTCCACGGCTGTGAACTCAACCTACTGCAGCATGTGCATACTGAGCTAAAATATACTTTGGAGAGTAATTCTCATCGCAAACGGGACACTGCCCACTGGCCACATACCTACCGTCCCGAACACTCCAGATCTACGTCTGCTACCGGGCACTACGTTACTTTGCTCATCCACTTCCCTCCAGGACCCCAGGCCTTTGTCCTGCTTAAATCATGACTAAGGGAGCCGGTACAGGGAAAAAGCAAAGTTTGTTGAACATGTTTGCTAAAACGCCGTCCAAGCCGCCCCCCGATGATACTGAGGAGCCCCTGTCCATCTCGGCCCCATCGACCTCAGACGACTCACAGAAGATGCTGGAGTACATCCGTGATGGCTTCACTACACTGCATACTAAACTAGACGATATGAATGGGTCCATCTCCTCCATAAAAGCCCATATCGAAAAGACAGATGGGCGTGTGGCGGAAGTTGAAACTCGACTGGGGGTTGCCGAAGATGTACTTGGCTCTCTACGGGCTGAGGTCTCAACGCTCACCGACCGTGTGTCGGCAGTTGAGAAGAAAAATGATGATCTTGAATCCCGTTCGAGACGTAATAATCTGCGTATAGTTGGAATACCGGAGGACAATATTACAGAACCGATGGAGGATTACTTGGAACGGATTCTCATGACACTCCTGGACTCCCCTAAACTTTCCCCACAGTTCGCCATCGAGAGAGCACACCGAGCCTTGACCGCGAAACCTTGACCAGGCGCTCCCCCTCGGCCCATTATAGCCAGGATCTTGTACTTCCGGGAACGTGATGCCCTCCTACGGGCAGCCAGGATCAAAAGTGAACTTACACTTGGAGCGGCCAAAATCCACCTCTACCCAGATTACTCAGTGGCGGTGCAACGGGAACGTCAAACATTTGTAGCTGTGAAGGGAATACTCCCAGATCTAGGAGTCAAGTACTCCATGCTGTTCCCTGCAAAACTGCGTATCGAACACTCCAACAAAACCTTTTTTTTCACGATCCCAGAGGAAGCCTCTAAATTCCTGGATGAGCACTTCCCTGGCTAATCCCTTGTCATCACCAGTCCAGTCTAGAATGTTGCCTGTTAAGTTGGGCTGGGTCGGCAATAGACCGTATTTAGCCTTATTCATGATGGCTCGATGCTATGCATAAAGGCATTGAATGGTTATCTGTTCTTATTGTTGTATTGATCCTCTCAACCATGGCCCCTTGGGGCAGTTTCATCTCACGATGTTTGTCAGTTATTGACGCCCTATCGGGGCTTTAGACTCTAAATGCACGCAGGATTCCTGACGGGATACCAAGGCCGGGAAGGCTCATGATTATAAACTGTCATGTCTAGCGCTTATGGTAATGCATTAACATGTTATGGTAGCCCCCCTTTTTTTGGTAATACCATGATCGCTTCACATATGGACTCTAAACTGTATGCACTAGAGACTCCAGCTGTATGCACACTTTGCTTACCCTCCACAGTCCGTTGCGCCACTGCTCGGTCAGCTAACAGACCCCAGGCGCTGATGCCGAGAAGTTTGTTATTGTTGTGGGGGGGTTTGGGATTCATTCCTCAGGTTTGGGGAGGGATGTGGGTGGGAACCGGGGGGAGGGGAAGTTATGTTAAAAAAGTCTTGACGGCCACCAGAGAAATCACACATGGCACACTACCGCAACACAGAGGTATAGATGGAGTAGTACGTTGGTCCAGGCCACATTGGACTGGACCAACGCTAATACGCAGAACAAAACCCAAGAATACCTTCCATATTAATGGCAGATAGTAACGTAACCTTTATGAGTTGGAATATTAGGGGACTGGGCAACTACAAAAAGATGAGGCAAATACAACTCTACGCTGAGCGCCATGGTACACAAATCCTTTGACTACAAGAAACGCACGCCTGTGCTAAACAGTGCGAGAGGTTTGCCAAGCAGTGGGGATCCCTGAGGTATTACACAACTTATTCTACCCAGAGCAGAGGTACCCTCATTTTAATTCACAGAAACCTTAAGTTCAGCTGTTCCCAATCACATGTTGACCCCCTCGAAAGATATATACTCATTGTTGGTACATTGCAGAATCAAGATGTAGCTATCCTTAATATATACGGTCCTAATATTGACGACCCTGAATTCTTTCTTCACCTAGCATCGCTCCTTGAGAGTTACCCTCAGATCCCGATTATATGGGGCGGGGACTTCAACACGATTCTGGATGTCACCTTAGATAGATCGGGCTCCAGACCTTGCCAGCTTTCAAGGGCAGCCTACACAATCCTTACAACCCTCTCCCGGCTGGCAGTGGTGGACGCCTGGCGATTAGTGTATCCTGGCTCCCGCATGTATACCTACTATTCCTCGGTCCATGACTCTCATTCTAGGATAGATAGATGGCTGTTGTCTGATATACTAATTAGGTGCCTGACCCATCTGGCAATCCTTCCCAGAACTTTGTCTGACCACTGCCCGGTGGTCATCTCCCTGAACTGGGGACATGACCTTGAAAGATCAAGGCAATGGAGAATGAGACCCCATGCCCTCCTTGAACATACCTTTGCCTCCGAGCTTGAGTCATCCATCGAGGAGTTTTTCGAAGTCAACACAGATTCAGTCCCCCTTCGAGCCACCCTCTGGGAATCATTCAAGTCCTATATCAGGGGTATCGCCTTATCCAAAGGGAGTGGCATCCTAAAAAGCATCCGGGAGGATATCGCTGACAGCGAGTCGACCCTTGCTAGCTTGGATATGCACACAATCACTCCCCCGACGCACTGGCATCATTGGATCGTGAACTGGATAGATTCTGTAATCTTGCTGAGCGCGAAGTTAAATTCCTTGATAACCCTCAGGCAGTTAGGCGCTACGGGGAGGGAGAGCGACCAGGCCGTGTGCTAGCCAGGTTAATTCGCCACGAGTTTGGAGCGCCCAACATCCCGACGATATAGAGATCTGACGGTACACTAGCCACTTCACCCCAAGACATCAAAACAGAGTTCCTTACATTCTATACTTCCCTTTATTCGAAGGTTGATGGGCCCCATGTTTCAGAAATTGACTGCTATCTGGAGGAACTCCCTCTGACGGCCCTGTCCTTTGACGCCACTGCTTCCCTAGACAGACCCTTCACTGCGGAGGAACTGACTGAGGCCATTGAATCACTCGCTGCAGGGAAAGCCCCCGGACCGGATGGTCTTCCTATGGACTTCTATAAGCGTTATTAATCTGCCCTGGTCCCGCAGCTGCTAGCTCTATGGGAGGAGGCATGCGAAACGGGCACACTTCCCCCTTCACTCCGCGAGGCCATGATAACAGTCCTTCTTAAACCTGGTAAACCTCCTACCCAGTGTGGTTCATACCGCCCCCTCTCGTTAATAAATTGTGATGTAAAAATATTTGCTAAACTATTGGCAAACCGCCTGGCTGTATTCATGCCTGATATCATACACCCTGATCAGGCAGGATCTGTGCCGGGTAGGTCCACGTCCCTAAACCTTAGACGACTTTTCAACGTGATCAGTAGAATTAATCCCCAAACACAGGCGGTAGCAGTCATGCTGGACATGCAGAAGGCATTTGACTCAGTATCTTGGGAGTATCTGTGACGAGTCATGGAAAAATGTAAGTTTGGCCCCAATTTTCGGTCCTGGGTCAGACTACTATACACCAACCCAGTGGCAAGAGTCCGTACTGAAGATAGGTGCTCCACCCTCTTTCAGATAGCCAGAGGGACGCGACAGGTGTTGAACCCTTTGCAGACATGATGCGCCAATCACACTCTCACAGAGGCCTACGTTCAGCGGGGCAGGCAGACATTGTCTCCCTGTACGCAGACGACGCCTTGTTCTACATCCGCTCTCCCGAAACAAACTTTGCTCCAATTCACAATGACGTTGCCCGTTTTGGGCATATATCTGGTCTTAAAGTTAACTGCTCTAAATCGTCCATGTTCCCACTCACAGACAACACACAACCACCCTCTGACCTGTTGGGCCTTACTTGGTCCCAATCCACCTTCATCTACCTGGGAGTATCGGTCTCCCGTCATGCTGAGAAACTACGTGCCGATAACTATCAGAATTACCTAGCTGTTTTGACCACCAAAACCGCAAGTTGGGCCCGACTCCCTATTTCCCTAGCTGGTAGAATAGGAATACTAAAAATGGTCGTGCTGCCCCAACTCCTATACCGCTTCACAAACATTCCACTATGGCCAGGCGATGGATTCTTTAAGACGCTGCGCAGCATTACTAACACCTTTCTTTGGCACTCAGGAGCGGTCCGACTCAAACTGAATACGCTCACTGCTCCTAAGGAACTGGGCGGGTTCGGTGCCCCTGACTTTTTCAGATACTGGGTAGTTGCTCAGTTCCAATTTGCCTCCTATTGGTTTAGCACAATGAATCCCCCTCCTCATGTCCGTCTTGAAAAGCTGAGGGTTAGAGAGCGTACGATTGTTCCCTCATTCTCAAGCCAGCCCCGCCAGACCCCGATTCCTCAGACCCTGTGTTAAGTACATCACTTGCTCTTACCAAAATGTGGACAGTGGTTGCAACCCCTAATCCGTTTCATGGTGACCTCCCACTTTGGAATTTCCTCCCTGATGTCCTTTACATTCCTAAATCCATTGTTGTCCGTTGGACGGTGGCAGGTTTGTTGACTCTTCGGGATGTCTTTTGGCGGGGCAATTTCCTGGAGTGGTCGGATCTCCCCCTTGCACTCAAGCATAGACCATCAGCATGGCTACAGTACTCCTCACTTCGGAAGGTCCTAAAAGCTAAATTCCCCGAATTTCCTACAGTTCCACCAGATGATCCTTTAATAGCTGGACTCTGTACGTCCGATTCCTTCAGAGGGAAAGTATCCAGACTCTATAATCTACTACAGATCAGGGCCGCCCCCTAATTTGTTAAACTTAGAGTGAAATGGGAGGAAGATCTTGGAGTTGAGATTGATGACGAGCGCTGGGCCCGTATGTGCGCACGAACCCAAGAAGTATCGTACAACTCCAGGTTCAAACTACTGCAATTCAAGATGAAACACATGTATCACCACACACCGACTAGACTGCATTGTATGTTTCATGAGACCTCTCCTAACTGTCCCAGATGCAGCGCTGACCAAGCTAATTACATTCATATGATTTGGCACTGTCCGCACCTAACACAATACTGGCAGGACATATGCTCACCTATATCAGACATATTAGACTGCACCATAGACCCTTCTCCAATGCGCTGCCTTTTTCATGACCTTCCCGGTTTGAAACGTGATTCTAGGAAATTGGCAGGTCTTTGTATGATGTTGGCAGTCCGCTGTATAGTACTGTGCTGGCTTCGCCCCAATGCGCCCACATATGCGCAGTGGCTCCGGGCAGTCACCTGGGCACATGACACTGAGGAGACCTGGGGGGCAACACAACATCCACATTCAAGACCAAGGGACATATGGCGCAGATTTCGTGATTACATGTCTGCCCTGGCCTCAGACTCGTAAGCCTCTTCTCTGCCCCACTCCCCTCAGTGACCCTCTATGGGGTATATACCCTCCTCACTCTGGTTGCAACTCTTTCCTTATTATATGTTCTTGTGCTCTGTTTGGTTATGATGCATTGTACAGTGATGCCTCTGTATTGTTGATCGCAAACTGATGTGTGCTTTTACTAACTGTGTTTCTCTGTGTGTTGTCAAGCTGAATAAAAAAAAGTTTTAAAAAGAATTGTGTGGCACCCCAAATTGTATTGCACTTGTCCTTCCACTCCAAATCGCACGTACAGTCGGAATTTCTTCTGAGCACTTCTTTATCTCGATTCAGAATGCCAACACCCAGCACTTGTCACGTATGTTACGCGCTGAGGGCCTTTCCTCTGATTCCACGTGTCTGCGCTAATTTCCAATGTGCAAAGTAACCGTCACTCTGTTTCTGGCTGCCCACGCAATAGACACGGAAAACCCACGCTCCTGCCCAAAAGCCTTTTTACCTGCCTCCAACTGCCCTAAACTGCCTCCTACCAAACCATCTGCTGCTGCCTGCCCACTGTGTGTGCCTGCTGCCCACCTGCCCTGCATTTCGAGTGCCTGCTGTCCAGCCATTGCCAGTGCTCCAGTCCTTGGCCCTGTGACCACCTCAGCTGAATCACCAGACTCCCAACATGCCATCCCATCACCACCGCTCCACAGCCCATCCCCAGGACCACCTTGCCCACCCACACCTGCCTCGGGGGTTGCCATGTCTCAACAAACATCTTCCGAAGTAAGTGACAACCCCGCGGCTAGGCAGAGGACTGTCAACTCAACTGACAAAGAAATTGACATCCTTGTGGAGCAGGTCCTGGGGCATTATGATGAACTCTTCAACGCCCCAACGCAAGTCGACAAGGAAGGACGCAAACTCATCTGGGACGGAACTGTGGATGCCATCAACGCAGAGGAGGTGGCATCCGGCACCTTCATACATGTGTACAAGCACTGGGAGTACTTAAAATCCAGGACCCACAACAAGGCCCTGCGCTTCCTCCAGGCTGGTGCCAACGGAGAGGGGTGCAGAGTTTGGATAAACACCACCAACATGCGGATCCTGGAGAAGTTCTACCCGGCACTGCACACCAAGTACAGTGAGTTGCAGCAACATCTTTAGTCATCAGGTGAATGTCCATATGTTGCTGGGCTCCACAGTGCATGTGCATGTTCCTGTATGTAGGGAGTGGGGACCTTAGGCTTACAGAAAGTATGCCTCTTGTACAGATGTTTGCGTGCATGACACAGACAGTGCTCTACATCTGTGCAGTGAACCATGTGTAATTTTGCTGGGATCACATTTGCAATTTGTGTTGTACTGCTGCATTTCAGAATGTGCATATAGTTTGTTACATGGGTCTGAGACGTGCCAGTGTGACAAGTGTAACTGATGAGGTGGTGTTTGAAAAGTCATGTGCAGGCATGCTGTTCATGTGTATGTGCAAAAGATGTGATTGTGTGGCGGGCCATGGCTCTTGGATGGATGAAACAGGTATATTCCAATGTGTGATGTAGTCATGTGGCGGGATTGCCTTTGAGGGTACTCTGATATTTTTTCTCATTGCACTGGAGAGGACTGTCAGGTGATGTGTGTGCATGACATGTGTACGTGCACATGATGCATGTGTCTATAGCATGCACAATTGATAGGTTGTGACTGTTTCATGTTCCAGATGTGATTATATGTTGTGATGGACTGACATGTATGTGCATGCATGTACATTGCATGTACGTGTGTGTTGTGGAGGTGGATGATGGTTATATCCTTCACCAGTGTACTTTATGTGAAACCTTTGGTTGACATGCACACTGCTGTTTGTGTCCTATGTCTCCAAATCTGCAGTTCCTTTGGAAGAAGAGGGCAGAGACAGTGCTGTGGAGCAAGGCAGCAGGGATGCCTCCACCATGCAGAGGCGCAAGGCCCAGCCAAACCCCTGGACACAACATCATCGGGGATCGAGGATGCTGGTGTTGCGTCTGGACCATCGGCCAAGGCTGCTGAGGAAAAGTCCAAGAGGGTGAAGGTGGACGTTGACTCCTCGGCAGCGGGGGGGACAGGTGAGACAACACAGGGGCCATCCAGTGTGGAAGATGATTGGGAGTCATCCAGGATGGCGGGGGTTTGACAGAAGGAGGCGGCCGTAGTAACCTAGCCTATGGGGTGAGATGGGGGTGGTGAGGCGGGTGTAACTACTGCAGTCCTGCCCCTCTGGCATGAGTCTGTACAGGTCACAGTGGAGGTGCCTGTGCAAAATCCTTTCCCTGGAACAGCGGCTACAGCTGTATTCACCAGCCGGCATGCCCCAACCCGGACCCAGCCCCAGGTGTCGGATGCTTCCACCCAGAACGACACCCCAATACCTGCGGCTGTTGCCATTCGGGACAGAGTGGTACCCCTGCTGGTCAGTGATGGGAGGCATACTGGTGACATACGTGATAAAGTGTGGGCTATGTGTCGAGTGCTTGTACATCATCATCATGACGTGTGGTATCTCCTCAACTGGTTAGCAGCATTCCTGGTCTCGACTGTGCTGCGTGGGCTGTCCACTAATGTGACACCCTCCTCCTCTTCCTCTTCTGTGCTCCAGTCTTCCTCCGGGGTGCCTTCAGGCCCAGATACCACCAGGGCCACATTTACACGTCTGGTGGAGCAAACATCCCTGCCTGAGTTGGGAATCAACAGTGGATCAGCTGAGGTGATCACCATGCCGATCCAGACCACGACAGGAGCAATGCAATGGAGGGAGTGCAGGCACCCAGGAGCAGGGCACGGGCCAGACACCCCTGCGTAATGTCATCAGTATAGAGGGTATCCACACAAAGCAGGTACCGGGCACTCTGGCAGCAGCAGACTCTGAGGGTGAGGCTATTTTAATCAGGGCATACTATCGCAATGGGGCAGGTATCCAGCGTCAGGGAGGATGCAAATGTGGACTCAAGAAACAGGATGTCTTCCGTGTTCATGGACTACGGTGCAGAGAGGCAGCGGGCATGGGAGGTGAGAGTAAAAATGGCCAGGGCAGAGGTGGCAGTGCGTCGGGCAAGGAGGCGGGCTGCCATCCTGGAGGCAACTTGCCGGGAGTTGGAGGGGTTGGAGAGGAACATGCTAGAGGCCCTGCAAGCCCTCCAGGAGGCCCGCCTGCGGGTAGTGGACACAGTGCTCGATGATGCTCTGGTCCAGACATTGAGTGAGATTTGTGATGAGGAGGACTAGCCCGCTGCCTGTGTACATAGTTTTGTAGATGTAAGGTTCCTTTGATTTTTGTTATTATTTGGAGCTGACATTTTTGACAATACTCAATTTTCTTTGTACATAGTTCTGTAGGTCTAAGTTTCCTTTTGATTTTTTTTGCTTTGGAATGGACTAATTTGACAATCCTCCATGGTTATTTTATGCATACTTTTTAGGGTTTGTTTGACTAATCATGTTGACCAGACTTTATGGACCTTTATTTTATTTTTGATTGTACAAATATTTTTACACATGTGGATGTTTATTTTTGGAAAAATGTACATGGACAACTTTTTTGATTTTGGTTTACACTCTGTATGGCAGTAATATTACTGTATAATATATATTTGTTAGTTACTCACAGTTATTGCCTGTATCAGTTATTATTGCTATGTGCCTGTTTAGTAATCCATTTAGTCACCCTGAATCTGACCATTGTTCGTCATGTGTCTGGATGCTAACATGCATGTGTATTGTTGCTGGGTTTATTTCCGTGTGCAGTATACTTATGTGGCTGACAGGTCCTAATGTGTAGTGAAAGTATGGGTCTGCACTGTCAAATAGTATTTCCTTTCACATGTGCTGCATCACTGTGTGTTAGCCCTCACTGTGTTTAGGAGGGAGGTGGGTGGGGTGACTGTGGGAGTGTTACATTTTCAGGATAATGGCATTTGGTTTACTTATAACCTCCAGCACTCCAACTTGGCGGACACAACACCGTTGGAGTGAAACATTGGTTGTGACCCTTGGAACTGAACTGAACAAGGTAAGAGATGCAACATGTGCTCTCTGTTGTTAGATCGCCACATGCACTGCATCATAGCTATAAAACCGCCCACATATGCACCGGAGCTGAAATTCCAAAATATATCAAGTTTTAAAGCACACAGTGTAATGCAGTACCCCTACCAATGCAAGACACGGAACAAAAAATATAAAATGTGCCCTGCATAACAACTTAGTGGAGAATGAAATATATGCCTGAAATAGCAGCTGATGTTTAAAATCTGGGGCAACTAAAAGCGTTTGCTTCACCGTCCCGTAACAATGTGAAAAAGTGAGTTTACCGGACAGACTTTAAAATCAGAAATGTTTCCCTTAATAGGTTATTAAACCATCCTAAAAGAAGACAAGAACACTAACCTCACAGACCGCAGCCAGTCAGTCCGATACCAGAGGGCGTGCAAATGCACGTCAAACATGGGAGATCTACATACCCTTAAGGAAACAGTATTCGGGGTGAGTAAAGAGAGATCAGTCGTGATATAAGGATACCATCTCCTAGAATCTTTATAGTGTGTACCTGAGCTGATGGAGCAATAACCAGGGACTATTTATCCATAGGTTCCCACACAAAGAGAGAGCCACTGATGGACCTCTGAAGTTACAGGGACAACATTACACAAGACCTATACAAGACACCCTGATCGGAAAGCCCTACAACATGTACAAGTTGTACAGATAAAATTTAAAATCAGGATTGCTCTGACAATCCCCCTCTATATATATTCCCCTTTTAGGTATTGAAAAGAAAACCAACACGTCCCACAATAAATCGAATGCCCTTCCAAAACAAGACAGATGGAGCGCAAGACAATAAACCAGAAGATTGTCGCTTTTAGCAATACACTGTGGCCAAATAGGCCACAGATTGAGTCCTGTAGAAAGCGGAGAGTGGGTCCAAGTCCGCTTAAACCGGTTGACTATTAGTGGGTCGAGCTGATTCCTTGATCCCCTTGACTTATACAAACAAGATTGAGCTTGATATAACCACAATAAAATTTTATAAAAAAAGAAGCACCAGCAAATATTGAGATACATATGGAATGAGCTACTTAACCATATATGTCCTATTTTAATATGGAAATGTGATAAGCCACATGAATTGGAAGCAATAAGAATAAAAGATAACGTAATTGACTGTCAAACAGTGTGCTCTTAGTCTTAGCAGATGAGGAAAGTAATGAGAGAGTATAGGGTGAGTTTCTCTACTATCCACTAACCTTGATAGGCGACATATCAACGCTATACCAGGGCTAGGTACATGTACAGAGAATAGAGAGGTTTTTTTTTCTGTAGGGATATTTAGTTATTTGCAGGGAACTGAGTTTGAGGAATATTGTTTTTTGAATAAATGTGTTCGGTCTGTGATGTGTTAAACTCTGAGTGGGTTGAGACAGATAACACACATATTGTGCATTCCGCTTCAACAGGATGTGTTTCTACAGTATTCTTATCTCAGGTGTTGCTCAACCTTTTTTATATTCCACAGTGGCTGACAAATGCAGTTGTCTCTGTGAGTCGTGCACTCTCAGATTGCCATGTCCTTCACACATGCCCAGACCAGTAATGTGTTTGTTAGGGAATCTCTTCTAAAAATAGCAGCTCAATGAGGCTCAGGCTGTGAGACACCTGTCCATTGTTTGTTCTTGTGGCACACATTGAGGGTATGTTTGCTTCTGTCAATGTTAAACAATTGGTCCCTGGGGATTGATGACATGACATTGTCACATGGGCAGCAGGCCCTTACTTTAACTATCACTTGTCACATGTGTATGTTCGGAGATGGTTACGGCCAGCAATTGTGTGTGAGCAGATACCGCACTAATGGATGTGGCACATATGAATGCTTTCATTTTGGTTTGCAGGATGCATGTTCCTGAGGATATTCTGGCTGATGTCACAACACGACACTCCAGCTGCACAACACACAATTTTTGCAGTGATGATGTGTCACAATATCAGGGTACATCATGCAAGTGATATCCCTTGTGGAAGGGGCTGCCTGCAGGGTGGTGTCATGGGTAATGGGGCTGGGGTGGGGGTGTCCTGTCTGGAGGGAGGGGGGCTGCCTGCACAGTGGTGTCACCAGTAATGGGGGCTGGGGTGGGGGTGTCCCATCTGGATGGGGCTGCCTGCAGGGGGGGCAACAGGTGATGGGGCTGTGGTGGGGGTGTACCGTCTGGAAGGAGCTGCCTATAGGGGGGGCACAGGTGATGGGGCTGGGGTGGGGGGTGTCCCGTCTGGAGAGAGCTGCATGCAGGGTGGTGTCACAGGTAATGGGGGCTGGGGTATGGGAGTCCCGTCTGGAGGGGGTGGCCTGCAGGGGGGGCAATAGATGGGGCTGTGGAGTGGGTGTACCTGCTGGAGGGGGCTGCCTGCAGGGTGGTGTCATGGGTGATGGGGCTGTGGGTGGGGTGTCCCAACTGGAGGGGTCTGCCTGCAGGGGGGGCAACAGGTGTTGGGGCTGTGGTGGGGGTGTACCATCTGGAGGGGGCTGCCTTCAGGGTGGTGCCATGGGTGATGGGGCTGTGGGTGGGGTGTCCCATCTGAAGGGGGCTGCCTGCAGGGTGGTGTCACCTGTAATGGGGGCTGGGGTGGGGTGTTCCATCTGGAGGGGTTGCCTAAAATGGGGGAATACCGATGATGAGGATGTGGTGGGGGTGTCCCATCTGGAGGGGTCTGCCTGCAGGTTGGTGTCATGGGTGATGGGTGCTGTGGTGGGGGTGTCCTGTCTGGTGGGGGTGGCCTACAGGTGGGCAACAGGTGATGTGGCTGGGGTCGGGGTGTCCCATCTGGAGGGGGCTGCAAGCAAGGGATTGCAAGGTGCTTATGCACAATTTGGCTGGAGTGCGGGTGGGATTGGAGGTGTTGGCGAACAATTTGGCTGGTGTAGGGGCTGGGCTTGTGTGGGAGGGCACGCGTTTTGTTTGGCGTGTGCCGAGGGTTAGCGGGGTGTTTTTGCAAATTTACACTGGGGTGTAATTGGGGATTGCAAAGTGTTGGCATGCAATTTGGCTGGTGTAGGGGCTGGCCTTGCATGAAAACGCACATATTTTCTATTGGGTGCACCCGGGGATAGCGGAGTGTTTTTGTGTGATTACGCTGGGGTGGGACCGGGGATTGCAAACTGTTTGCACGCTATTCAGCTGGTGTAGGTGCTGGCCTTGTGTAGGAGGGCACGCCTTGTCTATGGGGTGTGCCTAGGGATAGTGGGATCGTTCTGCATGATGTAGCTGGTGGGGGGGTGCTGTATGCTGGGCCAGGGATGGCATGGATGCTTGCGCCATGTTAGACATTTCACTTGCTTTTTGGTGTTCGTAGAGGCATGTTGGGCGCGTTTCTTGTGAAGCTTGCTCTTACTTGCGCGACAGATAGTGATGCCTCTGGGAATCTATTCAAGAGAATGTAGAATGCGACCTGTGGGTTACTTTCAAGGACAGCCCACTGTGGGAAATGAAAAGCAGTACGGACATCCACACCCGGGCAGCCCCCACTGTTTACCTATAGGAGGGGGTGGACAAAATGAGCAATATTACAATGAACCCCAGATGCCGCAAAGACAGCCCCTCCGGCAGCAACAGCCACAACAGAGGGGGGTACAACAACCTATAGCAAGACAAAATACTGTGGGGAATGCAAACAATAACATTATTGTGACATCTGCTAATGGTGCACCGGAACCTATTAGCAGTGCAGCGATGGTAGGAGATAATGTTTTCTCAGTGCCAGGAACTGAGACGTACACCGATTAGGACAGCCCACAGAGAGCACTTGCGTGTCCAGTCCTATCCACTACCCTACGTGCAAAAGAGGAACCACTAGTGAGAGCAGAGATAGGAAACAAGCAGTTTATCTTTATGGTAGACTCAGGAGCAGAAAAATCATGTCTCATGGAAGGACAGGTTCCACTCTCGGGAAGAAATTTGGAAACTCAGGCGTTCTCTGGGGCTATTTTAAAAGTTCCTTACACAAAAGACCTTGAAATAACGGTGGGGGGAAAAACAGTGCGCGCGCCCTTACTGTATCACGAAGACGGACCAATAAATCTGCTAGGAAGGGACCTTCTGAGCAAATTGAACATGATGAACTCCTTTACTGAATGGGGGATAGTATGCTCAGCGCCAGGAGTGTGCCCTGTACGAGCAATGTTGATGATTAGCACCATGACAAACGAAGTTGCGGTAAGAGGGGTGCCCATTGACATGCACATGTTCATTTACGGCATCAGAGTGTTAGCGCGAGTAGTACCAGAGATAACAAGAAAGGAATGGAAGGTACCCTCAGACTTTATTTTTCGTCCAATTGTAAATACAGATACTGTACCAGGAACCATTGTGTCTATTGATTTTGAAGGGGTCTGGTTTCAAGCAAACGTATCGCAGTAATAGGACTGGACACGCATGGATGCGATTGGAGAACGGTATTATGCATAGATCCAAACATAATGTTGCGCAATTTAACTGATGAATAATTGTTCAGTGAGAGTGATGGGGAGATCATAATGGAAATAAGTATACCATGCAACATCATGATCCAGCACAGTGAAATATACAATCCTCTTATGGTAGTGTTAATGTGCCACCCACAATATTGAGGAAGACATGGAAAAGGTCCTACCAGAGATTTGGACCTCAGGCCCCCATGATGTAGGATTATTTCACGAAGTGACACCCATAAAAATAAAATTGAAGCCAGGTGCCATACTTCCCAAAGTAAAGCAGTACCCACTATCAAAGGAAGCAGAGGAAGGGATTAGAGAGACAATAAATGCACTACTAAAACAAGGGATAATAGTGCCGTCCAACTCTCCAGGTAATACTGCGATTTTTCCAATCAAAAAAGCAAAAGGTGGGGCGTGGAGAATGATACAAGATTTACACCCTTTCAATGACGTCATCCAGAAAGAATTCCCATTAGTGCCTAATCCGGCATCAATATTGTGCAGCATACCCAAAGAAGCCACATGCTTTACAGTAGTGGATCTGAAAAATGCTTTCTTTTCCATCCCACTTGACCCAAGTTCTCAGAACCTCACAGTGTTCACGCTAGGGGGGAACAGATACGAACACTGCAGGTTACCGCAGGGATATTGTGAAAGCCCCAGCATTTTTAATATGATTTTACATGAAGATCTTGGAAACATTGATGTAGAGAGCACAATAATACAGTACGTAGATGATCTGCTCATATGCATCAAAAGCGAAGAGCAGTGTAGAGCAGATTCTGTAACATTGTTGAATTTGTTAGCCACAAAAGGATATAAAGTAGACAAAGGAAAATTGCAATACTGCCTAGCAGAAGTACTGTACCTAGGGCAACTAATCTCCAAAGATGGCAAAAGGATACTTCCTGACAGAGCAGCTGTGATACGCCATATGATAATACCAAAAACAGTAAAGGACATGCAGAAGTTTCTCGGCATCTGTAATTACTGCCGCGCATGGATACTCGATTACGCGGCATATACCAGCCCACTGCTGCAAGTACTAAAGAATCCCAAAAGAATAATGCCCCGATAAAATGGACGGATGAGATGATGACACAGTACTTCAATTTACAAGAACGGATTGCAAATGCACCAGTTCTCGCAAACCCAGATTATGACAGGGAATTTTATTTATTTTCACACTGCAATAGAACACTAAGGACTGCAGTACTGACACAGAAAACGTCACTAGTACACAAGCCACTGGCCTATTACAGCAGAACGCTGGACGCAGTGATGCAAAGGCACTTCGCATGCGAACAAGCTCTTGCTGCAGTGGCCTTCGGCATTGAAAAAAGCGCCACAATCGTGATGGGCTGCTCAGTAACGCTGTACGCAGAACATTGACTCTTTGCAATTCTAGAAAGATCATAATCAACCTTCACAACACAGAGGACAACAGCCTACGAAATAATAATCTCCAGCCCAAATGTCCATGTGGTCAGGTGTAAAACAGTAAATCCAGCCACAGTCATTACTGAACCATGCACTATGGAAGACATGCAGGAACATGACTGTGCTACACACAGCAGAGAAGAAGATGATATTCCCAAAGCAAGTGAGGATGCCTTACAGGAAGGAGAAATATACTTCATAGATGGGTCAGTATCCATATATACTAAAACAGGGTAAAAACATGAGGGGATGGCAGTGAAAAGAATGGAAGAAGAAAATTATGAAACAATTGTCCAGAAATGCCTCCCGTCTCAATACTCCACACAAGTGACGGAATTGGTGGTGTTAACTGAGGCGCTGCTTACAGCAAAAGGATGCACAGTAACAATATATTCAGATTCAGCATATACCACAACAACAGTACATTCAGGGTTGTCACGATGGTGAGGAAGAGGGTTCCAAAGGGCAGATAGGTTGTGTCACGATGCCCGCTCCCGGGGAGCCGGCTCAGGCCCTGCGTCCCCGAAAGCGGACATCAAGTCCCCGGGGAAGGTCCCAGCAACCCCTTATAGGGGCCCCTTGGACAGCGTCCTGGCGCCTATGGCGCCAGGCTCATAGAAAACGTCAGTCCTGGCGCCATAGGCGCCAGGCTCATTATGAAAGTGTTTGGATGCACTTACCTGATGCAGACCATGCTGCAGAACCCCAGTCTCCTTGAGGCCTGAAAGGAACTACTTTACCTGTGGGGCTCATTTACCACCCGGGCGTGGTCGGGGAAGGATACATACCTGATTGGAGGAAGGACACATTCAAGGAATTTCTTCCAAGGCTATTTAAACCACACCCGATCAGCCACACGTGCTTCGCGTTGTTCTGCATCTAGCAGCTGGACGCTCACCGTGTCTGCTCCTGCATCTTGACTTCTGCCACACCTGCCAGCATCCTGAATCACCTGCAAAGGAAGGGAACAAGAGAACAGAAGAAGGAAAAGGCCTCACCTGCTAAATCTGCATCCCAGAGACATTTCGCCGACAATCCTGAAAAGGAAGACATTTATTTTTAAAAGCACATCGCAGCGATCGCTGCAGCGCCGCATTCTACTCACCTTTACAGGGAGCCTCCATGTTCAGCAGCGACCATCCGGATTCGCAGACGCGCCCCCGCGCCTAGGGAGAAAAAGACAAGAACAAAGGTGAGAGAAAGAAGGGAAAAGGGAAGCTAAAACTCCATGTCAAGACTTACCTGTTGGGTCATTCCCTTTTCATTTCGGGTCCGCGCCGCATCCAGGCATTTTCGGACCCCGGCCCCTAAGGGGAAAAAGACATCAGCGTTAATGAGTGAATGCAAAGACGTTACCAAAAAACTCTTTAAAGACTTACCTGATTTCCACAAGGATTTCACCGCTCACCTCAGGTCGGTGCCTGTTCCCCGGCATTCCGTACCCCGGCCCCTATGGGGAAAAAGACACTAGCATTAGAACATTAATGCATGGACACAAGGGGAACCACTTATAGAAAACTTACCTGGAAGCCAAGCAAGTTTGGTTCTCACCCATCCGAAAATCCAGTGACGTAACTGGATATCAACGCGCCCCTGCATCAGAAGCAGGATGGAGAGCTCGTCCTTCCAGACCCTAAGGTGAGAGGCTACAGGGAAGCACAGAAGGGTTTTGAGGAGGGTGAGAGGGGTAAGTGGGAGGCCGATTGCATTACCCCGCAGAAAGTTAACCCCATATTCTCACCTACAGAAGGATACTTCTGCGAGTCAGACAAGCCAGATCTGGGGCCCGGTCCAGTCCATCTTCCGAACCCTGCGCATCACCTTAGACGAGGTCACAGCAGCACGAACCAGGCCAGCGCCCCTGTGGGAGTCAGGTGAGCGTTACAGGTCGCCAGTACAACATGCTGCATTGCTAAATGAGCTAATAGAAGCTTTAGCAGAGCCATCAGTAGTGGCAGTGGTGAAATGCCAAGCCCATCCTAACAACACAGACGTGATCTCATTGGGAAACGCGGCAGCAGACGTAGCAGCAAAAGACGCTGCATATTTCAATGTTGACCCAGCAATTGAATGCATTGTCAAAACACCCAACGCGGAACCATCAGAAGAGGGGTATAGCAATACACCAATAACGGAAATAATAGAATTACAGAGAAGGGCACCAATAGAAGAGCAAGAGTTGTGGGCCGGAAGTGGGTACAAACAGTCACCAACAGATCTGATCTCGAGACAGGAATTAACTGGGAAGGTAGTGATGCCAGTGGAGCTATTAGAGATAGCGTTCCAGCAGCTGCATTTCCCTACTCATGTGGCCAAACAACATATTGCGGCGGACATACAAGAGCATTGGTTAGTTCCCAACCTGTAGGAACACCTGTCAAAATTCACCATAGAATGTATCACATGTCAAACCTACAGTTCAGGGATGACCCTAAGAACATTGCGAGGAACACTGCCGTGCCGAGTAGGACCATTTAGAGACCTCTATATTGATTATGCGGACATGGGAGAAAGATGTAATGGAGCAAGATACTTAATTGTGGTAGTATGCCCCTTCTCCAGGTGGGTGGAAGCTGGACCATGTCCACACCCGGACACAAAGTGTGCTGCAAAATTTTTGGTGCGGGAGGTGTTCTCAAGGTGGGGAATTTGTGACATAATAAGCAGACAATGGCATGCATTTTGTGAATGACCTCTTCAAGGAAGTAACATCGCTTCTAGGGGTTAAGCACAAACTGTGTTCTATTTATCATCCGATGGCTAACGGAATGGTGGAAAAGATCAATGGCCTGCTCAAAAGTAAATTGCCAAAATTGTGCAACACTCAAGAAGAATTGGGTGTATTGCCTGCCCCTAGCACTGTTCCAACTCAGAACGCAGCCAAGCAAGGAGCACCACTTGAGCCCCCACGAAATAGTGACGGGCAGGTTTATCCATATGCCACTCTCCACAATAAGAAAAGCATTAGATGCGCACAGGGCTGCCACAGTGCTGGGGGAAGAATTTAAGGAATACCTTACACAGCTGACACACGCAGTACGTAGCATAGCGCGACAAATTGCACCACCCTTTACTGAGAATGCTGCGACAGATACTGCAAAACCAGCCCAAGACAGTCCAGAGGGCCCATTAATGCCAGGTCAAAATGTATATGTGCAGAAGTTTTGTTAGACGATGGAACTCTCCACGATTTCATGGCCCCTACAAGGTCCTCTATTGTACATCCACAGCCGTGAAAGTAAAGGGACTGAAATATTGGGTGCATCTCTCAGACATGAGAAGAACACGCGGTAGAACACGCGGTAGTGCACTCCCTCAATGTGAACAAACAAACAACACTGAAATTGCCAATTGAATAAAAAAGTAATTACAAAAACAGCATAAAATGACAATGAATAAGACTGTGTTTACATCTCTCTCTCTTTCTCTCTCATAATGTTAATTGCTCATTGTAAATAAAATGTAGGGTGAATAAGGAATAGTAATATTAAGATATGCGTGGCAACTAAAAATAACGTAATACGGGTGATATGACAAACAGTAATGAACTAATTAATCAAATGTCACTTAACCATTTTATATCGCCCCTCCAGGTAACATAATGGCCGAAAGGAGCGCGCTCGCAGATAAAGGCCTATTGTTAGTTAGTGACAGGGTTGTTAATAGAGCCAAAAAGTACTATAAGAATGAGTGTGGCTTGAAGTTTTCTGCTATATTGTTTTCTGTAATGTTATTCTTTATGGCCTGGTATTATACTGTGCTCTGCATTGTTCAGTATATGAAAAGGGGGGAGGGGTGGGGCGCAGCTAATAGGAGAAGGGTCAGTACTCATATGGACAGGGGTAAAAACAATGTGGAGAGATAATTATTCTGCTAATGAGTATACTGCCCATAAAAACCTCTCTATGGTACACTTTAATGACACAACAACAGCCCCCCTCCTTCCACTTGCTGCTATAAGCCCGATGTAATGATAATGAAACAAACGAGTATGATGGTGACTGCTATTGGGCGAATGAGACTAAAGAAATGAATGTTAATGCACAGACAACCAAGGAACCTACCTCACAAGAATCGGTAATGCACCTTTATAATGCTTCTACTCACGAATCACCAGATCTGTCAGCCAAGAACACCGTGGATGATGTCAATGACACAGCATGGGCAGGGGTATACCCTATACATTACCAAAAAGTTAGGTGTTACCGAAAAGGGGGAAGGAAGAGAACAAAAAGAGGGGGCGGGCGAGAAAAGATATGATATCTACCACGGCTTGGGATTAGACGACATAGAAGACCCACGCCACCCTGACCAGTCAAACAGATGGTACTCAGACATGAGTGTCACAGCAAAGCAAGCCACGAATGAGAGCTGCTATGTTTGCTCGCTCATACCGCATGCATCCGGAACACCCAAAATACTAGTGCCACAAGAGTTACCCTTGTCAGACGCCCAGTGTTTAATTCATCTTGTATTGTGTAGAATTCGGAGCACCTTCCAGGCACACACAGTTACAATAGAACTGCTGCAGAACGAGAAAACATGCACAAGCAGGCACCAAGGAGTAATTTGCATCAAAGAACCCTTCTTCGTCATAAAAGGAACAAGATTTGTGGAAAATAAATGGCACGACAAAACTATCGAGTGCAAAGCTGAGGCACTCAGAGGACTCACTGAAGAGAACTTCCAATGGGTAAAAGAAACATGTGCCCCTGTCTGGTCAAAGCACATTGCAAAACTCATGTGGGTAACTGCACTAGAAAAACCCATCAAGACGGAGAAAGAAATCCAACATGATCTTTGCTTTCATGGAAAAGGGAAGGTGCCAATGGGTGCAAACAAACAGTGCACCAAAACAATGATAATTCCAGATATGAAGAAAGGTACAGCTGCTCTCATGGACATGTATTGGATCTGTGGCAAACAAGCATACCTGCACCTCCCAGCGTCAAGGAAGGGCACTTGTGCCTTAGCCACTCTACATTCAGCTCCGGTGGTAATCCCAGAAAGCCATATCCAAGGAGGTGAAGGGAGATCGGCTGGTATATCGGCAGCAGGGAGATCGGCTGACATATCGGCAGCAGGGCAGTTGGCTGACACATCGGCAGCGCCCCAAGCAGTGGTAACAGAGCCTCCAGCATATGAACTGTTGTCGGAAAATGACTTAAAAAACAGACTCTCTCACAAAAAAGGAGATCATCAAACTATATCTCCTCAGAGTAATCTGCTCTTCTTGCCGAGATCCCGGCGAAGTACAAACTGTTTAATTCTGCCGAAACCTTCTTTGCTTCCCTCCTAACGGCAGTGCTCCAGGCTTGAACTAACGCCAAGTGGTTACAGATAGTATGCTGGGAGCTGATCCAACTAGCCAACGACACGGAAGAAGGGTTCAATGTGATCAAGGTGGAACTGCATGCTCTACGGTTGATGACAATGCAGAACCAGTACATCCTAGATCGCCTCACAGCGATGGATGCAGTGTTTGCTGAAAAATTGGGAGTGCATGTTGTACATTCGTGCCCTCTGAAGATGCAGATAATGGAACCCTTTTCCACGTGATCTCAGGAGTACACAGCCTGGGAGAAAGAATGACGAAAGAAGGAGGAATAGAACCGAGCACCTGGTTTGACAACATGTTCAGCTGGATAGCATCCTGGTTCAACACTGTGATGAAAATGTTTGTTCCTGTCGTCGTCTTCATAATGCTATTTTTCTCTGTGTGCCAACTAGGTATCCGATGTTGTGCAAAATCTATGCCTAACTCAGCTATGATGATGGTAACGATGAGCCGACAGTCAACGGTAACAATTATGATAGATGCACCAGTGCAACCTGGGGAACCCAACCCACCAACGTATTGCATGACAGCGGTGTACCGCAAGAATGGGGACAGGTTTGACAACTTATATCACACCACCATAAAAGAACCAAGGGAGTTGCAATGGAACAATGAAGTGTGGGTGGACCTGGATGGGGATGGAGGAATATACATGACATGCACCCCTGATGAATACACAAGGAGAGGGCACAGCCTGAAAAGTGTATGTAGGGCATGGATGCCCATAAAAGGTACACCTGCCTGGGATGAAGCAGTAGCAGAAGCTGAGTATTATCGAAGCGAGAACAAAAGTGCTAATAGTTTGTTACTTTAGATGTAACGAAAGGGGGGAATGTGTGAGAGTGAGGGGCCAGCAGGCCCCCATCTACCCTTTCCTTTAGTACAACGTGACCATGTGCCTCCAATGGTGGGGAATGCCCCCATCGCCCTGATGTAATACCAGCGTCGGCTGGCATTTGCAAAGATGGGGCTGTTGTTGTCTGTCATGATTCCTGCCCCTCATGTCCCCAGCCCTCCAAGTTGACAGGCTGGAGCCAGGCCACGATCACCTACATGGCCCTCAAGGGCCTCTCCATCCCTCCAAAGACCCACTTGGAGTCAGACTTGGCGCTTGTGGCACCAGACTCACTCACTCCCATAGGATAACATTGGGGATTGGACTTGTTGTGCATTGATGGGGACAAGATGGATGTCCCCACATATTTTGGTTCCCAAAACTGCATGTGCGGTCTAGTCTTTTGGGTGTGGTTCAGCCCAGAGACACCTGGGATACCCAGAGACTATTTAAGCCATGCCCAGGCTGAGAAACATGCTTTGTGTTTTCTGCACCTGCAGCGTGACACTCACCGTGTTCAGATCGGTCTCAAGTAGGCCTGCATCTTTCTTCTGCACTCAGCTCCTGCAAGAACAAGAACACCGTTAGGAACAGCCTTACCTTGCAGCTCTTCTGCCCATCATTCATCGCTTCTTCTGTTCTGCGGGCATCTCCGGCGGTGTCATTCCCATCCTGGCATGCCGCTTCCTAGGGAAAAGAACAGAAAAAAGGCATTAGTAAGCATTCAGCAAATCTTCGCTTATTTTTAAAGACTGTACGAGCTTCAAACGCTTACCTGAATCCCAGCCGCTCTGGGGAAACTCTGTCTCCAGAACTTCTCATCCATCTGCAAGAGGGAAAAGACACTCCAGGTTAGCGTGGACACATCTAGAGGTGCCGCATACCGTGCTTCCACACTGCATTTCTTCTTCATAACTGGCATCCATGCTTAAAACGTTGCGGCACCTAAAAGACACAGAAAAAGAACTCAGTTCAATACAAATACGAAAGGGTCACATCGCGCATCACGCTCTCACTCACCTTCAATTCTACTCATCTCAGCAGCACGTCGCCATCCCCGGACGCCGGCCATCATCTAAGGAAGGAAAGGAACAAATTTAGAGAACTGTTCAAAAGACTCATTATACTTACCTGTCGGATTCTTGCCAGTGAAGTAACTAGGCAGCAATGAGCCAGCATCAATCAACGCGCCCCTGCACTGAAAGCAGGATGGAGAGCACACTTTCCAAGAAAACAAGGTGAGCTGTGAATCAAAGGGAAGGGTTGAACCACGGGGAAGAAGGGGTTCAAGCACACAGAGACAATAGGGAGTTAAACTTTACCAATCCTGTGTTTCAGGCCCAGTCTCCAGTCGGGTAGACTCCAGGGAAGGGTTCGAGGTCGTAAGAGGTCAGAACAGGCTGAGTGACTTCCCCGTGGATACCAGTGAGCGTTACAGTTGTGCAGGACACGTGGCATCCATTTTGTGCCCCCTTGACTCCATCTATGTAACTATGCCTCACTGCGATAATATGGGAAAGCCTCTCTCCCAGCAGCGCCGCGCACACCGCGCACATGGCCCCCACCTTTTCTCTCACTGTGCCTGGAAAGCTTTGCAGCCCCATTCTCACGTTCGAGCCGGAGGTAATTGCAACAAAAACAAATGTAACATCTCACTCTTCCTCTGAGATTACTGTCCTGCGTGTGAACCGGCTTGAGCTAGGCTCTGTAGCTCATCCATCTCCACAAATCTGCTCATGCCCCCTCACCCTTGCTATTGGAAAATTATTGCCAGTGTAACCTGTGTCCTTGCAAGGTATTCTCTTGATGTACCAGATACGTGACCTCGCCATGATGCCCACCCAGTATGCCCCCAGCTAACATCAGACCTCGGTCGTAGTATATTGCCGCCCACTACTAACAACCGCCAACCTGCATCAGCTTCTTTATGAGTCCAGACCCTCGGCGCAATCAATGTTATCATATTGGTCAAGACCCTTAACCTAATACCGCATATACGTCTCAATAAGTAATGATGTAAATACATTAATGAATTTCATAGGTTTATAATGATTTGCTTAAAGGACTTGTAATGACTATTATTTAGTGCATGTTTTATCAGGTTGCATTATGTTAGCTTAGTTAGTGGCCATCCCGCTTTGCATCAACCTTACCCTCACCCCTCCTGGACGCTGGCAGCCGGACCACATGATGTTCACCCTCCCGCCAACGGAGAAACCAATCCAGATGAAGTGATGCCTCCATGAACCTATATATCTATAATGTCTATCCAATCCTGCACTGATCTAGTACCCTATGCTAGTTACATCATCTATGACGATTTTTCACTTCATAAAGTCGTGCAAATGCATTGTTTACCAGAGTGCTCTCGGGCAGCAGAGTTCTCTGGATGCCAATTATATATAAAACTCTTGCAACCTGTCCTCTTAGCCTCATTTCCAGTCGTCTGGGGTGTGTCTCATTTATTTGTATTGCACGTGGTAAGACAGGGAGGGCTCTCTTACAAGGTGCTCACATTTGTTTTGTTCTTAGGTGGTGCCAGTACAGAAGTTGTAGTTAGTCATCAAACTTAATATTACAGTCAGTATATTCTACTTCTAATACTGAAGTGAGAATTATGTAAATTATATATTATAAATCTAATTACATTTAGATTTACAACTTAACATAATTGTAGTTATGGTTAATTTGCTAAACCCTTAGGAAGAACACTTTTTGGAAAGCTTATAACTTTGTTCCCCCTGTACGAATCATCACCAAACATTACAAAAAAAGTATATGGCCTACTCTGAATTATATTGCAAAGTTTGGTGAGGTTTGGTCCAGGGGGGGCAAAGTTATTGGGGTGGTCCCAAAACTTCTTTTTTCCCGTTGACTGAATGGGGAAAACACTTTGCTCATGCTTACAGCCCAAACCGCTGGACAGATTTTCACCAAATTTGCGGCAGGATCAGCGGCTTGGTCCCAAAAGCGTGCTTTTGTAAATTTGGTGAAAATCCATCCAGTAGATTTTTTTTAAAACAATCAAAAAGGAGGTCATAAAAAATTATTGATATCTATGTCTGCTCCACGGAAACATTTCACTGTTCGCTCCACGTACAGGACACCGATTTGCTAATCAGTTCGCATCATGTCCACGGATATGTGATGTGTTCCCTGATTGGATGGTGAAGAGCGTGAAGTGCGTCAGATTGTTTCGATGCGCCCGCTATCTTAGATCTGCGGACATCCGCAGACAGTGCGGTGACAAATGAGGGAGAAATATAACTTTGGAAAGTGTGTTGGTGTATGAGAGTGTTTTGGGAGTGTGGGGGAGTAAAAGGTGGGTCAAATGCTGTATCTATTTAGGTGGCAGGCACCCCTGTTGTGTTTGTCTTGTCCGCAGACAGCTGCACTGTCCGGGATGTCCGTAATTAGACAAAATGGGGGAGTCCTAAGGACACTATACCTGTCCGTGCTGTACGCAAGCAAAATGAAACTGTTCTTAGAACACATTCGGTGTCCGGGATGTCCATAATTAACCAAAATGGAGGGGTCCTAAGGACACTATTCCTGTTCGTACTGTCCACAGGCAAGTTGAAACTGTTCTAAGAACACGCAAGGTGTCCGGAATGTCTGTGATTAAACAAAATGGAGGTGCCCTAAGGATACTATACTTGTCCGTACTTTACACAAGCAAAATAAAACTGTTCTTAGAACATGTGCGGTGTACGGGATGTCTGTAATTATCAAAAATGGGGGTGTCCTAAAGACACTATACCTGTCTGTGCTGTACACAAGCAAAATGAAACAGTGCTTAGAACAAATTCGGTGTCCAGGATGTCCGTAATTAACCAAAATGGGGGGGGGTCCTAAGGACACTATTCTTGTCCGTGCTGTATGCAAGCAAAATAAAACTGTTCTTAGAACACGCGCGGTTTCCGCAGACATAAAAAATGCCCATATAGCATAGTTAAAATGTTTGATTCTATCGGTGTGATCTATGGGTGTGATATGCTGCGGTGGTTGTGGCCAGTGCCTAGAGTCTTCAGTGCATGGCCTACGGCCTACGGCCTTCAGCCGTGCACCCAAGACTCTAGGCACTGGCCACAACCACCGCAGCATATCACACCCATAGATCACATCCTTAGATTGGAATATCTATGAAATATTTGCAAATCTACAGTTTATGTACTGTTTGATTTGTATAGTTTGTATGTGAAGTTTTGGCTATGTCATGTTATTAAGATTTTAGAGTTTGGTAACAAACACTGCAGTATAACAAATCCATAGAAGTAAACATTTTTTATTGTGGTGTGCGGTTACATGTTTGCTTCAATGGTTGTGTTATGGAGCAGTATTTATGAGTTGTATTTATTATAATATAGTTACTGTTTGGTTTGGTAACTGGAGCACATATATTCTTTGTCAATTTCTGTGATAAAAGAAACAATTGTGTTAGTGTTAGGTGGCTTATAAAGGCTTATAACATTTAATAATATACATTTCTGATTCATTTTGCCCCTCATATTTAGTAGATTACAAACCAGTGTGCTGTGCAATTTGCTCAGTTTCAGTGTGTGTTGCTTAAATCATTGGGTCTATGGGAAAAAAAAATCCATGTTGGATTAAAAAAAAAATTTTTTTGGTACAGTACATTTATTTCTGTGTTTTCAGTGTTTACTTGTTGTTTCTGGCTAATGTTGGCTTGTTGCAGATTGTTCAATACTTGCTGTTGAATTGCAACTGGTTATAGTTTTTTATTTATATTCTCAAATTGCTGATCTATCTGTTGGGCTGTTGCAGATTCTTGGGGCAGTAAGATACCTGTTGGCGTATTCTGTTTATTTCTTGTTATTTTTCAGTGGTATTGATTTATCTGTTTGGTTGTTGCAGAATCTTGGGGCAGTTAGATACCTTTTGGCGTATTCTAACTGTTTATAGTTTTCTAATTGAAGTTTTATTAATGTTTATGCACAGATTAGTTATTACATTTTGGTTTTAATAATATTAAATAAGCGTTTATAAGATTTTCTGGTAATCTTTGCTTTAAAGTAATGGTACAATCATTACATTCAAACCATCCACAATTATTTTTTATATATGCAGTGTAGTGATCTGCATTGGTTGTGGTTCCTGCATGGTAAATTATACATATGGTTATGAAGGTTTTCTTTTCAAGTGATACTTAACCATGTGTGAATCCAGTCAGCTTGCAGTTATTTGTATACCATTTGCATTGTAACATAGAAGCAATAGTGTTACGTGTTTACTATGTGTTTGTATTAGAAAGGTGGAGCGATTATCTGAATTGCCGGTAGTACATGATCTGCCATGGTTTGAATTTTGTACAAGTAGCTGAAATGGAACATATTCATAGTTAGGTATGGATACAACACAAAACGTTAATTAGGGATTTCTTCATGTTGCATATTGTTGCACAGAGTGCATGTATGTTTCCACATGTATGCCATCAGGAAGATTTCATGTATAGGTATGTTTTTGTTTTCCAGTACTTGTAGTAAGTACATTAGGAATTCATGTGGATCTTCTTGTGAGTTTATAGTGAATTTCACCATTCCAGCACAGTAGACCAATTCTTGTCTTATTCCATGAACACTATGGGGTCGATTCATGGAATTAATGTATGCCGAAAATTCCCGCGCAGAGGTGCCAAAACGTGCGAATCGCAGGAAAAGTGCAAAAATCGCAGTGCAAGTGCGAAAATCGCAGGAAAACCAGCGCACAGCGATTCATGGAAGTCCGTACGCGAGAAAAACATTGGATGTGCGCTAAAAATGTGCGCCGCGCACGCCGGCGCACAGGTCATCCAACAGCGTGCGCCACGGCCACTGCGAAATCGCACATAGCGCAGCGCACATCACAAAAGTAGGCGGAACACGGGGCGTAACACTCGGAATGGGGAACAACGCGTGAAAATATGGGCGTCACGGGGGAAGTACAGGAGGCAAGTGCGCGGAACGCCCACACGCTCGCCTACAACCCGTATTCATGGAATCGAATAGGGCAAACCAGCGCACGGTCAAAGACGCGCACAGGGCCAAACAAGTACGCCACAAGAAAGCAGGCGGTAGCGCCCCTGCGACTGAAAAAAATGTGCGCCTGTTAGGCGGAAACCTGTGCAGTTCCCTCTGGGACCACTGCAAAAGATTTAGGACTACAGGTGTTGCGATGAACCCACTTGGTAGCAGTCTGTACCACACAGATTCAATTGGTAGCTGTGGCTGAGCAGTCAGACTTCTCTCAAGAAAAGTTGGTCAGTATAGGGAGCATACAAGATAGGGTAATTCTCTGCAGCAAAACGAGTAAACACGCAACCAGGCTTTAGTATAAAGATAGTAAGTTATTTATTGATAACAGCACGTCTATGAAAAATACCAAAGCGGAACACGGCAAATAATTCAAAATACAATTACTCTGCAGAATGGAATAAGCTCAATCCCCCGAAACACACTATCGACAACTCTAGGTTCTACGGCACCACTTATTTTCAGACAGAGGTGTATACCTCAACCCAGATGACACTCGAATATTTAGTGAGGAAGGGAGAGAAGAGAAAGGCAGGTAACGAAGTCAACACGGTTCGCACTGAAGCGGGTAAAAATGCACGGCAAGAAAGCATTAATCACACTAGATCATACAGTTCGGCGGCCAGGCCCACTCGGTGAGAGGCAAGGCACGATGTCCTGGAAAGTCTCTATGGGTGATGCATTCAAGTCTCGTTTAGCAAATTGGTTAGCGACAGGTGGAACCAGTTCAGAACAAAGAGTGAATAAAGCTTGGAGGCAACCCAACGGAACGGAGAGGAATCAGATACCTCACACGAACCGATCGAAAAGGGAAGCCAGGCGGTTACGGTACCTTGTTGTGGAAGACAGCTCCGACGGGGGCAGTTGTTCCTGGTGGTGGATGCACGATGGGTCTTGGCCAAGAGAAGAGATGCTCTCGTCGTCGAAGAGAAGATGTCCGGTGCACCACCAGGGAAGAAACCAGCCGCGGAGTGCTTCGTCACAAGGCACCACCTTTCGATCACGGTGCAGGAGTAGTGGCTATCCGGTTGCCGGGTGCTCTGCACGGGCAATTCGACCACTGCGTCCTGGGCGACCAAAAAGCACAAAGAAGAAGAAGACTGGTTGTTCCCACCAGCCAGGGAAAGAGCCTCTCCGGCAGGGAGATCTCTTCTGTCGTCGGGAGATTGTGAGACGATTCCGCAGGGCTCCACCGGAGGTGTCGTCGTGCAGGTCGAGTCAACGTTACCCTCGTCGGATTCTTTAGGTCCAGTGGCGACTTCCTGAAGATCCAGTCCTGCTTTTATGCAGACGTCCCCCATTCATTCAGCCTAGCTTGTCAATCAACACATGCTAAGTGGTGAGCGGGAAGGCTCACCACCTGGGCCAATCACTTCAGAGTGCGACCTGAGTTGGCAAGGCAACTCGGTCCAGGGTTTCTAAACCCCCTCCCACACCCCTGAGGTAACCCAGACAGAATGGCACCACCTTCGCGGGTCTCTGTCCAGAGGCCCGCCAAAAGTGGAACAAAGGGCTCAACCTTTGGTTTAGGAGTCACAGAGAAAAACACAGACGCCATTTTACAACCCGAGTTCTGGCAGAAAATACCACTCGATAAACCTATTTAAGATAAGTAGATCGGTGGTACGTTGGAGATTAACGAAAAACAGTATCAAAAACAGTATCAATCTTCAACAATGGGACGAATCCCATAGGGTTATGCTCGGGGTCGAACATAACAAGTAGTTTCCACTTCCACCAGCCAAAACTCGACGAGGAGGGACGGGACAGTGCCCCCTCGAGTAACAGATCCAGGAGTAATCGTATTACCCCTACTAGCACGTCCACATTAAGATGGTTGGTACTAGTTCTGTTAGTAAATTTAGGTCTAGTAAAGCCAATGGTGACTTTACATGCCCGGGGAGACAGTAGTCAGTCCCCGGGTATGGAGTCTATGGTGGGGGGACCCGCTAGGGCGCCCCCGTGTCACGACACGTAGGGTGCAGAGTGACACACATAGAAAAACTTATGAGACCCTATGGAGTAAAAGACCCCATAGCCCATCGAACACATTGACATCTCAAAGGAATTACACACATTCATGTCCAAGAGTGAGAGGAAAAGGGTCACACTCTTGGCAGGATGGGAAAAACAAACTCCAGAAATCCAGCAAAGCTGCTGGGGGGACTCACTAGGTTAGGAAATTCAGCCTAAACAGAGAATTCTCCCTAACAGCGCCAAAATGTGTGCCAACAAAAAGCACCCATATACAGCCATGATGAATGGCCCATACAGTGGCCCTCTAGGACAAATGAGGTGCAAAGGGGCACCAACAAACACGGACACCCACTGTGTGAAAAATAGCGTGTGCGCGTGTTCCTGGGTGCGCGGGAAGTTCCACACGCGATTAGCCTGGCTACGTGTACTTCGGGGTGCGCGAGAAGTTCCACACGCGATTAGCCTGGGTACGTGTACTACGGGGTGCGCGGGAAGTTCCACACGCGATTGGCCTGGGTAGGTGGGGGTGCGCGGGAAGTTCCACACGCGATTGGCCTGGGTACGTGTACTTCGGGTGCGCGGGAAGTTTCACACGCGATTGGCCTGGGTACGTGTATTTAGATGTGCGTGGAAGATTCACACGCGATTTCTGCAGGGTACGTGTATTTCGGTGGTGCCGGGGAATGCTACACGTGATTTGGCCATGTGGGTCCCCCCAGGTGATCCCTCTACACCCTCCACGGCCCCTGCAGGCAGCCCACACCACAGGGTACCACCCTGCACCCCTGCTCATGTCCCACAGGCAACCCATCCACCATGGCCATGCCCACCAGCCAACCCACATGTCACCTTGCACTAATGATCACCAACACATGTCTCCCATCACCCCCACCCCCCAGCCACCAGGGGCATCCTCCACCAGGCCCCCACTCATGTCCCCTAATACCCCCACCCCCCAGCAGTGCAGGGGCAGCCTCCACCAGGCCCCCACTCATGTCTCCCACCACCCCCACCCCCCAGCCACCAGGGGCAGCCTCCACCAGGCCCCCATTCATGTCTCCCACCACCCCCACCCCCCAGACACCAGGGGCAGCCTCCACCAGCCCCCCACTCATGTCTCCCACCACCCCCACCCCCCAGCCACCAGGGACAGCCTCCACCAGGCCCCCACCCATGTCTCCCACCACCCCCACCCCCCAGCCACCAGGGCCACCCTCCACCAGGCCCCCACTCATGTCTCCAACCACCCCCACCCCCCAGCCACCAGGGGCAGCCACCACCAGGCCCCCACTCATGTCCCCTATTACAACCACCCCCAGCAGTGCAGGGGCAGCCTCCACCAGGCCCCCACCCATGTCTACCACCACCCCCACCCCCCAGCCACCAAGGGCAGCCACCACCAGGCCCCCACTCATGTCCCCTATTACCCCCACCCTCCAGCAGTGCAGGGGCAGCCTCCACCAGGCCCCCACTCATGTCCCCTATTACGCCCACCCCCCAGCAGTGCAGGGTCACCCTCCACCAGGCCCCCACCCATGTCTCCCACCACCCCCACCCCCCAGCAGTGCAGGGTCACCCTCCACCAGGCCCCCACCCATGTCTCCCACCACCCCCACCCCCCAGCAGTGCAGGGTCACCCTCCACCAGACCCCCACCCATATCTCCCACCACCCCCACCCCCCAGCAGTGCAGGGTCACCCTCCACCAGGCCCCCACCCATGTCTCCCACCACCCCCACCCCCCAGCAGTGCAGGGTCACCCTCCACCAGGCCCCCACCCATGTCTCCCACCACCCCCACCTCCCAGCCACCAGGGTCAGATTCCACCAGGCCCCCACTCATGTCCCCCTGCACCCCCACCCCCCAGCCACCAGGGGCAGCCACCACCAGGCCCCCATTCATGTCTCCCACCACCCCCACCCCCCAGCAGTGCAGGGGCAGCCTCCTCCAGGCCCCCACCCATGTCTACCTCCACTCCCACCCCCCAGCCACCAGGGTCAGATTCCACCAGGCCCCCACTCATGTCCGCCTGCACCCCCACCCCCCAGCAGTTCTGGGGCAGCCTCCACCAGGCCCCACTCATGTCACCCACCACCCCCACCCCCCAGCCACCAGGGGCAGCCTCCACCAGGCCCCCACTCATGTCTCCCACCACCCACCCCAGCAGTGCAGGGGCAGCCTCCACCAGGCCCCCACTCATGTCTCCCACCACCCCCACCCCTCAGCAGTACAGGGGCAGCCTCCACCAGGCCCCCAACCATGTCTACCACCAGCCCCACCCCCCAGCCACCAGGGGCAGATTCCACCAGGTCCCCACTCATGTCTCCCACCACCCCCACCCCCCAGCCACCAGGGGCACCCTCCACCAGGCCCCCACCCATGTCTCCCACCACCCCCACCCCCCAGCCACCAGGGGCAGCCACCACCAGGCCCCCACTCAGTCCCCCTTCACCCTCACCCCCCAGCAGTGCAGGGGCAGCCTCCACCAGGCCCCCACTCATGTCTCCCACCACCCCCACCCCCCAGCCACCAGGGGCAGCCTCCACCAGGCCCCCACTCATGTCTCCCACCACCCCCAGCCCCAGAAGTGCAGGGGCAGCCTCCCCCAGGCCCCCACCCATGTCTACCACCACCCCCACCCCCCAGCCACCAGGGTCAGATTCCACCAGGCCCCCACTCATGTCCCCCTGCACCCCCACCCCCCAGCAGTGCAGGGGCAGCCTCCACCAGGCCCCACTCATGTCTCCCACCACCCCCACCCCCCAGCAGTGCAGGGCACCCTCCACCAGGCCCCCACCCATGTCTCCCACCAGCCCCACCCCCTAGCAGTGCAGGGTCACCCTCCACCAGGCCCCCACCCATGTCTACCACCACCCCCACCGCCCAGCCACCAGTGACAGATTCCACCAGGCCCCCACTCATGTCCCCCTGCACCAACACACCCCAGCCACCAGGGGCAGCCACCACCAGGCCCCCACTCATGTCCCCTATTACCCCCACCCCCCAGCAGTGCAGGGTCACCCTCCACCAGGCCCCCACCCATGTCTCCCACCACCCCCACCCCCCAGCAGTGCAGGGGCAGCCTCCACCAGGCCCCCACTCATGTCTACCAACCCCCCAGCCCCCAGCAGTGCAGGGGCAGCCTCCATCAGGCCCGCACTCATGTCTCCCACCACCCCACCCCCCAGCAGTGCAGGGGCAGCCTCCACCAGGCCCCCACTCATGTCTCCCACCACCCCCACACCCCAGCAGTGCAGGGGCAGCCTCCACCAGGCCACCACTCATGTCTCCCACCACCCCCACCCCCAGCAGTGCAGGGGCAGCCTCCACCAGGCCCCCACTTATGTCTACCACTACCCCCACCCCCCAGCCACCAGGGGCAGCCACCACCAGGCCCCCACTCATGTCCCCTATTACCCCCACCCCCCAGCAGTGCAGGGGCAGCTTCCATCAGGCCCCCACTCATGTCCCCTATTACCCCCACCCCCCAGCAGTGCAAGGGCAGACTCCACCAGCTACCCACCCATGTCTCCCACCACCCCCACCCCCCAGCAGTGCAGGGTCACCCTCCACCAGACCCCCACCCATGTCTCCCACCACCCCCACCACCCAGCAGTGCAGGGTCACCCTCCACCAGGCCCCCACTCATGTCTCCCACCACCCCCCAGCAGTGCAGGGTCACCCTCCACCAGGCCCCCACCCATGTCCCCCACCACCCCCACCCCCCAGCCACCAGGGTCAGATTCCACCAGGCCCCCACTCATGTCCCCCTGCACCCCTACCCCCCAGCCACCAGGGGCAGCCAGCACCAGGCCCCCACCCATGTCTCCCACCACCCCCACCCCACAGCAGTGCAGGGTCATCCTCCACCAGACCCCCACCCATGTCTCCCACCACCACCACCCCCCAGCAGTGCAGGGTCACCCTCCACCAGGCCCCCACCCATGTCTCCCACCACCCCCACCCCCCAGCAGTGCAGGGGCAGCCACCACCAGGCCCCCACTCATGTCTCCCACCACCCCCACCCCCCTGCCACCAGGGGCAGCCTCCACCAGGCCCCCACCCATGTCTACCACCACCCCCACCCCCCAGCCACCATGGTCAGATTCCACCAGGCCCCCACTCATGTCCCCCTGCACCACCACCTCCCAGCAGTGCAGGGGCAGCCTCCACCAGGCCCCCACTCATGTCTCCCACCAACCCCACCCCCCAGCCACCAGGGGCAGCCTCCACCATGCCCCCACTCATGTCTCCCACCACCCCCCTCAGCAGTGCAGGGACAGCCTCCACCAGGCCCCCACTCATGTCTCCCACCACCCCCACCCCCCAGCAGTGCAGGAGCAGCCTCCACCAGGCCCCCACTCATGTCTCCCACCAACCCGACCCCCCAGCCACCAGGGGCAGCCTCCACCAGGCCCCCACTCATGTTTCCCACCACCTCCACCCCCCAGCAGTGCAGGGGCAGCCTCCACCAGGCCCCCACCCATGTCTACCACCACCCCACCCCCCAGCCACCAGGGGCAGATTCCTCCAGGCCCCCACTCATGTCTACCACCACCCCCAACCCCCAGCCACCAGGGGCAGCCACCACCAGGCCCCCACGCATGTCCCCTATTACCCCCACCCCCCAGAAGTGCAGGGGCAGCATCCAACAGGCCCCCACCCATGTCTCCCACCCCCCACCCCCAGCAGTGCAGGGTCACCCTCCACCAGGCCCCCACCCATGTCTCCCAACCCCCCACCCCCAGCAGTGCAGGGTCACCCTCCACCAGGCCCCCACCCATGTCTCCCACCACCCCCACCCCCCAGCAGTGCAGGGTCACCCTCCACCAGGCCCCCACCCATGTCTCCCACCACCCCCACCCCCCAGCAGTGCAGGGTCACCCTCCACCAGACCCCCACCCATGTCTCCCACCACCCCCACCCCCCAGCAGTGCAGGGTCACCCTCCACCAGGCCCCCATTCATGTCTCCCACCACCCCCACCCCCCAGACACCAGGGGCAGCCTCCACCAGACCCCCACTCATGTCTCCCACCACCCCCACCCCCCAGCCACCAGGGGCAGCCTCCACCAGGCCCCCACCCATGTCTCCCACCACCCCCACCCCCCAGCCACCAGGGTCACCCTCCACCAGGCCCCCACTCATGTCTCCAACCACCCCCACCCCCCAGCCACCAGGGGCAGCCACCACCAGGCCCCCACTCATGTCCCCTATTACCCCCATCCCCAGCAGTGCAGGGGCAGCCTCCACCAGGCCCCCACCCATGTCTACCACCAACCCCACCCCCCAGCCACCAAGGGCAGCCACCACCAGGCCCCCACTCATGTCCCCTATTACCACCACCCTCCAGCAGTGCAGGGGCAGCCTCCACCAGGCCCCCACTCATGTCCCCTATTACGCCCACCCCCAGCAGTGCAGGGTCACCCTCCACCAGGCCCCCACCCATGTCTCCCCCCACCCCCACCCCCCAGCAGTGCAGGGTCACCCTCCACCAGGCCCCCACCCATGTCTCCCACCACCCCCACCCCCCAGCAGTGCAGGGTCACCCTCCACCAGACCCCCACCCATGTCTCCCACCACCCCCACCCCCCAGCAGTGCAGGGTCACCCTCCACCAGGCCCCCACCCATGTCTCCCACCACCCCCACCCCCCAGCAGTGCAGGGTCACCCTCCAGCAGGCCCCCACCCATGTCTCCCACCACCCCCACCTCCCAGCCACCAGGGTCAGATTCCACCAGGCCCCCACTCATGTCCCCCTGCAATCCTACCCCCCAGCCACCAGGGGCAGCCACCACCAGGCCCCCATTCATGTCTCCCACCACCCCCACCCCCCAGCAGTGCAGGGGCAGCCTCCTCCAGGCCCCCACCCATGTCTACCTCCACTCCCACCCCCCAGCCATCAGGGTCAGATTCCACCAGGCCCCCACTCATGTCCCCCTGCACCCCCACCCCCCAGCAGTTCTGGGGCAGCCTCCACCAGGCCCCACTCATGTCACCCACCACCCCCACCCCCCAGCCACCAGGGGCAGCCTCCACCAGGCCCCCACTCATGTCTCCCACCACCCCCCCCAGCAGTGCAGGGGCAGCCTCCACCAGGCCCCCACTCATGTCTCCCACCACCCCCACCCCTCAGCAGTACAGGGGCAGCCTCCACCAGGCCCCCACTCATGTCTCCCACCAACCCCACCCCCCAGCCACCAGGGGCAGCCTCCACCAGGCCCCCACTCATGTCTCCCACCACCCCCACCCCCCAGCCACCAGGGGCAGCCTCCACCAGGCCCACACTCATGTCTCCCACCAACCCCACCCCCCAGCCACCAGGGGCACCCTCCACCAGGCCCCCACTCATGTCTCCCAACAGCCCCACCCCCCAGCCACCAGGGGCAGATTCCACCAGGTCCCCACTCATGTCTCCCACCACCCCCACCCCCCAGCCACCAGGGGCACCCTCCACCAGGCCCCCACCCATGTCTCCCACCACCCCCACCCCCCAGCCAACAGGGGCAGCCACCACCAGGCCCCCACTCATGTCCCCTATTACACCCACCCCCCAGCATTGCAGGGGCAGCCTCCACCAGGCCTCCACTCAGTCCCCCTTCACCCCCACCCCCCAGCAGTGCAGGGGCAGCCTCCACCAGGCCCCCACTCATGTCTCCCACCACCCCCACCCCCCAGCCACCAGGGGCAGCCTCCACCAGGCCCCCACTCATGTCTCCCACCACCCCCAGCCCCAGAAGTGCAGGGGCAGCCTCCACCAGGCCCCCACCCATGTCTACCACCACCCCCACCCCCCAGCCACCAGGGTCAGATTCCACCAGGCCCCCACTCATGTCCCCCTGCACCCCCCACCCCCCAGCAGTGCAGGGGCAGCCTCCGCCAGGCCCCACTCATGTCTCCCACCACCCCCACCCCCCAGCAGTGCAGGGGCAGCCACCACCAGGCCCCCACTCATGTCTCCCACCACCCCCACCCCCCAGCAGTGCAGGGGCAGCCTCCACCAGGCCCCCACTCATGTCTACCACCACCCCCACCCCCCAGCAGTGCAGGGTCACCCTCGACCAGGCCCCCACCCATGTCCCCCACCACCCCCAACCCCCAGCAGTGCAGGGTCACCCTCCACCAGACCCCCACCCATGTCTCCCACCACCCCCACCCCCCAGCAGTGCAGGGCACCCTCCACCAGGCCCCCACCCATGTCTCCCACCAGCCCCACCCCCTAGCAGTGCAGGGTCACCCTCCACCAGGCCCCCACCCATGTCTACCACCACCCCCACCCCCCAGCCACCAGTGACAGATTCCACCAGGCCCCCACTCATGTCCCCCTGCACCAACACACCCCAGCCACCAGGGGCAGCCACCACCAGGCCCCCACTCATGTCCCCTATTACCCCCACCCCCCAGCAGTGCAGGGTCACCCTCCACCAGGCCCCCACCCATGTCTCCCACCACCCCCACCCCCCAGCAGTGCAGGGGCAGCCTCCACCAGGCCCCCACTCATGTCTACCAACCCCCCAGCCCCCAGCAGTGCAGGGGCAGCCTCCATCAGGCCCGCACTCATGTCTCCCACCACCCCACCCCCCAGCAGTGCAGGGGCAGCCTCCACCAGGCCCCCACTCATGTCTCCCACCACCCCCACACCCCAGCAGTGCAGGGGCAGCCTCCACCAGGCCCCCACTCATGTCTCCCACCAACCCCACCCCCCAGCCACCAGGGGCAGCCTCCACCAGGCCCCCACTCATGTCTCCCACCACCCCCACCCCCCAGCCACCAGGGGCAGCCTCCACCAGGCCCCCACTCATGTCTCCCACCAACCCCACCCCCCAGCCACCAGGGGCACCCTCCACCAGGCCCCCACTCATGTCTCCCAACAGCCCCACCCCCCAGCCACCAGGGGCAGATTCCACCAGGTCCCCACTCATGTCTCCCACCACCCCCACCCCCCAGCCACCAGGGGCACCCTCCACCAGGCCCCCACCCATGTCTCCCACCACCCCCACCCCCCAGCCAACAGGGGCAGCCACCACCAGGCCCCCACTCATGTCCCCTATTACACCCACCCCCCAGCATTGCAGGGGCAGCCTCCACCAGGCCTCCACTCAGTCCCCCTTCACCCCCACCCCCCAGCAGTGCAGGGGCAGCCTCCACCAGGCCCCCACTCATGTCTCCCACCACCCCCACCCCCCAGCCACCAGGGGCAGCCTCCACCAGGCCCCCACTCATGTCTCCCACCACCCCCAGCCCCAGAAGTGCAGGGGCAGCCTCCACCAGGCCCCCACCCATGTCTACCACCACCCCCACCCCCCAGCCACCAGGGTCAGATTCCACCAGGCCCCCACTCATGTCCCCCTGCACCCCCACCCCCCAGCAGTGCAGGGGCAGCCTCCGCCAGGCCCCACTCATGTCTCCCACCACCCCCACCCCCCAGCAGTGCAGGGGCAGCCACCACCAGGCCCCCACTCATGTCTCCCACCACCCCCACCCCCCAGCAGTGCAGGGGCAGCCTCCACCAGGCCCCCACTCATGTCTACCACCACCCCCACCCCCCAGCAGTGCAGGGTCACCCTCGACCAGGCCCCCACCCATGTCCCCCACCACCCCCAACCCCCAGCAGTGCAGGGTCACCCTCCACCAGACCCCCACCCATGTCTCCCACCACCCCCACCCCCCAGCAGTGCAGGGCACCCTCCACCAGGCCCCCACCCATGTCTCCCACCAGCCCCACCCCCTAGCAGTGCAGGGTCACCCTCCACCAGGCCCCCACCCATGTCTACCACCACCCCCACCCCCCAGCCACCAGTGACAGATTCCACCAGGCCCCCACTCATGTCCCCCTGCACCAACACACCCCAGCCACCAGGGGCAGCCACCACCAGGCCCCCACTCATGTCCCCTATTACCCCCACCCCCCAGCAGTGCAGGGTCACCCTCCACCAGGCCCCCACCCATGTCTCCCACCACCCCCACCCCCCAGCAGTGCAGGGGCAGCCTCCACCAGGCCCCCACTCATGTCTACCAACCCCCCAGCCCCCAGCAGTGCAGGGGCAGCCTCCATCAGGCCCGCACTCATGTCTCCCACCACCCCACCCCCCAGCAGTGCAGGGGCAGCCTCCACCAGGCCCCCACTCATGTCTCCCACCACCCCCACACCCCAGCAGTGCAGGGGCAGCCTCCACCAGGCCACCACTCATGTCTCCCACCACCCCCACCCCCCAGCAGTGCAGGGGCAGCCTCCACCAGGCCCCCACTTATGTCTACCACTACCCCCACCCCCCAGCCACCAGGGGCAGCCACCACCAGGCCCCCACTCATGTCCCCTATTACCCCCACCCCCCAGCAGTGCAGGGGCAGCCTCCATCAGGCCCCCACTCATGTCCCCTATTACCCCCACCCCCCAGCAGTGCAAGGGCAGACTCCACCAGCTACCCACCCATGTCTCCCACCACCCCCACCCCCCAGCAGTGCAGGGTCACCCTCCACCAGACCCCCACCCATGTCTCCCACCACCCCCACCACCCAGCAGTGCAGGGTCACCCTCCACCAGGCCCCCACTCATGTCTCCCACCACCCCCACCCCCCAGCAGTGCAGGGTCACCCTCCACCAGGACCCCACCCATGTCTCCCACCACCCCCACCCCTCAGCCACCAGGGTCAGATTCCACCAGGCCCCCACTCATGTCCCCCTGCACCCCTACCCCCCAGCCACCAGGGGCAGCCACCACCAGGCCCCCACCCATGTCTCCCACCACCCCCACCCCATAGCAGTGCAGGGTCATCCTCCACCAGACCCCCACCCATGTCTCCCACCACCACCACCCCCCAGCAGTGCAGGGTCACCTTCCACCAGGCCCCCACCCATGTCTCCCACCACCCCCACCCCCCAGCAGTGCAGGGGCAGCCACCACCAGGCCCCCACTCATGTCTCCCACCACCCCCACCCCCCTGCCACCAGGGGCAGCCTCCACCAGGCCCCCACCCATGTCTACCACCACCCCCACCCCCCAGCCACCATGGTCAGATTCCACCAGGCCCCCACTCATGTCCCCCTGCACCACCACCTCCCAGCAGTGCAGGGGCAGCCTCCACCAGGCCCCCACTCATGTCTCCCACCAACCCCACCCCCCAGCCACCAGGGGCAGCCTCCACCAGGCCCCCACTCATGTCTCCCACCACCCCCCTCAGCAGTGCAAGGGCAGCCTCCACCAGGCCCCCACTCATGTCTCCCACCACCCCCACCCCCCAGCAGTGCAGGAGCAGCCTCCACCAGGCCCCCACTCATGTCTCCCACCAACCCCACCCCCCAGCCACCAGGGGCAGCCTCCACCAGGCCCCCACTCATGTTTCCCACCACCTCCACCCCCCAGCAGTGCAGGGGCAGCCTCCACCAGGCCCCCACCCATGTCTACCACCACCCCACCCCCCAGCCACCAGGGGCAGATTCCTCCAGGCCCCCACTCATGTCTACCACCACCCCCAACCCCCAGCCACCAGGGGCAGCCACCACCAGGCCCCCACGCATGTCCCCTATTACCCCCACCCCCCAGAAGTGCAGGGGCAGCATCCAACAGGCCCCCACCCATGTCTCCCACCCCCCACCCCCAGCAGTGCAGGGTCACCCTCCACCAGGCCCCCACCCATGTCTCCCAACCCCCCACCCCCAGCAGTGCAGGGTCACCCTCCACCAGGCCCCCACCCATGTCTCCCACCACCCCCACCCCCCAGCAGTGCAGGGTCACCCTCCACCAGGCCCCCACCCATGTCTCCCACCACCCCCACCCCCCAGCAGTGCAGGGTCACCCTCCACCAGACCCCCACCCATGTCTCCCACCACCCCCACCCCCCAGCAGTGCAGGGTCACCCTCCACCAGGCCCCCACCCATGTCTCCCACCACCCCCACCCCGCAGCAGTGCAGGGTCACCCTCCACCAGGCCCCCACCCATGTCTCCCACCACCCCCACCCCCCAGCCACCAGGGTCAGATTCCACCAGGCCCCCACTCATGTCCCCCTGCACCCCCACTCCCCAGCAGTGCAGGGGCAGCCTCCACCAGTCCCCCACCCATGTCTACCACCACTCCCACCCCCCAGCCATCAGGGTCAGATTCCACCAGGCCCCCACTCATGTCCCCCTGCACCCCCACCCCCCAGCAGTGCAGGGGCAGCCTCCACCAGGCCCCACTCATGTCTCCCACCACCCCCACCCCCCAGCCACCAGGGGCAGCCTCCACCAGGCCCCCACTCATGTCTCCCACCACCCCCACCCCCAGCAGTGCAGGGGCAGCCTCCACCAGGCCCCCACTCATGTCTCCCACCACCCCCACCGACCAGCAGTGCAGGGGCAGCCTCCACCAGGCCCCCAACCATGTCTACCACCAGCCCCACCCCCAGCCACCAGGGGCAGATTCCCCCAGGCCCCCACTCATGTCTCCCACCACCCCCACCCCCTAGCCACCAGGGGCACCCTCCACCAGGCCCCCACTCATGTCTCCCACCACCCCCACCCCCCAGCCACCAGGGGCAGCCACCACCAGGCCCCCACTCATGTCCCCTATTACCCCCACCCCCCAGCAGTGCAGGGGCAGCCTCCACCAGGCCCCCACCCATGTCTACCACCACCTCCACCCCCCAGCCGCCAGGGGCAGATTCCACCAGGCCCCCACTCATGTGCCCCTGCACCCCCACCCCCCAGCAGTGCAGGGGCAGCCTCCACCAGGCCCCCACTCATGTCCCCCTGCACCCCCACCCCCCAGCAGTGCATGGGCAGCCTCCACCAGGCCCCCACTCATGTCTCCCACCACCCCCACCCCCCAGCCACCAGGGGCAGCCTCCACCAGGCCCCCACTCATGTCTCCGACCACCCCCAGCCCCCAGCAGTGCAGGGGCAGCCTCCACCAGGCCCCCACCCATGTCTACCACCACCCCCACCCCCCAGCCACCAGGGTCAGATTCCACCAGGCCCCCACTCATGTCCCCCTGCATCCCCACCCCCCAGCAGTGCAGGGGCAGCCTCCACCAGGCCCCCACTCATGTCCACCTGCACCCCCACCCCCCAGCAGTGCAGGGGCAGGCTCCACCAGGCCCCACTCATGTCTCCCACCACCCCCACCCCCCAGCAGTGCAGTGGCAGCCTCCACCAGGCCCCCACTCATGTTTCCCACCACCCCCACCCCCCAGCAGTGCAGGGGCAGGCTCCACCAGGCCCCCACTCATGTCTACCACCACCCCCACCCCCCAGCAGTGCAGGGTCACCCTCGACCAGGCCCCCACCCATGTCTCCCACCACCCCCAACCCCCAGCAGTGCAGGGTCACCCTCCACCAGACCCCCACCCATGTCTCCCACCACCCCCATCCCCCAGCAGTGCAGGGTCACCCTCCACCAGGCCCCCACCCATGTCTCCCACCTCCTCCACCCCCCAGCAGTGCAGGGTCACCCTCCACCAGGCCCCCACCCATGTCTACCACAACCCCCACCCCCCAGCCACCAGTGTCAGATTCCACCAGGCCCCCACTCATGTCCCCCTGCACCCCCACCACGCAGCCACCAGGGGCAGTCACCACCAAGCCCCCACTCATGTCCCCTATTACCCCCACCCCCCAGCAGTGCAGGGTCACCCTCCACCAGGCCCCCACCCATGTCTCCCACCACCCCCAGCCCCCAGCAGTGCAGGGGCAGCCTCCACCAGGCCCCCACTCATGTCTGCCAACCCCCCCAGCCCCCAGCAGTGCAGGGGCAGCCTCCACCAGGCCCCCACTCATGTCTCCTACCACCCCCACCCCCAGCAGTGCAGGGGCAGCCTCCACCAGGCCCCCACTCATGTCTCCCACCACCCCCACCCCCAGCAGTGCAGGGGCAGCCTCCACCAGGCCACCACTCATGTCTCCCACCACCCACACCCCCCAGCAGTGCAGGGTGTTAGGCGGAAACCTGTGCAGTTCCCTCTGGGACCACTACAAAAGATTTAGGACTACAGGTGTTGCGATGAACCCACTTGGTAGCAGTCTGTACCACACAGATTCAATTGGTAGCTGTGGCTGAGCAGTCAGACTTCTCTCAAGAAGAGTTGGTCAGTATAGGGAGTATACAAGATAGGGTAATTCTTCGCAGCAAAATGAGTAAACACGCAACCAGGCTTTAGTATAAAGATAGTAAGTTATTTATTAATAACAGAACGTCTACGAAAAATACTAAAGTGAACCACGGCAAACAAATCAAAATACAATTACTCTGCAGAATGGAATAAAGCTCAATCCCCCGAAACACAATATCGACAACTCCAGGTTCTACGGCACCACTTATTTTCAGACAGAGGTGTATACCTCAACCCAGATGACACTCGAATATTTAGTGAGGAAGGGAGAGAAGAGATAGGCAGGTAATGAATTCAACATGGTTCGTACTGAAGCAGGTAAAAATGCAAGGCAAGAAGGCATTAATCACACTAGATCATACAGTTCGGCGGCCAGGCCCACTCGGTGAGAGGTGAGGCACGATGTCCTGGAAAGTCTCTATGGGTGATGCGTTCAAGTCTTGTTTAGCAAATTGGTTAGCGACAGGTTGAACCAGTTCAGAACAAAGAGTGAATAAAGCTTGGAGGCAACCCAACGGAACGGAGAGGAATCAGATACCTCACACGAACCGATCGAAAAGGGAAGCCAGGCGGTTACGGTACCTTGTTGTGGAAGACAGCTCCGACGGGGGCAGTTGTTCCTGGTGGTGGATGCACGACGGGTCTTGGCCAAGAGAAGAGATGCTCTCGTCGTCGAAGAGAAGATGTCCGGTGCACCACCAGGGAAGAAACCAGCCGCGGAGTGCTTCGTCACAAGGCACCACCTTTCGATCACGGTGCAGGAGTAGTGGCTATCCGGTTGCCGGGTGCTCTGCACGGGCAATTCGACCACTGCGTCCTTGGCGACCAAAAATCACAAAGAAGAAGAAGACTGGTTGTCCCCACCAGCCAGGGAAAGAGACTCTCCGGCAGGGAGATCTCTTCTGTCGTCGGGAGATTGTGAGACGATTCCGCAGGGCTTCACCGGAGGTGTTGTCGTGCAGGTCGACTCAGCGTTACCCTCGTCGGATTCTTTAGGTCCAGTGGCGACTTCCTGAAGATCCAGTCCCAAAGCCCTGCTTTTATGCAGACGTCCCCCATTCATTCAGCCTAGCTTGTCAATCAACACATGCTAAGTGGTGAGCGGGAAGGCTCACCACCTGGGCCAATCACTTCAGAGTGCGACCTGAGTTGGCAAGGCAACTCGGTCCAGGGTGTCTAAACCCCCTCCCACACCCCTGAGGTAACCCAGACAGAATGGCACCACTTTGGAGGGTCTCTGTCCAGAGGCCCGCCAAAAGTGGAACAAAGGGCTCAACCTTTGGTTTAGGAGTCACAGAGAAAAACACAGACGCCATTTTACAACCCGAGTTCTGGCAGAAAATACCACTCGATAAACCTATTTAAGATAAGTAGATCCGTGGTACGTTGGAGATTAACGAAAAACAGTATTAATCTTCAACAATGGGACGGATCCCATAGGGTTATGCTCGGGGTCGAACATAACAAGTAGTTTCCACTGCCACCAGCCAAAACTCGACGAGGAGGGACGGGACAGTGCCCCCTCGAGTAACAGATCCAGGAGTAATCGAATTACCCCTACTAGCACGTTCACAATAAGATGGTTGCTACTAGTTCTGTTAGCAAATTTAGGTCTAGTAAAGCCAATGGTGACTTTACATGCCCGGGGAGACGGTAGTCAGTCCCCGGGTATGGAGTCTATGGTGGGGGGACAAGCTAGGGTGCCCCCGTGTCACGACACGTAGGGTGCGGAGTGACACACCTAGAAAAACTTATGAGACCCTATGGAGTAAAAGACCCCATAGCCCATCGAACACATTGACAATTCAAAGGAATTCCACACATACATGTCCAAGAGTGAGAAGAAAAGGGTCACACTCTTGGCAGGATGGAAAAAACAAACTCCAGAAATCCAGCAAAGCTGCTGGGGGACTCACTAGGTTAGGAAATTCAGCCTAAACAGAGAATTCTCCCTAACACTCGCCCCCCCCAGACTAAGGGACAGGAGGATTTAATCCACTCCTGGATGAATCTCATACCTCTAGTCGATGATATACATCCTAGAGAGACCATCAGCATTTTGGTGGTGACACCCTGACCTGTGCTCAATGGTGAAATCGAACCCTTGCAGGCAGATCGACCATCTCAGTAGTTTTGGGTTTTCCCCTTTCATTTGCATTAACCATCTCAAGGGTTGGTGGTCAGTCTGAATAACAAAAGTAGAACCATACAAGTACGGCCTAAACTTCTTCAGAGCCCACACGATAGCAAAGCATTCTCTTTCGATTGTTGCCCACCTTGTTTCAGGATCCTTCAGCTTGCGGCTGATGTAGCAAACGGGGTGCTCCCTACCTTTCCCATCCAGTTGACTGAGTACGGCACCTATCCCTACATTGGAAGCGTCTGTCTGCACAATGAAGTGTTGGCGGTAATCAGGAGCTCTGAGTACTGGGGCTTGGCAAAGAGCCTTTTTCAGGTTTTCAAAAGCCTGATTGCACTCCTCGTTCCATTTAACCTTTTTAGGGAATTTGGGCGAGGAGATGACATTCAGTGGAGAAGCTATGGTCCCATAGTTCTCTATGAAATTCCTGTAATACCCGGTGAGGCCTAGGAAGGCTCTCACCTGAGTCTGAGTAGTCGGTGTTGTCCAATTTTGCACAGCTTCAATCTTACTGAGCAAAGGCCTTATTTCTCCACCGCCTACCTCATGCCCAAGGTAGACTACCTTACTCTGTCCAATTTGGCATTTACTCGCCTTTATGGTCAGATTGGCTCGTCCAAGAGCCTGCAAAACATCTCTCAGGTGGGTTACATGTTCGTCCCAGGAATTGCTGAACACTGCTATGTCATCCAAGTATGCCATGCAGAAGTCCTCCATCCCGGTTAGAACCTGGTTTACCATCCGTTGAAATGTAGCAGGTGCATTTTTTAGTCCGAACGGCATTACCGTAAACTGGTATAAACCAACGGGGGTAGAAAATGCAGTTTTCTCCTTGGCATGGTTGGTCAGGGCTATTTGCCAATAGCCTGACGTCAAGTCAAATGTGCTGAGGAACTTGGCGGCGCCAAGTTTATCCACCAACTCATCTGTTCTTGGCAAAGGATGGGCATCAGTCGTGGTGACTGCGTTAAGAGCTCTATAATCCACGCAGAATCTAAGTTCTTTAGATCCGGCCTTTGGTACTAACACAACTGGGCTAGACCATGGACTAGTAGAGGGCTCTATTACCCCGAGATCAAGCATCTTGCTGACCTCACCTTTGATGTGGGTTCTTACGTTTTCTGACATGCGATATCCTCTGCTTTTGACAGGCAGACAGTCACCAGTGAGTATCTCGTGCTGGCCCCGAGGGGTCAAGCCTGGTGAGAGCGAGAACAGAGAGGCAAACTGATTCAACATAGACTTGCACTCTTCTTGTTGCTCGGGTGTCAGATTGGAGGAGAGATTTACTCCTTCAATGTTTTCATCTAAAGGTAAGCCTCTGAGGAGATCCGGAAGAGTTTCACTCTCTTCTTCTTCCTCGGCTGATGCTAGAAGCAACGCTCCTACGTCAGGTCGTGAGACATACGCTTTAAGTCGGTTGGTGTGAAAGACTGTTGGAGCCTCCTTGGGGTTGCCCAAGTCCACCAGATAGTTAACCTCACCGAGCTTACCCACTACTCGGTAGGGTCCCATCCATTTATCTTGCAAGGCCCTCTGCCTTGTGGGGATCATAACAAGAACAAGCTGGTTTTGAGCGAACTCAACCATGTTAGCCTTTTGATCGTGCCAGTGCTTGACCAATGCTTGTCCAGCTTTCAAGTTATCGCTTGCTTCTGTCATCAGGTGCGACATTCTCCTCCTGAGACCTATCACGTAGTCAGTCACTCTGACTGGCTTGGGGGAAGGAGCACTCTCCAACCCCTCCTTAATCAGGGCCAATGGACCTCTGACGGGATGACCATAGAGCAGTTCGAAGGGAGAGTAGCCTACTCCCTCCTGAGGGACTTCTCTATAAGCAAAAAGAAGGCATGGCAATAGAAGGTCCCACTTACGCTTAAGGGGTTCTTCTAGAGCACCTATCATGCTCTTCATGGTTCGGTTGAACCGTTCTACCAACCCATTGGTTTGTGGGTGGTAAGCCGTTGAGAACTTGTAAGTTACCCCGCAGGTTTTCCACATGGCTTTCATGTAGTGGGACATAAAATTTGACCCCCTGTCAGAGATAACTTCCTTAGGAAATCCGACCCTAGTAAAAATACCAAGGAGGGCCTTAGCCACAGCCGGAGCTGTAACAGTCCTCATAGGAATTGCCTCAGGATACCTAGTAGCATGGTCTACTACAACAAGTATAAACCTGTTGCCTGAGGAGGTTGGAGGATCAAGGGGACCAACGATATCAATCCCTACTCTCTCAAATGGGACTCCCACAACGGGAAGAGGCACTAACGGTGCCACATTCTTGGACCCAACCTTACCAGAGATCTGGCAGGTATGGCAGCTTCTGCAGTGTTTTTCTACTTCGGCCCCCATTTTTGGCCAATAGAAGTAGAGTGAGAGCCTTTCCTTAGTCTTCTTGAAACTCAAGTGACCAGCCAAAGGAATCTCGTGGGCTAACTGCAAGAATTGTGGTCTGTTCTCTTGGGGTACTACAAGGCGTTTGTAGTCTCCAGGTGTAGACTCGGTCGGTTCACTATAGAAGAGGCCATCTTCCCAGTGCAACCTATGTTTCCCAGGCTCTTGCCCTTCAGCCTGAGTTACTGCCTGACGGCGAAGACCTTCCAGAGTTGGACATTCTCTCTGTCCCTTACTGAAGTCTGCCCTGCTGGGTCCACCTTCTGCCAGTAACGACTGCAGCTCAGGATGGTCAACAGGATCCAGATCTCCAATGAGTTCCTGGCCTTCCATTAGCTCTTCTTCAGAGTCTAATTCTACCATACAGGGTTGTACTTCCCCCTCAGCCTCAGCTGGAGGTGGAGTTACGGGTGTGACGTTGGACAACCGCGGGGAAGTCCGTGTCGGCTGCATCGGAATGTGGGCTGTTGGTTTCGGTTTAGAAGTTTTAGGTTTCCCTTTGACTTCTGTGTTCCTAGAGACAGCGGCCGCCATTTCCAATGGAGCAGGAGTGATTTCTTTCTTCATCATCTCCCCGAGAGTACCGCGCAGGGTCCTCTCTCTTGCAGGTCTGGTTAGCTCCTGTAACCGTTTACTAGGAGGTCTGGGAGTATGCGATACAACTCCGAGAGTTTTCAAATCGTTACCCAACAGTACGCGTCCTGGTACCTCACTCTGTATGCTGACAGGTATCTTTACAGTCATGTCGTTACACTGGATGAGAACTGGTAATTGGGGAAGCATCTGCACAGGCCCTCCAGCTAACTTGGTGAGGCGTTTGGGTGCCTTAGCAACATCCTCAGCCTGAAAAAACGATTTATCCCCCACAGTTATGCTGGCCCCAGTGTCCCTAATGGCAGGCGTCTCCTGACCATTCACCTGGACACTGTCCTTATAATACTCTTTAGTATTATCGGGGATAGAATTATAGACATCTAAATTCTGTTGTTCCCACAACCCCAGAGATACTAAAGAAACGCTGGCTGAGACTCCAATGGGTTCGTCAGCTAGCAGTAGAAAGTTTCCACTTGCCATTTGGACTTCCTCCTCTGGAGCGAAGGCTAAGGAGACAAGCTGGACCCCTGAAGGTTTACCCTTACATCTGGGATCTCCTTTCACGTGATCAGTCGAGCCACAACCAAAGCATTTCCCGAATGCTTTCTGGAATGGTGGCTTGTTCTGACCTCCTTCCGGTTTGGCACCAGAAGACACACTATTCTGTTGTGGTTTTCCCGGTGGCTTACCCTTCTGGTTTTGTTTGGGGCCCTTTTTGGAATGTGAGTTATTCGAATTCTCCTTTGAGTCTTTTTTAGGCTGTTTTCCCTCGTCCTTTTTCTGAGTTACCCCAGAATCCTTGTGAGTAGCCCTGTTGGCAACCCACAAGTCAGCAGCCTTAGCTAGAGCCCTGGAATCTAATTCCTTCGAATCAGCCAAGTGCTGTCTGAGCTCAGGAGAACAGGCATCATAAATCGACTCCAACATAAAAAGATTTCGCATACCCTCGTAAGTGTCAACTTTGTAACCCTTAATCCATCCCTCTAAGTTTTTCAACCCTTCACTCACCCAGGTAGCCCAAGGGGTACCATCATGCTTTTTGAGGGTTCTAAACCTCTTAAGATACTGGGAAGGGGTCTTCCCGAATCTAGCTATCAAAGCTAGTTTCACACTTTCGTAATCCGTCTTATCCACCTCCCCCAATTCCATTACCACATCAGTCGCAACAGGAGGAAGCCTAGTGAACAACCAGGGAAGCAACGCATTCCCGGTGATGTCCTGGAGCCCATGATTGTATTCGAACCGTTTCAACCAATCCAACACATCCAATCTCGGTTCGTACATACCCACTAATTCCTTCGGCATCCGGGGTCTTTTGGGACTGGAGCTCCTAGAGGAACCAGAAGAGAGAGAAGCATTTTCCATAGACAACTTTTTCATTTGTAACTCATGATTAAGCTCTATTTCCCTGAGTCTTAACTCAGCTTGTTTCTGCTCAGCCTGGGCATTCATTCGTTTGAACTCGAGCTCTTGGTTTCGTTCAGATTGAGCCAAGAACCGTTTATATTCTAATTCGAGCTTCATTTTTTCAAGTTCAAAATAAGCAGGGTTACTTGTGGGACCTAGTATGGGCCCCGTAGGCACAGTTGGTAAGGCAGATAGGGGAGCGGGGGAGACCGTTTCGCTAGCCTCGCCGTCCTCGTCAGCCTCTTCATCGCTATCATCAGAATTACGATTCAGATCAACACCATTACTGTTATCTACAGATGCTGGAGAGTTCGGTTCCTCTGAACCAGTACCCAGACTTTGGTTCGCCAGCAATCTCTCTATCAGTTCTAACTTCTTGCCTTTTACAGGAAGATTCTCTTGTCTACAGAGAGCTCGCAGACTCTCAGTATTTTTATCCGACAAAGACTCTTGGCTGTAAATTTCCATCGTAGACATGTTTTTTGAAAGTTGCTTTTGTAAAGTTTTGTGGTTAGTCGTCCTACAGCGTCGAAAAACACTCTAAACTGTATACTCGATACTAATCCCACCGCTGTACACCAGTGTTAGGCGGAAACCTGTGCAGTTCCCTCTGGGACCACTGCAAAAGATTTAGGACTACAGGTGTTGCGATGAACCCACTTGGTAGCAGTCTGTACCACACAGATTCAATTGGTAGCTGTGGCTGAGCAGTCAGACTTCTCTCAAGAAGAGTTGGTCAGTATAGGGAGTATACAAGATAGGGTAATTCTTCGCAGCAAAACGAGTAAACACGCAACCAGGCTTTAGTATAAAGATAGTAAGTTATTTATTAATAACAGAACGTCTACGAAAAATACTAAAGTGAACCACGGCAAACAAATCAAAATACAATTACTCTGCAGAATGGAATAAAGCTCAATCCCCCGAAACACAATATCGACAACTCCAGGTTCTACGGCACCACTTATTTTCAGACAGAGGTGTATACCTCAACCCAGATGACACTCGAATATTTAGTGAGGAAGGGAGAGAAGAGATAGGCAGCACGGTTCGTACTGAAGCAGGTAAAAATGCAAAGCAAGAAGGCATTAATCACACTAGATCATACAGTTCGGCGGCCAGGCCCACTCGGTGAGAGGTGAGGCACGATGTCCTGGAAAGTCTCTATGGGTGATGCGTTCAAGTCTTGTTTAGCAAATTGGTTAGCGACAGGTTGAACCAGTTCAGAACAAAGAGTGAATAAAGCTTGGAGGCAACCCAACGGAACGGAGAGGAATCAGATACCTCACACGAACCGATCGAAAAGGGAAGCCAGGCGGTTACGGTACCTTGTTGTGGAAGACAGCTCCGACGGGGGCAGTTGTTCCTGGTGGTGGATGCACGACGGGTCTTGGCCAAGAGAAGAAATGCTCTCGTCGTCGAAGAGAAGATGTCCGGTGCACCACCAGGGAAGAAACCAGCCGCGGAGTGCTTCGTCACAAGGCACCACCTTTCGATCACGGTGCAGGAGTAGTGGCTATCCGGTTGCCGGGTGCTCTGCACGGGCAATTCGACCACTGCGTCCTGGGCGACCAAAAAGCACAAAGAAGAAGAAGACTGGTTGTCCCCACCAGCCAGGGAAAGAGACTCTCCGGCAGGGAGATCTCTTCTGTCGTCGGGAGATTGTGAGACGATTCCGCAGGGCTTCACCGGAGGTGTTGTCGTGCAGGTCGACTCAGCGTTACCCTCGTCGGATTCTTTAGGTCCAGTGGCGACTTCCTGAAGATCCAGTCCCAAAGCCCTGCTTTTATGCAGACGTCCCCCATTCATTCAGCCTAGCTTGTCAATCAACACATGCTAAGTGGTGAGCGGGAAGGCTCACCACCTGGGCCAATCACTTCAGAGTACGACCTGAGTTGGCAAGGCAACTCGGTCCAGGGTGTCTAAACCCCCTCCCACACCCCTGAGGTAACCCAGACAGAATGGTACCACTTAGGAGGGTCTCTGTCCAGAGGCCCGCCAAAAGTGGAACAAAGGGCTCAACCTTTGGTTTAGGAGTCACAGAGAAAAACACAGACGCCATTTTACAACCCGAGTTCTGGCAGAAAATACCACTCGATAAACCTATTTAAGATAAGTAAATCGGTGGTACGTTGGAGATTAACGAAAAACAGCATTAATCTTCAACAATGGGACGGATCCCATAGGGTTATGCTCGGGGTCGAACATAACAAGTAGTTTCCACTGCCACCAGCCAAAACTCGACGAGGAGGGACGGGACAGTGCCCCCTCGAGTAACAGATCCAGGAGTAATCGAATTACCCCTACTAGCACGTCCACAATAAGATGGTTGGTACTAGTTCTGTTAGCAAATTTAGGTCTAGTAAAGCCAATGGTGACTTTACATGCCCGGGGAGACGGTAGTCAGTCCCCGGGTATGGAGTCTATGGTGGGGGGACCAGCTAGGGTGCCCCCGTGTCACGACACGTAGGGTGCGGAGTGACACACCTAGAAAAACTTATGAGACCCTATGGAGTAAAAGACCCCATAGCCCATCGAACACATTGACAATTCAAAGGAATTCCACACATACATGTCCAAGAGTGAGAAGAAAAGGGTCACACTCTTGGCAGGATGGAAAAAACAAACTCCAGAAATCCAGCAAAGCTGCTGGGGGACTCACTAGGTTAGGAAATTCAGCCTAAACAGAGAATTCTCCCTAACACATGGGCAGCCTCCACCAGGCCCCCACTCATATCTACCACCACCCCCACCCCCCAGCCACCAGGGGCAGCCACCACCAGGCCCCCACTCATGTCCCCTATTACCCCCACCCCCCAGCAGAGCAGGGGCAGCCTCCATCAGGCCCCCACTCATGTCCCCTATTAGCTCCACCCCCAGCAGTGCAGGGGCAGCCTCCACCAGGCCCCCACCGATGTCTCCCACCACACCCACCCCCCAGCAGTGCAGGGTCACCCTCCACCAGACCCCCACCCATGTCTCCCACCACCCCCACCCCCCAGCAGTGCAGGGTCACCCTCCACCAGGCCCCCACCCATGTCTCCTACCACCCCCACCCCCCAGCAGTGCAGGGTCACCCTCCAGCAGGCCCCCACCCATGTCTCCCACCACCCCCACCCCCCAGCCACCAGGGTCAGATTCCACCAGGCCCCCACTCATGTCCCCCTGCACCCCCACCCCCCAGCAGTGCAGGGTCACCCTCCACCAGGCCCCCACCCATGTCTCCCACCACCCCCACCCCTCAGCAGTGCAGGGTCACCCTCCACCAGACCCCCACCCATGTCTCCCACCACCCCCACCCCCCAGCAGTGCAGGGTCACCCTCCACCAGGCCCCCACCCATGTCTCCCACCACCCCCACCCCCCAGCAGTGCAGGGTCACCCTCCACCAGGCCTCCACCCATGTCTCCCACCACCCCCACCCCCCAGCAGTGCAGGGTCACCCTCCACCAGACCCCCACCCATGTCTCCCACCACCCCCACCCCCCAGCAGTGCAGGGTCACCCTCCACCAGGCCCCCACCCATGTCTCCCACCACCCCCACCCCCCAGCAGGGCAGGGTCACCCTCCACCAGGCCCCCACCCATGTCTCCCACCACCCCCACCCTCCAGCCACCAGGGTCAGATTCCACCAGGCCTCCACTCATGTCCCCCGGCACCCCCACCCCCCAGCCACCAGGGGCAGCCACCACCAGGCCCCCACCCATGTCTCCCACCACCCCCATCCCACAGCAGTGCAGGGTCATCCTCCACCAGACCCCCACCCATGTCTCCCACCACCCCCACCCCCCAGCAGTGCAGGGCCACCCTCCACCAGGCCCCCACCCATGTCTCCCACCACCCCCACCCCCCAGCAGTGCAGGGTCACCCTCCACCAGGCCCCACCCATGTCTACCACCACCCCCACCCCCCAGTCACCAGTGTCAGATTCCACCAGGCCCCCACTCATGTCCCCCTACACCCCCATCCCCCCAGCCACCAGGGGCAGCCACCACCAGGCCCCCACCCATGTCTCCTATTACCCCCACCCCCCAGCAGTGCAGGGTCACCCTCCACTAGGCCCCCACCCATGTCTCCCACCACCCCCCCCAGCAGTGCAGGGGCAGCCTCCACCAGGCCCCCACTCATGTCTACCACCACCCCCAAGCCCCCAGCAGTGCAGGGGCAGCCTCCACCAGGGCCCCACTCATGTCTCCCACCACCCCCACCCCCCAGCAGTGCAGGGGCAGCCTCCACCAGGCCCCCACTCATGTCTCCCACCACCCCCACCCCCCAGCAGTGCAGGGGCAGCCTCCACCAGGCCCCCACTCATGTCTCCCACCACCCCCACAAACCAGCAGTGCAGGGGCAGCCTCCACCAGGCCCCCACTCATGTCTAAGAACACCCCCACCCCCCAGCCACCAGGGGCAGCCACCACCAGGCCCCCACTCATGTCCCCTATTACCCCCAGCAGTGCAGGGGCCGCCTCCATCAGGCCCCCACTCATGTCCCCTATTACCCCCACCCCCTAGCAGTGCAGGGGCAGTCTCCACCAGGCCCCCACCCATGTCTCCCACCACCCCCACCCCCCATCAGTGCAGGGTCACCCTCCACCAGGCCCCCACTCATGTCTCCCACCACCCCCACCCCCCAGCCACCAGGGGCAGACTCCACCAGGCCCCCACTCATGTTTCCCACCACCTCCACCCCCCAGCAGTGCAGGGGCAGCCTCCACCAGGCCCCCACCCATGTCTACCACCACCCCACCCCCCAGCCACCAGGGGCAGATTCCACCAGGCCCCCACTCATGTCTACCACCACCCCCACCCCCCAGCAGTGCAGGGGCAGCCTCCACCAGGCCCCCACTCATGTCTCCCACCACCCCGACCCCCCAGCAGTGCAGGGGCAGCCTCCACCAGGCCCCCACTCATGTCTCCCACCACCCCCACCCCCCAGCAGTGCAGGGGCAGCCTCGACCAGGCCCCCACTCATGTCTCCCACCACCCCCACAAACCAGCAGTGCAGGGGCAGCCTCCACCAGGCCCCCACTCATGTCTACCACCACCCCCACCCCCCAGCCACCAGGGGCAGCCACCACCAGGCCCCCACTCATGTCCCCTATTACCCCCAGCCCCCAGCAGTGCAGGGGCCGCCTCCATCAGGACCCCACGCATGTCCCCTATTACCCCCACCCCCCAGAAGTGCAGGGGCAGCATCCAACAGGCCCCCACCCATGTCTCCCACCCCCCACCCCCAGCAGTGCAGGGTCACCCTCCACCAGGCCCCCACCCATGTCTCCCAACCCCCCACCCCCAGCAGTGCAGGGTCACCCTCCACCAGGCCCCACCCATGTCTACCACCACCCCCACCCCCCAGTCACCAGTGTCAGATTCCACCAGGCCCCCACTCATGTCCCCCTACACCCCCATCCCCCCAGCCACCAGGGGCAGCCACCACCAGGCCCCCACCCATGTCTCCTATTACCCCCACCCCCCAGCAGTGCAGGGTCACCCTCCACTAGGCCCCCACCCATGTCTCCCACCACCCCCACCCCCCAGCCACCAGGGGCAGCCACCACCAGGCCCCCACTCATGTCCCCCTGCACCCCCACCCCCAAGCAGTGCATGGGCAGCCTCCACCAGGCCCCCACTCATGTCTCCCACCACCCCCACCCCCCAGCCACCAGGGGCAGCCTCCACCAGGCCCCCACTCATGTCTCCGACCACCCCCAGCCCCCAGCAGTGCAGGGGCAGCCTCCACCAGGCCCCCACCCATGTCTACCACCACCCCCACCCCCCAGCCACCAGGGTCAGATTCCACCAGGCCCCCACTCATGTCCCCCTGCATCCCCACCCCCCAGCAGTGCAGGGGCAGCCTCCACCAGGCCCCCACTCATGTCCACCTGCACCCCCACCCCCCAGCAGTGCAGGGGCAGGCTCCACCAGGCCCCACTCATGTCTCCCACCACCCCCACCCCCCAGCAGTGCAGGGGCAGCCTCCACCAGGCCCCCACTCATGTCTCCCACCACCCCCACCCCCCAGCAGTGCAGGGGCAGGCTCCACCAGGCCCCCACTCATGTCTACCACCACCCCCACCCCCCAGCAGTGCAGGGTCACCCTCGACCAGGCCCCCACCCATGTCTCCCACCACCCCCAACCCCCAGCAGTGCAGGGTCACCCTCCACCAGACCCCCACCCATGTCTCCCACCACCCCCATCCCCCAGCAGTGCAGGGTCACCCTCCACCAGGCCCCCACCCATGTCTCCCACCTCCCCCACCCCCCAGCAGTGCAGGGTCACCCTCCACCAGGCCCCCACCCATGTCTACCACAACCCCCACCCCCCAGCCACCAGTGTCAGATTCCACCAGGCCCCCACTCATGTCCCCCTGCACCCCCACCACGCAGCCTCCAGGGGCAGCCACCACCAAGCCCCCACTCATGTCCCCTATTACCCCCACCCCCCAGCAGTGCAGGGTCACCCTCCACCAGGCCCCCACCCATGTCTCCCACCACCCCCACCCCCCAGCAGTGCAGGGGCAGCCTCCACCAGGCCCCCACTCATGTCTGCCAACCCCCCCAGTCCCCAGCAGTGCAGGGGCAGCCTCCACCAGGCCCCCACTCATGTCTCCCACCACCCCCACCCCCAGCAGTGCAGGGGCAGCCTCCACCAGGCCCCCACTCATGTCTCCCACCACCCCCACCCCCCAGCAGTGCAGGGGCAGCCTCCACCAGGCCACCACTCATGTCTCCCACCACCCACACCCCCAGCAGTGCAGGGGCAGCCTCCACCAGGCCCCCACTCATATCTACCACCACCCCCACCCCCCAGCCACCAGGGGCAGCCACCACCAGGCCCCCACTCATGTCCCCTATTACCCCCACCCCCCAGCAGAGCAGGGGCAGCCTCCATCAGGCCCCCACTCATGTCCCCTATTACCCCCACCCCCAGCAGTGCAGGGGCAGCCTCCACCAGGCCCCCACCGATGTCTCCCACCACCCCCACCCCCCAGCAGTGCAGGGTCACCCTCCACCAGACCCCCACCCTTGTCTCCCACCACCCCCACCCCCCAGCAGTGCAGGGTCACCCTCCACCAGGCCCCCACCCATGTCTCCCACCACCCCCACCCCCCAGCAGTGCAGGGTCACCCTCCAGCAGGCCCCCACCCATGTCTCCCACCACCCCCACCCCCAGCCACCAGGGTCAGATTCCACCAGGCCCCCACTCATGTCCCCCTGCACCCCCACCCCCCAGCAGTGCAGGGTCACCCTCCACCAGGCCCCCACCCATGTCTCCCACCACCCCCACCCCCCAGCAGTGCAGGGTCACCCTCCACCAGACCCCCACCCATGTCTCCCACCACCCCCACCCCCCAGCAGTGCAGGGTCACCCTCCACCAGGCCCCCACCCATGTCTCCCACCACCCCCACCCCCCAGCAGTGCAGGGTCACCCTCCACCAGGCCCCCACCCATGTCTCCCACCACCCCCACCCCCCAGCAGTGCAGGGTCATCCTCCACCAGACCCCCACCCATGTCTCCCACCACCCCCACCCCCCAGCACTGCAGGGTCACCCTCCACCAGGCCCCCACCCATGTCTCCCACCACCCCCACCCCCCAGCAGGGCAGGGTCACCCTCCACCAGGCCCCCACCCATGTCTCCCACCACCCCCACCCGCCAGCCACCAGGGTCAGATTCCACCAGGCCTCCACTCATGTCCCCCTGCACCCCCACCCCCCAGCCACCAGGGCAGCCACCACCAGGCCCCCACCCATGTCTCCCACCACCCCCATCCCACAGCAGTGCAGGGTCATCCTCCACCAGACCCCCACCCATGTCTCCCACCACCCCCACCCCCCCAGCAGTGCAGGGCCACCCTCCACCAGGCCCCCACCCATGTCTCCCACCACCCCCACCCCCCAGCAGTGCAGGGTCACCCTCCACCAGGCCCCACCCATGTCTACCACCACCCCCACCCCCCAGTCACCAGTGTCAGATTCCACCAGGCCCCCACTCATGTCCCCCTACACCCCCACCCCCCCAGCCACCAGGGGCAGCCACCACCAGGCCCCCACCCATGTCTCCTATTACCCCCACCCCCCAGCAGTGCAGGGTCACCCTCCACTAGGCCCCCACCCATGTCTCCCACCACCCCCACCCCCCAGCAGTGCAGGGGCAGCCTCCACCAGGCCCCCACTCATGTCTCCCACCACCCCCACCCCCCAGCAGTGCAGGGGCAGCCTCCACCAGGCCCCCACTCATGTCTCCCACCACCCCCACCCCCCAGCAGTGCAGGGGCAGCCTCCACCAGGCCCCCACTCATGTCTCCGACCACCCCCACAAACCAGCAGTGCAGGGGCAGCCTCCACCAGGCCCCCACTCATGTCTACCACCACCCCCACCCCCCAGCCACCAGGGGCAGCCACCACCAGGCCCCCACTCATGTCCCCTATTAACCCCAGCCCCCAGCAGTGCAGGGGCCGCCTCCATCAGGCCCCCACTCATGTCCCCTATTACCCCCACCCCCTAGCAGTGCAGGGGCAGTCTCCACCAGGCCCCCACCCATGTCTCCCACCCCCCCACCCCCCAGCAGTGCAGGGTCACCCTCCACCAGGCCCCCACTCATGTCTCCCACCACCCCCACCCCCCAGCCACCAGGGGCAGACTCCACCAGGCCCCCACCCATGTCTCCCACCACCCCCACCCCCCAGCAGTGCAGGGTCACCCTCCACCAGGCTCCCACTCATGCCTCCCACCACCCCCACCCCCCAGCAGTGCAGGGTCACCCTCCACGAGGCCCCCACCCATGTTTCCCACCACCCCCACCCCCCAGCCACCAGGGTCAGATTCCACCAGGCCCCCACCCATGTCTACCACCACCCCCACCCCCCAGCCACCAGGAGCAGCCACCACCAGGCCCCCACTCATGTCCCCTATTACCCCCACCCCCCAGCAGTGCAGGGCAGGGGCAGCCTCCATCAGGCCCCCACTCATGTCCCCTATTACCCCCACCCCCCAGCAGTGCAGGGGCAGCCACCACCAGGCCCCCACCCATGTCTCCCACCACCTCCACCCCCCAGCCACCAGGGGCAGATTCCACCAAGCCCCCACCCATGTCTACCACCACCCCCACCCCCCAGCCACCAGGAGCAGCCAGCACCAGGCCCCCACTCATGTCCCCTATTACCCCCGCCCTCCAGCAGTGCAGGGGCAGCCTCCACCAGGCCCCCACTCATGTCCCCCTGCACCCCCACCCCCCAGCAGTGCAGGGGCACCCTCCACCAGGCCCCCACTCATGTCTCCCACCACCCCCACCCCCAGCCACCAGGGGCAGCCTCCACCAGGCCCCCACTCATGTCTCCCACCACCCCCACCCCCCAGCAGTGCAGGGGCAGCCTCCACCAGGCCCCCACCCATGTCTACCACCACCCCCACCCCCCAGCCACCAGGGTCAGATTCCACCAGGCCCCCACCCATGTCCCCCTGCACCCCCACCCCCCAGCAGTGCAGGGGCAGCCTCCACCAGGCCCCCACCCATGTCTACCACCACCCCCAGCCACCAGGGTCAGATTCCACCAGGCCCCCACTCATGACCTCCTGCACCCCCAACCCCCAGCAGTGCAGGGGCAGCCTCCACCAGGCCCCCACTCATGTCTCCCACCACCCCCCACCCCCCAGCCACCAGGGGCAGCCTCCACCAGGCCCCCACTCATGTCTCCCACCACCCCCACCCCCCAGCAGTGCAGGGGCAGCCTCCACCAGGCCCCCACTCATGTCTCCCACCAGCCACACCCCCTAGCAGTGCAGGGGCAGCCTCCACCAGGCACCCACTCATGTCTACCACTACCCCCACCCCCCACCCACCAGGGGCAGATACCACCAGGCCTCCACTCATGTCTCCCACCACCCCCACCCCCCAGCAGTGCAGGGGCAGCCTCCACCAGGCCCCCACTCATGTGTACCACCATCACCACACCCCAGACACCCGGGGCAGATTCCACCAGGCCCCCACTCATGTCTCCCACCAGCCCCACCCCCTAGCAGTGCAGGAGCTGCCTCCACCAGGCACCCACTCATGTCTACCACCACCCCCACCCCCCAGCCACCAGGGGCAGATACCACCAGGCCCCCACTCATGTCTCCCACCACCCCCACCCCCCAGCAGTGCAGGGGCAGCCTCCACCAGGCCCCCACTCATGTGTACCACCACCCCCACTCCCCAGCCACCAGGGGCAGCCTCCACCAGGCCCCCACCCATGTCTCCCACCACCCCCACCCCCCAGCAGTGCAGGGTCACCCTCCACCAGACCCACACCCATGTCTCCCACCACCCCCACCCCCCAGCAGTGCAGGGCCACCCTCCACCAGGCCCCCACCCATGTCCCCCACCACCCCCACCCCCCAGCAGTGCAGGGTCACCCTCCACCAGGCCCCCACCCATGTCTCCCAACACCCCCACCCCCCAGCCACCAGGGTCATATTCCACCAGGCCCCCACTCATGTTCCCCTGCACCCCCACCCCCAGCCACCAGGGGCAGCCACCACCAGGCCCCCACTCATGTCTCCAACCACCCCCACCCCCCAGCAGTGCAGGGGCAGCCTCCACCAGGCCCCCACCCATGTCTACCACCTCTCCCACCCCCCAGCCACCAGGGTCAGATTCCACAAGGCCCCCACTCATGTCCCCCTGCACCTCCACCCCACAGCAGTGCAGGGGCAGCTTCCACCAGGCCCCCACTCATGTCTCCCACCACCCCCACCCCCCAGCCACCAGGGGCAGCCTCCACCAGGCCCCCACTCATGTATCCCACCACCCCCACCCCCCAGCAGTGCCAGGGCAGCCTCTACCAGGCCCCCACTCATGTCTCCCACCACCCCCACCCCCCAGCAGTGCAGGGGCAGCCTCCACCAGGCCCCCACCCATGTCTACCACCTCCCCCACCCCCCAGCCACCAGGGGCAGATTCCACCAGGCCCCCACTCATGTCTCCCACCAGCCCCACCCCCCAGCAGTGCAGGGCCAGCCTCCACCAGGCCCCCACTCATGTCTACCACCACCCCCACCCCCCAGCCACCAGGGGCAGATAACACCAGGCCCCCACTCATGTCTCCCACCACCCCACCCCCCAGCAGTGCAGGGGCAGCCTCCACCAGGCCCCCACCCATGTCTACCACCACCCCCACCCCTCAGCCACCAGGGTCAGATTCCACCAGGCCCCCACTCATGTCCCCCTGCACCCCCACCCCCCAGCAGTGCAGGGGCAGCCTCCACCAGCCCCCCACTCATGTCTCCCACCACCCCCACCCCCCAGCCACCAGGGGCAGCCTCCACCAGTCCCCCACTCATGTCTCCCACCACCCCCACCCCCAGCAGTGCAGGGGCAGCCTCCACCAGGCCTCCACTCATGTCTCCCACCACCCCCACCCCCCAGCAGTGCAGGGGCAGCCTCCACCAGGCCCCCACCCATGTCTACCACCACCCCCACCCCCCAGCCACCAGGGGCAGATTCCACCAGGCCCCCACTCATGTCTACCACCACCCCCACCCCCCAGACACCAGTGGCAGATACCACCAGGCCCCCACTCATGTCTCCCACCACCCCCAACACCCAGCACTGTGGGGCACCTGCCAGCAGGCCCCCACCCATGTCCAACTCATGTTCCCCAGCCAACATGTCATCACAATCTAGATCCCTGGTCCCTATGGTCAGCCTCCAAATGCAAAACACTCACCCGAGTATTGCATCCACCCACTCATAATTGGCAATTACATGACAGAACACCAATTGCAAGTTCCGAAACAAACACATTTCCCTCACATACACACAATGGGTGTCAGTGAATCTCAAAACCCATATAATGATATGCATGAAACCAATGAGATGATACTACACATTGAAGTTTGATAAAAAAATATGTATTAAAGGAAACATAAATAGAATCAAAAATAAAGAAACAGAAATGGGAATGTACAAAAATGAAAAGAAGCATGTCCGTGAAAAAAAGCAAAACCAAAAATCAAAATCCAAAGTAATGGTGTCCAAAGTCACTGTCCAGAAAACAAAATCCAATGGGAAATAAAATTGAAAGCCATTGCTCCATGGTTAAAATGTGAAAGAAAAATACAATCCAACAGTGAACTATGTACATACGAACAAGCCAGGGTCCATTATCCCAACAAAAGAAAGGAAACCTATCTAACTACACTAACTAATAAAATAAACTATATACAAAAATGTGGCCAATGTCGGAAAGGTCCAAAATAAATCCAAAAAAAAATGAAACCTAACACTACCTACGTAACTATGTACAAGGGCAGCGGGCTAGTTTGATGGCTCACTTGTGGATGTCCCGGGCCAGGGCATCATCAAACTCCTGCTCAATGTCCCGGAGGCGGTCGACGTGTCCACCTCCAAACCCCTGCGGATTGCCTCGAGGCACTCGGCCCGCCTCAGGGCCCTCCGCATGGAGTTCTCCGCCCTGACCATTGTGAGCCGTGCCTCTTCCGCCCACTGCCGCTCCGCATCTATGGCGTGGCCCAACCGCTGCCACACGGAAGACACTCTCTGTCCTGGGTCCTCCTGCCCTCCGGCCGATGCCTGCCCCTCCGATGTTGAAGGCCCCGAGCCTTCATGGCTCCCACCACGTTGCTGCTGCTGCTGTGCCTCTGCCTGTGCACTGCCTCCTGCTGCCTGCACATCCTCCGCCGGCTGGGGTGCAGTCGTTGATGTGGCCATGTCATGATCTCTGCTTCCAAAAGATCAGGACTTGCCCGACTCCCTTGGAAGCAGACCCATAACCCCGGTTCCGAGTGCCAGCCAGTCCCAATTGGGACCTTTTGGACCCTGTCCTGGCGCCAGTGGCACCAGGCTCATAAAAATGCCCAGTCCCAGCGCTGGAAGCGCCGGGCTCATAATGCTTGGGTGGACTTACCTGCAGCAGACCATGCTGCTTACTTACCTGCCAGTTGAACCCCTGATCCTCTTCTGTTTGGGACTACTTTTCCTGTTGGGTGGGGCAGGAGCCACTCCCTAGGTTCAGAACACTGGAACTCTTCTGGAAAGCAGGAACTCTTTTCTTACCTAGGCGTGGCTGTGGAAGGAGGCACCTAAGCACTACAGGAGGCTATTTAAACCACACCCGATGGATGAATCTTGCTTTGCATTATTCTGCATTCTCTGCAGCAGAATGCTCATCGTGTCTTCTGCTTCTGATCCTGGGCCTAAGGGAACAAAGGCTTACCATCCTGGAATCCAGTCTTCAGCAGCACCTGTAAAGACAAAGAAAGAACAGGTTAGCACTACGGTCTTCAGTGGCAGCGCATCTCTTACCTGGTCCATCGGCTGTCACCAACGCCTCGCGCTGCATTCCGGCATCTGAAAGACAAAGGCTTACCTACTCTTCGCATGCTCCGGAGGTCTTCGCACTGCATTCCGGCATTTGAAAGACAAAAGCTTACCAGCTCTTCGCACGCTCCGGAGGCCTTCGGCGCTGCATCCCGCATCTGAAAGACAAAAGAAGGTGCGTTTAAAGACATTGGGCAACTTTATTACTCACGTGCCATTACTCCTTCCCACGCCGAATCCAGTGGGTATTCCAGCACCCTTCAGCTTCTCTAAAGCTCCGAACTTGTACCTGCAAGATAAAAGGGACAGTTAGTGCGCATCGTGAAGCAGGCTACAAGCGCTTACTTACCTGCTTCCAGGCGCTTCTATTCCTCACGTGGGTTCGATCCTCAACTCTCATCAGCCCGCCATCCGCCATCGCCGGAACCCTGCAAAACAAGAGATATCATTACAAAAGACTTTTAAGACATTTGAAGTGCCCAGAACTTACCGTTCGTGCAGTTAACGACGGACAGCAGTCCTCTGAGGTCAAGAGGCCTGCACCCTTATCCAGTGAAGAAACTGGTTACGGCACCCTGCCCCGAGGCAGATGGAGAGCTCGGCGTTCACTTACCTACGGTGAGGGTGTTAACCTTTGGGGTTCTACAGGAGAAGAGAAAGGGAAGAGGAGAGAGGCACCCAATAACCCCAGTTCATTAATCCCATATTTTCTATCTGCAGACATCTTACTCTTCGAGTCAGACATACAGTGCACAGAGGTCCAGCCCAAAGAGCCAACCGTGTGTTACACATCACCTTTGAAGATACGGCATTCACCCAGTCAAGACCGGCACCTCTGCGGGAATCAGGTGAGCGTTACAGAACGCAAAGCCTATCGCAAAACGCCCACCCAGGCGCTATGGAAACCTCGGATACCGACCAGCTAGCCCAGTTACTTGGGGAACTAAGAGCAGAAGTGCATGCAGCCCGTCAGGAAACGAATGCTCTAAGAAGGGAACTGATTATTTCCAAGGAGCGAACAGACGATCTCGCTAGACAATTGCTACAGTCACAAGCCGGACAAACTCCGTTACCCGCATCAGGGGCAAATCTTCCTTCAAAATCCTCTACGAACCCAGTGCAGATCAACCTACCTGGGAATGTACCTCTGGCTCCGCCCGAATGATTTTCTGGTGACCCAAAGAGGTTTGCAGTATTTATTAATCAGTGCCGGTTGCACTTCTTATGCAGGCCAGCAGCCTTTCCAACTGATCAAGCTAAGGTAGCTTTCGTGCTTTCGTACCTTAGTGGCAATGCGGCAGACTGGTCGATCCCTCTAGTTAATCAAGATGATCCGGTTCTCCATGATTTTCAAGCTTTTCAGCTCAATATGGAAAAACTGTTTGCAAGACATTCACAGGGGCAGGCCTTGGACAATGAGCTCCTTTCATTGCGACAGGGTAATCAAGACCTTTTGGCTTATATTGCGTCTTTCAACAGACTGATAGTGGAAACTCGATGGCCTGAGGACAAAAGGATTACGCTGTTTTATAGAGGTCTACGTGGAGAGCTCAAAGATGTGTTAGCCCAAGTAGTGAATCCCCCGCAAGACTGTTCGGACTATATTGACTTAGTCGTTCAAATTGACCACAGACTGCAGAACAGGAAGGCCGATCGTTCCAAGTTTGATGCTCGAGTATTTTCCAAACCACCAACTCCTACCAAAGGAGTAGACTCCGGGGAACCCATGCAAATAGGGGGCCTGAAAGGACCACTAACACAAAAGGAGCGGGAAAGGAGAAAACAGCTGCAATTATGCCTCTATTGCGGAAACTCGGGGCACTTTCTTCGAGACTGTCCGGTGAAACCAGCCAAGAAGACAGTAGGAGCTGCAGTTACCAGGGTCACAAACTCTGAGCAGGGAAACGACCTCACCCGACAAGAATAGAGGTCCTCTTGCCGAGCGTTAAAACCAGTTCCGTGATCTTGCATTTCGTGATACCTATGGTCCTCATTAGCCCTGAACATCCGGATCGATTACATGCGATTGAAGCTTACGTCGACAGCGGTGCCATCGGCAATTATGTGGATCATGAAATGGTTTTGAGGATGAATCTGACTCTTTGTCCAAAGGCTGTAAAGGACGTCATTACTACGGTGGATGGTACGGAGATAGCCTCCGGACAAGTAACGCATACCACCCAGGAAGTGACGCTAGTAAGTCAAGATGGACACCATGAGAAGATCGTGTTCGATGTGATCAAGGCCCCTCAGTTCCAGATTATTCTAGGAATTCCTTGGTTAGAGAAGCACAATCCTCAGATCGATTGGTGAGCAAGAACGGTTCAGTTTCCAGAATGTGTCTCTACTTGTCACCCTCGACCTGGTGTTGCACTGGCAGCAATTTCCTCGGAGGCTCCCCAGTTACCTCCTGAATACCTAGAATTCCAAGATGTTTTCCGGAAGGATCAGGCTAACTCTCTACCTCCTCATAGGTCTTATGACTGCCAGATAGACCTGATACCTGGATCTACTCCTCCTTGTAGTAGAATTTATGCCCTCACCGAGCCTGAGAATCTTCACCTCCGACAATACCTGGATCAATACCTAGCGAATGGGTTTATTCATCCTTCCAAGTCCCCTGCTTCCTCAGCTTTGTTCTTCGTTCCAAAAAAAGAAGGGGACCTTAGAACTTGTATAGATTATCGCGCCCTGAACCAGATCACCGTTAAGAATAGATATCCGTTACCTTTGATCCCTGAACTCCTGGACCAAGTCAGAAAAGCATGCATATATACAAAGCTGGATCTTAGAGGAGCCTACCACTTGGTACGAGTAAAAGAGGGTGATGAATGGAAGACGGCCTTCCGCACCAAGTATGGGCTATTTGAATATCAGGTCATGCCCTTCGGACTTTGCAATGCCCAGGCCGCCTTTCAATATTTTATGAACGATGTCCTCAGAGAGCTCATAGATGTGTGTGTTGTTGTTTACATTGACGACATCCTCGTTTATTCTTCATCGGAAACTGAACATCGGAAACACGTGAAAATGGTCCTCGAGAGATTGCGTCAACACAAACTTTTCGCTAATTTGGAAAAATGTGTTTTCAACGTGACTGAAGTTGAATTCTTGGGATTCATATTATCACCTAGCGGAGTGCGTATGGATTCAAAGAAGGTCGATGCAATTCTCAAATGGCCATCCTCCGTAAAAGGTGTTCAAAGCATGTTAGGCTTCGCTAACTTTTACCGCAGGTTTATCCCCAAATTCTCTCGAATAGTCCAGCCCATCACCGCCTTGTTAAAGAAAAACAAACGTTTTGAATGGTCTACCGAGGCGGAACAAGCTTTCCAGAATTTGAAGACTAGGTTTATCTCTGCACCGATCTTAAAACATCCTCGCCCAGAACTCCCCTACATCGTTGAAACTGATGCTTCGAGCCTTGCCATGGGGGCAGTTCTATCACAAAAGGACCCAGTAACCAATCAGTTGCATCCCGTGGCATTTTGGTCCAGCAAATTCTCGCCTCCTGAAATCAATTACACTTTTACTGATAAGGAACTTCTAGCTATCAAGTCCGCCTTTAAGGCTTGGCGGCATTATCTTCTGGGGGCCCGACACACCGTTACTGTGATTACAGATCACCGAAACCTGCAATATTTGAAAACCGCAAAAGCTCAATCCTCTAGGCAACTCCGTTGGGCACTATTCTTTGCCGAGTTTGACTTCATAATTACCTATTGACCTGGTACAAAAAACGGTAAAGCTGATGCCCTTTCTCGGATGGGAGTGGAAGAACATTTGATCAATCCTAAACCTGTACCTATCATTCCCGAACAAAGAATTCTAGGTGTAATCGCCACACAATCCATAGAGGAAGTTAAGGATAAAGCCAGGCTACTGGTAACTCCAGCAGACATACATAATTGGCATCTGCAGGGAAAGGACTTTACGGTGATGGACAACCTATTATATTTCCAAGAACGGTTATACCTGCCCAGCACAGATTTACAGAAAAAGGTAAGCTCTTGTTATCACGATTCTTTAATGGAAGGACATCCCGGTATGACCAAGACCTCGGAAAAGATCAAGCGCTACTTCTGGTGGCCGTCTTGGAAAAAAGATATCAGAGACTTTATAATGTCCTGTGGAGTATGCGCCCAAAACAAGAGTCAAAAGGAAAAACCAGCCGGCCTCTTATGCCCTATTGACATCCCGCCTCGCCCTTGGCATACGCTTTCTATGGACTTCATCACCGATCTACCTCCATGCTCCGGATACAATACGATCCTAGTAATCATGGACCTATTCTCCAAGATGGCGCATTTCATTCCACTCAAAGGCTTACCAACAGCAGCAACTCTGGCCGGAGAATTTCTCGAAAACATCGTCCGACTGCACGGTTTTCCTTCAGTTCTAATTTCGGATCGAGGTAGTCAATTTATTTCTCATTTTTGGCGAAGTTGCTGTCGGTCGGCTCAAATTGATGTGAGACTTTCGACCAGCCACCACCCTCAAACCGACGGACAAACCGAGAGGACCAATCAAACTCTGGAACAGTATTTGCGCTGCATGCTACAACAAACTGAAAAAACTTGGAAAGATATCCTTTGGATAGCCGAATATGCCTACAATAACTCTGTCCACTCGGGAACTGGGAAGACCCCGTTTTTTCTTTTATACGGTAGTCACCCTCGAACCTCGGAGTTGGATCCACTCCAAGATCTTGGAACACCAGCAGTAGACCACCTGCATTCTACAATCACCCAAGCCTTTAAGGAAGCCGTTTCTCACCTTCAAAGGGCTAAAGAACAATACAAGAAAGGAGCAGACCAACATCGGAAGGAAGCCCCCCAATATCAAGTAGGAGATCAAGTCTGGTTATCCACCAAATATCTACCTCTAAAAGGACCACGCACATTCAACCCAAGATACCTTGGTCCCTATTCCATCACTACCATAGTAAATCCAGTAGCGGTCAAGTTGGACTTGCCCCCTCACATGAAGATACATCCGGTCTTCCACGTCTCTCTATTAAAACCCGTGCAACCTCAAACCCGACTAACTACATCTCCAAAACCTATTCTAGTTGATGGAGAACTCGAGTTTGAAGTCAAAAGCATCCTGGATTCCAAGATCTCCAAATCTAAACTATTTTACCTGATTGACTGGAAAGGCTACGGTCCCCAAGAAAGTTCCTGGGAACCTGCAGAATATGTCCACGCGCCTCGTCTAATCAAAAGATTTCATCGAACATTTCCTAACAAGCCCAAACCCCCGGAGAAGCCCGGTTTGGGAGGGGCCTTGAGGGGGGGTGCTGTCATGATCTCTGCTTCCAAAAGATCAGGACTTGCCCGACTCCCTTGGAAGCAGACCCATAACCCCGGTTCCGAGTGCCAGCCAGTCCCAATTGGGACCTTTTGGACCCTGTCCTGGCGCCAGTGGCACCAGGCTCATAAAAATGCCCAGTCCCAGCGCTGGAAGCGCCGGGCTCATAATGCTTGGGTGGACTTACCTGCAGCAGACCATGCTGCTCACTTACCTGCCAGTTGAACCCCTGATCCTCTTCTGTTTGGGACTACTTTTCCTGTTGGGTGGGGCAGGAGCCACTCCCTAGGTTCAGAACACTGGAACTCTTCTGGAAAGCAGGAACTCTTTTCTTACCTAGGCGTGGCTGTGGAAGGAGGCACCTAAGCACTACAGGAGGCTATTTAAACGACACCCGATGGTTAAATCTTGCTTTGCGTTATTCTGCATTCTGTGCAGCGGAACGCTCATCGTGTCTTTTGCTTCTGATCCTGGGCCTAAGGGAACAAAGGCTTACCATCCTGGAATCCAGTCTTCAGCAGCACCTGTAAAGACAAAGAAAGAACAGGTTAGCACTACGGTCTTCAGTGGCAGCGCATCTCTTACCTGGTCCATCGGCTGTCACCAACGCCTCGCGCTGCATTCCGGCATCTGAAAGACAAAGGCTTACCTACTCTTCACATGCTCCGGAGGTCTTCGCACTGCATTCCGGCATCTGAAAGACAAAAGCTTACCAGCTCTTCGCACGCTCCGGAGGCCTTCGGCGCTGCATCCCGCATCTGAAAGACAAAAGAAGGTGCGTTTAAAGACATTGGGCAACTTTATTACTCACGTGCCATTACTCCTTCCCACGCCGAATCCAGTGGGTATTCCAGCACCCTTCAGCTTCTCTAAAGCTCCGAACTTGTACCTGCAAGATAAAAGGGACAGTTAGTGCGCATCGTGAAGCAGGCTACAAGCGCTTACTTACGTGCTTCCAGGCGCTTCTATTCCTCACGCGGGTTCGATCCTCAACTCTCATCAGCCCGCCATCCGCCATCGCCGGAACCCTGCAAAACAAGAGATATCATTACAAAAGACTTTTAAGACATTTGAAGTGCCCAGAACTTACCGTTCGTGCAGTTAACGACGGACAGCAGTCCTCTGAGGTCAAGAGGCCTGCACCCTTATCCAGTGAAGAAACTGGTTACGGCACCCTGCCCCGAGGCAGATGGAGAGCTCGGCGTTCACCTACCTAAGGTGAGGGTGTTAACCTTTGGGGTTCTACAGGAGAAGAGAAAGGGAAGAGGAGAGAGGCACCGAATAACCCCAGTTCATTAATCCCATATTTTCTATCTGCAGACATCTTACTCTTCGCGTCAGACATACAGTGCACAGAGGTCCAGCCCAAAGAGCCAACCGTGTGTTACACATCACCTTTGAAGATACGGCATTCACCCAGTCAAGACCGGCGCCTCTGCGGGAATCAGGTGAGTGTTACAGGCCACCCCTGCTGGACGTCCGACTCCCGACTGTGGCAGGGATGCCTCCTCCACCAGCCTGGCCGCACCGTCAGAGGCAGCTCCATAGGGCACCCAGGTGACTGATGGGTGGGAAGATGGCACGGAGGACGACTGGCGCGTAGGGGGTTCAGTTGAGGCGGGAGTAGTAGCAAGCCCCATCATGCGGAGGAATCCGGCCTGGGTGACCTGTCCCAGCAGGCTGACGTGGTCAACGAGCCATTCGAGATGACGTGCAGTCTCCTCATGAAAAGACTGCAGGTCACCTCACATGGCCCGTTGACACAACGCCACACCACTCAGAACAGGCTCAACCCGGACCCGGATAGCCAAGTCCACAGGCAGAGGAAGGCCAGTTGTCGTGAGCTCATCCCCTGCCTGAAAATGGGTCTGGACTTAGGCATCCCTGCTGGTGCAAGATGATGCAGGGAGAGGATCAGGGACAGGATTGCACACAGGCACCTCTGCGGCGGCCTGTGCTGCCTCCTGTCCCTGGTCCTGCACTGCACCACTAGCACCAGTGGGATCCCCACCTCCAGACCCCGTCTCTGTTGCTTGCATGGCCTCCTCCTCCACCAAACCCCCCACCAACCTGGATAACTCTGGGCCATCTTCCCCCGTTGGGCCCTGTGGGGTCCCAGCTGCCCCTTCTGCTGCTGAGGAGTCCAACTCCAACCTCCGCCTCTTGGACCTCCCCCCGGCAGCTGCGGCCTGGGACGCGGCACTGGACTCCTCACTCCCCGACGAGATGACAACATGCGAGGGGAGCCGGGCCTTGCGTCTCCGGCTGGCGGTGGGTTCCCCGCCGCTGTGCTCCACAGCACCTTCTCCGCCCTCTTCATCAGTTGACGCTGCAGACAGGGAGAAATAAAACACAGGCATCAGGGCACTGTACAATGGACACATACACACATGACAGTTGTACATGAGTGGCATTGGCAAACCTCAGACATGTCATCACAATCCCCCACACACATGTCATTTCAACTCGCACACATGAGCCATACCACAGCCATATCGCAACTGCCAGCACCATCCATACACATACAACAGCATGAGCAGGCAAAGGTGAGCCAGACATCACATGCAACACAGGAAGTGCACCACACATGTACACACACCACCACACTTGCATGCATGTGTACACCTCTGCCAAGTGTCGCAGTGTTCAGATGGGCATCCATGTCACATCTGCCCATCAGGCTTCCACATACCGCTGTCACATGCATCCATGTTGCATCACTGTTGCACCCTTGTCAAATACACACACATGCACATGTACACAGTGCTGATACAGGCAGCTGAAAACAATATACATGCGTGACATCACAGACATGTCTACTTACATAGACATTCATCCAAACATGTGTGCCCACACAACTGCATTTGGGATGCAAGCCTACACACACAAGCACCATCCATGTCTCACACATTCCAGCCCTCGCATGTGTTAGCCCCACGGCCCTGTACACCCCCACCCATACTCGACCCCATACAAACGGATGTGCAACCTGCACACTACTGAAAAATCACCACACGCATAGCTCACAATCAGGATGCATGTAAACTTACCGCTCGACTCCAGACGGGTCTGCCTTTTCTAGGACCTGGACATGGAGCGCTGGGGATATGCGTTCCAGGACCCTCATCTGTTCTTCCGACAAGTGGCCCCGGCACCCCTTGGCATCCGCTGCCTTCAAGAGGCGCTGGGCCTTGTTCAGGGTCCTGGACCTGAAGTCCTCCCAGCGCTTCTTGACATGTTGGAAGTCGCGGACTGCCACCCCCTCCGCGTTGATGGCAGTCACGATGTCAGTCCAGATCCGAGTCCGTCCTTCCTTGTCGGCGCGGGAACTTCCGAAGAGGGCATCATACTGCCCCAGGACTTGCTCCACCAGGACACCAACTTCGGTGGCACTGAAGCTGGTGCCCCTCTGCCTCTCTGGCCGGGGGTTGTCAGTGGTCTCAGATGGTGTTTGCCCCGACATGACAACCCCAGAGGCAGGACTGGGTGGGCAACTGGGTCCTGGGGCTGGGCTGTGGAGCGATGGAATCCCAGTCGGGAGTCTTCGGTTCCAGCAGGGGTGGTCACAGCAAAGCACCCCTGGCTGATGTGCAGGCAGCAAATGGCAGGGCACGTGGGCAGCAGGCAGTCAGGCAGCAGCAGATGGCAGGTGGGAGCGTGCTCGAGGCTCTGGGGGGCAGTAGTTCGGCCTTCTGTGCAGGAGCGTGGTCTTCCGTGTGCTTACGCGTGGCCAGCTTGATACGGAGTGATTTGGCACGTGAAAATTTGGCACGTCAGCGTGTAATTCGAGGAAAGGCCCTTAACGCGTAAGCGCGTCTGCACGCATACGCATTTTCATTGGACAGAAGGCCCCTCAAGCGCAAGCGTCCCTGTGACGTGACGCGTACAGGCGTGCATGGGCATTTCAGCGCGCGTGAAAAACTGCACGTTTGAGTGTCATCTCGTGTGATCGGAGGGAAGTCAGCGTACACGCGATTGGCCTGGGTACGTGTGTTCCGGGGTGCGCAGGAACTTTCACACGCGATTGGTGGAAATCCCCATGTGTTCTGTCATCACGTGCAATGAGGGAAACAGCCGCGCGCGTCACGTCACAGACGCGCTCACGCGCTAAGGGCCTTTGGTCCAATGAAATCGCATATGCGTGCTGCCGTGCATATGCGCTAAGGGCCTTTCCTCGAATTACACGCAGACGTGCAGGATTTTCACGTGCCAATTCACTCCGTATCAAGCTGGCCACGCTTAAGCACACGGAAGACCATGCTCCTACCCAGAAGGCCGAAATACTGCCCCCCAGAGCCCCGAGCACGCTCCCACCTGCCATCTGCTGCTGCCTGACTGCCTGCTGCCCACGTGCCCTGCCATTTGCTGCCTGCACATCAGCCAGGGGTGCTGTTGCTGTGACCACCCCTGCTGGAACCGAAGACTCCCAACTGGGATTCCATCGCTCCACAGCCGAGCCCCAGGACCCAGTTGCCCACCCACTCCTGCCTCTGGGGTTGTCATGTCGGGGCAAACACCATCTGAGACCACTGACAACCCCCGGCCAGTGAGACAGAGGGGCACCAGCTTCAATGCCACCGAAGTTGGTGTCCTGGTGGAGCAAGTCCTGGGGCAGTATGATGCCCTCTTCGGAAGTTCCCGCGCCGACAAGGAAGGACGGACTCGGATCTGGACTGACATCGTGACTGCCATCAACGCGGAGGGGGTGGCAGTCCGCGACTTCCAACATGTCAAGAAGCGCTGGGAGGACTTCAGGTCCAGGACCCTGAACAAGGCCCGGCGCCTCTTGAAGGCAGCAGATGCCAAGGGGCGCCGGGGCCACTTGTCAGAAGAACAGATGAGGGTCTTGGAACGCATATCCCCAGCGCTCCACGTCCAGGTCCTTGAGAGGCAGACCCGTCTGGAGTCGAGCGGTAAGTGAACATGCATCCTTATTGTGAGCTGTGCGTGTGGTGATTTTTCAGTAGTGTGCAGGTTGCACATCTGTTTGTATGGGGTCGAGTATGGGTGGGGGTGTACAGGGCCGTGGGACTAACACATGCAAGGGCTGGAACGTGTGAGACATGGATGGTGCTTGTGTGTGTAGGCTTGCATGCCAAATGCAGTTGTGTGGGCACACATGTTTGGATGAATGTCTATGTAAGTAGACATGTCCGTGATGTCACGCATGTATGTTGTTTTCAGCTGCATGTATCAGCACTGTGTACAGGTGCATCTGTGTGTATTTGACAAGGGTGCAACAGTGATGCAATATGGATGCATGTGACAGTGGTATGTGGAAGCCTGATGGGCAGATGTGACATGGATGCCCATCTGAACACTGCGACACTTGGCAGAGGTGTACACATGCATGCAAGTGTGGTGGTGTGTGTACATGTGTGGTGCACTTCCTGTGTTGCATGTGATGTCTGGCTCACCTTTGCCTGCTCATGCTGTTGTATGTGTATGGATGGTGCTGGCAGTTGCGATATGGCTGTGGTATGACTCATGTGTGCGAGTTGAATTGACATGTGTGTTGGGGATTGTGATGACATGTCTGAGGTTTGCCAATGCCACTCATGTACAACTGTCATGTGTGTATGTGTCCATTGTACAGTGCCCTGATGCCTGTGTTTTATTTCTCCCTGTCTGCAGCGTCAACTGATGAAGAGGGCGGAGAAGGTGCTGTGGAGCACAGCGGCGGGGATCCCACCGCCAGCCGGAGACGCAAGGCCCGGCTCCCCTCCCATGTTGTCATCTCGTGGGGGAGTGAGGAGTCCGGTGCCGCGTCCCAGGCCGCAGCTGCCGGGAGGAGGTCCAAGAGGCGGAGGTTGGAGTTGGACTCCTCGGCAGCAGAAGGGGCACCTGGGACCCCACAGGGCCCAACAGGGGAAGATGGCACGGAGTCATCCAGGTTGGTGGGGGGTTTGGTGGAGGAGGAGGCCATGCAAGCAACAGAGATGGGGTCTGGAGGTGGGGATCCCACTGGTGCTAGTGGTGCAGTGCAGGACCAGGGACAGGAGCAGCACAGGCCGCCGCGGAGGTGCCTGTGTGCATTCCTGTCCCTGATCCTGTCCCTGCATCATCTTGCACCAGCACCAGCAGGGATGCCTACGTCCAGACCCGTTTTCAGGCAGGGGATGAGCTCACGACAACTGGCCTTCCTCTGCCTGCGGATGTGGCTATCCAGGTCCGGGTTGAGCCTGTTCTGAGTGGTGTGGCGTTGCGTCAACGGGCCATGCGAGGTGACCTGCAGTCTTTTCATGAGGAGACTGCACGTCATCTCGAATGGCTCGTTGACCACGTCAGCCTGCTGGGACAGGTCACCCAGGCCGGATTCCTCCGTATGATGGGTCTTGCTACGACCCCCTCCTCAACTGAACCCCCTACACGCCAGTCGTCCTCCGTGCCATCTTCCCACCCATCACCTGGGTGCCCTGTGGAGCTGCCTCTGACGGTTCGGCCAGGCTGGTGGAGGAGGCATCCCTGCCACAGTCGGGAGTCGGACGTCCAGCAGGGGTGGCCACATCAACGACTGCACACCAGCCGGCGGAGGATGTGCAGGCAGCAGGAGGCAGTGCACGGGCAGAGGCACAGCAGCAGCAGCAACGTGGTGGGAGCCATGAAGGCTCGGGGCCTTCAACATCGGAGGGGCACGCATCGGCCGGAGGGCAGGAGGACCCAGGACAGAGAGTGTCTTCCGTGTGGCAGCGGTTGTGCCACGCCATAGATGCGGAGCGGCAGCGGGCGGAAGAGGCATGGCTCACAATGGTCAGGGCAGAGAACTCCATGCGGAGGGCCCTGAGGCGGGCTGAGTGCCTCGAGGCAATCCGCAGGGGTTTGGAGGTGGACACGTCGACGGCCCTGCGGACCCTCGGGGCCATGAGGAGGACCGCCTCCGGGACATTGAGCAGGAGTTCGATGATGCCCTGGTCCGGGACATCCACAAGTTAGCCGTCAAACTAGCCCGCTGCCCTTGTACATAGTTATGTAGGTAGTGTTAGGTATCATTTTTTTGGGGATTTATTTTGGACCTTTCAGACATTGGCCACATTTTATATATAGTTTATTTTATTAGTTAGTGTAGTTAGATAGGTTTCCTTTCTTTTGTTGGGATAATGGACCCTGGCTTGTTCATATGTACATAGTTCACTGTTGGATTGTATTTTTCTTTCACATTTTAACCATGGAGCAATGGCTTTCAATTTTATTTCCCATTGTATTTGGTTTCTGGACAGTGACTTTGGACACCATTACTTTGGATTTTGATTTTTGGTTTTGCTTTTTTTCACAGACATGCTTCTTTTCATTTTTGTACATTCCCATTTCTGTTTCTTTATTTTTGATTCTATTTATGTTTCCTTTAATACATATTTTTTTATCAAAATTCAATGTGTAGTATCATCTCACTGGTTTCATGCATATCATGATATGGGTTTTGAGATTCACTGACACCCATTGGGTGTATGTGAGGGAAATGTGTTTGTTTCGGAACTTGCAATTGGTGTTCTGTCATGTAATTGCCAATTATGAGTGGGTGGATGCAATACTCGGGTGGGTGTTTTGCATTTTGAGGCTGACCATAGGGACCAGGGATCTAGATTGTGATGACATGTTGGCTGGGGAACATGAGTTGGACATGGGTGGGGGCCTGCTGGCAGGTGCCCCACAGTGCTGGGGGGTGGGGGTGGTGGGAGACATGGGTGGGGGCCTGCTGGCAGGTGCCCCACAGTGCTGGGGTGTGGGGGGGTGGGAGACATGGGTGGGGGCCTGCTGGCAGGTGCCCCACAGTGCTGGGGGGTGGGGGTGCAGGGGAGCATGAGTTGGACATGAGTGGGGGCCTGCTGGCAGGTGCCCCACAGTGCTGGGGGGTAGGGGTGCAGGGGAACATGAGTTGGACATGAGTGGGGGCCTGCTGGCAGGTGCCCCACAGTGCTGGGGGGTGGGGGTGCAGGGGAACATGAGTTGGACATGAGTGGGGGCCTGCTGGCAGGTGCCCCACAGTGCTGGGGGGTGGAGGTGCAGGGGTACATGAGTTGGACATGAGTGGGGGCCTGGTGGAGGCTGCCCCTGCACTGCTGGGGGGTGGGGGTGGTGGTAGACATGGGTGGGGGCCTGGTGGAGGCTGCCCCTGCACTGCTGGGGGGTGGGGGTGGTGGGGGACATGAGTGGGGGCCTGGTGGAGGCTGCCCCTGCACTGCTGGGGGGTGGGGGTAATAGGGGACATGAGTGGGGGCCTGGTGGAATCTGCCCCTGGTGGCTGGGGGTGGGGGTGGTGGTAGACATGGGTGGGGGCCTGGTGGAGGCTGCCCCTGCACAGCTGGGGGGTGGGGGTGGTGGGAGACATGAGTGGGGGCCTGGTGGAGGCTGCCCTTGGTGGCTGGGGGGTGGGGGTGGTGGTAGACATGGGTGGGGGCCTGGTGGAGGCTGCCCCTGCACTTCTGAGGGGTGGGGGGGGTGGGAGACATGAGTGGGGGCCTGGTGGAGGCTGCCCCTGCACTGCTGGGGGGTGGGGGTAATAGGGGACATGAGTGGGGGCCTGGTGGAATCTGCCCGTGGTGGCTGGGGGGTGGGGTGGTGGTAGACATGGGTGGGGGCCTGGTGGAGGCTGCCCCTGCACTGCTGGGGGTTGGGGGTGGTGGGAGACATGAGTGGGGGCCTGGTGCAGGCTGCCCCTGCACTGCTGGGGGGTGGGGGTAATAGGGGACATGAGTGGGGACCTGGTGGTGGCTGCCCCTGGTGGCTGGGGGGTGGGGGTGGTGGTAGACATGAGTGGGGGCCTGGTGGAGGCTGCCCCTGCACTGCTGGGGGGTGGGGGTGGTGGGAGACATGAGTGGGGGCCTGGTGGAGGGTGACCCTGCACTGCTGGGGGGTGGGGGTTGTAGGAGACATGAGTGGGGGCCTGGTGGAGGCTGCCCCTGCACTGCTGGGGGATGGGGGTGGTGGGAGACATGAGTGGGGGCCTGGTGGAGGCTGCCCCTGCACTGCTGGGGGGTGGGGGTGGTGGTAGACATGAGTGGGGGCCTGGTGGAGGCTGCCCCTGCACTGCTGGGGGGTGGGGGTGGTGGGAGACATGGGTGGGGGCCTGGTGGAGGGTGACCCTGCACTGCTGGGGGGTGGGGGTGGTGGGAGACATGGGTGGGGGCCTGGTGGAGGGTGACCCTGCACTGCTGGGGGGTGGGGGTGGTGGGAGACATGAGTGGGGGCCTGGTGGAGGGTGACCCTGCACTGCTGGGGGGTGGTGGGGTGGGAGACATGGGTGGAGGCCTGGTGGAGGGTGACCCTGCACTGCTGGGGGGTGGGGGGTGGGAGACATGGGTGGGGACCTGGTGGAGGCTGCCCCTGCACTGCTGGGGGGTGGGGTTGCAGGGGGACATGAGTGGGGGCCTGGTGGAATCTGACCCTGGTGGCTGGGGGGTGGGGATGGTGGTAGACATGGGTGGGGGCCTGGTGGAGGCTGCCCCTGCACTGCTGGGGGGTGGGGGTGGTGGGAGACATGAGTGGGGGCCTGGTGGAGGCTGCCCCTGGTGGCTGGGAGGTGGGGGTGGTGGGAGACATGAGTGGGGGCCTGGTGGAATCTGCCCCTGGTGGCTGGGGGGTGGGAGTGGTGGTAGACATGGGTGGGGGCCTGGTGGAGGCGGCCCCTGCACTGCTGGGAGGTGGGGGTGGTGGGAGACATGAGTGGGGGCCTAGTGGAGGCTGCCCCTGCACTGCTGGGGGGTGGGGGTAATAAGGGAGATGAGTGGGGGCCTTTTGGCGGCTGCCCCTGGTGGCTGGGGGGTGGGGGTGGTGGTAGACATGAGTGGGGGCCTGGTGGAGGCTGCCCCTGCACTGCTGGTGGGTGGGGGTGGTGGGAGACATGAGTGGGGGCCTGGTGGAGGGTGTCCCTGCACTGCTAATGGGTGGGGATGGTGGGAGACATGAGTGGGGGCCTGGTGGAGGCTGCCCCTGTGCTGCTGGGGGGAGGGGGTGGTGGGAGACATGAGTGGGGGCCTGGTGGAGGCTGCCCCTGCACTGCTGGGGGGTGGGGTTGGTGGTAGACATGAGTGGGGGCCTGGTGGAGGCTGCCCCTGGTGGCTGGGGGGTGGGGGTGGTGGGAGACATGAGTGGGGGCCTGGTGGAATCTGCCCCTGGTGGCTGGTGGGTGGGGGTGGTGCTAGACATGGGTGGGAGCCTGGTGGAGGCTGCCCCTGCACTGATGGGGGGTGGGGGTCCAGGGGGACATGAGTGGGGGCCTGGTGGAGGCTGCCCCTGCACTGCTGGGGGGTGGGGGTGGTGGGAGACATGCATTGTTGATCAGTAGTGCAAGGTGACATGTGGGTTGGCTGGGGGGCATGCCCATGGTGGATGGGCTGCGTGCGGGACATGAGCAGGGGTGCAGGGTAGTCCCCCGTGGTGTGGGCTGCCTGCAGGGGCCCTGGAGGTTGTAGACTGAACACCTGGGAGGACCCACACGGCCAATTCACGTGTAGTACTCCTCAGAACCCCTGAAATACACGTACCCTGCTGAAATCGCGTGTGGAACTTCCCGCGCACCCCTGGAATACACGTACCGTGCTGAAATCGCGTGTGGAACTTCTCACGCACCCCTGAAATACACGTACCCTGCTGAAATCCTATGTGGAACTTCCCGCGCACCCCTGGAATACCCGTACCCTGCTGGAATCGCGTGTGGAACTTCCCGCACACCCCTGGAATACACGTACCCTGCTGAAATTGCGTGTGGAACTTCCCGCGCACCCCTGAAATACACGTACCCTGATGGAATTGCTTGTGGAACTTCCCGCGCACCCCTGGAATACACGTAACCTGCTCGCACAGGGCCAATCACGTGTGGAACTTCCCGCGCACCCCTGAAATACACGTACCCTGCTGAAATCGCGTGCGGAACTTCCCGTGCACCCCTGAAATACACATACCCTGCTGAAATCGCGTGTGGAACTTCCCGCGCACCCCTGGAATACACGTACCCTGCTGGAATCGCGTGTGGAACTTCCTGCGCACCCCTGGAATACACGTACCCTGATGGAATTGCGTGTGGAACTTCCCGTGCACCCCTGGAATACACGTACCCTGCTCGCACAGGGCCAATCGCGTGTGGAACTTCCCGCGCACCCCTGAAATACATGTACCATGCTGAAATTGCGTGTGGAACTTCCCGCGCACCCCTGGAATACACGTACCCTGATGGAATTGCGTGTGGAACTTCCCGCGCACCCCTGGAATACACGTACCCTGCTCGCACAGGGCCAATCGCGTGTGGAACTTCCCGCGCACCCCTGAAATACATGTACCATGCTGAAATTGCGTGTGGAACTTCCCGCGCAACCCTGAAATACACATACCCTGCTGAAATCGCGTGTGGAACTACCCGCGCACCACTGGAATACATGTACCCTGCTCGCACGGGGCCAATCGCGTGTGGAACTTCCCGCGCACGCCTGAAATACATGTACCCTGATGGAATCACATGTGGAACTTCCCGCGCACCCCTGAGATACACGTACCCTGCTGAAATCGCGTGTGGAACTTCCCGCGCACCCCTGAAATACACGTACCCTGCTGAAATCGCGTGTGGAACTTCCCACGCACCCCTGAAATACACGTACCCTGCTGAAATCGCGTGTGGAACTTCCCGCGCACCACTGGAATACACGTACCCTGCTGGAATCACGTGTGGAACTTCCCGCGCACTCCTGAAATACACATACCCTGCTCGCACAGGGCCAATCGCGTGTGGAACTTCCCGCGCACCCCTGAAATACACATACCCTGCTCGCACGGGGCCAATCGCGTGTGGAACTTCCCTCGCACCCCTGAAATACACGTACCCTGCTGGAATCCCGTGTGATACTTCCCGCAAACCCCTGTAATACACGTTCCCCGCTTGGCGTTTGCTGTTTGCCAGCCCTGTGAACTCGTCCAGGGTTAGCGCAGCCCTTTGCGATTATTTGGGGATTTTCAAGGCTTTTCCTTGCGCGAGGGCGTTCTTGGGGGCGTAACTGGCACTGCTGCAGGGTCGCTGCACCACGCTGCACCACGGCTGGTTTTGGATGCGAGAATCCATGAATACGCTGTGCGCGGTAATCGATTTTAGCGCACGCTGCTGGCGCAGACATTCACACGGGCATGCTATGCGCCAGTCGCGTGCGCCACTTTTGTGCGAATTTCTATGAATTACCCTGTATATATGTTGTCAGGATTGTTGGTTGCATTTCTATGAAGGACTAACATTTTCAAACAAAATTGGTCTGTAGTGTGTAAGTAAATGTTGCCAACAATTGGTGGCAATTGAAATAGAATATTAATTGCTACATTTGCATAGCAATTTACACCAGTTATATTTGAAAATTTGAATGGACGAGATAGTTCTGTGTCCAAGTCATTTTTTCAGAGTGTGTGTTGCTTCTTTGAAGAAGTACCTGAGTTACTTTGAGTTATAGATGCTTCTTTGGTTGTAGTAATTGATGAAGTATTAGCTTCTTTTACCCTCTTTGGAGGTTTTGCAGTGAGATCCTGTTGCATTTCTGTTTGAAGTAGTTTTCTTTTACAATGTTTTGCTTTTTGTGGAACAGGATATGTTTTTAGATGGGGGTGTATAGTGAATGTAGTCTATTGTATTCTAAAATGCAAGGCATATCAGCGTTTACTTTGCTTGCATTAAAGTTGATTAGAAATAGACCGTCAAGTGAACGTAAGTGTGATAGTGCTACGTAGCTCATACCTTCTATAAAGACTGTGTTCCCAATATCTATCAATGCTTTATCTAGGGTAAGACCTTGTGATTTGTGAATAGTGACTGCGTATGCTAGAGTTAGAGAAAATTGTTCTCTGCGTACATAAATGTGTTTGAAAAGAAGGAATCGAGCTGTTGAGTGCCGTAGCCTTTTTACTTCTGAAAGTTTGTAAAAGAGAATATTGACAAACTGAATGTTGTTGTCACGTGGGTATGTTTGAAAGTCAACAACTGTACCCAGTGCTCCATTAACTAGTCCTTGCTCCATGTCAAGGTTACGTTTAAGCATTACTCTACAGTTTAAAGATAATTTTAAAAATTTCTACAAACCAGCTATGTTGGAGATAGAATTTTCTAAGGTATTTAGTTGTTGTGGCTTGTTGACATATGGGTAGTGTCATACCATGTACGTCCAGTTTGTCTGTGGAGCAAATTTCAATTATTGGTTGCATTTCTTTTTTCAACATTGTTTCATTGAATTTGGAACAGCTTGCAAGAGTTGGCACCAAGGAGATACAATTGACATTTTTGTGTGCTAATTGTTCCATGACATCAGTAGCACATGAGTTTAGGCCATCAATTGCATGGATGTGACAGGTTTTTAATATTGCTTGTTCTTCTTGAAATAGTACACCAACTCTTATACTTTTTAAAATGTTGGCGTAGATGAGGTCTGCAGACTGGCACATGTTTTCTGTTAATTCTCTGCATTGGAAATGTTGCCAAAAGTTTACATTTCCTATGCTGCAAACAGTTTTACAGGAGATTTTGTGTCCTAAGGTTTTAAAAATAGGTTCACCTTTCACTGGTGTCAATTGAAGAAGATCTCCGAAAACAATAATGTGTTTTCCTCCAAAGAGCTCTTCCTATTTTGTTTTAAGTACTTCTTGTAATCTGAAGTGAATCAAAGCCAACATTAGGTTGGAGACCATGCTCACATAAACTCATCTATTAGTAGCATTTTCATTTGTTTTAACACTCTGTGTAGTTCCATTGCCGCTTCTGTAGAATTTTTGTAATATTCTAATGTGTTTTGGTGTTCTACTGGAAGGAGTAGTAATTGGTATAAAGTGACACTGCCTATGTTGTAGGCAGCTAAACCTGTGGGGGCAGTTACAACAGCTGACAGTTTGTTGTTTGTCAATTGTTGAAGGAACTTGCTGATGATTTTTTATTAAGAATGTTTTTCCTGAACCAGATTCACCACTGACGTATAGTAGTATAGGTTTGTAATTTCGGCAGATACATTCTTTATTTTCATGTTATACACCATGTGCAATTTCTTTTGTTACTTCTTGAAAAATGGTACGCTGCTCTTTGTTCAGTTTTGATTGTAGTACAGTTAAGTCTTATGTATCTTCTTCATAGTGCCACATAGTGTTTTTTACTTCTGTCATAGCCAATTCTGCCTCATTTGCTATTAGTGGCTGTCCCATTGGTTCTTGTCTTCCTGTTACAGAAGGTTGACTACTGTCGGGAGTGTCCTTATCTAGTTGGGCCAGGAGTTCTTCTTCGTGTTACTGTTCATTGTGCAACATTGTTTTGTACTGTGTAAAATTTACATTGGTTATAGTGCTTTCATTTGCTTTGAAAGCGTCTTCATAGGAGTCATAGTTATCTAGTATCTCTTCTTCTTTTCTCCCTGGTTTAAAAAGTTGTAGCAGGGACATGTAATATATTTCTTTATGTTGAGGAGTTTTTAATGACAATTTGATATGATTAATTAAGCTTGGTTTGGGACGTTTCACTAAGCTGCCTTCACAATTTGTCACTTTGTATTTAGCTTTTTTTTCATCAGGTTTTATATTATTTTTGTATGTGAAGTTTTGGGCTATGTTTGTATAGACACATGGTTTCCAAAGTGGTACTCCTGTTTGGGTAGTATGTGTCTACTAAATTGTTTTTCAAATTGTCTTGGCTGTTGGGATCATGTTTGGCTATTGTTTCTATGTTGTTGTATGATTTGAGAACTCTTTTTCTAGATTTAGCAGGACCAAGACTTAGCCATACTATATTTTCAGATTTTCCATACAAAGCAGTACCGGTTAAACGATCTGCAGCTTCATAGCAGCCACATTCTCTATGAGAGAGCATTTTTTATGCCTAAGCTGTACAATTTCTGAGACAGTGTTTTGTCTGATGATAGGTAATTCCAGAGGTCTTGAAGCTCTGCTTTTTCTGCTTTGGTTAAGAAGGCTGTAACATATCGTGCAACTGCAGTGGAATTGTCTGCAATGTACTGCACATCTATGTTTGCATTCCGTAAGAGGGCAATGATTGCATTGTAATCATTGATATATTTTGCTTCTACTGTTCTTTTTATGTAATATGTGTTCTTACATGATTTACCTTTAAAACAATGTCTAACTGAAGACATGAAGTTGTTCACTTCACCTGTTTCTGTAAATGGTTTAAAGAAACCAAAGCAGCATTTGGTGTATTTTTTCCCTTTGTTTTTTATTTGTGACAACAATATTTGCCACATTTGTGTCTTTGAAATTGTACAATTTGTGCATGAAGATCACTATTCGTTGCTTCTGATGGAATTTCACAAGTGACATATTTTTCGATAAACTGTAAAACAGTGGCATCATTGTCTTGACCAAATTTAGGAGCATCTTTAATCCATAAAAGCATATGGATATGTGGTGCTCCTCTGGCTTGGTATTCTTTATTCCAAAAGAAGTGTTGTACTTCTCCAAGGGGAGGGACAGTTTTATTATAAATAAAGTGTAGCATAGCATTGAAACGATGATGGAAATATCTTGAAACATTAACAGGATCTAGAGAGCAAAGTTCTTCATGTGTTAGTATATCTATGCTCGTTTTGTTTCTGTTTGATATGCGTAGGAAATCATGTAACTCTTCCCATGCATATTCTGCACAACTTAATGTAACAAACCAAGTGGGTGGGCCAAGGTTTCTTATCATACAACATACATTTCTGTGACGTCGGAACCAGTACTCTTTAGTACCAGGCATGTTTGCTAACAGATTTGTAATGCTTGATTGTAAAACCTCATCTTTTTCTTGCACTTTATGTAGTAATTGTGTAGCTGACATATTTTGAGAATGAGCCAAGAGCTTATGATATAGTAAGAATACGCCAACAGGTATCTAACTTCTCCAAAAATGTGCACCAAGCCAACAGATAGAATATTAGTCAAAAACAACAAGTGAACAGTAAAAACAAACAAACAAATACACAATAGCATAACAAAAAAGTGTTTTTTATGTACCACACAGGAGTCACAACCGATGCAGGTCACTACACTGCATATATTAAAAAGAAATGTGGATGGTTTGAATTTATTAATAGTACCATTATTCTAAATAAGAGATTACCAGCAAATCTTACAAACACTTCCTTAATCTTCTTAAAACCAATATTTTATAACTAATCTGTTCTTAAACATTAACAAAACTTTAATTAAAAAACTATAAACTGTTAGAATATGTCAACAGATATCTAACTGCCCCAAGATTCTATAACAACCAACCATAAATAAATAGCACTAAATTATAACAAGCAACACACAGTTAGAATATTCAACAAGTATCTAACTGGCCCAAGATTTTCAGCAACCAAACAGATAAAACAATACCACTAAATTATGAAAAAAATAAACAGTTACAATATGCCAACATGTATCTAACTGCTCCAAAAATATGTAACAAACCAACAGATAGAACATTATCCAGAAACAACAAGTGAACTCTGAAAACAAACAAACAAATAGACTGTAGCATAACAAAAAAAGTTTTTTTTTAATCTGACATGGATTTTTTTTCCGACAGACCCAATGATTACACAAACAAACACAGTACCTGAGCAAATAGCACAGTACACTGGTTTGTAATCTACTAAATATGAGGGTCAAAATGCATAAACAATGTCCTTACAAACTACTAATACTAACAAGATCTTTTCTTTTATCACAGAAATTGACAAAGAATATATGTACTGCAGTTATCAAACCAAACAGTAAGTATACTACAATAAGTATAACTCATAAATACTGCTCTATAACACAACCACCGCAGCATATCTCACCCAAGAAAGCTTATAACTTCAGTACTTATAACTTTGGTCTTGCATAGACCCTGGCCACAACCACCACATACACCAAAGATTCTAGGCCCTGACCACAACCACCACATGCACCCAAGACTCTAGGCCCTCACCACAACCACCATATGCACCCAAGACTCTAGGCCCTCACCACAAACACCAAATGCACCAAAAACTCTAGGCCTTCCCACAACCACCCCAGCATATCACACCCATGTTTGATTCTATGGGTGTGATCTATGGGTGTGATATGCTGCGGTGGTTGTGGCCAGGGCCTAGAGTCGTGGGTGCATTTGTGATGTCATCTTTGATGTACTGGGTGTTAGTGTTAGCAGTGCACAGTGGTGTGGGCAGTTATGGTTGCTTAGCCTACCATAACTGTCGAATTTCAGGGGTTTTTCAATTGTACTTTGAACCATAATGTCACGTTTGTGAAGTTTTTTTAGTGAATTTCACAGGTTTTTAGTAGTGCAACTTAACCATAACGTCCCTCTAACAAGGTTTTTTCTAGTGAATTGTACAGGTTTTTAGTAGGCCAACTTAACCATAACATCCCTTTAACAAAGTTTTTTTTACTCAATTTTACAGGTTTCCAGTAGAGCAACTTAACCATACCGTTTTGCAAAGTTTTTTTTGCTTAAGATGATCGGTTTACAGTAGTGCCACAAACCCATAATTTAAAGCAACTTCTGACTTATTTAACCACCTTGCAGAGAATACCACTTGACAATATGCTGTTGTACAGCACGGTAACGTGTCCCTGAAACCGTAAACAGTAAGATGTTTGTGCCCTCGACAATGTGGAAACAGATTTTATATTGATGTAGGTACGTCCAACTGCAACATTTGCCTTGCACAGCGCAAACACGTATTCGTAGTTAGCCATTAACAATGTAGTACACACTGCATACTTTCAGCAAAAGTTTAGTTATCTGAAAATGACATCAGCTAAGGCCATCCCTCCTCCCCAAGAAACATCAGCACTACTACTGTAATGAAGGAGCATGACAAACACTGCCCCAACCTTAGAAATAACAAACGCACAGTATTTTTGCACCGGACACCCATTCCCCTATATCACTGTTTGATGCGTCTTTCCTCTTTTCCGGTTGCAAATGGCCTTATTAGCTATTCTACCAAAAAAGAAAACCATGCGTTAACAAAGTAAATGTTGCATTAAGAACCACCTTTCACAGTAAAGGACATAGACGCAATAAGATTTGACAATAATAGTATAGATGTGCAAAGCATTAACATATGCTATGGAAAAATAGGATTTCTGGTTATAATCCTGTGCGTCGCGTTCCGAATTACAAAACAAAATCCTTTTTCAAGATGGCCACCATCAAAAGGAAAGCTGGTTGTTCCATACATAACCCCTCTTCACTTTCCATGACAGCAAAGAAAAAGCAGCAGTATGTACCGTGATGCAGAACCTGTAAATAAACATACAGCAACGTATAACGTGGTACTTTACATTTCGAAATGATACATGTGATTTTAAAAGAAAACGGTAACGTTTTATAATTTGGAAACAAACAACTGTCAGAGATGAACGGACTATTGTCATGATGCCTACCTCCAAGGAGCCAGGTCCGACCCAGCAACCCCAGAGGCAGGCATCATTCCCCCCAGGGAAGTGCCAGCGGGCCCAAGCTGGGGCCCTTTGGACACAGTCCTGGCGCTTTAGGCGCCAGGCTCATGTTGGACCCCTGTCCTGGCGCCTTAGGCGCCAGGCTCATAAAGCTAGACATGTGTTCAAGTGTTTTAATGTGCACTTACCTGATGCAGACCATGCTGCTACATCCAGGCCCTCTTGAGGCCTGAATGGAACTACTTTACCTGTGGGACTACTTTCCACCTGGGTGTGGTCGGGGAAGGATACATACCTGATCGGTGGAAGGATACATACCTGGAACTTCTTCCAAAGCTATTTAAACCACGCCCGATCAGCAACTCACGCTTCGCGTTGTTCTGCTCCTCGCAGCTGGACGCTCACCATGTCAGCTCCTGCATCTGGACTTCAGCCACGCCTGTCAGCATCCTGGGTCGCCTGCAAAGGGAGATAAGAGAGAATTGGTGAGAAAGAAGACCTTACCTGCTAAAGCTGCATCACGGAGACAACACACCGACGATCCTGAAAGGGAAGACATCATTTTAAAAGCATTTCGCTTCGATCGCTGCAGCGCTGCATTTCACTCACCTTTCCTGGGCGCCTCCATCTTCAGCAGCGATCATCCGGATCCACACCCACTTCCCAGAGCCTAGAGAGAAAGACAGGAAAACAAGGTGAGAGAAGGAAGGGAAATAGGAAAAGCTCAGTTTCCTTCTAAGACTTACCTGTTGGGTCATTCCCATTTCATTTTGGGTCCTGCCGCTTCCTGGCATTCCGGACCCCGGCCCCTATGGGGAAAAAAGACAAAGATATTGAATGAGCAAAAGCAAAGTCATTACCTGAACGCTCATCCAGAACTTACCTGTCATTTACTGGAACTACACGTTTCACTTCGGGTCGGCGCCATATCTCCGGCATTACGAACCCCGGCCCCTAAGGGGAAAAAGACATAAGCATTAGCACTTGCTGCAATAAGACAATGAACATTATCATTAAGCTTGAACTTTTTAACTTGCAACATAACTCTTACAGTGCCTCACCTGAATAGTCAAGCTTATTTTGAACTCCCATCAAACCTCAATCCAGTGAAGTAACTGGGTTTCAACGCGCCCCTGCATCAGAAGCAGGATGGAGAACTCATCCTTCCAGACCCTAAGGTGAGACTTCACGGGGAATCGTGGAAGGGTATCATGGAGGGTTGGAAGGGAGTGGGAGGCTTGAGCATTATTCCGTCAGTAGATAATACTCCCTTTTCACGCACAGGGGAATATTCCTGCGAGCCAGAAAATCCAGAGTAGAGGGGCCCTTCCTGTCCATCTTCAGAGTCCTGTGCTTCACCATTGAAGAAGCATCAGCACTCGAAGCCAGACCTGCGCCTCCGTGGGAATCAGGTGAGCGTGACAGAACGCGAAGCCTACCCACAATTTCCCACCCGGGCGCTATGGAGACTTCCGAGTCAGATCAGCTGGCCCAGCTTTTGGGGGAATTACGGGCAGAAGTGCACTCATCCCGCCAGGAGACTAACGCTCTCAAAAGAGAACTGATCCTATCCAAGGAAAGAACAGATGACCTGGCCAAAAGGTTATTGCAGGCCCAGGCAGGGCACACTCCTTTACCTAATTCCGGAGGTACTTCCACATCAATGGGTTTGAATAACCCGGTACAAATCAATCTACCTGGACACATGCCTTTGGCCCCGCCTGAACGTTTTGCGGGGGATCCCAAGAAATATGCCGTCTTTATGAACCAATGTTGTTTACACTTTCTATGCAGACCGGGGAGCCTTCCCTAACGACCAGACCAAGGTAGCCTTTATACTATCTTAACTCAGTGGCAGTGCTGCCGATTGGTCTATTCCATTGGTAAATCAGGATGATCCCATTCTCCAGGATTTTCAGGGCTTCCAGGCCAGCATGGAAAGATTGTTTGCTCGACACTCTCAAGGACAGGCCCTTGATAACAAACTGCTATCCTTACGACAAGGTAATCAGGATCTCCTGTCCTATGTTGCCACCTTTAATAGACTGGTTGTGGAAACTGGATGGCCAGAAAACAAAAGGATCACATTGTTTCATCGAGGCCTGCGCAGAGAGCTTAAGGATGTTCTAGCTCAGATAGTAAATCTACCCCAGGTCTGCGCAGACTACATAGACTTGGTGGTTCAACTTGATCACAGACTTCAAAATAGAAAAGCAGATCGGTTCAAGTGCGAAACCCGAGTACCGATCAAAACCCACGCTAACTCCAAGAGTACCGACGTATCCGAACCTATGCAAATCGGCGGTGTTAAAGGACCATTAACGCAGAAGGAACGAGAGAGAAGGCGGCAAATGCAACTTTGTCTGTATTGCGGGACTTCCGGTCACTTTCTTCGAAATTGTCCAGTTAAACCACCTAAGAAGGTGGTTGGAGCCACTGATAACGATTTATTGATACCTGATTCGGGAAACGACTTAGCCCGACAAGCGTAGGGGTCCGCTTGCCGAGCTTGAAAACAAACTCTTTGACCTCGCATTTTGTCATGCCAATGGTGTTCATGGACCCAAAACAGCCTCAGCAGTTGCATGCTATAAAAGCATACATCGACAGTGGAGCTATTGGAAATTACATAGACCGTGAATTGGCTTCCAGGATTAAGCTCCCTCTCCGCCCGAAAGTAACCCAATATGTCATTACTACAGTAGATGGAACCGAAATAGCCTCAGGGCATGTAACGCATTCCACTATTGAAGTGACACTGGTGGGTCAGGATGGACATCGGGAAGCAATCGTGTTTGATGTGATCAAGGCCCCACAATTTCAAGTAATTCTTGGAATTCCTTGGTTAGAAACACATAATCCCAGAATTGACTGGCGAGCAAAGAAGATAAGTTTTCCTGATTGTGAACCAACTTGTTATCCAAGAAATCCAGCTATGGATCTAGCCTCAGCAACTTCCACCCCTGTACAGCTACTGTCAGAATACCAAGAATTCCAAGACGTTTTTCAGAAGGAACAGGCTAACACGTTACCTCCCCATCGGTCTTATGATTGCCAAATCGATCTGTTACCCAATGCTCAACTACCTTGTAGTAGGATTTATGCTCTTACGGAACCTGAGAACCTGCATTTGCGTCAGTATTTAGATCAGTACCTAGCCAATGGTTTTATTTGCCCGTCCAAGTCACCTGTCTCCTCAGCTCTGTTCTTCGTGCCGAAAAAAGAGGGCGACCGTACAACATGTATAGACTATCGCGCCCTAAATCAAATAACGATTAAGAATCGTTATCCTCTGCCCCTGATCCCTGAGCTTATCGACCAGGTGAAAGACGCTTGTGTGTACACCAAGTTAGATCTCCGAGGAGCTTATCACCTGGTGCATATAAAAGAAGGCGACGAATGGAAGACTGCATTCCGCACCAAATTTGGGCTCTTCGAATATCAGGTGATGCCCTTCGGGTTGTGCAATGCACCTGCCGCCTTTCAGTACTTTATGAATGATGTTCTTCGGGAACTTATTGATGCCTGTGTCATTGTTTATATTGACGACATCCTGGTGTACTCTTCTTCAGAATCCGATCACAGAAAACAAGTTAGGGCAGTTCTTGAGAAATTGCGCCAGCACAGACTATTTGCAAAGCTCGAAAAATGCGTTTTTCATACCACAGAAGTTGAGTTTCTCGGATTCATCCTGACACCTCAAGGAGTCCGAATGGACTCGCGAAAGGTGGAGGCCATCCTGAAATGGCCATCTCCTAGCTCGGTGAAGGGAATTCAGAGCATGCTCGGCTTCGCCAATTTCTATCGAAGATTCATCCTGGAATTTTCCCGAACAGTCCAACCCATCACAGCTCTCCTAAAGAAAAACAAACGCTTTGAATGGACTCTTGAGGCCGAACAAGCCTTTCAGGACCTGAAAACCAAATTCACCCCTGCACCTGTATTGAAGCACCCGCACCCAGATCTCCCTTACATTGTGGAAACCGACGCATCCAGTTCGGCCATGGGAGCTGTCCTGTCGTAAAGAGACCCAGAAACTAACCAACTAAACCCTGTGGCCTTTTGGTCCAGGAAATTTTCTCCTTCTGAAATCAACTACGCAATTACCGACAAAGAGTTACTGGCTATTAAATCTGCTTTCAAGGCTTGGCGTCACTACCTTCTCGGGGCAAGACACACCATCACCGTAATTACGGACCACAGAAATGTGCAGTATTTAAAGACGGCCAAAGCTCAATCTTCACGACAAGTCCGATGGGCTCTATTCTTTGCGGAATTTGATTTTGTAATTACCTATCGCCCTGGCTGCAAGAATGGTAAAGCGGATGCCTTATCCCGGATTGGCCTGGAAGAACCCAATTCGAGTTTAGAACCTGTGCCAATCATACCTGAACAAAGAATCTTAGGCCTAACTTCATTGCAAACTATTGAGGACATTCAAACGCAAGTAAAACAACTTCTAGACTCTTCAGCCTTACTGGAATGGAGTCAAAAGGGTCCTCATTACACCGTTAAGGATGATTTACCCTACTTCCAGGAGCAGTTGTTTCTGCCAAGTAAAGAATTGCAAGAACTTGTTATTGCCCATCATCATGAATCATTAATGGAAGGACACCCTGGTATCGCTAAAACGGAGGAAAAAATCAAACGCCACTTCTGGTGGCTTTCTTGGAGAAAAGACATAAAGTCTTTTGTATTGTCTTGCGGAATTTGCGCCCAAAACAAGGGTCAAAAGAAAAGGCCAGCCGGCCTACTTCAACCCTTGGATATTCCACCGGCACCATGGCACACCTTGTCAATGGACTTTATAACTGACCTGCCTACTTGTGCTGGTTACAACACTATTCTTGTAATTGTGGATCTATTCTCCAAAATGGCCCACTTTATCCCTTTAAAAGGTTTGCCTTCAGCTTCCACCTTGGCCAAGGAATTTCTGGAGAATATAGTTCGCATACATGGTTTCCCTTCCATATTAGTCTCGGATCGTGGAAGTCAATTTATCTCCCATTTTTGGAAGAAGTGTTGCCAACTAGCACAAATAGATGTGCGGTTATCCACCAGCCACCACCCCCAGACCGACGGACAAACCGAGAGAACCAATCAGAATCTCGAGCAATATCTTCGGTGCATACAACAATTCAGTGCATTCTAGAACCGGACAAACTCCTTTTTAGACTTTGTATGGTCACCATCCTCGGACCTCTGACCTAGATCCACCTCTGACCCTGGAAATGTCCGCAGTAAATCATCTGCATTCCGGGGAATTAGAATTCGAAGTTAAAGACATTTTAGACTCCAAGGTGTTAAAGTCAAAACTCTTCTATCTTGTTGACTGGAAGGGATATGGACCTCAGGAGAGATCGTGGGAGCCTAGTAACCATGTTCACGCACCTCGATTAATACAAAGGTTCCACCGGAGATTTCCAAACAAGCCAAAACCCCCGGAGGGAACAACCTTGGGAGGGGCCTTGAGGGGGGGTACTGTCATGATGCCTACCTCCAAGGAGCCAGGTCCGACCCAGCAACCCCAGAGGCAGGCATCATTCCCCCCAGGGAAGTGCCAGCGGCCCAAGCTGGGGCCCTTTGGACACAGTCCTGGCGCCTTAGACGTCAGGCTCATGTTGGACCCCTGTCCTGGCGCCTTAAGCGCCGGGCTCATAAAGCTAGACATGTGTTCAAGTGTTTTAATGTGCACTTACCTGATGCAGACCATGCTGCTACATCCAGGACCTCTTGAGGCCTGAATGGAACTACTTTACCTGTGGGACTACTTTCCACCTGGGTGTGGTCGGGGAAGGATACATACCTGATCGGTGGAAGGATACATACCTGGAACTTCTTCCAAAGCTATTTAAACCACGCCCGATCAGCAACTCACGCTTCGCGTTGTTCTGCTCCTCGCAGCTGGACGCTCACCGTGTCAGCTCCTGCATCTGGACTTCAGCCACGCCTGTCAGCATCCTGGGTCGCCTGCAAAGGGAGATAAGAGAGAATTGGTGAGAAAGAAGACCTTACCTGCTAAAGCTGCATCACGGAGACATCACACCGACGATCCTGAAAGGGAAGACATCATTTTAAAAGCATTTCGCTTCGATCGCTGCAGCGCTGCATTTCACTCACCTTTCCTGGGCGCCTCCATCTTCAGCAGCGATCATCCGGATTCGCACCCACTTCCCAGAGCCTAGAGAGAAAGACAGGAAAACAAGGTGAGAGAAGGAAGGGAAATAGGAAAAGCTCAGTTTCCTTCTAAGACTTACCTGTTGGGTCATTCCCATTTCATTTCGGGTCCTGCCGCTTCCTGGCATTCCGGACCCCGGCCCCTATGGGGAAAAAAGACAAAGACATTGAATGAGCGAAAGCAAAGACATTACCTGAACGCTCATCCAGAACTTACCTGTCATTTACTGGAACTGCACGTTTCACTTCGGGTCGGCGCCATATCTCCGGCATTCCGAACCCCGGCCCCTAAGGGGAAAAAGACATAAGCATTAGCGCTTGCTGCAATAAGACAATGAACATTATCATTAAGCTTGAACTTTTGAACTTGCAACAGAAGTCTTACAGCACCTCATGTGAATAGTCAAGCTTATTTTGAACTCCCATCAAACCTCAATCCAGTGAAGTAACTGGGTTTCAACGTGCCCCTGCATCAGAAGCAGGATGGAGAACTCATCCTTCCAGACCCTAAGGTGAGACTTCACGGGGAATCGTGGAAGGGTATCGTGGAGGGTTGGAAGGGAGTGGGAGGCTTGAGCATTATTCCGTCAGTAGGTAATACTCCCTTTTCACGCACAGGGGAATATTCCTGCGAGCCAGAAAAGCCAGAGTAGAGGGGCCCTTCCTGTCCATCTTCAGAGTCCTGCGCTTCACCATTGAAGAAGCATCAGCACTCGAAGCCAGACCTGCGCCTCCGTGGGAATCAGGTGAGCGTGACAACTATTTCCATTTCCAGATAATTTGTAGCAATGACTCTAAGGCCAACATTGAAAATGTTCATAGAGAGACACATGCAGTTCATTTTGCATACACAAAGTATGCGTTTCTGTTGAAGCACTCAATTTGTTTGCAATGGTATTTCCAACACGGCAGCATCACCGTTGCTTTAAACCACCATAAATGATATTAAGTTGCTCCTTGTCGCTAGTTCAGCGTAGGGACAGAGCGGCCCTGGCCTGTCATCCCATAACATTATAATGGACAGGCACCCGGTCTCCGGCAGTTGCATCTGGCGTGGAAAGAAGCCGTCACTGAATCTGAAAACTGTGGCATGCACAGTACGGCAAAATGTAACTAGGCGGAAAATGTAAGAGAAAATCTGTGTCAATACCCAACCTTTAGGAAAAATTTCCAAAACAGACACAAAGATTGTGGAAAATACTACACAAATGTACGTGGCCAAACATGACATTTTAAAGAAATATTAGAGTTCAACATGGGTACATATAATGACACTGTACAAATGCAGATAAACAGACTCGCCGTAAGGGTTAAAAAAAAGGACAACTACACAGTGAGACGGTAATTAAGTTATGGAGGCAGCATGAATGGACAAGCAAGAAAAAATTACATGTGGTAATGTTACACAAGACCAAAAGAACGTTCAAACTGATACACAAAGCTATGTGGGCAAGCATAACATTTCAAAGAAAAAGAAATAACGGTCACCAACGGTGACTCTAGCCTTACCCTGCAAACGCGAACAATGTACACTCTCTGTTATTGGAGGAAAATGACAACTCCTCAAAAATATAATACTTCAGTTTCATTATCACAATTAGTGTTCAGTCGTAAAAATTAAACTTACATCATCTTCACAGCCTCCATTATTTTTGTCAAAGTCAGACAGCAACCTGTTTGCATCAAAGAATATTTGTGAACTGATATTTCATGTTCCTTAGAAGCGTGTTTAAAGTATGACCTTATCAAATAGTATTTTTTTCCAAACTTTGATTCCTTGCGTAGCTTTTCAAGTTTCCCTTTCGCACAAGGTCAAAAAGCAATAGCCCCTTATGAATTGACTTGGATGGGACTACTGAGTTTGCAATCAAAAAAGCAAATCAACTGACCTTTACTCAGAAGGCAAATACATTCTCTCTCTGCTGCCGAGAGCACTCTGGCAAACAATACACGCACAAATGATTATAAGAGCAGAAATCGTCATCAGTGATGTCAGACATAACGGTTACAGAGTTTGTTATGATTGGACACAAGCTTGCTTTGCATATGGGCATATAGGCGCTGCTCCTCCATGATTGGCTGCTGTGTTGGCGGGAGGGTGAGCGTCACAAGGTCCATCTGTCTGTGTCCAGGCAGGGTGAGGGTCAGGTTGCTGTGAGGTAGGTCGACCCCTAACTTAACTAATGTGAGATACTACCATGAGACATGTACTAAATCATGGTCACTACAGTTCCTTTGAGTATATCATCATGCATCTATAAATCGAACACATATGATTACAGCATTATTCATTGGGACTTATATGGAGTACCAGGCTTAGGGTCATGGTCAGTAAGATAACATTGGCTGTGGGGTGGGTCCAGGTGCATCAAAAGAGGCTATGAGACATTCTGACATTTGTTAGTTCTAGGGTGCAATATACTGTGATAGAGGTTTGGTGTCAGTTGTGGGCACACTGGGGTGGGCTTGACAGCAGGGTCACATGTCTGGTACATCAAAAGAATACCTCGCAGGGAAACAGGGTTATAGTGGCAGTATGTTTCCAACAGCGGGGGTAAGAGGGCACAGGCAGGTTTGTGGAGATGGATGAGTTACAGGGCATGGTTCGAGCTGGTTCACAAATAGGAGAGTGATCTCAGAGGAAGAGTGAAATGTTACATTGCTGTATTTGTTGCAATTATCTCCGGCTTAAGCGTGAAAATGGAGCTGCAATGCTTTCAGACACAGTGAGAAAAGGTGGGGGCCATGAGCACGATGTGCGCGGCGCTGCAGAGGGGAGAGAAGCCTTTTCGTACTATCGCAGTGAGGCCTAGTCCAAAGATGGAGTCGAGGGTGTACAAAATGGAAGCCAAGTGTCCCGCACAATAACCTCGCCTCTGCCACTGCCAATGAAACTGCTAGTGTGCATGTGAGCAAATGGAAGCGTCCCCCATTATTGTACGAGCAAGTGGCTCACATTGTGCTGAATGTATGGGGGGGGGCCTAAATGACCCCTCACTCCCACATACCCCACAGCTTTTATACCATTTGGTGTAGTGTTAATTAATAGGCATTTACAAACCATGAATTGGGTTGACATAGCAGTCGGTGCCAGCAATGCTTTAGGTGTGCATGCTAATAATACAGCGCTGTCAGTGTTTAATAAAATGGGATACCATTATCACTTTCATCATTTCATATTTTTGAAATGCTTTATGCATTCTGGCTTGTAACACTGAGAAGTGATATGCACTTGGTTACAGTCATCTAAAGCATACTGATGGGAAAATCCAATAACAATGGGTAGATCTGGAAGGATAATACTAAAAACATTGTGAGGTGTGTAATTGTAGTATGTTAGTTAGTAAGCCTTTGAATGTTCTTCAGACACGTCTAGATACTCCAAATTTACTTTTGTACTTGGCATATGGCATTTTAAGATATTTTGAAAGTTGAGGTATGTAGATTTAATGGTATATTTTTAAGACTTGTATTTTCACAATTCTGCTCCTTACAATGCGGAGACAATACAATTCACTAAAACAGCTAAGGTTTACTATGAGGTGATCTACATATTGCGTGGGCAGAGGGTGGAGTAATAGGTGCTACCAGCTTTTAAGGTACAAGGAACTGTATGGTACGTTTTAAGCTTTGAAGGTAAATCTATTATGTGGCTAAGTTTGTAGAGTAATAGATGCAATGGATTTAAAAGAGTTTATGGAATCGGAAGACTTACAGGTCTGATTTTTTTTAATGAACTCAAAAGTACCGAGGTTATTATTTTCAAGAATGAAAGGGAATTTGATAGATGTCATATATTTTATTGTTGCATTTTATGCTTAGGATGTCTGAAATGTACGTATAATGTAGTTTGGCCCGGTTTTATTGAAATGAGAATTCATCGGCTCGTATGTATTTTTACCTGGAATTTAAATGGTTTGAATTGAAGAAAAAAGATAAATAGTGATTAATTATGTGTATTGTCCCGAGTATGCAATTATTTGTTTAGAATAATTGCTCTTAGAATGTAAGTACAGAATGCTTTTAAATGGGCAAACATCTTTATGGTGCATTGCTTTACTGTTTAAATAGGGTGAGCAGATCTGGAGCCATTTCCATTTTAAACACTTTTTGAAATCTGCCACTACACGTTTGTATCATTTCCCTTGACAAGACTACAGTGGCAATTTCGTCTTAGCTAGGGGAAAGAATGAGTGTAACTCTGGACATTTTAAAAGTGCATTGAAATGATGTCCCAAAGGACCACAGATTAGTGTTCCTAAGAAGGGCACCTTTTTGTACTTTATAGATTACCCAGTCCTCCTTGAGTGGGGTTGTCTTCCCTTGGTTTTGATATTTCCTCTTTAATAGTCATACAAGGAGAGCCAGCATATGAAAATTAGCTATCATACACATCGATTGAAAGGTGGTTTACTCACCTTAATAACATTGCAGACGCGCGCTTGCGCTCGTTCTCCACTAACCAGATGCAACCTTCGGCTTCAACAAGTAAGCTGCTTCCACAGAAACCACAATGGAAATTTGACTTGCACATTGCTAATATTCTATACATACGGCCACTCTAAATTGACTATGGCTTCTTTACAGCACGTGGAATCGAGTGTGCTTGCACTTATTAGTTTCTCGCATGAGAAATATTTATTTTGATCGGTCTGCAACATCAATTAAGGTATTTTCTAGCATTTTTTCTCACATAATTCCTGATAAGTACACTTGAATTATACTGAATACTAACATTGTATACCGTTTCTATCTTTTTTTTTTGTTTGCATCACAATTGAAATCTGTTATGTACTTTGTGTTTATTATAAGACTTATGTACTATTATGACATTGAAATATTAAATCATACAATCTCTATAACTCTCTGTGTTTTTTATATTCTGGAGGGCTCCGTCCTGATGAAGGAGTCTTGACTCTGAAATGCATTGGCATTAGAGCTCTCACCTAGATGAGGCAACCATCACTGTTTAATATGACATCACCTTTTTTGCACTCAAGAGATTCTGAGATCATTTGTTTGAAATGCAACTTCAACTTTAACCACTTGATCTTGAGAATAATACAGAGAAAATATCAACCTGATAGACTTATTTTATTAACTAATAGTAACGCTGTAGGGAGTACATACTGAGAGCGACTGGCTAGCTGTGTGGTTTTTCACACAGTTTTTTTTTTCTCATTTCCCTTAGAAAAGTTGACATTAATGATGCCATTCATAAAGCAAAAATATCTAGAGCATCAGGTCCTGATATAATTTATAATGCACAGTAAAACACATCATTGAGTTATGGTCTGAAATCTTATTGATTCTTTTATACAACATTTTAATGGTGCCAACCAAATGGCCAGCCATGCAGACTGACATTTTATTTTGCCACTACTGGAAACATAGTTGGTTTGCAGTAAATGTCAAGTAAAAGTTTCAAACAACTCCATACTCGGCAGCAAAGTCGAGTACCATGCAACGGATTTCGCCCTTCTTAAAATCTGCTTGCCAATGTGAGTGAGCTAGTAGATTTTGCAAGCCCTACGGTGTATGCTCCCTTTTAACATTTTTCATAAAATAACATGTTGGGGAGATCAGACAAGTTGCGTGTAGTAGTGAGGGAGCACTGAGCGAGCCTGAACACATCGCAGGTGAGGGGGAAGAACTTGGCAAATTTACAGATCATGCAAAGGGTTGGGGCGTTGCAGCATGCTGCGGTAAATGGAAAATGGTCAAGCCACAAGGTGACAAGTGGGGTGTTAGGTGAGCAGCATGGGAGGGTGCCAGGCAAGCAGCATCGGGGAAAGAGCAGCATAGGCAAGCCACATCGGGGGAGGAGTGCAAGGGACCTGCTGCAGCTCACGGGTTAAGCAGAGATTCTGCTATTCAGGTGAAATCACTGGGCAAGCAGTGGGTTTGCAGCAGTGTGCAGTGGGGGCATGGGGCAGTGCTGCTAGGAGGCGTACGGCAGTGAAGCAAGGAGGGAGTCATCAACCACATATTTATGTGGCAGGATGGTGCAGGCTCAAAGGTGAGGCACAAGGCCAAAGGAGTGTGTTGCGGCACAGGGCAATCAGGAGTGCAAGCAGGTGAATGCTGGGTGAGCAGCAGGGAGCGCAGGGTGGTGTGTGGCAAGGGGGTGCAAGATGGCAAGCAACAGGTGTGTGTGTCAAAGCGGTGCTGGATGGCATAGGGTGAGCAGGGAATGGCATAATGTCGGGCGAGCAGGGGCACTGGTAGCAGGGTCGAATCGCCAGTGAACGTTAATTGCAGGGCGGGCATGGAATGTGTGTGCAAGGGGTGTAGGACGGTGGTGCCTGATGGCAAGGAAGTGTGCAGCACAGGGCCGTGGGGAAGCGTACGGCAGGTAGTTGTGTGGCAGTGAGGTGCAGCAGGGAGAGCAAAAGGGCGCTGGGCAAACAGGGGCACACCGGATGAGTAGCGGCAGGGCACACAATGCAGTATGCAGCAGCAAGAGGCGGAGTCCAGCTGGAGAGTAGGTGGGCAAGGGGCTGTTTCTGAAAAGGGGCTGCAGGTCACTATGCAATGCATGCGGTGGCTGTGGGGGTTCATCAGCGCACTTCAGGAAGTGTGTGGCAAGGGTGACAGAGCAGAAGCAGGCAAGGAGCATGCTGCAGCATGGGGGTGTGGGGCAGCACAGGGTCACCAGGCAAGCAGTAGGGGCAGAGCAGCAGGTAGCAGGGAAGTGCATGGCATGAGATAATAATAATAATAATAATAATAATAATAATAATAATAATAATAATAATAATAATAATAATAATAATAATAATAAGAGCACAAAATGGCATGGGTGCAATGCAGCATAGGGCGGCATAGGGAACTAGGAGCAGTACAGAGCATGCTTTGGCATGGCACAAGGCACGACACAGAGCAAGGAGAAGCAGAGGGGAATTCAGGGACATGAGCAGGTGGACACTGGGTAAGAGCAAGCATGGGGCATAAAGGTGGCACTGCAGCGATGGGCAGTTTAGGTGGGCTTCGGTTGGTGTGTGGCTAGGTGGTGCAGGATGGTATGCAACAGGGGACACAGGCAGTGATGCATGAGGGGGCACTATGCATTGACACAAGGAGCTGGGTGAACTGCAATACAGCGATGCCAAACAGGCAGCAGGAACGGGGCTCCGGGTGGTCAGCAGGGGTGAGGATGCACCAGGGAGCAGCACAGTATGGGAGCACAGGGTGTGGGACAGCATGAGGCAAGGTGCAGCACAGATCGAAGTGTAATACAGAGCAACGTGCAGCGAGGGACACAGGGTGAGGTGCAGGAAGGGTCAAAGTGAGCAAAGCAGCCATAGGGTAAGGGGGCCAGGAGCAAAGTGCAGAAGAGTTGAATGGGCAAGGCGCAGCAGTGGTTCACATGGTTAGCTGCAGGTGGAGAGGAACAGCAAGGTGTTACTAGCAGGCTCAAAAAGTGTTTTTTGACTGAGGGGACAGACAGAAATATCTAACAGACTACCACATTGCCATAGGCAATACAAGTACACAGATGTGGAGAAATGGACACAGAGGTTCAAGCACTGTATAGTCCCCGGTAACCCACACCCTTCACTCACGCCCCTCAACATTTTAATAAGCCAAAAGTTCCTAGAAACCTAAACGACATCTTCTTCAATAAAGGGGACATAACTATACCAAACAATTATCACCCAACACACTTCTAAATGCTTCCAGCAGTCTCAATTCCTTTGAATGAAATTGAAGTATGGGCTCCTAAAGCAAATTGACTTAGTAAATTACAAGTGCTATGTTTCAATCAGCTGCTGAGGTTAGGTGGTACTATAATACATTGAGGAGAAATAGGACCCAATTCATGGAATTATTTGAAGTTAGAATCGGGACTTTGCGTACCATTCTTTTTTTTAAAAAACGTTTCTTTATTGGCAAGAAGTAGCAACTGGTATAGCACAATTTGCACGAATGACATACAATTCGTGTTGAAGCGTGAATGACAGAACGCAGGTTCTACAGAAGGTCACATGCAATCCAACAACAGTTAATTACAATAGAGGCATGTATCATGTAGAGCGGTCCGCCCCCTGATCAGGAGAGGGAGGGGATGACAAGAGCTCAAGGTCCACCTTGCGGTTCAAGTAACTACAGAACTCAGTCCATATGTTTTTAGGGCGAGCATTGCTAGGCAGCAAGTTAATATAGTCATTTTCACAGGATTGTGTCCAGGTGAGGGCCTTCAGCCACATTTCTAGGGAAGGGGGGGATCTGCGCTTCCAACATTGCAGAATGCATTTCTTGGCCACAATAGCCGCCACATTCAGAAACCTAGCTTCCCTTTTCGCTTCCATCCCCTCCCAAAGCCCAAACAGAAGAGACAGAGGTTCCGGGCCTACACAGAACCCCACTACCTCGGAGAGGGTTTCAAGCACAGCATTCCAGAATGGGGCCAGTGCCCCACAAAACCAGAACATGTGTGCATGGTCCGCTTCAGTAGATCTACATCTTGGACAGGGGTGGGATTGATCCAGGGCAAATTTCCCAATCGCGTAAGGAGTGTAGTATAGGCGATTGAGCAGTTTGTATTGAATACATCTAACTCTGGAATTAAGAGAAACCTTGCGAGTATGCATACACATTTTGGTCCACATATCATCTGTGATGTCTATTCCCAGATCCCGGCTCCAGGCATCCCGAACCGAGTGGGGGTGGGGGGGCTCGGCAGCGCGCGCCATCAACATTTTATACAAGGAGGATACAATGCCCCTACCACCAGCGGAATTGGCTATATAGCTGACCTCGGGGGACTCGGGGGGTTCGTCCGGGTACGAAGGCCACATGTCTTGGATTGCCGCCCTGATACGGAAGTATTGCAGCAGCTCCAGTGGGGACCTGGAGTGCCCGGGCTTCCACGTATCTGGGGTGATGAATTTCTCATCAGGGAACAGGTCGGAGAATGATCTGTATCCCAGGTCTGACCAGTGACGCATGAGAAGCTTATCCTGTGTGGGGGTGAGGCCACGGAAAGACCAGAGAGGAAGCCATTTGTAATAAGGGGGTGAGCCGGAATCAGGCGTCAGAATCTGCCGCCACGCCCTTATAGTGGAGGCCACCAGGTCAGCAGGGGCCTGCGATCGATACGAGTGAAAGAGGATCAATGACATGACGTTCACCTCCTCAGCGGCCAGGATTTCGAGCTTAACATGCGGAGGGGTTCCTGGTGCTGGTACCAGTACGTAGCGTATTGGGCCTGGGCGGCTATCCAGTACTGGGTGAGATCAGGTGCACTGAAGCCACCCCTCTCGTAAGGCAGGGTCATATGCTGCCACTTTTTGCGCACGGCCCCTGAGTGCCAGAGAAAGCGGGCGCACCCCGCATGCAAGTCCGCAAAGTACTGTTTTCCAGGCCAAAGTGGAACGTTAGCGAATATGTACAGACGTTTTGGGACTATTATCATTTTTATTAGAGACAGTCTTCCTAAGAGTGATAGGGGGAGGTTCTGCCATCTTTCCATCTTGGTATGAGCATAATGTGCGGCAGCCCCATAGTTCTCAGACAATAAAGAGGATTTTGAGAGGGACACTTGGACCCCTAAGTATTTGATGCCATCAGGTGCCCATTTGAGAGGGAATTCGCATGCAGGTTGGGAGGTTGCAAGGGTGAGGGGAAAGATTTCTGATTTAGAGTAATTATTAGTGAAGCCCGAGAATGTGCCAATTTTGATAATTTCACGTATGATCGGGTCGAGGTGGATTGAAGGGTCTTTAATATATAACAGCACGTCATCGGCGTAAAGTGAAATGATTTCAGGAGTATCCCGCAAACGAATCCCCTTGCGCATGTGGTTGTTACGTACACTGTCAGCCATGGGCTCGATGGCCATCGCGAACAACAAGGGAGAGAATGGGCAGCCCTGTTGCGTCCCTCTATGGAGGGAGAAGGGAGCCGACAGGTTAGAGTTGACTAGGACTCTGGCCACAGGGTTAGTGTATAACAATTTAATGCAGGACATCATGTACGGGCCAATCCCCATCTTCTCCAGTACCGCCCACAAATATTGCCACAACACCATGTCGAACGCTTTTTGTGCGTCCAGCGGCACGGCCACCGCATTGGCTCGGGGGTCGGTTCTAGAGATTACGTTAAATAGTCGCCGAATGTTTAAGGCAGTGGAACGGGCAGGGACAAAACCGCTCTGGTCTGGGTGAATCAAATATTTCATGATGGGCAGGAACCTATTTGCTATGATTTTGGCGAAGATTTTGGTATCAGTATTTATGAGGGAGAGGGGTCTATAAGAGCCACATTCATCTAGAGGCTTACCCGGTTTGGGAAGCACCGTAATAACAGCCTCGCGCAAGGAACAGGAGAGGGTAGTAAGACGCAACGACTCCTCCCAGACCTTGTGCAGGCACGGGGCAAGAAGGGCAACATGTTCCTGATAGAACTCGGCGGTCAGGCCATCTGGACCAGGGGCTTTACCCTTAGGTAGGGCCGAAATGACAGCAGTGATCTCCTCAAGGGTGAAGGGAGCATCTAATTGTTCTTTGGTGGCTAGAGATATAAGGGACATTGGGATGCGGTCATGGAGGTCATCAAGATCTCGCGGGCTGTGGTCTGGTTGCTGGGCATAAAGGGTTGTATAGAAATCTGCAAAGGTCTCAAGAATGGGCCGGTCAGACCATTGTCGCACTCCACCACTATCGATGATACTATCAATTCGAGCTCTGCCTCCCTCGGCCCGGGCGAGGCGGGCAAGAGTACAGCCTGGCCTCTCTCCTTCACCATACTTCCGGGCTGCAATGGGACGGGGGAGGTATCTTATTTCGCTGTGGGCGAAGGACTCAAACGTGTCTAGTTAATTTCTAATCTGTGCCAGCTTGGGCGGAGAGGGGGCGGCCGCATACTCGTGCTCTAGCTCCCCGAGTCTGGACTCAGAACGGCACAGAGAGTTTCTGATGTCCTTCAGGACCCCAGCCTCCCTGGAGATACACATGCCCCTGATGAAAACCTTAAAGGCCTCCCACCTCACCCCATCCGTTGTATCGTGGCGTTTGTTATTATCAAAAAACGAGGTGATATCTGCAAGGATGTCAGCCTTGAAGACTATATCGTGTAGTGCGGCTGACTTAAACCGCCAGTGAGAGTGCGGAGGGAGGGTCGGGCTCAAGGCAATGTCTAACGTGATCGGGGAGTGATCGGAGAGTGTGCGAGGCAGGATCTGTGTGGTACCTATTTTGCCCATGAGCCCCGCGGAGAGAAGTAAAAGATCGATCCTGGAATGACTGTCATGGACGGAGGAGTACAATGTAAACTGTTTCGACTTGGGTGGAGTGCTCTCCAGGCATCCACCAGACCGGTAGTGAGCATGTGTGCATGTAGGCAGCGAGCGGCCCTAGAGAGTGTTCTAGGTGCAACACCGGATCTGTCCAAGTCAGAGTCGAGGATGAGATTCATGTCCCCCCACCCCAGATGATGGGAACCCCAACATAGCCAAGTAGAATGTCAAGGATTTGGTCGAAAAACTCGGGTGCATCTATGCATGGGGCATATGTGTTGACCAGGAGGTATTCTGTATTAGCGAGAACACAGTGAAGGATCACATATCTACCCTGGACATCTATATGGCTGGTGCGAAGGGAGAACTGCAAGGATTTGTGAATCAAGGTGAGGACCCCTCTGGATTGTGAAGAGAACACAGTATAATACCTACTGGGGCCCCATGACGGGGCAAGAGAAGCCGATAAATGTGCGAGGGCGTGAGTTTCCTGTAAGAGAAGTATTTTGACCCCATGCCTCTGGGCGTAGGCCGTGATCCTGCATGCCTTCATGAAGTTGCTGAGCCCTCTGATATTCCAAGACATCAGCCTAATAGCCATTCAGCAGCAATTTAGGGGGGATTCGAGTAATGTGTGTCATATTTTGTCGAACTGGTGCCGGCAACTTGTACAGCTGCCAGATGTGTCATACCAAAAGCTACCACTGTCTCACCGTTTTTATTGTTAAAACATCCCCCAACAACCCCACCCACCTCCCTCACTGCCACCCACAACACAGCAGTACCCAAAAACCCACCCAAGGTCTCATGTCTGTTGTGCCGAGCCCAACGGGGCTGGACCAGCCCCCAAACCAAACATGGGAGCAACCAATGAACTAAACAAGCCAAACTGCTGCTGCCGTGAGCCCGATTAAGATTGTAGAACGGTGAAATACACCAAATACCGTACAGCGGCGGCATAGTTAAACTTTAGAGGAGACAACACAGTAGGGCACAGTGAGCATGGGCTATAGGAATAGAGGATCCCAGTACAAGTGCAATACACCATCAACCATACAGCTGTGACCCACGTTACGATTCATGAAATTTCAATGAGTTACGACAATAAGAGAGAGCATAAGGGAAAGAATACATGAGATTACGGGGAAAATGCAAATGACAGGTGTGGTAGTGGCACCACAATAATTCGAGTAGCGGGTGCAAGGCAAGCTGGCTCAACCCTCATCTACGGGGTCTCCCTCAGGGCCTGGGACAGGAATATGGGACTCGATGAATTTAACTGCTTCCTCAAGGACAGTGAAAAAGTACAGTTATTACGATGGGTGAGCTTCAGCCTTGCAGGGAACAACATGGCATATTCCACCTTCCTCTCTCGGAGCATTTTTTTCACGCGATTGAATTGTTGCGCTCCATTTGGACGTTGACAGAGAAGTCAGGAAAAATGCGGATAGTCTGGGACTCAAGTCTCAGTTCCCCTTTCTCCCGGGAAAGCCGTAGGATGTGGTCTCTATCTCTGAAGCTAAGAACCTTAGCTATAATTGGTCTGGGGAAGTCGCCCGGCTTGGGGCGTGGGGCCAGTGACCGATGAGTGCGCTCAATAGTAAAGAAAGGGGAGAGTTGAGGATCACCTAGGAGGTCTCTAAGATGGGTCTCGACTGCCAGTTCCATTTTGCCTTTGAGGGCTGTCTCAGGAACCCCCACTATGCGGATATTATCATAAATCATTGCATTTCGCCTTGACCTGCTTCATATCTCGCACCAATTCAAAGACCGTATTCTGGAGCGTGTGTACCTCGTCCTCAGTGGCCCCAATTCTGGTCCCGGCCTCCACCAGCCTAGTGCCATGCTGATCCAATTTGGTGCGTAGTGAGGCAACATTTGCATTTATGTCATCTAATTTTTCATGAAATGACGCAAAGTTTTTGGCCATAGACTCCATGATTGACGTAAGGTCCGGCTGAGGAGAACATGAGGATACATCCGGGTCGTCTTGAATAAGGGCAGCCCCAGCCTGGTCTTGCTTGGCAAGCGATTTGGCAAACTTGTCCATTGCTCCAGCCTTGTTGGCTCCACGTGCTTTGCCGGACATTTTGGGGGGGCTTTGAGAACGGTAGAGGGTGTATCATTGAAGGACAGAAATAGGGACCAGGGGGTTTATGGAGGGACTAGGTCCAAATCAACGATGGGGCGGCATCCGTCTAGTAGGGAGGAGGCAGGAACACCACCAACAGGCGTGTTATAGGGCGGTAAGCCCGCTCTGAGGGGCAAGCGAGGAGTCCCAGGGCCAGTGTAATCTGGGGGGGACAGTATCTTGCAGCGCCTGCCTCTGAGCCAGGAGGGTCTAGGCAGATGTGGCCAGTGATGAAGGGCAGCGCTGTCAGGGGCGCATGATCCTCCCGGGGCGTAGCAAGTAGGTGCGCTGGCTGGGGAGAGGAGAATAGTAGACGCCCAGGGTGGCACCAGCACCGGGTGAGTGGTCCAGGGGGAAGCCCGGTGTGCGTGGGGGTCGCTATCCTGCGTAGAGTGGAGCAGGGACAGCCCGAGGACGTGGCAGACAAGATAGGCTGATTGTGTAGCGACCAGCTCCCCCAACCTCCTCACCTCGGGACTTCCGCAGAACGAAGTGTGTGTAGCAGCTCGGGTAGTAGCAGGCCTCCAATCTGCAGCAGCGGATCCGGGCAGGAGCGGGGCTCAAAGCAACAGCAGGATCCCGTAGCCAGGAGGCCACAGCATGGCCGCCAGTTACGGCCGTCCCACGGGACCCGCGAAGTCAGCGGCAGAGCCGCGAGGGAAAGGTGCCGGGCTGATGTCAGTGCGGGGGCCGCTCCGGCAGCCCCCGCCGAGTTTCAGTGTGATGCCTCCCGTCAGGGGGCGGCGCCGTCACCACAGCGCAGGGAAGGAGTGCAGGGCTGATGTCTGTGCGGGGGCTGCTCCAGCAGCCCCCGCCGTATTCCTGAGTGATGCCTCCCGACCGGGGGCCGGCGCCGATGCCGCAGCGCAGAAGGAGGAGTGCTGGGCTGATATCGGTGAGGGGGCCGCTCCAGCAGCCCCCGCCGTATCAGGAGTGCTGCCTCCCGTCAGGGGGGCGGCACCGTCGTCGCAGCACAAGAGGCGGGCCGGCAAGAGGAACCAACAGGGCGCACCCCCAAGGGAAGCGCGGGGGGCGGATGGCCGCGTCTCCCCGCGGCGCCTGGCCGCGACGTCCGGGGCGAGCGGGCGGAGAGGGGAGAGTCTCCACGCCTCAGGTGGCCGCACGCCCCAATAGCAATCCCAGAGGGCAGGCGGCCGGCCGTCTCCACACAGCGATGCGCCGCAGGGTGATGAGGCGGACGGGCCACCGAGGAGCCGTGCGGCCCGGAGGCCTCAGCCGGCAGGGTGGTTCGCCCCAACCCAGGGCAGGATGAAGTGGAGGCAATGGGCAGCAGGATGCGCGGGGTCTTGGCCTCAGTATGACCATAAAACCGCCGATTGAGGCGGATATGCAGCGCTCGGGCCACGGAGCGTTAAAGCTAAGTGGCCATCTTGCTGGCTGCTCAACAGCGCCCCCCTTTGCGTACCATTCTGCATGCAAAACCCCCTTTGTCGATTCATGGAATAGACTCTGCAGGACTTTTCCAGATTTTGTGGGGACTTCGTGCAGGCCCGGCACATCTCTTGGAGTGGTCAACCGCCTTGCGCAAGACTCCTTGCAGAATGTGGGCCATGCCTACGCAGAGATTCAAATAGGAGGTGGAACATGCAGAATGAGGAAGAACAAGGGAAAATGTGGCCTAAGCAATCGCACACAGCCCACCGCAAACCCTACCGAATTCATGGATTTCAACGCACAACCTTGTGTTGGGAAAGTTCACATGCAAACCCTGTGTTCCATACGCCACATTATAGCAGGCATAAAGACCAATGCGTAAAGGATCCCATGCATATAACGCACACAATGTACACCAAACTAACATCGGACAGCTGCAATGAACCCTGCAATAGCAGGAGCTTTCATAAATGTACACAGAAGGATGAGGAGGATGCCTAGGGCCCAGATTTTTGCACAATGCACAAGGTTGTTCAGGATACCTGATATCCAGGCATATACTAGGTAATGGTCCCCACATGTGATTCTAGACCTTGTCTGGGAATGGGAGCAAGCTCTAGATTCGCCCACCATCTGCTCCCAAGCCCTTACCCCCCTTGAAAATGTGCTGAATGCACTTCATTTCTTGACCTCTGGTTCCTTCCAGCATGCCACGGCCATAGTTGGTGGGATATCGCAGGCCACACAATCCTGCTATTTCCACCAGGTGTTGGCCTGCAAAACAACAAGTGCATGTGTGCGCATGCACATATATATATATGCACTCTTGGCCCACCGCATCGCTGCTCTCTGCCCCAATTTTCAGTGTTATGCGGATGATACCCAGCTCATTTTCAGGCTACCCTCAGCCTCCTCCTCTCCCTCTCTCATCTCTGAATGTCTGTCTGCTATCCAGGAGTGGTGTGCCGCAAATGAACTCTGCCTTAATGCCAGTAAGACTGAGATTCTACTCATCGGCACACCCATTCCCTCTTTCCCTGTTGCTCTCTGTCCGGCCTCTCTTGGCCTTCTTCCTGCCCCCACCTGCAAGGCTAAAAACCTCAGGGTCATCTTCGACTCCACACTCTCCTTCTCTCCTCACATCTCTGACGTCTCTAAGAAGTCACACTACCAGCTGCACCTCCTCAGAGGTATTCTCCCTTTCCTCTCCTTCCCCCAGAAGCTCACCGTCTCCAGAGCCCTGGTTCTCTCTAAGCTGGACTACTGTTAACAGCCTCTATCTAAAACTGCCTGCCTCTACTCTCCGCCCTCTGCAACTTATCCAAAACAGGACTGCGAGACTTGTCCTTGGCCTCAAGCCCAGTGATCGTATCTCTCCAGGACTGAAATCTCTGCACTGGCTGCGAGGATTAAGTTCAAAACCCTCTGCATTGTCCACAAGGCCTTCTGGGGCCAAAATATCTTCAACTCTGTCTTCCTAAATATCTTCCTTCTCGATCTCTTCGCTCATCCGCCTCCAACTCCCTCAGGGTCAGTCGCTTCTCCAAGCAACGAGTGGGCGGTAGATCTCTGTCGTCGGCAGGGGCCTCCCTCTGGAACAGCCTTCCTGCCTCCCTTAAACTTGAGGAGGACCATCTCCGGTTCCGGAAGCACCTCAAAACCTTCCTCTTTGCCTCTGCTTTCTTTCCCCCTCTCCCCTGCTGAATTCCTGGCTGATACTGCACTGGTTACCTGGCCACCCTTCTGTTCTCGGGCTCAGGCCCCACCAGCTGCACACCCGCACTGCCTCCCTGGAAATCCTTGTACCTGGGGACTGTTTTCTGTAGCCCTACAGTCCCCTACCAGCACTCATCTGCACTTACCCTGCACTTGGCGCCTTCTGGCCATTACTATCTTATTATTCTACTATCCTATGTACTGCACTTCCCCTCTCCCCTGCCCCTTGCACTGTGCCCTTTCCCCCATCCCACGCACTTGCGCCATCTGCATGACACTTGGCCTAGTAAGATCGTTGTCTGTCTTCCCTTGTTCCCCCTCCCTTGGCTCGTCGCACCTTGAAACACTGGTGTATAGGCGCGTTATAAATGCCATATCATATCATATAAGCGCCCAGAACACTGGAGGAAAGTGTGCCTGGAATTCTATGCAATTGCATACCTTCCACTTGTACTAGGTGCAATTGACTGTACACATGTTGTGCTACAGCCCCCATGGTTGACGGAGCACCTATACAGCAGTTGCAAGCACTGGCATTCCAATAACGTGCAGGTAGTATGTGATGCTAATGGAGTGATCATGGATTCCCTTGCAGCATGCATGACAGCTACATCTATTGCCACTCACCACCCCCCAGGGCCCTGGCATCTGGAAAATATTTGTCTCATCAGTGAGTTTGACCTGTCATGCGCATGCATGCATGTCACACACTGAAAAACAGACCATGACAATAAATAGAAATAACAACCATGTACAGATTGTCAGGGGACTGTGCCTATCCGCTATCACCATTCATGGTTACGCCATACCAAAGTCCTGCCACACCAGCTGAGGTAAGATACAATTCATTACAAGTAGCCACTAGGGAGATAATGGGGCGCACATTCAAGGTGCTTAAGTCACATTGCCGCTCCCTTACCCACTCTGGTGGGGTTTTGCGATATGCCCGACCAGTAATCTGTAAATTCATAGTGGCAGCATGTGTACTGTAAAATGGTGCCACATGGGGTGGTTTACCAGTGGAAATGCATGTGGGATACTGCACTCAATCACGGGTATCAACCTTTCCCTTGGTTGGACAAAGGGCACAAGGAGAGGCTGCACGCACCCAGCTGTTGCAAACATACTTCAACTAAAAACTTGCCATTGTGGAGCACACGCAGTTAGGCCACATACCAGGTGCTATGCAATGATGATTGGGCCCTAACCTCCATGCCCATAACATCACCCAAGAATATGTGTCTGGGAGAGGAAAATCATGTTCATCCATTAGACATGAAATAACTTGCACAAACAGTGTTCCTTGTAAGATTAGTAAGTGTGAGTATTTTACTCCATAGTCATTAATGTTGGGAGTAAAATTATGTTTTAGGGAGTGCAATTCCCAATGAGAGTAATTCATAAGCGAGTAAAAATATGATTTAACTGAAAAACTGCATTTTTTGGTACTATATATTCCTTTGCACCTAGTCATTTATGCTCATCAAAGGATACATGTTAATTCTTCCAATTAGGCATTTAAAATAGTAGTGTACACCTGTGGTACTACATGCACTGCTGGGCCAAACATATACATATCGCTATGAGGGAGAAAGCAAGTACGCAAGATTCTACATGTTTTTTCATATTTTCTGTTGGGAGTATTTGCCCATTTTTAAAGAGCAAAAGTGGCTGAAACACCCCTTATCTGTAGGGCTGTGTACAAAGCACCGATATAGTCATATCAACTAGAACCAATAACCCAAAAGCACACAGCACAATCAATACAGTTCCTGACCACCGTCATATGAACACTAAGCACTATTCTACATGTAGCTGCCAAACTATGCATAGGAGAACACAAGTTGGAAGGCACAGTACAAAATGGAAATGAGCAATTAATACATGTGAGGAATGCTCTTGACTCCCTATGCATGCTTCACAAAAATATACCAGTAGCCAACCCTTTCCCTTACAAGAAGTATGCTCACAATGCACATTCTCATAACAATAGTCATGCAGACATTTGAGAAATGCAAGTGCACTGCAATAAATATGCACATCTCACCTCACACCTTTTCCCTTCTGAGCCTGCACCAGCTGTACCGTGGAATGCAAGGATGTCCCCCTCTGTAGGCCTGCAAACCACCCAACACTGATGATCTGTTCTGTACAGGCATACAACAGCAACATCCCCTTCAACTGCAGCAACCATCTTCCCCCAGCAGAATACCTCTGGAGAGAAAAACAACACAAGGTCAGGGCAGGCAATACATCTATGCACCCAATTACACGGCAATATACTCCCCCCTAAGTGCCATGCAACAAATGCAAACGAGATCTCAATAGCAAGCGATCAACTTGTGACCGTGTACCTATGCAGCCATAGGCACCGACCTCAAGCCAAAGCAAAGAAAACAACCCACACAGTGACACCTTACCCACCCACAACCCCTATACTGCCTGCCCCCTAGAGTGTCATGCAATGTAGGACCAGGTACCATTTCCCCCTTGTCATAGAAATAGGACATTGTGAACACTCTGATCCAGTCAGAGTCAGTATGACACTGAGAGGACTCCCAAAAAGAGATCACTGAGAGGTTGGAAACCCAGGAATTCCTTGGAAGATATATCATACCCTGATTAATGTGCAGTGTGACAGTGAACTAAACACTGGCAGTGTATTCGGTTTTGTAAAGGCCAAGATGACGGGATGCAAACATATCAGCAATTGCATTGAAGACATGATCCTGCAGAAGGCAGCTGATACCAGAGGCAGCCGTCATACAGGAAGGCAGGGCACAGAGGCAACTGTCATAAAAGAGATAAGCAGACATGAGAAAGAAATGAGAAACAGAGGCCAATGACTCTGCCACACAAAAGGGAGCAGGCAACAAGTAAGAGAAAGGGAAGGCAGACTTCACAAGAAATGCATTGAAAAGGGACTAATGTGCAGAGTACTGAATGGAGCGTTGATATGCATTGAGCAGGTTTCTACGGGCAGAAAAACATCTGCTGGTGTACCATTCAGGGTACATGTTCACCATGGCAAACAACAAAACCTGAACAATGGTGTGTGCCTGGTGTCTGCAGTGAACATGGCATCCCCTAAATGCCCATCAATGCTGTGCTGTGTGTGGATCTTCCTTGGGACAGCACCCCCAGAAGTGGTAGAAGGACCAAGAGTGGACTGTATGCATTGCTAGACATGACTCGAAAAGCTCTGTGAATTGGATGCCACACGGCAGGCAGGACACATGCAAAGACTGCAAGGAAACACTTGCCATCACTACCATCATCATGTGTCCCAGCACACATACAGCTGGATGTGCCACCCTCATAACAACTGACCAATAAATGCCTGAAAATGACAGCTTCCCTCACGTCAATCACCCTGAAATCAGTGCAACCCTGATTGTATTAATAAAACAGCACAATGCCAGACTCCCTGCCACCAACACCAAAGTGCCAACCTGAGTAGCCTCACTTACCTGCACAAGGTAACTGCCTGACTCTCATCCACTGCATCCCACCTGAAACAACATTTTGAACTTGAAAATACCTGCATTGCATCAATGTAAAGATACTGCACAGGCATAATATCTCACATATGCAAAAAGGAAATAGTCAAGGTCCAACCAGTGTCAAAATCTGGAAGTACAAAAAACTGTTACCTCACCTGGTCTCTGTGGAGACGTTGGAGTACAGTTACAGCCCTCCCGGGGGTGCAGTCGCTCGGGTCTGACTTCGCCCTCTGTGCTTATGTGGTGACTGGTGCCAATAGGTGATGCTCCTCGGGACGGCTCCTGTGTGGAGAATAAGGTGCTTGAGTATGCCTGCTTGTGCGCCCGATCCACTTCCAGACCCCTTCTCCCAAACCGTGGTACCTGTGGGATGCGCTGTCCCTGAAAGCTCACCTGTTGATTAGTTTTGGCAAGCACTCTGTCCTGCTGCTTCTGCCAGGGGCGCTTATATGATCTGGACCTAGTTTCTTCACTGTCCCTTGCACGTGGTAGTCCAGTCCTGCTGTGACTAAGCCACTATACTTCAGGTAGGTGTTCCTGTTTGCCTTTTTCTTTCCTCATCTGTTTGTGTTGTATTGTAAAGTTTGTTGTCTTCTATTGCTGTCCATTCCACTTTTGATGCTTGCTCTTTTGCTTTCTTCCCTTGCAGGTGATGTTGCCAGCCGGCAGAAGCTGCAGAGCTCGAGGCGGCAGCCGGAGGGAATGAGGAACAAAGCTGCAGCAGTACAGTAGCTGGTGTGTTGTTAACTAGAGGGCACGCGGGGTTCAAATGTGGCGCAGCCCTAGGACGGGTGTTCTAACCTTGTCTTTCTTCTTCTTCACAGGGACAAGTTCGTGGAGGAGGAGTGCAGTGCTGCGGCATCGGGATCAAGATCACTGGATATCAGGAGATGAGTCTGCAGATGAAGTGATGAAGCACCAGTTTCCTGGAGGTGAGTATGCAGGTTAACGCCTGGTTTCAAAGGTAAGTAAACTGGTCCAAGCGGCGGTGAGCGTCATGTTGCACAAGAGTGCACGTTAACGTGAAGCATGGGCCTTAAGGATGGAGCAGTTTATATAGCTAAGCTTCTGAAGCCACGCCCACCAGGTTCAGCCTGCCTGCCACACCCTGCCACACCCGATGAGTCAGCACATGAAGACCAGGCCTAGGGAGCCACACCCGATGAGTCAGCACAGGAAGATGTTCTCTGGAATAAAGGCTTTCAGCTCCTGGAAAGTTCTTGTAAAATAAAAGCACTCCTGCACTGAAATAAAGAAAAAGTTAATTAATACTAAAAAGAGCACATTTAACTGGAGACTATCTAAGGCAAAATTGGACACAAAGAAACTATTCACTATCCTCCGTGAAATGGAATCACCATTACCTCAGGTTGATAACACTCCCAAGGACAAGCCTTGGCGTACCGACATACAAAATGGCTTAGCAAATAAAATCACCTCCCTCCAACTCAAAATAGCTAAAAAGAAAGCCTCTCTGCTCCTACCTGTAGAACCCTTACCTCAGCAGCAACTACCTCTCATTACTAATGATAGTACCACCCTGCCCTTCAGCTTCAAGAAAATATCCATCACTGAAACAGAAAAAAATATACTTTCACTCAAACCTTCTAATTGTAAAGGAGATAACTGCCCAGCCCAAATCGTAAAGAATGCAGCTAGAGACCTAGCCCCTTTCATCACAAAGCTCATCAACACTTCCTTCAAGACAAACCTAGTGCCTAATAATCTCAAACAATCCTGGGTGCTCCCACTGCTCAAAAAACAAACTTTAGGCCCGTCTATCCCGACCAACTACCGACCCATCACTACTGTCCCTTTTCTACTTAAAATCATTGACAGAATAGCTTACCTACAAATACAAGATTACCTAGAAGCCAACAACCTACTAGGAGCGCATCAGTCCAGCTTCCGCCCCCTCCATGGCACAGAAACAGCCTTGATTGACCTTAAGACCCAAATTGACGAGTTGAAGGATAATGGCAAATCAGCTATGCTACTCCTCCCTAACCTATCGGCAGCCTTTGACCTGGTGGATCATGCAGTCTTATCAATCAACTTAGGTCAGCTGCCCATTTCTCACGTGATGCTATAACCTGGGTTCAATCCTTCCTAGCAAACTGTGCAATGAGAGTCTATGACATTCGGATCTTGGAACACGCATGGTTTTATCCACCTGTTTCACATACCATGGATGTGCGACCTAGATTTGATATGTCTTCAAGAAACATGGCTAACTGAATGTCCTATCTCTACCTTGTTTGAGATAGCTCTAAGCCCTGCGCTCAAGTCGTCAAAAGGAAGACCTATGGCTGGGCTTTTTATAGCTGTGAAAAAAGAACTTGGCCTCAGAATTGTTGAGACGAGGAATGTCTCCCCTTACATTCAGACTGCCAAAGTGATGATACCCAGATCTCACAAGCCTGAGTCCCTGTACATCATCAACCTATACTGCAACCAGACAGCCACCGGAATTGTACCATTCATCGATCAAGTGACCACCATTATAGACATGATATTAGAAAACTCTTGTGTCGCACAAATAATAATCTGTGGAGATCTAAACATCCACTGCCTGAATCTGGACACTAACATTACAACAAAGTCCCATCGAAAAAAGACCAACGAACTAGCTGCCCATACTTGGTGTGCAAAAATGGGCTCCCGTAGACTGGCACTTCTGAACGGGAATCTGCTTGGTGATTTACCAGCCAACCCTGCATGGAGCCGAGACCAGCCGTTCTCAACACTGGACAACTTCTTTGTTTCCGAATCCTTCCTAACAAAAGCTAGTCGCTTAGAGGTCACTAAGATGGACCACACTGACCATGATATGCTGAAGATGACTTTTAACATCCAAAACACCACAACGCAAACATTATGCCCTCATGCCATTTCCTTTCATTCTGGAAGGATAAGACTAAATCTCAGAACTGCCGATGTCAACTTTATTGTGTCCACAATGCTGTTAACACCTGACTTGATAGAATATCAGCATCGTTTGTCTCACTTTTCGGAACACAAACAAGGCCTCAAACAAGTAAGCTACACCACAGACATAAGTTTGATATCGAAGTGCTGCAGCACAAACGTTTGTTGTGTGGCGAGATAAGAAAGTTAGCTCGTGAAGACCCAGGTCTTTACTGTGCAGAAAAAAAACTTGCAGAAATACAAGAACTGGAGTAAGGCTCATAACGCGATTCTTTTACAGAACAATTCAGAGGAGGTGCGGACAAAACTCAAGAACAAAAACTCCTCCATATTTTGGAGCCTTATAAACAACCTTGCTGCTCCTCAGGATGCGCTTCAGGCCTCACCCATTTCCGAAGAAAATTGGGTGAAACATTACACGGAAATGTTTAGCACAACCAAAGTTGAAATTGAGAAAAACCTTGGAAATCTGGCGCCTTGGGAGCTGAAATTTGACATAAAGCTGAAAAACACTGTACTTCCTTCATAATTGTATTATTACTATAATCCGTGGAAAAATTAAGGTCCGATGCAGTTCTGTTATCACAGCGGGAGAGCGCACATTATGTGGGGTGCATCCCAAGCATATATCTAATATCCTAGTCAGGTACAGGAGATGCTGCAGGCATCATTACAGATCAAGGCATGAATGTGTCCATGAAAGAAGTAACCTACATTGTACAAATAAATTTAAATAGGTGATTCAGTTATCCTTACAGATCAAGACATAAATGTCTCCATAAATTAACTAATTGACATTGAGTCGATAAATGTATAGTTAGGTATAACTAATTTTGACATGTACGTGCATCCAAAATACATAGGTTAGTATTGCTACATATATGTGAATTCAAGAACAGATTGGCTTACATTATTAAACATGTGTGTTCTAAGAACAGAAGATGATATGTTTATTCAAATTGAACTAATTATATGTTTTGTCTTTGCTTACTTTGTTGTCTTTTCTCTTTCTCTTCAATATCCCTTACAACTCCACCCCTTCACCCCTCCTTGATTCTCTGTGACTTGAAACTGTAACATGTCATATGCTGACATTTATTTTTTTTGGTTATATTCTTGCCTGTGAATGCTCTTAATTGACATTTTGGTTAACACTTGATATTTTATTATGTCAGTTTCAATTAGCCCTGATTTGAAGAAGACACTTGTGTGTCGAAACACGTGTTTTCTGGAAAGGGCAACCCATTAAACACATACATCTTTCACCCAATACACCATTATCGCAGTTTTTTACAGTCTGGAGTTTTTCGGTCTACAAGAAAACACCTCTGAGTAGACATTGAGTCAGCCAGCTCAGTGTCAACTATAACCCGTAGCTGGTCCCTTGTGGCCATGGCCATTGGGCAGATTGTTCAGAGCATGGCCTTTAGCAATGCCCCGGAAAATCAAGCCACTATATGTGGACATAGTCCCTGCCCCAGGCACCAAAGGTATATTGCTATTATTTTGGACCTACATTTTTGCACTTTAAAAAAAAGAAATAAACAGCACCAAATTTGCAAAAGCACGCTTTCGGGACCAAGCTCCTGCTCCTTTTTTAAGTTTGGTGCTAATCCTTACAGCAGTTCCAGCTGTAGCTTTAAGCATTCTTGTTCCCCATTCAAGTCTACCTGGATTATGGAACTTTTGGTACCCCCTGCAACTTTGCTTCCCCTTGACGAAACAGCACCACATTTTACAAACAAATTCAAAGTTCTGTCTGAATTTTGTTTGCAATTTTTGTGCAGATTCAGCGAGTGGCGTCAAATGTATAACCTATCCAAAAAGTCCACTTCTCATTTTGGGAGCCACATACAACTTGTCCCCCTTGATGAAACAGCACCAAATTTTAAAAATAAATTCAGATTTGGGTTTATATTTTGTTTACTACATATTGGGCAGATACGTCAAACGCTGACAAAGTTATAAGCTGCCCAAAAAGTGCTGTTCCCATGGGAAAGGCAACTTACCCATAATTACATGTCCTTGAACATTTGTCAAGTTTACGAACATTACAGCACTGTCACAGAACCTCTGAAAAACCACCTGATTTTGCCCTTTCTAGGCATGTTCCATCGCATCCTCAACCCTATCCCCTACCCAATGTTTTTTTTCATTTGTACGACAAATGTAATGTTGTATTTTTACTGCAACATTCATAGACTAGGGGTGCAGATCGCAAATCTTATATGGCAGCCATTTAAAAGGTTTTCACGCATGTCAAATTTCTCAATTAACCAATCAGCATCTTTACGTGATTTATGCAAATTTTACATTATTCCCTGACTGGTTAAAAAGGTGACCGTGGACACTGAATCAGGAAGTGAGACCGCAGACCTGTAGAGAGACGTAGCCCCAAACCCATATGATAAAAACTATCCAACAAGGCGTAAATTCCCCCCCGGAACCGCTTTGCAGGGGACAACAAGATTTATTATGTGCAAAAGTCTCAGACAGTCTCAATCTGACACAGAGCTTGTTATGCCTTAAGAAGTGTTAAAAGTTACAAAGAGGAAAACTGCACAATATCATACATCAAAAACAAAGTCAACCCACAACCCTCATTGACTATCACCTATATGACATGCGTATATCCACCTATAATCCCTTGATGGATTTGGCACACCTTATCTAATCCCATTCCCCAGTGCACGTGGCCCACTACATCATCATTATTGAATCCTAGCATATGATTGGCTAACAGGTATATTGACACGCTAATGAATCTCAACTGTCACATGATGTGCACCCCTCCGACCCAGGCATGTTCAAAGTAAGACTTGTGAGGCCAAATCTGCTTTGATACAACAATAGGCCATCTCAATATACCAGATGCCACCACACACAAGCTGCACCTCCAAACTTGGAATACATGTACTGGCATAACAATTGCTCCTATCACAAATGACAATAGGTTCCAGACACAGCTCCCCCTTATTTCCTTCAGACCCCAGGTTCCCCTTAAGGACATGACAAGGGCACCACTCTTGGGCTTCAATTTCATGGATTTCATTGCTTTAGTTATGCATCTACTTGTGGTTCAAATTGGATGACCACACCTTGGTTGAAGGCAGAAGTTCTCTAAATCTTCAACTGGCCTGTTGGCATCACAAAACCTTCTGCCCTGTTCTCATGAATCTGTCCTTTAATGGGCGCATCCCTGCCTGCCCTCCCACCATCTAACATTCCATTTCCATTGCCTGGGAGATCTGCGGCTGGATACAATTAATGTGTATCTCTGCAGCGCGGGTGCCTGTGATCTCGGCTTCTCTCTTGGGGGTTTGAAAGGGGATTAGTCTTGGAACTGAGCTAAACAGAGACATAGCTCCAAATCAAGGACTTAATTCTGCTAATTTTGTACTAGGCCTTAAAATCCTATATGGCAGCACTCTTGCCATGTCGACACGCTGAGCTTGATTTTGCCACAATACCTTCCTGACTCAATTTTCCACCTTCTTTAGCTACTTTCCGCACCTCACTTGAAACGTAATAGTTCTAAACACAATGCCTTATCAACAGCCTATGCAACCGCAACATTAATACATGTGTTGCTCATTCTGCTGTGAAAAACTCAAACTGCGCCCACTTTGACACTTACTAATAGGTTTTTCTCAGTCTAAACCTTTTTGCCTGGCTGGGACACTGTATATGCATCCCAATATTCCCCACTTTAGTTAATCATCCATTAACTAATGCAGCTGCTTCCCTTCTTCTATAGTGAGCACTTTTTGGTACCCATTCCCCACACACATGGTGTAAACTTCCGCTCCTTTGGGAATATTCTTCTAGAATCCACCTCATAAGACAACAACCCTCTTCTCCTGCTAAGTCAAGACAATGCTCTACATAATTCTCAGGGTTAGGTGGAGCATATGTCAATCTACCTGGGGGTCAAAATTCCTGCTCTACGCTCAGCATTCTTGGCTTTACAACACTATCCCACTTGTCAGACTGCATGTGCATGTGTCTTATGAGAGGAGGAGCTCTACCCACTGTGATAGACACCATCATAGTCACATTCTTCATCAGGGTCTTTAAACATCAAAATCATCTGGAACAAGCAAGAAATCAGGAGCAGAAAAAACAGAATAGGAACCAGTAACTTTATCGCTATTTCCAAACATGATGGGGGGTTAGGGAACATTCTCCAGAATGGCTCATTTCCCTTACCTACTGAGTCCCTCAGCAGCTTTGCTGGATTTCCAGGATTTATTTGTTTTCACCTGGTAAGAGTGTGAGCCTTTTGTCCCACTCTTACATGTGTTTTGCTGTGTGTTTTACATTTTTGTGTTCATAGACTGTGGAGCCTCACCTACTCCATAGGCATCATCTTTTTACTGTGTGTCACACAACACCTTTAGTGCAGTGACACAGGGTTGTCTTTTTCAGACTTCCCACTTTAAACTCCATTTTCTGGGACTGACTACTGTCTCCCAGAACATGTAAAGTGTCAATGGACTTTATTAGTCTTTTTAAATTCACAAACCCAATAAAAACTATCTTCCATAGAGTACTGGAAAGGGTTAATAGTTATCCCTTTTTGACTGTCTCTCATGGAACATTATTTAGTTCCCCTTTCTTTAAGATTTGGCTGGTGGCAGTGGTATCTACTCTATTTTTCCTAGCGTGCTCTATTTAAATAGCCTTGGTACTGTTTTAGGCTAAGTTAGTAGCCTTAAACTCAAATCCGCTGGACCCCATTTACTTTAATTCGGTTCCGGCTGGGTTTATTTGCCATTTCTTTTTGTAAAGGTCTTTCTCGTGTTTCACTCTGTGCGCCAAACCAGGTTAGGTTCCTTTGTTCGACGTCCTTTGGCGGGCTTCTGCACAGAAGCCCTCCTTAGGTGCCTGAATGTCTGAGGGGGACAGGATGTGAGGGAGGGGTTTGAGAGTCCCTGCACAGGGTCTCCTTTGAGACCCATGTCGCACTCTGTGTGATTGGTTGTGGTGACTGTCCCGCCGGGGCAGCCACCCTGCTGTGCGATTGACAGCCAGGCTGGGTGAATGGGGGAAAACTGCATAACAAGCCGTTCTCTGGGACTGAGAAGGCAGAGTCACCACTGGATCGAGAGAACCGAAGAGGACCTCTACCGCGTCTGAACCTCCCGGTGAAGCCCTGCTACGGGTCAGAATCTACAAACTTCGATGACAGGGAAGATCTGCAAGGAATCTACTCCCCTTGAGCTGGTGGGACCAACCAGTTTGCCAAACTGCAAGCCAAGGCTCCCTTCTCTGGTTGAATTTGCTGTGCACAGCTACAGTGAACCGGATAGCAAGGAGGACCAGACCCGGCTTGGGTTTTGAGGAGCGCACCTTTTATTCTTTGCTTTGCTCTGCTGCTGGTTTTTTCCCTGGGCAGTGCAGGACCCTACAGTCTTCCTACTTCGTGTCAGTCCAACAGTCGCTTCAGGAACCGTGAGCCTGCAGGAACTGCCAGGAAAACTGCCTCAGCTACAGCCTCCTTCTCCATTTAAGGTACTGTTCAAACCCGGTTGTTCGTTCCATCTGACCGCGATGAAAGTGTTTGAAATCTTTCGCCAAATCCGAGGGCTTGTCCTTCTCTATTCTTTAAAGTAACTTTTTCGCCTGACCAACTTCGTTCTGAACTCTTGGCAAAGACTTAACCACAAACTGCTCTGAACTGTGTGATCCTCTGCAAAGACTTTGGTCCATTGACTTTGGCCCAGGCCTCTTGATTTGATTTCCTCACTGTAGTTGCCTTTTCTAGATTGCCCTGCTTATTTACTTGTTGGTGCTGCTCAACTTTTGTCTAACCTCGACTTTCCCTCCCTTTTAAATTGCTGGAGTACCATTTTGCTCAGACTTCATTTTGAGCTTAACTTGTTCAGAATGTATTGGGTGGTGTGTAGTATATCAAGAGTGTGATTTTTCTACTGCTTTACTTTAGTGAATTGTTTTACAACTGATGTAAAAATAAATGTATATTCTTTTACTCAGAAACCTTGAGTCAGCGTTTAATTGAACCATAGTAATTGCTGTCCATTGTGTAACTATTGAGACTGCTCACTTCACTCTTGAGATAAGTCTGGCTGCTCAGCCATCACTACCACTTTACTGTGTAGTACAGGCTTGTACCAAAGGTGAATTTGTACTTTGTCTTGTAGTCTTAATTGTTTGTGCCTAACATGGGGCCTATGAGAACATCGAGTCGAGCCAGTTATCAGCCTTTACTTGTGCTTCATTCTCCATGGCAATCCTCAAATTGTGAAGGGCCCCATCACATGGGTCAGGGACCCATTGTCTGCATCATTTGGGGGATTGTATGTGCAACAAGACAAGCCAATCTTCTTGCACACGCCAACGTCCATAGCCGTGAGCAAATCCAGAACATATCTGTTCTGAAGGTTCATGAGTTTTAGAGCACGTAATTCAGTCTTAATGGAATGAAGATACTGCTCTATCTGGTTGACTAATTGATATCAGGAACTACTTGGAATTTGCTGCAGTCTGGATAACTGGCACCAGGAGGGAGGTACAAAATATCTAGGTTTTAGTGAACAGACTAAACTGGTCTGGGATGGTTTTCGATATTTAAGATGTGACCAGTAATTGTATCTTTTCTGGTGATGAGGCTTTGTTGACTGGCATGCACGCTTTTGGGATGGGTGCTTTGTTGCTTCTGAGGGCAGCATGTTTATAACTGTTAGAAGGGAATCAGAGACTACCAGGACAGCTGAATACAAAGAGATCAGTGAACAGACACCCCTTCAAGATGGCGAGTGGTGAAGGTACACATATTGTTCACAGACCCAATACACATTCATCAACAGCACCGTGCCTTCAGTCAGATCCAGAATAAATAGGGTTTTGTTGCAATGAGTGTTCATTCTTACAGGTATAGAGTCATTTCTTTGTTCAGCAAAAGGAATAATTTACTGGTATCTGTACTTTTGCTGGCTTCTAGCTTAACTCAATTAATGTCAGCTATGGCACATGATCTCCCCATATTTTGCCACAGTTCCGATTGACATGTGCCATTACTTCCTCCAAAAAACCCAGTAAGCCCCCTGCTGCATCCTCACTACTCATGTCACCCATCTATCCTTGGAAAACAATGCACCTTCCATTTTCAACAGTGGTCTTATTTTACAACAGGCTTGTTTATTTTTTCTAGGCATATTCTGTGTCATCTTTGTTCATTATGACTGCTTGGACTGTGTGCCTTTGGAAAATACTTTCTGCACAAGGCCAAGTGTACTAAACATTGGGCTATACAAGGTGACATTTCTTGAGGTGTATTCTTTGGTGTATCCGTTGCATGAGGTATCAAAGAGCATACATAGCACCTTCGTTTGACCTCACCATCCCCATGTCATACATGTGATTATACCACATGTTGACCAATTCGGGGTGGTGCACATCTGCCACAGTATCTAAACTTTCTTGCTTATATTGATTGTACTATATCTCTGTCTCAGTGTTCCTCGCAATCTGTGTCATCCCTAAATTCTTTACATCTGTGCCATTCCCATATCCCCCCTTTATATGCCCCAACCATATAAGATAACCACAGAGAGATAATATAGAAAAAACAAAAGACACCATTTACAACATTGTGGCAGTAATGTTACTGTGATACAACATTAAGTGAATTACAGTGTTGGAGACTTGAAATTGCAGTGGTCTGTCTTATATTGCTATTGCTAGGAAGCAGGATCAAATAATTGAAATACTCCTTCCCCCAGCAGAGCGTGGTGGAGTGCAGCAGGAGTGTTACTGTGGGGCAACATTAAGTGAGTTACAGCGTTGGAGCCTTGACATTGCAGTGGTCTGTTTTCTATTCCTATTGCCAGGAGGCATGATCAAATAAGTTTAATACTCCTTCCCCCAGCGGAGCACAGCAGAGTGTGGCAGGAGTGTGACTGTGTTCCTGTGGCTCCTACGGAGAACTAAGGACAACGGTTATAGGAGCTGTGAATTAAGGCTGGAGTCTGGAGCAGATGTGAGTCATATTTTCATTTAAAGTTTGAACGCATTGGAGTATTTTGATATACTGCCTTGTTTTTCTCCTTTGCTGGGCCCTGTTTCTGTTTTGGTAAAACAATTTTTGAAATGGCCAATAAACATGGGAGAAGGAACAGCAGTTCTAATAGACCATTACTGGGCCTGTGGGTCCAGAGCTTACATGAAGCTACCCAAGGATTGGGGAGGGATGTGCTCCATAGTGCTTATTCACGTTCCAGCATTAGTGATTCTGAAAATCGACCTGAACATTGGAGGGTTTCCAAAAGCAGATGCTCATTTGAGAAAGAGAAGATCACCCAAATTCCTCAACCGGATGCAAATTATTTTTCAGCTAAATTGATAGAAGCCTTTGATACTATTCCATATGAGCATAGGTTTTTCAACCCGACCTCAGCAATATTCACGACTATCTTTATGCCCGGGATCCAGACAATGACAATGCTAAGTGATTGCAAATCACTCGCTGGGAGCTCATGTAGATAATCAACACTATCATAAAGGGATTCAATTCGATCAAGGAAGAATTGAGGGCCATAGGCTGATGACCCTCCAGAACCGATATGTCCTTGGTACGATCACAGCGATGGATGGAGGTGTTTGCGCCAAAATCAGAGAATCATTTGGCACGTTCATACATACTCATGTTGATGAGAATGGGACCTTGACAGAGGCTATAACGTTGCTAACAAAGCTACACAATCAAATGGAAGATGAGACAGAAGATATTGCAGATGGCAGCTGGTTCACGTCTATCTTCTCATGGGTTCCACAATGGATGGTGAATATCTTCAAATTTATGGGTGCAATAATGGTGATGGTGATGTTTGGATTCTGGGTGATTAGGATAATAATTGCACAGTGTAAGAAGACAGCAAAGAAGGCAGTATGAATGAAGATCATGATCAATGGCGAAGCAGGGTTTGGACCCAATAAGTTGACAGATGAAGAAATCAGAAAATATATAGATGCCAGCATCTTAGCACCAGAGGGAACAAAGTTCCTGCATCCAAGAAATCACAGGAAGTATGTGGGACGATGGATCTACTGTAATCCGAATGGAGAATGCAGCCACATGACCTGGAGTGCTGATGAACATATACAATTAGCAGTATCCATGAAGGGAGTGGTGAAGGTCTGGACTCCAAAGAAGCACTTTTTCAAGAAAAGATACCAAGATCTGGAGACTGGTGAAGGAGTGGTCGATAAATCAACCAGAGGGGGAAGTGTAGAGGAGCAGCGGAATGCATCTGCAGAAAGTCCTATCCCTAGTCTGCCTATATGTTGGAAACCGTAAATTGCGACATGTGCAACACCAATAATGGTACCTTCACCACAAAGAGCCTTTGAGACAAGCTATCCACTGCAAAAACCCTATATGATATATCCCCGGAGATATGACAGACTCCTGTGGGAGATCCCACAAGAAGTGTGAAGGTGTGAAAAGGGGAAGCTGGTGATGTCTCAAGACATGAGGGTGACGCACTGAGAAGGATGACCAAAGAAGAGAATGCATAGACATATAGAATCTGATGGCGAAGAATCGAGAAGACTTTCATTTTCAGAATGAAGATTGAATGTGTGAAGAGCACTGCATAACATGGAAGCCGTTTTATAATTGTACAGATCCTGTAAGCAAGTAGACTAAGTAATCATAAAGGCTGGCTATACGTAGTGAATAGACTGCAGGAGGTGCTGCCAATATGTATATATAAAATCTGGATATTCGATGTCACAATCTTAGTAAGCTCAACCCGTGGAGAAAGAAGGAAAGAATGATCGATAGCTATGTGTGTTGCAGCAAAGAAATAAGTTGAAGCTCAAAGATGGACCAAAGGAAGGCTGTTTGGCCTGCTGTCAGAGGCTAAGGCAGCCAAATCTGGTTATCAGTCCTTGAAGAACAGCGAATGTGAGACGACCGGACATCCCTTGGTAAGTTGAAAAGAGAGAACACCATGAGTGCCAAGTTTTTTTTATTCAAGACAATTGCATGTTATAAAATGGGTTGCTTCACAGTCTCCTGTCACGTGAGTACAAGATGTAAATAGAAGTGGGCATGCAGACCTGAACCTTGATAAGAACATGCTCCCACTCCCTTATATTCCCAGAGATGAGAAGCTACTGCAAGGCAAAGTTTAGAGGCAATATGAATGGCAGAAGACATGAGTGATGAGAGATGATGGGCTAATTGGGTGGGGAGGTACAGTCAAGTCCACCTACCAGCACCTGGGGTACCAGCTTACGTGCTGCTAGTCAATCAAATGTTCCAGAAGGGTACAAGCATGCCAGCCGATTGTCAGAGGCCTTATAACAAAGGGCCTTATAGTTTGAGAACCAATGATGTACCATGTATCTAGTAACTGATGAGAATGACTTCCACTAGGGGTTTGCATAACTTGTCTACCTGACTGTAGAAACCCAATTACAATCCAAACCCTTATAGAAAGTGTACTTAGATGTACTCCTTGAACCAACCACAATCCAATTTAGGTTTTTCTAGTTTGCCACGTAGCATGACGTCACGTATGATGAATTTTTCAAATATAAAAATGTTTTTTTATTAAATGCTTTGAGACCATCTCTGCGACATCTGTTGATGGCCGTTGTAGATAATTGAGAATAAAACAGACATGTTGCCAACTTCCTAACTAAGTCTTATTATTGGTGTAAAAGTTATTCTGCATCCTGTCCATCGTACGATGTGTTACCTTCATTAAAAGGACCATTAGGCTTCACAGATGAAAAGGGAGAAGAGAAAGTTAGTAAGAGAGCGGTTTGTAAGAGATTGACAGTGCAAGGAGGACGAAAAACACGCAATGAGAGAAGTAAGGATTAAGTTGGGTTCAGCACATTTTGAGCATAACATGGAGAGGGAAGAACAAATAGATAGAGAGCAAAACAGGAAGTGTGACAGGGCAGTTATGCTGCCAAGTAAAAGCAAAACAGGGTCCTCCGAGATGTGGCACTCTGGAAGCATGATTGACATAAAGGAAGGGCAGCAGGGAGAGACCATGTTGAGAAGGCTATGCTTCCAAAACTATATTGACAGTGATGGCAGGGATGCTGAGTTGGACAAGAATTTCAAAGGAAGTGAGCACAAAGGAAAAGGATGGCCTGCCTGAGGAAGCATAGGAAGGGGTACGGACCGAGACACTATAGGGGAATTAGAAAAGGATGGGAGAGGTCTGTGGGGTGACAAAGATGAAAGGGTACATCATTCTAGGTCTACATCACGCAGCATCGACAACACTACCCCATACACACAGAGACTAAGAGACCTTCCAGAGAGGATTAGCAAGGATGTTCTCAGCCACCAAAAACACTTGGAAACTGGAGGGGGAGATCAGGCTGATGCAGTTGCCCATAATGGAGAAGGGAGGGGGGGGCGACCTCAGTACATACCATGACAAAAAATAGTTAAATAACACCTGAGGTGCAAGCTACCCTCATTGATTGCGGGGGTGGGGAAATGGATATACGAAATGGAAAGCAGGACAGACATTAGCGGTAGGGACATGAAATGTTTATTAATGATGATCCTCAGAGCGGCTGCCGTTGATGTGTGGAAAAGGGTGAGGTACCTAGGAGTACCCACCCAGAACACAGTGCACGATGATGCTGCATTTCACAACTACTGAGAGGCTATATGTCAAGCTCTATGGGAGTACCCAGACACATCAGATATTAGCACAATAATGGCACACCAAATGGGGGAAGACGAACACCCCCTACAATATATACAGGCTATTCAAGAGTTATGGAAATGCAAGACCCTTGGGACAAGACAGTGGGGTTATTCTACCATCCACTATGTCAAGGGTCACCAGAGCGGGTGCAAAAGCAATTCAAGATGTTGGTGGGGATGGAAGCCTAACCATGGTCAGGAATTCAACTCACTGTAGCACACTATTGCAGGCTAATGCAAGAAAACGCAAGTAAAAAGCATGAGGAAAGAAAGCAGGAAGAGGCGAAGTTAGTGCTGAATAAACTGTCAAAATACACCATGAAAGAGGCAGTGTTAACAAGCACGGGAGGACAAAGCACACCACTGACACAGTACGCACCGCCGCATGCCGGGGGTTGGGTTCATGGGGTGGGTAGATGTGCAGAATGGGTTCTGAGGAAGAGGGGGGCCACCTAGAGGGCATGGGTATGGGCATCAAATGCAACAAAGCCAAGAGGGTTTTTCAGGAGGTTAACACAGATCCAGGCAACCAGTACAAGAAGGCCCAGGGGTATCCGAGGCAGATGAGGGAACCACCCCAGTGCTGGGTGTGCCGACAAGTAGGGTACATCTCTAGAATGTGCAGGAGCAGAGGGGGATGCAGCAGAATGGGGGAATACAATATCAACCAATATATCTGGGAGAGCAGACTGAGTAGAGTACTATGCCAAGGACCAGACACAGTGACAAGGACAGACACCAAATGCATACTCACAGGCACACCAGCCCTTTACACAGACACCAGAAATGCAAGTGCCAGCACACAAGTATTCACAGACACCCCAGATACCACAGGCACAAAATAACATCCTGCCGCCATTCACAGACACACAAAACGATGGTACATTAGCACACACAGACTCCATGGGAATGACTGCCATTCAGAAACTAGAGGGGACTACCGTGGTCGGGGGCAACCCATTTGCAGGGAATGTAATGTCATTATATCCTCAATAGGACAGCCCACAGATAAAACTGATATGTTCCATCCTATCGATTACTACACCCAACCCTGGAACCACGCATAGGGGTGATGCTAGGTGACAAGACTTTTTCCTTTCTTATAGATGCAGGGGCAACTAGATCCTGCATCCGAGAGACAAGGTATAGAATGTCAGGGAATGCCATGAATGCTCAGGTATTTTCTGGGTCGACGGAATTGGTTCCTTTTACGGACGATGTTACACTTTCTATAGGAGAGCATGACCTAGCTCTATCCTTACTGTATTCCAGACAGACACCTGTCAACATAATGGGAAGGGGCATCATGAGCAAACTAAACATGACCATCTCATTTATTGACAAAGAGATATTGTGTTCCATACTGGGGATACACCTTCTAAACATGAGGCAAATCATTCAAGCTTATTGTGGACACACGGTACAGAGGGGGGTACCCGCAGATGAAGATCTGTTTCGGTATGGAGCTGAAGTAATAATAACATGGATTCCGGTAATACAGGGTAAACTGTGGTCCCTTCTGAACGAGTACATGTTCAGACCAGAGTTATCACTGGATAAAAAGAGGGGACAGTTATACTACTAGAATAATAGGCAGTAATAGTGGGAGACGACAGCATAACAGAACATGGCACAAATGACAATGGATGAGCATGGAGGTCAGTGATCTCTGTGGAAGAAGGTTATAGGCTAACCCCATGACAGATGAAGAACTGTTCAAAGCCAACTGCTCAGATCACGAGGTAGTGTTTGACATTAGCATCACATACTGGCTGAAGATACACTACAGGGAGGTAACACAGAGGATGGTGATGATGCTACAAGCACTGCTTACGTTTCTCGAGAAAGACTTGGCAAAGGTCTCCAAAATGTTATGGAACTCAAGCCCTGATGATGCGGGGATTCTGAAAGGGATAGGAGCAGAAAAGAGAAAACTGAAGCTAGGAGCAATTTTACAGAGAGCTAGGCAATGCCAATTAAGACTACAAGTGTCAGTACAATTTCACCTTTGTTATAAGCCTGTACTACACAGTTATGTGGTTGCAGTGGCTGAGCAGCCAGACTTATCTCAAGAGTTTAAGTGAGCAGTATAACAAGTGGGCCAACCAATACAGTGATTCAGGTAAACACTTACTCAAGGTTTCTCAGTAAAATAATATACATGTATTTACTCAATCATTTGTAAAACATTACACTAGCACAAGCAGCTCAATATCACACACTAATACACCACAAAAATCCAACCGGTAAGTAACTAAACAAGTTTAGCTCAAAAATGAAGTGTGAGCAAAATGGCACTTTAGATACTTAGACAGGGAAGGAAAAGACAAGGTTATAAGAACAGACATCCCAAATACAATCATAGGCAGGGCAAAGGGTTCAAGTTAAATACAACCAGAAATTCTTCTCAATAGGCCTGGGCCAAAGTCAATGGTTCAGAGTCTATTGTATAGGATAGCACAGATTTGGTATATAAGGGTTAAGTCTTTGCAACATTTTTTTAAAGGTTTTGGCTAGGTGAAATGATTGATGAATGCTTAGGGAAGGACAAGCCTTTGTAGTTGAGGCAAGTTTCACGCACTTTCTCGGTGGCTGAAAAGATTTCCGGACCGCGTTTGCACAGTACCTTTTAAATGAAGAAAGCTGTAGCTGAGGCAGTTGTTCCTGGCAGTTCCTGCAGATCTTGCTGTTCCTGAGCTTCAGTCATGGGGACTAGAAGGAGGACATCAGGAATTTCCTGCACTGCCCAGGGAAGAGGCCAAAAGCTGTAGCAAGATGTCGATTTAAGGTAAGAGTGCCTTAAAGTCCCCCTGGTTTCCTTCCCTCTGACTATCCGGTTTTCAACAGCACTCTGATGAAAATTCAACCAGAATAGAATGGTATCCAGGTGGCTTGCGAGTTGGTTGTTCCCACCAAACTCAAGGGAAGAAGTTAGTCTGGAAGGGCTTCTCTGCCGTTGGAGTTTCAGGCAATTTGGACCTGCAGCAGGGCTTCACCGGTTGTCCAGGAGTTGCAGCAGTTCTCTTCCTACCTCTCCTCTTCGGTTCTTTAGTTCCAGTCGTCAACTCTGCTTTCCAAGTCCCAGAGACCTGGGACCAGAGGAGGGCTTCAGCACAGAAGCCCACCAAAGGGCACAAACAAAGGGGCCAAACCTGGTTTGGCGTGCAGAGACAAACACAAGAAGGATTTTTCCAAAAAAGAAATGGTGAAAAAAGTTGACCGGGGTCTGTTTTTACAGATAGGTCTTGGGCGCCATATTGAAACACATGGCTACCCTTGATTTTTAGCTACCATTGTTAGTAGTCGGAAAAAATCGTGCTAGTTGATCTAAACCACTGCCACCAGCCATTTAAAGTAGGAAAAGATAACATTTTACTGTTACATGAGTGTTTTGACTTAGGGGAAGCTAAACAACCCCTCCAGCACTGTATAGGAAGATAGTGTGTGCTGTGTCAGTAAATTTAAAGAGACTAGTAAAGTCAATTTAACTTTACATACTCTGGGAGACAGTAGTCAGTCCCAGAGAAGGTATTTACACCTTGGGGAGTCAGAAACACACCCCTGTGTCACTGCACTGAAGGTGCTGTGTGACACACAGAAAAAGATGATGCCATGGAGTTTGTTTAAAACACCATATCCAAAGAACACATAAGTACAACACACATCAAAATACATGGAAGAGTGGGAAAAAAAGTCTCACACTCTCTCCAGGTAAAGAAATCAAATCCCAGAAATCCAGCAAAGTTGCTGGGGGTCTCAAAATGTAAGGGAAATTAGCACATTTGGATAATTCTCCCTAACACTCGTCCCCCCAGACTAAGGGACAGGAGGATTTAATCCACTCCTGGATGAATTGCCTTACTCCAGTCGGTCAAACATCCTGGAGAGACCATCAGCATTTTGGTGGTGACACCCTTACCTGTGTTCAATGGTAAAATCAAACCCTTTCATGCTAATTGACCATCTCAATAGTTTTGGGTTTTCCCCTTTCATTTGCATCAACCATCTCAAGGGTTGGTGGTCAGTTTCAATCACAAAAGTAGATTCATACAAGTATGGTCTAAACTTCTTCAATGACCACACAATAGCAAAGCATTCACACTCAATGGGCCTCATTATGAGTTTGGAGGCAGCCATGGTGCTATTAGCCGATCCCGTACAGGCCCCCTTCATTCCATCAGCGCCAGGGTCGTAATGAGGCCCAATGATTGCCTATCTTGTTTCTGGTTCTTTCAGCTTCCTACTGATGAAGCAAATGGGGTGCTCCCTACCTTTCTCATCCAGTTGACTAAGGACTGCACCTCTACCTGTGTTTGCAGCATCAGTCTGCACAATGAAGGTTTGGTTATAGTCCGGAGCTCTTAGGACTGGAGCTTGACAAAGGGCTTTCTTTAGGCCTTCAAAAGCTTGAGTGCACTCTGCATTGCACCTGACCTTTTTAGGGAACTTGGGAGAGGAGATCACATTCAAGGGATAAGCTATGTCCCATAGTTCTCAATGAAGTTCCCAGTGAGACCTAGGAAGGTCTCACTTGGGTTTGAGTAGTAGGGGTGACACAGTTTTGTACAACTTGTACTTTGCTACGCAATGGCGTTATTTCACTTCCTCGTTATGTCCAAGATGGACAACTTTACTCTGACCAATTGGACATTTACTAGCCTTTATGGTGAGATAGGCCTGCTCAAGAGCCTGCAAAACATATCCTAAGTGGTCAACATTTTCTTTCCAAGTAGGGCTGAACACTACAATGTCATCCAAGTATGCCATGCCGAAGTCCTCCATCCCATTCAGAACCTGATTAACCATCCTTTAAAATGTAGCAGGTGCATTCTTAAGACCAAAAGGCATTACCTTAAACTAGTAGAGGCCTGCTGGGTTTGAATATTAAGTTTTCTCCTTGGCATGGCCTGTCAGTGCTATTTGCCAATAGCCTGAAGTTAGATCAAATGAACTGAGGTACTTGTCTGAACCAAGTTTGTCCACCCGTTCATCTGTCCTTGGTAAAGGGTGGGCATCAGTCTTTGTGACTGCATTTAGAGCTATATAGTCCACACAGAATCTGAACTCCATGGATCCTGCCTTTGGTACTAGAACAACTGGACTAGACCATGGACTGGTAGAGGGCTCTATCACCCAGTGATCAAGTATCTTGTTGACTTCCTCCTTTATGTGGGATCTTACATGATCTGACACCCTGTAACCTCTGTTTTTAACAGGTAAACAGTCACCAGTTTGAATATCATGCTGGTCGCAAGGGGTCAAGCCTGGTGATAGTGAAAACAGGGAGGCAAACTGATTTAAAAGAAACGTGCACTCCTCCTGTTGTTCAGGTGTCAGATTAGAAGAGAGATTAGCTCCTTCTACTTTCTCATATAAAGACTGGCCTCTGAGTAGGCCAGGTAGAGGTTCACCCTCCTCCTCCTCTTGAGCTGAAGCTAGAAGCAAAGCTCCTGCCTCTGGTCTCGAGACATACAATTTTAGACGGTTGATGTGAAAGACTCTGGGGGCCTCCTTAGGATTGCCTAAGTCCACCAAATGACTTCTCCAAATTTACCCACAACCTTGAAGGGTCCTATCCATTTGTCCTGTAAGGCCCTCTGCCTTGTAGGTACCATAACTAGCACTAGCTGATCTTGAGAAAACTCAACCATGTTGGCTTTCTGGTCATGCCAATTCTTTACCAGAGCCTGACCTGCTTTCAAGTTATCTGATGCCTCGGCCATCATGTGAGACATTCTCCTCCGGAGACCTATCACATAGTCAGTGACTCCCACTGGCTTGGGGGAAGGAGCACTCTCCAACCCTTCCTTAATTAGGGCCAAAGGGCCTCTAACTCGATGGCCTGAAAGAAGTTCAAAGGGAATAAATCCAACTCCCTCTTGAGGCACTTCTCTATATGCAAAGAGACAGCATGGCAGTAGAAGGTCCCACTTTCTTCTAAGGGGTTCCTCTAAAGTGCTTATTATGCTCTTCATTGTATGGTCAAACCTCTCTAAAAAATCCATGTGTTTGTGGATGATAGGCAGTTGAGAACTTGTAAGTTACTCCACAGTTTTTCCACATGACCTGCATGTAGTGGGACATAAAATTGGATCCCCTGTCAGAGATAACTTCCTTAGGAAAACTTACTCTGGTAGCAATACCAAGTAGATCCTTATCCACAGCCTGAGCTGTAACAGCTCTCATAGGTATTACTTCAGGATACCTAGTATCATGTCTGCTACAACCAGAATAAACCTGTTTCCTGAAGATGTGGGAGGGTCTAAGGGGCCAACAATGTTGATGATTCCTACCCTCTCCAAAATAACTCCTACCACTGGGAGAGGCACCAAGAGTGCCACAGTCTTGGTTCCAGTAGTGCCAGAGGTTTGGCAAGTGTGACAGCTCCTACAGTACTTGTCTACATCTGACCCCAATTTAGGCCAGTAGAAGTACAAAGATAGCCTTTCCTTGGTCTTTTTGAAACTCAAGTGACCAGCCAAAGATATCTTATGGGCTACATGTATGAAATGAAGTCTGCTTTCAAGAGACACTACACGTCTTCTGTAGTCTCCTGGGCTAGACTCAGTCAGTTCACTGTAGAAGAGGCCATCTTCCCAGTACAACCTTTGCTTCCCTGGCTCTTGCCCATCCAGCTGGGAAGCTAACTGTTGTCGAAGACCTTCAAGAGTAGGACACTCTCTTTGACCTCTGCTGAAGTCTGCCCTACAGCGTCCACCTTCTACCAGTAAAGACTGCAGCTCAGGATGGTCTGCAGGATCCAGATCTCCAACAGGAGCAAGGTCCTCTTCCAGCTCTGATTCCTCAGCAGCTGATTCAGCCACACAAGGTGTTCCACACACTCAGCCTCAGCTGGTGGAGGGATCACAGGTGTGATCTTGGAAAGTCCTCTCGGGGATGTCATTGTTGGTAGCACAGGAGTGCTGGCTGGTTTCTTCCTGGAGGTGTTAGGTTGTCCTTTTTTCTCCTTTTTCTTGGAAATTGCAGTCAGTAAATCCTGTGGACTGGGAGTTATTGTTTCCTCTATAATCTCCTCTGAAGAGCCCCTTAAGGTATAATCTCTGGCCTTCCTTGTCTGCTCCTGTTTCCTTTTTGCTGGGAGGTCTGGGGGTGCTTGATACCACTGCAAGAGTTTTTAAGTCATTCCCCAACAGGGCTCTCTCAGGTACTTCACTCTGCACACTTACAGGTATCTTGACAGTCATTTCATTACACTGGATGAGAGCTGGTGACTGTGGAAGCATTTGGTCAGGGTCTCCAGCAAGCTTAGTTAAGCATTTGGGTGCCTTAGCAACATCCTCTTCCTTGAAAAATGATTCATCAACTACAGTTATGCTGGCCCCAGTGTCTCAAATGGCAGGGGTCTCCTGGCCATTGACAAGAACACTGTCTTTGTAATACTCTTTAGTATTGTCTGGAATAGAGTTGTTCCCACAGACCCAGGGACACTAAAGAGACACTGGCAGATACGTTCATGGGTTCATCAGCCAGTAAGGGAAAGTTTCCACTTGCCATTGATACTTCATCTACTGGGGAGAAGGCTAAGGAGACAGTGTGGACCCGTGAAGGTTTATCCTTACACCTGGGACCCCCTTTCACATGGTCAGTTGACCCACAAGTATAACATTTACCAAATGTCTTTATGAATGGGGGTTTGTTCTAACCTCCTTCTGGTTTGTCCCCAGAAGGTACACTAGCCTTATTCGGTTTTCCCTGTGGCTTACCCTTGTTATGTTTGGGGCCTTCTTTTGGATTGGAGGTATTAGAATTCTCCTTGTTGTCTTTTTTGGGCTGCTTTCCCTCATCCCTTCTTCTGAGTTACCCCAGAATCCGGGTCAGTAGCCCTGTTGGCAACCCACAAGTCAGCAGCCCTTGCTAACTTTTTTGGATTCATGTATTTAGAATCAGCCAAGTGCTGTCTTAGCTCGGGAGAGCAGGCATCATAAATAGACTTCAACATAAACAGATTCCTCATTCCTTTATAAGTGTTAACTCTGTAACCCTTAACCCATCCATCTAAGTTTCAAAAATTCAGTCACCCAGGTAGCCCAAGGGCTAGCATCATGCTTTTTGAGGGTTCTAAACCTCTTAAGATACTGAGAAGGGGTTTCCCCAAATCTAGCTATCAAAGCTAGCTTCACAGTTTCACACTCCCTTCTGTCAACATCCCCCAACTCCATTACCACATCAGTTGCAACAGGGGGTAGCCTAGAAAATAGCCAGGGAATCAGCTGATTCCCTGTCATGTCTTGAATCCCATAGTTATATGCAAAAGCAGCCAACCAATCCAAAATATCAAGCTTAACCTCATACATGCTTACTGCATCTTTGAGCATGTGAGGCCTCTTAGGACTGGAAGACCTAGAAGACTCTGGGTGAGACCCAGTTTCAACACACAATTTTTTCATCTCTAGTGCATGGTTCAATTCCATCTCTCTGAGTTTAAGTTCTTGATGTTTGCATTCACAATGAGCTTGGATTCTTTTAAACTCTAACTCAAGTCTCATTCTTTCCAAAGACACAAATTCAGGACTTAATGTTGGACCTTGTGGGGTCCCTGTGGTCAGAGGTTGAGGCTTATGAGCAGGCAGAAGTAAAACAGGGCCTACATTTAGAGACTCTTCTTCCTCCTCTATCTCATCTATAGCATTTGAGTGACTCTCAGAAACATTATCCTCCTCATCAACATTTTCCACATTTGCTGCAGGTGTTGGGGATTCAGACCCACTCCTCAGACTTTGGTATTCTAACAACTTTTCTATCAATTCAACCTTTTTGCCTTTTACAGTGAGATTCCTAGCTTTACACATATCTCTCAATTGATCAACAGGTAAAATCACTAGGGTCTCCTGTTTGTAGCTTTTCATATCGGTCATGATTGCTTTACTAGTGTTGCTTAGCCTTGTGGTTAGTTGATCTAGGGTAACAGCAGCACTCTAAGTGTACTCACTATCTATACTTGTTCCTCACCAGTGTTAGGCAGAATCACCTGCAGTACCATTTGGGAACACTACATGCAATTAAGAGTACAAGTGTCAGTACAATTTCACCTTTGGTACAAGCCTGTACTACACAGTTATGTGGTAGCAGTGGCTGAGCAGCCAGACATATCAAGAGTTTAAGTGAGTAGTAGAACAATTTACACAAACAAACAAACAATACAGTGATTCAAGTAAACACTTATTCAAGGTTTCTCAGTCAAAGAATATACATTTATTTACTCAATCATTTGTAAAACATTACACTAGCACAAGCAGCTCAATATCACACACTAATACACCACAAAAATCCAACCAGTAAGTAACTAAATGGGTGTCCTCGCATCTGTTCCTTGCACTGGAATCCTAAAACTAGCAATCAGAAAGCCAACCATTTTGACTTGTGAATAGGTATTACACAGGTATTTGCAGACAATTATACCATATGCTCAGGTACTCACATCATTTTCCAGATGTTCCCACATTATTGTCAGGTGGTACCCCTATCTCAGTGCCAGGCAAATGCCTATTGTATGCATACTCAAAAGCCCAAACTGTTGGCTTTGCCATTTCGTGTTGGGGTCAGCTTGTCTCCCTTAGTAGATATGCCCAGATGTGGGTGCCTTGTTTGCTACACCTAGGGAAGCAAACTGCACCTCACTGAGTTTTTGGTTCAGTAGGTCCAACAAATACCTACCTGAACATATCAAGACTAGTCTTTCAAAAAAGGTAGCAGGTGCTCCTCTCTAAGAGAGGCACAGCTTCACCTCACTGATGAGGTCCAACAAGGCTGAAACACGTTTATGGGGTTGCTGTTGGTACTCTTGTTCAAAGAGGTATCGCCATAGCATTTCGGTGCTGGATTGCCCATGTGGGCGGGACATAGACTGATATGCAAATGGATATTTCCCATCTGTGAAAGGTACAGTGAGCAAAAAGCGTGTGCTGCAAACTCTCATCTCAGAACAGGTTATCATGCCATCTTCTTTCTGGAGAGGAGCGCCTGCTACCTTTTTTGAAATATTTGCAAGGAACATGAAGTTGGTCACCCTGAGTTACCTGGGGGCAAAGAGACATGGACTCCCTGCTCACTGTGCCTGGCACAGCTTCACCTCACTGATGAGGCCCAACAAGGCTGAAACACGAAACACGTGTATGGGGTTGCTTTTGGCACTCTTGTTCAGAGAGGAATTGCCATAGCATTTCGTTGCTGGACTGGCCATGTGGGCGGGACAAAGACTGATATGCAAATGGATATTTCCCATCTGTGAAACGTACAGTGAGCAAAAAGCGTGTGCTGCAAACTCTCATCTCAGAACAGGTTATCATGCCATCTTCTTTCTGGAGAGGAGCGCCTGCTACCTTTTTTGAAATATTTGCAAGGAACATAATGTTGGTTACCCTGAGTTACCCGGGGCAACCAGACGTGGACTCCCTGCTCACTGTGCTCAGAGAGGCACAGCTTCACCTCACTGGTGATGCCCAACAAGGCTGAAACACGTGGATGGGGTTTCTGTTGGTACTTGTGTTCAGAGAGGAAAAGCCATAGCATTTCGGTAATGGACTGCCCATGTGGGCGGGACAAAGATTGATATGCAAATGAATATTTCCCATCTGTGAAAGGTATAGTGAGCAAAAAGCATGTGCTGCAAACTCTAACCTCAGAACAGGTTATCATGCCATCTTCTTTCTGGAGAGGAGCGCCTGCTACCTTTTTTGCTCTATCAAGACTAGGATGGCAAGAATGGATGAGCTTCAGATCTTCTACTCACGCATACTTACCGATAGGGTTACAACCAAATATCTTTGTCCATTATATGAACAGATTGACAACAAAATGCTGTTGGAATAACCATTAACAATGTTTGTATGCAAACGACCACATCATGAGAGTAGTGGGTCTTGTTTTGAAAAGTATTATATATTGCCTGGGTGTTTAGGGAGTGCTATAAATGGAAGTTATGCACTGTGGGATCCCACCAGTGACAGATGGGTATCAGAACTGGAGGATTTTTCCCAACCCAAAATAAACATTTGCCTCTCAAAAGATTGATCATGAAACCTTGAAATAACACAGGAAAAGGCCATTTCCTATTAGGTTGCTGTCAAAGTGTAAACGGTACACATCGAATAAACCTAAAAAAGGTTTATGAGAAAATGTCTTGAAGAGTGCAATCAGAGGTTTATTTAGCAGTCAGATAAGGGACACTCTTGCTCAGCCTTTCTCCTCTGAAAATCTATCAGGGCTGTGCAGGCCCTCCCAGTGAGACCTTAACTTTTTAATCTGTCTATGCAGCAAATTATTTAAAACAAGAAGTGATTAGTGATGGAAAAATGTAACTGGCAATTTTTCCTTAAAATTATATTTACTTTTAATAAGCTATTTTGGAAATTATGGGGTACAGGACAAACTGTGTGAAACAATGACTTTGTAATGCATTTCATTTCACTTTGTGTCTGACTCTGTATAAGTTCTCATTAATTTGAATTCTGGAGGTTGCAGGCTGCCATTCAGGATGGGGAAAGAAAAGTTGCAATCAAATCATGTTACTGCCACTTTGTCCACTCCACAGGACTTGGGGAATTATCACCTATGATTGTAGCTTTATTGGTAAAAGCAAGCAAATTCTAAATTGATAATTGTGGGAAAGATTTACACTTTTCCAGACTTGCAGTGTAAAAGTGAAGGGAAAAGTTGATTTTGCCTATGTTTTGCTATGTACTTTTCCAGTACTTAATGGAAACAATTCAAATTGACTGTAGGGGTCCTACAGGCATTTTTTTAAAAAAATGATTTATTACAAACCTCTACAAAAGAAGTTAGCGAAGTAAGAAAAAACAAACCAAAATAAATGGAAAAAGTAAAGTAAGGAGAAACATCAAATACAGAAACTTACAGTAATAAACAACATTTCATTTTCTTGGCTTTCAATCATTGGTATAAAAGTATACAATTAATAAAAATAACATGTTTTTTTTCCCTATAAATCATCCCTATCACTAAGTACCATATACAATTCTATACACATTGACTTGTGTGCAAAGACTCAGAATTGTATTATTTTAGGGATTTAAAACCAAACTTCAATACAAATTTATAGCACCTCAAGCTGGGAAGTTGTGTGGTCAAGTACCCACATTTCTTTACTACTTAATCAAAGTGTGTAATCCTGGGCAAATCATTTAATCTCACTGTTGTTTCCCAGGAAAAATAGATGCCCCTTTAAGTGATTCAGTTTGCAGTATGAGCTATTCCAAAAAAGCTCCACTCATTGTGCAATAGATTGGCATCGCAGGAGTCAGGGCCTGCCAAGGAGACAAGAACACATCTTTCTTTGGAAAACTAAGGCCACATGTATTGACCATAATTATGATATTCAATAGCAAAGCAAAGTAAACATGTCAAACAAGAACTCATCATGGACAATTGTATATTATAAACAGCATGAAACAGTATGTCCCAGACAGCGATGCATAGGGAGTGGCAGGGGAGCTGCACCCCTCCAAACCCCACAGAGAGTCGTACCAGCAGACCGGGGAAAGCTTAACCTGCACTGACTATCTCCTGATCCACTCTATCCTGCATACTAGTACTCCCACACACCCTCAACCTAATTAAAATGTGCTGCAAAATTGTAACAAAAAATTAAATGTGTTTCAAAATGTCATTTTGTAAGAAACAAAATGTCCTATTACTTGCTTCAATATTTATCGAGGAGGAAAGACGCTGTCTTTTACAACAAGATGGCTGGACCACAAGCAATGCCTCCATGGCCTGATTGGAGTAGCCGTAGTATTCGGGGAGGTGTTGTAGAGCGCACACCATCTTAGATGGAATAAAGACTGGGGGCTTTGTTGCTCAGCCCGAGCATAGGCGGAAGTGCCATCATCCTCAATTCTCCCCAGCCAGAAGTCTTGGTGGGGTAGGGTAGGCTGGAGTGGTTGCAAATAGGAATGATGGTCAGGGGAAGCTGATGGAAGGTGACGGGTGGGTGAAAGGTGAATGAGGAGTGGATAGAAAAGAAAGAAGTGGCCATGTGGGAAAAGGACTGTGCTGTTTTTGTATAGCTCAAATATAGCATTATTTTGAAAAAAAATACACAGGATTTGTACTAGGGCATGGTTAATCTCTATGACTCATGTTAAGTGTTCTACAGTATACAGTTTTAATTTTTCATGCTTTGGCATTCGTTTTCCTTATGGAGATGGGGGTGCGTATGGAAGATGAAGTGAGTAGCGAATGGAAGATCAAAGTAGTGAGGGAGCTTCTGGAAGGAGACAAAGGAGCAAATAGAAGAAGAAAGCAGAAGACGTTGGAAGCGTACTGGAGAGCCTGTGATTTTGAAAGGGATGTGCAGGTAGGAAAGCAAGAGCAAATTTCCCATTTAAACAAATTGAGTATATCTGGGTAAATCACTTTGTCAGCAGAACCTGGTGAGGTGAAGAGGTTGCTCTCAGCCAGAGTCATACTCCTCAACACACAGCTCCAATAGTAGAAAAATACAACTTAAAAAACATGTAACATTTGTTGCACTTGTGACAGCCGTTTACTACTCCCGCCATAAACTCCACACCCATGTCCCACCTACCCGGAACCATCTGTCAGCCTTGTCAAAGTATCCCTTTGCCTTAAATCTGCCATGGTTGCAATCCTAGCAATCATCTTTAACATACATTCAAGTAGTCCTGCAGGTAAATGTGCCAACCCTGGTCAATCCTGGGTTTGAATCCAGGCTTCTGCACCGTATAAAGTAGTATAACTGACTAAAGTAATGATTTTTCTTCTCTGCTTTCCTAAGTGTGGTGGTCGTGTTCCTCCCCTCTACCCCAACCCACGCAGCAACATGCCCTGAGCTCAGGAGATCCGGGGAGCACATTCAGTGAAGGTAAACCTGGGAGATATCATGAGTTGCAGCATGCTGCACCACGGGGTTTCTACCAAGCAACATCAGTCCTCTAAATTCACTGTGCTGCAATCTTATTCTTTGCCTGCCTATTCAGCCTGCAACTCGTGTGGGCAGCACCAACTCTGCTATTATTTACTTTTCTTCATGGCCACACTCTTTCTCGGCAGCACAGTGCCTCAGAGGGTTGTCATGGCAATGTAGTCACAGTGCTCCTGATTGGCTACCCGCTCGTGTAAACTGGACTACCAGGAGCGGCAGCCGAGAGAGCCAGCCTCCATCACCAAGGCCCACACAAAGGCTCCTGTCTGAGCTCGAGGAAGCACTGGTCCCTGCAGCAACTCGGCATCACTCACAAAGGATTTGTATACAGACTTGTCCCATGCACAAACTGACCATGAACCAAAGTCATGACTTCAATTGCCCTGGTAAGCAATTATGGATCACATCGTTCCACCCATCTTCCTTGCACACTATGACTGCTTAAATTGCTGCCTGCTCCCTTCGCACCTGCCTAATTTGTAACCTCTAATCTCTGCACCAACAATACTATGCATCGGGATGTGCCTCATGCTGATTGCTTCTCTACTGCTTTCTTAATTCTCTGTTCAAAGAAAGAAAAAAAAAACAAATACAGTTTAACTCGTTTCTACTCTTGGTGTGCTTCCAACATTTTGCTCTGCTTTTGAGTGTTTTCTCGCTAAAATCAAATTTAAGTGTGCTTCCACCTGTGTAACCACAATTATGTACTGCTTTTGAGTGCTTTCTGGCTAAAACCAAATTTTGGTATGCTTCCAACTGTGCATCCATGGTTTTTATCTACTTTTGAGTGCTTTCTGGATAACATTGAATGTAGGTGTGCTTCCAACCGTGCAGCCACCATTTTCTACTGCTTTTGAGTGCTTGCTGGCTAAAATGGAATTTAGGTGTGCTTAGCAATTTGTTAATGATATGCAAATCTGGGCATTTTCAGCGTGCTCACTGATTTCTGTATGCTTGGCCACCTGGTGTGATTATATTGTGGTATTACCCAAATTAGTTGTTTCTAATTGACGGAATGGTACAACTGGCCGAATTTGGCCAGTACCATTTGGTCGTTTGGAAACAACCAATTTGGGTAATCACTACCAAACATGGGGAGCAGGGGTTGCAGGGTTGTCCCTCACTCCCCATGTTTGGTAGTGATTACCTTTAGGGATAGCGGGTCTGTCCCCTGTTTCCGGAGGTCTGGAGGCGGGGGACAAAAGAATAAATAAAAAGAAACGCGGACCCTGCAGCTAGGTATGTATCCGATGCTGCAGGGTCAGATCATGCCTCAACAGCGAAAAGGTAAGTAGAGGGGCTGGTTGAGTCGGTGTGGGGTTTTAATTGGTGCAGTTTTGACCACAGCAAAATTGGCTTTGCGGCCAAATTTGCATGGTCAATTTGGCCCCGGACAATTGTGCCAAGGCCAAAATGTATATGTCCTCTATAGTTGCATAATGTTTCTGACACTCTCCCCTGCTGGCTTCTGACCCCCCTCTTGTTTTTGCCCCAAGGAGCTCTCCATCTCCCCTGTCTTTTCTAACTGCTTTTCCATCTCCTATTCTCCCTCTCTCACAAAGTCTGGAGGAAGAAACTAAAGACGGCTCTCCTGAGTTCCAACCGTGGACTGCCCATTGCAGACATCTACATCAATGCTTCCACCAGACAGACTATCCCTGAAATTCTCTTTGCTGTTCCTTCTTCTAACCTATCAACCCCCCGGACGGTCTCTGTCCTCTCCCCTTTCTCCTCCTCACCCAGTACTGGCAGCACTAAATGGGAAGTACTCTTGGCTCACTTTGTATCGTCCAAATGCACCATTAAAGTCTATCACTATGGCACTATCATGGCCCAGGGCTCTCAGCCCAACCTTCTCCTTTTCGACAGGTGTCTTCTTTCTCACTTCAACCTACCCCACTCTCCCCCCACCCCTCCTTCCCCATCTACCCTTGCCCCCAGTAGTGGCACCCCACCCCTGTGTCTCCCTCACAAATATTTTAAAGGGGGCAACCAGCTCCACTTAGCTACCATCAATTCTCGCTCTGCTATCAAACACTTCTCTGACATCTTTCACCTCCTTGAAGACCTTTAACTTGACTTCCTTTCTCTCACTTAGGTGTGGTTCAAGGCCAGCTCTGTCACTGCTTTTGACACTCTTTCCCTGAGGGCTACAAGATCCTGTCCTGGTCTGGTGGTGGAGTGGCTCTGATCTTCCCAGAGTGGGTTCCTGCCTCCATAATCACCACTCAAACCTACTCATCCTTTGAATACCTAGTCTGCAGGCTGTCAGTCTCTCCTGCTTTCTCTCTTACTCTAGCTACCATCTACAGTCCCCCTGGAATGACCTCCCTCTTCCTCTCAGAATGGGCCGTCCTGCACTCCCCTCTTCTTGCTGCGTCCCCCGTACCTATCGTCTTGGGAACTTCAATTTCCATCTCAACTCTCCACTGTTCTTTTATGTGACCTCTGGAACACTCTTTCCCTCACTATCCTTCCTTCTAGCTCAACACACTCTGTTGGACACACCTTGGATGCTCTCATCTCAACAGACATCCAACTCTCCAACCCTCTCACTAGACCTCTCTTTTGGTCTGACCACTTTCTCCTCTCTTCCCACCTTGACCTCACCTGTCCCCTGATGCCTCTGCCTCATTCCCACTGTTACGCAGATGGCATACAGCTCTCTTTCAAGCTGCCTTCCCGTACCACCTCCTCCCTCAAACCTGACTGCCATTAATGCATGGTACTCTGCCATTGATCTCTGCCTAAATCCAGTAACACAGATATCCTTCTCATTGGGATGCCTGCTCCTTGTTTCCCCCCACTCTCTGGCCAGACTCCCATGAGCCTCTCCCCACCCCCACCTGTGAGGCAAAAAACATTGGGCTCATCGTTGACTCCTTTCTCTCTTTCTCTCCACACATCATGGACCTTGCCAAGAAGTCCAATTTTCAGTTGCATCTCCTCCTCAGGGGCATGCTACTGTTCCTCACCTTCCCCCAGAATCTCAAGGTCTCCAGAACCCTGGTTCTCTCTAGGCTAGACTACTGCCTCTTCCTCAATCTTCTCCTTTCCTCCCTTCACCCCGTCAACTAATCCAGAACATGACTGCAAGACTCATACTTGCCTCAAGCCCAGGGACTGCATCTCTCCAGCCCTAATTCTTTCCACTGGCTCCCAGTGACAGCAAGGATCAAGTTCAAGACTCTTTGCATCATCCACAAGGCTGTCGGGGGCCTGGGACTTCTCTAAACCCAGGTTTACCTCCCTAAATACCTCCCAGCGAGAGTCCTTTGGTCTTCTAGCTCCAACTCTCTGCAGGTCAAAGGTTTCTCCAAGCTGAGATTGGGAGGTAGCTACCCCCCACTCAGACTTGAGCTGGATCTTCTTAAGTTCCGGAAACTACTCAAGACTATCCTTTTCTCCTCTTCCTTCCCACTCCCCCTCACTTGCTAACACTACATCTGATGCGACTGAAGCCTGGTCCGTTCAGATTCATACAGGGGCCAGACCACCCCCTACCAGTTCTCCCAATATCCTTTCCCAGCACGTGACCACGGGCTCCATTTCCCAGACTAGCCAAACTGGTCCTACCTGTCTACCACACTCATCCCTCTGCTCCTCCTATCGCACTTGCCTCCTAGGCCCGCCCAGCACTTGCCAGTCCCTGCCCTTGGGGTTACCTGCACTTCTCCCTCCTCCCCCTTGCACTTACCACCTTGGAATGAACTTGTACGGTAGGATTGTCACAAGACCAATAAAACTGTGTTTGTTGTTCTACCTTTTTGATCCTCATGTCTCGCTCCTCCACTCCACTCCCCTGCCCAGTCTTGTCTTGTGGCACATGGAAACGCCTGTGTATAGGCACCATACAAATGTTCAATTATTGTTTTTTTTTAATTACGGTACAACAGATTTTTCCAGATCTAGGAATACATTCTTTGCTGAATGACGGACCTGAGAAATGTGGCTTAATGGCAACACATTTTCAGGGAACTCCTACACCCACACACAATGAAAGTTGGGCTCCCCTGATCACAAACCTGGCCCACCCAGATATAAATTCCTGCAGCCGGGCCTGATATGCAGTGACAACAGGTTTACATAAATATGCTGCTTCTTTAGCAGTCCTGTCTACGGCCTCATTGCAGATCGAAACAGGGTCAGTATTTTGGGTGTGGGGATGCATTTAACAACTTAGGTGGGACAAGGAATAAATTAATCTGTCCATCAAGGCTGCATGCTGTACAGGAATTTCATCCAAAGTCCTAAATCCTCTTCTATTCCATCTACACAACCCTGAATGTACAGTAGTAGTACGTATGCAGAGTCTGAGTATATGGTTAATAAACACCCTTGTGTCACTTCTATTGCTTCAATTGATGCAATCGGTTCTGCTGCCTCTGCCGAATAATATGCTTGTAATCTCTTTTTAACTAGAACCTCATGCACTACTGCTGCACCTGTATGCCTCTGTCCCATCTCCTAATTGATTTTTGATGACCCATCAATGAAGGGGACCTCCCCACCTTCAAGTGCATCTTCCTTTGCCTGTATTAAATCCTCCTCAGGAACTTCATATGTACACAATCATGCACTTCCTCTCCTGGTTAAGCAGGAATTGCAATACATGTGGCAAGGTTTACTTTACAATACCTTACAATGTGAATGGATGGGCTTGACAAAATATCTTTATATGCCAAAGCTCTCTGTGTAATTGGAGGGAATTAGGATCGCTTAAGAATTGCAACCACAACGTGCTCTACATATAACGATAGTGAGCAATCCATGGGTATTGTGGAGGACATTTCAATTGCAAATGCGCAGTGGCCTGTGCTTGTTCACAAGGAAATTGACCCTGCATCACTGAATCAAATATCCCACAGTAATATGCCAAAGGCTTGTGTCCCTTGGATGTCAGCAGGGTTCAAACTGCTGTCATGACCTGTTCATTGGAATGTGAAAACAAAGAGAATTATTTCTTACAATCAGGAGTGGATAGTGCTGGTGCATTGCTTATGGCCTTCTTTAGTTCCTGGAAACATGGACTTATCTCTCCTGTCCATGTAAGTGTTCCTTTACCTTTCTCTTCTTCCATGAGTCCCTGCAGCAGAGGCTTTGTGTAACTAGAATAGTTGAAAATCCGGATCCTACAATAGTTACATAACCCCAGAAACTGCTGCATTTCGCAACTGTGGTTGGTTGTGGTGTGTTCTGTACTGCAGCTGCTCTCTCTGGTGTAACTCTTTTTCCTGCAGATGATATAATCTGGCCCAATTACACCACTTCCTTCAGAAAATATTGCATTGTGTCCTTGTCTACTTAGTATCCTTTCTCTGCAAGCAGTGTTAGCAGTGCCCTTGAATCTTCTTTAAAATGGTCTTCTGTCATGCTGCACACTGGACTCATCTACATACTGAATACTAATGATCTGTACATGTATGTTACCCCATGTATGTTACCCAAGTCCATATGGAGTACTCTGTTGAAAATGCTGGGGGACTCAAAGTACCCCTGTGGAAGTCTGGTGCGTTAGAATCTTTGCCCAGGATACGTAAAAGCTATGAGGTATTGAGAATCAGGGTGCAATGGAATGGAGAAGAGCACATTTTTCAAGTCAATCACAGTGAAATATCTGGCCTCAGTGGGTAAGTTCAAACGATCAAGGCAGGATTCGGTACTACTGAAAATTCAGCTTCAACAATATTATTCAATGTGCAGAGGTCCTGTATCATTTTCCAACTTACCCCTTTCACTTTTTTGACAGGATATATCACTGTATTGCACGGGGACAATGAAGGTACTATGATACCCTGTGTCCATAATTGTCTCATTTATTCCCTCATCTGCTTCTCTAGATTATGAATACTCTTGTACTCTGGATAGCACTGCACCCTACTTCTACTTGATATGCACTGCTCCTATGCTCTTAAAGAGCCCTACATCATGGGGATCGTTGGTCCAGAAAGTGCTGGGTAGCTTCCCCATATCTTCTAGTATATATGCAGGCATAGATATGGCAATAAGTATAGCATAGGGTACGTGCCTATGCTGAATCATTATTTGACACAGAATACATATCTCAAAAATCACTTCTCCATCATTATTAACATCTTCAAACAACTGCCTATCTGACACCTCCCTTAGTTGCTGGGCAAGGCCAATGCACACTATTTTACACCACTCATCTCCCTCCTCAGAGTACTAATGGTAAACGGAGCTAGATCATGGGGAACTGCTGGCCTGAGCAAAAATTCAGATGACACTCTCCATGGTTTGTTTCTTATAACAGACACCCAACCCAATACCACTGTTGCTCTGTACATACACAAATCCGGGTGCAAGGGTATCCCTCTATTAGCAACTTTACTGTACAATGCGTGTGTTACTGCTACAATCCTATCATAACAAATTCCTTATAGAAAACACACTATGCCTTCTTCTGTAAATGACAAAGTCATATTTAGCTTGCTTAGAAGATCCCTACCTAATAAGTTCACTGGTTTATCTGATGAAAATAATAGGGGGCGGGGGGAGTGACAATTCTTGAGTACCTACATTGATGGGTAAATCTTCTGTAAAGGGAACCAAAGTTATTGACCCAGCAAATCTCTGAGTGTCCATTACCTTTCCTGATATAGGGAGGCACGCTTCCTTATGCATGATTTCATTGCACCTGTATCAACCATAAAAACAAATGATGTGTTACCTATCTTCACACCTACAAGGGGTTCCTCTTCTGGGTCGGCAGTGATTGACAGGACTGCACACATCAGGGCTCTCTGTGGGCTATTTTAATCTGGATAAGTGTTTGTGCTTGGAAACAAGAAAGGGTTACCTATCATCGCACTCCTGCCTGTATAGTGCATCATGGTGCCATTCAGCAGAGAGTTTTTGTCCCATGTTTATGGTACTGACCGTTGTGTTTGCTACTGTACATACGCTGGTGCAGCATTTGGATCTGAGGGTTGTATTTGTCTTGGTGATGACACCTGATACGGTCTCTATTGTCCCTGTTGGAGCACATGCACGGGACCTTGGTTATATGGGGCACTTGAAGGTATAATTCCCGATGGTGGGTGATATGTAAGCAGAATTGTTGGTCCGCTGGGGTAGGCACCGGTATCAGAATCACATGATTGTCTACTTCTACATTCACGTACAAAATGCCCTATTCTTCCACACAACCAACACAGATCTGGTCCTCCAAAACTCAGCTCCACCCCTTCATATCCTCCTCCTTTACCTTAGAAAAAAAACGCTCACCCTCATTGATAACTTCCCCGATTAACTCTGTAGTCTGCATTACCTTGGTACACTTCTATCCATCCTGGTACAATTCTCGCGCCCATCTGCTCTACAGACTGACTCTTAATCACTGCTCCTTTGATACTCAACTTTGCTAATTTCTTCAGCCCTAACTTAGCTTCAGGCGTATGTGCATTTTCTCCCTCTTCCTTCTCTTTCTCTTGCTTTCACCTACGATGATGTACTTTTTTTATTATTTAGAGTGGTTCATGTTGGTTATACATGTTGACAACCTTTAACCACCCTGGTCCACAATGTATGAGAAATAAAGATAAACAAAACGCCTAGCATCATATACATGAATCATTCCACAGCTTAAGAAGAGAGTAGCTGGCAGGATCTTCAATTACGCTTTGAACTTTTTTTGATCACCATTAAATATTTGACCAGAGCCAAAGTTATTGAAGTCTTCTCTCCTGAAAGCAGAATTTTCCACCAGTCCTCTCCGGTTCTCTGGCCGTATTTAATTATCACTTCCCACATTGACTTTCTTCTTTGTTGTTCGAAGGCTTGACAGTCAGTCACCAGATGTTTTATAGATTCCTGTGAATCTTCGGCCTGGCACAATCTGCATATCAATGTATTACCGTCTGAATTTCCCCTTTATGTACTTTACTTTCCTGAATATCTTCCCATCCCTTAGCTTTGATCCCCACCACTTTGTCCAAATATTTATGTGCGTCCTCTGGGAGTCCTTTCTTTAAGATTTGATAAAATATTGCTATAGTTGTGTCCCATGGTTACCCTGTCTCAGCACTCCACATCTCTTGAATTTGGTTAATACGTTGAGCAGGATCTTCATCTGGTTTCATAGTGCACGCCATCATCAAATTTATGTTCTGTGTGTCGGGATATGCAGCCCTTAAGGCAGCCCTACTTTTACCTAACAATCATTGAAGAGTGATCCGTCATGATTATCATCACCCATGTGTACCCCTGGGTAGCCTGCTTTCCTCTAAATATCGTCTGCTTGGTCTCCTAACAATGCATCTAACAATCTTTTCATATCTCCTACCGCTAGTGTAACGACTGTTGTATATCCATTTGGCTGCTCCTGCTGTGAACTATGGCAGTGCCTTCATCAAATTACTTCTATCCATGTGTAGCCAGAGTAGGTACTGTGCTCTTTCGGGGCCTTTATGTAGCAATGGAAGCTGTGTTCCCATTGTCTTGACTGATAAAATTCCGCCCTTTTTTCTCTTTTGCCAACGCCATGCAGCCTGGTCGCACTCTGAGTCTAGGACCCCATAAACTCTCTACTCATGGTGTCACCCTGGGTGGCATCTCTTCCCCCTGCTCTTAATCTGTTAACCATGTTGCTTCCTCTACAACCCCCGGGTCTGTATCTGTTCTAATGAACTCATAGTCTAAACTGTCAGCATGCTGTGGCCTCACTCAATGTCTCCCATCTTTGCGGCTATCATCCTTCATTTCAACATGCACATCCCTATTTGCTGTACTGTTAATTCAAAATGAAATATCACCCTCTCTCCATCCATCTGTACCTATTGGCAATCTTCACCCTCCTCCCTGTTCCAGCATTACGTGCGCAAGCCCTGCCTCTGTTCTTCAAAGCGCTGTTTCTAAGCCTCTCTGCGCCCTGTTCTCTGTCTCCATAACTAGTCAGTCGTGTGTCACATTTGCTGAGGTTTGTTGTGGGGCATTTTCATATGTTGTGGTGTTACAGGGGGCACACACTTGGGATTGGTATAACCTGCAGCTACTTGCATGGGGTAACATCACTGTGGGGGTGTTGGGCCTGTTGAAGTTGTAGGGGATGTGGAATTTGTAGCTGCATCACAGGATGCAGGGGTTAAACAAGGTATCGGGGTAATGCAGGGTGCTGGGGTTTCAATCTCTCATCCCTTAGGGTCATCGGGTACATCTTCTAAATCCACAACCATTCTCCAAAGTTTGAGGAGTCCTGCCTATTCTTTAACTTCCTCTATTTATACTTTGCAGTTAAATATGTGTATATGACTCAACAAGTCCTTATTAATTGTACCTTCGTCGGGCAAGGGTCCATACATCCCTCCCGCGAGGATACTAAACTATCTTTTCCCAGTACACGGAGGTGTTGTACACACATATTTCAGAGGGGTACTCATAGTACCCTCTGGTTGGCCAATTTTCGTTCCCTAGACACCGCTCGAGCAGTGCTATTCTAACCCACCTTCCCAACACTGCACACACTTCCTGTTCTCCCTCCACTTTATTCTCACTCCACACACCACACAAGTCCCACACCACACCCCTCTTTATACCACTCAACAGCCGCCAAGCCACACTACAACAATTCAATAAAACACAATTAAACACACAATGTTTTAGAGCCTTCCTCTGTCCCCTTGCCTCGGGAAGAGGGAATGTACCTCCTTACGCCCCCTTATGCTGGGCGAAGGGATCCCATATCTACATGCAGTGCTGCCTTTCCTCTGTTATGGAGAAGATCCTGTTTCCTCTCGCTTCCCTTTTTCTTTTACTATACTATTGTGACATCACCTTTCTGCTCGATGGAGGAGATCCCTCTGGCCACATTATATAAAAAAATATATATTGCTACGTGGTCTTTTAGAATCCACTCACTCACAATCAACAACTCACTCCACCCTCACTCTTCCTTTTTTGTTTTCTCTCACAAAGGTGCACTTACATCTATGCATTCTCCTGAGTGCTTCCGATACAGGGTCCCGTCAATTTGACTGCACAACTGGGTGCTATGCCCTACTCCAACGAACATACAGGCCTTCTGGCAACAGAGCACCTGCAAACCTATTCAAGTCATGAACAGGGAACTGGTCAATGCACACAGGAGCTGTAACCAAGGATGTGCGATTGGGACACCTCCAACCTCACGGAGAGACTGGGATAAAGTTGGAATCACCAATTTTGTAGAGAGACGTAACCCAAAACCTGTATAATAAAAAATGTTTCAAGAAGGCCAAATAACCATTGCAGTGCTTTGCATGAGAAAATAAGGTTTATTATATGAAAAAGTCTCAGACGGTACCGTGGAATGGAGCCGACATGGAACTCATCACTCCCCAACAAGTTACAGGTTATGTAGTGGAAAATCGCACATTTGCACACATATGTTACAAAGTCATCCCGCCACCCTCATTGGCTAACTCCTATATGATATGCTAATATCCCCCTATAGTCCCTTGACTGACTGGCTTCACCTTATATAAGCCCATTCCCCTATGCACATAGCCCACTACATGTTCACTATTGAATCCTAGTACATGATTAGCTAACAGGTATATTGATACACTTATAAATATCAACTGTCACATGATATGCACCCCTCCAACCCAGTCACGTGCAAGGTAAAACTGACAAGGTCAACTCTGCTTTGATAAAACAATGGGCAATCTCATTATATCAGATGCTGCGACACACACACGCTGCACCTCCAACCTTGGACTACATTTATGAGTATCTGCCTGCTTCCCCTATCCCAAATCACAGTACCCTCTAGATACAGCTCCCTGCTTATCTGCTTCATACCGCAGATGCCCAGTAATGATATGACCAGGTCATCGCTCATGGGCTTCAATTTCAAGGATTTATTTGCTTTGGTCATGCATCTACTTGTGTGCTCCATACCTGCGCCTGGCCTGTTGCCATCAAATAATCATGTGCCCTGTTCTCATGAATTTGTCCTTCAATGGGTGCTTCCCTGCCTGCCCTTCCTTTGTCTAACATCCCATTCCCACCACCAGTGAGCTCTGCAGCTGGATACAATTAATATTTATCTGTGCAGCACGGGTGCCTCTGACCTCAGCTTTTCTTTTGGGGGATGGATAGGGGATTATTGGGATGGAGAGCCACAGATCCACATCAAGGCCTTCATTCTGTTCATCGTGTACTAGGTCTTAATGTCCAATATGGATGTTCTCTTGCAATGTTGACCTCACATTTACCACAATAACTTTCAAACTCCATCTTCAACCTGCTTTAGTTCCCTTCCCGCACCTCACTGGAAATGTAACTGTGTGTACTATTTTCAAACACAGGGCCTACAACACACTGCCCTATCGATATCCTCTGCAAACCCAACATTTATACATTTGTTGCTCATTCTGTGTTGCTATTTGATGTATCCATTATGTGTCAAAACTAGCTACACTTGATATATGCTCCTTCTACTGCTCCTTCTACCGTACACAACTCAAACTGCTCCCACTGTGACACTTACTAATAGGTTTTTCTCAGACTAAACCTTTTTGCCTGGCTGGGACACTCTGCGTGCACCCCACCATGCATCACAACAGACCGGACAGAGATGACACATTTTTTGTATCTACTTTTTGGCCATTTTTAAAAAGCTGGGTACAATTAATATGTGTCTGCACAACGCAGGTGCCTCTGACCTCAGTTTCTCTCATGGGGGATGGAAAAGGGGATTTGTCTTGGGACTGAGCTAAACAGAGTCGCAGCTCCATATCAGGGCTTTCATTCTGCTCATCGTGTATTGGCCTTAATATCCAATATAGAGGCATTCTTGCCATGTCGACCCACTGACATCACTTTTACCACAATACCTTTCTGACTGCATATTGTACCTATTTCAGCTCCCTTCTCGCACCTCACTTGAAATGTAACTGTGTGTACTATTTCTAAACACAGGGCCTATAACACACTGCCCTATCTATAGCCACTGCAACAGCAACATGAATACATGTGTTGCTCATTCTGGGTTGGTATATGATGTATCTGTTATGTGTAAAAACGAACTACAAGTAAATAATCCACCTTCTGCCACGCAAAATTCAAAACTGCTCCCACTGTGACACTTACTAGTAGGTTTTCCAAGCCTAAAGCTTTTTGCCTGGCTGGGACGCTGTATACGCATGTGCATCCCAACATGCATCCCAACAAACCGGACAGAGATATCCCAAAATATGTTTTACCTTCTTTTTTGACATTTTTAAAACATCTGCTGGATAAGTGCACACCAAATTAGCAAAAGCGCTCTTTCGTGATCAGCTGCTGCTCTTTGCGCAAGTTTGATGCAAATCCGTTCAGCAGTTGGGGTTTTACCCACAAGCAAAATGTTTTTCCCCATTCAAGTCTATCAAAATTTCGAATAGTTTGGGTCTGCCCATAAAAGATGCCCCCCCACTCCCCTCCTTGAGGAAACCGCAGCAATCTTTCCACATACATTCAAAGTCGGGTCTATATTCTTTTTGCAACATGGGTGTGCAGATTCGTTGGACAAAGCCAAAATTATAAGCTGCCCCAAAACAGCTGTTCCTGTATAAAAGCCATCTTAACCATAACTTCATTTCAGTGTTTTATTATAAATGATGCACATCTGTTTTAATTAATTTGAAACACCCAGAAATGTAAAAGAACTGTAGTATGAAGATGTAGACATTGTATTTACATCCTAATACATTTCTTGAAAATGTAGTATGCTTCCACTTTCATTTTGTGTCCCATTTTCTACTGTTTTCAATTTTATTTTTGAATTGCTTTAAAAGGTAATAAGCAACTTTATGTATTTTAACATACATAATTGCGCTACATGGCATACTTATTTCTAGGTCGTTTTATTTAGCTTGTGTTTGAATTAAGATACCCCATGTTCTGTTGCATTTCCTAAAATTATAGGAAAACAAGGAATACAATTTTTGGAAAACAGAGGGCCTAATCAGTGCACAATACACAAAGGATATTGGTTCTTCGAAGCTACAGAACAACTTCCGACTTTATTCTTATCGTGGAACCTTCAGCCCTTCCCCCTGCGGTGTGTAAGCGTGTGTTTATGTGCGTGTGCGTGCGTGTAGAGCACTGTGTTCTCTGCAACAAATCGAAAACGTCAGAAAACATACACGGAAATACAAATATGTGTGTCACTGTGTCACCCCACATTCCAAATAAAATCTAGAATAGTATGACAAAACACTAAGAGCATGTTCTTTTGAATAAAAACAAGTGAAGCACATACAAGAGGACAGAGGGAGCACCCAGATTACCGCTGTAACAAGGATATCTCACTGAATATTGAGCAGCCACAAGTTAAAGATGGGGAATGCACACGTTATCCCTTTTAGCCTATTTGGCTCCCCGAACTGCATCACATGCTCCGTCCTTTTATCAATTTAAACTAAACGGAATTGCTAATGGCTTGCGAGAAATACATTCTAATTTTCGCATTTTGGGGGGCTCATTGTCACACAAACCACCTGATGGAAAAATATTATCATACATTAGTGCCATTGTCTTTTGTTTAGTAATGCCGCTTTTTCACTTGCCCCGTACCACTTGTCCCACTAATATGACATATGCATACTTGAACACGGCCAGAAGGCGATTTTAAGACTATGTTCCAATCAACCATTTTTTTAAAAAAAGAAAAAAAAACAGTAACTTCGGGAAGTGTGCAAAATATTTCAATTGATTTCATGATGAGTTTGAAAGTGGAGTCCCATTTCTACGCACCACTAGTATCCGGTACTGTCTGAACAAAAGAAGACATGTGTTCAAACACAAATAACGACCCATCCAGAGCAATCTTATTGTATCCACCAAACATAATTTTCCAATCACCAACCCACTTCCTTACAAACTAGTTCCTACTGCAATGAGCAAATCACCTTTAAAAGGAGTTCTATTGTGCATAATATGTGTATATTCCAGAATCTCTTTGAATTAATTTATCATTCAAGTACACCATTTTAATGAATCAGGAACTTCAAAAGCACTATCATTGTATTCCAATCTTCAATCTGTCTTTTATTACAAGTGTTACAATTATATTATTTGTATTATTATTATTGATTATATTATTATTATTATTGATAATGATATTAATACAGAATGGCTGTCATCATTTGAACAATTTAACACGGAGCGTATTGGACACATCTGACATCAAATGGATTCTAATCTAATGGATGAACTGTTATGAAAGATAATATGGCCAAATCATGACTAAGAATCAAACAAAACTTTTTCAAAAAAATGAATTACACTGGTCTTTGGAATTAATTGTTTAGTTAGGCCTTTGCTAGTGTTGCTATTATCTGTCAATCTGTTGTTTTTGTCTTAATGTCCTCATTTTGCCATGGTAATGTTGATGTTTTGGGGGGATGTGCTGTGTCGATTGGGATGATTGAATGAAAAGCTGAACATGTCATAGGATTGCTATCTTATTTCAATATATATGTGTGTGTGTGTGTGTTTTATCCTCGATCATGCCAGGTTTCCATGTAAAAGAAAAAATACAAGTGACTGTTTGCTGCTTAATGTCACCTTTTATTTTCAGACATTTGACAGATTTCATCAACATACTCACACAATTGTTTCACATGGAATAAGTGACCCAGAACCGTATACAAATAGGAGTCAAGTAGTTGTGAAGTACACAATGGAATGCAAACATTGACATATCATTCTCCCCTCTGCAACATGACAGTAGGTTAGCTTTCTGAATCCTGTGATATGTCTGTATACATATATATTTCCATCCTATTTTATTCAAAATGAGTTGTTTCATTACAGTCATCAAACAAAGCGAAACCAGCATGATTTCACAGTTTGAAACTCGCCTGAACAAGATTAGATTTTCTGTCAATTTACTCTATTACCTCAATTGACTTTTCTTGCAATGCAATCATCCCTCTCACTTGCCACTCACCTATCACACAGAACTGTGAAACGATGTCATCTCTAAACAATGTCACAGATATGAAATGAGTGGGTTTGCTGTGATAAGGTCTATGTGGGAGAAACGTATGGAAAGGGGAAGGCAAGCCGGTGTTTTCAGCAATGACAGAAACCCGGCAGGTGGATATACAAAATGCTCAACGTCAAATGTGAGCGAAGAGGATTTGTTTTCAGTGTTTCTCCAAAGATCTTGAACTATTGCCTAGACCATAGACACATTGATGGTAATCGGGATATCCTCGCCGTGTTACATATCGGGCCTGATTTACAAACGTGTTTTTCAATGGTAATGTCACAAACAGTGATCATTGGCATTTTTTGTATTGCTTCACAATGTCCAACGATTGCATTTCAGAAAAAGCCTATGCATTAGCTTAGTGGGCAGATAGGTTTAGGAGCAGTGGTCGATGTGTAGGAAAAGAAGTAGTGGAACTATGTTCCCTACTGGCCTGCACGTTCCCCACAAAACATATTGCCACGCCCCCTTGCAAAATACAAACCCCCAAAATCATGTGCCTGCTGTTTATGGGAACGTTCAGTGTAGTGCACTGAAAGTGCACGTTTCAACTTCTTTCTACACTTTTATTTTAAAACGAAACCATTCTGGAATGGTTACTTTTTAAAATAAAAATATAGGAACAGTAAAACTTAATTTATAAAAGTAGAGGAGCACCGATCCGAACCACTCCCACTCACTTCGGCCACTGCTTAGGAGAGGAGGCGTTTGAGAGGAAGGTTCCCTGAATGTAGGGACAGGTGCAAAGGCACAGATGCTCTTGCATAAGCACAATGAGGTGCATAAGCAGTCAACACTCATGAACCTTCTATGCCAACTTCAATGTGTTACTGCCCAGAGGGAGGTATTACAATTTTAATCTCAGGGGAAAAGTATCACATTCACCCTTCATTTGTTTCCCCAAAACTGGAGTTTAGTCGAGCCTCAGGGGACTCTTTGGCTGTGATTAAAACATGGTGTAAAAACCTGCATTAATTTAGAAAGTTTAAACTTAGAGTGGCTGCCTAGTCGTTGATCTTTGATATAATTGTAATCATTGTCTATCAATCCCCTTAAAGAGTGTGTGGCAGTGCCTTAAGTGGCACCACGAAATGAGCCGGGGCTTATAAAGGGGGCATGGCCTAGCAGCAGGGGTGCTGCTGGCCCATTAGACCACGCCTCCTGGTGAGCCCCTGCTCAATGGGCTACTGGCACCCTTCCTGGCAGCCTTTTGTAGAGATCAGCACCCTCTCCCCGTGCAGGAGAGGTTGCTGATCTCTGCATTTATTTTCTATACGCTTGCCTGGCACGTGAAAGCACCTCGCCTATTCAGCCTTAATGGTGGCGCTGGGTCTCGCCAGCTGGCGAGAGGCAGCGTCACCATTAAGGCTGACAGGGTGAGGCCACTGGAAGCTGAGGCCTTTTTCCTAAATACTGAAACTCCTGCGAATCTGCGGGAGCTTCAGTATTTAGAAAGCAAGGCCTCTGCTTCCAGCAGCCTCAGGTTTTCTCCATAATGGTGGCACCGGTCCACGGGCATTTCTGGCTTAAAGGGATGCCTCACAGGTGTGGCGCCACCATTATGTCTGAAAGGCTTTTTTCCTGAAGCCTGAAGCTCACACACACGAGCGAGAGCTTCAGGCTTTAGAAAAAAAAAAGTAGTAGCCAGGGCTGCCAGGGGAGATTAGTGGGCCCCAGCAGGGCCCAGCCTCAAAAAGAGATTTTGGAGGCCCTGGCCCACTTAAAGCCCTGGTCTATGGTCAAAGGGCCAACATAATGGCTATCATTATAAAACTACCCAACTACTCTGACTTCTGCAACCTTCAAACATCCACAATATTTGGACTCCACCTCACAAACAATATCACATATATTTATGTGATACATAAAGTGAACTTCGCTTTGATAGACCTCTTTTTGGTCAGTACATACTTTAATAACCATCTTACAAATGTGTTCAAACATTTCTAAAGAAATCATAATCCTGATTGAATCTTTTTCAAACGTTTCAGCCATTTTTTCAGGGGTGGAACATGTGTAGATTAAATTGACTGTGGGTTGCCCAATCCTTTAGCTCACGCCTATAACGCCAGCAGCTGGATGGATGTTTTCTTAATCTTACCAAGGACTTGAGGTTTGGTCTTGCAGAATGGGCATGTTATGGTGGATTTACGAAAGAGGTGGCACAGTTACGGGCAGATTAGAAATTGTAATGGTCATGTTTGTCATTTTTATTGAAACCACAAATTCACTTTAAGAAATTGGTTTCATTTAATTTCAATCGTTTTAATGATTTTTTTTTTGTGGCAACATAATCACAATGTAACTTTAACCAAAGTGTTGTCAAACTTTAGTTAGGATAGAGTTAAATTGGAAGAATTCAGCACAACGAACCCAGTGGAACATTGTTGGTTGACATGTCATAAAGATGATGGTTTACATCAACAAAACCTCTGCAACGTAGTCCCACGTAGTGCAGCCTGAACACACTGATGACATCAGAGGTATGCTATGATATGATATTTTATGTATAGCGCGCCCATACACAAGTGTTTCAAGGCACGACGAGGCAAGGGGTGGGAACAGGGGAGGAACAAGACAATGATCTTACTAGGCCCAGTGACATTGAGATCGCACAAGTGCAGAGGAGAGGGAAGGGGAAAAGTGCAAGGGGCAGGGGAGGAGTGGAAAGTGCTGAACACGGGATCAAAACAACAAGTAATGTGGCCAGCAGGTGGCAAGTGCAAGAGTTAAGCGCAGGCAACTGGTGTCGAATAAGTGCAGGTAAGGGGACTGTAGGGTTGCCGAAACAGATCCGAGTGCAAGGATTGCTAGGTGGAAGTGCGGATGTGCAACTGGCTGAGCAGGGTACTTGGGCCCGAATTCAGAGGCTAGCCAGGTGCCTAGTGCAGTAACAGAAGGATGACATGACCTATGACATTTGTCATTACTTTGCTGATGAAGTCACTGGAAACTGCACATTTATGATAGACATGGCCTGTTGCTATAGTTGCTGTATTTTCACATGGCATGGAGGAATCCAAGGTTTGTCAAGCAACCCAAAGTATCCATTGGGACCAGTCTGGCCTGTGCCTAAAATGGAATAGTGGCCTGCCATCATAGAAATAGAAACAAATAACATTCTATGGCCTTGTGCAGAGGGGTCCTCTTATATGTCCTGTTTTGCAGATTCAGAGTTCCCCTTAAACGGAATGAAAAGCATCAAGTACTGTTTTACAAGCACATGTATAATAAACCTGCCATTTGCACCAATTGGCCGCCGTGACAATGTCCTCCGGTCTGATTCCTGAGAAAAAGGAATTAGAAGCATATGTTGAGTTCTGCACTGAATATGCCCCAAAGATAGAGAGAGACAGCTACATCCACCAGTAACATCTGTAACATTCACGGGTCTTGTGAAATTGTGAATCAGTTTCAAATAAAATGCTGATAGAGCCCCAAAGGATGCCCACGATGCAGTGTTTGAAATCTTACAGTGTATGAATTGACCTCTGCCAGTCAGACATCTGACCCCAAAGACTTGTCCTCTGAGGGGAAATAAAGAGAGGCCTGGGGGCTGAAAATTCTACCTGGAGGGAACCTGAACCCTGGAGGGGTCTGTAGATTAAGACTAAGTGCTGGAAAAACATACTCTGCTATGTCCAGCCCTTTCAGAGATCTTCCTCAATGAATCATGGGCCGTATTGATAGCTCTAATTGTGGTCATATATTTGCCCAGGCCCTTACCAAAGTTATTCCAAATAGATTGGGACCCGCTGCCCCTGAATTTAGGAACTCCAACAGACCTCCCAACTTGGGGTTGATTTTAAGAAGCCCCTTTCTCCTCTCATTAGCTATGGATTCATTAGCATCCCCTAACGAACATCATTCCTTCTGGGTCAAACCACTATCTCAGGATCCAAACTTTCAGTCCCAGTTTGACCTACTCTCAAAGGTCCAAAACCACAGACTCATTTTAAAATGCTTATTTAGATGTTTCGAAGTGAAATGTTATATTGCCTTCTCCCAAATGGACTATACTTTAGAATATAACCTGTTTTTGCTGGTGTTGCTTGTGTTAGTCTTTTTTTGCTCGAATGCCATTTTGAGACTTGAATGTGACGATACACCTGGCAACGTTTCATCGTGTTCAAGAGACTGCTTATGCTCATTGAGCATAAGGAGATCCCTGTCCTGAACAAATTGACTTTGTTGGCTTCAGGTTCACCATATATTGAGAGAGAGATTTCCGAGTGATGAAAGATATGTAGAGAAAGTATATTTTGCATGTGAGTGTTATATCAATGCTATCTCATCGGGGAATTGTCTCAGCTGCATGGTGTTTTAGAGTGATGAAAAAGAGAGAACATGTGGAAATATTTCAATAAGCATGTATTTTCGAGGTTGTGAGAAGTTGTTTTCCATATTACTGTTGGTGATATTCATATTAGGTAAAAAAAAAAAAAAATATATATATATATATATATATATATATATATATATATATATATATATATATATACTGTTACTGCACTGTAGATGATTTAAAGTTATGTATACCTATAGCATATCTTAAATGCGTTTTTCCAATCTGTAGCATGAACTGCTTTGAATAGTTTCAAAAGGTACTTATGTTAATTAAAGTTGTGCGTTTGGATATGTGCTTATAGATTGCTGGTTCAGTAGGCATTGATGATTGCAATTCCTGGAACACTGATGCTTGAAAGGGTTTTTGGACACATTCTGTGACAGAAGCGGCTCTGTATCATAGTGTAAATGCCATCTCCAAGGTGAAAGATGCAAGCAAACTATGGAAGTAAGGTACAATGTAGAAATAAAGATAGAGATCTGATAATTTGAGCCAAACTTTAGTTTAATCCACTTCCTACACACTGTAGCCCTTAATACATGGGGGCGCTTTGGCAAATGAAAATGCAACGATTATTCCCTCGACACGTGTTTCTCCACCTAAAAATGTCGGTGGATCGTCAGGAGGGTTTCTGACATCACATTCTGACTGTATACCTGATAATAAGTATTATTGTTTACATAAGTGATCTGTTTTTCGTACTCCTTTAAAAAATATAGCTTGCAGTAGTTTAGCTCTAGATATTATGTTTGTACTAATCACAAAGAAAAGATACTTGCAATATGATGCATCTCTAACATCTAATGAACATTATATTATTCAAACTGATTGATTCCAAAGCTTTCTTGCATCTCTAACATCCAATAATCATTATATTATTCAAACTGATTGGTTCCAAAGCTTTCTTGCATCTCTAACATCCAATAATCATTATATTATTCAAACTGATTGATTCCAAAGCTTTCTTGCATCTCTAACATCCAATAATCATTATATTATTCAAACTGATTGATTCCAAAGCTTTCTTGCATCTCTAACATCCAATAACCATTATATTATTCAAATTGATTGATTCCAAAGCTTTCTTGCATCTCTAACATCCAATAATCATTATATTATTCAAACTGATTGATTCCAAAGCTTTCTTGCATCTCTAACATCCAATAATCATTATATTATTCAAACTGATTGGTTCCAAAGCTTTCTTGCTTTGTTTGTTATTTTGTGTATTGAACATGCGTGATTCTGCAGATAAATGTAGATAACACGTTTTTAGTTTTCCGAAATGTCTATTCCTTTCTCTAGGGTTTGCATATTTATGCATCTGAAATGATAACAGAATACATTCATTCCAAAATTCCCTGCTTACCGTAAAAAAGAAACTCATTTTACTCGTAGGTTTCCCATAGCTTCAAAATAATTGCGGCATGATAACCAGCGATTCTATTCAAAATGGCTGCTTATTTGTATCTGCGTGATGACACGATTATGCTTGTTTTGCACGAATGTGCCATCACGTCTCTACCATCTTGGATTGGGGATTATTTCTTCCTATATTCATCGCAATTGTTTATTTTTGCGCTAAGTTTTCAATAAAATTTCCAATTTCTCTCTAATTCTGTTATGTTAATATTTCTTTTTTTGTCTTAATGCATTTGTTTAACTAGTACTACATTTACATTTTGTTGTAGTCTATCTAGAGTCTTAAAACTACCTAATAAAGACACTGACTAACATTAATAATTTGACTCAACTTTCAAAGATCAATGCTAATGTTAATGTTAAAGGATGTTTATACCGTGCACTAAAACCGGAGTGGTCCCCTGGCGCTCTGGCGGCTCTGAAAAGGGAAGGGGTAGGTGAGTTAGTGGGAATAAGCTGGTAAAGTGCAAGGGAGCAGTGATGTGCTTTTGCAGGCCTCAGCCCGGTGGGTCTGTTGGCTGGGTTTAGGGTGTTTTACGGTCGGTAATCGTTGTGTGCTTTTGTGCGAGTCTCTGTGTGGTTTGTTTTATTGTTGCAGTGTAGTGAAGTTTGTGCACATTGTTGTGTTATAGGCTTGTGGTTCTGTTTGGTTAGAGTTTGAGAGCTGTATGCAGAGGGGTGAAATTGTTAGTGGATTGGTTAATTGGCATTGCTGTCCGGAATTGAGGCGCTAATTTTCCGTATTCTCTCCAGGTGGGGTACGGGTACATCTCTGCGTCTCCGACCTGATCTGGGGCCGTCCGATACTCACAGTCCATTTCACATATCCACTCACATTCATAACCTTACCAGGTTTGACCTTGGCTACCTACGTGACACCTGTCTGTATGCGGGGCAGGCAGGCATTTGTGTGGCCCTTCAAATCTGGCCCAGAAAGCATTCCCGATCTAGTCGGTGCACGGCATCCGCTAGCTAATGCTACTACATCAATATATGGTGGCTGGTTGGCATTCATCATCCTATTCAGTTGTTCATGCAGGCTATCGCTCCAAGCCCCTTTGAAACATGGCAGATGCCAACGCTTGCAATCACGTTCCGGGGCGGCACCTGCCTTCATTCACAACTCCATACGGTCAATACCCATGCCAATGTCCACAATTTAGTTCAAGTGTGGCAAGTACTATTATTCACACAACTCTATACAAGTATGCTACCTGATAGCAATTATGGAGCGGGTGAGGTTGTTAGCTCGAGTTGGCTAGAGATGCTGATTTCTGTCCACATGGGTATCGCTTGTGTCCTATTTGACTTAGCATCGGCTCTTTTGTTGTAGTAAGCGTTTCTCTCGTCGGTTCTGGGTGTTGTCAGTATCATCCTAAATGTTGTTATCCTTTTCTTTGTGTTTCTCGTTCCGTCGTTTTTCGGTTTTTCAGTTTGAATCTGTGATGTTGAAGAGCCATGTTTTTAGTAATTTTCCAAATTGTATGTGGTCTTTGATGTTTCTTATTTCTTTTGGGATGTTGTTTGAGGTTTTTGTGGCTAAGTGGGAGAAGGAGGAGCCCGCAAGTTTTTTCTTTAGGTATGGTTTTTGTTCCAAGCGGATTTCGTTGCATGATTTGAGGAGTCTTGTTGGTTTGTAGATTGTTATTTTCTTTTGTAGGAGTTCAGCTCCTGGTCCGCTAATTGCCCTGTGTGTTATGCACATTGTTTTTAAGGTGATGCAGTGTTTGACTGGGAGCCAGTGCAGTGGTTTTAGGGCTGGGGTGATGTGGTCCCTTCTGGGTAGTTTGAGGAGCAGTCTGGCTGCTCTGTTTTGGATTTGTTGTAGTTTCTTCAGTAGGTATTCTGGTATTCCGAGATAGAGGCCGTTTGCATACTCGATTCTTGACATGATGAGGGAGAAGATTGTGAGTGTTTTATGGGTTAAGGAGAGGAAAGGTGGGATTCTTCTTGCCGTGTGGAGGAGGAAGAAGCATTTCTTGATGAGTGCATTTAGTTCTGGTTCTAATGTTAGGGTGGTGTCCATCAGGACTCCCAGATGTTTTACTACCTTAGATGGTGTTGGTGCAGTTCCCATTTCCATTGGTCATGGAATGTAGGTGTTGATCTCTTGGTATTTGTATATAATCATGATTTCTGTCTTTCCTGGGTTGATTTTCAAATTGTTGGTGTTCATCCAGTTAAAGACTTCTTTCAGACACTCGATTAGGGTTGAGTGATCGGCTTGAGTGTCTTTGATTGTGTCGATGATTTGAGTGTCATTTGTGTAGTTGTAGCATGTAATTGTGTATTGTTTGAAGATTCTGATTACTGGTGTCTAGTAGATGTCGAAGTACAGTGGTGCTAATGAGGACCCTTGTGGTACTCCACAGTTGTTAACTTGTGGGGTGGATTTGAAGGGTTGTATCCATACGGTTTCTGTTCTGTCTGCTAGGAATGATTTAATGCAGAGTATTGGCATGTCCGTTATGCCTATGTCTTCTAGGCTTTTGGTTAGGGTGTCATGGCTAACAGTGTCGAAGGCTGCAGAGAGGTCAAGCAGAATCAGGGTTGAGGTTGTGTTGGAGTCCGCTTTTGTTTTTAGGTTGTCACAGATGGATAGTAGTGCTGTTTCTGTTCCGCTTGTGGGTCTGAAACCGACTTGTGCTTGGTCTAGCAGGTGATGTTTTTCTACGTGTTCTTGGGTTAATTTGTATATGTAGGTTTCAAGGAGTTTTGCTGGGTAGGGAATGTTTGAAATCAGTCTGTAGTTGGAGAGGTCTTCTACGTCACCACTTTTGTTTTTTAAAAGCGGATTGATATATGCTGATTTGAAGGCTCTCGGTACAGTTCCTGTTGCTAGTGAGAGATTTAGGAAGTTTCTGTAATGTTCTGATGGCGTTCCTTGTGTGAGGATTGATTTGTAGATGTCAGGAGGGCAGGGATCCATGGGTGATCCTGCTTTCTTGCTGTGTTTTACCAACAAGACGAATACCTCTGCTGATATTTCAGGAAGCTTTTGGAGTTTGTGTTGTGGCTCTGTGTTGGGTCCTGTAGGTTGAATGTTATGGTTGGTTGGTTGGTCTGTTTTGTATGATTTCTCGGATGTCGTAGATTTTGTTCTTGAAGTGCTCTGCCAGATTGTTGCAAAGTTTCTATGAGGGGTTTGGGTGTTGTCGCAGCCTGGTGGGTTTCTCATTTCTTTAATGATGTTGAACATTTCTTTTTGTGTGTTGGTGGCATTGGTGATTCTGTCATCATAATGCCTTTTCTTCGCCTTTAGTATTTCCTTCTTGTATGCAGGTATTTGTTTCTGAAACCGTATTTTATTTTGTCTGGGTTGTATTCTTTCCTCCATTACAGTTCCATCTTCTTGTTGTCCTTTTTTCATGGTGCTTAGTAGTGGGGTGAACCATTCTGCCATTGCTCTTTTTTTTGATGGGGTGAATGGTTTTTCCAGGGCGATCTTTTCAATTGTATCAGCAATCCATTTGTGTAGTAGCTCCGCTTTCCCGTCTATGTCAGCTAGCTCTAGTTCTATAGTTGAGGGTTTGGTCATCTTCAGTTGTTCGAATAGGTTGCTACAAAATGAAATTAAATGATATGATAGTAGAAATGCAGGGTGAAGAATCCCAGCTATTCCCAGGGCTAAGGGGGAACTGTTCAAAAACCTTGGGTAGCAGATTGCTGGATCATGTACTGCCCCTGGTGTGAGTGCTAAAGGGAAGTAGCCAGTTTTACTGGAGGACAAGCAACTCCCAAACAGGTGGAGGACAAGTGGTGCATTATTGAGGAGGTAGTGGTCAAACCAAGAATTGAAAGTGACAGTAAAAGCAACAGGGCTGCTATCAAGAGAGATGTCTTAAATACCTAAGGGTACAAGGTAATAACGGTGCACAACCGATTGTTACAGTGTGGAGGATCACATGTGAGCTAGTGCTCAACCTTGGGTTGCAGGGATAGCTCCAATCTGCTAATCCTAGCGGTGTGCGACATGATGCTGCTCCTGTTGATGGAAATCAATGGGTGTCGGAGCTGTGGCAGCTTCCGTAGTTGGAGATGAAATGATGACACAATTCAAAGAACCAGAAGAGTTGGCGATTGGCTGTAATGCGGCGTATGACAGTGAGCCAGTAAGGGAACCAAGCCATCATTCTGGGCATAGGTGTCACTGTGTGACAATAAAGAAAAGGACCTCCCAACGGCCGACACTCATGAATTATGCACCAATATCAGAAAGTGGCATTATCAGGATAAATTCTGAGGCTTTTCCTCCGTTGAGCAGCGTAATATGGGGTGTGTGGTAGAGATAAGGACATACGTGGAAGAGCATTAAAAAGTGCCGGAAAGATGTTGCATTCTGTTTTCATTGTTTCAAGATCTTGATGAGCCTCTAAGTAATAAGATGCTTAGAATCTTGTAAGAGGATCTGGAATGCTCTCGGAACACATCTCTGGAAGGCATGGATATGTGAGGTTGTTGGGGAGAAGCTGGACCCCCACCAGGGCAGTGGGGGCCAGCAGCCATACCCTCACCATCTATGGGAGACCCAACACCTCCCATATGGCCCCCAGAAATGCAACAGAGTCCCAAGCAGGCAGCAGCATGTTCCAAACTGCGTTTATTTCTGGGCAGCAAAAAAAAGAAAAAAACACGCAGAGCATCGTGCACATCGAGAGTTCAGGCGCCGTCTCCCCCGGGGCTGGCTTGCAAGCCAGCTTTGTAATCACACTGCTGCTAAGTGGTAGGTTACCTATGTAGCCCTTATAGAGAGACTGACAATTGGATATTAACCTTTTTGCGTCAGTGGGTTGATTTAGCTGTGCCTGCCCCCCTTACCTAATTCTAACTTGTTGCAATATGACCTTGTTCCCATAACTTTTTAGCTGAACAAGCAGTTCGCACCTGGGCTCTGGGCGCTGGGCTGCGCCATTCTTGTTACAATTTATGTTTCAAATGTTGTGCGAGTCCTTGAGAAAGTGTCTTTCTTTCCCAGAAAGAAAAAAAAAACACACTGGGTTGCCGTGATTTATTCGCATTTGTGGATAATTAAAAAAATGTCTGTCTGCAGAAAGCAGTCTTATCTTGAATGTGCGGCCTTGGCAGGTCGGAGATTTTGTGAGGAACATTGCTGAAGGCTCCCGCAGCCAGTGTTCAGTGAGAGAAATTAACTTGGCTGTAATTTTCCTGAAACATGGCTTTACACTATGCATTTAGACCATGTTAATTCATATAGGCATTTGCAAGCCTTTAAACAGGGATTTTTGTGTTTGTAGATTCTGATATTGCAGCATTGATTCTAATGTAGCATGGAAGTTGCACTGTTGGTGAAGTGGGTGTGTTTCAGCATATTTGTCACCCATGGGTGCGCTGGGGCCTGGTTCAAATGATAAGTGTGGTCCTTGTTCTTCCTGCTGTTCTTCTGTATATGCGCCTGGGGTGAGGGGGCATGGGTTTGGTCTCGATTTTCCCTCTTCAAGGTACTATGAACATAAAGTCGTGACTGTGCAAAGGGGAGGCATTTGTCTTTGTTTTGTTGTGCCCAACGTCAGAACGTTCTATTTGTCCAGTAGGACTGTGCATTACTAACGGTTACAGGACAGTGTTTTGCTTGTGATTTTTTTATAATGGAAAGTGGCTGTCTCGCATTGTTTTTAGCAGTTAATGCAAATGTGAGTTGCCATCACTGAAGTTTATATAAAGCTGGGTGACGAAGGGTGGGGTCTATGAGTTTGTGTGCAATATGATTTTGGTGTGTAAGCAAGTTGGTTAGAGTGATGCAATTATAGTCTGTTAAGCTGTAAGAAATTAGCTATGACAAATCCATGTATATTGGTGACTAGTGTTGATGTTATGCACTGTACGAGACACACATTTTTTCAGGAATTGCAGCATTACGTTGTGTTGAAGCAACAAGAACTTATATGATCTAAGGACTGAGAGAAGTCTAATGTCTCAAGGATAGTGAGTGCAAAGCAATTGTGTAACCAATATGGGATAATGCAAATTCTAGAGATCATTTTTTGTCAGAGATTACGGCTTTAGAGTGCTATCCAAATGTGGTACCTAGTATACATGTGATCTTAGTGTGTCATAACCTGGGTGGTTAGGGTGGGGAGTGTATTGTTAAGTGGTTGGGAATTGTGTATTTCCCACCAAAGTAGATAGGGGGGGTCATGCCTTCCTCCAGTGTTAAATGCTTGGGAATTGTGAGTTTCCCACCAAGGTAGATAGGAGTGTCATGCCTTCCGCCAGTGTTAAGTGGTTGACAATTGTGTATTTATCATCAAGGTAGTTGGGGGGAGGGGGGTTATGCCTTCTGCCAGTGTTAAATGATTGGGAATTGTGAGTGAATCCATATAAATTGTGTGGTTGTGCAAGTTCACACCATCCTGAGGTGATAGGGGTTTGATTGCATTGTGACATGGTATAAGAGTGCTGCTTGAAATAACAGGTAGAGTAGAGTGGGAGGGATGTGGATTCAGAGTTTAAGAGGAGGCTGGACGCCTCCCATTGTTATTCATAGTGAGTTGCGAGGCGCACTGTGTGTGATTGTGTGTGTGCTTGTTGCATGCTGTTCCCCGAGAACATGTGGTGTGCTTTATGTGTATGTGGTGATCCTGGAAGAAAAGGAGATGTCCCACAGGAGGAAGAGAAACTGATTGGGAGCGATCAACCAAAAGGTAGAGAACCAGTTCAAAACGTGGCCAGCTATCCCATCATTCGACAACCGGGAGGTCAACCAGGTGGGTAAGATCGTATAATACAGAATAAAGAACCGATTCGGTGCCCCTCCCTGGCCGAAAGGCAGACTCGAAGGCGTCAAAGAACCCGGAAGATTCAATGAAGGACAAGAGAAGAGGAGACACAAGAGCCTCCATAACCTTCATCAAAAAGGGAAGAAGAGAAATGGGGCGAACATTTTCAAGCACCCGGGATGCAAAGGGGGCTTTTCCAGCACAAGAGCATGCTCGAAGGGACTGGGAATGAGTCCATCTTGAAATAAGGCATTAACTTCAACAGTAATGTGAGAAATAAACTCTCCTGAAATGTCTTTAAGCAAGGTTAATGGAATTGCATCAACCAGGAAATTTCATGGGAAATCAGAGCCTCTAGGGGTAGGCTGGTTGCAGCTGTAATGTCACTGCGAATTGTTGCAATCTTACTGTGGACAGAAGAGTTGGTTTTAGTAAGAGTGGACAAAGATTGAACTAATTCGAACAATGCCTCAGGCTTATCAACAGCAAGTTGCACCTTCTGACTAAAAAAAATATATTTTATCAGCAATAATTGCTTTTTGAAAGGTAGTCAGAGTGAAACGGAAGGCAAATTTATTTGCAATCAGACAGCCCGCACACCACTTCCTCTCTGCCTGTGTGCAATGCAATATATGAACTTTAATTTCGTCACAAAAACATGGCTCAGAAAAATGTGTCCTTATCTTACACAGCCTAAGTGGGGCCAGCATGTCAGCAGCTGCTGAAAAAGACTCTCCTAAGGAAGCTAAAGAACAGGAGGTGCGTTCAGTATGCTGTGACTGGAGGGAAGCCACCAGTTCCGTATTAGTCACTTTACGCCAGTTACGCTTAAGAATAGCAGGTTTAGTCGGTAGAAAAATAGGGTCCAGCTGGAGAATAGAGAAAGAGATCAAAAAGTGATCAGACTACAAGAGATGGGAAAGAGAGGAAACAGAGAGATAACAGACCTTGGGGCAAAGATGAAGTCCAAAGTATTATCCACTTGGTGAGTAGGTTCTGGAATCAACGGTGGTAGGCCCAGATCCACCATTAAAGAAAGAAAGTTGGTGAACTGGCTCGTGGAGGTGGTATTAACCAAAAGGTTAAATCTCCAACAACCCACAAATTGGGGTACTTATTCTGGATCTCGGAAACCAAATCAGGGAAGTCAGATCAGAATGCAACATCCATAACAGGAGGGCGATGAATACTAGACTAGTGTGCATGGAAGTGGGAGGGACAGAGATCTGGGCCAAAAGACATTTCATTTTTAGTGAGTGCATAGACACTCTCCTCACTGTTTTATAGGTAGCCTTGTGAATAATGGTCAATCCCCCCACCCCCAGATAAACCGATAGACGATACAAATGGGCCAGATTATAATTAGGGGGTAGGGCCCGAACAATAGAGAGACCAGATGTCTCCCTCAGCCAGGTCTCCATTAAAAACAGAAGGTCTTACTGAGAGTTAGTAACCAGGTTGTGGCAATCAAGGGCATGTGTCACCAGTGAACGAGTATTAAGATCACATCGCCTACTCACGCAAAAGGATGCATCCTAGATTGGATTATAGACCACAACTGTAACACAACCATCACTTCCAATACTAGCTTCCCACAACCTTCTCCTATTTGACATCCCTGTCCCACGAAGCACAAAAGTGCCTACCAAAGCACCGGCGACCCTAGCCAGAAGTGCCAAAAAACTCACCGCTGACAACGTCAGGGCACTCCTCAATCTGCCTTGCCTAGCACCCCTGTTCTCCGCAGACCCTAACATCCTTCCAGAAATATTCAAAGACACCATCACAATGGTTGTCAACACCGTTGCCCCACTTGAAAACAAAAAAGCGCAAAGACAAACGCATGGCGCTCAAAAGTTGGCAGGGTAACCCCTGTGATACCACAGAAGACAAATTCAAATCCATAGCAAAAAAATACAAAGACGCCATCTTCCTTGCTAAATCTGAAGCCTAGAACCACTGCATCTCCACTGCCAACTCCCACTCTAAAGAACTCTTCAATATCTTCAAAGAACTAACCGTACCGCCGACATGCCCTGATGAGATCGTCAAAGACGAGGCATGGTGCACAGGCATTCAATCTGCTATGCTTGCAAAAATCAACCTTCTCCAAAATAAGATATCCCACCACTTCAATACTTTACCTAAGCAAAGCACACATGCACAGACAAAACCAAATATAAAAGTAAGAAACATGCCCAAATTTGCATTTACCGAAATCTCCGAGGCCGAGGTCACTGACATTCTCAGACACCTCAAACCCTCACTATGTAAGGGTGATGTCTGCCCCCCTAAAATCATCAAAGACTGCGCAGAACCACTCGCCCCTCTTCTCACAGCTTTCATCAATGCATCCTTCAAAACTGGCATAGTCCCAGACAGCCTTAAAGAGGCCTGGGTACGTCCTCTCTTAAAAAAACAATGCTAGACCCTACTAACCCTAACAACTACCGACCCATAACTACAGTCCCATTCCTCCTGAAAATACTTGATAAGGTCGCCCACAAACAGATTCAATTATACCTTGAATCGAACGCAGTCCTAGGAAAAAGACAATCTGGGTTCCGCAAGGGACACGGAACTGAAACAGCCCTTCTAGACCTAAAAAATGAAATTACCAACATCCTAGACAACGGGCAAGCCCGCTCTCTTCCTTCTCCTTGACCTTTCAGCTGCGTTCGACTTGGTAGACCACACTACACTTACCAGTCACCTAACGCATGCTGCACCCTTCTATAAGGACGCAGCATCCTGGGTAACATCATTCCTAGAGGGTAGAGCTATGAAAGTGTTCTCTAACACAGCACATGCAGCACCCTCCATCATCCACCGTGGTGTCCCACAAGGTTCCTCTACTGCCCCCATGATCTATAATCTTTTTACCAAGCCTCTCTTTGACAAACTAGACGCACTGGGGATCACCTACACAAATTACGCCGACGACACGCAGGATCTCCTCCCCCTGACAGGGAATTATCTCCAAGACGCCACTACCTTGCAGCAAATTTACTCTACCATACAAGCATGGATGGCTACTAACGGCCTCTACTTGAACGGGGACAAGACCGAAATCCTCATTCTAGGACAGAAATCGTCCCTCTCCAACCTCAACCCTCTGTACATCAACTTCAACATAGATAACTGCATCATCCCAGTCCTATCCTCAGTCAAAACACTGGGGGTTCACATAGATGCTACCCTATCTATGGACAAACAAGTTAGCGCCATAGTCTAGGCCTCAGCACTGAGTACTAAACTCATTAATGCAATAAAACCATTTCTAACTAAGGATAACTGCCTCTCCATCTCCCGAGCAACTATAGGAGCCAAACTAGACTATTGTAATGCACTCCTAGCCGGCACCTCCAAAAAAACCTATCTAGGCTCCAAACTACCCAAAACAACGCTCTCAGAGCATCCCTCAGCATACCGAAAAGAGAACACATCACACAAGCCAGAAAAACAGCTCATTGGCTCCCAGTCAAGGACCGTATCTCCTTCAAAATACTTACAACCACGCACAAATGCATCAACCTCTCAGCTCCCTCTTACCTATCAGACACGATAGGTAGATCTCAAGCCAAAAGACCAAGAAGACCACAATACACCAATCAACTAACAATACCTCGCATCAACAGAACCAAGGCAGGAGGTATAGGCTTCCCCTTCCTCGCACCTAAGCTCTGGAACTCTCTTCCCACTGACCTCAGAGCTGAAACATCTCTCTTCTCCTTCCGAAAAAAACTCAAAACTGCCCTATTCAACTAACTTTGTTCTCGTGTTCTCCTGCTGCTCAAAGCATATATGTAAAAAAGTATAGATCGTGTTCTCCTGCTGCTCAACGCATATATGTAAAAAAGTATAGATCGTCCAATGTAACTGAACGGACATGAGCTGTATGTAACTAAGTATAAGCAACACTGTAACTAGCGCCACGATGCCTGCGGTCTGATGTGCGCTCAACAAATGCGAATAAATAAATAAATAAATAAATAAGAAGTCTGCATCGAAAGCCAGTTCCTGTAGGCACACTTGCCAGTATAGGAGGTTTAAAGAAACCAGGAGGCCATCTGGTCTCATCAGGAGCAAAAGATAGCAAAGAGCTGTGGTCCAAGGGTACCGCTACTTGGGAATTGTAACTCACAGCATGCTGACCCTGCCCGGCCCTTGCGCGGACGGGCACAGATGGGCTTGCCTTAATTGTGCCTTTGGCACGCTGACAGGGCAACCGCTGCACCCATCCACTGCACGGGCAAGTAATGCAGCACATAAATGCCAGAATGGAGACCTAAAAGAACTACAGGAATACTATGAATATCTGAATAACAACAAATATAATCTACAATTTACTCTAACAGAAAGTATATCTTCAATTCATTTTCTGGATTTGGAACTCTGCATTAAAAATGACACAATACATACAACTTTATTTGTCAAACCTACTCCAGGTAATAAAATCCTCCATGCAAAAAGGAACCACCCGGAACATAAAATTCAAAATATACCATATGGGGAATTGTTGCGAATAAAGCAAAACTGTATGGAAAATGAAGAGTTTGAGATACATGCCAAAAACTCATTAAACACATTTAAATCAAGAGGCTACAACCATCTCCACCTTGTAGGCGCCCTCCCCGTCTTTAGACGTGCAAAAGAATAAATGAGGCACTCCCCAGACGGGGGATAAGGCTAAGAGGACAGGTTGCGTGAGTTCAATAATAGTTTATATATTTGGCATCCAAAGAACTCTGCTGCCCGAGAGCACTCTAACAAAAACCACAGTTACATCATATTGTAAAGGTACATATCGTCATACACGACGCAATTAGTGTAGGGTGTCAAAGCAGTACAGGATTGGTCCGTAAGTATAGGCACATATAGTGATGATGATACAGTTCCATCTGGAATGGTTGCTCCTTTGTGTCCAGGAGGGGTGAAGATCAGATTGCTGTGAGGCGGGGTTATCACTAACTAAGCTAACATAATACATCTCTATGACGCATGCACTAAATAATTACTTTGCCATTCGTTTGTACAAATCATTGTGGACCTATAAACGTCTTATATTTATTTAAATCGTCAATAACAGTCACTTATATGGAGCATCAGGTTAAAGGGCTTTGACCATCATGATAACATTGGTTGAAGCTAGGATCTGGACTCATAAAGAATCTAAGGCACGTTGGCATGTGTTAGTATCGGGACGCCATATATAGTGGCAGAGGTGTAATGTTAGTTGGGGGTCTGGTCTGCTTGACAGGTATCATGGTGGGGTCACATATTTGGTACATCAAGTGAATACCTTTCAAGGACACAGGGTTACATTGGCAGTAATTTTCCAATGGCGAGGGTGAGGGGGCATGGAAAGATTTGTGGAGATGGATGCTTGGCTTAAGCTGGTTCACACACAGGGCAGTGATCTCAGAGGAAGAGCGGGTTGTTACATTAGTTCTTTGTTGCAATTACCTCCGGCTCCAGCATCAGAATGGAGATGCAGAATTTTCCAGACACAGTGAGAGAAAAGGTGGGGGCCATGTGTGCTGCGTGCGCAGCACTGCAAAGGGGAGAGAAGCCTTTTCGTATTATCGCAGTGAGGCCTGGTTACCAAGATGGTGTCAAGGGGTCACAAAGATGGATGCCTTGTGTCCCACGTGACGGTCCCATCTACACAAATGCCAACCAATGCTGACACTGCATAAGGGCGACGGGGGCACCCCCCACCATTGGAGGCACATGGTCCAAGTTCGTACTAAGGAAAGGAGGGACGGAGGCCCTACGGGCCCCACACTCCCACACAACCTTCAGAAGTATTATCAAAAAACACAAACCAGGACAAGAGCAGAATTGCTCACCAACAGTCAAAAATTTGCATTTACAACCGATCAGAACAAACTAAGATTTATAACAATGTACAGCTCAAAGACAACGATCATCAGATCAATTCAATCCAAATATTGTCATATTTTAAAATTGGATGAAGATATTTCAGACTTTCTGGATAATACAGCAAGCATCACCTTTCAAAAAGCAAAAAATCTAAAAGATATACTAAGTCATTCACATTTTATAAATGAAAACAAAGAACCAGGTCTTCCACAAATGTGGAACAATAAACCACTTAAAGGCAATTTCAAGTGTGGCAAACGTAAAATATGTCCCAATTCAGACAATGCAAAACAAAATATCCAATTTTTTGTTTGTTTGAAAAGTTTATTCGGACAAAACAATATCCATTAAACACATGCATAAAATGTCACAGAAGAAATGCATTTGTTCGTTTGTTCCTTTCTTTATTTGTAACGCGTGCCAGACCCGAAGGTATCAGTGCACGAAGATAAGTATACTTTAGGCTTACAAGTTACACAATCACAAAAATATACAGATCAATGACAAACAAATGTGCAGATCAATGACAAAAACATGCAGATCAATGACAATATAGCAGGTAATACATTTACATAGCAGATAGATACAGTGGAAATGTCAGTTTGGATATTGGTTAGTTGGTTGGTAGGCTCACCTATGGCTCGTTTTCTTTGAGCCACTTGATGCAGTTTGATCTGAAGTGTGGGTATGTTTGGTCAAGTCTTAAGGTCGCCGGGAGGGAGTTCCACAATTGAGCAGCTTTGACCGGGAGGCTGTTCCCTCCTATTGTAATCATTTTGAAAAGGGGTAATGGAAGGCAGTTCATATAGGCAGTTCTCATGGGTCTAGATGGGATTTGTCTATTGAGCCTCTTTGAGAGGCAGCTGGGGGCTAAATTATTGAGATATTTGAATGTTAGGGATGCCGTTTTAAGTTTAATTTTGTTTGTTGTGGATAGCCAATTAGATTCTCTGCTGATTATTGAGATATGTTCCCTTTTGGAGATTCCTAGTGCCGATCTAAGGGCGTTGTTTTGCAGTATTTGGATTTTTTGTGTTATGTATTTATTTGCACCTAGATGGAGAGCGTTGCAGTAATCCAGTTTGGACAGCACAAGTGCTTGTGCCAGTGTGGTGCAACTATTGTAGAGAGGTAGGGTTTAGCTGACCGGATTAAGGCTGTGGATGAGGCCATAGCGCTCACTTGTTTTGCTAAAGCTAAACTGGCGTCAAGGTAAAAACATAGTGTTTTTACGTCCTTGGCAACTTTGATTATGTGGCCGTCTATGACGAAGGTTGTGTAGTCTTGACTAAGTTTCTTTATATTGTGTGTATACCCTAGTATGATGAATTCAGTTTTTTCCTCATTCAGGCATAGACCATGACGGGCCATCCATGCCTGGATGATGAGGTATATCTTGTTCACCAAGGGCAAATCCTGTTTGTAATCCCCAGAAAGTCGCATGAGAATCTGGGTGTCATCTGCATAGTTAGTGTAGGTGACGCCCAGATGGTCCAAATCATCAAACAAGGGCTTAGTAAAAATGTTATACATGGTGGGGGGGACGCAAGATCCTTGGGGCAATACCACATGTTATGGGTACAGGGTCGGCAGCTACTGAGGTGGAGAAGACCCTCACTGTTCTCTCACTTAAGAATGATTTAATCCAGGCATTATTCTCTAAAATACAACAATGTACAGTATATTTCATAACCACACATATCGTATTACCAAATGGAACAAGTAGAAAAATCAAGCAATTTATAAATCGCAACACAACATATGTGGTATACAGCATTCAATGCACATGCTTCAAACTATATGTAGGCAACACCATCAGACCACTAAAAGTGAGAATCCTTGAACATTTGAGAACAATTAAGAATGAAGATAAGAGATTACCATTAGGATACCATCACCAACAGAAAGATCAGGGAGAACCTAAGGATAAGATCAAATTCTTTGGGGCTGAAAAAATGTGTATGCCACCACCAGGGGGTAATATATAGAAAATTCTGAGATCCAGAGAGGCACTATGGATATGCCTACTGGACACATGCCAGAGTAGCCTGAATGAAGATGCAGAAATGAACAATCTACTTTAAAAACTCACATAGATATGGACATTGAATTGAAAAAGCTAGTTCAGCCCTATCCTTGATCTTTGAAAGTTGAGTCAAATTATTAATGTTAATCAGTGTCTTTATTAGATAGTTTTAAGACTCTAGATAGACCACACAAATTGTAAATGTAGTGCTAGTTATAAAAATGCATTAAGACAGAAAAGGAAAAATTAACATAACGAAATTAGAGAGAAATTGGAAATTCAATTGAAAGGTTAGCGCAAAAATAAACACTTGTGACGAATATAGGAATAAATAATCCCCAATCCAAGATGGTGGCCACGTGATGATGCAATCGTGCAAAACAAGCATAATTGCATCATCACGCAGATGATTAAAATTGATGGTTATCATGCCGCAATTATTTTGAAGCTACGGGAAACCCATGATTAAAATGATTTGCTTTTTTAAGGTAAGCAGGGTTTGCGCTATGTGATTGGGATATTTGTGTAATTTGCATTCAGAAACTCATATGCATCCCTTATGGTTGTTTTCTCCACATTTTCCTTCTCCAACTTGGATCAAAGAAATGTGTGGAAATTATCTAGAGAATTCTCCCCACAAACAAAAAATGCCACGTGCAAAGTTAAAAGAGCAGACTCAGCATTAACTTGTGACCACTGTATGCCCCTGCTTGCCAATGTTAACATATAGAAATCATGTTTTCTAGAGGGAAGGTAAACATCTAAAAAACCATGGAAATGAGGGTTACCTCTTTAATATCCAGGAAGCAATTCGACTTTTGTTTGAAATAGAAGACACACACTTTTCTCTTTTAACATCGTCTCCAAAGAGTTGGAATTAGACATTATATTAAAGTCAGATAATTCATGTACTTTTATATAGTCACTGGCATTCTTTTCTTTTAGACCATGGCTTGCTTTGTTACAGGACAACTAGTCCTAGTGTGCAAATAAAATTTGGTTTAGAGAGGGCCTTAATCTTCAACAAAGAATGCCCCTTTTCGTTGTGTTGTCTCTCTAGTTTGTGTGTGTGTTGTATGATCATGAGCAGATTTGTAGTTTGTGGGCTATCGTTTTTGGACACAGCGGATTTTTGTCTGAGAATCTGGGAATTCATACACAATTGTGCTGGGGTTTCAGATAAAATAACTGTTATAGACAATGTCCATTGTTGTAGATTTCTAATGTCCCTGGAAGTGAATGTAATGTTTTTACAGTTACAGAATATGTGATTTATGTTATAGCATATAGTTCACTTTTTCAGTTTCCCTGTTGTAAACTTTTCACCTCAGCTCTTAAAGTGCCTGAAGGTCATTCTGTGTAGAAGGACTTCACAGAAGAAGTGTCCACAATAAAAAATAAAATAAAACAAAGACGTCTATACATATTTAATTCAGCGCCACAATTGTGGTACTTTGAGCATTACAACCGAAAAGTGCTATTGAGAAGTTATATAAGAAGAATAACAACTGTAAGAAGAATTATAGATGTATTATGAGATACAAAGAAATGTACTCATTCATGAAGCTTTGAACAGAAACGATTAATGCAGTTGAAAGAATAGAACATATGTTTAACACAACATTTGTTGTGGTCATTTAGTCATGAGGCAAATTGCGAGGCAATATTGATCTCCTGCAGGAGATACTCACAATAAAGGAACATTTCAAAATTGAATTAAACAGAAACATGGAGCCCTGCATTATTATTTATTTTAAAGGCTGTGAAAAAGAATGTCTATACAGCCATAACATAATTTTACAAAATAAAAACACGTTGGTTATCTTAACTAAAATCTGGTTTTCACAGCCAGTAGCACTGTGTTGCTTGTAAAGCAATAGCAACAAAAACATGAATTAATGTTTTATTTTCCTACTTGCACATTTACCCTGGAAGTTAGTGGGAGGCTGATTGGCCCCGTGACATACCACAAGGCCTGATTGAGCAGTATGGCAGACAGGAATGTATGCTGGGCACAGGTACACTCCCACAAAGCACAAACTGTTGAATTGCTATGGGGAATCAGAAAATATTTGGGGAAGCAGGAGAAAATTATGCAGGTGGTGATCACAGGTGATGGGCATTAATTGCAGGTTCATTGACTGTGCGACTCAACACACCACCTGATTCAGTCTAGCAGCTGAGTTGATGTGATGTTCAACAGCACACAACACAAACTCCTTTTGAAAAAGACTCTATTTAGACTGCCATTGTCTGAAATGGTAGAGGCCAAAAGCAACACCATCTAAGAAGTTCCCAGAGCCAGCAGCAGAACATGAGAAGAGGAGATGAAGGCACTGTGGAAATAGGGAAGGGTTCACAAATCTTGAGTTTTAGAATAATACCACATCAGTCAATAACAACAAGTTGCTCATCAACCACTGCTACAAAAAGTACCCGTATCATTCCAACACTAGATGTGATGATGGCTAATATTCCGTCCAATGTCATCACTGGATTTGTTGTCTCTGCCACTTGTCTACTGTCAGCCCAACATTCCATAAGATCAAGGTCTGGCACAAGAGGGTGTTAGGGAGAATTCTCCAGTATAGCTCATTTCCGTTACCTACTGAGTGCCTCAGCAGCTTTGCTGGATTTTCAGGATTTATTGTTTTTTACCTGATAAGAGTGTGAGCCTTTTTTCCCACTCTTACATGTGTTTTGCTGTGTGTTTTACATTTTTTGTGTTCATAGACTATGGAGCCTCACCTACTCCATAGGCATCATTGTTTTACTGTGTGTCACACAGCACCTTTAGTGCAGTGACACAGGGTTGTCTTTTTCAGACTTCCCACTTTAAACTCCATTTTATGGGACTGACTACTGCCTCCCAGAACATGTAAAGTTGCCATTGACTTTATTAGTCTCTTTATCTTCACAGACCCAGTGCAAACTATCTTACATAGAGTACTGGAAAGGGTTAATAGTTATTCCTTTTTATCTGTCTCTCATGGAACATTATTTTGTTCCCCTTTCTTTAAGATTTGGCTGGTGGCAATGGTATCTACCATATTATTCCTACTGTGGTCTATGAAAATATCCTTGGTACTGTTTTAGCTATGTTAGTAGCCTTGAACATTAATCTTCTGGACACCATGTACTTGCATTTGGTTCCGTCTGGGTTTATTAGCCAATTATTTTTGTAAAGGACTTTCCCGTGTTTTACTCTGCGCGCCAAAGCAGGTTTGGTTCCTTTGCTCACCGTCATTTGGCGGGCTTCTGCACAGAAGCCCTCCTTAGGCGCCTGAGAGTCTAGATAGACAGGATGTGAGGGAGGGGTTTTAGGCCCCTACACAGGGTCTCCATGGAGACCCAAGTCGCGTTCTTGTTTGATTGGCTAGGTGACTGTCTCCCAGGACAACCACCCTGCTGTGTGATTGACAGCCAGGCTGTGTGAATGGGGGAAAACTGCATTAAAAGCAGCTCACTGGGACTTGGAAGGCATGGTAGCCACTGGATCGAGAGATCTGAAGAGAAGCTTAAGGAAGAGGACTGCTGCAACTACTGAACCTCCTGGTGAAGCCCTGCTGCGGGTCCGAATCTCCTAAACTTCAACAACAGAGAAGATCTGCATGGAATCTTCTTCCCTTGAGCTGGTGAGACCTACCAGTTCGCCAAACACCAAGCAAGGCCTCCCTCCCCTGCTCGAATTTTCTGTGCAACACTGCAGTGAACAGGATATCCAGGAGGACCAGACCATGTTTGGGTTTTAAGGAGCGCAACATTTATTCATTGCTTTGCTCTGCTGCTGGTTTCTTCCCTTGGAAGTGCAGGACCCTCCATTCTTCCTCCTTCTTGTCAGTCCGACAGTCGCTTCAGGAACCGTGCGCCTGCAGGACCTGCCAGGAACTTCTGGCTCAGCTACAGCATTCTTCTTCTTCTAAGGTACTATTCTAACCCGGTTGTTCGTTTCGTCCGACCGCAGTAAAATCTTTTGCCAATCCGAGGGCTTGTCCTTCTCTACTCTTTTAAATAACTGTTCCTCCAACCAACTTTGTTTCAAACTCTTGGCAAAGACTTAACCGCAAACTACTCTGATCCTCTGCAAAGACTCTGAACCATTAACATTGGCCCAGGCCTATTGATTTGAATCCTAGCTGTAGTAAGCCTTTTCTAGATTGCCCTGCCTACTTACTCGTTGGTTTTGTGCGATTTTGAATAACCTTCCCTTTCCCTCCCTTTTTAAATTGCTGGAGTGCCATTTTGCTCACACTTAATTTTGAGCTTAACTTGTCCAGAATTTATTGGTGTTGTGTAGTATATTATGAATGTGATTTTCTGCTGCTTTATCATAGTGAATTGTTGTATAACTGATGGTGTAAATAAATGTATATTCTTTCACTAAGAAACCTTGAGTCAGTGTTTGTTTGAACCATAGTAATTGCTGTCCTTTGTGTAACTGTTGATACTGCTCGCTTTACTCTTGAGATAAGTCTGGCTGCTCAGCCATCGCTACTACTTTACTGTGTAGTACAGGATTGTACCAAAGGTGAATTTGTACTTGCACTTGTAGTCTTAATTGTGTGTCGTGTTCCCAAAGGGTACTTCATATGATTCTGCCTAACACTGGTGTACAGTGGTGAGGGTATAGTATAGTAATTACACTTACAGTGCTGCTATTGCCTTGGACCCTCCTTAGTTATACTGTTGATTATCTCAAAAATCTGTGTAGAGGGAGGAATCTCTAAGTCCGAATTAATTTAAAGTTTGTTAGAGAAACAAAGTCTTGAGAGTGTGTCTGGAATACCTAACCCTCCAGCAAATGTGGAAAATAAGGAGGATGATAATGTGTCAATTATTATGGATGAGTTAGAGGAGGCAGATATGTCTCACAATGTAGGCCTTACTGACCCTCTACCTGCTCAGCAACCTCAACCTTTGTCCACTGGGAGCCCATTAGGTCCTACACTCAGTCTTGAATTCATTGCTCTAGAAAAGATGAGACTTGAATTGGAATTCAAACGTATTAATGCTCAACTGAACAAAAGCCTCAAGAACTTAAGCTCAGATAAATGGAGTTGAACCATGCACTAGAAATGAATAAATTGTCTATTGAAAATGCTTCTCTCCCAGAGTCTTCTAGGTCTTCCAGTCCTAAAAGACCCTGTATGCCTAAAGACATTGTTGGTATGTATGAGTCTAAGCTTGATATTTTGGATTGGTTGGCAATGTTTGAATATAACCATGGGATTCAAGACATTACAGGGAATCAGTTGCTTCATTGGCTCTTCTCTATGCTACCCACTGTTGCATCTGATGTTGTGATGGAGTTGGGGGAGTTGGATAGAGAGGATTATGATTGTGTGAGGCTAGCTTTAATTGCTAGATTTGGGAAGACCCCTTCCCAGTAACTTAAGATGTTTAGAAGCCTCAAAAATCATGATGGCACCACTTGGACTACCTGGGTATGTGAATGTTTGAAAAACGTAGATGGTTAGGTTAAGGGTTACAGAGTAAACACTTATGAAGGTATGAGAAATCTTGCTATGTTGGAGTCAATTTATGATGCCTGTTCTCCTGAGCTCAAACAGTACTTGGCTGATTCTAAGGAGATAGATCCAAATAAGTTAGCTAAAGCTGCTGACTTGTGGTTGCTAACAGGGCTACTCACAAGGATTCTGGGGCAACTCAGAAGAAGGATGAGGGAAAGCAGCCAAAGAAAAGATAACAAGGAGAATTCTAATACCTCCAATCGAAAAGAGGGCCCCAAACAAAACAATAAGGGTAAGCCACAAAGGAAACTGAATCAGGCTAGTACACCATCTGGACCCAAACCAGATGGAGGTCAGAACAAACCCCCATTCATCAAAACATTTGGGAAATGTTATGTTTGTCGCCAAAACTGACCATGTGCAAGGGGTTCCCAGATGTTAGGGTAATCCTTCAGGGGTCCACACTGTCTCCTTAGACTTCTCCCCAGAGGAAGAAGTACCTATGGCAAGTGCAAACTTTCATCTACTGGCTGATGAACCCATGAGAGTCTCAGCTACTGTTTCTTTATTGTCCCTGGGTTTGTGGGAACAACAGAAATTAGATGTCTATAATTCCATCCCAGATAATACTAACGTGTATTATAAAGATAATGTTCCTGTGAATGTTCAGGAGACCCCTGCCATCAGAGACACTGGAGCCAGCATAACTGTGGTTGATTAATTGTTTTTCAATTTAGAGGATGTTGCTAAGGCACCCACACACCAAACCAAGTTAGCTGGAGGCCCTGTGCAAACGCTGCCCCAGTTACCAGCTCTCATCCAGTGCAATGGCATGACTGTCAAGATACATGTTAGTGTGCAGAGTGAAGTGCCTGGGAGAGTCCTGTTAGGTAAGGACCTTAAAACTCTTCGAGTTGTGTCTAGGACCCCCACGACTCCCAGTAAAAGGAAACAAGAGCTCACTAGGCCAGCAAGGGAGAGGATATTGAGAGGCTCTCCAGGGGAATTGATAGAGGAAACTATCACCCCCAGTCCACAGGAATTGCACATTGCTATTTCAGGAAAGGAAGATGCAAAAGGGGAAATCCAGGACCCCCAAGAAGAAAGCCGATACCATCCCTGTACTACCAACAAGGACATCCCCAAGATTGTCCAAAGTCACACATGTGACTCCTCCACCTGCTGAGGCTGAGTGTACGGTACAACCCTGTGTGGTTCAGCCAGCTTCTGAAGAGTCAGATTTGGAAGAAGACATTACTCTAGTTGGAGATCTGGATCCTGTTGACCATCCTGATCTGCAGTCTTTACTAGCAGAAGGTGGGCCCAACAGGGCCGTCTTCAGCAGAGGACAAAGAGAGTGTTCTACTCTTGAAGGTCTTCGCCTACAGGCAGCTTCTCAGCTCAATGGGCAAGAGCCTGGGAAGCATGGGTTGCACTGGGAAGATGGCCTCTTCTACAGTTAACCGACTGAGTCTACCCCTGGGGACTGCAAAAGACTTGTAGTGCCCCTAGAAAACAGACTCCAGTTCCTACAGTTGGCCCATGAGATACCTTTGGTTGGTCATTTGAGTTTCAAGAAGACCAAGGAAATGCTCTCTTTATACTTCTACTGGCCTACGATGAGTTCAGAAGTTGACAAATTCTGTAGGAGCTGTCACACTTGCCAACCTCTGGCACGAGTGGAGCCAAGAATGTGGCACCCTTGGTGCCTCTCCCAGTGGTGGGAGTTCCTTTTGAGAGGGTAGGCATCAACATTATTGGTCCCACGTCCTCAGGAAATAGGTTTATCCTGGTTTCTAGTAGACCATGCTACTAGGTATCCTGAAGCAATACATATGAGGACTGTTACAGCTCAGGCTGTGGCTAAGGCTCTACTTGGTATTTTTACCAGAGTAGGGTTTCCTAAGGAAGTGATATCCGACAGGGGATCCATTTTTATGTCCCACTACATGCAAGCCATGTGGAAAAAACTGTGGTGTCACTTGCAAGTTTTCTACAGCCTACCACCCACAAAACAATGGACTGGTAGAGAGTACTATGAAGAGCATGATAGGTGCTTTAGAGGAACCCCATGAAAGAAAGTGGGACCTTCTACTGACATGCCTTCTCTTTGCTTATAGAGATGTCCCTCTGGAGGGAGTTGGATACAGTCCCTTTGAACTTCTCTATGGCCATCCTGTCAGAGGTCGATTGGCCCTGATTAAGGAGGGGTTGGAGAGTGCTCCTTCTTCTTTCAAGCCAGTCAGAGTGACTGACTATATGATAGGTCTCTGGAAGAGAAAGTCACACATGATGGCAGAAGCAAGTGATAACTTGAGAGCAGGTCAGGCTCTGGTCAAACATTGGCATGACCAGAAGGCCAACATGGTTGAGATTACTCAATACCAGCTTGTACTAGTTACGGTGTCAACAAGGCAGACGGCCTTGCAGGACAAATGGATAGGACCCTGCAAGCTTGTGGGCAACTTGGAGAGGTGAACTATCTGGTGGACTTAGGCAGTTCTAAGGAGGCTCCCAGAGTCTTTCGCACCAACTGTTTAAAGGCATATGTCTCGAGACCAGAAGTGGGAACTTTGCTTCTAGCTTCAGCTCAAGAGGAAGAGGAGAGTGAACCTCTATCTGACCTACTCAGAGGCCAACCTTTAGATGAGAAGATAGAAGGTGTTAATCTCTCTTCTAATCTGATATCTGAACAACAGGATGAGTGTAAGTTTCTGTTAAATCAGTTGGCCTCCCTGTTTTCACTTTCACCTGGCTTGACCCCTTGGGGTCAGCATGAAATTCTAACTGATGACTATTTACCTGTGAAATGCAGAGGTTACAGAATATCAGAACATGTAAGATCCCACATAAAGGAAGAGGTCAACAAGATGCTTGATCATAGGGTTATAGAGCCATCTACAAGTCCATGGTCTAGTCCAGTTGTTCTAGTACCAAAGGCAGGATCAAAGGAGTTGAGATTCTGTGTGGACTATAGAGCTCTAAGTGCAGTCACTAAGACTGATGCCCACCCTTTACCAAGGACAGATGAACTGGTGGATAAACCTGGTGCAGCCAAGTACCTCAATACATTTGATCTGAGATCAGTCTATTGCAAATAGCCCTGACAGACCATGCCAAGGAGAAAACTGCATTTTCAACCCCAGCAGGCCTCTACCAGTTTAAGGTTATGCCTTTTGGATTAAAGAATGCACCTGCTACATTCCAAAGAATGGTCAATCAAGTCCTGAATGGGATGGAGGACTTCTGCATGGCATACTTGGATGACATTGCAGTTTTTAGCAATACTTGGAAAGAACATGTTGATCACTTAGGATATGTTTTGCAGGAGAGGGATGAAAAGGGACGGGAGGATAAAGACAGAGCCTATAAGCAGATAAGCATATTGAACAATAATGTTGGAGTCGGAAGCGGCTTTGTGTTCCTGTTACATGCTTCCCGTGACACAGTCCGGCTTGACTCAACGTGATCCAGACTGCAGGTTCTTTCCTTTCCAGGTTCTTTCCTCTAACTGTTCGAAAGGAAGTGCGAGGAAGTGCGAGAGGAACTCTGCTGGACACGTGGGACTCTGCGGCCAAACTGCCAGGGAACCCGTACTCAGGAGCTCTATACGCTTGTCACCCTGTCCTGAGTTATTTATTCAATCGAGTGGCAGCAAGGGCAACGCAGAGACCCACAGACCCACAGAGCCACAGAGCTGTGGGAAAACAAACTCTGTGCTGTTAATCTAGAGCAGGAGAGTGGCTAATACAACGGGCCCTAGTATCTGCACAGTAAGTATGTTATTAGCTCAATTACAAACACGTGTAATACTCGTATTGGAACGTATGGTACCAGCGTTACTTTTCTGCTGATATCTTGCCCTAGACTTAGCTTATGGACTTTTGCCACAACAAGTGTTAACATCACCAGAACTGAGTCCTGAGTGGGTATTGGGGTGACTATTAAATCATGTATATCTGCTCACTCACACGCTCACACGCTCACGTTATCCCCCAGCTGGGGGTAATCAGCTGGTGTTTTTCTGCCAGTGTGTGGACAGCTGAATAGCTAGCCTTGGGAGGGCTGGTGGACCACTCTTTTCCCCAAGGGGATTCTGGTTGTGACTGCAGGCTACTTGAAGCCTTTGAGCTCCCAGCTTAGACCAATAGACCAATAGTCTACCAATTGTCTATCAACCTCCTGTGCAGTTTACCCAATCTTTAGGTTTCTCCCTGAATTTGCTGGACTCAACAGGTTAGGTGGTGCAATCCAGGTGCAGTATATTTAAGTCAGATAGACTAAAGCTCTCTCTTCATCACGATGGCAGATTGGAAATACTGAAGAATGAGAAAAGAAGGCAAGGAGAGTGGGCTTGTGTCAGGGACTCTGGACTCACAGCCATACAGATCCTGTGGGACTGTGACTCCTATACCCGCCTCCCTCCTATTCCCATCCCCTGCCCTCGACTCCTTCAGCACCTCAATCATATCTCGGGGAGACCCGAGTGCTACAAGGCAACAAGCATTAAGGAAGACATTTAATAAGTAATTGGTCAAAGAAGGGTGCTGACCAGGGGACAACCTGGGAACAAATAACTAAGCTAATATCATATTAGAAGGGAAAAGGAAGAAAAAGGTGTTACACATAATCCAAAATAAAAATTGGAAAATCAACCAAAAAGGAAAAAAAAAAGAAAAAGGGAAAAATATAATAAAAAGGATAATTGAAAAACAAAAAAATGAAACTCTGTAGTACATTATCGAAGGATGATCTTAGGTGCCCAGAATGGGACAGGTCTTATTATGAACAACAAGTGACCCTAAACGACAAAGAGCCATAAGATCTACAAACCAGACAGGAAGACTGTGTTGTTGAGACCATTGAAGGGGCTGAAGAGGGTCAGCCAATTCAAATTCAGGCCCAAATCCATGTAAACATAAGTCCCCCTCAGACCCCGTCCACAGCCAGGGCTGGAGACGGGGTGAACCATCCAATAATCCAATCCTGGAAGCAAGGATTGGAGTATACACTCACCACTAAAAAAATAGCAACAAAAAAATGATGACCACTTCCATAAAACAAAACCTAAAGGCGCGAAGGACCAGGAGCTCTTGAAAATGGCATGTATTCTGCCAGAACAGGATGAAGCTAATATGGAGAACCAGTTGATTAACAAGGAGACATCTACCCATCCGGGAGTACAACAACGATCAATGCCAAAAGGCATCTTAGTATGTCAGGCAGAGGAAAGAGAGAATAATGGGATTGACAAAGGGGAAATACAGGAAGAATATAGAGAACTGGGCTCTCCATCAGACCCAATTCAAGCACAGAGCAGTAGTGACCAACAAGGAATGCCATGCTCAAATGAAGCGACAATCCCGGCATTACATTTTGTCCTCAACTCTTTGGTCTCCGTATTTGAACTTCTGAAAACTGAAATCCAGGCACAAGCAGGGATCCTCTTAGAACTCACCAAGGAAACAGCAAGTTTGGATTCAGCTTTGGTGGGTTGCAGTAATATCATCAACGCTAGTCTTGTGCCGTGGATAAAGGATATACGCTTGGAATTAGCCAAACAAGGTTTAGACATTTCAGCCATCAAGCATGGATTGCAAGGAGAAAAGAGGAGGTAGAAAACAAAATACTCCTACAAGAGCTGTTCACCCAAATGAAAATCGGGTGGCAAGCGCAAAGTGGAAAAGAGGGGGAAGATTATTCAGAGGAGTTAAACCACCCCTTTGATGATACCCCCTTAACAGAATCAACCCTCAAGGAATTAAGACGATTAGCCAATGCAGTGGATGGAGCATTGTAAGAGGAACCAAAGCTTGAGGAGCGTCATTAGCAGTCAAAATCTACGGATCAAGCACAACAGACTATGCTGGAGATGGACCAGCAACATTCAAAGGGAAGAAAAAAAGAAAGGAAGAGAGAAACAAGGAGAAAGAGAAGAATCAGGGATGCGCTCCATCAAGTGAGGGAAGAAAAGAAAACCATGAAACAAAAAAAGTAAAATATAAAGAATCAGAAACAAACACCTTCCTAAAATCTCCATTAAAATCACCAACAATGAACACAAGAGAAGAAGAAGAACTCAGGAAAGACCCTCTCACAGAGGAGGAGGTTGGTAAAGAAAAGAGGACCAAGGAGGAGGTGAAAGTAAAAATAAAAGCTATCTTCAAAATTAAAAATAAGCGTCATCAAGAAGCTTCTGTGGATGATATTGAGATTAAAAGTATACATGTTGGCCTTCAAACAGATTGCAAAGAGTGAGAAAGTCTGACCAAGAATATGCAACTTGGCGTAAAAGAAAGAAAAGAAGTTGAGTCTAGTGCATTAGAGGAGAACAAGAAGATACCTATTGCCCCCCATTGACCTCACTGGAATGCAAGCATCCAGTCGCTCCAATTTTTCTATTGAAAAAACGCATTGCTGCGACCATTAAATCACCTGAAAGATCTAAGGAGCCTGAGATACACTATAAGTCCTTGAAGATAGCATCAATCTTCTTGAAAACATTGATCTCACTACAGGAAAAAAAATCTTTGATCGAAGAAATCAAACTGGGACAAGGCAAATGCACCTCGTTTGATCTAAAATCGAATGGAGGGGGCAAATCAATGGAACTGGATGAGAATGAAACTTGTTTACCAGCCGACACCCAAGAACCAAAATACCCAGCCTGGTAAAGTAAGAGCAAAGAAGAGGCCATATTCACATTTACGATGGCAGAATGATGGCTTAGCATCTCAGAAAAAAACAGGAAGCACAAATCATTATGCAGAAATGTAATTCTCTCCTATTTCAAGGAAATACCGAAACTCTATCTTCTGACCTCCCAGCACATTGAATCTGTACACTTCCTAGGTAGCCCATTCACAGCTGAAGTGGGTTTGACATTGAGAGAAGCTCTAGAAGAAATAGTGGAAGCATCATCGGAACTGGAAAGAATGGGTCTCAAAGTCTCATGTACAAAACCACAAACATCAGCATCTAAAATGCCCCAGGGACCAAAATGGTCCTCGAAAGTCAATAGCCAACTCGGGGAAAGCAGCACACCAGAGGGCAATCGAGTGGAAGAGAGAAACAGTGCTAGTAATACTCAGGACAATGCTCTTGCAATGCTTCCAGAGATCCTGACACAGGTGCTGTTGAAATTGGGGGTGGGGAACCAGCCTCTTTAGACAGAAAGGGTTGTCTATGGTGAGTTGTAACACAAGGGGGCCCAACACATTCACCGCAAGGGAAATAAAAAAGCATCTTTTTCAGAATATAGACATCCTTCTTCTTCAAGAGACATGGTTGGTCAATCCAATTGCAATTTAAGGATATACTTTCTACTGCCTATCTGCTCTCCAAAAAGCAAAAGGCAGACCTTCAGCAGGTCTCCTGATGGCATTCAGAAATGCCTCAATAAAAGAATCAATAGTGATCTTTGAAAATAAAATTGGCATTCAAGCACGTAAAGTAACCATGAATTCATCAAAACCTTATTTAGAGGTGTTCTTCGTAAGTATTTATTGGAATTCCGTTTGTTGTAACCTCCAGGTCTTCCATGATATGCTGTCTTCACTGCAGGAAAAAATTAAAATCAGTGATGGGAGTGGCCGAATAATATTAGCAGGAGACTTTAATGCCCATGCGTAGCATTGGAAAAAGACCTTGATAAATATGGGTCTCGAATAACCACAAACACCGGAACATTTTGGGTGGATTTTCTAGCAGGATGGGGACTTAAGATGGTGAATGGAAGTTTGCTAAGAGATATCCCAGCAGCCTCAACCTGGTTTTGAGGGAGATCAGCCGCGATAATAGACAATATATTTATGACAACGGACAGCAGATCTGTCCACCAAGTATGGGAAGGAGCAGTGGAAGCAAATGAGTGCATCGACACTCATATGATGAGGTGACTAGACAGGAGAAAAAGATACTCAATCAGAAATTGAGACAGCTAAATAAAGCATGCATCAGTAGAGAGGATTATCTAAGGTAGTCTAAGAGAGCCTCACAAAGGTACAAGCAGTGGTCGGTAGATAGGAGGATACAGCGCCTCCAGCAAGATGGTGAGTGAATGTTAAAACTAGCAGGAAGCAATGATACCAGTGAATTCTGTTCAGTGATGCGTCACCTAGAATGGAACTCAGACACAGCACTATGTAATCTGGTGCCAGAAAGAAGCTGGATAGAATATCTGTCAGCAAGCTTTAAGAAGCTGGTGGAATCAGAAATTCCTCCAGATTTGTCTGCCCGCTGGCGTCTACCCCTGGGGGGTCTATAGCAGATCTGATTACCAAATCCTCCAACTCCAAAGCAGCAGGGCCACATGGCCTTACCTACTTACCTAACAAGTGCTGAAAAACAACCTCTACTGTGGGCTAAAATATTATCCTGGCTATTTGGAGTGATTTTGGAAAGTCGACAATTCCCCGTATCGTGGAAATCAGCGGTTATCATCCCGTTATTCAAGGGAGGTGATTGGTTGCAACCTACAAACTACCGGCCCATCGCCCTCCTGGACATCGAGAGTAAACTCTTCATGAAGATTGTATTGGAGGAGCTACAAATCTGGGTAAAGGATAAAAAGATTCTTTCAAAACATCAAACAGGCTTCAGAGTTGGACACTCAACAGCATTAAATGGTCTAACATTAAACATCGTAAGTGAAAAGGCAATGGCCAAAGGTGAACAACAGTTATATGGAGCTCGGGTAGACTTCTCAAGGCGTTCGACCATGAAAATAGAATGCACCTACGGGCAAAATTGAAGAAATGGGGACTCCCGGAAGGTCTGTTGTCTATGCTGGTAGAAATGAATAAGGACAGCACCATCAGAGTCTGGCTAAACAATGAAGGACATTTGTCAGGACCAATGAAGGTAAAAATAGGAGTACGTCAGGGCTGTCTGGGTGCCCCCCTTTTCTTCAATTTATACCGCGTTGGCATGGGAGAAGCATTGGAAGAATCAGCACTAGCCAGCCCCAAAATTAATGGGTGTAAGATCCACTGGCTTGCTTAAGCTGATGACATAGTACTTCTAGAAAAAACCCTGATAGGGTTGCGGCACCTTTTGGATAGATTGGATACCTATGCAAAGGACACCAATCTGGAGATCAATCCAAAGAAATCGAGGATTGTAGTCTTCAAACACCCTCTCAAGGAGATAAACTTTCCAGACTAGAAACTTGGGGGACAGAGCATCCTAAGAGTAGAAGAGCTAACCTATCTGGGCTACAAAGTCTATGCTGCACCATCACAGGGTAAGGTTGAACAGGATGTGCAACTAAAAATCTCACAACTTGTTTCCCAAATTAAAAAGATCTCATTAAAATTCTGCAAGTTCTCACTCATGCCACTAATCAAATTCTATATTGCCATAGCAGTTCCAGTAATCCCTTATGGGTTAGAAGCAAAAACATGTCTATGGAACGTAGATTGGCAAAGAATCCACTCTTAGATTCAAACTGGGCCTAAGATCACTCACAGCCCATGGAAGCTAATCTCCCTCTATCGACTAATAACTACTGCTCAGAAGGATACCCTGTATTTCGATATTAAAGCTCATCTTGAAGCAAAGAAAATGAAAACTCTCTCAAATTTGGAAGAACGAACCCTGTATGGTTTGGAAAAAGCAGGAACTGATTTAGAGATGCTTACATCCAATCCTTTAAAGGCACACAAGCTTCTAGAAGAAACAGACTGGATATTGACAATTGATCAAATGCGATCCCACACTCCAGAAAATCTCTTTCTAAAAGCAGAAAAACAACAGGGAACATTGACTCAACATCTTCTAAAATTCCCAGATTGGATGAACAGAACGAACTTCCTTAGAATAAGGCTTAATATAGCACATACAGGAGAGATTCTCTCAATCAGGGGAAAAGGGGAAGATGCAATCGCTTTATGCAATATCTGCAAAACACCCTCCAACCAGTTGTTGAAACACCTATTGTTGGACTGTGAAGGGACCTGACCGGCAAGACTCCTATTCTTTGCACGATTCGGAGACGGGGGGGAGGACCATATAGCAGACCTGTTCTGGAACAGACTAATTTCTGGACATTCAAGCTGCCTAACAACAGCGGTGGTAAAAATGCTTGAGAAATTTGACATTGTGATGAACAAGAAGATCCTAAAGGCTTCCTAGCAAAATTGGTACCCCTAAGAAAACCACTGACAGTGGAACAACAATATGAAGGACTATTACATTTGTACCCATATTATTCATTGTATTTAACAGGCTTGTTCTTTTTTTTAATGATTTTATTTTAATGCAATTCCAGAACAAAATATAAACCATGAAGAGTTTATTATCTTAATTGTGCTGTTTAGGCATAGCGCTGGATAGCTATGCTTAGTGACTGGAAAAGGAAGTCATGAAGTCTGTTTCTTGGAAAAAAGTTATTTCTTTTCTTTGTTTTATCATTTGGCTGTTTTAAATTGAAATTTGTACAAGCAGTTTTGTAAAAGATTTTCACTTAACCAAATACAAATAAATATTTTTTTTTAAAAAAAAGATAGGTTTTCCAGGCTCTTGAGCAGGCCCATCTGACCGTAAAGGCAAGCAAATGTCAAACTGGTCAGAGCAAAGTGGTCTACCTTGGTCATGAGGTAGGAGGAAGTAAAATAAGGCCATTGCCTAGCAAAGTACAAGCTGTACAAAACTGGGCCATCACTACTACTCAAACCCAAGTGAGAGCCTTCCTAGGTCTCACTGGGTACTAAAGCAATTTCATAGAGAACTATGGGACCATAACATTTCCTTTGAATGTAGTCTCCTCTCCAGAATTCCCTAAAAAGGTTAGATGGAATGAGGAGTGCACTCAAGCCTTTGAAAACCTGAAGAAAGCCCTTTGTGAAGCTCCAATCCTAAGAGCTGATGATTATCACCAGCCCTTTATTGTGCAGACAGATGCATCCAATACAGGTATAGGTGCAGTCCTTAGTCAACTGGATGAGAAAGGTAGGGAGAACCCCATTTGCTTCATCAGCAGGAAGCGGAAGGAACCAGAAACAAGGTGGGCAACCATAAAGCATGAGTGTTTTGCCATTGTGTGGTCTCTGAAGATGTTAAGACCATACTTGTATGGATCTACTTTTGTGATTCAGACGGACCATCAACCCTTGAGATGGTTAATGCAAATGAAAGGGGGGAACCTAAAATTACTAAGATAGTCAATCTGCCTGCAAGGGTTTGATTTCACCATTGAGCACAGGTCAGGATGTGACCACAAAAATGATGATGGTCTCTCTAGGATGTTTATAACCGACTAGAGTGAAGAGATTCATCCAGGAGTGGATTAAATCCTGCTGCCCCTTAGTCTGGGGGTGGGGGGCGGGTGAGTGTTAGGGAGAATTCTCCAGAATGGCTAATTGCCCTTACCTACTGAGTCCCTCAGCAGTTTTGCTGGATTTCTAGGATTTCATTTTTTCACCTGGTAAGCATGTGAGCCTTTTTTCCCACTTTTACATGTCTTTTGTTGTGTGTTTTAGATTGTTTGTGTTAATAGAGTATGGAACCTCACCTACTCCATAGGCATCATCTTTTTACTGTGTGTCACACAGCACCTTTAATGCAGTGACACAGGGTTGTCTTTTTCAGACTTCCCACTTTAAACTCCATTTTCTGGGACTGACTACTGTCTCCCAAAACATGTAAATTTGCCTTTGACTTTATTAGTCTTTTAAATTCACAGACCCAGTGCAAACTATCTTACATAGAGTACTGGAAAGGGTTAATAGTTACCCTTTTTGTCTGTCTCTCATGGAACATTATTTTGTTCCCCATTATTTAAGATTTGGCTGGTGGCAGTGGTAGCTACCATATTTTTCCTACCGCTGTCTATCAAAATAGCCTTGGTACTGTTTTAGGCTATGTTAGTAGCCTCAAACATTTATCCGCTGGACCCCATTTACTTTTATTTGGTTCCAGCCGGGTTTATTCACCATTTCTTTTTGTAAAGGTCTACTAGTGTTTTACTCTGTGTGCCAAACCAGGTTAGGTTCCTTTGTTCGCCGTCCTTTGGCGGGCTTCTGCACAGAAGCCCTCCTTAGGTGCCTGAGATTCTAGGTAGACAGGATGTGAGGGAGGGGTTTTAGGCCCCCTGCACAGGCTCTCCTTGGAGACCCAAGTCGTACTCTTGTTTGATTGGCTAGGTGACTGTCCTGCCAGGACAGCCACCCTGTTGTGTAGTTGACAGCCAGGCTGTGTGAATGGGGGAAACTGCATAAAAAGCAGGTCTCTTGGACTTGGAAGGCATTGTCACCACTGGATCGAGAGAACCAAAGAGAAGCAGAAGGAAGAGGACTGCTGCAACTTCTTAACCTCCCAGTGAAGCCCTGCTGCAGGTCCGAATCTCCTAAACTTTGACGACATAGAAGATCTGCAAGGAATCTTATTCCCTTGAGCTGGTGGTACCAACCAGTTCGCCAAACACCAAGCAAGGCCTCCCTCCCCAGGTCAAATTTGCTGTGCAATACTGCAGTGAACCAGATAGCCACTGAGGGCCGGACCCTGTTTGGGTTTTAAGGAGCGCACCTTTTATTTGTTGCTTTGCTGTGCTGCTGGTTTCTTCCCCGGACAGTGCAGGACCCTCCAGTTTTACTCCTTCTTGTCAGTCCGACAGTCACTTCAGGAACCGTGAGCCTGCAGGACCTGCCAAGAATTTCTACCTCAGCTACAGCATTCTTCTTCTTCTAAGGTGCTGTTCAAACCCGGTTGTTCTTTTCGTCCGACCGCGGTGAAAGTGTTTTAAATCTTTTGACAATACGAGGGCTTGTCTTTCTCTACTCTTTTAAATAACTTTTCCCCCGACCAAATTTGTTTCAAACTCTTGGCAAAAACTTAACCGCAAACTACTATGAACTGTGTGATCCTCTGCAAGGACTCTGAACCAATAACATTGGATTTGAATCATAGTTGTAGTAAGCCTTTTCTAGATTGCCCTGCCTACTTACTCATTGGTGTTGTGTGATTTTGAATAAGCTTCCTTTCCCTCCCTTTTTAAATTGCTGGAGTGCCATTTTGCTCACACTTAATTTTGAGCTTAACTTGTCCAGAATTTATTGGATGTTGTGTAGTATATTAAGATTGTGATTTTCTGCTGCTCTATAATAGTGAATTGTTTTGTTTTCTAACTGATGGTGTAAATAAATGTACATTATTTTACTCAGAACCCTTGAGTCAGTGTTTGTTTGAACCATAGCAATTGCTGTCCTTTGTGTAACTTCTGAAACTGCTCACTTTCCTCCTGAGATAAGTCTGGCTGCTCAGCCATCGCTACCACTTTACTGTGTACCAAAGGTGAATTTGTACTTGCACTTGTAGTCTTAATTGTGTGTGGTGTTCCCAAAGGGCACTGCAGATGATTCTGCCTAACAGAGGGAACTTATGACATGCTTCCTTTTTGCAAAAGACCAGCATACACATCCACATTCTGCAGGGTTCTATTGAGGTGCCAGCTGTAGTGACTGCAACTAAACCTCTGGTGGAAGGAGGAGATGTTTGGATTTGCATCACTCTGCAGTCGGCAAGGCACAGGAAAGACATACTCAATTGCCAATGTTGGAGGAGCAGAATGTTTCTCAACCTACCACACGCACTGCATCTCCCACCCTCTCCACTACATTGGCCTCTGATTTTGATGATGACTATACTGGTTATGACGCTGAGTGCGATGATGATTGACAACGCACCTTCTTCTCATAAGAGAACACTGGGTTAGATGTTTATGCCTACAAACAATGATACTGAGTGCAACCATTGGAGAAACACATAAAGCCTTAAAGGGTACCAATTACGCCTTCAATAAACGCACAAGTTCAGACTGTAGAATTACAATGACAAAGTACTCTCTCTGAGTTCACTCTCTTTGTGACACATCAGAGATTGCAAGTTATCAATTGTGCACCTTGATCAACAACATCACCTGCTAGACCATACAGCTACAAGTACAGTCTCCTGCTCAACGGGCAATACATAATGCGAGTTCACGGCACATATCTATAATGTAGAATTCATGTGTACAGGGTCAAGAGCAACATCTTTCATCTCCAATCTGTACAGAAAAATTGAGTCATATGGGAAGGCAGCAACCAATTTGAGTATGTAACATTGCCTGGCCATTGCCTCCATAATACTGGACCAGACACGATCACTCGCTACCAACCTACAAGTACCGTACCATCTGATCAGGCTCGCCACTCATCTGGATCTCCTTTCCACTACACATCCACTGCAGCAAAGACTACCTCTCTTTAAAAAAAGACCTCAAAACACAGCTATTTCCCACAGCACTCTGAAACATGTAGTGGAAGTCCCTCTCCTATTTCCATGATGACAGCATCATTTATTCAGCCACAGCCGCATATGTATCTAAACCTGTCGCTCTGCACGGTGTAGCATAACACTGATCAGCCTGGTCATCTCCATACCCCTAGCAACACCTATGCAAAACTCTACCCAGTTAAATTATTTGACACCACCAGGTGGCACCAGCTGTAATCACAGTGCTCCACCCTCGCAAACTGGCAACCGCAGACCAACAATGGCACAACTCACATCAGTCATCTACAGACTACGGACATGTTTACGAGCCATTTGGGCCTGGTTAGACCTAATGAAATGCCCTAATCAGGAACATGGTCACACTCCACTAGGCCGATTCTGGCTGCTATTGCGGCAACCCCGCCTAGGGACACCTGCATCCCTTTATTTACACAGTACACAACAACCATCTACATTTTATAAACTACCAATATGTACATGAGTAAAATAGATGTATAAACAAACCCACTGCATGCTCCCAGCCTCCTCAGCACCATTCCACATGCCAGACCTCTTAGGCCTATTGTAGCACAGCCAGCCTGCCTCACAGCTTATCTCAGCCTAAGCTCACATGCATTCTGAACCTTAAGACATCCTTCCCTTCCCTTGAATACCGAGTACTTACTTAGTCATTTCACCAAGAAGACCCTTGATTTAGCTTGTCTACTGTGCTTATATGTATGAGGATTGCCAGTGAATTGCCATTAAAGATAAGGGAGTAGCCTCGATATCACACCTAGAAGACAGTAGTACAACCAGTCTATTATGATTAGAAGATGGATTATTATAGCGTGTTCATGAAGACCTATTAGGGCAACCTGGCTAGCTGCCTAGAGGACTCTCTGACAAGGACAACCTGATTAAACACTGGCATCAATAATAAAACTCCATCTGAGCCCCTCAAGGTACCTATGAATGCACCCTTTTGGTGGACATCTGGTCTAGATGGACACATAATGATTTTGCCTACTTATACCAGATTAAGTCTCAACACCTCTGCCATCAGAATACAGCAATGAACTGTGACAAAATTCGGTCCAGCTGGACAGAGGAATTCACTCCTCCATATCTCTTGGCCTTCTACCTCCTTGGTGTCTATACAAGTGTTGGTTGTAGGAACCTTCACAAGATGGTTTCCCTGTATCATCTACTCTTATAGTCTACTCTCATGGTTTGGGATCATGACAAATCTGCATATTTCTGTCTATAAAATGCACATGCATGAAGTCAAGGGAATGAGGCGGGATGGTACCCACCCCCGGAAAGTTCATTTAATACCTCTGTTCCTGAAAATGCAGGATCCACCTAATCTGGGAGGACCGATTTGTATAAGTAAAGGGATGTGGAACATCTGAAGATGCAGGCAGTGGGGAGAAGTTTAGACGCCATGATTTACTAAAAACAACTTCAAACTTTAAGTATATTTAAACATCAATATTCCCGTCTGTTTGAAAAAGAAACTAGGACGAGATGACCCTTCATGAGATGAGGGAATTCTATAACAGACTGAGGATTGGGATATTGACAATATTGTCTTCAGTGAGAAATGGAAAACCTCTGTATTATATGACTCTCTATGCCCACAGGAGTATCCATCCATTCCAATAGACGTTGCTTCATCTATTGTTTCTATGCCTTCCATATGAAAAACCTAGGATAAAATCACTAAATTGTTGTTGGTATAGGCATGAGTCTTGCATGTCCAAGAGGCCGAGGTGTGTGTCCAATATAAAGGCACCCTTGAAGTTTCCTTTTTATAGCTAGATATCTTTGGGGGGGGGGGTTAGAGAACAAGAAGGAAGAGTCTATAATGTGATTTTATCTACAGAATGTTTCTTAGCTTTGAAGTTTTTTTTTTACAATTTAGCATCCTCTGATCTATCATCCCACACAACATCAATCCCACCCTAAAATTCTGGGACAAGAACCCGGATGTTCATGATCTTAATATTCAATTTAAAATAGTAAATGAAAACCAAAGCCCCTAAGATTATGCTGGGTGTGTAACGCCAAGATTTCATACAATACAGGGAGCTTACCACTAATGAGAAATATACCCTGCCTACTTTTGTCTCACTATGCAGTTTCAGAATACATGCAAATATCCATTACTATAAAATCAAATATGAATAAATATTGTGCACTGCAATTTTCAATAAACGTTCAAATTATCGCTGCTTGTTGGCTTCCAGAAATTGAACATTTTCATCAACTATTGACAATCTAAAATCCATTTAATTTTCACTAACCCCATTAACGTGTCATGTGGCCATAGAAAACATAGAGAAAAGACACTTGTTGTTATCTAATGCTATTGGTAAGTGTTAGCAACAGAAAAGAAAAGAAAACCTTCTTCACATAGATTGACCTCAAACATAACTTTCTTGTTCACTGTGCAATTCTCCTCGGAATAAATGATATTGCGGATTTCTAATGTAGGCATATATGTAAAATACAGTGTGTGAACATTTGATCTACATAGTCTATAATCTTCGGTTTAGGATATAAATATTCACTTTGGAGAGCACATAATCTCGGTTAATTTAAAGTGTCATAAAGGCATGAAATATAATTCTCTGATGGAACAGAAATGAGCTACAATCCTACATAACATTAGAAGTCTGCTTAATTCAGAGGCCCTTCTTGCCATTTCTTGGGAATGAAGTGGACAAACTAATCTTCGCCCCACTTCACTTTAAGCAGATAGCTTCACTTGTGATTGTTTTTTACATGTACTATGATTTTCTTTTAACTGACTTCTCTAAATATGCCATTTTTCAGATCCAGACATACATTGCCCCTGTAAAAACCTGGAAATTAATGTATTTGGCTACTGTGAGTGTATATTATACACATGCATTTGACACTCCAATGTCTAAGGCATTTCGTTTTTAGAAACACCTCCCCCGTTGTTTCCATTAAAGTCAAGTCTACCTTCTGGCCTAGCAGGTAAAGGACTTTCAATTGCAATTCTTGGGACATACATATAATTGCACAAGGATTGTTATACTTACTTTTGTGTTGTCTTTTAAAACTGTAAGGATATTTGGCGTGTTACAGCACAGAGTACAGCACTACTGCACAGGTAGCAAACAGCACAGAGTACAGCACTACTGCACAGGTAGCAATTTTTTTTTTGCAGCACCACCACAAGGGTGCGGTGCATTGCTATATGTGTTACCAGATTAACAAGGAAAGACAGGCCATTCAGTCAAAACGATTTTAACATATAAGATGCAAATCTATTTTTACAGTTAAAAGCACACGTGCACATTCAAAAATGCACACTATTTTTCACCTGAAATGCCTATGGTGCAAGAGACACATTTGAAAATAATAACTAACATTACTTATAACTAACCTGACTAATGAAACTAATGAAACATAATCCACTAATAAAAATGTGTCTCCACTGCAGAATTAGGCTTATTCTGAAAGTGAACTTTTAAACGCACATCCATTTTTTTTTCTTTTCTCTGCTGCCCTGTCCACATAATTACAGGAAGCAAAAGAGCTCGAAAGAACAGGAAATCAGTTGGTTACAAAGTATTACTATAAAAATGAGCCATTGTGTAGAGAAGGAGGAGATGGCATTATTGATTCTGATTGGAGCAGCGTCATAGCAAGTATCATGCTAGAGGGAGTGATCAGAGTTTTGCTGGGGGGAGTTTGAGGGGAGAGAAGGGCAGTCAAGATTTGGCAGAGCTGGGAGAAGGACCTATATTTTTTTCCTGGTTGGAGCATGCCTATCTGCAAAAGCTGAGAATTCCAGGCAATGACCCCGGTTTGAGAAGGAAAGGCGATCCTTTTTACTGGGGTTAATCTTCAAGGGAGCCACATTCAGAAAGAGAACAGCTGAAGAAAACTATGAACAGATAAGGTAATTACATAAGTGTGGGAGCTGAGTGTGTACGAGACGAGAATGTTCAGTCAGAGTAGGAAAGGAGATTCCGGTGCCTTAATCACACGTTAATGTTGCAAATGGTGTTCTGTTCTCCGCCAGTTTTTTTTTCAGTGTATTACAGACAATGCTGTTAATGTGCTGTTTTATTTATTTCTGTAAAGAGTGAGATCGTGTTTAAATGCAACTTTTATAATACAGAAAAATATTTGAAAGCAGACGGGCGGTGTGTCTTCTATTTACCAATACAGTGCTGATGATGAGGGGAGATTTTTAAACAATGCAATTGTCATTTTAAGACAGATGTGTGCATGATCATATTCAGTATGGAGAGTTGAGAGTGATTGTTTGTAGCATAGCTCGTTGGAGGTACATGAGCCAATGGGAAGAGGGACTCTCTGAACATAGTTCCCTACCGTATATAAGGTAGTGGAAATTACCACAAAATTACCACATATAGCTCTCTGTTGTAAATAAGTCAGTGAGATCGCTCATGGTGGCACACTAACACTAACACTGAAAATGTGGTATTCCTAAAATGTAGGTCTGAGGTCTCTCTAGTGATTACACGAAAAATCTAAGCAAAGATAAGGGATTCTGGACATTGGGGCCACAAATAAAACAAGGGAATTGTGCTCATCAAAATATCACCAACCAAGCATACCAACCACGTATACCAAATATGCAGGTCTGGGTGCTGAAATAATGCATGTCCACTGTATTATTGTTGCACATGGCCAAATCTGAATACAAAGAGTGATTATTGCTAAGTTATTTTTCGGCGGTAATAAAATACATCAGGCCCCAAATCTCCACAAAATACCCTACATATTTATGGTGCGTTGCAGGCCGGGAAAGTGATCATAGAGTACCTACTGGGCGTGGCAAGTGTGTCTCACACTGCCATTTGCACATTAAAGGGAACCCATTTTATAATAGCAGTGTGCCACTAAAAACGAATTTCAGAATGTCACAAAGGGAAACCACATTCTCAGATCTAGTGCAATATTTAGAGGCAAAGTTGTTTGCACATGGGAATTGGTCGTCAAATAGCACGTTAGAATGGACTAACCGCATTCAGGGTGAGGTGCAGAAAGAAAAACTAGACAATATTTTTGCAGAAGGCAGCATAATTCAGGTCTGCCTTACAAGATTATTGAATGCAGCCGATAAAAGTGCAGAGAAAGACTGTTTAATACGGCTATGCGGCAAAATATGGTTTATTTTAAACAAGTCCCTGCGAATGCAAGAGAATGATACTCAGCTAATTAACAGGTTAAAGACTGAATTAGATGGGGCAAGTAAAAATCAGGAAATGTTGAGAGCAGAATTGGATGTATGCCAAAAAGACATGCAATTAAAATGCAGAGACTTTGATACTCAGTTATCCAAAAGCAAGAAACAATTTGAAGATAGTGAGCAAGAATTGGCACACTTAAAAGCCTTAGTGGATCACATTAGGCAGGATAAAGATGAGGTTGTTTCAGAAATGCAGATTTTACAAAAAGAACATTGTGAAAAAGAAGGTGATCTCCAGAGTGCAGAACAAGAAATGATTAAAATGATTCAAGAAAGAGACAAGAGAAATAAAGAGTTCAATGAATGCCAAATGCAAATGTGCGACATGCAGGAGGTGATCAATAAAATGAATGGTGAAAACAACTATTTGCAAGATGAAGCCAACAGACTCCTTAAAAAGTGTAAGGACTTAGAACAGCAAATGTGCATTCCCAGGTCCCAGGAGAGGCGGCAGGGTACCACATTCAATGGAGTGGAGGTGAATTCTAGCTCTGCCCAAAGAGCTAGTGCTCCAGTGACTGGGCCGGTGACTGAACTTGGTTGCAGCGCCCTTGGGGGATTTGATATTCCCATTGGGGGCGGCCACCAATCTCATACACCTGAAAACAGGAGTGAATCACAAAATAGTGCAATTCCATGCATTGCAACAAGTAGCCCCATAAAAATAATGAAATCCATTAAAACCCTGATCAAACCATTTAAAAAGGGAGGTGACTGCTGCATTGAGGATCACTTAGAAGCGGTGCATGACATTTTTAAAGCACTCCAGATACCTAAGGAACAGTACAGACAATATTTTCATTTAACTTTAGATGCCCCGACGGCCAGCATCATAAGGGGATTAAATGAACAGCAGAATATGACATGGCTGGAGTTTGAAAAAGAAATTAGGCGTCATTTTTCTCCTTTTCAGTCATTGCAGGAGGCAAAGAAAGTCGCGTACACAATTACTGCTGGACCTAATATATCCCCTCGCCAATTTTTACAAGACTTAAAAAGAGCATTTTCTCGCTTTGATGTATCTTTTGACTCAAATTCCAATGAGTTTAAAACTGCATACTTCTATGGGCTACAGAAGGACATCATATCCCAATTGGTCCATGAATTTGACCGTGACAAGTCCCTTAAATGGATTGTACATCAAAGCACAAAACTATATGAGGTACTCTATTGTCAGGGTAGAGAAAGTGATAAAATGAAAGATACTAGACATAAATCTAAAGAACCCTCACCCACAGTAATGGAAATCAGGTCAGCCAAAATGTCCCTTGAGTCTGCTCAAAGCCAAGGTAAAAATAATGTGACACCTGAACAAAGGGGTAATCAACAAAGATTGCCATTTCCTGTACCAATGTTCCAATCACATGATCCTAGTAATAGAGAGAGCTACATCAGCCCTAGGTATTTAGGGGAGAGACCCCGGGTAGGATACCGGCCTGATATGGCAGGTATGAACAATAACCAGAGACAAAATCAAGATCAAAGAAATTATGGTCCCTACCAGTCATTGGGGACACAGAGCAGATTTGATCCCAGCACCATGATATATGGTAATCAGGATAGGCCCCGATATGTGGATTGATTGACTGATAATGGAAATCAACCTAGGGGCCAGTACCCACAATCTGAGAGACAGGACATGAGGCAAAACGTGAACTACAGTCCACGCCAGTACAATGATTCCCCACCAGGGGACTATAATCAAAGGATGGGTGCAACCCGCTCCCCTCCACAAATGAATCAAGAGTTCAGAAACCATCCCAACCGACATCAATCACCTGAGAGGTATCAGAATAGATCCAATCAGGGGGAAAACAACCAATATCGACCTAGGCCACAGAAAGAGGATCCTAGAGAGATGGAAAGGTTCCAGTGCCTTGAGGCCCAAGTGAAAATGTTAGCTGAGCAAATAGGAAAGCTCTATACAGCGCAAAAACAACCTTCCAAAGAGGGGGCTGATGGCCATAGCAATGACCGGGGGGCTTCCGAAAAGTGACTAAGTACTCATGATAACTGCAGTGCCAAAATGACAGATTGCTCTGATATAATTTTGCATAACGACTCTGAGATGCCTAATGGATTAAAAATGAAAGTACCAGTAAATGAAATTGTGACAGAAAGTGCAAATACTTCTAAAAAAGAGGTACGGTTTAACTTAGAGCTAAATAAAACAGTAAAGATTTGCACAAATGAAAAAGAAACATCAGGAATTCCAAAAGAACAAAGGGACAGATTTAAGAAAAATGATTCATGCATGGGGAATACCAGTGAACAGGGAGTAAGTGGGGATGCTATAGCTCCTTCCCTGGGCAAGCAAAACAATGACCAAACACAGACAGAAAAAGGAAATACTCACAAGGAGGGTACAAGTCAATCACCTGAAGAATTCTTTGAGCCACATATTTTTGAAGAGGCTGAAAGGGCTGGTATTACACTAAATGATCACAAATGCACAGAATTAAAAAATGACAAATTGCTGAATGATGTTGTTACACATGTTCAGTTGGAGGATTGTAATGTGGTCTCTGATTTTACCCAGATGGATGGGCGAACAGTGGCCACACTCCAAAAAACCTCTGATCATGGAGAAATGAATAAAAAATCTCGCGCAGAAATGGGTAAAAAGGAGGGAAAAATGTCCTTTCATTTACCAATGTGCTTAGCCAAAAGTGAAAAAGACCTGAGAAAGGTGAGCCCTGAAATCAGTAAGAATTCACATTTCTTATGTGTATTAGAGGAAGTTGAGGACAGATATTATGCACCCATCACTGTAGAAGAAAAATGCCACACCTTTGCTATGATTGACACTGGCGCACAGGCCACAATTATGTCCAAGGAGCTGGTAAAGAGTATCAATGAAGGGAGACCTCCACAGAGTCAGATCACAGTGAAGGAAAATCAAGGCCCAGTGCATAACTTTAATGGGGAGGAGGTGCCCATCATAGGTCTAACTGAGGTTGACATAAAAAATAGGAAAGCACAGAATGAAACAAGAGGTATTGATCACATCTATTTGTGAAATTCCATTTCTGATGGGGACAGATTGCCTGAAAAGATTGTCTCCTCTCATAGATGGGGTGAATGGAGTGCTGTGGTCCTTAACCAAAAAACCATTGAGGTCTAAGAAACTAAAATCACAAAACAGCAATATAAATGAATGTCACACCGTTGCCAAAACAAATGATACTGTGGAGGTATATCTCCAGAATAGCTGCATACCTAGTGTCACTGTCATATTAATGTGTCAAGACAAAATACAGAGCGACAATGAAAAACTACCTGTACAAATATACTTGGACCCAAGGAAAGATTGGCAGACTGCCATAGATGAGCACACATTATGTTTTTATCTAAAAGAGAAAACGTGCAAACAGAATATTGCTCCTAAAACAGATTCAGAAAAACACATTACCACTCTGGCAGAAATACACATGGAAGATGAGCAACCATGGGTTCATGTTGGTATAAATGATTATCTTAAAACAATAAAAGCCACTTTAGCGCTTGAACATGAAAGGAGTTTCATTAATGAGAAATTGTTGCAAAAAATAATGGAAAGGGAAGAAATCCCGAGATTTAGGATTAAAAACCAATATGTTTCTGGCTTGGACAGTCCAGACTTTGAAAACCGAATTGCAGGCAGATGCATGCTTAAAATTAGCATTGGGCAGAAAACAATTTACCATAGTGTATGGATAGTGAGTGGAGCACAAAATGAATTTTACATGGGAAATGACATCATGCACAGAATGTGTATGGTGTTAGATTTCCTTAATCAAAAAATATGGTCACGCCTAGGTGGTCCGGCACCTGAATTTGAAGACAAAAGAAGGGCTTATCATTGTGCACAACTGGTTCCTTATGCAATCGAATTACAAATGAGGAAAAATACTATTATTCCTGCATTTACAAAACAGTTTGCAATAACACTGAAATGCAAAAATGGACAGCAGATGAAAGGCTCTGATGCATTTGTATGCCTGAATGAATCCATAAAACAGCAAGGCCTGGATTATGAATACATTCCATTGGTAGACATTGGTGAGGGATCTGTAAAAATCATGGTAAATAATAAAGGTTGTCAGGATATTCATTTAGAGGAAAACTCCCCATTAGGAATGGCCATACAAAAATCACATTATACGGCAGATTTAAATAACATGGTGATTGGGAATATTCCTGAAAAATACGTAGATGCCAAGGGCGAGTTGCCAGAACACCTGGACTCTCAGCCCAAAGGAATATTTAAAATTCATTCTGTGTATCCTTATGATTCAAATGAGACAGTGTGCTGCCATCAGGAGGATTGCATAATATTTAATTTAAATGAAAATGAAACAGAAAATCAGCCCATTGAAGTGGAAGCTGATATGCCAAAATATTTAAAAGTGGCAGCTTTACAAAAAGACACAGCCACACAGTTAGAAGAAAGCGCCGAGATTCCCTTACCAGAAGATTTTCCAGAATTTTCCAAAATGGTATGAAAGCAGATCTCCTTAGCGGATGCATGTGAAAGCAATGAAGAGAGGGACAATCTGAGGGAGATATTTATGGAGTTTAAGGATGTATTTGCAAAAGATGCTTATGATTGTGGTTTAACTGATTTACATGTGGCCACACTACCAGAAGGGTGTAGCAGAAACCCAGTGTTTGTACGCCAGTATAGACTACCGCTGGCATGTTTAGAATCATTGGCAGAGATTATTAAAAATTTGGAATCACGGGGAATCATCAGGCCCATTCATAGCACATCCAATACACCTATTTTAGGTGTATTGAAGCCAAATGGTCAATGGCGGCTGTGTGCAGACTTGAGAGAGTTAAATAAAAGAGTACCAATATCTAGATGGCCACTGCCATTCATTGATCAGGGCCTAGCTCAGGTACATGGTTCAAATGTATTTACCACATTAGATCTCACCTCTGGATATTGGTGCGTGCCATTGGCAGAGGAGATACAACATGCCTGGCTTAGAGCTCCGTTCGGGTACATCAATAGTGGGAGTGAATTTGGCATATTTTTGAGAAAGGCCATGCCGGATGCAGCGGAAAGAGGAACAATAGTTTATGTGGACGATGTCCTGATAAAAAATGAAAGCCTGAAAAGCCATTTTGATGAAATAAGACATGTACTTGGCCAATTGCAGAAAGCAGGCGCCAAAGTATCTTTGCAAAAAGCACAATGGTGCAAGAAAAAAGTGAACTTTCTAGGGCATGAAGTGACTGAACATGGGCTAAATCCACAAAAGAAGAAAATAGAGGCCATACAAAGATTAAAAGATCCTAAAAATGCGAAAGGAGTAAAAAGTTTATTAGGGATGACAGGCTATAACAGAAAGTTCATTGAAAATTATGCAGAAATCACTCAACCATTGACTAAACTGCTTAAACTGAATACTCCCTGGAAATGGGAAAAAGGGCAGTCTGATGCAGTGGCTAAATTAAAGGAATGTCTTGTAAAGGCACCATGTTTAGCATACCCCATAAAGGACAGGGATTTCTTTATAGAAATAGGTTTTTCTGAACATTGTATGTCAGCAGTGTTATCACAAAAACACGATTTGAATCACAAAACCATTGCATATGCAAGTAAGGCATTTTCCCAAGTTGAAATGAAATTTAATGAATGTGAAAAGGCCCTATTAACCACTGTGTGGGCGCTACAACCTTTCCGCCCCATTGTTCAGGGAGAAAAGGTAATTATTGAAACAAATCATCAACCTTTGCAATTTTTAGAGAGTAAAAGAATTAGATCAGGTAATCTAGCGCAATCCAGAATCACTTCATGGACGCTGGCATTACAAGGTTTTCCCGTAGAAGTGAGATATGGACAAAATAAAAAGAACCCAATTGCTCAAGGGTTAGCTGACTTACATGACTGTGCAGCTGAACAAATACCAAATGAAATGGAAGTAGAAACTAGTTTACAGGAATTTGAACAATCACCACACAAAGCTTTTGATGAAAAAACATGCAAGGATTTGCCAACTGTATATGTGGATGGTTGTGCTTTTCACGTTGAAAAAGACAGTAATAAACAGTTAGTGGCAGGAATAGGAAATGTCTGGTTGAAATGTGACGGTGTCCCCAGTATAGGGATGAGGATTGGAGATAGGAGCAGACAGGTGGCGGAATTGGCAGCCATTTATAAAGCAATTGCTACTGCAGTTGATAAAAAGTTCAGTGAAATTGTCCTGGTGACTGATTCTGACTATGCACGGAATAGCTTTGTGGAGTATTTGCCTGGTTGGAAAGCAAGAGGCATGGTTACATATAACAAAAAGCCACTTAAGCATGGAAAAATGATACAAGCCATAGACAAATTGGTGTCAGAGAATGAGTTAACAATATACTGGAGAAAAATTCGTGGGCATTTAAAAACACCAGGGGAGGATAAGGAGGGAAATGATAAGGCAGACCACCTGGCTAAGATTGGGGCTGTGATGGGAGAATTGCTACCTATTGATTATTTAATGGGTGAAATACAAATTGATGCAGTCACACGTTCTAAAGCACCAAAGGAGGTAGATCAACCGGTGGTGCAGTGGAGTCATGACACGCCAGACCAAGATTTGATTGAGGCACAAAAGAATGATCAAATTTTGGGAATCTATTATAATTATTTGATAGACCCCGAACAAAATCCTTTAACAGAAAATGATTGTATGGGAAAAGAAGAGTTGAGGGTGTTATTAAAGAACAAAACACAAATTAGATTACAGGATGGACTCATGATTAGAGAGTCCATAACAGGACAAATACAGTGGGTAGTACCCCTTTCATTCAGAGGACTAATGCTACACCATGCACATGATGCCATAACCGCAGGCCATAGAGGTTCACAAAAAACATTAGAAATACTAAAAGATTATGCTTACTGGCCACATATGTCCCAAGATGTGGAATTATATACTAGAGGATGTCTAGTATGCGCCCAATTTAAACCTGCTTCACCAATGCATAGAGCACCATTGATGAAAAGAGGCCTAACTCTCCCATGGTCAGATTTGCAGATAGACTATGTAGGTCCTTTAAAAAGGTCGAGCAGGGGACACCGTTATATTTTGAGTGTGGTATGTTTGATGTCGAAGTGGATTGAATGCATTCCAGCACCAGATTGTAGTGCGCAAACAGCAGCCACATTGCTGGTGAACCATGTGTTCTCAAGGTTTGGGTTGCCACAAAGAATTGAGTCAGACAGAGGAAGTCATTTCACAAGTACTCTAATGAGTAAGGTATGGCAAATACTAGGTGTGAAAAGGAAACTACATATCGCATATCGGGCGGCGTCTTCAGGTACAGTTGAAAGAAGCAATAGGTCTGTTGTGGATATTTTAAAGAAATTTGTGGCAGAAGCAGGTTCCAGCTGGGATTTACGTTTACCATTGGTTTTGATGGCAATCAGGTCGACTCCTGCCAAAGCAACAGGTGTTAGCCCCCATGAGGTCTTAACAGGTAGGAAAATGGTGTTACCACAACACCTACTATACAGAACACATGAGCAAACCCTTGTGAGTGCATCCACAGTTCATGAATATATTGATGAACTGAGGAGGCATTTGCAACATGCATTTGCTTTTGTGCAGAGAAATCTGGAAAGAGCTGCTGACAGTGCAAAATCTTATTATGATAAAAAGACATCAGTAAAGGAATACAGTGTAGGGGATCAGGTATACATTTCATTTTGGAAAAAGTAAACAGAAAAATTCTAAATTTCTAGCAGCCAGGCAGGGGCCATTTCGAATTATAGATAAGGTCTCTCCTGTAGTGTATAACATTTTGAAAAATGAAGGTGAAACAGCAATAGAGCAGTTTATCCATGTAAATCAAATCAAACCATGCCATCCCAGACATGAGATCAGGCAGCTTGAGCATGTAGAAACAGATAAAGTCCCTTGAACACAAAAAGAGAAAATAAATGGGTGTAATCAGGAGGCAGTGACAAAGAAGTTAAAAAGTTGATTGTTATGATGGCACATAAACACTGTAGTATATGTAAAAATATATAATATAAAATAAATAAATAAATAAATAAATAAATAAATAAATAAATAAATAAATAAATAAATAAATAAATGCACATATAACGGAAGCTCATGGTTGGTGTGCAGAGAGAACATGTATTAAATATTGAATGCTGTTTATGTGTGATTGTTTTCTTTTAACTTGTGTTTAATTTCAGAAAAAGAAAAACAAAATATTTTTACCAAGCATGTTTTATTTTTGGCAAAAGGGTGAAGTTAGTATTGTGCTATGTACTTAATTTGTTTATTTTCTATTTAATTTAGAAAATTAACATTATTTGGTCGGAGGTTCCGGGATCAGAGGCCACGGGAGACGATGGAGTCCTGGAGTCCCCTGGATGAAGACCAAAAGATGCCTGCCTCCAGGTGGAGGTGAAGACAAGATAACCAGAATGCTAAAATGATGACTCCTTTGGATCTAAGATTGCCAAGATGAAAGTGTACTCGAATGAACCAAATAACATCGCTGGTCGGGACATATCAGAGGCAGACAAGAGTGCTGACATATGGAGTTCCACGTATTTATTATTTTAATTATTTATTTTAATTTGTTATATTAATTATTTGTTTTGGTTAGTTGTTTTATTTCATTGTTTTAATTGACTTGAAAAATCTAAACTTAGAGTAATGCCACTTCCACTGAGAAGGCAAACGTAGAACATTTTGTAAGCTAATGAACTCAGATGAATACTGTATTGATTGCAACTTTTTCATTGATGCACATGAATATTCATTTTATTGGATTGATATATTGGACAAATTGTTTTTAGGAATTGGCTTGGATCGTAGCCAGCTTCTAAAAACAAAAGGAGGGTATGTAAGGATATTTGGCGTGTTACAGTACAGAGTACAGCACTACTGCACAGGTAGCAAACAGCACAGAGTACAGCACTACTGCACAGGTAGCAATTTTTTTTTTTGCAGCACCACCACAAGGGTGCGGTGCATTGCTATATGTGTTACCAGATTAACAAGGAAAGACAGGCCATTCAGTCAAAAACGATTTTAACATATAAGATGCAAATCTATTTTTACAGTTAAAAGCACACGTGCACATTCAAAAATGCACACTATTTTTCACCTGAAATGCCTATGGTGCAAGAGACACATTTGAAAATAATAACTAACATTACTTATAACTAACCTGACTAATGAAACTAATGAAACATAATCCACTAATAAAAATGTGTCTCCACTGCAGAATTAGGCTTATTCTGAAAGTGAACTTTTAAACGCACATCCATTTTTTTTTCTTTTCTCTGCTGCCCTGTCCACATAATTACAGGAAGCAAAAGAGCTCGAAAGAACAGGAAATCAGTTGGTTACAAAGTATTACTATAAAAATGAGCCATTGTGTAGAGAAGGAGGAGATGGCATTATTGATTCTGATTGGAGCAGCGTCATAGCAAGTATCATGCTAGAGGGAGTGATCAGAGTTTTGCTGGGGGGAGTTTGAGGGGAGAGAAGGGCAGTCAAGATTTGGCAGAGCTGGGAGAAGGACCTATATTTTTTTCCTGGTTGGAGCATGCCTATCTGCAAAAGCTGAGAATTCCAGGCAATGACCCCGGTTTGAGAAGGAAAGGCGATCCTTTTTACTGGGGTTAATCTTCAAGGGAGCCACATTCAGAAAGAGAACAGCTGAAGAAAACTCTGAACAGATAAGGTAATTACATAAGTGTGGGAGCTGAGTGTGTACGAGACGAGAATGTTCAGTCAGAGTAGGAAAGGAGATTCCGGTGCCTTAATCACACGTTAATGTTGCAAATGGTGTTCTGTTCTCCGCCAGTTTTTTTTTCAGTGTATTACAGACAATGCTGTTAATGTGCTGTGTTATTTATTTCTGTAAAGAGTGAGATCGTGTTTAAATGCAACTTTTATAATACAGAAAAATATTTGAAAGCAGACGGGTGGTGTGTCTTCTATTTACCAATACAGTGCTGATGATGAGGGGAGATTTTTAAACAATGCAATTGTCATTTTAAGACAGATGTGTGCATGATCATATTCAGTATGGAGAGTTGAGAGTGATTGTTTGTAGCATAGCTCGTTGGAGGTACATGAGCCAACGGGAAGAGGGACTCTCTGAACATAGTTCCCTACCGTATATAAGGTAGTGGAAATTACCACAAAATTACCACATATAGCTCTCTGTCGTAAATAAGTCAGTGAGATCGCCCATGGTGGCACACTAACACTAGCACTGAAAATGTGGTATTCCTAAAATGTAGCTCTGAGGTCTCTCTAGTGATTACACGAAAAATCTAAGCAAAGATAAGGGATTCTGGACATTGGGGCCACAAATAAAACAAGGGAATTGTGCTCACCAAAATACCACCAACCACGCATACCAACCACGTATACCAAATATGCAGGTCTAGGTGCTGAAATAATGCATGTCCACTGTATTATTGTTGCACATGGCCAAATCTGAATACAAAGAGTGATTATTGCTAAGTTATTTTTCGGCGGTAATAAAATACATCAGGCCCCAAATCTCCACAAAATACCCTACATATTTGAGTGTATATTATACACATGCATTTGACACTCCAATGTCTAAGGCATTTCGTTTTTAGAAACACCTCCCCCGTTGTTTCCATTAAAGTCAAGTCTACCTTCTGGCCTAGCAGGTAAAGGACTTTCAATTGCAATTCTTGGGACATACATATAATTGCACAAGGATTGTTATACTTACTTTTGTGTTGTCTTTTAAAACCCATGTCAGGTAGGATATTTACTTCTTCAGGCAGCTTTGCCCATTCAGCTTTGCCCACAGTCTGTCCTAAGCTTTCAAAAGCCATATCGAAACCTTCGATTTGGGCAAGGTTTCTACATAAGGGTTCTTCTGGAAAGATTCTGCCTGGAGAGTATCCTCCAGCTATCTCCAATGTGTAATCTAATTTGAGCAATTCTCCATTCAAACAAGATGCCCTAATCTCCATATTTGCCAAGAAAACTCCCTATTCTCTATGTGTTCTGTCTTAAATAGTTGGAACATTTTACCCATGCAGCATCATTTGATTCAAAATTCTCTCATTGGTCAGGTTTTGTCATTCAATCTCGTCAGATACTGAGACTCCCAATTATCCTCCTCCATGAATTGATGAAATGCATTTTTAACATATGACAAAGAAAGGTTTGTAACCCTCCCTTCTTCAGTTCTGGTCATATATGGATTTAAATGCATTGTGACTCCGTCATTTCTGTTATGAACTTATCCCTTTATTGAGACATACATTTTTGAAATCACACAATAATTCTGCAGTTGCACACATGTGAAATGTACCAGTAGCATGCTGTATGAGAAATATTTGTAATTATGCACATTTATTAATAGTTAATATGTATTAATTTATCATATTTAGATGTATACTATGGATAACTCTGCATCAAGTCAAAACTTGTATTTGTTTATAAAACAAACTAAACCTGGTAAAGTTATGGTTGATAAAGTGAACACATTTTTGTGCAATATTATATGAGCATGGCAATTTCGGTCCTTCATTTCTGTGCTCTGAAAACTCCCATATGAACTCATTATTAGCTGAAACATGGATGATTTATGCACCTTGGGATTCACACCATCAGAATAGATATTCACATATGGTATTGTATTGTTGAGCTGCAAGTAAACAAGCTCAAGACTATCTGAAACATGGGCTGCATTACAAGAATTAACGTGCTGGTAATTCCATTTACTGGCATTTTTCCACAACAGCATACTACAAGTTTGTTGGTGAGGTAGGCGAAATTACCTCCAGCCAAGAGATAGAGTTAATTATGCCATACCACTGGCAAGCAATTGCCCGTTTCACCTGCACCGATATTGCCGGTGCCAATAATACCAGCAATCCCCCCATGGAGTCCTAATTCCGGCAGAACAAGTGGTGTTAACGGTATTACCGTTTGGTAGTATGCCACTGGATTTACCGGCCGGATACCACCACGCCTGTAATGAGACCCATTCTCCCTTTGATACATTGTAAAATGAAATACAGGTTAATTTCTTGGGACCATGCCTAGTCCATAAAAAGAGAGAGAGGCCAAAATAAATCAGGATACTGGAATACATTGTTATGTAATTGTTGTGTTTATTTTAGAACAATCATGTGGTCTGGAATCTCCATCTCCTTGTCTAGCTCAGCTTAATGCATTGTATTGATAAATGGTGGGCCTTGTTCTGCAAGATAGCTGACACATGGTCATGAGAACTGATTTTCAAATAATACAGGCTAGGCTTTGAACTTCAATTACATTCCTCACCTAACATACAAAAAAAACAATATGGCTATGAGATATATTTCTTTTTCTTTAGCAATCTGTAATATAGGTTAACACAAAATGTATAATGCCAAAAACATTTTTATGTGAACATTGTGTCTTTCTTATACAGTTGGGTAACATTTTGTACTGTTCTCAAGCAACTCCAGAGGATTGTATAGCTTTTTTTTAATCAAATAAAGTAATTATACATATAGTGCTGGCAAAGGATGTTATTATGTTACAGGCAGTATGGGCAGTGCACAACATATTCTATGAAACATTTACTTCAGCATATAGCAGCTTGTCAGTTGGGGTTGGGCGCTTGGAACGGTACTTTAACCGAGACTGGCTCCTGGTGAATAATTTTATACCACCCAGCATGATTAAAACATCAGTAACTAAAACATGGTTGGAAAAAATGCGATTCTCAACAATAATGGTAGCAGGCATTTACTATTCTCGTTGCCATGAGCTATATAAGGGAAAAATGCCTGTGTATGTGCCACATATCCTGATGTATTAGTCCCCCACTGGATCAGGCTCACCCTGATAAGTGGGAGTGTAAATGAGTTGAATTACTCAATAACTAGGGATGCCATGTGGTAAATAGAAGAAGCATGGAGATATTCCAGGAGTATCAACTTGGCCAAGTGGTGTTAGTTCATCTGCAATAGATCATATTTTTGCTGTAGAAAATGTATGCGATAAGCTAAAATTCCTGATGATAACTAAAACATTGGCAAGTAATCATACTTTTTTTAATACTCATACTTGGAAAGTTTATCTGCAGGATGACAACCTGTTGTAATATTGGCCCAATAAGTATTAACAACAAACAACATTGATAAACTTGTTGCCCCTAGAATTTAAAGCAGCTGATAACAACATACATGGTTCTCTAAAATTGCAGAATACCAACCTTTGGGAAATATCATGACTTTCGATTTATATTTTCTCAGAAACTTTCTCCAAATTAACAGAATTTACTAGAGCTAAAGATCAAGAAACATACAATGTAATAAAAAGCCAAATGTGTGTTTTTCCGATGCAGTCATGCTTCGCCTGTTGTCACCGTTAAAGTGAGCTGTTGCCTTAGAAATATATACGGCCAGATGTAATATTAACACTCTGAAAATGTCTCTCCACATGCAATGTGGGCCTAGTACATGGGCTTTCACACTAGTATATCATATTCTGGAGGGTAATAGCTTTAGGTAAGATCTCAAATTCATGGAATCCTGCTGTTACTGTTCCCATGTTTAAAAAAGGGAGTAGAACTGACCATACATGTGACTTGAAGCTATATTAGATGTCTTTAGTAAAGTCTCTGCATCAGGTATTTTGCATCATCTGATAATTTGGGCGGTTAACTTGGGGTGTATGACTAAATTTCAGACAGGGTTTAGAAAGGTATGGTTACTTCCATTAATATATTTATATTGACATTCCAGCTGATTAAGCAATCCTCTCTGTTTATTGGGTATGTTGATTTTACTGCAGCCTTGGACAGAATGAATAAGAATGTTTATGGGCTAAATTATTAAAATGGGGTATAGAATCAGGTTTGTTAAAACATACTATTCTGCTGCATCAAGAACCGACAATGCAAGTTGGTTTGGACGTACAGGGTTTGCTGAATAGGCATATTATAAATAAGAGGTTGTAAAATAAGGGTGCAAATTGGCACCATGTCTTTTAAATATCCACATCTCCGACATCACTGACTCTATCTCACAAATTAGAACGTCTTCTCCTAAATTATGGCATCTAAAGCTGGTATAGATCACAGATGATGTTTTATTGTGCAACTTGAAACCTATTGGGTTATAGCACTCGCTAGACATGGCAGCATAATATGCACATAATAATTAAAATAAAAATTATCGTGTTTACTCCATAACAAATAAAGATGTTTCCTGTGACATACATTATCTGATTATATCTATTGCCACTATATTAAAATGAATTGAAAAAGATTTCATAAAAAGAATGGTCATTATATTTTACTGGACTAGAAGGCCATGTCTGCCCCTATGTACAACCTGTGCAGCAACCAGAATTGAATTTGGTCTAATTTCACTCATATCCACTTCCAAAATACAGAAAGTGTCAATTTATCAGAAAAGAAAATAGAACAAGTCCTGACGCTATTTGAAATAAATGAAGTGTTTAGGCATAGCTTATCCTGGGCAGTTCAAAATGTTATAGAAACCCGTGAAGAACTAGTGAGGGTAGCTGATATTAACCCTGAGCCCTTTGGTGATGCTGATTGTATGAAGATGTTTAAACTAAAAATGTAAAATTAGGATTGGAGCCATAGTCAAATGGAATTAAGTAAATTATTCTTGATGCAACAGTATGTAAGCATGATAGAGGGCATTGTAAACCTCCTTCAGCATATAGATGGGCCCAAATCTGATATCTCAACCCAGCAGGAATCAAATAAGAGAATGGCCACTCCAAATTCTAATTGTGTGGTTGATTCAATGGATGGTACAATGGGGAACAGCCTGCGTGATACAATCCGCAGCCTTGGGACACGTAGAACCAATAAAGACAGAGAGTCTGTAGTTCCTGTGGCGACAGCTGGTAACAAAGAGTGTGTCAGCTCTAGCAGGTCTTCCCTACCCACTTTGGTTAATTTTGGGAGAGTGCTGACCAACTATGAGGTAAAACAGTCGGCGGTGAAAACGGAAGGGAAGTGTTACGAGGTGCCTGTTGAGGTTTTGACCAATCTGATAATCGGGTAGAGTGCAGTTGGTGTCCATAAATATATTGGAAAATCAGGTGGAACAAATGTCAAAGCAATAAGAGCGTGTGTTGAGAACCTATGTCACAGAGACGCTGGTTCGGTGAACAGTTTTCTTTAGGTATTTTTGTTTATGATTGTTGTAATAAGTTCAGACGCTTATTGTAGTTTTATATCTTGGTGATATTTAATTGCACAGTTTAGCCAACAAGTGTTTCAACCCAATGGGGGTCTTTTCAAGGCGTGGGTAATACTGAAGATTATTTATAGATATGTGTATAGTGCTTTTGGGTATAGCCTCCAAATGGAAAACAACCTAAAAGGCCACGGGGCCTCAGCATTTAGATGGGCAGTCTGCACGATTTTTTGCTGATCCTTTTGGGTCAAAAGACGTGTCTGTGCAATTAAAACTCACCCAGATATAAAACAACAATAAGCGTCTGAACTTATTACAACAATATTCAACATAAATACCTAAAGAAAACTGTTCACTGACCCAGCACCCTGTCTAAACTACTAATTCAGATGGAAGGGCACTATCTCACAAGAAGCTAGTCATTGGCAGCAAGATCTCACATATGTTCCAATGATCTAGCGCTGTGATCTGCAACTTCTAGTGTCCTACCATGCTCTGTTCAAGGCAATAAGACCTCAATTTTGTTGTAAGTGTGTTGAGTTGTAAAATGTTGTAAGATGCATCTCTGCAGACTGCATGTCTTTGCGTTAGGAATTAAAAATGTTCAAACTTAAATTAATGTATGATGGTTACTGTGGTATTCCGTGGACCACCTTATCTCCAAAAGGCCTGCTACGATTCACATTCTCACACAGAGAGACAGAGACTGGAGATGGGCTGCACACGTCTTTATTCGTGTAACTTTAAACTGGAACTGACTTTACTTTTCCCTGGCTCCTCCCCTTCCCGCTTCCCTGTACCCTTCCCCGCGTGACATGAGTCAGTGACGACACCACAGTTACAAGGAGCAAAGCCACCCTGTGAACAAAAAAGGCCAAATTAGAACCTATAATCCAACAATAAATACTGTAGCACATAGGGTAGAGCTGGATGCTACCAGCAACATTCGGAGAGTGATAGACAATTTGTTTAGGAAACCCCCTCCCAGTCAATCACTTTACAGGTTTAAATAACCCCAATGTCTTGCCACCCCGATCTTGGGAAATGCAGCTCAAATCCATTACTCCTCCAAACAAGCCACGGAATATGACTTTTTGGGTTATTGTTCCAAAACTTCAACAAATTAGCTATGAATTAGTTGTTTCTCTGTTGAATAAAGCCATGCATTGGCTTAGACTTGCATTGGCTTAGACACAAGAGAGGTTGTTGTTGCATTATAAAAAGTGATATAATCGGGTGGTCAGCGAGACCAAACAGAGATTATATCCAGCAGAACCTCAGGGAAAGCAGTACAGTAGAGGGTCTGTCAGCCATGGTACAGAGCACTATGGCCTTGGTACCCATGTAAATATGAATTGCTTTACGTCAAACCATTTCCTTCAGAAAAATAAGTACCATAGCAAGGGATGTTTTTGGTTCATCCGGGGTTAGCAGGGGAATAACACCAATGCACATTTTTCAGGTAAACAATTGTGCACTGTCAGCTGCACCAAAGTTGAGCAGTGATAATCTGGGGGTACGCCGTGCATCCTTATGGAAGGACCCTAGTCGGGAACACACTATCTGGCCCAACTCTCTTCCACAGGTGATTACACTGAAAGGGCTCTGTGTCAATGGGAGTGGGCAAAATATGATGGCACATGGGGAGGGAGGGGGGGTGACATGACATCCCCCGCACCACAATTTATCCCTGACTGTCTACAGCAACAACTTGGCTCCCATAGGGGAGTCTGTGGTGCCCATTTTTATCTTGGAATATTACGGGGTTGGCCAAGACCAAATGGGACAATCAGTAGCCTGATTTTATTAGGAGGTTCAAAATCATCTGTTTGCAAGATTACTGTGGCAGTCTACCTGCAGGGATATGATACCTTTGAAATATGAGCAGTCAAGGTTAGACAGGGGAGACCCAGTGGGTGCCTGCTAATATGTCTTGAATCCTCACTGAACTTAAAAGCCCTTCAGATTGACAATGCTTGCAATGAACTCTTGGAGCTTTACTGAAGCACATGGTAGGGTTCTGACATATTAAAATTTAATGTGTATAACACAACTGGCAAAATGGCGAACTACAGTTGTTTGATTTACTCAAGTCAATAGTTAATACATGGAGAAAGAAGCATCCATGCAATCCAAAGGTTTTTATTATGGGTGATTTCAATCTCCAGTATGAACCCTTGTCACTGAGTAACAGTATATGTGAAGACGGGGATCAATTTTGGAATGTAGAAAGTGTTTGTGCTGCAGGCCCCAGATGCTCCAAAACGAATGCCATTACACTTGTCATTTTATGTATGTCAACTAATATGTGGGCATGCAATGGGAGGTTCTCTGGGGCCTCAAGTTTGGGGAGGAACAATAGCTCAAGGACAACACGTTTGTCTTGGATGCAAGACAACGCAGCCCAAAACAGGTTCAAAAACCGATCCCACACATAGGAATCACTCACTGGTATTAAAGGAATTATAAATGATCTATAATAACTATAATGTATAGACTATATTTTGGTCAATTTGGAAATGTGGTACAAGGTTATTGATTTTGTAGTAACCGGAAGGATGGAAAGTGATTACTGTCACTGATGTTGGGCATGAATTCTGGTTCTTTCAGGTTGCTAGAGGTTAATGTAGTTCTAGACAATGTAGCAATAAGGATATCTGAAAATGCTAGAAATGCTGTGAGGTGGTTCACAATTAACACATTTGAAATAATACCAGTTATTTATGATTCATTCCTCCCATTGATTGAAAACGTTTTCCAAGATGATAGTATGTCGCCATGCCCTATTTTGTCAGTTTACTCCACTCATGGACAAGCTAAGATCACTGTTCACAGATAATGTAAATTTAAATCAGAGGAATGTGATAAAAATGTACACCTAGTTTGACCAAGATTTTAGAAGGTCAAAGGAGACCTTGATTAGAAAGGTGGAAGGCATTGCTGAAGTGGGGAGGTGGGCATTTCTGGCAGCTCATTCCCATTACAAGTGGCTGCGTGATGAAAAAAAGGAGGAATACTGCAGAGTGATCTGGGATAATCTCATCAAAGCCATTGCAGAGAAAGATTCAAAGAACATCTTGAGCCTTTAAGGAATGGGTAGCACTGATGCCCAAAAGTCTATACAAATTAGCATTCCTGAATATGCCTGGCACTCACACTTTGTAGCATTATATGCAGAACAAAGAGTCTGTAGATGCAAGTCCTTCTGTGGTGGCTAACTGCAAAGTTCAATCGACTTCATTTAGTCTATGTTTCTTGAAGTCAACTGCCAACAAGCTGAGAAGGCCCCCAGTCCAGATAAGGTTCCAGCAGACTTTTATAAATAAGAGCCTATGAGATGGGTCCCTTATTTAACCAAGCTTTTTAATGTTGCCCTGGCAGCAAACTCAGTGCCTCAAATCAAGATGCAGGTGGAGATCATCTCATTGTATAAAAAGGGTGGCAGAGAGGCAGAGAGGATCCAAAGAAATTGTCACAAGCTTCTCTCTTTCTCACCTGTTTTTCCTTGATTGTGGTTTTCTTGGATGTGACTTCCTTCTTCCTCACTGTCCGACACTTGTACAGGTTGGAGCGCAAGTCTTCTGGTTCCAGCGTGGGTAGCCGGCTGCCTAAATCGGATAGCGTTCAGTATCCAGGAATGTTAGCCACGAATACAGGAAGGAGGAGGGGCAAGTGTCCTTCGCTCAGAGGATGTTCGAGACACCTCGGCACGAGCGCAAGACGGGGTCTGGGATGTGGGATACGGCGAGCGTGTAAGGTAAGAATCTGGAGGGGGGTTTGTATTGCTCGCCAAGAGTGCACGGACAATTATTTATCACCAGTACATTTGCAGAGCAAAGAAAAAACTTTCAACGCAGGTAGACGGAGCAATAACTGAAAATAATGAGCACTTATACGGCTATTTATTCATAGCTCAGAAGCAACAAGTGATAAAACAGAAATAAATCACAGAAAAGCTAGAGAATTCAAAAGGTAATACATCACCATAGGCGTAACTGAATCCCTCATCTCGCCAGAAGTGGCTGGAAGACCCCGGTAACAGCCAGGCAGACAGGACAACACCCCACAGGAAGGTCAGAACAAGGCGTCCCCCCTCCGACTGAGGTCTTTGTGTTTTTTTTTTCACCTGACCTTTCCAGAGATTCCCATATATGCCCTCCTCAAAAAAGGGGTGGCAATTTCTCGAACCTTCTGGCATTAGCACTTGCGCATTGCTAAGTGACCATTGGTTGCCGGCCCGGTCAACCGACAGTAACCCCCAGGGAGCAAAGCTTCCCTCTTCTAAAGCACCACGGAAAACAATTCCATAACTCATCCTGAGCAAGACATAACAAAACGAGCTTTCCCAGCACAATGTCCTTGGCTGAGGCCTGAATACCAGGCTCAGCAACGAATAACATTGAAAGCATGTCTTTTAGCAAAGCAAGTGCAGTTTTCACTGAGGCATGGAATAAAATAACATTGAAAGCATGTCTTTTAGCAAAGCAAGTGCAGTTTTCACTGAGGCATGGAATAAATACACCTTATAGCTCTGAGTGCCCCCAGAATGCACTGCACATCAGCGCCATGTGTTAGCTCAAGCATAACAGGGTCCCAAGAAGGGAGAAAAAAGGATAAGAACTGGAGATAGCACGGTTAACGGACTCGAAACATACGTCTAGCAACTCCAAGCAGTTGCTTTGGGATGCGCAGAGCCGCGGGGGCGTGCATGTTTTCTAGGAAGCAGAGTGTTGCACGCAAAGGCAAGAACGCAGCGTTTCTGGGCCATCAGAAATCTTGGAGGAGTCAATGAACTCATGCCACAGTGTATCATGGACCACAAAGTCCAGAAGGGCCGAATTCGGTGGTTCATGACAGTATGCCTCCTCCTGAACCCAGAACCACCGGGTTTTCCCAGGTGGACTCGATGAAAACTTTGTATAAGACATGGGGCATTCATGTTTGAGACTGTTTCCCAAGTGCGCTCGCTGTGGGGGTATCCCTTCCATTCTACCAAATATTGAAGCTGACCCCGTCTGTATCTGGAATCACATATCCTGGATACCTCAAACTCAATCTGGTCATTGATGAGCACAGGGTTAGGTCTAGGAGTAGTTCTGGTGGACTGTACATATGATTTCAATAAGGAAGTGTGGAAGACCGGATGTATTCTCTTCCAGGATTCTGGAAGCTGGAGCCAAAAGGCCACTGGGTTAATGATTTCCTTAATGGAGAAAGGTCCATAATACTTCGGAGCCAGTTTATTAGGCTACAGATGTTGAGGAAGAAGTTTTGAGGATAGCCAAACCTTATCCACGACTGCATAATAAGGGCTAGGTCTCCGCTTGGTATTTGCATATCGTTTGGCTTCTATCCTGGCCTTTTCCAGATGTTCCTTAGCGTCTCTATGTAGGTTTACCAGTGTTTCAATCCAGGAATCAACTGCATGGACCGGGGTAGGATGTGGTAGAACAGATGGTAGAACCGAAGGATGAAATCCTTGACTGCAAAAGAATGGATTTGTCTTGATGGCCAAATGATCGGAATCGTTGTAAGCGAATTCAGCTACGGGAATTAAAAGCGACCAATCATCCTGGACCTTGGTTGCAAAACAGCGGAGGTACTGTTCTAGGGTCTGATTTACTCGTTCTGTGACCCCATTAGTCTGAGGATGATATCCCGAAGATAATGCACGCTGGATGCCTAATATTTGGCATAATTGTTTCCAGAACTGGGATATATACTGAGGTCCTCTGTCGGAGATGATCTTGGAAGGTAATCCATGGAGCCTAAATATGTGCTTAATTAATACTCCAGTCAATTCAAGCGAGCATGGCACTTTGAACAACGGTGTGAAGTGAGCCATATGGGTAAACAAATCGATGCTAACCATTATGTTTGTATATCCTCTGGATGGGAGTAATTCCACTATAAAGTCTGTGGTGATGATTTCCCAAGAGCGTGTTGGTAATGCAGGTTGATTTAGGAGACCGGCAGGTTTTCTGTTGTCATGTTTGTTCTGATTGCATACTGCACAAGATTGGATGTAGGTTCTTATGTCAGCAATCATTTTCTGCCACCAGAATTGTCTCTGTATGAGACGGAGAGTGGTAGTGATGCCTCGATGTCCCGAATGGAAGGTGTCATGGCAGAGATTCATGATTTTGTCTCTCAACCTTTGTGTGGGTATGGCCAGCCATTTGTCCTTGAAGAGATAACCATCTTTTGTTAATAAGTTCCATTGATTGTTCCTGGTGTATTCCTTCCAGAGATCGGAAGAAGGTGTTCTTGCACGGATCTCTTCCAGGAGGGAAATTGTTTGTGCCACAAACACGGTATTGGGGAACATCTTCGGAAAGGCCCGGGCTTCGACAGACTTGTATTCAGCATGCCTGGATAAGGCATCTGCGACAATGTTACTACTTCCAGGAAAGTGATGAATTTGGAATTGGTACTGGGCAAAAAAAAGGCCCAACAGGCTTGCCGACTGTTTCTGCATTCTAGGGACTGTAGGATTTGCAAGTTTTGATGATCTCTTCGTACTTGCACTGGATGTTTAGCACCCAAGAGTAGATGGCACCAGTCGGTGAAGGCTTGTCAGATGGCCAATAACTCCTTCTACAGGACAGAATATTGGCTTTCACTGGGAATCAAGTGTGGGATAGGTAGGCAATATGATGTTCCATCTTGTCTTCGAATTCTTGTTTTAAGACTGCCCCAATGGCATAGTCAGACAGAAGTGTCTGTTTCCACCAAAAAGGGCCAATCTATGTCGGGTTGAGCCAGGATTTGACCTTCAGTAAATTTTTGTTTTAGTTGTTGAAAGGCCTTCTCTTGAGCAGTAGCCCATTTAAATTGTGTATCCTTCTTTAGGAGTGCCACTATGGGATGCACTATGTCAGAAAATGTGGGAATGAATTTTCTGTAGAAATTTGCAAGTCCCTGGAAGGATTGAATCTGTTTCACAGTGGTGGGTGCTGGCCAAGAAAGTATGGAGTCGATCTTGGCCAGATCCATTCATATTCCTTTGGGGATGAGCACAAATCCAAGATAATGAACGGTTTGGGCATGAAAGAGACATTTTTCGGGTTTGGCCAGGAGTTTGTGTTCACGTAAACGTTGTAAGACTGCTTTTACATGTTCTTGATGAATTTGGGGGTCCTTGGAGTAAATCAGTATATCATCCAACTGAGAAGGAATCCATTTTACCACAAGTAACACAGTATCCCATGTCAATGGAAGCTGACAAGGGTATCTGTGAAACTATTGCCACCATAGTGCGAAAGGGGATATTAGTGACTTCAGAATCCCCATGCAACAGGCATGTGCCTGATTAAAAAAGTGACAGAGTATTGAGATGTATACAGGATTTACACCCCCTGAATCATATTGTTGAGGCAGAATTGTTTCCATTAGTGCCAAATCCAGCCACAATATTATGTAGCATCCTGTCTACAGCTAAATATTTTACAGTGATTGATTTAAATAATGCCTTCTTTTCAATTCCCTTGCAGAAAGAGTCTCACTATTTGACCACATTCACCAATCATGGAATGTGATTGCAACATTCCCATTTACCCCAGAGATATTGTGAATAACCCTCAGTCTTCAACACAGTATTGCAGATGGATTTATGAAATGTAGCACCTCAGAGGAAGAGTTCAGGAAAGACTAATTGAAACTGATGAGAGGACTGGCAGAAGAAGGGTTTAAAATGGATAAAGACAATTTACATTAATGTCAGAAGGAGGTCATATACATAGGCCAGCTAATATTAAAAGAAGAGAGGAAGGTGACACCTGAAAGAGCAGGAGCAAACACCAAAACATGCAGACCAGAGACAGTGAACGAATTACAGCAATGTCTATGCCTTTGCAATTATTGTAGGTCATGGGTCTTTGACTACAGCACATATGTCAAACCATGCTACAAAGGAATAAAAGAAGCACAAAAAGACAAAAGTGACATAGCCTGGAGCGGCAAGATGATAGATGCCTTTGACGAATTAAAACTAGCAATTAGCACAGCTCCAGTGTGAGTGATTCCTAATTTCATAGAAGACTTTTTTCTATTCTCCCATTCAAATGGAGTAGTGATTATGGCTGTCCTCGGACAGAAAATGTCTATGTGATAAATACCATTAGCATTCTACAGTGGGATCATTGACCCAGTAATAAGAGGTCATTACCTATGTGAGCAAGCAATGGCTGCAGCAACTTTTGCAATTGTGCAATCTGACAGCATAACTATGGGTTGTTCACTTACATTATATGTTGAACATGATCTTTTTGTCATCCTTGAAAAGTCCAAAAATACATTGACGATACAGAGAGATTCAGGCTATGAGGTGATCATATCAAATCCATCGATCAAATTTGCCAGGTGTTGAAAAGTGAACACAGCCACATTCACAGCAGAAGATGTGTAGGAGGCAGATGATTGTACTACCTACACTGAATATTATGATGTTGTACCTCACACTAAGGAAAATGCTCTAAGAGTGGTGAAGGCAGGAAAACATGACAGCTTTGATATTGTAACACATGCAAGATTGCCAGAACATTTTCCAGCACAAAAGCGGCAGAGTTGGTAGTTTGATTTTGTCACTTGAAACACATGAAGATGAGGCAGTAACTTTTTATTCCAACTATGCCTACTTGAGTTCACAGTACACGCAGGACTGTCACGAAGGAAAGGAAGGAGCTTCCAGTGTGCAGATGGCACACCATTACAGCATACGCCATTGTTAGAAAGACCAATATACACACTTGAACTTCCACCGTCTATCGCCATAGTGAAGTCACAGCATACACCAGAGGCGTAGACATGATTTCACATGGCAACACGCTAGCTTTTTTTAACTACAATGAGCAGCATGTTTTCCAGAAGTATCAGTCATTGCAACTGCCCCCAAACAAATACTCATATACACACAAAATGGTGATGAAGGAGGGCTGTAACAAAATACACATAGCCCACATTATTGAGTTGTAGGGAAGGGCACCAACAGAAGAACAGGAATTATGAAAGAGGACAGGGTGCTCATTGCACCCCACAGATGTAATGTGACAGCAGGACAGCACCAGTAAGCCTGTCATGGCCCTAGGGTTGCTTATAGTAGCACTAGAACAGTTGAGCTAGCCAGCATACATAACAAGGGAATGTCTTGCAGTACAGATTTCGTCGGAGTGGTTTGGCCCTAATTTAAATGAGCACATTGCGAATGTAGTTATCAATTGTGTAGTATGTCAAAGGTTCCAAGCTGGTCATACTTTGAGAATGGTGTGAGGTGCAATACCCCGTACTGGACCATTTCAGCATTTACATATTGACAATGCGGATATGCTCAAAATATCTAATGGCTACAAGTATATCATAGTCATGGTATATCCTTTCCCCCACTGGATCGAAGAAAGTCCATGCACACATCCTGATGCCACATCCTTGTACATGAGGTATTTCCAAGATGGGGAGTATATGCAGTGCTACTTTCACACAATGCACTACATTTTGTAAATGAGGTGTTTGAGCACATCACTATCTTTCTTGGAATAAAGAACACATTATTATCCGCCTAGCATCCACAAGCAAACAAACATTTGTGAGGGCCTAAATGGACATATTGACAAAATAAAGGACACTCTTAAAAAGAGTTGGCTACACTGCCTTCCTGTAGCACTATTTGCCTTAATTAATCAGCCAAGCTCAGACCATCACCCGACTCAAAATGAACCGAATGAATACTCCCAGTGCTTCTCTAACAGAGGCTCATACCAATGCTGAAAATGTTACCACTGTGCTTGGACAGGGAATGTACGATTATTTGACAGATATGGCAGAATCTCTAAAATGTATGTCTCGAGAGGGAGCTAAAAAAACACAGATGAGACACCTGAGCAAACTGATATGGACAATTTGTTGAAACTCCTTTTGTTGTATCCCAGTGACTGGATGCAGTGCCATAACTTTGTCAGTAATGGCACACGTCTCATTTTGAATGACCTTATATTGTGGAGGGTGTTACTCCATTTGTGGTCAAAGGTGAAGGCAGACAAGCTTGGATCCATCTCAGTGATGCCAAAGTATATCAACGTGAGACCCCCACGTCCACGAATACAGAGCTCGAAGGTGACGAAAGAATGCAAAGATGGCATATGAGATTGGTGAACAGAACCAATCAACAGCAAAAGCAGCAGCAGCAAAAATAATAAAGACACATTGGGCCTCATTACGACCCTGGCGGTACGGAGTGAACGGCACCGTAAAAGGTGCCAGCGCCGTTCACTCCGTACCGCACTAGCGGCATGGTTACTGCCGAACTCGTAATGGGGGCCATTGTTTTTCATTTGCAAGGACAGTTTTTTCAACATTCCATAAAAACACTTTTATAAAAGAGAGCATTGTCCTTCCAAAGTAAAAGAGAAATAACAAATGTTCCCCATAGCCATCCTAATTTTTCTGGTCCTGTCATTTTTTGTGACCACTTATCCCTTCCTAGAATCCTAGAACTACAGTATTGTTATTCAATGTGAAAGTGTATATTGTTCTCGAAAGAAATTTCCTCTCACTTTTAACCAGGTTTTTCTTGTGAATATGTGCGCTTTTAAGGAACAAAAGACACATTTCCCGTGGTAGAAGGATGCGTCCATTGGATGATATGAGATATTTTTTGTCATTACCTAGAAGATCGGATATCCATAGGTATTTGCAAAAGGTACAATCATGATAGGAACAGCATTGTCCTCCTTTTTGTGTTTGTATTTTATTTCACAGTGCAACATTATTGCACGTATATCAAGGCAGGACAAGCTTTTCATGGTCTCCATGATATTAACACCATTACAATACGTAGTGCAATGCCAAATAAAATGACCCAAGGGACATATCTTAAACATAGCACTACAGGGAGTAGGAGAAAAAGAAATGCAATTGATGATCAAAGCTTTATGGGACAACATTTTGATAACATTGCTCATATCTCGAATAATATGTGGTATAGGCATATGAACCGAGTGGGGATAGATATGTCTGATGAGAACTTTTTTGTGCGTTCCCTCATCCCCTACACCATGAGTGCCTCAAGAATATTTATACCCACCAAAGTACCCGGATACACATAGCACATTCCCTGACACCTCACAGCATGCATGGACAGGGGGCAATTTCAGGGTAGAAGTGCCTTAGTAACAAAAGAAGATTCTCCAAGGGAGGATCGTTTCATAAAAGAAGTATCCCTGATGAGCGATGTTGAAACACAACATGAGGTAATATGTTATGTATTTTCAGGACCAAGAAAAGGGTACATTAACAGAAGACCACATATTTTTGCAATGCACCAACAAAAAGGGGAAGAGAAATTCCTGGATGTCGGAAGAGAGGCCTGTTACAAAAAGAAGGACAAGTATTTACCACAGAAGGTTGGGTCAAAGGATTGATTGGCTTTAAAGCAGAGGTGCTTTCAGACAAACTGCGAGTAGTTGTGCAAAAAGTAAAGGAGTGGCTCACAGAATGGACCAAATACACTAACATACTCCCTACACATATTCCCCTTGAAAAATGCCTCCTTTTGCGTAAGAAATATAGGCACAGTAAAAATTGGGGAAAATAAATGGTGCAAATGGATTTCCGATGTGCCTGGAATTAAAGTAGGCATTGCTGTGTTGGGCTTGTGATTTCCGACCATGCATGCAGCTCCCTCCAAACTGCAGAGGTCTTTTCTCACTAGTGGTAATAAGTGCACCATCCTTAGTAGAGCCCCACAGTGAGGTGCAGATTGGTGATTTCCCCGGGATGGTACCTCACCATTAAAAAGGAGAAGGATTGATAATTATTCCTCAGTAATAGTAGCAAATGCATATGACACCATACCAGGCGAGCCATTGTTCAATAGAACAGAATGTTCTTTGTATCATTGTTTACTCCCAGGTTGCAAGCATCTGCAAATGCCGAATGATTGCAAATAATTTGATAGGAATTGTTGCAGACCATAAATGAAAGTGTGAAAGGCTTTAATGCCATAAAGGAACAGCTGAGAGCATTCAGACCCATGACTTGCCAATACAGTTATGTCCTTGACCTTATTACTGCCATGGTAGGTGATGTGTGTACACAAATTGGCCCATCTTGCTGCACATACACTACCTGCTTATGATGAGGAAAATGGGACCATCATTGAGGCGATGACCGCCTTGAAAGAATTGCACATAAAAATGGTGGAAGATGAGGAAGACATTCTGGATGATGACTGGTGTATCTATCTGTTCTCATGGATACCCATCTGGTTGGCTAACACATTCAAAGTACTAGTGGCCATGCTGGTACTAATACTTTTAACTTTCTGTGTTTTGGGAATAGCAATAAATCAATGCAAAAAGACTGGCAAGGAGGCAGTAGGGTTGAAAATAGTGATACATTTGGATACATGCATGAGTATACACAAAAAGATGACTCCCCACATACACAAGTGATGGGGAGTCCTATTGCACCTCATTGGGCAAAATTTGCATATCCTCAAGACCGCCCACAATAACAGAAAGCACTGGGTACACTTTGTCTCTGAGGGGGAATGTTGTTACATGACCTGGAGCCCAGATGAACATGTGAGACTGGAAGGTGTCTTGAGGGGTGAGCAAGATATGGATAAGCAAAGTGCCTTATCTAGTGGAGAGCAGAAGAATGAGTTTGGTCAAGGACTCAACCAGTGGGGGGAGCGTTAAGAGGCAGATGAATACATCATCCATATCTTCTGCCCCTCCACTGTGCCAATACCACAAGGGTGAGAGACGGTACTCATTGAGACAGCCATTCGGCCCTTATTCACTGCAGTTACTGCAGGGCGTGCGGACAATGTATCTAAAGATGGCAAAAGCATTCAAACCATTATTATAACAGTAAATTTGCATGCATTAGGCATGAAGCAAATGTGTGCTCCACATGAAGAACGCATACAATAGGTAATGTATACATTTAGACATGAAGAATTATACCTTAGCATCCAAAGACATGAAGAAAACTAAATGCAACATGAACAACATGCCAATATAGCTCTCTCATACAGAATCTAGAGTGTAGTGGGGCAGCCATCTTATTAAAAATGGAAGCTGCAGCACATCCCTAAATGAGTACCAGCCTCAAAGCCTCAGGAAAGCTAAAAAGGCTGAATCCACAGAAATACATTTATAATCAGAGCTCAGACAGTAGCTGGCAACTAGTACTGAGATTAAAGTGAAATAAGGGAGGATTGGAACAGCAAATAAAAGGCATGATATAGCAATTCCCAAGACACAAGCAGTATACTTCCATATTAATTAAAGTTTTAGAAGGGCACAAACAACCTTTGATGGTCAGGGGCAGTGAAACTGTAAGCCAAAAGATTCTATGAGGCATAACACAAAAGTGTCCCCAGTTGCTGAAGAAAACACATCACACATGTTAAACATAACTAAATCTTAATAAGTAGAAGATCATTCAATTTCACACACAGTCTCATAGCATGTGACCCATACACAGAACACAGATAGGACACCTGCAGTACTCCTTAAATGCACACATAGACATGATGTGCCACATAAAGCCAAGTACAAAGGGATTGGCCAGTCTCATGACTTGAGAACGAGGGATGGCAACTTTTTAAATTAGAAGGTGAACATTCCTTGGGCCCGTCTCCCTCTACTCTGTGTCTGGCTCATTTCTTGACGACCTTGCAAGTGTCCAAAGTTGGTTAGCTGAAAGCCAACCTATCAGAATCCTTGTCACGCTGCCCATTAAATAGTTTTACAACCAATTACTTGTCATGTAGATGATGTATGTTAACCTTTATCAATGTAGGGGTGGTTCCAGGTGGAGCCATAAGTTATTTGTAACCCTATGAAATGCGTAACCCCCATGGAATCCATGTGTAGCCAAAGCCACTAACCTATGCCAGTTCCACATATGTTTGGTAAACTTATATTATGTTATGATGTCATTGATGACACATTTGTAGTATTTAAGCAATTGGTTCTGATTAACATTTGTATACTTGTATGCTGTCCCGGCTTTGTTTTGATGATAATTGTTGGGATGTTCTTTAGTTATGTAAAGAGTGTTGCTGGCAGGTGGAAGCAGTGAAGGCAGATGCTGTGCTGGGGTTTCTTGCGCTATAAGCTAAAGCCTCTCATTGCATCCCTGGCTCTTATTGGTGGTAAGGATCCTAGAGTGCTAGACCCACGGCACCTCACAGCAAGACTCTGTTTGGCAAAACAGAAAGCCGTTGCTCTGCTAACAGGGTGGTGATGCGGCCAACACAATGTGGGTGTGATAGTATGCCCACACCTACTATCTGGTAGCAGCTCCACCTACCCAGGCATTGATGCGGCCAATTTCAATGTTAGGGACAGCAGCTGACAGCAGAGCTTCAGCTGCAACCACTCCGCCTGCCCTGGCGTGGATGCGGCCAACTGTGGAGTGAGGAACAGAGGTTGTCCGTGCCGACCGAAGGTGAAACCTCAACGAGCTTCCCTTGAGGGCACACACAAATAAGTGAGCGTGCACTCCTCCACACCTCCAGCTCACAAGCAAAGATAACCTGGACGTATCTGTACTCCAAGGAAGGCCTCTGAACGGAACCCTCTCAGCAGGGACCATCTTGTCCTCAACGCACATGCACAGAGTTGCCTCTCCTCCTTCCTGGGACAAAGAGAAGGTGCACATGCACAGATGGCCAGATTATAACGCTGCATTTTCTAAAGGCATTTAAAGACACAGGTTACAGCGCATATGTCCAGGACATGGAGATTAAACCTCGCAGGTTGTAGAAACGGTCCCCAGTTTCACTATAAGAACGTCAAGTAAAAGGAAGTGATAAATACATTTTCCTGACACAAATAAATACATGTTATAGCAAAACAATAAAAATAAAAGACAGTGTTCTGAACATTTGAGGTTTTGCAAAATGGCTATGCCAGGAGTGCCTGGTCCTCCTGTATTTATGTAATCTCCCTGTCCAGCCAAAGTTAAATGGGCACAATGAAAAAAGGGATTTCTGCACTACATAAAGGCAGCATGCGGGAACTCTTACTCAAGTGACCGAAAAATATCCCTACTGATGCACTTTCTGGGGTACGAGGTTCAACGCATATTTGATACATTACTGCCGCTGGCAAACAAAGGCGGAAGAGATGGCGGAAACAAATTGGACAATGCCCTGCTCAAGTTGGACTTACATTTTAATCCAAAGACAAGCACCATTTTGGAATGGAATAACTTTGGTGTCCAGTTACAAGAGCAAGGCAAATCAGTTGAGGAGTATGTGACAGCTCTACAACACCTAGCTTTCTCCTGCAAGTTCAGAGTATCCTTTGATGAACACATACAAGTGCAATTCATGATCCACAGCAATTGCAATAAGATCAGAGAGGAGTTATGGCTTAAAGACGAGCCCACATTGGATGACGTCTTGGAAATCGGCAAGCGGATTGGGGAGAGGTGGTCGTTTCTGCCCACTTACCATTCCTGCACTGGATAAATCCCATGTATGCTAAAGGGGGAGATGCCCCCTCTCTCATGTGCATAATTTGTACTAATCACCCTCTACCCACTAATAAAGACTAACACTTAACCAACCCTTCTGTAGCCCAAGGACTCCATCTTGTGACACACTAGATGCCATCTTTTACTAGGCCCGAAACAGTTAGGAATATAGCACTTTGCAGACACAACCTTCATCCCATGAAGATGAGCCCAGCTGACCCACGTGCTGCGGGATTGGCACCCAAGCACACAGACAATCCAACATGGTCACACCATATGGATACATATAATGTGCTGCCCGTGTAAGGTTTGGCAGAGCTCTCTCCGGGCAGCAGAGTTTTCTGCATGCACAATGTATCTTATATAAACTTGTTTCCCTTGCAATCCATCTCCTGGTCTCATTCCCTAGCAGGGTGTGCCCATTATTTGGTCCTTTTTGTATGACGTGTTGGGGAGTGGGTGTCTTCACAAAATTGTCAGAAAATAATGTGGAGAGACTAAGGTGGAGGTCCTTAGTGTAGTTGATATGAAGCAGAAGAAGACAATTAGAGATACATCAGTAGCAAAAGGAAACTATGATTTCAAGTACAATAAAGGAAGAAGGGAAAGGAGAGCAGTTCTCAAATTTCAGGTTTGTTGGCATGTCCCGGAAGGAGGGTTGCATGTGCAAAGTGCACAAGTTGAGGATACTTCGCAAATTGTTGCAAGAGTTCCAAATTTAACCAGAAGTGTTATATGTAAATGAAGAAGCAGGGCATAAGTCTTTTGAGGAGGAAGATGGAACATGCCACGTGGAAAATGTTACTGTTAAAGTTGTGCAGGGTTTTGATGAGGAAGAATACGAACATCCATATGCGAGTATGAGTGTGAATGTAAAGGAAGTTTCAATGATTGCTGATTCCGGTTCAAAGATATCACTCATGTCTAGGATAGTCTTTGAGCAAGAGATGGGAGGTGAAATTTGGAATTTAATAGAACTTGATGTCCATCCGGTCGGGTTCAACCATGACAAGATTGATCTTTTAGGCTACTTTGATGCTAAATTTGAGTGTATGTAACCAAGAAAGGAATGACACTCCTTGGATGGTGTGATCAAAAAAGACTAAGGATAATCTTAGATCCCAATATTGACAATCAGGTTTTACATGTGTGGTCTACTGTGTGTAAGAAATTTAAGGATATATTCAGAAAAGGTGTGTGGAAAGTGAAAGGTATTCAACATCAAATTGTGTTAAAGAAGGGAAGTCTTCCCGTTGCAGCCAAATTGCAGCCCGTTCCCTTCTCATTAAGGGAAGGCGTAAAGAAAGAATTGGATAATCTGTTGCAAATGGGCATCATTGAAAGGGCTGGTGGAGTAGAATGGACATCCCCTCTAGTTGTTTGTTAAGAAATCGTCTGGTGAGTTGAGATTGTGTGTGGATTTATGTGAGTTGAATATGTTTGTGATGATTGATCAACATCCATTACCCAACATGGGGGAAATGCTATCAACGTTTGGTCAAGGATGATTGTTTTCAAAATTAGACATGGCGCTGCCTATCATCAGGTTGAACTGGAATAAAGATGTAGAAAGTTGACAGCGTTTATAACGCATGAGGGATTTTTCCAGTTTCGCAGGATTCCAGAAGGTGATTGATAGGTTATTCAGAGGGATGAAAGGGCTTTCTGCTTCCAGGATGACACACTAATGTGTGGGGAGTCAGAGTACGATAATCACAGAATCCTGGAAAAGGTCTTAAGAATTCTGAAGGAAAGAGGAATAACACTGAGGGAAGAGAAGTGTATGTTTAAAGTGGATAACGTTGAATATCTGGGTCATGAGGTATCTGTACACAGTGTTAAACCAAAAAAGAGCATGGTGGGTGCCATAAAAGAAGTGGAAAGACACACATCTAAAGGGGAGCTACTGTCAATTCTGGGAATTATAGGATTTTACCAGAAATGTGTAAAAAAAGTATGCTGACAAAGTCATTGAAATGAGGAAGTTACTAAAGAAAGGTTTGGATTTTGTGTGTAATGGAAAATGTAAAGCTGAGTTTAACTTGATACAAGAGGGAATTGACTTGAAAAAACCTCTAGGCAATTGTGATACCCGTAGGGTGAGTGTTCTAACAATAGATGCCAGTGACAATGGCATCAGTGCTGTACTGTCACAGATGTAAATTCCAGAAGGGGAAGAGATAATTGCCCATGCCTCAACAGGTTTGTGGGGACCAGAAATGAATTATTCTGTTGTAGAGAAAGAGGCACTGGCATGTAATTGGGCTGTTGAAAAAATAAGGATTTGTTTGTGGGGCACTGATTTCATATTGAGAATGGATCACAAGCCACTAAAAGTCATATTTGAGAGCAAGGGGTTAGATCAAATATCTAGGCGGGTGGCTAGTTGGGTAGCAGAATTTCAAAGTCACAGATTAAAAATGCAGGTAATACCAGGCAAAGATAATGTATTGGCCAATTTTTTAACAAGGTTGGGTGAAAGCAATAAAGAATTTAGTGAAGGTGTCAACAGTGATGAGGTGTCTGAAATGGTTTTGTGAATCATGACGGGATCGTAAGTAAAGAAAGGTGGATAGAAGGCATGAATCAGGATAGGGTTCTCTTGAATGTCAAGGCATACATGGAGTCTGTGTGGCCTAAAAAGGAGGAGCTACAACAAGGTAAAAAGGCATTTTGGGAGGTCCATGAAGAACTGAGCGTAGTAGATGGTGTTGTGTTTCGGTTGGAATGGGATGTGGTTCCCGAGGTCATTAGGGATAAGATTGTTGGTTTAGCACATAGCGGACATGTGGGTGTAACAAAAACTAAGGCCATTCTAAGGAGTGAATACTGGTGGCCAGGATTTGAAAAGAAGACTGGCAGATTGCATTCAGTGCATCAAAGTAGACAAAGGAGTGGAAACCAGAAGGAGGTCAGAATTCTGTCTAAAGTGTGGGATGAGGTTGCCATGGACATTTTAGGTCCAGTAGAGATTGGCTATGGGCATGGGAAGTACATTCTTTTAATGGTAGATTTGTTCTTGCAATGGTCAGAGTTTAAAATTGTATGCAAAATTTCGGGTTAGAGCATGGTCAATTTTGTACAAGAGATCTTTGCGAGAGAAGGACTGCCAGGAAGCATTTTGACAGATCATGGGACACAGTTTATGGGTGTTTAAGAATTCTTGGCTAGGTCGATCAGGTCTAACATGGCAACATTTTAGTTTCACTTCAAATTATATAAAATAGACAAATGTTTGCTTTCCAAAGTTTTTCTGTAAGGACGGTTAGTGGTAAAGAATGAGACTGCGGCCAGTTTTAAGAAAATAATATTTAATTCATTGAGGTGCCTTTTGTGATGACACGTGTTTCGGTCCCTGCCATGAGTAGAGCATTGATTTCTTGGATCTTACAATACATTGAACAGAATCAAATCAAAACCCATACATAGAGAAAACCTACAGAAGTAAACTCGATTATACATGCAGAGAGCTGACACCATAGACCCACCATTGTCAATATACCCACAGGAGAATTCCTAAGGGCCCGAAGAAACTGTCAGACAATAGATCACTTTGACAAAGAATGTACAGTATTAACATCTAGATTCCTGGCAAGAGGGTACATAGAGAAATGTGCGAAGAAAGCTCTAGATAAAAGTCTAGCAAGAACTCATGAAGAAACTCTCACACCAAAGAGCAAAAGTACAGAACCACCTACCATTGGCTTCATTACTAAATACAGTACAGATCACAGAATGCTTTACAAAATCCTAGCCAAACACTGGTATCTTCTTAAATTGGACGAAAACATTGCCAAAAATGTAGATGAAAAACCAAGGATTGTCTTTAAGAAGGCACAGACTCTGAAAAATAAAGTCCCTCGAACCTTCCAGACTTACATAGGGAGGAACCTTTGACCTGGTTACAAGCACAAACTAATGGATTCAGGAAGTGTGGATCATGCACAATATGCAAATATGCACACAAAAAAACTGACTCGTTCACCGGCACTAACAACAGAACGTTGAAGAACTTGCAACCCATCAATTGTAGGTCAAAATATGTGGTCTATGGGATCATATGTGTATGTAACTGGGTCTATATCGGCAGCACTATCAGGGAACTAAGGTTTCGGATTAGAGAACACTTGGCTAAAATTGGGAGCCAAGACCCAAGGTTACCATTTGCCACCCATTGGCAAGAGTGACACCAAATGGACAACAAGGCGAACATCAAGTTTATTGGTCTTCAGAAAGTCTCCTGGGAAAAAGAGGTGGCAATAAGGAGAAAATGTTGAGACAAGCGGAAGCAAGAACAATATGTAAACTTAATTCCACAGTTCTCGGCCTCAATACAGACAATGAAATGGTCTCCTTTCTTTAAAAGGAACTAGATATAATCATCCTGATTACTTTAAATATCACCAAATATGTAATAACTTCTAGATTGGCTAAGTTTGAGAATTTGGTACCATACTAATGTATCACCCTGCCACTACGTCATCATGCTTGCAATCTTCTTTGATAATTGTTTTTTTGATAATTGTTTAGGATTTAGGATATAACCTCTGTACACACTTATGTCACAAGACTTTTGGACTGGTAGCACTAATGGCAACTAACTATATTTTGAGATAATGTTACCTAAATGCATATAGTTTACATGCCATCACCCAAGCAACTATCACAGACAGTATTTGAACAAGGAATACATTTGACTTACTACAATATACAGATCATTTTTATAAACAAATAAATGATCGGTGGATTCTGAGATGATTTGAATCTAAACATTTAGCACTCTTTAACAAGCACCTAAATTACCTAGTTCTTTAAATGGACTAGGTCGAGTAATACATGAAGCACATAACCTCTTCCATTTAGTAATGGCCGCCGCTTTCAATACTATAACAGCAATGGCCTCAAAATTAGAGAACGGACTACTCTTGGAGTACGTCAACATGGCGACTCACTCTTAGTTTAACAGTGAGTCGCCATGATGACGTACTTTCGGATGCCCCCTTCGGACACTCGGCGCGCAATTATACGCGATTCATTCAGTTTCAGGTGAGAGACTGTCTCAGAAGTGCAGCGGTTTTTCTCTTTCTCCCATTACGATTTCAATGTAATGAAAGACCGCGAGCACTGTGTGTGCTGCGGTTGTATACAAATTGTTTGTTTTACAACTGTTCGAACTACAATTGATCTTTTCACAATTGACCGAATTGTGAAGGTCAATTGTAACATATATGTGGGGGGAAACCCCCCACAACCCCCCACCCAACGCCAAACCCCCCAAAACCCCTATATATATTACGTGGACGCGGTAGCGTCCATGTAGTCATGGTTAAGTTGGTGTTTCCATAGGAAGAGCACTTTTTGGGTGGCTTATAACTTTGCTGCCTCTGGACGAATCCTCACCAAACTTTGCAAAAAAAGGTATATGGCCCACTCTGAATTCTTTTGCAAAGTTTGGAGAGGTTTGGTCCAGGGGAGGCAAAGTTATAGGGGAGTCCCAAAACTTTTGTTTTTTCTCATAGACATAATGAGAAAAAACTTTGCCCACGGCTACAGCCCGAACCGCTGGACGGATTTACACCAAATTTGCGGCAAGAGCAGCAGCTTGGTCCGGAAAGCGTGCTTTTGCAAATTTGGTGTAAATCCGTCCAGTAGTTTTTTAAAAAAATGACCAAACTGTAAGGCAAAAAAATCAGTGATATCTGTGTTTGCTTCGCGGACGGACTTCCCTGTTCGCTTTGTGGACAGCACCCCGATTGGCCCATGGGCTTGCGTCATGTCAGCGGACATGCAACATGTTCGCTGATTGGGCGGTGTGGCGCGTGATGATCGTCAGATTTTCTGTCACGCCTGCCATCTTGCATTCACCGCTGACCTCGGACAGCGTGGTGAAACTTGAATTAAAAATTGTATTTAGTGGCGTGTGTTGGTGTGTAAGAGTGTTTGGGGAGGGTGGGGGAGTATGAGATATGTTCAATGTTGTATTTTTTTTAATGTGCTAGACGCTTTTGTTGTGTTCAATTTGTCTGCGGACAACACGGCTGTTCTGGAATGTTCGTAAATAAACAGAATGGATTCGGTGTGAAGTTGAAAGTTTTCTAAGAACACTTGTGGGGTCTTGGAATGTTAGCAGGGGGTGTCCTGGAGACGTTGTGTGTATTGTTCGTTGGCAAGCTGAAAGTGTTCTAAGAACACTCGCGGTGTCCTGAAATGTTTGTACACAGAGAAAATGGGGGTGTCTTGAGGACGCTGTCCGTATTGTCCTCTGGCAAGTTGAATGTGTTCTAGGACCTTCCTTGTGTCCGAGGACATTAAAATGGTTGCAATGCTTGAATCTATTGGTGTGATATGCTGTGGTGGTTGTGGCCAGGGTATAGAATGTTGGGTGCATGGCCATTTGGCATTAAGGCCATACAATTGACATTGTTGTGTGCTAATTGTTCCATAACATCTGTAGCACATGCATTATCACCATAAAGTGCATGAATGTGCTGGGTTTTCAATATTGCTTCTGCTTCTCTAGAAAGTATACCAACTCTGATACTTTTTAAGATGTTGGCATAAGTGAGATCTGCAGATTGGTGCATGTTTTGTGTTAATTCTCTGTATTGCAAATGTTGCCAAAGGTTGACATTTCCAATGCTTCAACAGTTTTACGACAGAGTTTGTGTCCTAATGTTTTAAAAATAGGCTCACCTTTTACAGGTGTCAATTGAAGAAGATCTCCGAAAACAATAATGTGTTTTCCTGCAAAGAACTCTTCATAGTTTGTTTTGAGTACTTCCTGTAATCTGAGGTGAATCAAAGCCAACATTAGGTTGGACACCATGCTCACTTCATCTTTTAGTAGCATTTTCATTTGTTTTAATACTCTGCGTAGTTCCATTGTAGATTCTGCAGAAAGTTTGTAATAATCTAATTTGCTTTGGTGTTCTACTGGCAGGAGTAGTAATCGGTGTAAAGTGACACCACCTATGTTGTAGGCAGCTAAACCTGTGGGGGCAGTGACAACAGCTGACAGTTTGTTGTTTGTGAATTGTTGAAGGAACTTACTGATGATTTTGATTAGGAATGTTTTGCCAGAACCAGCTTCACCACTGACATACAATAGTATAGTTTTGTAACTTTGACAGGTGCATTCTTTGTTTTCATGTTGTACACCATGTGCAATTTCTTTTGTTACTTCTTGAAAAATGCTACATTGCTCATTGTTTAGCTTTGATTCTAGTATAGTTAAGTCTTCTTTATCTTCATACTGACACAAGGTGTTTTGTACTTCTTTCATAGCTAATTCTGCCTCATTTGTTATTAGTCGGTCTCCCAGTGGTTCTTGGCTTCCTGTGACAGATGGTTGACTACTGTCAGGAGTGTCCTTTTCTAGTTGGGCCTGGAGTTCTTCTTCGTATTGTTGTTCATTGTGCAACATTGTTTTGTACTGTGCAAAGTTTACATCAGTTATACTGCTTTCATTTGCTTTGAAAGCGTCTTCATATGAGTCATAGTTAACTAGTATTTCTTCTTCTTTTCTCCATGGTTTAAAGAGTTGTAGCAGGGACATGCAATATACTTCTTTATGTTGAGGAGTCTTTAATGACAATTTGATATGATTAATTACATTTGATTTGGTGAGTTTTACTAAGCTGCCTTCACAGTTTGTCACTTTGTATTTACGGTTTTGTTCATCAGGTTTTATATTATTTTTGTACGTGTAGTTTTGGGCTATGTGGTATAGACTCATGGTTTCCAAAGTGGTACTCCTGTTTGGGTAGTATGTGTAAAATAAATTGTTTTTTAAAATGTCTTGGCTGTTGGGATCATGTTTGGCTATTGTTTCTATATCTTCGTATGATTTTAGAACTCTTTTTCTAGATTTAGCTGGACCAAGACTTAGCCATACTATATTTGCAGATTTACCATACAATGCAGTACCAGTTAATCGATCAGCTGCTTCATAGGATCCACATTCTCTATGGGACAGCATTTTTATGCCCAAGCTGTATCATTTCTGAGACACTGTTTTATCTGATGACAGGTCATCCCAGAGGTCTTGGAGCTCTGTCTTTTCTGATTTGGTTAAGTATGCTGTGACATATTGTGCAACTGCAGTAGAATTGTCTGCAATGTACTGCACGTCTATGTTTGCATTCCATAAGTAGGCAATGATTGCATTGTAATCATTGATATATTTTTCTTCTTCTTTTCTTTTTATGCAATATGTATTTTTAGGTGACTTACCTTTAACACTATGTCTAACTGAAGACATGAGGTTGTTCACTTGACCTGTATTTGTGACTGGTCTAGGGAAATCAAATCGGCATTTGGTGTAGTATTTCCCTTTGACTTTGTATTTGCCTACGACAATATTTGCCACATTTGTGTCTTTGGAATTGTAAAATGTGTGCATGAAGATCACTATTTGTGGATTCTGTTGGAATTTCACAAGTGACATATTTTTCAATAAACTGTGGCATCATTGTCTTGACCAAATTTAGGAGCATCTTTAATCCATAAAAGCATGTGGATATGTGGTGCTCCTCTGGCTTGGTATTCTTTTCTCCAAAATAAGTGTTGCACTTCTCCAAGGGGAGGAACAGTTTTATTACAAATAAAATGTAGATTAGCAATGAAGCGATGGTGAAAATATCGTGAAACATTAACAGGATCCTGTGAACAAAGTTCTCCAGGTGTTAGTATATATATGTTTGTTTTGTTTTCGTTTGATATGCGTAGGAAAGTATGTAAATCTTCCCATGCATATTCTGCGCAACTTAATGTAACAAACCAAGTGGGTGGGCCAAGGTTTCTGATCATACAACGTACATCTCCATGACGTTGAAACAAGTACTCTTTAGTACCACGCATATTTGCTAATAGATTTGTAAGATTTGCTTGTAAAACCTCATCTTTTCGTTGAACTTTTTGTAATAATTGTGTAGCTGTCATATTTTGAAAGTGTGATCCTGATTTTAATATGTGTGCAACTTTATAACATAAAGTTGCTAATTCACTTTCAAAGAGTAGGTGGAATATGTATTCCACATTTTGTCAAAATCTGGGATCTTCAGAATACATTCTTTATGAGCGATATTCTGATGCTGATATTTGAATAGGTCTATCATCGTATCTTCCTCCTTTGCCAGTAGGAAAGAGTAGAGGAAAAGCATGTGCTTCTATACTTTTTTCCCATTTGCTAATTGGTGATCCTTTTGTTTGACGCATTTGGTACGTTTCCAGTGCATCTTCTATGGTGTCATTAGAGTGCAATGGATGAATTGTATAATGGTCTAAAGTGTTTTATATTGTAGCAGGATCTAGGAGCTCAAATTGACCAGCTTCTAGTGTCTGTTCAACTATTTCACTTGTATCTTGCAAGTTTTCTTCAATATTAACTTCTTTGTAATATTCATTGTTTTCTTTAAGATATTATAGGGCTTCTATAACTATATGTAAATCTACCAGTTGTTGCCAAATTCTTTTGTCTTTTGTAGGCATTCCATTTACCAAGATAATTAAAGATTGCTGCATTGGACGTTGCACTCCGAGAGTGTGCACATTTTCTTTTAGATCTAATGGTAAATACACTACTTTTCCACGAATACCTTTCACTAATTCAGAGGGAGGTAATTTTGCAGTTTTTGGTTGAAGGCCTATTATTGCTTGAAATGGGTGCACTGTTTGAATTATGATGCTCTCATATAAATTAAGTTGTTGAAGGGGTTTTGGTAGTGGATAAAATTGCAAGTTATTTGTGATAGCACGTTAAGGAGTTTGGTTGTTGTCAAATTTTGTAGTGCAGTAACTGCAAAGTACTATGGGTCAGTTATTTCATATTTGTTTTCTGCTATAAGGTATAGAGCTAATTCAAACCATTTAGAATCTTCATTGTCTTCTACTTTGTATGGTAGGTCTATAGTTTTTGTGCTACTTTTATATAAAGTTCTGCGGCAACATACACACACATGCTTTGGTACTTCAGCTGAAGTACTTTCAAATTTTAGTATTTCCTTTTTGTATGTCTGTAGTAAAAGGTTGCCATGTGCAGAATTGTTACGAAGTTGGTTGACAGCTAATTCATCTTGTAAGTGGGTGTCACTTCCAAAATATTTTGTCTGCATATACTCGATATCTTCTAGGAGGTCTTTTGCTGTACCATGTAGAAGAATGTTATTTAAATTGGCTAGTACTAAAGCAGGACTTTTAGCATAGTACAGTTTATAAACTAGATGCATGATGTGTTGATATCCTTTTGATATCATGGAAGGGTGTTTTGCAAGTAGATCCTGTAATGCAGGCCAAGGAATGTCCTTGTAGTCCTGTGTACTTGAGTATTGGACAAGCATCCATATTTTGCAGTAGTTTCATTTTTATTTTGTCTTTGCTTTTCACATATTGATTGAGGAATTGGCGTAAAGACTTGAACATTTTTTTGGGAATGTTACACATTGACGTGCATGGCCATTTGTACACTAGATGTTCTGATTCAGTTGAATGGAGGGGTAAATCTACGTTCTCAGGGCATATTTCTTCTTGTTCCATTATGGTATTATTAACTTTTTCATAACCTCGACCACTGCTATGTATGGCAATTGTATTTGTTTGCTTTTGTTTGTAGGCTTCTTCATTAAAGTATGGTTCTGTGGTTGTAGTGTGACTCCATTCACCTCCACAGATATTTAAGAAGTTATTTCTGTTGACATTTCGTTTATTGAGAAGTCTTTTTTGTAATTTAGTTATTAGTTTTGTTAGTGGTTTCATTCTGTTTAACACTAAAATAAATAGCTTTGTTTTGAGAAGAAGTGCATTGTCTATCAACGCTTCTAAGATGACTTTCCTACGATAGGTTTGAAGTCTTGAACCTGGTTTCTCTCCTGTTTTCATAAGATTTTAAAGGACTTTGTGACGGAACATTTTGGCTAAAATACTTTTCTTGGTATGCTTACTTTGTACTATATCAAGATTTATAGAAGAAGTTTTATTTGTAGTGATAGTTGATTTTCTGTTAATTGTTTTTTGGGTTGTTTTACTTTTTGATAGAGGAGCGGAAGTTTTTGTACTAGAAACTTCTTCTGTTTCACTACATGACTGCATTAGTTGTTGTGTTTCAACTTTTTTTTACAAATTCTGCTATAGATGGATGTTTATGTTGGAGACTTTTCTTTTCATTTGCTCTACTTCTGCATCCCTTTCTACGGAGTTGCTTTTTGGTAGCCATTCTTTAGGGTCTGTTGAAAAAAATACAGAAGATATGGGTTGGGGTGTTCTGCAATGCATGTGTGGTGTGTGCATGAGTGTTTGAGTAAGGTGATAAAGATGTATGTAATGGTGTTTTATTGTGCATTGGGAAGTACAACTAGTAGGGATGGCTATTCTTGAATTAATGTGTTACTAAACTGGGGTTCAGATGACAGAAAAAAGTAAGCTAGTGGTGTGGAGAAGTATAAATAGTATATCTAAAGCTATACAATTAAAACAGTTGTTTTTTCTACAACATCTAAATTCTAGCGGCTGAGTTGGGTAATTTGTGTGTCGAAAAATAGGAATTTGTGAGCCATTCTGCCAGTAAATCACTGTTTAAGACGGGGGGATTTTTGGTCAGGATGGTGCAGTATCTCTATTTTTAGGCACAGAAATAGCATGAATTAAGCTTACAGTGTGAGTAATAATTCAAATATTATGGTAACATTCTACTTACTTTTTTTCTAAAATGAGCAGTTTGCTTCTTAGTTGTTCTTTGTAGTTCCAATTCAGCTGCTTCTTTTCAGGAGAATGGTCTTCACTGCAATTGTAAAAGAAAGAAATTAGTAATTTGGTTTGTATATTGCACTCTTTTTAATTTAGACATAGATTTGTTAAATTGAAATGCTCAGCGCCTTCCTTAAAACCATTAAAACTATTTTATGACTAACCGTAGGAAAGAAAATATCTTCACTATGGCTTGTTAAATTCATAATGTACCACTGTATACCACTATTCCTGCAACTAAGCTTTTCCACGTAATAGTGAGTCCATGTCATAGCCTGCTTTTCTACGTAATAGTGAGTGAATGTCATAGCCTGCTTCTCCTATATACATGTAAGTAATTATATAAACTAAAAAAAGTAAAAACAAATATGTGTTTGTACAAATATTATTCTTTGAGATTTGATCATAGAGTGTGCATGTAATTTTGTTTGATTATATGTAATCTATATAATTTATTTGAAAAAGATTAGTTTAACATTATTTGCGTGTGTGTGTGTGTGTGTACGAACAAATTAAACGGTATAAAGGTTTGTAAGTCACAGTTCATTTTAGGATGATGAAAAATTGATTGTAGATTCATTTTACAGATTATACAAGGTAAAAGTCGGTTAGAAAATGTGTTCATGTATTGAATAGAAAATATGCATACCTGTAGTTTGTGTTCATGCATATGGATATGTATGAAGCTGCAAGTAGAAATCTTGGAAATTTGTCTAGTATTTCTCATAGATCGTGCTTGCCAATGGTATGAGACTTGTAGTCCGAGAGATTCACCGTACATTTGCAGTGCTGATCTATGATGATGCAGTTGCATGTAAAGGTTGTGGATTTGATTGGTGGATGGTCATGTGATTTCTTAGCTACATCCAATGAGGGAATGGCACAGAGAGTGAAGTGGAAATGGTAAAAAGGCTGTCCATGTTACGATACATTCGCGGACATGGCAGTAGTTCCAGGACACTGCGTATTACATCCAGGGAATTTGGGGTGGGGAGGCGGCAAATGAGATTGAATGTAGCAAGGGATTGGTCAGTAAAGTTTAGTGAGTGTATTGTGCTAGGAGAGGTTTTCTCTGATATTCTTTTTGGTGAGAGAAGAACAGATAGCTATGGCTGAGTGTTTCAAAAAACAGATTGTGTGGATTTTGGGAGACTCGTGGATACATTGATTGAAGGTGCATGCAGAAAGCTGTGGAGTATCTATAGATCTTGGATTCCCACATGTGGAAGTGTACTGGCATGGAGTGCGTGGAATGAAGTGACTGGACTTGCTACCTCTCTGTGCAACTTTGAAGATGTGTCTGGAATTTCTTTGCAATTTGCAATGAAAGAAGGACTTCAGAAGATCATGCATATGTTTCCAAACTCCAAAGTAATTTTTTCACGGATTGTGCAGAGACAAATGTGGCTTCGTTCTTTCTCATGTGGTCCACAAATAGAGAAAGCAAGGCGTAATGTCAATAAGGCTGTTTGTGCTTTCCTAAGAGATTTTGGCATGTTCTCTTTTCACAATGAAAATATTATGTTTCGTAGTACATGCATTTTTCGCAGAGATGGAGTCCATCTTACTTATGCTGGTAATCACAATTTTCTGAGAAATGTACAAAATGCATTGCAACCTTTTTTAGAAATGCAGCATCTATTTTGAAGTAGGTGTTAAGTATTTATAATTGTTGGCATACAAACACCTCGCAAAGGCTCTTTTCAGAGCCACCACTTCCTCCCAGAGAAAAAAGCAATGGTTACAATAGGGCAGCACCCCAATTTTTTTTATTTTCACGAACTGTCCGCGGACTTTCAAGAAATAGAAAGGGCCCTGCATTCTTTATTATACTTATATTATTTAATTGTGAAAGGCAGTTTTGAAAAGAGCCTTATTTTTTTTTTGATTTCAGTTATTTTGTATTTTTTGGGTTTTTTACACACAACACACTAGGAGAGGAGGGGAAAGGAGGGTAAAGGGGGGGACACCAACCACAGGGATAAGAAAGGGCGAGCTGAGAGAGGAAGATGTAGAGTGGGTTTTATTTGGGTAGTGAGCAGGTCTTCTCGTGCTCAGAGACGATAGTCTCAAAAGCACTCTGAAGTCCCTCCCCCTACAGAGTACTGTGTCACAGTACATACATACAACTGTGACCCTCGAAAGGTAAGGGTCATCAGAATTCTGTATGGCCTGTGAGGCAGCTTGAGGAAGACGCTGTCCCACACAGGTGTTCCTAGTGGTGACAGGATCAGAAACGGAGGATGAAGGAGAGGCAATCAACCTACTACGCTCTTCGCAAGGTACAACCTTGCGAATGGCCCCAGTGTGGAATGAGTTCAGGTGTCACTTCATGGTCGTAGTCCCAAAGCAATATGAACCATGCCTCCCGTGACTGAGAACCATTTTGCACTTGTTGCAGGTGACACGGTTCGCACGAGCCTTAGGACCATTCCCATGAATGGTAAACAACCGCCACACCCAAGTATCACACCGCGGGTGGCTAGTAGGGATTTCCTCTACCTCATTCTCGTCATCCTCTTCTTCCTCCTCTGTATCCTCACTCCTGTTCCCCTCTTCAGGCCCTTGGGGAAATGGTGGTGGTGGAGGGGGTGGGGGTGGTGCTGAGGCAGATGTAGCACCATGTGGTAATAGTCGAGCCATGGATGTCATAGGCTTGGAGATGGAAATCTCAAAATCTGCAAAGTATGCAGCAAAAGGCAGTGTGCTCTGTGGAATAGTCAGAAACACAATGAAAATGCGCTCTAGGGCATGGTCTTATATAGGGGTGCTTGTGCGCGGGTCACAGACATGCGCGCCGTCCGCAAGACAGATCGAACATCAAAAAAGGTTCAAAACGTCACAAAAACTATGTAGAAAGTTAGGATTAGTGTGTGGGATTTGTGGTATGGTGATTTTGTAATGAGAAATTTTGTGGATTACTTGGAAATGTACTTTTAAATTGTTCTGGGACACGAACAGTGTCTGCATTTAGAGCACAAGATGAGCGTGGGCACGGTCACATGATTGTTTTGTGAGCATGTTCGCTAAGGTAGCGGTCGTCCACAGGACACCCAATGTACGGACATTGTTTTGCACATGCGTGTTGATGTTAACTGAGTGGGATAGGGTGAGGGGGGACAAGTGGTTGGACAATGGTGTGCTGTTGGTGGTTTCACATGATTTTCCACAAAATTTTTCAAATACATAAAATTTTGCATAAGGTGGTCCATTTTTTGATTAATCTGTTGTAAAGTGATATCCTCTGATTGTTGTTGTGAGATGCTTGGAATTTTTGTATGGTCTGTAATAAAAATAATTATATGTTAAATGTATACAAAATAATATTTATTAATTGGTTTATATAGTAAAGTGTGTACCATTAGGTGGACTATCTTCTAACTTTTCCTCTCGTGGGAAATACTCCTCTAGCCAGTCGAGAATACTACACATTTCTGTGAGAAAACAGAAAAGTAATATGTTTTTTTTGTTCTAATATAGAAAGTTTATAAATATATGAGTAAAAAGAAGTGCACTTACTATGTCTGGTGAGATATGTAATCAGTAGTCTACACGTCTGGTCTTGCTGTTGGTTGTGGAGCGTCTGTGAGGTAATTATGGTGGAAGCCACTTTATCTTCTTTTGGTATATTCCATTTAAAACATATTGTATTTAAATGAATGGTTAGTGTGGTACATATATGGGTTACATTTTTTAAGTATTACTACATATACTTTGTATGTGTGCTGTTTTGTGAATTTGTTAAATGTTCCTATGTTATGATATAACTATTACACATACCCCCCAGAGTTTTTAGGTGGTGGTACTGTTGTCCGAACATGTCTGTGGACCGTCAAATTCAGTAGAAAGGGTTCAGTATGTTCCATATTATATGTACATAAAGTCAAAGTTATAATTGTTAAGTTATGCTACTAAAAAACTATGAAATTCAGTAAAAAAAACTTTGTTAAAGGGACGTTATGTGTAAGTTGCGCTACTAAAAACCTATGAAACTCAGTGAAAAAACTTTGTTAAAGGGACGTTATGGTTAAGTTGCACTACTAAAAACCTATGAAATTCAGTAAAAAAACATTGTTAAAGGGACGTTATGGTTCAAAGTAAAACCGAAAAACTCCTGAAATTCGGCAGTTATGGTAAGATAAGCAACCATAACTCGCGCCACCGTGCACTGCTAACACTAACACCCAGGACATCAAAGATGACATCACAAATGTCCTTGATGACATCACTGATGACATCACATGTGCATTTACTTTTCATGAAAACTATGTACAAGGGATTCTTATAATGCTGACCAAAAACTGTCAAGGATCATTGGGATAAATATCACAAGCTAATTAGTGCATTAAGCAATGCATTGATATAAATAGCATTTTGTTATGAAGTTCTATACAGCATACTAAGATACTCATGCAGAAACATAGGCAGTATGTGCAGCATACATGATGAAGGTGCAATATACATAATCTTGTCATGTTGAATAGTAAAATGATAACTGCTTCCTTATTAGAGTTTTGCGTACTGTGAAACATGTAATAAGTAGATAATAAAACCCACTTAATACATAATTATTACAGACAAAACACAAAGAGACAACAACACATACAAATATGAGTATATACAGGGAGAGTGAAGTAAAAAAAAAGCAGTATTAGCAGAAAGAGTTCATAACCTAACTGATTGTCTTTATGCAGAGAAACTATTGCTTTGTTTCAAAGCTGCTACTTACCATATGTGTGTGTATCACATGATGTGACTGCACCCAAAGGAAAGGAGAGTGAGTACAATGAATACAAATATGAGCATATACAGGGAATGTAGAGTAATACATATAAAACTATGAGAATGTGCTGATAACCCTAATGATTATCTTCATGCACAGAAAGGATTGCTCTCTTTCAAGCCTGTGTCTTCCGCTATGTATATGTTTGATATGATGAGACTTGACCCTAAGTCTACAAATATAGTACCTTTTCAATTTTTACTTCCTGACTGTTACTGAAGAAAACTATGTGGCCTAGATATGTCAGTAAAGGGAAAAAAGGGAGAGCCAGACATGTGATGTCATCAGTGATGTCATCAATGACATTTGTAATAATAATAATAATAATAATAATAATAATAATAATAACAATTTGGCATTTATATAGTGCTACAAACCCTCAGGTATCTGCGCGCTGCTTATTATTACCCACGGTGTGTGGTGCTCATTTGTGATATCATCTTTGATGTCCTGGGTGTTAGTGTTAGTAGTGCACGGTGGCGCGAGTTATGGTTGCTTATCTTACCTTAACTGACGAATTTCAGGGGGTTTTCGGTTTTACTTTGAACCATAACGTCCCTTTAACAACGTTTTTTTACTGAATTTCATAGGTTTTTCGTAGTGCAACTTAACCATAACGTCCCTTTAACAAAGTTTTTTCACTGAATATATATATATATATATATATATATATATATATATATATATATATATATATATATATATATCCATACAGATATATATATATAATTGTGACCCTTTAAATTCGGTCAATTGTTCATTCGAACAATTGTAAACGAACAATTTGGGTAATAGCGTGTGCTGCATCTTTAACTAGCATGCTGGCTCGAGTCTGGCGGAACACTAAGATTTAATCTATATAACTGAAATAATATTGTGATCACACAATTGTTAAACATGGGATTCTTAACAAGCCATTGGCAACCTCTACTAATCCTTACGGAAACCTAATTATGTACATTAACTGGGAACTAGGAAACTGGTTTAAGATGTGCATTACCTTGGGTGAAACTTTGCCTATTACGTTAGACTAACAATGCTGAGCGGCATCTGCAAAATGCTTTAGTTAATTGTAATTTATGTCATTTCTTCAAATGGATCTAACCCGTTAATGGAAGCGGATATTCTCTGCAAAAACTAAAATAATAGGGGCAGTTCAAAGAATAAGAGGTAATACAACTATTACTCACCATACACTGTAAGAAGGTATTATGAGATAATGGACAAAGAGTTAACTAACTGAGCCTTTTATGCCCTTCTCTTGAACCCTTCCGGTCCCTCCCAATCCCCCACCTATTTTTGTCTGTCATCTTATTTTTGCATTATTGTTTTGCTTTTTGATTTATCATCCATATGAATTGGATATGTGACTTGTTTCTTTGTTCTATGTTCATTCTTTTGCTAATGTACAATATGTGATCTAACATGATGTCTTTTTTGTTATTTTTGTCACTTAATTACTGTATATTCACTTTAATCAGCCCTGATTTGAGAAAGGTCTATTAAGGGACTGAAACACGTGTCATCACAAAGGGCACCTCAACGCATTAAATATTATTTTCTTAAAACTGGACGCAGTCTCATTCTCGGTCTTTTTTCCTTTTCTTGAACAGTTTATAGGTGGTTGTTTTGTGGATTACATCAAGAAATGTGGCGTGAAACACAAGAAGTTTGCTGAAGGGAATGAGATGGTAGAAAGAATGAATAGATGTGTCATGGATGCCATTCGCATGACTGAAGCATGTGGCAAGGACAAAAAGTGGCCACACAGGAGAGATTCTATGCTTTGTGAATTTCACCCCATTCCACAATGGGTGTGAGCTCTTTTGAGCTGATGAGGGGTCATAAAACAAACACCAATGTGACTTTGCCTTGGTTGGGAAGAGAGAGAGTCAGATTGTGTTGTGAAGGAAGTGAGACAATGTTTAAAGGAAAAGAAAGAGAGGTGGGTGACGAGAGAGAAAATGAGACGAAGAATGAATCTATTGAGAATAGAGTGTGGTGATTGGGTGAGAATAAAGAAAGGTGTGGTTAAGAGGCAGGGAGATTTGTTGTATTCAGACCCTGTCCGAGTGGTGGCTGTACTCCATGGCGCGCTGCGTGTAAGTGGCAGTGAGGTATGGAATATGAATAGGAGTGCAGTGGTGAAGAGAAGGTGTGTTTAATAAAGGAGGGAGGTGTGTTGTGATGTTCTGTATTTATGTAAAGAGTGTTGCTGGCAGTAAAACTCCTCATGGAATGTTATTGTACAGATGTAAGGTTCCTGGCACAGCAGTTGGTGGAAGCAGCGAAGGCAGATGCTGTGCTGGGGGTCTTGCGGTATGTTACTTCTAATAAATAAGATAAAGCCTCTCATTGTGTCCCTGGCTCTTATATTAACAATATTAAAGCTGGATTTCGCCATTCACTTTGTTTACTCTGTTATTAAAAAGGGACAGTGGGCCCATGCAAAAGATGTGCTGCTAGCTTGGCAAATTGAATAAGTGCTAGGATTAAACCATGGTGTGTAGAGACCATATGAACGGTAGTAAACAAGTAAAATTGTATTGAAGGTTTTAATGAGTTCTGTCAGATCTGCTGACACATGTTTCAACCCTTCCCGGGTCTTTCTCAAGGCAAAACTCTTAAACAAATATCCATCTTCTGGTTTCATTGTAGAAGGGTGGAGGTGCCTAGTACACCCACAAAGGTGCAGCAGCTAGCATCATCAGTGATTTTTGGTGTTACCCAGTTCATTTTCTTAACCCAAGCGCTCTTATTACCTGGCATTCCTCCACCACACCATGTACTCTGTTATTGAATCTGGTTTGGACTGACTCAGATTCCTGTGGGCTTATCTGGGATTTTGGGGCCCCTTAAGGAAAGGTTTAATGCAATTGGCTACACAATCATAAGTAAAGACAATCATATTTTTAAATAATATGTGTAACATAGCTGTACAAAATTAAACATTATTTAAACTTAACATTTGCTCAAAGAACATTTCTTAGTACATTATGGAGGTGTGCATTTTAAAGCATACCTAATCCCACAGGTGCTGTGTACGTGGAGGAAAAGCTTTGTGTGGTGAACATTTTAACATTAGAAATCTGATAAGTCAGATACAACATGTTTTTCTTAGTAAAATGTGTTTCATTTACATGGAATATGTTTTACAAGCCCGGGGTGTAGAGGTTGATATTTGATTGGGGGCATTTGATGGATTTCATTACTTTTGTGGTAAAGCTTATATATTTGTTTTATTTATGGTCTTCTACATGCAATCATTTGTATTGATTTAATTATATTTGGTAATGTCTTTTAGCATATGTTAATTTTTCCATTGATTATTATTTCAAACAAAGCTTATCTTTACTGATCTCTGATAGGAGGAGTTTCATTGTAGTTTAATTGGGCTTCCCAGAGGGCCAAATGAGGTCAGTAACTGATGAAGGGGTGAAGGGAATTGTAGGGCGTTTTAGTGGAAAGGCAGAAAGTTTAAATAAGGATAAACTGGATATGGTGTGGGAGACATGAGTGACAAGTGTGATGCTAAGAAAGAGTTACGAGGATAGGGCTGGATAGATTTGGGGGTGAGTTTTTCTGAAAGTGATGGGATTCTGTGCTTAGTCTGAGGAGCTGCTGAGCTGACGTGCTGTTCCTAGTCTGTTTACCCTGTCTACTGCCTACTGTGGGCGTGCTAACTACAAAAACTCATTCTCCCCGCAGAGCGGGCGCAGAGTCTGTGCTGAGTCTGAGAAGTCTGAGGCAGCTGAGCAGCTCTGCAGCCTCTGCTCCCTGCACTCCCCCTCCTCTCCCCATTTCCCTTTGCGCTGGACTGTGTGATCATGAGCGGTGCTCCGAGAATTACAGAAACGTCTGCTACACCTCAAGCCTTTCTGAAGACGCGGGCCCAACTCAAATGGCTGAAACCTGTTGAGGACCTACCAGATGTGCCCGATCCAGCTTCTCCCCAGCATCGACAAAATCAAGTAAGTCAACGCAGCTGTTATGTCCGCGACACTGCTGCTGCTGGATGCGCAACTCTCATGCTACGTGCGACTTCACATGTATGTGGCGCCGTACACGAGAGTGACAGTGAGAGCACTAATAACACTAACAAGAAACCAGTTTTCGATCACATATCTGGCAAGTTTTCCCTAACTTCTGAACTGGCAGAAAACACCGTTCATGTACCCCTGTCGGTGATCACAGAGGTTGCAGTGTTAAAGGGAGGAGCCTTAAGTTTAGGCTCTGGAGGGGGTTCTCATATCCTTTACATCGAAGCTGACTCTGACAAGTTGGATACTTGGGAAAACTGTCCTACTGTACCTCAGCCGAATGTGCTGAAGGAACCGCTGTGGAACACCCACATAATAGCGATACACACTACCTAGGGGCCTGATTATGATCTGACTATGTCTCAAGTTCCCATTCCTGACCTGACCACGGCAGTGGAATTAGTGGAACCAGTGTCAGACATAGGATCGTCAAGGACAGGATGCTCAATTTATTTTAGTGCTTCTGCGACTCACATAGAGAGCATTTCCGGATAGTGCTGCGATAACGTTTTCGCGGACCCTGTACAACACCTCGATCCTCACGTCAAGTTGCATGCCATGCCCACCCCGACCCTTTCTCTTGACGGTCACCCACTATGTTCCATCGCATTATTGCCTGTGCACGTTGCGGAAAATAGACGTAACTATCTGGATATTGCTGCGAGTTGTTAACTGACCTACTTTTGATTAATAAGGTCCAGCAAATTCAAAATGCGGAAACGGTTGCATCCGGAAATGTTGAGCAACTTGTCCAAATGAAAACAACTGACATCTCGGCTGCTCACCTAACCCCTTCTGCGAAGTCTCAGACAAGAGACACTGGTGGCACGAAATGCAGGAGAAATGGTGCAAGCAGTTCCTCCACACTGAGATGCTCACAGAGGAAAAAAACGAAATGGGGCCTTCAAATGGCGCAGTGCTCAACTGAAAACGATACAGTGCCTCATGCAAATGAGTCTAGAACTAAAATCATGAGGCCTGTTGGTAATCAGTTTTCAGACTCATCTCTATCTGACACTTCGTCTACGGACTCTTTCCTGATGGAACGCCCCTATCCCAAAATCAGGACATGCAAAGGTTACTGACAACAAAAACACGTAACCACTAATCAGAAGTAATCGAATCCTAGCAACCTAAATTGGGCAAGAGATCTGCAGGAGTTTGTTATGGCCTCAATGGCAATATCCATTGCTCCTGTCACTAAATTGTACGAACATATAAATGAAAACATTAAGGACCTCACAACCTTGATTGCAGTCCTAAATACTAAATTAATTGACATTGAGAGAAAGAGCATCTACTGCAAAGACGACCTAACATCTCTAAGTAACAAAACTGAGTCCATACTAAACATCATACCTGCCCAAAACAAAAATAACAATGAGTACAAAAAACTTCTTGCTGAAGTAGCAAAGGAGGCCTCGAAACTCTTCAAGATGAAGTCTGAGCTCTCAACAAGACACATCTCTGATGAGTCACGCCAATTTCACGCTGGCCTACGAGACAATGAGTCGGAGTGCGTCTCGGCCATAATCAACAACAAACATGTGACCGCTGAGTCGGTCATATGTCAAAGTTTACTACTGTTTGTAACTCTGTATCAACACTGGAGCCTCTTGGGCACACACAACTGGAGATGAATGAGAATGTGGACCATGTGGTGGTCAATGACGTCCGGACGAGCTTTCCTGACACGCCACAAATATGCCCTTCTGAAGCTGAGTGGCTCACAAGTGACACAGCAAAGACCTCTTTGTACCCAAGATCATCCTTGTCTGTGTTCAAACTCAACCCTAAGAAAGCTCAAACCAAGACCAAAAAAGCAATTCATAGTGATAGTGACCAAGCGGATATGAGCTCTGTCAAAAATGTTTACTCAGCTTCTTTTCCAACATCTGTCATGGATCAAACATCACAGGACATAACTTCTTTTGGTGAAGCCCTGCCAACTAACCTCCAAATCAGCAATCCTGCCCACCTAAATCTGCAAACGGCCTCAACCTCAAGTCCACAAACTATGAGTGTAGCTACAAGCGAGAAAAATGGCAAAAGCACGCTTGTCACTGTTTGTCGAACGAGAATCTAGATCGTATGTATATATATTGGCCTAGGCCTAGTCGCTCTGCGAGGGAATCCACGTTGCAAGGTCCTGACCTTAGATCTGTGTAAGCCGCCATTTTAGGTTCATCCGCCATTTTCGATTCTCTCTCTAAAGTCACCCTGTGTTCTAAAATGGTGGACAGTGTTGTCTTGAATGTTACATGGCCGTCTTGACCTCTGTGTACAAGTTAAAATGTAAACTGCCTGCAGGCCAAATGTTAGGGTCATATACTGAGACCTTGTCCTTCGTTGACCTGTGTATAAAGGATTACCTGTACCAACGAGACTAATCCATGAACATATATTGTGCACAATACTGTTCAAGCATCCAATATGAACACTTAATGAATCTGAAGGCACACTGTTGCTATTGTAACTTGTTTGCGAATATGTTAAGGATAACCCTTAAATCTATAGCTACATAAATTAGGGTACAAACTCGGCATGAACCTCTAGCCCATGGAAATGGTAAACCTGCAAGTGGGTTGAACATCAGATAACATACTGAATAAAAGGCACGGCTATTCTGATGTACAGTCCCACTCACTTCCCATACCGAATGTGCTGGTATTCGCTGTGGTGAACTGAGGGCCTGATACCTATCTGATACTCTGTTTCTTTGAAAACTGTTCAGTTACTTTGAATAAAGATCTGTGTATCTTTACAACCTGCGTTTGGTGTATTTCCTCTTGAAGGTACTCAGCCTTGATATTTTCTTTTGCTTTCACATGTTGACACACGTTCATCTAAGAGTTCTGAAGTCTTTGACATTTTCAAAGGAGTCCACCATCCTGTCAAATCAATGACTATCTTCTCTCTTGGAAAAGGCCAGTTATTAAAAAGAAAGACCAAAAAACAACCAGCGACTAAAATGCGGTGTGGGAATGGTTCAAGAAAATTCCTGCGCAACATAAAAACTCTAAACTTAACTGTGCACAACAACAACGTATCAAAAGAAACAGACTCTTCTAAATCAATAGTGGTGTGTGACAATGTTAGTCCAAACGCTGAACCCATCGACTTAGACAGGCTTCCTAAAGATGCAATTGACCTAATCAATCTATCGACGTATGAAGATGACGATGAGGACCAACAAAATGTTCAAGCATCTCCTGCAAAGAATTCACCAGTCAACCTGTCTTTTGTCGATCTTCCGAAAACATGCACCAGCGAACCTGCAAAGGTGGCTCTCGCTGAACCACTAAGAGTACCTATCCTGACCAAGTGTCAGAGAACTTGCACCCTGGTTCAGCCGGCTACATTGGCCCCCACTATGAAAAAAGTACTGGCTCTCCATTCCTGACAATGGAGAAAAAACAAGCCAAAACAGTGGCCTTCAAGTCCCCTGAATCTCGATGCGGAAGACTACAGTTTGAGCCAACTTCTTATCAACACAACGATAATGAGCCACAAAAACAGCTCCATAGTCATCAGACACAAGTCGTTAGTCATTCATGTTCTCTAAACCTGGAGGCAAAAGACGCTTCCCAAAAACGAAGCACTGCTAATTTAAAAATAACAAAAAAGACTCCCCATATCATCAACTGATTCTGGAAAGAGTGGAGTCCTCGGACACTTAAGTTTGAACCGCCATTATATAACGCGGCTACTCCATCTTGTGCCTATCCTGAGAATGATTCTTTCTGAAGAACTGAAAATTGTGGATTTCTACAATGAAAAAAGAAATGATAAGGTGATCTTACATCTAACATCAAGAATAATTAGAGACATCTTGTTGGAAGCAGGTCCGGTCTTCTTGTCACTGGGCTTTGATATATACATGATTCCCCAGGTTGTCTCAAACCTCAAGCCTGTCACAAATGGAGCTTGTCTACAGAACGCCCAAAAACGTGCTGAGACCTCTTCATTGGACGAAGTACATTTGGCTCAAAGGGACTCTGATCCTTCTGCAACATCTGGGTCCAAACTCACAAATATAAACGAGATACCTGTAAAACCCATAGACGGTGAACAAATAAAAATAACCATTGAGGGACTAGGTGGAATGCCTAACGCATTGGTTAATGCGGCTCCTGTCCAGCGCTCACTTGACAATGAAAACTGGGATTGGTTTTCATCTGCCTTAAACATGAAGCAAGCAAAGTAAGCAATGCCAGAAACCCCATGACAATCTGATCTTGACTTGGAACACGAGAGGTTTCCCACATCTGTTCCACACTCCATGGATGTCCAATCTTGACTTGGTATGTTTACAAGAAGCATGGCTAATGGAATGTCCAATCTTGCCACATTTTGAGATAGCCTTAAATCCTGCGTTCAAACAGCCTAAAGGAAGACCAATGGCTGGGCTCTTAATTGTTGTAAAAAAATCCTCTGGTCTCAGAATTGTAGACTCCAAAAACATCTCCCCTTACATCCAGACTGCTAAAGTGCTGCTACTCGGCTCTCGTGAACATGTGTTACTACAAATTAACAATCTATATTGGAATCAGGTTGCAACATGAATAGCACCATTCATCGACCAGGTGACTACTATTGTAGATGCATTACTTGAGGACTCCTGCCTTGCTAAAATAATAATATGCTGACACCTAAACATTGACTGTATGAGCTACAACAACAGTCCGACAACCAAGTTGCAAAGAGGGAAAGCTAAAGACCAAGCAGACCATTCCTGGTGTTCTGAAAAGGACTCGCACACGATGGCCCTCCTAAATGGGAACTTGTCTGGCGACATCCCAGCAAATCCTACTTGGAGATGAGACCAGCAATGTTCAACAATCAATTACATCTTCGTCTCTGAACTATTCCAGAGGAAGGTAAGTCATCTGGAGGTCATAAATATGGTCTACAGTGATCATGACATGTTGAAGCTGACATTCACCTCTCAAAGTACTTCAACACTGCCGACTTGGACACATTCCATCTCCTTTCGCTCTGGACGAATATGACTTAATCTCAAAAATGCTGGGGTTAATAAGATTGTCTCTAGTCTAAACTTAGAACCAGACATGATAGAATACCAACATCTCCTGGCCCAATTTTCTGAACATCATCAGGGCCTCAAACAGTTGAAGTTTCACCACAGTCTGACCTTCAGGTGCAACAGCGAAAACGTCTGCTTTGCCGCAAGATAAGAAAGTTACCACCCAAGGATCTTGGTCATTACAATGCAAAAAGTAACTTTCAATGCAGAAATACAAAAACTGGAGTAAGGCACGCAATTTAGTTCTATTACAGAACGGTTCAGAGGAAATGCTGATGAAGCTCAAAAAACAAAAACTCTTCTGAATTTTGTAGCCTTATTAACAATACATCAGTCACACAGGACGCGCTACAAGTTTCAATCATCTCTGAAGATTCTTGGGTGAATTACTACACAGAAATCTTTAGAAAAAATGAAGGTGTCAACTACCAGAACAACTGAGAACTGGACTCCTAGGACCTCAAATTCGAGAGAGCTGACATTCTGAATTCAATCAATAAATCCTGTGCATCAAGAGCCCCGGTACCAGACGGGCTCACTAACAATAGTATCAAGCTAAATCCTGATGCATGGGTAGACTTTTGTTTCACGCTATTTGACAGAATTACAGCTAAACGTGCCACTCCAATGTCATGGAAAAGTGCCATTATTGTCACCACCCTTAAAAAAGGCAATCAGTCGAACCTGAAATATTATCGACCCATTGCCCTTCTGGATGTTCTGGGAACAATCTACCCAAGTCAATTACAACAACTGCAGCTTAAATGGTCAACTTAAAAAAATCACATAGACCTTCACCAAGCTGGCTTTGTCAAAGGTGTTAACACATGCTGAATTTAATTAAAATGGAAGCCATTAGAACAAACACCAAAATGTATGTGGCAGCAATAGACTTCTCCCACGCCTTTGACAGTGTAGATCATGAAATTGTGTGGGACAAACTGAAAACTTGGAAGTGCCCGCCAAGCTTACTTCAAGCTATTAAGGAACTTCACTCCAACACGAACATCAAAATTAGACTGGATCATGGCAGGACACTGTCATCTGCAATAAGCACCTGTAAAGGTGTGAAACAGGTCTGTTCTTTGGCAGCCATCATTTTCAACCCCTTTATCTCAGATATCGGAGAAACATTTAATGACGTGGCTGCCTTTCCTCCTAAGATTCATGGGTCACAGGTAAGCTGGCTTATCTACGCGGACAACTTGATTCTCCTAGATGATACGCCCATCGGGCTTCAACGAAAGCTTGATGCACTGAAAAACATATGTCACCAGTAATGGTCTTGGCATTAACAAACATAAATGTGAAATACTGACCCTTAGAAATTTGACAACTCAAAAACGTGAATGTAAAAAACACGTTTGGCATCTTGAAAAAACAAGTCTAAGAGCAAGCTCTAACATCAAATACTTAGGCATGCTGTAGGCATGCTGATAAGCTCTAACATAAACAACGCACCTTGGGTTGAAGCAACAAAAAGGAAATGTCGACAAATAGCTTGTCAAGCTGCTATTATTAACAAAAAATGTGGAAAATTATCCATAAAGCCAATAGTAGCCTTCTACTGTCAAAAAGCCGTTCCGGCTCTCATTTATGGAGCGGAAAACATGCTTGGCTGTTCACATGACCTGGGGAGCTCTTTGGAGAACAGTTTCTGGACTAGAGCCCTTCATCTTCCCAAAGTATGTCCAACTTCGAATTTAAGGTACACACTAGGCTTGACATCCATCCATGCCAGAGTGTGTTGGAATCTACTAAATCTTTATAGGAAGACCGCAATAACAACTCCAGTACCTCAATTCAAAATCGTACATAACTCGAACAAAGATCAGGACTACACGGTCTTCTCCATTTGGGGAAAACTATGTCTTGAAGTTCTTGAGGAGAATGACATTCTGGTTACCACCTTGTTGGACAACCCTGAGAAAGCGAAACAAAAGCTATGAGAGCAGATTGGCAACAAACCTGTGTGAACCGACTAAGTTCCCATCTAATGAAGGATGCTCCTTTTGAAGCAAGAGCTTACGACAAACTGCAGCCATATCTTTTAAGTTCGCCAGACCAAAATTCAAGATTGCTCCTTATACAATTTAGACTCAATCTCTTTCTCACCGAAGACTGCACCAGAACTTGGAACAAAAGTGGAAATGAAGACATAACTTTCCACTTTTGCGATCAATCGACAGAATCTCTTAAACATCTGACTCTTTTTTAGTCCAAAGTTAAGAAGCCTACGAACTCGCCTACTTGGCCCCATTTTCTGGGCGTGTCAAACTTACTGTGCTGATGACTGGTGGAAACTCATGTTCGAGGGGTCAGATCGAAAACTCATGTTTGGGCTAGTAACTTTTCTCAATGACCTAAAAACCCATTTAGCCAAACAGGACCACTCTCATCAACAGTTAATAAATGGCTTAGTGAGTAACTAGTGTCTAGTGTCATTTTTGCCAAGACAATTACCGCTCATGGTGGAAGTCATAGCTCTTGACGACGTCATGGTGGAATTTACTTGCTGTTTTGTTTGTTACACTGTGCTCTTTTTTAAAGTTTTTTACAAACCAATACAAAATAAATAAGAAAACAGAAAGTGATGGGACAGAACAGGTGTTTAGAGATCCTGGGGGAGTGTTAGAGGGAAGACAGCGTAGAGTAGGAGAAGGTTAGTTATGATCATGGTAGGTAGGGGTAATTGGGAGTGGGTGGGGAGGGGTTAAGTAAGCTGATAGTGATGAGAAAAAACAGGCAGAAAAGATATGGGTTAAGTACGCCAGTAGTGGTCAAAATACAAGAAGCTAAGATACTGGTTAAGTAGGTTGGAAGTGACAACAAATATTGTCAGCCTATTGTAAAGTTAAAGTGAATATGATGATCCTTGCTCGGGCTGCCATCTTGGATCAATGTGAGAGTACATGTAGAGTGGATGGTAAGATCAGAGAAGAGGTGATTCCTGTTGGCAAAAATGCCCAGGTGAGTCTGCTTTAGTCTCCCAATATATGTATTCATGAGGTCTGCAGTTATGTGGGGCCCTCTGCCCCGTGATGCACTTCACACAGTGGATGGAGAAGGTGAATGAATGGAGGATTTGATGCTAGCTGGATCATTTGGAGGAAGAGGCGCCAATGATGGGGTTGAGGCCACCATGTTATATGCCCAGTGGATGGATGGACTTAGGTGCAGCGCTCAACCTCATAATGTGGAAATGTATGGGATTAACCTCAGTATAAGAGCAGGCTCCTTCCTAGCTGTGTGGTAGCATAGATTTGGCTCATTTGGTGTAATCCCTTAGTGAAGAAAAGGTCTAGGCAGAATATTGACCAGAACCCAGCTGCATACTGCTAAAGAGAACCAAAGATTCAATTTTTTTTAAAAAAAAATATGCATGTAAAACTCATAGTACATTCAATTATTAGACAAGTCGCAATAATTCTTGCAACAGTCAAACACATCATCAAAACAATGTAAAGCTAAACACCTTGTATATGAATAATAAAGGCCTTTGTACACAAATTAATCATATGCATCAATTAATTTCTGAGAGTGTATAAGTTAGATAAACTTCTCACAAACAGAATACTTGAAAACACAAAGTTTCAAATATAACTAATGAGGGTTCAATGCAAACTACCCTATGCATTTTGGGACAAAAGTCCCATCTTCAGGAGTACAGCCTTTTTGTGTTTTTGCTAAAATAATACATAAAGTATAGTCAGTATTATCAATAAATAAGAATGCAACATAGATCTTATTCAACAGGGGATGAACCAAAACATTCCTACCTGTTATAGCCAACAGACCATTGATATTCTAAACCAGGCAATATTTCTGGAAAGCAACACATAGCCAAAAAGTCACCAGTATAGGGCAATTGTTAGAGAACCAATCATCTGAAAAAAGAAAAAAAAAGAAACCATATCTTAGACAAACCACATGATTTAATTACCCACAAACACTTGTGGTAGCATAGAAGAGTCATAATGTACTTGAAGGAGATTCCTACATGAGTGAAAATAAATGAAATGCCCGTGTCATACAGACAATGCAACAGTATAGTAGTTACCATTAGAGAAACTAACAGACCAAATTCAAAAATGACTTCAAGCTCCAAACCGGAGATTGAGAACTTACCAAATGGAAAGGTAAAACAGAGGGATAGCAAGTGCCATGTTGTAGGGGCTATCCATGCATGAAAGTGCATGGAAATGTACCATCTAATCTTCATTGACATGATAAAACATTTAAAAATTGGATAAACCTAACGTGAATAAAACAAACAAAAAAACACCAACCAAAATTGAAAATACAAAAATCTCTTTAATTACATAAGGCACGCAAAGCATGTTTTGAAACTACGAGGACCAGGAGGCCCTAGGTGTTAAGACGGATTTCTGAACTCTGTCCTGGTGGCGCAGAAGTTCAGAAGGCCAACCTAATTACTTGGAACAGGGTAACCTCTGGACGAGCCAGACCAATCAAGGTAGCGATCGCGGCGGTCAAGACTAGGTCTCAAGAGGGGTGAGGGTGACTGAAAGCCCGCAGTGAGCACACAAAGCAAGCGCGCTTACAAACTACTCCAAACAGTTGTTATATCAAAAATAGATACACATTTATTTTAAGGCCTTTAAAATAATGACCGTAGCGAGAAAATCACAATATCACAATATTAAACCAACACATAACATATCAACACAATATATATACAAATACGACAGTCGCAAGCGTTATAAGCACGAAATGTGTAATCCACCTGAAAGGGAAGGAAAACAGGCAGTGCGATAATGCTTTAGACTCAGTTCGCCTTCAGAGGCACCTAACTAGATGGAAGTCCGAGCCCTGCGAAGAGTGGAGCCTTGTGCTCAAAGTACCTGCACACGCCGGTGCCAACGGGCAAAAGGAGAAGCTCTTCGGAGGAAGTCCGGCAGTTCAGTATAGTACACAAAGAAGAAGAACAGGCTCCGCGACTCAAGCGCAGCCTCCACAGCGAGTAGAAGCAGAGCGCGAGTACGGACAAAAGGGTGCTGTTTTTACACAGCGGGGAAAAGCAATGGGCTACTGCAGGAGGGCGACCAGATCCTAGCTATACTACTCACCGGTCCCCGAAGCAAGCAGACCCAGGCTTCTCCACGTTAGTTTCAGCAGCTGGCAGGTTCAGAAGAGTCGGGAATGCCTTGTCGTCGTGTAGAGCAAAAAGACGTCCCAATCGAAGAAACCTGCACAGTTTGTTGCAGCAGCAGGACAACGGAGCGGCCGTGTGTATCTGAGCCAAATGTACACTCCTCCCTTCAGACCTGGGAACGCCAAGTGCACGAAGCGTGGGAGAGTGACAAGGACTCGAGATACAACACAACCTGGCGGCGGTTACAGAGCAGGACTCCCTTGTAAGCTGGTCAGTCAACTGGATGGCCCAGAGACACTTCCGAAGGCTTACTTGGCAGGAGATGATGAAGTCGCCGGGAATAGCTGTTCCTGCTATTCCAAAGGTCGAAGCACCAGTACAGGCCTTCTGGTTCGATCAAAGGAGGAAAGGGTTTCACAGGACGACAACAGTGCAAAGGAGGAGTCCTTCAGCGGGTCACCAGCGATTCCTCGGTCCAGCCTCGTGGTTGCAGGATACTTGGCTCCTGTATTCCTTCGTTCGTGAGAACTCAGGAGATCGACATGGTAGTGGTGTTTCCAGCCTCCTCTTATCCATGGTTCCCTTCGCGCCAAAACGGAGGGGAGCCAATGGGAGATCCGCTCATCAACACACATACCATTCGTGGACCAATCACGGACCACGGTGGTCCCAGGCATTCACACCACCCTAGACTCTCTGGCACCCAGGATGTGTATTGGGACCAGACATCCCAGCCCACACCCTGGAGGCACACAAACGACATGTAGAAGCCCGCGAAAGCAACCAGGTTTCGCGGGAAAGTACATGCCCAAATAAGGAAGGCCCCGGGTCGCCTGACCTGGGGAAGGTGAAGGGAGCAAGACGGTCAGTGGACCGGACAAAGGAGCCTCGTGGTCTGGCCATTTTGGGAGCCAGGCCACCATTTTGGGTTCAGTGCGAAAAACGTGCTCAGAACGCCAAAAGGAGCTCAAAATAAACAAAACGATCGCTGCCACCATTCCAGTCCCTGAATGACTTGCACCGATCAAATACCATCCTAAAAGAGTATCTAGGGCCCGTAGAAGGCTAGAGACCCAAGAGAGCTGTAACTTAGCTTACAGTGCCCTCTTGTGTCATGTTGCGCGAAAGCCGCAACATGATAAAGGAAACTACGGGAAACAGCGTTCCCCGGTACTGACTGTCTTAAGGGCATGTCAGTTTCCCCGTAAGAAAGGAGCGAAAGCCCAGAGGAGTGCGGCAGAAGGCTGCACTTCTCTGGCAAAGTCAAGAACAAGGTGAAAAACAACAGCAAAAAGTTTAGGGGTTGCCACATGGAAGGAAAATTACCTACAATTATGAAATCTTTCCTAACACTCGCCCCTCCCAGACTATGGACAGGAGGAACTAATCCACCCCTGGATGAGTTTCTTGTTCAGGTCGGTTAAACATTCTGGACAACCCATCAGCATTGCTATGTTGGACACCTGGCCTATGCTCAATAGTGAAGTCGAAGCCTTGTAGACTTATGGACCACCTAAGCAACTTTGGATTCTCCCCCTTCATGTTCATTAGCCACTTTAACGGCTTATGGTCAGTCTGCACAGTGAAGTGGGTCCCATAGAGGTAGGGCCTCAGCTTCCTTAGGGCCCACACAACAGAGAAACATTCTTTCTCTACCGTGGACCATCTGAGCTCTCTGTCCTTAAGCTGGCGACTAATAAAACCGATAGGGTGTTCCTTACCCTTCTCATCTACTTGTGATAGTACAGCTCCTATCCCAGTGTCAGAGGCATCCGTCTGCACGATAAAAGGTCTTTGATAATCAGGGGCCCTTAGGACAGGGGCCTGGCACAAGGAGTCTTTTAAGCCATTGAAGGCCTTCTCACACTCGTCGGTCCAAGTTACCTTCTTGGGTTTCTTCGGAGTTGTGAGGGCAGTCAGAGGAGCAGCTATGGTGCCATAGTCTGCCACAAAATTGCGTTAATACCCCGTGAGTCCTAAGAAGGCTCTCACTTGGGTTTGCGTAGTGGGGGTAGGCCAGTCTTGTACTGCTTGTACTTTACTGGGTAGAGGCTGTATCCTCCCTCCACCTACTTCATGTCCAAGGTAAACCACTGAGCCTTGTCCAATCTGGCATTTACTAGCCTTTATGGTCAAGTGGGCTTTCTGAAGGGCCTGGAGCACAATCCCGAGGTGTTTCACATGGTCTTCCCAGGTGGCACTTAAAACTGCTATATCGTCCAGATATGCAAGACAGAATTCGTCCAACCCATTCAACACATGATTCACAAGCCTCTGGAAAGTGGCAGGTGCATTCTTCAACCCGAACGGCATTACCCGGAATTGGTAAAGGCCGTCTGGCGTAGAAAATGCTGTCTTCTCCTTGGCATGTTCTGCTAAAGCTATTTGCCAATAGCCAGCAGCGAGGTCAAACGTGCTGAGGTACTTGGAGGCACCCAAAGTATCCACTAGCTCATCTGTTCGAGGCAAGGGGTGGGCATCTGTCTTGGTGACAGCATTCAGAGCCCTGTAATCCACGCAGAACCTCAATTCAGAAGTGCCTGCTTTTGGAACCAACACCACTGGGCTGGACCAAGGACTACTGGAGGGTTCAATCACCCCAAGGTCTAACATCTTGTTCACCTCGGTCTTAATATAAGACCATACTTTATCTGACATCCTGTATCCCCTACTTTTGGTAGGTACACTGTCTCCTGTGTCAATGTTATGTTTGCACCAAGGTGTCAAACCAGGGGACTGTGAAAACAGGGGGAAAAACTGCCTAAGCAAACTTTTCACCTCAGCCTGCTGATCAGAAGTCAGGTGAGGGGCCACTCGGACACCCTCAATGGAGCTATCTGAAGGACCGCTTTGGAACAGGTCGGGGAGAGGTTCTGACTCCTCTTCCTCAACGTCTGACGCCAGTAGCAGTGCTGCGATTTCGACTCTTGGGACGAAAGCCTTCAGCCTATTCACGTGGAACACTTTTGGAGCCTGTCCAGGCCTTCCAAGGTCCACTAAATAGTTAACCTCACCCAGGGGCTCCACCACTGTGTAAGGGCCTGACCATTTGTCCTGTAAAGCTCGAGGCCTTATAGGATTCATGATCAGGACTTGCTGACCAGGTGTAAAGTTGATGAGGGAAGCTTTCTGGTCGTACCAATGTTTCACCAGCGCTTGCCCTGCCTTCAATTTATCACTAGCCAAGCCCATCAGAAGTACCATCCGTTTTCTGAGCCCTAGCACATAATCAACTACATTGGTAGTAACAGGGGGAGTGGGCATCTCCCATCCCTCCTTGACGATGGCTAAGGGTCCCCGTACGGGATGACCGAACAGAAGTTCGAAGGGGCTGAAGCCAACACCCTCCTGTGGTACCTCTCGGTAGGCAAACAGTAAGCATGAAACAAGAAGATCCCATTTTCTTCTCTGAGGCTCCTCCAGAGCCCCAATCATGCTCTTTAACGTCCTGTTGAAACGCCCCCCCCAGACCATGGGTCTGGGGGTGGTATGCAGAAGAGAACCTGTAGGTGACCCCACATTCTTTCCACATAGCCTGCCTATACTTCGACATAAAGTTGCTGCCATGATCCAACACAACTTCTTTAGGGAAGCCAACCCTAGTAACTATGCTGAGTAAAGCTTCTGCAACTGACTTGGCAGTTACAGTTTCCAATGGGATGGCCTCAGGATACCTGGTTGCATGGTCGACCAGCACCAGGATAAACCTATTGCCCGAGGATGTTTGCGGGTCAAGGGGACCAACGATGTCGATCCCTACCCTTTCAAATGGTACCCCCACAACTGGGAGCGGTACCAACGGAGCTTGGATTGTCGCGCCAACCTTACCAGACAACTGGCAGGAGGCACAACTCCTGCAGTGACTTTCTACTTGCACCCCCATCTTGGGCCAGTAGAAGTGCATGGATAACCTTTGCTTGGTCCTCTTCATACCAAGGGGACCAGCAAGGGGAACTTCATGCGCCAACTGCAGGAGGAAGGGCCTAACAGCAAGGGGAACCACCAACCTCCTATGGTCTCCTTCTGTAGACTCTGTGGGCTCACTATACAGGAGTCCACCTTCCCAATAAATCCTATGCTTCCCAGGAGGTTCACCCTCAAGCTGGGAGCAGGCCTGTCTCCTTAGGCCTTCCAGAGATGGGCACTCACGTTGGCCTTTACTGAATTCGTCCCTATCAGGACCTCCTTCAACTAACAAGTCTTTTAGTTCAGGATGATCGTTGGGGTCGAATACTTCAGGCATCGCCACCTCCTCGTCAGGTCCGGGCGATCGACCAACTTCCTCCACCGCAGTGGTAGGCGAGCTCGGGGGAATATTCTCTTTCCCTCGTCTTGACTTGTCGACTTCTTTCGCCTTGGGTTTCCCCTTCGGCTGGGGCGGCGTATTGGACTTGGTCAATGCTGCCCGTGCTTGAGACCGTGTGTAGGGTCTTTCGGCAGTGTCTCCTACGAGCCCTAAAGCTCTGAGATCATTACCCAACAAGACCTTTCCTGGGACGTTTCTCTGAATGCTCACTGGAATCCTGACTGCTGTTCCATTTAAAGTAAGATTTACAGGTATTACGGGAAACATACGGAGGGGGCCGTCAGCCAACTTAGTGGGCATCAGAGTAGCTCTGGCAACTTCCTCTGAGTCTACCAAGGTAGAATCCACTACAGTGCGACTTCACCCACTATCCCTAAGAGCTGGAGTATCCACTCCATTGATCAGCACACTGTCTTTAAAGTAGTGCTTGGTATTATCCGGAATCCTAGCATACGCCTCTGCGACTTTAGGCTCCCAGGAACCCAGGGACACTAAAACTACCTCAGCCTCTATTCCGCTGGGAAATGAGTCTGAGGAGAAGGATGCTCCTGTAATCTCTTCTTCCTCGTAGGAGGAGAAGGCCAGATTAGCGGAGTGGACCCCCAAAGGTCTAACCTTACAACGGGGATCCCCCTTCACGTGGTCAGTTGCTCCACAAGAAAAACAAGCCCCAGTGGGTCTGTTTACGTAGGGAGGCTTATTGTAACCCGAGTTCTGTTTCGGAGGCGAACCTCCACTACCCTGTGAGTTCTCTTGTGCCTTACCCTTGTTTTTCTTTTTGTGGCCCTTATGGGAAGAAGATTTAGCAGATTCCCCACCCTCCATATCTTTGGACTTTTTCCCTTCCTCCTGCTTACCAGGATGAGTTTTGTCCTTATGGGACACTCGATGTGACACCCATAAGTCTGCTGCAATGGCCAGCTTCTTAGGATCTATCTCCTTCGAATCGGCCAAATGCTGCTTAAGCTCCGGGGAAGAAGAAGCAAAAATGTGTTCCAGCATGACAAGATTTATCATGCCTTCGAAGGTAGAAACCTTATAACCTTCGACCCAGCCAGTTAAGTTTTTCAAGGATTCAGCGACATAAGATACCCAAGTACCACCTTCCTTTTTCTTATACTCTCGAAAACGCTTTAAATATTGGGCCGGAGTCTTCCCAAACTTTAAAATGAGAGTTTGCTTTAACATTGCGAAATCAGCCCGCTCAGCCTTCGACATTTCCATAATGGCACTACAGCCAGAATGGGGCAGTCTACTGAGCAACCACGCAATCTTATCAGCATTGTCAACTTCTTGAACCTCGCATGCATACTCAAACGCATTCAGCCAGTCCATAATGTCATTCCTTTCTTCATATGAATGCAGAACTGACAAGTGGCGGACGAGCATCTGATGCGATTGAGTGCGTAACAGATGAGCCTGGGGAGCGGGTGAACGCACGAAACAAATGAATAAATGGACCAGAGCGCATGATTAGCGTACTCCTCCATGCTAGATGGAGGAGTACGCTATACGGAAGAATTCGCCGACCCGATGAATAGTGCATAAGAGCAGATGAGAAACAAAACACATCGCACGGACCGGACCGGTCTGCGTAATGTGCAGACTTTGATGTGGAACGCAAGGAACCGTTGTAAGAGCATACTTCATTTCACACCCCACGCTTACTCTCTCCTTACACCACCACTCAAGTAGAACACAGAGATACTATGACACCATTCGGTATATCTGTTCTCATATCAACATCCGCCGCTCACTCCCCATCACTCTAAGTAAACACTGCTGGTTTCTCACCCCCAGCTAAGCGTTCTCGTCAGGCCTAACGCTGCCGCACTTGGACTGGATAATCCTGCCAGACTGAACACATACTCCTGATTCCTCAACCACCACACCTATCGCTAGGAAGCAGCTACCACAGAAATTCCGCACCAGCTGCACACATACCTGGTGCGCACACGCACCCTTGACCCTCTCTAATTTCTCCACTGACCCGAACCTCGGTTCCCAAGGGCGTTCAACCTACCAGCACCTTCAGACCATACCAATGGTATATAAGGCGCTATATAAATGCAAAATAACAATAACAATAACAAAATAACAATACACACTGAGCAGATCTTTCGGAAACCGTGGATGAGAGGAGGCCCCAGACCCATGTCCAGGACCCTTGGACCCATTTGCAACCTGAAGCTTGGCCAGTTCCAACTGGTGATCCCTGTCTTTTTGTTTTTCTGCTTGTTCGATTCTTAGTTTGGCTATGCTGAATTCAAGCTCCTTCTGCCTAAACCGCAGCTCTTGCTTCTTGAATTCAAGCATAGCCTCCCCATCAGCACTGGCAGAGGAAACATTAGACATCTCGTCCTCCCTGTCCTCGTGGTCGCGGTGGATCAGTGCGGCGGCAGAACCGTCGGTTCTACCAGTGAGAGCAGCCCCACCACCTTCCGCACTGTCCTCAGAAGTTATAGCGTCAAGCTGCGCTTCTTGCCACGCCACGCCACGATTCTTTGGATCATTTCCAATTTTGTGCCTTGAGAGGAAACACCTCTCTCCGCACACATCTTTTTTAGTGTTTCTGATAGAAGCATTTAAAGTTAACAATGTACTTGTTTCCATACTGTTTGATAGGACTATGGCCTTTTTAAAGTTATACTACAACAATTCACTACGTGTACTGGTTGGAATAACCTGCAATGCCTTAGTTCGAGCGCAACACTGGATACCTTCAGTCGTATCCCACCGCTGTACACCAATTTGTTAAGACGGATTTCTGAACTCTGTCCTGGTGGCGCAGAAGTTCAGAAGGCCAACCTAATTGCTTGGAACAGGGTAACCTCTGGACGAGCCAGACCAATCAAGGTAGCGATCGCGGCGGTCAAGACTAGGTCTCAAGTGGGGTGAGGGTGACTGAAAGCCCGCAGTGAGCACACAAAGCAAGAGCGCTTACAAACTACTCCAAACAGTTGTTATATCAAAAATAGATACACATTTATTTTAAGGCCTTTAAAATAATGACCGTAGCGAGAAAATCACAATATCACAATATTAAACCAACACATACCATATCAACACAATATATATACAAATACGACAGTCGCAAGCGTTATAAGCACGAAATGTGTAATCCACCTGAAAGGGAAGGAAAACCGGCAGTGCGATAATGCTTTAGACTCAGTTCGCCTTCAGAGGCACCTAACTAGATGGAAGTCCGAGCCCTGCGAAGAGTGGAGCCTTGTGCTCAAAGTACCTGCACACGCCGGTGCCAACGGGCAAAAGGAGAAGCTCTTCGGAGGAAGTCAGGCAGTTCAGTATAGTGCACAAAGAAGAAGAACAGGCTCCGCGACTCAAGGAGATCGACATGGTAGTGGTGTTTCCAGCCTCCTCTTATCCATGGTTCCCTTCGCGCCAAAACGGAGGGGAGCCAATGGGAGATCCGCTCATCAACACACATACCATTCATGGACCAATCACGGACCACGGTGGTCCCAGGCATTCACACCACCCTAGACTCTCTGGCACCCAGGACGTGTATTGGGACCAGACATCCCAGCCCACACCCTGGAGGCACACAAACGACATGTAGAAGCCCGCGAAAGCAACCAGGTTTCGCGGGAAAGTACATGCCCAAATAAGGAAGGCCCCGGGTCGCCTGACCTGGGGAAGGTGAAGGGAGCAAGACGGTCAGTGGACCGGACAAAGGAGCCTCGTGGTCTGGCCATTTTGGGAGCCAGGCCACCATTTTGGGTTCAGTGCGAAAAACGTGCTCAGAACGCCAAAAGGAGCTCAAAATAAACAAAACGATCGCTGCCACCATTCCAGTCCCTGAATGACTTGCACCGATCAAATACCATCCTAAAAGAGTATCTAGGGCCTGTAGAAGGCTAGAGACCCAAGAGAGCTGTAACTTAGCTTACAGTGCCCTCTTGTGTCATGTTGCGCGAAAGCCGCAACATGATAAAGGAAACTACGGGAAACAGCGTTCCCCGGTACTGACTGTCTTAAGGGCATGTCAGTTTCCCCGTAAGAAAGGAGCGAAAGCCCAGAGGAGTGCGGCAGAAGGCTGCACTTCTCTGGCAAAGTCAAGAACAAGGTGAAAAACAACAGCAAAAAGTTTAGGGGTTGCCACATGGAAGGAAAATTACCTACAATTATGAAATCTTTCCTAACACTCGCCCCTCCCAGACTATGGACAGGGGGAACTAATCCACCCCTGGATGAGTCTCTTGTTCAGGTCGGTTAAACATTCTGGACAACCCATCAGCATTGCTATGTTGGACACCTGGCCTATGCTCAATAGTGAAGTCGAAGCCTTGTAGACTTATGGACCACCTAAGCAACTTTGGATTCTCCCCCTTCATGTTCATTAGCCACTTTAACGGCTTATGGTCAGTCTGCACAGTGAAGTGGGTCCCATAGAGGTAGAGCCTCAGCTTCCTTAGGGCCCACACAACAGAGAAACATTCTTTCTCTACCGTGGACCATCTGAGCTCTCTGTCCTTAAGCTGGCGACTAATAAAACCGATAGGGTGTTCCTTACCCTTTCATCTACTTGTGATAGTACAGCTCCTATCCCAGTGTCAGAGGCATCCGTCTGCACGATAAAAGGTCTTTGATAATCAGGGGCCCTTAGGACAGGGGCCTGGCACAAGGAGTCTTTTAAGCCATTGAAGGCCTTCTCACACTCGTCGGTCCAAGTTACCTTCTTGGGTTTCTTCGGAGTTGTGAGGGCAGTCAGAGGAGCAGCTATGGTGCCATAGTCTGCCACAAAATTGCGTTAATACCCCGTGAGTCCTAAGAAGGCTCTCACTTGGGTTTGCGTAGTGGGGGTAGGCCAGTCTTGTACTGCTTGTACTTTACTGGGTAGAGGCTGTATCCTCCCTCCACCTACTTCATGTCCAAGGTAAACCACTGAGCCTTGTCCAATCTGGCATTTACTAGCCTTTATGGTCAAGTGGGCTTTCTGAAGGGCCTGGAGCACAATCCCGAGGTGTTTCACATGGTCTTCCCAGGTGGCACTTAAAACTGCTATATCGTCCAGATATGCAAGACAGAATTCGTCCAACCCATTCAACACATGATTCACAAGCCTCTGGAAAGTGGCAGGTGCATTCTTCAACCCGAACGGCATTACCCGGAATTGGTAAAGGCCGTCTGGCGTAGAAAATGCTGTCTTCTCCTTGGCATGTTCTGCTAAAGCTATTTGCCAATAGCCAGCAGTGAGGTCAAACGTGCTGAGGTACTTGGAGGCACCCAAAGTATCCACTAGCTCATCTGTTCGAGGCAAGGGGTGGGCATCTGTCTTGGTGACAGCATTCAGAGCCCTGTAATCCACGCAGAACCTCAATTCAGAAGTGCCTGCTTTTGGAACCAACACCACTGGGCTGGACCAAGGACTACTGGAGGGTTCAATCACCCCAAGGTCTAACATCTTGTTGACCTCGGTCTTAATATAAGACCGTACTTTATCTGACATCCTGTATCCCCTACTTTTGGTAGGTACACTGTCTCCTGTGTCAATGTTATGTTTGCACCAAGGTGTCAAACCAGGGGACTGTGAAAACAGGGGGAAAAACTGCCTAAGCAAACTTTTCACCTCAGCCTGCTGATCAGAAGTCAGGTGAGGGGCCACTCGGACACCCTCAATGGAGCTATCTGAAGGACCGCTTTGGAACAGGTCGGGGAGAGGTTCTGACTCCTCTTCCTCAACGTCTGACGCCAGTAGCAGTGCTGCGATTTCGACTCTTGGGACGAAAGCCTTCAGCCTATTCACGTGGAACACTTTTGGAGCCTGTCCAGGCCTTCCAAGGTCCACTAAATAGTTAACCTCACCCAGGGGCTCCACCACTGTGTAAGGGCCTGACCATTTGTCCTGTAAAGCTCGAGGCCTTATAGGATTCATGATCAGGACTTGCTGACCAGGTGTAAAGTTGATGAGGGAAGCTTTCTGGTCGTACCAATGTTTCACCAGCGCTTGCCCTGCCTTCAATTTATCACTAGCCAAGCCCATCAGAAGTACCATCCGTTTTCTGAGCCCTAGCACATAATCAACTACATTGGTAGTAACAGGGGGAGTGGGCATCTCCCATCCCTCCTTGACGATGGCTAAGGGTCCCCGTACGGGATGACCGAACAGAAGTTCGAAGGGGCTGAAGCCAACACCCTCCTGTGGTACCTCTCGGTAGGCAAACAGTAAGCATGAAACAAGAAGATCCCATTTTCTTCTCTGAGGCTCCTCCAGAGCCCCAATCATGCTCTTTAACGTCCTGTTGAAACGCCCCCCCCCAGACCATGGGTCTGGGGGTGGTATGCAGAAGAGAACCTGTAGGTGACCCCACATTCTTTCCACATAGCCTGCCTATACTTCGACATAAAGTTGCTGCCATGATCCAACACAACTTCTTTAGGGAAGCCAACCCTAGTAACTATGCTGAGTAAAGCTTCTGCAACTGACTTGGCAGTTACAGTTTCCAATGGGATGGCCTCAGGATACCTGGTTGCATGGTCGACCAGCACCAGGATAAACCTATTGCCCGAGGATGTTTGCGGGTCAAGGGGACCAACAATGTCGATCCCTACCCTTTCAAATGGTACCCCCACAACTGGGAGCGGTACCAACGGAGCTTGGATTGTCGCGCCAACCTTACCAGACAACTGGCAGGAGGCACAACTCCTGCAGTGACTTTCTACTTGCACCCCCATCTTGGGCCAGTAGAAGTGCATGGATAACCTTTGCTTGGTCCTCTTCATACCAAGGGGACCAGCAAGGGGAACTTCATGCGCCAACTGCAGGAGGAAGGGCCTAACAGCAAGGGGAACCACCAACCTCCTATGGTCTCCTTCTGTAGACTCTGTGGGCTCACTATACAGGAGTCCACCTTCCCAATAAATCCTATGCTTCCCAGGAGGTTCACCCTCAAGCTGGGAGCAGGCCTGTCTCCTTAGGCCTTCCAGAGATGGGCACTCACGTTGGCCTTTACTGAATTCGTCCCTATCAGGACCTCCTTCAACTAACAAGTCTTTTAGTTCAGGATGATCGTTGGGGTCGAATACTTCAGGCATCGCCACCTCCTCGTCAGGTCCGGGCGATCGACCAACTTCCTCCACCGCAGTGGTAGGCGAGCTCGGGGGAATATTCTCTTTCCCTCGTCTTGACTTGTCGACTTCTTTCGCCTTGGGTTTCCCCTTCGGCTGGGGCGGCGTATTGGACTTGGTCAATGCTGCCCGTGCTTGAGACCGTGTGTAGGGTCTTTCGGCAGTGTCTCCTACGAGCCCTAAAGCTCTGAGATCATTACCCAACAAGACCTTTCCCGGGACGTTTCTCTGAATGCTCACTGGAATCCTGACTGCTGTTCCATTTAAAGTAAGATTTACAGGTATTACGGGAAACATACGGAGGGGGCCGTCAGCCAACTTAGTGGGCATCAGAGTAGCTCTGGCAACTTCCTCTGAGTCTACCAAGGTAGAATCCACTACAGTGCGACTGCACCCACTATCCCTAAGAGCTGGAGTATCCACTCCATTGATCAGCACACTGTCTTTAAAGTAGTGCTTGGTATTATCCGGAATCCTAGCATACGCCTCTGCGACTTTAGGCTCCCAGGAACCCAGGGACACTAAAACTACCTCAGCCTCTATTCCGCTGGGAAATGAGTCTGAGGAGAAGGATGCTCCTGTAATCTCTTCTTCCTCGTAGGAGGAGAAGGCCAGATTAGCGGAGTGGACCCCCAAAGGTCTAACCTTACAACGGGGATCCCCCTTCACGTGGTCAGTTGCTCCACAAGAAAAACAAGCCCCAGTGGGTCTGTTTACGTAGGGAGGCTTATTGTAACCCGAGTTCTGTTTCGGAGGCGAACCTCCACTACCCTGTGAGTTCTCTTGTGTCTTACCCTTGTTTTTCTTTTTGTGGCCCTTATGGGAAGAAGATTTAGCAGATTCCCCACCCTCCATATCTTTGGACTTTTTCCCTTCCTCCTGCTTACCAGGATGAGTTTTGTCCTTATGGGACACTCGATGTGACACCCATAAGTCTGCTGCAATGGCCAGCTTCTTAGGATCTATCTCCTTCGAATCGGCCAAATGCTGCTTAAGCTCCGGGGAAGAAGAAGCAAAAATGTGTTCCAGCATGACAAGATTTATCATGCCTTCGAAGGTAGAAACCTTATAACCTTCGACCCAGCCAGTTAAGTTTTTCAAGGATTCAGCGACATAAGATACCCAAGTACCACCTTCCTTTTTCTTATACTCTCGAAAACGCTTTAAATATTGGGCCGGAGTCTTCCCAAACTTTAAAATGAGAGTTTGCTTTAACATTGCGAAATCAGCCCGCTCAGCCTTCGACATTTCCATAATGGCACTACAGCCAGAATGGGGCAGTCTACTGAGCAACCACGCAATCTTATCAGCATTGTCAACTTCTTGAACCTCGCATGCATACTCAAACGCATTCAGCCAGTCCATAATGTCATTCCTTTCTTCATATGAATGCAGAACTGACAAGTGGCGGACGAGCATCTGATGCGATTGAGTGCGTAACAGATGAGCCTGGGGAGCGGGTGAACGCACGAAACAAATGAATAAATGGACCAGAGCGCATGATTAGCGTACTCCTCCATGCTAGATGGAGGAGTACGCTATACGGAAGAATTCGCCGACCCGATGAATAGTGCATAAGAGCAGATGAGAAACAAAACACATCGCACGGACCGGACCGGTCTGCGTAATGTGCAGACTTTGATGTGGAACGCAAGGAACCGTTGTAAGAGCATACTTCATTTCACACCCCACGCTTACTCTCTCCTTACACCACCACTCAAGTAGAACACAGAGATACTATGACACCATTCGGTATATCTGTTCTCATATCAACATCTGCCGCTCACTCCCCATCACTCTAAGTAAACACTGCTGGTTTCTCACCCCCAGCTAAGCGTTCTCGTCAGGCCTAACGCTGCCGCACTCGGACTGGATAATCCTGCCAGACTGAACACATACTCCTGAATCCTCAACCACCACACCTATCGCTAGGAAGCAGCTACCACAGAAATTCCGCACCAGCTGCACACATACCTGGTGCGCACATGCACCCTTGACCCTCTCTAATTTCTCCACTGACCCGAACCTCGGTTCCCAAGGGCGTTCAACCTACCAGCACCTTCAGACCATACCAATGGTATATAAGGCGCTATATAAATGCAAAATAACAATAACAATAACAAAATAACAATACACACTGAGCAGATCTTTCGGAAACCGTGGATGAGAGGAGGCCCCAGACCCATGTCCAGGACCCTTGGACCCATTTGCAACCTGAATCTTGGCCAGTTCCAACTGGTGATCCCTGTCTTTTTGTTTTTCTGCTTGTTCGATTCTTAGTTTGGCTATGCTGAATTCAAGCTCCTTCTGCCTAAACCGCAGCTCTTGCTTCTTGAATTCAAGCATAGCCTCCCCATCAGCACTGGCAGAGGAAACATTAGACATCTCGTCCTCCCTGTCCTCGTGGTCGCGGTGGATCAGTGCGGCGGCAGAACCGTCGGTTCTACCAGTGAGAGCAGCCCCACCACCTTCCGCACTGTCCTCAGAAGTTATAGCGTCAAGCTGCGCTTCTTGCCACGCCACGCCACGATTCTTTGGGTCATTTCCAATTTCGTGCCTTGAGAGGAAACACCTCTCTCCGCACACATCTTTTTTAGTGTTTCTGATAGAAGCATTTAAAGTTAACAATGTACTTGTTTCCATACTGTTTGATAGGACTATGGCCTTTTTAAAGTTATACTACAACAATTCACTACGTGTACTGGTTGGAATAACCTGCAATGCCTTAGTTCGAGCGCAACACTGGATACCTTCAGTCGTATCCCACCGCTGTACACCAATTTGTTAAGACGGATTTCTGAACTCTGTCCTGGTGGCGCAGAAGTTCAGAAGGCCAACCTAATTGCTTGGAACAGGGTAACCTCTGGACGAGCCAGACCAATCAAGGTAGCGATCGCGGCGGTCAAGACTAGGTCTCAAGTGGGGTGAGGGTGACTGAAAGCCCGCAGTGAGCACACAAAGCAAGAGCGCTTACAAACTACTCCAAACAGTTGTTATATCAAAAATAGATACACATTTATTTTAAGGCCTTTAAAATAATGACCGTAGCGAGAAAATCACAATATCACAATATTAAACCAACATGAAGTGGGAGAATGGAAGACCAGGCTCCCGTCCTTCGCCTCTCGCGCATGGCCTAGAGGGTCACGACCCAAACACCCGCCACGAGAAGAGTTTGTCCATTTGCCAGACGACCAGATACCCTGGTACAGGAACATACGGATGTGTCCATCTGCCTGCCCAACAGCCCGCACTGGCCATGCCGACACCTGCGGCACGGATCAACTAGACTAAAATCTACACGTCGTTAGAGATGCCATGACGACCTAGACAACGGGAAGCACATCTGTACAAATATACACACTGGACATTCCCACACCAACCTACACGAAGAATATACTCAGTGCTATGACGTAGGCGACAGGCATATTCACGGACGTGCATCTTTATTATTTTTACATAGGCTTTCAGAATGCAGAAACGCAAGACGCGTCATGAACTCTTCTACTAGCTTGCTCACGCTTCTCTTGAAACCAATTACCGCCATGAGAAGTATAAAGAAGACAATACTGGTCATAAAATTATATGCTCCTATAACCTAAAGCACCTATACACCAAACGGACAACTTATGCACCAGGCCCAAGGAGGCCTCAAACAAGAGCTCCCGTGGACATTAACAAGGCAAGAGTCAGTTGCTGATCCTGCAGAATGAGCTTGGCGAAGCAACCAGCCAAGGTCGCAATGTTGCAAACCTACGTTCCAAGAGCAAATCATCAAAGGCACGATGTTGCAACCTCGTACTCCACGCACCAACGTTAAAGTCACCCCGACAAATTAAACCAGACGCGCAGTAGAAAAACAATATTAATTGTGCAGAATTCTGCCTCTTTCACGGTCCCTCCCCACGTGACGAAGCCGAACCTGACGAGATGCCAAACCCAGGAGAACAGAGGCGTCTGGATCCCTCGCTACGAGACACTGGCAGATACACTTGAAAGGCTCAATGGACATCTGCAACAGTGGGAGCGGTTCCCCGTCCAGCTATGAATAAGTCCTCACATTGTCTGCATGTACCCATAGTGAAACATTGTTACAACTTACAGGTACACCGAGAGCTGGGAACGACGGTGGTCCCAGGCTGGGAAGCTCACGGGCGCACCAATCAGAACATGGGGCTCTTATCACTGACGCCAGCAAATTTAGCCAATCCTCAGGAGTCTTCATGTAACAATTCTCATGTATCTAATTGTAGGGACAACCCAGATATACCACCTGACTACACCTTGTCCACTAATATCATTTTCTATATGTGTGCTATACTAACCCTACCACTCGAACACCCAATTAAGAGTGGCGATAGGTTTTTTGTTAACTTTCTGAAGTGACGCAAGTAGCGCGTCATAATACCGTAAAAAGGGCCTGCGAGCCCCACGATTGTGTGTGTGTCAGGACGAACGCGTATGCTCCTTGACCCATCCCTGCCGTTTTGTTTAATAAACAGCAGAGTCACCTTGCTCCTTGTGTGCGTCTCATACTCTATCTCATCTCATCTGGGATATACACGGGAGGAGTTGGGGCCTCCCTGCCTGGAGGTCCGCGGACGGCCCGGCCGACCCCGGCAGAATTTCCCCCCGACAAGTTGGAGGCACTGCTGAGATCTGTTTAAGATCGACTTTTTATTTTTACTTTTTCCAGGCACTCACATTGCGAGGAGGCCCGGCGGCGCGGCCCCCTCTGCCGTTGCCCCCTTCTGAGGACTACAGGACCATCGCGGAGCTGCGAGAAGACCGGACAGCGCAATCCGGATATTGGCCCTCGGGAGCCGGTTGAGAAGTATCCCGCCCGCGGTTGGCGAGTGTCCAGACGTGGTCCAGACGAGGGGAGGTGGCGAGCCGCTTGGAGGGGTGCACGCAGTCGAGCGGCCCTGCATCGAGAGAACTTGGTGAGCATGACACGCACAACGAGCAATGCGAAATTGTGAGGGAGGGGGAGGGAGTAAATAAGGGAGGAGGGAGGTATTGTACAGATGCGCGGCGAAGGTTTAACTGAGTGTTGCTAATGGAATGAATAGGTGACGAGACGAGTGCGAGAGCAGTCAGCTACGTCACGCAAAAAGAGGGGGGCGGAGCACGAAAACATCACGTGTGACCGCTCGTAGACACTGATTGGCCTAAATCGCGACTAACGTGTAGGGGTGGGTGTGTGTGGTTTCCTACGATTTGACATTTATTGATCAATGAGTAGATGAGGTTCCCTATTGTTCGAGCAAGAAACTCGATAGGTAGATGACGAGGTTCCCTATTGTTCGAGCAAGAAACTCGATAGGTAGATGACGTTTCCCTGTAGGCGGTAGCTAGTTACATAGTTGCCCAATACGGAAGATAATTGGCTGGTTAAGCCCTCCTGTTGAGGGGCGTATCACAAGAAGAAGATAAAGAAAGGGAAATGGAAATATGGAGGAGGAGGGTAGTATCAGAGGCAGCTAAGAAATATGAAGAGGGGAAAGAACTAGAAAGAGAAAGGGTGAAATGGGAAAGGAAGAAAGAGGATGAAAGAATATTGCAACAGATGAGCAACGAAGTAATGGAGGAACTAAAAAGGAAAAGAGAGGAAAATAGTAGGGAGATGGAGGAGAGGAGTGAAAGGGAAAGAGAAGGGAGTAATAGGGAGAGTGAAAAATGGGGGGATGTATATAGAAGTAGAGAAGTAGCAACAACATCGACACCAGGGGGAGCAGTTGGTAACAAAGGAAGAGGAGAAATGGAGCTAATAGACTTAGAAACAGTAACAGTAAAAGGGAAAAAGGCAGAGTGGGGGATACCATTTATGACTGATTTTTGCAGTGAGGAGGAAGAAGGAGTAGAGAGGGGAGGAAGAAAGAGTGAAAGGGAAAGCTTAGATAAGCTGTACCTCACTAGAACAAACATAGACTCGCCATGGATCAGTAAGAGAAGGGAGGAGCTAGAACGAAGTGAGGAGAGGGTGCACCAACTAGTGGAAAAACAAACCCATGAAGCCACACTATCACCATCTCCATCACGCCCTCCCCCATCGCACCCTATATGCTCAACCGCCACACGCTCGCTGCGCACAATAAAGCTTGCGCCCTTCATGGACGAATTGACTCCCTATGCATGTCGGCTTAGAGACCTCCCTAGCCGCAGGCAAGACAGACAAATAAACATACCCATATTAAACATAGGAAATGACGAAAAAAGGGGAAAGGAAGAAGAGGGAGGTAGGAGCAGGGGTAGTAAGGAAGAATTTGAAGTGGTAAAGGAAACTGTGGAAGAGGAGGGGTGTGAAGACTCAATATTATGGAGCGTAAAGGGTGACACAAGACACAACTTAATGCCACTGTTGGAGAGAGGAGGGGTTAGACCGCAGTATGTACCTTGGAAGCATACGGATAAAGAAAATATAAAATGTAGGCTCCCATCACTAAGTGGAGGTGCGGGTAAGTGGATATATGAAATGGAAAAACACACCGCAGGACAGAAACTAGCAGTAGGAGATGTGAAGGGCCTGTTAATATCAATGTTAGGGGATAGAGCGGACGACATCTGGAAGAGAGCAGGATTCCATGGGGTAACAATAACGAACACATCGCATGATGGGGCGCCATTTGCAAACTGCAGGCATGCGTTATGGCAGGCACTGAGAGTACAGTACCCAGACACATCAGACATAGGAGCAATTACTTCCCGTAAGATGCGTGAGAATGAGGATCCTGTTGATTATATCCAGGATATTCAAGAGAAGTGGCACATGGAAACTAGAGAACAATGGGATAAAACACCAGCCATATTTTATCATATACTAGTACAAGGGCTCCCAGAAGGAGTTCAGAAACAACTAAAGAAAGTAGTGGGAATGGAAGCAAAACCGTGGCCAGAAATACAGCTGACTATAGTACATCACTGCAGGATATGGCAAGGAAAAATGAAACAAAAGGAAGAGGACAGGAAAACAGAAGAGGCCAAACTAGTACAGAAAAAACTTACTAAATACACTATGGAAGGGGCACTAATAACTACGCCCACACCAATGGCCCAAAGCCCCACACAAGTAGTGGCTGCACAAGATCCAGCTCAAATAGCACCCCCACAAAGTATAACACAGCAAGTGCCGCCACTGCAATTACACGCACCAAACGTGGGTGGAGGGTACCCAATGCAAGGAGCTGGGTATTATAGTTATAACAGAGGGAGAGGAGGATTTATGAGAGGGAGAGGATACGGATATAATACCCAACAGCAGGTGGGGGGACGAAACCCCTACCCCACAGGGCAACCGGTATACCAGGACAACACAGGGAGCTTCCCATGGCAGAGTAGGGAACCACCCGTGTGTTGGAGTTGTGGATTATTAGGACACATGTCACGTACGTGTAGGGTCAGGCCAGGAACACCAGCATGGAATGAACAGGCACAACCTAGGCCATCACAAGAACAGCAGGACATACAACAACAACAAATAACGCAACAACAGCCACAAACATATTCACTGCCACAACAACAAGTAGCGCTAACACAGCAACCCCAAACTGAACAAACGCAATTGGGTAGGGTGACGGTCTTGGGACACAACCCTTACACAGGGAATGGCCAATAATTGTATCCCCAATAGGACAGCCCACAGACGGCCTTGGTGTGTCCCATCCTGTCAGTAACACCTAATAGTGCGGAGGAGCCACACATAGAGGTAACGATAGGTGACAAAAAGTTATCATTCCTTGTTGACACCGGGGCAACCCGGTCTTGCATAAGGGAAGGTAAATTTAAGATGTCAGGCGAAGCCATGAACACCCAAGGATTTTCTGGGGCTAAAGGGTTGGTTCCTTTTACTGATAACGTTCCTTTATCTATCGGAGATTATGATCTGTCAGTTCCACTTTTGTATTATAGTGCCTCACTAGTAAATATACTGGGGAGGGACATAATGAATAGGTTAAATATGACAATCTCCTTTACAGAGGATGGTATAATTTGCTCTACTCCAGGGATTAACATGCTAGCAGCACGACAGATTATGCAAGCATACTGCGGACAGACAGCGATTAGGGCGGAACCAGTAGATGGCGAGCTATTCCAGTATGGAACAGACATGGCATTTGCATGGATGCCAGGGATAGAAGGGAAAATATGGAGGAGGCCAGCAGCTTATCTGTTCCGACCAGAAACACCTGTTAATGAACAAGAAGGAAAGGTGTTTGTAATGGACATTGAGAGCATTATTGCAACAGCTGAGTATATTGCTGTGCACGCCCAAGACAAAGAAGGAAGAGCATGGAGGGCAGTGATAGCACTAGCAGAAGGATGTAGGTTGACCCAGGTGTCAGATGAAGAGCTGTTCTCAGAAGAAAAGGAGGAGGGGGAAATGGTGTTCATGATGAGTGTAGAAATATGGCTAAGAGTGGCTCACAAACAAATAGCACAGAAAATTGCGATGACACTTGAGGCACCTGCATGCACCCCAGTCCCTTTCTTTAAGGAGGATATGTCAAAGGTGCCCAAATCATTATGGACCATTAGCCCTTATGACGTAGGATGCATAAAAAGCATAGGGGGTGTACGGATAAAATTGAAAAAAGGTGCCATACTACCAAGAGTAAAGCAGTACCCACTGTCAAAAGAGGCAGATGAGGGCATATATGAAACTATAACGGCCCTTATAAACAATGGCATATTGGTCCCCTCAGAATCACCATGTAACACGGCTGTGTACCTTGTGCGCAAGGCTAAAGGGGGGTCTTGGCGCTTCATACAGGACCTCAGGCCCTTGAACAACATAGTAGAAGCTGAATATCCAGTAACAGCAAACCCGGCCAAAATATTGTGTGGCATCCCAGCAGAAGCATCACGATTTACAGTAATAGACCTTAAAAATGCATTTTTCTCAATACCATTACACCCCAACTCACAAGATTTGACAAGTTTCACTTACCGAAATACAAAATGGAAACATACCAGGTTACCACAGGGGTATTGTGAATCACCCTCAATTTTCAATAGAGTAATACAGATGGATTTGGGTAACGTTGAGGTGGAAAGCACAGTGTTACAGTATGTGGATGACATAATAATTTGCAGTATAAATGAAAGTAAATGTAGAGAGGACTCGTTAAAAATGTTGACTATATTGGCTGAAAAGGGGTACAAGGTAGACATGGAAAAAATACAATACTGTCAGGAACAGGTACTTTACATTGGCCAACTGATATCCCAACATGGAAGAAAGATTGCACCACAAAGAGCACAGGCCATCTCAAGCACTCCCATGCCACAGACTGTGAGAGAACTGCAACAATTTCTGGGGCTGTGCAACTACTGTAGAGCATGGGTATTTGATTACAGTTCATACATAGGACCCCTGCTTGAGGGTTTGAAGGAAGCAAATAAAGGGGAGAAAAAGTTGGGGTGGACTATGGAAATGAGGGAGGCATTTGACGAATTGAAGGACGCGATATCAACAGCTCCAGTACTGGCATCCCCAGACTATGAGCGACGCTTTTTTATATTTTCACATTGCGACTCAGCAGTAATGAAAGCAGTATTGGCCCAAAAAACAAGCATGGGCTATAAACCAGTAGCCTTTTACAGCGGTCACTTAGACCCCGTGATGTTAGGCCACTTCCCTTGCGAACAAGGTCTCGCTGCAGCTGCTTTTGCAGTAGAAAAAGCATCAGCGATAACGATGGGGTGTCCAACTACACTGTTTGTGGAACATGCACTATTTGCAATATTGAATAAACCCAAGTCCACACTAACTACACAAAGGGCATCCGGTTATGAAATCATTTTGTCTAGGGCTGAACTAGCGATTGTTAGATGTAGCACTGTTAACCCTGCAAGGTTCCTAGCAGAAATAATTGAGGAGGGAGATTACGCCCACGACTGCACCGAACTAAATGAAATATATTCATGTACTAGAAAAGTTGAAGAAAATGAACTAGAGGGAGGTGAGCTTTTGTTTATTGATGGGTCATCAACTATTGATCAAGGAGATGGGATACGGAGGACTGGGGCAGCAGTGGTAAAAATGATGGAGGCGCCGGTGTGTGTGGCTATGAAGTGTGTACAGTTACCACAGCATTACTCTGCTCAAGCCGCAGAACTAGTTGCACTAATATTAGCATTAAAGGAAAGTTTTAACAAACGTGTAACAATATATTCCGAAAGTGCATATGTTACATCTACTGTTCACTCAGGGCTATCAAAATGGAGAAGAAGAGGGTTTAGGAGAGCTGATGGCACTCCAGTGCAACATGCCCTCTTGTTGGCTGAATTAATTGAAGTAATAAATGACCCCCAAGAGCTAGCCCTAGTAAAATGCACCGCACACACCAATGGTGAAGACCACGTCTCAAAAGGGAATGCAGCAGCAGACGCACATGCGAAATATGTTGCATACTTTGGTGAGATATGGAACCCCACAGACTCACAGAGAGGGAGAGGGAGGGGAATGGCGAGGGAGATGTTAATAAGAGAAGGGTACACCCATCTCCCAGCCACACAGATTATGGAATTACAAGCGGCTGCACCAATGGCCGAAAAGGAAATATGGGTAAAAAGAGGATGTACAATGTCACCAACCGACGCACTATGGCGCCAGGGTGGTACTGGGAAAGTTGTAATACCATTGGCACTTTTAAATACCGCCCTGAGCCAATTACATCACCCAGCCCATACAGGCAAGGAAATAATTGCAGCACGAATTAGAGAAGATTGGTTCTGTCCCGAGTTGAATTCTCATGTGTCAAATTTTATCAGCAATTGTCTCACATGTCAACAGTTTACGGCCGGTCATACCCTAAAAGTGATAAGAGGTACCATACCCCGGCCAGAAGGACCTTTTCGGCACCTTCACATTGACTATGTTGATATGATCAACATATGTCAAGGTAATAGGTATATGATTGTAGTAGTATGCCCATTTTCTAGGTGGATTGAAGCAGGGCCCTGTTCACACCCAGATGCATTTAGAGCAGCCAAATTCCTAGTAAGGGAGGTCTTCCCCAGGTGGGGAGTGTGCGAGGTGTTAAGATCAGACAACGGCCCGCATTTCGCAAACGAAATGTTCCAACATATCACAGCCCTGCTGAGCATAAAGCATAAATTTGCATGTGCATATCACCCACAGGCTAACGGTGTATGTGAACGCCTGAATGGCTTATTGAAGGAGGCAGTTGCAAAGATACAACAAACAACAAAGAAAAGTTGGTTGTATTGCCTTCCGTTAGCCTTATTCGAATTAAGGAACAGGCCAGGGTCCGACCACCACCTCACCCCACATGAGGTGGTTACTGGACGTCAAATGCGCCTTCCCCTAACGCCAACGTCAAGGGCATTCACTGACCACGAAAGTTCAGCGAGTGTACTAGGTGATGAAATGTATCAATATGTGTCGTCTTTGATTACTAGTGTTGTGTTTGTGTCTCAACAGCTCGAGCGCACGCGGGGCGGGTCCACCAGAAATCAAGAAGAAGGCGCCAGTACAGAATTAGAAAAAGAGAACTTGTGCAAACTTGCCAAAGGTGACCACGTGCTACTTCGCAATTTCAATAGGAAGTGGAACGACAAAAGGTTCACCGGCCCACATCTGGTAGAAGAAGTATCACCAAGAGCAGTAAAACTAAAGGACAAGCGTGCCTGGAACCACCTACATGATGTAAAGATATATAAACTGCAGACCCGCCCCAGCGCCAACGACAGGTCCATTGGAAGAACAGCAACAACATCCCCGACGGCGGAAGGAAGTTCTACCACAGACAACGACCCAATTCACTACCCAGCCACCCCAGAGACAACAACTGACGAAGAAAGGGGTGATCCCTACACTGCCCACCCCATGGTCACACGTTCAAAGAGTAAAAATACTTCCGCCATCTGAGCGCAAAAAACCCCCCCCGCCCATTGACTCCCAAGGACTTAAACTGAAAGCCACTGGCCGCACAAATACACATGTAAACACGTGAATGTTCTCTTTTTTTTCTCGCACATACAGGAACTGCGTATTATTGTATAATTGCAATTTAAACTGAATGTTCTCTCGCACAAATACACATGTAAACACGTGAATGTTCTCTTTTTTCTCTCGCACATACAGGAACTGCGTATTATTGTATTGTTAAGTAGAGAGCTAATTAACAAGTCCACTGTCCAGGCGTAGATGGTACTCCCAGACGATAATTACCCAGAAGAATTGTCACACCAATTTGTATACGAAATAAAAAGGCCAACATACCTAAAATGAAGAAGGGTACGTGTCTACTACACAGCCTTTCTCCTGGCCATAGAATATTACATGCCCCACCTCCGCCCATACTTGCCGGTCCTAAGAGACCGATCACTTAGAGTAGCGTGGGAGCAGCTCTTCGCCTGGGCACTGAATGACTATTTAATAGGGAGAGCTTAAATAAAACAAAACTAACATCTAAAAACGAGCATTTCTGAGAATTTTTAGGCGGGCAACTTTAACGTCGCAAGAATACGCTGCCAGGACTGCAGCAAGGTAAGAGCAAAATGCCGGTGAAATTAGCAGTTGTAATAAAAATAATAGGGATTTTGATAATCACCGGATTTTTGGCTGCCTCTGTCTGGCAGTACAGCTGTGCTATCAATTTTATTGCTGCACCCAAACCTAATATACCCCCGTTCCTTGCTGCAACAGGTGTTACGTCAGGTGGTAGTAGTAACATTGCACCCAAGCAAAATAGAGTTAAACGCAGCACATACTCAGACAATAAAGGTATTGATAATTATGTACAAGATTCAGCACACGTCACAAACAACATATGGTACCAGCACATGACCCGCATTGGTAAGCAGACAACTGAGGATAGCTGCTACGTCTGCTCATTAATACCATACGCCATGAGTGCTTCACGAACATTTGTTGCCACAGAAATAAATGAGAAGATAGCGCAGTGCATAATATACTTGCCACTGTTCCAGACGAAAGGAAGATTCCAAGGAACTGTAGTGCACATGACATGGAAAACACGAGACTCATACCCATATGAAAACAACTTCCTCAAGACCTACTTGAGCTATCACAAGACCAGTTTACATGCTGAAGCATTCAAATATATAACAAGTGGCCCTGCAAAAGGAGAAACACAGAAAGTAACACTGCAGTATTTACCATGTGATTGGTACGCCACTGAAGTTCCGGGTAAACAAGGATGCTGGGAGAGGCCGCTACTGACGATAACAGGAAAGGTGTATCTGGACAACAGCTGGGAGATAGGAGTGATTGGCAGCAACATGGTAACAAAAGAAACTATCTCAACCATCGAGGCACACAATCACCGATGTTGGACGACGTGGATCAAGTATGTACCAAGGCTCACGTGGGTAGAAGAAGATGAAGACCCAATAACGATACTACCGTTGACTGCGCCCAAGGTATGCTACCAGCATAAAGGAGAGGTGGACGTAGGATATAACACCAATTGTGCAAGTGTGACGGAATTACCTGAGGGGGGAGCGGGAACAGCAGTAATAATGGACCATTATTGGGCCTGTGGAGAAAAGGCATACCATACGCTGCCTCCCCTGTGGAATGGTGTGTGCACAATGGTACACGTCAATGTGCCATCACTAGTGGTACCTAAGAAGCATGTCAATGTGGCGAAATTTCCTAGAATGAATGAAGGGGATAAGAGAAGAAAGAGATCTGCACCACTTCGGGAGGAGCAAGGGAACAGGACCAACAGCAATGACACTGTCCTAAATAGAAGAAAAAGACAAGGAGAGCCGCTGACAGGAAATTACCTGTGGGGAAGGTCGGAAACGGCACTAACATCAATACCGCCAGAACACAGACTATTTAGCAGAGCAGCAATGTTCTTCTCCTCAATAATACACCCGGGACTACAGGCTTACGCAAACGCAAAATGGCTCCAAATAACTAGATGGGAACTAATGATGACCATCAATTCTACAGTAAATGGGTTCAACGCAATAAAAGAGGAGCTGCGAGCTGTAAGGATGGTAGCACTACAGAACAGATATGTATTGGACCTTCTCACAGCAATGGAAGGAGGAGTTTGTGCAAAGATAGGACAATCATGCTGCACGTTCATACCTGCCAATGATGCTGACAATGGTACACTGACAGAAGCAGTTTCGCAATTGGCCCAGATGCACTCCAAAATGATGGATGAAAGCAACGGTGTGAACAAGGATAAGAGCTGGTTTTCACTGTTATGGTCATGGATGCCATCTTGGCTGTCAGATGGACTAAAAATAATAGTGGGCTGTACTATATTGGCTGGAGCTACCCTGATCATAATTAGATTTTGTAAGGCACGGAAGGCACGCACTACTGACGAGTTGCTGGAAATGGTGGGAATGCACCCCTTGATGCCAACAGATGACGGCCAGCATACAGGCTTAATAATACAGGAGAGGGAAAAGCTGCGCACCCAAATAATAACCAACCATCTAGACCCACCATCCGTGAAGATCGAGAACCCAAGAAACCCCAGGAGCTACATAGGAAGATGGGTATACTGTACTCCTGGAGGTACCTGTGAATATATGTATTGGTCCTTTGAAGATCATGTAAACCACTATGGACATCTCGGAGGAATAACTAAGATATGGCGAGTAAGAGGAGATAACGAGAAGGATATGTTTGTGGTCGACAAGTCGACCAGAGGGGGGACTGAAGTGGGAGAATGGAAGACCAGGCTCCCGTCCTTCGCCTCTCGCGCATGGCCTAGAGGGTCACGACCCAAACACCCGCCACGAGAAGAGTTTGTCCATTTGCCAGACGACCAGATACCCTGGTACAGGAACATACGGATGTGTCCATCTGCCTGCCCAACAGCCCGCACTGGCCATGCCGACACCTGCGGCACGGATCAACTAGACTAAAATCTACACGTCGTTAGAGATGCCATGACGACCTAGACAACGGGAAGCACATCTGTACAAATATACACACTGGACATTCCCACACCAACCTACACGAAGAATATACTCAGTGCTATGACGTAGGCGACAGGCATATTCACGGACGTGCATCTTTATTATTTTTACATAGGCTTTCAGAATGCAGAAACGCAAGACGCGTCATGAACTCTTCTACTAGCTTGCTCACGCTTCTCTTGAAACCAATTACCGCCATGAGAAGTATAAAGAAGACAATACTGGTCATAAAATTATATGCTCCTATAACCTAAAGCACCTATACACCAAACGGACAACTTATGCACCAGGCCCAAGGAGGCCTCAAACAAGAGCTCCCGTGGACATTAACAAGGCAAGAGTCAGTTGCTGATCCTGCAGAATGAGCTTGGCGAAGCAACCAGCCAAGGTCGCAATGTTGCAAACCTACGTTCCAAGAGCAAATCATCAAAGGCACGATGTTGCAACCTCGTACTCCACGCACCGTTAAAGTCACCCCGACAAATTTAACCAGACGCGCAGTAGAAAAACAATATTAATTGTGCAGAATTCTGCCTCTTTCACGGTCCCTCCCCACGTGACCAAGCCGAACCTGACGAGATGCCAAACCCAGGAGAACAGAGGCGTCTGGATCCCTCGCTACGAGACACTGGCAGATACACTTGAAAGGCTCAATGGACATCTGCAACAGTGGGAGCGGTTCCCCGTCCAGCTATGAATAAATCCTCACATTGTCTGCATGTACCCATAGTGAAACATTGTTACAACTTACAGGTACACCGAGAGCTGGGAACGACGGTGGTCCCAGGCTGGGAAGCTCACGGGCGCACCAATCAGAACATGGGGCTCTTATCACTGACGCCAGCAAATTTAGCCAATCCTCAGGAGTCTTCATGTAACAATTCTCATGTATCTAATTGTAGGGACAACCCAGATATACCACCTGACTACACCTTGTCCACTAATATCATTTTCTATATGTGTGCTATACTAACCCTACCACTCGAACACCCAATTAAGAGTGGCGATAGGTTTTTTGTTAACTTTCTGAAGTGACGCAAGTAGCGCGTCATAATACCGTAAAAAGGGCCTGCGAGCCCCACGATTGTGTGTGTGTCAGGACGAACGCGTACGCTCCTTGACCCATCCCTGCCGTTTTGTTTAATAAACAGCAGAGTCACCTTGCTCCTTGTGTGCGTCTCATACTCTAGCTCATCTCATCTGGGATATACACGGGAGGAGTTGGGGCCTCCCTGCCTGGAGGTCCGCGGACGGCCCGGCCGACCCCGGCAGAATTTCCCCCCGACAAACACATACCATATCAACACAATATATATACAAATACGACAGTCGCAAGCGTTATAAGCACGAAATGTGTAATCCACCTGAAAGGGAAGGAAAACCGGCAGTGCGATAATGCTTTAGACTCAGTTCGCCTTCAGAGGCACCTAACTAGATGGAAGTCCGAGCCCTGCGAAGAGTGGAGCCTTGTGCTCAAAGTACCTGCACACGCCGGTGCCAACGGGCAAAAGGAGAAGCTCTTCGGAGGAAGTCAGGCAGTTCAGTATAGTGCACAAAGAAGAAGAACAGGCTCCGCCACTCAAGGAGATCGACATGGTAGTGGTGTTTCCAGCCTCCTCTTATCCATGGTTCCCTTCGCGCCAAAACGGAGGGGAGCCAATGGGAGATCCGCTCATCAACACACATACCATTCATGGACCAATCACGGACCACGGTGGTCCCAGGCATTCACACCACCCTAGACTCTCTGGCACCCAGGATGTGTATTGGGACCAGACATCCCAGCCCACACCCTGGAGGCACACAAACGACATGTAGAAGCCCGCGAAAGCAACCAGGTTTCGCGGGAAAGTACATGCCCAAATAAGGAAGGCCCCGGGTCGCCTGACCTGGGGAAGGTGAAGGGAGCAAGACGGTCAGTGGACCGGACAAAGGAGCCTTGTGGTCTGGCCATTTTGGGAGCCAGGCCACCATTTTGGGTTCAGTGCGAAAAACGTGCTCAGAACGCCAAAAGGAGCTCAAAATAAACAAAACGATCGCTGCCACCATTCCAGTCCCTGAATGACTTGCACCGATCAAATACCATCCTAAAAGAGTATCTAGGGCCCGTAGAAGGCTAGAGACCCAAGAGAGCTGTAATTTAGCTTACAGTGCCCTCTTGTGTCATGTTGCGCGAAAGCCGCAGCATGATAAAGGAAACTACGGGAAACAGCGTTCCCCGGTACTGACTGTCTTAAGGGCATGTCAGTTTCCCCGTAAGAAAGGAGCGAAAGCCCAGAGGAGTGCGGCAGAAGGCTGCACTTCTCTGGCAAAGTCAAGAACAAGGTGAAAAACAACAGCAAAAAGTTTAGGGGTTGCCACATGGAAGGAAAATTACCTACAATTATGAAATCTTTCCTAACACTAGGTGAGCCGAAGCAACAGGTCAAAGTCATCAAACAAGGGTCGAGTAAAATCCCTTGTACAATCGAAAGTCTTTGACCCGTAACCAAGAGGAAACCAAAGGGAAGTGAATCCTGCATTGTATAAAGCAATGTGAATTGTGTAACTGGTAAGTGTGAACCCATCTGAGGGAAATTGCCCAACGTGCAGAGTAATTGAATATACTTTTTGGTTGTTGTTTATGGTCCATCAGGCCTTCTAAGGCAAGAGACTTTGTAGAAACGAGACTTGGCCCTAGAAGATCCCAGTATTGCTACAAGGATTAATAACCTTGTGCTGGCGAGGCCCAGGAGTGTGCTGTGATCAAGGGTCTTGCCTTGTACCATGCTAAAAACGTGAGGAATGGAGTCCCCAACCATATCATCATCACTCATCATTTGCTGAACACTTTGTTCTTTTCTTGTAAATATTATCCCCCACTATTTTGAAAACTTAGATGTAAGGACTGGCAATATATATATATTTTTTAGTATAGGCCCTTTTTATTTGACAAGATGCCGTTAGGACTGTCTTATTATTATTTGATAGTTGTAGCTTGCTCGCATCTTAGATTTAGGATTTGATTAGGTGTTTTTCTCACCCATTCATACAGTTTAATAAACACCCTTGAACTGTGATCCCTTTTATCTGTCATTACAGTTACCACTATGAGTGCCTTACAATACAAGAGAATCATATTCCGCAATGATACATGTGAATCAGAATAATTTACAGAGAAAATGTGATGTTCATCAGTGAAAACTGCACTAACTATTAGTGAGTTTTGGGACAGAAATACTGTGCACAGACATCCATATTCAGTTGGTTATGCTGCCTTATAGAAAATGTACAGTTTTGAGGTGTGGTCATGCCTAATTTGTGTTCACTTAATGTATTTTTATTGTTTTCCATTTCCTTCCTTGCAGCATTCTAACTGATGCCCACACTCAACATCATCAGACATGTTTAATGAGTGCATGTAAAATTCTGCCTTCTCACAAAACATCCCTGCAGTATTCAAGTGAGACTGGAACATCTGCTGCGGTGTCTATGTGACATTCATGTTTTTAACAAAACAGGAGGTAAATTATGATATGTGCCTCATTTGCAAGTCAGACAGCTGTGTCTATATATTGCGTGCCTTATGGGATAAAAACACCTAAGGACACCAAGGAAATGGTTTTCAGGTTGAAATAACCCAATTGTGCAAATATCACACCCTGCTTCCCATCTTGACAAAGCTTCCAGAAAGTACTATGCCAAAAACCCAGATCATCTGACAGGTGTTTACCTCTCACTGTTGCTAATCATATCTCAGTTTTCCTAACGTCTTTCTCTTCTGTGTTTATGTCCTGCCCATGCTAGGCATGTGCTGGGGAAATGGTCACCTAGCAGTGTGTGTGGCACTACTCAAAAAGTATTATTAAATATGCTAATGCACATCACCATTATCCGCATTACTTGCACTACTGGCTTCAATTCTGATATATTACATGCGTGCATAAATCACTTCTAAGCTTGAAATGCAACAAAGGTGTTATATCTATTAATTGTTGAATCAAGACTAGGACACTGATGTTGATGAGGATTGAGAGTTGCGCTTGGGCTGGGTTCTGCAACCTTTGGTTCTCCAAATGTATTGAACTATAGTTTGCAATAATCCTAGCCAGCATAGTCATTGGTGAGGGATCATTGAAGTTGTAGTGAAACAAACATCTGGAAAGCCACAGGCCTTTGGCTCTTCAAATGTATTGAACTACAGTTCGCAATCATCCTAGCCAGCATAGTCATGGGTGAGTGATCATTGATGTCGGAGTGAAATAAATATCTGCAGAGCCACATGTTGCAGACCCCTGCACTAGGGGCCAGAACATATGCTCCATCTGTGCTACAAGGTGTTTTTAAAAAAAAATAAAATAAACACAGTTTAATGACCTGCTTTTAGGTTCAGGAATGCAGAGGTAGAAATGCTGCACAATTGGGTTCCTGAAAATACTGATATGTTTGAAATGCTTAATTTTTCGAAAATGCATTCATATAAGATGTGTGTATATATATATATATATATATTACATGGCCACAGTAGTGGCCATGTAGTTATGGTTAAGTTGCTGTTTCCATAGGAAGAGCACTTTTTGGGCGGCTTATAACTTCACTCTGCCTGGACGGATCCTCACCAAACCTTGCAAAAAAAGTAGTTGGGTCACTCTGAATTTTTATGCAAAGTTTGGTGAGGATTCGTCCAGGGGGGGAAAAGTTATAGGGGGGGTCCCAAAACTTTTTTTTTTCCCATAGACTGAATGGGAAAAAACTTTGCGCACGGCTACACCCCGAACCGCTGGACGGATTTACACCAAATTTGCGGCAGGAGCGGCGGCCTGGTCCCAAAAGCGTGCTTTTGTAAATTTGGTGTAAATCTGTCCAGTAGTTTTTTTAAAAATGACCAAAATGTAAGGCAAAAAAATTAGTGATATCTGCGTTCGCTTCGCGGACGGACTTCCCTGTTCGCTCCGCGGACAGCACCCCGATTGGCCCATGGGCTTGCGTCATGTCCGCGGACATGCGACGTGTTCGCTGATTGGACGGCAAGGGGCGTGGAGCGCGTCAGATTTTCTGTGGCGCCCGCCATCTTGTATTCGCAGTCTACCGCGTACAGCGCAGTGAAACATGGATAAAAAATTGTATTTAGTGCCGTGTGTTGGTGTGTAAGAGTGTTTGGGGAGGGTGGGGGAGTATGAGATAGGTTCAATGCTTTGTTTTTTTATGTGCTAGACCTTTTTGTTGCGTTCGATTTGTCCGCAGAGAACACGGCTGTTCTGAGATTTTGTAAATAAACTAAATGGTGGGGTGTTTAGAGGACGGAGTATGTGTCATTTTTGTTCGCAAGGAAGGTAAAAATGAGCTATGAACACTTGCAGTGTACTTAATTGTTCGTAAATACACAAACTGGGGGTGTCCTCTGGACGCTGTCCGTATTGTAATCTGTCTAGTTGAATGTGTTCTAAGAACACTCGCAGTGTCCCAAAATGGTTGCAAATACACAAAATGGGGGTGTTCTGAGAACGTTGTTTGTATTGTTCGTTGTCAGGGTGAAAGTGTTTTAAGAGCACTCCTTTTGTTCGCTAATAGTACAATTTCCTAGGGGCCTCAACCGACTTTTTGTCCACTAAAGAAACGATAAATCCGGCTAGTGTGAGTCGACATTATGTGATAATCCTATGACTGGCGCTATTGACCTGGCTGACTTGCTTTTGCGACACTAAATCATATCTCCCGCCACTAAGCCTGATATTATCAAAGCATTCATATTCCCCGCCTTTCTCCGTGACGTTACAGGGTGCGTAATGAAACGCGCCCAGTCGTCTCCAGTACTACGCGACTTTACACAGAACCCGGAAGACAACACACATTATGTTACAACACAGCGCGCCACAATTCAGAATATGAAACTGTGATTTAAAAGCAAAGAACAAGATTGTAAATGTTGTAAAGTACATTTATTTGACATAAAATGTTTAGAGAATATTCAGCAATTTGCATTTGTCTTTGTTGTCGATCCGCAAAAGTTCATGTTGAGACACGCGATGTTCCTTTGCGGTACAGAGAGTGTTAGATCAGGTTACAACTCAGTGCGCCACAATTCGGAATATGAAACTGTGGTTTAAAATTAAACAGCAGGATTGTACATTTGGTAAAGTACATTTATTTCACATGAAATGTTTAGTGAATATTCAGCGATTTGCTATTGTCTCTGCTGTCGATCCGCAAAAGTTTCTTTGGAGCCACGCGTTGTTCCTTTGCAGTAGATAGGCTGTTGGTTTATGATAAAAGCAGTAAATGGTCTCTCTGATAATCGGAAGGTTGCTCCAACAACGAGCCATTAGACCACTGTATTGGTTGGTATGTTGTTTGTAGCCGCTAGTACTGCGTAAGGGCATATTGGTCCTTGGCGATTGTCCCATAAAATGGTGAGGGTCATGAAGTTGCATATTTGGACTTGCACCTGGCAGTTGAAGACCCCATCCGCTGGAGTCTGTAAATCGTGACATAGACAAAACGGGGCCACGTACCTGTTTTAAAAAACATAAATTAGTCTCACCAGCCGATCTTCGTTAAAAATCATCATTTTATTTATTAGGGCGTGAAACTATTTGCTATCGAAGATAGTGCAACAGAGTATGTTAATAATAAAATAATAATATTTTCCCATTCATATAGCGCTAAGAACTGTGAGGTATCTAAGCGGTGCTTATTATTAACCGCGGTGTGTGGTGCTCATTTATCGACCACGGAAGGATGAAAGGCTGAGTTTGGCCTTGCCGGGATTCGAACTTGCGTTAGCAAGCTGTGCACGGATGTCAAAGCGAGCGCTGTACTCGCTGTGCCACTTGACAGACTACAGTGAAGTGGCACAGCGAGTAGAGCGCTTGACCGCCTATAGACCGGTTAAATTATTTATATTACCCCTCTCTGTGTCGTCTGCCTTTTTCAGAGCCCTCTAAACGACAGGGGATCAATTCGGCGGTGATAGTGCGCGGTAGAAAACATTATGCCACTTTCAACGAACAAGTTCAACTTCAGCGGTCTTTAATGCTACGCTATTGTAATTATATTTGGTATAAAGTAATGTAAAGGGTTACTTACAGTACAATTGCAATTTCCATTGTCTACGAGTGGTGCAGTCCCAAAATACGACTCTGTGTGTGCCAACGATCTTTCGCATAGTGATATAATATGTAAAAGTGGTTTCGTTTCAGAAATTTCATCTTTATCTTCTCTTACGTTTTAGCAACACTCCTTCAAGAGAAGTCTTTCATCACAATGTCTGTCTGTCAAGGTCAAGGTCAAAACACAATACAACCTTATAGTCTGCTTCGTGAGCCTCTCCGGGGCCCGAGAAAAAAATGGAAGCAGCTGACCTTCACTGTGAACGAGCATAAATTCTTACTTTGCAACATTCTGTGCAAAGCCATCTGTAGAAGTTGGTTTTTGCACGCCATGTTTGTATATTGTTTGCGTGATATTAAAAAAAGTTTGTTTAAAGGACGTTATGGTTCTAAGTAAAGCCGAAAGACCCCTGAAAATAGCAAGTTATGGTAAGCTATGAAAAATAACTCGCGCCAACACCATGCACTGCTAAGACTAACACCCAGGACATCAAAGATGACATCGCAAATGTCATTGATGAAATCACTGATGACATCACATGTGTATGTACTTTTCATGGAATTTGTGTACTAGGGATTTCATTATAATGTTCCGAAAAAAGTGTCAAGGATATTGCAATAAATATCATACCTTTATTAGTGCTTTGAACGATGCATTGATACAAATAGCATTGTATTATGGGATTCTATCTAGTATACTGAGCTGCTAATGGAGAAAGATAGCATTGTGTGCAAGATAAAAGTATAATATTTGTAATGTTAATATGTAGAATAATGAAATGATAATTGTGCTGAAATGTTTGAAAATTCACAAAATGGGGGTGTTCTGAGGACGTTATTCGTATTGTGTGATTGCTTAGCTGTATGCAATGAGGGAATGGTACAGAGAGTAAAGTGGACGCCGTCCACGGACACTGCGGCTGTTCGTGGACAGGGCGTGGTAAATCCAGGTTTTTCCAGGAAATCCAACATGGAAAGAAGACTGTACGGATCAGCCAATCAGATGTCGAGGTTGTGGATTTGTGTTGAAAGAGACTTTGTGTGGTGAAGATGGCAGAGTGGAGAAAGTCAGGGTGTTGGTGCTCGGAGATATGTTTGTGCATGGTTTACAGCAGTACGCTGAATGCAGGCATGTTGCAAAGAACTTTGATGTGAAAGGAGTGGAGGTGGTGTGGAGCACTGTGCCTGATTGCAATGTACAGGGAATTGTACAAGTTTGTGCGGATATGGCCACAATGAACAGTCCGCATGTGGTAGTTTTGCACTATGGTGCTTTCCATTTGGGCAACGTCAGTGCCCCTACTTTGTTGGCTGATTTGGAACGCTTGGTTCAAGCCGTAGTGAAGATCCTTCCAAATGCGAAAGTAATTTTTTCTGGATTACTACCTAGGGCAATATGGGACAATAGTTAATTTTATTGTCGTCTGCAAAACATTGCTAGGTGTGTCATCAACCGAGGCATGTGTGCATTCATGCTTAGAGCTGGTATGTTCTTCTGTAACAATGAGAATATTGATGCCAGTAATGCTGTTAATTTTGAAGAAGATGGCATTTGTTTATTTTTTATCGGAAATGCCTTTTTATTTTGGAATGTAAGGGTTGCTTTGGAGAAGGTTATGTGAAGATTTTAGGAGTAAAGTAAGAAAAAAAAACAAGAAAAAAAATATAAAATAACAGGTGTCTGTCAAGCATCTGTAAAAAAAAAAAAAAAAACGGCTCTTTTCAGAGCCAACTTCAAAGGGGAAATGGGGCACACTATTTAAATTTACATTCACCACGCTCAGATTTTCGATGTGTCCGAGGACATGGCGGTAGTCCGCGGACATGAAAATCACTACGAGGGGGTTAGTATGTTCTATGTTACATGTCAGGGATATTATGGTTACGTTGTGCTACTAAAAACCTATGAAATTCAGTGAAAAAACTTTGTTAAAGGGACGTTATGGTTCCAAGTAAAACCGAAAAACCCTTGAAATTCGCCAGTTATGGTAACATAAGCAACCATAACTCGCGCCACCGTGCACTGCTAACACTAACACCCAGGACATCAAAGATGACATCACAAATGTCATTGATGACATAACTGATGACATCACATGGCTGGCTCTCCCTTTTTATCCTTTACTGACATATCGAAGCCACATAGTTTTCTACAGTAACAGTCAGGAAGTAAAAATTGAAAAGGTACTATATTTGTAGACTTGGGGTCCTGTCACATCATATATGAAACATGTACATAGCGGAAGATACAGGCTTGAAAGAGAGCAATCCTTTCTGTGCATGAAGATAATCATTATGGTTATCAGTACTCTACCTTCCCTCTATATGGACGGATTTGGACCAGGAGCAGCGGTCCCAAAAGCGTGCTTTTGCAAATTTGGTGAAAATTCGTCCAGTAGTTTTTTTTTTAAATGACCAAAAAGTAGGTAAAAAAAAATTAGTGATATCTGTGTTCGGTTTGCGGATACACTTCCCTGTTCGCTCCGCGGAAAGTGTCCTGATTGGCCCATCGTCTTGCGTGATGTTCACGGACATGCAAAGTGTTCGCTGATTGGACGGCGTGGAGCGTGAAGCGCGTCAGATTTTTCGGTAGCGCCCGCCATATTGGATTCGCGGACATCCCCGGACAGCGCGGTGAAACTTTGTTCAAAATGTGTATTTTGTAGAGTGTGTTGGTGTGTAGGAGTGTTTGGGGAGGGTGGGAGTGTGTGAGATAGGATGAAAGTTGTGTTTTTTATGTGTTAGACATTCTTTTTGTGTTAGATTTGTTTGCGGACATCACATGTGTTCTGAAATTTTCTAAATAAACTGACTAGGGGGTGTTCTAAGGAGTCAAAATGTGTCCGTTTTGTTCGCAAGCAAAGTGAAACTGTTCTAAGAACACTCGCAGTGTCCGGGGAGTGTTCGTAGGTGGTGTCCTGAGGACACTGTCCGTATTGTTCTCTGTCAAGTTGAATGTGTTCTAAGAACACACGCGGTGTCCTGAAATGTTTGCAAATGAACAAAATGGGGGTGTTATGAAGACGCTTCTAAGAACACTCGCGGTGTCCGGGGAGTGTTCGTAGGGGGTGTCCTGAGGATGCTGTCCATATTGTTCTCTGTCAAGTTGAGTCTGTCCTAAGAAGACTCGCGGTGTCCTGAAATGTTCGCAAATAAACAAAATGGGGGTGTTCTGAAGACGCTTCTAAGAACACTCACGGTGTCCAGGGAGTGTTCGTAGGGGGTGTCCTGAGGACGTTGTCCGTATTGTTCTTTGTCATGTTGAATGTGTCCTAAGAACACTCGCGGTGTCCTGAAATGTTCGCAAATAAACAAGATGGTGGTGTTCTGAAGGTGCTTCTAAGAACACTCCCGGTGTCCGGGGAGTGTTCGTAGGGGGTGTCCTGAGGACGCTGTCCGTATTGTTCTTTGTCAAGTTGAATGTGTCCTAAGAACACTTGCGGTGTCCTGAAATGTTCGCAAATAAACAAGATGGGGGTGTTCTGAAGACGTTTTTGAGAACACTCCCGGTGTCCTGGAATGTTCGTAGGGGGTGTCCTGAGGACGCGTGTCCGTATTGTTCTCTGTCAAGTTGAATGTGTCCTAAGAACACTCGCGGTGTCCTGAATTGTTCGCAAATAAACAAGATGGGGGTGTTCTGAAGACGTTTTTGAGAACACTCCCGGTGTCCTGGAATGTTCATAGGGGGTGTCCTTAGGACGCTGTCCGTATTGTGCGTTGTTAAGTTGAAAGTGTTCTAAGAACTATCGCGTTGTTCTTAAATGTTCGTAGGAGGTGTCCTGAAAACGGTGTCCGCATTGTTCGCTGGCAAGTTCAAAGTGTTGTAAGAACACTCACATTGTTCGCGGACATTAAAAGTTTCCCATAGATCATAGTTGAAATGTTTGACTCTATGGAGTGATATGCTGCGGTGGTTGTTGCCAGGGCATAGAGTCTTGGGTGCATGGCCAAATGGCCATGCACCCAAGACTCTATGCCCTGGCAACAACCACCGCAGCATATCACATTCATATTTGTTTATAACTTTGGGTGAAAAACAAATGTATAAGGAACAAAGGTATTAGATATTATGGATGTGCTGCTATGGTTGTCCTTATTATTGTATACTTACTGTTTGGTCTAGTAATGGGAGTCCATGTTTTTCTTCTTCATTTCTGTGATAAAAGAAAATAGCATGTTAGTATTAGTATTTTGTAATGACTTATTACATTGTATAAGCAATATACTTTTATTTTTTTTCAACCCTCATATTTAGTAGAGTACAAATCAGAGTACTGTGCAATTTGCTCAGTTTCTGTATTTGTTGCTAAAATCATTGGGTCTGTGGGAGAAAAAAAAATCCATGTTGGATTTAAAAAAAACCCTTTTTCTGTTATGCTACAGTTTATTTGTTTGTTTGTTTTCAGTGTTCACTTGTTGTTTCTGGCTAATGCTTTATACTTTGCTTTGTTGTATTTCTTTTGGAACAGTAACAGATTCTTCATTTGTTTTGAAATTATAACATTTTGGAGCAGTTAGATACCAATTGGCGTATTCTAACTGTCTATTTTTTTAATATATTGTAGTGGTTTTCATTTACCTATGTGGATATTGTTAAATTTTGGGACAGCTAGATACCAATTGGCGTATTCTAACTGTGTATTTTTTGGTCTAAATTAGTGGTATTCATTTATCTGATTAGTTGTTGTAGAATCTTTGAGCAGTTAGATAGCTTTTGGAGTATTCTAAAAGTTTATATTTTTGTAACACAAATTTACTTAAAGGTTTAAATACAGTTTATTTATCAAATTTTGGTTTTAAGAACATCAAATAAGTGTTTGTAAGATTTGCTGGTATTCTCAGCTTTAGAGTAATGGTACTATCATTACATTCAAACCATCCACATTTCTTTTTTATGTATGCAGTGTAGTGCCCTGAATTGGTTGTGGCTCCTGCGTGGTAGATTATACCTATTGGTGTGAAGGTTTTCTTACCAAGTGATATTTGACCATGTGTGAATCCAGTCAGCTTGTAATTGTTTTTGGTACCATCTACATTGTAACGTAGAAGCATTAGTATTACGTATTTACTATGTGTTTGTATTACTAACGTGGAGCGATTATCTGAATTGCAGGTAGAGCATAATCTACCATGGTTTGCATTTTGTACAAGTTGCTGAAATGGAATGGATTCACAATTTGGTATTGTATATATATATGAAGCGTTCATTGGGGATTTCTTCTTGTGTCACATTGTTGCAGAGAGTGCATGTATGTTTCCACATGTATGAAATCTGAAAGATTTCATATATAGGTATGTTTTTGTTTTCCAGTACTTGTAGTAAGTACATTAGAAATTCTTGTGGATATTCCTGTGAGTTTATAGTGAATTTCACCATTCCAGCACAGTAGTCCAATTGTCGTCTTATTCCAAAAACACTATATGTGTTGTCAGGATTGTTTGCTGCATTTCTGTGAAGTACTAACATTTGCAAACACAATGGGTTTGTACTGTGTGAGTAAATGTTGACAACAATTGGTGGTAATTGAAATAGAATATTCATTGCTACATTTGCATAGCAACTTACACCAACTATATTTGAGAATTTAAATGGTCCAGGTAGTTCTGTATCTAACTGCTTTTTTTGGAGTTTGTCTTCCTTCTTTAAAGAAGTACCTGGTTTACTTTCTCTAATTGATTCTTTTTTGTTTGTGGTACTTGATGAAGTATTAGTTTCTTTTACTCTCTTTGGAGGATTTCCAGTGACGTCCTGTTGCATTTCAGTTTGATTCAGTTTTCTTTTATAACATTTTAGTTTTTGTGGAACAGAATATGTGTTTAGATGGGGAGTGTATAGTGAGTGAAGTCTATTATATTCTAAAATGCAAGGAATATCAGCGTTTACTTTACTTGCATCAAAGTTGATTAGAAATAGACCGTTTTGTGTACGTAAGCGTGATAGTGCTACGTAACTCATGCCTTCTTTAAAGACTGTGTTACCAATATCTATCATTGCTTTGTCTAGGGTAAGACCTTGTGATTTATGAATTGTGACTGCGTATGCAAGAGTTAGAGAAAATTGTTCTCTGCGTGCATACATATCTTTGAAGAGAAGGAATCTAGCTGTTGAGCGTCCTATCCGTTTTACTTCTTAAAGTTTGTCAAAGAGTATATTGACAAACTGAATTTTGTTGTCACTTGGGTATGTTTGAAAGCCAACAACTATACCCAGTGCTCCATTAACTAGTCCTTGGTCCACGTCAAGGTTACGTTTAAGCATTACTCTGCAATTTAAGGATAATTTTAATATCTTTTCTAAGCCTGCTGTGTTTGAGATTGATTTTTCTAAATTATTTAGTCTTGTTGTGGCTTGGTCACACATGGGTAGTGTCATACCATGTACATCTAGTTTGTCTGTGGCGCTAATTTCCATTATTGGTTGCATTTCTTTACTTAGCATGATTTCATTGAATTTGAAACAGCTTGCAAGAGTTGGCATTAAGGCCATACAATTGACATTTTTGTGGGCTAATTGTTCCATAACATCTGTAGCACATGCATTATCGCCATAAAGTGTATTAATGTGCCGGGTTTTCAATGTTGCTTCTGCTTCTTTAGAAAGTATACCAACTCTCAAACTTTTTAAAATGTTGGCATAAGTTAGAGCTGCAGATTGGCGCATGTTTTCTGTTAATTCTCTGTATTGGAAATGTTGCCAAAGGTTGACATTTCCAATGCTGCCAACAGTTTTACGGCAGAGTTTGTGCCCTAATGTTTTAAAAATAGGTTCACCTTTTACTGGTGTTAATTGAAGCAGATCTCCAAAAACAATAATGTGTTTTCCTGCAAAGAGCTCTTCATAGTCTGTTTTGAGTACTTCTTGTAATCTGAGGTGAATCAAAGCTAACATCAGGTTGGAGAACATGCTCACTTCATCTATTAGTAGCATTTTCATTTGTTTCAATACTCTGCGTAATTCCATTGCAGCTTCTGCAGAAAGTTTGTAATAGTCTAATTTGTTCTGGTGTTCTACTGGTAATAGTAGTAATCGGTGTAATGTAACACCGCCTATGTTGTAGGCAGCTAAACCTGTGGGGGCAGTGACAACAGCTGACAGTTTGGTGTTTGTCAATTGTTGAAGGAACTTACTAATGATTTTGATTAGGAATGTTTTGCCAGAACCAGCTTCACCACTGACGTACAGTAGTATAGGTTTATAATTATGGCAGGAACATTCTTTATTTTCATGTTTTACACCATGTGCAATTTGTTTTGTTACTTCTTGAAAAATGCTACTTTGCTCATTGTTTAGTTTTGATTGTAGTATAGTTAAGTCTTCCTTATCTTCATACTGACACATGGTGTTTTCTACTTCTATCATAGCTAGTTCTGCTTCATTTGTTATTAGTGGTTCTCCCAGTGGTTCTTGGCTTCCTGTTACAGAAGGTTGACTACTGTCAGGAGTATCCTTATCTAGTTGAGCTTGGAGTTCTTCTTCATGTTGCTGTTCGTTGTGCAACATTGTTTTGTACTGTGTAAAGTTTACATCAGTTATAGTGCTTTCATTTGCTTTGAAAGCATCCTCATATGAGTCATAGTTATCTAGTAATCGTTCTTCTTTTCTCCATGGTTTGAAGAGTTGTAGCAGGGACATGTAATATACTTCTTTATGTTGAGGAGTCTTCAATGACAATTTGATATGATTAATTAAATTTGGTTTAGTGAGTTTAACTAAGCTGCCTTCACAGTCTGTCACTCTATATTTACCTTTTTTTTCATCGGGTTTCATATTAATTTTGTATGTGTAGTTTTGGGCTATTTGGTATAGACACATGTTTTCCAAAGTATTACTTCTGTTTGGGTAGTATGTGTCCAATAAATTGTTTTTTAAAATGTCTTGGCTGTTGGGATCATGTTTGGCTATTGTTTCTATATCTTCATATGATTTTAGAACTCTTTTTCTAGATTTAGCTGGACCAAGACTTAGCCATACTATATTTTCAGATTTACCATACAATGAAGTACCAGTTAAACGATCAGCTGCTTCATAAGATCCACATTCTCTATGGGTGAGCATTTTTATGCCCAAGCTGTATAATTTCTGAGATACTGTTTTATCTGATGACAGGTCATTCCAGAGGTCTTGGAGCTCTGTCTTTTCTGCTTTAGTTAAGTATGCTGTGACATATCGTGCAACTGCAGTAGAATTGTCTGCAATGTACTGCACATCTATGTTTGCATTCCATAAGTGGGCAATGATTGCATTAAAATCATTGATATATTTTTCTTCTTCTTTTCTTTTTATGTAATATGTATTTTTAGGTGACTTACCTTTAACACTATGTCTAACTGAAGACATGAGGTTGTTTACTTGACCTGTATTTGTAACTGGTCTAGGGAAACCAAATCGGCATTTGGTGTAGTATTTGCCTTTGTTTTTGTATTTGCGACGACAATATTTTCCACATTTGTGTCTTTGAAATTGTAAAATTTGTGCACAAAGATCACTATTTGTGGCTTCTGATGGAATTTGACAAGTGACATATTTTTCAATAAACTGTAAAACAGTGACATCACTGTCTTGACCAAATTTAGGAGCATCTTTAATCTATATAAGCATGTGGATATGTGGTGCTCCTCTGGCTTGGTATTCTTTTCTCCAAAAGAAGTGTTGCACTTCTCCAAGGGGAGGAACAGTTTTATTACAAATAAAATGTAGCATAACAATGAAGCGATGGTGAAAATATCTTGAAACATTAACAGGATCCAAAGAACAAAGTTCTCCAGGTGTTAGAATATCTATGTTTGTTTTGTTTTTATTTGATATGCGTAGGAAATCATGTAAATCTTCCCATGCATATTCTGCACAACTTAATGTAACAAACCAAGTGGGTGGGCCAAGGTTTCTGACCATACAACGTACATCTCCATGACGTCGAAAACCAGTACTCTTTAGTACCACGCATATTTGCTAATAGATTTGTAATATTTGATTGTAAAATCTCATCCTTTTGTTGCACTTTCTCTAATAATTGTGTAGCTGTCATATTTTGAAAGTGTGATCCTGATTTTAATATGTGTGCAACTCCGTAACATAAAGTTGCTAGTTCACTTTCAAAGAGTAGGTGGAATATGTATTCCACATTTTGTCTAAATCTGGGATCTTCAGAATACATCCGTAATGAGCAGTATTCTGAAGCTGATATTTGAATAGGTCTATCATCATATCTTCCTCCTTTGCTAGTTGGAAATAGTAGAGGAAAAGCACGTGCTTCTATACTTTTTTCACATATACTGATTGGCGATCCTTTTGTTTGACGCATTTGGTAAGTTTCCAGTACATCTTGTACGGTGTCATTACAGTGCAAAGGATGAATTGTATACTGGTCTAAAGTATTTGATATTGTAGCAGGATCTAGTAGCTCAAATTGACCAGCTTCTTGTGTTTCTTGAATTATTTCAGTTGTATCTTTCAAGTTTTCTTCAATATTAATTTCTTTGTAATATTCATTATTCTCTTTAAGATATTGGAAGGCTTGTCTAACTTTATATACATTTACCAGCTGTTGCCATATTTTTTTGTCTTTTGTAGGTACTCCATTTACTAATATAACTAAAGATTGGTGCATTGGACGTTGTACTCCTAGAGTATGCACATTTTCTTTTAGATTTAATGGTAAATAAACTACTTTTCCACGAATGCCTTTTACCAATTCAGAGGGAGGTAATTTTGCTGTTTTTGGTTGAAGGCGTATTATTGCTTGAAATGGGTATACTGTTTGAATTATGATGCTCTCATATAAATTAAGTTGTTGTAGAGGTTTTGGTACTGGGTATAATTCCAAATTATTTGTGATAGAACGTGAAGGAGTTTGGTTGTTGTCAAGTTTTGTAGTGCAATAACTGCAAAGTATTAAGGGCTCAGTTATTTCATATTTGTTTTCTGCTAGAAGGTAGAGAGCTAATTCAAACCATTTAGAATCTTCATTGTCTTCTATTTTGTATGATAGGTCCACAGTTTTTGTGTTACTTTTATAAAAAAATTCTACGGCAACATACACATACATGGTTTGATACTTCAGCTGATGTACTTTTAAATTTTAGTATTTCTTTTTTGTATGTGTTTAGCAAAAGGTTGCCATGTGTAGAATTGTTGCTTAATTGGTTTAAAGCGATTTCATTCTGTAAATGGCTTTCACTTCCAAAATATTTTTTCTGGATATAGTGAATTTCTTCAAGTAGGTCTTTTGCTGTACCATGTAGAAGGATGTTATTTAACTTTGCTAGTGCTAAAGCAGGACTTTTAGCATAGTACAGTTTATAGACTAGATTTCTTATAGTTGAATGATGTGTTGATATCCTTTTGATATCATAGAAAGTGGTTTTACAAGTAGGTCCTGTAATGCAGGCCAATGAATGTCCTTGTAGTCCTGTGTACATGCGCACTGGAGAGGTATCTATATTTTGCAGTAATTTAATTTTGATTTTGTCTTTGCTTTTTACATATTTATTGAGGAATTGGTGTAAAGATTTGAAACATTGTTTGGGAATGTTACTCATTGACGTGCATGGCCATTTGTACACTAGACGTTCTGATTTAGTTGAATGGAGGGGTAATTCTAAGTTTTCAGGGCATATTTTTGTAAGGAGTACTTCTTGTTCCATTATGGTATTATTCACTTTTTCATAACCTCGACCACTGCTATTTATGGCAATTGTATTCGTTTGCTTTTGTTTGTACGCTTCTTCATTAAAATATGGTTCTGTGCTCGTAGTGTGATTCCATTCACCTCCGCAGATACTTAAGAAGTTCTTTCTGTTGACATTTCGCTTATTGAGAAGTCTTTTTTGTAATTTAGTTATTAGTTTTGTTAGTGGTTTCATTTTGTTTAACAGTAAAATAAATACATTTCTTTTGAGAAGAATTGCACTGTCCATCAATGCTTCTAAGATTAATTTGCTACGATAGGTTTTAAGCTTTGAACCTGATTTCTCTCCTGTTTTTATAAGATTTTGAAGGACTTTGTGACAGTATATTTTGGCTAAAATACTTTTCTTGGTATGCTTACTTTGCACTATATTAAAATTTGAAGAAGCAGTTTTATCTGTACTGATAGGTGATTTTCTGTTAATTGTTTTTTGGTTTGTTTTACATTTTGATAGAGGAAGCGAAGTTTTTGTACTTGAAACTTTTTGTGTTTCACTAAATGATTGTATTAGCTGTTTTGTTTCAACTTTTTTTTACAAATTCTGCTATAGATGGATGCTTATGTTGGACACCTTTATTTTCATTTGCTCTAATTTTGCGTTGCTTTCTACGGAGTTGTCTTTTGGTAGGCATTCTTTAGGATCTGTTGAAGAAAATAAAGAAGATATGGGTTGGGGTGTTCTGGAATGTTTGTGTGCTGTGTGCATGAGTGTTTGAGTAAGATGATAAAGATGTATGTAATGGTGTGTGATTGTGCATTGGGAACTAAAACTAGTAGGGGTAGGTATTCTTGAAATTATGTGTCACTAAACTGGGGTTCAGATGACAAAAAAAAAGTAAGCTAGTTTTGTGGAAAAGTACAAATAGTAAATGTAATGTATACAATTAAAACAGTTGTTTGTTCTATAATATGAAAATTGTAGTGGTTCAGTTGGCTAATTTGTGTGTCCAAAAATAGAAATTTGTGGGCCATTCTGGTTGTAAATCGCTGTTTACGACATGGAAATTTTTGGACAAAATGGTACAAAATCTCTATTTTAAGAAACCAAAATAGCTGGTATTAATGTTATAGTATATGTGATTAATAATATAAATAATATGGTGATATTTTACTTACTTTTTTTTTTAAAGTAACAGGTAACTTCTTAGTTTTTCTTTCTTCTTCGAATTCGGCTGCTTCTTTTCAGGAAACTGGTGTTCACTGCAACTGTGAAAGCTTCAAATTAGTAAGTTTGTTTGTATATAGCACTGTTTTTAATTTAGATATTGTTTTTTTAAATTGAAATCCTCAGTGCCTTCTGTAAAACTATTAAACTAATTTATTTACATAAGATACATTGCATCAGTTCAGTGTATATAATATGTTCTTAATGAACAAATTGTATTGAATGACTAACTGTGGCAAAAATAAAATATCTTTACTATGTCCTGTGAAATTTATAATATATTAATGAATACCACTACTTCTGTAAGTAAACTGTTCTAGGTAATAGCGCCTCAATGTCATGTCTAATTTAAAGTAATTAAGTAAATAAATAAATAAAAACAAAAAGTATGAAATTGTATAAGTATTTTTATAAAGGTTTAAACATAGATTGTGTTTGCATGCAATTTTGTTTGAATATATGTAGTCTATATATTTAATTTGAAAAAATGCTAGTTTAACATGATTTGAGTGTGTGTGTTTAAAGAAAGTAAAAAGTATAAAGGTGTATAAGTGGTAGTTGATTTTAGGAAATTGAAAAAAGTACAGTAAATTCATTTAACAGATTTTACAAGGTAAAAGTCTGTTTGAAAATGTGTTCATCTACCATAGCTCTGAAGTCACATGCTTTTGGCGGGTGTCACACGCCTTGTAAAGGGCAGACTCACCCGCCAAGCCTCCTGCATGCCCATTCATTCCAATGGGCGTCTCACCCGCTAAAAACAAAATCGGGTGATTTCACCCGCCTGTAAAACAAAAATGGTTGAGAGCTATGTCATGTACTATACAGAAAATGTGCATACCTGAAGTTTGTGTTCATGCATATGGATATGCGTGGAGCTGCAAGTAGAAATCTTGAAGACATGTACAGTATTTGTGGTAAATGCTGCTTGCCAATGATATGACACTTGTACTCAGAGAGATTCAGAGTACATTTGCAGTGCTGATCTATGATGATGCAGTTAGATGTAGAGGTCTTGAATGTGATTGGTGCATGGTCATGTGATTTTTGAGGTACATCCAATGAGGGAATGGCAGAGAGAGTGTAGTGGAAATGGTAGAAGGGCTGTTCATGTTACGATATGTCCACGGACATGGCGGTAGTTCCAGGACATCGGGAGTTACATCCGGGGATTTTTGGGTTCAGAAGTCATGCAAATGAGAATAAGCACTGAAAGGGATTGGTCAAGAAAGTTTGGTGGGTGTGTTAAGCCAGGAGAGATTTTTTGAGATACTCTTTTTGCTGAGAGAACAAAAGATAGCTATGGCTGTGTGTTTCAGATAACAGATTGTCTGGATTTTAGGAGATTTGTGGATACATTGGTTGAAGGTGCATGCAGAAAGCTGTGGAGTAGCTGTAGATCTTGGATTTCCACATGTGGAAGTACACTGGCATGGAGTACGTGGAATGAAGTGGTTGGACTTGCTACCTCTCTGTGCTACTTTGGAGACAGAGCAACATCCAGGCATAATTGTAATTCATTGTGGAGGGAACAGTTTAGGACATGTGACTGGAATTTTTTTGCAATTTGCTATGAAAGAAGGACTTAGGAAGGTTATGGACATGTTTCCTAATTCTCAAGTGATATTTTCACGGATTGCGCAGAGACAAATGTGGCTTCGTTCTTCTTCATTTGGTACACAAATGGAAAAAGCAAGGCGCAATGTTAATAAGGCTGTTTGTGCCTTTCTAAGAGATTTTGGCATGTCTTCTTTTCACAATGAAAATATTATGTTTTGTAGTACATACATTTTTCACAGAGATGGAGTCCATCTTACTTATGCTGGCAATCAGATTTTTCTGAGAAATGTACAAAATGCATTGCGACCTTTTTTGGAATTACAACAACGATTTTGAAGTAGATGTTAAGCATTTACAATTTTTGACTTACAAACACCACCCAAAGGCTCTTTTCAGAGCCACCACTTCTTTCCAGAGAAAATTACAATGTTTGTGATGGAGTAGCAACCCAATTTTTTTAATGTTCGCAAACTGTCCGCGGACTTCTAAAAAATACAAAGAGCCCTGATTCATTTATTTTCACTTCCATTTTTTAACTGGGAAAGGCGGCTCTGAAAAGAGCCTTATTTTTTTTTGATTTTTGTAATTTTGTATTTTTTTTGGTTTTTCAGACACGACACACTAGGAGAGGAGGGTAAAGGAGGGTAAAGGAGGGGACACCAACCACAGGGATAAGAAAGGGCGAGCTGAGAGAGGAAGATGTAGAGTGGGTTTTATTTGGGTAGTGAGCAGGTCTTCTCGTGCTCTGAGACGATAGTCTCAAAAGCACTCCGAAGTCGCTCCTTCCTGCAGAGTACTGTGTCACAGTACATACATACAACTGTGACCCTCGAAAGGTAAGGGTCATCAGCATTCTGTATGGCCTGTGAGGCAGCTTGAGAAAGACGCTGTCCCACAGAGGTGGTCCTTGTGGTGACAGGATCATAAACAGAGGATGAAGTAGAGGAAATCAACCTGCTACGTTATTTGCAAGGTACAACCCTGCGAATAGCCCCAGAGTGAAATGACCTGAGGTGTCGCTTCATAGTAGTGGTCCCAAAGCTGTACTTACCGTGCTTCCCGCGACTGAGTATCCTTTTGCACTCATTGCAGGTAACACGGTTCGCACGAGCCTTAGGACCATTCCCATGAATGGTACATAACCGCCACACCCAAGACTCACGCCTAGTGCGGGTAGTAGGGATTTCCTCTACCTCATTCTCATCATCCTCTTCTTGCTCCTCCGCATCCTCACTCCTGTTCCCCTCTTCAGGCCCTTGGTGTCAGGGATGGCACTCTATTAAGAGTAGCACAAGACACCCAGAAATGGTTTGGGTGGTTGTGCCAAAATAAAGTGGACAGATAAGTGCACACACAGCAGAGAGGAAAGAGAACAAAGAGTAGGCCAGAGTAGCAAGGGAAAAAGGTACAGAATGAATTCCCTCTTGGGGTGTATGCAGATCTAGGAAAAGAGTATTCCACGAACCTTAGGAAATACTCTAGCCTTCTACACAGTTTGCTATAAAAGAGGCCCACGCTGTTTGCTCATGGCTTGGAACAGCAACTATGGGTGTCTGTAATGTAGAATCGAAACAAGGGAAGGGGCAGAGGTTGACTGATGGGAACCAACAGACAAGCTCTGTACAAAAGGGTCTACAAACAGTACAAGAGAAGATACTACAGACAAATCCAGGAAAGGAGGTGATAGCAAACAAGCAGAAGGAAATGAAGGGAAAGTCGTGTAGCAGGATAGGATAGCAGAAGACAGTAAGGAACAAGGTTGAGAGCTCAGAGGAGCAGGAAAGCAATGAGCAAGCCCACACGAGCAGGGCTGTAAGTTAGAGAGCCCAGATGAAAAGGGCTTAGGGCAGCAGAGTAAAGCAGGCTGCACGGCAAGGAACCCAGAAGGGCCGGGCAGCAAGGAGTGGGCCCTGAGGGGCAGGGCCGCTGACCGTAGAAGGTAGCAGAGGACTGTAGCGGGCTGCTAGGTCGAGAACCCAGCGGAAAAAGATAGGTAGTAGGCAGCGGAGCGTGATAAGCTGCAAAGTAGGAAGGCCAGAGGACAAGGGCTGTAGGCAGCCGGAGTGAGGTAGGCTGCAGAGCAGGGAGACCAGAGGACAAAGGCTGAAGGCAGCCAGAGTGAGGCAGGCTGCAGAGCAGGGAGCCCAGAGGACAAGGGCTGAAGGCAGCCGGAGTGAGGCAGGCTGCAGAGCAGGGAGCCCAGAGGACAAGGGCTGAGGCTGGAAGGCAGCAGAGCGTGATCGGCTGCAATGTGGAGAGCCCGGCAGGGCAAGGGAGGAAGCTGGAAGGCATCAGAGCGTGATCAGCTGCAATGTGGAGAGCCCAGAGGAGCAGGGCTGTGAGGCAGGGAGCCTGGAAGGCAATGGCAGGAGGCAGCGAAGTGTAACAGGCTGCAAGGCAGGAAGCCCAGAGGAGCTGGACTAAGGTAGGGAGCCCAGAAGGCTAGGGCTGTAGGCAGCAGGGTGTAGCAAGCTGCAAGGCAGGAAGCCCAGAGGAGCTGGACTGAGGCAGGGAGCCCAGAAGGCTAGGGCTGTAGGCAGCAGGGTGTAGCAAGCTGCAAGGCAGGATCCAAGCAGGGGAGATGGTAAACAGCATACAAAGATCCGTAGAAAGACGCGAAAGGTGGAGGAAGGACTCTCAATGCAAGAGGCTGAGCCACTGCAGGCAGCAGCCTTTATACTGCCTAGCCCAGCACAGAGGCAGGCTAATTGGTTGCACCTGGCTAAGCACACCTGCAGGCAATCGACCACCTCCCTTTCTGTTCCTGGGCTGGTGGAAGCAGGGCAAGTCCCTAGGGCTTCTGGGGGGTGTAGTTCCTTTGATGACCAATAGGAAAAGCCAGGAATCGATGCTTGTAGCCAGGTGCATTGTGGTATACGTAGTTTGTTGGAAAAAATAATAAAGCACCAAAGTCTCGCAAATGTGAAAATAAGTCCCCAAAGTAAATATAGATTGATCTAAGAGTCTGTTGTAAATAAATGATAACCAAATAGTCCATATTGAGCGCAAATGGATGCGCCCATGGCGCAGGCATGACACTTGGGGAGGTGGTGGTGGTGGAGGGGGTGGGGGTGGTGCTGAAGCAGGTGCAGCACCAAGTGGAAGTTCAGCAGCCAAGGATGCCATTTCGATGATGGTGTAGTCTGCAGGTGGCAGCACAAATCACTGTGTTCTGAAGAATAGCCAGAAACACAATGGGAATAAGCTCTTGGGTGTGGTCTTTTATAGGGGTGCTTGTGCGCGGTCTGCGGACAGATCGAACACAAAAAAAGGATCGGAAAGTTTCAAAAGGTATATAGAAAGTCAAGATTGCTATGTGGGACTTGTGGCATGGTGAGATTTTATTGAAAAATATTATGGATTAACTGAAAATGTACTTTTAAATTGTTCGGGGACACGAACAGTGTCCGCATTTCAGGACACACGATGAGCGCGGGCGCGGTCATATGATCTGTTTGCGAACTAGTCTGCGAAGGAAGCGCCTGTCCGCAGGACACCAAGTGCACGGAGATGGGTTAGCGCATGCGCATTGATGTCCTACGACACTGTTCGGGTTCTGAAGTAATTAAAAGTGCGTCACACGTGAAACGAATATTTCAGGACACCGCGTGTGTTCTTAGAACAGTTTAAACTTGGTAGCGAACAGTAAGGACAGATATAGTGTTCTTCAGGACACGTGTAATTTAGTTTATGTAGGAACATTTCAGGACACCAATTGTGTTCTTAGAACACTTTCAATTGGGTAGCGAACACTACGAACAGTTGTACTGTTGTTCAGGACACATCATTTTCGTGTATTTAGGAACATTTCAGGACAGCAATTGTGTTCTTAGGACAGTTTTAAGTTGATAGCGAACATTACGGACAGATATAGGCCCTCATTACGACCCTGGCGGAAATCGCGGTGCTAAAAGCACCGCGGAGCACGACGGAAAGCTGCCGATAGCGCCATGGAGGTTGGCGGATTTTCCGCCCCATGCCGACCTTGGCGGGGCGGTAAATCCCCATCCCCCATTTTACCCTTCCCCATTCCCATTTTTGCCCCATAGGGTATAATGGGAGTGGGGAAGGCGTTAATTGCGCCACCGCAAAATACGGTGGCGTAATTAACATCAAGGTCCCGTAGCGCCATGGATTTCTCCGCCCGGAAAAACCAGGCGGAAAACGTTCCATGGCGCTACGGGAACTCGTAGTAGGGCGGACGGGTCCGCCGCGATTAACGCTGGCGTAAACCCACTCCGCCAGGGTCGTAATGAGGGCCATAGTGTTCTTTAGAACACTTTAATTTTTGTTTCTTTACGAACATTTCAGGACACTACGAGTGTTCTTAGAACATTTTCAACTTGCATGAGAACATTACGGACGGATGTAGTGTCCTCAGGACAGTTACATTTTCGTTTCTTTACGAACATTTCCGAACAACCGCGGTGTCCGTGGACACCTAAATTGGTTTTATTACAAGGAACTGAAAGTAAATACAACACAATATAAGAAAAGTAACTTTATTTCATATATATATATATAAAATTATGACTGGGAAGGTGGGGCAGAAACGGAAACAAAAACAGGAGAATAAGGGATTTCTAGATAACTGGGATCAGGTGAAGAAGGGAAGGAAATGTCATCGAAAAGCTTTGGTCCATAGACAGGATTTGGGGTTAACTGCGTGGGGTAGGGTGAGGGGGGACAAGTGCAGGTTGGACAATGGTGTGCTTTTGGGGGTTTCACATAATTTTCCACAAGGTTTTTCAAATCCATAAAATTTTGCATAAGGTCGTCCATTTTTTGATGAATCTGCTGTAGAGTGATATCCTCTGATTGTTGTTGTGAGATGCTTGGAATTTTTGTATGGTCTGTAATAAAAAAAAATGTATATGTTAAATGTATACAAAATAATATTTATTAATTGGTTTATATAGTAAAGTGTGTACCATTAGGTGGACTATTTTCTAACATTTCCTCTCGTGGGAAATGCTCCTCTAGCGAGTCGAGAGTAGTACACATTTCTGTGAGAAAACAAAAAAGTAATATGTTTTTTTTTCTAATATAGAAAGTTTATAAATATATGAGTAAAAAGAAGTGCACATACTATGTCTTGTGAGATATGTAATCAGTAGTGTATACGTCTGGTCTTGCTGTTGGTTGTGGAGCGTCTGTGAGGTAATTATGGTGGAAGCCACTTTATCTTCTTTTGGTATATTCCTTTTTAAAACATATTGTATTTACATGAATGGTTAGTGTGTTACATATATGGGTATTTTTTGTATGTTTGCTGCTTTGTGAATTTGTTAAATGTTCCTATGTTATGATATAAGTATTACACATACCTCCCCAGAGTTTTTAGGTGGTGGTACTGTTCTCCGAACATGTCCGCGAACATTAAATAAGTTTGCGGACATCAAGTTCATAAGAAGAGATCTAGTCAGTTCCATATGACATGTATATAAAGTCAAAGTCATTATTGTTAATTTGTGCTACTAAAAAACTATGAAATTCAGTGAACAAACTTTGTTAAAGGGACGTTATGGTTAAGTTGCGCTACTAAAAACCTATGAAATTCAGTGAAAAAACTTTGTTAAATGGACGTTATGGTTCCAAGTAAAACCGAAAAACCCTTGAAATTTGCCAGTTATGGTAAGCTAAGCAACCATAACTCGCGCCACCACCGTGCACTGCTAAGACTAACACCCAGGACATCAAAGATGACATCAGAAATGTCATTGATGACATCACTGATGACATCACATGTGTATGTAGTTATGGTTAAGTTGCTGTTTCCATAGGAAGAGCAATTTTTGGGTGGCTTATAACTTCGCTCTCCCTGGACGGATCCTCACCAAACTTTGCAAAACAAGTATTTGGGTCGCTCTGAATTTTTTTGCAAAGTTTGGTGAGGAATCGTCCGGGGGAGGCAAAGTTATAGGCGGGGTCCCAAAACTTTTTTTTTTCCCATGGACTGGGACCAGGAGCAGCGGCTTGGTCCCGAAAGCGTGCTTTTGCAAATTTGGTGAAAATCTGTCCAGTAGTTTTTTTTAAAATGACCAAAAAGTAGGTCAAAAAAAATTTGTGATATCTGTGTTCGGTTCGCGGACACACTTCCCTGTTCGCTCCGCGGACAGTGTCCTGATTGGCCAATCGTCTTGCGTGATGTTCACGGACATGCAACGTGTTCGCTGATTGGACGGCGTGGAGCGTGAAGCGCGTCAGATTTTTGGGTAGCGCCCGCCATCTTGGATTCGCGGACGTCCGCGGACAGCGCGGTGAAACTTTGTTCAAAATGTGTATTTTGTAGAGTATGTTGGTGTGTAGGAGTGTTTGGGGAGGGTGGGAGTGTATGAGATAGGATGAAAGTTGTGTTTTTTATGTGTTAGACGTTCTTTTTGTGTTCGATTTGTTTGCGGACATCACGGGTGTTCTGAAATGTTCTAAATAAATTGACTAGGGGGTGTTCTAAGGACTCAATATGTGTCCGTTTTGTTCGCAAGCAAAGTGAAACTGTTCTAAGAACACTCGCGGTGTCCGGGGAGTGTTCGTAGGGGGTGTCCTGAGGACGCTGTCCGTATTGTTCTCTGTCAAGTTGAATGTGTTCTAAGAACACCCGCGGTGTCCTGAAATGTTCGCAAATAAACAAAATGGGGGTGTTCTGAAGACGTTTTTGAGAACACTCCCGGTGTCCTGAAATGTTCGTAGGGGGTGTCCTGAGGACGCTGTCCGTATTGTTCTCTGTCAAGTTGAATGTGTTCTAAGAACACCCGCGGTGTCCTGAAATGTTCGCAAATAAACAAAATGGGGGTGTTCTGAAGAAGCTTCTAAGAACACTCGCGGTGTCCGGGGAGTGTTCGTAGGGGGTGTCCTGAGGACGCTGTCCGTATTGTTCTCTGTCAAGTGAATGTGTCCTAAGAATACTCGCGGTGTCCTGAAATGTTCGCAAATAAAAAAAATGGGGGTGTTCTGAAGAAGCTTCTAAGAACACTCGCGGTGTCCGGGGAGTGTTCGTAGGGGGTGTCCTGAGGACGCTGTGCGTATTGTTCTCTGTCAAGTTGAATGTGTCCTAAGAGCACTTGCGGAGTCCTCAAATGTTCACAAATAAACAAGATGGTGGTGTTCTGAAGACGCTTCTAAGAACACTCGCGGTGTCCGGGGAGTGTTCGTAGGGGGTGTCCTGAGGACGCTGTCCGTATTGTTCTCTGTCAAGTTGAATGTGTCCTAAGAACACTCGCGGTGTCCTGAAATGTTCGCAAATAAACAAAATGGGGGTGTTCTGAAGACGCTTCTAAGAACACTTGCGGTGTCCGGGGAGTGTTCGTAGGGGGTGTCCTGAGGACGCTGTCCGTATTGTTCTCTGTCAAGTTGAATGTGTCCTAAGAACACTCGCGGTGTCCTGAAATGTTCGCAAATAAACAAGATGATGGTGTTCTGAAGATGCTTCTAAGAACACTCGCGGTGTCCGGGGAGTGTTCATAGGGGGTGTCCTGAGGACGCTGTCCGTATTGTTCTCTGTCAAGTTGAATGTGTTCTAAGAAGACCTGTGGTGTCCTGAAATGTTCGCAAATAAACACAATGGGGGTGTTCTGAAGACACTTCTAAGAACACTCGCGGTGTCCGGGGAGTGTTCGTAAGGGGTGTCCTGAGGACGCTGTCCGTATTGTTCTCTGTCAAGTTGAATGTGTCCTAAGAACACTCGCGGTGTCCTGAAATGTTCGCAAATAAACAAGATGGTGGTGTTCTAAAGACGCTTCTAAGAACACTCGCGGTGTCAGGGGAGTGTTCGTAGGGGGTGTCCTGAGGACGCTGTCCGTATTGTTCTCTGTCAAGTTGAATGTGTCCTAAGAACACTCACGGTGTCCTGAAATGTTCGCAAATAAACAAGATGGTGGTGTTCTGAAGAAGCTTCTAAGAACACTCCCGGTGTCCTGGAATGTTCGTAGGGGGTGTCCTGAGGACGCTGTCCGTATTGTTCTCTGTCAAGTTGAATGTGTCCTAAGAACACTCGCGGTGTCCTGAAATGTTCGCAAATAAACAAGATGGTGGTGTTCTGAAGACGCTTCTAAGAACACTCGCGGTGTCCGGGGAGTGTTCTTAGGGGGTGTTCTGAGGACGCTGTCCGTATTTTTCTCTGTCAAGTTGAATGTGTTCTAAGAACTCCCGCGGTGTCCTGAAATGTTCGCACATAAACAAAATGGGGGTGTTCTGAAGACTTTTTTGAGAACACTCCCGGTGTCCTGGAATGTTCGTAGGGGGTGTCCTTAGGACGCTGTCCATATTGTTCGTTGTTAAGTTGAAAGTGTTCTAAGAACTGTCGCGTTGTTCTGAAATGTTCGTAGGGGGTGTCCTGAAAACGGTGTCCGTATTGTTCGCTGGCAAGTTCAAAGTGTTCTAAGAACACTCACATTGTTCGCGGACATTAAAAGTTTCCCATAGATCATAGTTGAAATGTTTGACTCTATGGATGTGATATGCTGCGGTGGTTGTTGCCAGGGCATAGAGTCTTGGGTGCATGGCCAATATTCATTGCTACATTTGCATAGCAATTTACACCAACTATATTTGAGAATTTAAATGGTCCAGGTAGTTCTGTATCTAACTGCTTTTTTTGGAGTTTGTCTTCCTTCTTTAAAGAAGTACCTGGTTTACTTCTCTAATTGATTCTTTTTTGTTTGTGGTACTTGATGAAGTATTAGTTTCTTTTACTCTCTTTGGAGGATTTGCAGTGACGTCCTGTTGCATTTCTGCTTGATTTAGTTTTCTTTTACAACGTTTTAGTTTTTGTGGAACAGAATATGTGTTTAGATGGGAGTGTATAGTGAGCAAAGTCTATTATATTCTAAAAAGCAAGGAATATCAGTGTTTACTTTACTTGCATCAAAGTTGATTAGAAATAGACCGTCAAGTGTACGTAAGCGTGATAGTGCTACGTAGCTCATGCCTTCTTTAAAGACTGTGTTACCAATATCTATCATTGCTTTGTCTAGGGTAAGACCTTGTGATTTATGAATCGTGACTGCATATGCAAGAGTTAGAGAAAATTGTTCTCTGTGTACATACATATCTTTGAAGAGAAGGAATCTAGCTGTTGAGCGTCCTATCCGTTTTACTTCTGAAAGTTTGTCAAAGAGTATATTGACAAACTGAATTTTGTTTTCACATGGGTATGTTTGAAAGCCAACAACTGTACCCAGTGCTCCATTAACTAGTCCTTGGTCCACGTCAAAGTTATGTTTAAGCATTACTCTGCAATTTAAGGATAATTTTAACATCTTTTCTAAGCCTGCTGTTTTTCAGATTGATTTTTCTAAATTATTTAGTCTTGTTGTGGCTTGGTCACACATGGGTAGTGTCATACCATGTACATCTAGTTTGTTTGTGGCGCAATTTCCATTATTGGTTGCATTTCTTTACTTAACATCATTTCATTGAATTCGAGACAGCTTGCAAGAGTTGGCATTAAGGCCATACAATTGACATTTTTGTGGGCTAATTGTTCCATAACATCTGTAGCACATGCATTATCGCCATAAAGTGCATTAATGTGCCGGGTTTTCAATGTTGCTTCTGCTTCTTTAAAAGTATACCAACTCTCAAACTTTTTAAAATGTTTGCATAAGTTAGATCTGCAGATTGGCGCATGTTTTCTGTTAATTCTCTGCATTGGAAATGTTGCCAAAGGTTGACATTTCCAATGCTGCCAACAGTTTTACGGCAGAGTTTGTGCCCTAATGTTTTAAAAATAGGTTCACCTTTTACTGGTGTTAATTGAAGCAGATCTCCAAAGACAATAATGTGTTTTCCTGCAAAGAGCTCTTCATAGCCTGTTTTGAGTACTTCTTGTAATCTGAGGTGAATCAAAGCTAACATCAGGTTGGAGACCATGCTCACTTCATCTATTAGTAGCATTTTCATTTGTTTTAATACTCTGCGTAATTCCATTGCAGCTTCTGCAGAAAGTTTGTAATAGTCTAATTTGTTCTGGTGTTCTACTGGTAATAGTAGTAATCGGTGTAATATAACACTACCTATGTTGTAGGCAGCTAAACCTGTGGGGGCAGTGACAACAGCTGACAGTTTGTTGTTTGTCAATTGTTGAAGGAACTTACTAATGATTTTGATTAGGAATGTTTTGCCAGAACCAGCTTAACCACTGACTTACAGTAGTATAGGTTTATAATTATGGCAGGAACATTCTTTATTTTCATGTTTTACACCATGTGCAATTTGTTTTGTTACTTCTTGAAAAATGCTACTTTGCTCATTGTTTAGTTTTGATTGTAGTATAGTTAAGTCTTCCTTATCTTCATACTGACACATGGTGTTTTCTACTTCTATCATAGCTAATTCTGCCTCATTTGTTATTAGTGGTTCTCCCAGTGGTTCTTGGCTTCCTGTTACAGAAGGTTCACTACTGACAGGAGTATCCTTATCTAGTTGGGCTTGGAGTTCTTCTTCATGTTGCTGTTCATTGTGCAACATTGTTTAGTACTGTGTAAAGTTTACATCAGTTATCGTGCTTTCATTTGCTTTGAAAGCATCCTCTTATGAGTCATAGTTATCTAGTAATTGTTCTTCTTTTCTCATTGGTTTGAAGAGTTGTAGCAGGGACATGTAATATACTTCTTTATGTTGAGGAGTCTTCAATGACAATTTGATATGATTAATTAAATTTGGTTTATTGAGTTTAACTAAGCTGCCTTCACAGTCTGTCACTCTATATTTACCTTTTTTTTCATCAGGTTTCATATTATTTTTGTATGTGTAGTTTTGGGCTATTTGGTATAGACACATGTTTTCCAAAGTATTACTTCTGTTTGGGTAGTATGTGTCCAATAAATTGTTTTTTAAAATGTCTTGGCTGTTGGGATCATGTTTGGCTATTGTTTCTATATATTCATATGATTTTAGAACTCTTTTTCTAGATTTAGCTGGACCAAGACTTAGCCATACTATATTTTCAGATTTACCATAAAATGCAGTACCAGTTAAACGATCAGCTGCTTCATAAGATCCACATTCTCTATGGGTGACCATGTTTATGCCCAAGCTGTATAATTTCTGAGATACTGTTTTATCTGATGACAGGTCATTCCAGGTCCTGCACATCTATGTTTGCATTCCATAAGTGGGCAATGATTGCATTATAATCATTGATATATTTTTCTTCTTCTTTTCTTTTTATGTAATATGTATTTGTAGGGGACTTACCTTTAGCACTATGTCTAACTGAAGACATGAGGTTGTTTACTTGACCTGTATTTGTAACTGGTCTAGGGAAACCAAATCGGCATTTGGTGTAGTATTTGCCTTTGTTTTTGTATTTGCGACGACAATATTTTCCACATTTGTGTCTTTGAAATTGTAAAATCTGTGCACGGAAATCACTATTTGTGGCTTCTGATGGAATTTCACAAGTGACATATTTTTCAATAAACTGTAAAACAGTGGCATCACTGTCTTGACCAAATTTAAGAGCATCTTTAATCCATAAAAGCATGTGGATATGTGGTGCTCCTCTGGCTTGGTATTCTTTTCTCCAAAAGAAGTGTTGCACTTCTCCAAGGGGAGGAACAGTTTTATTACAAATAAAATGTAGCATAGCAATGAAGCGATGGTGAAAATATCTTGAAACATTAACAGGATCCAAAGAACTCCAGGTGTTAGAATATCTATGTTTGTTTTGTTTTTATTTGATATGCGTAGGAAATCATGTAAATCTTCCCATGCATATTCTGCACAACTTAATGTAACAAACCAAGTGGGTGGACCAAGGTTTCTGATCATACAACGTACATCTCCATGACGTCGAAACAAGTACTCTTTAGTACCACGCATATTTGCTAATAGATTTGTAATATTTGATTGTAAAACCTCATCCTTTTGCTGCACTTTCTCTAATAATTGTGTAGCTGTCATATTTTGAAAGTGTGATGCTGATTTTAATATGTGTGCAACTCCGTAACATAAAGTTGCTAGTTCACTTTCAAAGAGTAGGTGGAATATGTATTCCATATTTTGTCTAAATCTGGGATCTTCAGAATACATCTGTAATGAGCGGCATTCTGAAGCTGATATTTGAATAGGTCTATCATCATACCTTCCTCCTTTGCCAGTAGGAAAGAGTAGAGGAAAAGCATGTGCTTCTATACTTTTTTCCCATATACTGATTGGCGATCCTTTTGTTTGACGCATTTGGTAAGTTTCCAGTACATCTTGTACGGTGTCAATACAGTGCAAAGGATGAATTGTATAATGGTCTAAAGTATTTGATATTGTATCAGGATCTAGTAGCTCAAATTGACCAGCTTCTTGTGTTTCTTGAACTATTTCAGTTGTATCTTTCAAGTTTTCTTCAATATTAATTTCTTTGTAATATTCATTGTTCTTTTTAAGATATTGGAAGGCTTGTCTAACTTTATATACATCTAACAGCTGTTGCCATATTTTTTTGTCTTTTGTAGGTACTCCATTTACTAATATAATTAAAGATTGCTGCATTGGACGTTGCACTCCTAGAGTATGCACATTTTCTTTTAGATTTAATGGTAAATAAACTACTTTTCCACGAATGCCTTTTACCAATTCAGAGGGAGGTAATTTTGCTGTTTTTGGTTGAAGGCGTATTATTGCTTGAAATGGGTGTACTGTTTGAATTATGATGCTCTCATATAAATTAAGTTGAGGTAGAGGTTTTGGTACTGGGTATAATTCCAAATTATTTGTGATAGAACGTGAAGGAGTTTGGTTGTTGTCAAGTTTTGTAGTGCAATAACTGCAAAGTATTAAGGGCTCAGTTATTTCATATTTGTTTTCTGCTACAAGGTAGAGAGCTAATTCAAACCATTTAGAATCTTCATTGTCTTCATTGTCTTCTATTTTATATGATAGATCCACAGTTTTTGTGTTACTTTTATACAAAATTCTACGGCAACATACACATACATGGTTTGGTACTTCAGCTGATGTACTTTTAAATTTTAGTATTTCTTTTTTGTATGTGTTTAGCAAAAGGTTGCCATGTGTAGAATTGTTGCTTAATTGGTTTAAAGCTATTTCATTCTGTAAATGGCTTTCACTTCCAAAAAATTTTTTCTGGATATAGTGAATTTCTTCAAGTAGGTCTTTTGCTGTACCATGTAGAAGGATGTTATTTAACTTTGCTAGTGCTAAAGCAGGACTTTTAGCATAGTACAGTTTATAGACTAGAATTCTTATAGTTGAATGATGTGTTGATATCCTTTTGATATCATGGAAAGTGGTTTTACAAGTAGGTCCTGTAATGCAGGCCAATGAATGTTCTTGTAGTCCATGTGTACTTGCGCACTGGACAGGTATCTATATTTTGCAGTAATTTAATTTTGATTTTGTCTTTGCTTTTTACATATTTATTGAGGAATTGGTGTAAAGATTTGAAACATTGTTTGGGAATGTTACACATTGACGTGCATGGCCATTTGTACACTAGACGTTCTGATTCAGTTGAATGGAGGGGTAATTCTAAGTTTTCAGGGCATATTTTTGTCAGGAATACTTCTTGTTCCATTATGGTATTATTCACTTTTTCATAACCTCGACCACTGCTATTTATGGCAATTGTATTCGTTTGCTTTTGTTTGTACGCTTCTTGATTAAAATATGGTTCTGTGCTCGTAGTGTGATTCCATTCACCTCCGCAGATACTTAAGAAGTTCTTTCTGTTGACATTTCGCTTATTGAGAAGTCTTTTTTGTAATTTAGTTATTAGTTTTGTTAGTGGTTTCATTTTGTTTAACAGTAAAATAAATACATTTCTTTTGAGAAGAATTGCACTGTCCATCAATGCTTCTAAGATTAATTTCCTACGATAGGTTTTAAGCTTTGAACCTGAGTTCTCTCCTGTTTTTATAAGATTTTGAAGGACTTTGTGACGGTATATTTTGGCTAAAATACTTTTCTTGGTATGCTTACTTTGCACTATATTAAAATTTAAAGAAGTAGTTTTATCTGTACTGATAGGTGATTTTCTGTTAATTGTTTTTTGGTTTGTTTTACATTTTGATAGAGGAAGCGAAGTTGTTGTACTTGAAACGTTTTGTGTTTCACTAAATGATTGTATTAGCTGTTTTGTTTCAACTTTTTTTACAAATTCTGCTAGAGATGGATGCTTATGTTGGACACCTTTATTTTCATTTGCTCTACTTTTGCGTTGCTTTCTACGGACTTGACTTTTGGTAGGCATTCTTTAGGGTCTGTTGAAAAAAATAAAGAAGATATGGGTTGGGGTGTTCTGGAATGTATGTGTGCTGTGTGCATGAGTGTTTGAGTAAGATGATAAAGATGTATGTAATGGTGTGTGATTGTGCATTGGGAACTAAAACTAGTAGGGATAGGTTTTCTTGAATTTATGTGTTACTAAACTGGGGTTCAGATGACAAAAAAAAAGTAAGCTAGTGGTGTGGAAAAGTACAAATAGTAAATCTAATTTATACAATTAAAACAGTTGTTTGTTCTATAATATGAAAATTGTAGTGGTTCAGTTGGGTAATTTGTGTGTCCAAAAATAGAAATTTGTGGGCCATTCTGGCTGTAAATCGCTGTTTAGGACATGGACATTTTTGGACAAAATGATACAAAATCTTTATTTTTAGAAACCGAAATAGCTCGTATTAATGTTATAGTATATTTGATTAATAATAGAAATATTATGGTGATATTTTACTTACTTTTTCTTTTAAATTAACAGGTAACTTCTTAGTTTTTCTTTCTTCTTCGAATTCGGCTGCTTCTTTTCAGGAAACTGGTCTTCACTGCAATTGTAAAAGCTTCAAATTAGTAACTTTGTTTGTATATAGCACTGTTTTTAATTTAGATATTGATTTTTTTTATTGAAATCCTCAGTGCCTTCTGTAAAACCATTAAACTAATTTATTTACATAAGATACATTGCATCAGTTCAGTACATATGATATGTTCTTAATGAACAAATTGTATTGAATGACTAACTGTAGCAAAAAAAATGTCTTTACTATGTCTTGTGAAATTTATAATATAGTAGTGAATACCACTATTTCTGTAAGTAAACTGTTCTAGGTAATAGTGCCTCAATGGCATGTCTAATTTAAAGTAATTAAGTAAATAAATAAATAAATAAAAACAAAAAATATGAAAGTGTATAAGTATTTTTATAAAGGTTTAAACATAGATTGTGTTTGCATACAATTTTGTTTGAATATATGTAGTCTATATATTTCATTTAACAAATGTTAGTTTAACATGATTTGAGTGTGTGTGTATAAAGAAAGTAAAAAGTATAAAGGTTTATAAGTGATAGTTGATTTTAGGAAATTGAAAAAAGTACAGTAAATTCATTTTACAGATTCTACAAGGTAAAAGTCTGTTTGAAAATGTGTTCATCTACTATACAGAAAATATGCATACCTGAAGTTTGTGTTCATGCATATGGATATGCATGGAGCTGCAAGTAGAAATCTTGAAGACTTGTACAGTATTTCTGGAAGATGCTGCTTGCCAATGATATGACACTTTCAGAGTACATTTGCAGTGCTGATCTATGATGATGCAGTTAGATGTAGAGGTCTTGAATGTGATTTGTGCATGGTCATGTGATTTTTGAGGTACATCCAATGAGGGAATGGCAGAGAGAGTGTACTGGAAATGGTAGAAGGGCTGTTCATGTTACCATATGTCCGCGGACATGGCGGTAGTTCGCGGACATCGGGAGTTACATCCGGGGATCTTTGGGTTCAGAAGTCATGCAAATGAGAATAAGCACTGAAAGGGATTGGTCAGGAAAGTTTGGTGGGTGTGTTGTGCCAGGAGAGATTTTCTCAGATACTCTTTTTGCTGAGAGAACAAAAGATAGCTATGGCTGTGTGTTTCAGAAAAAAGATTGTCTGGATTTTAGGAGATTTGTGGATACATTGGTTGAAGGTGCATGCAGAAAGCTGTGGAGTAGCTGTAGATCTTGGATTCCCACATGTGGAAATACACTGGTATGGAGTACGTGGAATGAAGTGGTTGGACTTGCTACCTCTCTGTGCTACTTTGGAGACAGAGCAACATCCAGACATAATTGTAATTCATTGTGGAGGGAACAGTTTAGGACATGTGACTGGAATTTCTTTGCAATTTGCTATGAAAGAAGGACTTAGGAAGGTTATGGACATGTTTCCTAATTCTCAAGTGATATTTTCACGGATTGCGCAGAGACAAATGTGGCTTCGTTCTTCTTCATTTGGTCCACAAATGGAAAAAGCAAGGCGCAATGTTAATAAGGCTGTTTATGACTTTCTAAGAGATTTTGGCATGTCTTCTTTTCACAATGAAAATATTATGTTTTGTAGTACATACATTTTTCACAGAGATGGAGTCTATCTTACTTATGCTGGCAATCAGATTTTTCTGAGAAATGTACAAAATGCATTGCGACCTTTTTTGGAATTACAACAACGATTTTGAAGTAGATGTTAAGCATTTACAATTTTTGACTTACAAACACCACCCAAAGGCTCTTTTCAGAGCCACCACTTCTTTCCAGAGAAAATTACAATGTTTGTGATGGAGTAGCAACCCAATTTTTTTAATGTTCGCGAACTGTCCGCGGACTTCTAAAAAATACAAAGAGCCCTGCTTCATTTATTTTCACTTGTGATGTCATCTTTGATGTCCTGGGTGTTAGTCTTAGCAGTGCACGGTGGTGGCGCGAGTTATGGTTGATTAGCTTACCATAACTGGCGAATTTCAAGGGTTTTTCGGTTTTACTTGGAACCATAACGTCCCTTTAACAAAGTTTTTCACTGAATTTCATAGGTTTTTAGTAGCGCAACTTAACCATAACGTCCCTTTAACAAAGTTTTTTTCACTGAATTTCATAGGTTTTTAGTAGCGCAACTTAACCATAACGTCCCATTAACAAAGTTTTTCCACTGAATGTATATATATATATATATATATATATTTATATATATATACATACATATATATTACACAGCTTATAACTCCGCTCCCTCTGGACGAATCCTCACCAAACTTTGCAAAAAAAAAGTATATGGGCCACTCTGAATTTTTTTTGCAATGTTTGGTGATGTTTGGTCGAGGGGGGGAAAAGTTATAGGAGGGGTCCCAAAACGTCTTTTTTTCCCATAGACTGAATGGGTGAAAAACTTTGTGCATGCCTACAGCTCAAACCGCTGGACGGATTTTCACCAAATTTGCGGACATTGGTGCCGAAAGCATGCTTTTGTAAATTTGGTGCCCTCCGTCCAGTAGTTTTCTGTAAAATGACCAAAAAGTATGTCTAAAGAAATCAGTGATATCTATGTCCGCTCCGCGGTCACACTTCCCTGTTCGCTCCGCGGACAAGATACTGATTGGCTAAGGGGCTCACGTCATGACCACAGACATGCAACGTGTCCTCCGATTGGCTGGAGTGAGGTGTGATGTGCGTCAGATTCTTTGGATGCGCCCAACATCTTGGATCCGCCGACAGCACGGCGCCGACCAGAGGCGAAATGCTGTTTTGGGGAGTGTTTTGGTGTGTCAAGGTGCTTGGGCAGGTTCACAGAGTAGGAGATGGGTGAAATACTGTATTTGTTTAGGCGGCAGGTGCTAATGATGTATTCGCCATGGACGCGCTGTCCGGGATGCTTGTCATTACTGAAAATGAGGGGACTTATAAGGATAGTACTTCCATTCGTGCTGTGTGCAGGCAAGTTGAAATTGTTCTAGGGACTCGCATGGTGTTAGCGAATGTTAAAATTGACTACATGCCGCAGTTAAACATTTTGTTTCTATGGGTGTGGTACTGAGTTATGAGCCAACCTGGGTTTTATATAGTGCATGCCCATAGATTCCAATATATATGGGCATACACCTAAGACTCTAGGCCCTGGCCACAACTACTTCTTCACACCACAGCTATAGATACACCCGTAATATCAAACATCGATCAGGTGGCTGTGGGGAGGGCTAAGAGTCCTGGGTGCAAATTTAGTATATGCTACAGTTAAAATGTTTCATTCTATGGGTGTGGTAATGACTTTTAAGTGACCATGGGTGTGATACGCTGCAGTGGTTGTGGCCAGGGCCTAGAGTCTTGGGTGCATGGCCGCAGGCTGTAGGCCGTAGGCCATACACTCAAGACTCTAGGCCCTGGCCACAACCACAGCAGCATATCACACTCATACATCACACCCATAGAATTGAATATCTATGAGGTGGTTGTGGGCAGGGCATATAGTCTTGGGTGCAAATTGAGTATATGCCTCAGTTAAAACGTTTGAATATATGGGTGTGACAATGAGTTATAAGCCGCAATGGTTGTGATATGCTGCAGTAGTTGTGGCCAGGGCCTAGAGTCTTGGGTCCATGGCCGTAGGATTTAGGCCGTAGGCCATATACCCACGGCTCTAGGCCATGGCCACAACCACCGCAGCATATCACACCCATGCATACATGCATAGAATTGAATATCAGATGGTTGTGGCCAGGGCCTAAAGCCTTGAATGCATGGCCAAAGGCCATGCACCCACGACCGAAGTTATAAGCACTGACGTTATACGCCACCATGGGTTTCATATACAGCGGTGGTTGTGTCGAGGAACTACAGTCTTGGGTGCATGGTCGAAGGCCATGCACACAAGACCAAAATTCTAGGTACTAATGTTATTAGCCACAATGGGTGTGATATGTAGCAGTGGTTTTGGTCAGGACCTACAGTCTTCGATGCATAGCCGAAGGCCATGCACATAAGAACAAAGTTCTAAGTACTGAAGTTATACGGCACAATGGGTGTGATATGCTGTAGTGGGTGTGGCCAGGACCTATAGTCTTGGGTGCATGGCCATAGGCCATGCACCCAAAACCAAAGTTATAAACTGTGAAGTTATAATCCATCATGGGTTTTATATAATGTGGTGGTTGTGGCCATGATGTAGAGACCAGAGTTGTAAGTACTGAAGTTATAAGCCACAATGTGTGTAATATGCTGCAGTGGTTGTGGTTAGGACCTAGAGTGTTGTGTGCATGGCCGAAGGCCATGCTCCCAAGACTCAAGTTATAAACACTGAAGTTATAAGTCAGCATGGGTGTGCTGTGGTGCAGTGGTTGAGTGCATGACCTAGAGTCTTAGGTGCATGGTCGCAGGCCATGCACCTAAGATCAAAGTTATAAGCAGTGAAGTTATAAGCAACCATGGATTTGATATGCTGCGGTGGTTGTAGGTTGTAGGCTGTAGGTTAGACATCCAAGACTCTAGGCCCTGCCCACAGCCGCTGCACCATATTACAACCATAGATCACACGTATAGATTTGAATATGTAAGAAATGTGTGAAATGATACTTACTGTTTAATTTGGTGAGATTTCCTATATTTCTTACATGACTTTAGAACTTGGAGAAAATATTCTTTTTCAATTTCTGGGATAAAAAAAGAGCATGTTAATGTTTTTATTTTATAAAGACTTATTACATTATATAATAGATATTTTAGCTTTTTTTGACCTTCATATTTAGTTCACAAACCAGTGTACTTTGCATTTTTCTCAATTTCTGTGTTTGATTTTCAAATCATTGGGTCAGTGGAGAAAAGAAAATCCATGTTGGATTAAAAAAAAAACTTTATTTGCTATGCTACAAACAATTTATTTGTTTCATTTGAGTGATCACTTGTTATTTCTGATTAATGTTCTATGTGTTGCTTTTTGTGGATTTTTTAAACAGTTAGATACCTGTTGGCGTATTCTAACTTTGTGGGTTTGTTTTGCAAATCAGTGGTATTGATTTATCTGTGTGGTAATTGTACAATGTTGGGCAGTTATATTCCTGTTGGCGTATTGTAACTGTTTACAGTTTTTTAAATGAATTTTTGTTAATGTTGACGTACACATTAGTTATTAAATTTTGGCTTTAAGAAGATTAAATAAGCGTTTGTAAGATTTTCTGATAATATCTGCTTTAGAGTAGTGCTACTATCATTACATTCAAACCATCCACTTTTCTATTTAATATATGCAGTGTAGAAACCTGCATTGGTTGTGGTTCCTGCATGGTAGATTATACCTGTTGTTGTGAAGGTTTTCTTACCAAGTGACACTTGACCGTGTGTGAATCCAGTCAGCTTGCAGTTGGTTTTTGGTACCATCTGCCTTGTAAAATAGAAGCATTAGTATTATGTAGTTACTACGTGTTTGTATCTGTAAGGTCGAGCGATTATCTGAATTGCAGATAGTACATAATCTGCCATGGTTTGCATTTTGTAGAAGTTGCTGAAATGGAATGGATTCACAATTAGGTATGGATACATACACAAATCTCTCATTAGGGATTTGTTCCTGTGTCACATTGTTACAGAGAGTGCATGTATGTTTCCACATGTATGAAATCTGGAAGATTTCATTTATTGGTATGTTTTTGTTTTCAAGTATTTGTAGTTAGTATATTAGAAATTCTTGTGGATCTTCTTGTGAGTTTATAGTGAACCTTACCATTCCAGCACAGTAGCCCAATTCTTGTCTTATTCCGTGAATACTATACGTGTTGTCAGGATTATTTGTTGCGTTTCTATGAAGGACTAACATTTGCAAACACAATTGGTCTGTACTGTGTAAGTAAATGTTGTTAACAATTGGTGGCAATTGAAATAGAATATTCATTGCTACATTTGTGTAGCAACTTACACCAGTTATATTTGAAAATTTGAATGGACCAGATAGTTCTGTGTCTGAGAGATTTTTTCAGAGTTTGTGTTCCTTTTTTGAAGAAGTACCTGATTTACTTTCACTAATAGGTTCTTCTTTTTTCTGGCACAGGATATGATTTCAGATGGGGGGTGTACAGTGAACGCAATCTATTGTATTCTAAAATGCAAGGAATATCAGCGTTCACTTTACTTGCATCAAAGTTGATTGGAATTAGACCGTCAAATGTAAGTAAGCGTGATAGTGCTACGTAGCTCATGCCTTCTTTAAAGACTGTGTTTCCAATATCTATCAATGCTTTGTCTGGGGTAAGACCTTGGGATTTATGAATGGTGACTGCATATGCAAGAGTTAGAGAAAATTGTTCTCTACGTACATACATGTCTTTGAAGAGAAGGAATCGAGCTGTTGAGCGCCCTATCCTTTTTACTTCTGAAAGTTTGTCAAAGAGAATATTGACAAACTGAATGTTGTTGTCACGTGGGTATGTTTGAAACCCAACAAATGTACCCAGTGCCCGATTAACTAGTCATTGCTCCACGTCAAGGTTACGTTTAAGCATTACTCTATAATTCATGGACAATTTTAATATTTTTTCCAACCCAGCTGTGTTGGAGATTGAATTTTCTAAGGTATTTAGTCTTTTTGTGGCTTTCTGACACATGTGTAGTGTCATACCATGTACATCCAGTTTGTCTGTGGAGCAAATTTCAATTATTGGTTGCATTTCTTTTTTAACATTGTTTCATTGAATTTGCAACAGCTTCCAAGAGTTGGCATTAAGGCCATACAATTGACATTTTTGTGTGCTAATTGTTCCATAACATCAGTACAATGGATGTGCCGGTTTTTCAATATTGCTTGTGCTTCTTAAGATAGTACACCAATTCTAATACTTTTTAAAATGTTGGCATAAGTGAGGTCTGCAGATTGACATATGTTTTCTGTTAATTCTCTGTATTGGAAATGTTGCCAAAGGTTGACATTTCCTATGCTGCCAACAGTTTTACGGCAGAGTTTGTGTCCTAAGGTTTTAAAAATAGGTTCACCTTTCACAGGTGTCAATTGTAGAAGATCTCCGAAAACGATAATGTGTTTTCCTGCAAAGAGTTCTTCGTACTTTGTTTTAAGTACTTCTTGCAATCTGAGGTGAATCAAAGCCAACATTAGGTTGGAGAACATGCTCACTTCATCTATTAGTAGCATTTTCATTTGTTTTAATACTCTGCCTAGTTCCATTGCAGCTTCTGTAGAAAGTTTATAATAGTCTCATTTGTTTTGGTGTTCTACTGGAAGGATTAGTAATCGGTGTAAAGTCACACCACCTATTTTGTAGGCAGCTAAACCTGTGGAGGCAGTTACAGGAGCTGACAGTTTGTTGTTTGCCAATTGTTGTAGGAACTTGTTGATGATTTTGATTAAGAATGTTTTGCCTGAACCAGCTTCGCCACTGACATACAGCAGTATAGGTTTGTAATTTTGGCAGGTACATTTTTTATTTTCGTGCTGTAAACCATGTGCAATTTCTTTTGTTACTTCTTCAAAAATGGTGTGCTGGTCTTTGTTAAGTTTTGATTGTAGTACAGTTAAGTCTTCTGTATGTTCTTCATAGTGACACATGGGGGCCGATTCATGGAACAAACGTGCGCCGAAAATCTTTGCGCAAGCAGGCGCAAGCAGGCGCAAGCAGGCGCAAGCGGAAAAAAACAGGCGCACGCGCACGCGTGCGATTCATGGAAGTCCCTGCGCGTGTTTACCTCGGGATGTGCGCCAAACCCGTGCATGACGCACACGTCACTGCAACATCCCGAAAGACGTGCGCGACGCGCACAGTGAAAGCGCACAACCTCGGCGCACACACTAGAAAGTGGGCGGAACACGGGGCGTAACGCGCGGAATGGGGAACAACTCGCGAAAACAAGGGCGTAACTGGGGATGTACTGCACGGAAGCAGACGAAACGCCCACACGCACCCGAACCACACGTATTCATGGAATCGAATAGGGCAAAGCCACGCACAGCAAAAGACACGCACAAGCCGATACACGTCCGCCACACGAAGGCAGGCGGTAGCGTCCCTGCGCATTACAAAAGTGGCAACATACAGCAATTGTGCGAGCGGGGCACGTGTATTTCGGGGTTGCACGGGAAGTTACACACGCGATTGAGCGGGGTACGTGTATTCCGGGGGTTCGCGGGAAGTCACACACGCGATCTGGCCTGGGGGAGCGGGCTACGTGTATTTCAGGGGTTCGCGTGAACATTTTCACGCGATCGGGTCTGGGGGAGCGGGCTACGTGTATTTCAGGGGTTCGCGTGAACTTCTACACGCGATCGGGCCTGGGGGAGCGGGCTATGTGTATTTCAGGGGTTCGCGTGCGCTTCTTCACGCGATCGGGCCTGGGGGAGCGGGCTACGTGTATTTTAGGGGTTCGCGTGAACTTCTTCACGCGATCGGGCCTGGGGGAGCGGGCTACGTGTATTTCAGGGGTTCGCGTGAACTTCTTCACGCGATCGGGCCTGGGGGAGCGGGCTACGTGTATTTCAGGGGTTCGCGTGAACATTTACACGCGATCGGGCCTAGGGGAGCGGGCTACGCGTATTTCGGGGGCGCGCGGGAAGTGACACACGCGATTGAGCGGGGTACGTGTATTTCGGGGGTGCGTGGGAAGTTACACACGCGATTGAGCGGGGTACGTGTATTTCGGGGGTGCGCGGGAAGTTACACACGCAATTCCATCAGGGTACGTGTATTACAGGTGTGCGCGATATCAACAGGGTACGTGTATTACAGGGGTGCGCAGGGAGCAGCACATGTGAATTGCACGTGTGGGTCCTCCCAGGTGTTCCCTCTAAACCCTCCACGGCCCCTGCAGGTGGCTCACACCACAGGGGCCTACCCAGCACATGTCATGCAGGCACCCCACCCACCATGCCCATGCCCACCAGCCAACCCACATGTCAACTTGCACTACTCCCCCCCAACGCATGTCCCCCTGCACTCCCAGCCACCAGGGGCAGCCTCCACCAGGCCTCCACCCATGTCTCCCACCACCCCCACCCCCCAGTCACCAGGGGCACCTGCCAGCAGGCCCCCACCCATGTCCAACTCATGTTCCCCACCACCCCCACCCACCAGCACTGTGGGGCACCTGCCAGCAGGCCCCCACCCATGTCCAACGCATGTTCCCCACCACCCCCACCCCCCAGCCACCAGGGGCAGCCTCCACCAGGCACCCACCCATGTCTCACATCACCCCCACCCCTCCAGCAGTGCAGGGGCACCCACCACCAGGCCCCCACCCATGTCTCCCACCACCCCCACTCCCCAGCCACCAGGGGCAGCCTCCACCAGGCCCCCACCCATGTCTCACACCACCCCCACCCCCCAGCCACCAGGGGCAGCCTCCACCAGGCCCCCACCCATGTCTCACACCACCCCCATGCCCCAGCCACCAGGGGCAGCCTCCACCAGGCCCCCACCCATGTCTCCCACCACCCCCACCCCCCAGCACTGTGGGGCACCTGCCAGCAGGCCCCCACCCATGTCCAACTCATGTTCCCCACCACCCCACTCCCCAGCACTGTGGGGCACCTGCCAGCAGGCCCCCACCCATGTCCAACTCATGTTCCCCACCACCCCCACCCCCCAGCACTGTGGGGCACCTGCCAGCAGGCCCCCACCCATGTCCAACTCATGTTCCCCACCACCCCCACCCACCAGCACTGTTGGACACCTGCCAGCAGGCCCCCACCCATGTCCAACTCATGTTCCCCACCACCCCCACCATCCAGCAGTGCAGGGGCAGCCTCCACCAGGCCCCCCCATGTCTCCCACCAACCCCACCCCCCAGCAGTGCAGGGGCACCCACCACCAGGCCCCCACCCATGTCTCCCACCACCCCCACCCCCCAGCCACCAGGGGCAGCATCCACCAGGCCCCCACCCATGTCCAACTCATGTTCCCCACCACCCCCACCCCCCAGCAGTGCAGGGGCAGCCTCCACCAGGCCCCCCCATGTCTCCCACCACCCCCACCCCCCAGCCACCAGGGGCAGCATCCACCAGGCCCACACCCATGTCTCACACCACCCCCACCCCCCAGCACTGTGGGGCACCTGCAAGCATGCCCCCACCCATGTCCAACTCATGTTCCCCACCACCCCCACCCCCAAGCACTGTGGGGCACCTGCCAGCAGGCCCCCACCCATGTCCAACTCATGTTCCCCACCACCCCCACCCCCCAGCAGTGCAGGGGCAGCCTCCACCAGGCCCCCCCCATGTCTCCCACCACCCCCACCCCCCAGCCACCAGGGGCAGCATCCACCAGGCCCACACCCATGTCTCACACCACCCCAACCCCCCAGCACTGTGGGGCTCTTGCCAGCAGGCCCCCACCCTTGTCCAACTCATGTTCCCCACCACCCCCACCCCCCAGCACTGTGGGGCACCAGCCAGCAGGCCCCCACCATGTCCAACTCATGTTCCCCACCACCCCACCTCCCAGCACTGTGGGGCACCTGCCAGCAGGCCCCCACCCATGTCCAACTCATGTTCCCCACCACCCCCACCCCCCAGCACTGTGGGGCACCTGCCAGCAGGCCCCCACCCATGTCCAACTCATGTTCCCCACCACCCCCACCCCCCAGCAGTGCAGGGGCAACCTCCACCAGGCCCCCACCCATGTCTCCCACCACCCCCACCCCCCAGCAGTGCAGGGGTACCCACCACCAGGCCCCCACCCATGTCTCCCACCACCCCCACCCCCCAGCCACCAGGGGCAGCATCCACCAGGCCCACACCCATGTCTCACACCACCCCCACCCCCCAGCAGTGCAGGGGCAGCCTCCACCAGGCCCCCCCCCATGTCTCCCACCACCCCCACCCCCCAGCAGTGCAGGGGCACCCACCACCAGGCCCCCACCCATGTCTCCCACCACCCCCACCCCCCAGCCACCAGGGGCAGCATCCACCAGGCCCACACCCATGTCTCACACCACCCCCAACCCCCAGCAGTGCAGGGGCAGCCTCCACCAGGCCCCCCCATGTCTCCCACCACCCCCACCCCCAGCAGTGCAGGGGCACCCACCACCAGGCCCCCACCCATGTCTCCCACCACCCCCACCCCCCAGCCACCAGGGGCAGCATCCACCAGGCCCCCACCCATGTCCAACTCATGTTCCCCACCACCCCACCCCCCAGCACTGTGGGGCACCTGCCAGCAGGCACCCACCCATGTGCAACTCATGTTCCCCAGCCAACATGTCATCACAATCTAGATCCCTGGTCCCTATGGTCAGCCTCCAAATGCAAAACACCCACCCCAGTATTGCATCCACCCACTCATAATTTGCAATTACATCACAGAACACCAATTGCAAGTTCCAAAACAAACACATTTCCCTCACATACACCCAATGGGTGTCAGTGAATCTCAAAACACATATCATGAAATGCATGAAACCAATGAGATACCACACATTGAAGTTCACCAAAAAAAATATGTATTAAAGGAAACATCAATAGAATAAAAAAAAAGAAGAAACAGAAACGTGAATGTACAAAAATGAAAAGAAGCATGTCCGTCAAAAAAAGCAAAACCAAAAATAAAAATCCAAAGTAATGTCCAAAGTCGATGTCCACAAAACAAAATCCAATGGGAAATGAAAAAGAAAGCCATTGCTCCATGGTCAAAAATAGAAAAATAAAATACAATCCAACTGTCAACTATGTACATGGGAACAATCCAGGGTCCATTATCCCAACAAAATAAAGGAAACCTATCTAACTACACTAACTAATAAAAAAAACTATATACAAAAATGTGGCCAATGTCCGAAAGGTCCAAATAAAATAAAAACAAAAATTAAACCTAACACTACCTAGAAACTATGTACAAGGGCGCGGGCTAGTTTCACGGCTCACTTGTGGATGTTACGGGAAAGGGCATCATCGAACTCCTCCTCAATGTCCCGGAGGAGGTCCTCCTCCATGGCCCCGAGGGTCCGCAGGGCCGTCGCCGTGTCCACCTCCAAACCCCTGCGGATTGCCTCAAGGCACTCGGCCCGCCTCAGGGCCCTCCGCATGGAGTTCTCCTCCCTGACCATTGTGAGCCGTGCCTCTTCCGCCCGCTGCCGCTCCGCATCTATGGCGTGGCCCAACCGCTGCCACACGGAAGACACTCTCTGTCCTGGGTCCTCCTGCCCTCCGGCCGATGCCTGCCCCTCCGATATCTAAGGCCCTGAGCCTTCATGGCTCCCACCATGTTGCTGCTGCTGCTCTGCCTCTGCCCGTGCACTGCCTCCTGCTGCCTGCACATCCTCTGCCGGCTGGGGTGCAGTCGTAGATGTGGCCACCCCTGCTGGACGTCCGACTCCCGACTGTGGCAGGGATGCCTCCTCCACCAGCCTGGCCGCACCGTCAGAGGCAGCTCCACAGGGCACCCAGGTGACTGATGGGTGGGAAGATGGCACAGAGGACGACTGGCACGTAGGGGGTCCAGTTGAGGAGGGGGTCGGAGCAAGCCCCATCAGACGGAGGAATCCGGCCTGGGTGACCTGTCCCAGCAGGCTGACGTGGTCAACGAGCCATTCGAGATGACGTGCAGTCTCTCCATGAAAAGACTGCAGGTCACCTCGCATGGCCCTTTGACGCAACGCCACACCAGCCAGGACAGGCTCAACCGGGACCTGGATAGCCACGTCCGCAGGCAGAGGAAGGCCAGTTGACATCAGCTCATCCCCTGCCTGAAAATGGGTCTGTTGGTGCAAGATGATGCAGGGACAGGATCGGGGACAGGATTGCACACAGGCACCTCCGCGGCGGCCTGTGCTGCCTCCTGTCCCTGGTCCTGCACTGCACCACTAGCACCAGTGGGATCCCCACCTCCAGACCCCGTCTCTGGTGCTTGCATGGCCTCCTCCTCCACCAAACCCCCCACCAACCTGGATGACTCCGTGCCATCTTCCCCTGTTGGGCCCTGTGGGGTCCCAGCTGCCCCTTCTGCTGCCGAGGAGTCCAACTCCAACCTCCGCCTCTTGGACCTCCCCCCGGCAGCTGCGGCCTGGGACGCGGCACCGGACTCCTCACTCCCCGACGAGATGACAACACGGGAGGGGAGCCGGGCCTTGTGTCTCCGGCTGGCGGTGGGATCCCCGCCGCTGTGCTCCACAGCACCTTCTCCGCCCTCTTCATCAGTTGACGCTGCAGACAGGGAGAAACAAAACACAGGCATCAGGGCACTGTACAATGGACACATACACACATGACAGTTGCACATGAGTGGCATTGGCAAACCTCAGACATGTCATCACAAACCCCAACACACATGTCATTACAACTCGCACACATGAGCCATACCACAGCCATATCGCAACTGCCACCACCATCCATACACATACAACAGCATGAGCAGCCAAAGGTGAGCCAGACATCACATGCAACACAGGAAGTGCACCACACATGAACACACACCACCACACTTGCATGCATGTGTACACCTCTGCCAAGTGTCGCACTGTTCAGACGGGCATCCATGTCACATCTGCCAATCAGGCTTCCACATACCGCTGTCACATGCATCCATGTTGCATCACTGTTGCACCCTTGTCAAATACACACACATGCACATGTACACAGTGCTGATACATGCAGCCGAAAACAACATACATGCGTGACATCATGGACATGTCTACTTACATACACATTCATCCAAACATGTGTGCCCACACAACTGCATTTGGCATGCAAGCCTACAAACACAAGCACCATCCATGTCTCACACATTACAGCCCTCGCATGTGTCAGCCCCACGGCCCTGTACACCCCCACCCATACTCGACCCCATACAAACAGATGTGCAACCTGCACACTACCGAATAATCACCACACGCACTGCTCACAATCAGGATGCATGTACACTCACCGCTCGACTCCAGACGGGTCTGCTTCTCTAGGACCTGGACGTGGAGCGCTGGGGATATGCGTTCCAGGACCCTCATCTGTTCTTCCGACAAGTGGCCCCGGCGCCCCTTCGCATCCGCTGCCTTCAAGAGGCGCCGGGCCTTGTTCAGGGTCCTGGACCTGAAGTCCTCCCAGCGCTTCCTGACATGTTGTAAGTCGCGGACTGCCACCCCTTCGGCGTTGATGGCAGTCACGATGTCAGTCCAGATCCGAGTCCGTCCCTCCTTGTCGGCGCGGGAACTTCCAAAGAGGGCATCATATTGCCCCAGGACTTGCTCCACCAGGACACCAACTTCGGTGGCACTGAAGCTGGTGCCCCTCTGCCTCTCTGGCCGGGGGTTGTCAGTGGTCACAGATGGTGTTTGCCCCGACATGACAACCCCAGAGGCAGGAGTGGGTGGGCAACTGGGTCCTGGGGCTGGGCTGTGGAGCGATGGAATCCCAGTCGGGAGTCTTCGGTTCCAGCAGGGGTGGTCACAGTAACAACACCCCTGGCTGATGTGCAGGCAGCAAATGGCAGTGCACGTGGGCAGCAGGCAGTCAGGCAGCAGCAGATGGCAGGTGGGAGCGTGCTCGGGGGTCTGGGGGGCAGTAGTTCGGCCTTCTGGGCAGGAGCATGGTCTTCCGTGTGCATACGCGTGGCCAAGTTGATACGGAGTGATTTGGCACGTGAAAAATCTGCACGTCAGCGTGTAATTCGAGGAAAGGCCCTTAGCGCGTAAGCACGTCTGCACGCATATGCATTTTCATTGGACAGAAGGCCCCTCAAGCGCAAGAGCCCCTGTGACGTGACGTGTACAGACGTGCATGCGCATTTCAGCGCACGTGAAAAACTGCACGTCCGCGTGTAATACGAGGAAAGGGCCATGCGCGTAAGCGCGCGTGGAAACTGCACGTCCGTGTGTAATACGAGGAAAGGGCCTATGCGCGTAAGTGACGTGACGCGCGTGTGCGTTTCCCTCATTGCACGGGTTAAAGGTGAGCGGGCACAGCAGTTCGCTGTACGTGCCTTTCGTGGAGACCGACGTGTGTTGCTGCTTCCTGTTGTTTCGCGCGCCATCACAACTTCACAGCTATCAAGGACGTATCTCTTCTTTTGGCGGGGGTATTGGCTACGCGTGTTTTTCTGCATCGCGCTAGTCAGACGGTGAGTCACACACGCTCTTTTTTCCACTGCGGGTGCCCCTGTGTATCGCACCCATTTTCGATTTCATAGTAGCCTGCGTGTCCCACGCGTACGAGTTATTCGTGTTACTGGGTGCCACCGCGTACTGCGGGAGGTTGAATCCACGCACGTAGGCTGCAGGGTTGCGTGCACGGTTTTACTGCAGTTTTGGGGTGCCTGAGCATTGCGTGACCCGTCACCACATCACCGGGGTCACATACAGCCTTGCAGGTGCAGGGGGGCTGTTAACATCTTGCTTCCCACCCCCTTCACCCCAATTGCCCAGGTCAATTGTGGTGTACACCTCCCATTGGCACCACTCCATCTGTGCCAGCACTACTACATCTGTGCCATGGTTGGGAGGCCACCAAAGGTGAGGGGCGCCTCAGCTGGGCGTACTCCTCGTGGCGGGCGTGGTCGGGGACGTGGCCGTGGTGACCAGGGAGTAGGGGGACTCCAGGGTGTCCAGGGCAGCCACAGAGGGGGAAGAGGCAGGGGTGCGCCACTTGAGCACAATGTTGTGCCATGTGTCGGTGCCGCCATGCCACCACCCCCTGTGGTTCCGGGGGATGCAGCTCCTGCATCTGGCACTGGCACCCATATGACCCAGCAGTCCGTTCCATCGACTGCCACGGGCCCAAGGGTGGTGGTAGCTGCAGGTGCAGCTGTGGACACCGCCACCCAGGCTCAGGGTCTGCCAGCGCAGGCTGCGTTGGCACTTGAAGAGCCCTTGGTAGATCTCCAACAGGCCAGGGGGGAAACCATAGGGGCAGGCCGGGCTGCTCAGACCAAGACACGTGTCCCTGGGGCAGTCATGTCATCTGCTGCCCCGAACAGCCGGGTGTTGGCAAGTGCAGGGGCAGATGCACCCAACAGCACCCCGGTTGTGAGTCTGCCAACCAGGACCGTTGCGGCCAACCACCCTGCCACAGCTGATGTTGCTGCGCAGGGTCCATTAGTGGGCACCCAGCTCCCACTGACACAAGTCAGGCCTCTGGTCATCCCTCCACCTGCCACTCCCTTGGCTCAATCCACCAAACCCACTGGCCATGCTGGTCAGGGCGGCATTAGCCAACCAGGGTCTGCGCCACAGTCCAAGAGGAGGAAAGTTGCACCTGCAGCACAGGCTGGGACCCCACACACAGCCAGGACCTCCTGCACATCGAGGAAGAAGCCTTTCTGTAAGCAGGAACTGGACTTCCTCGTGGACTACGTGCGGGGCCACAGCCGTGACATGCTAGTGGGTGCCAATAGTCAGACCACGGCTGCCCAACGTGACACCCACTGGAAGCATGTTGCGGAACATGTCAGTTCATTCGGCCATGAGGTGCGCACGGAGCAGGAGTGCAAAAAGCGTTGGAATGACATCAAGCGCAGCACTAAGGCCAAGCGTGCCTCAAATTACAACTTGACTCTGGTGACTGGCGGTGGGCCTGCACCAGAGGAGGAAGAACTCACTCCGCATGAGGCTCTCGTTGCGGAGTTCATACCACCTGAATTGGTCAAAGGAGTGGGAGAGAAGCTGGACTTTGATGCCCAGTCCAGTGAGTGTTGATGCGTGTTTGTTGAGGACGTGTGTGTTTCACTTGTGGGATGTGTTGTGCATGATTGCTTCTACATGTGACGTGTACATGGTTCATGCAATGCTACCGTCATGCATGTCTCCTCTGCCTGCATGTGGGACTCCATGTAGGCATGCTCCCTTGCCCCTCCTCCGCCACTCTGCACCCCAGTTCCACCTTTGCACTGGTCTGCTCCAATCTTGCCAATGTGTACTTTCTTGTTCATGTGTCCTGTGTAGATGCTAATTTCCAGCGTGGAATCTGCCAGACATATGCCATGTGGTACAGCCTTAGTACTCAATGCAGGGTATCTCACTTGTACTGTGCATGGGTCAGATGTCCCGCAGGGAAATGAGTGCCCATTCATGCTCCATGTGCATTGCACGCATGCCCCTATGTGTCCTTGACTGGATGATCACTGTAATATAAGTCCTTGGTTACACACATTGCCTGCCATCTCATCAGCCTTCCCATGTCAACTGTGCCTCAGTCCTGTGTTGCACACATGTTTAGGCTCTGACAATCTGTGTGGCTCAAAGGCCTCAGCCTGTTCAATGGCCAATGACTCTGTCCAACTCGTGTTGTGTCTTCTTCACATGTGGGCGGCCTCCGGAGTTTCCATCATGTGTCCTGCCCACTGTCCCAGCATCATTTGCAGTGTTGTAATTTGAATCACATTAAGCTGTTGATGCCTGTCAACACTGCCTGTCAATACACAGGTGTATGGTCAGCCTTTTGATACCATGCTAGGCATCCCTGCTTTGGTACTGGGGTGGAGGGGTGCTTGGCTTCTAGGCATGGTACACATTGAATGCACAATGCATGTGATGTCTGATTTTGACATTGCACTGCCTTCACATTTCCTGGCACACACCATGTAGTGCTTGTACATGTAGGTAGTGAGTGGCGTACACATTTTCTGCACTTCATAGACCCACTTCCATGGAAACTGACACCTTTCAACAGGTCTGATCACAGAAGCTATTCAAAGTAGACCCAGCATGCATGCCAGGTCATATGTCGTGTGTCACATGTCTGCCTGATGCCTTTGCTGTCGGTGTGTGTGTGTGTCGTGTGCTTCTGACATATGTATTGACCTTTTCCTCTCTATTTTTCAGGTGATGACGCAATGGAGGCAGAGGATGGTGTTGTCATGCCAGACAAGGGTTGGTAACGCCACATCAACCCGGCACTAGTGGGGGTCGTGGGGTGGTAGGCCACGAAAACCCCCAAGTGCTGCAGTCCATCTTGTCTCTGGCTGCCTATGAGTCCAGCCTTGATGACGACTCTGATGTCCATGTTGAGTTGGATGACCATCAAGTCCATGTGTCAGGGGTGAGTGATTCTGATGTGGACACTCCTCTGTCTGCGACCCCTGCACTGAGGGATCAGACAGTCTTGGTTCCTCCGCCTGTGGTGGATCGGGACGCAGGGTCACCCTCCACACCAGTCACTGATGTGCCTGGGACATCACGTCGACGGAGGCATGTAGTCGTGCAGCCGCAGGCGGTGCCAACACAGCGAGGACCCCCGGTCCTTGGGTCCCGCAGGGGTCAAGCCCGGCAACACGGTCGCCGCGCGCAACCGCTGTATACTGAGTGGGAGCAAGACATGACTGCCAATTCCGAATGGCAGGGGGCAGCAATGGAGAACATCGCTGAGAGCATGGAGCGTGTGGCCCGATCTGTGCTCCCCACTGCTAGGCAGGTGCTTCTCCAGCAGCAGGCGGCACGGTCCACGGCCCGCTCGCTCAGGCTGGGCATGGCGGCCTCAGACAGGGCACGCCAGGCTGAAATGTCGTCTCTGCATCAAGCAATTGCTGCTCACGCAGAGGCGCACATGGATGCCTTGAGGGAGGAGTATGCTTCCCTCAGATCCACTCTGGGTGTCCTTATGATGTCCCAGAGGCAGCAGGCAGAGGAGAGGTTTGCACAGCTTGAGCGTACCATCTCGGCTGAGCTACAGGCTTGCTGGGAGGTGCAGCGGTTGTCCAGCCAGGCCTTGCAGGAGGAACTCCGTGTTACACGTGCTACCTTGCAAGAGGAAGCACGTGTATCACGGGAGGTTCTGCATGCAGACCTACGTCACATCGCCACACAGAACCAGGCTCACCCGTCCGGCAGACTTGCTGCTGACGAGGGGCAAGCTGCGGCTAGGCGTGGCCAGGCTACAGTGCCACGTCCTCCTTTCCAGGATGAGCCAGACTTGGACGACTATCTATCTCCCACATAGGTCGTGCTGTGCAGGCGTTGAGCCCATGGAGGATTTTTTTTTGGCTCAGCATCATCGCATGTGGATGTTGAGCAGCACCCTGTACCTCCCCCCTCCTGGGTGCCTCCCCTCCCCCCCGGGTCGTATGTGGCCATTTTTTATTTTTCTTTTAGTTTAGTTAGTTAAGTTTCTGTTTGATAGTTAGTTTAAATAGGTAATGTAGGTTTTCCATAGTTAGTGTAATTAGTTAATAGTTGATTTAGTTTAAAATTGCTAGTCTATTGTGCTTTCATGTGACGGTGCGGTGCTTTGCGGCTTTTGAAGGCATCCACTGTCTGTTCCAGCTGGGCCCTTCATGGTTGTCTCGTGTATGTGTTTGCTGCTTGGGTTCCTTGACTCACATATGCCACTCCTGCCTCCCTTATCCATGGGCTCGCAAGGATGGTTCGGTGTTACAGCATTTTACACAAGGGCATTGGACTGTCATATCTGTGGCATGTCTGGTACTGTGTGACTTGTGTTGACACCCCTAGTGGGGATGATTTAGGTGTCATTGTCCACTGTTCAGCTTTTGCTAGATGGGGTGTGTCATGATTAATGTGGACATTGATTGCTATGCATTGTGTAGTATGTTTCTTACTTTCCTGTACATGTGCCTGTTGCAATTCATGCTGTAGATAGTGTTCCACACTTTGGAGGTGAAAGACGGACTGATGGTGTGATTTGTGATGTGACTCTCTGACATGGTCAAGTAATGAGATACCTGATGAGACACACACAGATGACTCTAAAGCATTAATCATGTGTTTTATGCCCTTTCTGCAGGGGGATGAGCCTCCAGAGCACCTTTGCCAGCAGACATGTCCCATTGGACGACGGAATTCTGGACCCGTTTGTTGGTGCCCACATGCACATGTGTGGAGAAGCAGAGGCACAGTGATTGCAGACCCACATCCTAGAACTGCTGACATGTTCCAAGGAACTCCAGGCAAGGTGAGCATCACAGGGGGGCCACGACACAGCAAAGCTTGCACCAGGCGAGTTGCACATGCAGGCTTAGTCACAGCACTGAGGGTGAGCTTAGACGAATATTGGTGTTGAAGCACACAATGCAGCTCAGATGTGTTTGTGGACTGATGGCTGCTGTTAGTAGGGTTGTCTGGGACACATGCAGGGGCAGTTGCACATACCCTCCGGTACACCAAGGTCCATTGAGGCACTTGTATCAACCATGTAGCCTTTAAAGACATGGAAAGGGGCAGCTCACAGGGACATGCAGCAAGGGACATACTCGGGTGCAGTGCATGTCTTTTCCACGTACTTCATGATAAATGCACTGCCAACTTTGTTTCAGTCATGGTGGTACGCAACTTGCTCTGTAGTCATGGCTTGCTATATGGGTCTGTCTGCTTACCCAGGGAACATTGCATGTTGTGTGAATTGTGACACATTGGTGTTCCATTTGCCATGCACCCAGCAGCGGCTGCCTTACTGCATTGACTGTGTATGACCCGTCACAGGGGTGATGTTATATATGGGTACGAAGCATCAACCACAGATTGTCTGTTTGTAGAGGAGTCTGTTGCTATGGGGCATGTTTGGTGTTGTGTTTTTGTGCAATTGGCACGTACAGGTTGTTGACTGTGTCTCTCTTTGCAGCATTGCAGTGCTCCTGTAACCGGACCTGAGAGTGCGCAGGCAGGAGGCCAGCACTCAAAACCAGAGCTAAGTGTCTTGTTGTTTTTCTTACAAACTGCTCTGCATAGGCTTGCTGGGGAGTGTACTGATGCATGGATGTATGTGTGGTTCAATTTGGTATGTTTTTTTCTCCCTAAGCACCCGTGATCCTATGCAATTTTGAAACCTGTACCCTCTACCCGGTGTTCCTGCTTCCCGTGCCTATCCAAGCAACGTTCCCTGACCCTCTTTCCCCACTGGGGTTGCGGATGCCTGTGTAAGCCCCGAACTTGCAGGCGCCAAAACCCTAGAGGGGGTGGTTGGTTCGTACCACTCCTGAGCCTGGACTACAGAAGGCCATGACAATGATGTCCAAGTCTGTTTGGATTGTGTATGTGTTCATGCAGGTTGTACATTTTTGTGCATTCCCTAGTTTCATGTGTCATTCCTCCTCCCCTCTCCTGCCGCTCATTCCAGTCATCCAGTGTGTCAACACCTGTCCCGACTGCATATCCCTGAACCTCCTTCCCCACCAGGGTCTCAGGGGCCTGTGTGAGTTTGACCTTGCAGGCACCCGGGACATGGTGGGGGTGGTTGTTTCGTGACACTCCCGCGCCTGTACAGGGGACCTCTGACAGTACACATCCATTCATGGTGCATCATCCTATGTCATGTACCACACATGTCTCACATCCTGTCGTGACATTGTTTTGCTGTGCTACCTTGGTTGTTGCATCATTGTGGTAGTACTTGGCCTTTGTGAGGTACTGCTACGTCATGTCATCTACTGGAGGGTGTTTGGGTTCGTTTTTATGCCTTGGATTTTGTGATTTTGGAAATGAGTGTGGATTCTGAGGATTCAGGCATCTTTTTACACACAAGGTGGGAGATGGTGACGAAGGGTAAAGGTGATCCTGTGGCCAGGTGAAATTGAGGTTTGGAGGCTCCATGACCCAGGTGCAGTTGTTCAGTGGGTCATGGTCATTTGTGAGGGAGGGGGGGGGTTGTTGTTGATAGTTGCCTTGCCCTGCAGTGTGATGGGAACTCTGACATAGTAATGGTGGTATCCCATGTACATGTTGTGTTCTGCTGATCAATGCCTGTTCATGTGTTGTGTTTTCCTTTCAGGTGCGAGGGGATAGTTGTGGTTTGACATGCTGGGGTGTTCCCATCGGTGGACGTTCACATGCGATGTGTATGGAAAACTGATTGTCACTTGAGTGCACATGAATATGTGGAGTGCATGTCCTTGCAGAACCACACACTTGCACTCTGATGCACTACATGTACTCCCACCCTTGCATATACACGTGTACACTGTTTGCCTTCTGGTGCCCACTGTGTCCCGGCAGCACATGTTCTGTGACCGATCATGGATCCAGTACATGCCTAATTTGATGTTTGACATGGTTTGTCACTTAGATGTGATGCTCAGGGTGTGCATCACACACAATGGCTGTTCACTGTGCTGTGCGCTGAGCAGTGTGATGCAGGAGTGGGACACTGCACACATGAGCTGCAGTGTTGATTTTGCAATGCATAATGTGCATGTAGACAGGCATTCATTGTGATGTTACGTCTACGACTGTTGTAATGCATTTGGAAATGACTTATTTTGGGTGTGAGGTTGTTGGTCTGTCATTTCCTCTGATTCCGGGTCAGGCAGCATTGTCCGATGCCACTGTGCATTTAGGACATGGCAATGTGTACCTTATCGTTACTGCATTGGTGTATGGGTATTGCGTGCCATGTCATGTTGATGTTTGGGAGGGTTTGAGTGACATGGCAGTGATGGCCATGGCCTGGTTTGCAGGTGTGTGTGATGCACACCTTGCATGTCCGTGTCATCCGCTTCTCAGAACAACTAGCTGGGGGTAGATTTCTCTCCGCAGATGGGCCCTCCCGCTGGAACAGACTTCCGGCCTGACTTGAACTTGAGGGGAATCATCTCCAGTTCTGGAAGCACCTCAAGACCTTCCTCTTTGCTTCTGCTTACTGTCTGCCTCTCCCTTGCAGAATTCCCCACTGGAACTGCACAGGAGCTGCAACTGGGCCACTCTCACCGACCTCGGTCCCTGGCCCAGCCACTCTCCACTTGCACTGCCTCCCTGGCAACCCCTGCACTGCAGTACTGTCTCTCTATCCCTACAGCCCTCCCTTCCCAGCACTTGTCTGCACTTACCTTTGTAGTTGCCACCAGGCGACCTATGTATTATTTTTTTGGGCTACTTCCCCTGTACTGGACTCCCCCCCACCCTTCCCCTTGCACTTTTCCCATTCCCCCTACCCCTGCACTTGCACGATTCCAATGACACCTGGCCTAGTAGTACCGTTCTCTGTGTTCCCTTGTTCCCCCCTCCCTGCCTCATTGCGCCTTGGAATACTTGTGTATGGCCCATATCATGTCATATGTGTGCCTTTTGGTCACACAGGATAGCTTGTGTTTAAGTAGCTAGGGATGCAGACGATGTGGCACTTCCATGGCAACTATCTCAGGGTGGTTAGGTTGTGACAGTTGACTGTCTCTTTGTCATCATCGATTGTCACCTGGTATGTGCCAGGCCTGTGTGCACTCCGCAGGGGTGGGAGTTTAGGTGAAAAATGTGGCCACAAGCTGGGTCCGGGCTTCCTCGCCACGTGCCCTGTCCCCTCCCATGGGCAGCGCCTGTGGTTGGGGATGTGGGGGCACCACCATGTCCACCGGGACGCCCTGCCGTGTTGCAACATTGTGCAGGACACATGCTGCCACAATGATCCTGCACACTACTGGTGGTGCATAGAGTAGTTGCCCACCAGAGCGGTCAAGGGAGCGGAAACGTGACTTGAGCACTCCGAATGTGCGCTCCACTATGCCCCTGGTTGCAATATGGGCGGCGTTGTATCTTACCTGGGGTGGTGTGGTGGGGTTCCGGATTGGCGTCATCATGTGGTTGCTCAGAGGGTAGGCACTGTCCCCTGGGGAGATGATAATAGTTGAGATTATTAGGGTTTGGATATTTGTCTGTGTGTGACTTGCATGCATGTGCAAGGGCATTTGTACTCACCTAGGAGCCATGTGTCACCATGCTGACCAGCTTCCAGGGCCCGGCTCAGGGCGGACATTCTGTATATGAAACTGTCATGGGTGGAGCCAGGGTAGTTTGCATAGACAGAGGTGATGATTCCCTTTGCATCACATACCACCTGTACATTGATGGAATGCCAGTGCTTGCGGTTTCTGTAGATGTGCTCAATGGCCCTAGGTGGACGTAGGGCCACATGGGTGCAATCTATTGCACCGAGCACTTTGGGGAAGTGTGCCACCCTGAAAAAATCCAGGACAACGGCCTGCCTTTCTGCGGGTGTTCTGGGCATGTATATGTGCCTGCGGACTGAGGGGCGCGCTGTCATGATTGCCAGTACCTGGTGTAGGCAGCGTGACTGCGTGGCCTGTGAGACCCCCCCCACTATGGCATTGGTCCGCTGAAATGACCCAGTGGCTAAAAAATGCAGGACATTGAGCAGCTTCTCCAAGGGGCTCAATGCTTGGGAGCAAAGGGTGGGGGATGTGAGGTCATCTTCCCACTCCCTGACCAGGTCTAGGATGATATGGGGTGGAAACCTATACCTGCCATAGACCTGGTCGTCAGGCATCCCAAAAAAGCTTGTACGTGGTGCGAAAATGCGTGCCCTGGCTATTCTCCTCCTCCTGCGGTGTCCCACGATCGGTGCAGCGACAAATGGGGCATTCATCGTAGCTGTATATATGCGTTTGTTGTTTGCGTGCACTTTTATGCTGTGCCCGGGGACGCTTCCGCCTGCCTTCCTGTGGCAGACGCGTTGACGCCTGTGCACGTCTTTTGCCGTGCGCGTGTTTCCCGTATTCGGATACGGTCCGAGTGTCATCGCGTGTGATCGGAGAGGAGTGTGCGTACACGCAACTGGCCTGGGTACGTGTGTTTCGGGGTGCGCGGGAAGTTCCACACGCGATTAGCCTGGGTAAGTGTTTCGGGGTGCCGGGAACTTTCACACGCGATTGGTGGAAATCCAAGTGTGTTCTGTCATCACGTGCAATGAGGGAAACACCTGCGCGCGTCACAGACGCTCTCATGCGCTAAGGGTCTTTGGTCCAATGAAATAACATATGCGTGCTGCCGTGCATACGCGCATTGCCCTTTCCTCGTATTACACGCGGACGTGCAGTTTTTCACGCGCGCTGAAATGCGCATGCACGTCTGTACGCGTCACGTCACAGGGGCGCTTGCGCTTGAGGGGCCTTCTGTCCAATGAAAATGTGTATGCATGCAGACGCGCTTACGCGCTAAGGGCCTTTCCTCGAATTACACGCTGACGTGCAGATTTCGGCTGCATGTATCAGCACTGTGTACATGTGCATGTGTGTGTATTTGACAAGGGTGCAACAGTGATGCAACATGGATGCATGTGACAGCGGTATGTGGAAGCCTGATTGGCAGATGTGACATGGATGCCCGTCTGAACAGTGCGACACTTGGCAGAGGTGTACACATGCATGCAAGTGTGGTGGTGTGTGTACATGTGTGGTGCACTTCCTGTGTTGCATGTGATGTCTGGCTCACCTTTGGCTGCTCATGCTGTTGTATGTGTATGGATGGTGGTGGCAGTTGCGATATGGCTGTGGTATGGCTCATGTGTGCGAGTTGTAATGACATGTGTGTTGGGGATTGTGATGACATGTCTGAGGTTTGCCAATGCCACTCATGTGCAACTGTCATGTGTGTATGTGTCCATTGTGCAGTGCCCTGATGCCTGTGTTTTGTTTCTCCCTGTCTGCAGCGTCAACTGATGAAGAGGGCGGAGAAGGTGCTGTGGAGCACAGCGGTGGGGATCCCACCGCCAGCCGGAGACGCAAGGCCCGGCTCCCCTCCCGAGTTGTCATCTCGTCGGGGAGTGAGGAGTCCGGTGCCGCGTCCCAGGCCGCAGCTGCCGGGGGGAGGTCCAAGAGGCGGAGGTTGGAGTTGGACTCCTCGGCAGCAGAAGGGGCAGCTGGGACACCACAGGGCCCAACAGGTGAAGATGGCACGGAGTCATCCAGGTTGGTGGGGGGTTTGGTGGAGGAGGAGGCCGTGCAAGCACCAGAGACGGGGTCTGGAGGTCGGGATCCCACTGGTGCTAGTGGTGCAGTGCAGGACCAGGGACAGGAGGCAGCACAGGCCGCCGCTGAGGTGCCTGTGTGCAATCCTGTCCCCGATCCTGTCCCTGCATCATCTTGCACAAGCAGGGATGCCTACGTCCAGACCCGTTTTCAGGCAGGGGATGAGCTGACGTCAGCTGGCCTTCCTCTGCCTGCGGTCGTGGCTATCCAGGTCTGGGTTGAGCCTGTCCTGGCTGGTGTGGCGTTGCGTCAACGGGCCATGCGAGGTGACCTGCAGTCTTTTCATGGAGAGACTGCACGTCATCTCGAATGGCTCGTTGACCAAGTCAGCCTGCTGGGACAGGTCACCCAGGCCGGATTCCTCCGTCTGATGGGGCTTGCTCCGACCCCCTCCTCAACTGGACCCCGTACGCGCCAGTCATCCTCTGTGCCATCTTCCCACCCATCATTCACCTGGGTGCCCTGTGGAGCTGCCTCTGACGGTGCGGCCAGGCTGGTGGAGGAGGCATCCCTGCCACAGTCGGGATTCGGACGTCCAGCAGGGGTGGCCACATCTACGACTGCACCCCAGCCGGCGGAGGATATGCAGGCAGCAGGAGGCAGTGCACGGGCAGAGGCAGAGCAGCAACATGGTGCGAGCCATGAAGGCTCGGGGCCTTCGACATCGGAGGGGCAGGCATCAGCCGGAGGGCAGGAGGACCCAGGACAGAGAGTGTCTTCCGTGTGGCAGCGGTTGGGCCACGCCATAGATGCGGAGCGGCGGTGGGCGGAAGAGGCGCGGCTCACAATGGTCAGGGCGGAGAACTCCATGCGGAGGGCCCTGAGGCGGGCCGAGTGCCTCGAGGCAATCCGCAGGGGGTTGGAGGAGGACACGGCGTCGTCCCTGCGGACCCTTGGGGCCATGGAACAGGACCGCCTCCGGGACATCGAACAGGAGTTCGATGATGCCCTGGCCCGGAACACCACGGGATGAGCCGCTGGACTTGCCCGCCGCCTTTGTATATAGTTCTTTAGTTTTAGGTTTCCTTTGTTTGTTCTTATGATTTGGAGTCGACGGACACTGCTCCACTTTTTGTATATAGTTGCATTTTAGTTAGGGTTTTTTGTAGGTTTCCTTTGTTCAGTTGGGCTCATAGACCCTTGGAAGTTTTGTACATAGCTCTTCATTGGATTGATTTTATTTTTCATTTGACTTTGGACAACATTTTTTTGGATTAGAATTTGGTGTTTTTATTTTTTTAAACGGACATGCAGTTTATCTTTTTTTCATTGCCGTTGTAGTTTGTTTCATTTCTTTTGCATTTTTTTTTTTAATACAATTTTGTTTTCATACTTCACTGTGTGGTATCATCTCATTGGTTTCATGCATGTCATGTTGGGTGTTTTCCCATTCAATTGCAACCATTGTGTGTGACGGACATGGGTTAATTTTCTTTATGAACATTGGGGGTGTAACATGTAATTTCCATTTCCATGTGGGTGAATGGGTTACTTGGTAGGGCTTTTTGGCTGTGGAGGCTGACCATAACGCACATGATTGGGGATTGTGAGGACCTGGTGGAGGCTGCCCATGGTGGCTGGGGGGTGGGGGTGATAGGGGACATGAGTGGGGGCCTGGTGGGGGCTGCCCCTGCACTGCTGGGGGGTGGGGGTGGTGGGAGACATGGGTGGGGGCCTGGTGGAGGCTGCCCCTGCACTGCTGGGGGGTGGGGGTGGTGGGAGACATGGGTGGGGCCTGCTGGCAGGTGCCCCACAGTGCTGGGGGGTGGGGGTGGTGGGGAACATGAGTTTACATTGGTTGGGGGCCTTCTGGCAGGTGCCCCACAGTGCTGGGGGGTGGGGGTGGTGGGGAACATGAGTTGGACATGGGTGGGGGCCTGCTGGCAGGTGCCCCACAGTGCTGGGGGGTGGGGGTGGTGTGAAACATGTGTTGGACATGGGTGGGGGCCTGCTGGCAGGTGCCCCACAGTGCTGGGGGGTGGGGGTGCAGGGGTACATGAGTTGCACATGGGTGGGGGCCTGCTGGCAGGTGCCCCACAGTGCTGGGGGGTGGGGGTGCTGGGAGACATGGGTGGGGGCCTGGTGGTTGGTGCCCCTGGTGGCTGGGGGGTGGTGGGAGACATGGGAGGGGGCCTGGTGGAGGCTGCCCCTGCACTGCTGGGGGGTGGGGGTGGTGGGAGACATGGGTGGGGCCTGCTGGCAGGTGCCCCACAGTGCTGGGGGGTGGGGGTGGTGGGGAACATGAGTTGGACATGGGTGGGGGCCTGTTGGCAGGTGCCCCACAGTGCTGGGGGGTGGGGGTGGTGGGGAACATGAGTTGGACATGGGTGGGGGCCTGCTGGCAGGTGCCCCACAGTGCTGGGGGGTGGGGGTGCTGGGGAACATGAGTTGCACATGGGTGGGGGCCTGCTGGCAGGTGCCCCACAGTGCTGGGGGGTGGGGGTGCTGGGATACATGGGTGGGGGCCTGGTGGAGGCTGCCCCTGGTGGCTGGGGGGTGGGGGTGGTGGGAGACATGGGTGGGGGCCTGGTGGAGGCTGCCCCTGGTGACTGGGGGGGTGGGGGTGGTGGGAGACATGGGTGGGGGCCTGGTGGTTGGTGCCCCTGGTGGCTGGGGGGTGGGGGTGGTGGGAGACATGGGTGGAGGCCTGGTGGTGGGTGCCCCTGCACTGCTAGGGGGTGGGGGTGGTGGGAGACATGGGTGGGGGCCTGGTGGAGGCTGCCCCTGCACTGCTGGGGGCTGGGGGTGGTGGGAGACATGGGTGGGGGCCTGGTGGAGGCTGCCCCTGCACTGCTGGGGGGTGGGGGTGGTGGGAGACATGGGTGGGGCCTGCTGGCAGGTGCCCCACAGTGCTGGGGGGTGGGGGGGTGGGGAACATGAGTTGGACATGGGTGGGGGCCTACTGGCAGGTGCCCCACAGTGCTGGGGGGTGGGGGTGGTGGGGAACATGAGTTGGGCAGGGGTGGGGGCCTGCTGGCAGGTGCCCCACAGTGCTGGGGGGTGGGGGTGGTTGGGAACATGAGTTAAACATGGGTGGGGGCCTGGTGGAGGCTGCCCCTGGTGACTGGGGGGGTGGGGGTGGTGGGAGACATGGGTGGGGGCCTGTGGTGGGTGCCCCTGCACTGCTGGTGGGTGGGGGTGGTGGGAGACATGGGTGGGGGCCTGGTGGAGGCTGCCCCTGCACTGCTGGGGGGTGGGGGTGGTGGGAGACATGGGTGGGGGCCTGGTGGAGGCTGCCCGTGCACTGCTGGGGGGTGGGGGTAGTGGGAGACATGGGTGGGGCCTGCTGGCAGGTGCCCCACAGTGCTGGGGGGTGGGGGTGGTGGGGAACATGAGTTGGACATGGGTGGGGGCCTGCTGGCAGGTGCCCCACAGTGCTGGGGGGTGGGGGTGGTGGGGAACATGAGTTGGACATGGGTGGGGGCCTGCTGGCAGGTGCCCCACAGTGCTGGGGGGTGGGGGTGCAGGGGTACATGAGTTGCACATGGGTGGGGGCCTGCTGGCAGGTGCCCCACAGTGCTGGGGGGTGGGGGTGCTGGGAGACATGGGTGGGGGCCTGGTGGAGGCTGCCCCTGGTGGCTGGGGGGTGGGGGTGGTGGGAGACATGGGTGGGGGCCTGGTGGAGGCTGCCCCTGCACTGCTGGGGGGTGGGGGTGGTGGGAGACATGGGTGGGGCCTGCTGGCAGGTGACCCACAGTGCTGGGGGGTGGGGGTGGTGGGGAACATGAGTTGGACATGGGTGGGGGCCTGCTGGCAGGTGCCCCACAGTGCTAGGGGGTGGGGGGGTGGGGAACATGAGTTGGACATGGGTGGGGGCCTGCTGGCAGGTGCCCCACAGTGCTGGGGGGTGGGGGTGCTGGGAGACATGGGTGGGGGCCTGGTGGAGGCTGCCCCTGATGGCTGGGGGGTGGGGGTGGTGGGAGACATGGGTGGGGGCCTGGTGGAGGCTACCCCTGGTGACTGGGGGGGTGGGGGTGGTGGGAGACATGGGTGGGGGCCTGGTGGAGGCTGGCCCTGGGGAGTGGGGGGTGGGGGTGGTGGGAGACATGGGTGGGGGCCTGGTGGAGGCTGCCCCTGCACTGTTGGGGGGTGGGGGTGGTGGGAGACATGGGTGGGGCCTGCTGGCAGGTGCCCCACAGTGCTGGGGGGTGGGGGTGCAGGGGTACATGAGTTGCACATGGGTGGGGGCTTGCTGGCAGGTGCCCCACAGTGCTGGGGGGTGGGGGTGCTGATAGACATGGGTGGGGGCCTGGTGGAGGCTGCCCCTGGTGGCTGGGGAGTGGGGGTGCTGGGAGACATGGGTGGGGCCTGGTGGTGGGTGCCCCTGCACTGCTGGGGGGTGTGGGTGCTGGGAGACATGGGTGGCGGCCTGGTGGAGGCTGCCCCTGGTAGGCTGGGGGGTGGGGGTGGTGGGAGACATGGGTGGGGGCCTGGTGGAGGCTGCCCCTGGTGACTGGGGGGGTGGGGGTGGTGGGAGACATGGGTGGGAGCCTGGTGGTTGGTGCCCCTGGTGGCTGGGGGTGCAGGGGACATGCGTTGGTGGGCAGTAGTGCAAGTTGACATGTGGATTGGCTGGGGGGCATGGCCATGGTGGATGGGGTGCCTGCAGGACATGTGCAGGGTAAGCCCCTGTGGTGTGAGCCACCTGCAGGTGCCGTGGAGGGTGTAGAGGGAACACCTGGGAGGGCCCACACGTGCAATTCACGTGTGGGGCTCCCCGCGCACCACTGTAATACACGTACCCCGCTGAAATCGCGTCTGGAACTTCCCCTGCACCCTGAAATATACGTACCCTGATGGAATCGCGTGTGGAACTTCACGCGCACCCCTGAAATACACGTACCCTGCTGAAATCGCGTCTGGAACTTCCCATGCACCCTGAAATACACGTACCCTGATGGAATCGCGTGTGGAACTTCCCGCGCACCCCTGGAATACACGTACCCTGCTGAAATCGCGTGTGGAACTTCCCCTGCACCCTGAAATACATGTACCCTGCTGATATCGCGTCTGTAACTTCAAGCGCACCCCTGAAATACACGTATCCTGCTGAAATCGCGTGTGGAACTTCCCCTGCACCCTGAAATACACGTACCCTGCTGATATCACGTGTGTAACTTCACGCGCACCCCTGAAATACACGTACCCTGCTGAAATCGCGTGTGGAACTTCCCCTGCACCCTGAAATACACGTACCCTGATGGAATCGCGTGTGGAACTTCCCGCGCACCCCTGGAATACACGTACCCTGCTGAAATCGCATGTGGAACTTCCCCTGCACCCTGAAATACGCGTACCCTGATGGAATCGCGTGTGGAACTTCCCGCGCACCCCTGGAATACACGTACCCTGCTGAAATCGCGTGTGGAACTTCCCCTGCACCCTGAAATACACGTACCCTGATGGAATCGTGTGTGGAACTTCCCACGCACCCCTGGAATACACGTACCCTGCTGAAATTGCGTGTGCAACTTCCCCTGCAGCCTGAAATACACGTACCCTGATGGAATCGCGTGTGGAACTTCCCGCGCACCCCTGAGATACGCGTACCCTGCTCGCACGGGCCCAATCTCGTGTGGAAATTCCCGCACACCCCTAAAATACACATACCCTGCTGGAATCGCGTGTGTAACTTCCCCTGCACCCTGAAATACACGTACCCTGCTGATATCGCGTGTGGAACTTCACGCGCACCCCGAAATAAACGTACCCTGATGGAATCGCGTGTGGAACTTCCCGCGCACCCCTGAGATACGCGTACCCTGCTCGCACGGGCCCAATCGCGTGTGGAAATTCCCGCGCACCCCTGAAATACACGTACCATGATGAAATCTCGTGTGTAACTCCACCTGCACCCTGAAATACACGTACCCTGAGGGAATCGCGTGTGGTACTTCCCCTGCACCCCTGGAATACACGTACCCTGCTGATATCGTGTGTGGAACTTCACGCGTACCCCGAAATACACGTACCCTGATGGAATCGTGTGTGGAACTTCACGCGCACCCCGAAATACACGTACCCTGAAGGAATCGCGTGTGGAACTTCCCGCGCACCCCTGAGATACGCGTACCCTGCTCGCACGGGCCCAATCACGTGTGGAAATTCCCGCGCACCCCTGAAATACACGTACCCTGCTGGAATCGCGTGTGTAACTTCCCCTGCACCCTGTAATACACGTACCCTGCTGATATCCCGTGTGGAACTTCACGCGCACCCCGAAATACACGTACCCTGATGGAATCACGTGTGGAACTTCACGTGCACCCCGAAATACACGTACCCTGCTGGAATCGCGTGTGTAACTTCCCCTGCACCCTGTAATACATGTACCCTGCTGATATCGCGTGTGGAACTTCACGCGCACCCCGAAATACACGTACCCTGATGGAATCACATGTGGAACTTCACGCGCACCCCGAAATACACGTACCCTGATGGAATCACGTGTGGAACTTCATGCGCACCCCGAAATACACATACCCTGATGGAATCGCGTGTGGTACTTCCCGCGCACCCCTGGAATACACGTAGCCTGCTGATATCGCGTGTGGAACTTCACGCGCACCCCGAAATACACGTACCCTGAAGGAATCGCGTGTGGAACTTCCCGCGCACCCCTGAGATACGCGTACCCTGCTCGCACGGGCCCAATCACGTGTGGAAATTCCTGCGCACCCCTGAAATACACGTACCCTGCTGGAATCACGTGTGTAACTTCCCCTGCACCCTGTAATACACGTACCCTGCTGATATCGCGTGTGGAACTTCACGCGCACCCCGAAATACACGTACCCTGATGGAATCACGTGTGGAACTTCATGCGCACCCCGAAATACACGTACCCTGATGGAATCGCGTGTGGAACTTCCCGCACACCCCTGAGATAGGCGTACCCTGCTCGCACGGGCCCAATCGCGTGTGGAAATTCCCACGCACCCCTGAAATGCACGTACCATGATGAAATCGCGTGTGGAACTTCCCGCGCACCCCTGAAATACGCGTACCCTGCTCGCACGGGGCCAATCGCGTGAGGTACTTCCTGCGCACCCCAGTGATACACGGAGCCCGCTTGCTGTGCTGGTACAGGGTTAGCGCAGCCCTTTGCGCTGGATTGGGTATATTGATGGCTTTTCCCTGCGCGAGAGGAGTTCTTGGGAGCGTAACTGGTGCTGCTGCAGGGTCGCTGTGCCACTGTGCGCCACGGCTGGTTTTGGTGGCTGGAATCCATGAATACGCTGTGCGCGGAAATGGATTCTTGCGCACGCGGCTGGCGCAGGGATTCGCATGCGCACACTGTGCGCCAGCCGCGTGCGCCACTTGTGCGCTGAATTCTATGAATTACCCCCATGGTGTTTTCCGCTTCTGTCATAGCTAATTCTGCCTCATTTGTTATTAGTGGCTGTCCTAGTGGTTCTTGACTTCCTGTTATAGAACGTTGACTACTGTCGAAAGTATCCTTATCTAGTTGGGCCTGAAGTTCTTCTTCGTGTTGCTGTTCATTGTGGAACATTGGTTTGTACTGCGTAAATTTCACATCGGTGATAACGCTTTCATTTGCTTTGAAAGCCTCTTCATAGCAGTCGTAGTTATCTAGTATCTCTTCCTCTTTTCTCCATGGTTTAAAAAGTTGTGGCAGGGTCATGTAATATAGTTCTTTCTGTTGAGGAGTTTTTAATGACAATTTGACATGATTAATTAAGCTTTGTTTGGTAAGTTTCACTAAGCTGCCTTCACAATCTGTCACTCTATATCTACCTTTGCTTTCATCGGGTTTTATATAATTTTTGTATGCAAAGGTTTGGGCTATGTGGTATAGACACATGGTTTCCAAAGTGGTACTCCTGTTCGGGTAGTATGTGTCCAGTAAATTGTTCTTTAAAATGTCTTGGCTGTTGGGATCATTTTTGGCTATTGTTTCTATGTCCTCATATGATTTGAGAACTCTTTCTCTAGATTTAGCAGGACCAAGACTTAGCCATGCTAAATTTTCAGATTTCCCATACAAAGCAGTACCGGTTAAATGATCTGCAGCTTCATAGGCACCACATTCTCTATGAGAGAGCATTTTTATGCCTAAGCTGTACAATATCTGAGATAGTGTTTTGTCTGATGATAGGTCATTCCAAAGGTCTTGCAACTCTGTTTTTTCTGCTTTCGTTAAGTAGGCTGCAACATATCGTGCAACTGCAGTGGAATTGTCTGCAATGTACTGCACATCGATGTTTGCATTCCATAAGAGGGAAATGATTGCATTGTAATCATTGATATATTTGGATTCTTCTGTTCTTTTTATGTAATACATGTTCTTAGGTGATTTACCTTTAACACTATTTTGAACTGAAGACATGAAGTTGTTCACTTCACCTGTTTCTGTAACTGGTCTAGTGAAACCAAAGCGGCATTTGGTGTAGTATTTCCCTTTGCTTTTGTATTTGCGACAACAATATTTGCCACATTTGTGTCTTTGAAATTGTACAATTTGTCCATGAAGGTCACTATGTGTCCTTTGTGAAGGGATTTCACAAGTGACATATTTTTTGGATGAACTGCAAAACAGTGGCATCACTGTCCTGACCATATTTAGGTGCACTTTTAATCCATAAAAGCATGTGGATATGTGGTGCTCCTCTGGCTTGGTATTCTTTTCTCCAAAAGAAGTGTTGCACTTGTCCGAGGGGAGGAACAGTTTTATTACAAATAAAGTGTAGCATAGCAATGAAACGATGGTGGAAATATCTTGAAACATTAACAGGCTCTAGAGAGCAAAGTTCTCCGGATGTTAGTATATCTATATTGGGTTTGTTGTTGTTTGATATGCGTAGGAAATCATGTAAATCTTCCCATGCATATTCTGCACAACTTAATGTAACAAACCAAGTGGGTGGTCCAAGGTTTCTGATCATACAACGTACATCTCTGTGACGTCGGAACCCGTATTCTTTTGTACCACACATGTTTGCAAACAGATTTGTTATGCTTGATTGTAAAACCTCATTTTTTTCTTGCACTTTTGTATTAATTGCATAGCTGACATATTTTGAAAGTGGGTTCCAGATTTCAATATGTTTGCAACTCCGCAACATAGGGTTGCTAGTTCACTTTCAAAGAGTAGGTGGAATATGTATTCCACATTTTGTCTAAATCTGGGATCTTCAGAATACATTTGTAATGAGTGGTGTTCTGATGCTGTTATCTGAGTGGGTCTATCATCGTATCTTCCTCCTTTGCCAGTAGGAAATAGTAGTGGAAAAGCATGTGCTTCTAAACTTTTTTCCATATGCCGATTGGTGACCCTTTGGTTTGTCGCATTTGGTGAGTTTCTAGTGCATCATCTATGCTCTCATTAGAGTACAACGGATGAATTGCATAATGGTCTAAAAGAGTGAATACTGCAGCAGGATCCAAAAGTTGAAATTGACCAGTTTCTGATGAGTCTTGAATTATTTCAGTTGTTTCCCTTAAGCTTTCTTCAATATTTATGTCCTTGTAGTATTCATTATTGTATTTCAGATATTGCAAGGCTTGTCTAACTTTATGTAAGTCTACGAGTTGTTGCCACATTTTTCTGTCTTTTGTTGGTACACCATTTACTAAGAAAATTAAAGAATGCTCTATTGGACGTTGCACTCCTAGAGTGTGCACATTTTCTGTCAGATCTAATGGTAAACAAACTACTTTGCCACAAATGCCTTTCACCAATTCAGAGGGAGGTAATTTTGCTGTTTTTGGTTGAAGGCGTATTATTGCTTGAAATGGGTGTACTGTTTATGATGCTCTCATACAAATTGAGTTGTTGCAGTGGTTTTGGTAGTGGGAATAATTCCAAATGATTTGTGATAGCATGTGAAGGAGTTTGGTTGCTGTCAAGTTGTGTAGTGCAGTAACTGCAACATGTTAGGGGTTCACTCATTTGATATTTGTTTTCTGCTAAAAGAGAGCTAATTCAAACCATTTCAAATGTTCGTTGTGTTCTATTTTGTATGTTACGTCTATTGGTTTTGTGTTACTTTTGTAAAAGTTTCTGCAGCAACACACATGGTTTGGTACTTCAGTGGATGTGCGTTTAAATTTTAGTATTTCTTTTTTGTATGTGTGTAATAGAAGTTTGCCATGTGCATAATTGTTGCTAGTCTTTTCTAAAACTATTGCATTTTGTACGTGGCTTTCACTTCCAAAATATTTTCTCCGGATACGGTCCATTTCTTCTTGTTGGTATTTGGGTGTACCATGCAGAACAGTGTTATTTAAATGGGCTAGTTCTAAAGCTGGACTTTTAGCATAGTACAGTTTATACACTAGATTTCTTACATTTGAATGATGTGTTGATATCATTTTGATATCATGGAAGGTGCTTTTGCAAATAGGTCCTGACATGCAGGCTAATGAATGCCCTTGTAGTCCTGTGTATAGACAGGTATCCATATTTTGCAGCACTTTCATTTTGATTTTGTCTTTACCTTTCACATACTGATTGAGGAACAGGCGTAAAGATTTGAATGATTTTTTAGGAATGTTACACATTGACGTTCCCAGCCATTTCTATACTGGATGGTTGGGTTCAGTCGAATGGAAAGGTAATTCTGAGTTTTCTGGGGGAACTTTGGTAAGCGGTGTTTCTTGTTCCATGATGGTATTATTGATTTTTCCATATCCTCGTCCACTACTATGGATGGCAATTGTGTTTGTTTGATTTTGTTTGCATGCCTCTTCATTAAAATATGGTTCTATGGTCATGGTGTGACTCCATTCACCTCCATAAATATTTAAGAAGTTATTTTTGTTGTCATTCCCTTTATTGAGAAGTTTCTTTTGTAGTTAAGTACTTAGTTTTGTTAGTGGTTTCATCCTGTTTATAACTAAAATAAACAACTTCCTTTTGAGAAGGATTGCACTGTCTACGAGAGCTTCTAGGATTCATTTTCTACAATACCTTTTAAGGGTTGTGGATGATTTCACTGTTCTTCCTATTAGATTATGAAGGACTCTGTGGCTGAACATTTTTGCTAAAATACTTGTTTTACTATGGTTTCTTGCTACTATATCAGGATTTATAGGAGCAGTGTTAGCAGTAGTGGTAGCCGAATTCTTGTTAAGCATTTTGTGTTTCGTGCCACATTTTGATAGAGGAGGCCAAGTTTTTGTAGTTGAAGATTCATTTGTTTCGCTAAATGACTGCATTAGATGTTTTGTTTTAACGTTTTGTACAAACTGTGGTCGAGATGGATGCTTACTTTGGACACTTTTATTTTCATTTGCTCTATTTCTGCGTTCCTTTCTATGGACTTGCTTTTTGGTAGGCATTCTTTGGCGTCTGTTGAAATAAAAGAAGGTATGGGTTGGTCTGTTTTACAATGTATGTGTGCTGTGTGCATGTGTGTATGCGTCTGATGGGGAAGATGTATGTGGTGGTGTGTGAATGTGCATTGGGCAGTTACAATGAGCTTGGAAGGCTATTCTTCTGTTTGTATGTTACTACACTGCGGTTCAGATGAGAGTAGAAAGTGAACTAGTGGTGAGGAAAAGCATTAATAGTAAACATAATGGTATAAAATTAAAACAGTTCTTTGTTTTCTAGTACTAACATTCTAAGGGATGATCATGGGATGATCATGTTATTTGTGTTCCAAAAAAACTGAGATTTGTGTGCCATTCTGCCTGCCAATCTCTGTTTAATAAATGGGGATTTGTGGGTAGAATGGTTCAGAAATGTATGTTTTTTTTGGTGCGCAAATTACATACATAACCCACACAATCTCTTTGAGGAAGAGTAAGAATATAAAGGTAGTTTTGTACTTACTTTTTTGTGCAATGACCAGGTTTCTTCGGATATGTTCTTTGTAGTGTAGATACTGTTGATTTTCAGGAGAGTGGTCTTCACTGCAATTGTAAAAGGAGGAAGTTAGTAATTTTGTGTGTTTATAGCACTGATGTTAATGTACAAGTTCATTTTTCAGATTTTGTGGAAGTATTCTCGTTTGATATCTCGACACAGTGTATGCGTACATTTCATTTGACTATGTGCAGCTTTTATATGTTATTTGAAATAGGTTAGTTGAACCTGCTTCGCAAATTAGTACAATTTTAAGTTCATGAAATTCCCTTGTTTTTTTGCAGCTATGTTGTATATAGCAGAGAGGTTGGGAAGTGATAGGTTATTATAGTAGATGAGACATATTTGAATACTTTCATATTATAAGTAGGAATGTGAAAAATCAGGAGCACCCGAGAGGGAGATGCAACCACAGCAATCGGGAACGTTTGCAGTGGAAGTAGCATTAATATAGAGGGAAGACACTAAAAAAATTTGACATTTTTAATGAAAAATCGAGGTTTGCGCGTAATTCGGGAGGCTTGGCACGTATGTATAGGTTATGTGGGAGATAGTAAGAAGTAGTGTGATTTTGTAATCATGCATGTGGATATCCATGTAGCTGTAAGTAGAAATTGTTTGACTGCTTAGCTATCTCCAATGATGGAAAGGATTTGGGAGTGATGTGGAAATTGTAGAAGGGCTGGCTAAGAGTTACGTTCCGGACGGACACCGCACTTGTCTGCGGGTAGGGCGTCCCACATAAAGGGTTTTACAGCAAATCCAGCACGGAAAGGGGACTGTAGGTATCAGCCAATCAGATGTTGACATTGTTCATTTCTGTAGAAAGAGAGAGTGTGTAGTGAAGATGGCAGAGGTGGAGACAGTCAGGGTGTTGGTGCTCAGAGATATTTTTGTCCATGGTTTACAGCACTATTCTGAATGTAGGCATGTGGCAAACAATTTCGATGTACAGGAGTGGAGGTGGTGTGGAGCGCTGCGACGGATTGCAATGTAGAGGCAATTCTCCAAGTTTGCAGATATATGCGTAGGATGAACAGTCCCCATGTGGTAGTTTTGCACTATGATGCTTTCCATTTGGGCTATGTGAGTTCACCTACTTTGTTGGGAGATTTGGAACAGTTGGTTCAAGCAGTCATCAGCATCTTTCCAAGTGATTAAGTAATTTTTTCTGGCTTACTCCCTAGAGCAAAATGGGACAACAGTTCTGTTTTTTGTCCTGATCAAAGTATTGCTAGGTGTGCAATCAATTGCGGAATGAATGCTTTCATGTTAAGGGCTGGTATGTTTTGCTGCAGCCACAAGAACATTGTTTCCACTAATGTGGCTTATTTTGAAGCAGATGGTGTTTCTTTATCTTTTTTGGGAAATGCCATGTTCTTTCCGAATGTAAGGCTTGCTTTGGAGAAGGTTATGTAATGATTGTAGGAATGATTGTAGGAGTAAAGTAAGAAGAAACCCCCCCAAAAAATACTAAATAACAGGTGTCTGTCAGGCATCTGCAAAAAAAACAAAAAAAATGCTCTTTTCAGAGCCCACCTTAAAGGGGAAAAGGGGAACACTATTCAAATGTACAGCCGTCACACTCAGATCCTCTACATGTTCGCGGACATGGCGGTAGTCTGCAGGCAGTGCGCACTACATACGGGGCTTCTGGGGTGAAGAGGCATGCACATGAGAATGAGCGGTGCTAGGGATTGGTCAGTAAAGTTAAGTGGGTGTGTTGTGAATGGTGAGATTTAGTGAGAACGTTGTTTCGCTGAGAGGAGAACAGACAGCTATGGCTGTGTGCTCGAAAACAGATTATCTGGATTTTGGGAGACTTATGGATACATTGATTGAAGGTGCATCCAGAATGTTGCAGTATATCTGCAGATCTTGTATTCCCTCATGTGGAAGTGCACTGGCATGGAGTGCGTGGAATGAAGTGGCTGGACTTGGTACCTCTCTATGCTACTTTAAAGACAGAGCATCATCCTGATATAATTATCATTCATTGTGGAGGAAACAGTTTAGGGCATGTGTCTGGAATTTCTTTGCAATTTACAATGAAGGAAGGACTTGAGAAGGTCAAAAAGTATATGGCCCACTCTGAATGTTTTTGCAAAGTTTGGAGAGGTTTGGTCCGGGGGGGCAAAGTTATAGGAGGGGTCCCAAAACTTTTGTTTTTTCCCATAGACATCATGGGAAAAAATGTTGCACACGCCCACAGCCAAAACCGCTGGACGGATTTACACCAAATTTGCGGCAAGAGCAGGGGCTTGGTCCCAAAAGCGTGCAAATTTGGTGTAAATCCGTCCAGTCATTTTTTTTTTTTAATTACCAAAATGTAAAGCAAAGAAATTAGTGATATCTCCGTTCGCTCCTCGGACGGACTTCCCGGTTCGCTCCGCGGACAGTGCCCTGATTGGCCGAGCAGCTTGCGCGATGTCCTCGGATATCCGACGTGTTCACTGATTGGACGGCGTGGGGCGTGGAGCGCGTCAGATGTTTGGTGGCGCCCGACATCTTGCATTCGCGGATGACCACGGACAGCAAGATGAAACTTGGTTTAAAAATTGTATTTAGTGGAGTGTGTTGGTGTGTAAGGGTGTTTGGGGAGTGTGGGGGAGTATGAGATAGGTGCAATGTTGTATTTTTTTATGTGCTAGACGCTTTTGTTGTGTTCGATTTGTCTGCGGACAACACGGCTGTTCTGAAATGTTCGTAAATAAACAGAATGGATTCGGTGTGAAGTTGAAAGTGCTCTAAGAATACTTGTGGGGTCCTGGAATGTTCGCAGGGGATGTCCTGAAGACATCTGTATTGTTCGTTGGCAAGCTGAAAGTGTTCTAAGAACACTTGCGTTGTCCTGAAATGTTTGTACATAAAGAAAATGGGGGTGTCCTGAGGACACTGTCCGTATCGTCCTCGGGCAAGTTGAATGTGTTCTAGGAACTTCCTTGTGTCCGCCGACATTAAAATGGTTGCAATGCTTGAATATATGGGTGTGATATGCTGCGGTGGTTGTAGCCAGGGTATAGAACGTTGGGTGCATGGCCATTTGGCCATTTGGCCATGCACCCAAGACTCTATGCCCTGGCCACAACCACCACAGCATATAACACTCATATGCCATGCACCCAAGAGTCTATGCTCTGGCCACAAGCACCGCAGCATATCACACTCATAGTGGCTTATAACTCTGGGTCAAAAACAAATTTATAAGGAACAATGTTATAAGCCAGTATGGGTGTGATATGCTGCGATGGTTGAATTTATCATGTTATACTTACTATTTGGTTTAGTAACGGGAGTCCATGTTTTCCTTGTTCATTTCTGTGATAAAAGAAAATAGCATGTTACTATGAGTATTTTATAAAGACTTATTACATTGTACAATCAACATTTTCTTATTTTTTTTTACCCTCATATTTAGTAGATTACAAACCAGAGTACTGTGCAATTTGCTCAGTTTCTGTGTTTGTTGCTAAAATCATTGGGTCTGTGGGAGAAAAAAAATCCATGTTGGATTAAAAAACAAAACTTTTTCTGTTATGCTACAGTTTATTTGTTTGTTTGTTTTCAGTGTTTACTTGTTGTTTCTGGCTAATGCTTTATACATTGGATTGTTCCAGTTTTTGGGAGCAGTAAGATATTAGGTATTTGTTTGGATATTGTACAATTTTGGAGCAGTTAGATACCAGTAGGTGTATTCGAATTGTTTATTTTTTTATATAATTTTGTGGTATTGATTTATCTGTTTGGATATTTCTAAATTTTGGGACAGTTAGATAACAATTGGCGTATTCTAACTGTCTATTTTTTTCTCTATTTGAGTGGTATTAATTTATCTAGCATCCTTGGGCAGTTAGATAGCTTTTGGAATATTGTGACAGTTTATATTTTTTTACTACAAGTGTACTTAAGCTTTAAGTACAGTTTAGTTATCAAATTTTGGTTTTAAGAAAATTAAATAAGCGTTTGTAAGATTTGCTGGTAATCTCTGCTTTAGAGTAATGCTACTATCATTACATTCAAACCATCCACATTTCTTTTTTATATATGCAGTGTAGTGCCCTGAATTGGTTGTGGCTCCTGCGTGGTAGATTATACCTATTGTTGTGAAGGTTTTCCTACCACGTGATATTTGACCATGTGTGAATCCAGTCAGCTTGCAGTTGTTTTTCGTACCATCTGCATTGTGACGTAGAAGCATTATTAGAACGTATTTACTATGTGTTTGTATTACTAACGTGGAGCGATTATCTGAATTGCAGGTCGAACATAATCTACCATGGTTTGCATTTTGTACAAGTTGCTGAAATGTAACGGATTCACAATTAGGTATTGATATATACAGAAAGCGTTCATTGGGGATTTGTTCTTGTGTCACATTGTTGCAGAGAGTGCATGTATGTTTCCACATGTATGAAATCTGGAAGATTTCATTTATAGGTATGTTTTTGTTTTCCAGTACTAATAGTAAGTACATTAGAAATTCTTGTGGATCTTCCTGTGAGTTTATAGTGATTTTCACCATTCCAGCACAGTAGTCCAATTGTTGTCTTATTCCCTGAACACTATACGGGTTGTCAGGATTGTTTGTTGCGTTTCTATGAAGTACTAACGTTTGCATACACAATGGGTCTGTAAAGTGTAAGTAAATGTTGTCAACAATTGGTGGTAATTGAAATAGAATATTGATTGCTACATTTGTGTAGCAACTTACACCAATTTCATTTATAAGTTTAAATGGACCAGGTAGTTCTGTATCTGAGTAATTTTTTTTTAGTTTGTCTTCCTTCTTTGACGAAATACTTGGTTTACTTTCCCTAATTGGTTCTTTTTTGCTTGTGGTACTTGATGAAGTTTTAGTTTCTTTTACTCTCTTTGGAGGATTTGCAGTGACATCCTGTTGCATTTCTGTTTGATTTAGTTTTCTTTTAGAACATTTTCCTTTTTGTGGAACAGGATATGTTTCTAGATGGCGGTTGTATAGTGAACAAAGTCTATTGTATTCTAAAATGCAAGGAAAATCAGCGTTTATTTTACTTGAAGCAAAGTTGATTAGAAATAGACTGTCAAGTGTACATAAGCGTGATAGTGCTACCTAGCTCATGCCTTCTTTAAAGACTGTGTTGCCAATGTCTGTCATTGCTTTGTCTAGGGAAAGACCTTGTGATTTATGAATGGTGACTGCGTATGCAAGAGTTAGAGAAAATTGTTCTCTGCGTACATACATGTCTTTGAAGAGAAGGAATCGAGCTGCTGAGCATCCTAATCTTTTTACTTCTGAAAGTTTGTCAAAGAGAATATTGACAAACTGAATTTTGTTGTCACGTGGGTATGTTTGAAAGCCAACAACTGTACCCAGTGCTCCATTAACTAGTCCTTGGTCTACGTCAAGGTTACGTTTCAGCATTACTCTGCAGTTTAAGGATAATTTTAATATCTTTTCCAAGCCTGCTGTGTTTGAGATTGATTTTTCTAAACTGTTTAGTCTTGTTGTTGCTTGGTCACACATGGGTAGTGTCATTCCATGTACATCTAGTTTGTCTGTGGCGCTAATTTCCATTATTGGTTGCATTTCTTTACTTAACATTATTTCATTGAATTTGAAACAGCTTCCAAGAGTTGGCATTAGGGCCATACAATTGACATTTTTGTGGGCTAATTGTTCCATAACATCTGTAGCACATGCATTATCACCATAAAGTGCATGAATGTGCTGGGTTTTCAGTATTGCTTCTCCTTCTTTAGAAAGTATACCAACTCTGATACTTTTTAAGATGTTGGCATAAGTGAGATCTGCAGATTGGCGCATGTTTTCTGTTAATTCTCTGTATTGGAAATGTTGCCAAAGGTTGACATTTCCAATGCTGCCAACAGTTTTACGGCAGAGTTTTACGGCAGAGTTTGTGTCCTAATGTTTTAAAAATAGGCTCACCTTTTACTGGTGTCAATTAAAGAAGATCTCGGAAAACAATAATGTGTTTTCCTGCAAAGAGCTCTTCATAGTTTGTTTTGAGTACTTCTTGTAATCTGAGGTGAATCAATGCCAACATTAGGTTGGACACCCTGCTCACTTCATCTATTATACTCTGCATAGTTCCATTGCAGATTCTGCAGAAAGTTTGTAATAATCTAATTTGTTTTGGTGTTCTACTGGCAGGAGTAGTAATCGGTGTAAAGTGACACCACCTATGTTATAGGCCGCTAAACATGTGGGGGCAGTGACAACAGCTGACAGTTTGTTGTTTGTCAATTGTTGAAGGAACTTACTGATGATTTTGATTAGGAATGTTTTGCCAGAACCAGCTTCACCACTGACATACAATAGTATAGGTTTGGAATTGTTTAGCTTTGATTGTAGTATAGTTAAGTCTTCTTTATCTTCATAGTGACACATGATGTTTTCTACTTTTATCATAGCTAATTCTGCCTCATTTGTTATTAGTGGGTCTCCCAGTGGTACTTGGCTTCCTGTGACAGAAGGTTGACTACTGTCAGGAGTGTCCTTTTCTAATTGGGCCTGGAGTTCTTCTTCTTGTTGCTGTTCATTGTGCAACATTGTTTTGTACTGTGCAAAGTTTACATCAGTTATACTGCTTTCATTTGCTTTCAAAGCGTCTTCATATAAGTCATAGTTATCTAGTATTTCTTCTTCTTTTCTCCATGGTTTAAAGAGTTGTAGCAGGGACATGTAATATACCTCTATATGTTGAGGAGTCTTTAATGACAATTTGATATGATTAATTAAATTTGGTTTGGTGAGTTTTACTAAGCTGCCTTCACAGTTTGTCACTTTGTATTTACGGTTTTGTTCATCAGGTTTTATATTATTTTTGTATGTGTAGTTTTGGGCTATGTGGTATAGACACATGGTTTCCAAAGTGGTACTCCTGTTTGGGTAGTATTTGTCCAATAAATTGTTTTTTAAAATGTCTTGGCTGTTGGGATCATGTTTGGCTATTGTTTCTATATCTTCGTATGATTTTAGAACTCTTTTTATAGATTTAGCTGGACCAATATTTTCAGATTTACCATACAATGCAGTACCAGTTAATCGATCAGCTGCTTCATAGGATCCACATTCTCTATGGGACAGCATTTTTATGCCCAAGTTGTATAATTTCTGAGACACTGTTTTATCTGATGACAGGTCATTCCAGAGGTCTTGGAGCTCTGTCTTTTCTGATTTAGTTAAGTATGCTGTGACATATCGTGCAACTGCAGTAGAATTGTCTGCAATGTACTGCACATCTATGTTTGCATTCCATAAGTGGGCAAAGATTGCATTGTAATCATTGATATATTTTTCTTCTTCTTTTCTTTTTATGCAATATGTATTTTTAGGTGCCTTACCTTTAACACTATGTCTAACTGAAGACATGAGGTTGTTCACTTGACCTGTATTTGTAACTGGTCTAGGGAAACCAAATTGGCATTTAGTGTAGTATTTGCCTGTGTTTTTGTATTTGCGACAACTGTATTTGCCACATTTGTGTCTTTGGAATTGTAACATTTTTGCATGAAGATCACTATTTGTGGATTCTGATGGAATAAACTGTAAAACAGTGGCATCACTGCCTTGACCAAATTTAGGAACATCTTTAATCCATAAAAGCATGTGGACACGTGGTGCTCCTCTAGCTTGGTATTCTTTTCTCCAAAAGAAGTGTTGCACTTCTCCAAGGGAGGAACAGTCATATTTCAAATAAAATGTAGCATAGCAGTGAAGCGATGGTGAAAATATCTTGAAACATTAACAGGATCCTGAGAACAAAGTTCTCCAGGTGTTAGTATATCTATGTTTGTTTTGTTTTTGTTTGATATGCGTAGCAAAGCATGTAAATCTTCCCATGCATATTCTGCACAACTTAATATAACAAAACAAGTGGGTGGGCCAAGGTTTCTGATCATGCAACGTACATCTCCATGACGTCAAAACTGTACTCTTTAGTAGCACGCATATTTGCTAATAGATTTGTAAGATTTGCTTGTAAAACATCATCTTTTTGTTGAACTTTTTGTAATAATTGTGTAGCTGTCATATTTTGAAAGTTTGATCCTGATTTTAATATGTGTGCAACTCTGTAACATAAAGTTGCTAGTTCGCTTTCAAAGAGTAGGTGGAATATGTATTCCACATTTTGTCTAAATCTGGGATCTTCACAATACATTTGTAATGAGCGATATTCTGATGCTGATATTTGAATAGGTCTATCATCGTATCTTCCTTCTTTGCCAGTAGGAAAGAGTAGAGGAAAAGCACGTGCTTCTATACTTTTTTCCCATATGTTGATTGGTGATCCTTTAGTTTGACGCATTTGGTACGTTTCCAGTGCATCTTCAATCGTGTCATTAGAGTGCAATGGATGAATCGTATAATGGTCTAAAGTGTTTGATATTGTAGCAGGATCTAGGAGCTCAAATTGACCAGCTTCTTGTGTCTCTTGAATTATTTCAGTTGTATCTTTCAAGTTTCTTCAATATTAATTTCTTTGTAATATTCATTATTCTCTTTAAGATATTGCAGGGCTTCTCTAACTTTATGTAAATCTACCAGTTGTTGTCAATGTTTTTTGTCTTTTATAGGTACTCCATTTACCAAGATAATTAAAGATTGTTGCATTGGACGTTGCACTCCTAGAGTGTGCACATTTTCTTTTAGATCTAATGGTAAATACACTACCTTTCCACGAATACCTTTTACTAATACATAAGGAGGTAATTTTGCAGTTTATGGTTGAAGGCGTATTTTTGCTTGAAATGGGTGCACTGTTTGAATTATGATGCTCTCATATAAATTAAGTTGTTGAAGGGGTTTTAGTAGTGGATATAATTCCAAGTTGTTTGTGGTAGCACGTGAAGGTGTTTGGTTGTTGTCAAGTTTTGTAGTGCAGTAACTGCAAAGTATTATGGGCTCAGTTATTTCGTTTTTGTTTTCTGCTATAAGGTAGAGAGCTAATTCAAACCATTTAAAATCTTCATTGTCTTCTATTTTGTATGATAGGTCTACAGTTTTTGTGTTATTTTTATAAAAAGTTCTGCGGCAACATACACACACATGGTTTTGTACTTCAGCTGAAGTACTTTCAAATTTTAGTATTTCTTTTTTGTATGTGTGTAGTGAAAGGTTGCCATGTGCAGAATTGTTACGAAGTTGGTTTACAGCTTATTCATCTTGTAAGTGGGTTGCACTTCCAAAATATTTTGTCTGGATTTAGTCGATTTCTTCTAGTAGGTCTTTTGCTGTAGCATGTAGAAGAATGTTATTTAAATTGGGCTAGTGCTAAAGCATGACTTTTAGCATAGTAAGGTTTATAAACTAGATTTCTTATACTTGCATGATGTGTTGATATCCTTTTGATATCATGGAAGGTTGTTTTGCAAGTAGGTCCTGTAATGCAGGCCAAAGAATGTCCTTGTAGTCCTGTGTACTTGCATACTGGACAAGCATCCATATTTTGCAGTAGTTTAGTTTTGATTTTGTCTTTGCTTTTCACATATTGATTGAGGAATTGGCGTAAAGACTTGAACATCTTTTTGGGAATGTTACACATTGACGTGCATGGCCATTTGTACACTAGATGTTCTGATTCAGTTGAATGGAGGGGTAAATCTATGTTTTCAGGGCATATTTTTGTAAGGAGTCCTTCTTGTTCCATTATGGTATTATTAACTTTTTCATAACCTCGACCACCGCTATGTATGGCAATTGTATTTGTTTGCTTTTGTTTGTACGCTTCTTCATTAAAGTATGGTTCTGTGCTTGTAGTGTGACTCCATTCACCTCCACAGATAGTTAAGAAGTTATTTCTGTTGACATTTCGTTTATTGAGAAGTCTTTTTTGTAATTTAGTTATTAGTTTTGTTAGTGGTTTCATTCTGTTTAACACTAAAATAAATAACTTTCTTTTGAGAAGAATTGCACTGTCTATCAATGCTTCTAAGATTACTTTCCTACGATAGGTTTGAAGTGTTGAACCTGGTTTCTCTCCTGTTTTTATAAGATTTTGAAGGACTTTGTGACAGAACATTTTGGCTAAAATACTTTTCTTGGTATGCTTACTTTGTACTGTATCAAGATTTATAGAAGAAGTTGTATTTGTAGTGATAGTTGATTTTCTGTTAATTGTTTTTTGGGTTGTTTTACTTTTTGATAGAGGAGGCAACGTTTTTGTACTAGAAACTTCTTCTGTTTCACTACATGACTGTATTAGCTGTTGTGTTTCAACTTTTTTTTACAAATTCTGCTATAGATGGATGTTTATGTTGGAGACTTTTCTTTTCATGTGCTCTACTTCTGCGTTCGTTTCTACGGAGTTGCATTTTGGTAGGCATTCTTTAGGGTCTGATAAAAAAATACAGAAGGTATGGGTTGGGGTGTTCTGCAATGCATGTCTGTTGTGTGCATGAGTGTTTGAGTAAGATTATAAAGATGTATGTAATGGTGTGTGATTGTGCATTGGGAAGTACAACTACTAGGGATGGGTATTCTTAAATTAATGTGTTACTAAACTGAGGTTCAGATGACAGAAAAAAGTAAGCCAGTGGCGTGGAGAAGTATAAATAGTATATCTAAAGCTATACAATTAAAACAGTTGTTTGCTCTACAACATCTAAATTCTAGCGGCTGAGTTGGGTAATTTGTGTGTTGAAAAATAGGAATTTGTGGGCCATTCTGCCAGTAAATCACTGTTTAAGACGGGGGATTTTGGTCAAAGTGGTGCAGAATCTCTATTTTTAGGAACAGAAATAGCATGAATTCACCTCACAGTGTGTTCGAGTAATAATTCAAATATTATGGTAACATTCTACTTACTTTTTTTCTAAAATGACCAGTTTGCTTCTTAGTTGTTCTTTGTACTTCAGATTTGGCTGCTTCTTTTCAGGAGAATGGTATTCACTGCAATTTTAAAAGAAAGAAATTAGTAATTTGGTTTGTATATAGCACTGTTTTTAATTTAGACATAGATTTTTTTAATTTAAATGCTCAGCGCCTTCCTCAAAACCATTAAAACTTATCTTATGACTAACTGTAGGAAAGAAAATATCTTTACTATGGCTTGTGAAATTCATAATGTACCACTGTATACCACTATTCCTGTAACTAAGCTTTTCCACGTAATAGTGAGTCAATGCCATAGCCTGCTTTTCCACGTAATAGTGAGTCAATGTCATAGCCTGCTTGTCCTATATAAATGTCATGATCTCTGCTTCCAAAAGATCAGGACTTGCCCAACTCCCTTGGAAGCAGACCCATAAACCCGGTTCCGAGTGCCAGCCAGTCCCAATTGGGACCTTTTGGACCCTGTCCTGGCGCCAGTGGCACCAGGCTCATAAAGATGCATAGTCCCAGCGCTGGAAGCGCCGGGCTCATAATGCTTGGGTGGACTTACCTGCATCAGACCATGCTGCTTACTTACCTGCCAGTTGAGCCCCTGATTCTCTTCTGTTTGGGACTACTTTTCCTGTTGGGTGGGGCAGGAGCCACTCCCTAGGTTCAGAACACTGGAACTCTTCTGGAAAGCAGGAACTCTTTTTCTAGGTGAGGCTGTGGAAGGAGACACCTAAGCACTACAGGAGGCTATTTAAACCACACCCGATGGATGAATCTTGCTTTGCGTTATTCTGCATTCTCTGCAGCAGAACGCTCATCGTGTCTTCAGCTTCTGATCCTGGGCCTAAGGGAACAAAGGCTTATTATCCTGGAATCCAGTCTTCAGCAGCACCTGTAAAGACAAAGAAAGAACAGGTTAGCACTACGGTCTTCAGTGGCAGCGCATCTCTTACCTGGTCCATCGGCTGTCACCAACGCCTCGCGCTGCATTCCGGCATCTGAAAGACAAAGGCTTACCTACTCTTCGCATGCTCCGGAGGTCTTCGCACTGCATTCCGGCATCTGAAAGACAAAAGCTTACCAGCTGTTCGCACGCTCCGGAGGTCTTCGGCGCTGCATCCCGCATCTGAAAGACAAAAGAAGGTGCGTTTAAAGACATTGGGCAACTTTATTACTCACGTGCCATTACTCCTTCCCAAGCCGAATCCAGTGGGTATTCCAGCACCCTTCAGCTTCTCTAAAGCTCCGAACTTGTACCTGCAAGATAAAAGGGACAGTTAGTGCGCATCGTGAAGCAGGCTACAAGCGCTTACTTACGTGCTTCCAGGCGCTTCTATTCCTCACGCGGGTTCGATCCTCAATTCTCTTCAGCCTGCCATCCGCCATCGCCGGAACCCTGCAAAACAAGAGATATCATTACAAAAGACTTTTAAGACATTTGAAGTGCCCAGAACTTACCGTTCGTGCAGTTAACGACGGACAGCAGTCCTCTGAGGTCAAGAGGCCTGCACCCTTATCCAGTGAAGAAACTGGTTACGGCACCCTGCCCCGAGGCAGATCGAGAGCTCGGCGTTCACTTACCTAAGGTGAGGGCGTTAACCTTGGGGTTCTACAGGAGAAGAGAAAGGTAAGAGGAGAGAGGCACCCAATAACCCCAATTCATTAATCCCATATTTTCTATCTGCAGACATCTTACTCTTCGAGTCAGACATACAGTGCACAGAGGTCCAGCCCAAAGAGCCAACCGTGTGTTACACATCACCTTTGAAGATACGGCATTCACCCAGTCAAGACCGGCGCCTTTGCGGGAATCAGGTGAGCGTTACAGAACGCAAAGCCGACCGCAAAACTCCCACCCAGGCGCTATGGAAACCTCGGATACCGACCAGCTAGCCCAGTTACTTGGGGAACTAAGAGCAGAAGTGCATGCAGCCCGTCAGGAAACGAATGCTCTAAGAAGGGAACTGATTATTTCCAAGGAGCGAACAGACGATCTCGGTAGACAATTGCTACAGTCACAAGCCGGACAAACTCCGTTACCCGCATCAGGGGCAAATCTTCCTTCAACATCCTCTACGAACCCAGTGCAGATCAACCTACCTGGGAATGTACCTCTGGCTCCGCCCGAACGATTTTCTGGTGACCCAAAGAGGTTTGCAGTATTTATTAATCAGTGCCGGTTGCACTTCTTATGCCGGCCAGCAGCCTTTCCAACTGATCAAGCTAAGGTAGCTTTCGTGCTTTCGTACCTTAGTGGCAATGCGGCAGACTGGTCGTTCCCTCTAGTTAATCAAGATGATCCTGTTCTCCATGATTTTCAAGCTTTTCAGCTCAGTATGGAAAAACTGTTTGCAAGACATTCACAGGGGCAGGCCTTGGACAATGAGCTCCTTTCATTGCGACAGGGTAATCAAGACCTTTTGGCTTATATTGCGTCTTTCAACAGACTGATAGTGGAAACTCGATGGCCTGAGGACAAAAGGATTACGCTGTTTTATAGAGGTTTACGTGGAGAGCTCAAAGATGTGTTAGCCCAAGTAGTGAATCCCCCGCAAGACTGTTCAGACTATATTGACTTAGTCGTTCAAATTGACCACAGACTGCAGAACAGGAAGGCCGATCGTTCCAAGTTTGATGCTCGAGTATTTTCCAAATCACCAACTCCTACCAAAGGAGTAGACTCCGGGAACCCATGCAAATAGGGGGCCTGAAAGGACCACTAACACAAAAGGAGCGGGAAAGGAGAAAACAGCTGCAATTATGCCTCTATTGTGGAAACTCGGGGCACTTTCTTCGAGACTGTCCGGTAAAACCAGCCAAGAAGGCAGTAGGAGCTGCAGTTACCAGGGTCACAAACTCTGAGCAGGGAAACGACCTCGCCCGACAAGAATAGAGGTCCTCTTGCCGAGCGTTAAAACCAGTTCCGTGACCTCGCATTTCGTGATACCTATGGTCCTCATTAGCCCTGAACATCCGGATCGATTACATGCGATTGAAGCTTACGTCGACAGCGGTGCCATCGGCAATTATGTGGATCATGAAATGGTTTTGAGGATGAATCTGACTCTTTGTCCAAAGGCTGAAAAGGACGTCATTACTACGGTGGATGGTACGAAGATAGCCTCCGGACCAGTAACGCATACCACCCAAGAAGTGACGCTAATAAGTCAAGATGGACACCATGAGAAGATCGTGTTCGATGTGATCAAGGCCCCTCAGTTCCAGATTATTCTAGGAATTCCTTGGTTAGAAAAGCACAATCCTCAGATCGATTGGCGAGCAAGAACTGTTCAGTTTCCAGAATGTGTCTCTACTTGTCACCCTCGACCTGGTGTTGCACTGGCAGCAATTTCCTCGGAGGCTCCCCAGTTACCTCCTGAATACCTAGAATTCCAAGATGTTTTCCGGAAGGATCAGGCTAACTCTCTACCTCCTCATAGGTCTTATGACTGCCAGATAGACCTGATACCTGGATCTACTCCTCCTTGTAGTAGAATTTATGCCCTCACCGAGCCTGAGAATCTTCACCTCCGACAATACCTGGATCAATACCTAGCGAATGGGTTTATTCGTCCTTCCAAGTCACCTGCTTCCTCAGCTTTGTTCTTCGTTCCAAAAAAAGAAGGGGACCTTAGAACTTGTATAGATTATCGCGCCCTGAACCAGATCACCGTTAAGAATAGATATCTGTTACCTTTGATCCCTGAACTCCTGGACCAAGTCAGAAAAGCATGCATATATACAAAGCTGGATCTTAGAGGAGCCTACCACTTGGTACGAGTAAAAGAGGGCGATGAATGGAAGACGGCCTTCCGCACCAAGTATGGGCTATTTGAATAGCAGGTCATGCCCTTCGGACTTTGCAATGCCCCGGCCTCGTGAGTCTCTGACCCACTGCTTTTCCTGGAGTCCCTGTTTGAGAAGTGTTGTCCTTCCTCTATTGCTACCACTAAACAGAGGGGTGTGGACTTAAAAACCTCCTCTGTCCGCGGAGCGGCGCGGAGTCGGTGCAGAGTCTCGTGAGTCTCTGACCCACTGCTTTTCCTGGAGTCCCTGTTGGAGAAGTGTTGTCCTTCCTCTATTGCTACCACTAAACAGAGGGGTGTGGACTTAAAAACCTCCTCTGTCCGCGGAGCGGCGCGGAGTCGGTGCAGAGTCTCGTGAGTCTCTGGAGGCTCACAAGGCACCCGAGGCACCCACTGTCAGCCCGCGGTCATCCAGTGTATGGCTAATATGAACCGCGAAAAGCAATCACCGCGAAGCGTTCACCACCCGTTAACGCGTCTACAGCTGCGCAAGACCGAACGAGGAGTATCTTCGGAGACAACTAGCACTACGAGCCCAAACGAGGAAGATCTTGCGATTACACAAGTAAGAAAAATATCCGGTCTTTCTTCCCCAGCCCCTCGCACAATCTCCCTCCCGCACCCCAAAACATTTAAGTCACATGAAACTCGCATAAATATGGGAGCTAATGAATCTGCATTTGAGATAACTGACATGACAACTGATATGAAACATACAGCTGATGATCCACCTCAAACTCACCCCGTGGCTAAAAACCACGAGATCTTACCGCACAATCAGTCAACTTCCGCGAGGTCTGTTATGTTGGGAACTGCGGGAGTTGGTTCAGCTGCAGTGAGCAATAGTTGGCGCACCGAGGAGGAGGCTGCCGCGAATGATGCATTGGTCTGCCATGCGCCAGGAGATCAGGGCGGCCAGCATGCCTGGGGGAAGGTGTGGGGTGACCATGTCTCCACGGCGACCATGGGGGGGGAAATCTCCTTATCTGAACCGCCACGTTTGCGAGTGTTGGCCGTGCGAGCCGCCCAGGTGGCTGAACTGGATGCGAACCCCTTGCCTGTGAACACAATGCCAAGAGACAGACGCCTAACTTCCGAATGTACAAGTGACTGGTTAGAATGCGCGCCGATCTGTCCAGGAGTCTTCGAACCCGCGCAAAAGCGCCATATACCCATCATTCACTCTGAGATCATACCCGAGCCTGGTGAAAATGACACAGACCGTACCATAGAGACTATAGAGACTCGAGAAAAACACACAGACTGCCGCAAGGAGCGCACGGCAGATTCACACTTGATGGAAGAGACAGATAAAAACTACAGAACTAATAATCCATCCTTTGAAAAACTGGAAAGACGCAATGATGTTTCTCGCCAAGACAAGGCGGGGACTGCTTCGCCACAAGAAAATGCAGATCCTGTTTGCCCCAAGAGCAACAGTAAGAAAAAAAGCATGCAATCCCCTGCAAAAAAACAAAATTCGCTGACTATTGTAAACAAACTGCTGTTAGACTTGACTGAGCTAAACGGCTCTCTAAACTCGAAATCGGCTGTAGTCAACAACTCAAAATGCAATCTAGAAGAAATACATAACGAACCATGTCGAACAAAACAAACACCACCAATACCAGTCAAAGTCTCTACCCCGCGGAATCATTGGCCAGGTGGCGCAAGAAAAAGAAGACGGGTGGTTGAAAGCTTGTCACCTCCGTTCGAATGTTCACAAAATAGACCCAGGCTAATCAACCATACCTCTTCTATAAACTTAAACTTAAACGACAATCACCAAGAGAGATGTTCCTCACCCAAGATAACTCTCAGTCTAAGCCCAGAAGAACGGCTAGCCTCTTCCAGCAATGATGAATCTCTCGCATACTCTCCAGAAGAACAAAGGTATAATTCAAAACCAAAACGCTTGAGCAATAGAGCTCCTTCAACTAGAAGCAGGAACGATGCAAACGCTCAGAAATTAATCAAGGAAGCTCTAAACGAATTAAGACCTTTTGTCATGTCTTCACTAACAATAGCGATAGCCCCCATGCTCAAGATGTATGAGCAAATTAATGAGAACATAAAAGATCTCTCAACCCTGTCTGCCTTGATGAATTCGAGACTGCCTCTTGCAGATACCCAGGGCGCCATGACATCTGCCAAATTATAGGGAAACATTCAAAGAATAGACCAGTCCATTAAGGACCTAGCAGACCAAATGAGAAATAACACTGAAGATAAGAGAGTTCTAGCAGAGGTGACCAAAGAGGCACTGGGTTTATTAAAACAAAGTCAAAAAATAAGAAGGGATGAAATGGACTCAAACACAATGATATCTTTGCAATCTACATCGAGGTCTGTGGTCAACCAAAAGAAAGATTCGGAGGGGCTGAATCAACAACTGGTGAGCCAGCTCACCACGGCCCCACCATGCCTGTCTAAATGCCCAGACAAAGAATCAACACAAGCCTGCCTTGGAGAATTAGAAGGTATGGAACCACCGATCGTGGGAACTACATGTCCCTTGTTGTCACAAACTACACAGGACTCCTGCCCACTGCCAAAAGTGGCGAAAGCTACTCATAATAATTACCCTGTTACGTGCCAACCAAATATCTGCAATCAACTGGAACAAGAGAAGACCGCAGTCGTCCAGGAGTCTACTCCCCATGCAGAAGCGTGGCCAACAATCTCTGCCAACGCTGATGGCATCATAGGATCTGGAGATATCTATCCACAATCCCCACAACTCACTCAAATTCCTCCGTCTACAGGTGAAAAGACAAATGGTGCGAATACCCTTAACACACCAAATGAAATTGATATTTCAGCTCTATGTTCAATAAATGAAGTGGAGGACTCCAATCCAAGTGGAGGAAATAGCGCTGGCCAAAAATCTAGCAAGGGCAAAACCTACGATATATTTCTGAAACCCAACCTGACCATTCCAAGTCAAGAACTCGAAAAGAAGTCAAAAAATCAAAAATGTAAGAGAAAACGAAATAATCTAGGCTCAAGAAAATTTCTCAGGAACCTGAAGGCAGTGAACGTCTTTGTAAACGCAGAACAGCCGAGCAAAAGTCTTCAAAAAGCTCTGACAAATTCTAAAACAAACGAAAAACCTATTGCAGAAGATACAATTGTCATAGAGGACAGCGCAGAATTTGTACAGAGCGAACTCCTTGACTTTTCTACCTACGAGGAAGAGTCATGCAATGAGGAAACTGAAGAGCAAACTGTGGAGGATTCTGAGAATCCAAGTTTTCCGCAACCTGAGAATAAGCAGGTGATAAAACACACACAAGACATGGCAAGCCGTGGAAGAATCTGCCAATTAATACTGCCTATTGAAGACCCAAAAGCCCCAGATCCAGTACAACAAAAGATCAAGTTCGAGACAATGGACGAGAAAAGAAATCGGCTAAGAGCTGCTAATGGTCCGATTGAAACATCATACAACCGAAATGATTCCGGAACTACAATAAAAGGTCCAAAGGTGATGGACGCCCCTGAAACTTCGAGTTGCCACACTCCACCCTGTAAATCCTTGCTTAAAACATACTCAAAGGATCTCACAGTAAGATCAATCACTAACAAGAATGCCAGTACCAGCAGACAAGTCGCTCAAAAAAATAACCTGCAAAGTGTGATTCATAAAAAGTCTGGGAGGCACGTATTGATTCTGGAACGCATCTTAGACACAAAAGATGGCCTAACGCTAAATAGAAATAACGTTCTTCGCCTATTACACCATGTGCCCGGCCTTCGGTCCATAGAGTCAAACGACATTCAAACAGTCGAATTTGTAAGTGATCATCAAAACGACAAAGTTCGGCTTCACATTGACTCCAGACTAATATGTGACCTACTCTTGAATGCGATCCAGTTCCTACTGACCTTGGGATTTGACATTCATGAAGAAAGAAACACATCACGGGAAGACAAATTTTCCATCGACACCCAAAGTGAAAACCCGGCAGATGTCAAAAGTCTTGACAAACATGTTGTGAAACTTGATGCGGCTCAACCAGGATCCACCAGCGAACACGCAACTGAGCGACCAACAATACTCCAGATCGAAAAGGAGTCTAGCGACAAAAACCAAGTACGCTTTACACTTGGCGAACAAATAAAAATCACAATAAATGGAAATTCAAACCCAGCAATAATCGAAAACGACAAAACACAAGGTGCAGAAATGCAAAGTAAGTGCTCAAATTGGAATTGGCTAGCAGGTGCCTTAGGCAGCAAATCAAGCTAACGCCAACAAGGGCCAGACGGCCCGTTCATAAACATACTCTCTTGGAATACGAGAGGATTTACACATTTATTTAATGACACAAAAAACTGGAGTAATGATCACACCGTCATCTGCTTACAAGAAACATGGATGGCAACCTCTCCTGTATCTGATGAATACGAGCTGGCTATAAACCCGGCCATCACAAGAGCCAAGGGACGTCCATCCGCTGGTCTCTTAATAATGATAAAGAAGAACTCTGGCTGGAACTTAGAGAAAACAATAAACGTATCACCTTTTATACAGTATTCTGTGATTGCAGCAAAAAATGAGGTGAATAACAACAGAACCCGATTTCACATCTTCAACATCTACTGGCATCACAAGAATGCAGGGAAATACAAATTCATAACAATGGTGTGCGACCTAATTGATGAAATAAACAGTGCTCATCATAACCCAAACATTATCTGTTGTGGTGATTTTAATCTGGACTGCGTGAATGAGGCGAAGATGCTTGGACCCAAAACTCCGCTACAAAATCTGGCAAAAAAATGGTGTGATGAGCTCGAGGAAAGAAATGTCATCATCTTAAATGGGAACATCATGGGGGATATTCCACCAAAATAAACGTGGAGATCTCTGAAGCAGACCTCTACCATCGACTATTTCTTCATATCTGTCAGTCTGCAACAACGAGTTATTGCACTCAACATCACAGCAAACTCGAACAGTGATCATAGTCAACTAGAACTGGTAATCAAAATGTCGAACATCAAAAAGCCACAACAATGGCACAATCAGATATATGTTGAACCCAACAGATCCCGATTGAGAATAAAACCCCATGAAGTAAAGATCCTTACAAAATCTTATGACAAGCATATTCTGAGTACAACAGAACAGAGAGCCGAATATAATTGCCTTCTACAACAATTTATGATGGTAGATTCGGGGTTGAGAAGACCTTCTCTTCAACCAATACACCGATATGACAAACAAGTTCGCGAAAGAAAACAACAACTGCGAAAGGAATTGAGGCAACATAGAAATTTGAACATTGAACAACAAAAGAAGGCGGTTAAAATCAGCAAACAGAAATACAAAAACTGGCAAATTTCACACAAAGCAATTATGTATCAAAACAACAGCGAAACAATGCTTGCCAGCCTCAATAACAAAAATTCCTCAGAGTTTTGGAAACTAATAAACAATACCAACTGCACGCAAGACGCAATCCAAGCAAACATGGTGAATGAAAAAGATTGGATCACCCACTATAACTCAGTATACGAAAAAAAAAGCACCACCGTCGATCCGATGCTCCCCGAGCTTTCAAAATGGGACTTGCGCTTTGACAAAGAGGACATCCTACAGAGTATCCAAAGATGCTCCTCTTCCAGGGCACCGGGACCAGATGGTTTGACGAACCTCATCCTTAAACAAAACCCTGAAGAGTGGGCACATTTTCTGTCAAAACTATTTGCCACAATTGCTAACGAAGCAAAAGTCCCAACCAGTTGGAAAACCGCAATTGTCATTCCAATCTTCAAAAAAGGCAATAGAGCCGAACCTAAAAATTACAGACCAATTGCCTTGTTAGACGTCGTGGGAAAAATATTTGCGACTCAAATACAAAAACAACTTCAAGATTGGATTCAGGAGTCAAGTCATCTGGACACCCGCCAAGCGGGCTTTGTCAAAGGTGTAGGCTGTGGCCTAAATCTTCTTTTGCTAAATCTACTCAAGATGGAAGCAATAAAAGGAAACAAAAAGATCTACCTGGCATTTGTGGACTTATCACAAGCCTTTGACAGCATAGACAGAGAGCTACTTTGGAAAAAAATGTTTGATTGGCAATGTCCACTCAGCCTACTCTCAGCAATAAAAGCATTACATACTGACACAGAGATAAAAATAAAGCTGGACAAAAGTGGCACCCTATCGGCTCCAATAAAAACTTATCGAGGAGTGAAGCAAGGGTGCCCCCTGGCCTCTATTATCTTTAACCTATTCATCTCAGACCTAGGTGATGCATACAAAGGTGCAAACACTTTTCCTCCAAAAGTAAATGGAACAGATCTTCATTGGCTCCTGTATGCAGATGACCTTGTCCTCCTGGACTTGACGCCAATAGGCCTACAACGAAAACTCGGGATCTTAGCGAAATACATCCAGCTAAACGGATTAAATGTAAACACACAAAAATCAGAAATCTTAATCCTACAAGACCTGCAAAAGAATAAAGATCCCATTGGAAAAAAAAAGTTCACGTGGAAAATGAACGATGAAAAAATTGAGCAAAAAAAACAATCCCTGTATTTGGGCATGCTGCTCAGCTCAAGCATAAACGATGCTCCATGGGTGGGAAAAGTTAAGTCAAAATGCAAACAATTGACAGCGCAGGCTTGCATTATTAACTCAAAATTCGGGAAACACTCACTAACACCTGTCTTAACATTTTATAAGACAAAAGTTATACCAGCCCTGATCCACGGAGCTGAATGTGCCTTCGGATGTCCAGCAGAACTATGGGCCTCTCTGGAGCATTCGTTCTGGTCAAAAGTCTTGTGCCTACCGCCTGGTGTACCAACTGCCTGCATAAGACATGAGCTGAGTCTTCTGTCTATTAATGGAAGGATAACGTGGAACACTTTAAATGAATTCTGTAAAGCATCTGCTAAAAAGCCGAGCATTCAATACAACATTCTAAAACCCTCGGCTACAGAGCATGGTAATTCTGTGTTCTCAATGTGGCTCCAACGCTGCGAAAAAATCCTTAGCGATATAGGAGCGGACAGAAACCTACTGCAGGAAAACCCGAACAAGGTTAAATCCTTGTTATGGATCCAAGATTGGATTGATACGGGTGACACATGCAAAAAACACAGAATCATGAAGCTGATGCCAAACAGTGAGAGAAATTTGAACAAAACTCAGCCATATCTACACAAATTTCCAGACAGAAAACGCAGAACATTATTCATGAAATACCGTCTCAACCAATTTGCTACCAGAGAAAATCTAAACATACAGAATGATAAGAATCAAATCTCTACAACGTGCCGACTAAGTGGGAAAGATACTGAAACGCTAAAACATCTGACGTTGGCATGCAGCGGTCTAACACAGGAACGCACAAAGCACTTTGGAAGATTCATAAGGGCAAAGCCTTCATTGTCCGCCGAAGAATGGTGGATACGACTTTGCCAAGATGCAGATCGTAGCTTAACAATTGAACTAACCTTCTATGTAGAATCAATGATGGAGAAGTTACTAAAGGCCGAAATTAACTCGGAATTACAACAGCCGAAGCCATCAGAGACGGGTGAACAACCAGCTTAAGTGGGTGAATCATTCTCCCCCTAAAAACACCTAGCCTTGAAGCTCTAGCGATCGTAAAACTAACTCAAAATACTGTATCGCCAAATTCATGTCATATGAGGGACTTACAGATAGGATCATCCTCCTTGAGGGTTCCTAGTCCGGTGGTTGCTCCTAAGCTGTGTTTACACACTCTTCTTGTGGGCTGTCTAGGCTGATGGCCCTTTATAGTCTTCCCAGCTGCATCGTGTTCATACTTTTTTAAAGGTTTGTAACAAACCATATAAAAATAAAAAAAAAAATAAATAAAAAATGCCCCGGCCGCCTTTCAATATTTTATGAACGATGTCCTCAGAGAGCTCATAGATGTGTGTGTTGTTGTTTACATTGACGACATCCTCGTTTATTCTTCATCGGAAACTGAACATCGGAAACACGTGAAAATGGTCCTCGAGAGATTGCGTCAACACAAACTTTTCGCTAAGTTGGAAAAATGTGTTTTCAACGTGACTGAAGTTGAATTCTTGGGATTCATATTATCACCTAGCGGAGTGCGTATGGATTCAAAGAAGGTCGATGCAATTCTCAAATGGCCATCGCCATCCTCCGTAAAAGGTGTTCAAAGCATGTTAGGCTTCGCTAACTTTTACCGCAGGTTTATCCCTGAATTCTCTCGAATAGTCTAGCCCATCACCGCCTTGTTAAAGAAAAACAAACGTTTTGAATGGTCTACCGAGGCGGAACAAGCTTTCCAGAATTTGAAGACTAGATTTATCTCTGCACCGATCTTAAAACATCCTCGCCCAGAACTCCCCTACATCGTTGAAACTGATGCTTCGAGCCTTGCCATGGGGGCAGTTCTATCACAAAAGGACCCAGTAACCAATCAGTTGCATCCCGTGTCATTTTGGTCCCGCAAATTCTCGCCTCCTGAAATCAATTACACTGTTACTGATAAGGAACTTCTAGCTATCAAGTCCGCCCTTAAGACTTGGCGGCATTATCTTCTGGGGGCCCGACACACCGTTACTGTGATTACAGATCACCGAAACCTGCAATATTTGAAAACCGCAAAAGCTCAATCCTCTAGGCAACTCCGTTGGGCACTATTCTTTGCCGAGTTTGACTTCATAATTACCTATCGACCTGGTACAAAAAACGGTAAAGCTGATGCCCTTTCTCGGATGGGAGTGGAAGAACATTTGATCAATCCTAAACCTGTACCTATCATTCCCGAACAAAGAATTCTGGGTGTAATCGCCACACAATCCATAGAGAAAGTTAAGGATAAAGCCAGGCTACTGGTAACTCCAGCAGACATACAGAATTGGCATCTGCAGGGAAAGGACGTTACGGTGAAGGACAACCTATTATATTTCCAAGAACGGTTATACCTGCCCAGCACAGATTTACAGAAAAAGGTAATCTCTTGTTATCACGATTCTTTAATGGAAGGACATCCCGGTATGGCCAAAACCTCGGAAAAGATCAAGCGCTACTTTTGGTGGCCGTCTTGGAAAAAAGATATCAAAGACTTTATAATGTCCTGTGGAGTATGAGCCCAAAATAAGAGTCAAAAGGAAAAACCAGCCGGCCTCTTACGCCCTATTGACATCCCACCTCGCCCTTGGCATACGCTTTCTATGGACTTCATCACCGATCTACCTCCATGCTCCGGATACAATACGATCCTAGTAATCGTGGACCTATTCTCCAAGATGGCGCATTTCATTCCACTCAAAGGCTTACCAACAGCAGCAACTCTGGCCCGAGAATTTCTCGAAAACATCGTCCGACTGCATGGTTTTCCTTCAGTTCTAATTTCGGATCGAGGGAGTCAATTTATTTCTCATTTTTGGCGAAGTTGCTGTCGGTCGGCTCAAATTGATGTGAGACTTTCGACCAGCCACCACCCTCAAACCGACGGACAAACCGAGAGGACCAATCAAACTCTGGAACAGTATTTGCGCTGCATGCTACAACAAACTGAAAAAACTTGGAAAGATATCCTTTGGATAGCCGAATATGCCTACAATAATTCTGTCCACTCGGGAACTGGGAAGACCCCGTTTTTTCTTTTATACGGTAGTCACCCTCGAACCTCGGAGTTGGATCCACTCCAAGATCTTGGAACACCAGCAATAGACCACCTGCATTCTACAATCACCCAAGCCTTTAAGGAAGCCGTTTCTCACCTTCAAAGGGCTAAAGAACAATACAAGAAATGAGCAGACCAACATCGGAAGGAAGCCCCCCAGTATCAAGTAGGAGATCAAGTCTGGTTATCCACCAAATATCTACCTCTAAAAGGACCACGCACATTCAACCCAAGATACCTTGGTCCCTATTCCATCACTACCATAGTAAATCCAGTAGCGGTCAAGTTGGACTTGCCCCCTCACATGAAGATACATCCGGTCTTCCACGTCTCTCTATTAAAACCCGTGCAACCTCAAACCTGACTAACTAAATCTCCAAAACCTATTCTAGTTGACGGAGAACTCGAGTTTGAAATCAAAAGCATCCTGGATTCCAAGATCTCCAAATCTAAACTATTTTACCTGATTGACTGGAAAGGCTACGGTCCCCAAGAAAGATCCTGGGAACCTGCAGAATATGTCCACGCGCCTCGTCTAATCAAAAGATTTCATCGAACATTTCCTAACAAGCCAAAACCCCCAGAGAAGCCCGGTTTGGGAGGGGCCTTGAGGGGGGGTGCTGTCATGATCTCTGCTTCCAAAAGATCAGGACTTGCCCAACTCCCTTGGAAGCAGACCCATAACCCCGGTTCCGAGTGCCAGCCAGTCCCAATTGGGACCTTTTGGACCCTGTCCTGGCGCCAGTGGCACCAGGCTCATAAAGATGCCCAGTCCCAGCGCTGGAAGCGCCAGGCTCATAATGCTTGGGTGGATTTACCTGCAGCAGACCATGCTGCTTACTTACCTGCCAGTTGAGCCCCTGATCCTCTTCTGTTTGGGACTACTTTTCCTGTTGGGTGGGGCAGGAGGCACTCCCTAGGTTCAGAACACTGGAACTCTTCTGGAAAGCAGGAACTCTTTTCCTAGGCGAGGCTGTGGAAGGAGACACCTAAGCACTACAGGAGGCTATTTAAACCACACCCGATGGATGAATCTTGCTTTGCGTTATTCTGCATTCTCTGCAGCAGAACGCTCATCGTGTCTTCAGCTTCTGATCCTGGGCCTAAGGGAACAAAGGCTTATCATCCTGGAATCCAGTCTTCAGCAGCACCTGTAAAGACAAAGAAAGAACAGGTTAGCACTACGGTCTTCAGTGGCAGCGCATCTCTTACCTGGTCCATCGGCTGTCACCAACGCCTCGCGCTGCATTCCGGCATCTGAAAGACAAAGGCTTACCTACTCTTCGCATGCTCCGGAGGTCTTCGCACTGCATTCCGGCATCTGAAAGACAAAAGCTTACCAGCTCTTTGCACGCTCCGGAGGTCTTCGGCGCTGCATCCCACATCTGAAAGACAAAAGAAGGTGCGTTTAAAGACATTGGGCAACTTTATTACTCATGTGCCATTACTCCTTCCCACGCCAAATCCAGTGGGTATTCCAGCACCCTTCAGCTTCTCTAAAGCTCCGAACTTGTACCTGCAAGATAAAAGGGACAGTTAGTGCGCATCGTGAAGCAGGCTACAAGCGCTTACTTACATGCTTCCAGGCGCTTCTATTCCTCACGCGGGTTCGATCCTCAATTCTCTTCAGCCCGCCATCCGCCATCGCCGGAACCCTGCAAAACAAGAGATATCATTACAAAAGACTTTTAAGACATTTGAAGTGCCCAGAACTTACCGTTCGTGCAGTTAACGACGGACAGCAGTCCTCTGAGGTCAAGAGGCCTGCACCCTTATCCAGTGAAGAAACTGGTTACGGCACCCTGCCCCGAGGCAGATGGAGAGCTCGGCGTTCACTTACCTAAGGTGAGGGCGTTAACCTTTGGGGTTCTACAGGAGAAGAGAAAGGGAAGAGGAGAGAGGCACCCAATAACCCCAGTTCATTAATCCCATATTTTCTATCTGCAGACATCTTACTCTTCGAGTCAGACATACAGTGCACAGAGGTCCAGCCCAAAGAGCCAACCGTGTGTTACACATCACCTTTAAAGATACGGCATTCACCCAGTCAAGACCGGCGCCTCTGCGGGAATCAGGTGAGCGTTACAATAAATGTAAGTAATTATATAAATTAAAAAAATTAAACCAATTATGTGTTTGTACAAATATTATTGTTTGAGATTTGATCATAGATTGTGCATGTAATTTTGTTTGATTATATGTAGTCTATATATTTTATTTCAAAAATGTTAGTTTAACATTATTTGTGTGTGTGTGTGTCTATGAAGAAATTAAACGGTATAAAGATTTGTAAGTCACAGTTCATTTTAGGACAATGAAAAAATTATCGTAGATTCATTTTACAGATTATACAAGGTAAAAGTCGGTTAGAAAATGTGTTCATGTACTGTATAGAAAATATGCATACCTGTAGTTTGTGTTCATGCATATGGATATGGACGAAGCTGCAAGTAGAAATCTTGGAGACTTGTATAGTATTTCTCGTAGATCGTGCTTGCCAATGGTATGAGACTTGTACTCCGAGAGATTCACCGTACATTTGCAGTGCTGATCTATGATGATGTAGTTACATGTAGAGGTCTTGGATTTGATTGGTGGATGTTCATGTGATTTCTTAGCTACATCCAATGAGGGAATGGCACAGAGAGTGAAGTGGAAATGGTAGAAGGGCTGTCCATGTTACGATATGTTCACAGACATGGCGGTAGTTCTAGGACACCGTGTATTACATCTGGGGAATTTGGGGTGGGGAGGCATGCAAATGAGATTGAATGTAGCAAGTGAGTGGTCAGTAAAGTTTAGTGAGTGTGTTGTGCTAGGAGAGGTTTTCTCAGATATTCTTTTTGCTGAGAGAAGCACAGATAGATATGGCTGAGTGTTTCAAAAAACAGATTGTGTGGATTTTGGGAGACTCGTGGATACATTGGTTGAAGGTGCATGCAGAAAGCTGTGGAGTATCTATAGATCTTGGATTCGCACATGTGGAAGTGCACTGACATGGAGTGTGTGGAATGAAGTGGTTGGACTTGCTACCTCTCTGTGCAACTTTGAAGATAGAGGAACATCCAGACATAATTGTAATTCAGTGTGGAGGGAACAGTTTAGGACATGTGTCTGGATTTTCCCATAGACGCAAAAGAAAACAGCATTGCTCACCCCTATATCCCAAACTGCTGTACAGATTTTCACCAAATTTGCAGCAAAAGCAATGGCCTGGTCCTGAAAGTGTGCAATCCATCCAGTATTTTATTATCTTCATTCTTCAAACAAGTTTATTCGGAAATATAAAAAATTCCATTAAACGACAAAAAGAGATAAATTACATGTTTTCAACATTGCAAAGACACCAATTGTATAAAAGACAGATAAAAGTAGATACCGAAAAATACAAATCACAATCTACAATAATAAAAATAACTGGCACTTTCTTGCCAATCGGGAGGGGATATTTAAAAAAAAAAAAAAAAAAAAAAGGGCGGGGACCAAGGTCATTCTGCGGATACCCACATAACCTATGCAAAAGAACAACAAATGCAAAAGGTCCTCACGCTTGTGGCCACAGACTGGGCAGCCGGCATCACTTGGAAAACTTTTCCAGTTGCACGTGTTTCCCTGTAGCCGAAGACAGTCAAAGCGGGCCCTCGTAATCAGCCACCTGTCTGTTTTAAAGATGCTCCTAATCAGATATGGTTGAATTCCAGAGAGATTGCTGATACTAAAGTGAAAAGAATCACATTTCTGAGTGTGTCCCAGGAGAGTTTTTTTCCTAGCTACAATTTGTCCCAGTTTAACCTTGTAGGCTGCCCCCTCAGGCTTAGTGATTAAAGATTCAGGCGGAAACAGGGCACTTAGGTTAACTTCCCCCAATTTAGCAGAAACATAGGCTAACCATGGGATTTTTTTCCATCCTGATCTGCCCAACACAGTACGTAAAATAAAATGGCACAGAGTTGCGTGTTCATTAACCCACAGCCGAATCCAAAAGAGTAAAGGTGCCATCGCCCACTGATCCTCCCAGAACTCTGCCCCCAGTTCTCTGTGAATAGCTATTCCGGGGGCGCTGGTCGGTAACCCCAGCAGGTTTTTAAAAAATTTGTTTTCTTTACCTTGGATTTCAGCCGCGTTTTGGAAACCCCAAATGGCTGCACCATACAGGGTGGTTGCCAAAGTTTGTGCGCCATAAATTTTCAGGATCACATCGAGAGGCTGGGCTCTACTTTTTGACGCAAATCTAAAAAGTCCACCTATCTGTTGGCTCATTTTTGCCGATTGCTTTGCCACATGTGCCCTTCCATTTAGGGCCTCTGAGAAACTAATCCCAAGGTAGTCAAACACCTTAACTCTAGGGATTGTTTCCCCAACGCATAGCATGCATCCATCCAGTATTTTATTATAAATAACCGAAAAGTAGGCACAAAAAAATGAGTGATATCTTGGTTCGATCTGCAGACTCACTACTCTGTTCCACCTATGGACAGGCCTCCCATTGTTCCAGGGGTTGACGTGAGGTCTGCGGACATCGGACGGGCCCTCTGATTAGTTGGTTGAGAGTGTGAGGTGTGTCATATTTTTGGAAACGCCTGCCATGTTGGATCCACGGACAGGCACAGCTGACCACAGAAATTGCAGTGGGGAAAAAGTCTGGAAAACACATATGGTGGTGGGAAGAGGGGCTGGGAAGAGAGGCTGAGTGGAAAAAAGATAATATGGGGCTATTTTTGTAGGTTGAAAAGGCCAGGGAGGTGTTGTAGCCGTCCGCGGCCATTGCAGCAGTTTGCATACATCGCTGTGAATAGACAGCTTGGGAAAGACATTTGTGGGTATTTGATGACTGAAAGTGGGTGTAGAAATGGTAAGGAAGTGAAATGAAGGTAATGTGGAGCTCTTTTATAGGTAAAAAAGGTTTTGGAAATTCTACAGAGTCCATGGTCAATTTTGGTGTCTGTGGACATCATTTCGATTCCAGGGGGGTCAGGGTGAGTTTTATTACCTGATGGTCTATAGTACATACTTCTTACATAGTTAATTGCATTGTGGTGTTGGACGCCAGTGGCCATATTCCCAAGAATATGTGCACTGGGTACCACTACCTCAGTAGTAATACGTGTATAGTAATTGTAGGTAATGTAGTGGGAGTAGAGAGTGTTTGTAAAATGGAGAATTATGTGTTTGAACTGTATATGGTACTTATGATTGTCGTACAACTGAGGATAGTGATTATAGAGTATGTATTTGATTATAATTGATGTGGTTACTTAGTGTTGTGGCGTTATGAAGCCGGAATCTCTGGTTTATATGACGTGGAAAAAAACAGTTAAATTGTTTAAGCAGGATAGTTCAAAAGCTGTAGTTGTATACAATTTTAAATATACATTGTGGGTCATTAAGACCCTGCCAGTCCGGTAACAATGGTACTGGTAGGTTTATCGGCACTGTTGTTACTGGACCGGCAGAGTACAAGTTTGCGGGCGGGATGCCCTCCCGCCCACCAGGTCTGACCTGGCAGGCGGAAAGGCACCTGCTTGCAGACTTTATCGCTAGCATCAGCACCATTCATAATGGTGCCGGTGCTACTGTCTTCCCCATTCCCATTGAGTCCTATGTTCCACATCAAGGTTACGTTTTAGAATTACTGAGCAGTTTCGGCACAAAGTCAATATTTTCTCTAATCTAGCTGTGTTGGAGATCTATTTTTCTAAGCTATTTAGTCATGCTGTTGATCGTTGACACATACAAAGTGTCATGCCATGCACTTCTAGTTTGTCTGTGGAGCTGATATGCAATATGAGTTGCATTTCTTTTTTCAACATTGCCTCGTTGAATTGACTACAGCTTGCAAGGGTTGGCATTAAGGACATACATTTTAGATGTTGTTGAGTATTTGTTCAATGACATCAGGAGAAGATTAGTTTCTTCCATGTAGCTAGTGGATTAGTCTTCTATTTAAGAAGGATTTTGCATCTTTAGTAAGAAGACCAGTTGTAATGTTTTTTTTTTGTTATAAATGTTAGCCAATGTGAGGTCTGCAGACTGGCATTGGTTTAGAGTTAGATCTCTGTAGTGAAAATGCTGCCAGTGATTTATATTTCCAATGCTGCCGCGAGTATTGCAGCATCGTTTGTATCCTAATTTTTTGAAAATAAGTTCACCTTTCACTGGTGTTAACTGTATGAGATTTTGTAAAACAATAACATGTTTTCCTCCAGAAAGTTTTTTTTGTTGGTTTTTTAGGACTTGCATTCTGAGATTAATTAAAGCCAACATGAGATTAGAAACCATGCTTAATTCATCTATCAGGAGCACTTTCATTTGTTTTAGAATTCTGTTCACTTTAGTAGCAGCTCCTGCTGATAATTTGTAATATTCTAATTTGTTTTGGTGTTCTACAGGGAGGAGTAGTAGTCGATGTAAAGTTACACCTCCTATGTTTTAGGCAGCTAAACCTGTGGGGCCTTTTACTACAGCCAAAAGTTTGTTGTTTATTAAGTTTTGTAGAAATGTGCTGATCACTTTTAGTTAAGAATATTTTACCATAACCAACTTCAACATTTAGATACATGTGCAGAGGTTTATCATTTTTACAGCTAGAGGTTTTAGTTTCATGTTTAAAACCATGTTCAATTTCTTGAGTGACTTCTAGGTAAATGGTGATTTGTTCATCATTTAGCTGTGATTCCAGCACTAACAAGTGCACGTCAGATTGTTTATAGTGATACACGGTATTTTCTACCTCAGTCGGGGCTATTTCTGCTTCATTTAGAAAGAGTGGTTCTCAAAGTAGGTCTTGGCTTCCTGTAAGGAAAAGTTTACTACCCTCAGGAGTGTCTTTGCCTAGTTGAACTTCAATTCCTTCCCCTTGTTGGCGTTCATTGTCCAACATTTGTTTGTATTGTTTCAAATTGTCATTTGTTATACTGCTTTCATTTGCATTGAATGCAGCTTCAAATGAGTCATAGTGACTGAATAATTATTTATCTTTTCTCCAAGGTTTAAGAAGTTGGAGTAAGGCCACATAATATAGTTTTCTATGTTGTGGAGATTTAAATGATAACTTTATATGATTCATTAAACTGGGTTTGGTGAGTTTCACTACACTCCCTTCACAAGTTGAGACTGAATAGTTGCCAGCTGTCTCATTTGGTGTTACATTGTTTTTGTAGGTGTAGTTTTGGGCAATGTTGTAAAGACACATGTTTTCCAAAGAAGTACTTCTGTTTAGGTAGTATGTTTCAATTAAATTGTTTTTAAAATGTCCAGGCTTTTGGGATCATTTGTTGCTATGTTTTCTATCACTTGGTAGGATTTGAGTACTCTTTTTCAGGATGAAGTTGATCCAAGGTTCAACCAGACAATGTGCTCCAATTTGCCATATAGGTGTGCACATTTTAAACCATCTGCAGCTTCGTAGCACCCGCATTCTCTATGGGAGAGCATTTTTATACAGAAGCTTACAATTTCTGTGACAGTTTTTTGTCCGATGATGTGTCATCCCAAAGGTCTTTTAGCTCTGTTTTCTAAGCTTGAGTGAGATAGGCTGAATCATATCTTCCACCTGCAGTGGGATTGCCTGCAATGTATTGTATGTCTATCAAAAAATAGTCTTAGGCGCCCCTCTGCGTGAACAAACATGGCTAAATGACCTGTTCTTTGGGAAGGTACCCACTCGAGCATCCGCAGCCACACTTTAGCTCACTGTACTTTTCACCGAAGGGAAATATCCATTTTCATATCAGTCTTTGACCTACCCACATGGGCACTCCCGCAGTGAAATGCTATGGCAATTCTCTTCTGAACAAGTGTACCCACAGCAACCCCAAGTGAGTGGCGCAAAGACTAATATGCTAATGGATATTCCTCCTTTCTGAAAGGTTCAGTGAGATCAAATGTGGCTGCAGACTCTTGAGTGGGTACCTTCAAATGGAATAAGCCATTAGGCCATGTTTTCTCTTAGGCTGTTGGTACTCTTGTTCAAAGGATGATTGCCTAGCATTTTGGTACTGGCTGCTCAAGTGGGTGAGTTGTGCTCCTCTGGATTGATATTCTTTTCTCCAAAAGAAGTTTTGCACTTCTCCGAGATGAGCGGTAGTTTTAATACAGATAAAATGCAGCATTGCAATGAAGCGATGGTGACAGTACCTTGATACATTGACAGGTTCAAGAGAACAGAGTTCTTCTTGTGTATTTATATCTATCCCATCTTTATTTTGGTTTTCAGTGCATAAGAAGTCATGTAAGGCATCCCATGCGTACTCTGCACAAATTAAAGTAACAAAACATGTGGGTGGCCCTAGGTTCCTTAGCATACAAGGTACATCAGTTTAATGTTAGAAACAGTATTATTTTGTACCACGCATGTTTGCCAAGAGATTTGGAATACTTGACTGCAAAACCTCATCTTTGTCTTTTATTTTTTGAAGCAGTTGATAGCGGATATGTTTAAAAAGTTACAGCCTGTTTTTAATGTGTGTGCAACTGGATAACATAGAGTTGCTATTTCACTTTCCAAGAGGAGGTGGAACATGTATTTGACATTTTGTATGAATCTGGGGTCTTCAGATTATATTTGTAAAGAATGTTATTCTGATGCACTAATTTGAACTGACCTTTCATCATATCTTCCTCCTTTTCCTGTAGGAAAGAGTAGAGGAAAAGAATGTGCTTTTTCCCATATGCTCATTTGGAATCCTTTGGCTTGATGTATTTGATATGTTTGTAATGCATCATCAATTGTGTTGTTGGAGTGCAGTGGGTGAATGTGTATACTGGTCTAAAATGTTGACGGCAGTAACAGATTCTACAGGTTCAAATTGGCCAGTTGCTGGTGAGTCTTGAATTATTTGTGTGGTTTCTCTTACGTTTTCCTCTATGTTTATATCTTTGTAGTATTCATTGTTTTCTTTTAGATATTGTGGAGCTTGTCTAACTTTGGTTAAGGTGACTGGTTGTTGCCAAATAGTTTTGTCTTTTGTTGGCACACCATTAACTAGTACAATCAATGATTGATCTATTGGCCATTGAATTTCTAGAGTTTGTACATTTTATTTTAGATCTAATGGTAAATATACTACTTTGCCACAGATGTCCTTTAGTAACTCGGATGGAGGAAATTTGGCTGATTTTGGTTGAATGGGTGAACTGTTTGTATTGTAATGCTCTTGTACAACTTAAGCTGTTGGAGAATTTTCGAAAGTGGGAATATTGGTTAAGTTATTGGTGATAGCACTTGATGGCATTTGCTTATTGTCAAGGTTTGTGGTGCAGTATTTGCACACTCTTGAGGTTAGTTATTTTGTATTTAGCTTCTGCTGTTAAATATACAGATAATTGGAACCATTAGGAATCTTCATTGTCTTCTATTTTGTAGGGTAGAGGTACTCTTTTTGTGCTCTTTTTATAAAACGTTCTGCGACAACAGAAACATATGTGGTCTGGTATTTCAGCAGATGTGTTTTGTAAATTAGCTATTTCTTTTTTGTATGTCTTTATTAGGATGTTGGTGTTTATGAGGTTTTCGGAAATGTTTTCTAACGGTACAGAATGTTCCAATGTATTTATGTTCTATGTGCTCTATTTTTAGAAGCAGTTCTTTGGCTGTTCCATGTAGGAGAATGTTATTTAAATGTTGTAGATCTAGAGCAGGACTTTTGGCATAGTATGGTCGATGCGCAGTATTCTGTATAGTAGAATGGTGTGTCCCTAATATTTTGTTGTGGTGGAAAGTGCTTATGGAAGCAATTCCTAAAATGCAGGCTAATGAATGTCCTTGCAGACCAGTGTGGCTATGCACTGGTCAGGAGTCTATGGTTTGTAAAGTTTTCATTTTACTTATGTCTTTTAATTTCATATAGTGATTGAGGAATTGTCCTAAAGATTTAAAGGATTGCTGGTGTACATTACACATTGAACTGCATGTCCATTTGCGGTTTGTTTGGGTGAAAGGAGCATTTGGTTCAAAGTTTGTTTGGGAATTTTGTTCTATAAGGGATTCTTTTGTCATAATGGTGTGTTCCACCATTTCATACCCTCAACCATTATTTTCTATAACAATTGTTTTATTGTTGTTCTTGTTTATGAGCTTCTTCATTAAAGTATAGTTCTGTGCTGCTTGTGTGTATCCATTCACCATCAGAGAAGTTTGAAAAGGTCTCTATAGTGACACTGCACATGTTTAGAAGTACTTTTTGTAATTTATTGATTAATTTAGTTAGTGTTTTCATTCTGTTTAAAATCAATATAAACAATGTTCTCTTTAGTGGAAAGCGTTGTCCATTAGATTGGTCTCCTGTGGTGGTTGTTAAGGCTAAATCGTGACTTTTCCGATGTTTTTATAAGATTGTGAAGAACTCTACAGTGGAACATTTTCTGTAACATCATTATTTTGGATTACTTTACCGTGACTATGTACATTTTTGCGCTTTCAAACACTTGTGTATAGGAGCATTATGAATTCCATATCATATCATATCATATATCATTTCATATGTTATCATAACACTGGTAGATAGAGGGTTAGATGTGTTAGTAGCTGTGCTTTTATTTGTACCTCATGCTTACTTTTTGTTCCTGCAAGAGGGACCTTAGCTTCTTTAGTCGTGGCTGGTTTAGATTTGAAGTGTGGTTACTAGCTCTTGTTTTAATGTTTTCTATAAATTGTTTTAGAGGTGGATGACTTAAATGGTGTAGTTGTAGTCTTATCTGCTCTATGTTGTCTTTCTTTTCTACAGAGTTGCTGTTTAGTAGGCATTTTGTTGTGTCTGTTGGAAAAACAGGAGGTTTGTGTTGGAAGGGTGTGCACTGTATATGGTTGTATGGTGCACGGGTGTGTGAGTGTGATTGTAGAGATGAATAGAGTGATGTTTGATTGTGCAGTGGTATATTAGGTGTGTTTAGGAAAGTTGTACGAGTAAGAGTCTATAGAGGTGTGGTGGTGTTGGGTTAGTGAGTATGGCAGTGGTGGTGTGATAGAATCTATAGGGTGATTCTGCTGTTTTGAGGATCAAAGTGGGTGTTGCAATGGTGGTGTGTAGGTGCAATATAATGTGCTAGAGTGAAATAAATGTTTTGAAAAGAGTAATCTGGGGTAATATGTAGTGGAACTGTGCTTCTGTAATTACATACGTATACATGGTACAATAAGGTACTTACTTTGTTGGATGCAAAGGGTATTTGTGGCAATGGAAAAGTACTTTTAGTAAGCAAGATTCATATTTATAAAGGAAGGAGGAGTGGTAGGGAAAAAGTTAATAAAATCGGTGAAAATTAAGAAATGCATATGTGGATTTATAGAAGCTCTGTAACATTTTGTAAAAGATAAGAAAAGTTGATGGAACTGATTTGCAGTACACTTTTAAATGTCAGTTGGTGTGTGGAAGTTTAATATGTTAGGAGTACATACATACTTGCCAACATGATGCATTCTAATCTGTAAGTGTTGATTAAGTCCAAGATTGTGTGTTTGCATTCTGGAACTTGTAGTTCCACTTTTCCCATTGTGAAAGTTAGATTACAAATCACTAAACATACAGAAAAAAAGTAATACTGCCTAAGCAGCTGAAGATTTAAATGGGTTATGTTAGGAATTTTACATGTACTGTCAATATATTAAATTGATACACACTGAGTGCCAATTACAAATGGTGTACAAATCTATTTTATCTGCTTTTACTTTTTTTTTCATGAAAATGGCACAAAAATACTTCCCAAAAAATATTTCGAATCTTGAAGTTCATTTGTGTATTTTCTTTGCATTCTGGGGTTTGCAGTTTGAGTTTTATAATGGGAGAAGTGGAATTCAAAGTGACAGAATGCAAAGGGAAAAAGAAAGACTTAAGAAGCAACTACAGATTGGAATGTGTAATGCTGGTATGTATGCATGTTCTGGCAACATATTTAATGGGCAGACACTAAGTGCCACTTAAAATGGTCTATTGATCTATTTCATCTGTTTTCCCTTATTTTATGAAACCGTGACACAGTGCTGCTTCATATGCACATATGCATTTTTTTACTTTCATCACAAGAATTGTAAATAGAAAAATGTTGACGCACAAAACATTGCAATTGTTTGCTGCTTCATGTGAGCAGGTGATGTATTCTGGAATGCATAGGATTTGCTACAATGGTTAAACAAAGAGAATATGCTTATTGAGCAGCTTTGTACAGGGTAATTAGCAGGAACCCTATATATATATCATCAATGAAAAAACTGTGTTAAGGGGACATTATGGTTAAGTTGCACTAATAAAAACCTATGAAATTCAATGAAAAATCTTTGTTAAACGGACGTTATGGTTAAACGTAAATTCGAAAAACCTCAGAAATTCACCAGTTATATATGGTAAGTTATGGTAAGCTAAGCAACCATAACTCACGCCACCACAGTGCACTGCCAAAGATGACATCACAAATGTCATTGATGACATCACGGATGACATCACATGTAAAATACATTTTAAAAAAACCACTAAAGAAACCACCTTTCACAGTAAACAATATATAACATAAAAAAATATCTTATGGACCATCTACTTTACATTTCTCAGTAAAGTACATAGGGCCTCATTACTAGAATCACGGTAAAAACACAGTCATTGCCGGCATGGTGTTAGTAGCGCGTCTGTGTTCCCTCGACACCACAAATAGCGGCTGATTACGAGAGCGCGAGCACTCGCGAACGCCCAAGCGTTAATAGCTGCACCACCATGCCGCTAAAGACCCCCAAACCCCTGATAGCGCCAGGAGCAACCCCTTAATAACGGACCCGGCAACACCATCATGTAAATAATGGGTTCGTAATACCGGACCCGGAAGAAACATCATTACATCGGAATGGGAAATGCGCCGGCGTCCATCTTGAAAAACACAATCCATTGCAATCCTCTGAACACAGTACTTGTACAGAGTGTAGAGCAGGCCCAATCAAGTTATAATATCCAAGGCTACCTGGAAGTCCACCCCCCACATGTGCAAGAAGTGCTTCTCAGACGAGGAGCTGAATATGCTAACGGACACGCTGGTAGCCCATGCCGATGAGGTCTTTGCTAATGACCTAAACCGCTCAGCCCAATTGCGCAAAAAAGAAATATGGGAGGAGGTGGCAAGGAAGGTGACTGCAGTTGGCACAACCACCTGCACAGTGAAGGACTGCAAAAAAAGGTGGGACGATCTACATCTCCGGGTGCACAACATACAGTCTGCCAAGCGCAGGGAGGCCATGGCAAAAGGCGGCTGGGACCACGTACCCACCAAACTGTCAAGATGGGAGGCTACATGTAGTATCATGATCAATATGAAATCGATCGAGGGCTTCGGAGACATGGAGACAGGTGTGCCGTCATCGGCAGATGGAGGTGAGTGTCCCCACAAACCACAGAGAACCAAAGAATGACGTAGCCCAACACATGTGAAAGTGAACCAAGTCAATGCTTGGCCCATCATACACACATATACAGATCCATCTCCAGACGGTGGCCCAAACCCTGGCACAATGATTTGCATGCTGCGTGTGAATCCCATTACTATCGACACCCAAAACACAGGAAGAAATCACATGTCACACATTGCGTAAATCGCAATACAACGGTATGCCACATAGTGCATATCAGTCCAGAAAGGAGAGTCCACGACGTATTCCAAAATGCCCACCCATTGAAAGTACCCTGTGCCTCACACCTACAAGAAACCAGTGCATGAAATGTGAGCTACTGAACAGCACCAAATCATGCATCTTGCACGTCCCACCATCACTGATGCCCTGCATCTCTTGTTCCCCCAGAGGCACAGATGCAGAAAGTGAAGGCCAGGAGCCTGCCACAAAGGCCCCGACATCCTCCAAGGGATCCAGGGCCACTCAAGAAGACACAGGATCTTCTACCTCCAGGGCAACATCAATGCCCAGACTGCAACATAGGGCAGCACCAGCAGTACAGTGCAGGACAGCAGAGAAGGAAACAACATGTGAGACACCACCCGACGACACAGCCACAAGGGAGTTCTCAACTGTTGCAGAGCTAGAGCATGATGGCACGCAGTCTGCTGCCACCAGTTCTATTGGGGAGGTAGCTACCTCAGCCCCCCTCAGCGATGTGGAGGGCCACGCAGAGGAATATTTAGACATGGACAACAACCTCCATGTGGCATATCCTCATACTCCGAGCCCCCAGCCCACCCCTGTGCACTCCACACAGGGCACACCACTCAGCCCCATGCAAGAACATGCCGTAGTACTGGGGAGTCCACATCTGTCATCCCCATCAGAGGGCAGTCCAGCATTGACCCGCCCTGCGACTGCACCGTCCACCTCCACGGCCACGACTAATATGGAGGCCCGCTTGACGAGGGTTGAGGCCCGCCAGGATAGCATGATCGAGCTGGTCTGGCAGTATGTGGCGGAGGGGAAACTGACCCGCCGTGAGATACGCGAAACAAATGAGGCTAACATCATAGCAATGAACACCAACACCATGGTCATCCACGACAGTTTAGCTGCTGTAACCCAGGTCCTTGGCAGGATCGTTGAACAATTGCAGCAGTAAAACCTGCACCGACGGTCGCACAGGCATCCACCTCTACCCCATCCACCACACCTGCCAACTTGACTCCCGCAAGCCTTGTGCGCATGACCAGGTATTCCACACGCCACACGGACATGCTGCCCCCAGACCCAAAGAGAGGCCACAACTCGCAGGTCCACCCTGCATGTGCTAACTGCCACCTGGGGACAACCATGATTGGCACATCATATGTGGGATAGCAATGGGTGAGGGGGGAGGTGGTGTTGGGGTGTTTGGGGGGGTAGGGGGTGTTGAGGGGTATGGGGTGTTAGGGGGGTATGGGGTATTGGGGGTGTTGTGTGGTGGGGGGAGGTGGTGTTGGGGTGTTGGGGGGTGGGAGGAGGGCTGAAGTGATGTTGGGGGTGGGGGAGGAGGGGTGTGTGTGTGAGGTAGAGGGTTCAAGCACAAAAATGTTAAACATCCAATACACCTGTTGTGTTCAAAATCATATAATGTCTGGACATTGTTCATTTCGTGTGTGTTTATTCAATTCATGACAGCACACTGTGCCCAACTCCCCACACATCCTGTGTCCATATGCACACGATCCCAGTGCCCACTGTAGTACTAACACAGAACCATCAGCATCCCTGTGGTTCAGAAGAAATCGTCAATCAGTGATTGGCGCACAGCACGGCCATCTTGTGCATCGCAAACTGGCAGGGGTGCTGCATCTCCTCCATCTTCATCATCATCATCCTCACCCGTTGCATGCAGGTCAATGTCAGGTGGCAGGGGTACATTTCGCCAGATGCACATGTTGTGCAGCATGGCACAGACCATGGTGATCTTTCCCACCTTCTCAGGCCCGTAAAAGAGTGCTCCACCAGACCTGCTGAGGCAGCGGAACCGTGCCTTCAACAGGCCAAAAGTCTGCTCAATCACAACACGGGTACGGGTATGAACCCGATTGTACTCCTCTTCGTGCCTGTTCTGCAGGTTCCGTACAGGGGTAAGTAGCCACTGCTTCAAGGGATAGCCACCATCACCTGCATGGGAGCACAATGAGGTATGTGTGAGTCCATATCTGACCTGACACCATTAGAAATCACTGCCATGGCTGCAACCATTTGGTGTTGGCATGCACATGTCCCTGAATGTATGCACACAGGTTCATTTGACGCAATGTGTGCTGTACTATGGTCTGCTGGTGTGGATTGCATTGTCCAGATGACGCAGGTTGTTCACTTGCATGCTGATGCACATGTAGTGTGGATGTGGAACAATGTTTTCCACCCATATTGGTGATGTATAGTACTCTGTATGTATTCCCACTAGCAGCATTGCCACAGGTGTGATCATGTTTTGTCATCCATCGCTTGACATTCTCATGGTGGCCTGATTGTGTGTCTGGCATATTGTCATTGCTGTGCAGCATTGGTCTTATGTATGGCATTGATGTGTCATGTTCAGGTTGGGATGTTCAGGGCAACAGTGTATAGCTGTTTGTGCATTGTCCACTCACCACCCAATCTCATCCAGGTGGAGTATGCATCCCTCTCAATCTCACGCAGGTGGAGTATGCATCCCCCCAATCTCAACCAGGTGGAGTATGCATCCCCCCAATCAACCCAGGTGGAGTATGCACCCCCCAATCTCACCCAGTTGGAGTATGCACCACCCCAATCTCACCCAGGTGGAGTATGCATCCCCCAAATCTCACCCCCCAACTTCACTGCCATGGGTCTGTCAGGCAACTTACCGAGCAGCCAGGCACGTCATCCAGCATGTCGCTCCATGTAGTGGAGTAGCGAGGAGTTACGCAGCACCGTGGCATCATGTGTGGATCTGTGATATCGGTCACAACAATGTGTGATCATCTTGCTGGAGTCACATACCAACTGCACATTGATGGAGTGGTATTGCTTACGATTGCGGTACACCACCTCAATGGCATGAGGGGCCACCAATTCTACATGGGTGCAGTCAAGGGCACCAACACAATTGGGCATGCCTGCCAGTGCATGGAAGCCAACCTTAGTGTCAGCGAGCTCCTGGCCAGTCTGTGGTAGGGATATGTGGATGCTTGCGTGCTTCAGGGGGGAATCCAGCACTTGGGTCAGCATGCATGAAAAGAGAGGTTGTGATATGCCATGCAGCTGGCCCACTGTGTGCTGGTAGGTGCCTGTCACCAGGAAGTGGAGCACAGACACTACCTTCAGTAGAGGGGGGATGGCAGTGCAGATGTCTATTAGGCTGACAATGTCGTCGTATATCATGTCCACTATGGTGGCGATGGTGTCCCGGTCCAACCGGTACAGGGTGTGGATCTGCACAGGGGTTAGGTTGAATGGACTGGCTCTGATGCGAGGGATTGGTGGCTGCCTATGTGGTACCACTGGCTGCACTGGTGGGACTTGATGAGCCTGTCTCACCCTCCTTCTCCTGTGTCTCCTCTCTGCTCCCTGTTGTTGTTGCTGGTGTAGCAGTACATGTATGTCCTCCAGCCCCAGGCTTGCAACAGCAAGTGGGATCATTTTGGTGTAGGAATGGGTGTGGTGTTTGGGTGTGCTCCTTTTGTGCTGGGACATGCTCCATTGCCTCCACCTGTGGTGATTGTGTGCACCTGTGGCAGTTAAGTACACAGCAGGTTGCTATTTACCGGTGATCCGCAATGCCTGTAGTACCACCATCGTCCAGGCCCTATTTACTGCCTTCGGGATGCTGGTAGATGCATGCCCATGTTACTTGTGATGTCCTCCTGCTAGCGCCATCCCTGTATTGCCACCACGAAGGGCGCGTGGACGCACGCATGCCGGTAAGAAGGGGCACGGTACAGGCGGTGACGGTAATGCTGGGTTTTACGGCACGTAATGGCCTGGACCGGTACTCAATGCCGGTATTACAATTCAGCCTTCCTTTTTTGATTACCTCCATGCTCGTAATGAGGCCCATAGACTCAATACGCTTTTCCAGCATTTTGTGTATGCTAATGAGAGTAATGTAGTGTGCCCTGGAACGGGGGGATAACGGGCCGACAGCCCTAGTTATCAGCCCAAGTGAAGTGTGTCTGTGTGCACCCTGATGCCTGCGGGCTTTGGCACATTATAAGTAAATAAATAAATAAATAAATAGGGCTCCAGACCATTATCCTCCATTGATGCCCCTGCAATGGGGATAAAGGCCATTAGCACCCCTGGTTCCCAAAGCGGGAACCCGGTGTGCTACAGCGGGACGGAAATCCTTTTCCAAGATGGCCCCAATGGAAAGGGAAGGTGGGGTTGAGGCGACCATGGGATTTGGGGGCATTCACATCACAGGTTACCACTGGGTTGGGGACACACACGCAGCCATAACAGGGTGCAAGGGGAGTGAGGGGCACAGACAGAACCATCACAGGGGGCAAGGAGGGTGAGGGGCACACACACAGCCATCACAGGGGTCAAGGGTGGTGGGGGCACATACACAGCCATCACTGGGGGAACAGGTGATGGGGTAGAGAGGGCTGCCTGCAGGGTTGTGGTACAGGTGATGGGGCCGGGGTATCCCATGTGGTGGAAGCTGCCTGCATGGTGGGGGCATAGGTGATGTGCTGAGGGTATCCCATGTGGAGGGGGCTGCCTGCATGGTGGGGGCATGGGTAATGTGGTGCGGGTATTCCATGTGGAGGGGTTGCTGCCTACAGGGTGCGGGCATGGGTAATGGGGTGGAGGGAATCCCATGTGGAGAGGGCTGCCGGCAGGGTGGGGGCACAGGTTATTGGGTTTAGGTTCTCCCATGCAGTGTGGCCTGCTTGCAGGGTGGTGGCAAAGCCAATTTGGTGGGGGTATCCCATGTGGCGAGGGTTGCCTGCCGGATGAGGGCACAGGTGATGTGGTGGGGGTATCCCATGTGGATAGGGCTGCTTGCAGGGTGCGGGTACAGGTGATGGGGGCTGGGGTGGGGATATCCCATGTGGAGATGGCTGCCTGCAGTGTGGGAGCACGGGTGATGTGGGCTGGGGTGTGGGTGTCCCGTAAGGAGGGGGCTGCATGCCATGGATTATGTTGTGCAGATGCACAATTTTTCTGGAGTGCGGCCAGAGATCGAAGGGTGTTTTCGTGCCATTACGCTGGGGTGCAGCCTGGAATTGTGAGGTGTTTTTACTGAATTACGCTGTGTTTTCACTTGATTAACCTGGGGTGCAACTGGGAATTGTGAAGTGTTTTCACACAATTTCACTGGGTTTCGGCAGGGGATTGTGCAGTGTTTTCACGCGGTTATGTTGGGATGCAGTCGGGGAATTGTGAGGTGTTTTTGTGCAATTATGCTGGGTTACGGTAGGGGATTGTGCTGTGTTTTCACACGATTATGCTGGGGTGCGGCCGGGGTCTGCAAGGTGTTTTCACATGATTTGGGTGGGGTGCGGCAGGGGATTACGTTGTGTTTACACGGCAATTACAGTGGGGTGCGGGCAGGAATTGCAAGGTGTTTTCACACAATTACTCTTGGGTTTGGCAGGGGATTGCGCTGAGTTTTCACGTGATTATGCTGGGGTGCGTCCAGGTAGTGCTAGGTATTTTCGTGCGATTTGGCTGGGGTGCAGCAGGGGATCAATCTGTGTTTTCACAGGATTAAGCTGGGGGGCGGGCAGGAATTGCGAGGTGTTTTTGCCCAATTACGCTGGGGTACAGCAGGGGATAGTGCAGTATTTTCACACGATTACGCTGAGGTGCGGCCGGGAACTGCAAGTTGTTTTCACTTGATTACGCTGGAGTGCGGCAGGGGATCATACAGTGTTTTCATAAGATTACTGTGGGTGCGGCCGGGAACTGCTTGGTGTTTTCGTGCAATTACACTGGGGTGTGTCAGGGGATTGCACAGTGTTTTCATGCAATTACGCTGGGGTGCGGCAGGGGACTGCGAAGTGTGGGTGTTCCGTCAGGAGGTGGCTGCATGCTGTGGATTGTGAGGTTCAGACACACATTTTTTCTGGAGTGCGGTCATGGATCGCAGTGTGTTTTCGTGCCATTACACTGGGGTGCAGCCGGGAATTGTGAGGTGTTTTTGCCGAATTACGCTGGGGTCCACCAGGGGATCACGCTGTGTTTTCATAAAAAACTTTTTTTTTATGCTACAGTTTATTTGTTTGTTTGTTTTCAGTGTTTACTTGTTTCTGGCTAATGCTTTATACATTGGATTGTTCACGTTTTTGGGAGCAGTAAGATATTAGGTATTTGTTTGGATATTGTACAATTTTGGAGCAGTTAGATATCAGTAGGCGTATTTTAACTGTTTATTTTTTTATATAATTTTGTGGTATTGATTTATCTGTTTGGATATTTCTAAATTTTGGGACAGTTAGATACCAATTGGCGTATTCTAACTGTCTGTTTTTTATCTCTATTTGAGTGGTATTAATTTATCTGATTATTTGTTGTAGCATCTTTGGGCAGTTAGATAGCTTTTGGAATATTGTGACAGTTTACATTTTTTTATTACAAGTGTACTTAAGGTTTAAGTACAGTTTAGTTATCAAATTTTGGTTTTAAGAACATTAAATAAGCGTTTGTAAGATTTTCTGGTAATCTCTGCTTTAGAGCAATGGTACTATCATTACATTCAAACCATCCACATTTCTTTTTTATATATGCAGTGTAGTGCCCAGAATTGGTTGTGGCTCCTGCGTGGTAGATTATACCTATTGTTGTGAAGGTTTTCCTACCAAGTGATATTTGACCATGTGTGAATCCAGTCAGCTTGCACTTGTTTTTGGTATCATCTGCATTGTAACGTAGAAGCATTAGTATTAAGTATTTACTATATGTTTGTATTAATATCGTGGAGCGATTATCTGAATTGCAGGTCGAACCATGGTTTGCATTTTGTACAAGTTGCTGAAATGGAACGGATTCACAATTAGGTATTGATATATACACAAAGCGTTCATTGGGGATTTGTTCTTGTGTCACATTGTTGCAGAGAGTGCATGTATGTTTCCACATGTATGAAATCTGGAAGATTTCATTTATAGGTATGTTTTTGTTTTCCAGTACTATTAGTAAGTACATTAGAAATTCTTGTGGATCTTCCTGTGAGTTTATAGTGAATTTCACCATTCCAGCACAGTAGTCCAATTGTTGTCTTATTCCATAAACACTATGGCCCTCATTACGACCCTGGCGGAGAACCATGGTGCAATTTGCACCATGGTCCATGGCGCTAAGCTGCCAATTCCGCCATGGTGGTTGGCGGACTTACCGCCCCATCCCGACCTTGGCGGGGCGGTAAGTCCCCAATCCCCATTTTGCCCTTCCCCATTCCCATTCTTGCCCCATAGGGCATAATGGGAGTGGGGAAGGCGTTAATTACGCCACCGTAAATTACGGTGGCGTAATTAACAACAAGTCCCGTAGCGCCATGGATTTTTCCGCCTGCAAAAAGCAGGCGTAAAATATCACCATGGCGCTACGGGAACTCGTAGTCAGGCGGAAAGGTACGCCATGCACTACGCCGGTGTAAATCCCTTTCCGCCAGGGTCCTAATGAGGCCCTATAAGTGTTGTCAGGATTGTTTGCTGCATTTCTGTGAAGTACTATTATTTGCAAACACAATGGGTCTGTACTGTGTAAGTAAATGTTGTCAACAATTGGTGGTAATTGAAATAGAATATTCATTGCTACATTTGCGTAGCAACGTACACCAACTATATTTGAGAGTTTAAATGGACCAGGTAGTTCTGTATCTGACTGCTTTTTTTGGAGTTTGTCTTCCTTCTTTGAAGAAGTACCTGGTTTACTTTCCCTAATTGATTCTTTTTTGCTTGTGGCACTTGATGAAGTATTACTTTCTTTTACTCTCTTTGGAGGATTTGCAGTGACATCCTGTTGCTTTTCTGTTTGATTTATTTTTCTTTTATAATGTTTTACTTTTTGTGGAACAGAATATATGTTTAGATGGGGAGTGTATAGTGAATGAAGGCTATTGTATTCTAAAATGCAAGGAATATCAGCGTTTATTTTACTTGCATCAAAGTTGATTAGAACTAGACCGTCAAATGTACGCAAGCGTGATAGTGCTACGTAGCTCATGCCTTCTTTAAAGACTGTGTTACCAATGTCTATCATTGCTTTGTCTAGGGTAAGACCTTGTGATTTATGAATGGTGACTGCGTATGCAAGAGTTAAAGAAAATTGTTCTCTGCGTACATACATGTCTTTGAAGAGAAGGAATCGAGCTGTTGAGTGTCCTATTCTTTTTACTTCTGAAAGTTTGTCAAAGACGATATTGACAAACTGAATTTTGTTGTCACGTGGGTATGTTTTAAAGCCAACAACTGTACCCAGTGCTCCATTAACTAGTCCTTGGTCCACGTCAAGTTTGCGTTTCAGTATTACTCTGCAATTTAAGGATAATTTTAATATCTTTTCTAAGCCTGCTGTGTTTGAGATTGATTTTTCTAAACTATTTAGTCTTGTTGTGGCTTGGTCACACATGGGTAGTGTCATTCCATGTACATCTAGTTTGTCTGTGGCGCTAATTTCCATTATTGGTTGCATTTCTTTACTTAACATTATTTCATTGAATTTGAAACAGCTTGCAAGAGTTGGCATTAAGGCCATACAATTGACATTTTTGTGGGCTAATTGTTCCATAACATCTGTAGCAGATGCATTATCACCATAAAGTGCATGAATGTGCCAGGTTTTCAATATTGCTTCTGCTTCTCTAGAAAGTATACCAACTCTGATACTTTTTAAGATGTTGGCATAAGTGAGATCTACAGATTGGCGCATGTTTTCTGTTAATTCTCTGTATTGGAAATGTTGCCAAAGGTTGACATTTCCTATGCTGCCAACAGTTTTACGGCAGAGTTTGTGTCCTAAAGTTTTAAAAATACGCTCATCTTTTACTGGTGTCAATTGAAGAAGATCTCTGAAAACAATAATGTGTTTTCCTGCAAAGAGCTCTTCATAGTTTGTTTTGAGTACTTCTTTTAATCTGAGGTGAATCAAAGCCAACATTAGGTTGGACACCATGCTCACTTCATCTATTAGTAGCATTTTTATTTGTTTCAATACTCTGTGTAGTTCCATTGCAGCTTCTGCAGAAAGTTTGTAATAATCTAATTTGTTTTGGTGTTCTACTGGCAGGAGTAGTAATCGGAGTAACGTGACACCACCTATGTTGTAGGCAGCTAAACCTGTGGGGGCAGTGACAACAGTTGACAGTTTGTTGTTTGTCAATTGTTGAAGGAACTTACTGATGATTTTGATTAGGAATGTTTTGCCAGAACCAGCTTCACCACTGACATACAATAGTATAGGTTTGTAATTTTGACAGGTGCATTCTTTGTTTTCATGTTGTACACCATGTGCAATTTCTTTTGTTACTTCTTGAAAAATGCTACGTTGCTCATTGTTTAGCTTTGATTGCAGTATAGTTAAGTCTTCTTTATCTTCATACTAACACATGATGTTTTCTACTTCTATCATATCTAATTCTGCCTCATTTGTTATTAGTGGGTCTCCTGGTCTCCAACCCAGGCCTCCCTATCGCCGACACCTACATCAGTGCCTCCTCCAAGGAAACTCTCACCGACATCCTCTTTGTCGTTCCTTCACCAGATCTATGGACCCCCCATATGGTCTCTGTTCTCTCTCCTTTCCCCTCCTCTCCCATTAATGGTGGTACCCGTTGGGACGCCCTCCTGGCCTCCTTCCTATCCTTTAAGGTCATCATTAATGTCTCCTCTAATGGGACCGTCTTGGTCCAAGGCCCTCAGGCCAACCTTCATCACTTTGATAGACGCTTTCCGCGCCTCATTAACTTCCTTTCCTCTCCTGCTGTCCCCCCTCCCTTTCCATGGGCTACCTTGCCTTCCCCCTTCCTCTCTGCCCCCTCGCGGGCGCTCTCTACACTTCCACAGGACGTACCTCTGATCCCTACCCCTCCTCGGAAGTCCTTCAAGGTGGGCAACCTTTTCTACATTGCCACTCTTAACTCCCGCTCCGCTGTCAAACACTCCTCTGATATCTGCCGCCTTCTTGAAGAACTTGACCTCAATGTCCTCAGTCTCACGCCCAGCTCTGTCACCAGCTTTGACACGCTCCTACCTGATGGCTACAAGATCCTCTCTGCGCCCACGCCCAATCGCTCTGGGGGTGGCAAAGCCCTTATCTTCCTTGAGTGGATTCATGGCTCTGTCATCCCTACGCCGGCCTACTCCTCTTTTGAATGCCTCATCTGCAGGCTCTCTCTTTCGCCTAGCCACTCCCTCACTGTGGCTACAATCTATCGGCCACCTGGTCAGGTTTCTTCCTTCCTCTCTGAGTGGGCTGACCTCTCCTCCTCACTCCTGGCCTCAGCAGTCAACTCCTCCTTCTTGGAGACCTCAACATCCACCTGGATGCCTCCTGTCCCCCCTCTGAACTCTTTTGTGACCTCTGCGACTCTCTCTCACTCACCATTCTCCCCTCGGACCCGACTCATTCTGCAGGGCACACTCTTGATGTTCTGATCTCTTCAGACCGTCCCCTCTCTGTCCCTCTCTCCACTCCTCTCTCTTGGAGTGATCACTTTCTCCTATCCTTTCACCTCACCCTCCCTACCCCGCAGGCCAAGCCACCTCTTTCCTTCCTTGCCTTCCCCCTTCCTCTCTGCCCCCTCGCGGGCGCTCTCTACACTTCCACAGGACGTACCTCTGATCCCTACCCCTCCTCGGAAGTCCTTCAAGGTGGGCAACCTTTTCTACATTGCCACTCTTAACTCCCGCTCCGCTGTCAAACACTCCTCTGATATCTGCCGCCTTCTTGAAGAACTTGACCTCAATGTCCTCAGTCTCACGCCCAGCTCTGTCACCAGCTTTGACACGCTCCTACCTGATGGCTACAAGATCCTCTCTGCGCCCACGCCCAATCGCTCTGGGGGTGGCAAAGCCCTTATCTTCCTTGAGTGGATTCATGGCTCTGTCATCCCTACGCCGGCCTACTCCTCTTTTGAATGCCTCATCTGCAGGCTCTCTCTTTCGCCTAGCCACTCCCTCACTGTGGCTACAATCTATCGGCCACCTGGTCAGGTTTCTTCCTTCCTCTCTGAGTGGGCTGACCTCTCCTCCTCACTCCTGGCCTCAGCACTCAACTCCTCCTTCTTGGAGACCTCAACATCCACCTGGATGCCTCCTGTCCCCCCTCTGAACTCTTTTGTGACCTCTGCGACTCTCTCTCACTCACCATTCTCCCCTCGGACCCGACTCATTCTGCAGGGCACACTCTTGATGTTCTGATCTCTTCAGACCGTCCCCTCTCTGTCCCTCTCTCCACTCCTCTCTCTTGGAGTGATCACTTTCTCCTATCCTTTCACCTCACCCTCCCTACCCCGCAGGCCAAGCCACCTCTTTCACAGCCACCCACCTTCTCGGTCACCCGACCCATAAAGCGTGTATCAGTTGAGGCTTTCGCCGCCACCTTCTCATCCCCTCCTCCTCCCCTGGCTGACTCCCACCCTGCTCCACTCTTCGATATCTGATACTCTCGATATCCTTGCCCCTGTCATGAGAATCAGCCTGAAACCCAAAGCCAAGTGCTTCAGGATCATCCTCCGAAAAACTGGCATGCCGCCTGCTGCAAAGGCAATACCGGCTCTCCGTCCTCACCAAGAAGAGAGCCCATATCCAAGCCTGCGTCTCTGCGGCATCTAACAACTCGGCTGAACTCTTTAAAATCTGCAAGGAACTGGCCAATCCTGCCGCAGTCTCTACCTCTCCTGTCCCTTCCCAGGCGCTCAGCACGGCACTGGCTTCTCACTTCATTTCAAAAACTCAGGACATCCTGTCCTCACTCTCCCTCTCTCACCCCCCTCCCTCTATTCCCTGCTCTTCCTCCGGCCCTTCTGCAGCCACCCCTCCTCCCTCCTTCTCTGCCTTTCCCCTTTTCTCTCCAGACGAGGTTTCTAGACAAGTCCGATCTATGAAATTTTCATCGAAACAGGTTCACCCCTATTCCTCCAAAATTATCAAGGATCACATCAACTCCCTTGCACCTGCCCTGGCAGATTTCTGCAATCACTCCTTCGCCACTGGAATCTTCCCTTCCCCCCTGAAGCACTCCCTTGTGCACCCTCTTCTTAAGAAGCCCTCTGCCGACCCCTCCTGCCCGGCTAACTATCGCCCAATCTCCATCGCTCCCTTCCTGGGCAAGCTCCTGGAGAAACTGGCCATCTCCCAGCTCAATCTCCACGCTGAATCTGTTGGTTGTCTTCATGACCATCAGTCTGGCTTCAGAGCTGCCAGAAGCGTGGAAACTGCTCTCTTGAACATCCGTGAAGACCTGCTCACCAACCTTGACTCTAACACCCCTTGCGTTCTTATCTTGCTTGATCTCTCTTCTGCCTTTGACCCGGTCAACCATGCCATCCTGCTCAACCGTCTCCGTGATAACCTGGGTATCACTGGTCAGGCTCTGGCGTGGCTGACTTCTTTCCTCTCCGACTGACCCTCCAACCTCTCTCCCTGGCTGTTCAACCAATACCTGGCACTCCTTGCCCACCACATCGCCACCCTCTGTCCCAACTTTCAGTGCTATGCGGATGATTCCCAGATCATTTTCAGGCTACCCTCAGCCTTTTCCTCTCCTTCCCTCATCTCTGACTGTCTGTCTGCCATTCAGGAATGGTGTGCCACCAACGACCTCTGTCTTAATGCCAGTAAGACTGAAATTCTACTCATCGGCTCACCCACTCCCTCCTTCCCTGCAGCTCTCTGGCCGGCCTCTCTTGGCCCTCCTCCCACTCCCACCTGCAAGGCTAAAAACCTTGGGGTCATCTTCAACTCTGCACTCTCCTTCTCCCCTCACATCTCCGACGTCTCCAAGAAGTCACACTACCAGCTGCACCTCCTTAGAGGTATTCTTCCTTTCCTCTCCTTCCCCCCGAAGCTCACTGTCTCCAGAGCCCTGGTCCTCTCCAAGCTGGAGTACTGTAACAGCCTCTATCTAAATCTGCCTGCCTCTACTCTCCGCCCTCTGCAACTTATCCAGAACAGGACTGTGAGACTTGTCCTTGGCCTCAAGCCCAGGGACCGTATCTCTCCAGGATTGAAATATCTGCACTGGCTCCCAGTGGCTGTGAGGATTAAGTTAAAAACCCTCTGCATTGTACACAAGGCCTTCTGGGGTCTGGGACCGAAATACCTTCAACTTTCTCTAGCTAAATATCTCCCTTCTCGAGCACTTCGCTCATCTGCCTCCAACTCCCTTAGGGTCAGTCGCTTCTCCAAGCAACGAGTTGGTGGCAGATTACTCTCTTCAGCAGGGGCCTCTCTCTGGAAAAGCGTTCCTGCATCCCTGAAACTTGAGGAGAACCATCTCCGGTTCCGGAAACACCTCAAAACCTTCCTCTTTCCTTCTGCTTTCTCTCCTCCTCTCCCTTGCTGAATTCCTGACCAAATTTGCACTAGCTACCTGGCCACCCTTTTGATCTCTGGCCCAGGCCCCGTCAATTACCCACCTGCACTGCCTCCCTGGCAACCCCTGCACTTGGGGACCTTTTTCTGTATCCCTTCAGTCCCCCCTTCTAGCACTTACGTCTGCACTTCCTTGCACTTGCCACTAGCTGGCTATTTATGTGTCATATTTATTCCACTTCCCATGTACTGCACTTCCCCTGTCCTTCCCCCTTTGCACTTTTCCTTTTCCCCCCTTCCCTTGCACTTGCGCGATCTGAATGACACCTGGCCTAGTAGGATCGTTGTTTGTCCTCCCATTGTTCCCCCCCTTGCCTCTTCGCGCCTTGAAACACTTGTGTATAGGCACATTATTAATGCCATATCATATCATATCATATCCCAGTGGTTCTTAGCTTCCTGTGACAGAAGGTTGACTACTGTCAGGAGTGTCCTTATCTAGTTGGGCCTGGAGTTCTTCTTTGTGTTGCTGTTCATTGTGCAACATTATTTTGTACTGTGCAAAGTTTTCATCAGTTATACTGCTTTCATTTGCTTTGAAAGCGTCTTCATAGGAGTCATAGTTATCTAGTATTTCTTCTTCTTTTCTCTATGGTTTAAAGAGTTGTAGCAGGGACATGTAATGTACTTCTTTATGCTGAGGAATCTTTAATGACAATTTGATATGATTAATTAAATTTGGTTTGGTGAGTTTTACTAAAATGCCTTAGCAGTTTGTCACTTTGTCTTTACGGTTTTGTTCATCAGGTTTATATTATTTTTGTATGTCTAGTTTTGGGCTATGTGGTATAGACACATGGTTTCCAAAGTGGTACTCCTGTTTGGGTAGTATGTGTCCAATAAATAGTTTTTTAAAATGTCTTGGCTGTTGGGATCATGTTTGGCTATTGTTTCTATATCTTCGTATGATTTTAGAACTCTTTTTCTAGATTTAGCTGGACCAAGACTTAGCCATACTATATTTGCAGATTTACCATACAATGCAGTACCAGTTAATCGATTGGCTGCTTCATTGGATCCACATTCTCTATGGGACAGCATTTTTATGCCCAAGCTGTATAATTTCTGAGACACTGCTTTATCTGATAACAGGTCATTCCAGAGGTCTTGGAGCTCTGTCTTTTCTGATTTGGTTAAGTATGCTGTGACATATCGTGCAAATGCAGTAGAATTGTCTGCAATGTACTGCATATCTATGTTTGCATTCCATAAGTGGGCAATGATTGCATTGTAAGCATTGATATATTTTTCTTCTTCTTTTCTTTTTATGCAATATGTATTTTTAGGTGCCTTACCTTTAACACTATGTCTAACTGAAGACATGAGGTTGTTCGCTTGACCTGTATTTGTAACTGGTCTAGGGAAACCAAATCGGCATTTGGTGTAGTATTTCCCTTTGCTTTTGTATTTGCGACGACAATATTTGCCACATTTGTGTCTTTGGAATTGTACAATTTTTGCATGAAGATCACTATTTGTGGATTCTGATGGAATTTCACAAGTGACATATTTTTCAATAAACTGTAAAACAGTGGCATCACTGTCTTGACCAAATTTAGGATCATCTTTAATCTATAAAAGCATGTGGACATGTGGTGCTCCTCTGGCTTGGTATTGTTTTCTCCAAAAGAAGTGTTGCACTTCTCCAAGGGGAGGAACAGTTTTATTACAAATAAAATGTAGCATAGCAATGAAGCGATGGTGAAAATATCTTGAAACATTAACAGGATCCTGAGAACAAAGTTCTCCAGGTGTTAGTATATCTATGTTTGTTTTGTTTTCGTTTGATATGAGTAGGAAAGCATGTAAATCTTCCCATGCATATTCTGCAAAACTTAATGTAACAAACCAAGTGGGTGGGCCATGGTTTCTGATCATACAACGTACATCTCCATGACGTTGGAACCAGTACTCTTTAGTACCACACATATTTGCTAATAGATTTGTAAGATTTGCTTGTAAAACCTCATCTTTTTGTTGAACTTTTTGTAATAATTGTGTAGCTGTCATATTTTGAAAATGTGATCCTGATTTTAATATGTGTGCAACTCCGTAACACAAAGTTGCTAGTTCACTTTCAAAGAGTAGGTGGAATATGTATTCCACATTTTGTCGAAATCTGGGATCTTGAGAATACATTTGTAATGAGCGATATTCTAATGCTGATATTTGAATGGGTCTATCATTGTATCTTCCTCCTTTGCCAGTCGGAAAGAGTAGAGGAAAAGCACGTGCTTCTGTACTTTTTTCCCATATGCTGATTGGTGATCCTTTTGTTTGACGCATTTGGTACGTTTCCAGTGCATCTTCAATGGTGTCATTAGAGTGCAATGGATGAATTGTATAATGGTCTAAAGTGTTTAATATTGTAGCAGGATCTAGGAGCTCAAATTGACCAGCTTCTTGTGTCTCTTGATTTATTTCAGTTGTATCTTTCAAGTTTTCTTCAATATTAATTTCTTTGTAATATTCATTATTCTATTTAAGATATTGCAGGGCTTCTCTAACTTTATGTAAATCTACCAGTTGTTGCCAATTTGTTTTGTCTTTTGTAGGTACTCCATTTACCAAGATAATTCAAGATTGTTGCATTGGACTTTGCACTCCTAGAGTGTGCATATTTTCTTTTAGATCTAATGGTAAATACACTACTTTTCCACAAATACCTTTCACTAATTCAGAGGGAGGTAATTTTGCAGTTTTTGGCATAAGGCGTATTATTGCTTGAAATGGGTGCACTATTTGAAATATGATTCTCTCATATAAATTACGTTGTTGAAGGGGTTTTGGTAGTGGATATAATTCCAAGTTATTTGTGATAGCAAGTGAAGGAGTTTGGTTGTTGTCAAGTTTTGTAGTGCAGTAACTGCAAAGTATTATGGGGTCAGTTATTTCGGATTTGTTTTCTGCTTTTAGGTAGAGAGCTTATTCAAACCATTTAGATTCTTCATTGTCTTCTATTTTGTATGATAGTTCTACAGTTTTTGTGTTACTTTTATAAAAACTTCTGCGGCAACATACACACACGTGGTTTGGTACTTCAGCTGAAGTACTTTCAAATGTTTGTATTTCTTTTTTGTATGTGTGTAGTGAAAGGTTGCCATGTGCAGAATTGTTACAAGGTTGGTTTATAGCTAATTCATCTTGTAAGTGGGTTTCACTTCCAAAATGTTTTGTTTGGATATAGTCGATTTCTTTTAGTAGGTCTTTTGCTGTATCATGTAGAAGAATGTTATTTAAATTGGCTAGTGAAAAAGCAGGACTTTTAGCATAGTACAGTTTATAAACTAGATTTCTTATGCTTGCATGATGTGTTGATATCCTTTTGATATCATGGAAGGTTGTTTTGCAAGTAGGCCCTGTAATGCAGGCCAATGAATGTCTGTGTAGTCCTGTGTACTTGCGTACTGGACAAGCATCCATATTTTGCAGTAGTTTAATTTTGATTTTGTCTTTGCTTTTCACATATTGATTGAGGAATTGGCGTAAAGACTTGAACATTTTTTAGGAATGTTACACATTGACGTGCATGGCCATTTGTACACTAGATGTTCTGATTCAGTTGAATGGAGGGGTAAATCTACATTTTCAGGGCATATTTTTGTAAGGAGTACTTCTTGTTCCATTATGGTATTATTAACTTTTTCATAACCTCGACCACTGCTATGTATTGCAATTGTATTTGTTTGCTTTTGTTTGTATGCTTCTTCATTAAAGTATGGTTCTGTGCTTGTAGTGTGACTCCATTCACCTCCACAGATATTTAAGAAGTTATTTCTGTTGACATTTCGTTTATTGAGAAGTCTTTTTTGTAATTTAGTTATTAGTTTTGTTAGTGGTTTTATTCTGTTTAACACTAAAATAAATAACTTTCTTTTGAGAAGAATTGCACTGTCTATCAACGCTTCTAAGATTACTTTTCTACGATAGGTTTGAAGTCTTGAACCTGGTTTCTCTCCTGTTTTCATAAGATTATGAAGGACTTTGTGATGGAACATTTTGGCTAAAATACTTTTCTTGGTATGCTCATTTTGTACTACATCAAGATTTATAGAAGAGGTTTTATTTGTAGTGATAGTTGATTTTCTGTTAATTGTTTTTTGGTTTGCTTTACTTTTTGATAGAGGAGGCACAGTTTTTGTACTAGAAACTTCTTCTGTTTCACTACATGACTGTATTAGCTGTTGTGTTTCGACTTTTTTTAATTAATTCTGCTACAGATGGATGTTTATGTTGGAGAGTTTTCTTTTCATTTTCTCTACGTCTGTGTTCCTTTCTACGGAGTTGCTTTTTGGTAGGCATTCTTTAGGGTCTGTTGAAAAAAATACAGAAGGTATGAGTTGTTGTGTTCTGGAATACATGTGTGTTGTGTGCATGAGTGTTTGAGTAAGATGATAAAGATGTATGTAATGGTGTGTGATTGTGCTTTGGGAAGTACAAATACTAGGGATGGGTATTCTTGAATTAATGTGTTACTAAACTGGGGTTCAGATGACAGAAAAAAGTAAGCCAGTGGTTTGGCGAAGTATAAATAGTATATCTAAAGCTATACAATTAAAACAGTTGTTTGTTCTACAACATCTAAATTCTAGTGGGTGAGTTCGGTAATTTGTGTGTCTAAAAATAGGAAATTGTGGACCATTCGGCCAGTAAATCACTGTTTTAAATGGATTTTTTTGGTCAGAATGGTGCAGAATCTCTATTTTTAGGCACAGAAATAGCATGAATTAACCTTACAGTGTGTTTGAGTAATAATTCAAATATTATGGTAACATTTTACTTACTTTTTTTCTAAAATGAGCAGTTTACTTCTTAGTTGTTCTTTGTACTTCAAATTCGGCTGCTTCTTTTCTGGAGAATGGTCTTCACTGCAATTGTAAAAGAAAGAAATTAGTAATTTGGTTTGTATATAGCACTGTTTTTAATTTAGACATAGATTTTTTAAATTGAAATGCTCAGCGCCTTCCTCAAAACCATTAAAACTATCTTATGACTAACTGTAGGAAAGAAAATATCTTTACTATGGCTTGTGAAATTCATAATGTACCACTGTATACCACTATTTCTGTAACTAAGTTTTTCCACGTAATAGTGATTCAATGTCATAGCCTGCTTCTCCACGTAATAGTGAGTCAATGTCATAGCCTGCTTGTCCTATATAAATGTAAGTAATTATATAAATTGAAAAAATTAAAACCAATTTTGTGTTTGTACAAATATTATTGTTTGAGATTTGATGATAGAGTGTGCATGTACTTTTGTTTGATTATATGTAGTTTATATATTTTATTTCCAAAATGTTGGTTTAACATTATTTGTGTGTGTGTGTGTGTGTGTGTATGACGAAATTAAACGGTATAAAGGTTTGTAAGTCACAGTTCATTTTAGGACAATGAAAAAATGATCGTAGATTCATTTTACATATTATACAAGGTAAAAGTCATGTACTGTATAGAAAATATGCATACCTGTAGTGTGTGTTCATGCATATGGATATGGACGAAGCTGCAAGTAGAAATCTTGGAGACTTGTAATGTATTTCTCGTAGATCGTGCTTGCCAATGGTATGAGACTTGTACTCCGAGAGATTCACCGTACATTTGCAGTGCTGATCTATGATGATGTAGTTACATGTAGAGGTCTTGGATTTGATTGGTGGATGGTCATGTGATTTCTTAGCTACATCCAATGAGGGAATGGTACAGAGAGTGAAGTGGAAATGGTAGAAGGGCTGTCCATGTTACGATATGTTTGCGGACATGGCGGTAGTTATAGGACACTGCGTATTACATCCGGGGAATTTGGGGTGGGGAGGCATGCAAATGAGATTGAATGTAGCAAGGGATTGTTCAGTAAAGTTTAGTGAGAGTGTTGTGCTAGGAGAGGTTTTCTCAGATATTATTTTTGCTGAGAGAAGAACAGATAGCTATGGCTGAGTGTTTCAAAAAACAGATTGTGTGGATTTTGGGAGATTCGTGGATACATTGGTGGAAGGTGCATGCAGAAAGCTGTGGAGTATCTATAGATCTTGGATTCCCACATGTGGAAGTGCACTGGCATGGAGTGCGTGGAATGAAGTGGTTGGACTTGCTACCTCTCTGTGCAACTTTGAAGATAGAGGAAGATCTAGACATAATTGTAATTCATTGTGGAGGGAACAGTTTAGGACATGTGTCTGGAATTTTTTTGCAATTTGCAATGAAAGAAGGACTTCAGAAGTTCATGGACATGTTTCCAAACTCCAAAGTAATTTTTTCATGGATTGCGCAGAGACAAATGTGGCTTCATTCTTTCTCATGTGGTCCACAAATGGAGAAAGCAAGGCGAAATGTCAATAAGGCTGTTTGTGCCTTCCTAAGAGATTTTGGCATGTCCTCTTTTCACAATGAAAATATTATGTTTCGTAGTACATACATTTTTCGCAGAGATGGAGTCCATTTTACTTATGCTGGCAATCAGATTTTTCTGAGAAATGTACAAAATGCATTGCAAGCTTTTTTAGAAATTTAGTAGGTGTTAAGTATTTATAATTTTTGACATACAAACACCTCCCAAAGGCTCTTTTCAGTGCCACCACTTGCTCCCAGAGAAAAATGCAATGCTTACAATAGGGTAGCACCCCAATTTTTTTAATGTTCGAAAACTGTCTGCAGACTTTTAAGATATACAAAGGGCCCTGCTTTATTTATCTTCACTTCTATTTTTTACCTGTAAAAGGCGGCTCTGAAAAAAAGAGGCTTATTTTTTTGTTTGGGATTTTTGTTATTTTGCATTTCTTTTGGTTTATTATACACAACACACTAGGAGAGGAGGGGAAAGAAGGGTAAAGGGGGGACACCAACGACAGGGATAAGAAAGGGCGAGCTGAGAGAGGAAAATGTAGAGTGGGTTTTATTTGGGTAGTGAGCAGGTCTTCTCGTGCTCTGATAGTCTCAAAAGCACTCTGAAGTCGCTCCCCCCTGCAGAGTACTGTGTCACAGTACATACATACAACTGTGACCCTCGAAAGGTAAGGGTCATCAGAATTCTGTATGGCCTGTGAGGCAGCTTGAGGAAGACGCTGTCCCACAGAGGTGTTCCTTGTGGTGACAGGATCAGAAACGGAGGATGAAGGAGAGGCAATCAACCTATTATGCTCTTTGCAAGGTACAACCTGGCGAATGGCCCCAGTGTGGAATGAGTTCAGGTGTCGCTTCATGGTCCCAAAGCTGTACGCACCATGCCTCCCGTGACTGAGTACCATTTTCCACTCATTGCAGGTGACACGGTTTGCACGAGCCTTAGGAACATTCCCATGAACGGTAAACAACCGCCATACCCAAGAATCACGCTGAGGGCGGCTAGTAGGGATTTCCTCTACCACATTCTCGTCATCCTCTTCTTCCTCCTCTGTATACTCACTCCTGTTCCCCTCTTCAGGCCCTTGGGGAGATGGTGGTGGTGGAGGGGGTGGGGCTGGTGCTGAGGCAGATGTAGCACCAGGTGGCAATAATGGAGCCATGGATGTCATCGTCTTGGAGATGAAAATCTCAAAATCTGCAAAGTATGCAGCAAAATGCAGTGTGCTCTGTGGAATAGCCAGAAACACAATGAGAATGAGCTCTAGGGCGTGGTACTTTATAGGGGTGCTTGTACGCGGTTCGCGGACATGCGCGATGTCCACAAGACAGATCGAACACCAAAAAAGGTTCAAAAAGTCACAAAAACGATGTGGAAATATTGTGGATAACTTGGAATGTACTTTTGAACTCTTTGTGGATACGAACAGTGTCCGCATTCAGAACATGCGATCAGCGTGGGCGTGGTGACATGATTGCTTCGTGAGCATGTTCGCTAAGGAAGCGGCCGTCCGCAGGACACCCAATGTACGGACATTCTTTTGCGCATGCGTGTGGATGTTCTACTGACAGTGTTCGGGTCCTGAACTAATTAAAAGTGTGTCACACGTAAAACGAACAGTTACGGACAGCCATTTGTTCTTAGCACACTTTAACTTACTTTCGAACAATAAAGACAGACATAGCGTCCCCAGCACACCTCCATTTTCGTTTATTTACGAACAATTCAGGACACCAGGATTGTTCTTAGAACAGTTTCAACTAGCTAGCGAACACTACGAACAGGCATAGTGTTCTTACGGACACCTCCATTTTCGTTTATTTACGAACATTTCAGGACAGTACGAGTGTTCTTAGAACAGTTTCAACTAGCATGAGAACATTACAGACAGATATAGTGTCCTCAGGACACTTAAATTTTCGTTTATTTACGAACATTTCCGAACAACCGCACTGTCCGTGGACACCTAAATTGGTTTCATCACAAAGAACTGAAAGCAATTACAACACAATACAAAAAAGTAACTTTATTTGACATATATAAACAATGTATGACTGAGAAGGTGGGGCAGAAATGGAAACAAAAACAGGAGAATTAGGGATTTCAACATAATTGGGATCAGGTGAAGAAGGGATGGATATGTCATCAAAACGTTTTGGTCCATGGAGAGGGTTTGGGGTTAAATGAGTGGGATATGGTGAGGGGGGACAAGTACAGGTCGGACAATGGTATGTTGTTGGTAGTTTTAGGTGATCTTCCACAAAGTTCTTTAAATCGCTAAAATTTGCCAATACGTTGGTCCATTTTCTGGTTAATGTGTTCCAGAGTGTTATCCTCCTCTTCTTTTTCTGCGGTAGTGGCAATTTTTGTATGGTCTGTATATGTTAAATGTAACCAAAATAATATTTATTCATTGGTTTATATAGTGAAGTGTGTACCATTAGGTGCACTATCTTCTGACATTTCGTCTTGTGGGAAATGCTCCTCTAGCCACTCCAGAGTAGTACACATTTCTGTGAGAAAACAAAAAAGTCATATATTTTGTTAATCTAATACAGAAAGTTTATGAATATATGAGTAAAATGAAGCGCACTTACTATTTCAGGAAAGTATGTGATGAGTAGTCTGTACGTCTGGTCTTGCTCTTAGTTGTGGAGTGTCTGTGAGGTAATTATGTTGGAAGCCACTTTATCTTTTTTTGGTATATTCCATTTTAGAACATATTGTATTTAAAGGAATGGTTAGTGTGTTACATATATGGGTTACATTTCTTGAGTATTACTACATATACTTTGTATGTGCGCTGTTTTGTGAATTTGTTAAATGTTCCCATGTTATGATATAACAATTACACATACACCCCCAGAGTTTTTAGGTGGTGGTACTGTTGTTCGAACATGACCACGGACAGTCAAATTCAGTAGAAAGGGTTCAGTATGTTCCATATTACATGTACATAAAGTCAAAGTTATTATTGTTAAGTTGTGCTACTAAAAAACTCTGAAATTCAGTAAAAAAACCTTTGTTAAAGGGACGTTATGGTTTAGTTGCGCTACAAAAAACCTATGAAATTGAGTAAAAAAACTTTGTTAAAGGGACGTTATGGTTAAGTTGCGCTACTAAAAACCTATGAAATTCAGTAAAAAAACTTTGTTAAAGGGACGTTACGGTTCAATTGAGCTAATAAAAACCTATGGAATTCAATGAAAAAACTTTGTTAAAAGGGACGTTATGGTTACGTTATGCTACTAAAAACCTATCAAATTCAGTAAAAAACTTTGTTAAAGGTACGTTATGGTTCAAAGTAAAACCGAAAAAACCCTGAAATTCGTCAGTTATGGTAAAATAAGCAACCATAACTCGCGCCACCGTGCACTGCTAACACTAACACCCAGGACATCAAAGATGACATCACAAATGTCATTGATGACATCACTTCCTTTACTGACATATCTAAGCCACATAGTTTTCTTCAGTAACAGTCAGGAAGTAAAAATTGAAAAGGTACTATATTTGTAGACTTAGGGTCAAGTCATATCATATGAAACATATATATAGCGGAAGACACCGGCTTCAAAGAGAGCAATCCTTTCTGTGCATGAAGATAATCATTAGAGTTATCAGCACTTTCTCATAGTTTTATTTTTATTACTATACCTTCCCTGTATATGCTCATATTTGTATACATTGCACTCACACTCCTTTCCTTGGGATTCACTGACATCATTTGATACACATACATACAGTAAGTAGCAGCTTTGAAACAGAGCAATCATTTCTCTGCATAAAGATAATCAGTTAGGTTATGAACTCTTTCTGCTACTACTTCTGCTTTTTTGCTTACTTCTCTGTCCCTGTATATACTCATATTTGTATGTGTTGTTGTCTCTTTGTGTTTTGTCTGTATTAAGTGTAATTATGTATTAAGTGGGTTTTATTAGCTACTTATTACATGTTTCACAGTACGCAAAACTCTAATAAGAAAGCAGTTATCATTTCATTATTCTACATGCAAGATTATGAATATTGCACCTTCATCATGTATATTGCACACACTGCCTAAGTTTCTGCATGAGTTGCTTAGTATACTGGATAGAACTTCATAATAGAATGCTAATTATATCAATGCATTGCTTAATGCACTGATTAGCACTTGATATTTATTCCAATAATCTTTGACACTTTTTTTTATCAACATTACACTAAGAATCCCTTGTACAGACTTTTCATGAAAGGTAAATGCACGTGTGATGTCATCAGTGATGTCATCAATGACATTTGTGATGTCATCTTTGATGTCCTGGGTGTTAGGCTTAGCAGTGCACGGTGGTGGCGCGAGTTATGTTTGCTTAGCTTACCATAACTGGCGAATTTCAAGGGTTATCGGTTTTACTTGGAACCATAACGTCCCTTTAACAAAGTTTTTTTACTGAATTTTATAGGTTTTTAGTAGCGCAACTTAACCATAATGTCCCTTTAACAAAGTTTTTTCATTGAATTTCATAGGTTTTTAGTAGCACATTTTAACCATAACGTCCCTTTAACAAAGTTTGTTTACTGAATTTCATAGGTTTTTAGTAGCGCAACTTAACCATAATGTCCCTTTAACAAAGTTTTTTACTGGATTTCATAGTTTTTAGTAGCGCAACTTAACCATAACGTCCCTTTAACAAAGTTTTTTCACTGAATATATATATATATATATATATATATATATATATATATATATATATATATATATATATTATTTATGTATCCATTGAACTGCTTGTTAGTGAGGAGCATTCTGAAACACAGATTACAATAATCCTCCAGAATTCATTAGTTTCATACATCCTTTATTTCTTCATTAAAGTGTGAAATCACGACAATCCACAAAAAAACATATAGCCATGTTTCTTTTTAATGAACTTTGGCTGGGACATATTAATGGCGACACATGGATACTAATTAACAAGGGGGGTCCTGGGAGTCCCTCTGCCAGACATTAGTCCTGGTTGCGAGAGACTTACCCAGAGTCTTTAGCTCACTATCTTTCACAGAGAAGAAATATCCCAAACATATCAGTCTTTGTCCTGCCCTGGGGCAGTCCAGCACCGAAATGCTAGGCAATTCTCCTCTGAACAAGAGTACCAACAGCATCCCCAGACACGTGTTTCGGTCTGGTTGGACCTCATCAGTAGGGAGGAGCTGTGCCTCTCTAAGAATAGTGAGCAAGGGGTCCACGTCTGGATTCCCCTAGTAACTTAGGGTGAGACCCAAAGTTACTCAAATATGCAAATTAACAAGGGGGGTCCTGGGAGTCCCTCTGCCAGACATTAGTCCTGGTTGCGAGAGACTTACCCAGAGTCTTTAGCTCACTATCTTTCACAGAGAAGAAATATCCCAAACATATCAGTCTTTGTCCTGCCCTGGGGCAGTCCAGCACCGAAATGCTAGGCAATTCTCCTCTGAACAAGAGTACCAACAGCAGCCCCAGACACGTGTTTCGGTCTGGTTGGACCTCATCAGTAGGGAGGAGCTGTGCCTCTCTAAGAATAGTGAGCAAGGGGTCCACGTCTGGATTCCCCTAGTAACTTAGGGTGAGACCCAAAGTTACTCAAATATGCAAATTAACAAGGGGGGTCCTGGGAGTCCCTTTGCCAGACATTAGTCCTGGTTGCGAGAGACTTACCCAGAGTCTTTAGCTCACTATCTTTCACAGAGAAGAAATATCCCAAACATATCAGTCTTTGTCCTGCCCTGGGGCAGTCCAGCACCGAAATGCTAGGCAATTCTCCTCTGAACAAGAGTACCAACAGCATCCCCAGACACGTGTTTCGGTCTGGTTGGACCTCATCAGTAGGGAGGAGCTGTGCCTCTCTAAGAATAGTGAGCAAGGGGTCCACGTCTGGATTCCCCTAGTAACTTAGGGTGAGAACCAAAGTTACTCAAATATGCAAATTAACAAGGGGGGTCCTGGGAGTCCTGGGAGTCCCTCTGCCAGACATTAGTCCTGGTTGCGAGAGACTTACCCAGAGTCTTTAGCTCACTATCTTTCACAGAGAAGAAATATCCCAAACATATCAGTCTTTGTACTGCCCTGGGGCAGTCCAGCACCGAAATGCTAGGCAATTCTCCTCTGAACAAGAGTACCAACAGCATCCCCAGACACGTGTTTCGGTCTGGTTGGACCTCATCAGTAGGGAGGAGCTGTCCCTCTCTAAGAATAGTGAGCAAGGGGTCCACGTCTGGATTCCCCTAGTAACTTAGGGTGAGACCCAAAGTTACTCAAATATGCAAATTAACAAGGGGGGTCCTGGGAGGCACAGATTCACCCTACTGATGAGGTCCAACCAGACCGAAACACGTGTCTGGGGTTTCTGTTGGTACTCTTGTTCAGAGGAGAATTGCCTAGCATTTCGGTGCTGGACTGCCCCAGGGCAGGACAAAGACTGATATGTCTGGGATATTTCTTCTTTGTGAAAGATAGTGAGCTAAAGACTCTGGGTAAGTCTCTCGTAACCAGGACTAATGTCTGGCAAAGGGACTCCCAGGACCCCCCTTGTTAATTTGCATATTTAAGTAACTTTGGGTCTCACCCTAAGTTACTAGGGGAATCCAGACGTGGACCCCTTGCTCACTATTCTTAGAGAGGCACAGATTCACCCTACTGATGAGGTCCAACCAGACCGAAACACGTGTCTGGGGTTTCTGTTGGTACTCTTGTTCAGAGGAGAATTGCCTAGCATTTCGGTGCTGGACTGCCCCAGGGCAGGACAAAGACTGATATGTCTGGGATATTTCTTCTTTGTGAAAGATAGTGAGCTAAAGACTCTGGGTAAGTCTCTCGTAACCAGGACTAATGTCTGGCAAAGGGACTCCCAGGACCCCCCTTGTTAATTTGCATATTTAAGTAACTTTGGGTCTCACCCTAAATTACTAGGGGAATCCAGACGTGGACCCCTTGCTCACTATTCTTAGAGAGGCACAGATTCACCCTACTGATGAGGTCCAACCAGACCGAAACACGTGTCTGGGGTTTCTGTTGGTACTCTTGTTCAGAGGAGAATTGCCTAGCATTTCGGTGCTGGACTGCCCCAGGGCAGGACAAAGACTGATATGTCTGGGATATTTCTTCCTTGTGAAAGATAGTGAGCTAAAGACTCTGGGTAAGTCTCTCGTAACCAGGACTAATGTCTGGCAAAGGGACTCCCAGGACCCCCCTTGTTAATTTGCATATTTAAGTAACTTTGGGTCTCACTCTAAGTTACTAGGGGAATCCAGACGTGGACCCCTTGCTCACTATTCTTAGAGAGGCACAGATTCATCCTACTGATGAGGTCCAACCAGACAGAAACACGTGTCTGGGGTTTCTGTTGGTACTCTTGTTCAGAGGAGAATTGCCTAGCATTTCGGTGCTGGACTGCCCCAGGGCAGGACAAAGACTGATATGTCTGGGATATTTCTTCTTTGTGAAAGATAGTGAGCTAAAGACTCTGGGTAAGTCTCTCGTAACCAGGACTTATGTCTGGCAAAGGGACTCCCAGGACCCCCCTTGTTAATTTGCATATTTAAGTAACTTTGGGTCTCACCCTAAGTTACTAGGGGAATCCAGACGTGGACCCCTTGCTCACTATTCTTAGAGAGGCACAGATTCACCCTACTGATGAGGTCCAACCAGACCGAAACACGTGTCTGGGGTTTCTGTTGGTACTCTTGTTCAGAGGAGAATTGCCTAGCATTTCGGTGCTGGACTGCCCCAGGGCAGGACAAAGACTGATATGTCTGAGATATTTCTTCTTTGTGAAAGATAGTGAGCTAAAGACTCTGGGTAAGTCTCTCGTAACCAGGACTAATGTCTGGCAAAGGGACTCCCAGGACCCCCCTTGTTAATTAACACATGGATACTAGTCCAACCGTATTTGATAACCTCTGTTCATCAATAATTCAGGTTACATCTAACCCCATTAAAAACAATAATCTTCTATAACATCTAATTCATAACCTCCAGAAATCAAAAAGAGGAATCAGAGAAAATAACAACAATAAAGCAAAATACGTTTTCCTTTTCTCAAATATCTCAGTCACACAAAAAATGAAACAAATCAAAGCATCTATGAGATGTCACGCTGATTATAAAAAGGAGATAGACATAAATGGATACAAAAAAGAGAAACTGGTTCTGAAAAGTGTGAAAATTAGATAATTGTCCTAGAAAGGTGTACAATTACTCATCAATGTTATGGTCATTTCGGTATTTGCTCGTATTGATACAACAAGTTTCTTTCTGGCGTAGTTCCTTTTCTCTACTGCCTCCGCTTGGTCCATTCACAATCTTGTGGATACCAAACTAGTCCACAATGAGATTAGCACTTACGCCATACATCAAAATATTCAGGACGCTTCTTTGATAGCATCATTCTCTGTGGACCTCTCTCTTAATTGACCTTGACCCAATAAGTAATGCACATTTCAAATATTATGAAATCCTCAGATTTGTCATCTCCAAAGAAATCTTCATCGGTGACGTCAGTCACTCTGCGGCCTTCCTCGATGGCAATTACAGTCCATCAGCGACTATCTTTTTCATCAGTTGCATCAAGCAAAGCCATATTTCCTCAGACTATAGCTGCTTCTATGTCTAAGGGGAAAATGTGCCCCTAGTCTTCATCCATGGATATCTGTGGTCTAAATAGAAACTCATCTGGTATTCTCATGGTTATGCCTACTAGACCTGACAGCCATATTAACAGAATGTGTATGCTATAATGGAAAACTTTGGGTTCCAATGGTATTGCTCTAGGTGCTATTTGTCCTCCGTATGCCCTAATCATTTTGCACACATTTAAATAATGCATTCCCGGTGTTGAGCATACTATACCATCATCTGTAAATGAAATGGTCATATTCATGTTTGTCATTAAATCTTGTCCTAATATGTTGACAGGTGTTTGCCATGAATAAAGCAGTTGCACCTTCATATCACACTCTCCTATAGAGACTGTTAATTCTTCTGCAAAAGGAACATGACTCATAGCTCCTTTAAAGCCCTGAGTATTCATCGCATCGCCAGACATTAGCCCTAACGTATACACAAGCGTGTTGCACGCATGTGCAGTAGGAAGGAGTAAGCTTTGCCGCCTACAATTACATCTATCCTCGGCTCCTCATGAGGATTCGGCATAATAGATAGGACTGAACACATCAGGTCCCCTAGTGAGCTGTCCTATTGCGGGTACAGCCTAACTCCATCACTCGTGAATGGATTTCCTCCATCAACAGTGACACCTTCTATTCTATGCTTCATAGGCTGCTCTGTGTTTGTGTTTTGCTGAAGTTGCATAGGAAATTGCTGTGATTGTTCTTGCGGTTGATTACCTGTCATTTGCTGTGGTTGCAAGCCTTGCAGCACTCTCAGAGTTTGCTGCTGCACTGTTTGATCTTGCACAACTCCATTTCAACTCTGCTGCGAATATGCAAGTGGATTTGGCATTCCCTGTCTTGTAAACTGAGCATTCTGTACCATCCCTTGGCTTCTACACGTGTAAGCTGTGTGCCCTGTCATTCCACATGTCCAACACACAAGCGTTTGTTAGGCAGAATTATATTCAGTACCCTTTGGGTACACCACACAAAATTAAGACTACAAGTGACAGTACAAATTCACCTTTGGTACAAGCCTGTACTACACAGTAAAAGTGGTAACGATGGCTGAGCAGCCAGACTTATCTGAAGAGCAAGTGAGCAGTTTCAATAGTTACACAAAGGACAGCAATTACTATGATTCAAACAAACACTGACTCAAGGTTTCTGAGTAAAAGAATCTACATTTATTTACACCTCAGTTGTATAACATTTCACTTAAGTAAAGCAATTTTCAAAATCACACTCTTAATACACCACAAAACTCCCAAAAGGTTCCAGACAAGTTAAGCTCACAAATGAAGTGGGAGCAAAATGGCACTCCAGAAATTTAACAGGGAGGGAAAGACAAAGAGCCTCATTACAAGTGCTCCGGTCTGGAATTAACGCAGCCGGTATAACCATACCGGCACCGTTTCTGCATCTGCCTAATCATGACCTGCAAACCCGGAAATAGCACCACCTCCAACCGCCACTGTGGAGTTAAAGCTCCCGTAAACTCTGCCTGCACGGAAACTCCTCCGTTGCCAGCAATACGAAACACCGTGAACATCACAACTAGCGCGGACATGGAAAAACTGACAACAAAATGGCGGTAAAACTGTGATCACATTGGCGGTACCGCCGCCACAGCGAACATGACGTTAAACTGTGCCTGGTGTCCTGAATCAGGCCACAGGTGCACCAAATCAGCCCAGCTGGACCCAGCAGGCCACTGGGTGCATACAAAAGGGCCACACCCAGCCCAACTCAAAACAGAACCATGCAGGCAGCAGCTCTAGTAGCATTGGGACTGGGCCTACTCAACCAACAGGCAGCACTGCACATGATGGCAGTAATGTTGCAGAGGAGGAGGAGGAGGCGGAGGCGTAGGAGGTGCAGGCGGCAACCAGCTAACCCTATACCCATGGCAAACCCCATTGTCCAGCCGGCAGCACCCCACAGGCAGCCTGCAATACCACGCTTCAGGGCTTCACCCTGGAACCTCACCCCAGGACAGATCCACACATTATACCGGCTGGACCGTCCAACAATCCTGTACATCACTGGCCTGATAGAGGACAACATCAGCAGCCACATAGACACCCCCACCGCCATCCCCCCTCCTGAAGGTCGAGTCTGTAATGCATTTTCTTGGCACCGGTACCTATCAACACACAGTCAGTGAGCTGCACGGCCTATGACAACCCTGTTTCTCAATAATCCTGGTACAGGTACTGGATGCCCTGTTGCGCCATGTTACTGAACAGATTGCCCTACCCCGTACCCTCGCCCAGGTGATTGCCACCAAGTTGGCCTTCCATGCCATAGCAGGCATGCCAAATTGCATAGGTGCAGTCGACTGCACCCACATTGAGCTGATAGTACCACGTGCAATTGAAATGGTGTTCCGCAATAGGAAACAGTACCACTCACTGAATTTACAGATGGTATGTGATGTTACGCAAGTGATTACACATTGCTGCGCACGTTTCCCGGGCTCAACCCATGACTCAATGGTACTGCGGAATTCAACATTGCCATGGTACATGGAACGCTATGCTGGACAAAGCACATGGCTATTGGGTGAGTACAGCTGCCAATGCTCCGGACCTGTGTAAGTGGGGTGTGTGTGACCAGGGCAATGAGCTACGTGAGTGGGCTGCTGCGACTGCACATGCATCATCCCCCGCCCATCCACTGAATAGACAGCAGAACCCAAACTTCACAAAGCAACACATGACAGGTAGCCACAGTGTGGCCATACACACCCTGCCACCTGACACACACAGCCTGAACTCCCGCTAGCACACACACCTGTAGCCACAGCAACCCTCCCCCCTAATATGCAACACAGCACTCACAATGCACATTATGGCTGTACATGAGACGTCCTGCATCTACTATATCATCACTGAGGAGTGACCCTGCCATGTGTGCACATCACTGCACAATGCCATACTCACAAGCCACATGCACACCAATGCATTGGTCAATGTCCAGCTGCCAACCCCCACTATGATGGCCATAGAAGATTAACACCCATCAGTGAAAACACTGCATGACACATACGCGTGAATGAACAATGACACAAGATTGCACTGCATCTGATGAAGACATGATACTACCAACACTGACTTGTCTCCCACATCTACATCCCATGTAGGAGATTCCGGATATGCACTCACGCCATGGCTGATGACGCCTGTACGGAGGCCAAGGAACAGGCATGATGATGCGTACAATAGGACACATGTCGGCATATGTGGCATGATTGAGAGGACATTTGGACTGCTGAAGGGCCGGTTCCGCTGTTTAAGCAGATCTGGCAGATCACTGCTGTACAGCCCAGTGAAGACGGGTAAAATTACGCTCGTTTGTGCCATGCTGCACAATCTGTGCCTGCGCAGGAACATTCCAATGCCCCCAGACGGAGATGATGAAGATGGGGATGGTGACGGAGACAGAGATGGGGATGGGGATGGGGATGGGATGGCACAACCACCTCCTGGGGGTCCACTAGATGGACAACGAGCATGGGATGCACTGATTCGCATTTACTTTTGAGAGACAGCACATCCACAGCATTTCAGGGATATGGTGATGCCACTAAATGAATAAAGGGTATTTCCGTGGCCAAATTCTAATTGTCCCTACGGGTCGGCCGTGTGTTTTCAGGCATGGATCTGTCGTTCGTAGAAAAATGTCCTATGGACCTTACCTGACTTTCCATCCACTAAACAAACAATAAATCAGGCTGCTGTGCACTGACATTAGGTGATAATCCTATCACTTGCCCCGGCTGACCTGCTTTTGCAGCACTAAATCATATCCCCTGCCCCTGAGCCTGACATCAACAAAGCTTTCATATTCCCCGCCTCTCTCCGTGACGTTACTGGGTTGCGTAGGCAAACGCGCCCAGTCGACTTCTACGCGACTTCACACAGAACCCGTAAAACAACACAGATCATCTCACAACACAGCACGCCACAATTTGGAAAATGAAACTGTGGTTTAAAAGCAAACAGCAAGATTGTACAATTGGTAAAGTACATTTATTTGACGTCAAATGTTTAGAGAATATTCAGCGATTTGCATTTGTCTTTGCTCTTGATCCGCAAAAGTTCCTCTTGAGTCACGCGCTGTTCCTTTGCGGTACACAGGGTGTTGTTTTATGATAAAAGAAGCACTATGGTCGCACTGATAATCGCAAATCTGTTCCAACAACGAGGCACTACACCACCGTAACGGTTGAGATGTTGCTTCTAGCCGCTAGTACCGCGGAAGGGCATATTGGTCCTTGCCGACCGTCCCATAAAATGATCAGGGTGGTGAAGTTGTTGACATGGAGCTGCACCTGGCAGATGAAGAACCCATCGGCCGGGGTCTGGAAATGATGGCATTGGCAGTATGGAATGATGTACCTGTATTATAAAAAAATAAAATAGTCTCTCAAGCCGATCTTCATTAAAATTATTCATTTTATTTATTGGGCCTGAAACTATTTGCTAGTGAGGATAGTGCAACGGAGTATGTTACGTTATTCCCACTAACCCACCCCCTCTCCTCCACCTTTTTTCAGAGCCGCCTGAGCGCCAGGGGACCACTTCGGCATTGATAGTGTGCGGTACAAAATGCCACATTGAACAAACAAGTACAACTTAACCGGCCTTTAACGCTACGCTATTGTTTATATATTCCGGTATAAAATAATCTAAAGGATTACTTACATTAGATTTGCATTTTCCATTGTCTAGGCGTAATGCAGTCCCTAAATACCACTCCGTCTGTGCCAACAATCTTTCTTATAGTGAACAAACATGAAAATCGGTCTTGTTTCTGAAATTTCATCCTTATCATCTCTTACGTTATTGCACCCCTAATTCAAAAGAAGTCTTTAGGCACAGTGCCTGTCTGTCAAGGTCAAAAAACAAAAGAACCTTATACTGCGAGTCGTGGCCCACTCCGGCCCACGAGCAATATATTGAAGCAGCTGACCTTCACTGTGAACGTGCATACATTCTTACTTTGCAACATTCTGTGTAAAGCCATCCCTGAGAACTTGAATTTTACACTCCATCTTTGTATATTGTCCGCGTGCTTTGCAGCCCTAGCGAACCATAAATATGGAGATAATTGTCTAGTTATGTAAAAGTGAGATTTATCGTTTGTTTAGTGGACAAAAGGTCGGGTAGGGTCCATAGCAAATTTTTCTACGATCGACCGATTAATGTTTAAAAACAAATGGCCGACCCGTAGGGACAATAAAAATTTAGGACCGGAAATACCATTTAATTGTACTGCATATGAAATGACAGATGTCCACTCATTATGGTACTTTTAAAAGGTGTATTTTCGATAAACCAGGTAAGAAAGTGCATTGGATAGGTAAACTGTACACCCGTGCCCACCCACCACCCAAATGTACACACCCCCAACCAGGCCCCAAACAACTAACCCCCTAATGTACCTCCCCCACCACCCAAACGTACCCACCCCCCTATACCCCCAAATGTCATGTTGACTGTCATCCCTACATGCCACTATTTGCGGGGCGCTTTTCAGTGCCGTGTCCTTGCTGGCGGCTCCAGTCACCTGACTAGAATGCCTCCGTGTCCTGGCAGTGGCCGAGCTGGATGGGGTAGTGATGGCTGAGGTGACTGTCGGTGTGACTGTGGGCATGCGCCCTTGAAACGCCTGCTGGGCTACCAACATTGACTGAGCAATGCTGGATTGCACACTGTTCCCTTCCCTGACATGGCGTGCCAGGGTGACAATGGTGGCCGCAAATCGTCCAATCGACCTGGAGAGCCGCTGCACCGACGTAGCATTGCTCTCACACTGCAGGCTGGCCTCCTCCCGCATATGCACGGCCTCCTCACGCTGCAGCCTGGCCTCCTCCAGCTGACTTTCCACCAGCTGCGTCAGGGTGGCCTGTTGTTGCTCAAAGTGCTGCAAGCGTGTACTGAGCTCAGCCATGGAGGGAGTTGGGGCGCGCATGGGGCTGTGCAGTTCTTGGGGGCTGAACTTTAGGCCATGGATGGTTGACACCTCATCCATGTTGTCCCCCTCACCCCGTTGTACTGCTTCGGCCTGCATGGCCGGGGCACTTCCATCACTTGATGCAGCCTCCTCAGCTGTGCAGATGGGCGGCGAATCATCATCCGGGGCTAGGGTGGGTGCCTGCATGGGGATGGTGGCGTATGCTGGTAAACCTGATGTAGCCGGAGTGCCTGATGTAAGCCGGTGTGCATGATGTAGCCGGTGTGGCTGATGTAGCCGGTGTGCCTAATGTAGCCGGTGTGCCTGATGCAGCCGGTGCTTGTGTGCTGGAGCAGCTAGCATCATCCACCTGGGCAGAAGTGCTGAGTTGGGCACGTGCAGGTGGCCGCAGCGTTGCCTCTTGGCCGTCACTGTCACTTGTCTCGACTGTGAGGATACAGAGGGCATGCTGTTAGTTGTGTGATGTTACTAGATGTGTCCATCACATGCATCCAACATGATAATCCATTACCACTTGCATGTACACACTTGTGACTACTGATGCACTCAGGTGTGAGTGTCTGCTTCCAGTCAGGCACGCACTGTGCATTTTCAGGGTTCATGCTTTGGGGATGTGTTACTTGTCATCTGGCTAGTCAGTGGGTCCATTGGGTCACTCCTGCCCTGTTGGAGGAAGGGGGGGGGGCATTGTGAGTGGGTCCATTGAGTCACTCCTGCCCTGTTGGGGGGGGGGCATTGTGAGTGGGTCCATTAGGTCACTCCTGCCCTGTTGGGGGGGGGCATTGTGAGTGGGTCCATTGGGTCACTCCCATTCACACTTATGGCTTTGTACTATGTGCACTTACCAGCATGTGCAGATGGGCTCACTCCTGCCTCTGCCTCTCCTATGCCATGGATGCATTTGAGGTACATGACACTGCTGCAGCGCTCCTCCCATGGTTGCAACTTGAGAGGGGATGCATGGCCTCCACCAGTGCCAGTGCTCTGTTGGCAGTGTGCAGTCATGAGGTTGCGCACCCGGAGCCTGAGGTCATCCCACCTCTTATGGCAGTCCTTCACAGAGCGTGTGGTCACACCAACCGCTGTGCACTTGCGTGCTGCCTCCGCCCACACCTCCTTGCGCCGTTGCTGAGTAGCGTGCCGCTGATCTGCACTAAAGAGCATTTCCGCATGCTCAACAATGTGGTCCAAAAGAACTGTGAGCTCAGCCTTACTAAAGCACGGCTTTCGCTGTCTGCATGCTGGTATCCTGGAAGCCATTCGATGAGTTGTCAGTCTCAGGGAGGTAATCTGACCTGTTGTGTCTGAGGATGGCAGTGGATTGTGCTTTATATAATGGCTGCCTCTCTGTTTCCGTTTTTTTCCCGCGGTCAAGCTGTTTCCGCTTCCAGTGTTGTTGTTTCCGCTTCTGGTGTTTCCGTGTCGGCGGGGGCAGACACGGGTTTAGCACCGTTTTCTGTGATGTAAAGTCCATGTGCGTAGGTGTTTACATGACGGCAGTGACTCCGTTTCCGCCTCGGTGTGTTGCACGCGACCCAAGTGCCGTAATCAGCCCTTCTTTCCACAACCTTGCGGTCGCGGAAGTGGAGTAACCGTCGTCACGGAATCACCGGATTCCGGCATGGCTGACTCGTAATGAGGCCCACAGTTAGGCAGAAATTGACCAGCACCAATAGGTAAGAAGCAGGGCAATCTAGAAAGAGGAACTACAGTGATGGAATCAAATCAAAAAGGCTTAGGGCCAAAGACAATAGGACAAAAGTCTTTTGCTCAAGATCACACAGATCAGGGTAGTTCGCGGTTAAGACTTTGCCAAGAGTTCCGGACGAAGTTGGTCAGCAGAAAAGTTAGTTTTAAGAGTAGAGAAGGGCAAGCTCTCGGATTGGAGAAAGATTTCACACACTTTCACCGCGGCTGAACGAAACGAACAACCGGATTTGCACAGTACTTTTAAATGGAGAAGAAGCTGTAGCTGAGGCAGGTGTTCCTGGCAGTTCCTGCAGGCTCATGATTCCTGAAGCGACTGTCGGACTGACATGAAGTAGGAAGACTGGAGGGTCCTGCACTGCCCAGGGAAGAAACCAGCAGCAGAGCAAAGCAAAAAAATAAAAGGAGCGCTCCTTAAAACCCAAGCAGGGTCCGACCTTCCCGGCTATCCGGTCCACTTTAGTACTGTACAGAGAATTTGACCAGAGGAGGGAGTCCTGGCTTGCAGTTTGGACAAACTGGTTGGTCCCACCAGCTCACACAAAGAAGATTCCTGGAGGATCTTCTCTGTCATTGGAGTTTGAGGATTTAGACCTACAGAAGGGCTTCACTGGGAGGTTCAGTCATGGTAGGGGTCCTCTTCCATCAGTTCCTCGTTGGTTCTTTCATTCCAGTGGGGACTCTCCCTTTCCAGACCCAGAGACCTGCTTTTTATGCAGTTTTCCCACATTCACACAGCCTGGCTGTCAATCACACAGGAGGGTGGCTGTCCCGCCCGGACATTCACCACAGCCAATCAGTTCAGAGTGTGACATGGGTCTCCAAGGAGACCCTGTGCAGGGTGTCCTAAACCCCTCCCTCACATCCTGTCCCCCCAAGACATGCAGGCTCCTTAGGAGGGCTTCTGTGTAGAAGCCTGCAAAAAGACGGCGAACAAAGGAACCAAACCTGGTTTGGTGTGCAGAGTAAAACACGAGAAAGACTTTTACAAAAAGAAATGTTGAATAAACCCAGCCAGAAACCGTAATAAAATATATATGGCCTAGCGGGTTTAAGTTCGAGGCTACCAAGATAGCCTAAAACAATACCAAGGTTATTTAAGATAACAGCGGTAGGGAAAATAGGGTAGTTACCACTGCCACCAGCCAAGTCTTGATGAAAAGGGAGAGAAACAATGCTCCAAGAGAAACAGACAAAAAGGGATAAGTATTAATCCTTTCCAGTACTCCATGTAAGATGGTTTGTACTGGGTCTGTGATTTTACAGAGGCTAATAAAGTTAATCGCAACTTTATATGTTCTGGGAGACAGTAGTCAGTCTGAGTTGGGAAGTCTAAAAGACAACCCTGTGTCACTGCACTGAAGGTGCTGTGTAACACACAGTAAACAATTATGCCTATGGGGTAGGTGAGGCTCCACAGTATATGGACACAAAAATGTTAAACACACACAGATAAACACATGTCAGAGTGGGAAAAAAGGCTCACACTCTGACCAGGAGAAAAAATAAATCCTAGAAATCCAGCAAAGCTGCTGAGGGACTCAGTAGGTAAAGGAAATGTGCCATTCTGTAGAATTCTCCCTAACAGCGGTTGTCTTCCCATCTTCCCATTTTGCATGTTTTGATTACTATTTGTAACCCTTGTTGGTTGTTCTGAAAACGTCCTTGATTATGCTGCCAATATCCTTGATTACCTTCCCAACCTCTCCCTTGATATCCAATTTCCTCTTGGAGCATATCCATTATTTCTCTGATTAAACTGTCTTTACTTGTTTATTTGCGGCAAAGGAACTGCTTGCTTTGGGTTTGATCCGCCCACGTTAGTTAACATTGCCCCTTCAATAGCATATGGATAGCTTTTTCTGCACTAACTTTGTCAATTCACTTTTTCGTGCATATTGTCTTTTTTGTGATTCTTATCCTGTAGGAGTCTGCAATAATGTGCAATGGTCAACTGAATTCCTGACCATGGCTTTGCTTCTATGCCCACTAATTTATTGAGCTGCTTCTGCACTTGCTCTGGCAGCCCTTGGCATAATATATGGTTAAATACAGGCACATGCATCTTGAAAATTTTTAAAAATAAAGCAACAAATCCTCTCCTTCTTTCATCTTTCTTATTATTATAGCTCCCATATCGGACGTGTCTGGCTATAACACTCAAAGCGCTTTTCAAATTGCTGCTCTACAGTTATTAAACGGCGCTCCATCGTGTGTAGTCACACCAGGGTAATCTGCTCACATCCATACGTCATCAGCTCTTTCATCAAGTATGGCGATTAGAAGACTTTTAATATATCCTATAGCTAATGTATTCCCTCATTTTTTCTAACTCACGTATCCATTTTCCAGAGCCGGAAGTTTCATTTGGGAGTTTATATTTTAAGTTTTTCCCGTCCATTTGGGGCCATGGTATATACTGTGGTCTGGCTCCTCCTTTTTCTAACAAAGGGAACTGTGTTGCTCCAAATTCATTCTCATCTCTCATTGTTTGTCTATTTATTGCTAGAGTAATATTCCCACATCGCTGTCTACCTGGCAATGACCTTAGCCTGCTTACATAGGGCAGGGACTCCCCCCTTCTGAACATGGGGTTGCCCCATATGTCGGTCTGATTGTGTCAGTAGACATAGGTAATTACCTATGTCAGTAGAGATAGGTAATTTAGAATCAAGCCATCTTACTACGTTATCCAAAGGCGGATTTTCCTCTTGCTTACATATAAAACTCCTAACTTCCCTCAAGTAGGTTTCCCTTTCTTCGTCTGATACTTCTTGTGCCCAACTTGTGCAACTTCTCTCATCATCATCTCGATTTATTGTTAACCTGTCTAAAGACAGCTCCTTTTGTCTCGTACAACAGGAGGCTTCCTCTGTGTCATAAAACTGTGTACTCTCAATGCGCTCACCTGTCCCCTTCCTTTGTGCTTCTTTCTGGGCTTGCATTTCGTAATATATATTTATCGATCGTTTCCCCAATGCTCTGTGAATCAAATTCATCTTCCAGATTTACTCCAGAAGTGCTTGGAAATGGCTCACTCAGGAAAGAATTTCTCTATGTCTTCCCGGTTTACCCGTGGGTTGTGATCTCTTACTGCCCTTTCCAAATACTCAAGATCACGTGTTCTCTTCTTCCTATCCCTTTGTTCATTTGCCCTTCGCCTTTCCTCATCCCTTCACCTTTGTATTCTTTTCTTTATTATACTTTCCTGTTCATCGGCTTCTATTCTTTTCTCCTTTAGTCTTTCTTTTCCTCAGCTGTTCTTCTTTTATTATCATGCTTTCTTTGTTTTTCTGCTCTCTCTTGTTTTTTAGCTTGCTCATCTTGCTGTAACTGTTCTCGTCTTTGTCTATCTTTTCTTCTCGCTCCTCCCTCTCTTTGCCTCTCCTGTCTTGTTTGTCTGGATCTCCCCTTTGTCTTAGATCTTTGATGCCTCTACCATCGAGTTTAAGTAAAACCTAACCTCCCAACCATTCATTCTGTTTGAGCACTATCTCATCAGTTTTATCCTTATCTCCCTTCCATCTCTTTGATTCTCTTCCTTTGTCTAGAGATGTACTCACTTGATCACTTCTCTCCTTATCGCGTCTCTCCTTGTGCCTCAGGACGACTTTGGAGGTTATATCTCTCTTTGTGTCTTTCACTGGGCCCTCGTCACTACTTTGCATAGGTCACTCATATGACGGATTGCTATATCCCGTTGCTGCTTTTAAGTTCTCTTAAAGGGTATAATCCTTCATCTTTTTTAATCTCGTCCTTCATTTCACACAGGGCGGGTGGAGCTAAAAGCTATTCACGCCCCTCTTGGCATATGTTGAGTATCCAATCTAAAGGAGGTTCCTCCTCCTTCTCGTGTTCATACATTTTCCAAAGCTCTAGACTCGCTAGGCGTGTTTCTAACTTTTTTCCTGTGTATGCAGCATGCAAATATGTCGTCATATGCTGTAGAACTGTTCTCGATAATGACCCGACTCGGGGCCATGACATAAACATTTTGTCTGCGGTCCCTTTAACCTATTCTGCACTGTTTTGTTTAAGTTTAAGCGCGTGCCTTGGTAGCTGTTTGCAAAGATGCACTAATGGCGTAACTTCTCCAATTCTAACTTTTATATCTCCTTTTATTTTCACTTCACTTATGTTCTAGTTACAGTTTTCAATTTTATTTTTCAATCAACATACACTTATGAGCGAGCACCAATCATCGCAAGCTCCAATCCTGTTATAATGCATTTTTTTTTCTTTAATCTTGCTAAAAAACAACCATCAAAATGTTATCTTAAAACAATCACTTTTTGTGTCTTACTTCCACATTTCATATTACTTATAACATTTATTTTTCTCAACAGTGACGTCACCCACTTTTCAACCACATAAAACAAAATAGACGGACTTGACCAGCCACATGTTTGTGCACCTTACAATCCTTTCCTTAGGACTTGTTTTACCCTCTACAATTCTTGTTCCGACTGGAACTTAGGCCAATTCCCTTAAGAAAGTCTTCAAACTTACCTCGTCTTCTAAATGTCCCTCACAAAAGTGGGCTTTGAATTAAGGCTTCTGCTAGCATTCTTTAAAATCTAGGAACAGGGTGTATCCTTATAGCGTGGCTACACCTCACAACTATTTTCCTCATATATTGCTTGGCAACACTCAAGTCAATATCTTTCCCACATATATGTTATGCTCTTACTCTTGATTATATTGTATCCCGCCTCTCTCCGTTATTCTCCGTTATTTATTATTTTGCATCCTTTTTGCCACACTCTTTGGTCTTTCACTAACCGTTCGCATGTTTTCATCTTCGGACCCTCGGGATCAACGCCTTTGTTACCGCCTCTTCGAGCTGCTTTTCGATCCGCTTCTCGTAGATGTGGGAGGGGTTTCTATACAAACTAAGGGTCCCGTCACACTCGACTTGTACGTTTTCGGGTCCTATTTCTAACCACAATCTACGGGGAGCTTCACGTCCTGTCAGCCAAATGGCAAAGCTCGTGCGATATTGCCAAGACCCTAAAGTTTATTTTTGTTGACGGCCAATGGTATCTTATCTAACCATCCTCTGCTACCAAGTGAACTGGGGACTACCAGCTCTTTAAGATGAGTAGCAATACGCTTGAGATGGATGGGATGCAGATTTTCATCAAACATCATTAATTCAGATGACACAAATAGCTTGGCAAAAAGTTTGTCTGTTTTAATGTAAATAAGTAAAACAGGGAGTACAACGAACATCAGCAATCGCTCGATACCCAACTCTCAACTCATTTAAGAAAAAACATATTTTTCATAGACCAAATGTGTCACTACTGCGGTGTAGACCTGCGTCATTAACAACGTCATCCTACGTGGCAAGCTTCTAAAAGGAAGCGGGATTAGCTATAAGTGAACTACTAAGTATAGGTGCAATATCTGTATAGAGTAACAGAGAGAAATAATTGGGAAGTCAACAGCTGGGACAACTAAGCCCACCCTTCAAAATGGCCAAAATGAATGTCACTAAATGTATTACATCCCATTGGCTACATAACTATAGGACCCCCAACTATGTGGTCCTTCACAATTGGCTGGTTACTGACCCCTGTCAATAACTTTCCACCTACGTGAGCAGCATGCAGACTGAACAACCAGGTGTGGGTGAGCTTGTTTCGATACCAGCTTCCCACCAATTAAAAAGGACACTCCATCATCATCTCAACATTTCAGTGTCAATTAGTGTCGGAAGTTGTCCTTTAGTTTGTTCTGTTCTCTGGGATTTTTTAAGGAGTGTGGATTCTGTCTGGCTTCTGTGCGTAGGTGTGATCTCCTCATGCATCCAACTTTCTTCCATCACGTGACTGGACACCATGAATTGACCCTTTTTCATGTATTTAACTGTATTTTCCAATAGTTCTCTGACGTCTTTCTTTGTACTTGATCTTTTTGAACAAAAGCTTCTGTTCTTTCACATTAATTGTATCTAAAGTCAGGACAAAACACCCATGTGGTAAACAGATGTGCAATGCCGGAGACATCCCCTCCAACCGTCCTGGAGGTCTTGCTGGCCTGTGTTATAGCTCTTCCGCATCCCCGAATGAAAAAGCTGAGAAGTTGATGGATAGGGCACTAGGTTTTGGGCACTCTGGGGGCAAGTTGGCACACTAATGTGCCCATCTATCTCAAGGGAAGTTGGGTAAACAAAATGTAAATTTGACAATGGTAGGATGTATTTTAGTGGTGGCTGATGGGCACCGTAAACCACCGGGGAATTATGCAATGTAAAGGAGGGTGGCCATCTCCCCCCAAAACCCAAATGGAGGGGTGCATCTCATGTAGCCCTCCGTGGGGTCAGATGTCCCTTCCTAGGAGTGGATATCTGCCCCCAGGGAGGGCTATATGATGTGCCCTGGTCCACTTAGGGTGAGGGGTAGAGGGCCACCCCCCTTTGAAGGCTCAAAAAGTCCTGGTGGTCTAGTGGACCTACCCCCAAACCCTTCACCCCCACCCAAAATGAGTTATAAGTATTTTTTTTTTGTTTTGCCCCTTTTCTCGTGGCAGATGGGCACATGCGTGTGCCCATCTGCCCCCAGGGAGGGGGAATGTACTGCCCTAGGCTTCAGGGGGCCTGTGTCAATATTTCTGGTGGCCTTTCCCCCACCCCAAATGGATGGGGGGCATCTCAATTACCCTGTGCTAGGCACGGCTACAAGATATGATATGATATGGCATATATAACGCACCTAAACACGTGTTTCAATGGTGCAACAAGGCAAGGGAGGGGGAACAGAGGGAAGACAGACAGCGATCCTACTAGGGCAGGTGTCATTTAGATCATGCACGTGCATGGGAAGGGGGACAGGGAGGGGACAGTGCAGAACATGGGATAATAGAATAAATAACAAAGTAAAAGTACGGCCAACTGGTGGCAAGTGCGGGGGTAAATGCAGACATCAGGTATCAAGTGCTGGTAGTAGGACTCTAGGGATACAGAAAACAGTCCCCAAGTGTGGGGGTTGCCAGGAGGACAGTGCAGGTCTGCAACTGGTGGGGGGGACCTGGGCCCGAGAACATAGGGTGGCCATGTAACCAGTACAAGTTCAGTTTCAGCCAGGAAGTCAGCAGGGGAGAGGAGGAGAAAAAGCAGAAGCATAGAGAAAGGTTTTGAGGTGCTTCCGGAACCAGAGATGATTCTCCTCAAGTTTCAGGGAGGGAGGGAGGTTGTTCCACAGGGAGGCCCCAGCCAAAGAAAGAGCTCTACCACCAACTCATTGCTTGGAGAAGCGACTGACCCTGGGGGAGTTGGAGGCGGATGAGTGAAGAAATTGGGAAGGAAGATATTTAGGAAGAGAGAGTTGAAGGTATTGAGGCCCCCGACCCCAGAAGGCCTTGTGGACAATGCAGAGGGTTTTGAAGTTAATCCTAACAATCACTAGGAGCCAATGCAGATATTTCACTCCTGGAGAGATATGATCCCTGGGCTTGAGGCCAAGGACCAGTCTTGCAGTCCTGTTCTGGATGAGTTGCAGAGGCCGGAGAGTTGAAGAAGGCAGATTTAGAAAGAGGCTGTTGTAATAGTCCAGCCTAGAGAGAACCAGAGCTCTGGAGACAGTGAGCTTCTGGGTGGAGGAGAGGAAAGGAAGAATACGTCGGAGGAGGTGAAGCTGGTAGTGTGACTTCTTAGAGATGTCAGAGATGTGAGGAGAGAAGGAGAGTGTTGAGTAGAAGATGACCCCAATGTTTTTAGCATCACAGGTGGTATCAGGAAGAGGGCCAAGAGAGGCCAGCCAGAGAGTGACAAGAAAGGAAGGAGTGTTTTATAATCCTTGAAGGACTGCTTTGCTCTCCAAACGCTTACCTCTGCCTGCAGCTTTCCACATGTTTTCAGCACTGTGAGCCAAACTCTTGCTGAACCTTTTTTGCTTCCTGGAGGAGGCGGACCTCGTTGCGGTCACGTGATGGATCACATGACTATTAACCTGCATTTATTGCCAGCCCTACCATCCTTGTGGCGTTAAGCCCTGGAGGCAGTAAGGGCTGGAGCTTTCTGTCTTGCTGTTTGGCTGTGACCTGTGCCTCTGTGCAACTGCAATTATCTACTCACTTACAGCGATCCTGTGAGTATTTCAGAGTGACCTTTTAGGGTGCACTGCAACAAACTATAACTCGTCACTAGGGTAAGGGGGGAGAGTCGGACTCTGGCAGCTCCTCAAGCTGCCGGGCGTTCCTTACCCTGTCACCTGGGGCCCTACTGGTCACCTGCAGATTAATGAGACATTCTTCACATTATTTATATAATACTGTTTTGTGATAAATTACTCCCTCTGTATTTCCAGATTTTATGGTAGGATACATACTTGTGTGTTTTTTTTTTAATGAATATTGGTGGTAGTATCATTCTCATGAATTTTTTAGCTCTTGATTTTTTAGCTGACACCTCTACTCAGTGCATTTTATTATTGTGTTCTGTCATAAACATTTGGATAGTATTCCTCAAATTGTATCCAACTTTCTGGTGACATTGATTTTAGGTATCTACTTCTGAAGCTTTCTCCCTCTGATATCTACAGAGCTGTCCTGCTGCCAACCCTTTTCTTTCTTCTCCTGCATTATTACTCGTTAGGCGTAGTCCCTTCCTTTGGATGACACGTAAGGGCCTTAGGAGCCAGTCAGCTATGGAGGCCTCTCTGGACTCCACCCAACTTGCTGTGGTGGCAACTTCTCCAGTTTCAAAAGTAGCTAACCCTCATTCGAATTTCTGTCCTATTTCACTGGGTCAGCCTCCCCTACACCATGGGTTGGCTCTTTGGATTCTAGTATTCATAAAAGCAGGGTTCAGGCTCAAATTCACTCACAAGATAGGAGTGCAGTACTCAATATGATGGGCATCATTCCACGTATTTCAGCTGATAATAGTTGCATTTTTAATGGAAAACAGGATATTTCCACTGATGCACAGGAAGAACGTTTAGCAGCTACCATAGCTTTGAATTTGGAGGATGGTGGTAGTTTATTAAGGACGAGTTCTTGTCCTGATCATCTCATCAGTACTATGGTGAACTCTAACCATCTGACACCTATCCCCCCACAAACTAAGCAGCTTCTATCTCCCTCTATGTTGGATGCCTCTGCCTTGAACGCTATAGTACCTCCTGTTGATTCCACTGGGGTTCTTGCTCCTCAATCCTCCTCATTAGAGGGCAAGAATATTCATGCTATTTCCCCCGTAAATGTACCTGGGGAAGTCTCCTCTTCTGGCTGGGTCGTTAAACATACCACTTCTGTTCATCTGAACCTCTCTGTTACCTCTGTTGGTAATCCCGCCTCCCCTACAATGAAATCTACAGCTTTTAAAACACCACTTATGAAACCTTTGATCTATACTCCTAAAATAAAATCTAACATGGGCACTTTAGGTCAACCAATACAAGGAAAAGAAATCTCTAATTATTTTGGGAAAAGAACAGCTACTAGCACCTTAATTAAACCTCTGCACTCAGCTCTCACAGTAGCTACTCTGGACTATTTACAGCTGACGGATGCAGCAAAGAAGTAAGAGACTGATGATCCTGCAGATTATGATATTGATGAAATCAGTATTATCGAATGTGCAGATAAGGCAATAGCTGAGAGTGAGCTAGAACCTAATTCTACTAATTGTCATGAACCATCGAACTCGCCCCTTCTGGGCTTCCTGGTCCCTGTCACGTTGGGCTTTACACTCCATAATACTACCAACATGGCAGCAAGCTCAGCACGCTGCTCGCCAGTCTTCACGTTCTACGCAGCATCCTCTATAAAGAAGCAACACCCCCGAGGCCCCGCGCGTCTCAACGCTGCTACTAGCTGTGATCGGACGTTTGTTCCAAACTTTCTCTAGTGCTACTTGCTATCCCCTGGCCCCTGGATTCCCTTCTTTCGACTTCTTCCCTCTTTTCTACTTCCCGGAATCTCTGTGCCGCTTTCTCGCGCCCCCAACACCTTCTTGAATACTCCTGGAGTTTCCGTGATCCTGGATATCGAAGCTGAACGTAATCTGGAAGCCGAGGACGGCCGAGCGGGCTTATTTAAGTCCCAAACCATACGAAAGAAGATTCCACAAAAGGAGGACGTCAGGCAACATAGACAGGTGAGAAGGGGGAAACCTGTGACACTAATAATAATAATAATGTAACCCAACAAACCTGTGATGCCTCCTACGTGGGCTCTCCTTCTGAACTTACTAATTTCATTGATGAGTATACAGAGAGGCAAAACTGGCTTAGAGAAAGGGGTTTACTCCCAGATATGAAAAAGGAACATGCCAGTGAGTCCATATTGCATCACACTCTCAAAGAGGCTGATGACAGAATAAGATTGACTCAACCTACAGTCTACGCCCTGAATATGGTCTTAAGCTCATTTGTTAGTCTTTATGACAACATTTGGGTGGAGGTTAGATCACATTCTCTCTTACTTTCTGAAATCTACACCAGGCTGGAGAGTCTAGATAGGTTTGAAGAGCTGCTTAAAATTATTAAAGAAGATTACCCCTCTATAACTAAAAAGTGCCCGGATATTGTTCTGGCAAACCAATTTATTATGGAAGGGTCGCTAGATAATAACGGCATTATAGCAGAAAGTGCTAGCAACTTGGGGAAAGATTCCGATAAGACTCCATCTACAATCGCTCTTCCTGCCCTGAGAGGGGAATATGTGCTCAAACTTTCTCTACCCCCTCTGTGAAGGATGTGGGAGTCCACTTGGAGCATGTCTTGGATGAAAAACTGCCAGTCAATCCTGCAAAAGCGACTGTTGCTCCCCCCTTGGAAAAATTCCCAGATGGGTTGGCCGCCAATTCCACTGGCCCCATTTTTACTGTGCCTGCCAGTGAACCTACCACATTAGAAATGGTCAACCTACAGAAGGGAGTTATTGTTGCTCCCTTTGTAGAATCTAAATCTTATTCAAATCTGGAGAAATCTTCAGACTTCATTGACCTTACTAAAGAAACAGTACACCTGAAGGAAAAATCACAAAAATATCAAGAAAATGTATTCATTTACCAATCATTTTTTTAAAATCTGGTTTTGCCAAGTGCGTCCCCATGTGTAACTACTATTAGTCCTTCTAAGAAGGTTAATATTCCGATGGTATCACCAACAACTCCCATTGTTATACCTTCTGCTGTTCCTGCTTCTGCTGGGACAAATTTACTATCTATTGTTTCAGTCGCATCCAGTCAACCTTATTCATTGACAGTAAGTTCTGTCTCAAATGATATAATTCACCCTGCGGCTTTGGGGAATGTTGCTCTGACTGAGGAAACTCATGACATTTGTCATCCAAAAATAATTCTATCTCTACCTGAGCCTATAAATAACAATACTCTAGTCACTCTGATTATTCAAACTGAATGTAACTCTGTGGCTTCTTCTTTGGTTGCAGAACCTTCAAGTATCCCTGGTAAATTTCTACCTGGTTTAAATCCTATTCATTCTGTGTCTATCACTACTCCTATATATGAGACTTTGGTCAATCTTGATATGGCGAAACAATTATTCCAGGAGCTCTACAGCACAAAATCTTCTACCGGGGGGGGCATTAATTCAACTATAGGTTCATTACAGGCCACGGTACCTACAGCTAGTTCTTCTAGTTATTCTATTATAGAAGGTCAATCTCTTTATCCTCCTGAGGGTTTTGTGGTTAATGCAGACTCCCTATCTGGGGAGCACACCATGGGATTTATACCAGTGAGGGATCTTTAGGTTCATAACTTCCTTAACCCCACTCATTTAAATTCATCAAATGGAGGCGCTTTCAACGGTCAAGAAAGATCGCCTGCTGGGTCTTATGCATCACAAAATAGGACCACTCTCAATGGTCTTGAAAGACTTCCCGTTGGGCCTCATGTATCCCAAAGTAGGACCCTCTTAAGGGGTGCAAGGGGTAGTGACTTGGAAGCTGACCCTTTAAGCCAATTCACTAAATATATAGCTGATTCTTTACCTCAATCGCTGGGGGTTAAAGATTCTTTGGAGACCCTGCAATGTACTCGTCTGTGGGGTCATGATATGCCTATCTGTCTGAATCGCGGAAATATCTTGAAAATCTTTCATCAACATACACCTCTTTCCCTTATTTCTAGCTATGACATGGAAAGGATTCTCTTTCCCTCTAAAGAACATTTAGATATGAGCAATATTATTCTGAAATCTAGAGTTGTATTGGACTTAATAATGGGCCAAAAAAAGGACTAATGCAACTCAGTTTTGAAGTAAGTTTGTTACAATCTAATCAGTCCCCGGGTAGCCATGCAGGGTCTGAAGAGTATAGGGGAAATCTTACAATGGTCTGTCACCCGGAAAGGGGTCCGCAGCCCCAATGGAGGCAGTTTATGTCCAGATTCAAGAGCGATGCCAGAAACTGGGCCCAAGTTACCTCTGGCCTGTGGAAATGAGCATTCCCTCCAGAGCCTCGTTTTAGTAACCAATCCGGTGGCCCCAAACATATTTTCCTTCCTATCTTGGAATTCTAGGGGAAATGTACATCTTTTTACTAACATTGACACAGTAGCTATGATTAGCGGTTCTGACTGTGTCTTTTTACAGGAAACCTGGATGCTTTCCCCCTCCTTCTTTGATGGCTTCAAAATGTATTCTCAAACGCTAAATCTAGTCTGGGCGGGAGGGCCTCAGGGGGTCTTCTCATTGGAATAAGAGCTTCTCTCGGCCTCAGGAATGATGTTCTTTTGGACACGCCATTTGGTATTTTGGCCTTGGAGTCCACGTTTGGAGATGGCCTGGTTAACCTTTTATTGATTAATATCTATTGGCACAAGGGCATTGCTGCCCTTGAGCCCTTTCTGGAAAATCTAATGGATATGGTTCTTGCTTGGAGATCTCTCCATCCCAGGGGATTAATGGGGCCAGTAAGCTACCGGCACTGTTGCTAACGGACCAGCAAACTATGAGTTGTGCTCGCGGGTGCCTTTCTGCCTGCCAGGTCTGACCTGGCTGGCAGACCGACACTCGCGAACTGGGCATGTCGGATGCACCGGCACATGCATCCAACCTCCTCAATCCCATTGAGCCCTATGGAGCTCAAAGGGAATGGGGAGCATTTTTTTCTGGCGCCCACATATTGGAAATTACCGGGTGCAGCGGGGCCGTAATGACCCGGTAATTGCCATTCGCAGGTGCCAGAAAAAATTCAGCAAGGCTACTGCCAAACTTTTAATTAGGCCCAAATTGTGCTGTAAAAGTCTTGGAAGCATTGGGAATTTAAATCTCTGGCAACATTTCCAATACAGAGAACTAGCTCAAAACATGTTTCAGTCTGCAGACCTCACCTACGCCAAAATTTTAAAAAACATATGTATTGGCGTGCTATCAAAGGAGGCGCAGTCTACTCGGAATACTAGACGCATTTGTGAGCTGACAAAAATGTCACCTGTATGTCCTTAATACCAACTCTAGTAAGCTGTGAACAATTCAATGCAACAATGCTGAAAAAAGAAAAACAACCACTAGTGGAAATTCATGCCACAGACAAACTGGACGTACACGGTATGACAATACCTGTGTGTCAACAAGGCATAGCACAACTACATACTTTACAAAATTCTATCTCCAACACAGCTGGTTTGGAGAAAATGTTAACTTTATTTGTGAAGCATAACCTTGACTTAGAACAAGAGTTAGTTAATGGAGCATTTGGTACAGTTGTTGGCTTCCAAACATACCCAAGGGACAACAGCATTCAGTGTGTGAACATCCAGTTTGACAAACTTTCAGAAGTTAAAAAGATAGAATGCACAACGGCGCAATTACTTCTTTTCAAAGACATGTATCTATGCAGAGAACAGTTTTCTCTGTCGCTAGCTTATGCAATAACTATTCATAAATCATAAGATCTACCCTTAGATCAATCATTGATTGATATTGGCAGCACAGTCTTCAAAGAAGGCATGAGTTACGTAGCACTGTCACGGCTACGTACACTGGAAGGACTGTATCTAGTGAATTTTGATGCAACTGCAGTCAGCGCAGACATTTCTTGCATCATAGAGTACAATAGACTACGTGCACTGTACACACCCCATCTTAACATGTACCCTGTTCCTCAGAAACCCAAAGGTTTATAAAGAAGGCTCATTCAATCATAAGTTGTAAATTATTTGGGAACACTACCACCAAAGAAATTGAAATCAATTCATACCACTTCAACTACCAAAAGCACAAACAAAAGGAGTAAACAAGACAAGACACACCCAACTAGTCATACTAAAAAAATGCCTCTTCAAAGAAACCAAGTACCCATCCATCAAAGTACTCAGACAAAGAAGTACCTGGTCCATTCAAATTTTCTATTCCAAATGCCAACAATTGTTGAACACATTTATTTAAATGGCGCAGACCAATTGAGTTTGCAAATGCTCATCCTTCACAGAAATGCAGTAAGTAATCCTGACAACATTTACAGTGTCTCAGGAATAAGGCAAGAATTGGACTGCTGCGCTGGATTGGAGAATTTCACTTAAAACTAACAAGAAGATCCACAGGAATGTCTAATGTCCTTACTACAAATACTGGAAAGGAAAAACATACTCATAAATGAAATCTTTCATATTTCCTACATGTGGAAACATACATGCAGTCTCTTCAACCATGTCATTCAGGAACAAGTCCCTAATGAATGTTTCATGTATGTATCAATACCTAACTGTGACTCCATTCCATTTCAGCAACTGGTGTAAAATGCAATCCATAGCATATTGTGTATGTCGTGCAATTCTAATTCTAATAATCATTTGACGCTACATATACACTCACATAGTTAATATGTTATATTAATGCTCTTAAGATACAATGCCGATGGAACCAAAAACAACTGCAAACTTACTGCCTTCACACAGGGACAGGTCTCACTTGGCAAGAAAACCTTCACAACAGTAACCATAATCTACCACACAGGCGACACAACCAGTGGAGGCCACTATACTGCATATATTAGAAAGCAATGGTCATGGTGGGAATGCAATGATACTTCCATCATTCGAAAGCAGCAATTACCTGCTAATATTCTTGAAGCCAAAATGTAGTCATTGATATACACACCAACTACCCTTACTCCCCAGCACAAACCAGTACCTTCATAATTGCACTAAAACAAAATGTCCTTTCACACTGTCAACCTAAAGCAACTTAGCATACAGCAAGCATTGAAGAAATGCATTACAGTGTGTGTTATACAATTGTATCCCCAATGAAACCAATGAGTACACTCACACAAACAGTACGTGTACACAAATCACAGTCGCAGTATTTTCCACAGGATATGTAGAAGGGAAAGTACTAAGTATCAGGGTTCAAAACTATCCTCAGTAACCTCTGAAACCACCAAGTACGCAAATGAGTCACCTGCTCTCTAAGAATACTCATACAACTGAAAGACAAATGCAACTATCACTACGTAAACTCATAATGGGAGACTACCACTTCAGAATATACACAGATGTGAAAGTAGCAACAGGAATGGATGAGCTTGTGAAAGTGATATTCCCCCAAAAAGGCATTTAAAACTTCACAATGAGAGTCAATAATGGGCACACCCCAGATGGTAATGAGACCAAGACCAAGTGCGGGTAAAGATAAAAGGTAAAAGTTTATCCAAACCAATATAGGGCAAGCAGATAACGCTGCAAACTCAGAGAGCGCTCTGCCGGACAATAGAAAGACATTCATATTTATTACAAATTAGCGTCATCGAGGGGGGATAATGCTATAGGGGGCACATAAACGTGGGGATTGGGTGGCAAAGACTGGATACTATGTGGGACATATGGGCGGTGCTCCATGATTGGCGGAGATCCCCGTGGTGCCAATGCAGGGTGCCTGGGTCAGCTGAGCTCATCTGGGTGGAGTGCTGGGTCCGTGGAAGTTCGAGCTGTTACAATTTATGCTAAATAACAGTTGCCCTTGTGGCCACACATACTTTGACCATCATCTGAATAAGTTAACACATGAGAGACATACTTTTAAACGTTTGACAGGAACAATAAAAGTGAGAACACATGGGTCCAGGTGGCAAAATTACTCATAAAATTATAGTGTCACATTCATCAATCATTATATTAGATCTCCTAAGGCAATCATTTATTGTTTGTTTGTCTGAGAAGGATATATTGCCGCACAGGGGGTCAGGGGTGAGCTGAGGAGGTACATTTCAGGGAGGGCATGCATTCTTACTTCAAAAGGCGTTCCCATTAAGACAACAGGCTTATTGCCCATACTTCATTACCCAGAGTCTGGGGGCTCCAGGCAGAGTCATGGTAGCATTGTGAGTTACGGGGGTGGAGGGGAGGGTGCATGCTTGGTGCAGGCTCAGCGAGAGGGGTGAGAGGTTATAGTCGAAGCATCACCTCATTCACAGGGTTGAAGCTTCGAATCCTGGCCTAACCAGGAGGGGGGAAGGGGGATGGGAGGAGAGATTGCCCCGTCTCGCGCTGGACCGTGCTTTCACTACATTGTGAGGGGCATATATAGAGTGTACATTCAAATGAGGTAGAAATAGGTTAGCGTGTGCTTTGGTACAGGGAAGAGTCTACATTCTGCTTATAATATCACTTGTCTGGCTCAATGATCAAAGGGTAAACAAATGCTACAAATGACACTCTATTATACAGTCAGCACTAATTTCTTTACAAACCATACATATTGCAACACTTAATTGTCTATTTGTGAACTAATACATTTCTAGTAAATCATAGAATATATATGGATATCATACATTGCTTTATGTATTGTACAGCAACAGGAATCCTTGATTAGTAATGAAAGGCTCTAACATACATTTCATAACTTTGTGTGTGACCTGGGATGGGTGAGAGCCATATTATTTCAATATGTATAATCAATCTCATGGGATTGAAGCAAATTTATCGTCCCTTCAGATGGCTTAGCTGCATGGGTGAAACAGGGTGGCACACGGGCTTAGTATACATGTCTGGCACTACAAACAGCGAACAGGGTTGGGGGTTATCCACAGCATATATAATAAATATGGGGGTCTGCGAGAGGACAGGACAATTTTTATGGAAGCAGCTTGTTTTTTCAGACCCCAGCTTCAGTCCGATCATCTGCAGGTCAATGATGGACTGCGGAAGGTGAAAGATACAGTGTTTGTAATGTAGCTTGTTTGTGCCTAGTCTCCCATGAGAACAGGCCTGCAGCAGAGCTGCCATGAGGAGGAGGGGAAAGGGAGCGCTGGGCTCGCTGCGTGCGGTCAGGAGGGGAGAGCAGCATGGACTTTGCCGAAGTTATGTAAGTACAACTGTACATCTCATGTGTATTGTGACTAAAATGTATTAAGCTGCAGTTTTGTATGCATAATTATACATTTACTATACTGCACAATTCTTCCCCAGCCCTAGAAAATCCAGACGTAAAGGACAGACAAAAAGGGAATGCAAATCGTACAGTGAAACAGCATACCTTATGCTCACTTGTGCAGTGCTAGAATGCCTCTTTTTCCCTTTCTATGCCCTTTCAAACAATTACCAGTTCTATGCACCCTCATTGTATTGAAAGCAATAATGGCCACAGGTTCACGCAGCGGTCAACCTGCACAGAAACATCGACAGCTCACATTTCCATGTTGTATTTTTTAGCAAACCAGCTCCTGCATTCTCCTGCAATCCGAGGGGACCATCATGAGTGTTGTTTTTTTTGTTTTTTTCTTTGGAGACATTATGCCGTGGGTCTAACAACACTCACTAGCGCTGTCATTTTTTGTAAAAAGGAAACACATGAAAGGAGCATCTGGTGGCAACATTTCAAACACATTTTGCTTGTGTAGAGCTGTACAACGACAGTATCACCTACAAAACAGAGAGCAAAGCAGTGGATTAACATATGACGCTACTCAGTAACACACACTACATGGTCCATGAGGCAGCCAACTATTACAACATCCTTCCCGCAAACTATTGTCCTGTACACTGTCACTAATAACAGCTACTTACATCTATTCTTATTCATCTTTCTTCTTAGATACCTGGCACTTTACTGCGTGTGCCACACCTTGCACAGTCCAACTGATGGGTGGTGGATCAAGCATGGCAAGATTACCATAAGCAATGTCTTTTCCGTCGTTGTTATCTGGGCCGACCAATAGGGGCCTGTATGTCCATTTGCAGTTCCAACAATACGAACCAACCTGCAAACTTTTATTATGTAAAGTATCCCAGAGGCAACAGCTGCTACCTTGTCTACCTTGCAAAGAAAATCTTTTATTCCACAAGGCCCACCAAGTACCACAAAGTTATCCTTTGTGTACTTTGCTAGACAACAAAAGAAGTATAGAAGTGCACAGACTGCATTGCACACTGGATTTTGTTTAGTAAATAAAAGACCGGTAATGGCAGCCACCTTTCCCGTTTGCGTGAACATTCTGTAGCAAAATAAAGCACTTGCAACAAATCACAGTATTGTTGGTAAAGTATGGACATTTTCTGGAACCGTACGCTCTGTGTGCGCATTTCAGCTTTTGCTTTTGTTTATGTTGTTCCTTTCCGGAGCTAGGTGCTCACATGACAGAGTGCCCATGTACGTAACTAAAATACCTGGAGAGCACGTCATGAACAACAACTCTCCACAACTAAAGTCAGCTATGCCAGTGACTTTTGCGATGGTGTTCGGTGCCCACATGTGCAGGTAAAGGAAGCGATGCACACATTAGAAATGCACACAATACGAACCCCAATTGGGTTTGTTGGGCATCTCAACAAGTACGCAAAAGAAAGCTAACAATCAGATGGACTGCCGTCCTGTATATGGCGGGACTTAAAGGCATTGATTATTTTCTCCAGTGCAAATGTATGTGGGTTTATCTGTAAATTATCCATACTTTAAATTTGTACTGCTTGGTAACTCATGTCATGTTGCAATATCTTCCTTCACTCTCAAAGCACAGAGTATTATCAGGGGCACACCATACCAAATACAAATGGTGTCATATCAGTCCGTGAACGGCAACAAGTCCAAAGACGTATGCCATATGCAAGTGCAGGCACTTTACGCCACCTCTGGTGGTGTACCAACTGCAAAATGTCCTCCACAGCCATTCTGTAATGGTGAGCACCCACAGGAGACCCACACCCACAGGAGACAAGCGTATTTCCAAGAGTGCACGCTGGAGCTATATATCAGTATAGAAACGGACCCAAAGAAGGCAACATTCTGAAACCTACTTCCAACTAGTGTCCAGACTGTTAGTTTAAAGGGCCCTAGCTATGAACACAAGGCAGTAGGGGCTTGCCACTCTCAACCCAACATAGTACACTGAATAGATATATCCCGATATCATCTGCAATACCCTCCCCATCCCCAATCAGCTCGGAAGGTAGTTGAAGGATCTGTGAGTAGCTGCGCAAATGCTGGCATCTCACCTATGCTGCTGTAGCAAGTCTAACATGTCCTCCACAATGACTCTACAAAGGCGAGTACCTAAGGACATTCACATATTGAAAAGTGTGTGGGATGGAACAAAGTATGGTTATAATAATAACCTACGTTAGCTAAGGCAAATTAAAGGGACTCTGTATACATATGAGTGCACTCGAGATACCAATATGACAGTACTCCCATGCATGTTCCAATGTCTTCCTGCACTCCATGAAGCAAGGCTCTTTTCACGGCCACACCATTCCAAAGGCAAATTATGCCATGTCTCACCACTGCTGCTAGACCTCTAATCTGTCCCCCACTATGAATCTACAAACGTGAGTAAGTTAGGACACTTACATATTAAAAGTCTGTGGGAAGTCAGAATGTATGGTTATAATAACTTATTCAAATGAGCTAAGGCAAAGAGAGTGCACTCTTTATACATATGTGTGCAATCCACATACCAATATCACATAAGTCGCATACATGACTGCATTGAGTTGCAGGGATTGTGCTCAAAGCCTAGGCTCTTGGGTACATGCACCCAAGAGCCTAAGCCGTGGACACACCCACTAGAAGGAAATAAAGCCATGCATGGGAACATGTGGCCATGTAGCTTTACTGACGACAGGTAGGACCTTTGCAGGCACGAGACAACATAATACACCGACTGCAAATATCCTAATATTGTCTCCAAATCTCTCCCCTTCCCCAATGGAGTCTGCCTGCACTCACCAAAAAATGATAGTGGCCTGTGCAGCTACCCGCCAATGAAGTATATGTGAGTAGCTGCGTAAAAGGTCCATTTCGCAAAACTGTGATGGTAAAAAAAATCCTTCCATGTGGCAATGTCTTACTGCCCTCCTTGAAGCAAGGCTGTAGACAAGGCCTAGCCTCTTGGGCCCATGCACTCAATAGCCTAGACCTTGCTCACAAGCACTACAAGGAAATGGAGGCATGCAGGGGAACATGGCACCACATATCATACTTGACAAACATACCACTGCCTCCAACACCCCTACCCACCGCCTCAACACAATGGGAACCCACACTGTCCTACGCCTCTGCCCATGCACCCAAGAGGCTATTCATTGCACACACCCACTAGAAGGCAATAGAGCCATGCAAGGTAACATGTAGCCACATAGCTTTCCTGCCTACAGATACGTATTGGTATAGTAACAGACCCAACCAAGGCACCATTCTCAAACCTACTTCCCATATTGTCTCCAATGTACTCCCCATCCCCAATGGAGTCTGCCTGCACTCACCAAAGAATGATAGTCGCCTGTTCAGCTACCCGCCAATGAAGGATATGTGAGTAGCTGCGTGAATGGTCCATATTGCAAAACAGCGATGGTAGAAAATCCTTCCATGTGTCAAAGCCAAGCATTCTCACTTTCTTTACATCATCTGCAATGCAGTCCCCATTCACAAGGGAGCGTCCACGCAGTCGCCACAGAAAGTAGTCCCCTGATGAGCTACCCGCAAAATGCCTCACTGCTCTCCCATGCATGGAGGCATTGCATTGCGGGGGTGGTGGCCAAGCCCTAGGCTCTTGGGTACAAGCGGAGGCCTACGGCCTCCACCGATGCAACCAAAAGCTTAGGCCTTGCCCACAACCACTACATGGCAATGCAGGCATGCATGGCAATATTTGGCCATGTACCATACTTTGCAAATGTACCACTGCCACCAACAGCCCAACCCACCGCCATACCGCAAGGGAACCCACAAAGTGTACACAAACACCGTCACCCATAGGCAGCAGCACAACACATTGTCACTTTCTGCACATCATCTGCAATCTAGTCCACATTCCCAATGGAGCGTTCATGCAGTCGCCACAGAAGGTTCTCCCCTGAGGAGCTACCCGCAAATTGCAACATGGCTCGCACTCACCACTTGCACTCCACCGTCTTCTTTGACCTGAACAAATGTATCATATCTTCCACTTTTCACTCCCCCAAACTTTTCAGCCCCTCCTTAACCCACCCGATCGTGCAAACCATGTTTTGCAACCTAGTATGCAAAGGTAGCGGGCGCCCCTCTCTCGACAGAACAAGGCCTGATAACCTGTTCAGTGGTTATTAACCACTTGAGAGTTCGCAGCCACTGCTTTTACTCACTGTGCCTTTCACAGATGGGAAATATCCATTTGCATATCAGTCTTTGTCCTGCCCAGGGGCAGTCCAGCACCGAAATGCAATGGCAATTCCAACCTGAACGAGAGTACCACCAGCAACCCCATACATGATGGGGATCATCAGTGAGGTGAAGTTGATGCCTCTCTAAGCACAGTGAGAGGGAGACCACGTCTGGTTGCCCCCAGGAGACCTAGGGTTACCAATCCCAGGTTCCTTGAAATTTAGTATGCAAAGGTAGCGGGTGCCCCTCTCTCGACAGAACAAGGCCTGATAACCTGTTCAGTGGTTATTAACCACTTGAGAGTTTGCAGCCACTGCTTTTACTCACTGTGCCTTTCACAGATGGGAAATTTCCATTTGCATATCAGTCTTTGTCCTGCCCAGGGGCAGTCCAGCACCGAAATGCAATGGCAATTCCAACCTGAACGAGAGTACCACCAGCAACCCCATACACGTGTTTCACCCTTCCGGGCCTGGCCAAATTGGTGTCTTCTTCGACCTGAACAAATATATCAGATGTTCCGCTTCTCTCTGACCCACCCTTTCCATCCCCTCTTCCCACCACAACATGGCGTACGTTCTGTTTGTCAGTCCCTTTCGGTGCCACTCTGTCCTCCGATACACCATGGCAGCGTTTCCCAAAAACGTTGATGCTCAGCACGCTTCCCTCCAGCCAACCACCGGCCGCGTCCAAAGTTTTCTGACAGCATGGCGTACTGCAAGCCAATGAGACTTCTGTCCGCCGAGCGAATAGAGAAATGGTTCAATGGAGAGGAGCCAGATATCACTAATTTTTTGAGACGCACATTTCAGTTCTTTGCAAGAAAAGTTCTGGTCGGATGTCGACCAAACACACAGAAGCACGCTTTCTGACCCAAGCCCTTGCTCCTGCCACACATTTGATGCATATCCGTCCAGCCGTTTGGGCTGTAGTCGTGCGCAATGTTTTCACCCATTCAGTCTATAAATAAAAAAAATTGGCACGAAACCTCACCAAACTTGCAGAAAAAATCCAGAGCGGGCCATATGCTTTTTTTTGCAAAGTTTGGTGAGGATTCCTCCGGGGGGGGCAAAGTTATAAGCTGTCGAAAAAGTGGTCTTCCTATGGGTTTAGCAACTTAACCATAACTACATCTATATATATTCAGTGAAAAAAACTCTGTTAAAGGGATGTTATGGTTAAGTTGTGCTACTATTGTCTTAAGTCTCTTTTTTGGCTCTGAGTATGGAAGTTTTGTAGGTGGTAGCTGCTATCGTGAGTTGTGTTTTTTTGGCTTGGTTTGGTGTTTTTCTCCAGGTGTCTTCTGCAGCTCGTTTGGTATTCCGGAGGATTTTTAGCTCCAGGGTGATCCATTTTTTCAGATGGGCTGCCGGTTTAGCTTTGGTGAGTTTGATGGGGGCGATGATATCTACTGCTGATTTAAGAGTTTTATTATAGAGGTCAGCGAGTTTATCCACCTCTAGGTTGGCGTAGTTTGCTGGGGTGAGGATGTTGTGAATAAAATAAGAGGGCAAAAGTTCTGCAGGGTGATGTTGCGGATATTCCTGGTGAGGGCTTGTGGGATGGTGGCTGGAAGGGTGATTGGTTGTGACTTCCCTTGGATGGAGAAGGAGATGGCGTGATGGTCTGACCATGCAATTGGCTCATTTTTAAGGATGGCTGTGGAACAGTTGAGATCTGCTAACCAGTCCAGGGTTCTACCTTTGTTGCGTGTTTGGGCTCTGATTCTGAGCTTGACCCTAGTTGGGATATGGTATTTTCCATGGAGAGTGCATTGGCGTCATTTGGATCGCCGAGGCCAAGGTTAAGGTCTCCTAGTAGGATGATTTGAGATCCTGATTTGGTGTTAGTGGTCAGGAGGTTAGATATCTCTTCCTCGAATGAAGAGATGTGTCTGGGGGTCTGTATATGAGGTGCAGAAGTACGGTTTGTGTGGCAGACAGTTGAAGCTTGGTTAACAATAGTTCTGCAAAGCGGAAGCTGGAAGGTGGGGTTATTTTAAGGCCAAGGGATGTTTTGGTGATAAAGGCTACTCCACCTCCTTTACCTGAGTCCCTGTCATTCCTAAGTATTGAGTAGCCTTCTGGGATGGCGAGGGATAGAGCTGGGCCTGCTACCTGGTGCAGCCAAGTTTCAGTGATAGCCAAGAAGGGAAGGTTGTTAGCGAAGTTGAGGTCTGTGATGTCAAGAGCATGAGCGACCAGTGAGCGGGCATTGATGAGAGCACCTTTGATCAGGGGGTGTTCAGTGATGCCAGTGGGGGTTGTTTGGGAGTTGTCCAAGATTTGCGCGGCACTGGCTTGGTTGTGCATGGGATGAGGGTTTTTTTTGGTGGGTGATTTGGGGGTTAAGAACCGGGAGCCGAGTCTCTGGTTTCTGTCCTTCACTGGGCACGGGATCCAGGGTGTGGGCGGAGCAGCAAACCGACGGATCCATTTTAGAGGGATAAGGGCGCAGTTTGGCTGGTCGATTTGTTTAGTCTCGGCATACTCCATAGTTGAGGTATGTGTGAGATGTTGAGGTGGGGGTGATTGTGGTTGTGTTTTAAGGAGGGTGGTGTTGTTGAGGTGGAGCAGGGAGAGAGTTGCCGTCAAGGTGAGAGTGGTGAAGTAAAGGTTTGCCATGAACAGACAGTTTGAGTCTAAGAGTGCAGTCAGGCGCAGTTGACTTGGGACAATAGGCTAGTTTGAGTTGGGGAGAGAGCAAGTTAATTCGTAATGGGCAGGTCAGTACAGGCTAGGCATAGTGGGCTGCAAATAGGCTAGTTCAAAAACAGGCACAGTGGGCTGCAGAGTAGGCTAGTTCAAAAAATGGGCAAAATAGGCTAGTTCAAAAACAGGCACGGTGGGCTGTGGAATAGGCTAGTTAAAAAAAAAAAACAGGCAAAATAGGCCAGTTCAAAAACAGGCACTGTAGGCTGCAGATATGCTAGTTCACTAATAGGCACAGTGGGCTGCAGAATAGGCTAGTTCAAAAGCAGGCATAATAGGCTAGTTCAAAAACAGGGACAGTGGGCTGCAGAGTAGGTTAGTTAAAAAAAGCAGGAAAAAAACAGGCAAAATAGGCTAGTTCAAAAACAGGCACAGTAGGCTGCAGATAGGCTAGTTCACAAATAGGCACAGTGGGCTGCAGAATAGGAAAGTTAAAAAAACAGGCAAAAAACAGGCAAAATGTGCTAAATCAAAAAACAGGCACAGTGGGCTGCAGAATAGGCTAGTTCAAAAAACAGGCAAAAAACAGGCAAAATAGGCTAGTTCAAAAACAGGCACAGTGGGCTGTAGAATAGGCTAGTTAAAAAACAGGCAAAATAGGCTAGTTCAAAAACAGGCACAGTGGGCTGCAGATAGGGTAGTTCAAAAATATGCACAGTGGGCTGCAGAATAGGCTAGTTAAAAAAAACAGGCACAATAGGCTAGTTTAAAAGCGGCACAGTGGGCTGCAGATAGGCTAGTTCAAGAATAGGCACAGTAGGCTGAAAAATAGGCACACATAGGCAAAATCAGGCATAGTGGGCTGCAAATAGGCTAGTACAAAAGATAGACACAGTGAGCTGCACATAGGCTAGTACAATAAACGCAGGCACAAAAGGCAGTGTGCTGTTACTGGGCACGGTAAGATGCAACAGCGTAGTGCAACATGGGCAGTGTGCAATATGAAGCTGGATCAAATAGATGGAAATGGTGAGCTGCGGCAGCGTAGTTCAGAGTTGGCACAGTGGGCTATGTTGATGAGTGCGGCGGTACAGAACAATCGTGATCGCTGAAGGCTCATTCCAGAGAACAAAGGAAAGAGACTGCTGGGTAGGGCTATAGGTAGGATGAAGAAGACTGTTCAGTGGTGTAAGAGGGTGGTTGTGGAACACTAGGTATTTTCAATACCGATACTAATGTTCACAAACACCTGGTACCAAGGCCGGCTGAAGATTTGTATTGGCTCACTGGCAATTTCAATATATTTGGGGCCAAGTTGCGTTTCATAGAGAAAAGGCTCGGGTGCATCCTGTGAATCCGTGCACCATTCTAGATTTGATCCCAGAAGTCACCAGCAGCTGGTAATAGGACACTTTTGTTACACATGACATCACTAGGTAACATATGCAACATAATGCAATATACCAAAACAAAATAATTATGTCTCCAACAGAATTACCTCACACAAACTGCACAGCAAAAATCAACAGCACACCTACGCAGCAGTAACAGCAGAAACTAGTGAGTAGACTACATTTATTTTATATATTTATAACCTTTCTGTATTAGGTGCAGTAATAATCGCTGTTGGCTTTCCCTGGTTGGATCTTTGGACCAGCTTCTGCTGCAGGATATCTTTTGGATTTCGTTGGTAATGGGAGTGCAGCTTCGTAAGAGACAGGACCATGCAGTCCGTGTTTGCTTTTTTTTCATATACATATATATATCAGTAATCAGTAAACAGACTATTCATGAAAGGTAAATGCACATGTGATGTCATCAGTGATGTCATCAATGACATTTGTGATGTCATCTTTGATGTCCTGGGTGTTAGTCTTAGCAGTGCACGGTGGTGGCGCGAGTAATGGTTGCTTAGCTTACCATAACTTGCGAATTTCAGGGGTTTTTCGGTTTTACTTTGAACCATAACGTCCCTTTAACAAAGTTTTTTCACTGAATTTCATAGGTTTTTAGTAGCGCAACTTAACCATAACGTCCCTTTAATAAAGTTTTTTTACTGAATTTCATAGGTTTTTAGTAGCGAAACTTAACCATAACGTCCCTTTAACAAAGTGTTTTTACTGAATTTCATAGGTTTTTAGTAGCGCAACTTAACCATAACGTCCCTTTAACAACTTTTTTTACTGAATTTCATAGGTTTTTATTAGTGCAGCTTAACCATAAAGTCACTTTAACACATTCTTTTTTACTGAATTTCATAGTTTTTTATTAGTGCAACGTAACCATAACGTCCTTTTCAATGGAGGAAGACCACTAGCATCCTAGGTTCTCAAAGTGGGAACCCGGGGTGGTAAAAAAAAGATTTTTCTTCCCAAACCAGGACACCGCAGGCAGGCGTCCTGGTGTAGGAAGGAAAATCTTTTACCAAGATGGACACCAGGGAAAGGGAAGGCAGGGTGTATAAAGAGAACACAACAGGGCATCGGCAGGGGGTCGGGAAGACCAGGAGAGAGACACGGGGCATGAGTGGGGGGTAACACGAGGGAGACACGGGGCATGAGCGGGAAAGAAGGGAGACACGGGGCATGAGCGGGGGGAAAAGGAGGGAGACGGACATGGAGCATGAGCGGGGGTGGGGGTGAACAGGAGAGACACGGGGCATGAGCGGGGGTAGGGCAAGGTGGGGCCTCCACCCCCGCTCATGCCCCGTGTCTGCCCTGTTCCAACAGAGCAGGCACGGGGCATGAGTGGGGGGTGGGGGTCAACAGGGGAGACACGAGCCATGAGCGGGAGGAAAAGGAAGGAGACAGACACGGAGCATGAGCGGGGGTGGGGGTGAACAGGAGAGACACGGGGCATGAGCGGGGATAGGGCAAGGTGGGGCCCCCACCCCCGCTCATGCTCCGTGTCTGTCTCCCTCCTTTTCCCCCCGCTCATGGCTCGTGTCTCCCCTGTTGACCCCCACCCCCCGCTCATGCCCCGTGCCTGCTCTGTTGGAACAGGGCAGACACGGGGCATGAGTGTGGAGTGGGGGGGAAAGGAAGACAAAGGGCATGATCGGGGGGGTGGGGGGGAAGAAGGGAGACACGGGGCATGAGCGGGGGTGGGGGGAACAAGAGGTCAACAAGGGGCATCATAGGAGGGGGTGACAAGAGGAAGGCACGGGGCATGAGCAGGGGGTGGGAGGGAACAGGAGGAACGCACGGGGCATGAGCGGGGGGTGGGAGGGTACAGGAGACAGACACGGGGCATGAACAGGGGGTGGGGGGCAACAGGAGAGAGACACGGGGCATTAGCGGGGGTGGGGAGAACAGGAGACAGGCACGGGGCATGAGCGGGGGTGGGGGGAACAGGAGACAGACACGGGGCATGAGCGGGGGGTGGGAGGAACAGGAGACAGACACTGGGCATGAGCAGGGGGGTGGGGGGCAACAGGAGAGAGACAAAGGGCATGAGTGGGGGTGGGTGGCAACAGGGGAAAGACACGGGGCATGAGCGGGGGGTGGTGAGAACAGAAGACAGACGCGGGGCATGAGTGGGGGTACAGGAGCCAGACATGGGGCATGAGCGGGGGGAAGGTGGGGGAACAGGAGACAGACACGGGGCATGAGCGGGGGGTGGGGGGCAACAGAAGAGAGACACGGGGCACGGAGCAGGACATTTCGGGGCTGCCGGTTCGGCCCGGGACGATTTGGCACGGCCGGTTTGGCGCAAGAGCCTGTTTGGTGCGGCACGGTGCGACAGCCCGCGCCAAATTGGCCGCACATAAATGTCCTGCAAGTTCTTCATGCAGGCACCACAGCCACGCAGAGTACACAGCCGGGCCCGCGAAGGTGGGGGCTGTGCGGCTCAGAGCAGTCTGGTCCGAGCAGCACAGCCCCCACCGTCGTGAGCCCGGCAGATCGATTCTGCTCTGTGCACCGCACCCCAGTAGGGGTAGACACACGGGGCATGAGCGGGGGGTGGGCGGGAGGGCATAGACACACGGGGCATGAGTGGGGGGTGGGCAGGAGGGGTTGACACACGGGACATGAGCGTGGGGTGGGCGGGAGGGGTTGACACACGGGGCATGAGCGGGGGGTGGGCGGGAGGGGTAGACACACGGGGCATGAGGGGGGGTGGAAGGGAGGGGGGCATGAGCGGGGGTGGAGGGGAGGGGAGAGACACACGTGGCATGAGCGGGGGGTGGATGGGAGGGAGAGACACACGGGGTATGAGTGGGGGTGGGCGGGAGGGAGAGACACACAGGGCATGAGCGGGTGGTGGGCGGGAGGGGTAGACACACGGGGCCGAGCGGGGGGTGGGTAGGAGGGGTAGACACACGGGGCATGAGTGGGGGTGGGCAGGAGGGGTAGACACACAGGGCATGAGCGGGGGGGTGGCTGTGAGGGGTAGACACATGGGGCATGAGTGGGGGGTGGGTGGTAGGGTTAGACACACTGGGTATGAGCAGGGGTGGGTAGTCAGGGTGGGCATGAGCGGGGGGTGGGCAGGAGGGGTAGACACATGGGGCATGAGCGGGGGGTGGGCGGGAGGGAGAGAGACACATGGGGCATGAGCGGGGGGTGGGTGGGAGGGGTAGACACACGGGGCATGAGCGGGGGGTGGGCGGGAGGGGTAGACACACGTGGCATGAGCAGGGGGTGGGCGGGAGGGGTAGACACATGGGGCATGAGCGGGGATGGGTGGGGGGGAGAGACACATGGGGCATGAGCGGGGGTGAGCGGGAGGGCGAGACACACGGGGCATGAGTGGGGGTGGGCGGGAGGGAGAGACACATGGGGCATGAGCGGGGGGTGTGCGGGAGGGAAGAGACACACGGGGCATGAGCGGGGGGTGGGCGGGAGAGGAGAGACACACGGGGCATGAGCAGGGGGTGGGCGGGAGGTGAGAGACACACGGGGCATGAGCGGGGAGTTGGCGGGAGGGGAGAGACACACGGGGCATGAGCGGGGGTCAGGGGGAGAGACACACGCAGCATGAGCGGACATGAGTTTGTGTGCAGGCGGCAGATCCCGCTCCTCAGCCCTCAGCCCTCCGCTGGCCACCATGTGCCGATGTCGTGAGTGGGGGGCTGGAGGAACAGGGGAGACAGGGAGCATGAGTGGGGGTGGGGGCACAAGAAGGACACACGGGGCATGAGCGGGGGGTGGGAGGAACACGAGACAGACACGGGCATGAGTGGGGGTGAGGGACTTACTGTACAGGCAGCAGATCCCGCTCCTGCTGACCTGACAAAGCCTCTCATGCGAGGAACAAAGATGTCGGGTGTCTCTGAAGCCACGACGCACTGCACGCTTTCACCGCATCCAATGAGAGAGAACGTCAGATGTCCGCGGACATCACGCAAGCTGCTTGCCCAATCACCGTCCTGTCCGCAAAGCGGACACAGACACCACTAATTTTTTTTACCTACTTTTTGGTCATTTAAAAAAAACTACTGGACGGATTTTCACCAAATTTGCAAAAGCACGCTTTTGGGACTAAGCCGCTGCTCCTGGTCCAAATTTGGTGAAAATCTGTCCAGCGGTTTGGGCTGTAGACGCAAGCAAAATATTTTTCCCATTCAGTCTATGGGGAAACATAAAGTTTTGGGACCCACCCTATAACTTTGCCTCCCCTGGACGAATCCTCACCAAACTTTGCAAGAAGAAATCAGAGTGACCCAAATACTTTTTTTGCAAAGTTTGGTGAGGATTCGTCCAGGGAGAGCGAAGTTATAAGCCACCCAAAAAGTGCTCTTCCTGTGGTAACACCAACTTAACCATAACTACATGGCCACTACTGTGGTCATGTAATATATATATATATTCAGTGAAAAAACTTTGTTAAAGGGACGTTATGGTTAAGTTGCACTGCTAAAAATCTTTCAAATTCAGTGACAAAACTTTGTTAAAGTGACATTATGGTTAAGTTCTGCTGCTAAAAACCGTTCAAATTCAGTGAAAAAACTTTGTTAAAGGGATGTTATGGTTCCAAGTAAAACCGAAAAACCCTTGAAATTCGCCAGTTATGGTAAGCTAAGCAACCATAACTCGTGCCACCACCGTGCACTGCTAAGCCTAACACCCAGGACATCAAAGATGACATCACAAATGTAATTGATGACATCACTGATGACATTACATGTGCATTTACATTTCATGAAAAGTCTGCACAAGGGATTCTTAGTGTAATGTTAATAAAAAATGCATATCCCTATGCATGAACACAAACTTCAGGTGTGCATATTTTCTGTACAGTAGATGAACACATTTTCAAACAGACTTTTAGCTTGTGTAATCTGTAAAATTAATTTACTGTATTTTTCTCAATTTCCTCAAATCAACTATCACTTATAAACCTCTATACTATTTACTTTCTTTATACACACACTCAAATCATGTTAAACTAACATTTTTTAAATGAAATATATAGACTACATATATTCAAACAAAATTGCATGCAAGCACAATCTATGTTTAAATCTTTAAAAAAATAGTTATACAATTTCATATTTTTTTGTTTTTATTTATTTATTTACTTAATTACTTTAATTTAGACATGACATTGAGGCGCTATTACCTAGAATAGCTTAGTTACAGAAATAGTGGTATTCAGTGGTATATTATAAATTTCACAAGACATAGTAAAGATATTTTTTGCTGCAGTTAGTCATTCAATACAATTTGTTCATTAAGAACAAATCATATGTACTGAACTGATGCAATGTATCTTATGTAAATAAATTAGTTTAATGGTTTTGAAGAAGGTGCTGAGGATTTCAATTAAAAAAATCAATATCTAAATTAAAAACAGCGCTATATACAAACAAAGTTACTAATTTGATTCTTTTACAATTGCAGTGAAGACCAGTCTCCTGAAAATAAGCAGCCAAATTCGAAGAACAAAGAAGAACTAAGAAGTTACCTGTTAATTTAAGAAAAAAAGTAAGTAGAATAGCACCATAATATATGTATTATTACTCACACATACTGTAAACTTAATACAAGCTATTTCTGTGCCTAAAAATAGAAATTGTGTACTATTTTGTCCAAAAATCTCCATGTCTTAAACAGCGATTTACAGCCAGAATGGCCCACAAATTCCTATTTTATTTTGGACACACAAATTACCCAACTGAACCGCTACAATTTTCATATTATAGAACAAACAACTGTTTTAATTGCATACATTAGATTTACTATTTGTACTTTTCCACACCACTAGCTTACTTTTTTTTGTCATCTGAACCCCAGTTTAGTAACACATAAATTCAAGAATACCTATCCCTACTAGTTGTAGTTCCCAATGCACAATCACACACCATAACATACATCTTTATCATCTTACTCAAACACTCATGCACACAGCACACATACATTGCAGAACACCCCAACCCATACCTTCTATATTTTTTTCAACAGACCCTAAAGAATGCCTACCAAAAGTCAGGTCCGTAGAAAGCAACGCAGAAGTAGAGCAAATGGAAATAAAAGTGTCCAACATAAGCATCCATCTCTAGCAGAATTTGTAAAAAAAAGTTGAAACAAAACAGCTAATACAGTCATTAAGTGAAACACAAGAAGTTTCAAGTACAAAAACTTTGCCTCCTCTATCAAAATGTAAAACAAACCAAAAAACAATTAACAGAAAATCAGCTATCACTACAGATAAAACTACTTCTTTAAATTTTAATATAGTGCAAAGTAAGCATACCAAGAAAAGTATTTTATCCAAAATGTACCGTCACAAAGTCCTTCAAAATCTGATAAAAACAGGAGAGAAATCAGGTTCAATGCTTAAAGCATATCGTAGGAAATTAATCTTAGAAGCGTTGATGGACAGTGCAATTCTTCTCAAAAGAAAATTATTTATTTTACTGTTAAACAAAATGAAACCACTAACAAAACTAATAACTAAATTACAAAAAGACTTCTCAATAAGCAAAATGTCAACAGAAAGAACTTCTTAAGTATCTGCGGAGGTGAATGGAATCACACCACGAGCACAGAACCATATTTTAATGAAGAAGCGTACAAACAAAACCAAACAAATACAATTGCCATACATAGCAGTGGTTGAGTTATGAAAAAGTGAATAATACCATAATGGAGCATGAAGTACTCCCTACAAAAATATGCCCTGAAAACTTAGAATTACCCCTCCATTCAATTGAATCAGAACGTCTAGTGTACAAATGGCCATGAACGTCAATGTGTAACATTCCCAAACAATGTTTCAAATCTTAAAGCCAATTCCTCAATAAATATGTAAAAAGCAAAGACAAAATCAAAATTAAATTACTGCAAAATATGGATACCTGTCCAGTGCGCAAGTACACAGGACTACAAGGACATTCATTGGCCGGCATTATAGGACCTACTTGTAAAACCACTTTCCATGATATCAAAAGGATATCAACACATCATTCAACTATAAGAAATCTAGTCTATAAACTGTACTATGCTAAAAGTCCTGCTTTAGCACTGGCAAATTTAAATAACATCCTTCTACATGGTACAGCAAAAGACCTGCTTGAAGAAATTGACTATATCCAGAAAAAATATTTTGGAAGTGAAAGCCATTTACAGAATGAAATAGCTTTAAACCAATTAAGCAACAATTCTACACATGGCAACCTTTCGCTAAACACATACAAAAAAGAAATACTAAAATTGAAAAGTACATCAGCTGAAGTACCAAACCATGTATGTGTATGTTGCCGTAGAACTTTTTATAAAAGTAACACAAAAACTGTAGACCTATCATACAAAATAGAAGACAATGAAGATTCTAAATGGTTTGAATTAGCACTCTACCTTGTAGCAGAAAACAAATATGAAATAACTGAGCCCTTAATACTTTGAAGTTACTGCACTACAAAACTTGACAACAACCAAACGCCTTCACGTGCTATCACAAATAATTTGGAATTATACCCTGTACCAAAACCCCTACAACAACTTAATTTATATGAGAGCATCATAATTCAAACAGTACACCCATTTCAAGCAATAATACGCCTTCAACCAAAAACAGCAAAATTACCTCCCTCGGGATTGGTAAAAGGCATTTGTGGAAAAGTAGTTTATTTACCATTAGATCTAAAAGAAAATGTGCATACTCTAGGAGTGCAACGTCCAATGCAGCAATTTTTAATTATCTTAGTAAATGGAGTACCTACAAAAGACAAAAAAATATGGCAACAGCTAGTAGATTTACATAAAGGTTAGACAAGCCTTCCAATATCTTAAAGAGAATAATCAATATACAAAGAAATTATAATTGAAGAAAACTTGAAAGATACAACTGAAATAATTCAAGAAAACACAAGAAGCTGGTCAATTTGAGCTACTAGATCCTGCTACAATAGCAAATACTTTACACCATTATACAATTCATCCTTTGCACTCTAATGACACCATAGAAGATGTACTGGAAACGTACCAAATGTGTCAAACAAAAGGATCTCCAATCAGCATATGGGAAAAAAGTATAGAAGCACGTGCTTTTCCTCTACTCTTTCCTACTTGCAAAGGAGGAAGGTATGATGATAGACCTATTCAAATATCAGCTTCAGAATACCGCTCATTACGGATGTATTCTGAAGATCCCAGATTTAGACAAAATGTGGAATACATATTCCACCTTCTCTTTGAAAGTGAACTAGCAACGTTATGTTATGGAGTTGCACACATATTATAATCAGGATCACACTTTCAAAATATGACAGCTACACAATTATTAGAAAAAGTGCAACAAAACGATGAGGTTTTACAATCAAATATTACAAATCTATTAGCAATATGTGTGGTACTAAAGAGTACTGATTTCGACGTCTTGGAGATGTACGTTGTATGATCAGAAACCTTGGCCCACCCACTTGGTTTGAAACATTAAGTTGTGCAGAACATGCATGGGAAGATTTACATGATTTGCTACGCATATCAAATAAAAACAAAACAAACATAGATATACTAACACCTGGAGAACTTTGTTCTTTGGATCCTGTTAATGTTTCAAGATATTTTCACCATCGCTTCATTGCTATGCTACATTTTATTTGGAATAAAACTGTTCCTCCCTTGGAGAAGTGCAACACTTCTTTTGGAGAAAAGAATACCAAGCCAGAGGAGCACCACATATCCACATGCTTTTATTGGTTAAAGATGCTCCTAAATTTGGTCAAGACAGTGATGCCACTGTTTTACAGTTTATTGAAAAATATGTCACTTGTGAAATTCCATCAGAAGCCACAAATAGTGACCTTCACGCACAAATTTTACAATTTCAAAGACACAAAGTGGAAAATATTGTTGTCGCAAATACAAAAACAAAGGGAAATACTACACCAAATGCTGATTTGGTTTCCCTAGACCAGTTACAAATACAGGTCAAGTGAACAACCTCATGTCTTCAGTTAGACATAGTGTTAAAGGTAAGTCACCTAAAAATACATATTACATAAAAATAAAAGAAGAAGAAAAATATATCAATGATTATAATGCAATCATTGCCCACTTATGGAATGCAAACATAGATATGCAGTACATTGTAGACAATTCTACTGCAGTTGCAGGATATGTCACAGCATACTTAACTAAAGCAGAAAAGACAGAGCTCCAAGACCTCTGGAATGACCTGTCATCAGATAAAACAGTGTCTCAGAAATGATACAGCTTGGGTATAAAAATGCTGTCCCATAGAGAATGTGGATCATATGAAGCAGCTGATCGTTTAACTGGTACTGCATTATATGGTAAATCTGAAAATATAGTATGGCTAAGTCTTGGTCCAGCTAAATCTAGAAAAAGAGTTCTAAAATCATATGAAGGTATAGAAACAATAGCCAAACGTGATCCCAACAGCCAAGACATTTTAAAAAACAATTTATTGGACATATACTACCCAAACAGAAGTAATACTTTGGAAAACATGTGTCTATACCACATAGCCCAAAACTACACATACAAAAATAATATGAAACCTGATGAAAAAAAAGGTAAATGTAAAGTGACAAACTGTGAAAGCAGCTTAGTTAAACTCACTAAACCAAATTTATTTAATCATATCAAATTGTCATTAAAGACTCCTCAACTTAAAGAAGTATATTACATGTCCCTGCTACAACTCTTCAAACCATGGAGAAAAGAAGAACAAATACTAGATAACTATGACTCATATGAGGATGCTTTCAAAGCAAATGAAAGCACTATAAGTGATGTAAACTTTACACAGTACAAAACAATGTTGCACAACAGCAACACGAAGAAGAACTCCAAGCCCAACTAGATAAGGACACTCCTGACAGTAGTCAACCATCTGTAATAGGAAGCCAAGAACCACTGGGAGAACCACTAATAATAAATGAGGTAGAATTAGCTATGATAGAAGTAGAAAACACCATGTGTCAGTATGAAGATAAAGAAGACTTAACTTTACTACAATCAAAACTAAACAATGAGCAACATAGCATTTTTCAAGAAGTAACAAAACAAATTGCACATGGTGTAAAACATGAAAATAAAGAATGTTCCTGCCATAATTATAAACCTATACTACTGTACGTCAGTGGTGAAGCTGGTTCTGGCAAAACATTCCTAATCAAAATCATTAGTAAGTTCCTTCAACAATTGACAAACAACAAACTGTCAGCTGTTGTCACTGCCCCCACAGGTTTAGCTGCCTACAACATAGGTGGTGTTACATTACACCGATTACTACTATTACCAGTAGAACACCAGACCAAATTAGACTATTACAAACTTTCTGCAGAAGCTGCAATGGAACTACGCAGAATATTGAAACAAATGAAAATGCTACTAATAGATGAAGTGAGCATGGTCTCCAATCTGATGTTAGCTTTGATTCACCTCAGATTACAAGAAGTACTCAAAACAGACTATGAAGAGCTCTTTGCAGGAAAACACATTATTGTTTTTAGAGATCTGCTTCAATTAACACCAGTAAAAGGTGAGCCTATTTTTAAAACATTAGGACACAAACTCTGCCGTAAAACTGTTGGCAGCATTGGAAATGTCAACCTTTCGCAACATCTCCAATACAGAGAATTAACAGAAAACATGCGGCAATCTGCAGATCTCACTTATGCCAACATTTTAAAAAGTATCAGAGTTGGTATACTTTCTAAAGAAGCAGAAGCAATATTGAAAACCCGGCACATTAATGCACTTTATGGCGATAATGCATGTGCTACAGATGTTATGGAACAATTAGCCCACAAAAAAGTCAATTGTATGGCCTTAATGCCAATGCTTGCAAGCTGTTTCAAATGCAATGAAATCATGCTAAGTAAAGAAATGCAACCAATCGTGGAAATTAGCGCCACAGACAAACTAGATGTACACGGTATGACACTTCCCATGTGTGACCAGGTCACAACAAGACTAAATAGTTTAGAAAAATCAATCTCAAACACAGCAGGCTTAGAAAAGATATTAAAATTATCCTTAAATTGCAGAGTAATGCTTAAACGTAACCTTGACGTGGACCAAGGACTAGTTAATGGAGCACTGGGTACAGTTGTTGGCTTTCAAACATACCCACGCGACGACAAAATTCAGTTTGTCAATATACTCTTTGACAAACTTTCAGAAGTAAAAATGATAGGACGCTCAACAGCTAGATTCCTTCTCTTCAAAGATATGTATGTACGCAGAGAACAATTTTCTCTAACTCTTGCATACGCAGTCATGATTCATAAATCACAAGGTCTTACCTTAGACAAAGCAATGATAGATATTGGTAACACAGTCTTTAAAGAAGGCATGAGCTACGTAGCACTATCACGCTTATGTACACTTGACGGTCTATTTCTAATCAACTTTGATGCAAGTAAAATAAACGCTGATATTCCTTGCATTTTAGAATACAATAGACTTCGCTCACTATACACCCCCCACCTAAACACATATTCTGTTCCACAAAAAGTAAAATGTTATAAAAGAAAAATAAATCAAACAGAAATGCAACAGGATGTCACTGCAAATCCTCCAAAAAGAGTAAAAGAAACTAATACTTCATCAAGTACCACAAGCAAAAAAGAATCAATTAGGGAAAGTAAACCAGGTACTTCTTTAAAGAAGGAAGACAAACTCCAAAAAAAGCAGTTAGATACAGAACTTCCTGGACCATTTATATTCTCTAATATAGTTGGTGTAAGTTGCTACACAAATGTAGCAATGAACATTCTATTTCAATTACCACCAATTGTTGACAACATTTACTTACACAGTACAGACCCATTGTGTTTGCAAATGTTAGTACTTCACAGAAATGCAGCAAATAATCCTGACAACACGTATAGTGTTTATGGAATAAGACAACAATTGGACTACTGTGCTGGAATGGTGAAATTCACTATAAACTCACAGGAAGATTCACAAGAATTTCTAATGTACTTACTAGAAGTACTGGAAAACAAAAACATACCTATGAATGAAATCTTTCAGATTTCATACATGTGGAAACATACATGCACTCTCTGCAACAATGTGACACAAGAAGAAATCCCCAATGAACGCTTCATATATATATCAATACCAAATTGTGAATCCATTCCATTTCAGCGACTTGTACAAAATGCAAACCATGGTAGATTATGCTCTACCTGCAATTCAGATAATCACTCCACGTTAGTAATACAAACACATAGTAAATACATAATACTAATGCTTCTACGTTACAATGCAGATGGTACCAAAAACAACTGCAAGTTGACTGGATTCACACCTGGTCAAATATCACTTGGTAAGAAAACCTTCACAACAATAGGTATAATCTACCACGCAGGAGCCACAACCAATTCAGGGCACTAAACTGCATATATAAAAAAGAAATGTGGATGGTTTGAATGTAATGATAGTACCATTACTCTAAAGCAGAGATTACCAGCAAATCTTACAAACGCTTATTTGATGTTCTTAAAAAACAAAATTTGATAACTAAACTGTATTTAAACCCTAAGTAAACTTGTGTTAAAAAAATATAAACTGTAAGAATACTCCAAAAGCCATCTAACTGCTCAAAGATTCTACAACAAATAATCAGATAAATGAATACCACTAAATTAGACCAAAAAATACACAGTTAGAATATGACAATTGGTATCTAACTGTCCCAAAATTTAACAATATCCAAATAGATAAATCAATACCACTAAAATATATCAAAAAAATAGACAGTTAGAATATGCCAATTGGTATCTAACTGCTCCACAATTTTATAATATCCAAACAAATAAATAATATGTTACTGCTCCAAAAAAATGCAACAAGCCAAAGTATAAAGCATTAGCCAGAAACAACAAGTGAGCACTGAAAACAAACAAACAAATAAACTATAGCATAACAGAAAAAATTTTTTTTAATCCAACATGGATTTTTTTTCTCCCACAGACCCAATGATTTTAGCAACAAATACAGAAACTGAGCAAATTGCACAGTACTCTGATTTGTAATCTACTAAATATGAGGGTCCAAAAAAAAAAGTATTTTGATTATACAATGTAATAAGTAATTACAAAATACTAATACTAACATGCTATTTTCTTTTATCACAGAAATTAACAAGAAATACATATACTCCGGTTACTAGACCAAACAGTAAGTATACAATAATAAGGAGAACCATCGCAGCATATCACATCCATAGTATCTAATACCTTTGTTCCTTATACATTTGTTTTTCACCCAAAGTTATAAGCAAATATGAATGTGATATGCTGCGGTGGTTGTGGCCAGGGCATAGAGTCTTGGGTGCATGGCCAAATGGCCAAGCACCCAAGACTCCATGCGCTGGCCACAACCACCACAGCATATCACGTCCATAGAGTCAAACATTTCAACTATGGTCTATGGAAACTTTTTTTGTCCGCGGACATTATGAGTGTTCTTAGAACACTTTCAACTTGCCAGTGAACAATACGGACAGCGTTTTCAGGACACCCCCTATGAACATTTCAGAACAACGCAATAGTTCTTAGAACACTTTCAACTTGACAACGAACAATACGGACAGTGTCCTCAGAACACGCCCATTTTGTTTATTTGCGAACATTTCAGGACACCGTGAGTGTTCTAAGAACACATTCAACTTGCCATCGAACAATACGAACAGCATCTTCAGGACACCCCCTACGAACATTTCAGAACAACGCGAGAGTTCTATGGACAGCATCTTCAGGACACCCCCTACGAACATTTCAGAACAACGCGAGAGTTCTTAGAACACATTCAACTTGACAGAGAACAATACGGACAGCGTCCTCAGGACACCCCCATTTTGTTTATTTGCGAACATTTCAGGACACAGCGAGTGTTCTTAGAACACATTCAACTTGCCAGCCCCATTTTGTTTATTTGCAAACATTTCAGGACACTGCAAGTGTTCTTAGAAGCGTCTTCAGAACACCCCCGTTTTGTTTATTTGCAAACATTTCAGGACACCGCAAGTGTTCTTAGAACAGTTTCAGCTTGCTTGCGAACAAAACGGACACATATTGAGTCCTCAGAACACCCCCCATTCAGTTTATTTAGAACATTTCAGAACACCCGTGATGTCCGCAGACAAATCGAACATAAAAAGAACATCTAACACATAAGAAAACACAACTTTCATCCTATCTCATACACTCCCACCCCCCAAACACTCCTACACACCAACACACTCTACTAAACAAAAATAATTTTGAACAAAGTTTCACCGCGCTGTCCAAGATGGCGGCGGTACCGAAAATCTGACACGCTTCACGCTCCACGCCGTCCAATCAGCGAACACGTCGCATGTCCGTGGACATCACGCAAGCCGATTGGCCAATCAGGACACTGTCCGCAGAGCGAACAGAGAAGTGTGTCCGCGGACCGAACACAGATATCACTAATTTTTTTTGACCTACTTTTTGGTCATTTTAAAAAAACTACTGGACGGATTTTCACCAAATTTGCTAAAGGACGCTTTCGGGACCAAGCCGCTGCTCCTGGTCCAAATTTGGTGAAAATCTGTCCAGCGGGTTTGGCTGTACACGCAAGCAAAAAAAATTCCCATTCAGTCTATGGGAAAAAAAATTCAGAATACTTTTCTTGCAAAGTTTGGTGAGGATTCATCCAGGGAGAGCAAAGTTATAAGCCGCCCAAAAAGTGCTCTTCCTATGGAAACACCAACTTAGCCATAACTACATGGCCACTAGCGTGGCCATGTAATTATATATATATATATTTTTTACACAGAAATGTCTAGTACTTTGGAATGGCTGGAAGAAAAGTGTCCTTGTGATGAAATTAGTGAAAACAGTGATACTAATGGTAGACACTACACTTCTCTATATAAACCAATTTTTACCCTTTAGTTTGTGTACTTACCACATTTTTTTTAACACACCAACCAGACATTAAAAATAATACAGAAACAGAGACCTTAGAAAATAATCTGCAGTCAATGGAGCAAAAAATGGATCTATTAAAGGAATAGTGCACTCAGAAATTTGATTGTGCCAAGGGTTCAGGCATGTGTTTCCAAGCATACGTTGATCGATTGTACAAACTTTTCCTATGCACCTTAACGTAGATTTGCTCTTTTTTACACATGATATTTCAGGCAGTAGAGCACGACCATCTTGTGATAATCTAATCCGTTGCCGCATCGCCCAAGGTGCTGTGCTCTGGCTGCACTAATTAATATGCCCCGCCCCTGAGGCTGACATCACCAAACCTAGTGATATTCTACACCTATCTCCAGGACTTTACTGGGAAGCATAGCCAAACACACCCAGTCATCACCTATGTGATAACGTTAGTTGACACAGAACCCAGAATATCAACACACATCTCACAACACAGCGTGTCCCAATTTTGAATATAAAACAATACTTTTAAAAGAAATAGCAAAACTGTACAGTTTGTAAAGTACTTTTAATTCACAATTAATGCTCCGAGAACATCCAGTGATTGCCATTTTCAAGCAAATGGGTAATTTTTTTCTTTGTTCTCGATCCACAAATGTTTATCGTGAGTCATGCAGTGTTCCTTTTGGGTATAAGAAGCGAATTGGACACACTGTGAAACACAAGGCTTTGGCATCAGCTTGGCGCTAGGCCACCTTAAAAGATGTCAGGTTGATCCTTATCGCTGGTACCGCATAAGGGCATATCGGCCCATGGTGATCGTCCCAAAAAAGAGTGACTGTGATCCACCCATTCACGTGTATCTGCAGGTGGCGGATAATAAACACATCATTTGGTATCTGGAATCGATGACAATCGCAGAAAGGTAGGATGTAGCTGTTTAAAAATTATAACAGAAATGTGTCTCAGTAGCCAATCTTTATCACAGTTTATAATTTTAACCATTAATTTGGCCCCGTGTTACAACTATTGATGAACACGGACTTGAAAAAATGGGAACACAGAGAAAACAACATGGACAGTACTCTTCATTTTTCTTCAGAAGTTAGTGCTTTGGAGTATGGTCAGCTCAAAATGGGATGTGGAGGCTGACGCTACAATCCTGGAGCAAGCTAAGGGCAAGAAGAAAACAGATGGAATTTTTATTAAATATTAGCGTTCAAATACCCGTTTGTGGAACCTGGGGGAACCCACTAGTGGACTACACGCATCTCGATGCTGGACTGCCCATGTGCCCAGGACAAAGCCAAGTACACACACAGGTTTTAATTGCGTGTCATTGCAATATGCCACAAACAACAACCAAGTACAATGTAAGCCAGCAATAATGTTCGGTCGAATGATAAGTTGACTCGTTTGTCTATAAAATCGTCAAAAGTAAAACTTACATGTTATTCAGCATTTCCATTCTATCTGTGCAACGCACACACTCCGTTCAGGTCAACAAATTTTCATAAAATCAAATTACATGTTCCTTTGTCCAGTTTTAGAATGGTGAACCTTATCATATTTGAAAGTGTTGAACTTTATACTGTGAACGATGCGTGGGTTTTCTCAGCTCGGTAGCAAAAATTCAACGGCGCTGATCTTCCCTCAGAATGGGAGCCAATAGCCCTTCAGAACATAGTGGCATTAGAAATATTTTTGAAAAACATATGAATTGTTTGCTATCATTCAGCAATGCGGGTGACATTTCTACGGATTTACTTTTTTCCTCTGGAGAACTTTGCACTCTCTGTGCGACTCCCATTGCTAGTCCACACCACCTGTCAGATCAGCTGATATCCTCTTCACACAGCAAATCATGTAAACATTTTTCAAAGGAGCAAGACTTGAGCCCTGACAAAATGTGCGTGTATGAGAATGTCCGAGCAAAGCCTGCTGCAATCCCCTCCGGCCAGGCCGGGGTCCCCTGACCCCATGACTGCATTTATATATTAGATGCCTATAATTTGCACATGTGTGTTTGTACTATCACACTTTTGGTCACTAGCAAGATAAATGGTCTGGGGGTCTTGCCACCTTACAAATACAGACACATAGTAAATACGTAATAGTAATGATTTTACGTTATAATGCAGATGGTACCAAAAACAACTGCAAGCTAACTGGATTCACACCTGGTAAACTATCACTTGGTAAGAAAACCTTCACAACAGTAGGTATAATCTACCACGAAGGAACCACAACCAATGCAGGTCACTACACTGCATATATAAAAAAAGAAGTGTGGATTGGTCAAATATAATGATACCAACATTACTGTAAAACAGAGAATGAGAAGGTATGCGACCTACCTCAAGAAGGCCCACCCTACATTTTCCTCTTTCCACCTGCTGAGTACAAAAAACAACACTATTGTCCCATATAACCCTAGGTACTAAACCTGAAAAAGAACCTTGGCATTTGGAAGTATTTTCATTACTGCCTGAACCAAGTGTTCCAAACCTGCCAACAAAGTAGGTGCACTGACATACCATACATGCAAAGCACCACAGTGCAAAACAACTACATGTGGACTGTTCACCCTGCCCATATCTCCACAAACTTGTCCAATTCCCTGCACATTGAAACCAGGTTCAGTGTTCCACACCACCTCCACTCCTTTAACATGAAAATTGTTTGCCACATTCCTGCATTTAGCATTCTGCTCCAAACCATGCACAGACATATCTCCAACCACCAACACCCTGACTTTCTCCACCTCTGCCATCTTCACTACACACAGCCTCTTTCAACACAAACCACAACCTCAACATCTGATTGGCTGATCCCTACAGTCCATTTTCCATGCTGGATTTGCTGAGAAACCCCAGATGTCGCACGTCCTGTCCACGAACAGCCGCGGTAACCGCGGAGCAGGTAACACTGGGGCAGCCCTTCTACCCTTTCCACTTCAATCTCTGCACCATTTCCTCATTGGCTACTGTTAAGCAGTCACACAATCATCCACCAATCACATCCAAAAACTCTATATCATCACAGATCAGCAATTTAGATGTACTATTGGTCACTCTCAGTACAATTCGGCTGTGACTGCAAAGGACCTACAGCAACAACTACTATGAAACTCCCCAAGATTTCTACTTGCAGATTCATGCACATCCACATGCATGTACACAGACTACAGGTAAGAATATTTTGTACACATTACATGTACTCTTCTAGGAATACAATGAATCCCAGGAGGATAGCTCAGTGCAACGTGCACGCCTTGGAAGCAAGACGACATGAAGCAACACAGGTTCGATTCCCGGGTCCACGCTTAGAAACCTCTGGGTGTTTAAGTGCATTATAAATACGCAACTAAGACAAAATAATTACGCAACTAAAAAACAAACAATTCCTGTAACAGTGCCTCGATGCCGGTGGGCTGTGTAGCGCTTTAAAAATTTATAATAAAATAAATGAAAATATAAACAGAGTAACTGCCACTTACCCTGTATAAACTGTAAAATGAACTTACTGCCATTTCTCCCATCGGCTATGATGAAGTGTCAATTGCAAACCTTTCTGCTCTCCACATTTTTGTTTACAAACCAAGTAATCTAAAAAATATTTATTTCAAATTAAATGATGGGAAAAATAACAATATAATTATGAAAAAGGCTGTCCAGTGTGTTATAAAATTACACGCAGCCAGGATGAGTACATGCATCTTCATTCAAGCACACACACAGACAATATCATTAAAAATGCTCCCAGGTCAAACAACACCACTGCCTCTACATGAAATCCTTCTGCTTGATTTCCCACACCTTCACAAATGCATACATTGCATGCTTTTCTGTACATTCTCTGCCATTTACCCTGCAAAAATAGCACAAAATGCATATGATTATTTCTTCTATCGCTTAACATCCAATAACATAACATTAAAAAAACAAGTGTGCTCTATACGTTTACTATTATACTCATTTGTAAAACATATTCAACTAACATATTCTAAATAAAATATACAGGATGCACATGGGCAAAGGAAAGTGCATGTGCGTAATATGCTCAGTTGTAAGAAAACACTACTACTACAACAAAAACAATGTCTACATTAACAAAAGTGCTATAAACATACATATTCACTAACTTCTTTCTTTTACAATTGCAGTGAAGACCACTCTCCTGAAAAGCAGCAGCGCCTGAAGTACGAACATGGACTTAGAAGAAACCTACTCTTTCCATACAAAAAAGTAAGTACAATACTAACATAATGTTCTAACTGTTACTCAAACACACTAGCATTTTCGTATTGTAGAACAAACAAGTGTATTACCTCTTTACCATTATATGTAGTATTAGTGCTTCCCCTTACTAGTTCCATACTTTCTATTGTCCTCTGAAGCCCAGTATATTAACACACACATACAAGAATAACCTTCCCAACTTGATGTTGCTGTCCATTCCACAATAACACACCTCCACAATCATCCTTACCATCATACTTAGGCACTCATGCACAAAGCATGCATACACTGCACAAACCACACTTTCTTTTTTTCTCCAACAGACCCCAAAGAATGCCTACCAAAAAGCAACTCCATAGAAAGCACCGCAGAAGTAGAGCAAATCAAAATAAATGTGTCCAAAATAAGCATCCATCTCTAGCAGATTTTGTACAAACATTTCAAACAATGCAGCTAATACAGTCATTTAGCGAAACAGAACAAGCTTCCAGTACAGAAACTTTGCCTCCTCTATCAAAATGTAAAACGAAACAGAAAGTGATTAACAAGACGTCAGCTACCACTACTGCTAATGCTGCACCTATAAATCTTGATGTAGTGGCAAGTAACCATACCAGAAAAATATATTACAAAACATTTTCCACCCCAGAGTCCATCAAAACCTTATAAAAACAGGAGAGAAATCATGCACAACCCTTAAAACCTACCGTAGAAAATGAATCCTAGAAAGTCTCATAGACACTGCAATCCTTCTCAAAAGGAAGTTATTTATTTTAGTTTTAAACAGAATGAAACCACTAATGAAACTAACTACTAAACTACAAAAAAGACTTCTCAATAAACAGAATATCAACAAAAATAGCTTCTTAAACATCTGTGGAGGTGAATGGAGTCACACCATGAGCACAGAGCCATATTTTAAAGAAGAAGCATATAAACAAAAGCAAACAAACCCAATTGCCATACATAGCAGTGGACGAGGGTGTGAAAAACTTAATAACACCATTATGGAACAAGAAACTCTGCTCATAAAAATATCCCCAGTCAACTCAATATCACCTCTCCATTCTACTGAACCAAATCGTCCAGTCAACAAATGGCCATGCACATCAATGTGTAACATTGCCCAAAAATCTTTCAAATCTTTATGCCAGTTCCTCAATGAGTATGTAAAAAGCAAAGACAAATTCAAAATGAAACTACTACAAAATGCGGATGCCTGTCCAGTGCGCAAATACACAGGACTACAAGGACATTCATTAGCCTGCATTTCAGGTCCTATTTGCAAAAGCACCTTCCATTATATCAAAATTATATCTACACATCATTCAACTATTAGAAACCTGGTCCATAAACTCTACTATGCTAAAAGTCCTGCTTTAGCACTAGCCAATTTAAATAACAATCTTCTGCATGGTACAGCCAAACAACTACTCGAAGAAATAGAGCATATCCAGAGAAAATATTTTGGAAGTGAAAGCCACTTACAGAATGGCTTTACAACAAACTAGCAACTACTGTAAAATAGCAACCTTCTATTAAACACATACAAAAAAGAAATACTTAAGTTAAAAGTACCTCCGCTGAAGTACCAAACCATGTGTGTGTGTGCTGCCGCATTACTTTTTATAAAAGTAGCACAAAAATTGTAGACATAACGTACAAAATAGAAGACAATGAAGATTCCAAATGGTTCCAATTAGCTCTCTACCTTATAGCAGAAAACAAATATGAAATTACTGAACCCTTAATACTTTTTAATTACTGCACTGCAAAACTTCACAACAACAAACACCTTCATGTGTTATCACAAATAACTTGGAATTATTCCCATGACCAAAACCGCTGCAACAACTACATTTTTATGAGAGCATTATAATTAAAACAGTGCACCCATTTCAAGCAATAATACGCCTTCAACCAAAAACAGCAAAATTACCTCCCTCTGAATTAGTGAAAGGCATTTGTGGAAAAGTAGTTTATTTACCATTAGATCTCAAAGAAAATGTACACACTCTAGGAGTGCAACGGCCAATAGATCAATCTTTAATTGTCTTAGTAAATGGCATACCTACAAAAGACAAATAAATTTGGCAACAACTCGTGGACTTACATACAGTTAGGCAGGCCCTGCAATATCTAAAAAACAATAATGAATAATACAAAGAAATTAATATTGAAGAAAACCTGAGAGAAACCATTGAAATAATTCAAGAGTCACCAGAAACTGGCAAATTTAAACTTCTAAATCCTGCTACAGAATCCAATATTTTAGACCATTATACAATTCATCCTTTACACTCTAAAGACATTATAGATGATGCACTAGAAAAGTACCAAATGCGACAAGCCAAAGGATCTCCAATAAGCATTTGGGTAAAAAGTAGAGAAGCACAGGCCTTTCCTCTACTCTTTCCTACTGGAAAAGGAGGAAGGTATGAAGATAGACCTACACAGATAAATGCATCAGAATATCGCTCTTTATGAATGTATTCTAACGACCCCAGAGTCAGACAAGACATGGAATACATATTCCACCTTCTCTTTGAAAGTGAACTAGCAACTCTATGCTACAGAGTTGCACACACATTAAAATCAGGTACCCATTTTCAAAATATGTCAGCTTCGCGATTATTACAAAAAGCGCAAGAAAAAGATAAGGTTTTAAAGTCAAGTATTACAAATCTTTTAGCAAACATGCAAAAGAATACTTGTTCCGACGTCATGGAGATGTACGCTGTATGATAAGAAACCTTGGCCCACCCACTTGGTTTGTTACATTACGTTGTGCAAAATATGCATGGGAAGATTTACACGATTTCCTACGCATATCAAATAAAAACAAAACAAACATAGATATAAAAACACCAGGAGAACTCTGCTCTCTAGATCCTGTAAATGTATCAAGATATTTCCATCATCGCTTCATTGCTATGCTACACTTTATTTGTAATAAGACTGTTCCTCCCCTCGGAGAAGTTCAACACTTCTTCTGGAGAAAAGAATACCAAGCCAGAGGAGCACCACACATCCACATGCTATTATGGATTAAAGATGCTCCTAAATTTGGTCAGGACGGTGATGCCACTGTTTTGCAGTTCATCCAAAAATATGTCACTTGTGAAATCCCTTCACAAACAACACATAGTGACCTTCATGCACACATTTTACAATTTCAAAGACACAAATGTGGGAAATATTGTTATTGTAAATATTTTTTAAAAAAAGGCAATACTACACCAAATACCGCTTTGGTTTCCCTAGACCAGTTTCAGCAACAGGTCAAGTAAACAACTTCATGTCCTCAGTCAGACATAGTGTCAAAGGTAAATCACCTAAGAACACATATTACATAAAAAGAACAGAAGAATCAAAATACATCAATGATTACAATGCAACCATTGCCCTCCTATGGAATGCAAACATAGATGTCCTGTACATTGCAGACAATTCCACTGCAGTTGCACGATACGTCACAGCCTACTTAACCAAAGCAGAGAAAACATAGCTTCATGACCTCTGGGATAACATATCATCTGACAAAACACTATCACAGAAATTGTACAGCTTAGGCATAAAAATGCTCTCTCATAGAGAATGTGGCTGCAGACCATTTAACCGGTACTGCCTTGTATGAAAATCTGACAATATAGTATGGCTAAGTCTTGGTCCTGCTAAATCTAGAAAAAGAGTTCTCAAATCATATCAAGACATAGAAACAATAGGCAAAAATGATCCCAACAGCCAAGACATTTTGAAAAACAATTTACTAGACACAAACGACCCAAACAGGAGTACCACTTTGGAAAATATGTGTCTCTACCATGAAGACCAAAACTTCACATACCAAAATAATATCAAACCAGATGAAAAGAAAGGTAGATACAGAGTTGTAAATTGTGAAGGCAGCTTAGCGAAACTTACCAAACACAGCTTAATTAATAATATCAAATTGTCATTAAAAACTCCTCAACATAATGAACTATATTACATGTCCCTGCTACAACTTTTTAAACCATGGAGAAAAGAAGAAAAGTTACTGGATACATATCACTCCTATGAAGACGCTTTCAAAGAAAATGAAAGGACTATAACAGACGTAAACTTTACACAGTACCAAACAATGCTGCACAATGAACAGCGACACGAAGAAGAACTCCAGGCCCAACTACAAGTGGACACTCTCGACAGAAGTCAACCTTCTGTAACAGGTAGCCATGAACCACTTGGACTGCCACTAATAGCAAATGAGGCAGAATTAGCCACGACAGTAGAAACACCATGGGGCCAATTCATGGAACAAACGTGCGCCGAAAATCCATGCGCAAGCAGGCGCAGGTAGCGCAAGCACGAGAAACGCAGCGCACGCGCACATGTGCGATTCAAGGAAGATGCTGCGCGTGTTTCCCGCTGTCCGTGCGCCCAATCCAGCCATGGCGCACGCAGGCATACACGGCATGCACAGCAAAAGCCCACATAGCGCGGCGCACACAACCAAAGTGGGCGGAACAGTGGGCGTAACACGCGGAATGGGGAATAAAGCGTGAAAAAGAAGGCGTCACTGGGGAAGTACTGCAGGGACCTACATGGAACGCCCACACGCACGCGAACAACCCGTATTCATGGATCCGAATACGGGAAACCCGCGCATGGCAAAAGACGCACACAGGCGTCAACGCGTCCGCCACACGAAGGCAGGCGGAAGCGTCCCCGCGCACAGTATAAAAGTGCGTGCAAACAACAAACACGTATATACAGCTACGATGAATGCCCCATTTGTCGCAACACTGATCGTGGGACATCGCAGGAGGAGGAGAATAGCCAGGGCACGCATTTTCGCACCACGGACAAGCCTTTTTGGGATGCCTGACGACCAGGTCTATGGCAGGTATAGGTTTCCACCCCCCATCATCCTAGAGCTGGTCAGGGAGTGGGAAGATGACCTTACATCCCCCACCCTTTGCTCCCAAGCATTGAGCCCCTTGGAGAAGGTGATCAATGTCCTGCATTTTTTGGCCACTGGTTCATTTCAGCGGACTACTGCCATAGTGGGAGGGGGGGTCTCACAGGCCACGCAGTCACGCTGCCTACACCAGGTACTGGCAATCATGACAGCGCACCCCTCAGTCCGCAGGCACATATACATGCCCAGAACACCCGCAGAAAGGCAGGCCGTTGTCCTGGATTTTTTCAGGGTGGCACACTTCCCCAAAGTGCTTGGTGCCATAGATTGCACCCATGTGGCCCTACGTCCACCTAGGGCCACTGAGCACATCTACCGAAACCGCAAGCACTGGCATTCCATCAATGTACAGGTGGTATGCGATGCAAAGGGAATCATCACCTCTGTCTATGCAAACTACCCTGGCTCCACTCATGACAGTTTCATATACAGAATGTCCGCCCTGAGCCGGGCCCTGGAAGCTGGGCAGCATGGCGACACATGGCTCCTAGGTGAGTACAAATGCCCTTGCACATGCATGCAAGTCACACACAGACAAATACCCAAACCCTAATAATCTCAACTATTATCACCTCCCCAGTGGACAGTGCCTACCCTCTGAGCAACCACATGATGACACCAATCCGGAACCCCACCACACCACCCCAGGTAAGATACAACACCGCCCATATTGCAACCAGGGCCATAGTGGAGCCCACATTCGGAGTGTTCAAGTCACGTTTCCACTCCCTTGACCGCTCTGGCGGGAAGCTACTCTATGCACCACCAGTAGTGTGCAGGATCATTGTGGCAGCATGTGTCCTGCACAATGTTGCAACACGGCAGGGCGTACCGGTGGACATGGTGGTGCCCCCACATCCCCAACCACAGGCACAGGCGCTGCCCATGGGAGGGGACAGGGCACGTGGCGAGGAAGCCCGGACCCAGCTTGTGGCCACATTTTTTACCTAAACTCCGACCCCTGCGGAGTGCACACAGGCCTGGCACATACCAGGTGACAATGGATGATGACAAAGAGACAGTCAACTGTCACAACCCTACCACCCTGAGATAGTTACCATGGAAGTGCCACATTGCATGCATCCCTAGCTACTTAAACACAAGCTCTCCTGTGTGACCAAAAGGCACACATATGACATGACATGATATGGCCTATACACAAGTATTTCAAGGTGCGATGAGGCAGGGAGGGGGGAACAAGGGAAGACAGACAACGGTACTACTAGGCCAGGTGTCATTAAGATTGTGCAAGTGCAGGGGTAGGGGGAAGGGAAAAGTGCAAGGGGATGGGGAGGGGGGGAGTGCAGTACAGGGGAAGTGGACCAAAAAACAAATACATAGGTCAGCTAGTGGCAACTGCAAAGGTAAGTGCAGACAAGTGCTGGGAAGGGGGAGCTGTAGGGATAGAGAGACAGTACCGCAGTGCAGGGAATGCCAGGGAGGCAGTGCAAGTGGAGAGTGGCTGGGCCAGGGACCGAGGTCGGTGAGAGTGGCCCAGTTGCAGATCCAGTGCAGTTCCAGTGAAGAATTTTGCAAGGGAGAGGCAGAGAGAAAGCAGAAGCAAAGAGGAAGGTCTTGAGGTGCTTCCCGAACCGGAGATGGTTCCCCTCAAGTTCCAGTGAGGCAGGAAGGCTGTTCCAGAGGGAGGGCCCTGCCGCGGAAAGAGATCTACCCCAGCTAGTTGCTCTGAGAAGCGGATGACCCTAACATGCAAGGTGTGCATCACACACACCTGCAAAACAGGCCATGGCCATCACTGTTATGTCACTCAAACCCTCCCAAACCACAACATGACATGGCAAGCAATACCCATACACCAACACAGTAACAATAAGGTACACATTGCCATGTCCAAAATGTACAGGGCATCAGACAATGATGCCTGACCTGGAATCAGATGAAATGACAGACCAACAACCTCCCACCCAAAATAAGTCATTTCCAAATGCATTACAAGAGTTGTAGACGTAACATAACAATGAATGCCTGTCTACATGCACATTGTGCATTGCAAAATCAACACTGCAGCTTCTGGTTGCTGTGTCCTACTCCTGCAACACACTGCTCAGCGCACAGCACAGTGAACAGCCATTGTGTGTGATGCACACCCTGAGCATCACATCTAAGCGACAGACCACATCAAAAAGCAAATTAGGCATGTACAGGATCCATAATTGGTCACAGAACATGTGCTGCAGGGACACAGTGGGCACCAGAAGGCAAACAGTGTACACGTGGATATGCAAGGGTGGGAGTACATGTAGTGCATCAGAGTGCAAGTGTGTGGGTCAGCAAGGACATGCACTCAACATATGCATGTGCCATCAAGTGACCATCAGTGTTCTCTACACATCACATGTGAACATTCACCATGTGTACACCCCAACATGTCAAACCATAACTATCCCCTTGCACCTGAAAGGTAAACACAACACATGAACAGGCATTGATCAGCAGAACACAACATGTAAATAGGATACCTCCATTACAATGTCAGGGTTCCCATAACACTGCAGGGCAAGGCAACTATCAACAACAACCCCCCCTCCCTCACAAATGACCATGACCCACTGAACAACTGCACCTGGGTCATGGAGCCTTCAACCCTCAATTCCACCTGGCCACAGGATCACCTTTACCCTTCGTCACCATCTCCCCCTGTGTAAAAAGGTGCCTGCACCCTCAGAATCCACACTCATTTCCAAAATCACAAAATCCAAGGCATAAAAAAGAACCAGAACACCCTCCAGTAGATGACTTGACGTAGCAGTACCTCACAAAGGCCAAGTACTACCACAATGATGCAACAACCAAGGTAGCACAGTAAAACAATTTCACAACAGGATGTGAACCATGTGTGGTACATAACATAGGATGATGCACCATGAACGGATGTGTACTGTCACAGGTCCCGTGTACAGGCGCGGGAGTGTCACGAAACAACCACCCCCACTGTGTCCCGGGTACCTGCAAGGTCAAATTCACACAGGCCCCTGAGACCCTGGTGGGGAAGGAGGGTCAGGGATATGCAGTCGGGACAGGTGTTGGCACACTGGATAACTGGAATGAGTGGCAGGAGAGGGGAGGAGGAATGACACATGAAAGTAGGGAATGCACAAAAATGTACTACCTGCATGAACACATACACAATCCAAACAAACTTGGACATCATTGTCATGGCCTTCTGTAGTCCAGGCTTAGGAGTGGTACGAACCAACCACCCCCTCTAGGGTTTTGGCGTCTCCAAGTTCGGAGCTTACACAGGCATCCTAAACCCCAGCGGGGAAAGCGGGTTAGGGAACGTTGCTTGGATAGGTACGGGAAGCAGGAACACCGGGTAGAGGGTACAGGGTTCAAAATTGCATAGGATTCTGGGTGATTAGGGGGAAAAAAACATACCAAATTGAATCACACATACATACATGCATTAGTACACCCCCCAGCAAGCCTATGCAGAGCAATTTGAAAGAAAAACAACAAGACACTTAGCTCTGGTTTTGAGTGCTGACCTCCTGCCTGCGCACTCTCAGGTCCGGTTACAGGAGCACTGCAATGCTGCAAAGAGAGCCACAGTCAACAACCTGTACGTGCCAATTACACAAAAACACACCACCAAACATGCCCCATAGCAACAAACTACTCTACAAACAGACAATCTGGTGTAGATGCTTCGTACCCATATATAACATTACCCCTGTGACGGGTCATACACAGTCAATGCAGTAAGTCAGCCGCCGGTGGGTGCGTGGCAAATGGAACACCAATGTGTCACAATTCACACAACATGCAATGTTCCCTGGGTAAGCAGACAGACCCATATAGCAAGCCATGACTGCAGAGCAAGTTGCGTACCACCATGATCGAAACAAAGTTGGCAGTGCATTCATCATAAAGTACATGGAAATGAAATGCACTGCACTCGAGTATGTCCCTTGCTGTATGTCCCTGTGAGCTGCCCCTTTCCATGTCTCGGAAGGCTACATGGTTGATACAAGTGCCTCGATGGACCTTGGTGTACCGGAGGGTATGTGCCACTGCCCCTGCAGGTGTCCCAGACAACCTTACAATCAACAGCCATCAGTCCACCAACAAATCTGAGCTGCATTGTGTGCTTCAACACCAATATTCGTCCAAGCTCACCCTCAGTGCTGTGACTAAGCCTGCATGTGCAATTAGCCTGGTGCAAGCTTTGCTGTGTTGTGGCCCCCCTGTGCTGCTCACCTTTCCTGGAGTTCCTTGGAACACGTCAGCAGTTCTAGGATGTAGGTCTGCAATCCCTGTGCCTCTGCTTGTGCACACATGTGCATGTGGGCACCAACAAACGTGTCCAGAATTCCGTCGTCCAATGGGCCATGTCTGCTGGCAAAGGTGCTCTGGAGGCTCATCCCCCTGCAGAAAGGGCATGAAACACATGATTAATGCTTCAAAGTCATCTGTGTGTGTCTCTTCAGGCATCTCATTACTTGACCATGTCAGAGAGTCACAGCATAAATCACACCATCAGTCCGTCTTTCACATCCAAAGTGTGGAACACTATCTACAGCATGAATTGCAACAAGCACGTGTACAGTAAAGATAAGAAACATACTACACAATGCATAGAAATTAATGTACACATTAATCATGAAACACCCCATCTAGCAAAAGCTCAACAGTGGACAATAACACCAAAATCATCCCCACTACGGGTGTAAACACAAGTCACACAGCATCAGACATGCCACAGATATGACAGTCCAAAGCCCTTGTGTAAAAGTTTGTGACACCGAACCATCCTTGCGAGCCCATGGTTAAGGGAGGCAGGAGTGGCATATGGGAGTCAAGGACCCCAAGCAGCAAACACATACACAAGACAAGCCTGAAGGGCCCAGCTGTAACAGACAGTGGATGCCTTCAAAAGCCACAAAGCACTGCACCGTCACATGAAAGCACAATAGACAAGCAATTTTAAACTATATTAACTAATTACACTAACTATGGAAAACCTACATTACCTAATTAAACTAACTATCAAACAGAAACTTAACTAACTAAACTAAAAAGAAAAATCAAAAATGGCCACATACGACATGGGGGGGAGGCACCCAGGAGGGGGGAGGTACAGGGTGCTGCTCAACATCCACATGCGATGATGCTGAGCCAAAAAAAAAACCTCCATGGGCTCAACGCCTGCACAGCCCGACCTATGTGGGAGATGGATGGTCGTCCGAGTCTGGCTCATCCTGGAAAGGAGGACGTGGCACAGTAGCCTGGCCACGCCTAGCCGCAGCTTGCCCCTCGTCGGCAACAAGTCTGCCGGACGGGTGAGCCTGGTTCTGTGTGGCGATGTGACGTAGGTCTGCATGCAGAACCTCACGTGATACACCTGCTTCCTCTTGCAAGGTAGCATGTGTAACACGGAGTTCCTCCTGCAAGGCCTGGCTGGACAACCGCTGCACCTTTTGGCAAGCCTGTAGCTCAGCCGAGATGGTACGCTCAAGCTGTGCAAACCTCTCCTCTGCCTGCTGCCTCTGGGACATCATAAGGACACCCAGAGTGGATCTGAGGGAAGCATACTCCTCCCTCAGGGCATCCGTGTGCGCCTCTGCGTGAGCAGCAATTGCTTGACGCAGAGACGACATTTCAGCCTGGCGTGCCCTGTCTGAGGCCGCCATGCCCAGCCTGAGCGAGCGGGCCGTGGACCGTGCCGCCTGCTGCTGCAGAAGCACCTGCCTAGCAGGGGGGAGCACAGATCGGGCCACACGCTCCATGCTCTCAGCGATGTTCTCCATTGCTTCCCCCTGACGTTCTGAAATGGCAGTCATTTCTTGCTCCCACTCAGTATACTGTGGTTGTGCGCGTCAACTGCGTTGCCGGGCTTGACCCCTGTGGGACCCAAGGACCAGGGGTCCTCGCTGTGTTGGCACCGCCCGCGGCTGCACGACTACATGCCCCCGTCGACGTGATGTCCCAGGCACATCACTGACTGGTGTGGAGGGTGACCCTGTGTCCCGATCCACCACAGGCGGAGGAACCAAGACTGTCTGATCCCTCAGTGCAGGTGTCGCAGGCAGAGGAGTGTCCACATCAGAATCACTCACCCCTGACACATGGACTTGATGCTCATCCAACTCAACATGGACGTCAGAGTCGTAATCAAGGCTGGACTCATAGGCAGCCAGAGACAAGATGGACTGTAGCACTTGGGGGTTTTCGTGGCCTACCACCCCACGACCCCCACTAGTGCCGGGTTGATGTAGTGGTAACAACCCTGTGTCTGGCATGACAACACCATCCTCCGCCTCCATTGCGTCATCACCTGAAAAATAGAGAGAAAAAAGATCACTACACATGTCAGAAGCACACAACACACACACACCGACAGCAAACGCATCAGGCAGACATGTGACACACAACATATAACATGGCATGCATGCTGGGTCAACTTTGAATTGCTTCTGTGATCAGACCTCTTGAAAGGTGGCAGTTTCCATGGAAGTGGGTCTATACAGTGTGAGCCACACAGATTGTCAGACCCTAAACATGTGTGCAACGCAGGACTGAGCCACAGTTGACATGGGAAGGCTGATGAGATGGCAGGCAATGTATGTAACCAAGGACTTGTATTACAGTGATCATCCAGTCAAGGACACATAGGGGCATGCGTGCAATGCACACGGAGCATGAATGGGCACTCATGTCCCTGCGGGACATCTGACCTATGCACAGTACAAGTGAGATACCCTGCATCAAGTACTAAGGCTGTACCACACGGCATATGTTTGGCAGATTCTACACTGGAAGTTAGCATCTACACAGGACGCATGAACAAGAAAGTACACATTGGCAAGATTGAAGAACACCAGTGCAAAGGTGGAACTGGGGTGCAGAGTGGCGGAGGAGGGGCAAGGGAGCATGCCTACATGGAGTCCCCGCATGCAGGCAGAGGAGACATGCATGACGGAAGCATTGCATTACTTACACATCAGAACCATGTACACGTCACATGTAGCGGCAATCATGCACAACACATCCCACAAGTGAAACACACACGTCCTCAACAAACACCCATCAACACTCACTGGACTGGGCATCAAAGTCCAGCATCTCTCCCACTCCTTCGACCAATTCAGGTGGTATGAACTCCACAACGAGTGCCTCATGCGGAGTGAGCTCTATCTCCTCTGGTGCAGGCCCACCGCCATTCACCAGAGTCAAGTTGTAATTAGAGGCATGCTTAGCCTTAGTGCTGCGTTTGATGTCATTCCAACGCTTTTTGCACTCTTGCGCCGTGCGAACCTCATGGCCGAATGAACTGACATGTTCCGCAACATGCTTCCAGTGGGTGTCACGTTGTGCAGCCGTAGTCTGAATATTGGCACCCACTAGCATGTCACGGCTGTGGCCCCGCACGTAGTCCACAAGGAAGTCCAGTTCCTGCTTGCAGAAAGGCTTCTTCCTCGACGTGCAGGAGGTCGTGGCTGTGTGTGGGGTCCCAGCCTGTGCTGCAGGTGCAACCTTCCTCCTCTTGGACTGTGGCACAGACCCTGGCTGGCTAATGCCGCCCTGACCAGTATGGCCAGTGGGTTCGGTGGATTGAGCCAAGGGAGTGGCAGGTGGAGGAATGACCAAAGGCCTGCTTGTGTCAGTGGCAGCTGGGTGCCCTCTAATGGACCCTGCGCAGCAACATCAGCTGTGGCAGGGTCATTGACCGCAACGGTCCTGGTTGGCAGACTCACAACCGGGGTGCTGTTGGGTGCATCAGCCCCTACACTTGCCAACACCTGGCTGTTCGGGGCAGCAGATGACATGACTGCCCCAGGGACACATGTCTTGGTCTGAGCAGCCCGGCCTGCCCCTATGGTTTCCCTCCTGGCCTGTTGGAGATCTACCAAGGGCTCCTCAAGTGCCAACGCAGCCTGCGCTGGCAGACCCCGAGCCTGGGTGGCGGTGTCCACAGCTGCACCTGCAGCTACCACTACCCTTGGGCCCGTGGCAGTCAATGGAACGGACTGCCGGGTCACACGGGCGCCAGTGCCACATGCAGAAGCTGCATCCCCCGGAACCACAGGGGGTGGTGGCATGACTGCACTGACACATGGCACAACATTGTGCTCAAGTGGCGCACCCCTGCCTCTTCCCCCTCTGTGGCCGCCCTGGACACCCTGGAGTCCCCCTACTCCCTGGTCATCACTGCCACGTCCCTGACCACGCCCGCCACGAGGAGGACGCCCAGCTGAGGCGCCCCTCACCTTTGGTGGCCTCCCAACCATGGCACAGATGTAGTAGTGCCGGCACAGATGGAGTGGTGCCAATGGGAGGTGTACACCACAATTGACCTGGGCAATTGGGGTGAAGGGGGTGGGAAGCAAGATGTTAACAGTCCCCCTGCACCTGCAAGGCTGTATGTGACCCCTGTGATGTAGTGACGGGTCACGCAACGCTCAGGCACCCAAAACTGCAGTAAAACCGTGCACACAACCCTGCAGCCTACGTGCGTGGATTCAACCTCCCGCAGTACGCGGTGGCACCCAGTAACACGAATAACACGTACGCGTGGGACACGCAGGCTACTATGACATTGAAAATGGGTGCGATACACAGGGGCACCCGCAGTGGGAAAAAGAGCGTGTGTGACTCACCGTCTGACTAGCGCGATGCAGAAAAACACGCGTAGCCAATACCCCCACCAAAAGAAGAGATACGTCCTTGATAGCTGTGAAGTTGTGATGGCGCGCGGAACAACAGGAAGCAGAAACACACGTCAGTCTCCACGAAAGGCACATACAGCGAACTGCTGGGCCCGCTCACCTTTAACCCGTGCTGAGGGAAATGCACGTGCGCGTCACGTCACTTACGCGCATGGGCCCTTTCCTCGTATTACATGCGGGCATGCAGTTTTTCACGCGCGCTGAAATGCCCATGCACGCCTGTGCGCGTCACGTCACAGGGGCGCTTGCGCTTGAGGGGCCTTCTGTCCAATGAAATTGCGTATGCGTGCAGACGTGCTTACGGGCTAGGGGCCTTTCCTCGAATTACACGCTGACGTGCAGAATTTTCACGTGCCAAATCACTTCGTATCAAGCTGGCCACGCGTAAGCACACGGAAGACCACGCTCCTGCCCAGAAGGCCGAATTACTGCCCCCCAGAGCCCCGAGCACGCTCCCACCTGCCATCTGCTGCTGCCTGACTGCCTGCTGCCCACGTGCCCTGCCATTTGCTGCCTGCACATCAGCCAGGGGTGCTGTTGCTGTGACCACCCCTGCTGGAACCGAAGACTCCCGACTGGGATTCCATCGCTCCACAGCCCAGCCCCAGGACCCAGTTGCCACCCACTCCTGCCTCTGGGGTTGTCATGTCGGGCACTGCAACATCTGGCACCACTGACAACACCCGGCCAGAGAGGCAGAGGGGCACCAGCTTCAGTGCCAGGGAAGTTGGTGTCCTGGTGGAGCAAGTCCTGGGGCAGTATGATGCCCTCTTCGGAAGTTCCCGCGCCGACAAGGAAGGGCGGACTCGGATCTGGACTGACATCGTGACTGCCATCAACGCGGAGGGGGTGGCAGTCCGTGACTTACAACATGTCAAGAAGCGCTGGGAGGACTTCAGGTCCAGGACCCTGAACAAGGCCCGGCTCCTCTTGAAGGCAGCGGATGCTAAGGGGCGCCGGGGCCACTTGTCGGAAGATCAGATGAGGGTCCTGGAACTCATAACCCCAGCGCTCCACGTCCAGGTCCTTGAGAGGCAGACCCGTCTGGAGTCGAGCGGTAAGTGTACATGCATCCAGATTGTGAGCTGTGCGTGTGGTGATGTTTCAGTAGTTTGTATGGTTTCGAGTATGGGTGGGGGGTACAGGGCCGTGAGGCTAACACATGCGAGGGCTGTAATGTGTGAGACATGGATGGTGCTTGTGTGTGTAAGCTTGCATGCCAAATGCAGTTGTGTGGGCACACATGTTTGGATGAATGTGTATGTAAGTAGACATGTTCGTGATGTCACGCATGTATGTAGTTTTCAGCTGTATGAATCAGCACTGTGTACATGTGCATTTGTGTGTATTTGACTAGGGTGCAACAGTGATGCAACATGGATGCATGTGACAGTGGGATGTGGAAGCCTGATTGGCAGATGTGACATGGATGCCCATATGAACACTGCGACACTTGGCAGAGATGTACACATGCATGCAAGTGTGGTGGTGTGTGTACATGTGTAGTGCACTTCCTGTGTTGCATGTGATGTCTGGCTCAGCTTTGCCTGCTCATGCTGTTGTATGTGTATGGATGGTGCTGCCAGTTGCGGTATGGCTGTGGTATGGCTCATGTGTGCGAGTTGAAATGACATGTGTGTTGGGTATTGTGATGGCATGTTTGAGGTTTGCCAATGCCACTCATGTACAACTGTCATGTGTGTATGTGTCCATTGTACAGTTCCCTGATGCCTGTGTTTTATTTCTCCCTGTCTGCAGTGTCAACTGATGAAGAGGGCGGAGAAGGTGCTGTGGAGCCCACCGCCAGCCGGAGACGCAAGGCCCGGCTCCCCTCCCATGTTGTCATCTCGTCGGGGAGTGAGGAGTCCGGTGCCGCGTCCCAGGCCGCAGCTGCCGGGGGTAGGTCCAAGAGGCGGAGGTTGGAGTTGGACTCCTCAGAAGCAGAAGGGGCAGCGGGGACCCCACAGGGCCCAACGGGGGAAGATGGCACGGAGTCATCCAGGTTGGTGGGGGATTTGGTGGAGGAGGAGGCCGTGCAAGCAACAGAGACAGGGTCTGGAGGTGGGGATCCCACTGGTGCTAGTGGTGCAGTGCAGGACCAGGGACAGGAGCCAGCACAGGCCGCCGCGCAGGTGCCTGTGTGCAATCCTGTCCCTGATCCTGTCCCTGCATCATCTTGCACCAGCAGGGATGCCTACGTCCAGACCCGTTTTCAGGCAGGGGATGAGCTAACGACAACTGACCTTCCTCTGCCTGCGGACGTGGCTATCCGGGTCCGTGTTGAGCCTGTCCTGACTGGTGTGGCGTTGCGTCAACGGGCCATGCAAGGTGACCTGCAGTCTTTTTATGAGGAGACTGCACGTCATCTCAAATGGCTCGTTGACCGTGTCGACCTACTGGGACAGGTCACCCAGGCCGGATTCCTCCGTTTGATGGAGCTTGCTACGACCCCCTCCTCAACTGAACCCCCTATGCGCCAGTCGTCCTCCGTGCCCTCTTCCCACCCATCAGTCACCTGGGTGCCCTGTGGAGCTGCCTCTGACTGTGCGGCCAGGCTGGTGGAGGAGGCATCCCTGCCACAGTCGGGAGTCGGACGTCCAGCAGGGGTGGCCACATCAACGACTGCACCCCAGCCGGCGGAGGATGTGCAGGCAGCAGGAGGCAGTGCACGGGCAGAGGCACAGCAGCAGCAGCAACGTGGTGGGAGCCATGAAGGCTCGTGGCCTTCAACATCGGAGGGGCAGGCATCGGCCGGAGGGCAGGAGGACCCAGGACAGAGAGTGTCTTCTGTGTGGCAGCGGTTGGGCCACGCCATAGATGCGGAGCGGCAGCGGGCGGAAGAGGCATTGCTCACAATGGTCAGGGCGGAGAACTCCATGCGAAGGGCCCTGAGGCGGGCCGAGTGCCTCGAGGCAATCCGCAGGGGGTTGGAGGTGGACACGTCGACGGCCCTGCGGACCCTCGGGGCCATGGAGGAGGACCGCCTCCGGGACATTGAGCAGGAGTTTGATGATGCCCTGGCCCGGGACATCCAAAAGTGAGCCGTCAGACTAGCCCGCTGCCCTTGTACATAGTTATGTAGTTAGTGTTAGGTTTCCTTTGATTTTGAATTTATTTTGGACCTTTTGGACAATGGGCCACATGTTTGTATATAGTTTTTTTTATTAGTTAGTGTTGTTAGATAGGTTTCAATTCTTTTGTTGGGATAATGGACCCTGGCTTTTTCGTCTGTACATAGTTCACTGTTGGATTTTCTTTTTCTTTCACAATTTACCCATGGAGCAATGGCTTTCAATTATAATTTTCCATTGGATTTTCTTTTGTGGACTTTGACTTTGGACACCATTCCTTTGGATTATGATTTTTGGTTTTGCTTTTTTTCACGGACATGCTTCTTTTCATTTTTGTACATTCCCATTTCTGTTTCTTTATTTTTGATTATATTTATGTTTCCTTTAATACATATTTTTTGATCGAACTTCAATGTGTAGTATCATCTCATTGGTTTAATGCATACCATGATATGGGTTTGGAGATTCACTGACACCCATTGGGTGTATGTGAGGGACATGTGTTTGTTTCCAAACTTGCAATTGGTGTTCTGTCATGTAATTGCCAGGTGGGTGGATGCAATACTCGGGTGGGTGTTTTGCATTTGGAGGCTGACCATAGGGACCAGGGATCTAGATTGTGATGACATGTTGGCTGGGGTACATGAGTTGGGGCCTGCTGGCAGATGCCCCACAGTGCTGGGGGGTGGGTATGGTGGGGAACATGAGTTGGACATGGGTGGGGGCCTAGTGGAGGCTGCCCCTGCACTGCTGGGGGTTGGGGGTGATGGGAGACATGGGTGGGGGCCTGGTGGAGGCTGCACCTGCACTGCTGGGGTGTGGGGGTGATAGGGGACATGAGTGGGGGCCTGGTGGAGGCTGCCCCTGCACTGCTGAGGGTGGGGGTGCAGGGGAACATGAGTTGGACATGGGTGGGGGCCTGCTGGCAGGTGCCCCAAAGTGCTGGGGGGTGGGGGTGCAGGGGAACATGAGTTGGACATGGGTGGGGGCCTGGTGGAGGCTGCCCCTGCACTGCTGGGGGGTGGGGGTGATGGGAGACATGGGTGGGGGCCTGGTGGAGGCTGCCCCTGCACTGCTGGGGGGTGGGGGTGGTGGGAGACATGGGTGGGGGCCTGGTGGAGGCTGCCCCTGCACTGATGGGGGGTGGGGTGGTGGGAGACATGGGTGGGGGCCTGGTGGAGGCTGCCCCTGCACTGCTGGGGGGCAGGGGTGGTGGGAGACATGGGTGGGGGCCTGGTGGAGGCTGCCCCTGCACTGCTGGAGGGTGGGGGTGATGGGAGACATGAGTGGGGGCCTGGTGGAGGCTGCACCTGGTGGCGTGGCTGGGGGGTGGGGGTGATGGGAGACATGGGTGGGGGCCTGGTGGAGGCTGCCCCTGCACTGCTGGAGGGTGGGGGTGATGGGAGACATGAGTGGGGGCCTGGTGGAGGGTGCCCCTGGTGGCTGGGGGGTGGGGGTGATGGGTGACATGGGTGGGGGCCTGGTGGAGGCTGCCCCTGCACTGCTGGGGGGTGGGGGTGATAGGGGACATAAGTGGGGGCCTGGTGGAGGCTGCCCCTGGTGGCTGGGGGGTGGGGGTGATGGGAGACATGGGTGGGGACCTGGTGGAGGCTGCCCCTGGTGGCTGGGGGGTGGGGGTGCAGGGGAACATGAGTTGGACATGGGTGGGGGCCTGCTGGCAGGTGCTCCACAGTGCTGGGGGGTGGGGGTGCAGGGGAACATGAGTTGGACATGGGTGGGGGCCTGCTGGAGGCTGCCCCTGCACTGCTGTGGGGTGGGGGTGCAGAGGAACATGAGTTGGACATGGGTGGGGGCCTACTGGCAGGTGCCCCACAGTGCTGGGGGGTGGGGGTGCAGGGGAACATGAGTTGGACATTGGTGGGGGCCTGCTGTCAGGTGCCCCACAGTGCTGGGGGGTGGGGGTGTAGGGGAACATGAGTTGGACATGGGTGGGGGCCTGCTGGAGACTGCCCCTGCACTGCTGGGGGGTGGGGGTGCAGGGGAACATGAGTTGGACACGGGTGGGGGCCTGCTGGCAGGTGCCCCACAGTGCTGGGGGGTGGGGGTACAGGGGAACATGAGTTGGACATGGGTGGGGGCCTGCTGGCAGGTGCCCCACAGTACTGGGGGGTGGGGGTGCAGGGGAACATGAGTTGGACATGGGTGGGGGCCTGCTGGCAGGTGCCCCACAGTGCTGGAGGGTAGGGGTGGTGGGGAACATGAGTTGGACATGGGTGGGGGCCTGGTGGAGGCTGCCCCTGCACTGCTGGGGGGTGGGGGTGGTGGGAGACATGGATGGGGGCCTGGTGGAGGCTGCCCCTGGTGGCTTGGGGGTGGGGGTGGTGGGAGACATGGGTGGGGGCCTGGTGGAGGCTGCCCCTGCACTGCTGTAGGGTGGGGGTGATGGGAGACATGGGTGGGGGCCTGGTGGAGGCTGCCCCTGCACTGCTGGGGGGTGGGGGTGGTTGGAGACATGGGTGGGGGCCTGGTGGGGGCTGCCCCTGGTGGCTGGGGTGTGGGGGTGGTGGGAGACATGGGTGGGGGCCTGGTGGAGGCTGCCCCTGGTGGCTGGGGGGTGGGGGTGATGGGAGACATGGGTGGGGGCCTGGTGGAGGCTGCCCCTGCACTCCTGGGGGGTGGAAGTGATGGGGGACATGGGTGGGGGCCTGGTGGAGGCTGCCCCTGCACTGCTGGGGGGTGGGGGTGATAGGGGACATGATTGGGGGCCTGGTGGAGGCTGCCCCTGCACTGCTGGGGGGTGGGGATGGTGGGAGACATGGGTGGGGGCCTAGTGGAGGCTGCCCCTGGTGGCTGGGGGTGCAGGGGGACATTCGTTGGTGGGCAGTAGTGCAAGTTGACATGTGGGTTGGCTGGGGGGCATGGCCATGGTGGATGGGGTGCCTGCAGGACTTGTGCCACCTGCAGGGGCCGTGGAGGGTGCAGAGGGAACACCTGGGAGGACCCACACATGCAATTCACGTGTGGTGCTCCCCGCGCACCCCTGTAATACACGTACCCTGATGGAATCGCGTGTGATACTTTCCGCGCACCCCTGAAATACACGTACCCTGCTGATATCGCGTGTGAAACTTCCCGCGCACCCCAAGATACACGTAGCCAGGACATTCGCGTGTGGAACTTCCAGCGCACCCTGATATACATGTACCCTGCTGATTTCGCGTGTGAAACTTCCCGTGCACCCCAAGATACACGTAGCCAGGACATTCACGTGTGGAACTTCCCGCGCACCCCTGATACACATGTACCCTGCTGATTTCGCGTGTCAAACTTCCCGCGCACCCCCAAGATACACGTAGCCAGGACATTCGCGTGTGAAACTTCCCGCGCACCCCAAGATACACGTAGCCAGGACATTCGCGTGTGGAACTTCCCACGCACCCCTGATATACATGTACACTGCTGATTTCGCGTGTGAAACTTCCCGCGCACCCCCAAGATACACGTAGCCAGGACATTCGCGTGTGGAACTTCCCGCGCACCCCTGGAATACACAAACCCTGCTGATATCGCGTGTGAAACTTCCCGCGCACCCCGAAATACATGTAGCCAGGACATTCGCGTGTGGAACTTCCCGCGCACCCCTGATATACACGTACCTTGCTGAATTCACGTGTGAAAATTCCTGCGCACCCCTGATGTACACGTACCCTGATGGAATCGTGTGTGGAACTTCCAGCGCACCCCTGAAATACACGTACCCAGCTGAAATGACGTGAGGTACTTCCCGCGCACCCCAGTGATACACGTAGCCCGCTTGCCGTGCTGGTACAGGGTTAACGCAGCCCTTTGCGCTGGATTGGGGATTTTGATGGCTTTTCCTGTGCGAGAGGCGTTCTTGGGGGCGTAACTGGCGCTGCTGCAGGGTTGCTGCGCCACTGTGCGCCACAGCTGGTTTTGGTAGCTGGAATCCATGAATACGCTGTGCGCGGAAATGGGTTTTGGCGCACGCGGCTGGCGCAGGGATTCGCACGCGCACACTGTGCGCCAGCCGCGTGCACCACTTGTGGGCTAAATTCTATGAATTACGCCCCAGGTGTCAGTATGAACAAGCTTCAGAAGACTTCGCTGTACTGAAATCACAACTGAACAATGAGCAGCGAAGCATTTTCCAAGAAATAAGAAAACAAATTGAACATGGTGTGCAACATGAAAATAAAAACTGTACCTGCCAAGACTACAAACCTATACAGCTATATGTAAGTGGCCAAGCTGGTTCAGGAAAACATTCTTAATCAAAATCATCAGCAAGTTCCTCCAACAATTGACAAACAACAAACTGTCAGCTGTTGTAACTGCCCCCACAGGTTTAGCTGCCTACAACATAGGTGGTGGTACTTTACACCGATTACTACTCCTTCCAGTAGAACACCAAAACAAATTAGACTATAACAAACCTTCCACAGAAGCTGCAATAGACTATGTAGAGTTTTCAAACAAATTAAAATGCTGCTAATAGATGAGGTGAGCATGGTCTCCAACCTAATGTTGGCTTTGATTCACCTCAGATTACAAGAGGTCCTCAAAACAGACTACAAAGAGCTCTTTGGAAAAAAACACATTAATGTTTTCGGAGATCTTCTTCAATTGACACCAGTGAAAGTTTAACCTATTTTTTAAACCTTAGGGCACAAACTGTGCCGTAAAACTCTTGGCAGCATTGGAAATGTCAACCTTTGGCAACATTTCCAATAAAGAAAATTATCAGAAAACATGCGCCAGTTTGCAGACCTCACATCCGCCAACATTTGAAAAACTATTACAGTTGGTGTAGTATCTCAAGAAGCACAATCAATATTAAAAACCAGGAACATCCATGCACTCTATGGCCAGAACTCATGTGCTACTTATGTCATGGAACAATTAGCACACACAAATGTCAAATGTATGTCCTTGATGCCAACTCTTGCAAGCTGTTCAAAATTAAATGAAACAAGTGTGAAAAAAGAAATGCAACCAAAAATTGAAATTTGTTCCACAGATAAACTGGACGTACATGGTATGACACTACCCATGTGTCAACAAGCCACAAGACTAAATACCTTAGAAAACTCTATCTCCAACACAGCCGGTTTGGAGAAAATACTAAAATTATCTTTAAACTGTAGAGTAATGCTTAAACGTAACCTTGATGTGGAGCAAGCACTAGTTAATCGAGCACTTGGTACAGTTGTTGTCTTTCAAACATACCCACGTGACAACAACATTCAATTCATCCATATTCTCTTTGACAAACTATCAAAAGTGAAAAGGATAGGACGCTCAACAGTCTGCTTCCTTCTTTTCAAACACATGTATGTACGCAGAGAACAATTTTCACTAACTCTAGCATACACAGTTACCATTCACAAATCACAAGGTCTTACCCTAGATAAAGCATTGACAGATATTAAATCACAAGGTTTTACCCTAGATAAAGCATTGATAGATATTTGAAGCACAGTCTTTAAAGAAGGCATGAGCTATGTAGCACTATCACACTTACGTACACTTGACAGGCTATTTCTAATCAACTTTGATGAAAGTAAGCAAATGCAGATATTCCTTGCATTCTAGAATACAATAGGCTGCTTTCACTCTACACCCCAATCTAAAAACCTATCCTGTTCCACAAAAGCAAAACGTTGTAAAAGAAAACTTCAAACTGAAACAATACAGGATCTCACTGCAATTCCTCTAAACAAAAAAAAAGAAACTAATACTTCATCAAGTACCACAACCAAGAAGAATTTACTGGTCAAAGTAACTCAACTACTTCTTCAAAGAAGCAACACGCACTCTGAACAAATGACTTTGACAGAGAACTGGCAGGTCCATTCAAATTTTCAAATACAACTGCTGTAAATTGCTACGCAAATGTATTTATAAATATTATATTACAATTGCTGCCAATTATTAACAACATTTACTTACACAGTACAGACCAATTGTTTTGCAAATGTTAGTCCTTCATAGAAATGCAACCAACAATCCTGACAACACTTACAGTTTTCATGGAATAAGACAAGAATTGGACTACTGTGCTGGAATGGACAAATTCACTATAAACTCACAAGAAGATCCACAATAATGTCTAATGTACTTACTACAAGTACTGGAAAACAAAAAAATACATATAAATGAAATTTTCCAGATTTAATATATGTGGAAACATACATGCAACTATTTGTCTTTTCTGTGAAGAAGAGACGAAAACCAAATGTATTGCGCTCTCAGCGTTGAAAAAAGTAATAATGGACAGATGTGATCCAGTTATTGAGGTTTATCCATAGTATTATGTTTATTTTCAAAACGATAAATCAATCAATGTCCTCAGATACATGCCCTCAAATTCATGCACTCTACTCGTGTTTCACTGTCCTTAATTTGAGACAGATGTTCAGGAGGGAATATCAAGTCTATTTTTCGGACTTGTATAACATAACTAAGCCTTATCCGGCATGTTTGGTATCAACAAAAATTCAAATGTTTCTCTGAAAATATAAAAAAACAGGTTTCACTTTTTTGTCTTTGAATGTGATGCAAGCACTTGCTTTTATAGTTTGCTTTTGCACAGGAATTTTTGACGTTTCATCAACATTGTGCTTTCAATTCCTTTTTAACATCATTTACAACAAAAATAGCAATTTAGTAAACATATTTGTAACACAAAAGAATTCACTCACTTTCAGTTTTTCTATCTGGTCAATAGTTATATGTTTGTTCAAATTCACTTTGAGGGGGGTTTTCCCTTTATGGTTGTCCACATTTAATGGTAAGGCTAGAGAGAAGGGAACACCACTTGTGGTAAATTAATTGTTGTTATCTACTAGTATCTGTTGCTGCTAGCCAGTATCTTGTTGTATATCTGCTGCTAACTATTCACTCAAGTTGTGCTTACCTTCTTTGTCATTTGTTGCTTGGACTTCCGTTATTTGTAGGAATCTATCTTTGTGGCGTGCGTCCTGATAACCGTTATGCCGTGCTGCTTACTTTCGCTTTTGTGTTAAATGGGAGTCGCGGTCACGTGATGTTGTACATCACGTGATCGCAAGTCCACCATTTTGGTTTGGGGACAATGCAGTTATATTTCCCTTTTCTCATTCGACTTGCCTACTAGCATCCTTCATTTGTTTAAAATTGAATGGATGCTCCTGCACTTGCCCAATTGTGGTTTTATGTGCTTTTTAACAATTGCTGATGTGCAAAAGCTTCAAAGAAAGTTCTATTTGTACGTTGACTCTAAATGGTTGGAAGTGCGGTCACATGATGGTATACATCACGTGGTCACAATTTCTCCATTTTGGTTTGGGAACGGAACAGTTATTTTCCTCATATATAGCTATCCTTCTGAGCCATTGTTTTTGGCCAATTCTACTTCATAAGCTCATTTAGGTAGATGCTAAATAATGCAGTTGAGTAACATGATGCTATCCTTTTACCTATCACATACTGTTAGTTTGCGGAGTAATGGTCACGTGATAGATTTGTTTGACTATTTTTCAAATAAATGTTTTATTTAATACTTACCAACTTTTTTGGTAGCTTGTGCTTAGTGCTTGCAAATTGTTATATCTGCTTTAAACTTACAAGCTAAAGCATTTCTAACTTTGTGATTTCACATATAGTTGCTAGGCTGAACAGTGTTCTTTTTACAAAAGGTGTATTCATTCATTGTCCGAATTCAAGCCTGTGTGGCAGCTGGCCAAAGTGCAGATCCAATAGGCTTCTCTGGTTCTGAGAATTTTTTCCAAGTTCCCTTCTCTCTGTGGTCTGGTGACTTTTTCTATTCCAAAAAACTTTATATCGTTGAGGGGTTCATTTGTGTGTTCTGTTAGATAGTGATAGCCCAATGGGTATCTTAAATCTTTATTTGTGATAGCTCTTATATGCTCTTGAATTCTGGTTTTTAGTTTTCTTGTGGTGCTTCCCACATATAATGTGTTGCATGTACATGTAATCACATATACTACTGTTTTGATGTTCCAGTTAATAACATTCTTGATTTTATATTTGATTCCATTTGGCAAAGAAACACTTTTTTCCCATTTTCTGAGAATTGGCAACTAATGCATGTTCCGCATTTATATTTGCCTTGCAAAGTTTTTTTAGTCCATAGTTGAGTTAGTCCTTCTTCTTGTTTCTTTGCAATGAAATGTGAATGGCTTAATATGTCCTTTAAGCGTTTTGCTTTGTGAAGGTAATGTGTACATCTTCTTCTACGTATTTAGAAATATCTTGGTCCATTTTCAATATGTGCCAGTTTTTCTTCAGAATATTTTGGATCTGTTTAGCATTAGTACTGTATTTAGTTATTAATCTCACTTTTTGTTTTTTGTTCTTTTGTTTCCTTTTTAGTTGGTTTGTTTTGCAGCAGTTATGTTCTTGCTTTTGTCTTTGTTCTTTCATATGAATTCTCCAAGTGTTTTTTCTTATAGCCTCTTTCTCTAAATGTTTCCAATGCTTGTTTGGCATGTTTTTCATATTCATGTGGTTCGGTACAGTTCCTTTTAGTTCTTTTTATTTCTCCATATGGTATGTTTCGGATAATATGTTGCGGATGATGGCTTTTTGCATTTAGAATTGTGTGGCCAGCAGTGGGTTTCACATAGAGGGTTGTAGAGATCCTTCCAATTTTAATGTAAATTTCTAGATCTAGAAATTAAATTCTGTTGGAACTTTGGTTTGTGGTAAACTTCAAGTTGTATTGATTTGAATTTAAATATGTAACATAGTCATTCAGGGTTTCCGTGTTTCCATTCCATATTAAGAGAATATCGTTGATGTAACGCCCCAATATATTATATTGTTAAATTTGGTAAAAGCATCATGTGTCCAGGTGTGTTCTATTTCAAAATGTCCTGCATATAGGTTGGCATAGTTTGGTGTGAATTTCGCTCCCTTGGCCATCCCCTGTTTCTGTTTGAAGACCTGGTTATTGAACATGAAGATGTTGTTGTTCAATGTAAAGTTTAACATTTCTAGTAACATTTTGTTTTGGTTGTTGTATGAGACAGACCTGGTTTTTAAGAAATAGTTTGTGGTTTCTAGTCCTTTTTCATGTGGTATGCTTGTGTATAGGTAAGAGATGTCCAATGGGACCAGTAAGTAGCTTTGTTCCCAATTTATTTCTTCAATTTGCTGTATTACATGTTTTGTGTCTCTGATAAATGAGGTAAGACCAAGCACAAGGGGCTGTAGATGGGTATTGATATACTTTGATATTGGTTCTGTGATTGAACCAATGCTGTTTATTATGGGTCTGAAAGAAGGAAAAGTTGTATATGGCGGGTGTATCTTAGGTATAAAATATATGGTACCCATTAATGGAAAAAGGTTGATCAGGAAATCTTTCTCCAAGTCGGTTAGCAGATTTTGCTCTGTCCAGTTTTTTACCATTGAGATCCATTCTAATGTCAATTCTGCTAATGGGCTTGTCTTTAGTTTGTCATAGCATTGTTCCTGGTTTAGATGCTCTTCAGCTTCTGTTATGTAATCTTTATTGTCCATTAATACAATGTTTCCTCCCTTGTCTGCTTTTTTATTTATTATTTCAGAATTTTTTCGTAATTGCTCAATTGCTGTCTTTTCTTTTTGCCATTTTTGGATTTTCTTCTTGTTGCTTAGTCTCCCTGCAAAATATTGTGATCTTAATTCACTTATAGTGGCTTTATGGAATACATCTATAACATTCTCTTGTGCCAATGCTGGTATAAATGTAAATTGTGGCCTTAGTGCAGTTTCTTCACTTAGATCTATGTCTATATGCATTTCTTCCGTTAAGTTTTCCACTGAATACAGATCTTCTTCTTCTGTTAGGTTTATCAGATTGGCCGTGTTTTCCATGTGTTTGATTGATAGTTCTGATGGTAATTTGATGAATTGTTTTTTTTCTTTTTGTGATATCTCAATTTGTGAGAAATATTTCTTTAATTTCAATCTTCTACAGAATTTGTATAGATCTGCATTTAATGCAAAATAGTCAGAGTTGGATGGTGGGCAAAAGGTTAAACCTTTGCTAAGTGTCCTCTTGAGGTCCTCTGATAGTTCCAATTTGGATAAATTTACCACTATGTTTTCTTGTACGATTTTTAATTTTTGGACCTTGTTTTTACTCCTTCTCCTATTAAAGCTGTTATTTGTATTGGTGTCCCTGCCCCTCCTTCCCCTCCTCATATTTGTCCTGGTTCTGTCATTGAACCTTGGTTTTGTTGGTTTCTTGGATACTGTTGGGTAGTCTTTGTATTTTTGTACACATTACCTTCAAAAAAGCGAAAAGCTTAAATGACATATTAAGCCATTCGCATTTCATTGCAAAGAAACAAGAAGAAGGACTAACTCAACTATGGACTAAAAAAAACTTTGCAGGGCAACTATAAATGCGGAAAATGCATTAGTTGACAATTCTCAGAAAATGGGAGAAAAAGTGTTTCTTTGCCAAATGGAATCAAATATAAAATTTAAAAAAATGTATTAACTGCAACACCAAAACAGTAGTATATGTGATTACAAGTACATGCAAAAAATTATATGTGGGAAGCACAACAAGAAAACTAAAAACCAGAATTCAAGAGCATATGAGAGCTATCACAAATATAGATATAATATACCCATTGGGCTATCGCTATCTAACAGAACACACAAATGAACCCATCAATGATATAAAGTTTTTTGGAATAGAAAAAGTCACCAGACAACAGAGAGGAGGAAACTTGGAAAAAATTCTCAGAACTTGAGAAGCCTATTGGATCTGCACTATGGACACATGCCACAAAGGCTTGAATTCGACAATTAATTAATACACCTTTTGTAAAAAGAGCACTGTTCAGCCTAGCAACTATATTTGAAATCACAAAGTTAGAAAAGTTTAAGCTTGTAAGTTTAAAGCACATATAACAATTTGGAGGCACTAAGCACAAGCTACCAAAAATGTTGGTAAGTATTAAATAAAAAAATTATTTGAAAAATAGTCAAACAAATATTATCACATGACCATGAGTCCGCAGACTAACAGTATGCGATAAGTAAAAGAATAGCATCATGTTACTCAACTGCATTATTTAGCATCTACCTAAGTGAGCTTATGAAGTAGAAATGGCCAAAAACAATGGCTTAGAAGGATAGCTATATATGAGGAAAATAACTGTTCCGTTCCCAAACCAAAATGGAGAAATTGCGACCACGTGATGTATACCATCACGTGACCGCGATTCCAACCATTTAGAGTCAACGTACAAATAGAACTTTCTTTGAAGCTTTTGCACATCAGCAATTGTTAAAAAGAACATAAAACCACAATTGGTTAAGTGCAGGAGCATCCATTTAATTTTAAACAAATAAAGGATGCTAGTAGGTAAGTCGAATGAGAAAAGGGAAATATAACTGCATTGTCCCCAAACAAAAATGGCGGACTTGCGATCACGTGATGTACAACATCACGTGACCGTGACTCCCATTTAACACAAAAGCAAAAGTAAGCAGCACGACATAACGGTTATCAGGCCGCATGCCACGAAGATAGATTGCTGCAAATAACGGAAGTCCAAGCAACAAATGACAAAGAAGGTAAGCACAACTTGAGTGAATAGTTAGCAGCAGATATACAACAAGATATTGACTAGCAGCAACAGATACTAGTAGATCACAACAATTAATTTACCACGAGTGGTGTTCCCTTCTCTCTAGCCTTACCATTAAATTTGGACAACCATAAAGGGAAAACGCCCCTCAAAGTGAATTCGAACAAACATATAACTATTGACCAGAGAGAAAAAACGGAAGTGAGTGAATTCTTTTGCGTTACCAATATGTTTACTAAATTGCTATTTTTGTTGTAAATGATGTTAAAAAGGAATTGAAAGCACAATGTTGATGAAAAGTCAAAAATTCCTGTGCAAAAGCAAACTATCAAAGCAAGTGCTTGCATCACATTCAAAGACAAAAAAGTGAAACCTGTTTTTTTTATATTTTCAGAGAAACATTTGTATTTTTGTTGAAGCCAAACATGCCGGATAAGGCTTAGTTACGTTATACAAGTCTGAAAAATAGACTTGATAGTCCCTCCTGATGATCTGTCTCAAATTAAGGACAGTGAAAGACTTGTAGAGGGCATGAATTTGAGGGCATGTATCTGAGGACATTGATTGATTTATCGTTTTGAAAATAAACATAATATTATGGATAAACCTCAATAACTGGATCACATCTGTCCATTATTACTTTTTTCAACGCTGAGAGCGCAAAACATTTGGTTTTCGTCTCTTCTTCACAGAAAAGACAAATAGTTACATAAAGTTTTACTCTGATCAGCTTCAGGCCCAAAAAATAAAACCACAGTGCAGCTCAGTGACCAAGAGCACATTACTTAACTTTATTAATCATTGGAAAAATATGGCTCGCCAAAGAATTGTATGAAGCTGAAAATAAGGGACCAATTGGAACGTAACATTTAGATGGAAACATACATGCACTCTCTGTAGCTTGTGGCACAGGAACAAGTCCTTAATGAACGCTTTGTGTATGTATCCATACGTAACTGTGAATCCATTCCATTTCAGCAACTTCTACAAAATGCAAACCGTGGCAGATTATATACTACCTGCAATTCAGATAATCGCTCCACCTTACAAATACAGACACATAGTAAATACATAATAGTAATGCTTTTACGTTACAATGCAGATGGTACCACAAACAACTGTAAGCTGACTGGATTCACACATGGTCAAGTATCACTTGGTAAGAAAACCTTCACAACAATAGGTGTAATCTACCACGCAGGAGCCACAACCAATGCAGATCACTACACTGCATACATAAAAAAGAATTGTGGATTGTTCGAATGTAATGATAGTACCATTACTCTAAAGCAGAGACTACAAGCAAATCTTGTAAACGCTTACTTAATATTCTTAAAACCAAAAGTTAATATGTAATCTCTGTATGAACATAAGCAAAACTTCAACTTCAAAACTGTGCACAGTTAGAATACGCCAACATGTATCTAACTGCCCCAAGATTCTGCAACAAGCAAACAGATAAATAAATACCACTAAAATGTAACAAGAAATACACAATTAGAATACACCAACAGGTATCTAACTGCCCCAAGATTCTGCAACAAGCAAACCGATAAATAAATACCACTAAAATCAAACAAGAAATATACAGTTAGAATACGCCAACAGGTATCGAACTGCCCCAAAAAATCTGCAACAACCCAACAGATAGATGAATAGCATAAAAGTAGAAATAAACAATCAGAATATGCCAACAGGTAATCTAATTGCTCCATAAATCTTCAACAAGCCAAGAGATAGAAGATTAGGAAGAAACACAAAATAAACAGTAAAACAATGAAATAAATATAATGTACCACAATATAGATTTTTTTTTTTATCCAGCATGGATTTTTTCCCACAGACCCAATGATTTAGAAAACAAACACAGAAACTGAGCAAATTGTGCAGTACAATGGTTTGAACTCTAGTACTTGTAAAGTACTAAATATGAGGGTAAATAAATACAGAAATGTCTATTATGCAATGCAATAACTAATTATGAAGTACCTACTCTAACATATGATCTTTTCTTTCATCAGTATGTCTGGTCCAGTTACCCATGTCATGAAAAAACTGCATAAAACCACAAAAAACTCAACCAGTAAGAATAAAATAAATGGACTCACAAACACTGCTGCATAACACACCAATTCAAGCAAACATCTAACCACAATCCAAAATGTTTACTTCCAAGGGTATCTTAAGACACAGTCCTTGTTACAAACTCTACAATCTTAACTGCATAGCCTCGCCATAACTTCACATACAAACTATACAAATGGCACAGTACACAAACTTTTGGGTTGTGTATATTTGATGGGTGTTTGATTCTATGAGTGTGTAATGCTGTGGTGGTTGTGCCCAAGGCCTAGAGTCTTGGGTGCATGGCAAAAAACCTGCCTTTGTCCATGCACCCAAGACTGTAGGCCCTGGCCACAACCACCGCAGCATAACACACCTATGCTACCAAACATTTTGACTGTGGTATGTGGGCTGCTTATATGGGATATTAATTACAATCAATGATCTACTAACAACCCAAAACCAACATCCTACTAAAGTAAAATAGCTGGTAGTGCATTAATTATGTCCACGGACAGTTGCGAAGACCGTGGACATGTCGAACACATCAGGGGCACCTGCCACCTAAACAAATGCAGTATTTGACCCATCTCTTACTCCCCAACCCTCCCCAAGCACTCCTGCACACCAACACACTCCAGAAAATTGCATTTTGCTTCTGTTCACTGCTGCGCTGTGATCCAAGATGGCGGGCGAATCGAAACAATGTGACGCACCTCACGCCTCACTGCAACCAATCGGCAGACACGTTGTGTAACTGTGGACATAACGCAAGTCGATTAGCCTATTGGTGTCCTGTCCGCGGAGCGAACAGGGAAGTGTGTCCTGGAGCGGACATAGATATCACACATTTTTTTGCCTTACGTTTTTGGTCATTTAAAAAAAAAACTACTGGACGGATTTACACGAAATTAACGAAAGCATGCTTTTCGGGACTAAGCCGCTACTCCTGCCACAAATGTGGTGGAAATCCATCCAGCGGTTTGAGCTGTAGGCCTGAGCAAAGTTTTTTTCCCATTATGTCTATGGCAAAAAAAGACATTTTGGGACCCCCTATAACTTTGCCCCCCCCCGGACCAAACCTCACCAAAATTTGAAAAAAACATTCAGAGTGGGCCATATGCTTTGTTTGGTAAGGATTCGTCCAGGGGGAGCAAACTTATAAGCTGCCCAAAAAGTGCTCTTCCTATGGGATTAGTAACTTTACCATAACTACACGGCCACTACCTTGGACCGTGTAATGTTCAATGAAAAAACTTTGTTAAAGGGACATTATGGGCACAAGTAAATCCGAAAAAACTCAGAAATTCACCAGATATGGTCAGCTAAGCAACCATAACCAGCACCACCACTGTGTACTGCAAAGACTAACACCCAGGACATCAAAGATGACATCACAAATGGCATTGATGAGAATTTCATGGGTTTTTACCAGTGCATGCTATTTTCCTTCTACTTACTAATACCATACTTACCCCAATATAGCAACATTTCTGTTCAATTTATAAAATGTCACCTTCAAACTCAGCCATTTCTCACCTTCTACCATCATTTTAACACTTTAAATTTTTCACCATTTTTGCTTCCGTCGATGTCTGCGAACATCTGATGTCATTGCCGACCTGCCGGACAGTGCCACGTGGCCATGGCTCGCACGCGGCACATTTACGTATCCATGAACGCGTTTACACTTCTAGTACAAAGCACATACTTGGAAGAATAGTAGCAAATCACCACACAACAAATAAAGACCAATATTTCCAAAAACAATGAAGAGGACCAAGAAGATGAGGTAGAGGAAGTGCCTACCTATAGCACCCAATCATGGGTGTGGCAGTGGCAGTTCTTTACCACTTTTGGAAATGTGCCAAAGGCTATAACTGCAAAAGTGAAATGCACCTCCATGTGTGCAGCCACACCAACCACAACTACCGCATTGCTCTCAGAAAGATTGTTCCTTTCTTAGCAAGTAGTAGGCTGTGTTCCTCTACATCATCTTTCACAACCGATACTGTAACCACACAGCCTACTTCTGTGGGACACGAAATCCCATCAGCAATAAAAGAGGCTGTTGATCCATATTTTTCGAAGACAACAGTCCTCTGTATATACTGCAATACACCACTCTGCAGGGGGAAGACATTTTGAAGTGTGTTTGAAGCTGTAATCAAGGAGCATGAGAAACACTGGCCACTACCTTAGAAGTAACACACGCGCAACATCTTCCCCTGTCCACCTGCCCCTCCATATTGGTGCATGGTGCCTATTCCCTCATTTCCCTCCTCACCTTACATTCTAACCTCTCCTGCATTTTTTTTTTTAAACAACAAAAGAAATGTTCCTTTAGGAATCACCTTTCACAGTTAAAACATAGAACTAAAAAGAAAATCTTATTGACTTCATTTACTTTACATTTCTCAGTAAAGTACATAGACTCAATGGTGGTAATTCATAGAATTTAGCGCACAAGTGGCGCACGCGGCTGGCGCACAGTGTGCGCGTGCGAATCCCTGTGCCAGCCGCGTGCGCCAAAACCCATTTCCGCGCACAGCGTATTCATGGATTCCAGCTAACAAAACCAGCCGTGGCGCACAGTGGCGCAGCGACCCTGCAGCAGCGCCAGTCATGCTCCCAAGAATGCCTCTCGCGCAGGGAAAAGCCATCAAAATCCCCAATCCAGCGCAAAGGGCTGCGCTAACCCTGTACCAGCACGGCAAGCAGGCTAAGTGTATCACTGGGGTGCGCGGGAAGTACCTCACGTCATTTCAGCTGGGTACGTCTATTTCAGGGGTGCACTTGAAGTTCCACAAGCGATTCCATAAGGGTACGTGTACAACAGGGGTGCGCGGGAAATTTCACACGTGAATTCAGCAGGGTACGTGTATATCAGGGGTGCGCGGGAAGTTCCACACGCGAATGTCCTGGCTACGTGTATTTCACGGTGCACGGGAAGTTCCCCACGCGATATCAGCAGGGTACGTGTATTCCAGGGGTGCGCTGGAAGTTCCACACGCGAATGTCCTGGCTACGTGTATTTCGGGGTGCGCGGGAAGTTCCACACGCGATATCAGCAGGGTACGTGTATTCCAGGGGTGCGCTGGAAGTTCCACACGCGAATGTCCTGGCTACGTGTATTTCGGGGTGCGCGGGAAGTTCCACACGCGATATCAGCAGGGTACGTGTATTCCAGGGGTGCGCTGGAAGTTCCACAGGCGAATGTCCTGGCTATGTGTATTTCGGGGTGCGCAGGAAATTTCACACGCGATATCAGCAGGGTACGTGTATTCCAGGGGTGCGCGGGAAGTTCCACACGCGAATGTCCTGGCTACGTGTATTTCGGGTTGCGCGGGAAGTTACACACGCGAATGTCCTGGCTACGTGTATCTTGGGGTGCGCGGGAAGTCTCACAAGCGAAATCAGCAGGGTACATGTATATCAGGGGTGCGCGGGAAGTTCCACACACGAATGTCCTGGCTATGTGTATTTCGGGGTGCGCGGGAAGTTTCACACGCGATATTAGCAGGGTACTTGTATTCCAGGGGTGCGCGGGAAGTTCCACACGCTAATGTCCTGGCTACGTGTATCTTGGGGTGCGCGGGAGGTTTCACACGCGATATCAGCAGGGTACGTGTATTTCAGGGGTGCGCGGAAAGTATCACACGCGATTCCATCAGGGTACTTGTATTACAGGGGTGCGCGGGGAGCACCACACGTGAATTGCACGTGTGGGACCTCCCAGGTGTTCCCTCTACACCCTCCACGGCCCCTGCAGGTGGCCCACACCACAGGGGCCTACCCTGCACATGTCCTGCAGGCACCCCATCCACCATGGCCATGCCCCCCAGCCAACTCACATGTCAACTTGCACTACTGCCCACCAACGCATGTGGCCCTGCACCCCCAGCCACCAGGGGCAGCCTCCACCAGGCCCCCGCCCATGTCCCCCACCACCCCCACCCCCCAGCAGTGCAGGGGCAGCCTCCACCAGGCCCCCACTCATGTCCCCCATCACCCCAACCCCCCAGCAGTGCAGGGGCAGCCTCCACCAGGCCCCCACTCATGTCTCCAACCACCCCCACCCCCCAGCAGTGCAGGGGAAGCCTCCACCAGGCCCCCACCCATGTCTCCCACCTCCCCACCCCCCAGCCACCAGGAGCAGCCTCCACCAGGCCCCCACCCGTATCTCCCACCACCCCCACCCCCCAGCACTGTGGGGCACCTGCCAGAAGGCCCCCACTCATGTCCAACTCATGTTCCCCACCACCCCCACCCCCCAGCACTGTGGGGCACCTGCCAGCAGGCCCCCACCCATGTCTCCCATCACCCCCACCCCCCAGCCACCAGGGGCAGCCTCCACCAGGCCCCCACCCATGTCTCCCATCACCCCACCCCCCAGCAGTGCAGGGGCAGCCTCCACCAGGCCCCACCCATGTCTCCCATCACCCCCACCCCCCAGCCACCAGGGGCAGCCTCCACCAGGCCCCCACCCATGTCTCCCACCACCCCCACCCCCCAGCCACCAGGGGCAGCCTCCACCAGGCACCCGCCATGTCTCCCACCACCCCCACCCCCGAGCAGTGCAGGGGCAGCCTCCACCAGGCACCCACCCATGTCTCCCATCACCCCCACCCCCCAGCCACCAGGGGCAGCCTCCACCAGGACCCCACCCATGTCTCCCACCACCCCCAACCCCAGCAGTGCAGGGGCAGCCTCCACCAGGCCCCCACCCATGTATCCCATTACCCCACCCCCCAGCCACCAGGGGCAGCCTCCACCAGGCCCCCACCAATGTCTACCACCACCCCCACCCCCCAGCAGTGCAGGGGCAGCCTCCACCAGGCCCCCACCCATGTCTCCCACCACCTCCACTCCCCAGCAGTGCAGGGGCAGCCTCCACCAGGCCCCCACTCATGTCCCCTATCACCCCCACCCCCCAGCAGTGCAGGGGCAGCCTCCACCAGGCCCCCACCCATGTCTCCCATCACCCCCACCCCCCACCCACCAGGGGCAGCCTCCACCAGGCCCACACCCATGTCTCCCATCACCCCCACCCCCCAGCAGTGCAGGGGCAGCCTCCACCAGGCCCCCACCCATGTCTCCCACCACCCCCACCCCCCAGCAGTGCAGGGGCAGCCTCCACCAGGACCCCACCCATGTCTCCCACCACCCCCACCCCCCAGCAGTGCAGGGGCAGCCTCCACCAGGCCCCCGCCCATGTCTCCCACCACCCCCACCCCCAGCAGTGCAGGGGCAGCCTCCACCAGTCCCCCACTCATGTCCAACTCATGTTCCCCTGCACCCCCACCCCCCAGCACTGTGGGGCACCTGCCAGCAGGCCCCCACTCATATCCAACTCATGTTCCCCTGCACCCCCACCCCCCAGCACTGTGGGGCACCTGCCAGCAGGCCCCCACTCATGCCCAACTCATGTTCCCCACCACCCCCACCCCCCAGCACTGTGGGGCACCTGCCAGCAGGCCCCCACCCATGTCCAACTCATGTTCCCCTGCACCCCCACCCCCCAGCACTGTGGGGCACCTGCCAGCAGGCCCCCACCCATGTCTCCCATCGCCCCACCCCCCAACCACCAGGGGCAGCCTCCACCAGGCCCCCACCCATGTTTCCCACCACCCCCATCCCCAGCCACCAGGGGCAGCCTCCACCAGGCCCTCACCCATGTCTCCCACCACCCCCACCCCCCAGCAGCGCAGGGGCAGCCTCCACCAGGCCCCCACCCATGTCCAACTCATGTTCCCCTGCACCCCCACCCCCTAGCACTGTGGGGCACCTGCCAGCAGGCCCCCACCCATGTCCAACTCATGTTCCCCTGCACCCCCACCCCCCAGCACTGTGGGGCACCTGCCAGCAGGCCCCCACCCATGTCCAAGTGATGTTCCCCTGCACCTCCACCCCCCAGCACTGTGGGGCACCTGTCAGCAGGCCCACACCAATGTCCAACTCATGTTCCCCTGCACCCCCACACCCCCAGCACTGTGGGGCACCTGCCAGAAGGCCCCCACTCATGTCCAACTCATGTTCCCCACCACCCCCACCCCCTAGCACTGTGGGGCACCTGCCAGCAGGCCCCAACCCATGTCTCCCATCACCCCCACCCCCCAGCCACCAGGGGCAGCCTCCACCAGCCCCCCACTCATGTCTCCCACCACCCCCACCCCCCAGCCACCAGGGGCAGCCTCCACCAGGCCCCCACCCATGTCTCCCACCACCCCCACCCCCCAGCAGTGCAGGGGCAGCCTCCACCAGGCCCCCACCCATGTCCAACTCATGTTCCCCTGCACCCCCACCCCCCAGCACTGTGGGGCACCTGCCAGCAGGCCCCCACCCATGTCCAACTCATGTTCCCCTGCACCCCCACCCCCCAGCACTGTGGGGCACCTGCCAGCAGGCCCCAACTCATGTACACCAGCCAACATGTCATCACAATCTAGATCCCTGGTCCCTATGGTCAGCCTCCAAATGCAAAACACCCACCCGAGTATTGCATCCACCCACTCAGAAATGGCAATTACATGACAGAACACCAATTGCAAGTTTGGAAACAAACACATGTCCCTCACATACACCCAATGGGTGTCAGTGAATCTCAAAACCCATATCATGGTATGCATTAAACCAATGAGATGATACTACACATTGAAGTTCGATCAAAAAATATGTATTAAAGGAAACATAAATAGAATCAAAAATAAAGAAACAGAAATGGGAATGTACAAAAATGAAAAGAAGCATGTGAAAAAAAGCAAAACCAAAAATCATAATCCAAAGGAATGTTGTCCAAAGTCACAGGGCCTCATTACGACCCTGGCGGAAATCGAAAAACGATGGCGGAAATGCAATACCGCCATCGAATAGCGCTCGGTGCGACTATGACCCGTCACCGCAAAGTACGAAGCCATTAGCGACACCGTAGTGAACGCCAACGCTAACTGCACCAAGAACGCGCGCGCGCGCCATGCCAAACCGTAAATACCACCATGGCGCAAGGGTACGCGAATTCCGACACTAGCGGACATGTACCTAACGCCATCAAGCACGGCGGAAAGTACCATTCCGCCATGGTGAGAAGTACGGCATCGCGAATCAACCGTAAACGGCCCCACTGAGTGCCTGTACACCGCTCCCTGCCCACAAAGTACAACTCCCCGTAGGTGCAATGAAGTCACGATGCAACCAGTGAAATGCACAAGTCACCCATGCATGCCAACGAACAAAAGATACACAAGAGGGGCCAATGGGAGCTGCAGGGCACAGATGGCACGAATACAGAAGCCATTCCAATGGACATGACCACAGTCCCCCCCAAGAAACGCACGCAAACACAGGCACCTGTGACCAGCAATATTCCGAAAATCACATCATTCCACCAGTCCACCTGGCTGACCGGCATCTGTCACACAAAACCCAATCCCCCGCCCCTGAGCATGACAACATTCAAACAGTCATATTGGCAGCCCCCATCCCTGACCTCACTGGGCTACGTAGGCAAACGCGCCCAGCACAGTACCACGCAACTAAACTCCGAAGCTGGAACCCAATGCAGGTCTCCTCACAAAACATCGCTCCCCAAATAGGAATATGCCACATCACTCGCAAAGAAGAACGCTACACGGCCCATATCAGAATAGAAATTTAATGCACAACAAAATCACCAAGCCCATACAGCCATTAGGCCATGAACTCCAAAACACATTTCACCATTGTGGGCTGCATCCGCAAGAAATGACCAGTTACTACTTGTGTGACGCCCTGTTCCATCATGCTACACAGAGCCACATTCACGTACGAAAAGGCAACATGGAAGCGCACAGAACCGCAGGGCCGTCCCAATGGGCAGGCACTAGTCCAGCTGAAAGGCCGAAATGTTGCTCCGAGCCACTAGTACTGCGTAAGGGCATGTGGCCCATTGGCGATCGTCCCATAAGATCGTAATGCTGCTCCACTGATTAACACGAAGCAGCAGGTGTCGGGAGTAAAAGCCATCTGCAGGAGTGGCATACAGATGGCAGTGGCAAAAGGGGAGGAGATACCTGTCAACCGAAAGAAAAGAAAAAGAACAGAATGGCCATCAGAACTACATTCCAACAACTCACTCCAATGATCACACTAAATCCACAGCCATATGCATGCTAGCCCACTCCAAAGGATCATCACCACCCCAAAACCACTTGCGACTCATAACCATCTATATCGAGGTGCAAACACCATCACAAACGAGTGTACCTGTGCATGCGTCTGTTAAAACAGAATCCATCAGATGGGATTGGTAACGTGCATGGACACAAGTGTCTGAAGGCGCGTCGAGACAGGGAGGGCTCAACAAGGCCAGATAGACGATGGTCCCACTATGGCAGCCCTGCATCACATAGCGCAGGGGAGGCGGATAGATTCCAAGAAGCCCTGTACATGGCAAACTCTGTATCAAATCATCTGCCCATGCATCCATTCATCATTCCCTCATCCCGGGATTAAAACGGCTGAATATTTACTCACATAACATTAGAAATATCCATTGAGTCTGTGCGTTATGCAGCCTGCAAAATCCACAGTGCCCCAGCCCGTAATTCCAGTGTTGTGAAGTAACATGTATTTGGGAACGTCCGGCCTCATCGCCCACGTCGCTATTGCGCATCCCAAACTATTCATATCAATCATTGCATCCTCGCCATGGCCCCTGTCTCAAGGACATTGAACAATAGAACGTTATATTTGCAGTCAGACCTGTGGGCATCTCCTCGCCGCTAGCTGGAAACCGAAAGCGCCGCCCTTCGAATTCCTCATTTGCAACATCACGTCGAAAAGGCATCTGTGGCCGTTTGAAATCACAAATTAATCCATCTAGTGCGGCTGTGTGTGAAAATGGCAACTGCCTTCACTCACAAATGGGACGCCCCGCCCGTCGTTGCAACTCAGTACAGTGATGCATGAGGGCCCACCGTTACTCGAGTACTACGTTCCACTGACCCTTCACAAGTCTGTTCGCGACTGCAAAGATTGTATGTGAAACAATGGGACCATAGCCGAATGTACATATCAACAAATGTTACACGGCCATCGGGTACAAATACATGATTGCTATAGCAAGATGCCATTACTCAAATTGCAGCGTTGTGTGCGGGACGTGCTCGGCCAAAGGGGAGAGCAGCTTGCACAGGTGGAATGAATCACCACAGGTGGAGGCCATACAGCCTGAAGACACATAAATTGCACACCCAGTCTCCTCCCACAACCACACCCACTCCGAAATGCTACCGGCAGGACTCGCGATGTTGGCCCTGGGGGACCTGATAGCACTGCAAGTACTCCAACTCCAAGAAGAAGACGAACACCAACTACAACCGGCCGCACGGAGGGGACGCAGGAGGAGGGGGAGGCCAAGGCAGGGCCAGCAAGGGCCGCCAGCACAGCCACTACCACCACGCAGGCAGCCCGCAATCCCACGCCTCCGAGCACATCCGTTCAACCTCACTGATGAGCAGATCCACACCCTCTACCGTTTGGACCGGGACACCATAACCGCCATTGTGGACATGACACAGGCTGACCTTGTCAGCATGATAGATAGCCCAACCGCCATCCCACCCCTACTGAAGGTGGTGTCTGTACTACACTTCCTGGCCACAGGCACCTACCAGCACACAGTCGGACAGTTGCATGGCATTTCTCAGCCACTGTTCTCACGGACACTATTGCAAGTGCTCGATGCCCTCCTGCAGCACGCAGACGACTACATCTCTCTACCACGCTCGGAGCAGGAAATTACCAACACAAAAGTGGGATTCCATGCACTTGCCGGCATACCGGGTTGCATTGGTGCCATCGACTGCACCCATGTGGAATTGGTCGTCCCACATGCCATGGAGGCCCAGTACCGCAACCGAAAACAATTTCATTCCCTGAATGTACAAATGGTGTGTGACTCCAACAGGATCATTACACATTGTTGTGCCCGATTCCCTGGATCAACCCATGATTCTATGGTCTTGAGGAACTCTACAATACCACGCTACATGGAGCGACACGCAGGGAACAGATCCTGGCTACTCGGTGAGTCTCATTACATGCATGATAATGTGGGGTATGTGATTCGGCAATGACCTGGCAGGAAGGGGGGGGGGTGTGCGTACGTAGCAATGGCATTCCACATCATACGTTTATCGTCCACATACAGGTGATGCTGGATATCCACTGAAGAGATGGCTCCTCACACCAGTCCGGAACCCACGGGACCAGCATGAGGAGGACTACAACCATGCCCACTCACGTACCCGTGTAGTCATTGAACAGGCATTCGGCCTACTGAAGACTCGTTTCCGCTGCCTCAGCAGGTCTGGCGGGGCACTCCTGTACCGCCATGTGAAGGTTGCAAAGATGGTCATGGCATGTGTCATGCTCCACAACATGTGCGTACGTAGAATTGTGCCCATGCCCCCTGACGCAGAACTGCAAGCACCTGATGATGGTCATGATGAGGGTGGGGATGTGGCAGCACCTCAAGGAGTCTGCGAGGCACAGGAGGGCTGTGACATTCGTCAGCATCTCATTGATGCATGCTTCTAGCACTCACGCCTGGTGGCTGATACATGGACACGGTACTCGTGGCACTGTGTGTGTCTGGTACATGCACAATATGGACTGTACGCCTATGATGGCCTAGTACACAAAGATAATTGTCCACACATCTCATTGGTTGATCGTGCACTGTTTATGGCATATGTGATATCATGTTGAACACCCTATCGACCCGCCACCCAAGTGAGCCCAAAACACCCCCTCCACCCTCCTACCTCCCCCCCGAACACCAGTGTCCAATGATGCTCATTGTCAGTGGGCAGTCGCTATTGCAAGCCCCCTCTGCGGGTATCAGGGGCACCCCTGCCTGTGGAGCGCAGGTTCCTCCCGGATCTACGTTGGGGGCTGCCCTGGACGGAACTTGCAACGGATGATGTCTCTGCCTGCTCACGTCCATGCATGTCCCTAAGGGTTTGTGAGAGCTCAGTGAGCACACGGCGCACTGCGGCAAGTTCGGCACATACGTCTTTGGACGTCGCATGCAGTTCCCCCCTCAGGCTCTCGGTGCTTCTCTCCATTTGGACTCTCAGGCTCTCGGTGCTACTATCCATTTGGACTCTCAGGCTCTCGGTGCTACTCTCCATTTGGACTCTCAGGCTCTCGGTGCTACTCTCCATTTGTGCCCTTAGTGTCTCTGTACTCCTCTCCATTTCTGCCCTAAGTGTCTCAGTTGATGTTTCTATGTCTGCCTTAGTGCCCCCACATTCATCGGCATGGTCCTTGAGGAGCGTGGCCAGTTGCTGCTGTTGCACGATTAACTGGTCGAGGGACTGTTGCCTCTGCTGGGCCATGGCCATTTGCGGGGGTGTCACAGAGGGGCTGGTGACCTCATGTTGCCTTGCCACAGGGCTTGTGGGGGATGGCCAGTCGTCGTCTTGTGGGTGCCCCTGCGTGGTATCCTCATGTTGTACGGGATGGGACAGACAGGGGGATTGGGACAGGTCATGGATGGATCTGACTTCGACATCCCCGTCTTCTGTGTCGGAGCATGCTGCCATCAATGGGGTGTCACCTATGGTGCTGCTGCCACCAGAGGCAGTGCCTTCTGTGGCATCCGTTGGGGGGACCTGTGGTGGTGGTGTTGTGGGCATGCTGGCTGCTGGGGTGCCTGTTGATGTTCCCTCCTCTGTGCTGCCACCTGATTTGTGCTGCTGCCGTGTCTTGATGCGTGCAGCTGAGGTGGAGGGTCTTTGGCCGTTGGTCTTGGCCCTCTTTGCAGGTGTGCTGGTAGGGGTGTCCTGATGCTCGTCGTTTGGATCGGACCCTGTGGTGGAGTAAAGGAGGGCGAGGGTTATTAATGGGTCTGTGGGAATTGGAATGGCATTGTATCACATGCATTGGGGTGGTACCTGAGGGTGATTTGGGTCGGGGCCTTGGAGGTGCTTTCATTTGTGTGTGGAGTGAGGGTGCAGTTGTTTGGCAGCCTGCAGTTAGGGTGTGCCTGCTGCACGTGTAGTGCGTGTTTTAGGGGTTTTTAATTATTTATGTATTTATTGTGAGTTTTAAAGTGCGCTATCAGGCCGATGTGTGTGGACGTTCTCCTGGACATGTGTTTCTGTTGCACTATGTGGACGCATGGTACTTCACATGATTGGACATTGTGGATTTAGCATTGTTTTATTTGGCCCACCTACCTGAATCTTCGGATGTCTGCACTCCTTTCTCCATTTCTCCGACTCCCTCTATGGTCTCCATTCCAATGGTGGAGGCACAGATTTCTTCCCAGGGGGTCAACTTGATGGGTGATTCAGGACCTCCCCCGGTGGCTGTGGCAATGTTGTGGTTGGCAGACAGTATGCTACGGACGCGTATCCGCAGGTCGTCCCATCGCTTTCTGCATTGCTGTGGGTTGCGGGGTGCGGTCCCCACCGCACTTACCCGCTGTGCCACCAGAGCCCATATGGCCTTCTTGTTCGCAAGTGCCGTCCTGGTCATTTGCGTGGAGAAGACGACGGCAGCATTCTCCTGGAGGGTCTCTGTTAGCATGGTGAGTTCCTCACGGGAGAAGTGGACCTGCCGCTTGCGGTCGCACGCTTTCTTCGCTACTTTTCCCATTTTTCTTGGTTTCGCTAGGGTGGATGACGGGTTGGGGTGTGTCTCAGGGTAGTGTTTTTAGTGGTTGTGTGGATTTTGTGGTTTTATAGGTGTACGGCGGGATGTTTCCCGTTCCGGGCCCATGTTTTTACTTCCGTTTCCGTGTATTTACGGTCACCGTACTTTCCGGTTGGCGCTCACTGCGGTGTCCGCTGAGATGGGTGGCGGTATTGCACCTAGGGCGCCGTACGGCGGCGGTGTGGGCCGTTTTGGGGTCATTTCCGCCATCGCGGACTTTGCACTTCCGCCATGGCGTGGTGCTCGTGCCCGATGGGTCGGAATGGGCCGCACTTTGCTCCTTCGTGCAATGGCGGAAACGCTATTTACGCTGTGGCGGTCCAGTCAGTCGCTTTCCGCCAGGGTCGTAATGAGGGCCACAGTCCACAAAAGAAAATCCAATGGAAAATTATAATTGAAAGCCATTGCTCCATGGGTAAATTGTGAAAGAAAAAGAAAAGCAGTGAACTATGTACAGACGAACAAGCCAGGGTCCATTATCCCAACAAAAGAAATGAAACCTATCTAACAGCACTAACTAATAAAATAAACTATATACAAAAACGTGGCCCATTGTCCAAAAGGTCCAAAATAAATTCAAAAACAAAGGAAACCTAACACTAACTACATAACTATGTACAAGGGCATCGGGCTAGTCTGACTGCCCACCTTTGGATGTCCCGGGCCAGGGCATCATCAAACTCCTGCTCAATGTCCCGGAGGCGGTCCTCCTCCATGGCCCCGAGGGTCCGCAGGGCTGTCGACCACCGCCAACCCCCTGCGGATTGCCTCGAGGCACTCGGCCCGCCTCAGGGCCCTCTGCATGGAGTTCTCCGCCCTGACCATTGTGAGCCGTGCCTCTTCCGCCCGCTGCCGCTCTGCATCTATGGCGTGGCCCAACCGCTGCCACGCGGAAGACACTCTCTGTCCTGGGTCCGCCTGCCCTCCGGCCGATGCCTGCCCCTCCGATGTTGAAGGCACCGAGCCTTCATGGCTCCCACCACGTTGCTGCTGCTGCTGTGCCTCTGCCCGTGCACTGCCTCCTGCTGCCTGCACATTCTCCACCGGCTGGGGTGCAGTCGTTGATGTGGCTACCCCTGCTGGACGTCCGACTCCCGACTGTGGCAGGGATGCCTCCTCCACCAGCCTGGCCGCACCGTCAGAGGCAGCTCCACAGGGCACCCAGGTGACTGATGGGTAGGAAGATGGCACGGAGGACGACTGGCACGTAGAGGGTTCAGTTGAGGAGGGGGTCGTAGCAAGCCCCATCAAATGGAGGAATCCGGCCTGGGTGACCTGCCCCTGGTAGGCCGACGCGGTCAACGAGCCATTCGAGATGACGTGCAGTCTCCTCATGAAAAGACTGCAGGTCACCTCGCATGGCCCGTTGACGCAACGCCACACCAGTCAGGAAAGGCTCAACCTGGACCCGGATAGCCACGTCCGCAGGCAGAGGAAGGCCAGTTGTCGTTAGCTCATCCCCTGCCTGAAAACGGGTCTGGACGTAGGCATCCCTGCTGGTGCAAGATGATGCAGGGACAGGATCAGGGACAGGATTGCACACGGGCACCTCCGCGGCGGCCTGTGCTGCCTCCTGTCCCTGGTCCTGCACTGCACCACTAGCAACAGTGGGATCCCCACCTCCAGACCCCGTCTCTGTTGCTCGCACGGCCTCCTCCTCCACCAAACCCCACACCAACCTGGATGACTCCGTGCCATCTTCCCCCGTTGGGCCCTGTGGGGTCCCAGCTGCCCCTTCTGCTGCCGAGGAGTCCAACTCCAACCTCCGCCTCTTGCACTTTCCCCCGGTAGCTGTGGCCTGGGATGCTGTACCGGACTCCTCACTCCCCGACGAGATAACAACATGGAAGGGGAGCTGAGCCTTGCGTCTCCGGCTGGTGGTGGGATCCCCGCCGCTGTGCTCCACAGCACCTTCTCCGCCCTCTTCATCAGTTGACGCTGCAGACAGGGAGAAATAAAACACAGGCATCAGGGCACTGTACAATGGACACATACACACATGACAGTTGTACATGAGTGGCATTGGCAAACCTCAGACATGCCATCACAATCCCCAACACACATGTGATTTCAACTTGCACACATGAGCCATACACACCCATATCGCAACTGCCAGCACCATCCATACACATACAACAGCATGAGCAGGCAAAGCTGAGCCAGACATTACATGCAAACACAGGCATCAGGGCACTGTACAATGGACACATACACACATGACAGTTGTACATGAGTGGCATTGGCAAACCTCAGACATGCCATCACAATCCCCAACACACCAGTCATTTCAACTTGCACACATGAGCCATACCACAGCCATATCGCAACTGCCAGCACCATCCATACACATACAACAGCATGAGCAGGCAAAGGTGAGCCAGACATTACATGCAACACAGGAAGTGCATGTACACACACCACCACACTTGCATGCATGTGTACACCTCTGCCAAGTGTCGCAGTGTTCAGATGGGCATCCATGTCACATCTGCCAATCAGGCTTCCACATCCCGCTGTCACATGCATCCATGTTGCATCACTGTTGCACCCTTGTCAAATACACACAAATGCACATGTACACAGTGCTGATACATGCAGCTGAAAACAACATACATGCGTGACATCACAAACATGTCTACTTACATACACATTCATCCAAACATGTGTGCCCACACAACTGCATTTGGCATGCAAGCCTACACACACAAGCACCATCCATGTCTCACACATTACAGCCCTCGCATGGATTAGCCTCACGGCCCTGTACACCCCCACCCATACTCGACCCCATACAAACAGATGTGCTACCTGCACACTACTGAAATATCACCACACGCACAGCTCACAATCATGATGCATGTACACTTACCACTCGACTCCAGACCGGTCTGCCTCTCAAGGACCTGGACGTGGAGCGCTGGGGATATGCGTTCCAAGACCCTCATCTGATCTTCCGACAAGTGGCCCCGGCACCCCTTAGCATCCTCTGCCTTAAAGAGGCGCCGGGCCTTGTTTAGGGTCCTGGACCTGAAGTCCTCCCATCGCTTCTTGACATGTTGTAAGTCGCGGACTGCCACCCCCTCCACGTTGATGGCAGTCACGATGTCAGTCCAGATCCGAGTCCGTCCTTCCTTGTCGGCGCGGGAACTTCCGAAGAGGGCATCATACTGCCCCAGGACTTGCTCCACCAGGACACCAACTTCAGTGGCACTGAAGCTGGTGCCCCTCTGCCTCTCCGGCCTGGGGTTGTCAGTGGTGCCAGATGTTGCAGTGCCCGACATGACAACCCCAGAGGCAGGAGTGGGTGGCCAACTGGGTCCTGGGGCTGATCTGTGGAGCGATGGAATCCCAGTCGGGAGTCTTCGGTTCCAGCAGGTGTGGTCACAGCAACAGCACCCCTGGCTGATGTGCAGGCAGCAAATGGCAGGGCACGTGGGCAGCAGGCAGTCAGGGAGCAGCAGATGGCAGGTGGGAGCGTGCTCGGGGCTCTGGGGGGCAGTAATTTGGCCTTCTGGGCAGGAGCGTGGTCTTCCGTGTGCTTACGCGTGGCCAGCTTGATACGGAGTGATTTGGCATGTAAAAATTCTGCACGTCAGCGTGTAATTCAAGGAAAGGCCCTTAGCGCGTAAGCGCGTCTGCACGCATACACAATTTCATTGGACAGAAGTCCCCTCAAGCGCAAGCCCCCCTGTTACGTGACACGCACAGGTGTGCATGGGCATTTCAGCGCGCGTGAGAAACTGCACGTCCGCGTGTAATACGAGGAAAGGGCCCATGCGCGTAAGTGACGTGACACGCACGTGCGTTTCCCTTAGCACGGGTTAAAGGTGAGCGGGCCCAGCAGTTCACTGTACGTGCCTTTCGTGGAGACCGACGTGTGTTGCTGCTTCCTGTTGTTTCGCGCGCCATCACAACTTCACAGCTATCAAGGACGTATCTCTTCTTTTGGCGGGGGTATTGGCTACGCGTGTTTTTCTGCATCGCGCTAGTCAGACGGTGAGTCGCACACACTCTTTTTCCCACTGCGGGTGCCCCTGTATATCGCACCCATTTTCGATGTCATAGTAGCCTGCGTGTCCCACGCGTACGCGTTATTCGTGTTACTGGGTGCCACCGCGTACTGCGGGAGGTTGAATCCACGCACGTAGGCTGCAGGGTTGCGTGCAGGGTTTTACTGCAGTTTTGGGGTGCCTGAGCGTTGCGTGACCCGTCACTACATCACCGGGGTCACATACAGCCTTGCAGGTGCAGGGGGGCTGTTAACATCTTGCTTTCCACCCCCTTCACCCCAATTGCCCAGGTCAATTATGGTATACACCTCCTTTTGGCACCACTCCATCTGTGCCGGCACTACTACATCTGTGCCATGGTTGGGAGGCCACCAAAGGTGAGGGGCGCCTCAGCTGGGCGTCCTCCTCGTGGCGGGCGTGGTCGGGAACGTGGCCGTGGTGACCAGGGAGTAGGGGGACTCCATGGTGTCCAGGGCGGCCACAGAGGGGGAAGAGGCAGGGGTGCGCCACTTGAGCACAATGTTGTGCCATGTGTCGGTGCAGTCATGCCACCACCCCCTGTGGTTCCGGGGGATGCAGCTTCTGCATCTGGCACTGGCGCCCATGTGACCCGGCAGTCTGTTCCATCGACTGCCACGGGCCCAAGGGTAGTGGTAGCTGCAGGTGCAGCTGTGGACACCTCCACCCAGGCTCGGGGTCTGCCAGCGCAGGCTGCGTTGGCACTTGAGGAGCCCTTGGTAGATCTCCAACAGGCCAAGAGGGAAACCATAGGGGCAGGCCGGGCTGCTCAGACCAAGACATGTGTCCCTGGGGCAGTCATGTCATCTGCTGCCCCGAACAGCCGGGTGTTGGCACGTGCAGGGGCAGATGCACCCAACAGCACCCCGGTTGTGAGTCTGCCAACCAGGACCATTGCGGTCAATGACCCTGCCACAGCTGATGTTGCTGCGCAGGGTCCATTAGTGGGCACCCAGCTGCCACTGACACAAGTCAGGCCTTTGGTCATCCCTCCACCTGCCACTCCCTTGGCTCAATCCACCGAACCCACTGGCCATACTGGTCAGGGCGGCATTAGCCAGCCAGGGTCTGCACCACATTCCAAGAGGAGGAAGGTTGCACCTGCAGCACAGGCTGGGACCCCACACACAGCCACGACCTCCTGCACGTCGAGGAAGAAGCCTTTCTGTAAGCAGGAACTGGACTTCCTCGTGGACTACGTGCGGGGCCACAGCCGTGACATGCTAGTGGGTGCCAATAGTCAGACTACGGCTGCCCAACGTGACACCCACTGGAAGCATGTTGCGGAACATGTCAGTTCATTCGGCCATGAGGTGCGCACGGCGCAAGAATGCAAAAAGCGTTTGAATGATATCAAACGCAGCACTAATTCTAAGTGTGCCTCTAATTACAACTTGACTCTGGTGACTGGCGGTGGGCCTGCACCAGAGGAGGAAGAGCTCACTCCGCATGAGGCACTCGTTGCTGAGTTCATACCACCTGAATTGGTCGAAGGAGTGGGAGAGATGCTGGACTTTGATGTCCAGTCCAGTGAGTGTTGATGCGTATTTGTTGAGGACGTGTGTGTTTCACTTGTGGGATGTGTTGTGCATGATTACCGCTACATGTGACGTTTACATGGTTCTGATGTGTAAGTAATGCAATGCTTCCGTCATGCATGTCTCCTCTGCCTGCATGCGGGGACTCCATGTAGGCATGCTCCCTTGCCCCTCCTCCGCCACTCTGCACCCCAGTTCCACCTTTGCACTGGTGTTCTTCAATCTTGCCAATGTGTACTTTCTTGTTCATGCGTCCTGTGTAGATGCAAACTTCCAGCGTAGAATCTGCCAAACATATGCCGTGTGGTACAGCCTTAGTACTTGATGCAGGGTATCTCACTTGTACTGTGCATAGGTCAGATGTCCCGCAGGGACATGAGTGCCCATTCATGCTCCATGTGCATTGCACGCATGCCCCTATGTGTCCTTGACTGGATGATCACTGTAATACAAGTCCTTGGTTACATACATTGCCTGCCATCTCATCAGCCTTCCCATGTCAACTGTGGCTCAGTCCTGCGTTGCACACATGTTTAGGGTCTGACAATCCGTGTGGCTCACAGTCCTCAGCCTGTTCAATTGCCAATGACTCTGTCCAACTGTTGTTGTGTCTTCTTCACACATGGGCGGAATCCAGAGTTTTCATCATGTGTCCTGCTTACTGTCCCAGCATCATTTGCAGTGTTGTCACTTGAATCACATTAAGCTGTTGATGCCAGTCAACACTGCCTGTCAATACACAAGTGTATGGTCAGCCTTTTGATACCATGCTAGGCATCCCTACTTTGGTACTGGGGTGGAGGGGTGCTTGGCTTCTAGATATGGTACACATTGAATGCACAATGCATGTGATGTCTGAATTTGACATTGCACTGCCTTCACATTTCCTGGCACACCCCATAGAGTCCTTGTACATGTAGGTAGTGAGTGGCGTACACATTTTCTGCACTGCATAGACCCACTTCCATGGAAACTGGCACCTTTCAACAGGTCTGATCACAGAAGCAATTCAAAGTTGACCCAGCATGCATGCCAGGTTATATGTTGTGTGTCACCTGTCTGCCTGATGCGTTTGCTGTCGGTGTGTGTGTGTTGTGTGCTTCTGACATGTGTAGTGACCTTTTTTCTCTCTATTTTTCAGGTGATTATGCAATGGAGGCGGAGGATGGTGTTGTCATGCCAGACACAGGGTTGTTACCACTACATCAACCCGGCACTAGTGGGGGTCGTGGTGTGGTAAGCCATGAAAACCCCCAAGTGCTACAGTCCATCTTGTCTCTGGCTGCCTATGAGTCCATCCTTGATGATGACTCTGACGTCCATGTTGAGTTGGATGAGCATCAAGTCCATGTGTCAGGGGTGAGTGATTCTGATGTGGACACTCCTCTGTCTGCGACACCTGCACTGAGGGATCAGACAGTCTTGGTTCCTCTGCCCGTGGTGGATCGGGACACAGGGTCACCCTCCACACCAGTCACTGATGTGCCTGGGACATCACGTCAACGGGGAAATGTAGTCGTGCAGCTGCGGGTGGTGCCAACACAGCGAGGACCCCCGGTCCTTGGGTCCCGCAGGGGTCAAGCCCGGCAACGCGGTCGCCGCGCGCAATCGCAGTATACTGAATGGGAGCAAGATATGACTGCCAATTCAGAACGGCAGGGGGCAGCAATGGAGAACATCGCTGAGAGCATGGAGCGAGTGGCCAGATCTGTGCTCCCCGCTGCTAGGCAGGTGCTTCTCCAGCAGCAAGCGGCACGGTCCACGGCCCGCTCGCTCAGGCTGGGCATGGCGGCCTCAGACAGGGCACGCCAGGCTGAAATGTCGTCTCTGCGTCAAGCAAATGATGCTCACGCAGAGGCGCACATGGATTCCCTGAGGGAGGAGTATGCTTCCCTCAGATCCACTCTGGGTGTCCTTATGATGTCCCAGTGGCAGCAGGCAGGGGAGAGGTTTGCACAGCTTGAGCGTACCATCTTGGCTGAGCTACAGGCTTGCTGGGAGGTGCAGCGGTTGTCCAGCCAGGCCTTGCAGGAGGAACTCCGTTTTACACATGCTACCTTGCAAGAGGAAGCATGTGTATCACGTGAGGTTCTGCATGCAGACCTACGTCACATCGCCACACAGAACCAAGCTCACCCGTCCGGCAGACTTGCTGTCGACGAGGGGCAAGCTGCGGCTAGGCGTGGCCAGGCGACTGTGCCACGTCCTCCTTTCCAGGATGAGCCAGACTCGGACGACCATCTATCTCCCACATAGGTCGGGCTGTGCAGGCGTTGAGCCCATGGAGGTTTTTTTTTTTTGGCTCAGCATCATCGCATGTGGATGTTGAGCAGCACCCTGTACCTCCCCCCTCCTTGGTGCTTCCCCCCCCCGGGTCGTAAGTGGCCATTTTTGATTTTTCTTTTAGTTTAGTTAGTTAAGTTTCTGTTTGATAGTTAGCTTAATTAGGTAATGTAGGTTTTCCGTAGTTAGTGTAATTAGTAAATATAGTTTAAAATTGCTTGTCTATTGTGCTTTCATGTGACAGTGCGGTGCTTTGTGGCTTTTGAAGGCATCCAGCTGGGCCCTTCAGGCTTGTCTTGTGTATGTGTTTGCTGCTTGGGGTCCTTGACTCACATATACCACTCCTGCCTCCCTTATCCATGGGCTCGCAAGGATGGTTCGGTGTCACAAACTTTTACACAAGGGCTTTGGACTGTCATATCTGTGGCATGTCTGGTGCTGTGTGACTTGTGTTTATACCCCTAGTGGGGATGATTTTGGTGTTATTGTCCACTGTTCAGCTTTTGCTAGATGGGGTGTTTCATGATTAATGTGTACATTAATTTCTATGCATTGTGTAGTATGTTTCTTATCTTTACTGTGCACGTGCTTGTTGCAATTCATGCTGTAGATAGTGTTCCACACTTTGGATGTGAAAGACGGACTGATGGTGTGATTTATGATGTGACTCTCTGACGTGGTCAAGTAATGAGATGCCTGAAGAGACACACACAGATGACTTTGGAGCATTAATCATGTGTTTCATGCCCTTTCTGCAGGGGGATGAGCCTCCAGAGCACCTTTGCCAGCAGACATGGCCCATTGGACGACGGAATTCTGGACACGTTTGTTGGTGCCCACATGCACATGTGTGCACAAGCAGAGGCACAGAGATTGCAGACCTACATCCTAGAACTGCTGACGTGTTCCAAGGAACTCAAGGCAAGGTGAGCAGCACAGGGGGGCCACAACACAGCAAAGCTTGCACCAGGCGAGTTGCACATGCAGGCTTAGTCACAGCACTGAGGGTGAGCTTGGACGAATATTGGTGTTGAAGCACACAATGCAGCTCAGATGTGTTGGTGGACTGATGGCTGTTGATTGTAAGGTTGTCCGGGTCACCTGCAGGGGCAGTGGCACATACCCTCCGGTACACCAAGGTCCATCGAGGCACTTGTATCAACCATGTAGCCTTCCGAGACATGGAAAGGGGCAGCTCACAGGGAGATACAGCAAGGGACATACTCGGGTGCAGTGCATTTCATTTCCATGTACTTTATGATGAATGCACTGCCAACTTTGTTTTTCGGTCATGGTGGTACGCAACTTGCTCTGAAGTCATGGCTTGCTATATGGGTCTGTCTGCTTACCCAGGGAACATTGCATGTTGTGTGAATTGTGACACATTGGTGTTCCATTTGCCACGCACCCACCGGCGGCTGACTTACTGCATTGACTGTGTATGACCCGTCACAGGGGTAATGTTATATATGGGTACGAAGCATCTACACCAGATTGTCTGTTTGTAGAGTAGTTTGTTGCTATGGGGCATGTTTGGTGGTGTGTTTTTGTGTAATTGGCACGTACAGGTTGTTGACTGTGGCTCTCTTTGCAGCATTGCAGTGCTCCTGTAACCGGACCTGAGAGTGCGCAGGCAAGAGGCCAGCACTCAAAACCAGAGCTAAGTGTCTTGTTGTTTTTCTTTCAAACTGCTCTGCATAGGCTTGCTGGGGGGTGCACTAATGCATGGATGTATGTGTGATTCAATTTGGTATGTTTTTTCCTCCTAATCACCCGGAATCCTATGCAATTTTGAACCCTGTACCTTCTACCCGGTGTTCCTGCTTCCCGTACCTATCCAAGCAACGTTCCCTAACCCTCTTTCCCCGCTGGGGTTGCGGATGCCTCTGTAAGCCCCGAACTTGCAGGCGCCAAAACCCTAGAGGGGGTGGTTGGTTCGTACCACTCCTAAGCCTGGACTTCAGAAGGCCATGACAATGATGTCCAAGTTTGTTTGGATTGTGTGTGCGTTCATGCAGGTAGTACATTTTCGTGCATTCCCAACTTTCATGTCTCATTCCTCCTCCCCTCTCCTGCCACTCATTCCAGTTATCCAGTGTGCCAACACCTGTCCCGACTGCATATCCCTGACCCTCCTTCCCCACCAGGGTCTCAGGGGTCTGTGTGAGTTTGACCTTGCAGGCACCCGGGACACAGTGGGGGTGGTTGTTTCGTGACACTCCCGAGCCTGTACACGGGACCTGTGACAGTACACATCCGTTCATGGTGCATCATCCTATGTAACACACATGGTTCACATCATGTTGTGACATTGTTTTACTGTGCTACCTTGGTTGTTGCATCATTGTGGTAGTACTTGGCCTTTGTGAGGTACTGCTACGTCAAGTCATCTACTGGAGGGTGTTCTGGTTCGTTTTTATGCCTTGGATTTTGTGATTTTGGAAATGAGTGTGGATTCTGAGGGTGCAGGCACCTTTTTACACACAAGGTGGGAGATGGTGACGAAGGGTAAAGGTGATCCTGTGGCCAGGTGGAATTGAGGGTTGAAGGCTCCATGACCCAGGTGCAGTTGTTCAGTGGGTCATGGTCATTTGTGAGGGAGGGGGGGGTTGTTGTTGATAGTTGCCTTGCCCTGCAGTGTGATGGGAACCCTGACATCGTAATGGTGATATCCTATGTACATGTTGTGTTCTGCTGATCAATGACTGTTCATGTGTTGTGTTTACCTTTCAGGTGCGAGGGGATAGTTATGGTTTGACATGCTGGGGTGTACACATGGTGAAAGTTCACATGTGATGTGTAGAGAACACTGATGGTCGCTTGATTGTACATGCATATGTTGAGTGCATGTCCTTGCTGACCCACACACTTGCACTCTGATGCACTACATGTACTCCCACCCTTGCATATCCATGTGTACACTGTTTGCCTTCTGGTGCCCACTGTGTCCCTGCAGCACATGTTCTGTGACCAATTATGGATCCTGTACATGCCTAATTTGCTTTTTGATGTGGTCTGTCGCTTAGATGTGATGCTCAGGGTGTGCATCACACACAATGGCTGTTCACTGTGCTGTGCGCTGAGCAGTGTGTTGCAGGAGTAGGACACAGCACACAGAAGCTGCAGTGTTGATTTTGCAATGCACAATGTGCATGTAGACAGGCATTCATTGTTATGTTACGTCTACAACTCTTGTAATGCATTTGGAAATGACTTATTTTGGGTGGGAGGTTGTTGGTCTGTCATTTCATCTGATTCCAGGTCAGGCATTATTGTCTGATGCCACTGTACATTTTTGACATGGCAATGTGTACCTTATTGTTACTGTGTTGGTGTATGGGTATTGCTTGCCATGTCATGTTGTGGTTTGGGAGGGTTTGAGTGACATAACAGTGATGGCCATTGCCTGTTTTGCAGGTGTGTGTGATGCACACCTTGCATGTCAGGGTCATCCGCTTCTCAGAGCAACTAGCTGGGGGTAGATCTCTTTCCGCGGCAGGGCCCTCCCTCTGGAACAGCCTTCCTGCCTCACTGGAACTTGAGGGGAACCATCTCCGGTTCGGGAAGCACCTCAAGACCTTCCTCTTTGCTTCTGCTTTCTCTCTGCCTCTCCCTTGCAAAATTCTTCACTGGAACTGCACTGGATCTGCAACTGGGCCACTCTCACCGACCTCGGTCCCTGGCCCAGCCACTCTCCACTTGCACTGCCACCCTGGCATTCCCTGCACTGCGGTACTGTCTCTCTATCCCTACAGCTCCCCCTTCCTAGCACTTGTCTGCACTTACCTTTGCAGTTGCCACCAGCTGACCCATGTATTTGTTTTTTGGTCTACTTCCCCTGTACTGCACTCCCCCCCCTCCCCTTCCCCTTGCACTTTTCCCTTCCCCCTACCCCTGCACTTGTACTAAATGACACCTGGCCTAGTTGTACCGTTGTCTGTCTTCCCTTGTTCCCCCCTCCCTGCCTCATCGCACCTTGAAATACTTGTGTATAGGCCATATCATGTCATGTCATATGTGTGCCTTTTGGTCACACAGGAGAGCTTGTGTTTAAGTAGCTAGGGATGCAGAAAATGTGGCACTTCCATGGCAACTATCTCAGGGTGGTAGGGTTGTGACAGTTGACTGTCTCTTTGTCATCATCGATTGTCACCTGGTATGTGCCAGGCCTGTGTGCACTCCGCAGGGGTGGGAGTTTAGGTGAAAAATGTGGCCACAAGCTGGGTCCGGGCTTCCTCGCCACATGCCCTGTCCCCTCCCATGGGCAGCGCCTGTGCCTGTGGTTGGGATGTGGGGGCACCACCATGTCCACCGGGACGCCCTGCCGTGTTGCAACATTGTGCAGGACACATGCTGCCACAATGATCCTGCACACTACTGGTGGTGCATAGAGTAGCTGCCCGCCAGAGCGGTCAAGAGAGCTGAAACGTGACTTGAGCACTCCGAATGTGCGCTCCACTATGGCCCTGGTTGCAATATGGGCGGCGTTGTATCTTACCTGGGGTGGTGTGGTGGGGTTCCGGATTGGCGTCATCATGTGGTTGCTCAGAGGGTAGGCACTGTCCCCTGGGGAGGTGTAAATGGTTGTGATTATTGTGGTTTGTTTATTTGTGTGTGTGTGACATGCATGCATGTGCAAGGGAATTTGTACTCACCTAGGAGCCATGTGTCGCCATGCTGCCCAGCTTCCAGGGCCCGGCTCAGGGCAGACATTCTGTATATGAAACTGTCATGGGTGGAGCCAGGGTAGTTTGCATAGACAGAGGTGATGATTCCCTTTGCATCGCATACCACCTGTACATTGATGGAATGCCAGTTCTTGCGGTTTCGGTAGATGTGCTCAGTGGCCCTAGGTGGACGTAGGGCCACATGGGTGCAATCTATGGCACCAAGCACTTTGGGGAAGTGTGCCACCCTGAAAAAATCCAGGACAACGGCCGGCCTTTCTGCGGGTGTTCTGGGCATGTATATGTGCCTGCGGACTGAGGGGCGCGCTGTCATGATTGCCAGTACCTGGTGTAGGCAGCGTGACTGCGTGGCCTGTGAGACCCCCCCCCACTATGGCAGTAGTCCGCTGAAATGACCCAGGGCCAAAAAATGCAGGACATTGAGCACCTTCTCCAAGGGGCTCAGTGCTTGGGAGCAAAGGGTGGGGGATGTAAGGTCATCTTCCCACTCCCTGACCAGGTCTAGGATGATGTGGGGTGGAAACCTATACCTGCCATAGACCTGGTCGTCAGGCATCGCAAAAAGGCTTGTCCGTGGTGCGTAAATGCGTGCCCTGGCTATTCTCCGCCTCCTGCGGTGTCCCACGATCAGTGCTGAGACAAATGGGGCATTCATCGTAGCTGTATATGCGTGTTTGTTGTTTGCGCGCACTTTTATACTGTGCGCGGGGACGCTTCCGCCTGCCTTCGTGTGGCGGACGCGTTGATGCCTGTGTGCGTCTTTTGCCGTGCGCGGGTTTCCCGTATTCGGATCCATAAATACGGGTTGTTCGCGTGCGTGTGGGCGTTCCGTGTAGTTCCCTGCAGTACTTCCCCAGTGACGCCTTCTTTTTCACGCGTTATTCCCCATTCCGCGTGTTAGGCCCACTGTTCCGCCCACTTTGGTTGTGTGCGCCACGCTATGTGCGCTTTTGCTGTGCGCGTAGCGCACGCCGTGTATGCCTGCGTGCGCCATGGCTGGATTGGGCGCACGGACAGCGGGAAACACGTGCAGCGTCTTCCTTGATTCGCACACGTGCGCGTGCGCTGCGTTTCTCGCGATTGCGCTACATTGCGCCTGCTTGCGCATGGATTTTCGGCGCACGTTTGTTCCATGAATCGGCCCCAATATGTTTTTCCAACATTTGCATTAGCATTTTGTGTTATGCTAATTGGAATAATTTGCCGTTCATCCCCCGTTTCAGGGCCTTTAACGGGGAACAACTGGCTGGCAGCCCAAGTTATCAGCCCAAGTGAATTGTGTCTGTGTGTGCCCTAACGCCTGCAGGCTTCAGTGTGTTATAAATAAATAAATAAATAAATACCTAAATAACAAGGACTTCAGACCATAATCCTCCATTGCAGCCCCTGCAATGTGGGATAACGACCATTAGCACCCCAGGTTCCCAAACGGAGAACCCGGGGTGCTAAAAAATAGATTTTTCTTCCTGCAGCAGGACGCCGAAGATGGCCAACATGGAAAGGGAAGGTGGGGCTCTGTAGAGAGGCCCTCTTCCCTTTCCATGGCAGCCTGCTGAAGGCGACAACAGAACCCTATGACCATATTACCACAAGAACATTTTTTTTCCCTTTCAAACCTATCCCACTTTCGAATAACTTTACCACATAGCCGGTACAAGGTGGACATGGCCACTTTAACCCCATTTTTCGTCCCTCGCGGTTATGGCCATTAGCCAGATTGTCCTGGTCACGACCTTATAACATGACACTGACAATCTGGCCACTGCCCATGATATACCTCAGTCACAAAAGGTATATAACTTTTTTTTGTACCTACATAATGGCACTTGTAAAGAGATAAAACACGGGCACATTTGCAAAACCATGCTTTAAGGTCCTTGCCAATACTCCTTACACAAGTTTGCTTGAAATCAGCCCATGTTTTATTTGTTCAAAAGTGTCAAAATATATGTACATACAATAGTCATATAACTTAGCCCCCACTTGATAAAATCCATTCAGAATTTACACAAACATTGATGGTTAGGTCTATAATCTATCTGGAAACTTTTGCCCGCATTCATCAAATGGCATCACAGTTATAAGCCATCTAAAAATGTTCAGACCCCCCTCTTATTTAGCCCGCTCCTGACAAAATCCCACCAAACTTTACAAAAACATGAATATCTAGATCTAGAATCATTTTGCAAACTTTTGTGTAGATTCGTCAAATGGCACCACATGTATAAGACTTTACAATATTTTGGGAACCCCACTCTAAATGTATGACGAAAACAGCTTCACACTTTTCAAAACCATTCAGAATCAAGTCTAAAATAACATTACAAAATCTCATGCAGTTTCATTGAGTTGCACCAAAGTTATAAGCCATCCAAAACTGCTTTTCACCAACCCTGTAATGCAGAAATAGGCACAGATTTCCCCAAAAATATGAAGTGTTCGCAAACATCACAGGACTGCCCCCAAACATCCAGACTGTTTGTGGACTTTGGGGGTGAAAACCACCAATTCTTTGCTTCTTATGGCCATATCCCATCACATTATCATTCTCCCTCAACTCCCCAGAGATTTGATAAGTTTGACAAGTTTGACAAGTGCAATGTTCTGTTTTTTATATGTTTTTGACACAATGTCCAACATGGCAGGCGTTTCCAAAATTCTGACGCACTTCACAGTTTTCACCATCCAATCAGGGCACATGTCCGATGTTCGCGGAAAACATGTAACCCTCTAGGCCAATCTGATGCCCGTCCATCGGACCGAACAGGGAAATGGGTCCTTGGAGCGGAGCCAGATATCACAAATTTTTGTTGACCTACATTTTGCCTGTTTTAAAAATAAAGTGACTGGATGGATTTTCACCAAATTTACAAAAGCACACTTTCGGGACTAAGACACCGCTCCTGTCGCAAATATGGTGAAAATCCATCCAGCGGATTGGGCTGTAGGCGTGAGCAAAATTTGTTTTCATTCATTCTATGGAAAAAAATAAAAATTGGGACCCCCCTATAACTTTTCCCCCCCTTGACGAAATCTCACCAAACTTGCCAACAACTTGGGCAACATACTTTTCTTGGTGAGGATTCCTCAAGGGGGAGCAATGTTATAAGCCACACAAAATGTGCTCTTCCTATGGGTTTAGCAACTTAACCATAACTACACGGCCGCTACCGCCAGCCATGTAATATATTATAGGGTGGCCATCGCCACCCTGTAGTTAAGGTGAGTCAGAGATACATACGGGCTGCATAAAATGATGTTGTTAATAACTTTTTATTTGAGTAATGGATTTGGCCGATATTTCGAAAGTCATTAGAAATCTGCGGGTATCCCCAGACTGAAAAGTTTAAAAAAGATTTGTTGCAAAAAAGTTAATAAGTGTAAAAAAATAAATGTTTTGCCAAAAGTGCGAGCCACTTCCTATTCATTTGCCCATAGATATCAAAAGCAAACCGCTCAACGAATTTGGACCAGGTCCAAAACAAATGGGGCACATCGCGTTGAATCGCGATCCATGCATGGTTTGGGTTTATTCTGTGCCATAGTTATTTTAAAATTTGACGGAGAAGTGGGTGGCCCCTTCTCCGAAAATGATAGTTGAATCTCCCATGTTGCATTGCAGGATCATGGTTTTCAGAAATGAAACAACCCCCATCTTGTTTTTCTTTCGGTGCGAGAAATATTCGTGTCTATAACCAAGGTTATGGGAACATGACATGCAGTAAAAAGCTATTTGCAGCTAGAACAAATATAGAAATGCCATCAGGATAGAGGTGGGGGATGGCTTTAGGGCACTGAGTGAAATTAGGGAGTTAGATGGGGTATAGGGACCGAGTTTGCAACACAAAGCTTTCCGTAGCCTCGGCTATAGCTGTGATTAGCCGACATCTCAAAGAAGACTGTGTCATAGAAGCAGCAAGTGTTGTGGGGGGAAAGGGAGGGCAGAGGAGGTGAGGAGGCCATTTGGGGATTGAGGAGAGCTCGCACAGATGAGGGGGCACTTGGTGAGGTGAAGAGGGGCAGTAAAGCATTTTTTGGGCCGTTTTGCCAATATTTGCGGCAATATTCGAGGCTACAAAGGACTAAAGATAGCCAAGGGTATATTTAGTTTGGTATCTGCGGCTATATAGTTTGGAGAGTCATTGTTTTATTTTATTTTCTAAAGCACATTGTTTGGGTATAGTGACATCAGGGGTGAAAAATCACTGGCCGTGGCCAAAGGCCATGGTCAGTGACCTGGTAGCTATAAAGAGTATTTTTTGTTTTAGATGTGTGTTTTCAGACTTTTGAGCATGTGAGACTTTGGAGAAATGTAGAAGAAAATAGTTTAACAACATTAATATAAAAAGGAACAATTGTAGTCTAGTTTTAGATCTGCCATACAATGGATTTTAGGTTGTGCATTCTCATTTATAGCATTATGTGGTGTGGGTGTCTAATCTTTGCCTATCTAGTTTATTGTTATGTATTTTTCTATGGTTTCTTATTTTTCAGTTACTGTACATGAGTACTTGAGTAGTGTTGTTCTGTATTGATCATTTATGTTGGATTATAGTATAAAACTTTAAGTCAGTTCCTTGTCAACTGACTTTTCGTAACCATGGTTATGATGAAAGTCAATGAACTGTAGTTGTGGTTCTAATAAAAATCTTTTGTGTTAACATTTATTGTATTTGTGTATTTTTATATAAATAGTCCTTAAAAGGGCTGTTTTGGGGTACACTGAGTGTAGAAATGTACCACATTAGGAGTACTGTTTTGATGTTATGAAGGAACACTGCATTTCCTACATCACTTAGGTGTAATCCGTCATGTCTATAGAAAAAGGTCATGTAGAACTGTATGTTGTTGTTCGCAATCCATAATTGGTTGTGGTCTGGCATGAATGCTGAAACTGCTTTATTAACATTTTACCAGGATTTCTCAATTTTACCATTACATCTGGAGGTCTATCTCCATTTTTGCTGCAGAGTGAGATTGTTAAAGATAAAGATGGTGTGAGGAAATAGTTCCATTCATTTTCCCATGTCTTGTTTCATCATTAAAGTAAGGGACAGCCCTCGTGCATTCCCTGAATCATTGCATCCACAATGAATTAGTACGACATCTGAGTGCCCTGTACTTCTCAGACTTAACAATTTCGGAAAAACCTGGAACGAACACATTCTCTGCAATCCAAACCATTTAATTTCAAAAGCTCTCAAATCTAGGTCCATGTTAATATTTAGTTTCTCACAAAAAGACAGCAACCAAAACAGCCAACTGTCTCCAATCAGCCACACAGTTTTCAAACAAGCCAAGATCTCTGCAGTATTTCTCAGTTTCCAGGAAAATTATTTGAATTTCTAGTAGTTTGTATGAGCAGGGTATGTATGATGTGTGTGTGTTGTACTTTCTAATTGGTTAATGTTGCTGTTGTTATCATATAGGAGAGATAGAGTGAAAAAACAGCTCCAAGACCTATTCTTACTGATTTTCTATCTGCAATCCAGGACAGAGCACATGCTTGAAAGAATATTAGCACATCTGCTGTTTAACTTAAAAAATGTCATCAGCCATGGCCATCCCCCCTCCCTAGGAACATCCACCACCAACACCACCACCAGCTGGAGGTACTGGACCACAGAAAAAACGCAATGGTGCAGAAAATTATCTAGAGGACCATGAAGATAAGAAAGAGGAAATGCTTACCTCCAGCACCCAGAGAGAACAATGAATGTGGCTGTTCTTTACCACCATAAGGGGTGTACCGAACGCTAAAGCTACCAAAGTAAAATGCACTCAGTGCAACATTGAACTCAGTCACAGACATCCTCGGCCGTACTACTACGGGACCATCTCCATGCACCGCCACAACAAATCCAAACACCAGTATGCTCTGAGAAAGGCTTTTCCTTTCCCAGTAGGTGGTAGGCTGTCTTCCTCTACCTTATCTTCCTCAACCAATACTGCCACCACACAGCCTACTCCCATGGGGCATAAGATCCCACCAGATACTTTGCAAGCCATAAAAGAGGCTGTAAATCCATATCTTTCCAAGACAACAGTACTCTGTATAAACTGTAACACAGCAGTATGCAGGCTGGAACAGTTTCAAAATGCTTTTGAGGATGCAATCAAGGAGCATGAGAAACACTGCTCCTTACTTTATATGTAAGGCACACACAACATCATCCCCTGTCCACCTGCCCCTCCGTATCTATCATTGTTGGTGCCACTTCCCTCATCCTCCCACCTTACTTCCTGGACTCTCCTGCAGAAAAGAATATACAAATAAAAAACACCAAATAAAGGTTCATTTGGAGCCACCTTTCACAGTTAAAAATAGAACAAAAATAATCTTATAGATTCCATCCGCTTAACATTTTTCAATAAAGTAATTAGACTCAATACGATTCTCCAACATTTCCATTGCAATGTTGTCCTATGCTAATGGAAATAATCGACAAAGTAGAGAAAAAGAAAAAAAAGAAACAAACAATTTTCCGTCACAAATACCTTTCTCTACCATACTATAAGGACCATAATCCATGCACCTTCATAAGTATCTGCAGTTTCTGAAGTGCCTTCTCCAGACAAGGCATCATTCAAATAACTGATTGGATAACATCCAGCAATTACTTCCAAAAAATCTACATGGTATCCTATCAACATATTAAACTTCCACACCAACTGCCACTTAACAATGTTCTAGAAATAGTTTCCATCTACATTTTACTTACTTATCCAAAAAATGTACACAGTGCTTCTATAAATACATATTTGCATTGTGCATTGAGGCAAGTGGATTAAAAGAAGGGTGATTAGGGATGTGCAAGTCCTGAGGGTGCGCGGGAGGACAAAAGTCACAGACCACTGCCTAAGTCCTGGGGCAGTGCAATCCCAAGAGCCAGGCGGTGGGTCCACAAGCACAGTGCTGAAGAAAGGGTGGGGTTTTTCACAAAGTCTGGTGAGGATTCAACTTGTGGGGCAAATTTATAAGACACCTAAAAATGTGTTCTTTCTATGCGTTGACCAACTTAACCATAACTACAGGGCTGTTACCGCAGGCCCTGTAATATATTACATATATGACACAGGCATGATATATATTTATAATGAAACCTTAATATTGCATATATTCCATCTGTACATATCACAGATATATCTCTATTGGGTTTATATGTGTTGCATTGTTGTTCAACTTTACATATTCGCACTATGAGCACAAATATGTAAACATAAACTCATAATGTTATGGTATGATATAAGTCAATTATAATGCACCTCTACACAAGTGGTTCTAGGTGCGAAAAGACAAGGAAGGGTAGACAGAGGGAGGACAAAACAAATGATCTTACTAGGTCTTGTGTCATTCAGATTGTGCTAGTGCGAGGGGGAGGGAAGAGGAGAAGTGCTAGGGTGTAGGGGATGGGGAGGGGGAGAGTGCAGTGGGACGATGTGGGAAGTGCTGCTAGGGTGGTGGCTCAAGTAAGTGCAGAGAAGCATGGGACTGTAGGATAGCAGAAACAGTTCATAAGTGGGTGGGGGGCCCATAGATAGTGCAAAGGGCTACAGGTCCTGCAGGATCCTGGTGCCTGTGAAGTTCAGTGGGTGGACAGGTAACCAGTAAGCACAGCAGACAGGAGCTTCAGCAGGGGAGAGAGAGAGAGAGAGAGCGAAGAAGTGAAAAGGAAAGTCTTGAGTTGCTTCCGGAACCTTAGGCGGTCCTGCTCAAGTTTGAGAGAGGCAGGGAGGCTGTTCCAGAAGGAAGCCACAGTCGCGACAGAGATATACCCCCACTCTCTGCCTGAATAAGTGAGGTAGATGAGCACAGGGATTGAGAAGGAAGATGCTTAGGAAGAGAGAGTTGGATGTATTGTGGTCCCCATCCCCAGAGAGCCTTGTGGACGATGCAGAGGGTCTTGAACTTAATTGCTGCAGCCGATGGGATCCAGTGGTGTTATTTCAGGGCTAGAGAGATACGATCCCTGTGCTTGAAGCCAAGGACAAGTCTCACGTTCCAGTTCTGGATTAGTTGCAAAAGGTGAAGAGTAGAGGCAGGCACATTTAGAAAGAGGCTGTTGCAGTAGTCCAGCCTAGACAGAACCAGGGCTCTGGAGACACTGAGCTTCTGGGGGAAAATGAGAAAATGATGAATACCTCTGAGGAGGTGCAGCTGGTAGTGTGACTTCTTAGAGATGTCAGATATGTGAGGAGAGAAGGAGAGGGTGAGTCAAAGATGACACCAAGGTTCTTTGCATCACAGGAAGGTGCGGGCTGAGGGTCCAGGGTGGGCAGCCAGAGTGCAAGAGGGAAAGCAGCAGCAGTGATCCCAAGGAGAAGGATCTCAGTGTTAGTGGCATTAAGGCAGAATTTCTTGGAGACACATCATTCCTGAATCACTGATAGATAGTCAGGAATGAGCAAGAGATCAGAGGAGGCTAACGGGAGCCTGAAGAAGTGCTAAGTGTCATCCGCATAACACTGAAAGTTAGAACAGAAGGTAGAGATGAGGTGGGCCAGAGAAGCCAAGTAATGGTTGAAGAGCCCGGGCGAGTGGTTAGAACTCTGGGGAACAACACATGTAGGGAGAATGGTGGGGGAGAAAGGAACCAAGTTGGACTTGGGAGGGCCAATCAGAGAAAAAGGAGGTCAGCCATGCTAGGGCCTGACCCGTGATGCCCAGGTTGTCATGGAGATGATTGATCAGGATGGCATGGGTGACCATATCGAAAGCAGAGGATAGATCAAGGAGAATGACGACAGAAGGAAGGTCAGAGTAGAGATTAGAGAGCAGGTCTTCACAGGTGGTCAAGAGTGCAGTTTCCATGCTGCTGGCTGCTCTAAAGCCAGACTGGTGGTCATGGAGACAACCAACAGATTAAGTATGGAAAGTAAGCTGGGAGATGCTAAGCTTTTCCAGGTGTTTGCCCAGGAAAGGAGCGATAGAGATCAGGTGTTATTTATTTATTTATTTATCTGTATTTGGTTACACAGTAACCTTTACAAAAAGTTTTAAAAGATTTTATTTGTTAATACATACATGCATTCTACCAATTACATCAATGCGTCAATGAATTTAGGAGCTCAAAAGAAATGTACTACTTAATTAACATGCAAACTCATAAAAGAAGAGAAAAACAAAAACAGAAAAAAACACAGAAATCTTTAAAAGAAACCCAACATCGGTAAATTCATAGACCTTTGCTGTGTTTCCACTATTAATCAAATGGAATGTGGGCATTACCTTATTTGGTTTATGAGCACATTAAAAAACAACATCCTCACGTTCCCCCCTCATGTACAGACAATATGTGATTGAGTACCAAACCTCAGCAGCACATATAGTGCTGACATGCTCATTTCCCACCCTTATGTTCAGTCATTTTGCATATATCAGCCAGGAACCTAACCAGAGCAATCTGTATATTTACCTATCGACCATACATCATTTCCAACAACAGAATATTTAAATCTACAGTCAGTATTTGGGACAAATTTGCTAAAACTTCTTATAGTCTCAGATCTCAGAGCCATACAATCTATCAATAAGTTTCAGCATTTCAATTTCGTATGTCAAAAGGCAGAATTTACAGAAAGAGGGTTTACCAATCCTTCTCTCCCTTATGTCCATAATTTCTCCTGTCTGTAGCACATTGAATCTGAAGCGCATGAATTCCTGCCGCCAATGTTTACCTGGAAATTTAACCAGATAGGGCTCCATAACCCCCACCTTTTTATAATGGGATACAAGTTGATAATATAGTTTGGTTTCGAGCACCCTCTCCACCGTTTTGTTCCAGTCTGCGAATTCCATTTTACCTTCAGTGGGTTAATTATGAGTAGCTCATAGGAGACCCCAAATGTATCTAGTATTTCATGGCATTCAGTTTTCAGTCTACTCAGATACGTTGATTCAGGCATTCCACTTTGCAAGCCATTCCCCATAATTGCATACATAGTGGATTTCCTGCTAGTGACTGTCTTCCTGTAGAGAGAGAGCTGTCGCCACTCCTCCACATGCACCATAGAGTACAAACAAAGTTCATAGCGCAGTGCGGCCAGCGGAACAGACTTAGGGAGGCATCTTAAAACTGACTTCAGGATAAGAGATTTGTATTTATAATGCTCTTCTCTACACCAGAGGGGTGAAAGTTCTAAACCGTGGCAGAAGTGTGGTATCAACTTGCTTTTATAAAAGCGCAGGCTGGGTAGAAACAGGAATTTCCTGTACATTTGGTCTATTTTTTTCAGTTGTACCATCCCTTCCAGATATTCTCAATAGTGTCCTTTTTTTGGCTAACCTAAATATTGGATTGGTCTAACTGCGAGCTTCTTATGATTTAAAAACCAAGAATAATTTGTAGGACGCAGTTTCCCCAACAGACACAGAATCACATTTTTTGTATGGATGTTAAGGGAATTTGCCAATGAAAACTTTCTAAATGCACTTCAAAAGGCACTGGAGGCCTTTTGGAGTATGGTCATACAGCATAAAATCATCTGCATAAGCCGTTTAGCACACTTTAACTCCCCCCACCACAGGGGATGCAAAGGCAGCTTTTAGCAATATTATGCCTGCATCTGCCACATACAAGTTGAAGATAATAGGCACACAATGCATCCCTGTCGTAGCCCATTCAAAACTCAGATGGACTGGGAGAGAGTACCTGCATTGTTAAGACAGATATTTAGCCTAGATCCCTCATGAAGGTGGTAAAGAATTGAAAGTAGATGAGATGGCAGCCATGCAGCCACCAGTTTGAACCAAACTATATTTCTGCCGACGAGGTCGAAAGGCAAAGCGAGGACCATTGAGGCCACATAAATTGGCTAACTGCCAGACCTCCATGCCTTCTCTTGTAAAACCTTTAGAAACAGGCGACCTCTGTCTGTGCCAACATTCTGCCTAATGCCAAAGTGAAAAATAGGAAGAGAATTGTTGTTGGCTGACCATTCTTGAATTTGCTTAAGTACCAGGCCAGCAAAGATTTTAGAGTCAGCGTCCAGAAGGGCGATAGGTTTGTATTTGGTCGGATAGCACTTATCGGCCTTCTTATAGATAGGAACAATATACGATACATGCCAAGTTTCTGGGATGCGTCTAGTTACAACTATATCTTTGAACAACACAAAGAGAATTTTGGCCCAAAGTTCAATATTACCGTTCAAAATTATGTTTGCTAACCGATTAGGTCCTGCTGCACGGGATGTGGATGCTCGAGTGATCAAAGATTTAATATCTTCCAGTGTAAATATTAAGCTCCAAGGAGAGAGCCAGGCGGCTATAGGAAGGGTCCAGTCCAATTCTGACGGAGCATAAAGAGATCTAAAGTGCCCAACCCACGTCTCCACAGCAAGTGAAACAGTTGGGACAATTGTTTGAGGCAAGTCCTCTTGATTGATCAGGGCCCAAAACTTCCTTGAAGATGCGTACCTCAGAGCAAATAACGTGTTCTCACTATCTGTCTGGTATAGGGAGGCGCGATAATTCTTCACACGATTTTTCCATTTGTTTTTAGCATTCTTTATCATTTGAATTCGAACTGATAGTGAGAACGACGATTCACGTATGTGTCTGATCTCCCTGTTTCTGCAATTTTTCATTGATTTAACCTCTTTGCTGAAATGATGTCTATTTTTAACTCGGGTGGAATTCATTCTCCCAGAGATCATTGCCTTTTGCATTGATGTTTCAACATAGTGACCAAACACATCGTGTGTATAGAGAGTTAGCTTCTTTCCAAGTTCGTGGGTGATAAAATCATGCACAAAGACTGCATTCACGTTCTCAACATTGTCCCTATGCTGGTTTATTCTTGTCAGGGCTTTATTAATTTCTTGGTTAAATGGATATAAATCCCCTTTTTACTGGCGCCCACTCCCAGGAGAAGGTCAATCTTAACATTTTGTGATCACATTGCGGCGTATGGATAAGAGTAAAAAAATGTACCACATCAATTAGGGTCTTTGATAAAAACACATAATCAATAATAGAATAGAGGGTACCGTTGGTCCAAGTGTATGTGTCAGAGAAATCAGTTAATAAATTGTTGACACAAAACAAGTCCAATTTCTAAAAAAGCTATGCCATAGGTGCCCTTGGAGTAATTTCCTAGTCGTCCCCTTACAACACCCTTCACAGCTGTTAGTGGTTTGGAAACCTGAAGACTTTCCCATAGAGGTAGCAGAGCCTCCCTTCCTACGCATTGTAGTATTCAAATTGCCTGCTATCATAATGTGCAGGCCCAAGCACAGCTCCTGGCTTTCTAGAATCACAGCATTCAGTGGCTTCACGGCTTCCCTTAAGTTGTTATCCGGGGACCAATAAATATTTACAACCAATAAAGAGAGATGGGACAATCCCAGTTTTAACTGCAATAATACTGCGAGACACCATTTTGACACATTAAAGCTTTTAATTACTTTCCCATTGATGTCAGTCCTGACTGCCAGCATAAATCCCCCCAATGCTCTCCCTCTCTGGCCTTTCACTGCATGTTCTGAAAATACTGTAAATCCATCTAATATGGCGGACGATGTTAGCCAGGTTTCCTGAATACACAACAACAAACAGCTAGCAAGTAAAGTGCATAGTTCAGCTGAGTTTCTCAGGAACCAAGACCCCCTTGAGTTCCACAACAGCAGAGAAAGTTCTGAGGCCTGACTAGGAGTTGTCTTTAAGTCCCTGCAGTTTAGAGATAGAGATTGGGTGGAAGTTTGCTGGAGAGGAAGGATCGGCAGAGGGCTTCTTGAGGAGGGGTGCACAAGGCAATGCTTTAGGGGGAAGGGAAGGTTCCAGTGACAAAAGTCTGATTGCAAAAATTGGCCAAAGCTGGAGCGAGGGTGTCTGTGTGGTCCTTGATGGTTCTGGAGGAGCAGGGGCCACCTGCTTTGACAAGACTTTCATAGATCAGCCTTGTCTAGAAACATTGTCGGGAGTGTACTTGGGGAAGGAGGAGAAAGGAGGAGGAGAGACGGTCAGAGAGGGGCAGGGAGTGGTAGAGGGAGAGGAAGATGAGAGAGTGGACAATATGTCCTGCGTTTTAGCAGTGAAGTGAGAGGCCAGTGCCGTGCAAAGGGCCTGGGAGGGAACTGGAGAGGTGGAGACTGCAGCAGGATTGGCTGAGTTGTTAGAGGCCGCAGAAGCACAGGCTTGGATGTAAGCTCTCTTCTTGGAAAAGACAGAGAGTATATATTGCCTTTGGAGCAGATGGCATACCAGTTTGTTTGAGGATAAGCCTGATTCCCTCCATTTCCTCTCAGCCACCCTACACATCCATTTAAAGGTGGTGAGGTTGGAATCCTATGAGGAATTGCACTTGAATCTGGGCTTGAGACGGATCCTCACAACACGCGTAAGCACATCAAGAGTGTTAGAGATTGAGAGATGTAGGTTGGAGAGGGATGTGTCACAGTGTGAGTCAGCTGCAGGTGAAGGAGGAGGAGAGAAAGTAGTGGGGAAAGCCTCCACTGACACACATTTCATGGGCCGGATGACCGAGAAGGTGGTGGGTGGCAGTGCTGGGGTTGACTTTGCCTGGGGGACAGAGAGTGACAGGTGAAAAGAGATAAGAAAGTGGTCAGTTCAAGAGAGAGGAGTGGTTAGAGGGTTGGAGAGGGGGATATCTGACTAGAAAAGAACATCTAGGGTTTCCCCGGCAGAGAGAGAGAGAGAGAGAGAGAGAGAGAGAGAGAGAGAGAGAGAGAGAGAGAGAGAGAGCGAGAGAGAGAGAGAGAGAGAGTCAGTTGCAGGGATTGTGAAAGAGCCCAGAGGAGGGGCTAGAGGCATTGAAGTGGATGTTGAGGTCTGCAAGGAGTAGATTTTGAGAGGTTGAGGCAAAGAGGGAGGAGAAGTTGGCACACTCGGAGAGGAATAGGATGAACTGGCCAGGTGGCCTGTAGATGGTGGCCACAGTAAGCGAGAGGCCAGTGGAGATAGAGAGCCTGCAGACAAGGCATTCAAAGGAGGAGTAGGCCTGCATAGGAATGATAGAAGAAAGGATCCACTCCAGGAAGATCACGGCTGCTCCTCCTAATGGATGGTTGGTTCTGGCTTTGGAGAGGATCTTGTAGCCATCAGGGAGGGTAGTGTAGCAGTTGGCAGATGTTAGAGCAGTGTTTGACAGCAGAGCAAAAGTTAAGGGTAGCACGTGCAGCAGATTACCACAAACGAAAGACTTCCATGGAGGGGCAGAGGCATGAGCTATGCCCTGCAGAAGTGCCCAAGAGTGGGCAGAGGAGAAAGAAGGAGAAGGCAGAGTAGTCGGAGAGGAAGAAGAGGGTGCCAGAGAGGTGGCAGAGGAAGGAGGAGGCAGAGCAGCCAGAGAAGCAGAGGAGGGTGCCAGAGAGGAGGTGGAAGAGGAAGGTGGTGGAGGAGCCAGAGAGGTGTGGGTACAAATGGCAGGAGAAGGAAGGAAGTTGATAAGTTGCGGGAACCATCGATCGAAAAGGAGATGATTGGGATGCGGACGCTGGACCAAGAGGGTGCCATTCAGATAGACATTTATGATGGTCTTGGAGGAGTGGAAGGGGGCCCGGAGGACCTCCCACTGAGTACCAGCATTAATGGTAGAGGAAGAAAAAGGACAGAGAACAGAGACCATATGTGGGGTCCGTAGGCCTGGAGAGGGAACGACAAAGAGGATGTCGGTGAGGGTCTGCCTGGAGGAAGCCCTGGTGTAGGTATCAGTGATAGAGAGGCCTGGATTGGATATCAGTATGTCCCTTTTGAACTTCTTCCTACCAGACTTAGTGAGAGGGATAGGACAGGAGATAGAATAGCTGTAAAAGAAAATAGGGGAGACTGAGAGCATCATGGAGGGGTGCGAGGCGGAGAGCAAGATAAGGCAGCCCAAGCAGGAGCGGTTGGGGGAGTCACACAATAGGGGCACACAAAGGGGGAAGGCCCAAAAGGAGGATACAGTGAGCACAGAGAACCAAAACCACAATGCTCGCAGTTGGGAGGGGGGTCTAAAGAGAAGGAGAAAAATGTGTGATAATACAATAGAGACTACAGGGCGGGGGCAAGAGTGAGACAGGAAATGCAATACAGTACAGAATATACAGAACACTAGTAACCCTGGAGGACCTAGAGAGTAAAAGAGAAATGCAACCAATTCACACGTATACAATGCAATATAGTTACAAAACTGTAAAGAGTGAGAGGGGAATGCAAATACAATACAATATACGCAAGACACTAGTAACCATGGGGGACCCAGAGGAGAAGAAGAGAATGCACACAATACAAGTATGTACTAAATAGTCACAGCTAGGTGGGACGTGAAGGGGGAAGGAAGTGAGGGGAGAAAGGACCCAAAAAACGTGGGGAAAGCACACAAGTAGATGGGCGTGAGAGGGGGAAGGACGTGCAAGGCCGGGAGAAGCAGAGCCTGGGTTTGGGTAGAAAGCGCATGTGGAGACAGGAATAGAGGAAAAGGACACATAAGGCTGAGAGAAGTGAAACCTGGGTTGCGTGAGTGTGGCGCTAGTGGAGACGGGAGAAGAGGATGGGCATGCAAGGTTGGGGAGTTGCGTGGAGTGAAGCAGAGCTACTCTCCCTCCCCGCATCTTCTTACCTTATGGACTTGAATGGACAGAGTGTCATCCATGCTCGCAATCTCAGTTGCTACTGGTTTGCCACCAAACACCTGTCTCACACAACACCACAGCCTTGTCCTGTGAGAGCTTTGCCGCAGAGGGTAAGATCCTCGTTTCTTATAGGCTTGGGAGTGTGGAAGTTTCATTGAGTGCTACGTGTCATACGGCAGTGTCTCCTACATACCTGCGTCCCACAACACAGCAGCCTTGATCTGTGAGGACTTGCCGCAGAAAGTCAGATCCTCGGGTCTTAAAGGCTCGGGAGCGTGGAAAATGCATTGCGCGCTACGTGACGTCGGGCAGCATCTCCTGCGTACCTCCATTGCACAACACTGCGCCCTTGTTCTGCAAGGGCTTTGCCGCAGTGGGTCCGATCCGTGTTTCTAAAAGGCTCAGGATCGTGGAAGTTGCGTTGTGTGACAAACGATACAGGGCATACAAAAGGTACACGGCATGTGAGGGCCACGTTCACCCATGACAGATGTGCAGGGCTTTTTTCAACCAGAGAGTCATGCAGGCAGCATGAAAATATTGCACAACTACAGTGTTTATGCTAAATTGCTATCCTGCATGCTTTGCAGGCTAATAGGATGTCACAACCTGTCCCTATGTGGCAGTCCACAAACCTTTAAAACCCCTTCTTCCTTCCCCTTTGCACCACCTTAGTAGTCCATTAAGATACTGAATGACCACTAGAGTGGCTCACACAGTGGTCATCCAAAGGATCGGGGGCTGGGTGGATTACCCGATTTTACTGATCAAAATGCTTATACAGAAAATACATAAATAAATAACTACTTATAGAAGCAAAACCTTAACATCTTTATCGGAGACTGTTTTTTCTCCTTTTTATTATATGATTCTCTGCAATATTGTTGTTTTTTTTGTATTATCAAATGACAATTCAGACACATTCTGAGATTCCTTTTGTGTATACGGGAGCTTTGTCCATGCTTGTACTGGGAACACAATGGTTTTGATGAAATTGCGGTGGTGACTTAGGTAATACTTTGATCAATGCATGCAAAATATGAAACGCATGTTTACCCTACTTTCCGCCGTAGCATTCCATAGTACATATTTCATTATTTCATTAAAATAATATCCATAATTACTGAAATATTTCGGCGATGAAAGTAGACACACATTTCCTATTTTGAGAAAGGCTAAACGCTTTGTGTTTCGCTCCTGCCCACCATTGAGGAAACGGATGAAACCACACGCATTTTGTTTTAAAGATTATTTTATTTTAAGGATGTGCAGATTAAATAGGTCACATCCTCACACGTTCTAAAATAGCTGTGCTAAATTTGCATATGACAAGCGATGATGAGCGTCATTGAGTTTCCCCTTGGCTGCTATTGGAAAGCTTTCATGAACGGCTATATTTAGGTTTAGCGCATCATTTAAATCGAGAACAACATGCATTTGAAATGACACGCGACATAATGGCGAGAATCTGTGTTAATACTGAATACTCGTAAGAAACAAAAATACAAGTAAAACGAAAAATACTATGAAAGGTTGAGCTCGGCATTGCAATGTGTGACATTAGTCCATATCCAAAGTGTACCGCGCGTTTGCAATGTTGCAAAGGATTTTGACCCACTATATGGCGCCCAGAGATTGTTTCAGAGTAGCCATCTTAATTTGAGAGGCACAGCGGGCAGTGAAGAGGGAAGGTGATTTGCACATCTGCCTTAAAAACCTTCAAAAACACTCAAGGCACTTACTAAGAAATCATGCATAGGAAACGAATGAATGGCAACATGGATCGATTGCCCTTCAAGTGCACGGGGCTCCAGAGTTGGTCCATGCTCTGACGTGTATTCATTTGGATGCATGGAAGACAAATCACGTTGCCGTTTCCTCAAGTTGGGAACACTGTTAATTCGAAACATTTCTAAATAAACTGCTGATTAGGCTAATACATACACAATTCTTTAATGTATTCATTTCTTTTTGAGTTTTATTATAAAGCACAACGTGCATCGTTGTGGTTGATTCAGTTAAAGAGTACAAAGTAACACAATCTGGTGTTCATGTAGTGCTTCATGATAGAACCATCAGGCTTCTAAGCACTAATGTGTTTGGTGTTGTTACCCAATGTATACGCATGCACGTACTGAAATGAAGTGTTGAGTGGGCTTAAAGGGCTTGAGCATAGTTATGTCTTGTGGGCTTGTTTGACTTCTACATTGGCAAATATTGCAACTTCATCATGCATAAAAGCAGTATTATATAGCATGTTCCTTCATTGCACGACACTAGGGCACACTTTCGTGACATGAGAACAGCTGAAAATGGACACGCTTCTTCAAATAGCTCAGTCGCAGCGACAATGATTCTCAACTTTTCTTACGATTAGCTCCGAAAATGCTTACAGTTTCAGCAAAATTAATTTTTGTTCAGATTGTGGCAGCTGCAATTTTATTTCAACAATTAAACCACAAAAATGTTTGAAATGGGGCTTTCCGATTTAAAAACATGTGGGTACGTCGGGGCTTACTGATTTAGCCAGAACGGTGGGTTGCTTCCTATGCGTGTGCAGCCTCCAGTCAAAGGTCTGATTCAGGAAGGACACACTAAGCCCTAGTTCATTCAGAGGCCGATATATTGGGTACCTTTAAATTGGGTGACAGTACTACCTATTGTTACTCCGTTAAGATACTGATGTTAATGACGCAGCCGAACAGCTGGTATTCGTAAGTACGTGTCAAATATGTCTGTCTGATTCTTCACGTGTCGGCTTTGCCGAAAGAAAAGTACCGCCAAAATGATAGTCTTTCATGCCCGTATAAATATGTCTCTACATATTAACGACCGATGCAAGTGTCCACCTTTGGTTACCCCAATTTGTGTTTGAACTGTCAGTGCATATGTAACAAACCTATTTGGAGTGTGCTTTCTAACGGCTTTGATAGCTATTTGTTTCCAGGTCAAAGGTGATGATGTGGTGAGTTGAAGTCAGTCTGTTAGAGTTTGGAGTGAAAGTAATGTGGTGTGGGAAGGTGTTGGTGAAAACGGAACTTTATTTGATGATGGGTATTAGGTGTGGTACTGTCGGGCAGTAACTGGTGGCATTTCTGATATGTTGGTAACTTTTCGTGATTATTTCCGAATGTTGATACTGTTTGCAGTGCGGCCTGGTGTGCAGCAATGGCAGAAATTGGTGGGTGTTTTCTCTACTACTTGACTTCTTAGCTTCACTCTCACCTGCAGCCTCTCCCCACCCCTAAATCTGCAGCTGCAGTTAATTTTGAAATGGGTACTTAGGGAAGAACGGTGCCCACCACGGTTCAGCAGAAGTGAAAGTGGGGAAATATGCCAGGAAATGTTTGTGTGTGCGTAAATCTGTTTGGAATGGCACACAATCAGGTGTTGAAGCAGAATGCAGTGGTTGAAGTGAGCGGGAATGGTCGGGAGCAGTGTTCCATCACTTTTTTTTGGTACTGTTAACAGCTTCAATACTTTTTGCCACCATTTTCACCATTCCGGAACTGTTCGTTATGAAGTTAAAGCACACTTCTCCATTTTACTACCTGATATCAGCTACAACTGAACTGACATCCTTTTCAATCAATTGGCTGTCAACCAGTATGACAGTAACCCTCTAAAAACGTGTTGAGCGTTGCTTTCTTCCTTCCTACTCTTTTCCCCGGTGGAGTCACAGTTTCACTACTTTTTTGGTACACTTCTGTCACTGGCTGAATGTGTCTACAAGGTTGTTCCCGCTGGATCTCCTGAAAGGTGATCTCAAAGTCAACAGTACAATACTTCAGTGTCTTAAACTTCTGGCAGCATTACACGTGGGGCCCGATTCATGAAATAATCTGCGCTGAAAATAGGGTACTTGTGCACGAAATCATGTGCAAGTCCCTGTTCGTCGATTCATGGAACAAAATGCACGAGGCTTACCCAGAATTTGCGAGAGATCCAAGCCTGTCCACCACATCACTGCGACCCGACGAACGTCTTGCACAACACTCCAAGAGAAGGGCCTGCGCAGCCACCTAAAAATGGTGTGGAACACGTGGAATGAGGAAGAACCAGTGAAAATGTGGACGTTACGTGGGACGTTCCACCATTAAACAATTGCACCGCCCATATGCACGCAAAAAAAACAAATTCATGGAATTGAACAGGGAACGCCAGCTCGCGAAAAAATCTTCGCAAATCTACAAAACACCTACGCCATGCGACAGCAGGAATAAATGTTAACGTACACACTAACAAATGCATAAAAAGCATGCACACTCAACAAACACACGGATACAGCCATGATGAATGCACAATTTTTTGCAGCAATCATCCAGGGACACCGCAGGAGGAGGATGGCCAAGGTCCGGATTTTCCACCAGAGGACCAGCCTTTTTGGGATGCCTGATGACCAGGTCTATGGCAGGTATGAGTCCCCACCATATGATCCTAGACCTGGTCACGGAGTGCAGAGATGACCTCACATCACCCACCATGTGCTCGCAAGCACTGAGCCCCTTGCAAAAGGTGCTCACTGCTCTGCATTTTTTGGCCACTGGCTCATTCCAGTGGACCACTACCATAGTAGGTGGCATCTCACAGGCCACACAGTCTCGTTGCTTACACCAGGTGTTGGCAACCATAACTACATGTCCTTCTGTCCGCCGGCATTACTATATGCCCAGAACACCAGCAGAAAGGCACGCAATGGTACAGGATTTGTATGGGGTGGCACACTTCCCAAAATTGGTAGGTGCCATTGATTGCATCCATGTTGCTCTATGTCCACCTAGAGCAAAAGAGCACATCTATCGCAACCAGAAACATTGGCACGCCATCAAGGTTCAGGTTGTGTGTGATGCCAATAGCATCCTTACTGAAGTGTATGCCAACTATCCTGTTAGCACACATGATAGTTACATCTTCAGGATGTCCCTGCTACACAGGGCCCTGGAAGCTGAGAAGCATGGCAACACATGGCTCATTGGTGAGTATGAATGGCCAAGCACATGCATGCATGTTGCACACAGACCAATAGACACTGCCAACAAATGACAATGACAATCATTCTCACCTCTACAGGGGACAGTGCCTACCCTCTGAGCACATACAAGATGATGCCCATATGCAACCGCAGCACACTTGCTGAGGTAAGGTACAACACTGCCTATATTGCAACTGGGGGCATAGTGGAGCACACATTTGAGTGCTCAATTAACTTTTCCACTCCCTTGACCACTCTGGTGGTGTGCTGCTATATGCACCGCCAGTAGTCTGCAGGATCATTGTGGCAGCATGTGTCCTGCACAATGTTCCAACACAGTGTGGCATCCCGGTGGACATGGTGGTAGCACAGCATCCACACCTACAGGCACACCACTTGTGTATTGCTGGGCAAAGGGCACATGGAGAGACTGCACCGACCCAGTTTGTGCAATCTTTTTTCACCTACAATCCTTCCCCTGTGGAGTGCACACAATCCTGCCAAACACTCAGGTGCCATTCAATGACAATGGGCCAATCTACCGTGCCCACAAAACCATCCTCAGAAAGAGCCCTTGGAAGTGCAAATGTATGTGCATCCCTTAGAACTAAAAAGACCTTTCATTTTGTGTTTCCCAAAGAAACACATTGAAGAGGGAGGGCCCCATTACCACCATGCCAATCATTAAAATAAATCACACCGTTGGCACCAAAAACATCCCATATGACTAACACACCTGTCAAATGTGTAAGCAACGATAAATACTGAAACTAGTCTGAAGTGCAAGCCATACATGGCCTCAAAGTTTTACATGGTCACAACATACAACAAGCTCAATTGCATATTGATGCACATATGTCGTAGAATGTGCATGATGCTCCCTATTGTGGTGTGTTGAAAACAAGTGCAGTATCAATCTACATCTGACACAATATGGAAACATGACCACAATAACCCCATCCAAAAACTAAAAAATCACAAGAGGTGATTGACAATTGTGACAAAGTGGGTGACACACCAGAATGGACACATCCCACCATGCATCAATTACTGTTGCCTTTGCATAACGATCAAAATAAATGCTAACCTTACCTGCCCCTTGGCATGCAGTGGACAGTCACATTTCCTCCCATGAAATAGCCATCATCCCTTGATGGAAGAATCTGCAGACAATGAACAAAATAAAATGGAGTGCAGCTAACACATCCATGCACCCAAAATCTCAAGACCCATGGGCCCTCCTCAGTGACATACAAAACATGCAAACAACAACTCACAAGACAACCATCAACATGTGACCCAGCACACATGCATGAAAAACACCTGTACACTGCATGCAAATCGAACACACAAAAAACTCACACTGACAAAAAACAACCTCACACTGCCTGTCCCCCTGAATGAAATGCAGCAAATGTGCATGTCACATATCCCCATTCACAAGACAATGGAACATGCACAATACACACATCAGTCAACATGCTGTATGAAAATGAGAAGACATCACATATGCAGATAGATGAGCCCCCAAAAAAAGCAGGGACACTACTGGAGGACTATCAATGACATGACAAGGCATGCCATCACCTGCGTAGTATTGGGACAATGCACTGAACACAGTCATGGGAGCCCATGATGCAAAGACAAGAATGCCAGTACACAAATACTCACCTCTTGCACTCAAAGCAGGATCATGCTTGATGCAGCAATTCACAGAAGCTGATGTCAGACTGGAAGGCATATGGCAGGTATAGCCCCCCCCCCCATATCATCCTAGACCTGATAGAGCTTGCCACGGAGTGGGAAGATGACCTCACATCACCCACCATATGCTCCCAAGCACTGAGCCCCTTACAAAAGGTGCTCACTGCTCTGCACTTTTTTGGCCACTAGCTCATCCCAGCCGACCCCCACCATAATAGGCGGCATCTCCCAGGCCACACAGTCTCGCTGCTTCCACCAGGTGTTGGCAATCATAACTGCACGTCCTTCTGTCCACCGGCATATCTATATGCCCAGAACACTGACAGAAAGGCAAGCAGTGGACCATGATTTTGATGGGGTGGTACACTTCCCAAAGGTGCTAAGTGCCATTGATTGCACCCATGCTGCTCTACGTCTACCTAGAGCAATAGAGCACATCTACCGCAGACAGAAACATTGACACTCCATCAATGTTCAGGTTGTGTGTGATGCCAAGGGCGTCATTAGTGAAGTGCATGCCATCTATCCTGGAAGGACACATGATAGTTACATCTTCAGGATGTCCCCAGTACACCGGGCCCTGGAAGCTGGGAAGCATGGCAACACATGGCTCTTCGGTGAGTATGAATGGCCCTGCACATGCATGCATGTTGCACACATACCAAAAGACACTGCCAACAAATGACAATGATAACCATTCTCACCTCTACAGGGGACAGTGCCTACCCTCTGATCACATACATGATGATGCCCATAGGCAACCACAACACACCTGCCGAGGTAAGGTACAACACTGCCCATATTGCAACTCAGGCATAGTGGAGCGCACATTCAGAGTGTTCAAGTCATGTTTCTGCTCCCTTGACCATCGGGTGGTGTGTTGCTATATGCACCAACAGAAGTCTGCAGTATCATTGAGGCAACATGTGTCCTGCACAATGTTGCAACACAGCGTGGCGTCCTGGTGGACATGATGGTGGCACAGCACCCACACCCAAAGGCACACCGCTTGCGGAGAGGCTGCACGTACCCAGCATGTGGAATCTTTTTCCCCCTAAAATCTTTCCACTGTGGAGTGCACATGATCCCTGCAAATCCTAAGTGCCATTCAATGATGACAATGGGCAAATCCCCTGTGCCCACAAAACTACCCTGAGAAAGATCCCTTGGCAGTGCACATTTGTGTGCATCCCTTAGAACTAAAAAAACATTTCATTTTGTGTTTCCCATAGAAACACATTGAAGAGGGCGGACACTATTACCATCATGACAACCATTAAATTAAATCACCCCTTTGGCACCAAAAACATCCATTATGACTAACTAACATACCTGTCAAATGTAAGCAGCGATAAATCCTGAAGCATGTCTGAGCTGCAAGCCATACAGGCCTCAAAATTGTCCATGGACATAAAATACAACAAGCACAATTGCATATTGATCCACACATGTCCTAGAATGTGCATGATGCGCACACACATGTCCCTTTTGTCGGGTGTAGAAAAGCAATGCAGTATTGATACACATCTGACACAATCTGGCAACATGACCACAATAAACCCCATCCTAAAACCAAAAATTAACAAGAGGTAATTGAAAATTGTGACAAAGAGGGCAACACACCAGAATGGCCACATCACCAAATGCATCAATTAATGTAGACATTGCATAACGATCAAGATACATGCAAATCTTACTTGCCCTTTGGCATGCAGTCAACAGTCACATTCCATCCCATGAAATAGCCATAATTCCCTGCATTTTTCCCTTTCCAAAGAAGGCGTATTTTAAAATGTACTGTTAAATTAATAAATATTTTTTTTACTAGAAAACTTTGACTATAAATATTATTTGAATACTTGTCATTGTGAATCTCTATGTTGCATCTCTACTCCTCACACTTACCCCTCTTGAGATAAGTCTGGCTGACTGCTCAGTCACTCTACCAACTTGTTTAGTACAGACCTTAACCAATAGCTGGGTATCTATTGGCAAGAGGACAAGGCTGGTGTAGTCCCCCACAGGGTTACTACATACAATCTTGCCTAACATGAACCAAGGGAGGAGGTGTGTGCAAACAAGAGCCAGGGTGGCTATTTTAATGAATCTGCATTTCTTTGCACCACCATTGATGGAAGAAGGGAGTATGACTTTGCATAATATGGGCGGGCTGACATCCTTAGCCAAATATTATTGTGTCTGTGCACTATCTAAGCTAAAAATGAAGGTCATTGATACAGTGAAGTTAGAGGCAGTTGACAACTAGGGAAGGCTTTCTTAGGTGATGTCTTCCAAATGAAAGATACATCACCTGAGGGAGTGACTGAAACAACACTTTCTGTCTTCGGCTGGGGCCTCCCTATGGAACAGCCTCCATGCCACTCTGAAACTTCAGGAGAACCAACTCCGGTCCCGGACGCACCTCAAGACCTTCCTCTTTGCTTCTGCCTTTGGCCACCTACCCCCTGCTGATCTGTTCTCTCTCAGCACCATGCACCTAGCCTACTCTCTGTCTTCCAGGCCCTGGTACCTGCTCACCCTGCCGCCCTCCCGCCCTGCCCTATGACAGTTCACCAACTGTAAATGGGTATATGCAAGGTTTAATTATGTGCTCTTTGAAATAATTAATTTATTTGCAAAAGATTTATTTGGTTACATAATGGGAAGCTGAAGGTGCACAGTGGCAGTGTAAAGTCCAACATCACGTGCACCTTCTTACCTTTTCGGCGCTCTCAGTGCGGACTCGCACCAGCATTGCTGGTTGTTTGTTATAACCTCAACCGAGTTCGGGAAACTGCATTATATTAGTGTTCCGTGATGTGCTCGTTTGCGAGCACGTAACGTCCCACCGTCCTATCAAAAATGGCGGCATGGTGACATTACTGATTGATATTGCAAACACGCAATGTACTATCTTTCTATTGGATGTGACAGCGCATTGACATCTCTGGCTGCTATGTCATCCTATCTGAATAGTACATATCGTTACCTATTATGCCCAAAAAGAAAGGAAAGAATAAGGGACAATCAGTTATTTTTGATATGGTCTTTCAATATTGTGTATGTATGAATATTTGTATAGTCAAATCATTGTTCGTATTTTGATGTAAATACATGAGCGCTTTTGTAAGGCAAAAGAAAGGCATCCATATATGACGTTTAAATCAATTGCTGTATGGTAAGATTTGAACTGTGTTAGTATGTGGTTAAGAGTGTCTGCCAGGGTATGGCTTCATTCAGTCCACGTGTGTATGCTTTTAGTATGAAAACCCAGTTTTGTTCTCATTTGAACAAAAGAGTATTCAGGTCTTCTCCTTTAGGGGGCTTTTTATGACCTTTTCAAGAATCGTTCTTTTAAAATAATTCTCTATGTGTTTTTTTGCATTAAATACTCATCCCTTGGTGCAGTGTCCTTCTTTGTCCATATGCAAGATCGGTAATCAATTATCCATTTCTTTTGTGGGTTCTATTTGTCATGTCTATATATCTTAGCTCTGGTAAATGATGTTGCTGGAGTTACAGTGGGTGAACTGTTTTTGTATTCAGTCTATTTATTTATTTTATTCATTGGGTTTTTATAATGAGCCTACAGGTAATTTGTTTCAAGATGCAACAAGACAGGGGGAGGGACAGGAAATGAAAAAAAACAAAACGGTCCTACTAGGACATGTCCCTATGTTGTTCATGTGTGTGCACACATGCATGCGTCATGTTTCACTCCCAGTGGCATGTGGCATGTTGTGAGTATGAACAAGGGATGGGTGCTTAAGGTACACCTGCAGTGTGCAGCGTGTGGTGGCATTTCATTTTGCATCTTCAGATTTTATGTCTATCAGTTCACAGTGTGTTGGGGATGTCCGATGAGGCAGTGCCTGCATGCAGGTTGCCGTCACTGGTGGTGGTGAGGGACATGAGGTGGGGTAGGCATGCAGGTTGCCATCACTGGTGGTGGTGAGGGACATGAGGTGGGCCTGCCTGTAGCCCGCCATCACTGGTGGTGGTGGGGGACATGAGGTGGGGCCTTCCTGCAGGTTGGTGTCACTGGTGGTGGTGGGAGACATGAGGTGGGGCATGCATGCAGGTTGCCATCACTGGTGGTGCTGAGGGACATGAGGCAGGGCATGCATGCAGGTTGCCGTCACTGGTGGTGGTGAGGGGCATGAGGCGGGGCATGTCATAGGGGTATGGTCACGGGTGATGTGGGGTCCCATGTGGTGGGGGCTGCCTGCGGGGTATGGTCACGGGTGTTGGGGGTCCCATGTGCTGTGGGCTGTCTGCGTGGTATGGTCACAGGTGATAGGGGGTCCCATGTGGTGTGGGCTGCCTGTGGGGTATGGTCATGGGTGATGGGGGTCCCATGTGGTGTGGGCTGCCTGTGGGGTATGGTCACAGGTGATGGGGCTCCCATGTGGTGTGGGCTGCCTGCGAGGTATGGTCATGGGTGATGGGGGGTCCCATGTGGTGTGGACTGCCTGCGGGGTATGTTCACGCATGATGGGGGTTACCATCGGGTGTGGGCTGCCTGCGGGTATGGTCACAGGTGATGGGTGTCCGATGTGGTGTGGGCTGCCTGTGGGGTATGGTCACAGGTGATTGGGGTGCCCCATGACGTGGGGCATGCCTGTGGGGTATGGGCACGGGTGATGGGGGTCCCATGTGGTATGGGCTGCCTGCAGGGTACGGTCACGGGTGATGGGGGGTCCCATGAGGTGGGGCATGCCTGCGGGGTATGGTCATGGGTGATGGGGTGTCCCATGTGGTGTGGGCTGCCTGCGGGGTATGGTCACGGGTGATGGGGGGTCCCATGTGGCGTGGGCTGCCTGCGGGGTATGGTCACAGGTGATGGAGGGTCCCATGTGGTGTGGGCTGCCTGCAGGGTATGGTGACAGGTGATGGGGGGTCCCATGTGGTGTGGGCTGCCTGTGGGGTATGGTCATAGGTGATGGAGGGGTCCCATGCGGTGTGGACTGCCTGCGGGGTATGGTCATGGGTGATGGCAGGATCCCATGTGGTGTGGGCTGCCTGTGGGGTATGGTCATGGGTGATGGGGGGTCCCATGTGGTGTGGGCTGCCTGTGGGGTATGGTCATAGGTGATGGAGGGGTCCCATGTGGTGTGGACTGCCTGCGGGGTATGGTCATGGGTGATGGCAGGATCCCATGTGGTGTGGGCTGCTTGCGGGGTATGGTCAAGGGTGATGGGGTCCCATGTGGTGTGGGCTGCCTCCAGGATATGGTCACGGGTAATGGGTGTCCCATGTGGTGTGGGCTGCCTGTGCGGTATGTCACGGGTGATGGGGGGTCCCATGTGGTATGGGCTGCCTGCTGGGTACGATCACAGGCGATGGGGTAGTCCCATGAGGTGGGGCATGCCTGTGGGTAATGGTCATGGGTGATGGGGTGTCCCATGTGCTGTAGGCTGCCTGTGGGGAATGGTCATGGGTGATGGAGGGTACCATGTGGTGTGGGCTCCCTGCAGGGTATGGTCATGGGTGATGGCGGGATCCCATGTGGGGTGGGCTGCCTGCGGGGTATGGTCATGGGTGATGGGGTCCCATGTGGTGTGGGCTGCCTGGGGGGTATGGTCACGGGTGATGGGGGGTCCCATGTGGTGTGGGTTGCCTTTGGGGTATGATCACAGGTGATGGGGGGTCCCAAGTGGTATGGGCTGCCTGCCGGGTATTGTCCACTGCTGGGACTGGATGTCCTGTGAGGAGGTATCTGCTTCCAGAGGAGTGTGTGTGTATCGTGGGGTACATGCAGGCCTTTCCACGTAATTTGGCTGTTGTGAGCGGGGTACGCGATTTCGCTGGGGTGCAGACGGGGTACGCACAGGCCTTTCCACATGATTTGGCTGTTGTGAGCAGGGTACGTGATTTCACTGGGGTGTGGACGGGGAACGCGTTGACCTTTCCACGCGATTTGGCTGGTGCAAGCGGGGTACGCAATTTTGCTGGGGTGCAGACAGCATATGTGCGGGCCTTTCCACACGATTTGGCTGGTGTGAGCAGGGTACGCAATTTCGCTGGGGTGCGGACGGGCTACGCTCGGGCCTTTCCATGCGATTTGGCTGTTACGAGCGGGGTATGTGATTTGGCAGGGGTGCGCATGGGGTAAGCGCAGGCCTTTCCACGCGATTTGGCTGGTACGAGTGGGGTACGCAATGATTTTTCATGCAATTACGTTGGGGGGGTTGTGTGCTGTCCCACGGATGATGCAGGGTCTTTCAATGGCTTTTTCCTGTGCACGTGGGTGTGTTGGGGGCGTTACTGGCGCTGCTTTATGTGAATTGCACACGGCTACTGATGCTACTTCTGCACTCGATTCTATGAATTGGGCCTTTTGTTTCACTATAATTGCAAGGGCAATCCAATGATTCATTCTTGACATTTGACTAAGTGCAAAAGTTGCCCAACTGCACTGTTTTCCATTAAAGCTGATGAAGATGTCATCTATATATCGGACCCATGTCTGAAGCCTAACTTTGAATAGATTTTCAGGATGCAGTTTGCAAACTCAACCACTTATAAATTAGCCATCAGGTTTAAATGTTACCCCCATGGCTGTGCCTGAGATTTGTTCATAGAATTGGTCATCATAAATTACAATATTTTTTGTTATAGCTAGTTCTGCTAGCAGCAAAATGAAACATATGGGTATCTCTAAATCTGGGATGTGTTCATCCAGGAATTTGTGTACTACTTACAATGTCCCTTATTGTAGTATTTTTGTGTATAAGGATTCTATATCGAGAGTAACAAGTAACTTTGTGGGTCAAAAACTAGATTGCTTTCTAAATCTAGCATGGCTGTTGAGTCCTTTATATATGTGCTCATCTTTGGTATTCATTTAAAAAAAAGAAATTTGGGAATTGTGATAGTGGCTCAAATATAGAGCAAATTCCATAATGTATGGGATGACATGGTGGTCGAAAAATGCGTTTGTTTACGTTGGGCAGTGTGTGAAATGCAGTTGTCCATGAATAATTGTGAGTTAGAAACAATGCCTCCTTCTGGCTTATATATCCTTCCATTAGTGCTTCCTCTATAATAGGGTGGATTTGTTTTTTTGAGTTCATTCATAGGATCATCTTCTAGATGGTGATAGCTTGACCTATAATTTACTGATGATTCCCTCATCGCTCTATATTCGGTGGTGTTCATGATGACTATGAGCACAACCCTTAACAACATCTACACTGCCATCCAAACTTGGATGACGTCCAATGGTCTCTTTCTTAATGGAGACAAAACTGAGATTCTTGTCGTAGGCAGCAAAGAAACCCTCAACAAACTCTCCCCACACTACAGCACCTTTACCGTAGACAACACCATCATTAAAGTATCCTCAGCAGTAAAAACTCTAGGTGTGTACATCGACTCCACCCTCTCCATGACCCGCCAGGTCAATGCCATAGCCTCCTCCGCGGTACTCACCACCAAAATCATTAATGCAGTTAAACCATTCTAATCAACAAATAAATTGCCTATCTATCGCCAGAGCCACCATCAGCACAAAACTTGACTATTTCAATACCCTCATTCTGAGCACCTGTGAAGAAAATCTACACAAGCTACAAGTGACCCAAAACAATGCTCTAAAAGCTGCACTGAGCATCCCTAAGTGCGAACATATTTTCCATTCTAGGAAAGATGCTCACTGGCTGCCTGTCAAACAGAGAATTCTATTCAAAACACTGGCTATTACACACAAATGCCTGGCACTCAAGGCCCTTCCATACCTATCCGAAAGGTAACCTTCTGCACCTCTTCCAGACCTAAGAGAACCCACCTTAACAACCAGATCTGTGTGCCCCTATTCAAAAGAGCCAAAACAGGCGGTGCTAGCTGCCAACACATGGCAGCTAAAAACTGGAATGCCCTTCCCACCTCTCTCAGAAATGAAAACTCCTATTCCATCTTTCACAAAAAGTTAAAAACCACTGTTTCACTAATCCTGCCTCAACCATCTTTGACTGCATGCATCACAAAGTCTATCATACACAGTAACCAAGAAACTTGCACTTTACTCTTTGTGAATGTTTTGACCAGGCTTAATGTGTAAAATGTAATCCTAAGCCTTCTGTAGCAAGCACACACGATGCCTCAGGGCCGCTGTGCGCTATATAAATTCAAATGAATAAAAACATGTATATATTTACTGCCTTTGTTAGGCAGAATCATATGCAGTACCCTTTGGGAACACCACACACAATTAAGACTGCAATTGCAAGTACAAATTCACCTTTGGTACAAGCCTGTACTTCACATTAAAGTGGTAGCAATGTTTGAGCAGCCAGACTTATCTCAAGAGTAAAGTGAGCAGTATCAGAAGTTACACAAAAGACATCAATTGCTATGGTTCAAACAAACACTGACTCAAGGTTTCTGAGTAAAAGAATATACATTTATTTACACCATCAGTTGTAAAACAATTCACTGTTATAAAACAGCAGAAAATCACCATCTAAATATATTACGCAACACCCAATCAATTCTGGACAAGTTAAGCTCAAAATGAAGTGTGGGCAAAATGGCACTCCAGTAATTTAAAAAGGGTGGGAAAGACAAGGTTATTCAAAATCAAGCAGCAACAACAAGTAAGTAGTCAGGGCAATCTAGAAAAGGCTTACTAAAACTAGGATTTTAATCAATAGGCCTGGGCCAATGTTAATGGTGCAGAGTCTTTGCAGAGGATCACACAGTTCAGAGTAGGTCACGTTTAAGTCTTTGCCAAGAGTTTGAAACGAAGATGGTTGGAAGAAAAGTTACTTAAAAGAATAGAGAAGGACAAGCCCTTTGATTGGCGAAAGATTTAAAACACTTTCACCGTGGTCGGATGGAACAAACAACCGGGTTTGAACAGCACCTTAGAAAAAGAAGAATGCTGTAGCTGAGGCAGAAGTTCCTGGCAGATCCTGCAGGCTCACAGATCTTGAAGCAACTGTTGGACTGACACGAATGAGGAAGACTGGAGCATCCTGCACTGCCCAGGGAAGAAACCAGCAACAGAGCAAAGCAACGGATAAAAGGTGCACTCCTTAAAACCCAAACAGGGTCCAGTCCTCCTGGCTATCTGGTTCACTGCAGCGGTGCTCAGCAAATTCGACAAAGAGAGGGAGGCCTTGCTTGGTGTTTGGTGAACTGGTTGGTCCCACCAGCTCAGGGGAAGAAGATTCCTTGCAGATCTTCTCTGTCCTCAAAGTTTGGAGATTCGGATGTGCAGCAGGGTTTCACCGGGAGGTTCAGTTGTTGCAGCAGTCCTCTTCCTTCAGCTTCTCTTCGGTTCTCTTGACCCAGTGGTGACTCTGCCTTCCAAGTCCCAGAGACCTGCTTTTTATGCAGTTTCCCCCCATTCAAACAGCCTGGCTGTCAGTCACCTAGACAACCAAACAAGAGTGCAACTTGGTTCTCCAAGGAAACCCTGTGCAGGGGGCCCAAAACCCCTCCCTCACATCCTGTCTACCTAGACTCTCAGACGCCTAAGGAGGGCTTCTGTGCAGACGCCTGCCAAAGGACGGCAAACAAAGGAACCAAACCTGGTTTGGCATGCAGAGTAAAACACGAGAAAGACCTTTACAACAAGAAATGGCAAATTAACCCAGCCGGAACCAAAGGTCCACCAGATTAAAGTTTGAGGCTAATAACATAGCCTAAAACAGTACCAAGGCTATTTCCACAGATCACGGTAGGAAAAATATCATAGATACCACTGCCACCAGCCAAATCTTAAAGAAAGGGGACGAAACAATGTTCCATGAGAGACAGAGAAAAAAGGATAACTATTAAACATTTCCAGTACTCTATGGAAGATAGTTTGTACTGGGTCTGTGAATTTAAAAAGACTAATAAAGTCAATGGCAACTTTACATGTTCTGGCAGACAGTAGTCAGTCCCAGAAAATTGAGTTTAAAGTGGGAAGTCTGAAAAAAAACCTGTGTCACTGCACTAAAGGTGCTGTGGGACACACAGTAAAAAGATGATGCCTATGGAGTAGGTTAGGCTCCGCAGTCTATGAACACAAACATGTTAAACACACAGCAAAACACATGGAAGAGTGGGAAAAAAAGGCTCACACTCTTACAAGGTGAAAAAAATAAATCCTAGAAATCCAGCAAAGCTGCTGAGGGACTCAGTAGGCAAGGGAAATTAGCCATTCTGAAGAATTCTCCCTAACAGCCTTTATCTCTGCAGTCTTGCATTTGTTTCTGTAGAGCTATGCGGTCCTGTTTCGAGAAATTGTTGAATGGATCGTGGTGTTGTTGTTCCAGTTCATTCTTCTTGTTAAAGATTGCTTTTTCAAAAGAGATTGATTCAGCACTAGGGGCTGATGGTGGAGGGTAGAAACCCGATGAGATGTGTAACCCTGTCACATCTTGTCTATCAATGGCCTCTGATTCACCACAATATTAATTGAAGTACATTTGAAGTACATTTTTCTAATCATTATAGTTATCTCTATTTTCAGGAAAGGATCAGGTTTTGCTGCATGAAGAATCACTTATGGGGCTGGGGTACACATTTCAGCGTGTAATACCTGGTGAGTAGTGCTGACACATCCCTCTATCTCGCTGTCATGAAAAAATAGCCACATTTTTCCCAGCTATGGTCCCTCAGTTAAATCTTGAAAATGTACTCACTGTTCTTTTTTGTGGCCTTGCATTCAGTCACCAGATGTAATAGGGTATATTTATAATAATATAAATAATGTCACCCAGCAAATTTGTGATGATTCCTATTTGGGCTCTCCCTCCGATCTCATGAATTGTATTGATGAGTACACAGAAAAACAAAATTGGTTGAGAAAAAGGGGTCTAGTCCCAGACTTAAAAAAGGACCATGGCAGCGATTCTATCCTACATCATACTCTTAAAGAGGCGAATGACAGAATTAAACTTTCTCAACCAACTCTCTCTTGCTTGAACATGGTTTTGAGTTCCTTTGTGAGCCTGTATGATAACATATGGTCAGAGGTCAGATCACACTCTCTTCTTCTCTCTGAAATCTATTCCAGGTTAGAGGGCCTTGATAGATTTGAAGAATTAGTCAAAATTATCAAGGAAGACTACCTGCTAATGCCTATACATGCCTCTGAACCCATTCTTTCTAACCAGTCAACTGCCGATGTCCATTTGGTTAACAATGTTCTCATTGGAAAAATGTCGACTACACAAGGGGTAGCTCTAGATGTGGGTTTGGGTACCATTGTCCCCCGAAGCTCGGATCAGGCTACTGGTGATCATCCTCCTATGATTCCTTTAATGACTTCTGAGGGTGTGCGAGAGGCTTTGGGCAGGGAGGTTACTCTCCCTATCCCTCACACTAAAGTAATTTCAGAATTATTGGAGGAGAAAATCCAAGAGGAGTCTCTTGGCCATTCCCTTAATTTTATCCCTCAAGGTCTTCCCCCTGTGGGAAGGACTTTAGAACTGGCCCATCCACTTAAGGGAGTCTATGTCACCTCTTCTGTGGATCCTTTATCCATTCCGACTTCAGAAGATCCATCTGATCCAATTGATCTTGCTAAAGAAATGATGCATCAGAAAGGCTTTCTCTGCATAGGAAAGAAAAAAAAATATTCAGCAAATGAAGAAAACTAAAAATCACAAGAATTTGAAAAATATCACTTCTAATACTAACACAAATACTTCTAGTTCTACAATCTCTTCTCTGGTTCCCAAGGAGATTGGGATTCCTGTTGAATCAGTGGTTTCTATGACCCCTATTCCCAATATGGTGGCCTCCACGGCCACAGTCAATTTACCTTCTACTACATCAGCTCTATCTAGCACGCCAGACGTTTTGGTAGACGGCCCTATCACCATCAACCTTGTCCCTCTAGTTGTGGGTCCGAATATTGAGGGGGCTGTGGATATTTTGGTACCCAGCCCCCCGATAATAGTTTCAACTCTATCAGAGCCAATTTCTACCAACGTTCCAGTTGAATCAACCCTCAATGCTATTATCAAGCTGCAGGATTCTTCCGCAGCTGTAGAAACCCTCTCTATTCCATGTAACTCAATTTCTGGGTTAGATCCTGGTCATTCAGAGTCCGCCGTTTCTTCGATTTTGGCAAACTTGGTTAATATTGACATGGCTAAACATTTATTCCAGGTGCTATTTGTCCCTGAAATTGCTACTGGGGTAGTGCCTTATTCAACTATAATCCCTCCTCAGGATGGGGCCCCATCAATTACTTCCTTACCTTTGGATCCCCTTCTTTTCTCCGTTACTGAAGGTCATCCTGCCATTACCGAGCCTACCCTGAGGGATTGTGTCATGGGAGTCCCATCAGCAGGGGGTTCTTTTGCACCTAATTCTCTTAATTTAGTTCATTCAAGTATGTCAAGTGTTGGCCCTGTTATGGGCCGTGAAGGCGTTCGTTCTGGGCCCGATTTTGCCAACTATAGCAACTCTTTCAAACCATGTGAAAGATTCCCTGTGGGTCCAAACGTAATACAAAATAGGACCATACTAAGGGGCGCAAGGGGCACTGATTTGGAGGCTGCCTCTTTAACTCAGTTTACTGAAAAGATCACTGATTCTTTACCTCATTCAGCAGAGGTGAAAGATCTTCTTGATATTTTGCAGCTTACTAGTCTCTGGGGTCAAGACATGCCAATTTGTCTTAACCGTGGTAATATTTTAAAGATTTTTCACCAACTTCCCTCGCTTTCTCTCATCTCTAGCTATGATATGGGTAGTATTTTTTTTCCTATTCTGGGTCGTGTAGATGTGAGTAATATTGTTCTTAAATCTAGAGTGGTACTGGACCTGATTATGGGACACAGGGAAGGGTTAAAGCAGCTTGGATTTGAAGTAAATCTACTAGACTCCACTCAGTTTTCCAGTAATAACGGAGGAGGTACAGAGTATTGGGGAAACCTTACCATGGTTTATCATCCGGAAAGAGTTCAACAACCGCAACTGAGGCAATTTACGCCCAGATTTAATGGAAATTCTCGAAACTGGGCACAGGTTACCGCAGGTCTGTGGAAATGAGTACCATCCGACTCAATCAGAACTTTCTACTAAGGTTACCCCTTTGAATAGCTTTGCGCTTCTATCCTGGAATTCCAGAGGTAATTCCCATCTATTTACGAATCTGGATACTGTAACTATGATTAGGGCTTCTCACAGTTCTTTTCTGCAGGAAACCTGGATGCTTTCAATTCTGGTTCTAGATGGATTAGATATCTTTTCTCAAAATGCTAATCCCAGTTTAGGAGGGAGGCCCTCTGGGGGTCTTCTTATAGGAATTAGAACCTCCTTTGGCTTTAGGAATAAGGTTCTTCCGGACCTGCCCTTTGGCATCCTGGCCTTGGAGGTGACTTCTCTTGGTCTAATGGTTAGTCTCCTCTTGGTCAATGTATATTGGCACAAGGGAATCTCTGCACTTGAGCCGTTTCTGCAAAGGTTAACGGATACGCTTCTTTCTTGGAGATCTCTGTACCCAAAAGGGAAATTGATTTTGGCAGGTGATCTCAACTCTGACTGCTCTATCTCTTCTGAATCCAAATATGATGACTTGGGACTGGCTATGGAGGATGACTCTCGCCCAGGCCTGAAATTTGTACGAGGTTGTCTTTGGAATTTCGCCTTGGATTCGGTTGGTTTAAGTTGTCTCAATGGCTATTATGATGCCATTAACCCACCTTGCCCTACATGGCGTAGATCTCTGTCAACATCTACTTTAGACTACATCTTTGTAGATCACTCCCTGACTCCTTTTTCGTCCAAAGTCGAGGTTTTTTTTAACCCTTGGAGTGATCATGGTATCTTGCGGGTTTCATTTCTCTGCCCTTTTCCCATCAACTCTCTGCCCGCTGGCGGTCCAATCCATCTTCAAACTGTGGGAAATGGGACAGGGGTACGTTGGTCTCCTACAAATATCAGTCTACTTAATCGTAAACTGATATCCTCCTTTAATCATACCCCTTTCTCCTGGAAATTAGCAGTTTTCAATACAGTTCATGTTGACAGTTTTCTCAATGCTCTTCACAATAGTATTCATGGCCAGTTTAGGAAGGGTGTTTTTAAAACATCTCATCCTCATAGATTCAATCAGGAACTGGCTAGTGAAAAGGTCCTCGCTCGGAAACTTATTAGAGGTGCACAAGCTTTAGACACTGAGTGGGCTGACAAAAAAACAAAAATTAAAGCCATCCGCCAAAAATATAAAACTCACTGTATATCAAGAAAAGCCACTCTGCTACAAAATGACGCGGAACATATGCTTGTAGTACTAATAAAACGAGTCCTGACGGCATTCTGGGTTACCCTGTCCAGCTTAGACGAGAGGGCGGAGTTTGACCAGCTGAACGCTATCCCAGAGGTTCAATGGGTAGACCATTATACCGAATTGTTCGATTTAGGGGGTGAGGGGTTGGATTTTTTTCCTTTGGGAAAGATTGTAACAAAGGACTCCTTGAAGTCTGTAATTGATTCTGAGACGGTATTTGGATTTATTTCTAAAGCTAAGAAATCTGGGGCTCCGGGGCCTAATGGCCTAACTAACAACACATTTAAAGCTGAACCAGAACTTTGGGCACCCTTCTTTCCTTACTCTTCCAAGACGTTGTTAATTCTGGGAAAGTACCCATTAGCTGGCAAACCGCTCATATTGTTCCTATTTTTAAAAGAGGTCTATGTACTTTGGTAAAAAATTACAGACCTATTTCTCTTATTGATGCGGACTGCAAACTTTTTGCTTCTATGCTCCTTTCCCACCTTAACGTCTGGATTAAGGAAAAACATATTCTCCCGAAGCAAAAAAACGGTTTTAGGGCGGGCCATTCAACCAATCTTAATGGCTTTATCATTACTGCCCTACAAAGTTTTCCCTGGGGTAAATATGACAGTTCTCTTTATGTTGCTTCAATCGATCTGTCAAATGCCTTCGATTTGGTAATTAGGTCAAGACTCTGGGAAAAGTTAACCAAATGGGGTATCCCGGCTGGTCTTCTTACAATTATCATGGCAATGTATGAAAACTCGGGGATCCATATCAGGCTCGACTTGGCTGGAAATCTTTCCAGAAGGATAAGGACCCGTATTGGGGTGAGACAGGGCTGCTCTTTAGCTCCCTGTCTTTTTATCCTTTATATGGCAGATGTGGGAAATACAGGCATGGTGAACGCTAAATTGGGGGAACTTAGGCTCTCATGGTTGGCATATGCCGATGGTTTTCTTCTCTTTGATCACACCAAAGATGGCCTACAGAGGCTCATTTGCAAATTTGAAGAATATGCTATTCTTAATGGGCTGAAGATCAACCCGAGTAAAACCTGTACTATGGTTCTCTCAAAGGGGAGAAAAGGGAATAACAAAGTATGGAAAATAGGTGGTGAAAATATCATCAGAGCACACAAAATCGTCTATCTGGGATTTCTTATTCTGGCACAACCATCGGCAATTGAACTTAGACGATTCCTTAGACACAAACGGCTCCCACTCATCGCCCAATCCATAAGATTAGACAATAAATACTGCATGCTCTCCTTCAAACCTGTAGTAGATTTTTTCAAGGGTAAGGTCACTCCAAAGTTACTTTATGGAATGGAACTCCACTATTCGGCTCTCTTGACATTTTGGGACTCTCTTGAGGGTATCTATTGGAGGAAAATTTTGAAACTGCCGAATTCTATTCCAATAGTGGCCATAAGATTTGAACTAGGGCTAGTCTCATTGCAAGCCAGGATTCTTTGGAGAGTCCTTACTCTTTTTTCGGCCCTGCTCTCTCCTAAATCTGACACTCTCTATGTTGATGTGGGTCATACGATTTTCTCCCAGGGACCTTTGGATCGTAATCTATATCTTAATGCATTCACTGATCTCTGTGATAAGACCCTATCAGATATTTCTACTGATAGGGACACTCTGGTAACAACAAATCCCAACAAGAGGTTAAGGAGTGTCTATTTAGTCATGATTGGAGTAATACTATCGAAAAACTGCATTCCTATTCCTCTCTCAGAGACCGACAATTTGACCATAAGAAAAGAGGCTTGGTGTCTTTTATTTTGACTCAATTCCCTAATCGATATTACCGCTCACTTCTCCTCAAACTCAGATGCAATCTCCTTCCCACAAGGGAAGTTTTACATAAAAGGAAGGAGTTCTCTGACTTAGACCTTACTTGTCATTTTTGTCAAACTTTAGGGGTGGTTGAGACTTCTCGGCATCTCTTTCTTGAATGCACTGCTTTGATAACTCTAAGGGACAAATATTTAGCTAGATTTAATATAATGGGCCAAATGGGGGCTGATAATCTTATCTGGTCATAATGTCTTGCTATTACTTATATTAAGAATGGGCTTGCTGTGGCAGGTTTTATTAAAGCTCTTGATCTGTATGCCGCCCCTTTATGATTACGTCTGGCTATATCAAATTTTCAATATGAAATTCTCAATTTCTGCTACCTCCCTGGTATTAAAACATTTATTGTGTATCTGTCTATATCTTAAATCTCTTTGACGTATTGTAATTGCACGGAACCTGCTAAATGTGTCCCTTATTATCTGCCACTTGGCACTTGGATCTATGTTTTTTTTAATATATGTTTGTATACCTGAAATTTAGATGTAATGAGTGTTTTATTCTCTTCTTAATCTTTCTTTTTTTGTAAAGGTTTCTTTTGTAAACCATATACAATAAATAAATAAAAAAATAGGGTATATTTCCTACTTGAAACTAGTGCTAGAGAAGCTCCAGTGATCTGGTCTTGGTCTGGTTTTCCTCCTGCCAAATCTCTGTCTCTGTGAATAGGGTTGAGGTATTGGATGATTTTCTTTTTATGTCTGTTCCTATGTCTGTTCCTTGCAATATTTCTCAGTAAAATTTGTATCTGTTTTGTCATGTGAGAAAGCAGCTATGCCATTTTTTTCAATTTACTCATATTTTCATTGAGGTTGTACTCCTTTAATTCTTTCGTAGCAAGATCTAGCTCTTCTCTTTTTTTCTTGTAGTTGTCAGGACCAATGTGTGATGTCATCTTTGATGTCCTGGGTGTTAGTCTTAGCAGTGCACGGTGGTGGCGCGAGTTATGGTTGCTTAGCTTACCATAACTGGATTTCAAGGGTTTTTCGGTTTTACTTGGAACCATAACGTCCCTTTGACAAAGTTTTTCACTGAATTTCATAGGTTTTTAGTAGTGCAACTTAACCATAACGTCCCTGTAACAAAGTTTTTTCACTGAATTTCATAGGTTTTTAGTAGCGCAACTTAACCATAACGTCCCTTTAACAAAGTTTTTTCATTGAATTTCGTAGGTTTTTAGTAGTGCAACAATAATGACTTTCACTTTATATATATCATATGGAACTGACTGCATCTCTTCTACTGTACTTGATGTCCGCGAACTCATTTAACATTCGCGGACATGTTCAAAGAACAGTACCACTACCTAAAAAACTCTGGGGGGGTATGTTTGATTGTTATATCATAACATAGGAACATTTAACAAATTTAAAAAAAAGCACACAAACACATTATGAGGGTAATTCATAGAATTTTGCAGAAAAGTGTCCGCGTGCGATTGACTGCGCCAGGCACGTGCGCTAAAACCGATTTCCGCGCACAGCGTATTCATGGATTTTAGGCTCCCAAACAAGCCGTGGCGCAGAGAATCGCAGCGACCCTGCAGCAGTGCCAGTAACGCCCCCAAGAACGCCCTCGCGCAAGGAAAAGCCATAAAAATCGCTAAATCATCGCAAAGGGCTGCGCTAACCCTGGACCAGTTCACCGGGCTGGCAAACAGCAAACGCCAAGCGGGGAACCTGTATTTCAGGGGTGCGCGGGAAGTTCCACACACGATTGGCCCCGTGCAAGCAGGGTACGTGTATTTCGGGGTGCGCGGGAAGTTCCACACGCAATTTCAGCAGGGTACGGGTATTTCAGGGGTGCGCGGGAAGTTCCACACGCGAATGGGCCAGTGCGAGCAGGGTACGTGTATTCCATGGGTGCGCGGGAAGTTCCACATGCGATTTCATCAGGGTACGTGTATTTCAGGGGTGCGCGGGAAGTTCCACACGCGATTGTCCCAGTGCGAGCAGGGTACGTGTATTTCAGGGGTGCGCGGGAAGTTCCACACGCGATTGTCCCCGTGCAAGCAGGGTACGTGTATTTCAGGGGTGCGCGGGAAGTTCCACACGCGATTGGCCCCATGCAAGCAGGGTACGTGTATTTCAGGGGTGCGCGGTAAGTTCCACACGCGAATTCAGCAGGGTACGTGTATTCCAGGGGTGCGCGGGAAGTGCCACACGCGAATACAGCAGGGTACGTGTATTTCAGGGGTGCGCGGGAAGTTGCACACGCGATTTCAGCAGGGTATGTGTATTTCAGGGGTTCTGGGGAGTACTACACGTGAATTGGCCGTGTGGGTCCTCCCAGGTGTACGCTCCACAAGCTCCATGGCCCCTGCAGGCAGCCCACACCACGGGGGACTACCCTGCACCCCTGCTCATGTCCCGCAGGCAGCCCATCCACCATGGGCATGCCCCCCAGCCAACCCACATGTCACCTTGCACTACTGATCAACTATGCATGTCTCCCACCACCCCCCAGCCACCATGGGCAGCCTCCACCAGGCCCCCACTCATGTCTCCCACCACCCCCACCCCCCAGCAGTGCAGGGGCAGCCTCCACCAGGCCCCCACTCATGTCTCCCACCACCCCCACCCCTCAGCAGTGCAGGGGCAGCCTCCACCAGGCCCCCACTCATGTCTCCCACCACCCCCACCCCCCAGCAGTGCAGGGGCACCCTCCACCAGGCCCCCACTCATGTCCCCTATCACCACCACCCCCCAGCCACCAGGGGCAGCCTCCACCAGGCCCCCACTCATGTCTCCCACCACCCCAACCCCCCAGCAGTGCAGGGGCACCCTCCACCAGGCCCCCACTCATGTCCCCTATCACCCCCACCCCCCAGCCACCAGGGGCAGCCTCCACCAGGCCCCCACTCATGTCCAACTCATGTACCCCTGCACCCCCACCCCCCAGCACTGTGGGGCACCCTCCACCAGGCCCCCACTCATGTCCCCCTGCACTCCCACCCCCCAGCATCCAGGGGCACCCTCCACCAGGCCCCCACCCATGTCTCCCACCACCCCCACCCCCCAGCAGTGCAGGGGCACCCTCCACCAGGCCCCCACTCATGTCTCCCACCACCCCCACTCCCCAGCAGTGCAGGGGCAGCCTCCACCAGGCCCCCACTCATGTCTCCCCCCACCCCCACCCCCCAGCAGTGCATGGGCAGCCTCCACCAGGCCCCCACTCATGTCTCCCACCACCCCCACCCCCAGCAGTGCAGGGGCAGCCTCCACGAGGCCCACACTCATGTCTCCCACCACCCCCACCCCCCAGCCACCAGGGGCAGCCTCCACCAGGCCCCCACTCATGTCTCCCACCACCCCCACCCCCCAGCAGTGCTGGGGCAGCCTCCACCAGGCCCACACTTATGTCTCCCACCACCCCCACCCCCCAGCCACCAGGGGCACCCTCCACCAGGCCCCCACTCATGTCTCCCACCACCCCCACCACCCAGCAGTGCAGGGGTACCCTCCACCAGGCCCCCACACATGTCTACCACCACCCCCACCCCCCAGCAGTGCAGGGGCAGCCTCCACCAGGCCCCCACTCATGTCTCCCACCACCCCCACCCCCCAGCAGTGCATGGGCACCCTCCACCAGGCCCCCACTCATGTCCCATATCACCACCACCCCCAGCAGTGCAGGGGCACCCTCCACCAGGCCCCCACACATGTCTCCCACCACCCCACCCCCCAGCCACCAGGGGCACCCTCCACCAGGCCCCCACTCATGTCTCCCACCACCCCCACCCCCCAGCAGTGCAGGGGCAGCCTTCACCAGGCCCACACTCATGTCCCCCTGCACCCCCACCCCCCAGCATCCAGGGGCACCCTCCACCAGGCCCCCACCCATGTCTCCCACCACCCCCACCCCCCAGCAGTGCAGGGGCAGCCTCCACCAGGCCCAAACTCATGTCTCCCACCACCCCCACCCCCCAGCAGTGCAGGGGCAGCCTCCACCAGGCCCACACTCATGTCTCCCACCACCCCCACCCCCCAGCAGTGCAGGGGCACCCTCCACCAGGCCCCCACTCATGTCCCCTATCACCACCACCCCCCAGCAATGCAGGGCACCCTCCACCAGGCCCCCACCCATGTCCCCCACCACCCCCACCCCCCAGCCACCAGGGGCACCCTCCACCAGGCCCCCACTCATGTCTCCCACCACCCCCCAGCAGTGCAGGGGCAGCCTCCACCAGGCCCACACTCATGTCCCCCTGCACTCCCACCCCCCAGCATCCAGGGGCACCCTCCACCAGGCCCCCACCCATGTCTCCCACCACCCCCACCCCCCAGCAGTGCAGGGGCACCCTCCACCAGGCCCCCACTCATGTCTCCCACCACCCCCACCCCCCAGCAGTGCAGGGGCAGCCTCATCCAGGCCCCCACTCATGTCTCCCACCACCCCCACCCCCCAGCAGTGCATGGGCAGCCTCCACCAGGCCCCCACTCATGTCTCCCACCACCCCCACCCCCCAGCAGTGCAGGGGCAGCCTCCACCAGGCCCACACTCATGTCTGCCACCACCCCCACCTTCCAGCCACCAGGGGCAGCCTCCACCAGGCCCCCACTCATGTCTCCCACCACCCCCAGCCCCCAGCAGTGCAGGGGCAGCCTCCACCAGGCCCACACTCATGTCTCCCACCACCCCCACCCCCCAGCCACCAGGGGCACCCTCCACCAGGCCCCCACTCATGTCTCCCACCACCCCCACCCCCCAGCAGTGCTGGGGCACCCTCCACCAGGCCCCCACTCATGTCTACCACCACCCCCACCCCCCAGCAGTGCAGGGGCAGCCTCCACCAGGCCCCCACTCATGTCTCCCACCACCCCCACCCCCCAGCACTGTGGGGCACCTGCCAGCAGGCCCCCACCCATGTCCAACTCATGTTCCCCACCACCCCCACCCCCCAGCACTGTGGGGCACCTGCCAGCAGGCCCCCACTCATGTCCAACTCATGTACCCCTGCACCCCCAATCCCCAGCACTGTGGGGCAGCCTCCACCAGGTCCTCACAATCCCCAATCATGTGCGTTATGGTCAGCCTCCACAGCCAAAAAGCCCTACCAAGTAACCCATTCACCCACAAGGAAATAGAAATTGCATGTTACACCCCCAATGTTCATAAAGCAAATGAACCCATGTCCGTCACACACAATGTTTGCAATTGAATGGGAAAACACCCAACATGAAATGCATGAAACCAATGAGATGATACCACACAGTGAAGTATGAAAACAAAATTGTATTAAAAAAAAAGAATGGAAATGAAATGAAACAAACTACAATGGCAAAGAAAAAAAGAGAAGCTGCATGTCCGTCTAAAAAAATTAAAAATACAAATCCAAATCCAAAAAAATGTTGTCCAAAGTCACATCAAAAATGAAATCAATCCAATGGAGGACTATGTACAAAACATCCAAGGGTCCATGAGCCCAACTGAACAAAGGAAACCTACAAAAAACCCTAACTAAAATGCAACTATATACAAAAAGTGGAGCAGTGTCCGTCGACCCCAAATCATAATAAGAAACAAAGGAAACCTAAAACTAAAGAACTATATACAAAGGCGGCGGGCAAGTCCAGCGGCTCACTCCGTGGTGTTCCGGGCCAGGGCATCATCGAACTCCTGTTCGATGTCCCGGAGGCGGTCCTGTTCCATGGCCCCGAGGGTCCGCAGGGACGACGCCGTGTCCTCCTCCAACCCCCTGCGGATTGCCTCGAGGCACCCGGCCTGCCTCAGGGCCCTCCGCATGGAGTTCTCCGCCCTGACCATTGTGAGCCGCGCCTCTTCCGCCCGCCGCCGCTCCTCACCTATGGTGTGGCCCAACCGCTGCCACACGGAAGACACTCTCTGTCCTGGGTCCTCCGGCCGATGCCTGCCCCTCCGATGTCGAAGGCCCCAAGCCTTCATGGCTCCCACCATGTTGCTGCTGCTGCTCTGCCTCTGCCCGTGCACTGCCTCCTGCTGCCTGCACATCCTCTTTCGGCTGGGGTGCAGTTGTTGATGTGGCCACCCCTGCTGGACCTCCGACTCCCGACTGTGGCAGGGATGCCTCCTCCACCAGCCTGGCCGCACCGTCAGAGGCAGCTCCACAGGGCACCCAGGTGACTGATGGGTGGGAAGATGGCACAGAGGACGACTGGCGCGTAGGGGGTCCAGTTGAGGAGGGGGTCGGAGCAAGCCCCATCAGACGGAGGAATCCGGCCTGGGTGACCTGTCCCAGCAGGCTGACGTGATCAACGAGCCATTCGAGATGACGTGCAGTCTCTCCATGAAAAGACTGCAGGTCACCTCGCATGGCCCGTTGACGCAACGCCACACCAGCCAGGACAGGCTCAACCCGGACCTGGAGGGCCACGTCCGCAGGCAGAGGAAGGCCAGTTGACGTCAGCTCATCCCCTGCCTGAAAACGGGTCTGGACGTAGGCATCCCTGCTGGTGCAAGATGATGCAGGGACAGGATCGGGGACAGGATTGCACACAGGCACCTCCGCGGCGGCCTGTGCTGCCTCCTGTCCCTGGTCCTGCACTGCACCACTAGCACCAGTGGGATCCCCACCTCCAGACCCCGTCTCTGGTGCTTGCACGGCATCCTCCTCCACCAAACCCCCCACCAACCTGGATGACTCCGTGCCATTTTCCCCTGTTGGGCCCTGGGGGGTCCCAGCTGCCCCTTCTGCTGCCAAGGAGTCCAACTCCAACCTCCGCCTCTTGGACCTCCCCCCGGCAGCTGCGGCCTGGGACGCGGCACCGGACTCCTCACTCCCCGACGAGATGACAACACGGGAGGGGAGCCGGGCCTTGCGTCTCCGGCTGGCGGTCGGATCCCCGCCGCTGTGCTCCACAGCACCTTCTCCGCCCTCTTCATCAGTTGACGCTGCAGACAGGGAGAAACAAAACACAGGCATCAGGGCACTGTACAATGGACACATACACACATGACAGTTGCACATGAGTGGCATTGGCAAACCTCAGACATGTCATCACAATCCCCAACACACATGTCATTACAACTCGCACACATGAGCCATACCACAGCCATATCCCAACTGCCACCACCATCCCTACACATACAACTGCATGAGCAGCCAAAGGGGAGCCAGACATCACATGCAACACAGGAAGTGCACCACACATGTACACACACCACCACACTTGCATGCATGCGTACACCTCTGCCAAGTGTCGCACTGTTCAGACGGGCATCCATGTCACATCTGCCAATCAGGCTTCTACATACCGCTGTCACATGCATCCATGTTGCATGTTGTCAAATACACACACATGCACATGTACACAGTGCTCATACATGCAGCCGAAAACAACATACATGCGTGACATCACGGACATGTCTACTTACATACACATTCATCCAAACATGTGTGCACGCACAACTGCATTTGGCATGCAAGCCTACACACACAAGCACCATCCGTGTCTCACACATTACAACCCTCGCATGTGTCAGCCCCACGGCCCTGTACACCCCCACCCATACTCGACCCCATACAAACAGATGTGCAACCTGCACACTACCGAATAATCACCACACGCACTGCTCACAATCAGGATGCATGTACACTCACCGCTCGACTCCAGACGGGTCTGCTTCTCTAGGACCTGGACGTGGAGCGCTGGGGATATGCGTTCCAGGACCCTCATCTGTTCTTCCGACAAGTGGCCCCGGCGCCCCTTGGCATCCGCTGCCTTCAAGAGGCGCCGGGCCTTGTTCAGGGTCCTGGACCTGAAGTCCTCCCAGCGCTTCCTGACATGTTGTAGGTCCCGGACTGCCACCCCCTCCGCGTTGATGGCAGTCACGATGTCAGTCCAGATCCGAGTCCGTCCTTCCTTGTCGGCGCGGGAACTTCCAAAGAGGGCATCATACTGCCCCAGGACTTGCTCCACCAGGACACCAACTTCGGGTGCACTGAAGCTGGTGCCCCTCTGCCTCTCTGGCCGGGGGTTGTCAGTGGTCACAGATGGTGTTTGCCCCGACATGACAACCCCAGAGGCAGGAGTGGGTGAGCAACTGGGTCCTGGGGCTGGGCTGTGGAGCGATGGAATCCCAGTCGGGAGTCTTCGGTTCCAGCAGGGGTGGTCACAGCAACAGCACCCCTGGCTGATGTGCAGGCAGAAAATGGCAGTGCACGTGGGCAGCAGGCAGTCAGGCAGCAACAGATGGCAGGTGGGTGCGTGCTCGGGGCTCTGGGGGGCAGTAGTTCGGCCTTCTGGGCAGGAGCGTGGTCTTCCGTGTGCTTACGCGTGGCCAGCTTGGTACGGAGTGATTTGGCACGTGAAAATCCTGCACGTCAGTGTGAAAATCGAGGAAAGGCCCTTAGCGCGTAAGCGCGTCAGCACGCATACGTGATTCTATTGGACCAAAGGCCCTCAGCGCGTAAACGCGTCAGCACGCATACGCGATTCTATTGGACCAAAGGCCCTCAGCGCGTAAACGCGTCAGCACGCATACGCGATTCTATTGGACCAAAGGCCCTCAGCGCGTAAACGCGTCAGCATGCATACGCGATTCTATTGGACCAAAGGCCCTCAGCGCGTAAGCGCGTCTGTGACGTGACCCGCATGGGTGTTTCCCACACAGCACGTGATGACAGAGCACACGTGGAAAGACTGCACGTCAGAGTGTCATCGCGTGTAATTGGACAAAAGTGCGCGTACACACGATTGGCCTATGTACGTGTATATCAGGGGTGCGCGGGCACTTACACACGCAAGTACGTCAGCGCTCCTGTATCCCGGGGTGCGCGGGAATTTCCACACGCTATTGGACTGGGTACTGGATTTCAGGGGAGCGCTGGTCACACGCTCGCCTACAACACGCGCAACGCATAAATTTGCGCGCTGACAAAATAACAAGCTCAGACCCAGGATGAACATACCGTTCCTAGCAGCAGTGGGCGTGGGCTACCAAAGGAGGAGGAGGAGGATAGTCAGGGCCAGAATATTCACACCCAGAACCAGCCTTTTCGGGATGCCTGATGACCAGGTGCATGGGAGGTACAGGTTTCCACCACACATTATACTGGACCTGGTGAGTGAGTGGGAGGATGACCTCACATCACCCACCCTGTGCTCCCAAGCACTCAGCCCCCTGGAGAAGGTCCTCAATATACTGCACTTCTTAGCCACTGGATCATTTCAGCGGACAAGTGCCATTGTGGGTGGTGTATCACAGGCCACCCAGTCACGATGCCTACACCAGGTCTTGAACATCATCACTGCACGCCCATCAGTCCGCAGGCACATATACATGCCCAGAACACCTGCAGAAAGGCATGCTGCCGCCCTGGATTTTTACGGTGTGGCACGATTCCCCAAAGTGCTAGGTGCCATCGACTGCACCCATGTGGCTCTACGTCCCCCCAGGGCATCAGAGCACATCTATAGGAACCGCAAGCACTGGCATTCCATCAACGTGCAGGTAGTATGTAATGCCAAGGGAATCATCACCTCAGTATATGCCAACTATCCCGGGTCAACCCACGACAGCTTCATTCACCGAATGTCCACCCTAAGCCGGGACCTAGAAGCTGGGCGGCATGGCGATACATGGCTGCTTGGTGAGTATGAATGCCACTGCACATGCATGCATGTCAGATACTGAGCAAGGTCACAACCCCACCAATGATACCAATCACCACCTCCACAGGGGACAGTGCCTACCCTCTCAGCCCCCACATGATGACGCCAATTCGGAACCCCACCACGCCACCCCAGGTAAGATATAACACAGCCCACATTACAACCCGGGGCATAGTGGAGCGCACATTCGGGGTGCTAAAGTCACGCTTTCGCTCCCTTGACCGTTCTGGCGGGCAGCTGTTGTACACTCCCCCAGTAGTGTGCAGGATCATAGTGGCAGCATGTGTCCTGCACAACGTTGCAACACGCCGGGGCCTGGCCGTGGACATGGTGGTGGCCCCACATCCCCAACCACATGCACAGCCGCTGCGCATGGGAGGGGAAAGGTCACGGGGGAGGCAGCCCGTACACAGCTAGTGGCTAATTACTTCACATAGAAATCACACCCCTGTGGAGTGCACACTGCCCTGGCACATTCCATCTGACAATCAATGATGACTCAACCTGACACTGATCCTGAATGTCTGGACAATGAACCGTGAAAACCATATCAGCCTGAGATTGTTCACCTGGAAGTGTCACAATGTGTGCATCCCTACCCACACAGACACCACCAATGCAGTTTTGTGAAGTAACACATTCAAGCAGCTAAAATGAATACCCACTTGCAAAATGCAACAAGAGGACAGTGCCATGTCGGCCAACCCATCCCCAGCACCGCCACACGACACACCCTGTCATGTCATGCTATTTGCAGCTAAACAAAGTAATCCCCACAACATGACACTAGTGTCACAATGTAGAGTGTCCCTAATTGAAACTTGCAACACCTGAAATGCTCACAGTAATGCAGGACCAACAACAAACTTGAGCAGGTACTACCATTAACATGACATCACAAATGTTATATATTAGTAGTCTCACCACCTGGAAATGCCTGCACTCCCACCACTACCAACTGTGCAGTGTTGGCGCTATGTAGAGTTGTAGGTGCACTGCTGCCAACATGGACCCCATCTCCAGACTAGAGGGCCTTGTTTAGACATGAGGAAGGGACCTACAAATTGGGAGGTAGACACAGATGATGAGTTACACATCAATGCAACATGCAGTGTACAACACAACAGCAATATGCACTAGGAATGTATACACAGTATTGACTAGACTACCCACACATGTAGTGGGAGTCCAATGTCACCATGTACGTCAATGTCACTTGGGCACACCCTTTGCAAGCCCATGGAAACGGGAAGCAGGAGGGGTGTGTGTGACTCAAACCCAAGCATCTGAACCAAATACATGACAATCCTGCATGTGCCCAGCCACAATGCAGCGTATGCCCACAGGAACCACGGAAGCCAACAAATTGTCCCAAAAAAATTGGGAAAAAAATAATTAAAAATAAAAATAAAAATAAAAATAAAAAAAAATAAAAAGGGGGGGGTTGGGGAGGCCACCCAGGAGGTCCGAGGACAGGGTGCACACCAGAACCCACCTGTGTGGATCCTGGGAAAAAAAAACACCTCCATGGGCTCATGGCCCACATGGCTACCCTATTGTGGGAGTATCACTGCTGTCGCTATTATCACCCTGTGCAGCTGCATCCGGAGGTGGTTGCACTATGGGAGGCAGCCCACGCCAGGCCCTAGTCTGCTCCTCTATGGCTGCAAGCATGCGGGTGTGGTAGGTCTGGTTCTGGAGGATGAGTGTGCGAAGGTCCCCATGCAATAACTCACGGGATGCCCGGACCTCCGCCCTCGTTGCCTGCATCTCAGCTGAGAGCGTACGGGTGAGACGCTCCAGCTGCTGTTCTGTCCTTTGGTGTGTTGAAGCCTCAAGCTCAACAAGAGTCGTCCTGAGGTGAAGGAGCTCCTGCCTCAGGGCTTCCCTGTGGCCCTGGGACTCAATGGAGATGGCCTCCTGCAGAGTCGCCAGTGCCGCCCGCCTGTCCCTGTTGGACCCCAACATGTCCTCCCTGTGTGACTGGCAGATGGAGTCGGTTGCCTGCTGTAGTCGCTCCATCAGCCTTTCAGGGGGGACAATGGAAGTGGCCACCCTATCCATGGCCTGAGCCATCATCTCGGATGATGCTGCCTGTTGGGTTGCCATACCGTAAATGGATTGCTCCCATGCGGTATTGCCAGGTGGCGTACGGCCACCACGTCGGCGGGCATCACACCTGTCTGGGGTAAGGCGAACTGTGCCTTGCTGTGCCGGCACTGCCTGAGGCTGCAGGACTGCATTCCCCCTCTGATCTGCTGGCCCAGGAACAGGATCAGATGTCGCGGAGTGTGACCCTGCATCCGTAACCACCAAAGGCGTAGCTGCCAACACTGACATCCCCATTGAGGGTTCTGACCCTGGTGCAGGTGGGTGGGACAGAACAGAATCCCTCCCTGGAACACTCACCTGCAACGGCACGTAGGTCTCATCCGAATCAACACCTGAGTACAGCTCGGGGGAGGTGCAGCCAGAGACACCCCTTGAGAGCACGACCTGCAGCAGTTGTGGGTTCTCACCCACCACCACACCACGTCCCTCACTGGTGGTTGGTTGGTCCTCGGACCCCTCCTGGGTCTGCACCATCTCCACAACCCCAGCAGTATCAGGTGCGTCTTCCCCTGCAAAGACATAAAAACAAAGAAATGGAAACAGGCATTAGCACCATGGCAAACAATGAGGGCTGAGAAGCAAGAGAACCAGTTCTTGATTGACACATGTCCCACATGACTAAAACCCTCCCATGCATGCACCCTCACTGCATATGAAGGGCAGGCAAATGGCACAAACTGATGACACCAAGATGGAAGATGAACACATTTTCTGCATGCTGCCTGGCAGTGGCATCACACATTGGCCTGTGATTGCCAGGTGAAACACACATACCATCACACAGATGGCATGTACCATTGCTATTGAGTGAAGATGGAGAGGAGGGCAGCACCTATTCATTCAGTCCAGTTCCCGCATGTAATAGCTTTTCTAATTCAAACAGGTCAGATTTTTCACCTGGAGCTGCCAGTCCGAAATGGTCCAATTGCACAGGGACATGTGTGAACAAATAATATCCAGGTAACAAAGTCACTCCACTTTACCATAGCCATGTCAGACATGTGACTAGAGGACTGCGACATGCCTAGTAAAAGTGGTGGAATGCAAACAATCTGACTGAATGAACAGTGAAAAATAAGCAACAATGTTGTGGCAAGGTGACACTTCAAGGGCAACTGGCGTGCAGTTGGGCTCGATGTCTACTGTTGGCAGAAGGGATACTGCTATGGCCAAATGCAGCTGCGCAGGATGTATTGCATGAAGCACATGGCTGACCCATACGACTCAGGCGCACACACTCTCACCTGGAACACAAACAGAAGCCCTCACACACACCATGCACATGGATGACACACACATGCATGTGCACTCACCGGACAATGCCTCGTAATCAGGCAGATCTCCCACGCCTTGGATCTGTTCCTCCGTGACGTAGGTCCCAGCGACTGACTCATGTGGAGTGAGTTCCATGTCTACTACTGGAGACCCACCACCAGTCACTAGAGTTGCGGCATGACTTGAGGCCAGCTTACTCTTTGCCCTGCGCTTTAGGTCATTCCAGCGCTTATAGCAATCATTGGCTGTGCGCCTCATGATTCCAAGGGCACTTACGATGTCCGCAACGGTCTGCCAGTGTGCCTGGCGTTGTGCAGGTGTGGTCTTGGATCCTGCAACAATGACCATCTCGTTGTCATGTGCGGACACATACTCGACAAGTGCATTCAGTTCGTCATCCGTGAAGCTGGGCTTCCTGGACGGGCCGGACTGTGTAGCCGTGTCTGGGGCATCAGCCTGTGCCGGACGAGCACTCTTCCTCTTCCGCTTGGAAGGTGGTGGTGATCCTGAGTGTCCTGCACCGCTCTGGACACTAGGGGCAGGAGCCCTGGTGGACTCTGTATCAGGAGTGTGGGATTGCACACTCAGCATGGGAGTTGGTGCAGGCATTGGCTCAAGTGTGATGGTGTCAGGGGGAATGTCAGCATGATGGACTAGGACCGACACTGTCCTGGCTGGGTGTGTGAGGGCTGGGGTGGAGGGAGACGCAGCTGCCCCTGCAGCCTCTCCGCCCTCCCTACTTGGGGCAGCAGATGACCTTGCTGCCCCAGATGCACGTGGCATGGTGACATCAACGTGCACCAGCGCACGTGTCATAGGCCTGCTGACCTGGAAGTCAGCCATGGAGTCAGCCAGGTCTGGTGCCACAATGGGCTGGTCCATCAAGGGCTGAGCATGGATGGTGACAGCCACATCAGCCTCAACGGGGGGGGATTATGGGTGCCCTTGACTGGTCCTCTACACATGGGGGGACAGGCTCACCATGCAAGTAACGACCACGTCCCCTACCGGATCCACCACGGCCACCACTTGTGGCTCTTCCACCTTTGCCACCCTTACGGAATCCTCGCCTCCCAGCCATGGCACTGATGTTAATGTGCGTATGGGAGTGGCTGTAAACTATTGTCCTTAGGCAATTGGGGGTCAAAGGGGTTGGGTACCAGATGGTAATTGTACCCTAGTGCTCTTGCAAGGCTCAATGTAACCCCTGGGGAAAGATGACGGGTCACGCTACGCACAGGAGCCCCAAAAAAGAGAGATGATGTGCACGCAACCCCTCCTATACCACGTGTGCAGAAAGAAAAACCTGCACTACGCTGTGGCACCCAGTAACACAAGAATGAACATATGCGTGTCACACGCAGCCTAGAATGACCTCTGAAGGGGAAGGCTACACACGGGGCAAGCACAGATGTTAGATACGTGCGTGACTCACCGTCTGCCAGGTAAAAGAGCGTGAAAAAGGAGCGCGTTTGGTTGGCAACACCCCCGCCAAAAGAAGATTTGTACGCTGTCTGAGGAGACAGGACAACAGTAGAAGGGAACACTGTTTGAGGGAACAGGCCCAGGTAAACCAGTAAAAGAGAAAAAAGAGAAAAAGCTGTCAGAGGTAACAGGGAATACGAACTTGAAACGCCGTGAAGTAAATCGTGTGTGAAAAGACAAGAAGTACAGAATTCAACCACTCGCTCTCCACGAAAAGCACGTACAAGGAAATGGTGTTCTACACGTACCTTTTATACAGGCCCACACGTCCAGCGTCACTTACGCGGCGTGTACGCGCTAGGGCCATTTCCACCAATTACACGCTTTGTCACTTCTGCGTGTAGGGCCATTTCCACCAATTACATGCTTTGTCACTGCCGCGTGTACGCGCTAGGCCCATTTCCACCAATTACACGCAATGACACTCTGACGTGCTGTCCAATTACACGCGATGACACTCTGACGTGCAGTCTTTCCACGTGTGCTCTGTCATCACATGCTGTGTGGGAAACACCCGTGCGGGTCACGTCACAGACGCGCTTACGCGCTGAGGGCCTTTGGTCCAATAGAATCGCGTATGCGTGCTGACGCGCTTACGCGCTAAGGGCCTTTCCTCGATTTTCACGCTGACGTGCAGACTTTTCACGTGCCAAATCACTCCGTATCAAGCTGGCCACGCGTATGCACACGGAAGACCACGCTCCTGCCCACAAGGCCGAACTACTGCCCCCCAGAGCCCCGAGCACGCTCCCACCTGCCATCTGCTGCTGCCTGACTGCCTGCTGCCCACGTGCAGTGCCATTTGCTGCCTGCACATCAGCCAGGGGTGCTGTTGCTGTGACCACCCCTGCTGGAACCGAAGACTCCTGACTGGGATTCCATCACTCCACAGCCCAGCCCCAGGACCCAGTTGCCCACCCATTCCTGCCTCTGGGGTTGTCATGTCGGGGCAAACACCATCTGTGACCACTGACAACCCCCGGCCAGAGAGGCAGAGGGGCACCAGCTTAAGTGCCACCGAAGTTGGTGTCCTGGTGGAGCAAGTCCTGGGGCAGTATGATGCCCTCTTTGGAAGTTCCCGCGCTGACAAGGAAGGATGGACTCGGATCTGGACTGACATCGTGACTGCCATCAACGCGGATGGGGTGGCAGTCCGCGACTTACAACATGTCAGGAAGCACTGGGAGGACTTCAGGTCCAGGACCCTGAACAAGGCCCGGCGCCTCTTGAAGGCAGCGGATGCCAAGGGGCGCCGGGGCCACTTGTCGGAAGAACAGATGAGGGTCCTGGAACGCATATCCCCAGCGCTCCACGTCCAGGTCCTGGAGAAGCAGACCCGTCTGGAGTCGAGCGGTGAGTGTACATGCATCCTGATTGTGAGCAGTGCGTGTGGTGATTATTCGGTATTGTGCAGGTTGCACATCTGTTTGTATGGGGTCGAGTATGGGTAGGGGTGTACAGGGCCGTGGGGCTGACACATGCGAGGGATGTAATGTGTGAGACATGGATGGTGCTTGTGTGTGTAGGCTTGCATGCCAAATGCAGTTGTGCGTGCACACATGTTTGGATGAATGTGTATGTAAGTAGACATGTCCGTGATGTCACGCATGTATGTTGTTTTCGGCTGCATGTATGAGCACTGTGTACATGTGCATGTGTGTGTATTTGACAAGGGTGCAACAGTGATGCAACATGGATGCATGTGACAGCGGTATGTGGAAGCCTGATTGGCAGATGTGACATGGATGCCCGTCTGAACAGTGCGACACTTGGCAGAGGTGTACACATGCATGCAAGTGTGGTGGTGTGTGTACATGTGTGGTGCACTTCCTGTGTTGCATGTGATGTCTGGCTCACCTTTGGCTGCTCATGCTGTTGTATGTGTATGGATGGTGGTGGCAGTTGCGATATGGCTGTGGTATGGCTCATGTGTGCGAGTTGCAATGACATGCGTGTTGGGGATTGTGATGACATGTCTGAGGTTTGCCAATGCCACTCATGTGCAACTGTCATGTGTGTATGTGTCCATTGTACAGTGCCCTGATGCCTGTGTTTTGTTTCTCCCTGTCTGCAGCGTCAACTGATGAAGAGGGCGGAGAAGGTGCTGTGGAGAACAGTGGCGGGGATCCCACTGCCAGCCGGAGACACAAGGCCCGGCTCCCCTCCCGTGTTGTCATTTCGTCGGGGAGTGAGGAGTCCGGTGCCGCGTCCCAGGCCGCAGCTGCCGGGGGGAGGTCCAAGAGGCGGAGGTTGGAGTTGGACTCCTCGGCAGCAGAAGGGGCAGCTGGGACCCCACAGGGCCCAACAGGGGAAGATGGCACGGAGTCATCCAGGTTGGTGGGGGGTTTGGTGGAGGAGGAGGCCGTGCAAGCACCAGAGACGGGGTCTGGAGGTGGGGATCCCACTGGTGCTAGTGGTGCAGTACAGGATAAGGGACAGGAGGCAGCACAGGCCGCCGCGGAGGTGCCTGTGTGCAATCCTGTCCCCGATCCTGTCCCTGCATCATCTTGCACGAGCAGGGATGCCTACGTCCAGACCCGTTTTCAGGCAGGGGATGAGCTGACGTCAACTGGCCTTCCTCTGCCTGCGGACGTGGCCATCCAGGTCCGGGTTGAGCCTGTCCTGGCTGGTGTGGCGTTGCGTCAACGGGCCATGCGAGGTGACCGGCGGTCTTTTCATGGAGAGACTGCACGTCATCTCGAATGGCTCGTTGAGCACGTCAGCCTGCTGGGACAGGTCACCCAGACCGGATTCCTCCGTCTGATGGGGCTTGCTCCGACCCCCTCCTCAACTGGACCCCCTACGCGCCAGTCGTCCTCTGTGCCATCTTCCCACCCATCAGTCACCTGGGTGCCCTGTGGAGCTGCCTCTGACGGTGCGGCCAGGCTGGTGGAGGATGCATCCCTGCCACAGTCGGGAGTCGGAGGTCCATCAGGGGTGGCCACATCAACAACTGCTCCCCAGCCGGCGGGGGATGTGCAGGTAGCAGGAGGCAGTGCACGGGGAGAGGCAGAGCAGCAGCAGCAACATGGTGGGAGCCATGAAGGCTCGGGGCCTTCGACATCGGAGGGGCAGGCATCGGCCGGAGGGCAGGAGGACCCAACACAGAGAGTGTCTTCCGTGTGGCAGCGGTTGGGCCACGCCATAGGTATGGAGCGGCGGCGGGCGGAAGAGGCGCGGCTCACAATGGTCAGGGCGGAGAACTCCATGCGGAGGTCCCTGAGGCGGGCCGAGTGCCTCGAGGCAATCCGCAGGGGGTTGGAGGAGGACACGGCGTCGTCCCTGCGGACCCTCGGGGCCATGGAACTGGACCGCCTCCGGGACTTCGAACAGGAGTTCGATGATGCCCTGGCCTGGAACACCACGGACTGAGCCGCTGGACTTGCCCGCCGCCTTTGTATATAGTTCTTTAGTTTTAGGTTTCCTTTGTTTGTTCTTATGATTTGGAGTCGACGGACACTGCTCCACTTTTTGTATATAGTTGCATTTTAGTTAGGTTTTTTTGTAGGTTTCCTTTGTTCAGTTGGGCTCATGGACCCTTGGAAGTTTTTTACATAGTTCTTAATTGGATAGATATTTTTTTACATTTGACTTTGGACGACATTTTTTTGGATTCGGATTTGCTGTTTTTTTTTTTTATACGGACATGCAGCTTATTTTTTCTCATTCCCATTGTAGTTTGTTTCATTTCTTTAGCATTCTTTCTTTTTTTCAATACAATTTTGTTTTCATACTTCACTGTGTGGTATCATCTCATTGGTTTCATGCATGTCATGTTGGGTGTTTTCACATTCAATTGCAACCATTGTGTGTGACGGACATGGGTTTATTAGCTTCATGAACATTGGGGGTGTAACATGTAATTTCCATTTCCATGTGGGTGAATGGGTTACTTGGTAGGGCTTTTTGGCTGTGGAGGCTGACCATAACGCACATGATTGGGGATTGTGAGGACCTGGTGGAGGGTGCCCCTGGATGCTGGGGGGTGGGGGTGCAGGGAGACATGAGTGGGGGCCTGGTGGTGCTGCCCCTGCACTGCTGGGGGGTGGGGGTGGTGGGAGACATGAGTGGGGGCCTCGTGGAGGGTGCCCCTGGATGGTGGGGGTGGGGGTGGTGGGAGACATGAGTGGGGGCCTGGTGGAGGGTACCCCTGGTGGCTGGGGGGTGGGGGTGGTGGGAGACATGAGTGGGGGCCTGGTGGAGGGTGCCCCTGGTGACTGGGGGGTGGGGGTGGTGGTAGACATGAGTGGGGTCCTGGTGGAGGGTGCCCCTGCACTGCTGGGGGGTGGGGGTGGTGGGAGACATGAGTGGGGGCCTGGTGGAGGGTGCCCCTGGTGGCTGGGGGGTGGGGGTGGTGGGAGACATGAGTGGGGGCCTGGTGGAGGGTGCCCCTGGTGGCTGGGGGGTGGGGGCGGTGGTAGACATGAGTGGGGGCCTGGTGGAGGGTGCCTCTGCACTGCTGGGGGTTGGGGGTGGTGGGAGACATGAGTGGGGGCCTGGTGGAGGCTGCCCCTGCACTGCTGGGGGGTGGGGGTGATAGGGGACATGAGTGGGGGCCTGGTGGGAGCTGGTCATGGTGGCTGGGGGTGGGGGTTGTGGGAGACATGCATTGTTGATCAGTAGTGCAAGGTGACATGTGGGTTGGCTAGGGGGCATGCCCATGGTGGATGGGCTGCCTGCGGGACATGAGCAGGGGTGCAGGGTAGTCCCCCGTGGTGTGGGCTGCCTGCAGGGGCCGTGGAGGTTGTGGAGCGTACACCTGGGAGGACCCACACGGCCAATTCACGTGTAGTACTCCCCAGAACCTCTGAAATACACATACCCTGCTGAAATCGCGTGTGGAACTTCCCGCGCACCCCTGAAATACACGTACCCTGCTGGAATCGCGTGTGGAACTTCCCGCGCACCCCTGAAATACACGTACCCTGCTCGCACTGGGCCAATCGCGTGTGGAACTTCCCGCGCACCCCTGAAATACACATACCCTGCTGAAATCGCGTGTGGAACTTGCCGCACACCCCTGGAATACACATACCCTGCTGAAATCGTGTGTGGAACTTCCCGCGCACCCCTGAAATACACGTACCCTGCTGAAATCGCGTGTGGAACTTCCCGCGCACCCATGGAATACACGTACCCTGCTCGCACTGGGCCAATCGCGTGTGGAACTTCCCGCGCACCCCTGAAATACACGTACCCTGCCGAAATCGCGTGTGGAACTTCCCGCGCACACATGGAATACACGTACCCTGCTCGCACTGGGCCAATCGCGTGTGGAACTTCCCGCGCATCCCTGAAATACATGTACCCTGCCGAAATCGCGTGTGAGACTTCCCGCGCACCCCGGTATACACGCACACGTATTTTTTGTCAGCGGGTGTCCTTGTTTGTGGGTACCCCTTTGCACGTCATTTGTCCTGGAGGGCCACAGTATAGGACATTCATCATGGCTGTATATAGGTGCTATTTGTTGGCGCACCTTTTGGCGCACATTTCTTCCAGGCGCAGAGACGCTACCGCCTGCTTTCTTGTGGCGGTCGTGTTTGTGCCTGTGCGCTGGTTTGAGCGTGCGCTTTTTTGCCCTATTCTATTCCATGAATACGTGTTGTAGGCGAGCGTGTGGGCGTTCCGCGCACTTGTACCCTGTACTTCCCCCGTGACGCCCACGTTTTGGCAAGTTGTTCCCCATTCCGAGTGTTACGCCCCGTGTTCCGCCTACTTTTGTTGCGTGCGCCGCGCTATGTGCGATTTTCGCTGTGGCCTGTGCGATTTTCGCTGTGACCTGGCGCACGCAGTTAGATGGCCTGTGCGCCAACGTGGGCCGCGCACTTTTTTATCGCACATCCAATGGTTTTCTCGCGCACGGCCTTCCATGAATCGATGTGCGCTGCTTTTCGTGCGATTTTCGCACTTGCACTGCGATTTTCGCTATCCCACTGCGATTCGCACGTTTTTGCCCACTTGCGCCGCGCTAATTATTCCATGAATCGGCCTGTAAATGTACTAATACATAAGAAATGTAACCCATATATACAACACACTAACCATTCATTTAAATGCACTATGTTCTAAAATGGAACATACCACAAGAAAATAAATTGGCTTCCAACATAATTACCTCACAAACACTACAGAACTGAGAACAAGAGCAGACCCACTGAGTACATAGGACATATCTTACCTGAAATAGTAAGTGTACTTAATTTTATTCATATATTTATAAACATTCTGTATTAGATAAAAACATATATTATCTTTTTTTTCTCTCACAGAAATGTCTAGTACTCTGGAATGGCTAGCGAAACATTTCCCACATGAGGAAATGTCACAAGATAGTGAAACTAATGGTAAACACTTTATAATATAAACCATTTAATTATTATTATTTTGTATACATTTAACATATATATATATTTTTTGTACAGAGCATAACAAAATAGAAACTACCTCATAAGAAGCTATTATGGAAAACACGCTTGACAGCATAAAAGAAAAAATTGATTTATTGTTGACCAATTTTAATAATTTGAAAACTTTTGAAGAAGATCATTTTAAAACAAAAACGTCATACCATTGCCCCACATGTATTTGTCCCCCCTCACCATATCCCAGTCAATTATCCCCAAACCCTCTCCATAATCCAAAACGTTTTGATGAGGCTTCCATCCCTTCTTCACCTAATAACAATCATGATGAAACCCCTAATTCTCCTGTTTTTGTTTCTGTTTCTGCCTCACCTTCTCTGTCATAAATTATTAATATATGTTAAATAAAGTTTAATTTTTATATTGTGTTCTAAATAGTTTCGTTTTAAAAAAAACAAAAAACAATGTAGGTGTCTGCGGACAGTGCAGGTGTTCTAAAATGTTCGTAAATAAATGAAAATGGAGGTGTCCTGAAGAACACTATACCTGTTTGTACTGTTCGCTAGCAAGATGAAACTATTCTAAGAACACACGCGGTATCCTTAAATGTTCGTAAAAAAAATAAATTAAAGTGTCCGAAAGAACACTATATCTGTCCGTAGTGTTCGCTAGCAAGTTCAAACTGTTCTAAGAACACACGTGGTGTCCTGAATTGTTCGTAATTAAACGAAAATGGAGGTGTCTTAAAGAACACTATACCTGTCCGTACTGTTCGCGAGCAGCTTGAAAATGTTCTAAGAACACAATTGGTGTCCTGAAATGTTCGTACATAAACGAAATTGAACGTGTCCTGAAGAACAGTATATCTGTCCTTACTGTTCGCTAGCAAATTTAAACTGTTCTAAGAACACACGCAGTGTCCTGAAATGTTCGTTTGACGTGTGACGCAATTTTAATTAGTTCAGGACCCAAACAGTGTCCGTAGAACATCAACGCGCATGCACTAGCCAATCTCGTGCATTTGGTGTCCTGCGGACAAGCGCTTCCTTCGCGGACTTGTTCGCGAACGGATCATATGACCGCGCCCATGCTGATCGCGTGTTCTGAATGAGGACACTGTTCGGGTCCCCGAACAAATTAAAAGTACATTTTCAATTAATCCATAATATTTTTCAATAAAATCTCACCATGGCACAAGTCCCACATAGTAATCCTGAATTTCTACATACCTTTTGAAACTTTTCAAGCTTTTTTTTGTGTTCCATCTGTCCGCGGACAGCGCGCATGTCTGCGAACCGCGCACAAGCACCCCTATAAAAGACCACGCCCTAGAGCTTATTCTCATTGTGTTTCTAGCTATTCTTCAGAGCACAGCTATTTCTCCAGCAACTTGCTGATTACACCATCGAGATGGCATCCCTTGCTGCAGAACTGCCACCTGGTGCTGCACCTGCTTCAGCATCACCCCCACCCCCTCCACCACCACCACCTCCCCAAAGGCCTGAAGAGGGGAACAGGAGTGAGGATGCGGTGGAGGAAGAAGAAGATGATGAGAATGAGGTAGAGGAAAACCCTACTACCCGCACTAGGCGTGAGTCTTGGGTTTGGCGGTTATTTACCATTCATGGTAATGTTCCTAAGGCTTGTGCAAACCGTGTTACCTGCAATGAGTGCAAAATGATACTCAGTCATGGGAAGCACAGTAAGTACAGCTTTGGGACCACTACTATGAAGCTACACCTGAGGTCATTTCACTCTGGGGCTATTCGCAGGGTTGTACCTTGCGAAGAACGTAGCAGGTTGATTTCCTCTACTTCATCCTCTGTTTCTGATCCTGTCACCACAAGGACCACCAATGTGGGACAGCGTCTTCCTCAAGCTGCCTCACAGGCCATACAGAATGCTGATGACCCTTACCTTTCAGGGGTCACAGTTGTATGTATGTACTGTGACACAGTACTCTGCAGGGGGGAGCGACTTCGTAGTGCTTTTGAGACTATCGTCTCAGAGCACGAGACGATCTGCTCACTACCCAAATAAAACCCACTCTACATCTTCCTCTCTCAGCTCGCCCTTTCTTATCCCTGTGGTTGGTGACCCCCCCTTTACCTTCCTTTCCCCTCCTCTCCTAGTGTGTCGTGTATAAAAAACCAAAAAAAATACAAAATATCAAAAATAAAAAAAAAATAAGGCTCTTTTCAGAGCCGCCTTTCACAGTTAAAAAATAGAAGTGAAAATAAATGAAGCAGGGCCCTTTGTATTTTTTAGAAGTCTGCGGACAGTTTGCAAACATTTAAAAAATTGGATTGTTACCCCATCACAAACATTGCAATTTTCTCTGGGAAGAAGTGGTGGCTCTGAAAAGAGCCTTTGGGTGGTGTTTGTAAGTCAAAAATTTTAAATGCTTAACACCTACTTCAAAATGGTTGTTGTAATCCCAAAAAAGGTCACAATGCATTTTGTACATTTCTCAGAAAAATCTGATTGCCAGCATAAGTAAAATGGACTCCATCTCTGCGAAAAATGTATGTACTACGAAACATAATATTTTCATTGTGAAAAGAGGACATGCCAAAATCTCTTAGAAAGGCACAAACAGCCTTATTAACATTGCACCTTGCTTTTTCCATTTGTGGACCCAATGAAGAAGAACGAAGCCACATTTGTCTCAGCGCAATCCTTGAAAATATCACTTGAGAATTAGGAAACATGTCCATAACCTTCCCAAGTCCTTCTTTCATAGCAAATTGCAAAAAAATTCCAGTCACATGTCCTAAACTGTTCCCTCCACAATGAATTACAATTATGTCTGGATGTTGCTCTGTCTCCAAAGTAGCACAGAGAGGTAGCAAGTCCAACCACTTCATTCCACGTACTCCATGCCAGTGTACTTCCACATGTGGGAATCCAAGATCTACAGCTACTCCACAGCTTTCTGCATGCACCTTCAACCAATGTATCCACGAATCTCCCAAAATCCAAACAATCTGTTTTCTGAAACACACAGCCATAGCTATCTTTTGTTCTCTCAGCAAAAAGAGTATCTGGGAAACTCTCTCCTGGCACAACACACCCACTAAACTTTCCTGACCAATACCTTTCAGTGCTTATTCTCATTTGCATGACTTCTGAACCCAAAAATCCCCGGATGTAACTCCCGATGTCCGCGAACTACCGCCATGTCCGCGGACATATCGTAACATGAACAGCCCTTCTACCATTTCCACTTCACTCTCTCTGCCGTTCCCTCATTAAATGTAGCTAAAAAATCACATGAACATGCACCAATCACATTCAAGACCTCTAGCTCTAACTGCATCATCATAGATCAGCACTGCAAATGTACTGTGAATCTCTCTGAGTACAAGTGTCATATCATTGGCAAGCACCATCTACCAGAAATACTGTACACGTCTCCAAGATTTCTACTTACAGCTCCATGCATATCCATATGCATGAACACAAACTTCAGGTATGCATATTTTCTGTACAGTAGATGAACACATTTTCAAACAGACTTTTAGCTTGTGTAATCTGTAAAATGAATTTACTGTATTTTTTTCAATATCCTAAAATGAACTATCACTTATAAACCTTTATACTATTTACTTTCTTTATACACACACACTCAAATCATGTTAAACTAACATTTTTTAAATGAAATTTATAGACTCCACATATTCAAACAAAATTGCATGCAAGCACAATCTATGTTTAAACCTTTATAAAAATACTTATACAATTGCATATTTTTTTATTTTTATTTATTTATTTACTTAATTACTTTAATTTAAACATGACATTGAGGCGCTATTACCTAGAACAGCTTACTTACAGAAATGGTGGTATTCACTGGTATATTATAAATTTCACAAGACATAGTAAAGATATTTTTATTTGCTACAGTTAGTCATTCAATACAATTTGTTCATTAAGAACATATCATATGTACTGAACTGATGCAATGTATCTTATGTAAATAAATTAGTTTAATGGATTTAAAGAAGGCACTGAGGATTTCAATTAAAAAAAATCAATATCTAAATTAAAAGCAGCGCTATATACAAACAAAGTTACTAATTTGAAGCTTTTACAATTGCAGTGAAGACCAGTCTACCGAAAAGAAGCAGCCGAATTCGAAGAACATAGAAGAACTAAGAAGTTACCTGTTATTTTAAGAAAAGAAGTAAGTAGAATATCACCATAATATTTGTAATATTAATCAAACATACTATAACATTAATACAAGCTATTTTGGTGCCTAAAAATAGAGATTGTGTACCATTTTGTCCAAAAATCTCCATGTCTTAAACAGCGATTTACAGCCAGAATGGCCCACAAATTCCTATTTTTGGACACACAAATTACCCAACTGAACCGCTACAATTTTCATATTATAGAACAAACAACTGTTTTAATTGTATACATTAGATTTACTATTTGTACTTTTCCACACCACTAGCTTACTTTTTTTTTGTCATCTGAACCCATGATTAGTAACACATAAATTCAAGAATACCTATCCCTACTAGTTGTAGTTCCCAATGCACAATCACACATCATTACATACATCTTTATCATCTTACTCAAACACTCATGCACACAGCACAAATACATTCCAGAACACCCCAACCCATATCTTCTTTATTTTTTTCAACAGACCCTAAAGAATGCCTACCAAAAGTCAAGTCCGTGGAAAGCAACGCAAAAGTAGAGCAAATGAAAATAAAAGTGTCCAACATAAGCATCCATCTCTAGCAGAATTTGTAAAAAAAGTTGAAACAAAACAGCTAATACAGTCATTTAGTGAAACACAAGAAGTTTCAAGTACAAAAACTTTGCCTCCTCTATCAAAATGTAAAACAAACCAAAAAACAATTAACAGAAAATCAGCTATCACTACAGATAAAACTACTTCTTCAAATTTTAATATAGTGCAAAGTAAGCATACCAAGAAAAGTATTTTAGCCAAAATGTACCGTCACAAAGTCCTTCAAAATCTTATGAAAACAGGAGAGAAATCAGGTTCAATGCTTAAAACCTATCGTCGGAAATTAATCTTAGAAGCGTTGATGGACAGTGCAATTCTTCTGAAAAGAAAGTTATTTATTTTACTGTTAAACAAAATGAAACCACTAACAAAACTACTAATAACTAAATTGCAAAAAAGACTTCTCAATAAGCGAAATGTCAACAGAAAGAACTTCTTAAGTATCTGCGCAGGTGAATGGAATCACACTACGAGCACAGAACCATATTTTAATGAAGAAGCGTACAAACAAAAGCAAACAAATTCAATTGCCATACATAGCAGTGGTCGAGGTTATGAAAAAGTGAAAAATACCATAATGGAACAAGAAGTACTCATTACAAAAATATGCCCTGAAAACTTACAATTACCCCTCCATTCAACTGAATCGGAATGTCTAGTGTACAAATGGCCATGCACGTCAATGTGTAGCATTCCCAAACAATGTTTCAAATCTTTACGCCAATTCCTCAATAAATATGTAAAAAGCAAAGACAAAATCAAAATTAAATTACTACAAAATATGGATACCTGTCCAGTGCGCAAGTACACAGGACAACAAGGACATTCATTGGCCTGCATTAAGGGACCTACTTGTAAAACCACTTTCCATGATATCAAAAGGATATCAACACATCATTCAACTATAAGAAATCTAGTCTATAAAATTTACTATGCTAAAAGTCCTGCTTTAGCACTAGCAAAGTTAAATAACATCCTTCTACATGGTACAGCAAAAGACCTACTTGAAGAAATTCACTATATCGAGAAAAAATATTTTGGAAGTGAAAGCCATTTACAGAATGAAGTAGCTTTAAACCAATTAAGCAACAATTCTATACATGGCAACTTTTTGCTAAACACATACAAAAAAGAAATACTAAAATTTAAAAGTACATCAGCTGAAGTACCAAACCATGTATGTGTATGTTGCCGTAGAACTTTTTATAAAAGTAACACAAAACCTGTAGACCTATCACACAAAATAGAAGACAATGAAGATTCTAAATGGTTTGAATTAGCTCTCTACCTTGAGCCCTTAATACTTTGCAGTTACTGCACTACAAAACTTGACAACAACCAAACTCCTTCACGTGCTATCAAAATATCATCATAATTCAAACAGTACACCCATTTCAAGCAATAATACGCCTTCAACCAAAAACAGCAAAATTACCTCCCTCTGAATTGGTAAAAGGCATTCGTGGAAAAGTAGTTTATTTACCAATAGATCTAAAAGAAAATGTGCATAGTCCAGGAGTGCAACGTCCAATGCAGCAATCTTTAATTATCTTAGTAAATGGAGTACCTACAAAAGACAAAAAAATATGGCAACAGATGGTAGATTTATATAAAGTTAGGCAAGCCTTCCAATATCTTAAAGAGAATAATGAATATTACAAAGAAATTAATATTGAAGAAAACTTGAAAGATAAAACTGAAATAATTCAAGAAACACAAGAAGCTGGTCAATTTGAGCTACTAGATCCTGCTACAATATCAAATACTTTAGACCATTATACAATTCATCCTTTGCACTGTAATGACACTGTAGAAGATGTACTGGAAACTTACCAAATTCGTCAAACAAAAGGATCGCCAATCAGCATATGGGAAAAAAGTATAGAAGCACGTGCTTTTCCTCTTCTCTTTCCTGCTGGCAAAGGAGGAAGGTATGATGACAGATCTATTCAAATATCAGCTTCAGAATACCGCTCATTACGGATGTATTCTGAAGATCCCAGATTTAGACAAAATGTGGAATACATATTCCACCTACTCTTTAAAAGTGAACTAGCAACTTTATGTTACGGAGTTGCACACATATTAAACTCAGGATCACACTTTCAAAATATGACAGCTACACAAATATTAGAAAAAGTGCAACAAAAGGATGAGGTTTTACAATCAAATATTACAAATCTATTAGCAAATATGCGTGGTACTAATGAGTACTGGTTTCAACGTCACGGAGATGTACGTTGTATGATAAGAAACCTTGGCCCACCCACTTGGTTTGTTACATTAAGTTGTGCAGAATATGCATGGGAAGATTTACATGATTTCCTATGCATATCAAATAAAAACAAAACAAACATAGATATACTAACACCTGGAGAACTTTGTTCTTTGGATCCTGTTAATGTTTCAAGATATTTTCACCATCACTTCATTGCTATGCTACATTTTATTTGTAATAAAACTGTTCCTCCACTTGGAGAAGTGCAACACTTCTTTTGGAGAAAAGAATACCAAGCCAGAGGAGCACCACATATCCACATGCTTTTGTTGGATTAAAGATGCTCCTAAATTTGGTCAAGACAGTGATGCAGCTGTTTTACAGTTTATTGAAAAATATGTCACTTGTGAAATTCCATCAGAATCCACAAATAGTGATCTTCATGCACAAATTTTACAATTTCAAAGACACAAATGTGGCAAATATTGTCGTCGCAAATACAAAAACAAAGAGAAATACTACACCAAATGCCGATTTGGTTTCCCTGGACCAGTTACAAATACGGGTCAAGTGAACAACCTCATGTCTTCAGTTAGACATAGTGTTAAAGGTAAGTCACCTAAAAATACATATTACATAAAAAGATAAGAAGAAGAAAAATATATCAATGATTATAATGCAATCATTGCCCACTAATGGAATGCAAACATAGATGTGCAGTACATTGCAGACAATTCTACTGCAGTTGCACGATATGTCACAGCATACTTAACTAAAGCAGAAAAGACAGAGCTCCAAGACCTCTGGAATGACCTGTCATCAGATAAAACAGTATCTCAGAAATTATACAGCTTGCGCATAAAAATGCTCACCCATAGAGAATGTGGATCATATGAAGCAGCTGATTGTTTAACGGGTACTGCATTTCATGGTAAATCTGAAAATATAGTATGGCTAAGTCTTGGTCCAGCTAAATCTAGAAAAAGAGTTCTAAAATCATATGAATATATAGAAACAATAGCCAAACATGATCCCAACAGCCAAGACATTTTAAAAAACAATTTATTGGGCACATATTACCCAAACAGAAGTAATACTTTGGAAAACATGTGTCTATACCACATAGCCCAAAACTACACATACAAAAATAATATGAAACCTGATGAAAAAAAAGGTAAATATAGAGTGACAAACTGTGAAGGCAGCTTAGTTAAACTCACTAAACCAAATTTAATTAATCATATCAAATTGTAATTAAAGACTCCTCAACATAAAGAAGTATATTACATGTCCCTGCTACAACTCTTCAAACCATGGAGAAAAGATTAACAATTACTAGATAACTATGACTCATATGAGGATGATTTGAAAGCAAATGAAAGCACTATAACTGATGTAAACTTTACACATTACAAAACAATGTTGCACAATGAACAGCAACACGAAGAAGAACTCCAAGCCCAACTGGATAAGGTCACTCCTGACAGTAGTCAATCATCTGTAACAGGAAACCAAGAACCACTGGGAGAACCACTAATAATAAATGAGGAAGAATTAGCTATGATAGAAGTAGAAAACACCATGTGTCAGTATGAAGATAAGGAAGACTTAACTATACTACAATCAAAACTAAACAATGAGCAAAGTAGCATTCTTCAAGAAGTAACAAAACAAATTGCACATGGTGTAAAACATGAAAATAAAGAATGTTCCTGCCATAATTATAAACCTATACTACTATACGTCAGTGGTGAAGCTGGTTCTGGCAAAACATTCCTAATCAAAATCATTAGTAAGTTCCTTCAACAATTGACAAACAACAAACTGTCAGCTGTTGTCACTGCCCCCACAGGTTTAGCTGCCTACAACATAGGTGGTTTTACATTACACCGATTGCTACTATTACAAGTACAACACCAGAACAAATTAGACTATTACACACTTTCTGCAGAAACTGCAATGGAATTACGCTGTTATTGAAACAAATGAAAATACTACTAATAGATGAAGTGAGCATGGTCTCCAACGTGATGTTAGCTTTGATTCAACTCAGATTACAAGAAGTACTCAAAACAGACTATGAAGAGCTCTTTGCAGGAAAACACATTATTGTTTTTGGAGATCTGCTTCAATTAACACCAGTAAAAGGTGAGCCTATTTTTAAAACATTAGGACACAAACTCTGCCGTAAAACTGTTGGCAGCATTGGAAATGTCAACCTTTGGCAACATTTCCAATACAGAGAATTAACAGAAAACATGCGGCAATTTGCAGATCTCACTTATGCCAACATTTTAAAAAGTATCAAAGTTGGTATACTTTCTAAAGAAGCAGACGCAATATTGAAAACCCGGCACATTAATGCACTTTATGGCGATAATGCATGTGCTACAGATGTTATGGAACAATTAGCCAACAAAAATGTCAATTGTATGGCCTTAATGCCAACTCTTGCAAGCTGTTTCAAATTCAATGAAATCATGCTAAGTAAAGAAATGCAACCAATCATGGTAGATGTACATGGTATGACACTACCCATGTGTGACCAAGACACATTCAACTTGTCAGCCACAACCCCATTCATATTTGCGAACATTTCAGGACACAGCGAGTGTTTTGTTTATTTACTTTTTTTGCAAAGTTTGGTGAGGATCCGTCCAGGGAGAGGGAAGTTATAAGCCGCCCAAAAAGTGCTCTTCCTATGGAAACAGCAACTTAACCATAACTATATGGCCACTACTATATTAGTCCAGCGGTATGATAAATACAGTTCAAATGCATTATTAAAGGTTCAAAAATGTACATAGTTACATGTGGGAGACAGGTAAGGTTGGGGGCTTTAATTACTCAGGCCTTGTGTGAAGAGGTACATTTTGAGTTGTCTACGGAATATCCAAAAGGACTCTTGCACTCTTAATTGGACCGGGAGGGTGTTCCATTGCTTGCTAGCAATGGTGCGGAAGCTACTGCCGCCCACTTTTTGGAGCTTAACCCTTGGGGTTGGAAGGCAGTGCAAATATGCTGCTCTTGTGGGCCTTGTCCGGTGAGGTATTGTGAATTTGCCTGATAAGTAGACGGGGGGCATCCTATGAAGGCATTTGTGTGTCAAAGTTAGTGTTTTGAACTTGATTTGTTCTTGTACCGGTTGCAGTGGAGTCTTTGTCTTATTGAGGAGATGTGTGCCAATCTGGGAATATTGAGCGCAGCCCTGGGGGCATTACTTTGCAGCACCTGAAGTTTACGGATGTTCTGGATCTTAGTGCTGGCATATAAAGCATTACAGTGGTCTAGTTGGGACAGGACTAGGCCTCTGGCCAGAGTGATACAGCTATCTGGAGATATGAATTGTCTGCATGCATTGATGAGTTTGCAGGTGTAGGTTGTGGCAGAGGTGGTAGAGTTGGAGTTGTGAAATCTTGTCTTGGAGAGTGTTCTGTGTATTCAGACACCAGCTTGCATCCTTGTTGCAGCTTTCCACTGGAGGAATTGGGGTTTCTAGTTCCCTAAGCATTTCGAAAAGTTCCTTAGTTTTTGAGTTGGCCTTGATGATTCTGTCATAATACAACATACTTTTTGTAAGGAGTACTTGTTGTTTGTATTCTCTGGCAGCACTCTTTGTTTGTTTGTTTGTTTAATAATTTAGAATGCGCACTAGACCCAGGGGTATCAGAGCGAAGCAGTGAGAAGATTATGCAAAGCTTAAGTAGTCATGTTACAGGATATACATAGGAATAAAGCAGGTACAGGAAATAGATACATCAAGGAATATACAGGTACAATATACAGATACAGAGACAAAAAGTGGATGCTGCAGATATAATGCAGCTTCAGTTACATGGTTACACAGTAAGAGAGACACAATATATATACAGACAGTGATGATGGGAAAGGTACATAACAAAGATAGGACATAAAGGATACATATAGGTAACCTACATTAAGTGGCTGGTGGCTATAAAATAGTTGGCAGTGCAGTCTATACTGCCAGGCAGTCTCCGCTTATAATGATTTATGTATCCCTAGCTTTCATCCAGTTTATGAGATTAAGTCTGAACATGTGGAAGGATAGCTCTGCTCTTCAGGAGTGTGGTAGAGAACTCCAGAGTTGTGCCGCTCTGACTTGGAAGCTGCCGCCCCCAGCTTTGGCCAACTTAAATCTTATTTACTGTCAAAATTATTTTTATTTAGTACTGTCGGTGACTTCTTCCAATGAGATTCAGCCGTCCCTTTAGCCTTTCTTAGTGCTTTTAAGGTTGGGGTGAACCATCCATTTAAGTGGTCAGGCTGTTTGGCTTTGCGTTAGGCAAGTGGAGATAATTTATTTATGGCTGCGAGTATGGTGTCATTGCAATGTATAGTCATTTTATTTGGGTCAGAAGAATGATCTGTGTAATGTGTTGCCAGGACGGGCTGCAGTAACGGGAGTAGGTTATTGGCCGTGATGTTGCGTTTGTTTCTGGACGGAGCAGCAGGGACCAGTTTTTGGATATTGTTCTTGTTGATCTTGGTATCGATATTGAATGTTATGAGGTGGTGATCAGACCGGCAGGGAGAGTCGATAAGATGGCAGAGTTGCAATTGATATCTGCAAGCCAGTCGAGAGTTGACCTTTCACATGAGTGGGTCCCTGGATCCTATGCGAGAAGCCGAGTGCTGACATGGTGTTGGCCATGAATAGAGCATTTTTGACAAGTGGGTCATTGAGGCCCAAGGTAAAGTCGCCCAGTATTATGGTTTGTGATTTAGGTTTGGCATTGGAGGAGAGGATTTCTGTTACCTCATTCTCGTAGGCGAGTACAGGCCATGGTGGTCTGTATATGAGGTGGATATTGAGTGTAGCAGTTGCAGAAAGCGACATTTTTACTGATAGAAACTCACCTGAAGTAATGTGAGTGACAGAGGTCTGTCTAATGTTCAGGGAAGTTTTAGTGATGATGGCAACGCCTCCACCTTTGGCTGAGGGTCTGTCCATGCTATAGATAGAGTAACTATCTGGGATGGTGAGTGAGAGGGCAGGACCTGCTGCAGCATGGGGCCAGGATTCTGTAATGGCTATGAAGTCTAGTTTATGTGATGTGATCGTGTCTGCGATGTCTAGTGCGTGGGCGGGTAAGGATCTGGCATTGATGAGGGCTCCTAGGATGTTCTTGTTAGGTGTGCTGATGTTGGTGTGGTGGGGGTTGGGTGGGTGTAAACTGTTTTGTGCAGTACTGAGTGTTAGGAATTAATTCCTTCTTGGGGTGATCGGGGAATTAGCATAGGAAGTGTCTCTAGTGGGCTTTGTAATGGTTGCTAGGTTGTCGTTTCTGAATGTCAGGGGACAAGGGTGACTGATGGGATGAATGAGGCATTGCTGGGTTGCCAAGGATCCCAAACTGTGATGTGGGATGTGGGTCCGCTGGGTGGAGCAGGAGTCTGGTAGTTGTAGTGGTATGGGTCTGAACTGGGGTAGTCTGCAGCTGGGCAGGGTCATGCCTTGTGTGAATGAGGTGTTTGATAAGTGTGGTGGACATGTTAGTTAGTTGTTGACAGGCTAGGTGGTGGTGGCAGTATCTTCTGAATTGGGGTGGGAAGGGCAAGGAAGGTACTAGGTTTCTAGCAGGGGTTGGCTGTGTGTTTGGGGCTTGAGTACTCTCTGGCTTTAGGGGTGCCCGGGATTCAGGTGGCTCTGGCACTGCTGTGGTGTCCTTAGAGCATGGTACTAAGTGGGAGTATCAGCCTAAGGTGCAGTTTTGAGGTACTGGCAACAGTCAGGGGCACAACCTCAAAAATAGTGGTAGTGGGCTGGGATACAGTTCAATATAGTGGGAGCTGGTTAGGGCACAGTTCAATATAGTGTTAGCGGGCTATGGCACAATTTCACAATAGTGGTAAGAGGTTAAGGCACAGTTTCACAGTAGTGGTAACAGGCCAGGGCACAGTTTCACAGTAGTGGTAACAGGCTGTGGCACAGTTCAATATAGTGGTAGCAGGATAGGGCACAATTTCACAGCAGTGGTAACTGTCTAGGGCACAGTTTCACAGTAGTGGTAACAGGCTAGGGCACAGTTCAATATAGTGGTAGCAGTCTAGGGCACAGGTTAATATAGTGGTAATGGCTGTGAAGAAATATATAGCATGTATAAGATGTTATGTGACAGAAAATAAGAAACAATAAATACATACCCATAATTGTTTTATTGGGTAAAAAATGATCACTAGGTACAGTGTTGTTTTTTATGTTATTGATATGCATGGGGTCATGTTCGTTTCTGTGTAGGATTTCTACTGTTTGTCTAAATGTGGAAATAAATAGATTTGTGGTGGCATCCTGGATCACAGGGTGTAAAAATACTTGTTATACACAATTTCATTATGTTTTCGGAAATGCAGTATATTAAAAAGTCTATATTAAAAGTCTTAAGGTGAGTCTGAGACACATAGGAACCCCTCAAAATTCTATTGTTCATAACCTTTGATTTGAGTAACGGATTTGGCAGTAATTTCAAAAGTCATTAAAAGTCTGCGGCAACAAACCCTCCCACCCCACTCCCCAGAGACTGCAAAGTTTCATAAAGATTTGTTGAAAAATCTGAAAGTTATGAAACGTCAACATTTCTTTTTCTCCAAAAGTGCGGCCTGCTTCCAATTCTTTTTCCCATACACAAAAAGGGTACATTTTTGTCATAGCACATATCCCAAACCACTGGACGTATTTGGACCATGTCCAAAACAACTTGGGCACAAAGTGTTGACTCACGAACCATGCGTGGTTTGGGGTTATTCCACACTGTGGTCTATAGACGCACATAGCTGACATTTCATAGCAAACTGCATCATAGAAGCAGTGTGTGTTGTGGGGGAAAGGGAGAGGGCAGGGGAGGAGGCCATTTGGGAAGTGGGGGCAGCTTGTACAGATGAGGGGGGACTTGTTGAGGTGCATGGGGGCTGGGAAAGCATTTTCTCTTCTGGCGTATTGCCGATATTCGTGGCTATATCCAAGGCTACTAAAAACTGCAGATAACCGAGAGTATGTGTAGTACGGTAATCACAGCTATGTAGTTTGTCGTTTCAGTGGTTTATATTTTTCAGAAAGCACTTTGTTTAGGTATAGTGACGCCAGAGGTTGAAAAATCACTGGATAAGGCCAAAGGCCATGGTCAGTGACCTGGTAGGTATTAGAGAGTCTTTTTTTTATTTTGGATGTGTGTTTTCAGACATTTGAGCATCTGAGAACTTGGAGAAAGATAGAAGAAATTAGGTCAACTAAATCAATATAAAAAGGAGCGATTGTCTAGTTTTAGATGCGCCATACAATGTAAATTTGCTTGTGTATTCTCATTTATGGTATTATGTTGTGTGGGTGTGCAATGCATGCCTACCTAGTTTACTTTTATGTATTTATTTCATGATTCTTATTTTTCAGTTACTTTACATAAGTACACAAGTATTGTTGTTCTGTCTTCATCATTTGATTTGGATTGTAGTATAAAACTTGAAGTGAGTCCCCTTTTTAACTGACTTTTTGTAGCTGCAGGATGGTAAAAGTCATCGAACTCACACATTTGTTTTAGTTATTATTTATTGTATTTGTATATTTATGTATGGTGAGTAGTCATTAAAAGGATGGTTTTGGGGTACACTGAGTGTAGCACTTTAGCACATCAGGAGTACTGTTTTGATGTTATGAAGGAACACTGCATTTCCTTCATCAGTTAGGTGTACTGTGTAATGTCTATAGAATTGGCCATGTAGAACTTTATGTTGTTCGCAATCCATAATTGGTTGCAGTCTGCTTTATTAACATTTCTCCAGGATTTCTCAATATTACCATATGGTGGTCTATCTCCATTTTTGCCTCTGAGTGTAACTGGAAAAGATAAAGATGGTTTAGGGAAATAGTTCCATTAGTTCCCATCTCTTGTTTAATGAATAAAATAACATTCCCCAAATCATTGCCTCCACAATGAATTAGTATGACGTCTGGGTTCCCTGTCCTGTACTTCTCAGACTTAACAATTTTGGAAAAACCTGGAACCAACACATTCCCTTCAATCCAAAACCATTTAATTGTAAAATCTCTCAAACCTAGGCCATGTTAATATTTAGTTTCTCACAAATCCAGCAACCAAAACAGCCAACTGTCTCCAATCAGCCACACAGTTTCCAAACCAGTCATGATATCTGCAGTATTTCTCTGTTTCCAGGAAAAGTATTCCTAGTTTGAATTTCTAGTAGTTTGTATGAGCAGGGTATGTATGATGTGTGTGTTTTGTATTATTTAATTGTTCGATGATGCTAATGTTAATGTTAGTATTTGCAGCTAGCCAATAGCTGCTTAGCATGTAACATTGCTAATCCTGGGTAGGTCCTCTCACACACCCTCTCCTCCCCCCATTGTAGCCGTGGCTATATTCAAGCAAGTGACATGTTGTCTGTTTGTGGACATGTGGTAGCCGGCACTATCCAAAATTTTGGGTTGTGTGGCATCTTATATGCATTGAGTGTTTTAGGGGATTGTACAAGACAAGGGGAGTAGAGGAGGACCATGAGGAGTGGAAGTGGTGCTTGTAGGCATGTTGGGGACAGTTTTGGAGTTTGGCGCAGTGGAAATGCAATTTTGAATTTGCTGATTTTGCGAATGGTCTTGGTTAGCAGCGGATGTCTAGGAGGGTCTCTTGTATAGCCACATTTATAAAAAGTTTGTACATAGGCATGTCAATACTATTCTGTATTTCATTTGTTGCTGCTCGACCCACAGGTATATTTAAAGCTGTATCTATAAATATACATTTTCTGTGCAATAATCACATTTTCATGTGGATGACATCGGTCATAATTGTATTTGTGTGTCTTATTTTATGTACTTAGTTGTTCACTTATTTGATTTGAAGGTTTGAAGGCCAATTTAGTTTGATTTGGGGCTTGTAGGAAAATGTGCTTGTAGTTGTGGGTACAAAACAGAAACTGTAGCTGCGTCAAATAGCTGCGGCTTCAAAAGATGCTAAGTGGAGTAAAAATGGGTTTGCGTCAGTTTCATTGTTTGTTATTGGCTTAGTGATAGGTTGTGCTGAAAATGTGTCAGCTATCTCAGTAGTTTAATTGGTATATAGTCCACTTTTTTGGTGTTTGTTTTCGAAAGTATAAAAGCCACCATTTTCTAAAGTGTTGTCCTTTTGATTCCTGAACTCTGACTGTGCACATGGCAGGAGTGTGGCTGAAGTGAAAGGGTTAGTCTTTCTTTACACATTTGAAGGTTTATTTGCAGTGTGTGTGTGCGTGTGTGTTAGTTGCAGTGACCATTGCTATCAGATGGTGTTCATTATTATTTTCTTCATTTGCTGTGCTTGTACTTTTAATGTATTTTGAGGTATGCAGTACTTGTAGGAGTTTGGATTCTTTTTGAGGTAGTTCAATTGCTGGTGTTGTGCAAATTCATGTTTGTAATGTGCTCATTGTTGCATTTTGTTGTAGCTGGATTATTGTCATCCTCCCAGTGGATTTGCACTAGATGTTGTACAGTTAACTCCCGTGAAAGGTTAGCCTATATTCAAAAGATAGTGGTACTGCTGCTTATGGAAGCCAGAGATGTTTGGAAATCCTTCTTAGTGACATGCAGTATTTATCATGATTGTTAATATGGAGTGGAATCACTCCCATTCCTTAACTGTGGCATTTCCTTTGGCTACTTATTCAAGCCATTGTCCATACAGGACTTTCATCACTGAATCTGGGAAGAGTTATGACTTTCATCATGGTTAGATTGGCAGTCGGTAAGAGAGGAGTTTGTTTACTGGACACTACTGCTGATGTAGAGGCTTCATTTGCAGTTGGAGTTGTTGATGCACTGGTGGATGGAGGTTACGTAGGTGGTGCTGATCGCCTACTATGCAAGGAATGAGCCACACACATTTTTTTTGTGTGATGTTCATGTGCTTAACGATAGTCATTATCAACCTCATTCCAATGGATTTGCACTAGATGCTTAATCATAATGGATGTTCCCAGGCTAGGAGAAGGAACATCTGACAGCCCATGGCTTCAAGTTTTATTGCAGAAGGTGCACAGTACCTACTGTGGTTCTGTTCTGAAGCAGTGTTCTTTCACTTTGAAGAAGTGCCAACTGTCAGGTGTTTCTTTCATTTTTTGTACTTTTTCCTTGACGGTGAAGGATTGTCAACCCAAATTATGATGTTGTCACTACTCAAGCTCTCATGTCCAGACATAGGAAGTAAAGAGTAATATTTTTAAAAAGACTATTAAAATAAAATGCTGAAAAAAATGGAATAGCGAAAAAGAAGGAAAGTAGTTTGATAAACTTGATCTGTTTGGTGACTTGTTCTCCAAGTTTACTTATCCTACCCTATTTTCCCTTGTTCTTCAAGCACTTATTTTACCCTATTTTCTCTTGTTTTCCAAGTTTACTTGACCTTCCCATCTTTTGTCTTGCATGCAACTAGTATAATATTCTTTGTTTATTTTCACCCAGTTTATATATCCCCATTTGTTTTTGTAGTGATATTTTCTTACAGTTTTTTATATTGCTGTATGGGATTTTTTAATCTGGGTTATTTTTTTTTTCTCCCAATGACCCAATGATTAGTATGTGCAAAGTGAACAACAGTGTACTATGCACTAATGTTGTATCTATTATATAGTTCCTGTGATGCACTGCATATAAAATATGAGGGTCATAAAAATGTGTGTATTAATTTGTGTTTATTAATGTGTGTGTGTCATGGAACTGATTCTGTTTTCTTTTTTTCAGATGGAAGGATATTATATATATCATTCTAAACATAGATGTATAGCCGCGGCTACGATCCAGCCAAATGAGCCAAAGGCATTTGGAGATGAGGGTAACCGCAGCAATGACCAAGAGGTGTCCTAGGTACGATTTTCGATGACGCATACCCGCGGCTATAAATGTAATGTGTGAAAAATGCATTCTTCACGTACTCCCTTTTTACTGTTTTTTTTTTTGTTATTCATATTTTGCATGAAATTCATTGTAAGAAAGGCATGCAATCACATAGCCGTGACTATGTGATTTGGGACGTAATTGGATTTTATTTGGGTAGAAGTGGCTAAACATATTTATTTTTAAAAATATATAAATGTGGAACATGTTTTAAATATGTATTGATGCAGTGTTTGCAAACAGTGTACAATTTTAAATACATTTTAATTTATAATAATGCATATAAGTGTAAATATTTGAAAAGGTTAAATACATATTCAAACACAGTTTGTTGAAAACAGGTTTATTTGAGAGGGAATGTGGTTGTGGGATTTCTTTAAGATATAGCTTGTTCTGTAGCCAATTTATCTGGATAATTTTACTCTCCATGGCCCTCATTACGACCCAGGCGGTAAGTTACCGCCTGGGTCGTACCCTTACCACCATGGCGTAAACTACGTTTACGCCATGGTGGATGGCGGATTTACCGCCCCATTCCAAGGTGAGTGGGGCGGTAAATCCCCATTTCCCATTTTACCCTTCCCCATTCCCATTTTTGCCCCATAGGGCATAATGGGAATGGGGAAAGGCGCTAATTACGCCACCGTAAATTACGGTGGCGTAATTAGCACCAAGGTCCCTTTGCGGCATGGGTTTTAACGCCTGCAAAAAGCAGGCGTTAAAATCATCATCCCGCAAAGGGACCTTGGAATCAGGCGTTAAGGGTCGGCGCCGTTTACGGCGCCGTAAACCCCTTAACGCCTGGGTCCTAATGAGGGCCCATGATTAGTTTTAAATGTTCAATAACCTTTTTCATTGATTGCATGTTTTCTTGAATATTCACCATTAATTCTGTCTAGGAATCCATAATCATATGTGTGGGTCCTTGTTTTGGTGCTTCCTCTTTGAATCTTCTAGAGACTTAAATCACTTCTTCATCTGTTTGAAAATATTTGAAATATCTGTAAACAATTGAAGATATAATACACTTTCAAAATATGTGTGTTAGCTATATACACATTTGATAGTTTGATAATGGGTAGATACATTATATGTGTTTGATGACTGATATTTGTTCCTTTAAAAGTAATTGTTAGTCTAATTTTACATGAATATATAGAATGTACTTACAAAATCCTGATTGCAGTGTATTTTCTTCTGGAGCATTGTTTTGAGCGTCTTCTTTTCTAATCTCTATCTCCGTGTGGTAATTCTCCTCCAGCCATTCCATGTATTGTTCCATTGTTGTAGTGGTCTGGAGAATCACTTCTTGTCAGTTCAGATTTAGAATTTGGAATGGAGGAAGATTAATGGGGGGATAAGGTGGAATGTTTGTGTTTGCTTTGTGATTGGTTGTTCATTGTTTGTGTGGTGGGTGGCTGACAATAGGATTTCAAGTACCTCAGATGCTGTTGAATTGTATTGAGCCTTTGAGAGAGTGTATGTTTTTTGAGTGATGTTTAAATACGTCAATAAAATTGTAGATAACATTGTATTATTATATTATGAGTTTTGTACATAGTACATTTTTATTGTTTGAGTGTGAGGTGCACCCTTAGGAAATACTGCTGTTTTTGGGGTATATTTATTTTTTCATTTGATATTTGAAATATGGGGCCAATTTCAGAAGGAGAGAAATCTTTTTTCAGAAAATTGTGGAACATCTTTTGAGAATGGGGTTAATAGTGATGTTGGGGACATATGTGATGAGCTCTCAAATCATTGGCTTGCAAGACTTTTTGTTTTTTTAATATTATTTTAGATGGAGTGTTTGAAATGAGAGGTATATGCTGCGATTGTGGAGAAATATTTTTGACAGGGAGTACAGTTTTTTTTCTCTTTGGAAAAAGAAGATTAATTCATCCCCTAAAGAAAAAGCACAGACACGTTTTTCAAAATGTGTTCAATCAGCATAGAGGTGAAGAGTATTTTCTGATTGAAAATGTTGGTGATATGTTGGAAAAAGAACCCAAAGGCTATTTAAAAAGCTGCCCAATGAACATTTTAGGTATATTAGAAAATGAAAATCGATTTGATGGCTTTTTTAAAATAGTTGCAGTTACTATAACAGCCTGTAGGGTATTTTGTGGAGATTTGGGGCCTGACGGTATTTTATTACCGCCGAGAAATAACTTAGCAATAATCACTCTTTGTATTCAGATTTGGCCATGTGCAACAATAATACAATGGACATGCATTATTTCAGCACCCAGACCTGCATATTTGGTATACGTGGTTGGTGGTATTTTGGTGAGCATAATTCCCTTGTTTTATTTGTGGCCCCAATGTCCAGAATCCCTTATCTTCGCTTAGATTTTTCGTGTGATCACTAGAGAGACCTCAGACCTGCATTCTAGGGAAACCACAATTTCCAGGGATAGTGTTGGTGCGCCACCATGGGCAAACTCACTGACTTATTTACGACAGAGAGCTATATGTGGTAGTCTTGTGGTAATTTCCACTACCTTATATACGGTAGGGAGCTATGTTCAGAGAGTCTCTCTTCCCGTTGGCTCATGTACCTCCAACAAGTTATACTACAGTCACTCACAATTATTCATACTGATTCTGACATACACACATCTGTCTTAAAATGACCATTGCACTTTTTAAAAATCTCCCCACATCATTGGCATTGTAATGGTAAATAGAAAATAAACCACCCGTCTGTTTTCAAATATTTTCTGTATTATAAAATTTGCATTTAGGCATGATCTCATTTTTACAGCAATAAAAGGGAACAATCAAAGCATTTTCAATGACACACTGCAATTATAGTGGCGAAGAACAGAACTTAAATTGCAACATTAGCACTTGATAAAGACACGCACGGGACTTTCATTTTTCTAAACTGACTGCATACTTTCGTGCACACACACAGCTCCCCCAGTTAGGTAATTACCTTATCTGTTTAGAGGATTCTCTCTGTGAATGTGGCTCTCTTGGCTTAACTCCAACGAAAAAGGACGCTTGCCTTCTCAAGCCGGGGTCATTGCCTGGAATTCTCAGCTTTTTCAGATAGGACAGCCTCTGCCAGTGGAAATGTAATTCTTTCAGCTTTCCCCAGTCTCGACTGCAGCAGGACACCCCCACAGCCAGGTCTTCTCCCCAGTAGTGCAGAAAGATGTCTGCCTGTCTTTTTCCCTGCTACTGCCCACTAAAACTTTCCTCTCAGCCCTCTTTATGACGTGTTCCAATGAAATCCATCATCTCTCATCCTCCTACTTTTCAACAATAGCTTCGCTTATACATTTGCAATTGTTGCAAATCTGACTTCCTCCTTCCTGCCGTTACTGTGCACAACAACACGGATAATCAGGCAGAGAAGAGAAAAATCTGCACACTCATTTAAATGGTTTTCAAAGTATGCCTAATTCTGCAGTAGAGAACACATTTTATTAGTGGGTTATATTAAAATAAGGTTTTATTAGTCAGGTTAATTGTTAATATGTTAGCTGTTAATTTTCAAATGTGTCTCTAGCAATATAGGCATTTCAGGTGAAAAATAGTGTGCATTTTTAAATGAACACGTGTGCTTTTAACTGTAAAATAGCTTTGCATCTTATATATTAAAATCGTTTTTTGACTGAATAGCCTGTCTTTCCTTGTTAATCTGCTAACCCATATAGCAATGCACCGCACCCTTGTGGTGGTGCTGCAAAAAAAAAAAATGCTACTTGTGCAGTAGTACTGTACTCTGTGCTGTAACATGCCAAATATCCTTACATATACCCTCCTTTTGTTTTTTAGAACTTGGCTATAATCCAAGCCAATCTCTAAAAACAACTTGTTCTTTCTTTTTCTCTTAAAATGCATGTGTATTGGGATATCTTTCTCTTCCTGACGTAGTCAGTAAAATCAGTAACATTTTCATTTTTACTGATAGCACAATCAACCATCCACCCATGATTAGCACCAAGATAGCCAAACCCACTATTGAGCGTTCCCCCCAGGTTCCCCAATTAAATCTTTCCACTTCTATTATGCCCAGATTACTAATTGTAATATTGTTTTTTCGCAAATTCATTTTCATAACATGTCTTTCTTTGTGATTCAATAAATATTCCACATCTGGATCTATTGGAAAAGTATCCCTTTGAAAAAAATCGATATTTTCCACTTGGCTTTCCCAAACATCATTTGTTACATGGAACAATGTTAATCCCCCAATTGACACAATTGCATCCTTTGGAACCTGTAAATAAAAAACATTATATTTTACCTGTTTAACCACGTATGTTCCATGGTTTAAATGTACTACCGTCATGTTCTTTAAACAGGTACTGACCAACCATTTACCTCTGACCATCTTAGCCTGTGCCATTTCTTCACTCCCCATATTACTAATAATCACTTCACATCCCTCTGATATACTTGGGTCAGATTTCAATCCACAAATAGCATCTGTGGCATCAGGAACAAACGGTTTACCTGGACACATATAATTTTGTTCTTTAAATGTTACACATGTTTCCAGGTTTGGTATTAAATAAACTTCAGGTTCCCATGACTGAAATGCCACCACTTCTGGAGTCTTAATCTTAATGAATTTGTCCTCTTGCCAAAATCCCACGTTGTGTACCCACTTCGTTTGATAAATAAGTTCAGGGGCTACAAATGGGATGCATAGCAAAAATCCGATCTCTAGTCTTTCCAAGTCCACATATAACGGCATTGCATTCCCCATTTCGAATGCAATTCTTATCTGTATAAGGTCAATTTCCCTCCTGGTCAATCTTTCTATCATTTGCCGAATGATATCCTGCGAAACAAAATACAAGGGAATATGTCCTTGAATCAATTGTGAAACTGCAGTTTGAACTTCTCTCATATAATTCGTTAATAGTCTATCAACAGGACTCATTATGTTCAATATTTCATTTAAAGTTCTGTCATGCTTAAGTATTATTTTAGTCGCCCGTTGCATCACATCCGCTTGTTCATTTAGAATGATTGCAGTTTCATTTATGAATCTTACTTGTTCATCCAGTCCCCCTCTAATTCCATCTAATGTCTTTTGTATTATTTCTAGGTCAATACTCAGTTGTTGTGCTTTAGTACTCAGTGTTCCTACCGAAATAGAATTGGCTGTTGATATTGTAGTACCTATTATTGCCCCAATTATAGACATTACCATTGATATCGCGAGCATCACCGCACCTCTCTTTCCTCTCTTCTTCTTAATGTCTGCTGAATTCACGAATGTTTTTTCCAATTGCATTAATATATCTCTTATTGACTGCTTAGCGTCCTCTTTTCTTATTTCCAGCCACTCTTTAGTCTGTTCAATCTTAATTCCGGTATTGTTCAAATGTTTTTCAATCAAAATCTCAGGATCCAATGGTATGTAGATATTTTGGAAAATCATCCTTCTATCACTCATGATGAATCCTGGTGCTTCTTCTACCGCGATACCAGATGCTGGTCCAGGTTCAATGACAACCTGTGCTTCTGAATTCTTGAAGATCCCTCCAAATATCACTATTGTTAAACATGTCATCGGTATCATCTTCAATGCTGATCGCTTTGTAGCCTTGGTCTTCACCCCTCTTTGGGGCTTTCCCGGAATCCGTCCTCGCGGTCTCCAGTACTCCATCGTCTCCCGTGGCCTCTGATCCCGGAACCTCCGACCAAATAATGTTAATTGTCTAAATCAAAATAGAAAATAAACAGATTAAGTACATAGCACAATACTAATTTCCACCTTTTTGCCAAAAATAAAACATGCTTGGTAAAAATACTTCTTTTTTTTTTTTTTTTTTTTTTCTGAAATTAAACACAAGTTAAAAGAAAACAAACACATATAAAACAGCATTCAATATTTAATACACTTTCTCTCTGTACACCAACCACGAGCTTCCGTTATATGTGCATTTATTTATTTATTTATTTATATTATATATTTATTTATTTATTTATTTATATTATATATTTTCACATATATTACAGTGTTTATGTGCCATCATAACAATCAACTTTTTTTTTTTAACTTCTTTGTCACTGCCTCCTGATTACACCCATTTATTTTCTCAATGGACTCTATCCGTTTCCACATGCTCAAGCTGCCTGATCTCATGTCTGGGATGGCATGGTTTGATTTGATTTACATGGACAAACTGCTCTATTGCTGTTTCACCTTCATTTTTCAAAATTTTATACACTACAGGAGAGACTTTATCTATAATTTGAAATGGCCCCTGCCAGGCTGCCAGAAATTTAGAATTTTTCTGTTTACTTTTTCCAAAATGAAACTTGTACACCTGATCCCCTACATTGTATTCCTTTACTGATGTCTTTTTGTCATAATATGACTTAGCACTGTCAGCAGCTCTTTCCAGATTTCTCTGCACAAAAGCAAATGCATGTTGCAAATGCCTCCTCAGTTCATCAATATATTCATGAACTGTGGATGCACTCACTAGAGTTTGCTCATGTGTTCTGTATAGTAGGTGTTGTGGTAACACCATTTTCCTACCTGTTAAGACCTCATGGGGGCTAACACCTGATGCTTTGGCAGGAGTCGACCTGATTGCCATCAAAACCAATGGTAAACGCAAATCCCAGCTGGAACCTGCTTCTGCCACAAATTTCTTTAAAATGTCCACAACAGACCTATTGCTTCTTTCAACTGTACCTGAAGACGCCGCCCGATATGCGATATGTAGTTTCCTTTTCACACCTAGTATTTGCCATACCTTGCTCATTAGAGTACTTGTGAAATGACTTCCTCTGTCTGACTCAATTCTTTGTGGCAACCCAAACCTTGAGAACACATGGTTCACCAGCAATGTGGCTGCTGTTTGCGCACTACAATCTGGTGCGGGAATGCACTCAATCCATTTTGACATCAAACATACCACACTCAGAATATAGCGGTGTCCCCTGCTCGACCTTTTTAAAGGACCTACATAGTCTATTTGCAAATCTGACCATGGGAGAGTTAGGCCTCTTTTCATCAATGGTGCTCTATGCATTGGTGAAGCAGGTTTAAATTGGGCGCATACTAGACATCCTCTAGTATATAATTCCACATCTTGGGACATATGTGGCCAGTAAGCATAATCTTTTAGTATTTCTAATGTCTTTTGTGAACCTCTATGGCCTGCAGTTATGGCATCATGTGCATGGTGTAGCATTAGTCCTCTGAATGAAAGGGGTACTACCCACTGTATTTGCCCTGTTATGGACTCTCTAATCATGAGTCCATCCTGTAATCTAATTCGTTTTTTGTTCTTTAATAGCACCCTCAACTCTTCTTTTCCCATACAATCATTTTCTGTTAAAGGATTTTGTTCAGGATCTATCAAATGATTATAATAGATTCCCAAAATTTGATCATTCTTTTGTGCCTCAATCAAATCTTGGTCTGGCGTGTCATGACTCCACTGCACCACCGGTTGATCTACCTCCTTTGGTGCTTTAGACCGTGTGACTGCATCAATTTGTATTTCACCCATTAAATAATCAATAGGTAGCAATTCTCCCATCACAGCCCCAATCTTAGCCAGATGGTCTGCCTTATCATTTCCCTCCTTATCCTCTCCTGGTGTTTTTAAATGCCCACGAATTTTTCTCCAGTATATTGTTAAATTATTTTCTGACACCAATTTGTCTATGGCTTGTATCATTTTTCCATGTTTAAGTGGCTTTTTGTTGTATGTAACCATGCCTCTTGCTTTCCAACCAGGCAAATACTCCACAAAGCTATTCCGTGCATAGTCAGAATCAGTCACCAGGACAATTTCACTGAACTTTTTATCAACTGCAGTAGCAATTGCTTTATAGATGGCTGCCAATTCCGCCACCTGACTGCTCCTATCTCCAATCCTCATCCCTATACTAGGAACGCCTTCACATTTCAACCAGACATTTCCTATTCCTGCCACTAATTGTTTATTACTGTCATTTTCAATGTGAAAAGCACAACCATCCACGTATACAGTTGGCAAATCCTTGCATGTTTTTTCATCAAAAGCTTTGTGTGGTGATTGTTCAAATTCCTGTAAACTAGCTTCCACATCCATTTCATTTGTTATTTGTTCAGCTGCACAGTCATGTAAGTCAGCTAACCCTTGAGCAATTGGGCTCTTTTTATTTTGTCCATATCTTACTTCTACGGGAAAACCTTGTAATGCCAGCGTCCATGAAGTGATTCTGGATTGCGCTAGATTGCCTGATCTAATTCTTTTACTTTCTAAAAATTGCAAAGGTTGATGATTTGTTTCAATAATCACCTTTTCTCCCTGAACAATGGGGCGAAAATGTTGTAGCGCCCACACAGTGGTTAATAGGGCCTTCTCACATTCATTAAATTTCATTTCAACTTGGGAAAATGCCTTACTTGCATATGCAATGGTTTTGTGATTCAAATCGTGTTTTTGTGATAACACTGCTGACATACAATGTTCAGAAAAGCCTATTTCTATAAAGAAATCCCTATCCTTTATGGGGTATGCTAAACATGGTGCCTTTACAAGACATTCCTTCAATCTAGCCACTGCATCAGATTGCTCTCTTTCCCATCTCCAGGGAGTATTTAGTTTAAGCAGTTTAGTCAATGGTTGAGTGATTTCTGCATAATTCTCAATGAACTTTCTGTTATAGCCTGTCATCCCTAATAAACTTTTTACTCCTTTCACATTTTTAGGATCTTTTAATCTTTGTATGGCCTCTATTTTCTTCCTTTGTGGATTTAGCCCATGTTCAGTCACTTCATGCCCTAGAAAGTTCACTTTTTTCTTGCACCATTGTGCTTTTTGCAAAGATACTTTGGCGCCTGCTTTCTGCAATTGGCCAAGCACATGTCTTATTTCATCAAAATGGCTTTTAAGGTTTTCATTTTTTATCAAGACATCATCCACATAAACTATTGTCCCTCTTTCCGCTGCATCCGGCATGGCCTTTCTCAAAAATATGCCAAATTCACTCCCACTATTGATGTACCCGAACGGAGCTCTAAGCCAGGCATATTGAGTCCTGTCAAATGTAAAGGAAAATAGGTGTTGTATCTCCTCTGCCAATGGCACACACCAATATCCAGATGTGAGATCTAACGTGGTAAATACATTTGAACCATGTATCTGAGCTAGGCCCTGATCAATGAATGGTAGTGGCCATCTAGATACTGGTACTCTTTTATTTAACTCTCTTAAGTCTGCACACAGCCGCCATTGACCATTTGGCTTTAACACACCTAAAATAGGCGTATTGGATGTGCTATGAATGGGCCTAATTATTCCCCGTGATTCCAAATTTTTAATAATCTCTGCCAATGATTCTAAACATGCCAGCGGTAGTCTATACTGGCGTACAAACACTGGATTTCTGCTACAACCTTCTGGTAGTGTGGCCACATGTAAATCAGTTAAACCACAATCATAAGCATCTTTTGCAAATACATCCTTGAACTCCATAAATATTTCCCTCAGAGTGCGTCGATCCTCATCGCTGTTACATGCATCCGCTAAGGAGATCTGCTCTTCTACCATTCTGGAAAATTCTGGAAACTCTTCTGGTAAAGGAATCTCAGCGCTTTCCTCTAACTGTGTGGCTGTGTCTTTTTGTAGAGCTGCCACTTTCAAATATTTTGGCATATCAGCTTCCACTTCAATGGGCTGATTTCCTGTTTCATTTTCATTTAAATTAAATATTATGCAATCCTCTTGATGGCAGCACACTGTCTCATTTGAATCATAAGGATACACAGAATGAATTTTAAACATTCCTTTGGGCTGAGAGTCCAGGTGTTCTGGCAACTCGCCCTTGGCATCTACATATTTTTCAGGAATATTCCCAATCACCATGTTATTTAAATCTGCCGTATAATGTGATTTTTGTATGGCCATTCCTAATGGGGAGTTTTCCTCTAAATGAATATCCTGACAACCTTTATTATTCACCATGATTTTTACAGATCCCTCACCAATGTCTACCAATGGAATGTATTCATAATCCAGGCCTTGCTGTTTTATGGATCCATTCAGGCATACAAATGCATCAGAGCCTTTCATCTGCTGTCCATTTTTGCATTTCAGTGTTATTGCAAACTGTTTTGTAAATGCAGGAATAATAGTATTTTTCCTCATCTGTAATTCGACTGCATAAGGAACTAGTTGTGCACAATGATAAGCCCTTCTTTTGTCTTCAAATTCAGGCGCCGGCCCACCTAGGCGCGACCATATTTTTTGATTAAGGAAATCTAACACCATACACATTCTGTGCATGATGTCATTGCCCATGTAAAATTCATTTTGTGCTCCACTCACTATCCATACATTATGGTAAATTGCTTTCTGCCCAATGCTAATTTTAAGCATGCATCTGCCTGTAATTCGGTTTTCAAAGTTTGGACTGTCCAACCCAGAAACATATTGGTTTTTAATCCTAAATTTCGGGATTTCTTCCCTCTCCACAATTTTTTGCAACAATTTCTCATTAATGAAACTCCTTTCATGTTCAAGCGCTAAAGTGGCTTTTATTGTTTTAAGATAATCATTTATACCAGCGTGAACCCATGGTTGCTCATCTTCCATGTGTATCTCTGCCAGAGTGGTAATGTGTTTTTCTGAATCTGTTTTAGGAACAATATTCTGTTTGCATGTATTCTCTTTTAAATAGAAACGTAATGTGTGTTCGTCTATGGCAGTCTGCCAATCTTTCCTTGGGTCCAAGTATATTTGTACAGGTAGTTTTTCATTGTCGCTCTGATCTTTGTCTTGACACCTTAATATAACAGTGACACTAGGTATGCAGCTATTCTGTAGATATACCTCCACAGCATCCTTTGTTTTGGCAACGGTGTGACATTCTTTTATATTGCTGTTTTGTGATTTTAGTTTCTTAGGCCTCAATGGTTTTTTGGTTAAGGACCACAGCACTCCATTCACCCCATCTATGAGAGGAGACAATCTTTTCAGGCAATCTGTCCCCATCAGAAATGGAATTTCACAAATAGATGTGATCAATACCTCTTGTTTCATTCTGTGCTTTCCTATTTTTATGTCAACCTCAGTTACACCTATGATGGGCACCTCCTCCCCATTAAAGTTATGCACTGGGCCTTGATTTGCCTTCACTGTGATCTGACTCTGTGGAGGCCTCCCTTCATTGATACTCTTTACCAGCTCCTTGGACATAATTGTGGCCTGTGCGCCAGTGTCAATCATAGCAAAGGTGTGGCATTTTTCTTCTACAGTGATGGGTGCATAATATCTGTCCTCAACTTCCTCTAATACACATAAGAAATGTGAATTCTTACTGATTTCAGGGCTCACCTTTCTCAGGCCTTTTTCACTTTTGGCTAAGCACATTGGTAAATGAAAAGACATTTTTCCCTCCTTTTTACCCATTTCTGTGCGAGATATTTTATTCATTTCTCCATGTTCAGAGGTTTTTTGGAGTGTGGCCACCGTTCGCCCATCCATCTGGGTAACATCAGAGACCACATTACAACCTTCCAACTGAACATGTGTCACAACATCATTCAGCAATTTGTCATTTTTTAATTCTGTGCATTTGTGATCATTTAGTGTAATACCAGCCCTTTCAGCCTCTTCAAAAATATGTGGCTCAAAGAATTTTTCAGGTGATTGACTTGTACCCTCCTTGTGAGTATTTCCTTTTTCTGTCTGTGTTTGGTAATTGTTTTGCTTGCCCAGGGAAGGAGCTATGGCATCCCCATTTACTCCCTGTTCACTGGTATTCCCCATGCATGAGTCATTTTTCTTAAATCTGTCCCTTTGTTCTTTTGGAATTCCTAATGTTTCTTTTTCATTTGTGCAAATCTTTACTGTTTTATTTAGCTCTAAGTTAAACCGTACCTCTTTTTTAGAAGTATTTGCACTTTCTGTCACAATTTCATTTACTGGTACTTTCATTTTTAATCCATTAGTCATCTCAGAGTCGTTATGCAAAGTTATATCAGAGCAATCTGTCATTTTGGCACTGCAGTTATCATGAGTACTTAGTCACTTTTCGGAAGCCCCCCGGTCATTGCTATGGCCATCAGCCCCCTCTTTGGAAGGTTGTTTTTGCGCTGTATAGAGCTTTCCTATTTGCTCAGCTAACATTTTCACTTGGGCCTCAAGGCATTGGAACCTTTCCACCTCTCTAGGATCCTCTTTCTGTGGCCTAGGTCGATATTGGTTGTTTTCCCCCTGATTGGATCTATTCTGATACCTCTCAGGTGATTGATACCGGTTGGGATGGTTTCTGAATTCTTGATTCATTTGTGGAGGGGAGCGGTTTGCACCCATCCTTTGATTATAGTCCCCTGGTGGGGAATCATTGTACTGGCGTGGACTGTAGTTCACGTTTTGCCTCATGTCCTGTCTCTCAGATTGTGGGTACTGGCCCCTATATTGATTTCCATTATCAGTAAATCGATCCACATATCGGGGCCTATCCTGATTACCATATATCAGGGTGCTGGGATCAAATCTGCTCTGTGTCCCCAATGACTGGTAGGGACCATCATTTCTTTGATCTTGATTTTGTCTCTGGTTATTGTTCATACCTGCCATATCAGACCGGTATCTTACCCGGGGTCTATCTCCTAAATATCTAGGGCTGATGTAGCTCTCTCTATTACTAGGATCATGTGATTGGAACATTGGTACAGGCAATGGCGATCTTTGTTGATTACCCCTTTGTTCAGGTGTCACATTATTTTTACCTTGGCTTTGAGCAGACTCAAGGGACATTTTGGCTGACCTGATTTCCATTACTGTGGCTGAGGGTTCTTTAGATTTAGGCCTGGTATCTTTCATTTTATCACTTTCTCTACCCTGACAATAGAGTACCTCATATAGCTTGGTGCTTTGATGTACAATCCATTCAAGGGACTTGTCACGGTCAAATTCACGGACCAATTGGGATATGATGTCTTTCTGTAGCCCATAGAAGTATGCGGTTTTAAACTCATTGGAATTTGAGTCAAAAGATACATCAAAGCGAGAGAATGCTCTTTTTAAGTCTTGTAAAAATTGGCGAGGTGATGTATTAGGTCCAGCAGTAATAGTGTACGCAACTTTCTTTGCCTCCTGCAATGACTGAAAAGGAGAAAAATGGCGCCTAATTTCTTTTTCAAACTCCAGCCATGTCATATTCTGCTGTTCATTTAATCCCCTTATGATGCTGGCCGTCGGGGCATCTAAAGTTAAATGAAAATATTGTCTGTACTGTTCCTTAGGTATCTGGAGTGCTTTAAAAATGTCATGCACCGCTTCTAAGTGATCCTCAATGCAGCATTCACCTCCCTTTTTAAATGGTTTGATCAGGGCTTTAATGGATTTCATTATTTTTATGGGGCTACTTGTTGCAATGCATGGAATTGCACTATTTTGTGATTCAATCCTGTTTTCAGGTGTATGAGATTGGTGGCTGCCCCCAATGGGAGTATCAAATCCCCCAAGGGCGCTGCAACCAAGTTCAGTCACCGGCCCAGTCACTGGGGCACTAGCTCTTTGGGCAGAGCTAGAATTCACCTCCACTCCATTGAATGTGGTACCCTGCCGCCTCTCCTGTGACCTGGGAATGCACATTTGCTGTTCTAAGTCCTTACACTTTTTAAGGAGTCTGTTGGCTTCATCATGCAAATAATTATTTTCATCACTCATTTTATTAATTGCCTCCTGCATATCGCACATTTGCATTTGGCATTCATTGAACTCTTTATTTCTCTTGTCTCTTTCTTGAATCATTTTAATCATTTCTTGTTCTACACTCTGGAGATCACCTTCTTTTTCGCAATGTTCTTTTTGTAAAATCTGCATTTCTGAAACAACCTCATCTTTATCCTGCCTAATGTGATCCACTAAGGCTTTTAAGTGTGTCAATTCTTGCTCACTATCTTCAAATTGTTTCTTGCTTTTGGATAACTGAGTATCAAAGTCTCTGCATTTTAATTGCATGTCTTTTTGGCATACATCCAATTCTGCTCTCAACATTTCCTGATTTTTACTTGCCCCATCTAATTCAGTCTTTAACCTGTTAATTAGCTGAGTATCATTCTCTTGCATTCGCAGCGACTTGTTTAAAATAAACCATATTTTGCCGCATAGCCGTATTAAACAGTCTTTCTCTGCACTTTTATCGGCTGCATTCAATAATCTCGTAAGGCAGACCTGAATTATGCTGCCTTCTGCAAAAATATTGTCTAGTTTTTCTTTCTGCACCTCACCCTGAATGCGGTTACTCCATTCTAAGGTACTGTTCGAAGACCAATTCCCATGTGCAAATAACTTTGCCTCTAAATATTGCACTAGATCTGAGAATGTGGTTTCCCTTTGTGACATTCTGAAATTCGTTTTTAGTGGCACACTGCTATTATAAAATGGGTTCCCTTTAATGTGCAAATGGCAGTGTGAGACACGCTTGCCACGCCCAGTAGGTACTCTATGATCACTTTCCCGGCCTGCAACGCACCATAAATATGTAGGGTATTTTGTGGAGATTTGGGGCCTGACGGTATTTTATTACCGCCGAGAAATAACTTAGCAATAATCACTCTTTGTATTCAGATTTGGCCATGTGCAACAATAATACAATGGACATGCATTATTTCAGCACCCAGACCTGCATATTTGGTATACGTGGTTGGTGGTATTTTGGTGAGCATAATTCCCTTGTTTTATTTGTGGCCCCAATGTCCAGAATCCCTTATCTTCGCTTAGATTTTTCGTGTGATCACTAGAGAGACCTCAGACCTGCATTCTAGGGAAACCACAATTTCCAGGGATAGTGTTGGTGCGCCACCATGGGCAAACTCACTGACTTATTTACGACAGAGAGCTATATGTGGTAGTCTTGTGGTAATTTCCACTACCTTATATACGGTAGGGAGCTATGTTCAGAGAGTCTCTCTTCCCGTTGGCTCATGTACCTCCAACAAGTTATACTACAGTCACTCACAATTATTCATACTGATTCTGACATACACACATCTGTCTTAAAATGACCATTGCACTTTTTAAAAATCTCCCCACATCATTGGCATTGTAATGGTAAATAGAAAATAAACCACCCGTCTGTTTTCAAATATTTTCTGTATTATAAAATTTGCATTTAGGCATGATCTCATTTTTACAGCAATAAAAGGGAACAATCAAAGCATTTTCAATGACACACTGCAATTATAGTGGCGAAGAACAGAACTTAAATTGCAACATTAGCACTTGATAAAGACACGCACGGGACTTTCATTTTTCTAAACTGACTGCATACTTTCGTGCACACACACAGCTCCCCCAGTTAGGTAATTACCTTATCTGTTTAGAGGATTCTCTCTGTGAATGTGGCTCTCTTGGCTTAACTCCAACGAAAAAGGACGCTTGCCTTCTCAAGCCGGGGTCATTGCCTGGAATTCTCAGCTTTTTCAGATAGGACAGCCTCTGCCAGTGGAAATGTAATTCTTTCAGCTTTCCCCAGTCTCGACTGCAGCAGGACACCCCCACAGCCAGGTCTTCTCCCCAGTAGTGCAGAAAGATGTCTGCCTGTCTTTTTCCCTGCTACTGCCCACTAAAACTTTCCTCTCAGCCCTCTTTATGACGTGTTCCAATGAAATCCATCATCTCTCATCCTCCTACTTTTCAACAATAGCTTCGCTTATACATTTGCAATTGTTGCAAATCTGACTTCCTCCTTCCTGCCGTTACTGTGCACAACAACACGGATAATCAGGCAGAGAAGAGAAAAATCTGCACACTCATTTAAATGGTTTTCAAAGTATGCCTAATTCTGCAGTAGAGAACACATTTTATTAGTGGGTTATATTAAAATAAGGTTTTATTAGTCAGGTTAATTGTTAATATGTTAGCTGTTAATTTTCAAATGTGTCTCTAGCAATATAGGCATTTCAGGTGAAAAATAGTGTGCATTTTTAAATGAACACGTGTGCTTTTAACTGTAAAATAGCTTTGCATCTTATATATTAAAATCGTTTTTTGACTGAATAGCCTGTCTTTCCTTGTTAATCTGCTAACCCATATAGCAATGCACCGCACCCTTGTGGTGGTGCTGCAAAAAAAAAAATGCTACTTGTGCAGTAGTACTGTACTCTGTGCTGTAACATGCCAAATATCCTTACAAGCCAGTGAAACGTTGTGTCCTGTTAGGTGTATTATATCTGCGGGTACGAATCACAGGATAGGTTATAGCTGCGGGTATGAGCAAGCAAATGCCATGTCAAATATTTTTGGTGGGTGCAGCCGTGGCTATAACTATCACATTTTAGCCACAGGTATGTCTTTTCAAATCTGTAAAAATGGTACGAGTAGCCACCACTACTGGTGGTTGATGGGGTTCTTGGCTATGAACGAGCAAACGCACGGCATGTTTTTTGCCAGTCTTTGATAGCCGCGGGTACCAATCACAAGATCAGTTATAGCAGTGGGTACGGGCAGTCAAAGGGCACGTCTTGTATTTTTGGCGGGTGCAGCCACAGCTAAAACTATCGTGTTTTAGCCGCGGGTATAACCATTCCAATTTCTATGCATTGATCATGTTGTTCTATTGATTTCCCGCCACACAATTTCACGTGTGTTTCTGATTCCATGCCCTCATGTGTACCTTTATGTTGTTTGAATTGTTACAGCTTGTCAATATGTATTTTTGAATCTATAAAACTGTTACGGGTAGCCGCAACTAATGCTGGTTGATGCTATGAACGGGCTAATCACACATTTGGCGGTCTTTCATAGCCGCGGGTATGGATCTGTCACTATACCCGCAACTATAGCTGATTGTCGTTTGGTGCAGTGATCATATTCTATTATCGTTGATTTAGCTCACATTTGTACATGGGTTTCTGCTTGGGTGCTCTCACCTGAAGACTAATGCGAATTGATTTTTGTTTTCATCGTGTAACCAGTGTTATATAGCCTTGGTTATGTTATTGGGAAAATTAGGAAAAAAATTAAAAGTTTTTTTAATCTTGTGTGTAAATATTGTGCAAAGTATTTCTTGAAAGATTGTGTTGGGGTATATTGACTGATATAGCCTGTAATAGAAATGTGTTTGTCATTGTACTTGTTTGTTTTCTACAGTACTCTTTTTGTGCTATTGAATTGTGAAAGCTATGAAAGTGACTTTTGTGTGAACTTTTGACAGTTTGATTTGAGTACTCAGAGTGTGCATATGTTCTGTGTTTGGCTCTGGTGAAGATCTATTCATTATTTGGAGTAGCAGAAGGTGAGTGAAAGTGTGTTTTTATATATTATATGTATAGTTTGAAATATTATATTTTTAAGATAACTGGACTATGTTTAGGTGTCTCATTTGGTCAATTTGATAAGTATTGTTTGCAAAGTAGGCTGTGTGTGTGCTTTGTAGTTGGATATTAAGCTATTTTTGTGACCCTATATTGATGATTTTCTACTGTGTTAGAATTGTGGAAGTGTGAAATTACAAAAAGAAGAAGGTGAAGTTATAGTGGCTAAGGGGGTAGGGTTTCATAGTATATGGGAAATAGTATATTGTCATAGTATATGGGAAATATTTTTATACTGCAGGATGTTAACTATCATGTAATTGTTGGTAGGAATTTAGAAATAATAATGAGCAATCATTTTAGGCATTTTTCCAATTTGCTTGCAGTGTGCTTCAAAAGTACTGAAATCTATTTGGGTTTGCATTTGGGTAATGCAATATGTTGCTATGCAATGCACTGACATAGAGAGATGTAAAATGAATGGGGGTGCATAGTGGGTTGGGGGAAACAGTAGTATGGATGAGGTTTGCTAAAATGGTTTTCTGGATCTGCTTAGGTCACATGGCCATTGAAGTTTAGTGCAGTGGGGATGGGAAGTGAAGGGAGGACATACACGTTGATATGTTTTGTTGATTAGTGGTGATTAGTGTGTAGGTGAAATGTAGGATAATGGGACTGGCTATTGCCCCATTGATAGTTGAATAGATAGTTGAATAGATAGACACATGTGATGCATTTGACTTTACATGTTATTGGATGAAGATGTCTAAGAAGGACTGATTAAATGGGTGTTAGGAGGATGAAGGTTGTGACAGAGCACAGTTATGTGAGTAGCAGTAGATGGAATGTTGTCTATCTGGAGTTGACCTACAGTCCTTAAGCAGGGGTTTGTTAGGTGTGGAAACTGGAGCTGGGTGGAATATCATAGTGCTAGTGCATTATTTTACAGATTTTCTCTCTTGATACCTTTGTCAATAATGGTTTATGTATATTATGCATATGTTTTATTAAGAATTGTTATGTTATGTAAGAAATGACTAATGTGGTGAATACGATTAGGTCACTTTTCATTTAGGTTTAGTTCCAAGCACAGATAAGTTGGCAAAGTTAATAGCCAGTTGCACCTCTGTTTCCTTTCAGAGAATTTGGCAGTCATGTCCACATCCTTAGTGGTAGAGGTTATTTTGGTGGTTTAATGTGCTATATTTGGCATTGCAGGTTGACCAAATGGTTGAATTTCCAGCATCTGTTGTGTCAGGTTATCTACATCCTGTTATTTTCTAAATCCTGTTTTCTCTTATATGGCATGTATTGGGTTTTGACATATCACACCCTTTTTTCTGGATGCGATGTGGATGTCAAATTAGTGTGGTATGTAAGAAGTGGGTACTGTGGTGTATAACATTCTGGGGTCATTCTACAAGGACATTGACCATCTCCTCAGTCACACCTCACCCACTCCCACTCCTCTTGTTTTGCTTGGAGACTTTAATCTCCATCTTTCCTTTATTCATACAACCTCTCCCTTTCTCTCTATACTAGACTCATATTTACTGTCCCCACTTCATACTCCTTCTACTCATACTTCTGGTTCTACCCTTGATCTGATCTTTGTTTCATTGTTTACTGCATCCTCTGTCTCAGCTCTCCCTATCTGCTTCTCAGACCATTCTCAACAAGTACCCACACATATAATGATGGATTCCTTAACAGAACTAAACGAACTATCACTTAATATTCAACAAGAAATACAATCAATGGAAAAGGACATTCAAAATGTAAGACAAACCATGGACAGTAAAAATCCAGATAATTGGGCTAAAGAAGAACATGTCTCTTGCATTCCAACTAAAAGAAAGTCCACAACCATACCCCCCCCCAAAATAAACCTGTTTTCAACAAACTGTGTTGAAATATTTATTTACCCATTTTCAAGTATGTACACATAGCTATTATTCATGAATAAAAAGTATTTCTAATGTTGCAAACACTGCACTCAATACATCTTAATTTTTCTTTCCACATTAGGTTTTTTTCTTCATGATGTATAGTCGTGGTTACCAAAAAACCATTGAGGCCCCAAATATAATTACTGCGGCTATGCTATTGCTTGTTTTTCTTTTCATAAGTATAGCACACACTATGAATAACAGAAGACACAGTAAAAAAAGAGTACGTAAATAATTCACTTTTTTGCACATTACAGCTACAACCTCGGCTACAGTCATCGAAACCGCGACTAGGCCACTCCCAGTCATTGCTGCAGTTAACCTTGCCCCCAACATCCAACACCCATTTTACACAAACGTAGCCATGGTTATACATCAATGTTTTTAAAAAAAATGGTATCCTTCTATCTGCAAAAAGAGAAAACATAATCAGTTTCATGATACACTCACTTTAATATAAATAAACCCAATTTAATACAGAAGTTTGTATCATCCTCATATTTTCTATGCAGTGGTTCAAATGCACTATATAAGATACAACATTAATGCATAGTACACTGTTGTTTTCTTTGCATAGACTAATCACTGGGTCATTGGGAAAAAGATCCAACTTGGTTTAAAAAAACATACAAACAGTGGTATAATACAACTTGGAGAACAAGGGATAGAAAACACGCACACAGGTAGAAACACTACTACTGTCATTTAAAAAAAAGAACACCCCTACAGATAGTGGACAATATAGAGGCATTGGGCCTCATTACGAGTTTGGAGGTAGCCATGCTGTTTTTAACGGCATGGCTACCCCCAAACCGGGTACTGGGTCCGGGTCCCACAAAAGGGGATTTACCAGGCCATTCCGACCTTGGAGGGCCTGGTAATTCCCTTTCCCTGGACTCATACCCGGTACATCCCTATTCCCATTTGAGCCCCCATAGGGCTCAATGGGAATGGGGAGGATGCTAACAACGGGCCTGTTAGTGATGGGCCCGTTGTTAGCATACTGGTCTGCTAGCGGGTCCCGCTCTGCATGTCTGGTCTGGCCAGGCATCCAAAGGGGGACACGATGCAGACCTCGTAATGAGGCAGCCCGGAATGAACTGTGCTGGTCCCTTACTGGCACCGTTCATTCTGTGTCCGCTTTCCTCATAATGAGGCCCATTGTCTTTCTGGTGTTTTTATTTTTATTGTTTTACATATTCCTCCCCAGTTGGACATTCCAACATGTCTGACCACGAGAGTAGCGGTAGTGATGACGTTATCGTTTGGGTACCCAATCCATTGCCAACCTGGAATAAAGCAACTGGGATGAAAACCACTGCTGACAGTTTACGCTTCTTTAAAGTCAAAGAACACTGTTCCAGAAAAGAGGCAGAGAAGGTACTTTGCACATTCTGCAACAAGCCTCTACGTCGTTGCCCTTCCAATGTTCTGTCTCAAAGCATGGGATCATCTATTATTATTAATGATCTATTGCGAGTACTATGGGATGAGGTTGATGATGACTATCGGAAATCACACGAACATCACAAAAGAAAAATCCATGGGTCCCATTTCTTGCATAGGCGAAGATCAGCTCCACCTGCAGTACCTCAAACCACTAGTGCAACATCACCAACTGCAAATGAAGCCTCAACTTCTGCAGCTGTGCCTACTGCACAGCCCCCCATTTTACGCAGTCCCGATATTTCCATGATGCCAAGTCATGTGTAGGCGATGCTGAAATGGGTAGCCAAGGGAGGTGCCACATTGAAGGAATGGGAGAGGTTAATCACCAAACACCAGATTACCTTTCATCCTTATTTTAGTTTGTATTAAGTGGCAGTACTTTCCCCCTTCTACTGTCCTATCACAAAGACTAGGAACATCAATAATGAGAACCCATCTAGTGTGAATCCACAGCAAAGATGTGGATGATGCCTATTGGAAATCACACAAACACCACAAAGTAAAAATGCATGAAGCTCATGCATTACATGCACAAATATCAGCACCACCTCCAGCACTTGCATCTACAGGTACAGCATCACCAAAACTGAAAAAAAAACTCAACTTCAGCAGCAGTGTCAGCTACACTTTTCCAATGTTACCAGCTGCTCCATCTTCAACTGTGATACTACATTCTGAATATAGGTTAACCTTTCATGGGAGTTATTTGCATAACATCTAGTGAGACTCCACTGGGATGAGGCAATGATACAGTTACAATAAAATACAAAATAAACAAAAATGACTAAAATAAACTTGCAAACCACCGTCAATTCAACTACCAGTACTGCACACCTGACAGTGCATTCCAATTACAAACACTACAATTAAACACACCTTACAACCTTACTAACATACATACAAAAACGAAATGCCTGCAGATAAACGTCATTCATTGACAAATCTAATTTTATATTTCTAAAACTTGAAAAATACATTACATGCATGCCACACAATCAAAGCAGATGAAACCAATCATAATCACCATCTAATAGCAGTGATAAATACAACTAACACACACAAGACTGTAAATAAACCTTCCAACATTTTAAAATCTATTAACACTTAATTTCACACTAGCCACACTCTTGCCATCTCCACAGTGAGAGCTCTGGAATCAAAAGGATAAAACTGGAGAAAATGGTGGCTTTTATACTTTCCAAAATGAATGCCAAAAAAGAGGACTATATAATAATAAAACTACTAAAATGGATAACACATTTTCCCCACGACCTATCACAGACAGCTACACAAATAGAAAAGTACCAACAACCAATAACAAAGAATGAAACTGGCAGAAATCTATTTTTCCCCACCTAGCATCTTTAATAGCTGCAGCTATTCAAAGTGGCTACTGATCTTGGTTTGTATCCATGGCTACACGCACATTTTTCTGCAAGCCGCAAATCAAACTAAAGTGGCCTTCAACCTTTCAAATCAAATAAGTTAACAACTAAGTACATAAAATAACACACCCAAATAAAATAATGTACTGTATCATCCGGATAAGAATCTGATTATTGTACTGAAAATTGATATGTATAGACACAACTTTAAATTTAACCACGGGTCCAGCCACAACAAATGAAATGCAGAATAATATCGACATGCCTATGCACGCACTTTTCATAGCTGCAGTTATACAAAAAAAAAACTCCTGGATGTTTGCTGATAACCGCGGCTAATCACAAAAACTATGGATTCAAAATTGCATTTCCACTACACCAAACTCCCAAAACTGTCCCCAACATGTCTACCAGCTCCTCATCCACTCGTCATAGTCCTCCTCTACTCCCCTAGTCTCTTACAATCCCCCACTCAATTCATATAAGATTCCACCCCACACACAATATCAGATAGCCGCGGCTGCAGGGGGAGAGGTGAAGGAGTGGGCATCTACCCACAAATAGCAATGCTGTGCTCGGTGGCTGCCGTATAGTCGTGAATAATATCAACAGCACCATCAACCAGTTAGAAACTACAACACACAACATACGTACCCTGCTCATACAAACTACTAGAAATTCAAACTAGGAATCATTTTCCTGGAAAAAGAGAAATACTACAGATATCATGGCTCGTTTGAAAACTGTGTGGCTACCTGGAGACAGTTGGCTGTTTTGGTTACAGGCATTTTGTGAGAAACAAAACATAAACATGGACATAGGTTTGAGAGATTTTGGGGGTAAGTCATAGAAATCAGTGCACAAGTGGCGCATGCGGCTGGCGCACAGTGTGTGCGTGCGGCAGTCTGCGCCAGCCGCGTTGCTCCAAAACCCATTTCAGTGCACAACGTATTCATGGATTTCAACATCCATAACCACATGGTGCAGAGTGCACATGGTGCAGAGTGGCGCAGCGACCCTGCAGCAGTGCCAGTTACGCCCACAACCCCGCCCTGTGCGCCATGAACAGCGCACAAATCCAGTACATGGCGCAAAGGCCAGTGGACCAGCATACAGCCCCCCAACCACAAAAACGTGTGTAAAGCTCTCTGCGCACGCTCCAGAATACACGTACCCCGCTTGCGCCCGCGAAAACGCGTGTAAAACTCCCTGCGCACCCCTCTGAATACACGTACCCCGCTCGCGCCAGTGAAAAAATTTGTAAAACTCCCTGCGCGCCCCTCTGAATACACGTAACCCGCTCGCACCAGCAAAAACGCGTGTAAAACTTCCCGCGCACCCCTCTGAATACACGTACCCCACTCGCACTAGCGAAAATGCATGTAAAACTCCCCGCGCACCCCAGTAATACACGACTCCGCTCACACAAGGCCTATCACGTGTGAAACTTCCAGCGCATCCCCCAAATACATGTACCCCGCTCGCACACGATAGGCACTGTGCAAGCGGGGTACGTGTATTACTGGGGTGCGTGGGGAGTTTTACACAAGTTTTCGCTTGCGCGAGAGGGGTACGTGTAGTCAGAGGGGTGCGCAGAAAGTTCCACATGTGTTTTGGCAGTGAGGGCCCTCCCTTGTGTGTCCCTAACCCCCTCCCCATACCCTGCAGGCAAGCCACACTACAGGAAAGCACCCTACACCCCTGGGCATGCCCCGCAGGCAGCACATCACCCCTGGCCATGCCCCGCAGGCAGCCCGCATTTCACCATGCACCTGAAAGCCTAGACACATGTCCCCCACCCCACCCACCATTGACGGGTACCTGTCAGCAGGCCCCGACTCATGTCCTCCCACTCCAGTGACGGGTACCTGCCAGCAGGCCCCCGACTCATGTCCCCCCACCCCCACCCCCAGTGATAGGTACCTGCCAGCAGGCCCCGACTCATGTCTCCCCACCTACACCCCCAGTGACGGGTACCTGTCAGCAGGCCCCGACTGATGCCCCCCATCCCCACCCCCAGTGATGGATACCTGCCAGCAAACCCCAACTCATGCCCCTCCAACCCCACCCCCACTGACGGGTACCTGCCAGCAGGCCCCGACTCATGTCCCCCCACCACCACCCCCAGTGGCGGGCACCTGCCAGCAGGACCCGACTCATGTCCACCCACCCCCACCCCCAGTGACGGGTACCTGCCAGCAGGCCCTGACTCATGTTCCCCCACCCCCGCCCCCAGTGATGGGTACCTGCCAGCAGGCCCCAACTCATGTCCCCCCAACCCCACCCCCAGTTACGGGTTCCTGCCAGCAGACCCCGACTCATGTCCCCCCACCCCCATCCCCAGTGATGGGTACCTGCCAGCAGGCCCCGACTCATGTCCCCCCACCCTCACCCCCAGTGAGGGGCACTTGCCAGCAGGCCCCGATACGTGGCTCACCAAACACCATGTTCTCTCAAAAGAGACCCATGGGCCTAATGCCTACACAAATCCGCCCTGCCCCCAGTCCAAGCACGTAAACAGCCACTGACCCCACTCACAAATTTCACATGCAAGCCTCAAAAGAACCACCATGGGCATGCATAAATGTACAACAGAGCCACAAAGTGGCAACACATGACAGAGGCAATGCTCATTGAGCAATGCCCAAAACCAATGAGAGTACACAACACCAATAATGAAGAAATATGATGTGTATTAAAATACGTAATTAAAAAACACAAAGAAAATTCAAACTAGTAAATGAAGAAAAGACAAAATCAAAAAATGATGAATCCAATGTAAACCAAAAAAACACAAGTGGAAAAAAGCGAAGTGGTCCATTTCAAAAGTCCAAATAAAGTACTTGAATAAATAAAAAAAACATTGATCCATGGTGATGACAGAATAACCAAAGTATGTACAAGTCTTGAATTATATACACTGAAGGTTTTTTTGAAGGGTCCATGATGGCCAAACAAAAGGAAACCTACCAAAAAACCCTATCAAAATTGCTATGTACATGAAGTGGAGCAAAGTCCATGAACTCCAAAATAAAACAAAAAAGGAAACCTAACACTAATGAACTATATACAATGGCGGCGGGCAAGTTCTACGGCTCACAAGTTGATTTCCGAGGTCTCGCAGGGATAACGCCATGTCCACCTCCAACTCCCTGCGAATTCCCTTGCGGCGCTCAGCCCACCTCAGCGCCCTGCACATGGAGTTCTCCACCCTGACCATAGTGAGCCGTGCTTCCTCCGCCCGGCGCCGCTCCGCATCTATCCGCTGGCCCAGCCACTGCCACATGGAAGATACTCCAATTCGAGGGTCCTCCTGCCCTCCGGCCGAAGCCTGCCCCTCTGATGTTGATGGCCCCGAGCCCTGATGCCTCCCACGTTGAGCCTGCCGCTGCCGCCGACGCAACTGCCTCTGCCAGCATGACGGCATCCAGGCTGATGGAATCCACCGGCACCGTTGTGCACGTGCCCTGCCCGATGATGCTGGCACATCCTCCATCTGCTGGGGTACAGTTGCTCAAGTGTCCACCCCTGCTCGACCTCTGACTCCCGACTGTGGCAGGGATGGGATCTCCACTGAGGTGGCTGTGTTGTTCGGGGCTGGTCCACAGGGGGCCCTGGTGGCATCTGGGCCAGAAGACGGCATGGAGAATGACTGGCACATAGTCTCCACAGAGGAGGAGAGGGCCGCCAGAGTGCCCGACACATGTACGAAACCCCCGAACATGGCCCCTCTCAACTGGGCCACGTTGGCACGCAGCTCTTCGTGATGACGTGCATGCTCCCCCCAGGAAGCGTGCACGTCATCACGAATGTCACGCATGCGCAACGCGACACCAATCAGGACGGTCTCCATACGGTCATGGGTCTCCTCGTCCGCAGGTAGAGGAGTGTCAGATGACGTGGACCTCCCCCCTACCTGCAGACTGGCCTGGGATGGGGCATCCTTGCTGGTGCATGGTGGTGCAGTCACAGTGTCAGGGACATTGACATGCACGGGCCCCTCCACGGCGACCTGTGCTGCCTCCTGCCCCTGGACTGCACCACTTGCACCAGTGGTACCACCCCCACCAGGCCCCATGCGCGGCTCTGTAGTGGCCACCTCCTCCTCTGTGCGAACCACCAACCTGGATGGCTCCACATCGTCTTCCGCCGTTGCAAGCCCCTGTGGGGGCTCACCCACCCCTTCCGCTGCAGCCGTAGTGGCAGATGTGGCACCAGTCTCCTCGCTCCCAGATGATGGTAATTCCTGGGAGGGTGACTGAGCCTTGCGTTGCCGTCCGGTGGAGGCATCCCCGCTGCTTTGCTCCACAGCGCCGTCGCCGCCCTCTTCTTCACTTGCCGCTGTGTAAAGGGAGACATAGATCACAAGCATCAGGGTACTGTACAATAGTCCCCTAGACAGGAAGCAATAGCAGATGAGTGGCACTGTTAAACGTCACTTCCATTATGTACCTCCACAACACATGGGTCAGTGCAACACACATGCAGAAACAGGCATGGCGCAAGCAAAGAACATTTGCATACATGTCCAAGCAACTCTTGAAACATACAATGGTGGTTTGAAACTCACATGCATCATGGGTCATGCCTATCACATGCACACACATCACCGTACTTTCATCCATCTGGCCTCTTACACCCCAGACACAGTGGATACAAGGATGACTAGGCTGCATCAGTGAATCAGAACATTGTCACGGACATGTGTCATGCATCCATGGCGTTTACAAGTCACACACACGCTACTCAGACACACACACATGTATACCATACATGTCCATGACATCAGCACCCATCTCTCAAACCCCATTCATGTCCAAAAACAGAGACAGGCATGCATTCATGTGTGAATTCTGCATGCTGCTCCGCATGTTGCATCCATGTGGTTCACGCATGACTGGTCTCACATGCAGCAACATGATGTCCCTGCACACACACATCCATACATGGCCTATGTCACACATAGAGGCAACTAGCTGACTACCAGCACACTGCAACATGCCCTGCCACTTACCGCTCGACTCCAAAGGGGCCTGCATCCTGAGGATCTGGTGGTGAAGCACTGGGCGAATGCGCTCCAGGACCCTCATCTGCTTGGTAAGCTGGCCCCGGCGCCCCACTGCATCCTCTGCATCTAAGAGGTTCCGGGCCTTCTTAAGGGTCCTGGACTTGTAGTCCTCCAAGCGTTTCTGGACGTGTTTGATGTCGAGGGGTACCACCCCTCCGCATTGATGGCACCCATTATGTCCGTCCAGATCCTCCTCCGTCCTTCCTTGTCGGCGCGCAAGGGTGTGAAGAGGGCATCATACTGCCCCAGGACTCGCTCCATCAGGGTACCAACTTCATTGTAAGTGAAGCTGGCAGCCTTCTGCCTCTCTGGCTGGGGGTTGCCACTGGTGCGGGAAGGTGTTGTGTCGGACATGGCAACCCCCGAGGCAGGTGTGTATGGGCAACTGGGTCCTGCTGCTGGGCTGTGGAGCGATGGAATACCAGTCGGGGGTCCTCTGTTCCAGCAGGGGTGGTCACAGCAACTGGACCCCTGGAGATGGCAGATGTGCAGGCACCAAATGGCAGGGCACGGTGGCAGCAAGCAGGCAGGAAGCAGCAGATGGCTTGTGGGAGGCTGCTTGGGGATCTGGGGGGCAGGAAAATGGCCTTCTGGGCAGGAGTGTGGTCTTTGTGTGTTCTTGCGTGGCAGGATTGATACAGAGTGATTTGGCACGTGAAAAAACTGCACATCAGCATGTAATTCGAGGAAAGGGCCTTAGCGCGTAAGCACGTATGTGACGTTACGTGCGCCGGCGTTTCATAGTTTGCATAGTGATTCAGCATGTGAAAAAAATACACGTCAGCGTGTGAATGCGTGTGATCCGAGGAAAGGGCCTAAGCATGTAAGAGAAGTGATGTGTGCAGGCGTGTCCCTCAGCACGGGTTAAAGGTGAGCGGGTCCCGGCTGTTCGCTGTACGTGCCTTTCGTGGAGACCGACGAGTGTGTTGCTACTTCATGTTGTTTCACGCGCCATCACAACTTCACTGCGGATCAAGGACATACCTCTTCTTTTGGCGGTGCTATTGCCTACGCTTGTTTTTCATTATCACGCTAGTCTGATGATGAGTCGCGCATGCTATTTTTCCCACTGCGGGTGCCCCTGTGTATCGTGTACCCGTTTTCAAGGTCATAGTAGCCTGCGTCTCCCACGCGTACATGTTTTTCGTGTCCCTGTGTGCCAACACATACTGTGGGAGGTTAATTCCACCCACGTGGGCTACCGGGGGTTGCGTGCACGGTTTATGCAGTTTTGGAGTGCCTGAGCGTTCCGTGACCCATCACTTTATCACCGGGGTCACATACAGCCTTGCAGGTGCAGGGGTGCTGTTATCATCTTGTATCCCACCCCCTTCACTCCATTTGCCCTGTTCAATTGTTGTGTACACCTCCCATTGGCACTACTCCATCTGTGCCGCACTATCCATCTGTGCCATGGCTGGGAGGCCACGAAAGGTGAGGGGTGCCTCAGCTGGGCATACCCCACGTGGTAGGTGTGGTCAGGGAGGTGGCCGGGGTGACCAGGAAGAAGGGGGACTCCAGGGTGTCCAGGTTGACTGCAGAGGGGGAAGGGGTAGGGGTGCACCAGCTCGGCACAATGTTGTACCACGTGTTGGTGCAGTCATGCCACCATCCCCTGCAGCTCTGGGAGATGCAGTGTCATCGACTGCCAGGGGCCCAAGGGTAGTGGTAGCTGCAGGTGCAGCTGTGGACACCACCACCCAGGCTCAGTGTCTGCCAGCACAGGCTGCGTTGGCACTTGAAGAGTCCATGGAAGATTTCCAGGAGGTCAGGAGGCACACCGTAGGTGCACGCAGAACTGCCCTGACCGAGGCACGTGTCCCTGGGGCAGTATTGTCATCTGCCGCCCCGACCAGCCGGGTGTTGCAAGTGCAGGGGAAGATGCAGCCGACACCACCCCGGTTGTGAGTCTACCAACCAGTACAGTCCCGGTCAATGACCCTGGCATAGCGGAAGTTGCTGCACAGGGTCCATTCCAGGGCACCCAGCAGCCACTGACGCAAGTCAGGGCTTCACTCTATGTTCCACCGGCCACTCCCTCGGCTCATTCCACCAGCGCCACTGCCCATACTGATCAGGGTGGCATTTGCCATTCAGGGAACGGACCAGCGTCCAAGAGGAGAAAGGTTGCACCTTCAGTACAGGCTGGGACCCCAGACACAGCTACGGCCTCTGGCACCTCGAGGAAGAAGCCTTTCTGCAATCAGGAACTGGACTTCCTTGTGGACTACATGCAGTAACACAACCGTGACATGCTAGTGGGGCCGAATTGTCAAACTACGGCTGCCCATCGTAATACCCACTGGAAGCAAGTTGCGGATCATGTGAGTGCATTCGGCCATGAGGTGCACACAGCGCAAGAGTGCAAAAAGCATTGGAATGACCTCAAACGCAGCACTAAGGCGAGGCGTGCCTCTAATTACAACATGACTCTGGTGACTGGCGGTGGGCCACCACCTGAGGAGGAAGACCTCACTGCGCACGAGGCACTTGTTGTTCATACCAACAGGAATGGTTGAAGGAGTGGGAGAGATGCAGGACTTTAATGCCCTGTCCAGTGAGTGTTGTCGCCTGTTCGTCAAGGACATGTGTGTTTTGCTTGTGTGATGTGTTGTGCTTGACTGCCACTGCATGTCATGTGTACATGGTTCTCATGTGCAAGTCATGCAATGCTTCACTGATGCGTGCCTGCTGTGCAGGATAGTGGACATGTAGAGCAGACGGGGACTGTCCTCACCACCAGACTTGCACCCTAATCACATGCTAGTCACCCAGCTACCCCACCAATCCATGTTCCAGCTCAATGGCCCTTCTGCATGTAGCCTGGGGTGTGTTTTGTTTCCTCTCAGCACTGGGACTATGTCATTGCATGACTGACGTGCATGTGTCCTCAGAATGCATGTGGGTACTCCATGTAGGCATGCTCCCTTGCCCCTCCACCACCCCTGCTCCCCAATTTCAACATTGCACAGGTGTGCATCATGTTGGCGTACTGGAATGGCCTGTTCAAGACTCCTGTGTACATGCAAACTTCCACCAGCCAACCTGCCAGACACATGCAGTGGGGTACATCCTCTGCTCTTGATGCAGGGTTTCTCACTTGGACGTGCAGATGTCAGATGCTCCGCCGGGACATGAGTTCCCATTCATGCTCCATGTGTATTCCATGCATGCCCCTATGTGTTCTTGGCTGGATGATCATTTTAATACGTGTCCAGGATGACCTACATTTCTTTGTATTTGATTATCCATTCCATACCCACTCTGGCTCAGTCCTGCATCACACACATGTTTAGGGTGTCACAGTCTGTGCGGGGCACAGGCCTCCCCCTGTTTCAGGCCCACTGACTCTGTTGAACCGGTGTAGCAGCTTCTGCACACATGGCTGTACTACTGAGGGTTCATCATGTGTCCTGCTTTCAGTTCCATCATCATGTGCTGTGTTGTCAGTTGACTCAGAGGATGCAATTGATGCTAGCCAGCACTGCCTGCCAATACACAGGTCTCTGGTCGCCCTTTCACTGCCATGCAATGCATCCATGTATTTTAACTTGGGAGGGGTTGCTTGTAGCCATGCAACACATAGCATGCACATTGCATGTGATGCCTGAACTTGCCCTTGCACTGCCTTCAAGTTAATTGATACACATCATGACGTACTTGTTCATGTAGATAGTGGATAACGTACACATGTTCTGCACTGCATCAACCCACTTCAGAGCTGTGTTACACCTTTCTACATGCCTACTCCCTGATGCTATGTCAAAGTGACCTGGCATGCATGCCATGTCACACACATTTGTGTGTGACATGTCTGCTTCATGGGTTGGCTGTCTATGTGATGTATATGTGTGTGTGTGTGTTATGTGCTTCTGACATGTGTACTAATGTATTTTTTTCTCTACTTTCCAGATGATGACGCAATCGAGCCAGAGGATGGTGTTGTCATGCCAGACACAGGTTTGCTATCACACCAGCAACCCAGCACAAGCGGGGGTCGTGGGGTGGTAGACCACGAGAACCCACATGTGTTACAGACCATCTTGTCTGTGGCTGGCAACGAGTCAAGCCCGGCTGATCACTCTAACGACAATGAGTTGGATGTGCATCGGGTCCATTCGTCAGGGGTGAGTGATTCTGATTTGTACGATCCCCTGCCCGCGACACCTGCACTGAGGGGCCAGACGGTGGTGGGACCTCCGCCTGTGGTGGATCAGGATGCAGGGTCACCCTCCACACCAGTTGCTGATGTGCCTGGGGCATCACGTCGATGGGGGAATGTAGTCCTGCAGCCGCGGGCGGTGCCAACCCAACAAGGACGCCGGCGCCTTGGGCCCCGCAGGTGTCAAGCCCAGCAACCCAGTGGCCGTGCGCCACCGAGGTATACCTAGTAGGAGCAAGCCATGGTTGCCAATTCAGAACACCAGGGGCAGCAATTGATAACATCGCTGAGAGCATGGAGCGTGTGGACCAATCTGTGCTATCCCTGCTAGGCAGGTGGAGCTCCAGCAGCGGGCGGCACAGTACACGGCCCGCTCGCTCAGGCTGGGCATGGCAGCCTCAGACAGGGCATGCCGGGCTGAAATGGTGTCTTTGCGTCAAGCAATTGCTGCTCACGCATAGGCACACATGGAGGCCCTGAGTGTTGAGTATGATTCCCTCAGATCCACTCTGGGTGTGCTCTTGATGTCCCAGAGGGAGCGGTCAGAGGAGAGGTTTGCGTAGCTTGAGTGTACCATCTCAGCTGAGCTACGTGCTTGCCGGGAGGTGCATCAGTTGTCAAGCCAGGCCATACAGGAAGAACTCTGTGTTACACGTGCTACCTTGCAAGAGGAAGCATTTGTATCACGAGAGGTTCTGCATGCTGACCTACGTGTCATCGCCGCACAGAACCAGGCTCACCCGTCCAGAAGACTTGCTGCCGACGAGGGCCAATCCGCGCCTAGACGTGGTCAGGCTCCTGTGCCACGTCTCTAGGACGAGGAGATATCTCCCACACAGGTCGGGCTGTGCAGGCGTTGAGCCCATGGAGGTTTTTTTTTGTCTCAACGTCATCGCATGTGGGCGTTGAGGTGCACCCTGTACCTCCCCTCTCCTGGATGCCCCCCCCCTGGGTCACATGTGGCCATTTTTGATTTTTCATTTTAGTTTAGTTAGTTACAATTGTTTTTGATAGTTTAATTAGGTAATGTAGGTTTTTTATAGTTAGTTTAATTAGTTAAAATACTTTAAAATTGCTTGCCTATTGTGCATTCATGTGACAGTGTGGTGCTTTGTGGCTTTTGAAAGCATCCACTGTCTGTTCCAGCTGGGCCCTTCAAGCTTGTCTCGTGTATGTGTTTGCAGCTTGGGGTCCTGACTCACATAGGCCACTCCTGCTTCCCTTATCCATGGGCTCACAGGGATGGTTCGGTGTTGCAGTCATTTACACAAGGGCTTTGGACTGTCATATCTATGGCCTGTCTGCTGCTGTGTCCATTAATTGATATACATTGTGATGTATGTTTCTTTTCTCTGCTGTACATGTGCTTGATGCACTTCATGCTGTAGACAGTGGCCGGCACCCTTTGCCTATCAAAGTCACACTGATGGTGGGAGGAATTCTGATGTAGGTCTCTGACATGGCTCAGTCACAACCAGCATGAAGAGACACACACAGGCCACCTTTGCTAGCAGATATGGGGCATAGTTCTACAGATAGCTGGCCACGTTCAGTGGGGCAGACATGCACATGTGTGCGCAAGCTGTGGTACAGGGCTTGTGCTCAGATGTCCAACAGAAGCAGACGTGTTTCCAGGAGCTCCAAGGAAGGTGAGCAGCACAAGGGGGCCACACCGCAGCCAACCTTCCACCAGGCCACTTGCACATGCATGCTGAGTAGTGCCACTGATGGGGAGCTTGGACAGATATTGTTGTTGAAGCACACAGTACAGCTAAGATGCGTTGGGGGAAAAATGGCAAGCTGCTTTCCAAGTTGTCAGTGGCACACACAGGGGCTGTCACACATATCCTATGGTCCCCTCTGCTCCATAGAAGCAGAGTTATGAGTGCATTAGTGTTCCTAGCCAGAAACTGATGCAGCGCACAGGGACACCCAGTGAGGCACAGACTTGTTTGCAGTGCATATCATTTGCATGTGCAAATTGACATGTGCACTACATATTCAAATCTGCGGATGCCAGAAAACAACTTTAACTGAAGTTGCACCTCGCTATACGCGTCTAGCTGCTCACCCAGGGACCATTGTATGATGTGTGATTCTTGATGCATTGGTCTTCCATTTCCCACGCGCCCACATGAGCCTGCCTTACTGCATTGACAGTGTATGGGTGCAAAACAGCAGACAAGAGTGTTTGTTTGTGGAGGAGTCACTTACTTTGGGGCATGAATGGTGTTGTGTGTGTGTGTTGTAAACACACACACAGATTAGTAACTCACACTCTCTTTGCAGCATTGAACTGCTCCTGTTACCAGACCTGAGAGTGCGCAGGCAGGAGGCCAGCACTCAACCCAGAGATAAGTCTCTCTTTGGCTTGCATTTGACTCATTTGGTACAATGTGCATGATGAACATGTTTTGACTGATTGAGTATGAGTTATTGTCAATAGTTGTTTTTTTGTATTTTGCCTACTCTCCCTTGACAATCCTACTCCCCTCTCTTTCCGGTTATCCTGAATACCAATGCCTGTCCGAACAACTTATCCCTGACCCTCCTTCCCCGCTGGGGTCTCAGAGGCCTGTGTAAGTTTGACCTTGCAGGCGCCCAGACTACGGAGGGGATGGTCGGTTCGTGCCACTCCTGCACCTGGACACCGGAACTGTGACACTACCCATCAGTTGTTGCATCATCAATGTATATTTTGTACCGAACATGGTACCCATCCTGTTGGAGCATTGTTGAACTGTGCTACCTTGGTTGTTCTATCATTGTGCTTGGACATGTGCTTGGACATTTTCTGCTACTTCAAGTCATCTACTGGAGACTCTACCAGGGTTTTCTGGTGCCTACAGGCTTTTTCCATGGTTTGTGGGTTTGGCTCCTTGGAGTTATCTGCGATTTGCTATTTTTGGCCAGTCAAGGTGGCCTCTGAGGGGGCTGGACCCTATTTACATGCAAGGTGGAACATGGAGACCAAGGGGTAGGGTGATCCTGTAGCCAGGTAGACTTGAGGCTACATACCCCAGACACAGTTGTTCAGTAGGTCATGGTGATGTGTAAATCAGGGAGAGCCTTTTGTTGTTGGACAGTTGGCTTGGGCTACAGTGTTTTGGGCACTCTGACATTGTAATTGTGGGGTATTATGTACATAATGTGTTCTGCTGGTCAATGCCTGTTCCTGTGTTGTCTTTACTTTTCAGGTGCCAGGGGATTGATGTGGTTTGACATGCTGGGGTGTACACATGGGCAATGTTCACATGTGATGTGTACAGGACACTGAGGGTCACTTGATTTCACATGCATGTATTGAGTACATGTCCTTACTGACACACACAGTTGCACAATGATCAACCACATGTACAACCACCCTTCCATGGCCACAGGTGCACACAGATTGCCTTCTGGGGCCCGCTGTGTCCCTGCGGCGCATTATCTATGACCATTTGCGGATCCTGTACATGCGTCAATTGGTTATTTATTTAATTAGTCCTTTTCATGTGATGCTCAAGGTGTATCTGCAAAACAATGGCTGCTCACTGTGCTGTGTGCTGAGCAGTGTGTTGCAGGAGACACACACAGCACACAGGTTCGGGATTAGGGATTTAGCCTTGCCCAATGTGCATGTGAAAAGGCATTCAGTGTTATGTTCATGCTACGACTGGTGGAAAGCATTTGTGTATGACTTGGCATGTGTGGGAGGTTGTTGGTCAGTCATTTCATCTGATTCCATGTCAGGCGTCATTGTCTCAAGCCACTTTCCATTTATCACATGCCACTTTGTATCTTATTGGTGATGTGTTGGGCTTTTGTTATTGCTTGCCATGTCATCGTGTGGCAGACAAGGGTGATGTGGGTTGGAAGGGTTTGGGTGACATACCAGGGATTGTCATGGCCTGTTTTGTGGGGGTGTGTGATACACACCTTGCATGTGTTCCTTTTGGTCACACAGGATTGGTTAGGTTCAAGTAGCTAGGGATGCACACAATGTAGCACTTCCATGGCAACATTCTCAGGGTGGTAAGGTTGTGACAGTTGACTGTCTCTTTGTCATCATCGATTGTCACCTGGTATGTGCCAGGCCTGTGTGCACTCCGCAGGGGTGGGATTTTAGGTGAAAGATGTGGCCACAAGCTGGGTCCGGGCTGCCTCGCCACGTGCCCTATCCCCTCCCATGGGCAGCGCCTGTGGCTGTGGTTGGGGATGTGGGTGCACCACCATGTCCACCGGTACACCCTGCCGTGTTGCGACATTGTGCAGGACACTTGCTGCCACAATGATCCTGCACACTACTGGGGGTGCATATAGTAGCTGCCCGCCAAAGCGGTCAAGGGAGCGGAAGCGTGACTTGAGCACTCGAATGTGCGCTCCACTATGCCCCTGGTTGTAATATGAAGTAAACAAAGAAGAATATAACTCACACTGTAAGTTGACAAGGAAGTTAAGATCTAATTTATGCTAAATTTACCAAACCAATGTATGTTCTGCTCCTAAAGAGTCAGAAAATAGGAAAGTACCAAGAAGAACAACTGGAGTGAAACTGACCATAAATTTTAATGAAACAAGAAGCAAATTGGTTAAAATGTCTGATGTACAACAAAAATGAAAGAAAATAGTTCTAAACAGTACAATAAGGATTTTTTTATACATAGATTGTTCAGATACATAAACAGTGAATTAAACAGAATTGTCAAAGTAGATGGTTAAAGCATACTAAGAGAGAGATTTGTTCAAAGCATGGACAAAAAATCACATTTAGCATACAAATTGCAAAATTAGACTTAGTATTTTGTATTTGCAGAGTGTTATTCAGACTGTCTTTTATCAAAGGTTCCTATCCTTTGTGTGTATTCATGATCAAGGTATGACCAGGTTTTGTGGAGCTGCCTACATGCCAGTATTGAAACTATGGGTAAGTAGTAATTCATACAGAAACATTAGTTCTTGCGATTTTGATATGTGCTGTACTAAAGGCACGTTTCAGCTATTGCCATCTTTCTTGGCATTGATTGAAGAGCCTCCCTCAGGGCAAATTGGATCTAAATAGAGTCCAAGAAGACAAAACATTGGGAGGGGTAAGGCAGGTATATAAGGTCAGTAAATGCAATAAATGCAATCAGCCCAGTTTGTCAACAGTATTTCCTATTGAGGTTAAAACATTGTTGGAGAATAACAGTACTGCTAGCTAAAACAAAGGTGAAAGGACTGCACTGTACTCACCCTGTATGTGGCACAGGGATGTGCAGACTTATCAGTCTTTCCGATTTGTAGGTGGCAGAAATCCTTATCCCCCTGGAGCTGCGAGGGATGAGTCTCCGAATAATAATCCCGAAACACTTTAAAATCCAAAAATGGATGCACTATTTTGTAGAAAAAATATATCAAGAATTAAATTCACAAGTTAATTAGTGAAAAGAGGTGGGTGAAAAAGAGGCAAGACAAGATGTCATGCGGGAAGGGTTAATAGTGACCGAGCTAAAAACTTGGGACAGGAAATTTGTAAAAGGGGGCAGATAAAGCCATAACGCACCTAGCCAAGGAATTGGCGGTGGCATAGTGAAAAAAAGGGAAATGCATACCGAAGTATAGGTGTCTTAGAAATGAGTACACCAAACTGCTGTCGACTGGGGCGCTCCTTAAATGTGGAGGTCGCTGGGCAAGATGTCCCAAGTGATGACAAAGTTCATGTGACAAGGAAAAACCGCCTTGGCTCACATTCTCGTTCGCCGCTGGTGGCGGCGAGGTGTCGGTAGAGACAAGACAGGCATAGGGAGGCGAATCCTTCAGAAAAAGTGGATAAGATTCGCACTACAAAAGACGTGATCAAGTGTAAAAAACACTTACTGAACTTCCACTGAATGCGAGTGGGATGAGGCTCACGAAGCACCAGAGAGAAAGTAAGCCAGGCTGACAATACGCTGTGTTCGAAGGCGTCTGGTAGTCAAGGAAACCCTTGATGTTACACTCCCCATGATGCCGTGTGGTAGGACTCTACCATTCACGGGACCAAGGGGTGTGAAAGCTCTAGTAAAGTTCCGCGATCATGTGAAATTAAATGCTATAGTTCAGTCGGAGCAGCAACAAACATTTTGCCGAATAAACTGCACCTGGTTAGGAAAATGTCAGAATAAGATACGTAACGGGGGATGTGTTCCCGTAAACCGAGACGTGCTGCAAGAAAATGGAGCAGACCCTGGGAGCATGTGGTACATTCATGGGTCTTGCTTTGCAGATGTGTCTAGCGGTGTCAGCAAGAAAAGTTGTAATATGGGCAGCATTTTATCTTACCTGGGGTGGTGTGGTGGGGTTCCGGATTGGCGTCATCATGTGGTTGCTCAGAGGATAGGCACTGTCCCCTGGGGAGGTGATAATGGTTGTGATTATTAGGGTTTGTGTATTTGTCTGAGTGTGACATGCATGCATGTGCACAGGCATTTGTACTCACCTAGGAGCCATGTGAGCCCATCCTGGGCTCTCCCAGTGCGGCGCCCTCAAGGTACTTTACCCTCTGACAGCTGTGTGCCCACACGACCATGCCAAAGTACTCTAATCTCCATTCCGACAGAATTCCCGGCTACTAATAGATCCTGCAGACTCGAAGGTGCAGGCCCCACCTCATCCCGATATTACTTATCTATCCTGTTTGTATACGCAAACCTACTTTCACTACGCTCACTCTCATCAGCAGTGATTGACTACCTTGCCTATTCGCACACTGCTCCCAGGTACCGCGTTGAATCTATGCAATTATATCGGCCACCTCCCGCCTCTAGCCTAATGTGACTCCGGAATTATAAATCAATCCCCGACCTACCGCACCATTATATATAGGTATGTCCACCTACAGTACTAACTCAAATCTATGTGAACCTCAGATTGCACATGCATTTCAGCTTCGCTAAGAGTTCTAACCCAGATGTACACTGCTTGTGCATACATCTCAGCCATATTTCTGAACTTTGAATCTAGTAGGACCCTGCGTACATACACATTTTAACTACACTCTTGATTTTTACATCTAGTTGTACCCTGCTTGTACATGTATTTCAGCCATGTCTTTGATTCTTGACTTGAGATGTACCTTGTTTACACATGCATATTAGCTAATATTCCTGAATCTTGCAGCCAGTTGTACCCTGTTTGCTCATGTATCTTAGCTAAATTCTTGTCTTTTGCATCTAGTAGGACCTTGCTTTGCACATGTATTTCAGCCATGTCTTTGATTCTTGACTTGAGATGTACCCTCTTTACACATGCATTTTAGCTAAACTCCGGATTCCTGCATCTAGGAGGACCCAGTTTGCCCTCCATCTCTAGCCATATTTTGACCGTCAAATTTAGGTGCTCCTTGTTTGCACACGCTTCCTAGCCTTACTTGGAATCTTGATACTAAGGGTACCTTGTTTGCACTTTAAGCCCTAACCTGAACCCTAAATCTAGGTGAACTGCTTGCTCATGCATCCCTAGCACAGACTCCCACCTGTATCCAGTGTTCCTGCTCTAGTAATGAGTGCTCAAGCTGCCTAACCTACACTAGCCTACCACCATGGTTCTCCCACTACTCTACACAGTCCTACTGAGAACCATCCTCCAGTTGTCCACTTCCTACAACATGAATTTAGCTCAACCACTCAATCAGCCACTTCCTGGCAATGCACCCCCAGAGCTAGCTAACATGCCCACCAGATCATGTAGCTGCCAACAGCGAAACTTTAGACTAGACTCCCAAGAATCTACGACCTTCTAGCTAACAAACAACCTGCCACTATCCACAACACACACACCCTGCCCACCACCTACACCCCTTCATCTACATTCCACACTAGCCAACATCGACTACAACTCAACAGTCGAATCTTCAGAGATGCCCCCTCTAAATGCCAACTCAAAGCCCATCCGTCATCGAACTTACCCACCCTCCCTGGAATAAAAGGCGCCTTACTTAACGCCCGCTCTATGGTAGCCCATGCCACCGAAATAGCAGACACAATCTTAAATGAAAAACTGGACTTCCTGGCCATTACAGAATCCTGGCTCCATCCCGCAGCAGGACCAGCCATTATGCTAGCTACCCCAGATAACTACACTCTTATACGCATGGATCGTACCACATCTAGAGGTGGCGGCCTGGCTATAATTGTCAAAAATAACCTAGCCCTTAGACGCTCCACATCTCATAAAGCCAACTCATGTGAATCCCTCACAGCCAAACTTACCATTGACAACAATCAAACCATCACCATCCACCTGATATATCGCCCACCAGGCCCCATAGGCTCGTTCGAGGAAGATCTCACAAACCTCTTATCTGATAATCTAAAAAATTCCACTCAGAGTCTCACCCTAGGCGACTTTAACCTCGGATTCAATGATCCATGCGACCCTAATCCCCTACAAATCAGCAACACCCTGGAGGAATTAGGTTTTGCCAAAAAGATCACAGCTCCTACACACATCAAAGGAAGAACCCTTGATTGGATCGCCGTACACAATTGCCCCATCACCATCACATCTGTATTGTCCGACCACCATATGGTATCCTTTACCCTAGAAGCCACCATACCTACGAATAACAGTACCTCAGCCCCACCGCACCCACCAGAAACAAAAAAAAATCACAGTCGAAAAGCTCATCCCCCTTATCCTCCCCACTTTAAACTCCATCCCAAACCAGTCTGACCCAGTCTCCATGGTAGAAACCTATAATGAAGTGATGCTTGCCTCTCTGGACATTATTGCACCATTAAAAATTAGGAAGAGCAAACCTCGCCAACACCTAAATTCCTGGTTCACACTCTTATTGAAAGACATCAGACAAAAGAAACAAATATGCGAAAAATCCTGGAGATTAGATCCCTCGGATACCAACAAAAACAACCTTAAGGAAATAGCCTCCCTATACAAAAAAGAAATCATTTTAGCAAAACAAACTTCCTATAACACTCGCATCACACAAGCCAAATCCAATACAAAAGAACTGTTCGCCATCCTGAAGGAAGTAGAATCTCCCACCCAATTTCCCGACTCCTGCCTCAAGGACAAAAACTGGTGCACAGGCATTCAAAACGCCCTTGCCAACAAGATAGCCTTGCTTCAAGAGAAGATTAACAACAAAAAAGCATCCATAACCACCACAAACTCTACCACCGACTCAGATACCAATGAATGCCCCCCACTTCCACTTTCAGAAAGTCTCCATCAAAGAAGTCAAGAAAGTCATCCTCACCCTCAAACCCTCTAATTGCCAGGGCGACCCATGTCCAGCCCAAATCATAAAAGACGCTGCCCGTGAACACTCACCCTTCATTACGAAACTCATAAATGCTTCTTTCACATCAGGCACCGTACCCAGTAACCTGAAACATTCCTGGGTCCTACCCCTCCTCAAAAAACAAACTCTGGACCCCGCCATTCCAACCAACTACCGCCCTATAACTACTGTGCCGTTCCTATTAAAAATTCTAGACAAAGTGGCCTGCCAACAAATTCAACACCACTTGGAACTAAACTACCTCCTAGGAGTCCGACAGTCCGGCTTCAGGCCACAACACGGCACCGAGACAGCACTCCTGGACCTTAAAGCTCAAATAGACTTATTAAGAGACAATGGCATAACCTCTCTCTTACTACTACTGGACCTGTCCGCCGCATTCGATTTGGTAGACCATGGAATACTATGAAATCATCTGGTCACGGCAGCCCGCTTCTCCCAGGAAGCTGTCACATGGATCCAATCCTTCCTGGATAACAGGACCATGCGAGTCTTCTCTCCCCTAGCAGCTGCTGACCCTGCACCTATTACGTGCAGCGTACCCCAAGGATCCTGCGTATCGCCCACCATCTATAATATTTTCACGAAGCCCCTTTTCGATGATCTAGATGGTCTTGGTATCACCTACACGAACTATGCAGGCGATACCCAGATCCTCATCCCGCTGACGGGAGATTATGACAAGGATTTGGCCTTTGTGAACAAAGTCTACCTCATCATCCAGACATGGATGGCCGCTCATGGTCTATGCCTGAATGATGACAAAACCGAACTCCTCATTCTAGGCACCTCCTCTAACATAAAAAAACTGGGCACCGAATACGACTCCTTTATTATCGATAACAATACCATCACTGTAGCTAAAGTAGTCAAAACCCTTGGCTTTTATTTAGACTCCACGCTTACCTTCGACAAACAAGTAAAGTCCATGGCCTCAGCCACCTCCTATAAACTAATTAGAGCAGCCAAGCCTTTCCTCTCACCCAATAATTGTGTCACCATAGCTAGAGTCCTAATCCTGTCGAAGCTAGATTACTGCAATGCCCTCTATATAGGCAGTAATCAATACATCATCTCCAACATTCAAACTCTGCAGAACAATACCCTAAGAGCCGCCCTAAACTTCCCAAAAAATGCTCACATCTCAGACCTCAGGAGATCCATGAACTGGCTTTCTACTAAAGACAAAATCCGCCTCAAAACAGCCTCCATCACACACGTGCCTTAACCAGGCAGCCCCTCAATACCTTATAGACAGATTCACCAAGCAGACAGCCTCCACCCCCTACGAAAAGCCAACTGTAACCTACTGCTAGTACTCAGATACAAACGTACTAAATCTGGCGGAAGTAGCTTTGCTATCAAAGCGGCACAACTGTGGAACTCCCTTCCATCTGAACTAAGGGAAGACCTCCCATACCAGCAATTCAGATCCAAATTCATCCAATGCCTATAAGTCCATGATCTGTAACCTCAGAATTGGCATATGGGATCACATGCATATTCTGTATATTTGTTCTGCACTATCTATTTATCATACTTACACTGCATGTACTGTATATATTCTTATGATTCCTGACACTTCATGTCTACAGCACTGTAACCACAAGCTGTATCTCATGATTACTTGCAACTTGTAACCTAAGTTTAACAACCCTCTTTCTGCCTTTGCGCCCGTATACCTCCGGGTCTGGTTGTGCAATATAAATAAATAAACAAACAAACAAACAAACATGTGCCGCCATGCTGCCCAGCTTCCAGGGCCCGGCTCAGGTCTGACATTCTGTATATGAAACTGTCATGGGAGGGGCCAGGGTAGTTTGTATTAACAGAGATGATGATTCCCTTTGCATCACATATGACCAGCACTTTGATGGAATGCCAGTGCTTGCGGTTTCGATAGATGTGCCCAGTGGCCCTAGGTGGACGTAGGGCCACATGGGTGCAATCTATGATATCGAGCACTTTGGGGAAGTGTGCCACCCTGTAAAAGTCCTGGACCATGGCCTGCCTTTCTGCGGGTGTTCTGGGCAAGTATATGTGCCTGCGGGCTGATGGGCGCGCAGTCATGATTGCCAACACTTAGTGTAGGCAGCGTTACTGCATGGCCTGTGAGACCCCCCCACTATGGCAGTTGTCCGCTGAAATGACCCAGTGGACAAAAAATGCAGGACATTGAGCACTTTCTCCAAGGGGCTCAACGCCTGGGATCACAGGGTGGGGGATGTAAGGTCATCTTCCCACTCCCTGACCAGGTCTAGGATGATACGAGGTGGAAACCTATACCTGCCATAGACCTGGTTGTCAGACATCCCAAAAAGGCTAGTCCAGGGGGAAAAATGCAGGCCCTGGCTATTCTCCTCCTCCTGCGGTGTCCCACGATCAGTGCTGCGACAAATGGGGCATTCATCGTAGCTGTATATACGTGTTTGTTGTTTGCGCGCACTTTTATACTGTGTTCGGGGACGCTTCTGCCTGCCTTTGTGTGGCGGACGTGTTGATGCCTGTGTGCTTCTTTTAGCGTGCACGGGTTTCCCGTATTCGATTCCATGAATACGTGTTGTTCGCATGCGTGTGGGCGTTCCGTGTATTTCCCTGCAGTACTTCCCGAGTTAATCCTTTTTTTTCACACGTTGTTCCCCATTCCGCATGTTACGCCCCATGTCCTGTCCCCTTTTTGGTGTGTGTGCCAACGTTGTGCGCATCGCGCACAGCGTTCAGGATGTTGCAATGACATGTGCTCCTGTGTGCGCCACGCACGAATTTGGTGCACATCCAAGGGAAAACACACGCAGGCTCTTCCTTGAATCGCACGCTTTTTCACGCTTGCGCCAGCTTGCGCCAAGATTTTCAGCACACATTTGTTCCATGAATCGGCCCCTTTATAATTAATTGGTTTGGATTGCGGGTAATGCGTTGGTTCCAAGTTGTTTCATAATTGTTAAGTCTGAGAAGTAAAGGGCACCCAGATGCCATACTAATTCATTGTGGACGTAATGATTTTGGGAATTTACGAGGGGTGTCTCTTATGTTCATGATAAAACAAGACATGGGAAAACTAATGGAACTATTTCATCACGCCATCTTTATCTTTTCCAATCTCATTCAAAGGCAAACCTGGAGATGGACTACCAGATTTAATAGTAAAATTGAGAAATCCTGGAGAAATGTTAGTAAAGCAGTTTCAGCATTCATGATAGACCACAACCAATTATGGATTTCGAACAACAACATACAGTTCAACATGGTCAATTTCGATTGACATGAGGGAGTACACCTAACCAATGAAGGAAATGCAGTGTTTCTTCATAACATCAAAACATTACTCCTGATGTTCCAAAGTTCTACACTTAGTGTACCCCAAAACAATACTTTTATGGACTACTCATCATACATAAATACACAAATACAATAAATAATAACAACAAATATTTTTTATAATACTCACTGCTAGCTCCTACAGTTCATTGACTTTTACCATAACCGCAGCTACAAAAAGTCAGTCAAAAGGCTGATTTTCTTCAAGTTTCATAGTACAATCTAACTTAAATGATCAATACAGACAGTACAACTCTACTCATGTACGTATGTAAAGTAACTGAAAAATAAGAAAGCATAGAAAAATGCATAATGAACTAGATAGGCAAACATTTCACATAATACCATAAGTGAGAATACACAACCTCAAATACATTGGGCCTCATTACGAGGTAGGAGGTAGCCATGGTGCTATTAGCGCCATGGCTACCCCCTTACCGCATTCCGGGTCCGTGTTCTCGGAATAGGGACTTACCGGGTCATTCCGACCATGGAGCAACCGGTAAGTCCCCATTCCAGGAACCATTCCCCATTCGAGCCCCCATAGGGCTCAATGGTAATGGGGATGGAGCTAATAACGGGCCCACTATTAGCGGGCCTGTTATTACCTCTGAAGTCCATTAACGGGTCCCTTCCATAACGCCTGGTGAAACCAGGCATTGAGGAAGGGACCCGCTAAGGGAACTCGGAATAGGGTGGTAAGGTAATCCCTTACCGCCCACCTCGTAATGAGGCCCATTTTATGGCACATCTAAAACTAGAATACAATTGCTCCTTTTAAAATTAATTTTATTAAACTATTTTCTTCTATTTTGCTCCAAAGTCTCACATGCTCAAATGTCCTAAAACACACATCCAAAATAAAAAAGACTCTCTGATACATGCCAGGTCATTGACCATGGCCTTCATAGCCTCGGATATAGCAGCGAGTATCGGCAAACCGACTGAAAATAAATGCTTCCCAGCCCCCCAGACCATTACCGAGAGCCTGCCTCATCTGTGCTAGCTCCCTCACTCATAAGATGGTCTCTTCACCCCTCTGCCCTCTATCTTTCACCCCAGAACAGACACTGCTTCTGTAACGCAGTTTGCTTTCTGATGTCATTTATATGTGGCTATAGCCAAGGCTAAAGAAAGCTTTGTGTTGCAAACTCGGTCCCCAGACAGCCTCCAACTCTGATATTTCACTCAGTGCCTTCTAGCCAACCCCCACATCTACCCTGATCGCATTTGTATGGTTTTTGATCTGCCTATAGACTTTTCCTGCGTTTCATTTTTCAGTTATAGCCACGAATATCTCGCACATCGAGAGAATGCAAGATGGCTATCGTTTCATTTCTGAAAACCATGATCCTGCAATGTACCATGGGAGATATAACTATCATTTTTGGAGAAGGGTGCATCCCCTTCACCATAAAATTTTAAAATAACCACGGTGTAGAAGAACCCCAAACCAGGCATGGATCGCCAGTCAACACTTTGTGCCCAAGTTGTTTTGGACCTGGTCCAAATACGTCAAGCGGCTTGGGCTGTGCACTTTGGCAAAAATTGACCTTTTATGTCTATGGGGAAATTAATGGGAAGTAGGCCACACTTTTGGAGAAAAAAAATGTTGACGCTTAATAAATTTTAGATTTAAAAGAACATGTTTAGGAAACTTTGCTGTCTGGGGGTGTGCAAACTTTTAATCACTTCTGAAATTTCTGCAAATCCATTACTCAAATCAAAAGTTATTAACAATAGAATTATGAGGGTTCCTATGTGTCTCCGACTCACCTTAACTATAGGGCAGCTATCAGCTCCCTATAATATAGACTTTTCAAGATACTGCAATTCCTAAAACACAATCAAATTGTGTATAACATGTAGTCTTACACCCTGTGACCCAGGATGCCACCACAAATCAATATATTTCCACTTTTAGACAAACAGAACACATTCTACACAGAAACAAACATTACCCCATGCATATCTATAACATAAAAACCAACACTGTACCTAGTGATAATTGTTGACTAAATACAACAATTATGGGTATGTATTTCTTGTTTCTTGTTTTCTGTCACATAATATCTTATACGTTCCATATATTTCTTCACAACCAAACATTTGTAGTTGACATGCTGTGTTTCGGCCTAAAGAAACAGTGTGTGTGCTCCCAGTGTGACTTGCCTTCATCAGGACAATAGAGCAGTCATTTCAATGGGTAAATTCTGTGTTGGTGGATACTTTATATGGGCAGTCTTGCAGATGTCCTCCCTCCACATGACTGTGGGGTGGGACCGGGAGGCACAATCGTCATCCCAGGTTAATTTTCTTTTTTCCCTTTTTAATTAATCCAAATGAATATGGACAATGGGAACCTCTTTGACAGTGAAAAAGATAACATACATTGCTTGTCCCTCAGGGTAGCAAGCTTGCTTCCCTTGTGGTAGATGGAAACCTCTTTTTCTGATGTGGATAGTGTCACATCAGTCAAGATACTTATAAATTGGACTCTCCGGATCTGGCCACTGTAATCTTCTGTGACATTTCTGTCTTTCCCTCACAATTCTCCCTTCCGTTCTGACCCACTCTGCCAGACACATTTTGGATGTGCTTATCTCCACATATGTCCCTCTCTCCAACCCCTTAACTACTACTCTCTCCTGGTCTGATCATTCTCTCCTCTCCTCTCACCGGGTGCTCCAGGCTCTGCAGCAAAGCCTCTGCCTGCTCTGTCAGTCTCCTTCCCAGTCATTCATCCGATGAAGTTTGTGTCAGTCGCTGCATTCGCCACCACCTTTACTCCCCCTCCTACCTCTGCTATTGACTCTCATACCGACTCAGTTCTTGCTAAACTCTAACTCTCCATCTCAAACACTCTGCACATCATTGCCCCTGTCATGAGGATCCGAATGAAGTCTGCCTCCAAGTGCAACTCTTGGTATGACTCCGACCTGGTCTCTCTGAAACACAAGTGCAGAGATGCTGAGCGGAAGTGGCAGGCCTCTAGTACATCCTCTGACAAACTGGCCTGCCGCCTGCTCCAAAGGCAATATTGACTCTCCATCCACTCTAAGAAAAGAGCTAATTCCCAAGTACGCATCTCTGGGGCCACAAATAACATGGTTGAACTTTTTAAAACCCAGGACATCCTGTCCTCACTCTCCTCTACTGCTCTTCCCACTCCCCAATGCCACCCTTGGATCCCCTCCTGATCTCCCCTATACTATCCTCCTTCTCTCCCATTGGACCAGATGAGGTTTCTAAAGTAGTCGGCTCTTTGAAAGTCTCATGCAAACAGGTTTTCACCTGCTCTTCCAGAACTTTCATGGACAACATATCCTCTCTCGCCCCTACCTTGGCTGACTTCTACAACCATTCCTTTGACACTGGCTCTTTCCCATAACCCCTTAAGCACACCTGTGTAGACCCTCTCCTAAAAAAACACCTGCAGACCCTTCCGGCCCGGCTATGTATTTATTTATTAAACATTCTTATATCATTGCGCCACATGCCCATGGGCCTCATGGCGCTCACACATAAGACCACAAACAGACAACCTGAACAAGTAGCATTAGAAGGGTACGAAGGAGGATACCTGAGGTGAAACCCTAAGTCAAATAGCACCAGCTGTGACAAAATCAGAACAATGGAGCCTAATCAGTCGGAATGTTAAACAGGAGTGTCTTTAACTCCTTTTTAAATTTGGAGTGTTGTATCCAGGCTTCTGAGATCTGGTGGCAACAGATTCCACGGATGCTGACCTTGAACACTAAAACTATGCCCACCTGGCATTACTAGTTTAAATCTTGGTTTAACTAGTCTCCTGCGATATTGAGGCCCCAGTAGGCGAGATGGCAGCTGAAATGGCTAACGAATGCCCTATCTGCATCACCCCTTTTCTGGGAAACTACTGGAGAAGCCGGTCATCCCCTGACTGACCCACCACAGTGTATCTGCTGGCTGTCTCCATGACCACAAGTTTGGCTTCAGAACATCCAGAGGCATGGAAACTGCTCTCCTGAACATTGGTGATGACCTGTTATCAAATCTGGATTCCAACTCTCCATCTGTTCTGATCCTTCCTGATTTCCTCTGTCTTTGAGATGGTCAACCCTGACATCCTCACAAAGTGTCCCTATGATACCCTTGGCATAATGGACAATGCATTGGCCTGGCTGATCTCCTTCCTTTCTAACTGACCTTCCCAAGTGCAACTTGGCCCTTTCCTCTCCTCAACCTCACTTTCTACCATAGGGCTCTATCATATCGCCATGGTGCTTCAATGTTTACCTTTCCCCTCTTGCTCACCTGTCCTCTCCTCACTTCCAGAGTTATGCGGATGACACACAGCTCTCCTTCAACTTCCCTCCTCTACCTTCTCTTCCTCCTCTCTCATACTTAACTGTCCGATTGCTATACTAGCATGGTGCTCTGCTAATGATCTCTGCCTTATTGTCAGTAAGACTGAGATCCTCCTCATTGGGAAACTGGCTCCATGTTTCCCTCCCACTCTTGTTGGGTCCCCTTCCTTCACCCTCCTGTGAGGCAAGCAATCTTGGGGTCATCTTCGACTCCTCTCTCTCCTTCTCCCCTCACATCAAGGACCTTTCCAAGAAGTCCATCTTTCAGCTCCACCTCCTTAGGGGCATTCTCAATTTGCTCACCTTTCCCCCAAAGCTCAATGTCTCCAGAAATCTGGTTCCCTCTAGGTTGGACTACTGCAAAAGCTTCTTCCTCAATCTGCCTCTTTTCTCCCTTCACCTTCTTCAACTTATCCAGAATAGGGCTGCAAGACTTATTCTTGGCCTCAAACCCAGGTACAACATCTTTCCGGTCCTAACATCTCTCCACTGGCTCCCGGTGGCTGCAAAGATCACATTTAAGACCCTCTGCATCACCCACAAGCCATTCTGGGGTCTGGGATATTGCTACATGCAACCTTCTCTCCCCAAATACCTCGCTGCTACAGACCTTCAGTCCCCATGTTCGCCAACTCTCTGCAGATTAGATGATGTACCAAGCAGAGAGTGGGGGGTTAGATCACTTTCTTTGGCTGGAACCTCCCTCTGGAATGGCCTTCCTACCCCTCTCATACTTGAGCCGGATATCCTTAAGTTCTGCAAGCTTCACAAGACTTTCCTTTTCTCCTTCTACTTGTCTCTCATCCTCAGGTGCTTATCTCCCCTGCCCACTGTGACTGCACCCTGGCCCTTTATGAGTCTTGGAGGGACCAGTCACAACTCAACCAGTCCTCCCAGCACCCCTAACCAGTACTTGCCCCTAGGCACCCTTTCCCAACTAGCCTAATCTGGTCCAACCCCCTCACACTAGCTCACCCTTACCTCTGGTTTCCCCCAGGCACTTGCCCTCCTTGGCTCCACCTGCACTTGCCCAGTCCCTGGGGCCCATTCCTCCCTGAATTTCCCCCAACCTTCCTGACCTCCCTCTACCCCCACACTTATTGTTCACTGCACATGCACGGTGCGAATGCTGCAAGGCCTAGTAGACCCGTTATTGTTGTTTGTGTGCATTCTCTCCACTGCCCCCCACCCTTTTTTGCCTTGTGGCACTTGGAAACATTTGTGTATAGGCACCATACAAATGTCCAATAAATAAATAAATACATTGTATTACTTCACAAATCCAATAATAACTGTTTGCAACCAATGTGTGCAGTTTAGCAAAGAAATAATCTGTCACCACTTACTGTGACATAATAGCATGCTGTCTCATAACATTATTTCCAGATCTTACTAATACTCATAGACTTGGTGCATACATTATGCCACCTACATCCTTAAAATAATGCATATGTCCTACAGTAAATATATGCTAATATTATGAATCTTCATCCCGTATCTCTCCTGGAAACCCCCTTAAGCAGAGGTCATCCTCCATATCAAGTCCTAAAGATTTGAATTGGGTTATGTTTCTAAATCCCTGGTGAGAAGAACTGGCAGTGTGCATATTTCATATATAGACTGCCCAGTGAAGCAGGGTGGCCTAGATGTCCCCTGTATAGGCAACGGAATCCAACCTCTCTCAGTGGTAATAATCACAAACCACAATTCCTTTGGGCTCTTTTATGCATCTATGAGCTTGTGGCACTTCTGGTTGATAGGCAACCCTGTCTACCATCTCATGATTCTCATCAAAGGCAGTCTGCTACCTTTCTCATACCTTATAGCTTCACGCCTTCAGTATTTCTGTCTTAGGTTTGTTGAGTGACCGTATTGTCCCAGGTCTCTGAACAGCCCTTTTCACATGTCCTCATCCTTATGGAGCATATGTTAATCACCTCCACCAGGGTATTTCTTTAAATTGCGATTAAAGGTGGGGAGGCCTTCATAGGTCCATGGGGTAGGGATAACTCCAATCTAGGCCGTGGAATAGGTGGAGACTCTTTCAGATCCTCTTAGAGCCAAAGCCCTTTCCCTTATTTAGAAGGCTGTATTCTTTCCCTGCCTGTAGCCCCCATCTCAGCACTGCAAACCACAATGTGTCTCTAATTAAACCAGCTACCATCTTTCTTTTTTCTTCTTTGGATTAGATAATGTGAACCCAGACATCTCTATGGACCATCGCTCTCCTGGAAGTCAGACCTCTGCATGTACCCTTTAGGATGTTCTAACTCCCAGACAAATAGTCTGGTGCCTCTTCTATTGAGTAGTGATGCCCAAGCTTCGCACCAGGGGGTGACCACCCTCTTTCATAACCCTTCAAACATCAGTGGGTTTCATTTCAGTATAAACCTATTTGTTGAAAAAGAGTGAGTTTCTTTCTTTCCATTACCGTTATCTCATTTTTACTCACCTTTGGGTCTTGTAATTGTAATATTAACTGGTTATTTACACCGCTTAATACCCAGAGGTTTCTAAGCATGGACCCGGGGATTGAACCTGTGTTGCTCTGCGTGGTCTTGTTCCCAAGGCAAGCATGTTGCCCATGAGCTATCTTCACAAGACTTGCTCATTTTCTTTCATCCTCCATCTTTTTGCTTTCTTCCAGAATGAATACACCGAAACAACAAATACAGCAGAGCATAGAAAATACTAGCTCTAGATGTATCCAGCTCTGTAGAAACATCCTTTTTCATGCCATTCCCTATTGTTGCTTTGTATAATATTGGACCTCATTACGACCTCGGCGGTAGCCATGTCGCTATTGGCGGCATGGCTGCCGCCGAAATCACGTCCGGGTCCTCAGTATGAGGAATTACCGGGCCATTCCGAGTTCGGAAGGCCTGGTAATTCCTCCCTCCAAGGACCTGGACCGGGTCCTTCCCCATTCTCATTTCAGCCCCCATACGGCTGAATGGGAATGGGAGAGGGAGCAAACAACGGGCCATTTCGAGTTGGCCCGTTGTTTGCTCCCTCTTCCCCTCGCGGGACCCAGTAAGCACGCCTGGTTTGACCAGGCGTTGCTTCCTGGGTCCCTCGAGGGGACCTCGTAATGAGGCGGTACGGGGTAAACAGCGCCGGCACCTTTTACGGAGCCGTTTACCCCGTACCGCCAGGGTCGTAATGAGGCCCATTGAGACTTAATGTCCACCTACTGAAACATCTTGCCTCACCTTAATGTTACTATATCCTTGCATCCAGATGATTTTTCTTAATTTTAAACTTGGGAACAAATGACTGTTCAGCGTTACGTATGATTTTGGCTTACACACGTTGGCTCAATCATGCCTTTCAACACTTGGACATAGCAGTTCATTCTCTCACTGCTTGTCTTCTCCGGGTACCCATTTTCTTATCCGTTAGACTAATAGAATATTACAGTCTTTTAGTTGCAGGACAATCTGTTTTCCTTGATTTCAAAAGCACAATCAGAGCAACATCTAGCCCATCATGAACAAGTCACATAAAAACAGATGCAGTAGAAATCATTCCCAAAGGAATCCAACCTGAGATATTCGACACTGACACTCTCCCATGTATAAAAGAATATCGTTTTCACGTAACTCCCAACCCACGCACATTGCTGATCTAACAATTCTGCATCTTAGTACGGATAAGCCCAACACCGCACCCACACGTCTCCCTCGGCTGCGACACATGCATTTCTCCCCTATATTTTCGAATGATTACCGCTATTAGGCACTGTTTTATTCACACTCCACTGCGGCTCGCTCCCAGCCCAACCACAGTGCGCATTTGCACTAACAAGGCCTGCATTTAATAAATCGGCGTACACTGGACTGGCGTTACCCCCAAAGACTTCGACAACCTAAGCAGCACCTCCTGATTCAAGCCTCACCCTGACCAACTCGGGCAACTAACAACATAGCCAGGGGTGGACTGGGATCTAAAAGAGGCCCTGGAAATAATTACTGGGGACCAAAAGAGGCCCTGGAAATAAAGTTCAAAGAGGCCCCATATGACACATTTTCAGCAAGCCCAAAGCTTTTCCTATGAGAAAATGTGCAAATACCACACAAAAGAGGGGTGCAGAGGCCCACTGGGAAATCTCCAGAGTTCCCTATAGGCCAGTCCACCCTTGAACATAGCCCAGTAACAACCTGGCAAATGGCGTAGATTTGATTATGGTACCATTTAAACACACTCAAGCACCTCTAATAATGTGTGCAGCAAATGACTTTTGAGACCACCACCGCTTCAGCCACAATATAACCACCATACTACAATCAGCACTATAGCGGGGCCACTACCCACCTTTCCTCATGCTCTCCGCGCTACATCATCCTTCTTACTAAACTGATCATACCCATTCCAACAATCTTATTTAATTAACACACGACTCCTAGGCTTGAGCATACAACTATTGTCTAACCCCCATCATTCTCCCCCTCAGCTTGCTATTCAGCAGGACAATTTCCAGAAGCCCCAGACCGGGCACAGTGGACATCAAGTTTAGCTAATATACTCATTGGTAAACATGCATATGTTCACTTTACACAGGGGCCACCACGTAGGCCCACCTAACCAATCAGGTACAGACATGAACACTAACAACCTTTTTCTTTCCTTCTCCTCGCTGGTGCATTTCCTTCCTCTGCCCTCTTATGCATACACTGCGCACCATGCAATGTGATTCCAAATGTAATGTGCAAATGTTTAACATGTGCCATCAAAAAATGCAAATATTCAATGTAACCTGAACTATATTATAAATGTGTGCTATTCATCCCTAAATGTAAATACGACCACAATGCTTCTGAACCAACATTTCACTCATGTTACCTCCCTCACTCTCAAACCCCTTTTAGTTGATTGTCACTACCAACCAGTGATTTCCGTATTATCATGGTACATATGTATCATTATGTCCACTGCGATGAAGTTGTGTCGGCACCTTGAATGCTAATAAGATTAGCATTACAAACCCTTCTCAAGCAAGACTTATCATTTCTCTCATTCCACAGAAGTGAACCAACCACGTTTAACTAGGAAACAAAACACCCAGCACCTAGGTATTATTGGTTACCACAAAACATTCTCCTCTCTAACCATTGGGACAAATTAGCACTGTCCTATGGGAACCAATAAACCGGTAGCAGGATCAATAATCTAAGGACACGTTGATCAGCGCAGCACCCCAGTGTTCCTAGTGCTCTCATACCTTATACACTGACACTATTTTTCCACCTTACCACTGTCCATGATTTTGACCTTCCCAGAATCTTGCCATCATCTCCACTCACTTCTTCTGAATTGCATCTTATCTAATCATCACCATGCCCAGGGGTTACGTCTAATAATCCTCTTTTACCAACTCCAGATCGCTATCTGAGTGCCCCATTTTTCCACGTTACCCATCACATAAGTTAACTTCTTAAATACTTCATCATCCATAACCCCCCCCACTGTTTAATACACATCAGCTTTTCATCTGCATCCCACCCTCAATGCCTGTAATCACACTAAGCAACCATAACCACAGCAATTATCTTCCCCTCCCAGTTCGCATTCCCACCTCATCCCCTTCAATAACAACAGGTGTTGTCATTTATCACACAACACCATGCCCCATATCCCTCCCAACTTCCTTCACAGGACTGGATCAATAACGTCTTCCATATGGACATCCTTAGTCCCCAGTCCACTTTCCCTTCCTCCTCTATGGCCTTCCCCATGTGAAATCACCAGAGCAGTAGGTATTTTATTCGGACATTCTAAACCTTCCTCCCTTTCAAAGGCCTCACTCTTCTGCCATTCCACCCTGCATACTAGTGCAGCACTACTCTACTCTTAATTTACTTTAAACCACTTGCAGTCAATAAGAAGCTCTCCATGCCTTCCCCCTGCCAACAACCTGGCATTATGCCCTTCTGTTCACCTCCTCTACACAATCAAAAGCAGACTCATCTGCAGGAGGTTTGACCATCTATTGACACTCCATTACCTGGAATAGACTTCCTTTCTAATATTTGCTTCCCTCAACTAACAATCCAATGTTCTGAATCACAATCCCTCCCCTAAAGTGTTTCCCTGCACAACAACTACAATACTCCCGCAAATAACCCACGTTCCATTTCCTCTGCATATACCATTCACATAAATACCCTAATCTCGCAGAGATGCTTGTGCACACTTAGACACGTTAAGAAATACATGGCAGAACTATCTTGTGTTCCCCACAAACCCCCTTTGTCTCACACCCTCATCCCCTACATTACCAACAGACACACTTGGACCAGAAATACCTCGGTTCATCGGCAGTCTTCACTTGGCCGCAAATGATCAAACTTTGAGGGTTCTCCAAGCATATTGGTTCATGAGCCTAGAAACCAAACAACACATTGACTACTTTTCAAGTTCTTACTGCTCTCTCGAGCCAAATCACTTTTACCACTTCTCCTAGACTCTGTATCGCTGTCCACCATGCATCTTAGTGGTACCCCAAACCTCAGTTCCTCAGGCAAGTTTCAGGCAGACAACTCCCCTTCCCCAGTATTCACTCATTTTACCGGGAACCAGGAATTATTTACACCCAATGAACCATCCTCATCACTCCTACTTGCGTCTAACGTAACATGCAAGTACACACTTTATGCCCACAACTCCTACATAAGACAAATTCAGGCAAGACATCAGCCCATACTTCAGCGAATGGTAGTACAACACACGATGCAAGCAGAATCTGCCACTACACATCCCTCAACCAATAGTAGTCCCAGTAACCATGGGTCCCCCACCTGTCTCCTCTTCAATGTGTGATCCCTGCCCAAACACAGACTTGAGATCATGAATCTTTTTTTTGAGGTCATGAATCATTTCTGTTTTCCTTACTGAAATATGGCCCAACGAAGAACATTCCCTTTCAATAAAAAAGTGCCCCCTTGCACCCCCAGGCTTCAAAATAATAGTTTAGAACAGAAGCAAACGAGCTGGAGGAATTTTGTTAATCTTCAATGATTCTCTTCATATCCCCTATTTTCCAGAACTCATAGCACCCTTGTTGAAATCTATTCTCATTAAATGGAACATCTCACCCTCGTTTTACATCACCGTCCTTCTTCTCTGTGCTACAATGCTAAATTTGGAGTTGAACTCGCTGAATTAATACAGCACATATAGCTGGCTATTTACTTTGTAATCTCAAATAAATGAGTATTGTTCCTTGTATGCCCTGTTATCTAAATAAGCTATTCAAACATTCCAATCTATTCTTCATTCAGTGATTAGGATTTTATGTAATCTGAATTATACTTTGCATATTTTGCCTTACTTGGCTCAACTCCACTGGCTACCCATCCAGTTTAGACTTGGGTGTCATTATATGTATTATATTTAAATGTATTCATGGGCTTGCTCCAATATATCTTGGTGATCCTGTGTTTTTGTATAAACCATCTCACTAATTACATTATGCTTCTCTGGGTCTGATTCATGGAACGTTTTCCTATGGGATTGTGCCATTATAAAACACTTCCATTAATCAGGCCCTCTGTGTCTCTGCCCACTGATGTATGCATTTGCCCTCCTCTAACACAGTTCAAAATACATTTGAAGCTTCATGTGTTGTCTATAGTCTTTTCAAATTAACTGCCATTAATTATGATAATTCTGGTTTTTGACTGTTGTTGATTATTATGTGTATTTATAAATTCAAATTATGTTAAAATAATGTTGTACTGATAATGTTTTACAATTGTTCAGCACTTTGAATGAAATGGCTATAGAAATGTAAATATCTATATATAAATAAATGAATAAATGTCCTGTATAGAAACTTAAATGGAATTAAACTTGAAAACAAAGTTATCCTTCTACTGAAGGACAACATAACCATGCTCTCTGCTGTCTCAATCCCATTAACAGCAGAAAAAACATTTAATAACTGACTGTCAGAGGCACTTGACGCCATTTCCCCATAGAAACAAGCCAGCAACCCAAGAACACCAAAGCTTAGATGATACTTTGGCCACCTAAAAATGTACAGAACGTAAACAACTCACTGATCACAGACATTTGGATAAAGAATCACAGACAGAGTAACCAATTAGCCTACCTTAGACACAGACAGAGCAAACCATCTGAGATATGAAAAGCCCCATCATAATACTACTTGCATGGGGTCCACAAGGCCACAAATCCTCAAATAGAGGTTTGCAAAACGGTCTCCAAATTCAGATTTCCTACTGCCCATTCAACTGGCATATCATCCTCCCAAGAAATCTGCAACTCACTCTCAGACCACTTTCACATCAAAGGCCTCATGATAACTCAAAAATCCAAGCAAAATCAATCTCGTTTGCACCACCATCTATTGCTTTCTACTCATCCCATCCTCATCCCATCCTCACCCCAGCAAGTTGTTCCTCTTCATCTCACCCCTTTAATACCAGAATTTGGGTTGCTTATCATTAATAGCTCCACGTCAGGCTTGTCATCAGATCCCTACCAACGAGCTATGCTCAAATCACCTCTCACAGTCCCTCAACTGGCTGAAGTCACCAGAAATCCTGTAAACCACATCTCCATCACATGGTTAGCCCCTTCCCCCATATTTCAGCCTATTTGAAACCTTTAGAGAAAAAATCTGGTCCTAATCAGGACAATCCCAATAAGTACCACACTGCCAACTTCAGTCAATTACCTAAACTGGCAGATAAATCTGCTTACAAACAGTGTATCAAATTTGTCGAAAGACAAGATATCTTGGACTCTGCAAAAGCTGGTTTCAGACCCGGTCGCAATATGGAATCCTTACTTCCCTCTCTCTGGGTTGAGATGAAACGTAGCAAAGACTGAAATGAATCGTCTGCCTTTTTACGCTGGACTTATCTGCAGCATTTAATTAGGCTTTTATATGACCTGGTTGACTTTAACATTCTCTGCCAACACCTATTTTATTGCAGCAATAGAGTTAGCACCCTCAAATGATTAATGTCCTTTCTCACTGACTGATCACAATGTCTCTACATAGCCCCTTTGCACTAAATTTAAAAACATGTCCTTTTGGTATAGCCCAATGTGCCACACTCTCACCCCTACTCCTCAATCTCTAACTCAGTTGTTCCTGTTTTCATAAAATCTCTTATTCTCTCATGCTACAATTATGCAGATGATACACAACTCATCCATACAATACAGAGCAATTCTGACCTTGTTGGACACTGTAGAATGCATTAAAAGAATTGACACCAGGGTGGCTGATATCTCTTGTTGAACTCAGAAAAAACAGAAACCCATATGATATGATATGATATGATATGGCATTTATAACGTGCCTATACACAGGTGTTTCAAGGCGCAACGAGGCAAGGGAGGGGCAACAGAGGGAAGACAGCAACGATCCTACTAGGCCAAGTGTCATTCAGATTGCGCAAGTGCATGGGAAGGGGGAAGGGGAAAGTGCAGGGGGGTCGGGGAAGGGGCAGGGCAATACAAGGGATAATAGAATAAATAACAAAAAAAAGTGCAGGTGGCAAGTGCAAGGGACAAGCGTAAGTGCAGGCATCAGGTGTCAAGTGCTCGTGGTAGGACTATAGGGATACAGAGAACAGTCCACAAGTGCGGGGGTATCCAGGAGGGCAGTGAAAGTGTGCGGCTGGCAGAGGGGGGACCTGGGCCCGCGATCAGAGGGTGGCCAGGTAAACCAGTCCAGTTTCAGTATAAGCCAGGAAATCAGCAGAGGAAAGGAGGAGAAAAAAGAAGAAGCAAAGAGAAAGGTTTCAAAGTGCTTCTCGAACCAGAGATGGTTCTCCTCAACTTTCAGGAGGCCAGGGAGGCTGTTCAAGAGGGAGGCCCCGGCCGAAGAAAGTGATCAACCACCAACTCGTTGCTTGGAGAAGCGACAGACCCTGAGGGAGTTGGAGGTGGATGATCGAAGAGCTTGAGAAGGAAGATATTTAGGAAGAGGGAGTTGAAGGTATTGAGGCCACTGGCCCCAGAAGGACTTGTGGATGATGCAGAGGGTTTTGAACATAATCCGCGCAGCCACTGCAAGCCAGTGCAGAGATTTCAGTCCTGGAGAGATACGATCCCTGGGCTTGAGGCCAAGGACAATTCTTGCAGCCTGGTTCTGGATGAGCTGCAGAGGGTGGAGAGTAGAAGCAGGCAGATTTAGAACAAGGCTTTTGCAATAGTCCAGCTTGGAGAGAACCAGAGCTCTGGAGACAGTGAGCTTCTGGGGGAAGGATAGGAAAGGAAGAATACCTCAGAGGAGGTGCAGCGGGTAGTGTGACTTCTTGGAGATATCACAGTTGTGAGGAGAGAAGGAGAGTATGAAGTCGAAGATGACCCTGAGGTTTTTAGCCTCACAGGTGGGAGCAGGGAGAGGGACAAGAGAGGCCGGCCAGAGAGTGACGGGAAAGGAGGGTGTGGGTGTGCCAATGAGGAGAATCCCAGTCTTGCTGGCATTCAGGCAGAGATCGTTGGCGGCACACCACTCCTGGATGGCGGACAGGCAGTCAGAATTGAGAGAGGGAGAAGAGGTGGCTGAGGGTAGCCTGAAAAGGAGCTGAGTGTCATCAGCATAGCACTGGAAGTTGGGGCAGAGCGCTGCAATACGGTGGACAAGAAGTGTCAGGTATTGGTTGAACAGCCAGGGAGAGAGGTTAGACCCCTGGGGAACACCACAGGTGGAGATAGAGATGGAGGAGAGGAAGGACCCAAGTTGGACATGGGAGGGTCGATATGATCCATACAGCTGGGAAAGCATCACTAGAATCCCTTTTCCTAAAAGGAACAGAAATAACTATTCCAGGCTTAATCAATTCCCAAACTGTCAAAAATCCAGAAGTGACACTAGACACTGCTTTCTTGCTTTGTTCTCAAAACACTACAGTCCCCTGACAAGTGTTAACTCAACTGAAAGCCTTCAGAAAGATCCCCCATCTTTAGCCTTTCCGTACAAATGCCCATCTATTAAATATCAATAGTAATCACTAGATTAGACCTTACAAATAGACTTTACCTAGGCACAGAAGCATACCTTATTGCAAGACTCTAGAGAGTCCAGAATGCAGCTCTGCATATATTACTGTGACGTAGATAAAAGAATCATACCTCACCGGCACTTAGGTCCCTACATTGGCTACAAGTAGGTGAGAGAATTGTTTTCAAAATCCTGTGCATAACTTTCAAAGAAATTCAAGAAAATGGGCACAAATGTATCCAAGCAAATCTTAAAAGATACTTTTCCAATAATAGCTTTTGACTAATATCCTAGCCACTCCACCTATTATATTGCTGTGGATTGACCCACAGAAGTCGACCTTTCACACCCTACTTGTATACGGTTTCAGTAAGTACAAATAATGCTTCACACTGACTATACATAGGTATACATTACCTATTTTTAACCGCTCCCATCAACATCCTATGTCAGATTATTAAAAACCCACTGTTGATATTTTTTGCAAACATTGGACTGTTGTTTCTGCACTATATTTATAACTTCCTGTTGGCACTCTGGTTCTCTTTTTGTCTCTGGAGGATACCTCCGGGGCAACGTGCATGCCTTTAAAGCAAAACGGCATAGAGCACCACAGGTTCGATCCCCGGGTCTGCTCTTAGAAACATTTTATTAAGCATGTCATAAATAGCCTATCATAAATTATATTCCTACTGTACTTCAAACTCATATCCTACCCGCATGTATGACACTCCACCCCATCCCAAACTTTATGTAGAAATAGCCTACTCTCCTCTGTCTAATATCATTTTATTGCTTCACCCTAATGTTTAAACTGTGTATTATTTGCTAAAATTAACACACTTCTCCCAATTAACACCCATATGGCAACCAACACCTTTTAGTGCTATCTCTGAAGTATAATTCAAGAAAATGATCTGCCCCTCTCAACTACCATTCCATATTCCTTTCATTTTAACACTGAGGCCTCTGCATCTGGCGCGGGCTGAGAAAACACTTCTGTCTCATCCCCCACTGTGTATCTCTCTGCACTTCCTCCCCATATTTTCAAACTGTACGCCAAATCTTGGCTCTGAGATATTGCTGTCATCTGTCAATTGTAAAATTCACGGGGCTAGTTTTGTCAGTGAAAATCAGATACCATCTTAATTTGACTCTGCATAGGATGACATCCCTGAATGAACTTCATTCACTCTTGTTTTTTCAGAATGTATTGTTTGGGCATTGGACAAATGTCTATATAGTTTTTTTAAGGCAACAATGTTGTATTGCTGTGTTCACTTGACTTGCAATATTAATAAGGTTAAATAGTTACATTTCAGAATCTCTTTCTTTGGCACATATCATTTTGGCATTCACATTTCTCTAAATGTATAATTTTCTACTCACAGTTTCAGTTTCTATAATGGTATATTTGTTTAAAAATTGCATCATTAGATTTGACTACTGCACTTCTACTTTACTCCTATCCATTATGTTATCCTATATTAATGGTTTATTTTCATCCAAAATAATGGATACGACCCCTCTGCCCTCACATTAAATGTCTCTAACTGCTTTTACTTCACTGTCTTTATTGTCTTTCCATTGCTTAAGTAATGGGCTTTCATTGCATGAGGTAACAACTCAACCTTGCACATTTTAATAATGACTATTGGATAGCAGGTGCTTGGACTCTCTGTATCCAAAGAATAATGAACACAACTAAGGACCCTGTCCATTAAGAAGAGCCATTTTTTTCAGACCTTACGCCATTGATTTTGGCTCAGGATGGGAATGCCTTTCTGTCTACCTTTCCCATTGTATCAGCTTCAAACCCTCAATACATAGCCAACTATTGGCTCTGAGACACCTCTGTCACTTGGCCTCTTAGCATGGGAGAGTAACTTATGACATTGCTACTTCGTATAAAAAGCCACAAACTATCTGGAACTCTGGGGAAAATCTCAAGGCCTCATTCATCCTAATTAATCTCCTGCACACACTTAAGATATCATTGATAATTTCAAGAGGAGGTTGCCTTTAAGGTTGTACTCTTTCTTCTGTCTGATTTACCCTGTCTTGCCTAACAAACAATTACATATCTATTAAATACATCCATACTCACACATGCATTCTACCGTGTGTTATTTTTACCCTAATATTTCTTAACAAGGTGTGTTCTATTTTGTTCACATATTCTCCCCCAAATCACTCTCTCCTCTCCTCCCTTAGACTACAGTCTAGTTCAACATCCTCGGTGGGGGCCACAATTTGACCACCCACAGACCAGGACCCGGCACTTTCAGACCAATATGGGGGTTATTTGTGTAGCATAGAAGACAAATAAAATAAGATATTTTAACAAAGCGCCTTAGCTTGACTCAGACCATAGACATTTTTTATTTATTTATTTGTGTGTTAGGCGCTGAAAGCCTGCAGCCATCGGGGCACCATGACATTCACACAAAAGAACAACCATCAAAGACAAGACAAGGGGGCGGCGGGGATTCGAGGGGGAAAATCACATGAAGAGGTTTGTTTTCAAGGTTTTTCTGAAAACTCTAAGGGCTGCTTCTGATCTCAGTGTAGAGGGAAGCGAGTTTGAGAAGGTTGCTGCTTTTACTGGGAAGGATATTCATCGCCCATTGGTGCACTTATATTTGGGGCAGATAATCTGCCTTTTGTTGGAGGAGCAGAGGATTCTGGTCGGGCAGTAATGTGGAATAGGCATTTTTTTTTAGTGGAGGCTTGTCCGAAAATACATTTCTGCACCAAGATTCCCGTCTTGAACAAAATCCTTTCCTTGATGGGGAGCCATAGAAGATTTTGTCGATGCTCTGAGGTGTGTGCATGCTTTGAGACATTTTTTAACAATGCATACTGCATCGTTTTGCAAATTTCTTTAGGCTAGAGCTTGAAGCTACAATCATCAAGGCATTACAATAGTCTAGACTGGCATTACAATAGTCTAGACTGGAGATGATGGTTACTCGAGCTATAGTAGTTCTGTTCCCTTTAAAGATGTAGGGGAAAATATTTCTCAGGAGATGAAGATGTTAAATACAGTTTTGGCTCAACTGATTAACCTGTGCCTCAGAGTTCAAACTAGCCTCCACCTGGACCCCCAGAGTCTTTACCTTCGTTTGAACGGGTATGATGTTTTTACCAATTGTAAAGCTCTTAAAGGATGGGTTCAATTTCGCCCACCCCTATACAGAGACAAAAATAAGGATCTCAGTTTTATTGCCATTTAGACAAAGCCAATTAGATGACATCCAGACTTCTATCAGCTGGTAAATGCTAGTAATTTGTTGTCAGTCGAGTGATCGCCGATAGACTCTAAAACCAGCTGGGTGTCATCAGCATAATTGGTGAAAAATACACCCAAGTCGTCCAGAAGAGAACAAAATGACCTTGTGTAAAGGTTAAACAAGATGGGAGATAGGTTAGCCCTTTGGGACACTCTGCACCAGATAGGGGCCGATGGTGAAGCTGCTGGGGCCCAGTTGATTTTAGATTCACGTCCAGATAGAAAAGAGTGGAACCAGTCAACCGCCTGAGGCATTTTACAAGATAATATTTTTTATTGAAAAAAAAATCACAGCTGTGCATTCAGTCACGTGCATTATTCTTGGTTGAAAATGCTTTGAAGAAATCTTGCAAATTTTGAGTGTTTGGAGCAACTGGGGAGTGGGGACGACCTTCACGTTGGCTATTTTCCATTCTTTAGGCCATAAAGCTCTCATTTTCAAGATGGCCGTCTCCTCCTAGGGTCAAGTTCCCACCAACTGCAGTCCAGCAGGGCCCACTGTGATTGGCTGCCCCATATTCTTCTTCTGCAATTGGAAGGGCCGGTAGGCGAAAGCCGGCCCTTCCATCAAAAGCCCACCTTTAGGCCCTGGTAACTGCAGTACTTCAGCCATTTCCTCGTCTGGATTCAGAGGTGAAGCCTCTCCCCCACCACCAACAAAACAATTCTTTGGAAGCTGCAGGAGCAGTGCTTTTGCTTGAAAATCGAAGGTAAGCACTCGGGGGGCTCTTTCCATTTGCCTGAGGCATTTTACAAGAAAAATATTTTTATCCCAAAAAGTGCTCAGTCACGTGCATTATTCCAGGTTGAAAAGCTTTGAAGAAAGCTTGCAAATTGTGCATGTTTGGAGCAACTGGAGGGTGGGTATGACCTTCCCTTTGGCAATTTTCCATTCTTTAGGCCATAAAGCTCTCCTTTTTAAAGATGGCCATCCCCTACAAGGGTCGAGTTGCCACCGATTGCAGTCCAGCAGGGCCCACTGTGATTGGCTGCCCTATATTCTTCTTCTATCAATTGGGAGCACTGGTAGGCGAAAGCCGGCCCTTCCATCAAAGGCCCACCTCTAGGCACTGTCTGTGCATGTCCGGGCCAAGGAGGGTCTGGAGGGCTACTCCACAAACTATGGCACAGCCTCCAGACTTGATCCTGTGACTCCATATCTTCCTGCATTAATAATAGTGAGTGAAGGGTGAACTCTTCCATAGCCGCCTCCACCAATCTGTCTTACCTTTCACTGAGCATAAGTTCTCTGCCTTCCTTGCCTCTTCTAAGCAACATTTCCTATTATTGCATTTTTGACTCATTTAAAAAAGAAAAAAGAATGTAGGCTGTGAGTACTTTTTACTTATGTGCACCTCTCTTGCATTGCATTTGTGTCTTAATTGCATTTAGAAAATGTACTTTTTACATCTGTGCATCGATTTCTAAAAATGGTTTTAGGCAGTGTGTACTTTTTACATCCGTGCACCTCTCCTCATTGCTTTTCATTTTTTTAAAGTAAAATTTAGGCTGTGTGTTATTTTTCATTGATCTTCATTGCATTGCATTTTTTTTAAAATCAAATTTAGGCTGTGTGTACATTTTGCATCTGTGCACCTCTCTTGCACTGCATTGCATTTTTTTAAAGTCATATTTAAGCTTTGTGTACTTTTTACATCTGTGCACCTCTCTTGCATCACATAAGTGCCTCAATTTCTTTAAAAACATTGAGTTTAGGCTGTGTGTACTTTTTGTAACTGTGCACCTCTCTTGCATTGCATGTGTGCCTGTTTATATCGATTCTAAGCTGTGTGTACCTCACTGATGATGCCCAACAAGGCTGAAACACGTGTATCGGGTTACTGTTGGTACTCTTGTTCAGAGGAGAATTGCCTAGCATTTCGGCGCTGGACTGCCCCTGGGCAGGACAAAGGCTGATATGTGGTGAAAGGTCTTCTCTGTGAAAGGGACAGTGAGCTAAAGACTTGGTAGAGTCTCTCCCAGGGGTTATTCACCCAGGAACAGGTCATTAGGCTGTGTTCGTGCTGGTAGAGAGATTCCCAGACCCCCCTTTGTTTTGCATAAATTAACTTTGGGTCTCACCCTAAGTTAACAGGGTGATCCAGACGTGGACCCCTTGCTCACTGTTCTTAGAGAGGCAACAGTTTCACCTCACTGATGATGCCCAACAAGGCTGAAACACGTGTATGCGGTTACTCTTGGTACTCTTGTTCAGAGGAGAATTGCCTAGCATTTCGGCGCTGGACTGCCCCTGGGCAGGACAAAGGCTGATATGTGGGGAAATGTCTTCTCTGTGAAAGGGACAGTGAGCTAAAGACTTGGTAGAGTCTCTCCCAGGGGTTATTCACCCAAGAACAAGTCATTAGGCTGTGTTTGTGCTGGTGGAGAGATTCCCAGACCCCCCTTTGTTTTGCATAAATTAACTTTGGGTCTCACCCTAAGTTAACAGGGTGATCCAGACGTGGACCCCTTGGTCACTGTTCTTAGAGAGGCAACAGTTTCACCTCACTGATGATGCCCAACAAGGCTGAAACACATGTATGGGGTTACTGTTGGTACTCTTGTTCAGAGGAGAATTGCCTAGCATTTCGGCGCTGGACTGCCCCTGGGCAGGACAAAGGCTGATATGTGGGGACATTTCTTCTCTGTGAAAGGGACAGTGAGCTAAAGACTTGGTAGAGCCTCTACCAGGGGTTATTCACCCAAGAACAGGTCATTAGGCTGTGTTCATGCTGTTAGAGAGATTCCCAGACCCCCCTTCGTTTTACTTGTTACATCTGTTCACCTTTGTCTCTTGACATTTTTCCCTTTCTGGATTGCATACATGCCTTTGGGACTACCCTACTAGGCCACCTAGTGAGTTTAGCTAGAAATGTGCTGTGCAGTCCCTCTTCTTTCATTCCTTGACCAACCTCACCCCTATGGGTCTCTCCATTTCACACATCTTCTCTAACTGCTACACTATCACCTATCGCCCCTCTCTCACAAAGTCCTCTAGGAAAAAGTACAAAAAAGATATCTTGAGTGCAAACCCTGAAATTCCCATTGTAGACATGTATGCAATTGCCTCCTCCAGAAAGGTTGTTACTCTTCTCTGTCCCCTCTCCAAACCTATGGACCACTCCATCTCATCTCCACCTTCATGTTGCTTCGTTAATATCTATCACCCAGGCACTATCCGGGTTCAGGGTCTTCAACCCAACCTACTCTTTGACTGGATCCTACCTTCTCTCATTAACTTACTTCCTGCTGCTGCATTACACCCTATAACTCTCTCTCTCCCTTCTCCGACTGGTATATCACACCCCTGTACACCTCCTCAGAAAACTTTCAAAGGCAGAGACCTCCTTCTTCTGCGACTCTTAATGCCCGCTCAACCAACAAACACTCTGCTGACATTTGTCTCCTTCTTGAAGACATTGACCTCACCATTCTAGCTTTCATGAACACATGGTTCAATGCCAGCTCATTCACTCCTTTTGACTCCCTCCTCTCTGACGGATTCTAGATCATCTCCATGCCTCGACCTCACTGCACAGGCAGGGGGGTTGCCTTAATCTTCTGTGAGTGGGTTCCTGCTTCCATCTTACCCACTCAGCTCTACTATTTCGTTGGAAGCCTCCTTTGGAAGTTGGTCATCTCTCCCACCTTCACCCTAACAATTGCTTCCATTTACCGGCCTACAGCTGCCACCTCCCTGTTCCTCTCTGAATGGGCTGATTTCTGTTCTTCCTTACTTTCATCCACCTCCAACCTCCTCCTCCTGGGTAACTTCAATATCTGACTGGACTCCCCTGGATCTGTGTTCACTCTCTTCACTGACCTCTGCACCACCCAGTCCCTCTCTGTTCTCCCTTCTAACACCCCCAAAGGCCTTGCCAACCTTGTCCACTAACATGTGCCAGATGAAACAAATGTCAGCTGCTGCCTTCGCTTCCACCTTCATCTCTCCTCACCCCGCTACCCCTGATTCTACCCCTGACTCTGCTCTCAGCAATCTCCACCTGTCCATCACCAATACTCTTGACATTCTTGCCCCAGTCATGAGGATCCACCTGAAACCTGCATCTAAGCGTAAAACCTGGTATGACTATGAATTTGTAGCCCTGAAACAAAAGTGCAGGTAGGCAGAACGGAAGCGGCAAACCTCAGGTTCATCTTCTGACAAACTGGAAGCTGCCTGCTCCAAAGGAAATACAGACTCTCCATCTGTGCCAAAAAAAGAGCCCACATATGTGCACACGTTTCAGGTGCATCCAACAACATGGCTGAACTTTTCAAGATCTACAGGAAAGTAGCCAAACCTTCCGTAGTCTCCTCCTCCCCTTCTCCTTCCCAAGCCCTGTGTAACACATTGGCCACACACTTCACCACCAAAACTCAGGACATCCTGAACTGCCTTGCTACCCACATTCCCAACCCATCCTACACCCCCTTGCCTCCCTAGGCCCTTTTCACTCCTCCTTCCTCCTTCTCCTCCGTCTCCCCTGTCACACCTGAGGTTACCAGAGTTGTCCGATCCATGAAGGTCTCTTCTAAACAGGTTTCCCTTACTCATCAGGTCCATCAAGGATAACAATGACTCTCTGGCCCCCGCACTCATTGATTTCTGCAATCACTATTTTGTCACTCGACCTTTCCCCTCCTCTCTTAAGCACTCCCTTGTACACCCACTCCTGAAAAAACCTTCAGCAGACCCTATCTGCCCTGCCAACTACCACCTTAACTCCATCACTCCCTTCCTGGGGAAGCTGCTGGAGAAGCTGGCATTGTCCCAACTCTGAACCTGTTGTTGGTCTCCATGACCATCAATTTGGATTCCGAGCATCCAGAGGCATGGAATCTGCTCTTCTGAATACCTTTGAAGAACTGCTTGCTCCAACTCCCCAGCTGTCCTTATCCTTCTCAATCTCTCCTCTGCCTTTCAAACAGTCAACCATTCCATTCTCATACAAAGGTTCCTCGATACCCTTGGTATCTTGGTATGGACACTGGACTGGATGACATCCTTCCTAACTGACCGCTCTTCCAAAGTCATCCTGGGGACCTACTCCTCTCCAGCTTCCTTCACCACCTTTGGTGTCCCCCATGGTTCTCTCCTCTCCCCTTGGCTCTTTAACATCTACCTTGCTCAGCTTGCACGCCTCATCTCCTCCTTCTCTTTGAAATCTTAGTGTTATGCTGATGATACACAGCTATTTTTCAAACTCCCTGCTGACCCTCCTGCACCCTCCATCATCCCGACTGCCTATCTGCCATCCAGTCCTGGTGCCTCTCCAATGTTCTCTGCCTCAGCAACTGTAAAACTGAGATCCTTCCCATCAGGACCTCTGCTCCATCCTCCTCCTTTCACTCTGGCCTGCCGCTTTGGGATCTCCCCCTACTCCTTCCTCTGAAGCCAGAAACCTTGGAGTCATCTTCGACACCTCTCTCTCCTGCCTGCCTCACTCTAAAGACATTGCCAAGAAGTCACACTTTCAGCTCTTCTGTCTTAAAGGAATTCTCCCTTTTCTCACTTCCCCCAGAGGCTCCATGTTACCAGAGCCCTGGTTCAGCCTAGGCTTGACTATTGAATTAGCCTTCTCCTGAATCTTCCTTCTTCCACTCTGTGACCCCTCCAGCTAATCCAGAATAGGGCAGCAATACTTATGCTCAGCCTTAAGCCCAGGGACCACATCTCTCCTGCCCTAAAATGTCTTCACTGGCTCCCAATTGATGCACAGATTCAATTCAAATCCCTCTGCATCATCCAGAGGGCTGCCTGGGCCACACTATCTTCATCTTTATCTTACTAAATGTCCTCCCTCTAGACCAATACTGGCACCAACTCTTTGAGTGTAAAGCGTTTTGCTAAGCAGAGGGTCGGTGGTCCATCACTTTCCTCAGCTGGATCCATCCTATGGAACAGCCTCCCACTGACTCTATTCCTTGAACAGGACTTTCTTAAATTCCGGAAGATCTTCAAGACTTTCCTCTTTTCCTCCTCCTTGCCTTCTTCTCCTCTGCTAATCCCACAGTTGCTGTGATTGGTGTCCAGGGCAGTTATGCATCCTCAGGGCCTCTGACCTCCCACACCCAACCCGCCCAGCTCATGTCTACCCTCCACACTTGTCTTGGCACACCCCCCGCTCTGGAGGTTCACACTTACTCCTAACATGGCTTGAAGCCATGTAGCACTCAAACCCAAGCGCTTCATCTGTGGCTCACCCATGAGCTTGGACTCCCCAGCACTTACCCTTCTGCCCTTCTCCTTTCTGCACGTGTATGTTGTAAATACTCACAAGGCATAGTAGGTTTGTCCTGTCTTCCTTTTCCGTCCACTGTTCTTTTAAATATTGTGTTTTTGTAAGGTATTTAATTACTTTGTTCTCTCCCATTGCCCTGTGGGCTCTTTGGAACAGTGTGGTACTTGCTGCATAACATGCCCAACAAGTAACCACATGAATACATAAATACATACATCACTGTGATTCGAGTTTCACTTTTGTTAGTTTTCTGGTGATTTCAGGCCACACTGACAATAATGCAAGAACAAGTATCAGAAAGGAAACATACATAATCATTGAGTTTCCTGTTTGATTTTAAGCATTATCAATGTTAACTCTCAGGACCTTGTTTCCTCAGTGCTTCCATTTCCCCAATCACACACTAAACTTTCAGTAGGATAGGGGCTAAAGAGGTTGGTAGGGTTGGGCTTTGTGTATGAGCCTCATCATCCTCCACATAGATGTGACAACATTACTACTGCTCTGCAGGAATATAGGGATGAGTAGTGGTTTCTAAACAATAACTTAGTCCCCCACTACTTCTAAATTAAATGGCGTCCCTCCTTTGCTTCCTTAAGTTAGCATGGGCCTAGATCAGGCTTTACTATTAAAGAGGGTTGTGAGCCAGCAAGGAAGCATACAAAACAACAATAGTACTTTGGTACTATAATAAAAGGCATGTCCAAACAAGGTTCAATAACAAAACAAAACAAAAAAAAACCAACAAGCATGTCCTTAAACAAACTAAAAGTACCAAGAAACTTGTATAAACACTAACCCACTTCAACAATGAAATACACATGATGGGCCTGCTTACGGGTCCGGCCATAGCCGTGCCAGTAAAACCGGCAGGTAGCCGCTGGACCCATAATGAATTACCAGTACCAGAGTGTGACTTCCCGGTGCCACAGGGCTATTCCAGGTCTGGTGGCCATGAAGTCAGGCGCTGGTAATTTTGTTAGTTCCCATTCCCATGGAGTCCCATAGGACTGACTCTGACTCCCATAGGACTCCATGGGAATGGGGACAGGGGAGCACCAGCACCGTTAACATCTGTGCCCGTGCTCCTGTGAGATCTCTGTGAGCGGGTGCCATCTCACCCAGCAGGTCTGACCCTGGCAGGCGGCTCCGCACGAGCCTGCATAGTCATACTGTACCGGTCCAGTAAGAACGGTGCTGGTAGGCTTACCAGCCATGTTGTTACCGGACCGGCACAGTTATAATGACACCCATTGTGTAGATATTTGGATGAAACTGGTGCTCTGGGTATGATGACAGGTATATTTAGGTTATTGTCTTTGTAGTTCAATTTCAAATGTATGTTTCCTATAAAAAGGATGGAATGCAGTCTGAATTGTTAGTAGGGCCCTTAGAGCCATACCAAGGGACAAAACCACTATGTATACCATAAAATATGCCTAGTTGGACATGGCACTTTCTCTGGCCTTGAGTCCGTGTTAAGATGGTCAAATTGGTTTGACGGGAGTTCAACTCAGTGCACTTCAAAAAGTGCCAATCAGTTTGGGACTCAAAGAAAGCAGGGAAACAGTTGATGTGTACCGCTTGATTCAACTGCAGGGGTGAGACAGTTCGACTGGTTCCAGCAATGCAATCTGGTTCTACTGTGGTGATTATCTCAATGGAGTTGGAGAACAGGCAGGTGAAAGTCGAGTCATGGGCCTCAATACGAGGTGGGCAATAAGGGATTACCAGCACCGGTAAGAGCACCGGTGCAGTAATCCCTTACCACCCTACTAGGAGTTCCCTTTATGGGTCTGTGATGCTGGAAATGCATCGGAGGGACAGGGCCTCCATATCCTTGTCCTTTACTGCTTTTTATCGTGTGTTCTGTCGTGTTTTCCGCGCAGAAGTTCATATGGGACTCCTGGCGGTGCAGCTCTCTCTCTTTTGGTTTGGTGAACAGACCCGTGGGATACCCTTATGGCACCCATGGGTGGGGGTACAACCCTGTGCCCCTAGTGTATGTTTTTGGGCACCTGTGGGTGGCCCACAGAGCAGGGTATGAGCTGGTGGCAACTCCATGCTGAAATCGACAGGTGCATGGAGTATCCTCCATTTTGGGATACCCCGGCCCTGCCATTGGGATCAGTTGATTCCTGATGGAAAACAAGATGGCCCCTGTGGCCTCTTGCTTTCTATTACCCATTACCTTGTTTTCCCAAAGTCCTGGGAAGCCCTGACTCTGTCCCTTCCCCCTGACTGGCTGTTGGATGGAAGTGCCATATATGGTGTTGTTGTGAAGGCCTGGCCAGACTAGCTGGAGCCTCCCCGGTGATGTATGTTGTGGGTACCTCCTGTGGGTGGGACCTGGGTGAATAGAGTGTGTGACAAATATGCATTCTGTGTTGTGGGTGTCTAGTATCTGGTGGTTGACACAATGACTGAGACAACCCTGCCCGAAACCGGTATGAATGCAGCTTGGAGTGTTGAATGGCTCGGTACTTGTCCCAATACACATAACCTGTTGTGAGTGTCTGGAGGGAAGTGAATGGCCTGAATACCTCGTGTGCCTGATTGGCTGCCTGCATGAATGGCCGTAGTCGTGATTGGATGCTTGAGTGTGACCCAGCGGAATGAATGGGAGATCAACAGTATATCTGGGGACCTCTCACTGCTAGGAATCGTGTTCAGAAGCTGAAGTCCACTACGACGAGTAACTGGAGTAACTGACGCTTGACCTTGAAGCCCTGCTGGATGAGTAGAATTGCTATTGCTCTCCTTCACAATCCGAAAGCTGTTGTGCCTCCAAGGACTGACCCAGAGAGGACCTGGTAAGGCGCCCTCTTCCCGAGCTACGAGGGACCATCGTGCACAGCTGATTTTTGCCAACGCTCCCGGGTAGACAAACCTTCAACAGGCTGCCGACCCGATACGGGGACTGCTGCGGAACTCCAAAGAGAAGCACTCGGACTGCTGTCTGCCACTGTCGATGACCGCCGTCGCAGACCGGAGCCACCGTGCTCCCGTTTGCCTAAGAACTTCAATTGATCATCGGACGCTCTCGCCTGCATCGTCATCCGCTTGCCTCCCGCTGGAGAAGGCCCGACCGTCGACACACCGAGGAGCATCCACCGATGGGATTCCCGCCACCTAAGGACCACAGAGATGCCGATGACTCGACGCCCTGGCTGGGCCACAGTTCTTCATCATCTCTTTGCGGTCCAGAACTATCGTCACCGAGGTGCCCCGCACGCCTCTTCCTTGCAGGACGCCAACACTCTGTCGTCGACGAGCACCGCTAGGAACGAAGCTGCCACTTCCCTGCCGTAGTTCACCCTGTTCACCGTCGGACGTTCGACGACCCGTGACTCCTGCCTTAAAGGGAGGGCACTCAAGAAGGGCCGTTGATTCCCTGACACCGAACGCCAAGTTCCCCAACACCTCTCGACGATCCGTGGCTCCCGCCTGAAAGGGAGGCACTCAAGAAGGATCGGTCGACGCATCGTCGGAGAACTCTTCTCCACCAGGTTCATTGGGGGGATAAAACCTTAATAGGAAGAAGTGAGACTATTGAACATATGGACTGGGCTTGTGCAATATATCTTATTTTACAGGTTGCCCAGGTGGGGGGATCTCCACACAGAACTGTGTCTAGGTAACGGGGCCAGCATTCTGCCTATTGTTTCAAACATCTTACATTCCTGCCTATCTCTATTGCGGATTTCCTCGTTATTAATCTGTGTGACATTTTAACCGTACAGTTGATGCACTTTAATGAGATTGGATAACATTAGTGGTACCACTTTAGAATTGTATATATTTATCATTATTGACTTCCGAGTACAAAGTGTGTTATTGTGACCGTGTACATACCTTTGAATATTACTGTCATTTCAGTAATACAGTGTGTGGACATTCCTTTGTGGGGGTTCGGGGACTACACTGTACTTAAGAACCAGCCCGCATCACCTCCTGAGAAGCTAGGCCTTGATTGCTCGTCCATTGCTACCTTATAGAGAATCTTGGCTGGGGTCTTCTGTGCCTCTCCTCTACCATATAGAGAGCAGAAGTACAGACACCCCTACCAGTCTTTACAGGGTCCTCCCTTAATGCCTGTTTTTTCCAGGCATTAAAGACGGGACCCGCAAAGGGTCTTTGGAGCTAATAACGGTGCCGCAATTTGTGGTACCGTTATTAGCGCCTTCCCCATTCCCATTGAGCCCTATGGGGGCTCGAAAAGGAATGGGGAAGGACCCTGGTGAATGGGGAATTACCGCCCCCGCCAACCTTGGAATGGGGCGGTAATAGCTCCATTCACCAGGGCGGAGTCGGTAAGGGTTTGGAGGCAGCCATGGCGCTATTAGCGCCATGGTTACCTCCAGCCTCGTAATGAGGCAAACGACTAGATTCAGTTTGAGAGCATAGAATGCCAAAAGGCTGCCCATTGGGTCTTGTAGCAGTTGGAAAACAACCTGAGAGCGGTTTAGCAAGTTTAACAGCAGTTTGAAGTGGTATACAATGCCCAATCCTGATTATTTGATTCTGTCTTGATATGAGACCATGGCTCTCATTACGACCCAGGAGGTAAGTTACCGCCTGGGTCGTACCCTTACCACCATGGCGTAAACTATGCCTAGCATTCCCTGAGTCTAAACACTCATGTAACAGTTAAATGTTACCCTTTCCTCTTGAAATGGCTGGTGACAGTGGTTTTAGAACGAACTACCATGATTTTTCCCGACCGCCAACACCGGTAGCTATAAATCGGGTCAGCCATGTTTTTCAATATGGCACCTGTGACCCCCCTGTAAAAACAGACTCCAGTCATCTTTTTTCGCCATTTCTTTTACGAAAGGTCCTTCTTGTGTTTAACACTGCGCACCACACCAGGTTTGCTCCCTTTGTTCGATGCCCTTTGGCGGGCTTCAGTGCTGAAGTCCTTCTCTGGCACCTGAGTGTCTGGGGTGGACAGGATTTGAGGGAGGTGGCCCAAAACTCCCTGTGCTTAGTCTCCCAGGAGACCTGAATGCACTCTGGCTTGATTGGCTGGCTGACTGTCCGGCAAGGACAGCCACCATGCTGGGTGAGTGGCAGCTAGGCTGGGATGAATGGGCGAAAACTGCTTAAAAGCAGGGCTATGGGACTTGGAAGGCAAATGGACCACTGGAACGAAAGAACCGAAGGCGAGCTGAAGGAAGATGACTACTGCAACTCCTGGACCGTTGGTTTGCCCGTTGAAGCCCTGCTGCAGGTCCGAATTGCCTGAACCTCCATTGACAGAGAAGCTCCTTAAAGGACGACTTCTTCCCTTGAGCTGTTGGGAACAACCAACTTGCAAGCCACCTGGACACCGTCTTCATACTGGAGTGCTATTGAAAACCGGATAGCCAGTGAGAAGGATACGAGTTTGTGGATTTTGAGGCACTCACACCTTAAAACCGACACTTAGCCAAGCTTGTGGCCTCTTCCCTGGGCAGTGCAGGAACCGCTGGACATAATCCTTCTTGTCCCCATGACTGAAGCTCAGGAACAGCGAGATCTGCAGGAACTGCCAGGAACCACTGCCTCAGCTACAGCTTTTCTTCTTACCTAAGTTACTGTCCAAACGCGGTGTGGAAATCTTTTCTGCCACAGTGAAAGTTTGTGAAAGTTTCCCAACTTTGGTGTCTTGTTCACTTCTAACACGACATATAACTCTTTTTCTGGCAAACTACTTCTTCGAACATTGGCAAAAACTTAACCGTTTACTATCAGAACTGTGCTATCCTATCCAAGACTCTGAACCATTGACTTTGGCCTAGGCCCATTGAATTGCATTGTCAGTTGTAATGAACTGAAACAATTTGCCCTGCCTATGAAAGTTATTGTGCTTGAATTCTGCTAACCTTTGTCTTTCTACCCCTTTTGAAAGTTACTGAAGTGCCATTTTGCTCCCACTTCAGGGAAGCCTAACTTGTTCAGAAACGTATTGGTTGTGTACTGTAGTGTGTTAAGATTGTGATATTTAGCTGCTTCTTGCTAGTGGAATGTTTACCAACTGACTGTGTAAATAAATGTATATTTAATTTTTACCAAGAAACCTTGAATAGTGTTTGTTTGAACTACTATGATTGCAAGTCATTTGTGTAACATCTTGTACTTTTCACACCTGTAGTTTTAATTGTGTGTAGTGTTCCCAAAGGGTACTGCATGCGATTCTGCCTAACAAGAGCCCAACACCACAAGCCATGCTAGGTCCAAGCAAAGTGAGGGCCTCAGTGATGGCTGTGGGACATTCTCGGCATTGGCCACCCCCCCTGATGGGGTGTGAAAGCCATTCGCACCCCCAGGTTCACTTGGGGTGCGAATGGCTTCTTTTTTAATTTTTTTTCTCTGGCGATTGGCTGCTGTAAGTGACGTCAAACTCAGAAGGAAAAAAAAATGAATCCAAGATGGCTGCTGCCATAGGGAAAAAGGGTCTAAGACTGTTTTCTATTTCTATGGTGGTGGCCAGAGTGGGAGGTGCGGCGTACCGGGTCATAATGCTCTGCTCCTGCAGGTTAAAGGAGAGCGAGGCAGTGAGGAAAGGATGAATGGATTGGGATTGTTTTGGGAAGGGGAGGTGAGGCGGAAACCGAGAGGCACTCCCTGCTGCCACCCCACATTACAAAAAAGAATGTGCATATTCTAGCCCACTGTTCCAGACACCTTATTGGCTGAGCGTCCTTCCCTGGCATTGAATACATCTCTGAACAACGGAATCATGGAACAGAGATAAACAATTTACCATACCTGTGTGAATTACTGAACATTTTAGACTGCAGTCATTTTCCTCTATTTAGTACAATCTGTATATAGGCATCACCCTGTATAGAGAGAGGAAACATAAGAACATGTACTGCAGTTCTATGATTCTGTCCTGTCTTGATGAATTGTCCTCGGTTAAATGTGCGCCCTGATACTTGCGCGATATGATACATTAGAAATAAGTAAATACATAAATAAATAAATAAATGGCCAATCCAATTTATCCCAAACTTAATACAACCGTTTCCAACATTGCCGAATATAAACATTTCGTAGTATTGTTAATAGGGAAAACGGAATAGGGTGAGTGAAAGGCTTCCGCACTTTGTGGACACGCTGGGAATTCACTTGGCTTGCTTTAAAAGTATTTCACTTCCTGATCAATACATGTGAAATACACTGTACGTTCCTTTTGTTTGTGTTTGTTTATTCCCCATATGTCATGAACTATGATGACCTTGATGGAATGCTATTTCAACAATGCCAATAAACTATCTCACCTGGCTGGTTCTCAAACGGCAATTTACAAAAAAAGGGGGAATCCCAATAGTACTACTCAAGTAGTTGCTCTACCTTTTATCGGGTAGGTAAACTTTTTGGACGGAAGGGGTAGTTAGCAAATACCAACAGCTTAAAGTAAAAGCAATCATTAAATCAATATTGTCATTATTACATAGTCAAAAAATATTTTATTAATAGCAATTGTTAAACGAAAACACAATTCATTCAGTAAAAAACGAGAGTATAACCACTTTCGCTAGATCGTAATGAAGACTAAAACACTGCTTAAAACACGACAATATAGTCATGACATATGGGCCTAAATAAAGTTATGTAAGATATTTTTAATAGACGTTAGAAAAATAATAATAAGAGTGATGTAGGGGAATTAGCCGACTTAAACCTCTCTCAGCGCTTATTCTTAAAGTGCGTTAATCATCTAGTAGTTACTTATCTAGAGATGGGAACTCAACATGTTTCAGTTCTCATACAATGATTTCGAAACTTTCTTCAGGAGGTATGTCACTGTAATTTTAAGATAATACAGTAGATACAGAGAATGTTGTAAAAACAATAGTTGCTATCAGTCGTTGTTCTTTTTTGAAGTTTCAAACATCAGACTTTTCATATTCAGACTGCAGCTAGTCCAGTGATTTCCAGTGTGTCCGAAGGGTTCTTATCCTGAATGAAGCAGGGATTAGTCCTTGGGGTCTGCTAATGACTCTGAGTTCGGTCGTATGTGACCTAATACGTAGGGGCCTTTTAAGAAGTTGATGGTTCTTCGGTGTATTAATCTTCTTATCGATTTTTTACAGAGGAGTCAATCCTTTCGTTTTGACAATGTACTAGGCACTCTAGGTCAGCTTATTTGTAAACATTGATGCTACATCTGGTGAGTTGTTAGTACCGCATATTAGTCGGTTTTCAAGGAGTTCTAACTTCTCTGCTTTGTAGATCCTTTTGGTCTAGGTGTGTGGTCAGATCGAAATCTGATCCGTGCATAGAGAAGATACTTCTTACTCCATACCGCAAGTATAATTCTGGCGTACAGGCACACAGCTCCTTTCTAGTGAGCAGAGAGTCTTTATTACGATCTATCGAAAGTGATTATACTCTCGTTTTTACTGAATGAATTGTGTTTTCGTTTAACAATTGCTCTTAATAAAATATTTTTTAACTATGTAATAATGACAGTATTGATCTAATGATTGCTTTTACTGTAAGCTGTTGGTATTTGCTAACTACCCCTTCCGTCCAAAAAATGGTTCTCAAACGCGCCATTCACTCTAAATCCGCTGCTTCTGCAAACAAAAACGTTAAAGGTATTCGTTGCTCTAGCATTATGTTTAAAATGCTTGCACACACGTTATTTGCATGACACAATAACTACGGTGGATGACGTCATGGTGTTGTGACTGATGCAATAACAGGCTGATTGGGTCACAAATGGTTTTATCGCCCAAATGCAGTTATTTCTTGATTTAAGTTTTGTCAGGCATTATGAAATATGAGCCATTCCATTTTTGGTAACAAATTCATTATGTTAAACCTGATTTAACATCACCAAGTGGTGCTTGAGTGCAGTTTCTCCCCACCTATACTCTCATGATGTAAATATGAAAATATTCATAGCTCCAAAGGGTAATACTATCAGAGCAATCCAATCAATGTTACAACATATCTATATAATAAACACATGATGGGGCAGATGCCATCCTTTGGACAACATTCTGACATTATTTGACCAGGTGACCATGAGAGGGGGTTGAGTCCAGGAGAGCCTGGAAGACGACCTATCCCCAATTGAATCGTCCTGCTATCTTGTATTGAAATTGGCCCCTTTTTTGAGGCTAGAGATGGACCAATCCACTGTGGCAAAATAACTATATAGGGGGATCATAGTATTTCCCTCCATTGAATCATCTTTGGTCTCAAGAAGAAGATAGATTCCATTGGTACCTTACCTTTTTCCCCCACACCTAAACCAGTTAAACAACCTCTGCTGCTATCTATTGTCTGTCCTAATCTTCATATCCAATTCTGAAAACATTGTAAATTCTTTTTTCATCGCCACACTTTTTTGTTACTTTATCAGGTGTTTCGAGAATCTCTGGCTAGAACCTGAAAAGTGCACACAAAGTGTAAACAAAATAAGCACTAAGCATAATTAGGTGCTTTCTAGGTGTCCTGTCACTTGAGAAAAGGTAAAGATTTCTGAAGTCGGAGCAATACCGTCCCCCAGCTGACTCGCAGGAATATTTGGAGTGACCTGCTGCTGGACATGCACTGCCTGCAGCCACGAGATGGTGTACATGCAAGTGTTATCTGTCAACTTTCCTGTTGATAATTGCAGAAAACGTGTTTGCTTTTCCACTAAATGGCGCCGACCCTTAACGCCTGATTACAAGGTTCCCTTTGCGGGATGGCTTTTAACGGCTGCTTTTTTGCAGCCGTTAAAATACATGCCGCAAAGGGACCTTGGCGATAATTACGGCACCGTAATTTACGGTGCCGTAATTATCGCCTTTCCCCATTCCCATTATGCCCTATGGGGCGAAAATGGGAATGGGGAAGGGTAAAATGGGAAATGGGGATTTACCGCCCCACTCACCTTGGAATGGGGCGGTAAATCCGCCAACCACCATGGCGTCAGACACAGCTAATAATAATATGCTTCTCCCAGGATTTAACGAAGATTGAGAACGGGAACTATTGCAACTCTGGAATATGTAAATGGAATAAGTTGATACTAGGAGTGTGTATAGCAAAATAAATACCATGAGATGAATATTCCAGAAATGATGTGGAATGTAAATAAACTGACAAGAGGTGATATATACATGTGTACATAGAAATGAGTTGAACATTTAAATTATGTAAACTGTTTGCGTTTTGGGTCAGAAGCAGTTCGTTTTGGGTATGACAGCTAGGGAATTTTTGAGGTAGCTGATTACTGATAGGAGCCCAGCGTATTCCTTGTGTACACACCTGCATTACAGGAGCGGGCCAGTTCCCCCTGTGTTGTAGTATTAGATGAAACTAAGACAAAACAACATTCCTTAAAGTAAAGCAAGTTAGTATCATGCAGATGTGTTTGAATTGTGTAGAGTAAACCGTGCTCCACGTGATTCTTGACATTAAAACTGAGTTTGTTCTGCATTCCTAAACATTTTGCATTAAAGAAGGGCGGTGCCGTGTGTTTTGGCTTAAGGACACCCTGTGGTATATAGTTACAGTGACTACCTGTAACATTCATTTCTAGTATGTAAGCTCTCAGGCTTTCCTTTGTGAGAAAGGACTGTGTGTCTTCAGGGATTCTGGGAGAGAAGGAGATCTAAAGGCGTTTCAGTGGCTGCGTCCCACACTTGGGGAACTGAGATGTGAAGGGAGACAGGTACAGTTATCTGTACGCGGAGGCTTCCTTTGAAGCACGCCAAGTGATGATCAATGCCTTTAACACAAGCTGTCAGATTGTTCTCCCAAGTTGGTGTCTCGACTCAAGTTGGCAGTTTATTTTCTAGATGGTTCTACCTTTATTTTGCAGACAACAACACAAAGAAGAGGTGAGCGCTACACACAGAAGCCCTTATTGCGATCACTCTGATGAACTCAGAGTTAGTTTGCCTTTTAGGAAAGACTTTTAAACATATGCCATTTAAGTTATTTTTATTTGTTTTAGTAATCCTCAGTATTCTTAGGAGACCTGATGGGTTTTTGGATCTGTTGACGTCAGCAATGTGAAAAGGCATATAAATGGAACATATATGAATGCAAAATGCATGTACCCCACAGCCCCTCTTCTAGAGTTCATCATCCTATACATTCCACTATATGTTTTAATGTCTGAAATACCTCATTTGGTGTAAACAATATTCATGAACTAACGCCATTTGGTTTCTATAAATGCCATGAATACAACATCTAATTGGGATGCCACAATTAAAAATGTGCTGGCTGCACAAAGAAAGCCGCTGTGTTAAAAGTGGTGCACACTCGCTGCAGAGCACACATGCTGTGGCAGGTGCAACCTAGAGCCGTGTGTCACATTTATTACAGAAACATGTTTTGGCGTAAGATGTTTGCCCAACAGTGAATCCCTCCGTAAACATGTGGTCTTGGTGGGCCTTGAATGCCAGAGTTAGCACTGGTGTATGTCACATGGATCTGAAAGACGGCCAGGCTCCCACATGCATCTGAAACCGCTGCTGATCCGCCCCTGTCATTGTAGAAATGAGTCCTGTGATCACCCTGGCTCTGTGTGTGTGCTACATGTGAGCCACCTCCTGGAAGGTGCACATTCAGACCATGCCCTCAGGGTCTGAACCATGATGCGCGTGCTTTGATAACAATAAGCTTGCAATTCGTGCATTATAGATTTTCACAAACGCATTGGAAACACCTCCATGCCAATGAAGAAACTGCATCTTTGCGATTCATTTCCCAACGATAGCGTGGGCATATGTGGGAAGGGGCCTTATGATAAATGGGATTTTTTTGAGTGTGATGGAGTCATTGTGACCCTAGAATCCTGAATGGTCAATCATGATCTTCTTTGTTATATTATATAATGTGTATAATAAACTATTATTACAGCAACATTAACTTCAATGCCTAGCCCGCACTCGTCTTACATGTCTCAATGCATATCCATCAATACGTGCTTAGATTTCTCGCTGTTACACAGTAGACACACATCTTCATTTGAAAGGGATTGCTACTGATCTGGCATGCACTCATATTCATGGCATCAGTCATGTTAGCGTCAGGCTGAACCAGCTGCTTGCAATTGGTCGCAGTGGCATCATATCTCAAACTTGCTATAGAACTGGGTTATGTCATATTGTTAATTTCATTGAAGCCATGCTCCATTTTTAATAAGGAAATGATGTGTTTCTGTTCAGAGCCATCATTTGCATTAACAAAATACACAGCTGCAATGCCGTGGATGCACGATATTTAGCATTCATTTATTACGCATTTTTTGAGATGCTGGTGGGAATTTTAAGCATCGACGTCACTAAAATATTGCTACTCGTCAACAGATTCCATGTTGGCCGGCCTGAGATAAGGTTACACACAAGCCTTGCCTCTTTCTAACATGCGTAAACGTACACCTTGATGAATTTCTGAAAGTTGTTTCAATTCTTCTAATTTATCTGCTTAGCAGCATTGCAGTCATAACCTCTTCTGGATCCCGTTGTTCACCTACAGTGGGTATACGTGGCAAGCATTTATGATGGCATTGCAGGAAGATCACTGTCAGGGTGGGTTCCCCTTTAATTAAAATCCATCACTGCGTACATGAAATACAAGACTATTAGGTAATATAGACGCTATAGAGTATTTGGTTAAAATAAGGCTGCACACTTATTTATTATGTAGAGGGCTACTTGAAAGAAGCAAAGGTTTTCAATCGATCTCATCATTGCACACAAAACGAACACGGTGGACATTTTGGGTGGTGGCAGAAAGGAACTGCCTCCCTCCGAACACGAATTACCAATCCCTGAGCCTTCCAAAGTGAGTGGACAAATGCTAACTGTGAGCCACTTAAGCACTAAAAACCGACATCAGACGGTCCTGCCTGCCTCCTCTCTATGGACGATCAAAATGCGCACTCGGGTTAGACAGTTTGGTGTGACCAGGTGACCCGCCTGCTACCAACTGAACTCTACAAGGTTAGACAGCTATACCAGTGAGCAAAGCTCCTATTTTGGAGGGAACGAAATAAACGCTGGTGCTCGCGAGTGCAAGAAGGAAGGAAACGTCCACTCGAAGCCCAGCAATGTTATGACTGTGGAAACTGTGTGATGATGCCATTACTCCGGCATTACGCCAGCAATTCACTGTGATGGTTGTGGCAGCCTCATCCTCCTAGGGCAGCCAACCTTCCACCACACAGCCCTGCCCCAGGACCTTTGCTTTGTGCTGGCAAGGAGGGACTATGACTCCCATCAGGGTCACCCACGGTTTCTTGAAATCACTCATACATGCAGCAATAGACACTTGCTCACTCATTTACAGGAGCCAGGAAATACAATTCTTGAATGGAATATGTTAGGGTGAATTCTCTTCTAAGGCTAATTTCCCTTACCTATAGAATCCCCCTGCAGCTTTGCTGGAATTGAAGGGTTTATTTTTTTCTCCTGCTAAGAGTGAGACCCTTTTTTCCCACTCTTTGGCAGATTGCTAGTGTGTGTTTTAGGCTATCTTGGGTGCTTCTGGTCTATGGGGTTTTTCTCACCCTCATAGGAATCATCTTTTTAACATGTGTGGTACACAACACCCTCCGTGCCGTACCACAGGGGTTTCGTAGTGACCCCCAAACATAGACGCCATACCCTGGGACTGACTACCGCGGCTGGTTTCATCCCTGGGCAGTGCAGTAACTCGAACCTTCCTCCATGATGAGAGTCTTTCTTCCTCTGCTGGATCCCCCGAACTGCAGGAACTGCCAGGAACTACCGCCACCGCAGGAGCCTCTTCCACTTTTAAGGTACATTGTTCCGACAGGCCTCCCGTTTCGTTGGGTACTGCTAAAGGTGTTTTAAATCCTTTACTTACCTACTGGGTTGGCCGCCCCTATCCTCGAACATTGTCTTTCACCTTCTGCAACTGCCTTTTCGAATCGTTAAACAAAGACTTGACTGCAGCTACTAGAATGTTTTGCTCCTGGGCACATTGCCCTGTACCATTGACTCTTGCACAGGCCTATTGACTCTGGCTAAATCTGTTACAACTGCCTTTTCTAGATTGCTTCTCACCTAGAAATGTGTTGGTGCACCTAACTCTTATAACCACCTTTTCCTTCCCTCTTTTTAAAGTTGTGAAGCGCCATTTTGCTCGGTTTTCACCTCAGTATTGCATATGCTAAAGTACTGCCTTGCCTAACTTGTTCACAATCTTCTTGGGAAGTGTTGATGGTGTGTTAAAGAGTATAAACCTGTATAACTTGTCCTTTCCCTCCCTTTTGAGAAATTGCTAGAGTGCCATTTCTGCTTGGTTTTCACTGTGCCGTTTTGCGCAGTTTTCACTCTTGCTCAAAATTGTCTAGAATTTAAACAGGGAGTGGTGTATACTTTTCTTGACCGATTTAACTTGCTTTTATAACAGTGATTTGTGTGTGAACATCAGAGTGTGTAAAGTAAATATATATTTTCTTTTTGATACAACGCTTTGGTCAGTGTTTCCTTGTTCCATAGTATTGTAGTCCTAATGTGTAAACCCTGAATACTGCTCATCTCCCTCTTGAGATAAGTCTGACTGCTTAGCCACAGCTACCAACTAAATCTTTGTGGTACAGACTGATACCAAATGGGGATTTATTGCAAATACATGTAGTATTAATCTTCTGTAGTGCTCCCTAAAGTAACTGCACAGAATTCTGCCTAACAGAATAAAGTCACTACCCATAAACAAATGCAATCTACACCACAGCAACCTTTGTGTGCCAACAATGAACCTTTCCACCAGAGGTGCTCTGGTGATAACCATTGTATAGCACTTGGAAGGGTTGGGCATTTGACCAGGGTGCTGCACTTATTTTTGTCCATGAGGGTGACAGTGCTATCGTTTTTAGGGGATTTGCAGAATGTGTTCCACTACAGGGAATGCAGGTGTTGACAGAATGCTGCCTTTAATGTTAAGTAGGGTCCTGGATATAGCCACTTAATTATAGCAGGAAGCATGCAGAATATTTCTGCCATAATGAATCAACCCAGCTGTATTTGAATTTGCCAAATGTACCAATTCCAGGCTTTCATTTGATTATAACGAATGAATTTTTCCTTTTGTACTCCACTCTTTTGGAAATAGCCAAAGGCGTGGCCATACTGCCGCACACATCTGCTTTCACATCCAACTCAAATGAATCTTAGCACAACACTTGTGTCATGAGAATGTAGCTACCTTTCACACAAAAAATATGATATTTAGCTACACACATACATTATCCTCTTACACATGCCCTCCAGCTTATATCTCTAGTGTACATCTCTCCACCGATAAACATGCCAATTAGATATGAGTGGCTAGCAGGGACTCGCCAAGTCCTTATAATCTTTAATGGCCATTACGCACACATGCATGCTTGCACCTCCTAATTTTTCCCATACTTCGGACTACAGTCCCTCTGAGGGCTTTCAACCTACATGAGGTTGGGACCAGACCCATGGTGAAAGGCGCTATACAAATGACGAAATTAAATGAAATGGAAACACAACCAATCTTGTTTGATATTTTGAAATACTTTTTAATTGCGTATACAATACTAAGCATTTCACAATTTATCTAGTAATTGTGCCGGATATGACAAATTCTTTGCAATAAATTCACATTGAACCACATATAATGAAACTTTATAGGAAAATCAATACAATGGCTAATTCCGAGTCATGAAACTTTATAGGAAAATCAATACAATGGGCTAATTCTGAGTTTGTAAGTAAAATGGCGAAAATACTGACGTGCTGGTATTACCTTTACTGGCGGGGAGATCGCCAGAATTACCGACGCACTACGAGTACGCATGCATGCGTGGATTCCCCGGCCGGCAATGGTAATACCGGCATGCCAGTATTACCAGCGACAACATCAAATTCCCGGAATTACCGGTAGATAAGTGCCAGTAATACTGATACCAACTCCCAAACTTCCAGTAATTCCGGCACATGGATGCTATCAGTGGTAACACCAGGGTGCCGGTGGTGCTGGAAATAACATCACTGCTGGAAATGGGAAGGTGTGGGGTGGCCATTTTTTTTAAATACAATCCACCCTGAATCCCCCTGTTCCTGCTGCCATCCAGGATCAGAAGTTCTGTCCAATGATGTCACAGGATAAAAGGTCCCAGGCACCAGATCCCTGCCTCTGCAAGCCTACGTGTGGAGCTCACCACATTGTTGGATGCAGTAGTTCATCATGCAGATGAACTGTTTGGGGGCAGACACTGGAAGACCAGCGTGAAGAGGAAAAGTTCCATTTGGGAAGAAGTTGTGGCAAGGGTGACGGCAGTGTGAACAGTACCCCGCACCAACTTGGATTGCAGGAAAAGGTGGGATGACCTGAAGGCAAGGGTCTGAAGCTTCATTCCCAAGCACATGAGGGAGTGCACTGTCACCAGACGAGGCATGGTGGACCCTCTTCCCCTCATGCCTCAGCATCTTACATATAAAGGGGCATTGAGGGGATAGGAAGTGCTGAGGCTGGAGCAGGGACCCAAGGTGATTGTGGTAAGTACAACTGTATGTACATGTGCATGTACTCCCCAGGTGCATGCATCATCCAGCATAGCTGCACATAATGGCAATGGGAAACAGTTTGACACATGGTAGGTACAGCAAATGGACAGTGAGTCCACACACACACATGTCAGGAGTTGTTTGTGAGCATACCAATGCATAATCAATGCAGCTGAATGTGCATGAATGCACATGAACACATGACAAGCACTCATGTGTGTCAAGATCGTCCACATCAGAAAATGATGCCCCACCACATCTATGGCAAAAAGCCACCTTGGCAGGCCAATAGTCAACGTGCATATGCATGTACAGTGTACACACTCAGCAGGCACCACCACATACATGCATTAGCACCCAACCAAACAACTTGAAATGTTGAACAGTGGTATGAGCGTAATGCAAGCTCACAGACATGTCCGCTCGATGTCTAACAACATGGCATTACATTTCCAACTCACAGACAGTCCATGGACAGTGAAGAGGCCAGACCCTCAATCGCAGCCACATCAACTTCCCCAACCCTGTACAGGCCAAACCACCGGACTGCCTGCAGGGAGGCACCTTCTGGATAGCACCCTCACTGGGCCATGCCACCACAGTCATGGAAACACTAGGCCAAAGGGTGAGTGAGCACACAGATTCTTCCTCGGCCTTAGCTGAGTAACTGAACCAGGCAATTCCACTGACCCTCCAATACATCCGTGCCCAGGGGTCTGAGCCATCCACATCTGCTACACCCAATGAGAGCTCCCTACCAAACACCCCAAGGCACAGTTCAATGGACCATCTTACCACCAGGGAGCAGGAACAGACCCCCAAGTCCAAGAAGCCAAGGAAATGACAAGCTGACACTGCAGGGGTGATTTTCAGGGCCGGTGCTCAGGGAAGGTGTTCTGATGATGGGTGTTTGGGGAGGGTTTTCTGAGGGTGGGTGTTTGGAGAGGGTGTTCTGTGGGTACGTGTTTGGGGACGGTGTACTGATGGTGGGTGTCTGAGGAGGGCGTTCTGACGGTGTGCTTTTGGGGAGGATGTTCTGAGGGTGGGTGTTTGGGGAGAGGTGATGCTGTTGTGGGGATGTTCGTTTCAAGTTGCATGTTGCTAGATGTAAAATAAAATCACTTTAAGCAATGAAGGTAGCCATTCCTTATTGAGTGAAAGTGTTTAATGTGCATAGTTTATATTCACTTCCCAAAGGTGCATGGGTAATGAAATTTTGTGACCCCATCCAAAGAAGTTGTCAATGAATTCCTGATGAGCCAGTCGCCTGAGTCTATGTGCCACCTGCAGCCACCAAATCATCCTCGTCAGGGAGTGGCATGTCCACATAGAGGCGCAGGGGAAAGTTGCGCCAGATGCATACCTTGTGCAACGTATCACATGCCAGCACTATCTGGCCCACCTTGTTCAGCCTGTACATTAGCGCACCCCTGTTCATGCATAGAAATCAGAAGTGGGCCTTCCACAGGCCAAACTTGCACTCAATTGACACCCTGGACCAGACAGGAGCCCAGCAGTATGCCACCTACTGTGGCATCAGAGGATTCCTAAAATGAGTCATCAGCCACTGAAGCTGTGGGTATCCTGAACCATCCGCAAGGGGAACAACATAGGTGTAAATAATGGTGATCTGTTCATAGGTTGCATGCAACAGCAGAATTTAAATAGACAGTCTATGCATGCATGTCCTATGTGTCATCACACAATAGTTTTTCACATTCTGGTCATTGCATGTGGAGTCACCTAATCAGGGGGGGTCTATCATGGTACATTTTGTGCACAGCTCACAGCCAACACTCATATATTTCATGGTCGGTATTTGACAAGGCAGCATGACATGCCGGGTGGTTTTGAGCTTCGCATTGCTCCCTTGAATGGTTCCTGTTGGGAGTCTGGGTTACATGTGCAGGTACTCTGTTATGATCCATTGATGAATTAAAATACATGGTGCCCAGGTTGCATGCCATGTCAAATGCCAGTGTCATGTGCCTCTGTTGCAGTTTATCAGGACATCATTACTTGCATGGCAGTGTTCTTCACGCCTTGACATAATGGACACCCCATGGTCTCAATTGGTGTTGCTGGTCCCTATCCCTGTTTGTTCCCCACCCGCCTCAGCTCGCTACAAGGATTTCTGGAGCTGGGCAGGCTGTTTAGACTACCAGGGTGCTTTAGTAGCAACTACACTCCTTGTGTATATTTTATAATGTGTGGTTTGATTTTGCATGGACGGTAACCTTGCTCATTGGGTATTTTTCTATCTGTCATGTTTGCACTTCTTCCCTAGCTCTTGGGGCTCCCCCTGGACATACGTTGGACACCTTATATGGGCCACCCCCCACCCTTGCAGACCATGCATGTAGTGGGATATGTGATGTTGCATTCTGGTACTTGTAGTCCAGTGTGTGTGTCCTACTCAGGCTTATGAGCCTAGAGAAACTTATTAACCAATTTGAGGTCTGTGGAATTTTCAAAGGCTTCAAGACAGGCAGACAATTTATCAACATGGCAATGTGAGGAATGTATACATATTTTGAAATCAACACCATGTTTTATGCAGAGAAAGAGCACATATAGTTAATGGACAAGAAACTGAATAAATAATAGAAATATAACATCCAAGTAGACTTTTTAATACAACAGCCTAAGAAGGGTTTGTTGTGGTCATTGCAGGGTGAACAATGTCTACAAAAGCTCCAAAAAAGATATTGGGCCTCATTACACAGTAGGCGGTAGGGGGTTATTGGGGCCGGTAGAGCTGCCGGCGCCGTTAACCCCCTACCGCCTCATTACGAGGTCTGCTCGCGGGACCTGCAAAGGACGCCTGATTTTACCAGGCATCCTTAGCGGGTCCCGCGAGCAGGCCAGGATGCTAACTACGGGCCCGTCATTAACTGTCCCGTTGTTAGCATCCTCCCCATTCCCATTGAGCCCTCATAGTAGATGTCAGCAAAATGGTTAAAAAAAGTAGCAGTTTTTTCACAAAATCTCTGAACAATGATTCCATTCACGGACATTTTGGAATAAAAAACAAAAGGATATTTTTATAATGGAACCAAGGCATTGTGCCCACTTTTCCTCTGCAGTGTTTTTAAAAAGTCATGTTTTCAAAATGTTGCTTCTTCTTAAGGTTGAGTGGTAAATGTTGTGACATATTGAGTGAATGTACGATGAGTGGAAACACAATGGAAATTATTTCTAAAGGAGCCCAGGCTTTGTATCCAATTTTCTTTGGCACTGTTGATTCACGGCTTGTAGTGGCGTAAATATTTGTGTGTAATGTTTGTAGAATTTGTTATCATCTGTGGCAGTGTAAATTGCACGCAGGGCCTGTTCACAGGCCAAGTACAATCGACATCTTTGCTGGCACTGATGAAATACAGCTTGTTCTGTCATAAATGTATCTTCAGAATTTTGGATGTATCCTAAGTTGGGTCTTCATTTTTTAAAGGTGTTTGTGGGTCTTGTCATCATCAGTACATAGGAAAAGTCATCATGGGCACAGTCTATTCCCATTCCCATATTATCCTGGCACTGAGAATGCCCATATTACAGTGTTGTAATGAGGTAGATTTTCTGCATTTTGGCTGTCTTTTAGGTTGAGTGATAGTGTTTGTGAAATGTTGTGTGTGTTGTAGGTTAAGTGGTAAGAAAGATATAATATTACAAGTTGGGCAGTGTGGGTAAAATGAGGTCGTATTACTGTATACTGCTGCATTACCACACCACACAACTATGTTTGGCAGAATGTCAGAGGATTCACCTCCAGCTATTAGCTGCAGGTAAATCTGCCAACTTTCTGCACAACTTTGACATAATTACCATGGTGCAATTGCCACTGCAGTAATTCTGCCGAAATTGCCCTTTTAGTTCAATGTACTCAAATAAATGGGGACTAACACCACCCACCACCACTTGTAATAGAGCAGTAATACCGCTGCACCAAGTGGCAGTAACCGTAATACCATTTGGTGGTATTGGAGCAGATTTACCACCCAGATACCACCAAACTCGGGAGCCCAGGCTTTCATCCTACTTTTCATTGGCACTTTTGATTGAGGCACTGGTGGTGATGCTGTCAAAGTCTCTGAGGAATGATTGTTAGTCTTGGATCTGCCCACATGCCCACATCTTTCTGGCACTGATGATATACAGCTTGCCTTGTGGTAAAGTGTCTGCAACTGATTAGATGAGTTATAGTTTAGGTGGTGTCTTCTATGCCCATGTCCATATTTTCTTGGCACTAACAAGGCATTAATTATGGTGTTGTAAAAAGGTTGTGTTTTCCGAATGTTGGTTATTTCGCAGGTTGGTTAGCATTATTTGCAGAATTTTGGATGTTTAATAGTTTGGGTGGGGAAAAAAAGTAAATATGTTTAAAGGTGCCCAGGACTGGCCTCATTACTACCTTTCCTTTGCTCATATGAGAAACTGGATGTAGTGTTTTACAATTTCTATTGAACGTTTGTGGGCCGTGTTACTGTCACTAGTAGTCCAAAGTGGCCAGACCACTACCCACTTTTCTTTGGCACTGATGATGTACTACATTTAGTGTTGTACATGTATTTGTGGAATGTTAGTAGTATTTTAGGTCTGTTAATATGTTTGTTTAAAGTTGAGTGTGTAGTTGGTTGGATGGTACGCAAGGGTTAATTGTAGACAGGGACTGAAGCTTTCACACTGTGTTAGAAGGATTATCATAGTGCATCAAATGGAAGTGGGAGTGGTTGTAGTTGTGTTGGTTTGGCTGTGTTTTGTGCCAGGGTGGTGTGCTTATATGGCACTGTGTCTAATAAGAAAAGAAAACATTTAAATTTTAACGGAATACATTTTGGAGAATGTTACGAAAAAAAAATGTGCCCAAACATACAGTATTTATAGATATATATTCAGTGAAAAAACATGGTTAATGGGACGTTATGGTTACAAGTAAAACCAAAAAACCCTTCAAATTCACCAGTTATGCTAGGCTAAGCAACTATAACTTGTGCCACCACCGTGCACTGCTAAGACTAACAACCTAGACATCAACGATGACATCACAAATGTCATTGAGGATATCACCGATTTAGAAACATGTGTTATAAGACACAAGCCCTTTTTTCTCACAGAAATGGCAAGCACACTTGAATGGTTAGAGGAGAATTTGCCAAAAGAAGAAATGAGCAATGATAATATCTCCAATGTTATACAATAGATATTTTAATGTAAGCAAATGATGTAATTTGTACACACATTACTAAAATAATAATTTCTCTTATTCTTACAGTGCATAGTTTTCATGAAGAAACCATGCCCAGTTGAATTATACCCAATCCCTAGAATCACAAACAGAAGCCCTATCCCCAACTGTAAATGATCAAATCATGAACTTGTCCAACAAATTATATGAACTTAGTAATGATTTGAATGAACTTCTACAGTATGTGAAAAATCATGTAATTAAACATTTTACCTAGCACTCTCCTTCTTGCACCTGTCTCCCTTGTTCCTAGCAATCATCTGCAGAACATTCTGAACATTATAATGAAAGACACTTTGATGAAACCTCACTCCCTTCCTCCCTTCATAATTATTGTACAAAAGTTCCTGATTCTCCCCTTAATGTTTTCCATTCCGATACCCCATCCCTTTCTTGAATAAATATATTTTTTGTGCTTCAAATGTTTTGTTTACTGTTATGTAATTTGTCTTATTTAAAAAATATATCCCATTATGAGTCCGCAGGCCACGCGACCCTGTAGGGTGTCCAACACTAAATGCTGGTGCCCCCGGACAGGCGCGATGTGTGGAGATGTCTGCTTTCATATGATGCACTTTCTGGGTGTGGACACCCAGCACATGCGCCCTTTGATTCCCTCTTAGCGGGTGTACATGGACAGCCACAAAGGTCATCAAGTGAACGCACCCGTGTGGCATGGCAGCGGTTTCCATGTACGGTGTCCGTGGCCGTGACAGTTTAAAGTGCTTTTCCAGTCAATCTGGGGTGTTTCAAGCAGAAACGTCACCCTCGCACAGCTCCAAGACCCATTCTACGTTGATCTGGCAACTTTTTACAACTTTTCAAGGCCTATTTTCGACTCAGTATTCTGCAGACAGTACAACTGTCCTCAGAAAGGACCCGCCCATTACTTTTCCTCATTCTCAATCTGGCTATCCAGGAGAGAGCACCTGCTTGCAGTATACAAGTTCCTGCTTAGCTGCTTTGCAGATCTGTTTAGTGGACAGCACCTGCTTCTACAATGTTGTGCAAATTGGTGACCATGGCATCTCTTATGGCTATTGATTCTGCCCAGCCACTCCCACCACCACCACCATCAGCAGCTGGAGTGCCTGTAGAGGGGAACAGGCACAATCATACAGAAGAGGAGGATCAAGATTCAGAAGAGGATGAAGTGGAGGAAGTCCCTGTTACAAGTACTCGAAGGGAGTCCTGCATGTGGCTATTTTTTTACGATTGTTGGAAATGTGCCAAAGGCTTGTGCAAGCAAGGTTTGATGCACTGAGTGCAAACTTGTACTCAGTCACAGTAAACCTGGCTTCTATTTCTACAGTAATACTTCCATTAAGCATCACACAAAATCGACCCACCCGACTGCTCTGAGAAAGTTGACACCTTTCTCAGATAAGAGCAGGTTGACTTCTTCAACCCCATCATCTTCATCTTCTCCTGTCACCACAAAGGATACTTATTCCTTTGGGGTAGAGGGCCCCAGCGGTGGCTTCACAGACCATACAAAATACTGATGACCCTTACCTTTTGAGGGTCACAGTGCAATGCATGTACTGTGAAGCACCAATCTGTAGGGGGGCACCGTTCTGGAGTGCTATCGAGGCTGAGGTCAAGGAGCATGGGAAAAACTCCCACCTACCTGATTAAGGCCCACCCAACATCTTCCTCTCTCCACCTGCCCCTTCGTCCCTGTCATTGGTGCCCATTCTCTCCCTTCCCTCCCCTACCTTGCCTCTGCTGAGAAAACATACAAAAAAAGATTCCTTTAGGAGCCACATTCTCCAGTTAAAAAATAAAAGTGAGAAAAAAGTCACAGGCCCCTGTGCAGCCTGCAGAGTCTGCAGATAGCATGGTAGTGCACAGACATCCAAAAAAATGCAAACCATGGTACAATGGAAATCATTTAAATTGGTTTTCTGTTCAAAAGGGTGGTCCTTAAAAACTTAACTAAGAAAACATTTCACAGAATTTCATTATTTCCTCTCTCTTTCACAAAAACTGCATCAAGGCATTTTGAATATTTTCTGCAAAAATCTGATTACCCACACCAGTTTGATGATCTCCATCTCGTCAAAAAATGTTGGCCCTATTTAATTTAATGTTCTCATTATGAAATGATTTCATGCCAACATCTCGAAAAAAAAGCAAACAAAGCTTTATTGACATTGCTCCTCGCTTTTTCCATTTGCTGACCAAATATACTGGAATGCATCAACATCTGTCTGCAATGCGTGAAATGTGTTCTTCATTGTAAACTGCAATGAAATTCCTGTCACGTCCCTCAACCTGTTCCCACCAACATGAATGATAATAATGTCTGGATGTTTCAATTGAACCATATTTGCACAAAATGGGAGCAAGTCCAACCACTTTATGTTTCGCACTCCATACCAAAACACTTCCAATTCAGGGAATACAGGATTTTTGGCTATTCCACAATGCTCAGCATAAACCTTCAACCAATGCACTCACAATTCCCCAAACATTCAAATACTATGCCTGCTGAAAGACATTGCCATGGCCATTTCCAATCCTCTCACAACTTCTACTAACAAAACTCCCGCTCTCTTCCTGTACACCACACCCAGAAACCTGGATTGGCTGATCCTCTGATGTCCATAGTGGGCACCACGACTATCCACGGTCTCTGCTGTCCCCTTTCTATTCCAGGCAACCTCAAAATACCTGGATGTGGATGTGCCATCCGTGGATCTCCACGGTGTCTGCGGACGGATCATCAATTTGAAGGGGTTAGGAAGGTTAACACTTAATTTAAACAATGTATTATACATTGGTGGCTCTTAAAAGAGCCTTTTTCTGTTTTTTTCAGTTTTGATTTTTTTGCTTTTCTGATTTGTCTTTCCTAAAACTACTTACAAATGTTTTCATATGCACTGTACATCTTTTTCACATAAACTTTCTCAGTGCATTTTTAATATTGACAAGAAACATCTAATTCCCATAATCAGTGAAATACACTCCATCCCTCTGAATTTCTTTTGCACCATACACCTTGATGTTTTCATTTTCAAAATATGCCATGCCCACACCATTGAAAAAAGCACATACACCTTTATTTACAAGGTGCCTACTTGCTTATAGTTGTGCAAACAACACATTTGGGCATCTCGACACTTCCCTTGGATGTATTTCTGAAAAAATAACCTTTACACATGAAATAGTTCCTTTAAGCCTCAGAACATATCTTTTAATGAAACCTGAATATATACTGGTGTGACGTACCCTAAACTATTTCCTCCACAATGAACCACAGTAATATGTGGCCATAGAAATTGAACCATAGTCTTACAAAATGATAGTAAACTCACCCTGTTTAGCAAATACACTGTATGCCAGCAAACCTCCACTCCCTCCAAACCAATAGTACCAGAGATGCCCCACAACTCACTGTACCTTTTCAAAGTATTCACCCAAAAATCTCCCACCATCCGTACAGTGAACTTTTTTTAGCACTAACCATATCCATCTTCCCTATGCACAACAATCAAAACACATACTACCCTATCGTCCTGTAAACTACAACCAGAACACCTAATTGGCAAATCACCACAATCCCCTTTACATGCCAGGCATCCTTGAAAGACCCGGATGTGGCACGTGCCATTTGAGGACTACTGCAGTGTCCATGGATGTCGCGGGCAATTAAAGGGGTGGGGGGAAATTAAACACAATTTAAGTTATTTATTCTTTAGTGGTGGCTCTGAAAAGAACCTTTTTTTGGGTTTGTTAAAAAACACCTTTTTTTCCTTTTTTTTTGCTTTTATGTACAGTAGTACTGTACACTTTACATCTTCATTTACCATTTCCTTATAGGAACTTCTTCAATGCATTCCCAACATTGTAAGACTGTAAAGGAAAATTGAATTTCCGACATCTGTGAAGTAAACTCCATCTTGACAAAAAAAAAAAAAAATCACACCATCAGAACTTATATTATCATTCTCAAAAGATGACATTCCTGCAGCATATAAAAAAGCATATACACCTTTATTGACAAGCTGCCCTGATTCTTCAATTTGTGGACTGGAAAAAGTTTGTTGGACATCTCCATGTCTGCCTCTGATTTATTTCCGAAAGAATAATGTGTACAGCAGGAAACTGTTGCATTAGGCTTTTAAAGAAATCCTTCAGCACATAGACACCAGAGTCACAAAACCCAGACTGTCCCACCCACAATGTACAATCACAATGTCTGCGCTTTGTGAATGCTACCTGATGTCCAGAGACTTTCGTGTTGCCCTTGGACTTTGGAGCTGTTGCATTGTGGGTGAATATAATATAAGGAACTGGTAGCAAATTAAGGGTGCACTGATAAAAAACCTATGAAATTCAGTGAAAAAACATTGTTAAATGGACTTAATGGTTAACTTGCACTAATTAAAAACCTTTGAAATTCAGTGAAAAAAAACATTGTTAAAGGGACGTTATGGTTCCAAGTAAAATTGAAAACCCCCAGAAATTTACCAGCTATGGTAAGCTAAGCAACCATAACTCGCGCCACCACCGTGCACTGCTAAGACTAACACCCAAGACATCAACGATGACAGTGCACCCGTTTGCGGATATCCATGTGCATTCGACCGGCGCTCTCCTGCCCAATGGAGTCTGCAGACAGCCATCCCCTCCGCGGACATCTGCGGACATTATCATGTCACTGTGGACATTTTGAAACCACATTTTTGGCCAATATAGGATGTTTCAAGTGGAAAGTTCATGCTTGCAGAGCTCCTAGACCCAGTCTGTGTTGATCTGTCCACTTTATACAACTTTTCAAGACCTATTTTCATTGCAGTAGTCCATGGACAGTCGCGCCATCCAAGGACAGAACCTCTAAGCGACCCACCTATTAATTTAGTCATTCACAATCTGACAGACCAGGAGAGAGCCTCTAAAAGGAGCAGCTGCATTGCATATGTTTTGCTTGCATCTATAAATTCACCCGTGGCCCTTCCTTCTCCTTCCAAGGGGCCACCAACACAACCACAACCATCATTTCAAGTTACTGCATAGGGGAATAGGTGCAGAGATGTTGAATGAAGAGGAAGAACAAGATGCGGTAGATGAAGTGCCTACCGCCAGCACCTGAAGTGAGTCATGGGTGTGGCAGATTTTCACCACTGCGGGTATACAGAAGTCTTGGGCAGCCAAGATGAGATGCACTGAGTGTGGGGTCATAGTCATGGAAAACCTGAGCTGGACCACCTCCATGCTGTTCATTTCTCAGGGAAAAGCAGGTTGACCTCTCCTACCACCACACAGGCTACTCCTGTGGTGCAGAGGATCCAGGCAGCCGCCTCCCAGGCCATGCAGAACCCTGTTGACCCTTACCTTTTGAGGGTCACAGTACTATGTGTGTACTGCGACACACCTATCTGCAGGTGGTAGCAGTTGCAGAATGATTTTGAGGCGCAGTCAAGGAGCATGTGAATCATTGCAACCTATCTTAAATTTAAAGCCTGCCCAACATCTTCTCCTGTCCACCTAGCCCTCCGTCCCTATGGTTGGTGCACCTTCCCCCTACCAACCCCTATCTTACCTTGCCTCTCCTGTAAAAAACTAAAAAAGCAACCAAATGCTGAATCACAAAATACAAAAAAAAGTTTCCTTTTGGAGCCACCTTTCACAGTTAAAAAAATTGCAGCCTGATTAGTCCAGGGATAGTGCGGTAGTCACCCGACACCTGGAAAATTCCAGGCATTGGTTGGGGGAATAAAAATCACTTGAATTTTTGTTTTTTTCATTCAAAAATGGTGGCTCTCAAAAGAACCTTTTTTTCTCTTTTTACATTTTATATATTACTTTCCATCATTTGGTGTTATATACCAAACAAATAAATATTCTACTTAACCTAATTATTTCATCAAACTTTCACTAAAAGTGCTTCAATTTCTTTTTTGTTTTTCCTTTTCGTTTACTTCAAATACTGGGAAAAGTCCAACTACAACTCCCACAATACAAAGAAAAATAACAAGGTTTGATAAGCACTACATATTGGTATGGACCATGTTGGCAAGTTTGCATATACTGCCAACATATTACACTTCCAAATGTCAAGTGCCACTTAAAAATGATCTAGAAATCTTTTCCATCTGCTTTTCATTTCTTTTACAAAAAAGTTACACAAAGTGCTGCTATAAATGTGCATATACATGTTTTAACTTTCATGAAAATGCTCCTAAAAGAAGGATTTTTAAACGCTCAACATTTTTCATTTTGCATTCCATATAAATGTCACACTTTCCAACCTCACTCGCTGGACCCCCATAATGCCACATTCTCCACCTGCTCCCATATATGTGTATACTGCCAAAGTATCTATATGCAACACTTCACCTTAAATACAAAGTACTCTTCTTTCCAAACCTCTAATATAAGACACCAGGCACTGATGCAACAATGGTCTGCCATTGCATTACCACTAGGCCACAGTTTCCCTATTCTTTAAAAACACTGCAACACATTACAAATACATTGCACCTCAAACACAGCACTTCTTTTATTAAAATCAGCAGCACATAAAAAGCCTAGATATGCACCTTTTTCACACCCATGTTTGACCTGTTCCTTCTAATGTCCCAAACAGCACTATGCATACTCCAATTGTTCTAACAACATAGTTAACATACTTTAGTACACCACCCATAACACAACTTTATTAACACTTTTCCCAAAAACTCCTCCACCTTCTTAAATAACAATCTATTTTACTAAAAGTATGTTACCAGTACCACATATACCCACTAACTTTCTTTTACAATTATAGGAAAGAAGAAGATTACCAAAGACAGCTACCAAAAAATGAACACTCTTCACAGCCTACAAAGTAAGGGAATTAATATAGCATGTGTATCTCTCTAATTGTAACAATGTTCTTCCACTATATATTAGCCTAGCATATTATTTTCGATTCAACAACATTTGTTTCACATGTTAGTCATTACATAGTAACATTCACACTATTTCTATCCCCATCTAAATGCCACCATTTTGACAATCACTGTTTTCCTCAAAACATCATAATGTCCCTACTTATTCAATCACACACCACTCTCTTACTCACTAACCCAAACCCATCACACCTGTACAAACACTTACTCTTACAACCTTCCCAACTACACCTATCATCCCAGTACACAATCACACAGCACTTTATTCATATCTACAATCACACCCACACACCCATGCACAATACATGTGTATACATTCCACAACTTTCAAACCCAAACTTAGTTTTTTTCTCAACAGACAGAACAACATGTTTGCTAAAAGCAACTCCATATAAAACAAAGAAGAAATAGAGCAGATAAGAATAAAAGCAAGACATACAGTCATCCACCTCTAAAACAATGCATAGAAAACATTAAAACAAAAGAGCTAGTAATGTCACTCAACAAAACAAAACCAGACACCAATAAAATAATCTAGGTGTTCTTTCAAATATATAAAGTACAAAAACATGTACAAACAAAAAACAGACCTAATAATAAACCTATAACTATCAATGTTATCATAGCCACAGTAAAGGATTCCTAAAAATTAATATAACAAAAAATGTCCAGAAAAGCATTCTTCAAAATCATATAAAGACTGCAACAAAGTTACAATCCACGCCTAAAAATGACTGCAGAAGAATAATCCTCTAAGCTCCAATTGGCAGCACATTTCTACTAAAGAAGAAGTTGTTTACAATGATTTTTAAACAGAATGAAACTAACTGAATTAATCAATAAATTACAAAAAGTACTTATAAACATGGACAATGTCAATGTAGATACATTTTCAAAGTTCTGTGAAGGTGAATGGATGCAAACAACCAGCACAGAACTATATTTCAATTAAGGGGCTTATAAACAAGAACAAAAAAACAATTGCCATTGATAGTGACAAAGAAAAAGAGCAGTTAAGAATAAAAGCAATACATATAGTCATCCTCCTGTAAAGCAATGTATGGAAAAAATTAAAACAAAACAGCTGGTAATCTCACTTAACAAAACAAAACCAGCCACCACTAAAAAAATTAAAAGTAAAAAACAGTACACCCATTTCAAGCTATAATACACCTTTAACCGAAAACGGCCAAACTGCCTCAGAGTTACTAAAAGGCATTTGTAGCAAAGAAGCATATTTGCGATTAGATCTTAAAGAAAATGGAGTAACTCTAGGAGTATGACGGCCAATAGATCAATCATTGATTGTACAAGTTAGGATGTACCAACAAAAGACAAACATGTTTGGCAACAACTAGTGAGCTTAAACAAAGTCAGACAAGCCCTAAAATATCTCTAAGAAAACAATCAGTACAACAAAGATATAAACATAGAGGAAACATTAACGAGAAACCACCTAAACAATTCAGGAGCCACCAGCAACTGGCCAATTCGAAGGTGTTGATCCTATTAGTGCAGACCGCATACATGAGTATACAATTCACCCAATACAATCCAAATACACCAAAAAGAAGCATTAGAAACATAATAAATGTGTCATGCTAAAGGATCCCCAATGAGCATATGGGAGAAAAGTGTAGAAGCATGTTCTTTTCCTCTAATCTTTCCCACAGGAAAAGGAGGAAGATATGATGAAAGATCCATACAAATTACTGCATCAGAATATCGCTCTTTACAAATGTATTCTGAAGACCCCAGATTCAGGCAGAATGTTGAATATATTTACCACTTCCTGTTCGAAAGTGAACTAGCAACTCTACGTCAAGTATTACAAATCTCTTGGCAAGCATGCGTGATACAAAAGAATAGTGGTTCCGTCGTCACACTAATGTACGTTGTATGCTAAGGAACCTAGGCCCACCCACATGGTTTGTTACTTTAAATTGTGCAGAATACAAATGGGATTACTTCTTACGCACTGCAAACCAAAATAAAGAGAGAATAGGTATAAAAACACCAGTAGAATGCTGTTATCTTGACCATGTCAATGTATCAAGGTACTTTCACCATTGCTTCATTGCCATGCTGCACTTAATCTTCAATAAAACTATCCTCCACTCATAGAAGTGGAACACTTCTTTTGGAAAAAAGAATATAAATCCAGAGGCACACCAGACAACCAAGCCTAATTAATCACATAAAGTTATCATATAAAACTCTGCAACATAGAGAAATGTATTACATCGCTATACTGCAACTTTAGTTCGGACTGGGTTCAGTCTGTGGACTTACTTCCCTATTCGTTCTATGGACAGGCTGTTAGGCAGAAACCTGTGCAGTTCCCTTTGGGAACACTGCAAAAGATTTAGGACTACAGGTGTTAGCAGTAAACCCACTTGGTAGCAGTCCGCACCACCCAGATTTACCTTGTAGCTGTGGCTGAGCAGTCAGACTTCCCTCAAGAAGAGTTAGGCAGTATGCAAAGTATACACAATAGGCACTCAGATACAATAATACAAGCAAACACTGACCAGAGCTTTGGTATCAAAGTATATAATTATTTATTTAAAAACACACTGTTTGAAACACTCCAGCACTCTTATTGTAAAACACTCTAAACACAGTTACTATTATAATATATACAACACTTATTCCTTATCAGATAAGTCTTAGTTAACACCACTTATTTCCATACAGAGGTGAGCACTTAAATATAGATGGCACTCCAATAAGTTCATGAAGAAGGGAGGGAAAAAGAGAGAATATGGACCGATACACCACTCTAAGATTTAGGAACACTATTAGCAAGTCAGAGGAGCAAAGGTCACTTGTGAGCCAAAGTCCATAGGATGGGCCCACTCTTAGAGAGAGCAGAGCACAAATGCGCCCAAGATCACACAGTTACACTAGGCTTAGAAAGTCTTGCAGAGAGTTCGAAAAAGAGTTTAGAGAGGCTCAGAAAAGTTTAGCCAGGGTGTCCCAGGCTAACCCAGGTTCGAAAGCCAGGGGCTAAATCTACCACGTACAGTCGGTGGCAAGGGAAGCCAGGCGGGACACGGTATCTTAAGTGGGAAGGATCCTCCAGCGGTGGCAGTTGTTCCTTGCAGCGGGTGCAAGTCTCGTCGTTGTCCAGGGGAAGAGAAGATCTCGACTTGGAGGAAAGATGAAGGTCGTTGCACTGCCAGGGAAGAAACCAGCTGCAGAGTTTTCCAGTTAAAGGTATTACCCTTTATTTCGCGGTCGTGGTAAAACATGGTATTCCGGTTTCCGGGGTGCTTGGCACAGGCAAGGCGGCCACGAGATGCGTCGGGAAGGTGAAAAGATGGTGAAACTGGTTATCCCCACCAGTCAAAGGAAGAAGACCCTCCGGTGGGAGATCTCCTCTGTCGTTTGAAAAGTGGTGAGACGGTCCAGCAGGGCTCCACCGGTGGTGTCATCGTGGCAGGTCGGCTCAGCTTCTCCCTTTTCGGATTCTTAGGTCCTGTGGCGACTTCTGAAGTTCCAGTCCCCAAAGCCCTGCTTTTATGCAGAAAACCCCCATTCACTCAGCCTAGCTGTCACTCAAACATGCTAAGTGGAGAAGCCCGCCAAAAAGTGGAACAAAGGGCTCGACTTGGGTTGGAGTCACAGAAGAGAACACAAACGCCATTTTAGAACTGAGTTTTGGCAAAATATACCAACCGGAGAATTAATAATAATTAAATGCACCGGCGGTATGTTCGAGGCTATCGTAATTAAATAATTAAAGATAGTAGCCTCGAACAATGGGAAAATCCCATAGAGAAAAATTTGCGGTTGAATATAAAAAGTAGTATCCACTGCCACCAGCCGAAACTCGATCAGGGGGGACGGAGACGTGCCCCCTCGACTAACAGACCCCAGGGCAATCAAATTGCCCAAGCCAGTACGTCCACAATATGATGGTTTGTACTGGTTCTGTTCAGAATTTAAGACTAGTAAAGTCAATGGTGACTTTACATGCCCTGGGAGACAGTAGTCAGTCCCAGAGTATGGAGTCTATACTGGGGGGTCACTATGACACCCCTGTGTTACTGCACTGAGGGTGCTGTGTAACACACATCACAAAAATACATGAAGCCCTATGGAGTAAAAGACCTCATAGCCCATTAAACACATCTAGAGTCAAAGTAACACACTCAAATCATGCCCAAGAGTGAGGGTAAAAGAGTCTCACTCTTGGCAGGAGAAAAAAATAAACCCCAAAAATCCAGCAAAAGCTGCTGGGGGACTCACTAGGTTAGGAAATTCAGCCTAAACAGAGAATTCTCCCTAACACTCCCCCCCCAGACTAAGGGTCAGGAGGATTTAATCCACTCCTGGATGAACCTCATACCTCTAGTCGATGACATGCATCCTAGAGAGTCCATCAGCATTTTGATGGTGACACATTGACCTATGTTCTATGGTCCAATCACAGGTTTTTCTTTGTAAGCTATATGACCTACAAACCCTTTGAGGAACATCAGTCTTTTTAAAGTTATAGGGGATCTGGTTGACCAGTCCCTCAGAAGTTGTTACAACTTCTGAACCTGTGTTAGGCTTTTTCAAGGGGTCCTTATAAAGGATTCCATTAGATCTAGAGGGGCCTCCAAGGTTCCTCACCACCTCTCTTGTGGGAGCAGGTTGGGTCTTAGGCCTCTTGGTTGGAGGGGTTGGGGTCAGGCAATGTACCTGCTTGCCCTTCCTCTTAGATCTAACCTTACCTACTTTAGGAGTTTCCCCCCTAATACTAGGATTTGAGTTGGGGTCTTCAGTAGAAGGTCCAACAGTCTGAAGGTTTTTGGCCTTAGACCTTTCTTTCCTGGTTTTCCACCAGCATTGAGAATTACCAGTTCTCTCAGGCCTAGGTAAGGGTCCAGTAGGTCTATCCTCCTCTTCCTCAGAAGCAGGGGGAGTCACAGACTCTGAAACTGGGGGAACAATGATGGAGCTTGGTTGGGGCTCCCATTTCCCTAATGTACTAGCCTGAAATGTGCCTGGGTTAGAGGGCAACTTACTAACACCAGGGCTTGTAGTGGGGGTCTCAGTAGATGTTCCCACAGGCTTAGAGTGGTCCCTTAAGGTGGCCTCTCTAGCCAATTTGGTTAGGTTCTGGTTCTCCCTACTGGGAGGCCTGGGGGTATGTGACACTACTCCTAGAGTTCTCAGGTCATTCCCCAACAGGACTTTCCCAGGCACCTCAGTCTGCACACTGACAGGGATCCTCACTGTCATGTTATTACACAGAATGAGGGCTGGTAGAATAGGAACCATTTGGACAGGGCCACCAGACATCTTAGTGGGACCTTTGGGTGCTTTTGCCACATCCTCAGGTTGAAAGAAGCTTTCATCCACTACTGTTCTGCTGGCCCCAGTGTCTCTCCTGGCAGGAGTATCCTCGCCATTGACAAGAACACTGTCCACATAATACACCTTAGAGTTAACAGGTAGGGAGTTATACACAACCCTATTCTGAGGACTAACCAGACCCATAGGCTCTAAGTTTACAGTTGCTTGAAGCCCAAAGGGTTCTTCAGCAAAGAGTTCAAAGTGGGCACTAGCCAGCTGTACTTCATCCTCAGGAGTGAAGGCTAAGGAGACTGTGCTGATCCCTGCAGGTTTACCCTTGCATCTGGGATCCCCTTTGATATGGTCAGTAGCCTTACAGATATAGCGTTGTCCAAATGCTATCTGAAAGGGTGGCTTGTTCTGACCTCCTTCTGGTTGTTGAACAGAAGGTACACTAGCCTGATTTGGTTTACCCTGGGGTTTACCCTGGTTATTTTGTTGTTTGTGGCCCTCTTTGGTATGGGAGGTATTAGAATTCTCTGGATTCACTTTGGGTGGCTGCTTTCCCTCATCCTTTTTCTGAGTTACCCCAGAATCCTTGTGAGTGGCCCTGTTGGCAACCCACAAGTCAGCAGCCTTAGCTAGTTTTCTGTAATCTAATTCCTTTCAATCAGCCAAGTGCTGTCTGAGCTCAGGAGAGCAGGCATCATAAATTGACTCCAACATAAAACGATTTCTCATTCCCTCATAAGTGTTCACCTTGTAACCCTTAATCCACCCCTCTAAGTTTTTCAACCCTTCACTCACCCAGGTATCCCAAGGGGTACCATCATGCTTTTTGAGGGTTCTAAACCTCTTAAGATACTGGGAAGGGGTCTTCCCAAATCTAGCTATCAGAGCTAGTTTCACACATTCATACTCTTTCCTATCCTCCTCCCCCAGCTCCATTACCACATCAGTTGCAACAGGGGGAAGCCTAGAGAACAACCAGGTGAGTAAGTCATTTCCTGTGATGTTCTGGAGCCCATGATTATATTCAAACAGAGACAACCAATCCAACACATCCAACTCAGGCTCATACATACCAACCAATTATTTAGGCATCCGGGGTCTTTTAGGACTGGAACTTCTAGAGGAGCCAAAGAGAGAAGCATTTTCAACAGACAATTTCTTCATTTCTAGCTCATGCTTGAGCTCCATTTCCCTTAGCCTTAGTTCCTGATTCAGTTCCTGGTGTCTTTGTTCAGCCTGAGTGTTAAGTTTTTTAAACTCTAATTCAAGTTTCATCTTCTCTAGTTCAAGATATTGAGGACTAAGTGTGGGACCTGGTAAAGGTCCAGTAGGTACAGCAGGTAGAGCAGACAGATGCCTGGGGGGGGGGCAGTCACAGCAGCCTCACCCTCCTCTTCTGACTCTTCCTCAAGACCATCAACATTTGGTTCAGTTTCAATCTCAATACTGTTATCTACAGTTGCTGGAGTGGTAGGTTCCACTGAACCATCATCCAGGCTTTGGTTAGCTAACAACCTTTCTATTAGTTCCATTTTCTTGCTTTTAGTCAGGAGATTATTATGCTTACAGAGAACTCTTAAACAATCAGCAGTTTTTGTAGCAAAGGACTCTTGACTATAACTTTCCATAGTTAACATGTTACAAAGATTACTTTTTCAGTGCTAAGCTTTGTGGTTAGTTGTACTAAGGTATCCTAAAGCACTCTAAAATGTATACTCAATACAAATCCCACCGCTGTACACCAGTGTTAGGCAGAAACCTGTGCAGTTCCCTTTGGGAACACTGCAAACAATTTAGGACTACAGGTGTTAGCAGTAAACCCACTTGGTAGCAGTCCGCACCACCCAGATTTACCTGGTAGCTGTGACTGAGCAGTCAGACATCCCTCAAGAAGAGTTAGGCAGTATGCAAAGTATACACAATAGGCACTCAGATACAATAATACAAGCAAACACTGACCAGAGCTTTGGTATCAAAGTATATAATTATTTATTTAAAAACACACTGTTTGAAACACTCCAGCACTCTTATTGTAAAACACTCTAAACACAGTTACTATTATAATATATACAACCCTTATTCCTTATCACATACGTCTTAGTTAACACCACTTATTTCCATACAGAGGTGAGCGCTTAAATATAGATGGCACTCCAATAAGTTCATGAAGAAGGGAGGGAAAAAGACAGAATATGGAACGATACACCACTCTAAGATTTAGGAACACTATTAGCAAGGCAGAAGAGCAAAAGTCACTTGTGAGCCAAAGTCCATAGGCTAGGCCCACTCTTAGAGAGAGCAGAGCACAAATGCGCCCAATATCACACAGTTACACTAGGCTTAGAAAGTCTTGCAGAGAGTTCAAAAAAGAGTTTAGAGAGGCTCAGAAAAGTTTAGCCAGGGTGTCCCAGGCTAACCCAGGTTCGAAATCCGGGGGCTAAATCTACCACGTACAGTCGTTGGCAAGGGAAGCCAGGCGGGACACGGTACCTTAAGTGGGAAGGATCCTCCAGCGGTGGCAGTTGTTCCTGGCAGCGGGTGCACGTCTCGTCGTCGTCCAGGGGAAGAGAAGATCTCAACTTGGAGGAAAGATGAAGGTCGTTGAACTGCCACGGAAGAAACCAGCCGCAGAGTTTTCCGGTTAAAGGTATTAGCCTTTATTTCGCGGTCGTGGTAAAACGTGGTATTCCGGTTGCCGGGGTGCTTGGCACAGGCAAGGCGGCCACGAGATGTGTCGGGAAGGCAAAAAGACGGTGAAACTGGTTATCCCCACCAGTCAAAGGAAGAAGACTCTCCGGCGGGAAATCTCCTCTGTCGTTGGGAAAAGTGGTGAGACGGTCCAGCAGGGCTCCACCGGTGGTGTCTGTTTAGTGGAAAACCTGTGCAGTTTCCTCTGGGACCAGTGCAAAAGATTTAGGCTTACAGGTGTTGGCAGTAAACCCACTTGGTAGCTGTCTGTACCACACAGATTCACCTGGTAGCTGTGGCTGAGCAGTCAGACCTCTCTCAAGAAAAGTTAGGCAGTATGTGGAGTATACAAAATAGGGCAATTTACACAGTAGAACAAGCAAACACGGAACAGAGCTTGGGTGTAAAGATATGTAGGTATTTATTTATAACAACACATCTATGAAAAACACTCTGGCACTAATACGGCAAATAACTTCAATTACAATTACTATAAGTAAATCAATCCTCCTAACAATAGTTCGACATGTCTAGGTTCAACGGCACCACTTATTTGCAGACAGAGGTGAATGCTTTAACCTAGATGGCACTCTAGTATTCGTTAGGATGGGAGAGAAAAAGGCAGGGTATGAAACCAACTCGGTACCAAAACTTTTACGAACAAATGCAAGGCAAGTAAGGCAGGATCTACTGTAGATTGCAAAGTTCAGAGGCCAGGCCCACTCGGAGAGAGGCAAGGCGATATGTCCCAAAAAGTATCACAGTGGAAATGCACTTCTAGTCTTTGGCGCAAATTGTCACAGAAAGATTAGACCAGTTCAGAACAGAAAGTTAAGAAAGCTTGGAGGCGACCCAATGGAGAGGCGAGGATTAAGACACCTCACGCTAACCGTCACGAGGGAAGCCAGGCGGACACGGTACGTTGTATGTGGTGAGACAGCTCCGGCGGGGGCAGTTGTTCCTGGTGGTGGATGCAAGTCGGGGCTTTGCCAAGAGAAGAGATGATCTCGTCATCGATGGAAAGTTGAAGATCGTTGCACCACCAGGGAGGAGACCAGCCGCGGAGTGCTCCGTCACAAGGCACCACCTTTTGGTCGCGGTATGGGCTAGTGGCTATCCGGTTGCCGGGGTTCTCAGCACGGGCAATTCGACCACTACGCCCTGGAAGCGAAGAAAAAGCAAAGGCGACTAGTTGTGCCCACCAGTCATGGGAAGAAGACTCTCCGGCAGGGAGATCTCCTCTGTCGTCGGGAAGTGGTGAGTCGGTTCAGCAGGGCTCCACCGGAGGTGTCGTTGTTGCAGGTCGGCTCAGCTTTACCCTCGTCGGATTCTTAGGTCCTGTGGCGACTTCTGAAGATCCAGTCCCAAAAGCCCTGCTTTTATGCAGAAAACCCCCATTCATACAGCCTAGCTGTCAATCACAACACGCTAAGTGGTGAGCGGGGTCGCTCACCACTTGGGCCAATCACACCAGAGTGTGACTTGAGTTGGCAAGGCAACTCAGTCCAGGGTGCCTAAATCCTCTCCCACACCCCCTGTGGTACCCAGACAGAATGGCACCACTTTGGAGGGCCTCTGTACAGAAGCCCACCAAAAGTGGAACAAAGGGCTCAACCTTTGGTTTAGGAGTCACAGAGACGAACACAGACGCCATTTTAAAAACCGAGTTCTGGCAGAAAATACCAACCGATAGATTTATTTAAGATAAATAAACCGGTGGTACGTTAGAGATTAACGAGAAAAAGTATTAACCTCCAACAATGGGAAGAATCCCATAGGATTATATTCAGGGTCGAATATAACAAGTAGTTTCCACTGCCACCAGCCAAAACTCGACGAGGGGGGACGGGACAGTGCCCCCTCGAATAACAGACCCAGGGGTAATCGAATTACCCCTACCAGTACATCCACAATAGGATGGTTTGGACTAGTTCTGTTAGTAAATTTAGGTCTAGTAAAGCCAATGGTGACTTTACATGCCCGGGGAGACAGTAGTCAGTCCCCGGGTATGGAGTCTATGGTGGGGGTCCTGTAGGACGCCCCGTTGTTACGGCACGGAGCGTGCGTTGTAACTCACATAGCAAAACATATGAGACCCTATGAAGTAAAAGACCCCATAGCCCATAGAACACATTGACATTCACAGGAATTAACCACATTCATGTCCAAGAGTGGGAGAAAAGAGCCTCACTCTTGGCAGGATGCAAAAAACAAACTCCAGAAATCCAGCAAAGCTGCTGGGGGACTCACTAGGTTAGGAAATTCAGCCTAAACAGAAAATTGTCCCTAACAGTGTCGTCGTGGCAGGTCGGCTCAGCTTCTCCCTCTTCGGATTCTTAGGTCCTGTGGCGACTTCTGAAGTTCTAATCCCCAAAGCCCTGCTTTTATGAATAAAACCCCCATTCACTCAGCCTAGCTGTCACTCAAACATGCTAAGTGGTGAGCCGGCCGGCTCACCACTTAGGCCAATGAAGACGGTGTGCGACTTGAGTTGCCTAGGCAACTCAGTCAAGGGTGCCTAAATCCCCCTCCACCCCTCCTAAGTACCCCCAGACAGAGTGGCACCACTTTGGAGGGCTTCTGTGGAGAAGCCGCCAAAAAGTGGAACAAAGGGCTTGACTTGGGTTGGAGTCACAGAAGAGAACACAAACGCCATTTTAGAACCGAGTTTTGGCAAAAATCCCAACCGGAGAATTAATAATAATTAAATAAACCGGCGGTATGTTCGAGGCTATCGTAATTAAATAATTAAAGATAGTAGCCTCGAACAATGGGAAAATCCCATAGAGAAAAATTTGCGGTTGAATATAAAAAGTAGATGGTGTTTTTTTGAGTGGTTCATTCACTAAGTCGGTGTGCCCAGTGGCTCTCCCTTAACGTGATTGTATCGTGTATAAAGGGTGCCCCAGGCTGGTGTTGCTGGCTGGGGCCAAATTCCCATTGGCGGTGTGGAAAATACATCAAGGGCTCAATGTGCAAGTATGCAACCCAGACCAAATGTGCCAAATTTTCAGGCTGCCCAATGTTTAACATCACTGAGCACATCAACTGTAAAAGTAAATTTGTGATATATGCAATAATCTGTGTTTGCAGTAAAATATACATAGGCAGCACCATCCGAGAAAAACGCTTCAGGATAAGAGAACATATTAACAGCATATATTCACAAGATCCTAAACTACCATTGGCAAACCACTGGCAGAAGAATCATCAAATGGACAACAAGAGTGACATTAGGTTCATCGGACTCAAGACTGTCCGGTTGGGCCCCAGAGGAGGAGACAGAATCCAAAAACTGAGACAAGAGGAAGCACGTTTGATTTGTCACTTCAGATGTGTTAAAAATGGCCTGAAGAAAGATCATGACCTGAATGTTTTTCTGTAACCTCCTATTCTCTCATCTCTCCTTTTTTTCCCCCCTGGGAACAATGACTTGATATTCTCTGGGCAACCTCGGCCCAGCACACGATTATGCTACACACACCACGTATAGGTTCACACCTACCAGTCAGAGATTAGACAAATGCCACTTAGACATAACCACCTGAGTCGCATCACCCAACCACCGTTATTAGTGAAACCCTTTCCATGGCACTTCGGACCTTCTTCGCGATCTTGGGACCACCATCCCAGCCAGGAAATCATTAACACAGGCTATATCAACACATAGTCACAATACCCATGGGTCTCCCCATCACAATCCCCTTGATCATCGCTCCTTCTCCCCACAAGGCAATAGGGAAGCCATTAGCTTCCCATAATACACACATACAACGCAAACACTGTAGTGTCCCTCACTGATCCGCGACGCATGCACGGTCTTTAATTCTGACGCGCATGTGCTGGGATCAGCCCAGAGACACTACGCAATCGCGCATGCACGATTAGCCACCATATGTGACTCAACGTCAACGCGGACCATTCTTAATGGCGGCTCCTTGCGTGGTATGGTAGATCAGCACAGCACCGCCCAGGACACCGGACAGCACACACAAGTAAGCCCCACTGCCCGTATTGATAGCATGCGGCCGTATTCCATAGGAACCGGCAGCTAATAAAAGCTCCATACTTTGCTATCCTTTTAACCCGGCGGAGAAACACACACAAGCTCTGCAAAATGCCTGTGGTGTGATTTCAATGCCGCATTAGCAACAGCAGACACTGTAACGGCTGGAAACACACAAGAGCTCTTCAAGAAAAGCCCTTGATGTATTTTTCCACACCGCCAATGGGAATTTGGCCCCAGCCAGCAACACCAGCCTGGGGCACCCTTTATACACGCTACAATCACGTTAAGGGAGAGCCAATGGCCACACCGACTTAGTGCCCAGCCATGCCTCTAAATGGAACTATCCAACCCACTCATCAATCTCCTTTTCAATTCTCCCCCCAGGGCCCAACAGGAGCCAGGACTGCCACAAGGAAAGTCCTTAATACAACAGAACCCCACTGAGGGCACACAGCAATTAGTACATGGTAAGAGGCTTTCCACCTCATCCCTATTACCAAAGAATTGAATCAAACAGTTTGCTGACTTTTCTCTCTTCTTCCTCCCCGATTTTCTTCCAAATTGAAAACCAATTCCTCAATTTCAACACATCAATGTGTTTTGATGTTATGTACTTAACCTGTCACTATTTTTCCACATCACTATAATAACACCACAAATTAATGTACTGCCACTTGTCACCTAATTGTCACGAACCACATATCACTTGGCACTCTTGAACATTGCTCAGCCTTGAAAAAGACCCTATGGATCGAAACACGTGTCGGCTGACCAAACTTGCACAAGCAAGTCTCAAACAGTGTTTCTTAAAACACAAATATTTCTTATGAATGAACCACTCAAGAAAACACCAATAAAAAACAAATGTTTTCGTACTAACCGCAGTGTTAGAAATAATTATTTCGGATAATCCAAACAAGATAGCCGGGAGTAAAAATACTTTTTTTCTACTTACCAAACTGGGGCTTAGGCTAAACCCCAAAACCACTCCTGTGATCTTGCTAAAACTCACAATCACAATGCAAATGGAGCTTAGCACAGGCAGGTTCCATTCCTAGAGCCTAACTTACCGAATATAAAAAGTAGTATCCACTGCCACCAGCCAAAACTCGATCAGGGGGGACGGAGACGTGCCCCCTCGACTAACAGACCCCGGGGCAATCGAATTGCCCCAGCAAGTACGTCCACAATATGATGGTTTGTACTGGTTCTGTTCAGAATAAGACTAGTAAAGTCAATGGTGACAGTAGTCAGTCCCAGGGTATGGAGTCTATACTGGGGGGTCACTATGACACCCCTGTGTTACTGCACTGAGGGTGCTGTGTAACACACATCACAAAAACACATGAAGCCCTATGGAGTAAAAGACCTCATAGCCCATTAAACACATCTAGAGTCAAAGAGGGTAAAAGAGTCTCACTCTTGGCAGGAGAAAAAAATAAACCCCAAAAATCCAGCAAAAGCTGCTGGGGGACTCACTAGGTTAGGAAATTAAGCCTAAACAGAGAATTCTCCCTAACACAGGCCTCTGGGTCAATCAGCAGGTGGTGTGATGTCTGCGGACATCAGACGCTCCTGCTGATTGAATGTTGGAAAGTGTGAGGTGCGTCATATTTTTTTAAAAGACTGCCATATTTGATCTGCGGCATCGGCATATGATCGCGGATAGCGCAGCGGGAAAAAAGTCTGTAAAACATATTTTAGGTTATTTGGTGGCTGAAAGAGGGCCTGGAAAGGGTGGGGGAGTGGAATGAAGATTATATGGGGCTGTTTCTTTAGGTGGAAAATGGTGTGCAGGTGCCACAGTCAATTTTTGAGTTTTGTTATGCACTTGTTATATGGTTTAATTATATTGTGGTGGTTGTGGACAGTGGCCACATTCTTGGGGGCATGGCCGTAGGCCACTGGCCACGACCATTATAGTAATATGTGAATAGTAATTATAGGTACTGTAGGGGAAGTAGAAAGTATGTGGTATTTATGACTGTAGTACAATAAAGGATAGTGCTTATGGAATATGTATTTGCCTTATTCATGGAACGTTTTCCTATGGGATGGCACCATTATAAAACACTTCCATGAATCAGGCCCTATGTGTTTACACTTGGTGAGGTTGCTTAGTTGGATACAGTAGTGAAGCTGAAATCTCTGGTTCATATTCTCTGAGAAAAACAGTATCATTTGTTAAGCAGGAATTACATATACATTTTTGACCCTCATAAACAGTACATTCCATGTACTGTGTTTAGTATAACATTAGTGCATGCTGCACTGTTGTTGCATTGACTTTAATATTTATTCTGGAAAAAAAAATCATAGAGGATTTAAAAAAACGAGTACAATTATGTCACTGTAAGTGTGATAGTACATTTGAAGTGTGTTGTTGTTACGGGTATCTTTAAAGTAGTTAGATACTTGTTGCCGTATTTCAACTATAATAGACTTTAGAAGAAGTTTTGTGGGTGGTAATAGGAATTCTGATGGTGCATTTCAAGTTTTTTACAATGAAGGGTATTTTTTAAGTACTTATATACCTTGTTGGCGTTTACTATCTTGCATCTGATTTTTTGTTTTGAAACATGTTACACACAGTTCTGCTATAAATGTACATATACATTTTAGAACTTTGATGAAAGTGCTCCTAAAAATAAATATTTCTAAACGCACAGCATTGTAAGTATTTGCTACTTGATGTGAGGAGGTGCTAAATGCTGCAATGCCTGGCAAATGCTAGAGTGGTTAAAAAAGAGAATATTCATATTGAGGGTAAGTAGCAGGAACCCTGTATATGTATATTTGTGAAAGAGTTGAAGAAAATACTTTTAAAAATAGAGGCATACCTGTACTATGTCTTGTTAGATACAAATGGTGTTGATTCTGCAAATAGAAGCTTTGGAGAGTCTTACAGTAGTTGTTGATGCAGATGGCTTTGATTAACAGGAGATATGTACTCTCAGCATTCAAGTGTACATCTGAGGTATTGTACTGAGGTGACAGGGTTACATGTACCATTTTTTGGTTGTGATTGCTGGATAGATTTGTGACTTTTTGAAAGCAAGCAATGATGGAGAGTTAACAATATAACAGTAAAAAGGATAAAAGGTTTGCCCCATGAAAAATGAGTGTAAACCTTGCCACCCCCTTCAACTGAATGTTCTGTCCTCATGCACTGTGATAGTCCATGGACAGCACATGTCACATTCAGGTCTTTTGAGGATTCCTGGCATGGAAAGGGGACTGGATGGCATGGAAAGGGTATTGGGTGTGGTTTACAGAAAGAGAGGTTGTCAGGAGTTTTGTTTTAGTGAGAACACTGAAGATGTGCATGGCTATGTCTTTGAGGAGGCACAGTGTATGGATTTTGGGAAAATCATCCATCCAGTTAAGGAAAGTGTATGCTGAAAATCATGGCATCTGTGAAAGTATTTGATTGCAAGTGGATGTTTTGTTGCATGCAGTTTGAGGGTTGACTGTGCAAGCTTGCTTTCATTCTGTCAGACTGTGGCACCCTTTAAATGTCTAGAGGGAACAGTTTTTGGTATGTGACTGCAAAGTATTTGAAGGTTGCCCTGAAGGATTATTTCAAAAGTCTAATGGAACAAGTTTTATGTTACAAAGATATTTTGTTTCCCAAATAAATCAGGGGCAAACATTTTCTGTGTTCAAACAGAAGAATCGCAGCAGCTTGTCAAAAAAGTTGTATCTGCTTTTTTATATGCTGCAGTGATGTCATTTTTTGAGAATGACAATATAAGGTCTGATAGTGAGAATCTTTTTCGCGAAGATAGAGTTCATTTCACAGATGTTGGAAATGTTATTTATCTTTACAATTTTAGGAAGGCATTGAAACAGTTCCTGTTATAAAATTTGAAGGTAAATTGTAGAGGGTACAGTACTGCTGTACATAAAATCAAGAAAAGGAAAAAAAAATGTGTTTGTTAACAAACCCAAAAAAAAACAAAAAGCAAAGGTTCTTTTCAGAGCCAACACTAAAGAATAAATATCTGAAATGGAGTTAAAACTCCCCCTACCCTCTTCAATTTGACATCTGTCTGTGGACACTGCAGTAGTCTTAGACAGTCACATGTGTCCGTGGATATCAGGGGACACGCCAATCAGGTTTCCTGAGTGTGTTGTACAGGAAGAGATGGTAGCAGGAGTGTTGTTTGATCAGATCACTGAAGATGACTATGGCCTTGGGTTTGAGGAGGCACAGTGTATGGATTTTGGGGGACTCTTGGATCCATTTGCAGAGGGTCTATTCTGAATTGAAACAAGGGGGGTGTCCTGACACATGTTTTTAGGTATTCACATTCATTCATGCAAATGTTTAATTGTTCATATTGTTCATGACAAGGGTGTCTCTGTGTCTACTATTCCCATCATGTAGGTAGAAGAACACTGAGCACTATGGATTGGCTGAAAATCTTGGAATCCATTTTGAAGTGTTATGGTATGGAGTGTGAATAAATGAAGTGGGCTGATATTGATATTGATATTTTATTTATATTGCGCTCGTACACAAGTGTTTCAGAGCACAAACAAGGCAAGGGAGGGGAACAGGGGAGAACAATACAATGATCGTAATAGGCCCAGTGACATTGAAAAAGTGCAAGTGGAAGTGCATGGGAGAGGGGAAAAGTACATGGGAGGGGGAGTGGAAAGTGCAGAGCAAAGGAGAAACAGATAAATCATAATAAATAAATAACATGGCAACAATCAGCGGTAGTGCAGCCAGCATGTGGCGAGTGCTGGGTTTAAGGGAGCAGACAGGGTATTGTGTGGGAGGGTGTGGTTGTTTGGGCCCCCCTCGCACATTCTGCTTATTATGGACCACTTGCTCCTGCAATAGCGGGAGATGCCTCCATCGCCCTTATACTAACATTTGCATACCTGGGGCTATTGCAGGATACACCTGGCATCCATTTTTTGTGCCCTCGACTCCATCTTTGCACTTGGCCTCACTCCGATAGTACGAAAAGTCTTCTCTCCCCGTTGCAGCGCCGCACAGTGCGCGCTCATGGTCCCCAACTTTTCCTCCTTGTCTGATGTCTGAAAGATTGTCAACTCCCTTTCTCATGGACGCGCCAGGGATAATTGAAACAAATAACAGAATGTATCATATCACCCTTCCTCTGTGATCACTGTCCTGTGTGTGAACTGGCTCGAACCATGCCTTGTAGCTCATCCATCTCCACAAACCTGCCCCTGCTCCCTGGCCCCCACTGTTGGAAAATTACTGCCAATGTAACCCTGTGCCCTCCTAAGGTATTCTCTTGATGTACCAGAAGTGTGACCCTGTTGTGCAGCCCACCCCACAGTGCCCCCAATAAACCCACACCTCTGTCTCAGAATATTGTGCCCTAAAACCAACAGATGTCATTACAACTTCCCGGTTGCCTTGATATGCTAAGAACCACCCAGTTGCCAGGTTATCACAGAGGACAACCCCTCTAGGCCCCTCTAGTTCCAATGAAAGATGGTGTAATCGCATGCATTCAATTTATAGGTTTTTCTAGATTTATTCAAAGGTATACTAATGATTGTTGTTTATTATAACTCTATCACGCCGTGACCTAACCCTCACCCCTCCCAGGCACATGCAGCTGGACCTCGTGACGCTCACCCTCCTGCCATCTGGGGAACCAATCCAGAAGAAGCAGCGCCTACATCGATATATGTGTCTGTGCCTTCCAGCCAATCTGGGGCTGTTTTCCTTTATAATTCTCTGTAATTGTATTGTTTGCCAGAGTGCTTTCGAGGCAGCAGAGTTCTATGGATGCCAACTTTATATAAACTTATCTAAATCTTGCAACTTGTCCTCTTATTCTCATTCCCCACTGGGGTGTATTATATATTATGGATATGCATGTGTATGTCGGGGAGTGAGCCATTACATTTGGTGACCATGCGGCGAGATCCGGGATGCCCCCAGCAAAACCATTGTGTTCGCGGTTGACCAGTGTTCGCAAAAATAAAGGTTCCTAGCGTCCCCCGTCATCTTTGCAAATACCCAACTAACTGCTCGCCAAGGTGGGTCACGGCTTGGTTGGGGTGCGGCCCCGATTGTGGATAGACTGTGAACGGAGGCTCTCGGACCACCCTGCTGAACACGTGAGTACTGGTTGCGAGATTCCCAAGGGAGGGGAACAATTGAGAGATAATAGCATAAAAAGTAAGGGTAATGGAATAGTGGGAATCAGAAGTTGAGTTTAGGGACTGTGCAAGGGGAACTGACAGGCTTTTCTTATCTATCCTTTATATGGCCATTAGGTTGTTCTGGACAAAGAGATAAAAGGGAATACGGGATCCTAGCTCCAAAGGGGGGTAGAAGGCGGTGCTCCATACCATTGTCTTATCTTGTAGCAACCCATTTGCTAGCAAATTATCGAGGTAAGCAACTACAAAACAGATGCAAAGTACTAGATTTGTGGCAAATGTTTGAGGAAGCAACCCCGAGCAGTGACACAAATAAGGAAAGGTCCTCAGAAGGGCAGGTCGCTCCAACGGAGTGGGGGGGGAGTAACGGCAGAGGAGTGCTCAGTAACAACAGGAGAAAATGACCTCACTAAACTTAACCCGCTATTGACAAGGCCTGCAGTTGGATATAGTGAGCCCAGGTATGTGCCGGCACCGAGAACCCCAACAGTCGCAGTTGCCAAAGCACCACCATTGTGTGAAACAAGAGGATTGTATGGACCAACTAGTGCCCCTACAGTGGACCTAGCACGGCTAACTGGAGATTTAGATGGACAGCTTGCTCATGCCCAAATGGAAATAACATGACTAAGAGCCCTGTGCGATAGGGGACAGATGTTGCTCAGGGGAGGAGAAGTGCCACCAAGTGTAGCGAGTGATCTGACACCTCCACCAAGTATAGCAAGGGAGTCTAAACCATCTCCACCGCAGAAGGGCAATGTGCCAAAGGGTCAGGAAAACGAATGGCAGGAGAATTTTTCTTCCATTTAAATAACAAACCAATAAAAATAATACGAGCAGAAGCAGCAGACGAACAAGGGGGAGAGGGACAGGGAGAAAGAGAGTAAGAGGAGGAAATATATGAGGTATGGAGTGATCTGGATGAGTACAAAGATGGGGTGGCAGTGGCAGGATTCCCGCTCCCATTAGCAATGGACCCAGAAGATGGGGGAGGGCTCCCAAGCTGGCAAGGGAGATTGAGGCAAAGATTAGAAAACATGTTAGTAAGTAAAACAAAGAAGGGAACTGTAAGTAAAAAATGAGGTAAGGCCAAATTACAGATGCCTCTGATACATAAGGGAGCAGGGAGACCACACTACATACCCTGGGCACATATGGACAAAAATAACCTGTTGAAAATCCTCCCTCCACTTTTGGGTGGGGCGTGGAAGTGGATACATGCATTTGAAAAGAACACAGCAAGGGGTACCAATGGCCATAAAGGATGTGAAAAGTTTATTAGTGCCTGCCGTCAGTGATCAAGCTGACGGAGTGTGGGTGAAGGCCAGTTTCCCAGGAGTAACAATGAACAGCGACCGCCATGACGGGTCATCATTTAACAATATAAGAGCATAAGTATGGGATGCATTGCGGAGAACCTTCCCAGATACCCCAGACTTACATTTAGTAATGCAATGCACTATGGGAGAAGTGGAAGAGCCTATGCAATTCATTCTTCGGCTGCAAGACCTGTGGAGATCAGAAACGGGCACGGCACAGGACCAATCCACCGCCTTGTTTTACTTCATAATTAAAAAAGGGCTCCCGAAGGAGGTACAGAAGGCCTTGGATAAAATAGCTGGGATACAAGCCAAAGGCTGGCCAGAGATTCAGAGCATAATTGTACACCATTGAAGGAGGATCAAAGAAAGGGAAAAGGAGATAGCACAGAGAAGGTTGGCAGATGAAGCAAAATTGGTTCATTATAAATGAGTGAAGGTCGCAGCAATGAATTCAACACAAACCACTGACAGTCAGGGGGAAGAAGAGGAGGGGTCAGGAAATACACCAGTGAGGATGGCAGCAGCATGGTCTGCAAATGGACAAGAGCAATGGGCAGGAGAGGAGCATTATGAAGGGCCCCAATGGCAGGGCAGACCCGCAAGAGGATGAGGTGGGTCCCGGGGCAGAGAGGAGGATTTGGGGTAATGGGAAATAGAGGATTTGGAGGGCTAGGAATGAGGGGAGGACCACAAAGGTCATGTTGATTTTGTGGGAGGTGCGGAAAATTTTCAAGAGAATGCAGAATGCGACCAATGGGCTATTACCAAGGGCAGCCTCCAATTGGAAACGAACAACAGTGGGTCACCCACACCCAGGCAGTCCTTACGGGTTACCAATGGGTGGGAGTGGGTAGAACAAACAATGTTATAATGAGCAGCAGCAGAGGGTACAGCAAATGCCACGCAGACAGCAACCCCAACAGCAAGGGATGCAACAACAGGTAGCACGCCAGAACACAATGGGAAAGGCAAACACTATCATTTTTGCAACAACCCCAAATGGCGTGCCAGCGCCTTTTGGCGGCGTAGCTGTGGTGGGGGAAAATATCTTTTCTGTCCCAGGAACAGAAACATACGCAGATTAGGACAGCCCAAAGAAAGCACTTGCACATCCAGTCCTATCAACTAACCTATGTGCAGAAGAGGAACCACTGGTGGGGGCGCAGATAGGCAACAGACAGTTCATCTTTATGGTGGACTCGGGAGCTGAAACATTGTACCTCATGGAAGGCAGATTCCCGCTCTCTGGCAAAAAATTGGAAACGCAGGTCTTCTCTGGGGCTATTTTAAAAGTTCTTTACACAAACGGTGGGAGGGAATACGGTGCGAGCACCCCTACTGTACCATGAAGACTCGCCAATAAATGTATTGCAAGGGACCTCCTGAGCAAATTGAATATGACCATCTACTTTACAGAACGGGGGATAGTATGCTCCACCCCAGGGGTATGTCCAGTAAGGGCCATGTTAATGATCAGCAGCATGACTAATGAGATTGCAGTGCGATGGGTACCCATTGATATTGATATGTTCATTTATGAGATACGTGTACTTGCCAAAGTAGTGCCCGAGATAACACGGAAGGAATGGAGAGTGCCGTCTGATTTTGTGTTCCGCCCCATTCTATACTCAGATGTCGTGCCACGAACAAGTATGTCCATTGATTTGGAAGCAGTGCAGGTTTCAAGCAAACGTATTGCAGCAATGGGACTGGACAGGCATGGATGCGAGTGGAGAACAGTGCTGTGCATAGACCCAAACATAGCGTTACGTGATTTGACTGATGAGGAATTGTTCACTGACAGTAATACTGATGGGGAAATTACAATGGAAATAAGTGTACCTTGTGACATAATGATCCAGCATAGAGAAATACATAACCATCTCATGGCAAGCGTTAGTGTACCACTCACTATATTTGATGAAGATATAGAAAAGGTACTGCCAGAATTATGGACTACTGGCCCACATGACGGCTATGGCAAGGGGTCACGCCCATAAAAAGAAAATTGAAACCTGGTGCAATTCCGCCTAGAGTAAAACAGTACCCATTGTCAAGAGAAACAGAGGTGGGAATAAAGGAAACTATAACAGAATTATTACAACAAGGTATAATAGTGCCATCCAATTCACCTTGTAACACAGCAATTTACCTGATTAAAAAAGCAAGGGGTGGGGCTTGAAGGATTATACAGGACCTACGTCCACTTAATGATGTCATACAGAAAGAGTTCCCATTAGTGCCTAACCCCACATCAATTTTGTGCAGCATACCTAAAGAAGCCACTTGCTTCACGGTAGTGGATTTAAAGAACGCCTTCTTCTCAGTGTCAGTTGACCCAAGCTATCAGTGTCTCACAGCATTTACATTGGGTGGCAGCATATATGAACATTGTAGATTGCCACAGGGGTACTGTAAGAGCCCCAGCATCTTCAATAGAATTTTGCACGAAGACCTTGGTGATGTGGATGTAGAGAGCACAATAATTCAATATGTGGATGACCTCCTCATCTGCAGTAAAAGTGAAGAACAGTGCAGAGAGGACTCAATTTCATTACTAAATTTACTAGTCACAAAAGGCTACAAAGTGGACAAGGGCAAACTTCAATACTGCCTAGCGAAAGTGTTGTACCTAGGACAGTTCATTTCAAAAGATGGGAAAAGAATAATACCTGACAGAGGAGCAGCAATACATCACACAATAATACCAAAAACAGTGAAGGACATGCATAAGTTTCTCTCAACATATGTAACTATTGCCGTGCATGGATTTTGGACTATGCAGAATATACACGTCCATTATTGCAAGCTTTAAAAGAAGCACAAAAGAACAGCACCCCCATAAAATGGACACAGGAAATGATAACACAGTATTTCAAACTAAAAGTCCTCATCTCACACGCACCAGTTTTAGCGAACGCCGATTATGATCGGGAGTTCTACCTCTTTTCACATTGCAATGGAATACTGATGACAGCAATACTAACACAAAAAACATTGCTAGGTCAAAATCCCTTGGCCTACTACAGTGGCACATTAGACTCAGTGATGCAGGGCCACTTTGCATGTGAAAAAAGCAGCACTATTGTAAGGGGATGCTCAGTAACATTGTATGCAGAGCATTCATTATTTGCCATTCTAGAAAGAACAAAATCAACACTCACAACACAGCGAGCAACAGTTTACGAAAAAATAATATCCAGCCCAAACGTCCATGTAGTTAGATGTAAAAGTGTAAACCCGCTACCTTCATTACTGAGCCCTGTACTGTAGAAGATATGCAAGAACACGATTGTGCTACGTACGAGGGGGAGGGAGATGATATCCCAAAAGCAAGCAAATATGCACTGGAGGAATGGGAAATATACTTTGTGGAAGGGTCAGCATCAATTGACAGAGAGACAGGAGAAAAACATATAGGAGCAGCAGTGGTAAGAATAGAAGGAGATGAGTATGAGGTTATAGTGCAGTAACGCCTCCCCTCACACTACTCAGCACAAGCAGCAGAATTGATTGCGCTAATTGAAGCACCACATACAGCCAAAGGGTGTGCAGTAACAATGTATTCTGACTCGGCATATTTGACAACGACAATGCATTCAGGGTTGTCATGATGGTGATGAAGAGGGTTCAGGAGGGCAGATGGTTCACCAGTACAGCATGCAGTACTATTAAATGACTTAATTGAAGCGCTAGCAGAACCGTCAGTGGTAGCATTGGTAAAGTGCCAAGCACACACAAATAACACATACGCAATCTCACTTGGGAATGCGGCAGCAGATGCTGCTGCGAAATATGAAGCATACTTCAATGTTCCCCAACTATTAGAGTGCATTGTAAAAACAACAAGTTCAGAAGTACAGGAGGAAGGATACAATGGCACACCCATTCTACAAGTTATAGAATTGCAAAAATGTGCACCATTATAATAACAAGAATTATGGGGAATAAGAGGATGTAAACAGTCACCAACAGATTTAATATGTTGGCAGGAAGTGACAGGGACGGTAGTGATGCCAGTAGAATTGTTACTAACAGCATTTCAACAGCTCCACTTCCCAACGCATGTAACAAAACAACACATTGCAGCAGAGATTCAGGAAGAATGGTTTGTCCCGAATTTGCAGGAACACCTATGCAAATTAACGAATGAATGCACTACATGCCAAACATACAACTCAGGAATGACTCTCAGAACACTACGAGGAACACTACCACATCCTGTGGGGCCTTTTAGAGAGCTCCACATAGACTATGCGGTCATGGGAGAAAGGTGTAATGGGGCAAGATATCTCATTGTAATCATTTGTCCCTTCTCACGGTGGGTTTAAGCTGGGCCATTACCACACCGAGATGCAAAGTGCGCAGCAAAGTTTTTGGTACGAGAAATGTTCTCGAAGTGGGGCATATGTGATGTGATCAGATCAGACAACGGCTCCCGTTTTGTGAATGACCTCTTCAAAGAGGTGACTACTTTGTTAGGTGTAAAGCACAAATTATGTTCGATTTATCTCCAGCAAGCTAACGGAGTGGCAGAAAAAAACAACGGTCTGCTCAAAAGCAAATTGTCCAAGTTAGGTAACACACTCAAAAATAACTGGGTATATTGCTTGCCCCTAACAATGTTCCAACTCAGAACGCAACCAAGTAAGGACTATCATTTGAGCCTGCACAAAATAGTTGTGAGAGAACGGGCCTCAACGACCGGTGGGGGGTGTCTGTACTCCCACTCCCTATATGGTGGAGGAGAGGCACAGGAGACCCCAGCCAAGATTCTCTATTCGGTAGCAATGGTCGAGCAATCAAGGCCTAGCTTCTCAGGAGGTGATGCAGGCTGGTTCTTAAGTACAGTGTATCCCCAAGCCCCCACAAAGGAATATCCACACTCTGTATTGATTAGAACACAGTCTTTATATAATCAATAGTTAAAGTTATGTACATTCATCATGATAACTCACTTTGTACTCTGGCAAAATCTACAATGACAAATATTTACAATCCTAAAGTGGTACCACCCTAGATCTCATTGAAGTGCATGAACAATACTGTACAATGTCACACAGACCAATAGAGGGAAACCAGCAATAGAGAGAGGAGAGAAAATAAGATGGTTGAGCAATAGGCAGAATACTGACCCCTACCACTAGGCACAGTTCTGTGTGGAGATCCCCCCACCTGGGCAACCTGTAAAGAAAGATATAGCACAAGCCCAGTCCATATATTGCTCTGCAAGTCTTATTCTCTCCTATAATGTTTTTACCCCCCCAATGTACCTGGTGGAGTCGAGCTCCTCGAAGAGGCGTCGACAAACGTCGAGGGACTCGCTGTTCGGCGACGGGGAATCGACGGCCCTTCTTGAATGCCTTCCCTTTCAAGCGGGAGGCACGGGGCGTCGAACGTCCGTCGACAAACGAGGTAGAACGATGTCGAAGAGGCGGCAGCTTCGTCCAAGCGGTGCTCGTCGGCGTCGGGGCGTCGGCGTCCTGCAAGGCGGAGGTGTGCGGGGCACCTCGATGACAATAGTTCTGGACCGCAAAGATTGTAGAGACGGGAGCCCAGCAAGGGCGTCGAGTCGTCCGAGTCTTTGAGGTCGTCGGGTGGCGGGAAACCCACCGGCAGGTTTCTCCTCGGCGCGTTGGTCGTCCTCGACTTTCTCCGGCAGGATAAGAGGTCGACGAAGCGGTCGAGAGAGTCCTTCGATTGAATTGTCTTAGGCAAAGGAGCGGACGGCTCCGGTCGTCGGCGGCACGGCGTCAAGTGGTTCCCACGGCTGGGCAACACAACTTCGACGGGCCTCCAGCGGTTCCACAAACCTGCGAACCCTGGTCGACGGCAATGGACTTCGACGGCATCGATGTCCGGGTGCTTCACTTCGATCTCCTCGGCGGTCCCGTCTCGGGTCGACAGCCTTTCGAGGGTCTGTCTTCCAGGGTGCTTTGGCGAAGATGGAGCGGTGCTCGATGGTCCCTCGGAGCACGGGAAGAGGGCGCCTTACCAGGTCCTCTCTCGGGTCAGCCCTCGATGAATTCGTCAGCCTTCGGATCGGTCGAAGCAAATGCCACAGCAAGTCTTCTTCTTCCAGCTGGACGTCGAGGATCAGCAGTTCCAGTTACTCGTAGAGTGGAGACTCAGCTCCCTGGCTGCTTCAGGAGCACAATGGTCGCTTCTCAACCAAAGGTCCCTTCTGAACACTTTTTCAGTGGTGAGAGGTCCCCAGATATACTATCCTCTCTCTCATCCACGCTGCTGGCACACACTCAGCAGCCAATCATACTGCAGGGCATTCATGCAGTCAGTCAGCCAATCAGGCACACAGTGCATTCAGGCCACACTCCTCCCTTCCAGACACTCACAACAGGGAATGTGGATTGGGACAAGTACCCAGCCATTCAACACTACACACTGCATTCAGGCCAGTTTCAGGCAGGGCTGTCTCAGTCTTTGTCTCTCATGCCAGAAACCAGACAACCACAACAAGAAGTGTATATTGGTCACACACTCCATTCACCCAGGTCCCACCCACAGGAGGTACCCACAACATACAGTCACTGGGAAGGCTCCAGCCAGTCTAGCTGGGCCTTCACAACAATACCATACATGGAACTTCCACCCAACAGCCAGTCAGGGGGAAGGGACAGAGACAGGGCTTCCCAGGACTTTGGGAAAAACAAGATAACAGGCCATAGAAAGCAAGAGGCCACAGGGGCCATCTTGTTTCCTATCAGGAATCAACAGATCCCAATGGCAGGGCCAGGGTGTCCCAAAATGGAGGACACCCAGAGCACCTGTCAATTTCAGCATGGAGCTGCCACCAGCCCATACCCTGCTCTGGGGTCACCCACAGGTGCCCAAAAACATACACTAGGGGCACAGGGTTGTACCCCTACCCCTGGGTGCCATAAGGGTATCCCATGGGTCTGTTCACCAAACCAAAAGAGAGAGCTGCACTGCCAGGAGTCCCACATGGACTCCGGGGCAGAAAACATAACAGAACACACAGTAAAAACAGAAAAAGGACAAGGATTCAGAGGCCCTGTCCCTCAGATGCATTTCCAGCATCACAATAGTGATGGGACGGCACATTCATACGTCATTATCACCAGTAAGAAGAGCATCAGACGCTCACAGAGCTGCCACAGTGCTGGGGGATGAATTTAAGGAATACCTTACCCCACTGACACGTGCGCTAGGAAGTATAGCAAGACAAATAGCACCTGTATTCACACAGAATAATGAAACAGATACAACACCAGCACAAGACATCCCCACAGGACAGTTAATGCCAGGAGAAAAAGTGTCTGTGTGTAGTTCCATGCGGAGATGGAACTCCCCACGATTCCATTGCCCCTACGAAGTTACCTACTGCACATCCCACTGCAGTAAAAATTAAGGGGTTGAAATATTGGGTGCATCTCACAGATGTGCTAAGAGCACACGATAGCACAACTCCTCAAAGTGAGCAACAACAGAGTGAAAATAGTTGCAAGTGGTTAAAATAGAGGTGTATAATGTGGAACAAAATAAGTAAAGAATTTTAAGAAATGTGAAACAAAGAAAATTGTGCGACAATGAACTATGTGTACAGGACTGCGTTAACAGTTTACAGTATAGCTCTGCCTCTTTCTCTCTCTCTCTCTTTCTTTTTTTCTCTCTCTCTACATCCTTCTGTCACTTACTACTTTCTCATGTTGTCCAGCTAAGATCATCTTTTTCAAAGAACATTTAAGAAGTTTAATAGAAATTAAAGAGTTAGAGGTAGAAAAAGTGAATAGCAGAAAAATTAGATATTAATGCGGTAATGTTTGAAAAGAAAATGTGTATTGAAGCACGAAAAGTTTGTGCAATGTACTTAACCCTTTTATATCGCCCCTTCAGGTGGAAATAAGACGGAAAGGAGAGCCCTCACTAACGACGATTCAAATGTAGATAGCGATAGAGTAGATAATAGAGTAAATAAGTACTATAACTACGAATGTGAATTAGTGTTTGCAGCAATAGTATTTTCTGTGATGTTATTTTGTGCTAGCTTGTACTGGACATTTACTTTCATAATTGGGGACATGAAAGGGGGGGGAGTGGGGTAAACCTAACACTGGAAATCTCAAGGGAGGGAAAAGCTATGATGCATAACAAGGCTTGGGATTAGATGAGATTGAAGAACCCCGCCACCCAAATCAATCAAACAAATGGTACTCAGACATGAGTGCAACAGCAAAACAAGCAACGAATGAGAGCTGTTATGTCTGCTCTTTCATACCGCATGCCTCAGGCACACCTAAAATACTTATACCTCAAGAAGTACCCTTGTTGGATGCCCAATGTTTAGTTCATCTCGTATTGTGTAGGATTCGAAGCACTTTCAAGTCACACACAGTTACAATAGAAATGCTGCAGTATGAAAAAACCTGCAAGAGTAAGCCGCAAGGAATGATCTGCATCAAAGAACCATCAGAGGGACAAGGTTCACAGAAAACAAATGGCATGATGAGACGATCATGTGCAAAGCAGAGGCGTTTGCGAGGACTTACTGAGGAAAACGTTCAATGGGTCAAAGAAACATGCACTCCGGTCTAGTCTCAACACATTGCAAAGCTCACATGGGTCACAGCTCTCGAGAAACCCATCAAAACACATCAAAACATGAACTTTGTTTCCATGGCGAGGGAAAGGTGCAAATGGGCTTGAACAGAAAATGCAACAAAACAATAATCATTCCAGACATGAAAAAGGGCACAGCAGCACTCATGGACATGTATTGGGCACGTGGAAAACAACCATACATGCATCTCCAACCATCATGGTGGGGTACCTGTGCCCTGGGCACACTGCATTCAGCGTTAATGGTGATTCCAGAAAGCCATATCCAAGGGAGAAACATTTGGCTGACATATCAGCAGCACCCCAGCCAGCAACAACAAAGCCTTCCACATATGACATTCTGTCTGGAAACGAACTACAAGACAGGGTGTCTCGCAAAAGACGGTGATCCAACTATCAGGCCTATTCATGGAATAATTAGCGCGGCGCAAGTGGTCAAAAACGTGCGAATCGCAGTGGAATAGCGAAAATCGCAGTGCAAGTGCGAAAATCGCACGAAAAGCAGCGCACATCGATTCATGGAAGGCCGTGCGCGAGAAAACCATCGGATGTGCGATAATAAAGTGCGCGGCGCACGTTGGCGCACAGGCCATCTAACTGCGTGCGCCAGGTCACAGCGAAAATTGCACAGGCCACAGCGAAAATCGCCATAGCGCGGCGCACGCTACAAAAGTAGGCGGAACACGGGGCGTAACACTCGGAATGGGGAACAACTTGCCAAAATGTGGGCGTCACGGGGGAAGTACAGGGTACAAGTGCGCGGAACGCCCACACGCTCGCCTACAACACGTATTCATGGAATAGAATAGGGCAAAAAAGCGCACGCTCAAACCAGCGCACAGGCACAAACACGACCGCCACAAGAAAGCAGGCGGTAGCGTCTCTGCGCCTGGAAGAAATGTGCGCCAAAAGGTGCGCCAACAAATAGCACCTATATACTGCCATGATGAATGTCCCATACTGTGGCCCTCCAGGACAAATGACGTGCAAAGGGGTACCCACAAACACGGACACCCGCTGACAAAAAATACATGTGCGTGTATACCGGGGTGCGCGGGAAGTGTCACACGCGAATTGGCAGGGCATGTGAATTCCAGGGGTTTGCGGAAAGTTCCGCACGCGATTTGTCAGGGTACGTGGATTACAGGGGTGCGCTGGAAGTTCCACACGCGATTTGGCCGTGTATGTGGATTCCAGGGGTGCGCGGGAAGTTCCACACACGATTTGGCCGGGTACGTGGATTTCAGGGGTGCGCGGGAAGTTCCACACGCGATTTGTCAGGGTACGTGGATTTCAGGGGTGCGCGGGAAGTTCCACACGCGATTTGGCCGTGTATGTGGATTTCAGGGGTGCGCGGGAAGTCCCACACGCGATTTGGCCTGGTACGTGGATTTCAGGGGTGCGCGGGAAGTTCCACACGCGATTTGTCATGGTACGTGGATTTCAGTGGTGCACGGGAAGTTCCACATGCGATTTGGCTGTGTACATGTATTTCAGGGGTGCGCTGGAAGTACCACACGCGATTTGGCCGGGTACGTGGATTTCAGGGGTGCGCGGGAAGTCCCACACGCGATTTGGCCGGGTACGTGGATTTCAGGGGTGCGCGGGAATTTCCACACGCGATTTGTCATGGTACGTGGATTTCAGTGGTGCGCGGGAAGTTCCACACGCGATTTGGCCGTGTACGTGGATTTCAGGGGTGCGCGGGAAGTATCACACACGATTTGGCCGGGTACGTGGATTTCAGGGGTGCGCGGGAAGTTCCACACGCGATTTGTCAGGGTATGTGGATTTCAGGGGTGCGCGGGAAGTTCCACACGCGATTTGGCCGTGTACGTGGATTTCAGGGGTGCGCGGGAAGTCCCATACGCGATTTGGCTGTGTGCTCCCAGGTATTCCCTGTACACCCTCCACGGCCCCTGCAGGCAGCACACACCACAGGGGACTACCCTGCACACCTGCTCATGTCACCCAGCACCCCCACCCCCCAGTATCCAGGGGCACCCTCCACCAGGCCCCCACTCATGTCCCCCTGCACCCCCACCCCCCAGCATCCAGGGGCACCCTCCACCAGGCCCCCACTCATGGCCCCTATCACCCCCACCCCCCCGCCACCAGGGGCAGCCTCCACCAGGCACCCACTCATGTCTCCCACCACCCCCACCCCCCAGCAGTGCAGGGGCACCCTCCACCAGGCCCCCACTCATGTCTCCCACCACCCCCACCCCCCAGCAGTGCAGGGGCACCCTCCACCAGGCCCCCACTCATGTCTCCCACCACCCCCACCCCCCAGCAGTGCAGGGGCAGCCTCCACCAGGCCCCCACTCATGTCTCCCACCACCCCACCCCCCAGCAGTGCAGGGGCACCCTCCACCAGGCCCCCACTCATGTCTCCCACCACCCCCACCCCCCAGCAGTGCAGGGGCACCCTCCACCAGGCCCCCACTCATGTCTCCCACCGACCCCAGCACCCAGCCACCAGGGGCACCCTCCACCAGGCCCCCACCCATGTCTCCCACCACCCCCACCCCCCAGCAGTGCAGGGGCACCCTCCACCAGGCCCCCACTCATGTCTCCCACCACCCACACCCCCCAGCACTGCAGGGGCACCCTCCACCAGGCCCCCACTCATGTCTCCCACCACCCCCACCCCCAGCAGTGCAGGGGCACCCTCCACCAGGCCCCCACCCATGTCTCCCACCACCCCCACCCCCCAGCAGTGCAGGGGCACCCTCCACCAGGCCCCCACTCATGTCTCCCACCACCCACACCCCCCAGCACTGCAGGGGCACCCTCCACCAGGCCCCCACTCATGTTTCCCACCACCCCCACCCCCCAGCAGTGCAGGGGCACCCTCCACCAGGCCCCCACTCATGTCTCCCACCACCCCCACCCCCCAGCAGTGCAGGGGCAGCCTCCACCAGGCCCCCACTCATGTCTCCCACCACCCCCACCCCCCAGCAGTACAGGGGCACGCTCCACCAGGCCCCCACTCATGTCTCCCACCACCCCCACCCCCCAGCAGTGCAGGGGCACCCTCCACCAGGCCCCCACTCATGTCTCCCACCACCCCCACCACCCAGCCACCAGGGGCACCCTCCACCAGGCCCCCACCCATGTCTCCCACCACCCCCACCCCCGGCAGTGCAGGGGCACCCTCCACCAGGCCCCCACTCATGTCTCCCACCACCCCCACCCCCCAGCACTGCAGGGGCACCCTCCACCAGGCCCCCACTCATGTCTCCCACCACCCCCACCCCCCAGCAGTGCAGGGGCACCCTCCACCAGGCCCCCACTCATGTCTCCCACTACCCCCACCACCCAGCCACCAGGGGCACCCTCCACCAGGCCCCCACCCATGTCTCCCACCACCCCCACCCCCCAGCAGTGCAGGGGCACCCTCCACCAGGCCCCCACTCATGTCTCCCACCACCCCCACCCCCAGCAGTGCAGGGGCAGCCTCCACCAGGCCCCCACTCATGTCTCCCACCACCCCCACCCCCCAGCAGTGCAGGGGCACCCTCCACCAGACCCCCACTCATGTCTCCCACCACCCCCACCACCCAGCCACCAGGGGCACCCTCCACCAGGCCCCCACCCATATCTCCCACCACCCCCACCCCCAGCAGTGCAGGAGCACCCTCCACCAGGCCCCCACTCATGTCCCCCTGCACCCCCACCCCCCAGCATCCAGGGGCACCCTCCACCAGGCCCCCACTCATGTCTCCCACCCACCCCCACCCCCCAGCCACCAGGGGCACCCTCCACTAGGCCCCCACTCATGTCCCCCTGCACCCCCACCCCCCAGCCACCATGGGCAGCCCCCACCAGGCCCCCACTCATGTCTCCCACCCACCCCCACCCCCAGCACACAATGGTTGCAAATGAATTTGAAAACACCCAACATGACATGCATGAAACCAATGAGATGATACCACACAGTGAAGTATGAAAACAAAAATGTATTAAAAAAATATGAATGCAAATGAAATGAAACAAACTACAATGCCAATGAAAAAAAGAAAAGGTGCATGTCCGTCCCAAAAAATGAAAAACACAAAATCCAAAACAAATGTACTTCAAAGTCACATTAAAAATGAAATCAATCCGACAGAAAAAAAATAAAATCCAAACACCATTGCTCCATGGAGAAGAAAAAATAAAATTAAAAAATAAAACAATCCAATGAAGAACTATGTACACAATATCCAAGGGTCCATGAGCCCAACTGAACAAAGGAAACCTACTAAAAACCCTAACAAAAAAGCAACTATATACAAAAAGTGGAGCTGTGTCCGTCGACTCCAAATCATAAGAATAAACAAAGGAAACCTAAAACTAAAGAACTATATACAAAGGCGGCGGGCAAGTCCAGAGGCTCACTCCGTAGTGTTCCGGGCCAGGGCATCATCAAACTCCTCGTCTATGTCCCGGAGGCGGTCCTGTTCCAGGGCCCCGAGGGTCCGCAGGGACGACGCCATCTGCTCCTCCAACCACCTGCGGATTGCCTCGAGGCACTCGGCCCGCCTCAGGGCCCTCCGCATGGAGTTCTCCGCCCTGACCATCGTGAGCCGCTCCTCTTCCGCCCGCCGCCGCTCCGCACCTATCTGCTGGCCCAACCGCAGCCACACGGAAGATACTTCCTGTCCTGGGTCCTCCTGCCCTCCGGCCGATGCCTGCCCCTCCGATGTTGAAGGCCCCGAGCCATGATGCCTCCCACGTTGACTCTGCTGCTGCCTCCGACGCAACTGCCTCTGCCAGCACAACGGCATCCAGGCTGATGGAATCCATCGACGCCGTCGTGCACGTGCCCTGCCTGATGATGCCGGCACATCCTCCATCTGCTGGGGTACAGTTGCTGTGGTGTCCACCCCTGCTTGACCTCCGACTCCCGACTGTGGCAGGGATGGGATCCCCACTGAGCTGGCTGCATAGGTCAGGGCAGATCCACAGGGGGCCCTGGTGGCATCTGGGCCGGAAGACGGCAAGGAGAATGACTGGCGTATAGCCTCCACAGAGGAGGAGAAGGCCGCCAGATTGGCCGACACATGCAGGAAACCCCCGAACATGGAAGATCCCAATTGGGCCACGTCGGCACGGTGCTCTTCGTGATGATGTGCGTGCTCCTCCCGGGAAGCACGCACGTCACCACGAATTGCACCCGCGCGCATCGCAACCCCAATCAGGACCTTCTCCATACGGACACGGGTCCCCTCGTCCGCAGGTGGAGGGGAGTCAGGTGACATGGACATCCCCTCTACCTGCGGACGGGCCTGGGACGGGGCAACCCTGCTGGTGCATGGTGGTGCACTCACAGGGTCAGGGACAGCGACATGCACAGGCCCCTCCACGGTGACCTGTGCTGCCTCCTGCCCCTGCCCCTGGACTGCACCACTTGCACCAGCAGGGATGCCCCCACCAGGCCCCATGTGTGCCCCTGTGGCGGCCTCCTCCTCCTCTGTGGAAACCACCAACCTGGATGGCTCCTCACCGTCTTCCACCGTAGCAGGCCCCTGTGGGGGCTCACCCACCCCTTCCGCTGCAGCCATGGGGGCATCCCCGCCGCCTTGCTCCACAGCGCCGTCTCCGCCCTCTTCTTCACTAGCCGCTGCGTAGAGGGAGACAAAGAACACAAGCATCAGGGTACTGTAAAATGGTCCCCTAGACAGGAAGCAATAGCAGATGAGTACCACTGTCAAAGTACACTTCCATCATGTCCCTCCACAACACATGGGTCAGTCCAGGCAAAACACACACAGTAACAGGCATGGTGCATGCCATGGACATTTCCATACATGTCCAATGGACTCTTGAAACATACAATGATATGGAACTCACATGCATCATGGGTCATGCCTATCACATGCACACACTTCACCTCAGTCACATCCATCTGGCCCCATACACCCCAAACACAGCGGATACAAGGCTAACTAGGCTGCATCAGTGAATCTGTGCATTGTCACACACATGTGTCATGCATCCATGGCATGCACAAGACACAGACACGCAGGTCAGGCACACAGACATGGCTACCATATATGTACCTGCCATCAGCACCCATCCCTCACCCCCACCCATGTCCAGGAACAGAGACTGGCATGCTCTCATGTCTAAAATCTGCATAGGGCTCCACATGTGGCATTTAAACCCATGCAACAACTATGTGGTTCACACATCACTGGTCGCACATGCATTACCATGATGTCCCTGCACACATACATGCATACATGGCCTATGTCACACATACAGGCAAGTATCAGACAACCAGCACACCGCAACATGCCCTGTCTCACACAGCAATGCTTGGACACTTACCGCTCAACTCCAGACGGGTCTCCCTCTCAAGGATCTGGGCATGGAGCGCTGGGCGTACGCGTTCCAGGACCCTCATCTGGATGGAACTCATGCGGCCCCGGCCCCCCTCCACAAGGCGCTGGGCCTTCACGAGGGTCCTGGACTTCAAGTCCTCCCAGCGCTTCTTGATCTTCTGGACGTCGCGGGTTGCCACTCCCTCCGCGTTGATGGCAACCACACTGTCGGCCCAGATCCTCTCCCGTCCTTCCTTGCTGGCGCGGGACAATCCAAAGAGGGCATCATACTGCCCCAGGACATGCTCCACCAGGACACCAACTTCGGTGGCAGTGAAGCTGGTGCCCCTCTGCCCCTCTGGCCTGGGGTTGCCACTGGTGCCAGATGTGGAAGTGCATGACATGGCAACCCCAGAGGCAGGTGTGGGTGGGCAACTGGGTCCTGGGGCTGGGCTGTGGAGCGATGTAATCCCAGTCGGGAGTCTTCAGTTCCAGCAGGGGTGGACACAGCAACTGGACCCCTGCAGATGGCTGATGTGCAGGCACCAAATGGCAGGGCACGGTGGCAGCAGGCAGGCAGGCAGGCAGCAGCAGATGGCACGTGGGAGGCTGCTCGGGGCACTGGGGGGCAGTAATTCGGCCTTCTGGGCAGGAGCGTGGTCTTCCGTGTGTTTTCGCGTGGCCAGCTTGATACGGAGTGATTTGGCACGTGAAAATCCTGCACGTCAGCGTGAAATTCGAGGAAAGGCCCTTAGCGCGTAAGCGCGTCAGCACGCATACGCGATTCTATTGGACCAAAGGCCCTCAGCACGTAAGCGCGTCTGTGACGTGACCCGCACGGGTGTTTCCCACACAGCACGTGATGACAGAGCACACGTGGAAAGACTGCACGTCAGAGTGTCATCGCGTGTAATTGGACAGCACGTCAGAGTGTCATCGCGTGTAATTGGACAAAAGTGCGCATGCACGCGATTGGCCTATGTACGTGTATATCAGGGGTGCGCGGGCACTTACACACGCAAGTACGTCAGCGCACCTGTATCCCGGGGTGCGCGGGAATTTCCACACGCTATTGGACTGGGTACTGGATTTCAGGAATGCGCGGGTCACACGCTCGCCTACAACACGCGCAACGCATAAATTTGCGTGCAAACAAAATAACAAGCTCAGACCCAGGATGAACATACCGTTCCTAGCAGCAGTGGGCGTGGGCTACCAAAGGATGAGGAGGAGGATAGTCAGAGCCAGAATATTCACACCCAGAACCAGCCTTTTCGGGATGCCTGATGACCAGGTGTATGGGAGGTACAGGTTTCCACCACACATAATACTGGACCTGGTGAGTGAGTGGGAGGATGACCTCAAATCACCCACCCTGTGCTCCCAAGCACTCAGCCCCCTGGAGAAGGTCCTCAATGTACTGCACTTCTTAGCCACTGGATCATTTCAGCGGACAAGTGCCATAGTGGGTGGGGTATCACAGGCCACCCAGTCACGCTGCCTACACCAGGTCTTGAACATCATCACTGCACGCCCATCAGTCCGCAGGCACATATACCTGCCCAGAACACCTACAGAAAGGCATGCTGCCGCCCTGGATTTTTACGGTGTGGCACGATTCCCCAAAGTGCTAGGTGCCATCGACTGCACCCATGTGGCTCTACGTCCCCCCAGGGCATCAGAGCACATCTATAGGAACCGCAAGCACTGGCATTCCATCTACGTGCAGGTAGTATGTAATGCCAAGGGAATCATCAACTCAGTATATGCCAACTATCCCGGCTCCACCCACGACAGCTTCATTTACCGAATGTCCACCCTAAGCCGGGACCTAGAAGCTGGGCGGCATGGCGATACATGGCTGCTTGGTGAGTATAAATGCCACTGCACATGCATGCATGTCAGATACTGAGCAAGGTCACAACCCCACCAATGATACCAATCACCACCTCCACAGGGGACAGTGCCTACCCTCTCAGCCCCCACATGATGACGCCAATTCGGAACCCCACCACGCCACCCCAGGTAAGATATAACACAGCCCACATTACAACCCGGGGCATAGTGGAGCGCACATTCGGAGTGCTAAAGTCACGCTTTCGCTCCCTTGACCGTTCTGGCGGGCAGCTGTTGTACGCTCCCCCAGTAGTGTGCAGGATCATAGTGGCAGCATGTGTCCTGCACAACGTTGCAATACGCCGGGGCCTGGCCGTGGACATGGTGGTGGCCCCACATCCCCAACCACATGCACAGCCGCTGCGCATGGGAGGGGAAAGGGCACGGGGCGAGGCAGCCCGTGCACAGCTAGTGGCTAATTACTTCACATAGAAATCACACCCCTGTGGAGTGCACGCTACCCTGGCACATTCCATCTGACAATAAATGATGACTCAACCTGACACTGATCCTGAATGTCTGGAGAATCAACCGTGAAAACCATATCAGCCTGAGATTGTTCACCTGGCAGTGTTACAATGTGTGCATCCCTACCCACACAGACACCACCAATGCAGTTTTGTGAAGAAACACATTCAAGCAGCTAAAATGAATACCCACTTGCAAAATGCAACAAGAGGACAGTGCCATGTCAGCCAACCCATCCCCAGCACCGCCACACGACACACCGTGCCATGTCATGCTATTTGCAGGTAAACAAAGTAATCCCCACAACATGACACTAGTGTCACAATGTACAGTGTCCCTAATTGAAACTTGCAACACCTGAAATGCTCACAGTAATGCAGGACCAACAACAAACTTGAGCAGGTACTACCATTAACATGACATCACAAATGTAATAAATTAGTAGTCTCACCACCTGGAAATGCCTGCACTCACACCACTACCAACTGTGCAGTGTTGGCGCCATGTAGAGTTGTAGGTGCACTGCTGCCAACATGGACCCCATCTCCAAACTAGAGGGCCTTGTGTAGACATAAGGAAGGGACCTGCAAATTGGGAGGTAGACACAGATGATGAGTTACACATCAATGCAACATGCAGTGTACAACACAACAGCAATATGCACTAGGAATGTATACACAGTATTGACTAGACTACCCACACATGTAGTGGGAGTCCAATGTCACCATGTACGTCAATGTCACTTGGGCACACCCTTTGCAAGCCCATGGAAACGGGGAGCAGGAGGGGTGTGTGTGACTCAAACCCAAGCATCTGAACCAAATACATGACAAGCCTGCATGTGCCCAGCCACAATGCAGCGTATGCCTACAGGAACCACAGAAGGCAACAAATTGTCCCAAAAAAATTGGGAAAAATAAAAATAAAAATAAAAATAAAAATAAAAAAAAATCAAAAATGGCCATTGATGGGCCCGGGGGGTTTGGGGAGGCCACCCAGGAGGTCCGAGGACAGGGTGCACACCAAAACCCACCTGTGTGGATCCTGGGAAAAAAAAACACCTCCATGGGCTCATGGCCCACACGGCTACCCTATTGTGGGAGTATCACTGCTGTCGCTATTATCACCCTGTGCAGCTGCATCAGGAGGTGGTTGCACTATGGGAGGCAGCCCACGCAAGGCCCTAGTCTGCTCCTCCATGGCTGCAAGCATGCGGGTGTGGTAGGTCTCGTTCTAGAGGATGAGTGTGCGGAGGTCCCCATGCAACAACTCACGGGATGCCCGGACCTCCGCCCTCGTTGCCTGCATCTCAGCTGAGAGCGTACGGGTGAGACGCTCCAGCTGCTGTTCTGTCCTTTGGTGTGTTGAAGCCTCAAGCTCAACAAGAGTCGTCCCGAGGTGAAGGAGCTCCTGCCTCAGGGCTTCCCTGTGGCCCTGGGACTCTATGGAGATGGCCTCCTGCAGAGTCGCCAGTGCCGCCCGCCTGTCTCTGTTGGACGCCAACATGTCCTCCCTGTGTGGCTGGCAGATGGAGTCGGTTGCCTGCTGTAGTCGCTCCATCAGCCTTTCAGGGGGGACAATGGAAGTGGCGACCCTATCCATGGCCTGAGCCATCATCTTGGATGATGCTGCCTGTTGAGTTGCCATACCGTAAATGGATTGCTCCCATGCGGTATTGCCAGGTGGCGTACGGCCACCACGTCGGCGGGCACCACACCTGTCTGGGGCAAGGCGAACTGTGCCTTGCTGTGCCGGCACTGCCTGAGGCTGCAGGACTGCATTCCCCCTCTGATCTGCTGGCCCAGGAACAGGATCAGATGTCGCGGAGTGTGACCCTGCATCCGTAACCACCAAAGGCGTAGCTGCCAACACTGACATCCCCATTGAGGGTTCTGACCCTGGTGCAGGTGGGTGGGACAGAACAGAATCCCTCCCTGGAACACTCACTTGCGACGGCACGTAGGTCTCATCATCCGAATCAACACCTGAGTACAGCTCGGGAGAGGTGCAGCCAGAGACACCCCTTGAGAGCACGACCTGCAGCACTTGTGGGTTCTCACCCACCACCACACCACGTCCCTCACTGGTGGTTGGTCGGCCCTCGGACCCCTCCTGGGTCTGCACCATCTCCACAACCCCAGCAGTATCAGGTGCGTCTTCCCCTGCAAAGACATAAAAACAAAGAAATGGAAACAGGCATTAGCACCATGGCACACAATGAGGGCTGAGAAGCAAGAGAACCAGTACTTTATTGACACATGTCCCACATGACTAAAACCCTCCCATGCATGCACCCTCACTGCGTATGAAGGGGAGGCAAATGGCACACATTGATGACACCATGATGGAAGATGAACACATTTTCTGCATGCTGCCTGGCAGTGGCATCACACATTGGCCTGTGATTGCTAGGTGAAACACACATGCCATCACACAGATGGCATGTACCATTGCTATTGAGTGAAGATGGAGAGGAGGGCAGCACCTATTCATTCAGTCCAGTTCCCGCATGTAATAGCTTTTCTAATTCAAACAGGTCAGATTTTTCACCTGGAGCTGCCAGTCCAAAATGGTCCAATTGCACAGGGACATGTGTGAACAAATGATATCCAGGTAACAAAGTCACTCCACTTTACTATAGCCATGTCAGACATGTGACTAGAGGACTGTGAAATGCCTAGTAAAAGTGGTGGAATGCAAACAATCTGACTGAATGAACAGTGAAAAATAAGCAACAATGTTGTGGCAAGGTGACACTTCAAGGGCAACTGGCGTGCAGGTGGGCTAGATGTCTACTGTTGGCAGAAGGGATACTGCTATGGCCAAATGCAGCTTCGCAGGATGTATTGCATGAAGCACATGGCTGACCCATACAACTCAGGCGCACACACTCTCACCTGGCACACAAACAGAAGCCCACACACACACACCATGCACATGGATGACACACACATGCATGTTCACTCACCGGACAATGCCTCGTAATCAGGCAGATCTCCCACGCCTTGGATCTGTTCCTCCGTGACGTATGTCCCAGCGACTGACTCATGTGGAGTGAGTTCCATGTCTACTACTGGAGACCCACCTCCAGTCACTAGAGTTGTGGCATGACTTGAGGCCAGCTTACTCTTTGCCCTGCGCTTTAGGTCATTCCAGAGCTTATAGCAATCATTGGCTGTGCGCCTCACGATTCCAAGGGCACTTACGATGTCCGCAACGGTCTGCCAGTGTGCCTGGCGTTGTGCAGGTGTGGCCTTGGATCCTGCAACAATGACCATCTCGTTATCATGTGCGGACACATACTCGACAAGTGCATTCAGTTCGTCATCCGTGAAGCTGGGCTTCCTCGACGGGCCGGACTGTGTAGCCATGTCTGGGGCATCAGCCTGTGCCGGACGAGCACTCTTCCTCTTCCGCTTGGAAGGTGGTGGTGATCCTGAGTGTCCTGCGTCGCTCTGGACACTAGGGGCAGGAGCCCTGGTGGACTCTGTATCAGGAGTGTGGGATTGCACACTCAAATGGGAGTTGGTGCAGGCATTGGCTCAAGTGTAATGGTGTCAGGGGGAATGTCAGCAGGATGGACTAGGACCGACACTGTCCTGGCTGGGTGTGTGAGAGCTGGGATGGATGGAGCCGCAGCTGCCCCTGCAGCCTCTCCGCCCTGCCTACTTGGGGCAGCAGATAACCTTGCTGCCCCAGATGCACGTGGCATGATGACATCAACGTGCACCAGCGCACGTGTCATAGGCCTGCTGACCTGGAAGTCAGCCATGGAGTCAGCCAGGTCTGGTGCCACAATGGGCTGGTCCAACAAGGGCTGAGCATGGATGGTGTCAGCCACATCAGCCTCAACGGAAGGGGGGGAGGGGGGAGATTATGGGTGCCCTTGACTGGTCCTCCACACATGGGGGGACAGGCTCACCCTGCAAGTAACGACCACGTCCCCTACCGGATCCACCACGGCCACCACTTGTGGCTCTTCCACCTTTGCCACCCTTACGGAATCCTCGCCTATCAGCCATGGCACTGATGTTAATGTGCGTATGGGAGTGGCTGTAAACTATTGTCCTGGGCAATTGGGGGTCAAAGGGGTTGGGTACCAGATGGTAATTGTACCCTAGTGCTCTAGCAAGGCTGAATGTAACCCCTGGGGAAAGATGACGGGTCACGCTATGCACAGGAGCCCCAAAAAAGGGAGATGACGTGCACGCAACCCCTCCTAGACCACGTGTGCAGAAAGAAAAACCTGCACTACGCTGTGGCACCCAGTAACACAAGAATGAACGTATGCGTGTCACACGCAGCCTAGAATGACCTCTGAAGGGGTAGGCGACACACGGGGCAAGCACAGATGTTAGATACGTGCGTGACTCACCGTCTGCCAGGTAAAAGAGCGTGAAAAAGGAGCGCGTTTGGTTGGCAACACCCCCGCTAAAAGAAGATTTGTACGCTGTCTGAGGAGACAGGACAACAGTAGAAGGGAACACTGTTTGAGGGAACAGGCCCAGGTAAACCAGTAAAAGAGAAAAAAGAGAAAAAGCTGTCAGAGGTAACAGGGAATACGAACTTGAAACGCCGTGAAGTAAATCGCGTGTGAAACGACAAGAAGTACAGAATTCACCCACTCGCTCTCCACGAAAAGCACGTACAAGGAAATGGTGTTCTACACGTACCATTTATACAGGCCCACATGTCCAGCATCACTTACGTGGCGTGTACGCGCTAGGGCCATTCCCACCAATTACACGCTTTGTCACTGCCGCGTGTACTTGCTAGGCCCATTCCCACCAATTACACGCTTTGACACTCGGACGTGTCTTTCATTTTTTTAACACGCAACATTTTCAAACGTGTGCCCAATTCTACGTGCACGTGACTTCATAGACGCTCATACGCAGGCGACGCCTTTACGCGCTAAGGGCCTTTGGTCCAATGACATCGCATATGCGTGCTGCCGTGCATACGCGCATGGCCCTTTCCTCGTATTACACGCGGACGTGCATTTTTTCACGCGCGCTGAAATGCGCATGCACGTCTGTACGCGTCACGTCACAGGGGCGCTTGAGCTTGAGGGGCCTTCTGTCCAATGAAAATGCGTATGCGTGCAGACGCGCTTACGCGCTAAGGCACTTTCCTCGAATTACACGCTGACGTGCAGATTTTTCACGTGCCAAATCACTCCGTATCAAGCTGGCCACGCGTATGCACACGGAAGACCACGCTCCTGCCCAGAAGGCCGAACTACTGCCCCCCAGAGCCCCGAGCATGCTCCCACCTGTCATCTGCTGCTGCCTGACTGCCTGCTGCCCACGTGCACTGCCATTTGCTGCCTGCACATCAGCCAGGGGTGCTGTTGCTGTGACCACCCCTGCTGGAACCGAAGACTCCCGACTGGGATTCCATCGCTCCACAGCCCAGCCCCAGGACCCAGTTGCCCACCCACTCCTGCCTCTGGGGTTGTCATGTCGGGGCAAACACCATCTGTGACCACTGACAACCCCTGGCCAGAGAGGCAGAGGGGCACCAGCTTCAGTGCTACCGAAGTTGGTGTCCTGGTGGAGCAAGTCCTGGGGCAGTATGATGCCCTCTTCGGAAGTTCCCGCGCCGATAAGGAAGGACGGACTCGGATCTGGACTGACATCGTGACTGCAATCAACGCGGAGGGGGTGGCAGTCCGCGACTTACAACATGTCAGGAAGCACTGGGAGGACTTCAGGTCCAGGACCCTGAACAAGACCCGGCGCCTCTTGAAGTCAGCGGATGCCAAGGGGCGCCGGGGCCACTTGTCGGAAGAACAGATGAGGGTCCTGGAACGCATATCCCCAGCGCTCCACGTCCAGGTCCTAGAGAAGCAGACCTGTCTGGAGTCGAGCGGTGAGTGTACATGCATCCTGATTGTGAGCAGTGCGTGTGGCGATTATTCGGTAGTGTGCAGGTTGCACATCTGTTTGTATGGGGTCGAGTATGGGTGGGGGTGTACAGGGCCGTGGGGCTGACACATGCGAGGGCTGTAATGTGTGAGACATGGATGGTGCTTGTGTGTGTAGGCTTGCATGCCAAATGCAGTTGTGTGGGCACACATGTTTGGATGAATGTGTATGTAAGTAGACATGTCATTGATGTCACGCATGTATGTTGTTTTCGGCTGCATGTATCAGCACTGTGTACATGTGCATGTGTGTGTATTTGACAAGGGTGCAACAGTGATGCAACATGGATGCATGTGACAGCGGTATGTGGAAGCCTGATTGCCAGATGTGACATGGATGCCCGTCTGAACAGTGCGACACTTGGCAGAGGTGTAGACATGCATGCAAGTGTGGTGGTGTGTGTACATGTGTGGTGCACTTCCTGTGTTGCATGTGATGTCGGGCTCACCTTTGGCTGCTCATGCTGTTGTATGTGTAGGGATGGTGGTGGCAGTTGCGATATGGCTGTGGTATGGCTCATGTGTGCGAGTTGTAATGACATGTGTGTTGGGGATTGTGATGACATGTCTGAGGTTTGCCAATGCCACTCATGTGCAACTGTCATGTGTGTATGTGTCATTGTACAGTGCCCTGATGCCTGTGTTTTGTTTCTCCCTGTCTGCAGCGTCAACTGATGAAGAGGGCGGAGAAGGTGCTGTGGAGCACAGCGGCGGGGATCCCACCGCCAGCCGGAGACGCAAGGCCCGGCTCCCCTCCCGTGTTGTCATCTCGTCGGGGAGTGAGGAGTCCGGTGCCGCGTCCCAGGCCGCAGCTGCCGGGGGGAGGTCCAAGAGGCAGAGGTTGGAGTTGGACTCCTCGGCAGCAGAAGGGGCAGCTGGGACCCCACAGGGCCCAACAGGGGAAGATGACACGGAGTCATCCAGGTTGGTGGGGGGTTTGGTGGAGGAGGAGGCCGTGCAAGCACCAGAGACGGGGTCTGGAGGTTGGGATCCCACTGGTGCTAGTGGTGCAGTGCAGGAGCAGGGACAGGAGGCAGCACAGGCCGCCGCGGAGGTGCCTGTGTGCAATCCTGTCCCCGATCCTGTCCCTGCATCATCTTGCACCAGCAGGGATGCCTACGTCCAGACCCGTTTTCAGGCAGGGGATGAGCTGACGTCAACTGGCCTTCCTCTGCTTGCGGACGTGGCTATCCAGGTCCGGGTTGAGCCTGTCCTGGCTGGTGTGGCGTTGCGTCAACGGGCCATGCGAGGTGACCTGCAGTCTTTTCATGGAGAGACTGCACGTCATCTCGAATGGCTCGTTGACCACGTCAGCCTGCTGGGACAGGTCACCCAGGCCGGATTCCTCCGTCTGATGGGGCTTGCTCCGACCCCCTCCTCAACTGGACCCCCTATGCGCCAGTCGTCCTCTGTGCCATCTTCCCACCCATCAGTCACCTGGGTGCCCTGTGGAGCTGCCTCTGACGGTGCGGCCAGGCTGGTGGAGGAGGCATCCCTGCCACAGTCGGGAGTCGGACATCCAGCAGGGGTGGCCACATCAACGACTGCACCCCAGCCGGCGGAGGATGTGCAGGCAGCAGGAGGCAGTGCACGGGCAGAGGCAGAGCAGCAGCAGCAACATGGTGGGAGCCATGAAGTCTCGGGGCCTTCGACATCGGAGGGGCAGGCATCGGCCGGAGGGCAGGAGGACCCAGGACAGAGAGTGTCTTCCGTGTGGCAGCGGTTGGGCCACGCCATAGATGCGAAGCGGCGGCGGGCGGAAGAGGCGTGGCTCACAATGGTCAGGGCGGAGAACTCCATGCGGAGGGCCCTGAGGCGGGCCGAGTGCCTCGAGGCAATCCGCAGGGGGTTGGAGGAGGACACGGCATCGTCCCTGCGGACCCTCGGGGCCATGGAACAGGACCGCCTCCGGGACATCGAACAGGAGTTCGATGATGCCCTGGCCCGGAACACCAAGGAGTGAGCCGCTGGACTTGCCTGCCGCCTTTGTATATAGTTCTTTAGTTTTAGGTTTCCTTTGTTTGTTCTTATGATTTGGAGTCGACGGACACTGCTCCACTTTTTGTATATAGTTGCATTTTAGTTAGGGTTTTTTGTAGGTTTCCTTTGTTCAGTTGGGCTCATGGACCCTTGGAAGTATTGTACATAGTTCTTCATTGGAATGATTTTATTTTTCATTTGACTTTGGACAGCATTTTTTTGGATTCGGATTTGGTGTTTTTATTTTTTTAAACAGACATGCAGCTTATCTTTTTTTCATTGCCATTGTAGTTTGTTTCACTTCTTTTGCATTCGTATTTTTTTTAATACAATTTTGTTTTCATACTTCACTGTGTGGTATCATCTCATTGGTTTCATGCATGTCATGTTGGGTGTTTTCCCATTCAATTGCAACCATTGTGTGTGACGGACATGGGTTCATTAGCTTTATGAACATTGGGGGTGTAACATGTAATTTCCATTTCCGTGTGCGTGAATGGGTTACTTGGTAGGGCTTTTTGGCTGTGGAGGCTGACCATAACGCACATGATTGGGGATTGTGAGCACCTGGTGGAGGCTGCCCCTGCACTGCTGGGGGGTGGGGGTGGTGGGAGACAGGGGTGGGGGCCTGGTGGAGGCTGCCTCTGGTGGCTGGGGCGTGGGGGTGTTTGGAGACATGAGTGTGGTCCTGGTGGAGGGTGCCCCTGCACTGCTGGGGGGTGGGAGTGGTGGGAGACATGAGTGGGGGCCTGGTGGAGGGTGCCCCTGCACTGCTGGGGGGTGGGGATGGTGGGAGACATGGGTGGGGGCCTGGTGGAGGGTGCCCCTGGTGGCTGGGGGGTGGGTGTGGTGGGAGACATGAGTGGGGGCCTGCTGGAGGGTGCCCCTGCACTGCTGGGGGGTGGGAGACATGGGTGGGGGCCTGGTGGAGGGTGCCCCTGGTGGCTGGGGGGTGGGGGTGGATTTTGACATGAGTGGGGGCCTGGTGGAGGGTGCCCCTGCAGTGCTGGGGTGTGGGGGTGGTGGGAGACATGGGTGGGGGCCTGGTGGAGGCTGCCCCTGGTGGCTGGGGGGTGGGGGTGGTGGGAGACATGAGTGGGGGCCTGGTGGAGGCTGCCCCTGGTGGCTGGGGGGTGGGGGTGGTGGGAGACATGGGTGGGGGCCTGGTGGAGGGTGCCCCTGGTGGCTGGGGGTGGGGGTGGTGGGACATGAGTGGGGGCCTGGTGGAGGGTGCCCCTGCAGTGCTGGGGAGTGGGGGTGGTGGGAGACATGGGTGGGGGCCTGGTGGAGGCTGCCCCTGGTGGCTGGGGGGTGGGGGTGGTGGGAGACATGGGTGGGGGCCTGGTGGAGGCTGCCCCTGGTGGCTGGGGGGTGGGGGTGGTGGGAGACATGAGTGGGGGCCTGGTGGAGGCTGCCCCTGGTGGCTGGGGGGTGGGGGTGGTGGGAGACATGGGTGGGGGCCTGGTGGAGGCTGCCCCTGGTGGCCGGGGGGTGGGGGGGTGGGAGACATGAGTGGGGGCCTGGTGGAGGCTGCCCCTGGTGGATGGGTGGTGGGGGTGGTGGGAGACATGAGTGTGGGCCTGGTGGAGGCTGCCCCTGCACTGCTGGGGGGTGGGGGTGGTGGGAGACATGAGTGGGGGCCTGGTGGAGGGTGCCCCTGCACTGCTGGGGGGTGGGAGTGGTGGGAGACATGGGAGACATGAGTGGGGGCCTGGTGGAGGCTGCCCCTGGTGGCTGGGTGGTGGGGGTGGTGGGAGACATGAGTGGGGGCCTGGCGGAGGGTGCCCCTGGTGGCTGGGGGGTGGGGGTGGTGGGAGACATGAGTGGGGGCCTGGTGGAGGGTGCCCCTGCAGTGCTGGGGGGTGGGGGTGGTGGGAGACATGGGTGGGGGCCTGGTGGAGGCTGCCCCTGGTGGCTGGGGGGTGGGGGTGGTGGGAGACATGAGTGGGGGCCTGGTGGAGGGTGCCCCTGGTGGCTGGGTGGTGGGGGTGGTGGGAGACATGAGTGTGGGCCTGGTGGAGGCTGCCCCCGCACTGCTGGGGGGTGGGGGTGGTGGGAGACATGCATTGTTGATCAGTAGTGCAAGGTGACATGTGGGTTGGCTGGGCGGCATGCCCATGGTGGATGGGCTGCCTGCGGGACATGAGCAGGGGTGCAGGGTAGTCCCCTGTGGTGTGGGCTGCCTGCACGGGCCGTGGAGGTTGTGGAGCGTACACCTGGGAGGACCCACACGGCCAATTCACGTGTAGTACTCCCCAGAACCCCTGAAATACACGTACCCTGCTGAAATCGTGTGTGGAACTTCCCGCGCACCCCTGAAATACACGTACCCTGCTGGAATCGCGTGTGGAACTTCCCGCGCACCCATGGAATACACGTACCCTGCTCGCACTGGCCCAATCGCGTGTGGAACTTCCCGCACACCCCGGAAATACACGTACCCTGCTGAAATAGCATGTGGCACTTCCCGCGCACCCATGGAATACACGTACCCTGCTCGCACTGGGCCAATCGAGTGTGGAACTTCCTGCGCACCCCTGAAATACACGTACCCTGCTGAAATCGCGTGTGGAACTTCCCACGCACCCCTGGAATACACCTTCCCTGCTGAAATCACGTGTGGAACTTCCCGCGCACCCATGGAATACACGTACCCTGCTCGCACTGGGCCAATCGCGTGTGGAACTTCCCACGCACCCCTGAAATACACGTACCCTGCTGGAATCGCGTGTGGAACTTCCCGCGCACCCCTGGAATACACGTACCCTGCTGAAATCGCGTGTGGTACTTCCCGCGCACCCATGGAATACACGTACCTTGCTCGCACTGGCCCAATCGCGTGTGGAACTTCCCGCACACCCCTGAAATACACTGACCCTGCTGTAATTGCGTGTGGAACTTCCCGCGCACCCCTGGAATACACGTACCCTGCTTGCACGGGGCCAAACGCGTGTGGAACTTCCCGCACACCCCTGAAATACACGTTCCCCGCTTGGCGTTTGCTGTTTGCCAGCCCGGTGAACTGGTCCAGGGTTAGCGCAGCCCTTTGCGATGATTTAGCGATTTTGATGGCTTTTCCTTGCGCGAGGGCGTTCTTGGGGGCGTTACTGGCGCTGCTGCAGGGTCGCTGCGATTCTCTGCGCCACGGCTGGTTTGGGAGCCTAAAATCTATGAATACGCTGTGCGCGGAAATCGGTTTTGGCGCACGTGCCTGGCGCAGACAATCGCACGCGGACACTCTGCGCCAGCCGCTTGCGACACTTTTCTGCGAAATTCTATGAATTACCCTCTATATCTCCAGCAAGTCATCAGACCTCCTGGCTGAGATTCCAGATAAATACAAGCTCTTCAACTCTGCAGAAGCGTTCTTTGCTTCCCTCCTGGTGCCAGGACTTCAAGCACGGACAAACACCAAATGGCTGCAGATCGTGCGCTGGGAGCTGATCCAACTGGCCAACAACACTGAAGAAGGGTTCAACGTCATAAAAGTGGAACTTTGCGCCCCGCGCTTAATGACAATGCAGAACCTGTATGTCCTGGACCTCCTCACTGCAATGGATGGCAGTGTTTGCCGGGAGCCTGCTGCACATTCGTACCTTCTGAAGATGCAGACAATGGGACCCTCTCCCACCTCATCTCGGCTGTGCATAGTTTGGGGGAGAGAATGCAGAAGGAAGGAGGAATAAAGCCGAGCACCTGGTTCGATGACATCTTCAATTGGATACCGTCTTGGCTCAGTGTGATGATGAACATTTTTGTCCCACTCATCGTTTTGTGCTGCTATTTTTCTGAGTGTGTCAGGTGGGCCTTCGATGTTGTGTAAAATCAATGCCTAGTTCCGCTATCATGATGGTAACAATGGGCAAACCAACAATGGCAGCAAATGTAAACGATGCTCAAATACAAACAGGAGAGTAAAATCCCCCTAAGTATCACCTAACAGCAATATATCATCAGCGTGGGGACAGGGTGGATAACTTATACCATACAACCATCAAAGAACCACGTGAATTACAATGGTACAGGGAGGTGTCGGTGGACCTGGATGGGGATGGGGGAATATATATAACCTGCACACCTGATGAATATGCCAAGCGAGGTCAAAGTTTCTCGAAGTGTTTTCAGGGTGTGGATGCCAATTAAAGGGACACCCGCATGGGATGAAGCAGTGCAAGAAGCAGATTACTATCGGAATGAAAATAACCGTAAAGATTACTTCGTTACTTTGATATAATGAAAGGTGGGAATGTGTGTGAGTGAGGGGTCAGTTGGGCCCCCCTCGCATATTCTGCACATTATGGACCACTTGCTTGTGCAATAGCGGGGGACGCCTCCATCGCCCTTATGCTAACATTTGCATAACTAGGGCTATTGCGGGATACACATGGCGTCCATTTTGTGTGCCCTCGACTCCATCTTTGGACTAGGCCTCACTCCGATAGTACGAAAAGACTTCTCTCCCCTTTGCAGCGCCACGCATAGCGCACTCATGACCCACATCTTTTCCTCCTTGTCTGAAAGCTTCACAACTCCCTTTCTCATGGATGCGCCGGGGATAATTGGAACAAATAACAGAATGTATCATATCACCCATCCTCTGTGATCACTGTCCTGTGTGTGAACCGGCTCTAACCATGCCTTGTAGCTCATCCATCTCCACAAAACTGCCCCTGCTCCCTTGCACCCACTGTTGGAAAATGACTGCCAATGTAACCCTGTGCCCTTCTAAGGTATTCTCTTGATGTACCAGAAGTGTGACCCTGTTGTGCAGCCCAGCCCACAGTGCCACCAATAAACCCAGACCTCTGTCTCAGTAAATTGTGCCCTAAAAGCAACACATGTCATTACAACTCCCCACTTGCCTTGATGTGCTTAGAACCACCCAGTTGCCCAGGTTATCACAGAGGACAAGCCCTCTATACGCCTTGTACCCCATAAAAGTCCCAATGAAAGATGGTTTAATCGCATGCATGCTATTTATAGGTTTTATAGATGTATTCAAAGGTATACTAATGCTTGTTGTTTATTATATATTGAATGGTAGTTTCTCATGCCAGCTTAGTTAGTGTCAACTCTATCAAGCCGTGACCTAACCCTCACCCCTCCTGGACACATGCAGCTGGACCTTGTGACGCTCACCCTCCAGCCATCTGGGGAACCAATCCAGAAGAAGCAGCTCCTACATCGATATATGTGTCAGTGCCTTCCAGCCAATCCCGCACTGTTGTAGCACCCTATGTTAGTTGCATCATCTATGACGCTGTTTTCCTTTATAATTCTCTGTAAGTTTTGTTTGCCAGAGCGCTCTCGAGGCAGCAGAGTTCTCTGGATGCCAACTTTATATAAACATATCTAAATCTTGCAACCTGTCCTCCTAGTCTCATTCCCCACTGGTGTGTATTATATTTTATGGATATGCATGTGTAATTCGGGGAGTGAGCCTTTACAGTATGTACAGGAAGAAAACGGGAGGGGGGACTGTATGGGTACAGATACAGACCCAGGTGCAAGGGGTGGCCCGGAGGCAGTGCAGGAGGGTGGCAGGCTGAGCAGGTACCTGGGCCAGGAAAGACAGAGGGTAGGCCAGGTACACGGTGCTGAGAGAGAACAGATCAGCAGGAGGAAGGAGGGGTGAACGCAAAAGCAAAGAAGAAGGTCTTGAGGTGCTTCTGGAACCAGAGATGGCTCTGCTCAAGTTTCATAGTGGCAGGGAGGCTGATCCAGAGGGAGGCCCCTGCCGAAGACAGAGATCTACCCCAGCTCATTTCTTTGAAAAACGGCTGACCCTGAGGGAGTTATAGGTAGAGGAGCGAAGAGCTCGAGAGTGGAGGTATTTGCAGAGGGATAGTTGAAAGTATTTTAGACCCAGGCCCCACAAAGTGTTTTGGACAATGCAGAGGTTTTTGAATTTAATCCTTGCATCCATTGGGAGCCAATGGAGAGATTTCAGAGCTGGAGCAATACGATCCCAGGGCTTCAGGCCAAGGACAAGTCTTGCAGTCCTGTCCTGGATTAGTTGAAGAGAGCGGAGAGTAGCGGCGGGTACATTTAGAAAGAGGCTGTTACAATATTACAACCTAGAGAGAACCAGAGCATGGGAGACAGTGAGCTTCTAGGGGGAGGAGAGGAAAGGTAGAGTACCTCAGTGCAGTATGAAGTTTGACTTTTTAGAGACATTAGAGATGTGGGCGGAGAAGGAAAGTGTAGAGTCAAAGATGACCATGAGGTTCTTAGCCTCACAAATGGGGGAAGGAGGAGGGCCATGGGAGGCTGGCCAGATACTGAGGTGAAATGAGGGTGAAGGTATGCTGATGAGGAGCATCTCCAACTTACTCCTGTTTTGTAAACTAAAAACTCCAGAAATGTGCAAGTTATTACAACAAACGTGCGTGACAAGTATCAGCAAGGACCTAAAGAAGTTTTTTGAAATCTGTCTTGTGTTTTATTTTTCCAAAGTGTCAGCATGTAAGTGGAAAAAACTAGTGACATACATTTGGTGTATGGATAGTGGGCCTGGCCCTTGGCAAATGCAAATGTGTAGTCTGATTTGCTTATTGGGGAATGCTGCATGTCCGAAGCGCATGCCCCATGGATTTGGAGACTGGCCATGGCTGCACGCCATGAGCACTGGCCATTGTTCACATTATTAGGGGAAAATGGTATAAGGAAGGGATGGTATCAACAGTAAGACAGGCACAGGTGACAACCATTCAAGGGAGTTTATTGAGCCTTAATTGGATTTGAAAAATGCCAATCTAATCCTAAATCTAAAGATGGGAGCAAGCTATGACCATCAAATAATAATAAGCCAGTTCTAGTGGTGTCTTGTGACAATAAACGGGCCTATGCTAATAAACCAACTGCCAATCCTTACCTCTAAATACAAGTAATGGGGGAAACAATGTCATGCAAAAGAAAGGTTTTCAAGAAATCTTATGTCTGGATATTCAAGCCGTTCTCTTCCCTTCCCCACATTTTCAGCACGGGATAAGGTGGCACACTTGAGCTTAGAACAGTCTGTGGCTTCTCTAGCATGAGGGTGCAGTTCAAAACTCCAACATCACGACCTTATGTACAAAAGTCTCTTTGCCGTTCAAAGTATCTTCTTTGACAGGCCCTGAAGCAGCAAGTAACAAAGTTCCTTTCCTTTCCGGATTCTTCTACGCAAACTTCCCTCAAGAGATTTACTGTTCACCTTTGATCCCCCTGCGCCGGGCTCAGATCCACTTTAACACAAAATTTGTTTTTCCACATATGCACAGTTTTCTTAGGTTTTCCAAATATCCAATTTCCTGGGTGACTCACAGTTCACCCCGGATCCCCTCTACCAATCTCATATCTGTTCTAGCACAAAATCTTCAATCAGTCTCCCTCTGCCGTGCTTGGACCAATGTATTTATTGTATCACAAACTTGCTTTAACACAAAGCTTCCAATTGATCTCCCTCTGCCGGGCTCCTCCCAACTTATCTACTGTGCCATCAACTTTCTTTACAGTATCAATATCGTAGACTTTCGATTGTGCACAGGTTTCTACTTGACCAGTTGCAGGACCACTTCAATTCACAATCCTTTGCCACTCTTTCACTTTTATCAACTCTCAGCTGGACGTCTTACAGAGACCTTCGATTGAGCATGCATGTGGTACCGGACCACTCTGTCAAAGGTATCATATATTTTGGCTTCAAAGTTCAATCACTCACCTGCAGTTCTACTTTGCTTGCACAGGTTATCACACGTGTTTCATACGATGTTCTCAGATACAGTGCTCACCATACCATGTTGCCGCTTGCAACCATGGCTTCAATACTGACCAGTCTTGTTTCGGTCTCCGCAACTCACTGGCTGTGTTGATTTCACTGACATTGCTTTCTTGTTGGAGCCAAGGACAGTACCACAGCAGCTGCCGATTCTCCCTGCCTTGATTATTGACTCAGGAACCTCCCACACACAATGCAGGATTCCTCAGCCTGGTTTCCTGTTCCGATCCTTTCTATTCTCGAGGTTTTGTGAAAGTTCTGTTTCCTTTTCAAAAAGGTCAAGGCAACTTCCCTCTTTGTGAACCCCTTCCATTTTGCCATCTTCCGCCTTGTGTTAAACTGGCATCTTGGAACCGCTGTTTCCTCGTGTGTTTTGCCTTGCTCAGAGTGTGCTCTCATGCTCCACCTTTTAACCATGTGGGGAAGTGTAATGGAAGTCAGGTGTGCGTGATTGTCAGTTTGTTTGTTTGTTTGTTTGTTTTATTTTTTGTAATGCACACCAGACCCACGGGTATCAGGGCGCAAAAGATACAAGAATATGCAAAGCTTAGTTACAGTGAATCATACAATGAAATATTAATTGCCTGAACCTGCCTGACCATTGTATTGAGAAATGTCAGGTATACGGCTGAGGTTTTAGTCTGTTTTCTCTCATAGCGCGCTATCTGTGAGAAAGTGTTCATGTTGTGAAAGGGGGGGGTTAAGTTCCTAAGTATCATATCTGGTAGAATGGGGTAAAGGTGTTACAGGGAAGGGGATACCTCATCTCACCATCTGGTGTCCAACTCTCACTCCCCGAAGACCCCTCACTCAGGTGATCCACACAGACTAGTCCACCCCAAGAAACTGGATGCAAAAGCGATGGCTGTGTACAGACCACCAGGATGACAGATCCCCGGGGACTAGCAATTGAGTCACCTCCTGGTTTTTTCACAGTTGACACTGAGCTAGGATGCAGGCTAAGTGAGATGGATAACGTGGGTAGTTTGGTGGGGCTGAGGTCGTGGTCGATTCTCATGCCCTAGGCAATTCAATTATGACGTGCATGCCCAGCATGCCCTGCTGATAACAACACACATCAGTATGCACAGCAAAAAATATGTTTGTTAAAGGAGGTTTATATTTCTTTCATAAATGTTAAAAGAGGAATTATTAATAACGTATATACAGTGATGTAACATCATGAACCATTTTCACTAATATAAACCTATGGAATTCAGTGAAAAAACATTGTTAAAGGGACGTTATGGTTAAGTTGCTCTAATAAAATCCTATTTATTTTTTAAAGGGACATTATGGTTACAAGGAAAATTTAAAAACCAAAGCAATTCACCAGTTATGGTAAACTATGCAACCATAACTCACACCACCACCATGAACTTCTAAGACTAACACCCAGCACATCAAAGATGACATCACAAATGGCATCATTGATGACATCACTGATGACATATATCCAGGCCGAGTGTTTTTGTTCAGTGAAGTGAGAATTGTGTTATTGTTAAGGTGCTGCATTTCTAGATGTTAAACTTGTCATATGTTCTTAAGGTACTTTCCTTAGGGTTTGGGTTCCTTCGGGTTTGGTTACATTTTCACTGAATTTCATAGGCTTTTATTAGTGCAACTTAACCATGACATCCCTGAATAAATATATATATGAACAAAAAATAAGAGGAGTTTAGATACCCTATCAATCAATCACTCAGTAGTGTACTTGTATAGCGCAAATAAAGTCACTATAGGCATACCGTTGCTCCATCATCCTCCCACATTTCCATTGCCCGGATCAATATATTTAATGATATGAAGATAAAGAAATAAAACAGAGAGGAAAATGATATTGCACTTTCCTCAAGTCCCATTATACATACTACGACATTGGGGGGTCAATAATAAGCACACAAGAAAGCACATGCTACAAACCCGTACAACCTTATGACAAGGTCTAACCCATCTGTTACTAAGATTTTTGGTAATAGGGCCAAAGGCCCTTAAGTCTAACTTTCAAAATTGTTAGTTCATCTAATTCAAATTTCAGGACCCAAACCTTCTCTTTGTAATGCTGTCCCTAGTCCAGACGACATTGAGTAACACTGTCTATGCAATACTATAAAAGACATCAATGTGCTTCTTCCAAAGTGCTCTTCAGCTGATATCATCCCGTTAGGGGTTGACATTCATCATCACCATGACACCATAAATCTATTGTGTCCTTCTGGCTAATGCGATTTTCTGGTTCTTACCAGGTTTGAGATTTGTCATCGACCCCATTCTCCTTGATTGATTTATTGCACTTGTAACATTGGAAACTATAGGACCATTCTTCTTGAAACATGATTTACATAGGACCACTGATCAAGCCAACTAGTTCTTCCTAGCAAACTGGACCAGGCACCATTTTGGCATTAATTAATCTATCATAGACCAACCCAAATCTGTTGCTGTTCAATTTGTTATGCTGATGGAAATCGTCTCCCTGTATTTGGGTGTCATACACATGGATAGCTGTTTCCCCATCAATCATGAGCATGGACCTCAAAACTGTATTTATATCACTTCCGTCTGAAAAAAGCAATGTTTTTTAGCACATGTGTTGGGCACTAGGACAACTTGCAGCTGAGGAACGTTTCTAGATGATAGTTTGTCATAAAAACACGTTTGGGTTGGTCTTTTTCAACCTAATACAGAGCACATTTCCACTTGCACACATTTCACTAGGGTCCAGTCTCACACCATCCCCCACAAGAATCTTTAAGGTAGCCATTAGGGCCTCATCGTCACTTTGTAGGACTTGGACCACCGCTACTGCAGCATGCATACGTAAAGCGCCAGCTGTGCAACTTACTGCTGCCCATATAGATGAACAAACTAATGTTAACGAACACTCAATGGACCTGGGTGACCTAATCCCATGAATATGCCAGAAAGAATATAACATTTTTCAAAACAGAATTATTTTTTCTCTATATGTCTACATTTGTAGTACTACTAAATTAAAAAAGTGACACACAATGCAAACTAAACAATGTTATCACAGAAATACTAGAGTGTGAAATGTATAATTGTCTGACTGAAATTCCACAGATTCATACTCTAACTGTAGTGAGCAACTTATTATTAATCACATAATGAATACATTAGTCTGAAGGAGACATCTGGATCCAAAATTAATAAGGGATTATCTGGCATCAAAACTGGGTCATCATGGCAGGGTCATCCATCATCTACCCCTAGGAGATTGTTAGTCAAAGCATCTCAAAGCGAGGAATAATTAAGACTAATATCTGATTTTTAAAGGAATATTCAAACCAAACTGTTCAGTTACATTTTTTCCAGGTACAGTATGATACAATTGGGAAACTCTGTAATGGTAAACATGGAATGTTTACATGTTTACATACATGTTGAGAGAAAAGCAGCTTTGACCAATAAACTAAGTGACAATACAGTCCTTGTCAACTGCCAGTGCTGTCATCTCTCACCTGTTCTGAAAACTTGTGCAACTTCATAGAAGAAAACAAATGCCATCAATGGTGCTGCTAAATGTGTGTAGAAATGTAATCACTACACATTGAAATGTGACAACATTAATGCATGGTCTGAAACATTGCAATTTTTCTGCTGTAATGATAGAGGATGGATGACATTGGTGCATCCACAAGTCTGATATGTAATAGAGTGATATTGTGTAGACTCACCATGTTTGGCATAGCCCAGAACTCACCACATGGAGTCAGACAGCAGTTGTACAATTGTTGGAAATGTTGTTATATGACACTTTTCTTTGAGTTCAAATATTAGTTCTTTTTATATGATTTAATGTTTTCTTCAGTTTGAGAATTCATTGACATTTTCACTCACTATTGTCACATTCTGTATTTGGCCAGAGACTGTATGGCAACCCTAGTTGAGCTCATATACAGGCCTAAGGTGCACCCGACTGCCAGTGGCAGGTTAGGAGGTAGCCTAGAGAGGACAGTCTAATCACATGAAGTTTCATGTAAAACAAAAGTCTGGGGAAGAGACACAGAGAGGAAACACATTCCTTAACAGTCCAAAATGTTCTGAAGTCCCAACTATGTAAGATGACAATGGACATCAATTAAAATATGTGTTATACTCCCATAACTGAAAAGCCAGAACGTTAATAGCTTACGGTGGGATGCATTCCAGTTAAAAAAAAAAACTAAAAAAAAAACAAAAAACAAAAACAAACTAGACAAAGATTGTTTGCCTACAAAGTGATATGGATGCTCAGCCCGGATCAGAATTATAGGTTAAGTAAACCAATTACATCTCTTTGCCTTCCCACAGAGGGGTGTTAGGAACTTTTTAAGTGGAGTTTCATACCCATTAATGTGCACTTCTGTGCCTACACAATGATTACCTGACAGTCGTTATGAGAAGATAAGGGGTTAAATGTGTCATGAAACAGTGGATCTGCTGAAGAGGAGGGACTGATTAAGTACTTCCCCAAATGGGCCTCATTCCTCCTCAATCTGACACCATCTAGCTAGAGGATGATACAAGAGGGCCTGTGTTCACTTGATCGCTGGTCAGTAGTCTACCATTGCAGATAACTTTAGATTGATGTGTGTATTTCAACTCCTTCTCAGTTATCTTGGACCAGATTACAAACTGTCTCACTGCAGTTAATCAATGGAAAACTCGGTGCTACCTCATGCTAAACTCTTTAAATATGGAAGTAATTGTTCTCCCGCTTTCCAATGCTGTCCTTACCCTCTTCTCTTCTGTGTCATTCCCTTCACGCATGACCTTCTTTATCCCTCGCCCAAGGCTCTCTCTCTTGGGAATATATTTAATAGCGATCATCAACTGCAACAATTCATCCCATCCTCTGCTGCTCATATTAACCTTCTCAACATTCAGAACATGTGTCACTATTTTAGTCTCCACTGTTGTGCTCAGAAACATTTGGCTACCACTCAGGCCTATGGCTTGGCCTTCCTCTCTACTTCTTCCTCCCTCTAGACAATGTCCTAAACATTGCAGTCACCCTCTAATCAACTATGCCAGATCCTCCCCAAATTCTACCTACTGACAAAATGTTGGTTAGCTCTTCAAGCACAACTGTTCCCTTTTCAAGTTCCTTCTTCTAGTCTACAAAGCTATCAATGGACTTGGTTCTCAGTACATGTCTGATAGTATCTCAGTTTACTTACCGTCTCTTTCCCTCCAATCATCCTCTGCACTCAACATCACTGTCCCTCACCCTGTCTGTGCATCCTCCCACTCCCGCTCTTTCTCCCCAATTGCCTCACAACACTGGAACCCACTTTCCAGCACAATCAAAGCCACCCCAATGGTGGATCTTGTCAAAGTTTGGCTTAAGCTTCACTTACCTGCTAGAGGGAGCCCCCAATGCCTCCTCCCTTATCCACCCTACCTGACCCCACCACTCCATCCAGTGAATCTTTATAATAAAATGCCAATAATGTATATAGTACTCCTATATAGCCTGAAGCACTCGCCCTCTTAGGTTAATATTACCTTTGTAAATTACCTGATATATATATATATATATATATATATATATATATATATATGTATATATATATATATATATATATATATATATATATATATATATATATATATATATATATATATATATATATATATATATATATATATGTTCTGTTTGTTTTGTTTTGTCCTTGGTCTATGTCCCACTTGTTATACCTCAAAACCGGGCTCACTACTTGTTCTCATAGTTTTGCTATTGCTTAGGCACCTTTTGTGGGAATGACTCTGCCATCTGCAACTGTATTATTGTAAGTAATTTCTAATCACAATTGCTTCAAATGCATACAAATACAAAGCTGTAGCTATCTAATCTAAGGGGTTGGGGAGAAAATGAGAATTACCAGATTAAATATTTGAGATGAATGAAAAGAGTGATTATTTGCATACCGTGGACCTTATTCACAAAATGTTTTTCAATGGGTACATACCATTAAAGTTTGATGGGTAAATAAGGCCCATTCTGTTTGATAGCATAAGGCTGTTTGTGCATTGGTAATGGGAAGGTTCACAGTGAGACCTAGCCCCTCTTTTTGAAAATGATTTGAAACTAAGAAGCAGTGCAGCTGCGCTATGCAACTTAAGTGCCAGATGGCAGAGACATTGTATACTCAAATACAGATATTTAGGCTGCCCTATTAAGTAAGTATGGTTCTTGCTTAGAATTATTTTAATTTTGGTTTCAGTGTTGTGAAGCAATAAATGAGCACTGACTCTAGTATGCATTATATACTTAGTGATTCAAGCCAAAACATCTTTTATCACAGACATAGTTGTCAAATATTAAGCATTTTGGTCATTCTTAAGATCCCGAAAATCCCTTTGCAGAAAATAGAAAAAAAGCTATTGCACTCTCTCATAAGGGTCTTTAGTAAGTGCTTAATAGGAGTGAGCCTTATTGTTCATCATGGTATGCTAAGCTTCTATCATAAAATAGCTTTCTATTGGTATTCTAGGTTTTGATAGGTGCTTTGATAAGTATGATGCGGGTGACATTTGTGTTATGATATTGTAAATAGATATCATATACTTATGAATAGATAGATATACTAGACATTATTTGTAGACATTAACTTAATAAAAGTTAAAAAGAGCAACATTTCAATATTTGTCAATCTAAAGAAATTCCTTAACATTCCTTAGACATTAACTTTGTTGCAAAAAAAAAAAAAAAACTCAGCTGCACCCATAGCTAGTTGTCTTTTTCTCTGATCAGCAATGGCTCAGTGGATCTAAACATCCCACACATGACAGTGGCATTCTCGTCTACAGAGAGAGAAAGTGACATACACATTGGGTGAGACAAATACAGAAAGATAGAGAGAGAGAGGGGTAGAAATAGAAGAACAGAGAGACAGAGATAGAGAGAGGTATAAAGTGGTATGGAGATCATACATATATTGTTTTAACACAGGCATGAGATTTCATTCAGCGACTGGAAGTGAATTTGCCATCTTTTTGTGAATAAGATAACACAGATTGTAAAGCGAAAATGATTGATTTGTTTGGTTTCAGGAGATCATATTAGTAGCTCTATGTGCGCTGACTTTCTATTACTGACAATGTAGTAAACTAGCTTCACAGAGAAAACAATACAATTGTTTGGGTAAGTGATTACATTTAGTGACTGCAACGGAGTGTTCTAAGTTATTGAAATGTGAAATTAGTTGTGAAGAAATAGTCCTAAAATTGCTTTGAGGCAGGAAATCCCATTCATTGTTTACTGATGCGGAATTGTGAAAAGGCAAAATACAATGTATAAAGGAACAATCATATAATTGTTTAGGTGCAGGAGTTTTCATTCAATGCCATTCATTGAGTGTGTCGAATTTTGTGATAAGGCAAAATACGTGTTGTGTAGAAAATGTCTTCAACATATTTGGAGGAAGGAGATTACCTTCTGTGTTTGAAGTGAATGGGCATCATGTCTGTGATGGATGAGACAATATACGATGCGATGTGTGTGAAGAGAAACAACAATGGTTACTGAGTACATTTATTATACTTATTTGGAGACCAAAAATACAGCCAGCAGTTGTAACTCGGTGTACCAACTGATTGAGAAAACACACAGTATGTTTGCAAGGTTTTATCTGCATCTGGTAACAGTTGGTGAAGGATGTGGTACAACACTTGTTGCAAAGAAAGCCTATTAAAATGTTTGATGGCAAGAAATATGATTCAGTGGCAGTAGATGTACATTTCAATTGTTTGTGTTGAATGAGACAAAATACAAGTTGTGAGGTTTTGTTATAAGACACCACACATGTTTTAAATACACATTTTTAGAAGTGTTTTGAGGCAGTAGATTATATTCAGAGACAGCAATGAAGTCTGCCAACAGTTTGTTATGGAAGTGAAAAAATGTCAATTAAAATTGTATGGATGCATGAGATTGCATACATTGGCTGTTAATTCGAGTTCTCATATGTTCTAATAGCCGGGACACAATTGTACTAGTGAAGACTTATGATGAATCAAAACACTATTTTTGAAAAAATGTATGAGAATTGTTATGTTATGTTATGTTATGTTAAAGGTACTTATATAGTGTACCATCAGCAACGGAATTGGTCCCCAGGTGCTCTGGCGGATCTGTAAAAAGGAAGGACGGGAAGGGTTAGTTGGGAGGAGGGGAGCAGGAGAGTGGAAGAAGTGATGTGCTGTTGGCAGTGTGTAAATTGGAGAGTACATTCATTGGTTGAAACTGAGTTGGCCAACATTTTGTGAGGTACAAAATACTAGATGCAAAGAAATCATGCTAAAATGTGTGGCAGCCAGGGAACTACATTCAGTGGCTCAACAGAGTTTATCAGCATTTTGTGACAGCTTAGAAAATAAATACAAATTGCAATAAAACATTCTTAGATTTATTTGGAGGTATGAGAGTACGTTCAGAGGCTGTAGCAGGTGTGCCATCTTCGGGTGACCAGTGGAGTAGAAGTGATCCTTTTAAGTCTATAAATGACGAGGGGAGATGGTGCCATGCAGCTAGAAGGCATTTTACATCAGCCACAACGCTGCTGTGTATATTACTGATGCCAGACTGTGGGCCTCATTACACGGATGGCGGTAGGGATTTACCAGTACCGGTAAGATACCGGTACCGGTAAATCTCTACCGCCTTACTACGAGGTCCCTTTGCAGGTTGGGGGATTTAACGCCTGCTTTTTGCAGGCGTTAAAATCCAACCCGCTAAGGGACCTCGGAGCTAATTACGGCACCGCAAAATTGCGGTGCCGTAATTAGCGCCTTCCCCATTCCCATAGAGCCCTATGGGGCAGAAATGGGAATAGGGAAGGGCAATGGCGGAAGGGGGATTTACCGCCCCTCCAACCTTGGAATGGGGCGGTTAATCCCCTTTCCGCCAAGGCGGTGCCGGTATTTTACCGGCATGAGCCATGGCGCTAATAGCGCCATGGCTCATCGCCTAGCGTGTAATGAGGCCCTGTGTGTCGAAAATTGAAGGCATCAATTTTACATTCAGCAGGAGCACCTTATGTCACTCATCAGTTTGGTCTGCAATATACAGTATTTTATTTTATGTATTCAGTGTTTTATCAAGTGGCACATGTATTTTAGATCCTTCATAGGTGAACATTGGTGGCATGGTATTCAGGTGGATGTTGTGTGGTTGAAGAAAAATATAGCAATGGCAATAGCTCAAACACTTTAAAAAGGACTGTGACAACAATTGATTTCAATCTCAATTAGGAAACAGTATTTTAGCAATACGTACAATACATGAAAAACAATGCCAAATGGTGTGCATCAGAATATCACAAACAAATCAGAGTTAAAAAATAAATAAATAATAAAAACATGAGTTTGAGGGGTTTTCTGAACTTGTGGTGATTGTGTTCAAGTTTTGGTTCCAGGGATAGGGAATTTCAGATTATTGGAAGTGTTCGATCAGAGACTTTGAATTAGATTCTATACTATTTTCTTATTTTTAATTTAAAGTGTATATGGCTCACATGCAAGCCTTTGCACTAACAGATGAAATGAATACACACATACCGTTTTTTATTAGTTTAGCCATAAACATACTATAAATAATGCAAACATAATTAATACAATTTTCATAACAAATCAATAAAAAGACACCATATTCTTAAAAGACTAATACACATCTGTTATGCAATTCTTTCTATAAAAGCAATGGCAAACTTTAAACTCCATGCATTTGTAAAGCTCTCTCCCAAAGGTGAAATGACACAGCAATGTTAACCAGTGATTTTGTCGAATAAATAGCAGGCCAGAACTGGTCTGTGCCAATGTCGTCGAGTATAGACACAACCCTCATTACAATTCAGGCCTTAAGGGTTTAACGGCGCTGTCGGCGCCGTTAACCCTTAACGCCTGATTCACACTTTAACGCCTGCTTTTTGCAGGCGTTAAAGTCCAAGGCCCTCATTACAAGTCAGGCGGTGGACCATGGTGCTATTAGCACCATGGTCCATGCCGGATTCCGCCATGGTGGATGGCGGAATTACCGCCCAATTCCAAGGTGAGTGGGGCGGTAATTCCCCATTCACCATTTGCCCTTCCCCATTCCCATTTTTGCCCCATAGGACATAATGGGGATGGGGAAGGCGCTAATTACGGCACCGTAAATTACGGTGCAGTAATTAGCACCAAGGTCGCTTAGCGCCTTGGACTTTAACGCCTGCAAAAAGCAGGCGTTAAAGTGTGAATCAGGCGTTAAGGGTTAATGGCGCCGTTAAACCCTTAACACCTGACTTGTAATGAGGGCCCAAGGCGCTAAGCGACCTTGGTGCTAATTACGCCACCGTAATTTACAGTGCCGTAATTAGCGCCTTCCCCATCCCCATTATGCCCTATGGGGCAAAAATGGGAATGGGGAAGGGCAAATGGTGAATGGGGAATTACCGCCCCACTCACCTTGGAATGGGGCGGTAATTGCACCATCCACCATGGCGGAATCCGGCATGGACCATGGTGCTAACAGCACCATGGTCCACCGACTGACTTGTAATGAGGGTCTCATATCCCTTGTGAGAAAATTCAGTCAAACATAAGCACTTTGTGAGAATGTCTTGGTTTCAATGTTACTGCCACACAAGCGGCATAGTCAGCTCTCCCTAGGAATGCCCTTCCATGATCCAGTATGGTTTTGGATTTAAGCTTGGTATAACAATGAAATGGTTCAGCTTCAAGAGAAACCTCCAGCACAACTATATCTAGGTGCTTCCAAGCCGACGCCACCAAATCCAGTTGGGATTTATGTCCAGGTCTAAAAGACTTGTTCTGTGAGAAAAGTGCCAATAACGAAGATTTCGTATACTATAGTGGAAGCAAATTAAGGATTTTCAGTGCTCTGAAGACATGCTTATTTTTCCTGAGACTGAACACTAGAAGTGCACCTCTGTTCTGGATAAAACTGTCGACAAGCAAGTAGGAGTAGGATTACAAGTAGTACATGCTCAGTAGGTATTGCAAACGGAGTGGGGGGTTCAAACCACTATCTCTAAAGCAAAGAAAGTTGCAAGGGGAACATTCTCCAAATAATGCAACTCAATGAGATGCACGTTTGTACAAAGATGTGTTTGACCGCTGCGCATCACCCAATGCGGCACCGGAATTCACAAACAACAGAGAAAAAAGTTCTTTCAGAAAAAAAAAATGCCCAAAGAAATGTGCTGCAGAAATTATGTTGCATTGTTGTGCAATGTGTCAGATGCATCAATAATGAGAATGAATCCACAAAAAAACACATACAAAGTGGGATTCTAAAAACCCCATTCAGCACCAGTACACTGATTTGGAAGTTTGGTAAATCAAACCAACCCATGAAGTTACAAGTACAGGGTCAGCTCATTGTGGGAAATGTGGCTCCAGGAATGGCGTGCCTGCTAGCCCCTTCATGTATAGTTCTTTTGTTTGACAATATTGTTTTTGTACTTTGGTATTCATTGACAGTTGGGTTTAGGGTATTTTTATTTTCATTTTTTTTATTATCTTTAAGACAGAAAATACATACTTTCCAAGTAGACCTCTGTGGCTTCTCATTCATTAGGGATGGCTTTAAAAGGGTCAAGCGGTCAGTGACTAAGCAAGTCACCCTCATCTGCCAGCGGAAGGGAAGCTGATCTCCTTCTTTATGTGTTTTCACACCACAACCGCCACATTCACCTTTTGAGTTGACACCACAACAGCAAGCTCCCTGGTTCAGCCATTGTGGATAGCTGTACCCGAATGCCCTTTGTAATCTGTTGAATGGGGTAATTTCTGTGACATGTGCCAATTGATTTTGGTGACTCTTGACTTGCTCATGACATTCGTGGATCATGTTCTTCACTGAATTCAGAGAAAAATGACATGAACAGTATTTCGAGGACATTTCTTGTTCAGCCTTTTTGGATTTGAGTTATTGAAAACTTTTCTTTTGCTGTGCACTGCGTTCTTGCATGTGTCAGTTGGCGGTTTTAGATGCTTTCCACCAAATTCGACCATCTTTGACTCTCCTTTTTCATACTTGTTTGCACGAGTACATCTCTGGTCTGGGCACACCTGAGAATCATGAGCAGCTATGTGTTGCTGAGCAGTTTCACATTTCTTGTGCACCTCAGAATCGCATACGTTATTCATTTTGGAGACTCTTCCCTCTGCACTATCTAACACATGATGATCTGGGAGAAAAACAAACAGTCTAGTGGATCATGGTCAAGATAAAAATTAGAACCCATCCTTTTGCATTTCCCTACATGCATTGCACCAGAACGTGACTATGTGACATCTCTTCTACTTGGGACCCCTTCCTCACATCTCCAGGGTGTACATTCCCTAAGCCATCAAATATACTTCTCTAGTACCAAGAGATCACTATATGAAACATCCATCTACTTTTTATGAATTTACATGAATGGGTAATGCCTTCAAATGGGTACTTGAACAGAAGAAACCCTATTTAGTGCCAGCATTTCTACTACATTTTAGCTATTGGTTGAAGAGGGGGTGAGCACAAATATGCAACTGCCTACTATTAACATGATTATTACAGAATGCGATCTCCATAAGTGCTGCTGATTACTGCAGTGACCAGGAGACCGTGATTAAAGTATTATCGAACATGTACAAACGTATGATTGTTGGTGTTTGGCGGCACTTATTACGAACTGTGTGAAAGATCTCATTATCCCTAGAAAGTCAGCAACGAGACAGTACAACTGGAGTAGTAAAGGAATGGGTGAGCAGGCCAAAACGGCCATTGAACCAGTTGGTTTGAATGCTGAAGCACAAATAGCCTCTCCTGGTAATAATATAGTCAACCAGGGACGTGCTAGTAGTCCCATGCCTAAAAGGAAAATGGCTGGGTATTTCCATTAAATAAATCCCAGAGATGGCAGTAACCCGATTCACGCAAATAATAATCCATCTTCGAGCAACATTTCAACTCCCTCCTCAATCAATGTTATTCACTTCAAGCAGTCACGAATCAGCACAGTATTTCATCGACCGCTCTAATATGTGAGCAAAAACTGGAACATGGTAACTTGTTAGCTCCAGTGGAAAATGTGAGTGCTAAGTCAGAGCTTTTTGTGTCGAGAGAAGGGGAAGGGAATGTTTCCAGAATATATTTCGAAGGGAATTGGTTGAGAACTCGGTGCATCCAGAAGCAGTGAATTTTGCTTTAAAGATTTTATTGAAATGGAGTACGTGGATACAAGAGGAAGTGAATTGGCATATGACCATTATGGAGGGGCTGGAGAAAGGGTTAGTCAAGGTAATAAGTCAAGACTGAAAAATAGGAGACAGTTCTGAGAACATTAAGGCCTCCTCAGATGCAACAGCGAGGGAAATGGTGGCACATTCGACTATGAGGCCCAGGTCGGGATTAATGTAGAAGAGGAGACTGCTGAAGAGCATAAGAAGGATGTGGTGGCCCAGGGAGATGTCTCTATTCCGACATTAAAAGAAGGGAGGAAATAAAATGAGTGGCCAAGTCTAAGGTAAATAAAGGTGGAAATATTGATGGAGGTCCAGGTGAGCAGTATGGGAAGACACTTGAAGGTGGTACCAGAAGAATGTTATCCAAGAAGACTACGAAAAAATCTAATAGAAAGCAGAAAATTGCGTCATTGATGAACGGGTCTCTGACCAATTGGTTGATTAAGTCCAATGAAAATAATGACGATAGTAATCAAGACGAGTCTGTACATTCACCTCATCTAGTATCACATCATGCAAATGACTCATTTCTTTCAGACTCTCTTGGTAGGTATAAGAAAGTGGTGCCCCTCCATTGTGTCTCCTAATTGGCAGTGAAAACCACAGCGGAAACGAGAAGGATAAGACTGATAAGGAGGAGAGGACTGTCGCTAATGTATCACACTTCACAATTAGTTGTTTATTCCCAGATGAATAGAAAGTGCAGTTAAATAGAGGGTGGCTACTTCAGTTGTTAGAACATATATTTTCCTTAAGAGTTTTGGCAAGCAGGGATTTCGAGGTTGTGGAACAATTGGATGACATGCATGCCCTACACTAAAGTGCACTGTGTTTCGAGTGAAGTGGCAAAGACAATAAAATAAAATGCATATTCATCTAAAATTAGGCTAGGATGTTGATCAACATGGGCAAGAGGATAGGAAGGGTGGTGTGAGGACTCAGGAATGAAACAACAAGCAAAACATGGTTTTGGCTAAAGAATTTTATTAATAAATACAACAGGGTTATGAAGACATGGTTTTGGCTGAAGACTTTTATTGATAAATAAAAGGGGGTTGGGAAGATGCCTTGCGTTCCGTGCACTAGACATGTTTCCCTGCCTGAACTCAAAACTAAGGATCTGTCAGTGTCTTTCAAGGATATTGTTGCTTACTCGAGAGGGTGTTTCCCTTCCCCTAGATTATTTTTCATGTTTTTCTTACAAATAAGAGTTCATCAGGGTAATTCATAGAATTTCGCAGAAAAGTGTCGCAAGCGGCTGGCGCAGAGTGTCCGCGTGCGATTGACTGCGCCAGGCACGTGCGCTAAAACCGATTTCCGCGCACAGCGTATTCATGGATTTCAGGCTCCCAAACCAGCCGTGGCGCAGAGAATCGCAGCGACCCTGCAGCAGCGCCAGTAACGCCCCCAAGAACGCCCTCGCGCAAGGAAAAGCCATCAAAATCGCTAAATCATCGCAAAGGGCTGCGCTAACCCTGGACCAGTTCACCGGGCTGGCAAACAGCAAACGCCAAGCGGGGAACGTGTATTTCAGGGGTGCGCGGGAAGTTACACACGCGAATGGGCCAGTGCGAGCAGGGTACGTGTATTCCATGGGTGCGCGGGAAGTACCACACGCGATTTCATCAGGGTACGTGTATTTCAGGGGTGCGCGGGAAGTCACACACGCAAATGGGCCAGTGCGAGCAGGGTACGTGTATTCCATGGGTGCGCGGGAAGTTCCACACGCAATTTCATCAGGGTACGTGTATTTCAGGGGTGCGCGGGAAGTTCCACACGCGATTGGCCCAGTGCGAGCAGGGTACGTGTATTTCAGGGGTGCGCGGGAAGTTCCACCCGCGATTGGCCCAGTGCGAGCAGGGTACGTGTATTTCAGGGGTGCGCGGGAAGTTCCACACGCGATAGTCCCAGTGCGAGCAGGGTACGTGTATTTCAGGGGTGCGCGGGAAGTTGCACACGCGATTTCAGCAGGGTACGTGTATTTCAGGGGTGCGCGGCAAGTTCCACACGCGATTTCTGCAGGGTACGTGCATTTCAGGGGTGCGCGGGAAGTTCCACACGCGATTTCATCAGGGTACGTGTATTTCAGGGGTGCGCGGGAAGTTCCACACGCGATTGGCCCAGTGCGAGCAGGGTACGTGTATTTCAGGGGTGCGCGGGAAGTTCCACACGCGATTGGCCCAGTGCGAGCAGGGTACGTGTATTTCAGGGGTGCGCGGGAAGTTCCAAACGCGATAGTCCCAGTGCGAGCAGGAGGGGTGTGCGGGAAGTTGCACACGCGATTTCAGCAGGGTACGTGTATTTCAGGGGTGCGCGGCAGGTTCCACACGCGATTTCTGCAGGGTACGTGCATTTCAGGGGTGCGCGGGAAGTTCCACACGCGATTTCATCGGGGTACGTGTATTTCAGGGGTGCGCGGGAAGTTCCACACGCGATTGGCCCAGTGCGAGCAGGCTACGTGTATTTCAGGGGTGCGCGGGAAGTTCCACACGCGATTGGCCCAGTGCGAGCAGGTACGTGTATTTCAGGGGTGCGCGGGAAGTTCCACACGCGATAGTCCCAGTGCGAGCAGGGTACGTGTATTTCAGGGGTGCGCGGGAAGTTGCACACGCGATTTCAGCAGGGTACGTGTATTTCAGGGGTGCGCGGCAAGTTCCACACGCGATTTCTGCAGGGTACGTGCATTTCAGGGGTGCGCAGGAAGTTCCACACGCGAATGGGCCAGTGCGAGCATGGTACGTGTATTCCATGGGTGCGCGGGAAGTTCCACACGCGATTTCATCAGGGTACGTGTATTTCAGGGGTGCGCGGGAAGTTGCACACGCGATACCAGCAGGGAATGTGTATTTCAGGGGTTCTGGGGAGTACTACACGTGAATTGGCAGTGTGGGTCCTCCCAGGTGTACGCTCCACAACCTCCACGGACCCTGCAGGCAGCCCACACCACGGGGGACTACCCTGCACCCCTGCTCATGTCCCGCAAGCAGCCCATCCACCATGGGCATGCCCCCCAGCCAACCCACATGTCACCTTGCACTACTGATCAACAATGCATGTCTCCCACCACCCCCACCCCTCAGCAGTGCAGGGGCAGCAGGCAGTCAGGCAGCAGCAGATGGCAGGTGGGAGCGTGCTCGGGGCTCTGGGGGGCAGTAGTTCGGCCTTTTGGGCAGGAGCGTGGTCTTCCGTGTGCTTACGCGTGGCCAGCTTGGTACGGAGTGATTTGGCACGTGAAAATCCTGCACGTCAGCGTGAAAACCGAGGAAAGGCCCTTAGCGCGTAAGCGCGTCAGCACGCATACGCGATTCTATTGGACCAAAGGCCCTCAGCGCCTCTGTGACGTGACCCGCACGGGTGTTTCCCACACAGCACGTGATGACAGAGCACACGTGGAAAGACTGCACGTCAGAGTCTCATCGCGTGTGATTGGTGGAAATGGCCCTACACGCAGAAGTGACAAAGCGTGTAATTGGTGGAAATGGCCCTAGCGCGTACACGCCGCGTAAGTGACGCTGGACGTGTGGGCCTGTATAAAAGGTACGCGTAGAACACCATTTCCTTGTACGTGCTTTTCGTGGAGAGCGAGTGGGTGAATTCTGTACTTCTTGTCGTTTCACACGCGATTGACTTCACGGCGTTTCAAGTTCGTATTCCCTGTTACCTCTGACAGCTTTTTCTCTTTTTTCTCTTTTACTGGTTTACCTGGGCCTGTTCCCTTAAACAGTGTTCCCTTCTACTGTTGTCCTGTCTCCTCAGACAGCGTACAAATCTTCTTTTGGCGGGGGTGTTGCCAACCAAACGCGCTCCTTTTTCACGCTCTTTTACCTGGCAGACGGTGAGTCACGCACGTATCTAACATCTGTGCTTGCCCCGTGTGTAGCCTACCCCTTCAGAGGTCATTCTAGGCTGCGTGTGACACGCATACGTTCATTCTTGTGTTACTGGGTGCCACAGCGTAGTGCAGGTTTTTCTTTCTGCACACGTGGTCTAGGAGGGGTTGCGTGCACGTCATCTCCCTTTTTTGGGGCTCCTGTGCGTAGCGTGACCCGTCATCTTTCCCCAGGGGTTACAATCAGCCTTGCAAGAGCACTAGGGTACAATTACCATCTGGTACCCAACCCCTTTGACCCCCAATTGCCCAGGACAATAGTTTACAGCCACTCACATACGCACATTAACATCAGTGCCATGGCTGGGAGGCGAGGATTCCGTAAGGGTGGCAAAGGTGGAAGAGCCACAAGTGGTGGCCGTGGTGGATTCGGTAGGGGACGTGGTCGTTACTTGCAGGGTGAGCCTGTCCCCCCATGTGTGGAGGACCAGTCAAGGGCACCCATAATCCCCCCACGCCCCCCCTCCCGTTGAGGCTGATGTGGCTGACACCATCCATGCTCAGCCCTTGTTGGACCAGCCCATTGTGGCACCAGACCTGGCTGACTCCATGGCTGACTTCCAGGTCAGCAGGCCTATGACACGTGCGCTGGTGCACGTTGATGTCACCATGCCACGTGCATCTGGGGCAGCAAGGTCATCTGCTGCACCAAGTAGGCAGGGCGGAGAGGATGCAGGGGCAGCTGCGGCTCCATCCACCCCAGCCCTCACACACCCAGCCCGGACAGTGTCGGTCCTAGTCCATGCTGCTGACATTCCCCCTGACACCATCACACTAGAGCCAATGCCTGCACCAACTCCCATGCTGAGTGTGCAATCCCACACTCCTGATACAGAGTCCACCAGGGCTCCTGCCCCTAGTGTCCAGAGCGGCGCAGGACACTCAGGATCACCACCACCTTCCAAGCGGAAGAGGAAGAGTGCTCGTCCGGCACAGGCTGATGCCCCAGACACGGCTACACAGTCCGGCCCATCCAGGAAGCCCAGCTTCACGGATGACGAACTGAATGCACTTGTCGAGTATGTGTCCGCACATGACAACGAGATGGTCATTGTTGCAGGATCCAAGACCACACCTGCACAACGCCAGGCACACTGGCAGACCGTTGCGGACATCGTAAGTGCCCTTGGAATCGTGAGGCGCACAGCCAATGATTGCTATAAGCGCTGGAATGACCTAAAGCGCAGGGCAAAGAGTAAGCTGGCCTCAAGTCATGCCGCAACTCTAGTGACTGGAGGTGGGTCTCCAGTAGTAGACATGGAACTCACTCCACATGAGTCAGTCGCTGGGACCTACGTCACGGAGGAACAGATCCAAGGCATGGGAGATTTGGCTGATTACGAGGCATTGTCCGGTGAGTGCACATGCATGTGTGTGTCATCCATGTGCATGGTGTGTGTGAGGGCTTCTGTGTGTGTGCCAGGTGAGAGTGTGTGCGCCTGAGTCGTATGGGTCAGCCATGTGCTTCATGCAATACATCCTGCGCAGCTGCATTTGGCCATAGCAGTATCCCTTCTGCCAACAGTAGACATCTAGCCCAACTGCACGCCAGTTGCCCTTGAAGTGTCACCTTGCCACAACATTGTTGCTTAATTTTTCACTGTTCATTTAGTAAGATTGTTTGCATTCCACCACTTTTACTAGGCATTTCACAGTCCTCTAGTCACATGTCTGACATGGCTATGGTAAAGTGGAGTGACTTTGTTACCTGGATATCATTTGTTCACACATGTCCCTGTGCAATTGGACCATTTTGGACTGGCAGCTCCAGGTGAAAAATCTGACCTGTTTGAATTAGAAAAGCTATTACATGCGGGAACTGGACTGAATGAATAGGTGCTGCCCTCCTCTCCATCTTCACTCAATAGCAATGGTACATGCCATCTGTGTGATGGCATGTGTGTTTCACCTAGCAATCACAGGCCAATGTGTGATGCCACTGCCAGGCAGCATGCAGAAAATGTGTTCATCTTCCATCATGGTGTCATCAATGTGTGCCATTTGCCTCCCCTTCATACGCAGTGAGGGTGCATGCATGGGAGGGTTTTAGTCATGTGGGACATGTGTCAATAAAGTACTGGTTCTCTTGCTTCTCAGCCCTCATTGTGTGCCATGGTGCTAATGCCTGTTTCCATTTCTTTGTTTTTATGTCTTTGCAGGGGAAGACGCACCTGATACTGCTGGGGTTGTGGAGATGGTGCAGACCCAGGAGGGGTCCGAGGGCCGACCAACCACCAGTGAGGGACGTGGTGTGGTGGTGGGTGAGAACCCACAAGTGCTGCAGGTCGTGCTCTCAAGGGGTGCCTCTGGCTGCACCTCCCCCGAGCTGTACTCAGGTGTTGATTCGGATGATGAGACCTACGTGCCGTCGCAAGTGAGTGTTCCAGGGAGGGATTCTGTTCTGTCCCACCCACCTGCACCAGGGTCAGAACCCTCAATGGGGATGTCAGTGTTGGCAGCTACGCCTTTGGTGGTTACGGATGCAGGGTCACACTCCGCGACATCTGATCCTGTTCCTGGGCCAGCAGATCAGAGGGGGAATGCAGTCCTGCAGCCTCAGGCAGTGCCGGCACAGCAAGGCACAGTTCGCCTTGCCCCAGACAGGTGTGGTGCCCGCCGACGTGGTGGCCGTACGCCACCTGGCAATACCACATGGGAGCAATCCATTTACGGTATGGCAACCCAACAGGCAGCATCATCCGAGATGATGGCTCAGGCCATGGATAGGGTGGCCACTTCCATTGTCCCCCCTGAAAGGCTGATGGAGCGACTAGAGCAGGCAACCGACTCCATCTGCCAGTCACACAGGGAGGACATGTTGGGGTCCAACAGGGACAGGCGGGCGGCACTGGCGACTCTGCAGGAGGCCATCTCCATTGAGTCCCAGGGCCACAGGGAAGCCCTGAGGCAGGAGCTCCTTCACCTCAGGACGACTCTTGTTGAGCTTGAGGCTTCAACACACCAAAGGACAGAACAGCAGCTGGAGCATCTCACCCGTACGCTCTCAGCTGAGATGCAGGCAACGAGGGCGGAGGTCCAGGCATCCCGTGAGTTGTTGCATGGGGACCTCCGCACACTCATCCTCCAGAACCAGACCTACCACACCCGCATGCTTGCAGCCATGGAGGAGCAGACTAGGGCCTTGCGTGGGCTGCCTCCCATAGTGCAACCACCTCCGGATGCAGCTGCACAGGGTGATTATAGCGACAGCAGTGATACTCCCACAATAGGGTAGCAGTGTGGGCCATGAGCCCATGGAGGTGTTTTATTTTCCCAGGATCCACGCAGGTGGGTTCTGGTGTGCATCCTGTCCTCGGACCTCCTGGGTGGCCTCCCCAACCTCCCCGGGCCCTTCAATGGCCATTTTTGATTTTTTTTAATTTTTTTTTTATTTTTTATTTTTATTTATTTTATTCCCAAATTTTTAGGGACGATTTGTTGGCTTCCGTGGTTCCTGTGGGCATACGCTGCATTGTGGCTGGGCATATGCAGGCTTGTAATGTATTTGGTTCAGATGCTTGGGTTTGAGTCACACACACCCCTCCTGCTTCCCGTTTCCATGGGCTTACAAAGGGTGTGCCCAAGTGACAGTGAATTACACAGTGACGTTGGACTCCCATGAGCTGTGTGGGCAGTCTGTAGTCAATACTGTGTATACATTCCTAGTGCATATTGCTGTTTTGTTGTACACTGCATGTTGCATTGATGTGTAACTCATCTTCTGTGTCTACCTCCCAATTTGCAGGTCCCTTCCTCATGTCTACACAAGGACCTCTAGTCTGGAGATGTGGTCCATGTTGGCAGCAGTGCACCTACAACTCTACATGGCGCCAACACTGCACAGTTGGTAGTGGTGGGAGTGCAGGCATTTCCAGGTGGTGAGACTACTAATATTTAACATTAGTGATGTCATGTTAATGGTAGTACGTGTTCTAGTTTGTTGTTGGTCCGGCATTACTGTGAGCATTTCATGTGTTGCAAGTTTCCAATAGGGACACTGTACATTGTGACACTAGTGTCATGTTGTGGGGATTACTTTGTTTACCTGCAAATAGCATGACATGGCACGGTGTGTCGTGTGGCGGTGCTGGGGTTGGGTTGGCTGACATGGCACTGTCCTCTTGTTGCATTTTGCAAGTGGGTATTCATTTTAGCTGCTTGAATGTGTAACTTCACAAAACTGCATTGGTGGTGTCTGTGTGGGTAGGGATGCACACATTGTGACACTTCCAGGTGAACAATCTCAGGCTGATATGGTTTTCACGGTTCTTTCTCCAGACATTCAGGATCAGTGTCAGGTTGCGTCATCATTGATTGTCAGATGGAATGTGCCAGGGCAGTGTGCACTCCACAGGGGTGTGATTTCTATGTGAAGTAATTAGCCACTAGCTGTGTACGGGCTGCCTCCCCCGTGCCCTTTCCCCTCCCATGCGCAGCGGCTGTGCATGTGGTTGGGGATGGGGGGCACCACCATGTCCACGGCCAGGCCCCGGCGTGTTGCAACGTTGTGCAGGACACATGCTGCCACTATGATCCTGCACACTACTGGGGGAGCGTACAACAGCTGGCCGCCCGAACGGTCAAGGGAGCGAAAGTGTGACTTCAGCACTCCGAATGTGCGCTCCACTATGCCCCGGGTTGTAATGTGGGCTGCGTTATATCTTACCTGGGGTGGCGTGGTGGGGTTCCGAATTGGCGTCATCATGTGGGGGCTGAGAGGGTAGGCACTGTCCCCTGTGGAGGTGGTGATTGGTATCATTGGTGGGGTTGTGACCTTGCTCAGTATCTGACATGCATGCATGTGCAGTGGCATTCATACTCACCAAGGAGCCATGTATCGCCATGCCGCCCAGCTTCTAGGTCCCGGCTTAGGGTGGACATTCGGTAAATGAAGCTGTCGTGGGTTGACCCGGGATAGTTGGCATATACTGAGGTGATGATTCCCTTGGCATTACATACTACCTGCACGTTGATGGAATGCCAGTGCTTGCGGTTCCTATAGATGTGCTCAGATGCCTTGGGGGAACGTAGAGCCACATGGGTGCAGTCGATGGCACCTAGCACTTTGGGGAATCGTGCCACAGCGTAGAAATCCAGGGCGGCAGCATGCCTTTCTGCAGGGGTTCTGGGCAGGTATATTTGCCTGCGGACTGATGGGCGTGCAGTGATGATGTTCAAGACCTGGTGTAGGCAGCGTGACTGGGTGGCCTGTGATACACCACCCACAATGGCACTTGTCCGCTGAAATGATCCAGTGGCTAAGAAGTGCAGTACATTGAGGACCTTCTCCAGGGGGCTGAGTGCTTGGGAGCACAGGGTGGGTGATGTGAGGTCATCCTCCCACTCACTCACCAGGTCCAGTATGATGTGTGGTGGAAACCTGTACCTCCCATGCACCTGGGCATCAGGCATCCCGAAAAGGCTGGTTCTGGGTGTGAATATTCTGGCCCTGACTATCCTCCTCCTCCTCCTTTGGTAGGCCACGCCCACTGCTGCTAGGAACGGTATGTTCATCCTGGGTCTGAGCTTGTTATTTTGTTAGCGCGCAAATTAATGCATTGCGCGTGTTGTAGGCGAGCGTGTGACCCGCGCACCCCTGAAAACCAGTACCCAGTCCAATAGCGTGTGGAAATTCCCGCGCACACCGGGATACAGGTGCGCTGATGTACTTGCGTGTGTAAGTGTCCGCGCACACCTGACATACACGTACATAGGCCAATCGCGTGTACGCGCACTTTTGTCCAATTACACACGATGACACCCTGACGTGCTGTCCAATTACACGCGATGAGACTCTGCCGTGCTGTCCAATTACACGCGATGAGACTCTGACGGGCTGTCCAATTACACGCGATGAGACTCTGACGTGCTGTCCAATTACACGCGATGAGACTCTGACGTGCTGTCCAATTACACGCGATGAGACTCTGACGTGCAGTCTTTCCACGTGTGCTCTGTCATCACGTGCTGTGTGGGAAACACCCGTGCGGGTCACGTCACAGACGCACTTACGCGCTGAGGGCCTTTGGTCCAATAGAATCGCGTATGCGTGCTGACGCGCTTACGCGCTAAGGGCCTTTCCTCGGTTTTCAAGCAGACGTGCAGGATTTTCACGTGCCAAATCACTCCGTACCAAGCTGGCCACGCGTAAGCACACGGAAGACCACGCTCCTGCCCAGAAGGCCGAACTACTGCCCCCCAGAGCCCCGAGCACGCTCCCACCTGCCATCTGCTGCTGCCTGACTGCCTGCTGCCCACGTGCACTGCCATTTGCTGCCTGCACATCAGCCAGGGATGCTGTTGCTGTGACCACCCCTGCTGGAAGCGAAGACTCCCGACTGGAATTCCATCGCTCCACAGCCCAGCCCCATGACCCAGTTGCCCACCCACTCCTGCCTCTGGGGTTGTCATGTCGGGGCAAACACCATCTGTGACCACTGACAACCCCCGGCCAGAGAGGCAGAGGGGCACCAGCTTCAGTGCCACCGAAGTTGGTGTCCTGGTGGAGCAAGTCCTGGGGCAGTATGATGCCCTCTTCGGAAGTTCCCGCGCCGACAAGGAAGGACGGACTCGGATCTGGACTGACATCGTGACTGCCATCAACGCGGAGGGGGTGGCAGTCCGGGACTTACAACATGTCAGGAAGCGCTGGGAGGACTTCAGGTCCAGGACCCTGAACAAGGCCCGGCGCCTCTTGAAGGCAGCGGATGCCAAGGGGCGCCGGGGCCACTTGTCGGAAGAACAGATGGGGGTCCTGGAACGCATATCCCCAGCGCTCCACGGCCAGGTCCTAGAGAAGCAGACCCGTCTGGAGTCGAGCGGTGAGTGTACATGCATCCTGATTGTGAGCAGTGCGTGTGGTGATTATTCGGCATTGTGCCGGTTGCACATCTGTTTGTATGGGGTCGAGTATGGGTGGGGGTGTACAGGGCCGTGGGGCTGACACATGCGAGGGCTGCAATGTGTGAGACATGGATGGTGCTTGTGTGTGTGGGCTTGCATGGCAAATGCAGTTGTGCGTGCACACATGTTTGGATGAATGTGTATGTAAGTAGACATGTCCGTCATGTCAGGCATGTATGTTGTTTTCGGCTGCATGTATGAGCACTGTGTACATGTGCATGTGTGTGTATTTGACAAGGGTGCAACAGTGATGCAACATGGATGCATGTGACAGCAGTATGTGGAAGCCTGATTGTCAGATGTGACATGGATGCCCGTCTGAACAGTGCAACACTTGGCAGAGGTGTCGACATGCATGCAAGTGTGGTGGTGTGTGTACATGTGTGGTGCACTTCCTGCGTTGCATGTGATGTCTGGCTCCCCTTTGGCTGCTGATGCTGTTGTATGTGTAGGGATGGTGGTGGCAGTTGCGATATGGCTGTGGTATGGCTCATGTGTGCGAGTTGCAATGACATGTGTGTTGGGGATTGTGATGACATGTCTGAGGTTTGCCAATGCCACTCATGTGCAACTGTCATGCGTGTATGTGTCCATTGTACAGTGCCCTGATGCCTGTGTTTTGTTTCTCCCTGTCTGCAGCGTCAACTGATGAAGAGGGCGGAGAAGGTGCTGTGGAGCACAGCGGCGGGGATCCGACCGCCAGCCGGAGACGCAAGGCCCGGCTCCCCTCCCGTGTTGTCATCTCGTCGGGGAGTGAGGAGTCCGGTGCCGCGTCCCAGGCCGCAGCTGCCGGGAGGAGGTCCAAGAGGCGGAGGTTGCAGTTGGACTCCTTGGCAGCAGAAGGGGCAGCTGGGACCCCACAGGGCCCAACAGGGGAAGATGGCACGGAGTCATCCAGGTTGGTGGGGGGTTTGGTGGAGGAGGGGGCCGTGCAAGCACCAGAGACGGGGTCTGGAGGTGGGGATCCCACTGGTGCTAGTGGTGCAGTGCAGGACCAGGGACAGGAGGCAGCACAGGCGGCCGCGGAGGTGCCTGTGTGCAATCCTGTCCCTGATCCTGTCCCTGCATCATCTTGCACCAGCAGGGATGCCTACGTCCAGACCCGTTTTCAGGCAGGGGATGAGCTGACGTCAACTGGCCTTCCTCTGCCTGCGGACGTGGCCATCCAGGTCCGGGTTGAGCCTGTCCTGGCTGGTGTGGCGTTGCGTCAACGGGCCATGCGAGGTGACCTGCAGTCTTTTCATGGAGAGACTGCACGTCATCTCGAATGGCTCGTTGACCACGTCAGCCTGCTGGAACAGGTCACCCAGGCCGGATTCCTCGGTCTGATGGGGCTTGCTCCGACCCCCTCCTCAACTGGACCCCCTACGCGCCAGTCGTCCTCTTTGCCATCTTCCCACCCATCAGTCACCTGGGTGCCCTGTGGAGCTGCCTCTGACGGTGCGGCCAGGCTGGTGGAGGAGGCATCCCTGCCACAGTCGGGAGTCGGAGGTCCAGCAGGGGTGGCCACATCAACAACTGCACCCCAGCCGGCGGAGGATGTGCAGGCAGCAGGAGGCAGTGCACGGGCAGAGGCAGAGCAGCAGCAACATGGTGGGAGACATGAAGGCTCGGGGCTTTCGACATCGGAGGGGCAGGCATCGGCCGGAGGGCAGGGGGACCCAGGACAGAGAGTGTCTTACGTGTGGCAGCGGTTGGGCCACGCCATAGGTGCGGAGCGGCGGCGGGCGGAAGAGGCGCGGCTCACAATGGTCAGGGCGGAGAACTCCATGCGGAGGGCCCTGAGGCGGGCCGAGTGCCTCGAGGCAATCCGCAGGGGGTTTTGAGGAGGACACGGCGTCGTCCCTGCGGACCCTCGGGCCATGGAACTGGACCGCCTCCGGGAAATCGAACAGGAGTTCGATGATGCCCTGGCCCGGGACACCACGGAGTGAGCCGCTGGACTTGCCCGCCGCCTTTGTAAATAGTTCTTTAGTTTTAGGTTTCCTTTCTTTCTTATTATGATTTGGAGTCGACGGACACTGCTCCACTTTTTGTATATAGTTGATTTTTAGGTAGGTTTTTTAGTAGGTTTCCTTTGTTCAGTTGGGCTCATGGACCCTTGGTAGTTTTTTACATAGTTCTTTATTGCATGGAGATTTTTTTACTTTTGACTTCGGGCAAATATTTTTTGGATTCTGATTTGCAGTTTTGTGTTTTTATACGGACATGCAGCTTTTTTTTTCTCATTCACATTGTAGTTTGTTTCCTTTCTTTAGCATTCTTTATTTTTTTCAATACAATTTTGTTTCCATACTTCACTGTGTGGTATCATCACATTGGTTTCATGCATGTCATGTTGTGTGTTTTCCCATTCAATTGCAACCATTGTGTGTGACGGACATGGGTTCATTAGCTTAATGAACATTGGGGGTGTAACATGTGATTTCCATTTCCATGTGGGTGAATGGGTTACTTGGTAGGGCTTTTTGGCTGTGGAGGCTGTCCATTACGCACATGATTGGGGATTGTGAGGACCTGGTGGGGGCTGCCCATGGTGGCAGGGGGGTGGGGGTGGTGGTAGACATGAGTGGGGGCCTGGTGGAGGGTGACCCTGGATGCTGGGGGGTGGGGGTGGTGGTAGACATGAGTGGGGGCCTGGTGGAGGCTGCCCATGGTGGCAGGGGGGTGGGGGTGGTGGGAGACATGAGTGGGGGCCTGGTGGAGGCTGCCCCTGGTGGCTGGGGGGTGGGGGTGGTGGGAGACATGAGTGGGGGCCTGGTGGAGGCTGCCAATGGTGGCAGGGGGGTGGGGGTGGTGGGAGACATGAGTGGGGGCCTGGTGGAGGGTGACACTGGATGCTGGGGGGTGGGGGTGGTGGGAGACATGAGTGGGGGCCTGGTGGAGGCTGCCCATGGTGGCAGGGGGGGTGGGGGTGGTGGGAGACATGAGTGGGGGCCTGGTGGAGGGTGACCCTGGATGCTGGGGGGTGGGGGTGGTGGGAGACATAGTGGGGGCCTGGTGGAGGCTGCCCCTGGTGGCTGGGGGGTGGGGGTGGTGGGAGACATGAGTGGGGGCCTGGTGGAGGCTGCCAATGGTGGCAGGGGGGTGGGGGTGGTGGGAGACATGAGTGGGGCCCTGGTGGAGGGTGACACTAGGTGCTGGGGGGTGGGGGTGGGGGGAGACATGAGTGGGGGCCTGGTGGAGGGTGAGCCTGGATGCTGGGGGGTGGGGGTGGTGGGAGACATGAGTGGGGGCCTGGTGGAGGGTGACCCTGGATGCTGGGGGGTGGGGGTGGTGGGAGACATGAGTGGGGACCTGGTGGAGGCTGCCCCTGCACTGCTGGGGGGTGGGGGTGGTGGGAGACATGAGTGGGGGCCTGGTGGATGCTGCCCCTGGTGGCTGGGGGGTGGGGGTGGTGGGAGACATGAGTGGGGGCCTGGTGGAGGCTGCCCATGGTGGCAGGGGGGTGGGGGTGGTGGGAGACATGAGTGGGGGCCTGGTGGAGGGTGACCCTGGATGCTGGGGGGTGGGGGTGGTGGTAGACATGAGTGGGGGCCTGGTGGAGGCTGCCCCTGCACTGCTGGGGGTGGGGGTGGTGGGAGACATGAGCAGGGGCCTGGTGGAGGCTGCCCCTGGTGGCTGGGGGGTGGGGGTGGTGGGAGACATGAGTGGGGGCCTGATGGAGGCTGCCCATGGTGGCAGGGGGGTGGGGGTGGTGGGAGACATGAGTGGGGGCCTGGTGGAGGGTGACCCTGGATGCTGGGGGGTGGGGGTGGTGGGAGACATGAGTGGGGGCCTGGTGGAGGCTGCCCCTGCACTGCTGGGGGGTGGGGGTGGTGGTCGACATGAGTGGGGGCCTGGTGGAGGCTGCCCCTAGTGGCTGGGGGGTGGGGGTGGTGGGAGACATGAGTGGGGGCCTGGTGGAGGCTGCCCATGGTGGCAGGGGGGTGGGGGTGGTGGGAGACATGAGTGGGGGCCTGGTGGAGGGTGAGCCTGGATGCTGGGGGGTGGGGGTGGTGGTAGACATGAGTGGGGGCCTGGTGGAGGCTGCCCCTGCACTGCTGGGGGGTGGGGGTGGTGGTAGACATGAGTGGGGGCCTGGTGGAGGGTGACCCTGGATGCTGGGGGGTGGGGGTGGTGGTAGACATGAGTGGGGGCCTGGTGGAGGCTGCCCCTGCACTGCTGGGGGGTGGGGGTGGTGGGAGACATGAGTGGGGGCCTGGTGGAGGCTGCCCCTGGTGGCTGGTGGGGTGGGGGTGGTGGGAGACATGAGTGGGGGCCTGGTGGAGGGTGACCCTGGATGCTGGGGGGTGGGGGTGTTGGTAGACATGAGTGGGGGCCTGGTGGAGGCTGCCCCTGCACTGCTGGGGGGTGGGGGTGGTGGTAGACATGAGTGGGGGCCTGGTGGAGGATGACCCTGGATGCTGGGGGGTGGGGGTGGTGGTAGACATGAGTGGGGGCCTGGTGGAGGCTGCCCCTGCACTGCTGGGGGGTGGGGGTGGTGGGAGACATGAGTGGGGGCTTGGTGGAGGCTGCCCCTGGTGGCTGGGGGGTGGGGGTGGTGGGAGACATGAGTGGGGGCCTGGTGGAGGCTGCCCATGGTGGTAGGGGGGTGGGGGTGGTGGGAGACATGAGTGGGGGCCTGGTGGAGGATGCCCATGGTGGCAGGGGGGTGGGGGTGGTGGTAGACATGCATTGTTGATCAGTAGTGCAAGGTGACATGTGGGTTGGCTGGGGGGCATGCCCATGGTGGATGGGCTGCCTGCGGGACATGAGCATGGGTGCAGGGTAGTCCCCCCTGGTGTGGGCTGCCTGCAGGGTCCGTGGAGGTTGTGGAGCGTACACCTGGGAGGGCCCACACGGCCAATTCACGTGTGGTACTCCCCAGAACCCCTGAAATACACGTACCCTGCTGAAATCGCGTGTGGAACTTCCTGCGCACCCCTGAAATACACGTACCCTGCTGAAATCGCGTGTGGAAATTCCTGCGCACCCCTGAAATACACGTACCCTGCTCGCACTGGCCAATCGCGTGTGGAACTTCCCGCGCACCCCTGAAATACACGTACCCTGATGAGATCGCGTGTGGAACTTCCCGCGCACCCCTGAAATACACGTACCCTGCTGAAATCGCGTGTGGAACTTCCCGCGCACCCCTGAAATACACGTACCCTGCTGAAATCGCGTGTGGAAATTCCAGCGCACCCCTGAAATACACGTACCCTGCTCGCACTGGGCCAATCGCGTGTGGAACTTCCCACGCACCCCTGAAATACACGTACCCTGATGAAATCGCATGTGGAACTTCCCGCGCACCCCTGAAATACACGTACCCTGCTGAAATTGCGTGTGGAACTTCCCGCGCACCCCTGAAATACACATACCCTGCTGAAATCGCGTGTGGAAATTAACGCGCACCCCTGAAATACACGTACCCTGCTCGCACTGGGCCAATCGCGTGTGGAACTTCCCGCGCACCCCTGAAATACACGTACCCTGCTGAAATCGCGTGTGGAACTTCCCGCGCACCCCTGAAATACACGTACCCTGCTGAAATCGCCTGTGGAAATTCCCGCGCACCCCTGAAATACACGTACCCTGCTCGCACTGGGCCAATCGCGTGTGTAACTTCCCGCGCACCCCTGAAATACACGTACCCTGATGAAATTGCGTGTGGAACTTCCCGCGCACCTCTGAAATACACGTACCCTGCTGAAATCGCGTGTGGAAATTCCCGCGCACCCCTGAAATACACGTACCCTGCTCGCACTGGGCCAATCGCGTGTGGAACTTCCCGCGCACCCCTGAAATACACGTACCCTGATGAAATCGCGTGTGGAAATTCCCGCGCACCCCTGAAATACATGTACCCTGCTCGCACTGGGCCAATCGCGTGTGGAACTTCCCGCGCACCCCTGAAATACACGTACCCTGATGAAATCGCGTGTGGAACTTCCCGCGCACCCCTGAAATACACGTACCCTGCTGAAATCGCGCGTGGAAATTCCCGCGCACCCCTGAAATACACGTACCCTGATGAAATTGCGTGTGGAACTTCCTGTGCACCCCTGAAATATACGTACCCTGCTGAAATTGCGTGTGGAACTTCCCGCGCACCCCTGAAATCCACATACCCGGCCAAATCGCGTGTGAGAATTCCCACGCACCCCGGTATACACGCACACGTATTTTTTGTCAGCGGGTGTCCGTGTTTGTGGGTACCCCTTTGCACGTCATTTGTCCTGGAGGGCCACAGTATAGGACATTCATCATGGCAGTATATAGGTGCTATTTGTTGGCGCACCTTTTGGCGCACATTTCTTACAGCCGCAGAGACGCTACCGCCTGCTTTCTGGCGGTCGTGTTTGTGCCTGTGCGCTGGTTTGAGCGTGCGCTTTTTTGCCCTATTCTATTCCATGAATACGTGTAGGCGAGCGTGTGGGCGTTCCGCGCACTTGTGCCCTGCACTTCCCCCGTGACGCCCACGTTTTTGCAAGTTGTTCCCCATTCCGAGTGTTACGCCCGTGTTCCGCCTACTTTTGTTGCGTGCGCCGCGCTATGTGCGAATTTCGCTGTGGCCTGTGCGATTTTCGCTGTGACCTGGCGCACGCTGTTAGATGGCCTGTGTGCCAACGTGCGGCGCGCACTTTTTTATCGCACCTCCGCTGGTTTTCTCGCGCACGGACTTCCATGAATCGATGTGCGCTGCTTTTCGTGCGATTTTCGCACTTGCACTGCGATTTTCGCTATTCCACTGCGATTCGCACGTTTTTGCCCACTTGCGCCGCGCTAATTATTCCATGAATCGGCCTGCAAGTCTTTGCTCTTGATCAACACCAAAATCATAGACAACTTTGGTTGGTCTTTGTTTTGTCAGGTTGCCTGGTCTCCTCTCCTGCCATGGTTTTATTCTTTTTTATATTCACACAGTTGTAATTGCCTGGCTCTCCTCCCAGAACGTCTTGTACTCACACACTTGTTATTGGCTGGTAAAATATCCTGCTAGGGCTTTTTGTATACACACACTTGTAATTGCCTGGTATACTCTCCTACCAGGGCTTTTCACATGCATGCCTTTGTCCACACTTCCAAGATTGATAATCCTTCACATTAGCCTTATTGGCTAATTCATTCTGTTCTTTATATAGTGCCTTGATAGTCTTTTGCTCACACTTCTACACTTGTTGATTCAACACCTTAGCCTTATTGGCTATTTCACTCTGTTTGTTATATACTGCCATATTAGTGTTTCTTATTTGATTATACGGTACATACTGTAAACTTCTAATACTCTCTTCTTTAGGAGAAACACTTTCACTTTCTCTATCTCGGGTTTTGTAAACACCCACTTTCTCTATCTGTTTTGATATTTCAAATTATTCACATTTGGTGTGTTATTCACTATGCCCCGGTGTTCGATTTGTCCTAGTGTGGACTCACTGGCTCTTTGTTGTGTTCTGTTTTCTTCTCACAGCCTGCCGGTTACAATCTCCTGGTGCTTTTTTTCCTTGCGACCATTGGCTTTCTGCAGACCTACTTCCCGCTACTTCAGCTGGGTGTTGCTGCTTCTCACAGGTCTCCGGTAGGTGTACTGCTGCTTTTCAACAAGATGGAACACCTAGGAGTGCCGTACTGGCTTCTGGCATTCCAACCATGTGTAGTTTCTTTACACAGCATTTTGCTTCTCCACACTGAGCTGGTTGGCTCCACCTTCATTCTTCTAGCCCATCAGTCACACAGAGGGGAGCAGCCTGCTCCCAATAGCAAACTCTCTTAGCTTCTGGTTGTCCTGGTTTAAATGTCCCAGGCACAGGTGTGTGTTCCCAGCAACTAGAGTGCTGCCTCTGCTCAGGGCTTTCCTTACTCTGCATTCATCCACTCCTTTTCCTCATCTCAGTATTGAGGTGTTACTGGGAACAGTAGTCCCCTTTTGGTAACATGCATAAAATTGTGAGATGACTGTTCACAATGTTTTTTGATGGCAAGTCAGTCAAGGAGGATTGATATGTGGAGTTATAGCAGATGACTTTAGCAGTTTTACAAGGCAAGTCCGTGTTTGAGAGTTGGTTCACAGGGTATCACAAGAGGGATTCAACAATCTCCAAAGAGGGAGCAGGCAGGGAATTGCAATAGGCCATTAGATTGTTGCAAACTGGAGGTTCATCCTGCAAGTATGATACCATGTCTTACTTACCCTCTGATATCATCACCCCCTTCCAGAGGCTGTGACCCCCATGTGATCCTCCCTCTTATAGCCACTGGGTTAGGATCAGTTAGTGGCTGCTGTCCCCTGGCCACATGTGGAGGTCACTGCTGGAAAGGAGTGATGATACCATTGATTTCATCATAGTGGTTTTGGGAAGAAGTTGGATACAAACAAAAACAAAACAAATTATGGTGCATGAGGTAGGGTGATCTGTTGTGTACACAGGACTCCTACTTCAAGCATTAGGTAATCTATCTGAGGAAGAGATAGTTAACCAGTGGTCCTGGTTGTCAATGTTTATTCTAACACATCATGATAAGAGACCATGAAAGGAAAATATGGGTCTAGTAGTCTCCTAGTTACAGATTACATTATTCTGCTGCAGGCGACGTTGCATATGGCAGATATTGATTTTGATGGATGTGTGGGATTTCATAAGGTTGCGAAAAAAGAAGAGTTGGGTCACCCAAGGGAGGTTTGTTGACATTATGCAATGTGTTGAAATCTGAAGAAATGTTATATGGACATGGGGATGAAAATGTGTTGATTGGCTGTATGGAAATTGATGCAGAGACTACAATTTTAACAGTAAATATATATATGATCCCCCTCAGGGATGCCAATATGGAATGGATCAACATGTATCTGAATGATGTGATCATTCTAAGATTGTCCAGGAATGCAAAGGACATTATTTTTATAGTGGGTGATATAAGTGCACATTCCTGGGAGTACTATGAGCAGCGGCTGAAATTAGATTTGAGATCCACTATAACCAAGAGTTATGCTATATCGAGCAGTGTAGGATGTAGGTTGGCTGAATTGTTTGCAGATGTATAGCTAATGTTGGTAAATGGTCAGATAATCGGTTATATACCAGTGTCAGCCACTTGGAGGGCTGGGAACGAATCTTTGACTATTGATTATATTTATATTAGGGGAAAAGATACGATTGGGATAGAATCATTAAATGTAGATTTGAATATGTTTAGTGACCATGCCATACTCTTGTTCAGATTGAAAGTGGGTGGTAATAAGGAGGAGGTGAATAGTATTTTTGGGGAAGTAGAAAATACAGGGAAAAATAGTCTGGGTTGGACAGATTGTAAGTTAAATGCTATTGTGCGATATGTCAGAGATTGTGATGGTAAATCTACAAGCTCATTGCTAACATGCACTCTTAATGAAATAGTGGGATTGGTGAAAAATATGACTGATATTTTCCTGCCGATTGGTCATTTTAAAGTGGGGCCTGGAAAGAAAGTCTGCGTAAGGACAGACGACAGGGAAACAGTAATTGGGGAAACGAGAGATCAGGCAAGACATTTGATGAATTAGAGTAACCGCTAAGGATCCAGAGACTTATACACCACTTATTAAGAGGTAAGGAATGGCTACAGGAACCGGTTAAAACATTACAAAATATCTCAAAGAAACATTGGCAAAATATGTACTCAATCCTAAATCCGGGGATTTAAAAAAAATATGGAACATTTTAGAAGTGTTTAGAGTGAGGAGCAAGACCCATTACTGAATATAATACAAGGGGCAGTATGGAGTAAATATATTGCCCAAAAAGTCTGTGGTGATGGACAAGGCAACCTTTCACTTGGAATAGTAGATATTTGTTTTGCTTATGTCGCTATTATAGAGGTGATAAAGAAATTAAAATAGTCAAGGGCACCAGGGACGAATCGGATAGCGAATATTGTTATGAAAAAAGAACCGAAGTGGAGGCCGAATATTTTACTGGCCCTATTTAAGTCCATCGTACACTGGGGTACAATTCCAGATTCTTGGAAGATGTTGCACCTTATAGCTATTTTTAAAAGGAATAACAATAAGGACCCTGGGAATTATAGACATATATCATACTTGATGTGTTTAGAAAAGTCTTTCCATCATTGGTGCTTAGCGAAATCAGGAGAGGCGCTCAGTGTATTTCAGACTGGGTTTAGGCCGGGGTTATGCACAACTTATAAAATATTCATGTTGAACACATTGATTAGTCAAGTGAGAAGGAAAGGAATGCCTCCAATTTATGTGTTGTTTATAGATTTTATGTCAGCGTTCTATTTGGTTAATCGAAGGATAATGTGGAAAAGAAAATCGGGAATCAAAATATGCCAGAAGGGCTCTTGCATACAATTAGAATGCTGCATACTGAGATGAAGGCCAGGGTTAGATTGAACAGCATGGGCATGTTCTCAAAAGAAATTCATCTGGATAAAGGGGTTAAACAGGGCTGCGTGTTAGCACCCATGCTGTACAATCTCTAACCCTGCGTTTACGGGTGCAACCCTATCCTACTGTGCTTCATTTATCTGTGTCTCATACCTTACTGTGCCTGCTGACGTCCTGTGCTAGATTATGTTCCATGCTAGTCAACTTGAATTGTCTCCTGTACAGCTGGATTACTGTGCCCCTAGTGGTCGGTTGCCACATTTGCCCTGCTGCCCATGCACCTTGCTAGCCTAATCGATTGAATTTACTGTGCCTTATTGATTGGTTGCCAATCCTTTGCCCTTTGCATACTCCCTTGCATACACTGGGACAGTCAATGTGTATTAGTCATTATTGCTTTATTGACTGCTTGCCACTCCTTGCATTAGCCTATACCCTAGGACATTCAATGTATAGGCACTGTGCCTCTAGCGGTCGGTCACCACTTTAGCTGCTATACATATGCCATACCAGTCATTGTTGAGTCGTCTCCTGCGTAGCCTGGTCACCGTGCCTCTAGCGGTCGGTCGCCACTCTAGTCACTATACATATGCCATACCAGTCATTGTTGAGTCATCTCCTGCATAGCCTGGTCACCGTGCCTCTAGCGGTCAGTGGCAACATTAGCCTTGCTGCACATGCACCTTGCTAGCCTAATCGATCTGTACTTATTGTGCTTTATTGGTCGGTTGTCACTCCTGCCTTAGCATATACCCTAGGACAGTAAATGTGTATTAGCCTGGTCACCGTGCCTCCAGTGGTCGGTCGCCACTTTTAGCCGATACATATATGCCATTCCAGGCATTTTTGTTTCACCCCAGGCACAGCGTGATCACTGTGCCTCTGGTGTTCGACTACCACGTTAGGCCTGCCACACTGGTACTCTGCCAAACAAATCGCTCTGCATTGACTGTGCCCGGCAAGGCATTTGTATTGTATCTTACATAGCCCACTCTCCTTGCGCATCTATAGACTGCCATCTCTATGCCGATTGTTGCACCTTGCACACCAGCCCATCCTGCATCCTACGGCACTGTTCTACCCAATTGATACTGTCCCACTGTTTTAGTTTGATAATCCTTCTGCCCACCTTGGTCTCACTCTACCACCGACAGACAGGGTAATTCATAGAATTTCGCTGAAAAGTGTCGCAAGCGGCTGGCGCAGAGTGTCCGCGTGCGATTGACTGCGCCAGGCACGTGCGCTAAAACCGATTTCCGCGCACAGCGTATTCATGGATTTCATGCTCCCAAACCAGCCGTGGCGCAGAGTATCGCAGCGACCCTGCAGCAGCGCCAGTAACGCCCCCAAGAACGCCCTTGCGCAAGGAAAAGCCATCAAAATCGCTAAATCATCGCAAAGGGCTGCGCTAACCCTGGACCAGTTACAGGGCTGCCAAACAAGGAACGCAAAGCGGGAAACGTGCATATCAGGGGTACACGTGAAGTCATACACGCGATTGACCAGGGTAAGTGTATTACAGGGGTACGCGGGAAGTTCAACACGCGATTAGCCAGGGTACGTGTATTACAGGGGTACGCGGGAAGTTCAACACGCGATTGGCCAGGGTACGTGTATTACAGGGGTACGCGGGAAGTTTAACACGCGATTGGCCAGGGTAAGTGTATTACAGGGGTACGCGGGAAGTTCAACACGCGATTAGCCAGGGTACGTGTATTACAGGGGTACGCGGGAAGTTCAACACGCGATTGGCCAGGGTACGTGTATTACAGGGGTACGCGGGAAGTTTAACACGCGATTAGCCAGGGTAAGTGTATTACAGGGGTACGCGGGAAGTTCAACACGCGATTAGCCAGGGTACGTGTATTACAGGGGTACGCTGGAAGTTTAACACGCGATTGACCAGGGTAAGTGTATTACAGGGGTACGCGGGAAGTTCAACACGCGATTAGCCAGGGTACGTGTATTACAGGGGTACGCGGGAAGTTCAACACGCGATTGGCCAGGGTACGTGTATTACAGGGGTACGCGGGAAGTTTAACACGCGATTGGCCAGGGTAAGTGTATTACAGGGGTACGCGGGAAGTTCAACACGCGATTAGCCAGGGTACGTGTATTACAGGGGTACGTGGGAAGTTCAACACGCGATTGGCCAGGGTACGTGTATTACAGGGGTACGCGGGAAGTTTAACACGCGATTAGCCAGGGTAAGTGTATTACAGGGGTACGCGGGAAGTTTAACACGCGATTAGCCAGGGTAAGTGTATTACAGGGGTACGCGGGAAGTTTAACACGCGATTAGCCAGGGTAAGTGTATTACAGGGGTACGCGGGAAGTTCAACACGCGATTAGCCAGGGTACGTGTATTACAGGGGTACGCTGGAAGTTTAACACGCGATTGACCAGGGTAAGTGTATTACAGGGGTACTCGGGAAGTTCAACACGCGATTAGCCAGGGTACGTGTATTACAGGGGTACGCGGGAAGTTCAACACGCGATTGGCCAGGGTACGTGTATTACAGGGGTACGCGGGAAGTTTAACACGCGATTGGCCAGGGTAAGTGTATTACAGGGGTACGCGGGAAGTTCAACACGCGATTGGCCAGGGTACGTGTATTACAGGGGTACGCGGGAAGTTCAACACGCGATTGGCCAGGGTACGTGTATTACAGGGGTACGCGGGAAGTTTAACACGCGATTGGCCAGGGTAAGTGTATTACAGGGGTACGCGGGAAGTTCAACACGCGATTAGCCAGGGTACGTGTATTACAGGGGTACGCGGGAAGTTCAACACGCGATTAGCCAGGGTACGTGTATTACAGGGGTACGCTGGAAGTTTAACACGCGATTGACCAGGGTAAGTGTATTACAGGGGTACGCGGGAAGTTCAACACGCGATTAGCCAGGGTACGTGTATTACAGGGGTACGCGGGAAGTTTAACACGCGATTGGCCAGGGTAAGTGTATTACAGGGGTACGCGGGAAGTTCAACACGCGATTGGCCAGGGTAAGTGTATTACAGGGGTACGCGGGAAGTTATACACGCGATTAGCCAGGGTACGTGTATTACAGGGGTGCGTGGGAATCATCACACGCGATTAGGCTGGGTGGGTCCTCACAGGTGTTCCCTGTACACCCTCCACGGCCCCTGCAGGCAGTCTACAAAACAGGGGACTACCCTGCACACCTGCTCATGTCCCCCTGCACCCCCACCCCCCCAGCAGTGCAGGGGCAGCCTCCACCAGGCCCCCACTCATGTCTCCCACCACCCCCACCCTCCCGCCACCAGGGGCAGCCTCCACCAGGCCCCCACCCATGTCTCCCACCACCCCCACCAGTGCAGGGGCACCCTCCACCAGGCCCCCACCCATGTCTCCCAACACCCCCACCCACCAGCACTGTGGGGCACGTGGCCAGCAGGCAGTCAGGCAGCAGCAGATGGCAGGTGGGAGCGTGCTCAGGGCTCTGGGGGGCAGTAATTTCGCCTCCTGGCCAGGAGCGTAGTCTCTCGTGTGTGAACGCGTGGACAGCCTGATAGGTAGTGAAATCCCACACGTCAGCAAAGGGCCTTAGCGCGTAAACCCGTCAACAGCATATGCGCGCCTATAGTCACCTGCACGTGCAGGAAATTGTTGCGTGACACGTCCCAGTGTCAAAGCGTCTGATTGGTGAAAATGGATGTACACGTAGAAGTGACAAAGCGTGTGATTGGTGAAAATGGATCTACACGCAGGACTGACAAAGCGTGTGATTGGTGAACGTACACGCCGCGTAAGTGACGCTGTACGTGTGGGCCTGTATATAAGGTACATGTAGAACACCATTTCCTTGTACGTGCTTTTCGTGGAGAGCGAGTGGGTGAAATCTGTACTTCTTGTCGTTTCACACGCGATTTACTTCACGGCGTTTCCAGTTCGTATTCCCTGTTACCTCTGACAGCTTTTTCTCTTTTTTCTCTTTTACTGGTTTACCTGGGCCTGTTCCCTCAAACAGTGTCCCCTTCTACTGTTGTCCTGTCTTCTCAGACAGCGCACACATCTTCTTTTGGCGGGGGTTTAGCCAGCCAAACGCGCTCATTCTTCACGCTCTTTTACCTGGCAGACGGTGAGTCACGCACGTATCCAACTTCTGTGCTTGCCCCGTGTGTTGCCTACCCCTTCAGAGGTCATTCTAGGCTGCGTGTGACACGCATACGTTCATTCTTGTGTTACTGGGTGCCACAGCGTAGTGCAGGTTTTTCTTTCTGCACACGTGGTCTAGGAGGGGTTGCGTGCACGTCATCTCCCTTTTTTGGGCCTCCTGTGCGTTGCGTGACCCGTCATCTTTCCCCAGGGGTTACAATCAGCCGTGCTAGAGCACTAGGGTACAATTACCATCTGGTACCCAACCCCTTTGACCCCCAATTGCCCAGGACAATTGTCTACAGCCACTCCCATACGCACATTAACATCAGTGCCATGGCTGGGAGGCGAGGATTCCGTAAGGGTGGCAAAGGTGGAAGAGCCACAAGTGGTGGCCGTGGTGGATCCGGTAGGGGACGTGGTCGTAACTTGCAGGGTGAGCCTGACCCCCCATGTGTGGAGGACCAGTCAAGGGCACCCATCATCCCCCCCCTCCCCCCCCTCCCCCCCTCCCGTTGAGGCTGAAGTGGCTGACACCATCCATGCTCAGCCCTTGTTGGACCAGCCCATTGTGGCACCAGACCTGGCTGACTCCATGGCTGACTTCCAGGTCAGCAGGGCTACGACACGTGCGCTGGTGCACGTTGATGCCATCATGCCACGTGGATCTGGGGCTGCAAGGTCATCTACTGCACCAAGGAGGCAGGGCGGAGTGGCTGCAGGGGCAGCTGCGGCTCCATCCACCCTAGCCCTCACACACCCAGCCAGGACAGTGTCGGTCCTAGTCCATGCTGCTGACATTCCCCCTGACACCATCACACTCGAGCCAATGCCTGCACCAACTCCCATGCTGAGTGTGCAATCCCACACTCCTGATACAGAGTCCACCAGGGCTCCTGCCCCTAGTGTCCAGAGCGGCGCAGGACACTCAGGATCACCACCACCTTCCAAGCGGAAGAGGAAGAGTGCTCGTCCGGCACAGGCTGATGCCCCAGACACGGCTACACAGTCCGGCCCGTCCAGGAAGCCCAGCTTCACGGATGACGAACTGAATGCACTTGTCGAGTATGTGTCCGGACATGACAACGAGATGGTCATTGTTGCAGGATCCAAGACCACACCTGCACAACGCCAGGCACACTGGCAGACCGTTGCGGACATCGTAAGTGCCCTTGGAATCGTGAGGCGCACAGCCAATGATTGCTATAAGCGCTGGAATGACCTAAAGCGCAGGGCAAAGAGTAAGCTGGCCTCAAGTCATGCCGCAACTCTAGTGACTGGAGGTGGGTCTCCAGTAGTAGACATGGAACTCACTCCACATGAGTCAGTCGCTGGGACCTACGTCACGGAGGAACAGATCCAAGGCGTGGGAGATCTGGCTGATTACGAGGCATTGTCCGGTGAGTGCACATGCATGTGTGTGTCATACATGTGCATGGTGTGTGTGTGAGGGCTTCTGTTTGGGTGCCAGGAGAGAGTGTGTGCGCCTCAGTCGTATGGGTCAGCCATGTGCTTCATGCAATACTTCCTGCGCAGCTGCATTTGGCCATAGCAGTATCCCTTCTGCCAACAGTAGACATCTAGCACAACTGCACGCCAGTTGCCCTTGAAGTGTCACCTTGACACAACAGATTTGCTTAATTTTCACTGTTCATTCAGTCAGTTTGTTTGCATTCCACCACTTTCACTAGGCATGTCGCTGTCCACTAGTCACATGTCTGACATGGGTATGGTAAAGGGGAGTGACTTTGTTACCTGGATATCATTTGTACACACATGTCCCTGTGCAATTTGACCATTACAGACTGGCAGCTCCAGGTGAAAAATCTGACCTGTCAGAATCAGAAAAGCTATTACATGCGGGAACTGGACTGAATGAATAGGTGCTGCCCTCCTCTCCATCTTCACTCAATAGCAATGGTACATGCCATCTGTGTGATGGCATGTGTGTTTCACCTGCCAATCACAGGCCAATGTGTGATGCCACTGCCAGGCAGCATGCAGAAAATTTGTTCATCTTCCATCTTGGTGTCATCAGTGTGTGCCGTTTGCCTGCACTTCATACGCAGTGAGGGTGCATGCATGGGAGGGTTTTAGTCATGTGGGACATGTCAATCAAGTACTGGTTCTCTTGCTTCTCAGCCCTCAATGTGTGCCATGGTGCTAATGCCTGTTTCCATTACTTTGTTTTCATGTCTTTGCAGGGGAAGACGCACCTGATACTGCTGGGGTTGTGGAGATGGTGCAGACCCAGGAGGTGTCCCAGGGCCGACCAACCACCAGTGAGGGACGTGGTGTGGTGGTGGGGGAGAACCCACAAGTGCTGCAGGTCGTGCTCTCAAGGGGTGTCTCTGGCTGCACCTCCCCCGAGCTGTACTCAGGTGTTGATTCGGATGAGACCTACGTGCCGTCGCTGGTGAGTGTTCCAGGGAGGGATTCTGTTCTGTCTCACCCACCTGCACCAGGGTCAGTACCCTCCATGGGGATGTCAGTGTTGGCAGCTACGCCTTTGGTGGTTACGGATGCAGGGTCACACTCCGCGACATCTGATCCTGTTCCTGGGCCAGCAGATCAGAGGGGGAATGCAGTCCTGCAGCCTCAGGCAGTGCCGGCACAGCAAGGCGCAGTTCGCCTTGCCCCAGACAGGTGTGGTGCCCGCCGACGTGGTGGCCGTACGCCACCTGGCAATACCGCATGGGAGCAATCCATTTACGGTATGGCTACCCAACAGGCTGCATCATCCGAGATGATGGCTCAGGCCATGGATAGGGTGGCCACTTCCATTGTCCCCCCAGAAAGGCTGATGGAGCGACTAGAGCAGGCAACTGACTCCATCTGCCAGTCACACAGGGAGGACATGTTGGGGTCCAACAGGGACAGGCGGGCGGCACTGGCGACTCTGCAGGAGGCCATCTCCATTGAGTCCCAGGGCCACAGGGAAGCCCTGAGGCAGGAGCTCCTACACCTCAGGACGACTCTTGTTGAGCTTGAGGCTTCCACACACCAAAGGACAGAACAGCAGCTGGAGCGTCTCACCCGTACGCTCTCAGCTGAGATGCAGGCAACGAGGGCGGAGGTCCGGGCATCCCGTGAGTTGTTGCATGGGGACCTCCGCACACTCATCCTCCAGAACCAGACCTACCACACCCGCATGCTTGCAGCCATGGAGGAGCAGACTAGGGCCTTGCGTGGGCTGCCTCCCATAGTGCAACCACCTCCGGATGCAGCTGCACAGGGTGATAATAGCGACAGCAGTGACACTCCCACAATAGGGTAGCCGTGTGGGCCATGAGCCCATGGAGGTGTTTTATTTTCCCAGGATCCACGCAGGTGGGTTCTGGTGTGCATCCTGTCCTCGGACCTCCTGGGTGGCCTCCCCAACCCCCCCGGGCCCATCAATGGCCATTTTTGATTTTTTCTTATTTTCATTTTTATTTTGATTTCTTTTATTCCCAATTTTTTTGGGAGGATCTGTTGGCTCCGATCTGTTGGCTCCGATCTGTTGGCTCCGATCTGTTGGCTCCGATCTGTTGGCTCCGATCTGTTGGCTCCGATCTGTTGGCTCCGATCTGTTGGCTCCGATCTGTTGGCTCCGATCTGTTGGCTCCCGTGGTTCCTGTGGGCATACGCTGCATTGTGGCTGGGCACATGCAGGCTTGTAATGTATTTGGTTCAGATGCTTGGGTTTGAGTCACACACACCCCTCCTGCTTCCCGTTTCCATGGGCTTGCAAAGGGTGTGCCCAAGTGACAGTGAATTACACAGTGACGTTGGACTCCCATTAACTGTGTGGCCAGTCTGTAGTCAATACTGTGTATACATTCCTAGTGCATATTGCTGTTGTGTTGTACACTGCATGTTGCATTGATGTGTAACTCTTCTTCTGTGTCTACCTCCCAATTTGCAGGTCCCTTCCTCAAGTCCACACAAGGACCTCTAGTCTGGCGATGGGGACCATGTTGGCAGCAGTGCACCTACAACTCTACATGGCGCCAACACTGCACAGTTGGTAGTGGTGGGAGTGCAGGCATTTCCAGGTGGTGAGACTACTAATATGTTACATTTTTGATGTCATGTTAATGGTACTACGTGCTCAAGTATGTTGTTGGTCCGGCATTGCTGTGAGCATTTCAGGTGTTGCAGGTTTCTAATAGTGCCACTGTACATAGTGAGAGTGATGTCATGTTGTGTGGATTACTTTGTTTACCTGCAATTAGCATGTCATGGCACGGTGTGTCGTGTGGCAGTGCTGGGGTTGGGTTGGCTGACATGGCACTGTCCTCTTGTTGCATTTTGCAAGTGGGTATTCATTTTAGCTGCTTCAATGTGTAACTTCACAAAACTGCATTGGTGGTGTCTGTGTGGGTAGGGATGCACACATTGTGACACTTCCAGGTGAACAATCTCAGGCTGACATGGAATTCCCGGTTCATTCTCCACACATTCAGGATCAGTGTCAGGTTGAGTCATCATTGATTGTCAGATGGAATGTGCCAGGGCAGTGTGCACTCCACAGGGGTGTGATTTCTATGTGAAGTAATTAGCCACTAGCTGTGTACGGGCTGCCTCCCCCCGTGCCCTTTCCCCTCCCATGCGCAGCGGCTGTGCATGTGGTTGGGGATGTGGGGCCACCACCATGTCCACGGCCAGGCCCCGGCGTGTTGCAACGTTGTGCAGGACACATGCTGCCACTATGATCCTGCACACTACTGGGGGAGCGTATAACAGCTGCCCGCCAGAACGGTCAAGGGAGCGAAAGCGTGACTTCAGCACTCTGAATGTGCGCTCCACTATGCCCCTGGTTGTGATGTGGGCTGTGTTAAATCTTACCTGGGGTGGCGTGGTGGGGTTCCGAATTGGCGTCATCATGTGGGGGCTGAGAGGGTAGGCACTGTCCCCTGTGGAGGTGGGGATTGGTATCATTGGTGAGGTTGTGACCTTGCTCAGTATCCAACATGCATGCATGTGCAGTGGCATACATACTCACCAAGCAGCCATGTATCGCCATGCCGCCCAGCTTCTAGGTCCCGGCTTAGGGTGGACATTCGGTAAATGAAGCTGTCGTGGGTGGAGCCGGGATAGTTGGCATATACTGAGGTGATGATTCCCTTGGCATTACATGCTACCTGCACGTTGATGGAATGCCAGTGCTTGCGGTTCCTATAGATGTGCTCAGATGCCCTGGGGGGACGTAGAGCCACATGGGTGCAGTCGATGGCACCTAGCACTTTGGGGAATCGTGCCACTGCGTAAAAATCCAGGGCGGCAGCATGCCTTTCTGCAGGTGTTCTGGGCAGGTATATGTGCCTGCGGACTGATGGGCGTGCAGTCATGATGTTCAAGACCTGGTGTAGGCAGCGTGACTGGGTGGCCTGTGACACCCCACCCACTATGGCACTTGTCCGCTGAAATGATCCAGTGGCTAAGAAGTGCAGTACATTGAGGACCTTCTCCAGGGGGCTGAGTGCTTGGGAGCACAGGGTGGGTGATGTGAGGTCATCCTCCCACTCAGTCACCAGGTCCAGTATGATGTGTGGTGGAAACCTGTACCTCCCATACACCTGGTCATCAGGCATCCCGAAAAGGCTGGTTCTGGGTGTGAATATTCTGGCCCTGACTATCCTCCTCCTCCTTTGGTAGCCCACTGCCACTGCTGCTAGGAACGGTATGTTCATCCTGGCGTCTGAGCTTGTTATTGTTAAAGTCCGCGATTTATGCTTAGCGCGTGTTCTAGGCGAGCGTGTGACCCGCGCAGCCCTGGAATCCTGTTGCCAGTCCAATAGCGTGTGGAAATTCACACGCACCACGGGATACCGGTTCGCTGACGTACTTGCGTGTGTAAGTGGCCGCGCACCCATTAAATACACGTACATAGGCCAATCGCGTGTACGCGCACTTTTGTCCAATTACACGCGATGACACTCTGACTGCAGTATCTCCACGTGTGCCCCGTCATCACGTCCTGAGTGGGGAACACCCGTTCGGGTCACGTCACAGACGCGCTTACGCGCTGAGGGACTCTGGTCCAATAGAATCGCGTATGCGTGCTGACGCGCTTACGCGCTAAGGGCCTTTCCTCGGATTTCACGCTGACGTGCAGGATTTTCACGTGCCAAATCACTCCGTATCAAGCTGGCCACGCGAAAACACACGGAAGCCCACGCTCCTGCCCAGAAGGCCGAGTTACTGCCCCCCAGTGCCCCGAGCAGCCTCCCACGTGCCATCTGCTGCTGCCTGCCTGCCTGCCTGCCTGCTGCCACCGTGCCCTGCCATTTGGTGCCTGCACATCAGCCATCTGCAGGGGTCCAGTTGCTGTGTCCACCCCTGCTGGAACTGAAGACTCCCGACTGGTATTACATCGCTCCACAGCCCAGCCCCAGGACCCAGTTGCCCACCCACACCTGCCTCTGGGGTTGCCATGTCGGGCACTTCCACATCTGGCACCAGTGGCAACCCCAGGCCAGAGGGGCAGAGGGGCACCAGCTTCACTGTCACCGAAGTTGGTGTCCTGGTGGAGCATGTCCTGGGGCAGTATGATGCCCTCTTTGGATCGTCCCGCGCCAGCAAGGAAGGACGGCAGAGGATCTGGGCCGACTGTGTGGTTGCCATCAACGCGGAGGGGGTGGCAACCCGCGACGTCCTGAAGATCAAGAAGCGCTGGGAGGACTTGAGGTCCAGGACCCTTGTGAAGGCCCGGCGCCTCGTGGAGGGGGGCCGGGGCCGCATGAGTACCATCCAGATGAGGGTCCTGGAACGCGTACGCCCAGCGCTCCACGCCCAGATCCTTGAGAGGGAGGCCCGTCTGGAGTTGAGCGGTAAGTGTCCATGCATTACTGTGTGTGACAGGGCATGTTGCGGTGTGCTGGTTCTATGATACTTGCCTGTATGTGTGCCATAGCCCATGTATGCATGTATGTGTGCAGGGACATCATGGTAATGCATGTGCGACCAGTGATGTGTGATGCACATGGTTGTTGCATGTGTTGAAATGCCGCATGGGGAGCCCTAATCAGATTATGAACATGAGAGCATGCCAGTCTCTGTACCTGAACATGGGTGGGGGTGAGGGATGGGTGCTGATGCCAGGTACATATATGGTAGCCATGTCTGTGTGCCTGACCTGCGTGTCTGTGACTTGTGCATGCCATGGATGCATGACACATGTGTGTGACAATGCAGAGATTCAGTAAAGCAGCAAAATTACCCTTGTATCCGCTGTGTTTGGTGTGTTTGGGGCCAGATGGATGTGACTGAGGTGATGTGTGTGCATGTGATGGGCATGAGCCATGATGCATGTGAGTTACATATCATTGAATGTTTCAAGAGTCCATTGGACATGCATGGAAATGTCCATGGCATGCACCATGCCTGTTACTGTGTGTGTTTTGCCTGGACTGGCCCATGTGTTGTGGAGGGACATGATGGACGTGTACTTTGACAGTGGTGCTCATCTGCTATTGCTTCCTGTCTAGGGGACCATTGTACAGTGCCCTGATGCTTGTGTTCTTTGTCTCCCTCTACGCAGCGGCTAGTGAAGAAGAGGGCGGAGACGGCGCTGTGGAGCAAGGCGGCGGGGATGCCCCCACGGCTGCAGCGGAAGGGGTGGGTGAGCCCCCACAGGGGCCTGCTACGGTGGGAGACGGTGAGGAGCCATCCAGGTTGGTGGTTTGCACAGAGGAGGAGGAGGCCGCCACTGGGGCACACATGGGGCCTGGTGGGGGCATCCCTGCTGGTGCAAGTGGTGCAGTCCAGGGCCAGGGGCAGGAGGCAGCACAGGTCACCATGGAGGGGCCTGTGCATGTCGCTGTCCCTGACCCTGTGAGTGCACCACCATGCACCAGCAGGGATGCCCCGTCCCAGGCCTGTCCGCAGGTAGAGGGGATGCCCATGTCACCTGACTCCCCTCCACCTGCGGACGTGGGAACCCCTGGCCGTGCGGAGAAGGTCCTGATTGGGGTCGCGTTGCGCACGGCTGCGATTCGTGATGCCGTGCGTGCTTCCCGGGAGGAGCACGCACGTCATCACGAAGTGCACCGTGCCGACGTGGCCCAATTGGGATCGGCCATGTTCGGGGGTTTCCTGCATGTGTTGGCCAATGTGGCGGCCCTCTCCTCCTCTGTGCAGGCTATCCACCAGTCGTTCTCCTTGCCGTCTTCCAGCCCAGATGCCACCAGGGCCCCCTGTGGACCTGCCCCGACCAATGCAGCCAGCTCGGTGGGGATCCCATCCCTGCCACAGTCGGGAGTCAGAGATCCAGCAGGGGTGGACACCAGAGCAACTGGACCCCAGCAGATGGAGGATGTGACGGCATCATCGGGCAGGGCACGTGCACGACGGCGTCGGTGGTTTCCATCAGCCTGGATGCCGTCGTGCTGGCACAGGCAGTTGCGTCGGAGGCAGCAGCAGGCTCAACGTGGGAGGCATCATGGCTCGGGGCCATCAACATCAGGGGTGCAGGCATCGGCCGGAGGGCAGGAGAACCCTGGAATGGGAGTGGCTTCCGTGTGGGAGAGGTTGTGCCAGCGGATAGGTGCGGAGCGGCAGCGGGCAGAGGAGGAACGGCTCACGATGGTCAGGGCGGAGGACTCCATGCGGAGGGCGCTGAGGCGGGCTGAGTGCCTCGAGGGTCTTCGCAGGGAGTTTGAGCTTGACACTGCGTTATCCCTGCGGGACCTCGGGGCCAGGGAACATGCCCGTCTCCAAGCCATTGAGCAGGAGTTCGAGGATGCCCTGGCCCATGACAACAACCAGTGAGCCGTCCGAATAGCCCGCTGCCTTTGTATATAGTTGTATAGTTAGGGTTAGGTTTCCTTTGTTTTTTTGAATTTTTTTTGGGTTGCGATTGGACAATGCACCACTTTTTTGTATATAGTTCCCTTTTTAGTTAGTAGTCAGTTAGGTTTAATTTGGTAGGGCTCATGGACCCAGGATTATCTTCTTGATTGGCTTATTTTATTTTTTCAAAATTTTTTCATGGACATTCATCTTGTTTTGTTTGATTTGCTTTGTGTTTTTTCTTATTTGCTGTTCAATACATATTATTTTTTTAATCTTCAATGTGTGGTATCATCTCATTGCTTTCAGGCATGTCATGTTGGGTGTTTTGACATTCACTTGCAGCCATTGTGTGTGACAGACATGTGTTAAATTGCATTATTTACATTGGGGGTGTAACATGTAATTGCCTTTGATATGTGGGTGGGTGTGATAGTTGGTTGGGCCTTTTGGCAGGGGAGGATGGGCATTACGGACATGATTGGGGAATGTTGGGACCCAGGTGCAGGGGGGCATGGATTGGACATGGGTGGGGGCCTGCTGGCAGGTGCCCCACAGTGCTGGGGTGTGTGGGTGGTGGGAGACATGAGTTGGACATGGGTGGGGGCCTGCTGGCAGGTGCCCCACAGTGCTGGGGGGTGGGGGTGGTGGGAGACATGAGTTGGACATGGGTGGGGGCCTGCTGGCAGGTGCCCCACAGTGCTGGGGGGTGGGGGTGGTGGGAGACATGAGTTGGACATGGGTGGGGGCCTGCTGGCAGGTGCCCCACAGTGCTGGGGGGTGGGGGTGGTGGGAGACATGAGTTGGACATGGGTGGGGGCCTGCTGGCAGGTGCCCCACAGTGCTGGGGTGTGGGGGTGGTGGGAGACATGAGTTGGACATGGGTGGGGGCCTGCTGGCAGGTGCCCCACAGTGCTGGGGGGTGGGGGTGGTGGGAGACATGAGTGGGGCCCTGGTGGAGGGTGACCCTGGTGGCTGGGGGGTGGGGGTGGTGGGAGACATGAGTTGGACATGGGTGGGGGCCTGCTGGCAGGTGCCCCACAGTGCTGGGGGGTGGGGTGGTGGGAGACATGAGTTGGACATGGGTGGGGGCCTGCTGGCAGGTGCCCCACAGTGCTGGGGGGTGGGGGTGGTGGGAGACATGAGTTGGACATGGGTGGGGGCCTGCTGGCAGGTGCCCCACAGTGCTGGGGGGTGGGGGTGGTGGGAGACATGAGTGGGGCCCTGGTGGAGGGTGACCCTGGTGGCTGGGGGGTGGGGGTGGTGGGAGACATGAGTTGGACATGGGTGGGGGCCTGCTGGCAGGTGCCCCACAGTGCTGGGGGGTGGGGGTGGTGGGAGACATGAGTGGGGCCCTGGTGGAGGGTGACCCTGGTGGCTGGGGGGTGGGGGTGGTGGGAGACATGAGTTGGACATGGGTGGGGGACTGCTGGCATGTGCCCCACAGTGCTGGGGGGTGGGGGTGCAAGGGGACATGTGTTGGTGTTCATTAGTTCAAGGAGACATGTGCCTTTGCTGGGGGGCATGCCCATGTTGGGTGGGCTGCCTGCGGGACATGACCAGGGATGCAGGGTAGTCCCCTGTGGTGTGGGCTGCCTGCAGGGGCCGTGGAGGGTGTACAGGGTACACCTGGGAGGACCCACACTGTCAAATCACATGTGGGACTCCCCGGCACCCCTGAAATACACGTACCGTGCAGAAATCGCGTGTTAAACTTCCCGCGCACCCCTGAAATACACGCGCCCAGGCTATTCGCGTGTAAAACTTCCCGCGCACCCCTGAAATACACGCGCCCAGGCTATTCGCGTGTAAAACTTCCCGCGCACCCCTGAAATACACGCGCCCAGGCTATTCGCGTGTGGGACTTCCCGCGCACCCCTGAAATACACGGGCCCAGGCTATTCGCGTGTGGAACTCCCCGCGCACCCCTGAAATACACGCGCCCAGGCTATTCGCGTGTGGAACTCCCCGCGCACCCCTCAAATTCACGCGCCCAGGCTATTCGCGTGTGGTACTTCCCGCGCACCCCTCAAATTCACGCGCCCAGGCTATTCGCGTGTGGAACTTCCCGCGAACCCCTGAAATACACGCGCCCAGCCTATTCGCGTGTGGAACTTCCCGCGCACCCCTGAAATACACGCGCCCAGCCTATTCGCGTGTGGAACTTCACGCGAACCCCTGAAATACACGTAGCCCGCTCCCCCAGGCCCGATCGCGTGTGGAACTTCACGCGAACCCCTGTAATACACGTAGCCCGCTCCCCCAGGCCCGATCGCGTGTGGAACTTCACGCGAACCCCTGAAATACACGTAGCCCGCTCCCCCAGGCCCGATCGCGTGTGGAACTTCACGCGAACCCCTGTAATACACGTAGCCCGCTCCCCCAGGCCCGATCGCGTGTGGAACTTCACGCGAACCCCTGAAATACACGTAGCCCGCTCCCCCAGGCCCGATCGCGTGAGGAACTTCACGCGAACCCCTGTAATACACGTAGCCCGCTCCCCCAGGCCCGATCGCGTGAGGAACTTCACGCGAACCCCTGTAATACACGTAGCCCGCTCCCCCAGGCCCGATCGCGTGTGGAAATTCCCGCGCACCCCTCAAATTCACGCGCCCAGGCTATTCGCGTGTGAAACTTCACGCGAACCCCTGAAATACACGTAGCACGCTCCCCCAGGCCCGATCGCGTGAGGAACTTCACGCGAACCCCTGTAATACACGTAGCCCGCTCCCCCAGGGCCGATCGCGTGTGGAACTTCACGCGAACCCCTGTAATACACGTAGCCCGCTCCCCCAGGCCCGATCGCGTGTGGAACTTCACGCGAACCCCTGAAATACACGTAGCCCGCTCCCCCAGGCCCGATCGCGTGAGGAACTTCACGCGAACCCCTGTAATACACGTAGCCCGCTCCCCCAGGCCCGATCGCGTGAGGAACTTCACGCGAACCCCTGTAATACACGTAGCCCGCTCCCCCAGGCCCGATCGCGTGTGGAAATTCCCGCGCACCCCTCAAATTCACGCGCCCAGGCTATTCGCGTGTGAAACTTCACGCGAACCCCTGAAATACACGTAGCACGCTCCCCCAGGCCCGATCGCGTGAGGAACTTCACGCGAACCCCTGTAATACACGTAGCCCGCTCCCCCAGGGCCGATCGCGTGTGGAACTTCACGCGAACCCCTGTAATACACGTAGCCCGCTCCCCCAGGCCCGATCGCGTGTGGAACTTCACGCGAACCCCTGAAATACACGTAGCCCGCTCCCCCAGGCCCGATCGCGTGAGGAACTTCACGCGAACCCCTGTAATACACGTAGCCCGCTCCCCCAGGCCCGATCGCGTGAGGAACTTCACGCGAACCCCTGTAATACACGTAGCCCGCTCCCCCAGGCCCGATCGCGTGAGGAACTTCACGCGAACCCCTGTAATACACGTAGCCCGCTCCCCCAGGCCCGATCGCGTGAGGAACTTCACGCGAACCCCTGTAATACACGTAGCCCGCTCCCCCAGGCCCGATCGTGTGAATAACTTCACGCGAACCCCTGTGATGCACGTACCCTGCAAATCGCGTGTGACACTTCCCGCGCATCCCGGTATACATGCACACGTATTTTTTGTCAGCGGGTGTCCGTGTTTGTGGGTACCCCTTTGCACGTCATTTTTCCTGGAGGGCCACAGTATGGGACATTCATCATGGCAGTATATAGGTGCTATTTGTTGGCGCACCTTTTGGCGCACATTTCTTACAGCCGCAGAGACGCTACCGCCTCCTTTCTTGTGGCGGTCGTGTTTGTGCCTGTGCGCTGGTTTGAGCGTGCGCTTTTTTCCCCTATTCTATTCCATGAATACGTGTTGTAGGCGAGCGTGTGGGCGTTCCGCGCACTTGTGCCCTGTACTTCCCCCGTGACGCCCACGTTTTGGCAAGTTGTTCCCCATTCCGAGTGTTACGCCCGTGTTCCGCCTACTTTTATTGCGTGCGCCGCGCTATGTGCGAATTTCGCTGTGGCCTGTGCGATTTTCGCTGTGACCTGGCGCACGCTGTTAGATGGCCTGTGCGCCAACGTGCGCCAACGTGCGCCGCGCACTTTTTTTTCGCACATCCGCTGGTTTTCTCGCGCACGGCCTTCCATGAATCGACGTGCGCTGCTTTTCGTGCGATTTTCGCACGTTCACTGCGATTTTCGCTATTCCACTGCGAATCGCACGTTTTTGCCCACTTGCGCCGCGCTAATTATTCCATGAATCGGCCTCAGAGTGTCTAAAATGCATAGTACCTGTTATACTCACCATCACCTATTATCCACATATGTTAGTGCATTTAAGCATGCACACCCCCTATTTTACATCTCGCCACATAGTTACTGATCACCTCACAGGTTCTAACTTGATCACTGCTCTGCACCATCACCACACAGATTAACGCCCTGCCCTCGCCTACATATAGTGCCACAACATTGCCCGAACTACCACTCCTATCCATCATGACAGATCCAAATCCTTATCTAAACGAGCCAGCCCTTTGGTTACTATATTTTGCTACCAATCCTACTCCTAATCAACCAATGCCCTACTCTCTCTAGAAATTCCAGGCTCGGCTCGCACCTGCGCCACCTACCTTGCCATCAATCTTCAACAATCAACAACTCAGCTACTCCTGCCAGTCACCACACTGTGCATGGCATAGGAATACCGAATCCTGTTGCTATCTCTCTATCCCTTCCACCTCAGGCAAACACTGCTGCCAATTGTACATCACTATTATTATTATTATTATTATTATTATTATTATTATTATTATTATTATTATTATTATTATTATTATTATTATTATTATTTATCATACCACTCCTTATCTATTTTGCCCCATCAACCCAGTCTACCTTGTGTTTCATCAGCCAGAAATCAAAGTTTACCCTCTAGATGTCATCACTGGTCCTACCACCTGGACAACCCTGTGACCGACAAAATATCCAACTCTAGCAAGAACAAAACCATAGTCCACCCGACTCCTTAAATTGACCCAGCCCTCATACACATAATGACACCACAGCTGCCAAACTCAAAGGCGCGCTCATCAACACACGTTCCGTCCCCACGCATGCCCTAGATATTGCAGATTTAATTGTCACAGAGAACCTTGACTTTCTCGCAATCACGGAAACCTGGCTGCATGCGACCTCCGGCCCCACCCTGACCCTGGCCATTCCCGACAACTATTTGATCATCAGGTATGACAGGGAACCCGCCAAACTAAGGGCGGGGACTAGCCTTCATATTTAAGAGCTCGCTTAACCTCAGGGCTGCCAACAGCCTAAAGCTGCCCTCAGCGGAACTACTGTCTATCAAACTACGAATCTCACACAATCACACGGCCACAGTACATCTTATTTTGAGGCCACCTGGACCTACCTCCTCATTTGTAGAAGACGTCTCATCTATCCTAGCTTCAGCCACTAAACCTAACTCTCAAATTATTATTTTGGGTGACCTCAATCTAGGTTACCAGGATAAGAATGACTCCAAAGCCACTGACTTAGAAAATGTCCTTGCGGACTTCGGCCTCACGCAACATGTTAGGGAGCCCGCCCATATCAAGGGTCGCACTCTCGATTGGGTTTCAGACATGAACTGTGCACTCAAAGTCACCTCTGTGTCTCCTTGCAGATGGTCTGATCACCACAAAATATCATTCTCCATTAATTCCAGTCCACCCATAGTTAAACCCAACATTGCTCCTCCCACTTACACTCGTAACAAAAAGGACATCACGGTTGGGAAACTACTTCCTATCATTCTCCCTTTACTGAATTTAGCGTCCTCCACCTGCTCGGACCCACAGCATTAGTAGACACCTATAACCACGCCATGCTGAAAACCCTCAATAGCATCGCCCCCATCAAACTGCGCAAACAAAAACTGCGGCTCCACCTCAACTCCTGGTTCACCCCCCACTTACGCAAACTGCAGAAAGAAGAAAGAATAGCTGAGGCTCACTGGAAAAGCTCACCTTCTCTAACCAACAAAAATAACCTTACTTCAGCCTCCCTGACCTACAAAGAAAATATCCTAGCTGCACAAAAAAGGAAATGTACAATAAAAGGATCATTCAAGCCCAATCTAACAACAAGGAACTCTTCAAGATCCTCAGGGGTGCGCTAATATGCAAAAAGCACTGCTTGACAAAATTGCCCTGCTCCACACCAAAATTACTGCAATGAAAAGCTACCTGTCTCTGACTCAACTGGCAACCCCACGTCCTACAAAACTCCCTCACCTAAACACTCCTTCAAACCTTTCAACTTCTCACCACTTACCATCAAAGAAGTAAAAAATATCATTACGAAGCTCAAGCCTTCCAACTGCCAAGGTGACGCTTGCCCAGCACCAGTCATAAAGGAAGCCGCATTCATTGCCTCTTTCATCAAGGCATCCTTCGAATCGGGAACTGTACCGGACAACCTCAAGGATGCTTGGGTCATCCCCTTAATCAAAAAACCTAAGCTTGATCCCAGTAATCCTTCTAACTACAGGCCCATCACTACGGTGCCTTACCTTCTCAAAATTCTTGACCGAGTGGCCTATCTCCAAATCCAGGACTACCTTGGAAACAACAATCTACTAGGGCTTAGACAATCCGGGTTCCGTCCCAGACACGGCACAGAAACAGCCCTAATAGATTTGAAAACTCAAATCGAGGATCTGAAAGACAAGGGCAAACAAGCGCTCCTGCTCCTCCTTGTTCTTTCAGCAGTCTTTGATCTGGTTGATCATCAAATCCTCTGTCACCACCTTAAAATTGCTGCCCATTTCTCGGATGCAGCCATGTCATGGATCAGCTCCTTCTTAGCAAACAGAACCATGAGGGTCTTCTCTTCCCTAGCTGCAGCTGACCCAGCCCACGTCCTGTGCGGAGTCCCACAAGGATCTTGTGCATCTCCCACACTGTATAACGTGTTTACTAAACCACTTTTTGATATACTTGACTATCTGGGTGTCTCGTACACTAATTATGCTGATGACACCCAAATACTCATCCCTATCACTGGTGACTATGTAACCGACACTAAAGCTCTCAACACAGTCTATACTGTCATCCAGGCCTGGATGGCTCATCATTGGCTTTGCCTCAATGACGAAAAAAGAGAGCATATCATCCTAGGCTCTCAATCTAAACTCACCAAACTTGACCCCAAATACTATTCCTTTATTATTGACGGGAACGATATCAAAGTCTCTAACATTACAAAAACTCTGGGAATATATCTGGACTCTACTTTATCCCTCAATCGACAAACCAATGCAGTTGTCTCAGCGTCATCCTATACCTGTTAACTGATTACAGCATGTCGCCCTTTTCTGACAACGGGCAACTGTCTGATTCGCGCCAGAACCCTCATCATGTCCAAAATCGACTACTGCAACACCCTCTACTTAGGGACTAGTCAAAGAAACCTTGACAAACTCCAGGTCACGCAGAACAACGCCATAAGGGCAGCTCTCAACATTCCCAGGCGCTCTCATATCTCCAACACCAGACGCAATTTGCACTGGCTACCCATCTCTCATCGTATATCTCTCAAAAGCACTTGTTCTAACCCACAAGGCCCAGAACAACACATCCCCTGCCTCCTATCCACGCGCTTCACAAGCACACAGCATCCAGACCATTGAGATCGGCCCAGGCACACACACTGGCTATTCCCAGTTTCAAGTTACTGGCAGCCGGGGGTGCGAGCTTCCCAGTCCTTGCAGCTAAGCTCTGGAACTCCCTTCCCAATGCTCTGAGAAACATTCCATACTGCTACCCCTTCAAAGCTAAAACCAAACTGTGGCTACATGAACAGGATGCCGTAGCCTCAGCCCTGTAATCCTGCAGCTGCTAATCCCTTCACCAATTTGGCTCTGCTTATAGTCTGACTAGACCGTATGTTTGAGATTTGCAGCGTTCCTTTCACTTGCTATTCAGAATATTTTGTTAATATGTGTAAATTGTATATTGTATCTACTTGTTGTAACTTGTAACTGCTTCTTAAACATGCGCCCCGAAGCCCTTGGGCAAGGTGCGCACTACAAATAAACAAATACAAATACAATACAATCTGTACTTGACCGATTTAGAAAATGCATTGACATTGACCAACAATTGTCTGCCCAAATTGCGGAATGTGCATATCTCTTGGTTGGATTATGCTAATGATTTGTTCATTGTAGATCACACATGGGTGTAATTAAACTAAAATATTCATGCTGTTCTGTCGAAGGATAATGAGAACGATTTGATTATAAATATGAAAAAAGACAAAATTCATGTTTTTTTGGCAAAAATAAGCAGATTATAAATGTAATTTTTACAAGTGAAGGTACCATGGAGAGAGTTTCAAACTATTTGTATTAAGGAGTGACATCATGGCCAGACCCAGGGTTCCGGAACTTAAGAGTCAGGAGAAGGTCAGAGGCTTTTTCTTTAATGGTGATGATTAAAGTTTTTGCTGAAAAGACTGAAGGATATAGCCTTTTGGGGATAATACAGGCCTACAAGCAGAAACGTGCAGCTGTGATATTATATACCCTGGAGGCAGGTAATGATATTCAAAATAATTGGTTGAATAAAATAGAAGGGGCAATTTGGCATAGGGTTTTGGTCTTATCTCATGCAACTCCAATTGAGTCAATACAAATAGAATTAGGACTCTCTTCTGTATCCTCCATAATGAATCGAAATAGAGGTAATTTATTTATTTAAATAATGACAGCCAAGGACAACTGAATTTTGACGGTTTTAAAGAGGGTCATGATAGAGGGACGATGCCAATCCCTTGTGGATTTTATGGGCATCAACAATTATTTTTTTGTGTGACAATAGTCTGGAATCCGCAATGGGAAAACGGATAAGGGATCCTCCTGCAAGAATTTAGAAAATGTGTATGTATGGGTTTGGATCTGTAATAATGATTACATAAATAGATTGAGGAATTTCAGTACCCATGTAATGCTGCCATCGATTTATAAAAAGCAGCAGGGTTATCTGTGCCAATGTCAATGCGCAAAGCTCAGGAGAATTATTTTACTATCACCATTAAATAAGTTAAAATTGCTTGCACTATGTGGAGGATGGTGGGTTCTCTCAGTGGAAATGAGATGATGTAGAATTTGTAAACAAGAAAGCACTTTGGAAACTACAAGACATGTTCTCACAGTGTGTACTCTGATGCTTTATATTTGTGTAAGGATTTCATGGGAATTTGGTGAATTAAATAGTTGCAATTAGATCAGGTGACTTTTGGTACAGATGACAGTCTAGACATAGATTGTCTTTGGTCTTGGCGATAACCAGAGTCTGGTGTGAAGTGGAAATGTAATTAAACAAACACATGATGGATTTTCAAAAGAGGGATACATCGAGATAAAGTTGGGTGGACAGGGTTCTCTCGGAGACATTCTGGAGTTTGCAGGGATGGCACAACTGTGTATGCCTTTCCCCATATTCCGTTGGTTACATCAGACTCTGCTAAAATTCCAGGAAGCAGTTTGTGGTTCCCTCATATTAGTTACACCAGGGTGGCCAGCCAATTTCTGGATTGAATTGAATTGAATTGATTGTTTATTTGTATAGCGCTTATACACAATGTGTTTCAAAGCGCTTCAAGGAGGTGGGAACACGGGAGAATACAATGACATTCTTACAAGTCCTTGAAACAATACAGAATGCGAAAGAAAAATAATAAAATAACTATCTTAATCAGTCTGGTGACATTTCAGATAGTGCAAGTGCAAGAAACAATGGGGGAGGCGGGAGTGGGAAATGAAACAGAACAAGCAGTTACATTACTATGCCTGACGAAAACTGTTGTAGTGCTGGAAAACAAGAGGAGGGGAGGGGGGGGCTGGAGAGAGGGGGAAGGAGAGGAGCAAAACAAGCAAAACAAGCAACTAACATACTAGGTCAGACGATGATTCATAGTAGTGCTGGGGGCTAGGGGAGGGGAAAGGGAGGGGAAACAGGAAAGGAAGGGGGAGAGACAAACAAGCTGCTATCACAAAGTCAGAGACAGATGATAGAGTAAGTGCTAGTGAACAATAATAGGGAGGGGAGGAGGGCGGAGGGTGAGAGAGAACAGGCGGCTACAATTACTATGCCTGGTTGCAATTGAGGTAGTGCCAGAAAAAGACAGAAGGGAGGGGAGGGGTGTGGAGCGGGAGGGGGCAGGTGGAATGAGAAATACAGGTTGCTACAATTACTTTGCCTGACAGCAATGGAGGTAGTGCCAGAATTTATCAGAAGGGAGTGAGGTGGTGGGGAGGAGGAGGGGGCAGGTAGAGGGAAAAGTACAGGCGGCTACAATTACTATGCCTGACAGCAATTGAGGTAGTGCAAAATTTATCAGAAGGGAGTGAGGTGGTGGGGAGGAGGAGAAGACAGGTAGAGGGAAAAATACAGGCGGCTACAATTACTATGCCTGACAGCAATTGAGGTAGTGCCGAAATTTAAACAAAAAGGAGGGTAAGGGAGGGGAGAAGGAGAGGGAGGAGGAGAGGGAAGAAGGAAGAGAAAACATGTGAAACATCTTCTCCAGCTGCAGTGGGGTGGGCAATGGGGGGCACAACAGACCAACACAGGAGGGGCATGTGGGGGGTGCACTCAACCATCAAAAGGGGGCATGGGGGCACACTCAACCAACACAGGGGCATGGGGGTTGGAGGTATGCACTCAACCAACACAGGGGCATGAGGGGGCATGGGGGGTGGGGGACACTCTCAACCATCATAGCGGGCATGGGGGTTTGGGGGGATGCACTCAAACGTCAAGAGGGGCAAGGGGGCTGGGTGATGCACTCAACCAACACAGGGGCATGAGGGTGCATGGAGGGATGGGGACGCACTCAACCAACACGGGGGGCATGGGGGGTGATGTGGATGCACTCAACCATCAAGGGGAGTGTGGGGACACAGACTTAACCATAACGGGGGGAAGGGGGGTATGGGGGATGCACTCAACCATCACAGGTGGATTGGGGGATGGAAGGATGCAGTCAACCATCAAGAGCGGCATGGGGGTGGGGACACACTCAACCATCACAGGGGGCATGGGGGGTGGGGGGAGGCACGCAAACATCAAGGGGGTGTGGGGGGACGCTCGCAACCAACACGGGGCATGAGAGGGCATGTGGGGTGGGAGACGCACTCAACCATCACAGGGGGCAAGGAGGGGTGGGGGATGTACTCAACCATCACGGGGGCAAGAAGGGTGGGGGGACACAGTGAGGCATCACGGGGGCATGGGGGGTTTGAGGGATGCACTCAACCACCACAGGGGGCAAGGAGGCATGGGGGGATGCAGTCAACCAACACGGGGCATGAGGGGGAATGGGGGGGTGGGGGACACACTCAACATTCACAGGGAACAAGGGGGGGTGGGGGATGCAGTCAACCATCACAGGGAGTATGGGGAGGTGGGGGGGGTGCACTCAACCATCACAGGGGTAATGATCCCTCATCTAGCCCCTTTGTGAAATATGCCCCAAACCTGCAGAACGTATTTGTCGGCATTGAATGCCCACCTAAATTCAGATGATCAATGTTTCTCGTTCACAAACCCAGTAAAGTGTCACTTTGATGGTCTTCTTACGCCAAATGAGATTTTAAACGCAGTCCTTACAGCGGTGTGCCACAAACCATTAGAGCCAATGACCTCCGCAGACATCATGCTGGTATCCTGGAAGACTGCTTTCCTAGTAGCAATTAACTAAGCCATGAGAATAAGCAAGATACAGGCTCTGGCAGCTGATGAGCCATTTACACATTTTCAATGTAACAAGGTAGTGCTATGTCCTCACCCATCATTCCTTCCTAAAATAGTGTCTGCATTGACATCAACCAGGAGATTTGTCTCCCAGTTTTTTCTCTGAATCCAACCTTGGCATCAGAGAGAGTTCTCAAAGCCTTAATATTAGGAGGGCCTTGAGGATTTACCTAGACAGGAGCAAGGTGTTCAAGAAATCCCCCCTGCTTTTTGTCACGCTTGGAGGCACAAATACAGTTTGCTCTGATGCAAAAGTGACCATGGCTGTGATTCTAGAAAGCTATGCTGTACTGGAATATCCAAATCCAAAGGAGCTTCACGTCCACCTCATCAGAGCAAAAGCGGCATAACTTGCATTTAAAGGACATGTTTCTTGGGACACTATCTCAAAGGCAGCAACTTGGGCCTTTCCTCTGCCTTTATTTTCAGACACTACTGCCTAGACATGAGTTCGAGAGCAGATGCTCAATTCATTCAGATTGTACTGAAGAATCTCTTTAGCCATAGTTTCAACTAGAACCTTCCACCCTCTGGGTGACAAGTGCTAGTGAATCTCCCACAAGTACGGAGGAAAGGGGATGGGACATAGGAGTAAGGAAAAGTTACTCACCGTAGTGACTACTGTACTCCTAGTCAATAGTCCTCTTTTATCCCTCCCCCCGCCCTTTATCCCCTAAAAATGCCTTAGCTTATCCATTACAGCTTGACCTACAATGGTCGAAATGAACTGAGGAGCGAGGCCCGAGGTGAGGCTTGGGGAGTCAGAGCCTGTGGCCATGCATGCACTTGGGCTTGTGACAAAACAATAAGACAGAAACTTTGTGTATGGTGCTACAAAAAGCTCTGGTCCTGTCCCGAAGGACAGAATGTCACACAAATGTGATGGTTTAAGGGCCATGATGATCTCTAAGACATAGGGCCTCATTACGAGTTTGGAGGTAAGGGAAAAAAACGATGCCGGTAAAGGATTACAGGCATCCTTTGCCGCTCCGGTCCATTACGACCAAACAACCCGCTATTAAGGGTAACATAAATAACGGTGCCTCTAATAGCGCCATGGGCGCGGGCACGCAACCTCACATGCCACCAATAGAGGCATGGCGTAAACAGGAGCTGAACACGAGTAATGCGGACATGCTAATAACGGCCTACAGAAGACAGAAAAGTACCATACCGGCATGGAGCAAATACCGGCATCGCGGACCACCTGTAAACGGCCATGTGCAGTGTTCCCAACTGCCACAGGTGCACACAATCATCACAGGTGGAGGCAATATAGACTGGGCCAGCACAAAAGGAGCACACCACACCCTGTCACACCAAAAAATTATCCCAATACTACTAGCAATGCTGGGGCTGGAGGATATGATTACAGTGGAACTCCAGCAACAACAACAACAACAGGCAGCACAGAGGAGACACAGGAGGAGAAGGAGGGTGAGGCAGGCACAGCCTGCACCACCATTGCAGGCAGTTGTACCACACAGTCAGCCCCCAAACCCCCGAATCAGAGCCAATCCATTCAGCCTAACCCCTGAGCAGATCCACACCCTGTACCGTCTGGACCGGGACACCATCACCACCATTGTGGACATGATACAAAATGACATTGCCAGCCTCATAGACATCCGTACCGTCATCCCCCCTCTACTGAAGGTGGTGTCTGTGCTCCACTTCCTGGCCACAGGCCCCTACCAGCACACAGTATGCCAGATGCATGGCATATCACAACCATTATTCTCACGTACGCTGAACCAAGTGCTTGATGCCCTCCTGAAGCACACAGGCGACCATATTTACCTACCACGGACAGCCCAGGAGATCTCCAACACCAAAGTTGGTTTCCATTCAATGGCCAACATCCCTGGTTGCATTGGCGCCATCGACTGCACCCATGTTGAATTGGTGGTCCCACATGCCATGGAGGCAGTGTACCGCAACCGTAAGTTATACCACTCCATCAACGTGCAAATGGTATGTGACTCAAACAAGATCATCACACATTGTTGTGCCCGATTTCCTGGATCAACCCATGATTCAATGGTCATGCGGAACTCCACGATACCACGCTACATGGAGCGACACGCAGGGTACAGATCCTGGCTACTCGGTGAGTTGCATGTCAGGCTCATGGCATCGCGATGTGGGTAGGTGATTGGGGGGTGAGATGCATACTTCACCTGTCTGAGATGGGGGGGAGATATGCATACTTCACCTGGCTGAGATTGGGGGGGGAGATGCATACTTCACTTGGCTGAGATGGGGGGAGATGCATACTTCACCTGGCTGACATGGGGGGGAGATAGATGCATACTTCACTTGGCTGAGAGTACCTGAGAGGACGGACCATGCTCATACCCCAAAGCAGACCAGACTGGACCTGACACCTGACCCCAAAATGCAAGCTGTAAGCTGCCCTGCCATGATAATGATGCTGTGCTACAACCATTCCATAGCCATCAACATGAACACTGCACATAATCAGACCGTAGCCCCCGCAACACAATGCAGCGACAAGCAATTAGTATGGCCAATGCACAGCACCAAAAACCATCATCAAAAAGGACATTTGTCCATTACTGCGTACAAAGGAGTCACATGAGGGCAAAATACATGAACACACCCCTACACCAACACAGAGGTCCACCAAAACAGCATGTCAACATCTGTTGTGCAAAGTGAGCTCATCATGAATCTGCCATCAACGATGACAGGATGAAAGCATACAATTGACTACACATCACCCAGATCATGGGAACAACTGGCATGGACTACCACAGTGCATGAGCACTCACAAAGAATAGGACACCCCTGCGCCCACTAGACGATGCCACGCACACCTGTCAATCAGATTAATTCACACATTGCAGTTACATCATGAGGCTCTATTCATGCATGGATATGTCGGTGCACACAGGGAATAAATGCATGCGATGGTGTCATTGATACAGATCCCATATGATGTGATCACTTACACATAACCATTGTTGCACACATGCAGGTGATGTAGGCTATCCCTTGAAGACGTGGCTCCTTACCTCAGTCCAGAACCCGCAGAACAGGCACGAAGAGGACTACAATCGTGCGCATACACGTACCCGTGTGGTGACTGAGCAGACATTTGGCCTTTTGAAGGCACGGTTTCGCTGCCTCAGCAAGTCTGGTGGGGCACTCCTGTATGGGCATGAGAAGGTGGGCAAGATAGTCATGGCATGTGTCATGCTACACAATATGTGCATCAGACGGAATGTGCCTCTGCCCCCTGACGCTGATCTGCAACCACCTGACGATGAGGATGAGGAGGGTGGAGATGGGGCTGCACTTCAGGGAGGCAGCGATGCACAGGAGGGACGTGCCGTGCATCAGACGTTGATTAACCAATGTTTCTAGCACACATGGATGCGGAGTGTGACATGGAGGTGGGACTCAGGGCACTGGGTGTGTCAGGGAAATGGTCACTGTAGACTGTTCACCAATAAAGCACACGTGCACAATAAGGAATTTCTGCTCATGTGAATTCTGATTTCACAACAGCTGTATCGAAGAAATATGACATATCAAGTGCACAAGCCCTCCACCCCACACACCCTCCCCCTCCCCTTACTGCTCAACATCCCCACACACCCTCTCCGCCTTCACCCTCCCCCCTCAACTTCCCCACAAACCCTCTCCCTCTTCCCCCCTCAACTTCCCCACACACCCTCTCCCCCCTGCCCCCTCAACTTCCCCACACACCCTCTCTCCCTCCCCCTCCCCCCTCAACTTCCCTACACACCCTCGCCCCCGTCAAACTTCCCCCTCAACTTCCCCACACACCCTCTCCTCCCTCCCCCTCAACTTACCCACACACCCTCTCCCCCCTCCCCACTCAACTTCCCCACACATGTTGTGCACTTGCATGCACCAATAGCCTTCAGGAGTACAGAATGGCAGGCTGCACCTACACCCCTTTTCCAATGGCAGCATCGGGTGGACCCCTGTCTGACCTGCGAAAATTCCAGCCAGACCTACGCAGGGGGCTGGTCTGTCTGGAGCTGGCATTTGAGGAGGTGCCTGATTGTTCAACCATCTGTGTGGGGCGCAGGACCTCCAATGCTGCCACCATTTGGGTGAGGAACTGCCTCACAGCCACCAATTCACTACATATGTCTCTGGAAGTGGACTGGATTGCAGATTTGAGGGAAGCTGCACATTCCCTTATTTCCTCCCTTGCCTGGCCACATTTGGTGATGTGCTGGATCAACAGCCCTGTCAGCTCCTCCTGGCACTATTGTACTGCCCTGATTCCCTCCTGCCTAACCCGGACACTGGCGGATGTTGATGGTGCATGCTGAATGGTTGGGGCCTCATGCATGCTCCCCGTGGGGCTGAAGCTCCCTGGTCAGGACACCACCACGGACAGCTCATGGCTGCTGGCATAATGATTGCTGGGTGGGGAGTGTTGGGGTGACTGCTGGGGGCCTGTAGCAGTAGGTGTTCCGGGTGTCGGAGTGTGTTATTCATCATCGGACACAGCTGCCGTGGTAGCTGTCTCCCCAATGGTACTGCTTGCAGTGGATACCGTGCCTTCAGCCACTGGCTCCTGTGTGGATGTGGCTGGTGGAGGTGCTGTGGCGGTGTCCGTAATGCAAATTTGTGCTGTCGGTTCCTGCGTTGTGTTGGGCACGCGCAGTAGTCCAGGTTGCCCTCTTCCCCTGGATGTTGAGGGACGGTTTGCTGGCTCCATGCCCCTGGACCTCTTGGCTGGTGTCGCAGCATCCTCCCTGGGGTCCTGATCTTCACTCTCAGATTGTGTGCATGTGGGGGACAAAAAGAGGAAGTCCATTAGTGATGGGTCTACATGCATCAGGCATGCATTGGGGTAGCTGCATTTCTATGGAATGGCAGGTAATTGGCATTGGGATAGTGACATAAGGGCTGCTAGCCTCTTGGGTGGGTCATGCAGGGATGCGTCTGGGATGTAACATATGTGGGGTGCATCATGCATGTGGAGAAGATGGTGCTGTGCACTGCCTGTAGGCAGTCTTGCAAACATGTGTCTGGTGGACCCTGCTTTGCATCATTGCACTGTCAGTTCAGGGGGACATCATTGTGTTATTCTTTACAGTGGTTCAATTGGGGCACATACCTGCATCAGCTGATGACGGGGCTCCACACTCCATGTCCCCCACTCCCTTGATTGCCTCCATCCCGATGGTGCTCGCACACATCTCCTCCCAGCAATGCATCTTTATGGGGGAGGCTGCACCACCACCTGTTGCCATCCCCTGGCTACGGTTAGCAGAGATGATGTTGCGGGGGGTGGTGCCAATGGCACTCACTTTCCGTGCCACCGCCGTCCATATCTCTTTTTTCCGCTGCACTGCAAGTCGCTGCATGTCATTGGAGAAGACAACATCCCCATTTTCTGCCAGCGTATCTGCCAGCGTGGAGAAGCGCTCCTTGCGCAAGCGTGCAGCACATTTTTTTAGTGCCTTGGGCATTGTAATATGCTGCAAGTATATGTTGGAACATGTGTGGTGGTGATATGGGTCCTGGTTACAGAGGATGGCAATGGATTGTGTTTTTAAAGATGGCCGCTGTGTTCTTTCCCGTTCCTGTGCGATGGCGCTACTTCAGGTTCCGCTTATTAGCAGTTATCACTATTAGCGGTGACCGCTAATAGCGGTCACCACTGATATCGGTCACCACTAATGCCGGCGGCATGGATGGCAGTGGAGCTATCTGCGCTTTACGCAATGCCGGTAAGGGTGATTTTTCGCCCTTTAACGCAGGGCGGTAAGGTCGTTACCGGCAGGGCGCAAAGCTTGTGCCAGCGTACTCGTAATCACACTCTAATAGCGGGCTTGGAGCAACACGGACACAGGCCCTCATTACAACCTTGGCGGAGGACCATGGTGCTATTAGCACCATGGTCCATGCCGCTAAGGTTACGATTCCGCCATGGTGGATGGCGAAATTACCGCCCCATTCCAAGGTGAGTGGGGCGGTAATTCCCCATTCACCATTTGCCCTTCCCCATTCCCATTTTTGCCCCCATAGGGCATAATGGGAATGGGGAAGGCGCTAATTACGGCACCATAAATTACGGTGCCGTAATTAGCTCCAAAGTCCCTTTGCGGGTTGGATGTTTAACGCCTGCAACACTTGTAATCAGGCGTTAAGGGTTAACGGCACCGACGGCGCCGTTAAACCCTTAACGCCTGAGTTTTAAGGAGGGCCACAGTATTTGTTCCATGCCGTTAAGGGCAGTTACTTAATTCCATACTCGTAATGAGGGCCATAGTTTTAGAGACTTGGGAGAATGAGAAAGGGGTTGTATCAGTGGTGATACAAAGATCAGATGGAGGAGGGGTTGCAGGGGTGGAGGCTTTGGTGGCTAGTTGGATTTTTTTTGGCATTCATGTTGTTGCAAAGTAAGTACATTTTGTTGTCAAGTACGTTCTGGATGGTAGTACACCAATATTTGTCTGAACTGGTGTGAGTGCTTGTGCTGATAGGGGTCTCTAGCTCTCATAAAATGGAGAACAATTCTTTGAAATTAGAGCTGGTATTAGAGGTCCTAGTATTGTAGGAGTTGGCCTTCTGGGCAAATACAGCTTTCTTGTAGGTCTTGGTGGCTATGGAAAAGTTAGAGTGGTTAACTTGGGAGGTTTTTTTCTAGATTAAGGAGATTGAAGGATCTCTTGATTCTATGAAGCAAGACCAGTTCATCCGAGAACCAGTGGTTCGAAGGTTTATGTGGTATGGGGATTTAGGATTTGAGGGGAACATATTGATCCATCGTAGTGAAGAGGCTCATGTGGTGGTGGTAGCTAAGGCTTCTGGGATGTTGTTAGCTGATAGTGTGTTAGTGAGAAGTGTAAAGAGAGTGGACTCAAGCATCCTGTGTGCAAGTTTGTAGGTGTTACGGACCAAGATTGGGATGAGTGCAGGAGCAGTAGGAGCCCGGAGGGGTGTAACGCAGAATAACAAATTTGAAGAGGAAGTGATCAGTCCATGTTACCGGAGAGATGGTGGAGATTTCCAGCGTGACGTTATTGGTGAGAATCCATTCTAGAATGCATCCTTTACAGTGAGTAGGAGCGCTGACTAGTTAAGTAAAATGTATCTCCTGTAGTGCTTGAGAAAGTAGGAGTGCCTTGTTGTCACTGGAATCATTAAAGCCCAGATTGAGGTCACCTTAAATGATAAACTTGGAGGATGATTTTACTAGCGGAGTGATCATAATGGGGATATCAGATTCCAGTCTACTTAATGAGCTTGGCTGGCGGTAAAGGAGGAGGAGGTTGTAGGTTGTCTGTGGGTTAATGGAGAGTTTTAGGATAGATTTGTACCCTGGTGTTTTGGGTGGAGTCAATTCTCCTGAGGGGGAGAAGAGGATTTGGCAATGAGTGCTGCATCCCCTCCTGAGGTACTGATGCAGTCAATCCCAAAGATGGGATCGTTTAAAAGAATGACTATAGATAATAGAGACCCTGAGGCATCATGAAGCCAATATTCTATGATGGCAAGCATGTCGAGGTCAAGGTCAATGATAAATTCATGAATGTTGATGGCATGGACACCAAGGAAGCATGCATTGATCAGTGCACGCTTGAAGGATGTGTCTTTGTTGCTGGGTAGGGTAGGTGGTATAATCTGTGGGAGGGAGGGGATGATCGGAGATGGGTTGTTGCGGAATGAGAGCCTGGTATTTCTGGCGGAAATCAGAATGGGATACGTGGAATCAGGTATAGGAGTGGTCAATAGGTAAGTTTTGATTTCTTATTAAGGCTAGAACTAGCTAAAATGTCCACCACAAGAAGGGATAAGTAGTTGTTTGTTTGTTGCAGTAATGGTAGTTTACACAAAAAACCCTGGCCTGCTCGGTATTGACCATAAACATTGAGGACTGTTATGTGCAGTTTATCCACTGAGCATTCCACTATGACCCATCTGCTACTCCCATCTGATTTTGAGCTAATTACATGCACTGAGAGGTTCCTGTGGAAGAAATTGCAATCACACCTTTGCGCAGTTCTCTAAGTGTATAAAAAGAAGTAGTGGCGCTATGTTTCCTACTGGTCTCCACCGCTCCCCGCAAACCCCATCACCACACCCCCTCCTATGCGCAATATAAACCCCCAAATGCATGCGCCTGCAGTTTAAGAGAATGTTTAGTGCACTGCACTGAAAGTGCAAGTTTCAACTGCTTCCTACATTTTTATTTTAAAACAAAACCATTCCAGAACGGTTTCTTTTTATAATTAAAGTATAGGAATGGTAAAACTTCATTAAAAGAAGTAGTGGAGCACCGCTCCCGACCACTCCCACCCACTTCGACCACTGCATTTACGAGCCTTTGCTTCAGAGTTAGACTGGGCCCACTCATTGCCTGTTAAGCTTAATCACCTCCTTTGCAGGAACATGGGTTTCCTGAATGAGGGCCATTTGTTCCCTTTGTTTCTTCTGATAAGACAAGACCTTTGGTCTGTTAATAGGTGCTTTCAACCCCTTAACATTCCATGTAATAATATTGACCATCTGTTTTTAGATTGCCTTATTTCCTGATAGATATATTAAGGTTATTAAAGCATTTCTTCTTGATGCAACATATATCTGCTCATCTGAGGAAAGGGTGGAGACAGCACAGTTTAGTAGTATTTTGTAAGCAGATGGTGAAATACCCACATGTCTATTCCACATTTTAAAATTGCATAAAACATAATAAAGAACCAAGGCAAGAGAGGAAAATGTCAGAGAGAAGTGAAGGTAGAGTGATAACAGATATGCACATTGAAAGGCAGCAGAACAAAAGCCTTGTGACGGTTAACTACTTGTTCATACCCTACAGGCCATCACTCTACCATCCATAACAGACATGTATTTAACATAAGACTCATCAAAGGTCACAGTTTGGAAAGGGTATCAGAGGTTAAAAGACACCCCAAGGACTGCTGTGCAAGTATTCCTATGAGTCAGGTTCCTGATTTAAAGCTTGATGAATTATCCTTTTTCAAAAAAGATCTGTTCTCCCAGAGCTTTTATGAAATAAAAGCGGTGTCCAGAGAAATTGCTCCCGGTGTGGCCCTGGGGACCTTTTGAAGCCGTCCTTCTGGTCACAATGAGGGAGAGCTGGATTTGCAGATTTCATGAGACATGGTGCCCCCTTTCTCCTGGCCAGATGTTGAAGAAGGAGATTCTTCAGATGCGGTCTCTAGTAATTGCTGTAGGTCCTCCTAGTCTGAGAAGGATTTAGAAATACCCATAGGAGTTGAACTGAGCCTTCTTGCGGGTACCAGGAGGCAGTGGCACAGACCCCTATGCCATAAGTCTGGGCTGAGATTGAAAAATAGTTTCCTCATTGTCATTGTGTTCCTCAAATCCTGAGATATGTTGTCCCTCTCGACCCTCCCAGCTAAATTGTTTTCTTCTAAATTTAACAGCTTCTGGAATCTTTGCTACTTCTGTATAAAGTCGTAGATGTTCTGTTGATGACCTCAGATTATTCTTTTGTCACACAGCCCTTAGTGTGCTATCTGCATTTCCAAAGGTGCAGTGAATGCATTATGCAGCACAGACGGGAACCATTTTTAAAGCTATGAACCACGCTTTCACTATTTTCTGGTATCCTGAAGATTCTGATATTGTTCCCACCTGTTCCTATCCTTCAGGTCAATGACAATGGCCTCGGACTCTGCCAGCCTGGCTTGAAAATGTTCCAGGCCTTCATTTCCAGAGTAGATATTCTCTCCTCCACGTGACTTAATCACTCTGTGAATTGGTTTATGACAAATCAAAGCTATTTCATTCTGTCCTGAACTTCTCAGATGTGTTTGTCAATGTATAACATGGATTTCTAAGTAACAGAATGCTTGGCCAACACAACACAGAGCTCATTATGCAGAGGATGCTGCATCTTGGAAGTAGACAATGGGCCTTAGATGGGTGCTGTGGGAGATGACTTCTTGTACTGGAAAATCATAGCTTTTTAAATGATATCCCAGAGTAGTCTATTGGTCAGTAAGGAGGTCCAGTAATACTCAAATCTTCAACATCTGTTGTAATACACTTAACATACTGTGCAACTCATGCCAATTTAAATCCAGCCTTAATACTGTCAAATTACCTGTTGTACATCTACAAAAGTGTGCAGCATTGCTTGCATGTGTTCTCAGTCTTAGCTGAGCATTCCAAGAATGCCACTCTTGTTGCGTCAGGGGAGGTGGTGGGGGAAAAGGGAGAAGAGACTACCCCCTTTTCACACCACGCTTTCTTCTCAGTGGGGCTATGACCCTCAGTCTGGCGCTGCAATGTACAGAGGTTCCTTGAGGTCCACACTCACTCTGCACTTTGCCCTCTTCAGCTCAGGCAGCGCAATCTCTCAGACTGTCCTGTGCAAAGTGCCCAACCATTTCCACATCTCTGCACAAAAGCTTTTTTCTCACGCTCACTCCAGGCCTTGCCCACAACTGGCAGGCAGTGCCAGAATTTACTGCAGCATTCTGAGAAGTTTCCTGAGAAGGTTAATTCATTTTACACAGAGTATCTGCTGAGGTTACATGTAATTCTGGGACTGGGAACCAGAGAGCCTCAGTCCTAAGCAGTAACCTTGTGAGATTAGACCCACCTCCCCTACCTGGGTCACATCTTTATGACTAACCAAATGTGGCCAAAATACTGGGTTATCTCAAGGTTTACCTTATTCAGGCATACCTCTGTTGCATATTCACATACAATATTAATAACACACTCTTGTATCTGCTACTGCACAACATTATATATTTCATAACCTGTTTTCAAGGATTCAGGAAATTAAAACAATGTATGATAGCATCTATAGTTATATAGTGCCCAGAAGTATCTTATATATGTTTCCTAATGCCATGCATGCTTTAAGATCCATTGCACGTGTGTATCCTTTGAAAAGTTTCAGTATTGCAAAACAAATGCATGTAATAGTTGCCAATAGGCAACCACTGTACTACCCTTGCAATATGTATAGAAACTATGCATATATTTGTAGTTTGTCAATATGAGAATTCATACTGTAGATTTGGGAGGATAAATAAGTAGCCCACATATCTCCCAAAGTAGTTGAGTACACACTGGTTATGTCCTTCTGTGAGACAAATTAGATATGGTGTTCATCTGTGCTGCTTAGAACAGACTGGAAAGGTAGTTCATGGTTTATTTTCCTCTTATAAATGGTGATAGCCTGCTCCCTCTCAATCAACTATATTTAATTTGGATCACCTAACATTGACCATGCAATCTCATCCCTAATTATGTTTCCAAGCAGGAATGCGTCTTTGAGTTCCAATGTTATCACATTTTCCCTTTCCCTTCTGTTTGTTTACTGTGGTCACCTTTACACATATTTCTCTTGGCTCTGGTGCTTCTGCAATCAATATATTAGAATCTGTCACAATGGAAAATTACTTAGCCATACAGGTGGGTTTTTATTTCCTCTTTTTCCAGATCAATATTTGTTCGATCATCTATCAATGATAACACACATAACCCTACTAATACTATTATACACCCTCCCCCTTAGCCGTCTTCTACATTTCTAATTGTATGTCTTTTGTTTCTATTCTACTCACATTTATATCCTATCAAACTTGCACACTTTTCTTTTCACCACAGATCACAGCAAACTGTTTACTCTGGTCTTGAGGACAATATTTCACTATCCGGAAAAAACTCAGCAATGTACCACCAGTATAGTGATGCTGGTAGCAGTGTACATGTTTATTCACATAACCTAAACTCTGAAGTTAAGGCAACAGCATTTAATTGTGGAAATTGCTAATACCAAGGAAAAGTAGAAGGACAATACCACACAGTTACAGAATGTTATGGTATAATATGGTAATGTTTATTTGTATAGCGTCTATACACAAGGCAAGGGTTTCAATGCGCTCAAGGAGGGGGTAACAAGGGGAGAAAAACATCAGTCATTCAGAGCCCTTGAATTTCTGAACGATACAAGTCTATCCATGCAAATGCATAAATACAATTAACAGGGTAGATAAAAGGTCTGATGATGATTCTGTAGTTTTTTCAAAAGCATAGAGGTGTAACCATGCAGGAGGGGAAACAGGGAAGAAACGATACACAATCTTCGAGGAATGGTACGTTCATATCGTGCAAGTGCACAAAAGGTACAGGAGCGGGGTTGGGGGATGAGTGCAGGGGGGGCGGAACAAGTGCACCCAGTTAGTCAGAAACTGGTAGTGCTAAGAGATGCCGTTCTCCTGGGTCATTGACCAAGGGCAGTAGCAATGGGGCAAGTGCAAGCCCTGAGGCTAGTTCTGCAAGACTGGCGAGGGTGCCAGGGACCTGTGAGACTCTGAGGTACGCCCGGCGGCCAGTCAGCATGATGTGTGGAAAGGGAGGGAAAGAGGGGTCGATCAGAGAGAGAGGTTAGCAGGGCAGAGGGAGAGAGAAGGAAGAGGAGAAGAGGAATGTCTTAAGGAGTTTCGGGAACTTAAGGAGATCAGGCTCAAAATGAAGGGAGGAAGGGAGGCTATTCCAGAGGGAGGCCCCTGCTGAGGATAAAGATCTCCCTCCAAATCTCTGGGTAGAGAACCGGCTCACTCACAGGAGGTTGGAGGTAGATGAGCGGAGGGCTCGGGAGGGACAGTATTTAGGATAGCATTGATGCAGATAGGTGGGTCCCAGGCCCAAGAAAGCCTTGTGGACAATGCAGAGGGTCTTGAACTTGATACTTGAAGCCACGGGGAGCCAGTGGAGATATTTCAGTGCTGGAGAGATGCCATCCCTGGGCTTGAGGCCAAGGATAAGACTTGCGGTTCTGTTCTAGATGAGTTGCAGAGGGCACAAGGCAAAAGTAGGGAGGTTTAGAAAGAGGTTGTTGCAGTAGTCCAGCCATGAATGAAACAGGGCTCTGGAGCCTGTGAGCCTGTGGGGGAAGGGGATAAAAGGAAGACTACCCCTAAGAATATGCAGCTGGTAGTTGGGCTTTTTAGAGATGTCCAAAAAGTGAGTGGAGAAAGAGAGAATGGAGTCGTAGATGGCCCCAAGGATTTTTGCCTCACAGGTGGGTGCAGGCACAGGGCCAAGGGGGGCCGGCCAGAGTAAATGGGAAAGCGGGAGCAGTATTCCAAATGTGAATGATCTCAGTCTTACTGGAGTTGGGGCAGAGGTTGTTTGCACCACACCATGACTGAATTGCGGACAGACAGTCAGATATGATTGAGATAGAAGAGGTGACTGAGGGTATCCTGAAGGAGAGTTGCGTGTCATCCACATAACACTGGAAGTTAGAGGTGAGCTGGCAATCACAAGTGCCAGGGCAGCCATTTAGACATTAATGAACCAGGGGGATAGGTTAGACCCCTAGGGGATGTCACAGGTTGTAAGAGTGATAGTAGAGTGAAAGGACCCAAGTTCTACCTGGGATGCAATGTCAGAAAGGAAGGAGGTTTACAATGCAAGAGCCTGACCTGTGATTCCCAGGGTGTCACGAAGACGTGCAATCAGGATGGTGTGGTGTACTGTTTCCATGCCTCTGGATGCTCTAAAGCCAGACTGATGGTCGTGGAGGCAATCGGCAGATTCAGTATGGAGGGTGAGCTGAGAGATAGCCAGTTTCTCCAGGTGGTTTCCTAGGAAAGGAGTGATGGAGATGGGGTGGTAGTTTTCCAGAATGGATGGGTCAGCTGAGGGTTTCTTAAATTGGGAAAACTCCAGTGGCAAAAGAGATATTTCAGAGATCAGCCAATGCTGGAGTGAGAGAGTCAATGTTGTCCTTAATTGTTTTGAAAGGGCAGGGGTACACCTGTTTGGATGAGGCCTTCATAGACCGGACTTGTCTGGCAACATCATCAGGTATGATGGGAGTGAGAGAAGAGGTGAGAAGTGGTGGAGAGGCCAAGGGAAGCTCCAGCGGTGTTAGTTTATGATGAGGTATGGAAGTGAGAGAGGAAAGGATGTCATGGGTTTGTGTGGTGAAGTGAGAAGCCAGGGCCTAGCAGAGGTCCTGGGTGGGTGTGACAGAAGAGGAGTCTGCTGCAGGATAGGCTAATTCCTTTTAGACTTTGAAAAGTTCAGCCGTGTGGTTTGATGCCGCAGAGATGCAGGCTTGAATAAAGACTCTTTTCTTGGTTGGAGTCGATATTGCCTTTGAAGGAGGCGGCATGCCAGTTTGTCAAAGGGTCTGCCTGATGCAGCCCTACACTTGCGTTTGAGGGCAGCCAGATCAGAGTCATACCAGAGTCGTACCAAGAGTGCCTCCCTCCCCTTTCCTGCTGCCTCGGCAATGGCAGGCATAGGTGCAGAGGCAACAATCTCTTCCTCATCCTGACCAATTTTCTGTGGGACCACCCTTGCCTCCTTCTCATATTGCTTTTCAGTCACCTACAGTGCCACTAACTGCACTCTTTCATCATCATATTCTTAAATCCAAAAATGCTTGTCTGTTGGCTTTATTGAATGTATCAGCCACATTGGATACAGAGTTCTGTTTTACCTTCTATTTTTATATTTTGATATCTTGTTAGGTTTTCTTTGTCCTGCCCTGTGTTACCTTAGTTTCTGATGTGTGCATTATAAAAATAAAAAATAAATTAAAACATGAACCTCCCCTAGGGTACATCACACTCTTTGTAGCATTCTTTCCATGTAAATCTCTCAATAGGACCTCTCCACCTGCAAGTTCTATCCACCCAGACATATTGTCCTGGTTCTAGCATGTTTCATGAGATAGAACCACCTCCCTGTTCATTGACATCATAGACACCTACCCTCCTCAATCCACCACTTTGATCTGACAGTCTCTTGCCAATGGCCTTCCCTGTTTCACTGTAATGTCTACCCCACTGCTTCATCTGCCTGCTCTGCCACCCCTGGCAGTGGAAAATGCTACTTTGCCATTCTTGGCTCCTCTCTTGAGACATCCCCAAGGACTTTTGTAGCATAGGCAAAACCTGTTGTGGCTGTGGGCAACTGGAAGTAGGACATGACGTACACCCACAAACACAAAAGGCCCAACATCCTCCTACATGATAAAAATCCTCTTCCTCTTTGAAGTGAAAATTCTCTTAATGCAATACCAGACATAGTGCCCAGAGTCCATGATTACCATTCCTTTCTGTAAAATTTCTCAAACAAAACAATAGAATTAAAGACAAAAGAACAAAAGAGAAGTTCCTCTGAGATGGACACCTAAGATTGTTAAATGTATCAGGCACACAAAGACAAAGGATGGTGGCTAAAACGTGGGAAGGATATTGCGATATTGCGATTGCACAACCATGGTTTAAATCAAACAGGAATAATAATGATATCTTTTAAATATATATTACAGGGCCCTAAGTTGCTCATCTCATACGAAGGGCACTTTTTGGGTTGATTATAATTTCCTCATCCTCATTCTCATCAAACTACAAAAAGAAGTATATAGCCCACTCAGAATTATTTTTCAAAGTTTGGTATGGTCTTTGTTCAGGGGGGTCAAGGTTACAAGGGAGGTCCCAAAACGTGTGGAACTCCACATAGACACAATAGAAAAAGAATTGGCTCATGCCTACAGGCCAAACCGCTGGATGTATTTTCACCAAATTTGTGCCATGACTGGCAGCCTTGTCCCGAAAGCGTGCTTTTGTAAATTTGATGTAAATCCGTCCAGTATTTTTTTTTCAAAATGTGCCAAAAGTATGTTAAAAGATAATTTGTAATATTAATATTCACTCCGCGGACTCGCTTCTTGATTCAGGGCCTGTAGACGACTCTAGACCAATCAGAGGCTGGCATGATTGGTTAATGAAAAGCCTGAGGTGCAACAGATATTTTGAAATGGCAGCCATGTTGGATCTGCAGACAGCCGTCACCAACAGCACAGTGAGCAACAAGTCTGGAAAAAACATTTCGGGTTATTTGGTGGCCGAAAGAGGGTCTGCAAATGGTGGGGGAGTGGAATAAAGTTGATATGGAGCTGTTTGTATAGGTGAAAAAGGGGTTTTCAGCTGCCACTGAATCTGTGGACACCCGCTGCCAACCGCTGACAGAGCGCTGAGGAAAAGTCTGCAAACCACCTTGGATTTACTTAGTGGCCCAAAGAGGTCCAGGAAAGGGCAGTGGGAGTGGAATAAAGTTGATATGGAGCTCTTTTATAGGTGAAAAAAGGGTTTGCAGGTGACCCTGAGTCTGTGGCCAATTTTAGTGTCCGTGGACATCATTTGGATGGAAAGGGGTTCTGGGTGAGTCTTGTTATTTGAAGGTGTATTGTACATATTTGTTATATGGTTTAATTATATTGTGGTGGTTGTGGCCGTTGGCCAGATTCATGGTGGCATGGCTGTAGGCCATCCCCAAGAATCTGGTCACTGGCAACACACACTATAGTAATATGTGTGTAGTAATTATAGGTACTGTAGGGGGAGAATACCATATTTGTAAAATGGTGGAATTATTTAATTGAAGTATATGTGGTATTTATGATTGCAGTACTATTCAGAGAGTGCTCCCCTATCTTTGCTCCGCCTTTAACACAGTAAAGCATACTATCCTCATTAAAAGGATACATGATACCTTCTGCATCACAGACTGGTCACTGGACTGGTTGAATTGTTTCCCTCATTAACTACCCTTCCCAGCTGCAACTGGGGCATTGCTTCTCCATCACCTCACTGTCTACCTCAGCTTCTTGTAGGGTTGTATCCTATCGTTGCAGCTCTTAAATATGGATCTCCTTCTTTTGTCCTCATTTCCAGTGTTATGCTGATGAAACACAGCTTTCCTTGAAACTTCCCTCTTATACTTTCTCCTCGCTGTCTTTCATCCCTTATTGTCTAACTGCCATCAAGGCATTGTGTGTGGCTAACAATCTTGGTCTCAATGCCCTGTTTCCCTCCTACCCTCTGGCTGCCCTCCTTGGGCCCTCTAGCATCACCATCCTGTGAGGCCAAAAACCTTGGGGTCATCTTTGACTACTCTCTCTCCTTCACACCTTAAATTTTGGACTTTGTCAAGAAGGCCCACTTTCAGCTTCACCTCCTTACAGGCCTTCTACCTTTCCTTACCCTCTTCCAGAAGCTCAACATCTCTAGAGCCCTGGTCCTGCCTACACTGGACTACTGCTACTGTCTTTTTATCAATCTTCCCCTTTGTTCTCTACGACCCCTTCAGCTAATCCAGAATAGGGCTGGAAGACTTATCCTTGGACTCATGCCCAGGGATCATATCTCTGCAGCCCTAATATCTCTACATTGGCCCCTGGTGGCTGCAGGATAAAAATAAAGATCCTCTGTATCATCGACAAGGCTTTCTGGGCATGGGACCACATTATCTACAGCTTTCTCTCCCTAAATACTCCTCTAACTCCAATTCTCTGCTTGTCAAACACTTCTCCTGGCAGGAGTCTCTCTTCGGCTGGTTTGTCTCTTTGGAACAGCTTCGCTGTCCTTCTCAGAGTTGAGCTGGAATTCCTTAAGTTTTGGAAACTACTGAAAACTCACCTTTTCTCTTCCTTTTTCCCTCTTTCCCTTCCCTGTGAACTGATAGCACTGCCACTGAAACTGATGGCTTAGTCCCTCATAAACCTCACAGGTTACAGGGCCGATATGTAGTAGACACCAGTACCTTCCTCCTTCAGCACTGCCCTTATGGATCTACTGCCTGGTGGCTGTGCACTGCACCCTTGGGACTCCACCGTCCCAGCAGTAAGCCAGTGTCCTTCTGTCAGAATCCTTACCCCAATCAGACTGGGATTCACTTTCCTCACCTGATTGGTCCTGGCTTAATGAGGATTCCTTTTTTCTTCCTTTCTTCTTGTGTGAAAGCTTCTTCTTCTTGAAGAGGTAGGCCCTGTCTCGAAGGGAAGCCACAATGTCTGCCGAGGAGTACGGGCAGAGAAGGGACACCTTCTCGGAGACAGCCAATAAGGGGAAGAACCTGAGTGGCAAAATAACCCTACCAGTCCTTGGCAATGTATAAATCCAAACCGGATGATAGGAAAGACTTGCTTGGTCCAGACCAAGGATTCTTGAGCCCAGTTACAGGATCCGGTGAGAGGGAGACTGGACTCCAGGAAAGAAATCAGAGACCCACTGGAGGATTGCTTCTCCCAGGGACCTTGTGAGGGAGGAGGCGAGCACCGTGAGGGCACAGGACAGATGAGGAGAGGACCAGTGTTCCTGCCCAATGGTTTGGGAATGGTAACCTCCCAACAGAGCTCTCTGGATACCCAGTAATCGACACAGGTTGCTCCAGAATCTGGATGTATATTGGGAGCCTTGATCAGATATGATACATTCAGGTAGATCATGACAAAGGAAAATTTCCTTACAAAACACCATAGCCATTTCTGCGGTGTGAAGTGTGCCAGCTTTGTGAAAGAATCCACCATTACCATGATAATGGTACAACCCTGCGAGGGAGGTAGATCGACCACCAAATCAGTAGAGATCTGACTCCATGGTCTAGAAGGTACTAAACTCTGTTCTAAGAATCTGATTGGTCGATGAGTGCCATACTTGCTCTGAGCGCACTGTGAACAGCTTTGTATATAGATCTGGACGTCTGACCACAGGATATGCCACCAGAAACTATGTTGGATCAGTTTTGTGGTGTTAGAGAACCTTCTGTGTCCAGCAGCCTTACCATCCTGCACCAAGATAGGACCTGCTTGCGCAGCGACTCACTGGGAACAAACAATCAGTGGTTTATAAAAATCAATCCCTCCTTTCTTGTGACATTATATCTTCTGGTTGTTTTGAATTCCGGAGGTGTCCTTATTAATGCTTCTTGGACTTCCTGGATGAAAGAGGACACTAGATGGACAAATCTATTTCTATGAAACAGATATAACTGCTGCGGTTCTGAAATGGAACTAGGGTTATGTTGTCTAGATAGTAAAGCCATATTGCGCGAAGAAGAGTGCCTGTCTAGGGTAAAGGCATTCCATTTGTTGCAGGACTCTAAGGTTTCTATGGTCAGTACGGATAACAAAGGGATGTGTCCCTCCCTGGAGTAGATGGTGCCATTCTTCGCAGGCTGATTTCATTGCCAAAATTCCTTATCTATCACTGTGTAGTTGGTTTGACTTTGGGTTAGGGCTTTGATAGATAGGCGACTGGATGATCAACTCCTTCCACCTCTTGTAGAAGTGCAGCTCTGATGGCAAATGCTGATGCATCAGATTCCATGATAAAGGCGAGTGTCTGATCGGGATGACACAATACAGGGGCAGAACAGAATAAAGCCTTGAGCTGTGTGAAGGCTGCTTCTGCCTTCTCATTCCACTGAAAGAGGTTTCCTTTCTTTAAGAGGGAAGTGTTGGGAAGTACCACTGTTGATAATTCAGGAATAAATTTGCAATAATAGTTTGCTAAATCCAAGGAATCATGGAATGTTCTTGACTGAACCTGGAGCGGGCTAAATGAGTATGGCTGTGACCATGTTGGGGTACATCTCTATCCCATGACCTGACAGAAGAAACCCAAGATAGGGCACTGTGGAGACATGGAAAAGACATTTTCAGATTTGACCAATAGATGGTTCTTCTGAAGATGAGTAAGCACTTCTCAGAGATATCACTGGTGTTCCTGTTGGGAAAAAGAGAACATGAGGATATCATCGAGATAGATGATGATTGAATGAAATAATAGGTCTGAAAAAAGCCTATCAAACAGTTAGAAAACAGCTGGAGCGTTGACTAATCCGAATGGCATGAGCCAGTACTTAAAATGACCAAACGAAGTCCGGAAGGCGGTTTTCCACTCATCACCAGTCAATATGCGAAGGAGGTGGTATGCTCTCCTTAATGAGCGGCATGGTATAACAATCCCAGATAGTGACCCCATTAAGACCCCGGTAGTCGATGCAGGGTCTAAGTTCTTTTGAGTCCCTCTTTGGTATGAAGAACAAAGAGGCCCCTGCTGGTGAGTGGGGCGGTTGTATCAGTCTGTTCTGAAGGTTGGAATCCAAATACTCTCTGAGAGACTTCTTTTCAGAAAGGGAAAGATAATCCATGTGAACGAAGGTGACCATTCTCCCGAGAACAAGGTTAAAGGCGCAATATTCTGGCCGATGTGGTGGGAGATCTTCAGGTATGAAGGGATACAATCAATCTTGATTACCTCCTCTCCCACGGTAATGCCCCCGTGGCTTCGTTAAGGCCCTCGCTATGCTCGGGCCTGTAACTACGGCCCCGGGGGAATTACCTGGGGTGGTATTGGCCCGCCGCCTCGGGTCTTATTGCCACAATACATCTCAGTGAGCTTTGCATTTCCTGCTTCAACATCTGCCTGAACATTCATCTCATCCTCTTTAGTCCAAAGACAAAATACTCTCAGCGGCTTTATCCAGTCACCATTAACATTTGTTTCACCATATACATGGAAGTGAAGGGAGGAAATATTAGAAGGACATTGTGGGTTGTAGTCTATCACAATGTTGTTCACAAAGAGTGTCACATTGGATTTCATGGCAGCAACATGAAAATTAGCAATAACAAATAAAAAGTCAAGAAGAGAAAATCAAATGTCTGAAAGACACAAAAAGATCTTAGATTTTTAACCCACAAGCCCCGTTGCTGCCTTCAGCCATGTTTATTCCACCACTATTATGTGAACATTGACTTTCATATGGCACCAGGTCTCCATAAAGTCTCAAGGGCTGCAGTGCTGACTGACATGACAAACTCGAGGTAATCCATGAAAATCTCAAGCATGTGCAAGCACAATTAGGGTGCGCTAGCAAGTCTCATGAGAACTCTGAGGATAATTTTGGGCTTGAGGTTGTGATGGTGATCCAAGTATCGAGGCACACTAGTGTAAGAAATGGGAGGTATGGGGCCTAGAGAAAAAAAAATTGTGAGCAGGAATATTTGGATGGACATTTTCGAAACAACATCTATACCGTCCCCAAGGGTTTTTGAATCCCACTTTACATGCAGACATGGGATTCTGTGCGCAACAGAGCAGGGTGATGGATTCACTGGCAAGGTAGTCCATCAAAAAAGTGACATCACAAGCCAGGAAGGTGGTTGACATGACCTGGCATGAACGTTTCTCTCAATCCTTCATTCCGTCATACATGAAACAACTTTTGCAAGATCTTACTTCATTGGGCTTGGGATACATCCTGGATCCAACTTTTTTTGTTCTACGGAATCCTCTAGGCCCCTACCATTCAAGCTGACAGTTAACCAAATGGCGAGAATACGAATGACTGAGGCTGCCTGGTCCATTTAGGCTGGGCAGTTGTATATGCAGGTTGTGGCGGGCATCAATCTTACTTGAAAGGCCTTTCCAACCCCAAAATGAGACATCTCTTTGTCCTAGATAGAGCTGACACTTTATCATTGGCTAGCAATTTGAAAATATGGAATTGTTTGCTTAACTCGGTGTGCAAAATGAATGAGGTGGGGGAAGAACATTTGCATTATTTCTTCTTTTTATATGATCATCTTACATTGAAACGTATTATACCGATCGTACAGAAAGTAGGCCTCCTAGATCATTTAAATACTGGTATGCTTTTCCTTTTGTAGGATTTCAACATTAATATTACCAAATCAACAACACTCTTCATTGTTGGGGCTTGCAGACTGAGATCCAGCAAGGGTAGGGGATGCTGACTTCTGGGCAGTTAGCCTTTTCCCAATCTGCTGGGGTCTGTGAGTGATGAAGTTTAATGTTTCACTTTTTCTCTAACTCTTTATGATGACAATGGCCTCTTGTAATCAGTTGGTTTCCAGGTTCTATGATGACTTTGAAATCTATGCTGATGATTTTATTGTTTTACTTAAACAATAAAAAATTTAGTGTATGCTGTGTTGCATTTATTCTGAATTTGAGGGAGTCTTGGGTTTGAACTGTTAATTTGGCTTTTGTTACGGAAAACTCAAATAGCAAAAAGTGTCATAATAAAATCGAAAATCATGATCTGTCTTTAACAAATATGGAATCAAGTCACGAGTTGAGATTTTGGAGGGATAGAGGTTTGCTAAATCTTACCGGGCTGTATCGAATGTGCTTGCCAATTCGTTGTTGCAGTGTGTTTTGTTTAATGCAGGGAAATAATATGATACTATTAATTTACACGAAAACATTATAATAACTAAATAAATAACAAAGCATTTCTTTAACCAAGCTAACATATTGTCTGTATGTCCTGCAAGAATATGTTTATCTTGTAACCTCTGTCATGATCATGTGCCTGAGGCATTACAAAGATCAATTCAGTTCTGGCCGAGAGACCGTCTGGATTTTGGATTCTGTGATGCCTAAAATCCGTTCACGGAAACATTGGATGCACCCTGAGCACTCGATTGACAGCATTGGTGATGATGTGAAGGTGAATCATAGCCGAATTAAGTTCTTAAAAAGTGCCTTCCATTTGCCAATCAAAATTTAACTAAGGCACAAAGTTTTGGTTTCTCTTCGATCTTGTTTGATTCCTCTCACGAATACAGTCAATTAAGGTGCCACTAGGACTGCTCTTTGATCCATCATCAACATTCTGAACTAGAAACGTATTTACGTTTATCAGTGTGACTGTGTATCAATGACACACACACACATACACACCGATTGTTCATGCTTTCATTAATGCCAGCAGAAACTTTGTGTAAGCAAGGCTTACTTGACCTTCAAAGTATGTTGACATGTTTCTGTTTTCACCTCTCATTTAGAAGCATGTACTTGAATGTTCCCATTTAAGAAGTCAAAGAACCTTTCTAATGCAGTTATATAAAATCCAATTGAAAATAAGGCAGATAACAAACTGAGGATTTAGCAGATCAGAGGCCTCTGTTGGATCAATATAGATGTCTCTTACATATTAATTACTCTCCACAGACACACGAAGTCAATGGTTATTGAAGTGAGAAATGTAGAACACAATGTTAGAATATCTAAGCAACAAACTAGGCTCAGAGTGTTCAAAGAAAGGTAATCCATCCAACATAGATTGTGATGAGGTTTGGAAGTCTGGGCCTCTCTTTCAAAGGGACGTGTAAGCGTCTCTTTTTGGGGAAGATTTTTTCTTGACATTTATGTGGGATTCTGCATATTGAACAACAGAATAGCACAGAAAGGTTGTTTAATATTTTTATGACGATGTTAGAGGCATATACCCCACGGCATTCTCTTCCTTTCTGCACCACCATCGAAGATTCCCAGTGGCTGTGTCTTCCTCCTGTCCTTCTCGTGTCATGGTTTGCAGCTTTTCATCTCATCCATTTCAATGAAAGTTATTTTAATGCAACCCATATGCCATCTCACTGAAAATGCGCAGACGGCTGGGCCTTTTTCCAAGCGCAGAGAGTGTATGGACACGTGTACAAACCTGTTGTACAGGGTTCACTCCAGGTTTTGCACTGGGTCTAAGGCTCTGGGGCATTTGGACATTTTTGGCAGTAGAGGAGGAGCAGGGGAATTGAGCGAATATACCCCATCAGGCTGTCCCTTATGCTCTACCTACCCCAACAATATGAATAAATGCCAGCATTGTATGTTCATGCTAGTATTAATGCATAGGATTCCTATGCAAGCCACCTGCTTTCAGCACCTGATGGAAGCAAGAGGTTACCTTACGAATACATTCTAAATGCTGCCCGGAAATGTACATTGCAGGACTCATTTATGTTTCTTCACTATAAAGTGAAAACGTTTGTGCAAAAACGTTTTTACAAACAGATACGCGTTTCTACTTTGTAGTCCAAACGAGAAAAGATAACAAGAATGTTCAAAAGTGGACCTAAGTGCACTCATTGGTAGGCTCATCAGTGCAATTTTGAGATTGTAGACCATTCGCTCAACTACGTGTAATGTTAAAGCCACCAAAGTGTTAACAATAAAACCAAAAAGAAGCATTTAAAAATTGCACATAACATGAAGAGGCAATAAAACTCGGCAACGAGGGAGAGAAGGAATATATCAAACAGTGTGTAGTGAAGCTGAGGTAGAGGTCATTAGTAATGATTAAGGGTTTAGGAGCAGAGAAACATGCAAGAAATAGCATAAGAAAATATCCAAATAAAACGAAAAAAGAATTGTTGAGATGGCTTGAGGTCAAACCACTTCTGCGCAACTGCCATCTGACAAGGGTGCAAAACCCTGGTTTTCTTTTTTTATTACCAAATGGAATGATGATGGTAATTTCATCTACAAAAGGGGCACTCTGCCAAATAGATTCCCCATTTTCATGACTTTATGTCAAAAACGTGCAACATTGGTAGCCTGATCTGCGGTGCCTGCGCTACTCATGGCACAGAGTAGATTCAAAAGTCATGAGATGTCTGCCTGACAGCTGCATAGACAGCCAAGTCCCTTTGGCGCAGGGACTGCATTTAAGATATGCCCCCAAGCACCCGAAACTATGACCAATAAGTATGATATCTTCAGTAAACCATGCTGGTAGCAGGGTAAACTCTAAATGAAAGCTATGCCTAAGTTTAGGCATAGTGCATGATACTACTTATGATCGTATGAGAAGGTATTGTAATCAAGGAACATAATCACTTTTAAATTTGATGAATTCTATAAAACTGAATTTAGATAGGTGTTGATAATTGGTTGATGCATTTGAAATTTTACATATTTTTATGATGAATTTTATAAATAAGAATTTATTGTGATCATTAGTGTCATTTGAAATCTTAAAACAGTTCTTACTCATTTCTTTTAAATTGTAAAATGTAAATGTATTTTTTCTTTAAAAAATGTAGGAAATTATATTTTTGTTCTCTTCCCTTTGCATATGTGTGATATAAAAAGAAAAATTGTAAAGGTTTTTGTAACTAAACACAAAAAATATATATATTTTTAAAAACGGTTAATTAAATCTTGATCTTCTTGCCTCTGATATCAACCTCTGTCCTTATGCCCAAATGGCTGTATTACATTCATAGAGGTGAAAATGATGATAGTCCCCTTCTCTCCATTCTCCCCTATTGCTGCTGTGTAGAGGAGGTGTTGGCCTGGGAGCTGGTGCTCCTCTGGATGTCATGTAGGTGTATCCATGGGTGCCATCCTGCTACCTCCACTGCTGTGGGGTGGCAAATATTATCTCAAAGGGTCCCTTGAAGCTTGGTCCCTTCCACTTTCTCACAAAGTTGTGGATGAAAACCTTATCATCAGGAAGAAAATGTTCTTGGTATGGGGCCTGTTGCTGTTGTGATGAGGCCCCTGAAGTGGTGATGGGAGCTTTTGATGCTGTGGTCCAACCTGGAGATATAAACATGACATATTTGTTATGTTCCGTAAGACATCCCTGAAATTCCTCACTCAAAACCTGTGCAGATTTGTGTGATTTGAAGGTTGTTCATGAAGAGGTGAGAGGAATGTGCAGCCTCATGCCTACACTATCTTGTGTGGTGTGAAGTGATGATCTGGCCCTGGACTGTTTTGCAGTGAAAAAAGGGCGAGGGGTAAACAGTGCAACCAGGATAGTTTCATATATAGCACACAGTTTTGCCAGCTTTTGCTTCAAAGGGCTGTTTAACCTTTCTACAATCATGTTGGCCTGAAGGAGGTACATTGAGTACCATTTAATTTTTCTCCCCAGCAGAGAAATTATTTCTCTAAACAGGTCATTGCAGATGTTGGCCCCGTTGCCAGATCTGATGATGTCACATATGCCCCATCAGGGAACCCTTCATGCACCAAATATTGGTTCACGCTTTTGGCATCAGGATTGACACAGGGCCCCACCTCAATCCACTGTGAAAAAAGACATACCCCAACAATAAGGTGACCATAAGAAAATAGAAATCATAACAATAGTTACTGCACCTGTTAACCATGTCAACCTAGTCAATGTCAAAGTGTTGGAAAGGTTCAAATGGGTGGGGCACTGTTGTTTTGAGTGTCGGAAGTGTGCACCCTGTGGTGTACTGTTGACAGATAATGCAGTTTGCTATAAAATCAGTAAGTATCTCTTGGAGGTTTGGAATAAACCATTCTTCCTGTAAGTCTGCAGCAATATATTTCTTGGCTGTGTGTGCTTGGAAATGTAGTTGGTCACAGCGATGATAAGCAATGCTAGAGGCATTACTCATTTCCCTGAAGTATTTTGTCACCAAATGAGATTGGTAGGAGAAAGGGAACAGCCACTTTATATTCACAATTCTTTTTCTTCTCCAGTTGCTTGCATTTGTAACTCGATGAGCCGAGCTACGGAAAGGGCATTGTAAGGTTTTGTAGGAATAATTTGAGGAACAGGTTTTCTGTGTTATTTGGAGTGTGTAGCTATGCTTTTTCCTTGGCGTCAGAGTCTGACACATTGTTACCACAGGAAATTGGGTCCATGTTGTTTGCGTGAACTACGCATTTCCCCACTTCTATGGCCGTGCACAGGGATAATGCATCTATAAGAGCAGACAGTAGCACTGCATGTTGTATTGATGTGCCGTCTGATTATTTTAACCCTCTCCTGTGTCATCTTGAGAGGGCTGTGTATACTGTGGAGGTGACATATGCTGAGTCAGAGTAAATGGTGGTAGTAAATCCCCAGGATAATTCCAATGCTCTTATTAGGGCTACATGTTCTGCTGCTTGTGCAGAATGGGGTTATGGGGAATCAAGCCAACGCCATGTAATGCCCTAGTTCCATACCCACTAATGCTGCCTCTGTTCTGCTGACACCATCATTCTGGTCAATGGATGAAGAACCATCCACCTAAAGCATGTTCCCTGCCCCTAGTGCATCTTCCTTAACATGCCCTAGTTCATAAGTGCAGTCCTCATAGGTAGCCCAATAATGCACCCGATTGTTTGCTTGTCCTGGCTCTGCAATGGATGTCACTGGGTTGATGATGTGACACCTTACATTGTGAATACTGGGATCTGATAGGATGACCTCATATCCTGATGTCCACTGGGTGGTGAGTGTGCTCTAGTATTTCTCTATATTGCAAAAAGAGCATGCTCTATGTATAGAGTTACTGGGCAACCCATTGTATTGGTGGAGGATTTCTGTTTCACAAACACTGCTGCTACCAGAGACTGTTTGCACAGAAAGCATCCCTGCATCACTGGGTCCAGGATAGCACTGTGATAAGCCAGAGTGACGTCTTATGCGTGAGGACAGGCGTGTTTACTAACCATTGTAGTGGAAAAATAGAAAAAATTGCTTTTCATAATCTGGTGTTTCTAAAACAGGAACACTACCGATCACCATTTTAAACTCCTGAAATGACTCGAGCATCTGGTCCATCCAGACGAGAGGCCCTTTGGCTCTCTGTGCTTCTTTTAGCACCTGCAGCTTGTAGCTTGTGACTTGATGTGGGCTGTGAGGTGAAGAGAATGGTCTAGACCTAGACACGCCACAATGGTAGGTGTGTCGCAGGCAGAGTAGTCTGCAGGTTGTTGGAGCTGGTGGGATGAGGCTGAATTGTGGGCATGTGAGTATGAAGTTGTTTGTGGCTAGGTGTCGCAAGGGGGCCGGCGAGCAGCCAACACGGTGGGCTCCTGGAGCAGGGTGGGGGGATGTGGGGCTGTCTCTTCCTGTGCACAATGGTAACGCTGTCATGTGCCCAACAGGATAGTCAATTGAGGCTAGTACTAGTGGGGATACAGGACTGGGTGTAGCTGAAGCTTTGAGGCATTTGGGGAGGCATGCTGGTGTTGGTCCAGGTAGGAAAAGGCTGCGGTGGGGTACTGTAGGTTGACTTGGCGCTTGAGGATAAGTACGGAAGATGTTTAGTCCTTTGCCTGAGGTAGTGCTGGGTGGACTGATCAAAGAGGCATATTAGCTCTTTTATGGCCAGCCTGGCTGGTTGCTCCTGGCAGCAGTGATCGACCAGGCTTGTATGGTAGGTTTTCTAAGCAGGGTGCCTTTGCTAGGTACAGCAAGGCGGAGGGCGCATTGCGCACTGGGAGGTCAACTGTAGGGTGGGGGAGACTGTTAGAGGAGGAAAGACGAAGCGCAGATATAAATGTAGTAGGTTGTGGCGCATACCAAGACATATGGTTTCCTGATGACGGTGAGGGGTAGCTTGTAGGGGTAGCGGGAATGCGGCAGAGCACAGGTATGAAAAACAGAGTAGGTTGTGGGAGGTAAGAGACAATCATCTGTTTATTGACGACAAAGTACGGTGATGCCAGAGTACAGGCAAAGGGCCAGTGCATTTGCTTACCTTTAAGTCCGCAGTAGACATCGTCTTGCAGCAGTAGCTCTTCAGAGGGTGCTGGCAGAAGCTTTTGAAGAGGTGGCACCCATCTTCGACCGGGTATCAATAGCAGGCATACCACTGCTTCTAGCCGTAGGTCTGGTGTCAGCAGTGGGGATACAGGCCACAAGATTTTTCAAGTTAGGATCAAATGGGGCCATGGAGTTGGACAGGAAAGAGATCTGGTGAAGCAGGGCTTGCCGGTCATGCACAGACAGAAACAGACAGGCTCCAGCCTTCTCTGTGAGCGTTTGATGTGAGGCTCTGCCAGCGTCGCCTGCTGGCTCAGAGCAGGTGCAGCGGGATGGCTCGGCATCAGTCAATCCCAAGAGCTGGGAGTCAGGGCTTTGTCAAATGCGTCAGGCCAGAACGCTTCAGTGTTGATGGAGGTGGAATCTTCATGTGTAGTGCTGGCACCTTTCTTGTAATGGGACTCGGCCAAGTATGGCAGTCCCCAATTTCCAGGTGCAGTGTGTTGCTTGTCTGGGTCGCTGCAATGGGAATCGTGGGCAAGATGAGAAAGGGCCTAACACAAGCAGCCTCCAGCCTTGTCTGTGAGCCTTTCATTTCAGCAGATGCAGGCGTCTGAATCAACATCAGCCAATCCCCCGACCTGGTTTTAAGTGTTGTACTAGAGGGATTACCTCCTGCAGTAGGTAAGCTTTCACTTATTTATTTATATTACCACCCTAGAGGGAATAAACCCCCACAAATACACATTTTTATTGAAGATACTTTGAATAAGTGATCTCCAGCTTTTCCTGTATCTATATCATAATAGCAGGGGATTGTAATCCCTTTTGTGATGCTTACAATGAATTGGATAATTTAGACAGTGAAAATGACATGCAAAGTCTGATTGACGAACATAAATCTGACTCGAACTATGGTAAACTTTCTGTTGTTGGGTATAAATGGGCTGAGTTTGTAAATGGTTTTAATTTGAGATACTTGAGAATGATAGGGTTAGATTATGGGCCTCATTACACGGACGGCGGTAACCATGGCGCTTGTAGCGCCATGGTTGCCGCTGGTATTTTACCGATTCTGCCCTGGTGAATGGTGGAATTACCGCCCCATTCCAAGGTTGGCGGGGCGGTAATTCCCCATTCACCACGGCCCTTCCGCATTCCCATTTGAGCCTCCATAGGGCTCAATGGGAATAGGGAAGGAGCTATTAGCGGTACCGTAATAGCGGTCCGTTATTTGCCCTGAAGTCCCTCAGCGGGTCCCTTCCTTAACGTGTGGTCTGGCCACACGTTAAGGATGGGACCCGCTGAGGGACCTCGTAGTATGGTGCTAAGGGATTAACGGCACCGGTGCCCTTACCGGTACCGGTAATCCCTTAGCGCCATCCGTGTAATGAGGCCCTATGTCTTTGCTCAACCAACTATCCGGGCAATGGCAGTGAATCTTCAGGTTAATTTTAATGATCATACAATCCATGCAACTTTATTACTAAATACAAAAACTTGTCTGGGGAAAAAAGTCAAGGCAATTCCGCTTAGAGTCATGGTAAACCCACAGGGAAATAGAATTGTGTGGTCAGACCACAATGTTAATAAGTTTCACCAGTTGGCAAATTCAGAGGGGATGTCCTACTGGGTCTTTGTTACATCAACGCCCAGCGGATTTGCAGAATCTGATGTGATACATAAAGAAACGTTATTTCCCTGATCAGGTGGTCTTTCATGGTAAAAGTGACCAAATGGGGTTATTGAATCTGTGTGATCACTGTGCATTTTTTACTGCACATATAAAAAAGGTGACTGCATGTATATGTGGGGGGAGATCCCCTGCAGACCCCCATACCAACTCACATGTTTTATTAACTTTATCCACCCACCAACATATAGATGTAGTGAAATGGGGCTGTCAAAATTCAGCATTTTGGTATGCACAGTAATAGTATTTATTTATTTATGTATTTATAATGCGCCGGCAGCCCACAGGCATCGGAGCACAAACATGGATGCAAGTGGACTAAACATATAAAACGATACAGGCAGAACAACTATTTTTTTAGGAGAATGCAGTAATCGGTTACTTGAAGAGTAGGGTTTTCAAAATGTTCCTGAAAGTTTTAAGGTCTGGTTCAAGCCTGAGAGCAGGTGGCAGAGCATTCCATAAACTAGCCGCCTTTGTGGGAAAGGATCTACCAAGACCATTGGTACGGTTAGACATCGGGCCCTGAATCAGCCCTAAGCTGGAGGAGTGGAGGGACCACCTGGGTTGGTATAGCGTGGCCAGAGGTTTTAAACTTTCAGGTGTTATGCCATAGAGGCACCTATGAACCAAGGCGCATTCCTTGAAATTGATACGTTCCTGGATTGGCAACCAATGTAATTTCTTTCTGTGGTCTGAGATGTGTGTTCTTCTGTTGGTGTTGGTCACTATTCGAGCTGCATCATTTTTACTCACTTGGCATCTCTTGAGATTGGATAGAGATGCTCCGCTTAGTAGGGCATTACAATAATCTAATCTTATTAGGATAGTAGCTTGTGTGATGGTAGCTCCTGCTCCGAGATGCAGGGGCTGATGTTCTTGAGAAGGCGTAGGTAATAGTTGCAGGTCCGCTTCAATATGTAACATGTGCATCTGGATTCAAAGAGGCCTCCAACTGAACCCCTGGGGTTTTCACCTTCTGTTGGATTGGTATTATGTTTTTATTTAGCGAAAAGCTGCTATAATCTTTACTCAGTTTTTTTTTATGGCCTGATTAGATCCAAAGATCATCAGCTCAGTCTTACTATCGTTTAAGCACAGCCTGTTCTCCAACATCCAGCTGTGAATGTGTTCATAGAAATTAGATTCTGTGCAGTGATGGCATGATACCAGGCTATATGATATAAATATTGACAATTGAAAGAAGGCCCTGCATAATGAGTTGAGTTGAGTTGAGTAGGATCTATAAGTCAGGTTGACTATCATTGAAGGTTAAGAAACGGTCAAGAAAAGCCAAGCATGTACATTACTCTCAAAATATAAGAATTGGCTCCAAAATTACAAGCAAAAGTTAGACAATGCGAATTGGAGTTTTTTGTTTTGAATATTTAGGGCTAATGATAACAAAACATGTTGATATCTCTATTGTAAATTTATGGTGTAAGATTAATTTAAGGAGCTTAACACTCTATCAGAACTGGGTTGGGTTAATCATATTACCAGCCTGTATTATGATGTGAATTTTCTATTGGAGACTGAGTAAGAATGTATACCTATGTAGAAGGAAGACATTGGGCCTCATTACAAGTGTTGTGGAAAGGCAACAACGGCTGAACTTGGCAGAATGGGAATTGGGAGGCCGGCCATACCGGCACCCGTGAATGGGCAATTAATGGCCTATTCGACTCGTGATGTGCCGGTAATGGCTAATTGGCTGGTGCCGGGGCCGGTAGCGAGGTTGGCGGTAAACTCGTAATGAGGCCCATTATGTTATTACAAAAAATATAGGCCTTGCATGCCCCTTGCCCTGGTGGCCTTTCTAAGATAGTGATTAAAAGTACTCCTGAATTATGGGTTGACTTTTTAGAATAGTTTTTTCCATGCATTTTATCACAGGGTAAAATACTAGCTAGTTGGAGGGAGTCGATTCTGATCTCTGTTTTTAAAAAGGGTGATAGATTGGCCCCATCAAACTATAGGCTTCAGGTTATGATAGACTCTAGCTGCAAGATTTATTGTGCATTATTATTGCGTAAATTGAATAACTGGGTCAAAGGACGAAATCGTATAAACATTTTCCAAACTGGATTTAGGCAGGGACACAATACTTACAGGCCGATTCATGGAATAATTAACGCGGCGCAAGTGGGCAAAAACGTGCGAATCGCAGTGGAATAGCGAAAATCGCAGTGCAAGTGCGAAAATCGCACGAAAAGCAGCGCACATAGATTCATGGAAGGCCGTGCGCGAGAAAACCAGCGGATGTGCGATAAAAAAGTGCGCGGCGCACGTTGGCGCACAGGCCATCTAACAGCGTGCGCCAGGTCACAGCGAAAATCGCACAGGCCACAGCGAAAATCGCACATAGCGCGGCGCACGCAACAAAAGTAGGCGGAACACGGGCGTAACACTCGGAATGGGGAACAACTTGCCAAAACGTGGGCGTCACGGGGGAAGTACAGGGCACAAGTGCGCGGAACGCCCACACGCTCGCCTACAACACGTATTCATGGAATAGAATAGGGCAAAAAAGCGCACGGTCAAACCAGCGCACAGGCACAAACACGACCGCCACAAGAAAGCAGGCGGTAGCGTCTCTGCGGCTGTAAGAAATGTGCGCCAAAAGGTGCGGCAACAAATAGCACCTATATACTGCCATGATGAATGTCCTATACTGTGGCCCTCCAGGACAAATGACGTGCAAAGGGTTACCCACAAACACGGACACCCGCTGACAAAAAATACGTGTTTGTGTATACCGGGGTGCGCGGGAAGTCTCACACGCGATTTGGCCGGGTATGTGGATTTCAGGGGTGCGCGGGAAGTTCCACACGCGATTACATCAGGGTACGTGTATTTCAGGGGTGCGCGGGAAGTTCCACACGCGATTTCAGCAGGGTACGTGTATTTCAGGGGTGCGCGGGAAGTACCACAAGCGATTTCATCAGGGTATGTGTATTTCAGGGGTGCGCGGGAAGTTCCACACACGATTGGCCCAGTGCGAGCAGGGTACGTGTATTTCAGGGGTGCGCGGGAATTTCCACACGCGATTTCAGCAGGGTACGTGTATTTCAGGGGTGCGCGGGAAGTTCCACACGCGATTTCATCAGGGTACGTGTATTGCAGGGGTGCGCGGGAAGTTCCACACGCGATTGGCCCAGTGCGAGCAGGGTACGTGTATTTCAGGGGTGCGCGAGAAGTTCCACACGCGATTTCAGCAGGGTACGTGTATTTCAGGGGTGCGCGGGAAGTTCCACACGCGATTGGCCCAGTGCGAGCAGGGTACGTGTATTTCAGGGTGCGCTGGAATTTCCACACGCAATTTCAGCAGGGTACGTGTATTTCAGGGGAGCGCGGGAAGTTCCACACGCGATTTCATCAGGGTACGTGTATTGCAGGGGTGCGCGGGAAGTTCCACATGCGATTGGCCCAGTGCGAGCAGGGTACGTGTATTTCAGGGGTGCGCGGGAAGTTCCACACGCGATTTCAGCAGGGTACGTGTATTTCAGGGGTGCGCGGGAAGTACCACACGCGATTTCATCAGGGTACGTGTATTTCAGGGGTGCGCGGGAAGTTCCACACGCGATTGGCCCAGTGCGAGCAGGGTACGTGTACTTCAGGGGTGCGCGGGAATTCCCACACGCGATCTCAGCAAGGTATGTGTATTTCAGGGGTGCGCGGGAAGTTCCACACGTGATTTCATCAGGGTACGTGTATTGCAGGGGTGCGCGGGAAGTTCCACACGCGATTGGCCCAGTGCGAGGAGGGTACGTGTATTTCAGGGGTGCGCGGGAAGTTCCACACACGATTTCAGCAGGGTATGTGTATTTCAGGGGTTCTGGGGAGTACCACACGTGAATTGGCCGTGTGGGTCCTCCCAGGTGTACGCTCCACAACCTCCACAGACCCTGCAGGCAGCCCACACCACGGGGGACTACCCTGCACCCCTGCTCATGTCCCGCAGGCAGCCCATCCACCATGGGCATGCCCCCCAGCCAAACCCACATGTCACCTTGCACTACTGATCAACAATGCATGTCTCCCACCACCCCCACCCCCCAGCCACCAGGGGCACCCACCACCAGGCCCCCACTCATGTCTCCCACCACCCCCACCCCCCAGCAGTGCAGGGGCAGCCTCCACCAGGCCCCCACCCATGTCTCCCACCACCCCGACCCCCCTGCCACCATGGGCAGCCTCCACCAGGCCCCCACTCATGTCTCCCATCACCCCCACCCCCCAGCAGTGCAGGGGCAGCCTCCACCAGGCCCCCACTCATGTCTCCCACCACCCCCACCCCCCTGCCACCATGGGCAGCCTCCACCAGGCCCCCACTCATGTCTCCCACCACCCTCACCCCCCAGCAGTGCAGGGGCAGCCTCCACCAGGCCCCCACTCATGTCTCCCACCACCCCCACCCCCCTGCCACCATGGCCACCCGTCACCAGGCCCCCACTCATGTCTCCCACCACCCCCACCCCCCTGCCACCATGGGCAGCCTCCACCAGGCCCCCACTCATGTCTCCTCCCACCACCCCCACCCCCCAGCAGTGCAGGGGCACCCTCCACCAGGCCCCCACTCATGTCTCCCACCACCCCCACCCCCCAGCAGTGAAGGGGCACCCTCCACCAGGCCCCCACCATATCTCCCACCACCCCCACCCCCCAGCCACCAGGGGCAGCCTCCACCAAGCCCCCACTCATGTCCCCTATTACCCCCACCCCCCAGCAGTGCAGGGGCAGCCTCCACCAGGCCCCCACTCATGTCTCCCACCACCCCCACCCCCCAGCAGTGCAGGGGCAGCCTCCACCAGGCCCCCACTCATGTCTCCCACCACCCCCACCCCCCTGCCACCATGGGCAGCCTCCACCAGGCCCCCACTCATGTCTCCCACCACCCCCACCCCCCTGCCACCATGGGCAGCCTCCACCAGGCCCCCACTCATGTCTCCCACCACCCCCACCCCCCAGCAGTGCAGGGGCACCCTCCACCAGGCCCCCACCATATCTCCCACCACCCCCACCCCCCAGCCACCACGGGCAGCCTCCACCAAGCCCCCAATCATGTCTCCTATTACCCCCACCCCCCAGCAGTGCAGGGGCACCCTCCACCAGGCCCCCACTCATGTCATCCACCACCCCCACCCCCCAGCAGTGCAGGGGCACCCTCCACCAGGCCCCCACCATATCTCCCACCACCCCCACCCCCCCAGCCACCAGGGGCAGCCTCCACCAAGCCCCCACTCATGTCCCCTATTAGCCCCACCCCCCAGCAGTGCAGGGGCACCCTCCACCAGGCCCCCACTCATGTCTCCCACCACCCCCACCCCCCAGCAGTGCAGGGGCAGCCTCCACCAGGCCCCCACTCATGTCTCCCACCACCCCACCCCCCTGCCACCATGGGCAGCCTCCACCAGGCCCCCACTCATGTCTCCCACCACCCCCACCCCCCAGCCACCAGGGGCACCCACCACCAGGACCCCACTCATGTCTCCCACCACCCCCACCCCCCAGCAGTGCAGGGGCAGCCTCCACCAGGCCCCCACCCATGTCTCCCACCACCCCCACCCCCCTGCCACCATGGGCAGCCTCCACCAGGCCCCCACTCATGTCTCCCACCACCCCCACCCCCCAGCAGGGCAGGGGCAGCCTCCACCAGGCCCCCACTCATGTCTCCCACCACCCCCACCCCCCTGCCACCATGGGCAGCCTCCACCAGGCCCCCACTCATGTCTCCCACCACCCCCACCCCCCAGCAGTGCAGGGGCAGCCTCCACCAGGCCCCCACTCATGTCTCCCACCACCCCGACCCCCCTGCCACCATGGCCACCCTCCACCAGGCCCCCACTCATGTCTCCCACCACCCCCACCCCGCTGCCACCATGGGCAGCCTCCACCAGGCCCCCACTCATGTCTCCCACCACCCCCACCCCCCTGCCACCATGGCCACCCTCCACCAGGCCCCCACTCATGTCTCCCACCACCCCCACCCCCCTGCCACCATGGGCAGCCTCCACCAGGCCCCCACTCATGTCTCCCACCCCCCCACCCCCCAGCAGTGCAGGGGCACCCTCCACCAGGCCCCCACTCATGTCTCCCACCACCCCCACCCCCCAGCAATGCAGGGGCACCCTCCACCAGGCCCCCACCATATCTCCCACCACCCCCACCCCCCAGCCACCAGGGGCAGCCTCCACCAAGCCCCCACTCATGTCCCCTATTACCCCCACCCCCCAGCAGTGCAGGGGCACCCTCCACCAGGCCCCCACTCATGTCTCCCACCACCCCCACCCCCCCAGCAGTGCAGGGGCAGCCTCCACCAGGCCCCCACTCATGTCTCCCACCACCCCCACCCCCCTGCCACCATGGGCAGCCTCCACCAGGCCCCCACTCATGTCTCCCGCCACCCCCACCCCCCTGCCACCATGGGCAGCCTCCACCAGGCCCCCACTCATGTCTCCCACCACCCCCACCCCCCAGCAGTGCAGGGGCACCCTCCACCAGGCCCCCACTCATGTCTCCCACCCCCCCACCCCCCAGCAGTGCAGGGGCACCCTCCACCAGGCCCCCACCATATCTCCCACCACCCCCACCCCCCAGCCACCAGGGGCAGCCTCCACCAAGCCCCCACTCATGTCCCCTATTACCCCCACCCCCCAGCAGTGCAGGGGCACCCTCCACCAGGCCCCCACTCATGTCTCCCACCACCCCCACCCCCAGCAGTGCAGGGGCACCCTCCACCAGGCCCCCACCATATCTCCCACCACCCCCACCCCCCCAGCCACCAGGGGCAGCCTCCACCAAGCCCCCACTCATGTCCCCTATTACCCCCACCCCCAGCACTGCAGGGGCACCCTCCACCAGGCCCCCACTCATGTCTCCCACCACCCCCACCCCCCAGGAGTGCAGGGGCAGCCTCCACCAGGCCCCCACTCATGTCTCCCACCACCCCCACCCCCCTGCCACCATGGGCAGCCTTCACCAGGCCCCCACTCATGTCTCCCACCACCCCCACCCCCCAGCAGTGCAGGGGCAGCCTCCACCAGGCCCCCACTCATGTCTCCCACCACCCCCACCCCCCTGCCACCAGGGGCAGCCTCCACCAAGCCCCCACTCATGTCCCCTATTACCCCCACCCCCCAGTAGTGCAGGGGCACCCTCCACCAGGCCCCCACTCATGTCTCCCACCACCCCCACCCCCCAGCAGTGCAGGGGCAGCCTCCACCAGGCCCCCACTCATGTCTCCCACCACCCCCACCCCCCTGCCACCATGGGCAGTCTCCACCAGGCCCCCACTCATGTCTCCCACCACCCCCACCCCCCAGCAGTGCAGGGGCAGCCTCCACCAGGCCCCCACTCATGTCTCCCACCACCCCCACCCCCCTGCCACCATGGCCACCCTCCACCAGGCCCCCACTCATGTCTCCCACCACCCCCACCCCCCTGCCACCATGGGCAGCCTCCACCAGGCCCCCACTCATGTCTCCCACCACCCCCACCCCCCAGCAGTGCAGGGGCAGCCTCCATCAGGCCCCCACTCATGTCTCCCACCACCCCCACCCCCCAGCCACCAGGGGCAGCCTCCACCAGGCCCCCACTCATGTCCAACTCATGTCTCCCTGCTCCCCCACCCCCCAGCCACCATGGGCAGCCCCCACCAGGTCCTCACAATCCCCAATCATGTGCGTAATGGTCAGCCTCCACAGCCAAAAAGCCCTACCAAGTAACCCATTCACCCACATGGAAATGGAAATCACATGTTACACCCCCAATGTTCATGAAGCTAATGAACCCATGTCCGTCACACACAATGGTTGCAATTGAATGGGAAACCACCCAACATGACATGCATGAAACCAATGAGATGATACCACACAGTGAAGTATGGAAACAAAATTGTATTGAAAAAAATAAAGAATGCTAAAGAAAGGAAACAAACTACAATGGGAATGAGAAAAAATAAGCTTGCTGTCTGTATAAAAACAAAAAACTGCAAATCAGAATCCAAATAAATTTTGTCCAAAGTCAAATGTAAAAAAATCTCCATGCAATAAAGAACTATGTAAAAAACTACCAAGGGTCCATGAGCCCAACTGAACAAAGGAAACCTACTAAAAAACCTACCTAAAAATCAACTATATACAAAAAGTGGAGCAGTGTCCGTCGACTCCAAATCATAATAAGAAACAAAGGAAACCTAAAACTAAAGAACTATATACAAAGGCGGCGGGCAAGTCCAGCGGCTCACTCCGTGGTGTCCCGGGCCAGGGCATCAACGAACTCCTGTTCGATGTCCCGGAGGCGGTCCAGTTCCATGGTCCCGAGGGTCCGCAGGGACGACGCCGTGTCCTCCTCCAACCCCCTGCGGATTGCCTCGAGGCACTCGGCCCGCCTCAGGGCCCGCCGCATGGAGTTCTCCGCCCTGACCATTGTGAGCCGCGCCTCTTCCGCCCGCCGCCGCTCCGCACCTATGGCGTGGCCCAACCGCTGCCACACGGAAGACACTCTCTGTCCTGGGTCCCCCTGCCCTCCGGCCGATGCCTGCCCCTCCGATGTCGAAAGCCCCGAGCCTTCATGTCTCCCACCATGTTGCTGCTGCTGCTGCTCTGCCTCTGCCCGTGCACTGCCTCCTGCTGCCTGCACATCCTCCGCCGGCTGGGGTGCAGTTGTTGATGTGGCCACCCCTGCTGGACCTCCGACTCCCGACTGTGGCAGGGATGCCTCCTCCACCAGCCTGGCCGCACCGTCAGAGGCAGCTCCACAGGGCACCCAGGTGACTGATGGGTGGGAAGATGGCACAGAGGACGACTGGCGCGTAGGGGGTCCAGTTGAGGAGGGGGTCGGAGCAAGCCCCATCAGATGGCGGAATCCGGCCTGGGTGACCTGTCCCAGCAGGCTGACGTGGTCAACGAGCCATTCGAGATGACGTGCAGTCTCTCCATGAAAAAACTGCAGGTCACCTCACCCGGACCTGGATGGCCACGTCCGCAGGCAGAGAAAGGCCAGTTGACGTCAGCTCATCCCCTGCCTGAAAACGGGTCTGGACGTAGGCATCCCTGCTGGTGCAAGATGATGCAGGGACAGGATCGGGGACAGGATTGCACACAGGCACCTCCGCGGCGGCCTGTGCTGCCTCCTGTCCCTGGTCCTGCACTGCACCACTAGCACCAGTGGGATCCCCACCTCCAGACCCCGTCTCTGGTGCTTGCACGGCCTCCTCCTCCACGAAACCCCCCACCAACCTGGATGACTCCATGCCATCTTCCCCTGTTGGGCCCTGTGGGGTCCCAGCTGTCCCTTCTGCTGCCGAGGAGTCCAACTGCAACCTCCGCCTCTTGGACCTCCCCGCGGCAGCTGCGGCCTGGGACGCGGCACCGGACTACTCACTCCCCGACGAGATGACAACACGGGAGGGGAGCCGGGCCTTGCGTCTCCGGGTGGCGGTCGGATCCCCGCCGCTGTGCTCCACAGCACCTTCTCCGCCCTCTTCATCAGTTGACGCTGCAGACAGGGAGAAACAAAACACAGGCATCAGGGCACTGTACAATGGACACATACACACATGACAGTTGCACATTAGTGGCATTGGCAAACCTCAGACATGTCATCACAATCCCCAACACACATGTCATTGCAACTCGCACACATGAGCCATACCACAGCCATATCGCAACTGCCACCACCATCCCTACACATATAACAGCATCAGCAGCCAAAGGGGAGCCAGACATCACATGCAACACAGGAAGTGCACCACACATGTACACACACCACCACACTTGCATGCATGTCTACACCTCTGCCAAGTGTCGCACTGTTCAGACGGGCATCCATGTCACATCTGCGAATCAGGCTTCCACATACCGCTGTCACATGCATCCATGTTGCATCACTGTTGCACCCTTGTCAAAAACACACACATGCACATGTACACAGTGCTCATACATGCAGCCGAAACCAACATACATGCCTGACATGACGGACATGTCTACTTACATACACATTCATCCAAACATGTGTGCACGCACAACTGCATTTGCCATGCAAGCCTACACACACAAGCACCATCCATGTCTCACACATTACAGCCCTCGCATGTGTCAGCCCCACGGCCCTGTACACCCCCACCCATACTCGACCCCATACAAACAGATGTGCAACCTGCACAATACCGAATAATCACCACACGCACTGCTCACAATCAGGATGCATGTACACTCACCGCTCGACTCCAGACGGGCCTGCTTCTCTAGGACCTGGACGTGGAGCGCTGGGGATATGCGTTCCAGGACCCCCATCTGTTCTTCCGACAAGTGGCCCCGGCGCCCCTTGGCATCCGCTGCCTTCAAGAGGCGCCGGGCCTTGTTCAGGGTCCTGGACCTGAAGTCCTCCCAGCGCTTCCTGACATGTTGTAAGTCCCGGACTGCCACCCCCTCCGCGTTGATGGCAGTCACGATGTCAGTCCAGATCCGAGTCCGTCCTTCCTTGTCGGCGCGGGAACTTCCGAAGAGGGCATCATACTGCCCCAGGACTTGCTCCACCAGGACACCAACTTCGGTGGCACTGAAGCTGGTGCCCCTCTGCCTCTCTGGCCGGGGGTTGTCAGTGGTCACAGATGGTGTTTGCCCCGACATGACAACCCCAGAGGCAGGAGTGGGTGGGCAACTGGGTCCTGGTGCTGGGCTGTGGAGCGATGGAATTCCAGTCGGGAGTCTTCGGTTCCAGCAGGGGTGGTCACAGCAACAGCACCCCTGGCTGATGTGCAGGCAGCAAATGGCAGTGCATGTGGGCAGCAGGCAGTCAGGCAGCAGCAGATGGCAGGTGGGAGCGTGCTCGGGGCTCTGGGGGGCAGTAGTTCGGCCTTCTGGGCAGGAGCGTTGTCTTCCATGTGCTTACGCGTGGCCAGCTTGGTACGGAGTGATTTGGCACGTGAAAATCCTGCACGTCAGCGTGAAAATCGAGGAAAGGCCCTTAGCGCGTAAGCGCATCAGCACGCATACGCGATTCTATTGGACCAAAGGCCCTCACCGCATAAGCGCGTCTGTGACGTGACCCGCACGGGTGTTTCCCACACAGAACATGATGACAGACCACACGTGGAAAGACTGCACGTCCGAGTGTCATCGCGTGTAATTGGACAGCACGTCAGAGTCTCATCGCGTGTGATTGGTGGAAATGGCCCTACACGCAGAAGTGACAAAGCGTGTAATTGGTGGAAATGGCCCTAGCGCGTACACGCCGCGTAAGTGACGCTGGACGTGTGGGCCTGTATAAAAGGTACGTGTAGAACACCATTTCCTTGTACGTGCTTTTCGTGGAGAGCGAGTGGGTGAATTCTGTACTTCTTGTCGTTTCACACGCGATTTACTTCACGGCGTTTCAAGTTCGTATTCCCTGTTACCTCTGACAGCTTTTTCTCTTTTTTCTCTGTTACTGGTTTACCTGGGCCTGTTCCCTCAAACAGTGTTCCCTTCTACTGTTGTCCTGTCTCCTCAGACAGCGTACAAATCTTCTTTTGGCGGGGTGTTGCCAACCAAACGCGCTCCTTTTTCACGCTCTTTTACCTGGCAGACGGTGAGTCACGCACGTATCGAACATCTGTGCTTGCCCCGTGTGTAGCCTACCCCTTCAGAGGTCATTCTAGGCTGCATGTGACACGCATACGTTCATTCTTGTGTTACTGGCTGCCACAGCGTAGTGCAGGTTTTTCTTTCTGCACACGTGGTCTAGGAGGGGTTGCGTGCACGTCATCTCCCTTTTTTGGGGCTCCTGTGCGTAGCGTGACCCGTCATCTTTCCCCAGGGGTTACAATCAGCCTTGCAAGAGCACTAGGGTACAATTACCATCTGGTACCCAACCCCTTTGACCCCCAATTGCCCAGAACAATAGTTTACAGCCACTCCCATACGCACATTAACATCAGTGCCATGGCTGGGAGGCGAGGATTCCGTAAGGGTGGCAAAGGTGGAAGAGCCACAAGTGGTGGCCGTGGTGGATCCGGTAGGGGACGTGGTCGTTACTTGCAGGGTGAGCCTGTCCCCCCATGTGTGGAGGACCAGTCAAGGGCACCCATAATCCCCCCCCCTCCCGTTGAGGCTGATGTGGCTGACACCATCCATGCTCAGCCCTTGTTGGACCAGCCCATTGTGGCACCAGACCTGGCTGACTCCATGGCTGACTTCCAGGTCAGCAGGCCTATGACACATGCGCTGGTGCACGTTGATGTCACCATGCCACGTGCATCTGGGGCAGCAAGGTCATCTGCTGAACCAAGTAGGCAGGGCGGAGAGGCTGCAGGGGCAGCTGCGGCTCCATCCACCCCAGCCCTCACACACCCAGCCCGGACAGTGTCGGTCCTAGTCCATGCTGCTGACATTCCCCCTGACACCATCACACTAGAGCCAATGCCTGCACCAACTCCCATGCTGAGTGTGCAATCCCACACTCCTGATACAGAGTCCACCAGGGCTCCTGCCCCTAGTGTCCAGAGCGGCGCAGGACACTCAGGATCACCACCACCTTCCAAGCGGAAGAGGAAGAGTGCTCGTCCGGCACAGGCTGATGCCTCAGACACGGCTACACAGTCCGCCTGTCGAGGAAGCCCAGCTTCACGGATGACGAACTGAATGCACTTGTCGAGTATGTGTCCGCACATGACAACGAGATGGTCATTGTTGCAGGATCCAAGACCACACCTGCACAACGCCAGGCACACTGGCAGACCGTTGCGGACATCGTAAGTGCCCTTGGAATCATGAGGCGCACAGCCAATGATTGCTATAAGCGCTGGAATGACCTAAAGCGCAGGGCAAAGAGTAAGCTGGCCTCAAGTCATGCCGCAACTCTAGTGACTGGAGGTGGGTCTCCAGTAGTAGACATGGAACTCACTCCACATGAGTCAGTCGCTGGGACCTACGTCACGGAGGAACAGATCCAAGGCGTGGGAGATTTGGCTGATTACGAGGCATTGTCCGGTGAGTGCACATGCATGTGTGTGTCATCCATGTGCATGGTGTGTGTGAGGGCTTCTGTTTGTGTGCCAGGTGAGAGTGTGTGCGCCTGAGTCGTATGGGTCAGCCATGTGCTTCATGCAATACATCCTGCGCAGCTGCATTTGGCCATAGCAGTATCCCTTCTGCCAACAGTAGACATCTAGCCCAACTGCACGCCAGTTGCCCTTGAAGTGTCACCTTGCCACAACATTGTTGCTTAATTTTTCACTGTTCATTTAGTCATATTGTTTGCAATCCACCACTTTTACTAGGCATGTTGCAGTCCTCTAGTCACATGTCTGACATGGCTATGGTAAAGTGGAGTGACTTTGTTACCTGGATATCATTTGTTCAAACATGTCCCTGTGCAATTGGACCATTTCGGACTGGCAGCTCCAGGTGAAGAATCTGACCTGTTTGAATTAGAAAAGCTATTACATGCGGGAACTGGACTGAATGAATAGGTGCTGCCCTCCTCTCCATCTTCACTCAATAGCAATGGTACATGCCATCTGTGTGATGGCATGTGTGTTTCACCTGGCAATCACAGGCCAATGTGTGATGCCACTGCCAGGCAGCATGCAGAAAATGTGTTCATCTTCCATCTTGGTGTCATCAGTGTGTGCCATTTGCCTGCCCTTCATACGCAGTGAGGGTGCATGCATGGGAGGGTTTTAGTCATGTGGGACATGTGTCAATCAAGTACTGGTTCTCTTGCTTCTCAGCCCTCATTGTGTGCCATGGTGTAATGCCTGTTTCCATTTCTTTGTTTTTATGTCTTTGCATGGGAAGACGCACCTGATACTGCTGGGGTTGTGGAGATGGTGCAGACCCAGGAGGGGTCCGAGGGCCGACCAACCACCAGTGAGGGACGTGGTGTGGTGGTGGGTGAGAACCCACAAGTGCTGCAGGTCGTGCTCTCAAGGGGTGTCTCTGGCTGCACCTCCCCCGAGCTGTACTCAGGTGTTGATTCGGATGAGACCTACGCGCCGTCGCAGGTGAGTGTTCCAGGGAGGGATTCTGTTCTGTCCCACCCACCTGCACCAGGGTCAGAACCCTCAATGGGGATGTCAGTGTTGGCAGCTACGCCTTTGGTGGTTACGGATGCAGGGTTACACTCCGCGACATCTGATCCTGGGCCAGCAGATCAGAGGGGGAATGCAGTCCTGCAGCCTCAGGCAGTGCCGGCACAGCAAGGCGCAGTTCGCCTTGCCCCAGACAGGTGTGGTGCCCGCCGACGTGGTGGCCGTACGCCACCTGGCAATACCGCATGGGAGCAATCCATTTACGGTATGGCAACCCAACAGGCAGCATCATCCGAGATGATGGCTCAGGCCATGGATAGGGTGGCCACTTCCATTGTCCCCTCTGAAAGGCTGATGGAGCGACTAGAGCAGGCAACCGACTCCATCTGCCAGTCACACAGGGAGGACATGTTGGGGTCCAACAGGGACAGGCGGGCGGCACTAGCGACTCTGCAGGAGGCCATCTCCATTGAGTCCCAGGGCCACAGGGAAGCCCTGAGGCAGGAGATCCTTCACCTCAGGACGACTCTTGTTGAGCTTGAGGCTTCGACACACCAAAGGACAGAACAGCAGCTGGAGCGTCTCACCCGTACGCTCTCAGCTGAGATGCAGGCAACGAGGGCGGAGGTCCAGGCATCCCGTGAGTTGTTGCATGGGGACCTCCGCACACTCATCCTCCAGAACCAGACCTACCACACCCGCATGCTTGCAGCCATGGAGGAGAAGACTAGGGCCTTGCGTGGGCTGCCTCCCATAGTTCAACCACCTCCGGATGCAGCTGCACAGGGTGATAATAGCGACAGCAGTGATACTCCCACAATAGGGTAGCCGTGTGGGCCATGAGCCCATGGAGGTGTTTTTTTTTCCCAGGATCCACGCAGGTGGGTTCTGGTGTGCATCCTGTCCTCGGACCTCCTGGGTGGCCTCCCCAACCCCCCCGGGCCCATCAATGGGCATTTTTGATTGTTTTTTATTTTTATTTTTATTTTTATTTTTTTTTATTTTATTTTTATTTATTTTATTCCCAATTTTTTTGGGACGATTTGTTGGCTTCCGTGGTTCCTGTGGGCATACGCTGCATTGTGGCTGGGCACATGCAGGCTTGTAATGTATTTGGTTCAGATGCTTGGGTTTGAGTCACACACACCCCTCCTGCTTCCCGTTTCCATGTGCTTGCAAAGGGTGTGCCCAAGTGACATTGACGTACATGGTGACATTGGACTCCCACTACATGTGTGGGTAGTCTAGTCAATACTGTGTATACATTCCTAGTGCATATTGCTGTTGTGTTGTACACTGCATGTTGCATTGATGTGTAACTCATCTTCTGTGTCTACCTCCCAATTTGCAGGTCCCTTCCTCATGTCTACACAAGGCCCTCTAGTCTGGAGATGGGGTCCATGTTGGCAGCAGTGCACATACAACTCTACATGGCGCCAACACTGCACAGTTGGTAGTGGTGGGAGTGCAGGCATTTCCAGGTGGTGAGACTACTAATATTAAACATTTGTGATGTCATGTTAATGGTAGTACCTGCTCAAGTTTGTTGTTGGTCCGGCATTACTGTGAGCATTTCAGGTGTTGCAAGTTTCTAATAGGGACACTGTACATTGTGACACTAGTGTCTTTTTGTGGGGATTACTTTGTTTACCTGCAAATAGCATGACATGGCACGGTGTGTCGTGTGGCGGTGCTGGGGTTGGGTTGGCTGACATGGCACTGTCCTCTTGTTGCATTTTGCAAGTGGGTATTCATTTTAGCTGCTTGAATGTGTTACTTCACAAAACTGCATTGGTGGTGTCTGTGTGGGTAGGGATGCACACATTGTGACACTTCCAGGTGAACAATCTCAGGCTGATATGGTTTTCACGGTTCATTCTCCAGACATTCAGGATCAGTGTCAGGTTGAGTCATCATTGTCAGATGGAATGTGCCAGGGCAGTGTGCACTCCACAGGGGTGTGATTTCTATGTGAAGTAATTAGCCACTAGCTGTGTATGGGCTGCCTCCCCCGTGCCCTTTCCCCTCCCATGCGCAGCGGCTGTGCATGTGGTTGGGGATGTGGTGCCACCACCATGTCCACGGCCAGGCCCCGGCGTGTTGCAACGTTGTGCAGGACACATGCTGCCACTATGATCCTGCACACTACTGGGGGAGCGTACAACAGCTGGCCGCCAGAACGGTCAAGGGAGCGAAAGCGTGACTTTAGCACTCCGAATGTGCGCTCCACTATGCCCCGGGTTGTAATGTGGGCTGTGTTATATCTTACCTCGGGTGGCGTGGTGGGGTTCCGAATTGGCGTCATCATGTGGGGGCTGAGAGGGTAGGCACTGTCCCCTGTGGAGGTGGTGATTGGTATCATTGGTGGGGTTGTGACCTTGCTCAGTATCTGACATGCATGCATGTGCAGTGGCATTCATACTCACCAAGCAGCCATGTATCGCCATGCCGCCCAGCTTCTAGGTCCCGGCTTAGGGTGGACATTCGGTAAATGAAGCTGTCGTGGGTTGACCCGGGATAGTTAGCATATACTGAGGTGATGATTCCCTTGGCATTACATACTACCTGCACGTTGATGGAATGCCAGTGCTTGCGGTTCCTATAGATGTGCTCTGATGCCCTGGGGGGACGTAGAGCCACATGGGTGCAGTCGATGGCACCTAGCACTTTGGGGAATCGTGCCACACCGTAAAAATCCAGGGCGGCAGCATGCCTTTCTGCAGGTGTTCTGGGCAGGTATATGTGCCTGCGGACTGATGGGCGTGCAGTGATGATGTTCAAGACCTGGTGTTGGCAGCGTGACTGGGTGGCCTGTGATACACCACCCACAATGGCACTTGTCCGCTGAAATGATCCAGTGGCTAAGAAGTGCAGTACATTGAGGACCTTCTCCAGGGGGCTGAGTGCTTGTGAGCACAGGATGGGTGATGTGAGGTCATCCTCCCACTCACTCACCAGGTCCAGTATAATATGCGGTGGAAACCTGTACCTCCCATGCACCTGGTCATCAGGCATCCCGAAAAGGCTGGTTCTGGGTGTGAATATTCTGGCTCTGACTATCCTCCTCCTCCTCCTTTGGTAGCCCACGCCCACTGCTGCTAGGAACGGTATGTTCATCCTCGGTCTGAGCTTGTTATTTTGTTAGCGCGCAAATTTATGCGTTGCGCGTGTTGTAGGCGAGCGTGTGACCCGCGCACCCCTGAAATCCGGTACACAGTCCAATAGCGTGTGGAAATTCCTGCGCACCCCGGGATACAGTACTTACGTGTGTAAGTGGCCGCGCTCCCCTGATATACACGTACATAGGCCAATCGCGTGTACGCACACTTTTGTCCAATTACACGCGATGTCACTCGGACATGCAGTCTTTCCACGTGTGCTCTGTCATCACGTGCTGTGTGGGAAACACCCGTGCGGGTCACGTCACAGACACGCTTACGCGCTGAGGGCCTTTGGTCCAATAGAATCGCGTATGCGTGCTGGCGCGCTTACGTGCTAAGGGCCTTTCCTCGATTTTCACGCTGACGTGCAGTCTTTCCACGTGTGGTCTGTCATCACGTGCTGTGTGGGAAACACCCGTGCGGGTCACGTCACAGACGCGCTTACGCGCTGAGGGCCTTTGGTCCAATAGAATCGCGTATGCGTGCTGACGCGCTTACGCGCTAAGGGCCTTTCCTCGATTTTCACGCTGACGTGCAGGATTTTCATGTGCCAAATCACTCCGTACCAAGCTGGCCACGCGTAAGCACACGGAAGACCACGCTCCTGCCCAGAAGGCCGAACTACTGCCCCCCAGAGCCCCGAGCACGCTCCCACCTGCCATCTGCTGCTGCCTGACTGCCTGCTGCCCACGTGCACTGCCATTTGCTGCCTGCACATCAGCCAGGGGTGCTGTTGCTGTGACCACCCCTGCTGGAACCGAAGACTCCCGACTTGAATTCCATCACTCCACAGCCCAGCCCCAGGACCCAGTTGCCCACCCACTCCTGCCTCTGGGGTTGTCATGTCGGGGCAAACACCATCTGTGACCACTGACAACCCCCGGCCAGAGAGGCAGAGGGGCACCAGCTTCAGTGCCACCGAAGTTGGCGTCCTGGTGGAGCAAGTCCTGGGGCAGTATGATGCCCTCTTCGGAAGTTCCCGCGCCGACAAGGAAGGACGGACTCGGATCTGGACTGACATCGTGACTGCCATCAACGCGGAGGGGGTGGCAGTCCGGGACTTACAACATGTCAGGAAGCGCTGGGAGGACTTCAGGTCCAGGACCCTGAACAAGGCCCGGCACCTCTTGAAGGCAGCGGATGCCAAGGGGCGCCGGGGCCACTTGTCGGAAGAACAGATGGGGGTCCTGGAACGCATATCCCCAGCGCTCCACGTCCAGGTCCTAGAGAAGCAGACCCGTCTGGAGTCGAGCAGTGAGTGTACATGCATCCTGATTGTGAGCAGTGCGTGTGGTGATTATTCGGTATTGTGCAGGTTGCACATCTGTTTGTATGGGGTCGAGTATGGGTGGGGGTGTACAGGGCCGTGGGGCTGACACATGCGAGGGCTGTAATGTGTGAGACATGGATGGTGCTTATGTGTGTAGGCTTGCATGGCAAATGCAGTTGTGCATGCACACATGTTTGGATGAATGTGTATGTAAGTAGACATGTCCGTCATGTCAGGCATGTATGTTGGTTTCGGCTGCATGTATGAGCACTGTGTACATGTGCATGTGTGTGTATTTGACAAGGGTGCAACAGTGATGCAACATGGATGCATGTGACAGCGGTATGTGGAAGCCTGATTGGCAGATGTGACATGGATGCCCGTCTGAACAGTGCGACACTTGGCAGAGGTGTAGACATGCATGCAAGTGTGGTGGTGTGTGTACATGTGTGGTGCACTTCCTGTGTTGCATGTGATGTCTGGCTCCCCTTTGGCTGCTGATGCTGTTGTATGTGTAGGGATGGTGGTGGCAGTTGTGATATGGCTGTGGTATGGCTCATGTGTGCGAGTTGCAATGACATGTGTGTTGGGGATTGTGATGACATGTCTGAGGTTTGCCAATGCCACTCATGTGCAACTGTCATGTGTGTATGTGTCCATTGTACAGTGCCCTGATGCCTGTGTTTTGTTTCTCCCTGTCTGCAGCGTCAACTGATGAAGAGGGCGGAGAAGGTGCTGTGGAGCACAGCGGCGGGGATCCGACCGCCAGCCGGAGACGCAAGGCCCGGCTCCCCTCCCATGTTGTCATCTCGTCGGGGAATGAGGAGTCAGGTGCCGCGTCCCAGGCCGCAGCTGCCGGGGGGAGGTCCAAGAGGCGGAGGTTGCAGTTGGACTCCTCGGCAGCAGAAGGGGCAGCTGGGACCCCACAGGGCCCAACAGGGGAAGATGGCACGGAGTCATTCAGGTTGGTGGGGGGTTTGGTGAAGGAGGAGGCCGTGCAAGCACCAGAGACGGGGTCTGGAGGTGGGGATCCCACTGGTGCTAGTGGTGCAGTGCAGGACCAGGGACAGGAGGCAGCACAGGCCACCGCGGAGGTGCCTGTGTGCAATCCTGTCCCCGATCCTGTCCCTGCATCATCTTACACCAGCAGGGATGCCTACGTCCAGACCCGTTTTCAGGCAGGGGATGAGCTGACGTCAACTGGCCTTCCTCTGCCTGCGGACGTGGCCATCCAGGTCCGGGTTGAGCCTGTCCTGGCTGGTGTGGCGTTGGGTCAACGGGCCATGCGAGGTGACCTGCAGTCTTTTCATGGAGAGACTGCACGTCATCTCGAATGGCTCGTTGACCACGTCAGCCTGCTGGGAAAGGTCACCCAGGCCGGATTCTGCCGTCTGATGGGGCTTGCTCCGACCCCCTCCTCAACTGGACCCCCTACGCGCCAGTCGTCCTCTGTGCCATCTTCCCACCCATCAGTCACCTGGGTGCCCTGTGGAGCTGCCTCTGACGGTGCGGCCAGGCTGGTGGAGGAGGCATCCCTGCCACAGTCGGGAGTCGGAGGTCCAGCAGGGGTGGCCACATCAACAACTGCACCCCAGCCGGCGGAGGATGTGCAGGCAGCAGGAGGCAGTGCACGGGCAGAGGCAGAGCAGCAGCAGCCGCAACATGGTGGGAGACATGAAGGCTCGGGGCTTTCGACATCGGAGGGGCAGGCATCGGCCGGAGGGCAGGGGGTCCCAGGACAGAGAGTGTCTTCCGTGTGGCAGCGGTTGGGCCACGCCATAGGTGCGGAGCGGCGGCGGGCGGAGGAGGCGCGGCTCACAATGGTCAGGGCGGAGAACTCCATGTGGAGGGCCCTGAGGCAGGCCGAGTGCCTCGAGGCAATCCGCAGGGGGTTGGAGGAGGACACGGTGTCGTCCCTGCGGACCCTCGGGGCTATGGAACTGGACCGCCTCCGGGACATCGAACAGGAGTTCGATGATGCCCTGGCCCGGGACACCACGGAGTGAGCCGCTGGACTTGCCCGCCGCCTTTGTATATAGTTCTTTAGTTTTAGGTTTCCTTTGTTTCTTATTATGATTTGGAGTCGACGGACACTGCTCCACTTTTTGTATATAGTTGATTTTTAGGTAGGTTTTTTAGTATGTTTCCTTTGTTCAGTTGGGCTCATGGACCCTTGGTAGTTTTTTACATAGTTCTTTATTGCATGGAGATTGTTTTACATTTGACTTTGGACGACATTTTTTTGGATTCTGATTTGCAGTTATTTTTTTTAAATACGGACATGCAGCTTACTTTTTCTCATTCCCATTGTAGTTTGTTTCCTTTCTTTAGCATTCTTTATTTTTTTTCAATACAATTTTGTTTTCATACTTCACTGTGTGGTATCATCTCATTGGTTTCATGCATGTCATGTTGGGTGTTTTCCCATTCAATTGCAACCATTGTGTGTGACGGACATGGGTTCATTAGCTTCATGAACATTGGGGGTGTAACATGTAATTTCCATTTCCATGTGGGTGAATGGGTTGCTTGGTAGGGCTTTTTGGCTGTGGAGGCTGACCATTACGCACATGATTGGGGATTGTGAGGACCTGGTGGGGGCTGCCCCTGGTGGCTGGGGGGTGGGGGTGGTGGGAGACATGAGTGGGGGCCTGGTGGAGGGTGCCCCTGCACTGCTGGGGGGTGGGGGTGGTGGGAGACATGGGTGGGGGCCTGGTGGAGGGTGCCCCTGCACTGCTGGGGGGTGGGGTGGTGGGAGACATGGGTGGGGGCCTGGTGGAGGGTGCCCCTGCACTGCTGGGGGGTGGGGGTGGTGGGAGACATGAGTGGGGGCCTGGTGGAGGGTGCCCCTGCACTGCTGGGGGGTCGGGGTGGTGGGAGACATGAGTGGGGGCCTGGTGGAGGGTGCCCCTGCACTGCTGGGGGGTGGGGGTGGTGGGAGACATGGGTGGGGGCCTGGTGGAGGGTGCCCCTGCACTGCTGGGGGGTGTGGGTGGTGGGAGACATGGGTGGGGGCCTGGTGGAGGCTGCCCCTGGTGGCTGGGGGTGGTGGGAGACATGAGTGGGGGCCTGGTGGACGGTGCCCCTGCACTGCTGGGGGGTGCCCCTGCACTGCTGGGGGGTGGGGGTGGTGGGAGACATGAGTGGGGGCCTGGTGGAGGGTGCCCCTGCACTGCTGGGGGGTGGGGGTGGTGGGAGACATGGGTGGGGGCCTGGTGGAGGCTGCCCCTGCACTGCTGGGGGGTGGGTGGTGGTGGGAGACATGAGTGGGGGCCTGGTGGAGGCTGCCCCTGGTGGCTGGGGGGTGGGGGTGGTGGGAGACATGGGTGGGGGCCTGGTGGAAGCTGCCCCTGGTGGCTGGGGAGTGGGGGTGGTGGGAGACATGAGTGGGGGCCTGGTGGAGGGTGCCCCTGCACTGCTGGGGGGTGGGGTGGTGGGAGACATGAGTGGGGGCCTGGTGGGGGCTGCCCCTGGTGGCTGGGGGTGGGGGTGGTGGGAGACATGGGTGGGGGCCTGGTGGAGGCTGCCCCTGGTGGCTGGGGGGTGGGGGTGGTGGGAGACATGAGTGGGGGCCTGGTGGAGGGTGCCCCTGCACTGCTGGGGGGTGGGGGTGGTGGGAGACATGAGTGGGGGCATGGTGGGGGCTGCCCATGGTGGCAGGGGGGTGGGGGTGGTGGGAGACATGAGTGGGGGCCTGGTGGAGGGTGCCCCTGCACTGCTGGGGGGTGGGGGTGGTGGGAGACATGAGTGGGGGCCTGGTGGAGGCTGCCCCTGGTGGCTGGGGGGTGGGGGTGGTGGGAGACATGGGTGGGGCCCTGGTGGAGGCTGCCCCTGGTGGCTGGGGGGTGGGGGTGGTGGGAGACATGAGTGGGGGCCTGGTGGAGGCTGCCCCTGGCGGCTGGGTGGTGGGGGTGGTGGGAGACATGAGTGGGGGCCTGGTGGAGGCTGCCCCTGGTGGCTGGGGGGTGGGGGTGGTGGGAGACATGAGTGGGGGCCTGGTGGATGGTGCCCCTGCACTGCTGGGGGGTGGGGGTGGTGGGAGACATGGGTGGGGGCCTGGTGGAGGCTGCCCCTGCACTGCTGGGGGGTGGGGGTGGTGGGAGACATGAGTGGGGGCCTGGTGGAGGGTGCCCCTGCACTGCTGGGGGGTGGGGGTGGTGGGAGACATGAGTGGGGGCCTGGTGGAGGGTGCCCCTGCACTGCTGGGGGGTGGGGGTGGTGGGAGACATGAGTGGGGGCCTGGTGGAGGCTGCCCTTGCACTGCTGGGGGGTGGGGGTGGTGGGAGACATGAGTGGGGGCCTGGTGGGGGCTGCCCATGGTGGCAGGGGGGTGGGGGTGGTGGGAGACATGAGTGGGGGCCTGGTGGAGGGTGCCCCTGCACTGCTGGGGGGTGGGGGTGATGTGAGACATAGGTGGGGGTCTGGTGGAGGCTGCCCCTGGTGGCTGGGGGGTGGGGGCGGTGGGAGACATGAGTGGGGGCCTGGTGGAGGGTGCCCCTGCACTGCTGGGGGGTGGGGGTGGTGGGAGACATGAGTGGGGGCCTGGTGGAGGGTGCCCCTGCACTGCTGGCGGGTGGGGGTGGTGGGAGACATGGGTGGGGGCCTGGTGGAGGCTGCCCCTGCACTGCTGGGGGGTGGGGGTGGTGGGAGACATGAGTGGGGGCCTGGTGGAGGCTGCCCCTGGTGGCTGGGGTGTGGGGGTGGTGGGAGACATGGGTGGGGGCCTGGTGGAGGCTGCCCCTGGTGGCTGGGGGGTGGGGGTGGTGGGAGACATGAGTGGGGGCTTGGTGGAGGGTGCCCCTGCACTGCTGGGGGGTGGGGGTGGTGGGAGACATGAGTGGGGGCCTGGTGGGGGCTTCCCCTGGTGGCTGGGGGATGGGGGTGGTGGGAGACATGAGTGGGGGCCTGGTGGAGGGTGCCCCTGCACTGCTGGGGGGTGGGGGTGGTGGGAGACATGAGTGGGGGCCTGGTGGAGGGTGCCCCTGCACTGCTGGGGGTTGGGGGTGGTGGGAGACATGGGTGGGGGCCTGGTGGAGGCTGCCCCTGCACTGCTGGGGGTGGGGGTGGTGGGAGACATGAGTGGGGGCCTGGTGGAGGCTGCCCCTGGTGGCTGGGGGGTGGGGGTGGTGGGAGACATGGGTGGGGGCCTGGTGGAGGCTGCCCCTGGTGGCTGGGGGGTGGGGGTGGTGGGAGACATGAGTGGGGGCCTGGTGGAGGGTGCCCCTGCACTGCTGGGGGGTGGGGGTGGTGGGAGACATGAGTGGGGGCCTGGTGGGGGCTGCCCATGGTGGCAGGGGGGTGGGGGTGGTGGGAGACATGAGTGGGGGCCTGGTGGAGGGTGCCCCTGCACTGCTGGGGGGTGGGGGTGGTGGGAGACATGAGTGGGGGCCTGGTGGATGCTGCCCCTGGTGGCTGGGGGGTGGGGGTGGTGGGAGACATGGGTGGGGGCCTGGTGGAGGCTGCCCCTAGTGGCTGGGGGGTGGGGGTGGTGGGAGATATGGTGGGGGCCTGGTGGAGGGTGCCCCTGCACTGCTGGGTGGTGGGGGTGGTGGGAGACATGAGTGGGGGCGTGGTGGAGGGTGCCCATGGTGGCAGGGGGGTGGGGGTGGTGGGAGACATGAGTGGGGGCCTGTTGGAGGGTGCCCCTGCACTGCTGGGGGGTGGGGGTGGTGGGGGCCTGGTGGAGGCTGCCCCTGGTGGCTGGGGGGTGGGGGTGGTGGGAGACATGGGTGGGGGCCTGGTGGAGGCTGCCCCTGGTGGCTGGGGGTGGGGGTGGTGGGAGACATGAGTGGGGGCCTGGTGGAGGCTGCCCCTGGTGGCTGGGGGGTGGGGGTGGTGGGAGACATGAGTGGGGGCCTGGTGGAGGCTGCCCCTGGCGGCTGGTGGGTGGGGGTAGTGGGAGACATGAGTGGGGGCCTGGTGGAGGGTGCCCCTGCACTGCTGGGTGGTGGGGTGGTGGGAGACATGAGTGGGGGCCTGGTGGAGGCTGCCCATGGTGGCAGGGGGGTGGGGGTGGTGGGAGACATGAGTGGGGGCCTGTTGGAGGGTGGCCATGGTGGCAGGGGGGTGGGGGTGGTGGGAGACATGAGTGGGGGCCTGGTGGAGGCTGCCCATGGTGGCAGGGGGGTGGGGGTGGTGGGAGACATGAGTGGGGGCCTGGTGGAGGGTGACCCTGCACTGCTGGGGGGTGGGGGTGGTGGGAGACATGAGTGGGGGCCTGGTGGAGGGTGCCCCTGCACTGCTGGGGGGTGGGGGTGGTGGGAGACATGGGTGGGGGCCTGGTGGAGGCTGCCCCTGCACTGCTGGGGGGTGGGGGTGGTGGGAGACATGAGTGGGGGCCTGGTGGAGGGTGCCCCTGGTGGCTGGGGGGTTGGGGTGGTGGGAGACATGAGTGGGGGCCTGGTGGAGGGTGACCCTGCACTGATGGGGGGTGGGGGTGGTGGGAGACATGAGTGGGGGCCTGGTGGGGGCTGCCCATGGTGGCAGGGGGGTGAGGGTGGTGGGAGACATGAGTGGGGGCCTGGTGGAGGGTGCCCCTGCACTGCTGGGGGGTGGGGGTGTTGTGAGACATAGGTGGGGGTCTGGTGGAGGCTGCCCCTGGTGGCTGGGGGGTGGGGGTGGTGGGAGACATGAGTGGGGGCCTGGTGGAGGGTGCCCCTGCACTGCTGGGGGGTGGGGGTGGTGGGAGACATGAGTGGGGGCCTGGTGGAGGGTGCCCCTGCACTGCTGGCGGGTAGGGGTGGTGGGAGACATGGTTGGGGGCCTGGTGGAGGCTGCCCCTGCACTGCTGGGGGGTGGGGGTGGTGGGAGACATGAGTGGGGGCCTGGTGGAGGCTGCCCCTGGTGGCTGGGGGGTGGGGGTGGTGGGAGACATGGGTGGGGGCCTGGTGGAGGCTGCCCCTGGTGGCTGGGGGGTGGGGGTGGTGGGAGACATGAGTGGGGGCCTGGTGGAGGGTGCCCCTGCACTGCTGGGGGGTGGGGGTGGTGGGAGACATGAGTGGGGGCCTGGTGGGGGCTGCCCCTGGTGGCTGGGGGGTGGGGGTGGTGGGAGACATGAGTGGGGGCCTGGTGGAGGGTGCCCCTGCAGTGCTGGGGGGTGGGGGTGGTGGGAGACATGAGTGGGGGCCTGGTGGAGGGTGCCCCTGCACTGCTGGGGGGTGGGGGTGGTGGGAGACATGGGTGGGGGCCTGGTGGAGGCTGCCCCTGCACTGCTGGGGGTGGGGGTGGTGGGAGACATGAGTGGGGGCCTGTTGGAGGCTACCCCTGGTGGATGGGGGGTGGGGGTGGTGGGAGACATGGGTGGGGGCCTGGTGGAGGCTGCCCCTGGTGGCTGGGGGGTGGGGGTGGTGGGAGACATGAGTGGGGGCCTGGTGGAGGGTGCCCCTGCACTGCTGGGGGGTGGGGGTGGTGGGAGACATGAGTGGGGGCCTGGTGGGGGCTGCCCATGGTGGCAGGGGGGTGGGGGTGGTGGGAGACATGAGTGGGGGCCTGGTGGAGGGTGCCCCTGCACTGCTGGGGGGTGGGGGTGGTGGGAGACATGAGTGGGGGCCTGGTGGATGCTGCCCCTGGTGGCTGGGGGGTGGGGGTGGTGGGAGACATGGGTGGGGGCCTGGTGGAGGCTGCCCCTAGTGGCTGGGGGGTGGGGGTGGTGGGAGATATGGTGGGGGCCTGGTGGAGGGTGCCCCTGCACTGCTGGGGGGTGGGGGTGGTGGGAGACATGAGTGGGGGCGTGGTGGAGGGTGCCCATGGTGGCAGGGGGGTGGGGGTGGTGGGAGACATGAGTGGGGGCCTGTTGGAGGGTGCCCCTGCACTGCTGGGGGGTGGGGGTGGTGGGAGACATGAGTGGGGGCCTGGTGGAGGCTGCCCCTGGTGGCTGGGGGGTGGGGGTGGTGGGAGACATGGGTGGGGGCCTGGTGGAGGCTGCCCCTGGTGGCTGGGGGTGGGGGTGGTGGGAGACATGAGTGGGGGCCTGGTGGAGGCTGCCCCTGGTGGCTGGGGGTGGGGGTGGTGGGAGACATGAGTGGGGGCCTGGTGGAGGCTGCCCCTGGTGGCTGGGGGGTGTGGGTGGTGGGAGACATGAGTGGGGGCCTGGTGGAGGGTGCCCCTGCACTGCTGGGGGGTGGGGTGGTGGGAGACATGAGTGGGGGCCTGGTGGAGGCTGCCCATGGTGGCAGGGGGGTGGGGGTGGTGGGAGACATGAGTGGGGGCCTGGTGGAGGGTGGCCATGGTGGCAGGGGGGTGGGGGTGGTGGGAGACATGAGTGGGGGCCTGGTGGAGGCTGCCCATGGTGGCAGGGGGGTGGGGGTGGTGGGAGACATGAGTGGGGGCCTGCTGGAGGGTGACCCTGCACTGCTGGGGGGTGGGGGTGGTGGGAGACATGAGTGGGGGCCTGGTGGAGGGTGCCCCTGCATTGCTGGGGGGTGGGGGTGGTGGGAGACATGGGTGGGGGCCTGGTGGAGGCTGCCCCTGCACTGCTGGGGGGTGGGGGGGATGGGAGACATGAGTGGGGGCCTGGTGGAGGGTGCCCCTGGTGGCTGGGGGGTTGGGGTGGTGGGAGACATGAGTGGGGGCCTGGTGGAGGGTGACCCTGCACTGATGGGGGGTGGGGGTGGTGGGAGACATGAGTGGGGGCCTGGTGGAGGGTGCCCCTGCACTGCTGGGGGGTGGGGGTGGTGGGAGACATGAGTGGGGGCCTGGTGGAGGCTGCCCCTGCACTGTTGGGGGGTGGGGGTGGTGGGAGACATGAGTGGGGGCCTGGTGGGGGCTGCCCATGGTGGCCGGGGGGTGGGGGTGGTGACAGACATGAGTGGGGGCCTGGTGGAGGGTGCCCCTGCACTGCTGGGGGGTGGGGGTGGTGGGAGACATGGGTGGGGGCCTGGAGGAGGGTGCCCCTGCACTGCTGGGGGGTGGGGGTGGTGGGAGACATGGGTGGGGGCCTGGTGGAGGCTGCCCCTGCACTGCTGGGGGGTGGGGGTGGTGGGAGACATGAGTGGGGGCCTGGTGGAGGGTGCCCCTGCACTGCTGGGGGGTGGGGGTGGTGGGAGACATAAGTGGGGGCCTGGTGGGGGCTGCCCATGGTGGCAGGGGGGTGGGGGTGGTGGGAGACATGAGTGGGGGCCTGGTGGAGGGTGCCCCTGCACTGCTGGGGGGTGGGGGCGGTGGGAGACATGGGTGGGGGCCTGGTGGAGGCTGCCCCTGGTGGCTGGGTGGTGGGGGTGGTGGGAGACATGAGTTGGGGCCTGGTGGAGGGTGCCCCTGCACTGCTGGGGGGTGGGGGTGGTGGGAGACATGAGTGGGGGCCTGGTGGAGGGTGCCCCTGCACTGCTGGGGGGTTGGGGTGATGAGGGGGGCCTGGTGGAGGCTGCCCCTGGTGGCTGGGGGGTGGGGGTGGTGGGAGACATGGGTGGGGGCCTGGTGGAGGCTGCCCCTGGTGGCTGGGGGTGGGGGTCGTGGGAGACATGAGTGGGGGCCTGGTGGAGGGTGCCCCTGCACTGCTGGGGGGTGGGGTGGTGGGAGACATGAGTGGGGGCCTGGTGGGGGCTGCCCCTGGTGGCTGGGGGGTGGGGGTGGTGTAGACATGAGTGGGTGCCTGGTGGAGGGTGCCCCTGCACTGCTGGGGGGTGGGGGTGGTGGGAGACATGAGTGGGGGCCTGGTGGAGGGTGCCCCTGCACTGCTGGGGGGTGGGGGTGGTGGGAGACATGGGTGGGGGCCTGGTGGAGGCTGCCCCTGCACTGCTGGGGGGTGGGGGTGGTGGGAGACATGAGTGGGGGCCTGGTGGAGGCTGCCCCTGGTGGCTGGGGGGTGGGGTGGTGGGAGACATGGGTGGGGGCCTGGTGGAGGCTGCCCCTGGTGGCTGGGGGGTGAGGGTGGTGGGAGACATGAGTGGGGGCCTGGTGGAGGGTGCCCCTGCACTGCTGGGGGTGGGGGTGGTGGGAGACATGAGTGGGGGCCTGGTGGGGGCTGCCCATGGTGGCAGGGGGGTGGGGGTGGTGGGAGACATGAGTGGGGGCCTGGTGGAGGGTGCCCCTGCACTGCTGGGGGGTGGGGTGATGGGAGACATGAGTGGGGGCCTGGTGGAGGCTGCCCCTGGTGGCTGGGGGCTGGGGGTGGTGAGAGACATGGGTGGGGGCCTGGTGGAGGCTGCCCCTGGTGGCTGGGGGGTGGGGGTGGTGGGAGACATGAGTGGGGGCCTGGTGGAGGGTGCCCCTGCACTGCTGGGGGGTGGGGGTGGTGGGAGACATGAGTGGGGGCCTGGTGGAGGCTGCCCCTGCACTGCTGGGGGGTGGGGGTGGTGGGAGACATGGGTGGGAGCCTGGTGGAGGCTGCCCCTGCACTGCTGGGGGGTGGGGGTGGTGGGAGACATGCATTGTTGATCAGTAGTGCAAGGTGACATGTGGGTTGGCTGAGGGGCATGCCCATGGTGGATGGGCTGCCTGCGGGACATGAGCAGGGGTGCAGGGTAGTCCCCCGTGGTGTGGGCTGCCTGCAGGGGCTGTGGAGGTTGTGGAGCGTACACCTGGGAGGACCCACACGGCCAATTCACGTGTAGTACTCCCCAGAACCTCAGAAATACACATTCCCTGCTGTAATCGCGTGTGCAACTTCCCGCGCACCCCTGAAATACACGTACCCTGCTCGCACTGGGACAATCGCGTGTGGAACTTCCCGCGCACCCTTGAAATACACGTACCCTGATGGAATCGCTTGTGGAACTTCCCGCGCACCCATGGAATACACGTACCCTGCTCGCACTGGCCCATTCGCGTGTGGAACTTCCCGCGCACCCCTGAAATGCACGTACCCTGCAGAAATCGCGTGTGGAACTTCCCGCGCAACCCTGAAATACACGTACCCTGCTTGCACAGGGCCAGTCGCGTGTGGAACTTCCCGCGCACCCCTGCAATACACGTTCCCCGCTTGGCGTTTGCTGTTTGCCAGCCCGGTGAACTGGTCCAGGGTTAGCGCAGCCCTTTGCGATGATTTAGCGATTTTGATGGCTTTTCCTTGCGCAAGGGCGTTCTTGGGGGCGTTACTGGCGCTGCTGCAGGGTCGCTGCGATTCTCTGCGCCATGGCTGGTTTGGAAGCCTAAAATCCATGAATACGGTGTGCGCGGAAATCGGTTTTAGCGCACGTGCCTGGCGCAGTCAATCGCACGCGGACACTCTGCGCCAGCCGCTTGCGACACTTTTCTGCGAAATTCTATGAATTACCCTGATAATATTTGTGTTTTACATTTTTAAATGAATTTCCTTACTCCCTAGTCTTAAATCAGTTTTGTCTGTTGCGTTTCTCCATGCCCCCCACTCTTCTGTGTTTATGTCTGCGTCCTGATGCCTGCAGGCTTTGGCGCAGGCGCGCTATAAATACATTTTTTCTTAAAAATTACAAAAAATGATGTACTGAATTACTAAGAAGGAAAGGTATATCTTTGCTATGTGGATTATTTTAGTGCTTTCGATTGTGTCTCCCATCCTATTTTGTGGAGTATAGATCCGACATTCTTATATTTTTTGAAGCAGTTGTATTTGAATACCTCTGTGGGGGTTCCAATAGATCAATTGGGACAGAATACTACAACAGTAAAGACTAATTGTGGCTTCAGACAGAGTTGTGTTTTGTCACCCCTGTTATATTACCTTTATGTTGTGGACATGGACACGTACATCAGAAAGTGTCAAAATGCCCTCCTGTATAGGAAAGATAGCAGTGCCTTGGTTAGCATATGCAGACAATACAGTACTATTAGATTGCACCCCTATAGGAAGTCAGGTGACCATGAAGGCTTTATACAGTTTTGCTATGGTGAATAATATGAAAATAAACCTCAAGGAGACAAAGGTAATGATCACCGGGAAACAGCGCAGTAGTAAAAAGTGTTTTAATTTAATTGGAAATTAGATGGAGAAATATTACAAGTGGAGAATAGTTATGTCTTTTTAGGCATTCTATAAGTCATTATTTTTATGGGAATTATATTTCACTGAAGATTTATAAAAAAAAAAAATGATGGTAATAAGAAATTGTATTGCTCAAAAAGGAGGTCATAATGTTGCAGGACATCTTGACATTTGTAAAGTTTTTGAACATCAGTCTATAAATAACTCTGCCCAGCCTTTTGTTTTTGGATTAAGTCATACTTACCTGGATCCTCACTTTGAAAAGCTTACCTTCTGCATCCACTGCTGCACTGATACAATACCTACGCCTCTGGGCTTTCATTGCCAAGTCTAAAACACGCTGCCAGTTCCCACAGTCCATACCCAATGATCCACATCCATAAGGCCTACCAAAAAAAAAAGAAAAGAACAAACAAGAAGTCACATTTCCCAGTAAGTTTGCACATAAGTGTGTGCTCTCAGGAACTAGAATCGGCCATGAACACCATGCCAGTACTTTACTAGCAAGAGAAAATAGGCGATTTTATGTGCCCAACCTGCCACTTTCCCTTTACAAGACTACTACCAGATATTCACCATATTATGAAAAGTAGCCAATATCCTGACCGTGTTGGAGCATTGGTTGCCCAAAGATCTCCAGTAAGTAACATAACTCACCCCTTCCCAGGAGTGAAGCAACTCCCATCAAGATTCAACTCACTGGTGACACAAGAGTTTAGACCACTGCTTTGTTGAGGAAAAGTTTGGCAGGGTAGGGAATTTCTAGGCACATACATTCTCTGGGGCACTAGTATACACTATATAGATCACAAGCATCCATTATACTGATTATCCTCCCTGTACCCCATCTGTGTAGGAAGGGAAAGACGTGGGAGGTGAATTTGAAGCACAGTATGGTGGAATGATCCAAGTTTTCCCCATTCTTTTGGGGGTCTGTTTGGTTCCCGATACCATTTATGGGGAAGTCAGACAGACCCACCCTGGAATTGAGGGCTATCATCTGGAGCAGGCAGCCAGAATTGCTGTGTTCCCTGGAATATGCAACAGAAATTGGTATGGTAACAGGCATTCAAGAGTGAACTTAACGTGTGATGGCAGAAATGCACATTTAGGGTTGTTCTTTAACTCAAAGCATCTATGTCATTCACAGGATGACAGTTTTCAGGTTTTTCAGACTGCACTAAACACCTGACAAATACAATCTACGAGCTTTTTATATGCTTGTTGAAGAAAGTTGCCAAGCTTTCATCCTCTACCAGTCATTATAGTCTACATGCATATTTTCCTATTACTACCATGAAGAATATTTAATAGTTTTAGAGTTATATGAACGGTAGTGGGCATTGTCTCCTGGCAACTTTACTTTGGAATGCACCATACGACATGTCTATTTATTCACAGTTATCACTCAATGAACACCTATCACCGTTGGAAGTATGTAAAATGTTGATTATGTTCAATAATTTCACCTCAGCAGGGTTCCAGATGCACATTTCCAAAGTCAAATACATTGAATACCATTAAGTTGGCTAATATTAACTCCTTTTATAACAGAACCTGGAATATATTTAAATATTCTGTGAATAAAATGCAACTAAAAGCAACTACAGTTCTATCTGCCTTGTCCTTCGACTCCATCCTCGAGCCTCCCTTACCTTGCTTCATTGGCTCACTTTCCACAACTGTATTATTTTTAATTTCCTATGTATTGTCTCGAAGTGTTTACTTGGTCAAGTGTCTTTCTAAGTGGCGTCCTTAGTTTCTTTGTACACACCGCTTAATCTCTCCATGCTGTCTCTTTATTTCATTTGTCTGTACCTCAAGGACGTCATTTAGGGGTCGCCAAGGGTCGCAACTGTGACCCCCTGAGGTCTCCATTGCTGCCCCTGTGGTCTCCCTTGCTACCCCTAAAACAATACACTTTTTTTCTTTTTTTAAATTGAGGCTCCTGGGCTGTGTGGCCAGCAGCATGCTCTTTGTTTCTGGAGTGGCTGGTTTTCTAATAGCTGTAGCCCGCATGTGATCTGCAGGTTGCAGGGTCGTCTCCCGGCAAGGTCAACTCAGCCTTTCATCCTGCTGAGGTTGATAAATGAGTACCAAGTCAGGTTGTGTGATTGATATTGTATATATATTTGTTCTATATGAAGCGCTTAAACGTAAGTGCTATATCATTTGGCCTTGGACGTCAGCTTGCATTCACAGTGATTTGGTAAATGGGCCTATACGCGCTGATATTAACGATACATAGGGTGATTCATTTTTTAATTAAATGTATATCACTTCAGAGTGATATTGTAACCATATATTTCGTAGTGTACTTAGAAACAATGCTATGTGAAGCCACTTCCATTTTGTCAAGGGGTGAAAGGTCGTGTTCCATCACTTCCCATGATGTCACTTTGGGCCAGAGTGAAATGACATCACTTCCTGTGATGTCACCAGAGATCAAGGGTGATGTGATGTCACTTCCGCTAGCACTGGCATTTTGGTGAAATAACGTTCAATCTCCTTTTTGGGCATCGTTCTTGTTAGCCCCAAAATATTGGAATATACTACCTCTGCATATTCATTCTGGTTCTTCCATTGCCATCTTCGGTTCATTACTTAAATATATTTTTCTTTCTTTGTCTACGTTTTTGTCTGTTATTGATAATCATGGTTGTATCATGTCACTCGTTTATGACTACATTTGTATGTTTATGTACCTTTCTATGATTTAATATGTTTATTTATTATTTTTTTTAACTTATTTTAGTATTTTTATAGCGCACTGCAACCCGTGGGCATAGAGGCGCTGAGAAGAATACATATGCAGGCTTGCTTGAGGGTTACAAGATAGCGGCCCAGTACAGTTAATAGAACAGTTACATTGAATATAGTAGGTTACAAGTCATAGACAGTCATAAACTGAGACAATAGGGGGAGGCAATTTAGGTAAAAAGCTTAGTCTTCAGGGCTTTACAGAAGGTTGTGTGTGATTCGATCATCCTGAGTTGGGCAGGGAGGGTGTTCCAGTGACTTGCAGCCAAGGTAGGGAAACTGGAGCCACCGGCTCTGACTCTTCCTGTATGAGAAACAGTGAGGCGATTGGCATACGCAGACCTGGACGGTCTGGCGGGTGTTTTTATGGAGATCCTCTGAGCAGGTAGGTAGGTGCCAGTCCATGGATGCATTTGTGTGCAATGACCAGTGTTTTGAAAATGATCCTTTCTTTGATGGGCAGCCAATGGATCTGCCTTCTCACCCCAGAGATGTGCTCTCTGCGATCAATACCCGTTGCGGCCCTTAAGGGATTGTTTTGATCAACATGAAGTTTTGCTAGCTTTTTTTGGGAGCTGCCGGCCTAGAGTACGTTGCAATAATCAAGCCTAGATCCTATAATGGCCCTTGTAATGGTGATGCAGTTGTCTTGTGATAAGAAAGGCCTCACTGCATTAATTAGTTTGGAGTGGTAAGCAGCTGAAGAAGCAATGGCATTAACCTGTCTGTCCATGGACATGCTAGGCTCCAGGTATACGCCTAGAGTCTTGATGGCTTGGGAAATGGTAATGGGGATGTTGTCTATTGTAAATGTGCTGTATTGCGCATCAGGTTTACTGAGTGGGGTTGTGGACCCAATTAGCAAGAGTTCTGTTTTCTCGCTGTTTAGGCACAGCCAGTTTTCAGCCATCCAGGACTGGATTGTGGAGTAGATGTGATTGATAGTATTTGTGTCTGTCTGGTAGTCACAAGTCAGAGGTATGAGCACCTGTGTGTCATCCGCATAGTTGGTATATGCGATGCCCATGGAGTCAAGAAGTTGGAACAGTGGCCACTTGAAGAGGTTGTAGAGAGTTGGTGATATGCAGGACCCTTGAGGGACACCTCATTTGATAGGGCTAGGGACGGCACTAGAGGAGTCGGAGAATCCCTTCATCACTCTCTCTTTGAGGAAGGATGATATCCATTTGCAGGCTTTTGGGGAGAAGTTGGCAGTGGAGGACAGATGATGACATAGGGTCTTGTGATCTACCAAAATCGAATGTGGCTGACAGGTCTAACAAGAGAAGGAGAGCAGGCCTGCCGGCATCTCTTAAGTAATTGGCTTAGCCCTAGGAGCTGGTTTTCTTCCAAGACTTTTTGAACTTGCAGGTAGGCTGCTTTATCAAGAATCTTGAGCAGGAAAGGGACAGTCGTGATTGGTCTGTAGTTCCCTGGGACCATTGGGTCAAGGGAGGTTTTCTTTAGGAGTGGGCGGACCCAGACCTCCTTCAGTGAGGTAGGTACCTGAGCTGAGTGGAATGATGAATTAATGAAGGCGGTGATGAGGGGAGCCAGGGAGTGGGCACGTTCTTTTATGATGTGTGCCGGGCAGGCATCCCCTTTGCAGTTAGAAGGCTTAATGGATTTGATAAGGTCTATAACTTCTGCTTCAGTCAGGTCAGAGAAGTCAAAGGTGGGTAATTCCTCGGATGCAGTGGGTGCAGTGGGTGGGGGGGAGGGGGGCTGAGTTTCTAGGATGGATAGTAAAGGTTTGTGGTGCACTATAATTTTAGCGTGCAGCGTGTCAAGCTTGTCTAGCATAGCGGTTTGAATAGTGTTGCACCAGGACTCATCCTTGATGATGGTTGAAGGAGGGGTGGTAGGAGTCTCAAGTTCCCTGAAGATTGCAAAGATCTCTTTGGTTCCAGATTTGGCATTGTGGATCCTGGAGTTGAAGGATGCAGCTTTAGCCTGAGTGATGGCTGTTTTGTACTGTTTAGAACAATATTTGAAAGCTGTTTAGTTTTATCGTTAGGGTTATTTCTCCAGGCTGCAAGCAGGCGCCTTTTAGAGGACTGTAATTCTATAAGTTCTTGGGTGAACCAGGCGTTCGACTGATTTTATTTCTTCGCTTTCTTAAGTGTGAGCGGTGCTATGGTGTCTACGGCGCAGGTGATGACTTGCTTAATGGTGTTGGCGCGGAGGTTAGGATCATTCGGGAAGGAATGCTGGAGGGCAGGAACTAGGAGGTGGGGAAGGAGGTTTTCGGTAGTGAGTCTACGCGAGCTTCTAGAGAGGGCTGCAGGCAGAGCTCGGTTGGAACTGGTGGGCCCTGTGGTGGTGTCAATGTTGAGCTTGATGCAGAAGTGATCTGACCAAGGGATGGGGGAGATGTCGGGGATAAGGATGGGACAGTTGTGATGCGCTACCCAGTCAAGCATCCGGCCTTTAGTGTGGGTAGGCTCAGTGATGGACTGGATAAACCCTAAGGTGGACAAAGCTTTATGTAGAGTGGAGGATTGGGCATCGTTCCTGTCGTTGAGGCCAAGATTAAGGTCACCTAGTAGCACTATCTTGGAGGTTTTTTTGATGTTGTTGGACAGAGCATGTATGAGAGACTCTTGGAACTCAGAGGAAGGGCCAGGAGGACGATACACTAGATGGAAGGCTATGGTGGAGGTGGGCGAGGTCGGAGTTTGATTAGAAGATATTTAGCGTTGGAACCTAAGTCACTTTGAATTCTTCTAATGTTAAGAGTGTCTCTGGCAATAATGGGAACACCTCCTCCTCTTTGGCCGACCCTATCCTGTCTAAAGATGGTTTTAATCGTTGGGGATGGCCAGGGAGAGGGCAGGGCTGGATGATTCTTGGAGCCAGGTTTCACAGATGAAGAGAAGGTCTAGGTGGTCACAGGTAATCAGGTCGTGAACATCCAGGGTGTGAGCAGGGATTGACCTGGCATTGACCAGGGCACATTTCAGGGCAGGTGTGCTGCTGCTGTTTGAGGCTAGTGGGTTTGCGGGCTTAATACCTGTAGGGTCCTTTTGTGTAGTGGAGAGGTGGGCACATAGGCATGGGTATCAGCAGGGTTAACCATGGGGGCATTAAGCAGACAGGCATGTCAATCAATAGCAGTAACACAGGCAGTAGGCACACATGCATTGCAATCAGCAGCAGTATCAGGGTTGACCATGGGGGCAGTAGGCTCACAGACATGGCTATCAGCAGCAATATCAGGGTTGACCATGGGGGCAGAAGGCACACAGGCATGGCTATCTGCAGGGCTAGCCATAGGGGCACTGAGCAGATAGGCATGGCAGTCAATAGCAGTAACAGAGGCAGTAGGCACACATGCATGACAATCAGCAGCAGCATCAGCGTTGACCATGGGGGCAGTAGGCACACAGGCATGGCTATAAGCAGAACTAGCCATAGGGGCACTGAGCAGATAGGCATGGCAGTCAATAGCAGTAACAGAGGCCGTGGGCACACATGCATGACAATCAGCAGCAGTATCAGGGTTGACCATGGGGGCAGTAGGCACACAGGCATGGCTATCAGCAGGGCTAGCCATAGGGGCAGTGAGCAGATAGGCATGGCAGTCAATAGCAGTAACAGAGGCAGTAGGCACACATGCATGACAATCAGCAGCAGTATCAGGGTTGACCATGGGGGCAGTAGGCACACAGGCATGGCAATCAGCAGGGTTAACCACAGGGGAAGTGGTCACACGGGCATGGAAGTCTGCAAAGGCATAAGGCTGACAAATGCGGGTAGGTGAGTTGGCTTGCAGCGTTGTTGTCGCTGTGTCTCTAGAGACTCGTTCGTGGGCTCCTAGGGGTCCGCCCCTGAAGTGGGGATTGTGTTGAGCAGGCGCATTGGGACAGGAAGCTCTGTTGTGGGCTAGTGCTATGGTTTGAGAGCACAGGCTAGGTGAGATGAGCGCAGATTTGTCATTACATTCCCTTGACCGCATTCTTAGGCGGGCGTTGCGGATGGTGACAGGGGGCGGGGAAGTAGGATTGTGCTTCTGAGTGAAGCGTGTGCCGAGTCGCTCGTTCCTAAGGTTTGCAGGCCAGAAAGGATGTGAGGTTCGCGCAGAAAGGGGAGCATGACCCTTACCTTTAGCAGCCCAGCGGGGCCTGGTAGATGGCAGCTCCGAGCAGCGGAGAGCTGCAGAGAGGGAGAAAGGCCTTGTCCCACGGCCTTCTCCCTGCAGCTTCACCCGCCGGTCTCCTCCTCCTCTCTTTAAGGCAGGAAGGGAGGAGCTGGCAGGGTGTAGTGGCCAATTGGGAACTGGAGTCGGCCCGATGATTTTCGCTGGCATGTTCCCGCTCTGGGAGATGTTTTCACGGGTTGCCTGGGCAACCAGCACGGCCTCCTCACAGCTCCGTGCACTTTCGTATTTCGGCTGCAGCAATGTGGATTGGGCTTGCGGCGGCTGTCTGTGGCTGTCTCTCCTAGTCCAGGCAGCTCAGTCTTGTTCATGAGGCATGATCCCTCGCAGCGGAGCTACAGAGAGAGAGAAAGGCCTTGTCCCACGGCCTTCTCCCTGCGGCTTCGACTGCCGGTCTCCTCCTCCTCCCTTTAAGGCAGGAGGGGAGGAGCTGGCAGGGTGTAGTGGGCAATTGGGAACTGGAGTCGGCCCGATGATTTTCGCGGGGATGTTCATGCTCTGGGAGATGTTTTCACGGGTTGCCTGGGCAACCAGCACGGCCTCCTCACGGCTCCGTGCACTTTCGTATTTCGGCTGCAGCAATGTGGATTGGGCGGGGGGCGGCTGTCTGTGGCTGTCTTTCCTAGTCAAGGCGGCGCAGTCTTGTTCATAAGGCATGATCCCTCGCAGCGGAGCAGCAGAGAGGGAGAAAGGCCTTGTCCCAAGGCCTTCTCCTTGCAGCTTCAAACGCTTCAGTGAAAGCGCACTATAAAGTACAATGAAGTACAAATACAAAAGTGGAATATAGATATTGCATGTATTCTATGCTGCTTAAAAAAGTCACCCACCTCAAATTCATTTTTAAAATATAACGTTGGCAAGAACACACACACACACACACACACACACTCTTCCCCTTTCCAGCCCAAAGCCCTTTGCTCTCTAGCTGTCAGTTACTAAATACCAGTGCATCCATGAAGTTGGTTGTGAACAAATATAAATCTTCTGAAATGATATTCATTATGCAGCACCACTCCTACCTTGATCCCTCTTTTTCAAGATGACCTGGAGAATGCTTTACCCTTTTTGCAGAGCCTATTCCAGGAGGAACTGTTAATGCTTTCTGAGCTGTAAGTGTGCATTTCACGCTGTGCCTGCTGAAACACTTTTCAGATAATTCACTTCCTCGCGAAGCATTGAGAGGAAGGTGATTCACTTGATTTAATGGGATATCAGGGCAGCCGGCAATGCATAATCTGCGATAGCGGGCTCTTGACATGTCTTTTTGAAGAAGAGAGTGCTTGTTTATTATAGTTTAGGAAATAAAAATAAATAAAACAACACTGTTGACATCTAAAGAAAAGACATAGGGCCTCATTACACGGTAGGCGGTAAGGGTTTAACGGTACCGTTATTTTACCGGTACTGGTAAATCCTTACCGCCTTACTACGAGGTCCCTTTGCGGGTTGGGGAATTTGACGCCTGCTTTTTGCAGGCGTTAAAAACCAACCTGCAAAGGGACCAGTGGAGCTAATTACGGTACCGCAATTTGCTGTACCGTAATTAGAGCCTTCCCCATTCCCATAGAGCCCTATGGGGCAAAAATGGGAATGGGGAAGGGCAATGGTGGAAGGGGGAATTACCGCCCCGCCAACCTTGGAATAGGGCGGTAATTCCCCTTTCCACCAAGGCGGTGTCGGTATTTTACCGGCATGAACCATGGCGCTAATAGCGCCATGGTTTACCGCCTACCGTGTAATGAGGCCCATAGTTGTTAAAATCAGTCTCTCAAACATTTATGTCTGATAATAACTCATTCTGGTCCATTGAGATGTGATATTTAAACGGTGTTTTCGAACTGGTATGGAACGGATTTTAATGAAATCCTCAGGAAGTTAATACAGGCTAAGGGGGTCTCGGAAAAGGATTGCACTACAGATTTATTAAGAAGGTGACTGCTTAGAAAACGGTAAAAGATAGGGCCTCATATTGCGTTGCAGAAAGTCTAAGGGCCTAATTCATGGAACGTTTAGAGCAAAGTGACTTTTTGTGGAGAAAATCCACTTGGCACTGCAAAAGTAGTGTTTGCACTGCGCTAAATGGGCCTTATTCGCATATGAAGCACTCAGGGCCTCATCACGAGTTGGCGGTATCCCGACTGGGATACTGCACCATCTTTATTTGTGTAAGCACCCACCCATCCGGTGGTATTACCGCTGTTTCACAGGTTGGGTGCTAACTGTTAATCCCCATTCCCCATTGTGTCCTTTGAACTCAATGGGGAATTTTCGGCCCAATTACCATGCAGTAATACCGCCGGTGGTAATTGTGCCGAAAATTGTCATTTTTCCACCCCCAGCTCTGAGCTGGGGGTAAACACGCCAGACTCAAGATTGGGTGGACCCTTAAATGCGGTGGAAACACTGTGACTGCTTCATTTAAGGGTTACCACCCAATTCGTGATCAGGCCCTAAGTCTGCTCTATTTAGTGCTTTTTTGTGAATTAGGCCGATTCAGCGTGCTGCAAAATGACTGTGCTCCTCAAAAATACACGTTGCACCGCTCTGTGAATTAGGGCCGGTGGAACGTGTGTACTGGCAGTGCAAAGTCACTTTTCTCGACGCTAAATGTTCCATGAATTAGGCCCTAAGAAACACATTGCAATATCTCCAGTTTCAGCTAGTGGCAGAACAGTCACACAGTGTGCTTTATATCACTTTTCAACAACCAAAGCATAACAGTTTCAGCAGTAAAGGTATGTGTGTTGGTTATCTTTTTTTTCAGAAACCATATAATTTAGTATACAGTTACATATTATATCCATACAGAAAACGCCCTATCTAAAGTAACTATAAAAGGTTGAATCATTAGTTAATACAGTGGGGGTCATTTGGACCCAGGCGCAAAGCGATACCGGGCACCAGTAATGACACTGGTGCCGGTAATCCCTTTGTGCCCTATTCCGAGGTCCCTTTGCTGGTCCTTCCTTAATGCCTGGTTTTAGCAGGCGTTAAGGACGGTACCCGCAAAGGGACTTCTAAGCTAATAACGGTACCGTAATTTACTGTACCGTTATTAGCACCCTCCCCATTCCCATTGAGCCCTATGATGGGAATAGGGAATGGTATTTTCAAAGGGAACTTACCGGTCCCGCAAAGGTCGTTCTACACCGCTAAGTCCCCATTGAACCAGGGCGGACACAGTACCGGTAATGGTGCTAGTCATGGCGCTAATAACGCCATGACTAACACCAACCTCGGAATGAGGCCCAGTTTATAGCAATGAAATGTGATTTAATTCAATAGAATTCTGGCAGTAAACATAGCCTACCATATACATTACATTGTAAAGGTTTACCAAGTCAAAACGAAACAATATGCCACAACACACCAAGGGAGAGAGAGGGGGGCGGATATCCACAGGATTAATGCAAGTTGAGTGGAGCTTGACAAATAATTAACACATAATGTCCATTTCAATTCATACTTTAACAACAATGGGGATGAAGCTAAGCATTTTTCAAGACTGTGAACATTACGCAAATAGTCATTGAACCACAATACGCAGTAAAAGAACAAATAAAGCACATGCTTGTTTATCAAATATATCTTTTAGCAACATGCTACCAAATAACAGGTGTTCATAACTAAATGATAAGTGTAACCAAAACATTAACATGATGACAACCCATACCTGTTCCCAATATTCTTTCCTAAATTTACAGTCAACAATCATGTGTTTATAGGAGCCTTCCATTTCTAAGCAAACCTGCGGTTATTATCTAGTGAAAGATTGCATTGAAACAATCTAGAGGCAGTAGCAAATACCCTGTGTTGAAAGAAATATAAAGGTTGTGTTAGGCTCGCTGGCGTGCTGATTACTAAATCACATTCCCGTTCCCATGTTAGTTCAGACACCTATCTCGGCTCATTCATGGAATTAGAATTATGAATTGTATAAATCATGGAGTGTGTTGGCTATCTTTAAGTACTAACAGAGTGTCAACTACAAGATGGCTTCAATTGAGACTACAGAACACAACAGTCTCAAAACGTGCAATGCAATGCTTCCTAGACATAGGCAGTTGGTAGCAGTAAAATATCACTTTTGGTCTGGGACAGTTGACGGCAGCTGGCCGGTTCTGGGGATGTTTTGGACCATCACTCCCATAATGCATCACCATTGACTATGCTGACTTGGGCTGAAGAGAGATGGAGTGCAAAAGATCACCAGGAAGGAGCACATAAAGCACAAAGTAAGAGGATCAAACATTAGAAAAGCAGACCGAACAACCAGACCTCACAAGCATCAAATGACATTCACTTTCATCAGGTATTTGAATCAATAAGGTAAAGACTCCTTTTGCAATTGCTGTATGTTCTCTAATCTGTAGGTTGCACTAAATATTATTTCATAAAAACATAAATTCAAACCATTTCCACCACCAATCTTCCAGGGCTCGAGCTATAGTGTCCGGTATGGCTTTTGATAGTGAAATGTAGCCAAAAGTAATTGACGTAATATTCAAGTTTAGTGGTTCACCACATTGTATTACAAACATGTGTTTTAATTATTGTATCAACATATAAGGTTACAAGCAGGGTCTGGATATGAGAAGAGAGAGGGAGGCTCAAGAGGCACAGCACGCCTATGTTTTTGTTTGACCATCCTCCCACAGATAGAGTGACTAGTGCTTAGTTTGTGCAGGACAATGTAACATATCAGTTTTTTCCCGTGGCTTCAACAGCATGTGATGTACTAGAGAGAGGCAGATGAAGAACAAAAGAGAAATAGAACAAGAGAGGGTACAGCTGCCCATGGGAGAAAAAAAAGAGAAGAGAGTTAGAGGAGGAGAGATGACACAGATATATTGGGCACAGAACGAGAGAGAGCAGGCACAGATGAGAGAGAGAGAGAGAGAGAGAGAGAGAGAGAGAGAGAGAGAGAGAGAGAGAGAGAGAGAGAGAGAGAGAGAGAGAGAGAGAGAGAGAGAGAGAGAGAGAGAGAGAGAGAGAGAGAGAGAGAGAGAGAGAGAGAGAGAGAGAGAGAGAGAGAGAGAGAGAGAGAGAGAGAGAGAGAGAGAGAGAGAGAGAGAGAGAGAGAGAGAGAGAGAGAGAGAGAGAGAGAGAGAGAGAGAGAGAGAGAGAGAGAGAGAGAGAGAGAGAGAGAGAGAGAGAGAGAGAGAGAACAGGAAATGGAGATAGAACACGAAAGGGAGGTGTGACATCGAGAGATGGGGCAGAAAAAGAGGGGGCTGAGAGATAGAGACGGAGGTAAATTATGTAGCAAAACTGGGCAGGCCACATAGAGGGAGAGAGGGGGCAGTGATATGTATATTACATGGCCTGCGGTAGCAGCCCTGTAGTTATGGTTAAATGCTAAACCCATAGGAAGAGCACTTTTTGGGTGGCTAATAACTTTACTCCCCCTGGACGAAGCCTCCTTTACATAGCAAAAAGAAAGCAAATTCCATAGAAATCCACAGTAAATGCTGCCTGCCATGAGTAACTGACAGGCAGTGTTTACTGAGTTTGCACATTGGAGTGTAAAAGGGAGGTGCACTGCAAAGGCGATTTTACCTGCACCTTACACCTCCTTTTTGCACTCCATTGTGCAAATGATGAAAATGACAGGGAGGAAACATGTGTGTTTTTAAGTGTGAAGTTGTGAATGGAGGAGAGCTCAGATGCAACATGGAAGCAAGACCAGGCAGAGCAACAGAGGTTTGAATCCCAGCTCCATGCGTAGAAACCACACTCAGGTATGGTATTAGGCACGTTATAAAAAAAACAATTAAATAAATGCAAATAAAATATGTGCACGCGTAACAGGTCTCCTCCATGTAATTTAACAGGAATTCGAGAAAAAAAAGCTTTGAATTGCCTTCACATAATGCACAGTAATATCATGCACAGCAGTAAACTATGTGTACGGCACTTGTGCATTGTTTGTCATCATGATTTATCCTCACCAGGCTCAATAAATATGAGCACAAATACAGTGTTTAATGAACCAACGAGCAATGGCATGCAGGATGCACCTGCAGAAAAGAGTGAACATCCTTTGTGATTACACTGTCTTTTCTACCATTTGATACTTATTTTATTTTTGTCAAAACCAGATGCACATATAGCAAGGCCAATCTCAGCTTTGCTTTTTTTTCTACTGTGCAACGGTTAGGTTCAGATAAAGATATACGTATTTTTGACTTTACGACTCAGTCCATGGGTATGGAAAAAAAGTAAACCACAGACAACTTAAACGAACTCGGTGTATTTATATTTCTGTCTTCAAGCCTCTTCCTTTACACAGGTTACACACGTAAAGCTAAAAGGTAATTAAAATGATTCACATACGAAAAGCTAAAAAGTAATTAACAAGTCAAACAATGTCTGAGGTGATTAGTGTGGTCAGTACCAATTTGTCATTCATTTCTTTCTTAAAGTTTTGAAATGACCAGTCGCAGGCCAAAGACACGAGTATATAAACCCAATAAAACAAACATTATTTGTAACATGTCGCATTTGATTAATATCTTATATTGACGTACTGGGCAAATATTCATTGATATCTTTTCCCTACCAATAAAAGGGTCTGCCATGATAAAAACAACGCTCAGCGTGAAACCAATGGCAGCCGAACCCATTGAACAATGACATGGGCCAGTAACCTGATGTTGACTCCAGAACGAATAGCCTCGGGCTTTCTGTTCTATATTCACTGAGCTGTAATGGAGTGTGTAATAGGAGATTTTAACTGGGAAATTGGGTAGATATGACCTGGACATAATGGAGCAGCCAGGCACAGGCGATGAGAAAAAAAATCTTTTCTGCTCCAGGTGTCTGACTTTTAGCCTCAGAAACATGGTTTCATGCAGCAGAGGAGCTGATATACAATATAAAACTGTGACGAACGCACACTAATCCCAAATAATGTGACACCGATAATAGTGAGGCCTGTGCATATGCAATCAATCTCATTTGAAATGAGGCAGCACATTCGATGGAGGCATACAAGAGAGGTGTAATGCTATTCAACACCATTTAACTTGCCGCATCATTTTGAGGAAATGATGAGATAAAACCTCTGCCTGCATCCCTCCTCTATCGAGTGTGCCGCCATGAAATGTATAACTAATACATTTCAACGGAATCCACCTCCGTTGTATACCTTCTCTTTTAGAACTCCCCTCCTGAGCAAGAATACCAGACATTGCACTACTATATTTGAACCATAATGGGGAGGACCACATTCTAGGCCAAGTCATATTCAATGCCTTTTAAATCAAGTTCAATTGTGAGTGATTTATTCAGCATACTCTTAGGAAGGCCTAATAGCCCTTGTATGAATTTGTTTCCTATTATTGACAATTTCATCATATCCAAATGGCCCCACAATTCGTCATCGAAGGTAGACGAAGAACATGCCTGTGTTTTGTATATGCTCATACAGCGACTAATAGCACCATTATCATGTAGAAGCCCATTACATTGTCGCTGTAATATAAGGTATGATTTTGCTATGTGTTTATCACACAATCCCTTACTATCAAACCTAATACCCAGGTAAACCTATCATAGTGGCTTGTTCGATTGGCATTCCCCACAAGGAGAGACACAATTTGGGTTCCTTTGTCCTTGCATACTGAAGCCTTGGTATTCTCTCAGACCATTCGGCTGTTTTGGAGATCAATATTTCATAATGGAAGCTCTTCTTCTGGTTCTGGGGGCACAGCTCTTTGCTTGTTATGCTTTTAATGCCAGGGTCTTCACTGATTTAACCTCAGCTATCTTCATGCCAAAAACGTGCAATTTATTCTTGTTCCTTTGGATTTGTGTGCGTCACCAACCCAGTACCATGTATTCCTAATCCATTATTAAAGGGTTATAATCTGAAAAATCTCTGAGACAATATGTGAATTGAATGCTTAGAAAGATGAATGTTTAAAGACAGTGGATTCTGTTTTTAACCCTCGATCAATTCTAAGGAACAGACACCTCCACCCGATTCACAGAAGTGGTTTATATCAGCGCAATCCCATTGGGAAAAGCTCTGTGAATAATTCTAATTGTTCTTTTATAACACTTAATACCGAGATTTGAACCTGTGTTGCTCTGCATTGTCTTGCTTCCAAGACAAACACATCTCTTCTGAGCTATCCTCCTGGGCCACTAGGTTATTTAAAAACGTCCCACATGATTTCGGAGGGCCTGCTGATAGTGGATATGCTGCCCTCTTTTCAGCAGGAATTGGGGGGAATGGTGAGAAATACTCCTGATTGCTTTTCATATTTGTACTTTTTCCGAAAAGTTATATTTTCTTTGGCTAAGATTCAGAAGAAACTTGAGCACCAATCCATAATTGACTTTGGGAAACATTTCATATAACCCAATACATTTATATTCCCAGGGTCTATTAATCAGTTCCATGACATTTTAAGATATTATCCCATGGAGTTACGTCTACCTGCATCACTATTTCACAATGAGATTTTAAGATTTCAGCAGGACTGCCGTGTCTAAAACCACCTGTGCGGTCCCAGTACTTAATTTTGTTTGCTTCTTACATTTATTTCTCACATTACAAAACACACATTTCTCCCGGGGACGCATATCATTCCGCCTTTCACTGCGGACGAATTGCATATTTAATCGTGCATTATTTTGTTTTTCCTCTCTAAGCTGTCATTGCAAATCATCAAATCTGGCTTGCTCAGTACTCTTCCTCTCACATTGATTTTTCAACCCTGCAAGCAGAGCCTGCAGTTTGGAGACCTGGGCTTTACATTTCATTAATAATGAAATCACATTCCCGAGTAAGCTTTAAAGATTCCACCTTAACTTTGTGAAGATGTTTTTTTAAGCACAAAGTCTGCACATCTTTATTTGATCTTTCTCATTTTGTTTGCCATTCAACCCTCATTTTTAGTTCATGAACATAATATTATACATATTTATTATGGGTCTCTGGCTACTCTCTGAGTTCTTTCTGCTTAGGGGAACATTGTTCATGGTGTGTGCACGGATAAGCTAGCTTCTACATGGGGTTGTCCCATTTATCTTACTGCTGAGACAATTTAGGTTCCAATTTGCCATTTTCTTCTCACGGACTGTGCCCTGAACTTTTCTTTATGTCATTTCCTGTTTGACTATCTCTTGCATTTGATGCAATCTTTTCTATATTATCTTGCTTATAGACTTCAGAACACATTTCAAAATAAAATATAATGTATATATATATATATATATATATATATATATATATATATATATATATATATACACATATTTATATATATATATATATATATATATATATATATATATATATAGTTTAAATAAATATATATATATATATATATATATATATATATATATATATATATATATATATAATAACCAAACCTAACCTGCTAGGTTTTTTTATAGGCACCTTCAAGAAAATGATGTGTAAAATACTTGCAGTATTAAAATGGTATCTAATCTTTATTTTTCCACATTGCTCATGTGCATATGACACTACAATTCTACATGTTGTGATGCATGGGTTGTGAGCACAAAAAGATGTGTTACCATATGACATCTAAGAGCACAGATCAAAAGCAGATGCATGTTTCAATTTTATCACAATGGAACAGATTGTGTGCTGGCAGTTGGCCCATGGACAGATGTGAGGCACTAAACCACAAACAAATACATTCAAACAATGTTCTTGTTCAATGTCTTTTTAGTCTTTGGTATCTTTATCAAGTGCCTATTAATCAATGCAGCTGTTAGGCATCCCCCTTATGGGACACCATAGATACATAAGGAGTCTTTTTATTTCCCCTTTTGTTCTTCTTTTTATGTTTATTTGGGTTAAATAAATGTGCATTGACCATGCTTTATATCGCTATAGAGATATTTTTCCCTGCATTGTACCAACAAATAGTTGTCAATAGTTATGCCTTCACAGAAAACAGCACATAGTTTGTAGTTTCATAATGTGACATTCATAAATGATCGACACAACGTGCACAGCAGCATCATACAAAATATGTTTCAATCCTCATCTCAGACACATTATTTCAACAACACTGCATGGGTAACATGTGGTGATCATTTTCTATAAATGAGTAATTTGATGGTGGGGAGCCGTTCCGTTTACACTGTAACATGAGCAGCTCCCCACCACCACTTTGCACTGCAAGGTGCCAATGTAAAGGGCAAAAGGTGGCACACAAACGTATACACCGCACCGCCTTTTGCTTTTCACATTTGCACACTGCAGTGCACCATGAGTAAATGCAGCTTGCATGCTGGGATGTTAGGCTGCGTTTGCTTTGTGAGCGCTGCTTGCCATGCTTACATGGCACGCAGTGCTCACAATTGAAAGTAAACCTTCCACAACGTGTTCACACCTCGGAGAGGGTTTCATTTCAATTGTACATGCTCCACATGCTGGGGTATAAAGCAGGCAGACCCGATAGGGATCTCCAGCATTTGCGTCTCCATGAAAATCCATACCAGCACAGATGCTGGAGCATTTGTAAGGTGGCGAGGAAGGAGGTGGAGGAAACACGATTTACGTTCCACCCATGCTCTGCACATACGCATGCTTGAAAATGAGCTGTGGTGTGATTTGAATATGTTAAAGCCTTACCTAAGGCTTTTACGCCTTTCAATCACGTTACATTTCTGATGAACATGAGTCCCTCTGTCTTTCTTCTGAACCGAATCGAACATATCAGATGGGTTTTGAAGATGAATCTTCTATGCACGTGTTCATGATAACAATGCATGTGTGATCCTCCTTACTTTGAAATCAAGATTAAATGAAAAACAGAAAAACAGAGACAAAAATATTTATAAATAAAAATATAGGGGAAACAAAGAATAAGACTGTTTATTTATTTTATTTGATGTGGATAATACAATCATTCTTTCAAATATATGAAAACAAGAACAATACATTTTTACAACATTTAACGACATTTCAATTTGTAAATCACAGAAAGAAAAAAGAAACAAAGGAAAAACTTATAAACATAAGAACAAAAATTAATCTGTGTACAAAATTTGAACATTGATAATGAAACCTTGTCACTAAAGGGACACAATTTGACTTCACATTTTTCCTTATTATGACGAGGTGATATAAAATGCATTTGTGATAATCTTTTTTACAAACTTCACTAAAAATCCGAAAGCAGTAAGAACAAAATACTACACACAGATATTTAAAATTACAAATTGGGTTACACGGGGTCATCATCAGAAGAAGATTTGGGAAAGATGGCATCTAAGTAGTGGATTATGGCCACTCGCATTCCCAAGTTAGAATTATTGGTTATGTTGGACCAAATATCATCCATTGACATGAAACTGTATCTGGTCAATTGGCATTTTTTGAAGTGATTCATCCTTTGATTAAATAACATTGGGCAGTATAAGATACAATGTTCCATGTTTTCTCATTGTGTTTTGTTTAAACAAAAGCGGCAGTAATTTAGATCTTTACGGATCAGGTTTCGTCTGGCCAACACTTCCGTTGTTGGCCTGAGATTTAGGCGAAACCTAAGAAATTGATGTCTAATGTAAGGACTCTGGCATTTTAGTAAATAAGATGCTGTTGAATGCAGGGCTTTGATGCTGAAGACACGAGTGTCAAAGTCCTTATATTGCAGACATAGGCTTCGGTTTTCTATCCAGTCATGAAGAAAAAGGTTTTGCTTTGCACAAACCGGATTTGTTAGATGCAAATCTAGCGTAATAGATGCGTCAGATAGGGTGTCCAAAACTGTGTTAGACCAGATTATAGTGAAAGCGGGATCCTGTGCTAGAAGATGTTGTGCCAAAATTGTCCAGGAGACCTCCGGAAGTCAGACCAAGAATGGATTTTCTGAATAAAGTGCACATCCTCCATTTGATCTGGGATTCTAAAGATGTAATTCCCAGTTCATGTCGTATTAACGGTAAGGGCGAGCTCTTAGGCAGTTGTAGTAATTGTTTCCAAAATCTTGCTTCTACAATTTGCCACCAGTTTGATTTTTTTGGTAGCATAGTTTCAAGGCCATAACGTATAGTGGGGATCACTTTCTGTTGATGAAAAAGTAAGACATGTTTCAAAGTAAATTTCCCATATTTCTTTTTAAGGACCTTGGCTTGTGTGATTAGCATACAGAGTTTGGACTGGGTATCATCTTCCAGCTCCTGAGTTGAAGAGGAGGCCTGGATGATGATGCCAAGATATTTGTAGAGATGAACTTGCGTTAGAGGGTCATTTTGTAGGTGCCAACAATGAAGCTTCACTCTTGATTGACAGTGGGTTTTGCAAATCATAATTTGTGTTTTTTGGGTATTAATTATGAGATTATTGGCAGATACATCTGATGCCAGGCTGTCCAGTAGTTTTTGTAATCCCGAAGGGGTCTGGGAGATGAGAATTATATCATCCGCATAGACGAGATGGCTTATGATGTGAGTTCCAAGTTTCGGGAATCACCCTTGGTGGCTCGTAAGGTGATTCCAAAATCAAACAGAAAAAAATTAAAAACAGAGGATGCCAAAATGCAACCTTGTTTGAGGCCCCGAGCAGTATTAATAATAGATGATCATTTGCCTGCCATGGAAAGTCTAACTTGAATGGTTGTGTGGGTATGAAGTAACATAATTAAAGTCAGAAGAGAAGTAGGACATTTGTAATGAATTAATGTTTGGTATAAAATGGACCGGTCAATAGAATCAAATGCGGCTTTGAAATCAATGTAAGCCAAATATAACACTTGATTGTTGTCTGCATATTTTGATTTGAGTATATTTAAAGTCATAAGATTGGGAGAAGTCCCAAGGCCAGCAACAAATTCCGTCTGAAAGGGTCCCTCAAGTTGTTCTGCAGCGTCCATTGATTACAGTCCCTTAAGATGATTCACGCAAATATTTTACCCGGTGCGTCTAATAACGCTATCGGCCTGTAACTGGCCGGCGAGGAACGATCACTCTTTTTATAGATCGGGACTATTATTGAATGGGTCCAGGTTGCGGGCAAACACTGAGTGGCATTTATGGTGGTAAATATCTTATTTAATTTGGCAGAATACGACTTTATCATGTTGAATGTCTCAGCACATTCCTTCAAAGTCTTTGAGCGAAGTCCTTGAAATATGGGTCGCACATTCTTTAGCAAGCATACACTCAAAGAAGATGAAAGCGCCCAAGACTCATCACATACTTTGGACAATCAAGCCATGTTGCTGCCTTTGCACAGGGTTTTTATTTGCGGCGGTTAAATGGCAAATCTGCGCTGGAAGTACCATATGTCACAAATGTGTTTCATCCCAGATATGTGACCTTATGCAGCCAACTAAAATGGGTAGATTTTCCGCAAATATAAACACAAACACGTATACCATTAATCATGACCATATGCCAGGCCAGAACACAAGATCTTTGTGCAGTTCCTAACGTACAAACCTCATACTCCAGGTCTGATTATTGACATAGCTTGTGCCTCACATAACCCTCCCCAGACACAAGCAGATTAGGGCCTACTGGACAACCAAAGAAACCCTTTCTTTCTTCCTTGCCCTTTTTTAAATCTTGCCACAAGCTCTGTTTGTTGCTGTACATTAATAGTTTTGGTGCATATTAAAGCTTTCCACCATTGAGTCATATGAGAGGGTGTGCCTACCGGCTATGTATCACGTGCCAACTTGGCACTTTTTCTCTGCTTACTCCAGGATGTATCATGCTATGATATTGAACCAGGGAAGCTTGCCAACATGTTTACATCCCTGAAACAAGCAAATGGATCATTGCCAGCATGCCTGTCCTCACAGCACTCAATTTGTGTATCCACCATCACTTTAGAATGCCTTAATTCTGGTGATTTTTCTTACTTTCAAATGATTGACCAAGTGATTTCTTGTTAGAATCTGTGTCAAAACATGTGCTAGATGTGAAGTAACAGCTGGATATTTCATACATTATTCCTCTTTATTTTAATAAAGGACCACCACCTCTATCAATGTGCACATTACATGGATGGTGTAATATGATTCCATATGGAATGACTAAGGGCATTCAGAGTTAGGCTTGGGAGGAATGGTTCCCCAGCATTGTCTGAATCTCATGTGAAACCTTACAATCCCACTCAAGAAGATTGTGAACTGCCCAGCATAGGTTGCCAGCTCAATGTCTCCCCAGGGAAGATAGGATTATGTTGATGGGCACTGGCCTTGAACACTGAACTGATGGGGAGTTAGCAGTGCTACATATGAGCCTTCTTTGAAAGGACAGACTATTCGGGCACCAGCTTTCTGGGTTGGGTGGAATTATAATCCTAGACCGTACATCAACCCTATCCCCAGTGTGGAAGGAGTCCTTGGGGAAAGATTGTGACAGTCCTCCTGATTACAGTGACATTACAGAAAAATTCTGGATTATATATATAGTGACCAGAGAGCATATACTACTGGCAAAAAGAACGGCATGAGTGGGGTTACCCTAAATAAAGGAGATCTTTTCACTGTGCATAGAATAATGTATTAGGTGTATTGGGTTTGGGCGATCAGATTCCAAGATGGGTCCCATGGCTGTGTCAAAAGGATGTTCAAGGCACATGTGACAGTCCAGATACTTACTAGAATTCAATATGGACATTATGCATGCATTTGGAAATGGTATTTCAGTGCAGATGGCTCCCTGAAAGCATATCACTGGTGTTTGATGACCCAGAAAAACATGACTTTGCATTTTTCATCTGAAGGGCATGTGGAAGGTTTCCATCTGCTGGTAATCCTCCTCGGTAGTTTAAAACATTTGGGAATTTTAAATGGATTGTGCAAGAAATTCAGGTCTTCTAACTAGCCTCACATTAACAAAGCATACTGGGGATTAAAATGTTGTGCTCATGGTTTCTATCTAGGTGGGCCTGGAAGCCCATAGGGTGTGTTACTGAATCACTGACATCCATAGGCATTACACCATTGCATACATAATGTAGTGCCTCAGTTATTCTGCATGATGTTAGTCCAAATAACCACCATCCATGAACAGACAACATGTGCAAATGAAGCTTAAGTGTCCTTTAAAATGCCTGCTGGCATTAGGATAAGAGATTATAATAAAATATAGTTATCATGTGTGTCATGAAGCTGAGAAGGAGCAACATCAGAGAGAAATAACAAATACAGCTTTTATTTAAGGACTTTTTATTTAAGGAGTTTAACTATGGATCAGGTCAAACACATACTCCCATTCTTTTCATCATCCCTCCTTCTTAACCATGGGCAGGCCAACTAGAAGATTATATTTTGACTTGAAATCTCACAACAATAAAATAATTATTATGTGGGAAAACAGCAAAGTCTCTTTTTACAAACAGTCTCTAACTTCATTAAACTATCTAGATGTCCTGTTCTCAATCCAAAAGGGGGTCAATCCTGTCAATGGCAAGTCTCTGAGTCATTCTAGAGCTCTTATTCTTATCCTAAACTTCACCTGAGTGACTGGGGCCGTATGTGCATCTTATTTTAGTAGATTATCATGGCCACACAGTGTGAGGTGCAAATACAGCCCCAAAGTGACAGAGACTGAGAGGCCATGCAAGGCCCTACTGTGAGAATGAAGCTGGCTGATGTTGAGACCCATTGGAATGTGCAGGCCAGTTCAAAACAGTGAACTGAAAGGTATGTGCCTCTGCAACTTTGACCTCAAGAGCTTTGGTTGAGGCCCACCCAGAAAATAGGTCTGTTTCTGTTAAATGCTAAGAAATACAGCATTTGAGATTGAATCTATGGAATGGAAGGGATAGATAAGGAAAATCAAGGCCTGACCTCTCTCCTCATAAACTGTGCATTAGCTTCAAAAAGAGACCTTTGAAGACACTTAATGTCAGGGCTGGAATAACATGAAGCAAGGCGGATGTCCCTGTCATGTGACTTGGGAGAAACTCATTGGGGGTGAGCTATATGTGGAACTCACGGGCCCATATAATACATTGCCATTTGATTAACAATGGACTCCTTTTCCTTGATATGCAAATATTAACCATAAGATATGGATAGTAGTTGAGTTAGGAAGAAAAACATTGTCCTAGCCTTCTCATAATCCAGTGGAACTTGAAAGTTGGTGAACTGATAGAATGCCAGATTAATGTTTGAATTGTGAACTGTCATAATTGTAACTATTTCAGCTCAGGAACAAACCATGAAAAATGATAGCTTCCCCGAGGAAGGTTGTGCAGAAATAAAATTAGTATTCCTCGATTTGCCATAAAATGTAGAATTACAAAATATATATGTTTATGCAGTTATATGGAAGGAGCAGATAGTTGCCATGATGTGACGTTCAGAGAAAAACAAACATGTAAAAAAAAGTGTAATTTGAAATAATGCATTTTTCTCTTCCCTTATACATAATACAGACATGTAAACTCCTTGCCCTATCAGCGGGCAGTGGGCAGATTAGTGGGAGGGGGAGAAAGAGAGATATTCATTCCGTAGCGTGTGAATATTCATAACTTTAAGTGTCATCAGCACTATATAATATCAGTTTTCAATTTAAGGGGACGGAAGGGCAAAGAGGAGAGCAGACTGACAACAGAGAGCTGACAAAAGGAAGGCTAACAGACAGGAGAGCAGATAGACAGGGGTCACTGGGACAGTTGCTGGGTACTTTTGCTTGGAAACCTGGGAACCCTATCTGAGAGCGGCCTGAGGTGTGAGCTGCCTACCAAAAGAGGGTCCTAAATTCTAGCTGGTCTCCTGAGCTTAGAACAGAGATTTCCCAGGTACGTAGATATAACCCAAAGCTATCAATTGTGTCGGGAGCTACCTGCCTTAATCCCTTTCCATTAGTGGGTGGGGGGGGCACAACCGTGTAGACCCTGGGCATATTTTACTAAAAATATTACTTAATTAATTCCCTTAGAGAAAAACACCATATCCGTTTTAACCAGAAGTGTGAGGGGAAGCTGTCAGTTTTGACGCATTTCTTTTTATTAGTGGGTGCTCTTCCATTAGTATGAAGGGGGTAAAGGCATTATACCCTTAGCTTATATAACTAATAATATTATTATTTTAATTCCAATAGGGTCAGCTATCACGGGTGATGTTTTTGTCCCAGTAAACAGTAAATGACTCTAGTCTTTAATGTAATTGGCTAACCCTGCTGTTCATTTGAATGTGTTAGTGTCCCCAAAAACAAAAATCCCAACACCCTGCATTCCCTGTGTAAATGAATTGTTCCCAAACAAATGTTCCCATTCATTCAAATCCCCCAAACCCTGCATTTAATTTGAATGTGTGTTCCCCAAACTATTTTCCCATTGAGTTAATTTCCCAGACTTTGCATTTCAATGAAAAAGCCCAAACAAAATGTGCATTATATTCCCACTCCTTGTACCTTGCGTTCAAACCAGAGGGGTCATATATAACTGATGCCTGGGGTTGGGTGGTTGCTGGGAGAGAAGAGCATTGTGATAACCCAAGCAATCACTGTCTGTTTTTCAAATGTTCTATATGTTAGCATGCAAAGAAATCCTATGTGTGTTTTGATTTCACATCTTCAAATTGAACCTGTGTTTTTTGTGATAACTGAAAGTCTAATAGGACACACATCTCAGGCAATTGATGCCAGTAATTTGCATGTGTGCTTATTGGGTTGTGCCGCATAGTCAGTGGCTGGTATTATTGTGATTTGTTTATTGTACATTGTAGTTTAGTTTAGTTTACTTATTTGTATGGTGCTCCAAGCCCATAGGCATCTGGGTGCATTTCTTACATAGAAGGTTACAGACATTACAGTGACATGAATACATTAATGCAGAGTGCAGAGGGAAACATTTGAGTGAGAGAAGAATCGAGAAGGAACTTTTGCAAAATGTATGGTATTTACATAATTAGAATAATGCAATTTATACATGATAAGGATGAACATTGACTGAGGTAAAACAAATTACAGAGTTTGCAGGCCAATTGTGAGGCTGAGGATGACTAGGATTCTTGAGCAATGAGCCAAGTGTTGCATTCCTCCTGAAAGGGTGGTAGACAGGTTCAGTTATTAGTGGTGAGGGTAGAGTTTTCCATAATGTGGCTGCAAGGACAGGGAAATTACTCCCTCCTGCCTTATGAAGTTTGAAGTAGGGGACTTTGAGGCATTGTACCTGAGCTGATCTCATTGGGCGGTCTGAGGTATTTAAATATACACTATTATTTCTATACACTGACCTGGTTTTTAGCTTATTGGTGATACATATGGTAGATGCGGAATGGTGTTATACAGGTTGGAGGCCTACCCAACTTTGTAACTTCTAAGCAATTTGATGTTCGACACCTTGATCAGTGGAATGGAACTCCCTGAGTTGAGAGTGACTGTCCAATTAACCCTGAAAACATTGGGGGCTCGTGACTGGGAATTAGTTGAGAGTTTTCACTTGTGATATGTGCATTAGCAGCAGACTATTCATTTGGGTTTAATTGCATTGCAGTGCATAGAAAGTTGTGTTTGCCTAGTTAAGGCACCAATCAGACTTGTGCCCTGGGTTCCAGGAAGATTTATAGAGAAAACAGAAGATTATTGAGAACTATTTTGAGATGACATTGTGAGTACAAATTAAGCAGGAACGAATTGAGATTTTGCCCTTGCATGGAAGGTTGCAGAAAACATTTCAAAATGAGCTCTGTAGAAATCAATATGTCCAGGAACCACCTGCTATCCCAATTATGTATCTAGGTAAATGGGTGGAGGAAGAACATGAAATGTGGCTATCCAGAATGCTGCAGATGTTACCTCTGCAAATGTTGACATGTGGCAGGACAATGGACTGTTGCATCAAGCTCTAACAGACGTTTATATGACACAAACTACCAGAGATGAGCAGACTAATATAGCTCAGATCACAGCATATATTTAGTTCCATTTGCTGATAGAGGAAGAACAACATCAGAATAGTGTGGTCTCTATGCAAAACAAGGCTGAGCTTTTGAATCAAGTCCAGCAAGAGCTTAAACAATGAGATGCTAAAGTGCAACAGAGCTACATATTAGAGTCAAAGCAAGAAAGTCTCATTGAACAGCTAAAAGATTAGTCAAAAATGCAGCAGCAAGAAAATGCACAGTACAAAATGTAGTTTTCTGCACTGCAAGAGGAGTATAAAGAATGTGTTGAAAATCTGAGCGCACTGCAACACAAATTAAATGACCAGGTTACTCATAATATAGGGGTAATTCATGGAATTATGCGCAGAAGTGGCGCACGCAGCAGGCGCACAGAGGTAGCGTGCGCCAACTTGTGCCAGTCGCATGCACCAAAACTCATTTTGACGTACCATGTATTCATGGATTTAAACATCCATAACCAGTTGTGGTGCAGCGTGGTGCAGGGACCCTGTAGCAGTGCCAGTTACGCCCCCAATCCCACCCCATGTGCCAAAAACATCAGCACAAATCCCCTACATGGTGCAAAGGCCAGTGGACCTGCATACAGCCCCCAACAATGAATTTGTGGTAAAAAAAGCCACTCAGCCCTCACGCGACAACCCAATCGTGTGTAAAACTACTTGCGCACCCCTAAAAATACACGTACCTTGTTCGCGCCAGCCCAATCGCATGTAAAACTCCCCACGCACTGCTTGGAATACACGTACCCTGCTTGCGCCAGCCCAATCACGTGTAAACTCCTGTACCTCACTCGCACCAGGCCAATTGTGTGTAAAACTTCCTGTGCACCCCTCGGAATACGCGTACCCTGCTTGCGCCAGCCCAATCACATGCAAAACTCCCTGCACACCCCTCCGAATATGTGTACCCCGCTCGTGCCAGGCAAATAGCATGGAAAAAGTCCCCCCTGTGGTGTGGGCTGGCTGCGGGGCATGGCCAGGGGTTGAAGGGGTGTCCCCTGTGGTGTGGGCTGCCTGTGGGCATAGTCAGGGTGGATGGGCTGCCTGCAGGGCATGGTCAGGGTGGATGGGCTGCCTGCGGGGCATGGGGAGGGTGGATGGTCTGCCTGCGGGGCATGGGAAGGGTGGATGAGCTGCATGCAGGGCATGGTCAGGGTGGATGGGCTGCCTGCAGGGCAATGAGAGGGTGGATGGGCTGCCTGCGGGGCATGGAGAGGGTGTATGGGCTGGCTGGGGGCATGTCCAGGGGTGATGGGCTGAATGCAGGACATGGTCATGGTGGATGGGCTGCATGCAGGGCATGGGGAGGGTGGATGGGCTGCCTGCGGGGCATGGGGAGGGTAAATGATGCCCCAGAACCCTCTGCTTGGTACAAAATAGATCCCCAAAACAGTCAGATGGCAGAGTTGATGAAGGTACATCAAGCCATCCTCACTGCAGAACACCACCAACTCAAACAACTGGTCATACTCACCTACACTGATTATGTGCGGAATGGGTTTGTGGAACACCTGATTAACTAGAAAAATCAAGGCATGCTGTGTGCAAGCAATTGACTGCTAAAGCATGGGGAATGCATCTAATCAATTGATGATCTGGTAACCTCTAATGAGATGAAAATCCATAGTAAAAAGATCAGAGCTCAATCCAAAATAGAGGGACCAGACAAGACAGGAAATTACTTGGCTGACCAGTTGGCAGAAAACAGAGCCCTTCACAGGGATTTCATAGAAACCAGATCCCTGTTGGGGGAAATACACGTCACTGGTGTCACCAGGTCCCAAACCCATGCTAACAATGAACTCTCAACTGCCCAGTGGAGTTAAGAAAACTCAGACGCAGATTTGATAACTGCACAAAAAGAAGACCTGATTATTGGGAAATGTCATCAATATATTGAAGACCTTGTGAATTTTCCTCTGACAGAATCCGATTATATCAGGAAAGAGGATCTCCAGGTGTTGATGAAGCTTTCCAAAATGTTCAGTATTCAAGAAAGTTTGTTGGTACCGAGATCTCTATGTGGATGTGACCAGTGGGTAGTACCTACCTCATTCCAAAGCCTAATGTTGAGTCACGCTCATGATGTGGCCACTGCCGGTCTGAGGGGGTTTCATAGGAGGTCACATACTGGCCACACATGGGTGAGGACCTCAGCATCTATTTAAAGGGGTGTCTTGTTGTGCTCAGTTTCAACCAAGTTCTCTCACACACAGAGCTCCTCTACAGAAAAGAGGAATGACATTAATTGGCCCAGTGTTTCGTTCCTCTAAAGGAAACAAATACATGTTGGAGTTTGTTTACTAAGTGGGTAAAATGTCTTCCAGCCCTGAATTGTAAGGAGGTGACAGCTGCCACACTAATGATAGACAACATCTTCTCTCATTTCGGCCTCCCCAAAAGAATTGAGTAGGACTGAGGAACTCATTTTACCATCGAGGTGATGACCAAGATGTGGTGATTCTAGGGGTAAAAAGGAAACTCCACATTGACTACTGCCTCAGGCAGGGGAGTTAAAAGGTACAATGAGACAATTGTGAGCATTTTAAAGAAGTTTGTGGCAGACTCTGAACCTAGTTGGGACATCCAATCCTGCTTGTCCTGATGGCCATTAGGTCCACGCCATTTTCTGCAACAAAAGTTTCTTCATTTGAGTTCATGACTGGATGAAAGATGGTGCTACCTTGACATCTGCTCTACAGAACTCAAGAGCAGACACTGATAAAGGCATCCACTACATATGAGTACATTGAAAATGTAAGGAAACACCTTCAGCATGCTTTTGCTTATGCTTATTGCAATTTAGAAAACAATCGGTGGAAGGAATGAAAACCTACTACAACTTAAAGACTACCAAGAAGAAGTGCGAAGTAGGTAACAGGGTCTATCTGTACAGTTTTCAAAGGAACCAGACCAAGGAGCATAGGTTATCTCTGTCTTGGTGCGGTGCCTTTGAAATCTACGATAACATTTCCCTGGTTGCCTATAAGATCTGCATCCCTCAAGGAGATAGTACGGAAGAGAAATTGGTCCATATTAAACAGTTGAAGAGCTGTAACCCCAGACAGGTTTTACGACAGATAGAAGAGCCCAGTGAGGGTAGAGCCCAAAAACCATCTGAAGAATGACAGGAAAGAATAGAAACCCAGATGGAGAATATCACACATACACAGGGAGTAAAACAATTCATACTCAAGAAGAATGTATACAAATTTGAGAAATATAATGTTTGTTAGAAATGTTCATTCAACTGAAAATGAATGTCTATATGTGATGTTTTTTTTATTTACAAATTGTATGTCAATTACTGCGGAAAGAAGTACTGTATAATATACTTAACCTCTCTGCAGACGCAATAACTTGTTTACCTTTACAGCCTGGAGGTAGGAGATTCCAAAAAGGGAGGGGTTCCGCGACCAAACCCCAAAATCTGATGAGAGGGGAGTGCAGACCAGAGCACCCAGATCAGAACATCCACTCCCTCGGGATGGGACAAAGAGCAGACATCCTTCAACAAGGAACACCATTAATAAAAAGCATAAAGGAAACACAAATCCCACTCTCCCTTGCTCTTCCCTATGAGTGACTAAAGTGAAAGAGCCAGGAGGGACTTCTGTGGTGCAAATACAGCCCCAAAGTGACAGAGACTGAGAGGCCATGCAAGTTCTTATTGTGAGAATGAATCTAGCTGATGTTGAGACCTATTGGAATATGCAGGTCAGTTCAAAACATTGTTTTACAAAAAAGTCCTAGTTAAGGAACAGAAATGGGTCTCTTTCGAGTTTCCCAAAATGGACACGAGCTCAAGTGAAGGAAAATGTGCCTGGGAACCTAAAATTGCTCGATGTGCCAAATGCAAGGCAAAAGACCTGTGTGGCTGAAAATGCTGTTTACATAAAAAATTAAAAGCTACAATTTCACTTAAAGAGACAGAAAGCAGTATGTCACATTGACTTCAATGCAGCACAAGACTGTGATCCAGAAATCTATAGTGAAGCAAAACACTTTGAATTTGTCACAAATAAATCACTTACTTTTCAAAATTCATAATGACATAATTTAAAAGGAGAGACCTACTTGATGTAGAGATGAACACTAGTTTCCTATGTTAACTGTGGTCTATGTGTATAATACTGAATGTGAGGCTCACATCTTTTTAATCATTGCATCAAATAATGATTTCATGCCTGGACAGTAGGCCCAGATGCGATACAAAATGTTACATGGTAAACACATTGGGCCTCATTACGAGTCTGGATGTAGCTGTGCCGGAAAAACCAGCAGGCTGCCGCTGGACCCAGAATGAATTTCCGCCTCCGGACTTTCCAGATCTACTGGGGCATTACAGCCTCGGTGAGCCGGTAATTCGGGAGGCAGAATAACGTTACGCCCCATTACCATGGGGATGGGGACCATGGACACACTGGCAGCCTAATTAATGGCGCCAGTGTTTCCATTTCCGTCTGCAGGCGGGTGGCGTTACTCCCGCCTGAAGAACTCTTAATCTGCCGGTCCGAAAACAACGGTGGCAGCGGGTTTACCGCCACCATTGTTTCCGGACTGGCAGGGTCATAATAAGGCCCATTGTGTCAATTTCAAAAAATGCTATCCTTTCAGAATTATGGATGCAGCTTGTTTTCCCCACTGAACTGAAAGATATGTGCCTCTGAAACTTTGACTTCAAGACCTTTGTCTGAGGACCACCAGGAAAACAGGTATTTTTCTGCTGAATGCTAAGAAATACAGCATTTGAGATTTAATCCATGGAGGGGCTAGATAAGGAAAATCAAGGCCTGAACTCGCTCCCCATAAACTGTGCATTAGCTTCAAACAGAGACCTTTGAAGACACTTAATGGCCTGGCTGGAATAATATGGAGCCAGGCAGATGTACTCATCATGTGACTTGGGAGAAATGGAAACTCATCGGGGGGGGGGTGAGCTAGATTTGGAACTCAGGGGCTCATATTATCCATTGCCATTTGATTAACATTGCACTCCTTTTCCTTAGTAATAAGAGAACTGTGCATCCCAGTGAGCTCACCCAGGACTCATATTAAAGATCACAAAATGACCAGCGGTTCTATGTTATTATTAATCATATGTGATGGATACATGTAAAAAAAGTGTCATTTTAAATGATGCATTTTTCTCCTCCACCATTATCCACAATACAGACCTCGAAACTCCTTGCCCTATCAGCTGGTAGTGGGCAGATTCGTGGGAGGGGGAGAAAGAGAGATGTTCAATCCATAGCGTGGTAATGTTCATAATATGTAAGTGTCATCAGCATTGCATAATATCAGTTTTGAATCTAAAGGGACGGAAGGGCAAAAAGAGGTAAGTAGACTGACAACAAACAAAGAACTGCCAAAAGGAAGGCTAACACCCAAGGAGAGCAGATGGACAGGAGTCCCTGGGACACTTGCCATTGTGACAGAGACTGAGAGGCCATGGAAGGCCCTATTGTGAGAATGAAGCTGGCTGATTTTGAGACCCATTGGAATATGCAGGCCAGTTCAAAACATTGAACTGCAAGGTCTGTGCCTCTGCAACTTTGACCTCAAGAGGTTTGGCTGAGGCCCACCCAGAAAATAGGTCTGTTTCTGTTAAATGCGAAGAAATACAGCATTTGAGATTGCATCTATTGGGTGGACAGATAAGGAAAATCAAGGCCTGCCTCTCTCCTCATAAACTCTGCATTAGCTTCAAACACAGACCTTTGAAGACACTTAATGGCAGGGCTGGAATAACATGAAACAAGGCGGATGTACCTGTCATGTGACTTGGGAAAAATGGAAACGCATTGGGGGTGAGCTAGATGTGGAACTCAGGGGCCCATATTATACATTGCCATTTGATTAACATTGGACTCCTTTTCCTTGATATGCAAATATTAACCATAAGATATGGATAGAATTTGAGTTAGGAAGAAAAACATTATCCTGGCCTTCTCATAATCCAATGGAACTTGAAAGTTGGTGAACTGATAGAATGCAGATTAATGTTTGGATTGTGAACTTTCATATTTGTAAATATTTCAGCTCAGGAACAAACCATGAAAAACAATAGCTTCTCCCAGGGAAGTTGGGCAAAAATAAAATTAGTGTTCCCCGATTTGCCATCAAATGTAGAATTCAAAAATATATAGGTGTATGCAGTTATATGAAAGGAGCAGATTGTTGCGATGATGTGACGTTCAGAGAAAAACAAACATGTAAAAAAAAGTGTCATTTGAAATGATGCATTTTTCTCCTCCCCATTATCCATAATACAGACATCTAAACTCCTTGCCCTATCAGCTGGCAGTGGGCAGATTAGTGTGAGGGGGAGAAAGAGAGATGTCCAATGCTTAGCATGGGAATATTCATAATATATAAGTGTCATCAGCACTATATAATATCAGTTTTCAATCTAAGGGGACGGAAGGGCAAAGAGGAGAGCAGACTGATAACAGAGAGCTGACAAAAGGAAGGCTAACACACAGGAGAGCAGATAGACAGGGGACCCTGGGACAGTTGCTGGGGACTTTTTCTTGGAAACCTGAACAGAGGCCTGGGGAGTGCGCTGCTTACCAAAAGAGCATCCTACAATCTGGTGGGCCTCCTCAGCTAGGAAATGAGATCTCCCATGTAAGTAGGTATATCCCAAAGCTATCAATTGTGTGGGGAGCTACCTGCCTTAATCCCTTTCCATTAGTGGGTGGGGGGAACTGTGTAGACCCTGTCCATATTTGACTTAAAATATAATTTAATTAATTCCCTTAGAGAAAAACACCATATCCATTTTAACTGTAATTGTGAGGGGAAGGTGTCTACTTTAACCCATTACTTTTCATTAGTGGGTGTTCTTCCATTAGTGGGAAGGGGGTAAACACATTCTACCCTTATCTTATTTAACTAAAAATATATTTTAATTAATTCCCATAGGGTCAGCTATCACAGGGTGATGTGTTTTACAAATTGACAAAGATTATCCCAGTGCAGTGTAAATAGCTCTAGTCTTTAGTGGAATGTGGGCACCCTGCTGTTCATTTGAATGTGCTAGTGTCCCCAAAATCAAATCCCGACACCCTGCATTTCCTGTGAAAATGAATTGTCCACAAAAAAATGTCCCATTCATTCCAAATTCCCCAATTACTGCATTTAGTTTGAATGTGGGTTCCCCAAACAATTTTCCCATTGAGTTTATCTCCCAGACCTTGCATTTCAAATAAAAAGCCCAAACACAATTCCATTAATATTCTCACTACCTGTACCGTGCCTTCAAACCAAAGGGGTCATATATAACTGATGCTTGGGGTGAGGGGTTGCTTGGAGTGAAGAGCATCATGATAATCCAAGCAATCACTGTATGTTTTTAAAATGTCCTATCTGTTAATGTGCAAATAAATCCTATGTGTGTTTTGATTTCAACCTGTGTTTGTTGTGATAACTGAAAGTCTGTTAAGTAATACATGTCAGTCAATGTATGCCAGTAATGTGCATTTGTGATTATTGTGTTCTGCCACAGAGTTGGTGGCTGGTGTTCTTGTTATTTGTTTATTATACATTGTAGAAATGTAAGTACATATTCACTATTATTTCTGTACACTGGCCTGGTTTCTAGCTTATTGTGAATAGAGATGGACTCTGCTGAATGGTGTTATACAGGTTGGAGGCCTAACCAAATTTGAATCTGCTAAGCACTTTGTTGTGTGACACCTTGATCGGGGGGAAAAGGAACTCCTGAGTTGAGATTGACCATCCAATAAACTGTGACAAGAGGTGGATGGATATCACCAAGATGGAAATGGTCGCTGGCCTCTGAATTTAGAGCCGTATGCTGACAAGATAAACATTTATGATGCTGGATACAGGTTGACTTCCCTTCTTCCCTGAACAGAGCCCTTGGTAAGGTTCTCCAGCACCCTTAATTGTCTCATGAGGAGGAATACAAAGGTCTAATACCTGAGGTGATGTATTCTATATTTTTCTGCCTTTCCTTCTCTGTTCTCACTCCCCTTCACATTCTACTGGTCTCCTTAATGCTGCCTACATGCATGTACATCAAGCCCACCTTAATTGATTCCTTTCAGGCAGTCAGTATGCGTGTTGATTCTCTTCACACCTTCCAACCTCCAAATTACTCTCCAGACTCTCCTGTTTCTTTTTATCTGTTTCACTTGTCCTGTCCCTAAACACCTTTTATGTATCTTCCTGTTCAGTGCTCACCCTTTACTTCTACCTGATGGCCCCTTGAACTATCCATTTATGGTATTTAACCTCTCTCCTCCCATTAACTCTTACATCCACTGCTACAATTAACATCTCCTCTTCTCCTCTCCTTCTTCACTTAGGTTCACTTCCCTCCTTCTTCTGTTCATGGTTTCCACCTTCTCCTTATCTTCAATGTCCCCCTTCCTGATGCTCCTATATATCACATCCTTCATATTCTGCACCCCCTCATCCTAGTGCTCCTAGTAATGAACACTTTCATATGATCCATCTCCCTCCTGCTGCTGGTCCTATGTACCACCTTCCCATTATTCTTTAATTGACTCCTACTTTATCTTCTTTTGGCTTCCTCTCTCTGATGTGCCTCTGTCTTCTTCTCTGATCTGAAACAACTCTTGTCAGTGTCTTGTCTCATTCTGAAATTAACCACATCTTTCTTTCCAATATCTTGGTTTACATAGATACTTGGGCATGCATCTGACACAGCCCCTGCCTAAATGTACTCAGATGTGGGTAATCATTGTATTGAATTTCTGAGTGGTTGACTTGTTCGGGTTTGCAGGCTTTTTGCTACTCCCCTTGTCCTACCCTGTACTTTGACAAAACCAAGGGTCAGACAGTGAAAAGTAATACATGTATTTGGATGGAAACCCCACGGGGCAATTTAACAAATATCCCAGAATAGAGTAAATAAAGTCATTCAATCAAGGTCCTTCAATGGAGGAGAATAACATGTTTATTGTTGCCTGTCATGCAATACACCCCATAGTCTGAGTTAAGATATAAATGATTTTGAATTAGAATATTTGGTCTTTGTTTCTAAAGAAAACAAAGTATTTAAAGGTAAGTGATTCCAAATCTGGAACAGGGGAGTCACCAAAATACAAAAATAATACATTGCATTGTCAATGTCATGAAATGTAACATTCCATGAGAATGTTATATAGCATAGTGTTGTTAGAAAATGTGTTTCCCGGATTACCTAGGTCTCACGGGGTTCCTTCATGGTACCTTTTATGTAAAGAGGTTTTAAAAATGCCCTTTCTAGGGTGTGCTTTTGATCTCCAATGGTTCGCCAGGAGGGATAAATTGTATATGTGTTAGGTCAAGTGTTTATACTCTGGCTGGTACATTTCTTCACTGGTTCTGTGCTAGGGAGTTCCTCTCATGTACACCCCTGAAATACTAATTAGCACATTCCTCCACCTTCCCCCTGTAACTTTAGCTATTCCTCTTTGTCTCACAAGGAAATTGCCTCTTCCAGCTTCTCTGGGTGTGCTTGGCAAGGCGAAATATTAGACCCCAACCTCAAGATCATGGATAGGGCCAGGCATTCCAGATACTCTATTAATAATCTAGAAGAGTCTGGGCAGTGAGGAGAGTGTATTCGAGACCGAGGAACATCTCACCCCTGACAGGAATGTGATTGGCTAAATATGTTAGTCATTACTTCTGAACACAGCCTGTTTTTTTATCATTTATGTTCTTAGGCTGGAGTTGTTCTCCTTTTCAAGAATCATGTATTGCTTGCATTGAACAAGTTGCCCCGTAATTTGTTAAGACTGGCCTCACTAGACCCAAGTGCTTTAAAACTAGAGGTCAATGATACTATTGTGTTTTGTCATTTCTTTTGTAAGTGATTGCTTTCACCTGATATGGTTGTACTCCAGTCACTCCTTCTTTTTTGTTAGATATCTTGCTAGCTACAGATGTATTTAACTGCTTTGTGTGTTCAACGGCATCTGCAAAGTCAATTTATTTTTCAATGTTCTGACTTAATGTCATTTTTTTATCTTTTTTTCACTCATTCTTGTGCAAACACTCTATTTTGATTTCCTCGTGACTGAGATGAGTCATCTGCAGAGTAAGTTGAGTTTTTATTTATTTATTTTTACATTTATAGGAGTAGCAAAGCCCTGGGCCATCTAGGTGCTAGTTACAGTTGCAGGAGGAATACATGTTACACAGAGGGAAGACAGTAGAAGAGCATGTAGATACAGGAAGGTAACGTGAGGTGCATGACTGTAATATAAGAGCTTGCCGAAGTATCTTTAAGACATGTCCTGTTTGCTGGGTTCATAATAAGGCATAAGGGGCATGCAGGATCTCCACAAATACATGTAGGTGATGGTAGTTTAAAGGTCAGTTCTAAGTGCACTTGGAGTAGGAAGTCAAGAGCAATAGTTCATTTTATTCTCCTCTTAGCCCTTTCATCAAGGAAAGAAGGTATGACACGCACTGCTCCCCTTCTGACACAGTGGCTGGTACCTCCTGTGCTCTGCAATGAAGAACCTCAGGTCCATGTCTGCAAATTTGGCACACACTCAAATGGTCTGTGTTATTAGCATGCAGCTACAAAACCAGCTCTTCTTTTAACCATAGAGTTTTTATGTTTTATTCCTCTCATTCCTCCCACATCAGTGTGTTCTGGAACACTCATTTTCTATAGTATTCACGATTGGATTGGCCACTAATGCACAAACAGATTCCACCCTAAAAAAATGTCTTTGGCTGAAAGTTTTAAAATGTCATTAGATGGAGTTTCTAACTTCTACTTCATACTTGCATGCAAATTAACATTTCTGGTAAAATAATCATTTCTTAAATAGTTTCATGTCTTTACATGCGACTTTGCAGTCAATTTTGAAACCAGGCTTCAATTCCAACACATTATATTTGAATGTTATAGCTCACAGCAAACTGGGTTTATTAACTTGTATTAATGACTTGCAAAAGGAAGCCATTTTCCGAACGGGTCCTGTAGACAGACATAGTAAACACTCATCAATTTTTGAAAATCACTGATCCTGTAGGTTACTGCTCTGATTCGCTTATTGGTTGAGGTGCTATGCACTCAATCTGGGGAAGGGGATGGGATGTCAAAATGTCATGTAGCCAGTAATGTCCAGAGGGTCCTAACTGGTAACAATGCACAATTTGGTGCAGATTGGTGAAAAATGTTGTAAGGAACAACTCTTCACCAAGTCAGAAACCCACAAACCCACAAACCCACAGAAAACCTTGACTTTTGTTGAAATCCGGGGAACAGGTGGGGTGTCTAAATGTCCGGGGGTCCTAATAGGTGACTACGCAAAACTTGGTGCAGATTGCTGAAACGGTGTGGAATTGTATAAGGAACAACGCATCGCCAAGTCACAAACCCACACATTTTCACTTTTATAAATATAGATAATAGAACTGTACATTTTCTAAATATTTGTTTGTAACATGTTGATTTGACTATACATGACAAATTGGAATTTATACATCAGGGGTAATCGATTCATGTTGCATGTTACTGGACAGGCATAGGAAATCGCTGTATCCCTCAATTCCCTACATACACAAAGCACACGATTTCACACTCACCGACAGACAATCATAACTCACAAACATATAGTGATGAGTAATCATTTTAAATGGTAGTTTAAAATGTAACCCATTCTGTGCATTCTGCAAGTTATTTTAAAAGTGTTAGCTTTGAGATATGGATTATTGAGATCAGAAGTCACGAAACAGATTAAGTGGAAACGCCATTCATGTCACTCCCTAATTGGCAGAGTTCAGTGGGGTTAACAGTAAAATAACACTTTATTTAATTCCCATTACACTTGGAATTAGATGTTTATTTTGAAGCCTTTTGAAACATCCATTAACTTTGAAATAGTTTCTCAGCCGAAGGTCAGGGAAGACACTAAATTCCACTGCTTGCAGTGGTCGAAGTGAGCGGGAGCGGTCGGGAGCGGTGCTCCTATACTTTTTTAAATGACCTTGTCCAGAATGGTTTTGTTTTAAAAAAAAAGTGTAGGAAGAAGTTGAAACCTTCACTTTCATTCCACTGCACTGAACGTTCCCTTAAACAGCAGGTGCAAGTGTTTGGGGGGTGTATTGTGTGTGGGAAGGGTTGTAGCAATGGGGTTTGTGGGGAGCAGGGGTAGGCCAGCAGGGAACATAGTTCCACTACTTCTTTTTGTACACTTCGACCACTGGCTGCTTGTGAAAGTCCGTTGTTTTGAAAACAGGTCATAGTGCATCAACGTAAGTATGCATGTAGAGTAGAAGATTCTACTAATTTACTGGGGCAACATTACCAACACTAACACCAGTTATTTGTGTATTTCCCATCATACATGCAGACATAATGGTCTTCGGTCTACATATCATTGGTCATCTATCATCCATACAGAGGAGCAGTTTGACATTTTAATGTGATCTTTGAAACTGCATTAGCTTTACATAAACATCAGTTGAAGTCCATTAATCGCAAAGTTAAAAGAAACATAGCAGACATTTCCCAGTACATACATGATCATATCCAGCTTTTTCCAACAAATAAAGTGCATTTTCTGAATGGTTTGTAAGCCATACGCACACTAATCATACAATACTTCGTGATGTAGTGTATGTATTCTGAGCTCTCAAACTGTTTTTCTTGTATTACTTGCTCACTGACATGCAAAGGGATTCCACTGCCACTGCATTTGATGTGTGTGTTCATATATTGTTCACATATTCATCTATTTATTCTATTAAAACCCTATAGGAACCTGCGGGCCATCATGCTACAGGTTTCTCAGGTGTGGTGGGGCCTGTACATGTTTGGTGTAAGGGTACATGTGACAAGCCATTGCAAAACAAGGGGCATGGTGGGCTGGGCCTGGGAATCCTTGACCCACTCCCACTGGATTCAGCATCCTAGACTGGTGATTGAAACTAGCCCTCATTGGCACTTTGCCCTCTTCCGTGAGAGCCAGACTGGTGTATTTATTAACTTTGTCACCCTTGACACTTGTACCACCAAAGCTACTATGAAGGGCAGTATATTAGTGACTTTCAGTGACTGCTAAGACCCACACCATACTGTAGAAAAATATTTGTTTTAAAATGGAATCTCAGTCCAATGGTTAATTGGTGTGTAGAGCTATGAGAACCTTCAAGACTTTTCCTTGAAAGGCAATTGTTTGTAGTATGAACTGAAGTAAAGTTATGAGTTCAATCCATCTCACCTTTTCTTGGAAATGTACAAATTAAAACTTTTTATTTTCATTCCAGTCATCTCTGGTTGAAAGAACAAGGAAATATCGAGGCTGAGTACCACAAAGGAAATACACCAATCACAGGCTAAAAAGATTCACAGATCTTTTATTACTGTACAGTTTACAAAGCAAAACAGATAGCTATCTGGCTCCCAACACCTCACAATGTGTACCAGCCCAACAGAGAGAGGTGAGAGAGTGTTGAACGTCTAAACATTCGTGCTTTTATAACATTTTGTGTAATATTCTCCAGCCTCTCTTCACGTTTATAATTCGTGGTCTAGAGTTCGTGCCTAGTTCACATACAGATTATACAATATTATGCAAAGGATTACATAGGTTTGAATTTCCATGGAGGCACAATGGTGATGTATGTTCTCGGATCCCGCGGGAAGCCTCGTGCAACATCTCTTTACAATTCTATTCGGCGTATGTGTACTTTCGAGGTTTGTTCTTCATTGCCCCAATGTGTATACAAGGATGAGTCTTGTGAGCGCAGACAATACTTAAACAACAGTTTATATGCAGTACAAGGTCTCAAATGGGCCTCATTCCGAGTTTGGAGGTAAGTTCTGTTCTTTATCGGCATGGTGCAAATAGCGTGTCCGTGCTGGCAATAGACTGCTAAAAGCGCCCTATTACGAGTTCACGGGCACAAGCTTTGCGCCATGCCGGTATTGAACCTAGCGCCATGCTGCAAAAATGGCTGAAAAACCCTCTACCGGCATGAATCGCACCATAGCGAACAATACCGGCTTAGAGTAACGCAGCATTAGCAGTGACCGTAAATAGCGGTCACTGTTATTTACGGTCACCGTTAAATTGCGGAACCGGAAACAGCGTCATCACACAGGAACTGGAAGGAGCACGGCGGCCATCTTTAAAAACACAATCCATTGCCATCCTTACCAGACAGGACCCCCGGCAAACTTTCGACACACTGGAAAGATCCCATCATCAAGGAGGAATGCCCAAAGCACCAAAAAAGGGAGCTGCCCTCCTCAGGAAGGAGCGCTTCAGCCCTGATGAACTCCAAATGATGGTGGATACCCTCCAAGAGCATGCCAACACCATTTTCAGCAGTGACATGCGGAGGGTGGCGGTGATAAAAAAAGAAGCGATCTGGGCTATGGTAGAGCAGAAGGTGAGTGCCGTGGGCAACACCCCCCGCACCACTAAGGATTGCAGAAAAAGATGGGATGACCTGCGGCTGAGGGTGCGGAGCATCCTCTCGGCTAATAGAAGCCAGGCCCTGGAGACAGGAGGAGGCCCAGATTTGCCCATGAAATTAATGCTGTGGGAGGAGACATGTGCAGCTATGATAGGCCCCAAAGCCATCGAAGGGGTTGGAGATATGGAGTGCGGGGCAACGTCATCTGTTGATGCAGGTGAGTGTCCAAAGTCAATACTGCCAACGCAAATGTTTAGAAAGTCACTGCTAAGGGCTGGGAAAGGTGTCACGGCATGGTCAGCCACACCCCCCCTTTAAATCATGCCAAAACAAGGGAGACCCAGGCTAGTGTCAGGTGCGAGGCCGTAACCTATTTGACACATACCACACAATGAGGGCCATTCCGTGAGGAACACAGGGCAGTTGATGTAAACAGTGTGCATGTGAGCCAGTACAGTACCCGCCCAACATGAGTGACACAGACATATGCATGCATTTACCACCCAAGCATAGTAAAATGTGCCGTTCTCCACCCAAATGCCGATAACCCACTAGTATCTGATTGTGATATTGTAGCCATATCCAAATGCTGGCTCTTAAATCATCACTCATGCTGTCCCTCTCTTCCACCCCCACAGGCAACGAGCATGACAGCGAGGACCAGGCAAGCAACCGGCCCAGCACTTCCAGGGACCAAGTCAGGGCCCGCCGTCTACCTGCGAGCAGGAAAACACCAGGAGGCACACCACCGGCTCCAGCAAGGCCCGTGGAGGGTGCACAACCCCCACCGCCGCCCCTACCCCACCCTGCACTGGCGGTAGACACATGCCCTACGCCGCGCTCTGAGGAGTCTAGTGTGGCTGGGGAGATTGCAGCCATGGCCCCCCTCGATGTTGCCGACAGCTCCTAATCCATATGCGGAGCAACTGAGGAGGACACATATGAGATTGTCCACACCCCTGATGCCCAAACCAACCCCCAGGTCTCATATAGTGACTCTGGTGAGAGTGACACACCAGGGCTTACGGGGCAAGGAGCAACACAGGGACATGCCAGTCCTGTGGCCAGTTGCCCTAGTGAAGCGCCGGAAACACATGTGAGCCTGATTCCCAGCGGGCCAACAAAATCAGCCATTGATGCAGAGTGGGCTCAGCAGCTCACAGGCCTGATCAATGACTTCATGCAAGACAATCGGCAGGCCAGGGAGGAGTGGCGGAATGAACTGAGGGCACTGGGCGAGGTCATTACGGACAGTGCAAACCGGATCTGTGAGGTCGTTGGCCGGACAGCAGATGCTCTGGAGGCTGCACCTCCTGCACGACAGCCCCGGCAGGAGGACACAACTTCTTTATGCTCCTCCACCCAGACCAGCCCACTCCGTCATTCCCAACGTACGATGCGCCGCTAGGACATGCCTCCCCCTGGCTCTGGGAGTGCACAGTGGCAATGCTGCCATGCACATGTGGCCTGGCCTATGTGGTCCTTATGGGACTAGTGTGGGGTTGTTGTGGTGGGAGGGGGAGGGAGGTGAGGGTGTGTTTGGGAATTGTGATGGGAAGGAGAGGGGGGTGAGGGTGTGTTTGGGAGTTGTGGTGGGAGGGGCAGGGGGTGAGGGTGTGTTTGGGAGTTGTGGTGGGAGGGGAAGGGGGTGAGGGTGTGTTTGGGAGTTGTGGTGGGAGGGGGAGGGGTATGAGGGTGTGTTTGGGAGTTGTGGTGGGAGGATGAGGAGGGGAGGGTGGTGGAGGGTTTGTTTTTCACGTTTGAACCTTCAATTTCAATACACCCATTGTTCATCTAAGAAAAACAGAGTGGACATTCATAATTGCGCATGTGTCATTTAATATTGCACAGTGTATAGTATACATGTATCCCCACACCCAGTGCCCGATGTCCTCACATCCTCACACCCTCTGCTGACTTGTATGTCAGAAATATTGTCCAATCAATGCTTGCCACACGGCACTTCCCTCTTGTGCATCGGCACCGTGATACTGTCCTGCCCCTTCATCATCATCAGGTAGTAGCAGTTCCATGTCAGGGGGCAGGGGCATGTTCCAACGGATGCACATATATGGTGTGGATGAGAGGGGAATGAAGGTAAGTGTTTGCAAATTCATGGTGGACAACTGAACTAGTCTTACATGGCAGCAGGTGATTTCTGCCCATACACACATGTCCCTGGATGCATTGACCCCATTGCTGGCCCCCTCTGTGTCCTGTGCAATGGAAGGATGGAGGGGGTAGCATCTCCAAGATGGTTTATGGTGTGCACTCACATCTTGTTGCACATGCATCGTATATGCATGCAGCAGTCTTGGGGTAAAATCATTGATGTGCTGTGTTCTGTGAGATTTGGTAGTATGGAGTATTGGCTGTAGTCAATAGCATAATCGTGATTCGGCACTGATCACTACCATGGTAACTTGCAGCACTCCTATGGGTGTGCGGAACCAGTGACACACTGTGGTATCCTGTTGGGCTCACCTCAATGCACTAGCAGGGATGACTGTCCTATGTGGTGATATGCTGGAGGCAGCGACATAGTGCATATGCAGTGCATAGTGCTGGAAGCCCTTAAGATGTGTGAGGGCCGCCGATGAGTGGTGCATGTGTTGTTAAATGCGGCCTGGTTACCTGTTAGTCAGGTAATGTTAGGTGGTGGCCTTACTTCATTACTGTGGGATTTGGTAGTCATGTGCCGTTTCACTTGCTTTGGGGCACAGTGTTCGGTGAGGTGCACATCGTGCACTGGCTTCAACGTTTCCACCCAGGTGGAGTATGCATCCCCCCCCTTCCCACACAGGTGGAGTGTGCATCCCCCCCCGCTTCCCACTCAGGTGGAGTATGCAGCCACCCACCTCACAACCCCGATGCACTGCCATGGCCCAGTCAGGCAACTCACCAAGCAGTCAGGCACGTCATCCAGCATGTCGCTCCATATAGCATGGTAGCGTGGAGTCCTGCAGTACCAAAGAGTCAAGTGTTGATCCTGGATATCGGGTACAGCAATGTGTGATGATCTTGTTGCCATTACATACCATCTGCACATTGATGGAGTGGTATTGCTTGCGGTTGCGATCCGCCACCTCCATGGCATGCGGGACCACCAACTCCACATGGGTGCAGTCGAGTGCACTTACACAATTTGGCATGCCTGCCAGTTGTTAAGACGGATGATCAGGGTAGCGATGGCGGCGGTCAAGACTAAGTCTCAAGAGGGGTGAGGGTGACTGAAAGACCTCAATGAGCACACAAAGCAAGGACACTTACAAATTACTCCAAACAGGTGTTCTATAAAAAATATAGACACATTTATTACAAGGCCTTAGTAACATCGACCATAGCAAAGAATCACAATAAAACTAAAGTAAACCAACACATCACAATCAATAGGATATATATACAAGACCGAGGGGTCTAAGGAGTTAGGAGCACGAAATATGTAGACCACCTAGATGGGGAGGAAAACAGGCAGTGCAAGTAATCATTAGACCCAATTCGACATCAGAAATGCACCTAACTGAGAGGCAGTCCAAGCCCTACGAAGAGAGGAGCCTTATGCTCAATAGTACATGCATGCGCTTGTGCCAGTGGACAAAATAGGGTCTCTTCAAGGGTCTCTGACAGTTCCGGAAGGTGGATGAAGCGATGAAGAACAAGTCCCCACTACTCAAGCAAGACCTCCGCTTGTGGGCAGAGGCAGGGTGAGAGTGCGGGATGGTTCCCGATTTCGCAACAGCGGTAGAAAAGAAATGGGTTCCTGCGCTAGGGGCCACTGGTTGGGGTATGGACTACTCACCGGTCCCCGACACAGGCAGACCCAGAATTCGCCAGTTCAGCTCACGTTGCTGGCAGGTTCGGATGCGACAAACAGGACGCCTAGACACCGTGTAGATTCCGCCGTAGAAGGATTCAGGGTCGAGTGGGTCACAGATTCAGCAAACGTGCACAGGTTGTTACCACAGCAGGGCAACACGGCGACCGCGTTTACTCTGGTCCGGGCGCACTTGTCTTTGCAGACCTTCTAGGACGGTCAGACGCAGAGGGGTCTCGCAGGACGACAGCGGGCTCAGGGTTCCAAACCTTCCAGCGGGTCACCAGCGGTTCCTCGACTCGGCTTCTTGTTGCAGGATATTTGGCTCCTTATCCCTTGTTCGGTGTGCATTCAGGAGATCGACATGGTAGTGGTGTTTTCGGCCTCCTCTTATCCAAAGTTCCCTTCGCTCCAAAACGGAGAGGGCCCAATGGGAGATCTGCTCACAAACACTCACTCCATACGTGGACCAATCACGGACCACGGTGGACCCAGGCATTCAGGACACTCCAGACTCTCTGCCACCCAGGATGTGTATTGGGAACAGACATCCCAGCCCACATCCTGGAGGCATACACACAAGGCATGCAGAAGCCCGCGAAAGCTTTGGGTTTCGCAGGAAAGTGCATGACCAAATAAGGACTGATCCGGGTCGACTCGGGGCAAGATGGCCAAAGGACAGGACAAAGAACCGTGTGGCATGGCCATTTTGGAGCCAGGTCACTTGTTTGTGGCAAACGCTGTAGTTTCGAATAACATGGCAAAAAAGGGTTCAAAACATAAGATAAACGATAGCTGCCACCAGTCCTGTCGGGGACACATCTGCACAGTTCATGATAAGTCCAGCGAGAGTTTCTAGGGCCTTTGGAATGACTAGAGACCCAAGAGTGCGTTAAAGAAAGCTACATTGCACTCTTGTTACATGTTGCACAAAAGCTGCAGCATGAGGAAAGGACTAAGGGAAACAAAGTCTCCCAGTACTGACTGTCTTAAGGGCATGTCAGTTTCCCCATAAGAATTGAGCGAAAGCCAAGAGGAGTGAGGCGGAGGGCTGCACTTCTCTGGCAAAGTTTAGATCACGGTGTAAAACAGCAGCAAAAAGTTTGGGGGTTGACACATGGAGGGAAAATTACATTCAAATATGAAATCTTTCCTAACACCTGTCCATGGAAGGCAACTTTTGTATTGAATATCTCCTGGGGAGTCCATGGTAGGGATATGTAGTCGCTTGTGTGCTTGAGGAGGGCATCCAGCACTTGGGTCAGTATCCGGAAAAATATGGGTTGTGATATGCCATGCATGTGCCCCACTGTGTGCTGGTAGGTGCCTGTGGCAAGGAAGTGCAGGACAGACACTACCTTCAGTAGAGGGAGAATGGCAGTGCATATTTCTATGAGGCTCACTATGTCATTGTGTATCAGGTCCACTACGGTGGTGATGGTGTCACGGTCAAGCCGGTACAGGGTGTGGATCTGCTCAGGTGTTAGGTTGAAGGGGGTGGCTCTGATGCGAGGGATTGTGGGTTGCCGGCGTGGTAACGTTGGCTGCACTGGTGCGGCATGCTGGGCCTGTCTCACCCTCCTTCTCCTCCTGTCTCTCCTCTGTGGTGGGGCCTGTTGTTGTTGTTGTTGTTGTTGAGGCCTTGCATGCAGGGCCTCCAGCTCCAGTAATGCTACCACTATTGGTATCATCTTGGTGTGGGAGGGGGTGTGGTGTGTGGGTATGCTCCTTTTTTACTTGCCCTGACTCCATTGCCTCCACCTGTGCTGATTGTGTGCACCTGTGGCACTTGTAAACACTGCTCAGGGTTCTTAACACCTTCTCGGAGATGCCGGTATTTACTCCATGCCGGTAAGGTCTTTTTCGGCCTTCAGGAGGCCATTATTTGCATGTCTGCATTACTTGGGATCAGCTCCGGTTTATGGCATGCCACTAATGTCGGCTTGGTGTGTTGCGCGCACGCGTCCTGACCGCTATTTAGTGCACCGTACTTTACATTGCTGTAAATAGTTGTCTGGTTGGTCAGCATAGCCCGTAGTGGTAAGCAACGCTGCTAATCCTTTACCGGCATCGTTTTTCCCTTACCCCCAACCTCAAATGACCCCCATTGCCTAGTCTAAACAGTCAGCTCTTGGACAGCCTAAACATTATCAGAACTCAAAGGTCGGGAGTAGAAATCAAAAATGTTCAATGTAGCGCGACTAGGCTTAGGCCAATATAAATATTAAGGAGGCACTAAATATTTAACGTTTAACAAACCCTCCTTTTGGCCTAAACCAAGAGCTTTAATAAAAATAGCCGTTTTACTCGTAACTCCACGTTTCAATGTCCGTGCATCCTGAATCACATTCATCAGATATATCAAATGCCATTAGATCATTGACAGTAATATCCTTCATCACAAAAACCTTAGTCACCTTCTCAGGTGTGTGTTTTTTCAGTCCTAATGTTCCTACAGTTTGCGCACAACATCCCCCTAACATCGAGCATATGGCAGGAAGACATTGTATGCAACAACAACAGAACAACAGAATACCAAGGATTACCATTAAGACTGAAAGAAGTTTCCATCCCCAAGACCCTAAGAAGTCCCAAAATCAAGTACTAAGATCCCAGTTTCCCTAAGTAACATGTACTTCTGAGCTTAGGATATGCAGATTTTGTATTGCCTTGAATATGGTCAGGGAGGAGTCAGGTATGAAAACACAACAAGCGGACCCCACCAATTTATATACTCCCCCACGCTCAGCCAGGATGACGTCTAACACCACCCGGTTCTGTAGATCCACTAATCTAACTGCTTACTGTTCTAGCGTCATATTGTAGAGCATATCGGTGGTCTGGTTGATGGTTCTCTCCAATACTCTTGCCAGTCTCCTAATATCCTCGGAATTCATGAACTGTCCCCAAAATGGTACAAAGGATTTTGCTGCATCACCCATGACTTGTGAAGGAGTATCACCGTTCTTGTCCCACATTGGACGAGCCCTTGAGACCTCAGTGGTACTAGCTACATATACCCCTGGTAGCAAGAGACCCAAATAACATGTACCCTACCAAACCCTAGGTAGCCACGGATAAGTTTCATTACTGCAAATGAAATAAGCAGGATCATGTACGTACAAAGGTCTGTCCTTTACAGACGCAGCAGCGAGAGCTCTCAAACATCTCGGCAAAGCACATACAACAGGATCAAGGGTGGAGGAAAAGTAACTGCACGGTCTATTCTTCCCCCCATGCTCCTGTGTTAACACAGCCAAAGCACATCCATCACGTTCATGCACATACAACTCGAAGGCCTTATCATAATTTGGTGTGCCCAAAACTGGTGCTGAACACAGTGCAGTCTTGAGCAGATCAAAAGCTTTCTGGTGTTCCAAGTTCCATGGTAATGGCTAAGAATTGCCCTTCTTTGTCAATGCCAACATTGATTTGATCACTAGTGAAAAATTAGGGATCCACTGTATACAGTAAGAAGCCATTCCTATCAAGGCTCTGACTTCCTTCTGTGTATTTGGGACAGACATGCTAGAAATGCTCTTAATCCGTTCAGGTGTCAATCTTCTTCCCTCCTTTGACAGGAGAAAGCCTAAATAGGCGACCTCCTGTCGACAATACTGAAACATTTTCAATGAAGCTTTATGCCCATGCTTTGCTAGATGAATAAGCAATAACTCAGTGCCTTCTTTGCAAGCACTTTCTGAGTCTGCAGCTAAAAGAAGGTTGTCGACATATTGCAGCAATGGACAAGTAGTAGGCAACTCAAGTGTATCGAGCTGCTCTTTCAAAGCCCTACTATAAATGCTCTGACTCTCCGTGTACCCTTGTGGTGCACGGGTGAATGTAAACAAGCATCCCCCTAGGGTGAACGCGAACAAATATCTACTATCCATGTACACAGGAATGCTAAAGAAGGAATTCTTAAGATCCACAGCACTGAAATGAGTAGCTGAAGCTGGAATCATTGTTAGTATCGTCGTTACATCAGGCACAATTGGAAATTGTGGAGCAACAATCTTATTGATAGCGTGCAAATCAATAATGAAACGGAAAGGAATTGCACTATCCTCTTTCTTGTCCACCGGTAAAATCGGGCTATTGCACAAACTTCCTGCAATTTCTTCAATTACTCCACGATGTACAAAATCAGAAACTATACACTTCAAAGCTTGCTCACCATCAACCAAAATCTTATATTGTGGAATTTGTGGCAACTTAACTCCTGGTTTCAAAACTATTTTAACAGGCTCAATTTGCAGAATACCAATATCATTGTCGTCAATCACCCAGAAACACGCCGGAACTTCACTAAATTCTGGTGGCAAAGGTCTAGTCAGAAACTGTGAGGCAGAAGATTGCTGAGGTGAAATCATCAAATGCACTCCATCCGAAGAACAATGAATTACCACATTAAATTCCTTCAACAGATTCAACCCCAACGAATTCTCTCCACAGTTCGTTGTCAAAAGAAATGGACAGTAATCTGTAAATGGACCCAGTGAAATCGGTACCGGCAGAGAAACTGGACCAACCACTGGCATACCAGAAAACCCTATAGAAAATTGTTTCTGCCCTGACAGTGACATGTCTCGAACCCGTGACTGATCAATGGAACACTTCTGTGCTCCTGTGTCTATCAAAAATAGATGCTTCTTATTCCCCACCACCATCTCAACGTAGGGGCCTTTCTGATTAATGGGAATAGGCGTTGGTTCCAGACCCTGCTTCGGGCTGTCCTAACTAAACAATTTATCATCAAAGACACGATCTTCAGAAAGATAGGCAGTGGAAGGATTATCAAAGATATTTCTGCTATCTACACTAGGTTGCTGATTATCTTGTGAAAAAGACAGAGAATTCTGAGCAAACTGGCTTCTTCAGGGACCCCCTACCACAGGGCGGCCTCTGCATCGTCTACCTATGACACCATCGGTGTTATTCTACCTTTGCTGGAGGATCGGGCATTGTGCTCGCCAATGACCTTCTTGTCTGCAATAAGCACATTGTTTCGCGTGTACAGGACCCAACGGCACGTTACTTTGTGGAACGAACTGACCTCTAAACTGTGTACTACCACCTCTAGGCCCTCTAACCATCTGTTGCAATAACACCTTAGTTTTCAGATCTACCCTTTTCTTTTCAATCCTTTCTTTCTCATTGTTGAATCTATTCTCGTAATACTGAGCCATATGCAATACTTCGGACTGTGATTTAGCTTGTCAGGCACTCTCGGAAGTCATAATTTGTGACTGGATATCAGGAAACAATTCATGCACAAATGTATCCACAAATAATCTTTTTCCTGACTCGGCGCTTAAATCCTGCCCACCAAAATCTGAAAATACTTGTTCGAACTGATTAAAGAATTCGGTAGCACCTTCAGATCTTCCTTGGGTACAAGCAGTGAGTTTGTCCCAAACAATCCTTCTCTCTGGAATTAGAGTCTTCAATTTTGCTACCATTCTATCTGGCAAAGTCAGTGTCACATGTGGTGCTCTTTCACCAGCTGTCCTTTCTCCATCTAGCCTAACCGAGTTAACCCATGTGTCACCTAATCCTGCTGCATCATCTACAGTCCTAATCTGCTTCCATAAATCCGCAGGTAGGAGCACAGGAAACAACAAGTCTATATCACCCAGAGCAAAAACTGACGAATGCAAGACAGATTCTATTTCTTTGTAAAACCATATTGGATTTTTCCTAATGTCTGGAATCGACTGTCTAATAGTATTCACTTCCTGCCTTGAGAACGGGACATGAACAAACTGTGATACGTAGTGAGCTTCAATATCATAGGCTGCTGCACCCGTTGCAACATTAGCCGGAACCTCAACTTTGGGAACCAATGTCAGAGGAACCTCTCTCATAGGCAACTGAGAAAGTAGGCAACTCCGAACGCTTACTAACCAACAGAGCCAGATCGAGCGCTAAAGTGGTGGAAGTAGTTTCAGATGCAAAAGCTCTCTTATAGATATTCAATAATTATGCGGCACAACAAATCTTTTTCTTTATACATTCATCCTGCAGGTATTCTACCATTACCTGTATCACTTTCCTCTGCATTTCTAGAGTATACTGATTATACGTATCATATACTTCTACAGGAGATATCGACATATCTGAAATCCACCTAAGTGCATCTCTCGTGCAAATTTGCGTTTCTTTACTCATCAATTTACAAAGAGGAAGGAACCGTTTCTGTACATAAAAAGCGTCCAAACTATCACCATCTACTTCATCATTCTGCAACCGTTCTAACTCCCTTCTGAATTCAAAAATCCTCACGACATGCTCATGTACTTTCTCCGCCGTATCTCTTGAATAAGCTAAAATATTCAAATCTCTCAACCCTTGTGGGACATTTGTGTCCGTCAATGTATTCCACATTACATCCAAATGTATTCCCATCCCTACAATAAAAACATTCTGATCGGGAATATCTTCTAAATTAGAGTGTGTAGCTAAGACAGTAGATTGTTCACCTTTCTCTATACAGTGTCTGGCCCATGCATTCAAGTCTCTCTTTCTCTCTTTGGAAACCATAGTACAAGTTACAACTTTTGATTCAACACTCGCTACTTTATCAGCTGCAAGCTGAGCAGGACCACTTGGGAAAGAAAGAGTATACAAATCCTGTATGACAGGTAGTGGAGACACTATCACTGGCACCAAAGACAGATCTATTGGAACCGTAACAGTCAGTAAAGGTGAAGGTACAGATGGAGGAACAACAACAGGAAGAGGAGCAATAACTGGTGGTGGAGGAGCAACAGGAAGATCAGGAATAGCTATGGGAGGAGGTACGACAGCAGGAAGAGGTAAGACAGCAGGAATAGGTACATAAGGAGGTGGTGCAGTGGCACCAGGCCTACGTTCATCTAAAGGTTTATCGATTTGTTCATCTGAGGCATGAAAATCTTTAGACGGATATATTTTCTGTATTCCAAGTTGAAAAGTACAAGATCGCATTGCCTAGTCTAAACAGTCAGCTCTTGGACAGCCTAAACATTAACAGAACTCAAAGGTCGGGAGGCTTGGTTGCAAGTTGAAAACATAGTCCACCATTTTAGAACGAAGAACATACGAGTAGAAATCAAAAATGGCAGACGAATCTTAAAATGGCAGCAAAGTTAACCCAGAATCAGAACCGTGTAGCATGACTAGGCTTCGGCCTATATAAATATTAAGGAGGCACTATATAAATACCGTTTAACATTGTATCTGATGACAGTACCCAAGCATCTGTGTGGGAGCCAGGGGTCGTTTAGGCCCCCCTCATACATTCAGCATGATGTGGACCACTTGCTCGTACAATAGTGGGGAACGCCTCCATTGCCCACATGCATGCTAACAGTAAGCAGATGCGGGGCTGTTGTGAGGGACACTTGGCTTCCATCTTGTGTTCCCTCAACTCCATCTTTGGACTAGGCCTCAATGCGATAATAGGAAAAGGCTTCTCTCCCCTCTGCAGCACCGCACACTCTGCGCTCATGGCACCCACCTTTTCTCACTCTGTCTGAAAGCTTCAAAGCTCCATTTCTCACGGATGCGCTGGGGACAATTGAAACAAATGTACTAATGTAACATCTCACTCTTCCTCTGCGATCACTGTCCTATGTGTGAACCGGCTCGAACCATGACTTGTAGCTCATCCATCTCCACAAACCTGCCTGTGCCCTCCTACCCCTGATGTTTGAAAATTACTGCCAATGTAACCCTGTGCCCCTTAAGGTATTCTCTTGATGTACCAGAAGTGTGACCCTGCTTTGAAGGCCACCCCAGTGTGCCCCCTACTAAAACCAGACCTCTGTCACAATATATTGCACCCTAGAACTAACAAATGTCAGCGTGCCCCATAGTTGCTTTGATGCGCACAGGCCCACCCCTTGATCAATGTTATCAGACTGACAAAGACCTCTAAGCCCGGTACTCCATATAAGTCCCAATGAGTGATGTTCCGATTATATGTATGCAATTTATAGGTTCAAAAGGATTTACTTAAGAATATACTAATGATCATTGTTTATTACATGTCTAGTGGTAGTTTTTTATGGTAGTTTAGTTAGTGTCTGCCCTACTGCACCAAGACCTGACCCTCACCCCTCCTGGACACTGGCAGCCAGATCACATGATGCTCGCCCTCCTGCCAACAGAGCAACCAATCCGGATGAAGCAGCGCACCTATCCGCATATGTATCAATGTTACTCACCCTATCTCAAGCAATTGTAGTCCCATATAGAGTGATGTCAGTGATGACGCTTTGTCCCTTGACAGCAGAGATCTCTGGATGCCAACTCTTTATAAAGAAAAAAGAACTCTTGCAACCTGTTCTCTTAGTCTCATTCCCCATTGGGGTGTTTCATACTTATTTGGACTTGCATGTGTAAGACGGGGAGTGAGCCATGTAAATCCAATGATACAAATTACAATAAACCACTCTGCTACCAAATACATACAATCTATTATCAGAATTTAAGTAACAGCTAATTTCACATTTGCTGCTAAACATATTGGTCCTCATTTTAAATGGGGGTAAAGTGGTACAGAAGGGTGCAAAAGTAAGGTAGAATGCCTTCACGCCTTGATTTATCGCCTCTTCCCCATTTTCAAGCAGTGATGTTTTGGAGGAGGGGCATGGAATGCAGATAGGATCTCCACCATGCATTCCTCCTATATCTCATAAGTGCTTTTTATTGTACGATTTGCCTCTGTTTTTCAACTGGTAAAGACTATGTAGATCCCAAAGGATTGGTAAATGCTATCTGCAAAGTATAAAATGAGTGGAAAAAAGAGCAGCAAACAAGATGTTGCCTCACATGTACTCTTACGTTGTCCACTGGACCATGCCAGCCTTCACCACCGCATGCAGGAGACCAAGCAGCACATACATGATAACTTTGGTGGTCTTCCTCATGGAAATATTTTTTTTTTGTAAATGCTCCTGGATACAGCTTGCCCACATTCCCCAGGAAATCTCACACCTCCCACAGATGGGGAAGGTTCACTTGCTTGTTCAGTACTGAACCACTGTGGATTTCAAATAGACGTCTTTTGCAGTGGGTGAACAGGCAAAGAGGAAACAATTACCAAGGAGACTCTTTGATCTTTGTTAGACAAAGGAAAAAGAGAAGTGCACAGTATTTAGGAAGGCTTAGTAGGTTGGTTGAGAGAAGAGGCTCTCACTCCGGAAAACCCACCCCTTTACTTTGCTGCAATTGCATTTACACAAGCATTTGATTGTGCTAATCGTAATTTATTGTGGCTGAAGCTAAGGGAGTGGAAAATCCTGCAAAATGTACTAATGATTTAGATACATCCTCATGTTCAGACTACCCTACAAGTGAGGTTGAAGGGGTTGGGAGCAACTACACAAGCTTTCCTGACCTATAGGGGCCTTTGGCAGGGCTGTGTGCTGGCAGCCTTTCTATTTAATGTGTATTGATCTGACTTGGGGCCCTTCTTGGCAAGTTCTCTATTTGCTACTCCAAAAATGTTTAACCTGACAATACCGTATTTGGCGTAAGTGGATGATGTTTTACTGATGGACAGGACTCAAACTGGTCTGCAGAAACAATCAGATGCTATTTTGGAGTATACTCAGGTGAACGATCTATGCATTAATAAGCAAAAAACTAAAATCATGAGATTTACCCATAACAAGAAAAAGAAAATGGGATTTCAATGGAACATGGGTGACCAAGAATGAACACCTTCTATATCCATGACCTATTTGAGATTCACTCTAAGTCTAGAAGATAACTCTTAGGGGCTGATGAAGAATGTTTTGATGAACGCTATCCAAGTAAGAGCCCAAATGAAACAAATCAATTATAAATACTGCAACCTTTATTATTATTTTATAAAAATGAAGGTGATACCTGGTCTTTTATATGGAATTGAGCTTATGCACACTTCCTTTTGTTAGGATTGAGTCCCGAGTATGGAAACAAGCACTGGGCCTACCAAATTGTGTACCCATGGCTTCATTAAGGTTTGAGCTAGGGCTAGCCTCAGTGAGCTGCTTGGTGGAGTTACGAATTGTAGCACTATATAGAAAGTGTTTGATTCTCTTGCATGACTCTCTGTATGTTGACTTGGCACATATCTTGAAATCAGGGAGATATAAAGCTGCTGCTAAGCTAAGCCTAAGAGTTGAAGCGATCCACTCTGGACCCCACAAGATATCATCATGAAGTCAAGAAGGCCATGATAAGGTGAGATTGGATAGCCACAATGACCAGAATGAGCCAGTACCCTCTGTACAATAATCTATCACCATTGGATAAGAGCCAGGGTAAATTACCAAATTATTTGATGAAGTTCCCAAACTCATAATGGGCAACCCACTTCTTACCCTATAGGCTTAATCTTTTCCCAACTATAGTTATTTGTCAGGTCAGAGGGCAGGAAAATGAAACTAATGCAAGATGCACTCTATGTAATGATACAACAGCAATCCAAAATAGGAAGGACATCATACTGCTTTGTACAGCGTTGACAGGAGTGAGAACCTAATATTTGAGCCATTTTAGACGTAATTCTGCAGTTTTAGATGTTGAACAATTTTTTAACAGAATTTCTAGCGGGGAGGTAATACTAGCTACAACTGCAGTTTTAAAATGTTTACAAGAAGCACATTTTATCAATTTAAGATAATATTAATCTAATTGGGATGGTGTTATATGTGTTTTTAGATAATTTTCTATACAATTGCAGACAATTCCTTATGTTTATGCAATGATTTTCAATGTGTTATTTTTATAATGAAAGTATTTTTAAAGCTGTGTAGGGTTGTCTTAGAACAACCTGGATCACAAATACATTTTTAAAAAAGTATTTAGGAAGCATGTCACTTAGAAGGTAAAACTCCTGCCACCCTGGTGAATTTGATTACATCACATACTTAGGTTCCACTTGTGTTCATGCAGAATCACAACTATGGATATGACAGACAAGGAGATCCATTCATTTGTTTAAATGACTGTGGATGATTGCTGGCAGAAGGCCTTGTGAATCCACGAGCATCCCAACAGTATTCAGCCTCTTAAGCGGTAAGCAGCCCCCACTGGAGAAAATTATTGGAATGGATTCAGTTCAAAGGGACTTTTCACAAGGCTGAAAATAATTAGATCGGAAGGCTGGAAACCACTTATGAGGAGCAAGAGACCTGTAAGAATATATGAAGATTGCCTACCACAATAGTACTGGTACCCATCAAGCCAACCTTCTGTGGATTCTTGGGTGGATTCCGTTGTGGCAAGCCTCTTGGAAGTACCTTTCGGCACCTTCCCCTGCTGGAGATGCGCAAAAGAGGGCCCCTGATTCTTCAAGGGGCTGGAAAAGGCCCACAGCATTCTCCAAGGCCTTGGGTATTATTCATGTCAAATGGTGCTGCTCAGCGAAACAATCTGTTATCAACAAAGAACTGGAACATGTCTTGAGACTGCAAAGCAGCTTTCATACCCATAATTTCACCACTTAACACTTCTACTCCAAGGAGAAGCACAAAGAACCTGCTTAGTGTGGTTAAGCCTGCTTAAGAGACTATTGTCGTGAACTTGTGAACTAGATGCCCTATTCTGAAACATCCATTGGTATCTCTAGACCCTGGTATTTTATCATGTTGCATAGAGACTGTTAAAGTCCTGCTTTCCTACCTTAAGCAAAATCCGTGTTGAACGTTACCAATTGAATTTTGTGTTTTCAATGGTTTGTTCATTTTTGTCTACATTGTTTATCTTCGTATGTGATTATATGTGTACATTCTAAATATATCGCTAGACTGCATTACCTATGTGTTTCTATTATACAAGTGTGGTTTTCTCTTTTTATCAGTTGTCTGCGTTTAAGTAAATGCTGCTTTTCCATAGAATCTTGGACTCTGTACGTCTAATGTTTTGAAGATGCAGCTGCTGGCCATGCTTTTAACATGATTGCATGTTCTTGTTATCAAAGTAGACACAAAGATGGGATGCAGTTCACTGTTTACCTGTTTTTCTTTTATGGCTGAGACAACACAATAAACACATTGCACACAAGTGTTTGTTCTCTTCGGGCCAGTATTAGGTACCATGGAACATTTCCACAGCGCTCCCACAAACATGGAACATTACCTGCACTCAGGACTCTGGTACCTCTGGCCTTCACTCATCAACACTTTTGGTTTTACAAACTACCCCACCAAAAAACATTGTATACTTTTTTGCAGAGGCACACTCAGGAAAGCCACTAATTGGGCAGCAATGTGATATACAAGACCACTTTACATGAATTTCTATAGCACAGTTTCAACTAATGATCATAGGAGGTAATTCATGCAATAAATGTGCGCCGAGATTTGTGGCGTAAGCGTGAAAAAGCCGGTGCATGCGTGCGATTCATGGAAGGCCCTGCGTGTGTTTTTCCAGGGATGTGCACCAAATCCGGGCGTGGCGCACATGGGCGCACACATCACTGCAACATCCCGATCACTGTGCGCGACGCGCACAGCAAAAGCGCACAACGTTAGCGCACACACCAAAAAAGGGGCGGAACATGCAGAATGGGGAACAACGCGTGAAAATAAGTGCGTAACTGGGAAGTGCACAGAACGTCGACATGCACGTAAACTACACGTATTCATGTAATCGAATAGGGAAAACCCACACACGTCAAAACACATGCACACACACAATTACGTCCGCCACACGAAAGCAGGTGGAAGTGCCCCCGCGCAGCATAAAAGTGCGCGCAAACAACAAACAAGCATATACAGCTAAAATGAATGTCCCATTCCTCGCAGCAGTGATCGTGGGACACCGCAGGAGGAGGAGAATAGCCAGGCCCTGCATTTTTGTTGCCCAGGACCAGCCTTTTGGGGATGCCTGATGACCAGGTTTATACAGGTATAGGTTTCCACCTCATATCATCCTAGAGCTGGTCAGGGAGTGGCAGGCTGAACTAACATCATCCACCCTCCGCTCCCAAGCATTGAGGCCCTTGGAAAAGGCGCTCAGTGTACTGCATTTTTTGGCCACTGGGTCATTTCAGCGGACAACTGCCATTATGGGGGGTGTCTCACAGCCCACGCAGTCACGCTGCCTACACCAGGTGTTGGCAATCATTACTGCGAGCCCCTCAGTCTGCAGGCACATATACATGCCCAAAACACCTGCAGAAAGGCAGGCCGTTGTCCTGGATTTCTACAGGGTGGCACACTTCCCCAAAGTGCTCGGTGCCATAGATTGCACCCATGTGGCCCTACGTCCACCTAGGGCCACTGAGCACATCTATCGAAACCACAAGCACTGGCATTCCATCAACGTGCAGGTGGTATGCAATGCCAAGGGAACCATCACCTATGTCTATGCAAATTATCCTGGGTCCACCCATGATAGTTTAATATTCAGAATGTCAGCCCTGAGCCGGGACCAGGAAGCTGGGAAGCATGGTGACACACAGCTCATAGGTGAGTACTAATGCCTGTGCACATGCATGCATGTCACACACAGACAAATACACCAGCCCTACTAATGACAACCATTATCACCTTACCAGGGGACAGTGCCTACCCTCTGAGCACCTACATGATGACGCCAATACGGAACCCCACCACACCACACCAGGTAAGATACAACGCAGCCCATATTGCAACCAGGGGCATAGTGGAGCGCACATTCGGAGTGCTCAAGTCACGCTTCCGCTCCCTTGACCGCTCTGGCGGACAGCTACTATATGCAACCCAAGTAGTGTGCAAGATCATTGTGGCAGCATGTGTCCTGCACAAAGTTGCAACACGGCATGGCATACCGGTGGACATGGTGGTGCCCTCACATCCACAACCACATGCACGGCCGCTGCGCATGGGAGGGGAAGGGCACGTGGCGAGGCAGCCCGTACCCAGCTTGTGGCCACATTTTTCACCTAAACTGCAACCCCTGCGGAGTGCACACAGGCCTGGCACATACCAGGTCACAATCGATGATGAGAAAGGAACAGTTAAATGTCACTACCTTACCACCCTGAGAATGTGTCCACGGAAGTGCCACATTGTGTGCATCCCTAGCTAATTAAACACAACCAATCCCATGTGACCAAAGGGAACATATACAAGGTGCTTCCCCCCCACTTGCTAAACAGGGCATGAAAGTACTGGTATGCCACCCAAACCCTACCAACACCCCTGAACCCCGTCTGCCACACCATACCATGGTATGCAATGGATAAACATCTAACCATATGCACAGCACATGACACAATAGTCTTGAAGTGCCACCTGAGAAATGGAAATAGGCACCAGACAATTACACCTGACATGGAATCTGAAGAAATGACCGACCAAAACTTCACACCATGAAAACGGTGGCACAAATGCATGCCACCAGTGTGCAAGCAACAAAAGTCAGAATACCCGTTGCCATGCATATTGGACAATTGAAAATTGGCATTTCAAACACCGCTCACTGGCCAGCACAGTGAGTGTGCATTACATTGGGGAAACCCCTTGAGAATCATTTGAAAAAAGGGCATTCAACCAAATAGTACCCTGTCATGCATGTACACGATCAATTACTTGGAAGTGAACATGGATTGCCGGGACACAGCATGCCTGAGATGGCAATCTGGGTGCACCTGTGTGCATGGTCAATGTAGTTGGCGGGGGGCGTTGCCTAAGTGTATTTGTCAGTAGAGACATGCATCGAATACATGCATGTGAAATGAAGTGAGTCCCAGTGTCCTGTACACAGCAAATGTGAAAATTGCACTCAAAGACCCCCCTGTGTGTTAAACCACACCCATCCCTTGACACCTCACAATTAAGCACAACATTGCATCAGCCATTGACCAGCAGAACATATCATGTACAGAGTACCCCACATCGACAATGGCAGACAGTGACCCATCACTGAATCATAGAAATTCATAATACGACCTACACACAAAGTTCATCAAAGCGTATCAATGAGGGAGGTAACAAGGGAGAAGAACAGTACATTCCCAGATGTCCTTCAAACAGTCCACAATGTGAAAATGAACTATCTAATCAAGGTATATATTACAAGTGCCTAGAACAATAAGGGAGAGTCTAGGGAGGGAATGTTGGAAAACAAAACTAGCATCAACATTGCTATGCCTGACGGCAATAGTTGCAGTGCAGGAGTCAAATAAGGAGGGGATTGAGGGAAGATGCGGGAAGCAGTGAGGATAGTATAACAAAACAAGTGACAGACTGTGATAGGTGGACAAAGAATCAAGATAGTGCTTAGGAGGGGGAAAAGGGTACACAGAAGGGAATGGGGAACAGCCAACCTCAAATCAGTGGTGGAGGGACTAATGATAAAAGTAAGTTGCAAAATAATACTAAAAAAGGTAAAGGGGGGCGGATGGATGGAGGCAGAAGGGCAAATGTCTGCAAAGAACAAGCGGCTACGAATCACCATGCATGATAGAAATTGGGGTAGTGGTGGAAAATGACAGACAGAGGACAAGGAGGAGGGTAAAGGGTGGTGAAGAAGGAGAGGGAGGAGAGAAGGGAGGAGGGGGCCAAGGTTAAAATGCATAAAAGGGGAGATGGGGAAAGAAAGCACACACAGGGGGCAGAGGGAAACCAGACGGTGCAGAAGTGTAGGGGATGTGATGATGAAGAGGGGGGAGACAGAGGGAGACTGGCAGGGGCAGGGGAGACAGCGGGGCAATCAAGTGACCCAGAAGGCTGGTGGACAGGGCTAGACAGGGCCTCCAATGTGGGCTTTTGGTAGTGGTGGCAGGCTCCAACATCCTGGTTGGTCGGATTGTCACAAGGGCCAGGTGCAACCAATGGGAGGAGGGAGCAGGTCCAGGACACAAACATGACAATCAAATCAAGAGCAATGCGGTCATACCTCAAATGGCACATCAAAACACCAGCCAGGGCTGCAAGATGGCCAAAGTGGTGCAAGCAAGGAATGGGTGGTAGTTGAAATGCGTGGTGACATAGGTAACTCAGCGTGTAGCCTTCATGTGGCATATCAAAATCACTGTGGGGAAAGTGTCCCAAATCAACATTGTCAGCACACGGACCCCTCCCACCATCAGTGTGTCATACACAGCCAAAGGGTGCATGGTACCACCTACAGCAGGAAGTGGATGAACATACACAGTCAATATATAATAACTATCATAAGCAACATGATGAAATGCACTGTCAACATAATACTCACCAAAGTGAAGTACAGACATGCATTGGTTAAACCATCCGGAATACCCACTAGGGGTGTACACACAAGTAGGACTGCAGGCTGGCCACAGATATGATGGAAGCCCAATGCCCATGTGTGATATGCTGTTACACCGAGCCATCCTTGCAAGCCCATGGAAAGGGGAAGCAGGAGAAGCTTAAGTGTCAGGACCCCAAGCAAAACACATACATAAAACAAGCCTGAATGGGCCCAGCTGGAACACACAGTGGATGCCTTCCAATGCCACAAAGCACCACACAGTCACATGTATGCATAATAGACAAAATAAAATGCAATAAATAAAAAATATGCATAAAATAAAAATCAAATGAAATAATTTTTTGAAATAATAAAATAAAATGAATAATTCAACATAAAAAAATGTCTTGTAAAAAAAGTAAAGTAATAAAAAAAATAAGAGAAAAAAATAATAGAAAAAAACATACTTACCAGAAACTCTAAAATTAGGATGAATAAAAAATATTTTTGCAGAAACAAAAACTGCTGAAAAAAAAATGGCAGGGAAAAAATGGCCATATATGACCTGGGGAGTGGGAGGGGCAACCAGTAGGGGGAGGTACAGGGTGCACCTCAACACCCACATGTGTAGATGTTGAGTTAAAAAAGAAATAACCTCACTGAGCTCAGCGCCTGCACGTCCCGACCTATTTGGGAGATAGGTGTCATCGTCACCCTCTGGATGGAAATCAGAAGGTGGACGTGGCTCAGTTGACTCACCACGTCTATCCACGCCTTGGCCCTCAATGGCAACAAGCATGCGGGTCTGGAAAGCCAGGTCCTGGCTGGCAATGAGACTGAGGTCAGCATGCATTATCTCACGTCTCACACGCACTTCTTCCTGCAAGGACTGACGTGTGAGACGGAGTTCTGCCTGCATGGCCTCACATGACAAACGAAGCGACTCCAGGCTTTCATGGAGTTCAGCTGAGATGGTTCTTTCACACTGCACCATCCTGTCTTCTGCCCGCCTACTCTCGTTCATCCACAGTGCTTCCAGAGTAGATCTGAGGGCTTGGTGTTCCACCCTAAGGGCCTCATCGTGTGCCTCTGCTTGAGCATCAAGTGCTTGACGCAGAGCCACTATTTCAGCCTGGCGTGCCCTGTCAGACGCTGCCATGACCAGCCTGAGTGAGCGACACGTGGACTGTGTAGCCCGCTCCTGGAGCATCATTTGCATTACAGAGGGAAGGATGGAATGGGCCACACTTTCCATACCTTGAGGAATCATCTCAACTGCTCCCCCCTGTTGCTGTGCTATGACAATCATGGAATGCTCCCACTCAGTTGTCCCCAGTGGCACACGGCCACCGTGTTGCCAGGCACCACACCTGCTGGGCCCAAGGAGCCGTGGTCCTTGCTGGGTTGGTGCTGCCGTTGCTGCAGGACTGCATCCCTCTGTCGACCTGATGCCCCAGGAACATGGCCAACTGGTGTTGAGTTTGACCGTGCACCCGTAACCACCACAGGCAGACATTCTAACCCTGCCTGGCCCCCTACTGCAGGTGTCACGGACATAAAATCATCCAACACAGGATCACTTACTGACAACGACACGTCATGTTGCAGATCCGGCTCAACATGATACATCAGAACCTGACTCAGAGTCACCTCTGGACACGATGGCCTGGAACACCTCTGGGTTCTCGTGGGCTGCCACCCCATGACCACCACTGGCGCCTGGTTGGTCATGTGAACTGACCACTGTGTCTGGGATGACATCTTCATTGTCTGCTGCCAGTGCGTCATCACCTGCAACATAAAGAAAAGAAAAAAGGATTGGCATGTCAGTAGCACATACCACACACATACAGTTCACAACATTGACAGCCAAATAATGAAACCGCCATGTCACAGCCAACTCAAACCCCAACATGCATCCAGTGCCTTTGCAATGCAAGAGTATCCCAAAAGCAGAAAAGGATGTGTGCAAAATGTGAAGCCAACACATGTATTGCATGTTGCACATCACCTGCATCACACATAATATCCAATGCAGAAATGAGAGGTTACATGCATGTTCATGTGCAGCACTCAACTACCATCAACTATGCAGAGTACACGTGTCACAGGATGCACCTACACTAGTGCCTTTCTGTACAGTGAAAGGAGGGACATGGGTACATACATGGCAGACAGTGTTGGCATGCATCTATTGCATTTCATCATTCAAATGTCACTACAGCCGATGAGAAGTGGACATGATGGAGGACAGGTGAGGAACCATCAATAGTACACCCATGCATGTATGAGACAATACCAGTTGAAAATAGGTAGTGGGCCTGTAACAGGGGGAGCCATGTGCATGATACAGATGTGGACAGCCTGAAGTCGTGCGTTATGACAAACATACCTACAGTGAGCATGACAAGGCTGTCAAATGAAATGACACTTGGATCATCCTGGACACATACTACGATGAGCAGGTGGTCAAGGACACCTAGGGGCATACATTGAATGCACATGGAACATGATTGTGCACACATGTGCATGGGGAGACACTGCCATCAGCACAGTCAGAGTGAGACACACTGCACCAAGGACAAAGGATGTATGACATGATATGACTTCTCATCAAGATTGCACTCATACACCAGTGGCTCAGAGCGCAAACAAGCTAAGGGAGTGGAACAAGGGAGAAAAGGACTTCAAAACAACTATCATACTGGGCACAATCACATTGAGAACAGGCAAATGCATGGAGAACGGATAAAGGGTTGAAGACCCCAGAAGGGGGAGAAGGGGAACGTGCCAAACAGAGGAGACCAAAAAAGGAAAATGTAGTACAATGATAGAATAGGCATTCAAAAGGTGGCAGTGCAGCCAGCAATTGGCAAGTTCAAGATAATTTGGATAGGGCAAATCTGATGAGTGCAGAAGAAGAGTGGGGAGAGTATGGGTACATTCACAGGATCCATTGCAATTGGAGGCATGGAGCCAGTGCAGCAGGGAGGCAGGGTGAGTAGGTACCTGGGCCCGAAGGACAGAGTGTGTGCAGGGGCACAGTGTGTCACGACCCTCACCCCAGACCCCCGCTGCCAGGTAAGATCAGGGTTCGGGGCTCCATTAAGGGCTTGAAGGCCTGGCACCCACTCCCAAGACTCTCTTGGAGCCAGTCCTGGCGCCTCTGGTGCCAGGCTCATACACTTTGAAGAACATGAGGAAAAGGGGACTACTTTTTTCATTTGGGCCTGCCGCTAACATGGAGGCACCCACATAGCTTGGTTCCAAGGAACTAAGCTATTTGGTATAGTGTTTTGGGTGTGGTGACCTAGGAACTACTTTACCTGTACTGCTTTGTTGAGGCTATTTAAGCCACACCCAAGCAACAAAGCACGCTTTGCGTTACTTGGCAGACTGCAACGTGACGCTCAACATGTCCTGTGATACCCACGAGAAGCGAACCTGCAGAGGAGACAAAGGGACATTGTTAGCAGCATCTTACCTGCAATCTCCATCCTGTTATCTGCTCTCAGCTCTAGTGAACAGCTTCTTCTGGACACCGCATACCTTCCGGATCGAAAGACCTGAAAGAGGAAAGAAGAGGACAATATTAGTAAATGCATAATCTGACATTGCTAAACTACAAACAGCATAAGAAGCTTACCTGGCTGGTGTCCTCCCGGGCTGGCACCGTTCCGGAGTTCCACACACGCTGGAGAAGCACCACAACCTGTAAGGAAGGAAGAAAACAGGTTAGCAAAAGCAAGACAAGGGAGCATCGCATGCATAGCGCTTACTCACCGCAGACCGATCACGTGCCATCAATTACCGGCGAGGCCCAACTTGACCAGTTCGCCACGCTGAAGCTCCACACACCTAGGGGAACAAAAAGACAATATTAGACAAAGAAAGGCATGCAAGCATAACAACGCTATACAGAACTGCTGCAACAAGACCTACCTGAGAGACACTTAAACAGGCACGCACCAGTGAAGTAACTTGGTCACACGCGCCCGCAGAAGACAACTCACCCCTGCCAAGAAGGCAGGACGGAGAGCACGCCTAATTCCACAACAAGGTGAGGAGATGGCCCAGAGGGGCTGAAGTCACACGGGGTGGTGGGAGGATATTTACCTCAGTTGGCCAGTCTTCAACCCAGCCTTCCTGTATTTCCAGGCTGAACATCCTCCATAGACAACATCCAGGGAAACTGGGAGAAGATTACGGCAACCAACCCGGGCTGAGTGGCGTCCAGGTGAGCGTAACAGAACACAAAGCCTACCACAATTATCTGGGTGAAATGGAGACATCTGAAATCGACCAATTGGCTCAATTGTTAGGACAACTGTGTGCCGAATTTCGTTCTGCCAGGCAAGAGAACTAGTAGTAACCAAGGATCGCACTGAAGAGATCGGTAGGCAGTTCTTGCAATCACAAGCAGGACAGACTCCTCTGCCCAGAAACAACCCATTGGCACAAGACCCCACCTTATCATCCATTCCCCCCACTCCAGTACAAATTACGTTACCCGGAACAGTTCCCCTGGCACCACCAGAACGGTTCTTAGGTGACCCAAGGAAGTATGCAGCATTCATAAATCAGTGTCGCCTTCACTTTCTTTGTAGGCCTGGAGCATTTTCAAACGACCAAGCTCAGGTAGCTTTTGGTTTTGTCATACCTGAGTGGTAGCGCAGCAGACTGGTCAGTGCCACTGGTAACCCACGATGATCCTTTGTTACATGACTTTGGGGGATTCCAGAGAGAAATGGAAAAACGTTTTGCCCGCCATACCCAAGAACAAGCAGTGGACAATGAACTTGTGTCACTGCGACAGGGGAATCAAAGACTTGTTAACGTACATTGCCACCTTCAATAGACTGGTTGCTGAAGCTAGGTGGCCTGAAAACAAAAGAACCACGTTATTTCACCGGGGCCTACGAGGTGAATTAAAGGACGTTCTAGCCTAGGTGGTTGACAGACCCAGAAACTGTACTGAATTCATCAATTTGGTCGTGCAACTATACCACCGATTGCAGGATCGAAAAGCAGATTGGTCTAGGATGGACACTCGGGCCGTGTATGTTCGACCAAGGGACAATGTATCACGTGTGCCAGAAAACACTGTAGAACCCATGCAAATCGGAGGGATACGACCTCCATTAACAAAACAAGAGCAAGATAAAAGAAGACAACAACTCTGTTTGTACTGTGAAAAACCAGGACATTTCCCTAAGAACTGCCTAGTGAAACCTCCAAAGAAGAACAGTCAGGCCACAGAGAAGGATGAGGTTAAGGAGTCGGAAAACTACTAAGCTCGGCAAACGTAGAGATCAGTTTGTCGAGTGAGAAGAAAGAGCCACTGACCTCGCACTTTGCAATACCAGTGATCTTAATTAACCACCAACGGTCGTCTAGGATGCATGCTGTTGAGGCATACATAGACAGTGGAGCAGTTGGGAATTATATCGATCAAGAACTGGCAGCAGAGATGGGGCTTCCTTTATGTTCCAAGCCGACTATGGACAAGGTAACCACTATGGATGGGACATTAATCACTTCCAGACCAGTAACCCAGTGTACAGCCGGGGTAACCTTACTGTGCCAGGATGGACACCGGGAGTCCATTTCGTTTGATCTCATCAAGGCACCTCAGTTTCGGCTAATATTAGGGATGCCATGGTTAGTTGCTCACAATCCTCTGATAGACTGGTGTGCACGGAAATTAACCTTCCCTGGCGATTGCTCCCCTGCCTGCTATTACCAAGAAAGAAACCCGACTTCTGTACTCCCACGACTCCCAGAACGGCAGCATCAACACTGGGAGTAACTAATATCCTACCAAGTGAATACCAATATTTCCAGGATGTGTTCCAAAAGGACCAAGCAAACACATTACCGCCGCACAGGCCCTATGACTGCCAGATCAACCTCGTTCCAGTTGCACAAATCCCTTGCGGCAGAATCTATGCACTCACAGAACCAGAAATCCTATCTAGACCAGTACCTGGCAAACTGATTTATCCGCCCGTCTAAGTCCCTGGCAGCCAGTCCTTTGTTCTTCATACCAAAGAAATAAGGGGACTTGAGGACCTGCATCGACTACCGCACATTAAACCAGATCACCGTGAAGAACCGCTACCCCTTGCCTCTCATCCTTGAAATGCTAGACCAAGTCAAAGATGCCCAGATTTATACCAAATTGGACCTTCGAGGAGCGTACCACCTGGTCCAAGTTAGAAGCGGAGATGAGTGGAAAACCGCCTTCCATACCAAATACGGCTTGTACGAATACCAAGTCAGGCCCTTTGGGCTATGAAACGCTCCCGCGACATTCCAATATTTCATGAATGATGTCCTGAGAGAATGAATTGATGTTTGCGCCTTGGTTTACATATATGACATCTTAGTGTACTCAGCCTCGAAGCAAGACCATGTCAAGCACTTTTGTTCTGTTCTCGGCAAGCTATGTCAACATCGCTTATACGCAAAGCTCGAGAAATGCTTTTTTAACATCACCGAAGTAGATTTCCATGGTTTTTCCTTACTCCAGGAGGTATCAGAATGGACGTGCACAAGGTAGACACCATTCTGAAATGGCCATCACCGACGTCTCTGAAAGGGGCCCAAAGCATGCTGGGCTTTGCGAACTTCTACCGCCAGTTCATCCCAGACTTCTCACAGATTGTACACCCGATCACAGTACTATTACAAAAAAACAACAAGAAGTTTGTTTGGACCGAAGAAGCGGAAAAATCTTTTCAAGAACTCAAACAAATATTCACTTCTGCTCCGATCCTGCGACACCCTCCTCCAGACCTCCCTTACGTCGTAGAAACTGATGCTTCAAGTATGGCAATGGGGGCTGTCCTTTCACAGAGAGACCCTGAAACAAGCCAGCTACAGCCTCTGGCCTTCTGGTCGAGAAAGTTCTCACCTCCGGAGGTCAATTATGCCATCACCGACGTAGAACTTCTGGCCATTAAATCTGCTTTTAAGGCCTGGCGACACTACCTCCTGGGGGCCAGACACACCATTATGGTAATCACGGACCACCAAAACCTGCAATATCTAAAAAGAGCAAACACGCCAACTACAGTGGTCACTTTTCTGCGCATAATATGATTCTGTAATCACGTTTCGACTAGGAGTCTGGAATGGGAAGGCTGATGCCTTATCCCGTATGGGCATTGATGAAAAGGTCTATACAACTCCAGATCCAGTACCCATTATTCCTGAAGACAAACTCTTGGGTCTCATGGCAGCCTTGATGCAAACCGAACTCCGAAACGAAATTCAAAGAGCGTTGAATTCCGACACCTTACTTGCATGGCATACTCAGGGAGAACAATACTCCATCAAGGACCAAGTGCCCTTTTTTAGGGTCCATCTATACATGCCCAAGAGGGAACTACAACAACAAATAATTACAGGTTATCATGATTCACTGATTGAAGGTCACCCTGGAATCGCCAAAACCCTAGCCAAGGTGAAACAGAACTTTTGGTGGCCTACCGGGCATAAGGACATCATCCAGTATATCCAGTCATGGGGTATATGCGCACAAAATTAATCGCAAAAACAAAAAACAGCCTGTCTCCTGCAAACATTGGACATTCCTCCTGCTCCATGGCACACCCTTTCCCTTGACTTCATCACTGACCTGCCTGCCAGTCAAAGGTTCAACACCATTCTAGTAGTCGTTGACTTGTTCTCGAAGATGGCACACTTCATTCTATCAAGGGTCTCCCAGATGCATCCAGTTTAGCAAAAGTGTTCCTCGAAGGCATTGTTAAACTAAATGGCTTCCCATCAGTTCTGGTCTCTGATCGAGGCAGCCAGTTTGTGTCCAACTTCTGGAGGAAATATTGTGCAATGGCACAAATCGACATCTGACCATCCACCAGTCACCATCCCCAAAGAGATGGCCAAACAGAGAGGACCAATCAAACTCTCGAGCAATACTTACGGTGCATGCTGCACCACGAGGAAAGTAATTGAAAGGACTTGCTATGGATAGCAGAATATGCTTATAACAATTCATTGCATTCTAGCACAGGACAAACGCCTTTTTACACCCTTTATGACAGACACCCACGTACTTCCCAACTAGACCTTCCAGACAACTTGGAAATGCCAGCAGTGAAGACTCTTCATGCAACCATCTCTCAAGTTTTAAAAAGACGAAAGAACATCTCACTCACGCCAAGGACAGACAAAAGAAATTTGCCGATCAACACCGAAGAAGGGCTCCTGACTATCAAGTAGGAGACAAGGTTTGATTAGCAGCTAGATTTGTACCCATCAAGGGAACCCAGACCTTTCATCCTAGATATTTAGGACCCTATTCCATCAAGGCAATCATCAACCCAGCAGCCGTCAAACTGGAATTACCACCTAATCTGCAAATCCACCCGGTATTCCATGTCTCACTCTTGAAACCGGTGCAACCCGGTACACGGGTTATGACACCCCCAAAACCCATAATTGTTGATGGAGAACCAGAATTTGAAGTCAAGGAAATCCTGGACTCTAAGTACACTAGGTCCAAATTATACTATCTGGTCGATTGGAAGGGTATGGACCTCAAGATAGATCCTGGGAGACCAGCGAGAACATCCATGCACCACGTCTGATCAAAAAGTTTCATCAGAACTTTCCAACTAAGCTTGGGCTGAACAGAAGGACAAACATGGGAGGGGTCTTAGGGGTGGAGTGCTGTCATGACCCTCACCCAGACCCCCACTGGCAAGTCCACTTACCAGGTAGAATCAGGGCTCAGGGCTCCATTAAGGCCTTGAAGGCCTGGCACCCACACCCAAGGCTCTCTTGGAGCCAGCCCTGGCACCTCTGGCACCAGGCTCATGCACTTTGAAGAACATGAGGAAAAGGGGACTACTTTTTCATTTGGGCCTGCAGCTAACATGGAGGCACCTTCATAGCTTGGTTCCTAGGAACTAAGCTATGCAGTATAGTGTTTTGGGTGTGGTGGCTTAGGAACTACTTTACCTGGACTACTTTGTTGAGGCTATTTAAACCACACCCAAGCAACAAAGCATGCTTTGCGTTACTTTGCAGACTGCAACGTGACGCTCACCGTGTCCTGTGATACCCACGAGCCTCAGAGAAGTGAGCCTGCAGAGGAGACAAAGGGACATTGTTAGCAGCATTTTACCAGCAATCTTCATCCTGTTATCCGCTCTCAGCTCCAGTGAACAGCTTCTTCTGGACACTGCATAGCTTCTGGATCGAAAGACCTGAAAGAGGAAAGAAGAGGACAATATTAGAAAAGGCATACTCCGACATTGCTAAACTACAAACAGCACAAGAAGCTTACCTGGCTGGTTGCCTCCTGGCCTGCACCGCTCCGGAGTTCCACACACGCTGGAGAAGCACCGTGACCTGTAAGGAAGGAAGAAAACAGGTTAGCAAAAGCAAGACAAGGCAGCACCGCGCATAGCGCTTACTCACTGCATTATAGCGCCCAGCACGCGCCATCATTTATCGGCGAGGCCCAACTTTACCAGTTCGCCACGCTGAAGCTCCGCACACCTAGGGGAACAAAAAGACATTATTAGACAAAGAAAGGCATGTTTGGATAACAACGCTATACAGAACTGCTGCAATAAGACCTACCTGAGAGACACTTAAACAGGCACGCGCCAGTGAAGTAACTTGGTCGCACACACCCACAGAAGACAACGCGGCCTGCCAAGAAAGCAGGACGGAGAGCAAGCCTAATTCCACAACAAGGTGTGGAGAGGGCTCAGAGGGGCTGAAATCACACAGGGTGCTGGGAGGATACTTACCTCAGTTGGCCAGTCTTCAACCCAGCCCTCCTGTATTCCAGGCTGAACATCCTCCGTAGACAACATCCAGTGAAACTGGGGAGAAGATTACGGCAACCAATGCGAGCTGAGTGGCGTCCCCGTGGATACCAGGTGAGTGTAACACAGTGTCTACGGAGGAAACTGTTCAGCTGGGGAGAAGAGGGGCTAATGCAGGAGCAAATAGGAATGTCTTGATTTGCTACCAGAAGCAGAGATGTTTCTCCTCAAGTTTCAACATGCCCAGTTGGATGTTCCAAACGGAGAACCCAGCCATACACACAGATCTGCCCCCAGCTAATCTATTCAATCAACAACTGACCTGGAGGGAGTGTGAGGTGGAGGAGCAAAGGACTGAAGAGGGGAGGAATTTTCAGAGGGATTTTTGCAGCTATTTCACACCCAGTCCCAAAAAATCATTGTGCACAATGCAGAGGGTCTGAAGTAACATCCTTGCATCAACTGGTAGGCAATGAAGGGATTACAGAGCTGGAAAGGTAGGATCCAAAGGCATGAGGCCCAGGACAAGTCTCACAGTCCTGTTCTGGATTAGTTGTAGAGGGTGGATTGTGAATGCAGGTGGAATATTTGAAGAGCCTGTCACAGTACTCCAACATTGAGTAAAACCTAGCATGAGAGACTGTGAGCATGTAGTTGAACGATAGGAAAGGCACAGTACCACTGAGGATGTGAAGAACTTAATGTATCTCAAGATACGTCAGACATGTGTGTGGAAAAGGAATGTGTTGACTCAAAGCTGACCCCGAGGTTATTGGCCTTGCAGGTAGAGGTAAGAGGAGGGCCAAGTGGGGATGGCCAGAGAGTGAGGGGAAAGGTTGGTGAAGGTGTACTGATGAGGAGGATGTCAGTCTTTCTGGCATTTAGACAGAGATCGTTTGCAGTACACCAATTGCAAATGGCAATGAGGTTATCATAAATGAGGGAGGGAGAAGAGTTGCCCAAGGGCAGCCTGGAAATGAGTTGGTTGTCATAAGCATAGCACAGGAAGTGGTAGCAGAAAATGAAAATGAAGTAGGCTAGAGCTGGCAGGTGCTGTTTGTATAGTCAGGCTGAGAGGTCAGAACCCTGGTGCACACCACATGTAGAGAGGGAGATTGAAGAAAGGAAGGAGCCAAGTTGTAGCTGGGTGGGACACACATGTCAACACACATGTCATTGAGTCACACTCATCAATTCTCACCAGATGATGCGTCATAATCCATCCTCTCTCCCACTCCATGGATTTGTTCTTCCGGGATGAACTCTGAAACAATCTCCTCATGCTGAGTGAGTTCATCCTCCTCTGGTGGTGGCCCACCACCAGTCACCAGAGACATGGAATAATTGGAGGCACGCTTTTGTTTTGCACTGTGTCAGAGGTCATTCCAACGCTTGTAGCAGTCCTGAGCCGTGTGCACCTGAAATCCCATGGCTGTCACACCATTTGCAACATGCTGCCAGTGGACCCAACGCTGGTGATGCGTTGTATGGCACTGTGGGCCCACAAGCATATCGCGTTGGTGTTCTGACACATAGTTCACAAGGAAGTCCAGTTCCTGCTTGCAAAAAGGCTTCTTCCTTGACGTGCCGGAGGCCGGAGCCGTGTTTGGGGTCCCAGCCTTTTGTGCAGGAGCACGCTTCCTCCTTTTGACTGGTGGTACTGACCCTGAGTGGGCAATGTGGCCCTGATAAGTGGGGGCAGTGGCGCTGGTGGACTGGACCAAGGCAGTGGGTGTTGGTATGAGGACAGAAGGTCTGGCGTGGGTCTGACTCACTGCCAGGGTGGTGTTGGCTGCATCTGCACATGCAGTTACCACCACCCGGCTGCTTGGGGCAGCAGATGTCATAACTGCCCCAGATACGTGTGCCACAGTCTCAGCTACAGTGGACACACATGACCCCAACCTCCGGACAAGATGGAAATCGTCCTGGGAGTACTCGTCACACAATGCAACATGCGCTGCCTGACCCAGAGCCCGGGGTGGAGGTGCCCTCAGCTGCACCTGCAGCTACCACCACCAGTGGGCACGTGACAGCAGATGTAAATTGCTGTTGGGTGATATGGGCACCAGGTTGTGATGCAACAGCTGCATCACCAGGAGCCACAGCGGGTGGTGGCATGTCTGCACCAGAACGTGGCTGGGCATCCAGCCCCACCATAGAGGCACCCCTGCCTCTTCCCCCCTGTAGCCACCCTGGCCACCCTGGAATTCCCATCCTTCATGGTCTCAACACACATGTACCCGACCATGCCCAGCCCTGGGAGGACGCCCAGCTTTGCCGCCCTTAGCCTTTGGTGGCCTCCCAACCATGGCACAGATGGAAAATTACCTATGGGAGGTTCACTCAACAATTGTCCTGGGCAATTGGCTATAAGGCTATAAGGGGGCAGGGTATTTAATGGAATAAGTACCCCAGTCTGTGACCCCTGGGGAAAAATTACGGGTCTCGATACACTCAGGCACCCCCAAAAAAAAAAAAATATAAAATTCAAAAAATTGATAAAGTATAATAACAAAAATGTGTAATTTCACAAAAGAAAAAATTGCACACGTCCCCGGTAGCCCACGTGCATGGATTAAACCTCCAGCAGTATGGTGTGGCACCCAGGGACACAAAAAACACGTACGCGTGCAACACATGGGCTACTATGACCTCGAAAACGGTACGCGATGCACAGGGGGAACCACAGTGAGAAAAATAGTGTGCGCGACTCACCGCCTGCCTTGCGTGGAAAAGAAAAAGCAAAAACACAGGTGCCTGTGCACGTAGGGAATTCCCCGCCAAAAGAAGAGGTACGCTGTGAAGTAATCATGTGTGATTCCAGCAGAGTAAACACACGCGTCGGTCTCCACGAACAGCATGTACAGTGGACTGCTGGGCCGCGCTCACCTTTAACCCATGCTGAAGGAACGCCCACGCGCGTTACGTCACATACGTGCTTACACGCTAAGGGCTTCTCCTTGAATTGCACGCATTCACACGCGGACGTGCAGTTTTCGCATGTGCGGATGCACCCGTGCTGAGGGAAACGCCTGCGCGTGTTATGTCACATACGCTCTTACGCGCTAAGGGCCTTTCCTCCAATTGCATGCATTCACACGCATACGTGCAGTTTTTGCACGTGCGGATGCATCCGTGCTGAGTGAAACACCCTCGCGTGTTACCTCACATACGCGCTTATGCGCTAAGGGCATTTCCTCGAATTACACGCTGACGTGTTGTTTTTTCACCTGCCGAATCACTCCGTATCAAGCTGGCCACGCGACAACACACAGAAGACCACGCACCTGCCCAGAAGGCCATTTTCCTGCCCCCAGACTCCCACCAGCCATCTGCTGCTGCCTGCCTGCCTGCTGGCCACGTGCCCTGCTATTTGGTGCCTGCACGTCAGCCATCTGCAGGGGTCCAGTTGCTGTGACCACCCCTGCTGGAACAGAAGACTCCCAACTGAAGTTCCATCGCTCCACAGCCCAGCCCCAGGACCCAGTTGCCCACCCACACCTGCCTCTGGGATTGCCATGTCAGGGCAAATACCATCAGACACCACTGGCAACCCCCAGCCAGAGAGGCAGAGGGCTACCAGCTTCAGTGCTACAGAAGTTGGGATCCTGGTGAAGCAAATCCTGGTGCATTATGATGCCCTCTACGGAAGAAGACGCACTGACAAGGATGGACGTGAGAGGATCTGGAAGGACATCGTTGCTGCCATCAAGGTGGAGGGGGTGGCAGCCCGCGACATACGACACGTCTGGAAGCGCTGGGAGGACTTCAGGTCCAGGACCCTTAGGAAGGCCCGGCACCTCTTGGAAGCAGCGGGTGCAGTGAGACGCCGGGTCCACCTAACCACCGACAACATGAGGGTCCTGGAACGCATTAATCCAGCGCTTCACCGCCAGATCCTAGAGAGGCAGAGCAGTCCGGAGTCGAGCAGTAAGTGTCCATGCATACTTATTGGACGCAGTGCATGTTAAGGTGTGCCAGGAGTGTGCAGCTTGGACATATGTCAGAAAAGGCCCATGTATGGATGTGTATACGCAGGGACATGACCGTGCTGCTTGTGAGTCCTGTCATGTGTGATGCACATCAATGGTTTTCCAAAGCATGATGCACAACTGAATGTGGAGATGCACACATGTTAGCATTTCTGTATATGTTCTATGGCATGGTTGGGGTGTGACACATGGATGCTGGTTCCACCTTCATGTACGTGTATGGCATACATGTGCGTGTGTTTGTTTGACATGTGTGCAACTGTGATACACCATGGATGCATGTGACACAGACATGTAGGAACCTGATTGGCAGATGAGACATAGTTGCCGATGATTGCACTGTGACAGGTGGTGGAGATGTACAGATGCATGTCTGTCTGTTGGCATGTGTACATGTGTTCGGCACTCCCCATGTTGCTTGTGATGTCATGCCAACCTTCAGATGTTCATGCTGTTGTGTGTGTGTATGGATGTTGCTGCTTGCTGCAGGATTCCTGTTAATTTGTGCATGTGTGTGGGTTCAAATGATATGAGTATTGGGGAGTGTGATGCCATCTGTGAAGATTGACACTGCAACTCATGTGCAACTGTCATGTGTGTATCGGACCATTGTACGGTGACCTGATGTCTGTGTTCTGTCTCTCCCTGTCTGCAGCGTCGACTGATGAAGAGGGCAGAGACAGTGCTGTGGAGCACAGCGGCAGGGATCCCACCGCCAGCCGGAGACGCAAGGTCCAGCTCTCCTCTCACATAGTCATCTCTTCCGGGAGTGAGGAGTCTGGTGCCGCCTCCAGGGTCGCAGCTGCTGAGGGAAGGTCCAAGAGGCGGAGGTTGGAGGTGGACTCCTCGGCAGCAGTAGGGGCAGCTGAGCCCACACAGGGGCCTATGGAAGAAGATGGCACAGAGTCATCCAGGTTGGTGGAGGGTTTGGTTGAGGAGGAGGCTGTGGAAGGCCCACGCACGGGGCCTGGAAGGTGGGATTCCATTGATGATGTGATGCAGTCCAGGGGCAGGGACAGGAGGCAGCACAGGCCAATGCAGAGGTGGCTGTGTGTAATCCTGTCCCCGATCCTGTGACTGTATCATCCTGCACCAGCAGGGATGCCTTCGTCCAGACCCGTTTTCAGGGAGGGGATGCGAATACAACAACTGTCCTTCCTCTCCCTGCGGATGTGGCAATCCGTGACCGTGTTGAGCATGTCCTATCTGGGCTGGCGTTGCGTCAACGTGGTATTCGGGATGACGTGCAGAGTTCTCGTGAGGAGAATGCACGTCATTTCAAATACCTCATTGACTGCGTCGGCCTACTAGGACAGGTCACCGGTGCTGGGTTCCTCTGATTGCTGGATCTTCTACCGACCCCCTCCTCAACCTCACCTCCTATGCGCCAGTCATCCTCCGTGCCATCTTCCTGCCCAAGTATCACCTGGGCACCCTGTGTAGCTGCCCCTGAGCCAGCGGCCAAGCTGGTGGAGGACACATCCCTGCCACAGTCGGGAGTCAGAGGTCCAGCAGGGGTGGCCACCCCAGCAACTGGACCCCAGCAAGAGGAAGATGTGCAGGCATCGACAGGCAGGGCACATGCACGGCAGCAGCAGGCTCAGGGTTGGAGCGATGAAGGCTCTGGGCCATCAACATCACTGGGGCAGGCATCGGCCGGAGGGCAGGAGGACCCTGGATTGGGAGTGTCTTCCGTGTGGCAGCGGTTGGGCCAGCAGATAGATGCGGAGCGGCGGCGGGCGGAGGAGGCACGGCTCACTATGGTCAGGGCGGAGAACTCCATGCGTAGGGCATTGAGGCGGACTGAGTGCCTCGAGGCAACTTTCAGGGAGTTTGAGGAGGGCATGGCTGCATCCTTGTGAGACCTTGAGGCTAGGGAAGAGGCCCGCCTCCGGAGCATCGACGTTGAGTTCGATGATGCCCTGGTCCGGAACATCAAAAAGTGAGCCGTAGGACTTGCCCGCCGCCTTTGTACATAGTTCATTGGGGGTTAGGTTTCCTTTTTTTTTGGAGTTCATACACTTTATGTATATAGTTTTTTATTCATAGGACTTTTTTGTAGGTTTCCTTTTGTTTGGGGATCATGGACTCTTTGGATTTCTATTGTATATAGTTCTGGACTTGTACATACTTTCATTCTTTGGACATCCCATGGATCAAGGTTTTAAAAAAAAAAATGTATGTACTTTATTTGGACATTGGCAATGGACCACTTCTATTTTTTCCTGTTGTGCATTTCTGATTAACATTGGATTTTTCTATTTTAATTTTGTTGCCTTTCATTATTTCTTAATTTGCAAGTTTGAATTTTCATTATGTTTTTTCATTACGTTTTAGAATACATTTCATATATCTTCATTATTGGTTTTGAATACTCTCATTGGTATTGTGCACGTCTCTATGAGCATTGCCTCAGTCATGTGTTGCCACTGTGTGGCTCTGTTGTACATTTATGCATGGCCATGGTGGTTCTTTTAAGACTCTCATGGCATGGGTAATTTGGGAGTGGGTGCAGTGGATGATTGCATGCTTGTACTGGGGGGCAGGGGGGATTTGGGTTGGCATTAGGGCCATGGGTCTGTTTTGCAAGGACATGTTGTTTGGTGGGTCATGTGTCGTGGCCTACTGGCAGGTGCCCGTCAATGGTGGGTGGGGTGAGGGACATGAGTCGGGGCCTGCTGGCAGGTGCCCGTCACTGGGGTTGGGGTGGGGGACATGAGTCGGGGCCTGATGGCAGGTGCCCGTCACTGGGCGTGGGGTGGGGGACATGAGTCGGGGCCTGCTGACAGGTGCCTGTCAATGGTGGGTGGGGTGGGAGACATGTGTCGGGGCCTGCTTGCAGGTGGCCGTCAATGGTGGGTGGGTGGGGGACATGAGTTGGGGCCTGCTGGCAGGTGCCCATCAATTTGGCGTGGGGGACATGAGTCGGGGCTCCCAAGGGCATGGTGCCATGTGGCCTGCCTGCGCGGCATGGTATGGGGTGATGGGCTGCCTGTGGGGCATGGACTGGGGTGAAAGGCTGCCTGTGTGGTATGGTATGGGGTGATGGGCTGCCTGCAGGGCATGGCCAGGGGTGTGGGGTGGTCCCCTTTGGCAATTTTGCTTATGCAAGTGTGGTACGTGTATTCCGAAGGTTGCGCAGGGAGTTTTACACGCATTTTCATGGTTGGGGGGCAGTATGCTGGTCCACTGGCCTTTGCACCATGTACTGGATTTGTGCAATGTTTTTGCCGCTTTGTGGGCATAACTGGCGCTGCTGCAGGGTGCTGCGCTACTCTGTGCAGGGCTACTTATGGATGTATAAATCCATGAATACGCTGTGCGCCGAAATGGGTTTTGGCGCACACGGCTGGCGCAGACTGCCGCACGCACACTCTGTGCGCCAGCTGCGTGCGCCACTTGTGCGCTATATTCTATGATTACGCTCTCAGTCTTTCAGATATAAATCAGGATGCTACGAGTGAATGGAATTTCCACAGACACCTTAATAATAGGCTACCTTTAATGATAACTTCTAATGCTAACTAAAGACAATTTTGATAGCAATATTTTGTTTTCACATGAGCATCTATATATGAAGACTTTTTATTTATGCCTTTGCTTCGTTTGCAGGGATAGGTGAAATGTGTTACTGTGCTTCATTTGCCATGATCACAGCATGTACATTCTGGTGATTTCAATATTTATGTTAACAAAATCAAAATGGCATTAGCAAAACCATTCCTTTACTAAAGCTGGTCAAATTATAGAATTGATTTAGAAATTCCCCTCGCCAATATGTGTTTTAAGACCATGACTGCATGCTGTTACAGTCATTAGTATTTAGTACAATATTACAATAGCAACTTAAACTGTACCAGTGTGGCTTTGGTTCCAGAGAAAACTACAAAGGCCTCTCTCACACCTTCGCTCTTGTTCAATAAATAACTTATTTTAAATGCGGCTTCAGCAGATTGCAATGATTAACAGATTTTTTAATCTTTGCTTGATCACAGAAAACATTACAATTAGTGAGCGCCTTTTATTCTGTAATGCTGAGTAGCATTTGCAGAGATTACCATCTACAATGTATAGGGTTTCTTGGAGCTAGCACTGCCTGCACAACTTAGAACATGCTGTACATGGTGTAGGCTACCATTAGCAGCCAGTTTGCTGAATATGATTAGGTCTTGCAACCCCTTCAGAATTGCCAATATTGATTGGTCAAAGGGTCGGGGCCTGCTGGCAGGTGCCCGTCAATGGTGGGTGGGGTGGTTCGACATGAGTCAGGGCCTGCTGGCAGGTGCCGTCAATGGTGGTTGGGTGGGTGGGGTGGGGGTCATGAGTCGGGGCTCCCGAGGGCATGGTGCCATGTGGCCTGCCTGCGGGGCTTGGTATGGGGTGATGGGCTGCCTGCGGGGCATGGACTGGGGTGATGGGTTGCCTGCGTGGCATGGTATGGGGTGATGGGCTGCCTGTGGGGCATGGCCAGGGGTGTGGGGTGGTCCCCTTTGGCAATTGTGCTTGTGCAAGCGGGGTACCTGTATTCCGAGGGGTGCGCGGGGAGTTTTACACGCGATTTTGATGGCGCAAGCGGGGTGCGCGTATTCCGAGAAGTGCGCAGGGAGTTTTACACGCGTTTTCATGGTTGGGGGGCTGTATGTTGGTCCACTGGCCTTTGCACCATGTGCTGGATTTGTGCGATGTTTTTGCCGCACGTGGCGGCGTTGTGGGCGTAACTGGCGCTGCTGCAGGGTGCTGCGCAACTCTGTGCAGGGCTACTTATGGATGTATAAATCCATTAATACGCTGTGCGCCGAAATGGGTTTTGGCGCACGCAGCTGGCGCAGACTGCCGCACGCACACTCTGTGCACCAGCCGCATGTGCCACTTGTGCTCTAAATTCTATTATTACCCTCTCAGTCTTTCAGATATAAATCAGGATTCTACGAGTGAATGGAATTTCCACAGGCCCCTTAATAATAGACTACCTTTAATGATTACTTGTAATGCTAACTAAAGACAATATTGATAGCAATATTTTGTTTTTACATGAGCTGAGCATCTATATATGAAGACTTTTTATTTATGCCTTTGCTTCGTTTGCAGGGATAGGTGAAATGTGTTACTGTGCTTAATTTGCCATGATCACAGCATGTACATTCTGGTGATTTCAATATTTATGTTAACAAAATCAAAATGGCATTAGCAAAACCATTCCTTTACTAAAGCTGGTCAAATTATAGAATTAATTTAGAAATTCCCCTCGCCAATATGTGTTTTAAGGCCGTGGGCCTCATTACGAGGTTGGAGGTAAGGGAAAAACGATGCCGGTAAAGGATTACCGGCATTGCTTACCGCTCCGGGCTATAACGACCCGCCAACCCGCTATTAGCGACACCGTAAACACCGGTGCCTCTAATAACGGCATGGGTGCGGGCACGCGACCCTCCATGCCGGCAATAACGACATGGCATAAACAGGAGGAGATCACAAGTCAGGCAGACATGCCAACACCGGCATCGCTAAGGCGCTAAAAGTGGATACCGGCATGGCAGAAATACCGGCATCGCAAACCACCCGTAAACGGCCATGTGCTGTGTACACAACTTCCACAGGTGCACACAATCAGCACAGGTGGAGGCAATGTAGACTGGGCCAGCACAAAAGGAGCACACCACACCCCTTCCCACACCCATTCCCACACCAAAATGATTCCAATACCAGTAGCAATACTGGGGCTGGAGGACATGCTTGCAATGGAACTCCAGCAGCAGCAACAACAACAACAACAACAACAGGCAGCACAGAGGAGACACAGGAGGAGAAGGAGGGCGAGACAGGCACAGCATGCCCCACCAGTGCAGGCAGTTGTACCACACAGGCAGCCCCCAATCCCTTGAATCAGAGCCAGTCCATTCAGCCTAATCCCTGAGCAGATCCACACCCTGTACCGTCTGGACTGGGACACCATCACCACTATTGTGGACATGATACAAAATGACATTGCCAGCCTCATAGACATCCGTACCGCCATCCCCCTCTACTGAAGGTGGTGTCTGTTCTCCACTTCCTGGCCACAGGCACATACCAGCACACAGTAGGGCAGATACATGGCATATCACAACCATTATTGTCACGCACGCTGAACCAAGTGCTCGATGCCCTCCTGAAGCACACAGGCGACCACATATCCCTACCACGGACTGCCCAGTAGATCTCCAACACCAAAGTTGGCTTTCACTCACTGGCAGGCATCCCAAGTTGCATCAGTGCCATCGACTGCACCCATGTGGAATTGGTGGTCCCACATGCCATGGAGGTAGTGTACCGCAACCGTAAATTATACCACTCCATCAACGTGCAAATGGTATGTGACTCAAACAAGATCATCACACATTGTTGTGCCCGATATCCCGGATGAACCCATGATTTAATGGTTCTGCGGAACTCCACGATACCACGCTACATGGAGCGACATGCAGGACAACCTTCCTGGCTACTCGGTGAGTTGCATGGCAAGCACATGGCAGTGTGATGTGGGGAGATGATTGGGGGGAGAGATGCATACTTCACCTGGCTGAGATGGGTGGGGAGATGTATACTTCACCTGGCTGAGATGGGGGGGGGTGCATACTTCACCTGGCTGAGATGGGGGGAGATGCATACTTCACCTGGCTGAGATGAGGGGGGAGATGCATACTTCACCTGGCTGAGATTAGGTGAGAGAATGGACTATGCCCATACTCCAAAGCGGGCCAGACTGGACCTAACACCTGACACCCAAATGCAAGACGTAAGCTGCACAACAATGACAACGAGGCAGTACTGCAACCATTCCATAGCCATCCACATGTACACTGCACATAATCAGACCGTAGCCCCTGCAACACAATGCAGTGACATGCAGTTAGTATGCCCTATGCAAATGACCGAATTACAGCATCACAACAGACATGTGTCTATTAGTGCGTACAAAGGAATCACATGAGGCCAATATGCAGAATCTCACTTGTACACTACCACAGAGGTGCAGCATACCAGAATGGGGACATCAAGCGTGGAATGGCAGATTATCAAAAGTCTGGCTTCAACAGTGACAGGATCAAAACATACGATTAACTACACATCACCAAGAGCATGGAAACAACTGCTGTGGGCAACCACAGTGCATGAACACTCACAAGGAATAGGACACTCCTGCGCCTACTAGACGATGCTACGCACACCTGTCGATCATGTGACTTCACTCATTGCAGTTCCTTAGAGTAGCTCAATTCATGCTGGTATATGTGGATGATAACAGGAATGCAATGCATGATTTTCTGTCATAGATACAGGTTCCATTTGATGACATCACTTACACATACCCATTGTTGCACCCATGCAGGTGATGCTGGCTATCCCTTGAAGAGGTGGCTCCTTACCCGTGTCCGGAACCCGCAGAACAGGCACAAAGAGGACTACAATCATGCACATACCCGTACCCGTGTGGTGATTGAGCAGACATTTGGCCTTTCGAAGGCACGGTTCCGCTGCCTCAGCAGGTCGGGTGGGGCACTTCTGTACGGGCATAAGAAGGTGGCCAAGAGGTGGCCAAGATCATCATGGCATGTGTCATTCTTCACAACATGTGCGTTAGACGGAACGTGCCTCTGCCCCCTGACGTTGAACTGCAACCGCCTGACGAGGGGGATGAGGATGGAGATGATGGTGCTGCACGTCAGGCAGGTGGTGATGCACAGGAGGGACGTGCTGTGCGCCAGAATTTGATTAACCAATGTTTGTAATACACCTGGATGCAGAGTGTGCTATGGAGGTGGGACTCAGGGCACTAGTTATGTGAGGGACATGGACACTGTGCATTGTTCACCAATAAAGAACACGTACACAATTTGCAATGTCCAGTCATGTGAATTCTCTTGACACAACGGGTGTATTGAACATTAAGAATATTGAACATGCCCAAACCCTCCACCCCACACACCCTCTCCCCCTTCACCTCCCCCTACAACTCCCCCACACACCCTCTCCCCTCCCCCCGCAACTCCCCCACACACCCTCTCACCCCTCCTCCTCCCCACCAACTCCCGCACACTCCTTCCCCCCTCCCCCTACCCCTCTCCCCACAACTCCACCCACAAACCCTCTCCACCCTCCCCCTCCACCCACAACTCCCCCACACATGGTGTGCACTTCCATGCACCATTAGTCTGCAATAGTTTGGAATGGCAGGCTGCACCTACATTCCATGTCCTCTGGCAGCATCGGGTGGACCCATGTCCGACATGCGCAAGTTCCGCGCAGACCTACGCAGGGGGCTGGTCTGTGTCGATCTGGCATTCGAGGAGATGCCTGATTGGTCAGTCACCTGTGCGGGATGCAGGGCCTCCAAGGAATCCACCATGCGGGTGAGGAGCTGCCTCACAACCGCCAATTCTTTTCATATGTTTGTAGAACTTGATTCTATAGCACCTTTGAGGGACTTTGCATACTCCTGGAACTCCTCCCTCGCCTGGGCACCTTCACTGGTGTGCTGGGTCACCAGCGCTGTCAGCTCCTCCTGGCGCTGTTGGATGACTGTGATACCCTCTTGCCTGACCCTGACACCGGTGGATGTCGTAGCAGCATGCAACAAGGTTTCTGCATTATGCATGCTCCCCGTGGGGCTGAAGCTCCCTGGCCATGATTCAACTGCAGACAGCTCATGGCTGCTGGCATTGTGTGTGCTGGTTGGGGAGAGGTGGGGTGACTGCAGCAGGCTTTTTTCGACAGGTGTACCAGGTGTCGGAATGTGTGCATCATCATCCGACACGGCTGCCGTGGCAGCTACATCTCCGACTGCACTGCTGGCAGTGGACACAGAGCCCTCAGCCACTGGCTCATGTGTTGTGGTGGCTGGTGTGGGTGCTGTGGTGGTGGCCCTTTTGCACATCGGTGCTGTACTTTCCGGTGTTGTTTTGGCCTTGTGTGCAAGTCCAGCTTTCACTGTGCCCCTTGATGTTGAGGGCCTGTTTGCCCCCTCCGTGCCCCTGGCCTTCTTCACTGGTGTTGTGTGCTGCTCCTTGGGGTCCTCAGCCTCACTGTCAGATTGTGTGCCTGTGGGGGAACAAGAGAGGGACAGCATCAGTGATTGGTCTACGTGCATCATGCATGTATTGGGGTTGCTGCAGTTCTATGGAATGGCAGGTATTTGCCATTGGAGTTGTGACATACAGGTTGCTTGCCATATGGGTGGGTCATGCAGGGATACGTCTGGGTGACACATGTATGGTGTGCAGCATGCATGTGGATGTGATGGTGCTGTGCACTGCCTGTAGGCAGGGTTGCGTACATGTGTGTGTTGGCCCCAGCATTGGATCATTTAACTGTCAGTTTCGGGGGACATCTTCATGCTTTGCATTACAGTGGTTTCTTAGGACACTTAGCTCCATCAGGCGATGACGGCGCTCCTCGCTCCATATCCCAACTCCCTTGATTGACTCCAATCCAATTGTGCTCACACATGTCCCCTCCCAGCAAGTCATATGAATGGGTGAGGCACTTCTGCCACCTGTTTCCATGCCCTGGCAACGATTTACTGAAAGGATGATCCAGACGTGTAGGCGCAGGTCATCCCAGCGCTTTTGCACATCCTTAACCATGCATGGGGTGGTGCCGACCGCACTCACTTTGAGCACCACCTCCGCCCAGATCTCTTTATTACGCAACAGTGCAGGTCGATGCATATCATTAGCAAACAAAACCTCAGCATTTTCTGCCAGTGTGTCCGCGAGCATGTTCAGCTCTTCTACAGAGAAGCACTCCTTGCGCATGCACACAGCTCCTTTTTTCAGGGTCTTGGGCATTCTGGTATGCTGTTGGGTGAAGGTGGGGCAGCTGTAGTTCGAATGCAGATCCTGGGTGCTGAGGATGGCAATGGATTGTGTTTTAAAGATGGCTGCCGTGCTCTTTCCCATTCCTGTGCGATGACGCTACTTCCGGTTGCGCTTATTCATGGTCAGCGCTATCAGCAGTGACCGCTATTGGCGATCAGCGCTAATGGCGGTCACCGCTAATGGCGGATCCATGGATGGCGATAGTGCTATCTGCGCTTCCCTTGATGCCGCTAAGGGCCTTTTTTGGGTCTTTACCGGCATGGCGGTAAGGTCTTTACTGGCATGGTACAAAGCTCATGCCCGCGATCTCGTAATAGCCCTCTATTAGCGGGCTCTTTAGTACACGGTATTTGCTCCATGCCGGTAAAGGCAGTTACTTACCTCCAAACTCGTAATGAGGCCCCATGACTGCATGCCGTTGCAGTCATTTGTATTTAGTACAATATTACAATAGCAACTTAAACTGTACCATTGTGTCTTTGGTTCCAGTGAGAACTACAAAGGCCGCTCTCTCACACCTTCGCTTTTGTTCAGTAAATAACTTATTATAAAAGAGGCTTCAGCAGATTGCAATGCTTACCAGATTTTTGAATCTTTGCTTGATCACAGAAACCATTACAATTAGTGAGAGTCTTATATTCTGTAATGCTGAGTAGCATTTGCACAGATTACCATCTACATTGTATATGTTTTCTTGGAGCTAGCACTGGCTGGACAACTTAGAACATGCTGTACATGGTGCAGGTTACCATCAGCAGCCAGTTTGCTGAATATGAACAGGTCTTGCATCCATCCAGAATTGCCAATGTTGATTGGTCAAAGTGAACAATAGTGGAAGCAATTATAGTTGTCCGTATGCCTGAGGATAAACCAGATCACCTTCCACCAGAAGCAGATTTGTCTAGCATTAACCTGAAAGCCTTTAAACTGATGGTTCACGTCTCCAAAACTTGCCCAAAACCCAAACATGAGTTGTCTGTGTGGGTATGAGTGTCTATGAGTAGCTAATACATGTATGTAACAATGAAATAAACTACAATCTGCTAGAGGTGGGATTTCATACGGACAGTGATCACTAAAGGGCTGAAGGGCTTTGCAGCCTTTCCGATAACTGGAAGGTGAGTGGCTGGTATGGCTATGTGGTGAGAGGGGTTGATTTATCAGGGTGCCTGATAAATATGTTGGTAAGGTTATGTCATAGGTGGGTTTTGCTTGCATGTACGTTCCCGAAGGAGGATTTGAGTTTTGTTATGAAATATATGAGATTTATTTCAAAAATGCATAATGTATTTTGATTTGATGGCAAAAAGGTGGCAATTATAAATGCAACCACAGAAGTATTAGAGAAACCTCCTATGGTGACAGAGAAGCTGAACACTTTACCATGCATGAGTCAATGTGATCATGTTCCTGTGAGTATGTTTGAACTTCATGCCTCTTTGTCTGACAGTGTATTGTTATGTAATGTCATGCCAGCACCAACTTCGACCCTTAAGGAGGCAAATGAATCCCAAGCCCACGAGCTGGCAGACTCTGTAATAGCCAACATTGACTTAAATGACTCACAAACTTTGCATGATAATTTATCTGCCTCCCAGTGTTTTATCCGAGTTACTTGCTGTCTGTGGCTTCTGAAACGTCCTTTGCTGCTCTAACACAGAGGAATAGGTCTCAAAATATGCCTACGGCAGATCTAACTCAACTGCAACCCACAAATAGGTTGCTGGAGATTACTTTGAACTCGATGAATTTGGCAATCCATTCGATGGGAAAACTCTTCGAATCGATGGAGTTCAAGATCTCTGCTCAAAGTAATCAAATTGAACAGATGATGTTGTGGCAACAATCAGCGATTTCAAAGTTAGCGGGAATCAAGGAGAGGTATTCTATGGTTGCTTCTAATCTAAATCTGAAATTCTTTACAACTGTGGCCACTCAAACTATGGGCAACCCTAATGATGAATTAACACTAGCTCTTAACAAACCTGCTGTCCCTCACTTTGTAGAAATCATAACTGATGTGACCCATGTGATTCAGGGGGGAAAGGAGTTGACTTGCATAAAGGTAATTAACTGGCTGGGGGTACTACTAATGACAAACTCTTGAATTGTAAAACCCCAATTCTGCCCCAACCATTGTAACCAATGTTTGTTGTAGCCAAATCACAAATTGAAGCAGCTAAAACTGTGAAAAAAGTAACTTTTGCCATGGGAAATAAAAACGAAGAACCTCAAAAAATGTGAAACTCAACTCTACTTCTGAGACAAAACAATTTGTCAAAATGCTACCTTGCCCAGCAGTTAAGAAAAAGGCCAAAGCAATTTCTAAAAAATATCAGGCTCAAGCCCAAATAGTGCCGCAAAAGAAACTCATCACGCTAACAAACAGGGTGAAATCAATTCCCGCTTATAAACCACTGGATGATCTAATCGATGCAGTCTCACCTTCCAATGTATGTGAGGATGTGATCCATAGAGACATAAGCAAATCTAATGATGTGTTGAAAGCCCAAACCTCCAAAAAGTCTAATTCCGAAATTAATGATGACATCTATTTAAGAGAGATTTGTCGTGCAGTCGATGAATACTTGGCAGCACAACCATCTCAAGCACCATCCTTAAAACATGTCTCTGAACCCGTCTTACACATATTTAAAAAAAAATGCAGAACACAACTCCACAATGGAAAGTGGAAACGTGGCTCTGTTTATGGGAACTGTCTCTGCTGGAGATTCTGTGGAGGGTATCTAAGAACCCCCCAATAAATCACAACAATCAGACATTTTCCCGGTATATGTAGACCCTGGGATACCTTATTCTGAAATCAAACAGTTAATAACCACTACCATAGCAGAGGTACTACAAATTAGATCACAGGAACCACGTCAGGTAATGAGTGATGTGATTGTACCTGATAGAGATTCCAATCAAAGTGTACCCAAGATGAAGCAATTAGCCCGCTTCTGGTTAACAATAAAATGCTGCCCTCAACCAGCCATGCAATACATTTTAAATCATAAATCAGTGTTGGAGATTCTTTCGGAGATACCTGCTTTGGATGATGTAAATTCAATTGATATTGAACAAGTGGAATTTCTCTTGAAGGGAGATGGGACAGAAGTAAGATTATGGATGAATTCTAAAGTAATCTGGAACATGATGTGGGCACAAAAAGCTAATTTGCTTGATTTGGGCTTTATATTTGAGAAAGAGGAGCAGACCCCACAACAGTTGAAGGTGGATTTGGCTCTCTCAATATTTAACAAATCTCAGCTGGGTATGAGTAAAAATCAAGTAAGAACTACAGCGTGTGCATGTAAACAGCAAGTTAACTGTCACTAGACTTTACCCCAGAAAGATCAGGTTCTGTCATTAGTTAGCTGGAATTCTTGAGGTTTTAAGCACCTCCTGAATAAACCAACAGAGCTATGTACATACGATATAATTATGCTCCAAGAAACGTGGCTGATAGAGCCACCGGTGTGGAATGGCTTTGACCTTCAGGTAATTCCAGCTAACAAGGCAGCTCGGGGTAGGCCCTCTTCAGGTCTGATGATTGCAGTTAAACAGAGTTCATCCACAAAGATTGAATTTTGGGCTTCACCGAATCCATATATACAGTTGATCAGGGCACAACATAATTTAAAATCTTTTGCCCTGATCAACTTGTACTGGAATCCTGAGGCTATGTTTTACAATCAATTTTTGGAAGATCTTATTGGCCTACTGGACACGATTGTGCTTGATCTATGTATTTGTTACACTATTATTGCAGGTGATTTCAATCTTCATTGCTTTTCTCAACAACAAAATCATCATAGTAGGTGCCTGATGAAATGGCTAAATTTGGCCAAATCAAGAATTTTTTGGTTCTGAATGGCTCCTTTACCTCTGATAATCCCCCGAGAGCAACATGGCAGAGAGGAAACAGTGCCAGCACAATAAACTATATTTATGTGGAAGAGAAAATTATGGCACAAATCATGTTGTTTCAAGTGTGCCAGAATAATCTGAGTGATCACAACATGCTGTCTATGAAATGGTCAGTCCCGAAATTGGCAGGTAAAGCACCATCTGAATATATCCAAGGGAATATAATTGTGAACACGGCCCTCAACAGGTTAGTGTGGAATATCAACTCGCTCGAAGCATTTGGGGAAAACTATGCATTGTTACTTGAACAATCTAATTCAAATCAAGATCTGGAGGAAGTAATTCATGTGGATGCTATGCAGAAGTTTCAATCCACCACGAGAACACAAATGCATAAGCAAAAGCCTCATTTTCACAATTTTAGCAAGGAATTTAAAGACAAAAGAACACAAGTCAGACAGGAAAAACGTCAAGCATCATATTTACCACTGGTTTCCCGAATAAAGGTCTTAAAACAGATTAAGACGTAGTTTAAAAATTGGATGAGAGCAAGAAAATCTGCCTTATACCAAATAGATGGAGCCAACATGCTCCGCACTTTAAGCAATAAAAACACCAAACAAATCTGGTACCTGATAAATCAATCCACAGCGGGAAATCAAATAGCTATACAGTAAAACTGTATAAATGAACAAATGTGAGTTGAGTATTTTTCTAAAATATATAAAACAACAGCTCGATTTAAACATCAATACTGGCTTTACTCAAATTGGGATGTTTCATCTGCACTTTGACAGGGAAGACAGTTTATATTTCATCAACAAAGCCAGCATTTCGAGAGCCCTGGGGGCTGACAGGCTCTCAAATTTCATGTTGAAACAATATCCAGAGATGTGGGCCAATATATTGCTTGATATCTTCAATAATATTAATCAAACGCAGATAACTGAGTCATGGAAATGTGCAATTATCATTCCCATCTATAAAAAAGGGGACCGTAACAATCCGGCAAATTATCGCCCTATATCCCTGCTGGATGCACCAAGTAAAATATTTGCTCAGATCATTCTTCGTGAATTTTACAACTGGTCACAAAAAACTTTCAAAAGCGATCCCTTGCAGTCTGGCTTTGCAACAGGTCTAGGCACTATTCCAAACATCATGACTCTAAATATGCTGAAATCACAAAGTGCAATAGAAAATCAGGCCTTATACATGGCCTTTGTGGATTTCAAAATGGCTTTTGATTCCATTGATCACAATATGCTGTATAGAAAACTGCATCGATATGGTTGCCCCTCCTCTTTAGTTGCGTTAATAAAGCATCTACACTCTAATACACAGCTGCAGGTTCGTTTGAACACTGAGGGTTTATTAACTGCTCCTATTAGAATAAATCACTGGTTAAAACAAGGTTGTATCTTGGCGTCTACACTTTTTATATTATTCATACTTGATATTGGTGAGCTATTTCTTTCCATTGCAGCTGACCCACCCAAATTAGGAACTCAGCGTATACCATGGTTATTATACGCGGATGATTTGGTGCTTCTGTCCCAAACCCCGATAGGGCTACAAAAATTATTAGACGGCTTGGCACAGTACACTAACTTGAACCAACTATCTGTGAATCAGGAAAAAACTCAGATACTAGTATGCAAAAGAAGGATGGTAAATCGATCTACTAAATATAACTGGCATATTCACCAAAAGGTCTTGCATATAGCAACTGATTATAAGTATCTGGGAATATATGTTCAAGACTCTCTGTCATACGTGAAGCATCTCCACAGTCTTGACTGCAAATTAACAATCTGAATCTCCCAAGCGAACATTTTGGTATACAAGTATGGGAAATTCTCATATAAACACAACCTGGCTTTTTACGAGCAAAAAGTTGTGCCAGTTCTCGTATACAGTATGGAAACACTGTTAAATAATCAACATCCAGTATGGCACGTGCTTGAAGCTAGATTTTGGAAAAAGGTCTTGGGATTACCCACAAGTACACCAATGCCCATTTTGCGATATGAACTGGGTTTGACGCCTTTAGCAGTCTATGTTATATGGAAGAAATGTGCCTTCTTACGTAAATGTTTAATGAGCTTACAACTAAATAACATCTTGGGGACAGTGGCTCATTATTTGATTGCTTCAACACATCTTTTTTCGCATCAGTGGCGACAGGAAGTCTTTAAGAACATGTCAGATGCAAGCATTAGTCGTCAATCGTTGCTTGATAAACCAACTCAAGCCAAAAGGAAATGATATCAGTTCAATTGGATCGTGAATAGAGAAAAATGTATTTTATATAACGATTTTTCTACTGCATTGTTTGGACATAAGAGACATCGCCAAATGTCAGATTATTTGGTCAAATTTCCCTCAGCATATATAAGAAACAAGTACCTAAGATTTAGACTAAACCTATGGCCTACTAATGACATTTTGGCTAGGAGAAAACATATTCCAAAAAACCTACATTTCTGTTGTTTCTGCAAAAACATCATGCAGACAGAGACTCTAGAACATATTATAATCTCTTCCCCAAATTTGGAGACGCAGTGAAATCTATTTTTTCAAACACATTATACATCTTTACTCCGGTTGATCATGAGGACATATGGCAGCGTGCCTTCTGTAGCACAAAATTTACTTTGAGAAAAGCAATTGTCCGTTTTTTGATTCACTTATTTCCAGATTAGTTCTAAGTTATGAAAGAAGAATGTGCAGGGTAATAGCCAAAATGTATTATATTTTAATTGTTTAAAAATCTTTCTTTTTTAATATTATTGATGTAATTAATGAATTTGTAAATACGAATGTATGAAACAGATACATTTTGTATTTAATATTGTACATTATAAATTGAAAATTTGAAAGGTTGAACTAGTTCAGCCAAACAAATTAAAAAATTAAAAAATACATTTATGTAACAATGAAATAAACTACAATCTGCTAGAGGTGGGGTTTCATATGGACAGTGATCACTAAAGGGCTGAAAGGCTTTGCAGCCTTTCCGATAACTGGAAGGTGAGTGGCTGGTATGGCTATGTGGTGAGAGGGGTTGACTCATCAGGCTGCCTGATAAATATGTTGGTAAGGATATGCATAGGTGGGTTTTGCTTGCATGTACGTTCCCGAAGGAGGATACAAAGTTGTCTCTGCCCTTCATTTTCCCCTCCCCCATGACTAATCCTTTTGACATGGCATGGGTTCCTAATTCCAGTGAAATGTTATTTTTACTAAAAAATCCCTTTTTCCTAAGAAACACAATGATGTGTGTCTCAGACAATCAACCCACATAGTGACAAAATAAAAAGATTGTATGTTTTGTTTCACCTTAAAGTTTACCTTGGTTTTCACCTGAGGTTTGAATTTGGGGAATGCAAAACAAATGAGGTGACAGCTGGATGGTTTAGAACTAACCTTAAACCTCTGGCAATTGCTCTGATCAACCCTCCAGACAAATGTTCTTCAGCCTGCCAAGACATTACAACAAAGGGAAAGACCATATGCAAATCAGGCTTGGCCTCACCCCCATAGGGGAAGTCCATCTGAAGCTGCTAGGTCACATCTCTTTTGCATGAGACCACAAGCAACTCCATACATGTTTCAGCCTCAGTGTGTGTCATCAGTTGAGGTCAAGCATGTGTCATATGCCCAACAAGCTTGGGACTCAGATCTGGGCTGCCCATCCCACTTGGGGAGACAAACCAAAACAAAAGAGGTTATGGCTGGAAGGTTTAGAATGAATCTTAAACCTCTTGCAATTGCCCTGGGCTGCCCAGCAGACCATCATTCCGCAGCTTGGCAAGCAGTAAGGGAAAGGGGAAAGACCATATGCAATTCTAGCTTGGTCTTTTTTAACCCTAAAGGGGAGGTCCAGCCAGAACTAGTTGGACATATCCTTCTGCACAAGACTACCAGCAACCCCAGACATGTTTGGCCTCCTTGGGCACTATCAATGAGGTTTAGCTTGGGTCTCTATGCCTAGCAGGTTTGGGAGACACATTTGGGCATACCAATCCCGCTCCAGGTGACAAAGGAAGACAAAAAAAGGTGATGGCTACAAGTTTACAATTAATCCTAAACCTATGGCAATTACAGAAAGGGGAAAGATCATATGGATTAAGGCACTATATAAAACAATAAAAATACAAATATGCCATTCAAGCTTGGTCTTTCCGCTTACTGTAGTGGCTCGGCAGACTGAAGAACAATGGGAATAACCACATAAAGGTAATAAAGCCTTCTGCCAATCATTAGATAATGGAGGTCATCTCTACATGTATGCTCATAGTTTACCTAATTGCAGATTGGGAGTGTAGGTAGAAGCAGCAACACTACTGAAATAATAAAAGATCTGTCTACTGTGCCACAAGGCAGAGAGGGCGTGCAATGAATCAGAATGCCACTCTGAAGACTAAAGCATGACAACCGACAGTGGGCAGGCTAAGGAAGTACTGTATCCATATCATATTATGGATCTCCAGCCTGTGTAGCAGCTTATCTGCAAATGTCATAGGCAGTGTTCTTCCATTACATCCGCACTATTGGCTGAGGGAAAGTCTGGATGGTGAAGAGATTTTCCAACCCTATTCAAACAAAAAACCAAACTGTGGTTATCCACCACACAAGCCTAATGCCACTTAGGACTTTTTGGTCATCACCTGCTTAGCATATGTATTAACATTATGCTAACTGAAAAAATTGATGCACATCATACTGTATACTATGTATAGTGTATAATGTTACTGTATATACTGCGCACACCTTACATTGTTATTTTACCATTTTGTATATCCTGTGCATTGTTGTCTCTGTTTATCTATAACTATTATTGTGATGTAATTACTTGCCAAGATATGCACCCGGTTGCCCTTGGGCCTGGTGCGCTATATAAATAAATACAATACAAATACAAATAACTATTGACTGATGTGACCACTCCCGCCATCTTAACTACAGGCACTGATACAGGGGAATAAGCAAACACATGATGCCATTGGAAGCCAGATTACTCTATAGCACAACAGTGGCTGCCATTAGCAAAATGCTAAGTGATTGTGGACCATAGAGGACAGGGTGAAGGTACCCCACACATTCCCACAGTGTAACAAGGCATGTGGCTACTTGAAAGGATTTTACTCAGAGTGTCTACACATGTGTTGCATTGGAAAGTAAGTACGTAATCAAATACATTTCAGTCCTTATGGTGAAACACTTCAGCTCAAACAGGTTATAAGCATTGATTGCATTCCCATGACCATGGAAATGTACTAACAGAAACAGAGTCCGATAATAGGCATGATGCATTTCAACATGCCCACTAGCATTATTGGTAAGTTCACATGCCCACTAACAGGTATTTCCATTGTCAATTACCTAGCTGAATTACTCCCAAATTCAAGAGCCCACTGATCTATTTACCTAGGCATCATTGTAAATGTTTGGTATATGATATGAAATCTTAGGCATTTGACGGGAAGAGAGAGAATATGATTGAGGGGAAGTCCTTACGGACTATAGTAGCATGGAAATCCTACTGACTCATCCCTCCGACAGAGTAAGTACCTGTTCAGAAAGACTTAACAGCACAATGCCAAGAGATGCCCACGGGATGGGATTTGGAAAGGCCAGGAAGGATGAGGACCTGCAGATTGGAGACAAATTTAGTAATGCTCTGTCCTAATCACAATCCCCTCCCCAGAAACCCACCTTCACCTGTTTTTAAACTTATTTGATTTTAAAATGTCCCTCTAACAGCTTAGTGTAAATAATGCATAAAGGAGAACATTTAGCAATTTATTTCCTAGTTGTGCATATCCAATGTGATGAGAAATGAACTCGCCTTGGTTATGTGAAAGTGCTTAGCTTGCCACCTATCTTTTACTGCCTTCAACTCTGTGTACTGATCTGCTCAGGAAACATTTAGATCTGTGACCTAGCTTATTTCCTAATTGTATGACTATGTGCTCAATTCGTAATGCTATAATATTCAATTAACTATCAGCTGAATGCTCCTATCACTATGTGTTACATGCTTTATGCAGAGCCTTTGCCCTTATAAGTGGGTATCAACCTAAATGTAAGGTCTTCTGGATGGGCCCTTTAGATTCTTAATCTACCTTCCTAAATTGTGCCCTATAAATCGTTCCTTCGTATGTGCCCAGTGTCATATTCATGTGTTGACTGCTTCTTTATGCACCACCCTTTGAAACCCTTAAAACAGAGATCTCCAAAGTGGTTGGTCTTTCAGCTACCAGATGTGTTGTGCCGCCGAACTCCCGTCTGTTTCTTCATGCTCCAAGTCAGGTCCTCCTTGAGAGCAATTTTCTGTGATTCACTTACGATCACTCCTCAAGATCCCGAGTGGGTTCTCCATTGCAGGGAGTCCTAATAAAATTGCCATTCCAAGATTTCTCCAAGTAATTCTTCAAAGCAAATAGTCAGGAACACCTGAAGCTTGGGTATGGGCTAAGAATGCATGCCAACATTCTACCTTATGGTTTTTTTGGCACCTTATAGCACCTACTCTACCATTACTATCCACAAAAATATAGATTAGATTAATCAAATGCTCCACTGGGCTATGTGTACCTCACCACAACCTCCCACTTAGAGGAGCCACACAGAGGTATTCATGATGCAGAGGTCATCACAGGGTGCTGTGATGGCTGTGTATGGTGGAATGTGACATGAGGAATTGACAATATGAAAGTACCTTCCATTTTATGTCATACATGGTATTTAATATAGGAACCTGATATTTTACGACAAGATTTAGCCCATGATGGACACACAAGCGACTTGAAGACAAAAACTAGTATGCAGCACGAGTACCTGGAATTAAGGGTAATGTATAGCAATACATTCATATGATGTGTGTAAGAGAACATGTTATGAAGCTATGTTCACATCTATGTTCATTCCTGGAAACGTGCTAATGTGGACAACAGAGTACCTGGCATTTGATGAGAAAACCCAGTACATAATGGAAATAAATATCATATCAATCAATTATCTGACATTGTAATGCAATATCTGCAATTATGTGTGCACCTGGACATTTGGTGACAATACGTGGAGAATGATGGTAGCATATGGCAATAGCTCATAGCAGTAGTTGTCATATGAGGTTAGAATCTGAAAATTGATAGGTACAGCTTCGTTAATGTGTATACTTATGCATTTGATGGGAATGACTGTATTGTGATGTAGATGCCTGTTATCTAAAGGAAATACATGCAATGTGATGCAAATAATTGAGCTTTGATGGCAATACTTTCCCTCCTATGATATGAGTAACCCAGTATTTCACTGCAAAACATGGCATATCAAAAACTGAGGATATTGTAATGACACATGTAGAGGCTGCTGATCGTCTGGAGAAGTTCTTTACAACTAGTTCCAGGCTCATAGAAAAAGCCACTCTCAAAGTAAATTGCTTGTATGACAGGATTGCAGATTCACCAAATCTCATTGGTTCAAACGGCAAAGGAGGTTACAACAGCAGGCGTCACCCCATTACAGGAGGCCAGGAGAAAGTACACAAAATGAAATGAAGTAGGCCTATGAAGTGGTGTTGTGGGATTAACATAGCTATCATTAATAGAGAACCCGGTAGGTGGCCTTGCAGATCAGTCATCATTTGTTAGCTGTATTCCAGGACAAGCCTGGTATGAGCATTTAAAATATATATGTATATATATAGTGAGGATAGATTCTTCATCGATAACCAATGGCCTCAGGCAGTAAGTGAACGTGGTTCATTAGATCTTGAAAAAATCGTCTTTAACCCTCAGTAGTGAGGACGTAAAATTGGCTCTTATGAGCCAGAAAACAGTCAAAGCTCTGGGGCGGGCCAAGATTTCAGTGTATGTTTACACCTTAAAACCCATAATTTGCATACCGTATTTAACAAGATTATTCAATGCAGTCCTTCAATCTAATATCATTCCTCACTCTTGTACCAGGGCTGAAATTGTGCCTATATATAAAAAGGGGGGCAGGAGCACCCAGGTAATTATATACTGATCTTATTGATCAACGTGAGTGGTCAAATCTTTGGATTGAGAAGAAAAATGTGATTGATCATCTGCAGGCAGGGTTCCAGCCTTGTACTAGTACTGATGACTAAAGCCTTCACATCCAGTTGCTATGCAGTAAATATGTGGCCCTGCATAAAATGTATTTGTATACCATTTTTAATGATCGTTTTTACAGAGTTCCGAGGTTGAAATTGTGGCATGTCCTAGCAGGCATGGATATGCCTTCATCCTTGCTAAGGGCCATCCAAGAACAACAAGGCCATAGTCAGTGGAAGTTGAACAGGAGAACAACAAAGACGATAGGGATTGAAATGGGAGTACACCAAGGTTGCGTTATCACCCCTAAATTATTTTGTTTCTTCATTAATGGGATAATCAAAAGATTGCTTGATTTCCCTTCGGATGCTCCGCCCTTGGTGCACAACAAAATCCTGATCGTTCTTTTTGCTGATAAATTGGTACTCATGTCACTTTCACCAAATTGACTCAAGTTGGTTCTATTTTCTTACATCGCCAGGTTATCTTTTGCAGAGTTTTTTTTTAGTATTATTTTGCCTTTTCAAAAATATTTGGGGGGTTGCCCCCAGTCCCCCTTTCCCTGTTATCTAGATCCTATTCCCAACACCCCTTACCCCTCATATTCTATTAACCACACCCCCAAAAACATTTCAATTCAATTTTTGTTTGAAAACATTCGAAACAAAACTCCGTGAAAACAAGCCTGGTTATGTAACAACGTTGTACCCTAAAGTTGCAGGTATCTGCATCTATGGAATTGTGCACGACTAATGCATTATACATTAATATAGGCAAAATGAAGGCCGTGGTATTTAGGGATAACAGGGCCAGGCATAAGGAAAAGATAAAGTTGGAAGTCCTGGGCTCCAGAGGCAGCGCCACGGGGTGACTGTGCCCCACTTTGGAGAATCATAAAGATGGTTCTCTCCCATCCCCCAAATTTGGGAAGGACTTGTGCTTTGGAGGGGTGTCGGTTGCTGGTCACCTGAACAGAAAAAAACGTTTTCACTACAGCTACCAGAATCCTTTGAGTCTAATTAGACACACCTGCTTAACAGCCTCCCTGATGATTATTTGAGATAAGAAAGCGCTAGGAGGAGAACAACTACAGACCACAGAACTGCAGCTGAGGGATCTAACCCTGTTAATACTGAATACCTGATTTGCAGCAGAAGGGATCTAACCCTGTGAATATTTGTCCATTTTGGGATGTGACCCAGCTACTTATTTTGTGCAATAGGTTTAATTGACCAGGACCGGGAGTGCGCGCCTCACCCACCTTCTTTTTTGCACGGAATGTTACAGGAGTCCCGGGCTCCAGAGGCAGCGGCACAGGGTGACTGTGCCCCACTTTGGAGAATCATAAAGATGGTTTTCTCCCCTCCCCCAAATTTGGGAAGGACTTGTGCTTTGGAGGGGTGTCGGTTGCTGGTCACCTGAACAGAAAAACACTTTTTCACTACAGCTACCAGAATCCTTTGAGTCTAATTAGCCACACCTGCTTAACAGCCTCCCTCATGATTATTTGAGATAAGAAAGCGCTAGGAGGAGAACAACTACAGACCACAGAACTGCAGCTGAGGGATCTAACCCTGTTAATACTGAGTACCTGATTTGCAGCAGAAGGGATCTAACCCTGTGAATATTTGTCCATTTTGGGATGTGACCCAGCTACTTATTTTGTGCAACAGGTTTAATTGACCAGGACCGGGAGTGCGCGCCTCACCCACCTTCTTTTTTGCACTGAATGTTACGGGAGTCCCGGGCTCCAGAGGCAGCGCCACGGGGTGACTGTGCCCTACTTTGGAGAATCATAAAGATGGTTCTCTGCCCTCCCCCAAATTTGGGAAGGACTTGTGCTTTGGAGGGGTGTCGGTTGCTGGTCACCTGAACAGAAAAAAACGTTTTCACTACAGCTACCAGAATCCTTTGAGTCTAATTAGACACACCTGCTTAACAGCCTCCCTGATGATTATTTGAGATAAGAAAGCGCTAGGAGGAGAACAACTACAGACCACAGAACTGCAGCTGAGGGATCTAACCCTGTTAATACTGAGTACCTGATTTGCAGCAGAAGGGATCTAACCCTGTGAATATTTGTCCATTTTGGGATGTGACCCAGCTACTTATTTTGTGCAACAGGTTTAATTGACCAGGACCGGGAGTGCGCGCCTCACCCACCTTCTTTTTTGCACTGAATGTTACAGGAGTCCCGGGGTCCAGAGGCAGCGCCAGGGGGTGACTGTGCCCCACTTTGGAGAATCATAAAGATGGTTTTCTCCCCTCCCCCAAATTTGGGAAGGACTTGTGCTTTGGAGGGGTGTCGGTTGCTGGTCACCTGAACAGAAAAACACTTTTTCACTACAGCTACCAGAATCCTTTGAGTCTAATTAGCCACACCTGCTTAACAGCCTCCCTCATGATTATTTGAGATAAGAAAGCGCTAGGAGGAGAACAACTACAGACCACAGAACTGCAGCTGAGGGATCTAACCCTGTTAATACTGAGTACCTGATTTGCAGCAGAAGGGATCTAACCCTGTGAATATTTGTCCATTTTGGGATGTGACCCAGCTACTTATTTTGTGCAACAGGTTTAATTGATCAGGTCGAGGAGTGTTTGCCTCACCAACCTTCTTTTTTGCACTAAAGTTGGAAATATATGGTGAGTCCATCGAACAGGTTGAGAGCTATGATTTTCTTGGGCTGTGGCTAAAGGATGATTGCCAACGGATTGCCCAAATGGCCAAGGCTGGTCTGATCCGATCGAGATACAGTGCTGTGGTCTGGTAATGAGCATTATAATGGAGCGGTCAGAGTGTCCATTGAAGCCTACATGCTGCAGGCAGGCAGCCCTGTATGGGGCAGAGCTATGGATGAACGTCATTTGTAGCTGACTGTCTACAATTGAGAACAATTTTGTCAAAAATATATCAGGTCTGCCGACAAGTGATCTGAATTTGCCCATCTATTTAGATTTGGACCTGCAGGGGTTAATGTCATTGTGCAGATCCACACCCTGATTTTAATGGTGAGACTTTGGACTGCACCTAAGTTGCATAAATATAAAGGGGCGGTGAAGGACTTAATGGCTCAGCCAGGTGGTAATGGAATTTTTAAGAACATTTGCTGTGTATAATGTTGTATTTGTATGTGCTTTTATGGCTGATTGGCCGAAACCAAAGCTGAATGAAGTTAAATGAAAATACTACTTGTTATTTGATGGCACTACCTAGTAAATGATTTGAGAAGCTTGCCACTGATGAGAATGCCTGCCATATGACACATGCACCTGGCATTTGATATTAATACATGGTGTATGTCATATGTCATATGTATCTGACACTTAATAGTAGTACCTGCCGTATGTTTTAACTTCATAGCACTTGTCAATTACCTCTATCATGATGATTGGACATTTAATAAAAGCACCTGCATTGTGATGTGAGCAACTGCCCACATTTCTTTTTTTCTATCAAATAGTGCAAGTACCTGGGTATTGATGTGCATACTTGGCATATTATTTTAATACCTCTCCCTTATCTGGGTACTCATTCATTCTATAGGCACTGCCTGACATATGTGAGAGGTGAGGCAAGTTCCCAAATAGGTGATGGCAATAACTGTCATAAAACATGAGTTTCTGAGATTTTATGGCAATACCTTGCAGTATATGGGTAGATGATGGGAATTTCTGGTGTATAATGTGAGTACCTGTCATTTGATCATAATATAGGTTTCATGATGTCAGTTGCTTGCATTTATCACACTCTCTGTAATATGATAATATTATTATTATTATTATTATTATGATATGACTGCAATACCTCTTTCCTTGTGAGTTATAGCTATTTGATGGAAATACCTGTCATGATGTATGTTCCTGGCCATTTGATGGCTGTTCCTGGCGATTTTCATCTCACAAATATATCTCACATACATCTGAATTTAGTGCAACAGTGCTGTCCTGAAATTCCATATTTTAATTATGGGAAACATTTCTAGCAGACATGAATTTTAGTCTAAATAGTATAGCATCACCACTGTTACATGACAAACAATGTAATCAACCTACGAAATTAAGGGGTTTATTCACTGGGAATGTCAACCTGATTTCACCAATCAGACATTTTAATGTAATAAGGCATAATGTGTACGAATGGGAGTTTATATAAAATGGAAACCACAGGAAGCAGAGAGAGAACTCTGGGATTCTGGTGGCTGTATAAAGGGGAACCTCTGTAACTGGATGAGCTCTCAAGTGAGATGACACCTTGAGAGGAGAGAGACCATGGACCTTGTCCAAGAGTAAGCCTGAAACAGATTTTATTTGAGGCATACCTGATTTCCCAGAGGTGGATAAAGTGGAGAGTGGAGGGGCCTAGCTGACAGGGGAGTTTACCCTGAGGCTGTGTGGGTCCTTCCTTTCTCTCTGCCTTGAAATAATTATCCAAAAGTGAGTATGAAAAGCCCTAATGCAATTAGATATTTTCCCTTAGAATAATTGTTCTACTACGTCCCTGTAATGAGGTGGAAGAGGGAGGGGATGCAATTATGGCGGTGCTAATTCAAAATAGAACATCTAACAGTGAAATGCATATTGATTTCTCCCGATATTTCTAAGCCAAATCAGATCCGAATCTGGGTCAAACAAATAACAATTTCTACACAATGTGTGCAGTATTTTGCAAAACATAGCGACGTAAATTAAATTCCACATTTTCAGAGGTATAGTTAACAACTGTTGTGCTATGAACCAAGGAGCACACTTTATTGCCTGACAAAAAATGTATTAACCAAGACATGTGAATGCTTGGTCATGTAAAAAGATACATATATGGATGAAAGGGAATTTAGCTGAGCCACCTCCATAGAAAATCATGAAATTATAAATGAACAGTCAAATCCCAACAATGACATTGTTTAGAAGTTGGAAGATCCTGAATTAAATACGCTCAAATTGTCCATGGGAATTAGGGGAATATCCATAGCCTTTTTAAAAAAATGCTAATATAGTTTCAATAAATCAACATTCTGTGCTTTATGTTATGCAATCTTTTATTTGTATAGCACCTCCAGCCACATATAATGACATTGCAGCATTGTTAGAAGTATAGCCCTTAGGCAGGCTGTGAGAGTGGAGAAATGCCATGCAGGCAACTGACATTGAAGTTTAAGCACAGCACAGAAAGCAGAAACGTCTAGTGTGGATACAATGAAAGCAGAGTGGACTGGGAACATACTGTATTGAAGATTATAGAGAATATGTGACAGCTGGACTGATTTATTTTTCATGGGACTTAGCTGTAAATCTACGGGTCCAATGCCGAAAGCAGCAGAAATGATTTTAGACAATGGTGTACAGTTGAGGGTTCTACTATACTTTACATGCAAAGTGCATGGATATGGTAGAGACTAGGTGACAGCTGGACCACCTTTTTTGTGGGAATTATTTGTCTGCTACATGCAGGGGAATAATATGCAGTCAAATGCAACAGATAATGAGCAGATTGCTTTACTTGACTCTGCAGCGCTGTTGCAGTACACCTTACGTGAGAGGTTTTTCCACTTCAAGCTCCTGTATCCATCTTCCATCACTGGGCATCCCATACTTAGAAACATGGAATTGCCCCAGCCACAGCAAACAGGTCACTCCAGTGGTCTCATGGAAGTGCACTTCTGCGCCAGACAGATCCATAGGCATCAGAGCCCACCAGGTTGAGACTTTTGTAGCACACAGAAACCCTCTTGCTGAGCTCCTTTTGGTAGAAGCCTGCTTTCCCCAAAATCTTGAGGAAGGGCAGCCATGCTGGGCTCCACTGCACCAAACACAGGTCTCAGGGGTGACAGTGCAGCTAAGCTCCCTCTCCAACTCTATCCCTTGAAAGGAGTCCAATATCTGACAGACTACAGTGTGTTAGGTGTGATCAGCCACTGCAGTAGTGTTAATGTGCTAACAGCTAGGCCTGTGGTGGCTGTCTGTGAGGGGTGTGTGTGTGTGTAATGTATAGTGGTAGTTTTTAGAAGGGATTAAGTGTGTCCATCTCCCAATGCCACCCCTATCTCGCTCTCTCTTCCACTCTCTCTCTCTCACTTACTCTCCTCTCTCCTCTCTCTCTCTCTCTCTCTCTCTCTCTCTCTCTCTCTCTCTCTTTCTCTCTCTGTCTCTTGCTTTCTCTCTCTCACACATACACACACACAAACACACACACACACACACACACACACACAGAAACACCATCTCTCTGTGTCTCTCTATCTGTCTCAAATAGATGTGTTGTACCCCATCAGGAACAGATAATTATCTGTAAGTTGTCAGATGAAGGAAAGGGGTGGTTTGGAAAATCAGACATTACCATGAGCTACCGGCTAAGGATTATGGGAGGCAAAAGCTTTAGGTTCAGAGGAAGGGCTAGTTGGAATTTGAGGACCACCAATTTCAGCTTCCTAAGAATGTTGGTTAGCAGTCTTGAGGCATTATAAGGCATGTGTCAGATGCTTGTCAAGCATTGGTCGGGAAGAAGCCACAATTCCTGCTCATTTCACCCAGAGGTAAACTCTGCTGTCATTGGCAGGCACCACAATCCCTGCTTGTTTCCCATAAAGGTCTACCCTGCCCTCTCCCATAAGCCAGAAACTCTTCTCCCACAGTCCAAATGATGAGCATTTGAAATTTATAGCACAGCTTGCCTAAACTGAAGCCTGTAGATTTTGATGCAACCTACCCTGTACAATTTGCTGCAACCTACCTTAGCTATCACATTCTAGAAACCAGCTGCACCACATTGCACCTGGCAAAGGATTACCATTTAGAAATACATAGCAAATTCAAGAAATGTGAAATGCCTTTTTCTATATAACATTTCTTTGATAACAGTACTTGCTGATATTGGAGAAAATACAGATCTGTCAAAAATGGTCATTGATTGAAGTAACATTGGTTATTCTGTACATGAGTAGTGAAAGTGTGATTTATGTTAGCCAGCAAGCAGCATGCAGAGATTGAACTGCATCGTGCTGCTTAGAAATGTAACAAAAAGAAAGAGGTGATGCCTGGAAGGTTTAGAATGAAACTTATACTCTGGCATTGCTCTGGGCAACCCTCCAGACCACTCTTCTTCGCCTGCCAAGCCATTACAGAAGGGGAAAAACCATATGCAAATCAGGCTTGGTCTAACCCAAAAGGGGAAGTCACATCCTTTCTGCACGAGACCACAAGTATCCCCAAACATTTTTCAGCCTTGTTGAGCCTCTTCAGGGAGGAGCAGCTTGGGTCTCTAGGCCCAGCACCCACGTCTGGGCAGATCCGTCCCACCCGGGGTGACAAAGCAAAAAGTAAGAGGTGATAGCTGAAAGGTTTAGAATGCATCTTAACCTCTTGCATTGCTCTCTGCAACCCACCAGAATATAGTCGATCACCTGCCAAGCCATTACAGAAGGGGAAAGACCATATGCAAATCAGACTTGGTCCCACCCCAAAAGGGGCAGTCCAGCCCAAACTGCTAGGTCACATGCTTTCTGCACGAGACCACAAGCATCCCCAATCGTGTTTCAGCCTTGTTGGGCCTCATCAGTGAGGCATAGCTTGGGTCTCTAGGCCCAGCAGCCACGTCTGGGCATACCCTTCCCACCCGGGGTGACAAAGCAAAAAGAGGTGATAGCTGAAAGGTTTAGAATGCATCTTAACCTCTTGCATTGTTCTCTGCAACCCGCCAGAATATAGTTGATCGCCTGCCAAGCCATTACAGAAGGGGAAATACCATATGCAAATCACGCTTGGTCCCACCATTCCCCTTTTGTAATGGCTTAGCAGGTGAAGAACGATGGTCTTGAGGGTTGCTCAGAGCAATGCCAGAGGTTAAGATTAATTCCAAACCTTCCAGCCATCACCTCCTTTGTTTTGCTTAGAAATGAAGGCCTAGATATACACATATTTAATTGTATATGACCGTACAGGTTACACAACGAGTGAGAATTGTATTGGCATATTGATTTTCTTGTTTAGCCAAGCTGCCTAGGTTTGTAAATTATTGTGGTGACACTCCCAGCATGACGTTAAGGTACCACCTTTGGTTCAATTTTCATCAAAATAAAATAGAGCTACACATTCAAATACATCCTATTTCTTGTCTCAGGGTTTTGGGGAATGGTTGTACAATAGGGCGTGTTAAATGAGAGGGTGCACCTGAGTGGAGTTAAAATTTACATCCAGCATGAATCAGACAATACTCCTTGGCATTTAGAGTTCCTCAAATGCTTAGATCAACGTTCACACGGAAATGAACATGAAGTTGGATATCGGTTATTGTTGTTAAACTGTTGACTCCTCCCATTCATTTGTTAACTACACGGCTGCTCGAGAAGGCAACAAAAGTATTGCAAGTATTCAACAAATCATTTATGCTATCCAAATGACAGAAAGTCATTTAGCAACTGGGTTAGAGAACCTAATTCACATAGAATTATATGTCTCAGCAAAGCAAAAACAGTGTGCTTTTTTGAGCTGTCCCCTCTGTGTAAATTCACAGGCCATAGTATTCCCAAAGGTGATCAGCACATTTACTGGTTGCTGTGGGATCAGGAAACGAATTGCAGCTTGGACCCATGGATACATTAGGGCCATTGTTGCATACCCAACACTAATATATCCACAAATCACGTAGAAGTAGTTAACTTCCTGGCTCTTAAATGACCTGCCGTGCAGAAATGCAGGCAATTTAGGGGCCGATTCATGGAACAAAAGTGCAGCAAGAATCCCAGCGCAAGCAGGCGCAAGGAGGCGCAAGCGGGAGAACGAAAGCGCACGCGCACGCGTGTAATTCAAGGAAGGCGCTGCGCTACTTTCCCACTGGTTTTGCACCAAATCCGTGCATAGTGCACCCTTGTGCACACGTCTCCAAACAGCGTGCGCTAAGCACACAGCGAAAGCGCACATAGCGCAGCGCACACAACAAAAGTGGGCGGAACAGTGGCCGTAACACGCGGAATGGGGAATTATGCGTGAAAAAGAAGGCGTAAATGGGGAAGTACTGCAGGGAACTACACGGAATGCCCACACGCACGTGAACAACCCGTATTCATGGATTCAAATACGGGAAACCCGCAAACGGCACAAGACACGCACAGGCGTCAACGCGTCCGCCACACGAAGGCAGGCGGAAGCGTCCCTGCGCACAGCATAAAAGTGCGCGCAAACAACAAACACGGACATACAGCTATGATGAATGCCCCATTTGTCACAGCACTGATCGTGGGACACCGCAGGAGGAGGAGAATAGCCCGGGCACACATTTTTTCACCACGGACAAGCCTTTTTGGGATGCCTGAGGACCAGGTCTATGGCAGGTATAGGGTTCCACCCCATATCATCCTAGACCTGGTCAGGGAATGGGAAGATGACCTAACATCCCCCACCCTCTGCTCCCAAGCATTGAGCCCCTTGGAGAAGGTGCTCAATGTCCTGCATTTTTTGGCCACTGGGTCTTTTCAGCAGACTACTGTCATAGTGGGGGGGTCTCACAGGCCACCCAGTCACGCTGCCTACACCAGGTATTGGCAATCATGACAGCGTGCCCCTCAGTCCGCAGGCACATATACATGCCCAGAACACCCACAGAAAGGCAGGCCGTTGTCCAGGACTTTTACAGGGTGGCACACTTCCCCAAAGTGCTTGGTGCCATAGATTGCACCCATGTGGCCCTACGTCCACCTAGGGCCACTGAGCACATTTACCGAAACCGCAAGCACTAGCATTCCATCAACGTACAGGTGGTATGCGATGCAAAGGGAATCATCACCTCTGTCTATGCAAACTACCCTGGCTCCACCCATGACAGTTTCATATACAGAATGTCCGCCCTGAGCCGGGCCCTGGAGGTTGGGCAGCATGGCGACACATGGCTCCTAGGTGAGTACAAATGCCTGTGCACATGCATGTATGTCACACACACACACACACACACACACAAATACACAAACCCCAATAATCACAACCATTATCAGCTCTCCAGGGGACAGTGCCTACCCTCTGAGCAACCACATGATGACGCCAATCCGGAAACCCACCACACCACCCCAAGTAAGATACAATGTGGCCCATATTGCAACCAGGGCCATAGTGGAGCGCACATTCGGAGTGCTCAAGTCACGCTTTCGCTCCCTTGACCACTCTGGCGGGCAGCTACTCTATGCACCCCAAGTAGTGTGCAGGATCATTGTGGCAGCATGTGTCCTGCACAATGTTGCAACACGGCAGGGCGTACCGGTGGACATGGTGGTGCCCCCACATCCCCAACCATAGGCACAGGCGCTGCCCATGGGAGGGGATAGGGCACGTGGCGAGGAAGCCCGGACCCAGCTTGTGACCAGATTTTTCACCAAAACTCCCAACCCTGCGGAGTGCACACAGGCCTGGCACATACCAGGTGACAATCGATGATGACAAGGAGACAGTCAACTGTCACAACCTTACCACCCTGCGATTGTTGCCATGGAATTGCCACATTGTGTGCATCCCTAGCTACTTAAACACAAGCAATCCTGTGTGCCCAAAAGGCACACATGCAAGGTGTGAATCAAACAGACCTGCAAAACAGGCCATGACTATCACTTGTATGTCACTCAAACCCTCCCAAACCACAACATGACATGGCAAGCAATAGCCATACACCAACACAGTACCAAAAATGTACACATTGCCATGTGAAAAATGTAAATGGGCATCAGACAATGATGCCTGACATGGAATCAGATGAAATGACTGACCAACAACCTCTCACCAAAAATAAGTCATACCCAAATGCATTCCAAAAGTTGTATTTTAAACATAACAATGAATGCCTGTCCCCATACACAATGTGCATTGCAAAATCAACACTGCAGCTACTGTGTGCCGTGTCCACCTCCTGCAACACACTGCTCAGCGCACAGCACAGTGAACAGCCATTGTGTGTGATGCACACCCTGAGCATCACAACTCAGCGACAAACTACATAAAAAAACAAAATAGGCATGTACAGGATCCACAAATGGTCATAGAACATGTGCTGCAGGGACACAGTGGGCACCAGAAGGCAAACAGAGTGTACACGTTGACATGTAAGGGTGGTTGTAGTGGATCATAGTGCGAGTGGGTGGGTCAGTAGGGACATGCAGTCAACATATGCATGTGAAATCAAGTGACCATCAGTGTCCTCTACACATCACATGTGAACATTCACCATGTGTATACCCCAGCATATAAAATCACAACTAATCCTTCACACCTGAAAGGTAAACAAAACACATGAACAGGCATTGATCAGCAGAATACATCATGTAAATAGGAAAGCACAATTACAATTTCAGGGTGCCCATCACACTGCAGGGCAAGGCAACTATCAACAACAAAACACCCCTCCACCCCCTCACAAATCACCACGACCCACTGAATAACTGCATCTGGGTTATTCATCCGACATCCTTGAATTCCACCTGGCCACAGGATCACCCTTCCCCTTTGTCACCATCTCCCACCTTGTGTGTAAAAAGTTGCCAGCACCCTCAAAGTCCACCTAGATTTGCAAAAGCACAAAATCCAACAGAACTCAAAGCAGGACAACACTGAAGCCAAGCAAATAGCCTGCAGGCAGTAAAACAAACCAGAACAGCCTCCAGTAGATGACTTGAAGTAGCAGTACGCCACAAAGGCCAAGTACTACCACAATGATGTAAACAACCAAGGTAGCACAGTAAAACAATGTCACAACAGGATATGAACCATGTGTGGCACATAACATAGAATGATGCACCACGAACGGATGTCTACTGTCACAGCTCCCGTCTACAGGCGCAGGAGTGGCACGAAACAACCACCCCCACAGTGGTCTGGGTGCCTGCAAGGTCTAACTCACACAGGCCTCTGAGACCCTGGTGGGGAAGGAGGGTCAGGGATATGCAGTCGGGACAGGCATTGGCATACTGGATAACCGGAATGAGGGGCAGGAGAGGGAAGTAGGATTGACACGGGAAAGTAGGGAATGCACCAAAATGTAGTACACACATTAACACATACACAATTAGATCAAACTTGTTCACATGCACATAGCACCAAATTACTCAAATATAAGTCAAGGAGAAACTTATCTCTGGGGTGAGTGCTGGCCTCCTGCGTGCGCACTCTCAGGTCCGGTAACAGGAGCATTTCAAGGCTGCAAAGAGAGCCACAGTTAATAATCTGTGCGTGCCCAAAACACACAAACACACCACCAAATATGCCCCAAAGTAACAAAATACACTACAAACAGACAAACTTGTGTGGATGCTTCATACCCATACGTACCATTACCCCTCTGATGGTTCATACACAGTCAATGAAGTAAGTCAGGCACTGGTGGGTGCGTGGCAAATGGAACACCAATGTGTCACGATTCACACAACATGCAATGTTCCCTATGTAAGCAGACAGACGCATATAGCAAGGTCTGACTTCAGAACAAGTCCTGTACCACATGACCAAAATAAAGTAGCCAGTGCATGTATCAATTTCTACTTGGAAATGAAATGCACTACACTGAGTCTGTTCCTTGCTGTCTGTCCCTGTGAGCTACTTCATTCCATGTCTCGGAACGCTACATGGCTAATACAAGTGCCTCAATGGACCATGGTGGACCGGAGGGTATGTGCCACTGCCCCTGCAGGTGTCCCAGACAACTTTCACATCAACTAGCCATCAGTCCACTAACATATCTGAGCTGTATTGTGCGCTTCTACACCAATATTTGTCCAAGTTCACCGTCAGTGCTGCTACTAAGCATGCATGTTCAACTGGCCAGGTGGAAGGTTTGCTGTGTTGTGACCCCCCTGTGCTGCTCACCTTGCCTGGAGTCCCTTGAAACACGTCATCGATTTTGGATGTATGATTGCAATCACTGTGCCTCTGCTTGCTCACACATGCGCATGTCGGCAGCACCAAACGTGTCCTGATTCCAGACGTCCAATGGCCCATGTCTGCTGGCAAAGGTGGTCTTGAGGCTCATCCCCATGCAGAAAATGCATGAAACACATGAATAATGCTTAATATTCATCTGTTTGTGTCTCTTCGGGCATTACATAACTGGACCATGTCAGAGACGTACATTAGAAATGACACCATCAGCAACAGTGTGGAACACACTATCTACGGCATGATTTGCAACAAGCACATGTTCAGTAAAGATAAGAAACATACTACACAATACATAGCAATGAATGTACACATGAATCTTAAAACCGCCCATCGAGCAAGAGAAGTACAGTGGACAATTATACCCCAATCATCCCCAGTAGGGGTGTTAACACAAGTTCCACAGCAGCAGACATGCCACGGATATGACAGTCCATTGCCCCTGTGTAAGAGGCTGTTACACCGAACCATCCTTGCGAGCCCATGGATAAGGGAAGAAGGAGTGGCATATGTGAGTCAAGGACCCCAAGCAGCAAACACATACACAAGACAAGCTTGAAGGGCCCAGGTGGAACAGACAGTGGATGCTTTCAAAAGCCACAAAGCACCACACCGTCACATGGAAGCACAATAGACTAGCAATTTTAAACTATATTAACTAATTACACTAACTCTGAAAAACCTACTTTACCTATTTAAACTAACTATCAAACACAAACTTAACTAACTAAACTGAAAGAAAAATCAAAAATGGCCAAATACAACCCAGGGGGGGCACCGAGGAGGAGGGAGGTACAGGGTGCTGCTCAACACCCACATGCGATGATGCTGAGGAAAAAAAAACCTCCATGGGCTCAACGCCTGCACAGCCCGAACTATGTGGGAGATAGATTGTCATCCTAGTCTGGCTCTTCCTGGAAAGGAGGACGTGGCACAGGAGCATGACCACCCCTAGCCGCAGCTTGCGCCTCGTCGGCAGCAGGTCTGCCGGACGGGTGAGTCTGGTTCTGTGTGGTGATGACATGTAGGTCTGCATGCAGAACCTCCCGTGATACACGTGCTTCTTCTTGCAAGGTAGCATGTGTAACACGGAGTTCCTCCTGCAAGGCCTGGCTTGACAACCGCTGCACCTCCCGGCAAGCATGTAGCTCAGCCGAGATGATACGCTCAAGCTGTGCAAACCTCTCCTCTGCCCGCTCCCTCTGGGACATCAGAAGGACACCCAGAGTGGATCTGAGGGAAGCATACTCCTCCCTCAGGGCCTCCATGTGTGCCTCTGCGTGAGCAGCAATTGCTTCACGCCGAGACAACATTTCAGCCTGGCGTGCCCTGTCTGGGGCTGCCATGCCCAGCCTCAGCGAGCGGGCCATGGACCGTGCCGCCTGCTGCTGGAGAAGCACCTGCCTAGCAGGGGGGAGCACAGATCGGGCCACACGCTCCATGCTCTCAGCGATGTTCTCCATTGCTGCCCCCTGGTGTTCAGAATTGGCAGCCATGTCTTGCTCCCACTCAGTAGTCAGCGGTTGCGCACGGCAACTGCGTTGCTGGGCTTGACACCTGCGGGACCCAAGGACTGGGTGTCCTCGTTGTGTTGGCACCGCCCGCGGCTGCACGACTACATGCCCCAGTCGACGTGATGTCCCAGGCACATCAGTGACTGGTGTGGAGGGTGACCCTGCGTCCTGATCCACCATGGGCGGAGGTTCCAAGGCTGTCTGACCCCTCAGTGCAGGTGTCGCAGACAGAGGAGTGTCCACATCAGAATCACTCACCCCTGACATATGGACCTGATGCTCATCCAACTCGACATGGTCGTCAGAGTGTTCATCAGGGCTGGACTCATAGGCAGCCAGAGACAAGATGGACTGTAGCACTTGGTGGTTTTCGTGGCCTACCACCCCACGACCCCCACTTGTGCAGGGTTGATGTAGTAATAACAACCCTGTGCCTGGCATGACAACACCATCCTCCGGCTCCATTGCGTCATTACCTGAAAAATAGAGAGGAAAAAGGTCACTACACATGTTGGAAGCACACTACACACACACACCGACACCAAACACATCAGGCAGACATGTGACACACAAAATAGAACCTGGCATGCATGCTGAGTAAACTTGAAATTGCTTCTGTGATTAGACCTGTGGAAAGGTGGCAGTGTGCACTGAAGTGGGTCTATGCAGTGCAGCAGATATGAATGTTACTCACTATCTACATGTACAAGGACTTCATGGTGTGTGTCAGAAAATGTGAAGGCAGTGCAAGGTCAACTTCAGGCATCACATGCAATGTGCATTCAACGGGTAGCATATCTACAAGCAAACCAACCCTCCCCCCAAGTGCAAAAGCAGGGATGCCTAGCATGGTATCAAAAGGCTGACCATAGACCTGTGTATTGACAGACAGTGTTGAGTAGCATCAACAGCATCATGTGAGTCAAGTGACAACACAGCAAATGATGATGGGACAGTAAGCAGGACACATGATGAAACCTCTGGAGTACACCCACGTGTGAAGAAGACACTACACCAGTTGGACAGAGTCATTGGCCATTAAACAGGCTGAGGCCTGTGACCCACACAGATTGTCAGACCCTAAACATGTGTGCAATGCAGTACTGAGCCACAGTTGACATGGGAAGGCAGATGAAATGCCAAGCAATTTGGGTCATCATGGACTTGTGTAACAGTGATCATCCAGTCATGGACACATATGGGCATGCGTGAAATGCACATGGAGCATGAATGGGCACTCATGTCCCTGCGGGGCATCTGACCTCTGCACAGTCCAAGTGAGACACCCTGCATCAAGTACTAAGGATATACCTCAATGGATATGTCTGGCAGATTGGCCGCTGGATGTTAGAATGTACACAGGAGGCATGACCAGGGAAGTAACCAAGGGCAATATTGTAGCAGACCAGTGCTAAGATGGAATTGGGGTACAGAGCAGGGGGTTGAGGGGCAAGGGAGCATGCCTACATTGGCTACCCCCTTGCAGGCAGAGGACACATGCACGTCAGTCATGCTATGCATGGTTCCTGGGCTGAGAGGAAGGTCACCCCACGCTACTTGCAGAAGTGCCAGTGAGCTGGAACATGGACCTGAGGGGCATACTGGTAACCAGCATGTGACTAGGGTGCAAAGGTGCTGATGTGCACAGTCCCAATCTGCTCCACATGTCCACCATCCAGCAGAGTAGACATGCATCAGGGAAGCATTGCATTACTCACACATCATAACCATGTACATGTGACATGTAGTGGCAGTCATGCACAACACATCAAACAAGTAAAACACTCGTCCTCGACAAACACGCATCAACACTCACTGGACTGGGCATCAAAGTCCGGCTTCTCTCCCACTCCTTCGACCAATTCAGATGGTATCAACTCTGCAACGAGTGACTCATGCAGAGTGGGGTCTTCCTCCTCCGGTGCAGGCCCATCGCCAGTCACCAGAGTCAAGTTTTAATTTGAGGCACGCTTAGCCTTAGCGCTGCATTTGCGGTAATTCCAACGCATTTTGCACTCTTGCGCCGTGCGCAACTCATGGCCGAATGCACTAACATGTTCCGCAACTTGCTTCCAGTGGGTATCACGGTTGGCAGCCGTAGTCTGACAATTAGCACCCAAAGCATGTCACGGCTGTGTTTCCGCACGTAGCCCACGAGGAAGTCCAGTTCCTGTTTGCATAAAGGCTTCTTCCTCGACGTGCAGGAAGTCGTGGCCGTGTGTGGGGTCCCAGCCTGTGCTGCAGGTGCATCCTTCCTCCTCTTGGATTGTGGCGCAGATCCTGGCTGGCTAATGCCGCCCTGATCAGTATGGCCAGTGGGTTCGGTGGATTGAGCCAAGGGAGTGGCAGGCGGAGGGACGACCAAAGGCCTGACTTGTATCAGTGGCCACGGGGTGCCCTCTAATGGACCCTGCGCAGCAACATCCGCTGTGGCAGGGTCATTGACCACAACTGTCCTGGTTAGCAGACTCACAACCGGGGTGTTGTTGGGTGCATCTGCCCCTGCACTTGCCAACACCCGGCTGTTCGGGGTAGCAGATGACATAACTGCCCCAGGGACATGTGTCTTGGTCAGGGCAGCCCTGCGTGCCCCTACGGTTTCCCTCCTGGCCTGTTGTAAATCTTCAAGGGCTCTTCAAGTGCCAACACAGCCTGCACTAGCAGACCTTGAGCCTGGGTGGTGGTGTCCACAGCTGCACCTGCAGCTACCACTATCCTTGGGCCCGTGGCAGTCGATGAAACGGACTGCCCGGTCACACAGGCGCCAGTGCCAGATGCAGAAGCTGCATCTCCCGGAACCACAGGGGGTGGTGGCATGACTGCACCGACACATGGCACAACATCGTGCTCAAGTGGCGCACCCCTGCCTCTTCCCCCTCTGCGGCCAGCCTGGACACCCTGGAGTCCCCCTACTCCCTGGTCAACCCGGCCATGTCCCCGACCATGCCCGCCACGAGGAGGATTCCCAGCTGAGGCGCCGCTCACCTTTGGTGGCCTCCCAACCATGGCACAGATGTAGTAGTGCCGGCACAGATGGACTAGTGCCAATGGGAGGTGTACACCACAATTGACCTGGGCAATTGGGGTGAATGGGGTGGGATGCAAGATTTTAACAGCCCCCCTGCACCTGCAAGGCTGTATGTGACCCCGGTGATGTAGTGATGGGTCACGCAATGCTCAGGCACCCCAAAACTGCAGTAAAACCGTGCACGCAACCCTGCAGCCTACGTGCATGGAATCAACCTCTGACAGTACGCGGTGGCACCCAGTAACACGAAAAACGCGTACGCGTGGGACACGCAGGCTACTATGACCTCGAAAACGGGTCCGATACACAGGGGCACCCGCAGTGGGAAAAATAGCGTGCGCGACTCACCGTCTGACTAGCGCGATGCAGAAAAACACGCGTAGCCAATACCCCCGCCAAAAGAAGAGATACGTCCTTGATAGCTGTGAAGTTGTGATGGCACGCAAAACAACACGAAGCAGGAACACACGTCGGTCTCCACGAAAGGCACGTGCAGCGAACTGCTGGCCCTGCTCACCTTTAACCCGTGCTGAGGGAAATGCCTGCACGCGTCTCGTTACTTACGTGCGTATGCCCTTTCCACGGATTACACGCATCCACACATGGACGTGCAGTTTTTTCACACGCGCTGAACCGCTATGCCCACGTCAGGAGGGAAACGCCCGCGCGCGTAAAGTCACAGAAGCGCTTACTCGCTAAGGGTCTTTGGCCCAATGAAATCGCATACGTGTGCTGACACACTTACGCGCTAAGGGCCTTTCCTCCAATTACACGCTGACGTGCAATTTTTTCACGTGCCAAATCACTCCGTATCAAGCTGGCCACGCAACAACACACGGAAGACCATGCTCCTGCCCAGAAGGCCAAATTACTGCCCCCAGAGCCCCGAGCACTCTCCCACCTGCCATCTGCTGCTGCCTGCCTGCCTGCTGCCCACGTGCACTGCTATTTTGTGCTTGCACGTCAGCCAGGGTTCCAGTTGCTGTGTCCACCCCTGTTGGAACAGAAGACTCCCGACTGGGATACCATCGCTCCACAGCCCAGCCCCAGGACAGAGTTGCCCACCCACTCCTGCCTCGGGGGTCGCCATGTCGGGGCAAACACCATCTGAGACCACTGGCGACCCCCAGCCAGAGAGGCAGAAGGCCACCAGCTTCAGTGTGAAGGAAGTTGGTGTCCTGGTGGAGCATGTCCTGGGGCATTTTGATGCCCTCTTTAGAACATCACGCCCCAACAAGGAAGGACGGGAGAGGATCTGGGACGACGTAGTGATTGCCATCAACACGGAGGGGGTGGAAACCCGCGACATCAAGCACGTCAAGAAGCGTTGGGAGGACTTGAGGTCCAGGACCCTCTACAATGCCCCGCGCCTTGCGGAGGGGGGCCGGGTCAGCATGAGGGTCCTGGAACGCGTAGGCCCAGCGCTCCACACCCAGATCCTGCAGAGGAAGACCCATCTGGAGTTGAGCGGTAAGTGGTCAAGCATTGGTGTGTGAGACAGGGCATGTTGCAGTGTGCTGGTAGTCTGATAATTGCCTGTATGTGTGACATAGGCCATGTATGGATGTGTGTGTGCAGGGACATCATGGTCATGCATGTGAGACCAGTAATGTGTGAACCACCTGGTTGGTGCATGAGTTACAATGCAACATGGGTAGCTGTATGGCAAATGCACACATGAAAGTATGCCAGTGTCTGTTCTTGCACATGGTGGGGGTGTGAGGGATGGGTGCTGCTATCATGTACATGTATGGTGCACATGTGTGTGTGTCTTAGAAGTGTGTGTGTGACTTCGGCACGCCATGGATTCATGACACATGTCTGTGATGATGTGTACATTCACTCATGCAGTACGTTCACTGTTGTATGCACTGTGTCTATCCACTGTGTCTGTGGTGTGCAAGGCATTTTGGTTAATAGGTTAATGGTTAATAGAGGCCCTTGTACATGGCTGCTGATGTTGATTGCATGCGCCGTGCCTGTTCATGCATGTGTGTTGTGTGCATTCACCCATGTGTTGTGGAGGGACAGGATGGAAGTGTCGTTAGACACTGCAAATCATGTGTTATTGCTTCCTGTCTAGGGGAATGTTGTACTGTACCCTGATGCTTGTGTTCTATGTCTCCCTTTATGCAGCGTCAAGTGAAGAAGAGGGTGGAGAAGGCGCTGCGGAGCCAAGTGGCGGGGATGCCTCCACCGGGTGTTGACGCAAGGCCCAACCACCCTCCCAGGACTTGCCATCATCCGGGAGCAAGGGGGCTGGTGCCGCGTCTGCCACTACGGCTGTGGCGGAAGGGCCGGGTGAGCCCCCACAGGGGCTTGTAATGGCGGAAGACGGTAAGGAGACATCCAGGTTGGTGGTCTCCACAGAGGAGGAGGAACCTGCTACTGAGCCGCACATGGGGCTTGGTGGGGGTAGTACCACTGGTGCAAGTAGTGCAGTCCAGGGTCAGGAGGCAGCACAGGTCACAGCGGAGGGGCCTGTGCATGTCCCTTTCCTTGACCCTGTGACTGCACCGCAATGCACCAGCAGGGATGCCCCGTCCCAGGCCCATCCGCAGGTAGGGGAGAGTGCCATGTCATCTGCCTCTCCACTACCTGCGGACGAGGGGTCCCATGAACGTATGGGCTCCGTCCTGATTGGTGTCGCGTTGCACACGCATGACATTCGTGATGACGTGCGTTCTTCCTGGGCAGAGAAAGCACACCATCACGAAGAGCAGCGTTGCGACGTGACACTGTTGGGAGGGGCCCTGGTCTGGCGGACCACTCCTAATCTGTGGAGACTATTCACCAGTCGTTCTCCCTGCCGTCTTCCGGCCCAGATTCCACCAGAGCCCCCTGTGGACCTGGCCTGAACAACACAGCCAGCTTGGTGGAGATCCCATCCCTGCCACAGTCGGGAGTCGGCGGTCCAGCAGGGGTGGACACCACAACTGGAGACCAGCTGATAGAGGATGTGCAGGCATCATCGGACAGGGCACATGGACAGCAGCAGCAGCAGGAGCAGGCTCTAGGTGGGAGCAATGATGGCTCGGCGCCATCGACATCAGGGGGGCAGGCATCGGCCAGAGGTCAGGAGGACCCTGGAATGGATGTGTCTTCCGTGTGGCTGCGGTTGGGCCAGCGGATAGGTGTGGAGCGGCGGCGGACGGAAGAGGCGTGGCTCACCATGGTCAGGGCGGAGTTCTCCATGCATCGGGCGTTGAGGCGGGCAGAGTGCCTCGAGGCGACTCGCAGGGAGTTGGAACAGGCCATGAGTACCTCCCTGTGAGACCTCGGGGCCAGGACACAGGCCCGCCTCCAGCAAATAGACATGGAGTTCGATGATGCCCTGGCCGAAAACATCAATGAGTGAGCCGCAGGACTTGCCCATTGCCATTGTAAATAGTTTAGTGTTAGGTTTCCTTTTTTTTAATTTTGGGGCTTTTGGACTATGCCCCACACTTTTGTAAATAGTTTTTTTGTTAGGTAGGTTATTAGATAGGTTTCATTTGTTTCGTTGGGCTCATGGACCCTAGAAAATTGTATTGTACATAGTTGGACGTTGGATTTATTTGGACATTTTAGTTTCATTTCACCATGAATCAATGGATTTACCTTTTTGCGTTTCATTTGGATTTGGTTTGGTGAACAGAAAGTTTTGGCCATTTTTCTTTTGGATTACTTGGATTTTTTTGAGGAATTTTTTATTTTTTATTTGGATATGCATTTACTTTCATGTTTGTCATTATTTTATGCTTTAAGTACTTTCAATTGGTTTTCATGTTAATACATTTTGATCTTTTACTTCAATGTGTGTGATTCACTCATTGGGTTCATGCATGTTGACATGTGGGTTTACTCAATCAATGGCAAGCTGTGTGTGTGTGTGTGTGTGTGAGACGGACATGTGTTGATGTACATTGTTGACTTTTGGTTTGTGTCATGAGATGGGTATGTCACTGCTGGATGGGTGAGTGGGTGAGGGGACATGAGTGGGACATGAGTGGGAGCCTGCTGGCAGGTGTCCCTCATTTCGGTGGGATGCAGGAGGACATGTGTGGGGGCCTGCTGGCAGGTGCCCCTCACTGCTGGGGGGTGGGGGTGCAGGGGGACATGTGTGGGGGCCTGCTGGCAGGTGCCCCTCACTGCTGGGGGGTGGGGGTGCAGGGGGACATGTGTGGGACATGAGTGGGGGCCTGCTGGCAGGTGCCCCTCACTGCTGGGGCATGAGGATGCAGGGGGACATGTGTTTGACATGAGTGGGGGCCTGCTGGCAGGTGCCCTTCACTGCTTGGGGGTGGGGGTACAGGGGGACATGTGTGGGGGCCTGCTGGCAGGTGTCCCTCACTGCTGGGGGATGGGGTGCAGGGGGACATGTGTGGGACATGAGTGGGGGCCTGCTGGCAGGTGCCCTTCACTGCTTGGGGGTGGGGGTACAGGGGGACATGTGTGGGGGCCTGCTGGCAGGTGTCCCTCACTGCTGGGGGATGGGGTGCAGGGGGACATGTGTGGGACATGAGTGGGGGCCTGCTGGCAGGTGCCCCTCACTGCTGGGGGCGGGGCATGCAGGGGGACATGTGTGGGGGCCTGCTGGCAAGTGCCCCTCACTGCTGGGGCATGGGGTGCAGGGGGACATGTGTGGGACATGAGTGGGGGCCTGCTGGCAGGTGCCCTTCACTGCTTGGGGGTGGGGGTGCAGGGGGACATGTGTGGGGGCCTGCTGGCAGGTGTCCCTCACTGCTGGGGGATGGGGGTGCAGGGGGACATGTGTGGGACATGAGTGGGGGCCTGCTGGCAGGTGCCCCTCACTGCTGGGGGGTAGGGGTGCAGGGGGACATGTGTGGGGGCCTGCTGGCAGGTGCCCCTCACTGCTGGGGGTGGGGGTGCAGGGGGACATGTGTGGGACATGGGTGGGGGCCTACTGGCAGGTGCCCCTCACTGCTGGGGGTGGGGGTGCAGGGGGACATGTGTGGGGGCCTGCTGGCAAGTGCCCCTCACTGCTGGGGGGTGGGGGTGCAGGGGAACATGTGTGGGACATGAGTGGGGGCCTGCTGACAGGTGCCCCTCACTGCTGGGGGGGGGTGCAGGGGGACATGAGTTGGTGATCATATTGCAAGGTGACATGTGATTGGCTGGGGGGCATGCCCATGGTGGATGGGCTGCCTGCGGGACATGACCAGGGGTGCAGGGTAGTCCCCTTTGGTGTGGACTGCCTGCAGGGGCCATGGAGGTGGCAGAGGGGACACCTGGGAGGACCCACACTGCCAATTCACATGCAGGACTCCCCGCGCACCACACTGGATACAGTACCCCATCCTGACAGCAAAATCATGTGTGAAACTTCACGCGAACCCCAGTAATACACGTACCCCACTCGTACAGGCCCTTTCGTGTGTGAAACTTCCCGCGAACCCCAGTAATACACGTATCCCGCTCGCACAGGCCCTTTCGCGTGTGAAACTTCCTGTGAACCCCAGTAATTCACGTACCCCACTCGCACAGGGCCTATCGCGTTTGAAACTTCCCGCGAACCCCAGTAATACATGTACCCCACTCGCACAGGCCCTTTCGCGTGTGAAACTTCCCACGAACCCCAGTAATACACGTACCCCACTCGTACAGGCCCTTTCGTGTGTGAAACTTCCCGCGAACCCCAGTAATACACGTAACCCACTCGCACAGGCCCTTTTGCGTGTGAAACTTCCCGCGAACCCCAGTAATACACGTACCCCACTCGCACAGGGCCAATCGCGTGTCAAACTTCCCGCGAACCCCAGTAATACATGTACCCCACTCGCACAGGCCCTTTCGCGTGTGAAACTTCCCACGAACCCCAGTAATACACGTACCCCACTCGCAAAGGGCCAATCGCATGTGAAACTTCCCGCGAACCCCAGTAATACACGTACCCCGCTCGCACAGGCACTTTCGCGTGTGAATCCTCCCACAAACCCCAGTAATAAACATACCCCACTCGCACAGGCCCTTTCATGTGTGAAACTTCCCGCAAACCCCAGTAATACATGTACCCCTTCTCGCACAGGCCCTTTTGTGTGTGAAACTTCCTGCGAACCCCAGTAATACACATACCCCACTCGTACAGGCCCTTTCACCTGTGAAACTTCCCACGCACCCAATTAATAGACGTACCCCACTCGCACAGGCCCTTTCGCGTGTGAAACTTCCCGCAAACCCCAGTAATACACGTACCCCGCTCGCACAGGCCCTTTCGCATGTGAAACTTCCCACGAACCCCAGTAATACACGTACCCCACTCGCACAGGCCCTTTTACGAGTGAAACTTCCCGTGAACCCTAGTAATACACGTACCCCACTCGCACAGGCCCTTTCGCGTGTGAAACTTCCCGCGAACACCAGTAATACACGTACCCCACTCGCACAGGGCCAATCGCGTGTGAAACTTCCCGCAAACCCCAGTAATGCACGTACCCCACTCGCACAGGCCCTTTCGCGTATGAAACTTCCCACGAACCCCAGTAATACACGTACCCCGCTCGCACAGGGCCAATCGCGTGTGAAACTTCCCATGAACCCCAGTAATACACGTACCCCACACGCACAGGCCCTTTCGCGTGTGAAAATTCCCGCGAACCCCAGTAATACACGTACCCCACTTGCACAGACCCTTTCGCGCGTGAAACTTCCTGCGAACCCCAGTAATACACGTACCCCACTCGCACAGGCCCTTTCGCGTGTGAAACTTCCCGCGAACCCCAGTAATACATGTACCCCACTCGCACAGACCCTTTCGCGTGTGAAACTTCCCACGAATCCCAGTAATACACATAACCCACTCGCACAGGCCCTTTCACGTGTGAAACTTCCCGTGAACCCCAGTAATACACGTACCCCACTCGCACAGGCCCTTTCGCGTGTGAAACTTCCCGCGAACCCCAGTTATACACGTACCCCACTCGCACAGGCCCTTTCATGTGTGAAACTTCCTGCGCACCCCAGTAATACACGTTCCCCGCTTGCCGTGTGCTGTGTGGCCTGCCATGTATACTGGTACAGGGTTAGCGCAGACCTTTGCACTGGATTGGGGATTTTGATGGCTTTTCCCTGCGCGAGGGGCGTTCTTGGGTGCATAACTGGCGCTGCTGCAGGGTCGCTGCGCCACAGTGCGCCACGGCTGGTTTTGGTAGCTAAAATCCATGAATACGCTGTGCGCGGAAATGTATTTTAGCGCACACGGCTGGTGCAGATAATCGCACGTGCACACTGTGCGCCAGCCGCGTGCGCCACTTGTGCGCTAAATTCTATGAATTACCCCCTCAATTTCTACCTGTGGACAGGGGTACAAATGTATGTGGGAAATAGTGCTTGGCATGCAGCTATGATGCAGAGCTGCAAATCATGTGTATGATGATAAAAAGGGATTCTTCTCTGTTTTCTGACTTGCATAGACCTTTTCCAAACAGGTGAATGGGAGCGCCTGGTAATCTTTCCCATTTTGTGCACATCCCATTTCTGAATAAGAGATGAAAAAAGAAATGAGGAACAAGCTAACTCTCTGAACAGATTTGCACAGTTGGGCACAATATTGCATTGATAAGGGCATCGAAAAGCGAGCATCTACTTTGTGCATTTTCAGAATTATTTTTGTGAATTCCTGGCAGCTTTTTCCACGCAAGTGAAGGAGCTTTTCCGGACAACATTTCTCTTACTTGAAACCTTTCTGAATTTGAATAAGCGCCGTCAATTTTTATTTCTTTTTCAGTCTATTTTTTTTTAAATGTTGCTATCATTCTTCCTTCTGCTGAGTACTAACCAGACTTGATGCCTTTTTGTCAGCAAGACAGCGAGGACGTTTTATAATGTGACCCAAGTAAAGTTCACTAGCCAGAGCAAACATTTAAAGGTTATGTGATTTAGGAAAGGAGATCTGTGTTGAGCAATCGAGAATTCAAAATTGCATCACTTCATCCATCTCGGATTGAACGTGAAAACCCAGATTCCTCCTCCCACCATCAAAGATACAGAAATTGCAAACAAAAAAATACTAATTAGCTAGAAACAAACAGCACAAAATATTCTAACACTAAGACAAATGTTAACAATGCCTATATTCTATTATTTTCTCAAACACCCACATGAAGGCAGAAGTCTCTATTAAGTCGCTAAATTGTAGCAGATTGTGGGTACATTAGTTGATAAGGCTGGGGTCAGTAAGACACATTTTTATATCTGAGATGCCTGTCTGGGGGCAGATGATCTTCTCCTTAGCTCGTATTTTGGCCCCGCTCACCCCTTGCCCCACCTTTGGCATGAGAAATTGAAGTCATTTCGGCATTTGTGTCATTGGAGAATCAGCATCACTGAGCACCAAAAAGAAGGATGGGTTCTTTCCATGTAAAATAATTGTACTGTGTACAAATAAGTGCCTGTGGAGCACGCATGTGTCACATAACATTGCATGCTTATCATGGGTATGGAAGACACTTCTCACCTACTACATGGAAGCATTATAGAAAATGCACACCTTTGTGACAGAGTTCAGGGCAGAGCAAATGCTAGCTTAGCTAAATTATGGGCCAGGCCTTCATACCAGACTTCCGTGCCCCATCTCGCTCATGATCTGGTGTGTGTGTGTGGGTGTGTGTGTGCGTGTGAGAGAGAGAGATAGTGTGTTTGTGTGCGGGTGAGACAGTGATTTTAAAGAGGTAAAAGAGTGAGAGTCAATGAGAGTGTGTGAAACAGTGAGTGACAGTCTGTAAACATGTGAGTATTATGGATGCATTGTACAAGAGAACACGTGTGTATGAAAGAGTATGAAGGAGTGCACTTTATTGTGACAATAATGGCTTCAGACAAAAAAGTGTGTGTGAAGAAGTGATTGTGTGTTTGTGTGTGGGAGGCATTGTGTGATAGAATGAATTTGTGTGTCAGAGGCAGTAAGTGTGTTAAGCACTGTTTGTGAGAGATTATATGAGAATTTGACATTGTGTGGAAGATGTGTATGGCTTGTGAGAGGGTTTGTTTGTGGGTGTGTGTGTTAGTGTAATACAATATGCAAATAATATAAGGAATTTGGTTATGCATATGCCACACCCTCATCACCTATCAACAAAGGCAGCCATCTTACTGAACCTATGATTAATTACTCATGATCCCCTCAACGTGAAACCACACTTGCATGTTGCCCAGGCAGAGCGTTTTAAGAACAACTGTCAAGGGGCTTTTTCAAAGTCTTTACTTGGGATAAGACTTGAAAAAGCCAAGCTGAGACAATTCGCTTGTCCTACCAGAGGTAGCTTGAAGCACTGTCATAAGGTAGCAGTTCTGGAAACTCAGGCCTAGCTAAGGTGGAAGAAGGTATCATTGCGTACTACAGTTAACACTTCACAAATACAGTAAAATAAAATGTACGGGCAGGTAAGTACACAAATGACTTTGTTCATTAATCTATTACAATATTTACACACTTTACATAATCAAAGGTAGACAAAACAGAAAAAAAACAAATATAACTCCAGTTAGGAAACCCACTATGGGTTTCTTAAAACTTTAGAAATGTATGCAAGTAAAACACATTTACAGTAAAATAAGTAAGGGGAAGGATGTCAGAATCTTAGAATCTTAGACTACATAGGCCTTACAAGTGTAAGTAGGCCGGGCTGAACCTTTTCGAAATTGGCTCACACAATGTTGAAATCACTTTACCGTGATTCAAAGTGTCTCCTAACTCAAACCACAGGCTTTCCTACGGAGTAGATCCACGGTTCAAATCTCGAGCCAACTCAAAATGCTATGAAACAATGACATCATAAATCTGTGTGGAGTGTTTTGAATAATCGAAAGCAATGTAGTCATTAGCAGAGTGTTTATTCAAACTGGTGTATAAGTCTTCATCTAATCCATCAAGAAATACAATTTAGACAGGTGCGTTTCTCAACGTCTGAGAGAATTGACCTTAAAGCTTATAAGTATCTTATTGGAAACCTATGAAGTTGGCAGAAACCTTCAGTACAATGCGGGTACCTACGACATTTAAGTAAAACCTATGCATCAGCATTGTGGAGTATCAGATGTTTATTGCCGCTCACTGAAGAAGTTGAATATTTGTCACTAGTCTCGTGAAATTGAAGTGTGCATTTAGCATTACGGATTGATCAATCACTCCTATACACGCTAGAGGTCTGCTGTCATAATAGTTCATATTTATTGATAGGCCTGGAAAGATTGAAATGCTTAAGAATGTCAGATGTAGATATGTGCAGTTTCCATAGTAGATTATACATGCAACCTTTTAAGACCTTTTACATTTGATGAAAGAGTTTTCTGCTATTTATACCCAGTTAAGCAATGCTGTCGGGAGCCACGCTTCCTTAGGCCGCATAGCCTAACTTGCCTTGCAGCTGGGAGGTTATGAGATGGGCAACATGCCTTATGAAGAGATTTTGTATATTATTTGAATGAGGTGCTTCCATAAGGCAGAAGATGAGGATCACAATTAGTTGTCTCGTTAACCCATGAATGTTGGGGTTGCCCCTTCCACCTCTATATACTTTCACAAAGGCATACCTTCGGAATTCCTCAGGGGCAAAGAGTAGGGAGATGCCTCCCACTGCAAGGTAGCATGACAGAGGAAACAAAAAGGAAAACTGACTTTATTTCTTCAGGTAGTGTGAGGAAAAAAACGGACTTGGCAAGACACTCTTCTGATCTCCATTTCTATCTCACTACTCTTCACAGCTTTTCCTCTACTCCTGACTCTTACAAATGTGACTTCTATCTCTCTCACATTTCGTGGCAATCTAGCCAACCTATGTGCCTCCAAAAATCTCTCAACTCAATCCGTTCACCTCTTAAACCCACCTCCATCTCCTCGACTCTTTCTGCACACGATCCTGCTCTCTACTTTGCATTACATTTTTTACTGATCACAATACCCTCACTAATTACCTTCTATCCCCTCCTCCTGCTCACTTTTCTTCACCACTTTACCCTCCTCTCCTGCTATTATGTCTTCCTTTGCCCCCACCAAACCTGATAAGATGATAGCCCCACTCTTCAAGGCTTACCCTTCTTCTGCCGCCATCAACCCGATTTCCCCGCACATTGTGAAATGCATTGCTCCCAGTATTGCTCCACATCTTACTTAACTCTTCAACTCCTCTCTTGACAAAGACAGCTACTGTAATCCCTCTCGTTAAGATACTTTGTCTAGATCATAGTTGTCCTGCTAGCTTTCACCCTGTCCATCTTCTATCACACTTTTCCAAAATCCTAGAGTGAGTAGTATTCAATTGATTCACTGCATTCCTTGATACTCACAACCTTTAGGATCCTCTTCAATCTGACCTTTGACCTCTGCGTTCTATCAAGACAGCTCTCCTCAATGTCAGCAACTTCAGCTCTGCCACTCTGCATGCAAACCTTCCATCTATTCTTATTCTTCTTTACCTCTCTGCTGCCCTCCATAATGTCGACCATTCTGACTGTGTCACTACATTATCTCTCCTTGGAAACATAGATAAGGCCTTCGCTTGGTTTGCTTCATAACTTGCCCCCAGTCGCTTTCAGGAGTCCTGGAACAGTTATACCTCCCCACTCACTCCCCTTTCACTCCTTATCTGAAGAGTGTGTTCCCATCAAATATTGGATGGTAGCTCACTCACTCATGCTCTACTCCACAAAGACTGAACTTCTCTACTTTCCACTCAAACAGGCTATATCTTCCTCGCCTCCTCTTCTCCTCTTCTCTCTTGACTACCTTCCTTTTTCTACTTCCACTCATAACCTTGGTGTCATCTTAGACCCATCACACAACTTCTCGCTCTTCATCTCCAAATCTGACACTGCAGGCAAGCTCAACCTCCGCAATATCAGAAAAATCTGTCATCTTCTTCCTTTTAATACTGCTAAAAAGCTAAACACTTCCTTATTGTTTTTAGATCTGACTACTGTGCCTAGTTCCTCTATGGCCTTCCAAAGTATGCTTTTTCACCTGTGGAGAAACTACTATAATTCACGGTCCACACACTTTTCAACCTTCGTTTTCCTCTACCTCTTCTGCACATCGCCAGATCGGCAGGCTTTCAGTGAAACAAAGGGCTAAGTATCAACTTCTTTTCATCATCTTCAAAACTATCCATGGAATCACCCCACCCTACCTATTGCTAATCTCATTCCCTACTCTCGGTCTTGCTTGTTAAGATCACCATCAGAACATCTCCTTTCTACCATCCAAGACCACTGTGCACCCACTTGTTTCCGCTCTCTCTCTCTCTCCTCGCCCCACTACTATTTAAATCCAACCTCAAATCTTTCCTTCTTTCTGAAGAACCTGTTTCCTAGCACCCTATGTTAATGCGTCAGTCTATTCTCCTCTCTCTGTACACTTCATGGAAAACTCTAGAGCACTTTTCCATCACCCCACCATCTTAATTCAGCCCTTTCTCCACCATCCCATGCCTATGTAACAATATTCTGTCCTCAACCCTGGTTTATGATTCAAACTTCTCCTGCAACATCTGGTCTTCAAGTCATATTGTAACGCTCACCTGATTCTCGCAGAGGCGCCGGTCTTGACTGGGCGACTACCGTATCTTCAAAGGTGATGTGTAGCACCCGGTTGGCTCTTTGGGCTGGACCTCTGTGCACTGTATGCCTGACGTGTAGAGTAAGATGTCTGCAGATAGAAAATATGGGGTTAATGAACTGGGGATATTGGGGTGTCCCTATCTCTTTCCTCTTCTCCTCTCCTGTAGACCCCCAAAGGTTAACGCTCTCACCTTAGGTAAGTGAATGCCGAGCTCTCCATCTGCCTCGGGGCAGGGTGCTGTAACCAGTTTCTTCACTGGATAGGTAGCGCAGGCCTCTTGACTTCAGAGGACTGCTGTCCGTCGTTTACTGCACGAACGGTAAGTTTCGAGTCATTCAAATGTCTTTAAAGTCTTTAGTAATGATGTCTCTTGTTTTGCAGGGTTCCGGCGATGGCGGATGACGGGCTGAAGTGAGTTGAAGATGGAGCCCGTGTGATGAATAGAAGCGCCTGGAAGCACGTAAGTAAGCGCTTGTTGCCTGCTTCACTATGCGCTCTAACTGTCTTTTTATTTTGCAGGTACGAGTTCGGAGCGACTGCAGGGTGCCGGAATACCCACTGGATTAGATGTGGAAAGGAGTAATGGCACGTGAGTATTAAAGTTCCCCAATGTCTTTAAACGCACCTTGTTTTGTCTTTCAGATGCCGGAATGCTAACCTGTTCTTTCTTGTCTTTATAGGTGTTGCTGAAGACTGGATTCAGGATGGTAAGCCTTTGCCTTTCAGATGCCGGAATGCTAACCTGTTCTTTCTTGTCTTTATAGGTGTTGCTGAAGACTGGATTCAGGATGGTAAGCCTTTTTCCTTAGGCCCAGGACCGGATGCAGAAGACACGATGAGCGTTCTGCTGCAGAGGTTGCAGAATAACGCAAAGCAAGATTCATCCACCGGGTGTGGTTTAAATAGCCTCCTGTAGTGCTTAGGTGTCTCCTTCCACAGCCACGCCTAAGTAAGAAAAGAGTTCCTGGTAAGAAAAGAGTTCCTGCCTTCCAGAAGAGTTCCAGTGTTCTGAATCTAGGGAGTGGCTCCAGCCCCACCCAACAGGAAAAGTAGTTCCAAACAGAAGAGGATCAGAGGCTCAACTGGCAGGCAAGTAAGCAGCATGGTCTGCTGAAGGTAAGTCCACCCAAGCATTATGAGCCCGGCGCTTCCAGCGCTGGGACTGGGCATATTTAGGAGCCTGGTGCCACTGGCGCCAGGACTGGGTCCAAAAGGTCCCAATTGGGACTGGTTGGCACTCGGAACCTGGGTTATGGATCTGCTTCCAAGGGAGTTGGGAAAACCCTGACCTTTTGGAAGCAGAGATCATGACAGTACCCCCCCTCAAGGCCCCTCCCAAACCGGGCTTCTCCGGGGGTTTTGGCTTGTCAGGAAATGTTCGGTGAAATCTTTTGATTAGGCGAGGAGCGTGGACATATTCAGCAGGTTCCCAGGATCTCTCTTGGGGGCCATAGCCTTTCCAGTCAATTAGGTAGAATAGTTTAGATTTGGAGATCTTGGAGTCCAGAATGCTTTTGACTTCAAACTCGAGTTTTCCATCCACTAGGATAGGTTTTGGAGATTTGGTTAGTCGGGTTTGAGGTTGCACGGGTTTTAATAGAGAGACGTGGAAGACCGGATGTATCTTCATGTGCGGGGGCAAGTCCAACTTGACCGCTCCTGGGTTTACTATGGTAGTGATGGAATAGGGACCAAGGTATCTTGGGTTGAATGTGCGTGGCCCTTTTAGAGATAGATATTTGGTGGATAACCAGACTTGATCCCCTACTTGATAGTGAGGGGCTTCCTTCCGATGTTGATCTGCTCCTTTCTTGTATTGTTCTTTAGCCCTTTGAAGGTGAGAAACAGCTTCCTTAAAGGCTTGGGTGATTGTAGAATGCAGGTAGTCTACTGCTGGTGTTTCAAGATCTTGGAGGGGATCCAACTCCGAGGTTCGAGGGTGACTGCCGTACAAAAGAAAAAACGGGGTTTTCCCAGTTCCCGAATGGACAGAGTTATTGTAGGCATACTCGGCTATCCAAAGGATATCTTTCCAAGTTTTTTCAGTTTGTTGCAGCATGCACCGTAAATACTGTTCCAGAGTTTGATTGGTCCTCTCGGTTTGTCCGTCGGTCTGAGGGTGGTGACTGGTCGATAGTCTCACATCAATTTGAGCCGACCGACAGCAACTTCGCCAAAAATGAGAAATAAATTGACTACCTCGATCCGAAATTAAAACCGAAGGAAAACCGTGCAGTCGGACAATGTTTTCGAGAAATTCTCGGGCCAGAGTTGCTGCTGTTGGCAAGCCTTTGAGCGGAATGAAATGCGCCATCTTGGAGAATAAGTCCACGATTACTAGAATCGTATTGTATCCGGAGCATGGAGGTAGATCGGTGATGAAGTCCATAGAAAGCGTATGCCAAGGGCGAGGTGGGATGTCAATAGGGCGTAAGAGGCCTGCTGGTCTTTCCTTTTGACTCTTGTTTTGGGCGCATACTCCACAGGACATTATAAAGTCTCTGATATCTTTTTTCCAAGACGGCCACCAGAAGTAGCGCTTGATCTTTTCTGAGGTCTTGGCTATACCGGGATGACCTTCCATTAAAGAGTCGTGATAACAAGAGATTACTTTTTTCTGTAAATCTGTGCTGGGTAGGTATAATCGTTCTTGGAAATACAATAGGTTGTCCTTTACTGCAAAGTCCTTTCCCTGCAGATGCCAATTCTGTATGTCTGCTGGAGTTACATGTTGCCTGGCTTTATCCTTAACTTCCTCTATGGATTCTGTGGCGATTACACCCAGAATTCTTTGTTCGGGAATGATTGGTACAGGTTTAGGGTTGACCAAGTGTTCTTCCACTCCCATCCGAGAAAGGGCATCGGCTTTACCGTTCTTTGTACCAGGTCGATAGGTAATTATGAAGTCAAACTCGGCAAAGAATAATGCCCAACGGAGTTGTCTAGAGGATTGGGTTTTGCGGTCTTCAAATATTGCAGGTTTCGGTGATCCGTAATCACAGTAACGGTGTGTCGGGCCCCCAGCAGATAATGCCGCCAAGCCTTAAAGGCAGACTTGATAGCCAGAAGTTCCTTGTCAGTAATCGTGTAATTGATTTCAGGAGGCGAGAATTTGCGGGACCAAAATGCCACAGGATGCAACTGATTGGTTACCGGGTCCTTTTGTGATAGAACTGCCCCCATGGCAAGGCTTGAAGCATCAGTTTCCACGATGTAGGGGAGTTTGGGGCGAGGGTGTTTTAAGATTGGTGCAGAGATAAATTTAGTCTTCAAATCCTGGAAAGCTTGTTCCGCCTCGGTAGACCATTCAAAACGTTTGTTTTTCTTTAACAAGGCAGTGATGGGCTGGACTATTCGAGAGAATTCGGGGATAAACCTGCGGTAAAAGTTAGCGAAGCCTAACATGCTTTGCACACCTTTTACGGAGGATGGTGATGGCCATTTGAGAACTGCATCGACCTTCTTTGAATCCATACGCACTCCGCCAGGTGATAATATGAATCCCAAGAATTCAACTTCAGTCACGTTGAAAACACATTTTTCCAACTTAGCGAAAAGTTTGTGTTGACGCAATCTTTCGAGGACCATTTTCACGTGTTTCCGATGTTCAGATTCCGATGAAGAATAAACGAGGATGTCGTCAATGTAAACAACAACACACACATCTATGAGCTCTCTGAGGACATCGTTCATAAAATATTGAAAGGCGGCCGGGGCATTGCAAAGTCCGAAGGGCATGACCTGATATTCAAATAGCCCATACTTGGTGCGGAAGGCCGTCTTCCATTCATCGCCCTCTTTTACTCGTACCAAGTGGTAAGCTCCTCTAAGATCCAGCTTTGTATATATGCATGCTTTTCTGACTTGGTCCAGTAGTTCAGGGATCAAAGGTAACGGATATCTATTCTTAACGGTGATCTGGTTCAGGGAGCGATAATCGATACAAGTTCTAAGGTCTCCTTCCTTTTTTGGAACGAAGAACAAAGCTGAAGAAGCAGGGGACTTAGAAGGACGAATAAACCCATTTGCCAGGTATTGATCCAGGTATTGTCGAAGGTGAAGGTTCTCAGGCTCGGTGAGGGCATAAATTCTACTACAAGGAGGAGTAGATCCAGGTATCAGGTCTATCTGGCAGTCATAAGACCTATGAGGAGGTAGAGAGTTAGCCTGATCCTTCCGGAAAACATCTTGGTATTCTAGGTATTCGGGAGGTAACTGGGGAGTCTCTGAAGAAATTGCAGCCAGTGCAACACCAGGTGGAGGGTGACAAGTAGAGACACATTCTGGAAACTGGACCGTTCTTGCTCGCCAATCGATCAGAGGATTGTGTTTCTCTAACCAAGGTATTCCTAGAATAATCTGAAACTGAGGGGCCTTGATCACATCGAACACGATCTTCTCATGGTGTCCATCTTGACTTACTAGCGTCACCTCTTGAGTGGTATGCGTTACTGGCCCAGAGGCTATCTCCGTACCATCCACCGTAGTAATGACGTCCTTTACAGCCTTGGGACAAAGAGTTAGATTCATCCTCAAAACCATTTCATGATCCACATAATTGCCGATGGCACCGCTGTCGACGTAAGCTTCAATTGCATGTAATCGATCTGGATTATCAGGGCTAATGAGGACCATAGGTATCACGAAATGCGAGGTCACGGAACTGGTTTTCACGCTCGGCAAGAGGACCTCTATTCTTGTCGGGCGAGGTCGTTTCCCTGCTCAGAGTTTGTAACTTTGGTAACTGCAGCTCCTACTGCCTTCTTGGCAGGTTTCACCGGACAGTCTCGAAGAAAGTGCCCTGAGTTTCCGCAATATAGGCATAATTGCAACTGTTTCCTCCTTTCCCGCTCCCTTTGTGTTAGAGGACCTTTCAGACCCCCTATTTGCATGGGTTCCCCGGAGTCTACTCCTTTGGAAGGAGTTGGCGGTTTGGAAAATACTCGAGCATCAAACTTGGAACGATCGGCCTTCCTGTTCTGCAGCCTGTGATCTATTTGAACGACCAAGTCTATATAATCCGAACAGTCTTGTGGGGGATTCACTACTTGGGCTAAAACGTCTTTGAGCTCTCCACATAGACCTCTATAAAACAGCGTAATCCTTTTGTCCTCAGGCCATTGAGTTTCCACTATTAGTCTATTGAAAGATGCAATATAAGCCAAAAGGTCTTGATTACCCTGTCGCAACGAAAGAAGCTCATTGTCCAAGGCCTGCCCCTGTGAATGTCTTGCGAACAGTTTTTCCATACTAAGCTGAAAGGCTTGAAAATCATGGAGAACCGGATCATCTTGATTAACTAGAGGGATCGACCAGTCTGCCGCATTGCCACTAAGGTACGAAAGTACAAAAGCTACTTTTGCTTGATCAGTTGGAAAGGCTGCTGGCCGGCATAAGAAGTGCAACCGGCACTGATTGATAAATACTGCAAACCTCTTTGGGTCACCAGAAAATCGTTCGGGCGGAGCCAGAGGTACATTCCCAGGTAGGTTGATCTGCACTGGATTCATAGAGGATGTTGAAGGAAGATTTGCCCCTGATGCGGGTAACGGGGTCTGTCCGGCTTGTGACTGTAGCACTTGTCTAGCAAGATTGTCTGTTCTCTCCTTGGAAATAATTAGTTCCCTTCTTAGAGCATTCGTTTCCTGACGAGCTGCATGCACTTCTGCCCTTAGTTCCCCAAGTAACCGGGCTAGGGGGTCAGTATCCGAGGTTTCCATAGCGCCTGGGCGAGAGTTTTGCGGTAGGCTTTGCGTTCTGTAATGCTCACCTGATTCTCGCAGAGGCGCCGGTCTTGACTGGGCGACTACCGTATCTTCAAAGGTGATGTGTAGCACCCGGTTGGCTCTTTGGGCTGGACCTCTGTGCACTGTATGCCTGACGTGTAGAGTAAGATGTCTGCAGATAGAAAATATGGGGTTAATGAACTGGGGATATTGGGGTGTCCCTATCTCTTTCCTCTTCTCCTCTCCTGTAGACCCCCAAAGGTTAACGCTCTCACCTTAGGTAAGTGAATGCCGAGCTCTCCATCTGCCTCGGGGCAGGGTGCGGTAACCAGTTTCTTCACTGGATAGGTAGCGCAGGCCTCTTGACTTCAGAGGACTGCTGTCCGTCGTTTACTGCACGAACGGTAAGTTTCGAGTCATTCAAATGTCTTTAAAGTCTTTAGTAATGATGTCTCTTGTTTTGCAGGGTTCCGGCGATGGCGGATGACGGGCTGAAGTGAGTTGAAGATGGAGCCCGTGTGATGAATAGAAGCGCCTGGAAGCACGTAAGTAAGCGCTTGTTGCCTGCTTCACTATGCGCTCTAACTGTCTTTTTATTTTGCAGGTACGAGTTCGGAGCGACTGCAGGGTGCCGGAATACCCACTGGATTAGATGTGGAAAGGAGTAATGGCACGTGAGTATTAAAGTTCCCCAATGTCTTTAAACGCACCTTGTTTTGTCTTTCAGATGCCGGAATGCTAACCTGTTCTTTCTTGTCTTTATAGGTGTTGCTGAAGACTGGATTCAGGATGGTAAGCCTTTGCCTTTCATATGCCGGAATGCTAACCTGTTCTTTCTTGTCTTTATAGGTGTTGCTGAAGACTGGATTCAGGATGGTAAGCCTTTTTCCTTAGGCCCAGGACCGGATGCAGAAGACACGATGAGCGTTCTGCTGCAGAGGTTGCAGAATAACGCAAAGCAAGATTCATCCACCGGGTGTGGTTTAAATAGCCTCCTGTAGTGCTTAGGTGTCTCCTTCCACAGCCACGCCTAAGTAAGAAAAGAGTTCCTGGTAAGAAAAGAGTTCCTGCCTTCCAGAAGAGTTCCAGTGTTCTGAATCTAGGGAGTGGCTCCAGCCCCACCCAACAGGAAAAGTAGTTCCAAACAGAAGAGGATCAGAGGCTCAACTGGCAGGCAAGTAAGCAGCATGGTCTGCTGAAGGTAAGTCCACCCAAGCATTATGAGCCCGGCGCTTCCAGCGCTGGGACGGGCATATTTAGGAGCCTGGTGCCACTGGCGCCAGGACTGGGTCCAAAAGGTCCCAATTGGGACTGGTTGGCACTCGGAACCTGGGTTATGGATCTGCTTCCAAGGGAGTTGGGAAAACCCTGACCTTTTGGAAGCAGAGATCATGACACATATGCTCACCCCATTGCAAAGGACCCATGTCCTCTGCTCTGCTATCAAAGGTACATTCTGTACATGTTTTTGTGCCAAACATGCATTGCTTTCCCTGTGATTTTTTATAAATAAATTTAAATCAAATGGACACACAATTGATTTGCCATATGGCAAAGGCATGGAGCCCTAGATTTTTTTATTTGTATTAACTAATACAATGAAGTGGGTAACTCACTCTCAAAAAGGGTGGCCTGCTAATCAGAACCCCAATTTTGTAAGCTCCATACCAAAAGCATATCATGCAATTGTGCCACTGCATCGGTGTCTACATCTGCAGTGCCTGCTCTCCAGTGGTACAGAGCAGGTTCAGTGGTCACATGTTTGACAGTTGCTGTGACAGCCAAGCCACCACATGCAGATTCTGCATTTAGAACTGCACCTCTGTTACCAAAACCACCAAGTCATGAGGATTTACTATTCTGGTGGCAATGTAATCTTTGGAAAAAAAAGCCATACCTGAGTTTAGGGGATAATTCCAATAATTATAAGAATCAACACTTGATTCATATAATACATGAGTCAGCAGTATAAGCCCAGGTTAGCTGGTGAAGGGCTTTGTGTATTCTCACCAGACAGCCTGTCTCTGCCAGCCCCATAGGACAAGAAGCACACTGATTAGGCCTCTCTTTGTGATCGTTTGTGTGATCTGTAACACCTTTCTACAGCCCAGGAAGCCCTGAACACTATTGTCCTGTGAAACAAGAATGGAAGGGTACACCCAACTGCATACTCGTATTTCAGGGTGTTGCATACCAAAGGTATTTTGATGTTATGGGTCTGAGAAGGGGGCAAGGTTAACATAAATAGAGGCAGTGCAGAACAAGGAGGGACGGGGTCCGCCGCTCCTTCTTTGATTCATCGCTGAATGTCCTCACATCAAGAAGAATTTGTTGGACACTTTTGGGAGAACCGTCCTTTCTTGCACTTGTGAGGTGAAGACAGGTTATCCAAGGCAGAAGCAAGCTCTTGTCTTTAACAATCCCTGGGGGTCATTGGGAATGACCTGCTGCAGGAGCAAGACCTGCCTCTCTGCCAAATACACCAGTACCTAGGACGTGATTGGAGGTGAGATTCTTCTGTAGGTGTTTGCCAGCCTCATCTGTGTTTGAGTGAACAAGAACACGTACCTATCGGGTCCCTGAGCCCCTGGATTGAAACTGTCAAGGAGCCGGCATTTTTGCTGTCAACTCGATTTGAGCCATGGTGTAAGCTGTGTGTTAGGGAGAATTCTCCAGAATAGCTAATTTCCCTTACCTACTGAGTCCCTCAGCAGCTTTGCTGGATTCCTAGGATTTATTTTTTTCACCTGGTAAGAGTGTGAGCCCTTTTTCCCACTCTTACATGTGTTTTGCTGTGTGTGTTTTAATCTTTTTGTGTTCGTAGACTGTGGAGCTTCACCTGCAGTGACACACGGTTGTCTTTGTCAGACTTCCAAATTTAAACTCCATTTTCTGGGACTGACTACTCTCTCCCAGAACATGAAAAGTTGCCATTGACTTTATTAGTCTTTTTTAAAATCACAGACCCAGAACAAACTATCTTACATAGAGTTCTGGAAAGGGTTAATAGTTATCCCTTTTTGTCTGTTTCTCATGGAACCTTGTTTCATTCCCTTTTCATTAAGATTTGGCTGGTGGCAGTGGTGACTACCCTATTTTTCCTACCGCAGTTATTTTAAATAGACTTGGTACTGTTTTCGGCTATCTTAGTAGCCTCGAACTTAAATCCCCTGGACCATATTTACTTTTATACGGTTCCGGATGGGTGTATTCGCCATTTCTTTTTGTAAAAGTATTTCTCGTGTTTTACTCTGCGCGCCAAACCAGGTTTCGTTCCTTTGTTCGCCGACTTTTGGTTGGCTTCGGCACAGAAGCCCTCCTTAGGTGCCTGAATGTCAGAGGGGGACAGGATCTGAGAGAAGGGTTTGAGACTCCCTTTACAGGGTCTCCTTGGAGACCCATGTCGCACTCTGGTATGATTGGCTGTGGTAACAATGTCCCCTTAGCCTTCTCCCCAGAGGAAGAAGTACCTATAACATGTGGAAACTTTCACCTACTAGCTTATGAACCCATGAGAGTTTCAGCTAGTGTTTCTTTAGTGTCCCTCGGCTTGTGAGAACAGCAGAATTTAGATGTCTATAATTCCATCCCAGATAATACTAAAGAGTATTGTAAATATAGTGTTCTTGTGAATGGCCAGGAGACTCCTGCCATCAGTGCACCTTTTATTCATTGCTTTGCTCTGCTGCTGGTTTCTTCCCTGGGCAGTGCAGGACCCTCCAGTCTTCCTCCTTCGTGTCAGTCCGACAGTGGCTTCAGGAACCGTGAGCCTGCACGACCTGCTAGGAACGTCTGCCTCAGCTACAGCCTTCTTCTCCATTTAAGGTACTGTACAAATCCGGTCATTCGTTCCGTCTGTCCACAGTAAAAGTGTTTGAAATCTTTTGCCAATCCTAGGGCTTGTCCTTCTCTATTCTTTAAAGTAACTTTTCATCTGGCCAACTTCATTCTGAACTCTTGGCAAAGACTTAACTACAAACTACTCAGAACTACGTGATCCTCTGCAAAGACTTTGGTCCATTGACTTTGGCCCAGGCCTCTTGATTTGATTTCCTAAATGTAGTTACTTTTTCTAGATTGCCCTGCTTACTTACTTCTTGGTGCTGCTCAACCTTTGTCTAACTTTGTCTTTTCCTCCCTTTTCAATTACTGGAGCGCCATTTTGCTCACACTTCATTTTTGAGCTTAACTTGTCCAGAATGTATTGGGTGTGGTGTAGTGTATTAAGATTGTGATTTTTCAACTGCTTGATAATAGTGAAATGTTTTATAACTGATGTGTAAATAAATGTATATTCTTTTACTCAGAAACCTTGAGTCAGTATTTGTTTGAACCATAGTAATTGCTGTCCTTTGTGTAACTATTAATACTGCTCACTTTACTCTTGAGATAAGTCTGGCTGCTCAGCCATCACTACCACTTTACTGTGTAGTACAGGCTTTTACCAAAGGTGAATTTGTACTGTCACTTGTAGTCTTAATTGTGTGTGGTGTTCCCAAAGGGTACTGCATGTGATTCTGCCTAACACACTGCTCAACACGTTTCAATCACCATCACCCTCCGGAGCTCATTATGGCAACGGCCCTGTCTTCAAGCTTCTGTAGTGCGCAATTGAACCAGTTTGTCAGTGCACTGTGCAGCTGATCACGCTGTTGCATTAACTTGAACAAGAAGCTCATTGTAACAACGACCTCGTTATAACCGCCTTTTCAACAATCTGCTTTTTTGGCACCGATCTACATTGATGGTTGTGAACTGATCCACAGCTAAATTCAGCTCAAGCCTGAGTCAACACCTTCACCCCATCTAGAGCATTGCAACTGCTACATTCAAGCTTGGTTTGAACAGCTCCCACATCAGAAAGATGCCTGGTTTGAAGTTGTTGCACTGCCAAGAAGAGCAGAAAGGTAGTATTGTCTTTTGTATTTGTGTTTGTATTTATTGATTTATAAAGCGCCTTACACCAAAGCGCTGTACAATGGAACAACATAATACATAAAACATAAACAATATAACGGTTGAAGCAATTACAACATGAATCAATCAATCAACAAAACAGTGAGAAGAGCAATTAACTGAAATGGATAGGGAGGAAAGGGGAGTGGGACTGGATAGGGGGGAGTGGAGGGGAAGAGTAGGAGGAGGAAAGGGAACGGGTGAAAGAGGGGAGACTGCCCTGCCGACCCCGGCTGGTTTAACGCTGGGACCAAGAGACTCATTTGGTCACCTTTAATCCCCTTTTGTCGTACCAGAAAACATCGGTTTACAAACATTGTGGTTAGTGATTGCTTTTACCCATTTTTTATTATCCAGCTTTCTGCATCTTTCTGTCTTTCTACAGGAGATAATTACTGTAGTGTTTTCTACTCAGGCATTATTGCATATTGTGTGTTTAATTAAAATGTATGCATTTTTACCTTCATTGGGCATTCCTTTATTTTGGATTGTTGCACTCATGCTGTTTGGGTTGCTACTGTTTGACATGCACACCCCTCTTCATAGTAAAGCCCTATGCCCACCTTACCACAAAAGACACACAATGTATATCTTTTTGCTGTGCTTGTTTCACCTTTATGATCAGGATCACTCTTGTTTTGTAGAAGTGTTAGGCCTGAGTGGACACTTTAGTGACTGCTCTCTTTTTACACCTGCAGGGAAGAAATCACGTTGTCAAAGGTAGCCAGCAAGGCTGTCATGTCAGACAACTTGGTGGATCTATAGCATTTCAAATGATGACGTTTTGCAATTTACTCCGGTCACTAGTACCTTAAGGCTCCTGGCATAACTAGCCTCACCGCTGGGATATTATGAGATGGATACCTCAACTCATGAAAGAATCACAAGGCAGATGACGGCTCATTAACCCAGGAATGTGGGGCTAGCCCCTTTGACCCCTTCCTCCCTTGGCCAAAGTATATCCTTGGGATTACTCCTGGGGCAAAAAAGTAGCATGACGGAGGGAGAAAGGTTTTAAAACAGACGTTCTATGTCTTTAGGTAGCCAGCAAACCTGTCATGTGAGAAACCCTTTGTCACATGACAGGTTTCAAAATAATCGTAATGATCAAGTTGGGTCATTCCTTTAGGATAGTAGTCATTGACAAAGGGTGACCCACGTGTTGTGATTTAACAGAATAATGATTTGGATGTATTTTGCAGCAAGAAGATGTACAGAATTAAGCTGCTGCTTTTACAAAGGAAGTCGTATATACAATTAGCAGTTTGCCTTGAAAGGTTTGTGATCCAGGTATTAGCACATGCCATTGGCAGCAGTGACAGCTGCTATTTGGTGTCAGTCTATGGGCAAGAATATACATCAACATGCATTTGGTAAAACAGACGTCGCCCAACCGGAAACAAGCTCACCTTTGTTGTAAAAATGGGTTCCTGTTAATGCCAAAAGTGATAGAAGTGTTACTGTTTACGCAACACACTTAGTGCCAGAGTGTATCTTATCTGCTGTATGCTACTGCTGCAATGCTGTAAAGACGCAACCCGTCCGAGCAGATTGCGTCAAGGTTTGATATGCACAATGAGAATACATGTCTAGATACTTGGGCCCTACGTGACTAAATATGAGATGAAGTGTCTGATTTACAAAAGCGTTTTTCTATAGGAAACCTACATTTAAAAAACGCTTTGTAAATCAGGCCCAATGGTGGAGATGGGTGAAAAGTCATTCATATCCATCCGGCACTCTTAACTGCACATGAGAGTATGCATAAGGTTAGGCTGACAACCACTTCCATGAGTGAATGGTTAGCACTAGTCGCAATGCATCAGGAGCCAGCGTGCACAGTTACAGACTGCTGTATAGGCAGAAACCGTATCTTAAGGACAGAGCAGCATGTATGACGGAAGGTGAACATTTTCATTTTGCAATAGGCTGGACACATCACTGTGTACATACGCGTCAAACTCCTATTGAGAAGGGGAGTTGCTCCTCAAACAGCATATCTCGTCTGTCAATCAACTCTCTTTGATGAATGCAAGGTTGGACTAAAATAACTAAAGTGTATTATTGGGAACCAGATCTCCTGTGCATGTTCGACCTTGCATTCATTAACCTAATAGGCAGACGTGCATTGTCAAGGAAATCAACCTGCCACATGATATGGCCAACTGAAACCTAATTAAGGATATTAATTAGAGTCCTTGTTTAAAATCCCTAGGCTCCGCACAACCTAAGGCGGCAATCACAACAGAGTAGGAATGTAACGGGTTCAGGACTAGAGGAGACAGACCTGGAATCCTCCCAAAATGTTAATTATCACATGCCAATCACTAGACAGAGATGCTTTGCTTTTTCCCAGCGCAGGCCATTTTATGATGTGGGCGTTCACCAAATTCTTAGGCAAGGTGTTAGGTAATGTATGCATCCAATGAACTGTGATTACCAACCCAGGAAGATCACCATCAACTGTACAAATACAAGTAGTGATGACAGAGGTGTTGGTCACACCAGGTAGGACAACGGGCGAGGACACAGAGGCCTAACTGCATTTTCCCTGAGTACCACCTTGCAGTGATTGAATAATGCTAGCTTTTCAGGATCTGAATAAATAAATAATTATAAGGGGGTGCACGGCTCGTTATAAATTAGCCACTACCATTTATGCTAGTTACATTATCACTGTTTTTTATGAATAGATTAAAAGGCATACAAAGGAAACACGATTGTAAATCAGAGACCAGGCTGTTGTGGGTTTTGCAAAATTGGCAGCTATGCAGTAAATATGTACCATATGTTTTTTGTTTTTTTTATTTTTTTTATTTTATTTTTTATCCCTTCACAAATTCAGCAGCATTCCCAAAAGCTTGCAAGAACGACCTCTCGGGAAAGTAGTAAACAGAAAATACCGTTGTTCGAATATTTTTACAATTAGTGTTTATTACTGCACAGCACAAAATCGTCAGTTCCTCTGATGACATTTCTGACAAAGGCAGCACAACCCCCATGGTGATAATAATGTGCACTTATATAGCTCTACGATCCCTCAGGCTTCTGAGCACTGCTTACTCACAGAGTGTGGTGCTCATTTACCGATCTCAGAAGGATGAAAGGCTGATATTGGCACTGCCGGGATTCGATCCTGCACGCATGTCAAAGTGAGCACCACACTCGCTGTGCTATTTGAGCGGCTAAATAATTCACAGTACTGAGAGGCAGCTGACCGGTAATGTTTTCCATCCAACACTCTTACCTGCACATGAGGGTATGCATAAGGTTAGGCCTCCAAAATATAGCCCGCAGTGTCGGTCATTTTAGACGCTTTTCATATTATGTCAGGAGAAGATGTATTTTTTTTTGGTTTATTCATGTTTATTTCGCGATATCTGCAGCACAACCAAAGCCGAATTCGGGTGTGAGAAGGCTGGACAGGCATGAAGGGCACTCTTTCGTAACCAAGTTGAAATGAAATAATACAGTTGGGAAATTGAATGGCAGTCAGAACAGTTTTAGCTCTGTAATGTTTTGTGTTGTGAATTGCAGCCAGTGCTGTGCCTAACAATGGAAGAAGTAAGCAATGAGGCTATTAAAGGAACTTGCTTCATTTTCACTGAATAATCTCTTTTTCCTTTATTTCTATTAAAGGCCCCTCTTTTTCATCGCTTCTTCGTGTGAGTCTACTTAATTCAGGCCTTAGACCTGCCAGTCCCTCACCGAACATTAATTTCTCTGTCACATCTTGACCTGCCTGATTGTGGGGGATTGTGCATTCAGATAGATGTGTATGTCTTATTGCAGCTTGCTTTCTTCTCAAATTACTTGTACATGTGAGTGATGAGTCCCAGACCCGTTGAAATGGAAAAATCAAAGGTTTTTTGATTTGACATGTTATGGTCCTTTTTAATTAAATCTACAAAGGCGCTTAGGCAAATGCTCTGGGAAGTGCATTTTAATGGCTCAGGGGGTATAGTAGCTGATAAAATAATTTCGGGAATATTTTATCTATTGTGTAACTGGCTACAGTAGTGTGCTGTGTTTGATGAATGTAAATTGTAATCTCGATTGCTTTGCATGTAAGAGTATGGCATTTAAGTCTGATAATTATAATTTTTGTTCTTTTTTACATGTTTTATCAAGGTATTGTCAAGGTGATCAAAAGCCTTGAATACCATAATATGTAGTATACATATTTTCGTCCACTATAATAATCCTTCAGAAAAAAAAAAATAATCATTGCACTAATTAAAATAATACAGACATTACCCCATTGGATCATTATTTCGTGCATTCTAATTGCCAGTCAGAGATGTACCTATTACTTTCAGCAAATCGTCATGTCAATGGGTAAAGGCAGCCCGCATACTTTCCTTAAGAACACTGTGGCCTGTATGATATGTGTTTAAAATGTATTCCTCTATGGACAAGGCCATTTTAAGGAGCTGATTAATTACTTGCTTGTTTATTTCTATATAATCTATAGGAAAATATCTAACTTTTAATTCCAACGAGGTTTGAGATATTTTGATAATACGATTTAATAGCTCCACTGAGCAAGAGAGAGCTTAGTGGACAATGAGCAGGCAAATGTGTCAAGAAATTAAAATTCATCTATGGCGTGTGTCCTATCACTTTTTGGGGATGGTAATTGCCTCTGAGCAGGGGTTTATTCCCTGCTACTCATTTTGTTTTTGTTTGTTGCAGAGCCCTTTCTGCTGCATTGCACACGTAATGTGTAATAATGGGAGCCTCCATGAAGGGCACTCGAAAATGTGACAAAAGAAGCTTGGCTTGTCAGCCTGCGTTGGGGGCCGCACACCCTAGCATCCACTTGGTGGTTTCTGTATTTGTAATTATAAAGAATAGTAGTACAACTTAAAGTGATGAGCAGAGGGACGTCATTTAGGGATTGCCTAAGTGACCTCTGTCTTTTCATTTATGACCTCTATCAAGCTCTTGTGACCGCTGTGGCAATCCACCAGTCACATTGCTGGGGGTGTGGCTATGCACAGGCTGAGCACCGCTGCTTGGGCTCCATTTTGTTTCCGCTTTTCCAGCAGCAGCACTGCATGTGTCATCACGTGAGCAGCAGGAACCTGGTCCTGTAGGGAAAAACATGACATTGCTTTCAATGTAGGCAGTGAAATGAATGCAAAGACAGCTAATTGAAATCACTGAGCATGTGTAAAATGTTCCATAGTGAATGGGTCATCTATACAGTTTGCAATGAATAAGCTAACCCAGAATAATTAACAAACAATTTCCCATAAAATAACATTTCCACAGTAATTAATTAATGTAACCTTTAACAGAGCAGTGCAAATGATTGAGGTGACAGATTCTGTTTTGGTCAGTGGAAGTAAACATACATGCAAAATGCATTGGCTGACTTTTTCATTCAGAATACGTTACTGTGTGCTTTGCAGCAAGAAAGTTGACACAAATATGCTTGGGAGATGAGGTGTTCGGAGCGAGAAATGCCATGATTTTAGGATGATCAGCTGTGGTGACAGGAGGTATCAGTAGAGAGGGGGCAGGGTCAGCAAGATTTACAGGCCTATGGAATAAAACTAGCTACAAGGGGGGTGGAGGGTCAGTCATCATTTGGCAGAGACCAAGAGTGCTGCCAGGCTGTGTAAGGAGGGCAGAGCCAGGCTATGCAGAGAGGGCAAGTTTCCCTTTAAGGCAGCTCTCTGAAGAAGACAGGTCGGAGGGAGGTTGTGGCCTTGCGTTCGAGTTGCCTGAGCCTGGGAGTCCTGATACTGCTGCATGCTGGCTGGACGACAAAGAACCTCACTCATATTTTGCGTGAATATATTTGTGATTTGAGGTGCACCGGTGAAAATGTGTTCTGAGATAGCTAGAGAAATGTTATTTTCATGTAAAAGAATTCAACACATTTTAAATGTAATTTGGGGAAGGTGTATTCCATGCTAGACGTAGCTTGTGCCAAATGGACACAATCCAAGGTTATAGTGGGTGAATCTTACACTGTGTTCTCAGGTTTAATTTTCTCTCTTGCTATTTTATATTGGCTGAGTTGTATTTCCATATTTTGTGTCTCTATTCAATGTTGCTGTTTTTCTTTCTGATTGGTAAAGAAATCAGAGACATTGCACAAATACAATCTGTCTATCTGTGAAGTCACAGTAAACAAATGACACAACCCAGATCCCGGGAATAATGTATCAGATGCGCGTTAACTTTTAAAATGTGAATTTATCATTGAATTTACCAATTAGAAAAACAAACAGCAACATTGAATAGCGACACAAAATATTCCTGGGAATACAAGTCAGCCAGAATAAAACAGCAAGAGAGAAAATTAAACATGAGAACAAAGTGTAAGCTTCACCCACTTTAACCTTGGATCGTGTCCATTTTTCAAGAGCTACGTTTAGTATGAAATATTATTTCCCCAAATGACATTTAAAATGTATGGAATTCTTTACATGAAAATAACATTTCTCTAGCTTTCTCAGGCAGTGCAGAGAGGACAAGTTTCCCTTTAAGGCAGCTGTCTGAAGAAGATGGGTCAGAGGAAAGATGTGTCCTTCATCGTTAAGTTCAGTGATAAATGCACATTTTAAAAGTTACTGCGCGTCTTGATACATTATTCCCGGGATTTGGATTGTGTCATTTGTTTACTTTAACTTCATAGATAGACAGATTGTATGTGTGCCATGTCTCAGCTGTGCATGCTGACAGCTGAGCAGATCCGTCAAAGACAGTAGTCCGGTTTCGTAAATAAGTGGCCGGAAAAACCGCTGGTGCTGTTCTGTTCCTGTAAGTGCAAGGTCCGATAGTCTGCACTTACAGTCAAACCTAAACAGAATACAAATATAAGGGAGGGGTAGATTTGTCTCATCATGTAGGGCATTATTCTAGATACCCTGCGCTACCATGCTGCTGCCATTTTACCATGTGTCTAAATACCACCCAATTTAGGTAATAGCCCTCTGACAAAAACCCAAACATATTTTGGTGCATTGGCCGGGGACCAGCTGTAAGGCAGTTACTGGGTGTGGCAAGTGTATTCAGCACAGCCATGTGTGCATTTAAAAGGGAACTCATTCTGTGAGGTGTTAGTGTGGCGCTGCACACATTATCATTATGTCCTAAATAGAGGCCACATTTTCTGAGCTGGTGAAATACCTGGAGGCAAAGCTATTTGCCCACGGGGTGTGGTCTTCAGAAAATGCTATCCTTTGGCGAGATCACATCTGTGGGGAGGTGCAAAAAGAACCATTAAATGACATTTTTTAAGAAGGCAGCATTATCCAAATTTTCCTTTTTAGACTTTTTAGAGCTTCAGATAAAAGCACTCAAAAAGATTGCTTAATAAGGCTATGTGCAAAGATTTGGTTCCTCTTAAATCGGTCTTTAAGACTACAGGATAATGATGTTGAAGTAAATAATAAATTACAGATCAGTTTGGATGAGGCAAGTGAGTAGGCAAAAAGTTTAAAATTGGAATTAGAGTCACATAGCACAGAGATGCAGTGCAAATGCAACGAATTAGACAAACAGCTTTCTCAGAGAAGAAGACAGTTTGAGGAGAGGATAGGAACCATGCAAGATGCAAATAGGTGTTCTGAGCCAGAAAATGAGAAGCTACCACATGATTTTTGTGAGGCTGTTCAGTCAAGAAACTGCAGTGTGAACACTGATGATCACTGATCAAAGGAGCAGACGGTGGCTACACTCCAGATGAGTTCTGAACCTGGAAAAAGTGAAATGGGCCTGAGAAAGGTGAGTCCTGAAATAAGCAGAAATTCACACTTTTTGAGTGTGCTGGAAGAAGTTGAGGACAGTTATTATGCTCTCATTACTGTGGAAGAGAAATGCAATGGAAATGCGATGATTGACACGGGCGCACAGGTCACAATCATGTCTAAAGAGCTAGTGAGAAGTATCAATGAAGGGAGATCCCCACAAAATCATATCAAAGTGAGACAAAGTGAAGGCCCTGTGTACAATTTCAATGGGGAGGAGATACCTTTCGAAGGTGTCACTGAGGTTGTCATAAAGATAGGAAAACACAGGATGAGACAGGAGATGTTGATCACAGCTCACAGTGAAATTCCATTTCTGTTGGGGACAAATTGCCTGAAGAGATTGTCGCCCCTCATTGATGTAGTGAATGGGGTCTTGTGGTCCGTGGCCAAAATGCCATTGATGCCTAAGAAGGCGAGGTCACAAAACAACAGAATAAAAGAATGCAGTGCTGTGGCTAAATCAGATGATGCAGTGGAAGTGTATCTTCAGAATGGCTGTGTGCCCAGTGTCACTGTCAATCTAATATGTCAGGGTGAGATGCGAGGTGAAAAAGAGAAACAGTCTTTAGAGATTTATTTGGACCCCAAGAAAAAATGGCAAACAGAAATAGATGAAAACATATTACACTTTTTTTTCAAAGAAGAAAATTGCAAACTACCTGTCATTTTAGAGATGAACACAAAGAAACACATTTCGACCCTTTCTGAAATACAAATGGAAGATGGGCAGGCATGGATTCCTATCCGTGTGAATGGTCATTCTGAAATAATAAAGGCCACGTTAGCACTTGAACAGGAACAAAGTTTAATTAATGAGAAAATACTCCAGCGAATAATTGACAGGGAGGAGATCCCAAAATTCAGAATAAAAAACCAACACGTTTTTGGGTTGGATGATCAAAATTCAGGGATTAGAATTGAGGAAGATGCATGCTAAAAATTACCATTACCCAAAAACTATTTGTCACAACATGTGGGTAGTGAGTGGGACACAGAATAACGTTTATGTGGGAAATTACATTATGCACAGAATGTGTATGGTGTCTGACTTTCTTAATCATAAGGTGTGGTCCAGGTTAGGGGGACCTGCACCTGAGTTTGAAGACAAGAGACAGTCCCATCATTATGCACAGTTGCTACCATATGCAATTGAGCTACAGGTGAAGAAGGAGGTGACTATCCGTGCATTCACCAGACAAGTTACCATAACATTAAAACACAGAAAGGGACAGCAGATGAGGGACCCTGCTGCATCTGTGTGCTTAAATGAATCCATGAGGCCGCACGGGCTAGAATGTGAATATATGCCACCAGTTGAGATTGGGGATGGACCCATTAAGATACTCATGGATAACAAAGGATGTCAGGATATTCATTTAGAAGTGAATTCAGGATTAGGAATGGTAATACAAAAATGTCATTATACTGCGAATGTCAGTAATGCAGTGACTGGGAACATTCCTGAGAGATATGTGAATGCGCAAGGGGAGCTGTCAGAGTCGTTGGATTGCCAACCTAAAGGGATATTCAAAATGCAGTCTGTGTATCCTTATTATTCAAGTGAGGTGGTGTGCTGCCACCAAGAGAACTGCATATTATTTGATTTAAATGAAAATTAAACAGGGAAACAGCGTATTGAAATGGAAGCTGATATTCCAAAATATTTAAAATTTAAATGTGGCAACTCTACAAAGAGATACAGCCACACGATTAGAGGAGAACACCGAGGTTCCTCCATTGGAGGATTTCCCAGAATTTTCAAAAATGGTAGAGGAACAGATTCAGGCTGCAGATTCATGCACGAATGAAGAGTAAAGGAATGAGTTGAGAAAAATATTCATGGAGTTTAAAGAGGTTTTTGCCAAAGGTGCATATGATTGTTGTTTAACCGATTTGCATGTTGCCAAATTACCAGAGGGACATGGTAGGGAACCAGTGATTGTGTGTCAATATCGGTTTCCACTGGCATGTTTGGAATCATTAGCTGAGATAATTAAAAATGTAGAATCCAGAGGAATTATTAGGCCCATTCATAGCACCTCAAACACTCGCATTTTGGCCATGTTGAAACTTAATAGTCAACTATGCTTGTGTACAAACTTAAGAATTAAACAAAAGAGTGCCTGTTTCCAGGTGGCAACTTACATTTATTGATCAGGGTCTCACATAGGTACACGGGTCAAAGGTGTTTAACTCATTAGATTTTACAGCTTTAAATTGGTGTGTTCCACTGGCTGAAGACATACAACATTTGTTTACATTTTCGTTCGACAAAATCCAATACACCTGGTCCCGAACACCCTTTGGGTATGTCAATAGTGGGAGTGAATTTGGAATATTTTTTAGGAAGGTGCTTCCGGAAGCAGCAGAAAGGGGACACTGGTTTATGTAGATGATGTCCTGATTAAAAATGAAAACCTGAATGGTAATTTTAATGAAATTAGACATATGCTTGGCCAATTACAGAAGTTGATTTAAGAGCATATTTCACATAATACCGCCTGATAATCAACATTGGCATAAGCACATTCACATCATACTGTAAATCACATTTAAATGAACTTGCAATAAGTTGTCTACACCGCCATCTTAAAGTTATCCGCCATTTGGATTAAATACTGCTTTCTGCCCCATGCTAGAAATTGTGTTTTTTGCTCCAGCAGAGCAGAATGAACTTTGCACTATGTCAACGTAGATAATTGTTTGTCCTGCACTAAGAAACCTTGGAGCTAAACAAGAGCCACATTTAAACAGTAATCTAGAGACCATCTGTATCAATAGTGTCTTCTCCGTTCAAACAGCAAAACGGAATGTTGAATAGCTCAATATGTGCTTTTGCAGAAATCTGTGTTTTTGCTTGTTGAAACTAAGCTGGCTTTAAACTTAAGGACAAACGGTAGACAAATATGAGTAAATGAAACAAGGGCTGTTACATTGTGTTTTATGTGCAGAAAAACATGTCTAGTGTTTGAGGAAATTATTGAACAATATATAGTTGTTTGAATCTTTATTAGTTATGTGAACTGGCCACAGACCCTAGTGAATGGATAACATGAAGATGGGCTGGACGATGTGTCCGGGATTGTGAGAGAAATGTATAACTATACATGCTTTGTAATGTCCTTCACTTTTTCATCTCATGATGTCCGCTACCAAACATTGCAAGGTGTTGAGAAACCAGACATCTGTTCAGCAAAATAAAAGTGTACTTGTACCATTGTACTCGTGCCTGGCGTATTTCTATTAAGTGGTGTTAAGCCTCGATATTTCTTTAATCTTTCAGAGGGAGCTAAAGTATCTTTGCAGAAAGCACAATGGTGCAAAAAGAGAGTGATTTTCTTGGGTCATAAGGTGACTGAAAATGGGTTGAATCCACAAAAGAAAAAGCTGGAGGCAATACAGAAGTTGAAAGCTTCTACTAACTTGAAAGGATTAAATAGCTTATTAGGGATGACAGGATATAACAGTAAGTGTATTGAGAATTACACAGACATCACTCAACCCTTAACCAAATTACTGAAGCAGAGTGTACCCTGGAAGTGGGAGAAGGAGCAATGTGAAGCAGTGGCTAAACTGAAAGAATGTCTCATGAAGGCGCCATGTTTGGACAATCCCATAAAGAACCATGATTTCTTTGTAGACATAGGATTCACTGATCAGTGTATGTCAGCTGTGTTATCTCATAGGCATGATTTAAATCATAAACGATTGCCTATGTGAGCAAGGCATTATCTCAGGTTGATACTAAATTCAGTGAATGTGAGAAAGCACTCCTAACCAGTGTTTGGGCATTGCAACATTTCTGCCCATCATTCAACGGGAAAAGTTAATTATTGAAACAAATCAACAACCACTACAGTTTCTGCAAAGTAAAATAATTAGGTCAGGTAATTTGGTACAGTCCAGAATTACTTCCTGGACGTTGGCATTGCAAGAATTCCATGTGGAAGTAAAATATGGGCAGAACAAAAAGAGCCCAGTTGGCCGCAGCTGACTGCATGCCCGATGAAACAGAAGTGTATCCTAATATGAATGCATTTGAACAATCTCCACACAAAGCATTTAATGAGAATGTGTGCAGGGATTTACCAAGAGTGTTATGTTGATGGGTTTGCATAGCATGTGGAAAGTAATGAAGAAAAACAGCTTGTAGCAGGAATAGGAAATATCTGGTTTAAATGTGACAACATTCCAAGACCGAGCATGAGAATTGGATCTAGGAGAGGCCAAGTAGCAAAGCTGGCTGCCATCTATAAGGCAATTCCTACCGCAGTTGAAAATAAACTCAAAGAGATAGTTTTAGTGACTGATTCTGATTATGCAGGAAACCGTTTTGTGGAATATTTACCTGGCTGGAAGGCAAAAGGTTTGCTCAAATGTAACAACAAACCCCTTAAACATGGCAAGATGATCCAAGCCATAGACAAACTGGTGTCTGAAAATGATTTAATAACCTACTGGAGAAAAATCTGTGGCCATTTAAAGGTGCCAGGTGAGGACAAAGAGGGGAATGACAAAGCAAATCAGTTGGCCAAAATGCATGCAGTAATGGGAGAGTTGTTTCCCATTGAACACCTACTAAAATACAGGTAGATGCCATTAGGTGCTCTAAATCTCCAAAAGAAGTCGAAAAGCCTTTAGTGCAATGGAGTTATGAGATCCTCGATGAGGATCTGATCAAAGCTCAAAAAGAAGACCCAATTTTAGGCCTATTTAATAATCATTTGGTAGATGCAGAACAAAATCCTCTGACTGAAAATGATTGCAAAGGCAAAGAAGAATTGAGGGTACTGTTAAAAAAACAAAAAAAGAATGAGGTTACAAGATGGTTTGATGATTAGGGAATCTGTAACAGGTCAAATCCAATGGATGGGGATCATTTTGGGGACTGTTGCTACATCATGCGCATGACGCGATAACTGCAGAACCCAGGGGTTCACAAAAAAACTTTGGACATTTTAAAAGATTATCCTTATTGGCCAAATATGTCCCAGGATGTCGAACTATACACCAGAGGGTGTTTGGTATCTGCACAATTTCAGCCTGCTTCACCTATGCTTAGCGCTCCATTAATGAAAAGGGGTTTGACCCTTCCATGGTCAGATTTGCAAATCGACTATGTTAGGCCTGCAAAGAGATCAGCCAGGGGAAATAAATATTTATTAACTGTGGTGTGTCTGATGTCCAAGGGGGTGGGATGTATTCCCGCACCGGATTGCAGTGTGCAAACAGCAGCCACGTTACTGGTAAATCACATATTTTCATGATTTGGGTTACCCCAGAGGATAGAATTAGACCGGGGAAGTTATTTTACTAGCGCATTGATGTGTTAAGTTTGGCAGATATTGGGTGTAAAAAGGAAGCTTCGCATCTCATATAGACTATCGTTTTCAGGTGGGGTTGAGAGAAACAATAGATCTATAGTAGACATGATAAAAAATGTGTAGCTTAGGCAGGCTCTAGTTGGGATCTTTGGTTGCCTTTAGTATTGATGGCCATTAGATCGACTCCTGCTAAAGCAACACATATCAGCCCTCATGAGATACTGACATGGAGAAAAAAATGTTGCCACAACATTTATTGTACAGGACGTATGAGCAAACACTTGTGAATGCATCCACAATTCACGAATATGTGGAAGAATTGAGGAAGCACTTAAAACATGCATTTGCGTTTGTGCAGTGAAATCTGGAGAGGGCTGCTGATCTAGATACAAGAGGTGTGGAGAGTCAGTCATCATTTGGCAGAGAAAAGAGACCCAGAGTGCAGCCGGGCGGTGCAAGGAGGGCAGAGCCGGGCAGTGCAGAGAGGACAAGTTTCCCTTTAAGGCAGCTGTCTGAAGAAGATGGGTCAGAGGAAAGATGTGTCCTTGATCGGTAAGTTCAGTGATAAATGCACATTTTAAAAGTTACTGCACGTCTTGATACATTATTCCCGGGATTTGGATTGTGTCATTTGTTTACTTTAACTTCATAGATAGGCAGATTGTATGTGTGCAATGTCTCAGCTGTGCATGTTGACAGTTGAGCAGATCCATCAAAGATGGTAGTGTGGTTTCATAAATAAGTGACTGGAAAAACAACTAGTGCTGTTCTGTCCCTGCAAGTGCAAGGTCTGATAGTCTGCACTTACATGGACAGAACAGCACCAGCTGGTTTTCCAGTCACTTATTTACAAAACTGGACTACCGTATTTGACAGATGTGCTCAGCTGTCAACATGCACAACGGAGACATCGCACAAATACAATCTGTCTATCTGAATAGAATTGACTGCATTTTTGCAAAGTATAAAAGGAGTATAATTTATATGGAAATACCACCTTGCTGGCCTATAAATAGGTGAAGTGTGCAAACTGCTATGTTGCAGTTAATCTTAGTTTGGGACCAATGTGTTGTCCACTTCAGGGTGTTCTGTATATATATCCCTAGATATTTGTATGATGAAACACATTCTAATTGTATACCATTGAGCTTACATATTATGTTCTTAGATAGTCGCTGCTTAGGAGAGAATATGATTATTTTACTTTTCACAATGTTTACTGAGAGGCCATTTTTCCCCAAATATTCGCCTAGTGCAGAAATTAAATTCTGGAGGCCTTTGGGAGTGTGATCAAGTATTAACAAGTAATCAGCATACGCTATCCACCTCGTCTGATGACCGCCCCTTTTTAACTGGACATGTATGCAGGTTTTTAAATGCTGTCCCAAGATCAGCCAAATAAAGATTGAAAAGGGTAGTGGCAACTATGCACCTTTGTTTCACTCCCTGCTGGGTAGGTATAGAGTGTGAGAGTTTGCCCATTACATCTAATCTAATCCTCAAGGTCGTATTTGTGTAGAGTAACATCAGCATCCTCAGGAGGCCAGGAGGGATGTTCCATTGTGGCAATTTTAGCCACAATTTATTGATAATCACTGAGTCGAAGGCTGCAGAAAAGTCAATAAATGCGCAGTATACAGGGGTTTCTCTACATTTCCATGCATATTCGACTGATGAGCCCAATATTAGTAGATTGTGGGCAGTTGAGGCTTTTTTTTATAAATGCCCATTTGGTTACTCTTCAGTAAGTTGTTTTCCAAGATCCATGAATTAACCTCTAACAAGAGGACATTGGCAAACAACTTTGCAGGAATGCCGAGTATTGCCAACTTTTGATAATGAGTTCCAGAGCCCTTTTTTGTGCACTGGGAGGATTTGGATTTCCTGACAGGTTTTGGGAATGTTACCAGATGTGCCAATCTGGCTAAAGAGTAAATGCAGTGCGTGCGCCCATAACCCAGGTGAGATTTCAACAAGGGCATTGCATATCCCATCTGGACCGGCTGCACGAGAGCCATTTAACTTCTCGATGATAATGGTTGGATCAAATATGGAAGCCTGACATATCCAAGGAGCAGTCGATAGCAGGCAGGGAACATCATCGGGAAAGGACGCACCCAGAGTTTGTGCAATGTGGATCACCCAATCAGGTTCTGGTACACCGTTAATTGTTAGGGCACACTTTTTGTTGCTTCTGAGTACACTCCATAAACGGGTGCTATCTTTTTGTGTGGCAAGAAGGGCTAATTCTTTCCATTTGGCAACTTCTCTTGTTATTGTATGTGCTTTTAGCCAAATGCAGTAATTTAGCTTCATCCCATGAAAAAACAATTGGTCTCTTGTGCAGTATAAGGACTTATATTGGCATAAATGACTGCAGCAATCGATTCACGCAACTGTCATTAGATTTGTGCAATTAAAGGGTCGAAATGTGTCCTACTTGTGATGATTTTAGTGGTGTGTTTGGCAGCGCTTTTACTGCCTCAAAGTGGAAATGGATTCTCGAAACTGAGTGGTCAGACTAGTGAATGCAGCTGTTATCCGATGAGATACATAATTTGATGGCACTTCAACATTCGCTATGAATATTGGGAGCAGATTCACAGAAGTGATGTTTGCTTTTGACAATTTCATTTCATTCCATTTTATGCGGTTTCCATTGGGATTAATAGATATGTCACCATTGATTAATAAGATGCTATCATATAAGATTCTAAGTCATGATGTTGATACCAATGGGAGGGGGGTGTGGGTCAAACTACTGGTTGGATCGAACATCATCACTGTTATGTGTATTTATGGTCCCACTCTGCCTGACCATGATTTTTGGGACTGCTTAGCTGAAACCGGCCTTATTGACACTTGGAGACTGGCCCATCCAGTTGACCTAGAATATACATTTAATTCTCATCCCCATGATACCCTTTCATGCCTCGATAACATTTTCACTACTAAATTCCTTATGAATACCATTACAGACTCCCTCATTTCTAACATGATCATTTCCGATCATGCACCAGTCATAACTACCTTTGATCTCTCTGATATTAAAAACCATCCTCTAGATGGAAATCTTCTTCATGACCAACAATTCATTTACTCATTCATAACTTTTCAATAGAACTTTTTTTGCAGAAAACCTTGATGAAGATACCTCCAACTTCACTAACTGGAATGTCTTTAAAGCTGTCCTAAGAGGTCATATAAAAGTTTTCTCCAGTATGGAAAAGAAGCAGTACAAAAAAGTCCTTGATTCTCTGTACATTCAGCTTACTAGTGCAGAGAAGCAACATTACTGCTCGTCCTTGAACACAGACCGTTGCACCGTCTTGTCCGTATGCTTTCAAATTAACAAAATTAACAAAATACTTACTGAACAAGCTGCATGTGCCATCACAAAATATAAATCCAAAAATTACCTTGGCCTCCTATCTCAAAGCTAGGAAAGAGAAAAAATTCATCTCCCACATTAAAAATATCTCTGGTTCCATCATCACCAATCCTTCCAATATTAAAGAAGTCTTCAAGGAATTCTACACAGACCTATTTTCTTCAGAGTCATCGGTCCCAGAGGACTATCTCAAATCTTTCTTTGAAAACATTAATAGACAATCTTAACATTAACTGACCTTAGTAGTCTGGAGGGTGGCCTTACTACTCATTAAATCATACAAGCCATCAAGGGGTTGGGAAAAAGAAGAGGATCCAGGACCTGACTGTTCATCTACTGAGTTTTATTATCGGTCCCCCAGACACAAAACCCTTTACACTTCTTTTATCTCTAAAGGCTCTTAATCAGTAGCCTTTTCTGAGGCTCTCCTTATCCTATTTCCAAAAGTCAAAAAAGATCCAGAACTCCCCAGAAATTATAGACCCATGTCCCTTATAAATATAGAAAGTAATATCTTTGCCAATATAATTGACAATAAAATTGAATCCTACCTTCCCAAACTCATTAAAATGGATCAAGTAGGTTATGCAAAAGGCAGGAACATCTTAGCCAATGCTAGACTCTTACTTAACTCCCTGCATATTATTTCACAAGACAAAGAAGACAAGTCGGACTAAACCGCCATTGCCTTAGACATGAAAAAGCCTTTGATCGGGTCAATTGGGGCTATATGTTCCATGCTCTGCGGTGGCATGGCTGTGGTGAGGGCTTCATATCCCTCGTTAAACTTCTGTACTCTGATCCCAAATCCTTTATATGTATCAATGGTCAGTCCTCATCCTATTCTTCTTTACAGAGAGGAACTAGGCAGGGTTTCCCTCTATCCCCCATTCTATATCTACTATCCCTTGAACCCCTTTTAGAACTCATCCAATCTGATCTGATAAGAATATTCCTTGGATTGTGTCCGGCATGCATGAAACCAAAAATGCTACCTATGCGGACGATATTCTTAGTTTGGGACAGTCTCAACTTAAGTTGCGGCTAGTCACTGACTTTAGAATTGTTGAAAAAAACATGGCAGATAATATGAAAATGGTATTCCAAGCTCATCAAGTGTTTTCCTTTAACCAACGGTTTTCAAATCAATTTGCAGAAAGACTAGGAGTAAAGGTGCATTTGTTTGCAAACCAAACGCAATGCTCACCTTCTGCTATTTGCATCTAGATCTAGGATGGACCCTTGGAAGTGGATGAATGATATTTCAGTGGAAGCACTAGCTGAGGGATGTCTTACCTCGTTGTCTCATCACAAGATTCTTTTCCCTGTTATAAAAGTAAAGAGTTGTGTGGATGGAATGAGTGCCCTTTTTGACTCTGTTGATATAATGTTCTCTCCTCCTCATTTTTGGCCTATAAAGGTGCCTTTAGTTTTGTTGCCCCTTGAATCCCAACATCTTAATCCATTGAAAAGTATGTCGAGTGGGCAGGGCTTCAAGATTAGGCCTTTTAACAACTTTGCATCAGCTATACAAGGCTTTCATAGGAGTGCTGCAAACACATAATCTGATCACGAATGTACCTGTTCAACATTCCTGGTGCATGCAGAGTGAAATAGAGTGTAGATCATGAAATTATGCTGCTGTTCAGAGTATTCAGTTCCTCAATAAGGGTTTGACTCAGAAATGCCAGTCACTACATTATGCCTCCAATATACTGTCATAAACTCCTTCTGACCTCGCTAGTGTGCACTAGAATCATTTGGATATTTTGCACTGAAATTCTTCATAAGGTTTTTCATGACAAGGCCAGCCTGTATAGTGCATTCTCCTCCTTGGGATTTACAACTGGTCATCACATCCCTCCAGGATGCTGCTTTAGAAACCCTGGAGGTAAAGTCAATATCCCTGAAGTTATTGCCACCTAAAATGATCCGAGATGTTCATGCCTTGAGATGTGTCACTCAAATGAGTCCACACATCCAAGAGCGTTGATGCAACATCGGAAAGTAAGCCCATTGCTGCTACGTATAGTTCATTGTAAAGTCTTCAAATGACACACATTGTATGCTGGTGGAGAGACATCACCAACTTCCAAGAGCAATACTTTATAACAAGTAGAGCACTAATGCGTTCAAAGTACTTAAAGTGAGGCAAGGGGTACTTACATAAATAATTGAATGAAAAGAGCAAGAAACTTGAAGACACAAGCATCACTTTCTTTTTTTGCTTTTCCTTTACTGTGCATTGCTTTTTTGTAAAAAGAACATTCTTTCATATTTCATCTAAAAGGACTGAAACACAAACAAATGTTCTCTTTTTCAGATGTTCAATCACTTTGCCTGTGCCACCCAAAGCTGGTAAGTGGCCTTAAAACTTGCTTGACTTTTCATCGCTTAGAAATTCAGCTTTCCTTTTTTCTTTTTTCAAATGCTTCAAAAAGTTCGTATGATTTAAAAGGAAGCTGTATTATGTGTACCTCCTGAGACAGGCATTTACTATAATGGGTACAATTGAGGCTTCAATATAGAAGCAAATGATAGAACAGTAAATTCTACTTATCTGGCCTTTACATTACAACATTGGGCCTCATTACGACCCTGGCGGAGAGGGGTTTACGCCAGCGTAATGCATGGCGTACCTCTCCGCCAGATTAAGACTTTCCGTAGCGCCATGGTGATTTTTACGCCCGGATTTTCCGGGCGGAAAAATCCATGGCGCTACGGGACCTCTTGTTAATTACGGCACCGTAATCTACGGTGGCGTAATTAACGCCTTCCCCACTCCCATTATACCCTATGGGGCAAAAATGGGAATGGGGAAGGGTAAATGGGGATTGGGGACTAACCGCCCCGCCAAGGTCGGAATGGGGCGGTGAGTCCGCCAACCCCCATGGCGGAGTTGGCAGCTCTGCGCCATGGACCATGGTGCAAATTGCACCATGGTCCTCCGCCAGGGTCGTAATGAGGCCCATAGTCTTTTAGTGTACCTTTTTTGTTACTATGTATTAAAGAATGGTCTTCATTACATTGTTTCTACTTTCTTTCAAAGTTAAGAAATAACATATGTAAAATTCTACTCGTGAATGTAATCCCAGAGGCCTGACCTTAATCAGTGGTGGCAACTTACTTAATAAAAAACGGATTAATTCAAATTAAAGTAGAATTTTCTAGCACTAAAGTGTGTCTATGGCCATCCAATGCAGCCAATGAACTCTTGGCAGCAGTTATACAAACCCTCCATTGTCTACGCGTATTCACTTTTTCAAAATGAATGATTGAACAACATCATTGTATATCTAATGACAGAAATTGTATGTTCCACTGACAGCAGCTACCCCTTAACAGGCACATGGGCTGGACTCTGCCCTCTACCCACCCATAATGGAGGAGATATATTTCTAAAACAAAACCAGGGAAAGAGAAACACAGGATCAAACACTGTCCCTAGAATAGCCATGTGTGGCCCTCATTACAACCCAGGCGTTGGACCATGGTGCTAATAGCACCATGGTCCATGCCGGTAACTTACCGACTCCGCCATGGGGGAATGGGGAATTACCGCCCCATTCCGAGGTTGGCGGGTCGGTAATTCCCCATGCCGCCATGGCCCTTCCCCATTCCCATTTCTGCCCCATAGGGCTCAATGGGACTGGGGAAGGCGCTAATTACGGCACCGTAAATTACGGTGCCGTAATTAGCTCCTAGGTCCCTTTGCGGGTTGGTTTTTTAACGCCTGCTAAAAGCAGGCGTTAAAGTGCCACCCGCAAAGGGACCTCGTAATCAGGCGTTAAGGGTTTAACGGCGCCGCCACCTTTTACGGTGCCGTTAACCCCTTAACGCCTGGGTTGTAATGAGGGCCACTGTCTTGAATGCAAAATAGGCCATGCCTGGCTAAGGCATACTGCTCTTCCAAACAGACACGGTCATTTATAATACTAGCTATGCACCTGCAGGGAGAAGGGGTATTCCTGACTCAACTCCCTGTTTATAGTATCTTTGGAGCCATTAACAAAGACACAGACATGGGCAGTGTCTGCATGCCCTAAAATCTGAAATATGATGTGCCTAATGCTTTCTGGCGTCTGGTGTGTGGTGTGAAATGGATGAGGATCCAAATCTGTTAATCTAGATGCAGAGCTGAGAGAGTAGACTGAATTAGGAGGCATGCCAAGAAAAATGATGTGCGCGCGTGTGTGTGCGTGTGTGTGTGTGGGCTGGTTGTGTCAGTGTTTGCATGAAAACATGTTTTATAGGGCAATGCTATTATACATTGTTGTGGATCAAAACTGTGGAAGTACTGCCATATAATGTTGAGGCATGCATCATGAATAGTAGTTTTACAGTGAAATGTTGGTATATATTGTGGGGGACAAATACCATGAAAGTGTGTTGTACTTTGGCGATTCCTGCCACATATTGTGGGCAGGGTAATCATTGAAATGTGGTTTAAAGGGTAAGGATGGTCATAAGCCTCATTAAAACAATTTGTACAGTGTAATTCCACATATATATTGTTGCCTCGTGCCTCGAGAAAATACTGTGCTTATCAATGGTGGCAATGGCATACATTGGCGGTACAGGGATAGTGAAGTGTGTTTTACAAAGCCATATTTGGCATACATTATGGATAGAGGCCTCATTAAAGTACTTTACACAAGTACACAGTGCAGTTAGAAAGGTCAAAATGTAACAACCTCACAGGAATATAGCATCAACAGAAGCACATCTGAGTTTACACCAAAAAATAAATAAAGATTGTGTCCACCTTCACCTCCCTAAATTGCATACCTTTCCTGCATGCATCCATACCCTCTATTTCCATGTCGTTGCAACTAGTCTTGATTGAATATTCATCTAATTGTATACATATTTGTGTTCCCTATTTCTGTTTTATAGAGCCATGCTGCATCCCATATAGTTGCACTTCAAATGCCTCTGTCTCTCTGCACCCATGATGCCTGCGTTAATCTAACAGAAAACCGAAATGTCAAAAGATGCATATTGACCACTGAGGAAATGCATCATCAAATTAGTCCAGTAACAATGGAAAGGCAAGAGGGGGGCCCTTGTCTTGTGACTGTGTGTGCCCTGGAAGTGAGGATTAAGAACTGTTGTAGTCATTGTGTATATTTCTAGCAGGAAAACCTGGGCATTCTGGCATATTACCTGATTGCCTGATGACCAATTGTTTAATGATGTGTGTTGACTGATAGGGAAAGGTCTTAGTAGGTGCTCACTGGGCACAGCACCTGAGCAAGGTTTAAAGTATGATGCTAAAGATGCTTCTCAATCTGCCAATCACAACACCAAGGGCGTTTAAATGAGTGTCTGTGGGTTTCATAATTCAGGCAACTCTTACTCTGAATCAAAACCTTCACGTGCTGCAGAACATTCCACACTTCACTTAGGATAATGAGTGGAGTCAACAATGCCAAGTTTACACTTAATGCCACTCCACAAAAGAGTGTTACGAATATATTGATTTGAGAGAAAACAAAAGGAGCGAGAGAAGCAGAGAGAGAGAGAGCGAGAGAGGAAGAGTGAGAGAGATGAGAGAACGAATCTTGGTTTTACAGTGTAAAAGCGAGAAAGGGAAAACAGTGCTGTCTGCGGAGATATGTGGAAGGTTGGTCGGGAGAGCACTACGCTTTAACTCGTTGGCTATTTCTATGACCTGTAATGTTTTGTCAAGTCTTATCACACCTGGTATACTATTTTAGGCCTTTTCTTTATGATATCTTGTTTGTTTGCACTCTCCTAATGCACCTGCTCAGCAGCCTACTTCCCACCTTACACTGCACACATCAGTCAGCCACATACAAAATGCAAGCACATGCCTGCTAGTTTCCTTTCCCCTGAGCACACTAATGCTATTGACCTCTGCATATTCCCAACAGCTTGTCACAAACAGCGCACCAGCCGCAATTGACCTATAGTGGGTCTCAGGGCAAAACTCGTTATTAACAAATTGAGCAGGATACTAACATCCAGTGATCCTTTCTGAGCACAAATAGGGCCCTCATGACAATGTCCCTAGAAAAAATCAAAGCAAACGATCCTGGTTCCATCTGATATGCATACATTAGCACAACAGCAACATAATAGCAAATCAATCTTTAAGTGCTCCAATGGCTCTCACTAATGACACCCAACCCATGTTCCTGCATGTTCAAAAGCACTAAGAGAGCCTGAACATGTCAGCAGAGTGCTATATAAAGCCCAATTAGTGTACCTAACGATGGCACTGTAGACACAGCTTGCTGGCACAAGTATAATGAAAACATTATTTGCACTCGCAGTGCTGATGTATATGTTGTGCACATGTACAGAGTTCTGCAGTGAAAATTCAGGCATGTAGTGTGGTCTCAAGCATCACGAAATTCTGCTTTACGTTAGCAGCACTGGAATACCTTATTTTTTTAATTGTTTTTTTTGTTCCTTTATTGTGCATCTGGTTTTTAATACAAACACAAGCACTATAATTACAACAATCACAAAACCACAATTAAAAACCGCAGATAATAAATACAAATACAATCATTCAATTTTCACTCCTCAATTAGCTTCAGCGCATGGACAGCTGCTGTTGTAATAACCACTGATTTTGCTCCAATTAAAGTTACCCAAAATTGTTCCAACTCTATACAACCAAATCTCCTTACAAATGTGCTATAGCTTCTCAGATATTGGAGTTTTGGTACCGGGCATGCACTTAATAGATGCCGACTTGTTTCAACTTCTTGTTGGCAAAGTCGGCATACACAGTATATTAGTAGAATATCATGCCAGGAGCCAAGATATTCACTAGTTAGCAGAATATTTAGCCTGAGATAGAGAATAAAACGCTTCAGATTCATGGATCCGATTTTTTTCAAATATATACATGCCGTATCAAGATCGAAAGTTTGGTTCGAATATTCATTGTATCTTCTTTTCATAGACAACATGTCTATGCTTTGGATCCTGTCCCATATCTTAGTCTTTTTCTTTAGTATGGTCTCCATATTAGAAGCGTTTGTCAGCATGGTCAGTGGAATTTTAGAAATCTTAAAACAAGATATCAGATATTGTTGTCAATTCTCTCTAAAACTTGTTATTTCTTGCCTAATAATGTCATCAGGGAGTTAGTATTGATGTATGGAAATATTATTTTACAATACAGCAAAGATCTTTGCAAAGTGCCAAGTTGCCTGCTAGGATGTGAGCCCAAACTCCAGTCTCAGCGCTGCAACTGGTACTGATAAGGGAACATTAATGATAGTGTGTCATATTTTGCCCTATATCTCATCCAACCATGTAGCGTATTTCAGAGAAAGCACTGCCAAACCATAGAGTAAACTGGGAACTATACTCATTCTGTACATTTCCAGCATACCCTCGATGTTTAGACCCCCTTTTCTTGCTATGTAGTGTTTAACAGGCAGCCATTTGTTTGGAATTTTTGGAATTGTATATATAACTATAGTAGTTTACCGAAGGTTTTATATTTTATTGGAAATCCCAGGTAACTGTATTGGCCCACTATTTCTAGTGCTTCTCCATTGGGTTTCCACTGGAATGTGTTTTTTTTTGGCAAGATTTCCTGTCGAGCACATGATCTTTGTCTTCGAGATATTAATTTCCATGCTGTTTGCCTCTGCATATTTTGCCAGCTCATCTATTGACCACTGCAATCCCACTGGGAGCATACATTATGGGGATAGGCATCAGGAAGTGTGTTTTACAGTGACAAGGTCATCAATCCTTGTGGCCACGACACCATGAAAGTGTATTTTACAGTGACAAAGATGCCATATATTGTGGGCACACAAATCACGAAAATGTGGTATAAAATGTCCCATTGTCTTATTGGTGACCTGGCATTTTTTGGATGTTTTCATGTGTTACCCACAACACTGATTGAACATTGTATGGCTGTGTACCCATTTGAATCATACACTGCTCTGTACAATTCAGCATTTCCTACCACTTCTTTAAAAATGGTTTCATGGAAGAATCCCAAGCACCCCTATGTTGATTCAGCCATAAGTGTTCTGCTCAGTAGCTCAGTCCAGTTGGGGAAACATTGTATGCCAATACAATGAAAAGAAACATCAGCCACCATTACATTTCACATACAGAAAGAAAAAAGCATTCAAAATGTTTACATTAAAAAAGCAGAGAAAGCAATTTAATATCAAAACAACAAGATTATAGTCAGTGGGACTCATCACGTATCATATAACAGAGTGGCCATTATATGTAAATCATAGTTCAACATGCAACCTTTGGATTGCGAAGATATTGCTATTGCAATGGTCATTGGATAAAAACAGACAATGGGCCTCATTCCGAGTACGGCGCTAACCAATGGCGCTAATAACGCCTTGGTTGACGCCGTACCCGGAACGGCAGCGCCTTGGTGGATGGCGGAATCACCGCCCCATTCCAAGGTTGGCGGGGCGGTGAATCCCCATTCACCAAGGCTCTTCCCATTCCCAAATGAGTCCCCATAGGGCTCAATGGGAATGGGGAAGATGCAAATAACGGTGACCGTTCATTACGGTCACCGTTATTGGCTTGGGGGCCCCTTTGCGCCCTCGACTTTAACACCTGCTCAAAGCAGGCGTTAAAGACGAGGGCGCAGAGGGAACTCGGAGTATGGCGGTAAGGGAATACCGCCACCGGTCTCGTTACCGGTGGCCGCTATCCCTTACCGCCATACTCGGAATGAGGCCCAATGGCCCTCATTCCGAGTATGGTGGTAGTCATGGCGCTATTTGCGCCATGAAAGCCTCCCATCCCGGTACCGACTCCGGTTTGCTTCAATGGGGACTTACCGATCCATTCCGACCATGGAGGGACCGGTAAATCCCCATTTACCAAACCATTCCCCATTCCCATTTGAGCCCCCATAGAGCTCAAAGGGAATGGGGAGGGTGCAAATAACGGGCCGGCGTATGCCACGCCTGTTATTTGCACCGAGGTCCCTTGACGGGTCCCGTCCTTAACACCTGGTCAGACCAAACGTTAAGGAAGGGACCCGCTAAGGGACCTCGTAGTAGAGCGGTAAGGGATTACCAGCACCAGTCTCCTTATCGGTGCCCGGTACCCCTTTACGCCCTACTCGGAATGAGGGCCAATGTCACAAGGAGCAACGTGTGTGGCCAGTGAATCTCAAGAGTGTTGTTAGGCAGAATCATATGCATTACCCTTTGGGAACACACACACAATTAAGACTACAAGTGCAAGTACAAATTCAACTTTGGTATAAGCCTGTACTACACAGTAAAGTGGTAGTGATGGCTGAGCAGCCAGACTTTTCTCAAGAGTAAAGTGAGCAGTATCAGAAGTTACACAAAGGACAGCAATTGCTATGGTTCAAACAGACACAAGGTTTCTGAGTAAAAGAATGTGCATTTATTTACACCATCATTTATAAAACAATTCACTATTATAAAACAGGAGAAAATCACAATCTTATTATACTACACAACACCCAATCAATTCTGGACAAGTTAAGCTCAAAATGAAGTGTGAGCAAAATGGCACTCCAGCAATTTAAAAAGGGAAGGAAGGGCAAGATTATTCAGAATCACACAACACCAACATGTAAGTAGGCAGTGCAATCTAGAAAAGGCTTACTACAACTAGGATTCAAATCAATAGGCCTGGGCCAATGTTAATGGTTCAGAGTCTTTGCAAAGGATCACACAGTTCAGAGTAGTTTGTGGTTAAGTCTTTGCCAAGAGTTCAAAATGAATTTAGTCAGAGGAGAAGTTATTTAAAAGAGTAGAGAAGGACAAGCCCCCAGATTGGCAAAAGATTTAAAACACTTCCACCGCGGTCGGACGGAACGAGCAACCGGGTTTGAATAGTACATTAGAAGAAGAATGCTGTAGCTGAGGCAGAAGTTCCTGGCACGTCCTGCAGGCTCACGGTTCCAGAAGCGACTGTCAGACTGACATGAAGAAGGAAGACTGGAGGGTCCAGCACTTCCCAGGGAAGAAACCAGCAGCAGAGGAATGCAACAAATAAAAGGTTTGCTCCTTAAAACCCAAACAGGGTCCGGTCCTCCTGGCTATCCGGTTCACTGCAGCGGTGCACAACAAATTCAACCAGGGGAGGGAGGCATTGCTTGGTGTTTGGTGAACTGGTTGGTCAAACCAGCTCATGGGAAGCAGATTTTTTGCAAATCTTCTCTTTCGTCAAAGTTTAGGAGATTCAGACCCGCAGCAGGGCTTCACCGGGAGGTTGAGTAGTTGCAGCAGTCCTTTTCCTTCAGCTTCTCTTCAGTTCTCTTGATCCAGTGGCGACTCTGCCTTCCAAGTCCCAGACCCTGCTTTTTATGCAGCTTTCCCCCATTCACACAGCCTGGCTATCAATCACACAGCAGGGTGGCTGTCCTGGTAGGACAGCCACCTAGCCTATCAAACAAGAGTGCGACTTGGGTTTCCAAGGGGACCCTGTGCAGGGGGCCTAAAACCCCTCCCTCACATCCTGTCCACCCAGACTCTCAGGCATATAAGGAGGGCTTCTGTGCAGAAGCCCACCAAAGGACGGCGAACAAAAGGAACCAAACTTAGTTTGGCACGCAGAGTAAAACACAAGAAAGACCTTTACAAAAAGATATGGCAAATAAACCCAGCCAGAACCAAATAAAAGTAAATGGGGTCCAGCGGATTAAAGTGCGAGGCTACTAACATAGCCTAAAACAGTACCAAGGTTATTTTGATAGACTGCGGTAGGAAAAATATGGTAGATACCACTGCCACCAGCCACATCTTAAAGAAAGCGGAACAAAATAATGTTCCATGAGAGACAGACACAAAGGGAGAACTATTAACCCTTTCCATTACTAAGATATGTAAAATAGTTTGTACTGGGTATGTGAATTTAAAAAGAATAATATAGTCAATTGCAACTTTACATATTCTGGGAGACAGTGTCCAGTCCCAGAAAATTGAGTTTAAAGTGGGAAGTCTGAAAAAGACAACCCTGTGTCACTGCACTAAACATGCTGTATGACACACAGTAAAAAGGTGATGCCTGTGGAGTATGTGAGACTCCACAGTCTATTAACAAAAAGTAGGCGGAGTCAGCTGAGTCTTGAACGTCTTCCCTGATTTCCCTGTTGCTCTGCTGACTGAGGAACTCTTCTACTGCTGTTGCCTGGAGGTGGAGACTATTGCTACCTGGACTATAAAACCCAAGACTCTCAGACCCAAGACTCTCAGCGGAGCGGACACAGTGTCAGCTGAGTCTTGAGTGTCTTTGGAGATGTGGTGGTGTGGCAAGGCACAATGGTGGAGCCTGAGCCCTTGCAGGGTCCAAATGGACGAGGTCATGGAACTCAACACCCCTTGATGCGATTGCAGTTATGCCAGGGGACTGAAGCTGTACTTAAACTGGAAGCAGTGCAGGACAATCAAGTAAGAACATCGAATGACATTATCTACTTGCCTACCATTTCCAAGGGGGGAAGCATATCTAACATACGGTTGTACAGTCCGCTCTTCTTGCCGTGCCATTACACTCCCAAAAACATGTATATTCTGGAAATATGCAGTTGCCGCCTAGTGTTTCACCTAGTGGTTCTGCATTGTTTTCCCCCATTAATAAAACTGTTTTGGCACTCATCGCCGAGTTAACATCCCCCCAGAACTCCATGATCCCCATGGCCAGAGGATCCATCCAGCCCCCATCTCGCATCTTACCGTGCGAGTCCGCGGTGCCGAGCAGCATCGCATCCTTGATGTGTCGGTGCTCCGTGTGCGCTGGAGCTCCGCAGTCCTGTCCCTTCGGGGTGGCGGTCAGCATTGGGGCAGGCGCATCGCCTGGAGTGGCGCGAGGATCGCCCATGGAGCTGTGCATTGCTGCACCCATGGGTGCTGTCCTCGGGGAGGTCTTGGGTGAGGCCACTGAGGGGGATTCCCCTGGGGAGGATCCGTGGGCAGGGCTCCGAATGGCGGCTGGAGAGCGGGCCGTGCCTGCCCTGGCTGCACTAGCCGCGCATGCGTGGTCTGCATGCCAGAGACAGACGTATTGCTCTAAACAAATGATAAAGGGCAGAGAAGTGGAGCACAATACACATGCGACTCCATACTTCTCTGCTGCTGAAATGCCCATAGACTGTTCGAAAGAGCGCACAGCTATCAATTCAGAAGTACTCTCTAACGCCACTGAAAGCAGGGCGCTTACTTCTGAAATACATTTTATATTTCCAGATGTTGCTTCATTAACCCCTCATCCTGGTCAGAATAATGGAATGCATTCACATTTATTTCACACTGCAATGCCAAAAGAACGTGAACTTCATGGACCTAAAAATCTTGATCAAAATGCTAACCATTTGTTTAGAGAACAAGTAGAGGATAAAATGAGGGCGTCTGTAGAAGTGGCTCCAGTTGAAAACAGTGTGCACGATGCATATTGTGGTAAGATTTTGGAGGTTCATGCAGTTAGAGGAATAACTTTGGGGTTGGATCTATCCATTAATAATACAAGTTCTGTGCAAATAATGCCTGAAGTGTGGCAAGCCAAGGATACTACCTCCGCAGCAGATCCAAACGATCTTCCTAACAATGTTTCCAATGTAACATCAAGCATAAACTCACTTGAGGTAGTTAACAAACTTTTACAGGATCTTACGAAAATAAATCTGGCGCGTACTGCATCAAAATTATACGACCCAACGAAAGAATGTAGTAATAAAGTTGTGCTAGATTTTGGCTCTGATCAATACAAAATAAAAGGTACAAAAGACATCATGGGACGCTCTGTTCCCTCAAAGTGAAGAAGGATCGAATATAGCGATTCCACAGGCATTATATGCTCACAAATAAGAGTACAGAAGATGCAAAATACAAAATTGCCTACTCAAAATAATGAAGAGTTGGTTCAGAAACCTACAACTTTAAACATAAACATGAGCGACTCAACCAGTGAAAAAGAGTCCAGTTGTGATGATTCTTCTACTGACTCTTCGTTCGTTGAACGAGAGTATCCGAAAATTCGTAGAGTACAGCGTCGTCCCAAGACGCACTCAACACATGGGCTTGTAAATCAAGAAGAACTGCTCACAAAAATCATGCGAGACTTGCAACCAATTTTAACATCCACACTCACCTTGTCTCTGTGTCCATTCATTAAGTTGTATGAGCAAGTGAAGGACAATCTTAATGACCTAACTACGTTAGTCGCCTTGATGAATTCCAAAGTGGTTAGTTTGGAATATGACAACAACTTATTGAAGCACATGTTCTACGAATCAACAAATAAAATTGACAGTTCTTTGGCGACCCTAGTAGACCAAAAGCAAACGAACAGCGATGACAAGAAGCTCCTAGCTGGAGTGGCCAAAGAACCTCTTAGCTTATTAAGGCAACAAAGACATCATGTTCATGAAGGGCCCAGTCTTCAACCTAGAGCGGACCTTGTTGTTCTTGACTGTGAATCCTCTGGGGTACGATAAGTAGTCAAGGATGTAAACAAATAGGCGATGATTAATGAATTACCAACTGTAATGCCTACAGAGACCCTAATTGTACTCAAACAAACAGGTCAGAAGTCGAGAGCAGGTCAAACAATAACGTACACACGACTTGTAATAGAAGAGCAAATAAAAAACAACGTTGAACTTGGAGAAGCTGCTTGTGAAGCAAAGATACTTACACCCATCCCCCTGAACGGTGAGAATGATCATTTGGGGGACATTCTGCTCAAAAGAGCAACTGAGCATTGTGTTGAAATTACATCCTTTGCCATAGCAGTGGAAAGTGCTCAAAGCACAGGAAACAACGCAAATGGCAATGCCCAGATGCCGTCAACATCTGCTGATCTTAGAGGCCAAACCATAGATCTTGTGAGCCTGTGCTACCTCCTCATTCAGACACAAACACCACCAAAGATGTGTTCTCGATCCTTTAAGGGCCACAAAAAGAAGTTGCCAAAGCTGTACAACCAAAACCACCTCCAAGTAAAAAACCTAAAAATCAAAAAGGGAATAGAGCTTGGATAGGTAACAATTCGAGAAAATTCCTTAGAAATATGAAAGCTGTAAGCTTTACCATCAACTCAAATGCCATGTGCACACAGGCAACTCCTATAGCTCCTCAAAATATGAAGATAAGCCAAGTGGTTCAAGCGGATACAAAAAACAGTGATGCAGATAATGGTGATATTCCATCTGACCTCCTGGATTTATCTGTTTATGAGGATGTCGATTTGGATGATGTCGAACAATGTCCAGTGCTCAAAGAGGCTAAGGGTGCTGTTCGTGATCTAAGTGAACCTCCTGCAAAGCCACATCCCCGAAAAGGATAACGAGGCAAGAGTATGCACGATAGTGCCACCCATCTGCACGGATACGCTAATTTTGACAGAGCCCAAAAAACCACATAGCCCACCTTTTGTGACGCTCTTTCAAAAATGGGACAAACTCACCGCCCCTCAGCGTAATGTGTCTCAAGAGACTATTGTATTAAACAAAGGTCTCAATCTAGGCATTGAGGAGGATAAAGGGCTTATCAGTAAAAGAAATGTTGAGGAAAGAGTTAGAAATGGCAATCAGAAAATCAATTCACAGATGAGAAGACCGCCTCCGAATAAAAGCCCCAATGGCACAAGCTGGGAAAAGTAATTATGAGAGGCAAATCGCAAAAAAAACACTTTAGTGCAAACTACTGTCTGTGCTTGGAACGCATAGAGAACATTGAAGATGACCTGTCCTTGAATTGGAACAATGTCCTACAGTTGTTGCACTACGTACCGAGCCTGCGTATGATCAACTCAAATGACATAAAAATAGTTCAATTTTTTAAAGAAAATCAGAACGCTGTAGTAAAACTTCACATTGACTCCCGCATTATTTGTAATATCATATTGGGTGCCGCGCCCATTTTAATATCAATGGGCTTTGATATCACAGAATCGCAAATAAAGTTGAATCCAGAAGGTAAACAAACAACATCTGATGCTGACCTTAAAAGAAACAGAATGGTAAATCAAGGTCATATACTGAATGATATAAGACAGAAAGAGTCTGGAATCAATCTACACAATTACCAAACATCTACTGTCAAGAATACGCCACAGTGTCAAGAAGAAATTTCGCAAGTATCAGAAATTAGAGAACCCATCAAAATAACCTTTGCGCATAAAGCCTCAATGTCCGGAGGTGAAAACAGCATCCCCTGCACAATTCAACCTTATAGTGAAGTCACTGATTGGAGTTAGATAGCATCAGCCTTGTCTGTTCAAAATCGCAGCTAATGCAAGGACTCGGGACCTTACAGGGAGTGCACCATTGGATGCTGGAACACTCATGGTTTTGCTCACCTGTTCCAAACCAATTGGTTGGGAAATTTGAATATAGCATGTCTACAGGAAACCTGGTTGGTTGAGTGCCCTACTGTAGATGGTTATGAAGTGGTTTTTAAATTCAGCTATCAAAAAGAAATTGGGTCGTCCATCATCTGTTTTATTAAGATTCATGCAATGGAAGTCTGGTCATAAAATTCTGGAAGTGCTTAACATATCACCTTACATTCAGAAAGTAATGGTGATTTTAGAAGGACCGGCTGAGAATGATCAAAATTTCTTACACCTATATAATGTCTACTGGCAACATAGCTCCAGTGACGGAGCCATCTTCATAGACCAAATTACACACTCTATAGATCAAACCTAAGAGCAGGAAGTGGCACCGAAAATTCTAATCTGTGGAGACTTGAACATCAACTGCTTAGACCTATCCCATAAAAAATGACTTGGAAATGTTGAAAGTTCATCTAAAGGAGCACAATGGTGTGCTGAAATGGATACATGAAATTTACATCTTCTGAATGGCAACACACCAGGTGACATTCCACCAAAACCAACCTGGAAGAGACAGCAACAGGAATCAGTACTGGATTATTATTTTGCCTCAGAAGCTTTACAAATCCATGTCAAAGAACTGTGTGTGGTGCCTAAGACTGAAAGCAACCACAACTTAGTTCTCTTGAGCTTCCATTGTTTGCAGCATAAGCAGTCCACATTATGGGAACATGAAATAGCAGTGGAGCCAAGCCGCTCCAGACTTAGAATCAAAGAACAGAACGTGAGACTGATTAACCACGCATATCAAGAAGAAGATGGCTGTGTGTAATATCGCCATCTTCTAGCTATCTTTACTGAAACACAAGGTGTGAGGAAACAAACATTCATAAATAAACATGCCTTTGATCTTGACATCATGAAACAAAAAAGGCAATTAAGAAGCAAAATTAGAGCATACGAGAAACCGTATACTGCTGAGATTCTGGTCAACATTAAAAAGGCTAAACAGTCTTATAAAAATTGGCTCAAGGTACATCGAGCAATTATGCTCCAGCAAGATGCAGAACTGATGCTTGTAAAAATACAAAATAAAAACACTTGTCAGTTTTGGGCCCTAGTTAATGAGCAAGAGGGCTCACAGACTGCACTACAATCAAGTATGGTTACAGAAACTGATTGGATAAGACACTATGAACATCTCTATAAAAAGAAAGGATATTCAGTTGACCTGGAACTGCCAGATCTGGCTAGGTGGGATTTGCAATTTAAACGTTCTGATATTCTCTACACCATCCACAGAATACGTACATCGCACACACCAGGCCCAGATGGGTTAACCAACTTCATACTGAAAGAAAATCTGGAAGAATGTGCAGATTTCTGTTGTACTTTATTTGAAGATATCACATGGGCGTGCGCAACCCCAACATCTTGGAAAAGTGCGTTAATCATACCGGTGTTTAAGAAGGGCAATCGAGCAAATCCAACTGACTATCGCCCCATTGCACTATTGGATGTCCTAAGCAAGATTTATGCCACGCTCGTACAACGCAAACTTCTAGCCTGGGCTATAGCTAGTAAGCATATTGACCAGAGGCAAACTGGGTTTGTTAAAGGAGTGGGCTGTAGCTTGAACCTCCTAATTGTCAACATACAGAAGATGAATGCAAAAAGAACTAGCACTAAGATCTACCTAGCCATAATTGATCTATCTCACACATTTGACAGCATAGATCGTGAGAAACTATGTCGATTTGGAATTGCACTCCGAGCTTGTTGTTGGCAATAAAGGACCTACATACGAACACGGTGATAAGAATTTGTTTGGATTATCTAGGCAATCTATCTGCACCCATCCAAACTTTATGTGGAGTCAAGCAAGGATGTCCTTTGGCTGCGATTAGTTTCAATTTATTTATCTCCGATATTGATCAGGACATTGAGAGTCCTAGATCATTCTCACCAAAAATAAATGGAGTTCCTATAAGTCACCTCCTTTATGCAGATGACTTCATATTATTAGACTTAACACCTATTGGCCTCCAAAGAAAATGTAATGCATTGAACCAATATGTAAGAAACAATGAGTTGTCTATCAATGCGTCAAAATCGGAAATAATTGCTCTTGAGAAATTAAGTGGCCAAAGGAAGAAACTTCAACCAAATGTTCGATGGCATATGGATAAAACCGTGTTGAACATCACAATGAATGCGCAATATTTGGGTTTGCAAATAAATTCAAACATCAATGAATCCCCGTGGGTCGAATCAATGCAAAAAGAAATGCCATATTCTAGCAGTTCAAGCTACCGTCCTAAATCGAAAATATGGGAAATACTCTTTGCTACCAGCTTTGGCCTTCTATAAACAAAAAGCGGTCCCTGCATTAATTTTTGGAGCAGAATGTGCATTTGGCTGCCCAGAAGAACTTTGGAGCACTTTAGAGAACGTCTTTTGCTCTAGAGTTTTGAGCTTGCCTAAGGGTTACTCCTACCACTTGTATCTGACATGAACTCAGCTTAATATCGATAAAAGCTAGAGTGTGTTGGAACATGCTCTCCTTATACAGGAAAATCACGTTGACAGAATCTCCAATTCAGTTTAAGATTTTGCAAGCATCTACTCACTGTAATGAGAACGCAGTCTTTGCCTTATGGATGAAACGATGCAGCAATATATTGTTAGATCTTGATATCAAGCTGGAGACTTTGCAAACAAATCCAGAACACGGAAAAAAAATGTTATGGAGACGTGATTGGTGCTCAACTGGTGATCAAAAAAGAAAACATTGAATAATGAGAAAAGAGCATTTAATGAAATTCAAATTTTCTGGAAATTATTTCCGGATCCACAGCGAAGAAAGTTGTATATGCAATTTCATTTAAATTTGTTCAAAACAAGAGAAAAAACAAATGTATGGGGAGGCTTAAACAATCCAAGTGATCAATGCAGGCTTTGCAAAGCTACGGAGGAAACCCTAAAACATTTAACGCTGTTCTGCCCTTCACTCAGGCAGGAAAGAACAAAACATTTGGGAAGATTCATTGGAAAGCGTTCAACATTAAGCGCTCTTGACTGGTGGCAATTCATGTTTTACGAGACCGACTGGGCATTGATGATTACATTAACGTTTTTTAAAAAATATATATTGTTACGATTTCGCTATGTAAATGAGGAATTGTAATAAGCTGTTTTCATCCTTCGGGTTTTTATTTGATTTACACCATAATGATGTGAGTTGTTCAAAGAAGGATCAGCATATGTTTTTGTATTATGTTAGCGTTTACGTTTAAGTCTCATTTTGTTGTTATCCTCTATCTCATTTACAGGATGCCAGTTCAGTCTTTTTAGAAGAATATGTTGATTTCAGGAGTTATTGATTTATTGTTGACTCAATTTTATGGATGATCTGTATATCTCTTTTTTAAAGGTTTGTAATAAACCATATAAAAATAATTAACAAAAAAAAAAATCAAACCATCTCAAGGATTGGTGGTCTGTCTGAATCACAAAAGTAGAACCATTCTTTTTTTTATTTTTTTTTTATTTGATTTAGCTGAAGTCAATCAACTTTTCAAACTTACATGTTGATACAAAATAAAATCAATACACAATTCAAACTTCAATAAACAATTAAAACTTGACATTGGAACCAACAAAGATGAAGGACAAAGAGGGACATGAGAGCAACTTAAAAATTACATATATGTGTATGATACACAAAAACACATATGCATGTGTAGACCTCTCAAGGGAAACCAAATAACGATTCATCCATTTTAAATAAAATAAAAAGCCCATATCAAATGGGAGACAGACATACATGTATGGACTTGTAATATAACAATAACACATCTAAAAATAATTTTCCGTTGGTAAAATGGTTTCCAAGAAGTGTACCATGGACTTTAAAATCGAAAATCTAGGACTATTTACTAAAATGCTCCATGTCTCGCCTTCGTCCTGTGCCAAATGCAAATTTGTTAAATTAGTGAATTGTTGGAAGCGTAAGGCATTTAAATGAGGACATGTTACTATCAAATGCTGAAACGTTTCTATGACAGTAGCAGATTCACAAAATCGACAGTATTTTTGATCAGCGGGTATAATTTTTCGCCTCACCAGGACTTCCCTTGTAGGCCATAAATTCAACCTTACGCGTAAAAACTGGTTCCTAATTTTTGCCGAAGGACACTTCACTAGATAGCCGGCCATTTGCCCCAGGCATTTAATGCCAAAGATCTTTATATTGAAGTCTCTGTACTTTGCACAGTTTTCGTAGTTATGGATCCACGCCCATTGAAAGTATTTAATTGTGGCTCTCGCTGGGTTCTCTATTAAATACTGTAGAGAGATATCAGCTTCTAATAAAGTGTTCAAAACTGAACTGCGCCATTTGGTGGGAAAGTACAGATTGGAGGAGGACAAGTATCTGGCAACCGTGCTTAATATGTTGTTATTGGTGACCCCAAGCAGACACTTACGAAAGAACGCACACGTGCTCCATTTGACTCTACTGGATAAAGGTTTAATACCCATTTCGAGACGTAGGAGCGGAACCATTCAAGTATTGTCTAAACATCTTCAGAGACCACACAATAGTAAAGCATTAACACTCTATGGTTGCCCACCTTGTTTCTGGTTCCTTCAGTTTCTTACTGATGAAGCAAATGGGGTGCTCCCTACCTTTCTCATCCAGTTGACTAAGGACTGCACCTATACCTGTATTGGATCAATCTGTCTGCACAATGAAGGGTTTTTTATAACCAGGAGCTCTTAGGACTGGAGCTTGACAAAGGGCTTTCTTCAGGTTTTCAAAGGCTTGAGTGCACTCCTCATTCGACCTAACCTTTTTAGGGAATTTTGGATAGGAGATTGCATTCAAGGGAGAAGCTATGGAACCATAGTTCTCTATGAAATTCCTGCAGTACCCAGTGAGACCTGGGAAGGATCTCACTTGGGTTTGAGTAGCAGGGGTGGCCCAGTTTTGTACAGCTTGTACTTTGCTAGGTAATGGCCTTATTTCATATCCTCCTACCTCATGACCCAGGTAGTCCACTTTGCTCTGACCAATTTGACATTTGCTTGCCTTTATGATCAGATGGGCCTGCTCAAGAGCCTGCAAAACATAGCCTAAGTGATCAACATGTTCTTTCCAAGTAGGGCTGAACACTGCAATGTCATTCAAGTATGCCATGCTGAAGTCCTCCATCACATTCAGAACTTGATTGACCATCCTTTGTAATGTAGCAGGTGCATTCTTTAATCCAAAAGGCATAACCTTAAACTGGTAGAGGCCTGCTGGGGTTGAAAATGCAGTTTTCTCCATGGCATGGTCTTTCAGGGCTATTTGCCGATATCCTGACGTCAGATCAAATGTACTAAGGTACTTGGCTGCACCAAGTTTATCCACCAGTTCATCTGTCCTGGGTAAAGGATAGGCATCAGTCTTTGTGACTGCATTTAGAGCTCTATAGTACACACAGAATCTCAACTCCTTGGATCCTGCCATTGTTACTACAACAACTGGACTAGACCATGGACTTGTAGATGGCTCTATAACCCCGAGATCAATCATCTCGCTGACCTCTTCCTTTATGTGTGTTCTTACATGGTCTGGCATTCTGTAGACTCTGCTTTTCATGGGTAGACAGTCACCAGTTAGTATTTCATGCTGGCCCCAAGGGTTCAAGCTTGGTAAAAGTGAAAACAGGGAGGCAAACTGATTTAACAGAAACGTGCACTCATCCTGTTGTTCAGATGTCAGATTAGAAGATAAATTAACTCCTTCTATCTTCTCATCCAAAGGTTGGCCTCTGAATAGGTCAGGTATAGGTTAACTCTCCTCCTTCTCTTGAGATGAAGCTAGAAGCACAGCTCCCACTTCTGGTCTCGAGACATATGCCTTCAAAGGGTTGGTGTGAAAGACTCTGGGAGCCACCTTAGGTCTGCCTAAGCCCACCAGATAGTTAACCTCTCCAAGTTTGCCCACAACCTTGAAGGGTCCTATCCATTTGTCCTGCCTTGTTGGCACCATAACTAGTGCTAGATGGTCCTGAGTAAACTCAACCATGTTGGCCTTCTGGTCATGCCAATGTTTGACCAGAGCCTGACCTGCTTTTAAGTTATCACTAGCTTTTGCCATCATGCGTGACATTCTCTTTCGGAGACCTATCACATGGTCACTCTGATTGGCTGGGGGGAAGGAGCACTCTCCAACCCCTCCTTAATCAGGGCCAATGGACTTCTGACTGGATGGCCATAGAGACGTTCAAAGAGACTGTATCCAACTCCCTCCTGAGGGACTTCTCTATAAGCAAAGAGAAGGCATGGCAGTAGAAGGTCCCACTTTCTTTTAAGGGGTTATTTTAAAGCACCTTTCATGCTCTTCATAGTACAATTAAACCTCTCTACCAGTCCATTTGTCTGTGGATGGTAGGCTGTAGAGAACTTGTAAGTGACACCACCGTTTTTCCACATGGCTTGCATGTAGTGGGTTATAAAAGTGGATCCCCTTCAAATATCACTTCCTTAGGAAACCGTACTCTGGTAAAAAATACCAAGTAGAGCCTTAGCCACAGCCTGAGCCTTAACAGTCCTCATAAGTATTGCTTCAGGATACCTAGTAGCATGGTCTACTACAACGAGGATAAACCTGTTCCCTGAAGATTTGGGATGGTCAAGGGGACCAACAATGTCAATGCCCACCCTCTCAAAAGGAACTTCCACCACTGGGAGAGGCACCAAGGGTGCCACATTCTTTGCTCCACTCTTGCCAGAGGTTTGGCAAGCCTGACAGCTCATACAGAATTTGTAAACTTCTGAACCCATTTTATGCCAGTAGAAGTATAAAGAGAGCCTTTCCTTGGTCTTTTTGAAACTCAAATGATTAGCCAAAGGTATCTCATGGGCCAAATGTAGGCACTGGAGTCTGTTTTCTAGGGGCACTACAAGTCTTTTGCAGTCCCCAGGGGTATAATCAGTCGGTTCACTGTAGAAGAGGCCATCTTCCCAGTGCAACCTATGCTTCTCAGGCTCTTGCCCATCAAGCTGAGAAGCTGCCTGGTGTCGGATACCTTCAAGAGTAGGACACTCTCTTTGTCCTCTGCTGATGTCTGCCATGTTGGGTTCACCTTCTGCCAGTAAAGACTGTAGCTCAGGATGGTCAACTGGATCCAGATCTCCAACTAGAGTAATGTTGTCTTCCAGATCTGGCTCTTCAGAAGCTGACTCAACCCCACAGGGTTGTACCTCACACTCAGTATAAGCAGGTGGAGGACTCACAGGTGTGACTTTGGACAATCTTGGGGATGTCCTTGTGGGTAGCACAGGGGTGATATCTGCTTTCTTATGGGAGGTCTTAGGTTTCCCCTTTGCCTCTTTCTTTCCTAAAATAGCAGTGAGAAATTCCTGTGGACTGGGGTGGTAGTTTCCTCTATCAATTCCCCTGGAGAGCCTCTCATGGTCCTCTCCCTTACAGGCCTATTGAGCTCCTCTTTCCTTTTACTGGGAGGCCTGGGGGTGCTAGACAAAACTCAAAGGGTTTTCAGATCATTACCCAACACAACTTTCCCACGCACTTTATTCTGCGCACTAACAGGTATCTTGACAGTCATGTCATTGCACTGGATGAGAGCTGGTAACTGGGGAAGCATTTGCACAGGGCCTCCAGCTAACTTTATTAGGTGTTTGGGTGCCTTAGCCACATCCTCTACCTTGAAAAATGATTCATAAACCACTGTTATGCTGGCTCCAGTGTCTCTGATGGCAGGGGTCTCCTGACCATTCACAAGAACACTATCTTTATAATACGCTTTAGTATTATCTGGGATGGAATTATAGACATCTAAATTAGGTTGTTCCCACAAACCCAGGAACACAAAGGAAACACTAGCTGAGACTCTCATGGGTTCATCAGCTGGTATTTGAAAGTTTCCACTTGCCATAGGTACTTCATCCTCTTGGGAGAAGGCTAAGGAGACATTGTGTACCCCTGCAGGTTTAACCTTACATCTGGGATCCCCTTTCACATGGTCAGTTGACCCACAAACATAACATTTCCCAAATGTTTTGATGAATGGGGGCTTGTTCTGACCTCCATCTGGTTTGTGTGCAGATGGTGTACTAGCCTGATTTGGTTTCCCTTGTAGCTTACCTTATTGTTTTGTTTGGGGCCCTCTTTTGGATTGGAGGTATTTGAATTCTTCTTGTTATCTTTCTTTGTCTGCTTTCCCTCATCCTTCTTCTGAGTTGACCCAGAATCCTTGTGAGTAGGCCTGTTGGCAACCCACAAGTCAGCAGCTTTAGCTAACTTCTTTGGATTTATCTCCTTAGAATCAGCCAAGTGCTGTCTGAGCTCAGGAGAGGAGGCATCATATATTGGCTCCAACATAACAAGAATTCTCATACCTTTAAAAGTGTTTACTCTGTAACCCTTAACCCAACCATCTAAGATGTTCAAGCATTCACATACCCAGGTAGCCCAAGGGGACCCATCATGCTTTTTGAGGGTCCTAAACCTCTTAAGGTACTGGGAAGGGATCTACCCAAATCTAGCAAATAAACCTAGCTTCACACACTCAGAATACATCCTATCTACCACCCCCAACTCTATCACAACACTGGATGCAACAGTGGGTAGCCTAGAGAAGAGCCAGGGAAGCAACTGATTCCCTGTAATGTCTTGAATCCAATGATTATATTCAAACATTGCCAACCAATCCATAATAGCAAGCTTAGCCTCATACATACCAACAATTTCTTTAGGCATACAGGGTCTCTTAGGACTGGAAGACCTAGATGATTCTGGGAGAGAAGCATTTTGAATAGACAATTTCTTCATTTAGAGTGTGTGGTTCAACTCTATTTCTCTGAGCTTAAGTTCTTCATGCTTTGAGCATGAATATGTTTGAATTCCAATTCAAGCCTCATCTTTTCTAGAGCAATGAATTGAGGGCTGAGTGTAGGACCTGATGGGGTCTCAGTGGACAAAGGTTGAGTTGTTGAGCAGGTAGAGGAGCAGTAAGGTTTACATTGTGATACACATCTGCCTCATCTAACTCATGAATTATCATCCTCATTATTTTCCTCATTTGCTGGAGGGTTAGGTATTTCAGACCCACTCTCCAGACTTTGTTTCTCTAACAACCTTTCAATTACTTCTGACTTTTTACCTTTAACAGAGAGATTCCTTTCTCTACACAGATTTTTCAGATAATCAACAGTGTAACTAAGGAGGGTCTCTAGACTGTAGCTTTCTATATCCGACATGATTAAAATGTGCTTTGCAGAGGTGTTTAGCCTTGTGGTTAGGTGATCCAAGGTAATAGCTGCACTTTAAGTGTAATTACTATACTTTATACTCACCACTATACACCAGTGTTAGGCAGTATATGCAGTACCCCTTGGGAACACACACACACAATTAAGACTACAAGTGCAAGTACAAATTCACCTTTGGTACAAGCCTGTACTACACACTAAAGGGGTAGAGATGGCTGAGCATCCAGACTTATCTCAAGGGTATAGTCAGCAGTATCAGAAGTTAGACAAAGGACAGCAATTGCTATGGTTCAAACACACACTGACTCAAGGTTTCTGAGTAAAAGAATATACATTTATTGACACCATAATTTATAAAACAATTCACTATTATAAAGCAGCAGAAAATCACAATCTTATTATACTACACAACAACTAATCAATTCTGGACAAGTTAAGCTCAAAATGAAGTGTGAGCAAAATGGCACTCCAGCAATTTAAAAAGGGAGTGAAAGGCAAGGTTATTCAGAATCACACAACACCAATTAGTAAGTAGGCAGGGCAATCTAGAAAAGGCTTAATATAACTAGGATTCAAATCAATAGGCCTGGGCCAATGTTAATGGTTCAGAGTCTTTGCAGAGGATCACACAGTTCAAAGTAGTTTGCGGTTAAGTCTTTCCCAAGAGTTCGAAAATGAATTTAATCGGAAAGAGAAGTTATTTACAAGAGTTGAGAAGGACAAGCCCTCGGATTGGCGAAAGATTTAAAACACTTTCACCGCAGTCGGACGGAACGACCAACCGGGTTTGAAAAGTACATTAGAAGAAGAAGAATACTGTAGCTGAGGCAGAAGTTCCAGGTGGGTCCTGCAGGCTCACGGTTCCTGAAGCGACTGTCAGACTGACACGAAGAAGGAAGACTGGAGGGTCCTGCACTGCCCAGGGAAGAAACCAGCAGCAGAGCAAAGCAACAAATAAAAGGTGCGCTCCTTAAAACCCAAACAGGGTCCGGTCCTCCTGGCTATCCGGTTCACTGCAGCGATGCACAGCAAATTCGACCAGGGGAGGGAGGCCTTACTTGGTGTTGGCCAACTGGTTGGTCACACCAGCTCAAGGGAAGAAGATACTTTGCAAATCTTCTCTGTCGTCAAAGTTTAGGAGATTCAGACCCGCACCAGGGCTTCACCGGGAGTATCAGTAGTTGCATCAGTCCTCTTCCTTCAGCTTCTCTTCAGTTCTCTCGATCCAGTGGCAACTCTGCCTTCCAAGTCCCAGAGACCTGTTTTTATTGCAGTTTTACCCCATTCACACAGCTTGGCTGTCAATCACACAGCAGGGTGGCTGTCCTGGCAGGACAGCCACCTTGCCAATCAAACAAGAGTGTGACTTGGGTTTTCATGGAGGCCCTGGGCAGGGGGCCTAAAACCCCTCACTCACATCCTGTCCACCCAGACTCTCAGGCGCATAAGGAGGGCTTCTGTGCAGAAGCCCGCCAAAGGACGGCGAAGAAAAGGACCCAAACCAGGTTTGGCTCACAGAATAAAACACGAGAAAGACCTTTACAAAAAGAAATGGCGAATAAACCCAGCCAGAACCAAATAAAAGTAAATCGGGTCCAGCGGATTAAAGTGTGGGGCTACTAACATAGCCTAAAACAGTACCAAGTCTATTTTGATAGACTGTGGTAGGAAAAATATGGTAGATACCACTGCCACTAGCCAGATCTTAAAGAAAGGGGAACCACATAATGATCCATGAGACAGACAAAAAGGGAGAACGATTAACCCTTTCCAGTACTCTATGTAAGATAATTTGTACTGGGTCTGTGAATTTAAAAATACTAATAAAGTCAATGGCAACTTTACATGTTCTGGGGGACAGTAGTCAGTCCCAGAAAATGGAGTTTAAATTGAGAAGTCTGAAAAAGACAACCCTGTGTCACTGCACTAAAGGTGCTGTGTGACACACAGTAAAAAGAATATGCCTATGGAGTATGTAAGACTCCACAGTCTATGAACACAAACATGTAAAACACACAGCAAAACACATGTAAGAGTGGGAGAAAAGGCTCACACTCTTACCGGGTGAAAACAATAAATCCTAGCAATCCATTAAAGCTGCTGAGGCACTCAGTAGGTAAGGGAAATTAACCATTCTGTAGAATTCCCCCTAAGAAGTGTCCAAGTGCTCAGTGCTTTATTTCCATCCTTTATTAGTTTGTCGCAATAGGTGAATCATCACAGCAGACATGTTCTCTGAAAACAGTGATAAGAAAAATAACAGTGGGATCAAGGAGAAAACAATCAAAACATGGAACAGGGAAATAGCTAAAGGAACTGAAAGCATATGAGAATGGACAAAAACCTCTTATTGCAACACTTGGAGGGGGAGTGGAAATAAAAGCACTAGTGGGGCCTGGCAAAGACACGAAGAATGGAGGAAGTTGGCACATATGCAAGTGTTCACTTATTTAAATAGGGTTGGGGAGGAAAACATTGTGGACTGCATAATACTGGAGGTGCCTCCAATCAGTCAGTAGATCACATATTCCTAACAGCCACAGTCCATTACAACTCCAATTTCAAATTTGTTTAATAATTTAAAGGAAAGGGACAGGGATCAAAGGAAGCAGAGACAAGAAAATACTAAGGACAGAAACGTGTTTTGCAGCTAAGGTTTCTGAACTGGGTCTCCGTACTCTTTCAAATAACCTAAATACTGAGATGTATAGTCGAGTTAATTATTTGGATACGACCTGCATAAAAGGCTAAGTGGCCATAAATAAAAAAAAGGAAAGGCAAATTGATAGTGGAAACCAATGCTGATGGAGAACTGCAAAGGTCCTCAAGATTCTCCCTGCTTTGTGCAGCATCAGGGAGGTTATAGTGCAGCAACCGTTCATTTGGAGGTGGCTTTCAGTCATACGATTGCAATTAGTGTGTGGTGTTTACAGAGCACGTGCAAATGGCCTATATACTGAAGAGATCTGCTTGCACTCATACCATATTAAAACAACACAAGGCCTGGGATCATTCATTCTTCAAACAGCATTTACAACACACAACGAACATGAGGATTGTTTGAGATGAAGTTACACATAACACATGTGTGTGCATGTTTTCGAAAACAGCCCTGTGACCTCATAATTCTGAGAAAAGAATTTTCTGAATAACGATCATATAGACCTTGGAGGACATAGCTACTATTTAAAGAAGCTCACCATTACACGTACACACATACACAACAACAAAACCATGGCAATGCACATGTGTATGTAAATAATTGGGCACCCAAGTTTTCACCCATATATCCGCACAAAGAAGTTCCAATGTGGCCAAGAGCAGGAAACATCACAAATCAGTAAAAAAAATGAGGTTGGGATGGCCCTGTACTTTGAACACACACACAAACACACACTAAGAGTATTGGTCTGTGAATTCAGTTATTTTGCTTGTATCTGAATGTTTATAAACACTATTTTATTCCTCCAACCAGTGGTAACTAGCCCTGGAAGTGTTTACCTTTCTAGAGTGAAGAAAGAATAGGGGATACAAAACTGACCCTGTCTCAAGATGGACACCTTTATATGCCCATCATGGGTTAAAATTGTGATGCACAGAGGATGCATTTTTGGGCATGGAGGGGAGTTGATTTCCAATTTTTAAAGCTCACTTCTCATATGCCAAGTAAGTTAAAAATGAAGCAATTAAAATGGGCAATCAGTTAATTCATGAGCATCCCATAGAAAAGGATCACCAGTTTCAGTGGTCCTTGGTTGCTTTTGTCACTTTCTTCAGGACCCGAGGTCACGTATCTGTTAATTCATAAAGCCTGTGATCAAAGGTTTCCGGCCTGAAGTCTTGTAAACAAATTCTTTTGATTCCCCCTATTTCGCATTTGGGCACCTTACGTTAATAAGGTTCAAGATAATTTTGTGGGGCGACGACTTGTCAATACATCAATTCACTGAATATTTATTTCTTATATATTTCTGCATATTGTGGATTCACAAGGTGCCAGGGCAGCGGGGTAATCCTTATACTTTGTGCTCTGTACTTTGAACATCCGCAGAACAGTGACACTATGCACATTCACTGAATGAGGATGGACGTCTGCCATTTCAGCGCACAAGAACACAGGAAACAAAAGGTGAGACTATAGAGTCACTGGAAAATGTTCCACATGTGTCAGAATCTAGGAGCAACTCGAAAGTATAACAGACCACAATCCTTTTTTGGCAAATAGTGTAGTTTCCATTCACTGAGTGATACTGGACAGACCAGAGGTCGAATACATTCAGAGTTGACAAAGAAGGGAACAGGCCCTGAAACAGGCATGAATATTAGTAACTCATCCAAGTTTGCCTTTTCTTATCTTCACAAGACGTATTTCACATGCTAATCATTCTTTACACCATTATATGAAACAGAGAAGTAAAGGCAGCTGTTTATGCTGGCATTAGGCTGTATCATTTACTGAAAATCACTCCAAGTCGTTTAACAGCACTCATATAAAATAATACTTATAAAGTAACATGGCCACCGGAGTTTGTTTTTCTCTTTGAACCCTTTCTAGCAGAGCATATTATAATCAGAATAAAGAACTTTTCTGTTTCACCAATTAGGCAGAATCACTATGCGACTTCTATAGCCTCGGAATTCTGATAGTCAAACAGGCACAAACATGTAGTTAACCAAAAACAATAGATCTTCAATATCAAGTGACCTAATCTGAAAATGTAACACATGCTTCAGTCTGTTCCTCATGATCAAAACTGCAGACGAGGTAGACTTGAAACTCATGCAGGTTTTAAATCTAAACACAAACACAGGCCCTCATCACAAGGTTGGCGCTCCGGTAAGAACGGCACCGGTAAGGCAATACCGGCATCCATTACCCGGCCGGTGTATGATGACCCTAGATGGCGTTGCTACCAGCATCGTCAAGGACCTGCTGTGGCCGTGCACCACCGTACCGGCATGCGGGCATGCACGCAGATTTGGAGGCCTTAATACCGGCCTCCCACAAAGAAGGGGACACCACGAGTCGCACGGACAAGTACATACCGGCATCGAGATGTCAGAAAGAAGGGCCACCATGATGCCGGCAATACCGGCATCGCGGACCACCAGTAAACAGCAAACTGCTGTGTAGCCAAGTGCCACAGGTGTACACAATCAGCACAGGTGGAGGCAATGGAGTCAGGGTCAGCACAAAAGGAGCACACCCACACACCACACCCCCTTCCAAGCCAAAATGCTACCACTTGTACTTGCCATACTGGGCATGGGGGACATGCCTGCACTGCTACTCCTTGAGCAGGCAGTACAACAGGAAACACAGAGGAGACGCAGGAGGAGAAGGAGGGTGACAGATGCCCAGCAAATCCCACCAGTGCAGGCAGTCGCTCCACGCAGACGGCCAACAATTCCACGTATAAGGGCCAATCAATTTGACTTAACCCCAGCACAGATCCACACCCTTTACCGCCTGGACAGAGACACCATCACCAACATAGTGGAATTAATACAGGATGACTTGGTCAGCCTAATCAACATCCGCACAGCCATCCCCCCTTTGCGGAAGGTGGCATCTGTGCTCCACTTCCTGGCCACAGGCACTTACCAACACACAGTGGGCCAAATGCATGGCATGTCCCAATCATGCTTCTCTTTTGTGTTAAACCAAGTGCTGGATGCACTACTGAAGCACGCAAGTGCCCACATATCCCTACCAAGGACACCACAGGAGGCAAATGCCACCAAAATAGAATTCCATGTACTGGCAGGCATGCCCAATGTAATTGGTGCCCTCGACTGCACCCATGTAGAGTTGGTATTCCCACATGCCGTGGAGGCGGTGTACCGCAATCGGAAGCTATACTATTCCATCAATGTGCAGATGGTGTGTGATGTCAGCCAGATAATAACACATTGCTGTGCTAGATACCCAGGATCCACGCATGATGCCATGGTGCTGCGGTACTCCTCACTACCCCGCTACATGGAAGGAGACGTTGTACGAAGTGGCTGGCTGGTGGGTGAGTCTCCCCTCTGGGCCATGGGAGCAGATGGATTGGGCGGGGGTACATGCATTTGCAAGGGGAAAGCCCTCTGGGCCATGGGAACGGATGGATTGGGGGAGGGGGTACATGCATATGCAAGGGGAATGCCCTCTGGGCAATGGGAGTAGATGGATTGGGTGGGTACATGGATATGCAAGGGGAATGCCCTCTGGGCCATGGGAGCAGATGGATTGCGGGGAATGGACGTTTCCTGAGTCATCCGCCGACACGCAGTCCTCACATTTGCATACAAAATGCCCCTAGCCAAGACATACATTGGGTGGCCTGGTGGTTTAAAAGCCTAGGACCCTAGGTCGTGTATGTCACCCAAGGCTCCCTCTATGGATTGGCATGCACTGTACAGGGCTGACAGTCATGTGGATGTGGCTGCCATTGACGAGATTGTGCATATGAACTTGAATGGTGTACAGGCTGAGCACACTTGTCAACTGAGCCTCATCCTCACACATACCTCCTTCTGCTCCCATGTAGGTGATGCTAGATATCCTCTGAAGGCGTGGCTACCCACCCCTGTCAGGAACCCGCAGAACAGGCACGAGGTGCACTTCAATCGTGCACATACACGTACACGTATGGTCATTGAGCAGACGTTTGGCCTTCTGAAGGCAGTTTTGTTGCATCAGCAGGTCGGGAGGGGCACTCATATACGGGCCTGAGAAGGTGGGCAAGATCATCACAGCATGTGTAATGCTGCATAACATGTGCATCTGGCGGAACATACCCCTGCCACCTGACGTGGAGCTGCCACCACCTGGTGAAGTAGAAGGATAGGAAGGAGTAGAAGTAGGACATAGGCCAGGACGCGAAACACGTGAGGGTCGCGCAGTGCGGCAAATGGTCATAGACCAATCATTCCGATGTACTTTGATGCAGAGGGTGCCATGTGTTGTGAACTGTGGGCACTGGGTGTGTGGGCAGATGTGCACGATTCACTATGAAGCAATAAATTGACATACAACAAATCCGCAATGTCCACTCATGTGATGTTTGCTACACAACAGGTGTAATCATGAGATATTTTGTACAACATGATTCAACAATCCACGCCCCCACCACCCCTCCACCTCCCCCCACCCTACTCCCATGCCCCAAAACAACCCAGTACTACACACTACACTCACCACCACCCTCCACCCAACCCCTAACACCCAAAGTCAACTATGGCACGACATGTGTCTGAATGTATACCCAAAGAGATTCTGCAGGGTGGCCCTGCTACTGTGGAGCCCCCTTCGGAGTTGGGGGTTGGATCTCTGAGTGGCACGAACTCCGCAGGGACATGCGCACGGGGCTGGTCTGCCTCGAAGTTGCTGGCGTAGATGATGCGGATGAGCCAGATGGTTGTGATCCCAGGGGCAGGGTTTGCCGTTGGTCCATGCTGTCAGCAATCCTGGTGAGGATCTGACCCAAGGCATTGAAGCCATCGCGCACTTGCTGTGCACTTGAGTTGATGGCCTGGATTACAGCTGCAGTGCTGCCCTGGATGATACAGCATGTTGTCTCCCCTTCAGCAAGGTACTGCTGCACATAGCCTTGCATCGCCTCCTGCTGGGCCTCCATCCTGGACACACGTCCCTCAAGGTCCCGTATGGCAATGTGGTTTGTGGTCGGTGGGTGATGTGGTGGCACTGCATGAATCATGGGGCTGTGCATTGCCGGAGACCACTCTCCATGGCTGCCCTGGTCGGATGAGTCCCGCCGAGGTGTGTCCTGTGGGGTGGCCTGCGGGCTTGGTGTGTGAACTACAGGCTCTGACTGGACAAGTCCTGCATCGCCCTCATTGTCCGGCTCAGCTCCCTCATCAACACTATGATCTGCTGATGCAGCCATCTCCCCAATTGTGCTGGCAGCAGCAGACTGTGTGCCATCCTCCATGCCTGTGGTGTCCTCAGCCAGTGTGGATGGTGTGACCAGGGGTGCAGGGGCAGGTGTCTGCTCGTCTTGTGTGGGTGTCTGTGTGGCTGTATTGGCACCGGTTGTTGACCCGCTTCCCGCTTGGCCCATCCTTGGTCCACTTGAGGTTGATGGTCCTGTGCCATCAGCTTGCCTCCTAGGCCTTGTGGCTGCTGTTATGCATTGTGCACTCCCATTTGCTTCAACACTGTCTGCATCCGTACCTGTGAGGGAAAGAGAGTGACAGGGCATCAGTGATTGTGGCGCTTGCATTATGCATGCATTAGTTTTTGGGCACATGGCGCCATCTGATCAGTTGAATGCCTGGCTTTGTAGGGGACTGTGTACATGCAATGGGCCTCATTACGACTCAGGCGGTAAGGGGTTTACAGCGGCGTAAACAGCGCCGACCCTTACCGCCTGAGTACGAGGTCCCTTAGCGCCATGGAGGTTTTAACACCTGCTTTTAGCAGGTGTTAAAATCCATGGCGCTAAGGGACCATGGAGTTAATTACGCCACCGTAATTTACGGTGGCGTAATTAACGCCTTCCCCACTCCCATTATGCCCTATGGGGCAAAAATGGGAATGGGGAAGGGTAAATGGGGATTGGGGACTTACCGCCCCGCCGACCTCGGAATGGGGCGGTAAGTCCGCCTACCACCATGGCGTAAACATAGTTTACGCCATGGTGGTAAAGTCACGGCCCAGGCGGTAACTTACCGCCTGGGTCGTAATGAGGCCCAATGTTGGAGGGTGCATTTTGAAATCGTAGTGGTGTTCACATGTACACCATGTTGGCTGCTGTTGGGTCTTGATGTGTGTTGGGAGTGTCGTCCTGGGTGACACATGCACGTAATCTGTGTGTCGGGTGTGTATTCGTGTATGGGCGCAGCATGCATTGGGACGGGATAGTGGTGGCCCCGGCATGTGTATATGAATATGTGTAGGTGTACATCATGGGCCATGTATCAGCTGGCGTTGCTGCCACATTTTGAGGACAATGAAGTTGATTAGTTATCGTGTTTTTGTAGGGACACTCACCTTCATCTGCCATTGTTGGCACGCCAAACTCTGATCCACCGACTCCTTCGATTGACTCCATGTCTATGACAGAGCTGCAGGTCTCCTCCCATCTGGACAATTTCAGTGGTGAGTGTGGTCCCCCTCCTGTTGCCAGCCCCTGGCTCCGATTGGCCGACAATATGTGCCGGACTCTCAGCCTGAGGTTGTCCCACTGTTTTTTACAATCGCGCACTGTGCATGCGGTGGTGCCGACTGCACTTACTTTCTGGGCAACTTCTTCCCAGATAGCCTTCTTCTTTAGCTGGGCTGGACGCCTGAGGTCGTTGCAGAACACCACTTCAGCATTTGCCACTAGGGTGTCAGATAACATGTTCAGCTCATCGTCCGTGAAACGTGGTTTGCGCAGGCGGGCCGTGCCTTTCCGGGTGGCCTTCGACATGTTGTCCATGTTGGCCTAGGAGTTGTGGTGTTGAAGGTCCTGTAGGTGGAGGATGGCAATGGATTGTGTTTTTGAAGATGGCCGCCATGGCATTTCCCGTTCCAACGCGATGGCGTTACTTCCGGGTCTGGTATTAACGGACCCATTATTAGGACTATGTTCATACCGGTAACGCTATTTAGGGGTTGCCGAGGGCGGAGGCGTTCTGTGCGTTTTGGTCGATGCCGCTATCTGGAGGTTTGAGGGTCATTACCGGAATGCCGGTACGGCCGTTACCGGCATGCAGGGGTGCGCATGCTCGCGCACACTTGATTGCCCGCTATTTGTGGGTTGTGCCGAGCCGGACATGTTATTAACGCCATGCCGGTACGGGCTGATTTTTAGCACCAACCTCGTGATGAGGGCCACTGTCTCGCTACAATCGATATTTAGATGGAAAAACGGCACTTATCTCGATAAACACTAACTGATGTCTCAGTAATGGAGTGGATCAGCAGCTTGCTCATAGACACCAGCCAAAAAACAGACGTGGCCCGCCCAACCACATACTGTCGAAGTCACTTGGAATTTCCGAAAGCTCTGCTTTTGTCAATGGCTGAACAGACAAGTGATCTTCTTGTCAGGCCCACTGGCTATGATCCCATCATCCCTTTTCATAGTATTATTCAAATCGAAGCTGAAGTCCATCTAAGCTTTGTGGGAATTGCTTCATTCAATCTGCTTGAAAAACAGAATTGGCCAGACATTTTAAAGCTACTTTTTAAATGCAACGTCCTGTTTCCCCAAATCTGGTGATCGGAAGGGAGGTCTTTAAAGTACCTTGAAATAAACAGCTATCTTTCACCTTTAAAGAAGACATGGAGGAGCTTCTGTGGATGGAGAGCGTATGACCTCTTTTTAAGGATAACTCATTTCCATGATTTTGAAGAAATCATTTGTGAAAGGCCTTTCACAACTGTGGTATACATGTCTATGATTCTGCGTTTCCTACAAACTTTCCATAATCCTCTGAATGACGATACAGCAGAAACTGTTGTTCTCCACTTTGTAATCTGGAAAGTGATTTACCTAATATACTGTAGATCTCTGAAATTCAATGGGTGGAAATCTCATGAAAAATATGTTCTGTGTACCGATTTGTAAAAAGGAACACAAAATACAGGCTGCATCTGAACTGTCTCATTTAGAAGTGAAGGTTTAGCTGCAAGATAAATCCTGGGATGACTTTGAAATTGGCCATTGTAGCATGACACACAATTTATTTACAAATATCAGATGATTCATTGATTATAACTCCTAATGGCCAGGCTGGTAATCAACATCAGTTTGTCAAATTATATTATTCTCCAGTCTTAGTGCAAGGACAATGTCACCTGCACACAATGGTGGACAAAGGTGTACATGATCTTTCATGTTCAGAAAACTGCTAGACTGTGAAAACCAAGGGAAACAGCAGAATCATCCTTTAAAGTTCCAGCCTGTGGTTGGCTCTGTGTGATATGTCAATGGAGAGTTGATTTTGGTATAAGGGGTCACTGAGGTAGACACTACCATGGGAAAAAACAAATTGAGAAATTCCCTGTGGTTAACCAATGAAGATGAGATACCATTCCTGATACCAACTGTTTGAAAATGTTTTACCCACTTACTGATGGAGTCAATAGCCTCCTCTTCTCCTTTGGCTGTTGAGGCTCAAAAAGGAGTCCTATCAACCCAGCACTGAGCAGGAATGTCATGTTTTAGCTATATCAAGAATTGAGGGGAACTGTACTTACAGAATGGGAGTATCCCTAGTATCAATATCATTCTGATACAAAAGGCAATGTCAAAAAACAAAGAGTCAGAACAAACATATGAGATCCTCTTACACCTTAAGAAGATTTGGGAGACCCAGTTAGATGAGCACAATCTTAGATTGTATTTCCTAGAGGAAGACATCATACCCAGTGCTAAATCTAATGGAGAAGAGGAAAAAAACAGCTGAGAAGCAGGTAAGTGGATGCCCTGCAGCAACTGAAGCAAAGCTGGTGCTGGGACAATAGAGAGGTTAGAGTGTATTTAGATATTTACAACACAGAAATAAAGTTTCCTATTTTGCAATAAAAAATCGGATGATATTCAGACTGGATCAGCCCGACAATGGACACAGGATAGTGGTAGGGGATAAGAGGGTTGGAGATGCATGCCAGAAATGGATAGTGCAGCTTTACTTCTGCTATTAGATTTTTAATTCTTTAATCCGCATTTGATCTGGTTGATCATGCATTGCTGGTGAACAGAGTGATTGAGGTTGGGAAATTTACCCCGCTGGCTGCAAGATGGTTTAAGTCTTTTTTGCGACCAAGGATGGCTACAGTGGCCAAGGGTAATGCCCACTCACAAAGATATTTTTTAACTTTTGGTGTCCCTCAGGGATCATGTGTGTCCCATTGCTATTTAATATGTATTCTAAACCCCTATGTGATCTGCTTGTTTCTCTGGGTGTCTGGTTTGAAAATTAGGCAGACAACACCCAGATCGTTTTTTAACTAACTGGAATGTATAGTTTATAGTGAAGATGCGGCCAGAGTTATTGAAGTATTTGAAGTATTTGAAGCCCTGTGGAAATGGATGGCTGTAAACTCATTGCCTCCGAATGATTCAAAGATAGAGCTGCTTGTTATTGGTACCCAGCAAAAGTTTAAAAAAACTAGACCGCCAATACAAATGTTTCTCAGTCAGTGGTAATGTTATTACAGTTACGAATTCAGTTAAAACATTGGGAGTCTTTTTTGACTTTCATCTTCCTTTTAGGCGGACCCTTCGCGCAAACAATGGTATGATGTTACAACAACCATGTGTGTTGTTAAAAAAGGTTGGCGGTGCGACTTTTAATGCCTGGGCACCCACTTTTTGGAATTTGCTCCCGTTAAATCTTAAGCTCTGTGCAGCCACAACCCAATTTAAAAAAAAATGAAAACCTTACAGTTTGATAGATGGATAGATGAATGTATACAAGACCTCTGTGACAAGTGATACTTCATTCTTTGCAGCGCAAAATCTGTTTCTTTGTGCGTTTCGTCTTGTGAGCGCCCTGAGGCTTTTGGGCGAGTGATGCAATTTACAAAAGCATATAGATAGATAGATAGATAGATAGATAGATAGATAGATAGATAGATAGATAGATAGAAATAGATGTATAGCTCAAATGCAATGTGTGGTTATTGAGTGAAAACAAAGCACAACTGTATTTGGGTAAATACCCAATATGCAGAATGAGTAAAGGACTGGATTTCCTAACCAGAATATATAATCCAGATTGGACGACAATGCACAAGAATGTGAAGACAAAAATAAGGCATTTAGTCATGCCCAGTGAATGCCACATGCATTTGTGCTTCATGTAAAAATGGATGTGTATATTTCAGCATTCACTAGGCAGTTTACATTGATACCAACAAATTGACAGCATCTTGAAAAACGTAATGCACATGTGTATCTCAATGAAAACATGCAGAAACAAGGCATCAATTGTAAATATGCCACACTATATGAGATTGGAGATAATGCCTTTAAACTACTGGTAGCAAATCAGGTGCCATGAAGTTTAGTGAGAAGTGGGGGCACCAATAAGAATGTAATTCAGAAATCACACTATACAACAGATTTGAGCAACCCAATTATTGGTAACATACCCAGGGCATATGACCCCGAGGAGAGCAGATTGCCCGCAGTCATTGGCCCTCATTACGAGTTTGGAGGTAAGGTACTGCCCTTACTGGCATGGAGCAAATACCGTGTCCGTGTTGCCACAAGACCTCTATTAGAGGGCGATTAGGAGTACGCGGGCACGAGCTTTGCGCCATGCCGGTTACGACCTTTTTCCACCATGCCGTAAAAGGGCGAAAAATCGCCCTTACCGGCATTGCGCAAAGCGCAGATAGCTCCACCGCCATCCAAGCCATCGGCATTAGCGGTGACTGCTATTAGCGGTGACCGCAATTAGCGGTCACCGGTAATAAGCGGAACCGGAAGTAGCGTCATCGCACAGGAACGGGAAAGAGCATGGCGCCCATCTTTAAAAACACAATCCATTGCCATCCTCTGTAACGAGGAGCCATCTCACCACCACACCTCTACCACACCTCTACCACTACCTGCAGCATCTCACTATGCCCAAAGCACTCAAAAAAAGTGCAGAGCACTTGCGCAAGGAGAGCTTCTCACCAGAGGAGTTGAATATGCTGGCCGAGACGCTGCAAGAACATGCGGATGTCGTATTCTCCACCAACATGTCTCGACCTGCAGTGCAGCGGAAGAAGGAGATATGGGCGGAGGTGGCGCAGAAAGTGAGTGCCGTTGGCACCACCCCCCGCACTCCTAAAGATGTCTGGAAGCGCTGGGACGACCTGCACTTACGTGTGCGGAACATCCTCTCAGCCAACCGCAAGCAGGGGATGGCAACAGGTGGAGGTGCGGACTCCCCCATTAAAATGCAAACCTGGGAGGAGATCTATGCAAGCACCATTGGGATGGAGGCTATTGAGGGAGTGGGGGACATGGAGCGAGGAGCCCCGTCATCGGCTGATGCAGGGAGGTGTCCCAAATGAAACACTGCAAAGACCAACACAATGATGTCCCCCTGAACTGACAGTGCAATGATGGAAAGCAGGGTCCACCAGACACATATTTTTTCAAGACTGCCTACAGGCAGTGCACAGCACCATCTTGTCCACATGCATGATGCACCCCATATATGTCTCAACCCAGACGCATCCCTGCATCACCAACCCAAAGCCAAGCAACCCGTATGTCAATACCCCAATGCCAATCAACTGCCATTCCATATCAATGCAGCTGCACCAATGCATGCTTGATGCATGTAGACCCATCACTAATCCTCTCCCTCTCTTGGTCCCCCACAGGCACGCCATCAGACAGCGATGACCACGACCCCAGGGAGGATGCTGCAACACCACACAAGAAGGCCAGGGGCATGGAGGGAGAAAACCGCCCCTCTATATCAAGGGGAAGAGGGCAACCTGGACTACTGAGGAAGGGCAAGACAACCCGAGAACCCACAGCATCAATGTGCACTATGGCCCCCACCACAGCACCCAAAGCAGCCACCAAAACTCAGGAGCCAGTGGCTGAAGGCACTGTATCGGCTGTCAGCAGTACTGTGGGGGAGACAGCTGCCACAGCAGCCGTGTCCGATGACGAGGCAGATGTTCTGCCACATGGCACAACCACCGCTACAGGCCCCCGCATTCACCACACCTCTCCCCATCCAGCATACACAACAGTAACAGCCATGAGCTTCTCCTGGGGAGTCATGGCCCGGTAGTTTCAGCCCCACGCCAACCGTGCATGAGGAACCAACCATGTTGTTAGCACCTCACACATCCACCAGTGTCCTGAACAGCCAAGAGGGGATCAGGGCAATCCAGAAGCGGCAAGAGGAGTTGACAGGGCTGTTGACACAGCACATCCCGGAATGTGGCTGGGCAAGGGATGAGATACGGGAATGTGCTTCATCCCTCAAATCTGCGAATGAGACCTCCTCAAAAGACATATGCAGTGAATTGGCAGCAGTGCGGCAGGTCCTCTCTCAAATGGTGGCAGCAATGGAGGCCATGCGTCCGGCACAGGTGGCAGAACAACCTGGGACATCCTCCATGCCAGCTCCACTAAGTCCAGCCCCCTGCGTAGGTCTGGGCGGAACCTGCACAGGTCGGACAGGGGTCCACCTGCTGCCAGAAGAGGAGAAGGGCTGTAGGTTCAGCCAGGCATTCTGGTCTCATGTGGATTTATGGTGCATGCCAGTCACACCATGTGTGAGGATGTTGAGGGGGTAGGGGGGAGAGGGTGTGTGGGGAAGTTGTGGGGAAAGGGGGAGGGGGGAGAGGGTGTGTGGAGAAGTTGAGGGGGAGGCGGAGGGGGGAGTGGGTGTGTGGGGTGGAGGGCTTGATGCACTTGATATGTTACATATTCTGAATACACCTGTTGTGAAATCTGAAATCACATGTGCGGACATTGCTTATTGTGTACGTGTGCTTTATTGGTGAACAGTCTACATTGTCCATGTCCCTGACACACCCAGTGCCCTGAGTTCCACCTCCATGTCACACTCCACATCTATGTGTGCTAGAAACATTGGTCAATCAGAGTCTGACACATGGCACGTTCCTACTGTGCATCGCTGCCTCCCTAAAGTGCAGCCCCATCTCCACCCTCCTCATTCTCATCGTCAGGTGGTAGCAGTTTAGCGTCAGGGGGCAGAGGCACATTCCGTCTAATGCACATATTGTGTAGCATGACACATGCCATGACGATCTTGCCCACCTTCTCATGGCCATACAGGAGTGCCCCACCAGACCTGCTGAGGCAGCAAAACCGTGCCTTCAAGAGGCCAAATATCTGCTCAATCACCACACGGGTACGTGTATGCACACAATTGTAGTCCTCCTCGTGCCTGTTCTGCGGGTTCCGGACTGGGGTAAGGAGCCACCTCTTCAAGGGATAGCCTGCATCACCTGCAAGTGGGCAACAATGATTATGTGTAGGTCATCACATCATATGGGACCTGTATCAATGACACCATAGCATGCATTAATTTCCTGTTTGCACCCACAGATCCATGCATGAATAGAGACACATGATGTGACTGCTATGTGTGTATTCCTCTTATAGACAGGTGTGCGTTCCATCGTCTAGTGGGCGCAGGGGGGGGCAATTCCTTGTGAGTGCTCATGCACTGTGGTAGTCCACACTGGTTGTTCCCATGATCTGGGTGATGTGCAGTGATTTGTATGCTTCCATCCTGTCAACGTTGATGGCAGCATCATGATGATCTCACTATGCACGACAAATGGTGACATGCTGTTTTGGTGTACCTCTGTGTTGGTGTAGGGGTGTGTTCATGTATTTTGCTCTCCTTTGTACGCAGTAATGGAGACCTGTCCTTTTTGATGATGGTATTTGGTGCTGTAAATTGGCCGTCCTAATTGCTTGTCGCTGCATTGTGCTGTGGGGGCTATGGTCTGATTATGTGCAGTGTACATGTTGATGGCTATGTAATGGTTGTTGCACTGCACCATTTGCGTGGTAGGGCAGCTTACGTCTTGCATTTTGTGGTCAGGTGTCGGGTCTAGTCTGACCTGCTTTGGGGTATGAGCATGGAACATCCTCTCAGGTACTCTCAGACAGGTGAAGTATGCATCTCCCCCCCATCTCAGCCAGGTGACATATGTATCTCTCCACCCCCATCTCAGCCAGGTGACGTATGCATCTCTCCCCCCACCATCTCAGCCAGCTGAAGTATGCATCCCCCCCATCTCAGCCAGGTGACTTATGCATCTCTCCCCCCATCTCAGCCAGGTGAAGTATGCATCTCTCCCCCTCATCTCAGCCAGGTGACGTATGCATCTCCCCCCCATCTCAGCCAGGTGAAGTATGCATCTCTCTGCCCAATCACCTACCCACATCGCATTACCATGAGCCTGACATGCAACTCACCGAGAAGCCAGGTTCTCTGCCATGCATGTCGCTCCATGTAGCGTGGTATCGTGGAGTTCCGCAAGACCATTGAATCATGGGTTGATCCGGGAAATCGGGCACAACAATGTGTGATGATCTTGTTTGAGTCACATACCATTTGCTTGTTGATGGAGTGGTATAACTTACGGTTGTGGTACACTACCTCCATGGCATGTGGGACCACTAATTCGACATGAGTGCAGTCAATGGTGCCAATGCAACCAGGGATGCTGGCCAGTGAATGGAAACCAACTTTGGTGTTGTAGATCTCCTGGGCTGTTCGTGGTAGGAAAATGTGGTTGCCTGTGTGCTTTAGGAGGGCCTCAAGCACTTGGTTCAGTGTACGTGAGAATAATGGTTGTGATATGCCATGCATGTGCCCCACATGCATGGCATATCATGTGCTGGTAGGTGCCTGTGGCCAGGAGGTGGAGCACAGACACTACCTTCAGTAGAGGTGGGATGACGGTGCATATTTCAATCAGGCTGATGATGTCGTCATGTATCATGTCCACAATGGTGGTGATGGTGTCCCGGTCCAGACGGTACAGGGTGTGGATCTGCTCAGGGGTTAGGTTGAATGGACTGGCTCAGATGTGAGGGATTGGGGGATGCCTGCGCGCTACCACTGGCTGCACTGGTGGGGCATGCCTCACCCTCCTTCTCCTTCTGCATCTCGTCTGTGCTGCCTGTTGTTGTTGTTGCAACAATTCTACTGCAATCATGTCCTCCAGCCCCAGCATTGCTAGTAGTATTGGAATCATTTTGGTGTGTGACTGGGTGTGGGAAGGGGTGGGGTGTGCTCCTTTTGTGCTGGCCCAGTCTATATTGCCTCCACCTGTGCTGATTGTGTGCACCTGTGGCAGTTGGGAAAACTGCACATGGCCGTTTACGGGTGATCCGCGATGCTGGTATTTACTTCATGCCGATAAGGTACTTTTTGGGCCTCAGTAGGCTGTTATTTGCATGTCCGCCTGACTTGTGATGGCCTTCGGTATTTCCGGCATGAAAGGTTGCGTGCCCACGCCCATGCCACTATTTGAGGCACCATTAGTTACGGTGCCACTAATAGCGGGTTGGTGGGTCGTAATGGCCCGGAGTGGTAAACGATGCCGGTAATCCTTTACCGGCATCGTTTACCCTTACCTATAACTTCATAATGACCCCCACTGACTCTAAATCAGAGGGTATTTTCAAGTTTCATTCCCTGAATCCATTTGTGCTTAAGGAAGTGAATTTGGGATCTTTCTACACAAGGCAATGCCTGACACGATCATGGCAAACATTATATGTGTATGGCATCCTACATAAGAGTTAGGACGTATATACTCATTTCCAAAAGATCAGGCATGTGCTCATTTAGTTACAAAACAAAGGACTTACTCCAGAACGCACAATGGCACAGGAAACAAGTCCTTTCTGCAGGGAAATTACAGCCAATGGCTCTTGAAGACACATAATAAGATGATGGTGGCTCTTCAGAAATCACCAGACCGAAGCACTGCTAAATGCTAGAAAAGACTGCTTGGCATGACAAGTCACAATAGAAAGTTAATTGAGGATTAGACAGAGATTACACAACCATTAACATAAGAACTAAATGAGGTGTGCCCTAGATATCGGAGGAAGAACCGTAAAGGTCAGTCATTCTTCTAAAAATCATCCTGGCCAACTCTCCATGTTTTGATTACACCAGGGGTCATCAAGATCTAATTCACTGAAGTATTCATGTTAGTACACCTTTATAAATGATACCATATAAATAACCAAGTGCTTGATTATACCATGTGACAAGGCTTGTAACCTGGCCTTGTAGGGAGGGATAGAGAGAGACCCATCCAAACATCATCCAAAACATAACGTGGCTTTGAGTGGGTAAAATAGCCCAGGGAGATTCCACCCTTACACCTTCTCTGTGTGCCTGCCTGCAAGTTTAGTTCTGAGTAACCCTGCCCCTAACACAATATTTATAAACAAAGACGCTCACCAGGTTTTTTCTGTCTATTGCAGAGACGATAACCATAAAAATTATAGCTATCTCCCTGTGAACCGCATCTCAATTGAGGATCATCCTGGCCACCATAAGAAGCAGACAGAGATCAAGATGCAATTCTGGGAGACCACCAACATGGCAGAACTGCAGTGGGCAGATGTACTAAGGATGTCAATACTGGAACACCAGCCCATATGTGGCAGTGCAGTGCTATACACCACACATGGCAGCACCGGGGCACCCAAAGTAATGGATCCCACAAAACCCATAGACAACCAGAGACTTGATAGGGGTTTCAACATACCTCAATGGAGCCGTTTAACAGGAATGGCATGACGTACAGCACAGGATGCCATTACTATTGTACAACAGTCCAGCATGAGGAAAAGGTATGGGGCTTCAACTGAATTTCAAAACCATTGGGGGGGAAAATCTGGAAAGGAAGCCAACACTTAATTGGTTAGGGATGTGGTGCAATCTTCAGAAAGGTGGAGGGATAAAATGAGACAGCAAAAAAGCAGGGTGTGTGGGTTATCTGGATGATGTCAGAGGAGGAGACGGAAGCAGACCAAGATACCAGCAGGAGAAAGGATGAAGGGAAGGGGTTTGCTGGCATATGAGAAGGTGACCTATTGCTTTAGTGAGTGTAAGGGTACTACAGTGTGAATGTGCTTGTTTGTGTGTTGTGTGTGTAGAAAGGGAGGTGTAACAGGTGAATGGGAAGGGGCTGGTAAAGAGTGGAAGTAGGGTGTTTGAGTAGTTTGGTGGGAGAAGTTATTGTAGTGTCGGAAGCAGAGTAGTAGTGCTGGTTGAAGAAGAGAACAGTTGTGGAAGCAGAGTAGTATTAGGGAAGAGAGTAGTAGTGGTGGGAAGATAATAGTAGTGGTGGGAGGAGAGTGGTAGTGGTCGTAGGAGAAGAGTTGTAGTAGAGAACGAGGGGAGTAGTGATGTGGAGGATGAGAAGTGGAATGGTATGAAAGGAGAAATAATATCAAAGGTGGAGTGCGAGAACGAGAAGAGTGAAAAATCAGAAGGACAAAAGAGTGGCAAAAGGATGGCGAAACAGTAAGAGTAGAAGAGAAGAGGTAAGTGTGGGTGTGAGTGAACTAGCATTAACCGAACTGGGCAAGCAGAAGACAAATTCCCCACTGCATTAGAACACTAGCAACTGTCAGCTTGAATGTCCCGGAGGGCTTTAGTTTTAGGAAGCCTTCATTTTAAAGGGTCATCAGTAACATATGACAGAACTAGAGACTAATGGTTACTGTTTGGTTGCAGTAACAAGGTGTACAGAATCCTGGGTTAGGGAGGATACCCCATGGGAGACAAGAGGGAGAGGCAGAGCCCTAGTTTCACTGGCCAAACCATTTTCAATTTTCCAGGTCTAATGCTACTTTGAATAATCTGTCTGATATTTCACTGAAACATCTGCCCAATTCCTTTTTAAAATGTGAAATTCTCTCAGGAATTTAATTGGCCCAAGCGTTCAGGCATGGATTTTTGAGCATGCATCGATCGATGCAAATTTATTTTCGAATGAATCTTACCTTTGATTTTCTCTCATTTACAAATGCCATCTCGTACTAATCTTATCCATTGATCCATCACCCTAAATGCAAGTGTTCTTGCAGCAGTAAATCAGATCACCCACCCCTAAAGTTGACAATTACATGTCAAAATGATATGCTCCACCTATTCTCATGATGTTCGTGGAAAGCACAACAAAATGTACCCTGTCATCACTTATGTCATCACGTTGCCTAAGGCAAATCCAGGAAGATCAACACACACATCCACACACAGCGTAAAAGTTCACTTTCTTTTCACAAAACAAGGAAATCACGCTATTTACTACATGGCATAGTTCTAAACTGTACTTTGACTGGCAACTTACATCAAATCTTGCATTTATCGATCTATTAATCCTTGGATTCGCATTGTCTAGTCAAAGTTTCGTTTGGTTAAAACTAATGCACATATATTTCATTTCTGACATTTGATTGATGCACATGGCGTTCCGTTTGGGAGAACAAAGTACTTCTTTCAGTCGAAATGCAACACTTTGCGATCCTCATGTATTTGTACCATAAAGGCTGACATGTTGATTTTTAACACTGCTAGTGCAAATGGACAAACTGGTGCCTGACAATTGTCCCAGAATATGGCTAGTACAGTTCTGTTTCAATGGTATTGTCCAATGTTGGTTAAAAAATATATATCAGCTGGAAGAGTATATCCATGACAATATCACATCCCAATGACATAGCTATGTAAATTTGGGAAAGTAAAAAAAATATTTCTGTACCCATTTTCAAAACTAACATACACGGTAAACACATATGTTACATAACAATTTTCGGTAAGATGTACATTTAAGATGTCTAGTCTTTGTCAACTTGATCATCAATGTGGCTCAACGTTAATCAAGCATAAAGCATGCATGCCAACATCATTCGCATAATATTATGTAAAAGTTCCCTTACATTATTTGCAGATTTTCCATTCTCTTTAGGCAAAGTTGAGGCACTGCCTCGATTGACAGCTCTCATGAATAGAAATGTCACTTTCTTATGTTAGGTTTCATTATAGTGAATCGTTCAATTCTTTCTGGTTTTTCGACTCATTCTGTCCTTGAAATTGTTAGTAGGAGGGATTCAAGGACAAATTACAAAAAGACCTTGTATTGTGCATTCAAATTGCCAAAGGAAGGTTTTGTTTTCGGGAACAAATAGCACAAACATGAACAATATTATCTTCCATTTTCAATTGCAAGCTGTGCAGTGAAAATAAGGAAATATGTCAACTCTTCCAAAGTAGAAAATATTTCCTTTGTTGTTTACTATAAACATACTCATACGGAAAGTAACTATTTTAAATGATTGTAATAATTTTAATGCTCAAGAATACATGTGGAAAACGGAGTGTTAATCAGCTATTTTTTTCAAAGCAAATACATAATACTCTGTTTTACAAATCAAATTTATTTTGGTGCAATCAATAATGACTAAAACATTTCAACCCAATTCTAAAAAAATTTCCTACAGGAAGAGCGGCATTTCTATGCCTAATTTCATGTCAAATTCAGCCAGAGCTGACCACAAACAAGTGTCCATACCATGTTATGTTATTGTGATTCATACCGCACATAGCTTGAATTTTAATGGTCTCTAGGCTCCCTGTACCACCATGCTTTGGGCTGCTGCAGCACTTGCTGCCAGGAGTGGTGTAGGTCATGGACACCACACATTGCTGTGTGCTCAAGGACACCACCAGGCATGTGCATTTTGTGTGTTTATGACAAGTGCCAGTTGGCGAAAGAGGCCGCACAGGCACCTACTGCAAGTTACCTGTCTGCCTGCTAACTCTGCTATGAGTTTTTATTCTAGGCATGAATTATAAGGTTTGTTATAGATGCCCTGAATGGAGGCAATCCTGCAGCAGTGGGGGTGGAGTTTGGGGTGCAGATCTGTCTGCGCCTACAGTTATGGTCGGGCTAATTGGTGACACGTACCAAACTTGCTTTTAAGGCAAGCATGTTGTGCATTGTTGCTTTGCTGTAGTTCTGTTAGTGGATGCCAGTGCATCACATTTTTGCAGTGTACTGATGTCTTCTCTATTGGTCATCCTCTCTGGGACAGCAGTGTTGCCACGTGTTCCTGCTCAGCCTGGCTGCCTGTACAACGGCGGCCTGGAGCAGGACATGGACAGCAGTCTAAGTGTATGCTACTGTGGTGCACCCCACATGCACAATGGGGGGACAGCAGGAGCATAATTTGTATCATACTTTGGAACATCGTCAGCACTGCATGCCCAATAAGGGGCAGATGAATATGCAATTCATGAGCTTACAGCTCCAAGTCCCAAGGTTGTGTGTAAGTTGATCACTTCTTGTCTAAGGTGCATTAGGTGTCACTAGTAACAAGTTATTTTCATAGCATACACCACCAATCTTGACACAGTGGATACTTCCCTGTTAGTAACGGTTTGTAATATACCACCAACACCTACACCCAGTTGGCATGTGTGTTCATGTTTTTCCATACTTGCATCGTTCCAATGGAGACAGCCAGCATCGAACATGGGGGAAAACCACTTACATTTGTGCACTTAGGCACCAATAGGTGCCCATCACTTTGTTTCTGCTCTGTCTTTTTTTTTGGCAGGTACCAGGGTCCCAAGGGTTGGTTTTCTTATTACTGGTGATTGTTTTGAACAATGTGGGGTAACATTCTTGTGCTCCTGTTTGTTGGGGGTGCTTGATGTGGGCTTTAGACTTTCAGTTCTGGGTGTAGGCAGTTTTGTTGTGTTTTCTGATGTACACTACTTACTGTGAATCTATCAATCATATCAAGGAAATAATGTCTAAAGAATGTTTACAACCATTTTCCAGTCTTTCTTCAAAGTACAGTTAAGCACCCCATCAAAATTAAACATAACCATAACACGCCTGTACACAGCCAACCAATCTCCACACTTTTCACCAAAATGAATTTGATTACACACCATGAAAGCACACATTGCCATCTTGAAGCAAAAACAACCTAGACACACACAAAATTCTGTCCATCAGTTACATCATTTTACCCTTGTGACTCCTCCACCTCTTGCAAAAAATCTCAATGCACCTATTCCCTCAACTTATAAGTATGTGTTGCTGTTTGCTACCTACCCAGTCCCTACCCACCTTCTGTGTTGAGTAAACACACAAAAACTGATTTTATAAATCCTCTCTCCACGTCTCCCAGGACTGAGGCCCTCATTACGACCCTGGCGGATTTTTTCCGCCATCGACGGACTTTTCGGCCATGGCGTAAAGTCCGTTTACGCCATGGCGGATGGTGGACTTACCGCCCCATTCCGAGGTTGGCGGGGCGGTAAGTCCCCATTGACCCATTTACCCTTCCCCATTCCCATTTCGGTCCCATAGGGCTCAATGGGAGTGGGGAAGGCGTTAATTACGCCACCGTACATTACGGTGGCGTAATTAACACCAAGGTCCCATAGCGCCATGGATTTTTACGCCCGCAAAAAGCGGGCGGAAAATTGACCATGGCGCTTTGGGAACTCGTAGTTGGCGGTAAGGGGTCGGCGCAGCTAACGCTGGCGTAAACCCCTTACCGCCAGGGTCGTAATGAGGGCCTGAGTATGGTCATCAAAAGGGTGTTCAAGTACACAGCGCTTCTTCGACACACTGATGGAAAGTTAAATCGGGCAATACATTCCAAATGATTGAAAAGCACATACTACACAGAGAAAGAGAATCTGACAGACATATACATAGTGGTTGTCGGATACATGCTTCTATGACAGAATGCTACAGACTTGGACACAAATTTGAGTAGATCACCAGACAAATGTTTACCAATAAAAACAATTGCATAGAGAGTAATGGATACATAAAGATGCAGACGGTGACATACACTGTGAGATCGATGTATAGAGACCAATCGATAGAGGCCTATATAAAGAAGCATACATGGAGAAGAACGCATGTATATAGATAGAGATTGATCAATGTATACATTGATATATGTACAAAAACAAAAACAGAGAGAAACATTTGCAGGTAAAGATGGATAGAGCCATCGAGGCAAGCCTATGGATCAAAGTATATAGACAGACAGTGAAGATAAGTACATTGGATTACATAAATAATCTATTTCTGTGAAATGCACATAGATATGGATGGTCAACGATGAACACAAATATGTGAATGGAACTCTCTCTCTCTCTCTCTCTCTCTCTCTCTCTCTCTCTCTCTCTCTCTATATATATATATATATATATTACATGGACGTGGTATATATATATATATATATATATATATATATATATATATATATATATATATATATATATATTACATGGACGTGGTAGCGTCCATGTAGTTATGGTTAAGTTGGTGTTTCCATAGGAAGAGCATTTTTTGGGTGGTTTATAACTTCGCTCCCTCTGGACAAATCCTCACCAAACTTTGCAAAAAAAGTATATGTCCCACTCTGAATGTTTGTGCAAAGTTTGGAAAGGTTTGGTCCAGGGGGGTAAAATTATAGGGGGGTCCCAAAACTTTTGTTTTTTCCCATAGACATAATGGGAAAAAACTTTGCGCACGCCTACAGCCCAAACCGCTGGACAGATTTACACCAAATTTGCGGCAGGAGCGGGGGCTTGGTCCCGAAAGCGTGCTTTTGCAAATTTGGTGTAAATCCGTCCAGTAGTTTTTTTTTTTTAAATGACCAAAATATAAGGCAAAAGAATTTGTGATATCTCTGTTCGCTCCGCGGACGGACTTCCCGGTTCGCTCCGCGGACAGTGCCCTGATTGGCCGAGCGGCTTGCGTGATGTCCGTGGACATGCGATGTGTTCGCTGATTGGACGGCGTGGTGCGTGAAGCGCGTCAGATTTTCTGTGGCGCCCGCCATCTTCCATTCGCGGACGACCGCGGACAGCGCAGTGAAACTTGGATTAAAAATTGTATTTAGTGGAGTGTGTTGGTGTGTAAGAGTGTTTGGGGAGGGTGGGGAGTATGAGATAGGTTCAATGTTCTGTTTTTTTATGTGCTAGACACTTTTGTTGTGTTCAATTTTTCTGAAGACAACACGGCTGTTCTGAAATTTTCGTAAATTAACAGAATGGATTCGGTGTCAAGTTGAAAGTGTTCTAAGAAGACTCGCGGTGTCCTGAAATGTTCGTACATAAAGAAAATGGGGGTGTTCTGAGGACGTTGTCCGTATTGTTCGCTGGCAAGTTGAATGTGTTCTAAGAACACTCGCGGTGTCCTGAAATGTTCGTACATACAGAAAATGGGGGAGTTCTGAGGACGTTGTCCGTATTGTTCGCTGGCAAGTGGAATGTGTTCTAAGAACACTCGCGGTGTCCTGAAATGTTTGAAAATAAACAAAATGGGGGTGTTCTGAGGACGTTCTCCATATTGTGTGTTTGCTTAGCTCTATCCAATGAGGGAATGGCACAGAGAATAAAGTGGAAATGGTAGAAGGGCTGTCTAAGAGTTATGCGGTCCGCGGACAGGGCGTGCTACATCCAGGATTTTCCAGCAAATCCAGCATGGAAAGAAGACTGTAGGGATCAGCCAATCAGATGTTGAGGTTGTGGATTTGTGTTCAAAGAGACTGTGTGTAGTGAAGATGGCACAAGTGGAGAAAGTCAGGATGTTGGTGCTTGGAGATATGTTTGTGCATGGTTTACAACAGTATGCTGAATGCAGGCATGTTGCAAAGAATTTTGATGTTAAAGGAGTGGAGGTGGTGTGGAGCACTGTGCCCGATTGCAATGTACAGGGAATTGTACAAGTTTGTGAAGATATGGGCAGGATCAACAGTCCCCATGTGGTAGTTTTGCACTATGGTGCTTTCCATTTGGGCTATGTCAGTGCCCCTACTTTGTTGGCAGATTTGGAACACTTGGTTCAAGCAGTAATGAACATCCTTCCAAATGCCAAAGTAATTTTTTCTGGATTAGTACCTACGGCAATATGGGACAATAGTTCAGTTTATTTTCCTCAGCAAAACAATGCTAGGTGTGTAATCAACCGAGGCATGTGTGCCTTCATGCTTAGAGTTGGTATGTTCTTCTGTAATAATGAGAATATTGATTCCAGTAATGGTGTTTATTTTGAAGAAGATGGCATTTCCTTATCTTTTATGGGAAATGCCATTCTGTTTTGGAATGTAACGGTTGCTTGGAGAAGGTTATGTGAAGATTTTAGGAGTAAAGTAATAAAAATAAAAAAAATAAAAATACAAAATAACAGGTGTTTGGCAAGCATCTGCAAAAAAAAAAAAAAACAGCTCTTTTCAGAGCCAACCTCAAAGGGGAAATGGGGCACACTATTTAAATTTACATTCACCACGCTCAGATTTTCGATATGTCCGCGGACATGGCGGTAGTCCGCGGACATCGAAATCACTAGCTAGGGGTTCAGTATGTTCTATGTTACATGTATATAAAGTCAGGGATATTATGATTAAGTTGCGCTACTAAAAACATTTGAAATTCAGTCAAAAAATGTGTTAAAGGGACGTTATGGTTAAGTTGCACTACTAAAAACCTATGAAATTCAGTGAAAAAACGTTGTTAAAAGGGACGTTATGGTTAAGTTGCGCTACTAAAAACCAATCAAATTCAGTAAAAAAACTTTGTTAAAGGGACGTTATGGTTCAAAGTAAAACCGAAAAACCCCTGAAATTCGGCAGTTATGGTAAGATAAGCAACCATAACTTGCGCCACCGTGCACTGCTAACACTAACACCCAGGACATCAAAGATGACATCACAAATGTCATTGATGACATCACTGATGACATCACATGGCTGGCTCTCCCTTTTTTACTTTACTGACATATCTAAGCCACATAGTTTTCTTCAGTTACAGTCAGGAAGTAGAAATTGAAAAGGTAATATATTTGTAGACTTAGGGTCAAGTCATATCATATGAAACATATATATAGCGGAAGACACGGTGGGGGGAACAGGGCAGACACGGGGCATGAGCGGGGGGTGGGGGCCCCACCCCCCGCTCATGCCCTGTGTCTCCCTCGTGATGTCATCAATGATATTTGTGATGTCATCTTTGATGTCCTGGGTGTTAGTCTTAGCAGTGCACGGTGGTGGCGCGATTTATGGTTGCTTAACTGACCCTAACTGGTGAATTTCAAGGGTTTTTCGGTTTTACTTGGAACCATAACATCCCTTTAACAAAGGTTTTTCACTGAATTTCTTAGGTTTTTAGTAGCGCAACTTAAACATAAGGTCCCTTTAACAAAGTTTTTTCACTGAATTTCGTAGGATTTTAGTAGCGCAACTTAACCATAACGTCCCTTTAAGAAAGTTTTTTCATTGAATATATATATAAATAGATTGTCAGTATTATACATAGACAACTAAGGGACTGATCATAAGTTAGGCAGTGACCCGGCTGGGATACTCCCCAACTTTATTAGCATTAGAACATTTTAATATGACCTTTTACAATTTTGAAAATAATAATAAACATATGTATGTTGAATTTTAATAATCAAAAATAGTTTGCTGTGCTTTTTCAAAAAGGGAACACATTCTCATTTATTGTTATCATATCAATCAATGTTGCTGAGGCAACAAAAAGAAGAAGTGGTCATGTACAACACAGTTGTTAATACATATACACTAAGATCATATCACAAACAGTACTGAAATCAAAGAAATTCTGAAACATTTACACATCATGTGTTTTACAATTACATTATTTGTGTGATCAATGCAATTTCCAAACATTATGGAAATGATTTAAACTTGCTTTGGATACATTTTGAAAGACTGCAACAAATCATTTGAATCTTGAAGTCAACCTTTCAACAAGTTCAAGTTTTGGAGAATCGACTACATTAGCAATGTTCTGTTTCATAGACTGGGCCCTGGAAACATAATCTGGTGCCATTCTGTGCATTATCATGGCCACCACTGTCCATGTCAGATCTTTAACAAAGTCAAATTCCATCTGCTGTAATATTGGTTTTGCCAACGATAGTTTTTTTTTTTTTGTAAACAACATGGTTTAACAAGCATCTTAATAGTGCCTTTAGTTTTAGCTTGTTCCCTATCAACATTCTATGTGTGCATAAGTGCAGCCAGTCTTGTTCTGGCCTCCATACCATCTATGCTGAAATGTAATCTTTTAGGTCTGTACTTTAAACACATATTACGGAACACCTCCAAATCTGAAGTGTGGCAGAATTCTGTGATGTTCTTCATGTCTCTGGTAAGAGTTTTTTTCGCCCCCAAACTTCTTGAGTGCTGTGTGAGGAGGGGAGCCTGACACCAACCACTTTCTCTTACACTCCTGATCCTTACCAATAGGTCCGTGTACACATTTGTGGAAATGCTTGTTGTATTCCCAATACTGCATATTTGAGCAATGGTGCAGCACTGAAGACCAGTGCACTGAAGAGCACTTTTCCAGAAGAATATCTACAGATCCCTCAAAAGTTTTTGAGCTCCACCAAAGATGATTGTTGATAGATTGTGACCATTTCAAAATGTGTTCTGTACCCTTTTATTTACCAACAGCGATATTTTCTTTATATTGATTTTGCGACATGCCATATATCAAATTGATGCTTCACGTGTGAGAACTGCTCTTGCATAGCCTTTTCTATTCCAAAGTGCCTGTCAGTGGCTATCAGTTCTATTCAAATTTCGATTGAGTGCAGACGTTCAATGAATTAAATGAAACCATATTTCTCTATGGCAACAGAAGATGTGCATTCACAACAGAACCCACTATTGTTTGGCTTTCCATGTACTGGATAGGTGGTAAGTGCAGTATTTTGCAGAAAAAACACAGCTGTCACACTCTCCATCATGAGTAAGCCTGGGCCCTTTGACTGAAAGTTTATTTTACATAGATATATGTTCAAGATTCCAGGCCTGGCTAATAGTGAGGAACTAGACATGTATTTGCTATTGCTATTTGTAGTATGTGGTTCTAGCAAGGAACTTAGGTACTACAAATTTACAGTACAGAAATTTGAAATCTTACTGAATGTTGATCCACTGAGCAACAGAACAGAAGAACGAAGCACATTTCCAGCAGCCACTTTACCAAGGATAGGTCAGCAGACCATGGAAATGTGTTATGTTGGTGGACACAGCTACTTTCGATCATCAGATTGGTGCATTTGACTACACAAGTAAACTTCACCAATGGGTCTCCACAAATTCTCCTACGTAATGTATGTTCACATTTAATCCTTTGGATAATCTGGTACAGACAGCAGTCAAATACAAGGTATTTTGACTCCCTCAAAAGCCAATCATCCTGCAGTGCAATGCTTTGGGATTCTACAGTGGTGGATAAGTCCTCCACACTAGGAAGAGTGAAATCCAGATCCTGAACATACTAATCGATCAATTGCAAAGATACTTCAGTGATTTCAATCTGTGATATTTCTGAATGATCTGAATGTAATGGGGAATCAGGGAACATTATGTCTTTATTTTATTGACTTTTTTAGAGGTTGTGAATGGTGTGAGCGGGTCGAAAAGTAATAAAGACACATCTTCAGTGTTGTCTGTCACTTCTGATAGACGTTGTATGCTGTAACAATGATCCACTATTACTTTCCACGATTCATTGGAGATATTCATTTCAAATTCCGGTCACTGCACATCGGCATTCCGACTGTGAACCTTGAGAAGAGTATGTTGAACCTCAGACACGAGTTTCTCCCAAGTGTGATTGGTTTGGCAAGCAACATTATCAGTTAGTGTAGTCTGAGTCTTTCTGCTCTTTTTCTTCCTACGCCTCTGATAGATGCATCATTTATTGTACACTTACTCAACATATGGATTTCACTGTCACAATGTAAAATCAATTAACCAATTTCTAAACAAAACGAAAACCTGGATGGTATTTACCCTTGTTTTCGTAGCGTGCTTTGATACAGTCAATCTTGATTTCCCGACTTTATCACCCAACTGAAAAAGAGCACTTAGAAAATGTTGAAGCTAAGCATTTTACTGTCCAATTTCATTAATCATCTGTACAATTGCAAATAGAACATACATTCCATATGAAACATACATTCTCAAATAAACAAAATGACATGAAAAGAAAAATAGGTGATAAATGATATTTGCAAATGTTATCGGTATACCTGCGGTTCATGTGTCTCTTCCATCCCGACCACATCCATAGTACACTCCTTGCACATAACTTAATTAAACAAAAAAATGGATTAATAGTTCAACCATTTAATATTGAAGTATTTGATCACAAAAATTCAATATTCAAAATCAAGTTTGTATGATTGTCTATTTTCCAACAAAAGTTATCCATATAACACAGAGATGGTAAGTCACATAAGTCGATCTAATGTTTTAAAAATAAAATATTCGAAATCGTAGCTTTTAATGTCACAGAGAATTGGAGTGAGAGTGAGCACAACACTGAGGGTCATTACAACATTGGAGGTAGTCATGCCGCTATTTGCAGCATGGCTACCCCCATTCCGGGTACCGGGTCCGGGTTCCTGGAATAGGGAAATACAGGGCCATTCTGACCTTGGAGGGCCCGGTATTTCCCCCTTCCAGGGACACATTCCATTCCCATTCGAGCCCCCATACGGCTCAATTGGAATGCGGAGCATGTTAACAACGGGCCCGTTAATGACGGGCCTGTTGTTAGCATGCTGGTCTGCTCGCGGGACCCGCTAAGGATGCCTGGTTTTACCAGTTTTACCTGGTTTTACCAGGCGTCCTTAGCTGGTCCCACGAGCAGACCTCGTAATAAGGCCGTAGGGGGATAACGGGCCCGGCAGCTCTACCGGCCCCATTAACCCGTTACCGCCAGGGTTGTAATGACCCCCACTGTCATTCTGCAAAACAAAGTAAATGTTGTTTTTTATCTATTGATCTTTAAGTAGGAAGCAAAAGTACATTAACACATACATAGATCATTTTGAGAATGAATGATTCCATGAAATTATTATTCAATCAAAGCTTTTTGGATGGGTTACTGTCATTATTGCACATGCGCAGGTGAATGACACAAGATAGATGATTGGATGTTTTCAGATTTCTCAAAATTATTATTAATTGTAAATACATTATCATTGTTGTTCTTAGTTTTAAACATACTATTATTAATCAACAATCATTAATATAATTCAATAAAGTATCATGTCTCATACCTCATCCTCCTGACCGGTTGCAATAGAAGAATAGTACGTTATTGAAGTTCCTGCATCCCCCTGTATCTACATTTTATTTATAATAATAGTGTTGTAAGAGAATTGTAGCAACAACAATCAAATGAAAAAGGAATAGATACTGTGATCAGATGCTGCATGCCAATTTATATCAATAAGAAATACAATCAATAACAATGATCAATATGTTTAAACTTGAGCTTACTCATCTATTTTATAGTTGCATCAAAATGAATAATATTAAAAAATATTACTTGAAAGGGTAGTGAGGTTGATGGTGATTCCTGACTAGTTCTCGAAGTTGAATCTTGTTCCTTTTTTCAATGTATACATTCATAGCAGTGTTCAATAAAAAAAAAAGACATTAGTAATGACAATTTGACTCATGCACTGTAAATAAGTTTACACGCAATGCAGTTGGGCTCACGGTTTGGAAATTTAAGCTGTCTGTCGTTTCCTCCGTGGTAATGGTCTGGACTTCCATCAGTGTGGTCTATATAACGACAGACATAGTAATCACCAAATTTACCAAAATAACCAATTTTCAGATCATGCTTTTAAAGTTTTCAGAAAGGCTCACATTGTGCTGAGCTAATTGAGGATCCCTAAAGTAGGGATTTATTCAAGAAAAAAGTGTACAATTTTAAAACTACTTAACATTGTGTCACAATGGAAAATTGAGCAATACAATATTGATACCAATATCACAGAAAAACTCCAAACCTTTTATCCTGTTAACATTTTACAGACTATTTCATTAAATTGTGTGATCATTTTGACGTAATATGTCTATACACAAATTGAGTACATATGAGCATACATACGTTCACTACTTACCTGACTCAGTGTGTGCTGAAATACAGTTGGAAATGCATTGGGAAGCAATTTGTGCTTTTTAGTGTACTTTGATGGTTCGTACATATCTTCTGAGATGTTCACGCTGCAGACACAGAATCGATTGCCCTTCATATTCTCCAAGACATCCTTACCTCAGCTGTCATTCAAAGATACTGTAGATCCACAGTTCAACAACCATGTTCTTATCAAAATAATACCTTTGGCAAAATCTGCAAAACTGTACCTGCAGTTTTGACATGGCTGATATTCACCCCAAAATAATACATGAAGGCATTGTTTGATTGTCCAGAAGATCTAGAACAAAATATAAATAAAGATTACATTTAATGAAGTATCACAGTGAGTAATTCAACCATCACATAGCTTGGAAACAAAACATTTGTTTGGAATTTGAACATTCCCTTTCAACCTGGTCTAACCACTACAGCGATCAAATTAGTCAAAAATCATTGGAACAACACAAGAAGAAACGTATTACTGGCATTGATTATCCTTTCAGTCACCTAAAGAAAACATGGATTATGAAGCATTACATTTCCAAAGAATACACTTTCATATAATTTGGTAATTGCAGAGATACAAATACAAGTGAAGGTTGATAATGGTGAAGTTATTGAGATATATGAAAATAGATATAGGATGTATATTGAGTAAAAAGCATTAGAAAAATACTGAGTTGAACATGATGATAGTCGAAAAACCAAGAGGTAACTTACCTGTACTTGGAAAACTAGATGAGCTGATTCAGCAACCAAGGTAAGAAGTGTCGACATGACGATATCCGTTGGACACTGAAGCAATGTTTTCTTGCCAAGGTTGAAGTTGTTTATAAATGTTTAGAAAAGTGGGTGTGTATGTGAATGTGTGACATGTGTGTTCCCATCCGCCCAGCCCCCTTTCTAGCACATGGTCACAGCTGTGAGCTGCCATTGATACCACAGGGGGGATGGATATGGGTGAGGCAAGCACAATACTCCTGAAACCTAGTCAAAGAACACAGAGATGTGTTGGTTATAGGGACAGGGTCTTCAAAGGGGAGTGTGAAGAGACTGTGTCTGGGGTGGCCAACGGTCACCATCATGGAAGTAACTGTACTCTTTCATGATCTTGATGAATGACATGGCATACATGTTTTACTATTGTATGGCTGGAGTTGATGGTTACTTACAATTTTGTTTTAATCACTTGTCATATTACCTCATAGATTTTTTTGAGAGTGAAAGTGTGATGATTGTTAATTTTCATTGATAAAGTAGTTTATTCAGAAATAGAATGTAATGTAATTTAGAGTGCATGAAGGCAAAAAGAAACATGTCATTAAATGATAACATTATGTTTTGCAATTGACCTTAAAATGCAAGTCATTTTTTTTATTTTATTTTCACTGTAGCGGTTGCACCTCGTTGTTTGGTGATTATGACAGTTTGAGATTAGAAAGATAAAATGTAAGCTTTAAATGAAACACATTCTCAAAATGTAAAAATATTATATGCATTCCTTTTTTAACAGAAACATACTTATTTTTGTAAACATAAAGTTGTTTGCATATACAAACTACAAAATAACCACTGTGGTGGAGGTACTATTTGTATAAATCCATTGCATTTTCCAGAGTCACTGGGTGATTTTTCATGAATGGCTCGAACCACACAGACAGGTATTACTCATTGACTCAATCACTCATTGACCATGGAATCCCAGTCTTCCGTGAATCCACCATGTAAATGCTTGTTAGACCACAAGCCTGTACCATCTGTGTAAGAGATACAGAAATAATTTAGTTGAATTACCACAATAACTGCATTTATCTTGTTTGGACTGTCTTCTACAATACAGGGTATGGTGTGCTTAAAAATAGTACCTTTCCGAGCAAGGAATGGAAAATACTGTTTTTTTCAAGTAGGGTAGATATAGAAATGTGAACGTTCTTTTGAGCAATAAAAGTGTGGACCATAGGGTAATGTTTTTTTTTTACTTTAATGCAAAAGGAATTTTATTGTTAGGTGATTATATATAATGTTGAATACTTTGGCTTGAGCTAAAAACTAGATCTTTTTTCAAATATAAGAAAAATGCTCTCGTCTGTGGACCATCAAAGTTACAATGTAGTAGTAGAACAACACAAAAGGTTACCATTCTAGGTTGTCAAAAATCCAACGTATAAATAGGAAGCATCCACATTACTTGGATTATGAGGACAAAGATGTGCTCCAATTTCCTGCATCAGGACAATCATCATTCGCAACACAGATCTTGTAAGGCAGGCTGCCCTTTAGTCATGCAGCTGGGTAACACATAGTGGTGGTGGGTATTCTTCTGCTATCTAGGTCAAGCAGCCCGAGTTTTCTCTGCAGCTGCAGTTCTCCACCAAAGTTGGCATCAACTCACATCGATGGCAAGTACACCATTTGGAAACGTCACTCTCCACCTAAAGCTTTTGTGCGAGGAATGTGTTGAAACATGCTGATTTGTGTATGATTCTGGTTGTGCATTTCACGTTAATAATGATCCAGACAAGGAATTAGTTGCAGGGTGAAGAAACGTATGGAACAAAACTATGACACACTTAGTGCATATAGCCTTAAGCCCCTCAGAAGGCATCAATATCACTTGGGATAATGATCCATCACAAATGTATGGCCTTTGTCCAAAAGTTGGAGGCGTATCCTTAACCTGTGAAATGTATCCCTCCTTCACTCCTTGAGTCCAAAAGGCTTCAAAAGAAATAGACGTTTAGACTTCCAATGATTCAGAACAAAGTAGCATCACTTTGACTCAGTCTCTGCAAACAAGACCACACAACAACTACAACGCAGAGAACCATTCACTGGCCCCATATAAATAAACACATAACTATAACTATAAAATCATCTGCATCACACATGGATCTGGGTAAATTGCAGCACATTAGTAACACACTCGGGGCAATGGTGCAACAGGGCTTCATGGCAAGGCCAGAAACATCCACCCTGTTTAAAGTGGACCAGGCTAGGATTGTGAGATGGAGGAAACCCAGGCGGAAATACTACAGTCCAAAGTTGTTTACTTATAGATCAATCTGGAACTCAAACTCTAACCACGAACAAGTTACTGAAGATATAGGAAAGTCTTGAACACTTTTGGACCTGTCTTCAATTCCAATATGGAGACCTGATACTTGTCTATAACCCTTCTTACCATGACATGGGGCTATGCCCAGTCAGCACCCAATCAAATAGTTTCATAAACTAGACAAACCAGCAGGCAGGTCTCTTTCTTAATTCCAGAAGTGCATATGCTCCATATGCTCCATGAGCAACAATGTCCACTGCTTAATCTTATAAAATATCTATGAAAAGAGTCACAGACTGTTGAAATCCACAAGTAACTAGAAAGCTAGAATGGCTCTGAAATCATCAAACAATCCAAGTGCACTCTGTGCAACCTCAAGACAATAAAGGCAACATGTCTCACAAACCTTAAATACATAAATACATGTATTATGCATATATTAATAATATATTAGTTGAATTTGTGGTGTGACTGATAGGAGGAATTATGAGATTAAAATCTTATGAGTTTGACAACAAACTCTATAAGAATCTGGACACATAATATAGCCTATAGACCACTACCAAGTCCAAGAGGACCATGCATTGGAAAAGGGCCATTATCCAAAGCAAACTAGCCCTCCTCACCACTCCCCTCCCCCTGAGGTCTATAATGCTATTAGCACATGGTGGAAGCAGCAATTACTTTATTGGAGATTTTCTGTTGAAGTAAATATGCTGCTATAAGAGTGAATAAAATAAATAGGCAAGCTGGGTTAGAAAATCAAATGCGGTTTTGTTTTGTAGGATTTAAATAAGTTTGGGCTATTTTTGGTTGGAGCTAACTACCACAAATATCAAGTTCAGAATTGTTAGCCACTCTTTATACTTTTATAACTGTTTTATGATGTGGGGCTGTGCCTGCACTGTCCAAGAGCAGTTTGTGACCTCAGCCCTATATCACAGGAAAAATTTTCAATAATACAAATGCACTTCAAACAATAATATTTTATAGAACTTTTTTTATCTTTATATTGTTCTTTTTTCAGGCATCCAAAAAACAGCCAACACATGTTTCGCCCACCTCCTGGCCTTCTTCAGGGAATTGTGGAAAGATTAATGCCAGCAACCCTGCAAACTGTGAAACGTCCCTCGTAACTAAAGTCTGCACCCCAGTGAAACTTTGTACCATCAGACGTATCTCAAGCTATCACCATGGCAAAACTGTGGACAGTCAAATGTAATGCAAGCCAGCAGCCTTGTGAAACTGTGAACCGTCCCATCTATCTCAAGCCAGCACCCAAACAAAACTGTGCACCATCACACATATCTCAAGTCAGGACCCAGTGAAACTGTGGACTGTCAAATGTAAAGCAGGCCAGCAACCCTGCAACACTGCAAACCATCCCCCATAACTGAAGTCTCCACCGTAGCGAAACTGCATACCATCACACATATCCAGCACCCCAGCAAAACTAAAAACCGTCAAACGTAATCCAAGCCAGCACCCCTGCACAACTGCCAACCATCACCACTAAGTTCAAACAGCACCCAAATTGCTGGCATTCACCCCTAAATCATAGCATTGCCCTCAAGTCCTGACACCTCCCAACAACTGCACTGACCTCTGCCCAAACCTCAGGCAGCCCCTTCAAATCCTCACTCCTTATAAAACCACCCCAGGCAGCCACTGCTAGTCCTGCATCCTCACACCACCCCCAATGACCTTGGTCACGATCCTTAGACAGCCCCTGCTAGTCTGTCCTCCTCCAACCACCCCCACTGACCTTGGCCACTACCCCAGGCAGCTCCTGATAGTCCTCCCACCTCTCACCACCCCGACTGACTTCTGCCCACTACCCCAGGCAGCCCCCTCAAGTCATCACAACTCCCACCAACCCCACTTAACTCAGCCCACTACTCCACCTAGCCCTTGCTCTCACCACCCCATCTGACATCTGCCCAAACCCACAGGCTGCCCTTGCTAGTCCGCCCTCCACCCAACACCCCCACTGACCTCTGCCCCAACCCCCAAGCAGCTCCCTCAAGACAACACACCCACTGACCTCACCGTTCTACCTCAGGTAGCCCCTGGTAGTCCACCCTCCTCCCACCACGACCAATGACTTTGGCCCACTGCCCCAGGGAGCCCCTTCTAGTCTGCACTCCTCCCACCACCACCATTGACATTGGCCCACTACCCCAGGCAGCCTCTGCTAGTCTGTCCTCCTCCCACCACCCCACCTACCTTGGCCGCAAACCCCAAGAAGCCTCTGCTAGTCTGCCCTCCTCCGACCACCACCGCTGACCTCAGCTCACTAACCCAGGCAGCCCCTATTAGTCCACCCTCCTCCCACCACCACCACTGACCTTGGCCCACTACTGTAGGCAGCCCCCTCAACTCATCACTCCTCCCACCACCCCCACTGACCTCAGCCCACTACCCCAGGCAGCCCCTGCTAATCCGTCCTCCAACTACCCCCACTGATTTCAGCCTACTAACCCATGCAGCCCCCGCTAGTCCGCCCTCCACCCACCACCACCATAAACCTCGGTCCATTACACCAGGCAGCCCCTGCTAGTCTTCCCTCCTCCCACCATCCCCACTGACCTTGGACCCACCCCCAGTCAGCTTCTGCTATTCCACCCTCTCCCCACTACCACCACTGACCTCAGCCCACTAACCCAGACAGCCCCTGCTAGTCTGCCCTCCTCCCACCACCCCCACTGACCTAGGCCCACTACACCAGGCAGCCCCCTCCATTCCTTACATTTCCCACCACCCCTACTGACCTTTATTCACAACTCCAGGCAGCCCCTGCTAGATGACCCTCCTCCCAGCACTCCCACTGCCCTCGGCCAAACCACCAGACAGTCCCTGCTAGGCTACCCTCCTCCCAACACACGCACTGATCTTGGCCCAAACTCCCAGGCAGCCCCTGCTAGTCTTCGCGCTTGCCAACACTCCCAATGACCTATGCCCCAAACCCAGGCCACCCCTGCTAGTTCTCCTTCCTTCAAACATCCCCACTGACCTCCACCACAACCCCCAGACAGCCCCCTGAAGTCCTAAAACCAAAACGTGCTGGGTGGAAAGTTTCAAATTAATCGGAACCACTGGCATTGCTCTGGGCAACCTTCCACACCACACCACACCAAGCAAAAGTGGTCTAGCCATATGCAAATCAGTCAGGCATTGCTGTCAATGGGAACAGCACTACCCGAACGGCTAGACCAGGTCCTCTCATGCATGGAAACACAAGCAACCCCAGACATGTTTCAGCCTTGTTGGGCCTCGTCAGTGAGGTGCAGCTTGGTTCCCTATGGCGCAGCAAGCAAGGGACCCATGTCTGGGCATACCCTCTCTCAAAAAGGGAGACAAAGTAAAACCAAAGAAGTGATGGGTGGAATGTTTCAAAAAACCTGAACTACTGACATTGCTCTGTTCCCCTCCCACCACCCCCGCTGACCTTGGCTCACTACCCCATGCAACCCCACCAAGTAATCACACCTTCCAACACCCCCACTGACCTTGGCCCACTACCCCAGGCAGCCCCTGCTAGTCCCACCTCCACCCACCAACATCACTGACCTCAGCCCACTACCCCAGGCATTTCCTGCTAGTCTGTACTCCGCCCACCACCCCACTGACCTTGGCCCCAACCGCCAGGCAGCTTCTGCTAGTCTGCCTTCCTCGCACCACCCCCATGACCTTGACCCCAACCCCAGGCAGCCCCTGCTATTCCACCCTCCTCCCACTATTACCAATGACCTCAGCTCCCTAACCCAGACAGCCCCTGCTAGTCCGCCCTCCACCCACTACCCCCACTTACTTCAGCCCACTACCTCATGCAGCCCCTGCTAGTCTGCACTCCATCCACCACTATCACTGACCTCGGCCCACTACCCCAGGCATTTCCTGCTAGTCTGTCTCCGCCCACCACCCCACTGACCTTGGCCCCAACCGCCAGGCAGCTTCTGCTAGTCTGCCCTCCTCGCACCACCCCCATGACCTTGACCTCAACCCCAGGCAGCCCCTGCTATTCCACCCTCCTCCCACTACTACCACTGACCTCAGCCTCCTAACACAGACAGCCCCTGCTAGTCTGCCTTCCTCCCAGCACTCCCACTGACCTTGGCTGAATCAGCAGACAGTCCCTGCTAGTCTACCCTCCTCCAAACACACCCACTGATCAAGGTCCTAACCCCCAGGCTGCCCCTGCTAGTCTTCACGCCTGCCAAAACTCCCACTGAACTATGCCCCAACCCCAGGCCACCCCTGCTAGTTCTCCTTCCTTCCAACATCCCCACGGACTTCCGCCCCAAGCCCCAGGCAGCCCCTCCTCAAGTCCTAAAACCAAAACGTGATGGGTGGAACGTTTCAAATTAATCTGAGCCACTGGCATTGCTCTGGACAACCTTCCACACCACAGTTTTTAAGCCTGTCTGTGCCATTGCAAAAGGGGTCTAGCCATATGTAAATCAGTCAGGTACTCCTGTCAATGGGAAAAGCACTGCACAAATGGCTTGACCAGGTCCACTTGGCATCCACTTGGCACTTTCAGCCTTGTTGGGCCTCCTCAGTGAGGTGCAGCTTGGTTCCCTATGGTGCAGCGAGAAAGGGACCCATGTCTGGCATACCCTCTCTCACATAGGGAGACAAACTAAAACCAAAGAAGTGATGGGTGGAATGTTTCAAATTAGCCTGAACTACTGACATTGCTCTGACATTCCTCCCACCTCCCCAACTCACATTGGCGCACTACCCCAGCCAGGCACCCCCCTGAAGGCATCACACCTGCGCCACCCCCACTGACCTCATCCCACTACCCCAGGCAGCCCCTGCTAATATGCCCACCACCCACTATCCCCACTGACTTCAGCCCACTACCCCAGGCAGCCCCTGCTAGTTTGCACTCCTCCCACCACCATCACTGACCTCGGCCCACTACCCAGGCATTCCCTGCTAGTCTGTCCTCCTCCCACCACCCCGCTGATTGTGACCCCAACCCTCAGGCAGCCTCTGCTAGTCTGCCTTCCTCCCACCACCACCACTGACCTCAGCCTACTATTCCAGACAGCCGCTGCTAGTCTGCCCTCCTCCCATCACCCCACTGGCCTCGGCCCACTACTGCAGGCAGCCCCTGCTAGTCTGCCCTCCTCCCACCACCCCCACGGGCCTCAGCAAACTAACCCAGACAGCCCCTGCTAGTCTGCCGTCCTCCCATCACCCCCCACTTTCCCAGGCAGCCTCTTCAAGTCATCACACCTCCCACCACCCCTTCTGACCTCAGCCGACTACCCTAGACAGCCGTTCTAGTCCGCCCTTCTCCTACCACCAACCACCAACACTGACTTTGGCCCACTACCCCAGGCAGCCCCTGCTAGTCTGCCCTCCTCCCACCACCCACTGACCTCTGCCTAAACCCCCAGGCAGCCCCCTCAATTCCTCACATCTTCCAACACCTACCCTGACCTCAGTATCAACCCCCACGCAGCCCCTGCTGGCCCCTCCTCCTCCCAACACCCCCAACGACCTCCGCCCCAACCCCCTCATGCCCCCTGCTAGTCTGTACCCCTATTAGTCCAATGCTGACCTACAACCTACTCCAACTTCTCTGGCCTGCCTCTAACATTCGGTACACCTGTCACATATCTGTCTCATGGACAACTGAGAGCACTGCTGTTGAATCCACGTGTGTAGCTCCTTCCATGACTCCCTGGTACATTACACTCAGTTGCATATCAACAGGACAGCATAATGTTGCACCAGCTACACTTTGACCAATCCATATACTGGTGATATAGTAATGCAATGAAAGCAATGTTGCGTATCATTGTGCTTTGTGCCATTGCAATGCCCTCAAAGCGCAGTAGGTAAATGCCCTTGGATGACCCAAGTCTGAGCCATCAGAGATTATCGGGAGTCATTCAGAATGCATGTGCATATTATAGCCTGTTCAAAGGAAGAAAGGAAGGCAGGAAGGTAGCTAGGTAGGTAGGCAGGGGTGGCAAAGTCCCTGCAAGTGACGCAAGTAGAACAGACTTATAGTTGGGTGATGCAAATGCATCCAGCCAGACAGATTAATCAATCATGTGAATCGGCAGCATTTGAGTGGCAGATGTGCAGCATAATATGAGAGCAGGTAGAGTATGATTGCAGATGTGTGTCGGTGGCCGTGTTTTGGAAGGGATACAGCTAAGGAATATTGAGTGCACAGGTGATGAGTGTAGCCCACACATCCAGAGTAATCAAACTTCCATCCTTAGAAAACACAATGCTAAATATCCATACCAGTGAATTAAGTGTGGGCACATCTACATTGAAACACCGGTGCTAAAGGAACAGCTAAACTTCAGTGGGCCAGAAAGGAACTCCTCGTACAGTGAACTAGACTTTCCGTAGCAAATGTGCAGAGGTTCATGAGCTGTCACCAGATACAAAACACAGCTAAACCATGTGTATCATGTAGCAAAACACTTGAACAAGCCAGTATCCAAACCCAATGAGAGACACCAAATACCTTCATGATACATCTCACACATCATCTCTAACATCCCTGTATGAACACCATTACACACACAACAAAAAACGTCACTCCCACAACAAAAACACACAGACACCAAACACACAATGGCCCTGCACAAGGAATGAAGTCACATAAACAGTCATTGCCACCTTCAGCCATTTGATGGCCCCAATCCTTCATGTGAAGCACATGTGCACATGTCCAAATCAATCCGAACAATACAGCCATGTGAAGCATTTAAACACACAACAGCACCAAAAACACCCAAATACATACAGCAATGGAGTACATACTCAACCACAGCATACACCTATCACACACACATCCGCATCATGTACACAATTCAACATGTCTGTAATGCAAAGCACGCAAGTAGGCAAGCAACTGATGTGCATGTCAAGGTCTGGGGGTATTTGACCTAAAACATTTGACCTAATCACATTTGATCGAATTTAATTGGCCTTTTTTCAGTTTAAAATGTGGGGGGGAGACGCACCGCAACCCCACCCCACTTCCCCTCAACCTAATCTATACCCTTACCCACCGCCATATATATATTTAATTAAATTTGACAGAAAAAAGGTCAATAAAATGTGATCAAATGTTTTAGGTCAAATGCTTTTAGGTAAATTTTGCTAATACCCATGCTAATACTGTCAACAACTTAAATCCCAATGAATCTCACCTCCCCACATCTACAAGAGACCACCCATGGCAGCGAGGATGAATGCAACATCCATTACACACAGGGAGCATCTGCACATGTCCCACAGCAAACCTCATGGTAACAACATGAGACACAGTGAGGCCCCAAACCAAGTGACAGTCATAGAAAAAATGCATTGGGAGAACATGGAAAGGTGATTTTGCACATGGACACAGAGGCTGCAGAAAGTGTGGTATCAAGAGTATCAAAACGTGTATTAATAATATGTACACTACAATACTAAAGTAAGGGGAGGGGTAGAAATGTGTGGGATTAAAATAAAAAAAACATTCCAAAATGGAACTAACACTACATACACTGGCATTTGGCTACTCCTGTCCAATGTCTGACAATGCCACCAACAGGGCTGAATCGCTCTCTGCATCCTCTGCCTATAGGCGGAATCCTGTACCTGCCTGGAAGGCTTGCAGGCCCTCAAATCTGCCTCTCTTCCTCTGCATGCCTGCAAGTTATCCTTGTATGCCCCTCCACCACATCAGCCCTGATCCTTGAAATGGCTGCTGGGTCCACTGCCTCTCCACCATCAGCTGCCTCTGACATTGTGCACGGATGCACACCATCTCCAGTAGGCGCTTCCGTTCCTCCTGCCAGATGTTTGCCAATTGTATGCCTCTTTTCTTCCTCGGGGGGGGGGGAAATAGCCCTGCATCAACTGCCTCCTTACACTCCTCATCTGCTGCAGCTTGGCAAATTGCAAGCTGTGTAGGGACCTCCTATGACCGATGACACTTGTCAGGGGGGTACAACACCTGCACTGTCCTGAAGTGCTAGCTGTCAATCTACTGCCCGTTCCTGGTTAGGTGCCTGGGCTTGCACAGTGACCCCCCGCCCATTTGTTTTTTCTTGGGACTTCCACCTCAAGCAGGGATGTAGGCACAACCATGCTGGATGGTGGTTTTGAGACTGGTAAACAGGGGGTCATGGTGGTATGTGGCATGGAAGGCTCATTGGAGGATGACTGGGGCACAGAGGAGGAAGTGGGGGAGGGGGACATTGTATGGGCCAGCATAAAGTGACCACCTGAGAGCAGTTCAGTTGCCAGCTGGCCTATGATACGGCTCTTCTGCTTGTGACACTGAACAAGCTCCTCACCAGCAGCTTTAACAGCATCACAAATAGATGAGGTCTGCCTCATGATACCAGCCAGTAGGGGCTGTACCACATCTCAGATGGCTACCTCGCTCTCAATCAGCACCTGGATCTGGGTGATGGTATCCACGATGGTGGTCGCTGCCGCTGCAGATGGCCCAGGGACAGTAGGTAGTGCAGAACATTTCACAGTGGACTGCACATCATCATTCCTCTGGGCCAGGGGTCCAGCCTGAAAGCGTTCCTCGATGCCCCACCTGACCACGTGGGCTGGCCTGCAATGGCCTCCTCCTCCATCTCCACCTCCATCAACCCAGATGACTCCAGGCAGTTCTCCGTCTTTGATGGCCACTGTGTAGCAGCACCCTGTCCTACAGTGCCGAGGTGTCCCGCACCACAATCCCCTCCTGAGATGTACCCTCAGCAGCCTTGCCTGATGGTTTTGGTGCTCCCCCAGCCACTTCAGTCTCAGAAGAAGAGGTCTCAACAGTATGTGGCTGGGTTCTGTGTGTGGGTATGGAGGCCCTGTCCCTGCTTCTCCGTCCCAGAGCACTGTTTCTTCCCTCTTCACCAGCTGCAGAAACTGTGGAAATGTGCACAAGGAACATTGACATCAGCCAACAGTGACAATGCTTGTGTGGCATACACAACATAAACAGTACCATTAAGTCAGCATGGGGCAACCAGACACTACCACACACACACACACACACACACACACGCACGCACGCACGCACGCACGCACGCACGCACGCGCACACACACACACACACACACACTCACACACACACGCACACACACACACACACACGCAATCAAGATGAATACTGACACTCAAATGTAGGGACAACAATGAGTTACTGTAATGACACATGCACATGTCAACCCAGCACATTGATGTGGGTCCACAAACAAATTGCAAGAAATCATGACATGGCACAATACCAATGCCAAAGTGACCCAAGTATTATCCACAGCCAGGGCCATGTGAAGTACACCTGTGTGCATATCTCACCAACACCAATGCATAATCACCTTGTCCTCTCCCATAGACATGCAGCGTGGGTAAGGCTACAAACAGGATGGCAATGAGGAGACATGCATGGGACAGGAAAACTTGACAGCCATGGCCTAAACAGTGGCACACAAGTGTGTGGCTTGCACAACTGGGTCCATGCCATTAACGCACCAGAGCAGTACTGTCACCCTGGATTGCAGTTGGAAACCGAGCTTGGTAGAGAAGTCCATGGGCAAGGCTCACTGGGCCCACAACCACTGTGTGGTGGCCAGGCCCTTTGGTCAGCCTACCATACTTGTACTCTAACATGAGCACTGGGGAACTGCTGGCTTACTCTGGCTCTGCACTGCTTGGAGAGGAGAGATACCCATGTAAGTTGATACTCCCAGAGGGGCATATCCTTGAGTCAACAACATCCCCACACAGGTGGCATGTAAATGCCTGTCTCAACGGCCATGGCTGGACAAACAGTGCAACCCGAGATGAACCATGTGTGCAAGATTAACCTGTGGAATGCAGGGAGCCAGACGGACAGGCTGCACTGCTTTTTGCACTGCAAGTCAATGTGGGTCATTTGATGGCCAGGCACCCTGCTGGGATCAGAAGAGTGACCCCAGCAGGCAAAGCTCTGTGAGCACATTTTGCAGTGCATGGCCCTTGACTGTCCTGGGGATGTTGGAAGCCTGGGTGTGTCAGCGAGTGTGGAGGGCAGAGAGGACCCTTACACACTGTTAACAATGAGCCAGAGGAAATTACTATGCTTACTTATAAAATGCATATCCTAGGTGATGACTGACTAGGAGGACTGGCCAAAAGTGTCATGCCTCCTCATGGACACAACAGGAGCAGATTCCAGATTGTGGCCCATCCAGACATCTGGAGCCGGCCAGCCTTGTGAACCTATTCTGCATTCCCAAAGTCCAACATCAGATGACTGGCAGATCAAAGGACCAAAATGGGCACATGTGGCCCATGGTCCGGGCCTCCTGGCAAAGACTGCCCCCCATGCTGCAAGCGTTGCCCCAAGAGGCACAAATCAGGGGTAGAGTGATAGGCAGTGGGTTCTGTAGTAGGTTGGGGAAACACTGAATAAACAGGAGCATGGCTGTTCTGGGGGACCCCCATGGCCTTGCATGGTACATTGCTGGGAATACGATAGCTGTCAATCTACACTGTACTATGCAGGACCACATGAGCCTTTCATGATTTGATTACACACAGCATGGCCATGTGAGCAGCTGTAGAGGTCACACAATGCCTGCTTGGGCACCTGTACACCCAATTACATGTAGCAACATGCACCCGGGACAGTTGGACCTGTAAGCATTCTGGTGAATCCTGTGGAGTCATCACTGATTGCCTGTGAAGGATCTTCTACCACATGGCCAGGATATAGCAGATGCTACCTGATCCTGACCCTGGGGGTGGTACTATGAGGGAGGATAATGTGGGAGGAGATGGTGGTCAGGGGAAGGTGGTGACCTCTTCAGGAGAGACGCAATATTCTTCCCTTTCTGAGAAAAAAGATCTCATAATCAAGTTCTTGATGGATTGTTGTCACTATACAAATCTCTCCCATTGTAAAACCCGTAGAGCCCTTTCTGAAAATCACTAGAGGCAAAATACCATTCAAACCTCACACACACATATGACTTCCCCTGTCTCTAAATTTTTTTCAAAGAAAAACCCTAACCAATATCACCTTAGGAATCCTAGAAATCCTATGGACTCCAACTTCCATAAAGCCTCAAGTACTGAGATGATGAGGAGAAAGCAGGAGTCAATGCAGACTGACTGACAGAAGTATGAAGCTAACCATGCAGACTAGTTGTTATGATGAAGCTCGAGTTCTTGGGACATTTAACAATGGTGTCTGCATTTCAGAATTGGAAAGAGACGAAGAGGAAGGCAGATCTGAAGTAGTAGGCAGCACGGAGAAGGACCGTGCTGGGGAATGCTGGCATTTCCAGGCTGATGCTAACAACCATTTACTAGTGTGGCACAAGGACAAAAGAGATGCAGCCGGCACTGTGAGAGGACTGTGTGAGGACCGGCAGCAGCAGCACAGCTACCGGCATCATGGTTGTATCAAGAAGCAGAAGTTTGATGGCAGGTAAACAAAGAGCGGTCAAGAGTGCTGTAGGAAGGTCTGCAGAGCGAGGGAGGCTGTCCCAGAGAGCACTTCATCCCAGCAGCATACCATGGGTTAGGAACGCTGCAAGACACTGTTGAATCTGCCCAGAACCAGTGGGGAACTGAGGCATTCTGATAGGCATCTGAGCCATGAAGAACTTTCAAACAAATAAGAACATTTGAATACCGAACACGAGAAATACAAAGATTGAACTTGCAAAAGTCCTCATATATGAGATGTCAATGTGGGGAAAGTTGGAGCAAGTATTACCACAAGTAAATAAACCCTAATGAACATATTCAAAGGAAGAACTTGAACAAGTGGCCATGTATGAGATCTCAATGCGGGGAAATTTGCAAAAAAAAGTCATACATCAAGCTAATGAAGAATAAGCACAGTGAAGTAATACAACTGTGCTAAATTGAAGGACAGTACAAACCGTGAAAGACGTACAATAGGCAGTAAGCATTTGGGGGAGAGAGACCAGGCAGGGGAGTATACCAGGGGATCTACAAGACCCCGGAAAGCATTTCCTGTCAGGGAAGTTTACCAGGCAATCCACTCAAAGCATATGGAAGAATAAGGCATTGTGGCTAGATGCATGGCAGGGGATTGGACCAGGGGATCTATGAAGCTGATACAAGGAAGCCCTGGCACGTAGAAGATAATTAGGAACTTTAACATTGCAGAAAGATACCTGGCAGGAGAGTACTCCAGGGGATCTAAAGAACCTACTTAAGATTCTTGGCAGGGCAGTATAAGAGGAGGTCCATTAAAGTTACAGAAAGAAACATACTTACTTTACAGAACACACGGTAGAAAGGTATATGAGAGACTCTAGGAAATCAGGCATTTGAAGTTATGAACTTGAACAAAAACCTTTCATTTATGTTGAGACTGAAACACCTGGCAAAGGGATATGTTCAGAAACCTGAAGAATTCACAGGAGGGTTTCTGATGGACCAGTGCATCGGGTGATCGCCAAGATAATCAAAGGAGCTAAAGAGAATCTTATATAGAACATCTTATTTGAACAAGATCCTTTTTGTCAATTAATTGCAGAGAAAGTCTAGGAAGAGCTAAATGGTATGAGATGTATTGTTTGCACAGGAACTTGCTGAGTCTGTCATAAATAAGCAATGGATTTGTTGTTTGAAAGAGACACCTTTGACATCATTGTGTAAGCTGTTTTTGAAAGAGACATTTCTGCCATTTGTGCCTCTAATGAGCTCTGCCTGAGTGCCAGTAAGACTGATGTCCTTCTCATTGGAACCCCTGCTCCTGCTTTCCCTCTTTCACTCTGGCCGCCCTCCATGGAACCTCTACCTGCGCCTTGAAAAAAACCTTGGTGTTATCTTTGATTCCACCCTGTCCTTCTCTCCTCACATCACAGATGTCTCCAAGAAGTCCCACTAACAGCTGCATCTCCACAGAGGTATTCTTCATTTTCTCACTTTCCCCCAGAAGCTCACTTTCTCTGGAGCCCTTGTTCTCTCTAGGCTGGACTACTGCCACAGCCTCTTTCTAAATCTGCCTGCCTCTACTCTTCGTCCAATGCAACTAAACCAGAGCAGAACTGCAAGACTTGTCCTTAGCCTCAAGCCCAGGGATCATATCTCTCCAGCACTGACATCTCTCTACTGGCTCCCGATGGCTGCAAGTATAAACTTCAAGATGCTCTGCATTGTCCACAAGGCTTTCTGAGGCCGGGGACCACACCATATTCAACTCTCTCTTCCTAAACACTTTCCTTCTCAAGCCCTCTGCTCACCCACCTCCAACTCTCTGAGTGTCAGACGCTTCTACCTTCAGAGTGGGGGTAGATCTCTCTCCTCGGCTGGTGCCTCCTTCTGGAATTGCCTCCCTGCTTTTCTCAAACTTGAATAGGACTATTAGATTCTGGAAGCAACTCAAGACCTTCCTTTTTTGCTTCTGCTTTCTCTCTCTGTCTCCCCTGCTGATGTTCTGGTCTGTTGCACTAACTGTTTCCTGGCCTCCCTCTGAACCTCTGAAACTTGTGGGGACCAGGCTGCAACATGACTAGTGGCCCCATGCACTGCCTCTGGGCCTAATGCACACTAGGGACTGTATCTACAACACAACAGTCCCTTGCCTCCTGCACTTACCTAGAATCGGCCACCCCTGCAGCACTTACTTGAACTTTGCTTTGCACTATCCTTTTCCCTCCCCCTGGCACTTCTCCTCCAACTATCCCTTGAACTTGCACAATCTGAATGACATAAGGCCTAGTAAGATCATTTGTTTTGTTCCCCTTTGTCTTTATCTTCCTTGTCTTGTCGGGCATAGAAACACTTGTGTGCAGGTGCGTTAAACTTATCATATCATATTATATCCTTAAGGAATCGCTGTTTAGAAAAGACACTTTTGACACCCTTAAGGAACCTTTGTTTGGAAAATACACCTTTGCCATCCTACCTGAGATATCCAGGGGAAGGGAAGCCTCCTTGGGACCCAAAGGGGTTCTCCTTGGAAAAGACAATTTTTTGTTGAATGTATTTACTTGCTTTGATTGTGAACAATTTTTGGCGAAACATAGGTCTGAGACATTTTCGTTACACTGTTAGTTGTTCCTTTTTAGCGTGATGGTCAGATAAGTATGTTTGGGGACACAAGGACAGTTTATATAATTTAAGCAACTTGACCCAAACTGATCGTTAGTTTTAGTTTCCTAGGCATGGAAACTCTCTTTAGGATAGGGACAAAGAGGTCTTTATCCAACCCTTTTATTTTAATAAAGTTGTCTGTTAATGAAGATATTACACTTTTGTGTCTGTTTCTCATTTCTGACCACTCACAGCATGCAACACGTACAGGCATAGATTGCTGAGGTACATGCACCTATATGCTGCTGCTCCCAGCCCAAAAAAATGGCTTGATTACACCTCATCTCTGGCTCCTCATGCAGTGGGCTGACAGATCGCACTCCTGTCTCTGAGAGGTCAATGTACCAACAAAACATTTCCAGATATCCATGCACATGTGTCAGTCTCAACTGCTGAGTGTGGATGATGCAGTCTTTGCTTGCAAATGTGCACACCATAGAGGTGTCGTGTATGCATGTCCCTCACATGCAGCCAACATCATAATCTTCCATCTTTACCTGTCAGAGCACTTGTCATCACCAACTCACATTGTACATGCACAAGTACACAAATTCACCGAGAACTGACAGTGCACATACCTACCTTTGTCCACTTCAGAGATGTCCCCCATCACTTCTGCCCAGCATAGGCAGGAGGCTGCATGCCGGTGTCGATCAGGGCAACACGTATGCTGTGTACCGAAGTGAGTACCTGCAATCATGCATACCCATAGACGACACACATGTACTGTACACCAGTGCACACCATGGGTACTCACCAGCAGCTTCCAGATGTGCTTGTCAGTCAAGTATATGGGTGTGGAGCTCTGGGTAGAACCTATAGAGAACCTGGAGCCAAAAGAATGACATCTGGTGGCAGTCCGCACAGTGCGAGGGCTGCCCTCTCATTTTAATGGTTCCGGTGCTTGAGGTCCACATATCGTTTCTTCACGGATTCCCGGAATGGTAATCACCCACTCCGCGTTGATAGCAGCCATTATGTGTTTGCAGATCTGAAGGCATCTGCCTGTCTCAAGCTGTGTTGCTGGACCGAAGATGCAATGATGATTCTGTAGAGAAGTAGTCAAGTACCCCAACCTCAACCACCTCGTCCATAGTGCCTATATGTTGAGAGCCAGAATGTGAGACACCTGCAGTACCAGTGAAAATACTGATACCTAGGAGAATCTGGGAAGCAATGTTCCCATTAGGAAAGCCATATGTACATATGAGATAGAACGATGGTCATTTGAACGAAATTTCAGAAGAAACACGACAAATGAATGGCGAAGGTGAATGGTGACGTCACACAAAGCAAGACTGACATGCATAGAAGAGATGCAGAGATGAGAGAATATAGGCAATTCTATAAGGCATCAAGAAAGTATCAAAGATAAGTGACATTTCGGGATCAAGATGAAGAAGCTTATCCAATGAGATAGATGAAAATATCGAGCTGTTTTACACGTGTACATATGAAAAGAAATGCAAGCAAACAAAGTATTCCTGAGGCTAGCTGTATAGTGGATAGACTGCGGCATGCACCAATATATACATATATATATGTGTCAGTAAAGAATGGATGTTTCCATTACGTACAATAGCAGAGCTGAGAAAAAGAAGTAAGGCCATTTTTCCAGTATGGCACAGTTAGAAAAAAAAAAAGAATTACAGGCGAATCTCATAAAGGCGAGGCTGGATGATACAAGAAGCCAACGGCGTATCAGGCTGGGGTGAGCTTACATTGAATAAAAATCGTGTGAAAGAATGAAGCTCCTGTTCAGAAGGCATGGAAAAAAACAAGAAGATATCAGAGGGCTTTTGGACACTAGTATTTTAATACACCAGAAGCTCAATTTCATCGTCTTCAGTCACGTGGGGAGAAGAAGTTGGACGAGCATGATGGTCACACCTACGCACGAGGGCAAAGCGTGCCTTCACTCCCCTGAATTTCCCAGAGCAAAGAACACTCCCAATGACAAGTTCAAGATCCTAATTCACAGAAGACCAATAAGGTGATGATGGATGGATGTATAAATTGGTCGGAAGCTATGGTTAAAACGAGCTCACCAGCACCTCGACATCCAGCCTGCGTGGTGCTATACGTTGGTGGGAAGGTACTGATGGAGGTAAGAAGCCAACCAATGATAGCAGACCGCACGATCAAGGGTCCTATATTTATTTAGCCAATGGAACGTCATGTATTTAGTGACATTCATAGTGACCTGTTTGAGGGGAGGGCTTAGTTGCCCCACCTGATGTTAAGAAGCCTATCACTTTATTCCATTGCCTAAACAAGTATGTATCGTAAATGTAGATGTATATGTATATGTTTTAGATGTTTTATTAGACCCTATTACACTTGCCACTAGGTTTTTGTAGTTTGCCACGTAGGATGATGTTAGTAATACGCAGGTTAACGTCACCTATGATGATTTTCTGTTATATAAACAAGCTTTTTTCTAAGATGCATTGAGAGATTTTGTGCTGAGACATCCATTGATGTCAGTTGTACTCCCTGTTTTAGATAATTGATATTAAAACAGTTATCCAACTACCTGAGTCATTTTGATTATTGATGTTTGAATAATTTCTGCATCCCCATCCATCTCAACGGCATTGCTATCTCATCTTAAAGGGCTGGGAATTGCAGTTCAATTTGGCAGGACCCGATCCACCAGGATGCCAACTTCGGTGGAGGTGAAGTTGGCTGCCCTCTGCCTCATTGCCATGGAGGTGCCCTCAATGAGAGGAGGAGGATGGAGCAGATATGGCAACCCCTGAGGCTGGTGTGGGCTAGCTACAGCCTGACAATGTGCTGTGGAACTGTGGTGGTGGAACAGAGAGGAGAAAGTCTGAAGATGGCAAATGAGCCGGGCACAGGTCCAACACAAGAGAACAGGCAATGCAGAAACAGCTGGCACTCCAAGGCAGTGCTGGTAGACAGCAGGCACTCACCCTACCAGGCAGCAGCAGATGGGGAGTTTTGGAGGCAATACAGGATAGGAGGAGGCAAATATAATGGCTTGGAGGCAGGATGAAGTTTGCTCTCACATCTAAGGCAGCAGATAACAGAGTAAGCAGCATTAGGATGTAGGTTACATGCTACACGCTGTACACAGCATGCCTACATGGCCAACTGCAGTGACAGGGACATTTAAGAAGTGTAATGTGAATTACCAGTTGTGAGTGAGAAGGTACAGAGATGGAGTATTTACTATTGCTGACACCGATTTGGAGGTGCTCTGCAAACCGTTGCCTTCAGGTTACACATCACATACCGCATTTATTTTGTTGGGGCACCTATACGCATTGCGTGCACATCTTTTTGGTTGTGCGTGTCTATGCAACATCACATATGCATTTTATTGTTTTGGGTGTCTTTACGGCTTTGCGTATGCATTTTGTCAGTTGCGGTGCCTATACGGCATTGCATACAAATGTTGTGGGTTGTCAGTGTCTAACTAAAAGGAAAGGTTTTCAGAGCCTGGCGTAAGGGCAGATGGTTAGGAATAGCCCACAGGGACAGGGGGAGAGAATTCCAGGCCCTTGCAAACACTATAGAAAAAGCACGAGCAAACACATGGGAAAGTCTCACCTGAGGTATTTGAATCATCAACGATGATTGAGAGCGAAGAGCTCTAGAAGGCTCATACAGAGGGATCCTGGCTTGAAGATAGACATCACCACGTTTATAAAAGGCTCTGTGAATGATGCACAGCAACTTGAACATCACTCAATTCTTAAGGGTATTGGGGTATCCTTGTGCCTGTTAATTATTTCTGTGCTCTGTGTGAATGAAGATTTTCAGAATGGATGTGTCAGCCTCCTGTGCCTAGTGCTCGGTAGCTTTTTACTTTTATCGGCAATCGGAGGCGGGCTAGGACTTTTCTACAGTCCTCTTTCTATGCCCGTGGCCTCATCCTCCCTGCCTCGCTTTCACACGACCCGTGCACTTGTGTGCAGGATCGCTCGCCCGCGCAGCGGGCGGGAGCAGCGGGCGCGCCGCCAGCGCGCCGAAGGCGCTCTTAAGGCAAGCCCGTCTGTGCCCGTCTGTGCCGGGATGGGGCGGATGGGCCCCTTGAACCGCTGCTTTTTACTTTCCCTGGCGCCTGACGATACCGTCTGGCCAGCGGGCTGGAACCACCCCAGTCCCATGCTGAAGCATCCTCCTCCACTTATGGTTGATGGCGTAGAGCCTATAAAAGAGACCCCCACCCTCTGTTTACTGAATACCCAATCCCTCCCAGCCCATGAGGGGGAGGTTTGGGACCTGCTTAGCAGCAGAAAACCAGATATTCTGTGCCTAACAGAAACCTGGCTCACGCAGACTTCGGGACCCGCTGTAGTTCAAGCAATCCCTCCCTCCTATCTAATCATTCATCACGACCGCCCACCTCCGAAACGAGGTGGAGGGGTTGCTGTGATTTTCAATAAAAAGTACACCGTTACTGAACTACCATGTCTTCATACACTCAACATGGAAGCTCTCTTTATTCGGTGTGCTATCACGCCGTCTTGGACTTTTCACCTACTACTTCTCTATTGCCCCCCGGGCCCTATAGAATCCTTTGGGAAAGATCTAGCTGATCTGGCAGCAAATCTGAACCTCCAATTTTCTAATCTTGTTATTTTCGGTTATTTTAATTTGCACCTTAACATGCCCAACTCCGCTGAAATTAAGTCTTTTTTCGATAGTCTCTCGGACTTGCATTTACACCAATTGGTGCAGGCTCCTACCCATGGACAGGGTAACACTCTTGACTTGGTATTTGCTAAAGACTCTGTGTTATGCCTTGGCCAGATCGAACCAGTGACATGGTCCGACCACCACCTGGTCTCTTGCTCCCTTTTACCTACTACCCCATTCCGTAAAATCCTCCCCCCTAAGCTCTTCCTATGCTTGTGGCGCTCAGTGGATTCAAAGGCACTTAGTGCCCACATTATCTCAAGCTGTGCCTCTCAGAAGACTTTATCTCTGACTTCGCTCTCTCACTCTCTGACGACTGCAGCCAATCTCTTTGCTCCACTGAAATTGACTCAGGATCGTAGGCTGCCCTCTCCACCCTGGTTCACGGACCAGCTCAGAGCGGCCCGCCTCCAACTTAGACAGGTTGAACCTAAATGGTGTGCATGCTATAGTTCCGCACTTAGAGACATATATAAATCAAACCTGACTACTTATTTGACCAGTGTAAAACTGGCAAAATCCATTTTTTTTGCCCAGAAAATGGAACATTTATTGTGCAAACCGAAAGCCCTCTTCTCCATCGTGCACTCGTTAGCCTCTTCGGAGACTCTTACCTCTATGGTAAAACCATCTCAAACACTGTGCGATGACCTGGCCTCTTTTTTCATAACAAAAATCGATGTAATTCGAGCTAACATCGCAAAATCTCTTGCTTTATTGCCTCCTGATACCCCCCGCTTTGTCCCCTCTCTCCCCACAGACACGCCTGCCAGCTGGTCCTCTTTTCCTCTGTTTACTAAGCAGAAGTTCTGGCAGCCATCTCTAAGATTAAATCCTCCTCTCCTGAGGATGCTATTCCGGCTGTGATGATGAAGACGATTGCCCCTGACATCTTAACTGATATCACACTGGCGATAAATAATTCTTGCGAGACGGGCCTGGTGCCATCGGAATTGAAATCAGCGAGGGTGATTCCCCTCCTGAAGAAGCCTTCCCTGGACCCTTCTATTCCAGCTAATTTCCATCCTATCTCTCTTCTCCCTTTTCTATCTAAACTTTTGGAAGCTCTGGGGACTCCTTTACTGTCCTCCTTTCTGGAATCCTCAAATATCTTCAACCAAGCTCAGGCTGGGTTCAGGCCCGGTAGAGGCACCGAAAGTGTCCTTGTCTCTGTGCAAGATGACATGTCCAGACTTGTCGATGCTGGCGGAGCTGCGGCTTTGATCCTATTAGATCTCTCCGCCGCATTCGACACGGTGGACCATTCCATCCTCCTCTCCCGTATCTCTCAGATTGGGATTTCCGGTGACGTCCTGGCCTGGTTTACCTCCTTTCTTTCTGACCGTACTCAGACCCTCGCTATGCCTCCTTTCCTCTCTGCTCCGTGCACCCTCTCTTGTGGGGTGCCCCAGGGATCCTCTCTATCACCAATTCTGTTTAATATATACATCTGGGCCCTGATCTATCTCATCCGTTCCTATGGGCTCAATTGTTACTCATACGCGGATGATACACAAATCCTGATTCGCCTAGATCAGGAGCAATCTGAGGTTTCAGCCTGCCTCCATAACTGCTTAAGGGCAGTCAGGATATGGATGGACCAGAACTCGCTAAAACTAAATGGGGATAAGACGGAGGTACTATTGGTAGGATGCCCTCCGAACCCCCTTTTGTGGACCCCTGCTTTCTGGCCCCTCTCCCTGGGCCCTCTACCTAGCCCAGTCAGTAAAGTAAAGAACTTAGGGGTCATCCTCTCGGCTTCTTTGTCTATGGCTAACCAGGTAGCAGCTGTCTGTCAATCCGCTCACCACCAGATCTGGGTCCTCAAGAAGGTTATGCCGTTGATCCCTAAGCCCTTCGCCCTCCCGTGGTAGCTGCATTGATGATCTCACGGTTAGACTATTGCAACTCGTTGTACCTTGCACAGCCAAGCGGTCTTATCCACCGCCTCCAACGTATGCAGAATCTTGCAGCCAGGTTAGCCACCGGTTCCCCCTATGGGGCTCACATTACACCAGTGTTGCGCAAACTTCACTGGCTGCCGGCGAGGAAACAAATCCATTTCAAATCCCTGTGCATTGTCCATCGGGCTATTTATGCCCAGGGTGCCGAATTTCTTCAATCCAAATTTACGAGCTATATCCCAGGTCGGGACCTTCGTTCCATGACCTTCAATCGTTTGATCATTCCCAGAGCTAAGCGGGAAAGGCTCGGCGGCAGAGCATTCTCTATCGCCGCCCCCAAATTGTGGAATGGCCTTCCTGCGTCTCTGCAAGCCATTGCTGTCCATCTTGGCTTTAGGAGAGCTCTCAAAACCTACCTGTTCTAACTCTAGCTGTTATCAGTTCTCCTCGCCCGAGCAGTCTCTTTTTCCAGCGCCATGATGCCCTTGGGCGACCGTGCGCTTTATAAGTTAAAATAACATAACATAACATTAATGGGGAGCCAGTGAAACTGACAAAGAAGAGGTGACATATGAGCACCGAAGGAAGATCAAAGTACTGCTCGGGCTGCAGCATTTTGCAGTAGCTGCAAACGGTGCAGAAGGTAAGCCTGTTGGGTGAGATAGAGAGTGTTGCAGTAATCAATACGGATTAGCACCTGAGCGGCCACCACAGGAGCAGGAGAAAAAGGGGGATAAAGGGTAGGACTTTCCAAAGAATTCTGAGCTTGAAATTCCCAACTTGGCAGACTGAAGAGACCTGATCATGCATCGATAGGGAGGAAGATAGTTTGATCCCCAGGTCTCTAACAGAGACAACGGGAGAGTGAAAAGGGCCAAGAATGGAGAGCCAGTAGTCAGCTTCAGCCAGTTCTCGGCCATCCACCCACCAACCTCCTGAAGGCACCCCGTAAACCTCACAGCAGTATCCGATCTGGCAAGGTCCAGACTAAGAATAATCTGCGTGTCTTCGGCTTAGGAGTAGCACATGAAGCCATGGGAGTGGAGAAGGCAGAGAGGTGACTGAATATAAATGTTGAACAGAGTGGGAGAAAATGCAGAAGCCTGAGGGACTCCACAAGACACTGGAACAGACTTAGAACAAAAAGAAGAAAGATAGGCGGACTGAAAACGATCGCCAAAAAGGCATTGAACCATGCAAGAACATGGCCCAAAGACCTGCAGAAGACAGCCAGGCAATCATTGTGGGGTGGTCTACGGTGTGAAATGCGGCCGACAGGTCTAATAGAATCAGCACCCCCAGCCTGCCCTGATCTACCAGGCGAGTAAGGTCATAGGCCAAGGACACTAAGACTGACTCAGTCCCCATACCAGGCTGGAAAACCGACTGGAAGGTGTCAAAGAATTTGGATGATTCAAGAAAGGAACCAATCAAGGTAGAAACCAAAGACTCAAGCAGCTTCATAGAGAATGGTAGAAGTGAATAGGATGGTAATTTGTTAACATAGAGAGGTCAAGAAAGATTTTCATAAGCAGAGGTATTACCAAACCATGTTTTAAGTCACTAGGAATTTTACCAGAGGTGAGAGAAGTATTATTTGGCATCTTAATCCATGATATAATATCTGCAGAGATCTTTTTAAGTAGAGAAAGAGGAATAGGATCAAGAGGTGAAGCAGATTTCAATTTATGATTATTAGCCAGAACATCGTCATCAGAGAAAATAGGGGCGGTAGACCAGCTTGCAGTGACCGAGAGTCCAAAGGGAGATGAGTGGAAGGTGAAGGGGGGGGAACAGGCAGAAGCAATTTTACGATGAATGGTGACAATTTTATCAAAGAAGGACTCAGAGAGAGATTTGCAAAACACCTGAGAGGGCATGATCCTAGAGTTGGCTTTTGTAGGAGAGGACAAGGAATGTACCAAGTCAAATAGTGCTTTAGGTTGATTAATTGCAGTCTCAACCTTAGCACTAAAAAAGGATTGTTTAGCAAGGAGGATTGCCTTCTGGTAAATAGCAGTGGATTCACTGAATTGAATTTTATCCGCAGCAAAGTAGCCAACTCTCCATTTCCTTTCAGCCTGCCTGCACATTAATGTGTGCAATTTTATTTCATCAGAGAACCAGGGCTCAGAGGGGCGTTTTTTCTTTTTGCAAAGTTTAAGAGGGGCAACAGAGTCAGCTACAATACTAAAGACTGACAACTAGTGGCAAGAGAGCAGGGAATAGTGTCATCATAATGAGAGGCAATGCAACCACAAGATCTGACCATGGAACACAACAAGCAGGGAGAGTAGGCTCTGAGAGTCGAATGGAGAAAGGAACAACATAATGGTCAAAACAGATATTGGGGAAAGAGTTGGGGACAATAGACAAAATAATCCATGGGGCAAAAACACGATCTAGAGTGTTACATAGCTGGTGTGTGAAGTTGGTAACCTGTTGGGGCAAACCAAGATCTGGCCAGAGGCAAGAAAAGGAGAGATTGGTAGCTCACTAGCTCTATTGACTGAAAGATTGAAGTCACCAACAATCACAAGGGTAGAATGCTTCAGTTGTAGTTCAGACACAAAGGCAGGAAATTCAGTAAAAAGTTATGATCGTAACCAGGAGGGCAATAAATCACTAAAACAACCAAAGTAAAAGTGGGTGAAATGGAAATGCATACTAATAAGCTTTCCATCTTGATAGAGTGATCAGTCGCTATACAAGAGGTTTTTAGGATCAAAGTGCGCATCCTGGATGAATAGAGGGGTGATCAAAGTGAACAATATCATAGTTGGGAGGCAGGACTTGAATTATGGAGGGGCCCAAACTATCACAAAGCCACGTTTCCGTAACACAAAGTAAATCAGGCTTTGAGACAGATAACAGATTGTAGCAGTCCTGAGCATGAGTGACCAATGAGCGGGCATTCAATAGGAAGCATTCTAATGAGGTTCTTGATTTATAATGATACTCAAGATTAAGGGGCAATGTTTTAAACCCTACTGGCCAAAAAGTATCAGTAGGTTCAAGGCACAACAAACCACTGCGGGCAATATAGCCAAAGCCAACATGAACATGTGTGCACTGAATACCTGTATTTTCATTCCATGGCCTGGTCAACGCAAGGAGGAACACAGACGGGCTAGACTTTGGCGAGACTTTGGCACGTGAGGCTCTTGCCAGCTGTACCCATCCACTGTGCTTCCAGCAAAAGTCTAAACTTTGTATGCAGATGATTGCGCACTAGCCAGGACCCTCACCCTCTAAGGAGAGGAACATGAAAACAGACAGCAAAAGGGTGTCTCTAGGGAAGCCAGTCACCTTCCATGCCATAACAAGCATTACAAGGTACATAATTTGCACTATGCATGCGTTGAAAACAATGAGCAGAGCAAAGTCTACACCACAGCGTCCAGTCAAACGCCTTGCACAGTAAGTCTGCTGAAAGGAAATACAAGTAAAGTATGCTAAAATCAAGGAGTAGAGAAGCAATCTGATTGTACCTGTTTGTTGGGTGCCTATACGCCATTGCATATGGATTCTTAAGTTGAGGTTCTCAATATGGCCACGTGTATGCATTTATTTGGATGGGGATGCCTGTACGCATCACATACACATTTTCTTTGGTGGGGAGCCTTGGAGCGTTGCAGGACCACTCATCTACACTGTCCATCACATAGACTGTATTTTTTGGGGTGTGTTTTTCCATTTACCTACACCATGAGTGGGAAGTCTCCAAGAGGGAGAGAACATGCATGTGATGAGGAAACATGTGCCCTAGCCCCAGGAGGAGGATGTGGTGAGGGCACATGTGACACAGGAGGAGGACATGGTGAGCCTCAGCCCACACGTGACCCTGCACCATGACAAGGACATGGTTGGAGGTCTACAAGTGTCCCAGCACCACCAAGGGCCACTAGGGCCCAGAGTCAATACCTTGCAGAGCAGGAAGATATACCAACCCATGATGAGGTACAGGTGAAGAAGAAGGAGAAACAGAGGAAGAATCACTTAAGAAGTCTGTAAGATAGCTCAGCGGGTTGAGCGCTCACTGCTGCGATCTGAGAGTGATATGCAGGTCGCAGGTTTGAATCCCAGCAAGGCCAACTCAGCCTTTCATCCTTCCGAGGTCGATAAATGAGTACCAATTTCAGTTGGGTGATATTGTATGTAAATATTTGCTCTGTAATGCACTTTGCATTAAGGTGCTATATAAATAACACATCATTATCATTACCAATAAGGAGCTGGACATCCTCACAGAGTATGTGCAGGAACACCATGTGGACCTCTACCCCTCACCTGGTAGTACCTGTTCTCCCACTCAGCAAAGGAGGATCGGTCAGGAATTCACAGACCTCATTAATGCTTGTGGTGTGGAGAGGCGCACTGCTACACAGGTCTACAAGTGGATGGATGAACTAATTCGAAGAACAATCGATAAGCTCAGTGCCAACTTGGCCTCTGCAGAGGCCACTGGAGGGGGGCCAATAGAGGAGGAGGAGCTGACTCATTTTGTAGAAGTAACAAGTGGACTAATTAGCAGTGAGCAGGTGCTTGGCATTGGAAGCATTGATGCTTGTGATATGATATGATATTTTATAATATGATATGATATCATATGATATGATGATATGATATCATATGATATGGCATTTATAACATGCCTATACACAAGTGTTTCAAGACACGATGAGGCAAAGAAGGGGGAACAAAGGGAAGATGGAGACAACAATTTTACTAGGCGAGGTGTCATTGAGATCACGCAAGTGTAGGGGAAGGGGGAGGGCACAGTGCAGTACATGGGATCGACAGTAAAAAGAAATAAATAAAAGCAATAAGTAAAAGTGCGGCCATCTGGTGCCAAGTGCAAGGGTAAGTGCAGGCAGCAGGTGTCGGGTGCTGGTAGGGGACTGTAGGGATACAGAAAAAAGTTCCCCAGTGCGAGGCTAGCCTGGGAGGCAGTGCAGGTGTGCAATTGGCAGGGGAGGGGACCTGGGCCCGAGATCAGAGGGTAACCAGGTAACAAGTGCAATTTCAGTCAGGAGTTCAGCAGGGGAGAGGAGGAGAGAAAGCAGAAGCAAAGACGAAGGTGTTGAGGTGCTTCCGGAGCTGAAGATGGTGCTCCTCAAGTTTCAGGGAGGCAGGGAGGCTGTTCCAGAGGGAGGCCCCATCTGAAGAAAGAGATCTACCACCAACTCGTTGCTTGGAAAAGCAACTAACCCTGCGGGAGTTGGATGCGGATGAGCGAAGAGCTCGAGAAGGAAGATATTTAGGAAGTGAGAGTTGAAGGTATTGATACCCCAGGCCCCAGAAGGCATTGTAGACAATGCAGAAGGTTTTTAACTTAATCATCGCAGCCACTGGGAGCCAGTGCAGAGATTTCAGTCCTGAAGAGATCCGATCCCTCGGCTTTACGCCAAGGACAAATCTCGCAGTCCTGTTCTGGATGAGTTGCAGAGGGTGGAGAGAAGAAGCAGGCAGATTTAGAAAGATGCTGTTGCAGTAGTCCAACCTAGAGAGAACCAGAGCTCTAGAGACAGTGAGCTTCTGGGGGAAGGAAAGGAAAGAAAGAATACCTCTGAGGAGGTGCAGCTGGTAGTGTGACTTCACAGAGACGTCAGAAGATGACCCCGAGGTTTTTAGCCATGCAGGTGGGAGCAGGAAGAGGGCCAAGAGAGGCCGGCCAGCGAGTGACAGGAAAGGAGGGAGCTAGTGTGCCGATTAGGAGAATCTCAGTCTTGCTGGCATTAAGGCAGAGATCATTGGCGGCACACCACTCAGACAGACAGTAGGAGATGAGATTAGGAGAAGAGGTGGCTGAAGGTAGCCTGAAAATGAGCTGAGTGTCATCCGCATAGCACTGAAAGTTGGGGCAGAGAGCAGCAATGCGGTTTGCAAGAAGTGCAAGGTATTAGTTGAACAGCCAGTTCCACAGGGGTCTAACAGAGGTTAGACCCCTGTGGAACACCACAAGTAGAGATAGAGATAGAGCAGAGGAAGGACCCAAGTTGTACCTGGGAGGATCGATAGGAGAGGAAAGAAGTCAGCCAAGCCATGGCCTGATCAGTGATACCCAGGTTATCACGGAGACTGTTGAGCAGGATAGCATGTAAAGAGGGAAAATGGGATACTCCCTTCCCCCAATTCTCATCCAGATCATGGCTTATGATGTCACGACAAAAGCACCCGCTGCAAGAGGAGTTTGGCCCGCTCACTGCCACCCCAGACATCTAAATCCACCGTGGCGTGGCCATCATTTCATTTCACACTCAGGATGGGGAAGGGAAAGCATGGAGAGCAGTAATAGCACTAGCAGAAGGATGCAGCCTAATGCAGATGTCAGCTGAGGAACTGTTCTCAGATGAAGCAGGAGATGGGGAGATGGTGTTCCAGATGAGCGTCTATGTTTGGTTGAGAGTGACATACAAAGAGGTAGGACAGAAAATGGCAATGGCACTAGAAGCACCCACCCCTGCCCAAGTACCCTTCTACGAGGAAGATTTAGCAACAGTACCAGCCTCTCTATGGACTACTAGTCCATATGATGTGGGCTGCATAAAAAGCATTGGAGGAGTACAAATAAAGCTAAAGAAAGGCTTAATGCTGCCCAGGGTAAAGCAGTACCCACTATCTAAAGAAGCTGATGAGGGGATCTATGAAACAATAACTTCCCTAGTGGATAGAGGAATATTGGTACCATCAGAGTCACCATGCAACACTGCAGTGTACCCTGTGTGCAAGGCAAAGGGAGGGTCCTGGCGTTTCATATAAGATTTGAGACCTCGTAACAACATTGTAGGGCAGAATACACAATAACAGCTAACCCAGCCACCATACTGTGTGGAATACCAGCGGAGGCATCGCGATTCACTGTGATCGACCTCAAAAATGCATTTTTCTCAATACCACTACACCCTGATTCACAAGATTAAACAAGTTTCCCATACCGCAACACAAAGTGGAAACACACTAGATTAGCCCAAGGGTACTGCGAGTCCCCATCAATCTTTAATAGAGAATACAAATGGACCTAGGAAACATAGAGATGGAAAGCACGGTGCTGCAATATGTAGATGACATCATCATCTGCAGCACCACTGGGGAGAGGTGCAGGAGGGACTCTGTAAAGATGCTCACAGTGCTGGCTGAGAAAGGATACAAGGTTGGCAAGGGGAAACTGCAGTACTGTCAAGAACAAGTACTTTATATCGGGCAGATCATTTCACAAAAGGGAAGGAACATTGCACCACAAAGGGCACAAGCAATAAAGAATACACCACAGGCGCAGAAAGTACGAGAACTGCAGCAATTCCTTGGCCTATGCAACTACTGCAGAACATGGGTCTTTGATTACAACTCATACATAGGACCATTGCTCGAGGCCCTTAGAGAGACACAGAGGGGGGCAAGGAGGTTGGGATGGACAAGAGAAATTACAGATGCATTCGAAGAAATAAAACACACCATTTCAACTTCACCAGTATTAGTTACCCGTAAATACGAAGAGGAATTGTACATCTTCTCACATTGTGATAGTGCAGTAATGAAAGCAGTACTAACACAAAAGACAAGCATGGGACACAAACCGGTGGCATTTTACAGTGGCCATTTGGATCCTGTAATGATGGGTCACTTCCTGTGCGAACAGAGCCTAGCTGCAGCAGCATTTGCCGCAGAAAAATCCTCCTCAATCACCATGGGTTGCTCCACCACCCTGTATGTGGACATGCCCTGTTTGCAATATTGAACAAACCTAAATCCACACTGACCATTCAAAGGGCAACAGGATATGAGATTATACTGTCCAGACTTCAGCTGAAAATTGTAAGGTGTAGTAATGTTAATCCAGCATGATTTATAGCACAGGAAGTGGAAAATGGAGAGTATGCACATGACTGTACACATGTGATTGAAATTTACTCAGGTACCAGAAAAGTGGAAGAAAATGCCCTAGAGGGGGGAGATAATGTACAATGATGGGTCATCAACAATTGATCAAAGCAATGGGATAAGAAGGACGGGAGCAGCAGTAGTGCGATTGAGGGAGAACTGCACTTACGCACCAGTAAAATGTGTCAAATTACCACAGCACTATTCAGCGCAAGCAGCAGAGCTAGTAGCGCTCATTTTGGCCTTACAAGAAAGCAATGAGAAAAGAGTAACTATATACTCTGACAGTGCATATGTTACTTCAACAGTACACTCAGGATTAATAAAATGACAAAGAAGAGGATTCAGAAGAGCAGATGGTACTCCAGTGCAACATGCTCTCCTACTGAGCGAACTAATAGAAGTAATTAATTACCCAGAGGGGCTAGCACTGATGAAGTGCCAGGCACACACTAATGGTGATGACCCAATATCAATAGTTAATGAAACAGCAGACGCACATGCAAAACATGCTGCGTACTTTGGAGAGGCATGGAACCTCCCAGAAAAACAAAAAGATAAGGGGGGGTAAGACAGATGTTGATGAGAGATGGGTACACGCACATTCCGGAGACACAGATTAAGGAGCTACAGGCAGCAGCACCAATGGCAAAAAGGAACTATGGGTCAAAAGGGGATGCACCATGTCCCCCACAGATGCACTATGGCGACAGAATAATACAGGGAAGGTTGTAATGCCCCTGGCCCTACTGAAAACAGCTCTGACCCAATTACACCATCCCACGCACATGGGGAAAGAAGTAATTGCAGCACGGATAAAAGAATCATGGTTCTGCCCGAGCTAAACTCACACATTGCAAATTTCATCAGCAACTGCCTCACAAGTCAACAATACACAGCCGGTCACACGCTGCAAGTGATCAAAGGTACAATACCCCGGCCTGAAGAACCCTTTCTGCACCTACACATTGACTCCATTGACATAATCAATGTATGTCAAGGTTACAGATACATGATTGTAGTAGTGTGCCCATTTTCCAGGTGGATCGAGGCCGGTACATGCTCTCATGCATATGCATTCAGAGCAGCCAAATTCTTGGTGAGGGAAGTGTTCCCGAGGTGGGGTGTATGTGAAGTGCTGCGGTCAGACAGTGGCCCCCACTTTGCCAATGATTTTTTTCAGCATGTAACTGCCCTTCTGGAAATTAAACATAAGTTTGCATGTGCGTATCACACACAAGCAAATGGCATGTGTGAACGCCTCAACTGCCTCCTAAAAGAAGAAATAGCAAAGATCCAACATACAACCAAAAAGAGTTGGCTGTACTGCCTCCCTTTGGCCGTGTTTGAGTTGAGAAACAGACCCGGGTTGGACCACCACCTCACACCTCATGAGGTGGTGACCGGATGTCAGATGCACCTCCCACTCACACCACCATCAAGGGCAACGACTGATTGCAACACTGCAAGTACTGTTTTTGGTGAAGAAATGCACGAGTATTTCTCTTCCTTGGTTACTAGTGCCGCTTTTATCTCTCAACAGATCCAACGGACACAGTGCGGGTCAAAGAACAACCAATAGGGAGAAGCTACCAACGAGGAACAGGAACCGACTGCAGAGTGGACAGTCAAAAAGGGAGACCAAGTTCTCCTAAAGAACTATCGCAGGAAGTGGAACACGCCTAGATTCACAGGGCCCCATATCGTACAAAAATAGCCCCTAGAGCTGTTAGTTGCAAGACAAGGACATGTGGACACACATCCATGACATCAAGCTCTACAAAGCACAGACCCCCACTCACCTCAGCGAAGGTGCCAACGCTTCAGCAACAACAACAGTCACCAACGACACAGTACAGACGCCGGATACCCTAAAGGACACAAACGACCAACCACCCATAGCCCACCCCATGATCACAAGATCCCAGACAAAATAAATAAGTTTCACTATAATTAACTCTCACCAGCCACCAGTGAATGAAGAACATTGTCAAAACAATCTGCAATATACACCACACTGTGTAAACACATGCATGCGCTCTTCTCTTTTTGTCTCGCACATACAGGTATTGCACACTGTCATTGTATATGTAATCAAAACAACAAAGAACATACGTCACTGAAACATATGTCACTGCCCAGGGGTAAATGCTACCCGCAGATGAAACAACCCCAGAAGCACTGTCACACCAGTTTGTATACGTTATAAAAAGGCCAAAAAACAAACTTAAGACGGAGAATACGTGTATATTAGGACACGTTTCTCATGATAATAGTACAATCATTTCGACATCTCCACGCAGCATTACCCACCTTAAGAGATAGGACGGTAAGGAAAGTGTGGGAAGAGCTTTTCACATAGGCATTGAACGATCACTTAATACGCAGGGCTTGAATAAAAATACTAACAATAATAATGCACATTTTGAGAGATTTCCAGGCAGGCACCTATATCATCTAAAGTAAAGTAGCTGCAGGACCGCAGCAAAGGTAAGAGGGAAATGCCAGTGGTAATAGCAACTGTAACAAAGATGTTAGGGATATTTTTCACCACTGGTCTGATTACTGCCGCTGTCTGGCAGGCTTACTATGCTTTTTATGTGATGGCATCCCCCGATACTAATGCTTCCCCTACCATGTCTGCAAGGAGCATGGCGTCAGGTGGTACAAGTAGCACCGGGTCAAACATAAAGAGGGATAAACGTAGTGGTTCCATTGACATACAGGGGGTGGACACTTACCTCACAGAATCCGTACACGTCTCCAACAACATGTGGTACAAGCACATGTCCAAAACTGGTAAGGACATGACAAAGGACAATTGCTATGTGTGCTCATTGATCCAATATGCCATGAGCACCTCAAGAACGTTTGTGGCGACTGAAGTACCTGCAACAACTGCAGGATGCCTGTTATATCTAGCATTGTTCCAAACACAAGATCGATTTCAAGGGAAAAGAGCAACACTAAGATGGAAATCAAAGTCAACCTACCCCTACGAAGACAACTTCATCAAAACACTTCCAATGTATGAACATTCCTGGCAGCTGACCGAAGGGCTCAAGTACATAACAGATGGACCCAACAAAGGAGAGACGAAAGAGGTTACACTGAACTATCTGCCATGCGAGTGGTATGCAAAAGAGGTTGCAGGTGAACCAGGATGCTGGGAAAGGCCACTAATATTCAAAGTCATCAGTGATGACAGTAGAAGAAGAAAAGGACAAATGCTACAAGGATTGGACAAAGAGTGCAGCACTGGTAAAATGGTTAGATAAAGAGGAAGAACCCATAACAATAATTCCACTTACAGCACCTACACTGTGTTACCAGCATGATGGAGAAATTGATGTTGGAGCAAATGAAGGGTGTAAGAGAATGATCAAGCTTCCAGAGGGGAGTGCAGGATCAGCAGAATTGATGGCCCACTATTGGGCCTGCAGAGCGAAAGCATACAACATCTTGCCACAGTTATGGAATGGAGTGTGCACAATGGCACACATCAACCTACCATCACTAGTAGTACCACAAAAGCACATCAACCTGGAGAATTTCCCCAAGATGGACGAAGGGAACAAAAGGATCACTGAAAATGGTAGGAAGCAAGCAATGGGGCGACACTACACACTTATCCAGGGTAAAAAGAAAAGGAGAACCATTGACAGGACGGTCAGACACAGCCCTGCGCGCCATTCCAACAGCATACAGGCTTTTTAGCAGAGCGGCAATGTTCTTTTCCTCCATCGTATGTCCAGGTGTGCAGGCATATGCAAATGCAAAGTGGCTCCAGATAACAAGATGGGAGCTAATGATGACAATTAACTCCACAGTTAACGGATTCAACGCAATCAAGGAAGAACTAAGAGCGATTAGGATGGTGGCCCTGCAGAACAGATGTGTGCTGGACATTCTGAAAGCAATGGAAGGAGGTGTTTGTGCAAAAATTGGAAGTTCATGTTGCACGTTCATTCCTGCAAACGACGAGGGTAACGGTACGTTATCTGAAGCGGTATCACAGCTGGCCAAGATGCATGCCACGATGGAAGAAGAAGCAAAAGGAGTGAAGAAGGATGGTAGCTGGTTCTCATACATCTGGTCATGGATGCCATCCTGGCTCTCAGATGGTCTCAAGGTTGTGGCAGGATGCGTGATTCTGGGAATGGCTTCTCTGATGGGGATAAAGCTATGGTGGGCAAAATCAAAGCGCACAGCTGAAGAAATGATCGGCATGCACGTCCTAATGCCAGCTGAAGACGACAAACATGCAGACGTCATCATCAAGGAACGTGAATGGCTGTGCCAGCAGATAGTAGAAGCAGACTTGTACCCATTATCTCTAAAGGTTGAGAACCCAAGGAACCCGAAAAGCTATGTTGGAAAGTGGGTTTATTGCAAGCCCAGTGGTGGATGTGTATACATGTACTGGTCATTTGAAGATCATGTAGACTGGTACGGACACTTGGCAGGTATAATGATGGTATGGCGAGTACGAGGAGATAAGAGAGTGGATCATTTTGTGGTTGACAAGTCGACCAGAGGGGGGACTGAAGAGGGAAAATGGGACGCTCCCTTCCCCCGATTCTCGTCCAGACCATGGCCTATGACGACACGACCTAAGCACCTGACGCGAGAGGAGTTCGACCTGCTCACTGCTGTCCTGGACGTCAAAATCCACTGTGGCCACGCCCTGCACACCCAGGCAAGCTGCACGCCATTCCCAGGTGGAGCTGGCACCGACCATATGTACCAACTCGATTAGACATCACCCACAAATATCGCCACCGTTAGAGATGCCATGACGACATAGCCAGTGAACAAGAACACACGTGCCACCCAGCACATGGATCAGATACTCACCAATCCACACAAAGAACATACTCAGTGCTATGACGTAGAGGACCACTCACACTCACATATGCATCGTTGTTATTTTTCACATAGGCCAACTACAGCACCGCAGAAACACAAGATGCCACAAGAGTTCATGTACCTGCTTGAAGACGCTTCCTCACCACTAAAACCTAGAAGATGTAACCGTGTATATGGACTAATGCATATGAATCTCTGTCACCCCTTGCGACCCCCATATTATGGACTATGTAGCGCCACCCCTGAGCCAGGCCAAGGTAGGCCGCAAAACCAGAGTCCCCAGGCCGGAGCAGCTCAGACAAAGCTGCAAGATGCTGATCACACCGAACAAACCCTGACGAGAGCCCCACAGCCAAGGATGCAATGTTGCAATCTACATGCCGCACTCCCCGTGCCAAGGTTACATCTGCCACTGCTTAACGCTCCTCAGAGCTGAAATACAAATCAGATGCCCATAATTCTGCTTCAGCCATGGTCTCACAACACGTGACTGGGCTGACCTGATTTGATGCCAAGCCCCAAGGACCAGAGAAGCTCTGGGGTCTCACGTCCAGGACACAGACTGCAACAATAAAGTGACAAGTTGGACACCAACAGCGATGGGAAAGGGAGACGCAACAGCCAATAATCAGACCTGTCCATTGTCTGCCACGGACACATAGTCACACATTGTTGCCAGCACCAGGTACACTGTGAGCTGGGAACAGCGATGGTCCCAGGCTTGGAGGCTCGTGGGTGGATCAATCAGAATACAAGGGGCTTACCACTGATGCCACTACAGTTTAGCCAATCACTAATGGTCCCCTTGTAAAAATTCTCTTTTAGCAACTATTAGGGACGACCCAAGTGTACCACCTGACCCTTTCTCTACCAATAACCTTTTCTTCTATATGGGTCTATACTGACCTTACCACTCGGGGTGCCGACCCGAGATATCGTTAGGTTTAGAGGCTAGTTTTCCCAGGTGATGCAGGCAGTCGCAAAAACGGCTAGAAAAAGTGCCTGTGAGCCCACCACGAACAAGACGTCTCCTGGGTACCTGTGATCCAAGAACCTGTCCCTGTCTGTTTTTTGCAATAAAAAGCAGTAACTCTTTGCTCTTGTATGTGTCTCATAATCCTATGGGACGCGGGAGGAGTTGGGGCCTCCCCAACCCAGAGGTCCGCGGACGGCCCTGCTGACCCCCGGGAAATTACACCGACACATAATTGACCGCGTCAAAGGCAGAAGAGAGATCAAGTAAGATGAGGACACAGGGAGTGTTCAAACCAAGGTTGGAGAGCAGATCTTCTCGGATGTTCAGGAGAGATGTTTCCATGCTTCTGGCAGCTCTGAAGCCAGACTGATGGTCAATGAGACAACCAACAGATTCAGTGTGAAGATTAAGCTGGGAGATGGCAGCTTTTCCAGGAGTTTGCCCAGGAAAGGAGTGATGGAGGAAAGGACTGATGGAGATTGGGTGAATGAATGGAGAGATGTCGACACATCTGATGAGTGGCATTCGTGCATATGAGATGTGCTGATAATTTAGCATGACATGCTCATGTATGTGTTGGAGTAGAGTTCCCTGCAGTTGGCAGCCATCCATGGGCACTCCATGCATGCTACTGTGTACACTTCCAACACATGACCTGCATTTAGGGAGGTGGTTTATGGTTTATGTGTGTGGTACGTGTTGGTATCACAGTACACATCACTGTCTGGTGGGTTTCACTGATGTGCCAGTACTTGTATGTGTGACAACGACATGTGACACACATCTCATTGGACACATTCACAGTGTCATGTATGCATATAGTCTATTATGTATGCTAAGCATGACTCACAGAGAATCACAGTAATGTGTGCATGATAACACAGTCATGCATTCCCTAGCCCTGGCTGGTGGTGGACATGGAGAGCAACAATATCTATGCATTAGCCTACTTGTGTAAGTTTGCCATATCTTATGTTTGACACAATTGTATAAATGAGCCACATCTTGCATTTAGCCCACTTGTGTAGGTTAGTCATATCTTGCATTAAACTTAATTGTGTGAGTCAACCACATCCTGCATTTAGCCCAATGGTATAAGTTAGCCGCAGAGCACATTAGCCTATTTGGGTACATCAGCCACATCTCACATTTAGCGTAATTGTGTAAGTTAGCTATACTCTGCAGTAAACCATTTGGGTACACTAAGCCATATTGCAGAGATGGAGCAAAGTACCACCATCCAAAGCTCTTCCCCCATTCTGCCTATATGTTGGGAGCCCGAATGTGAAACACATACATTGCCAGTAAAAATACAATTACTGAAGAGAATCCTGGAAGCAAGATTCCCATTGAGAAAGCCATACTTGCATACACGACAATATGATGGCCATTTGAATGAAATCCCGAAAGAAGTTGGAAAACTAAGCAAAAGGGAAGACTGGTGACATCATGAAGAGCAGAATTGACGCAGCCAGAAGAGATGCAGAGGCAAGAGAACATAAAGATTCTATAAACTCTAAAGAGGAGGTGTTAAAGATGAGCAACATTTCGGGTTTGAAATGAAGATATTCATGCTACAGAAATAATGTAGTCATTTTGTCATTTTACAAGTGTACAGTCGCAGCAACACAGGTAGACAACGTATTCTTTAAGGCTGGCTATGTATTGAATTGATTGAAGTGATGTGCCAACATATATATATATATATATATATATATGAAATAAATGTAAGGACTATGGATGATTCCACAAAGCACTTTAACAGAGTTGGATTCCGAAAGCAGAAAGATGTTTTCAGTTTGTCGCAGTTAGATATCAAAAACTCAACCATGGAGGTGGAACAAAGAAAGGCTTGGTTGGATCCACAACAAGAAGTCAAGGCCACCTTGGACCTGGACGTGCATACGGATAATTACAGAACGTGTGAAAAGAACAAACCTTCTGTCTTAAATGAGAGGCAAGAACATTGAAGACGTCAGAGGTTCATAAAATAGTAGTATTTTACATGCAGTAAGACTCAAAAACATGGTCTACAGTCACGTGGTCAGATGAACATAGGCACTATGATGAACTGTATCAAAACCAAGAAGACATATGCTACACTCCCTCATATCTCATATTCTCCAGCACAGAAAACATTTCCAAGGGCGAGTTCAAAGCTTTAATTGACTAGCAGGCTGCAAGTGTGATGATGGATGCCTGGGCTAATTGGTGGGAAGCTATGGTTATGACTAGCCCACCAGCACCTGTGTGCCAGCCTGTATGCTGCTTACGTAGGAGGAATATTAGAGAGTGGTACAAGGGTGTCAACCAATTATAGAGGGACACATAATAGGGAGCCCTATAGTTTGTATAACCAATGGGACGTTGTGTATTTGATGACGTCCGTAGTGACCTGCACTAGAGGAGGGCTTAGTTGCCCCACCTGATGTTAGAGACCCAATCACCTTCCCTGACCAGTATGGAATGTATACCTGGATGTTCCTTGTAAGCCTATCACCATTCCAAATAGGTTTCTGTAGTTTGCAACGTAGGTAGACATCAATGGTGACAAGCTTTTAGTATATAACTTGCTTTTTTTATTTGTTGAATTGAGTGTGAAGATCGAGCGAACATGTTGCTGTTCATTGTAACTCCCTGTTTTAGATAATTGACATTAAAACAGTCGCCCTTTGCCAACTTCCTGAGTCAAGTTTTGATTATTGATGTTTGAGTAATATTCTGCATCCCCATCTGTCTCATTGTATTACTACCTCATATTAAAGGGCTGGGCTACATGCCGAAGTTCACGTGGTAGCAGAGCTCATTGTTAAAAATCCATCGATCTAGTATGCTTTGGGATCCCCGTTAATATTGGCCATCCTCCACCATTTAACTGGAAGAACGTGAGGCTCCCTGTAGATAGCGGCCATTTAAAAATCTTGCAAGTACAGGTGGGGTGAGCCCCTCGTTTTCAAGTGAAATCCCTTCCCGACATCTACAGGAAGCTGAGCGGACTCAAGGCTCAAGCGGCTGGTTTGAGGAGGCGACCATCCCAAGGGTCAGAAGTCAAAAACACAAATGATGAGTAGGCTGAGTGAGGTGACAAACTGAATGAGCACCGAGTGGGAAAGAGTGAAAATGGGGATATAGTAACGGGGGGTTGGTTGAGGTATTTTATTATTCATTTAAAGACGAGGAGCGTCATAGTGTGAGACAAAGAGCATCACAGTGTAAGGTATATAAATGAGAAGCAATCTATATAGTAAGCCTGTTAACCTACGTCAAAGACGTCTAGAAGAAGCTTGTCCTTAAATCCAAGTGGTTACATAGGCTACGAACGACCAAGGTGTCATTAAATAGGACAGCTCATACGCCATCAGAGTCATTTATAGTGGCAGAAATACTCACGAGGAGCGTGGACTAAAGTATATGTGGGCTGGCCAGTCTGACAGTATTGTCTGTCTGTTTATATGTTGCATGATATACATGTGGTAAGGAAATTAAATATTGTGAAATAAGGAAGAAATAGACTGTGGTGGAAACGATGAGATTTGAAGAAAATGTATTATTTATTTATTGTTTAACTGATAATGTTCAGTGAATAGGTAGATTGAAGTAAAACGTGATACAGAGACTTGGAGCTGCGACTATTGGCGCATGCTCATATTGTAGTATTTTTCTGGAACACATTTATTTGTGTGAAATAACAGTAAGGGGGGATAGTTAATTGTGACTAAGTCTTGATGGAGGATATTTCTCTGCTCATACACTTGTGCAGACAGCTGCCGAAACACACACCTAAGCTTAAGCAATACAGTACAGAATGGGTTAAGGGTACGGCAGAAAACAATGTCATGCCATCGCCACAAGGGGGATCACTGTCCAAAGCGGTCCTGCAACATATGATGACATATTTGCATGCAGCATTTACCGGAAAGAAGTTAGAAAAAAGGTAATCAAGCTTAGAGCTTGGGAAAATGTACCAGGAGTAATGGGAAGACCCGCCTCCTGAGGACTGGATGCTTAACCAGTGTAAAGAGGGGGATGAAGAGCCTTCTGCTCCCCTACAGAGCCTGAAGTAAATGACAAGAGTACAAAAGATCAAGGATTATATCCTTTAAGAGAGCTTAAGGCAGCAACGGGGTATAGTAACTGCAGCAACGAAATTCTTGAATAAACTCCAAAAAGAGATGTGATTCTGAAAATCCCATGGGACAAGGAAAGAAGTGGCCGACCAGACATGTCTCAACATACAGAGAGAGAAATAAAAAGATGGAAAGGAGAGAAAAACAATGCTGACGAGGTAGCGCTCATACAGAACAGATGGATGGGCGGTCAGATATTGCTCAAACTTGATGGAAAGAACATTGAGGAAGTAAGGCAAGAGGAATATCAGGATGAACAGGATAAAAAAAGACAGGCAACGAGAGAAATGATTGCAAGAGGAAGAGGCTAAAAGAATCAAGAGGAAAGAGTAAAAATTATCAATTTGAAATGATGCAGTCGCAAGGCAAAGAGGGAAATTTGTTTAGCCTTGAGCATAGAGCTTTGTCTTTGGACATGCTGACTCTGCACAGAGACGAGAAAGAGGGAAGTCACAGGAATTGGGTACAGGATATGCCAGACGAAGACAGAGAAACCTTCTGTGGGGAGGAATGTGCTAGTGCATATGGTCCTAAAGGGTGTTCTCCTATGGACAGGGAAGCACGATGGCCAGATCTAGACCTAGCTATATCGAGGACACCAAAGCCACTGGTGAGGCTAGATCAGCCTAAAGGGCGATCCCATAGTGTGAGGGGGGACTCGCCACATTATGTGAGTAGACTATGGTCATTAACAGGAAGAAGAAGACGGTGTGGAACCACTGTCATTGCTCTGGACAAACAGACGGTGGGGGGTGAATGTGAATTTGGGCTCTCGCAGTTCCCACTGTTAGAGAAAGGAGGGGTCAGACCACAGTATATATCGTGGCCTCAGATGGATAAGGATAATTTAAGGTGTAAACTCCCAAGTTTAACGTTGGGTGAAAATCGATCTATGCAGTCGAAAAAATCACAGGATGAAATATGTTAGCTATAGGGGACATTATGGGTCTTCTAGCAGCTATTCTTGGGGAGCGAGCTGATAATATTTGGGCAAGAACAGGATACACAGGCATCACTGAGAATACTGCTCATGATGGAGCACCGTTTAATAATTGTAGAGTGGCAGTCCGGAAAGCCGTTCGAGTACAGTATCCAGACAAGTCAGATATGGGAGCATGTAAGATGCAGGAAGGAGAGGATCTGTTGATTTACATTCAGAATTTCCAAGAGCAATGGAGCTTGAAAATGCACAGGCCGTATGGGAAATCTATACCTGTATTCTATCATATATTATGTCAAGGGCTGCCAGAAAAAGTGCAGCGACAGCTCAAGAAATTGGTGGGTATGGAGGCAGAACTTTGTGACAGAAATACAGTTGACAATAGCGCATCATTGCCGTCTGTTACAAGAGAAAAGTCAAAAGAAAGAAGAAGGCAAAATGCCCGAGGAGGTTGGTACAGAAAAAGCTATCAAAGTATTCTATAGAAGGGGCAATGTTAACTAGTGGAGAAGGGCAGGGAACACAACAAACAATGGGTATGCCACAGGTGAATAACCAATGCCAGTTAGATCAAAGAGGGAATGGATTTGCACACGAGGTAGAGGCAACTTACATGGAAGGGGAGGTTTTCAGAACAATCAAGGGAACTTCCAGAGTACCCAAGGTGGGGTTCAGCCTATACAAACTGATAACCAAGGCATGCAGGGAGGACAAATTAGAAAGCTTCCTCCTGTATGTTGTACATGTGGAATGACAGGGCATATAGCGCAAACATGTGGGAGACAGGGGTATGAACAGAATGGGCAGTTCTCAAGAGGGAGGACCGCTTATCTGCCTGCATACAGCACACAAGACAGGGATGGATTTGCCTAAGATCAAACAGTATATCAAGCACAAGCAGCAAGAATTCAACAGGTTTTGCAACCACAGCAAGCACCATTGAGTCCACCACAAGGACAGTCACAGCATGCACCCATGCAGATACAGCAGAGGGCAAACACTGGACAGTTACTGACTCCTAGGATAAGGGGTGTCAACATGGAGGCAGGCAATCCTTTCACAGGCACAGGAATAAGCATGTACCCAAAATAGGACAGCTCACTGGGTGACTTGATGTCTTCAGTACTATCAGTAATGCCAAATCGTCAAGAGGAACCAAGGGTTGATGTCACGATAGGAGGCAAATCCTTTTCTTTTTTAGTAGACACAGGTGCAACTCACTCCTGTATACACCAGGGATGCATTATTTAAATGTTAGTAAATTCATTATGGCATTTACAGTATCGTTAGAACCAGAGGTGTTCATTATGGGGTACGTATTTTGTAAAATGGCTGCCTGGTTTAGTAGGTAAGACTATGAGAATACCTGGTGAGTTTCTCTTTAGGACAGAGATTCCCATGGACGAAGGGGTGGGGGGGGCACATTTTTCCCTTAGAGCTTCAAGCAGCTGTAGTACGAGGTGTTTTTGGCTATGCTCATAGGATTTGATGACAATGGCAGAACATGGAGCACAGTAATTGCTATCGGAGAAGGTTACAAATTAACTGACATAACAGATGAGGATATGTTTAAAGATGACCCATTTTATGATAAAGTGGTTCTCAAGATGAGCATTACATATTAAGTTAGATCAGAAAAACAAGAAATTCCACAAAGAATGATGAAAGCGAGACAGCGTCCTTTTTTTTCGATGAGGACACGGTGAAAGTGGCCATTTCATTATGGACTAGAGGCCCCTATGATGTAGGCCTATTAAAGGGGCTTGGAGAAGCTAAGATTAAACTGAATCCACAAGCAATTTTACCTCGAGCACGGCAATATCCTATGTCTCGAGAGGCAGACAAGGGTATTTTTAAGACGATATCCACCATGATGGATCAAGCCATTCTAGTGACATCAGAGTTACCAATATGTATGTGTATCCTGTGAAGAAATCGAAGGGGGGTCATGGCGTTTAATTCAGGATATGCTCCTAATTAATCAGTTTGTAGAAACTGAGTTTCCTCTAGTTCCTAATCCAGCAACAATCTTATGTAATATCCCTGTTGAGGCGCAATATTTCACTGTGATTGAATTGAAACATTTATTTTTCTCAATCCCATTGCCTAAAGATTCTCAAAATATGACATCATTCACGTTCAGACAGAAAGCACAAGACTACCCCAGGGGTACTGTGAGTCTCCATCAATTTTCAATAGAGTCCTGCAGATGGACTTAAGCAATATCAATCTGCCAAGTGTTCTGTTGCAAAACGTGGATGATATTTTGGTTTGCAGCACATCAGAAGAAGAGTGCAGATGCAACTCAGTTCAGCTAATGATTATTTTAGCTGAGAAGGGATATAAGGTGGATAAAGAAAAATTGCAGTATTGCCAAGAAGATGTGTTATACAAAGGCCAGTTAATTTTGTATGAAGGAAAGAAAGTTACACCTGAAAGGGCAGAGGCAATTTTGAAAAAAGCAAAACCACATACAATAAAGCAGATGCAGACATTTTTGGGAATATGCAATTATGTGAGGGCATGGGTATAAGATTATGAAAAAGGCACAAGCGAGTCACGAAAAGATTCTATGAACTGAGGAAATGGAGGAAGGGTTGGATGAGGTGAAAAAGACAATTTGCACAGCTCCAGTTTTAGGGATTCTGAATTATTCTGAGGGATTCTTTGTATTCTCACACACAAATGGAACAGTTATGATAGCAGTACTCACGCAGAGAACTATGTTGGTGTATAAGTCTTTAGAATATTATAGTGGGATTTTGGACCCAGTAATGAGGGGTCACTTCCCCTGTGAACAATCTTTGGCAGCCGCCGTATTCGCTATTGGGAAGTCTGTGAGCATAGTAATGGGGTGTTTCATTAATGATGTTTGTTGAGCATGCATTATTTGCTGTTTTGGAAAAATGTAAGGGTACAGTGACGTCTCAAAGAGCTTCTGCTTACCAAGTGGGGATATCAAATCCGGCGATTAAAATAGTCAGATGTAAAACAGTGAATCCTGCCACGTTTGTAGCCGAACCACTGGCAGATGACAAGCAGGCAAATGATTGCTCCAACTATGAGGAGTTTTATGATGAGATTTCGAGGGTGAAAGAAAATGCTTTAGCAGTTGGGTTGATTCTCTTTATCGATGGTTCTTTGAAAATTGATCAAACTGATGGGCAAAGATATGCAGGTCCCACTGTGGTAATGCACATGGCTAATGGGGAATTTGAAGTATTGATAAGAGCATGACTACCGTCTCCCTTTTCATCACAGACTGCTGAATTGGTGGTGCTGATTGTCGCGATTGAGAAAAATGCAAACCAGGAAGTAACCGTGTAAAGTGACTCTGCCTATATTACATCAACAGTGCACGCAGGGCTAGCAAATTGGAAACAAAGGGGCTACTTCTGAGCAGACAACACTCCAGTGCAACATGCCACCTTATTGTACAGACTTATTAAAGAACTACAGCTCCCAGTAGCCATTGCGATCATTAAGTGCACAACGCACACTAAGAGAGCAGACTTTATTTCATGTAGAAACCAAGCCGCAGAGGAAGAAGCAAAACAAGTTGCATATTCAGAGGATATTATGAGCTTTGATACACCTCATGTGAATGAAAGAATGGTGGTGATGATGATTATAAATGAGAGTGTTAATAACTTGTTGAAGATGCAACTAATGGATTTTCAAGGTGAAACACCACAGGATGAGAAAGCTCTGTGGACACGGAGGGGGTGTTCTTTATCCCCTCCGAGGCATTGTGGCAACAGTAAAGCACTGGTAAACTGGTGATGCCTTTAGCCTTATTAAGGGTGGCATTGGGACAGCTACACTACCCTTTGCATGTCACTAGGGAAAGCCTTACAGCAATTATTGTGAAGGAATGGTCCATACCAAATTTGTTAGAAAACATTGCATATTATGTAGTATATTGTATCGTATGTCAAAAGTTTATGGCTGGGCACACGCTGCAAACAGTCATAGGTGGTATCCCTCGACCAAATGGTCCTTTTCAGCATTTACATATTGACAATGTTGATATCCTGTAGGTCTGTCATGGTTAGACATATATGAGAGTGGTAGTGTGCCCTTTCTCAAGGTGAGTCAAAACAGGCCCATGCACATATCCAGATGCCACTTGAACTGCGAAATTCCTAGTTCGAGAAGTATTTCCTAGATGGGGAATATGTGCGATATTAAGATCAGATAAGGGACCCACTGTGTGAATGAAGTGTTCAAGCAGATTAGCTCATTGCTCAGTATAAAGCATAACTTTTCTTTGGCTTATCACCTACAAGCCAACGGGAATTGTGAGAGGCTCAACGGCCTGCTTAAAGAAAGGATAGCTAAGCTTAAGTTAACGTTGAAAAAAGGATGGCCGCATTGCCTGCCTCTTACATTATATGCGTTAAGGAATCAGCCAGGCTCTGGCCATCATTTTACGCCCCATGAACAAGTAACGGAGAGGCGAATGAGAGCACCTCTCACTCCTCCATGGAGGAGTAGAATGATACCCATACAACAGCAGAATTGTTAGGAGATGAGCTACATGCCTATTTAACAGGTATGACTACAAGTATCTCTGTCATTTCAGAACAAGTCAAGCGAATGGAGTGTCGGTTTCAGAACACAGATGAAGACCATACAGCAACCAGATCAAAAGAACTTTTACTGCCAAGACTTTTTTCCAGAGATCAGGTACTGATCCATAATTTTGTCCACAAATGTCATCAACCCAGGTTTAATGGCCCTTTCATTGTTAAGGATGTTACTCCATCAGCAGTACAGGTGCAAGGAAGACGTGCTTGGATATTCCTGGGAGACGTAAAGATATACATCGGTGAAACCACCATGCCTCCACCCCATTTAGAAGCAAGTCAAGGAGAAGTAGTCCAGCACGTGCAGACTAGATCGATGATGAGGAAGAAGGACGCAGAGACTGTCCAGTAGACAGATAAAGAGTTCATTGGTCTGTGGTTCTTTTGAGACACTCTTTGTAGCTGCTAAACAAGTGTGAAAGAAAAAGCTATTGTTCTTTAACCACAGGAGTTTGCTGACATTGGACTGAGACACATTGAAGTCTTGAGTAGAAATGCCAGATCTAGAGTACGTCTTTGATCATTCGAAGAGGGAGCAGTTCCATGATTCCTTTATCACTGAGTTTCTCTTTGGAGTTGTCCATGGTAGTACCTAATGGCAAAGTTCATCGGATCCTTCTTACTGTTTTCCTCTTTATTCTTCGTGCATATTCTAATCTGATTGGGAGAACTACTAATGTTTATGTATTTTTGCAAGATCCTAAAAATGGTCCAGTCGTGAGGAAATTGCTCGCAGCCATAATAGAGCAAATCCTCCAACTACCTGAGTACTGTATGGAAGACACAAATGCCTCTGTCTGGTGAAGACGCTCATAGACTTGTTGGAATGGTCTTTTATATCTTTATTGAAGAACGCCTGCATCTTGTTGGATGAGAAACTGACACACATACATTTCTGAGAGATCCTAGGATTCAATTGGCAATCAATCATTTGCTACGTAATATTATTGAGCAAGTTTGTCTGTTGTCTGAAACAACACAGTGAGCACCCTGATGGGCTTATTGAGTGCGGACATTCATAATCTGTTAACTTTGGTCTTTTATCATCTAGTGGAAGCACATCCTCATTTGGTTTGGTGAAAGGACAATTCTTTTCTATTCATCAGGAACCCTATCAACCGACCTGCCATCAGCCAGCCAGATTGCCCAATTAAAGTTTGGTTTTTCCTTCCTTAAAAGTAAAAGTAGAAAATGGATAACATTGATAGCAAAAATAATGAGGCAAACAATGAGAGACTGCCACAACGTGCAAGAGGCTATTGTTGTATCAGTTGGACTTATTGGTGCATCATTTACACATGCATTATTTTCATTATCATTCTACTTTCTCTCACAATACTTACCGTCTATTATGTAGATCCAAATAAGGCCGCAGTTCCTGTGTCTCTTCCTATGCAGCAGGAGGGTACAGAAGTGGCAGGTGTAAGACCACTGAGATCTTTTGTGATTGTTCCTACTCCAGTAGCTTATGTGGAGGCACCTAGTTATGTGGCAATAGTCACTAGACATACTTATTCAGGAAAGAATCTTTTAAAAATTCTTGCTGAGCACCAGATATAGATTCTTAGGGAAAGGCAAAAGAAGAGATCTTTTGTGACTAACCCTACACCAATAGCACATGTAATGACACGGACTGCATTGACACATGCATCTATGATTCCCCCAATAAGAAGGAAGTATGCAGGCATACTTCATGAGATGATTATAGCAGCTCAAGAGGCGAGAAGAAGACCTAAGAGAAATACAAGGGAAAATGATCATGGCTTGAATGATTATCTAGACAGCACAGCACATTTGGGAAACAACATGTGGTATCAGCTCATGAAAGAGGTAGGCAAAAGAACCTCAAAGGAGGAATGCTATGTATGTGCAGGAGTGCATATTAACGTATGGGGTAGACCAAGATATACATAGCCATTAAAATAGATGTTCAGACGGCACATTGTTTATCTGACATTGCCAAACAGCTTAATTCATTTGGGCAAGTGAATGGACAGATCCGGATGAAGAAGACAAGAGCAAGAGCAAGAGCCCACACTAAGAACCAAGTGATAAGATATGAACAGCCTGGACTGAAAGGGTCTGGAATTAGATGGGAAGTAAACAGAAGACTTGAAAGTCCAAGAAAATCAGCAGAAGACATTTGAAGATGGAAGAACAGAGGTCAGTACTTTCTCCAGATGGATGGGAAGAAGGAGTGGTTATCTGCAGAGCATGGGTAGTGATGGTACCCCATTCTGTAGATGCTCTATTGAACAGAACACAAATGCAACATCTTACATCAGCACAGTTAACAAGATACGAGCTGACTCTATTTGCACCGCATATCCAAATTAAGAGATTTTGCATATTAAATCCAGCCAAACTATTGCCTCTTCCGCAAGACATTGCTTGCAGTGACAAGATGTCACATTACGGCCACTATACCACAGAGCAAGACACCAAAGGCAGAATCAATTTAAATGACATACCATTGAAAAATCCACAAGGGCACCTGTTTTGCAATGGCTCCTTCTTCAAACCTCCGGATGGTACATCCACTGCTGCTTATGCTATAACTACATTAAGCACTATTGTGGAAACCAAACGAATTTTGCATAACTCCACGCAGGCCGCAGAGATTATCGCGTTGACTCGAGCTTGTGAACTTTCCGAAGTGCTTAGAGTAAATATATTTACAGATAGGCAGTATCCCTTTGGGGTGGTTCACAACTTCGGTAGATTATGGGAAGGGAGAGGTTATTTGACCTCACATGGAACTAAGATTCAACATGGCACATTGATAGTTTGGCTACTCTCAGCACTTGCACTTCCTACTCAACTAGCAATAATGAAGTGTGCTGCACACCAGAAAGTAACAGATGATGTGGGAAGGGGAAACGCTTTTGCTGACAGGATAGCAAAATATGCCGGTCCGATAGCACAGCGAGTAGGAGTGCTCGCTTTGACATCCCTGTAGAGCCTGCTGATGCAGGTTTGAATCCCGGCAGGGCCAAACTCAGCCTTTCATACTTCTGAGGTCGATAAATGATCACCACACACTGTGGATAATAATAAGCAGTGCTCAGATACCCGAGGGTTCATAGCGCTATATAAATGTGAAATTATTATTATTATTATTATTATTATTATTATTATTATTATTTTTATTATTATTATTATTATAGCCAAACAGAGTGCCACTGATTTGTATTCTGAAATGTATGTAACAAAAGAAGTCACCAACACTTGTATAATAGATGAAGGAATTGATTCTATAAAAAACATTCAAGTTGATGCCACTTCAGAAGAGTGTAAGCAATGGGCTGAGGGTTTAGCAAGCTTAGATGAAGAAGGTTGTTGGGTACACACAGACAAGAAAAGATGGATGCTACCCGATGCTTATGTCACCACTATGGTTATGATGGTGTTAAGTTTAGGGGTTGGGGGTAAAATTGTAAGATGGAGCCGCTGGTGGGTTTCACAAGTTTTTACTAGGTCAGGTTCACAGGTAAGTACATAAGGGAAGTAAACAGGTAATATAGGCAGAGGAGACATCCACCGGCCCCCTCATCATCTAAGTTCAGGCCCCAACTGACTTTGTGGAACACACAGACACAGTTCATCCATAACATTCCACACTAACATTCCATCAGGGGCTCATACATACATAACAGGGAAAGACAAGAGTAAGTAAAACACAACACATCTCCCCCCTTACATAACATTGAAACGATGACAATACAGGGGAATGGAGAAACTATGCAATTTGGAGTTAAACACTTAGAGAAAACAATGCACAAACATCCTCCTACAATGTGCTCATCCAAACAATCAAACTATTACCTTACAGAGACCTTTGCAGTAGCTACAAGAAGCCACACCACTCCTGAACTATCACCAGTACCATAACAGGCCTATTATGGAACTAACACTCGGGGACCAGCCCACCTTCTAACGCAATTCTTACTCCAATTTACATCACTACTGTACCCTACTTCATCATCCACCAACAACTGGTTGTGCCAACACACAAACAAACAGGGTTCTACCCCACTGACCGCCTAAAGCAACACTTACACACCTACACCACCATAGGTGCCAAAACTGAGCAACATCTGCTCACTAAGGTATTTAAACCTACACCACAATAGGTGCCACAACTGAGCAACATCTGCTCACTCAGGTATTCAAACCTACACCACAATAGGTGCCACAACTGAGCAACCATATGCTCCTTCAGGTATTCAAACCTACACCACCATAGGTGCCAAAACTGAGCAACCATATGCTCATTCAGGTATTCAAACCTACACCACCATAGGTGCCACAACTGAGCAACCATCTGCTCGCTAAGGTATTCAAACCCACACCACAATAGGTGCCCAAAAATGTTAGTTACTACCACCACAAACACTTCCTCATCACACATCTCTTACAAACCAAGCAAAGATAAATTGAGAGTACAAGAATGGTAAGCGAGAGTTCAACACTACTATCGAGTCCATATTCTTTACCCTACAAAGTCCTTTGTGTTTGATGAACCTGTGAATGAAAATGTGGTTAGCCAAATTAACATACATTACATTTGTGTGTACCTGTGAAAAAAAATTAGTTGAACATGTAATGCATCGGATGTAACAAAATTGCATTGACTTTGCTTTGAGTAATAGCAGGTTTTTTTTTTTTTTTTAACACCCCACATTTTAACTTTGTTCTGTGCAACTCGTGTAAGGACCTCAAATCACCGAAATGTACCATGGTGCAAGTACACCCAATCATCAAATGCACCTAGTGTGAGGACCACAAATCACCGAAATGCACCTAGTGCGAGTACACCAAATCACCGAAATGCACCTAGTGCGAGTACACCAAATTACCGAAATGCACCTAGTGCGAGGGACAAGTTCAACCAAAACGTGTACCTTGTACCGGGACCACACGTCCCACCAAAACACTCATCTCATCAGAATGCACCTAGTGCGAAAGCCACAAGTTCTCCAAAACTTGTACCTTTTACCGGGACCATACATCCCATCAAAAACTCATCTCATCAAAATGCACCTAGTGCGAATACACCAAATCACCGAAATGCACCTAGTGCGAGGGACAGTTCACAGTATCACTCCATATCCTCAATACCTTTCATTTAATTTCATACATTTAACAACACATTTCATAATTACTTTTCATATCTGAGTGCATTTCATATCATAAATTCATCTATCACTGTTCATTAAGAGTCCATAGGTGCTATGCATCTCTACCCTGCAAAAGAAAATGTATTAGCATGTAACCTACATAACATTACTGAACATTCTGCATAGTCATTTTTTTTTTTTCCATCACACTCATTCCCTGACTGCACCTGCCCAGCCAGGCGCAGAGAGAAAAAAAAACATGTTATACTATTTAAACGCATGTTATGCCATTTAAACACCACTCACAACACCATGCACTCAAAGCATGCTTCACATAACTTTGAACCCGTAAATTATTCAAATTTCAGAGTTGCTTTCACTATTATTATAACCTTCACATCTAGTACATTAAATATATAAGCACTGAAAACAGAGCACATCGTAATAACCAAGAGTGCTCAACTATACACCATTGTGAAGTAGTTACTGTCCATAAATTACTCGACGGCATCACACTGGCCTGCAGATGAAAGGAGAAAAATAAGCAGTACCTCAGATTCCGTCATAAGGAAATAAAGCAATATACATGTTCACAGGATGCGTTGTTCCTTCCATTGTTCATTCCTCCGATAGCATCTGCCGCAGCTACCTAAAATATATTCATTTTCTTTTTTTTTTCCTTTTCCTGCGCACCTCCGCACAGATCACTGTTCATATTACGTGACGCCATCGTCACGGCGGGGAACGTTATGATGTTGGTCACATCCGTACGCCTTCTACGGCATCACATCAGGCTACGTTCCAACGTCCTTTCCTCAATTGTTTATGTCTCCACATTCGAAGAGGTGAGACATCGCGTTCAAAGCGCACGCCATAAACTTTGCACATGCGGATGAGAACACACAGATGACAGCGTTCCAAGCTTCGCTGATACCCCTTAATGTTCTATTGCGTCACCATTGCTGCTCCAGCTGTCATGCTGTACGGGGCTGAAGCACGACAACCACATTAACGGTCACAGCTGAGCACTATTTCTGTCAAACCCTGTATAGGCGGAGCGCTCTGTTTTCACAGCATCAAGGCGCAATCGCAGTAAAACTTATGCCGCAACACGCCCGCAGCCTTTCACTCTTCAATAGCATATTGACTGCATCACCAGTCACGCAGCGCCGCTAGGGGTAATGCCACAACAGTAATTGTTTAAAATGCTTCACCAATGCTGTGTTTTGTTCCTTTCGTTCCACCGCCTTACAAAGCACTGATCATCTTAATGTCGTTAATCCCTAGCCCCTTCGCGCTGCTGCAGCATCCGTGCCAGTTACAAGAGTCAATACGAGGGTTGACAGCTAAGCCCTTGAAAAGCCGACCCTTCTTAAATTAACGCTGGTACAGGGCGCGCTTACCTCGGGGCCGGGGGGCAGCCGGTGGACGTCTCCTCTGGGACTCTGCTCCTTTCTTCAGCTTGGTGTCCCTTCGTTGGTCCGTTTTCCCTTTTTCCTTTTCTACCGTTTTGCTTTACTGCTTCTTTCTTCTTTTTCTGTTTCTTTAGCACACGACATCAAAGACCCTCCAAGATCCTCGTCGCCAATGTTAAGTTTAGGGGTTGGGGGTAAAATTGTAAGATGGAGCCGCTGGTGGGTTTCACAAGTTTTTACTAGGTCAGGTTCACAGGTAAGTACATAAGGGAAGTAAACAGGTAATATAGGCAGAGGAGACATCCACCGGCCCCCTCATCATCTAAGTTCAGGCCCCAACTGACTTTGTGGAACACACAGACACAGTTCATCCATAACATTCCACACTAACATTCCATCAGGGGCTCATACATACATAACAGGGAAAGACAAGAGTAAGTAAAACACAACAGATGGCTCATGGTCCAACCCATATATGTGCAAGAAAAATGTGTAAACTGCTAGAACCTGTCTGGGTAAATGTAAACATCTCAAAGACTGCTGAGCATTTGGTCCAAAATTGCATGGTATGCTTACAGTATAATGTGGGAAAGGGTACATCAACACTGAGGGGTCCCCCCTCTGTGCCCTTTGAGGTAATACATTTCGACTTCATCGAAATGCAGTGCTGCCAAAATTACAAATATGTTCTGGTAGTCATTTGTGCCTTTAGCAAATGGGTCGAAGCATTCCCTGTAAAAGATGCCACAGCAATAACAACTCTGAAAACCATGTTTAAGGAATATTTTCCTAGGTTTGGGTTGCCAAGGGTCATTTGGTTGGACAATGGTCCACATTTTATCCCTGCTGTTATCCTGCAAGCATGTGTGGGATTACAGATCTATAAACGGTTCCGTTCAGCCAGACACGCTCAGAGTGCCAGACTTGTAGAGCGTCACAATGGTATATTGAAGAACAAATTGGCTAAGGATTGCGCTAGTAGTAACTTGAAATGGCCACATGCTTTGCTGATAGATCTATTGTGTATGCGGACAACCCAAAAACTGGGCTCTCCCCTACGAAATAGTTATGGGAAGGCCAGCCAATATTTTGAATTCACCCAAGCCCAAGCGAATGAAAGACATGGAGCATTTTCTCCTTTCTGAATACTGTGACCAGTTAACTCAAAGCTTGTATTTGATTTATCAACAGGTGCGAGAAGCCCTCCAAGTAAAATACAAGGGGCCAGGTCATCGTCTTCGACCCGGTGACTGGGTGCTCGCCAAGGTTTTTGAAAGAGCATCCTGTCTCGAACCGCGTTGGAGAGGACCGTTCCAAGTCCTGTTGGCCACACAGACCACTGTACGAGTAGATGGAAAGAAACATTGGATACACGCGGCGCACGTTAAGAAGATACCATTTCCTCTGCCGCACGATGAAGAAGAAGAGAAAGAAATTGTTCACTTTGTTCCTCATCGCAAGCCTGTTCTGACTAACACCAAGGGTGTCCCAAAAACCCTTCCTGAGCCCATGGAGCCTGGGGAGACTGCTGTTTTGCCTTCAAATTCTTCTTTTTTCGAATCGTTCTGCATCATTGAGCAATCTTGCTTCTGTTTTACCACTTCCATCAGGAAGCAACAACATTCTGTTCGCAGATCACGCCGTACCTGGAGTATTGAGGTACGATCTGCGTCCGCGTCACTAGACTTACAGCCATACCACTCTCTTGCTGAAATGGAAATAAGTGGCAGGGACCAACAAAGTTACCTTGAAGCTAGATAAACAGAGAGGCTTCTAAACAGACTCTGAGAAACAAAACAATGCCCTTTTCTAACTCTACTCGTACGGAGAAAGCTATTGGTCTTGTGGCTGACAAAGAATTTGATCATCAAAGATCAGAGTCCATGAGGACCCATTGTTTTCTTGTTACAATGTTAATCGGTCTGACAGTTGTGTTTTCACTTGGGTTTTGGTATTTACAAGGGATGCGTCCATTTGATACTTTGTTACCTACTGAAATTGTTCCCACTATGTCTCCACCTTTCGTGCATCTGCACACTCTACCTTCTAGGGACTCCCAACACAGACAAGAGTTATCAAAATAACACACTCCTACTAATCATGAATGCCACCCATGCAATTCTAAATAGAAGGAATTGCTGGGTAGGTTCACATTTGCTATAGCACGGTGAAAAAGGGTTGGGCTGGTATATTCATCCTCTTCCTTTGACTACTGCATGCTACGCCTCACTGAGAGCACTATTTTTTGGTCATTGAAATGACAGTATTTTTGGGAACTTTGATGGGACTAATCTGAACGAATTCGAAGAACGAGTCCTGACACCTCTGGGATGTTCCCTTTTTGCGAATAGGAGCAAACTCAATGTTGCTTCTATTAGGCCTTCCGATAGACTTTCTAGACCTCTCCAATCACTAATTTCTTTCAAGATGGCTCCCGTAGGCAAATGGGATGTCATGCCTCCTTCCTACACTATCAATCATAGTCCCAACTCTGTTTCCTTCTGTATACAAAGGGATGGTTCTCAGCCAATGGGTACATTCGAAGGTTGTACCAATATTGCAAACCTAACTAGTGAGGACAGACCTTTGTATGTAGGTGATCCCGTTTATTTTGTCTGTGGCAATGAAGCTCATCCTTCGTTACCTACAGATTGGCAGAATAGTTGTTATTTGGGTAACTTGTTACCAGGGGTGTATGTAGCTAGCACCTCTTAGGTCTCTAGAGCTCGTCCAAGGCGGGACATGAATGGTGATACTCCTTCGCAGGTTATGAGTGATGTAGCAAAATCCTTTGTACCCTTTTGAGGACAGATAATGAACTCTGAGGATATTAGGAGACTTGCAAGAGTATTGGTGAAAACCATCAACAGAACTATTGATATACTATAGAACATGACGCTAGAGCAAAAAGCTATTAGATTAGTAGCCCTCCAGAATAAGGTGGTGTTAGAAGTCATCATAGCCGAGCATGGTGGGGTATGTAAATTGGTGGGATCCGCTTGCTGTGTTTTCGTACCTGACTCCTCCCCTACCATATTCAAGGCAATACAAAATCTGCATACCTTGAGTATGGAAGTACATGTCCCCAAAGGATATTGGGATCTCAGTGCTTGGTTTTGGGCCTTTCTACGTTCATGAGGTTGGAAGCTTTTTTCAGTCTTAGTGGTAGTTCTTGGTGTTCTATTGTTCTGTTGCTGTTGTATACAATGGGCCTAATTACGAGTCACCCGATCTGGAAATAACGGTTATTTCCATAATGGGTTATTTGCAGTCGTGCAGGCAGAGATGTCATTTCGCCAGGTCTGACCTGGCGGGTTTAACACCGCCCGCCTGCAGGCGGAAGTGGAAACATTGGCACCATCACAAGATGGTGCCGGTCTTTCCATGGTCCCCATTCCCATCGAGTCCTATGGGACTCAATGAGAATGGGTATTTACCGAATTCCGCCTCCAGAATTCCCGGGTCAAAGGGGTTGTAATACCCCAGTAATTCTGGGAATCACAGAGGCGGAATGGTAATTCGAGTACGGCGGTAACCGAGCCGGAAAAACCGGCAGGTTACCGCCGGACTCGTAATGAGGCCCAATGTCTTCCTGCCAAATGTTCAAGTAAATGCCCTTGGCTTAGGCCAAAAGGAGGGTTTGTTAAACCGTATTCGCATATTACCGCCATGTTATGAATATTAGCCTAAGCCCATTCTTGTTACACAGAAAACTGCATCTGAAATGTTCTGCTTTTCGATCAATGTCGCCGCCATTTTAAGAAATGTCCGCCATTCTGTTTCTGTGGTCTAAAATGGTGGACCGTGTTTTCAACTTGCAGCCGGGCTGAACGACCTTTGAGTTCTGTTAATGTTTAGGCTGAGGAAGAGCAGACTGTTTGACCAATGTAAAGAAACATTGTGACTCGAATGAACTGCCATCCAAGTGTTATCTGAGCTCACAAGCCACATCCTCATATAAACAATGGGACAATGGAAAACAAACTCAGATCGTGTGTTCTGGCTGAACTGCATTGTAGCGATTCTTGGAAAAAGGCTTACCGTGGATCAGAGAACCAACAGCATCATTGTAACTTCATGGACATGTAAACTTGTTTAATCCATTGTACAATATTGTTAAATTTGTCATATGAACTGGACACACACTCTAGCCAGTAACTTATTAGCTTGGAAAGAGGCTGGACAATATTTCAAAAATGGTATAAATATGTATAAGTTTAGATGTCCAGCACTCCCACCCCTCACTGTGTCTGCTGGTACACACTGTGAGGTGTTGGAAGCCAGATAGCTATCTGTTTTGCTTTGATACTGTACAGTAATAAGATACTTGTATCTTTTCAACCTGTGATTGGCGCATTTCATTTGTGGTACTAAGCCTCGATATTTCTTTGGTCTTTCAGAAAAAGATTAGCACCTTGACAGAGGTCATAGAAATGCTGATGAAGTTATACGTTCAAATGATAGACGAAGTAGAAGACATCACTGATGACAGTTGTTTGCATCACTCTTTTTGTGGGTTCCACAGTTCAGGGCAGATATATTCAAGTTCCTTGATAGTGATGCTGATGCTTGGATTCTGTGTGATCAGGATTATAATCTCATAAAGCAAGAAGACTGCCAAGAAAGCTGTGGGAATTAAGATCATGATTGATGTTGAGTCGGAAGGAAGACTAAAGAACTGACAGACAAAGAGATCAGAGACTACATAAATGCCAGAATCCATTAACTGGAGGGAACAAAGTTCCTCTAACCAAAAAATCACAAGAAGTATGTGGGGAAATGGATTTACTGCAAGCTCAGTGGACAATGCATGCTTATGTCGTGGAGTAAGGATAAGCATGTGAAATCAGCAGGATGACTGATGGGAGTCATAAAGATATGGGTCCCAAAGAAGCATTTCTTCAGACGAGGATGTCTGGATGTGAAGCTGAGAGAGTGGTTGATGAATCGCCCAGGGGGAGGAGTGTAGGGATGGAGCCAAGTACCCCCATCCAAAGCTCCTCCGCCATGTTGCCTATATGTTGGGTGCCAGAATGTGAAACACATGCATTGCCAGTAAGAATACCTATACCGAAGAGAATCCTGGAAGTAAGACACCCATTGAGAAAGCCATATATGCATACACAACAATATGGTAGCCATTTCAATGAAATCCCAGAAGAAGTGGGAAAACTAAGCAAAAGGAAAGACTGGTGACGTCGTGAAGAGCAGAATTGACACACCCAGAAGAGATGGCGAGACAAGAGAACATCACAATTCTATAAGCTCTAAAGAGGAGGTGTTAAAGATGAGCAACATTTCGGGCTCGAAATGAAGATGTTCATGCTACAGAAATAATGAAGAAGTTATCAGGTCATTTTACAAGTGTACAGTCGCAGCAACGCAAGTAGACAAAGTATTCTTTAAGGCTGGCTATGTAGTAAATAGATTGCGGCAATGCACCAACGTATATATATAGGAAATGTAAGGGCTATGGATGATTCCACAACGCACTTTAGTAGAGCTGGATCTGAAAGCAGAAAGACGTTTTCAGTGTGTCGCAGTTAGAAATTGAAAACTCATCCATGGAGGTGGATCAAAGAAAGGCTTGGTTGGACCAACACCAAGATGTCAAGGGCACCTTTGGCATGGATGTGTGTACGAACAATTACAGAACATGTGAAAAGAACAAACCTTCTGTCTTTTATCAGAGGTAAGAACATTGAAGACATCAGAGGTTCGTCAAAGAGTAGTATTTTAAATGCAGTAAGACTTGAAAACATGGTCTAATGTCACGTGGTCAAATGAAAATAGACACTATGATGAATTGTATCAAAACCAAGAAGACAGAGTATGCTGTACTCCCTACTATTCTCCAGCACAGGGAATATTAGTTCAAATCCTTAATTGACTAGTAAGCTGAAAGTCTGATGATGGATGCCAGGGCTAATTGGTGGGAAACTATAGTTATTACGAGCCCACCAGCACCTGTGTGCCAGCCTGTGTTCTACTTGAGTAGGTGTAATATTACGGAGGGGTACAAGGGTGCCAACCAATTATAGAGGGACATGCAATAGAGAGCCCTATAGTTTGTATAACCAGTGCAACATTGTGCATTTGATGACCTCCGTAGAGACCTGCAGTAGTGGAGGGCTTAGTTGCCCCACCTGATGTAGAAACCCAATCACCTTCTCTGACCAGTATGGACCGTATACCTAGATGTTCCTTGTAAGTCTATCACCATTGCAAATAGGTTTTTGTAGTTTGCAACGTAGGTAGACGTTAATGATGATGAGTTTTTAGTATAAAACTTGCTTGTTTTATGTGTTAAATTGAGTGTGAAGATCGAGCGAACGTGTTGATGTTCGTTGTAACTCCCTGTTTTAGATAATTGACATTAAAACAGTCGCACTTTGCCAATTTCCTGAGTCAAGTTTTGATTATTGATGTTTGAGTAATATTCTGCATCTCCATCTGTCTCTATGCATTGCTACCTCGTCTTAAAGGTCTGGGCCAGTTGCCCCAATTCAATATCCTGCATTAAACCTATCTGATGAAGGTAGTCTTATATTGCACTCATCCTACTTGCTTATGGTAGACATTTGCTGCACTTAACCTATTTGTGCAAAGTAGCCTTTCTTTTCGTCAGCCCATCAGTGTTTGCCAGCCATAATCATCCATCTGTGTTAGTTAGCAATATCTCGCATCTAGCCCATCTGTGTAAGGGAGCAATATCTCACTTTTAGCCCAATTGTGCTAGTGGACCATATCTGACATGAAAGTACTGCGGGCCACCGTGCACACATTACCCCTGGAGGAACGAGAGCGGGTGGTTATTGCTACACACCAGAATGTACGACCAGTGGCGTCACTAGAAATCAATATTAGGGGGGCAAAAATACAACATGGTGGGGTGGAAAAATAATCAGTTTAACAGAAGAGTTATCCCTCATACCTCTGTTTCAAATGATTGTCACTGACAGTCTGCTTAACAGATGAAATATCACATAAAGGGGCCAAATACAGGGGGAAAGGAGGCAACTGCTCCCTTGGTTCTTTATAATTATAATTTGTCTTTTATAACACGCTTAATACCAGACACCAGTTTCTAAGCACAAGACCGGGAATCAAACATGTGTTGCTTTATGTTGTTTTGCTTCCAAGATCAACACGTTGCCCCTGAGCTATCCTCCTAGCCTAAAATGCAATGGTTGAAGCAATATCACTTTTCCCCAGTACAATTGTTCATAGTTTTCAGTTTCTGCCTGTAAACCCCAGTGGTGGCTGGTGAATTTTTTAATTGGAGGGCATAAAAACTTCCCCCAGATATGCCAGTGTGATGGAGTGTAGTGAGGGAGCCCACACCAATAAAGAGATTTGGGGGGGCTTCCCACCCGGAGATCCACAGATTGTATTTATTATAATTGCTTAAAATGCTGCAAAACCTGGGTAAAATACGAAACAGTATGCAATTGGTTTTATACTGTAAAACATGAAAAAATCCAATAGATGCAAGTCACCAACAATGCAGAGGAGAATTTTGCCAACACATTTTCAAGTTGCTTTTGGCCACAATATATGCCAGTGTAAAAACATTTTCACACTAGCTGCACTCATACATTTCCATGCTGGCTGTACCAATATATGCCAGTATTCCCATTTAAGCACATAGTAATGTTTGCTTCACGCAAAATGCCAGTAATGATACTATAAGAAGTCATGTTCATGCTTGTTCTGCCAAAATATAGCAGTATCCCCACGTAGGAACATACTCCAGTTGGCTTTACCATTAAAAATGCCCTGCCACAGTATGAACATATGTCCAAATTGGCTGCATTAAAATGCAATTCTAACTATATAATAAAACGTATCATGCTTGCTTTATCAAAGGTACCCAATACAAGATGTCATGCTTTACTGGCTGCAACAAAATGCCAGTCTAGCCATGTTATGTTGTTATGTTAATTATATTTATAAAGCGTACGCACGCCGAAGCATCTTGGCGCTAGGAATGATGTAGGAAGTTTTAAAAACTAGCTAGTAAAAAAGGACTATTTTAAAAAGGTATGTTTTTAGAAACCGACGAAAGGTGAGGCACATTAGAGAGGCACAGCTCCACCTCACTGATGAGGACCGACTAGGCCGAAACACATGTCTGGGTTTGGTGTTGGTACTCTTGTTCAGAGAATTGCCTGCCATTTCGGTGCTGGTGGGACAGTGGGCCTCATTACATGGATGGCAGAGAGCATGGTTCATGCTGGTAAAATACCGGCACCGCCTTGGCGGAAAGGGAAATTACCGCCCCATTCCAAGGTTGGCGGGGCGGTAATTCCCCCTTCCAACATTGCCCTTCCCCATTCACATTTTTGCCCTATAGGGCATAATGGGAATGGGGAAGGCGCTAATTACGGTACCGCAAATTGCGGTACCGTAATTAGCTCCCTGGGTCCCTTTGCGGGTTGGTTTTTAATGCCTGCAAAAAGCAGGTGTTAAATTCCCCAACCCGCAAAGGGACCTCGTAGTAAGGCGGTAAGGATTTACCGGTACCGGTAAAATACCGGTACCGGTAAACCCTTACCGCCATCCGTGTAATGAGATCCAAAGACTGATAAGTGTATTCTCTTATGTGGAAAGCATAGTGAACTAAAGGGTGGTTGAGACCATCCCGGGGGCCATCCACCCAAGAACAGGTCAATGGGCCGCGTTCGTACCGGTAGGTTTCCCAGACCTCTTTATGCAAATTTCGAGGCACAGTAGCACTTCCCTATCGCACATACAAACATGCAGTTCCTCAGCTAGCATCCCCAAGGGGCAATGCAATGTTAGGGATGCAAAACACCCCTGGCTTTGCATGGCTCATTAGATATGCAAGGCTGGGGAACCGAACTGTCAAATGGAAGCCGCGTTTTCCTTTAACAGTTCAAGTCAGCCGAGGAGTGCTCTCTCAGCTGCAAAAAGCAGCTGAGGGAGTTCTCAGTGTTTACACTGGACTCAGACCTTGGCTCCTCCATAATTGATTATGGTGCCCGTGAGTCGGGACCCCTCTTCCATTAGTGAGAAACCACACTGGTACTACATATATGAATCTATGCACAGGGTCAGTGTTGATGGATATCAAATACTGTTGACTTTGAAGTCATGTACATTATCTGCACTGTTGTTAATGTAGCAATTTTGAACACATTAAGGGATTCATAGACATGTCCTACAATAGAAGGCTACCATGGTAGCTCAGCAGGTTGAGTGACTGTTACTAAGATGTTATATATTTAAAACTGGCTATACATCTTATGACTTTTTGCAATTCCTTTAAAAAAAAAAAAAACAAGTGCTATTAAATGGGTTCAGTCTGGGATGGGTTGAGGTGGTAGTTTGCTTTATATTCAGAGTGAGGGTGGGGTACTTTTTGCCTCTGTAGTAAAAATCAAAAGCTGGCTCCCATGATCTGATGGTTTAATTTCCTAACAACTGCTGTCAACACAATAGAAACATTTATTTGTGATTAAGCAGGTTGACAAGCATATACAAGCTTTGGAAACTTATCCTGTGATAAAACCAAAGGAAGGGGCACACACATGACAGGGTATTTGTGTAATAGTCTGATAAAAAAAACATTTTAAAGAAAAGTATTGAATGTAAGTTTAAGAGCATGTTTCAGTTTGGAAAAGTCTTGTTTTGTTTTTTTTTCTAGACAAATATAAGATGCACATTTGGAAAACAATTGTGTGCCCAGCATGTAGGTAGGCTACCTTTAGCAGTGATTGCCCCACCCCAGTGATATTCATGGCCTATTGATTCCTGTGGTGCCCCTTTCAGGTCAGAAGAAAGAACTTGGGCTAAACAAATAAAGCCTGAAAATGCGCGAATGACGGCTGAACGAAGGAGGCAACCGGAAAGAGTTATTTGCCAGACAGGGGCAGGTATTCAATTAGGATGGGCAAAGCAGTCAATGTGGGGGGTGATTGCCCCCTTATTCCTCCCTTTAGGGACGCTTATGTGTACGACAGTGGAAGGGATATGGGCTGCAGTTAGTCAGAACCATGGGGGTTGTAAAGTTCCTGCTACTAACTAACCCTACTAAAAACTCATCCTTCTGCATACACCTTCTCAAACTCTGAAGTACACGCAACCATACCTCTACAGCAAAACAAAGCGCAAGCACTTCACACCACCACAACAACTAAACCAACCACAAAGAGCCTCACCCAACACCACATGTCGGCTACCAAATGACAAACATACCTACGCTCAGTGAGTGGTGACACCAAGCTGAAACTGCCAATAGCAAATCACAGCTCTCTTGCTTGTTACTCCTGCTGAGTTCTACTAACTTGCCTGCCTCCCCCCCTTGCTTTACAGACTCAGCAGAGCACCAAGAGACCACTTAGGTGGCATCAGTGCACAGTATAAGAACCTTTAACTTAACGTAACATAACATAGAGGAATAAGGCTGTCTACGAGATGGGACAAGATGTGGATGGGAAATAGATGTTTCAGTGAAGAACATTTCACATTCTGAGTGCCAATGGAGCAGTGGCCTTGCAAGCGTGCCTTCGTCATTTCCATTTCACACTCTCCTCACACATGGTTGAGATGCATGTGATGGGGACCAATCATGTATTTGGAGGGGGCCATTGTTGCAATGGTGGTTTGGAAGATCATGGCAACACATATACCTGCATGAAATTGTGTGTTAGCAGATATGCTGGACAGACTTCCACATGTTGCAACAAGACAAGGTCGGAGTAGAGTAGAGGCTCACTGATGATGCACAGACCTCCATCCTTCCACTGATGGGAATCACTCTCAATCCTGTCGGTGTGTATGTTGTGAGAAACCAAAGGGTGCCTCACATGCTAGTCCTCTGGGACTTGTCATCCAGGTGACCAGGACACAGCCATCACTTTTGGATCCAGTTCCTAGGGGTGGACCAGTGTGGGAGGATCACCTGGGTGAGGGGTCTTCGGGGAGTGGGGGTGAGCCAGCCGATGGTGAGACTCGGTATTCCCCCCTTTTCAGTTCATCTACCCCATCCTATTATTTAGAAAATTCTCCAGGGTCCCAACTCCTTCTTACACAAACACTAGGCAGAGAAAGAGGTTGACTGAGAGTAACAACATTAACTTTCACACATTGTACTGGACATGACCCATTAACTGGGTCAGGCAAAGTCAGGCACTTAACTCTAAGTTCATACACCAATTAGCTCTCCTCACATAAATAAAAGGCAGAACTGAAAGACACACTCTGAGCCAGGTGGAACATGAGTATGAGCAGGGATTCCCGGACAAAGGCAAACCTATTGGAGCAGAGTGACTGACCAAGGGACGAGAACACAGGTAAAAAACCGCAAGAGTTCCCTAGTGGAGGTTGTGGCCTCTGACAGGCCGTGAAAAAGACACATGGAGGAGGGCGGGGAGGGTATCACAGCAGAATAGCTTTGCCAGCAGGTAAGGTTGTGCACTATCAACCATGTTCTTAGCTGGTAACGCTTGCCCCCAAATAGTAGCATGCAGTGGCACACATAGGGTCTGCATGTATCATGTGATTTGCTGATGCTGACTGTAACTAAAGATGTGAGTTGGGCTGCTACATGTGTGTGTGTGTGTGTGTGTATGTGTGCGCACACTTGATCACCATGCTTGAGCTTTGGGTTTCTGGTTACACTTCCACAAAGGACAGCAGGCTCAGCAGGTCGGTAGAAACATTTTTGAATGTAGAAATGACTGCATCTTTTTTGGGGTTATTTCTCAGAGTTTGGGGAATTGTGTAAAGAAATATAGGGGGGGCTAAGGGGAATAGTTACTGTGGGAAGTAGAGGAAAGGAGGGGGCTCTCCCCCGGCATTTGACTCGTAGGATACGGCAGCATCCAATCATCGTCACTATCTGGGAAATTTGTGAAGGAAGAGCAAAGACATGCAAGGAATTATGAAGTTGGCATCCCCCTTGAGCCACATCTGGGCACCACGGATTCAGGAAGAGATCTCGGACCATGGCAGATTTCTACAATGGTTCGAAGCGGGCCTCGAGAGGGTAGGACAACTTTGGAAGGGAGGTAACTTCATCACGATCACTGACCTCGAAAGTGCACTAGGTATAGGAAAGCTATTGGTTTTCCACTTTCTTCAACTTAAGGGTACACTAATGAGGGAACAATGGAAAGAGAAAATACAAAGGGATCTCACCCCCTTTGAAGTGCTTCTTGATACTCTCACTGTAACTAAAGGGCTGATCTCAGTCATGTGCAAAACTCTGATAGACGCTGTAAAGGGATCTACGACCAAACTCAAGAATAGATGGGAGACAGATATGAACATGGAAATTGATTCAGACCTATGGTTCAAGATGTGTAAAGGTACCTCATTTGGTATCAGTTGCCTCCCAGTATAAGCTGCATGCTACTAAACTCCTTCATAGGTGGCAATATGACCCCCTTAGTCTGTCCAAGATGTTTCAAACAGTGAGTCCCCTATGTTGGCGTCAATGCGGTGAAATCGCAAATTATTGGCACATGTGGTGGGGGTGTCCCCAGGTAAGAGTGCTCTGGAATGAAGTTCTTGGTTGGATCCGGGATATAGAAGGGATCCAACACGAACATATGCCTCTTCTGGTGTTGTTTGGGTTGATCGCCCCCCTGCTCATAGCAGCACAAGCATGTATAGTGATCAAATAGAAAGCAGTCATGGCCCTGAGTAAGAAGGAGTGGGAAAATATTGCCACTAGCATTTGTTTGATGGAGAGGATCACTGTGGCTCTACACGGGAGATCCGCACAATATCAGACATTATGGAAAGACTTCATTGCCAAGTACGTTATCAGGCCCTAAACATGTGGATAGGAATTCCAACAGTGAAATGTCGTAACATATACAAGCAGGGGATGGAGGGCAGAGTGTCGGGAGACGATGGGCACACCTGGTACATGTGAGATAATGCCATGGAGAGCACCTTTGAACTTCTTTGTTCGCTGTTCATTAATCTATAATAATGTAAGAGACACAAATCTGAATATATGTGGTAATCCAACGATAAAGACCTAAAGGTGGATTAATTTTGAGCATAACACTGTCCGGGGAGGGTGGCGGTAGGGTGAGGGGGAAATTTGTTCTGAGATATGATTCTTAGGACCATGGGAAGGAAGGTTTATGGGTTTATGGGTTTGCCTTTCTCTGTTTGACAACCATGTGTTCAATGGTACCTGTACGATGTTTCATTTGTTACGTCGAAAACTAAATAAAGCCAAATAAAAAAATAAACAAAATTTTGGTCATTTCTACATTTAACATTTTAATGAATATCCGGCTGTGCTGGATTTATCCTCCTCGACTTATCGGCAGCCTCTAACACCATCAACGACACAATCATTCTCATTGAGAGACTCCACTCTCTAGGCATCATGAACTCTGCATTAAGATGTTTCACCTCTTACTGTGCTGACCATTCAGACATATTCTTCTTACCACCCTTCTCATCTCCCTCTGCCTTGTCTCCAAGGGGGACTTCCAGGCGGACTCCCTATCAACCCTACTCGTCAACCAGTGCCTGAGCCCCCTTCCCTGCTTTATCCGCTCACATGACCTGTCCTGCTACAACTAAGCAGATGACACCCACATCTTTCGAGGATACCCAAGACCCTGGCTACTCCCCATCCTGACCTCACCATGGGCCGCACAAATTTCCAACCATTGCCTGACAACACACCACCTCCTCCTAAATCCTGGTGGAAGCAGAAACCTGATTTTTGGTAATACATCAATCCTCTAACAACCCACCCACTGTGCTCCCTAGAGACCACTGCTGCAGCATCCAGCTCATTAAGAATAACCTGGCATACACCATGGATTCTGATGGAGCACTCTTCATCTCATGAACGCTGCTTGTGGATCCTGTCATCTACACCTCCACATCCTTACATGATCCTTCCCTTACCTATCCTACCATCACCAGGTCATGGAATAGTTGGATAGCATCCTCTCCCACCTAGACTGCTCTTATTACATGTATGTGGTGCGCCCCTGCCTATCAGGTCAGAAAGCTACAACAGACGTGGAACAATGCATCCTGCCTCACCCTTGAACTCACTCCCAGGGAACACATGACTTCTTCACTCTGGGTGCTCCATTGGCTTCCCATTGTCTGACACACCACCTTCTGGTCCATTTTCATCACCAACTGTGCCCTCCACGAGATGCACCTTGACATTCTCCAACACTGACTCACAGGTTACCAACACAACAGAAACCTCACATCATGCTCTGCATTCCTACTTGTGATCCCTTCCTTCAATTTCACACTAATTGCAGGTACCGCTTTCTCCGTCCATGCTTCCACACTCTGAAAGACGGACAATGGCCACAACCCATGCAACGTATGAGCACTAATTGTCCTGCTGGGGGGTACCCTGCTGGCCCAATGGCAAAGTTTTACTGCATGTCATGCCTGTGTTGGTTTTCAAGAGTCCATTTATTTTGCCACACGGTGCCTGGCCAAAAGGAATACATCAGCTCACGTCAACATAGGTGGCAGGACAGCCTGCCTGTATGTCTCCCTGAACTCCAAAGGACCGATTGAGCACACGTGGACCATCTAGTTTTGTACTGCTTGGCACATGTGGACCCCTGACATCTTTTACCTGTATTACACCTGCAAGTCACTTACTGTTAACTGTTGGTTTCTGTATGTTTTCTCATCTTCAATGTAGTGCATGACTTTTCATTTAAACAGTGTTGCCCAAATCCTGCACTGTACGTGACTGGACTGTATGTCACTTTATATTGTGGGGACGTGCATGGGAAACTTCATACCCTAGCCACAGCGCCTGTTCATCTGTTGTCCCTGCAAGTGTTTGCACTACATACTATGATCCCGGCCGCCTTCCTTGGAACAGCTCATCCCGGGGGTGGGCTCTTATTGAGGTGGAAGCGACAGCTGGGGAGTGATGACCTGTCCATGAACTATTGTGTCCAACAGGGGGGTAGGTGAGTGGTGCGAAGTGTGGAGTGGGGTGGTGACACAGCATTTTATGCATGCCGAATGAGGACCTGGGCCTCTTTCTGGGTTGCCTGCCATGGTGTGTTGACCATGTGGGCTGGGGACTGCAAAGCTGTGGAGTCCTCTGTAGCAGGTCCCCTTCTTTTCCCTGTCGGCCCTTCACCTCTCCCCCGATTGTGATCCTTCACCTCAACCTGTTCAATGTGCCTCCTGACCTCTCTGCCCCTGCTTCTTTCTTGTCCTCATGTTTTGTCTCTGTCTTCCTCTCTTCCACCCTTCTCTCAGCCCTCACCCACTCTAACAGCCCCCTTCTCTCCCACCAGCAAATGTCCTTCTTGCTCACCATTCCCTTGCTCTCTGCTCACTCCCCAGCTCCCCAGTCTTCCCTCTGTTTCCACTCCCCAGTCCCTCTTTCCTTCTTGCCATTGACTCTTCCACTTAAACTTTCCCTCTCAAGCCCTTCCCCTTGTCCCCTGGTGTCCCTTTCTTTCCCCTGCATCCAAAGGTACCCCACAGGCCCCTGGGAAATCTGACAGTGGGTGTGCCTGATTTGTATTATTGCCATCAATGCCCACTTTGTGCCTAACATACTCTATTGGCAATGTCTTTACTTCACTGCCATTGATTACTCTGTTCCTCAGTTGCAATTTTGGTGTGTTATATGGTGCTCATACTCATTGATGTAACCTCGCTGACATTGCCAGAGGGGGGACCCAGTCCACCTGTGCACACAACGCCCTCATCCGGTTGATTGATCCCTTATCCTGAACCATGACTCTGCTTGGGGTCACCCACACCCTATTCTGGTGTGGTTCTCACACTCATGGCTGCAACTTTAGAAAATGTGTTCCACCCACCTTGGGACTCTGTCAAGGGTATGCCCCCTGAGGTGGGCCCCATTACATATGTGTCTCCCCCCAACAGGTAGAGCAGAGGCTGGGCATCCTGGAAGCTCACAGCTGAACAGTTCAGAGTGGATAGTTTTGGGCGTTGTTTGCCACAGTGAGGGGCCTCTGCCATGCGGTTCAGCCTTTGCGCCGCTGAGCATGTATGTGCAATAGTTCAGACAAATCATTCTGTGGGGTGCCAATCCCCACTGTAACCGCACTGTTGATGGCATGTGGCATGACCCTCCCACTTTCAGTTGTGCCTGAGGCCAGTCTCTCCCCTTCCACCACTATCCGCGGTGCAGGCTGACCTGCCAGTGCATGTGTGGTTGACCTGTCCATCCCGCAGTGTTGGGTGTTTGAATGCTCTGTTGTTTCTGTCCCACAGATGTACCTGAGGATGTGTAGATCAGCCTGAGGTGGGTGCAAGGTAACCCAACCTGCTCAAGCATGTGTGGTTGCTGTGAGGATCCAGCCAGTGGAATTTGCTTGTCTCAATGAGTGAGCCATACACATATTTGTACACATGACTAGTACAGTGAAAGTGCAAATGGCTCATTGAGTTAGTGATTTACCATTTGATGGCTGGCTCTGATTCCATGGTGAATGCACAGCTAGTACATGCCAGCAAACCCTGATCTCCTAGGATGCATGTATTAATCAGACCTAGACTAATATGTCATATCATGTCCACTTCGGTGACTGTAGCTACACTTGCTCAGTTCACCCCCTGCCCTCCTCAGGACAGTAACCATACATAGTATTTTGTGGCCTGTCAAATTCCTGTTCCTACCATGGTGCTCACAGGTAAGTGTGCATCATGTTTCAATTCCTGTGAGTGAGCCTGGCAAACAGCCACCACATCCAAGGAAGGCAGCAGGCATGCTAATTGGTCACTCCCAGTTTGGGGAGATAGTGACCTAAATCAATGTCACAGGATTCTTTCTAGTCCCAGTGAATGGAATGTGTTCAGTTCACATCCTTTTGTACCGAGGGACCCCTGGTAAAAGTAGTCACAGGAACAAACCCCCAATCTAAAAAACAACTGTACAGCAAGCAAGAAGTAACACAAATGTATTGAACCCAAACAGCTGCGAAACATGGTTTGGACAGCCCGGTGGAACTGAACTGAATGAAATGAGCTGGCAATGCCACCCACTGCGGCTACACATTTTATACCTGCATTACAGAATTATCACACAACATTTTTAGGGCAGGTCACAAAAGCTGAATAGAGGAAGTATGCCAGTCCCTTATATGTTTATATATGTTAAGTGACCCTGATTGTTTGGAACCTTTCTTTGGTAAAAATCACATTGACACTCCTCATGCCGTCATACACCTTCCCACATGCCCCTCAATTACATGATTGTGCTGGTCAATCAAAAACACTTTTTTTGCCGTTGGTTTGCAATGTCCAATAAACAAAATGGCTTGAGATTGCAAGGGGCGAGACATTCACACTGAATCTGGCCAATAAGATACCCTGAGGACATCTACAGGGACACTGTACAATGCTGCACCATAGGCACAACAAAAACCTCTATCCACTGATTGGCTCCCGGCCACACACCCCATAACCCCAACACCAACGCTATGGCCCCCCCAGCTCCATTCTCACACCTTGCTGCCAAGTGTAGTCTGAAAAAACTATACCACACTGGAGTTTATTTAACTGTATTTAATTTCTATTTTCTGCCAATTCTCCTTGTGCACCCTGGTGCCTAGTTCATTGGCCTGTATTGCATCTTTTAGAGCGACTCCACTAGGCTGCTTCTCCTGGGAAACTTCAGCTGTGCAAAATATCAGCACACTGTTTCTGCTGAATGTTCATGAAACTGCTTGTCACAAAAGGCCTGCAGCTCTTTTCTTATGAACCATTTATGGGAAATGCTTTTCTAACATGGGCCCACAAACACAATGGCTTATCTATTGTTCCCATATTTCTCAAAAGTTCCCCTACCATACACCCCCCATGACATCTTGCACCCCTACTCCATACTATGCCCAAAGCACTCACCCCCCCATTGGGTCATTTTATGCAAGCAGTGCCACGTTCAATGACATCCCCGCCTCTGATGTCACCCACCACATCACTCTCAACATCACCACGTTACTTGTGCAACTGGTACGTCTGTCCCCATTTGCAGCGATGAACCTGGACTTTTACAACAATTTAATGTGAAATCATTGGAGAGCAAGTCGTGTGGCAGCAACCATGATGAGTCCAGGTGCACATGCGTATGTTATAGTTGCTGCACTTGTAATTGCCTCTAGTTGGATCTTTTGATCGGGCGGGTGGTATTGCACAAGGCACACATATGCCTGTCCCAGCCCTGGCCACTGTCACCATATTCAGGGATGACATACTGCAACAGAGGACAGCAGGCAGACTTACAGGGCTGTGCACCATGAACAAGTTAGTTATGTTCCACAATGGTCACGTTGGACTCCCAAGTGTGGAGGTTGAAAAGGGCATACGTCCATCTCACCATGCGGGCAGGTCAGTTGGTGCTGCCTTCCCCCCTACCTCTCCTGCCCCAGCAAATTCTGGTTGACATCTAGATCTAGAAAAATTGAAGTTGTCTGTGACTCTTGTAAGTGGATCACTTAGCTCATGCATCAATGAAGAATGCAGCTACCTGCAATTTGAATGTGTGATTTGTAGGACACATTGATCATCGTCACTTCAATCTTACCTTGCAGCTCTGGGTTCCTTCTGTGGCTACGCCAGTCTGAGGATCACTTTTTTTGTCAATTGCCCCAGGAACCCCCTCCCCCGGTGTGCAACTGAGGCTTTTACAGTGTCCTCATTACCTTTGTCCACCTAAGGTCCTCGATCACCACCATCACTGGATCCATGGACCTAGTGCAGTTACTTGTTTCCAGAACCTCCTTGCCTCCCAGTTTGACACCTCGTGGGGTCAAGTGAGGCACGCCCACAGCATGCACCTGGTGGTGTTGGGTTGAGCCCCAAAACACATTCCCCTACCAAATGGCAGCTGGCTGTGCCAAATTTGGCTGTCTGTGGTATTCCACAGATGCCAGCATGGGAAGGTGTGGGGCGCAGGCCTCACCACCACATCCATCAGGCAAGCACTCCCCAGGTGGTGTTTGTTGCAGATCAGGACAGCCCACAATTTACAACAAAAGAGGTACTATGCTAGGGCAACACCCCAACAGGGCCGGACTCAAGCCCAGTCCCAAGTGTGGAGGTTGAAAAGGGCATACGTCCATCTCACCATGCGGGCAGGTCAGTTGGTGCTGCCTTCCCCCCTACCTCTCCTGCACCAGCAAATTCTGGCTGACATCTAGATCTAGAAAAATTGAAGTTGTCTGTGACTCTTGTAAGTGGATCACTTAGCTCATGCATCAATGAAGAATGCAGCTACCTGCAATTTTAATGTGTGATTTGTAGGACACATTGATCATCGTCACTTCAATCTTACCTTGCAGCTCTGGGTTCCTTCTGTGGCTACGCCAGTCTGAGGATCACTTTTTTTGTCAATTGCCCCAGGAACCCCCTCCCCCGGTGTGCAACTGAGGCTTTTACAGTGTCCTCATTACCTTTGTCCACCTAAGGTCCTCAATCACCACCATCACTGGACCCATGGACATAGTGCAGTTACTTGTTTCCAGAACCTCGTTGCCTCCCAGTTTGACACCTCGTGGGGTCAAGTGAGGCACGCCCACAGCATGCACCTGGTGGTGTTGGGTTGAGCCCCAAAACACATTCCCCTACCAAATGGCAGCTGGCTGTGCCAAATTTGGCTGTCTGTGGTATTCCACAGATGCCAGCATGGGAAGGTGTGGGGCGCAGGCCTCACCACCACATCCATCAGGCAAGCACTCCCCAGGTGGTGTTTTTTGCAGATCAGAACAGCCCACACTTTACAACAAAAAAAGGTACTATGCTAGGGCAACACCCCAACAGGGCTGGACTCAAGCCCAGTCCCCTGAGTGTCTGATATTACCGAGTATTGTCTTAGAACAGATGTGGGGAGATGCTGAATGTGACCATCTCACTAAGCAGGGATGAAGTAGCTGATGAGGATTCCCTCAGTACCAGCACATGGAGAGGGAAGAGCACAGCACTACATACATGTCCAGCGGCAGGTGCAGGAAATGTGGTGTACAGAAGACTGACTCTCCAGAATCACTCAGGGGGCCCAACTCCTTCTGTTAAGGGCACACCACATGGATGGTTTTAGGCTGGTAGCGTCCACAAGCACAGAGTGATCAGATTAACTCTGAATCAGGTATTTGGGAATGCAACACAAATCTGGTGGTTGACTTCATCCATGGATGAGTTTGGTTGTGCAACCAATATCCAAAAAGTAAATTGAGTGACAGATGAGGTGTACTTTGAAGAGTGAGTTGAAGAGGGCATGATTTCTCCCCTTGCAGGACCACCACCCGGGTACATCCAGACAACACAGGGCACATTACCTCCCTTGTGGTGCACCACAACTGTCTCCAGGTTACCTGAGGAAGCCCGGGGGGCGGGGGGCAGGTGGCTCTCCACTCTAATGGAGAATGTTACTGACCCCTGACTCCAGTTTTGACATGTCCACGTGGCTAAGGGTGATTGGCCACCAGCATGTACTACCCTGGCAAACATCCCAGCATCTTTCAGTGGTCACCAAATCAGAGACCGGGGAAAGAGGCCTTGGCTCCCAGTACAATTGTCAACTGGGGTGAACTGTCCTTAGTGTACCCCAAACACATAGCACTGCTAGGTTGGGAGGACCACAAAGGATGGCAGGGGTCTGCAGTGATGTTGGTTACCCATCCTACTCATCTTGTGAGAAAGACCCACATGTGCAAGTTGGTGAGCCAAACCAAAGCCTGTGGCACTATGTAGGTGATGGCCAGGATACACCAGCTGAAGTGTGATCCCACTCATTCCCCCTCTTTAAATCATTCTTATACATGCTTGGACAGAAATTACATGGTTTGTTGCCAATGTATTCCATCTGGCATACACCAACACCGGAGCATCCCTTCGCCCTCCCTCCTCTTCCCCTTTCTTCTCTCTCAACCATCTCACCCGATGAAGTCATCAGACAAGTCCGGTCTATGAAGGCTTCATCTAAACAGGTTGGCCCACGCCCCTCCAAAACCATTAAGGACAACATTGACTCGCTCACCCCATCCTTGGCTGATCTCTGCAATCTCTCTTTTTCCACTGGAGGTTTCCCAACTGCTCTGAAGCACACCCTTGTGCACTCTCTGCTCAAGAAACCCTCTGCCGACCCCTCCATTCTGGCAAACTACTGCCCTATCTCTATCACTCCTTTCCTGGCAAACTCCTGGAGAAGTTGGCTATCTCTCAGCTGACCCTCCACACTGAATCTATTGGGTGCTTCCACGACAATCAATCCCGCTTTAGAGCATCCAGAGTCATGGAAACGGATATTCTGAACACCCGTGAAGACCTCCTCTCAAACCTTGACACCAACACCCCCCTCTCCTTGACCACTCCTCTGCCTTTGACATGGTTAACCCCAGTACCCTGATCGCACGTCTCTGTGACACCCTGGGAATCACATGTTAGGCTCTGACATGGTTAACCCCCTTGCTCTCTGACCGCCCATCCCAGGTGGAACTTGGAGCATTTTGCTCGACTATCGCTCTCTCAATCTGTGGTGTAACCCATGGATCTAACCTATCCCCCTGGTTCGTCAACGTCTATATGGCTACATTGGCATGTGTGATTGCCACTTTCACATCTAACTGTCAGGGTTATGTGGATGACACACAACTATCTTTCAGGCTACCTTCACCCACAGCCTCCTCCTCCTCACTCATATCTGACTGTAGATCTGCTATTCAGTCATGGTGTGCTTTAAACAACCTCTGCCTCAATGCCAGTAGGACTGTGATCGTTCACATTGGGACTCCTGCTCCGGCTTTCCCATTTTCACTCTGGCCGGCCTCCACTGGCCCTGCGCTCGCACCCACCTGCGAGGTTTGAAAACCTTGGGGTCATCTTCGACTCCACTCTCTCTTTCTCCTCTCACATTTCGGACATCTCTAAAAAGTCTAACTATCAGCTACACCGTCATAGAGGTACTCTACCGTTCCTCACTTTCCCCCAGCGGCTCACTGTCTCCAGAGCCCTGGTTCTCTCTAGGCTGGACTACTGCATCAGCCTTTTCCTCAACCTCCCTGCCTCTGCACTGCGCCCTCTGCAACTCATCCAGAACAGAACCGCCAGACTTTTCCTTGGCCTTAAGCCTGCATTTCTCCGGCACTGAAATCGCTTCACTGGCTCACCGTGGCTGCAAGGATCAAGTTCGAGACCCTCTGCATTGTCCACAAGGCTTTCTGGGGCCTGGTACTGTAAGAGATGTTGGCCCTCATTACGACCCTGGCGGATTTTTTCCGCCATCGACGGACTTTTCGGCCATGGCGTAAAGTCTGTTTACGCCATGGCGGATGGCGGACTTACCGCCCCATTCCGAGGTTGGCGGGGCGGTAAGTCCCCATTGACCCATTTACCCTTCCCCATTCCCATTTCGGCCCCATAGGGCTCAATGGGAGTGGGGAAGGCGTTAATTACGCCACCGTACATTACGGTGGCGTAATTAACACCAAGGTCCCATAGCGCCATGGATTTTTACGCCCGCAAAAAGCGGGCGGAAAAGTGACCATGGCGCTTTGGGAACTCGTAGTTGGCGGTAAGGGGTCGGCGCAGCTAACGCTGGTGTAAACCCCTTACCGCCAGGGTCGTAATGAGGACCGTTGTCTTATTGGGGTAAATTTGGGATTTGGTGGTATTTTCTTACCGTAGAAATATTGGCGGTAATTTGGCAGTAAACTGGCCTTACATTTAGAGTGGGTTTGGTATCACTCTATTTTTGTGACCATATATTGTTAGCTTGTATTGGCGATAATTTTAGTGGTATCTTACTTTGTGGTATTTTCAGAATTATCTTATTCCTGTGGTATAGTGGTGAGCATGTTTTTTTTATACTACAACCGCATCATAAACCTTTCCTTTCTATTAGAATGTCTTTTAGTCGCCTGTAGAGAACCCGCAGATTTATGACACTTGAGAGAACCTAATGAGTTTAATCTTAGCGCTACCTATTGTTTGTGGCTGGTATTACTGGCTTATGCACATCCAGTAATCTATGTGCCTAATCTGGCACCCCTTCCCTTCAGCATGCAAGGAAGGAATCACTCATTACATTGCACACACAGACCTTCCTACTGTGTAGATATTTACTACTGACTTATTCTGCTATTTTAACTACAGTGGTAAATTGGTAAATGCACTACTGCACTGATATTAATATCACCTCTGTACTTCACATATATAAATGATTTACAGATGCATAAATGACACCAAAGTCTCTGTTTTATTTTATCTGTACTTTGTATTACATGACAATTACAATCTGTGAAACATCTTACCACATGATATGTACAGCATCACCTGCAAGATATAAAAGAACAATAGAACAGAAACAAGCAGATATTTTGCAATAATGAATTTATGTTCTCACACTTTGAACATATAGAGAAAAATAAACATACAATTTGTCTAACCTCCCTGCACTGCCAATGGATTCTAGCAACATACGTACATCATACTTTTTTTTTCATCACTTGGCACCAATCTTACCAAGGCCAGTGAAATCTGAAGTCCCCGCATGACCTTGCTGTCTTCGCAGACCCAGGGTCAGTGCGAAATTCCTCCATATGTGTGGGGTGTAGCCAGCTGATAATGCTCGTAGCCAGCGCTCAACCCACTTGTAGTTCAACATATATGGCACCGTCTGTCTCCTGGTCCCAGCATGAACCGCCAACTCCCCCTTTTTCATTCATTAGCAAAACTCTCATTCAGCCAACTGTTGACATGGCTGGTCTGCCTACAATCCCTACCATTCAGAATAAAGAAATGTGCCATGTGCCAGCCTTTGTTTTTCAAGACAACATATTTCTGTTCTTCACAAGATGAAGAAAACGCTAGTGTGCGTTTCCTCATGGAAAAAATGAATTTTAAACAGTGACCCCAAAACATGGACTGTATTTCATTGTGCGCAGAAGACTGCATTATAATGTTTGAGAAGTTGAAATTAGTATTTTAGTAATGTTAGTACAAGGTTAATCAGTTATGTATTCTAATGCAGTTTTCACACATGAAACATCCAATATAAATTGTGCACTTCTTTATTTTAACCTGGCAGAACACTGTGTTTTTAAATTATTATTTTTTTAATGTATTCTGACAACTTTGCCTGCTGGCTGTTACTGAAATAATGTCTGCAGTTTAAAACTGGGCCTGGCTATTTTTCTATGCTGTATATTGTATGTTGGCAATACAACCCCACATAACGTTACATATGGCTGCACCTCCATGCTGCATATTGCATGATAATAAAACCCCATATATATCCTTACAGTACCCACCTAGCTCCATCGTTTCCTACCTAAATAATGTTCCTCACGAGCCATCCGTTCATCTACCTCCACCCTTCTGCGAGTGAGTCTGTTCTCCAAGCAGAGATTTGGAGAGAGATCCTTATCCTCAGCAGGTGCCTCCCTCGGCAATAGCCTCTCTGCTGTCCTCTCTCGCACTCCTCTCAGAGCCCTGCACCCCACCCCATTGCACTTGAGAAACTACCCATGAGAGTGGCTCTCTCTGCACTCTGCCAAGTCCCCACCAACTGGGTGCACTTGGAGCCTGCCCTCCCTGTGACCGTCTGTGCGATTGAACGATCAGAATACACCTGCCAGAAAATCGTCTGTCTGTTTCTCCCCTCTCCCTGCCCCTTAATTGCACTTGGTAAAACCGCAGAATTGCCATCAGGCCTATTTGCTGTGCCTCAACTGTTAAATATATTAAATGCACTTACTCTGCCTTTGCAGACTATTATTGTCTCAGAATTTCAAAGGTTCTGAGCGACTGTTGTTTTACCCCATGTTTCCCACCCTCCTTGAGTGCTTTGAAAAACTTGCAGGTGTATAGGTGCTATATAAATAAACAATACCAACAAATATGAAAATCCCAAGACTTCCAAATATCAGACACATAGCTTTAGTACTGGGACGAAGAGGAGGACCACGAGTACAAAGATTATGTTTAAGAACCAGAACAACCGGTGATTGGCCCAAAGCAGTATAATTATTCTTCGCAGGAATTTCAAAGTGTTCAGGCTCAGCTGCAGCGGCAATCTGGGGAGTGGAAAGTGAGATGAGGGCAAGATCCTGTGAAGTCAAGCACAGAGGAGAAGAACACTAGATAGGTCCCAGATGCCAGGACTACTGCATGACTGCTGTGGGAAACCTCCAGGCTTCCATTGCACAGGTGAGCGATCTTGGGGAAAGGACACCCGGAACAGGAAGGAGCAGACATCAAATGAACCAGTGCTGACTGCGACAAAGTCCCGAACTTGACCGTAGCCTCCAGAGAAGCAGCAGAAGCTCGAGAACATCCGTACCGATCTGAGGAGAGACTGTTATGCGGGTTGCTTGCGAGCTGCACGGGATCTGGAAAGGCACAGAGCTGAGCATGTAAACCTCAACGTCCAGGACCATGAATAGCCCAAGAGGGTTGCTTACTTGGCAGGAGAGTAAAGCAAGGTCAGATAATGCCATTGTGTGAGTCAAGGAACCACACCTCAAAGAGAGGGGTCTGGGACCCTGGAGAAAGCCTGAGAGAGTTATCTACTTGGCAGGAGAGTGAACCAAGGGGAGACAACACCATTGTGCGAGTCGCAAACCTGCACCTCAAAATATGGTCTGGGACCCTAAAGCAAACCTAGGAGCAGATGCACACTTGGTGGAAGGGTGAACCAAGGAGACCCAGCACCGCTGTACGAGACGAGGACCTGTACCCCAAAATAAGGGATCTGGAACCCTGAAACCATCCAGAAAGAACTGTCTAAAAATACCAGAAACTAAGCTAAGCATTTATACCATAGTAGTGTGAGCCACTCATATGAGAAGTAAGAACAGAGCATTAAGGAGAGTCCAGTACTTCATAATAGAAAGCCAAAGCACAAGAAATAAAAGCCTCCAGTGTGCAGCAAAAGAGATAGAGGAAGAACCAAGCCACCTTTTGTAAGTTTAGGCTCTGCCCATACAAGAGACCAACAACCAGAAATCTATGAAGACCTTAAGGGTGCAGGATCCAAAGAGGGATCTCTAGAGACATTCAATCATATACCATACAGTACTAAAGGGGAATAAGAAGCCTAGGGGAAAGGAGCACCACCATAGCCTTGCCACTTTGTATTTTGGAGCATTACTTTCTTTATTACTTAAATACGGACACAACAGTGACAACTTTAGTGTTTTGGACTGCCTGACAATTTCACTTGTTTCGTTTGAGGTAGGGAATCCCTCATAGAGTTAGGGACAGAGAGGGGTTTGTACAACCCTTGTATTGCTTAATACAAATATTTACCCACACACATACCACCTTTGGACTGACTATTGGTTCTGATCCTTTACAGTCTTTATGTCAGTGTCCCTCAAAGCAGTGATGGTAACCAGATAGGCACCTGTGTGTCATTGCATACAGCTGCTTGCCTCTGAACTCGGTTGTGGACACAAGTGGCCAACCTCTCTCACTCATGTTTGTGTGGAATCTAGTGCATGATGATTTGTAGAGAACCTAATTAAGGGTCAGGTATTCATGAGTAGCAGAGCAGCTGCATCACTTCAATATGGTAGTAGTTATCCTCTGAGACACAGTTTCATCAATGATTCTGCTGCAGTGTTGGTGCCACAAGGGTCTACTCCTCCTGCTTCACCACAGTGTGCACAGGAAACTCTCATGCACCTGGGAACACCAGTGTGAATGTGGGATATGTGTTGAGCACTGTTCTCCCTATCCAGTTCTCCTAGCAGACCAGAAGGAGCCAACTCATGGGAGCCAGGCAAGAGAGGGTATGCCTTGGTTGCAGATGGCAGCTTCAGATCCAGACCTTGGATCGTGGTCTCAAGGCAGGCTAAAAATTAAGGGCACACAGCCATGTGATATGGGTGGCTGTCTCAGGCCTTTGGCCCTTCGACTTGGCCTAACTTGCCATATGGCCACAGCGTTCTGACTAGATAGCCTGATTCACACCTGGCACAGCAGTCGCCTACATTTGTCTGCACCAGGATCCAAGATAGCAGGTGTGAAGTGTCTCCCCATGGGACAGACATGTGTCATGGGAGCTGAACAGGCTCCTACATGCTCAAACTGTGTCCCCAGAGGATTTGGGGACCAACAGGCCTGGCAACAGAGGGAAAGGCTAAGCGAGCACAGCAACTGGAGGCCAATGTAAGTGCCACAATCCAGTAGGTGTCCCAGGGAAGTGCTACTGTGGCTGGACCAGGTGATCAGGGGCACCAGCAGGGCCCACACAATCTCGTGTCATCTCACATAGACATGCAGTGGGGGAAACAAATCAAAAAAGCAGGACTGCTGTCCGAGGCTCTGCCCTCAACAACTTGGAGCTTGACCCTCACGAGAGGGCCGGGCCTCCTGATGACTTCTCTGGGATAGTTTGCATTACCACACTGTACGGCACAGGGGCACCCGTCTATGCCACTCCTGGTTCGGGGATCCAAACCCAACTCACTTTCAATTAGTTTAGTGCAACAGAAGCCTTCCCCGTCCTGCTGAACAACGCTCGTCCATCTCTAGGGACAACCTCACCCATGTTTAACTGCTACTCACATGGAACTCTTCACTAGTTCAGCCTTTAAAGTTCTATTTTTGAATTTTGCTACTCCCTCCAAGATCCGCACCTGTGTCAGCTCAACCCAGGCCTTTGCCCCATGCATCTGTGCGCACAACAGCAGCTTTCCTACTCATCAGGTTTTCGCCACATGGCTCTCAGAACTGACGATGGCCTAGTATGGGGCCGACACTCCAGTTCTATCTTTTTCAGGGCCACTTGATTGAGCAGGTGAGTTGTTACTCGATCATTTGCAGATTCTGTCTTCCCAAGCCACAGTCCTGCTATCTATATCAACCAAGTCCGATGTCTGATGTCTTGAAACACTTGTGTATCGGCACGTTATAAATGCCATATCATATTTTGGGTGTTGGCATGGGTCTCCTTAACCCAGCATTAGATGCATCCCAAAGTGACAGTTCTGCTTCCCAAAAGTGGCCCACAGTGTACTTGCATTCGACGACTGTGGGCCACTTTTTCCACACCAGTGAGCCTGGCTTCTTGCTATTTTAAGTTTAAGAATAGGTTAAGATACTATCACCTCCAAGACATCTGATCATTTGCTTTGCCAGGTGAAAGTTTGGGTTCTGAGTGTCAGCTCTCCTGAGGGTAACTTCAGAGGAAACCAGCTACTACATGGTTTTATTAGTCTTTTTCCGATATCCAGGTCAGATGACCAATTAGAATGTCAGAAACACTACAGACCTCCACCAGTGTTTCACCATCATTTGGGTCCCATCACACATACTTATGTTCCACTTCCCTGACAGAGTGTGGTAGAGGGGCTGGTGGTGCAACCGGTGTGCACCAGCCCTCACCTTCATTGCACCAAGAATTTGGTACAGGCATGTGACTCGCAAATGTGTTTGAGTCATTGGTCTGTTTTTGAAGATGGGTTGGCGGACAACTGACATCACTGCAGACCCCCAGCCCTTGCTCCCCAGCAGCACAATGTGGTTTTAACGCACTGAGGATGGTCCATCCCAGTAGATAGTTGCACTTTGATCAGGGGACCCCATCCATAATCACTGACCTGGTAACTCCCAGAGAGGGGCCAGGATCTATTTATTTATTTCTTTTAATTCATAATAAGGTTCTGCATGCCCATGGGCCTCCGAGCGCACCAAAGCGACAAAACAGCAGGAAAAAAAGTGGCCAGGGGGAATAAAAGAGCTGAGCGGAAGGAGAACAATTAATCAGATGGTTGGTGGAGGAGGGTGCATCAGCGGTCATTCACCCTCGGCCCTGCAGACATGGCGAGACTGATGCTGGGGGGCGGTGTCACTCTATGCCAGATCAGAGAGCCATCTACCCCCTGTGGCCTTACCTGCCAACCCAGAGCCAGTCACAGTGCCCCACCATGGAGGGAATGTAATCTTCAAGGGCTGTGTGTGCCCGGCCAGCAGTCCCACAAGAAGATCCACCATTCTGGTCAACTGACCTGCCCACTGTGACCGAGCGGACTGCATGTACCACACCCATTTACTGCTCAATGGTTTCACTCACTCTTGTACTCTGTCTTCAAAGTTCTTTTCAACTTTCACGTAAGGTACTTGTTGTCTATCAGTCTTGTGTGTGTATTTGGACTTACATGGAGTTTATCACAAGCTTTGGACTGCATTCCCATGCCAGCCCCCTCCAAGATGACCCGATCCCAGTATGCCTGGTGGCACTACCAGCCTCACCCTGCCACCGGACTTGAATTCTGCACTGGGTTCTTCCCTCTTCACTTGACATTTGTGAGGAAAGCCAGGTTAGTCTCCTTTGTAATTTTAATTGTAATTGTTTATTTATACAGTACTTATACACAGGTGGAGTACTTCAAAGCGCTTCAAAGTGGGAAGGGATAAAGGGAATATAGTAGTCATTCTTAAGCATTTGAATTTTACAAATGATCTAACAGAAAACTAGCATACTAGGCCTGACAGCATTTCTCCTAGTGCAAGTGCATGAAGTGTTACAGTTGTGACCAAGCAAGGGAGGGGGGACAACAATCAGGAATGGGGGTGGGTGGGTAACAGGACAGGTGAACAAACTAGTCATAGTACCTTTATGTCCTACATGCGTACCGACGGAGGTGCAGGGAAGGAGGGTGTGGGCGGGAACAATCAAGTACAGTCCAGCAGGGCCCTGGGTTAAGTGCAGAGAGGTTGCCCGCGCTCATGGACCATAAGCTGAAAGTGCAGTAATGCTGAACATAGTGCAGCAGCCCAGAGGCAAGTGTAGTAATTCTGAACATAGTGCAGTGGCCTGGAGGCAAGTGCAAAAAGACTGTCGGGGAGCATGGGACATGTAAGGTTCTGATGGTGAACCAGGAAACCAGTCAACAAAAACTGGGAGTAGAAGGAGGGTGGAGAGAAAAAGGACAGAGGTTAGCAGGGGAGAGGGAGACAGAAGGAGGAAGAGAAGAGGAAGGTCTTGAGGAGTTTCTGGAACTTAAGGTGTTCTGGCTCAAGAAGGAGAGAGGAAGGGAGGCTGTTCCACAGGGAGGTCCCTGCAGAGGATAAAGATTTTCCCCCAAATCTGTTTGTGAAAGCGGCACACCCGCAGAGAGTTGGAGGAGGACGAGTGTAGGACTCTAGAGGGAGAGTATATAGGAAGAGAGCATTGTAGGTAGTGTGGGGCCTGGCACCAGAAAGCCTTGTGGATTATGCAGAGGGTCTTGAACTTGATCCTTGCAGATATGGGGAACCATCAGAGGGATTTCAGCGCCAGAGAGATGCGGTCCCTGGGCTTAAGGCCAAGGATAAGTCTTGTGGGTTTGTACTGGATGAGTTGTGGAGGACGGAGATAGAAGTAGGAAGAGGCTGTTGCAGTAGTCCAGCCTAGAGAGAACCTGGGCTCTCGAGGTGCTGAACCTCTGGGGAAAATGAGAAAAGGTAGAATACCTCAGAGCAGGTATCGTTGGTAGTGGGACTTTTGGGAGACGTCTGAGATGTGAGAAGAGAATGAGAGAGTGCAGTCGAAAGATGACCCCTAGATTTTTTACCTCATTGGTTTGTAAGGGTGCAGGGCCAAGGAATGCCAGCCAGTGTGAAAGTGGGAAAGCAGCAGTAGGGGTCCCACAGAGTATGATCTCTGTCTTACTGGCATTTGATAGCAGAAGAGAGGTCAAGAAGAATGAGGACAGAGGGAGAGTTAAAGTCAAGATTTGTCAGCAGGACTTCAGAATAGCAGTTTTCGTGCCTCAGGATGCTCTAAAGCCAGACTGATGGTCATGGAGACAACCAACAGATTCAGTGTGGAGTGATAGCCAACTTCTCCAGTAGTTTTCCCAGGAAAGGGGTGATGGAAATCGAGCAATAGTTTGCCGGAATATATGGGTCAGCAGAGGGTGGTTTTTGAGCAGAGGGTGCACACGAGAGTGCTTGAGAGGAGAGGGGAAAACTCCAGTGGTGAAAGAGAGGTTCCAGAGGTCACCCAAGGCTCGAGCGAGAGTGTCTATATTGTCCTTGATGGTTTTTGAGGGGCAGGGGTCCACCTGTTTGGAAGAGGCTTTCATAGACCAGACCTGTCTAGAGACCTCAAAAGGTATGACAGGGGAGAGGGAGGAGAAAAGAGGGGGAGTGGTGGGGGAAGCCGAGGGGGACCCAAGAGATGTTGGTGCTGGAGGGGGGGCAGAAGAGAAGATGTCCTGTGTTTTGGTGGTGAATTGTGTGGCCAGAGAGGAGCAAAGGGCCTGGGTGGGTGCAGTAGATGATGTGGCTGCAGTAGGGTTGGACAGTTCCTTGCAGAAAGTGTGGCCGTGTTGTTAGATGCCATGGAGAAGAAGGCTTGAATGTAGACTCATTTCTTGGAGCGGATGCAGAGTCTGTATTGCCTTTGAAGAAGGTGTCAGGCCAGTTTGTCAGAGGGTGCACCTGAATGCCCCCAATTCCGTTCTTCTGCTCTGCACTTGTGTTTAAGGGCAGCCTGATCGGAGTCAGACCAAGAGTTGCATCGTTCAGGCTTGGATGGCCAACCATGACCTATATCTGAACAATGACAAAACAGAGCTCATCATCCTGGGCACCGCAGCTCGCATCTCAAAACTGAACCTTAATTACTCGGCATTCATTATTGATGGGAATACCATTAAGGTCGCCAGAGAAGTAAAAACCATAGGATCGTACCTCGACTCAACCCTATCCCTCACCAAACAGGTAAATTCACTGACCTCATCTACGGCCTATACCTGTAAACTAATAAGAGCAGGGAAACCATTCCTGTCAACTGACAGCTGCTTAATCCTCTCCAGAGCCCTCATCCTATCAAAACTTGATTATTGTAATGCCCTCTACATAGGGGCAAACAAACAAATTATCAATAGAATTCAAGTGTTACAAAATAACACACTCAGGGCTGCCCTAAGCATCCCTAGAAGAGCACACATCTCTAAATAAGAAGGAAACATAAATGGCTCTCCACCCAAGAAAAAATTAACCTCAAATTGGCTTCCCTAATCTACAAATGCCTAAATAACAAAGCCCCTAGCTACCTAACTGAACGATTTTCTAACAAAATCTTCACCAGACCCCCTAGAATAGCCAGCCCAAACTGTCTTCAAGTGCCAAGATTCAAACTGTCCACCATTGGAGGATCCAGTTTCCCAGTCAGGGCAGCACAATTGTGGAACTCCCTGCCACACACACTCAGATCTGACCAAACATTTGCCAAATTCAGAAAGAGCACAATTAAATGGCTCATCGAGAAAGATATGTAACCTACTCTACCGCACCACACTAACTTAGCCCTCCTGCCTACATGCACTGTATTTTTGATTTAGTTATGTTAAATATGTAAATATCTGTACATTTTAAGACATATTGTCCACACCTACATGCTACTATATTTGTTCTATGTTAATTACCCTCATCCTGTAACTATGAGATAACCTATCTTTACCACTCCTGTAACTAAGCTGTAAGTTCTCTTTGTACCTGCGCCCTAATACGTCTGCGTCCGGCGCGCACAATAAATAAATAAACAAACAAACAAACAAACAAACTTTTTGGTAGGCTTTAGTCGGACCCTCAAGACAGGGGCAAGAATGTCAAGAGTGTTGGAGATGGAACAGTGAATGTTAGAGAGGGCTGTATCAGGGTGGGAGTCTGCTGCAGGAGTAGAAAGACCAGAGTAGATGGAGGCAAAGGCCACCACTGACACTCTTTTCAGGGGTTGGATGACCTGTAAGGCAGGGGGTGGTGTAGAGTGTGCCATTGATAAAGGAGAAGAGAATTTCAAGTGAGAAGAGAGAAGCGAATGATCAGTCCATGAGAGTGAGGTAGTGAGAGGAATAGAGAGTGGGATATCTGTGGAGATGAGAGCATCCAAGTTGTGGTCAACAGTATGCGTTGGACCAGAGGGTAGAATGGAAAGTGAAAGGGAGTCACACAGGTTGCGGAAAAGACCTGATGAGCCTGGAGAGTCAAAATATATGTATCGATCCCCCAGCAGGAGGAGTTGGGAAGAGGAGGAGAGGAGAGAAGAGGCCAGGTCAGCCCATTCCGAGAGGAAGAGGGCTGACTGGCCTCGCAGCTGATAGAAGGTGGCCACAGTAAGAGAGGCCACAGGTGACAGAGAGAGACCGTGGACCAGACATTGGAGAACACCTGACTGAGAATCATGGAAACACGGATCCACTCAGCAAAGATCAAGGCTACTCCACCTGCTGGCTTGTTGGGTCTGGGCAGGGAGAGGATCTTTTAGCCTTCAGGGAGGAGTGTGTCAAAACTCGTGACAGAGCTGTCCTTAAACCATATCTCAATAAGAGCAGGAACATCATGGTCCAGAAGTTCAAGTAGGTGGCAGATGTCACAGGAGTGCTTGACAGCAGAGAGAAAACGTAGTCTGGCAACATGGAGCAGGTTGCCACTTCTGAAGGACTTTCATGGGGGGTGCAGGCAACAGATGACCCACCCCTTAAGCGGCAAGGGTTTCTGAGAAATAGAGGTAGGAGGAGGCATAGGAGGCAAGGATGACAAGGGTGTCAGTGAGGAGGGTGCAGGCAAGGGAGCTAGGATAGTGCAAGGTAGCCAGTGTGGTAGGGGCCACAGGAGGCAAGGGAGTCCCAGGTGCGGCAGCAGTGGATGTTCAGTGCAGCATGGTAGAAGAGGATCACAAGGTTGTCAGCGTAGTGTGAGTAGGCAAGGGAGCGTGTACAGTTGAAAGAAACAAGGGTGGCGTTGTGAGAGAGGTGGTGAGGTAGGTAGTAGGCAAGGTAGCCAAGGTGGGCATAGTTGGTAAGGGTTCCTGGGCAGCGATAGAGGGAGGTGGCAAGGGAATACGTGAGGAGGAAGGTGGACAATTGATAAGGCCAGGAAGGAGCCTATCAAAACGTAAGAGGTTGGGTTGAGGCCCTTTGTTAGGCAGAATTATATGCAGTACCCTTTGGGAACAACACTCACAACTAAGACTACAAGTGACAGTAAAAATTCACCTTTTGTACAAGCCTGTACTACACAGTAAAGTGGTAGCAATGGCTGAGCAGCCAGACTTATCTCAAGAGCAAGTGAGCACTATCAGATAGTGACACAAAGTACAGCAATTACTATGATTCAAACAAACATTGACTCAAGGTTTCTGAGTAAAATAATATACATTTATTTACACATCAGTAAAGTAAAGCAGTTTAAAAATCACACTCTTAATACACCACACCACTCCCAATAGGTTCCAGACATGTTAAGCTCACAAATGAAGTGGGAGCAAAATGGCATTCCAGAAATTTAAAAGGGTGGGAAAGACAAAGTTAGGCAGAAATTGAACATCACCATCACCAACTGGTAAGTAAGCAGGGCAATCTAGAAAGAGGAACTACAGTGATGGAATCAAATCAAAAAGGCTTAGGGCCAAAGTCAATAGGACAAAAGTATTTTGCTCAAGATCATACAGCTCAGGGTAGTTCGCGGTTAAGTCATTTCCAAGAGTTCCGGACGAAGTTGGTCGGCAGAAAAGTTAGTTTAAAAAGTAGAGAAGGACAAGCCCTCAGATTGGAGAAAGATTTCACACACTTTCACCGCGGCTGAACGAAACAAACAGCTGGATTTGCACAGTACCTTTAAAGGGAGAAGAAGCTGTAGCTGAGATGGACGTTCCTGGTAGTTCCTGCAGGCTCAGGGTTCCTGAAGCGACTGTCGGACTGACACAAAGGAGGAAGACTGGAGAGTCCTGCACTACCCAGGGAAGAAACCAGCAGAAGAGCAAAACAATGAATAAAAGGTGCGCTCCTTAAAACCCAAGCATGGTCCAACCTTCCTGGCTATTTGGCCCACTGTAGCTCTGTACATGAATTCGAACAGAGGAGGGAGTCCTGGCTTTCAGTTTGGGCAAACTGGTTGGTCCCACCAGCTCAGGGGAAGAAGATTCCTGGAGGATCCTCTCTGTCGTTGGAGTTCGAAGATTCGGACCTGCAGCAGGGCTTCACCGGGCGGTTCCGTCATGGTAGGGATCCTCTTCTTTCAGCTCCTCTTTGGTTCTTTCATTCCAGTGGCAACTCTGCCTTTCAAGCCCTAGAGACCTGCTTTTTATGCAGTTGTCCCCCATTCACACAGCCTGGCTGTCAGTCACACAGCAGGGTGGCTGTCCCGCCAGGACAGTCACCTAGCCAATCAAAGAGGAGTGCGACTTGGGTTACCAAAGGAACCCATGGCAGGTGTCTTCAAACCCCTCCCTCACATCCTGCCTACCCAGACTTTCATGCACCTAAGGAGGGCTTCTGTGCAGAAGCCCGAGAAGGACGGTGAACAAAGGAACCATACCTGGTTTGTCGCGCAGAGAAAAACAACAGAAAGACATTTTCAAAAAGAAATGGTGAATAAACCCAGCTGGAACCAAATAAAAACAAATATGGTCCAGCAGATTTAAGTTTGAGGTTACCCAGTTAGCCTACAACAATACCAAGGTTATTTAAGATAACCGCGGTAGGAAAAATAGGGTAGTTACCACTGCCACCAGCCAAGTCTTGATGAAAAGGGAGTGAAACAATGCTCCAAGAGAAACAGACAAAAAGGGATAAGTATTAACCCTTTCCAGTACTGTATGTAAGATAGATGGTACTGAGTCTGTGGTTTCAAAGAAACTATTAAAGTTAATGGTACTTTACATGTTCTGGGAGACAGTAGTCAGTCCCATAAAATGGAGTCTGAGTTGGGAAGTCTAAAAGACAACCCTGTGTCACTGCACTGAGGGTGCTGTGTAACACACAGTAAAAAGATGATGCCTGTGGACTAGGTGAGGCTCCACAGTATCTGAACACAAGAAAAAGTTAAACACACACTGCAAAACACACGTAAGAGTGGGAAAAAAGGCTCACACTCTTACCAGGTGAAAAAAATAAATCCTATAAATCCAGCAAAGCTGCTGAGGGACTCAGTAGGTAAGGAAATTAGCCATTTTGGAGAATTCTCGCTAACACCCTTGTACCAGGATGGCACAAGTTCGATAGACATTAATGATGTTCCCTAGAGGTGCAAGAGGAGGCAAGAACAGCCTCCTAGGGGGTGCCACCATTTATGTGTGAGGAAGAGTAAGGAGAGAGAAGAGCGGCAATATGGAGAGTCCATAAGTATGGTGAGGGAACGACAAAGAGTATGTCAGTGAGAGTCTCTCCTGCGGAAGCACTGACGTAGGTGTCAGTGATAGCAAGGCCTTGGTTTGAGACCAGTATGTCCTTCTTGAATGTATTCCTGCCAGACTTAGTGAGAGGTGAAGGATAGGAGATTGAGAAACAGTTAGAGGAGATAGAAAGCGCCATAGAGTGTCACAGAGTGTGGTATACCTAATCAGGCAGTGCTATTGAGGTGCATCATGGGAGGAGGTATGCAAGGAGGAAGCAATTGCAGAGGGAGACACAAACAGGATTGATAAGAAACAATGGGAGATGTATAGGGGTAGGGAACAGATAACAGACTAGAGCAGATGGGGTAACCAGTTAGCACATTGCCATGAAAAGCAGGATGTGAACAAAGCTAAATTCAAATGGTTTCAAAACAGCAGCAAAACCAATGCAGGATGTGGACATAGCTAAATCATTTTTTTTTTTAACAGCAGCAAAACCAATGCAGGATGTGAACACAGCTACATTCAATTTTTAAAAACAGCAGCAAAATCAGTGCAGGATGTGAACACAGCTAAAGTTGATTTTTGGTGAAGAGGTATAGCAGCACAGCAGTACAGGGGTGTAGGCAGTGGAAGTATTTAGCCAGGAAGGAAGAAAGGTGCTATGGCCTGGTGCTTGGAAAAAAAGAGGGAGGTCTCATAATCCAATTCCGCCTGGATGAGGTACCTTACCTCCAGATGCATATTGCTGACAGAAAGGAGTAGAGGGGCACTGTTAGGGAGGATTATCAGAAATGTGCTAATTCCCCTCTACCTTAGAGACCCCAAGCCCTTTTGCTGGATTTAAGGACTTTTTATCTCTCATGTAATTTAAATGTGATACATTTTCTGTATTTTTTTTTTTTACTTTGGAGTCTGAAAAAATCCATAGGCATCATCTTTACATTGTGTCACACAGCACCTTCAATGCAGTGGCACAGGGAAGTCTCTTAGATTTCCCAAATGTGAAAATACCTCCTCTTGGATAAACTAATGTTTCCAAGAGCAGTGAAGTGAAATTGACTTTACTTACATTGTGTAACTTTATATAACCAGTGCACACTATTTACAATAGAGTGCTGGAGGGGTTACTTAGTATCCCCTTTGTCTAGTTTCTCATGTAAGATATTTTTATGCTACCCTTTCTACACTTAATGGCTGGTGGCTGTGGTTTACTTTTTACTACCATTGTGTCTTTCTACCACAGTCTGCGTTCACCGCCATGGTAAGGCAGCACTGGGTGCCGATCTCATCAAAATGGCCATGGTCTTCTTTTTTTGACATTTCTTGTTGGAAAGATCTTTCTTGAGATTTACTCTGCGCACCAAACCAGGTTTGGTCTCTTTGTTTGTATTGTCTTTGGCAGGATTCACTAGTGAAACCCACCTCTGACTCCAGTATGTCTGGTAGGGGCAGGAAGTAAGGGAGGAGCCCGAAACTCCCTGTACTTAATCACCTTGGTTACAGGAATGCACCCAAAGGTGATTGGCCAGCTGGCAGCCAAGCAAGGACAGCCACCCTGCTGGAATGAATGGGAAAAACCTGCATACAAGGCAAGGCTTGTTGGCTTGGAATGCAGAGTCGACCACTGGGAGAAGGAATTTGAAGAAGAATTTAGACGAGACACTTGCTACAAATCCTGGACCGTTGGTTTGCCTGGTGAAGCCTTGCTGCTGTGCTGAAGCTCTGAATTCGCCTCTACTGGAGAAGCCCTGCAAGGACGACTTCTCCCTTTGAGTTGGTGGGACCAATCAACTCCAAAGTAAGTCTGTCTGGACATCCTCTCAAAGCTGGTTGCATTTCCACCGCAGTTGCTGATGCAACCGAAGAGCCAGGCAGAGGAACACCAGATTGTGTGCGTTGCTTTTAAGTCAGACCGAGCACTAGGAAGATCCTCCGGACTTCCCTGTTGCAGGACTGACCAAGCCTGAGCCACCTCAACAGAATGCTGGACCCCAGAAGCAAGGAAAGTCTGAAGTGGTACAAGAACCATGGTGTTGCTATTTGCTGTAAGACAAGAGAAGCTGAATAACTGAAGGACCGCTGAATTGAAGTTTGCCCATTGGAGGTACTGTAAAGACTAAGAGAACTTACCTCTTGTTGTGTAGCCTTGCTTGTTCTCAGTTGAGACCTTTGCCCCTCACAAGCCTCCCAGCTTGTGGCCCTTAACGTGTTCTATTTTCTACAAACAGTTCTTCAAACATTGTGTAAGACCTTTTACCTATCTGCCAAGAAGATCTTCAGCTCTCCTTGACATTGTGCAATTAACATTGGCTGTCCTGGCTCCCTGAGGGGCTCTTCTTACCTCTCACTCTTTGCTATATCCTTTCCCCAGCAAAGGGTTAATGTACTGAACATTGGAAGGTTTCAAAAGTACTTATCTGTTTATGAACTTGTTTTATTCTGAACTACTTGCCCATGCAAGCAGACGGGGAGGTTTGACAAGCCTTGCCCAGGACTCTCCAGAGGGCATGGCTCAGAGGTACCAGCCAGTGCCCTAGCCAAGTCATTGTTCACCTGCCTCTGATGTAGTGTGCCTGCCACGTTACTCAGCAGGGTTTCTCACAAGAAATCCATCCCGCTTTGGAGGAAAAACGCAGAGGCATCCAGGGCAGGGCCCTGGTTGGCGAGGGTGCCACCCCATCCTTTGGTGCCACTGGGTAGACCATAGCTGACAGCTTATCTTGTTCCATACAGGACACCTCAAAGCTGTCTAGTTGTTTTTCATTCACACAATGCATGTCTATGCAAGCTGAGGAGGTGATTTAAGGGAGAAATGAGGTGGATGGGAGCCAGGTGTGTACTTTATGCAGGCTGGTTAATGGCACTCAGGAGAGCACAGGGTATGGTGTCATTGGTGGCAGGGAAGTGCTCATTATGTTGGGTAGATTCATGTGCATTGTCCTGAGCTGATCAGTTCGAGCAGCATGGGTGCAGAGGGAGACATGGAGAGGGGAGGCTTGTGAGTCATTAATCGCAGTTGTTTCATGGCACTCAGTGGGGCACAGGGTACAGTGTCATTGAGTGTAGTGATGTGTTAATTGCTCTTCTCATGTGCTTTCCTTTCTTCTGAAGCATTCAGCAAGGGGAGACAGTTGCTGTGATGCAAAAACACATGGCTGTGGAATGCCTGCATGTCACACCTCAGCAGTCAAGTCTGGTTCAGTACCTGCAGAGAAGTGCATTGCTCCATGACTGAGGACAGCTAGAGCAGACTTTGAAGGGAAAATGTTGCAGTGAAATTGACGTCTTTCTTGTATTGATCTCGAACTTGTCTCAGTCTGTATGACTTTTTATACGGAGATGTGTTTTATGAGTTGTATTGTTTGCAGAGAATGAAGTAGCCACTCCACCTCTATATTAGGGTGAAATACACCTATGGTGGCCTGAGCAGTCCTCACAAGTGTTTGTTCCTGCTTACATTATACGCTGTGCCTTTCTGCTTGTGTTCTCCTGTATGTCTTTTAGGTGTCTACGTGCACAATTATTGGTGGTGAGCATGAGAAATTGGTAACAGGTTTCTTTGATTGTGTTGTGCACTTGTGTGTGAGCGAAAAGGATACTATTTCCACTTGCTATGACTGTGTCCATGGTTGGTGCACTTAATTTGATGGCTATCGACAAATAAGGTTTGACTCTCCCAGACACACATTCTCAGGGTGCTGTTATGGGAAAGGTAGATTAACCCTGATTCTTCATTGACGGGCAACAGGGATGTGGCTTCACTGTGTGTGCTCCACAGGTGCTGCTATTCAGGTGAAGTAGGTTTGCATGACCTGATTGCGTGCATCCTATCCCTATGCTTTGGCCTGCCAAAGGAATGGGTAGTGCCTGTGGTTGAGTGCGATGTCCCTCCTGCAGCTCCACTGGTATGCCACACCATGTAGCAACATTGTGCATGAAACAAGATGCCACAATGATCTTGCATACTACTGGTGGGGCATAGGACCTTTGGTCCTCTGGCTCCAACTCTCTGCAGGTCAAATGTTTCTTCAAGCTCGGAGGTAGATCCCTTTCTTCAGCAATTTCCTCCCTCTGGAGAGGCCTCCTTGCCCCCCTCAGACTTGAGCCAGATTTTCTTAAGTTCCAGAAACTTCTCAAGACTTTCCTTTTCTCCTCTTCCTTCCCTTTCCCCCGTCCTTGCTAATGTTATACCACTGGGACTGGTGCCTGGCCCCTTTAGAGTGAGACAGGGACCAGACCACCCACCTACCTGTCTCCCCAGCATCCATTGCCAGCACTTGCCTTCATACCCCCTTCCTGTCAGGCTGAGAGGTCCTGTGTCCGCAGAAGCTGCTGAACCCCCGACAATCCCCGTGAAATGTAATTCCCAGAACTAGATATTAATTCAGCTGTGCAAACTACACCCCAAAGGGAAAGGGGGAAGTGGATAACAAAACAACACCAGGTTGACTGCGTCAAGGCTAACCAAAGCTGAACCTGCAGAGGATATAAGAAAAGCAGATACAAATCCTTTCATTACTTACTTAACCTTTAGAGTGGGAAAGACTTTAAATCCTTAACTAATAATTAAGAATCATACCTGGTTCTTCTCTTGAAATTTCTTAGAGAAGCTTGTAAAGAAGCTGAAAATCTCCCTTACTTGAGACTCTTGAAATTCACAGCAACTTCTTAACTTGGGCAAACCTGGAAAGTTTTGCTCTTTGCCTTTTTTTTTCTCCACAATTCACTAATTGTCCAGTTAAATAGTCTTTAATTTTTTCTTTCTTGTTCTTTCAAACTTTTCTTTAGTTTTCAAACTTTTTACAATTCTATAAAGTTTGTGAATTCTTGAAGAACTAAACACAGTTTCTCCATGCAGATAATCTCAATACTGCAGATTTGCACGTTGAAAACTTCCTGCGTTGAAGAACAAGCGCACTGTAAGAAAAGTCCACGTGAAGAAAACACACGCGAAGCAGAATTCATGCGCAAACGGAATTACGCGCAGATAACACACGCGCTTATAAACTCCCGCGCTGATGAATTCCCGCGCCTATTCACATGCGCCTTGTAACCCACGCGCAAAAGAGTTCACACGCGGTCGAGTACACGTGTTAAAAAACACACACGCTGGTAACAACACGCGCAATTGAGTTCTCGCGCCGAAGCACACGCGCTTGAAAACACACGCGCAATAGAGTTCTCACGCGGCAAACAGATACTCGCGCTTGGAAGCACACGCGCTAGGAAATACACGCGCTATAGAGTTCTCACGCGGCAAACACATTCTCACGCTAGGAAGCACACTCGCTGCAAACACATGCGCTATAGAGTTCTCACGTAGCAAACAGATTCTCGCGCTAGGAAGCACACGCGCTGGAAACACACTCGCTATAGAGTTCTCACGCGGCGAACAGATTCTCGCGCTAGGAAGCAGACGCGCTGGAAAACACACGCGCTGTTGAATTCTCTCGCACGCGCAAAGGTTCAACGGTTAGTTTCAGATTACACGTAGTACGCGTTTTACAAATAGCGTTCACCCGTTAACCTCGCGCAAATCTTCAAGCGCACTCAAAAAGTTCAAAAATATAAATTCAAAGGTAACATTTTACGAGTTCTCACTTAAATGTCTTTAAGATAAACAGAGCAGCAGTTAAAACAAAGTCACTTATCTCCAGAACGATTTCTTAAAGATCTTCAGAGTTTCCTGTCTTCAAAACGTATTCCTGACAGCTGATAACTTCTCCTGAAACCCCCAAGAAAGTAGCCGCTCAACTGCTAACACCTGAAGGATAAAATCCACCAGGCCCAAGTCTAAAGCAGGAGCAGCCACTACACACGTCCTCTCAGCTGGGGTTTAGATGATGAAAGGCAAAGAGTGACAGTTTAGAATGTTCATTGTTGTTCAGCAGTGTTTTCTAACCAATCAGAGCTGTCACTGTGAAACTCCATTTTGCCTTGGGTCAGAACCAGGATTCTGAATCAGGAAGTTAAGGCCAAACCAACTACAATAGAAAACTTCCCACCCACACAAGGCTAATCTAAAAAGGATAATAAAAGAGAAATAATGGGAAAGAAACTTGAATAAGGGAAAATAGCCTGAATAGGGGAAGGAAACCTGACAGTACCCCCCTCCTAATGCCCAGTCCCTGGGCCTACCTTATGTGGATTTTTAGCATGAAACTTAGCAACTAAACGGGGAGCATGTTCATCAACTGAATCTTCCCAAGATCGTTCTTCAGGTCCATATCCCTCCCAATCAATTAAATACTGCAACCTTCCCCTCACTCTCCTGGAATCCAAAATTTGTTTAACCACAAATTCCTCAGATGAATCCTCCAAAATCACAGGGGAAGGTGGTGTTCTAAATCTAGTTCCTGAACAAACTGGTTTTAAAAGGCTAACATGGAAAGTAGGATGTACCTTCAAATGCTTGGGTAATTTCAATCGTACTGCCACAGGGTTGATGATTCTCTCTACCTCGAATGGGCCTGCAAATCGGGGACTGAATTTATTCTTCCCCTTAATTTTTAGGTACCGGGTGGAAAGCCAAACTAAGTCTCCCACCTTATATTCAGGACCAGCCTTCCTTCTCAAATCAGCACACCTTTTATATTTCAACTTGTTTTCTCCCAGCACCTTTTTTGCTCTATCCAAGTTATTCTTTATTACCAACAAACGATCTTCCACTCTAGGATTCCCGGAATCCTCCAACACCTCAAAACTCAGAAAGTGAGGATGAAACCCACGACCCAAAAAGAAAGGGGACATAGAAGTAGCATCTTTACCACAATTGTTGTAAGAGAATTCTGCCAACCATACCAAATCCACCCATTCCTCTCCAGCTTGTAAATAACACCTTAAAAACTTCTCCAATTCCTGATTTACTCTCTCCACTTGTCCATTAGTCTCCGGATGATACCCAGAAGTCAAACTAACGTCTACCCCAAGTTTCCTACAGAAGGCCCTCCAAAATTTTGAAATAAATTGAGATCCCCTATCAGAGATAACTTGACTTGGGAGTCCATGTAGTCGAACCACACCTTGCAAAAAACTATGAGCCAGTTTTTCCGCGGTAACCTCTCCCTCCATTGGTAAAAAATGCGCTTCTTTAGTAAGAAGATCCACCACAACAAGAATGGTAGTACAACCCTTATCTTGAGGGAGATCAACAATGAAATCCATAGAAATAGTGTGCCAAGGACGAGGAGGAACAGGTAACGGCTCCAATAAACCATGCGGCTTCCCAACTTGACTTTTTGCTTGTGCACAGACTACACATGTTTTAACAAAGTTCAATGTGTCTTGGCGAATTTTTTCCCACCAAAAGTTCCTTCGAACCAATTCCAGAGTTTTTCTGAAACCAGGATGTCCTGATAAAATGGATTCATGACAATTTCTCAAAACCTTTTCTCTTAACTCTTCAGTAGGTAAATAAAGCTTGTTATCAAAAAATGGAAGATCGTCTTTCAAACTTCTGGCTGGATCCAGTCTCACCCACTCCTCCATCTTCTGCAAGGACATATTCTGGCGAACTTCGTTCAAAAAATCCATTTCTTTAATGGCTCCGGCTAACAAAAAACATTCTGGAACAATTAGAGGTTCTGGCTCCAGAATCTCTCTCTCCTCACTACCAGGAAATTGGCGGGATAAGGCATCAGCTTTTTTGTTCTGACTTCCGGGCTTAAAATTCACAAGGAAATCATAATCGGCAAAGAATAAGGACCAACGAAGTTGTCGTGGAGACAAGGTTCTTGCAGATTTTAAAAACAATAAATTTCGATGATCAGTAAGAACCGTTACCGTATGTCTTGCCCCTTTCAGAAAATGCCTCCATTCTTCAAAAGCGGACTTTATTGCTAATAGTTCACGATCTGCAATTGTATAGTTCACTTCAGCAGCAGAAAACTTCCTAGAAAAAAATGCAACTGGATGTAGTTGACCAGTAGTTTCATTCCTTTGAGAAAGCACCGCCCCAACGCTAAATTTGAAGCGTTCGCCTTCACAAAAAAAGGTTTAGAGAGATCAGGATGAATTAGAATCGGACTAGAAGTAAATTTTTGTTTTAACTCTTGAAAAGCTTTTTCTGCTTCAAGGTCCCATTCAAATGTCACTCCTTTTTTCAAAAGTCTCGTTATAGGAGCAACCAGCCGAGAAAAACCTTCGATAAATCTCCTATAAAAATTGTCAAACCCTGAAAAACTTTGTATTTCCTTAACCTTAGTAGGAGTGGGCCATTCAAGAACTGCTTGAACCTTTTTAGGATTCATTTCTAAACCCTTAGGTGAAATTATAAAACCTAAAAACTCCACAGAATCTGTATGGAATTGACTTTTTTCCAATTTGGCAAACAAATGGTTTTCTCGCAGCTTTTGTAAGACTAAGCGAACATGTTTCTGATGTTGATCCAGGTCAGAAGAGAAAATCAAAATGTCATCGATATACACGACAACAAAAATATCCAGGTATTCTCTAAAAACCTCATCAATAAAAATTTGGAAAGCCGCTGGAGCATTACATAAACCGAATGGCATAACTTGGTATTCAAACAGCCCAAACCTGGTCTTAAACGCTGTCTTCCATTCGTCCCCTTCCTGCACAGGCACAAGATGGTAAGCTCCTCTCAAATCTAATTTAGAGAAAATATTTGCTCCTTGTATTTGATTAAGCATTTCCGACATGAGAGGCAGAGGATACCGGTTCTTAACAGTGACTCTGTTAACTGCTCGATAATCTATGCAAGTTCGAAGCATTCCATCCGGTTTTGGTACAAAAAATAAAGGAGAGGCCGCCGGTGACTTAGAGTGACGAATAAACCCTTTGGCCAAGTTTTCCGTCAAATATTCTTTTAAATAATCATTCTCCTTCTCTGTAAGAGCATATACTCTACTACTAGGCAAAATTGTTCCTGGCTCCAGCTCAATTTTACAATCAAAGGGCCTATGGGGTGGTAATTCTCCTGCCACTTTCTCATCAAATACGTCCCAAAAATCTTTGTAACACTGGGGAAGTTGACCCACTACAGCTCCCACATCATGACATCCAATTCCAGTCTCAGCCAGAAAACTAGACACTGAATTACTTTGTTTGACATCTTCCTCAAAGAGACTTCCTGAAAAGCAATTATCTCTACAGAAATCTGACTGCATGTCAATTGTCCTAGCACTCCAATCAATCAGAGGATTATGGAGAGTAAGCCAAGGCATACCCAAAATAATCTTTAACAAAGGAGCATCAATTAACTCGAACAAAATTATCTCTCTGTGACCTCCTGTTAACTCCAAAGTTAAAGAACCAGTTCTGTGAGTAATAGGACCAGAAGATAGAGACGTACCATCAACAGCCCTAGCTTGCTCTACAACCTCTTTCTGAAGAATTGGAATTCCCAAAGATTTTGCCAGACCCCAATCCATGAAATTCCCGGTGGCACCTGAGTCAAGCATAACGGGACCATTTCCCTTACACACCAACTCAAAGAACAAGGATATATTTACGGTTATATGGGGAACCGCTGTCTGCACAGTATTGGCGATCTGTTGTTCCTTGGCCGCTGAAGTAGAAGTCTTCTTGGGAGTGTAAGGACAATTCCCTAAAAAGTGCCCACCTCTTCCACAATATAAACACAGATTGTTATCTCTCCTCCTAGCCTTTTCTTCCACAGTTAAAGGACCTCGGACCCTGGGAGATGGATTATTCCCTTTGGATCTACTCTCTACTTTAGATCTATCCACTCTAACTAAAGACTTTACGTCACTCTGACAATGACGCCTCCCTGCCTTCCTTTCACTCAAACGAAAGTCCAATTGAATAACCAAATCAATCAGACCTTCACAAGTAGAAGGGCGCTCAACCACTCCTGACAATGCATCCTTTAACTCATCTCTAAGGCCCCGATAAAACAACGAGGCCTGTTTATCCTCGGGCCACTTGCTTTCTAACACAAGGGACTTAAATTGTGTTATATAAGCAATCAAGTCTCTAATACCTTGTTTGAGTTCTAAAGGTTCCCCATCCACTTCCAGAGATAACTGTCTTCTATCAAACATCTTTCGAAATATCTCTAAAAAACTGGTGTAATTTCCTAAAACTGTACTCTTTTGACTCACCAACAACCCAGCCCAAGCAGATGCCTCCCCAGAAAGATAGGACAACATAAAAGTTATCTTAGATGCATTTGTGGGAAATAGTTCTGGTCTACTCAAAAAATGTAATTCACATTGCGTCAAAAACACGCTAAACCTCTTGGGGTCCCCATGATAACGTTCTGGAGGCGCCAAATGAATCGGCATAATTAAACTCCTTACCCCTTCTGCCACTGGAGGGACCCGTTGTATTTGTGGTAATTGATCTCCACCTTCCCTTTCTAACTCAGGTGGAGAACCAGCACCCCCTGAAACCTCAACCTCTCTCCTTTCTCCCCTCTGTTGAATTTGTGTAACTTTAACACTCAAGTCATCCACCATTTGACTAATTAAGGCATTTTCATCCCGAGATATTTTCAACTCCTCCCGTAACTCCCTGATCAAAGATCCTAACGCCTCCATGGATTTGTCGGGGTTCATGACAGCTCGGGCGGACTAAATTATTGGCCTTTCATTCTGTCAGGCTGAGAGGTCCTGTGTCTGCGGAAGCTGCTGAACCCCCGACAATCCCCCTGAAATGTAATTCCCAGAACTAGATATTAATTCAGCTCTGCAAACTACACCCCAAAGGGAAAGGGGGAAGTGGATAACAAAACAACACCAGGCTGACTGCGTCAAGGCTAACCAAAGGTGAACTTGCAGAAGATATAAGAAAAGCAGATGCAAATCCTTTTATTACTTACTTAACCTTTAGAGTGGGAAAGACTTTAAATCCTTAACTAATAATTAAGAATCATACCTGGTTCTTCTCTTGAAATTTCTTAGAGAAGCTTGTAAAGAAGCTGAAAATCTCTCTTACTTGAGACTCTCGAAATTCACAGCAACTACTTAATTTGGGCAAACCTGGAAAGTTTTGCTCTTTGCCTTTTTTTTCCAAAATTCACTAATTGTCCAGTTAAATAGTCTTTCATTTTTTCTTTCTTGTTCTTTCAAACTTTTCTTTAGTTTTCAAACTTTTTACAATTCTATAAAGTTTGTGAATTCTTGAAGAAACACGTGCTAAACACACACGCAGATAATCTCAATACTGTAGATTCGCACGTTGAAAACTTCCTGCGTTGAAGAACACGCGCACTGTAAGAAAAGTCCACGCGCAGAAAACACACGTGCTTGTAAAGACACGCGAAGCAGAATTCACGCGCAAACGGAATTACGCACAGATAACACACGCGCTTATAAACTCCCGCGCTGATGAATTCCCGCGCCTATTCACACGCGCCTTATAACCCACACGCAAAAGAGTTATCACGCTCAAACAGATACTCGCGCTTGGAAGCACACGCGCTGGAAACACACACGCTATAGAGTTCTCACGCGGTGAACAGATTCTCGCGCTAGGAAGCACACGCGCTGGAAACACATGCGCTATAGAGTTCTCACGCGGCGAACAGATTCTCGCTCTAGGAAGCACACGCACTGGAAAACACACGCGCTGTTGAATTCTCTCGCATGCGCAAAGGTTCAACGGTTAGTTTCAGATTACACGTAGTACGCGTTTTACAAATAGCGTTCACCCGTTAACCTCGCGCAAATCTTCAAGCGCACTCAAAAAGTTCAAAAATATAAATTTAAAGGTAACATTTTACGAGTTCTCACTTAAATGTCTTTAAGATAAACAGAGCAGCAGTTAAAACAAAGTCACTTATCTCCAGAACGATTTCTTAAAGATCTTCAGAGTTTCCTGTCTTCAAAATGTATTCCTGACAGCTGATAACTTCTCCTGAAACCCCCAAGAAAGTAGCCGCTTAACTGCTAACGCCTGAAGGATAAAATCCACCAGGCCCAAGTCTAAAACAGGAGCAGCCAATACACACGTCCTCTCAGCTGAGGTTTAGATGATGAAAGGCAAAGAGTGACAGTTTAGAATGTTCATTGTTATTCAGCAGTGTTTTCTAACAAATCAGATCTGTCACTGTGAAACTCCATTTTGCCTTGGGTCAGAACCAGGATTCTGAATCAGGAAGTTAAGGCCGAACCAACTACAATAGAAAACTTCCCACCCACACAAGGATAATCTAAAAAGGATAATAAAAGAGAAATAATGGGAAAGAAACTTGAATAAGGGAAAATAGCCTGAATAGGGGAAGGAAACCTGACACTTCCTTGGACTAGCCCTAAATCTGCTCCACCCTGTCCACTGCACCCATCCCCCTGTCCCCCTTTCTCCCCTGGCACTTGCCGACCTGCCCCCCAACACTTGGACACCCCCCTTCCTTTGGGCCCCCTACTCCTGCACTTCTCCCTGTAACCCCCTGCATTTACCACCTTGTCTTGCACTTGCACGGTAGGATTGTCACACTGCTGATATAACTGTTTTTTGTTGTTCTACTTTTCTCCTTTGTCCCCCCACCCCCAGCATCTTGTCTTGTGGCGCCTGGAAACACTTGTGTATAGGCGCCATACAAATGTCCAATACATAAATAATTAAATACATATAGGAATACACCACCAGAGAGATCAAGGGAGTAAATTGTGACTTAAGCACCCCTAATGTGTGTTCCACTATGGCACTTATGCTATGTTTGCTGTGTTATAACTTACCTCACCTTTGCTGGTAGGATTCCTAATTGATGTGAGCAGGGATGATGAGAGCGGGAAGGCACTGTCCCCTGCAAAGGTGGAATTTGTTAGTATTGATTGGCACAGGATGTTATTCTGTGTGTCATGTGACTGCTTGCATGTGAGTGATGGTTGATACTCACCAATGAGCTAGGTGTTGCCAAAGTTTCCCGATAACAGGGCGTGGTATAGTGGGGAACGGCATTAAATTAAGCTATCATGTGTGCTTCTGGGGAAATTTGCATTCACATGCATGATACTCTTTTCAAATCACATGATCTAACATTTATATTTAATTTGAATGCTTCTGGTTGTGGTACACGTGTTTGCTCGCTCGAGGGGACTGTAGCACAACATGCGTAGCTCCCAGCACCCATGGTAAGTGTACTAATGCATAAAACTCCTGGCACACTCTCTGCCTTGTCTGCAGTGTGTGTGGCATGTTTATGTGCCCATGTACACGTGATGTTATGGAGCGCAATACCTGATGTAGGCACCAGGATTGTGTGGCCTGTGATATGCCCACAATAAAGCCAGCAGTGTACTGGAAGGCATAGAATAAGCAGTTTCGCATAGCAATTTGCTATGCAATTCTGAAGGTTTGCTAATCAAATGGACACTTGTGTAGCAAAGTTAGCTATTTATGTTGCCCTCTTCAATGAAAGCACAGCTTGCCCTGCATTCCTCTCTTGCCCGCGGTTATCTCTTCATCCTCTCTTCTCTGTTCACTTACAGTGCTAATGGGGAGAAAGTGCGGCAGTAATCATCTCCTCCATTCTTAAGTACCAAAGGCATGTGTGGGAGTGCTAGGCAGGATTTTTTTTTTCTTTTTCAAATAATTGCAAACCAGAAGTAATCTGGATGATACTCGTATTACATTTTCTATATCCTGTCTGACAAAGACCAGTATGTGTCAACTTTATATACTTTTTAAATAGTCATGCAATTCCATTCCTAAAATTACAGTATTCATTTTGTAAAACACTGAATCATCTCCTTACTTTACAGTAAAGTTAAGGTTAGTGTATCTAAATTTCATAGTGTCAACTATATTTCATTTTGTTGGGGAAGATGCATCATATTGACGAGTGAACACTTTTGAAAATATGCATGATCAAATGCTTTTGATGGCAAACCTAGTTCTGCAGCAGGTTGCATGCATATTGAAACGGTTGCTCAACCCTTTAGCGAACCCATACTCCTTGACATTCTAAATTTTCACCCTGTTGCTTTATACAAGGTACCCTGAAAGTGAGGTGACGACAAACTACAATATTCCACTTAGTTTCCCCAGTTCTCTGCCTTCTATGTAATCCACTATGCTTAGTATCTTTCTTTCCTCTTACATTGTGAATACGCAAAGCGAACTAGATGCTTACGCAAAGTAGTGATCAATACTTCCATCCAGTCTGTACATCTACAGATCTCCTGCAATACCAAACACTGTAGTTATCCTTCAAAGCTTGCTTTGCTTTATGATTGATTGTATTTTATATTACCACCTGCAGGAGACAGCTGCCCAAACTGTTTTCAGAAATGTTTTATTATATATATTTATTTGGGTCCATTCATGCAGCTAACCTTTTACATTTTACAAAGACTACTCTATTGCTTGCAAAGTCTTTTCGCCACTCTCGCATTTTCGAGTCGATTTTATGAAGGGCGAGTGGCATTTACAAGGGATGTTTGAAACTTTTAGTTAACATTTACTTTGTTTGCAGTAAATGTCAAAGGTTTCACTGTGCAGCCTCTCAGTGGCAGCACTGTGCCAAACAAAATGGGTTTGTAGTGACATGCACCATTTCGTAGAAATCGCATTTTTAATTAGTTGTCCTCTGTTACTATGGGTAGAATGCATTTCTCTTAGGTTGAATGGGTAAACTAAGTTAACCGACCTGCAGGTTTTGATGAAGTTTAAAGAATTTTCTAGGTCCGACTCCTCTCACTAATGTCTTACTTCAGCGGTACGCAAAACTACTGCATTGTTGCTCATTTCATTTCTTGGGATCATATAACCTCTGGTGATATTAACAATACTGGTACACAATCGCTAATCAAATATGTCAATTTGCTAATCAAAATAATTTTCATTAGCAAAATCTGCTAATCAATTTTTGAAAACTAATTTATGCCTTGGTACTGGAATGAGCCTCTAGCCAAATAATGTAGTATTGTCAGCACCTTCTGCAGGGGTTTGAGTGCATGGGAGAATATAGTGTGTGATGCAAGGTCTTCTGCTCACTCCCGGACCAGGTCTCGGATAACATGGGGAGGGAATCTGTACCTTGCATACAACTTGTCAAATGGCATCCCAAAAACGTTGTGCGAAGATACAAATTCCTGTACCTCACCAACATCCTCCTCCTCCTTCTTCCATTAACATGAAGAATCACTGCCACTAGTCATGAATCGGCTACATGAGTTTTGCATGGCGCAGTCTACTTTTTCCCGTTGTGCCGTGCCAAACTTTCTATGAATCGGGCCCTTATTATCTTTTACATTAATACCTTCACATTTAGCACTCAATACAATGTAATGTATCAAAGCAAATTAAGAAAACAAACGGTTACATTATAGTGAAATTCATTTATCAAGGGCGCTGAAGCAATTGCATAAAACAACGCATGTTGCTGCCGCCACAAGCATCTGTAAAATTTACAGTCCTTCAGATGCAACTGGGCTCAACTAATTTCTAAACAATTCACTGTAACATTTATGAATGCAATTCAATATGCTGATTATACTCATGCATATTTATGAGTTTAAAATTGCATGCACACCTCACATTCATCTACTCTCGCGCCTCTGTAGCATCAGAAAATTGCAAACGAGAGAATCGTTTGGATCATTTGGGCTTTAAAAGAAACATTGCAACATAATTTGAGGTAATAAAAAGCTTGTTTCCAGAAACTGAAAAAGAGATTACCAATGTCAAACATTAAACTTCAATATTAAATTTTAGAATGCACTAAATACATCTCTATAGGGGTGGTATAATTATCGCAAAAAAATATTACAGTCACGTTTTTAAAAAATCGTAAAACAACCGTGTGTTTGAATTCTTACTGGCTTGCGTGCTCCAACACATTGATGGTGCTGCAGCAGTTGCAGTACATCGTTTATTTTACCCCACAGTCACAGACATTGGTGCAAACTATCATTGTTGCCAGTCATTGAGGAAAAAGGCAAAAACTGATCATTAGTATAGAACAATCCCACTCATATATATCTCAGCATGTTGACAAACATAAGTAGGATCTGCTGTCTTCGTCTATTCACTGAAGTAACTGATAATAATCCCTTATCATTATGGGCTCAGACTATTATGATGATGAGGGTGACTCGTCTATATGGGAATCAGAAGGCTTACTGACAGGTCGGTAAAGGGCTGGAAGAGCAAGGCCTGATGCAACCAGATGTTGGGCTCAGTGTTTGGCAATTAAGCCACTGCCATACCGGCTTTTCAGAATGCCCACATTTGATGGATTCTCCCAATTTAGCTTGAGGCTTGTCAACATCTGCAGATAACATATTATTGGCTTCAATAGGAGCATGGCTGTATTTCCAGAGGAATTACCAACACAACTCGTTTGCAGCTATCACCACCCATTTCAGCATGATAAATGGTGGTATAGCAGTGGTAGTTCCCATTTCAGAGTCCGATGGTCCACCTGTGGTGTGGAGCATTTACTGCATTAATTCTGCCCAATGCAAATCCCCCTTTTTTTTGTATAAGAAACCCTCAAGCCAAGTGTTGTTTTTTTTTGTATCTCTATTCCAAGCCAGTGGCCATAATATTAGTGTGGTAAGAGTGGTGGTAAATGTGTTACCATGACTAATTTCCTGAGGTACCATACTCGGTTTGAGTGCCTTTATATGTTTTTATTCTTGCATGTATGAATTGTGTAATAACACATGTATTATACACCAACTACTACACAATATGTATACCTGCGTAGCGCAATAAATATCGGTATTACTATTACCGAATTTAGTGCCAACAAATAATCAATCACAGAAGGATGAAAGGTGGAGTCAGCCCTCTAACGGTTATAAACCATGACATATACAGGGTAATTCATAGAATTTCGCAGAAAAGTGTCGCAAGCGGCTGGCGCAGAGTGTCCGCGTGCGATTGTCTGCGCCAGGCACGTGCGCTAAAACCGATTTCCGTGCACAGCGTATTCATGGATTTTAGGCTCCCAAACCAGCCGTGGTGCAGAGAATCGCAGCGACCCTGCAGCAGCGCTAGTAACGCCCCCAAGAACGCCCTCGCGCAAGGAAAAGCCATCCAAATCGCTAAATCATCGCAAAGGGCTGCGCTAACCCTGGACCAGTTCACCGGGCTGGCAAACAGCAAACGCCAAGCGGGGAACGTGTATTTCAGGGGTGCGCGGGAAGTTCCACACGCGATTGGCCGAGTGCGAGCAGGGTACGTGTATTTCAGGGGTGTGCGGGAAGTTCCACACGCGATAGTCCCAGTGCGAGAAGGGTACGTGTATTTCAGGGGTGCGCGGGAAGTTCCACACGCGATTGGCCCAGTGCGAGCAGGGTACGTGTATTTCAGGGGTGCGCGGGAAGTTACACACGCGAGAGTCCCAGTGCGAGCAGGGTACGTGTATTTCAGGGGTGCGCGGGAAGTTCCACACACGATTGGCCCAGTGCGAGCAGGGTACGTGTATTTCAGGGGTGCGCGGGAAGTTACACACGCGAGAGTCCCAGTGCGAGCAGGGTACGTATATTTCAGGGGTGCGCGGGAAGTTCCACACGCGATTGGCCCAGTGCGAGCAGGGTACGTGTATTTCAGGGGTGCGCGGGAAGTTACACACGCGATAGTCCCAGTGCAAGCAGGGTACGTGTATTTCAGGGGTGCGCGGGAAGTTACACACGCGATTGGCCCAGTGCGAGCAGGGTACGTGTATTTCAGGGGTGCGCGGGAAGTTACTACACTTGAATTGGCCGTGTGGGTCCACCCTGGTGTACGCTCCACAACCTCCACGGCCCCTGCAGGCAGCCCACACCACGGGGGACTACCCTGCACCCCTGCTCATGTCCCGCAGGCAGCCCATCCACCATGGGCATGCCACCCAGCCAACCCACATGTCACCTTGCACTACTGATCAACAATGCATGTCTACCACCACCCCCACCCCCCAGCAGTGCAGGGGCAGCCTCCACCAGGCCCCCACTCATGTCACCCACCACCCCCACCCCCCTGCCACCATGGGCAGACTACACCAGGCCCCCACTCATGTCACCCACCACCCCCACCCCCCTGCCACCATGGGCAGACTCCACCAGGCCCCCACTCATGTCTCCCACCACCCCCACCCCCACCCCCCAGCCACCAGGGTCACCCTCCACCATGCCCCCACTCATGTCACCCACCACCCCCACCCCCCTGCCACCATGGGCAGACTACACCAGACCCCCACTCATGTCTCCCACCACCCCCACCCCCCAGGAGTGCAGGGGGAGCCTCCAGCAGGCCCCCACTCATGTCCCCCTGCACCCCCACCCCCTGCCACCATGGGCATCCTCCACCAGGCCCCCACTCATGTCTCCCACCACCCCCACACCCCTGCCACCATGGGCAGACTCCACCAGGCCCCCACTCATGTCTCCCACCACCCCCACCGCCCAGCAGTGCAGGGGCAGCCTCCACCAGGCCCCCACTCATGTCACCCACCACCGCCACCCCCCTGCCACCATGGGCAGACTACACCAGGCCCCCACTCATGTCACCCACCACCCCCACCCCCCTGCCACCATGGGCAGACTCCACCAGGCCCCCACTCATGTCTCCCACCACCCCCACCCCCTCAGCCACCAGGGTCACCCTCCACCAGGCCCCCACTCATGTCACCCACCACCCCCACCCCCCTGCCACCATGGGCAGACTACACCAGGCCCCCACTCATGTCTCCCACCACCCCCACCCCCCAGCAGTGCAGGGGCAGCCTCTAGCAGGCCCCCACTCATGTCCCCCTGCACCCCCACCCCCCTGCCACCATGGGCATCCTCCACCAGGCCCCCACTCATGTCTCCCACCACCCCCACACCCCTGCCACCATGGGCAGACTCCACCAGGCCCCCACTCATGTCTCCCACCACCCCCACCCCCAGCAGCGCAGGGGCAGCCTCCACCACGCCCCCACTCATGTCACCCACCAGCCCCACCCCCCTGCCACCATGGGCAGACTACACCAGGCCCCCACTCATGTCACCCACCACCCCCACCCCCCTGCCACCATGGGCAGACTCCACCAGGCCCCCACTCATGTCTCCCACCACCCCCACCCCCCAGCCACCAGGGTCACCCTCCACCAGGCCCCCACTCATGTCTCCCACCACCCCCACCCCCCAGCAGTGCAGGGGCAGCCTCCACCAGGCCCCCACCCATGTCTCCCACCACCCCCACCCCCCAGCAGTGCAGGGGCAGCCTCCACCAGGCCCCCACCCATGTCTCCCACCAACCCCACCCCCACCCACCAGGGTCACCCTCCACCAGGCCCCCACTCATGTCTCCCACCACCCCCACCCCCCAGCAGTGCAGGGGCAGCCTCCACCAGGCCCCCACTCATGTCACCCACCACCCCCACCCCCCTGCCACCATGGGCAGACTACACCAGGCCCCCACTCATGTCACCCACCACCCCCACCCCCCTGCCACCATGGGCAGACTCCACCAGGCCCCCACTCATGTCTCCCACCACCCCCACCCCCCAGCCACCAGGGTCACCCTCCACCAGGCCCCCAGTCATGTCTCCAACCACCCCCACCCCCCAGCAGTGCAGGGGCAGCCTCCACCAGGCCCCCACCCATGTCTCCCACCACCCCCACCCCCCAGCAGTGCAGGGGCAGCCTCCACCAGGCCCCCACCCATGTCTCCCACCACCCCCACCCCCCAGCCACCAGGGTCACCCTCCACCAGGCCCCCACTCATGTCACCCACCACCCCCACCCCCCTGCCACCATGGGCAGACTACACCAGGCCCCCACTCATGTCACGCACCACCCCCACCCCCCTGCCACCCTGGGCAGACTCCACCAGGCCCCCACTCATGTCTCCCACCACCCCCACCCCCCTGCCACCATGGCAGACTCCACCAGGCCCCCACTCATGTCTCCCACCACCCCCACCCCCCAGCAGTGCAGGGGCAGCCTCCACCAGGCCCCCACTCATGTCACCCACCACCCCCACCCCCCAGCCACCAGGGTCACCCTCCACCAGGCCCCCACTCATGTCTCCTACCACCCCCACCCCCCTGCCACCATGGGCAGACTCCAGCAGGCCCCCACTCATGTCTCCCACCACCCCCACCCCCCAGCAGTGCAGGGGCAGCCTCCACCAGGGCCCCACTCATGTCTACCACCACCCCCACACCCCAGCAGTGCAGGGGCAGCCTCCACCAGGCCCCCACTCATGTCACCCACCACCCCCACCCCCCAGCCACCAGGGTCACCCTCCACCAGGCCCCCACTCATGTCTCCCACCACCCCCACCCCCCCTGCCACCATGGGCAGACTCCAGCAGGCCCCCACTCATGTCTCCCACCACCCCCACCCCCCAGCCACCAGGGTCACCCTCCACCAGGCCCCCACTCATGTCTCCCACCACCCCCACCCCCCTGCCACCATGGGCAGACTCCACCAGGCCCCCACTCATGTCACCCACCACCCCCACCCCCCTGCCACCATGGGCAGACTCCACCAGGCCCCCACTCATGTCTCCCACCACCCCCACCCCCCAGCCACCAGGGTCACCCTCCACCAGGCCCCCAGTCATGTCTCCCACCACCCCCACCCCCCAGCAGTGCAGGGGCAGCCTCCACCAGGCCCCCACCCATGTCTCCCACCACCCCCACCCCCCAGCAGTGCAGGGGTAGCCTCCACCAGGCCCCCACCCATGTCTCCCACCACCCCCACCCCCCAGCCACCAGGGTCACCCTCCACCAGGCCCCCACTCATGTCACCCACCACCCCCACCCCCCTGCCACCATGGGCAGACTACACCAGGCCCCCACTCATGTCACGCACCACCCCCACCCCCTGCCACCCTGGGCAGACTCCACCAGGCCCCACTCATGTCTCCCACCACCCCCACACCCCTGCCACCATGGCAGACTCCACCAGGCCCCCACTCATGTCTCCCACCACCCCCACCCCCCAGCAGTGCAGGGGCAGCCTCCACCAGGCCCCCACTCATGTCACCCACCACCCCCACCCCCCAGCCACCAGGGTCACCCTCCACCAGGCCCCCACTCATGTCTCCTACCACCCCCACCCCCCTGCCACCATGGGCAGACTCCAGCAGGCCCCCACTCATGTCTCCCACCACCCCCACCCCCCAGCAGTGCAGGGGCAGCCTCCACCAGGCCCCCACTCATGTCTACCACCACCCCCACACCCCAGCAGTGCAGGGGCAGCCTCCACCAGGCCCCCACTCATGTCACCCACCACCCCCACCCCCCAGCCACCAGGGTCACCCTCCACCAGGCCCCCACTCATGTCTCCCACCACCCCCACCCCCCCTGCCACCATGGGCAGACTCCACCAGGCCCCCACTCATGTCTCCCACCACGCCCACCCCCCAGCAGTGCAGGGGCAGCCTCCAGCAGGCCCCCACTCATGTCACCCACCACCCCCACCCCCCTGCCACCATGGGCAGACTACACCAGGCCCCCACTCATGTCTCCCACCACCCCCACCCCCCAGCCACCAGGGTCACCCTCCACCAGGCCCCCACTCATGTCACCCACCACCCCCACCCCCCAGCCACCAGGGTCACCCTCCACCAGGCCCCCACTCATGTCTCCCACCACCCCCACCCCCCTGCCACCATGGGCAGACTCCAGCAGGCCCCCACTCATGTCTCCCACCACCCCCACCCCCCAGCCACCAGGGTCACCCTCCACCAGGCCCCCACTCATGTCTCCCACCACCCCCACCCCCCTGCCACCATGGGCAGACTCCACCAGGCCCCCACTCATGTCTCCCACCACCCCCACCCCCCAGCAGTGCAGGGGCAGCCTCCAGCAGGCCCCCACTCATGTCTCCCACCACCCCCACCCCCCAGCAGTGCAGGGGCAGCCTCCACCAGGCCCCCACTCATGTCACCCACCACCCCCACCCCCCTGCCACCATGGGCATCCTACACCAGGCCCCCACTCATGTCTCCCCCACCCCCACACCCCAGCAGTGCAGGGGCAGACTCCACCAGGCCCCCACTCATGTCTCCCACCACCCCCACCCCCCAGACACCAGGGTCACCCTCCACCAGGCCCCCACTCATGTCTCCCACCACCCCCACCCCCCTGCCACCATGGGCAGACTCCAGCAGGCCCCCACTCATGTCTCCCACCACCCCCACCCCCCAGCAGTGCAGGGGCAGCCTCCACCAGGCCCCCACTCATGTCTCCCACCACCCCCACCCCCCTGCCACCATGGCCAGCCCCCACCAGGTCCTCACAATCACCAATCATGTGCGTAATGGTCAGCCTCCACAGCCAAAAAGCCCTACCAAGTAACCCATTCACCCAAATGGAAATGGAAATCACATGTTACACCCCCAATGTTCATCAAGCTAATGAACCCATGTCCGTCACACACAATGGTTGCAATTGAATGGGAAAACACACAACATGACATGCATGAAACCAATGAGATGATACCACACAGTGAAGTATGCAAACAAAATTGTATTGGAAAAAATAAAGAATGCTAAAGAAAGAAAACTAACTACTATGTGAATGTGAGAAAAAAGAGCTGCATGTCCGTATAAAAACACAAAACTGCAAATCAGAATCAAAAAAAATTATGTCCAAAGTCAAATGTAAAAAAATCTCCATGCAAAAAATAAATATGTACAAAACTAACAAGGGTCCATGAGCCCAACTGAACAAAGGAAACCTACTAAAAAACCTACCTAAAAATCAACTATATACAAAAAGTGGAGCAGTGTCCGTCGACTCCAAATCATAATAAGAAAGAAAGGAAACCTAAAACTAAAGAACTATATACAAAGGCGGCGGGCAAGTCCAGCGGCTCACTCCGTGGTGTCCCGGGCCAGGGCATCATCGTACTCCTGTTCGATGTCCCGGAGGCGGTCCAGTTCCATGGCCCCGAGGGTCCGCAGGGACGACGCCGTGTCCTCCTCCAACCCCCTGCGGATTGCCTCGAGGCACTCGGCCTGCCTCAGCATGGAGTTCTCCGCCCTGACCATTGTGAGCCGCACCTCTTCCGCCCGCCGCCGCTCCGCACCTATGGCGTGGCCCAACCGCTGCCACACGGAAGACACTCTCTGTCCTGGGTCCCCCTGCCCTCCGGCCGATGCCTGCCCCTCCGATGTCGAAAGCCCCGAGCCTTCATGTCTCCCACCATGTTGCTGCTGCTGCTGCTCTGCCTCTGCCCGTGCACTGCCTCCTGCTGCCTGCACATCCTCCGCCGGCTGGGGTGCACTCGTTGATGTGGCCACCCCTGCTGGACCTCCGACTCCCGACTGTGGCAGGGATGCCTCCTCCACCAGCCTGGCCGCACCGTCAGAGGCAGCTCCACAGGGCACCGAGGTGACTGATGGGTGGGAAGATGGCACAGAGGACGACTGGCGCGTAGGGGGTCCAGTTGAGGAGGGGGTCGGAGCAAGCCCCATCAGACGGAGGAATCCGGCCTGGGTGACCTGTCCCAGCAGGCTGACGTGGTCAACGAGCCATTCGAGATGACGTGCAGTCTCTCCATGAAAAGACTGCAGGTCACCTCGCATGGCCCGTTGACGCAACGCCACACCAGCCAGGACAGGCTCAACCCGGACCTGGATGGCCACGTCCGCAGGCAGAGGAAGGCCAGTTGACGTCAGCTCATCCCCTGCCTGAAAACGGGTCTGGACGTAGGCATCCCTGCTGGTGCAAAATGATGCAGGGACAGGATCGGGGACAGGATTGCACACAGGCACCTCCGCGGCCGCCTGTGCTGCCTCCTGTCCCTGGTCCTGCACTGCACCACTAGCACCAGTGGGATCCCCTCCTCCAGACCCCGTCTCTGGTGCTTGCACGGCCCCCTCCTCCACCAAACCCCCCACCAACCTGGATGACTCCGTGCCATCTTCCCCTGTTGGGCCCTGTGGGGTCCCAGCTGCCCCTTCTGCTGCCGAGGAGTCCAACTGCAACCTCCGCCTCTTGGACCTCCACCCGGCAGCTGCGGCCTGGGACGCGGCACCAGACTCCTCACTCCCCGACGAGATGATAACACGGGAGGGGAGCCGGGCCTTGCGTCTCCGGCTGGCGGTCGGATCCCCGCCGCTGTGCTCCACAGCACCTTCTCCGCCCTCTTCATCAGTTGACGCTGCAGACAGGGAGAAACAAAACACAGGCATCAGGGCACTGTACAATGGACACATACACGCATGACAGTTGCACATGAGTGGCATTGGCAAACCTCAGACATGTCATCACAATCCCCAACACACATGTCATTGCAACTCGCACACATGAGCCATACCACAGCCATATCCCAACTGCCACCACCATCCATACACATACAACAGCATCAGCAGCCAAAGGGGAGCCAGACATCACATGCAACACAGGAAGTGCACCACACATGTACACACACCACCACACTTGCATGCATGTCTACACCTCTGCCAAGTGTCGCACTGTTCAGACGGGCATCCATGTCACATCTGCCAATCAGGCTTCCACATACCGCTGTCACATGCATCCATGTAGCATCACTGTTGCACCCTTGACAAATACACACACATGCACATGTACACAGTGCTCATACATGCAGGCCAAAACAACATACATGCCTGACATCACGGACATGTCTACTTACATGCACATTCATCCAAACATGTGTGCACGCACAACTGCATTTGCCATGCAAGCCCACACACACAAGCACCATCCATGTCTCACACATTACAGCCCTCGCATGTGTCAGACCCACGGCCCTGTACACCCCCACCCATACTCGACCCCATACAAACAGATGTGCAACTGGCACAATGCCGAATAATCACCACACGCACTGCTCACAATCAGGATGCATGTGCACTCACCGCTCGACTCAAGACGGGTCTGCTTCTCTAGGACCTGGACGTGGAGCGCTGGGGATATGCGTTCCAGGACCCCCATCTGTTCTTCCGACAAGTGGCCCCGGCGCCCCTTGGCATCCGCTGCCTTCAAGAGGCGCCGGGCCTTGTTCAGGGTCCTGGACCTGAAGTCCTCCCAGCGCTTCCTGACATGTTGGAAGTCCCGGACTGCCAAACCCTCCGCGTTGATGGCAGTCATGATGTCAGTCCAGATCCGAGTCCGTCCTTCCTTGTTGGCGCGGGAACTTCCGAAGAGGGCATCATACTGCCCCAGGACTTGCTCCACCAGGACACCAACTTCGGTGGCACTGAAGCTGGTGCCCCTCTGCCTCTCTGGCCAGGGGTTGCCAGTGGTCACAGATGGTGTTTGCCCCGACATGACAACCCCATAGGCAGGAGTGGGTGGGCAACTGGGTCCTGGGGCTGGGCTGTGGAGCGATGGAATTCCAGTCGGGAGTCTTCGGTTCCAGCAGGGGTGGTCACAGCAACAGCACCCCTGGCTGATGTGCAGGCAGCAAATGGCAGTGCACGTGGGCAGCAGGCAGTCAGGCAGCAGCAGATGGCAGGTGGGAGCGTGCTCGGGGCTCTGGGGGGCAGTAGTTCGGCCTTCTGGGCAGGAGCGTGGTCTTCCGTGTGCTCACGTGTGGCCAGCTTGGTACGGAGTGATTTGGCACGTGAAAATCCTGCACGTCAGCGTGAAAACTGAGGAAAGGCCCTTAGCGCGTAAGCGCGTCAGCACGCATACGCGATTCTATTGGACCAAAGGCCCTCAGCGCGTAAGCGCGTCTGTGACGTGACCCGCACGGGTGTTTCCCACACAGCACGTGATGACAGAGCACACGTGGAAAGACTGCACGTCAGAGTGTCATCGTGTGTAATTGGACAGCACGTCACAGTCTCATCGCGTGTAATTGGACTGCACGTCAGTGTGTCATCGCGTGTGATTGGTGGAAATGGCCCTACACGCAGAAGTGACAAAGCGTGTAATTGGTGGAAATGGGCCTAGCGCGTACACGCCGCGTAAGTGACGCTGGACGTGTGGGCCTGTATAAAAGGTACGCTTAGAACACCATTTCCTTGTACGTGCTTTTCGTGGAGAGCGAGTGGGTGAATTCTGTACTTCTTGTCGTTTCACACGCAATTTACTTCACAGCGTTTCAAGTTCGTATTCCCTGTTACCTCTGACAGCTTTTTCTCTTTTTTCACTTTAACTGGTTTACCTGGGCCTGTTCCCTCAAACAGTGTTCCCTACTACTGTTGTCCTGTCTCCTCAGACAGCGTACAAATCTTCTTTTGGCGGGGGTGTTGCCAACCAAACGCGCTCCTTTTTCACGCTCTTTTATCTGGCAGACGGTGCGTCACGCACGTATCTAACATCTGTGCTTGCCCCGTGTGTAGCCTACCCCTTCAGAGGTCATTCTAGGCTGCGTGTGACACGCATACGTTCATTCTTGTGTTACTGGGTGCCACAGCGTAGTGCAGGTTTTTCTTTCTGCACACGTGGTCTAGGAGGGGTTGCGTGCACGTCATCTCCCTTTTTTGGGGCTCCTGTGCGTAGCGTGACCCGTCATCTTTCCCCAGGGGTTACAATCAGCCTTGCAAGAGCACTAGGGTACAATTACCATCTGGTACCCAACCCATTTGACCCCCAATTGCCCAGGACAATATTTTACACCCACTCCCATACGCACATTAACATCAGTGCCATGGCTGGGAGGCGAGGATTCCGTAAGGGTGGCAAAGGTGGAAGAGCCACAAGTGGTGGCCGTGGTGGACCCGGTAGGGGACGTGGTAGTTACTTGCAGGGTGAGCCTGTCCCCCCATGTGTGGAGGACCAGTCAAGGGCACCCATAATCCCCCCCCCTCCCGTTGAGGCTGATGTGGCTGACACCATCCATGCTCAGCCCTTGTTGGACCAGCCCATTGTGGCACCAGACCTGGCTGACTCCATGGCTGACTTCCAGGTCAGCAGGCCTATGACACGTGCGCTGGTGCACGTTGATGTCACCATGCACCGTGCATCTGTGGCAGCAAGGTCATCTGCTGCACCAAGTAGGCAGGGCGGAGAGGCTGCAGGGGCAGCTGCAGCTCCATCCACCCCAGCCCTCACACACCCAGTCCGGACAGTGTCGGTCCTAGTCCATGCTGCTGACATTCCCCCTGACACCATCACACTAGAGCCAATGCCTGCACCAACTCCCATGCTGAGTGTGCAATCCCACACTCCTGATACAGAGTCCACCAGGGCTCCTGCCCCTAGTGTCCAGAGCAGCGCAGGACACTCAGGATCACCACCACCTTCCAAGGGGAAGAGGAAGAGTGCTCATCCGGCACAGGCTGATGCCCCAGACACGGCTACACAGTCCGGCCCATCCAGGAAGCCCAGCTTCACGGATGACGAACTGAATGCACTTGTCGAGTATGTGTCCGCACATGACAACGAGATGGTCATTGTTGCAGGATCCAAGACCACACCTGCACAACGCCAGGCACACTGGCAGACCGTTGCGGACATCGTAAGTGCCCTTGGAATCGTGAGGCGCACAGCCAATGATTGCTATAAGCGCTGGAATGACCTAAAGCGCAGGGCAAAGAATAAGCTGGCCTCAAGTCATGCCGCAACTCTAGTGACTGGAGATGGGTCTCCAGTAGTAGACATGGAACTCACTCCACATGGGTCAGTCGCTGGGACCTACGTCACGGAGGAACAGATCCAAGGCGTGGGAGATTTGGCTGATTACGAGGCATTGTCCGGTGAGTGCACATGCATGTGTGTGTCATCCATGTGCATGGTGTGTGTGAGGGCTTCTGTTTGTGTGACAGATGAGAGTGTGTGCACCTGAGTCGTATGGGTCAGCCATGTGCTTCATGCAATACGTCCTGCGCAGCTGCATTTGGCCATAGCAGTATCCCTTCTGCCAACAGTAGACATCTAGCCCAACTGCACGCCAGTTGCCCTTGAAGTGTCACCCTGCCACAACATTGTTGCCTGATTTTTCACTGTTCATTTAGTCAGATTGTTTGCATTCCACCACTTTTACTAGGCATGTCGCAGTCCTCTAGTCACATGTCTGACATGGCTATGGTAAAGTGGAGTGACTTTGTTACCTGGATATCATTTGTTCAAACATGTCCCTGTGCAATTGCACCATTTTGGACTGGCAGCTCCAGGTGAAGAATCTGACCTGTTTGAATTAGAAAAGCTATTACATGCGGGAACTGGACTGAATGAATAGGTGCTGCCCTCCTCTCCATTTTCACTCAATAGCAATGGTACATGCCATCTGTGTGATGGCATGTGTGTTTCACCTGCCAATCACAGGGCAATGTGTGATGCCACTACCAGGCAGCATGCAGAAAATGTGTTCATCTTCCATCTTGGTGTCATCAGTGTGTGCCATTTGCCTGCCCTTCATACGCAGTGAGGGTGCATGCATGGGAGGGTTTTAGTCATGTGGGACATGTGTCAAACAAGTACTGTTTCTCTTGCTTCTCAGCCCTCATTGTGTGCCATGGTGCTAATGCCTGTTTCCATTTCTTTGTTTTCATGTCTTTGCAGGGGAAGACGCACCTGATACTGCTGGGGTTTTGGAGATGGTGCAGACCCAGGAGGGGTCCGAGGGCCGACCAACCACCAGTGAGGGTCGTGGTGTGGTGGTGGGTGAGAACCCACAAGTGCTGCAGGTCGTGCTCTCAAGGGGTGTCTCTGGCTGCACCTCCCCCGAGCTGTACTCAGGTGTTGATTCGGATGAGACCTACGTGCCGTCGCAGGTGAGTGTTCCAGGGAGGGATTCTGTTCTGTCTCACCCACCTGCACCAGGGTCAGAACCCTCAATGGGGATGTCAGTGTTGGCAGCTACGCCTTTGGTGGTTACGGATGCAGGGTCACACTCCGCGACATCTGATCCTGTTCCTGGGCCAGCAGATCAGAGGGGGAATGCAGTCCTGCAGCCTCAGGCAGTGCCGGCACAGCAAGGCGCAGTTCGCCTTGCCCCAGACAGGTGTGGTGCCCGCCGACGTGGTGGCCGTACGCCACCTGGCAATACCACATGGGAGCATGTGTCTCACCCACCTGCACCAGGGTCAGAACCCTCAATGGGGATGTCAGTGTTGGCAGCTACGCCTTTGGTGGTTACGGATGCAGGGTCACACTCCGCGACATCTGATCCTGTTCCTGGGCCAGCAGATCAGAGGGGGAATGCAGTCCTGCAGCCTCAGGCAGTGCCGGCACAGCAAGGCGCAGTTCGCCTTGCCCCAGACAGGTGTGGTGCCCGCCGACGTGGTGGCCGTACGCCACCTGGCAATACCACATGGGAGCAATCCATTTACGGTATGGCAACCCAACAGGCAGCATCATCCGAGATGATGGCTCAGGCCATGGATAGGGTGGCCACTTCCATTGTCCTCCCTGAAAGGCTGATGGAGCGACTAGAGCAGGCAACCGACTCCATCTGCCAGTCACACAGGGAGGACATGTTGGGGTCCAACAGGGACAGGCGGGCGGCACTGGCGACTCTGCAGGAGGCCATCTCCATTGAGTCCCAGGGCCACAGGGAAGCCCTGAGGCAGGAGCTCCTTCACCTCAGGACGACTCTTGTTGAGCTTGAGGCTTCAACACACCAAAGGACAGAACAGCAGCTGGAGCGTCTCACCCGTACGCTCTCAGCTGAGATGCAGGCAACGAGGGCGGAGGTCCGGGCATCCCGTGAGTTGTTGCATGGGGACCTCCGCACACTCATCCTCCAGAACCAGACCTACCACACCCGCATGCTTGCAGCCATGGAGGAGCAGACTAGGGCCTTGCGTGGGCTGCCTCCCATAGTGCAACCACCTCCGGATGCAGCTGCACAGGGTGATAATAGCGACAGCAGTGATACTCCCACAATAGGGTAGCCGTGTGGGCCATGAGCCCATGGAGGTGTTTTATTTTCCCAGGATCCACGCAGGTGGGTTCTGGTGTGCATCCTGTCCTCGGACCTCCTGGGTGGCCTCCCCAACCCCCCCGGGCCCTTCAATGGCCATTTTTGATTTTATTTTTATTTTTATTTTTATTTATTTTATTCCCAATTTTTTTGGGACGATTTGTTGGCTTCCGTGGTTCCTGTGGGCATACGCTGCATTGTGGCTGGGCACATGCAGGCTTGTAATGTATTTGGTTCCGATGCTTGGGTTTGAGTCACACACACCCCTCCTGCTTCCCGTTCCCATGGGCTTGCAAAGGGTGTGCCCAAGTGACAGTGAATTACACAGTGACGTTGGACTCCCATGAGCTGTGTGGGCAGTCTGTAGTCAATACTGTGTATACATTCCTAGTGCATATTGCTGTTGTGTTGTACACTGCATGTTGCATTGATGTGTAACTCATCTTCTGTGTCTACCTCCCAATTTGCAGGTCCCTTCCTCATGTTGACACAGGGACCTCTAGTCTGGAGATGTGGTCCCTGTTGGCAGCAGTGCACCTACAACTCTACATGGCGCCAACACTGCACAGTTGGTAGTGGTGGGAGTGCAGGCATTTCCAGGTGGTGAGACTACTAATATTTAACATTAGTGATGTCATGTTAATGGTAGTACGTGCTCAACTTTGTTGTTGGTCCGGCATTACTGTGAGCATTTCAGGTGTTGCAAGTTTCTAATAGGGACACTGTACATTGTGACCCTAGTGTCATGTTGTGTGGATTACTTTGTTTACCTGCAAATAGCATGACATGGCACGGTGTGTGGTGTGGCGGTGCTGGGGTTGGGTTGGCTGACATGGCACTGTCCTCTTGTTGCATTTTGCAAGTGGGTGTTCATTTTAGCTGCTTGAATGTGTCACTTCACAAAACTGCATTGGTGGTGTCTGTGTGGGTAGGGATGCACACATTGTGACACTTCCAGGTGAACAATCTCAGGCTGATATGGTTTTCACGGTTCTTTCTCCAGACATTCAGGATCAGTGTCAGGTTGAGTCATCATTGATTGTCAGATGGAATGTGCCAGGGCAGTGTGCACTCCACAGGGGTGTGATTTCTATGTGAAGTAATTAGCCACTAGCTGTGTACGGGCTGCCTCCCCCCGTGCCCTTTCCCCTCCCATGCGCAGCGGCTGTGCATGTGGTTGGGGATGGGGGGGCACCACCATGTCCACGGCCAGGCCCCGGCGTGTTGCAACGTTGTGCAGGACACATGCTGCCACTATGATCCTGCACACTACTGGGGGAGTGTACAACAGCTGCCCGCCAGAACGGTCAAGGGAGCGAAAGCGTGACTTCAGCACTCCGAATGTGCGCTCCACTATGCCCCGGGTTGTAATGTGGGCTGCGTTGTATCTTACCTGGGGTGGCGTGGTGGGGTTCCGAATTGGCGTCATCATGTGGGGGCTGAGAGGGTAGGCACTGTCCCCTGTGGAGGTGGTGATTGGTATCATTGGTGGGGTTGTGACCTTGCTCAGTATCTGACATGCATGCATGTGCAGTGGCATTCATACTCACCAAGCAGCCATGTATCGCCATGCCGCCCAGCTTCTAGGTCCCGGCTTAGGGTGGACATTCGGTAAATGAAGCTGTCGTGGGTTGACCCGGGATAGTTGGCATATACTGAGGTGATGATTCCCTTGGCATTACATACTACCTGCACGTTGATGGAATGCCAGTGCTTGCGGTTCCTATAGATGTGCTCAGATGCCCTGGGGGGACGTAGAGCCACATGGGTGCAGTCGATGGCACCTAGCACTTTGGGGAATCGTGCCACAGCGTAGAAATCCAGGGCGGCAGCATGCCTTTCTGCAGGTGTTCTGCGCAGGTATATGTGCCTGCGGACTGATGGGCGTGCAGTGATGATGTTCAAGACCTGGTGTAGGCAGCGTGACTGGGTGGCCTGTGATACCCCACCCACAATGGCACTTGTCCGCTGAAATGATCCAGTGGCTAAGAAGTGCAGTACATTGAGGACCTTCTCCAGGGGGCTGAGTGCTTGGGAGCACAGGGTGGGTGATGTGAGGTCATCCTCCCACTCACTCACCAGGTCCAGTATGATGTGTGGTGGAAACCTGTACCTCCATGCACCTCGTCATCAGGCATCCCGAAAAGGCTGGTTCTGGGTGTGAATATTCTGGCCCTGACTATCCTCCTCCTCCTCCTTTGGTAGGCCACGCCCACTGCTGCTAGGAACGGTATGTTCATCCTGGGTGTGAGCTTGTTATTATTTTAGCGCGCAAATGTATGCGTTGTGCGTGTTGTAGGCGAGCGTGTGACTCGCGCACCCCTGAAATCCAGTACCCAGTCCAATAGCGTGTGGAAATTCCCGCGCACACCGGGATACAGGTGCGCTGACGTACTTGCGTGTGTAAGTGTCCGCGCACACCTGATATACACGTACATAGGCCAATCGCGTGTACGCGCACTTTAGTCCAATTACACGCGATGAGACTCTGCCGTGCTGTCCAATTACACGCGATGAGACTCTGACGTGCTGTCCAATTACACGCGATGACACTCTGACGTGCAGTCTTTCCACGTGTGCTCTGTCATCACGTGCTGTGTGGGAAACACCCGTGCGGGTCACGTCACAGACGCGCTTACGCGCTGAGGGCCTTTGGTCCAATAGAATCGCGTATGCGTGCTGATGCGCTTACGCGCTAAGGGCCTTTCCTCGGTTTTCACGCTGACGTGCAAGATTTTCACGTGCCAAATCACTCCGTACCAAGCTGGCCACGCGTAAGCACACGGAAGACCACGCTCCTGCCCAGAAGGCCGAACTACTGCCCCCCAGAGCCCCGAGCACGCTCCCACCTGCCATCTGCTGCTGCCTGACTGCCTGCTGCCCACGTGCCCTGCCATTTGCTGCCTGCACATCAGCCAGGGGTGCTGTTGCTGTGACCACCCCTGCTGGAACCGAAGACTCCCGACTGGAATTCCATCGCTCCACAGCCCAGCCCCAGGACCCAGTTGCCCACCCACTCCTGCGTCTGGGGTTGTCATGTCGGGGCAAACACCATCTGTGACCACTGGCAACCCCCGGCCAGAGAGGCAGAGGGGCACCAGCTTCAGTGCCACCGAAGTTGGTGTCCCGGTGGAGCAAGTCCTGGGGCAGTATGATGCCCTCTTCGGAAGTTCCCGCGCCGACAAGGAAGGACGGACTCGGATCTGGACTGACATCGTGACTGCCATCAACGCAGAGGGGGTGGCAGTCCGGGACTTCCAACATGTCAGGAAGCGCTGGGAGGACTTCAGGTCCAGGACCCTGAACAAGGCCCGGCGCCTCTTGAAGGCAGCGGATGCCAAGGGGCGCCGGGGCCACTTGTCGGAAGAACAGATGGGGGTCCAAGAACGCATATCCCCAGCGCTCCACGTCCAGGTCCTAGAGAAGCAGACCCAACTGGAGTCGAGCGGTGAGTGTACATGCAACCTGATTGTGAGCAGTGCGTGTGGTGATTATTCGGCATTGTGCCGGTTGCACATCTGTTTGTATGGGGTCGAGTATGGGTGGGGGTGTACAGGGCCGTGGGTCTGACACATGCGAGGGCTGTAATGTGTGAGACATGGATGGTGCTTGTGTGTGTAGGCTTGCATGGCAAATGCAGTTGTGCGTGCACACATGTTTGGATGAATGTGCATGTAAGTAGACATGTCCGTGATGTCAGGCATGTATGTTGTTTTGGCCTGCATGTATGAGCACTGTGTACATGTGCATGTGTGTGTATTTGTCAAGGGTGCAACAGTGATGCTACATGGATGCATGTGACAGCGGTATGTGGAAGCCTGATTGGTAGATGTGACATGGATGCCCGTCTGAACAGTGCGACACTTGGCAGAGGTGTAGACATGCATGCAAGTGTGGTGGTGTGTGTATATGTGTGGTGCACTTCCTGTGTTGCATGTGATGTCTGGCTCCCCTTTGGCTGCTGATGCTGTTGTATGTGTATGGATGGTGGTGGCAGTTGCGATATGGCTGTGGTATGGCTCATGTGTGCGAGTTGCAATGACATGTGTGTTGGGGATTGTGATGTCATGTCTGAGGTTTGCCAATGCCACTCATGTGCAACTGTCATGCGTGTATGTGTCCATTGTACAGTGCCCTGATGCCTGTGTTTTGTTTCTCCCTGTCTGCAGCGTCAACTGATGAAGAGGGCGGAGAAGGTGCTGTGGAGCACAGCGGCGGGGATCCGACCGCCAGCCGGAGACGCAAGGCCCGGCTCCCCTCCCGTGTTGTCATCTCGTCGGGGAGTGAGGAGTCCGGTGCCGCGTCCCAGGCCGCAGCTGCCGGGAGGAGGTCCAAGAGGCGGAGGTTGCAGTTGGACTCCTCGGCAGCAGAAGGGGCAGCTGGGACCCCACAGGGCCCAAAAGAGGAAGATGGCACAGAGTCATCCAGGTTGGTGGGGGGTTTGGTGGAGGAGGGGGCCGTGCAAGCACCAGAGACGGGGTCTGGAGGTGGGGATCCCACTGGTGCTAGTGGTGCAGTGCAGGACCAGGGACAGGAGGCAGCACAGGCGGCCGCGGAGGTGCCTGTGTGCAATCCTGTCCCCGATCCTGTCCCTGCATCATCTTGCACCAGCAGGGATGCCTACGTCCAGACCTGTTTTCAGGCAGGGGATGAGCTGACGTCAACTGGCCTTCTTCTGCCTGCGGACGTGGCCATCCAGGTCTGGGTTGAGCCTGTCCTGGCTGGTGTGGCGTTGCGTCAACGGGCCATGCGAGGTGACCTGCAGTCTTTTCATGGAGAGACTGCACGTCATCTCGAATGGCTCGTTGACCACGTCAGCCTGCTGGGACAGGTCACCCAGGCCGGATTCCTCCGTCTGATGGGGCTTGCTCCGACCCACTCCTCAACTGGACCCCCTACGTGCCAGTCATCCTCTGTGCCATCTTCCCACCCATCAGTCACCTGGGTGCCCTGTGGAGCTGCCTCTGACGGTGCGGCCAGGCTGGTGGAGGAGGCATCCCTGCCACAGTCGGGAGTCGGAGGTCCAGCAGGGGTGGCCACATCAACAAGTGCACCCCAGCCGGCGGAGGATGTGCAGGCAGCAGGAGGCAGTGCACGGGCAGAGGCAGAGCAGCAGCAGCAGCAACATGGTGAGAGACATGAAGGCTCGGGGCTTTCGACATCGGAGGGGCAGGCATCGGCCGGAGGGCAGGGGGACCCAGGACAGAGAGTGTCTTCCGTGCGGCAGCGGTTGGGCCACGCCATAGGTGCGGAGCGGCAGCGGGCGGAAGAGGCGTGGCTCACAATGGTCAGGGCGGAGAACTCCATGCGGAGGGCCCTAAGGCGGGCCGAGTGCCTCGAGGCAATCCGCAGGGGGTTGGAGGAGGACACGGTGTCGTCCGTGCGGACCCTCGGGGCCATGGAACTGGACCGCCTCCGGGACATCGAACAGGAGTTCGATGATGCCCTGGCCCGGGACACCACGGAGTGAGCCGCTGGACTTGCCCGCCGCCTTTGTATATAGTTCTTTAGTTTTAGGTTTCCTTTCTTTCTTATTATGATTTGGAGTCGACGGACACTGCTCCACTTTTTGTATATAGTTGATTTTTAGGTAGGTTTTTTAGTAGGTTTCCTTTGTTCAGTTGGGCTCATGGACCCTTGTTAGTTTTGTACATATTTATTTTTTGCATGGAGATTTTTTTACATTTGACTTTGGACATAATTTTTTTTGATTCTGATTTGCAGTTTTGTGTTTTTATACGGACATGCAGCTCTTTTTTCTCACATTCACATTGTAGTTAGTTTTCTTTCTTTAGCATTCTTTATTTTTTCCAATACAATTTTGTTTGCATACTTCACTGTGTGGTATCATCTCATTGGTTTCATGCATGTCATGTTGTGTGTTTTCCCATTCAATTGCAACCATTGTGTATGACGGACATGGGTTCATTAGCTTGATGAACATTGGGGGTGTAACATGTGATTTCCATTTCCATGTGGGTGAATGGGTTACTTGGTAGGGCTTTTTGGCTGTGGAGGCTGACCATTACGCACATGATTGGTGATTGTGAGGACCTGGTGGGGGCTGGCCATGATGGCAGGGGGGTGGGGGTGGTGGGAGACATGAGTGGGGGCCTGGTGGAGGCTGCACCTGCACTGCTGGGGGGTGGGGGTGGTGGGAGACATGAGTGGGGGCCTGGTGGAGGGTGACCCTGCACTGCTGGGGGGTGGGGGTGGTGGGAGACATGAGTGGGGGCCTGCTGGAGTCTGCCCATGGTGGCAGGGGGGTGGGGGTGGTGGGAGACATGAGGGGGGGCCTGGTGTAGGGTGACCCTGGTGGCTGGGGGGTGGGGGTGGTGGGTGACATGAGTGGGGGCCTGGTGGAGGGTGACCCTGGTGGCTGGGGGGTGGGGGTGTTGGGAGACATGAGTGGGGGCCTGGTGTAGTCTGCCCATGGTGGCAGGGGGGTGGGGGTGGTGGGTGACATGAGTGGGGGCCTGCTGGAGGCTGCCCCTGCACTGCTGGGGGGTGGGGGTGGTGGGAGACATGAGTGGGGGCCTGGTGGAGTCTGCCCATGGTGGCAGGGGGGTGGTGGTGGTGGGAGACATGAGTGGGGGCCTGGTGGAGGGTGACCCTGGTGGCTGGGGGGTGGGGGTGGTGGGTGACATGAGTGGGGGCCTGGTGGAGGCTGCCCCTGCACTGCTGGGGTGTGGGGGTGGTGGTAGACATGAGTGGGGGCCTGGTGGAGGCTGCCCCTGCACTGCTGGGGGGTGGGGGTGGTGGGAGACATGAGTGGGGGCCTGCTGGAGTCTGCCCATGGTGGCAGGGGAGCGGGGGTGGTGGGAGACATGAGTGGGGGCCTGTTGGAGACATGAGTGGGGGCCTGGTGGAGGCTGCCCCTGCACTGCTGGGGGGTGGGGGTGGTGGGAGACATGAGTGGGGGCCTGCTGGAGTCTGCCCATGGTGGCTGGGGGGTGGGGGCGGTGGGAGACATGAGTGGGGGCCTGGTGGAGGCTGCCCCTGCACTGCTGGGGTGTGGGGGTGGTGGGAGACATGAGTGGGGGCCTGGTGGAGGCTGCCCCTGCACTGCTGGGGGGTGGGGGTGGTGGGAGACATGAGTGGGGGCCTGGTGGAGTCTGCCCATGGTGGCAGGGGGTGGGGGTGGTGGGAGACATGAGTGGGGGCCTGGTGGAGGGTGAACCTGGTGGCTGGGGGGTGGGGGTGGTGGGAGACATGAGTGGGGGTCTGGTGGAGGGTGACCCTGGTGGCTGGGGGGTGGCGGTGGTGGCAGACATGAGTGGGGGCCTGGTGTAGGATGGTGACATGTGGGTTGGCTGGGGGGCATGCCCATGGTGGATGGGCTGCCTGCGGGACATGAGCATGGGTGCAGGGTAGTCCCCCGTGGTGTGGGCTGCCTGCAGGGTCCGTGGAGGTTGTGGAGCGTACACCTGGGAGGGCCCACACGGCCAATTCACGTGTGGTACTCCCCAGAACCCCTGAAATACACGTACCCTGCTGAAATGGCGTGTGGAACTTCCCGCGCACCCCTGAAATACACGTACCCTGCTCGCACTGGGACTATCGCGTGTGGAACTTCCCGCGCACCCCTGTAATACACATGCCTTGCTCGCACTGGGCCAATCGCGTGTGTAACTTCCCGCGCACCCCTGAAATACACGTACCCTGCTCGCACTGGGCCAATTGCGTGTGTAACTTCCCGCGCACCCCTGAAATACACGTACCCTGCTGAAATCGCGTGTGGAACTTCCCGCGCACCCCTGAAATACACGTACCCTGCTCGTACTGGGCCAATCACGTGTGTAACTTCCTGCGCACCCCTGAAATACACGTACCCTGCTCGCACTGGGCCAATCGCGTGTGGAACTTCCCGCGCACCCCTGAAATACACGTACCCTGCTGAAATCGCGTGTGGAACTTCCCGCGCACCCCTGTAATACACATGCCTTGCTCGCACTGGCCCAATCGCGTGTGTAACTTCCCGCGCACCCCTGAAATACACGTACCCTGCTCGCACTGGGCCAATCGCGTGTGGAACTTCCCGCGCACCCCTCAAATACACGTACCCTGCTGAAATCGTGTGTGGAACTTCCCGCGCACCCCTGTAATACACATGCCTTGCTCGCACTGGGCCAATCGCGTGTGGAACTTCCTGCGCACCCCTGAAATACACGTACCCTGCTGTAATCGCGTGTGGAACTTCCCGCGCACCCCTGAAATACACGTAACCTGCTGAAATCGCGTGTGGAAATTCCCGCGCACCCCGGTATACACGCACACGTATTTTTTGTCAGCGGGTGTCCGTGTTTGTGGGTACCCCTTTGCACGTCATTTGTCCTGGAGGGCCACAGTATAGGACATTCATCATGGCAGTATATAGGTGCTATTTGTTGGCGCACCTTTTGGCGCACATTTCTTACAGCCGCAGAGACGCTACCGCCTGCTTTCTTGTGGCGGTCGTGTTTGTACCTGTGCGCTGGTTTGAGCGTGCGCTTTTTTGCCCTATTCTATTCCATGAATACGTGTTGTAGGCGAGCGTGTGGGCGTTCCGCGCACTTGTGCCCTGTACTTCCCCCCATGACGCCCACGTTTTGGCAAGTTGTTCCCCATTCCGAGTGTTACGCCCGTGTTCCGCCTACTTTTGTTGCATGCGCCACGCTATGTGCGAATTTCGCTGTGGCCTGTGCGATTTTGGCTGTGACCTGGCGCACGCTGTTAGATGGCCTGTGCGCCAACGTGCGCCGTGCTCTTTTTTATCGCACATCCGCTGGTTTTCTCGCGCACGGACTTCCATGAATCGATGTGCGCTGCTTTTCGTGCGATTTCGCACTTGCACTGCGATTTTCGCTATTCCACTGCGATTCGCATGTTTTTGGCCACTTGCGCCGCGCTAATTATTCCATGAATCGGCCTGATAGTTTGAGCACAAATCATAGACAAGCAGAGCTTCATGACTGAGATGTATTAGCTGATTTAGTTATCATTATTTGTATTAGTAGCAGCTATATTTTCATTGTATTTCATTTGTAAAGTGTAACATGCTGGTGAAAGCTACGATGGCTGTGGCACTTAGAATAGAGGCGGGCAAAGTCAAAAGCTCTAAAGTAAAGCCAAGCCAGAGCAAAGCACTAGGTCTGAGTTGGTAAAGGATTTGTCAAATCATTAAAACAAGTGAGGTTATTCATATACCATAAAATTTGTTTAAATCACCAAAGGAGATATCACCATTTTAATATATATATATATATATATATATATATATATATATATATATATATATATATATATATATATATATATATATATATATATATATATATATATATATATATATAGAAGAATAGTCCCACGCAGTTTCCAGTTGTTATGTCCATTATTATATGCCCCTTTACCCTCCCATACAAATGACTGGTCCCCAGTACCTGACAGAAAGACACTGTCACACGTCTGCCCGTTACGGGCTCCTGGCGGCAACTGCCATTAGCGGTACACCCCTTTATTTCACTGTGCTTGCACAATGTTCCATGAACGCCACGCATGCTTCTAAATCACATGACTCTGTAACATCCCTCCTTTTCTCACAACAAAATATAAATAAAATTCTTTAACTTGGGTGTGACGTTCACCTGACACATAATAGTTATAACATACCAAAAAGTGCAATATCCCAACATGGGCGTTATTAGCATCCCGTCTACTTATGGATCAGGATCCAAAATGTAGTCTTTAAATCTGACAGGGCATTGTCGTCCTTCTCGGCGAGGGTAACGTGGTTCACCTTCATCAGTGTCCCTTTGTGGTTCTTCAACTGGCAGGTCGCTGGTGTCCTCATTCGGCTCCATGTAGTCCTCTGAGGTGAACAAAGGAGACACACCGTCCACCGGTTCTCCTCTTAAGTCACGTCTCCCAATCTTTCTGAAGACTGAAGCATTTCTGGTGATGGTCCCCTGGATGTCAGCAGCAGTGACCATGGACCCTTTAACATGAGTTACATCCATGGTTGGGGGTTCATAGTTCAAAGATAGTTTCCCCTCAGAGTGTCTATTGCGCACCAGGACAGTGTCCCCAATATCAATAGTAACAGTGTTTTAGATGCCTCAGAACATTTTCTTGCTCATTGCGCATTCTTCTTTCCTCACAGACCTTCTGATTCTCTATTACTCCAGAAGTCTGACTCTCCATCTCAGGTATTAAACCCTTTGGGCAGTGCTTAAAAATATCTTCTGCTGGAGCCACTCCTGTAGATTTTTGAGGTGTGGACCTGTATTCACGAAGAAATTGATATAAATTTCTCTGCAATTCCCCTGTCTGCCCTTCAGCTATCCGGAGAACTTTGTTTAACATTCGCATAAAGCGTTCTACTTCATCATTTGCCCTTGGCCACCCTGGGGTCACCTTCCGGTGTATTACTCCACATCCCTCCATGAATGCAGCAAACTGATGGCCTTGGAATGGGGGGTCCATTGTCAGAGCACAGTATGTGGGGGAAACCATGGGTTGCAAATATCTTATTCAGGGCTGGGATGGTCTGGTCACTTGATGTTGACTCCAATATTTCTACTTCTGGGTAGTGAGACCATTGATCGATGACAACTAAGAAGTACGTACCCCTCCCGTTACTTCCAAAGTCTGCGTGCACAGTGCCCCATGGTTGATCACATGGTTTCAATGCATGGCTCCTTACTCACGGCTGCTGCAGCTTGACACCAAACACACTGGTGTATGTACTCTTTGACCCTCCTTTCAAGATCTGGGAACCATACTTTTGGCCGGAGTCAGGCCTTTGTCTTGTCCGTGCCTTGATGTCTGACGTGCGCTAGTTCTAAAACTCTGTCCACTATCCTTCTTGGGATGACAATTTGTCTTCCTCGGAGTAGCAAACCATCTCTAGAGGTCGATAGTCCATGCCGTGCACACCATAATGACTGCAGTGTTTCTTTTTCCCTCTTTGACAAGTCTGCCAGCACTGACTTCCAGTAACCACTATCTACAGCCTTGTGGATAATCTGGAAACATCTGTCCACTTTGGATGCATCAGTAACTTCTTCGAGCCTGAGGGCTAATAGCATGGATGTCCACCACTAGCCGGATGGCCTCTTCACACTCTCCTTCTTCACACTTCTCCATTGCATCATCGTCTCTGGGATGGCAAGATAGAAAATCGGCTGGATTATTTGTTCCTGGCCTCAATTGCAACTTGACGTTATATTCAATGAGATTGAGCATCCACCTTTCTATTCTTGGAGGCGGCTTGGATGAAACCCCTTTCATTATGGGAATAAGGGGCTTGTTATCAGTGATAACCGAGACTGGTTTTCCAAGAATGTAGAGTCTAAAATGCCTGCCGCCCCAGATGATGGCCAATGCTTCCCGTTCAATTTGTGAGTATTTATGTTCCATGTTGGTTAAGGCTTTGCTTGCATAAACAATGGATCACATTTGGCCCTGTCCATCTGGTTGTAGTAATACGGTCCCCAGGCCAACAGGACTTGCATCAACTACTAGCTCTGACTCTTTCTCTCGATTAAAGTACACCATTGTCTCTTTGCCAGTAAGCACCACTTTAATGGTGTCAAATGCATTCTGTTCAATGGTAGGCCGTGTCCATGCACTGTCTTTCTTTGTGAGGGCTCTAAGGGGTGCAGAGAGGGATGCATGGTCCTTTATGAATCTTCCACAATAATTCACAAGCCCTAAGAAACTTCTCACATCCGGGGGATTGTTCGGGGGTTTGGCTTCTTGGATATCTTTCACCTTTTGTGGATCTGGTGACATACCTCCTGAATGAAAAACATCTCAAAAAAATGTGACTCTTTCTTTTAAGAACTCACATTTGTCGCGATTTAGTGTCAGACCCATCTCCCGCATTCATTCCAGCACCCTCTCCAGTCAGATTATGTGTTCAATTTATGAGGCAGCAGGTATTGAAATGTTGTCACTTAGATTGATTACTCCATGTAATCCAGCAAGTGCACCCCTGATAGCGTTCTGGAACACTTTGGCCGCCGAAGAAATTCCAAAAGTCAGCCTTTTGTTTCTATAGAGTCCATTGTCAGTGGTAAAAGTGGTAATATATCTGGAGTCTTGATGTAATGCAAGCTGGTGGTATCCAGAGCACAGGTCTTGTTTAGAGAAAACCTTTGCACCCTGTACTTCCCCCAAATGTCATCCAATGTTGGTGTAAGGTGGCGCTCCCTCTTGACGGCCATGTTGGGTAGGTGCATGTCCACACATATCCAGACTGCCCATGGTTGCTTTGGTTTAGTGGTTACTACAATGGGGGACACCCATGGTGTTGGCCCTGCCACCCTTTCAATAATGTCAAGGTCCACCAAGTTTTGAAATTCTTGTTCAACTTGTTTTCAGAGGTGAAATCGAATACGTCTATGTTTCAAAGCAATTGGACGCACTGACTCATCTATATGCAGGCAAATTGGTTCACTTTTCAGCTTTCCAATCGTGTTAAAGATGTCTGTAAAACGGTTAATTAGGTCTCCAATGTCCGTTTTATATACTGTTAGTGCGAAATGTACTATGTCCAACGCCTCAGCCGCAGCGCAGTTTAGGAGAGAATGTGGGCTCACACTAGTTACAAAGAATTTTGCTTTTATTGAGCGTCCAGCATGGGAGATGGAGGTGGTGAAGACTCCCTCTAGTGGAAGAAGGTGGTCACCGCCAAATTAATATATCTTCGCTCTGGTGCCACTTAAAACAGGTGGTCCTAGGAGAGCTTCTTAGTGCCGCGCTGCCTGCATGCACCAATGTCAATGAGTACTGGTGTAGGGGTGTCGCAGATTTTCACTGTGCAGGTTGGTTGCCTGCATCTGTTAGTGCTAGAGTCAATGTTTGAAATGAAAAATACTTCTTCCTCTTCTTCCTCCTCTTCAACAATGCCCACCTCCTGAAGATCTTGTTCTACCGTGGCCACACTCTTCTGTTTGCATATACCATTACTGTTATGCTTGCTGGGCCCACGTGGTATGGCTACAGGACTGGCTGCTCAGTGCATCCTGGTATAATGGCCTCCCATCCCACAGGGGCCACACATTCTTCCTTTTGCAGGACACTCACTGGCATGAGGAAGATCATACCCAAACTTCTGGCACTGCTGTGGTACCTCATTCTTCTTTAGAGGCCACTTTCAGCATTGAGTTCCGTTAGGGGGTGTAGTACGATGGCATAGGCTTCCTCTCCTTTTCCTGGTTTGGCAGCTGCATCCATTTTGGCTGCTTGGCTTTTCACAAACTCATATAATCTGCCCATATCAAGAATCTGCATCAGTGTGATACCTGGTTGACAAAGCACTTGACGACACAATTTTCCTGAGCTGCAGCCCTGAATAAGTAGATTTTGTATCATCACCGCCTCATTTTCCCATCAGCATGTACTGGCTAATTGACGTAGCTGGCCGTAGAAGTGATCCAACGACTCAACTTCCTTTTGTTTTTCACTGGTCATCACAAAACGATCAAATTTTGTCATTGGCAAGAAATGTTCTGTCAAGGCGTCTTTCACCTCTTGATATGTGATTGCAGAGGAGTTTGGATATTCAAAAATACGATGAACTTCTGAGCCAGCAGCATTTGCCTCATCATCTGTTTCACCAGTCACGCGGAAATACATCTCTAATTTCTTTATCCACATCAGCCCTCTTTGGCCTAGCTTTGATGGTGGTCCTGTTATATAAAATGTTGGCATTGGTGCCAGCGTGCCTTGCTGTTGTGGCATCACTCTGATTGATAGTTGTGCCATCTGTTGTAAGTTGGCTTGTGCGCCTTCATCTGGGCTACTCATTTCCACAGACCACATGGGCACCTCACTCTTTTGGCTGCCGCAAGTCTGTGTCATGTAAAACATGTAACACAGTCACAAATGGTGGCCCCATAGGTTTGTAAGCAGCTTGTGACAATCTAATTGCCCACTGGTATATTGAGGGCGTTTGCACTGTGACAATTGCCTGCACAAGACAGTCCCAGCAGAATATGCCCAAAAAGAAAATTGAAAATATTTCCTCACATCCACCACTTCATCCGTGCCCCACTAGTACAGTTGTATTAAAAAGGCATCTTCAAGTCTCCAATAACAGCAGGCTAGCTGGCACACAGTTGAGTAGGCCCAATATATTTTCAAATAGAGTTATATGCCAAATTATCTGCATCACAGTTCAGCCACTCGGGTAGATGCTGTTAGGATTGTTTTTTTTTAGATTAGCCTGTTAAGGCTCCAAAAATTTCTCCTCACAGCGCACAAGCACCCCAGGGGGCTGCAACCATCAGAAATATAAAATGGTGGGCTTGCGTGCACCGCGCGGGTCACGCATCTAATGGGTGTTGAAAGAAATGTTCCCGATTCCTGTTACGGAAGCTGATTACTTCTTCCCCCCATTCAGGAGCGTCCTCGTTGCCAGTGTTACGTCCATTATTATATGCTCCGGTATCCTCCCGTATGCTGGCCCGGTCCCCAGTACCTGACAGAAAGACACTGACACACATCTGCCTGTTACAGGCTCCAGGCGGCAACTGCTTTAACGCCACGCCCCATTATTTCACTGCGCATGCACGACGTTCCATGAATGCCACACACACGTCTAAATCACATGACTCTGTAACAGCAGTGGGATAAAATAACCTTTATTTTAGGTCATGAAGTACAGACCCCTAGCTCAACCTTACACCTGCTGGCTAGTACAAACTGTAATAGAAGCAACATTAAGAGTAAACATTCTCCGGCCTATGGCCAGAACTATTTATATACAGTAAGACAACACATATATATATTATATATATATATATATATATATATATATATATATATATATATATATATATATATATATATATATATATATATATATATATATATATATATATATATATATATATATATATATATATATATATATATATATATATCATGGCCACGGTAGTTATGGTTAAGTTGGTGTTTCCATAGGAAGAGAACTTTTTTGGGCGGCTTATAACTTCGCTCGCCCTGGACGAATCATCACCATACTTTGCAAAAATAGTATTTGGGTCACTCTGATTTTTATTGCAAAGGTTGGTGAGGATTCGTCCAGGGAGGGCAAAGTTATAGGGGGGGTCCCAAAACTGTTTTTTTTCCCATAGACATAGTGGGAAAAAAATGTGCGCACGGCCACAGGCCAAACCGCTGGACAGATTTACACCAAATTCGCGGCAGGAGCAGGGCCTTGGTCCCGAAAGCGGGCTTACGCAAATTTGGTGTAAATCCGTCCAGTAGTTTTTTATAAAATGACCAAAACGTAAGGCAAAAAAATGTGTGATATCTGTGTTCGCTTCGCGGACAGACTTCCCTGTTCGCTCCGCGGACAGCACCCCGATTGGCCCATGGCCTTGCGTCATGTCCGCGGACATGCAACATGTTCGCTGATTGGACGGCAAGGGGTGTGGAGCGCGTCATATTTTCTGTGGCGCCCGCCATCTTCTATTCGCCGTCGACCGCGTACAGCGCGGTGAAACGTGGATAAAACATTGTATTTAGTGTCGTGTGTTGGTGTGTAAGAGTGTTTGGGGAGGGTGGGGGAGTATGAGATAGGTTCAATGTTTTGTTTTTTTATGTGCTAGATGTTTTTGTTGCGTTCGATTTTTCCGCGGAGAACACGGCTGTTCTGACATTTTGTAAATAAACTAAATGGTGTGGTGTTTAGAGGACGGAGTATGTGTTGTTTTTGTTCGCAAGGAAGGTAAAAATGAGCTATGAACACTCGTGGTGTACTTAATTGTTCGTAAATACACAAACTGGGGTTGTCCTCAGGACGCTGTCCGTATTGTAATCTGTCTAGTTGAATGTGTTCTAAGAACACTCGCAGTGTCCCGAAATGGTTGCAATTACACAAAATGGGGGTGTTCTGAGAACGTTGTTTGTATTGTTCGTTGTCAGGGTGAAAGTGTTTTAAGACAACTCCTTTTGTCCGCTAATAGTACAATTTCCTATGGGCGTCAACCGAATTTTTGTCCACTAAAGAAACAATAAATCCGGCTTGTGTGCGCCGACATTATGTGATAATCCTATGACTGGCGCTATTGACCTGGCTGACTTGCTTTTGCGACACTAAAACATATCTCCCGCCTCTAAGCCTGATATTATCAAAGCATTCATATTCCCTGCCTCTCTCCGTGACGTTACAGGGTGCTTCATCAGACGCGCCCAGTCCTCTGCAGTCCTAAGTGACTTTACACAGAACCCGGAAGACAACACATATTATGTCACAACACAGCGTGCCACAATTCGGAATATGAAACAGTGATTTAAAAGCAAACAGCAAGATTGTAAATTTTGTAAAGTACCTTTATTTGACATCAAATGTTTAGAGAATATTCAGCAATTTGCATTTGTCTTTGTTGTCGATCCGCAAAAGTTCATGTTGAGGCATGCAATGTTCCTTTGCAGTACAGAGGGTGTTAGATCAGCTTACAACTCAGTGCGCCACAATTCGGAATATGAAACTGTGGTTTAAAAGTAAACAGCAGGATTGTACATTTGGTAAAGTACATTTATTTCACATGAAATGTTTAGTGAATATTCAGCGATTTGCTATTGTCTCTGCTGTCGATCAGCAAAAGTTTATTTTGAGCCAAGCGTTGTTCCTTTGCGGTAGATAGGCTGTTGGTTTATGATAAAAGCAGTAAATGGTAGCTCTGATAATCGGAAGGTTGCTCCAACAACGAGCCATTAGACCACCCTATTGGTTGGTATGTTGTTTGTAGCCGCTAGTACTGCGTAAGGGCATATTGGTCCTTGGCGATTGTCCCATAAAATGGTGAGGGTCATGAAGTTGCATATTTGGACCTGCACCTGGCAGTTGAAGACCCCATCCGCTGGAGTCTGTAAATCGTGACATAGGCAAAATGGGGCCAAATACCTGTTTTAAAAAACAAAAATTAGTCTCACCAGCCGATCTTCATTAAAAATCATCATTTTATTTATTAGGGCGTGAAACTATTTGCTATCGGAGATAGTGCAACGGAGTATGTTAATAATAAAAAAATAATATTTTCCCATTCATATAGCGTTAAGAACCGTGAGGTATCTAAGCGGTGCTTATTATTAACCACGGTGTGTGGTACTCATTTATCGACCACGGAAGGATGAAAGGCTGAGTTTGGCCTTGCCGGGATTCGAACTTGCGTTAGCAAGCTGTGCACGGAGGTCAAAGCGAGAGTTGTACTCGCTGTGCCACTTGACAGGCTACAGTGAAGTGGCACAGCGAGTAGAGCGCTTGACCGCCTATAGACCGGTTACATTATTTCTATTAACCCACCCTGTGTCGTCTGCCTTTTTCAGAGCCCTCTAAACGACAGGGGATCAATTCGACAGTGATAGTGCGCGGTAGAAAACATTATGCCACTTTCAACAAACAAGTTCAACTTGAGCGGTCTTTAATGCTACACTATTGTAATTATATTTGGTATAAAATAATCTAAAGGGTTACTTACAGTACAATTGCAATTTCCATTGTCTACGAGTAGTGTAGTCCCAAAATACAACTCCGCGTGTGCGAACGATCTTTCGCATAGTGATATAATATATAAAAGTGGTTTTGTTTCAGAAATGTCATCCTTATCTTCTCTTACGTTTTAGCAACACTCCTTCAAGAGAAGTCTTTCATCACAATCTCTGTCTGTCAAGGTCAAAACACAATACAACCTTATAGTCCGCTTCGTGAGCCTCTACGGGGCCCGAGAAAAAAATGGAAGCAGCTGACCTTCACTGTGAACGAGCATAAATTCTTACTTTGCAACATTCTGTGTAAAGCCATCTGTGAGAAGTTGGTTTTTGCATGCCATGTTTGCATATTGTTTGCGTGATATTAAAAAAAGTTTGTTTAAGGGACGGTATGGTTCTAAGTACAGCCGAAAGACCCCTGAAAATCGCAAGTTATGGTAAGCTATGAAAAATAACTCACGCCACCACCGTGCACTGCTAAGACTAACACCCAGGACATCAAAGATGACATCGCAAATGTCATTGATGAAATCACTGATGACATCACATGTGTATGTACTTTTCATGGAATTTGTGTACTAGGGATTTTTATTATAATGTAAAAAAGTGTCAAGGATATTGCAGTCAATATCATACCGTTATTAGTGCTTTGAACGATGCATTGATATAAATAGCATTGTATTATGGGATTGTATCTAGTATACTGAGCTACTAATGGAGAAACATAGCATTGTGTGCAGAGTACAAAATGAAAGTATAATATTTGTAATGTTAATATGTTGAATAATGAAATGATAATTGTCCTGAAATGTTCGAAAATTCACAAAATGGGGGTGTTCTGAGGACGTTATTCGTATTGTGTGATTGCTCAGCTCTATGCAATGTGGGAATGTCACAGAGAGTAAAGTGGACGCCGTCCGCGGACACCGCGGCTATTCGTGGACAGGGCGTGCTACTGCCGGATTTTTCCAGGAAATCCAACATGGAAAGAAGACTATACGGATCAGCCAATCAGATGTCAAGGTTGTGGATTTGTGTTGAAAGAGACTGTGTGTGGTGAAGATGGCAGAAGTGGAGAAAGTCAGGGTGTTGGTGCTTGGAGATATGTTTGTGTATGGTTTACAACAGTACGCTCAATGCAGGCATGTTGCAAAGAACTTTGATGTGAAAGGAGTGGAGGTGGTGTGGAGCACTGTGCCTGATTGCAATGTACAGGGAATTGTACAAGTTTGTGAGGATATGGCCACGATGAACAGTCCGCATGTGGTAGTTTTGCACTATGGTGCTTTCCATTTGGGCAACGTCAGTGCCCCTACTTTGTTGGCTGATTTGGAACGCTTGGTTCAAGCCGTAATGAAGATCATTCCAAATGCGAAAGTAATTTTTTCTAGATTACTACCTAGGGCAATATGGGACAATAGTTCAGTTTTTTGTCCTCAGCAAAACATTGCTAGGTGTGTCATCAACCGAGGCATGTGTGCCTTCATGCTTAGAGCTGGTATGTTCTTCTGTAACAATGAGAATATTGATGCCAGTAATGCTGTTAATTTTAAAGAAGATGGCATTTCTTTATCTTTTACCGGAAATGCCTTTTTATTTTGGAATGTAAGGGTTGCTTTGGAGAAGGTTATGTGAAGATTTTAGGAGTAAATTAAGAAAAAAAAACAAGAAAAAAAATATAAAATAACAGGTGTCTGTCAAGCATCTGTAAAAAAAAAAAACAGTTCTTTTCAGAGCCAACTTCAAAGGGGAAATGGGGCACACTATTTAAATTTACATTCACCACGCTCAGATTTTTGATATGTCCGCGGACATGGCGGTAGTCCGCGGACATGAAAATCACTACGAGGGGGTTAGTATGTTCTATGTTACATGTATATGAAATCAGGGATATTATGGTTAAGTTGTGCTACTAAAAACCTATGAAATTCAGTGAAAAAACTTTGTTAAAGGGACGTTATGGTTAAGTTGCGCTACTAAAAACCTATGAAATTCAGTAAAAAAACTTTGTTAAAGGGACGTTATGGTTAAGTTGCGCTACTAAAAACCTATGAAATTCAGTGAAAAAACGTTGTTAAAGGGACGTTATGGTTCAAAGTAAAACCGAAAAAACCCTGAAATTCGGCAGTTATGGTAACATAAGCAACCATAACTCGCGCCACCGTGCACTGCTAACACTAACACCCAGGACATCAAAGATGACATCACAAATGTCATTGATGACATCACTGATGACATCACATGGCTGGCTCTCCCTTTTTATCCTTTACTGACATATCGAAGCCACATAGTTTTCTTCAGTAACAGTCAGGAAGTAAAAATTGAAAAGGTACTATATTTGTAGATTTAGGGCCTCATTACGACCCAGGCGGTAAGGGGTTAACGGCAGCGTTAACAGCGCCGACCCTTACCGCCTGAGTACGAGGTCCCTTAGCGCCATGGCGCTTTTAACACCTGCTTTTAGCAGGTGTTAAAATCCATGGCGCTAAGGGACCATGGAGTTAATTACGCCACCGTAATTTACGGTGGCGTAATTAACGCCTTCCCCACTCCCATTATACCCTATGGGGCAAAAATGGGAATGGGGAAGGGTAAATGGGGATTGGGGACTTACCGCCCCGCCAAGGTCGGAATGGGGCGGTAAGTCCGCCAACCACCATGGCGTAAACATAGTTTACGCCATGGTGGTAAAGTCACGGCCCAGGCGGTAACTTACCGCCTGGGTCGTAATGAGGCCCTTAGGGTCAAGTCACATCATATGAAACATATACATAGCGGAAGACACAGGCTTGAAAGAGAGCAATCCTTTCTGTGCATGAAGATAATCATTAGGGTTATCAGCACTTTCTCATAGTTTTATTTTTATTACTCTACCTTACCTGTATATGTTCATATTTGTACACATTATACACACTCTCCTTTCCTTTGGGTGCAGTCACATCATGTGATACACATACATATGATAAGTAGCAGCTTTGAAACAGAGCTATAGTTTCTCTGCATAAAGACAATCAGATAGGTTATGAACTCTTTCTGCTACTACTTCTGCTTTTTTGTTTACTTCACTGTCCCTGTATATACTCATATTTCTATGTGTTGTTGTCTCTTTGTGTTTTGTCTGTAATAATTATGTATTAAGTGGGTTTTATTATCTACTTATTACATGTTTCACAGTACGCAAAACTCTAATAAGAAAGCAGTTATCATTTCAGTATTCAACATGGCAAGATTATGAATATGGCACCTTCATCATGTATGCTGCACACACTGCCTATATTTCTGCATGAGTAGCTTAGTATACTGGATAGAACTTCATAATAGAATGCTATTTATATAAATGCATTGCTTAATGCACTAATTAGCTCTTGATATTTATCACAATGATCCTTGACAGTTTTTGGTCAGCATTATAAGAATCCCTTGTACAGAGTTTTTATGAAAAGTAAATGCACATGTGATGTCATCAGTGATGTCATCAATGACATTTGTGATGTCATCTTTGATGTCCTGGGTGTTAGTGTTAGCAGTGCATGGTGGCGCAAGTTATGGTTGCTTATGTTAGCATAACTGCTGAATTTCAGGGATTTTTCGGTTTTACCTTGAACCAAAACGTCCCTTTAACAAAGTTTTTTCACTGAATTTCATAGGTTTTTAGTAGCGCAACTTAACCATAACGTCCCTTTAACAAAGTTGTTTTACTGAATATATATATATATATATATTCAGTGAAAACATTTTTGTTAAAGGGACGTTATGGTTCCAAGTAAAACCGAAAAAACCCTGAAATTCGCCAGTATTGTAACCTAAGCAACCATAACTCGTGCCACCACCGTGCACTGCTAAGACTAACACCCAGGACATCAAAGGTGACATCACAGATGTCATTGATGACATCACTGATGGCATCACATGTCTGGCTCCATCTTTTTTCAGATGTAGGCCAGTAACAGTCAGGAACTAAAAATTCAAAAAGTACTATATTTATAGACTTATACTTCGAATATGTTCTTATAGTAATTCACTTGGGGTTCACTCACAGCATATGAAACATATACATAGGGGAAAACACAGACTTGGAAGACAGCAATGCCTTCTATGTATGAAGATCATCAGTAAGGTTAGCAACACTGTTTTACAGTTCTGCTGTTTTTTTATTACTGTACTTTCCCTGGATATGCTCATATCTGTATACATTGTACTCACAATACTTTCCTTAGGGTCTAGTCACACTATGTGATAGTTATACATAGGGAAGTAGTAGCTTTGAAGCAGAGCAATCACTTCTGTGCATGAAGATGATCAGTTAGGTTATGAAGATTGTCTGGTAATACTGCTGTTTTTTCGTTTTCTTCATTTCCCCTGTATATGCTCATATTTGTATGTGTTGCTGTCTTTTTGTGTTTTATTTGAAATAATGCAATTATGTAGTAAGTGGGTTTAAGTAGCTACTTATTAAACGTTTCACAGTACGCAAAACTCTAATAAGAAAGCATTTATCATTTTTACTATTCAACATGACAAGATTATGAATATTGCACATCCATCATGTATGCTGCACACAATGCCTATGTTTCTACATGAGTAGTTTAGTATACTGGAAAGAACTTTATAATATAATGCTATTTGTATCAATGCATTGCTTAATGCACTACGTACCTCATGATATTTATTCCAATGATCCTTGACACTTTTTATTCAACATTACAATAAAAATCCCTTGTACAGACTTTTCATGAAAAGTAAATGCACATGTGATGTCATCAGTGATGTCATCAATGATATTTGTGATGTCATCTTTGATGTTCTGGGTATTATCCTTCGCAGTGCACGGTAGTGGCACGAGTTATGGTTGCTTAGGTTACCATAACTGCTGAATTTCCAGGGTTTTTCGGTTTAACAGAGTTTTTTTCACTGAATTTCATGGGTTTTTAGTAGCGCAACTTAACCATAATGTTCCTGTAACAAAGTTTTTTCACTGAATATAGATATAGATAATATCAATTTGATAAATATTTACTAGGATTCCCTTTGTTTATATACATATAACATAGAACATACTGAACCCCCTACCTGCGCTGGTGGTTCTGATGTCCGCAGACCATGCACATGTCCGCGGACAGAGGTGGTCAACATCAACACTATCCAACAACTCAGGGGGTATCTTACATTGTTGTATCATGCAATAAAAACACTGAACATGTTCAAAAAGCAGAAAATAAATACATTACATTCAATAATAAATAAGAAGTGGAAACTGTATATGTAAAACACCAACCGTTCAATTACATATCATATGCAACATAATGGAATATACGAAAACAAAATAAATAAGCCTCCAACAGAATTACCTCACAGAAACTGCACAGCAAAAATCAACAGCAAACCTACGCAGCAGTAACAGCAAAACCTAGCAAGAAACTAGTGAGTACACTACATTTATTGTATATATTTATAAACTTTCTGTATTAGGTACACTAAAAGTAATATATTTTTTTTTACACAAAAATGTCTAGTACTTTAGAATGTCTGGAAGAAAATGTTCCTCAGGATGAAATTAGTGAAAACAGTGATACTAATGGTAGACACTACACTTCTCTATATAAACCAATTAATAAACATTACTTCATGTGTACTTACCATTTTTCTTTTTTAACAGACCATACAGACATTAAAAATTATACAGAAACAGAGACCTTAGAAAATCATCTGCAGCGAATGGAGGAAAAAAATGATCTATTAATGTCAAATTTCACACTTTTAAAAAACTTTGTGGAGGACCATATCAAAGAAAAAAAATATCACTGTCCCACATGTACCTGTACCCCTTCTCCATGTCGCAGCCAACATCCCCAAAAACTCCCCATCAAGAGAAATGTTATGATGAGACTTCAATCCCTTCCTTCCCTACCACCCATCATTTACACACCCCTAATTCCCCTGTATTCGTGTAAGTTTCTGCTTCCCCCTCTCTTTCATAATTTTTATACTTTTATGCAATAATAAGCTATTAAGTGTGTTGTGACTATATTCCTCAATGTCTTATTTTTTTTTTAAAAAGACAGCTAGGGTGTCAGCAGACATCGCGGGTGTCCGGGATGTCCATAATTAACTAAAATGGGGCTGTCCTAAGGGTACTACACCTGTTCGTACTGTTTGCAATGAAAATGGAGGTTTCCTTACGACACACAAGATGTCCGCCTGTCCTTAAGTAACCAAAATAGGGTTTCCTAAGGTCACTATATTTGTTCGCACTGTCCTCAATCAAAATGGAAGTGTTCTTAGGACACACAGGATGTCTGCCTGTCCGTAATTAACTAAAATGGGCGTGCCCTAAGGACACTGTACTTGTTCGAACTGTCCGTAGTCAAAATGGGGGTGTCCACAGAACACTAAAGATGTCTGCATGTTCGTTACTATGCAAATTAAAGTGTCCTAAGAACATTCCCCCCGTTCGCATTGTTCGCAACCAGAATGAATATGTCCGTAGCACACATAGACCGTCCGCCTGTCCGCAAAGCTGTGACGAACATTTATTTTGTTCGTGGACCTGAACACTGTCCGTAGAACACCGGCGTGTATGAGTATCACACCCTTGGCCCCTACGAACATCGAGCCTGTCCACAACTGTATGCCGCACATATGTCGCACTTTTAATTCATTCAGGGACTGGAACACTGTCTGTAGAACACCCACACGCATGCGTAGATCTGACCCCGTGAATTTGGTGTCCTACGGACAGCCATCCCATTGGCGAACGTGTTTGCAACATCATCATGTGACTGCACCCAAGCTAAGCGTAACAAACACTGTCTAGGTCCCCGGAACCTAAAAGGTATTTCCCTGGGAAAGTTAACCCTTGCACATGTCCCAGACCATGTCCCTGGTGATCTGCATACTTTTTGGAACTTTTTGAGCCCTTTCTTGGTGTTCGCAGTGTTCGCAGACAGCGCAGGTATCTGCGAAGCACGCCTGTAAAAGGCTACAGCCCAGAACTGCTCCTTATTCAGTTTTTGGGCTTCCAGGACAGAGACTGTTCTTTGTTGCATTGGATTGCTCTTGCTCTTTAAAACAGCTGTCCTAATGACATCCATAGCTGCTGCTGGTGCTACTGCTATCTCAACACCACCTCCACCCCTCCACCACCAACACCTCCCCAAGGGCCTGCAGAGGGGAACAGGCGTGAGGATACAGAGGAGAGAGATGAAGATGATGAAGAGGATGAGATAGTGGCAGTCCTTACTACTAGTTCTCACCGTGAATCTTGGGTGTGGAGGTTATTTACCACTCTTGATGGAGTACAAAAAGCACATGCAAACAAGGTGACCAGCAATCAGTGCAAGATGGTGCTGAGTCGTGGGAAACTGGGTTTGTACAGCTATGGTACTACCTCAATGAAGCGACACCTAAGGTCGTTTCACAGTGGGGCTATTTGTAAGTCTGTACCTTGCGATAAACGTAGTAGGTTGAGTTCCCCTGCAGCATCCTCTGTTTCTGCTCCTGCCGCCACAAGAGACACTCTGTGGGGCAGCGCATCCCTCCAGCTGTCTCACAGGTCATACGTGATGCTGTTGATCCTTGCCTTTCAAGGGTCACAGTATTGTGCATGTACTGCGATGCAGTACTCTGCAGGGGGGGAGAACCTTTGAAGCACTTTCAAGACTGTGGTCAAGGAGCATGAGAATGACTACTACCTACCTGAAAAAGTCCCACGCTACATGTTCCTTTCTCCACCTGCCCTTTCTTATCCCTGTGGTTGGTGTCCCTTCCTTACCCTCCTTTCCCTTCCCTTCCTTGTGTGTCATGTTAACAAAAAAAAAAAAAAAAAAAAAACCCAAAAAAGGCTCTTTTCAGAGCCGTCTTTCAAAGTTTAAAAATTGTAGTGTCAATGAAATGGTGCAGGGCCCTGTGCATTTTAAGAAGTCCGCGGACTGTCCATGGACCTCTAAATTGTGTGCAGTGCTGCCCTGTCAAAACCATTGCACTTTTCTCCTGGAGGAAGTGGTGGCTTTGAAAAGAGCCTTTTTGTGGTGTTTTTTTAAGTGTTTGGAAAACTATAAATGGTCAACACCTACTGAAAACTGGATTGCTGTGATTCCAAAAAAGGTTGCAATGCACTTTGTATATTTTGCAGAAAAATCGGATTGCCAGCATATGTAAGATATACTCCATCTCTGCGAAAAATGTGTGTGCTACGAAACATAATGTTTTCATTGTGAAAAGAGGACATACCAACAGCTCTCAAAAAGACACAGACATCCTTGTTAACATTGCACCTTGCTTTCTCCATTTGTGGACCAAATGAAGAAGAATGCAGTCACATTTGTCTCTGCGCACTACGGGAAAAAATTACTCTGGACTTTGGATACATGTCCATGCTGTCCACGGACTGCCGCGGTATCTGCAGACAAATCATAAAATCTGAGCATGGGGAATTAAAATGTAAATAGTGTGCCCCATTTCCTCTTCGAGGTTGGCTCTGAAGAGAAACTTTTTTTTGTTTTTTGTGCAGATGCTTCAGAAACACGTTTTATTTTGTATTTTTTGCTTTTCTTCCCCTTATTTTCCTCCAAAAATCTTCACATTAGCTTCTCCAAAGCAACCCTTATGTTCCAAAACAGCATGGTATTTCCCATAAAAGATAAAGACATGCCATCTTCTTTAAAGTAATCAATATTTCCAGAGTCAATGTTGTCATTGTTGCAAAAGAACATGTCAGCTCTAGTCATAAAAGCAAACATGTCTCGGTTGATTGACCACCTACCAACATTTTGCTGAGGGCAAAAAACACAACTATTGTCCCACATTGCCCTAGGTATCAAACCAGAAACAATCATCTTGGCATTTGGAAGTCATTTCATTACTGCCTGAACCACGTTTTGCAGATCTTCCAACAAAGTAGGGGCACTGACATAACCCAAATGCAAAGTACCACAGTCCAGGACAACCATTTGTGGACTGTTAACTCTAGCCATATCTTGACAAACTTCTACCATTGCCTGCAAATTGAAACCAGACACAGTGTTCCACACCACCTCCACTCCTTTTACATCAAAATTGTCTCCCACATTCCTACATTTTGCATACTGCTCCAAATCATTCACACACATATCTCCAACCGCCAACACCCTGATTTTCTCCACCTCTGCCATCTTCACTACACACAGCCTCTCTCAATACAAAGCAGAACCTCAACACCTCATTGGCTAATCCCTATAATCCCCTTTCCATGCTGGATTTTCTGAGAAACCCTGGATGTGGCACGCCCTGTCCGTGAACAGCTGCGGTGTCCCCGGAGCGTGTAACACTGGGGCAGCTCTTCTACCGTTTCCACTTCACTCTCTGCACCATTCCCTCATTGGCTACTGTTAAGCAGTCAAACAACCATCCAACAATCACATCCAAGAACTCTACATCTAACTCTGTCATCACAGTTCAGTACTTTAGATGTACTGTTGATCACTCTGAGTACAACTGGGCTGTGATCACAAAGCATGTACATAAAATCACTTAGATTTCTGCTTCCAGATTCATCCACATCCACATGAATGAACACAAACTACAGGTGTTAATTTCCCCCATCTGCTATCATTAAGTGTCACTTGCCAAACTGCTCTCCAAATTTCTATTTACCCATATTATTAACTGCAATGTGCAAACTGTTATTTTCTTCATTCATTCTATCATTTGCGTAACCACTGCCACCCATTTATCCACATTTCAACCATAAAAGCATTTAATGCTTTATAGTGCATAAGATTTACATACAATTTCCTTTCTATACATTCTGCATATTTAACCAACTATGCTCTGTGCCCTGACTATTGTACTCATTTCTAAAGCTCATTGAACTAACAGATTCTAAATGAAATATACAGAATGCACATAGGCAAAGGAAAGTGCATGTGCATGCTATGCACAGTTATCAGAAAGCACTACTAGTAAAAACAAAGAAATCCATGTCTACATTAACAACACTGCTATTAACACATATATTTACTAACTTCTTTCTGTCTCAATTGCAGTGAAGACCACTCCCCTGAAAAGCAGCAGCGTCTGAAGTACGAATGAGAACTCAAAAGAAACCTACTCTTTCCATCCAAAAAAGTAAGTACAACACTGCCATAATGTTCTAACCCTTACTCAAACACTGTAGAATTCTAGTATTCTAGAATAAACAATTGTATTAACCCTGCAACATTAGATTCAGTATTAGGGCTTCCTCTCACCAGCTCCATACTTTGTATTGTAATCTGAACACCAGTATAGTAACACACAAATACAATAATAGCATTCCCAACCTGATGTAGCAGCCCATTGCACAATCAGACACCTCTACATATATCCTTACCATCATACTCAGACACTCATGCACAAAGCACACATACACTGCACAAGATCCTAACCCACACTTTCTTTTTTTCTCCAACAGACTCCAAAGAATGCCTACCAAAAACTAACTAAGTAGAAAGCAATGCAAAAGTAAACAAAATCAAACTAAACTCTCCAAAATAAGCATCCACCTCTAGCAGAATGTATACAAAAAGATCAAACAAAACAGCTAATACAGTCTTTAAGCGAAACAAAACAAGCTTCCAGTACAGAAACTTTGGTTCCTCTTTCAAAATGTAAAACGAAACAGAAAGTGATTAACAATATTGCAGCTACCACTAGTGCTAACACTTCACCTATAAATCTTGGTGGAGCAGCAAGTAAGCATACCAAAAGAATTTTTTTACAAAAATGTTCCCGCCACAGAGTCCTTCAGAACCTTATAAAAACAGGAGAGATATCACGCACAACCATTCAAACCTACACTAGAAAATTAATCCTATAAACTCTCATAGACAGTGCAATCCTACTCAATAGAAAATTATTTATTCTAGTTTTAAACAGAATTTAACCACTAACAAAACTAAGTACTAAACTACAAAAAAGACTTCTCAATAAACGGAATATCATCAAAGATAGCTTTACAAACATCTGTGGAGGTGAATGGAGTCACACCATAAGCACAGAACCATATTTCAATGAAGAAGCATACAAACAAAAGCAAATAAACCCAATTGCCATACATAGCAGTGGACAAGGGTATGAAAAACGTAATAATACCATTATGGAACAAGAAACGCTGCTCACAAAAATATCCCCAGAAAACTCAGTATCAACTGTGCATTCCACTGAACCAACATGTCCAGTCTACAAATGGCTGCACACATCAATGTGCAACATTGCCAAACAATCTTTCAAATCTTTACACCAGTTCCTCAATCAGTATGTGAAAAGCAAAGACAAATTCAAAATTAAACTACTACAAAATATGGACTCCTGTCCAGTGCGCAAATATACAGGAGTACAAGGACATTCATTAGCCGGCATTTATGGACCTATTTGCAAAGCACCTTCCATCATATCAAAATTATATCAACACATCATTGAACTATAAGAAATCTGGACCATAAACTATACTATGCCAAAATTCCTGCTTTAGCACTAGCCAATTTAAATAACAATCTTCTACCTGGTACAGCCAAACAACTACTCGAAGAAATAGAGCATATCCAGGGAAAATATTTTGGAGCTCAAAGCCACTTACAAAATGCAATAGGTTTACAACAGACCAGCAACAACTGTGCAGATGGCAACCTTCTATCACACACATGCAAAAGAGAAATACTAAAGTTTAAAAGTATATCTGCTGAAATACCAAACCATTTGTGTGTGTGTTGCCGCAGGACTTTTTAGAGAAATAGCACAAAAACTGTAGACATAACGTAAAAAATAGAAGACAATGAAGTTTCCAAATGGTTCCAATTAGCTCTTTATCTTATTGCAGAAAACAAATACAAAATGACTGACCCCTTAATACTTAGCGGTTTCTGCACTGCACAACTTGACAACAACCAAACACCTTCATGTGCTATCACAAATAACTTATTCCCATTACCAAAACCCCTGCAACAACTCAACTTATATGAGAGCATCATAATTCAAACAGTGCACCCATTTAAAGCAATAATATGTCTTCAACCAAAAACATCAAAACTACCTCCCTCTGAATTAGTGAAAGGCATTTGTGGCAAAGTAGTTTATTTGCCATTAGATCTCAAAGAAAATGTACACTCTCTGGGAGTGCAATGTCCAATAGATCAATCTTTAATTATCTTAGTAAATGGCGTACCTACAAAAGACAAAATAATTTGGCAACAACTTGTGGACTTACATAAAGTTAGACAAGCCCTGCAATATCTAAAAGACAACAATAAATATTTGTTAGGTGGAAACCTGTGCAGTTCCCTCTGGGACCACTGCAAATGATTTAGGACTACAGGCGTTGGCGGTGAACCCACTTGGTAGCAGTCTGCACCACACAGATTCACGTGGTAGCTGTGGCTGAGCAGTCAGACTTCTCTCAAGAAAAGTTGAGCAGTATGTGGAGTATACAAGATAGGGCAATTCTGCACAGCAAGACAAGCAAACACACAACAAGGCTTAGTGTAAAGATATTAAGGTATTTATTTATAACAGAACATCTATGAAAAAACACTAAGGCAAATCACGGCAAACAAATCAAACACAATTACTCTACGGAGTAGGAAATGATCAATCCCCCTAGCAATATTTCGACAACTCTAGGTTCTACCGGTATCACTTATTTTCAGACAGAGGTGTATACCTTAACCTAGATGACACTCGAACATTAGTTAGGATGGGAGAGAAAAAGATTGGCAGGTCATGAAATCAACACAGTTCAATCCTTCGCGAATAAAATGCAAGGCAGGAAGGTTCAGAGGCCAGGCCCACTCGGAGAGAGGCAAGGCGCGATGTCCCAAAAAGTCTCTAGTGGAGATGCATTCAAGTCTTAGTAGCAAATTGTTAACAGCAGGTTGAACGAGTTCAGAACTATAAATGAGAAAAGCTTGGAGGCGACCCAACGGAAAGGAGAGGATTAAGACACCTCCCTCAATCCGATCGAAAGGGAAGCCAGGCGGACACGGTACCTTATTGTGGTGGGCAGCTCCGGCGGGGGCAGATGTTCCTGGTGGTGGATGCACGTTGGGTCTTTGCCAAGAGTAGAGAGGTTCTCGTTGTCGAAGAAAAAGGAAGTCCGGTGCACCACCAGGGAAGAGACCAGCCGCGGAGTGCTCCGTCACAAGGCACCACCTTTTGGTCGCGGTACAGGGGTAGTGGCTATCCGGTTGCCGGGGTGCTCTGCACGGGCAATTCGACCACTGTGTCCTGAGGCGAATAAAAAGCAAAGGGGGCTGGTTGTTCCCACCAGCCAGGGGAAGAGACTCTCCGGCAGGGAGATCTCCTCTGTCGTCGGGAAGTGGTGAGTCGGTTCCGTAGGGCTCCACCGGAGGTGTCGTCGTGCGGTCGGCTCAGCGTTACCCTCGTCGGATTCTTAGGTCCTGTGGCGACTTCTGAAGATCCAGTCCCAAAAGCCCTGCTTTTATGCAGAAAACCCCCATTCATTCAGCCTAGCTGTCAATCAACACATGCTAAGTGGTGAGCGGGAAGGCTAACCACTTGGGCCAATCACTCCAGAGTGCGACCGGAGTTGGCAAGGCAACTCGGTCCAGGGTGCCTAAACCCCTTCAAACACCCCTGTGGTAACCCAGACAGAATGGCACCACTTTGGAGGGTCTCTGTACAGAGCCCGCCAAAAGTGGAACAAAGGGCTCGACCTTTGGTTTAGGAGTCACAGAGACGAACACAGACGCCATTTTTCAAACCGAGTTCTGGCAGAAAATACCATCCAATAAACTTATTTAAGATAAGTAGATCGGTGGTACATTAGAGATTAACGAGAAAAAGTATCAATCTCCAACAATGGGACGAATCCCATAGGGTTATGTCCGGGGTCGAACATAACAAGTAGTTTCCACTGCCACCTGCCAAAACTCGACGAGGGGGGACAGGACAGTGCCCCCTCGAGTAACAGGTCCAGGAGTAATCGAATTACCCCTACTAGTACGTCCACAATAAGATGGTTTGTACTAGTCCTGTTAGTAAATTTAGGTCTAGTAAAGCCAATGGTGACTTTACATGCCCGGGGAGACAGTAGTCAGTCCCCGGGTATGGAGTCTATGGTGGAGGTCCGCTAGGACGCCCCAGTGTTACGGCACGTAGGGTGCGGTGTAACACACATAGAAAAACATATGAGACCCTATGGAGTAAAAGACCCCATAGCCCATCGAACACATTGACATTTCAAAGGAATTACACACACATACATGTCCAAGAGTGGGAGAAAAGAGTCTCACTCTTGGCAGGATGGAAAAAAACTAACTCCCGAAATCCAGCAAAGCTGCTGGGGGACTCACTAGGTTAGGAAATTCAGCCTAAACAGAGAATTCTCCCTAACACTCGCCCCCCCCCAGACTAAGGGACAGGAGGATTTAATCCACTCCTGGATGAATCTCATACCTCTAGTCGATGACATACATCCTGGAGAGACCATCAGCATTTTGGTGGTGACATCCTGACCTGTGCTCAATGGTGAAATCAAACCCTTGCAGGCAGATCGACCATCTCAATAGTTTTGGGTTTTCCCCTTTCATTTGCATTAACCATCTCAAGGGTTGGTGGTCAGTCTGAATGACGAAAGTAGAACCATACAAGTACGGCCTAAACTTCTTCAGAGCCCACACGATAGCAAAGCACTCTCTTTTGATTGTTGCCCACCTTGTTTCAGGATCCTTCAGCTTGCGGCTGATGAAGCAAACGGGGTGCTCCCTACCTTTCCCATCCAGTTGACTGAGTACGGCACCTATTCCTACATTTGAAGCATCTGTCTGCACAATGAAGTGTTGGCGGTAATCAGGAGCTCTGAGTACTGGGGCTTGGCAAAGAGCCTTTTTCAGGTTTTCAAAAGCCTGATTGCACTCCTCGTTCCATTTAACCTTTTTAGGAAATTTGGGCGAGGAGATGACATTCAGTGGAGAAGCTATGGTCCCATAGTTCTCTATGAAATTCCTGTAATACCGAGTGAGGCCTAGGAAGGCTCTCACCTGGGTTTGAGTAGTCGGTGTTGTCCAATTTTGCACAGCTTCAATCTTACTGAGCAAAGGCCTTATTTCTCCACCGCCTACCTCATGCCCAAGATAGACTACCTTACTCTGTCCAATTTGGCATTTACTCGCCTTTATGGTCAGATTGGCTCGTCCAAGAGCCTGCAAAACATCTCTCAGGTGGGTTACATGTTCTTCCCAGGAATTGCTGAACACTGCGATGTCATCCAAGTATGCCATGCAGAAGTTCTCCATCCCATTCAGAACCTGGTTTACCATCCGTTGAAACGTAGCAGGTGCATTCTTCACTCCGAAAGGCATTACCTTAAACTGGTATAAGCCAACGGGGGTAGAAAATGCAGTTTTCTCCTTGGCATGGTCTGTCAGGGCTATTTTCCAATAGCCTGACGTCAAGTCAAATGTGCTGAGGAACTTGGCGGCGCCAAGTTTATCCACCAACTCATCTGTTCTTGGCAAAGGGTGGGCATCAGTCTTGGTGACTGCATTAAGAGCTCTATAATCCACGCAGAATCTAAGTTCTTTAGATCCGGCCTTTGGTACTAACACAACTGGGCTAGACCATGGACTAGTAGAGGGCTCTATTACCCCGAGATCAAGCATCTTGCTGACCTCACCTTTGATGTGGGTTCGTACGTTTTCTGACATGTGGAACCTCTGCTTTTGACGGGCAGACAGTCACCAGTGAGTATGTCGAGCTGGCCCCAAGGGGTCAAGCCTGGTGAAAGCGTGAACAGAGAGGCAAACAGATTCAACAAGGATTTGCACTCTTCTTGTTGCTCGGGTGTCAGATTGGAGGAGAGATTTACTCCTTCAATTTTTCCATCTAAAGGCAAGCCTCTGAGGAGATCCGGAAGAGCTTCACTCTCTTCTTCTTCCTCGGATGATGCTAGAAGCAACGCTCCTACATCAGGTCGTGAGACATACGCTTTAAGTTGGTTGGTGTGAAAGACTGTTGGAGCCTCCTTGGGATTGCCCAAGTCCACCAGATAGTTAACCTCTCCGAGTTTACCCACTACTCGGAAGGGTCCCATCCACTTATCTTGCAAGGCTCTCTGCCTTGTTGGGATCATAACGAGAACGAGCTGGTCTTGAGCGAACTCATCCATGTTAGCCTTTTGATCGTGCCAGTGCTTGACCAATGCTTGTCCAGCTTTCAAGTTATCGCTTGCTTCCGTCATCATGTGTGACATTCTCCTCTGGAGACCTATCACGTAGTCAGTCACTCTGACTGGCTTGGGGGAAGGAGCACTCTCCAACCCCTCCTTAATCAGGGCCAATGGACCTCTGACGGGATGACCATAGAGTAGTTCGAAGGGAGAGTAACCTTCTCCCTCCTGAGGGACTTCTCTATAAGCAAAGAGAAGGCATGGCAGTAGAAGGTCCCACTTACGCTTAAGGGGTTCCTCTAAAGCACCTATCATGCTCTTCATGGTTCGGTTGAACCGTTCTACCAACCCGTTGGTTTGTGGGTGGTAGGCTGTTGAGAACTTGTAAGTAACTCCACAGGTTTTCCACATGGCTTTCATGTAGTGGGACATAAAGTTTGACCCCCTGTCAGAGATTACTTCCTTAAGAAACCCGACCCTAGTAAAAATACCAAGGAGGGCCTTAGCCACAGCGGGAGCCGTAACAGTCATCATAGGAATTGCCTCAGGATACCTAGTAGCATGGTCTACTACAACAAGGATAAACCTGTTGCCTGAGGAGGTTGGAGGATCAAGGGGACCAACAATGTCAATCCCTACTCTCTCAAATGGGACTCCCACAACTGGGAGAGGCACTAAAGGTGCCATATTCTTGGAGCCAACCTTACCAGAGATCTGGCAGGTGTGGCAGCTCCTGCAGTGTTTTTCTACTTCGGCCCCCATCTTTGGCCAATAGAAGTAGAGAGAGAGCCTTTCCTTAGTCTTCTTGAAACTCAAGTGACCAGCCAAAGGAATCTCGTGGGCTAACTGCAAGAACTGTGGTCTGTTCTTTTGGGGTACTACAAGTCGTTTGTAGTCTCCAGGTGCAGACTCGGTCGGTTCACTGTAGAAGAGGCCATCTTCCCAGTGCAACCTGTTTTTCCCAGTCTCTTGCCCTTCAGCCTGAGCTTTTGCCTGGTGGTGAAGACCTTCCAGAGTTGGACATTCTCTCTGTCCCTTACTGAAGTCTGACCTGCTGGGTCCACCTTCTGCCAGTAAAGACTGCAGCTCAGGATGGTCAACAGGATCCAGATCTCTAATGAGTTCCTGGCCTTCCATTAGCTCTTCCTCAGAGTCTAATTCTACCACACAGGGTCGTACCTCCCTCTCAGCCTCGGCTGGAGGTGGAGTTACGGGTGTAACTTTGGACAAACGGGGGGGAAGTCCGTGTTGGCTGCACTGGAATGCTGGTTGCTGGTTTCGGGATAGAAGCCTTAGGTTTCCCTTTTGCTTCTGATGTCTTGGAGACAGCGGCCGACAATTCCAGTGGAGCAGGAGTGATTTCTTTCTTCATCATCTCCCCGAGAGTACCGCGCATGGTCCTCTCTCTTGCAGGTCTGGTTAGCTCCTGTAACCGTTTACTAGGAGGTCTGGGAGTATGCGATACAACTCCGAGAGTTTTTAAATTGTTACCCAACAGTACGCGTCCTGGTACCTCACTCTGTATGCTGACAGATATCTTCACAGTCATGTCGTTACACTGGATGAGAACTGGTAATTGGGGAAGCATCTGCACAGGCCCTCCAGCTAACTTGGTGAGGCGTTTGGGTGCCTTAGCCACATCCTCGGCCTGAAAAAATGATTTATCCACCACAGTTATGCTGGCCCTAGTGTCCCTAATGGCAGGAGTCTCCTGACCTTTCACCTGGACACTGTCCTTATAATACTCTTTAGTATTATCGGGGATAGAATTATAGACATCTAAATTCTGTTGTTCCCACAACCCCAGAGATACTAAAGAAACGCTGGCTGAGACTCCAATGGGTTCGTCAGCTAGCAGTAGAAAGTTTCCACTTGCCATTTGGACTTCCTCCTCTGGAGCGAAGGCTAAGGAGACAAGCTTGACCCCTGAAGGCTTACCCTTACATCTGGGATCTCCTTTCACGTGGTCAGTCGAGCCACAAACAAAGCATTTACCGAATGCTTTCTGGAATGGTGGCTTGTTCTGACCTCCTTCCGGTTTGGCACCAGAAGATACACTATTCTGCTGTGGTTTTCCCGGTGGCTTACCCTTCTGGTTTTGTTTGGGGCCCTCTTTGGAATGTGAGTTATTAGAATTCTCTTTTGAGTCTTTTTTAGGCTGTTTTCCCTCATCCTTTTTCTGAGTTGTCCCAGAATCCTTATGAGTAGCCCTGTTGGCAACCCACAAGTCAGCAGCCTTAGCTAGTGCCCGGGAATCCAATTCCTTCGAATCAGCCAAGTGCTGTCTGAGCTCAGGAGAACAGGCATCATAAATAGACTCCAACATAAAAAGATTCCTCATACCCTCATAAGTGTTAACTTTGTAACCCTTAATCCATCCCTCTAAGTTTTTCAACCCTTCACTCACCCAGGTAGCCCAAGGGGTACCATCATGCTTTTTGAGGGTTCTAAACCTCTTAAGATACTGGGAAGGGGGTTTCCCAAATCTAGCGATTAAAGCTAGTTTCACACTTTCGTAATCCGTCTTATCCGCCTCCCCCAACTCCATTACCACATCAGTCGCAACAGGAGGGAGCCTAGAGAACAACCAGGGAAGTAAAGCATTCCCGGTGATGTCCTGGAGGCCATGATTGTATTCAAACAGTTTCAACCAATCCAACACATCCAATCTCGGTTCATACATACCCACTAATTCCTTCGGCATCCGGGGTCTTTTGGGACTGGAGCTCCTAGAGGAATCAGAGGAGAGAGAAGCATTTTCCATAGACAACTTTTTCATCTCTAACTCGTGATTAAGTTCTATTTCCATGAGTCTTAACTCAGCTTGCTCCTGCTCAGCCTGGGCATTCATCCGTCTGAACTCGAGCTCTTGGTTTCGTTCAGATTGAGCCAAGAACCGTTTGTATTCTAGTTCGAGCTTCATTTTTTCAAGTTCAAAATAAGCAGGGTTACTTGTGGGACCTGGTATGGGCCCCGTAGGCACAGCTGGTAAGGCGGGTAGAGGAGCCGGGGAGACAGTTTCGTTAGCCTCTCCGTCCTCGTCAGCCTCTTCATCGCTATCATCAGAATTACGATTCAGATCAACACCATCACTGTTATCTACAGTCGCTGGAGAGATTGGTTCCTCTGAACCAGTACCCAGACTTTGGTTCGCCAGCAATCTCTCGATTAGTTCTAACTTCTTGCCACTTACAGAAATATTCTCTTGCCTACAGAGAGCTCGCAAACTCTCAGTATTTTCACCCGACAAGAACTCTTGGCTGTAAGTTTCCATCGTAGACATGTTTTTTTGAAAGTTGCTTTTTGTGCAAAGTTTTGTGGTTAGTTATCCTACAGTGTCGAAAAGCACTCTAAACTGTATACTCGGTACAAATCCCACCGCTGTACACCAGTGTTAGGCGGAAACCTGTGCAGTTCTCTCTGGGACCACTGCAAAAGATTTAGGACTACAGGCGTTGGCGGTGAACCCACTTGGTAGCAGTCTGCACCACACAGATTCACGTGGTAGCTGTGGCTGAGCAGTCAGACTTCTCTCAAGAAAAGTTGAGCAGTATGTGGAGTATACAAGATAGGGCAATTCTGCACAGCAAGACAAGCAAACACGCAACAAGGCTTAGTGTAAAGATATTAAGGTATTTATTTATAACAGAACATCTATGAAAAAACACTAAGGCAAATCACGGCAAACAAATCAAACACAATTACTCTACGGAGTAGGAAACGATCAATCTGCAGTCTGCAGACCTCACATACGCCAACATTTTAAAAAGTGTTAGAGTTGGTGTACTACCTCAAGAAGCACAATCAATATTAAAAACCAGACACATCCATGCACTCTATGGCCATAACCCATGTGCTACTGATGTCATGGAACAATTAGCACACAAAAATGTCAATTGTATGCCCTTGATGCCAACTCTTGCAAGCTGCTCAAAATTTTGTGAAACAATATTAAAAAAGAAATGCAACCAATAGTTCAAATTGGTTCCACATAAAAACTGGATGTACATGGTATGACACTACCCATGTGTCAAAAAGCCACAACAAGGCTAAACACCTTGGAAAACTCTATCTCTAACACAGCTGGTTTGGAGAAAATATTAAAATTATCTTTAAACTGTAGAGTAATGCTTAAACATAACCTTGACGTGGACCAAGGACTAGTTAATGGAGCACTCGGTACAGTTGTTGGCTTTCAAACATACCCACTTGACAACAACATTCAATTTGTCAATATTCTCTTTCACAAACTATCCGAAGTTAAAAGGATAGGACGCTCAACAGCCCGCTTCCTTCTTTTCAAAGACATGTTTGTATGCAGAGGACAATTTTCTCTAACTCTAATCAACTTAAATGCAAGTAAAGTAAATGCTGATATTTCTTGCATTCTAGAATACAAGAGAATGTTTTCACTCTACACCCCATCTAATAACCTATCCTGTTCCGCAAAAAGCAAAACATTGTAAAAGAAAACTACTTCAGACTCAAACTATGCAAGATCTCACAGCAATTACTCCAAAGAAAATAAAAGAAGGTAATACTTCATCAAGTACCACAACCAAAGAAGAATCTACTGCTCAAAGTAACCCAACTACCTCTTCAAAGAAGCAACGCACACTCTGAACAAATGACAAGGACACAGAACTGTCAGGTCCATTCAAATTTTCAAAAACAACTGGTGTAAATTACTACCCAAATGTAGCAATAAATATTCTATTCCAATTGCCACCAATTATTGACACTATTTACTTACACGGTACAGACCAATTGTGTTTGCTAATGTAAGTCCTTCATAGAAATGCAACTAACAATCCTGACAACATTTACAGGGCCTCATTACGACCCTGGCGGAGTGGGTTTACGCCAGCGTTATTCGCGGCGGACCCGTCCGCCCTACTACGAGTTCCCGTAGCGCCATGGAGCGTTTTCCGCCTGGTTTTTCCGGGCGGAGAAATCCATGGCGCTACGGGACCTTGTTGTTAATTACGCCACCGTATTTTACGGTGGCGTAATTAACGCCTTCCCCACTCCCATTATACCCTATGGGGCAAAAATGGGAATGGGGAAGGGTAAAATGGGGGATGGGGATTTACCGCCCCGCCAAGGTCGGAATGGGGCGGAAAATCCGCCAACCCCCATAGCGCTATCGGCAGCTTTCCGCCGTGCTCCATGGTGCATTTTGCACCGCGATTTCCGCCAGGGTCGTAATGAGGGCCACAGTGTTTCTGGAATAAAGCAGGAATTGGGCTAGTGTGCTGGAATGGTCAAATTCACTATAAACTCACAAGAAGATCCACAAGAATGTCTAATGTACTTACTACAAGTACTAGAAAACAAAAACATACCTATAAATGAAATCGTCCGGATTTCATACATGTGGAAACATACATGCACTCTTTGCAGGCATGTAGTACAAGAAGAAGTTCCTAATGAACTCTGCGTGTGTGTATCCATACCCAACTGTGAATCCATTCCATTTTAGCAACTTGTACAAAATGCAAACCATGGCAGATTATGTACTACCTGCAATTCCGATAATCGTTCCACCTTAAAAATACAGACACATAGTGCATATGTAATAGTAATGCTTTTACGTTATAATGCAGATGGTACCACACACAACTGCAAGCTAACTGGATTCACACATGGTCAATTATCATTTGGTAAGAAAACCTTCACAACAATATTTATAACCAACCACGCAGGAGCCACAACCAATGCAGGTCACTAAACTGCATGTATAAAAAAGAATTATGAATGGTTCAAATTTAATGATACGAACATTACTCTAAAACAGAGATTACCAGCAAATCTTGTAAACGCTTACTTAATATTCTTAAAACCAAAATGTAATAACTAATCTCTTACGGTACTGACAAATTTCCCTAATGTATTCTGGATATCCTCAAAGTGATCTCAAAAATGAAATCCTCACGTGCCCCTGGCCCGGATGGGTTGGCCAATATTGTTATAAAACAAAACCCTAAGAAATGGGCAGTGATCTTCCTACAGTTGTTTACTGGAATATGGGAAACAGGTGTTATACCGGACAGCTGGAGGAAAGCTATAGTTGTCCCTATTTTTAAAAAAGGGGACAGAAAACTGCCTGATAACTATAGGCTACTAGCAATGGCTGATAGTAGCTGTAAGATTTTCTGTTCCCTTCTAGTAGACAGTTTGAACAACTGGATAGAGGAAAAGGGCCTCCTTTCTGCCCAACAAACTGTTTTTTTTCGAAAAGGATACAGTACCCTGGATAATCTAACTATGTTGAAACACATTATAGCTGGGTCTAAGGATAAGGGGGAAAAAATATATGTGTGTTTTATAGATTATTCTAAAGCCTTTGACTGTGTCAACAGGGGCCTTTTGTGGGAGAAATTAAGAAGGAAAAAGATCTGCCCCAAAATTCTTCACTTTTTGGAGGAAATGAATAGGGAGACCACGGTGTCCATCTGTTTAGGTAAAGGAGGGATGCTATCATCTGAGATCACTACTAATACTGGACTTAAGCAGGGATGTGTTTCATCTCCTATACTGTATAACCTGTATGTTTCAGATATGTGGGAAAGTTTTACTATCTTAAATAATTTCCCACCTTTTGTGGTGGAGAAACCTATATGTGGCCTTATGTATGCAGACGATACTATCCTGCTGGATAAAACTCCAGTAGGACTGCAAAGAATGCTGAATGGCCTATTGTCTTACTCTGAGGCAAATAACCTTAGTATTAATATAAACAAGACTAAGGTTATGGTATTCGGAGCCACTAAGCAAGAAAAGAAAAGACTCACCTCTAGATGGCATATTTTAAACTGGAGGTTGTTGAGGCCTATCCTTATTTGGGGATGACCATCCTGAACAATCCCTGCACTAACTTCTTCCAAGAGGCAGTTAACTTAAAAGTAATAAAGAAATGGAATGTCATAAGGAAATACATGGCTAGTAAAGGTGGCCACTCCATTGAAGGTTTTCTTGAGATATACAAGAGTTGTATCATCCCCGGTATTTTGTATGCTCTGCAAACAGTGGAAAGTAAATATTTGAGTAAATTATACAAACTCGAAGGGAAGCTTTGGAGACCAGCCCTTGGACTTCCTAACGCTGTACCAATACAAGCAATAAGATGTGAACTGGGGCTTACTTCCCTTTTGACTCTGTGGAAAATTGGATGTTGCAAACTCTATTTTAGAATAATATCAGGAGAGGGGGAGGAAGGTAATCTGCTTAACCTTATAGGAAAAAATAAAAGTGAAGGCAGGTTTAAGAATACCTATATGCTAAGTTTACAAAATACAGTATTATCTTTTCTTGAAGCCTTAGGCTATAAAGAACCTATGGGAAAAGACAACATTGCGTGTATTATGAAAAGTCTTAAGGATAAAGCATTTACTTGGGATTTGTGTGAAAATCAATCCTATCTCTACACTAAGTCTCGATATGCTGTCTATGCTCTCCATGGCCTCAAGCCTGCTACTCCGAGACAATATCTGCTAAATACGGGAAACAGGGCTTTGAGAAGATTTATCCTGCAACTACGCTTGAACATTCTCCCATGCAAGGAAATAATTGGGGCACGGACAAAAACCCCCCGGGCAGAAAGATTGTGTAGGCACTGTAATCTAGAGGTGGAGACAGTAAGACATATCTTAACTATGTGCACCAAATTAAAGGAATGTTATTTTAAAGGGTATGAAAATATTGTTGGGGATCTGCAAATGATTGAATCTGACCAATTTTGGTCAGTTATATATGACGGAGAGATTAAGGTTTTTATGGGGGCAGCCTTTTATATTTGGAAGAGAGCAATCTGTTAGCAAACTATTTTTTTTTTAATTGTCTTTCTTTTGTAATTTGTAATTTGGCTGCTAGATATGTTGGTGTTTTTTATTGCTGATATAATAATTTTATAGTGTATAAGGTTTTAATTAACCAATACGCACTTTAAAAAAAAAATAAAAAATAAAAAAAAAAGAAATAAAAAAAAAAGAATTATGAATGGTTCAAATTTAATGATACAAACATTACTCTAAAACAGAGATTACCATCAAATCTTGTAAACGCTTACTTAATATTCTTAAAACCAAAATGTAATAACTAATCTGTGTATGAACATAAACAAAACTTGAACTTCAAAACTATGACCATTACAATGCGCCAACAGGTATTTAAGTGCCCCAAGATTCTGCGACAAGCAAACAGATAGATGAATACCACTAAAATGGAAAAAGAAATAAACAAATAGAATAGACCAACTGCTATCTAATTGCAGCAATACTACCACCACGTCCAAATCAAAAACCATACAAATATTCAATTCCTCCTACTGATCTCAATGAAAGAAATATATTGTAACACAACATACAAAGGTTTTTTTTTAATCCAGCAGGGATTTTTTTTTTCCCACAGACCCAATGATTTAATCAACATACACAGGACCTGAGCAAATTGCACATTACACTGGTTTGTACTATAGTACTTCTAAAGTACTAACTATGAAGGTCGACAAAATACAGAAATGTCTACTATGTAATGCAATACTCATTATAAACTACCTACACTACATGTGATGTTTTTCTTTCATCACAGTGATTGAAAAAAATGTCTACTCCAAATACCCATGTTATGAAAAAACTGCATACAATCACAAAAAGTCAAACAGTAAGTATATAATGATTGGACACCACAGCATAACACACCCATGCAAACAAACAGCTGACCATAAACCACAATTCAAAATGTTTGCTATCAATGGATATCTTATGCTGCTGCGCTTGTTGCCAAACACTACAATCTTGACTGCATGGCCCGGCCAAAACTCTTCATGCTGCCTCAAAAAAGGAAACAGTAAGTATATCATAATTAAACTCACAAACACTGCAACATAGCACAGTCATGCAAACAAACACCTCACCAATAGATACAACCTAAAATGCCTAGAGTCTTCAATACCAACATTCTGAACACAATCCAACACACAAACTAACACACATCATCTCTCTATCCTATAAACACTATTACACTACTACCAATCAGTACACACATTTTTGAAAACATATTCCCTAAGCATCCCACATACCACAGTGAAAATCTTTGGTAGCATGGGGGTGTTATGCTGCAGTGGCACTTTGGCTATGCACCCAAGACTCTAGGCCCTGGCCACAACCACTGCAGCATAACACACCCATAGAAACAAAAACCTACCAAATGACCAGTACCCAAAAACATAATACATCCACCTCAAAAACTATCCACTTCAATTAACATTCTAAAAAATAATGAGAACCAACGTACAAACTCTTCAATACATACCCTCTTCACCAGATGCTCTTCTAACGACCCACAACCAACATGGTTCTAAACTAAAATAGCCAGTAGTACGCCCAGTGTTTAATATGTCCGTGGACAACCGCGGTGACCACGGACACCGCAAACACATCACAGCCTTCTCCCACCTAAACAAATACAGCATTTGACCCATCTCTTCCTCCCCCACTCTCTCCAAGCACTCCTACACACCAACACACTCTCCAAAATTGGATTTATGCTCACTTCCATGCCGCGCTGTCCACAGATGTCCGCAGATCCAATATGGCAGGCACATCGAAACAATGTGACGCACCTCATGCCTCATCCCAGCCAATCAGAGAACACGTTGCATGTCCGCGGACATGACAGAAGCCAATTATCCAATCGGTGTCCTGTCCGTAGAGCGAACAGGGAAGTGTGTCCGCGGAGCAGCCATAGATATCACACATTTTTTGAGACCTACTTTTTGGTCGTTTTAAAAAAAAACTACTGGATGGATTTTCACCAAATTTATAAAAGCATGCTTTCGGGACCAAGCCGCCACTCCTGCCGCAAATTTGGTGAAAATCCGTCCAGATGTTTGGGCTGTAGACGCGACAAAAAAAAATTCTCCTTTCAGTCTATGGGAAATATTTTTGGCCAAATGTTGTTTCAGAGTGGGCCATATATTTTTTTTGCAAAGTTTGGTTAAGATTTGTCCACGGGGAGCAAAGTTATAAGCCGCCCAAAAAGTGCTCTTCCTATGGGTTTAGTAACTTAACCATAACTACATGGCCGCTACCGCAGTAGCGTAAATATGATGGAACTAAAAATGCACCAGGTAGTAATTGTCTTTGTATATTGTTTGGTGTATCTGCTTGTTTTTCCTCTCTTTTTCATTCCATTCATTATAATATTATATTTGCTTTCTCGTTTAATTATTTATATGTACAGGGTACAACATATATTTTAACTTGCAGAAAGTCCAACTTCATTACCGCTGGATAGGGACTTTTCCCTAAGCAATGTTCACACATTACAACAAATTCTAATTGTCAAATTAACAGACTGTTCCAATTATTTTTAGAATCACACTCACTGAATAAACCACAAAAGAAAGGCACTCCAAATGTTCCCATATTCAACCATCGGCACACGTTGAAAACAAATGGGGGTCACAGGAGTAACTTGTTAATCTTTCAATTTAAAGAAAACTAACGTAATGATAGTACCATCAAAATGGGTGCGAGTTGGAGACTCCGGTCATAGAAAATGCCATTCACATTTAACAGAATGACATAGGTGTAGATATTTAAGCAATCGATCCAAATAGTTGCATTAACAATATTTTATTATGTATAAGTAGCGAGCATAGTGTGCCCGTGGAGAAGCAAATGTAGAGATTTGCAACTATTATTTAAAAACATTAACAAGGCGGATCCCGCCAAGTTTAGCCCAATCTCGCTGTAGAATGCCCTAGCCAAGGTTTATGACAAGGTCATTGTTAAAAGAATAAACCATTGGTGCCTTTAATATGATGTCATTTTACATTTACAAGTTGGTTTTAAGAGAGAAATGAGTCTCATAAGTCAGGTCTTCAGACTTTCTGTGCTTGTACAAAAATGGATTGTATTGCAAGACCAGAATGTGTGCATGGTATTATTTCACCTGTAGACAGCATTTGATACAATACCTAGAATTGAACTATTGTCTACTTTGACTACAATGCCCCTTCCTCTGCCTCTCTTATTCGCTGTTTAGGGTCTGTGCAGCAACAATACGTTTTAAGTGAGCCTGGGAACTGGAGTTGAGCTCACTGAAACTTACCCTGTCATGGAAGGATTGTGCAAATAGTGCATCATTTCTGCACTATGGTTTTGTTATTGATCAATTACGAGTTTAAGACTACAATACAGAACCCTCTGCTCCAGTCACAATTGGTGCACATTATGGTGTCAACATATTTGGGGAAGATTTGGCGCTGATTTCCAAAACCCCAAATGGCCTTAAGATATTATTGAATTGATTTAATGAAATGTGTTCTATGACGGGGCTAACCATTAACTCCAAAAACACCAAATGACTTGTGATAGCTTCTAAAGGCTTCACTAAGCACCATTTGATTTAACAAGTTTTATTTATGTATGCATTTATTTATTCAATCAATAAATGCACAAATTCATGCACACAATATTTAGCTTATCATACAACATGTTTCAGTTACACTAAAATCCAATAATTATACAAAATGGTAAGTGCAATAAAAAGGCACATAAAATAAGCACGCAAATACGTACTAATACTGGTACAACTTGGATCACACATTCAATTTTCAAATCACTTGATATTTCCTTTGTATATACAAGCAGTCTAGCATCATAAATGATGATAGGAAATGTAGGGGTGAGACTCCACCATTTGCTATCTGGGGTCAATATGAGATCCTCTTGACCCGCAGATCCTTCAACAATTTAACAAGTACAATTGGTGGATGTAGTGAAGCATTTTGAAAATGTGGGGGTTCAAATTATCCAGCACGGATCTTGGTGTCAGGACATCAGGAGGGATTTGCTTCAGGCTATATAAGGGGCAGCCACAACCTAATTTACTAAACATTGGACTTCATTACGAGTTTGGAGGCAGCCATGCCCTTAAAAAGGGCATGGCTGCCTCCAAACTCGGGTCCGGGTCTGTGGTCCCTGAATGGGGAAATACCAGGCCATTCCGACTTTGGAGGGCCTGCTATTTCCCCATTCTGGGAATCCGGATCCGGACCATTCCCATTTGAGCCCCAATAGGGTTCAATGGAAATTGGGAGCATGCTAACAACGGGCCCGTTAATGACGGGCCCATTGTTAGCATGCTTGTCCCCTCGCGGGACCTGCAAAGGACGTGTGGTAAAACCAGACGTCAAGAGCGGGTCCCGCGAGGGGACCTTGTAATAGGGCAGTACAGGGTCAATGTCTCCGGAACCTTTACTGGCGCTGTTAACCCCTTAACCCCATCCTCGTAATGAGGCCCATTGTGTTTGGGGGTGGGAAGGGCGACTTTTTTCATCTAGCTATTTCTGAAAATGTGATCTTAAAACAACCTCTTGGCCTTCAAACGAATATCCCAACGTTCCTCATTTACTGGATTTAGGAAAGAGTATAATTGATCTGGTGGCCTCTTCTTTACTGGATCACATTGTGAAGTGCTCTAGTCGTGATTACAAATTGTCTGTGTAATTTTGTATTATGAATTCTGACAATTTTCTGTTATTTCTGCCAGCCAGTGACTCCTGTTGTTGTGCAATTGCAATATACCATTTAAAGGGATGGTCTGGTAAAAAATTTTATTTAAAAAATAGATAGGCAACATAAAAAAAAAATACTAGCATTCTCTGTTTTAAAACTTCCTATGTAAAATTTTGAGCTATTCAAGCTCAAAATTCGCAAAAGCAAGCACATGGGCGCATCCATTTTGTGAAATGGAGGCCCTCCTGTGCTGGCTTTTGCTTTTGCGGCACTAATGAAGGAAAAGCCAGCCAGCTGTAGTAAACAAAAGCTACCGCTGGGTGGCTTTCCCTTCATTAGTGCTGTAGGCGGAGGACAGGGACCGGAGACCAGAGCAGGAAAGCTGCAGCTGAATCTCGGTAAGTGCTATTTATTTATTTTTTTAAAATAAGCACTAGCTGCGTTTTTTTTTCTAAGTTTTCTGGGCTGGAGGAGCCCGGAAAACTTAGAAATAAAACCGCAGCTTTAAAAACGTATTTATGTTTGCGGTCGCTTTTGAAGCGACCGCAAACATAAATACAACGTTATTGTGTTGAAAAACGCTGTGGTTTTTCTTTCCAGGTTTCTCAGGCTCCTCCTCCGGAGCCTGAGAAACTTGGAAAGAAAAACCGCAGCGTTTTCCAACACAACCGCGGAGCTCAGGAGACCCAAAGTGAAAGCCACAGCAGGCAGAAACACAACGCGGTTATGTTTACATGCCGCGTAGTGTTTCTACCTGCAGCTGATTTCCCATTTGGGGCTCTCGGGCTCCCCGTGGGGAGCCCGAGAGCCCCAAATGGGAAAGCAGATTCAGGCAGAAACAACGCGGTTGTGTTGGAAAACGCTGCGGTTTTTCTTTCCGAGTTTCTCAGGCTCCTCCAAGCCGGTGGAGCCTGAGAAACTTGGAAAGAAAAACCGCAGCGTTTTCCACCACACTAACGTTGTATTTATGTTTGCGGTCGCTTCAAAAGCGACCGCAAACATAAATACGTTTTTAAAGCTGCGGTTTTATTTCTAAGTTTTCCGGGCTCCTCCAGCCCGGAAAACTTAGAAAAAAATACACAGCTAGTGCTTATTTTTTAAAAAAAAAATAAATAGCACTTACCGAGATTCAGCTGCAGCTTTCCTGCTCTGGTCTCCGGTCCCCGTCCTCCGCCTACAGCACTAATGAAGGGAAAGCTACCCAGCGGTAGCTTTTGTTTACTACAGCTGGCTGGCTTTTCCTTCATTAGTGCCGCAAAAGCAAAAGCCAGCACAGGAGGGCCTCCATTTCACAAAATGGATGCACCCATGTGCTTGCTTTTGCGAATTTTGAGCTTGAATAGCTCAAAATTTTACATAGGAAGTTTTAAAACAGAGAATGCTAGTATTTTTTTTTTTATGTTGCCTATCTATTTTTTGAATCAAAATTTTTACTAGACCATCCCTTTAATTTATATAGCTGCAGTGCACTCTCACATATGCCTGTATTGTAATTGAATTATGCATTTTAGCTTTTATATTTTAGACCATGTAATAATGTTGCATTGATAGTTATGTATTCACATTGTAATCGATTGCTCACAAGTTTTGCATGATTGTTTTATGTGTGTTCTAAGCTTGTTTTGTAACAGCACATTGCACATTAGCCCCAGACAGTTACACATTCTACTAATATCCTGTAATTGAGCTATAATTATTTTTGTCGTTTCTAGCTGTATTATTAAGTGATGATTCTGCAATGTGTATATTTTAGTGTGCTGCTCTTTAATAGAGTGAATCTCTGAAATAAAATTGAACTGACTGATAGGCCACACACCAACAATGCAGTTCTAAATACAGAACTCACTGTATTAACACAGTTGCAGAATAAGGGTATTGCTTACCATAATGAGATCAGTATATGGACACGTGGTGGCTTGGACGTCTAAAGTCAGCTGGAGTATTGTATGTCTCATAGTCTGGTGCAGAAGGGAAACAGTTTGGTACACACCATAGGCAGGCATCATAATTCTGCAACATGCACTGAAGAGCAATGCATATCAATGGTTCAAAGGGGCAAAACTCACCTAAGTGCTCTGTGCAGTTTGACTGTTGCCAGAATAGAAAAATATATCGTGCCTCCTATTGTGGAAAATATATTTAATATTGGCCTACGCCAAGCTGCTCTTAAGTCGCTTGCGAGAGAAATCTGTGTTGCAAGGTGTTCTAATGTACAGCGTCTCTCACTGAACACACTGAACCACGCTGGAGTTCGTTGTGTTGTACTGAGGGCGTTAGCTATCTGACTTTGCACTGTTTTTGTAATTGAATTCAGTAGAGAATGAAGTACTTTGTATGTTCCCTTGTAACCCGTGTTCGGTGTATTTCCTTTTGGGGTACTCAGCCTCGATATTTTGTTTCTGTTTTCACACTGTGTCTTATACTGCTCCATAATTCATTGTAACTAAAACAGTGTTACACTATATCTGTTGGCTATATTGCTGGTGGAGGTTTATTCATTAAGTTAGACATATTTTTAAGGATTGGAATTCTCACCACTCTTCAAAGAAATGAAGAAAATTACATTAAAATGCTGCGAACTTAACACAGAGTGCACATTACTTTAAACCATATTAGCAGGTTTTAATACTGCAGAATGCCCATGATTGATCAAGGAAGGAGTCACAGTGTATTGCCCAGCAGTGGCTTGCATTCAAGTGAAATAAGGGAGCCTGGAAAAGTATGTATTTCCATATACTGGAACCAGCAAGACAGTGTTTTTGTTAAAGGTTACCCTTCCCTTTCCTGCAGGAGATTAACGCCACTGTCAAGTGGCCTTGAGGCGTGCCATATTTTGGAATTGGCTATCATACTTTTGGATGTGGGAGCTGAACACATACAATTAAAAATGTGACCTTGCAAGGTGCTATACATATGTCATGTAATGTAAGTGGTCTTGTATAGTGCCCTTGGTCCTTCAAGAAAAAGGGGACTGAGTGGTCATTGGTAGATCAGTGGGAGAAGCAGATGTGAAACATGTGATGTTGATGGGTGCAAGTCAGAAATACCTGGTTCCTGTGTGCCAATCTGCTCTCTATGGGTTTGGAAGGGAGTATTGGGATTGTGTTATCCATAGGGAAGGTTCCATGATCGGATAGACTACAGCACCTTGTGTCAAGTTAGCTGTATAAACAACCCTTAGCCATGTTATCCACTGCAAGAATCATGCTCAGACTCACAATGCATGCTGGATAGGCAGAAATCACGAACTGAAAAGGAGAGAATCAACATCTTTGCAAGTGAACAGAAAAAAAGGACAGAGGTCCTAAGATCTCATGGAATTGCAAGTGTTTTGGAGATTAGCCCATGGTTCCCTAACAGTTGGGTGCATGAAGTCTGTATTGCTATACACTTGCGTTTGAGAATGACATTTTAACTTGAGAACATGCAGCCAGTGACACATCACAAACTACATAGCACCTAGCACCGGATGCATGGGGAGTTGCGTTCAGTCCAGGTGTTTAAGAGCATTACTGAATATACTATTGGGGCCGATAAATTTATTTTTAGACAATATTTTGTTTGTAAAATCAAAGAAATAACATTGTTCATTTTAGGGCTGAGAACCTGGGCATTCTGACCATCTGAAAGACAGCTTAAAGCTCACAAGTGAGTGTACCAGAAAAACAAAGTAGGTGATGACTGGACGGTTTAGAATTAATCCTAGCCACTGGCATCACTCTGGGAAACTCCATACCATCACTCTTTGCCTGCCAAGCCATTACAGAAATGGGAAAGACCATATGCAAATCAGGCTTGGTCCCACCCCTAAAGGGGCAGTCAAACCCAAACTGCTTGGTCACCCCTTCTGCGTGAGAGCACAAGCAACTGCATATATTTTTCAGACTCATTGGGTGTCATCAGTGAGGAGTAGTTTGGGTCGCTAGGCCTAGCAGAATGGGACGCATGCCTTGGTATACCATTCCCACTCTGGGTAACATCAACAAAACAAAGGAGGTGATGGGTAGAAGGTTTAGAATTAATCCTAATCATTGACATTATTCTGGGCAACCCTCCAGACAATCGGTCTTCACCTGCCAAGTCATTACAAAAAGGGGATAGACCATATGCAAATCAGGATTGGTCCTACAAGGGGTCGTCCAAACCAAACTGCTTGATCACAACCCTTCTGCATGAGACAACAACAAGCTAAGACATGGTTCAGCATCCTCAGTGAGTTGGGAGTTGTAGCCTGGATATCTAGGCCCAGCAGGCACGGGATCCACGTCTGGGCATACCCATCCTAGTCAGTGTTACATCAGTAAAACAAAAGAGCTGACAACTGGAATGTTTAGAATTAATCTTAACCATTTGCATCACTCTAGGCAACCCTCCATACCATTGTTCTTTGCCTGCCAAGAAATTACAGAAAGTGGACAATCCCTCTCAAATCTTCTTCTTCTTTGACCTTTATTCGGCATAAGCCTTTTAGGTACACTAATACAACAATAATAAATACTTCTTTTCAATATGTTTAATTTAAAAATTAAATACAAGATGTAAAAAATCTTTATCACATATTATCACTAATTAACTATAAAATCACTTAAAACACAATTCACAGATTTAATATTGAGCATACAGTGTCAAATGATGTATTGGTAAGGAGAAGTAACTTGTATAAATAGTACTCCATGGCTGTTATTGACATTCCCAATGACAGTATTAAAAATTGTTCCCCAGCCTTTTGATGTTACCTAGTATTGTTGTATTCCTTTTAAGCCAGGCTTTGTGTATGTAATTAGAGACAAAGTGGACCACATTCAAATATGTGGACACCCTGCAAAACTGTGGGGTGTCACTTACAGTTAGGACAAAATGTATCTGAAACAAGGGTTAAAAAATACCTAGCTCAGAGGTCCTTCACATTTTCACAAAATAACAGGAAATGAACTAAGGTTTCCACCCCTTTGCCACGCAGTGGGCAATCAATGTTATCATTCTCATCGCAGTTTCGTGTGTTTTCTTGTAGTGGTAGGTAGCCTAAACTCATCGAATATACAAGGCACGGGCATAGGCTGGATTGGTTATATTCAAATAGCTTTCAAAGCTCTGTGTTTGTTTTACAGAAAGATAGATTGGGCCTGTTTTTAGAGCTGCTACACTTGTCATTGCTGTAATCAATGTATACCTTTGAAAAGCTGTTTTCACTCTACCCTTCGAGTCTCCCCCATTGCATGCAGATTATACCAATAGGGAGGTAGGCCCAACCGTGCCAGCCAACCTTTGACATGAACAAGCCAGGCAATCTTCTGCCAACTGCCAAAAGATAATACATGCACCAGAACCTCGCAATATTTCGCCTAGCCCTGGTTGCCCCATATCTGGACCTAGTAATATACGGGTCTAATTGCTGTTTCATCCTCAATGGGTGGAAGGTCACACTCCATACGAATAGTACTATTTGGAGTGCTATGTGGGAGGCACAGGGTTGCTTTCAGGAACTTATTCTCTGAAACTTTCAAAGGAGATGTATCTGCATAGCCCCAGATCTCTGCCCCATACATGGCCGACACGCAGGCCTGCGTCTTTTACAGGTTAAACTCTGGTTCTACGGCACGTCTTATGAAAAACATGCAGGTTCCACAAAACAGCTACCCACCTTCATAGGCAACAGGCATGAATGTCCACACTAAGCAAACATAGAGAAATCTCTTAATTTATTTAGAGAGAAGTACAGAATCTCATAGAATCATAATATGTTAATCATTATATACAAAATTGCTTCATCAACATACTAAAACACATTATTTGATATTGACCAAAAATATTAATCACAATTCAATTGGAAAAATAGACAGTAACCCGTTGCTCGGCAGCAACAAGCCGTCAAGGATATACACAGTGCAGTTGAGTGTGCAACAAGTGTCACTTACCGGGCATTTGAAAAAATATTTCACCATGATACCTCACATGCCAAAAAGAAATTTGAAGTATGTCATGTAAACAAGAATATATGCCATAAAGCATGTCAAATTTGATCTTGTTTTACCACTGAGTGTCCTGAAGACGGGCTCCAAGAAACACATTAATCAGATTCATCCAAGCATGTATTTCCTTGGACCCAGAAACACAACTAAGAGTTGACTGACAAGATCATAAATAAATTGAGAGGGTGAATACATTGTTACAACTATATCCCTCACTGTCTAATACTAACCTCACTTCTATCTCCCCAACAAAATTTCTTCCTTACATTTGAGGTAGCAATGTGTTCTGTGATTAATATTTTTGGTCATTATCAATTAATGTTTATGTTTTATATGTGTTTTAGTATGTTGATGAAGCAATTTTGTATATAAAGATTAAAATATGTATGATTTTATGAAATTCTCTACCTCTGTCTAAATAAATTAAGACAGTTCTCTATTTTTACTTAGTGTGGACATTCACGCCTGTTGTGTGTGAAGGTGGGTAGCTGTTTTGTAGAACCTGCATGTTTTTCATATTACTTGGTCCTCATTCACAAAAAAAGAGAAGCACCCATTGCTCTTTTGTAGCTTATCTGTACGGCATGTCTGCCATGTGTTACATAGTACGCCTTTATTTCACCACTGGATTTCTGTAGCATGGTGTTAACCTTGGTAACCTGGTTCTCCCAGCGACCCCCTTTCACAAAACCAGATCTATAGATAATCATACCAATCTACCTGTTCTAAAATTCTGCCCTTTACCTTCAGGTTCAATGGTCTACGTGCCGATTTCCTTGTTGAGTGGACCATGGCCTTGATTTTTGTGACATTTATCTCCAAGCCCAACTTGCCACACTCATCCTCATGAATACACAGGGCATGGCACAGTCCCATCAGTGATGTGGAGATTAAAACTGCATCATCCACAAAGAGAAGAACAGGAATGTGGTCACTCCCCATCCTTGGTGGGTCCATACCCTCCACCAGCAATCTCTCAATGATTGAATTTATGAGGAGACAGAATAGGATTGGTGCAAGGATGCAACCCTGGCAGACCCCCCTGTTTACCTGGAATTGTTCAGTAACTTTGCCTCCCAGCCCGGTCAGACAATGGCTATATAATTTCCATACAGGAGTTGAATTGGCCTTAGTAATTCCTCACAGATATTTCTTGCCTAGAGAACAGCCCAAAGAATATCTCTTGGAAATAATCCACAGAGGCTAACTGTTGTGATCATTTAATGTTTTTGGATAACTAAGTGAAAGCTAAAGCTCTGATCAACTGTACTTTAACCTGACTGGAAATGGCTAAATTGATTGGTATTTTCAATCCATGCTAACAGACGCAGCTGCAAATCATGGTTGATCCCACCCCAAACCCCAACCTAAACTGCTTGGTCACATCTCTTCTTCACGAGACCTCAGACATGTTTCTGCCTCATTAGGTCTCATCAGTGAGGTGTAGCTTCCACCCATCACTTTTGTGGTTATAGTTTGTCTTACTATGTGTGAGAGGGTATGCCCAGATGTGGGTCCCTTGCTTGCTGTGCCACAGGGAACCAAGCTGCACCTCACTGAGAAGGCCCAACAAGGCTGACACATGCCTGGGGTTGCTTGTGTTTCCATGCAGAGGCGACCTGTCCTAGCAGTGCGGTCTTGGCTGCTACCATTGGTGGCAGTACCTGACTGGTTTGCAAATGGCCAGATCCCTTTTGCAATGGTGAAGATGGGCTAAAAAAATGTGGCGTGGAAGGTTTCCCAGAGCAATGCCAGTGGTTCAGATCCATTCAAAACCTTCCACCCCTCAATTTGTGGTTATAGTTTGTCTCACTCTGTGAGAGAGGGAATGCCGATATGTGGGTCCCTTGCTCGCTGTGCCATAGGGAACCAAGCTGCATCTCAATGAGGTGGCCCATCAAGGCTGAAACATATCTGGGGTGGCTTGTGTTTCCATGCACATGGGACTTGTCCTAGCAGTTCGGGCTGGGCTGCTACCATTGGTGGCAGTACCTGACATATTTGCATATGGCTGGATCACTTTTTCAAGGGCGCAGACGGGCTAAAAAACACTGTTGTGGAAGGTTGTCCAAAGCAATGCCAGTGGTTCAGATTCATTCAAAACCTTCCACCCATCACTTTTGTGGTTATAGCTTGTCTCACTATGTGAGAAAGAGTATGCCCAGATGTGGGCCCCTTGCTCACTGTGCCAAAGGGAACCAAGCTGCACCTGGGGATGCTTGGGTTTCCAATGCAGAGGGTACCTGTCCTAGCAGTTTGGACTGGGCTGCTACCATTGCTGGCAGTACCTGACCTATTTGCATATGGCTGGACCCCTCTTGCAATGGAGCAGTAGGGCTAAAAAACGGTGGTGTTGAAGGGTGCCGAGAGCAATGCCAGTGGTTTAGATTCATTCAAAACCTTCCACCCATCACTTTTGTGGTTACAGTTTGTCTCACTATGTAAGAGAGGGTATGCCAATATTTGGGTCCCTTGCTCACTGTGCCATAGGGAACCAAGCTGCACCTCACTGAGGAGGACAAACAAGGCTGAAACGTGTGTGGCGTTGCTTGTGTTTCCGTGCAGAGGGGACCTGTCCTAGCAGTTCAGGCCGGGCTGCAACCATTGGTGGCAGTACCTGACTTATTTGCATATGGCTGGACCCCTTTTGCAATGACGCAGATGGGATAAAAAATGGTGGTGTGGAAGATTGCCCAGAGCAATGGCAGTGATTCAGGTTCATTACAAACCTTCCACCCATCACTTCTGTGGTTATAGTTTGTCTCACTATGTGAGAGAGGGTATGCCCAGATGTGGGTCCCTTGCACGCTGTGCCATAGGGAACCAAGCTGCACCTCACTAAGGACGCCCAACAATGCTGAAACATGTCTGGGGTTGCTTGTGTTTCAATGCAGAGGTGACCTGTCCAAGCAGTTCGGGCTAGGCTACTACCATTGGTGGCAGTATCTGACTGATTTTCATATGGCTGGGCTCCTTTTGCAATGGCACAGATGGGCTAAAGAACTGTGGTGTGGAAGGTGACTCAAAGCAATGACAGTGGTTAAGAGTCATTGAAAATCTTCCAACCATCACTTTTGTGGCTATGGGTCTTTCGGTCCAATAGGCATGCAACTCATCTCTGGGCATACTCGTTCCACTCAGGGTGACATCAGCAAAACAAAGGAGGTGATGACTGGGTGTTTATAATTAATTTTAACTACTGGTATCGCTCTGGGAAAGCCTCAAGACCATAATATTTCATCTGCCAAGTCTTCACAGCATGGGGAAAGTCCTATTTTTAGTCAACACTGACACCTCCCCACCACAACCCCACCAGGCACTACTACAATGCATGGAAAAGGAGGGGGTCTTGAAGAACCCGCCTGAACAGCCAGGTAAAATTCGTAAAGAAATAAATGGACCAGATCCAGCCTAAGACCTGTCCTCCAATCCAATGAATGCAGCTACAATTGAGGTGTGTCCTTCGTTGCTCAACGTGTCAACATTCTCTGATAGATAAAACAGCACAAGCAGACAGGTGTTTCCATCTTACCTAACAACCAGTTCTTCACTGATGTGTTGTGCAAAGAATCTGAACTGCTAAGGACATAGTAAGGCATATCAAACCTTATGAACCAGTGATTGTTTAGCCATAACATCTGATGTTATCCTAGCAATGGAATTGCTAACTTGTATTACAAGGTTGTAGGCGATATGGTGTAATTCTTTGGCCTGCATATACATGTTTACTAGTCACTAATTTCTGAGAACATCTCAACTATAGCAGAAAGACCAGGAAGGTCAAATAAGGCCCAGCCAAGTCAAGTCGGTTTTTGATTCCATTGAACTACATCATCGATAACAACAGTGCCTCAGTACGGAAGGCTGTATTTTTATCTACAACTGACTGCTAAATGTTCACTTCGCTTCAGAAATTCAGTCAATTTAGGGTGCTACTGGTAGGGAGGGACAGTGTATTGGACTAAGGATATCCTTGTAACCAGTCAGTGTTCCACTCTACAGTACTAATCACACCATCACCTCATGCTGTTGTTCATGTTAAAAAATGAACATGTTAAAGGAACTTTTCAGCATTTGACTGTATGACACTGTTGTATTTTTGCACATCATAGCCCATGATCCTATCTGGAAAGACTGCTTAATAGATTTTTGTAATTTATATTTGTGATATTAGACTGATTGGCATATCTGTATCCTTTTTTATATGCATTGTTATTTCCACTATACACATCTACCAAACATATCACACCAGTCAATGCTGCTAACATATTAATTTATGCAATCACATAACTTTTAAGTGATTTATGGGGATAAGAGTATCCCTATGCCATTCATTAATAGTAACCACAAACTACAAATATATATAAAATCAACCAGGAATTCAAATAATGTATTGACCTGCTTTCATAGTCATCAAGCACCATAATAGGTTAATCTTGGCCTAAAAATGGCCTTGTGCAGTCTACATTACCCCATAATGCCATGAAAGACGGACAGTCACCTCCTCCGATCAGTGGTTAACTTCTCACCAGAATTCATCCCCAAAGAGAGATGGAAGGAGGAACATGTTTTTCACCAACAGTTGATGTACGCTTTTTAAGTTGCCCTTCTGCACCTGCACCTGTAATGTCTAATACAAGTATACATAAAGTAGCCAAAACTAGCACACTTGAACTTCTTAGCTATTCTTGTGATCCATTTATTCAATGCACCAACTGTTTTGATGTATTGAAATCTTCAGTTGAAGACACTTACCTTAATCAAATCAATGGAAAAACTGTGCCTAGTTACGTAGCCAGTTTAAAAAAAATCTATGTTGCACCTGGACTTAAGGGTTCATTTACCTCTAAGCCCTAGTTCCCAAAATATAACCAGAATATATGTATTTCTTGTGCTTCTTTACCATCCCAAATATAGCATATGAAATCAAAACACAACATGCTATATGACCTAGTGACAATCCTGAGCAACGATGTTGATAACTTGAAAAAAGCTCTAACACCATCTCAGGGATCATAGTGCACAACTGCAGTACTTCTGCAATACAAATTGAGCCTTCTAACCAAAAACTGGAGGTTAAAAGGCAGAGAAGAACAGTGCTGCTAGAAATACAAATGTTCAGGCCCTTTGTGCAATTCCACTGTTGTTAATACCTCAAAACCACATCCTATTCAAAATGAGCCATCGTTAAAGCCTTCATTGTCTGTTATCTCCAGACATGTTACTCAAGCTACACAGCCCCAAAGGGAAATATCAGTTTGCAAACATATTTTAAGGATATGTTTCACTAGTAAACATTTCCCGACTTTTCCATGTACCCACAGTCTCCGTAATGGGGGGATTAGACCACCCACCTTTGAAACTAACATTGTGTAATTGACGGAAGTACCTCAATTACAGAAGGATGCCTTTGGATACAGTGACTCTCTAAAAAATGAATGCACTCACTGGTTGAGACACCCCACAAACTGCCTATTTATTAGGCAAGAGGTTCTCATACAGACAGCTAGAATCTCAATCTCAAAAATGATAAACTCTTTCATTTGGTCACGTTGACCTTGTCATCTAGATGTATATCTGGGGGACTTTCTCTCCTCAACTATAGAACTCCACCACAACCAGGATCTTGTATCTAACCACACAGCAGTCAGTCTTTTCACTCAATGTATACCTTTCCCATTCCCTATTTGCACAATTATGTGATTAAAAAGGTATATATTGATACATCAGTTGATCTGACAGATGATCCAGCTAATGAGATTTGACAATTATCTTTCTCCTCTGCCTCACAACTTCCAGTAGATGCAACCCAGGGATATCTGAAGAATCCACCGATATGAAAATTCTATCCTGGAACTTGGTAAGAATTCAATCTAAAATATCTAATTTGAACTTTTGATATTTTTTAGAGACAGATAACATAATAGATCTGCAAGAGACATAGGCTGCTTCACCTATTGTAAAGCCTGGTTACTCATGCTTTATACATTCTGCAACTAAATTGGACAAAGGACAGACTAGTGGTGGCCTGCTCATGTGGATGAAGATTGATATAAGTGCTAAAGTTGAGCAAGTAGTAACTGACAACTATGATATTCTAATCTTAAAGGTGATGTAACTTGATGGTCTTTCGATTTTGCTTTTTAATGTAAATATTCAGCCTTACTCATTTCATAAAGAAGTGCAGTCATTTGAGAAATTGATAGATATCTTAGAGGGTAGTCATTATAATGGCTGGAGATATGTTACACTTCTACTTGGTGATTTCAATGCCCAGTTTCTACCATTAAATTGCCTCCAAGTTATGTCAGTTTAATTCCCTAAAGCCATATTATGTCCCTCCACAGGAATACATTAAATCTAGGTACTTTGTTTGCAGAAAAAGTACTATGGGTCTCATTACGAGATTGGAGGTAGCTTTGCCGATTTTATCAGCAAGGCTACCTCCAAACTCACATCCGGTTCCGGCATCCACAAAGTGGCAATTACCAGGGTTTTCCGGCCCAGCCGGACCCGGTAATTGCCCTTTCGCAGTTGCCAGGCCCAGTACATCCCCATTCCCATTTGAGCCCCATAGGGCTCAATGGGAATGGGGAGGGTGGTAGCTCCGGTACCTTTAATAACGGTACCAGTGCTACCATCATGTTCTGCTCACGGGTGCCGGTATGGTGGCTGCAAGGGCACCCGCAAGCAGAACTCCTTGTATGGCGGTACGGTAGCAACGGTGCCGGTAGCAATTCCGGTGCCGTTGTTGCCTTGCCGCCATACTTGTAATGAGGCCCTATGTGTCTACAGTATCATACCCCAGGGGATGTGCCCGCTATTCCAATTTTCAGGTCTGGTAACATGACAAGTCATATGGAGTAATGTCCCATTGATGTTGTACACTGGGGACTAGTGAAAGTACTTCAGGTTATCCAACAGGACGAAAGTGATCATGAACCCCTTGTCTTAACATGAAACACTATTATAAGAAAAACTAGGAGCAATCAGCTCATCCCTGTTATATATACTTCCAATGATTGACATAAAGTGAAAAGGACAACAAAGAAATCTGAACAACTTTCCCTTGTGAATTATAACATAGATCATCCCCATGCTCTGTAATTGCCTTTCTGAGGATCCACCCAGTGGGATGGATGGATCCTCATTTTATGAACCCTATTATTAACCCTTTTATTACACACCACTTTGAATATCTCCCCTAGAGCCACCTCATCCTTATATGATAATGATTGTAGGAAGCTTAATTCTAAACTTCTTACAAAGTTAAAGTTAAACAGGGTGGTGAACTCACAAAAGAGCATATAATTAAGACCAAATTACATATCTATAATCTATAGGAAAAGGAGGAAGCTGTGAAACGGGTTGAAAGAACTTGAACATGGCATCATCGAACACAATCAATCGGCGTTCTGGAAGATTGTTGTACATGGGGATTCAAATGTATTCAATGAGGCTGCGAACTCTGCTATCTGAGAATGTTTGCTACCAACCCTTCAAAAATGTATGTTGCTCAATCTGCATCATTAAAATTCTAGTTACCCATGATAACGCATTACAGGCTAACAACTCGAGCAACTTGAATTTTCTATCAATGAAGTTAATCTTGCATTTAATTCACACAAATATAGACATCACTGGTGTCAAATGGAATGCCAATCGAAATATTAGAAAATGTATCTTCTATATGGGTTCAGATTTTGACCATTATGTCTATTGCTTCTAGCACCAATGCTCCTAGATCATGGCATACTATTTTAGAAAATGATAACTTAAAGATTAAGCTAATTATCTCTTTTGATGGCCTCAAGAACATTCATGAAAAAACTAGCTTAACTACCCGGCTTCACCCGGGATTTAAATGCTCAGATTTGTAAATCTCTGATCGGAAAGCCTCACTTCAGTTTCATCAGCAGTTTCATTGCTTTGTTTTTTAGCAGCTTGAATTCTCAGATCAGTAAGTCTTGCTTGAGTTCCTTCAGCATTTTCATTCCGCTGTTGTTTAGCAGCACTAATTCTCTTAACAGCAAATTGTGTTTCAGTTTCTCCAGCTGTTTTGATGCTTTGTTTTTTAGCAGCATAAATTCTCTAGTTAGTAAGTCTTGAATCAGGTTGTTGAGCATTTTCATTGTTCTGTCTGAAAGCATGTTGAATTCTATCAGATTCATGGTCTTGAGATCTTCCTTCTTCAGAATGTTGATCATGTTTCAGCTTTCAATGTCTTGTCTTGATTTGGCCGGTATTAAATACTGCTATCTTTTTTGTGGCATTTCTGTAAAAATATATTTGGGGGATTAAAGCATTAATGGGAGAAGAGAATACAGAACAAAGAATTATTTTTGTTAAACATGGAAGCTGATTCACATCAACTGTTTCAATTACTCCTACTCCTTTGTACTAATACTTCTTTCTAATTCTTGCTCTGTGTCCTAGTCCTGAGACCTGATTCTTTTGCATATTCATTCTCTGTCTTCTTAGCCCTTATTCTGAGTTCTTCCCCAGTTCTCTTCTCCTTCATCCTAATCCTTCATATGTGTCCTAGTCATATACCCTATTCTTTCTACTTTTTTCTTAGTTCTTCTCCTTCATCCGTTCTTGTTCTAGTTAGTCTCCTTTACCCTGGTGCTTTCACCAAGTCCTTTATTTTTATACTAATGCTTCTCATTCTTAATAGCCTGCCATCCTAATTGTGTTCCTTTCCCCAAGTTCTTAGTTGTATTCCATCTCCTTTGTCCTAGTCCTTTATCCTAGTACTGCCATCCCAGTCATTCTCATTTTTTCTTTGGCCTTCATCTGAGTGCTTTGTCCTAGACCTTGTCCTTCCTCCTAGTCCTTCATCCTATGCCTATTCAGTCTCTCACTCTCTCAGGCAGAATCTCACAATCAGTCTCTCTCTACCTCTCTCTCTCTTTCCCAATATATATATATATATATATATATATATATATATATATATATATATATATATATATATATATATATATATATATATATTCAGTGAAAAAACTTTGTTAAAGGGACGTCGTTGCACTACTAAAAACCTATGAAATTCAGTGAAAAAACTTTGTTAAAGGGACGTTATGGTTCCAAGTAAAACCGAAAAACCCTTGAAATTCACCAGTTATGGTAAGCTAAGCAACCATAACTCGCGACACCACCGTGCATTGCTAAGACTAACACCCACGACATCAAAGATGACATCACAAATGTCATTGATGACATCACTCCCGACTGTGCAGGAGGGTGACACGGGGCATGAGCGGGGGGTGGGGGGAACAAGAGGAGACGAGGGGCATGAGCAGGGGGTAGGGAGAACAGGGGAGACATGAGGCATGAGCAGGGGGTGGGGGGTAACACGAGGGAGACACGGGCCATGAGCGGGGGGTGGGGGGCAACTCGAGGGAGACACGGGGCATGATTGGGGGTGGGGGGCAACACGAGGGAGACACGGGGCATGAGCGGGGGTGGGGGGCAACACGAGGGAGATACGGGGCATGAGTGGGGGGTGGGGGGAACAGGGCAGACACGGGGCATGAGCGGGGGTGGTGGGTAACACGAGGGAGACACGGGGCATGAGCAGGGGGTGGGGGCAACACAAGGGAGACATGGGGCATGAGCGGGGAGCAACACGAGGGAGACATGGGGCATGAGCGGGGGATGGGGGCAACACGAGGGAGACATGGGGCATGAGCGGGGGGTGGGGGACAACATGAGGGAGACAAGGGGCATGAGCAGAGGGTGGGGGGCAACACGAGGGTTACATGGGGCATGAGCAGGGTTGGGGGACAACACGATGGGGAGACACGGGACAGGAGTGGGGGTGTGGGGAGCAACACGAGAGAGACACGGGGCATGAGCAGGGGGTGGGGGGAACAGAGGAGACAAGGGGCATGAGCAGGGGGTGGGGTGAAAAGGAGGGAGACACAGGGCATGAGCAGGGGGTGGGGGGAACAAGAGAGACAATGAGCTGGGCGTGGGGGGGAACAGGGGAGACAAGGGGCATGAGTGGGGGGTGGGGGGATCAGGGGAGACACGGTGCATGAGCGAGGGGTGGGGGGAACAGGAGAGACACAGGGCATGAGCAATAGGGGGGAGACAAGGGGCATGAGCGGGGGGTGAGGGGAAAAGCAGGGAGGCACGGGGCATGACCAGGGGGTGGGGGGGGAACAGGGGAGACACGGGGCATGAGCTGGGGGTGGGGGGAGCAGGGGAGACATGGGGCATGAGCGGGTTGTGGGGGGGAAAAGGAGGGAGACACGGGGCATGAGCGGGGGTAGGGAGGAACATGGGAGACACGGGGCATGAGCGGGGGTGGGGGGAACAGGGGAGACATAGGGCATGAGCGGGGGGTGGGGGCAACAGGAGGGAGACACGGGCATGAGCGGGGGGTGGGGGGTAACACGAGGGAGCACGGGGCATGAACGGGGGGTGGGGGGAACAGGAGGGAGAAACGGGGCATGAGCGGGGTTGGGGGAACAGGAGCGAGACATAGGGCATGAGCGGGGGTGGGGGGTACAGGAGGGAGACACAGGGCATGAGCGGGGGTGGGAGGGAACAAGGCAGACACAGGGCATGAGCGGGGTGTGGGCGGGTACAGGAGGGAAACACGGGACATGAGCAGGGGTTGAGGGGTACAGGAGGGAGACACAGGGCATGAGCGGGGGTAGGGGGGCAACACGAGGGAGACACGGGTCATGAGCGGGGGGATGGGGGGCAACATGAGGGAGACATGGGTCATGAGCTCGGGGTGGGGGAACACGAGGGAAACACGGGGCATGAGCAGGGTGTTGGGGGAACAGGAGGGAGACACAGGGCATGAGCGGGGGGTTGGGGGTAACACGAGGGAAACACGGGGCATGAGCTGGGGTGGGGGATACAGGGGAGACACAGGGCATGAGCAGGGAGTGGGGGGAACAGGGGAGACACGGGGCATGATCGGGGGGAACAGGGCAGACACGGGGCATGAGCAGGGGGTGGGGGGTACAGGAGGGAGACACAGGGCATGAGCAGGGAGCGGGCGGTTACACGAGGGAGACACGGGGCATGAGCGGGGGGTGGGGGGAACAGGGCAGACACGGGGCATGAGCGGGGGGTGGGGGGAACAGGACAGACATGGGGCATGAGCAGGGGGTGGGGGGCAACACAAGGGAGACACGGGGCATGAGCGTGGGGGTGGGGGCAACAGGAGGGTGACACGGGGCATGAGCGGGGGTGTGGGACAACACGAGGGAGACACGGAGCAGGAGCAGGGGGTGGGGGCAACACGAGGGAGACCCAGGGCATGAGCGGGGGGTGGTGGGAACAGAGGGGAGACACAGGGCATGAGCAGGGGGTGGGGGTAACAGGAGGGAGACACAGGGCATGAGCAGGGGAGTGGGGAGCAACAGGAGAGAGACAAGGGGCATGAGCGGGGGTGGGGGAACAGGAGGGAGACACGGGGCATGAGCGGGGGGATGGGGGGAACAGGAGGGACACACAGGGCATGTGCAGGGGGTGAGGGGAACAAGAGGAGACGAGGGGCATGAGCGGGGCGTGGGGAGAACAGGGGAGACATGGGGCATGAGCAGGGGTGAGGGGGAACAGGAGAGAGACACGGGTATGAGCAGGGGGTGGGGGGAACAGGGGAGAGACATGGGGCATGAGCGGGGGTGGGGGGGAACATGGGAGACACGGGGCATGAGCAGGGGGTGGGGGAACAGGAGAGAGACATGGGGCATGAGCGGGGAGTGGGGGGAAACAGGAGAGAGACACAAGGCATGAGCGGGTGCTGGAGGGGTAACAGGAGGGAGACACGCGGCATGAGCGGGGGTGGGGGTGAACAGGAGAGAGACACGGGGCATGAGCGGGGGGTGGGGGGCAACAGGAGAGAAACACAGGGCATGAGTGTGGGGTGGGGGGAACAGGGGAGACACGGGGCATGAGCGGGGGGTGGGGGGAACAGATTAGAGACACGGGGCATGAGCATGAGGTGGGGGGAACAGGGGAGACACGGGGCATGAGCGGGGGGTGGGGGGAACAGAGGAGACAAGGGGCATGAGCAGGGGGTGGGGTGAAAATGAGGGAGACACGGGGCATGAGCGGGGGGTGGGGGGAACAAGAGAGACAATGAGCAGGGGGTGGGGGGAACAGGGGAGAAAAGGGGCATGAGTGGGGGGTGGGGGGATCAGGGGAGACACAGGGCATGAGCGGGGGGTGGGGGGAACAGGAGAGACACGGGGCATGAGCAATAGGGGGGAGACAAGAGGCATGAGCGGGGGGTGGGGGGAAAGGAGGGAGGCACGGGGCATGACCAGGGGGTGGGGGGGAACAGGTTTAGACACGGGGCATGAGCTGGGGGTGGGGTGAGCAGGGGAGACACGGGGCATGAGCGGGTTGTGGAGGGAAAAGGAGGGAGACACGGGGCATGCGTGGGGGGTGGGGGGTAACACGAGGGAGACACGGGGCATGATTGGGGGGTGGGGGGAACAGGAGGGAGAAACGGGGCATGAGCGGGGGTTGGGGGAACAGGAGCGAGACATGGGGCATGAGCGGGGGTGGGGGGTACAGGAGGGAGACACGGGGCATGAGCAGGGGTGGGAGGGAACAAGGCAGACACGGGGCATGAGCGGGGGGTGGGCGGGTACAGGAGGGAAACACAGGACATGAGCAGGGGTTGAGGGGTACAGGAGGGAGACACAGGGCATGAGCGGGGGGGCAACACGAGGGAGACACGGGTCATGAGCGGGGGTGGGGGGCAACATGAGGGAGACACGGGTCATGAGCTCGGGGTGGGGGGAACACAAGGGAAACACGGGGCATGAGCAGGGTGTTGAGGGAACAGTAGGGAGACACGGGGCATGAGCGGGGGGTGGGGGATACAGGGGAGACACAGGGCATGAGCAGGGAGTGGGGGGAACAGGGGAGACACGGGGCATGATCGGGGGGAACAGGGCAGACACAGGGCATGAGCAGGGGGTGGGGGGTACAGGAGGGAGACACGGGGCATGAGCAGGGAGCGGGCAGTAACACGAGGGAGACACGGGGCATGAGCGGGGGTGGGGGGCAACACGAGGGAGACACGGGGCATGATCGGGGGGTGGGGGCAACACGAGGGAGACACGGGGCATTGGTGTGGGGTGGGGGCAACACGCGGGAGACATGGGGCATGAGCGGGGGAACAGGGCAGACACTGGGCATGAGCGGGGGTGGTGGGTAACACGAGGGAGACACGGGGCATGAGCGGGGGGTGGGGGGAACAGGGCAGACACGAGGCATGAGCGGGGGGTGGGGGGCAACACAAGGGAGACAAGGGGCATGAGCGGGGGGGTGGGGGGCAACAGGAGGGTGACACGCGGCATGAGCTGGGGTGGGGGACAACACGAGGGAGACACGGGGAGGAGCAGTGGGTGGGGGCAACACGAGGGAGACAGGGCATGAGCGGGGGGTGGTGGGAACAGAAGGGAGACACGGGGCATGAGCGGGGGTGGGGGGTAACAGGAGAGAGACAAGGGGCATGAGCAGGGGTGGGGGATGAGGAGGGAGACACGGGGCATGAGCGGGGGTGGGGGGAACAGGAGGGCAACACAGGGCATGTGCAGGGGGTGGGGGGAACAAGAGGAGACGAGGGGCATGAGCAGGGGGTGGGGAGAACAGGGGAGACATGGGGCTTGAGCAGGGGTGAGGGGGAACAGGAGAGAGACACGGGTATGAGCAGGGGGTGGGGGGAACAGGGGAGAGACACGGGGCATGAGCGGGGGTGGAGGGAACATGGGAGACACGGGGCATGAGCAGGGGGTGGGGGGAACAGGAGAGAGACATGGGGCATGAGCGGGGAGTGGGGGGCAACAGGAGAGAGACACAAGGCATGAGCGGGTGCTGGAGGGGTAACAGGAGGGAGACATGCGGCATGAGCGGGGGTGGGGGGGAACAGGAGAGAGACACGGGGCATGAGTGGGGGGTGGGGGGCAACAGGAGAGAAACACGGGGCATGAGTGTGGGGTGGGGGGAACAGGGGAGACACGGGGCATGAGCGGGGGGTGGGGTGAAAAGGAGGGAGACACGGGGCATGAGCGGGGGGTGGGGGGGAACAAGAGAGACAATGATCAGGGGGTGGTGGAACAGGGGAGACAAGGGGCATGAGCGGGGATTGGGGGAACAGGGGAGACACAGGGCATGAGCGGGGGTTTGGGGGAACAGGGGAGACACGGGGCATGAGCTGGGGGTGGGGGGGAGTAGGGGAGACATGGGGCATGAGCGGGGGGTGGTGGGAAAAGGAGGGAGACACGGGGCATGAGCGGGGGGTGGGGGTTAACACGAGGGAGACACGGGGCATGAGCAGGGGGTGGGGGGAACATAAGGGAGACACGGGGCATGGGCGGGGGTGGGGGAACAGGAGTGAGACATGGGGCATGAGCGGGGGTGGGGGTAAGGAGGGAGACACGGGGCATGAGCGGGTGGTGGGGTGAACAGGGCAGACACAGGGCATGAGTGGGGGGTGGGGGGGTACAGGCGGGAGACACAGGACATGAGCAGGGGGTGGGAGGTACAGGAGGGAGACACGGGGCATGAGCGGGGGGTGGGGGGTAATACGAAGGAGACACGGGGCATGAGTGGGGGTGGGGGGGGTACAGGAGGGAGACACAGGACATGAGCAGGGGGTGGGGGGTATAGGAGGGAGACACGGGGTATGAGCAGGAAGTGGGGGGTAATACAAAGGAGACACGGGGCATGAGCGGGAGGTGGGGGGGCAACACGAGGGAGACACTTTTGGTTTGAATGCCCGGAACAAAGCAGCTACTGGCTTTGGCTAAAATAGTGTGCTTAGTTGGACATGGAAATAAGGGAATATCTGTGTTTTCTTGTATCTAAAGAAAAGAAAATATATCTAGTTGTAGATCATGGAATTTAAGTTTGTATGCATACATTTCCTTGTTCTGCCCCTCATAAGTAGTGCATTTTATGTACTTTTTTTCTACAACATTAGCTGCTGTATTAGCCTGTTCTAAGGGTCATGGGGAAAAAATCCAACGTGGATAAAAAAAAAAAAACATTGTCTACATTTACTGTTAATAAAATGTACATGTTCTTCAACTTGTTCTCCCTTTCATTTCCGAGTGTTACATTTTAAAAAGAGAGACATTTTGTATGTGTAGAAAGTAGTACAGTGGTAGTATTTGTGTATTAACTCATTACATAGGTGATGGTGTGTTTTAAGTGTATTATAATTAAGGAATATTTGTGTTTGTTTATCTTTAGAGTAGTTAGATACCATTTGCCTTTTCTATCTTCATAACATTGTAAATGTGAATTGAAAGTGTATTTTAATCACTACATTTGGGTTTAGGGAATAATAAGTAGGCATTTGTTTGATTTTTATTAACAGAAGTGTTACATTCAAACCAACCACTTCTTTTTTCACATATGTAGTAAGGGGCCTGAAGTGTGGTATAGTATGCCTTCTGTTGTGAATGTTTTTTTGCCAAAAGATACTTGTTGTGTGTGAAGTGCACGGTAGTCCAGGAGGCAGTGCAAAGGAAGACCGGTCATGGAAGAGCCTGGTAACCAGTGAGACTCTGTGGGAACCAAGTAAACCAGTCAGAGCCGCAAACAGGTAAGTTTGCAATGGAGCAAGAGAGAGCAAAGACAGAGGAGACAAGGAGGGTCTTGAGCTGCTTCCGGAACTTCAGGTGGTCTGGCTAAAGTCTGAGAGGGGCAGGGAGGCCATTCCAGAGGGGGGCGCCTGCAGAGCAGAGATATCTACCCCAACTCTCTGCCGGAAGAACCATCTGTCCCTCAGAGAGTTGAAGCCAGCTGAGTGAAGGGCTCTCGAAGTAAGGTATGTTGGAAGAGAAAGTTGGATGTTGTCCAGGCCCCAGCCCCAGAAAGCCTTGTGGATGATGCAGAGGGTCTTGAACTTGATCCTTGCAGCCACCAGAAGCCAGTGGAGATATTTCAGGGCTGGAGAAATTGTGTCCCTGGGCTGGAGGCCAAGAATAAGTCTCTGTGTCCTGTTCCCAATTAGTTGCAGGGGGGACAAGTAGAGGTAGGCAGATTGAGAAAGAGGTTGTTGCAGAAGTCCATCCTGGAGAGAACCAGGGCTCTGGAGATAGTGAGCTTCTGAGGGAAAGTGATATCATGTAGAATACATCTGAGGAGGTGCAGCTGGAAGTGAGCCTTTTTGGCAAGGTCCGTGAGGGGGAGAAAGAAGGAGCGAATGGAGTTGAAGTTGACACCACGATTTACTGCCTCACAGGAAGGAGAGGGTAGAGGGCCCAAGGAGTGCAGCCAGAGTGAGAGAGTGAAAGTGGGTCAGGGGTCCCAATGAGAGAGGCATTAAGGCAAGGTGCCCCAATCCTGAATCGCAGATAGACAGCAATCAGCGAGGGAGGAGAGGAAGCTGAGGGAAGCCTGAAAGAGAGCTGAGTGTCATCCCCTTAACAGTGAAAATTAGAAGAGAAGGTGGAGATCATGTGTGCCAAAGGGACCAGATCGACATTAAAGAGCCAGGATGAGAAGATGGAACCCTGATGGACACCACATGTGGAGAGAGAGGAAGTGGAGAGAAAGGAACCAAGTTGGACCTGGTTGGGACGGTCCAAGAGGACAGAAGTCAGCCACACCAGAACCAGATCCATGATGCCCTAGTTCACACAGAGTCAGTTTATCAGAGTTGTTGTGTTGACTGTGTCAAAAGCTGAGGAAAGGTCAAGGAGAATGAGGACAAGGGGTGAGCTGGAGTCGAGGTTAGTGCAGGTTGTCACAGGTGTTTAGGAAAGCAGTTTCCATGCCACTGGCTGCTCTGAAGCCAGACTGCTGGTCATGCAGGCAGCCAACAGGTTTAGTTTGGAATGTAAGCTGGGAATTGGCCAGCTTTTCGAGGAGCTTGCCCATGAAAGGAATGATAGAAATGGGTAATAGTTTGCCAGACAAGTAGGATAGGCAGAAGGCTTTTTTAGGAAGGGGGTGCACAAGGGAGTGCTTGAGAAGATATGGGAAAGATCCTTTGGTGAAATAGTGATTGCAGAAGTTGGCCAAGGCTGGAGCTAGGTTGACAAAGTCATCCTTAAAGGTACTGGAGGAGCAGGTTGGATGACACTTTCATAGATCGGACATGTCTGAAGACATCATGAGGTGTTGTCGAATAGACAAGAGGAAAAAGGAAGATGAGAGGGAGAGGTGGCCAGAGGGGCCCTGAAAGAAATAGAGGGAGGGGAAAGGGAAAGCAATCACAGGATGTGCTGTGTTTTAGTGGTGAAATGAGAGGCCAGAGTTATACAAATGGCATGGGAGGGAACATGAGAGGTTGAGACTGTGGTAGGATTGGGCAGCTCCTTGCAGATTTTAAAGAGTTTGGTATTGTTGTAAGAGGCTGCAGAGATGCAGGCTTGTATATAGGCACTCTTCTTGAAGAGGACAGAGAGTCGGTATTGCCTTTGGAGCAGGCGGCAGGCCAGTTTGTCAGAAGATGCATCCGAAGTGCTCCACTTCCTCTCAGCTACCCTGCACTTGCGTTTCAGGACGGCAAGGTCAGAGTCATTCCATAAGTTTCACTTGGAGGTAGGCTTCAGGCAGATTCTCATGACAGGGGCAAGAATGTTGGAGATAGAAAGATGCCGGTTATAGAGGGTTGTGTCAGAGTGCAAGTCAGCCACAGAAGTAGGATGAACAGAGAAGGTAAAGGCAAAGGCGCCCACTGTTACTCGCTTCATGGGCCAAATTGCCCGAGAAGGAAGGTGGCAGTTCTGGGGTAGGCTGTGCTTGAGGGGCAAGACGTTTCAGGTGAGAGGAGAGCAGAACGTGGTCAGTCAAAGACAGGTGAGTAGGTAGAGGGTTAGAGAGGGGGATGGCTGAGCAGATGAGCACATCTAAAGTGTGTCTGGCAGAGTGTGTTGGACCAGAGGGTAGAATGGAAAGTGAGAGTGAGTCACATATGTTGTGGAAGAATCCAGCTGAGGGATTAGGAGTATTTAGGTGGATGTTGAGGTCTCTGAGGAGTATAAGAAAAAAGGATGAGGCAAGGAGAGAAGAGGAGATGTCAGCCCATTCTGACAGGAAGCGGGTGTTGAACAAATTAGCATAATATACTATTAATTACAATTTGGCATGGATATATACACAAATCTTTCATTAGGGATATGTTCTTTTGATATATATGATTGCAGACACAGGATGTATGTTTCCAAGTTTGTTAGATTTAATTTATGGGGATTTATTGTGTCTGTAGAATCTCTTGTTGTAAGTGTATTATGTATTCTTCTGGACCGGCTTGTGTTATTATGGTGAATTTAACAACTGCTGCACAGTAGTATTATTCCTGTCTTTTCATTAAGACACTGTAGATACTGTCAGGTTTGTTTGTGTGCCATTTCTTTGCATAATGAGCATTTGTAACATAGCTGCTCTGAGCTATTTAAGTAAATATTGTCCACAATTGGTGGCAAATGGAATAGAAGATGATTACCACATTTGGCAAGCAATTTATTCCCGTTGTGTTGCTGAATTTAAAAGAAGCAGAGAATTTTGTTGCTCTTTCGTTTGAAGGTCTGGCATTTCTTTGTACTTTTTTGCTGGGGTTTTGGTATCGTATTTCTGCTAGTTGCCTTTTTAGAGGTTTTATTTTTGGAGGTACAGGGTACATAACCAGATGTGGAGTGTGCCTGCTGTATTCTAGGATGCAAAGAATGTCAGCATGGACTTTGTTTGCATCAAAGGTAACTAAGCATAGATGAGTGAGAGTATAAAGACATGAAAGTGCAACATAACTCATACCTTCTTTGAAGACTTTGTTGTCGATGTCTACAAGTGCGTGATTGAGGGTTAGACCTTGTGACTTGTGAATGGTTACAAAATATGCAAGAGACATAGAGAAGTGTTCTCCTTTTTTAGGTTTTCGTTTAGGGAAAAAAGGGGTTGGGGGGAATGTGAAAAAAAAAATTCGACCATTTGACCTGTCGACCTTTTGGTGTCGACCATTTGTCCTGTCGACCATTTAGATTCGACCAAATGACCTAGAACCGATAGTTTTACCTTGTTAAAGTTTGTCAAAACTGATGATGACCAACTGGATATTGTTTGCATGTTGGATATTGTTGGATATGTTTTGAAAGCCAACAACAGTTCTGATTGCTTCATTGAAACCTTGTTCTGCGTCAAGGTTTTATTTTAGTATCACTCTACAGTTTAGGCACAGATTTAATAGTTTTTCCAATACAACTGTGTTTGAGATAGCTATTTGAGGTGATTTAGTCATGCTGTTACTTTCTGACACATAGGGAGTGTCATGCTGTGTGCTTCTAGTTTGTCTGGGCAGCTGATGTGGACTATGGGTTGCATCACTTTTTACAGCATTGTTTCATTGAATTGGTTATAGTTTTCAAGGGTTGGCTTTGTTTTGTTGAGTTAATTGATACATTACATCATGGACACATGTGTTTTGTCCATAAAGTTAATTTATTAGTCTATTTTTCAAGGATGACTTTTTGTCTTTAGTAAGCACAGCAGATATAATAATACTTTTTTAAAATGTGAGATCTGTATACTAACGCATGTTTTGTGCTAGTTCTCTGTCACAAAAATTACACCACTGAGTGACATTACCTATGCTGCTGAGTGCATTACAGAATTCTTTGTATCCTAATGTTTTATATATGGATTGCCCTTTCACTGGTGTTAAATGTAGGAGGTCTCCAAAAACAATAACATGTTTTCCTCCAACCAGTTCTTCGCATCCAGTTTTTAGAATTTCTTAGATGTTTTAAAGCAAGCATTTGGTTGGAAAACATGCTTACGTCATTTACTAGGAGGACTTCCATTTGTCATAGAGTACAGCCAAATGGGCACTGTTTCCACTCCCTTTCATTTGACCAGAGAGCTAATGTTGTTCTTAGCAGCAGACAATCAAATCTTGCTTGTGTAAGAAGAATTATTTCTGCAGGTTTGTTTGCCCACGTTAAATACTTTTGCATTGCATCGGACAAAATGATGACCAGGCTTCTGTTTGCATCTTTCTGGATTTCAATGGATTCTCTATCTTCCTTATATTTTGGCAACAGCTGCATTTTGTTTTTTTGAGCAGCCACTGCTTGAATAATAAAAATCGGGTTAGACTGATAATGATCTGCATTAAATGTGTTCAGCTGATTCCTGGCATGAAAGAGACAGAGAACTTCAGATGCACCCCTCTTGCCTAATATATGATTACTTAAAAAATGTGTCAGCCCGGTGGTGAGATAGTGCCCTGTGGAACATTACAGTTCTCCCAAAGTCTGGGCTTAGATCACATGCCACTCAAAGGGCTCTTCATTGACTTCATCACCATCATCATCATCATCATCATCATCATCATCATCTCTAGCCTCTCTCTGCAGCTTGGAGATCTGATAAAGCTTCATCAGCGAAAATCTGCTCACCACTGCTTTAGAATTGTCCCCCAACCTAAGTCAGTGCAAAGCTGGCTCCACCGCCATTTCATGTTCCAAATACGGCATACCTAGTTCTAGGTGAATACCATCATTTGGAGATGATTGTGGAATACCCAGAATTGTTTTTAAAAAGTTACTCAAAGTGAAATGGAATGCCTGTGTGCTCCAATAACCCCACAGTGCGGCTCCATGTTTAGCCACTGTCCCTGCTTTACTGCCATGAACCATCTTTATCAGGTTCAGAGGCATGAATGAGACATTGGGCCTCATTATATTTTTGGTGTATCCCGTCGGATTTAAAGGTGGGATACAACCAAATGGTACTATTATTCCCACCACTTGGTCTGCCGGAATTACCAACAGATTACTAATGGTAGTAAGGGTGGCAATTCCCCATTCCATGAAGTCCCATAGGACACCATGGGGGGATTGCCGGTATTACTGGTAATGCTGGTACTGGAAATACTGGCTGTTTTTCTGGGTGGGGTGCTGGCAGGGTGCCTAACTTACCTTCAGCCATTAGCTGGTGGTAAATCAGGCTTTCCACCGGCAAACTTGGAGTATGCCAGTCCAGAAAAATGTCAGTAAATAGAATTACTGACACGTTAATTCCAGACCGGCATACTCATAATGAGGCCCTGTCTTGAATCTCTGAACCCCACCCAGTGCTTGCTTGACCCTAGAGCCTTGTTTTAATTTATGAGCTGCTAGTTTCAAATTGGGAATAATACATATCCATGGGTAGTCAAAAACATAGACTCTCTAGATTAAAAAATCACTATTTGGCATCAATGCCCTCCTCTGAATCGTTTGTGATATATAGCAAGCCATTACTACCAGGTTGGTGGCATTTATCTTTAGATCTAATGATGTCATAAAATCTGTGTACACCATTATATGGTCCTGCAAGGCTGGTGCTGTCCGAGCAATCAGCATTGTATCATCAGTGTGCACCTACACTGGGAATACAATTCTTCCCATTCTCAGGCTATCAAGGGAAAAATGTGTCAGTGTATTACACAACCCATTGATATTCAAAGATATCAACACAGTCTTCCACTTCCATCCTGGGCAGAGCGGGTGACTGCAGGCCACTATAGAAGTTATTGGGACCCTCTGTGGTCCGTGTTTCTTCTTTTTTGTGCATTGTTGTTCTTCCTTTGACCTTGTGGGTGCTCCCCTGCCCCCTCTCCCCTCCCGTGATCCTCGGTGCTGTTCCCTCCCTTCCGCCTCCCTACCCTCTCACGCACCCTGATTGGCTGGTGTGCCTTCCCGGGCCTGACTAGGCAGCCAGCAATTCACCGCACTCGCCACTTCCATCCTTGGCAGAGCGGGTGACTGCAGTCTGCCATAGAAGATGTTGGGACCCTCCACGGTCCATGTTTCTTCTTTTTTTGTGCATTGTTGTTCTTCCTTTGACCCTGTGTGTGCTCCCCTGCCTCCTCTCCCCTTCGGTGATCCTCGGTGCTGTTCCCACTCTCCCTCCCACCTCCCTACCCTCCCATGCACCCTAATTGGTTGGTGTGCCTTCCCGGGCCTGACTAGGCAGCCAGCAGTTCACCACACTCGCCACTTCCATCCTGGGCAGAGCGGGTGACTGCAGGCTGCCATAGAGGGTATTGGGACCCTGCGTGGTCTGTGTTTCTTCTTTTTTGTGTATTGTTGTTCTTCCTTTGACTCCATGTGTGCTCCCCTGCCCCTCTCCCCTTTCCGTGATCCTCGGTGCTGTTCCCTCCCTCCTTCCCTCCCGCCTCCCTACCTCCCACGCACCCTGATTGGCACGTCCTCCCCCCTCCTCATTACAGGTGTTATCAGGGCAGCCCCTGCCCGGCAGCCCAAGGCTAAGGGCCCCTAAGGCAAAGTGCGGCTCCCACGGTAGCGGCTCCTGTTGTGTCTGCAGGTGTCCGCAGGGGATGCCAGTGGCCAGCCGTCAACCCGAAGCAGCTAAGGAAGGTAGGTGTGGCCCTTGTTGGCACTCTACCCTGCAACCTTATAGCTGACGCATAAAAACTTAGGTGTGTTTTTCTCCTGCACTCAATACGGCATTGTGAAAGTATTCTAAACTGCATTGTGAAACCTAGGTCTTCTTCCCACTATTCAGGACTCTCAAATGTAGGTGGATTTTTTTCCTGTACTCAATACTGCATTGTGAAAGTGTTCTAAACTGCATTGTGAAACCTATGCCTTCTTCCCACTATTCAGGACTCTCAAATGTAGGTGTGTCTTTCTTCTGTACTCAATACTGCATTGTGAAAGTGTTCTAAATTGCATTGTGAAACCTAGGCCTTCTTCCTACCATGCAGGACTCTCAAACTGAGGTGTGTTTTCTCCTGTACTCAATACTGCATTGTGAAAGTAGTGCCGTTCTGTGGCTTGCCTCCTTGCATTAGCACTCATCCAGCAAACCTTCTGCCACTATCTTAGCGCCTGTCGTCCTGTCCATTGTCAACCTGTCTCGTCTGTGTGCAGCCTGCCCCGTGTCCTTACTTAGTGTTCTCCCTGCCCCTTCCCACTTGATCTCTCTTCTCACCTCTCCCTTCCTTCTCTATGGTGCTCTCTGTATCTCCTATCTTACTAACTGTTTCTCTATCGACTAACCTGCCCTTCTCACTAAATCTTGTAGGAAGAAGTTTAAAAAGAACATCCTAGTCTCCAACCCAGGCTTCCTTATCGATGACACTTATACCAGTGCCTCCTCCAGGCAAACTGTCACCGACATCCTCTTTGTCGTTCCCTCGCCAGACCTATGGACCCTACATATGGTCTCTGTGCTCTCTCCCTTCTCTTCCTCTCCCATTAATGGTGGCACTTGGTGAGAGGCCCTCCTGGTCTCCTTCCACTGCTCTAAGGTCATCATTAATGTTTGTTTGAATGGTACCTTCTTGGTCCAAGGCCTTCAAGCCAATCTTCTCCTCTTTGATAGATGCTTCACGTGCCTCATCAACTTCCTCTCCTCTCCTGCTGTCCCTTTTCTTCCCTCCAGGGCCTCCCCTGCTGTCTCCTCCTCGGCTACTTTGACCTCTCCTCCTCCCCTTTCTGCACCCTTCAGGCTTTTTCTACACCTCCACAGGGCATACCTCTGATTTGTACCCCTCCCCGGAAGTCTTTCAAGGATGGCAATCTTCTCCATATTGCCATTCTTAACTCTCGATCAGCTGTCAAACACTCCTCCCGACATCTGCCACCTTCTGGAGGAACCTGACCTCGACATCCTCGGTCTCACCGAGACATGGTTCATGGCCATCTCTGTCACAAGTGTTGACACTGTCCTCCCTGACGGCTACAAGATCCTCTCTGTGCCTAGGCCCAACTGTTCCGGAGGGAGTGTAGCCCTGATCTTCCCTGAGTGGATTCCTGCCTCTGTCATTCCTATGAGGCCTTCTCCTCCTTTGAATGCCTCAACTGCAGGCTCTCTCTCTTAGCCATTCCCTTACTGTGGCTACCATCTATCAGCCACCTGGTCAGATCTCTTCTTTCCTCTCTGAGTGGTCAGACCTCTCCTCTTCCCTCCTGGTCTCGAACACTCAACTACTCCTTCTTGGAGACTTCAACACCCACCTGGATGCTTCCTGCCCTTCCTCTGGACTCTTTCGCAACATTTGCGACTCTCTCTCACTCTCCATTCTCCCCACTGGCCCGACTCACTCTGCAGGGCATACGCTTGATGTTCTTATCTCCTCAGACCTTCCCCTTTCTATCCCTCTCACCACTCCTCTCTCCTGGAGGGATCACTTTCTCCTTTACTCCTAGCTCACCGTCTCTACCCCCCAGGCCAAGCCTTCTCCATCATTGCAACCCACATTCTCGGTCATCAGATCCATGAAGCACTTGTCAGTGGGGTCTTTTGCCGCCACTTTCTCTCCACCTCCTCCCCCTTTGGCTGACTCACACCCTGAAACAGCCCTTTCCATGCTCCATTCCGCTATATCAGGCACTCTCAATGTTCTTGCCCCTGTCAGAAAGATCCGCCTGAAGCTGAAAGCCAAGTGCAACTTCTGGTACGACTCAGACCTCGTCACCCTTAATCGCAAGTGCAGGGTGGCTGAGAGGAAATGGCTTCACGTACATCCTCTGGCAAACGGGCCTGCCGCCTGCCGCCTGCCGCCTGCTCGAAAGGCAATACGGTTCTCTGTTCACACTAAGAAGAGAGCTCACATCCAAGCCAGCGTCTCTGCAGCATCCAACAACTCGGCTGAACTCTTTAAAATCGGCAAGGAACTGGCCAATCCTGCCACAGTCTCTACCTCTCCTGTGCCTTCCCAGGCCCTCTGCATGGCTATGACTTCTCATTTCATCTCTAAAGCTCAGGACATTGTGTCCTCTCTTTCTCCCTCTACTCCCTCTTTCTCTGCCTTTCCCCTGTTCACCCCAGATGAGGTTTCTAGACAAGTCTGATCTCAAAGTCTCGTCAAAACAGGTACATCCCTGTTCCTCCAAAACCATCAATGACCAAATTGACTCCCTGGCTCCTGCCCTTGCTGATTTCTGTAACCACTCCTTCACCACTGGAGTCTTCCCCTCCCCCCTGAAGCACTGCCTTGTGCACCCTCTTCTTAAGAAACCCACTGCCGACCCTTCCTGCCTGACTAACTATCACCCAATATCCATCACTCCTTTCCTGGGCAAACTCCTGGAAAAGCTGGCCATCTCCCAGCTTAATCTTCACACTGAATCAGTTGGTTGTCTCCACGACCATCAGTCTGGCTTCAGAGCTGCCAGAAGCACGGAAACTGCTCTTCTGAACATCTGCGAAGACCTGCTCTCTAACCTTGATTCCAACACCCCTGTGTCCTCATCTTACTTGATCTGTCTTCTGCCTTTGACACGGTCAACCATGCCATCCTTCTCAACCGTCTCCATGATAACCTGGGCATCACGGTTCAGGCCCTGGCGTGGCTGACTTCTTTTCTCTCCGATCGACCCTCCCAGGTCCAACTCGGGTCCTCCCTCTCCTCCATCTCTATCTCTACCTGTGGTGTACCCCAGGGGTCTAACCTCTCTCCCTGGCTGTTCAACCAATACCTGGCACTTCTTGCCCACCGCATTGCAGCACTCTGCCCCAACTTCCAGTGCTATGGGGTTGCTCATTTTCAGGCTACCCTCAGCCACCTCTTCTCCCTCTCTCATCTCTGACTGCCTGTCCACCACCAAGGAGTGGTGTGCCGATAAATGAATGCCAGCAAGACTGAGATTCTCCTCATCGGCACACCCACACCCTCGATTTCCTGTCACTCTCTAGCCGGCCTCTCTTGGCCCTTTCCCTGCTCCCACCTGTGAGGCTAAAAACCGTGGGGTCATCTTTGACTCCACACTCTCCTTCTCTCCTCATATCTCTGATATCTCTAAGAAGTCACACTACCAGCTGCACCTCCTCAGAGGTATTCTTCCTTTCCTATCCTTCCCCCAGCTCTCTGTCTCCAGAGCTCTGGTTCTCTCTAGGCTGGACTATTGCAACAGCCTCTTTCCAAATCTGCCTGCTTCTACTCTCCGCCCTCTGCAACTCATCCAGAACCGTACTGCCACACGTGTCCTTGGCCTCAAGCCCAGGGATCGTATTTCCCCAGCACTGAAATCTCTGCACTGGTTTCCAGTGGCTGCGAAGATTAAGTTCAAAACCCTCTGCATCGTCCACAAGGCCTTCTGGGACCAGGGGCTTCAATACCTTCAACTTTCCTAAATATCTTGCTTCTCGCGCTCTTCGCTCATCCACCTCCAACTCCCTCATGGTCAGTCGCTTCTCCAAGCAACGAGTTGGTGGTAGATCACTTTCTTCGGCCAGGGCCTCCCTCTGGAACAGCCTCTCTGCCCCCTGAAACTTGAGGAGAATGATCTCCGGTTCCGGAAACACCTCAAAACATTTCTCTTTGCTTCTGCTTTTTCTCCCCTGCTGATTTCCTGGCTTATACTGAAACTGCACTGGTTTACCTGGCCACCCTCTGATCTTGGGCCCAGGTCCCCCCTCCGCCAGTTGCACACCTGCACTGCCCTCCTGGAAACTCCAGCACTTGGGGACTATTCTCTGTATCCCTACAGTCCTACCAGGAGCACTTGACACCTCATGCCTGCACTCCCCCTTCTCCCTTGCACTTGCCACCTGCTGCCGTACTTTGTTTTGTTATTTATTCTATTATCCCATGTATTGCACTGTCCCCTTCCCCTTCCCCCCTGCACTTTCCCCTTCCCCCTACCCATGCACTTGCGCGGTCTGAATTACACTTGGCCTAGTAGGATTGTTGTCTGTCTTCCCTCTGTTCCCCCTCCCTTGCCTCATCGCGCCTTGAAACACTTGTGTATAGGCGCATTATAAATACCTTATCATATCATATCATATCATATCAGATGTGCAATGTTGTTTGGTTTGGCTCCTCACTCAGGCCTGGGTATATTCATGCAAAGTAAGCAGCAAGTTAACTATCTTTGTCGGGCAACCCTGGGATCCGAGCACAGCCCTCAACGTATTACAATTCACCTTGTCAAAGGCTGTGCTCACATCCGTAAAGGCAGGTATATTGGTTCCTCTCTTACGTAAATTGAGTTAGCCATGATTAAATAGAGGTTCAAAATGTGTTCACTGGTACCCAGGTCTGGGCAGAAACCCAACAGAATATCCGAAAGGATGCTGTTGGTATGAACCCAAGGTTCAATTTTACCCAGCAAGGCTCTACCAAATATGTTATTTAAAGAGTCAAAAGGTTACATTTGTCTACAAGAGGCAGGGCGTCTCTTTGGCCTTTCTGGTAGATTGGCTGGATTACCAGATTGGCAGTAAGTGTGTACAAAGGTCTACAGCCTCTCTAGATAAATCCGCTGGAATGTCATCTGGGCTATATTATTGTATTCTCATTTTGATAACAGTATTTCATTTTTCAAAGTTAAAATAGATGGACGTCATGGCTGTACTGATTGTTTAGATTTTTGTGGTACGTATAATTCTCTATTAAAAAGAAAAAACAATCTTCTGTCCCACTCTGATTTTGGATAATATTGACGTCACCTGTCTCAATGCAAATCCGCTGACTAGCAATTCTGTCCACGGATGTCATAGCTATTATATACCAGACAGGGGAGAATGATTTTTAAGCAACATTTTGTGAAGGGACATTATGAAATAGCTGGTAAATTAGGTTGCACTGGTAAAAACCTAAGAAAGTCAGTTAAAGGGGAATTTTGGTTAAGTTGCACTAATACAAGCATATGAAATTCAGTGACTTTTTTGCATGTTATGGGTGCAAGATAAAATCGAAAAACCAAACAGATTCACCAGTTATGGTAAGGTATGCAACCATAACTAGCGCTAACGCCATGCAAGTGATGTGATCGATGTCGCCATTTGACATGTCATCTTTTATGTCTAGGGCAATAGTGTTAGCAGTGCATGACAGTGACGCTAGTTATGGTTGTATAGCTTACCATAACTGGTGAATGTTTGGGGTTTTTCAATTTTACCTCCCAAACATAACATCCCTTTACCAAAAGTGTTTTCACTGAATGTGTAGGTTTATAACTTTGGTGCTGTTTCACAAATCTCCACCAAACTTTTCAAAAAAATAGCTAGCTCTGAATGATTTTGCAACGTTTGTTGTGGTTCCATCACCGGGGGGGGGTGGGGGGGCCACAAAGTCATAGGCAGGTCCCATATCTTTTGAAATCCGAACAGACATACATTGAAAACGATTTTGCTCATGTCTACAGGCTAAACCGATTGAGGGGCTTGCACCAAATGTATGCAAGGAGCGGTCGCCTGGTCCCGAAAGTGTGCTTTTGCAGATTTGGTGTAAATCCAAGAGTCGTTTTTTTTTTAAATGGCCAAAATGTAGGTTAAAAAAAATGGTGATATCTGAGTCTGGTCTGCAGACTTACTTCCTGATTCAAAGTCCACTGACACCTCTGGGACAATTGGGGGTTAGTGTGATGTCTGCAAACATCAAACATGCACACTGTTTGGTTGTTGAAAAATTTGAGCTGGAGCAAGCCTTTTGAAATGATATGATATGATATGGCATTTGTAACGCGCCTATACACAAGCGTTTCAAGTGTTTCAAGGCGCGACAGCAGGGCATGAAAAACCTCAGTAAAATACATTCAGTGTTATTTTGTGGATGAAAGAGTGTCTGGGCAGAGTAAGGGAGTAGAAAAAAGTTGAGATGGAGACGCGTTTATAGGTGAAAACAGCTGTGTGCGGGCCAATGAGTTCCAGGCCAATTTGACTGTCCGTGGTCGAATTCGGAGATGGAAACACAGACATCTAGCAACAGACATCATTGGAAGGGGTTCTGTGTCTAAACATATTTTATGAAAGTAGAGAGTGTCAGTAATATGTCTGTGTTTGTAATACAAATTAATTTGTTAGCTGTTACTGAAGTGTGTAAAGTGGGTAATGGCTAAAGTGAATGGTTGGGTGTATGGCAGTGTTAAACCATGCTTGAAGAGTATACTTGTGACCAGGGCCAATGTGTTCATTCTTTGGGGCATGTTTGTGTAGTTGTGGCAATGGCTAGCATGTTTTGTATAGTTGTGACAATGGCTAATGTCTAGATTGTTGTGGGAATGCCCCAACCATCTGGATACTGTCACTGGACACACTAATATGTACATAGTGAATATGAAAAGAATATGAATATTGTACATTGAATAATTCGATTAGTTGTAGGTATAGATAGAGGTTTGGATAGTGTGAGAAGGGTATTTGTTGTGCTTTTCTGTCTGTAAACAAAAGAAAATATAGTTGGTTTTAGAACATACTGTATGAAATACCATTACTTACAGTTGATCACAAATGTTTATTTTTTTTACGCTCATAAGTAGTACCTTGTACGTACTATGTTTGGTACAACATATGTATGTGGTAAATTGTTGTATTAATATGTAGTAATTATTGGTGGATTGCAAAAAACCATTGCATACAGATACAGTTTCTGGCATTTACATGGTTTTAAAGTTGACTTGTTGCAGAATATATGTGATGTCCTGGGTGTTAGTCTTAGTAGTTTAATTGGTGGTGCGCGTTATGGTTGCCTAGCTGACCATAACTTGTGAATGTCTTTTTTAAAAATTTTAATTGTAACCATAATATCCCTTTAACAAAGTTTTCCCACTGAATTTGAGAGGTATTTATTAGTGCAATGTAAAAATAACGTCCCTTTAACAACATTTTCTCACTGAATATGATAGGTTTTTAGTAGCGCAACTTAACCATAACGTCCCTTTAACAAAGTGTGTCCCTGAATTTGATAGGTTTTTATTAGAGCAACTTAACTATAACGTCCCTTTAACAAAGATTTTCCACTGAATTTCACAGTTTTTTTTACCAGCATACCCTTATTTGTGTACATGTGCCATACAACATACTGACCCCCCTTGCCTAATATAATAGCTACAGAGTCCACAGACTGAGCGAATGTCCGCAGGCTCGAGCAGCATCCGCACTGCCTAAAAGCTCAGGGGTTGTTTTACAATGTTGTACGTGCAGCAAAGAATCTGAACATGTTTAAAGAACAACACATATGTGTATAATAAACAAAATGGAAGTAGAGGAAAACATTCTATATTTATAAAAGCAACAGTGCAATTACATAGGGTGTGCAACATTTTGGAATGTACTAAGCAAAGAAATAACCTGTGCATCCAACATTATTACCTCAGTGCTGCTTTAGAAAGACACACAGAAGCAACTGTCACAGAGAAGTGCAGCATAGTAACAGCTAAAACATACAAGAAAACGATAGGTACACTATGGGCCTCATTACGAGAAGTGCGCTAAAAATGGGGCCATTACCGGCATGGAGGAAGTAGCGGGTCCGTGCTCGTCAGACGCCGCAAATAGCGGCTGATTACAAGTGCACGAGCACGCGCGAACCCCCATGCCAGTAATCGACATACCGCCATGTCACTAAATGCCCCCCAACCCCCCGATAGCGGCATCACGGGACCTGCCGATACCGCCTCTGCCTAGGAGGCACCCCTTAATATGACTCAGTAATAACAACATGTAAATACTGGGCTTGTAATACCAGACCCGGAAGTAAAGTCGTCGCGTCGGAACGAGAAATGCGCCGGCGGCCATCTTTAAAAACACAATCCATTGCAATCCTCCCAAACCACCAGTGTTGCATAGGAGAGACCAGGGCCATTGAAAAGAACATGTCTAAGGCTACCAGAAAAACCAACCCCCGCCTGCGCAAGAAGTGTTTCTCTGATGAGGAACTTAACATGTTGGCAGACACACTTTGCTGCCCATGCTGATGAGATCAACACCCATAACCTCAAAAGGGAGGAGCAGCAGAGGAAGAAGGAGATATGGGAGGAGGTAGCCCACAAGGTGTCTGCAGTCGGCACCACCCCACGCACAGTTAAAGACTGCAAGAAAAGGTTGGATGACCTCCGCCTTAGGGTACACAACATCCTGGCCAGCAATCGTCGGGAGGCCATGGCCAATGGCAGGGGTCAAACTAATGCGCTGGGAGGAGATATGCAGTGCTACAATCCAGATGGAGTCGATCGAGGGCTTCGGGAAGATGGAGACGGGTGCCGCAACATCTGGAGATGGAGGTGAGTGACCCTGAAAACCCCAGTAGGGCAAACCATGACGTAGGACAAGTGATGTGGAATAGAGCCTAGGCAAGGCAATACATGTCCCATCACACACACATCAACATATCCATGTCCAGATGGAGGCCCAAACCCTGCCACACTGAAATGCATGCTGAGTACCAATCCCATTACCAACAGACAGCCAACATACAGGGACCATTCCCATGTCATACATCACACAAACCCCAATACAACGGCATGTCACCTGGCATGCAGCATTACCGAATTGAGACGTCACGGCTAATGCCAAAATGCCCCTTCTTCAAACTACCCTGTGTGACATACCTGTAAGATATGAATGCATGAGAAATGAAAAACTCCACAGCACCATCTAATGCATCTTGCATGTAACACCATCACTGATGCCCTGAATCTCTTCAACCCCCCCAGGCGCCGATGGAGAAATTAGCAGTCAAGACCCAGCCACAAGGACATCCATGTCCCGGGCCAAACCACCTGGCACTGGCAAGACCACCTCCGGGGCAGCATTGCAGCCCACAGTACAAGCCAGGGCAAGTGCACAGGCCATGCCGGCACATGAGGGCCCCACAGCTGCGGATGAGACTGTAAGCACAGAGGAGCCAACAACAATGGAAGGGGAGGCCAGTGGCACCCATTCTGCTGCAACAAGTTCTGTGGGTGAGGCAGCAGCCGCAGCTGCACTGAGTGACATTGGGGGTCCTTACAAGTTGGGTGGTAAGGGTTTACCGGGACTGGTAAGGATGCCGCTGCCGGTAAACCCTTACCGCCCTATTCCGAGGTCCCTTAGCAGGTTCCAGCAGGAACGGCTGGTCTGACCAGCTCTTTTTTGCGGGACCCGTTAAGGGACTTTGGAGCTAATAGCAGACCCGCAATTTGCGGGCCCGTTATTAGCACCTTCCCCATTCCCATTGAGACCTATGGGGTTTCAAATGGGAATGGGGAATGGTTTACTGAATGGGGACCTACCGGGTCCGCATAGGTCGGAATGTCCCGGTAAGTCCCCATTCAGTAAGACCGGACCCGGGTTTGGAGGCAGCCATGGCGATAATAGCACCATGGCTACCTCCAAACTCGTAATGACCCCCATTTATATAGGAGCGGAGGAGTACATGGACCAAGAAGGCGCAATCCATGTGGCATGTCCACACACCCCAACCCCCCCGTCAACCCCAACCCCACACTGAGGCCACACTCTCCATCCCCATTGTGGAGCCTGCACTGCACAGTTCTGACCTGAGTACCACCCCCGAGGCCAGCCCTGCAATTGCACACCCAGCCACAGCACCCTCAACCTCTGTTGCTCCCACTGACTTTGAGGCATGGCTGTCAAGGGTGGAGGCAAGGCAGGACTTCATGCTAGAACTAGTTCGCCAATATGTGGCTGACGGAGAGGACACAAGGCGAGAGATTTCTCAGGCATTTGCAGAGGACCCTGCCGCCATAAATGCCTCTACGGCATCCACCCCATCCTCCACACCCGCATCCTCTGCACCCTCCAGCCCTGTGCGACTGACAAGGCGGAGTGCGAGGCAGTCTGAAATGCTGCCCCCGGACACAAAGAAGACACGCAAACAGTGTGGGACAACAATGGGAGTGGGGTAGGTGGTGTCAGTGGTGTATAGGTGAATAAGGGGATGTTCATTGGGGGGAATGGGGAGTTCATTGGGGGTATGGGGAGTTCATTGGGGGCATGGGGAATTCATTGGGGGGTATGGGGAGTTTTGGTGTGTTGGGGGGAAGAGGGGAGGGCATGTGAGTGGTGGAGGGTGTTAGGGAGAATTCTCTGTTTAGGCTGAATTTCCTAACCTAGTGAGTCCCCCAGCAGCTTTGCTGGATTTCTGGAGTTTGTTTTTTTTTTTCATCCTGCCAAGAGTGAGACTCTCTTTTCCCACTCTTGGACATGTTTGTGTGCGTAATTCCTTTGAAATGTCAATGTGTTCAATGGGCTATGGGGTCTTATACTCCATAGGGTCTCATATGTTTTTCTATGTGTGTTACACCGCACCCTACGTGACGTAACACTGGGGCGTCCTAGCGGGCCCCCACCATAGACTCCATACCCGGGGACTGACTACTGAGAATGAATGGGGGTTTTCTGCATAAAAGCAGGGCTTTTGGGACTGGATCTTCAGAAGTCGCCACAGGACCTAAGAATCCGACGAGGGTAACGCTGAGCCGACCTGCACGACGACACCTCCGGTGGAGCCCTGCGGAACTGACTCATCACTTCCCGACGACAGAGGAGATCTCCCTGCCGGAGAGTCTCTTCCCCTGGCGGTGGGAACAACCAGTCCCCTTTGCTTTTTATTCGACTCAGGACGCAGTGGTCGAATTGCCCGTGCAGAGCACCCCGGCAACCGGATAGCCACTATCCCTGAACCGCGACCAAAAGGTGGTGCCTTGTGACGGAGCACTCCGCGGCTGGTCTCTTCCCTGGTGGTGCACCGGACTTCATTTTCTTCGACGACGAGATCATCTCTACTCTTGGCAAAGACCCGCTGTGCATCCACCACCAGGAACAACTGCCCCCGCCGGAGCTGCCCTCCACAACAAGGTACCGTGTCCGCCTGGCTCCCCTTTCGATCGGTTCGAGTGAGGTGTCTTAATCCTCTCCGTTCCGTTGGGTCGCCTCCAAGCTTTTTCTCATCCTTTGTTCTGAACTGGTTCAACCTGCCAATAACAATTTGCTATACAGACTTGAATGCATCTCCACTAGAGACTTTTTGGGACATCGCGCCTTGCCTCTCTCCGAGTGGGCCTGGCCTCTGAACTTTACGATCTATTGTGATTCTTGCCTTCTTGCCTGGCATTTTATCCGCGTAAAATTGAACTGTGTTGATTTCATGACCTGCCTATCTTTTTTCTCTCCCGTCCTAACTAATATTCGAGTGTCATCTGGGTTGAGGTATACACCTCTGTCTGAAAATAAGTGATACCGGTAGAACCTAGAGTTGTCGAAGAATTGCTAGGGGGATTGATTGTTTTCGACTTCGTAGAGTAATTGTGTTTGATTTGTTTGCCGTGGTTTGCCTTCGTGTTTTTTATAGATGTTCTGTTATAAATAAATGCCTTAATATCTTTACACTAAGCCTCGTTGCGTGTTTGCTTGTCTTGCTGTGAAGAATTGCCCTATTTTGTATACTCCACATACTGCTCAACTTTTCTTGAGAGAAGTCTGACTGCTCAGCCACAGCTACCACGTGAATCTGTGTGGTGCAGACTGCTACCAAGTGGGTTCACCGCAAATGCCTGTAGTCCTAAATCTTTTGCAGTGGTCCCAGAGGGAACTGCACAGGTTTCCGCCTAACACTGGTGTACAGCGGTGGGATTTGTATCGAGTATGCAGTTTAGAGTGCTTTTCGACACGGTAGGATAACTAACCACAAAACTTTGCACAAAAAGCAACTTTCAAAAACATGTCTACGATGGAAACTTACAGTCAAGAGTCTTTGTCAGGTGAAAATACTGAGAGTTTGCGAGCTCTCTGTAGGCAAGAGAATCTTCCTGTAAGAGGCAAGAAGTTAGAACTAATCGAGAGATTGCTGGCGAACCAAAGTCTGGGTACTGGTTCAGAGGAACCAATCTCTCCAGCAACTGTAGATAACAGTGATGGTGTTGATCTGAATCGTAATTCTGATGATAGCGATGAAGAGGCTGACGAGGACGGAGAGGCTAACGAAACTGTCTCCCCTGCTCCTCTACCCGCCTTACCAGCTGTGCCTACGGGGCCCATACCAGGACCCACAAGTAACCCTGCTTATTTTGAACTTGAAAAAATGAAGCTCGAACTAGAATACAAACGGTTCTTGGCTCAATCTGAACGAAACCAAGAGCTCGAGTTCAGACGGATGAATGCCCAGGCTGAGCAGAAGCAAGCTGAGTTAAGACGCAGGGAAATAGAACTTAATCACGAGTTAGAGATGAAAAAGTTGTCTATGGAAAATGCTTCTCTCTCCTCTGGTTCCTCTAGGAGCTCCAGTCCCAAAAGACCCCGGATGCCGAAGGAATTAGTGGGTATGTATGAACCGAGATTGGATGTGTTGGATTGGTTGAAACTGTTTGAATACAATGATGGGCTCCAGGACATCACCGGGAATGCTTTGCTTCCCTGGTTGTTCTCTAGGCTCCCTCCTGTTGCGACTGATGTGGTAATGGAGTTGGGGGAGGCGGATAAGACGGATTACGAAAGTGTGAAACTAGCTTCAATAGCTAGATTCGGGAAGACCCCTTCCCAGTATCTTAAGAGGTTTAGAACCCTCAAAAAGCATGATGGTACCCCTTGGGCTACCTGGGTGAGTGAAGGGTTGAAAAACTTAGAGGGATGGATTAAGGGTTACAAAGTGAACACTTATGAGGGTATGAGAAATCTTTTTATGTTGGAGTCTATTTATGATGCCTGTTCTCCTGAGCTCAGACAGCACTTGGCTGATTCGAGGGAATTGGATTCCAGGGAGCTAGCTAAGGCTGCTGACTTGTGGGTTGCCAACAGGGGTACTCATAAGGATTCTGGGGCAACTCAGAGAAAGGATGAGGGAAAACAGCCTAAAAAAGACTCAAAAGTGAATTCGAATAACTCACATTCCAAAGAGGGCCCCAAACAAAACCAGAAGGGTAAGCCACCGGGAAAACCACAGCAGAATAGTATGCCTTCTGGTGCCAAACCGGAAGGAGGGCAGAACAAGCCACCATTCCAGAAAGCATTTGGTAAATGCTTTGTTTGTGGCTCAACTAACCACGTGAAAGGAGATCCCAGATGTAAGGGTAAACCTTCAGGGGTCCAGCTTGTCTCCTTAGCCTTCGCTCCAGAGGAGGAAGTCCAAATGGCAAGTGGAAACTTTCTACTGCTAGCTGACGAACCCATTGGAGTCTCAGCCAGCGTTTCTTTAGTATCTCTGGGGTTGTGGGAACAACAGAATTTAGATGTCTATAATTCTATCCCCGATAATACTAAAGAGTATTATAAGGACAGTGTCCAGGTGAATGGTCAGGAGACTCCTGTCATTAGGGACACTGGGGCCAGCATAACTGTGGTGGATAAATCGTTTTTTCAGGCCGAGGATGTTGCTAAGGCACCCAAACGCCTCACCAAGTTAGCTGGAGGGCCTGTGCAGATGCTTCCCCAATTACCAGTTCTCATCCAGTGTAACGACATGACGGTGAAGATACCTGTCAGCATACAGAGTGAGGTACCAGGACGCGTACTGTTGGGTAACGATTTGAAAACTCTCGGAGTTGTATCGCATACTCCCAGACCTCCTAGTAAACGGTTACAGGAGCTAACCAGACCTGCAAGAGAGAGGACCATGCGCGGAACTCTCCAGGAGATGATGAAGAAAGATATCACTCCTGGTCCACTGGAATTGTCGGCCGCTGTCTCCAAGAAATCAGAAGCGAAAGGGAAACCTAAGACTTCTATCCCGAAACCAGCAGCCAGCATTCCAGTGCAGCCGACACGGACTTCCCCGCGGTTGTCCAAAGTCACACCCGTAACTCCACCTCCAGCCGAGGCTGAGAGGGAGGTACAACCCTGCGTGGTAGAATTAGACTCTGAGGAAGAGCTAATGGAAGGCCAGGAACTCATTGGAGATCTGGATCCTGTTGACCATCCTGAGCTGCAGTCGTTACTGGCAGAAGGTGGACCCAGCAGGGCAGACTTCAGTAAGGGACAGAGAGAATGTCCAACTCTGGAAGGTCTTCGCCACCAGGCAGAAGCTCAGGCTGAAGGACAAGAGCCTGGGAAACACAGGTTGCACTGGGAAGATGGCCTCTTCTACAGTGAACCGACCGAGTCTGCACCTGGAGACTACAAACGTCTTGTAGTACCCCAAGACAACAGACCACAGTTCTTGCAGTTAGCTCACAAGATTCCTTTGGCTGGTCACTTGAGTTTCAAGAAGACTAAGGAAAGGCTCTCTCTCTACTTCTATTGGCCAAAGATGGGGGCCGAAGTAGAAAAACACTGCAGGAGCTGCCACACCTACCAGACCTCTGGTAAGGTTGGCTCCAAGAATGTGGCACCGTTAGTGCCTCTCCCAGTTGTGGGAGTCCCATTTGAGAGAGTAGGGATTGACATCGTTGGTCCCCTTGATCCTCCAACCTCCTCAGGCAACAGGTTTATACTTGTTGTAGTAGACCATGCTACTAGGTATCCTGAGGCAATTCCTATGAGGACTGTTACAGCTCCGGCTGTGGCTAAGGGCCTCCTTGGTATTTTTACTAGGGTCGGGTTTCCTAAGGAAGTAATCTCTGACAGGGGGTCAAACTTTATGTCCCACTACATGAAAGCCATGTGGAAAACCTGTGGAGTTACTTACAAGTTCTCAACAGTTTACCACCCACAAACCAATGGGTTGGTGGAACGGTTCAACCGAACCATGAAGAGCATGATAGGTGCTTTAGAGGAACCCCTTAAGCGTAAGTGGGACCTTCTACTGCCATGCCTTCTCTTTGCTTATAGAGAAGTCCCTCAGGAGGGAGTAGGTTACTCTCCCTTCGAACTACTCTATGGTCATCCCGTCAGAGGTCCATTGGCCCTGATTAAGGAGGGGTTGGAGAGTGCTCCTTCCCCCAAGCCAGTCAGAGTGACTGACTACGTGATAGGTCTCCGGAGGAGAATGTCACACCTGATGACGGAAGCAAGCGATAACTTGAAAGCTGGACAAGCATTGGTCAAGCACTGGCACGATCAAAAGGCTAACACAGTTGAGTTCGCTCAAAACCAGCTCATTCTCGTTATGATCCCAACAAGGCAGAGGGCCTTGCAAGATAAGTGGATGGGACCCTTCCGAGTAGTGGGTAAACTCGGAGAGGTTAACTATCTGGTGGACTTGGGCAATCCCAAGGAGGCTCCGACAGTCTTTCACACCAACCGACTTAAAGCGTATGTCTCACGACCGGATGTAGAAGCGTTGCTTCTAGCATCATCCGAGGAAGAAGAAGAGAGTGAAGCTCTTCCGGATCTCCCCAGAGGCTTACCTTCAGATGAAAAAATTGAAGGAGTAAATCTCTCCTCCAATCTGACACCCGAGCAACAAGAAGAGTGCAAATCTATGTTGAATTAGTTTGCCTCTCTGTTCTCGCTTTCACCAGGCTTGACCCCTTGGGGCCAGCACGACATACTCACTGGTGACTGTCTGCCTGTCAAGAGCAGAGGATACAGAATGTCAGAGAACGTACGAACCCACATCAAAGGTGAGGTCAGCAAGATGCTCTATCTCGGGGTAATAGAGCCCTCTACTAGTCCATGGTCTAGCCCAGTCGTGTTAGTACCAAAGGCCGGATCTAAAGAACTTAGATTCTGTGTGGATTATAGAGCTCTTAACGCAGTCACCAAGACTGATTCCCACCCTTTGCCAAGAACAGATGAGTTGGTGGATAAACTTGGCGCCGCCAAATTCCTCAGCACATTTGACTTGACGTCAGACTATTGGCAAATAGCCCTGACAGACCATGCCAAGGAGAAAACTGCATTTTCTGCCCCCGTTGTCTTATACCAGTTTAAGGTAATGCCATTCGGATTGAAAAATGCACCTGCTACGTTTCAACGGATGGTAAACCAGGTTCTGAATGGGATGGAGGACTTCTGCATGGCATACTTGGATGACATCGCAGTGTTCAGCAATTCCTGGGAAGAACATGTAACCCACCTGAGAGATGTTTTGCAGGCTCTTGGACGAGCCAATCTGACCATAAAGGCGAGTAAATGCCAAATTGGACAGAGTAAGGTAGTCTATCTTGGGCATGAGGTAGGCGGTGGAGAAATAAGGCCTTTACTCAGTAAGATTGAAGCTGTACAAAATTGGACCACACCCACTACTCAAACCCAGGTGAGAGCCTTCCTAGGCCTCACCGGGTATTACAGGAATTTCATAGAGAACTATGGGACCATAGCTTCTCCAGTGAATGTCATCTCCTCGCCCAAATTCCCTAAAAAGGTTAAATGGAACGACGAGTGCAATCAGGCTTTTGAAAACCTGAAAAAGGCTCTTTGCCAAGCCCCAGTACACAGAGCTCCTGATTACCGCCAACACTTCATTGTGCAGACAGATGCTTCCAATGTAGGGATAGGTTCCGTACTCAGTCAACTGGATGGGAAAGGTAGGGAGCACCCCGTTTGCTTCATCAGCCGCAAGCTGAAGGATCCTGAAACAAGGTGGGCAACAATCGAAAGAGAGTGCTTTGCTATCGTGTGGGCTCTGAAGAAGTTTAGGCCGTACTTGTAATGTTCTACTTTCGTCATTCAGACTGACCACCAACCCTTGAGATGGTTAATGCAAATGAAAGGGGAAAACCAAAAACTATTGAGATGGTCGATCTGCCTGCAAGGGTTTGATTTCACCATTGAGCACAGGTCAGGGTGTCACCACCAAAATGCTGATGGTCTCTCTAGGATGTATGTCATCGCCTAGAGGTATGAGATTCATCCAGGAGTGGATTAAATCCTCCTGTCCCTTAGTCTGGGGGGGGGGCGAGTGTTAGGGAGAATTCTCTGTTTAGGCTGAATTTCCTAACCTAGTGAGTCCCCCAGCAGCTTTGCTGGATTTCTGGAGTTTGTTTTTTTTTCATCCTGCCAAGAGTGAGACTCTCTTTTCCCACTCTTGGACATGTATGTGTGCTTAATTCCTTTGAAATGTCAATGTGTTCAATGGGCTATGGGGTATTTTACTCCATAGGGTCTCATATGTTTTTCTATGTGTGTTACACCGCACCCTACGTGCCGTAACACTGGGGCGTCCTAGCGGGCCCCCACCATAGACTCCATACCCGGGGACTGACTACTGTCTCCCCGTGCATGTAAAGTCGCCATTGGCTTTACTAGACCTAAATTTACTAACAGGACTAGTACAAACCATCTTATTGTGGACGTACTAGTAGGGGTAATGCGATTACTCCTAGACCTGTTACTGGAGGGGACACTGTCCCGTCCCCCCTCGTCGAGTTTTGGCTGGTGGCAGTGGAAAATACTTGTTATGTTCGACCCCGAGCATAACCCTATGGGATTCGTCCCATTGTTGGAGATTGATACTTTTTCTCGTTAATCTCTAACATACCACTGATTTACTTATTGTAAATAAGTTTATCGGATGGTATTTTCTGCCAGAACTCGGTTTGTAAAATGGCGTCTGTGTTCGTCTCTGTGACTCCTAAACCAAAGGTTGAGCCCTTTGTTCCACTTTTGGCGGGCCTCTGTACAGAGACCCTCCAAAGTGGTGCCATTCTGTCTGGGTTACCTCAGGGGTGTGGGAGGGGGTTTAGACACCCTGGACCGAGTTGCCTTGCCAACTCAGGTCGCACTCTGGAGTGATTGGCCCAAGTGGTGAGCGTTCCCGCTCACCACTTAGCATGTGTTGATTGACAGCTAGGCTGAATGAATGGGGGTTTTCTGCATAAAAGCAGGGCTTTTGGGACTGGATCTTCAGAAGTCGCCACAGGACCTAAGAATCCGACGAGGGTAACGCTGAGCTGACCTGCACGACGACACCTCCGGTGGAGCCCTGCGGAACCGACTCACCACTTCCCGACGACAGAGGAGATCTCCCTGCCGGAGAGTCTCTTCCCCTTGCTGGTGGGAACAACCAGTCCCCTTTGATTTTTTTTCGCCTCAGGACGCAGTGGTCAAATTGCCCGTGCAGAGCACCCCGGCAACCGGATAGCCACTACCCCTGAACCGCGACCAAAAGGTGGTGCCTTGTGACGGAGCACTCCGCGGCTGGTCTCTTCCCTGGTGGTGCACCGGACTTCATTTTCTTCGACGACGAGATCATCTCTACTCTTGGCAAAGACCCGCCGTGCATCCACCACCAGGAAAAACTGCCCCCGCCGGAGCTGCCCTCCACAACAAGGTACCGTGTCCGCCTGGCTCCCCTTTCGATCGGTTCGAGTGAGGTGTCTTTATCCTCTCCGTTCCGTTGGGTCGCCTCCAAGCTTTTTCTCATCATTTGTTCTGAACTGGTTCAACCTGCCAATAACAATTTGCTATACAGACTTGAATGCATTTCCACTAGAGACTTTTTGGGACATCGCGCCTTGCCTCTCTCCGAGTGGGCCTGGCCTCTGAACTTTACGATCTATTGTGATTCTTGCCTTCTTGCCTGGCATTTTATCCGCGTAAGATTGAACTGTGTTGATTTCATGACCTGCCTATCTTTTTTCTCTCCCGTCCTAACTAATATTCGAGTGTCATCTGGGTTGAGGTATACACCTCTGTCTGAAAATAAGTGATACCGGTAGAACCTAGAGTTGTCGAAGAATTGCTAGGGGGATTGATCGTTTTCGACTTCGTAGAGTAATTGTGTTTGATTTGTTTGCCGTGGTTTGCCTTAGTGTTTTTCATAGATGTTCTGTTATAAATAAATGCCTTAATATCTTTACACTAAGCCTTGTTGCGTGTTTGCTTGTCTTGCTGTGAAGAATTGCCCTATTTTGTATACTCCACATACTGCTCAACTTTTCTTGAGAGAAGTCTCACTGCTCAGCCACAGCTACCACGTGAATCTGTGTGGTGCAGACTGCTACCAAGTGGGTTCACCGCCATCGCCTGTAGTCCTAAATCTTTTGCAGTGGTCCCAGAGGGAACTGCACAGGTTTCCGCCTAACAGAGGGGTGAGGCACGTTTCTGTAGTTTACATAAATACACCCATTGTGTGAAAAATAATTGAATGCCTGGACATTGTTCATTTTGTGTGTATTAATTTTACTAATGACTGTGCACAGTGCCCAACTCCCCACATACCCTGTTTGCATGTCCACATGGACCCAGTGCTCAGTGTAGTACTGACAGATATCCATCAACATCCCTGTGGTTCAGAAGTATTCGTCAATCATTGATTGCCATACAGCATGGCCATCTCGTGCATCATGTAATGGCAGGGGTGCTGCTTCTCCTCCATCTTCATCCTCATCATCCTCACTCGGTGCATGCATGTCAATGTCAGGTAGCGGTGGTACATTTCTCCGGACGCGCATGTTGTGCAGAATGACACAGGCCATGGTGATCTTTGCCACCTATTCAGGCTATAAAGGAGTGCTCCACCAGACCTGCTTAGGCAGCAGAACCACGCCTTCAACATGCCAAAGGTCTGCTCAATCACGACACGGGTACAGATATGAACCCGATTGTACTCCTCTTCATTGCTGTTACGTGGGTTCCACACAGGGGTAAGTAGCCACGGCTTCAAGGGATATCCTCCATCTCCTGCCTGGGAGTACAGAGAGGTCTGTGTGAGTCATTCTGAGCTGCCACCATTAGGATTCCCAGCCATGGCCGCAGCTATTTGCTGTTGACATGCACATGTCCCTGTACGTATGCACAAAGATTATTTGGATGCATTTTGTACTGCAATATGGTCTGCTAGTCTGGATGGCGGTGTACAGATGATGCAGGGTGTTGACTTGCATGCTGATGTGGATGTACTGTGGATGCGGAACGATGTCTTGCCTCAGATGATTGCATTGCATGCTACTCTGTGCCTAATCACACTAACCACATTGGCACAGTTGTAATCATGCTTAGTCATGCATCACTTGACATACCCATGGTGGCCTGGTTGTGCATCTTACATGTTGTCATTGATGTACGGCATTGGTCCAATGTGTGGCAGTGATGTGTCAGGTTGGGAGGTTCAGGTCAGAAATGTTTATCTCTGAGTGCATTGCATTGTCCACTCACCTCCCATTCCCACCCAGGTGGAGTATTCATCCCCCCACATCACAACTCCGATGCACTGCCAGTCAGGAAACTCACCAAGCAGCCAGGCACGTCATCCAGCATGTCGCTCCATGTGACGGGGTAGCGTGGAGTTACGCAGCACCATGGAATCATGCGTCGATCAGGATATTGGGCACAACAATGTGTGATGATCTTGCTGGAGTCACATACCATCTGCAAATTGATGGAGTGGTATTGCTTACGATTGCGGTACACCGTCTCTATGGCATGAGGGACTACCAATTCGACATGGGTGAAGTCGAGGGCACCGACGCAATTGGGCATGCCTGCCAGTGCATGGAAGCCTACTTTGGTGTCGGCAATCTCCTGGGCTGTCCATGGTAGGGATATGTGGGTGCTAGCATGCTTCAGGAGGGCATCCAGCACTTGGGTCAGCATGCGTGAAAAGAGTGGTTTTGATATACCATGCAGCTGGCCCACTGTGTGCTGGTAGGTACCTGTGGCCAGGAAGTGGAGCACAGACACCACCTTTAGTAGCGGGGGGATGGCAGTGCGTATTTCTATGCGGCTGACAATGTCATCATGTATCATGTCCACAATGGTGGTGATGGTGGCCCGGCCCAACCGGTACAGTGTGTGGATCTGCTCAGGGGTTAGATTGAATGGGCTGGGTCTGATGTGAGGGATTGGTGGCTGCCTACGAGGTACTACTGGCTGCACTGGTGGTAATTGCTGGGCCTGTCACACCCTCCTTCTCCTCCTGCGTCTCCTCTGTGCTGCCTGTTGTTGTAGCTGTTGTGCTATTTGTAGCAGGACAGGCATGTCTTCCAGCCCCATGATTGCAACAGCTAGTGGTATCATTTTGGTGTGGGAAGGGGTGTGGTGTGTGGGTGTACTCCTTTTATACTGGGACAGGTTCCATTGACTCCACCTGTGGTGATTGTGTGCACCTGTGGCAGTTGTCTTCACTGCAGGTTGCTATTTACGGGTGGTCCGCGATGCCTGTATGGCCGCCGTCGTGCAGGTCCTATTTACCGCCTTCGGGATGCCGGTAAGTGCATGCCCGCGTAACTTGTGATGTCCTCCTATTACCGGCATCCCGGTATTCTCTCCGCGAAGGGGCGTGTGTACGCACACAAGCCAGTATGAAGGGGCACGGTACGGGCGGTGGCGGTATTGGTGGGTTTTCGGGTCGTAGTGGCCCGTACCCATTAACGATGCCAGTAATACCATTCCGCCTTCCTATTTTCATTACCTCCATTCTCGTAATGAGGCCCTATGTGTCTTCCTGTAACTTAGCACTTTCTTCTGAGTACATGACTAGTAAGATGCATTTTCTTATTTTTTACACAGAAATGACAAGCACCCCGGAGTGGCTTGAGGATAACTTTCCACTGGATGAAATGAGTGACAACAGGAACTTTAATGGTACACAGTGCAAGTTGAAAAGTAGGAAAATGAGTACACATTGCTTCACATGTAATTTATGCATGTATGTTTTTTCTTCAATAGGATATACTACAAATGAAGGGGAAGACCTGGAAACACCAGCTGATCTACAAGTGGATGGGGACATGCAAACCCAAACAGAGAGTGTGAGAAATGAACTGAACAGGCTGAGGGCAAAAATAGACCAATTAAACAACAGTTTTAATGACTTAAAAGTGTTAGTACAAAGACATCATGGAAAATGTTAAGTTCCACTGCCCCACTTGTACCTTAACCCCTTACCCCTGTCCCAGTCCACCATCCCCACGAATGTCCTGTAATCATAGATGGTATGATTCAATCTCCATCCCTTCCTCCCCTGATACCCAGCCTCTGCCCTGTTTATGTTACCCAATCCGCAACCCCTTCCCTTTCCTAATGTAACATTTTTGTGTGTTAATAAAGTTCTTTCTGTGTACTGTTGCTCTGTGTGTGTGTGTTTTTAAGCCCTATTAGAAGTCAGCAGACAGCGTGGCCGTCCGGGATGTCTGTAATTAAAATGGAGGTGGCCTACGGACAAATCAGCTGTCCGGGATGACGGTAATCAAAATGGAGGTGTGTAAAGTTGTGTTGCAATTTTAATTTGTTTGTGGGTCATGCCCCTGTCCTACGGACACCTGGGACAGGGGCACTTGGGCGCATGTGTCTCACATCCCGTATGCCCTCCGGTCACCAACCCTGTCTTCAATGTCTGTAAAGTTGTGTCACAATTTTAATTAGTTTGGGGGTCACGCACCTGTCCTATGGACACCTGGGTGCATGCGCATTTGTTCCACTGTGCCCTCCGAACATCGCACCTGTTCACAAGGTCCGCTGTACGTGTCAAATTTTGAATTAGTTTGGGGATCCCGGCCCTGTCCTGAGGGCACCTGAGCGCATGCGCACACTGCATCCCGCACCATAGGTGTCCTACTCGTGGACGTCCACGACGTCACCATGTGACCACACCCATGCTGAGCATTGGTCCATACGGGCCCCTGGACACCAAAAAAGCATAATTTCTACCATTCCAAGGCATTTTAAGGTGAAACTTCACACTTGCAGAGGTCCTAGACCAGTCTCCTGGTGATCTAGAGACATTTTGCAACTTTTGTAGCCCTGATTGGGGTTTGTGTCTGCAGAGCGCATAATTGTTCACAGAGCTCTCCCCAGTACCCCTCTAAAAGGCCACACCCCACTGATGCTCCTCATTCACTTTCTGGTGACCAGGATTGCTACACCATGCTCAGGTTGCTGGATTGCTAGACTGGATTGCTGAGTAACTGATTAGCTGGGATACATTTATGATGGCATCCACTGCTGCTGCATCTGCTGCCTCTGCCTCAGAACCACCCCCACCACCTTCACCACTACACCTTTCCAAGGGCCTGGGGAGGGGAACAGGTGTGGAGATGTAGAGAGGGATCAAGAAGAGAAGGACTATGAGGTAGTGGAAGTCCTCAATACCAGCTGCCAGTGTGAGTCTTGGGTGTGGAGGCTATTTACCACTGCTGGGGAGTAGCCAAGGCGTGTGCAGACAAGATGTGTTGCAATTAGTGCCACATAGTCACAGCAAACCTGGCCTGTACAGTTATGGCACCACCTCCATGCGGCGACACCTGAGGTTCAACTACAAGGTGGCAGTTCGGAGGATTGTCTTCTTTGAACAGAGTAGTAGGTTGTGTTCCTCTGCAGCATGTTCTTTATCTGGTCCTGTCACCACAAGGGACAATCCTGTGGGACAGCGAATCTCAGAGACGGCCTTGCAGTCCATATGCACTGCAGCAGACCCTTACCTTTTGAAGGTCACTGTATTGTGCATGTACTGCGATGCAGTACTCTGCAGGGGGGAGCAGTTTCGAAGTGCTTTCGAGTCTATGGTACGGTGGCATGAGAAAGAGTGTCCCCTTCCTCCATGAGGACCACCCAACATCTTCCTCTCTCCACCTGCCCTTTTTTATCACTGTGGTTGGTGCCCCTTCCCTACCTTCCCTAACCTTCACTTCCTTGCATGTCCCGTTAAAAAATACCCCGAAAAATATAAAACCATAAAACACACAAAAAACAGCTCTTTTCAGAGCCACCTTTCACAGTTTAAAATTAGAAGTGCTAATGAAATAGTGTAGTCCCCTGCGCAGCCTGCGAAGTCCGCAGACAGTCAAAAATGTAGGGTGCGACGCTATCAAAAACATTGCAATCTTTTCCAGGAGAAAGTGGTGGCTTTGAAAAGTGCCTTTTTGTGTTGTTTGTTTATTTTTGGAAGGTTTCAAGAGGGCAACACCAACTGCAAACATGCTTGCTATAGCTGCAAAAAGAGCTGCAATGCATTTTGGATATTTCACAAAAATAAATCATTAGTAATATCAGTAAGATGGACTCCATCTTTGCAAAACATTTTGGTGCTACGAAATGTAATATTTTCATTGTGGAAGAAGGACAGCCTTGTTGACATTGCACATTGCTTTCTCCATTTGCGGACCAAATAAAGAAGAGCACAGCCACATCTGTCTCTGGGCAATGCAAGAAAAAATTACTTGGGAGTGTGGAAACATGTCCATGACTTTCCCATGCGCCTCCTTCATCACAAACTGCAATGAGAAATCTGGTAATATGTCCTTAACTGTTCCCTCCACAATTAACAATAATAATGGCTGGATGATGCAGTGTCACCAAAGTGGCGCAAATGGGAAGCAAATCCAGCCACTTCATGTCACGCACTCCATACCAGTGCACATCTACATGAGGGAATCCAAGATGTGCTGCCACTCCAGAGTGTTCTGCATACACCTAGTACAGCTCTTCGTCAGAGGCTTGAATTACAGCAAGGTCTTCATGATTTAACGTTGGGAAATGCCAGCTAAATATATCCCACTGCCTCGCAATTGCGGAAGGCGCGACGAGCAGACAGATACTAACGTTCGTCGCGCCTTCTGCAATTGCGAGGCAGTGGGAGATATTTAGCTGGCATTTCCCAACGTTAAATCATAAAGACCTTGCTGTAATTCAAGCCTCTGACGAAGAGCTGCACTCAGCTTGAAACACGTGTCAGGCGTTTTTTGTTTCACATTAAATCTCAATTACTTGGCGCAGAGAGACTGGAACTATTTTTTGCTTTCTCTGAACTTTCATTGTGGATGTACATTGGCAGTGTACCCACGCCATCCAGATACCTGCAGCCTTGTGTTTGATCCCTTATCTTGTTTTACAAGCGCTGTGGACTTGTGACCTGTCCTGCCATTACCATGTCCTTCTGCATACACCTGCAACCAATGTATCCATGAGTTTCCCAAAATCCACACACTGCGCCTCCTGAAAGACACAGCCATAGCCATAGCCATCTGGACTCCTATCAGGAAAGAGACCTTCTGCCACATTCTATGCTTGCACACCGCACACAGGAAACCTTATTCACCAATCTCTTGGCCTCTGCAGTCCCATTTCCATGCCTGCATCCTCAGATTCCCAGATGTGGCATGTGCATACCGTGGATTACCGCTGTGTTCACTGACATATCGTACAATGTGCGGGGGTGGGGAAAGAAATTTAAAGCAGGATGGAAGATTTCCTCTTCAGTGGTAGCTCTGAAAAGAGCTTTTTTTTAAAATAAGAAAAGGTGCTTGTAAACAAACACCTTTTGTTTTGTGTTTTTTTGGGGTTATCTCTTCTTCTCCTTACAATCTTACATGAACCTCTTCAAAGCATCACTTAGACTGTAAAACAAAATGGCATTAACAGAATTAATGTTCTCATTGTCAAATGAGAGCATCCCAGCACTAAACAAAAATGCAGACATACCTCTTTTTACAAGACACTTTCCAGCATTTTGCTGGTGACAGAGGATATTGGGGTTTCTCCACAGTGTTCTAGGTGGTATCTGTGACAAAACCACCTTTGCACCGAGAAAAAGCAGCATCAGTGCCTTCACCAAGTCCGTAAGTGCACTCAGCAAACTGGGAGTACTGATGTATACCAAATGCAGTGCACCACAATGCAGCACTACTATATCAGGAGTATTGAAAGTGGCCATATCTTTAAAATGTGCAAACCGTGCTTGCAAATTTCGGCCACCCACACTGCACCACAAAGCCTCTGCTTCAAAACCAAGATTGTCAGAAATGCCTCTTCCCGCTGCATACTTCTCCAGATCATTTAACAATGAATCTCCAACTATCAGCACCCCGACTTTCTGCATCTCTGTCATCTTTACTGTGAACAGCAATGGAAAAAAGTACTACCTTCTCTTCCTATGAAACACACCCTCAAAACCTAATTGGCTAATCCCCACAGTCCCATTTCCTTGCCAGGCATCCCGAGAAGCTCTGGATGTGGCACACCCAGTCTGCAAACTACTGCAGTGTCCGCGGACCCCGTAGCACAGGGGCTGCCCTTCTTCCCTTTCCATTTTACTCTTTGCAGTACTTCCTCATTGACTACTGTTAAGCAGTCACATACCCATCCACCAATCACACCAAAGAGCTATACATCTCACTATCTCAACTGAGTTCAACACTACAGATGTACTGTTCAACACTCATAGTACAGATCTTCTGTAATTAGAAAGCACCTCCATCAAAAACTACTGCAAAACTCTCCAAGATTGCTGCTTCCAGATTCACCTCTGTATCCATCACCACACACTACAGGTATGCATGTATTTTGTAGAGTGCATTTGCAGCTCTGTCACAAATACATTTGAACAGGCTGCCTGCCACTTACCCTTCATAACCTACTCAATAAATGGACTCTCATTTCTCCCATCCACTGACATCAAGTGGCAGTTACTTACAATGCTGTCTGCTTTCAACATTTTCTTTTAATGTCCACTTGTAGAACAGCTGCAAACTACACATTTTACTTGTATCAGCACACTCTCCATTATTTTTGAAAAACAAAAAAAGAAAGCCACATTGGGAACATTTGCACAGCAAATTCAAGTGGCAGATCCTATGTTAAATGGCCAGAAGGCACACAGAAAAGGGAAATTGCAATGTATGTAAGCACATACATTGCAAAATTACCAAAGCGCACCATTTGAAGGAAACAAACAAATGCATGTGTACATTGGCAACAGTGCTATCTGTAAATTTGAATAAATAAATGCAAGAACAGGAAATGATTTCTGCACACATGTAGCAAGAATCTATGTGTGAGAACGTACTAAAATTCCATACACGGTAACATTATACATTCCATTCTGTACATCTTTCTGCCCTTTTTCTCACGCTACTAGGACTTGCACTAATCCATTTAGAAAGGATAGACAGGATATCACACACTTGCAAATGTGCATCCCCAGAGGGCACAGTTATCACTATAGCACTGACCCCATAGCAACAATGCAGATGCTCCCAAGTCCCCACTATGCAGTGCTGTTCAATTGGACATATACACTAACTCTTCCACCCACAAATCCTCCTACAATCTAAACTAATGTGTTCTCCTTCAGCTATTACTGTGCAATTAACACATATACCCACTAATTTCCTTCTTTTGCAATTGCAATAAAGAACAGCCTCTTGAAACCCAGTGCCATCTCTACTGGAAGATAAAACCCAGAAGAAACCTCCTCTTCACATCTAACAAAGTAAGTGCAGTATTATAGTAGTGTTCGTCCTGTTAATCAGACAGTGCAATGCTGTTGTAGTGTTGCCTAGAAAATTCTACCCAACCCAACAGCACTTGCTTCACTTTTACTCATTGCACCTTAGCAGGTCCCCTCTTCGTATTGTCATCTGAATACCATTATGGTAATACCCACTAGTTTTGTGAAAACATTGTAATGTCCTTACTTCTTCAGACACAGTACACTGTCATAAACACTGAAGCAAACCTTTCACACATGAACACACACACATACCAGTACACCCTTCCCAACCAAAAGTACTGGCACTTTCCAGAATCACACACCCCTCTATGTATGGCTACCCTCACATTCAGACACTCATGCACAGTGTACACAAATACATTGCACACCTTCCAAACCCACACTTTCCTTTTGTCTCCAACAGACACAAGAGAATGCCAACCAAAAGCAACTATGTAGAAAATAATGCAGAAATAGAGCAGATAAAACTCAAAGCATGGAAAATAGCCATCCACCTCTAGCAGAGTTTGTACAGAAAGTTCAATCAAAACAGCTAATACAGTCACTGAGCAAAACGGAACCAGATAGCAGAAAGAAAGCGTGACCAATCTTCCAAAATGTATTAAGAAGAATGCAACTACAGTACTGCTAACACTATGGACCTCATTACAACCTCGGCGGTAGCCATGCCGCTATTGGCGACATGGCTGCCGCCAAAATCACGTCCATGTCCGGGTCCTCAGAATGAGGAATTACCTGGCCATTCCGAGTTCGGAAGGCCCGATAATTCCTCCCTCCAAGGACCCGGACCCAGTCCTTCCCCATTCCCATTTCAGCCCCCATAGGGCTGAATGGGAATGGGAGAGGGAACAAACAACGGGCCATTATGAGTTGGCCCGTTGTTTGCTCCCTCTTCCCCTCGCGGGACCCAGTAAGCACGCCTGGTTTGACCAGGCGTTACTTCCTGGGTCCCGTGAGGGGACCTCGTAATGAGGCGGTACGGGGTAAACGGCACTGGTACCTTTTACGGCACCGTTTACCCCGTACCGTCAGGGTCGTAATGAGGCCCTATATCTACCAATGGCAACTTAGCCATAGGTAATCATTCCAAAACATTTATTTTACAAAACAAATTCCACCACAGATTCCTTCGGAACCTATAACGCTCATCCCTTAAAACTTACTGCAGAAAATTGATCCTGGAGGCTCTCATAGGCAGGGCAATGTTCCTCAAAAGGAAAGTGTTTATATTAATTTTAAACAGAATGAAACACTAACAAAATTCATTAGTAAACTACAAACAGTTCTTCACAACATATGCAATTTAAACATAGATATCTTCCCAAACTTTTGTGCAGGTGAGTGGATTCACACAACCAGCACAGAGCCATGTTTCAACTAAGAGGCATACAAACAAGAGAAAAGAATCCCAATTGCCATATATAGCAGTGGCAGAGGGTATGAAAAGATAGACAACACCATTATGGCAGAAGGAACGCTGATTGAAAGAATATCCCCAACAAACTTACAATCAACTCTCCATTGCCGTGAACCAATCTGTCCTGTCCACAACTGGATGTGCACCTCAATGGGTAACGTATGAAAACAATGCTTCAAATCTTTACGGCAATTCTTCAATCAGAATTTCAAAGCAAAAGACAACTTAAAATGAAAATATTACATACCATGGACTCCTGTCCAGTGAGCAAATACACAGGACTATGAGGACATTCATTAGCCTGCATATCAAGGCATTCTTGCAGAAGCACCTTCCACCATATTAAAATGTTAGTAACAGACCGTTGTACTGTACAAAATCTTGTTCAGAGACTGTACTATGCAAAAAGTCCTTCTTTAGCACTGGAGCATTTAAATCACATTCTCCTACATGGCACAGCCAAAGACCTCCTGGAAGAAATAGACTACATCCAAAGCAAATACTTTGGAAGTGAACAGCACTTAGAAAATCCAGTAACTTTAGAACAAAGTAGCGACAACCACGCAGATGCCAACCTTCTATTACACATGTACGAAAAAGAAACTACAAAGTCTAAAAGCACATCTGCTGAACAACCAAACCAAGTATGTCTATATTGTCACAGAATTTTCTATACAAGAGCACAAAAACTGTTGTTATAGCATACAAACAAGAAGCCAATGAGGCATCCCGATGGTTGCAATTAGTGCTCTACCTTATAGCAGAAAACAAATACAAAATTACTAATCCTGCAATACTTTAAACATACTGCACTGCAAAGCTTGATAATAATCAAATCCTTCCCAGGTTTTCACTAATAACTTGGAAATGTTCCCATTTCCAAAAGCACTACAAGAGCTTCATTTGTATGAGAGCATTATAATCCAAACAGTGCACCCATTTCAAGCAATAATATGCCTTCAACCAAAACAGCCAAGTTGCCTCCTTCTGAATTGCACTGAAAGGCATTTGTGGCAAAGTAGTTTAATTTGCCATTAGATCTTAAAGAAAATGTAGACACTCTGGGAGTGCAACAGCCAACAGATCAATCTTTGATTATCATAGTAAATGATGTACCTACAAAAGACAAACAAATTTGGCAGCAACTAGTAGACTTAAACAAAGTTAGAGAAGCCCTCAAATATCATAAAGAGAACAATAAATACTACAAAGAAATTAACAATTTAGAAAACCACAGAGAAACCACCAAAATAATTCAGGATTCTTCATCAAATGGCAAATTTGAACTTGTAGATACTACTACAGCATCCAATATTTTAGGCCAGTATACAATTCACCGAGTGAACTCCAAAGACAGCATAGATGATGCACTTGAAACATATCACATGCAACAAGCCAAAGGAACGCCCATCAGGATGTGGGAAAAAAATGTTAGAAGTACAAGCCTTTCCTCTATACTTTCGTACTGGAAAAGGTGGAAGGTATGATGAAAGATGCACACAAATAACAGCATCAGAATCACGCTCTTTGCGTATGTATTCTGAAGACCCCAGAATCAGACAAAACTTTGAATACATATTCCACTTCATGTTTGAAAGTGAACTAGCAGCCCTATGTTACAACGTTGCACACACATTGAAAACAGGTTGCAATTGTTTAAACATGTCTGCTATGCAGTTACTTCAAAAGGTGTAAGGCAAAGATGAAGATTTGCAGTATCACAACTCTCTTGACAAACATGCGTGGTATGAAAGAATACTGGTTCTGACGTCACGCAGATGTACGGTGTATGCGAAGCAACATTGGCCCACCCATATGGTTTGTCACTTTAAGTTGTGCAGAATGTGCATGGAAAGACATGCATGATTTCCTACACATAGCAAACTAAAACAAAGCAGGGAAAGACATGAAAACACCAGGAGAACTCTACTCTCTTGACCCTGTAAATGTGTCAAGGTACCACCATCACTGCTTTATTGCCATGCTGCACTTCATCTGTAATTAAAAAAATTCCTACCCTCGGAGAAGTGCAACACTTCTTTTGGAGAAAAGAATATCAATCCAGAGGAGCACCACATATCCACATGCTTTTGTGGAATAAAGATGCTACTAAATTTTGGTCAGCACATTGATGCCACTGTTTTGCAGTTCATTCACAAATATGACAATGTGAAATCCCTTCAGAAAGCACGCATAGTGAGCTACATGCACACATTTTGCAGTTTCAAAGACATGAATGTGGGAAATATTGTCGTCGCAAATATACAAACAAAGGGAAATACTACACCAAATGCTGCTTTGGTTTCAGTAAGACCAGTTACAGCAACAGGTCAAGTAAACAACTTCATATATTCAGTCAGACATAGTGTCAAAGGTAAATCACCTAAGAACACACATTAAATAAAAAGATCAGAAGAATCAAAATACATCAATGATTACAATGCAATCATTACTCTCCTATGGAATGCAAACATAGATGTGCAGTACATTGCAGACAATTACACTGCCGTTGCATGAAATGTCACAGCCTACTTAACCAGAGCAGAGAAAACAGAACTTCAGGACCTCTGGGATGACATATCATCTGACAAAACACTATCACAGAAATTGTACAGCTTAGGCATAACATAGAGAATGTGGCTGCTATGTAGCTGCAGACCGTTTAACCAGTACTGCCTTGTAAGGCAAATCTAACAATATATTATGACTTAGTCTTGGTCCTGCTAAACTCTGAGAAAAAGAGTTCTCAAACCATATGAGGACATGGAAACAATAGCCAAAAATGATCCCAACCGCCAAGACATTTTGAAAAACATTTTACTAGACACATACGACCCAAAACTTCATGTCTTCCTTTAGACACAGTGTGAAAGGCAAATCACCTAAGAAAATATGCTACATTAAAAGATCCGAAACATCAAAGTACATTAATGATTACAATGCAATCATTGCCCTCCTGTGGAATGCAAACATAGATGTGAAGTACATTGCAGACAAGTCCACTGCAGTTGCACAATATGTCACAGCCTACTGAACCAAAGCTGAGAAAACAGAGCTGAAAGCCCTCTGGGATGACATATCATTTGATAAAACACTGTCACAAAAATTATACAGCTTTGGCATAAAAATGCTCTCCCATAGAGAATGTGGTTACTATGAATCCAAGGACCATTTACCCGAGACAGCCTTATATGGGAAATCTGAAAGAAAATGTCTGGCTAAGCCTTTGTCCTGCTGCATCCAGAAAAAAATTTCTCAAATCATACCAAGACATAGAAACAATAGCTTAAAACGATCCCAACAGCTAGGACATTTTGAAAAACAATGTATTGTCCATATACTACCCAGACAGGAGCACTGTTTTGGAAACCATGTGTCTATACCACATAGCTCATTACAAAATATTATTAAACCAGTTGAGAAAAAAGTTAAATACATAGTCAAAGGTTGTGAGGGCAGCCGGGTTAAACTTATCAAACACAGCCTGATTAATCATATGAAGTTATTTAAAACTCCTCAACATAGAGAACTGCACTGCAGATCCCTACTGCAACTTTTTAAACCATGGAGAAAAGAAGAAGATGTATTGGACACCCATGCCTCCTATGAAGATGCTTTCAATGCGAGTCAAAGAACTATAACAGATATTCATTTCAAGCAGTACAAAAACACCTTGGACAATGAACGCCAACAAGAGTACGAACTTCAAGCACAACTAAATGTAGACCCTCCAGAGAGCAGTCAACCTTCTGTTACAGGGAGCCAAGAACCACTTGGAGAGCAACTCATAGTAAATGAGACAGAAAACACCCTGTGTCAGTATGAGGAATCTGAAGAAAACGTTGCTATTCTGAAATCACAACTGAATGATGAACAGCCCAGCATTTTCCTAGAAGTATTGGAAGAAATTGAACATGGTGTGCAGCACAAAAATAAAACTATCACAGCTATAAACCTACTCCTGTATGTAAGTGGTGAATCTGGTTCAACAATTGACAAACAACAAGCTTTCAGCTGTTGTAATTGCCCCCACAGGTTTAGCTGCCTAAAACATAGGTGGTGTGACTTTGCACCGATTGTTCCCCCTTTCAGTAGAACACCAAAACAAATTAGAGAACTACAAACTTTCACCAGAAGCTGCTATGGAGCTACGCAGAATTTTGAAACAAAATGCTCCTATTAGATGAGGTGAGCATGGTCTCCAACCTAATGTTGGCTTTGATTCACCTCATATTGCAAGGGGTCCAGAACATGAACTACAGAGAACTCTTAGGAGGAAAACACGTTATTGTTTTCAGAGATCTTCAATTAACACCAGTGAAAGGCGAACCTATTTTTAAAACCTTAGGACACAAACGGTGCTGTAACTAACTTGGCAGCATAGGAAATGTAGATCTCTGGCAACATTTCCAATACAGAGAACTAACTGAAAACATGCTTCAGTCTGTAGACCTCACCTTTGGTTACATTTTGAAAAACATTCAAATTGGTGTGCTTTTTAAGGAAGCACAATCTATCTTAAATAGCAGACTCATCCATGAGCTATATGGGCATAACACATCTGCTACTGATGTCATGGAACGATTAGCACAAACAAATACAAAATGGATGTCCTTAATGCCAACCCTAGCAAGCTGTGCTCAATTCAATGAGACTATGTTGAAAAAACAAATGCAACCAATAGTGCACATTTAATCCACAGGCAAACTGGACGTGCATGGATTGACAGTGCCTATGTGTCAACCACATCATGACTAAATAGCTCATAAAACTCTATCTCCAACACATCTGGTTTGGAGAAAATGTTAACATTGTGTTTAAACTTTAGAGTAATGCTAAAGCGGAACCTTGACCTGAAGCAAGGTTTAGTTAATGGAGCACTTGGTACAGTTGTTGGCTTCCAAACATACCCACATAACAGCAACATTCAGTTTGTCAACATCCACTTAGACAAATGTACAGTGGTTAAAAGGATAGAATGCTCATCAGCCCGATTGCTTCTTTTCAAAAACAGTTTTCCCTGTCTCTTGTATGTACAGTCACTACTCATAAATCGGAAGGTCTAACCCTAGATCAAGCATTGATTGACATTGGCAGCACAGTCTTTAAAGAAGGCATCAGTTACATAGCACTGTCACACCTACGTACACTTGAAGGACTATTTCTAGTCAATTTTGATGAAATAAAGTCAAGGCAGGTATTCCTTGCATTGTAGAGTACAACAGACTACAAGCACTCTACACACCCCATCTCAAAATGTACCATGTTCCTCAAAAAGTAAAAGTTGGTAAAAGAAAAATAGTACAAACACAATTTATAAGTGATCTCCCAACAGTACCACCAAAGAAATTGAAAGCAACTGATACTGCATTAATTAGCAAAACCACAGAAGGATGTAGTGAAAAGGCAAATGCATATCCAACTGCACAAAGAGAGGTATCTCTTCAAAAAAAGCAAGTGGAGTTCCATCAAAGGACTCAGACACAGAACTGTCAGGTCCATTCAAATGTTCCAACACAACTCGTGTACATTGCTATGCAAATGTAGCAATCGATGTTCTATTCCCATTGCCACCAATTGTGGAAAACATTTACTTGCACGGCACAGACCAGCTGTGTTTGCAAATGCTACTCCTTCATAAAAATGCAACAAAAAATCCAGACAACACTTACAGTGTCTCAGGAATAAGGCAGGAATTGGAGTATTGTGTGGGAATGGTGAGATTCACTATAAACACACAAGAAGATTCACAAGAATTTCTAATATACTTATTGCAAGTGCTGTAGAGCAAAAACATACCTATAAATGAAATCTTCCAGATTTCATACATGTGGAAACATACATGCACTCTCTGTAGCCATGTGGCACAATAACATGTCTCTAACAAGCACTTTGTGTATATATCTATACCTGTGAATCCATTCTATTTCAGCAGCTGGTACAACATGCAAATCATGGCATATTATGTAGTACTTGCAATTCAGACAATCGTTCCACTTTGCAAATACAGTCAGATAGCCAATACGTAATAGTAATGCTTTTACGATACAATGCAGATGGTACCAAAAACAACTGCAAGCCTACTAGCTTCACACACGGGCAAGTATCACTTGGCAAGAAAACCTTCAAAACAGTAGGCATAATCTTCCACACGGGTACCACAACCAATGCAGGTCACTATACTGCATACATTAAAAAGAAATATGGGTGGTTTGAATGCAATGATACTTCCATTACTCTGAAAAAGAGATTACCAGTAAATCTTGCAAATGCCTGCTTAATATTCTTAAAACCAAAATGGACTCACTGACCTACAAAAGTAGAATAACCTACTGCCCAATACCCACCAACATGTATGTAACTACAAACGAAAAATAACCCTCTGCCCTGTAAAACTGGAACAATTTAGCATACATCAACGAACCCATGAGTACATCAGTTGTGCCGCTATACAGTTTTTTTTTCTCAATGACCCAATGAGTATAGTCACAGAAATAACTGTGGAAAACACACACTAATTGTTTCAGCCATAGTACATTAAAAGAAAAGTACAGATTATGAGGGTCTACAAACTGTCCTCAATGCCCTGTAAAATGACCAACTGATAGAATAAGTCTGTCTAACAATGCCCATTGCACTAAATGCACAACTGCATGTAACTACAACCATAATACTGCAATAGCACTTGTACATAGTGGAAAATGGAAATCTGCCAACAACAATGAAGATGCTTGAACACATTTCCTGCAAAACTTTGAAACTGTAAACAGTTAGAATATGTCAGCTGGTATCCAACTGCAACCATAGCACTGCAATATTACTTCCCTTTACTACACATTTTAAAATTCACCAGCAAGAATGAAAGTTCCTCTGAAGAAACACTTCAAGACTTAAATGTATTATTAAATATCAAAAACCAGAATAGCCCAACTGGTATCTTACTCTACCCACAGTATTGCAATGTTACTTCCAGCGGTCAAACTGCTAAAATCAACCTTGAGCAATCAAAGTGCTACAAAACATACCCTCAACAACTTTCAAACTACCAACAGTTAGAAAGCGCCAACAGGTATCTAACTGCCCCCACAATCCTGCAATATTAGTTTGCAATAGTACAGTACTTAGAAAACACCAACAGCAATCAAACAGCATACACAAATACTGTTAAAAAGAGGAAACAGAATACGCCAACGGGTATCTAACTGCAACCATATTACCACCACTTCCAAAAAAGACAAAAACACATATACCATTTCAATTCCTCCTACTGCAACAGTGTTTATAACAGCAAGACCACAAAGATGTGTACCTTAAACATTCCTGTAAGTACTGCAACGTCAATGAAACAGAGTTGCCACATAACATCAATTTCCACATGCAACAAAGAAAATATGAGCCCACAGTGCCACAATATTCATTCAAATCTGATATTGTCACTTCAATGGTATTCTATCACTGAGGTCAAAAAAGTTATATGGTGCCTGAACAATACATACAGTGAGTATATGCTCATTGGTGTCATGCTTATTTGTAATCAGCAAATAACATTTCTATACGCATGTTTGTGCAATCCATATGCCAGTGTCACATTCGTGGGTGTATGGCCTACAGCTTATTCTACTGACTGCCCACAACCATAACAGCATAATACAGCCAAGCACCCAAGAATCGGCCCAGTGGCCACAACTCACACACATAAACCATCCACCTAAGGCACTGTCCAGTTCAGTTCACATACTATTACATTACTTGCACCCACTGCACAGACTATCATACACCCAAGAATCTCGGGCAGTCCAATAAGCCACCAGCCACACACCCTGTCCACTTCTCTACACATACTATTACAGTACTTGCAGCCAGTGGGCAGACCCTTGGTTGCATGGCCTCCAAGACTCTAATAGCTGGCCACAATTACCAAAGCATAATACAGCCATACACCCAAGAATCTGCCCAGTGGCCACAACCCTCGGCCAGTCCAATAAGCCAGCTGCCTGCTACACACCCTGCCCAATTCTGTACACATACTATTACACTACTTGCAGCCAGTGGGCAGACTCTTCGTGCATGGCCACCCAAGAGTCTAGCAGCTGGCCAAAATCAAAACAGCATAATACAGTTATACACCCAACAATCTGCACACTGGCTACAACCCACACACATAAGCCAGCAGCTGAGGCCCAGTCAACTTATGTACACATAATATTGCAGTACTTGCAACCAGTCGACAGACTATTGGGTGCAATAAGCCAGCCGCCTGAGGACCTGTGCACTTCTCTACACATACTATTACAGTACTTCAACCAGTGGAAAGAGTCTCTGGTGCATGGCCTCCAGCCATGGACCCAAGAGTCCAGGAGCTTGCCACAACTACCACAGCATAATACAGCTTATACAAACATCCTCATATCATCTACATTCCACTCCCCTATCTGAAAGAAGCCTGCCTGCAGTCACCAGATAAGCTGCTCGATTGAGGACATACCTGCAAACTTCTGCGGTGTCTGCAGAAACCACGGACACAGCCCAGTCTTCTTCCACCTAAACAGGTACATCATATCAACCATCATTCACTCCCCCACCCTTCTCATCCCCTCTTCCCAACACCAAATGCCCCAAAATATGTTTTTCAGCACTGTCACCTTGCTGCACTGTCTGTGGATATTGGCGGATACAACATGGCGGCTGTTTCCAAAAACATGACGCACATCACGTTTCCCTTCAGCCAATCAGTGGGTGCGATATTTGTCCGCGGACATCATGTGGCCCCCTTGGCCAATCAGAGGCCTGTCCACAGAGCAAACACAGAAATGGGTCCGTGGAGCGGATCCAGATATCGCTAATTTTTTAGACTTACATTTTGCCTGTTTTTAAAATAATCTACTGGACAGATTCCCACCAAATTTACAAAAGCACACTTTCGGGAACAAGCCCCCGCTCCTGCTACACATTTAGTGAAAATCTGTTAAGCGGTTTGAGCTGTAGGCATGAGAAAAATGCCATTATGTCTGTGGCAAAAAAAACATTTTTGGGACCCCCTCTCCAACTTTGCCCCTTGCTGCACTGTCATATAAATGATAATGATTATTGGATGTAAGCGAATAACCCTGCTCAGAGCCTTATTTAAACAGTAGGTAATGGTTTCCTTTAATCTTTCGCAAGAAAACACATCAGTCTTCTTCCACCTAAACAGGTACATCTGAGTACTAGATAGTATTCTCCTCACTTGACTCGTGCATTTGTTCAATAAAGAATAATTCCATCTAACTCCTAAAACCTAATTATGAGGTTCCAGAAGCGTTAACCATCTGCAAGTTTCAAAATGGGAGTTATTAGATGAAACAGAAAACTTCAAGGGAAAATGATCGCTCACAGATTACCTTAATATAGTTAAGTCTGAAAAATGTGAAAACATAATAGAGGTTGAAACAGAAATGTGATATGTCCATTATTGTGTATGTCCTCCAGACCAGGTATTAAAATTAGGAGCATTATCACTAGAACCTGAAAGTAGATGACACAAACTTCAAGTTTAAAAAAATCACACCAGACTCCATCCCAAACCCTAGATGAAGAGTTCACTCTTTTGGGCCCCAACATAGACGTATTAAATAAGTTAGCAGCACAGGCCAAATTAAAGTCTCCCCCAACCACGTCTCCATCACATTACGCAATACACATTGAAACTCTCTGAGTTGTATTTTTGCAGGATTCCAGTATTTATTATGAGTAGTTCTTGTTAACTTACTTGAAACTCAAGCCCCAGTGCTAAACTTCCCGGGTTGTGACTATCAGTAACAAAGGTATGTGCCTTAAACCTGAGATAAATAACTTTAGACAACCCCCCATGGGGGCTCTCCGAGTTACCTTTGATCATACCCTGGGAGAAGACCTGAAAACCTTTCAAAGTTTGAGCAGAAGAGGGAATAGTCTCTCGAACATATAGATATCATAATCCCACATGGAAGACCTGCAATTGGACAGCTCAGAAATATTATTGAAGACACAGGACACCAGTCTTAGAAGATTGCTGTTAAAGACTGGGTTGACACTCTTTTGGCAAGATGTTCCTTTAATTGATTTCTAAGAGCCATGACCAATCCATTGTTGTGTTACTTGTGTTAGACTGCTGAAGGAGATTATAGTAGAAGTGGCTGGTAAATACGTATTTGAATTGACCACAGCTATTTTTGTGGATTAAATTTTACTTTGTTCATCGTTTTCATATAGAAATCTCTTAATGCGTTCAGAGTTCTTATAGTAAATTACATTGAATATCATCGATCTAATTGTGTCAGATTGATCCCCTACCAATTGTGCAACTAGCAGTGAATGAAAATAAGATGTTAGGGTATTACAGCCAGTATCTGGAATTACCGTAAGTTTAATATGCCCAAAGTGTACGTTTTCTATGCCCCGAGTGTTCAAAGTGCTGGTATCTCAGCAAATATCTGAAGTAACTTCAGGAGGAGAGCACCATTAATATAGCATTAACAATGGATCCAGCAGGCTGGTTTGGGTCTTATCGGCCCAGGCCCCAGGTTAAAGGCCCGAGTGAAGCGACGGCTTTTTACATGGTTCCCCAGGCCAATAAGACTCGATCCAGCCTTAAGGTTATTAGCACCCTGGGTTTCCAATCCAAAATCCTGGGGTGTTAAGAAAAATGTATTTTCATTCAATGAATGGGACCAATGAAAATACTGGCACAACATGGCCACCATGGATCTGGAAGGTGGCACTCCTCTTCCATTTCTTTGGTGGTCATGGAGTGGCAGCAGAAGAAAAGAGGTAAGTAGTAGCGGGAGCGGAGGGATTGCATTAATAATTAAAGACTTTAAAAGTGTGATTGATAATGAAAGCAATATAACGCCTTCATTTATGAAACATTCCAGGTAGCATCAGGGATAAAAGGTGGAGCAAGAGAGCACACTACGAGCAAGGCAGACCCTGCAACGTGAGCGCTAACTCAGCCTGGCAGTTCAAGAGGAGGCGAAAGACGGCACGAGTCGAGAGGAGACCAGGGGAGAAGTGACCTTGCCCTTATCGACAGAGCCCAACAAGCCTCCCAAGAAGAAATCGTAAGGCTGCAGACAATAGCCTGCGTTTATTGCGGCAGGTGTCTAGGGTACACGGGCACCTCTTCCTCTGACAGCCAAGCCAGGGAGAGACACATGGCTAAATAGTACAAGCCTTGACTCTTCAGACAAGAAGGCCAAGCAGTTCATCACAATCAGTGAGCCAAGGGAAGAGCCGATTGAGGAAATCGAATTGTGTTGAGCGATAGTGGCAAAGGCTAATTTGAACTTTGAACGAACAAAGAACTGTGATATGAAGAAAGGGGAAAGCCAGCCAAAAAGGAATCAAACACCATGTTTGTGTTCACTTGAGAAACACTAGGTGATTACCCAGCTATTGAAATACAGTTACCAGAAGGCCCTTTTAGAGCCACCGACATAGGTCAAAGTGGTCATACAAGAGATCCAGCAAAAGCCCTGTACAGTCAAAAGCCTTTGACCTATAAACTGTAGAGAAAGCAAGGAGAGTAAGACCCGAACGAGGGACACCGCTAAAGAAGGAACGAAATATGAAGTCCTGAAATACAGTGTGTTGACCAGAGTGAACCTGAACGAGGGATGTCCACAAATGAACTCTGTTAAAAAGACATTATAAGACAAGGAGAAGTACACTGTCCCGCTTGTCAATTGTGGTCCAAGCCCGACCGAGGGAGAAACTAAGAGACATTGTTGCTTGTCAATTGGGGTCTGAGCCCGACCGAGGGAGAAACCAAGAGACATTGTAACGCAAGAAGAAGTAAACAATCCTGTTTGTCAATGGAGAGGTCTGCGCCCAAAAGAAGGGGACCCAGGGGTAAAGCCATCACCCAAAGTGTTGGAGAGGTCTGCGCCCAGAAGAGGGGGAGCCAGGCGTGAAACTGTCACCCAGAAGCATTTGTAGAAGTTAGGATCTGAGCATGGCCGAGGGAGATCCAGAGGTGAAAAGTTTCACATAAAGTTAATTGAGAACAATAAGGTCTAGTTGCCTTGCTAACCTGGTTGTTGTTCATCATACTGCCTTTGTTTTTGTGCTCTCTCCTGAGCCCTCCATTAGCCAAGCTAGTTATCTACATGCCACTTGTTCTTGTCTTGCTCCGTCTCTTCTGCTTGCACCTCCCCTGTGTTCTCCATAGTGTGCCCCCCCTCTGCCCTTCTCTTCTCCCCTCCCACCCACATCTCTCCTCTTTCCCCTCCTCTGCACCATCTATGGTGCTCTCTGTTTTTCCTATATTCTCCAACTGTGTTTCTTTGGACTATCCTCCCCTTCTCACGAAGTCTGCAGGAAGAAGTTCAAAAAAGATATACTGTACTCTAACCCAGGTCTCCCGATCACTAATACCTACACCAGCGCTTCCTCCGGACAGACCCTCACTGACATCCCCATTGTCATTCCTTTGCCAGGCCTATGGACTCCTCACATGGTCTCTGTGCTCTATCCTTTCTCTCCCAATAATGGTGGCACCTGTTGGGAGGCCCTCCTGGCTTCCTTCCACTTCGCTAAGGTCATCATTTATGTTTACCTGAATGGCACCATCTTGGTACAAGGACCTGAGGCCAACCTCCTCATCTTTGATGTATGCTTCCCATGCCTTATCAATTTTCATTTCCTCTACCACTGTCCCTACACTCCCTTTTTCATCTTCCTTGCCTCCACCCTCTGCCACTTCTCTGGTGACATCTTCACCATCCTCAGCTAACTTGCCCTCTCCTCCTACCTCCTCTGCCCACCCTCTGGCTCCTTCTGCACCTCCACTGGGAGTACCTCTGATTTGTACCCCTCCCCGGAAGTCATTCAAGGATGGAAACCATCTCCACCTCCCCACTCTTAACTGTTGCTCAGCTGTCAAACACTCCTCTGACATCTGCTGACTCCTGGAAGAACTCAACCTTGATTTCCTTAGTCTCACCGAGACATGGTTCACTGCCAGCTCTGTCACAAGCTTTGACACTCTACTCCCTGATGGCTACAGGATCCTCTCCGCGCCCAGGTCCAACTGTCCTGGGTGGCTTGTAACCTTGATCTTCCCGGAGTGGATTCCTGCCTCTATTGTTCCTATGCGGGCCTACTCCTCCATTTAATGCCTGGTCTGTAGGCTTCCTCTTTCCCCTGGCCACTCTCTGGTGACTACTACCTACCGACCACCTGGTCAGTTCTCCTCCTTTCTCTCTCAGTTGGTGGTCCTCTCTTCCTCCCTCCTGGTCTCGACCACTCAACCTCTTCTCTAAGGAGACTTCAACATCCACCTGGATGCTTCCTGTCCCACCACTGGACTCTTTCTGGACTTATGTGTCTCTCTGTCTCTCTTCACTCTTCCCTCTGGCCTGACTCATTCTGCAGGGCACACTCTTGATTTTCTGATCTCCTTAGACCTCCCCCTCTCTAACCCTCTCACCACTCCTCCACCCTGGAGTGACCACTTTCTCCTCTCATCTATCTCTCTCTCTACCCCCCAGTCCAACCCAACACCCACACTGTCACCCACCTTCTCAGTCATTCAACCCATGAAGCCATGTGTCAGTTGAGGCTTTCACTGCATCTTGCTCTCCCCCTCCTGCACCTCTAGCAGACCCACACCGTGACACAGCCCTTTCTATTCTCCACTTTGCTATATCTGACATGCTCAGTATACTTCCACCTATTATGAGGATCAGCATGAAACCTAAAACCAAGTCCAACTCCTGGTATGATTCAGACTTCGTCACCCTTAAATGCAAGTGTAGGGTGGCTGAGAGGAAATGGTTGGCATCATACCCAACAAACTGGCCTGCTGCCTTCTTCAAAGGCAATACATACTCTCTGTCCTCACTACGAAAGATAGCTCACATCCAAGCCTGCATATCTGTGGCATCTAACAACTCGGCCAAACTCTTTAAAATCTGCAAGGAACTGGCCCATATGCTGCAGTCTCTACCTCTCATGTCCTCTCCCAGGCACTCTGTATGGCCCTGGCTGCTCATCTCTAAAACTCAGGACATGAAAAGCACCTCCCAAACAATAGTGCTAGGTGATTTTAACCTAGGCTACAATGACACTAAGGACACTCAGTCTATAGCTACTGCTCTGATCCTAAAAGAATTGGGTTTCGACCAAAAAGTGAACCTTCCCACTCATAACAAAGGTCGCATCCTTGACTAGATAGCTGAACACAATTGTGGAGTAACCATCACAGACTCTATCCCCCAGATCTGGACAGACCACTATCTACTACTATTTACAGTTGCTACAAACTCAGTCACAGCCAAGTCCACATTTGCCCCCCCTATACTCACGAGGAACAAAAAGCTGATGACCACGGAAAAACTGTTGCCCATCATACTTCCACAACTAAACACGCTACCAGCCAACACTGATCCTAATGTGCTAGTTAATCACTTCAATGAAACTATGAACACAGCCCTTGACCACATAGCACCACTCAAATTACGTACTAGCAAACCAAAAAAACATCTCAACTCATGGTTCACCCCTCATCTAAAAAATCTCAGGTTAACCAAAAGAAAACTAGAATCCATATGGAGACTCACTCCGACAGCAGAAAACAAACTGAACCTTGCAAAAGTATCCTCCCAATACAAAAAAGATATCCTACTAGCCAAACAGGAAACATACAATACCAGAATATCCCAATCCAAATCAAGTGTCAGAGAACTGTTCAGTATCTTGAAAGAGCTGGAAACCCCTATCATTCCCCAAGAAAACTGCACCAAGGACAAAAAATGGTGCTCAGACATACAGTTTGCCCTTACCAACAAAGTAGTCAACCTTCAAACTAAAATCGCCCTTAAAAAAGCATCTCTCACACCACATGGAGCTCTCACCTCAGCACCTTTACCTAAACCTAAACAAATAACGCGCTTCTGCTTCTCCAAGGTATCTACCATTGAAGTCGAAAAAGTTATCCTGGGACTCAAACCGTCCAACTGTAAAGGCGATCAATGCCCTGCCCAACTAATTAAAGATGCTGCGAGAGAATTATCACCATTCATAACCAAACTCCTCAACTCATCCTTCACCACTGGCACTGTACCGAATAACCTGAAAGAGTCGTGGGTCCTGCCACTCCTAAAGAAGCAAACCCTCGACCCGGCCATTCCCACCAATTTTAGGCCTATCACGACCGTGCCCTTTCTCCTAAAAATTTTAGACAAAGTGGCATACATGCAAATACAAAACTTCCTTGAATCCAACCACCTGCTCGGAACCCGCCAATCTGGATTCCGCCCAAAGCATGGTACCGAGACTGCCCTTATCGATCTTAAGGCTCAAATAGATCAATGTAGGGACAATGGCCAAGCAGCCTTACTCCTCCTGCTAGAACTTTCAGCAGCTTTCGATTTAGTCGACCATACAGTCTTACGTAGCCACCTAGACTCGGCTGCTCACTTCTCCAAAGAGGCCATAATATGGATCAAATCCTTCTTGAGTAACTGCACCATGAGAGTCTTCTCTCCATCAGCCTCAGCTGACCCAATCCCCATAACGTACGGCGTGCCCCAGGGATCCTGTGTTTCACCAACCCTCTATAACATATTCACAAAGCCACTCTTAGACGAAATGGATCATTTGGGTATCGCCTACACCAACTACGCAGACGATACCCAGATCCTCCTCCCGCTCTCAGGCGATTACGTCGTGGACATGGCCTTAGTGAATAAAATCTACAGCATCGTTCAGGCATGGATGGCCACTCATGGCTTATGCCTGAACGACGACAAAACCGAGCTCATTATCCTAGGCACCCCGACACACATAAGTAAACTTAACCCCGACTATGCAAGCTTCATCATAGATGGTAATAATATCAAGGTGGCAAAGGAAGTCAAGACCCTAGGTTTCTACCTTGATGCCACTTTAAACTTTGTCAAGCAAGTCAATTCCCTAGCCTCAACGACGGCATACACTTGCAAACTCATTAGAGCCAGCAAACAATTCCTCTCCACAGACAGCTGCATCACACTTGCCAGAGCCCTCATACTGTCCAAACTGGACTATTGTAATGGTCTCTAAATTGGGGCTAACAAACAGACCATCCACAAAATCCAGGTCCTCCAGAATAATGCCCTGAGAGCTGCTCTCAAGATAAACAGAAAAGAGCATATCTTCTCTATAAGAAGAGAATATAAATGGCTATCCACTCAGGACAAAATCCAACTCAAAATTGCCTCCCTTACTCACAAGTGTCTCAATAACATGTCACCACCCTATCTCATGGAAAGGCTACACTTGAGAACTTCATCTAGACCTACAAGAAGGGCCAATGCGAACTGCCTTCATGTCCCTCGCTTTAAACGTACCACTATTGGAGGACATAGCTTTGCAGTCAAAGCAGCTCAGCTGTGGAACTCATTACCACATGACATAAGAGAACCCCAGCCCTTCCTGAAATTTAGGCAGAATTTGACCAAGTGGCTGAGAGCCAATGACAGCTAATCACTCTGACCTACTGGACCCGACTGTCCCCACTGGCGATCCACCTGCATGCCCCCAGTACCATTACCTCGGTCGGTATTTACACCAATGTATATTACTGTATTTATTCCACTGTATATTTCCTTTATATTCTTAAGTATACCCTCACCTGTATCACCTGCTTGCTGGACCTAGTTCCTGCCTTGTACATATTTTGCTTATTGTATACTGTATTATGACCACGCACATGTACCTGTACATATTCTTTTTTTTCTATTGTATACTGTACTATGACCATGCAGATGTACCTGCAACGAAGTTGAACATATTCTTGTCTTGTGCGCCCTGATGCTCCAGGGCAAGGCGCGCCTTACAAATAATAAACTAAACTAAACCAAACTAAACCCTTTCATACTCTCTTGCTTTTCCCTCCACTCTCTCCTATTCCTTTGGCCCCCTCTGTGGCCACTGCCCCCTCATTCTCTGCCTTTCCTCTATTCACGCCTGATGAGGTTTCTAGACAAGTTCAATCTATGAAAATCTCATCAAAACAGGTTCTGCTCTGTTCTTCCAAATCCATCAAGGACCACATTGATCCCCTTGCTCCAGCCTTGGCCGACTTCTGCAACCACTCTTTTGCCACTGGAACATTCCCTTCCCCTCTGAAGCACTCTCTTGTACACCCTCTTCTAAAGAAACCCTCAGCCGACCCCTTCCTTTTCGGCTAATTATCACCCGATCTCCATCACTCCTTTCCTGGGCAAACTCCTGGAAAAGCTGGCCATCTCCCTGCTTAATCTTCACACTGAATCTTTTGGTTGTCTCCACGACCATCAGTCTGTCTGCAGAGCAGCCAGAAGCACAAAAACTGCTCTTCTAAACATCTGCAAACCTTCATGCTAATCTCTTAACCGTGAACTTCCCTGAACTGTGTGATCTTGAGAAAAATACTTTTGTCCTTTTGACTTTGGCCCTAAGCCTTTTTGATTTGATTCCATCACTGTAGTTCCTCTTTCTAGATTGCCCTGCTTACTTACCTGTTGGTGCTGCTCAATTTTTGTCTAACTTTGTCTTTCCCTCCCTTTTAAATGATTGTAGTGCCATTTTGCTCACACTTCGTTTTTTGAGCTTAACTCTATAGGGAGTGGTGTGGTGTATTAAGATTGCTCACACTTCGTTTTTCGAGCTTAACTCTATAGGGAGTGGTGTGGTGTATTAAGATTGTGATTTCTAAACTGCTTTATTTTAGTGAAATGTTTTACAACTGATGGGTAAATAAATGTATATTCTTTTACTCAGAAACCTTGAGTCAGTGTTTCATAGTAATTGCTCTCCTTTGGTAACTATTGATACTGCTCACTTACGCTTGAGATAAGTCTGGCTGCTAAGCCATCGCTACCACTTTACTTTGTAGTATAGGCGTGTACCAAAGTTGAATTTGTACTGTCACTTGTAGTCTTAATTGTGCGTGGTGTTCCCAAAGGGTACTGCATATAATTTTGCCTAACATCTTGTTTTCAGGGCTTTGGTCTTCCCCTCAACCTATGTGTGTCTTTCTCAATGCTTTGACCTGCACCTTCTCCGAATACATATGCATAAAGTTTGCCTTGCTTTGGTCTTCTCCTACAACTACCAGGATCTTTCAGGGTTCCATGGTGTTCTCAGTGCCTTGGCATTCCCCTTTGCCTAGATAATACACATGGGGTTATCAGGACTTTGGCCTTCTCCTCTGCCTACAAAGTGCACGTGATTTCTCAGTGGTTTGGCCTTCTCAACCTACTAAATGCATCTATTGTTCTCACTTTTCTGGGAAACTATCTGCACCTATGGTTCTCACTGTTCTGGCCTCCTAATATGCCTAGTAAATGTACCAGGGGTTCTCAATGCTTAGGCCTTTTCTTACACCTACAACTGTATTTCTTTTGTATTTCCTCAAAACCCACAATTCACCCCCCAAATCATGTCCCCCAAGTCCCACCACATGAAAAATTCATCCTTATTCCTTAACTCAACATATGCCTTATTTTTCAATTTAATTCTACTCTAACCTAAAATACACTAGCTAACATCTCCTTCCATAATATGCCTGACATGTTCCTTTTTCTTTCAATGGCAACCAATGACTGTCCTGAGTTTCTACTCACCTTTATGTATATAGATGCACCTCATATCTCGAACGTAGAGCTTTACCTGTGTAGTACCTCATATCTCAGACAGGTTTGAGAGAAGATCGACAGTTGCACCCATAATCACCTGGCATGCCTAACATATGCTAACCTATAACATATGCAGAGAACATATGCTGACCCAACTTTATGAAGCCAATCCTACAAATCACATCTATATTTACAACTATATTGTATGGAGTTCAAAGCTTCCTGCCCTCCAAGAAATGCTATTGTTGAAAAGTCTGTGTCTCCTTTGACTTTTCCAGTCAAGCATGACCAAAAAATTGTATGTAATGGGTCTTGCTATTTCCAATGGAGACTATACACCTAGTTAAAGATCAGAAGCATAGACCCAATCCTAGAATTCTCCTTGATCCTTGAAGATTATTATCCTCATAGGTGGTACAGAGCATATAACCAGACGTGTTACCATTTAGTAGCCCTGTCAACGTGAGAAGAAGGAGGCATCACAATCGATATAGTTTACATATTAAATGGACCAACAGTATGTGCTGAAGGTTCCTTCACCTTCCCGGGATAGAAAATATTTAATAGATGAAGACTAAATCTGTCTTATTTATTTGCAACATTCTTATGTCAATTCATTTGATATTGTATAGTACCTACTGTCAATGTTACAGCTTTGAAGCGCTGTGGGGTGGAAGACCCTTTGGAGGACTGAAGTCTGTGCAAGAATAGAAATGCAAAGAGACATTTTATTGCATGTGAATAGGAAATAGAATTAGGTGACCATTCAATTACCTGCAGAGATGACTAGTTTAAATCATCATAAAAATCATGCAGAGCATTCTGTTCAGTTGCAGAGATGGCTGCTATTGCAGTGGTTAAGTGACAGCTGGACCAGATTTTTCATTGGACTCACCTGTGTTTTAGGGGTTGGAGTGCAAGAGGGGGAATAGGTGTTATGAATATTCTATTAATACCTAGGGAAACCCTTTACAGTTTAGAACTCTGCTATACTTGATATTCAGACGACCTGCACATTGTATAACATGCAGTCAAGTCAAAACAACCAGCAACCCTGCACTACCACTACTGGCCCATTGCAAACATGTGTCAAGATGCCTTCCCCCAGGAAACCAGACTAGGCCCAGCAACCCCAGAAGCAGACATCATGCCATTTGGAGCAAGCCCAAAAACCCAAGCTAGGGGCTGTTTGGGTGCAGTCCTGGCGCCTATGGCGCCAGGCTCATAAGAATAGAGTCAGTCCTGGCGCCATGGGTGCCAGGCTCATAGTAGAAAATCTACCTGATGCAGACCATGCTGCAAACTTACCTGATGCAGACCATGCTGCAAGAAGCTACAAGCCAAATGAGGCTTAGGAGGGACTATTTTACCTAAGGGACTACTTTTTACTCGGGTGGGGCTGTGGAAGAATACTTACCTGGGACTACTTCCAAGGCTATTTAAACCACGCCCGGACAGCAGCACACGCTTCGCGTTATTCTGCATCCAGCAGCATTACGCTCACCGTGCCTGCAGCAGCTTCCAGTCTTCAGCCACGCCCGCCTCGAGTCCGGAGCTCCTGGAAACAAGAAGAAAGAAGGAGGAAAGGTCAGAACAGGAGTTTTACCTTTAATCTTTACCTGAATCCTGATCCATCACGCCACAGAGCTGGAGAAGAAGTCTTTAAAAATGCCTTACTTCGCATCCTGCAGTGCTGCGCTGTACTCACCTGCCTTGCAGCACTTCAGCATTCCATCACGTTCTTCTCCATCTCGCGGCCGCTCTCCGACACCTAAGGAGACAAAAACAGCAAGGTGAGCCAAGGGGATACTCTAAGACTGTACAAGCTACCCCCCAAGACTTACCTGATTTACCACAGGGGGTACTTACCTCATTTCGGGTCGGCGCAGCCTCCGCTGCATCTCCGCCGTGCCCCGGCCCCTATGGGGAAACAACAGAACAGCAAGGCGCAATAAGGGGAAACCGATTTTTTACCAATAGACTTACCCGGTTTTACCGCTGGAGGCATTAATCCCCAAGACCTCATACCACATCAGCGCCTGAATGGGGGAAAAGCCACATGTTATACATTGACACCATTTTATGGAACTGAGCCGGATAATATAAACCCTTACCTGCATCTTACCGGTTGCCACGTGGAACTCTTCATAAGGACAATACAGCAACCTCAAAGGAATTGGACAGAGTGAAGGTCAGACGTGTTTTGAACTCTTACGAACTACAGACTTACGGAGTCTCGCCGGCATTCTTTGAGTCAATACCGTTCTGGAACTCCCCAACTCCTCCACGCCAGTGAAGAAACTGGTCATCTACGCGCCCCTGCGCTCGAAGCAGGATGGAGAGCTCATCTTTCCAAACCATCAGGTGAGAGCATAGAGGGAATCCAAAAGTGACCTGTGGGAAGAACTACGGGAGAGGGGAAGGTGGGGTTAGCGCTCGACCTCCACAGGTGGTTAATTCCCTTTCTCCATTACAGAAGGATATTCCTACGAGTCATACAAACGAATCTGGGTGGGCCAGTCCAGTCCATCATCTCGGCACTACGCGTCTCACTGGTGGAAACAACAGCTGGCCAGTTCGGATCGACGCCCCCGTGGGAGCCAGGTGAGCGTAACAGAACGTGAAGACTACCCACAAATACCCACCTGGGCGTTATGGAGACCTCAGAAACCGATCAGTTGGCCCAATTATTAGGGGAACTGAGGGCCGAAGTGCATTCCGCCCGCCAAGAAACCAATGCCCTCAGGAGAGAACTGATTGTATCAAAAGAACGAACAGATGATCTGGCCAGACAACTATTGCAAAGCCAGGCTGGGCAAACACCCCTACCAGGACTCGGGGCAAGTCCAACTCCTGTACCATCGAGTAACCCGGTGCACATAAACCTACCAGGAACCGTTCCATTGGCTCCGCCAAACGTTTTGCCGGAGACCCTAAAAGGTTTGCCGTATTTATGACTCAATGCCGCTTGCACTTTTTATGCAGACCGGGAGCTTCCCCAAATGATCAAACCAAGGTAGCCTTTGTACTGTCATATCTCAGCGGCAGTGCATCAGATTGGTCCATTTGACTAGTCAATCAGGATGACCCAATTCTTCGGGATTTCCAGGGTTTTCAAACAAGCATGGAAAGACTATTCGCCCGACACTCCCAGGGACAGGCCCTGGATAACGAACTTTTGTCCTTGCGGCAGGGTAATTAGGATGTTCTATCTTACATTGCAACCTTTAACAGATTAATAGTGGAAACCGGATGGCCTGAAGTAAAGCAAATCACATTATTCCATCGAGGGCTTCGGGGAGAACTCAAAGATGTCTTGGCCCAAATCGTGAACCCGCCTCAAGACTGTGCAGAATACATAGACTTAGTGGTCCAGTTAGATCACAGACTTCAAAACAGAAAGACTGATCGAGCCAAGTTTGAGAATAGGGTGTTGGTCAAAACCCACGTTAGTCCCAAGGGAACAGATGCCTCAGAACCCATGCACATCGGAGGGGTTAGAGGACCCTTAACTCAGAAAGAAAGAGAAAGAAGACGGCAAATGCAATTGTGTCTATATTGCGGGAATACTGGTCATTTTCTACGGAACTGCCCTGTAAAACCACCCAAGAAGATTGTTGGAGCAGAAGATAAAAACCATTTGGAACCTGACTCGGGAAACGACCACGCCCGACAAGCGTAGAGGTCCGCTTACCGAGCTTGAAGATGGACACTCAGACCTCGCATTTCATCATACCAATGGTCCTTGTAGATCCAAAGCATCCATCATGTATGCACGCGGTAAAAGCATACGTTGATAGCGGAGCCATAGGAAACTATGTGGACTATGAATTGATGAATCTACCTCTCACCCGAAAGACCACCTCAGATGTCATCACCACAGTAGATGGAACGGAAATTGCCTCTGGGCCCGTAACTCATTCCACCGCAGAGATGATATTGCTGGGTCAGGATGGGCTCCGAGAGACTATGGTGTTTGAGTTAATCAAGGCCCCACAGTTCCAAGTAATACTGGGGATACCTTGTTTGGAAAAACATAATCCCTGTATCGATATGCGAGAGAAGAGAATAACCTTCCCAGAATGTGCGCACACCTGTTACCCAAAGAAAACACTAAACGCAGTCCTGGCCCCAGTAACCCCAGCCGCCGTGCAATTACCTGCAGAATACCAAGACTTTCAGGACGTCTTCCAAAAAGAACAGGCAAACACCTTACCACCTCACAGATCGTATGATTGTCAAATAGATATCATACCCGGCACACAACCCACTTGCAGCAGGATCTATGCCCTTACGGAGCCTGAAAACCTTCACCTGCGCCAAAACTTAGACCAGTACTTTGCTAATGGCTTCATTCGCCCGTCCAAGTCCCCTGCATCTTCAGCTTTGTTCTTCGTGCCCAAAAAGGAAGGTGACCTCAGAACGTGCATAGACTACCGCGCACTGAACCAGATAACCATTAAGAATCGATACCCATTGCCTTTGATCCATGAACTACTAGACCAGGTGAAGGACGCTTGCATATACACTAAACTGGACCTTCGGGGGGCATATCATCTGGTACGTGTCAAAGATGGCGATGAATGGAAAACTGCTTTTCGCACCAAGTACGGGTTATTTGAGTACCAAGTGATGCCTTTCGGACTATGCAATGCACCAGCAGCCTTCCAATTCTTCATGAATGATGTCCTTCGAGAACTTATCGATGTTTGTGTTGTCGTTTATATCAATGATATCCTAGTATACACCTTATCAGAATCTGATCATGTGAAACACGTCTGAGCAGTCCTAGAGAAGTTACGCCAGCACAAACTATATGCTAAACTGGAAAATTTCGTCTTTCACGCCACAGAAGTGGAATTCCTTGGGTTTATTCTGACCCCGAGAGGGATCAGGATGGATACGCGTAAGGTGGACGCAATCCTTAAATGGCCTTCGCCAAGTTCAGTCAAAGGAGTACAAAGCATGCTTGGCTTTGCCAATTTCTACCGCAGGTTTATCCCGGACTTTTCACACATTGTACATCCCATTACAGCACTCTTGCGAAAAAATAAACACTTTGTGTGGACAGAAGAAGCCGAAAACGCCTTCCAAGAATTAAAAGCGAAATTCACATCTGCCCCTGTATTAAGGCACCCGCTTCCTGAGCTCCCATACATAGTGGAAACTGATGCATCCAGTCTAGCCATGGGAGCTGTCCTATCTCAAAAGGACCCCGAAACTAACCAGCTTCACCCAGTGGCGTTTTGGTCTATAAAGTTTTCAGCTCCCGAATTAAACTATGCCATTACCGACAAGGAGCTGTTAGCCATCAAGTCTGCCTTCAAGGCTTGGCGGCACTATCTACTTGGTGCCAGGCATACCATTACGGTCATAACCGATCACCGAAACTTGCAATATCTAAAGACAGCCAAGGCCCAATCTTCGCGCCAACTCCGTTGGGCATTGTTCTTTGCCGAGTTTTATTTCGTGATAACCTATCGACCAGGTTGTAAGAATGGTAAAGCAGACACCTTGTCCCGAATTGGGATGGGAGAAGCAGAAATGACCCTAGAACCCGTACCCATAATTCCCAAACAGAGGATTCTTGGCATGACAACTGTACAGACACTGGAGGACATTCAGGGGAAGATCCAACAACTCTTTGATCCTATTGCCTTACAGGACTGGGCAAGGAAAGGCCCGGAATACTCTGTCACCAATGATTTGCCTTATTACCAAGGGCGGCTATTTCTGCCACAAAAGGAACTACAAGAGCTAGTCATTTCCCATTACCATGATACCTTAATGGAGGGACACCCTGGTATTGCAAAAACTGAAGCTAAAATCAAGAAACAATTCTGGTGGCCCACCTGGTGAAAAGGCATTAAGTTATTTGTCATGTCTTGTGGCATTTGCGCCCAAAACAAAAGTCAAAAGAAAAAAACAGCTGGACTATTACAACCTTTGGACATCCCACCTACTCCTTGGCGCACCTTGTCATTAGACTTTATCACGGATCTACCCCCGTACAATTGTTTTAACACCATTTTAGTTATTGTGGATCTTTTTTCCAAAATGGCCCACTTTATTCCTTTAAAGGGAATACCTTCAGCTTCAGCCCTGGCCAAAGAGTTCCTTGAAAACATAGTTTGCCTACACGGCTTTCCATCCGTGTTGATTTCGGACCGGGGCAGTCAATTAATTTCACATTTTTGGAGAAAATGTTGCCAACTGGCCCAGATAGATGTTAGGCTTTCGACCAGTCACCACCCTCAGACCGACGGTCAAACAGAGAGGACCAACCAGACTCTTGAACAATACCTGCGTTGTATGCTACATCAGTCTGACGGTAATTGGAAAGACATTCTTTGGATCGCTGAGTATGCGTACAATAATTCTGTACACTCGGGAACTGGACAAAGTCCTTTTTATACCATATATGGACACCATCCTCGAACCTCGGACCTTGATTCGCCCCAACACTTAGAGATGCCTGCAGTGGACCATCTCCATGCGGTTATTGCACAAGCCTTTAAAGAAGCAACTGCACATTTACGAAAAGCTAAGGAAAAATACAAGAAAGATGCTGATCAGCACAGAAGTGAAGCACCGCAATACCAGATAGGGGGCCAAGTATGGTTGGCCACTAAGCACATACCACTCAAGGGAACACAGACCTTTAACCCTAGGTATTTGGGACCTTACTCTATCAAGGCCATTATCAACCCGGTGGCCGTCAAGTTGGACCTACCTGCTCATATGCGAATTCATCCCGTCTTTCACGTGTCACTTTTGAAGCCAGTGCAACCAGGAACAAGGCTAACCAAACCACCAGATCCGATCCTCATAGACGGGGAACCCGAATTTGAAGTTAAGAACATCTTGGACTCAAAAAGGGTGAGGTCAAAACTCTTCTATCTAATCGACTGGAAAGGTTATGGACCACAGGAAAGGTCTTGGGAACCTAGTGACCACCTGCATGCACCTCAATTGGTGAAGAGATTCCACCGAGATTTCCCAAACAAACCAAAGCCAAGGGGAAGAACGACTTTAGGAGGGGCCTTGAGGGGGAGTGCTGTCATGATGCCTGCCCCCGGGAAACCAGACCAGGCCCAGCAACCCCAGAAGCAGACATCATGCCATTTGGAGCAAGCCCAAAAACCCCAGCTAGGGGCTGTTTGGGTGCAGTCCTGGCGCCTACGGCGCCAGGCTCATAAGAATAGAGTCAGTCCTGGCGCCATGGGCGCCAGGCTCATAGTAGAAAACCTACCTGATGCAGACCATGCTGCAAATTTACCTGATGCAGACCATGCTGCAAGAAGCCACAAGCCAAATGAGGCTTAGGATTGACTATTTTACCTAAGGGACTACTTTTTACTCGGGTGGGGCTGTGGAAGAATACTTACCTGGGACTACTTCAAAGGCTATTTAAACCACGCCCGGACAGCAGCACACGCTTCGCGTTATTCTGCATCCAGCAGCGTAATGCTCACCGTGCCTGCAGCAGCTTCCAGTCTTCAGCCATGCCCGCCTTGAGTCCGGAGCTCCTGGAAACAAGAAGAAAGAAGGAGGAAAGGTCAGAACAGGAGTTTTACCTTTAATCCTTACCTGAATCCTGATTCATCACGCCACGGAGCTGGAGAAGAAGTCTTTAAAAGTGCCTTACTTCGCATCCTGCAGCGCCGCGCTGTACTCACCTGCCTTGCAGCACTTCAGCATTCCATCACGCTCTTCTCCATCTCGCGGCCGCTCTCCGACACCTAAGGAGACAAAAACAGCAAGGTGAGCCAAGGGGATACTCTAAGCCTGTACAAGCTACCCCCCAAGACTTACCTGATTTACCACAGGGGGTAATTACCTCATTTCGGGGCACTGCGCAGCCTCCGCTGCATCTCCGCCGTGCCCCGGCCCCTATGGGGAAACAACAGAACAGCAAGGCGCAATAAGGGGAAACCGATTTTTTCCCAATAGACTTACCTGTTTTTACCGCTGGAGGCATTAATCCCCAAGACCTCATACCACATCAGCGCCTGAATGGGGGAAAAGCTACATGTTATACATTGACACCATTTTATGGAACTGAGCCGGATAATATAAACCCTTACCTGCAGCTTACCGGTTGCCACGTGGAACTCTTCATAAGGGCAATACAGCAACCTAAAAGGAATTGGACAGAGTGAAGGTCAGACGTGTTTTGAACTCTTACGAACTACAGACTTACGGCGTCTCGCCGGCATTCTTTGAGTCAATACCGTTCTGGAACTCCCCAACTCCTCCACGCCAGTGAAGAAACTGGTCATCTACGCACCCCTGCGCTCGAAGCAGGAAGGAAAGCTCATCTTTCCAAACCATCAGGTGAGAGCTTAGAGGGAATCCAAAAGTGACCTGTGGGAAGAACTACGGGAGAGGGGAAGGTGGGGTTAGCGTTCGAACTCCACAGGTGGTTAATTCCCTTTCTCCATTACAGAAGGATATTCCTACGAGTCAAACAAACGAAGCTGGGTGGGCCAGTCCAGTCCATCATCTCGGCGCTACGCGTCTCACTGGTGGAAACAACAGCTGGCCAGTTCACATCGACGCCCCCGTGGGAGCCAGGTGAGCGTAACAACATGTCCCATTTCACTAGTGCATGCTGCTTCTGCCAATCCCCCTCTCTCTTGCTTTCTCTCGCCCCCTGTCGCTCTCCCGCTCACTCTCTTTCTCTCTCTATCTTTTTCCTTTCTCTTTCACTCTCTATCTCCCTCTAACATTGATACAGTGTATTCCATGCACAGCAAAACAAACATATGTTAGTTGGCAGAGGAAGTAAAGGGTGAGGCAGTCTGCAAACTCTACTCAATTACTGTATGTAACAGGAAAGGGTTATGGGAGGCAAGAACCTTTGGTTGAGAGAAAAGGCACAGTCACCCATTTTGCCTTGCTTAGCATGCTAGTTGGCAGGCTGAGAGATGCATCAAGCTCACTCTGCCATGCCCAGGTGCTGTGCTCAGTGGCCTGCTGTGAATTCAGCCAATTAAGACAGGCCTAAATTGGGCAGGGCAAGAAGGCGTTTCTCAGTCATTTGTTGGGCATTGTTCCGGGCAGGGGCTAGAATCCCTGTTCATTTCACCTAGAGGTTTACCTTGCTGTCTACCATAAGCCCAAAACTCTGTTCACACACTCAAACTACCCCCTCCATTGCCCACAACATGCTTTACTTTACATTGTGAAGACCTGACCTGTGCACTGAATAACATGCAGTCAAGACACAACAGCCCGGAACCGTGCACTCCCTACACTGGCCTTTGCGGGCAGTGGCCATTTCAGTAGTTCGTACTGCACCGGTACATCCTGCCTTCTCTCTCTCTCTCTCTCTCTCTCTCTCTCTCTCTCTCTCTCTCTCTCTCTCTCTCTCTCTCTCTCTCTCTCTCTCTCTCTCTCTCTCTCTCTCTCTCTCTCTCTCTCTCTCTCTCTCTCTCTCTCTCTCTCCCTCTCTCCCTCTCTCATTCTCACTTTCTCTCTCTCTTTCTTTCTTTCTCTCTCTCTATTGCTCTCCCCCTCCCTCTATGTCTCTTTTTCTCCCCCCCCACACACACACATCAATACATTGAATATCATGAGCAGCAAAATAAGCATCTGTGGGTTGGCAGATGAGGGGGCAGTGTTAGGCAGTCTGCAAACTCCAGTAAACTACCATAAGTAACAGCTAAGTGTTTTGGGAGGCAAGGACCTTTGGTTCATTGAAAGGGCTAATTGAAATTTGGGACACCAGCTAAGGGTAGTAGGATGACCATACTGCTCTTAAATAGAAGTTGAAGGATAATTTCATGATATTTTTGCATTCATTGATAACATATTTGATTCCTATTTGCCAATAAATTGGATTCAATATTTTTAGCCAAGGAATTTGTTTACATTAACTATGCTTCAGCATTTCAGCATATATGGGAGTTTGAACCCCTATCTCAAGAATTCTATAGAGTTCCAGCATTGTGTTTCCCAGTTTTGTGTTCTCTGGTATCAAGATGTGTTGTCCTGCACACATCAATACTCATAGCCATACACGCTAATTGCTGGTTTCATTCTGTGAGATGATGTCTCTGCTGGCTCTGAAAATATCTATGATTTGGTATGCATAGCCAACATAAAGACTGACATTTTTAGGTACTATTTGTAAAAATGTTTACGTCTCAGATAGAGAGGTTTGGTTTTCTGTTAAGCTTTTCTTGTTGGTGATGGTGAAGGTTTAAAGATAATTGAAAGTTCAGAACCGTGTAGTTGACATTCAGAGTTATTTTAGCAGTCCATTGTAGATATCTAAAGAAAACATTCTTCTTTTAAAGAGAAAATTTAAAAGAGCAATGTGATAGGTGATAGAGGAAGGAGATTGGTTTAACAGATGTTTCGACAGACTTAATGGACTTAATGGACTGCTTGTCCTTTGTCCCGCTTGCCATAGATACCTTTTGATCATATATTATGAGTTTGTTACCCTCATTCAGGGCCATCTTAAACACTTCTTGGGCACTGGGCATGGACTGCTTTGGGGTGCCCCTCCACCAAACCAAAGGAAATTATGGTATCAAGAATACTGAGCACGCCCCCCCACCTGTCGCGCTCACACCCTATAGGTTGATATACTGTCTCGCAGCATAATAAGCATGTTTACTCCCTTTAAATCGCCTTTCCCTATTCATTATTGCTCGAATTAGAATGATAAACAAGTAGCATTTGAAGACCAACAGCAGTCTACAAAGGGGTTACCCTTCTAGTACATACAGGATACTTTTTATCAATAACATCCAGGAAAGTAGATGTAGTATTAGTCAGGACTTTATGTAAAAGGTACATGTAACCCATAATAGGCAGAGAACTCACATTAGCTGCCTCACAGAATGTGCTCAAGCATTGATAGAGACCACCAATCGAAAGGAAGGAGAACACTACGCACACCGTAGCATGTATAGTGGAGGCAGATTAGAAGCTACCAGGAAGGTGTCTTTATCCAGACAGACTGAGATTAGAAGTGAGATATGGTTTTCAAATAGTGTTGCCATTAGCTGTCAAAGGAACAAATGTCCCGTAGTGTGCGATATAAATATGCTCACTATTAACACAGTGAAAGGATGAATAAGGCTTTTATGAAGATCATTCCATGAGAAGGAAATCACTCGGAAGGGCTGACAATTTTGAAAGATTTAGGGACCGACAATATTGAGAGGTTAGGCAATACAAGAATAAATCAGATGCCCAGGATCAAACATTGATTAAGAGGTGAAGGGGTGAAGTTAGGATTTGTGCTAACTCTGCTATTTTTTGCATTTGAACACTTTCTTTTCCAGTTCTTACCATGAACTAAAACATTCTCATTTTATTAAAAAAACGGACTTGGAAAGTTCACAACTCACTCACAAAGCATTACCATTTTTAAACAAAATATTATAGAAGGGTGTAATGCAAAATGGGAATGACTCTAGCTTAATTCTCTCCATCGATGGAGGTATATAAGAACCAGCATTCCAATCAATGTGATTTAACAAATTTAATCTGGTTTTATCCTTTGTATTTTAAAGCTTTAAATACTTCCAAAATAATGGCTTGTGACATTTTCATTTATAAACTTGCATAATCACCTTTGACTTTTACCAAAGAGCAAACCGTTTTTTTTGTGTCAAACAAGCAGACCTTAAAATATGATTGCATGATGCCTGCAACATATGGTTACTCTCTTCTGTCTACCATCCCTTCCACCTAAATGGCCTACATAAGAAGAAAGATCAAGTAATGGGCTAAACAATACCAGCAGCATGTAAGAAGGCAAACCCCAAGGAAGACAGCACAGTAATTTAAGATATATTAGATGATTTGACCAGGATCACTGTATCGTCTGCTGGCAAATCCAGGATACAAACATGACTGCTGTTGTTCCATAGTCCTGAATTTTGATACTTATTCACCTCTTGGACTAACAGTTTATGCCATCGTTTGAGGCGATTGCCTAGGTTTTACAACACCCCATCTGAACAAACCAATGTCTAGACCTTTACCATACGTATGATATGTTAGTTTTTAAAGCAACCCCTATCTGTACATGTATATTGCTGATAATAGCAGACGTTGTTCTGCAAAACCAAGTACATATGCAGGCAGGTTTATAAACTTCAGACATAGGAAAGACTCAGCCAGCCTTGCTGGAATGTGATATTCTATTTTTTCATTTGTACAATGGGTGCTTCAAACACTGAGCTAACTTCTGAACCATTGTGGCACTCAATTTATCAATATGCCTTTCAACATTGCCTATTGCACATGATCGACATAATTCCCACATTAAATAATTCTACAGAGTTGTGCCATTAGGAACACACAAACTATGTATACCACAATGAACACAGAAAGCAATACATTATGAATTGATCAAGGCAGAATGCACTTGCCAAAACAGAAAGGCTATTTATTTATTTTATTTATTTTTTACATTTGTATAGCACACAAACAGCCCTTGGGCATCATGGCGCTGTTACTTGAGGGGAACTTGGTTACAGGGAAGGTACAAGTGGGTTATGCATTTGCATGTTGTACATTAATACATTTGAGCACAGGTTATAAATACATTTTGCAGGTTAATAGGATATGCAGTAAGCAATCACATGAGGTGAGTGTGGTGTTCATCAAGTGAAGAGCGTGGTTTTCATGGCCTTGCGGAAAGCCATGAGTGATTATTCAGCTCGAAAAAGTTGGTGGTAGGGCATTCCAATGTAAGGATGCTAGGTTGGGGAAGCTAGCGCCGCCTGTTCTAGCTCTTTTTACCATGGGCACGGTTAGCATGTTTGAGTATGGTGTTCTTGTTGACCTTGTGGTGGTAGACAGGTGGATTATTTGTGATAGGTAGGCAGATGCGGAGGGGTGGATGCACTTATGGGTAAGTCTCAATGCTTTCAATATAGCCCTATCTTTTATTGGGAGCCAGTGAGCTAATTTTCTGACACCCGTGATGTGTTCTCTTTTGGAGATGCCTTGGGCTGCACAAAGCACACTGTTTTGGATGACTTGCAGATTTTCCATGTTTTTTTGTGGATGTCCCTAAGAAGAGTACATTACAGTAGTCTTGTCTTGAACCGGTGATAACTCTGGCTATGTTGGTGCAATTCTCCTTAGAGAGGAATGACCTAGCTGTGTTGATGAGTTTGTCATGATACGCTGCTGATGAGGCGATTGAATTAACTTGTCTAGTCAAGGATAAGTTGGAATCCAGATAGACTCCGAGAGTTTTCACTGTTTCAGATACAGGGATTTAGATGGAGTCAATGGTGAAATGGTTAAACTGAGTGTTGAGATGTTTGAGTGTGTCCGTGGATCCTACCAGAAGTAACTCTGTCTTGTCTGAGCTGAGGCATAGTCTGTTGGCTGCCATCCATGTCTGGATGGTGTTATAGATGTTGAGTGTCGTGGAGTCTGTGTCATTGTTGCCTGTTAGGGTGAGGAGGATCTGGGTATCATCCGCGTAGTTGGTGTAGGAGACCATGGCGTCAAAGATGAGGAAGAGGGGGTGTGTAAAGATGTTATAGAGAGTGGGAGAGAGGCAGGAGCCTTGAGGCACTGAACATAGCATGATGGTCGGTGAGGCAGAGGCTAAGTCAGAGAATACTTGCATGGTCCTACCTTGCAAGAAGGAGGTGATCCAAGCAGTGGCGTTGGGGGAGAATTTGGCCGTGGAAGTGAGGTGGTGGCATAGGACATTATGGTCAATGAGGTCAAATGCCGCAGAGAGGTCAAGTACCAGGAGTAGGGCTGGTTTACCTAAGTCTCTGGCATCGTCCATCTGGTATTTAAGCAATGGGTTTAGAGCCTCAGCAGCACCCCATAAAATATCCTGACGTGTGCTTTTTAAGACGGTGAACAATGGAATCTTACTTCTTCAGATCAGCTAGCCTTGTGGAGCCCCCTCCAAGGTGGGGGCCCTGGGCTAGTTTTTTTGTTTACATATGTAAAGTGCCCTTATTTCAGTGTTCAAATGGTTTCTTTTAACTGTATTTCTGGTTTCTAGTACACCCTTTGCCATTCTGATGTACTGCCAAATGACAGGATGTATTACTCCTCGATGTTCTGGAAATCCATTTATCAATTTAGAGGGGTAAAGATTGAGATTGACCATGGAGGAATGAACCCGCTGGCTGAGCACACATCTCACCATTGAGCGGTTACCTGACTATGATTAAAGTAGAACGCAACACTAAAATAAGTGTTGCTGTTACTCTGTTACAGCAATGGCTCAATACAAACACAATAAACAGCCAATGTTTTCCTAACCAACTGCAATTTAAAATAAATAGTAGGCATTTACCATTCATCTCCTCTAAGATCTTAAAAAGGTATTTGAAGCCTATTTATTACAAATATCTTACTCTGTTTTCACTTTTCACTGTACCATGTATGACCAAAAATATATATGTTTGCAAATGTAATTCATAGAATGTTAGGACACTTACCTGGCCTTCTCGCCGCATCCGTTCCCGGACGTGGCGGTTCTACCCCTGTTACCAGCTTGGGAAGCGTGGCTGTGGGCAGCGGGTCGGCGCTCGCTTGCGTACGCAAGCCCCGCGGGTAACCAGGAACGGGTAGGCAAGCTTATGTTCCAAGCCTCGTTCCGGTGCCCGCTCGGCCATCGCGCATGCGCTGTCCCGCTAGCGGTCCACGCCTCGCTTTCGTGCTGGACGCTGTAAATAGCGTCCAGCCCTCTACTGTTTGCGTCTTAACGCGGTTTGTCCCCACTTACCGTTGCTTGGTGCCCGCATTCAGTTCCCTGCTCCTTGGTTCCTGTTTCCTTTTCCCGGCTACGGGCTGCCTTACTCCTGTTACCCGCCAGTTCCTCTCCCTTCCCTGGGTCCAATTCCTTTGGGATTAGCTCCCTTGGCTCCGTGGCTCTTAGGAGGTTGGGGGGGATTCCCATCTTGGCCTTCTCCCTCTCTTTGGGTCTCCCTGTTCCTGGGTCCATTCTCTCTTCCTGACCTCCTTGTTTGCCTTGAACCTTTTGTCACTGTGGCTCTGGGTGCCAGCCCTCCGGATTATCAACTGCCTTGGTGGATCGTGCTGAAGACCTCTCGTCCTCCAGTTGTGGCTTTCTACCGGACCGCTCCAGCTCAACCTAGTCACCTCCCTGTCAGTGCTTGCACTGTCCCGACGTCACTGTAATCCACAGGGAGGTGAGCCAGTGGCGTTGGGAGGTGATTCCAATCCATCCCTGTTCCATTAGGGTTGGGTCGGGGTCGCTTCCTAGCGTTGCGATATCTACATTCGGTTTGGAGACTACCAGCCTGGCGTCACCAGTGAGACCAGCAACCGAAACCCCAGGTACGCAGCGCCCCAGAGACGCACAGCATAACATAGAATACATTTGGAATATGGGTATTGTCGGATCTTGTGTGGTTTGAATTACAGAAATTACTAAGGTGCATTCCTAATTTAATGCCCCTTGGTATACCATAAAAAAAAACATAATTCTGGGACAAGAAACAGGCTGCTTTTAGATTTAAATCTCAAATTTATTTAAATATGTATTTAAATAAAAGAAAAACAAAACAAGTCCCCAAGCTTTATTCTGGGGAGGTCACCAAAGAGAATTATGTGTGCATTGGTAGCTGGTTTAATACCAATACTTGGCCTGCCTGCACAAGACTCAATAAAATATATTGCACTCATGCATGCATTTCATTATTCAGATTGATATTTATCTAAATAACTCTAAAATGATACTCTAATTTTAAACAGCACAATCTAAGTCCATAATCACCCTTCTGCTTATCGGTTAGCACAACATATACATACATTTGAATATATTTTAAGATTGACACTTTTTAACTATACTTTATTATCTCCACTATCAATAACAAATATTGGTATCGGAGAAAACTGCACAGAAAAATGTCATTGATGTGAAAAACATTTGAAATTAATTTGCCCTCTCGTAGATGTCTTGCTTTGGGTTTCTTGCTTGTACCTGTAAATGGAATACAAGCTATGGTGGCTTGCACCAGAATCTGCACGCTTGAATTTGAGGAGGCTGTGCTATCAATTTAAAATGCATACAATATTGAATGTTATACACCACCCATGGTAATGAGTTTCTGAAAGGACAACCCTATGACCCCATACTCTTTGGATGATATGTGTGTATTTAATTTGGGGGTCTACTAAATACAACATAAGATCATTGGTGACATTGTACTGTTCATTTGGAAGTACACCTTTTCTGTGCAAATGGAATTGCTAAATGCGTTCACAAATGTTGATTTGTATATTCTATGTTAGGCTAAGAAGCATGCACATCAGTTCACAGCCTCAGTTGTTGACTATACCTGTGTAAACCCACACAACACACTTTATATGGCTCATAGTTGACAAAATGTTGTACTATTTCAGCGTTGGGGAATACTCTCTGTTTTGCACGGTACACACAGCACAGAGAACGGCAACATGCTATTTGTTCTTATCTAAATGTAATCTCACTCAGCTTTAAGCACTCTAACAAGCTACAATATCATATTCTTATTATGCTGGTGATATTCTATCAGCCACTTTGTGGTGTGCGCACGAACATGCTGTGTGTTTTAAAATAAGTTCGATTTTAGTTGGCTTTAAATATAGTGAGAAAGCAATGGTTAATTTCACTCTAAAATATTAAAAGATGTCTATTATTAACGAGCCCCCCTTTTGGCTATTGCCGCCCCAGTCCAACCAGTCCCAGGACTTAACAGATAAATGGTCCTCGATGGCCTTTATCTAATAAGATTGGAAAATGTTTATACTTCCCTTTGAATAATTCTTTAAGGCACATAGCTAGCAAGAATCCTTAAGGCCTATCAGTTAGGCTTCCTTCTGATCTCTTCCTCCGCTATGACAACAGGTCTGACTCAGGTAAAATTTGACTTATGTGGAAGCCCAATAGCCTTCATATCAAATCCAAGCTCAGCATTGATCAATTTGGAATAGGTGGTCCCTTTTCTGCAGCCTTCACAATCCCACAGCGCCACTAATTTCTTGTGTGTTTCTTCTTATATAATGGGAAATATCCCCACACAATGTCACTGTGACATTGCACTTTTTAATTTGTTGAGCCTTTCAATTGGTTTTCTAAAAGGATACTCAAATAGAAAACGCCCCTTAATTTGAATAGGTTGATCATATTTCTAAACATGGTCCACCTGAATTCAGGGACACCTAACATGAATATGTGCAATGAAATATATCTTAATTGTTAATATTGATAATGTTATCAAGTATTAATAACTACAAATATTGGCCACATGGTGTAGAGGAGAGCCTCATGGTTTCACAATTCTCTTTGTTTTGGCTCTAAGTCATACGGTTTTGTAGTAAGAGCCAACATCTGTAATGGTAATTCGAATAGCTCATTACATTTCTGTTTGCCAGAACAATACCATATGAGCTATCCTAAAAGGCCCTTTGTAAAACCTAGTCAGTGTTTAATTGGGTAGGCTGATGGGTCTCTTTTTTTTAAAAAAAAAAAACTTTCATGGATGTTATTGATGGCCTAGTTCAAACAGTGATATCTTTAAGTGCATTTAAGCATTTTGAAGCTGGTTCTGGAAATACCAAGCACCTAGCATTTGAATATTGCATATTTTAATTCTTGAGAGGATAGTGGTTTTAGTTCCTCTGGAATGTATTTCTGTGCATTGTTAAGGATATTTTCTCTTGGAATAGCCCCTGTGGGTGGGGGCACCTCATTAAGTGTTTTACCAGGAGGCTCTGAGCATATGAGTCGTTGGGTCTGTGGACTGTGCTATCATATGAGTCTTTGTTACAGAAAATGAAATGTGTTATTTTTATGGCTTTAATTATGTAGGTCTGTTTTCTCCTGATGGCCAGGTACTCTCCTGGGATTTTAATCCTACCACCATTCAACAATATATGCAGAACTAAACAGACGTTCATTTGTAGTAGTTTCCTTGGGGATCTAGCAAAAAACAGGATTTACAAAGCCACATCAGAATATCATATGTTGTACTATACAGGAGAGGCTTGTTTACGTCTGTTGTATTGACAGGGCATAAAGTATTATTTACAAATAACTCCCAGTGATTTCTATCCATTATGTTTAACATATCTGAATAAACAGCACATTGGAAATTGCAGACTATGGGCCTCATTACACGGTAGGCGGTAGCCATGGTGCTACTAGCACCATGGCTACCCCTTACCACCTTCTGGGTCCGGGTTGGTAGTATGGGGACTTACCGGGTCATTCCGACCCTTGGGGACCCGGTAAGTCCCCATGCCAAATACCATTCCCCATTCCCATTTGAGCCCCCATAGGGCTCAATGGGAATGGGGAAAGAGCTAATAACGGTACCGCAATTTGCGGTACCGTTATTTCCTCTGAAGTCCCTCAGCGGGTCCCTTCCTTAACGTGTGGTCTGTAAGAGTATTTAGCATTATTTTCTATGCAGCACCACTGCATGGGTTTGGTGCATTGCTATAATGTGGTACAGCAAGGCATGTGTTGCCAGTGTGACATGGACATGTAAATGAAAAACAGGCTATTCAGTCAAAAACGATTTCTACATTTAAAATGCAAATATTTTTTTTTCACAGTTAAAAGCATATTTTTTTTTCTCCACCTGAAATTCCTCTGTTGCAGGAGACACATTTGAGGATTAATGAACTAACCTTATTAACAATACTAATGATTCTAACTCATTAATAATATAATGTGTTCTCCAGTGCAAAATGAAATGGAAAATGACAGGCTCTGAAAGTCATTTTAAACGCGCATCCAGATTTATTTTTTCTTTGCTTCTATCTGCGCTCTGTCCACAGTATTTGCAGGAAGCAAAGACTCGAATAAGCAGGAAATCAGTTTGGTTACAGTTGCAACTGTATAAGCCAAGCCATTGTTAATGAGAAGGAGGGTAGGACATGATAGAATTTCATTGGTTGAACTCGTTTGGCAGGCTGTAACAGAGCTTTGCTAATGAATCTCGGGAAAAAGGAGGGGAGAAGGCTTTTTACACAGCTGGGAGAAAGACCTGGATGGTGGTTGGGTATTTTCCTGATTGAAAAAGCAGATCCCAGTGCACTGCTCCAGAGACTGGGAATTCCAGTCAATAAGCCCCAGTTTGAGTGACGGCAGATGGTCATCCTTGCTGGGGTGATTTAAGAAGAATTCATTGAACCACTTCCAGAAGGCGACCAGCCGACGAACTTCACATGCTGGACAGGCCTGGTAATTATATTACAGAGTGTGGGGGCAGTGTGTATGTGTGCAAAACTATTCAGTCCAGTCAGCGTGGAAGAGGGAACTCCAGTGTTTTATCAACAGGTTTAATGTTGCGAATTGAAAATGTTCTTGCCGCTCTCTTTTCATTTTGTTACAGATAGCGTTGTTACTGTGCAATTTCCATTTATTTCTGTAAAAAGAGTAAGATCGTGTTGAAATGCAATTTTTTATAATACACAAAAAATATCTGAAAGCAGACGGATAGTGTGTTTTATTTTTCTCTTTTATTTGTGCATCTACCATTACAGTACTGATAATATGGGGAGAGGTTTAGACAGTGCAATTGTAATTTTTAAGATAGCTAAAAATAAGACTTAGCGATAGCTGTGTGCATGATTCCATTCAGTATATAAGTGTATGTTTTCTGAACGGAACATAATAATAATATAATGAAATAGACTACTGCTGGAGGTACATGAGTCAGCAGAAAGATAGGCCCTGGACATAGTTCACCGATGTAGGTAAGTTGGTGATAAATACCGCATGTTAGCTCGCTGCTGTAGATAAGACAGCGAGGACAGCCCATAGTGGCACTCCAATTGAAAATGTGGTGTTCCTGAAATGTAAGCCTGAGGCCTCTCTAGTGATCACACGAACAAACTAAGCAAAAATAAGGGGTTCTGGATATTGGGGCCACATATAAAACAAAGGAATTATGCTCACCAGAAATACCACCAATAACGCATACCAACATAATGTATACCACTAAATGTATCAGTGTGCTGAAATAATGTATGTATACTGTAGTACTATATACCAAATCTAATCTGAATGCAAAGAGTGATTATTACTGAATTATTTTCATTTTGGTGGTATGAAAATACTGCTAGGCCCCAAATCTATACAAAATACTCTACAGGTCTGACCACACGTTAAGGACGGGACCCACTGAGGGACCTCGTAGTAGGGCGGTAGGGGATTACCAGCACCGGTGCCCTTACCGCCATCCGTGTAATGAGGCCCTATGTCATGTTTCCATTTCTTCCTGCAGAAAATAGAAAGGTGCTCCATTTGAAACAGATGACATTAAGCTTATACTATGAGAAGAGGGTATGATTGACAAGTGCAATTACATTTGAAATATATTTCAGTGATGCACACTAAGTTTTCTTCTGTACTTTTAACAGGTTTATTTTCATCACAACATGGATGTTAAGGTTTTAATATGTGCTCGCGTTTCTTCATGTGTAGCAGGAAGTAAAATATTTTTATTTAGAAAATATGCTTTCTTGTGTTTTCACCATTCAATTTGGGAATGTCCCAACACCATGTCAATTGATATGGTGCAGTCCCGTCGATGAGAAGATATATACCTGCATACCACAGGGGCACTTTTTGTGTTAATGGAAGAAACATATAACACAAATTAAGTCGCAAGACACCATTCATGCATTTTTGCTTTACATTTAGGTGGCCTCCATGTCTCTTAATTTCTTCCATAACATGTAGAGTTACATTACCATGTCATCGAAGTATATTATCTGCTTAGCTTCTAAGGGCTAGACTGTCCATGTCTGCAGCATGCCCCATGTATTGTGAAGAATATGGATGTCCACAGCTTAGCAATGCCTGCAATAATTGACATTGCTAAGCATTTCAAATTATTATTGAACGTTTTCTTTGATTTTTAATAGGGAGACGTTGCATCCTCTCAGAGATTCTTCTCCATTATAGAGTAACCTGATGAACAATCTATATCGACAAGATATTGTTTCTGAATCATAATTACTGTGTTGTCTTGAATCAAATGTTATAATTGCAGTAAATGTGTGTGAAAAAACAACCACACTATGTGAACTCTGAAAGCCTGGTACCTCACATAAAGAATATTGAACATAGAATTTGTTATATTTGTCCCATACATAGATTTGTTTTTGTTGTGTCAGCTTATATAAGTTGTGTGCCTCACATAAGTTGTTAAAAAAAACAAATTACATGGCTATGGAGAAGCTTGTGCCATCTAGCGAAAAGTCTCTTCATAGTATCAGCATTATAAAATCATGAGTACTATCTTTGATGGTTCACCTTACTTGTTGGCTCTCTAGATGTTTGGTAAAATATCCAAACAGGTTGGAGTGAGCTCCTAATTTACTACCTATGCTTGTCATCATCCAGTAATCTCATATCAGTACCAATCAAGGAAAAAGTCAAACTATGAATTGGAAAACGTTGCCCTTGCAATGTGGATCATACGTAAAGTGATAGAAGAAACACAGATCTAAGGAAAAAGTTAAGGGAAGTGATAGACCAAGGCATTGGCTACAGAACAAATTGATGATGTAAGATAGCATGCAGAATCGCAATGTCATGGGGAAAAGGACCCACACTGACCATACAGCAATGGCTGAAAAACATAGCATACTGTCAGGACACAGAATCAAACTTTATCAAGCTACTACCCCTACACGCTCGACCACCCACTATATGGGGCCCCTACATCGCCTACTTGCTGTCCACTGAGAACAGTGACTACTCAGGGGAAACATCCCCAGAGCCCCAACTGAATCACATGGGCACACATCCCATCCAGAGAATGGCAATGAACTGTTAATGACTACTAAACATGCACAGGTGCATCCTGGGGGTCGGGCGAGGGAGGGGGAAGCGGTATACGAAGCACATGTTACTTCCATGCTTTTTCTTTATGTTATATGTTTTTTTTTGCTTATTGTATAATCAGTTGAATATACCAAAAATAAAGTTTTAAAAAAAAAGATAGCATGCAGTAATACTTAAATGAATGTCTCTAATAACTTACCATGTGCTTGGACAAATAGTCTCCAAAGCTTCACTCTAGGGCCTAGGCACACTGATCCCCATATTCTTTGACACATGATGGGTGGGCATTATTTTGAGTATCTTGCCTGTTACAAAATAATGGGGATGTCGATAGTAGTATTTTCAGATGTGCACAAGTGACATTGGTTTTGAGAAGTGACTGCTTTATATTTCCTTTTGGAGGGATAGAAACAATGTAAATGTGGGAATGTTCGTTTACAATGGGAAACAGATACAGCCTGTTTGCTGTGCCTAATATGGTTTCCAATGAGCTATACGGTTTTGCAGTATGTCTCTAGATAATAAATAGTGTTCTGCAGATACTAGATGGAAGGGTGGGTAAAGACAGAACTCTACACAATGATGCTTGCACAAGACAATTTCTGTTGTTGAGAGAACCTTTTGAGTTACAAGTATTTTGTCCTTGCTCCATCACTTCCTCATGTCTCTAAGCATAGGCTACTTTCAAATTAGTGACCAATTTACAACAGGGTCAATACTGATGTTAGGATCTCTTCCACTATTGTGGTGACTTTCCTGCAAAGATGTACTGTAGAAAATTATAGGTGTGACACCTTTCCTCACATTCCCTCAATATGTAATATCTCTGAACTCAAGTACAGGGATATGCTGGTTTGGAGAAAGATGATACATGAGAACCAATGACAGTATGTCACAGAGTGAGAGCACATACTAGCACACAGACAAGACAAAAAACACACATGGTGAAACTATGGTTATTATTATAGCAACATATTTAAATATAGAAGAGAAACATCCAAAGAACAAGCCACAAGAAGGTGTTTGTTAGTTGAAAGGTATGGAGTTATGTAAGAATAACATAACAGAAGTGATAAGCACATCTACACACAAGTGTAGTTACTGAAACACAGTTCTCATATGAGTTCATGTTTACAGCCCGTGTTTGTAATGTGAGGTAGAAAACACTAAGGGCCTGGTTCAAGGAAAAGTGTGCATTTCTCTTAATTTGCTCCTCACCGAGATTGACACTGCACGTCGCAGAATAGAAAAATGTGCGGCCCGTGTATTCATGGAATCTACAGCACAAAGTTACCACAATCGCAATTTGTGGCCAGAAAGGCCCCGACACGACCCCATGTAAAGCCAAAACAGACACATTCACCAACACTTCCAGGCTCCCAGGTTGCAAACACATGCATGTTAACAGTGTGTGTGGTCCCCCTGAACCAAGCCTGCATCTTGGCACCACTGTGCAGGGTCCCCCGTTACTCTAACCAGCACTCCTAGTACATGCGTACAGTTTCCTGGAAAACATTATTTTCCCAGTCAAACTGTGGCAAACTCCCATAAACAGTCCCTGAACCCCACTACGCTGTGTATGTGCACCCCTAAGTAGGATCGGAACCCTGTCTGCATGCACGCACCCCTAAATCCAACATGCAATCCTACCTCCAGAGTTGCGATCTCTCTGCGTTTTGTACGCCTGCTTTCAGGTGGCGTATACATCGAGGGCATTGCATGGGCATTTTGCAGGCAAGAGGTTGCGTGGTCACATCCATGAATCAGCTTTGTCGTGCGCATTTGTGGGCGTGCTATGGACTGCCTGTGGTCCGTCCTTCGCAGAGCCCACTTTCTGGCCTATACCTCTGAATTTTGATTGTAACACCCCCTATTCCAACCCTTTCGCAGGCTACACCCACCTCCTGTGCGGAGACTCGTGCATGACAGTCGGCCACATGCAGAGCTATGCCAAGCCTCAGCAAACTGCATGCAAGTCATGGCAATGTCTGGCGCAGTCAATTCCATGAATCAACGTACGGGATTACGCACGCAGTTTGGCGCCCAAGTTCCCTATTTTGCGTGCAAATAATTCCATAAATCAGGCCCTGAGTGTATTTATCTTTACACTCAGAGGAATTGTAGGTCTGAAGATGTTTATTGCTTCTAATGGATTACAGATGATTCACTCTGATGCTGGTACCCTGGAGCAGGCTGCACCACAGGATTCCGTTATGAAAGTCAATTTCTTCTTCTAATATTGCTTTAGAATGCAAATTCTTGGTGTAGAATGTGAGACCATAAGGAAAGTCATCATTTCTGACAAAGTGATCAGATAGTGTCCCTAGTCTGTGTGTCAGCAATTTGTATTTCTTAGGTGTGCCACCCTCGGTAATAATAACTTGAGGAATCGAAGGGCAACTACTTAGGGAATATAAATAGGAATGCAGTCACGACACAAAGGTGTAACACTGGGTACATTTTACAAATAAGGTGAAAATGAGGTAATTGAACAAAGCATTCAGGAGGACAATATCACACTACTTTTTTAGCAAAATACATGTTGGTTATGGCGATATGTAGCATTTAAGAGGCCCAACCGCACACATAAATATGCTCCATCAACAATTCCAATTCCATAAAAAAGTTTTCAAGCATCACAAACTTTCTGTAAAGTTTGCCCTATTGAAGTTGGATCTTTTTTCATTTGTAAGGGTTCCAATTACTCAGTTTTGAACAATAAGAAGTGAGACACAACAATTAGTAAACAGCTCCATCCGTCTTCTAAACAGATGCATTTGTACTCAATTGATGACAATGACCATTAAGAATGGTGTCGGCACAACATTCAATGAGCCAGTTATCTTTCTGAAAAATCTTTAGATGCGTGGAGCATTGATTTCTACCTTGGGGCCAACATGTTTCTCGGGGACCCGTACAACGAATAAAGAATGTTTTGATCTGTTTTCTTTTCGTCTTCTGTATAAAGCTCAAGCAGCAGACATCTCATTTATTACACATTTTTCAATAAGTTTGGTGTCTTTTCTGAGCAGGGAGACGCAGACTGCCTTCTTTCTGCCAAACCCATTACTCCTGTAGCAAATGACGATTAGAACCTGGCGTTCGCCTTTATTACCTGCTTTGCGATTCCCAGGGTGTTTCTCTGTAGAACATTGAGGAATGAGATTAAAGCAATCATGTTTAAGTTATTTTGGCAAGTACAACGGAATGGCCATCTGAAAGCTCCTTCACACACCCGTTAATTTGAATTTTCCCTGGCACAGTCTACATTTCGTTATAATACCGTTAACGTTATTAGAACTGAAATAAAGGTTTTACGTTCATATGTTTTAAATGAAAATGTCATCACAAATAACTAGGCCTTGTTTAACTCTTTTAGCTTTTGAAAGTTAGCACACGATCAGACTCAGCTGGTTGTGTCGGCGGACCTGTAGAATTTATTCTCATGGCTGAATGAACGCACACGTATATGTAAGGATCAACGGTAATAAATAAGGAAATATTCTCATGTAAATAATTCTCCCACCCTTAAACACATGCATACTACACATGTGGAGAACAGGCGACTTACACAGTGAAAACATACCAGCTAGTTTAAACGGCAATGAGTTTGTACAAAATCTTGTGTGTCCAGGGAAGGGATGGGACATTGATAACCTGTTTGCATACGTGAATTGTAAGTAGTTAAAGACAGGGGTGGACTGGGAATCAAAATAAGCCCTGGGCTATAATTTTCAAAAGTGGCCCCATATTACACATTTTCAGCAAGCTCAACACTTTTCCTATGGGATCATTTGGAAATAACAGACAAAAGAGTCCTATGATGCAGAGGTCTACCAGGAAATCTCCAGAGATCTCTATTGGCCAGTCCACCCCGTGTTAAAGACAAGTGAAACCTAGTATAATCACCGTGAAATATTAATGCCAACAGCAGTGTGGGAACTCACAAATCACGAGTCAATGGCTTGCTCCTGTTCTCCCTGGTTTGTGATGCCACTTTTCCGACTGGGCGCAGTTCTGAATTGAAATACCAGCAAGTTACTAAAACCTTAATGGTGGCTCTTTAAAAACAGTTCTTGACAGAGGAACATACCCCTCATTTTTGTGAACTCCTACTGTATTAGAGAAATACAACCATTTTAATTATAGCTGGTACATAGTCGTGAGCACTTTTACTTCTCGGGGCCTCATTACACGGATGGCGGTAAGGATTTACCGGTACCGGTAAAATACCGGTACCGGTAAATCCTTACCGCCTTACTACGAGGTCCCTTTGCGGGTTGGGGGATTTAACGCCTGCTTTTTGCAGGCGTTAAAAACCAACCGGCAAAGGGACCGAGGGAGCTAATTACGGTAATTCCCCTTTCCACCAAGGCGGTGCCGGTATTTTACCGGCATGAACCATGGCGCTAATAGCGCCATGGTTCTCTGCCATCCGTGTAATGAGGCCCTCGGTCTTTTAAATAAGTGCTGATTGTTGCTCTTTCCCGATTTTAATGAACCACTTGCTCTGTGCATGCTTTGTAAAAGGATCCTAAAGCATTATATGCGAACCAGCAAAGAAGAGTCTTGGCAGCATTTTATATGTTGCAATTTTCTATTGTATACGTTGCTCTTTTGAAACCGACAACAGCCTGCTAAAGCCAGGGGACAGATTACAGAAACGTTGCCCCCATGCAAGTGTAAATTGCACGGTATTATCACAAGGGCAATGTTATAAGCACCATAAGACGTATTTCCAATGCATTTGTTCGCTAGGGCAAAATGTGCGCTAGTGGTAATACCATTCTGTATTATCAATAGGGCAAACTTTGCCCTGGTGCAATAATGAGCCCCAGACGTCCAAGTCAAGTATGGTGCGCAAAGAAGTGCACATACACAATAGTTATGGACTGCTTGCTTAGGCCTCGTGAAACATTTGCACTGGTATCAGAGTAAGTGGCAATGAAGGTGATCAGAACGTGTGCATAATCCAACGTTATAACCTTTCGATCCAAGTAAGCTGTTGGCTTCTCCAGTTGCCTTTTCCCTGCTCCTCACTTCCTTATCCGCCATTTCATTTGTGTTTATTTACCTACCTCCTTCACCCTCCTTCTTCAACTAACGGCATAGGACTAAACTACAAATCCCCTTAGCATTGTGGTTCTCTGGGGATATATTTGCATTTCAGGCGTGTGAGTGCTGTGCGAGAGGGACCAGCTGGTCTGTGGTGGTCCGTGGTGCTCAGTGGGACCTTCGAATCCCGATCCGGATGTCATGTATACGGCTGCGGTAAGCTGTCATTCTTCTGAAGTTTGCAGGTAATGGCATCGATTGATGCTGCTAGGGTGAAGTTAGCCACACAAGCTGCACAGTAGAGTGCTTTCCCATTAGCAGCAGCCGTAGTGGTGCGATATCTCAAGGAGGCTGAAACTATTTCCCTATCTCAAGCTGCCATCTTACATCCCCCTAATACGGCAGCACCCACACATTTTGGTACCAAAGCAGTAGGTTCTTTCTAAACATTCTCTTTGTTACCAATAGCTTGCAAACCCAATCTTACTGAGCGACTTGCAGATGAAAGAAATAAGTTAGACCAGACAATTATACTCACTATGAAGGAGAAGGCCTAAAATGGGACGCAGGGAGGCACTGAATATGTTACTACCAATTTGCCACAACCCAGGCTACCAGATGACAAAGACATATGTGAAGACAAACACCTTTACTCGACGTAATGTACTTTTATTGAACACCAGGTCACTCTTGGAACATGGTCTAGATGTTGCCACTTATATTGTTGAGCAAGATATTGATGTCTGTGCTCTTACTGAGACCTGTTGTCATGCCGCAGCATGACCTACGCTGACTATGGCTATTCCTTCTGGCTATGACATTCTGCGTCACGATAGACTGGATGGAAGAGGGGGTGGAATTGTCTTTATTTTTAAAAGCATAAAGTGTTTAGGAAAAGATTTCAAACATTGCTGTTTACATAATGCCATCATAATGCTTGGACAGTAGTATCACTGCCGCCCTCATGCTAAGTGCGATATGTTTGAGACTTGGCCTGTCTGACTGTCTTCAGTGTTACATGTTGTCTGCGCCCTTAGAGCCCTGTGGTGCACGTTACAAATATTTTAAAGTGAAGTAAAGTACTACACTGCTCCCGGGTTGCACCAGCCACAATGGAAATCAAAAAGGAGCTCACCCAAGTGCTCCCTTTCCAAATTCCATGGCAGTGAGTTTGAGTCATTTTTATGAAAATACCTATTATCCAACTGGGTGTTTTTCAAGGATAGTACTTTATTTATTTATGTTATTAGATTGTATAGCGCTTCTATACAAAGAGCTGCATAATCCTAAAACTGCACACAAGTATAAGGCACACATAGGTGAGATTTACAGCCAAACAGAATTGAAGACATCATACAATTGGTGAACTGTTGGAAAAGCCAAAGACAAGAAATTGTTTTATAAAGAAGACACCTATTGTTGAAATAAAGCAGTGAGGGCAAATAGAGTGATGTGTATCCTGACCAACGTGACTCACTCAGTATTGAAAATAAATAGTGAGGGCTAACATAGCTATATGTGTTTTGAACAACGTCCCTCACCATCCAATACTAACCTCATGGTTCATCCTTGTGTAAACAATGAGCATGTGTATAAAAGTTGAGACAAACTTACTTGGACATAGATTGGCATTAGTATGATGTTTGTATATTTTATATGTTTTTAGTTGTTCTAAAATACTGTGTATACTGATTAAAATATGCATTTGGTTTTCTAAATTCCCTGTGTATCTCTATCTAAATTGTATATGACAGCTCTATGTACTTGGTGAAATGGCATAAACACAACTTAAACGTATGAAGAATGGGCAGCCGTAGTGTGGAATTGTTGTCTCTGACTTTATATTTTGGTCCTCATCCACATTGCCCCCAAAAAACGAGGACCTTGTTTTGCTCATCTGTAGTATATCTAGGGTAAGTCATTTCAGAATTTGTGGGCCAGATGTAGAAAGGAGGGGAAATGAGACAAAGTGAAAGCAGGACATTGCACCTGAAATAGGGAGAAAGATGATATAAAGAAATAAGACTAGAAAGGTAGGCAGGTGCAAGACCATGTCCACTTTTACATTTGATAGAAAACAAAGTGATATTCAAACCTGCAATGGATTGGTAACCAACATAACTGAGCTATATATAATGAAATACATGAAGAAAAACTGAAATGAAACAAGATATTTACAGCTGAAGTCAAAACGGACATAATTTGATATTGAACACTAAAACCAGAGTAAAAAATGAATCATACATTGTGAGCCAATTGTTGCTAAGAGGGCGCATACCTGCTCCTGTGAGTTTCTTCTCTTTGTTATTAATAAGTTCAGTTACATAGATGTAAAAGCCCTGCCCAGAAAACCTCAGTCAGTCTGTTCCTGGAGTAGTCTGATTGTGCCAGAGGGTTGGTATTCTATAATACTGCACATGGCTGGAAGCCAGTAAGGTTGATGCTGCATTAGTAGATTGCTGGAAGTGTGCAGGGCGTCCTGTTTTCTGGTATGCATGGGGTGGGTGAGCCGGGTTGACAGCTGGAGGAGGCGTCTGGTTGGACGTCTGGTGGAGATGACCAGACCAGGTTGGCTCGGGACCCTGGTTGTCAATATAGGGGTGGTTGAGGTGCCTAAGGCTGGATGCAGAGGAGTGTAGAGTGTACTCGGGGGGACAGTGGCGTGGCCATGAACCTGGAAAGTGCTGCACCCTGTGGGCGGATATCTCACAATGCCGAGACAATAGTATCCTGTATGATTATATCATGACAATTTCTCTGCCCTCTCCATGCCTTTACCTAACCTGGTCCATACCATTCTTCTTTTCTCCCACAGTTGCTAATCAGCATCCCCATTCAAGGACCCCATCCACATGTATATTTTGGTAAGACCCTGCACCAAATACTGAGTGTCCTAATTCCAGTGATCAGTGCTAACTAGCATCTAAAAAAAAAGTAAAAAAGAAATGAATGCCCTCCCTCCACTCCCCACAACTTGCAATGTTTTCCTTAGTTCCTGGATCTCTTTTTGTTTAAAATGCCAAATGATTTGGTAAAAAATATTTATCATTGTCTCTCCTGTGCATTTGAAACATTACTGGTGTTCAACATGTCACCAACACAACTCACCCACCACTCGCCCAATACAACATGGAATATCTCCTGTAATATCACCTCATTGAAAAACATGTTGTGTCGTGATAAGTAATGGAAATTAACTTTGTCACAACAAATCACTCACACATCACCACCAAATTGTAAGGCCTTGATAAAGAGCTTCAGTCGAAACACGTGTTGGCTTTCCTCATGTGATTGTTGATTAAATCAAGACTGAACTGACATTGAAGTGTCCTGACTCTGGACTTCATTGAATCAACCTCATGTGATTCTCATTCATGAATCCAGTGCTGATACAATTCAGGGTTCTGCCATCCTACTTACTCTAAATATGGGAATCTGCAAGCTTTCCCTGTGAAACACTGTAAACAGGTAGCAGGATAAATATGTCATACAAGATAACCAACAGAGCACAAGGGTTCATCCTTTCCTTCAAGCTCGCAACCAACTACTATAAATACAGAAACTGACTAACCTGAGGGTGAGGCTAGATTATGCTGATGACACACAAATCTTGCTCCCACTAACTGGGGACCATGAGCAATCTCAACACCCTCCAGAAGACAAATGCACTCATCCAGGCTTGGATGGTGGTTAATGGGCTCTGTCTCAATGGGGAAAACACAGGAATCGTATTGGTAGGCCCTAAAGAGTCCCTAAAAAAACTTGACAATAAATACAGCAACTTTAGCATGGAGAATACTATAATCACAGTCTCTGCTGGAGTAAAGATCCTAGGTTTATACCCTGATTCCACCTTGTCAATGGAAAGACAGGTCAGTACCATATCATCCTCAGCTGCACTCACAACAAAAATGATCAATGCAGTAAAACCACACTTATCATCAAAAACCTGCCTCAACATTGCGAGAGCAACTATCAGCGCAAAGATGGATTACTGCAACGTCCTCCTCCTAGGTACATCAGCCAAAAACCTTAACAAATTGCAAATCACACAAAATAATGCACTTAGAGCTGCCCTAAGCATCCCTAGGAGAGAGCATATCTCTCAGGCTAGACGAGATGCCCACTGGCTCCCAATTAAAGAACACATACTGTTCAAAGTGCTAACCATCACACACAGGTGCCTGTCTCAATCTGCCCCCACCTATCTAGCGGAACAAATTCATCAGAGGCCCTCACACAGACAAAAAAGGGACCAATACACACACCAACTCACAGTCCCTACCTTCAACAAAGCCAAAGCCGGCGGTACCAGCTTCCAAGTGTTAGCACCAAAATTTTGGAACACCCTACCACCCAGTCTCTGAAAGGAAAACGCCCTCATGGAATTCAGAAAAGCTCTAAAAACTAAGCTAGTCAACTAAGACTGTTACCTTCTTGTTCGTTCCAATGTAAACAGGGAACTCGCCTATTGCATTTGTAACTGTTAACTTTCTTATGTCACTCTTACCAACCCGTTCAAACTGTACACAAGTGAATATTCTGTAAGAGGGCCACGATGACTCAGGGTCGCTGTGCCCTTTATAAATTGAAATAAATAAATAGATTCACAGGGAGCGGTCTCTGAAACCATTTCGACTGCAAGGGGGATGAGGCAGGATTGCATTTTTACCTCCTACCTCTACAATCTGTAAATATTAAACTTGGGGGATTGTTTTAATCAGATCTGTTTTATACCTCAAAAGATTGGAAAAGATAAATGCCGATGGCTCTGTTATGTTGACAATGTCCTTCTCATGGACAGTACCCAGGTGAGTCTACAATGACTATTGAATGGTTTTTGCTCATATGCTGTGTAGAATAAGCTAAAAGTGAATCCTTCCATGACTAGCATATTATGCTTTAATTCATCTAGGCAAATCTCTACTAGATTTTCTTGGATGTTAAATAGGGATTTGTTGACAGTTGTGCAATCAGCAAAATATGTGGGGTTCACTTTGGTGAAGGCTACAAATAGAGCTTTGATAAAGGATAATCTTATGAACAGAGGATCACAATTTGGAGCACAAATGCATGCAATTGATGGAAAGTTCTGTCGATTTACGTCTTGTCTTTTGTTAACTTGCGTAACTTAAATGTCCTTCCTGTTCTTCCATATGGTTTGGAGACAAGGTCTCTGTTTGAAATTTTTGATTTTTGTAAACTGGATGGAAGAGAATGGCAAAAGGCACTGAGTTTGCCAAATTGTGTTACCATTACGATTACACCATATAAGTTTGGATTGACTTCTGTGAAATTTTTGCTTCTGTGAAAGTAAATCCCATTATTTAGGAAAATACTCATGGGAACAACAGATTCTCTATATCAGTTGATGGGTAAGGACATTTTAAAGATAAATGTATTGAAGCCCTGATTAAATAGAATTTGAGCAAAGAACTTCTTATAACAAACGCTGTTGCTAAGATATTGGATGCAGACTGGTTTGACATTTGCGGTCGGCGAGGCTCCTATAAACTGACAAGAGATCTATGTTTTGAAAATCTGAGGGGAGGTAGTTTGTCATCTTATATTATGCAGGTGTCCGGATGACTTCATAATGAGGACCTTTTTAAGATTAGGACTAAACCACACCCATACGAGGGAGATTGTTTGTATTAATAATATGCAGAAAAATAGTCAGTGTAGATTTTGTACAAATTGAAGTAGAGTCGCTTAAGCAACTTTTTATCTTTTGTACCTTCCTTCAAGAAAAAAGAGTACAACATTTTCCAAAAGTGTACACAATGTGGCATTTTTAAATGATTCTTCATTTTAGTTTTGAATGTTGGGTGGTTTCCCAATCTCTTTTGCGATTGAAGCAATATAATTTTTAAAACTTGATGAATGATGTTATTTGTGCTATTTGTGTTATTTGTGCAAGTGCATTTAAACATAGAAATGTACCCTTACTAATAGTTCTTCTTTTAAGAGAGTGATCACAGACATGTAGGGTGAACAGATATCTGATTCTATAAATCTGTCAATTAATTTTAACACATTAAGGTTTCCTTAATACGGAAATCCTAGGACTAAATCTGCTGCAGTTCAAAACTTTCCACTCATATCGTACATTTGCTGTATATTTCCACAGGAAGCATATTAATGGAAATGGCAATTCTTAACAGGTAATTAAAAACTATGAAAAAAGAAGAAAAAACTATCAACTCTAGATTCATAAAAGGTGTAAATCATATATTTTTAACAAACGGTATTACAAAGAATCAATGTGATTACAATTCCAACCAAGTTCATAAAAAGAAACTAAGTATATCCACATGGCACATACAGTGAAGAGTTCAAAAGTATTGTGAGATAAATATATGACAAGAACAGAAACAGTAAATCAGAAAGAAATGTCATTTAGTTAATTCACTAAAAAAGCATATGTAACAAATAATGGGACGCAAAGGGGTGGGGACTTTTTCTTAGTGGTCCCTTATGTAATTGTTTCTGTACAAAGCAGTTAATGCTGCAGGGCCTTTGGATATAAGATATCTTTTATTCTTGCCAACGTGAAGATTAAGTGTTGGAACAAAATAATGAGTTCCAGGGGGCAAGGATGCATGTGTTCAGTTGGGTTCCCTGTCTTCTTCAAGTTTCAGCGGTAGTCTATTGAAATAGGTCCGCCTTCATCAGGGCTCCTAAGGGGGGGACCCTGCCGGTGCTTCAAATCCCAAGTGCTCAGGTACAGGCCACACGGAGATAGACACCAGGTAAGACAGAAGCAGTCATGTGAATGGCCACTGGGGTGCTTTAGTCAAAAAACACACATCTGGGTATTTTCTGATGTAGGTACAGAGTCACTGCTTTGGTGTAATCCAAGTAATTAGATGGCAGGTACACGTGTTGAGGCAAAGCTGGCTGATAAGTGATTCCTAATTGTGCGGCATGGGAAAGTTGCTGCATGAGTCAGCAGAAGAAATGAGCAAAATGAACGCTCGATGCACGCCATCACGCCCGTCCCACTTGGAATGCTTGTGCTAGTGAACATGTGTTAGTAATGTATAAGGATTTTTTGTTTTCATTAAGCATTTAGCGTAAATTAATACAAACGTTTTCTTTGTCATCCTTGTTACCCTTTCCAACCAAGCCAAACGGCCGAAAATGCCCATAAATCCACTTATTTATTGGCCATTTCCAGTTCATCATTTTATTTCTCTCCAGTTTTGCTGTTTAATGGCTTTGTTGTCTGTTTTACGTTTGGCTGTGTGAAGCAATGTCTTGGCTATGGGCAATTTATTTCGATTGTATAAGGAAGGTATGATATTTTATTGTGATTGTTTTTGATGTCATTAGGAAAAGGTTTTAATAAACTAATACAATAAAAATAAAATGGCATTTACTACACAGGATAACAGGCCACAATATGCCTCATCTCCTTCACTAAAAAGTACATATCCTTTTCTCCTCACAACAGCTTTCTTTACTCTGACATAATCTTCTGCCTTGACACCCTTGCATATGACATCTCTACTGTTGTGACATCGGATATTTGACTTAACCCAGACTTGTTTCGTTCTTTGTCTTACCCTATTGGTGTCCACATTAATGCCAGCTGCTCTTCATAGCCAAGGGGGGCACACACTTGCATATCCCTTACTTCCCCAAAGGAAATCACTGTAGTAGATTAATGGGAACACTGATACACAGGTGCTACTCACTCTAAAACCTCCAATTTCTTGTTCATGCCACACACACACCATCCATATAGCATTATTTAGACAAATGTCCATCCACTCTACTGCACTGTTGGACTCAGAATGGTTCAGTGCCTTTTTCTTGTGTCTCACATCACTCTATGCCCAATGCTCCACCATCAATTGAGACATTTTCCAAATACCCTTCTCACGCAAACACATCATTCAACAGGATGATAATGGTATGCAAACATATCTCTTGCACAACTTTCACCTCTACCCACCTGGATATTGAGTCCACCAACACAATGGTAATCCACCCTTTACCACTGCCCTTTTCTACAAGGTGTAGGATATCCATTTCCACCTCCTCCCCCACCCCTTTTGTTGCCTCAGGAACTAACATTGTTTAGACATGTACCATCAAGTTCTTACCAGATTTCTTGCAATCCTCTCTCTGAGTAAAAAAAAACAACTGTCCCACCAATAGTTCAATCTTAGGACAGCTTTTGTCCATCAAATCCATATTTGGCCACTGTGAGTGATGGTGACTAACATTTCTCTGGGAGCCCAGTGTGCTACAAGTTTTTCTGATCATGATCAATAGTGCAGACCTAACTGTACGCTCCTTTTGTCTCTCATCTACCAATATTTTCTATTTGCCACAGTATGGGAATATTTGTTTGGGTACTTGTCTTCCATATAACCCATCACCGCCAATACAAGGTTGTCACTTGCTACTTTTCACACCCATTAATGATGGGTAATGATTGCATTGTGAGTAAAAATACTTGTTCATTCCCTCTACACTTACCACTTTCCAGTTGTGAGGTCAGGTGCGACAAGTGATTAGCAAAGCTATCGTTCCACCCGGCTAGTACTTCCAATCAAAAAACATGGACTGCATTCACTCCACCAAGCCAGTCATTCACCTGAACACCTTAGACCCTCTTTGATTGCAAAATAGCTTTTAACGTCTCAAGATCAGTCTTATTATGAAATCTGACCCACATTTATATGAGGAGAATTTATTCACAGTGAATGACATCACAATTCTTCTTTTTCAAATAACTTTGTTCCAGTCCCTTCAATAACCTCAATGCAGGAACTACCACAACCTTCTCACTTTGCACTCATGCCTGGACAACGCTGCTCCTAAACCTGCCTCACTGGCATCTACCGTAATGATCCATCATCTTGCACCTAGTATCAAACTCACTCACAAACGTCTCACACCACACAAACTTGACACAATTTGTTAACAGTGATCTCATATTATACATTGTATTTCTGTAAAGTGCCAGATGAATTTCTGATGAATCTCAATTGTACCTAGGAATCATCTTAACTTGAATTTGGTTGTTGGAGTCACAATCTCTCATTTTGCATCAACGCCATCTTTATTTCGACGAACTCCTATTTTCAAAATCTTATGTCCTAGGTACTTGCTTTTTCCCAAATACACAATTTTCTTTCTTCAGCATGAGCTGTCCCTTATTTAACACTTAGTTGCAAAACACTATCCAGTGCCATATCTTGATCTTTAAGGGTCCTACCACAAATCAGAATTTTGTCGTAAAACATTGTACAGGCCTTGTGACCCAAAATAGTTTGAACATAGCCTTTTGGAATAGCAAGAGGGCCAATACCAGTCTAAATGGCAACCTTCAGAAATGGAGCACACCCTCATGGAATAGGAGTTGTTTGAGGGTGCAAGGGTGTACAAGAAATACCTTGCAATCCTCAAAGGAGCACAACATTTTTCCCGATGGCAGTTAAGGGGTTTGCTTTTAGCACAACCCACTCATTCAGCATTGTTAAGTCAATGCACAATCTCACCTGACTCTTGGGTTGTGGTCCTCAGCCAAGGGTAACACTCATTCAATGAAATTCACTCTTTCTTTTATTTCTCTCTCACACACTGACTCCAGTTCTCTTTTGACCGTCTCCCTCAGGGCCACAGGCACTAGCCAAAGAGTTGACAGTACAGACACTGTGTTAGTATTTAAAAGGATGCTGTGTACACACCCTTGAGTTGACAAACTTGCTCAGTATAAATTGAAGGATATGAATGCACATTGTACACATTGTCATTCTTAGAGGCAAGATGAATGATTTGCTTGATTGTATTTGGGCCTAACTGTATGTGGAGTTAATGTTGTTCCTTCCACTCAAAAAGAGATACTCCCTTTTTCATCACATACACTGACCCAATTCCTTCATGACACTTGCACTCTAGGCATGCCATCGAGTGCCCAAACAACACACTCTTATCCATGTTGTTCTCGCCCGGATTGATGTCATGAGGATTTAGGTTCTTTATGTTCCCTCTGAGAAAGTCCTCCCATACTTATCGAGCTATGTATTATATTTGCCAAAGAATCTGCTATTGTCTGCACCTGAGCTCCATTGAATAGCAACATAAAATCAGACTGTCATAGTCATCCTCGTCACCCTCACCACTAACATTAATTTGCAACACATCAGACCTAGTGTAGTCCTTGTCTTCTAATGAACAAAGGTGCAGTAGCTGTTTCATTCACCATCTTCACCCTTTTCGAGTGGGAGCATGCCATCTTGAAAGATACCACAGTAGTTTGCAGAGTAATTTGCAGAGTGATACCATCTTTCATACTTATGACATATTCCTATCTCCCACAGTACAGCTTGCCAAATGGGTTTTGCGCCTACATCTAAAACACAACTTTTCACCTAAAGGCGCCTGCTTTACCACGCATCTATGTGATCACTGCGCGGGCCGTAATTCCGCCGACAAAAATGTTGATGACCAAAAATGTCGATAAATCACTGTGGCCCACATCCCCCATTGCCACATCCCCTGGCCACTTACCTTAATGGTGGTACACACCGAAGTGTGCTGCTGACTTCTCTCAATCCCTGCAGCATCAGTTCCCACCCACTTGCGTGGGTCAGCGCTGGCGCGGCAGGTTCCTTTTTTTTAATTTCTTTTTTTTCTTAAACTTTCTTTTCCCATGCTCTCGATTTAATGGAAGCGGGGGGTACCACTGCAGCTCCAACCCCCATCACCATGACTTAGAGGAGCAGGGGCCACCCCCGGAACCCCCACTTCCTTTAGTCGCAGTAATTGGGGTCAGCATTATTTTACTGCGCAAAGGCATAGTTTCATACCAAGCTACATTGTGTTGTTGCAGTAACGGTATAGGTCCCTTTACCACTATAAGCAAAGCAGTGCTGGGAAACCCACTCTTCATTCTACATATGGCCTCACTACAACCCAGCTTGATAACTCTGTCCTACACCTTCAGTAGTTCTCTTGAAGGGTCTTCATGAGAGCTCTTGGTAAGGTGAGCAACACATGCACTAGAATACATAAATCTCTTGGCAATCTGAATTACGTTTTCAAAATTGGGGTCATTCTTTAACTACAATTAATTAGGGCAGGTTTGACACCAAAACTGCAAGAGAGAGCTAGGTGACTGAGGGCAGTCTGTACAAATTGACCTTGCTCGCGCTTGTGAATCGCAGAGTAATATCTCTTTAACATGTTGCTAATTTTTGGGATTATGATGCAGCTCTGATTTCTTTAATAGTATGTCTAGGTTTTGTTTTTGTTTGTTGGTTTATTATTTGTAGGGCGCCCGAAACCCTTAGGTAGCTGGGAGCACAGCATATCAAGATTTCTTAGAGCATGGTTATAGTCTGCAAGTTACAGTTAGTTTAGTTACATACATTATATACAGTATATACATTATGTACAATTTTTTGCATGAAGGGTGTGGGCTGTTGCATAGGATCATAAGGGACTCATTAGGAGTTTCCATTCCTAAATCGTCATCTGAGTTCCAGTAATGTTTCATAAAGTAAATGTCCTTTGCATCCTAAGCAAAGCATCAACAGAGAGACTAATGTAATGTTTGGTCAGACACTTAGGGCTGGCCGAATTTGTTAGATTTCGTCTCACAAGCCACGGAAGCAACATCTTTTCGATTTCATTCCACCTCTCCCCAAACCACTGTTTTGCTACCGCCACATATCGAAAAGAGCATAGCAATGTTTCTCGTGCCACTGTGTGAACCAAAACGAGCCACACAAAGTTTCTGGCAAAGTTGCATGAACTCTGAATTGATCAAAACAAGCCGCGTGAAGTTCTTGTGCATCTAGGTGAATCAAAAAAGAGCCATACAAAGTTTCTCGTGTTGCTGCACAAACTGAAAAGAACCATGCAAAGTTTCTCATGTCGCTGCGCGAACTGAAACGTGGTATGCAAAGTTTCTCCTGTTGTTAAGGGAACTCCCTACAAATCTAAAAGAGCGGCACAATATTTCTAATGATGCTGCATGAATCCAGGTTGAATGAAAACAAAAACTACACAAAATGTTCTCGTGCTACTGTGCGAACCTTGCACGGATTGAAAACCAAGGGAAAAGTTTCTCATGCCGCAGCGTGGAACTAGAACAAATCGAAAAAGGCACATGCATAGTTTCTTGTGCTGCTGTGCAAAGCTAGCACAGATAGGGGAAATCTGCACATAATTATCCTGTAACTTGCACAAAACTAGCACAGAGCTAAAAAAAAATAGCATGAATCGAAAAACCATGCAAAGTTTCTCGTGGCATGAATTTAGCATGAATTGAAAAAAAAAAAGACCAATGCAAAGATTCATCTCACTAGGATATCTCAGGGGCAACGTGCTCGCCTTGGAAGCAAGATGAAACGGAGCAACTCAGGTTCGATCACAGGATTCGTGGTTAGAAACCTCCGGGTATTAAGCGTGTTATAAATAACCTATCATATCATACACAAAACTAGCACAGGAACAAAACACCACGCTCTGTGTGAAACCACACAAAACCGGCTGACATTTCAGCGGTGGCGAACCATAACACAGACATTGCAGAACAGGCAGATGCGGATGGAGTGCAAATTCTGTAATTTTTGCTTCGCAGGCAGAAATGTCACCTACCCCTCCTCTTCTGATTGATGGTACACATAACAGAAAGTGTTGGGTTGTTGTTGGTAATAATGTTCAGTGTGGCATGTGATAAACAATATATGCAGCTTTAGCCCACTTGACAGTATGATACACAGCAGTTTCAATCACTGCAGAAATGTTTCAGTCCTTAATATATTCTCCTTCATTCACATGCATGCACAATTCTGTGTTCTTTTGACTCTGTAGCTCAGCAGACATTGTTTCTGATGTTAGAGAGGCACCAATACAGCCAAGACTTGTCTTCCGGGCCCCTCAAAGTACTTCTGTGCACTACACTGGCATTATAAGGTCCCTTTCTTGAACATGACAGAAGGAGGTGTTTTGCTCTGAATGGTCTCTTTCAATCTTGGACCACCAATCCGAGCATGCAACCCTTACCCCATATAATACAATACTGTATGTAAAGCCCAGACAACCTTGGGCACCCTCCCCCTCTCTTGACCCGTCCAACTGCTGTCCAAAGAACCTTCACTCCACAGAATTCTGACTTCATCACATTGTGGAACAGAGACCTGTGGTGCTGGTCCCTCAGAACCCCTCACACTTTAGCAGGATAACATTTACAATACTTTAAAATTGTCCCAAAACAGAGAATCCAATCATTCCAGCAGCTTGAATACACAATGAAGAAGAGGCATGAGACAATACTTAGAAGAATTCAAAAGGTCAAGATCTTTTTTTAGAAAAGGAAACATTGTAGCCTATTTAGAAATGATTTGGAAATCACCAGACCGAAGGGAAGTGTTGAAAACAATCATAAGATAAGATACAAGAAATGGAAAACTGATTTAAAAAGAGAAAAAGATAAAGGATCAGAAGGAGCACAGGCAAAGACAAAGCAGTTGAAATTGTGTTTCCTGACTGAGTTAAAGAGGAATGAGTATCTTCCAATTGTTAAACAAAATAAGAAGCACTACATTTATAGTCCAATGAACTTTAAAGTGAAGGAGCAGCAAGCAACATTTAAATGGTAGACTGTCATTGCAATCCCTTAAGATCCCTGGAATTCCATGGACAAGAACGTTTATATTTAGGAATAAAAGCAGAAGTTAGACAATGTCAATCATAGAAGATTGGATAGTTATACGAATAGATTAATTTAATGAGTCACAGTTAATGTTGACGACTCCTTAAGTAAAAGAAGAGAACATAAATGGACTCAACTAATGACAATATTAGCTTTAGTGGCAGGTTGTTCTAACAGGTAATGATCGTAATGCCTTATTATTGGCCCTTACTTCACTTGGGCCTGTAAACACAAGCAATGGGCTAGCACCACCTTGTATTATCCAGCAGATAAGTGTTCCTAAATATAGCATTTCTTGGGATTTGATGAACGTATGAAATAGTACCACCAACCTACAGTGCTTGCACCATTTCTGATTGAAGAGTAACATACCCAAAACAGTAGTTATTAGGAATGTTGTGGGAGAAGGTATGACCTGTTTCTTGGCAAACAAATGGTTTCCTCTTCTGTAGAAAAAGGTCATCTGAATCTGGGAAAACCTACATAATGTGTGCATGTAGCCCACATATGAAATGCACAATTGAAAAGATGTGAGTTGGGAACTTGGCATCTGGGATACATTGCTGAGCAGTATGAGAAAAATAGTGTTAACAGGCTGCAAGTAAGAATGTTGTTAACCAAACAATGCGTGGAACAATATAGATGATGCTGAGTGTGTCCCTGGGTAAAATCACTTGTTCACATTTACCATAGTAATTGTTGCCCTGAGTCTGTAAGGTTATTTAGCGTGTTACAACACAGAGTACAGCACAGAGTACAGCACTACTGCACAGGATCAATGTGTAGCATGTTTATTTTTTTTTATGCAGTACCACTGCATGGGTATGGTGCATTGCTATGATGCAATTGTTTCAAGCTATGTGTTGCCAGTGTAACATGGGCATATAAGTGAGGGCAGGTTATTCAGTCAAAAACGATTTTTACATATAAAATGCAAATCATTTTTTTTCACAGTTAAAAGCACACATTTGTACATTCAAAATGCGCACTATTTTTCACCTGAAATGCCTATGTTGCACGAGACACATTTGAAAATTAATAAACTAACCTCATTAACAACTAACCTGATCATAACCCACTAATGATAATGTGTTCTCCAATGGAAAATGACAGGCTATGAAAGTCATTATTTAAACGCACATTCAGTTTTTTTTCTTTTTGCTCTGCTGCTCTGTCCACAGTAACTGCAGGAAGCAAAGACCTCGAATAAGCAGGAAATCAGTTTGGTTACAGTTACAACTGTATAAGCCAAACCATTGTGTGCAGAGGGTGGTTAGGGCATGATAGAATTTTATTGGTTAGGATCCTTTGGTAGGAGGTAACCAGAGTTTTCTTGTATAATCTCGAGGAAGAAGCTGGAGAGAGACATCTTGACACAGCTCGGAGAAGGACTCGGTTGATAGCTGGGGATGCCTGATTCCTAAAGCAGATTCAACTTGGTTGCAGAGACTGGGATTTCCAGTCAACAAGTCCCAGTTTGAGTGACATCAAATGCTTGTCCTTGCTGGGTTAACCCCTCCAGAAGGCGACCAGCCAAAGAAGTTACATGCTGAACAAGCCTGGTAATTATCTCGCTGAAGTGTGGGGGCTGAGTGTGTGCGAAAATATTCAGTCAGTGTAGGAAAGGAGATTCCTGTGCTTTACCCACGTGTTTAATGTTGCAATTTGAATTCTTGTTCCCCGCCTCTCTCTCCTCAGTGTATCACAAATAATGCTGTTACTGTGCTATTTCATCTATTTCTGTAAAAGATTGAGATCGTGTTTAAATGCAACTTTTATAATACACAAAAATATTTGAAAGCAGACGGGTGGTGTGTTTTATTTTCTCTTTCCTTTGTGCATTTACCAATACAGTGCTGATGATGTGAGGAGATGTTTAGACAGTGCAGTTGTCATTTTTAAGGTAGCTTAAAATAAGATTTGGCTGCAGCTGTGTGCACAATGTCATTCAGTATGAGCAATTATAACTAACTGGGTGTGTTATAGTCTGCCGGAGGTCTATGAGTCGGCAGAAAGGGAGGCCCTGGACATAGCTCACCAGACGTAAATAAGTTGGTGATAGATACCGCATGATAGCTCACTGCCGTAGATAAGACAGCGAGAAATTGCTTATGGTGGCACACTAAAAATGAAAATGTGGTGTTCCTGAAATGCAAGACTGAGGTCTCTCTAGTGATTACACGAAAAATCTAAACAAAAATAAGGGGTTCTGGATATTGGGGCCACAAAAAAAACAAAGGAATTATGCTCACCAAAAATACCACCAACCACGCATACCAACCACGCTGTTAGGCGATCCCCTGCACACCAGTCCACTCCACGTCAGAACATTGCACACATTCCCCCAACATCTCCTCCCACGGATGGAGGCTCAAGTGATTCGGTGAACCCAAAGGACCGAAAACACCGTACCAGCTTTGGTGTACGGGCTCGATTGCAACCCTTTCTGCATTGGCAATTGCCTTGGAGAACATATAGCAGAAGGGGCGGCGTTACGTCTTCACGTCGGTCACGTGATCCAGTGTGGCGTTCCTCACGTGACCTTGGTGGACGTCACATGACCCAGAGACACACAGTATAAAGGTCTGAGAGACAGAATGCTCATTGCTTCTCAGCTGTCTTCAGACCCTGTTTGGCGTTACGAACTGCTCCTTGTTACTTTGATCACGGAACACTACCTCGGACTCCTTCGGACACCCCTTTGTACCTTCGCCTGGAACTGTGTACCTGTTGCCGGATTTCATCCCCTGTTACCTTGTTGAACTACTACGCCATTTCACTTCTGGGATTCAAGTCAAGCCCTCTCTCCTACAGGTGGCTAACCCCCCATCCACGCTCACCTGCGGTTCTACTATTCCAGGGACCGCCGCATCATCTGAGTCTCGAACCTCTCTACTAGGTTACCTGGGTTTCCCCAACACCAGATAGGTAAGACTCTTTGGATCCTATCGTTTACCTGATTGTATTGTAATTGCCTGGTACTTAACCTCGTTCCCTTTTGACAGCAGCATCGGTGTTCCAGAGGTTCCGTGGAACTGGGAAGACATCTCTCACCTGTGGCCTCAAAGGTCGCACAGCGGGTTTCTATTAGTTCCCCTGTGCGTCACTTGGGGACGGAGGTCTCATCGGTCTACACGACTCTCAAGTCAGAACAGACTGAGAAGCCGTTTAGTCGTGTTTGACGATGCAGGGATCCACGGAAGAACCCATAGCTGCCTTAGTCCAGGCATTTACAGTATTAAGGGCGGACATGGCCGCCGCTAACACGGTGATCCACCAAAGGTTAGATTCCATACAGAGTGTTCAGCATTCCCTTCCCGCAGACCCTGAGTTTGGAGATGCTAGCTCCTCAACTACACCTCCTCCCTTGGTTACTACTACAGTCCCAACTCCGGTGGTCCTCCCAACCCCTTCCCCCCTGGCTGCTCCTGAACGCTATCAAGGTGACCCCAAGAAATTCAGAACCTTTGTTAATCAGTGCAAGTTACATTTCTTATGCAGACCGTTGGCCTTTCCTACTTCCACTGCCAAAACCGCTTTCGCCCTTTCCCATTTAGCCGGGACAGCTGCCGCTTGGGCTAATCCCCTGCTGGAGAATAATAGCCCAGTCCTTTATGACTTTGATCTGTTGGTTCTAGAGATGTCTCGAGCATTCGATACCCGACACAAGGCACAGTCTAGGGATTTGGAGTTGTTAGAATTAACTCAGGGTAGAAGGACTTTGATAGACTACATGACCCGGTTCAATCAACTAGTTGCTGAAACATCATGGCCAGAAAACAAGCGGGCGGTGGTCTTTTATAGGGGGTTGAGTAACATCATGAAAGACGCTTTAGCAGTGATCCCTTCTGTGCCCACTCAGTATCAGGAATTGGTTGATTTCGCCCTGCAGATAGATGCACGGCGATCGGAGCGTAGAGCCGAATTGGGGGTCTCTTCCCATCCTACTCTTGCTAGTACTCCTGCTCCCAGTACAGAAGAACCTATGCAAGTGGGAGGTTTACGTAGTCCTATTACAACATCTGAGAGGGAACGTAGGAGGGTGGATAATGCATGTTTTTATTGTGGCACCACTGGACATTTTGTGAAAGAGTGTCCTCGACGTCCCAAGAAGAGCCAGGTTTTTCGGACAGCTCGACCTTAGATCCGGAGAACAGGTCGAGTGTTCCGTCATCATCTCCGGGTACCCCTCTTGCCTTTGCTCGTGTTCAACCCATCTCTGTAAAGGCTACTCTATGTCCTTCTACTGGCCTTCTTCATGCAGTCAATATCATCATTGATTCAGGTGCTACTGGTAATTACATAGACATTGATTTGGCCCATTCCCTCAACCTACCCCTAGTGGTAAAAACACGACCTGAACATGTCCAAGCCGTAGACGGCTCCGCGTTAGTTTCTGGTCCTGTTAGACACCAAACTGCACCTCTCTTGTTGAACATACAAGAAATTCACACAGAGACCTTAAGTTTTGATTTGATTACCACACCTCAATTCGGTATCATATTAGGGATTCCATGGTTACGTGAACACAATCCGCTGATCAATTGGCAGTCAGGCACTGTGCTCTTCGAGTCCGAGGTCTGTCAGAACTATTGTCTCCCGGTCCATCAAACCACTGACACACCTTCTCGGGCCTTGGGAGCCTTAGCTCAACTCACGCTGACTGTTGACGATCCAGAGATTGTGCTTTCTCATACTGTTGGAGGCTTGGTGTCTGGGATTCCACCTGAGTAGAAAGCATTCGAATCAGTTTTCGATCGTGGCTCTTCCGAGGTACTCCCTCCACATAGACCATATGACTGCCCAATCGAAATACTTCCTGATTCCACTATTCCTTCGGGCAGGATCTATTCCTTATCCCCTTCGGAGGAACAAGCGTTGAAAGAGTATGTACAGGACGCCCTTCGTTTAGGACATATCCGCCCCTCTACTTCACCAGCGGCAAGCCCTATATTTTTTGTGCCCAAGAAGGAGGGGGATTTACGTCCTTGTGTGGATTATCGACGTCTTAACGCTATCACAAAAAAGGATAGATACCCAATCCCGTTAATCACACCGCTTCTAGATCACTTATCACATGCTTCTATTTTCACCAAGCTTGACCTACGCGGCGCATACAATTTAGTGCGCATTCGCGAGGGAGACGAGTGGAAAACTGCTTTCTGTACTCGTTACGGATTGTATGAATATCTAGTCATGCCCTTCGGCCTATGTAATGCCCTGGCTACATTCCAACGATTCATGAATGACATATTCAGGGATATTCTGGATGTATACATGGTTGTGTACTTGGACGACATCTTAATCTTTTCTCGTAGTCTTGATGAGCATGTAAAGCATGTCCGAGAAGTACTATCCCGTCTGAGAGAACATTCCTTATTCGCCAAACCTGAGAAATGTCAGTTCCATAAAACATCTGTTGAGTTTCTGGGTTTCCACATTACCCCTGGGGCGTTGTCCATGAACGAATCTAAGGTCAAAGCAGTATTAGATTGGCCAGTACCACAAACACTCAAGTCCCTGCAGGCCTTTTTGGGATTCGCCAACTTTTATAGACGTTTCATTTCTTCCTTTTCCACAATTGTTGCCCTGCTCACGGCTCTGATCAGTCCTCAGGTACCCTATCGTTGGCAGAGAGAACATCAGGAGGCTTTTGAGGCTTTGAAAACCGCCTTCACTACCGCACCAGTACTCCAGCGCCCCAATCCTGATCTTCCGTTCATAGTTGAGGCGGATGCCTCTTCTTTTGCTCTCGGTGCGGTACTGTCTCAAACATGTCCTACAACAGGCAAGTTACACCCAGTGGCATACCATTCCCGTAAGTTTTCCAGTACTGAGACTCATTACACCGTGACGGAGAAGGAACTCTTGGCTGTCGTGGATGCCTTTCGTGTTTGGCGCCATCATCTTCTGGGGGCTAAACATCCCATCACTGTATACTCAGATCATCGGAATTTACAGGACCTGGCTTCATTGAAGTGCATTAATAGCAGACAGGTCCGATGGCATCTTTTCTTTTCCTCTTTTGATTTTCATATTATGCATCGTCCTGGCACTTCACATGGAAAAGCAGATGCCTTGTCACGTTCCCCGGGGGGGGTCGAGTTGCCAACCTTCCCTGACACCGTTCTCGGAAAGAGTCATGTGATTTGCCTTTGTACACCCTCATTGTCATTATTAGACTCGGTCCGATCCTGGACTAGCAATCATTCCGATCAGTTGCGGGAATGGGACCCAGTGTATTCTGATGGATTACCTTTCGTACATGAACGTCTGTTCCTTCCCACACCTGACACTCGTAATCTGGCCCTTGAGTGGTCTCATGATGCTCCCTTTAATGCCCATCCCGGTCAAGAGCGCACTTTAGATCTTCTCAAGCGTTGGTGTTGGTGGCCCTCTATGACGCGCGATGTGGAATGTTATGTCAATTCGTGCGCAGTATGTGCTCAGACTAAACATCGAAGGGGTCGACCAGTTGGGTTGTTACTTCCGCTTCCGGTACCTCCCAGGCCCTGGCATACGTTGACTATGGATTTTGTTACCAATCTCCCCAAGTCGAAAGGTTTTGATTCCATCTGGGTAGTGGTGGACACGTTCACAAAAATGGCTCGTTTTGTTCCTTGTAAAGGCATTCCTTCGGCCCCGGTCTTGGCGGACTTGTTTTTTGAACATGTGTTCATGTTATTCGGCCTTCCTTCGGTCATTATATCCGATCGAGGATCACAGTTCACCTCTCGGTTCTGGAGGTCGTTGACGAAATTACTGGGCATTGATACCAGGTATTCTTCGGCCTATCATCCTGAGACCGATGGGCAGACCGAAAGGACGAATCAATCTATGGAGCAGTACCTTCGCTGCCTTATATTGCAACATCAGACCTCCTGGTTGGCCGTTTTACGGCTTGCTGAGTTCGCGTACAATAATGCGGCTCATTCAGCTACTGGTTATTCTCCCTTTTACGCGCTCTACGGCCAACATCCCAAGGTCTTGCCGGTCCCTGATGCTTCTAGTTTTTCGAATCCTGCGGCCACGACATGTCTTAGGGATTTGTCTGCTGTACATGCTAGTACTGTGGTTCATCTCACCGAAGCAAAGGCTTCTATGAAGGCCCGTGTGGATGGCAAACGTCGAGCTGCTCCCCCTCTGGTGGTGGGTTCCAGGGTCTGGTTGTCTTCACGTCATCTTCGCCTAGTGGGTTGCCGGAAATTGCTACCTCGTTTTGTCGGCCCGTATGTGGTCTCTCAGATTGTGAATCCGGTGGCCTTTCGTCTAGTGCTTCCTAGTTCTTGGCGTATCCATCCTGTGTTCCATGTCTCCCTCCTCAAACCTTGTCCTGATTCCGTCCGTCTTCGAGCCCCTGTTGTGCCGGTGTCCTTGACCTCTCCTGATGTCTTTGAGGTGTCGGCCATTTTAGGGTCCAGATGGTTTAGGGGTAGGCTCCAATATCTGGTGGATTGGAAGGGTTACGGCCCGGAGGAGCGTTCATGGGTTTCCACCTTAGATCTGAACGCCCCTCGGTTGGTGGCCCGCTTCCATAGGGATCATCCATCCTGCCCACGGGGTCGTGGGCCGTTGGGGGGGGGCTATGTTAGGCGATCCCCTGCACACCAGTCCACTCCACGTCAGAACATTGCACACATTCCCCCAACGTCTCCTCCCACGGTTCGAGGCTCAAGTGATTTGGTGAACCAAAAGGACCGAAAACACCGTACCAGCTTTGGTGTACGGGCTCGATTGCAACACTTTCTGCATTGGCAATTGCCTTGGAGAACATATAGCAGAAGGGGCGGCGTTACGTCTTCACGTCGGTCACGTGATCCAGTGTGGCGTTCCTCACGTGACCTTGGTGGACGTCACATGACCCAGAGACACACAGTATAAAGGTCTGAGAGACAGAATGCTCATTGCTTCTCAGCTGTCTTCAGACCCTGTTTGGCGTTACGAACTGCTCCTTGTTACTTTGATCACGGAACACTACCTCGGACTCCTTCGGACACCCCTTTGTACCTTCTCCTGGAACTGTGTACCTGTTGCCGGATTTTGGACTTCACCTCGACTTGTCTTTGGATCATCCCCTGTTACCTTGTTGAACTACTACGCCATTTCCCTTCTGGGATTCAAGTCAAGCCCTCTCTCCTACAGGTGGCTAACCCCCCATCCACGCTCACCTGCGGTTCTACTATTCCAGGGACCGCCGCATCATCTGAGTCTCGAACCTCTCTACTAGGTTACCTGGGTTTCCCCAACACCAGATAGGTAAGACTCTTTGGATCCTATCGTTTACCTGATTGTATTGTAATTGCCTGGTACTTAACCTCGTTCCCTTTTGACAGCAGCATCGGTGTTCCAGAGGTTCCGTGGATCTGGGAAGACATCTCTCACCTGTGGCCTCAAAGGTCGCACAGCGGGTTCCTATTAGTTCCCCTGTGCGTCACTTGGGGACGGAGGTCTCATCGGTCTACACGACTCTCAAGTCAGAACACACGCATACCAACCACGCATGTCTGTGTACTGAAATAATGCATAGCCACTGTATTATTATTATACATAACCCAATCTGAATACAAGGAGTGATTGTTGCTAAATTATTTTTCGGCGGTAAGAAAATACCACCAGGCCCCACATCTACACAAAATACCCAACAAGTCCCACTATAAATGGGCTCAACATAAAAACAAATTTGTGAGGCATGTATCCTTTTTTTGCTATTTAGTGAAATGAGGTAGCAGATAGAAACATAATTACAGCTTGCGTCAGTCATATTTTGAAAATATGATGGCACATTCATACCCTTTCTCAGAATTGTTCCTGCCTGCGACAGACAAAAAGACCTAGCTAGCACCTATGTGTGCCCTTAGTTTAGCCCATGGAAGGAATCCTTCTTGAAGTATTGGCAAAGCGAGTATGTCTGGCTTGTATTAAGTGTTGTCTAGCATGTAGATGATGTGCTGGTGAATAGTGGATGAATGTGTCACTTGCCTAAGGGTGCTGGTGTCTGAGTGTTTTATGTACATGGTCAAATAAGTGGTTTCATGAATCACGGTAGTAATGCATAATGGGGGGAATCCGAATCCATGCATTCTCACACATGTGTATCCTTTGCAAGGGCATCTGCTGGTGATTAGAAAACATGAGGTCGGCAATCTCAGTTCAATCGTTGTGGGATTCTTTCATGTTCTCTGCAAGCTTCTGCTGCCAGAGATAAAGTCCTAAATATTTGGAATTGGAGGACTATACCTCACCATTTATCTGCATCCCTTGGTCTCACTGTAATGCATATGTTGGCTTGTAGATGAAACACACAATTAAATCTGCATGTAATCCTTTATGCATGTTTTACCATCTTTACATGGATTGGCTGTTACTCAGGGCTTTCAAGAATTATTCTAATGTTTCACTGTTATTCAGCAAGCACAACAATATATTGCCTAATAAAAAAGCCTCTAGAGAGCCTATGTTACACAACAGAAACAGGAAACATTTGAGGATATCAACCTGAGACTGGCGATAGAGACAGTGTTATTTTCTGTTTCTGGTGCTCACTCGTATTCCTTGCTCTTATAGCCTAAAAGTGCAGGATTGTGGCAGATGAACTACACATTACAATGTTGGTTGACATATTGGTGAGCTACAACATCCATTCTCCAGTTAAACATTCTGTGCACCTTTAGAATCTATGCACAAGTCAGCGCCTAGAATTATCAGTTGCAAGGCATCTTCTACCATCATTTTATGGAGAAGAAATCAATCTTTAGTTGCATTGTTTGGATGGAGCACAAAAAGCATAATCATTTAACAGTGGTATAATGCAGCAGGAAAGTTAAAGCAACATTCAAACACATTGGGCTTCATTACGAGGTAGGGGTAACCATGCCGATATTAGCGGCATGGCTACCCCCTTACCGGGTCCGGGTTCCTTGAATGAGGAATTACCGGACCATTATGACCTTGGAGGGCCCAGTAATTCCCCATTCAGGGAACCCAGACCCTGAACATCCCCATTCCCATTCGAGCCCCGTAGGGCTCAATGGGAATGGGAGGGTGCTAACAACGGGCCCGTTAAGGATGCCTGGCGGGTTCCCGCGAGCAGACTCGTAATGAGGCAATAAGGGGTTGACGGCTCCGGCACCTTTACCGGCGCTGTTAACCTCTTACCGCCAGGGTCGGAATGACCCCCATTGTCTTAAAAAACATTATGCATCAAATATCTCTCGACATTAGGCAGTTCCACTTGCTCTTACTAAATATCTGTCCCTATAAAAGAGCTCTCATAATCATGAACTCATTCTGCATCCTAGTGAAGCAGATTAGCACAAGGGTCTCTCTTATAGCTATCTTCATGAACGTTGGCAGAGTGATAAAGGTCTCTGTAGCCAGACTTTACATCACTGATCAAAAGAAAAGGAGGGACAAAAAGTCAGCCCCCAGAGGCTTTGGTAATTAGCCTCCTCAATACATATGGTGTTATTATTCCTCCTGCTAGATAAGGACTTCAACAAAGATGCCAACTTTTAGGTGGAGAAATCCCAATGTCTTCTTCCATACATCCTCTCACTCTACATGGCCAACTGACCAAACTAAGCAATGTCGGTTGACAACCTTCATTGAAGTTTTGGGGTGCCTCCCTCACGATTTGATTTTCATAATATTGATTCAATATTAAGACAAAAATACTCTTCACAAAGTATTTTTGAAGACTACACAGATGATGACCCAATGCTCAGTAAAGGGTTTCTCTGTAGCCTGCAACTGAGAGTGGCACAAAAATCCTCAACCAATAAAGATCTCTCACAGCCAAATCACTGATCACACCATTCAACTCTATTTCTCCTCCACCACCAGAGCCTCTGCCCCCTTCTGGTTTTGCACATCCCAGCAATCTTTGCTACCCCCAGCGCAACTATATGCCCATTGGATAATCACCTATCTACAGCCCTCCGATGCTTACCAGCAATGGTTGTTTTTGTAAATCCCATTCATAGTTTGTACATACATACGCATATACAGACATGCATATAAGAAGTTGTAACAGTTGTAAAATTAGACTTCAGCAATAATCATTCAACATGCTGAGTTAATGTTCTAGCTTTGCCTGAGAACTCATCACTCAACGTTCAATTAATTCCTCATCTGATGTGGATGCCCTGATAATAGTCAATATCATGATATTACAAACAGCGCAGTGTATGTAAATTACTTAAAATTAATAGTGTTTCATTTGCTGAAGCACCAACACTAAACACAATTGGCCCGATTCTGAATATTTTTGTTGTTGCTAGTGATGAGATAAGCTCCTGGTGATGAGCGTGCATCTCCATGCCACAACAGAAGAAATGCTCTGGCTGAGTGAGTACCTTGATGAACTCTCCTGAGTCCTCCAAGTTGACCATGTGACCCCATTAGGCAGAGCTATCCTCTCTGCTACTGTACAAAGCCTCTATGTTGCAGCCAGCTCACTGTGCCACTGGCAGGGCAACATGTGTGATATTTTGGGCTAAATGCACATCGAGTGATGCTTCCAACCGAACTCCAACTCCATCCATCCCAACCCAATTCTAAGTGCGACCTTCATTTTTAAATAGTTTATATTTCTCCCTGTCTTTGCAACATGAGGGCATTCTGTAACTTTTCTTTTCCCACGTAGGCCTTACTACTGACTGGAGATACAACCTCTCCAAAATGGCTGCCTCACCCACAAGCACCAGAGTGCTCTGGGAGTACAGCCTGATGCAGCTTTGATTGGCTGCATTCACCTTCAGACCTGCCTCTTTTCTCACCTAAAGCTTTCTTCTCCTTTAGCACTATCACACCCTGCACAGCCCAATGCCTTGAAGGTCTTCCAACCCAAGAAAAGACTTTCAGTGGCTGCCTTTGGCTCCACCTTCTCTCCTAATTTGACTCCTATGGCTGACTCCTACCCTGACAATAGCACTCATTAACCTTCATCTTTCCATCTCCAACACTCTCAACATTCTTGCTCCTGTCATTAGGTTCTGACTGAAGCCTGTAAAAAGTGGAGCCGGTAGGCGAACCCCTACCAAAGGCCCACGCTCAAGACCCCTGTCTGAGCCTGTCCGGGACTGGCTGGGCATGCAGTGATCCCCCCTGCCTTTCTTACATCACGTCACTGTTGGAAAGCACATGCACCACTATGCTGGAACTTCATCCATGGGCCCCGGATTGTGGCATTCCCTTCTGCCATCATGTATGTGCTGAGTGTACCTCCGTTGCCTGCATCATCCCTCCTTGACTTTCACCCTTGGCCCATCCATTCATTGTCACTGCTCTTTCTCAGCTGTCTTTGTCATGGCCATACTTCTTATTGCTTTTCACTCCCTAATGTCATAACCTTCACTGCCCAACATCTGTACTGCTGGGCTGCAATACCTGTGTCACTTAATTTTAATTTAGGTGTGTTTTCATCCTGCATTGTCTGTGACTGTTAGTTTAAAAATCGAATGTGTGTTTTCATCCTGCACTGTATGTGACTGTTAGTTCAATATTGAATTTAGGTCTGTTTTCATGCTGCATTGTTTGTACACCTGTAGCTTAAAATCGATTTAGGTGTTCACATTTTTTTTTGTTCTTGAGACTGCAATGCTGGCCATGCCTGTAGCCCTCTGATCTGTCTGTTTTCTGCTCCTTACCACTCAGTTCCCATAGTTTCTCTTGACCAGTCTTGTTTGGATTTCCCCTGTGTGCCTCCTGCCTATTTCCCCCCCAACCACGTACCACAGCTGCTCTGCCTGGTTAAGCTGACCACACTCTGTGCCCACTCTATGGCACTTACCATCTATCCTATTTTCTCAAAGTGCTTCTCTATCTCCTACCCTTCACCTCTCACTTTGTCTGGCAGGAAGAAACTCAAGAAGGATACACTGGGCTCCAATTCAGGCCTGTCTATCACTGACACCTACGTCATTGCTTACCCCAGAGAGACTCTCACCAACATCCTCTTTGTCGTCCCTTCACCCGACCTACGGACTCTTCATATGGTTGCTCTGCTCTTTTCTTACTCATCCTCAAACATAAATAGTAGCACCCACTGGGAGGTCCTTCTTGCCCTCTTCTTTACCTCTACGGTCATCATAAATGTCTATCGGAATGGTACCATCTCAGTACAAGGGCCTCAATCCAACCTTCTACTTTTTGATAGGCTCCTCCCTCGGCTTATCAATTTTGCATCTTCCTCTTCACAGGCTCCCTTGACATCTGCCTCCATGACCTCCATGGCTCCCTCACCTTCTCCTGACCACATGGCCTCACCACGGCTCCCTTGCCACCTAGAACCTGTCTAGCCCCCTTGCCTGCACTCTCCCCACTGACATCCTTGTCATCTTATCAAGGATGTCTGTGGGGAGCCTAACAATATAAAACGTGTTGGAGAATAGATTGTCAACTTTGTTACACATTATTTCGCCAAATAAAACCGTACTTATAAGAACCTGTAAATGGTGGTTCTCAAAAGAGATCAGCATGTTATGGTGCTGGGTCAGAAACCTTGAAAGATAATGGAGAAGTTCATCTAAGCCAGAATTAGAAATTCTGCTCAAACAACATTTGCATCTCTAAAAAAATAATCTTATGAAATCCAAAAAACAGTATTTAGAAAATAAGATTGGTAATGCACTAACTGTTCTCAGTTCTAAATGAGCTCAGTAGCTCCCCTGGTGGTCACTCCATTATTAATCCTTCATAACACGTGGTAGAGAACTGTTAATTTTCTACATTTGGACCATTGCGGTCTCAACCCCCTGTCCAGGAGAATAAAATGGGCTAAGTTGGACCCTGTGGATACACAGTCTTTGTAAAGCAAATAGTGAGGAATGTATGCTTATCCTCTCAAATGGACATCCCCCCGGCCCCATAATGTCAGCATCATAGAAATTCTGGGACACTATGTCGAATATTTTTTAAAGGGATTTCAAAACGGGGAGCAAGAAACTGGAAACCTGGTTTGACGAATCCTGCCGGTCAGCACAGAAAAACCTCAAAGTTATCCAGGCTGCAAAAGATAGCACCCGGCAAGATATAATTGCTTCTCGGAAAAGGAAGTCCTACCTAGATGAGCAAGCCTGGGAGGAACTTCTTCAGGCTGTACAGTCACCAGATTCCAACATTTTTTGGGAATTTGTGGCTAGTGGGTCCCCCACAAAAGACTGAAAACATGCAAAGAGAACATGTAAGTGCCCTGGCTTGGTCTGACCATTTTAGCACCTTATATAAAGCTCATCCATCTCCTGGTTATGATGGTCCACGTGGCTCTCCCTTGCGTTTTACAATTAAAGAGGTAGAGTTGGCTATAAGCAAGCAACTCCCCAATCGTACTCCCGGACCGGATGCCAATGCGCTGATATTTTTTGTAATGAGGTGGATTTTTGTGCCCCATTATTAACCAAGTCCTTTAATGCATATTTAGAACTGGGCACCTATCCGGCAACATGGGGACAGGCTATCATTTTCCCATTTTCAAGAAGGGTGACCCTGGTAGGCCTCTTTCCTATCATCCGATTTCCCTTTTGGACACCTCATTCAAAATATTTGGTAGGGCATTCTTGGCATGGCTTGAACAATGGATCTCCAACTCAGGGGTACTTACAGAGACCCAATATGGTTTCCGCCCAGGTTTGGGAACTAGGGACCAGGCCCTGAATCTAAACTTGGTGGGTGCTTCATCATTATATGTTAGGGGCGAGCCACTATATTTGGCTTTCATAGACCTGAGCACCACATTTGATAAAGTGGACAGGGCAATGCTCTGGGCCGTGCTCAGGTCCATGGGTTCCCCCGAGGATCTGGTCAAGGTGCTCCAAAAAATCCATGAAAATACATCAGCCTGTGTGAGATTTGGTGATCAGGGACAGTACACAGCTTTTTTGAGACCTTTTTGGGCGTTGGCCAGTGTTGTGTTGTGTCACCAGTACTTTTCGCTTTGTATATAAACGGTGTATACCAGGCCCTTGACAATTCCAAGTCTGACTATATTAGGATAGGAGATGTACCCCTTCCTGTCCTAGGCTATGCTGATGACATGGTTAACATAGCACATACCCCCATAGCCTTACAACGCCTGGAGGATGTTTACACTAAATTTATGGCCACACACAAACTCTTGGTGAACTCCAAAATATCAGCTGTTATGGTTTGCAGGAGCACAGGTGTCAGACACCTCAAGATGTGGAGGATACTGAGTGGTGGAGAACCCATTCATAGGGTCACTAGTTTTGTATACTTGGGAATTTGCTTTACTGAGAACTGGCAAAGGTTTGGTCATGTGAACAAACAATGTACGAGGATGAGACAGGCATTGGGTGGCTTGTCCTGTTTTCAAAATGATGTCTAGGGCACCCACTCAAGACAATTCTTGAAGTCTACAGAGCACAAACCAAAATAGCCACCAACTATGGGGCTTGCACTGTGGGGCTTTGAAAAGATTCCAAGTATCGAAAAAGTTGAGAACATCTTTCTAAAAAAACTACTCGGGCTACCGCAGTCAGTGCCAAATTGGGTGCCCTCACATTGGTGATGAATGGCTATTGGGCCCCCTTGAGCATTGGCTGGCGTTATGGTCAAACCAGAAAGCTGTTCTTTCACATAAAATCTTAATAGCACTGGTGAGAAGTCCCGCTGTACAAAAAATACTGTGGTTTATTTATATTCAGAAATGTGTGAGCCAGTTAAATTGTGCTAGCCTCATCTGTCCTCCAGCCCTTTTTGACTCTGTGTGTTGTGAGGGCACACAAGCAATTGTTTAAATCCATCCTTGCGTCAAACTGAGAGTCCTCTGCTTTAGGAATTAGTGCAAATAGAAGGCATGTTGTTCTAACCATTGCAGACACTATTCAGCCGTATTTGTTACATAGTAATAAACCTTATGAGCGTTGGGCACTTACAAGAGCGTGATTTGACTGCCTTTGGCTGGGGGCCCAACCTAAAAATTGGTGTCATAATGTTCAATCTGAGGCTTGTCCTTGTTGTCAGTGCTCTGTGGAGGTCCTTTTGCATTTTGTGCTGTTTTGCCCAACAAATATGGACTTAAGGAGGAAAACACTCTTGCCATTACTGAGGTCCGCTGGACTGTCTCAAGCCAGGCCGGCCCTCTGCTATTTACTTTTAGCTGCCACACGCCTGTGGCTTGGGGCTCGGTGGACTATTTGAGAAAGCCCTGGCATCGGAGAACTAAAATCATCTCTCAAAAATTGACTGAACACTGATAATTTAATGATTATCCAGGCATCCCCTCGTAGGATGTTAATTGGCAAAAACACATGCACTTTTTACATTTTGTCATTTTATTCAATGTGTTTTTATCTTTATGTCATGTATTTTGTAGTGTATTTCATCTTGCATTGTTCTTTATGGAAAATTTGTTTCCAAATAAACGTATTGATGATGATGATAACACATGGTAGAGATACTTGCATTATGCCAAATTCCCAATAATGTCAATCTAAATTCCACATATGGGCTTACTATTGTCTGAGAACACAAGCTTATACTTTGCACATTCAGATTCCATGGTGAAGTAAAAAAGTGTTTTTTTTTCCTTTCAATTAAATGCTCACCCTCACCAATGGATTTAATGCCACCTAAAGCAGCCAAGGATATCTCCAATATAATACTAAATGAAATACATGGACTATTCTGCTCTTCTCTCTGTAACAGTATTGTTCCTACGGTGTGTAAACTAGCAGTTGTAAATCTGCTTTTGAAAAAGTTCTCTTTAGATCCCACAGACCATGGTGATTCCTCCCCCACCCCTTATTTTCCATCTGCGCTACCTTGCAAAATGAATTAAACGGGAGGTGACGCAGCAGCTGCTGCCAACTGTAGAGGAATCACCTTTCCTTGATTCTTCCAAGTTTAGTTTCAGTCTTGCACGCATCACTAAGTGCATTCCAACAACCATATTGTCTCACATGAGGAAGGACATCGATGTGGCTCCAGGAGGGGCCCCGACCCTGCTTGATCTATGGATTATCGTGAAATTATTGAGAGTAAAATAGCTACTGAGAAATGGCCACATTTATTTTCATCCCATTTTTTTTAATAATGTGGGGGAGACCCCCTCCCCCCCGCTTCTCCCTACTTTAACCTATCCCCTTGCCCCACCACACATCTATTTTTAATAAAAATGAACAAACACACCTTACTAATGCAACCAAATTAATGATGCAATTTCTTATCAGGTGATTTTGTATTCATTGATTTCTGCAGATACCTTGATCTATTGGTGACCTTCCACAAATTTCATTACCAGATACTCCCTTGTGTACTGGTGCTGTTTTAAAATTATAAATGTCACAACTAATGCAACATTCCATTTTTTCATCTACAGATAAACCACTGGCAAAAAATGGGGTACCATGGGTATCAGCACGTTCACCCCTATTAATTAACACATACACTTGCTCTCTCATTAACATAATTCGACAATCCTGGTTGTAATTCTTTAATCACTCTGATGACATCAAGATTCTGTTGAAACCTTCAGCTGCTAAAACAACAACGAACAGAGTTGAGAACTGCTTATGTTTCATTAAGAATTGAATGGATACATACTACTAAAGATAAGGCAAGCAATACCAAGGCACTAATTGTAAATGCAACCTTGCACCCTTGTCTTGATACTTTTGACCCATGACTGACTATGGTGGAGGAAATCAGAAATCTAGTGGGTGTGATTGACTCTAATCTGGCTCTGGAGGAACGGGGAGCACTGTATTCTAAATCCTGCTTTTTTCATCTGAAAAGTCTAAGGAATCTTTTTCATCTAATATCGTTTCTCTATCAGATTATAACTGTAAATGCATTTGTGCCCTCCAGGCTGGATTTTAACAACAGCGTGTATTTCGGTCTTTGAGCAAAGTTTATAGTGCTTCAACAGAGAGCACAGAAAACTTCTGCCAGAATGCTGCTGAAACTGAGAAAATGTGAGCACATTTCTTTGGGTTTGACATATCTTCACTGCTTACCATTAAAGAAATTGATTTTTTTTAAATCAATGTGGCTTGTTCACGAAATGCTAAATGCTTCCAATCCTTCCTTTTTGAATGAGAAACTTGTACCTTAAAGCTCACAGTGTTCTTTAAGATCACAATCCAATCGAACAACGTGTAATGCCTGGTCGCAAAAGGTATCGGCTTTTCTATGCTTGCAGCAAAGCAAGGGAATGTTCTTCCACCGTCGGCTTCCCTAATGGAAAGTATAGCTTATCTTAAGAAAAGGCAGACAGCGTTCTTGTTCAGTTCTTGGTTATTCATTATAATCATTCCCAAATATTGCCAGTGAAACTTGCACCAATTTATCTGTCGATCTAAGATAGCCATGAGCGAAATTATGCACATTATAAAGCTCCCAAATACAATACAAATACAAACCCTGGGATAACAACATACGAGTGGCAACAAAGTTAGTTCATCACTTGTAAAATACTTTGTGGCATCCATAGTCATTTGTTGATTTTAGATGTGCCCAAGCAACTTAGGGCATCTTAAGAAATAACTTTGCAATCCCTTCTTAGGACTTTCTGGTGCTCTGAGCCAGGAAATTCCTCTAGACACTTAAAGATCCCATGAGTTTGTATATGATATGATAAGTCATTTATAATGCACCTGTACACAAGTGTCTCTAGGTGCAAAATACATATGGCCCTATTTATTCTGCCTCCAATGATTGGCATTTTTAAAGGAATGCTGGAGACTCAACTACTCCTAATTACCTCTGAATTGTTTGCACTTTAAAGGTGAGTTGCTTTCTAGAAATACTTGGATGGGTTGCCCTCTGTTTTTTCAGACAACACCATTTATGAGCGATGGCAGTGGCACATTGTTGTATCACTATTGGAAACAAAACAATTTAACGGACATATGAAATCAACAATGCTCTACACAAATGTGTTAAATGTACAAATGGACAGGGTGAACATCCAGTTTAGCAAACAACAGAAAACCTGGAGAGTCTGGTGACCACTGCTGGACCATCTGTTATTATGTATATGTGTCTGTCTATATTGGACACAACAAGCATGAAAGTGCCTACTTACGTGGCAATGCTGACATTTTTGGGCGCAGTCACCGTAAAAATATGAACTGTGTCTTTTTCCAGTGGCAATGCACACATTTATCATTACTCTGGGAGTCATGACATATATTCAGGCACAGCCAGCAGGATCAATTGTTTTACTGTTCATCCTGGCATATATCGTAGACACAGGTATCAGGAATATATGCGTTGCACAGGCTCTGCAATATATTGTGCTTGTAGCATCAGGAAAGTGTGCTTCTGTAAAAAAAAATGTCTTATAACTGGGTACAACCAGAGTAAACACGTGTACTACAGAGCCATGCAGACATATATTGTTGGCATAGTCATCATAAACATGTAGTTGCAGTGTCAATGTTGATATATGTTGTGGGTATTGTATGAAAAAAAGTGTTTTACTGTAGCAATGCTGACATATATTCCATCACAGATAACCTGAACAATTGATTTACCTTGTAATATACTTGGCATTAATTGGCCACAGACAGCATGATCATGTGATTTACAGAGCCATGCATGCATATATCGTGAACATAGGCATCATGAATATGTGCCAGTAAAAGCATATGTTGTTGGCACCATCATCTACTTGGTTTACAGTGTCAATGCTGGCATATAGTATGGGCACAAGGAGCATTACATTGCAATGAAAAATACATATTTAATGGCCAGCAAGTGTGGCATGAGTCTGGTGGCCCTGCACTGTAAACCTGAAACAAGGAAATCAGATCACAATTATTACAAAGCATAACAAGTAATGGGGCCTCATTACATGGTAGGCGGTAGCTATGGCGCTATTAGCACCATGGCTGCCCCCTTACTGCATTCCGGGTCCGTGTTCCTGGAATAGGGAGTTACCGGGTCATTCCGACCTTGGAGGACCCGGTAAGTCCCCATTCCGGGAACCATTCCCCATTCCCATTTGAGCCCCCCTAGGGCTCAATGGTAATGGGGAAGTAACTAATAACGGTACCGCAATTTGCGGTACCGTTATTAGCTCTGAAGTCCCTTAACGGGTCCCGTCCTTAACACCAGGTCAGACAGGCCATGCCCAATAAAGAACATAACACACTGGGTAGCCCATTTGAGGCAATGAAGTGTTGAGGTTCAGAACTGCTATACAAGAAAGATCATCATAACTCATTGTATTGTTTTGTGATGTTTTCAGTGAAATGTGTGCCTTCTCATATCTTGTCATCATTGCTTACCCAATTGACTTCTCACTACATTCAACTTGACCATTTAACTGGTAGGGGTCCTAGACATGAGACAGTCGTCCAAATGTAAAAGAAAGACCTCTGGTAAGCTTATTTTCAGGTCAGCGTATGTGACATACACTTGGATTGCTTTTTTCTGCAATGTCAAATGTTCTCCTATAATAACAATCTGCAAGCCTATCTCTACCAAACAATCTATGCAGTTAATCTTATTGTATAGTTTATTGTTTTGTGCATATTCAAATCTATAAAATGCAGTAGTAAAACTAGATGTAATTTTCTTTTTTTTTCTTGATTTAATTGCATTGCAATTTTTACAATAAAAACAATATTCCCTTCCCCAATTGCCTCTTTGTCCCCATTTTGTTTCAGTTCATTTAAGTTCCTTTTGTGTTTAGGTTTTTTCTGTTTTGGTTTTACCCTTGGTTTGTCCGATCCCTCCGTTGGAGGTAAAGAAGTGATTACTCAATGTGAGGGAGCGTTCTCCTTCAGATCTGACACGCTCCTCCTATCACAGGTAGGAGATCGCAACTTCAACCTTCCAACAGTCTATGTTTTGTAGTTGGATTCTCACCTGTGAAACTTTGTTACTCTGGTGGAAATATCTTCCTTATAAATGAAACCGCAGTCATGACGTAAGCTGTGGTGTCGCAATTGATCACAGCCACCAATTTACTCTCTGCGTCCATTGTAGTGTACTTGCACATCAGGGGTTTGAGAAAGAGATCCGGCTCCTCATTCAGCCCCGAACATGACATAATTACGTGCTTGATGGTTTCGGTTTGCTCAGGAATTTGGCAAAATCTGCATGCGTCGGTTGTGCTGACTCCACGGATTGACTTTATCTCATTTGTCAGGATCTGGTTGAAGCTCATCCTCATAAAGGTTTCCCTGTTGATTCTGTTTGGGAATTTTGCGAGGTAAACCCATGGTTGATTAGGTTTTTGGAAGTTACATGGTAAGTCACCAACAAGTTTACAGGCCACCGCCTTCTCTTCAGTAATGATCCAGTCCAGTTCAAAGAGTTTATTCTTTACTCTCATTGCATTTACCATGAGATCGTCTTCAGTGCCGGGCAGTTCCTCCAGCTTCTTTCTGTTGTAATTAGCCCACCAGGTCAACATTGAGCAGGCTCCTTTTAACATCTCCTGGTTCAACAGTTTCAACAGTTTCAATAACCAGGAAGTGATGATTTCCTAAATACTGCTAAACCTTTCCATTCCACGGTTACCTGTAACCTGTAATGATGGAAGACCCAATTCTCTACGCATTATGGAGAGTGTTGTCGCTTTTGGCAGTCTCAAGATGTTTTTCAAGACAATGGATTCAAGGATTTTTCTGGGGCATGTCTGGGGTTATCTCTGCACCATATGTGAGCATAGGGACAATCTTACCTTTATAGAACTTAATGGCAGCCATTAGAGAGAAACTTCCATATTTTTTGTCTAGCAGTTTTGCCTGGGTAGCTTGAATTGTTGCCTTCCTTAGTAAAGCTTCTCGTTGGGGAGTCTCCACCAAGCTGTTATTTATGATGATCCCCAGGTGTTTGAATGATTCCACTTTTTCGATTTTTTGGTGGCCCAGAGTCCATGTGAAGGATTCTCTCTTTGAATTATCTTGTTGGAAGGACAATTTTGGTTTTGGTTTGATTTATCTCCAGCTTGTTGACGTTTACCTATCTCTGTAGACTGCCAAGCTGTCTTTGTAATCCTATTTTGGTCTGGTCAATCAGGACAAGATCAGCGTATAGCAATCTAGGAACCTTCTCTTCCTTGATGGTTGGTGGAAATGATCTCAGGTTAACTTTGCATCATTGGATGTCAGAGATAACATAGTTATAGATTGTCGGAGCCAACGCACACCCCTGCTTTACTCCATGCAAGGGCGGCAGATAAAAAGCTGTCATGGTTTAGGCAGACTTTTATCTTAGTGTCTGTGTGTAAAGCAACTAAAGGCTCTATCACAACTTCCGGGCATCTTTTTTCCTCCAATTTTGCCAACAGCAAGTTGCGGTCCACCCGGTCGAAGGCTTACACAAGATCTACAAATGCAATGAAGATCTTTCCTTTGCCTTGGTGTGACTTGTTTTTCAGAAGATTCAGTAACATGATGTTTATTGAAGTTACGATGGATTTCTCAAACCCAGTTTGAAGTGGGTCGATTGTATCAGACTATTTGATCAAACTGTTGAATTTCTCCAGAAAGAAAGACCCACAAATTTTACCAATCACATCAAGTAATGCAATTGGCCTGTAGCCTTTTAGGTCTTCCTTGTCCCCCTTTTTGAAAATGGGCCCAATTGTCACCAATTTCCATGAATCGGGAATTGACCTTTGTATGGAGACATTCTTTAGTACTGCTTGGATAAAGAGGGCTCATTCTGTTGGATATTCTTTCAGCATTTTTTTTGCTCTAGATGGATTTAATTTCCAAATCTTTTCCACAATCTCTTCCACCTCATAATTTAATAGCCATGTCTTCACTGTACTCGCTGGTATATTAGAGTTGGCTGTCTGAGTTGTCCCCTGTAACGGTTTAGGAAGTGATCTTTCCAAGTTTCTTCACTTAGAGGGTTTTGTTGTGGATCTTCACAACCATTTGACGTTGGTTTTATTAAGGCCCAGAAGTCTTTTGATTTTTTCCCACTAAGGGTTCTTAACATTTGCTCGGCATCTTGTTGAAGGAGCGTGTATCTCCGAGCATTAATCCAGGATTTATATACATATTTTAGCTACTTCGTTTTTTAGCTCTTCTTGATCTGAAAGTGCTGCAGCTCTCTTTAAGCACCTCATATACCTCCAATTCTCTACCATGACTGGATCGTAACTATGAGGTCCAGTTCTCCTAGGCTTATTGGACTCATTTCTTACTACTAAACGGGTCTAGAACTGGTCTGTAATCTGTTGAGGGTCTGTTAGGTTCCTCTCCATCTATGGCACTTGTATAGTTCTTTGTTAAAGTTTCAATGTCTTTAGATTTAAGACTCAGCCAGTTGCTACCGTTATTCTCAGTAACTTCTGTCGTCGCAAATTCAGACTGTAGTTTTTTCAGAAGGGATAGTGTCATGGTAAGCAAATTCTGATCACTGTTTGAAGTTCTGGTGACCGTGTATCCTTTCAGATTTGATAGCAATTCTTGGGAAAAAAAACTATGATCCAACTCCACCACCTGGGACCCTCTTTCTCAGGTTGGGATTTTATTTAGACCAGTTGACTCTTTCACTTTCAACCGATGCATATCCCACTCTCGCATGTCTTCCAACCAGAGCCTTCCTCTTTCCTTCGCTGAGCCATTTATTGTTTTTTCAATCACGTTGCTGGAAGAGGACTCGCAGATAGCATTGAAGTCTCCAGAGAGCACCATATGGGTAACGTTTTAAGCTGTCCAAGAGTTGTCCATTATTTTGGAAATGGACTCCGTAAAAAGTTTGTTTGTTGTGGCCTGAGGGTTCCAGTAATAGGTAATGATAACCGTATTTCCCAGGTTCCTTGGGTTCACGCTATCAGTTTTGCTGTTCCAACTTACCAGGATTGCAAGGCAGTGGAGGTTGGTGAAAAGAATCTTCTGTAGGGACATTCCCGAACCTGCTTTGAGGGCAATCAATAAACCTGAAAACGGGCAACCTTTTTCCCCTTTGGCTGCTGGTCCAACTATTACTTTATATCCGTCCAAACAGGGTGTGCTCAACAGCCACATTTCCTGGAGGCATTTAAATTGTATTCTTCCAAGTTAACGTTGCTTGGTCTTGTTAGGTGGTCGAAACCTCTAGTGTTCCATGATGCAAATTTAAAGTCCTGCGTTGTGTGGTATGGTTGAGCTGAAAATTTCTCGCCCAGTACCTTGGTCTTTCGGCTCCCCACCATGAATGGCTAAAATTAGATGTAATTTTATATATATATATATATGGTAAGCTAAGCAACCATAACTCGCGCCACCACCGTGCGCCATGTAAGAATGTATTTGAAGTACAAGTCTACAAATATAGTAATTTGTACTATAGTATAGTGAATTCTTAGTTCCTGACTGTTACTGGCCTAGATCTATCAGTAAAGGAAAAAAGAGTGAGCCAGACATGTGATGTCATCAGTGATGTCATCAATGACATTTGTGAGGTCACCTTTGATGTCCTGGGTGTTAGTTTTAGCAGTTCCCCGTGGTGGCACGAGTTATGGTTTCTTAGCTTACCATAATTGGGGAATGTGCAGTGTTTTTTGGTTTCAATGTGAAGTGTACATCCCTTTAACAAAGTTTTTTTTTACTGAATGGACATATATATGTATGGCAGTGAATGAAAAACAAAGGGGCTAAACATGTGAGGTCGTCAGTGATGTCATCAATGACATTTGTGATGCCACCTTTCATGTTCTGGGTGTTAGTGTTAGCAGTGCACAGTGGTGATGGTAGTTATGGTGGCTTAGTTTACCATAACTGGCGAATTTCAGGGGTTTTTCGGTTTTACTTTGAACCAAAAACATCCCTTTAACAAAGTTTTTTTACTGAATTTCATAGGTTTTTAGTAGCGCAACTTAAAAATACATTTTTGTTTTTCACACAGAAATGTGCAATACTTTGGTATGCCTTGAGGAAAGTTTTCTACATGAGGAAATGTCTGAAGACAGTGATACTAATGGTAGACACTTCTCTATATAAGCAAATTAATAATCATTACTTTATGTGTACATAACATGTATATTTATTTTTAACAGACCATACAAACATTGAAAATAATACACCAAAAGACACATTGAAAAAGACTCTGCAACACATGGAACAGAAAATGGACATGCTCAAGGAAAATTTCAATGTTTTGAAACAGTTTGTGGAGGACCACATAAAAGAAAACATTTAATTCCATTGTCCCACATGTACCTGTTCCCCCTCTCCATGTCCCAGTCCACTTTTCCCAAACCCTCAACACCAAGAAAAACGTTTTGATGAGACTTCCATCCCTTCATCCCCTCCCATCCATCCTCTCCAAACCCCTAATTCCCCTATATTTGTCTCAGTTTGTGCTTCTCCCTCTCTTTCATAAATTGTGTGTATGTATATAATTAAAAAAAATGATGTTTCTTTTAATGAAATCCTTTGTGTCTTATTTTTTTAAAAGCAGTTACAATGTCCGCAGACAGCGTGCCTGTCTGGAATGTCCGTAATTAACAAAATGGGGCTGTCCTAAGGACACTATACCTGTCCGTACCATTTGCAAGCAAAGATGGAACTGTTCTTAGAACAAACCCAGTGTCTGGGATGTCCGTAAATGAACAAAATGGGGGTGTCCTAAGGACACTATACCTGTCCGTACCATTCGCAACAAAGATGGAACTGTTCTTAGAACACACCCGGTGTCCGGGATGTCCGTAAATGAACAAAATGGGGTTGTCATAAGGACACTATACCTGTCCGTACTGTTTGCAACCAAGATGGAACTGTTCTCAGAACACACCCGGAGTCCGGGATGTCGGTAACTGAACAAAATGGAGGAATCTTAAGGACACTATAACTGTCTGTACCGTCCGCAGCCAAGTTGAAACTGTCCTAAGAACACGCGCGGTATCCGGGATGGCCGTAGTCAAACAAAATGGAAGTGTCCTAAGGACACTATAACTGTCCGTACCGTCTGCAGAACATCTACGCACATGCGCACCAAACCCGTAAGTCCTGCGAACATCGTGCCTGTCCGTAACTGTCCGTCTCACTTGTGTCGGACTTTTAATTTTTTTGAGGACCTGAACATTTTCCGTAGAACACCCAAGCACATGCGCATGAACGTTCCCGTGCATTTAGTGTCCTGCGGACACCCGTTCCCTTCGCGGAAGTGTTCCTGACGTCATCATGTGACCGCACCCACGCTGAGCGTGTGTCCTAATTTGCGCACACTGTCCGGTTCCCCGACATTTTAAAAGAACTTTTTCAGACAATCCAAATTATTTTACAGTAAAAATTCACCATTGCACATGTCCCAGACAATGACCCTGGCTTTCCACATACTTTTTGGAACTTTTTGAACCTTTTTGGGTGTTTGATCTGTTCGCGAAGTGCACCCCTCCACTCCTATAAAAGGCCACACCCCAGAGCTGATCTTCATTCTACTTCTGGCTATTGCAAATTGACTTTTGCAGCCTTTGCTGCTCTTGCTGAGATGATCTCATCAACCCTGATGGCATCCATGGCTTCTGTTGCTACATCTGTCTCAGCACCACCCCCAAACCCTCCACCACCACCACCTCCCCAGGGGTCTGCAGAGGGGAACAGGCGTGAGGATGCAGAGAACGAGGATGAAGAGGATGAAGCGAATGAGGTTGAGGAACTCCCTACTACCAGCACTCGCCGGGAGTCTTGGGTGTGGCGGTTGTTTACCATTCATGGTAACGTAACAAAAGCATGTGCGAACAAGGTCACCTGCAAACAGTGCAAAATGGTGCTGAGTCATGGGAGACGTGGTTCGTACAGCTTTGGTTCGACATCCATGAATTGACACCTAACGTCGTTCCACAGTGGGGACATTCGCAAGGTTGTACCTTGTGATAAACGTAGTAGGTTGAGTTCCTCTACAGCATCCTCCGTTTCCACTACTCTCACCAGAAGAGACACTCCTGTTGGAGAGCGCATCCCTCCAGCTACTTCACAGGCCAATCGCGATGCTGTTGACCCTCACCTTTCGAGGGTCACAATATTGTGTATTTACTGCGACACAGTACTCTGCAGGGGGGAGAGTCTTTGAAGTGCTTTCGAGACTACGGTCACGGAGCACCAGAAGACCTGCTAACTACCTATTAAGGCCCACCCTACATCTTCCTCTCTCCATCTGCCCTTTCTTATCCCCGTGGTTGGTGTCCCTTCCTTACCCTCCTTTCCCCTCCTCTCCTTGTGTGTTGTGTGTAAAAAACCAAACAAAATATAAAACAACAAACATTTAAAAAAAGGCTCCTTTCAGAGCCACCTTTCACAGTTTAAAAATAAAAGTGGCAAATAAACAGTGCAGGGCCCTGTGCATTTTTTTGGAAGTCCGCGGACAGTCCTAGGACATATAACATTTTAGGGTGCTGCCCTAGCAAAACCAATGCACTTTTCTCTGGGAGGAAGTGGTGGCTCTGAAAAGAGCCTTTTGGTGGTATTTCTGTGTGTTTGAAAAACTTGAAATCGTCTACAGCAAAATAGATGACTGTAATTCCAAAAAAACGTTGCAATGCATTTTGTACATTTCTCAGAAAAATCTGATTGCCAGCATAGGTAAGATGGACTCCATCGCTGCGAAAAATGTATGTGCTACGAAACATAATATTTTCATTGTGAAAAGAGGACATGCCAAAATCTCTTAGAAAGGCACAAACAGCCTTATTGACATTGCGCCTCACTTTCTCCATTTGTGGACCAAATGAAGAAGAACGCAGCCACATTTGTCTTTGCGCAATACGAGAAAAAATTACTTGGGAATTTGGAAACATGTCCATGACCCTTCTAAGTCTTTCTTTTATTGCAAATTGCAAAGAAATTCCAGACACATGTCCTAAACTGTTCCCTCCACAATTAATTATAATTATGTCTGGATGATGCTCTGTCTCTTAAGTAGCACAGAGAGTACCAAGTCCAGCCACTTCATTCCACACACTCCATGCCAGTGCACTTCCACATTAGGGAATCCAAGATCTGCAGCTACTCCACAACGTTCTGCATGCACCTCCAACCAATTTATCCATGAGTCTTCCAAAATCCAGATAATCTGTTTTCAGAAACACAAAGTCATAGCTATCTGTTCTACTCTCAGGAAAAAAGACGTTGTGACAAAATCTCTCCTTACACAACACACCCAGAGTGGTGAATGTAAATTTAAATAGTGTTCCCCATTTGCCCTTTGAAGTTGGCTCTGAAAAGAGCCGTTTATTTTGTATTTTCTGAAGATGCCTGACAGACACCTGTTATTTTGTATTTTTGGGTTTTTTTTTCTTCTTACTTTACTACTAAAATCTTCACATAACCTTCTCCAAAGCAACCCTTACATTCCAAAACAGCATGGCATTTCCCAAAAAAGATAAGGAAATGCCCTCTTCTTCAAAATAAACAGCATTACTCGAATCGATATTCTCATCATTACAGAAAAACATACCAGCTCTAAGCATGAAAGCAGACATGTCTCAGTTGCTGCACACCTAGCAATGTTTTGCTGACTACAAAAAACAGAACTATTGTACCATATTGCCCTACGTAGTAATCCAGAAAAAATTACTTTCGTATTTGGAAGGATGTTCATTACTGCTTGAACCAACTGTTCTAAATCTGCCAACAAAGTAGGGAACTGACGTAGCCCAAATGGAAAGGACCATAGTGCAAAACTACCAGATGGGGACTGTTCATCCTGCCCATATCTTTACAAACTTGTAGAATTCAATCAGGCACAGCGTTCCACACCACCTCCACTCCTTTAACATCTAAATTGTTTGCTGCATGCCTACATTGGGCATACTGCTGTAAAGCATGCACAAAGATATCTCCGAGCACCAACACCCTGACTTACTCCACCTCTACCATCTTCACTACACACAGTCTCTTTCTACACAATTCCACAACATCAACATCTAATTGGCTGATCCCTACAGTCCCCTTTCCATAGTGGATTTGCTAGAAATTCCTGAATGTGGCACGCCCTATCCGCGAACATCTGCGGTGTCCACGCAGCACATAACTCTTACCAGCCCTTCTACCCTTTCCACATCACTCTCGGTGCCATTCACTCATTGGATACAGCTAAGCAGTCACACAACCATCCACCAATCACATCCAAGACCTCTAGATCTAACTCCATCGTCAGAGTTCCACACTTCAAATGTACTGTTGATCACTCTGAGTACAAGCCTCATATCATTGGAAAGCAACTACTATAAATACTGCTGCATAACAGAACCATTGAAGCAAACATCTAACCATACACCACAATACTAAAAGTTTACTTCCATGGATATGTTATACTACAGTGCTTGTTACCAAACTTTACAATCTTAATGACATGAAGTAGCCAAAACTTCACATACAAACAATACAAATCAAACAGTACACAAACTGTAGATTTGCAAATATTTGATAGATATTTGATTCTATGGGTGTGATATGCTGCAGTGGTTGTGACCAGGGCCTAGAGTCTTGGGTGTATGGCCTTTGGCCTACGACCTGCGGCCATGCGCCCTGGCCACAACGGAACAATCTGACGCACTTCACGCTCTTCACCATCCAATCTGCGAATGCGTCACATGTCCGCCAATCGGTGTCCTGCCTGCGGAGCAAACAGGGAAGTGTGTCCGCTGAGCGGACATAGATATCACTAATTTTTTTAAACCTACATTTGATCGTTTTAAAAATAAACTACTGGACGGATTTTCACCAAATTTACAAAAGCACCCTTTTGGGACCAAGCCGCTGCTCCTGCCGCACATTTGGTGAAAATCCGTACAGTGGTTTGAGCTGTAGGCATGACAAAGTGTTTTTCCCATTCAGTCTATGGGAAAAAAAGAAATGTTGGGACCGCCCCTATAACTTTGCCCCCCCCCGGACCAATCCTCACCAAACTTTGCAAAAACATTCAGAGTGGGCCATATACTTTTTTTTGCAAAGTTTGGTGAGGATTCCTGCAGGGAGAGGGAAGTTATAAGCCACCCAAAAAGTGCTCTTCCTATGGGATTAGCAATTTAACCATAAATACACAGCCAATATATATATATATATATATATATATATATATAGTTTTGCAAAGGTAGCTGGCGCCCCTCTCTCGAAAGAACAAACATGATAACCTGTTCAGTGGTTATTAACCACTTGAGAGTTCGCAGCCACTGCTTTTACTCACTGTGCCTTTCACAGATGGGAAATATCCATTTGCATATCAGTCTTTGTCCTGCCCAGGGGCAGTCCAGCACCGAAATGCAATGGCAATTCCAACCTGAACGAGAGTACCACCAGCAACCCCATACACGTGTTTCACCCTTGTTGGGGATCATCAGTGAGGTGAAGCTGATGCCTCTCTAAGCACAGTGAGAGGGAGACCACGTCTGGTTGCCCCCAGGAGACCTAGGGTTACCAATCCCAGGTTCCTTGAAAAATAGTTTTGCAAAGGTAGCGGGCGCCCTTCTCTCGAAAGAACAAACATGATAACCTGTTCAGTGGTTATTAACCACTTGAGAGTTCGCAGCCACTGCTTTTACTCACTGTGCCTTTCACAGATGGGAAATATCCATTTGCATATCAGTCTTTGTCCTGCCCAGGGGCAGTCCAGCACCGAAATGCAATGGCAATTCCAACCTGAACGAGAGTACCACCAGCAACCCCATACACGTGTTTCACCCTTGTTGGGGATCATCAGTGAGGTGAAACTGATGCCTCTCTAAGCACAGTGAGAGGGAGACCACGTCTGGTTGCCCCCAGGAGACCTAGGGTTACCAATCCCAGGTTCCTTGAAAAATAGTTTTGCAAAGGTAGCGGGCGCCCCTCTCTCAAAAGAACAAACATGATAACCTGTTCAGTGGTTATTAACCACTTGAGAGTTCGCAGCCACTGCTTTTACTCACTGTGCCTTTCACAGATGGGAAATATCCATTTGCATATCAGTCTTTGTCCTGCCCAGGGGCAGTCCAGCACCGAAATGCAATGGCAATTCCAACCTGAACGAGAGTACCACCAGCAACCCCATACACGTGTTTCACCCTTGTTGGGGATCATCAGTGAGGTGAAGCTGATGCCTCTCTAAGCACAGTGAGAGGGAGACCACGTCTGATGCCCAACAAGGCTGAAACATGTGTATGGGGTTGCTGATGGTACTCTTGTTCAGAGAGGAATTGCCATAGCATTTCGGTGCTGGACTGCCCTTGTGGGCGGGACAAAGACTGATATGCAAATGGATATTTCCCATCTGTGAAGGTACAGTGAGCAAAAAGCAATGGCTGCGAACTCTCAATGTGGTTAATAACCACTGAACAGGTTATCATGCCTTGTTCTTTCGAGAGAGGGGCACCTGCTACCTTTTTTTGTATTTTTGAAAGGAACTTGGGGTTGGTCACCCTAGTTTACCTGGGGGCAACCAGACGTGGACTCCCTGCTCACTGTTCTTAGAGAGGCTCAGCTTCACCTCACTGATGATGCCCAACAAGGCTGAAACACGTGTATGGGGTTGCTGATGGTACTCTTGTTCAGAGAGGAATTGCCATAGCATTTCGGTGCTGGACTGCCCTTGTGGGCGGGACAAAGACTGATATGCAAATGGATATTTCCCATCTGTGAAGGTACAGTGAGCAAAAAGCAACGGCTGCGAACTCTCAATGTGGTTAATAACCACTGAACAGGTTATCATGCCTTGTTCTTTCGAGAGAGGGGTGCCTGCAACCTTTTTTTTGTATTTTTGAAAGGAACTTGGGGTTGGTCACCCTAGGTTACCTGGGGGCAACCAGACGTGGACTCCCTGCTCACTGTTCTTAGAGAGGCTCAGCTTCACCTCACTGATGATGCCCAACAAGGCTGAAACACGTGTATGGGGTTGCTGATGGTACTCTTGTTCAGAGAGGAATTGCCATAGCATTTCGGTGCTGGACTGCCCTTGTGGGCGGGACAAAGACTGATATGCAAATGGATATTTCCCATCTGTGAAGGTACAGTGAGCAAAAAGCAACGGCTGCGAACTCTCAATGTGGTTAATAACCACTGAACAGGTTATCATGCCTTGTTCTTTCGAGAGAGGGGCGCCTGCTACCTTTTTTTGTATTTTTGAAAGGAACTTGGGGTTGGTCACCCTAGGTTACCTGGGGGCAACCAGACGTGGACTCCCTGCTCACTGTTCTTAGAGAGGCTCAGCTTCACCTCACTGATGATGCCCAACAGGGCTGAAACACGTGTATGGGGTTGCTGATGGTACTCTTGTTCAGAGAGGAATTGCCATAGCATTTCGGTGCTGGACTGCCCTTGTGGGCGGGACAAAGACTGATATGCAAATGGATATTTCCCATCTGTGAAGGTACAGTGAGCAAAAAGCAATGGCTGCGAACTCTCAATGTGGTTAATAACCACTGAACAGGTTATCATGCCTTGTTCTTTCGAGAGAGGGGCGCCTGCTACCTTTTTTTGTATTTTTGAAAGGAACTTGGGGTTGGTCACCCTAGGTTACCTGGGGGCAACCAGACGTGGACTCCCTGCTCACTGTTCTTAGAGAGGCTCAGCTTCACCTCACTGATGATGCCCAACAAGGCTGAAACACGTGTATGGGGTTGCTGATGGTACTCTTGTTCAGAGAGGAATTGCCATAGCATTTCGGTGCTGGACTGCCCTTGTGGGCGGGACAAAGACTGATATGCAAATGGATATTTCCCATCTGTGAAGGTACAGTGAGCAAAAAGCAATGGCTGCGAACTCTCAATGTGGTTAATAACCACTGAACAGGTTATCATGCCTTGTTCTTTCGAGAGAGGGGCGCCTGCTACCTTTTTTTTATATATATATATATATATATCTATATCTATATATATTACATGGCCACGGTAGTGGGCATGTAGTTATGGTTAAGTTGGTGTTTCCATAGGAAGAGCACTTTTTGGGCGGCTCTTCGCTCCCCCTGGACGAATCCTCACCAAACTTTGCAAAAAGTATTTGGCCCACTCTGAATTTTTTTGCAACGTTTGGTGAGGATTCGTCCAGGGGGGGAGGGCAGGGTGGGCCCAGTGGGTCCCAAAACTTTTTTTTGTTCCCATAGACTGAATGGGAAAAAACTTTGCGCATGGCTACAGCCCGAACCGCTGGACGGATTTACATCAAATTTGCGGAAGGAGCGGCGGACTGGTCCCGAAAGCGTGCTTTTGCAAATTTGGTGTAAATCCGTCCAGTAGTTTTTTTAAAAATGACCAAAATGTAAGGCAAAAAAATTAGTGATATCTGTGTTCGCTTCGCGGACGGACTTCCCTGTTCGCTCCGCGGACAGCACCCCGATTGGCCCATGGCCTTGCGTCATGTGCGGACATGTGACGTGTTCGCTGATTGGACGGCGAGGGGCGTGGAGCGCTTCAGATTTTCTGTGGCGCCCGCCATCTTGTATTCACCATCGACTGCGTACAGCGCGGTGAAACGTGGATAAAAATTGTATTTAGTGCCCTGTGTTGGTGTGTAAGAGTGTTTGGGGAGGGTGGGGGAGTTTGAGATAGGTTCAATGTTTTGTTTTTTTATGTGCTAGACATTTTTGTTGCGTTCGATTTGTCCGCGGAGAACACTGCTGTTCTGACATTTTGTAAATAAACTAAATGGTGGGGTGTTTAGAGGACGGAGTATGTGTCATTTTTGTTCGCAAGGAAGGTAAAAATGAGCTATGAACACTCGCGGTGTACTTAATTGTTCGTAAATACACAAACTGGGGGTGTCCTCAGGACGCTGTCCGTATTGTAATCTGTATAGTTGAATGTGTTCTAAGAACACTCGCGGTGTCCCGAAATGGTTGCAATTACACAAAATGGGGGTGTTCTGAGAACTTTGTTTGTATTGTTCGTTGTCAGGGTGAAAGTGTTTTAAGACCACTCCTTTTGTCCGCTAATAGTACAATTTCCTATGGGCGTCAACCGACTTTTTGTCCACTAAAGAAACGATAAATCCGGCTGGTGTGCGCCGACATTATGTGATAATCCTATGACTGGCGCTATTGACCTGGCTGACTTGCTTTTGCAACACTAAATCATATCTCCCGCCCCTCAGCCTGATATTATCAAAGCATTCATATTTCCCGCCTCTCTCCGTGACATTACAGGGTGCGTCATCAAATGCGCCCAGTCCTCTCCAGTCCTAAGTGACTTTACACAGAACCCGGAAGACAACACATATTATGTCACAACACAGCGCGCCACAATTCGGAATATGAAACAGTGATTTAAAAGCAAACTGCAAGATTGTAAATTTTGTAAAGTACATTTATTTGACATCAAATGTTTAGAGAATATTCAGCAATTTGCATTTGTCTTTGTTGTCGATCCGCAAAAGTTCATGTTGAGGCACGCGATGTTCCTTTGCGGTACAGAGGGTGTTAGATCAGTTTACAACTCAGTGCGCCACAATTCGGAATATGAAACTGTGGTTTAAAAGTAAACAACAGGATTGTACATTTGGTAAAGTACATTTATTTCACATGAAATGTTTAGTGAATATTCAGCGATTTGCTATTGTCTCTGCTGTCGATCAGCAAAAGTTTATTTGGAGCCACGCGTTGTTCCTTTGCGGTAGATAGGCTGTTGGTTTATGATAAAAGCAGTAAATGGACTCTCTGATAATCGGAAGGTTGCTCCAACAACGAGCCATTAGACCACCCTATTGGTTGGTATGTTGTTTGTAGCCGCTAGTACTGCGTAAGGGCATATTGGTCCTTGGCGATTGTCCCATAAAATGGTGAGGGTCATGAAGTTGCATATTTGGACTTGCACCTGGCAGTTGAAGACCCCATCCGCTGGAGTCTGTAAATTGTGACATAGACAAAACGGGGCCACGTACCTGTTTTAAAAAACATAAATTAGTCTCACCAGCCGATCTTCATTTAAAATCATCATTTTATTTATTAGGGCGTGAAACTATTTGCTATCGAAGATAGTGCAACAGAGTATGTTATTAATAAAAATATAATATTTTCCCATTCATATAGCGCTAAGAAATGTGAGGTATCTAAGCGGTGCTTATTATTAACCACGGTGTGTGGTGCTCATTTATCGACCACGGAAGGATGAAAGGCTGAGTTTGGGCTTGCCTGGATTCGAACTTGCGTTAGCAAGCTGTGCACGGATGTCAAAGCGAGCGCTGTACTCGCTGTGCCACTTGACAGGCTACAGTAAAGTGGCACAGCGAGTAGAGCGTTTGACCGCCTATAGACCGGTTAAATTATTTCTATTAACCCACTCTGTGTCGTCTGCCTTTTTCAGAGCCCTCTAAACGACAGGGGATCAATTCAGCGGTGATAGTACGCAGTAGAAAACATTATGCCACTTTCAACGAACAAGTTCAACTTCAGCGGTCTTTAATGCTACGCTATTGTAATTATATTTGGTATAAAGTAATGTAAAGGGTTACTTACAGTACAATTGCAATTTCCATTGTCTACAAGTGGTGCAGTCCGAAAATACGACTCTGCGTGTGCCAACGATCTTTTGCATAGTGATACAATATGTAAAAGTGGTTTTGTTTCAGAAATGTCATCTTTATCTTCTCTTACGTTTTAGCAACACTCCTTCAAGAGAAGTCTTTCATCACAATCTCTGTCTGTCAAGGTCAAAACACAATACAACCTTATAGTCTGCTTTGTGAGCCTCTCCGGGGCCCGAGAAAAAAATGAAGCAGCTGACCTTCACTGTGAACGAGCATAAATTCTTACTTTGCAACATTCTGTGTAAAGCCATCTGTAGAATTTGTTTTTTGCACGTAAGTAAGTACCCCTGAAAATAGCAAGTTATGGTAAGCTATGAAAAATAACTCGCGCCAACACCATGCACTGCTAAAACTAACACCCAGGACATCAAAGATGACATCGCAAATGTCATTGATGAAATCACTGATGACATCACATGTGTATGTACTTTTCATGGAATTTGTGTACTAGGGATTTTCATTATAATGTTCCGAAAAAAGTGTCAAGGATATTGCAATAAATATCATACCGTTATTAGTGCTTTGCACAATGCATTTATATCAATAAATAGCATTGTATTATGGGATTCTATGTAGTATACTGAGCTGCTAATGGAGAAAGATAGCATTGTGTGCAGAGTACAAGATAAAAGTATAATATTTGTAATGTTAATATGTAGAATAATGAAATGATAATTGTCCTGAAATGTTGGAACATTCACAAAATGGGGGTGTTCTGAGGACGTTATTCGTATTGTGTGATTGCTTAGCTGTATGCAATGAGGGAATGGTACAGAGAGTAAAGTGGACGCCGTCCGCGGACACCGGGGCTGTTCGTGGACAGGGCGTGGTAAATCCGGGTTTTTCCAGGAAATCCAACATGGAAAGAAGACTGTACGGATCAGCCAATCAGATGTCGAGGTTGTGGATTTGTGTTGAAAGAGACTGTGTGTGGTGAAGATGGCAGAAGTGGAGAAAGTCAGGGTGTTGGTGCTCGGAGATATGTTTGTGTATGGTTTACAGCAGTACGCTGAATGCAGGCATGTTGCAAAGAACTTTGATGTCAAAGGAGTGGAGGTGGTATGGAGCACTGTGCCTGATTGCAATGTACAGGGAATTGTACAAGTTTGTGCGGTTATGGCCACGATGAACAGTCCGCATGTGGTAGTTTTGCACTATGGTACTTTCCATTTGGGCAACGTCAGTGCCCCTACTTTGTTGGCTGATTTGGAATGCTTGGTTCAAGCCGTAGTGAAGATCCTTCCAAATGCGAAAGTAATTTTTTCTGGATTACTACCTATGGCAATATGGGACAATAGTTCAGTTTTTTGTCCTCAGCAAAACATTGCTAGGTGTGTCATCAACCGAGGCATGTGTGCCTTCATGCTTAGAGCTGGTATATTGTGTGCGGCTACCTAGGCATCCCTTGCCCTCCCCCCCTCACCCTCCTCGTCCGGTGGACGCCTCAGGTTGAGCCCGGCCCTTGCTATTAACCTCTCTCTACCACTGGCCGTTTGTAGATTTCCCATGAGCGACTTTTGACATTATTTATTTTTTTTTTTTATTCTTATGTAACAATGAAAATATTGATGCCAGTAATGCTGTTAATTTTAAAGAAGATGGCATTTCTTTATCTTTTACCGGAAATGCCTTTTTATTTTGGAATTTAAGGGTTGCTTTGGAGAAGGTTATGTGAAGATTTTAAGTAAAGTAAGAAAAAAAAACAAGAAAAAAAATATAAAATAGCAGCTGTCTGTCAAGCATCTGTAAAAAAAAAAAACGGCTCTTTTCAGAGCCAACTTCAAAGGGGAAATGGGGCACACTATTTAAATTTACATTCACCACGCTCAGATTTTCGATGTGTCCGCGGACATGGCGGTAGTCTGCGGACATGAAAATCACTACGAGGGGGTTAGTATGTTCTATGTTACATGTCAGGGATATTATGGTTAAGTTGTGTTACTAAAAACCTATGAAATTCAGTGAAAAAATGTTGTTAAAGGGACGTTATTGTTCCAAGTAAAACCGAAAAACCCTTGAAATTCGCCAGTTATGGTAACATAAGCAACCATAACTTGCGCCACCGTGCACTGCTAACACTAACACCCAGGACATCGAAGATGACATCACAAATGTCATTGATGACATAACTGATGACATCACATGGCTGGCTTTCCCTTTTTATCCTTTACTGACATATCGAAGCCACATAGTTTTCTGCAGTAACAGTCAGGAAGTAAAAGTTGAAAAGGTACTATATTTGTAGACTTGGGTTCCTGTCACATCATATATGAAACATGTACGTAGCGGAAGATACAGGCTTGAAAGAGAGGAATCCTTTCTGTGAATGAAGATAATCATTATGGTATCAGCACTTTGTCATAGTTTTAGTTTTTATTACTCTACCTTCCCTCTATATGCTCATATTTGTATACATTATAGTCACTCTCCATAGAGTGAATGGGAAAAAAAATGTGCCCGCGTCTACAGCCCAAACCGCTGGACGGATTTCCACCAAATTTGGACCAGGATCAGCGGCTTGGTCCCGAAAGCGTGCTTTTGCAAATTTGGTGAAAATGTGTCCAGTAGTTTTTTTTTTAAAATGACTAAAAAGTAGGTTAAAAAAAATTAGTGATATCTGTGTTCGGTTTGCAGATACACTTCCCTGTTCGCTCCGCGGAAAGTGTCCGGATTGGCCAATCGTCTTGCGTGATGTTCGCGGACATGCAAAGTGTTCGCTGATTGGACGGCGTGGAGCGTGAAGCGCGTCAGATTTTTCGGTAGCGCCCGCCATATTGAATTCGCGGACGTCCCGGACAGCGCGGTGAAACTTTGTTCAAAATGTGTATTTTGTAGAGTGTGTTGGTGTGTAGGAGTGTTCGGGAGGGTGGGAGTGTGTGAGATAGGATGAAAGTTGTGTTTTTTATGTGTTAGACGTTCTTTTTGTGTTCGATTTGTTTGCGGACATCACAGGTGTTCTGAAATTTTCTAAATAAACTGACTAGGGGGTGTTCTAAGGAGTCAAAATGTGTCCGTTTTGTTCGCAAGCAAAGTGAAACTGTTCTAATAACACTCGCGGTGTCCGGGGAGTGTTCGTAGGTGGTGTACTGAGGACGCTGTCCGTATTGTTCTCTGTCAAGTTGAATGTGTTCTAAGAACACGCGCGGTGTCCTGAAATGTTTGCAAATAAACAAAATGGGGGTGTTATGAAGACGCTTCTAAGAACACTCGCGGTGTCCGGGGAGTGTTCGTAGGGGGTGTCCTGAGGAGGCTGTCCATATTGTTCTCTGTCAAGTTGAGTCTGTTCTAAGAACACTCGCGGTGTCCTGAAATGTTCACAAATAAACAAAATGGGGGTGTTCTGAAGACGCTTCTAAGAACACTCGCGGTGTCTGGGGAGTGTTCGTAGGGGGTGTCCTGAGGACGCTGTCCGTATTGTTCTTTGTCAAGTTGAATGTGTCGTAAGAACACTCGCGGTGTCCTGAAATGTTCGCAAAAAAACAAGATGGTGGTGTTCTGAAGACGCTTCTAAGAACACTCCCGGTGTCCAGGGAGTGTTCGTAGGGGGTGTCCTGAGGACGCTGTCCGTATTGTTCTTTGTCAAGTTGAATGTCTCCTATGAACACTTGCGGTGTCCTGAAATGTTCGCAACTAAACAAGATGGTGGTGTTCTAAAGACATTTTTGAGAACACTCCCGGTGTCCTGGAATGTTCATAGGGGTGTCCTGAGGACGCTGTCCGTATTGTTCTCTGTCAAGTTGAATGTGTCCTAAGAACACTCGCGGTGTCCTGAATTGTTCGCAAATAAACAAGATGGGGGTGTTCTGAAGACGTTTTTGAGAACACTCCCGGTGTCCTGGAATGTTCGTAGGGGGTGTCCTTAGGACGGTGTCCGTATTGTTCGTTGTTAAGTTGAAAGTGTTCTAAGAACTATCGCGTTGTTCTGAAATGTTCGTAGGGGGTGTCCTGAAAACGGTGTCCGTATTGTTCGCTGGCAAGCTCAAAGTGTTCTAAGAACACTCACATTGTTCGCGGACATTAAAAGTTTCCCATAGATCATAGTTGAAATGTTTGACTTTATGGATGTGATATGCTGCGGTGGTTGTTGCCAGGGCATAGAGTCGTGGGTGCATGGCCATTTGGCCATGCACCCAAGACTCTATGCCCTGGCAACAACCACCGCAGCATATCACATTCATATTTGTTTATAAGTTTGGGTGAAAAACAAATGTATAAGGAACAAAGGTATTAGATACTATGGATGTGATGTGCTGCTATGGTTGTCCTTATTATTGTATACTTACTGTTTGGTCTAGTAATGGAAGTCCATGTTTTTTTTCTTCATTTCTGTGATAAAAGAAAAAAGCATGTTAGTATTAGTATTTTGTAATGACTTATTACATTGTATAAGCAATATACTTTTATTTTTTTTCGACCCTCATATTTAGTAGAGTACAAATCAGAGTACTGTGCAATTGGCTCAGTTTCTGTATTTGTTGCTAAAATCATTGGGTCTGTGGGAGAAAAAAAAATACATGTTGGATTTAAAAAAAACCCTTTTTCTGTTATGCTACAGTTTATTTGTTTGTTTGTTTTCAGTGTTCACTTGTTGTTTCTGGCTAATGCTTTATAGTTTGCTTTGTTGTATTTCTTTTGGAACAGTAACAGATTCTTCATTTGTTTTGATATTATAAAATTTTGGAGCATTTAGATACCAATTGGCATATTCTAACTGTCTATTTTTTTAATATATAGTAGTGGTTTTCATTTACCTATTTGGATATTGTTAAATTTTGGGACAGTTAGATACCAATTGGCGTATTCTAACTGTGTATTTTTTGGCCTAATTTATTGGTATTCATTTATCTGATTAGTTGTTGTAGAATCTTTGAGTGTTAGATAGCTTTTGGAGTATTCTAACAGTTTATATTACTTTAACACACATTTATAATTTTGGGACAGTTAGATACCAATTGGCGTATTCTAACTGTGTATTTTTTGGCCTAATTTATTGGTATTCATTTATCTGATTAGTTGTTGTAGAATCTTTGAGCAGTTACATAGCTTTTGGAGTATTCTAACAGTTTATATTTTTGTAACACAAATATACTGGAAGGTTTAAATACAGTTTATTTATCAAATTATGGTTTTAAGAACATCAAATAAGCGTTTGTAAGATTTGCTGGTAATCTCTGCTTTAGAGTAATGGTACTATCATTACATTCAAACCATCCACATTTCTTTTTTATGTATGCAGTGTAGTGCCCTGAATTGGTTGTGGCTCCTGCGTGGTAGATTATACCTATTGTTGTGAAGGTTTTCTTACCAAGTGATATTTGACCATGTGTGAATCCAGTCAGCTTGCAGTTGTTTTTGGTACCATCTGCAGTGTAACGTAGAAGCATTAGTATTACGTATTTACTATGTGTTTGTATTACTAACGTGGAGCGATTATCTGAATTGCAGGTAGAGCATAATCTACCATGGTTTGCATTTTGTACAAGTTGCTGAAATGGAATGGATTCACAATTTGGTATTGATATATATATGAAGCGTTCATTGGGGATTTCTTCTTGTGTCACATTGTTGCAGAGAGTGCATGTATGTTTCCACATGTATGAAATCTGAAAGATTTCATTTATAGGTATGTTTTTGTTATCCAGTACTTGTAGTAAGTACATTAGAAATTCTTGTGGATCTTCCTGTGAGTGTATAGTGAATTTCAACATTCCAGCACAGTAGTCCAATTGTCATCTTATTCCAAAAAGACTATATGTGTTGTCAGGATTGTTTGCTGCATTTCTGTGAAGTACTAACATTTGCAAACACAATGGGTTTGTACTGTGTGAGTAAATGTTGTCAACAATTGATGGTAATTGAAATAGAATATTCATTGCTACATTTGCATAGCAGCTTACACCAACTATATTTGAGAATTTAAATGGTCCAGGTAGTTCTGTATCTAACTGCTTTTTTTGGAGTTTGTCTTCCTTCTTTAAAGAAGTTCCTGGTTTACTTTCTCTAATTGATTCTTTTTTGTTTGTGGTACTTGATGGAGTATTAGTTTCTTTTACTCTCTTTGGAGGATTTCCAGTGACGTCCTGTTGCATTTCAGTTTGATTTAGTTTTCTTTTACAACGTTTTAGTTTTTGTGGAACAGAATATGTGTTTAGATGGGGAGTGTATAGTGAGCGAAGTCTATTATATTCTAAAATGCAAGGAATATCAGCGTTTACTTTACTTGCATCAAAGTTGATTAGAAATAGACCGTCAAGTGTACGTAAGCGTGATAGTGCTACGTAGCTCATGCCTTCTTTAAAGACTGTGTTACCCATATCCATCATTGCTTTGTCTAGGGTAAGACCTTGTGATTTATGAATCGTGACTGCGTATGCAAGAGTTAGAGAAAATTGTTCTCTGCGTACATACATATCTTTGAAGAGAAGGAATCTAGCTGTTGAGCGTCCTATCCGTTTTACTTCTGAAAGTTTGTCAAAGAGTATATTGACAAACTGAATTTTGTTGTCACGTGGGTATGTTTGAAAGCCAACAACTGTACCCAGTGCTCCATTAACTAGTCCTTGGTCCACGTCAAGGTTACGTTTAAGCATTACTCTGCAATTTAAGGATAATTTTAACATCTTTTCTAAGCCTGCTGTGTTTGAGATTGATTTTTCTAAATTATTTAGTCTTGTTGTGGCTTGGTCACACATGGGTAGTGTCATACCATGTACATCTAGTTTGTCTGTGGAGCTAATTTCCATTATTGGTTGCATTTCTTTACTTAGCATGATTTCATTGAATTTGAAACAGCTTGCAAGAGTTGGCATTAAGGTCATACAATTAACATTCTTGTGGGCTAATTGTTCCATAACATCTGTAGCACATGCATTATCGCCATAAAGTGCATTAATGTGCCGGGTTTTCAATGTTGCTTCTGCTTCTTCAGAAAGTATACCAACTCTCAAACTTTTTAAAATGTTGGCATAAGTGAGATCTGCAGATTGGCGCATGTTTTCTGTTAATTCTCTGTATTGGAAATGTTGCCAAAGGTTGACATTTCCAATGCTGCCAACAGTTTTACGGCAGAGTTTGTGCCCTAATCTTTTAAAAATAGGTTCACCTTTTACTGGTGTTAATTGAAGCAGATCTCCAAAAACAATAATGTGTTTTCCTGCAAAGAGCTCTTCATAGTCTGTTTTGAGTACTTCTTGTAATCTGAGGTGAATCAAAGCTAACATCAGGTTGGAGACCATGCTCACTTCATCTATTAGTAGCATTTTCATTTGTTTCAATACTCTGCGTAATTCCATTGCAGCTTCTGCAGAAAGTTTGTAATAGTCTAATTTGTTCTGGTGTTCTACTGGTAATAGTAGTAATCGGTGTAATGTAACACCACCTATGTTGTAGGCAGCTAAACCTGTGGGGGCAGTGACAACAGCTGACAGTTTGTTGTTTGTCAATTGTTGAAGGAACTTACTAATGATTTTGATTAGGAATGTTTTGCCAGAACCAGCTTCACCACTGACGTACAGTAGTATAGGTTTATAATTATGGCAGGAACATTCTTTATTTTCATGTTTTACACCATGTGCAATTTGTTTTGTTACTTCTTGAAAAATGCTACTTTGCTCATTGTTTAGTTTTGATTGTAGTATAGTTAAGTCTTCCTTATCTTCATACTGACATATGGTGTTTTCTACTTCTATCATAGCTAATTCTGCCTCATTTGTTATTAGTGGTTCTCCCAGTGGTTCTTGGCTTCCTGTTACAGAAGGTTGACTACTGTCAGGAGTATCCTTATCTAGTTGGGTTTGGAGTTCTTCTTCGTGTTGCTGTTCATTGTGCAACATTGTTTTGTACTGTGTAAAGTTTACATCAGTTATAGTGCTTTCATTTGCTTTGAAAGCATCCTCATATGAGTCATAGTTATCTAGTAATTGTTCTTCTTTTCTCCATGGTTTGAAGAGTTGTAGCAGGGACATGTAATATACTTCTTTATGTTGAGGAGTCTTCAATGACAATTTGATATGATTAATTAAATTTGGTTTAGTGAGTTTAACTAAGCTGCCTTCACAGTTTGTCACTCTATATTTACCTTTTTTTTCATCGGGTTTCATATTATTTTTGTATGTGTAGTTTTGGGCTATTTGGTATAGACACATGTTTTCCAAAGTATTACTTCTGTTTGGGTAGTATGTGTCCAATAAATTGTTTTTTAAAATGTCTTGGCTGTTGGGATCATGTTTGGCTATTGTTTCTATATCTTCATATGATTTTAGAACTCTTTTTCTAGATTTAGCTGGACCAAGACTTAGCCATACTATATTTTCAGATTTACCATACAATGAAGTACCAGTTAAACGATCAGCTGCTTCATAAGATCCACATTTGTTTTGTTTTTATTTGATATGCGTAGGAAATCATGTAAATCTTCCCACGCATATTCTGCACAACTTAATGTAACAAACCAAGTGGGTGGGCCATACAACATACATCTCCATGACGTCGAAACCAGTACTCTTTAGTACCACGCATATTTGCTAATAGATTAGTAATATTTGATTGTAAAACCTCATCCTTTTGTTGCACTTTCTCTAATAATTGTGTAGCTGTCATATTTTGAAAGTGTGATCCTGATTTTAACATGTGTGCAACTCCGTAACATAAAGTTGCTAGTTCACTTTCAAAGAGTAGGTGGAATATGTATTCCACATTTTGTCTAAATCTGGGATCTTCAGAATACATCCGTAATGAGCGGTATTCTGAAGCTGATATTTGAATAGGTCTATCATCATACCTTCCTCCTTTGCCAGTAGGAAAGAGTAGAGGAAAAGCATGTGCTTCTATACTTTTTCCCATATACTGATTGGCAATCCTTTTGTTTGACGCATTTGGTAAGTTTCCAGTACATCTTGTACGGTGTCATTACAGTGCAAAGGATGAATTGTATACTGGTCTAAAGTATTTGATATTGTAGCAGGATCTAGTAGCTCAAATTGACCAGCTTCTTGTGTTTCTTGAATTATTTCAGTTGTATCTTTCAAGTTTTCTTCAATATTAATTTCTTTGTAATATTCATTATTCTCTTTGAGATATTGGAAGGCTTGTCTAACTTTATATAAATCTACCAGCTGTTGCCATATTTTTTTGTCTTTTGTAGGTACTCCATTTATTAATATAATTAAAGATTGGTGCATTGGACGTTGCACTCCTAGAGTATGCACATTTTCTTTTAGATTTAATGGTAAATAAACTACTTTTCCACGAATGCCTTTTACCAATTCAGAGGGAGGTAATTTTGCTGTTTTTGGTTGAAGGCGTATTATTGCTTGAAATGGGTGTACTGTTTGAATTATGATGCTCTCATATAAATTAAGTTGTTGTAGAGGTTTTGGTACTGGGTATAATTCCAAATTATTTGTGATAGAACGTGAAGGAGTTTGGTTGTTGTCAAGTTTTGTGGTGCAATAACTGCAAAGTATTAAGGGCTCAGTTATTTCATATTTGTTTTCTGCTAGAAGGTAGAGAGCTAATTCAAACCATTTAGAATCTTCATTGTCTTCTATTTTGTATGATAGGTCCAGAGTTTTTGTGTTACTTTTATAAAAAATTCTACGGCAACATACACATACATGGTTTGGTACTTCAGCTGATGTACTTTTAAATTTTAGTATTTCTTTTTTGTATGTGTTTAGCAAAAGGTTGCCATGTGTAGAATTGTTGCTTAATTGGTTTAAAGCTATTTCATTCTGTAAATGGCTTTCACTTCCAAAATATTTTTTCTGGATATAGTGAATTTCTTCAAGTAGGTCTTTTGCTGTACCATGTAGAAGGGTGTTATTTAACTTTGCTAGTGCTAAAGCAGGACTTTTAGCATAGTACAGTTTATAGACTAGATTTCTTATAGTTGAATGATGTGTTGATATCCTTTTGATATCATGCAAAGTGGTTTTACAAGTAGGTCCTGTAATGCAGGCCAATGAATGTCCTTGTAGTCCTGTGTACTTGCGCACTAGACAGGTATCTATATTTTGCAGTAATTTAATTTTGATTTTGTCTTTGCTTTTTACATATTTATTGAGGAATTGGTGTAAAGATTTGAAACATTGTTTGGGAATGTTACACATTGAGGTGCATGGCCATTTGTACACTAGACGTTCTGATTCAGTTGAATGGAGGGGTAATTCTAAGTTTTCAGGGCATATTTTTGTAAGGAGTACTTCTTGTTCCATTATGGTATTATTCACTTTTTCATTACCTCGACCACTGCTATTTATGGCAATTGTATTAGTTTGCTTTTGTTTGTACGCTTCTTCATTAAAATATGGTTCTGTGCTCGTAGTGTGATTCCATTCACCTCCGCAGATACTTAAGAAGTTGTTTCTGTTGACATTTCGCTTATTGAGAAGTCTTTTTTGTAATTTAGTTATTAGTTTTGTTAGTGGTTTCATTTTGTTTAACAGTAAAATAAATAAATTTCTTTTGAGAAGAATTGCACTGTCCATCAATGCTTCTAAGATTAATTTCCTACGATAGGTTTTAAGCTTTGAACCTGATTTCTCTCCTGTTTTTATAAGATTTTGAAGGACTTTGTGACGGTATATTTTGGCTAAAATACTTTTCTTGGTATGTTTACTTTGCACTATATTAAAATTTGAAGAAGTCGTTTTATCTGTACTGATAGCTGATTTTCTGTTAATTGTTTTTTGGTTTGTTTTACATTTTGATAGAGGAAGCGAAGTTGTTGTACTTGAAACTTCTTGTGTTTCATTAAATGATTGTATTAGCTGTTTTGTTTCAACTTTTTTTACAAATTCTGCTAGAGATGGATGCTTATGTTGGACTCCTTTATTTTCATTTGCTCTAATTTTGCGTTGCTTTCTACGGAGTTGTCTTTTGGTAGGCATTCTTTAGGGTCTGTTGAAAAAAATAAAGAAGATATGGGTTGGGGTGTTCTGGAATGTATGTGTGCTGTGTCCATGAGTGTTTGAGTAAGATGATAAAGATGTATGTAATGGTGTGTGATTGTGTATTGGGAACTAAAACTAGTAGGGATAGGTATTCTTGAATTTATGTGTCACTAAACTGGGGTTCAGATGACAAAAAAAAGTAAGCTAGTGGTGTGGAAAAGTACAAATAGTAAATCTAATGTATACAATTAAAACAGTTGTTTGTTCTATAATATGAAAATTGTAGTGGTTCAGTTGGCTAATTTGTGTGTCCAAAAATAGAAATGTGTGGGCCATTCTGGTTGTAAATCGCTGTTTACGACATGGAAATTTTTGGACAAAATGGTACTAAATCTCTATTTTAAGAAACCAAAATAGCTGGTATTAATGTTATAGAATATTCGATTAATAATATAAATATTATGGTGATATTTTACTTACTTTTTTTTTTAAATTAACAGGTAACTTCTTAGTTTTTCTTTCTTCTTCGAATTCGGCTGCTTATTTTCAGGAAACTGGTCTTCACTGCAACTGTAAAAGTATCAAATTAGTAACTTTGTTTGTAAATAGCACTGTTTTTAATTTAGATATTGATTTTTTTAATTGAAATCCTCAGTGCCTTCTGTAAAACTATTAAACTAATTTATTTACATAAGATATATTGCATTAGTTCAGTGTATATGATATGCACTTAATGAACAAATTGTATTGAATGACTAACTGTAGCAAAAATAAAATATCTTTACTATGTCTTGTGAAATTTATATAAAAATATATTAGTGAATACCACTATTTCTGTAAGTAAACTGTTCTAGGTAAAAGCACCTCAATGTCATGTCTAATTTAAAGTAATTAAGTCAATAAATAAATAAAAACAAAAAATATGAAATTGTATAAGTATTTTTATAAAGGTTTAAACATAGATTGTGTTTGCATGCAATTTTGTTTGAATATATATAGTCTATATATTTCATTTAAAAAATTTTAGTTTAACATGATTTGAGTGTGTGTGTTTAAAGAAAGTAAAAAGTATAAAGGTGTATAAGTGGTAGTTGATTTTAGGAAATTGAAAAAAGTACAGCAAATTCATTTAACAGATTTTACAAGCTAAAAGTCTGTTTGAAAATGTGTTCATCTACCATAGCTCTCAAGTCACACGCTTTTGGTGGGTGTCACACGCCTTGTAAAGGGCAGACTCACCCGCCAAGCCTCCTGGACGCCCATTCATTCCAATAGGCGTCTCACCCGCTAAAAACAAAATCGGGTGATTTCACCCGCCTGTAAAACAAAAATGGTTGAGAGCTATGTCATGTACTATACAGAAAATATGCATACCTGAAGTTTGTGTTCATGCATATGGATATGCGTGGAGCTGCAAGTAGAAATCTTGAAGACTTGTACAGTATTTCTGGTAGATGCTGCTTGCCAATGATATGACACTTGTACTCAGAGAGATTCAGAGTACATTTGTAGTGCTGATCTATTATGATGCAGTTAGATGTAGAGGTCTTGAATGTGATTGGTGCATGGTCATGTGATTTTTGAGTTACATCCAATGAGGGAATGGCAGAGAGAGTGTAGTGGAAATGGTAGAAGGGCTGTTCATGTTACGATATGTCCGCGGACATGGCAGTAGTTCCAGGACATCGGGAGTTACATCCGGGGATTTTTGGGTTCAGAAGTCATGCAAATGAGAATAAGCACTGAAAGGGATTGGTCAGGAAAGTTTGGTGGGTGTGTTGTGCCAGGAGAGATTTTTTGAGATACTCTTTTTGCTGAGAGAACAAAAGATAGCTATGGCTGTGTGTTTCAGAAAACAGATTGTTTGGATTTTAGGAGATTCGTGGATACATTGGTTTAAGGTGCATGCAGAAAGCTGTGGAGTAGCTGTAGATCTTGGATTCCCACATGTGGAAGTACACTGGCATGGAGTACGTGGAATGAAGTGGTTGGACTTGCTACCTCTCTGTGCTACTTTGGAGACAGAGCAACATCCAGACATAATTGTAATTCATTGTGGAGGGAACAGTTTAGGGCATGTGACTGGAATTTTTTTGCAATTTGCTATGAAAGAAGGACTGAGGAAGGTTATGGACATGTTTCCTAATTCCCAAGTGATATTTTCACGGATTGCGCAGAGACAAATGTGGCTTCGTTCTTCTTCATTTGGTCCACAAATGGAAAAAGCAAGGCGCAATGTTAATAAGGCTGTTTATGGCTTTCTAAGAGATTTTGGCATGTCTTCTTTTCACAATGAAAATATTATGTTTTGTAGTACATACATTTTTCGCAGAGATGGAGTCCATCTTACTTATGCTGGCAATCAGATTTTTCTGAGAAATGTACAAAATGCATTGCGACCTTTTTTGGAATTACAACATCCATCTTGAAGTAGATGTTAAGCATTTACAATTTTTGACTTACAAACACCACCCAAAGGCTCTTTTCAGAGCCACCACTTCTTTCCAGAGAAAATTACAATGTTTGTGATGGAGTAGTAACCCAATTTTTTTAATGTTCGCGAACTGTCCGCAGACTTCTAAAAAATACAAAGAGCCCTGCTTCATTTATTTTCACTTCTATTTTTTAACTGGGAAAGGCGGCTCTGAAAAGAGCCTTATTTTTTTTTGATTTTTGTAATTTTGTATTTTTTTTTGGTTTTTCAGACACGACACACTAGGAGAGGAGGGTAAAGGAGGGTAAAGGGGGGGGACACCAACCACAGGGATAAGAAAGGGCGAGCTGAGAGAGGAAGATGTAGAGTGGGTTTTATTTGGGTAGTGAGCAGGTCTTCTCGTGCTCTGAGACGATAGTCTCAAAAGCACTCCGAAGTCGCTCCCCCCTGCAGAGTACTGTGTCACAGTACATACATACAACTGTGACCCTCGAAAGGTAAGGGTCATCAGCATTCTGTATGGCCTGTGAGGCAGCTTGAGAAAGACGCTGTCCCACAGAGGTGGTCCTTGTGGTGACAGGATCAGAAACAGAGGATGAAGTCGAGGAAATCAACCTGCTACGTTCTTCGCAAGGTACAACCCTGCGAATAGCCCCAGAGTGAAATGACCTCAGGTGTCGCTTCATAGTAGTGGTCCCAAAGCTGTAGTTACCGTGCTTCCCGCGACTGAGTATCATTTTGCACTCATTGCAGGTGACATGGTTCGCACGAGCCTTAGGACCATTCCCATGAATGGTAAATAACTGCCACACCCAAGACTCACGCCTAGTGCGGGTAGTAGGGATTTCCTCTACCTCATTCTCATCATCCTCTTCTTCCTCGTCCGCATCCTCACTCCTGTTCCCCTCTTCAGGCCCTTGGGGAGGTGGTGGTGGTGGAGGGGGTGGTGGTGGTGCTGAAGCAGGTGCAGCACCAAGTGGCAGTTCAGCAGCCAGGATGCCATGTCGATGATGGTGTAGTCTGCAGGTGGCAGCAAAAATCACTGTGTTCTGAAGAATAGCCAGAAACACAATGGGAATAAGCTCTTGGGCGTGGTCTTTTATAGGGGTGCTTGTGCGCGGTCCGCGGACATGCGCACTGTGCGCGGACAGATCGAGCACAAAAAAAGGATCGGAAAGTTTCAAAAGGTATATAGAAACTCAAGATTGCTATGTGGGACTTGTGGCATGGTGAGATTTTATTGAAAAATATTATGGATTAACTGAAAATGTACTTTTAAATTGTTCGGGGACACAAACAGTGTCCGCATTTCAGGACACACGATGAGCGTGGGCGCGGTCATATGATCTGTTTGCGAACTAGTCTGTGAAGGAAGCGCCTGTCCGCAGGACACCAAGTGCACGGAGATTGGTTAGCGCATGCGCATTGATGTCCTACGGACACTGTTCGGGTTCTGAAGTAATTAAAAGTGCGTCACACGTGAAACAAACATTTCAGGACACCGCGTGGGTTCTTAGAACAGTTTAAACTTGGTAGCGAACAGTAAGGACAGATATAGAGGGTAATTCATAGAATTTCGCAGAAAAGTGTCGCAAGCGGCTGGCGCAGAGTGTCCGTGTGCGATTGTCTTCGCCAGGCACGTGCGCTAAAACCGATTTCCGCGCACAGCGTATTCATGGATTTCAGGCTCCCAAACCAGCCGTGGCGCAGAGTATCGCAGCGACTCTGCAGCAGCGCCAGTAACGCCCCCAAGAACGCCCTCGCGCAAGGAAAAGCCATCAAAATCGCTAAATCATCGCAAAGGGCTGCGCTAACCCTGGACCAGTTTACAGGGCTGCCAAACAAGGAACGCAAAGCGGGTAACGTGCATATCAGGGGTACGCGTGAAGTTATACACGCGATTAGCCAGGCTGCCAGGGTACGTGTATTTCAGGGGTGCGCGGGAAGTTCAACACGCGATAGTCCAGGGAACGTGTATTACAGGGGTACGCGGGAAGTTCAACACGCGATTGTCCAGGGAACGTGTATTACAGGGGTACGCGGGAAGTTCAACACGCGATTGTCCAGGGAACGTGTATTACAGGGGTACGCGGGAAGTTCAACACGCGATTGTCCAGGGAACGTGTATTACAGGGGTACGCGGGAAGTCTTACATGCGATTAGCCAAGGCACGAGTATTACAGGGGTACGCGTGAAGTTATACACGCGATTAGCCAGGGTACGTGTATTACAGGGGTACGTGGGAATTATCACACGCGATTTGGCTGGGTACGTGTATTACAGGGGTACACGGGAAGTTCTACACGCGAATCGGCTGGGTACGTGTATTACAGGGGTGCGCGGGAATGATCACACGCGATTTGGCTTGGTACGTGTATTACAGGGGTGCGTGGTAATGATCAGACGCGATTTGGCTTGGTACGTGCATTACAGGGGTACGTGGGAAGTTCTACACGCGATTGGCCAGGGTACGTGTATTACAGGGGTACGTGGGAATTATCACACGCGATTTGGCTGGGTACGTGTATTACAGGGGTACACGGGAAGTTCTACATGCGATTCGGCTGGGTACGTGTATTACAGGGGTGCGCGGGAATTCTCACATGCGATTTGGCCAGGTACGTGTATTACAGGGGTGTGCAGGAATTATCACACGCAATTAGGCTGGGTGGGTCCTCACAGGTGTTCCCTGTACACCCTCCACGGCCCCAGCAGGCAGCCCACAAAACAGGGGACTACCCTGCACACCTGCTCATGTCCCCCTGCACCCCCAGCAGTGCAGGGTCACCCTCCACCAGGCCCCCACTCATGTCTCCCACCACCCCCACCCCCCAACAGTGCAGGGTCACCCTCCACCAGGCCCCCACTCATGTCTCCCACCACCCCCACCCCCCAGCAGTGCAGGGTCACCCTCCACCAGGCCCCCACTCATGTCCCCCTGCACCCCCACCCCCCAGCAGTGCAGGGTCACCCTCCACCAGGCCCCCACTCATGTCTCCCACCACCCCCACCCCCCAGCAGTGCAGGGTCACCCTCCACCAGGCCCCCACTCATGTCCCCCTGCACCCCCACCCCCCAGCAGTGCAGGGGCACCCTCCACCAGGCCCCCACTCATGTCTCCCACCACCCCCACACCCCAGCCACCAGGGGCACCCTCCACCAGGCCCCCACTCATGTCTCCCACCACCCCCACACCCCAGCAGTGCAGGGGCACCGTCCACCAGGCCCCCACTCATGTCTCCCACCACCCCCACCCCCCAGCAGTGCAGGGTCAGCCTCCACCAGGCCCCCACTCATGTCACCCACCACCCCCACACCCCAGCACTGTGGGGCACCTGCCAGCAGTCCCCCACCCATGTCCAACTCATGTCTCCCACCACCCCCACACCCCAGCCACCAGGGGCACCCTCCACCAGGCCCCCACTCATGTCTCCCACCACCCCCACACCCCAGCAGTGCAGGGTCACCCTCCACCAGGCCCCCACTCATGTCTCCCACCACCCCCACACCCCAGCACTGTGGGGCACCTGCCAGCAGGCCCCCACCCATGTCCAACTCATGTCTCCCACCACCCCCACACCCCAGCCACCAGGGGCACCCTCCACCAGGCCCCCACTCATGTCTCCCACCACCCCCACACCCCAGCAGTGCAGGGTCACCCTCCACCAGGCCCCCACTCATGTCTCCCACCACCCCCACACCCCAGCACTGTGGGGCACCCTCCACCAGGCCCCCACTCATGTCTCCCACCACCCCCACACCCCAGCAGTGCAGGGGCAGCCTCCACCAGGCCCCCACTCATGTCTCCCACCACCCCCACCCCCCAGCAGTGCAGGGTCACCCTCCACCAGGCCCCCACTCATGTCCCCCTGCACCCTCACCCCCCAGCAGTGCAGGGTCACCCTCCACCAGGCCCCCACTCATGTCTCCCACCACCCCCACCCCCCAGCAGTGCAGGGTCACCCTCCACCAGGCCCCCACTCATGTCTCCCACCACCCCCACCCCCCAGCAGTGCAGGGTCAACCACCACCAGGCCCCCACTCATGTCCCCCTGCACCCCCACCCCCCAGCCACCAGGGGCACCCTCCACCAGGCCCCCACTCATGTCCCCCTGCACCCCCACCCCCCAGCAGTGCAGGGTCACCCTCCACCAGGCCCCCACTCATGTCCCCCTGCACCCCCACCCCCCAGCCACCAGGGGCACCCTCCACCAGGCCCCCACTCATGTCTCCCACCACCCCCACACCCCAGCCACCAGGGGCACCCTCCACCAGGCCCCCACTCATGTCTCCCACCACCCCCACACCCCAGCAGTGCAGGGGCACCGTCCACCAGGCCCCCACTCATGTCTCCCACCACCCCCACACCCCAGCAGTGCAGGGGCAGCCTCCACCAGGCCCCCACTCATGTCACCCACCACCCCCACACCCCAGCACTGTGGGGCACCTGCCAGCAGGCCCCCACCCATGTCCAACTCATGTCTCCCACCACCCCCACACCCCAGCCACCAGGGGCACCCTCCACCAGGCCCCCACTCATGTCTCCCACCACCCCCACACCCCAGCAGTGCAGGGGCAGCCTCCACCAGGCCCCCACTCATGTCTCCCACCACCCCCACCCCCCAGCAGTGCAGGGTCACCCTCCACCAGGCCCCCACTCATGTCCCCCTGCACCCCCACCCCCCAGCAGTGCAGGGTCACCCTCCACCAGGCCCCCACTCATGTCTCCCACCACCCCCACCCCCCAGCAGTGCAGGGTCACCCTCCACCAGGCCCCCACTCATGTCTCCCACCACCCCCACCCCCCAGCAGTGCAGGGTCACCCTCCACCAGGCCCCCACTCATGTCTCCCACCACCCCCACCCCCCAGCAGTGCAGGGTCACCCTCCACCAGGCCCCCACTCATGTCTCCCACAACCCCCACCCCCCAGCAGTGCAGGGTCAACCACCACCAGGCCCCCACTCATGTCCCCCTGCACCCCCACCCCCCAGCCACCAGGGGCACCCTCCACCAGGCCCCCACTCATGTCTCCCACCACCCCCACACCCCAGCCACCAGGGGCACCCTCCACCAGGCCCCCACTCATGTCTCCCACCACCCCCACACCCCAGCCACCAGGGGCACCCTCCACCAGGCCCCCACTCATGTCTCCCACCACCCCCACACCCCAGCAGTGCAGGGGCACCCTCCACCAGGCCCCCACTCATGTCTCCCACCACCCCCACCCCCCAGCAGTGCAGGGTCAACCACCACCAGGCCCCCACTCATGTCCCCCTGCACCCCCACCCCCCAGCCACCAGGGGCACCCTCCACCAGGCCCCCACTCATGTCTCCCACCACCCCCACACCCCAGCCACCAGGGGCACCCTCCACCAGGCCCCCACTCATGTCTCCCACCACCCCCACACCCCAGCCACCAGGGGCACCCTCCACCAGGCCCCCACTCATGTCTCCCACCACCCCCACACCCCAGCAGTGCAGGGGCACCCTCCACCAGGCCCCCACTCATGTCTCCCACCACCCCCACCCCCCTGCCACCATGTGCAGCCCCCACCAGGTCCTCACAATCCCCAATCATGTGCGTAATGGTCAGCCTCCACAGCCAAAAATCCCTACCAAGTAACCCATTCACCCACATGGAAATGAAAACACATGTTACACCCCCAATGTTCATGAAGCAAATGAACCCATGTCCGTCACACACAGATTTTCAAATTGAATGGGAAGACACACAACATGACATGCATGAAACCAATGAGATGAAACCACCCAGTGAACAATGGAAAAAAAAATGTATTGGACAAAAATACGAATGGTAAAGAAAGAAAAATAACTACAATGTAAATGTGAAAAAATAAGCTGCATGTCTGCATAAAAACACAAAAGTAGAAAATCAAATCCATAAAATTTTGTCCAAAGTGAAATGTAAAAACTCTCCATGCAACAAAGAACTATGTACAAAAATAACAAGGGTCCATCATCACAACTGAACTAAGGAAACCTCCTAAAAAACCTACCTAAATATCAACTATATACAAAAAGTGGAGCAGTGTCCGTCGACTCCAAATCATAAGAAAAAACAAAGGAAACCTAAAACTAAAGAACTATATACAAAGGCGGCAGGCAAGTCCAGCGGCTCACTCCGTGGTGTTCCGGGCCAGGGCATCATCGAACTCCTGTTCGATGTCCCGGAGGCGGTCCAGTTCCATGGCCCCGAGGGTCCGCAGGGACGACGCCGTGTCCTCCTCCAACCCCCTGCGGATTGCCTCGAGGCACTCGGCCCGCCTCAGGGCCCTCCGCATGGAGTTCTCCGCCCTGACCATTGTGAGCCGCGCCTCTTCCGCCCGCCGCCGCTCCGCACCTATGGCGTGGCCCAACCGCTGCCACACGGAAGACACTCTCTGTCCTGGGTCCTCCTGCCCTCCGGCCGATGCCTGCCCCTCCGATGTCGAAGGCCCCGAGCCTTCATGGCTCCCATCATGTTGCTGCTGCTGCTCTGCCTCTGCCCGTGCACTGCCTCCTGCTGCCTGCACATCCTCCGCCGGCTGGGGTACAGTTGTTGATGTGGCCACCCCTGCTGGACGTCCGACTCCCGACTGTGGCAGGGATGCCTCCTCCACCAGCCTGGCCGCACTGTCAGAGGCAGCTCCACAGGGCACCCAGGTGACTGATGGGTGGGAAGATGGCACAGAGGACGACTGGCGCGTAGGGGGTCCAGTTGAGGAGGGGGTCGGAACAAGCACCATCAGACGGAGGAATCCGGTCTGGGTGACCTGTCCCAGCAGGCTGACGTGGTCAACGAGCCATTCGAGATGACGTGCAGTCTCTCCATGAAAAGACTGCAGGTCACCTCGCATGGCCCGTTGACGCAACGCCACACCAGCCAGGACAGGCTCAACCCGGACCTGGATAGCCACGTCCGCAGGCAGAGGAAGGCCAGTTGACGTCAGCTCATCCCCTGCCTGGAAACGGGTCTGGACGTAGGCATTCCTGCTGGTGCAAGATGATGCAGGGACAGGATCGGGGACAGGATTGCACACAGGCACCTCCGCGGCGGCCTGTGCTGCCTCCTGTCCCTGGTCCTGGACTGCACCACTAGCACCAGTGGGATCCCCACCTCCAGACCCCGTCTCTGGTGCTTGCACGGCCTCCTCCTCCACCAGACCCCCCACCAACCTGGATGACTCCGTGCCATCTTCCCCTGTTGGGCCCTGTGGGGTCCCAGCTGCCCCTTCTGCTGCCGAGGAGTCCAACTCCAACCTCCGCCTCTTGGACCTCCCCCCGGCAGCTGCGGCCTGGGATGCGGCACCGGAATCCTCACTCCCCGACGAGATGACAACACGGGAGGGGAGCCGGGCCTTGCGTCTCCGGCTGGCGGTCGGATCCCCGCCGCTGTGCTCCACAGCACCTTCTCCGCCCTCTTCATCAGTTGACGCTGCAGACAGGGAGAAACAAAACACAGGCATCAGGGCACTGTACAATGGACACATACACACATGACAGTTGCACATGAGTGGCATTGGCAAACCTCAGACATGTCATCACAATCCCCAACACACATGTCATTGCAACTCGCACACATGAGCCATACCACAGCCATATCGCAACTGCCACCACCATCCATACACATACAACAGCATGAGCAGCCAAAGGTGACCCAGACATCACATGCAACACAGGAAGTGCACCACACATGTACACACACCACCACACTTGCATGCATGTGTACACCTCTGCCAAGTGTCGCACTGTTCAGACGGGCATCCATGTCACATCTGCCAATCAGGCTTACACATACCGCAGTCACATGCATCCATGTTGCATCACTGTTGCACCCTTGTCAAATACACACACATGCACATGTACACAGTGCTCATACATGCAGCCCAATACAACATACATGCGTGACATCACGGACATGTCTACTTACATACACATACATACAAACATGTGTGCACGCACAACTGCATTTGCCATGCAAGCCTACACACACAAGCACCATCCATGTCTCACACATTACAGCCCTCGCATGTGTCAGCCCCACGGCCATGTACACCCCCACCCATACTCGACCCCATACAAACAGATGTGCAACCTGCACAATACCGAATAATCACCACACGCACTGCTCACAATCAGGATGCATGTACACTCACCGCTCGACTCCAGACGGGTCTCCTTCTCCAGGACCTGGACGTGGAGCGCTGGGGATATGCGTTCCAGGACCCCCATCTGTTCTTCCGACAAGTGGCCCCGGCGCCCCTTGGCATCCGCTGCCTTCAAGAGGCGCCGGGCCTTGTTCAGGGTCCTGGACCTGAAGTCCTCCCAGCGCTTCCTGACATGTTGTAAGTCCCGGACTGCCACCCCCTCCGCGTTGATGGCAGTCACGATGTCAGTCCAGATCCGAGTCCGTCCTTCCTTGTCGGCGCGGGAACTTCCGAAGAGGGCATCATACTGCCCCAGGACTTGCTCCACCAGGACACCAACTTCGGTGGCACTGAAGCTGGTGCCCCTCTGCCTCTCTGGCCGGGGGTTGTCAGTGGTCACAGATGGTGTTTGCCCCGACATGACAACCCCAGAGGCAGGAGTGGGTGGGCAACTGGGTCCTGGGGCTGGGCTGTGGAGCGATGGAATTCCAGTCGGGAGTCTTCGGTACCAGCAGGGGTGGTCACAGCAACAGCACCCCTGGCTGATGTGCAGGCAGCAAATGGCAGTGAACGTGGGCAGCAGGCAGTCAGGCAGCAGCAGATGGTAGGTGGGAGCGTGCTCGGGGCTCTGGGGGGCAGTAGTTCGGCCTTCTGGGCAGGAGCGTGGTCTTCCGTGTGCTTAGGCGTGGCCAGCTTGGTACGGAGTGATTTGGCACGTGAAAATCCTGCACGTCAGCGTGAAAATCGAGGAAAGGCCCTTAGCGCGTAAGCGCTTCAGCACGCATACGCGATTCTATTAGACCAAAGGCCCTCAGCGCGTAAGCGCGTCTGTGACGTGACCCGCACGGGTGTTTCCCACACAGCACGTGATGACAGAGCACACGTGGAAAGACTGCACGTCAGAGTCTCATCGCGTGTGATTGGTGGAAATGGCCCTACACGCAGAAGTGACAAAGCGTGTAATTGGTGGAAATGGCCCTACACGCAGAAGTGACAAAGCGTGTAATTGGAGGAAATGTCCCTACACGCAGAAGTGACAAAGCGTGTAATTGGAGGAAATGTCCCTAAACGCAGAAGTGACAAAGCGTGTAATTGGTGGAAATGGCCCTAGCGCGTACACGCCGCGTAAGTGACGCTGGACGTGTGGGCCTGTATAAAAGGTACGCGTAGAACACCACTTCCTTGTACGTGCTTTTCGTGGAGAGCGAGTGGGTGAATTCTGTACTTCTTGTCGTTTCACACGCGATTTACTTCACGGCGTTTCAAGTTCGTATTCCCTGTTACCTCTGACAGCTTTTTCTCTTCTTTCGCTTTTACTGGTTTACCTGGGCCTGTTCCCTCAAACAGTGTTCCCTTCTACTGTTGTCCTGTCTCCTCAGACAGCGTACAAATCTTCTTTTGGCGGGGGTGTTGCCAACCAAACGTGCTCCTTTTACACGCTCGTTTACCAGGCAGACGGTGAGTCACGCACGTATCTAACATCTGTGCTTGCCCCGTGTGTAGCCTACCCCTTCAGAGGTCATTCTAGGCTGCGTGTGACACGCATACGTTCATTCTTGTGTTTCTGGGTGCCACAGCGTAGTGCAGGTTTTTCTTTCTGCACACGTGGTCTAGGAGGGGTTGCGTGCACGTCATCTCCCTTTTTTGGGCCTCCTGTGCGTTGCGTGACCCGTCATCTTTCCCCAGGGGTTACATTCAGCCTTGCTAGAGCACTAGGGTACAATTACCATCTGGTACCCAACCCCTTTGACCCCCAATTGCCCAGGACAATAGTCTACATCCACTCCCATACGCACATTAACATCAGTGCCATGGCTGGGAGGTGAGGATTCCGTAAGGGTGGCAAAGGTGGAAGAGCCACAAGTGGTGGCCGTGGTGGATCCGGTAGGGGACGTGGTCGTAACTTGCAGGGTGAGCCTGTCCCCCCATGTGTGGAGAACCAGTCACGGGCACCCATAATCCCCCCCCCCCTCCCATTGAGGCTGATGTGGCTGACACCATCCATGCTCAGCCCTTGTTGGACCAGCCCATTGTGGCACCAGACCTGGCTGACTCCATGGCTGACTTCCAGGTCAGCAGGGCTACGACACGTGCGCTGGTGCACGTTGATGCCATCATGCCACGTGGATCTGGGGCAGCAAGGTCATCTGCTGCACCAAGGAGGCAGGGCGGAGAGGCTGCAGGGGCAACTGCGGCTCCATCCACCCCAGCCCTCACACACCCAGCCAGGACAGTGTCAGTCCTAGTCCATGCTGCTGACATTCCCCCTGACACCATCACACTAGAGCAAATGCCTGCACCAACTCCCATGCTGAGTGTGCAATCCCACACTCCTGATACAGAGTCCACCAGGGCTCCTGCCCCTAGTGTCCAGAGCGGCGCAGGACACTCAGGATCACCACCACCTTCCAAGCGGAAGAGGAAGAGTGCTCATCCGGCACAGGCTGATGCCCCAGACACGGCTACACAGTCCGGCCCGTCCAGGAAGCCCAGCTTCACGGATGACGAACTGAATGCACTTGTCGAGTATGTGTCCGGACATGACAACGAGATGGTCATTGTTGCAGGATCCAAGACCACACCTGCACAACGCCAGGCACACTGGCAGACCGTTGCGGACATCGTAAGTGCCCTTGGAATCGTGAGGCGCACAGCCAATGATTGCTATAAGCGCTGGAATGACCTAAAGCGCAGGGCAAAGAGTAAGCTGGCCTCAAGTCATGCCGCAACTCTAGTGACTGGAGGTGGGTCTCCAGTAGTAGACATGGAACTCACTCCACATGAGTCAGTCGCTGGGACCTACGTCACGGAGGAACAGATCCAAGGCGTGGGAGATCTGGCTGATTACGAGGCATTGTCCGGTGAGTGCACATGCATGTGTGTGTCATCCATGTGCATGGTGTGTGTGTGAGGGCTTCTGTTTCTGTGCCAGGTGAGAGTGTGTGCGCCTGAGTCGTATGGGTCAGCCATGTGCTTCATGCAATACTTCCTGCGCAGCTGCATTTGGCCATAGCAGTATCCCTTCTGCCAACAGTAGACATCTAGCCCAACTGCACGCCAGTTGCCCTTGAAGTGTCACCTTGCCACAACATATTTGCTTATTTTTCACTGTTCATTCAGTCAGTTTGTTTGCATTCCACCACTTTCACTAGGCATGTCGCTGTCCACTAGTCACATGTCTGACATGGGTATGGTAAAGTGGAGTGACTTTGTTACCTGGATATCATTTGTACACACATGTCCCTGTGCAATTGGACCATTTCAGACTGGCAGCTCCAGGTGAAAAATCTGACCTGTTAGAATTAGAAAAGCAATTACATGCGGGAACTGGACTGAATGAATAGGTGCTGCCCTCCTCTCCATCTTCACTCAATAGCAATGGTACATGCCATCTGTGTGAGGGCATGTGTGTTTCACCTGGCAATCACAGGCCAATGTGTGATGCCACTGCCAGGCAGCATGCAGAAAATGTGTTCATCTTCCATCTTGGTGTCATCAGTGTGTGCCATTTGCCTGCACTTCATACGCAGTGAGGGTGCATGCATGGGTGGGTTTTAGTCATGTGGGACATGTGTCAATCAAGTACTGGTTCTCTTGCTTCTCAGCCCTCATTGTGTGCCATGGTGCTAATGCCTGTTTCCATTTCTTTGTTTTCATGTCTTTGCAGGGGAAGACGCACCTGATAATGCTGGGGTTGTGGAGATGGTGCAGACCCAGGAGGGGTCCGAGGGCCGACCAACCACCAGTGAGGGACGTGGTGTGGTGGTGGGGGAGAACCCACAAGTGCTGCAGGTCGTGCTCTCAAGGGGTGTCTCTGGCTGCACCTCCCCCGAGCTGTACTCAGGTGTTGATTCGGATGAGACCTACGTGCCGTCGCAGGTGAGTGTTCCAGGGAGGGATTCTGTTCTGTCTCACCCACCTGCACCAGGGTCAGAACCCTCCATGGGGATGTCAGTGTTGGCAGCTACGCCTTCGGTGGTTACGGATGCAGGGTCACACTCCGCAACATCTGATCCTGTTCCTGGGCCAGCAGATCGGAGGGGGAATGCAGTCCTGCAGCCTCAGGCAGTGCCGGCACAGCAAGGCGCAGTTCGCCTTGCCCCAGACAGGTGTGGTGCCCGCCGACGTGGTGGCCGTACGCTACCCGGCAATACCGCATGGGAGAAATCCATTTACGGTATGGCAACCCAACAGGCTGCATCATCCGAGATGATGGCTCAGGCCATGGATAGGGTGGCCACTTCCATTGTCCCCCCAGAAAGGCTGATGGAGCGACTAGAGCAGGCAACCGACTCCATCTGCCAGTCACACAGGGAGGACATGTTGGGGTCCAACAGGGACAGGCGGGCGGCACTGGCGACTCTGCAGGAGGCCATCTCCATTGAGTCCCAGGGCCACAGGGAAGCCCTGAGGCAGGAGCTCCTTCACCTCAGGACGACTCTTGTTGAGCTTGAGGCTTCAACACACCAAAGGACAGAACAGCAGCTGGAGCGTCTCACCCGTACGCTCTCAGCTGAGATGCAGGCAACGAGGGCGGAGGTCCGGGCATCCCGTGAGTTGTTGCATGGGGACCTCCGCACACTCATCCTCCAGAACCAGACCTACCACACCGGCATGCTTGCAGCCATGGAGGAGCAGACTAGGGCCTTGCGTGGGCTGCCTCCCATAGTGCAACCACCTCCGGATGCAGCTGCACAGGGTGATAATAGTGACAGCAGTGATACTCCCACAATAGGGTAGCCGTGTGGGCCATGAGCCCATGGAGGTGTTTTATCTTCCCAGGATCCACGCAGGTGGGTTCTGGTGTGCATCCTGTCCTCGGACCTCCTGGGTGGCCTCCCCAACCCCCCCGGGCCCATCAATGGCCATTTTTGATTGTTTCTTATTTTTATTTTTATTTTGATTTCTTTTATTCCCAATTTTTTTGGGACGATCTGTTGGCTTCCGTGGTTCCTGTGGGCATACGCTGCATTGTGGCTGGGCACATGCAGGCTTGTAATGTATTTGGTTCAGATGCTTGGGTTTGAGTCACACACACCCCTCCTGCTTCCCGTTTCCATGGGCTTGCAAAGGGTGTGCCCAAGTGACAGTGAATTACACAGTGACGTTGGACTCCCATGAGCTGTGTGGCCAGTCTGTAGTCAATACTGTGTATACATTCCTAGTGCATATTGCTGTTGTGTTGTACACTGCATGTTGCATTGATGTGTAACTCTTCTTCTGTGTCTACCTCCCAATTTGCAGGTCCCTTCCTCATGTCCACACAAGGACCTCTAGTCTGGAGATGGGGTCCATGTTGGCAGCAGTGCACCTACAACTCTACATGGCGACAACACTGCACAGTTGGTAGTGGTGGGAGTGCAGGCATTTCCAGGTGGTGAGACTACTAATATGTAACATTTGTGATGTCATGTTAATGGTAGTACGTGCTCAAGTATGTTGTTGGTCCGGCATTGCTGTGAGCATTTCAGGTGTTGCAGGTTTCTAATAGTGCCACTGTACATAGTGAGACTGATGTCATGTTGTGGGGATTACTTTGTTTACCTGCAATTAGCATGACATGGCACGGTGTGTCGTGTGGCGGTGCTGGGGTTGGGTTGGCTGACATGGCACTGTCCTCTTGTTGCATTTTGCAAGTGGGTATTCATTTTAGCTGCTTCAATGTGTAACTTCACTAAACTGCATTGGTGGTGTCTGTGTGGGTAGGGATGCACACATTGTGACACTTCCAGGTGAACAATCTCAGGCTGACATGGTATTCCGGGTTCATTCTCCAGACATTCAGGATCAGTGTCAGGTTGAGTCATCATTGATTGTCAGATGGAATGTGCCAGGGCAGTGTGCACTCCACAGGGGTGTGATTTCTATGTGAAGTAATTAGCCACTAGCTGTGTACGGGCTGCCTCCCCCCGTGCCCTTTCCCCTCCCATGCGCAGCGGCTGTGCATGTGGTTGGGGATGGGGGGGCACCACCATGTCCACGGCCAGGCCCAGGCGTGTTGCAACGTTGTGCAGGACACATGCTGCCACTATGATCCTGCACACTACTGGTGGAGCGTATAACAGCTGCCCGCCAGAACGGTCAAGGGAGCGAAAGCGTGACTTTAGCACTCCGAATGTGCGCTCCACTATGCCCCTGGTTGTAATGTGGGCTGTGTTATATCTTACCTGGGGTGGCGTGGTGGGGTTCCGAATTGGCGTCATGTGTGGGCTGAGAGGGTAGGCACTGTCCCCTGTGGAGGTGGTGATTGGTATCATTGGTGGGGTTGTGACCTTGCTCAGTATCCAACATGCATGCATGTGCAGTGGCATACATACTCACCAAGCAGCCATGTATCGCCATGCCGCCCAGCTTCTAGGTCCCGGCTTAGGGTGGACATTCGGTAAATGAAGCTGTCGTGGGTGGAGCCGGGATAGTTGGCATATACTGAGGTGATGATTCCCTTGGCATTACATGCTACCTGCACATTGATGGAATGCCAGTGCTTGCGGTTCCTATAGATGTGCTCAGATGCCCTGGGGGGACGTAGAGCCACATGGGTGCAGTCGATGGCACCTAGCACTTTGGGAAATCGTGTCACAGCGTAAAAATCCAGGGCGGCAGCATGCCTTTCTGCAGGTGTTCTGGGCAGGTATATGTGCCTGCGGACTGATGGGCGTGCAGTGATGATGTTCAAGACCTGGTGTAGGCAGCGTGACTGGGTGGCCTGTGACACCCCACCCACTATGGCACTTGTCCGCTGAAATGATCCAGTGGCTAAGAAGTGCAGTACATTGAGGACCTTCTCCAGGGGGCTGAGTGCTTGGGAGCACAGGGTGGGTGATGTGATGTCATCCTCCCACTCACTCACCAGGTCCAGTATAATGTGTGGTGGAAACCTGTACCTCCCATACACCTGGTCATCAGGCATCCCGAAAAGGCTGGTTCTGGGTGTGAATATTCTGGCCCTGACTATCCTCCTCCTCCTCCTTTGGTAGCCCACTGCCACTGCTGCTAGGAACGGTATGTTCATCCTGGCGTCTGAGCTTGTTATTGTTAAAGTCCGCAAATTTATGCTTTGCGCGTGTTCTAGGCGAGCGTGTGACCCGCGCACCCCTGGAATCCAGTTCCCAGTCCAATAGCGTGTGGAAATTCACACGCACCACGGGATACAGGTTCGCTGACGTACTTGCGTGTGTAAGTGCCCGCGCACCCATTAAATACACGTACATAGGCCAATCGCGTGTACGCGCACTTTTGTCCAATTACACGCGATGACACTCTGACGTGCAGTATTTCCACGTGTGCCCTGTCATCACGTGCTGAGTGGGGAACACCCGTGCGGGTCACGTCACAGACGCGCTTACGCGCTGAGGGACTCTGGTCCAATAGAATCGCGTATGCGTGCTGACACGCTTACGCGCTAAGGGCCTTTCCTCGGATTTCACGCTGACGTGCAGGATTTTCACGTGCCAAATCACTCCGTATCAAGCTGGCCACGCGAAAACACACGGAAGACCACGCTCCTGCCCAGAAGGCCGAGTTACTGCCCCCCAGTGCCCCGAGCAGCCTCCCACGTGCCATCTGTTGCTGCCTGCCTGCCTGCCTGCTGCCACCGTGCCCTGCCATTTGGTGCCTGCACATCAGCCATCTGCAGGGGTCCAGTTGCTATGTCCACCCCTGCTGGAACTGAAGACTCCCGACTGGGATTACATCGCTCCACAGCCCAGCCCCAGGACCCAGTTGCCCACCCACACCTGCCTCTGGGGTTGCCATGTCGGGCACTTCCACATCTGGCACCAGTGGCAACCCCAGGCCAGAGGGGCAGAGGGGCACCAGCTTCACTGTCACCGAAGTTGGTGTCCTGGTGGAGCATGTCCTGGGGCAGTATGATGCCCTCTTTGGATCGTCCCGCGCCAGCAAGGAAGGACGGCAGAGGATCTGGGCCGACTGTGTGGTTGCCATCAACGCGGAGGGGGTGGCAACCCGCGACGTCCTGAAGATCAAGAAGCGCTGGGAGGACTTGAGGTCCAGGACCCTTGTGAAGGCCCGGCGCCTCGTGGAGGGGGGCCGGGGCCGCATGAGTTCCATCCAGATGAGGGTCCTGGAACGCGTACGCCCAGCGCTCCACGCCCAGATCCTTGAGAGGGAGGCCCGTCTGGAGTTGAGCGGTAAGTGTCCAAGCATTACTGTGTGAGACAGGGCATGTGGCGGTGTGCTGGTTCTATGATACTTGCCTGTATGTGTGCCATAGGCCATGTATGCATGTATGTGTGCAGGGACATCATGGTAATGCATGTGCGACCAGTGATGTGTGATCCACATGGTTGTTGCATGTGTTGAAATGCCGCATGGGGAGCCCTATGCAGATTTTGAACATGAGAGCATGCCAGTCTCTGTACCTGGACATGGGTGGGGGTGAGGGATGGGTGCTGATGCCAGGTAGATATATGGTAGCCATGTCTGTGTGCCTGACCTGCGTGTCTGTGACTTGTGCATGCCATGGATGCATGACACATGTGTGTGACAATGCACAGATTCAGTGAAGCAGGCAAATTACCCTTGTATCCGCTGTGTTTGGTGTGTTTGGGGCCAGATGGATGTGACTGAGGTGAAGTGTGTGCATGTGATAGGCATGAGCCATGATGCATGTGAGTTACATATCATTGAATGTTTCAAGAGTCCATTGGACATGCATGGAAATGTCCATGGCATGCACCATGCTTGTTACTGTGTGTGTTTTTTCCCTGGACTGACCCATGTGTTGTGGAGGGACATGATGGAAGTGTACTTTGACAGTGGTGCTCATCTGCTATTGCTTCCTGTCTAGGGGACCATTGTACAGTGCCCTGATGCTTGTGTTCTTTGTCTCCCTCTACGCAGCGGCTAGTGAAGAAGAGGGCGGAGACGGCGCTGTGGAGCAAGGCGGCGGGGATGCCCCCACGGCTGCAGCGGAAGGGGTGGGTGAGCCCCCACAGGGGCCTGCTACGGTGGGAGACGGTGAGGAGCCATCCAGGTTGGTGGTTTGCACAGAGGAGGAGGAGGCCGCCACTGGGGCACACATGGGGCCTGGTGGGGGCATCCCTGCTGGTGCAAGTGGTGCAGTCCAGGGCCAGGGGCAGGAGGCAGCATAGGTCACCGTGGAGGGGCCTGTGCATGTCGCTGTCCCTGACCCTGTGAGTGCACCACCATGCACCAGCAGGGATGCCCCGTCCCAGGCCTGTCCGCAGGTAGAGGGGATGTCCATGTCACCTGACTCCCCTCCACCTGCGGACGTGGGAACCCCTGGCCGTGCGGAGAAGGTCCTGATTGGGGTCGCGATGCGCGCGGCTGTGATTCGTGATGCCGTGCGTGCTTCCTGGGAGGAGCACGCACGTCATCACGAAGTGCACCGTGCCGACGTGGCCCAATTGGGATCGCCCATGTTCGGGGGTTTCCTGCATGTGTTGGCCAATGTGGCGGCCCTCTCCTCCTCTGTGCAGGCTATCCGCCAGTCGTTCTCCTTGCCGTCTTCCAGCCCAGATGCCACCAGGGCCCCCTGTGGACCTGCCCCGACCAATGCAGCCAGCTCGGTGGGGATCCCATCCCTGCCACAGTTGGGAGTCGGAGGTCCAGCAGGGGTGGACAACACAGCAACTGGACCCCAGCAGATGGAAGATGTGACAGCATCATCAGGCAGGGCACGTGCACAACGGCGTCGGTGGTTTCCATCAGCCTGGATGCCGTCGTGCTGGCAGAGGCAGTGGCGTCGGAGGCAGCAGTGGGCTCGACGTGGGAGGCATCATGGCTCGGGGCCATCAAGATCAGAGGGGCAGGCATCGGCCGGAGGGCAGGGCAACCCTGGGATGGTGGTGTCTTCCGTGTGGGAGCAGTTGGTCCAGCGGATAGGTGCGGAGCGGCAGCGGGCGGAAGAGGAGCGGCTCGCCATGGTCAGGGCGGAGTTCTCCATGCGTCGGGCGTTGAGGTGGGCTGAGTGCCTCGAGGAAGCTCGCAGGGAGTTTGAGCTGAACATGGGGTTATCCCTGCGAGACCTCGGGGCCAGGACAGAGTCCCGCCTCCAGGACATCGACATGGAGTTCGATGATGCCCTGGCCAGCAACATCAACAAGTGAGCCGCAGGACTTGCCCGCTGCCTTTGTATATAGTTATATAGTTAGTTAGTGTTAGGTTTCCTTTATTTGTTTTTATTATTTTGGACCGCTCGGACAATGGCCACTTTTTTGTATATATTTTTTTCATTAGGTAGTAGTAGGTTTCCTTTATGGTGTTGGGCTCATGGACCCTGGTACATTCCTGTATTTAGTTTGTTTTTTGAAGGGAAATTTTCTTTTTTTCATTATTGTGTTCACCATGTGGAAATGGTTTTTCATTCTTTTGCTTCTACTTGATATTGCTTTGGTCAACATTTGTTTTTTTATTCCTTTTTCGTTTTTTGATTTTTACTTTTGTTCTCCAACATGGACCATTTATTTTGTTATCCACATAGTTGTATGTTTGATTTGTTTACTTATTTTTAATCTTTAATACATTTTTTTATTTTTACTTCCACTTGTCTTATTTTGTCTTTGGTTTCATACATGTCATGATATGGGTTTTGACATTCACTTGCAGCCATTGTGTATGTGTGTGTGACGGACATGTGTTCATTTACATACTTGCCATTGGGGTTGTGTCATGTAATTGCATTCACTATGTGGGTGGATGCATTCCTTGCCTGGGTGTTTGTGCTGGGTATGCTGCCCATTACTGCCATGATTGCGTATCGTCAGGACCTGGGGGCAGGGGGACATGGGTGGGGGCCTGGTGGAGGGTGACCCTGGTGGCTGGGGTGTGGGGGTGGTGGGAGACATGAGTGGGGGCCTGGTGGAGGGTGCCCCTGGTGGCTGGGGTGTGGGGGTGGTGGGAGACATGAGTGGGGGCCTGGTGGAGGGTGACCCTGCACTGCTGGGGTGTGGGGGTGGTGGGAGACATGAGTGGGGGCCTGGTGGAGGGTGCCCCTGGTGGCCGGGGGGTGGGGGTGGTGGGAGACATGAGTTGGACATGGGTGGGGGCCTGCTGGCAGGTGCCCCACAGTGCTGGGGTGTGGGGGTGGTGGGAGACATGAGTGGGGGCCTGGTGGAGGCTGCCCCTGGTGGCTGGGGTGTGGGGGTGGTGGGAGACATGAGTGGGGGCCTGGTGGAGGGTGCCCCTGGTGGCTGGGGTGTGGGGGTGGTGGGAGACATGAGTGGGGGCCTGGTGGAGGGTGACCCTGCACTGCTGGGGTGTGGGGGTGGTGGGAGACATGAGTGGGGGCCTGGTGGAGGGTGCCCCTGGTGGCCGGGGGGTGGGGGTGGTGGGAGACATGAGTTGGACATGGGTGGGGGCCTGCTGGCAGGTGCCCCACAGTGCTGGGGTGTGGGGGTGGTGGGAGACATGAGTGGGGGCCTGGTGGAGGGTGACCATGCACTGCTGGGGTGTGGGGGTGGTGGGAGACATGAGTGGGGGCCTGGTGTAGGGTGCCCCTGGTGGCTGGGGTGTGGGGGTGGTGGGAGACATGAGTGGGGGCCTGGTGGAGGGTGACCCTGCACTGCTGGGGTGTGGGGGTGGTGGGAGACATGAGTGGGGGCCTGGTGGAGGGTGCCCCTGGTGGCTGGGGTGTGGGGGTGGTGGGAGACATGAGTGGGGGCCTGGTGGAGGGTGACCCTGCACTGCTGGGGTGTGGGGGTGGTGGGAGACATGAGTGGGGGCCTGGTGGAGGGTGCCCCTGGTGGCTGGGGTGTGGGGGTGCTGGGAGACATGAGTGGGGGCCTGGTGGAGGGTGACCCTGCACTGCTGGGGTGTGGGGGTGGTGGGAGACATGAGTGGGGGCATTGGTGGAGGGTGCCCCTGGTGGCTGGGGGGTGGGGGTGGTGAGAGCCATGAGTTGGACATGGGTGGGGGCCTGCTGGCAGGTGCCCCACAGTGCTGGGGTGTGGGGGTGGTGGGAGACATGAGTGGGGGCCTGGTGGAGGGTGACCCTGCACTGCTGGGGTGTGGGGGTGGTGGGAGACATAAGTGGGGGCCTGGTGGAGGGTGCCCCTGGTGGCTGGGGTGTGGGGGTGCTGGGAGACATGAGTGGGGGCCTGGTGGAGGGTGACCCTGCACTGCTGGGGTGTGGGGGTGGTGGGAGACATGAGTGGGGGCCTGGTGGAGGGTGCCCCTGGTGGCTGGGGGGTGGGGGTGGTGGGAGACATGAGTTGGACATGGGTGGGGGCCTGCTGGCAGGTGCCCCACAGTGCTGGGGTGTGGGGGTGGTGGGAGACATGAGAGGGGGCCTGGTGGAGGGTGACCCTGCACTGCTGGGGTGTGGGGGTGGTGGGAGACATGAGTGGGGGCCTGGTGTAGGGTGCCCCTGGTGGCTGGGGTGTGGGGGTGGTGGGAGACATGAGTGGGGGCCTGGTGGAGGGTGACCCTGCACTGCTGGGGTGTGGGGGTGGTGGGAGACATGAGTGGGGGCCTGGTGGAGGGTGCCCCTGGTGGCTGGGGTGTGGGGGTGGTGGGAGACATGAGTGGGGGCCTGGTGGAGGGTGACCCTGCACTGCTGGGGTGTGGGGGTGGTGGGAGACATGAGTGGGGGCCTGGTGGAGGGTGCCCCTGGTGGCTGGGGTGTGGGGGTGGTGGGAGACATGAGTGGGGGCCTGGTGGAGGGTAACCCTGCACTGCTGGGGTGTGGGGGTGGTGGAAGACATGAGTGGGGGCCTGGTGGAGGGTGCCCCTGGTGGCTGGGGGGTGGGGGTGGTGGGAGACATGAGTGGGGGCCTGGTGGAGGGTGACCCTGCACTGCTGGAGTGTGGGGGTAGTGGGAGACATGAGTGGGGGCCTGGTGGAGGGTGCCCCTGGTGGCTGGGGTGTGGGGGTGGTGGGAGACATGAGTGGGGGCCTGGTGGAGGGTGCCCCTGGTGGCTGGGGGGTGGGGGTGGTGGGAGACATGAGTTGGACATGGGTGGGGGCCTGCTGGCAGGTGCCCCACAGTGCTGGGGTGTGGGGGTGGTGGGTGACATGAGTGGGGGCCTGGTGGAGGCTGCCCCTGCACTGCTGGGGTGTGGGGGTGGTGGGAGACATGAGTGGGGGCCTGGTGGAGGGTGCCCCTGGTGGCTGGGGGGTGGGGGTGGTGGGAGACATGAGTTGGACATGGGTGGGGGCCTGCTGGCAGGTGCCCCACAGTGCTGGGGTGTGGGGGTGGTGGGAGACATGAGTGGGGGCCTGGTGGAGGGTGACCCTGCACTGCTGGGGTGTGGGGGTGGTGGGAGACATGAGTGGGGGCCTGATGGAGGGTGCCCCTGGTGGCTGGGGGGTGGGGGTGGTGGGAGACATGAGTTGGACATGGGTGGGGGCCTGCTGGCAGGTGCCCCACAGTGCTGGGGTGTGGGGGTGGTGGGTGACATGAGTGGGGGCCTGGTGGAGGCTGCCCCTGCACTGCTGGGGTGTGGGGGTGGTGGGAGACATGAGTGGGGGCCTGGTGGAGGGTGCCCCTGGTGGCTGGGGTGTGGGGGTGGTGGGAGACATGAGTTGGACATGGGTGGGGGCCTGCTGGCAGGTGCCCCACAGTGCTGGGGTGTGGGGGTGGTGGGTGACATGAGTGGGGGCCTGGTGTAGGCTGCCCCTGCACTGCTGGGGTGTGGGGGTGGTGGGAGACATGAGTGGGGGCCTGGCGGAGGGTGCCCCTGGTGGCTGGGGTGTGGGGGTGGTGGGAGACATGAGTGGGGGCCTGGTGGAGGGTGCCCCTGGTGGCTGGGGTGTGGGGGTGGTGGGAGACATGAGTGGGGGCCTGGTGGAGGGTGACCCTGCACTGCTGGGGTGTGGGGGTGGTGGGAGACATGAGTGGGGGGCTGGTGTAGGGTGCCCCTGGTGGCTGGGGTGTGGGGGTGGTGGGAGACATGAGTGGGGGCCTGGTGGAGGGTGACCCTGCACTGCTGGGGTGTGGGGGTGGTGGGAGACATGAGTGGGGGCCTGGTGGAGGGTGCCCCTGGTGGCTGGGGTGTGGGGGTGGTGGGAGACATGAGTGGGGGCCTGGTGGAGGGTGACCCTGCACTGCTGGGGTGTGGGGGTGGTGGGAGACATGAGTGGGGGCCTGGTGGAGGGTGCCCCTGGTGGCTGGGGTGTGGGGGTGCTGGGATACATGAGTGGGGGCCTGGTGGAGGGTGACCCTGCACTGCTGGGGTGTGGGGGTGGTGGGAGACATGAGTGGGGGCCTGGTGGAGGGTGCCCCTGGTGGCTGGGGGGTGGGGGTGGTGGGAGACATGAGTGGGGGCCTGGTGGAGGGTGACCCTGCACTGCTGGGGTGTGGGGGTGGTGGGAGACATGAGTGGGGGCCTGGTGGAGGGTGACCCTGCACTGCTGGGGTGTGGGGGTGGTGGGAGACATGAGTGGGGGCCTGGTGGAGGGTGCCCCTGGTGGCTGGGGGGTGGGGGTGTTGAGAGACATGAGTTGGACATGGGTGGGGGCCTGCTGGCAGGTGCCCCACAGTGCTGGGGTGTGGGGGTGGTGGGTGACATGAGTGGGGGCCTTGTGGAGGCTGCCCCTGCACTGCTGGGGTGTGGGGGTGGTGGGAGACATGAGTGGGGGCCTGGTGGAGGGTGCCCCTGGTGGCTGGGGGGTGGGGGTGGTGGGAGACATGAGTTGGACATGGGTGGGGGCCTGCTGGCAGGTGCCCCACAGTGCTGGTGTGTGGGGGTGGTGGGTGACATGAGTGGGGGCCTGGTGGAGGCTGCCCCTGCACTGCTGGGGTGTGGGGGTGGTGGGAGACATGAGTGGGGGCCTGGTGGAGGGTGCCCCTGGTGGCTGGGGTGTGGGGGTGGTGGGAGACATGAGTGGGGGCCTGGTGGAGGGTGCCCCTGGTGGCTGGGGTGTGGGGGTGGTGGGAGACATGAGTGGGGGCCTGGTGGAGGGTGCCCCTGGTGGCTGGGGGGTGGGGGTGGTGGGTGACATGAGTGGGGGCCTGGTGGAGGCTGCCCCTGCACTGCTGGGGTGTGGGGGTGGTGGGAGACATGAGTGGGGGCCTGGTGGAGGGTGACCCTGCACTGCTGGGGTGTGGGGGTGGTGGCTGACATGAGTGGGGGCCTGGTGGAGGTTGCCCCTGCACTGCTGGGGTGTGGGGGTGGTGGGAGACATGAGTGGGGGCCTGGTGGAGGGTGCCCCTGGTGGCTGGGGTGTGGGGGTGGTGGGAGACATGAGTTGGACATGGGTGGGGGCCTGCTGGCAGGTGCCCCACAGTGCTGGGGTGTGGGGGTGGTGGGTGACATGAGTGGGGGCCTGGTGGAGGCTGCCCCTGCACTGCTGGGGTGTGGGGGTGGTGGGAGACATGAGTGGGGGCCTGGTGGACAGTGACCCTGCACTGCTGGGGTGTGGGGGTGGTGGGAGACATGAGTGGGGGCCTGGTGGAGGGTGCCCCTGGTGGCTGGGGGGTGGGGGTGGTGGGTGACATGAGTGGGGGCCTGGTGGAGGGTGCCCCTGGTGGCTGGGGTGTGGGGGTGGTGGGAGACATGAGTTGGACATGGGTGGGGGCCTGCTGGCAGGTGCCCCACAGTGCTGGGGGGTGGGGGAGCAAGGGGACATGAGTTGGTGTTCATTAGTTCAAGGAGACATGTGCCTTTGCTGGGGGGCATGCCCATGTTGGGTGGGCTGCCTGCGGGACATGACCAGGGATGCAGGGTAGTCCCCTGTGGTGTGGGCTGCCTGCAGGGGCCGTGGAGGGTGTACAGGGTACACCTGGGAGGACCCACACTGTCAAATCACATGTGGAACTTCCCGCGCACCCCTGAAATACACGCGCCCAGGCTATTCGCGTGTGGAACTTCCCGCGCACCCCTGATATACACGCACCCAGGCTATTCGCGTGTGGAACTTCCCGCGCACCCCTGAAATACACGCACCCAGGCTATTCGCGTGTGGAACTCCCCGCGCACCCCTGAAATACACGCGCACCCAGGCTATTCGCGTGTGGAACTTCCCGCGCACCCCTGTAATACACGCGCCCAGGCTATTCGCGTGTGGAACTTCCCGCGCACCCCTGAAATACACGCGCCCAGGCTATTCGCGTGTGGAACTTCCCGCGCACCCCTGAAATACACGCGCCCAGGCTATTCGCGTGTGGAACTTCCCGCGCACCCCTGAAATACACGCACCCAGGCTATTCAAGTGTGGTACTCCCCGCGCACCCCTGAAATACACGCGCACCCAGGCTATTCGCGTGTGGATTTTCCCGCGCACCCCTGAAATACACGCGCCCAGGCTATTCGCGTGTGGAACTTCCCGCGCACCCCTGGAATACACGTAGCCCGCTCCCCCAGGCCCGATCGCGTGAGGAACTTCACGCGAACCCCTGTAATACACGTAGCCCGCTACCCCAGGCCCGATCGCGTGAGGAACTTCACGCGAACCCCTGTAATACACGTAGCCCGCTCCCCCAGGCCCGATCGCGTGTGAAACTTCACGCGAACCCCTGAAATACACGTAGCACGCTCCCCCAGGCCCGATCGCGTGAGGGACTTCACGCGAACCCCTGTAATACACATAGCCCGCTCCCCCAGACCCGATCGCGTGTGAAACTTCACGCGAACCCCTGAAATACACGTAGCACGCTCACCCAGGCCCGATCGCGTGAGTAACTTCACGCGAACCCCTGAAATACACGTAGCCCGCTCCCCCAGGCCCGATCGCGTGAATAACTTCACGCGAACCCCTGTGATGCACGTACCCTGCTGAAATCGCGTGTTAGACTTCCCGCGCACCCCGGTATACACGCACACCTATTTTTTGTCAGCGGGTGTCCGTGTTTGTGGGTAACCCTTTGCACGTCATTTTTCCTGGAGGGCCACAGTATGGGACATTCATCATGGCAGTATATAGGTGCTATTTGTTGGCGCACCTTTTGGCGCACATTTCTTACAGCCGCAGAGACGCTACCGCCTGCTTTCTTGTGGCGGTCGTGTTTGTGCCTGTGCGCTGGTTTGAGCGTGCGCTTTTTTGCCCTATTCTATTCCATGAATACGTGTTGTAGGCGAGCGTGTGGGCGTTCCGCGCACTTGTGCCCTGTACTTCCCCCGTGACGCCCACGTTTTGGCAAGTTGTTCCCCATTCCGAGTGTTACGCCCGTGTTCCGCCTACTTTTGTTGCGTGCGCCGTGCTATGTGCGAATTTCGCTGTGGCCTGTGCGATTTTCGCTGTGACCTGGCGCACGCTGTTAGATGGCCTGTGCGCCAACGTGCGCCGCGCACTTTTTTATCGCACATACGCTGGTTTTCTCGCGCACGGCCTTCCATGAATCGACGTGCGCTGCTTTTCGTGCGATTTTCGCAATTGCACTGCGATTGAATCGGCCTGATAGTGTTCTTCAGGACACGTGTACTTTAGTTTATGTACGAACATTTCAGGACACCAATTGTGTTCTTAGAACACTTTCAATTGGGTAGCGAACACTACGAACAGTTGTACTGTTGTTCAGGACACATCATTTTCGTTTATTAACGAACATTTCAGGACAGCAATTGTGTTCTTCGGACAGTTTTAAGTTGATAGCAAACATTACGGACAGATATAGTCATAATTCTTAGTTTCTGACTGTTACTGAAGAAAACCATGTGGCCTAGATATGTCAGCAAAAGAAAAAATAGTGAGGCAGACATGTGATGCCATCAGTCATGTCATCAATGACATTTGTGATGTCATCTTTGATGTCCTGGGTGTTAGTCTTAGCAGTGCACGGTGGTGGCGCGAGTTATGGTTGCTTAGCTTACCATAACTGCCGAATTTCAAGGGTTTTTCAGTTTTACTTGGAACCATAACGTCCCTTTAACAAAGTTTTTTCGCTGAATTTCATAGGTTCAGGTTACGGGTGCAGGGTCACACTCCACAACATCTGATCCTGTTCCTGGGCCAGCAGATCAGAGCGGGAATGCAGTCCTGCAGCCAAAGGCAGTGCCAGCACAGCAAGGCGCAGATCGCCTTGCCCCAAACAGGTGTGGTGCCCGCCGACACGGTGGCTGTACGCCACCAGGCAATACAGCATGGGAACAATCCATTTACGGTATGGCAACCCAACAGGCAGCATCAGTTGAGATGATGGCTCAAGCAATGGAGAGGGTGGCCACTTCCATTGTCCCCCCTGAAAGGCAGATGGAGCTACTACAGCAGGCAACAGACTCCATTTGCCAATCACACAGGGAGGACATGTTGGCATCCAACAGGGTCAGACGGGCGGCACTGGAGACTCTACGCCAACCGATATCAATAGAGTCCCAGGGCCACAGGGAAGCCCTGAGGATAGAACTCCATCACCTCAGGGAGACTCTTGTTGACCTTGAGACTTCCACTAACTTGAGGACAGAACAGCAGCTGGAGCGGCTCACACGTTCGCTCTCAGCTGAGATGCAGGCAACTCGGGAGGAGATCCGGGCATTACGTCAGGTGCTGCATGGGGATCTCCGCACTATAATCCTCCAGAACGAGACCTTCCACACCCGCATGCTTGCTGCCATGGAGGACCATACCAGGGCTTTGCGTGGGCAGCCTCCCATAGCACCACCACCTCCTGTGGCAGCAGCAGAGGGTGTTCAGAGCGACAGCAGCAGTTCTCCCACATTGGCATAGCCGTGCAGGCCATGAGCCCATGGAGGTGTTTTTTTTCCCAACATCCACACAGGCGGCTGTTGGTGCGCACCCTGTACTCGGACCTCCTGGGTGCCCCCCCCCCCACACCCCCACATGGCCATTTTTGATTTTTGATTTTTGATTTTTTGATTTTTTATTACTTTTTAACAGTGTGTTGCCTTGTGTGGCTCCCTTGGGCATCCACTGTATTCTGGCTGGGCACATGCAGGCTTGTCCTGAGTTTGGGTTTGATGCTTGGGTTTGTGAGACACACACCCCTCCTGCTTCCCGTTTCCATGGGCTTGCAAAGGGTGTGACCAAGTGACAGTAATGTACACAGTGATATTGGGCAACTATGAGCTGTGTGGGCAGTCTGTAGTCAATACTGTGTAGACATTCCTTGTGTATATTGTTGTTGTATTGTACACTGCAAGTTGGAATTGTGTATGCTTCTGCTTCCATGGCTCCCTCTGAATTTGCAGGTTCATTCCTCATGTCTTCACAAGGCCGTCTACTTTGGAGATGGAGTTCATGTTGTATGCAGTACACAGACAAGTTTTGAAGCCTGCAAGACTACAGTTGGAAGGGGGCGATGTGGTGGCATGTTCAGGTTGTAAGACTACGACTACTTTAACTTAGTACTGTCATGTTTTAGTTATGTTTGAGCTTGTGTAGCTGCATTGTATTGGTGGTAAGTATTTGGTCATGTGTGTTGTTAGTTCAACATTACTTGGAGCATATTGTGTGTGGCCAGTTTCCATTAGGGACACTGTACTTTGTGACACTTGTGTCCGGTTTTCGGGATTGCTTTGTTTGCTCTCACATAGCATGACATGCCATGGTGTGTTGGGTGGTGGTGCTGGGGAGGGGTTGGGTGACATGGCACTGTTCTCATGATGTATTTTGCAAGGGGGTAATGCATTTAGCAGCATATGTGTCTTTTGATGACACAGCATTGGTGGTGTTTCTATAGGTTGGGATGTACACAGTGTGACACTTCCAGGTAACCAATCTGGGGTGGGGGTGCAAGGGGACATGAGTGGGGGCCTGCTGGCAGGTGCCCTGCACTGCTGGGGGGTGGGTGTGCAAGGGGACATGAGTGGGACATGAGTGGGGGCCTGCTGTCAGGTGCCCCTCAGTTCTGGGGGGTGAGGGTGCTGTGGGACATGAGTGGGACATGAGTGGGGGCCTGCTGGCAGGTGCCCCTGACTGCTGGGGGTGCTGGGGGACATGAGTGGGGGCCTGCTGGGGGTGGAGGTGCAAGGGTACATGAGTGGGACATGAATGGGGGCCTGCTGGCAGGTGCCATGCACTGCTTGGTGGTGGGGTTGCAAGGGGACATGAGTGGGGCCTGCTGGCAGGTGCCCCGCACTGCTGGGGGGTGGGGGTGCAAGAGGACATGAGTGGGGGTCTGCTGGCAGGTGCCCTGCACTGCTGGGGGGTGGGGGTGCAAGGGGGACATGAGTTGGTGATCAGTGGTGCAAGCGGACAGGTGGCTTGGCTGGGGTGCATGCCCATGGTGGATGGGCTGGCTGCAGGACAGGACCAGGTGTCCGGGGTAGTCCCCTGTGGTGTGGTTTGCCTGCAGGGGCTGTGGAGGGTGTAGAGGGAACACCTGGGAGGACCCAAACTGCCAATTCACGTGTAGGACTTCCGCCGCACCCCCAAAATTCACGTACCCTGCTCTGACTGCTAAATCGCGTGTGAAACTTCCTGCGAACCCCTGAAATACACATACCCCACTCGCACAGGTCTTATCGCATGTGAAACTTCCCGCAAACCCCAGTAATACACGTACCCCATTCGTACAGGACCTATCACGTGTGAAACTTCCCACGAACCCCAGTAACACACGTACCCCACTCGCACAGGGCCTATCGCGTGTGAAACTTCACGCGAACCCCAGGAATATTGGCCCTGTGCGAGCGAGCAGGGTACGTGTAGTTCTGGGATAGAGCGTGAAGTTTTACACGCACCCTCACCCCCCAGAACTGAGCCGGTCAAGTGGCACAGCGAGTAGAGCGCTCGCTTTGACATCTGTGCAGAGCCTGTTACCGCAGGTTCGAATCCCGGCGGGGCCAAACTCAGCCTTTCATCCTTCCGAGGTCGATAAATGAGCACCACACACCGTGGGTAATAATAAGCAGCACTCAGATACCTGAGGGTTCGTAGCGCTATATAAATGCCAAATTATTATTATTATTATTATTATTATTATTATTATTATTATTATTATTATTATTATTATTATTATTATTATTATTATTATGGGCCCTGTTGAGCGGAGTACGTGTATTCCTGGGGTTTGCGTGAAGTTTCACCCGCGATTTCAGCAGGGTATGTGTATTAAAGGGTTCGCATGAAGTTTCACCCGCGATTTCAGCAGGGTACGTGTATTAAGGGGTTTGCGTGAAGTTTCACCCGCGATTTCAGCAGATTACGTGTATTACGGGGTTTGCATGAAGATTCACACGCGAAAGGGCCCTGTTCGAGGGAGTACGTGTATTTCAGGGGTGCGTGTCAAGTTTTACACTCGAAAGGGCAACGCCCGTGCACCATACGTCACAGACGCGCTTACACGCTAAGGGCCTTTGGTCCAATGATATCGCGTACGTGTGCTGACGCGCTTACGTGCTAAGGGCCTTTCCTCGAATTACACACTGATGTGCAAGATTTTCACGTGCCAAATCACTCCATATGAAGCTGGCCACACGTACACACAGGGAAGACCACGCTTCTGCCCTGAAGGCCATTTTCCTGCCCCCAAGAGCCCCGAGCACGCTCCCACCAGCCATCTACTGCTGCCTGTCTGCCTGCTGCCCACATGCCCTGAAATTTGGTGCCTGCACGTCAGCCATCTGCAGGGGTCCAATTGCTTTGTCCACCCCTGCTGGAACAGAAGACTCCCGACTGGGATTCCATCGCTCCACAGCCCAGCCCCAGGACCCAGTTGCCCACCCACTCCTACCTCTGGGGTTGCCATGTCGGGCACATCTCCTTCTGGCACCACTGGCAACCCCCAGCCAGAGAGGCAGAGGACCACCAGCTTCACTGCCACCGAAGTTGGTGTCCTGGTGGAGCATGTCCTGGGGCATTATGATGCCCTCTTTGGAACAAGGCGTGCCAACAAGGAAGGACGGGAGAGGATCTGGGATGACACAGTGGTTGCCATCAACGTGGAGGGGGTGGCAACCCGCAACTACCAACGTGTCAAGAAGCGCTGGGAGGACTTCAGGTCCAGGACCCTCAACAAGGCCCGGCGCCTCGTGGATGGGGGCCATGTCAGCCTGAGCAACATCCGGATGAGGGTCCTGGAACGCGTAGGCCCAGCGCTCCACGCCCAGATCCTTCGGAGGCAGACCCGTCTGGTGTTGAGCGGTAAGTGGCCAAGCATTGCTGTGTGAGACAGGGCATGTTGCAGTATGCTGGTAGTCTGATACTTGCCTGTATGTGTGACATAGGCCATGTATGGATGTGTATGTGCAGGGACATCATGGTCATGCATGTGGGACCAGTTATGTGTGAACCACATGGTAGGTGCATGTCTTTTAATGCAACATGGGGACCTCTATGCAGAATGCACACCTGAAAGCATGCCAGTATCTGTTCCTGGACATGGAGGGGGGTGAGGAATGGGTGCTGTCATATACATGTATGGGGCACGTGTGTGTGTGTGTGTGTGTGTGTGTGTGTGTGTGTGTGTGTGTGTGTGTGTGTGCGCCAGAGAAGTGTGTGTTTGACTTTGAAACGCCATGGATGCATGTGACTTTGAAGGCAACATCTTGGTTTACAGGGGCCTTTGTACATGGGTGTTGATGTTGATTGCAGGTGCCGGGAGTGTTTCTGCATGTGTGTTGCATGCATTGACCCATGTGTTGTGGAAGGACAGGATGGAAGTGACATTTGACAGTGCCACTCATGTGTTATTGCTTCCTGTCTAGGGTATTTTGTGCTGTACCCTGATGCTTGTGTTCTATGTCTCCCTCTACGCAGCGTCAAGTGAAGAAGAGGACGGAGACGGCGCTCTGGAGCCAAGAGGCGGGGATGCCTCCACTGGGTGGCGACGCAAGGCCCAGCCACCCTCCCAAGAATTACCATCATCCTGGAGCGAGGGGGCTGGTGCCGCGTCTGCCACAACGGCTGTGGCGGAAGGGCCGGGTTAGCCCCCACAGGGGCTTCCAATGGCGGAAGACGGTGTGGAGACATCCAGGTTGGTGGTCTCCACAGAGGAGGAGGAGCCCGCTACTGAGCCGCACATGGGGCCTGGTGGGGGTAGTACCACTGGTGCAAGTGGTGCAGTCCAGGGCCAGGGCAAAGGTCAGGAGGCAGCACAGGTCACCGCTGAGGGGCCTGTGCATGTCGCTGTCCTTGACCCTGTGACTGCACCTTCATGCACCAGCAGGGAGGCCCTGTCCCAGGCCGTCCGCAGGTAGGGGAGAGTGCCATATCACCTGCCTCTCCACTACCTGCAGTCGAGGGATCCCGCGACCGTATGGAATCCGTCCTGGTGGGTGTCGCGTTGGGCACGCGTGACATTCGTGATGACGTGCGTTGTTCCTGGGCGGAGAACGCACGCCATTACGAAGAGCAGCGTCGTGACGTGGCACTGCTGGGAGGGGCCCTGGTCGGTGGGTTCCTACATGTGACGCGCACTGTGGCGGACCTCTCCTCCTCTGTGGAGAGTATGCGCCGGTCATTCTACACATCGTCTTCCGGCCCAGATTCCACCAGGGCCCCCTGTGGACCTGGCCTGACCAACACAGCCAGCTTGGTGGAGATCCCATCCCTGCCACAGTCGGGAGTTGGCGGTCCAGCAGGGGTGGACACCACAACTGGAGACCAGCAGATGGAGGATATGCAGGCACCATCGGACAGGGCACATGGACAGCAGCAGCAGCAGCAGGAGCAGGCTGTAGGTGGGAGCAATGATGGCTCAGGGCCATAAACATCGGAGGGGCAGGCATCGGCCATAGGGCTGGAGGACCCAGGAATGGGAGTGTCTTCCGTGTGGCTGTGGTTGGGCCAGCAGATAGGTTCGGAGTGGCAGCGGGCGGAAGAGGTGCGGCTCACTATGGTCAGGGCGGGGAACTCCATGCGTAGGGCCCAGGCGGGCCGAGTGCCTCGAGGCCATTCGCAGGGACCTGGAGATCCAGATGTCATCGTCCCTGCGAACCCTCGGGGCCATGGAAGAGGACCGCCTCCAGGACATCGAGCAGGAGTTCAATGATGCCCTGGCCCGGGACATCAACAAGTGAGCCGTTGGACTTGCCCGCTGCCCTTGTAAATAGTTAGTTAGTTAGTATTAGGTTTCCTTTTGTTTTTTCTTTATTTTGGAACGTTTGGACAATGCACCACATTTTTGTATATAGTTTTTTTATTAGGTAGTTGTTTTTGGTAGGTTTCATTTCTTAAGTTGGGCTCATGGACCCTGGATTCTTCAATTGTACATAGTTCTACATTGGATTCATCTTTTTTAATATTTTTTTTGTGTTCACCATGGAGCTTTTTTGGACTGTGACTTTGGACAACATTTCTTTTTGGATTTCTTTTGCTTATGTTTTCTTGATTTTCATTATTTATCGGACATGGACCATTTATTTTGTTATTCCCATTGTTGTGTGTTTAATTTGATTTGATTTACGTTCATGTTATCTTTAATACATATTTTTTTTATACTTACATTTGTGGTATTATCTCATTGGTTGGGTTTTGACATTCACTTGCACCCATTGTGTGTGTGTGACGGACATGTGTTAATTTACATACTTGTCATTGGGGTTGTATCATGTAATTGGCCTTTCTATGTGGGTGGATGCAATACTTGGGTGGGTCTTTGGCCTGTGGAGGCTGGCCATAAGGGCCAGGGATCTAGATTGTGATGACGTGTTGGCTTGGGGACATGTATCGGGGTCTGCTGGCAGGTGTCCTGCACTGCTTGGGGTGGGGGTGCAGGGGACATGTGTGGGGGCCTGCAGGCAGGTGCCCTGCACTGCTGGGGTGTGGGTGTGCAAGGGGACATGAGTGGGGGCCTGCTGGCAGGTGCCCTGCACTGCTGTAGGGTGGGGGTCCTAGGGGACATAAGTGGGGGCCTGCTGGCAGGTGCCCTGTACTGCTGGGGGGTGGGGGTGCAAGGGGACATGAGTGGGACTTGAGTGGGGGCATGCTGGCAGGTGCCCAGCACTGCTTGGGGGTGGGGTTGCAAGGGGACATGAGTGGGACATGAGTGGGGGCCTGCTGGCAGGTGCCCCTGACTGCTGGGGGGTGGAGGTGCTGGGGGACATGAGTGGGGGTCTGCTGGCAGGTGCCCTGCACTGCTTGGGGATGGGGGTTCAAGGGGACATGAGTGGGACATGAGTGGGGGCCTGCTGGCAGGTGCCATGCACTGCTTGGGGGATGGGGGTGCAGGGGGACATGAGTGGGGGCCTGCTGGCAGGTGCCCCTCAGTGCTGGGGGATGGGGTGCTGGGGGACATGAGTGGGGACCTGCTGGCAGGTGCCCCAGACTGCTGGGGGGTGGGGGTGTTGGGAGACATGAGTGGGACATGAATGGGGGCCTGCTGGCAGGTGCCCCTCAGTGCTGGGGGGTGGGGGTGCTGGGGGACATGAGTGGGGGCCTGCTGGCAGGTGCCCCTGACTGCTGGGGTTGTGGGTGCTGGGGGACATGAGTGGGGGCCTGCTGGCAGGTGCCCTGCACTGCTTGGGGGTGGGGGTGCAAGGGGACATGAGTGGGAAATGAGTGGGGGCCTGCTGGCAGGTGCCCTGCACTGCTTGAGGGGGTGCAGGGGACATGAGTGGGGGCCTGCTGGCAGGTGCCCTGCACTGCTGGAGGGTGGGGGTGCAAGGGGACATGAGTGGGACATGAGTGGGGGCCTACTGGCAGGTGCCCTGCACTGCTGGGGGGTGGGGGTGCAAGGGGACATGAGTGGGGGCCTGCTGGCAGGTGCCCTGTACTGCTGGGGGTGCAAGGGGACATGAGTGGGGGCCTGCTGGGAGATGCCCTGCACTGCTTGGGGGTGGGTGTGCAAGGGGACATGAATGGGACATGAGTGGGGGCCTACTGGCAGGTGCCCTGCACTGCTGGGGGGTGGGGGTGCAAGGGGACATGAGTGGGGGCCTGCTGGAAGGTGCCCTGCACTACTTGGGGTTGGGTGTGCAAGGGGACATGAGTGGGACATGAGTGGGGGCCTGCTGGCAGGTGCCCTGCACTGCCGGAGGTGGGGGTGCAAGGGGACATGAGTGGGGGCCTGCTGGCAGGTGCCCTGCACTGCTGGGGGTGGGGGTGCAAGGGGACATGTGTGGGGGCCTGCTGGCAGGTGCCCCTCAGTGCTGGGGGGTGGGGGTACAAGGGGACATGAGTGGGACATGAGTGGGGGCCTGCTGACAGGTGCCCCTGACTGCTGGGGGCTGGGGGTGCTGGGGGACATGAGTGGGGGCCTGCTGGCAGGTGCCCTGCACTGCTTGGGGGGTGGGTGTGCAAGGGGACATGAGTGGGACATGAGTGGGGGCCTGCTCGCAGGTGCCCTGCACTGCTGGGTGGTGGGGGTGTTGGTGATCACTAGTGCAAGGTGACATGTGGCTTGGCTGGGGGGGCATGCCCATGGTGGATGGGCTGCCTGTGGGACATGACCAGGCATGCAGGGTAGTCCCCTGTGGTGTGGGCTGCCTGCAGGGGCCGTGGAGGGTGTAGAGGGAACACCTGGGAGGACCCACACTGGCAATTCACATGTAGGACTCCCCTGCACCCCCGAAATACACGTACCCCACTCGCACAGGGCCTATCGCGTGTGAAACTTCACGCGCACACCAGTAATACACGTACCCTGCTGAAATCGCGTGCAGAACTTCCCGCGCACCCCAGAAATACACGTACCCTGCTGAAATCGCGTGTTAAACTTCCCCGCTCCCCAGAAATACACGTACCGTGCTGAAATCGCGTTTGGAACTTCCTGCGCACCCCAGACACACAAGTACCCTGCTGAAACCACGTGTTTAACTTCCCCGCACCCCAGACATACACGTACCCTGCTGAAATTGTGTGTGGAACTTCCCGCGCACCCCAGTAATACACGTACCCTGCTGAAATTGCGTGTTAAACTTCCCTGCACCCCAGAAATACACGTACCCTGCTGAAATTGCGTGTGGAACTTCCCGCACACCCCAGAAATACACGTACCCTGCTGAAATCGTGTGTTAAACTTCCCCGCTCCCCAGAAATACACGTACCCTGCTGAAATCGCATGTGGAACTTCTGGCGCACCCCAGAAATACACGTACCCTAATGAAATTGCGTGTTAAACTTCCCCGCACCCCAGAAATACACGTACCATGCTGAAATTGCATGTGGAACTTCCCGCGCACCCCAGTAATACACGTACCCTGCTGAAATCACGTATTAAACTTCCCCGCACCCTAGAATAACACATACCCTGCTGAAATCATGTGTGGAACTTCCCGCGCACCCCAGTAATACTCGTACCCTGCTGAAATCGCGTGTTAAACTTCCCCGCACCCCAGAAATACACGTACCCTGCTGAAATAGCGTGTGGAACTTCCCGCGCACCCCAGTAATACACGTACCCTGCTGAAATTGTGTGTTAAACTTCCCCGCACCCCAGAAATACACGTACCCTGCTGAAATCGCGTGTGGAACTTCCCGCGCACCCCAGTAATACACGTTCCCTGCTGAAATTGCGTGTTAAACTTCCCCGCACCCCAGAAATACACGTACCCTGCTGAAATTGCTTGTGGAACTTCCCGCGCACCCCAGTAATACACTTTCCCCGCTTGGCGTTTGCTGTTTGGCAGCCTTGTATACTGGTCCAGGGTTAGCCCAGCCCTTTGCACTGAATTGGGAATTTTGATGGCTTTTCCTTGTGCGCAGGCGTTCTTGGGGGCGTAACTGGCGCTGCTGCAGGGTCGCTGCGCCACTCTGTGCCACGGCTGGTTTTGGAGGCTAAAATCCATGAATACGCTGTGCGCGGAAATCGATTTTAGCGCACGCGGCTGGCGCAGATATTCGCACGCGTACACTGTGCGCCTGCCGCGTGCACCACTTTTGTGCGAAATTCTATGAATTACCCTGAATATGCTTTAATACATCTTCAATATTAGTGGCCTTTAAACATCATAATGGATAGCATCCAAATAATGTATCCATGATTTAAATTAATATTATCAAACATATTGTCATGAATAAGTCTATTCTTCTGATAAATACAAGTCATGATGCCCCCATATACTGCCTTTGATGAGACAAAGTGTTATAGGGAGTATCTGGGTGGTGACTGAATACAGTGTAGATCTGTGAGCATGTGTGCATTTCACATGAGTCAATTAACAAGACCCATTGGATATATTAGGGCTATGTGGAAACAGAGGGTTCAATATAACTAGCACTTACATAACACTTAGTGGTAGTCAAACTGTATATCCAATTACTACCCAGTGCCAGTGTGTGGCAGCCTCTGAGCCAATGAGGCAGCTCGGAATGGGTGAATTACCCCATGGTAATCCCCTCGCTCCGAGTCTTCTCACGGCTGGAGGTCGTCATCTTCCCCCACCGGGGAATCGGTTAAGTGCTCTCCTTCCCCTCACCTCTATCCCCCTTCACAGATTTCTCTCCCCCGCCTTCCTTCCACTTACCTGATTTTTCGCTCCTCTTCAGGAGCAGAAGCGATGGAAACACTTCTTTCTCCAGCACGCCCGCTCCCGATCTGTGACACACCGCCATGGAAAGGAAGAAGGGAAAACGTGTAGTCCCTTCTCTCGTTTCCAAGGTTGCCGTTTTTTTGTTTACCTTTTTCAGTGACCGCCGTGTAAAGGGAGAAGGGACTACATGTAGTCCCTTCACCCGTTTCCATGACAGCAATATTTTAGTTTACTTTTTTTGACCATTTAGAATGGCTGCCATGGAAAGGGATAAGGGACAACGTTCGCCCTTCCTTGGAGGCAATATGTTTGACTTTTTTTTTCTGTTGCGAAACAGAGCTTTTCGCAACACAAAAAAATTATTTTAGTATCCCGTTTTTATGGTCCGGGGGTACTAATAGCAATAAGCCCTGAGCAGGGGGGGCATTACCACTTCAGGTAATTCCCCAGCGTCTTCATTAAGGCCCTCAAGATGGGCCACAGGCATTACCTGAAGTGGGAATGCCCCGCTTCTTGGGGTTTATTGGCTAAATATAAAGCTGCCACTCTAGGAGACAGGGCCTGCAACATTTAGTTGGTTTTTCATCTTGCCTCAGAGAATCGAAGGCCACAGCTTAACTTTAAATAAACTTGCAGCTGTATGTAAACACTGTTCACACTTAAAAGAGGCAGATAGAAGATTTTCTATGAAGTGAAAGAGGCAAAAGCCATCACGTTGATTTGCATTCACGTAAGTGCCTTAGAAAAACTACACAATTGAAAGGTTGCATTGCTAAGTTTTCTAACATGAAAAAAAATAGCCCATAACGTTGAATTGGTGATACTTTAAAAAGGAGAGATGTTTTGGATCAAGCGACCAACCTGTTCACTAAAAAAAGTGCAGATCTTCAATTTGTTTTGAATACACGTTGTACTTAGTGAAAATGCATATATAATCCAAAACAAAATCCAGATAAGAGATTAGAGATGGTTTTAAGACAATAGTCAAGACACCCAAAGAAAATAGCAGTTTACCATAATAAGTAACAATGCAGACGCTGATATGAAAGCAGAACATGTTTTACTTTATTCCATGACAACTGGCAGGCAGAGAGGTCCTTCAGAAGAGCAGCTGAGATGAAATGAAGATTAAAGCAGCTCCAGGGAGAACTCTGGTTTAATCAACACATTAGGTATGTCACATGACGCCAAATTAAGCACTTTTAAAATTCTATGTTTTTTTTTTTAAAAAAGACTGAAAATCAAAGCATAAAAGATTCTAATTTCCTATGATTTGAAATTAGCTGTGATTGGAAATTAGCTTGTTTACAGTGCAAGAAGCATAACACATGAAGCAATTATTTAAACTTACAAATAAGAGCAGTGAGCTTTGGTTAAGCAAAGTACAAAAAGAATCTGTTTTTCTAAATTTGAGTCAGAACAGTCCATTTCTAAAGACTCTGGGTAAGTCTCTCGTAACCAGGACTAATGTCTGGCAGAGGGACTCCCAGGACCCCCTTGTTAATTTGCATTTTTAAGTAACTTTTGGTCTCACCCTAAGTTACTAGGGGAATCCAGACGTGGACCCCTTGCTCACTATTCTTAGAGAGGCACAGATCCACCCTACTGATGAGGTCCAACCCGACCGAAACACGTGTCTGGAGTTTCTGTTGGTACTCTTGTTCAGAGGAGAATTGTCTAGCATTTCGGTGCTGGACTGCCCCACGGCAGGCCAAAGACTGATATGTTTGGGATATTTCTTCTCTGTGAAAGATAGTGAGCTAAAGACTCTGGGTAAGTCTCTCGTAACCAGGACTAATGTCTGGCAGAGGGACTCCCAGGACCCCCCTTGTTAATTTGCGCGTTGGATGCATGCTCCAGCGCGGCTTCGGCAGGAATCACAAAGTGTGGCCCATGCTGACATTGCTGGGGATCCCAAGGGCCTAGATGCCTGGGCTTGTGTAGCCGTGGAATGGCCTGACTCTTGGGACTATTCCAGGGATCCTGCCTGTGAGCCGGGTGGTGGTGCATTGATGAGGCAGACCCTCAGGGGCACACAATCTTGATGGGCCAAGCGTAACTCCTGGGTGTGTGCGGGTTTTAGGGGACACGCTCCATCAGGTCTGACCCATAAGTTGGAATATACAGATGCGCCCTGGTTGCAGCAATATTGGACTTAGATGGCGGTTGCCTCAAAGGATCTGGATAGCCTTATCAATCTGTGGAACGCTGTATCTGGTGGTTGGTGTTGTGTCCTGTATGGCTGAGGGAGACAAGACTTCTTTGGAGGGCCGCATGGGCATAAAGAGTTGCCGTGCAGCATTTCAGCGGAGCCAATAGGCACCATAAAGACACTGATGAGGGTGGTGCTACACATTGTAGCCTGTGGTTCTGGTGAGAGGGCTGATTATTATTCTTTCAAGTCTGGGTCAGATTGTAGAGTATGAAAAGGAACCCATCCACGGGCCGTACCAAACCACTGTAGTGACACAGATCTATGTGGGCGACTGTCAGTATGGCAGCTACATTGTGAGATGCACAGGAGTTGGGACTCTGGTGACCCACACATGGATGATAAAAATGGGCCCATAGAACGGGGATAAAAGGCATACATCAACATATACAGTCAATCCTCATGGAACTAAAGAATTTCAGAGCTGAAGTTCAGACTTCCATAGGGGCTGTGAGGAAACGGGTAATGAAGTTTGAAGACAGTGTGGAGGCCATAGAAAACAATCAGCTGTCAGTGGAAGTCATGGAAGTCATTCTTGAGATGCAGATCAAGTCACTGGAAAGTATGGAGCAGTAAACATGGTATAAGTTCAATGATGTTGAACAGAGGGATTGGAGGAACAATCTAAGAGAATGGGCGCTACCACAGAAGGTGGGAGAAATGCTGAGGGGCCTTAAACTGAAGGTGTTAAAATCGTTGAAGGTGCTCCTGGGCCCTGAAGACCAGTCTGAGGTTCTTTTTGATAGGGTCCACAGAGGGGCTCGTTTTGGGTCTAGTCCGAGATCTGTGGTAGCCAGGTGCCACTATTTCAGAGACAAGGAGGCTATTTTGTGGAAGGCCAGAGAGGTGGATACCTTTGAGCGGGAAGGGGCATCGATTAAGATTTTCCAGGAATTATCATCATATATCCTTGACCAGTGAAGTCGATGTAGGCCCTTGACCATGTGGCTCACATCAGAGGGTATACGATACCGATGGAGGCTCCCGTTTGCTTGGTCATTTCAGTTTTGAGAAGTACAATTTTAGTTAAAACAAGGTGGTGCTGCTGAGCAACCACTTCTGGAACCATAGGAAGAGAGAACCCCAGGTGCACAAGAGGGCCAGCAGTCGATTTGGGGGTGCTTCAAGAAGGCATTTGCACAGCCAGCACTTTGAAAGAAAGTCCCGGGGGTGGAGTTCCTGGAAGATGTAATTCTCGCAGTTGAATAACCCGGGATGATACCGTACAGCATTTGAGGAGGATATGGAGTGATGGAACAATTAGAAACACTTGGGCCCTCATTACGACCCTGGCGGATTTTTTCCGCCATCGACGGACTTTTCCGCCATGGCGTAAAGTCCGTTTACGCCATGGCGGATGGCGGACTTACCGCCCCATTCCGAGGTTGGCGGGGCGGTAAGTCCCCATTGACCCATTTACCCTTCCCCATTCCCATTTCGGCCCCATAGGGCTCAATGGGAGTGGGGAAGGCGTTAATTACGCCACCGTACATTACGGTGGCGTAATTAACACCAAGGTCCCATAGCGCCATGGATTTTTACGCCCGCAAAAAGCGGGCGGAAAAGTGACCATGGCGCTTTGGGAACTCGTAGTTGGCGGTAAGGGGTCGGCGCAGCTAACGCTGGCGTAAACCCCTTACCGCCAGGGTCGTAATGAGGGCCTTGGTATTTCCTTTTTGAGAAGCAATGACTCCAGTTGACGAGGGAGATAGTGATCCTAGTAGCCGGTGACAGCTGGGCATATCTCTGTTAGAATTTATGGAAGTTGAGGCAATAGCATGGTGAGGCCATCATATGGTCACAAGTATGTGGAAAATGGATCAATTCTCGCTGGAGGTGGAATGATCTTCTCCTTCAGGATTTAGTTTTTGTAGATTTCCTAGAGAGGGGGGAGAGTTACTTCAAGTTCAATGACACTGGGAGGTTGGCATGAAGCATGTTTGGGGTGCAGCTAAGGACACGTTCAGGTGGGTTCTTATAGTCAAAGGTGCTATGGAATAGAAGGATCTGGGTTTTATAGAAGGTCAGCTCAAGGATGATATTAGACTTCTGAGAACTCATCTATCAGAGGTTGGTTGTGGCATAGAATCCATCATGACCTCCATCAGGGAAAAGTGTCAGGAACTGCATTTGCTGCTTATAGGCAAAGTACTTAGAAACATGAGATATACTAAGTGAACATATTCTGAAAAAAAGGTGATTGGGTGGAAATGATTCTGGCAAATAGGATACAGGTAATGAGGGTGGATATGAGGGTGGAAGAGATTAGGGGTGATGATGTGGATTGCAGGTAACCCGAGAGGTTACCCATAAGTGATTTGCTGAGTGTTTGGGAGAATGTTCAGTTTAGTGCTAAATTCCTCCTACCTTAAAGACCCCCAGCTCTTTTGCTTAACTATGGAACCTTGTATTTTAAATGCTATGTGTTGTCTGTGTTTCTTTGTAAAGTATGGAGTCTGACAAACTCCATAGGCATCATCTTTACATTATGGCATACAGTACCTTCATTGCAGTGGCACAGGGAAGTCTCTCAGATTTCCCAAAGGTTTAAATACCTTCTCTTGGATAAACTACTGTTTCCAAGAGCAGTGAAGTGAAATTGACTTTACTTACATTTGTAACTTTCTAGACCCAGCACACACTATCTTACAATAGTAAGATACTGTGCTGAAGTTCGGAATTCATTTTGACTAGAGAATCGCTGCAAGGAGGACTTCTCCCCTTGAGTTGGTGGCACCAATCAACTCCAAAGTAAGCCACCTGGTTGTATTTCCACTGCAGTTGCTGCTGGAACTGAAGGGCCAGGGAGAGGAACACCAAATTGTGTGTGTTGCTTTTAAGTTGGCCAAGAGCTCCAGGAAGACCCTCTGTACTCCCAGGAAGCAGGACCAACCAAGCCTGAGCCACCTAAACAGATTGCTAGACCCCAGATGCAAGGAAAGTCCATCTCGACAGCCAAGAGTCCACATTGATGCTATTTGCTGAGGCGCGAGGAGCTGAAACTGCAAAGTGCCACTGAATAGAAGTTCGTCCTTTTCTGTCACTGACTGTCCCGTTGCAGTGCAGGAGTCCTCCAGATGTCCTCCCTCTTGTCCCCACAACTGAGGCCCAGGAACACAGGATCTGCCGAGCTGCATAGGAACAGGAGCCAGCTGGAACCATTTTTCTTCTAGCCAAAGGTACTGTAACCTCACTTGTTCTCAGTGGAGACTTGTCTTGGTTGCTTCTCTAGAGTTGCTATTAGCTTCTTAACCTCACAAGCCTAATCAGCTTGTGGCCATACTTTGATTTCTTCTTTTCTACAAAGACTTCTAAAACATTGTGCACAACTTTTTACCTACCTGCAAGAATTGCTTCAGCTCACCTAGACTTTTGGCCAATTGACTTTGGTCTGCCTCCTTGAATGACTCTTCTTCCCTCTGACTGTTAGTTTTGTCTTCCTTCCAGGAAGGGGTTAACTTACTTTGCATTGGGGGTTACCAAAAGTACTTAACTGCTTCAGAATATTTGGGAGATCTCTTGTTTTGTTCTAGTAACCCTTTTCTTTGACTTACTCCTAAGTATTGCACTAAACGCAAAAGAGTTATATATGACTGTCCACAGTGTCCTAGCTATTTAAGTCACTTGAGGGTGTAGGAAGTATCTGTGTGCCATCCCAAATGGGTACTTGCTGATTTAGAGAAACTAAGGGGCTAATTAATGGAATTATTTGTGCCGAAAAACGGGGATTTGTGTGCCATTCTGCCCGCAAATCCCTGTTTAACAGAAAGGGATTTGAGGGCAGAATGGCACACAAATCCGCGTTTTTCGGCGCTAATAATTCCATGAATCAGCCTATAGGAGTGTGCATTTTGGAGTGTATTTGTGTGTTACTATTATATTGCTTCTTCTGAAGAAGGCTTAATCAAACTGACTGTTAAATACATTAATAATTGTTTGATCAAGAAACCTTGTGTGTAAGAGTTTATTTGAATACTTGCCACTGTGAATCTCCGTGTAACTCCCCTACTGCTCACATTGACCACACTTGAGATAAGCCTGGCTGCTCAACACACCACCAACCTGTGTAGTACAGACTTATACCAAAGGTTGGGTTCCTTTTGCCAGGAGGTCAGGGTTGTTGTAGTGATATGATATGATATTTTATTTTTATTGTGCTCGTACAAAAGTGTTTCAGAGAGCAAATAGGCAAAGGAGGGGAACAGGGTAGAACACAAAACAACAACAAACTCACTAGGCCCAGTGACATTGAGAACACGCAAGTGCATGGGAAAGGGAAAAGGGAAAAAGTGCATGGAAGGGGGAGAGTGGAAAGTGCAAAGCAGATAAATAAATAATAAATAAAATAAATAGACAATTGAGGCAATAAACAGTGGTAGTGCAGCCAGCAAGTGTCAACTGCTGTGTTTATGGCAGCAGGCTGGGTAAGTCTGATAAGTGCAGAAAAAGAAGAAAAAGGGGGGGCTGTATGGGTACAGATACAGTCCACAAGTGCAATGGGTGGCCAGGAGGTAGTGTAGGAGGTTGGCAGGGTGAGCAGATACCTGGGCCCAGGGGAAAGAGGGTGGCCAGGTGCACAGTGCCAAGAGAGAGCCGGTCAGCAGGGGAGAGGGGGAGAGAAGGCAGAAGCAAAGAGGAAGGTCTTGAGGTGCTTCCGGAACCAGAGATGGTTCTCCTCAAGTTTCAGAGTGTCAGGGAGGCTGTTTGAGAGGGAGGCCACAGCCGAAGATAGAGATCTACCCCAGCTTGTTTCTTTGAAAAATGATTGACCCAGAAGGAGTTAGAGGTAGAGGAGCAAAGAGCTTGAGAGGGGAGGAATTTGTGGAGGGATAGCTGAAGGTATTTTGGACGCAGGCCCCAGAAAACCTTGTGGAGTTTTGATCCTTGCATTCACTGGGAGCCAATGGAGAGATTTCAGGGAATCGTACAAAAATCTTGACCTGATTGCGGGCCCGTTATTAGTTCCAGGGTCCCTTAACGGGTCCCGCAAAAAACAGCTGACAGACCAGCTGTTCCTGCTGGGACCCGCTAAGGGACCTCGGAATAGGGCAGTAAGGGTTTACCGGCACCGGCATCCTTACCGGTGCCCGTAAACCCTTACCGCCCAATTCGGAATGACCCCCAAGGTATGCGATAACCCAATGGACTTCTGTCCCACTTGTGACTCCTCTGTCCAGTGATGGGACTGAAGTTGGGGTACATGCAATGAAGATCTATAAAAAATGGCAATGCCCCCTCCCCCTTTTCCTACTTGGTTGATACACTTTATACAATAGTCGTCTGGCATGAAATAATCAAATTAGGCCCATGAGACTTCAGCAAACCACGCTTTGGTCAGAAAGAGTAGATCTAAATTATATCTATTAATACATTCAGCCACTTCCACTGCGTGTACAATAGCAGAATGAGAGCTAATTAGTGCCGCTGTAATTACTGCATTGTCTTCTACCATATGTGAATTCTGGATGTTAAAAATAGGTCTAGATAAACCCATATTCCCTATTTTAATTAGGGATCTGAGTGTTAAGCTACCCTTCTTGTTGTTAAAACATTTCAGGGTGTCCCCATCATGTTTAATACCCACAATCTTGAGCCTCACATGTTGTGCAGCAACGCTTGTCCAGAATGAACTAACCTGGTCACATAAGATTATTCATGGGTTATCGTTTCAGCTTACACTGCAGTGGAAACAGTCAGCTTGTTCTGCTGACTGCCACCCAGGCCACAAACAGGCCTAAACAAGCTTTGCGTCAGCCCTTCATGCTGATGCAGTCTAGCTAAGGCATATGGTGCCACCGGATGCCATCACCCGGGTGTGCGCCATAGGTTAGCCAGGGAGATGGAGTTCTACCTCCAGTGCAATCACATTAAAGTGTAATGTGCGTTCCAGTGCAATTTAAAAACAATTAAATTCAGTCGGTTTCAGTGGTTTCAAATGATTTCAAAATGTGCTGGACCCTCGGCTGTGAAAATTCTTCAATGCCATCAAAGATACAGGTGATATACCTCCCTCATTCCTGGCTGCATTGATAATGGTGATTCCTAAGCCTGACAAAGATTTGACACTATGCTCCGCGTACAGGCTAGTTTCCCTACTCAATGTTCATGCTACATCACACAGATGGCATGTACCATAGCCATGGTACATTCCACAAGTACATCAATATGTCAGTGAATGAGTACTGTCACCCATCCATGTGAGATGGACATGAAGAGATGAAAAATGCCACATAGTGTGAAAAGATACGCCATGTGCCACACACTGCAACACATCCAGTGTACAAAAATACAGTGATTGCAGGGCCATGTACACATCAATGGTTGTGCACTTCAACATGACAGGAAACAACTAGCATGTTCCACATTCAAACAGGCCCAAAAACATCATGTGATCAGGACAATACTCATTCAACTACAATACTTGGTAGTTGAATATTCAAATCATTCAACTACCAAGGTGACACATGTGGGCCTATGTGGGGTTCTTCACTGACAGAAGCATGTCACATATGTCACAATAGGGCTGAGGAATGTGTTGCAAAAGTGGGAGAATTGAAACAATCAGCCTGAAAGAACACTGAAAAATACAAACAATATTGTTGCATGATGCCACCTCAAGGGCAACTGCCGTAATGTTGCGCTAAATTACTACTGTGGGCAGAAGGGATAGTGTCACACCCAAATTCAAGGCCGCAGAATGTTTTGGATGAAGCACATGGGTGACCCACACTACTCAGTCACACACACCCTCACCTGGCACTCAATCAGAACCCGTCACCCAAACAACATACACATGCATTACAAACACACGCATGGGCACTCACCGGACAATGTGTCATAATCGGGTAGTTCTCCCACACCTCGGATCTGTTCCTCTGTGATGAAGGTCCCAGCAACAGACTCATGTTCAGTGAGTTTGTTGTCCTCTTGTGGAGACCCACCGCCAGTCACCAGAATAGCGGCATGACTTGAGGCCAGCTTGTCCTTTGCTCTGCGTTTCAGGTCGTTCCACCACTTGTAGCAATCATCAGCTGAGCGCCTCACAAATCCAAGGGCACTTATGTGGTTGGCGATGGTCTGCCAGTGTGCCTTACGTTGACCAGGTGTGGTCTTGGACCCTGCAGTCACCACCATTTCGTGGCTATGTTGCAACACATAGCTCACAAGTGCATTAAGCTCTGCGTCATTAAAGCAAGGCTTCCTTGACGTGCCGGAGTGTGTAGCCGTGCCTGGGGTCTCAGCCTGTCATGCCAGTGCACCCTTCCTCCTCTTTTTAGAAGGGGGAGCGGAGCCAGAGTGGCTAACGCCACTCTGGTCAGTAGGGGCAGAATCACCGGTGGACTTGGGTTGTTGGAGTGTGCGAATGCACATTGACCATAGGACTTGGTGCAGGCATTGTCTGAAGTGTGATGTTGGCAGGGGAAACATCAGTATGATGGACCAGGACCGACACTGTCCTGGCTGGGAGAGTAAGAGCTGGGGCGGATGGAGCTGCAGCTGCCCCTGCAGCCTCACCACCCTGCATACTTGGGGCAGCAGATGGCATAGCTGCCACAGATCCACGTGGCTTGGTGACAACTTGCACCGCCACACGTGGCTTAGACTTGCCGACCTGGAAGTCATCCAGGGAGACATCCTGTGCCAGGTCAGGTGCCACAAAGGGCTGGTCCAACAAGGGCTGAGCTGGGATGGTCTCAGCCACGTTTCCCTCAACCATGGGCGGGAGCATGGGTGTCCCTGATTGGTCCTCCACACATGGGGGTCTACGGGCACCCTGCAAATCCTGGCCACATCCCTTACCACGCCCACCACGCCCACCTTTTGAAGGTCGGCCACCTTTGCCTCCCTTACCGCTTGGTCGCCTCCCAACCATGGCACTGATGTTGTTGTGCGTATGGGAGGAGCAGTAAACTATTGTCCTGGGCAATTGTGGGTCAAAGGGGTAAGGTACTATATGGAATTTGTACCCTAGTGCTCTAACAAGGCTGTCTGTGACCCCTGGGGGAAGATGACGGGTCATGCAACGCACAGGCAGCCCAAAAACAAAAATAAACGTGCACACAAACCCTCGCAGACCACGTGCGTGGAAAAATGAACCCGCACTACGCTGTGGCACCCAGAAACACAAAAATAAGTGTACGCGTAATACACGCAGTCTACAATGACCTCTGAAGGGGTATGCAACACACGGGGCAAGCACAGTTGCTAGGTACGTGCGGAACTCACCGTCTGCCTGGAAAAAGAACGTGACAAATACGTGCGTGTGCGCGTTGGCAACACCCCCGCCAAAAGAAGAATGGTACGCTGTCTGAGGAGACAGGACAAAAGGAGAAGTGAACACTGTTTGAGGAAACAGGCCCAAAAAAAGTAGAAAAATAAAAGCTGTCAGAGGTAACAGGGAGTACGAACTTGAAACGCTGTGAAGTAATCGCATGTGAACCGACAAGAAGTACAGAATCCACCCACTCCCTCTCCACAAAAAGCACGTACAAGGAAATGGCATCCTACATGTACCTTTTAAACCGGCCCACACGTACACGTCACTTACGCGTGTACGCGCCCTTTCCTCCACTTACACGCGCTGACACTCGGACGTGCAGCTTTTCCATGTGTGCTCTGTCATCACATGCTATGAGGGAAACACCCGCGCGCATCACGTCACAGACGCGCTTACACGCTAAGGGTCTTTGGTCCAATGAAATCGCGTACGTGCGCTGACGCGCTTACGCGCTAAGGGCCTTTCCTCGATTTACACGCTGACGTGCAAGATTTTCACGTGCCAAATCACTCTGTATCAAGCTGGCCACGCGTTCACACACGGAAGACCATGCTCCTGCCAGAAGGCCGAATTACTGCCCCCTAGAGCCCCGAGCACACTCCCACCTGCCATCTGCTGCTGTCTGATTGCCTGCTGCCCACGTGCCCTGCCATTTGCTGCCTGCACATCAGCCAGGGGTGCTGTTGCTGTGACCACCCCTGCTGGAACCGAAGACTCCCGACTGGGATTTCATCGCTCCACAGCCCAGCCCCAGGACCCAGTTGCCCATCCACTCCTACCTCTGGGGTTGCCATGACCAGCACAACACCTTCTGGCGGCACTGGCAACCCCCAGCCAGAGAGGCAGAGGGCCACCAGCTTCACTGCCACCGAAGTTGGTGTCCTGGTGGAGCAAGTCCTGGGGCAGTATGATGCCCTCTCCGGAAGGTCGCGCGCCGACAAGGAAGGACGGACCAGGATCTGGACGGACATCGTGACTGCCATCAACGCGGAGGGGGTGGCAGTCCGCGAATTCCATCATGTCAAGAAGCGCTGGGAGGACTTCAGATCCAGGACCCTCAACAAGGCCCGGCGCCTCTTGAAGGCAGCAGATGCTAAGGGGCGCCGGGGCCACCTGTCGGAAGACCAAATGAGGCTCCTGGAACGCGTATGCCCAGCGCTCCACGTCCAGGTCCTTGAGAGGCAGACCCGTCTGGAGTCGAGCGGTAAGTGTACATGCATACTGATTGGAAGCTGTGCGTGTGGTGGTGTGTCAGTAGTGTGCAGGTTGCACATGTGGTTTTGTAGGGCCATGTATGGATGTGTATGTACAGGGCCGTGAGGCTGACACATTCGAGTCCTTTCATGTGTGAGACACATGGATGGTGTATTTGTGGGTAAGCATGCAGGCCAAATGCAGATGTGTGAGCACACATGTTTGAATGACTGTGTATGTCAGTTGTCAAGGTTGTGGTGTCACACATGGATGTTGGTTCCAGCTGCATGTATCTGCACTGTGTACATGTGCATGTTTGTGTATCTGACAAGTGTGCAACTGTCATGCAACATGGATGCATGTGAGACTGATATGTAGAAGACTGATTGCCAGATGTGACATGGATGCCAATCTCATCACTGCAGCACTTGGTGGAGGTGTACACATGCATGTAAGTGTGGTGGCGTGTGTGCATGTCTAGTGCACTCCCTGTGTCTCATGTGATGTCTGGCTCACCTTTGCCTGCTCATGCTGTTGTATGTGTTTGGATGGTGCTTGCTGTTGTGATATGGCTGTGGAATAGCTCATGTGTGTGATTTGAAATGACATGTGTGTTTGGGATTGTGATGCCATGTATGAAGTTTGACAATTACACTTGTGTGCAACTGTCATGTGTGTATGAGTCCATTGTACAGTGCCCTCATGCCTGTGTCCTATCTCTCCCTGTCTGCAGCGTCATCTGATGAAGAGGGCGGAGAGGGTGCTGTGGAGCACAGCGGCAGGGATAGCAGCGCCAGCCGGAGACGCAAGGCCCGGCTTCCCTCCCAGGTTGTCATCTCGTCGGGGAGTGAGGAGTCCGGTGCCGCGTCCCAGGTCACAGCTGCCGAGGGGAGGTCCAAGAGGCAGAGGTTGGAGTTGGACTCCTCGGCAGCCGAAGGGGCAGCAGAGACCCCACAGGGCCCGATGGAGGAATATGGCACAGAGTCATCCAGGTTGGTGGGGGGTTTGGTGGAGGAGGAGGCCTTGCAAGGGACAGAGACGGGGTCTGGAGGTGGGGGTTCCACTGGTGCTAGTGGTGCAGTGCAGGGGCAGGAGGCAGCACAAGCCACCGCAGAGGTGCCTGTGTGTAATCCTGTCCCCGATCCTGTGACTGCATCATCTTGCACCAGCAGGGATACCTAAGTCCAGACCCGTTCTCAGAGAGGGGATCGGCTTACACCAACTGGCCTTCCTCTCCCTGCGGATGTGGCTATCCGGCACCGGGTTGAGCCTGTCCTGGGTGGGGTGGCGTTGCGTCAACGTGCCATGCGAGCTGACCTGCAGTCTTTTCATGAGGAGACTGCACGTCTTCTCGCATGGCTTGTTGACCGCGTTGACCCACTGGGACAGCTCACCAGGGCCGGATTCCTCTGTTTTCTGGACCTTGTTCCGACCCCCTCCTCTACTGAAACCCCTATGCGCCAGTCGTTCTCCATGCCATCTTCCCACCCATGTGTCACCTGGGTGCCCTGTGGAGCTGCCTCTGACCCTGCAGCCAGGCTGGTGGAGGACACATCCCTGCCACAGTCGGAAGTCGGACGTCCAGCAGGGGTGGCCACATCAACAACTGCACCCCAGCCGGAGGAGGATGTGCAGGCAGCAGGAGCCAGGGCACAGGCAGAGGCACAGCAGCAGCAGCAACAAGGTGGGAGCCATGATGGCTCGGGGCCTTCAACATCGGAGGGGCAGACATCAGCCAGAGGGCAGGAGGAAGAGGCGCGGCTCACGATGGTCAGGGCGGAGAACTCCATGCATAGGGCCCTGAGGCGGGCCGAGTGCCTCGAGGCCATTCGCAGGGCCCTGGAGGTCCAGATGTCATCGTCCCTGTGAACCCTCGGGGCCATGGAAGAGGAATGCCTCTGGGACATCGAGCAGGAGTTCGATGATGCCCTGGCCCGGGAAATCAGAAAGTGAGCAGTTGGACTAGCCTGCTGCCATTGTAAATAGTTAAATAGTGTTAGGTTTCCTTTTGTTTTTCTTTTCATTTGGGGCGCTTGGACAATGCCCCACCTTTTTGTATATAGTTGTTCATTATGTAGGGTTTTTTGTAGGTTTCCTTTCAATGGTTTGGCTCATGGACCCTGGATTTGTACTTTGTATATAGTTCCACAATGGATAGTGGGGGTCTGCTGGCAGGTGCCCTGCACTGCTGGGGGGTGGGGGTGCAAGGGGGACATGAGTTGTTGATCAGTGGTGCAAGCGGACAGGTGGCTTGGCTGGGGTGCATGCCCATGGTGGATGGGCTGCCTGCAGGACAGGACCAGGTGTGCGGGGTAGTCCCCTGTGGTGTGGTCTGCCTGCAGGGGCCGTGGAGGGTGTAGAGGGAACACCTGGGAGGACCCAAACTGCCAATTCACGTGTAGGACTTCCGCCGCACCCCCAAAATTCACGTACCCTGCTCTGACTGCTAAATCGCGTGTGAAACTTCCTGCAAACCCCTGAAATACACGTACCCCACTCGCACAGGTCTTATCGCATGTGAAACTTCCCGCAAACCCCAGTAATACACGTACCCCATTCGTACAGGACCTATCACGTGTGAAACTTCCCACGAACCCCAGTAATACACGTACCCCACTCGCACACGGCCTATCGCGTGTGAAACTTCACGCGAACCCCAGGAATATTGGCCCTGTGCGAGCGAGCAGGGTACGTGTAGTTCTGGGATAGAGCGTGAAGTTTTACACGCGAAAGGGCCCTGTTGAGCGGAGTACGTGTATTCCTGGGGTTTGCGTGAAGTTTCACCCGCAATTTCAGCAGGGTACGTGTATTAAAGGGTTCGCATGAAGTTTTACCTGCGATTTCAGCAGGGTACGTGTATTAAGGGGTTTGCGTGAAGTTTCACCCGCGATTTCAGCAGGGTACGTGTATTACGGGGTTTGCATGAAGATTCACACGCGAAAGGGCCCTGTTCGAGGGAGTACGTGTATTTCAGGGGTGCGTGTCATGTTTTACACTCGAAAGGGCAACGCCCGTGCACCATACGTCACAGACGTGCTTACACGCTAAGGGCCTTTAGTCCAATGATATCACGTACGTGTGCTGACGCGCTTACGTGCTAAGGGCCTTTCCTCGAATTACACACTGACGTGCAAGATTTTCACGTGCCAAATCACTCCATGTGAAGCTGGCCACGCGTACACACAGGGAAGACCACGCTTCTGCCCTGAAGGCCATTTTCCTGCCCCCAAGAGCCCCGAGCATGCTACCAACAGCCATCTACTGCTGCCTGTCTGCCTGCTGCCCACGTGCCCTGCTATTTGGTGCCTGCACGTCAGCCATCTGCAGGGGTCCAATTGCTTTGTCCACCCCTGCTGGAACAGAAGACTCCCGACTGGGATTCCATCGCTCCACAGCCCAGCCCCAGGACCCAGTTGCCCACCCACTCCTACCTCTGGGGTTGCCATGTCGGGCACATCTCCATCTGGCACCACTGGCAACCCCCAGCCAGAGAGGCAGAGGGCCACCAGCTTCACTGCCACCGAAGTTGGTGTCCTGGTGGAGCATGTCCTGGGGCATTATGATGCCCTCTTCGGAACAAGGCGTGCCAACAAGGAAGGACGGGAGAGGATCTGGGATGACACAGTGGTTGCCATCAACGTGGAGGGGATGGCAACCCGCAACTACCAACGTGTCAAGAAGCGCTGGGAGGACTTCAGGTCCAGGACCCTCAACAAGGCCCGGCGCCTTGCGGATGGGGGCCATGTCAGCCTGAGCAACATCCGGATGAGGGTCCTGGAACGCGTAGGCCCAGCGCTCCACGCCCAGATCCTTTGGAGGCAGACCCGTCTGGTGTTGAGCGGTAAGTGGCCAAGCATTGCTGTGTGAGACAGGGCATGTTGCAGTATGCTGGTAGTCTGATACTTGCCTGTATGTGTGACATAGGCCATGTATGGATGTGTATGTGCAGGGACAACATGGTCATGCATGTGGGACCAGTTATGTGTGAACCACATGGTAGGTGCATGTCTTTTAATGCAACATGGGGACCTCTATGCAGAATGCACACCTGAAAGCATGCCAGTATCTGTTCCTGGACATGGAGGGGGGGGTGAGGAATGGGTGCTGATGTCATATACATGTATGGGGCACGTGTGTGTGTGTGTGTGTGTCTGTGTGTGTGTGTGTGTCTGTGTGTGTGTGTGCGCCAGAGAAGTGTGTGTTTGACTTTGAAATGCCATGGATGCATGTGACTTTGAAGGCAACATCTTGGTTTACAGGGGCCCTTGTACATGGGTGTTGATGTTGATTGCAGGTGCCGGGAGTGTTTCTGCATGTGTGTTGCATGCATTGACCCATGTGTTGTGGAAGGACAGGATGGAAGTGACATTTGACAGTGCCACTCATGTGTTATTGCTTCCTGTCTAGGGTATTTTGTGCTGTACCCTGATGCTTGTGTTCTATGTCTCCCTCTACGCAGCGTCAAGTGAAGAAGAGGACGGAGACGGCGCTCTGGAGCCAAGAGGCGGGGATGCCTCCACTGGGTGGCGACGCAAGGCCCAGCCACCCTCCCAAGAATTACCATCATCCTGGAGCGAGGGGGCTGGTGCCGCGTCTGCCACAACGGCTGTGGCGGAAGGGCCGGGTGAGCCCCCACAGGGGCTTCCAATGGCGGAAGACGGTGTGGAGACATCCAGGTTGGTGGTCTCCACAGAGGAGGAGGAGCCCGCTACTGAGCCGCACATGGGGCCTGGTGGGGGAAGTACCACTGGTGCAAGTGGTGCAGTCCAGGGCCAGGGCAAGGGTCAGGAGGCAGCACAGGTCACCGCTGAGGGGCCTGTGCATGTCGCTGTCCTTGACCCTGTGACTGCACCTTCATGCACCAGCAGGGAGGCCCTGTCCCAGGCCCGTCCGCAGGTAGGGGAGGGTGCCATATCACCTGCCTCTCCACTACCTGCAGTCGAGGGGTCCCGCGACCGTATGGAATCCGTCCTGGTGGGTGTCGCGTTGGGCACGCGTGACATTCGTGATGACGTGCGTTGTTCCTGGGCGGAGAACGCACGCCATCACAAAGAGCAGCGTCGTGACGTGGCACTGCTGGGAGGGGCCCTGGTCGGTGGGTTCCTACATGTGACGCGCACTGTGGCGGACCTCTCCTCCTCTGTGGAGAGTATGCGCCGGTCATTCTACACATCGTCTTCCGGGCCAGATTCCACCAGGGCCCCCTGTGGACCTGGCCTGACCAACACAGGCAGCTTGGTGGAGATCCCATCCCTGCCACAGTCGGGAGTTGGCGGTCCAGCAGGGGTGGACACCACAACTGGAGACCAGCAGATGGAGGATATGCAGGCACCATCGGACAGGGCACATGGACAGCAGCAGCAGGAGCAGGCTGTAGGTGGGAGCAATGATGGCTCAGGGCCATAAACATCGGAGGGGCAGGCATCGGCCATAGGGCAGGAGGACCCAGGAATGGGAGTGTCTTCCGTGTGGCTGTGGTTGGGCCAGCAGATAGGTTCGGAGTGGCGGCGGGCGGAATAGACGCGGCTCACGATGGTCAGGGCGGGGAACTCCATGCGTAGGGCCCAGGCGGGCCGAGTGCCTCGAGGCCATTTGCAGGGACCTGGAGATCCAGATGTCATCGTCCCTGCGAACCCTCGGGGCCATGGAAGAGGACCGCCTCCAGGACATCGAGCAGGAGTTCAATGATGCCCTGGCCCGGGACATGAACAAGTGAGCCGTTGGACTTGCCCGCTGCCCTTGTAAATAGTTAGTTAGTTAGTATTAGGTTTCCTTTCGTTTTTTCTTTATTTTGGAACGTTTGGACAATGCACCACATTTTTGTATATAGTTTTTTTATTAGGTAGTAGTTTTTGGTAGGTTTCATTTCTTAAGTTGGGCTCATGGACCCTGGATTCTTCAATTGTACATAGTTCTACATTGGATTCATCTTTTTTAATATTTTTTTTGTGTTCACCATGGAGCTTTTTGGACTGTGACTTTGGACAACATTTCTTTTTGGATTTCTTTTGCTTATGTTTTCTTGATTTTCATTATTTATCGGACATGGACCATTTATTTTGTTATTCCCATTGTTGTGTGTTTAATTTGATTTACGTTCATGTTATCTTTAATACATATTTTTTTATACTTACATTTGTGGTATTATCTCATTGGTTTCATGCATGTCATGATGTGGGTTTTGACATTCACTTGCACCCATTGTGTGTGTGTGACGGACATGTGTTAATTTACATACGTGTCATTGGGGTTGTATCATGTAATTGGCCTTTCTATGTGGGTGGATGCAATACTTGGGTGGGTCTTTGGCCTGTGGAGGCTGGCCATAAGGGCCAGGGATCTAGATTGTGATGACGTGTTGGCTGGGGGACATGTGTCGGGGTCTGCTGGCAGGTGTCCTGCACTGCTTGGGGTGGGGGTGCAGGGGACATGTGTGGGGGCCTGCTGGCAGGTGCCCTGCACTGCTGGGGTGTGGGAGTGCAAGGGGACATGAGTGGGGGCCTGCTGGCAGGTGCCCTGCACTGCTGTATGGTGGGGGTCCTAGGGGACAAAAGTGGGGGCCTGCTGGCAGGTGCCCTGTACTGCTGGGGGGTGGGGGTGCAAGGGGACATGAGTGGGACATGAGTGGGGGCCTGCTGGCAGGTGCCCAGCACTGCTTGGGGGTGGGGTTGCAAGGGGACATGAGTGGGGGCCTGCTGGCAGGTGCCCCTGACTGCTGGGGGGTGGGGGTGCTGGGGGACATGAGTGGGGGCCTGCTGGCAGGTGCCCTGTACTGCTGGGGGGTGGGGGTGCAAGGGGACATGAGTGGGACATGAGTGGGGGCCTGCTGGCAGGTGCCCAGCACTGCTTGGGGGTGGGGTTGCAAGGGGACATGAGTGGGACATGAGTGGGGGCCTGCTGGCAGGTGCCCCTGACTGCTGGGGGGTGGGGGTGCTGGGGGACATGAGTGGGGGCCTGCTGGCAGGTGCCCTGCACTGCTTGGGGATGGGGGTTCAAGGGGACATGAGTGGGACATGAGTGGGGGCCTGCTGGCAGGTGCCCTGCACTGCTTGGGGGATGGGGGTGCAGGGGGACATGAGTGGGGACCTGCTGGCAGGTGCCCCAGACTGCTGGGGGGTGGGGGTGCTGGGAGACATGAGTTGGACATGAATGGGGGCCTGCTGGCAGGTGCCCTGCACTGCTTGGGGGTGGGGGTGCAAAGGGACATGAGTGGGACATGAGTGGGGGCCTGCTGGCAGGTGCCCTGCACTGCTTGGGGGGGGTTCAGGGGACATGAGTGGGGGCCTGCTGGCAGGTGCCCTGCACTGCTGGGGGCTGGGGGTGCAAGGGGACATGAGTGGGACATGAGTGGGGGCCTGCTGGCAGGTGCCCTGCACTGCTTGGGGGTGGCTGTGCAAGGGGACATGAGTGGGACATGAATGGGGGCCTGCTGGCAGGTGCCCTGCACTGCTGGGGGGTGGGGGTGCAAGGGGACATGAGTGGGACATGAGTGGGGGCCTGCTGGCAGGTGCCCTGCACTGCTTGGGGGTGGCTGTGCAAGGGGACATGAGTGGGACATGAGTGGGGGCCTACTGGCAGGTGCCCTGCACTGCTGGGGGGTGGGGGTGCAAGGGGACATGAGTGGGGGCCTGCTGGAAGGTGCCCTGCACTACTTGGGGTTGGGTGTGCAAGGGGACATGAGTGGGACATGAGTGGGGGCCTGCTGGCAGGTGCCCTGCACTGCCGGGGGTGGGGGTACAAGGGGACATGAGTGGGGGCCTGCTGGCAGGTGCCCTGTACTGCTGGGGGTGGGGGTGCAAGGGGACATGAGTGGGGGCCGGCTGGCAGGTGCCCCTCAGTGCTGGGGGGTGGGGGTACAAGGGGACATGAGTGGGACATGAGTGGGGGCCTGCTGGCAGGTGCCCTGCACTGCTTGGGGGGTGGGTGTGCAAGGGGACATGAGTGGGACATGAGTGGGGGCCTGCTCGCAGGTGCCCTGCACTGCTGGGTGGTGGGGGTGCAAGGGGGTAATGTGTTGGTGATCACTAGTGCAAGGTGACATGTGGCTTGGCTGGGGGGGCATGCCCATGGTGGATGGGCTGCCTGTGGGACATGACTAGGCGTGCAGGGTAGTCCCCTGTGGTGTGGGCTGCCTGCAGAGGCCGTGGAGGGTGTAGAGGGAACACCTGGGAGGACCCACACTGGCAATTCACATGTAGGACTCCCCTGCACCCCCGAAATACACGTACCCCACTCGCACAGGGCCTATCGCGTGTGAAACTTCACGCGCACCCCAGTAATACACGTACCCTGCTGAAATCGCGTGCAGAACTTCCCGCGCACCCCAGAAATACACGTACCCTGCTGAAATCGCGTGTTAAACTTCCCCGCTCCCCCGAAATACACGTACCGTGCTGAAATCGCGTGTGGAACTTCCTGCGCACCCCAGACATACAAGTACCCTGCTGAAACCACGTGTTTAACTTCCCCGCACCCCAGACATACACGTACCCTGCTGAAATTGTGTGTGGAACTTCCCGCGCACCCCAGTAATACACGTACCCTGCTGAAATTGCGTGTTAAACTTCCCCGCACCCCAGAAATACACGTACCCTGCTGAAATTGCGTGTGGAACTTCCCGCACACCCCAGAAATACACGTACCCTGCTGGAATCGTGTGTTAAACTTCCCCGCTCCCCAGAAATACACGTACCCTGCTGAAATCGCATGTGGAACTTCCGGCGCACCCCAGAAATACACGTACCCTGCTGAAATTGCGTGTTAAACTTCCCTGCACCCCAGAAATACACGTACCATGCTGAAATTGCATGTGGAACTTCCCGCGCACCCCAGTAATACACATACCCTGCTGAAATCACGTATTAAACTTCCCCGCACCCCAGAATAACACATACCCTGCTGAAATCATGTGTGGAACTTCCTGCGCACCCCAGTAATACTCGTACCCTGCTGAAATCGCGTGTTAAACTTCCCCGCACCCCAGAAATACACGTACCCTGCTGAAATCGCATGTGGAACTTACCGCGCACCCCAGTAATACACGTACCCTGCTGAAATCACGTATTAAACTTCCCCGCACCCCAGAATAACACATACCCTGCTGAAATCATGTGTGGAACTTCCTGCGCACCCCAGTAATACTCGTACCCTGCTGAAATCGCGTGTTAAACTTCCCCGCACCCCAGAAATACACGTACCCTGCTGAAATCGCATGTGGAACTTCCCGCGCACCTCAGTAATACACGTACCCTGCTGAAATTGCGTGTTAAACTTCCCCGCACCCCAGAAATACACGTACCCTGCTGAAATTGCGTGTGGAACTTCCCGCGCACCCCAGTAATACACGTTCCCTGCTGAAATTGCATGTTAAACTTCCCCGCACCCCAGAAATACACGTACCCTGCTGAAATTGCTTGTGGAACTTCCCGCGCACCCCAGTAATACACTTTCCCCGCTTGGCGTTTGCTGTTTGGCAGCCCTGTATACTGGTCCAGGGTTAGCCCAGCCCTTTGCGCTGAATTGGGAATTTTGATGGCTTTTCCTTGTGCGCGGGCGTTCTTGGGGGCGTAACTGGCGCTGCTGCAGGGTCGCTGCGCCACTCTGCGCCACGGCTGGTTTTGGAGGCTAAAATCCATGAATACGCTGTGCGCGGAAATCGATTTTAGCGCACGCGGCTGGCGCAGATATTCGCACGCGTACACTGTGCGCCAGCCGCGTGCGCCACTTTTGTGCGAAATTCTATGAATTACCCTGAATATGCTTTAATACATCTTTAATATTAGTGGCCTTTAAACATCATAATGGATAGCATCCAAATAATGTATCCATGATTTAAGTTAATATTATCAAACATATTGTCATGAATAAGTCTATTCTTCTGATAAATACAAGCCATGATGCCCCCATATACAGCCTTTGATGAGACAAAGTGTTATAGGGAGTATCTGGGATGACACTGAATACAGTGTAGATCTGTGAGCATATGTGCATTTCACATGAGTCAATTAACAAGACCCATTGGATATATTAGGGCTATATGTTCAATATAACTAGCACTTACATAACACTTAGTGGTAGTCAAACTGTATATCCAATTACTACCCAGTGCCAGTGTGTGGCAGCCTCTGAGCCAATGAGGCAGCTCGGAATGGGTGAATTACCCCATGGTAATCCCCTCGCTCCGAGCCTTCTCACGGCTGGAGGTCGTCATCTTCCCCCACCGGGGAATCAGTTAAGTGCTCTCCTTCCCCTCACCTCTATCCCCCTCCACAGATTTCTCTCCCCCGCCTTCCTTCCACTTACCTGATTTTTCGCTCCTCTTCAGGAGCAGAAGCGATGGAAACACTTCTTTCTCCAGCACGCCCGCTCCCGATCTGTGACACACCGGCATGGAAAGGAAGAAGGGAAAACGTGTAGTCCCTTCTCTCGTTTCCAAGGTTGCCGTTTTTTTGTTTACCTTTTTCAGTGACCGCCGTGTAAAGGGAGAAGGGACTACATGTAGTCCCTTCACCCGTTTCCATGACAGCAATATTTTAGTTTACTTTTTTTGACCATTTAGAATGGCTGCCATGGAAAGGGATAAGGGACAACGTTCGCCCTTCCTTGGAGGCAATATGTTTGACTTTTTTTTTCTGTTGCGAAACAGAGCTTTTCGCAACACAAAAAAATTATTTTAGTATCCCGTTTTTATGGTCCGGGGGTACTAATAGCAATAAACCCTGAGCAGAGGGGTCATTAACACTTCAGGTAATTCCCCAGCGTCTTCATTAAGGCCCTCAAGATGGGCCACAGGCATTACCTGAAGTGGGAATGCCCCGCTTCTTGGGGTTTATTGGCTAAATATAAAGCTGCCACTCTAGGAGACAGGGCCTGCAACATTTAGTTGGTTTTTCATCTTGCTTCAGAGAATCGAAGGCCACAGCTTAACTTTAAATAAATTTGCAGCTGTATGTAAGCACTGTTCACACTTAAAAGAGGCAGATAGAAGATTTTCTATGAAGTGAAAGAGGCAAAAGCCATCACGTTGATTTGCATTCACGTAAGTGCCTTAGAAAAACTACACAATTGAAATGTTGCATTGCTAAGTTTTCTAACATGAAAAAAAATAGCCCATAACGTTGAATTGGTGATACTTTAAAAAGGAGAGATGTTTTGGATCAAGCGACCAACCTGTTCACTAAAAAAAGTGCAGATCTTCAATTTGTTTTGAATACACGTTGTACTTAGTGAAAATGCATATATAATCCAAAACAAAATCCAGATAAGAGATTGGAGATGGTTTTAAGACAATAGTCAAGACACCCAAAGAAAATAGCAGTTTACCATAATAAGTAACAATGCAGACGCTGATATGAAAGCAGAACATGTTTTACTTTATTCCATGACAACTGGCAGGCCGAGAGGTCCTTCAGAAGAGCAGCTGAGATGAAATGAAGATTAAAGCAGCTCCAGGGAGAACTCTCGTTTAATCAACACATTAGGTATGTCACATGACGCCAAATTAAGCACTTTTAAAATTCTATGTTTTTTTTTTAAAAAAGACTGAAAATCAAAGCATAAAAGATTCTAATTTCCTATGATTTGAAATTAGCTGTGATTGGAAATTAGCTTGTTTACAGTGCAAGAAGCATAACACATGAAGCAATTATTTAAACTTACAAATAAGAGCAGTGAGCTTTGGTTAAGCAAAGTACAAAAAGAATCTGTTTTTCTAAATTTGAGTCAGAACAGTCCATTTCTAAAGACTCTGGGTAAGTCTCTCGTAACCAGGACTAATGTCTGGCAGAGGGACTCCCAGGACCCCCTTGTTAATTTGCATTTTTAAGTAACTTTTGGTCTCACCCTAAGTTACTAGGGGAATCCAGACGTGGACCCCTTGCTCACTATTCTTAGAGAGGCACAGATCCACCCTACTGATGAGGTCCAACCCGACCGAAACACGTGTCTGGAGTTTCTGTTGGTACTCTTGTTCAGAGGAGAATTGCCTAGCATTTCGGTGCTGGACTGCCCCCGGGCAGGCCAAAGACTGATATGTTTGGGATATTTCTTCTCTGTGAAAGATAGTGAGCTAAAAACTCTGGGTAAGTCTCTCGTAACCAGGACTAATGTCTGGCAGAGGGACTCCCAGGACCCCCCTTGTTAATTTGCGCGTTGGATGCATGCTCCAGCGCGGCTTCGGCAGGAATCACAAAGTGTGGCCCATGCTGACATTGCTGGGGATCCCAAGGGCCTAGATGCCTGGGCTTGTGTAGCCGTGGAATGGCCTGGCTCTTGGGACTATTCCAAGGATCCTGCCTGTGAGCCGGGTGGTGGTGCATTGATGAGGCAGACCCTCCGGGGCACACATACTTGATGGGCCAAGCGTAACTCCTGGGTGTGTGCGGGTCTTAGGGGACACGCTCCATCAGGTCTGACCCATGAGTTGGAATATACAGATGCGCCCTGGTTGCAGCAATATTGGACTTAGATGGCGGTAGCCTCAAAGGATCTGGATAGCCTTATCAATCTGTGGAACGCTGTATCTGGTGGTTGGTGTTGTGTCCTGTATGGCTGAGGGAGACAAGACTTCTTTGGAGGGCCGCATGGGCATAAAGAGGTGCCGTGCAGCATTTCAGCAGAGCCAATAGGCACCATAAAGACACTGATGAGGGTGGTGCTACACATTGTAGCCTGTGTTTCTGGTGAGAGGGCTGATTATTATTCTTTCAAGTCTGGGTCAGATTGTAGAGTATGAAAAGGAACCCATCCACGGGCCGGACCAAACCACTGTAGTGACACAGATCTGTGTGGGCGACTGTCAGTATGGCAGCTACATTGTGAGATGCACAGGAGTTGGGACTCTGGTGACCCACACATGGATAATAAAAATGGGCCCATAGAACGGGGATAAAAGGCATACATCAACATATACAGTCAATCCTCATGGAACTAAAGACTTTCAGAGCTGAAGTTCAGACTTCCATAGGGGCTGTGAGGAAACGGGTAATGAAGTTTGAAGACAGTGTGGAGGCCATAGAAAACAATCAGCTGTCAGTGGAAGTCATGGAAGTCATTCTTGAGATGCAGATCAAGTCACTGGAAAGTATGGAGCAGTAAACATGGTACAAGTTCAATGATGTTGAACAGAGGGATTGGAGGAACAATCTAAGAGAATGGGCGCTACCACAGAAGGAGGGAGAAATGCTGAGGGGCCTTAAACTGAAGGTGTTAAAATCGTTGAAGGTGCTCCTGGGCCCTGAAGACCAGTCTGAGGTTCGTTTTGATACGGTCCACAGAGGGGCTCGTTTTGGGTCTAGTCCGAGATCTGTGGTAGCCAGGTGCCACTATTTCAGAGACAAGGAGGCTATTTTGTGGAAGTCCAGAGAGGTGGATACCTTTGAGCGGGAAGGGGCATCGATTAAGATTTTCCAGGAATTATCATCATATATCCTTGACCAGTGAAGTCGATGTAGGCCCTTGACCATGTGGCTCACATCAGAGGGTATACGATACCGATGGAGGCTCCCGTTTGCTTGGTCATTTCAGTTTTGAGAAGTACAATTTTAGTTAAAACAAGGTGGTGCTGCTGAGCAACCACTTCTGGAACCATAGGAAGAGAGAACCCCAGGTGCACAAGAGGGCCAGCAGTCGGTTTGGGGGTGCTTCAAGAAGGCATTTGCACAGCCAGCACTTTGAAAGAAAGTCCCGGGGGTGGAGTTTCTGGAAGATGTCATTCTCGCAGTTGAATAACCCGGGATGATACCGTACAGCATTTGAGGAGGATATGGAGTGATGGAACAATTAGAAACACTTGGTATTTCCTTTTTGAGAAGCAATGACTCCGGTTGACGAGGGAGATAGTGATCCTAGTAGCCGGTGACAGCTGGGCATATCTCTGTTAGAATTTATGGAAGTTGAGGCAATAGCATGGTGAGGCCATCATATGGTCACAAGTATGTGGAAAATGGATCAATTCTCGCTGGAGGTGGAATGATCTTCTCCTTCAGGATTTAGTTTTTGTAGATTTCCTAGAGAGGGGGGAGAGTTACTTCAAGTTCAATGACACTGGGAGGTTGGCATGAAGCATGTTTGGGGTGCAGCTAAGGACACGTTCATGTGGGTTCTTATAGTCAAAGGTGCTATGGAATAGAAGGATCTGGGTTTTATAGAAGGTCAGCCCAAGGATGATATTAGACTTCTGAGAACTCATCTATCAGAGGTTGGTTGTGGCATAGAATCCATCATGACCTCCATCAGGGAAAAGTGTCAGGAACTGCATTTGCTGCTTATGGGCAAAGTACTTAGAAACATGAGATATACTAAGTGAACATATTCTGAAAAAAAGGTGATTGGGTGGAAATGATTCTGGCAAATAGGATACAGGTAATGAGGGTGGATATGAGGGTGGAAGAGATTAGGGGTGATGATGTGGATTGCAGGTAACCCGAGAGGTTACCCATAAGTGATTTGCTGAGTGTTTGGGAGAATGTTCAGTTTAGTGCTAAATTCCTCCTACCTTAAAGACCCCCAGCTCTTTTGCTTAACTATGGAACCTTGTATTTTAAATGCTATGTGTTGTCTGTGTTTCTTTGTAAAGTATGGAGTCTGACAAACTCCATAGGCATCATCTTTACATTATGGCATACAGTACCTTCATTGCAGTGGCACAGGGAAGTCTCTCAGATTTCCCAAAGGTTTAGATACCTTCTCTTGGATAAACTACTGTTTCCAAGAGCAGTGAAGTGAAATTGACTTTACTTACATTTGTAACTTTCTAGACCCAGCACACACTATCTTACAATAGTAAGATACTGTGCTGAAGTTCGGAATTCGTTTTGACTAGAGAATCGCTGCAAGGAGGACTTCTCCCCTTGAGTTGGTGGCACCAATCAACTCCAAAGTAAGCCACCTGGTTGTATTTCCACTGCAGTTGCTGCTGGAACCGAAGGGCCAGGGAGAGGAACACCACATTGTGTGTGTTGCTTTTAAGTTGGCCAAGAGCTCCAGGAAGACCCTCTGTACTCCCAGGAAGCAGGACCAACCAAGCCTGAGCCACCTAAACAGATTGCTAGACCCCAGATGCAAGGAAAGTCCATCTCGACAGCCAAGAGTCCACATTGATGCTATTTGCAGAGGCGCGAGGAGCTGAAACTGCAAAGTGCCACTGAATAGAAGTTGGTCCTTTTCTGTCACTGACTGTCCCGTTGCAGTGCAGGAGTCCTCCAGATGTCCTCCCTCTTGTCCCCACAACTGAGGCCCAGGAACACAGGATCTGCCGAGCTGCATAGGAACAGGAGCCAGCTGGAACCATTTTTCTTCTAGCCAAAGGTACTGTAACCTCACTTGTTCTCAGTGGAGACTTGTCTTGGTTGCTTCTCTAGAGTTGCTATTAGCTTCTTAACCTCACAAGCCTAATCAGCTTGTGGCCATACTTTGATTTCTTCTTTTCTACAAAGACTTCTAAAACATTGTGCACAACTTTTTACCTACCTGCAAGAATTGCTTCAGCTCACCTAGACTTTTGGCCAATTGACTTTGGTCTGCCTCCTTGAATGACTCTTCTTCACTCTGACTGTTAGTTTTGTCTTCCTTCCAGGAAGTGGTTAACTTACTTTGCATTGGGGGTTACCAAAAGTACTTACCTGCTTCAGAATATTTGGGAGATCTCTTGTTTTGTTCTAGTAACCCTTTTCTTTGACATACTCCTAAGTATTGCACTAAACGCAAAAGAGTTATATATGACTGTCCACAGTGTCCTAGCTATTTAAGTCACTTGAGGGTGTAGGAAGTATCTGTGTGCCATCCCAAATGGGTACTTGCTGATTTAGAGAAACTAAGGGGCTAATTAATGGAATTATTTGTGCCGAAAAACGGGGATTTGTGTGCCATTCTGCCTGCAAATCCCTGTTTAACAAAAAGGGATTTGAGGGCAGAATGGCACACAAATCCGCGTTTTTCGGCGCTAATAAATCCATGAATCAGCCTATAGGAGTGTGCATTTTGGAGTGTATTTGTGTGTTACTATTATATTGCTTCTTCTGAAGAAGGCTTAATCAAACTGACTGTTAAATAAATTAATAATTGTTTGATCAAGAAACCTTGTGTGTAAGAGTTTATTTGAATACTTGCCACTGTGAATCTCCGTGTAACTCCCCTACTGCTCACATTGAACACTCTTGAGATAAGCCTGGCTGCTCAACACACCACCAACCTGTGTAGTACAGACTTATACCAAAGGTTGGGTTCCTTTTGCCAGGAGGTCAGGGTTGTTGTAGTGATATGATATGATATTTTATTTTTATTGTGCTCGTACAAAAGTGTTTCAGAGAGCAAATAGGCAAAGGAGGGGAACAGGGTAGAACACAAAACAACAACAAACTCACGAGGCCAAGTGACATTGAGAACACGCAAGTGCATGGGAAAGGGAAAAGGGAAAAAGTGCATGGAAGGGGGAGAGTGGAAAGTGCAAAGCAGATAAATAAATAATAAATAAAATAAATAGACAATTGAGGCAATAAACAGTGGTAGTGCAGCCAGCAAGTGTCAACTGCTGTGTTTATGGCAGCAGGCTGGGTAAGTCTGATAAGTGCAGAAAAAGAAGAAAAAGGGGGGGCTGTATGGGTACAGATACAGTCCACAAGTGCAATGGGTGGCCAGGAGGTAGTGAAGGAGGTTGGCAGGGTGAGCAGATACCTGGGCCCAGGGGAAAGAGGGTGGCCAGGTGCACAGTGCCAAGAGAGAGCCGGTCAGCAGGGGAGAGGGGGAGAGAAGGCAGAAGCAAAGAGGAAGGTCTTGAGGTGCTTCCGGAACCAGAGATGGTTCTCCTCAAGTTTCAGAGTGTCAGGGAGGCTGTTTGAGAGGGAGGCCACAGCCGAAGATAGAGATCTACCCCAGCTTGTTTCTTTGAAAAATGATTGTCCCAGAAGGAGTTAGAGGCAGAGGAGCAAAGAGCTTGAGAGGGGAGTTATTTGCGGAGGGATAGCTGAAGGTATTTTGGACGCAGGCCCCAGAAAACCTTGTGGAGTTTTGATCCTTGCATTCACTGGGAGCCAATGGAGAGATTTCAGGGAATCGTACAAAAATCTTGACCTGATTGCGGGCCCGTTATTAGTTCCAGGGTCCCTTAACGGGTCCCGCAAAAAACAGCTGACAGACCAGCTGTTCCTGCTGGGACCCGCTAAGGGACCTCGGAATAGGGCAGTAAGGGTTTACCGGCACCGGCATCCTTACCGGTGCCCGTAAACCCTTACCGCCCAATTCGGAATGACCCCCAAGGTATGCGATAACCCAATGGACTTCTGTCCCACTTGTGACTCCTCTGTCCAGTGATGGGACTGAAGTTGGGGTACATGCAATGAAGATCTATAAAAAATGGCAATGCCCCCTCCCCCTTTTCCTACTTGGTTGATACACTTTATACAATAGTCGTCTGGCATGAAATAATCAAATTAGGCCCATGAGACTTCAGCAAACCACGCTTTGGTCAGAAAGAGTAGATCTAAATTATATCTATTAATACATTCAGCCACTTCCACTGCGTGTACAATAGCAGAATGAGAGCTAATTAGTGCCGCTGTAATTACTGCATTGTTTCTACCATATGTGAATTCTGGATGTTAAAAATAGGTCTAGATAAACCCATATTCCCTATTTTAATTAGGGATCTGAGTGTTAAGCTACCCTTCTTGTTGTTAAAACATTTCAGGGTGTCCCCATCATGTTTAATACCCACAATCTTGAGCCTCACATGTTGTGCAGCAACGCTTGTCCAGAATGAACTAACCTGGTCACATAAGATTATTCATGGGTTATCGTTTCAGCTTACACTGCAGTGTAAAAAAGTCAGCTTGGTCTGCTGACTGCCAACCAGGCCACAAACAGGCCTAAACAAGCTTTGCGTCAGCCCTTCATGCTGATGCAGTCTAGCTAAGGCATATGGTGCCACCGGATGCCATCACCCGGGTGCCATAGGTTAGCCAGGGAGATGGAGTTCTACCTCCAGTACAATCAAATTAAAGTGTAATGTGCTTTCCAGTGCAATTTAAAAACAATTAAATTCAGTCGGTTTAAGTGGTTTCAAATGATTTCAAAATGTGCTGGACCCTCGGCTGTGAAAATTCTTCAATGCCATCAAAGATACAGGTGATATACCTCCCTCATTCCTGGCTGCATTGATAATGGTGATTCCTAAGCCTGACAAAGATTTGACACTATGCTCCGCATACAGGCTAGTTTCCCTACTCAATGTTCATGCTAAGTTATTTGAAAAAGTCCTGGTATCTAGACTGGAGCTGGTACTCTCAAAGCTGGTACACCCAGATCAAGCAGGGTTCATGCAACATAGGCAGGTCTCTGACCACCTTTGGAACTTACATGCCTCCCCATCATTTGCCTGAGTGGGAGACCTAATTTTATCCTTAGATGCTCTGAATGCATTTCACTGGGTTAGTTGGCAGTTCATGAGGGGAGTTTTGGTGAAAATGGGACTGGATCTAATTGGATGAGATGGATCGGGGCCCTCTATTCTTCCCCCATTGCTAGAAATCTGGTTAATGGGTGTGAGTCACCAGTCTTTCCCTTTCAGAGAGAGGTTAGGGCTGACCAGAAAATTCAGGGCGTTACTGTAAGTGACAAGGATTATTTATCTTCATGGATGGCACTTTATTATATATCTTCCATCCATGGGATTCGATAATGAGCACTCTCCAAAAATGGGCAATTGTTCGGGTTCAAAATAAACCTGGACAAATCAGTGGCCTTCCTTCCAGGGTCGCTGGATACCCCTGATCTAGAGTACATGCAGAGCTTGTAATTCCTGATACGTGACCGTGGGTTTAGATATCTGGGAATCCATATCCCTAAGGACTTAACCTGTATATTTTAGGAGAATTAACTACCTTTTGTTTTTGTGGTAACAAGCAAGCAGCAGCTTGCACAGTGTGTGAGAGGGACTTTGCAGGGCTAGTAAGCAAGAGACGTCACTAGCATGGAAGGAGGATCACCAATAGAGCACATGTACAAGGCCGCCTTGCCACTGTATCATAACACAGTGGAGAAATATCATAAGCAGTGGACAGTGGAGACAGGAGGAGGGGGGATTCCCTGCCCATGGCCAGGACAGGGCCCTCACAACAAGAGCATCTTGGAACACATGCCACCATTTTTAGTAGCAAGGGGAAGCAGCTACAGAAGAGAAAAAAAATTATCTATCTTTGGCATATGTTAGAAGACACAGAGGATCAAGGGAATGGAGTGGAGGTGCAGAGACAGAGAGATGGGAGGTGTAGAAAGGAAAAAGGAAAAGGTGGGGCGCCACTCAGGGGGTAGGGGATTATATACCTTGACAACATATCCCGCAGAAGGATACACTAATCCAAGTTTTATACCTGTTGCAATAGGGTCTACTGCAGGGTCAGTAACACAAAAGGCTACTGCTCCCCCTCACCCATATGCCCACTCACCTGAAGTACCAGCATCGACGGGTTACAGGTCTAGGGAGTTCGAGGATAGAATGGCAGGTTTATTAGCAGAATTGAAATGGTTACAGACATTCCCAGGAACAGGAAGGGATATAAGTGCATTTAGAGAAGGATCGGGAGAGTTGAAATCTGGGGAAATATTACTCAGGATGGAAGGTATAAGACGTGTAGGTGTGGAGAAAGAAAGGAGCCCGGGCGGATGGATTATCTTGGGAGAGGAGAATATGGTTTTGGGAGAAAATGTGGAGGAAGGGAATGCTGGTATGTTCACAGAAGATCCTAGTGAAGAAGAAGGGAGGGGTGAAGAGACGGAAGAAAATACTCCCCAAGCAGCAGGTATACGGGCAGGAGGCAGGTTGTGGAACAGGAACGGTTGAATGGCATTAGTAAAGAGAAGAGGAATTGTGAAGATGGGTGTGGGAGGTAGAGCAAAAATGCAGATGCCTCTAAATATAAGGGGGAACGGAGGACATAGTATGTGCCCTAGCCCCAAATGGTAAGAATAATTTAATTAAGGCCCTCCCACAGCTCACAGCAGGGGCAAGTAAGTGGATATATGAGTTTGAACGGTAGATCTTAAGAGTCTATTGGTTGCTATAATTGGGGATCAGGCTGGGAAGGTGTGGTTTAAGGTCGGATACCCAGGAGTAACCCTGGGGCATAACACACATGATGGAGCATCATTTAATGGAGTTAGGCCAATGCTGTGGGCTGCATTATGTAGGGCCTTCCTGGATACTCCCTATTTGCAGTCTTTAATGCAATACACTATGGTGGCTGATTAGGACCCATCTAGATGTATTCTTAAAATGCAAGAGAAATGGAGAGCAGAGACTGGAGGGCCATAGGATCAATCAATGCCATTCTTTTATTTTATCTTAAAGAGGGGTTTCCCAAACAAAGTGCAGAAGGTGCTGGATAAGATTGTGGGTATTGAGGTGAAGGGATGGCCGGAAATACGCAGTATAATAGTGCATCATTGTAAAAGGATTAAAGAGTAGGAGACAGAAAACAATGCAACCCCCGTACAGGTAGAAGGAACAAAAAGTATCCAGCAAGTTGTGAGTGGCACTATTGCAGTGCTCTCGGCAGAAGGAGGACAAGGACAGTTAGGCCGGGGGCAACATTACCCTGGCCCACAGTGTCAACAAGGCCCACAGCGAGGGAGAGGGAGATTTTGAGCAGCAAGAGGAGGAGGGTTTGGATGCAGTGGAGGTGGGTTCGGACAGTATGAATGTTGGAATTGTTTATGGTGGGGGCATTTCACAAGGGAATGCAGGAGCAGATCTGCAGTGGGGTATAAGTATGGGTTGCAGCCACAGGGCAAAGGACCTCAAGGATTAGGGTACCAGCAACATGTTCAAGGATAGCAGAACCAGGAGTACCCATGGGGGCAATACCCAGTCAATTTACTGAGGAGGGACCTGCTTAGTAAGTTAAACATAACTATATCCTTCACAGATTATGGAGCAGTCTGTTCCATGCCTGGGATGTGTGCGGTAAGGGTGATGTTGATAATCCGCACAATGACAAGGGAGATGGTAGTCTGCAGAATTCCTGTAGACCCAGACATGTTTATCTATGGTATTATGGTACTTGTGAAAGTGGTGCCCCAGATTGCCAAGCAATGCTGGCGAGTACCCATTGATTTTATTTTTCAACTAGCTGTGTTGCCCGAGGGGGTGACAGGAAAAATATTATCACTGGACCTACAGGTTTCCACTCTTTTTCCCTATTTAAGCAGTTCTCCATCCTCTTTTCCTTTGCGGATAGGGAGCAGGTGCAAGCGGATCTAGGTCACCTGGACTAAGCACCACCCACCTTCTTAGCCCTGCCTCTTCCCTCCTGCTCTTAACTCTCGCTCAGGCATCCAAAGTGAAAGGCAGACGAAGAAAAGGGCAATTCCTGTCTGGACCTGTTCAGACCAGGAGGACCCAGGACCCAAACCCCTGCCCAGACAGCAGGTAAGCATGCACCAACATGTGTTACTCCCTCTGTCCCCACAAGCCACCCCATCATCATTAGTTAATGCAAATGTCAACTTCTCCGTTGTTGGGGTGAGGACAGGTGCTCCGTGGCACAGTAAGTTGTGCGTTTGTAAAAGTTGTATTCTCGTGCCGCAGACTTTGTGTGCCAATCCCCCCTCCCTTCATCCCACTACGCTCCCATTGGTTGGCAGGCCCTTTAAATCGGCCAATCAAGTCACCCCCTGCCGTGACAGCCCCCTCGGCCGAGGACCAGAGGCTTGCCCTTCCCTGCATTGCCCCAGCATTCCTAGATCACTTACCCGTCCATGTCCCACTATCCCTGCTTGCTATGCACACACCCTCGCCACCTCCATCCTCGCCTCTCTAGCACTAAGCCTCCCTTACCTGCGTGGCCCCTCGCAATCTTCCATTGTGTTACCTCCCTGAGTGCTGGGCGTCCCAGGACTTGTGTGGTCCCTGGCAACTAATTATAGTGTGTGCCTCGTGCCCCCCTTCTCTAGCCTTCTTCACCCACACGCCCCCTTTTCTCTTCCTCATTGACTGCCCTGTTTTGCATTGTATTGCTCTGTGTTCTGCTGTATTCTTCCCAGCTCTAGGTTATCATTTGTAGACTGCTTTGTTCTTTTGTATATTGTTCTGTGTTCTGCTGTGCTACACCCTCATCTAGGTTCTCTTGTTAATGACTGCTCTGTTCCTGATGCCCTGGTAACCTGATTTGCTTACCAGACTGCCTTGTTTTCTGCCTGCTCTTACATATCTCGTCTTCTTAGTTAATCATCCACTATTGTCTTGTCCCTTTCTGCCTCCTCTACTTGCACCCCTACCCCTCTCCTTAAGGGCTCCCCTAGTGTCTCCCCCTACCTTTCCCGGCCACCCCTCTTTCTCTTTCCTAATCCCCCTCCTACACTATGGGGCCTCTGTTTCCCCTATCTTTAAAAACTGCTCCTCTTTTGACTATCTTCATACTTTCTCTATGCTCTATCCTTTCTCTTCTTCTACCATTAATGGTGGCACCTGGTGAGAGGACCTCCTGGCTCCCTTCCATTTCTCTAGGTCATCAATAATGTTTACCAGAATGGCACCATCTTGGTCCAAGACCCTCAGGCCAACCTTCTCCTCTTTGATAGACACTTCCTGCGCCTCATCAATTTCCATTCTTCTCCTGCTGTCCCTTCTCTCCCTTCTTCAACTTCCTTGCCTCCCCCTCTGTCCTCCTTGGCTACCTTGGCATCTCTTCCTTCTTCTTCTGCCCCCCCACCAGGCTCCTTCTATACCTCTGCACTGTGTACCTCAGATTGGTGCCTCTCCCCTGAAGTCTTTCAATGTTGAAAACCTTCTCCATATTGCAACTCTCAACGCCAAATGCAACACCGGCTCTCTGTCCGCACCAAGAAGAGAGCTCACATCCAAGCCCACGTCTCTGCAGCATCTAACAACTTGGCCGAACTCTTTAAAATCTGCAAGGAACTGGCCAATCCTGCTGCAGTTTCTACCTCTCCTGTCCCCTCCCTCGCCTTCTGCACAGCTCTGGCTTCTCATTTCATCTCTAAAACTCAGGACATTCTGTCCTCTCTTTCTTCCTCTCCCCCTCCTCCCTCTACTCTCTGCTCTTCCTCTGGCACTTCTTCGGCCACCTCTCCTCCCTCCTTCTCTAACTTTCCCCTGTTCTCCCCAGATGAGGTTTCTAGACAGGTCTGATCTATGAAAGTCTCATCAAAACAGGTTCATCCCTGTTCCTCCAAAACCATCAAGGACCACATTGACTCCCTGTCTCCTGCTCTGACCATCTTCTGCAAGCACTCCTTCATCACTGGAGTCTTCCCATCCCCCCTGAAGCACTCCCTTCTGCACCGTCTTCTTAAGAAACCCTCTGCCGACCGTTCCTGCCCGTCTAGCTATCGGCCAATCTCAATCACTCCTTTGCTGGGCAAACTCCTGGAAAAGCTTCATTTTCACACAAAATCTGTTGGGTGTCTTCATGATAATTAGTCTGGCTTTAGAGCTGCCAGAAGCATGGAAACTGCTCTCCTGAAAATCTGTGAAGACCTGCTCTCCAACCTTGATTCTGTTTTCTCTGTAGTGAATACTTAGACTCACAGAGTGTTTTTTAAATGTTTTTTTCAGCAGCACCAACTTGGTTTGAGCACGTTAGAATGGTGAAGTGCCACATTGAATGTTAAAGAGAAAGTGACGGATCAAAAACGTCCTCCTGAAGAAAGTTCTAAAGAAAATATATGAACTGAAACATGTCGAGGCATAACACCAGTGATTAGATCAATTGACTAAGAATTTGTGCTATACTAAGGTGCTATAGTAATGTGCTATACTAAGGTGTAAATAGGAGTTGTGCTCTAGTCCAGTGAAAGACTAGTGATGAACTGTTATAATTTAATTGTGAGGATTTCACTTGGTGTCACTTGCACTTTACATTTTATTAGGTTTTAACATCTGTATGTTTTTATGATGTTTTTTAAAGATTATTAATAACATTTATATATTGTAATATTAGTCTGGTGCAGCTGATTCTTCTCTCTACTCTTAAATTTTGTATTTTGTCTCTCTAAACCCTTCTTTAAGGTAGAGATTTCTTTACTACCCCAGGGAGTAATTGTCCTGAAGGGGTTCCTCCTTTAGTATATTTTGGTTTCAGAGCTTGCAGAAGCATGGAAACTGCTCTCCTGAACATCCGTGAAGACCTGCTCTCCAACCTTGATTCCAACACCCCCTTTGTCCTCATCTTACTTGATCTCTCTCTGCCTTTGTCACGGTCGAACATACATCCTGCTCAATCATCTCTGTGATAATCTGGATATCACCGGTCAGGCCCTGGCATGGCTTACAACTTTCCTCTCTGATCGACCCTCCCATTTCCAACGTGGGTTCTTCCTCTCCTTTAACTCTATCTCCACCTGTGGTTTTCCCACGGGTCTAACCTCTCTGCCTGGCTGTTCAACCAATACCTGGCACTTCTTCCTCCTCACATTGCCACTCTCTGCCCCAACGTTCAGTGCTATGCGGATGACACTCAGCTAATTTTCAGGCCACCCTCAGCCACCTCCTCTCCTTCTCTCATCTCTGACTGTCTGCTATCCAGGAGCGATGTGCCACTAATGATCTCTGCCTTAAAGCTAGTAAGGCTGAGATTCTCCTCATCAGCACACCCACTGCCTCCTTTCCTGTCACTCTCTGGCTGGCCTCTCTTGGCCCTCTTCCTGCTCCCACCTGCTAAAACCTCGGGGTCATCTTCGACTTCACACTTTCCTTCTCTGCTCACATCTCTGATGTCTCTAAGAAGTCACACTACCAGCTGCACCTCCTCAGAGGTGTTGTTCCTTTATTTTCCTTCCCCCAGAAGCTCACTGTCTCCAAAGCTATGGTTCTCTCTAGGCTGGACTACTGCAACAGCCTCTTTCTAAATATGCCTGCTTCTACTCTCCGCCATTTGCAACTCATCCAGATCAGGAATGCAAGACTTTTCCTTGGGCTCAAGCCCAGGGATTGTATCTCTCCAGGACTGAAATCTTTGCACTGGCTCTCAGTGTCTGCGAGGATTAAGTTAAAAAACCTATGCATTGTACACAAGGCCTTCTGGGGCCTGGGGTCTGAATATCTTCAACTCTCTCTTCCTAAATATCTTCCTTCTCAAGCTCTTCGCTCATCCGCCCCCAACACCCTCAGGGTCAGTTGCTGCTCCAAGCAACAAGTTGGTGCTAGACCTCTTTCTTCGGCTGGGGCCTCCCTCTGGAACAACCTCCCTGCCTCTCTGAAACTTGAGGGGAACCATTTCCAGTTCCGGAAGCACCTCAAAACCTTCCTCTTTTACTTCTGCTTTCTCTCCTCCTCTCCCCTGCTGAACTCCTGACTGAGACTGAAACTGCACTGGTTTCCTGGCCACCCTCTGATCTTGGGCCCATGTCCCCTCCCCTGCCAGTTGCACACCTGCACTGCCTCCCTGCACCCCCCGCACTTGGGGACTGTTTTCTGTATCCCTACAGCTCCCCTACCAGCACTTGACACCTGATGTGTGCACTTACCCTTGCACCTGCCACCAGCTGGCCATACTTTATCCCATGTACTGCACTGTCCCCTTCCCCCTCCGCACTTTACCCTTACCCCTTCCCCTGCACTTGCACAATCTGAATGACACCTGGCCTAGTTAAATCGTTGTCTCTGTCTGCCCTCTGTTCCCCCTCCCTTGCCTCGTCGCGCCTTGAAACACATGTTTATAGGCGCATTATAAATGCCATATCATATCATATCATATCATATCATGACACAAAAGCACTATGGGCCACAATCCATTGGCATATTACAGCAGCACTCTGGATACGGTGATGCAAGGCAGTTCACATGCGAAAAAAGCATTAGCAGCTGCTGCCTTTGCCATAGAGAAAAGTTCTACAATCGTAATGGGGTGTTCCGTAACGCTGTATGTGTAACATTCTTTGTTTGCAATTTGAGATAGATCTAAATCTACCCTGACTACGCAAAGTTAGTCGGCATATGAGATTATCATCTCTAAATCCCATATTACTGTGGTTAGGTGAATCCTGACACCTTTTTAACAGACATGACTGCTACAGAGGACCTGATGGCACATGACTGTGGAACATATGAGGGAGAGGAGGATGACACTCCTAAAGCAAGGGATTGTGCATTTGCAGAAGGTGAGGTACTTTTTGTTGATGGCCCATCCACAATTGGTCAGGAGGATGGACAGAGATGGACAGGTGCACAAGACGGTGTTCATGAAAAGGTTGCCCACACATTTTACTGCAGAGGCGGCAGCACTTGTGGCACTCATTGAAGTGCTGAAAGCATCACAAGGGTGTTTTGTCATGATATATTCTGACTCAGTGTACGTTACAACAAGGGTACACGCCAGTCTCACCTATTGGAAGTGGAGGGGGTTTCAGAGGGTGGATGGATCACCAGTGCAGCATGTAGTGCTGTCAGGTTTACTGATAGAAGCGTTATCACAGCCATCTGTTGTAGCGGTTGTCAAGTGTGCCGGCCATACTCATGGGACAGATGAAATCTTACGGGGGAATGCAGCCACTGATGCAGCAGCCAAAATGGTGGCATATCTGTCAAATGAAATATCCGCTGAGTATGTTGTGACTGCCCCACAGACAGAGGAGCATCCAGTGCCTTACACAGCATTGCCCATCTCCCAGATTATCAAATTACAAGGAAGGGCATCTGAGAGGAAAAACGAGTTATGGTTATGGAGAGAATGTAAGCAGTCTCCGACAGATCTGTTATGGAGGCAGGAGAGCTAAGGGAAGACAGTGATGCCCCAGGAGCTGCTAGCCGTTGCATTTTAAAATCAACAAGGGGGGTGCTGGGAGTCCCTCTGCTGGACATTAGTCCCGGTTACGAGAGACTTACCCAGAGTCTTTAGCTCATTAACTTTCACAGAGGAGAAATATCCAAAACATATCAGTCTTTGCCCTGCCCTAGTGTAGTCCAGCACCGAAATGCTAGAAAATTCTCCTCTGAACAAGAGTAACAACAGCAACCCCAGACACGTGTTTCAGTCTGGTTGGACCTTATCAGTAGGGTGAAGTTCTGCCTCGATAAGAATAGTGAGCAAGGGGTCCACGTCTGGATTCCCCTAGTAACTTAGGGTGAGACCCAAAGTTACATAAATATGCAAAAAACAAGGAGGGTCCTGTGAGTCCGACATCCAGACATTAGTCGGGTTACGAGAGACTTTCCCAGAGTCTTTAGATTACTATCTTTCACTAAGGAGAAATATCCAAAACATATCAGTCTTGGTCCTGCCCTATGGCAGTCCAGCACCAAAATGCTAGGCAATTCCCCTCTGAATAAGAGTACCAACAGCAACCCCAGACACGTAATGCAACAATTAGATGAGAGTGGAAATAGTGCAGTATACAAAAATGCCCCATGTAGAGCTCTGCTCTAAGTGCATGAGTAATGTGGGATGGTATTCAGCAGCTTATATAGCATAAATAGGATGAGCAAAGTAAAGTTTCACCAGGTGGGCACTGACTTTGTCAGGTTGTGATATATCTCTGTTTGGCACAGTACATTTTTTCGATGGTAAGCCTGAATGAAAAGTAAGCTAATCGTATATGCCACAGTAACCATTTCTTTCATACCCTAACAATTCATAATAAAGCATGCACATATTAAGAGAATGATATGCATAAATGTGTGAAGCACATTTGATTGATTACTGCAGAAATGCTGAAATGTAAACTATGAGGCCTTAGGCACTTAGCCACTATGAAATCAACTTCTTCACTGTGCTTAATAATTTCTCAGAAACCATTTACCTGGTGTATTTTGCCTGCAACATAAAAAGTCTTTACTAATACCTGCCATACTCTAGTCATAAATTCAGAGTACAATCCCAAACCACTTCTCAAGAGAAGAAATATTCACTGCAAACTTACCAGTCGAAATTCACCTTCCCAGTAAGCTGGCAGAATTCATAAATCTCCACAAATAAGCAAACGGACATTGGTAAACATCATAACCAAGTTGGCATTCATCAGGTGCACTGCCTCAGAAGAAATCTCAAATTTAAAGCCACATTCAAAACACCAATAGAGGGTCACATGAAACACCTTGATATCCCACTACAAAGCACATATGCATCTGCAATATTTGTCAAAGGTAGAGTTATTTTGCTTTGTTGATGCTAGGGTTTCTTATGCACCCCCATTTGTTTCACATCTTCCAATGTCAGTGAGAAACAACCTTTAATTGGAAATACTGTTTGATCACTCTCCTGAAACCACTGAAATAAAATATGGAAAACCCTACTTTCCAAATAATACTTATACACTTTACTAAATCAAAAACCTAAACATACTTAATTTATCTTATAAAAACAACAATTGATATTGTACACAGAATATAAAACACACAATCATTGACCTTCAGCTGCTCTAAATAATTCATAGATCTTCACAATAGCCAAACACAGAACATGTGCAGACTCTGAGTTCTGGAATCAGAATGTCAAAAGATCACAAAAAAGTCACTTTCATAACTTTCAGAAATGGCTGCAGGGAAATTACCTGACAGAAGAAGAAATTAAAAAAGAAGATGCTTGAGAAAAGGAACCAGAAGAAAATATCAACGTTCAGGAATTTGTGAGTCCGTTATTTCTATTTATGTAAAATGAGACTAACACTATGTTATTGAACAGATTTCAGTCACCTAACAGATATTGGACATCATTACGAGCCTGGCGGTCCAGAATAAAGCGGGCCGGTAGCGATGTACCGGCAATCTTTCCAGACCACCAGACTACGTTTATGCCTTCAGGGGATGTTGCTCCTGGCAGGTCTGACCTGCCGGGGTAGCGGCCCCTTCAGGCATGGTTTTCACAGAAGCACTGGCACCATTAGCAACAGTGCTTGTGCTTCCGTGCTTCCGTGCAGTCCTATGGGACTCAACTGCAATGGGGGCTTCAACGTTCTGCCACCTGATATCCCGTGGCACCTGGATATCATGCAGCATAACAGTGTTACGAGTTTGGCAGCAACACCCCAGCAGCACCGGCAGGTTACCGCCAAACTTATAATGAGTTTTTAGTTTATCAAACTACTTTTAAATATCTTTGTAACCAACACAAATGCTTTTTAAGTATATTATATCTTAAATTGTTTAAACTTATTTAAACTATTTTCAAACAGATGAAGGAGGCATTCAAGTATCACAAAGAATTAAACAAGAAGCACCACAAGAACTACCCATGAAACTAATCATGGATTCGTTAAAATCATTAAAACAACTATTTAATGTTCAAAAAGAAGTACAATCAATAAAAAGCACATTCAAATTTTATGACAAATCATGACAGAAAGAATACAGATAATTGGGTTTAGGAAGAAGATGCAACTTATGTTCAAACTAAAAGTAAAAAAAAAAAACACAACCACATCACCCCCCAAATGAACATGTACAATAATATGTATTATTAATTAATAAAAAGTATTGAAATGTTGCAATTATTGTTTCAAAATACTACACTCAATACATCATTACAAATCTTTCCAAGACAACTACCCACACACGTATATTTTTTTAAAATACTTTTTTATAGCGCAGGCTGCTCCCTGGCCGAGGCTGCATAGTATACCCGTGGCTACCTTTGGTGTGGGATGGGTTTTGGATAACTGCAGGTAAACCCCGCCATTCATTGCTATTGCTACGTGTGATCCTCATTACACCAATTGCTCCCCTTTTTGTATGGCCCAAGCTATAATATATATTTTCTTTTTTTAAAAAAGGTCTAAGTATGGAATATGAATGACAAAAGAGACATTACTAGTTAAAAGATCAATACAGTAGAAGACTGCTCAAATAGATATGTAAGGTTGATACAGAGAGCAGAGTATACATGACAGTAAACAAGGTGGATATATACCAATGGGCACAATTACACAAAATATAATAGCATGGGTCTGAATACACAGGTTAAAATACAGTGTATGGGGCATCTAAAACTAGAGTAGGGTGGCAATTTTTTTGTATTTTTTAAGCAATGTTCTTCTTTTATTCTCCACAGTCTCATATGTAAGTAAGTCTGAAAACACATAGCCAAAATAGGTAAGACTCCCAAATACCTACCGTGTCACTGACCAGGTCCGGGACATGGCCAATGATTTTTCACCCCCGATGTCACTATACCTATACAAATATCTTTTAAAAAGAAATAAAACACAGACACCCCAAAATGTATAGCCACATGCACAGAACTACTCTTAACTGCGGCTATCCATATTCGTCTGCAGCCTCGAATATAGCTGTGAATATCTGGAAAATGGCTGGGAATAAAATGCTTTCCTGCCCTCACCAAGTACCCCCCTTATCTGTGCCAGCAGCCCGCAGTCCCCAAATGCCCTCCTCATCTCCCTGCCCTCTCCCTTTCCCCCATACCACAAGCAGTATCTATGACGTAGTTTGCTTTGAGATGTCGGTTATTCGAAGTTATAGCTGAGGCTACAGAAACCTTTGTGTTGTAAACACAGTCCCTAGACCCCCTCTAACTCCCATATTTCACTTGGTGCCCTCTAGCCACTCCCCCTCCCCACACCTCTAGCCTGATGGCATTTGCATGTTTTTTTCCCTGCAAATAGCTTTTTTTCCACATCTTCGGCTATAGCCATGGTTATCTCTTGCATCGAGAGAAAAACAAGATGGACGTTTTTTCATTTCTGAAAACCATGATCCTGCAATGCACCATGGAAGATATAACTATCTATTTTTGAGAAGGGGACACACCCTTCTCTCAAATATTTAAATAACTACTGCATGGAAATAACTCCAAACCGCAGCTTGATAGCGTGTAAATGCTTCGTGCCCAAGTTGTTTCGGACATGGTCCAAATCCGTCCAGTGGTTTGGACTATGCGCTTTGGTAAAAATGAACCTTGTTTGTCTATGGGAAAATGAATAACAAGTAGGCCTCAAATTATGTCAATTTAAGTCTTATTAATAATGTTCGTATTTCTTTACGTATCTTTACAAAACATTGTATCCTGTGGGGGACACTGGTCCTTAACAACTTTAGAAATATCGGTCAAATCCATTACTCAAATAAAATGTATTAACAATAGAATTGTGAGGGGTTCCTATGGGACTCATCTTAACCATAGGGTGCCCTATGAGATATATATATATATATATCACATGGCCATGTAGTTATGGTTAAGTTGGTGTTTCCATAGGAAGAGCACTTTTTGGGTGGCTTATAACTTCGCTCCCCCTGGACGAATCCTCACCAATCTTTACAAAACAAGTATATGGCCCACTCTGAATTTTTTTGCAAAGTTTGGTGAGGATTCGTCCAGGGGGGGAACATTTATAGGGGAGGTCCCAAAACTTTTTTTTTTCCCATAGACTGAATGGGAAAAAACTTTGCGCACGGCTACAGCCCGAACCGCTGGACGGATTTACAGTAGTTTTATTTTAAAATTACCAAAATGCAAGGCAAAAAAAATGTGTGATATCTGTGTTCGCTTCGCGGACGGACTTCCCTGTTCGCTGCGCGGACAGCACCCCGATTTACCCATGAACTTGCGTCATGTCCGCGGACATGTGACATGTTCGCTGATTGGACGGCTAGGGGCGTGGAGCACGTCAGATTTTCTGTGGCGCCCGCCATCTTGTATTCACCGTCGACCGCGTACAGCGCGGTGAAACGTGGATAGAAAATTGTATTTAGTGCCCTGTGTTGGTGTGTAAGAGTGTTTGGGGAGGGTGGGGGAGTATGAGATAGGTTCAATGTTTCGTTTTTTTATGTGCTAGACGTTTTTGTTGCGTTCGATTTGTCCGTGGAGAACACGGCTGTTCTGACATTTTGTAAATAAACTAAATGGTGGGATGTTTAGAGGACGGAGTATGTGTCATTTTTGTTCGCAAGGAAGGTAAAAATGAGCTATGAACACTCGCGGTGTACTAAATTGTTCGTAAATACACAAACTGGGGTTGTCCTCAGGACGCTGTCCGTATTGTAATCTGTCTAGTTGAATGTGTTCTAAGAACACTCGCGGTGTCCCGAAATGGTTGCAATTACACAAAATGGGGGTGTTCTGAGAACGTTGTTTGTATTGTTCGTTGTCAGGGTAAAAGTGTTTTAAGACCACTCCTTTTGTCCGCTAATAGTACAATTTCCTATCGGCGTCAACCGACTTTTTGTCCACTAAAGAAACGATAAATCCGGCTGGTGTGCGCCGACATTATGTGATAATCCTATTACTGGCGCTATTGACCTGGCTGACTTGCTTTTGCGACACTAAATCATATCTCCCGCCCCTAAGCCTGATATTATCAAAGCATTCATATTCCCAGCCTCTCTCCGTGACGTTACAGGGCGCGTCATCAAACGCGCCCAGTCCTCTCCAGTCCTAAGTGACTTTACACAGAAGCCGGAAGACAACACATATTATGTCACAACACAGCGCGCCACAATTCGGAATATGAAACAGTGATTTAAAAGCAAACAGCAAGATTGTACATTTTGTAAAGTACATTTATTTGACATCAAATGTTTAGAGAATATTCAGCAATTTGCATTTGTCTTTGTTGTCGATCCGCAAAAGTTCATGTTGAGGCATGCGATGTACCTTTGCGGTACAGAGGGTGTTAGATTAGCTTACAACTCAGTGCGCCACAATTCGGAATATGAAACTGTGGTTTAAAAGTAAACAGCAGGATTGTACATTTGGTAAAGTACATTTATTTCACATGAAATGTTTAGTGAATATTCAGCGATTTGCTATTGTCTCTGCTGTCGATCAGCAAAAGTTTATTTGGAGCCACGCGTTGTTCCTTTGCGTTAGATAAGCTGTTGGTTTATGATAAAAGTAGTAAATGGTCGCTCTGATAATCGGAAGGTTGCTCCAAAAACGAGCCATTAGACCACCCTATTGGTTGGTATGTTGTTTGTAGCCGCTAGTACTGCGTAAGGGCATATTGGTCCTTGGCGATTGTCCCATAAAATGGTGAGGGTCATGAAGTTGCATATTTGGACCTGCACCTGGCAGTTGAAGACCCCACCCGCTGGAGTCTGTAAATCGTGACATAGGCAAAATGGGGCCATATACCTGTTTTAAAAAACATAAATTAGTCTCACCAGCCGATCTTCATTAAAAATCATCATTTTATTTATTAGGGCGTGAAACTATTTGCTATTGAAGATAGTGCAACAGAGTATGTTAATAATAAAATAATAATATTTTCCCATTCATATAGCGCTAAGAACCGTGAGGTATCTAAGCGGTGCTTATTATTAACCACGGTGTGTGGTGCTCATTTATCGACCACGGAAGGATGAAAGGCTGAGTTTGGCCTTGCCGGGATTTGAACTTGCGTTAGCAAGCTGTGCACGGATGTCAAAGCGAGCGTTGTACTCGCTGTGCCATTTGACAGGCTACAGTGAAGTGGCACAGCGAGTAGAGCGCTTGACCGCCTATAGACCGGTTAAATTATTTCTATTAACCCACCCTGTGTCGTCTGCCTTTTTCAGAGCCCTCTAAACAACAGGGGATCAATTCGGCGGTGATAGAAAACATTATGCCACTTTCAACGAACAAGTATGTTCGTTGAAGCTAACATGGTAAGCTAAACAACATGGTAAGCTAAACAACCATAACTCGCGCCACCACCGTGCACTGCTAAGACTAACACCCACGACATCAAAGATGACATCACATCATGTCAAGGGTTTTTCGGTTTTTCTTGGAACCATAACGTCCCTTTAACAAAGATTTTTCACTGAATATCAAAGGTTTTTAGTAGCGCAACTTAACCATAATGTCCCTTTAACAAAGTTTTTTCACTGAATTGTATAGGTTTTTAGTAGCACAACTTAACCATAACGTCCCTTTAACAAAGTTTTTTCACTGAATTTCATAGGTTTTTAGTAGCGCAACTTAATCATAACGTCCCTTTAACAAAGTTTTTTCACTGAATTTCATAGGTTTTTTGTAGTGCAACTTAACCATACCGTCCTATTAACAGAGTGTTTTCACTGAATTTCATAGGTTTTTAGTCACACAACTTAACAATAATAACTTGGACTTTATGTACATGTAATATGGAACATACTGAACCTCTTCTACTGAACTTCATGTCCGCAAACTCTTTTAATGTCTGCGGACATGTTCGGAGAACAGTACCACTACCTAAAAACTCTGGGGGGGTATGTTTGATTGTTATATCATAACATAGGAACATTTAACAAATTCAAAAAGCAACACACATACACATTATATGTAGTAATACATAAGAAATGTAACCCATATATGTAACACACTAACCATTCATTAAATACATACCGGAAGAAGATAAATTGGCTTCCAACATAATTACCTCACAGACACTACAGAACTAAGAACAACACCAGACCTGCACTGTACTTAGAACATATTTTACCTGAAATAGTAAGTGTACTTCATTTTACTCATATATTTATATATTTATAAATTATAAAATTTCTGTATTAGATAAAAAAATAATATATCTTTTTTTTTTTCTCACAGAAATGTCTAGTACTCTGGAATGGCTAGAGCAGAATTTCCCACATGAGGAAATGTCACAAGATAGTGAAACTAAAGGTAAACACTTTACAATATAAACCATTTAATTATTATTATTTTATATACATTTAACATATATATATTTTTTTTGTACAGAGCATACCAACATAGAAAATACCTCTGAAGAAACTGTTATGGAAAACATGCTTGACAGCATAAAAGAAAACATTGATTTATTGTTGACCAATTTTAATAATTTGAAAACTTTTGTTGAAGATCATTTTAAAACAAAAACGTCATACCATTGCCCCACATGTACTTGTCCCCCCTCACCATATCCCAGTCAATTATCCCCAAACCCTCTCCATAACCCAAAATGTTTTGATGAGACTTCCATCCCTTCTTCACCTGATACCAATCATATTGAAACCCCTAATTCTCCTGTTTTTGTTTCCGTTTCTGCCTCACCTTCGCTGTCATAAATTATTAATATATGTTAAATAAAGTTGAATTTTTATATTGAGTTGTAATTAGTTTCCGTTTTTTTTAAAAAAACAATGTAGGTGTCCGCGGACAGCGCAGGTGTTCTGAAATGTTCGTAAATAAACAAAAATGGAGCTGTCCTGAAGAACACTATACCTGTCCGTACTGTTTGCTAGCAAGTTTAAACTGTTCTAAGAACACACGCGGTGTCCGTTAATGTTCGTAAATAAACGAAAATGGAGGTGTCCTGAAGAACACTATACTTGTCCGTACTGTTTGTTAGCAAGTTGAAACTGTTCTAAGAACACAATTGGTGTTCTGAAATGTTCGTAAATAAACAAAAATTGAGGTGTCCTGAAGAACACTATACATGTCCGTACTGTTCGTTAGCAAGTTGAAACTGTTCTAAGAACACAATTGGTGTTCCGAAATGTTCGTAAATAAACAAAAATGGAGCTGTCCTGAAGAACACTATACCTGTCCGTACTGTTTGCTAGCAAGTTTAAACTGTTCTAAGAACACACGCGGTGTCCGTTAATGTTCGTAAATAAACGAAAATGGAGGTGTCCTGAAGAACACTATACTTGTCCGTACTGTTTGTTAGCAAGTTGAAACTGTTCTAAGAACACAATTGGTGTTCTGAAATGTTCGTAAATAAACAAAAATTGAGGTGTCCTGAAGAACACTATACATGTCCGTACTGTTCGTTAGCAAGTTGAAACTGTTCTAAGAACACAATTGGTGTTCCGAAATGTTCGTAAATAAACAAAAATGGAGGTGTCCTGAAGAACACTATACCTGTCCGTACTGTTCATTAGCAAGTTGAAACTGTTCTAAGAACAAACGCCTGTCCGTAACTGTTCGTTTGATGTCTGACTCACTTTTAATTACTTCAGGACCCGAACAGTGTCCGTAGAACATCAACGCGCATGTGCAAACCAATGCCTGTGCATTTGGTGTCCTGCAGACAGCCGCTTCCTTCGTGAACATGTTCACAAATCGACCATCTGACCGCGCACACGCTGATCGCGTGTTCTGAATGCGGACACTGTTCGTATCCCCAAACAATTTAAAAGTACATTTTCAAGTAATCCACAATATTTTCCAATAAAAACTCACCATAGCACAAGTCCCACATACTAATTATAAGTTTATACATACTTTTTGAAACCTTTTGAACCTTTTTTTGTGTTCGATCTGTCTGCGGACAGTGCGCATGTCCGAGGACCGCGCACAAGCACTCCTATAAAAGATCACGCCCTAGAGCTTATTCTCATTGTGTTTCTGGCTATTCTACAGAGCACAGAGATTTTTGCTGCAACCTGCAGATTTCCATCTTCAACCTGAAGGCTTCTGTGGCTCCACTGCTGCCACCTGGTGCTGTGTCTGCCTCAACACCACCCCCACCTCCTCCACCACCACCACCTCCTCAAAGGCCTGAAGAGGGGAACAAGAGTGAGGATGCAGAGGAGGAAGAAGAGGATGAGGAGAATGAGGTAGAGGAAATCCCTACTACCCGCACTAGGCGTGAGTCTTGGGTGTGGCGGTTGTTTACCATTCATGGGAATGGTCCTAAGGCTTGTGCGAACCGTGTCACCTGCAATGAGTGCAAAATGATACTCAGTCGCGGGAGGCACGGTTCATACAGCTTTGGGACCAATACCATGAAACGACACCTGAGGTCATTTCACTCTGGAGCTATTCACAAGGTTGTACCTTGCAAAGAACGTAGTAGGTTGATTTCCTCTACTTAATCCTCTGTTTCTGATCCTGTCACCACAAGGACCACCTCTGTGGGACAGCGTCTTCCTCAAGCTGCCTCACAGGCCATACAGAATTCTGATGAGCCTTACCTTTCGAGGGTCACAGTTGTATGTATGTACTTTGACACAGTACTATGCAGGGGGGAGCGACTTCGCAGTGCTTTTGAGACTATCGTCTCAGAGCATGAGAAGACCTGCTCACTACCCAAATAAAACCCACTCTACATCTTCCTTTCTCAGCTCACCCTTTCTTATCCCTGTGGTTGGTGTCCCCCCTTTACCCTCCTTTCCCCTCCTCTCCTAGTGTGTCGTGTATAAAAAAACAAAAAAAATACAAAATTACAAAAATCAAAAAAAATAAGGCTCTTTTCAGAACCGCCTTTCACAGTTAAAAAATAGAAGTGAAAATAAATGAAGCAGGGCCCTTTGTATTTTTTAGAAGTCCACGGACAGTCCGCGGACATCTAAAAAATTGGGTTGCTACCATATCATAACCATTGCAATTTTCTCTGGTAGGAAGTGGTGGCTTTTCAAAGAGCCTTTGGGAGGTGTTTGTATGTCAAAAATGATAAATACTTAACACATACTTCAAAATGGATGCTGTAATTCTAAAAAAGGTCGTAATGCATTTTGTATATTTCTCAAAAAAATCTGATTGCCAGCATAAGTAAGATGGAATCCATCTCTGCGAAAAATGTATGTACTACGAAACATAATATTTTCATTGTGAAAAGATGACATGCCAAAATCTCTTAGAAAGGCACAAACAGCCTTATTAACATTGCGACTTGCGGACCAAATGAAGAAGAACGAAGCCACATTTGTCTCTGTGCAATCCGTGAAAATATTACTTGAGAATTAGGGAACATGTCCATGACCTTCCCAAGTCCTTCTTTCATAGAAAATTGCAAAGAAATTCCAGACACATGTCCTAAGCTGTTCCCTCCACAATGAATTACAATTATGTCTGGATGTTGCTCTGTCTCCAAACTAGCACAAAGAGGTAGCAAGTCCAACCACTTCATTCCACGTACTCCATGCCAGTGTGCTTCCACATGTGGAAATCCACGATCTACAGCTACTCCACAGCTTTCTGCATGCACCTTCAACCAATGTATCCATGAATCTCCCAAAATCCAAACAATCTGTTTTCTGAAACACACAGCCATAGCTATCTGTTGTTCTCTCAGCAAAAAGAGTATCTGAGAAACTTTCTCCTGGTACAACACACCCACTAAACTTTCCTGACCAATCCCTTTCAGTGCTCATTCTCATGTGCATGAGTTCTGAACCCAAAAATCCCAGGATGTAACACCCGATGTCCGCGAACTACCGCCATCTCCACGGACATATCGTAACATGAGCAGCCCTTCTACCATTTCCACTTCACTTTCTGTGCCATTCCCTCATTGGATGTAGCTAAGAAGTCACATGACCATCCACCAATCACATTCAAGACCTCTACATCTAACTGCATCATCATAGATCAGAACTGCAAATGTACTGTGAATCTCTCTGAGTACAAGTGTCATATCATTGGCAAGCACCATCTACAAGAAATACTGTACAAGTCTCCAAGATTTCTACTTGCAGCTCCATGCATATCCAAATGCATGAACACAAACTACAGGTATGCATATTTTCTGTACAATACATGAACACATTTTCAAACTGACTTAATATTTTTTTTTCATTTCTTTATTTATTCAATTACTTTAATTTAAGCATGACATTGAGACACTATTACCTGGAAGACCTTAGTTACAGATAGTGGTATTCAGAGGTACATTATGAATTTCACAAACATAGTAAAGTTATTTTGTTTGCTAAAGTTAGTCATTACAATACAATTTGTTCATTAAGAACATATCATGTGTATTATTGAACTTGTGCAACGTATCTTATGTAAATAAGATAGTTTTAATGGTTTTGAGGGAGGCGCTGAGGATTTCAATTAAAAAAATCAATGTCTAAATTAAAAACAGTGCTATACACGAACAAAATTACTAATTTGTTTCTTTTACAATTGCAGTGAAGACCATTCTCCTGAAAAGAAGTAACCGAATATGAAGAACAAAGAATAATTAAGAATTAACCTGTTAATTTTTAAAAAAAAGTAAGTAGAATATCTGTCACACCGCTCCCCGCACGAGCTACGACTCCTCCTACTAAGGCACGCCCCTCCACGTCCACAGCCTCTTCTCAACCAACACCCAAACACACACGTCCCGACAGGGGTACCTTATCACCTCATCAGGTGTCACGCTATGGGGCAAGGCGTGGCATGCTCGGCAGGGCTGGAGTCTATCGCCCTTCATGTTTGTGGCAAGCGAACTGGAGGCTTCATCACAGAAACGCACGGAGGACTGCGCGACCGAGCGCGGCTCGGAACACGTGACTCGTTGCCTAGCAATTCTCAATGCTTGGGTATACGTGTCACGTGATAGTGGTCACGTGTTTCCTCTCCATGTATAAAAGGAGTCCGGTCACGGAAAGCGTTGCTTCACAGCTGTTCTATCTGGATCACGTGTTGCTTACTCTTCGTTTCAAGACTCCTCACTTCATCTGACCTCGGCTTTGTTATACGGATTGCTCAGTGCCTAACTCTTGTCTGCTTTGGAACTTTGGACTATTGGTTGACGAACTATTTTTGCCCAACGGATTGCTTGTGTCTTGCCCCTTTGCTACCTTGGAATTTGGATCCACTGATGCCGACCTACGCTCTGCCCTACGGACTGCCTTGTGTTTAGCCCCTCGGACTGCTTTGGTACTCTCCACGTTTCAGGTGTTACGTCAGGACTCCGGTCCTGTCTTAGGTGGTTACCTGCCCATCTCTGCTGCCACGCCTGCGCGGACCCGCTGCCCCGTTCTGAACAACTGGCTAACGCCTACTTTCGTTTCTCTGAGATAACGCTCCAGTCCTCACAGGTATTTAGTGCCCTGGTTGTTTTCACTAAGAATACTACATACTGTACAGCTACATAACCTTATCCCTTCTTTTGCAGCGCTCCAGGGGTTCTTCTGGTTGTTCCTGAGTCCTGGCTCTACGGACTACCTTCTTTGGCCCCAAGCATCACTCTGGCGGTATTTCCGTGATTGTCAGTCTGATACTTGGGAACAGAGGGATAGCCCATACTCTGCACGACCAACAGCTGCGTAACAGACTGTGAAGCCTTCTTGGTCATCCAGAGTATGAACCCCTCCACCGGGGACCCAGTGACCGCTTTGATGCAAGCAGTAGCGGCCCTCAGGACCGACATGGCCGCCGCCACAACAGCCATACATGACCGTCTTGACGCCTTACAGAGCACACGTTACCTATTACGCCAAGACACCGAATTCGGGGACTCCGGTCCCTTGGATCAGCCAGCACCTATCCCGGCCTCTGCACCCACTCCTATGTTGTTTCCGACACCCGTTCCTCTTGCTGCCCCAGAACGCTACCAGGGGGACCCTCGGAAATACCGTACCTTCATTAATCAATGTAAGCTCCACTTCTTGTGCAGACCCTTGGCTTTCCCCGATTCAGTCACAAAGGCCGCATTTCTTCTGTCACATTTATCTGGGGTGGCGGCCACCTGGGCAAACCCAATGTTGGAAAGCGATCATCCCGCTCTGTATGATTTTGACCTTCTTACCTCGGAAATGGCCAAGGTCTTTAATACACACCATAAAGCTCAATCGAGGGACCTGGAACTCCTGGACCTAACACAGGGTAAGCTATCATTGATTGAATACATTGCTCGATATAACCAGCTCGCCGCCGAGACTTCCTGGCCGGAGGAGAAAAAGGCGATTGTGTTCTACCGTGGTTTATGTAACTCCATGAAAGATGTGCTTTCAGTAGTTCCTGCCCTTCCCTCTGTGTTCTCGGATCTGGTGGATCTCGCTTTACAGATAGATGCAAGGAGATCCGAGAGAAGGACAGAAACAATGTTCACTAGCCAGTCCGGTCAGGCCTCTTCTACCACCCCTTCCGAACCCATGCAAATTGGTGGTATCCGAAGCCCGATAACACCGTCCGAGCGTGAACGCCGGAGGGCGGATAACGCCTGCTTTTATTGCGGGTTAAACGGGCACTATGTAAGGGAATGCCCCCGACGCCCTAAGAACAAAACCCCGAGTTTTCAGAGGGCTCGCCCATGATACAGGGGGCACCGGCGAGCCTGTCTTTAAACCCCTCTGAACCCGCCTTTGGCCCTGTCAGACCAGTAATAGTCCAGGCCCTTATGAAACCCACCAGGGAGATCGCACATGTGGTCCAAATTGTAATTGACTCTGGGGCCACAGGTTGTTTTATTGATATTGCCTTGGCCCATCGTCTCAACCTACCCCTGGTCAGGAAAGAACACCCGGAACCCGTACATGCTGTGGACGGCAAGTCCTTGTCGTCCGGCCCCATTCAGTTTCAGACCGCGCCCTTGGAAGTATTGATTCAGAGCACCCACAGGGAAACCATGTCGTTTGACCTTATCACCACACCTCAATTCGGTGTCATTTTGGGAATACCCTGGTTACGGCAACACAACCCGTTGATTAACTGGGGGACAGGACAGGTCACGTTCGAATCAGAGGTGTGTCAGCAGTTTTGTCTTGTGGATGGTGATACGCTCTCCTCTCCTGCCACTATCCTGGGCGCCATGGCCTCTACTCGCATTACTGACGTAACCTCAGAGACCGGGCCTTCACATACTGTGGGGGCCATCCTGGCTAATATCCCCATCGAATATCACGAATTCCACATGGTATTTGATAAAGCCAAGGCGGAGGGTCTACCCCCACATAGACCATACGACTGTCCGATCGATTTGGTTCCGGATGCACCTATACCCAGGGGGAGGATCTACTCATTGTCCCCATCAGAGGAGCAGGCCCTCAATGAATACATCCAGCAGGCGTTGCAATTGGGTCACATCCGTCCATCGAGTTCCCCTGCTGCCAGCCCGATATTTTTCGTGCCAAAAAGGGAAGGCGATTTGCGTCCATGTGTGGACTACAGGAAGTTGAATGCCGTTACTATAAAAAACAGGTACCCTCTCCCCCTCATCTCCACACTGTTGGACAGATTAACAAGGGCTACCGTTTTCACCAAGTTGGATTTAAGAGGGGCATACAACCTGATCCGTATGCGACTTGGGGATGAGTGGAAGACGGCCTTCTGTTCTCGGCAGGGGTTATTTGAGTACACCGTAATGCCCTTTGGGCTTTGTAACGCTCCCGCAACTTTCCAGCGGTTTATCAATGACGTATTCTCTGACATCTTGGATACGTACGTAGTGGTATACCTGGACGATATATTGGTTTTTTCACCCTCGTTAGAGGAACACATTGGTCACGTCAGAGAGGTCCTCTCTCGCCTTAAGGCGAACGCCCTGTTCGCCAAGCTGGAGAAATGCACTTTCCATTCAAAGGAAGTGGAGTTCCTAGGTTTTCACATCTCCCCTGGAGGCCTGTCCATGAACCAGTCCAAGGTTCGCGCTGTCATGGAATGGCCGACTCCGACTAACATTAAACAACTTCAGTCCTTTCTTGGTTTTGCTAATTTCTACCGACGGTTCATCGCCGGCTTCTCTTCCATCGTTTCTCCATTGACCGCTTTGACCAGTCCTCTTGTCCCGTACTCTTGGACCCCGACGCAGCAAAGGGCATTCGAGACACTCAAATCCAGGTTTACTTCTGCCCCGGTCCTACAACACCCCGATCCCGACCTCCCCTACGTCCTGGAAGCAGACGCCTCTTCGTTTGCACTAGGTGCGGTGTTGTCCCAGCCATGTCCAGCCACGGGTCGGTTGCATCCGGTGGCCTATCACTCTCGGAAGTTCACAACAGCCGAAACTCATTACACTGTAACCGAGAAAGAGCTGCTGGCCATCAAGGACGCCCTCCAGACATGGCGACATCATCTCATGGGGGCAAAGCACCAAACGGTGGTTTATACAGACCACAAAAACCTGCAGGACCTGGCCTCCCTGAAGTGCGTAAACAGCCGGCAGGTACGCTGGCACTTGTTTTTTGCTGCCTTCGATTTTGTTGTTAAACATAGACCAGGCCATATCAATGGCAAGGCTGACGCTTTGTCCCGATCTCCCGGTGGTGAATCCTTGGTTACATTTCCAGACACTTTATTAGGGAAAAGCCATGTTGTTTGCTTGTGTACACCCTCGCCACTCATGCTCACTGCCATTAGAGAATGGGTTTCTCAACATCCTTATACACTCACGGAATGGGACATAACTCTCCAGGACGGGCTACCTTTCATTCAGGGCAAACTATTCCTTCCTACATGCGATGCACGCAACCAGGCACTGGCATGGTCGCACGATGCGGCCATAAATGGCCATCCCGGGCAACAACGCACCCTTGAATTATTACAACGCTGGTGCTGGTGGCCATCCATGAGAAAGGACATAGAAAACTATGTAAACACATGTTCTATATGCGCACAATGCAAAACACGTAGAGGACGGCCTTTGGGGTTACTCCTACCAATACCCATACCTCCCAGGCCGTGGCACACCATCTCTATGGACCTCATAACTGATCTACCTCGCAGACAGGGTTACGATACCATATGGGTTATCGTCGACTCATATACCAAAATGGCCCGTTTCATTCCCTGCACAGGCATCCCGTCGGCCCCAACACTGGCTCGCCTGTTCTTCAAAACGGTTTTCTGTCTTTTCGGTTTACCACATGTCATTATATCAGACCGGGGATCCCAGTTCACGTCCTGCTTCTGGCGTGCTCTTACCAGACTCCTGAAGATCGATGCCCGCTTCTCTTCGGTGTACCACCCTGAAAGCGATGGACAGACGGAGAGGGTTAACCAAGCCCTAGAGCAGTACCTGCGCTGTCTGTCCCTTCAGTACCAGGACTCCTGGTTCAAGCTGCTCTATCTGGCTGAGTTCGCATACAATAATTCACGTCATTCGGCCACTGGGTTCTCCCCTTTCTACTCTCTATATGGACAACATCCTCGCGCCCTACCGCTCCCTGATTTCTCCTCTGTCACTCCTGCTGCTAACACCTGCGTGCGTGATCTAGCAGGTGTCCATGCACAAACACTGGTCCACCTCCACGAGGCTCAGTCGGTGATGAAGATCAAAGCAGACCGTAAGCGGGCCGAGGCACCGGTGTATCATGTGGGCGATCGGGTATGGTTGTCGACCAGACACTTGCGAATCCCTGGTTGTCGCAAGCTGTTGCCCCGCTTTGTGGGCCCCTATCAGATCGTCAGAATACTTAATCCTGTGGCCCTGCGTCTGTCTGTTCCGCGTGCTTGGCGGATCCACCCGGTTTTCCATGTCTCCCTCCTTAAGCCATTCCTTGCTTCCACTCGCATCCTTGTTCCTCCCGCCCCTGTCTCTGTGTCTTCCCAGGACGTTTATGAGGTCAGTGCCATCCTCGGGTCCCGATTCCATAGGGGCCGCCTACAGTACCTAGTGGACTGGCTGGGTTATGGTCCCGAGGACCGCTCCTGGGTTCCCTCCCATGACGTCCAGGCCCCTCTTCTGGTGTCACAGTTCCATAGGGACAACCCGGCTAGCCCACGGGGTCGTGGGCCGTTGCGGGGGGATTCTGTCACACCGCTCCCCGCACGAGCTACGACTCCTCCTACTAAGGCACGCCCCTCCACGTCCACAGCCTCTTCTCAACCAACACCCAAACACACACGTCCCGACAGGGGTACCTTATCACCTCATCAGGTGTCACGCTATGGGGCAAGGCGTGGCATGCTCGGCAGGGCTGGAGTCTATCGCCCTTCATGTTTGTGGCAAGCGAACTGGAGGCTTCATCACAGAAACGCACGGAGGACTGCGCGACCGAGCGCGGCTCGGAACACGTGACTCGTTGCCTAGCAATTCTCAATGCTTGGGTATACGTGTCACGTGATAGTGGTCACGTGTTTCCTCTCCATGGATAAAAGGAGTCCGGTCACGGAAAGCGTTGCTTCACAGCTGTTCTATCTGGATCACGTGTTGCTTACTCTTCGTTTCAAGACTCCTCACTTCATCTGACCTCGGCTTTGTTATACGGATTGCTCAGTGCCTAACTCTTGTCTGCTTTGGAACTTTGGACTATTGGTTGACGAACTATTTTTGCCCAACGGATTGCTTGTGTCTTGCCCCTTTGCTACCTTGGAATTTGGATCCACTGATGCCGACCTACGCTCTGCCCTACGGACTGCCTTGTGTTTAGCCCATCGGACTGCTTTGGTACTCTCCACGTTTCAGGTGTTACGTCAGGACTCCGGTCCTGTCTTAGGTGGTTACCTGCCCATCTCTGCTGCCACGCCTGCGCGGACCCGCTGCCCCGTTCTGAACAACTGGCTAACGCCTACTTTCGTTTCTCTGAGATAACGCTCCAGTCCTCACAGGTATTTAGTGCCCTGGTTGTTTTCACTAAGAATACTACATACTGTACAGCTACATAACCTTATCCCTTCTTTTGCAGCGCTCTAGGGGTTCTTCCGGTTGTTCCTGAGTCCTGGCTCTACGGACTACCTTCTTTGGCCCCAAGCATCACTCTGGCGGTATTTCCGTGATTGTCAGTCTGATACTTGGGAACAGAGGGATAGCCCATACTCTGCACGACCAACAGCTGCGTAACAATATCACAATCATATTTGATTATTACTGAAACACACTGTAAAGTTAATTCATGCTATTTCTGTGCCTAAAAATAGAGATTGTGCACCATTCTGTCCAAATAACCCCATGTCTTAAACAGAGATTTACAGACAGAATGGCCCACAAATTCCTATTTTTGGACACACAAATTACCCAGCTCAACCACTACAATTTGGATATTATAGAACAAACAACTGTTTCAATTGTATACATTAGATTTACTATTTGTACTTCTCCACACCACTAGCTTACTTGTTTCTGTCATCTGAACACCAGTTTAGTAGCATATAAATTCAAGAATACCCATCCCTACTAGTTGTAGTTCCCAATGCACAATCACACACCATTACATACATCTTTATCATCTTTCTCCAACACTCATGCACACAGCACACATACATTGCAGAACACCCCAACATATCTTCTTTATTTTTTTCAACAGACCCTAAAGAATGCCTACCAAAACTCAAGTCCGTAGAAAGCAACTCAGAAGTAGAGCAAATGAAAATAAAAGTGTCCAACATAAGCATCCATATCTAGTGGAATTTGTAAAAGAAGTTGAAACAAAACAGCTAATACAGTCATTTAGTGAAACAAAAGAAGTTTCAAGTGGAGAAACTTTGCCTCCTCTATCAAAATGTAAAACAAACCAGAAAACAATTAACAAAAAATCAGCTATCACTACAGATAAAACTGCTTCTATAAATCTTGATAAAGTTCAAAGTAAGCATACTAAGAAAAGTATTTTAGCCAAAATCTTCCGTCACAGTGTCCTTCAAAATCTTATAAAAAACAGGAGAGAAACCAGGTTCAACCATTAAAACCTATTGTAGGAAATTAATCGTAGAAGCGTTGATAGACAGTGCAATTCTTCTCAAAAGAAAGTTATTTATTTTAGTGTTAAATTAAATGAAACCACTAACAAAACTAATAACTAAATTACAAAAAAGACTTCTCAATAAACAAAATGTCAACAGAAAGAACTTCTTAAGTATATGCGGAGGTGAATGGAATCACACTATGAGCACAGAACCATACTTTAATGAAGAAGCGTACAAACAAAAGCAAACACATACAATTGCTATACATAGCAGTGGTCGAGGTTATGAAAAAGTGAATAATACCATAATGGAATAAGAAGTACTCCTTACAAAAATATGCCCTGAAAACTTAAAATTACCCCTCCATTCAACTGAATCAGAACATCTAGTGTACAAATGGCCATGCACATCAATGTGTAACATTCCCAAACAATTTTTCAAGTCTTTAAGTCAATTCCTCAATCAATATGTAAAAAGCAAAGACAAAATCAAAATTAAACTACTGCAAAATATGGATACCTGTCCAGTGCGCAAGTACACAAGACTACAAGGAGATTCATTGGCCTGCATTACAGGACCTACTTGTAAAACCACCTTCCATGATATCAAAAGGATATCAACACATCATTCAACTATAAGAAATCTAGTCTATAAACTGTACTATGCTAAAAGTCCTGCTTTAGCACTAGCAAATTTAAATAACGTTCTTCTACATGGTACAGCAAAAGACCTACTTGAAGAAATTGACTTTATCCAGAAAAAATATTTGAGAAGTGAAAGCCACTTACAGAATGAAATAGCTTTAAACCAAATTAGTAACAATTCTACACATGGCAACCTTTTACTAAACACATATAAAAAAGAAATAATACAATTTCAGCTGACGTACCAAACCATGTGTGTGTATGTTGCCGCAGAACTTTTTATAAAAGTAACACAAAAACTGTAGACCTATCATACAAAATAGAAGACAATGAAGATTCTAAATGGTTTAAATTAGCTCTCTACCTTGTAGCAGAAAACAAATACGAAATAACTGACCCCTTAATACTTTGCAGTTACTGCACTACAAAACTTGACAACAACCAAACTCCTTCACGTGCTATCACAAATAATTTGGAATTATACCCACTACCAAAACCCCTACAATAACTTAATTTATATGAGAGCATCATAATTCAAACAGTGCACCCATTTCAAGCAATAATACGCCTTCAAGCAAAAACAGCAAAATTACCTCCCTCTGAATTGGTAAAAGGCATTCGTGGAAAAGTAGTTTATTTACCGTTAGATCTAAAAGAAAATGTGCATACTCTAGGAGTGCAACGTCCAATTCCGCAATCTTTAATTATCTTAGTAAATGGAGTACCTACAAAAGACAAAAAAATATGGCAACAGCTGGTAGATTTACATAAAGTTAGACAAGCCTTGTAATATCTTAAAGAGAATAATGAATATTACAAAGAAATTATTATTGAAGAAAAGTTGAAGGATACATCTGAAATAATTCAAGAAACACAAGAAACTGGTAAATATGAGCTCCTAGATCCTGCTACAATATCAAATACTTTAGACCATTATACAATTCATCCATTGCACTCTAATGACACCATAGAAGATGCACTGGAAACATACCAAATGCGTCAAACAAAAGGATCACCAATCAGCATATGGGAAAAAAGTATAGAAGCATGTGCTTTTCCTCTACTCTTTCCTACTGGCAAAGGAGGAAGGTACGATGATAGACCTATTCAAATATCAGCATCAGAATACTGCTCATTACGGATGTATTCTGAAGATCCCACCTACTTTTTGAAAGTGAACTAGCAACTTTATGTTACGGAGTTGCACACATATTAAAATCAGGATCACACTTTCAAAATATGACAGCTACACAATTATTACAAAAAATGCAACAAAAGGATGAGGTTTTACAATCAAATATTACAAATCTATTAGCACATATGCGTGGTACTAAAGAGTACTGGTTTTGACGTCATGGAGATGGACGTTGTATGATCAGAAACCTTGGCCCATCCACTTGGTTTGTTACATTAAGTTGTGCAGAATATGCATGGGAAGATTTACATGATTTCCTATGCATATCACACAAAAACAAACATAGATATACTAACACCTGGTGAACTTTGTTCTTTGGATCCTGTTAATGTTTCAAGATATTTTCACCATCGCTTCATTGCTTTGCTACATTTTATTTGTAATAAAACTGTTCCTCCCCTTGGAGAAGTGCAACACTTCTTTTGGAGAAATGAATACCAAGCCAGAGGAGCACCTCATATCCACATGCTTTTATGGATTAAAGATGCTCCTAAATTTGGTCAAGAGAGTGATGCCACTGTTTTACAGTTTATTGAAAAATATGTCACTTGTGAAATTCCATCAGAAGCCACAAATAGTGATCTTCATGTACAAATTTTACAATTTCAAAGTCACAAAAGTGGAAAATATTGTCGTCCTAAATACAAAAACAAAGGGAAATACTACACCAAATGCCGATTTGGTTTCCCTAGACCAGTTACAAATACAGGTCAAGTGAACAACCTCATGTCTTTTGTAACGACTTATTACATTGAATAATCAACATATTTTTTTTTACCCTCATATTTAGTAGATTACAAACCAGAGTACTGTGCAATTTGCTCAGTTTCTGTGTTTGTTGCTAAAATCATTGGGTCTGTGGGAGAAAAAAAAATCCATGTTGGATTACAAAAAAAACCTTTTTCAGTTATGCTATTGTTTATTTGTTTGTTTGTTTTCAGTGTTCACTTGTTGTTTCTGGCTAATGCTGTATACATTGGCTTGTTGTAATTTTTTGGAGCAGCAGCATATCATTTATTTGTTTGGATATTGTATATAGCAGTTAGATACAAGTTTACTTAAGGTTTAAGTACAGTTTAGTTCATACATTTTGGTTTTAAGAACATTACATAAGCGTTTGAAAGATTTGCTGGTAATCTCTGCTTTAAAGTAATGGTACTATCATTACATTCAAACCATCCACATTTCTTTTTTATATATGCGGTGTAGTGACCTGAATTGGTTGTGGCTCCTGCGCGGTAGATTATACCTATTGTTGTGAAGGTTTTCTTACCAAGTGATTCTTGATCATGTGTGAATCCAGTCAGCTTGCAGTTGTTTTTGGTACCATCTGCATTGTAATGTAGAAGCATTAGTATTACGTATTTACTATGTGTTTGTATTAGTAAGGTGGAGCGATTATCCGAATTGCAGGTAGTACATAATCTACCATGGTTTGCATTTTGCACAAGATGCTGAAATGGAATGGATTCACAATTAGGTATGATATATATACGAAGCGTTCATTGGGGATTTGCTCTTGTGTCACATTGTTGCAGAGAGTGCATGTATGTTTCCACATGTATGAAATCTGGAAGTTTTCATTTATAGGTATGTTTTTATTTTCCAGTACTTGTAGTAAATACATTAGACATTCTTGTGGATTGTCCTGTGAGTTTATAGTGAATTTCACCATTCCAGCACAGTAGTCCAATTGTTGTCTTATTCCATAAACACTATACGTGTTATCAGGATTGTTTGTTGCATTTCTGTGAAGTACTAACATTTGCAAACACAATAGGTCTGTACTGTAAATGTTGTCAACTATTGGTGGCAATTGAAATAGAATATTAATTGCTACATTTGCATAGCAACTTACTCCAACTATATTTGAGAGTTTAAATGGACCAGGTAGTTCTGTATCTGATTGATTTTTTTTTAGTTTGTCTTCCTTCTTTGAAGAAGTACCTGGTTTACTTTCCCTAATGGGTTCTTTTATGTTTGTGGTACTTGATGAAGTTTTAGTTTATTTTACTCTCTTTGGAGGATTTGCAGTGACATCCTGTTGCATTTCTGTTTGATTTAGTTTTCTTTTACAACGTTTTACTTTTTGTGGTACAGAATATGTGTTTAGATGGGGGGTGTATAGTGAGCGAAGTCTATTGTATTCTAAAATGCAAGGAATACCAGCGTTTACTTTACTTGCATCAAAGTTGATTGGAAATAGACCGTCGAGTGTACGTAAGCGTGATAGTGCTACGTAGCTCATGCCTTCTTTAAAGACTGTGTTACCAATGTCTATCATTGCTTTGTCTAGGGTAAGACCTTGTGATTTAGGAATCGAGCTGTTGAGCGTCCTATCCTTTTTATTTCTGAAAGTTTGTCAAAGAGAATATTGACAAACTGAATTTTGTTGTAACGTGGGTATGTTTGAATGCCAACAACTGTACCCAGTGCTCCATTAACTAGTCCTTGGTCCACGTCAAGGTTACGTTTAAGCATTACTCAATTTAAGGATCATTTTAATATCTTTTCCAAGCCAGCTGTGTTTGAGATTGATTTTTCTAAACTATTTAGTCTTGTTGTGGCTTGCTCACACATGGGTAGTGTCATGCCATGTACATCTAGTTTGTCTGTGGCGCTAATTTCCATTATTGGTTGCATTTCTTTACTCAACATTATTTCATTGAATATGAAACATCTTTCAAGAGTTGGCATTAAGGCCATACAATTGACATTTGTATGGGCTAATTGTTCCATAACATCTGTAGCACATGCATTATCGCCATAAAGTGTATGAATGTGCCGGGTTTTCAATATTGCTTCTGCTTCTTTAGAAAGTATACCAACTCTGATACTTTTTAAGATGTTGGCATAAGTGAGATCTGCAGATTGCCACATGTTTTCAGTTAATTCTCTGTATTGGAAATGTTGCCAAAGGTTGACATTTCCAATGCTGCAAACAGTTTTACGGCAGAGTTTGTGTCCCAATGATTTAAAAATAGGCACACCTTTTACTGGTGTCAATGGAAGAAGATCTCTGAAAACAATAATGTGTTTTCCTGCAAAGAGCTCTTCGTAGTTTGTTTTCAGTACTTCTTGTAATCTGAGGTGAATCAAAGCCAACATAAGATTGGACACCATGCTCACTTTATCTATTAGTAGCATTTTCATTTGTTTTAATACTCTGCATAGTTCCATTGCAGATTAAGTAGAAAGTTTGTAATAGTCTCATTTGTTTTGGTGTTCTACTGGCAGGAGTAGTAATCGGTGTAAAGTGACACCACCTATGTTGTAGGCAGCTAAACCTGTGGGGGCAGTGACAACAGCTGACAGTTTGTTGTTTGTCAATTGTTGAAGGAGCTTACTGATGATTTTGATTAGGAATGTTTTGCCAGAACCAGCTTCACCACTGACGTACAGTAGTATAGGTTTGTAATTTTGGCAGGTGCATTCTTTGTTTTCATGTTGTACACCATGTGCAATTTCTTTTGTTACTTCTTGAAAAATGCTACGTTGCTCATTGTTTAGTTTTGATTGTAGTATAGTTAAGTATTCTTTATCTTCATACTGACACATGGTGTTTTCTACGTCTATCATAGCTAATTCTGACTCATTTTTTATTAGTGGTTCTGCCAGTGGTTCTTGGCTTCCTGTTACAGAAGGTTGACTGCTGTCAGGACTGTCCTTATCTAGTTGGGCCTGGAGTTCTTCTTCGTGTTGCTGTTCATTGTGCAACATTGTTTTGTACTGTGTAACTTTTACATCATTTATAGTGCTTTAATTTGCTTTGAAAGCGTCTTTATATGAGTCATAGTTATCTAGTATTTCTTCTTCTTTTCTCCATGGTTCAAAGAGTTGTAGCAGGGGCATGTAATATACTTCTTTATGTTGAGGAGTCTTTAATGACAATCTGATATGATTAATTAAATTTGGTTTGGTGAGTTTTACTAAGCTGCCTTTACAGTTTGCCACTCTGTATTTACCTTTTCTTTCATCAGGTTTTATATTATTTTTGTATGTGTAGTTTTGGGCTATGTGGTATAGACACATGGTTTCCAAAGTATTACTTCTGTTTTGGGTAGTATGTGTCCAATACATTGTTTTGTAAAATGTCCTTGCTGTTGGGATCATGTTTGGCTATTGTTTCTATATCTTCATATGATTTAGCTGGACCAAGACTTAGCCATAATATATTTTCAGATTTTCCATACAATGCAGTACCAGTTAAATGATCAACTGCTTCATAGGATCCATATTCTCTATGGGAGAGCATTTGTATACCCAGCTGTATAATTTCTGAGACACTGTTTTATCTGGTGACAGGTCATTCCAGAGGTATTGGAGCTCTGTCTTTTCTGCTTTGGTTAAGTATGCTGTGACATATCGTGCAACTGCAGTAGAATTGTCTGCAATGTACTGCACATCTATGTTTGCATTCCATAAGTGGGCAAGGATTGCATCGTAATCATTGATATATTTTTCTTCTTCTTTTCTTTTTATGTAATATGTATTTTTAGGTGACTTACCTTTAACACTATGGGCCTCATTAGGACCCTGGCGGATTTCGCGGTGCTAAATGCACCGCGAAGCACGGCGGAAAGCCGTCGATAGCGCCATGGGGGTTGGCGGATTTACCGCCCCATTCCGACCTTGGCGGAGCGGTAAATCCCCAATCCCCATTCTGCCCTTCCCCATTCCCATTCTTGCCCCATAGGGTATAATGGGAGTGGGGAAGGAGTTAATTACGCCACCGTAAAATACGGTGGCGTAATTAACGACGAGGTCCCGTAGCGCCATGGTTTTCTCCGCCTGGTAAAACCAGGCGGAAAACGGCGCCATGGCGCTACGGGAACTCGTAGTAAGGCGGAAGGGTACGCCATGCATTACGCTGGCGTAAAACCCTTTCCGCCAGGGTCCTAATGAGGCCCTATGTCTAACTGAAGACATGAGGTTGTTCACTTGACCTGTATTTGTAACTGGTCTAGGGAAACCAAAACGGCATTTGGTGTAGTATTTCCCTTTGTTTTTGTATTTGCAACGACAATATTTGCCACATTTGTGTCTTTGAAATTCTAAAATTTGTGCATGAAGAACACTATTTGTGGATTCTGATGGAATTTCACAAGTGACATATTTTTCAATAAACTGTAAAACAGTGGCATCACTGTCTTGACCAAATGTAGGTGCATCTTTAATCCATAAAAGCATGTGGATATGTGGGGTGTCCAGTCATATTTTCGAATGCAATATTTTTGAAAGTCAAAATGTCGAAAATATTAATTCGAAAATAATAATGTCCAAATACCAAAAATTCGAATATTTTTCGATTTTTTTTCGATTAATTTCACTTCCATGTATGTATGTATATATGTTTTATTCAGCATTTTTGAACATTGATAGTATTAACCATGGTTTATTAAGTATTTTTGAACATTAATAGTATTTACCATGTAATAGGTATTGTATATATATATATATATATATATATATATATATATATATATATATATATATATATATATATATATATATATATATATAGCTTAAATAATTATATATTTACTTTATATATGAAATGTTAATAAATAAATAATAAATTACAAACTGGTAATAGTAGTTTTAATGTTAAACATTTAGTATACTTTTTGTCCAATAGATGGCGCTATTGTATAAGAAATGAGATTGTTCATTTTGTTGATATATGTTATTGATGTCTACGTAAGGCTGCGTAACTCTACGTATGCGTAGGCGCCATTTTTAAAGTTCATTCTTACAGCGTTTCCATCGCGTTCGGGTCTCCATGTTTTCGTTTGTTTTTTTGTTTTTTTTCATGGACTTTCACCGGATTTCCTGGATGCAATGTTTTTTTTTTTTTGCTGGATTCGATGGACGTATTGGTTTTTCCGAACTATGGATTTTTTTTCGGGTTGGATTGTGGATTTTTTTTTTCCTGGGCTTTCTTGGATTTTCAACTTTTTTTCTTTGCTGGATTTCACTGTTATGGATCGCAGATGTGGATTTCTTTTGGATGTTATTTTTCCATGGATTGCCTTCTGGATTTTGGGTTCCTTGGATTTTGCTGTTGGTATTTTTTTATGGTTACTGCTTGGATTTCTCATGGTGGATCGGTGATTCTTCAAAAACGTGAGTATTGTTAACATTTTAAATTATACGCTATTGAATCTAGGTAGTTCTCTTTGTCATCTTGGTTAAAATTACGTACTATTTGCTCAAGTCGCTGCTCATAGTCTCTGTATTTTTTTCTGTTTTAACTCTGTGTTTGCGAGTGAAAACTGTCATCTGTTCCTTGGTGTTTAGGCAAGGTTCTTTACTCGTGGGTGTCACCTATTGGCTTGACCCTTACTACTCTTCATTCTATGGGGTTTTCGTTAGTCATAATGTATTTTATTTACAGACAGGCAAATGGTTATGTGTTGGTGGGCGAGAGGGGGGTGGGTGATTGCGTACAGGTAAGGGTGGATTGGGGGGGGGTTACTCCCCCATAAAAACGGGACTATTACCAATACTTCACATTGGTATGTTAGTACTGTTGCTCGACTTTTTTTTCGACATTTTTGTTTCGACTAATTGTCTTCTTCTATTATATGTATACATTTTCGACATATTTGTTTTTGACATTTTTTTTTCAACATTTTTGTATTTCGGTATTATGTTTTCGATATTATGACTATAAACCTGTGGTGCTCCTCTGGGTTGGTATGATTGCTCTTCTCCAAGGGGAGGAACAGTTTTATTACAAATGAAATGTAGCATAGCAATGAAGCAATGGTGAAAATATCTTGAAACATTAACAGGATCCAGAGAACAAAGTTCTCCATGTGTTAGTATATCTATGTTTGTTTTGTTGTTGTTTGATATGCGTAGGAAATCATGTAAATCATGTCATGCATATTCTGCACAACTTAATGTAACAAACCAAGTGGGTGGGCCAAGGTTTCTGATCATACAACGTACATTTCCATGACGTCGAAACCAGTACTCTTTAGTACCACGCATATTTTCTAATTGATTTGTAATATTTGATTGTAAAACCTCATCTTTTTGTTGCACTTTTTGTAATAATTGTGTTGCTATCATATTTTGAAAGTGTGATCCTGATTTTAATATGTGTGCAACTCCGTAACATAAAGTTGCTAGTTCACTTTCAAAGAGTAGGTGGAATATGTATTCCACATTTTGTCTAAATCTGGGATCTTCAGAATACATCGTAATGAGAGGTATTCTGATGCTGATATTTGAATAGGTCTATCATCGTACCTTCCTCCTTTGCCAGTAGGAAAGAGTAGAGGAAAAGCATGTGCTTCTATACTTTTTCCCATATGCTGATTGGTGATCCTTTTGTTTGACACATTTGGTACGTTTCCAGTGCATCTTCTATGGTGTCATTAGAGTGCAATGGATGAATTGTATAATGGTCTAAAGTATTTGATATTGTAGCAGGATCTTGGAGCTCAAATTGACCAGCTTCTTGTGTCTCTTGAATTATTTCAGTTGTATCCTTCAAGTTTTCATCAATATACATTTCTTTGTAATATTCATTATTCTCTTTAAGATATTGAAAGGCTTTTCTAACTTTATGTAAATCTACCAGCTGTTGCCATTTTTTTGTTTTTTGTAGGTACTCCATTTACTAAGATAATTAAAGATTGCTGCATTGGGCGTTGCACTCCTAGAGTATGCACATTTCCTTTTAGATCTAATGGTAAATACACTACTTTTCCACAAAAACCTTTCACTAATTCAGGGAGGTAATTTTGCCGTTTTTGGTTGAAGGCGTATTATTGCTTGAAATGGGTGCACTATTTGCATTATGATGCTCTCATATAAATTAAGTTGTTGTAGGGGTTTTGGTAGTGGATATAATTCCAAATTATTTGTGATAGCACATGAAGGAGTTTGGTTGTTGTCAAGTTTTGTAGTGCAGTAACTGCAAAGTAGTAAGGGGTCAGTTATTTCATATTTGTTTTCTGCGATAAGGTAGAGAGCTAATTCAAACCATTTAGAATCTTCATTGTCTTCTATTTTGTATGATAGGTCTACAGTTTTTGTGTTACTTTTATAAAAAGTTCTGCGGCAACATGCACACACATGGTTTGGTACTTCAGCTGATGTACTTTTAAATTTTAGTATTTCTTTTTTGTATGTGTGTAGTAAAAGGTTGCCATGTGTAGAATTGTTGTTAATTTGGTTTACAGATATTTCATTCTGTAAGTGGCTTTCACTTCCAAAATATTTTTTCTGGATTTAATCAATTTCTTCAAGTAGGTCTTTTGCTGTACCATGTAGAAGAATGTTATTTAAATTGGCTAGTGCTAAAGCAGGACTTTTAGCATAGTATAGTTTATAAACTAGATTTCTTATAGTTGAATGATGTGTTGATATCCTTTTGATATCATGGAAAGTGGTTTTGCAAGTAGGTCCTGTAATGCAGGCCAATGAATGTCCTTGTAGTCCTGTGTACTTGCGCACTGGATAGGTATCCATATTTTGCAGTAGTTTAATTTTGATTTTGTATTTGCATTTCACATATTGATTGAGGAATTGGCGTAAAGACGTAAAGACTTGAAAAAATGTTTGGGAATTTTACACATTGACGTGCATGGCCTTTTGTACACTAGAGGTTCTGATTCAGTTGAATGGAGGGGTAATTCTAATTTTTCAGGGCATATTTTTGTAATGAGTACTTCTTGTTCCATTATAATATTATTATCTTTTTCATAACCTCGACCACTGCTATGTATGGCAATTGTATTTGTTTGCTTTTGTTTGTATGCTTCTTCATTAAAGTATGGTTCGGTGCTTGTAGTGTGACTCCATTCACCTCCACATATACTTAAGAAGTTCTTTCTGTTGACATTTTGGGGCCGATTCATGGAACAAACGTGTGCCGAATATCTTCGCGCAAGCAGGCGCAAGCAGGCGCAAGCGGAAAAAAACAGGCGCACGCGCACGCGTGCGATCCATGGAAGTCCCTGCGCGTGTTTTCCTCGGGATGTGTGCCAAACCCGTGCATGGCGCACACGTCACTGCAACATCCCGAAAGACGTGCGCGACGCGCACAGTGAAAGCGCACAACCTCGGCGCATACACTAGAAAGTGGGCGGAACACGGGGCGTAACGCGCGGAATGGGGAACAACTCGCGAAAACAAGGGCGTAACTGGGGATGTACTGCAGGGAAGCAGACGGAACGCCCACACGCACCCGAACCACACGTATTCATGGAATCGAATAGGGCAAAGCCACGCACAGCGAAAGACACGCACAAGCCGAAACACGTCCGCCACACGAAGGCAGGCGGTAGCGTCCCTGCGCATTACAAAAGTGGCAACATACAGCAATTGGGCCTGTGCGAGCGGGGCACGTGTATATCGGGGGTGCACGGGAAGTAACACACGCGATTGAGCGGGGCACGTGTATATCGGGGGTGCACGGGAAGTAACACACGCGATTGAGCGGGCTATGTGTATTTCAGGTGTTCGCGTGAACTTTTTCACGCGATCGGGCCTGGGGGAGCGGGTACGTGTATTTCAGGGGTTCGCGTGAACTTTTTCACGCGATCGGGCCTGGGGGAGCGGGCTAAGGGTATTTCAGGGGTTCGCGTGAACTTTTTCACGCGATCGGGCCTGGGGGAGCGGGCTACGTGTATTTCAGGGGTTCGCGTGAAGTTATTCACGCGATCGGGCCTGGGGGAGTGGGGTACCACTCACCGTCTGCCTTGCTTGTAGAAGAACGCGTAGCCAACACCCGCTGTGAAGTAATAGCGTGTGAACCCCAACGGATGGAAAACACACGCACCGCACGAAAAGCACGTACAGAACATAAAGGCACGCGGGATCTCCAAGCCCTGCCAGGGCAACGCCCGTGCGCAAAACGTGACAGACGCGCTTACGCTGTAAGGGCCTTTGGTCCAATGAAATCGCGTACGCGTGCTGACGCGCTTACGCGCTAAGGGCCTTTCCTCGATTTTCACGCTGACGTGCAGGATTTTCACGTGCCAAATCACTCCGTATCAAGCTGGCCACGCGAAAACACACGGAAGACCACGCTCCTGCCCAGAAGGCCGAATTACTGCCCCCCAGTGCCCCGAGCAGCCTCCCACGTGCCATCTGCTGCTGCCTGCCTGCCTGCCTGCTGCCACCGTGCCCTGCCATTTGGTGCCTGCACATCAGCCATCTGCAGGGGTCCAGTTGCTGTGTCCACCCCTGCTGGAACAGAAGACTCCCGACTCGGATAACATCGCTCCACAGCCCAGCCCCAGGACCCAGGTACCCACCCACTCCTGCCCCTGGGGTTGCCATGTCGGGCACATCCACATCTGGCACCAGTGGCAACCCCCGGCCAGAGGGGCAGAGGGGCACCAGCTTCACTGCCACCAAAGTTGGTGTCCTGGTGGAGCAAGTCCTGGGGCAGTATGATGCCCTCTTCGGATCGTCCCGCGCCAACAAGGGAGGACGGGAGAGGATCTGGGCCGACTGTGTGGTTGCCATCAATGCGGAGGGGGTGGCAACCCGCACCATCCAGAAGGTCAAGAAGCGCTGGGAAGACGAGGTCCAGGACCCTCATAAAGGCCCGGCGCCTCGTGGAGGGGGGCCGGGGCCGCATGAGTTCCATCCAGATGAGGGTCCTGGAACGCGTACACCCAGCGCTCCACGCCCAGGTCCTTGAGAGGGAGACCCGTCTGGAGTTGAGCGGTAAGTGGCCAAGCATTGCTGTGTGAGACAGGGCATGTTGCAGTGTGCTGGTTGTCTGATACTTGCCTGTATGTGTGACATAGGCCATGTACGCATGTATGTGTGCAGGGACATCATGGTAATGCATGTGCGACCAGTAATGTGTGAACCGCACGGTTGTTGCATGTGTTTAAATGCGACATGGGGAGCCCTATGCAGATTGTACACATGAGAGCATGGCAGTCTCTGTTCCTGGACATGGGTGGGGGTGAGGGATGGGTGCTGATGCCAGGTACATATATGGTATCCATGTCTGTGTGCCTGACCTGCGTGTCTGTGACTTGTGAATGCCATGGATGCATGACACATGTCTGTGACAATGTACAGATTCACTGATGCAGCCTAGTCATCCTTGTATCCACTGTGATTGGGGTGTATGGGGCCAGATGGATGTGACAGAGGTGAAGTGTGTGCATGTGATAGGCATGACCCATGATGCATGTGAGTTCCATTACATTGTATGTTTCGAGAGTCCATTGGACATGTATGGAAATGTCCATGGCATGCACCATGACTGTCACTGTGTGTGTTTTGCCTGGACTGACACATGTGTTGTGGAGGGACATGATGGAAGTGTACTTTGACAGTGGCACTCATCTGCTATTGCTTCCTGTCTAGGGGACCATTGTACAGTACCCTGATGCTTGTGTTCTATGTCTCCCTCTACGCAGCGGCTAGTGAAGAAGAGGGCGGAGATGGCGCTGTGGAGCAAGGTGGCGGGGATGCCCCCACGGCTGCAGCGGAAGGGGTGGGTGAGCCCCCACAGGGGCCTGCTACTGCGGAAGACGGTGAAGAGCCATCCAGGTTGGTGGTTTCCACAGAGGAGGAGGAGTCCGCCACTGAGGCGCACATGGGGCCTGGTGGGGGCATCCCTGCTGGTGCAAGTGGTGCAGTCCAGGGGCAGGGGCAGGAGGCAGCACAGGTCACCGTGGAGAGGCCTGTGCATGTCGCTGTCCCTGACCCTGTGGGTGCACCACCATGCACCAGCAGGGATGCCCCGTCCCAGGCCCGTCCGCAGGTAGAGGGGATGTCCATGTCATCTGACTCCCCTCCACCTGCGGATGAGGGGACCCCTGGCCGTATGGAGAAGGTCCTGATTGGGGTCGCGATGCGCACGGCTGTGATTCGTGATGCCGTGCGTGCTTCCCAGGAGGAGCACGCACGTCATCACGAAGAGCACCGTGTAGACGTGGCCCAATTGGGATCGTCCATGTTCGGGGGTTTCCTGCATGTGTCGGCCAATCTGGCGGCCCTCTCCTCCTCTGTGGAGACTATACGCCAGTCGTTCTCCTTGCTGTCTTCCGGCCCAGATGCCACCAGGGCCCCCTGTGGACCTGCCCTGACCAATGCAGCCAGCTCGGTGGGGATCCCATCCCTGCCACAGTCGGGAGTCAGAGGTCCAGCAGGGGAGGACACACCAGCAACTGGACCCCATCAGATGGAGGATGTGACGGCATCATCGGGCAGGGCACGTGCATGACGGCGTCGGTGGTTTCCATCAGCCTGGATGCCGTCGTGCTGGCACAGGCAGTTGCGTCGGAGGCAGCAGCAGGCTCAACGTGGGAGGCATCATGGCTCGGGGCCATCAACATCAGGGGTGCAGGCATCGGCCGGAGGGCAGGAGAACCCTGGAATGGGAGTGGCTTCCGTGTGGGAGCGGTTGTGCCAGCAGATAGGTGCGGAGCGGCAGCGGGCAGAGGAGGAACGGCTCACAATGGTCAGGGCGGAGGACTCCATGCGGAGGGCGCTGAGGCGGGCTGAGTGCCTCGAGGGTCTTCGCAGGGAGTTGGAGCTGGACACTGCATCATCCCTGCGGGACCTCGGGGCCAGGGAACATGCCCACCTCCAAGCCATTGAACGGGAGTTCGATGATGCCCTGGCCCATGACAACAACCAGTGAGCCGTCGGACTAGCCCGCTGCCTTTGTATATAGTTATATAGTTAGTGGTAGGTTTCCTTTAAATTATTTTTTTTTTATTTGGTTGCGATTGGACAATGCGCCACATTTTTGTATATAGTTCAGTTTTTAGTTAGTTGACATAGTTAGGTTTCATTTGGTTGGGCTCATGGACCCGGGATTATCTTGTGAATAGTTCTTCTATGGATTTTTTGATTTTTTGGATTTTTTTCATGGACATTCATCTTCTTTTTGTTGTTTTGCTTTGTGGTTTTTCTCATTTCATTTCCATTCAAGTTGATTTTCAATACATTTTTATTTTCATCCTTCAATGTGTCGTATCATCTCATTACTTTCATGCATGTCATGTTGGGTGTTTTAACATTCACTTGCAGACATTGTGTGTGACAGACATGTGTTCATTTGCATTATTTACATTGGGTGTGTAACATGTAATTGCCTTTGATATGTGGGTGTATGTGATAGTTGGTTGGCCCTTTTGGCAGGGGAGGATGGCCATTACGGACATGATTGGGGATTGTTGGGACCCAGGTGCAGGGGGGCATGGATGGGACATGGGCGAGGGCCTGGTGGAGGGTGCCCCTGCACTGCCGGGGGGTAGGGGGGTGGGGAACATGAGTTGGACATGGGTGGGGGCCTGCTGGCAGGTGCCCCACAGTGCTGGGGGGTGGGGGTGGTGGGGGACATGAGTTGGACATGGGTGGTGGCCTGCTGGCAGGTGCCCCGCAATGCTGGGGGTAGGGGTGGTGGGGAACATGAGTTGGACATGGGTGGGGGCCTGCTGGCAGGTGCCCCACAGTGCTGGGGGTGGGGGTGGTGGGGAACATGAGTTGGACATGGGTGGGGGCCTGCTGGCAGGTGCCCCACAGTGCTGGGGGGTGGGGGTGGTGGGGAACATGAGTTGGACATGGGTGGGGGCCTGCTGGCAGGTGCCCCACAGTGCTGGGGGGTGGGGGTGGTGGGGAACATGAGTTGGACATGGGTGGGGGCCTGCTGGCAGGTGCCCCGCAATGCTGGGGGGTAGGTGGTGGGAAACATGAGTTGGACATGGGTGGGGGCCTGCTGGCAGGTGCCCCACAGTGCTGGGGGGTGGGGGTGGTGGGGGACATGAGTTGGACATGGGTGGGGGCCTGCTGGCAGGTGCCCCGCAATGCTGGGGGTGGGGGTGGTGGGGAACATGAGTTGGACATGGGTGGGGGCCTGCTGGCAGGTGCCCCGCAATTCTGGGGGTGGGGGTGCAAGGGGACATGAGTTGGTGATCATTAGTGCAAGGAGACATGTGCCTTTGCTGGGGGGCATGCCCATGTTGGGTGGGCTGCCTGCGGGACATGACCAGGGATGCAGGGTAGTCCCCTGTGGTGTGGGCTGCCTGCAGGGGCCGTGGAGGGTGTACAGGGAACACCTGGGAGGACCCACACTGGCAAATCACATGTAGGACTCCCCGGCACCCCTGAAATACACATACCCTGCTGAAATCGCGTGTAAAACTTTCCGCGCAACCCTGGTATACACGCACACGCTCCCCAAGGCCAGATCGCGTGTGGAACTTCCCGCGCACCCCTGAAATACACGCGCCCAGGCCAATCGCGTGTGGAACTTCCCGCGCACCCCTGAAATACACGCGCCCAGGCCAATCGCGTGTGGAACTTCCCGCGCACCCCTGAAATACACGCGCCCAGGCCAATCGCATGTGGAACTTCCCGTGCACCCCTGAAATACACGCACCCAGGCCATTCGCGTGTCGGACTTCCCGCACACCCCTGAAATACACGCGCCCAGGCCAATCGCGTGTGGAACTTCCCGCGCACCCCTGAAATACACGCGCCCAGGCCAATCGCGTGTGGAACTTCCCGCGCACCCCTGAAATACACGCACCCAGGCCAATCACGTGTGGAACTTCCCGCGCACCCCTGGTATACACGCCCACGCTCCCCCAGGCCAGATCGCGTGTGGAACTTCCCGCGCACCCCTGAAATACACGCGCCCAGGCCAATCGCTTGTGGAACTTCCCGCGCACCCCTGAAATACACGCGCCCTGGCCAATCGCGTGTGGAACTTCCCGCGCACCCCTGAAATACACGCACCCAGGCCATTCGCGTGTGGAACTTCCCGCGCACCCCTGAAATACACGCGCCCAGGCCAATCGCGTGTGGAACTTCCCGCGCACCCCTGAAATACACGCGCCCAGGCCAATCGCGTGTGGAACTTCACGCGCACCCCTGAAATACACGTACCCTGCGGGAATCGCGTGTGTAACTTCCCCTGCACCCTGAAATACACGTACCCTGCTGATATTGCGTGTTGAACTTCACGCGCACCCCTGAAATACACGTACCCTGCGGGAATCGCGTGTGTAACTTCCCCTGCACCCTGAAATACACGTACCCTGCTGATATCGCGTGTGGAACTTCACGCGCACCCCGAAATACACATACCCTGATGGAATCGCGTGAGGTACTTCCCGCGCACCCCAGTGATACACGTAGCCCGCTTGCTGTGCTGGTACAGGGTTAGCGTAGCCCTTTGTGCTGGATTGGGTATATTGATGGCTTTTCCCTGCGCGAGAGGCGTTCTTGGGGGCGTAACTGGCGCTGCTGCAGGGTCGCTGCGCCACTGTGCGCCACGGCTGGTTTTGGTGGCTGGAATCCATGAATACGCTGTGCGCGGAAATGGATTTTAGCGCACGCGGCTGGCGCAGGGATTCGCACGCGCACACTGTGCGCCAGCCGCGTGCGCCACTTGTGCGCTGAATTCTATGAATTACCCCCTTAGTTTATTGAGAAGTCTTTTTTGTAATTTAGTCATTAGTTTGTTAGTGGTTTCATTTTGTTTAACACTAAAATAAATAACTTTCTTTTGAGAAGAATTGCACTGTCTATCAACGCTTCTAAGCTTAATTTCCTACAATAGGTTTTAATGGTTGAACCTGGTTTCTCTCCTGTTTTTATAAGATTTTGAAGGACTCTGTGACGGAACATTTTGGCTAAAATACTTTTCTTGGTATGCTTACTTTGCACTATATCAAGATTTATAGAAGCAGTTTTATCTGTAGTGATAGCTGATTTTTTGTTAATTATTTACTGGTTTGTTTTACATTTTGATAGAGGAGGCAAAGTTTTTGAACTTGTAACTTCTTTTGTTTCACTAAATGACTGTATTAGCTATTTTGTTTCAACTTTTTATTTACAAATTCTGCTAGAGATGGATGCTTATGTTGGACACTTTTATTTCATGTGCTCTACTTCTGCATTGCTTTCTACGGACTTGATTTTTGGTTGGCATTCTTTAGGATCTGTTGAAAAAAATAAACAAGGTATGGGTTGGGGTGTTCTGCAATGTATGTGTGCATGAGTGGTTGAGTAAGATGATGAAGATGTATGTAATAGTGTGTGATTGTGCATTGGGCAACTACAACAAGTAGGGATGGGTATTCTTGAATTAATGTGCTACTAAACTTGGGATCAGATGACAGAAAAAAGTAAGCTAGTGGTGTGGAGAAGTATAAATAGTAAATCTAATGCTATACAATTAAAACAGTTGTTTGTTCTATAATATTAAAATTCTAGCAGCTGAGTTGGGTCATTTGTGTGTCAAAAAATAGGAATTTGTCGGCCATTCTGGATGCAAATCTCTGTTTAAGAAATGGGGATTTTTGGAGAGAATGGTGCACTATCTCTATTTGTAGGCACAGAAATAGCATGAATTAACTTTACAGTTCGTTTCAGTAATAATACAAATATTATAGTGGTATTCAACTTACTTTTTTTCTATAATGATCAGGTTACTTCTTAGTTGTTCTTTGTACTTCAAAATCGGCTGCTTCTTTTCAGGAGAATGGTCTTCACTGCAATTGTAAAAGAAATATATTAGTAATTTTGTTTGTATATACCACTGTTTTTAATTTAGACATTGATTTTTTTAATTGACATCCTCAGCGCCTTCAAAAAAACCATTAAAACTATCTCATTCACATAAGATACGTTGCACCAGTTGAATACATATCATATGTTGTTAATTAATAAACTGTATTGCAATGACTAACTGTAGCAAACAAAATATCTTTAGTATGCCTTGTGAAGTTCATAATGTACCACTGAATACCACTATTCCTGTAACTAAGCTTTTGCAAGTAATAGTGCCTCAATGTAATGGGCTGCTTGCCCTATATAAATGTAAGTAATTAAATTAAAAGAAAATGTTTATGTTATTGTACGAGTATTGTTGTTTGAGATTTGAACATAGTGTGTGCATGCAATTTTGTTTGGCTATATGTAATCTATATTTTATTTCAGAAATGTTAGTTCAATATGATTTGATTGTATGTGTGTGTCTAAATAAATTAAATAGTATAAAGGTTTGTAAGTGACAGTTGATTTTAGGAGATTGAAAAAAAGACAGTAAATTCATTTTACAGATTATACAAGCTAAGAGTCAGTTAATCTGTTTATATGAAACTAGAAAAATGTGTTAATGTATTTTACAGAAAATATGCATACCTGTAGTTTGTGTTCATGCATATGGATATGCATGCAGCTGCAAGTAGAAATCTTGGAGACTTGTACAGTATTTCTTGTAGAAGGTGCTATCCAATGATATGACACTTGTACTCAGAGAGATTAACAGTACATTTAAAATGGTGATCTATTATGATGCAGTTAGATGTAGAGGTCTTGGATGTGATTGGTGGATGTTCATGTGACTTCTTAGCTATATCCAATGAGGGAATGCCACAGAAAGTGAAAAGGAAATGGTAGAAGGACTGTTCATGTTATGATATGTCTGCGGACACGGCGGTAGTTCGCGGACATCGGGTGTTACATGCGGGGATTTTTGGGTTGGGAAGCCATGCAAATGAGAATGAGCATAGAAAGGGATTGGTCAGGAAAGTTTAGTGGGTGTGTTGTGACAGGAGAGAGTTTCTCAGATACTCTTTTTGCTGAAAGAAGAGGCTTTGTTCTTCTTCATTTGGTCCACAAATGGAGAAAGCAAGGCGCAATGTCAATAAGGCTGTTTGTGCCTTTCTAAGAGATTTTTGCATGTACTCTTTTCACAATGAAAATATTATGTTTCGTAGTACATATATTTTTCGCAGAGAAGAAGTACAACTAACTTATGCTGGAAATCAGATTTTTCTAAGAAATATACAAAATGCATTGCGACCTTTTTTAGAATTACAGCCTCCATTTTGAAGTAGGTGTTGAGTATTTATAATTTTTCAAACACAAACACCACCAAAAGGCTCTTTTCAGAGCCACCACTTCCTCCCAGAGAAAATTGCAATAGTTATGATAGGGCGCCACCCCAAAATTTTAGATGTCTGTGGCTGTGAAAGGCAGCTCTGAAAAGAGCCTTATTTTTTTTTTTTTGATTTTTGTTGTTTTATATTTTTTGGTTTTTTTTTATACATGACACACTAAGAGAGGAGGGGAAAGGAGGGTAAAGGGGGGGGGGGGCACCAACCACAGGGATAAGAAAGGGCGAGCTGAGAGAGGAAGATGTAGAATGGGTTTTATTTGGGTAGTGGGCAGATCTTCTCGTGCTCTGAGACGATAGTCTCAAAAGCACTTCGAAGTCGCTCCCCCCTGCAGAGTACGGCGTTGCAGTACATACACACAACTGTGACCCTCGAAAGGTAAGGGTCATCAGCATTCCGTATAGCCTGTGAGGCAGCTTGAGGAAGACGCTCTCCCACAGGAGTGTTCCTTGTGGTGACAGGATCAGAAACGGAGGATGAAGTAGAGGAAATCAACCTGCTACTCTCATCGCAATGTACAACCTTGCGAATGGCCCCAGTGTGAAATGACTTGAGGTGTCGCTTCATGGTAGTGGTCCCAAAGCTATACGAACCACGCCTCCCGTGACTGAGTACCATTTTGCACTCATTGCAGGTGACTCCATTCGCACGAGCCTTAGGACCATTCCCATGAATGGTATATAACCGCCACACCCAAGACTCACGCCGAGTGCGGGTAGTAGGGATTTCCACTACCTCATTCTCGTCATCCTCTTCTTCCTCCTCTGCATGCTCACTCCTGTTCTCCTCTTCAGGACCTTGGGGAGGTGGTGGTGGTGGAGGGGTTGGGGGTGGTGCTGAAGCAGGTGCAGCACCAGGTGGCAGTAGTGCAGCCATGGATGCCATCAGGATGAAGATGTCAATCTGAAGGTGGCAGGAAAAATCACTGTGCTCTGTAGAATAGTCAGAAACACAATGAGAATAAGCTCTAGGGCGTGGTCTTTTATAGGGGTGCTTGTTCGCGGTTTGCGGACATGCGTGCTGTCCGCGGACAGATCGAACACAAAAAAAGGTTCAAAAAGTTTCAAAAAGTATGTAGAAACTCATGATTAGTATGTGGGAATTGTGCTGTGATGAGTTTTTATTGTAAAATATTGTGGATTACTTGAAAATGTACTTTTAAATTGTTTGGGGACACGAACAGTGTCCGCATTTTAGAACACGCGATCCGCGTGAGCGCGGTCACATGATCGCTTTGCGTACATTTCCGCGAAGGGAGTGGCTGTCTGCAGGACACCAAATGCACGGACATTGGTTTGCGCATGTGCGTTGATGGTCTACGAACAATGTTCAGGTCCTGAAGTAATTGAAAGTGCGTCACACGTCAAACGAACAGTTATGACCATAGGTTTGTTCTTAGAACACCTCCATTTTGTTTATTTATGCACATTTAAGGACACCGCGTGTGTTCTTAGAAGAGTTTCAACTTGCTAGCGAACAGTACGGACAGGTATAGTGTTCTTCAGGACACCTCCATTTTCGTTTCTTTACGAACATTTCAGGACACCACGTGTGTTCTTAGAACAGTTTCAACTTGCTAGCAAACAGTACGGACAGGTATAGTGTTCTTCAGGACACCTCAATTTTCGTTTCTTAACGGACATTCAGGACACCTGCGCTGTCCGCGGACACCTAAATTGCTTTTTTTAAACCTGAAATTAATTACAACACAATATAAAAATGTAACTTTATTTAACATATATTAACAATTATGACAGAGAAGGTGAGGCAGAAACGGAAACAAAAACAGGAGAATTAGGGGTATCAACAGGATTTGTATCAGGTGAAGAAGTGATGGAAGTCTCATCAAAACATTTTGATTCATGGAGAGGGTTTGGGGATAATTGACTTGGATATGGTGAGGGTGGACAGGTATGCTGTGAAGAGTGTTATCCATAACAGCTTCTTCTGAAGTATTTTCTATTTTGGTATGCTCTGAACAAAAAAATATATATATGTTAAATGTATATAAAATAATAATAATTAAATGGTTTATATTGTAAAGTGTCTACCATTAGTGTCACTATCTTCTGACATTTCCTCATGTGGGAAATGCTCCTCTAGCCACTCCAGAGTACTAGACAATTCTGTGAGAAAAAAAAAAAACATAATATCATTTTTTTTATCTTACACAGATAGTTTATAAATATATGAGTAAGATGCAGTGCACTTACTATTTCAGGTAAGGTATGTTTTGAGTAGTCTGTAGGTCTGCTATTGTTCTTGGTTGTGGAGTGTCTGTGAGGTAATTATGGTATATTCCATTTTAGAACATATTGTATTTAAATGAATGGTTAATGTGTTACATATATGGGTTACACTTTTTATGTATTACTACATATCATGTGTATGTTGCCTGGTTTGTGAATTTGTAAAATGTTCATATGTTATAACAATCAAACATATCCTCAATAACATTTGTGATGTCATCTTTGATGTTGTGGGTGTTAGTCTTAGCAGTGCACGGTGGTGGCGCGAGTTATGGTTGCTTAGCTTACCATATCTGTCGAATATCAGGGGTTTTTCAGTTTTACTTGGAACCATGATGTTCCTTTAACAAAGTTTTGTCACTGAAAATTTCATAGGTTTTTACTAGCGCAACTTAACCATAACGTCCCTTTAACAAAAATGTTTCACTGAATATATATATATATATATATATATATATATATATATATATATATATATATATATATATATATATATATATCATTTATTGAACTTTGATGGCAGTTTATTTTATTTTGTACTATTTCTGTTTGGTTTGCTATTGTATTACCTTCATACCCCTTGGAAGAGTATAGGCTTCTCTTGTCCTACGTTACCATAAAAAGTGAAGTAGGTATTTTGCTTGGCTGTGCATGTTTTATTTTTGTAATTGAGTTCACTGTTGGTTTGCAGAGATGTGAGGGCTGAGTAGGTGGTTTAGCCTCTAATCATCCTTGTACTGCTGCAGAGAAGTAGTCATTATGTCACACCCTGCCTCTTTTCTTCACCCAGTTCCATCCATGCACTGATGAACGACTACACTGCATTGCTGGATCATCTAATTCTGAATTGGCTGTCTTGGCACTCATGATCCATTGGGAACAACCAATTCAAAACACTTTGAGCCCATATTAACCATTTTATAGAGCATAGAAGCATAGCTCCACAGTAGTTGTTCCCCCGGCCTGCCTTAGCGGCATCTTCAGTGAATTTGAAATTGCTGCTGAAGTTCTTACCTGTGCACCATTGTCAACAGACCAAGAGTGCCCCTTTCATTACAAAGCCTGCATATGTTGTTTCTTCTTTTGCAGGAGTGGGTTGTAGTGTGTTTGTTTTGTTAGTTTCATGTGAGTACTTTATTTGTACATGATTGTATTTTGTTACCACAGTACTATTGTTTTTGGTCTGATTTTGTGCTTGCTCACATCCCTCCCAGAGAGTTCTGGCTGCCCGCGTTCCCATGCTCATTACAGAGAAGAAGAAGGTATACCACTTACCCTTTGCTTATTTAATCTTTAAAATAGAGATCACTGCAGGTTTAGTAGAAGTGTTAAGTTGAGTAGGAGTTTTTTCCACTACTCATCCCTGTACTCATGCAGAGCTGTGGTTATTTGGTCACAATGGGAAACAGTGTGTAGAAGTGTGAAGAAGTGTGGAGTCGAGTAGGAGTATTTCCACGACTCATCCCTGTACTCCTGCAGAGCAGTGGTTATTTGGTCACAATGGGAAACAGTGTTTAGAAAAACAGAGGTTTAAAAGGCAAGGGCAAAAAAATCATGGCTTAGAGCAAGGAACTGGCACACAATCAAAAGCAAATTAGATGCTGCCAAGCAATGCCTAACATATTCCTTATATTTGCAATATGACTGCTCAACCCAGAAGTATTAATTATCATTTCCTGACACTAAGTTCCTAATCTCGGAGTAGTGTTTTTCACCCTTTTATAGTAAAATTCTGCCTGCATTTCTTAGGTCACCTTCCCTTTTCCATCTTTAATATATTTTGCCATCCTTTTCTCCATTATTTTTTCTTCAATGTTCCTGCCTGACATTTTTACACTTGAAAAGGTGAACATAATCTGTGACTATCATATGTTTTTCACTGTAGTGGCATCTCCATGAATCAAATTTAGGGGGGGCAGAGAAGTGTCCGCAGGCAAAGGGCTATTAGTGTAATTTTACAGATCGATGTGTGTCCCATAGCTGGCATCCTTTTCATCACCACCCAGAACCCAGGCCCTATACCCGGAATTCTGCCTCCTCCTTACCAGTATCCAAGCCCCATCGGGAGAATAGCTCAGCAGCAACATGCTTGCCTTGGAAGCAATACGACACAGAGCAACACAGGTTCAATCCCTGGGTCGCACTTAGAAACCTCTGGATATTAAGACCATTATAAATAACCTATCATATCATACATGGCATCCTGCTTCCCCACCACCAGAACCCAGGCATCATACCAGCACCCTGCCTCCCCAGATCTCAGTCCCAATATTTGGCATCCTTTCACACCATCACCTAGAGCCCAGGCCCCACACCTGGCATCCTGTGTCCCCACCACCAGAGCCTAAGCCCCAGCCTTGCATCTTTCCTCCCTCAACACCCTAGACTTAGGCCTTATAACTAGCATCCTTCCTCTTCAACAGCCAGAGACCAGAACTTAAGCCCCATACCTGGCATCCCCCCTTCCAACACCCATAACCCAAGCACAACACCATGCATCCTACCCCCCCAGCACCCGAACCCAAGCCTGATACCTGGCATTCTGCCTGCCCACCACCATAGACCAAGCCCCATAGCTGGCATCCTGCCTCCCCACCACCAGAGCACAAGCCCCATACCTGGCATCCTGACTCCCTACCACCAGAGCCCAGGCCCCATACCTAGCATTCTGCCTCCTTAACAGTCAGAGGGCAGAATGCAAGCCATTACGTGGAATCCTTCCTCGCAACATACAGACCCCAAGACCCAAATCAGGCATCCTATCTCCCCATCACCGGATCCCAAACCTCATACCTGGCATCCTGCTTCCTTAACAGCCAGACATCAGAATGCAAGCCATTACCTGGCATCCTGCCTCCCCACCACCGTAACCCAGGCCCCTTACCCACCATTCTGACTTCCCACCACCAAAACCCAAGCCCCATACCTCGCATCCTGGCTCCCCAGTACCAGAGCCAAAGCACCATACTTGGCCTCCTGCCTCTCCCCAACCAAGACCAGGCCCCATACCTGGCAGCATACCTCCCCACCACTAGAGCCCAAGCCCCATAATAGTGTTTTCCATTGATATAAGCAAATACATGTGACCAACCATAATGTTTCCAATGTGAAAATGTTGCTCCCAGTTTGAATCAGGCTGTCCGTTGAGCAGTCTATGGTAACTTTAACTACCTGAACATTATTCCACAGACCCTCTAACAAACAACACATCTTGAAATAGAACTTCCCAATTAATCAATACAGATTAGTCAATGGAACACACACCACCCGCAGAAATTTCCTAAATAGCACACTACCCTACCACAGATATCCCAATGCAGCTCCCCACTTAACTTAAACACCACACTGACAGACACCATAATCACATTCCAATGTACGTTAACATTCTGGAGTGCACATTAAACACTTCTCCAGACACCAAAATATATAAAATGGCACACCACAGAGAGCCCTACCTGTTAAGATCATGTACAAACAACATTGGAACAAAACAACCTTGCCCTTGAAGGCATGGCCCTGCACTCTCAAACCAGAAAAAATACAGCCTACTATAGAAAAAGGCCCAAGACACACTTGCAAGGATAACAAGTATTTATTTCTACAAAATATAAATGCATTACCAAAGAACTCTGCAGCCGGCGAATATGCTGAGCTCCGTATTCATGTGCAGCACATTATAGGCACAAACAACGTCACTAATGACATAATTATATATAGTAAATTCTACAATCCTAACTGGACGAGCTCTATACATGTAGGGCCTGCTCCATATGAGATGACAAGAGATTGGTCCATCTTCATCTGTTCATCTCCGTACACGTGGTCACTGCTCGTCATCCGATGTGAAGTTGACCTAACAATTAATTGACTACTAACACAATGTTATTTTATCATTGTAACAAGCACCTGACAGATACATGGATGGGCTCAGGGGGAGAGCCAAGGTCACACTAACTCACAAGAGCCAAGGTCACGCTAACTCACATGCTTCACTCACCCACAGATGGTTCAGCAACTCCCAAGGTCCTCCACTTTAGATTTAGGCTAGGATTTTGATGCTACCCTGAAGCTTGTTGCACAAATCATGTGACCCATTTCCGAAGGCACGATAGCCTTGACATCTGATCTTAGTGATTGATCGTGGGGTGTAAAAGTTTTATGGTCGCTGGTCTGCATTTGGACAGTGCCATGGCATGCAGAGGTCATGGGATGATAGCATACCAAAGCTGTATTTCTGGTGTGGGGATCATTTGGGGCAGGAGGGCCTGGCTATCTGTCCCCTGACATGGTACTGCCAAAAGGCACTATGCTCCCTCATCATGACCTTGCACGGTGCATTCTTTCCAGGGTGCCCGGGCCTGTAATTTTATTAGAACAATGGAGGATGTTATGGGCTCTTTGATACCTTGCTTGGGTGATGGTGGTGTTTGCACTCATGCAAAGGGGTCTAATACTAACACACAGAATGTTGATTGTTGCTCTTGGGCCTTAATACTAAGATGAAAACCACTCACCAAAATGATGTTCACACTTGCATTTACCATATAACTTGTCGTTCATGCACTGAGATCATTGTGCACCCTCCTCTATGTGCACCCCCCTACATCCGGGATGTGCACTCTTAGCATTTGTTTCTCATTCGGTATCACCAAGAGGGATGGGAAGACCCTCTGTCCTTCCCAACCCCCTGATTCTGCATTAGTCTCCTAACCCACGTCTTGAAGATCCTGAAAACCAAAGAAACCATGAAAATAGTAGACTGTGTGCTATTCAAGCCTCAATAATATAACATAACATGGCATAACAAATAGTTTCACTCATTCTCCTGTGGGGCCATACCATGGATGGCACAGGCCATTTTGGTGACTGGCAGCAGCAATAGAGGAGGATATTATTGTTGGCACTCCTGAGGTCAGTCCTCTATACATGACAAGATGAAATTATTAGACCAGTAATTCACACCTTAGTTAAACATTGTAACTGGGATTTTAACCCAATCTTCCGTTCAGGCATTGGAACACATAACTTTCAAACTCAACCTGGTACAAAGATGTACATTTGGGGTTTCCTGTGGCCTTGAATGAGAAGGTGATCAAGTCCTGTTTATGACTGTTATTCTGAGACATGCAGTTTTTGTAAATTTTGAATGCAAAAGAACAAACACAAGTCCAGGAATCCAAATGGGGAAAAACATGACTGGATGACCTTCTTGTGCCTGGCCACCGAACACTGAGAGCTCTCATAATTTACTTGCAAAATACACATAATGCCAATTATCGAAACCTTAAATAATATAAATAAAATATGTAAATAATTAGTGAAACATGTTGAGACAAGAAAATATTGTTGTAGTTTTTATTTTCCAAATTCTGGGAAAATAGAAGTCGGAGAATGTAAATTAATGCAAGCCTAAAAATAGACTTCATTTTACATACCTGTACTTTTATCACATTAAGAATTGCTAAAAAAGTTTTGAAGTAATGTCTCTAGGAAAAAGATTACATTGGTCACAAACTTCAAACTTGTTATTGTGCAACGTATTATGAACATTGGACTATCCCTATAAAGCAATCCGATTTTTCCATGCCAAAGTAACTTTGAAAAAGGAAGCTTTGTTGTTTCACTATGCATATCTTGTAAATGGATACCCATGTATTAGGTAAGCCACCTGTGATGAGTCTTTCAGATGGAATACAACACTCATTAGTGTCAAATGTTTAAACATGTGCAATATTAATGGCATGCTGATAAAAACAAACAAGTCATTGCAGGTCATTAATGCCACGATTGCAGGTCATTAAAAGGCTTCCTGCAAGCGGGTCAAGGAGCTCTGTTCAGCCGCAAAGTGAAATAGGGTGTGCTGCAAAATCAACAAGGCCGTTATAAGCAGACTTGGCAACACTCCCATGGGAGGTCTTCAGCTGCTGCTTGGGGAGGGATTGCACAAAGATGGGCACACCATTTTGAAGAGCAGGCCGGTGACCCCCCGCCTTTACCCTAGTGACACTGCTGTTTCATTCTCAGATAATACTTCAGGGCCTCCCGCCTAACTTTTGACCACAACTTCTACCTACCTCCATTCCATCTATCACCAGGAGAAATGTGCACCACAACTCAAGAATTATACCCCCCCCAAAGATGAGAAAGGAACACTCTCTGGGGAGAATTAGTTCACCACCCAGACTACACCACCACTCGATCATTACTGGGCTCACAGATGACATCACTAAAGTACTCAATGACAATATGCGCAACCAACCGGCCACCTTAGAACCCTTGCCGATAAAAGAAACACCTGAAGAACCTAAAATAAACAAGCCCACCACCCCGAACTACTCAAAAATTAGTACAACCTACTTAACAGGAGCCCTCATCAATGCCAGATCTCTCCTAGCTCACGCCTTCGACATTACATACCTCATCATCACCAACAACCTAGTGCTCATAGCTATCACAGAGTGTGGCTACATTCAGCTGCCGGCCCTACCCTTTCCCTAGCAATCCCTGAGGGGTTCACTATATTCAGGAAAGAAAGGGAGACATCTAAAGGAGGCAGAGTATCAGTCATCGCCAAAAACAAGCTTCCTTTCAGAGTCATTCCCAACCAAGTGATCCCCTCTAAAGAACCCATCTCACTCAAAATCGCTCTATCAGCTATATCCACTCTCAACATCCACCTTATGTACAGACCCCCAGGCCCACTGCATTAATTCGGGGAAGACATCACACAACTAATCTCTTCCAACCCAAAGCCTTCCTCAAAAACCATCATCCTAGGGAACTTTAACCTAGGTCTCTACGACCCCACAGACGCCCAAGCGCTTGGAATCGCAAACACTATGGAAGTGCAAAGCATTCTTCATCAAATAGTGAACCCGACACATTACAAAGGCTGCACCCTTTCTCGCGTGCAGACTGCAACTGTCACACAAATATCCTAGCCAACAACCCATGCCCTTGGTCGGATCACAATCTCATCCTTTTCTCCATTAATGACACAACTCAGCTGAATATCCTGTCACAACTCACCCCAGCAACATCATCAAGAAACTCATGAAACATCACCCCTGACAACATACTAATCATATTACTACCACTAACTACATACCCTCATACCCACACTGACCCCACGGACATGGTAGTGTTCTACAACCAAACCCTCCTCGATGCCATTAACAAAATTGGCCCACTGGGCATCCACAAACCTAAACCAACTGCCCACCTAAACTCCTGGTACACTTCTAGGCTCAAATTCATACAAACGGGAAAAAGAACTGTGGATAGTGCATGGAAGAAAACACCTTCACTTGCGAACAAACAACACTTCAACACCCTGATTGCAGAGTATAAACAAGCCATTATCCAATTGCAAGCCTATTCCTACAATAAAAGAATCACACGAGCAAACTCGGACAAAAGAGAACTTTTTACGATCCTACGGGAACTAGAATCTCCTGCCCCCACACCAGATCACTGTAACAAAGACCTACCATGGTGGAAAAACCTTCAAAGGGCCCTCATTGACGAACTCTCAGTAACCCAAAACAAAATTAATACAAAAAATCCAAACCAGCCGCAGCTGCCAGTCACATATTGTTCATCCAGCATAGCCCAATCCCCTGCTGAGATTCAAATTCACCCCTGTAATGACAACAGAAACAACAAAAATCATCAACGACTGAAACCTTCTAGGTGTCAAGGAGACACCTGCCCAGCCTCCCTCATCAAATAATCTGCTGAAGAGCTTGCTCCATTCATCACAGCCTTAAACAACAACTACTTCTTCTCTAGCCATGTACCAGCAAATCTCAAAGAAGCATGGGTACTCCCACTACTTAAAATAAACATACACTTGACCACAACATCCCTACCAACTAACTCCCCATTACTAAAGTACCCTTCCTTCTGAAAATATTGGACAGAGTAGCATATGTTCAAATACAAAAACACCTGGAAATGCACAACCTTGTTGGCCTCCACCAGGCAGGCTTTCGTCCTGGCCATGGAACCAAAACTGGCCTCAATCCAAATGGATGAGATCAAAGATAAAGGAAATATGGCAAACACCTTGCCACAGCTGCCCATTTCTCTGACAACGCCATGAATTGGATCCAATCCTTCCCTTCCAGCCACATCATGAGAGTATTCTCAACTACTGCAGCACCACCTCCTGCCCAAGTTACCTGTGGAGTTCCCCAAGGCTCCTGCGTCTTGCCAACACTGTACGACATATTCACTAAGCCACTGTTTGACCTCTTAGACAAACCGGGTGTCACCTACACCAACTGTGTGGATGATACGCAAATTCTCCTTCCTATCATTGACAACTACAACATAGACTTCCATGCCGTAAACAAAATCTACCTAACTATCCAAGCATGGATGTCACAAAACAAGCTCTGCCTGAATGATGAGAAAACAGAACTAGTCCTAATAGGCAATCAATAGTTCCTAGAAAACCTCTTTGATTCCTACAAAACATTCACCATTGATGGCAACATCATCACCACAGCACAAAAGGTAAAAGCTTTAGCTGTCTACCTCGACTCATCACTGTCCTTGACAAAGCAAGTCAACGCAAATGCGTCGGCAGCAGCAAACACTGCAAAATGGATCACCGCTAGCAGACGCTTTTTGACCACAGACAACTGCTTCACCCTGGCTAGGGCACTCATATTGTCTAGGATTGATTACTGCAACACCCTCTTTGCAGGCTCCAACTCTCGAAACATTAACAAACTTCAAATTATTCAGACAATGCTGTAAGGGCAGCACTCAAAATTCCCCAAAAATATCAGATCTCAACAGCCAGACACAAGATCCACTGGCCCTCGGTCTGGGAACGTATCACATTCAAAACACTCTCCCTAACAAATAAATGTGTGTCAAATAGTGCATCAATATATCTAGCCAATCAAATCTCCAAAGTCCAGTCCAACATTCCTACCCGGTCCACTTATTCCTTCCGCCTCAACATCCCCCGCTACAGACGCCAAAAAGCAGGGGGCTGCACTTCCCGGTGATTGCGGCCGAACATTGGAACTCCATGCCATTAGCACTGAGATCAGATCCCTCCCTCTGGCCCTTCCACAAAGGCCTCAAAACCTGGCTCTTCAGCCAGGGCAAAAAGCCATCTGATGTAACCATTCCACTATATCCCAATGTTCATAAGCAGTAACCTAATGTAAATTGCAATGACTGTAACCTCAGACAATATGTCACTATTGTAACTGTTTTATAAAGCAACTAAATGTAATATGTAACTACCATACCTTTAAAACAACATGTGACTAGTGTAACCATCAACCAAATGTAACATGTAACTACTGCACCCATAAAACAACATGCAACCATTGTAACCATCAACCTTATGCAACAAGCACCTAGATGCCTCTGGATTTGGTGTACTTCACAAATGCCAAAATAAATCAATAAACCAGATGACCAGACACTCTAAATGAATAGGTCCACAATCCCTTTGCTCGAGGAAGGGTTCCCTACTAATGAACATAATTAATTGTTCTATTTCAACAATGATCTTGGGATGCCAAGATCAGTGCCAAGACCAATCCTGAAATCATCAGTCTGTAAAGCATCATGAGGAGGTGTGTCTAAGAACGTGTTTTTTGTTCATTCTATCAGCCTATTTTATTTGATTTAACTTGGATACCTTGGGTTCGGTTGTATGAATGTTTGGTCAGCATTACAAAGCTCAGGATGATGTATCTGTACTATCCAATGGACCCCAAAATATCTTGTAGTTCTATTTTGTTCTTGAGAGTTGAAATCATTTGTAAATCCTCTATATTGGCCTCCTGTTGCTGCATCATCCTACGGTCAAATTTGAAGCCAAGATTTTTCACAGGAAGATTGTATTTCTATCGGGTAGCTGTTCAACCAGCCGTCCAGAAACTCTGTGTAAATAGTGGGAGATGATGCATGCGTTTTCCCCATATTTTACTGTATAACACAATATCCTTGAGATAGACCCCTGCATAAGCATGGTGGGGCTACACGACACAAACCATGAACTTCTAAAAAGTGCCAGAGCACTCTGGAGTCCAAAAAGTAATACAGTGAATTGAAAGAGGTCCATATGTTTCATGAAGGCCTTTTTCAGTGACTTCAGGGGCCGGAGGTTCTTGCCAATCTCCTTTAGTTACGTCAAGAAAAGAGGTATAATTGGTTAGGCTGATCCCCCCAATAACATTTTTGATTCTGGGTTTTGGATTGAATCAAATCTTTAAATATCATTGACATTTTCAACTTCGATGGAAAACTACCAGGAACCATCCGGCTAACATAAGAGGAACATGGATGAAGACCAGTGCCACTGAGAGGGATTGATGGTACACACTTCAAGCATCTTTACAATTTCTTCTTGTATGACTCTCCTCCTGGCTTCTGGAAGTCTTTATGGTCTAATCCACGCAGTTTTAATGAAAGAATGTATTTATTTATGTATTGGTCACTTGTTAGGCGCTTATACAATTAGCAAAACTGTTTCATACATAAATAAATAAATAAATAAACAAACAAACAAAGTGCTCTCTAAGTATATATTTGGTGAACAAACTCAGAGTCCACTCTGGTTTCTCCACAACAAAATACTGGGAGTGTTGTAGGTAAACCCCCAGGTCAATATCCTCTTGTGGTTACATGTTCTCTGATACCATCTTCAGTAGACTGGCAGAAACCCCTTAGGACACATGAATTCCAAAACTACGGTCAATTCATGGTCATTTCGGTCCTTCCACACTTTCAACCAGTTAATATTGCAGAGCTCTGCAGTCTTTCAACAGTCATCATGTTTAATACAATAAATGAGATCAGTAAGAACATCAGTGGCTTGACATGATCAATCTCTCTTGGCAAGGAATGTTTTCTCTGAAGTGGTACAGAGAAAAAGAATTTGGTCACAGACTAGGTACTTTCTCAGGTAGGCGTGGAAGTTGTATAAGCACTTCTACTTCTCATTAGTAACGTATAGGTATAGTTTATTATCACTCTCACCAACCAATGACTTTGCTTTGTAGCCTGGACAAACTGATTGATGTTCTGTCTGGTGTCATACTGATTTTCTCAGCCTTCCTTTAGCGTATCACAAATGTCTCAGGGTACTTGTCAATAAACTAGCTCAAAACTCAAAAATGCTGTGGATGAGTGGTCAGGTCTTCCTTTCAACAAAATGGGCCCATAGCAGCAGATTGTGCCAGTTTCTTGTCCGTTGACAATCAATTTATGCAAGAGTTTTTCAAGGTCTGATGGAACTGCTCCACTAAGCAATCAGTGTTGGTCTCTGTACATGGAAGTATGGAGGTTATCAATACCCAGGAGGTTCTTCGACTATGTAATTCATTTTGTATTTCTTTATACGAGGGTGGATGCCAGTACAGCAGAACCCATTTAGGGCGTGATCCTTTGTTTTTCTGATGCGCTGACCAGCTACAAAAAAGTACAAACGGGCCAAGTCTAAGGTGTCTTTGCTGAAAGGTACAGGTACTAGTAACTGATACCACAGTTGCCCATTCAACATGGGGTTATCTTCGACCTGATATGCCAGCCCTAATTTTTCCACAGAGTGCCTGAATTTTGGTGGCTTGAGGATGATGGGGAGTGTTCTACCTGGGATCTCATGCCCAGTGGTGGTAGCTACAGAACAATGCTGGAACTGGTCTCATACAAATGTCTGGAGCCACAGTCGGACAAGAGGCCACCCCAAAGCCTCCACTTAGCTTCTCTAAGGCCCAGCAGCCCTCTCTATCTCTCTTGCGCTCTCTCCCCCTCTCTCACTATCTTTCTCTCCCTCTTCCTTTCTCTGTCTCTCTCTCTCTTTCCTCTTCCTCTATCCCTATCCCTCTCTAACCACCCCCCACACATGCGTGTACTTTTGGAACCTATGCTTGTTCCCTTCTCCCCCTGCTATTTGTGCACTGACATCTCTTGAACTTCCTAGATGCTCCACCTTGTGCACAATCCGCCACCAATTCCAGGCTCCGGGTTTAGTAGTCTCAGGGCTATCTTCTCCCAATATTACTAACTTAATCTTACATTGGGATTGACATACCAAGTTATATTTGTGTCTCTTCATACTCTACTTATCATCCTCATCACTTTTTTAAGGCTTTCCTTCCTCTCTTAAAATCTTGATCTTCATACACTCCTAGTCTCCTCTCTTCTCACCCACTCTTCCTACCCTCCACCTCCTTTTCTCTCCAACTCCTAGCTTAACGCTGCTGTTTTGCTTCTCTTTCCTCCAGTTTTCTTCAATTGAAATCCCCCCTGGACACCGCCATTGCCCAGTTGCACATTCTCCTTCAAAACTAGAAGGGCCAATAATTGGCAATGACAAGTGGGGCTGTTGGTATGGTTTTGCTTGACTGGCAGAGCAGGACCATGCCATTCCAGTCAGGTATGCTCAGCTCCCCAGACTTCAACATTGCAGGTTCTTGGATAGGGGACTCAAGTATGGGCTTATACTCTTGTATGTATTCTCCCCAGTTTCAAGACATGAAGCAGTTTGCTAGTACACACTCCCCATAACTCTAATGGGCTTCCTTACCTGCAGTTCCATGGTGTGCTAAGTGCCTTCTCCCCAAATGGGGCTCAAATGAGATGATAACCCAAGCAGGAGATTATTCTCTCTTGTGGGCTCTTTGTACATTCTCCATAGGAATAATTCAAATGATCACATTCTGAGATGGCGCATGTGTCTGGAAAGTAAAAATGTGGACTGCTTTTGGAAATCCTTCTTTGGAAGGTATTGATAGATTCACTATGGGGCTTGTACATGTGTCCCTTAAAGGTACAGTGATCATAGGGTTCATCATCTGGTGATCCCTAAATCCTTTTTGAGGGGATAGGCAGGGTATCCTCCTGCATCGAAACCCCAGGCCCATGAGGACAAAATTTGTGTAAGCAAACCTACAATAAAACCCTTAGAGTTCGGCACAAATTTTCATCACAGTACATTATGAATACCATAAGAATGACAGTCTAACTGAAGGTTAGTGTTTCTTTTTTGGATCTGATTCTAAGGATGCCGACTTCCTGCTGATTTTGACTTATGCTTCTCAACAGAAGCATTTTATTTGTTTTGTTTTGCCTTTGGCCCTGGGGTGAAAGACACGTTTCTGTGAACAGTAGATTCCACTTTAAGAAAATAAGGTGCTAGAAAGATTTGTAGTAGTTGTTTTCTGTGATCAAACAATCTGAGGAGGTGGAGAATGTATAAGCCTGGCTCATTTTATTTTAACATATTCCAAAGCTCCCACATATTGATTGCTTATTTACACTAGAGCTCTCCATTACATTAGCAATGGTTTTGGGCCAGCATAATATACATTGTGCCATTGTGGTCTGATGTAAGCATCAGTCTTGCTATGCAGATGTTGGACAGGAGGTTACTAGAGCAATCGAGTGAGTAGGCTTTAGTATATGGAGAGGTAGCAATTACAATTATTGAGTAAAGGGAGCACACAAAGGGAGTTGAGGAACAGGGAGAAATGTAAAATTAGTTTTAGTTGAGGGGGACCTGAAAAAGATCAAATTAGGATTAGGTTAGGTCATGTTTTTTGTGAATACAGGCAACAACATCACAGTGACTACTTTGCGTGACATAAACAAATGTGACATTTCATATCGAAGTGAGAACATCACAGAATTGGAGTTAGAGAGTCAATTTCATGTAATTGTTGTAACAGTTCTTACCGGGACAAGAGAAAATTGTAGTTGAAAAGAACAAGAATTCTTTGGAGACAGGAGAACATTAAATCAGCGCTATAGTTGGGTGTGACTTACACCTAATTAATTCATTAATCTTTTGTAACACGCTTAATGCTAGAGACCAGTCTTTAAGCCCAGGACCAGGATTTGAACCTGTGTTGCTCTGCGTTTTCTTGCGTCCAATGCAAAAACGTTGACCCTTAGTTATCCTCCCAGCCCACTTCTTGTCTGGTGCTAATTCTGTGGCTCCTGCTTGCTTGTCGATGAACAGCCCTCGGCCAGTGATGACAAATTGTGTCAAAATGATGTTCTCACTTCATGTTAATACACTAACTTTGTGTCAGATAATATGCTTTTTGGTCAATTCGTTTTGTCAGGAGGCATGAGTATTTCTTTTTCCGAAAAATAATCCTCAAATTATCTGCTTTGCATTTTTTGATTGATCGCACTTTGTCTCCCAACATAAGCTTTTCTTTTTCATTAAATCTGACTAATTCTGTCTCCAAATACACACAGTTGTGCTATAAACGAAAGGTTTAATTCATTATTTCCGCAAAGTTCAGGCACTATGCCATTTCATCCCATACCTGAAATTATTTAATTGGCTAACTAAGTAGGCTGGGGGTGGGGATTTTCACTAATCTTAAAGATGTGGAGACAGTTGGAATATGCACTTCCTTCGAAAATGGTACAGCAAACAAAAAAAAGAGCACAAACTCCTTGATACAAAAACACGTTTGGAAAACTCCAATCAAAAGAGTCCTAAAAATAGTGATGTGGCACAGATTTAAAATATATAATGAGAAGGAATGGGAGAAAAAGCTAGGATGGATGAGGGGACTCCTAGTGAATACAGCAAAACAAGTAAAATGAAGAACAAATATAAATATGAACCTTTTCTGTAAAAGACTATTTCTCACAAATCAATACCAGATGCCCAAGAATCATTTATATTTAGGAATCTAGCACTATTACCATGTGCATTAAAGAAGCCATAGCAAATAAAGGAATTTAGCGGTTTGGTTTCATTTGATGATTATACATTGTATTTCAACATGATTAAATGGTGTCTTGATTTAATAATTACACCTTCTGTTTCTTCATATTTCAGCCTTAGTCGTCAAGAAGAATGAAGCAGAATAAATCACAAATGCTCCCGTAATCCAAGATCTAATAATTCCACATACCTCACAATCTCAAAAAAAGGTTTCAGTGCCAGTGCTTTCCAAAGATGATCTATGGTGTGAAATGTATAATTTCAAGAAATTACAAATATACCTTAAGACAGTCCTTCTTGGGTGGCACCCCAAGACAATGCAATTATCTCCTGCCTGAGCTGTGCTCTAGACAAACTGAGTTCTTGTTTTGCAAAGACTTCATCATCAAAAAGTACCTTACAGAAAGGGTCTTATGTCTTCATCACTTACTAATGGAATTCCCTTCAACTCAGTCAACCCACCCTACTGGAATGGACCATACCCAAATAGTCCACTGTAATTATCCTCTCTCAACCCAAAGGGACTTGATTTGCACGCCTCTCCTTATCATATCCTCAATGCATGCGCTTATTGTTGCATTTCTTTTAAGTATAATTTGCATTGCTTCACTCACGTGGCCACCTTTTCCATTGCATTACGGAATGCATTAATTGCTTGCCATTACCATTGCACATCCCCCTTCCTCAGGGTCAGTCGGTTTTTAAAGAAACGAGCTGGGGGTATATCTCTGTCTTTGGCTGGTGCCTCCCTCTGGAAGAGCCTCCCTGCCACTCTAAAACTTGAGGAGAACCATCTCTGGTTCCGCAAACACCTCAAGACCTTCCTCTTTGCTTCTGCCTTCGCCCAACCTCTGCCCTGCTGATCTGTTCTCTCCTGGCACCGTGCACCTGGCCACCATCTGTCCGCCGCGCCCAGCTCCCTGCTCAACCTGCCACCCACCTGCACTGCCTCTGGGCCCCCCTTGCACTGGGGTCTGTATCTGTACCTATACAGTCCCCCCACCTTTTTTTTTCCTGCACTTATCAGACCTACCCTGTTTGCTGCCTTAAACCAAGCACTCGCTGGCTGTACTACGACTGTTTATTGTCTTTATTATTCATTTATTATTATTTATCTGTTTCTCCTTTGCTCCACACTTTCCACTTCTCCCCTTTCCATGCACTATTCCCCTCCCCCTTTCCCATGTACTTGCGTGTTCTCAATCTCTCTGGGCCTAGTAATATCGTTGTTTTGTTCTCCCCTGTTCCCCTCCCTTGCCTGGTCGTGCTCTGAAACACGTGTGTACAAGCGCGATATAAATAAAATATCAATATCAATATCAGTATTGCACTATTCCCTCTCCTGAACTCAGAACGTGAAATAATGCACATTTAAGGCTGTTTGAGATGTCTGGTTGATGTTTCCAGTTCTAGCCTATTCCTCACATCTACATAGTGTGTCGATAACCTTTACCAATCAATTAGTCTGATGTTCATACCCCTTTTCATTCCAAACCAGTATTTGGCCTCCTCCCATCACCAGGCCAGTCTCAGACACCAATTTCCATATTACCTCAGACCCATCCCTCATTTGTTGTCACCAGCAATGGATTTGGCATCTTGCCGAATCAAGAGAATCATCGTTCGAACTATCAAGCATTTAATCAATCATTTACATGTTACATACATCCACACTAAGGGGCTGTTTCGTGGAACAAATGTGCACCGAAAATCTCAGCGCAAGCTGGTGCAAGCTGGCGCAAGCGTGAAAAAGCAAGCGCACACGTGCGATTCAAGGAAGGGCCTGTGCGTGTTTTCACCTGGATGTGTGCCAAATCCGTGCGTGGCACACACGGGCGCACACGTCTTTGCAAAATCCCGAATGCCGTGCACGACGCGCACAGGGAAAGCGTACAACATTGGCGCACACACCAAAAAGGGCGCGGGACATGGGGCGTAAAACGTGGAATGGGGAACAACGCGTGGAAAAGAAGGCATAACTGGGGAAGTACTGCAGGGAAATAGACGGAACGCCCACTCGCACGTGAACAACACGTATTTATGGAATCGAATATGGGAAACACGCGCACGCTAAAAGACGCACACATGCGTCAACTCGTCTGCCACAGAAAGGCAGGTGTAAGCGTCCCTGCGCACAGTATAAAAGTGCACGCAAACAACAAACACGTATATACAGCTACGATGAAAGCCCCATTTGTCGCAGCACTAATCGTGGGACACCGCAGGAGGAGGAGAATAGCAAGGGCCTGCATTTCCTCCCCCCGGACCAGCCTTTTTGGGATGCCTGATGACCAGGTCTATGGCAGGTTAGGTTTCCACCTCGTATCATCCTAGACCTGGTCAGGGAGTGGGAAGATGACCTTACATCCCCCACCCTGTGCTCCCAAGCTTTGAGCCCCTTGGAGAAGGTGCTCAATGTCCTGCATTTTTTGGCCACTGGGTCATTTCAGGAGACTACTGCCATAGTCTGGGGGGGTCTCACAGGCCACGCAGTCACGCTGCCTACACCAGGTGTTGGCAATCATGACTGCGCACCCCTCAGTCCGCAGGCACATATACATGCCCAGAACACCCACAGAAATGCAGGCCGTGGTCCAGGACTTTTACAGGGTGGAACACTTCCCCAAAGTGCTCGGTGCCATAGATTGCACCCATGTGGCCCTATGTCCACCTAGGGCCACTGAGCACATCTATCAAAACCGCAAGCACTGGCATTTTATCAATGTGCAGGTCGTATGCGATGCAAAGGGAATCATCACCTCTGTCTATGAACACTACCCTGGCTTCACCAATGACAGTTTCATATACAGAATGTCCGCCCTGAGCTGGGCCCTGGAAGCTGGGCAGCATGGCGACACATGGCTCCTAGGTGAGTACAAATGCCCGTGCACATGCATGCAAGTCACACACAGACAAATACACAAACCCTAATAATCACAACTATTATCACCTCCCCAGGGGACAGTGCCTAACCTCTGAGCAACCACATGATAACGCCAATCCGAAACCCCACCACACCACCCCAGGTAAGATACAATGCTGCCCATATTGCAACCAGGGGCATAGTGGAGCGCACATTCGGAGTGCTCAAGTCACGCTTCCGCTCCCTTGACCGCTCTGGCGGCCAGCTACTATATGCACCCCCAGTAGAGTGCATGATCCTTGTGGCAGCATGTGTCCTGCAGAATGTTGCAACACAGCAGGGTGTACCGGTGGACATGGTGGTGCCCCCACATCCCCAACCACAGGCACAGGTGCTGCCCATCGGAGGGAATAGGGCACTTGCGAGGCAGCCCGGACCCAGCTTGTGGCCACATTTTTCACCTAAACTCCCACCCCTGCAGAGTGCACACAGGCCTGGCACATACCAGGTGACAATCAATGATGACAAAGAGACAGTCAACTGTCACAACCTTAACACCCTGAGAATGTTGCCATCGAAGTGCTACATTGTGTGCATCCCTAGCTACTAAAACCTAAACAATCCTGTGTGACCAAAAGGAACAGATGCAAGGTGTGTATCACACAGACTTGCAAAACAAGCCATGACAATCACTGGTATGTCACCCAAACCCTCCCAACCCACATCACCCTTTTCTGCCACACCATGACATGGCAAGCAATAGCAAAAGCCCAACACATGACCAATAAAATACAAAGTGACATGTGATAAATGGAAATTTGCTCCAGACAATGATCCCTGACATGGAATCAGATGAAATGACTGACCAACAACCTCCCACACATACCAAGTCATACACAAATGCATTCCACCAGTCGTAGCATGAACATAACACTGAATGCCTGTACACATGCACATTGGGCAAGGCAAAATCCCTACTCCCAAACCCGTGTGCTGTGTGTGTCTCCTGCAACACACTGCTTAGCACACAGCACATTGAGCAGCCATTGTGTTGGAGATACACCATGAGCATCACATGAAAAGGACTAATTAAATAAATAACAAATTGACACATGTACAGGATCCCCAAATGGTCATAGATCATGTGCTGCAGGGACACAGCGGTCCCCAGAAGGCAATCTGTGTGCACCTGTGGCCATGGAAGGGTGGTTGTACATGTGGTGGATCATTGCGCAACTGTGTGTGTCAGTAGGGACATGCACTCAATACATGCATGTGAAATCAAGTGACCCTCAGAGTCCTGTACACATCACATGTGAACATTGCCCATGTGTAAAGAAAACACAGGAACAGGCATTGACCAGCAGAACACATCATGTACATAGTACCCCACAATTACATTGTCAGAGTGCCCAAAACACAGAGTGCCAACTGTCCAACAACAAAAGGCCCTCCCTCATTCACACATCACCATAAATGCCCCAAAGTAAGTGACTCCTCCACAAACAAACACTCTTGTCTGCTGCTTTGCACCCATACGTTAGCTTACCCCCATGATGGTTCATACACTGTCAATGCAGTAAGGAAGGCGCACGTGGGCGTGTGGCAAATGGAAGACCAATGAGTCAAGAATCACACATCATACAATGGTCCCTGGGTGAGCAGCTATATGCGTATAACGAGGTGCGACTTCAGTACAAGTTGTGTTCTGGCATCCACAGATTAAAATAGGTCTGTGCCTTGCTGGGTGTCCCTGTGCGCTGCTTCAGTTTATGGCTAGGAACGCTACTGCGCTAATAACTCTGGTTCTATGGAGCAGGGTGGACCAGAGGATATGTGCGACAGCCCCTGCGTGTGCCCCTGACAACTTGGAAAGCAACATGCCATTTGTCCCCCAACGCATCTTAGCTGTACTGTGCGCTTCAACAACAATATCTGTCCAAGCTCCCCATCAGTGGCGCTACTTAGCATGCTTGTGCAAGTGGCCTGGTGGAAGGTTGGCTATGGTGTGGCCCCCTTGTGCTGCTCACCTTGTCTGGAGCTCCTGGAAACATGTCTGCTTCTGTTGGACATCTGAGCACAAACCCTGTGGCACTGCTTGCACACACATGTGCATGTCTGCCCCACCGAACGTGGCCAGCTGTCTGTCGTACAATGGCCCATGTCTGATGGCAAAGGTGTCTGGAGACTCAATCTCCTGCAGAAAGGGCACAAACATATAATTAACGCTGGAAAGTTCCCTGTGTGTGTCTCTTCATGCTGGTTGTGACTGGGTCATGTCAGAGACCTGCATCAGAATTCCTCCCACCATCAGTGTGACTTTGACAGGAGTAGTACAGCAGCAGACAAGCCACAGATATGACAGTCCAAAGCCCTTGTGTAAAGGACTGTAACACCGAACCATCCCTGCGAGCCCATGGATAAGAGAAACAGGAGTGGCCTATGTGAGTCAGGACCCCAAACTGCAAACACATACACGAGAAAAGCTTGAAGGGCCCAGATGGAACAGACAGTGGATGCTTTCAAAAGCCACAAAGCATCACGCCGTCACATGAATAAACTATATTAACTAATTAAACTAACTATAAAAAACTATATTACCTAATTAAACTAACTATCAAAAACAATGTTAACTAACTAAACTAAAATGAAAAATCAAAAATGGCCACATATGACCCGGGGGCGAGGCACCTAGGAGGGGAGAGGTACAGGGTGCAGCTCAACCCCCACATGCGATGATGTTGAGACAAAAAAAACCTCCATGAGCTCAACGCCTGCACAGCCCAACCTGTGTGGGAGATATCTCGTCGTCCGAGTCAGCCTCCTCCTGAAAAGGTAGACGTGGTACAGGAGCCTGACCACGCCTTGGCGCAGCTTGCACCTCGTCAGCAGCAAGTCTGCCGGACAGGTGAACCTGGTTCTGTGCGACAATGACACGTAGGTCAGCATGCAGAACCTCTCGTGATACGCGTGCTTCCTCTTGCAAGGTAGCATGTGTAACCCTGAGTTCTTCCTGCGTGCCTGGCTGGACAACTGATGCACTTCCCGGCAAGCACATAGCTCAGCCGAGATGGTAAGCTCAAGCTGCACAAACCTCTGCTCTGACTGCTCCCTCTGGGACATCAAGAGCACACCCAGAGTGGATCTGAGGGAATCATACTCAACCCTCAGGGCCTCCATGTGTTCCTCTGCGTGAGCAGCAATTGCTTGATGCAAAGACAACATTTCAGCCTGGCGTGCCCTGTCTGAGACCGCCAAGCCGTGGACTGTGCCGTCCACTGCTGGAGAAGCACCTGCCTAGCAGGAGGGAGCACGGATTGGGCCACACGTTCCATGCTCACAGCGATGTTTTCAAATGCTGCCCCCTGGCCTTCTGAATTGGCGGTCATGTCTTGCTCCCACTCAATATACCTCAGTGGCGCGTGGCCACCGTGTTGCTGGGCTTCACACCTGTGGGGCCCAAGGCGCTGACGTCCTTGTTGGGTTGGCGCCGCCCGCGGCTGCAGGACTACATTCCCCCGTCAACGTGATGCCCCAGGCACATCAGCAACTGGTGTGGAGGGTGACCCTGCGTCCTGATCCACCACAGGCAGAGGTCCCACCACCATCTGGCCCCTCAGTGCAGGTGTCACGGACAGAGTAGCGTCAACATCAGAATCACTCACCCCAGACGAATGGACCTGATGCACATCCAACTCGACATTGTCGTCAGAGTGATCGTGAGGGCTTGACTCATTGCCAGCCACAGACAAGATGGTCTGTGACACATGTGGGTTCTCGTGGTCTACCACCCCATGACCCCCACTTGTGCTGGGTTGCTGGTGTGATAGCAAACATGTGTCTGGCATGACAACACCATCGTCTGGCTCCATTGCGTCATCATCTGGAAAGTGGAGAAAAATGCACATTAGTACACATGTCAGAAGCACATAACACACATAGACATCACACAGACAGCCAACACATGAAGCACACATGTCACACACAAATGTGAACCTGGCATGCATGCCAGGACACTTTGACATAGCATCAGGGACTAGGCATGTAGAACGGTGTAACACGGCTCTGAAGTAGGTTGATGAAGTGCAGAACATGTGTACGTTATCCACTATCTACATGAACAAGTACATCATGATGAGTATCAATTAACTTGAAGGCAGTGCAAGGGCAAGTTCAGGCATCACGTGCAATGTGCATGCAATGTGTTGCACGGCTACAAGCAAACCCCCCCAAGTGAAAATTTAGGGATGCATTGCATGGCAGTGAAAGGGCGACCGGAGACCTGTGTATTTGCAGACAGTGGTGGCTATGATCAATTGCATCATCTGAGTCAACTGATAACACAGCAGATGATGATGGGACAGAAAGCAGGACATATGATGACCCCTCAGTAGTACAACCACGTATGCAGAAGCCGCTACACCAGTTGGACAGAGTAAGTGGGCCTGAAACGGGGGGAGGCCTGTGCCCTGCACAGACTGCGACACCCTAAACATTTGTGTGATGGAGGACTGAGCCAGAGTGGGCATGGAATGGATGATCAAAAGCAAAGAAATGTAGGTCATCCTGGACACGTACTACAATGATCATCCAGTCAAGGACACATAGGGGCATGCATGGAATACACATGGAGCATGAATGGGAACTCATGTCCCTCTGGAGCATCTGCCATCTGCACAGTCCAAGTGAGACAGCCTGCATGAAGTGCAGAGAATGTACACCACTGCATATGTCTGGCAGGTTGGCTGGTGGAAGTTTGCATGTAAACAGGAGTCATGAACAGGCCATTGCAGTACTCCAACATGATGCACACCTGTGCAATGTTGAAATTGGGGTGCAGGGTAGGTGGAGGGGCAAGGAAGAATGCATGCAGAGGACACATGCACGTCAGTCAATCAATGACATAGTCCCAGAGAGTAAACACACCCCAGGCTAAATGCATAAAGGTCATTGAGCTGGAAAATGGACTGTAGGGGCAGCTGGGTGACTAGCATGTGATTAGGGTGCAAGTGTGGTGGTGAGGACAGTCCCCGTCTGCTCTACATGCCACCATCCTGCACAGAAGGCACGCATCAGTGAAGCTTTGCATGACTTGCACATGAGAACCATGTAAACATGACATGCTGTGGCAGTCAAGCACAACACATCACACAAGCAAAACACACATGTCCTCGACGAACAGGCAACAACACTCACTAGATGGGGCATCAAAGTCCTGCATCTCTCCCACTCCTTCAACCATTTCTGTTGGTATGAACGCTGGTATGAACTCTGCAATGATTGACTCGTACAGAGTGAGGTCTTCCTCCTCAGGTGGTGGCTCACTGCCAGTCACCAGAGTCATGTTGTAATTAGAGGCACGCTTCACCTTAGTGCTGCGTTTTAGGCTTACAGTGTTTTTTGCATTCTTGTGCTGTGCGCACCTGATGGCAGAATGCACGATGTTCAGTCGTAGTTTGACAATTCGGCCCCACTAGCATGTCACGGTTGTTTTCCCGCATGTAGTCCACGAGGAAGTCCAGTTCCTGCTTGCAGAAAGGCTTCTTCCTCAACGTGCCAGAGGACGTAGCTGTGTCTGGGATCCCAGCCTATACTGCAGGTGCAACCTTCCTCCTCTTGGACGCTGGTCCGGACCCTGGCTGGCAAATGCCGCCGGGATCAGTATGGGCAGTGGCGCTGGTGGAATGAGCCAAGGGAGTGGCAGGTGGAACATGGAGTGAAGCCGTGACTTGCGCCAGTGGCTGCTGGGTGCCCTGGAATGGACCCTGTGCAGCAATATATGCTGTGCCAGGGTCATTGATCGGGACTGTCCTGGTTGGTAGACTCACAACTGGGGTGGTGCTGGCTGCATCTGCCCTTACACTTGCTAACTCCCGGCTGGTCGGGGCAGCAGATGACATTCTGCCCCAGGGACACATCTTCGGTCTGGGCAGCCCTGTGTGCACCTACGGTGTGCCTCCTGACCACCTGGAAATCTTCCATGGACTCTTCAAGTGCCAACGCAGCCTGCGCTGGCAGACCCTGAGCCTGGGTGGTGGTCACCACAGCTGCACCTGCAGCTACCACTACCCTTGGGCCTGTGGCAGTCGATGAAACGGACTGCCGGGTCACATGAGTGGCAGTGCCAGATGCAAGTACTGCATCTCCCGGAGCCACAGGGGGTGGTGGTATGACTGCACCAACACGTGGCACAACATCGTGCCGAGCTGGCGCACCCCTGCCTCTTCCCCCTCTGCAGCCACCCTGGACACTCTGGAGTCCCCCTACTCCCTGGTCACCCCAGCCACCTCCCTGACTATGCCCGCCACGTGGAGTACACCCAGCTGAGGTGCCCCTCACCTTTCGTGGCCTCCCAGCCATGGCACAGATGGAGTAGTGCCGGCACAGATGGAGTAGTGCCAATGGGAGATGTACACAACAATTGTCCTGGGCTATTGGGGTGAAGGGGTTGGGATACAAGATGTTAACAGCACCCCTGCACCTGCAAGGCTGTATGTGACCCGGTGATAAAGTGATGGGTCACACAATGCTCAGGCACCCCAAAACTGCAGTAAAACCGTGCACGCAACCCCCAGTAGCCCATGTGTGTGGAATTAAACTCCTGCAGTACGTGATGGCACCCAGGGACACGAAAAACACGTACGCGTGGGACACGCAGGCTACTATGACCTCGAAAATGGGTACGCGATACACAGAGGCACCCGGAGTGTGAAAAATATTGTGCGCGACTCACCATCAGACTAGCGTGATAATGAAAAACACGTGTAGCCAATACCCCCGCCAAAAGAAGTGATACGTCCTTGATCCGCTGTGAAGTTGTGATGGCACGCGAAACAACATGAAGTAGCAACACACACATCGGTCTCAATGAAAGGCACATACAGCGAACTGCTGGCCCGCTCACCTTTAACCAATGATGAGGGAAACGCCCGTGCGCGTAACGTCACAGACACACTTACACGCTAAGGGCCTTTCCTCGAATAACACGCTGACGTGCAGTTTTTTCATGTGCCAAACCATCCGTATCAAGCTGGCCACGCAAGAACACACGGAAGACCATGCTCCTGCCCAGAAGGCCATTTTCCTGCCCCCCCAGAGCCCCGAGCAGCCTTCCACGAGTCATTTGGTGCCTGCGCATCTGCCATCTCCAGGGGCCCAGTTGCTGTGACCACCCCTGCTGGAACAGAGGACTCCGACTGGTATTCTTTCGCTCCACAGCCCAGCCCCAGGACCCAGTTGCCCACCCACACCTGCCTCGGGGGTTGCCATGTCCAACACAACACCTTCCGGCACCAGTGGCAACCTCCATCCAGAGAGGCAGAGGGCTGCCAGCTTCACTTCCAATGAAGTTGGCATCCTGGTGGAGCGAGTCCTGGGGCAGTATGATGCCCTGTTCACACCATCGCATGCCGACAAGGAAGGAGGGAGGAGGATCTGGACGGACATAGTGGGTGCCATCAACGTGGAGGGGGTTGCACTCCGCGACATCAAACACGTCCAGAAGCGCTGGGAGGACTACAAGTCCAGGACCCTCAAGAAAGCTTACCAACCAGCAGATGAAGGTCCGGGAGTGCATTCGCCCAGTGCTTCACCACCAGATCCTCAGGATGCAGGCCCATCTGGAGTCGAGCGGTAAGTGGCCATGCATTGCTGTGTGAAACAGGGCATGTTGCAGTGTGCTGGTAGTCAGCTACTTGGCTGTATGTGTGACATAGGCCATGTATGGATGTGTGTGTGCAGGGACATCATGGTGCTGCATATGAGACCAGTCATGCGTGAACCACATGGATGGTGCATGTGTTACAATGCAACATGCGGTGCAGCATGCAGAATGCACACATGAATGCATGCCTGTCTCTGTTTTTGGACATGGATGGGGTGTGAGATATGGGTGCTGCTGTCATGGACATGCATGGTGTACATGTCTGTGTGTCTGAGTTGCGTGTGTGTGACTTGTAAACGCCATGGATGCATGACAGATGTCAGTGACAATGTTCTGATTTACTGATGCAGCCTAGTCATCCTTGTATCCACTGTGTCTGGGGTGTACGAGGCCAGATGGATGAAAATACGGTGATGTGTGTGCATGTGATAGGCATGACCCATGATGCATGTGAGTTTCAAACCACCATTGTATGTTTCAAGAGGTCCTTGGACATGTATGCAAATGTTCTTTGCATGCGCCATGCCTGTTTCTGCATGTGTGTTGCCTGCTCAGACCCATGTGTTGTGTTGTTGTGGAGGGACATGATGGAAGTGACGTTTGACAGTGCCACTCATCTGCTATTGCTTCCTGTCTAGGGGGCTATTGTACAGTACCCTGATGCTTCTGTTCCATGTCTCTCTCTACACAGTGGCAAGTGAAGAAGAGGGCGGAGATGGAGCTGTGGAGCATTGCGGGGGGGATGCCTCCACCGGCCGGTGACGCAAGGCCCAGCCACCCTCCCAGGAATTACCATCATCCGGGAGTGAGGGGACTGGTGCCCCATCTGCCACTGCAGCTGCAGCGGAAGGGGTGGTTGAGCCCCCACAGGGGCTTGCAAAGGTGGAAGATGGTGTTGAGCCATCCAGGTTGGTGGTTGGCACAGAGGAGGAGGAGGCTGCTACTGAGCCACACATGGGGCCTGGTGGGGTTTGTACCACTGGTGCAAGTGGTGCAGTCCAGGGGCAGGGGCAGGAGGCAGCACAGGTTGCCATGGAGGGGCCTGTGCATGTCACTGTCCCAGACACTGTGACTACACCACCATGCACCAGCAGGGATGCCCCATCACAGGCCTGTCTGCAGGTAGGGGGGAGGTCCATCTCATCTGAGCCTCCTCTACCTGCGGACGAGGGGACCCATGACCGCATGGAGACTGTCCTGATTGGTGTCGCGTTGTGCACGCGTGACATTCGTGATGACGTGCATGCTTCCTGGGGGGGACACGCACATCATCACAAAGAGCTGAATGCCAATGTGGCCCAGTTGGTAGGGTCCATGGTCGGGGGTTTCGTACATGTGTCGGCCACTCTGGCGGCTCTCTTCTCCTCTGTGGAGACTATGCGCCAGTCGGACTCCATGCCGTCTTCCGGCCCAGTTGCCACCAGGGCCTCCTGTGGACCTGCCCTGACCAACGCAGCCAGCTCGGTGGAGATCTCATCCCTGCCACAGTCGGGAGTCGAGGTCCAGCAGGGGTGGACACCCAGCAACTGGACCCCAGCAGATGGAGGATGTGCCGGCATCATCGGGCAGGGCACGTGCACAACGGCACCAGTGGATTCCATCAGCCTGGATGCCGTTGTGCTGGCAGAGGCAGTTGCGTCAGAGTCAGTGGCAGGCTCAACGTGGGAGGCATCATGGCTCGGGGCCATCAACATCAGAGGGGCAGGCATCGGTCGGAGGGCAGGAGGACCCTGGAATGGGAGTGTCTTCCGTGTGGCAGTGGTTGGGCCAGCGGATAGATGCGGAGCGGCGGCGGGCAGAGGAGGCACAGCTCACTATGGTCAGGGCGGAGAACTCCATGCGCAGGGTGCTGAGGCGGGCTCAGTGCCTCGAGGGAATTCGAAGGGAGTTGGAGGGGGACATGGCATTTTCCCTGTGAGACCTCGGGGCCAGAAAACTGGCCCACCTCCAGAACGTTGAACAGGAGTTCGATGATGCCCTGTGCCGGGAAATCAACTAGTGAACCATAGGACTTGCCCGCCGCCATTATATATAGTTCATTAGTGTTAGGTTGCCTTTCTTTTTTTATTATTTTGGAGTTCATGGACTTTGCTCCACTTTATGTACATAGTTATTTCTATAGGGTTTTCTGGTAGGGTTCCTTTTGTTTGGACCTCATGGACCCTTCAAAGTTTCAGTGTATATAATTCAAGACTTGTACATACTTTGGTTCTGTCATCACCATGGATCAATGTGTTGTTTTTTTTTTAGGTACTTGATTTGAACTTTTAAAATGGACCACTTCCCTTTTTTCCTCTTGTGTTTTTTTGGTTTACATTGGATTCATCATCATTTTTTGATTTTGTCTTTTCTTCATTTACTAGTTTGATTTTTCTTTGTGTTTTTTAAGTACGTATTTTAATACACATCCAATTTCTTCATTATTGGTGTTGTGTACTCTCATTGGATTTGGGCATTGCTCAATGAGCATTGCCTCTGTCATGTGTTGCCCCTTTGTGGTTCTGTTGTACATTTATGCATGCCCATGGTGGTTCTTTGGAGGCTTGCATGTGTAATTTGTGAGTGGGGGCAGTGGATGCTTGTGTGCTTGGACTGGGGGGCAGGAGGGATTTGTGTAGGCATTAGGCCCATGGGTCTGTTTTGAGTGAACATGGTGTTTGGTGAGCCACGAATCGGGGCATGCTGGCAGGTGCCCGTCACGGGGGGTGGAGGTGGGGGACATGAGTCAGGGCCTGCTGGCAGGTACCCGTCACTGGGGGTGGGGGTGGGGGGACATGAGTCGGGGCCTGCTGGCAGGTACCCGTCACTGGGGGTGGGGGTGGGGGGACATGAGTCAGGGCCTGCTGGCAGGTACCCGTCACTGGGGGTGGGCATGGGGGGACATGAGCCTGGGCCTGCTGGCAGGTACCCATCACTGGGGGTGGGGGGACATGAGTCGGGGCCTGCTGGCATGTACCCGTCACTGGGGGTGGGGGTGGGGGGACATGAGTCGGGCCTGCTGGCAGGTAACCATCACTGGGGGTGGGGGTGGGGGGACATGGGTCGGGGCCTGCTGGCAGGTACCCGTCACTAGGGGTGGGGGTGTGGGGACATGAGGCGGGGCCTGCTGGCAGGTACCCATCACTGGGGGTGGGGGACAGGTGTCAAGGCTCCCAGGTGCATGGTGACATGCAGGTTGCCTGCGGGGCATGCCCGGGGGTGATGGGCTGCCTGCGGGGCATGGCCAGGGGTGATGGCCTGCCTGTGGGGCATGCCCAGGGGTGTAGGGTGCTTTCCTGTAGTGTGGGTTGCCTGCAGGGCATGGGGAGGGGGTTAGGGACACAAAAGGCAGGACCCTCACTGCCAAAATGCATGTGGAACTTCCCGCACACCCCCCAAATACACGTATTCCACTCACGCAAGCTAAAATGCGTGTAAAACTCCCCACGCACCCCTCTGAATACACCTACCCCACTCACACAAGGCCTATCGTGTGTGAAAATTCCTGCGCACCCCCTAAATACATGTACCCAGCTCGCACAGGCACTATCGCGTCTGATACTTCCCGCGCACTCCCAAAATACACGTACCCCGCTCACACAGGGCCTATCGCGTGTGAACATTACTGCATACCCCCCAAATACATGTACCCCGCTCGCACAGGACCTATCACGTGTGATACTTCCCGCACACCCCTGAAATACACGTACCCTCCTCGCACAGGCCCTATCATGTGTGATACTTCCTGCGCACCCCCGAAATACACGTACCCCGCTCACACAGGGCCTATCACGTGTAAAATTACCCGCGCAGGCCCCAGAATACACGTACCCATCTTGTGTCAGCGAAAACACATGTAAAATTCCCTGCGCACCCCTCTGAATACATGTACCCCGCTTGCACCAGCAAAAACGCATGTAAAACTCCCAGTGCACCCCAGTAATACACGTATCCCACTCACACAAGGCCTATTGCGTGTGAAAATTCCTGCGCACCCCTTAAATACATGTACCCCGCTCGCACAGGGCCTACCGCGTGTGAAACTTACTGTGCACCCCCCAAATACACGTACCCGCTCAAACAGGGCCTATCACGTGCGAAAATTCCCGCACAACCCCCAAATACACGTACCCCGCTCGCACAGGCCCTATCGCGTGTGATACTTCCTGTGCACCCCCAAAATACACGTACCACGCTCAGACAGGGCCTATCGTGTGTGAAAATTCCCACACACACCCCAAATACACGTACCCCGCTTGCACAGGCCCTATCGCGTGTGATACTTCCCGTGCACCACCCAAATACACGTACCCTGCTCGCACAGAGCCTATCGCGTGTGAAAATTCCCGCACACACCCCAAATACACGCAGGCACCCCATCCACCCTGGGCATGGCCCACAGGCAGCCCACGCCACAGGGGGGTGCTTTTTCTACGCAATTTACCTGGCGCGAGCGGGGTACGTGTATTCTGGGGCATGTGCGGGGAGTTTTAAACGTGATAGGCCTTGTGTGAGCGGGGTACGTGTATTACTGGGGTTCACAGGGAGTTTTAAATGCGTTTTTGCTGGCACAAGCGGGGTACGTGTATTCAGAGGGGTGCGTGGGGAGTTTTACATGCGTTTTCGCTGGCGCGAGCAGGGTACGTGTATTTTGGGGTGTGCGCAGGGAGTTTTACACACGTTTTCATGGTTGGGGGGCTGTATGCTAGTCCACTGGCCTTTGCAGCATGTACTGGATTTGTGCGCTGTTCATGGCACACGGGGCGGGGTTGGGGGCGTAACTGGCGGTGCTGCAGGGTTGCTGCGCCACTCTGCACCACGGCTGGTTATGGATGTTGAAACCCATGAATACGCTGTGCGCTGAAATGGGTTTTGGCGCACGCGACTGGCGCAGACTGCCGCACACGCACACTGTGCGCCAGCCACGTGCGCCACTTGTGTGCTTATTTCTATGAACTACCCCATAAATGTTTATACTTTCACTTCTGCTATAAGATAATTGTCATGCTTATTTTAGCAGTTTGATACCTCTCAATTACAAATTGCAGCAATAAACATACTTGATGTATACTGTTAACACATACATTCCACAAAATAAGAGTTAGAGCTTTTTAAGGAATTAGAACATTAGTACCAGAACAGCAGCCTCGGTAACCCACCCGTTGATATAACCAAATCGTTGTGCACATCAACACAACAATTCAGGCTGGTAAATTAGATTTACCAGCAAACTGACCCAAGGTTCACACTTCTAGTAAAATTATTGTACTTAACTCTTCCCAGCAAACAATACTGATTACAAAGGTAGAAGGGAATACACATGTTGTGTGCCTAAGTAGTGAGTGAACCACAGTTTCAAACCGTATATCTCCCTGATCCAGTCTCTGCCACAGGAAAATGTGTAACCCACTCTATTGTTAAGACAAAACCGTTGTTATTACCTTTTCAAATGTTACCATTGCAGAGATTGTGAACATACTGGAAAAGAATGATTTGAAGCATGTTGCTTGGCATGTCCGTTCTGCTCTTGCATAGGATCCAATTTCATAGGTTCTCTATGTCCAATCATTACTGTTTTCTGATGTATCACTTTAACAGTGTCACAAACCACAATTCAAAGGAATGCCAGATGATGTGTTTCTTGATAAAGCTACTGAGGGATCACAGCTAATCTCAATCTAGCAGTTTAAACAAAAATAGGTATGGATACAAAAGATGTACGTCAACATCTTCAACATAGTTGGGTCCCCTGGAAGATTTATGCTCAATGCAGTTACACAAATAATACATGAGATGTCATTAGAGCAACTATTAACACATTCCTGAATACATGATTATTGCCAGAATGAGTTAACACTTTTGTTAATACCATTTCCACATGTTTTACCAGATTTTGGTTTATTCTGAATGAGATCCTTTACATGCAAACGTTTGTCGGAGAATGGGAGTTGGAATTCAGACTGGGACAAGGCATGGAGAAAGGCATGGAGAATGCACTTTTAGTGAGACCACTATTGATAAGTCATGCCAATACATAGTTGACAATGTATTAATCAAGGTATCATTTGTAAGCCAAATGTCAATACACTTGTCACAAGAGCATTGTATATCATCTGAGGTCAGTGGGCTGGATGCCAGATAGTCTTCCATTCCACTTTATTAATAGAAAATACCTAGATTTGTTATATGGCATCAAAAGCACAGTGCATGTAGTATAATGAATGGATTTAGCTGACTTATATCCATTATCCGGCAGATGTACACAGAGCCTACTTTTTCTCTCCTGGTTGTCTCATTATGCAATGTTATTCCTGACAAATGTGAACCCGTTTTTCCTTGATCTTGCAGCTAGTTGAATTGAGGATGGTCACATTGTAAATAATATCTAGCTGGAAATCAAAGCTGAAATGAGTAGCATAGGACTGAATGCTTTTATCATGGAATTCATCGTAATCCTACACAGGGCACCATAATTGAAATACACCTCTTCAACGTCATATTGATAGATGTCGCCATTTCCTCCTGATCTCCTACAGCTAATAATTTGGTAGATGTGTTTTACTCACATCTGAGAATGGATTGCCAAAGTGGGTGTTGGTCAGTCTTATATTTGGAAAATTGTCCCTTTCGGATGTATTGAGCCATTTAATCTAATAGTAACACCTGGTCACCAGAGCTGGCACAATTAGTAACACCATGACTCTTGCAAAGTTGTTCATGCTAGAACCACAAATAATAGTCTGCCAGTTTCAGGGGAAGTATAAAATATAAGTTCAAGGAAAATGGTACAGCAGAACCCAAAAACTCATTGTGACAGAATGCCATCTCCCCTAATAACAGTCATATGTTTTTACTTAGAGTTTTGTATTTCATTTCGTAAACAGATGCCAATGCAAATGTAAAGTGGCATGCTCAAGAGGAGATGCGGAGCAAAGACGACCTACTCGAGGCAAATTCAATCAAAGTTCCAATTCAGGTTTTGAATGAAAACGAAGTGCATTGTAGAAGCAGGTATTGTTAGAAAAATGTAGGCTGTGCATGAGGCTTCTCAGAGGCAGCAACAGTTGTATATCTATGTATAAGAGCTTTGGACGCACGAACGGCGCCATAAAGGGAGTGTACAATACCTCAAAGAACACAACTTCTTTGAAATGAAAGCTACAAAGGATTTAATGAATAGCAACATGTTCCCTAAAAGGGACAGGAGTTTAACCGCAGTCAAGCCAGACTGGCATTCAAGAGTTTTAGACATTGATGAGTGCTTTCAAAAATGCCATATGCTCCTACCCTAGCATCTACGACTGGAATATTATCCAACTGCCCGCTAAGCTGCAATCATCGGAGTGGCAACGTCAGACTTCATTGTGTAGTTCGTGAACTGAATGTTACTTGCATAACCATTGTGTTTCTAATGCTGAAAACTGGAATAGAATTGGTTCCGCCAGAAACGTAGATGTCTCTTTTAAGCATTTTTATACCGAAACACAATATTCACAGTTAGGACTACAGAAATGACAAAAGATACAATCTGAGCATAGATTCAATAAGAAATAGATATTCCATCAAAAGGTCCCATTCTAAAACGACCCCTGTATCTAAATATAGCACACTGGGGTTGGCTTTCTGAAAATGTGCAGGTCATCTTATTCACGAAGACACCTGTGCATTTCCGGGGGCTTGGAGCAGATGATAATGTGCTGACCAGCCTCCTTACATATATCGGTACAGATTAAAGGTCCAGACACCCATTTATGATAGGCTAGCAATGCCCATGTGGGTGCTGCGAGTGCATTTCACAGTTGTGTGCCTTTATAGGACCTGTCTCTCTTAAATGTTGAAAATAGAAGAACAAAGATGCTGTCTCTGTTTGAGGGGCGTACATGCAATAGAGAGAGCGGCAGCTCATGTTGCTACAGTTGCACTAAAGTAGAAATAGATGAAAGGGTCAGAAATGAACCATCCATGCCTTGTGCATTGTCCTATACCTGTTTAAAAATGTCAATGTGGGTGACCTATCTTTTTCTAATATTTTAAAGTCCATCTCATTTGTGAATTTGGGATTCATATTGAAATTAGCTGTAAAAATAATTGTACCTTTTGGTTTGCGCGATTGTGCATGAGGGGCAAATGGATGGGTGTAACTGCCGTAAACATACCCCTTGCCTGTCTACAACTGTGTGGGAAGAGGTGACCAGGGGACCGGGTGCTGCCACCCACTCCATAATGCAGTGCCTGACAGTGCTATAAGAAGGAAGCCTTGGTCTCCCTCGTCAACACCTGCTTCAGAGGGCAACGTTTGCCACAATGAGAAACCGAACCCTTTAAAGAATGCTCAAAATATGGAGGCAAGCACTGCTGTTAAAACCAACTCTTTGGACCCTGCAACTCAGATCTTGCATGGGAGAAACGTGTATCTCAAGTTTGCCAATCAGATTGTAATTCCCCAATACCTTTGCTTCATTTTGCACATCTGCCAGAGCAGTCTTGGCTCTGCCTGCTCAGCCTAAAGCTCTGAAGCTTCCTGATATGTGTGAGTATCAGGGAGAATCCAGCATGGCGGATCAGCTTCTTATAGCCTGAGTCGAAGGAACATACGTGCCCTGTATTCCTCAAATAAACGACTCTGAAGTAAACAGCTTGTTAAAATCAATCCTGCAGTGACAAAATACATTACTAAAATGGGCAGACCCTCAACGGTAACCCACTTCAGGGAAAGGGGAAAAGTGCAAATAAGGAAGGATAAAAAAATCATTGGCTCGGGAGATTTCAGAAGAAACGGATGCGATATTGGACATTTTTGCAGAATGGGGAAGATGGAGGAGCTGAGGAGCATGGTTTGGGGATCCGGATCTAAGGAGGGTTAGTGAAAGGAGGAGCAGAGGATCAAGTGGAGGTGGTGGTGTAAGGAGGATCAGAGGAGTAGAGAATGCGTTCTGAGGAGGAGGTAGTGAGGGGAGAAGCAGATGAGCCAGAGGAGAATGTGGAAAATGGAGGAGAATAAGAGCAGGAGAAAGGGATATGATTCGAGGAGGAACTGGGGAAAGAATGAGAGGGACACTAACCATCCAAGATTATAAGATGCAGAGAGTTTTGGGAGTAAGCATAGTCATGCAGCAAAATGTCAAGGAGGTATTCGAGGAGCCAGACATTTGCCAGGTACCTGAAGGTGGAATATGGGGAGACACCCACAGATATTAGCTAATGAAAAGGCAGAAATTAGGACATTTAGACTGCTGTCATGGAACCAAGGGCAAGGGAATTGTACCAGGGATTAGTGGGATGTGGTAGCAGGCCTTAATACCGCCAAATGTGTTTAATTCTTTGTGTAAGCCACCTGAAGGAGCATCTATTAGCTGTAGGTCTATCGCCTGGTGACATCTATGAATCACTGTTGACTAATGGCTATATACTCTGGAAGAGCTCTGGACAATACCCATGGGATGAACCACCTATGATATGATATATGATATGATAATGATATGTCATTTATAACAAGTGTTTCTAGGCACAACAAGACAAGGAGGGGGAAACAGAAGGAGGACCAAACAACAATCTTATTAGGCCTTGTTTATTTCAGATAGTGGATGATGAGAGAGTTTGAGAAAGAAGATGTTTAGAAAGAGAAAGTTGGAGGTAATACATTCCTAGGCCCCAGGAAGCATGGTGGACGATGCACCAGGTCTTAAAATGGATCCTTGCAGCCACACAGAGCCAGTGGAGAGATTTCAGAGCTGGAGAGATGTGATCCCTGGGCTTGAGGCCAAGGACAGGTCTCACAGTCCTGTTCTGGATGAGTTGTAAAGGTTGAACAGTAGAGACAGGCAGATTTAGAAAGAAGTTGTTGCAGTAGTCCAACCTAGAGAGGACCATAGGTCTGGATACAGTGACTTTCTGAGGGAAAGTGTGAAAAGGCAGAATACCTCTGAGGAGGTGCAGCTGATAATGTGACTTCTTTGAGACGTCAGAGATGTGAGGAGAAAAGGAGAAGGTTCTTAGCCTCACATGAAGGAGCCGGAAGAGGCCTAAGGGTGGGCGGCCATAGAGAGAGAGAGCGAGGAAAGAAGGGAGCAGGTGTCCCGATGAGGAGGATCTCAGTCTTACTGGAATTAAGGCAGAGATCATTGGTGGCACTTCATTCCTTAATTGCGGCCAGACAGTCTGCTATGAGAGAAGTTGCAGAGGTGGCTGAGGGGAGCCTTAAGGAGAGCTGATGTCATCCGCATAACACTGAAAGTTAGATCAGAATGTAGCAATGTGGTGGGCAAGAGGTGCAAAGTAGTGATTGAAAAGCCAGGGAGAAAGGTTAGACCCATGGGGAACACCACAAGTAGATGGAGTTAGACCTGGGAGGGTTGGTCAGCGAGAAAGAATGTCAATCAGGCCAGGGCCTGACTAGTAATACTGAGGTTGTCACAGAGGCGAGGATGGCATGGTTGACCACATCACAAGCAGAGGATAGAACAAGAAGAATGAGAACAGAAGGACGATTAGAGTCAAGATTAGAGAGCATGTCTTCAGGGGTGTATAGGAGAGCCGTTTTTAATGCTTCTGGCAGCTCTGAAACCAGACTGGTGGTTGCGCAGATTCATTATGCTGATTAAGCTGGAAGATGGTCAGATTTTCAAGGAGTTTGTCCACGAAAGGAGTGATGGAGATTGGGTGATAGTTAGCCGGAGAGGAAGGATCAGCAGAGGGCTTCTTTAGAAGGGGTTGCGAAAAGGAGTGCTTAAGGGAGGAGGGGAAGGTTCCGGTGGCAAAGGAGTGATTGCAGAAATCAGTCAAGGCTAGTGCAAGGGTGATGATGTGGTCCTTGATGGTTCTGGATGAGCATGAGAGAACCTGCTTTGACAAGACTTTCATAGATCAGACTTTTATAGAAACATCATCAAGGGTGAACAAGGGAAAGGAGGAGAAAGGAGGAGGAGAAATTGCCATAGATGGACCAGGGGTGGTAGAGGAGGAGGAAGAGGAGGTAGAGGAAGAGAGAGTGGACAGGATGTTCTGGGATTTAGTGGTGAAATGAGAAGCCAGGGCCATGCATAGGGCCTGGGGGGGGGGAGAGGCAGAGACTGCAACAGGATTAGCCAGCTCCTTGTAGATTTGGAAAAGTTTGTCCAAGTTGTTAGATGCTGCAGAGAAGCAGGCTTGTATGTAGGCTCTCTTCTTAGAGAAGACATAGAGTCTGTACTGCCTTTGGAGCAGGCAGCAGGCCAGTTTTTCAGAGGGTGCACATTATGCCTTCTACTTCCTTGCAGCCACCCTACACTTGTTTTTAAGGGTAGCAAAGTCAGAATCATACCAAGTGTTGCACTTGGATGTAAGCTTCAAATGGATCCTCATGACAGGGGCAAGGACATCACAAGCGTTAGAGATAGAGGGATGAAGTCCAGAGACGGCTGTGACACAGTGTGAGTCAGCTAAAGGTGTACAAGAAGGAGAAAAAGTAGCAGCAAAAGCCTCAACTAATACACACTTCATAGGCCAGATGACCAAGAAGGTAGGTGGTAGTGCTTGATTTGGCTTGGCCTGAGGGGTAGAGAGAGAGAGTTGCCAGGAAAGGAGAAAGTGGTTGTTCCAAGAGAGAGGAGTAGTGAGAGCGTTAGAGAAGGGGGGTTCTGAGGAGATCAGACCATCCAGGGTGTGCCAGAGTCAGGCAGAGAAAAGAATAGAGAGAATGAAAATTGCAGGGCTTGTGAAAGAGCCCTGAAGAGGGGCTAGTAGCATACAGGTGGATATTCAGTTCTCTGAGGAGAAGAAGTTGAGAGGCAGAGGCAAGGAGGGAGGAGGAGAGGTCAGACCACTCAGAGAGGAATAGGGTGACCTGGCCAGGTGGCCTGTAGATAGTGGCCACAGTGAGAGAGAGGCCAGGAGATATAGAGGGCCTTCAGGCCAGGCATTAGAAGGATGAGTAGTCCTGCATGATGGTTGGTTCTTGGTTTGGAGAGGCTCTTGTAGCCATCAGGAAGGAGATTGTCAAAACCTGTGACAGAGATGGCCGTAAATCAAGCTCTTCCAGGAGACGACAGATGTCAGAGGAATGTTTGACAGCAGAGCAAGAGTTGAGAGTAGCAATGTGGAACAGGTTGCCACCTTTGAAGGACTTCTATGGAGGGGTACATGCCAGAGGTATGCCCTGCGTAAGTGTTGGGGGTGGCCGAGGATGGGCAGAGGAGGAAGGAAGAGATGGTAAGGTTGTCAGAGAGGAAGAAGAGCGAGCCAGAGAGGTGGCTGAGGAAGGAGGCAACATGGTGGCCAGAGAAGCAGCACAGGGTGCCAGAGAGGTGGCATAGGAAGGTAGGCGGCGAGGGGCAAGTAGGGAGAGCAGGAGAAGAAAGGAAGTTGATAAGGCGCAGTAAGCGTCTATCAAAAAGGATGAGATTGGTCTGAGGGCCTTGGTCAAAGTTGGTGCCATTTAAGTAGACATTAATGATGGTCTTAGAGGAGTGGAAGGGGGCCAGGGTGGCCTCACACCGGGGAAAAGGAGAGAGAACAGGGACAATATGGGGGGTCCATAGGCCTTGAGACAGAATGGCAAAGAGAATGTAGGGAATGGTCTGTCTCGAGGAAGCATCGATGTAGATATCAGCAATAGGGGGGCCTGGGTTGGAGTAGTCTGGGACCACTTAGAGGTACCAGACAGACAGACAATCATAGATCCAGAAATATTTCAGAAACAACTCATCTCTTCATCACCATCCAGACTAAGAAACTCAAAGTTTATGAGTGATCTTAGGGCAAGACCTTTAGAGACATTTTATTAATTTGGTTGAGACATGTTTCTCTCCAAGAGAGCTTGTTTTGTGTAATGTTACCAAGTCTGAATGAAGAGGATGATCAGCCCAATTGAAACTTGATGGAAAACATTTGTGTTTCCCTTTTCCACCTTTCCAAAGGAATTTAGATTTTGACAAACCTCAGTGACTTCCTTTGAAAACATTTGAAATACTGTTTGCACTAGAACTGGAGGGACGCATAGAATTTGTGGAGTTGGAGGTAGAATGAACTGTGGGCAAAGAAAACCAATCAGTGTCTGCTAAGAACCCACCAACGTAATTAAGTTTTGTTCAAGTGGTACCCTTGCTAGAAAACCATCATAATAAAGTCATGACATCACTGCCTGCGGCCACCTTGGGTCATCACTATCTCCAGTTTAAGGCCTCAAGTAGCTCCTCTTGGAACACCACTGAGGAAAAACACCTCCTCCTCGCAACACCAGGGACAATAGCAGTAATGGAATAGGCGATCAGGTGATGAAAGCGTGTGTCTTCCCTTCTCTTGTTTGGCTTAATTTTTGTGTGGAACTTCACTTCCAGTGGCCATCTTGGATTGGTGACATCACTTTCAGTAGCCCTCTTGGATCAAGGAAAGGATCAATCATGTCCTTTTTTAGAGACATGTGGCTGCCGAGGAGGTGGCGCCGAAGAGGACCCACACGTCCATCACTACCTTACCATGACATGTGACACAGGGTGTTTAGGACATGATTTCTGCCCACACCATAGAAGCTGTCTTTATCTTATTCAACAAAGTGTTATATCAAGCCGAATTAGACTGACTAAATAAAGGTCTTTCCTTTTTCCAACACAAATCCCTTTGGGATATTCCATTGAAATGGAAATGCACCAATTTATTGGAAAGATGTGTTTGCCTTTTTTCTACAGCGAGTCAGAAGACACTGAATCCTTCCAACACTTGTCTCCGTTTAAACCTCCTTCTACATTTATCCCACCAATCAAAGAATTACCAAAAGAAGTCCTCACATGTGAAAGCGTGGTTATGCATGGCATTGAGAAACTGTTAGAACGCAATCCCGTTATGAAGTACAATCTCAGTAAAGAGGAATATTTAGCTATGAAATCTCCGAAGTCTGACAATTCCATCATAGTCTAGCCTGTGGGTGGGTGCGATTGTCATACTGAACATCACTCAATATGACCAAGCAGATTTTAGACAACTCCATGATGCAGCACACTATGCTCCTTTTCAGAATGACCCTACCGCCGGTCTTCCAGCTGAGATCCTATGTATAACTGAGTCAGCATATGGGGATGGCATCATTGATTCTAATGAACTTACATTTCTGAACCCCATAAATCCCATGAAACCTGCATTTTACATGTTGCCAAAAGGGCTCAAGACACTGCAGAATCACTGAGGGCATAGACCCACAGCTGAAAGATGCTCCCACCGATGAAACATGCTTCTTCAGGTCGCTTACAAAAGGAATGAAACTAATTTGGAGGTATTAAGGCCTACTTCCTAATCCCGGTAATACCTGGTACAAATCCTTCTCTAGCCACTATAAATGTCTTCCTTGATGCCTTTTCATAAGCTCATGTCTGTGGGTGTCCTCCCATGTTCCACCTTCAGGTACCTGGCACATTTGTAGCTTCTCAAAAACATCCTTGACATTTTGATGCATGACCATGCTTACTCCCACCACTCTCCTGCATCCTATAAGCTCGGATAGTTATTGTCCCACTCATTCTTTCCCCAGTTCCTTCTCAAATCGTATCCCTTCCTCCTGCTCTTATTCTCCTCCATTTTCCACATTCTCCTCTGGCTCCTCTGATTCTGCCTTCACAACCTCCTCCTCTGAACTTATTTGCACCTCCTCTGATCCGCCTTACACCACAACCTCCACTTGCTCCTCTGCTCCTCTTTTCACTAACCCCTCCTTAGATCCTTACTCGCAAACCACACTCCTCCATCTTCACCTTTCTACAAAACCATCCAATATCACATACTTTTCTTCTCAAATCTCCTAACCAAGTGATCCATTTGTCCCTCATTATTTGCACTGATCTGCCATTCAGTATTCTCCCTGATACCAACTACAGGTCTATTACCACGGTACCCTTCCTTCTCAAGATAATTTATAGAGTAGCATATCTACAAATTCAGAACTATCTTCAAGCCAACCAGCTCCTGGGCTCCCTCCAATCCGGCTTTAGACCACAACATGGTACAGAGACGGCCTTAATTGACCTCAAGACACAAATTGATGAGCTCAACGACAAAGAAAACACTGCCATGCTGCTCCTTCTCGACCTGTCGGCAGCCTTTGACCTGGTGGACCATGCAGTTTTGTGCAAACACCTAGCATCGGCTGCCCACTTCCCGATCGAAGCCATAGCTTGGGTCCAGTCATTCCTTGACAATATAACAATGAGAATTTTCTCCACATTGTCATCGGTGGACCCAATCCAGATAGCATGCAGTTTTTCACAAGGCTCCTGTGTCTCGCCAACTATGTATAATATATTTACCAAGCCCCTATTTGACTAATTGGACAAACTGGGTGTCACCGACACGAATTACGCAGATGACAACCAGATCCTCATTACCCTCTCGGGCAACTTTGTCTCTGATACAGCCTTGGTAAATGAAATATACCTCCTCATTCAGGCATGGATGGCAACCCACCGCCCCTGCTTTAATGACGATAACTCAGAGATCCTGATTCTTGGCTCTGCTACAAACCTAAAAAAACTAGAAACCAACCAGTATCGATGGCAATATAAACACAGTAGCTAAAGAAGTGAAAATGTTAGGATTTTACCTTGACTCCACCCTAACCTTGAAAAAACAAGTAAACTCCCTGGCATCATCTACCACCTATACCTGTAAATTTATTAGATCATGCAGACCATTTCTAACACAATCCAGTTGTATTATCCTTGCCAATGCCCTAATAAAATCCAAACCAGATTATTGCAACGCCCTATACCTGGGAGCCGAAAAATACATCACTAACAAAATCTAAACACTGCAAAATAACACCCTCCTAACAGCCCTGAACTTACCTACTAGAGAACATGTATCCAATATGAGAAGAGATCACCACTGGCTAAAAATAAGCGACAGGATCCTACTTAAAACAGTCTCGCTAACTTTCAAGTGCCTCAATAACGCAGCTCCCCCGTACCTTATGGAGAGAATAGTTAGAAGAACATCAACTCGCCCCTCCAGAGCGGCTAACTCCCACTGCTTACAGATACCTAGATTCAGGTTAAGAAAAACAGGCGGAAATAGTTTCCTGGTAAAAGCTGCCCAGTACTGGAATGCACTCCCACTTGATCTTAGAATAGACCAGTCCTACTACAGCTTTAGATGTAATACTCTTAACTGGGTACGCTCCAACGACCAGCATGACTAAACCGACATGTACTTGCCTCTAAACTTCTTCTGCTCTTGCTTGTACCCCTGTATCCCGACTCTTGTACTCATGTATGTATCAACTTCACCTGATTCTCCGATTATGCAATGTATGTATGTATATATGTATGTACTCTCCACTATATAACTAAGCTTTAAGTATCCTTTGTACTCTGTTGTGCCCAGTTACCTAAGGGTTTGGTGTGCCTTCCAAATTAATAAACAAACAAACACATGTGTGAGAACTGCAGTGGAAAACACATGTTCATGTAGAAAATATACAGGGAAATGTCAGCATTGCCATGCTTTGAACTAAAAAATGTTCCACAAAATAACAACATTGTTCAGTAAAACATGTTTTTCGTGTTAAAAATGCCAAACAATATGCCACCATTGCCCCGTCAAGCACAGTTTCAAATATTTTGGTGTACATTTACTTGTAAAACACATTTAATATAGAAAGAACCCAACTATATTTCAGCATTCCCATTAAAAACATGTTGTATGTTCAAGGTGCCACCAAAATATACAAGTATCACACTGTAAATATTAGTTCATGCTACTCAGTTCTGCTTCTGTCTTGGCTGTCCCTCCCGTAGCTCCGAGCTCCAACACAGATACAAACACACTTAAACTAAATGGACTAACCTGCATCCACCAACAGCAGACTCCTCCTGGATCTGGCTTTCCGATTGTCAGCATGGTGGCAATAAGGCACACCCATACCCCTGTTCTTGGCCTCTTACATTCAGACGGGACTAGAAGCCCAGACATGCCCAGAAGGGGAGTAACATCCTAACACAAGGGGCCTCCCTTTACCCTTTATCTACAGCCCTGCAGGGAGCAAAAGATATTGTTACTGGTTTCCATTATCAGAAGGGCCTCTTGCACATTAGCCAGAGTCCTGCCATTTTGAACTAGCCCCGTCAGAGTTGTAGATTTATGCCCTTAAAGGCACTAAGCCACAGATCGGAACCTCTGTCCTTCCATTTAAGCAACTTTATTCCTGCTTCCAACAGTGAATGTTCAACGAGCCAAAGTCCTTGGAGGAAGTGTGAGGTGCAACACACATATTAGTTATTGTTGCAGTGCATCCATGTTCTCAGGAGCCTTGATTGAAATTTCGAATAACAGTGTCTGTTCTCGACGATAGATATGTATAATAGTTGTGAAGGACATATTTTGGTGTGAACAAATCCTTGGTTGAAAAGATCATCTAAAGTGACTAAGCAAATTGTGTTCATACTGCCCCCTAGAGAGTGTTGGAACAACAGAGTCTGCAATAGAATGGGCTGGTAGTATGAACACATGTGAGAAATGTGTTTCCAAAGAGTGGGGCCTCAGTTACGTTTTTTATGAAGCCCCCTGGTTCCCAAGACATAGCCAGAAGAATGTGTGCCAGGGTTAGCAACATGTTTCAAAACATGAATTGCAAAATGTTGCAGAGTAAACTGCTACAAGGCCTGGCAACTGTTTGGATTGCAAAATTGGGTCAGCTTGTTGGATAGCATGTTACTGTGTCTAATTTGCTGACGACAATGTTCATACTCACTACATGATTGGGTTGTTTTCAGTGGGACTTCACATCAGAAGATACATAACTTTGTTTTGACCAATGTTTTGGCCATTTTAGTAAATGGAGCATGTTCTGCTGACTGTACAATTAGGTCATGCATAGTGGGCTGTACTTTGGATGGTCATGGGTGATATACTAACTTAGTGAGCATGTTAGTGTAGATTGTGTTTAGATTTTTATATAGGTTATATCCAAAAGGGAACGTGGTATTAAGATGATACTTGTAATGCATTCAAATGTAGTGTTTTATGTTTTTAAATATTGTTCCTCAATGTGGGCGGGTCAAGAGCATTTTCAGTTCTAAGGAGCTGACTGACCCTTCGGGCTGTAACTTGAAAGAATTAAAGCTGTTTTTCTTCCAAATCGTGCACTCCATTATTCCTTCTCAGGATTGATTTTTTTGATTGGTTTTTGGACCTACCGTACACACTGATCTGGAATACAGCCTCCACATGTGTGCTACAACACAGCAAACATAGCCACTTGGGGCTTACTGGAGTGCACATTCAGAGTACTTAATTCACACTTCTGCTCCTTTGACCACTCAGGTGACGTATTGCAATATGCACCCCCTTTAGAATCCAAAATCATTATGGCATTTTGTGTCCTGCATAATATTGCCACACACAGTGGCTTAGCAATAGAAATGCAGCAGGGCATTCTCCCTCATCCCCAAGCACCACCCATTCCATTAGCAGGACAAAGGGCAAAGGACAGGATACATGCAACCAGCCAGTGCAAAGCTACTTCATATGAATTGCAACCCTTGTGGAACACGCGCAGCAAGGCCACATCCCTGATGGCCTTCAATGATGCAATCGGGGTAATTGAACTTGCCCCCAACAACACTCTGTGAATGCTGCTCTTGGATCCCAAACTCTGTGTGCCCCATAACAATCAAAGTATACAGCAATGTCATTGATATCCTTGACATAGGGTACCTGGTCTCACCCCCATTTGCATAGCAAATTTAGAATGGACACTTTGAATGTGGCTATGTTTGCACGATTATGGAACCAAGTAAACATTACTGTTTGCCCAGCATGCGGCATAATAGAAGAGACAGTAGTACAATATATATTTTTATGCAACCAGTATAGACATTTTAGGGTTCTGTATCTCAAACCACTTATATTTACAAAATCTGCAGACTTGAGAGCTCCATGATAATGAGTAATCTAACACAAGACCGCAATGTGGTTTATGATGTACATACATATATGCTTTGTGTTTGGTAAAGGAGATGTTTATTTTTGAAGAATGTGAATGCAGTACGGACTGAACGTGTGTTACAAGGCATCATTGTGTAAAATGTCCTGTAATGTATAAGATTGATCTCAATGTTTAATTAACCAAGAGGAAACATTGTTGTCTTTTCCTAAATGTTAACTTTAAAACTTATACTACTTATCCATGTGCACTGTAATCTTAACTTCTAATGATCGAATCACATCTATATTTTAGGAAAAGTACTATTTTTAATGGTTTAAACCATTTCAAATGTTGCCATTGCATTTTAATTTATTTTAAGTATGTAATGTAGTTTTGTAAGGTGACTAAAGGTATTGTTGATTGATTGACATAAGGTGTACAAACCAAAGTCACACTTATGTCAAGTTGGAAGCAAATGGTCAATGTGACAGTCAAAACTGTGGACATTGCAAAGCCAGCCCCATGCATACTGGCCCAATCACATGTGTTTGCCTGTGTGCCATGCCTTATGTTAAAAAAATGGCTCACCTGACTGTCATCTCCATGGCTCACCTGACTGTCATCTCCATGCTGGGTCTCTCTGTACCTTTGCTGCTGGTCCTGCTCATCACCACTCACCACTGCCATGTATGCCCTCTCGCAATGGGGAAGATCAACAGTTGTCCACTCACACTCTCCTCATTCATGTCTCCAATACCCTCAACATACCCCTTGTCCCATCATGAATATGCACACCAAATCTCCCAGAGAGCTATCTAGCCATTAAACACACACATCCAAAATTGATGTAAGGTTACATACCCCTCACTATCAACAGTCCCTGATCATATCATTGTGAACACAACTGCAACATTACACATGACACATGAGATGAGAAAGATAATTAGGCGCCCAACAACTGTACCTCACCATCAGCCCACTGCATAGATCACACATCATCCACATACATACATATGATCTGGATCATTTACCTAGATGGATTGTGAGCGTCAGGTGTTTTGCATGCCCATGCATCATGGACAGGAGTGGATTGGGAACCAAAAGTGGCCCTGGAAATAATTCCCAAAGTGGCCCCATATCACACTTCTACAGCAAGACCAGGCCCACGGTGCAGAGTAAATTACCAGACTCCCCCATAGGCCAGACCACCCTTGATCATGTAGTTACAACTTGGCCTTGGCACATGTCAGGAGATGGAAAGTAAGGCTAACCTGACAGAAGTGTAAATGTAATGCCTCACAAGAAAGAAGGTAATACACCAGCCCTCACCTAGACATGTGCACAGGAACATCCTGAGGAGACTGACTCCGAGCAGCAAGGTGTGGAGGTATAACTAGCATCACAAAGCAAATGTGTAGCTGATCAAGGAGACCTGCACACACACAATTATGTAGAACAACTCACATTTTCAGTCACAGTAACCATTGCTGTATACATTATTCATGCAAACCCTATGTGTGCCCCATCATGCAACTATTGGGATGCATATGTCACCAGCCATGAAAATCAATGACAATGCACAACCTTACCTAATGTTACTGCTGGTGTGCTGTGAATCCCTTACCACCTCCACCGAACACTTGGCCTCCGCATTTGTGCTTGGATGGTCACTGACAAGCAGAAGGAATGGGTACCTGGGAGGCAATAGGGTGCACTCAGGGAGTGTGGGCACTGGATCAGGCAAGATACCTGAAATGACATTGGTCCAGCTAAAGCAGTCAGTCTGACAGACTGCTCGTGTACACATCAATGTGGAATGGAATGTTCACCTGTATGTGGAAGGATGTAGCAGTCCACAAGGCCACATCAGTTGACTCCACTGAGCATGGCTGCATGCCCAGTCCACAGCACGAACATGTGGCCGATTTCATGAGCAGTTGACCCACTGCCCTCAACAGCACAATTGCCTTGACTTGAGGACAAAAAATAATATTACAACACACACTGTATTAGGACTAAAAAAAAACATATAGTCCACCTTGGATGGTGTAACAAAAAAGAATGAAACTATAGTACACATCGGAAGGGTGTAACAATAAAGAAGGAACACATAATCCACCTTGGACTGGGATAAAACACTCAAATCATATAGTCAACCCGGAAAGGGTTGGTTAAAAATAAGTAATATTACAAAATGTATGCTTTCTCCACTGGCTCATGGATACTAGGGTACATGAAGAAGGGGTGGTGGTAGCAAGAGGGTAGGGATGTGTCTGAATGTCCCACACACCACTATCCTCTTGTCAAAGCACCACAGTAATGACATCAGTGCATCATGCATTTGCATTTTAATAGTTTTTTTCTTCATCTTCCCTTTAATAGATTCGTCATGCCTTGCTTATTTTGAGCGCATGACATACAGAAAATACATGCACTTGCACTTTATAATTCCATGCTGCTCTGTGCATTAGCACTTTTGTCTGCCATTTTGACATTAATCTGCTGCTTGCACTTGTACTTTATCTAGTTGGACATTGTACCTGTCATCACATGTGTCATTTACTTTTACTATGCTGCTTTCATTTAATTAATTATTTGAATTTGATCTTCTTGCACACATTTCTATGTTTAACCCATGGCTTAATCTTGTTACAACATTGCTGCCTGCTTTACACACTATAGCTGTGTTGCTTGCATTGGTTCGCAACATGGAAAGCAGACTTGACACACAATAACTCTGCCACTTGCACTGTGAAACGTGTGTGATCAAGTGCTCTGCGAGCGCATTACCCAGAATCTTGTCCCGTGTATCCTATTTTTGCTGTGCTTTTATACAGTAAAACTATTCCAGCATTGTCCCTGGATTTGTGCTTACTTCATCGGCTTCCCTCGATCCTAGATGTGGTTCTCCTGCATCTGGCAGTGCCTTTTTCTGATTTGCAATTATTTAACATGGTGCCTTCCATGTAGGACCAGCACTGGGATTTCCACTTTGTTCATTGGCGTAGCTTGACCCGTTCACGCATTGTGGGCATGCTTGCCGCCTCTGGTGCTGAATTATTAATTGACAGGTATCTGCCTCAAGCACCGGCGAGAGGCAGGAATCTGCGGTGCTTGGCGTTGTGTGGAGTATGTGTGTCAGAGGATACGCGTCATAAAAACACTGGTAAGTTCTTGCTGTTGTCTTTGGCATCTCATTGCATACTATTACGGTATTGTTGCTAGGCAGTTCTCCTCACCAGCAAGCTCACAGTGGCGTCATGCTGATTAAATCTTCGCTTGCCGGTCGGACCGTTTTGAGAGCCATATATTTATTTATTTATTTGTTAACACAGCATGCAGGATACTAGGGAAGCAGCTCATCTGCTACAGGCATATAGCCTTTTTAATGAGCTTCAAGATATCTCTGCAAGACCTAATCCTAATACCTATTAACTGCCTGACCCTGCCATTAGCACGGAGTTTACTTTGATTAGAGAAATTGAGAAGTATCAGAGGAGAGCGATTTCGAAGTGGTGGGAGGAATGTTCCCTATACAATTATCTGGACGTTGGCCACGTTCCCAGGGGTCTACAGATAATGACAATGCCTTCTTTCGAGAACCAAGATCCGGCTATGCTTGTGAAATGGGGTCTTGCCAGTAGAGAGTGTTCAGCGCATTTCCTGACAATGTTGGTCAAATATGCCAAATTAGATCACGCTGTGGCCCTTAAAAATATTGAGGCTGCTGAAACAGAACTTAAGTCCATACAATTAAATGAAGGTGGCAATAAGCTCCGCTCTAAGATCAATGGCAACCTGATTACCTATGAAGATGAGGTTAAACAACACATAGGAAATGTATCCATGATAAAAATGATGATGACAATGGGAGGGTTTATACATTTGCCAAGTGCCTTAACACTCTTCGAAACATGTCCAATTCTAAGTCAGTGCCATTACAGTATAAGGGATTTGGTATTGTATTTTTCGAATCGGATGTTTCAAATTCAGAAAATGATGAGCCCATTGTGGAGCTTAATTTTTTAAGGGAAATGCAGCTTGTTTGTCAAAAAGGCAAATCCCAAAACAGAGGCAGGGGTGGCAGAAAAGGACCTATAGCAGCAGCTGGAAGTAAAACCGCTGCGGTCAACGTGGGAAAGACCTAAATCAAGACTCCCTGGGCAGATTGACACACTTTGGGGTGCGTGCACAAAAGTACATCTCACGGATAATACACAGGTCATCAACTTATCTTCCCATGTCCCCACCAACTCCCAGTTGGATCTTCCCAGGCTGGGACTTAACTTTTGTCCTTACAACGCTTTTGATTATGTGCCATCACACTTGGATTTTGACCAGTTCTTCTCCAAAATCAAATTGAAAAAGTGTTTTGCCATCAATCCAGCCAAAGTCACTAAATCCATTCCTCATTCAGGTAGAACTAATCTGCTTATTTCAGACATTGAATCGTTGACCAATTTAGCAGCGTCATGTGATTCCACTAATATCTGTTTTAGTGACTTTGATATTGATTCAGAGTGGTCTGTCTCTTCCCAACTGAAGGCCAAGTCCATGTTAAATCCCCCATGCTCACTGGGGGATGTCTGGAGGCATTTCATGACCTTTGCATCTCTGATCTGTGGAAATTGCGACGTTCAACAGTGTCATATGTATTCCGTGATCTCACCAACCCCGCCATTGTGTGAATTACAGAATTTGTCTGAGATTGTTATCAAATCATCAGACAAAGGCTCTAACATAGTGCTACAAAATCGTTTTGATTATGTGGTTGAGGCCCTTAGACAACTCAAGGAAAAAAGATGTAACATATCTGTGTCCACTAATCCTTTTCCATGGATACAATATAAATTAAGGGTGTTGGTCACCAGGTGGTGTGAGAATGGCATTTTGGATGAGGATGCTTCTAAATTTTGCGTTCCCACTTTTTATTTACAATTCCAACCATTTATTTTTTGCAAGAAATTCACAATTCTTTTGTTAATCCCCCTGGGAGACCCATTGTTACCTTGTAAGGATCATTATTGGAAAACATGTCACAGTTTATAGGTGAAACTTTGATTTATTTTGTTTCAGTTTTACAATCTTATTTACAGGACACCAATGATTTCCTCCAGCACATCCGTGAGGTCCCATGGGGAGAGGATTTGATCCTAGCCACTTTAAATGTTGTATCATTGGATACTTCTATAGATCACCATCTGGGCATTAATGCTTGTAAAACATTTGAGGAAACGCAATCGCTTTATTTTCTGCCCCATAGCACTATGATTTTGGAGTTTATTAAATCTTGTCTAGAAAATTATGTGTTTCGGTTTGAGAGTGTCTTTTTTCACCAAGCATGTGGCAAAGCCATGGGCAGTCGTTTTTTTCCCTGATATGCCAATCTGACGATGGGATAGTGGGAGGATACTTTTCTATCTGTGATCATTTCTGAAGTTTTCCCTACACAAATTGTGGCCTGGTGGAGACACACCGATGATGTGTTTGTCATTTGGAAACGGACCGAGGTTGACTGGTTTAGCTTTGTCAAAGTATGTAAAACACAAAGGTGGTATCACATATGATGAACTCTCTGATAGTGCAAGGAAAAGCAGTTCCAGGGTGTTGAAATTATTTAAAAGAAATGGCATGGATACAAACCTTACATCCACGGCATTTCATAAAACCAATAGGAGGAGAACCATGTACTCTGTGCTGATATTTTGGTAACAGGCCCTAATAAACTGGACACCAATGTATGCATCAAGGAAGGTGCCCATCTAAAAGTCAAGGTGGGCCTTAATGAAAGCAATGAAGATAAGTCCTTATCCAAACTTAACAAATGCCAATGTCTCTGAATGACTGTTCTAACATTCTGTGATGCACTGCTATAGGTGAGAATAAACCTGGGATCATTATTATTTGCTTCTGTGACAAGTCTCTTGGTATTGGGCAAATTATCTTGTTTCAGGTTTCTGGCCTGGACCTAGGCATTCTCGATCACACATTTAGAATATCCTGGCTTTAAAATGTGCAAAGATATTTGGGAACAACATTTGTCAAATTGAGTAATGACAGAACAATTCCTCCGGTATCACACAAATTCTGAGCTCAAGACCGGAGCTGGTGGGCGTTTATACACTGATGTGTGTAAATCATCATCATGCAAAGAAACAGCTGCATCAAGATACACTGTCACACAAAATCAGGCCAACAAGACTTCCAAAGGAAGAAAACATTGTCTATGCAATGCCACTAGGCTAAAATCTGGTCAGAGAAATGCTCAGAGACATTGTCAGACAAACCAGTGGCTTCCCACCAACCATCATAAGGTTGGCGTACGAGGGAGCAAACATACTGCCCATAGCGGTTCCTCGTACTTGATGAAAAAATGCATTCTCAAATAAAAATACAGTATTATTGAGACAGAATATCAACATTTCCAAAATGATAGTACTGTGTTTAAGCCAATACAAGAAATGTGCATTCAGAAAATATTTGCATGCATTCACCCCTACCAAATGATCAATGGAAGAATACAAAGTATCCAAAATGAAACCCTCCTCCCATGGCACCCCATTGATGTCATGTAAAAAATATTTGTTGTCCCACAAAAACGAAGGTAAAACAGAAACAAAGGAAATCAAAATTTCATCAATGAAGCAGAACAGAGTTTCCAACAAATGATATGATATGATATGATATGATATGATAGTTTATTTATATGGCGCCTATACACAATGTGTTTCAAAGAGCCAGATAATGTAGCAATAGGCCTCCCAGTTGGTCAAATAAGAGATTTATGGACTTTGGGAAAAACATAAATAGTGGGAATGTTGAAGAAAGGAGGGGTATGACATTTAGCCAAATCTTATTCAAGAATCCTCAACTCACACCATTTTGTGACAAATGCCACAAGATCAAATTGAATCTTGGCAAGGGATTAGTATGCAATTGCAGGTAACATGAGCAATCACTTAACTGTCTCATAGCTTCAGCCACCTAGCCTGCACGGTCTTGCAACAAAATATTGGAGCCTTTCTCTGAGGGTTTAATGCCAGCATGAGTATTTTATAACTGTAATTCTCGAAGGGACTCAGATTGGGACTGGGAAAGATTGTGATCATGTGAAGATCACAATTGCAATTTGCACAAGTCAGCTAAGCAAAATTCATGGAAAAACTCAGTACAACTTCCCACAGACATAGGAGGGTTACATTTAGACGTGCATTAAAGATGCGAGCTTCCAGGCCAATGTGGATTGATATTAAACTTTTCAAGATTAAAATTAGTAGGGTCAAAAGGGAGCTCTTCCAGGCTAGCCAAGTCAGTTAGAGACTGAACATCAGAAATAAGTATGCCAGTTCAACCTTGTTGAGGTATAGTTCTGGAAACCTTAGCTGGATTGGTAGCAACACACCTTTTTCACTTGATTTACCTGAAAATCTGATCAAAATCAAGATGATTCTGGACATAATCAAAAGCAGCACTGGGACAGAAATTAAGACCACATTTAAGAAGATCAGTCTGAGATTGGATGAGCTCATATGATGAAAGAGTGATAACTTGCATGGTATCAGGTATCATGGCTTCTTCCCCCATGCTCCAAGGTTCGTCTGCTGTGCGAATCTGTGCTTTTCACGTTGGTCCCGCTGGGTTTTCTTCCAACTGGAAAGTTGCATCCTCTGCCTCTTGCGCAGCCCCTGACTCCGTTTCGAGATTTTCCATCTTGAAACAGGGGCCCCATCTCATCTAAAAAATTCAACCTAATGGTAGGCTCTTCATGGTAGGCTCATCATTTTCAGAATTAGATACAAATGACTCAGAGGAAGTAGAAGCCACACCATTGGACTCTGCTGACTGTGCAGGAGACTTGAGAGTGTTGTGTAGAGTATCAGAACTTTTGGCAAACGTGTACACCTGCCCGGTCTCATGATCATTATTATCTCTTATGAATTTTCTGTGTTTCCGCTGCTCAATGTTTTCTTCACAGGCAATCAGATCAGCATCAATCTTACATCTCAATGTATTACCATCTTCAGGGCATTGATGGTATTGCCTTCAGTTGAATTTCTGCTACTTCAATTGATTTTGATTTCAAGGCAGCTGTGCGACCTAACTTAGCATATTTCACTAATGTCATGAGAAAATGTACAGAATATTCATGGCTAGATTGCCCCCATTCTTCCAGCATGATAGGATATTGGTTCTCGAATGCGAATGAAGGAGTAGTCATTAATTGCAAGCCCCTTGGCACATGTTTAATGTTGAGATAGTTCTGTAGCGAATGTTCCTCCCCCTACTTGGAAATCTCCCTATTTTGATATTTCTCAATTTCATGCAAGAGTGCCAATTCTTTACTGATTACTGTGTCTGTCTGTTTACTGAACTGGTGGCAAGTCCACCCGATAAAACTGCTAATCAAAAAGAGTGTGAGCCTGTAGCAGACAAGCTGCTTCCTGAGTACCATGCATGCTGTGTAAATTCAGAAATGGTGCAGAAAGCACCCACTGTAGCCCTTGCATGCAGCCGATGGTAGAATGACAAAGCTGCAAACAACAAACTGGTGAAGGGAAAAATAGGAGCAACAATGCTGTATCAGTGCACACAATAAACTGAAAGATGTCTGTCCACCTGGATGCCTGTCCACCTGGATTACCATGATATGCGTCCTCCCACATTTGTTTCAAACTCTCATGGGTGCTAGCAAGGAATACCCAGTTTGCATATGAATATGTCACCAGAGGCTGCGCAGTAGGTCACCAAGGTGTAAATAAGTCTACCCACATGAGAGTGGAAGGGCCAACAATGGATGGATGGAGCTCTGTGCTAAATTGCTGAGCCCCTACTCAACTTCATTCATGCCTTCTTGAAACATGTGGCAGTATCACATGTTCTCCTTCTGACCAAACATGCATGAAGGTCATTGTGCTGCCAGAATCCCCATCAACCCCTTCACCATATTGGCCAAATTTATATTTGTTGTTGAACACACTCACATGCATCTTTACTATGTGGGAGGAGAGTGCAACATGGATATGACCAGTGTGTACTTGCATGACCAAACAATAAGTGACACTCCAAATGTGGAATCATCATCAGTCAAACATTTTTGGGACAACCACTACTTTAACTTCTATCTGGAACACACCCTCATGCAACTTCTCACTGACATTGTCACTCACCCATGTCCGCTGGCTGCCAGGGGCATTGAATGGATGATTCTGACATTGTCCACTGCTTAGTTTCATTCCATGTGCGTCAGCATGTTCTATCATGTTGCACTGTAAACAAGCAGGGCACTGCAAGTGTGTACAATGAGGAGATGTGTGTTGCAGAATATTAGCACAAATAGGTGTATTAGCATTGCTAAAGAATTCTAAATAGAGTAATGTGTGCTGTAAAATCAATGTCAGTTGCCAACGTAGTGCAGGCATATACCTTCTAGAATACACAACAGGTAATGGATGGGTCCATGGGTGCATTACTGTAATATCCATGCAGGGGTGGCAGGGACCACTACCAACAGTACTACAGCATGTGATAACATAACATGCTGAGATTATGATACATATCAAGTAAATATGGCACTCACCTGATGGGGCTGCATAGGTGTTTATGCTTCCAATCTCATCCACTTTCTCACTGCTTATGAGGTCACTGACAATCTCTTCAAATGGAGTTCACACCTCAGCATGTGGTGATCCACCTCCAGTAGCCTGGGCAGAGTCCACAATACTGTCAAGCTTCTCCTTGGTCTGCCGCACAAGGTCTCCATCCTCTTGCAGACCTCTTCTGTAGTTCCTCCCTCTAACCAAAGGCATTAACCATGTCTGTGACCACCCGCCACAACCTCCAACACTTGGTCACAGGAAGGGTACTGCCAGCCCAAGGGTATATGTTGACCTGGTGTTCAACAATGTAATTAATGAGTATGGTTAGCTCCTCCTCTGAAAAGTGCCTCTTCTTGGTGGCCCTTTCTTCTTCACCTGTGCCTCTTCGTGGCGTGTTGCCTGTTCACGCTCTGCAGGCTGGCCCCTCTTAGCCCGAGTGGCCTTTGGTGGTGCAGGGGCACCTGTAGGCTCATCACCACATTGAGCAGGTGGACTCTTCTTCTGCCCTCTTCCAAGTCCTTGTCCTCGTCCTCTCCACGGAGCCCTGTCACTCATACTGCAAGCGACATTCACTGCAAACTGCAGGCCAATACAGGCACAAAACCTGATTTGTACCCCTGAGTTTTGCCTCTTCTGTGCACTTCAGGAAATTGGTGTGATACACCCTATTTATCACTCCCTCAATATTCACATGGTACCCCCTAAGTATCGCCGTTTCTGCACCTGGAAGGGAACATAATTTACAGGCTTAAGCACATATACACACTGTGTACTCCGATTTTCTCACGCTGCCTTGTGCATGAATTGAAGAAACCTTTTCCTTTGTGTTACTCCTGCCTTGTGCCATACCTTGCCTCCTCCAGCTATATTTCGCCTCCAGACCTCAACATCTCCTGCTGCTCACCTCTAACAATGACTTGGAGTGCCTGGTATTCCCCCCTAGCCTGTTCCCCTGTGTCTATTTTGTCAGGATATGTGACAACCTCATCTGCCATATTAGAAATTACACACCTCAAAACCACCATCACTGCTCCACAGCACACATCATCAGGGCCCAGATTCAGCCCACCAGACTCAAGTGCATAATTTCTGGAACATCGACCAGCACCCACAAGGCGAGACTGATGGCCATCAACTTCATTTCTGCAGAACTGGGCAACCTGGGTGAACAGGTCCTCACCTATTATGATGCCATCTTCGATCACGAGAAGCATCCTGGGAAGTGTGGGTATCAGAAGATCTGGGTGGACATCACGACTGCCAAAAACGAAGAGGGGGTAGCAATTGATACGGTGGACCACACTAAGAAGTGCTGGAACGACCTCAGGGTATGGAGCCAGGATCCATGTAAAGGTGAAGATGCCACTTGAGGCAGGTGCTTCCGTAGAGATGCACTCTGAAGGCCACCATTGGGTGTCACCCCTCCAAGTCCAGGACCTGGAGAAGGATTGTAATGTAAAATTAGTTGTTGTCATGTGTTGTCATGTGTGTGTGGCCCCACATCAATTTGCTATGTACACATTTGCAAGTCTCAGCATTGTGACTTGTCATTTTGCTTTGACTTTTGAGACTCGATTCCTTCTGATTTCAGAGCATGTGCTGGTGCATGTGTGGCAGTTGCTTGTTGACTCATGCTACTTATTAATTATTTGTATGTCCTTTCTTACCTTTTCCACAGTTGCTGTGGCTGGAGAAGAGGGTACAAGCTGTGCTGTTGAACTGCAACCCAGGGACAAGGCCTCCAGACACAGACCCAGACCCAGACCCTGGTCATGCCCAGGTGCTTCCACCTTTTCTGAGAGCGATATGCCTATGGCGGCATCCCATACATCTGGCAATGCTGCTGAGCGGGGAGACCCAGGATTCGAACATTGTGGTGCACACCTTGGTAGAAGTCAGACAGGGTAGTGGTGACATTGCTACAAAGGGGCCCGAAGCCATGCAGACCTCATTGGAAGTATCTGGGTTGATAGATGAAGAGAAGGAGGAGGAGGCATTGGAGGTCTGCCCACAATGCCAGGTGGGGCTACAGATGGGGATGTGTAGGCTGCATACCTGGTCCTGAGACAGGAGGCTGTGCAGTCCACAGTGGAGAGGTCAGCACAATCTCCTGTCAAAGGGCCATCTGCTCCAATACTACCCACCTTCACTGATGCCTCCACCTAGGCAGAGGTCACACTTCTGGCCGATGTGGCCATCCAGTGTGCAGTGCTGCCACTGCTGACATGTGGCTTGAGGCAGCAGAAATCTATGTGTTTTGCTGTGCAAGCATCTCATGGGATTCTTTTAGGGCATCACAGGCAGATGTACCGCCTCTTGTCCCAACTGACAGCAGCACAGCTATCAGGCAGTCTCTCTGGGCAGGTCACTGCAATGGCCTCTGCCTCCTCCTTTTCATCTGTGCACCAGCCATCTTCAACTGAGACCTCCCTGCCAGCTACCGCCATGGCCTCCTGTGCCTCTGTCCCACTATTGGCCAGTCTGTAAGTGCATGAGGAGTCCCTAGTGGAGGTGGAAGTTCATTCCATGGGAGATAAGGTGGGCCATAAGCCTGCCCAGGAACCTACAGGGGAAAAAGCTATGGAGGAACACCAGGCACTCGAGGGAAGTACAGGTGCTGTACTCCCCTGATGCAGACTGTCATCCAGTTGGAGGGAGTACCTACACCACAGACATATTGCCAGGTAGAAGTAGATGTTGACAGTGAGGAGGCAAATCCTGGATGACATTCACAGAATTAGGAGGCAAGGCGGAACACACATGGTACAAGTGAGTCAGGAGGTGGTGTCGACCCAGCTGCAGTTTGTGAGGCAACAGGAGGAAGAGATGCAGCGGAAATATGATTCAGAAATATCCAGGACCAGGGCAGAAGTTGGGGAGAGGTTGGTGCAGATGTAGACTGCCATCCTAGAGGATATTTGCAGGGCAGCTGAAGCAATAGAGCACAGGATGATGGAGGCCCTTCAAACCTTCCAGGAAACTATGGAGGCCTTCCTGCAGGAGATGGAAGTGAAGGGTAAATCGGCTTTGCTTGAGGCATTGTCAGAAATAGGCATGGACTAGCCTGCTGACTCATGTACAAATAGTTCCCTAGTTGTAGGTTTTCTTTTGTTATAATTAGTTTTGGAAGGACTATTTATGTGTTTGCATTCTTGTACGTAGTTTTGCATCAATAAAATTTAATTGTGTTATTTAACACCACAGTTTGCCATCTCTTTATCCGCGTGCAGCTTTTGTTTGTACATGATCTCCAACTAGGTATGTCATATGGCTGTCATGTGTGTTTAGGCATACTCTGTGGGCCATGTTGATGCTGGGATATTTTCTGGGGGACATGTTTGCATGCTCCATGCAAATGTAATGTTTAGTTTGATGCCTTCATGGCCAATGTCAATATTTGGACAATGGTAGATGTGGGGAGATGACATGTTTGGGGTTGCATGTATTTCACATCTTTGTCATTCACATCTGTTGCTTGAAGACTTTTATGCTTTGCAGTAAAGGCATGTATGTCATTATTGTACAGGTGTGCGTGGGTGTGTCTAAAATGTATGTTATGGTTGATATGGCACTTCCTTTGCACATGTGTTCATGGGGGTTGGGTCGTAGTGTTTTTTTATTTTAGGTAGGCATGTTGGAACTACTTTGATTGACTTACCCATATGGACTTGCAGTCATGTGTTTCACAAGTAGAGAAGGGAGCATCAAAAGTGTGGAATTGGCAAGGGATGGTTGGCTGATGCAGTTTATGGTGCAGGGACATTGCATGTTTTCTGTCAGTGTATCAGTGTTGGTTGAGTTTAGTTTAGTTTAGTTTAGTTTAGTTTATTATTTGTATAGCGCCGCCTGGCCCTGAGGCATCCAGGTGCTTCAACAAGGTTACATAGTTTGACAATGAGGTACAAAATTAAATGCAATCATCAATACATGCAAATTATTTACATAGCAGAGCATGTTCGAGTCATAGATAGATGTACAGGTAAGGCATAGAGGGATATAGGAGAAGGAAGGATATGTACAGAGGGTAGGGACTTGGGTAGTCCTGGTTGGCGTTGGGCATGTCTTTTAGCTTTCATTGGCAAGTAGCTATGCTTTGGCTCAATTTCTGAAGCGGTGAAAGGATGGTTCAGCTCTGAGGGTGGTGGGGAGGGAGTTCCAGAGCTTAGCTGCGAGTACGGTGAAACTAATGCCGCCTGCTTTTTGTAGCTTGAACCTGGGAATGTTTAATGTCTGTGTTGAGGCTGATCTGGTTGGGCGGGAAGGTATGTGGATCGAGAAGTTGTCTGAGAGGTATCTAGGTGCTTGGTTGTGTAGACACTTGTGTGTGAGGGAGAGTGTTTTGGAATTGATTCTTTGAGGTATGGATAACCATTGGTTAGAACGTCTGATGTTTGATATGTGATCATGCTTGGGTAAGTTTACTGCTGACCTGAGTGCGTTATTTTGTATTATTTGCAGTTTGTTAAAGTTCTTGTTGCTCGTGCCCAGGTATAGCGTGTTGTAGTAGCCAACTTTTGAAAGTACAAGTGCTCTGGCTAGCGTGATACAGTTAGGGGTCGAGAGGTAGGGTCTGCACGCGTTAATAAGCTTGCATGTGTAGGCCGAAGTGGATGAGATAGCATTGATTTGTCTGGTCAGTGTGAGGGAGGCTTCAAGATAAATCCCTAAAGTTTTGACATTGTTAGAGACCGGGATGATGTTGCCGTCAATAGTGAAAGCCTGGTATGATTTGTTGAGGTTGTTGAGTCTGGCTTGGGATCCTGGGAGAAGAAGTTCAGGTTTGTCGTCGTTGAGGCATAAGCCGTGATTGGCCATCCATTCTTGTATAATGGAATATATGTTATTAAGTATGGAATTGTCAGTGTAGTAGTCGCCGGTAAGTGGGATGAGTATTTGGGTGTCGTCTGCGTAGTTGGTGTAAATGACACCCAGTTGCTCCAGTATGTCAAATAGAGGTTTTGTAAAGACATTGTAGAGTGTGGGGGAGACGCAAGAACCTTGTGGAACACCACAGGTGACAGGGGCTGGTTCAGCGGCTGCCGAGGGGGCGAAGACCCTCATGGATCTGTTGTTCAAGAATGACTGGATCCATGCGTTTGCTTTGTCAGAGAAGGTGGCTGCTGAGGTTAGGTGTTGGCATAGTATATTGTGGTTTACCAAGTCGAAGGCAGCAGAGAGATCGAGGAGTAGGAGGAGGGCTAGTTTGCCTTTGTCTTTGAGGTTATCCATTTGGGTCTTGAGGTCGATGAGGGCTGTCTCTGTACCGTGTTTGGGTCGGAAGCCTGATTGTCTGAGTCCTAGTAGGTTATTTTTTTCGAGGTGGTCCTGGATCTGCAAATAGGCCGCTCTGTCAAGGATTTTCAGTAGGAAGGGGACGGTGGTGATGGGTCTATTGTTTGTAGGAGTGTTGGGGTCTAGGGTGGGTTTCTTGAGGAGAGGTAATAACCAGGAGTCCTTTAGGTTATTGGGTACTATGCTGGATGTGAAGGAGGAATCGATGAGCAAGGTAATGAACAGGGCAAGATGTTTGGCTGCATCTTTGATGATCGGGGCTGGACAGTTGTCTCCTTGACATTTCGAGGGTTTGAGTGAGTTTATTTTATCTTCAACCTCTTTGATAGAAATGGTTGGGAACTCCAATAGATTGTTCTTGGCTTGACTGGTGGTATTGGTAGGTGCTGTAGGGTTGTTTATGGGGTTGAGGTTTGCTTTTTTGGACTCGATTTTAGATTGTAGCATGGCGATTTTGCCCATGAGAGCTTCTTGTATTTTAGTGCACCAGGCAATATCTTTGGTGCAGGTTTCGGGTATGGGAGAAAGAGACTCGAGGTCTCGAAGGATGTTAAAGAGCTCTTTGGTGTTGGATTTGGCTTTGCTGATTCTGTCATTGTACATGTTTTTCTTTGTATGATGGAGGTCTTGTAAGTGATGGAGGCTATGGAATAGGATGTTTTGTTGTTGGTGGAAGGAGACTGTTTCCAGTCTAGTTCTGCTTGTCTTTTGATTTTGTGGAGAGTTTTAAATTCAGGTGTGAACCATGAATTGAGGTGTGCTCGTGGTTTGGATTTTCATAGTTCGAGGGAAGCTATGGTGTTGCTGGCCTTCGTGATGGTTGAATTGTATAGGTCTACTAGGTCAGTGGGGTTAGTGAGGGTGGGTGTGAAGTCAAGAATCGGTTGGAGTAATGGGATGAGTTTCTCAATTGTAATGTTTTTGCTATTTCTTGTAAATGAGGGCGGTGCAATGGGCAGCTGTGTCGGTGTTTGTTTAACTTTATTGATGGTGAAGGTGATAAGATGGTGGTCGGTCCATGCACATGGTATGTTATCGAGGATGAGTGTGTTGTAGTTTAGGTCTGCAATCCAGTCAAGTGTGCGGCCTTTGTTATGTGTAGGCTGGGTGACATGATGGGTGAATCCTAATTCGGAGATAGTATTTACTACAACGCTGGCTTTGTCATCTTTCTCATCATTAAAGTCCAGGTTGAAGTTGCCGAGAATATGTATTTGTGAGTTGGGTTTGACATTCGTGGAGAGTAAAAGTGCTATGTCTTTGTTGAAGGAGGAGATGGGGCCAGGTGGTCTGTATATAAGGTGGATAGTGATGGTGCTTGAGTGGGTGGCAGATAGTTTAATGGTGAGTAGTTCGGAAGATGATAGGGATTGGTTTGATATGTTTCTTATGTTGATAGAACTTATGATTGCTACTCCTCCACCTTTGGCGGATTGTCTATCCAAGCAGTAGATGGTGTAGTTATTAGGAATGGCTAGTGCTAATGTAGGTCCTGAAGCTGCATGGAGCCAAGTCTCGGTGATGGCTAGGAAGTCTAGATTGTTAAGCGAGATGATGTCGACAATGTCTAAGGCGTGGGCGACTAGGGATCTTGCGTTGATTAGAGTGCCTTTGATCATATCAGTAGTGTGTTGGCTCGTTTTGCCATTGGAGAGGCGAGTGGGTGATGCAGAGGGATCTGGAGTGATCTGATCAGGGGTAGCCTTTGTATGTGTAGTGTGAGAGGTTGTTTTGTGTTTTCTTAAGTTCAGTTCTGTGTTGGTCGAGGGCGCTGTGGTGTGGGTCCTGGTTCTGAGACGGTTGCGTCTTAGTGTGCTTGTGCAAGGATACAAGTTCAATATGAAGTTGTTATTCAAGGTAGGGATGCTACACAGGGGGTCGAGCATTGTTCCAAGGATGGTGTCTGATTCGGTCCTTGAGGTGGTTTGGCTGTGTCTGGTTGGGAATGGAGAAAGGTTGGGTAGGAAGGGAGTGGGGCATGGGATGGGATGGTGCCTATGGCAGACTGGCCTGCTGAGGCCATTGGGGTGTGACATGAAGTATGCTCCTGTGCATGGTAAATCAATAGGTACTAGGCAGAAGGGAAACATAATGATGATGAACCAGGCTGGCATGGTTGTTGCGCCAGGATGTGTAGGTACATGAGATCTAGATGCAGGTTTTGCTATGATGGTAGGCAATATAGGCTATAACACTGTTAGGTAATAGGCAGGGAGTCATCTAGATACAATTCGAAGGATATGGGCATAAAATGCAGGCTTGAGGCGCTTTGAGTAGCAAGAGAAAAAGTGTCACCTAGATGCAGTTTTCAGGATAAGGGCAACGAATGCAAACTTTAAAGCACTTTGAACAGCAAATGACTGGGGGTCACCTAAATGCAGTTTCAGAATATAGGCAATAAATGCAGGCTATAAATCACTTTGAATAGCAAGTGACTAGGGGTCACCTAGAAAATAGGCAAAAATGCAATGTAAATGACTAGCAAGGGAGAATGATCACCTAGGTGCAGTTTTCAGGATAAGGGCAAAGAATGCAAACTTTAAAGCACTTTGAATAGCAAATGACTGGGGGTCACCTAAATGCAGTTTCAGAATATAGGCGATAGATGCAGGCTATAGTCACTTTGAATGGCAAATGACTAGGGGTCACCTAAATGCAGTTTCGAAATCTAGGCGATAAGTGCAGGCTATAATCACTTTGAATAACAGATGACTAGGGGGTCACCTAAATGCAGTTTTCAATGTGTTTTGGAATGTGTATCTGATGGTAGCGATGTGGGGAGACATTTGGAGATAAAAGGTATGTTTTGTGATGGTGTTTTGGGTATTTTAGATAAGATGGGTACTCATTTGTTTCCTGGCCAGATGTTCCATGGAGTGGGGATGTCTGATGTTTCTGTTGGCAGCTCATTCACCTCTGGCCATTCCCTTCTTAGGATTTACATTTGTTTCTTGGATGCTACCACAGAAATTTGGGTAGCTCTTTGGCACTTGCTTGTTCATGTGGATGTGCTCCCAGTTCATAAACAGGTATTGATTATTGGTATTGGGGATAAGGAGAAGTGATGTGGTCTCACTCTGATTCACTGGGCTACACACCTCACATCCGGACTATGTAACCTGAGCATCATTGGACAAAAATGTAGCTGCTTTGGGGATTTAGTTGGCATTTAGTTGTGTGTTGTTGTGCAGCGAGTGTGATCCAGGGGGAAGCCATGGATGAGCTCCCTGTCCTGGATCCACCAGCAATGCTTCCAAGTGATTATGTTGAAGGAGGATAACTGCCAGGTGTAGTTCATGGAGAGACCAGCAGAGTTGAGGAAGGTAAATACTCCACAGTGAACTGGGCCATGGGTGTTCTTGATGTATAGCTGGCAAGTGTTGATGGGGTTACAATGATTGTAAGGCTGATACCACCATCATACTGAGCAGGGCTTGCAAGCCTGGTCATCACCTTGTCGGGACAGTGAACAGGAGAGGGTATCCATTAAAGTTGGGTATTTGACTGTACCCTTTTCCCAACAGATCATGGTCTGTGCTAGCATACAATTTTGTCTGTTTAGGCAACACGATTATTACATCTGTGGGAGTCTGATTGTTGTGTCCCGGCGTGCAAGGGGTTTGAGGGGATATCCAGTAAGCTGTTATCAGGCAAGTGTTGTAGCCAAATGACACGGGAGAGTATGTGGTTTTGTTAGGTGGACTAGGAATTCATCATGGACCTCTGTAAGCAAGACGGTTCAATGGATGTTGTCAGACATTTCAAATTGGATCCAACTCTTAGTGTCTGTACTGTGCATTGAATGAGTAATTTTGGGTGTTGGGGTGATGTGTATTTGGGCTGATTTTTTTGTGATGTGGCACCTTGGTGGGGCAAGTACTGTGTGGGTGTTGAGTGGATGCATAGTGATGCAAATTTTGTGGTGCAGTTTAGTGGGGGTACTAGGACGAGGGCAGACTTGAGGGTGCTGCCTTAATGTAGTGGGCTGTTGCGCTGTTTAGTGGGGTTACGTGGGTGTGCCTTAATGTAGGGTGCCGGGCACAGTATTTTGGGAGTATGTGGGTGCTGTCTTAATGTGAGGTGCCAGTGCACAGTTGAGTTGGGGTATGTGGGTTTAGCCTTAATGTAGGGGGCTGTTGCACAGTTTAGTGTTGGTGCATGGGTGCTCCTTAATCTGGGAGCTGGGGCACAGTTAAGTGGGGATACTGGGACAAGGACTTCTTGGTCACAGAAGAGGTGTAGAAGTAATGGTGATTGCTGGTAAGTAATCCTTAATTACTTATTTCCATGGGTCTGGCGCAAAGGTTATTCAACAGCACTATGTTCTGGCAGCACATTTGTTCTGTGCAATGTTCTGGATCATGCTAACAACTTAGCGCAAACGCATCCCTTTTTTTGTAAATGGGGCTCTCACTGTCCACAAGTGATGTAGGCTGTGCTTGGACTTTTATCACTCAGGACACAGTCTAATGTTTGGTAGCTTAAAAGAATAAGGGCACTACCTCTTCCATGCTGATGTGCCAGTCACCAATGAATATAACACACTTCAGTGCACGGTACCACTTCACACATACAATTTTGAAACACTACATGGAAATGTATCTTAATGTTCAATACAAAGCTTTCCACTAAATAAAAAAATCAATATCTATTTTTTGTCAATACCTATTAGGTCGTAGTTAATCAATCACTAGAGGCACCTAGTGCCATATGGCACTTTTTAAAAATCCCAATTCAACTTAAATGTCCCCTGTCTGCTTGTTGCTTCTTTAAAAAAAACAGCACATGCTTTCCTGACAGACATTCTCTGTTAGAATGTTTTTTTCGTTGCTTCTATAAATCACCAGCAATCTTTCCATCAGTGAACTAATTATGTTGACAGCCTCAATCATTCACACTGCATTTATTATCTCATATTCGAGGGTCTTTGCTTCAAGCACACATCCCGCTAGCTTGATGAGTGTTATCAATCTTGCTAACAAAAGGGAAGTTAGAGATGTCGTAATTCCAGAAGGAAGTTGTGGATGACAAATTCATCAAAGAAAATGAAAGTGCTTTCATCAGTAAGGCTATTTAAATGTGTAATATACATTAAAAACGAGAACCCTTTAGAAAAACAGCCAATACATGTGTTGCAAAGTGCCACATTTGGTAGGTAACTTGATTCTGTTTAAAATACATTTGTATAACTGAGCAGATATTGAGAAAGTATATTTCTTAACAAGAACAGTATTTATAACAACATACGTCATGCACTCTTATTATTGTTCAAACAATTGCTCGAACTGTTATGCACTTTCCATGAACATGGGCCTCATTACGAGTTTGGAGGTAGCCGTGCCGTTTTTAGCGGCATGACTACCTCCAAACTCGGGTCCGGTTCCTGCAAAATGGGATTTACCGGGCAATTCCGACCTTGGTGGGCCCGGTAATTCCCTTTCGCGGGACACAGGCCCGGTACATCCCCATTCCCATTGAGCCTCTATAGGGCTCAATGGGAATGGCCCTATAGGGATCAATGGGAATGGGGAGGATGCTAACAATGGGTCCGTTAATGACGGGCCTGTTGTTAGCATCCTGGTCTGCTAGCGGGTCCCGCTCTGCACATCCGGTCTGACCAGGCATGAAGAGCGTGACCCGCTGCAGAACTCGTAATGTGGCGGCCCGGTATGAACGGTGCCGGTCTCTTACCGGCACCGTGCATACCATGGCCGCCACACTTGTAATGAGGCCCAATGATGAGATTTATATATGTAAGTCCCATTTTAAGTTGAAAGACTGATTTAGCCATCACCCATTGGTATTTGTAACCTGAAATGATTATACTAAATAGCGCAACAGGCCTCTGTCCACAGAAATCGCCAACCAATACTTCCTGATGATACCAAGAAGTTGACGAGAACGAGGACCTTATGAGTGCAGTGACGAAATGACACCTGGAGAGATCCAGCTTTTAACTGTCACTGTGGAAGCAGTCAAGGATGGCTTGCTTTCTCCAAATGTCCCTGAAGGGTAATGCTTGGGTAACACTGTCAAGATACCAACTCGACCTACAATAGTCATCTCTCACTAATGGTCAGTGGAGAGTGCAAAGTATGAGGTCTGTTAATGGCCTAGAAAATAGACCACAATTACCACAGTACATGTTGCAGTGATGAAGCCGCGGTAAACCACATTCCACCCAAATCATGAAACTCCAGCACACCATCTGTGCTGTCAACCCGAAGAAAAAGCTGTGCAATCAGTAGGAGAGGAGAAATGAACTGATGTGATGAGGCCCACACATAAAATCATAGACAAACTGTAGTCTGCGTAGTCTACTTGGAGGTGGCCTCTGACAAAGCTATATGGCACAATGCAACTTGCTGGTAGGCGCCTATGTTTGGGAGTAATAGGGGGCATGAACCCACTGCTCACCAAGCAAAGCCAAATGCACTGGGATAAGAAAAGTCCATGATAACCGAGGATCAAAAAAGGGAGGTGAGGTAAGAAGCACCTAATTTGCAACCCCTCCTTGATAATTGCATATAACTTTAATCCCCTTTTCAAACTCTTTCGCCCAGTCCACTGTCAAGGAGACCCAAAGGGACTCTGAGACAGTACTGACAAGACAACTCCCTAGTCTTCCATAGGTGCTAGAAAAGAGGGGGGGTTACTCTGTTGTTGAAAAGCTACCTAGAGCATCAGCCCTAGGCAAGTCTCAAGGGATCTTCAGCCATTATACATTTGATAGTTATGCCCTAATGCAAAAGCAATGCTTTCTGAAGAGACCCCCAATAGCACAGAGGTTAGATTGAGGAGTTGCAACTTAAAATCCACTCATTGGCTTGTAGATGCTCAATCTCCAAGGTTGAGATGTACATTGGTAGGAAATAGGTGGATATATTGTTTTACTGTTATAAATAGGTTAGATATTTTTTTCAATTACAAATGACTCAGAGAGAGAGAGCAGCACCTATGTTTATCCCAACCAGCAATGCTTATTTCCAGATGCATATTCATCCATTACACCATGGAAAGCTATCTCTGAATGCAAAAGCACAGAGGTTAAAATGTGGTTTTACCAATGGCACGGTTGTCAGTTCAAGTCCACACATTGGCTTAAAAATGTTCAACTTCATATTTTGAGCTACACGCCGTGATTAAATAGGCCACAACAAAACACAAGAAGTGATGGCTGGAAGGTTTAGAATCAATCTGAACCATTGGCATTGCTCTGGGCAACCCTTCAGACCATCGTTCTTTACCTGCCAAGCCATTACAGAAGGGGAAATACCATATGTGAATCAGGCTTGGTCGCACCCCAAAAGTGGCTGTCCATCCCGAACTGCTAAGTCACATCCCTTCTGCACGAGACCACAAGCATCCCCAAACATGTTTCAGCCTTGTTGGGCCTCATCAGTGAGGAGTAGCTTGGGTCTCTTGGCCCAGCAGGCATGGGACCAACACTTGGGCATACCCGTCCCACTCAGGGTGACTTTAACAAAACACAAGAGCTGACAGCTGGAAGGTTTAGAATCAATCTTAACCACAGGCATTGCTCTGGGCAACCCTCCAGACCACCGTTCTTTGCCTGCCAAGCCATTACAGAAGGGGAAATACCATATGCAAATTCAAGACCCTCTGCATCATTCTCAAGGCTTTCTGGAGCCTGTAACCCTGCTACATATAGCCCTCTCTGCCTAAAAACCTCCCTGCTACAGCCTTCGGTCCTCTAACTCAACTTTCTGCAGATCAGATGCTTTTCCAAGCAGAGTTTGGGAGTAGATCTCTCTCTTCCGCAGGAGACTCCCATCTGGAATGGCCTCCCTGCCCCTCTCAGACTTGAGCCGGACCTCCTTAAATTCCCTTGAAGGTACTCAAGACACTCCTTTTCTCTTCTGCCTTCCCCCTACCCCTCCCCTGCTAAAGTCCCTCTCTGCCGTATTTGACTGGCTACCTGGTTCCTTCTGATTCATACAGGGCACCAGGCCCTCTTTGCCCTGTCTACCCCAGCACTGGGTCTCACCTGCACCAGCTTGGTTCGGCCTGCTCCTCTTCTGAGCCCATCCAGTCCTGTCCTCGCACTTAGCATGTGGACACTCATTCCACTCCACTTGCTGCATCCCCCTGGCACTTGTCCACCTGGTCTCCCCTTAGCACATGCCTAGCCCAGTGCCTCTGTTTCCCCCTTTCAACCTCCCCTCAAGTTCTTGCTCGCTCTCCACTCAGACCTCCCCTTCCCCTGCACTTATTGTTACTGCACTTGCACGATCCAAATGACACAAGGCCTAATAGGACGGTTTTGTTGTTCTTCGCCCCTGCTCCTTCCCCCCTCTTTGTTTTGTTTTGCCTTGAAACCTTGAAACACCATTTGCTGTATAAGCGCATTATAAATTCCCAATAAATGAATAAATAAATGCATGTCAACAAGAAGGCCCAGTCCGGCGGCGCAATTCATTAATGCAGCTATGCAAGAATGCACAATCAGGTGGTGCAGTTTGTTGACTTGACTACACCGTACTGTCGTGTACGCATTGGGAAATTAGACTGCAAGCCGTGCTTACATGTCTACAAATAACATATGGGTGCATGTACAATATCATCCAATCGGGTGATGCAGTATTTTAATGCTGCTAGGCCCAGGTGCAATGACATACCCGCACGTATGCCATCGACCAACCAACGTGCACGCTGGGTGTTAGGGAGAATTCTCAAAATGTGCTAATTCCTCTTTACCTTAGAGACCCCCAGCTCTTTTGCTGGACTTTGGGACGTTGTACTTTTTAATTCTGTTTGTTTGCTGTGTTTGTTTCTTTGATTATGGAGTTTTAGACAGCTACATAGGCATCATCCTTTCATGTGTGTTACACAGGACCCTCATTGCAGTGACACAGTGAAGCATTTTAGTCTGTCCCAAGGTTTAAATACCTTATCTGGGATAAACTACTGTTTCCCAGAGAAAGTAAAGTTACATTAACTTAACAGGTCTTTTTAAATTCCTAGACCCAGCACACCCTATCTTACAATAGAGTGCTGGAAGGGTTACTTAGTAACCCCTATGTCTAAAAACTCATGTAGCAGTCCAATGCTACCCTTTCCTCTCGAAATGGCTGGTGGCTGCGGTTTTACAGCAAACTACCAAGATTGTTCCTGACCGCGAACACCGGTAGCGTTAAATCACGGGAGCCATGTTTTAAAGATGGCATCTGAGCTTCCTTTGTTTAAACCGGTCCTGGTCTTCTTTTTTCGCCATTTGTTTTTGGAAAGGTCCTTCTAGAGTTTGTGCATGCCAAACTAGGTTTGGTCCCTTTGTTCCTATGCCTTTGGAAGGCTTCAGGACTGAAGACCGCCCCTTGCACCTGAGTGTCTGGAGTGGGAAAGGAAGTGAGGGAGGTGTCCGAAACTCCCTCTGCTTAGTTTCCTAGGAGACCCAAATGCACTCTGGCATGATTGGCTGGCTGACTGTCTGGCAAGGACAGTCACCCTGCTGGGTGAGTGGCAGCTGGGCTGGAATGAATTGGAGAAAACTGTTTAAAAGGCGTGTCTCTTGGCTTGGAAGGCAGAGTCAACCACTGGAACAAAAGAACCAAAGACAAGCTGGAAGAGGACGGCTGCTGCAATTCCTGGACCATTGGTTTGCCTGGTGAAGCCCTGCTGCAGGTCTGAATCGCCAAGTTCATCTCAACAGAGAACCCCTTCAAGCACGACTTCTTCCTTTGAGTTGGTGGGACCAATCAACTCATAAGCCACCTGGATACCATTCTCGGAGCTGGTTGTATTTTCCTCAGAGTGCTGCAAGAAACCAAATAGCCAGGGAGAAGGACACCAGTTTGTGTGCTTGATGATAGCTACCGGAATCAAAGATTTGCCAGTTTGCCATTTTTGACCAGTCCCTGTGCAGTGCAGGAGTCCCCCGACGTCCTCCCTCTTGTGCCCACGACTGAGGCTCAGGAACAGCGAGATCTGCAGGAACTGCCAGGAACTGAAGTCCTCAGCTGCATCTTTTTCTTCAAAATAAGGTACTCTGAAAACCTGACCGAGAGAATTTACCTCTCACTGCAAAAGTGCATGAACCTTTGGCAACTTGCAGGCCTAGTCAGCTTGTGACCCAACATATGAATCGTTCTTCTATGAACTACTTTTGAGAACCGTGGCAAAGACTTTTCCGTTTAACTACCAGAACAATTTTTACTTATACAAGACTCTAGCCCATTGACTTTGGCCTACCTATTGCATTGGAACAACTCCTCTGGTGAACTCAAACTATTTGCACTGTTTAAGAATAATTCTACTATTCGTTTTATTAACTTATGCCTTTTTGCTCCGACTTCAAATGCTCTGAATGCCATTTTGCTCCTCCTTCGAAGTAGTTTAAATGCCTCAGAACCAGGTAGTGTGAAGTATGGTAGTATATTTTTGTGTGATATTGATTGCCTCCTTTTAGTGAATGTTTTCTAACTAACAATAAAATAATAAGTGTTTTACCAAGAAACCTTGAGTATTAGAGTCTATTTGAATACTTGTGATTGTAGACCTCTGTGTAACATTATTACAAGCTCACATTCCCTCCTGAGATAAGCCTGGCTGGTCAACTCGCTACCAAAAACTGAGTGGTACAGACGTATACCAAAGGTTGGTTTTGCTTACACCTGTAGTCATATTTGTGTGTTGTGGTCCCAGAGGGCACTGCATGCAAACTTTGCCTAACACTGGGGTAACGGGGAGACACATGACTCATGGCTGTGTCTTTGCATCCCATCACCTGATTGGTTTGTGAGTATTGCAATGGGTATTCACCACACCCCAACATAACTCCTTTACTTTTGTTCATTGATTTTTCTTCTGACTACTGAACAGAAGGTCTGTGAAGTATAAGACGGTTTTGAGCAAACCCGTCATTTTTTCAAATCCATTTTTGCCCTCCTTTGTCATTTTTTCTCTTCCATTTGTCCTGTCATTTGTTCTGTTTTTCAATTTATTTTTTCAGTTCTTTTTTAAAATATTTTTCTTTTTAGTGGCATAGTCCTTTTTGTTGTGTTTTTTTTCTTCATTTTATTACATTTTTCTCCACGTTCAGACATTGTTCAACATGTTGAAAATGTCAGTAGCAGCAATGAGATCATTTGGTTGACAAATACAACCCCCCCTCAAAATATTATGTGGCATGAAACAAACTGTAGACAGCTGGAGGTATTTCTCTGCCAGCTTGTCCGCCTCCGTATATCAGGCTCTACGATCAGCACCTATAACGCACGATATGTTATTCCAGCTGTGTATCTTTTTAAGCTTATATGCAAGTATTTGTTTCGCTTTGTTGCCTTTACTACAGTAAAATAGCTTTGTGAAAGGTAGTGATTTGGCGGAGCGATCAGTCCAGTGCATTTCGAGTGCAGTCTTGGGTTTCACTAAGGCCCTCTCTATTTTCCGTATCCTACGGGATTGTAACACTTTTACCAAGACTGTCACTTCTTCCTCTAATTTTGCCGCCTCCATTCTCGACATCCTGCTCTGTTCCGCTCCTGCACTGATGAGTGCGCCTCTCACTACTGCCTTCATGGCGACCCAGATAGTAGCTACTGCTATATCGGAAGTGGTGTTTTCAGCTAAATAGTTATTGGGCGCCTCACTGATTTTTCTTCTGACACTATCATCCAATAAAATGGGGTCATAAAGTTTCCAAAACCATTGGGGAGGGGGGGTTGAGCATAGCCTGTTATGCTAAGGGTTGAATATACTGGGGCATGGTCCGAAATCCTTCGAGTGACAATCTCCACATTGTCCAGGCATGGGTAGATGTTGCTTGAGACAAGTTGAAGGTCTATATGCGAGAAACCCCTGTGTGCGTGTGAGTATACCATCGCATAGCGTGGGGAAATCCTTCCTCATACAACACATAATCCAAGTCCACTGGAGTGACGTTAATCAGAACTGCTGAAAGGCCCATGAGAAAAACAAAATACAGACACATGGGCCAAACTCTGTACATCAACAAACAGCTACCGTGTGTCAACCTCTGCACAAGCAACCACCACAGGAAACTCCTCCACCACCATATCAACCACAGCCTCCCCCAGACCCTAACCTCCCCCACTGCTGCCCACACTGGACCTGACTGACAGCAATGTTTTGTGGTGTTGATGTCATAATTGGGTCATTCTGGGGGATGCCACCCTAAATGGCTGGATACCGGTCATTTCAAAACACCAAGTCGACTGCCACTAGGAATATATATATTTTTAAGTGCAATTTTTTTGATCTTACATGATCTATTTTATACGAAAATATAAGGGGTTACCTTTTTAATCAAACACTGGTCCCTCAGGAAAATATCAACAGACTATATGGGGTTTGAACCAGCGAGTACAGGATGACAAGCGAGAATCTCTTTTAGTTTATTCTAAAAATAATCTTTATTCAATTAAATACAAACAACGCTATATGTTTTAAAACAATTCTCCAAATTCATTTACCAATTTCTAATAACCATTGATCATCGATCATCTATTCCCATTCACAATACAACTAACATACATACTACTCTCAGTCAGTCTTCTATTCCCAAATTACACTGTTTCACAGCAACAACTCTTTTCAGTTCATCAGTGACATCGTCAATTTTTAGACACTGTTATAATGTTTGTTATACATTTGTTTCAACCCTCTCATGGATACACGTGTTATTCACTGGTCAATGTCATTTTGAGCAGTTCCTTACCATCAACATATGTTTCGGTCTTTTGTGGGCCGTACAAGCGCAGCCCTCAAATGTTCGACCTTCTTCAGGACAAAGACGTTATTATATCTTTGGCGTAGACTTATACGAGCCACTCCACATCCATTTTTATATATTGTAGGAGATGTCAGCTGAGGTCAATTGGAATAAATCACTCCACAGGTCCAGACAGTGGTATATTCACCTCGGGCCTGGAATTCAATGTGGATCACGTTCCAAATTTGCATGGATTTGATTATCCAGAAGCACATCAGGTATATCTCCTTCTTGCCTGTTCTTCCCGGTCTCTGTCCCTTCATTGTAAACAATTCCTTAGATGCGGGTTAGTCTTTATAATTTCTCCAGTATTACTTGAATACGAGTACATTTTTCTACTTTCTCCGGTATCATTAGTACTCCGTCAGTAGTTATTTATTTATCAACGGGGTCCCCCTGTTCCATGCCTCTATCTCTGTTTGAGTTTGCGTCTCCGTGTCCGGTATTCTGGCGTTTCGCTTCCCAGACTTGGAACTGAGGAACAGGAACAAGTGGGAATTCACTTTGGCTTTTCTAGCATTGTAGATTTCTGCTTCTGCTGCCGTAATGGCCTGCTTGTATTCTTTCGCAATTTTGTTGAAGACAAATTTGGGGGGCTCTGAGGGGTCTTTGGGTCTTTCCGCCTGCATCTTCTTGGTGCACAGTGCTTGGAGGTCTGCGGTGAGCCAAGGGTTGCAGTGGTCTGTGGGTTTTTACTTTCTAGGAAGGAGTGGGGCCACTAGATTTACTGCTTTAGTGAAGGTGCTTACATAGATGTCTGCTAAGTTTTGAGGGACTGATGAGGCTAGGTTTTCCAGGGCAAGGAGCGCGAGATAGGGAGAGATTGATTCTTTCGAAATTTTCTTAGAGCTGTGAGCCCATGTGGGTGGCATCGTGGGTGGGGGTTTGGTGCTTGTTTCAGTGAAGGGAAGGTAAAGCCAAGTACATGATGGTCCGACCAAGGGCATGGAGTGTTGGAAGGGATAGTAATCTGGCTGTTCAGGTCAGCTATCCAGTCCAGGGTTTTGACTTTGATGTGGGTGGGGGAGTAGATGCGATGCTTGAAGCTGAGGTCTGAGAGGGCATTTGTGACGCCTGTCACAGTACGGTCTAATGGGTCATAGAGGCCTAGATTGAAGTCTCCTAAGAGTATCACTCTTGATGTAGACTTGATGTTCTCACCCACGTTGTGGATGAGGTCTTTCTCGAATTCAGCTGACGAGGCTGGCTTGCGGTATGGTAATGGAGTCAGTGGCTGCAGTGACATGTTTAACGTAGAGGCATTCACAGTGGCCTTCTGTGGAGAAGCTGCAGAGTCTCATATCAGGGGAATCCATGTGGATCAGAGCTACCCCACACCTTAAGTGGGTTATCTGAGGATAGAAAAGTGTCTTCTCCCAATCAGGGAAAACAACTGCGTGAGCATGTGAGAAAGGGGTCAAAACACGTGTTGACCAGTAAATTAGTTTTTGTGTTTCCTACTTGATTTTGGTTGAAATCTGTATTGTAAGTACACATTTTTGTAGTGGCTGTAAGTGTAACCACATTTTCGAGGTATTATGACGGATCAACTATGTCTGTTTCTCTCTGTGACAAATTCTGATCAAGTCATTTAGTACTAATCCCCAGTCATAATAGGTATTATTTTATATGGTTTTGTTTATGAATTCTAATGAATTAAATAAAATAATTGTTTATATATTTACTGATGTGTTTTTTGCTTACAATAAGGTAAGCTATAGAACAGGTCAGTTTGTGTATACAACTTAGTGTAAATGCCAAGGTAAGGGTAACCAGTTTCCTAATATAGATGTTGTGTCCTATGTTTCTTCTAAGATTGAAGCTGGTCCGTTGTAAATAAAATAAAATGGCAAGTACCCATGTTAATAAATCAAAAATAGCCTTACTATAAAAAAAAGATTTGAACTAAGAAAAATGATCTGACATCATCAGATGTCCTGTCTGGGTTAAATATCAAAGATTCCTTTACCTTCAAACCTGTCTCAAACCTAGAGGTAACCAAAATTATAAAAGACCTTAAAACTTCAAGATGCCAAGGGAACATATGCCCGGTGACAGTCATAAAAGATTTCACAGAATCACTTAATCCATTAATTTCCTCTCCTATTAACTCCTTATTTGATAGCAGTTTAGTGCCGGCCAGCCTAAAAGACGCCTGGGTCCTTCCATTACTAAAGAAACCAACACTAGACCCAAACATCCCCACCAACGTTCGCCCCGTCACAACCGTCCCCCCTTCCTCCTAAATATTTTAGACACAGCAGTCTACTTGCAAATTCGTTCACACTTGGAAACCAATAACCTTCTAAGACTATGCCAATCAGGATTCCGGCCGGGTCACGGTACGGAATCAACACTCCAAGACCTAATGAATCAAACAGACGCCTTTGAAGAGGATGGCAGATTCACTTTCCTTCTCCTGCTGGACCTCTCAGCTGCCTTTTATCTGGTTGATCATTAAATTCTCTGCAAACACCTTAAATCAGCTGAAAATGTCTCCACTGCTGCAATCACTTGGATTACTTCTTTCCTCTCCAACAGAACAACTAGAGTTTTCTCTCCCACAGCCTCAGCCCAGCCCTCCCCAGTCACTTGTGGTGTCCCACAGGGCTCTTGTGTCTCACCTACTTTGTACAATGTATTTACTAAGCTGCTGCTTTATCTTCTGGACACTCAGGGCATTTCCTACACTAACTGTGCAGACAATACAGAGATGCTCCTACCCATTACAGGAGATTATTCCCTTGACAAAAACATGCTAGAACTTGTCTATTACACCTTCCAGACCTAGGTGGTCCATCACTCATTGTGCCTCAATGAAAATAAAACTGAGCTCCTCCTGATTGTACCATAAGGTTTTCTAAAGAAACTGGACAGAGCGTACAAATCATTTCTTTTTTGACGGCATACCATTCCAGCCTCACACAATGTCAATACTCTGAGGGGTCTATCTGGACTCTAACTTGGCACTAACCAAGCAAGTGAATGCTATTGCATCCTCAGCAGGCTATACCATGAAATTAATTAACCTTTTCTCTCAACTGACAGTGCATAACGCTAGCAAGAGAGCAAGAACATTAATAGGATCCAGACTAGACTACTGCAACTCTGTTTTGGCTGGCACTTGCAGTCACAACATCAATAAATTGCTCAGTGATTCAAAACAATGCATTGAGAGCAGCCTTGAACATTCCTAAAAAAGATATAACTGCAACCAGAAGAAACGTGCATTGGCTGCCTATCCATGAACGCATTCTGTTCAAAACTATGGCCATCACCCACTTGTGCATAGCCAATAAGGCCCCAGAATATCTTTCCACTAAATTTATCAACGTTAAAGACCCACCCGCTCCTCCTACTTGTATCATCTCTCCATTCTGAGCTATAACCTTCAAAGGTCTGGTGGGACCAACTTTCTGGTAGTTGCAGCTTAGAATTGGAATGACTTGCCCTCTTCACCAAGATCCCATCTTTCCTACTGGGCATTCCACAAGCATCAAAAACTTGGTTATTCCGTGGAGGGCAGGAAAATAGAGTCTAAAATTAGCCTATTTACTAGCTGATAACCTTCATGTAACAATGATATCTCTACCTTCTGGATGAAACATTTTGTCTGGGTTTTAAATCTCTCTCATTTAAATAAACAAATATCTGTGCATTTGATGTAACACTATGTTGTTGACCTGAATTTTCATATGTAACCAGCGCCTTGATTCCCCTGGGCTTAGCACACTTTATAAATGACAATATAAATTAATAAATAGTATGGAGTATGGTGAGTGGTTGAGGTAGAGAGGGTGGGGGTTGGTTGGCTGGATGTAGACAAGGTGAGAGACAGCAGTTGTGCAGAAGTAACAACACTAGCCATAGCCACAGTAATATGTACACAATGATTATGTTATAATTTTAACTTTTTTGTCTGTAAAAAAGGGAAATATAATAATTAGTTAGACAACATACTTTATGAAATAAAATTAGTTACAGTTGTACACATATGTTTATTTTTTTGACTCTCATAAGGAGTACATCATATGCACTATCTTTCATACAATATTTGTGCATAGTGAACTGTTGTTGTCTTCACATATAACAATCATTGGGTCATTGGGAAAAAAGTCCAAGGTGGATGGAAAACATCCATTCAGTTTGTGAGCCAACTCCTTTACTTTTTCTCATTGCCTTTTCTTCTGACTACTGTCAACAGAAACCGTGCCATCAACCTGTGCACCAGCAACCACCATGGCAAATTCTGCACCATCCACCTCCACGGCTGTACCGTCCACTACCTCCACCAGAGCCCAACCTCCCCTACTGCTGCCCAAAATGGTTCTGAAATTGATGCAAGGTTTTGTGCTGCAAATGTCATAATTGGATCATCTCCTTGAATTGTGCAGCATGAAAAATATTCTAACATCTGGAGGTACTTCATGCTGAAGGAGCACCATTCCCAAAAAGAGATAGAAAACATCACTGAGAGTGCAAATTGTTTTTTAAAATGTTCTCATTTTCTATTGAAAGGTAACTGGCGTAGCAAAAGGGAAATAGTTGTATATCAATACTGTTCTTTTAAAAATGTATTTTAGTGAAAGTTAAAAAATGCATAGGTGAATTAGGACCACCACCATTTTACCTTATTTACAAGTAAGGACAATTTTTACAATAATGGTAAGTGGAACTTGGTGAGAGCAGGTGTACTACATTGGCACTACATGTAATCTGATAACACTGCTTAAAAAATAGTGTAGCTTTATATATAGTGAAACATGATACATTTTAGGGATATCCTTTGTGTTGAACATTGCCACGCCCTATAAATAGCCACCATAAGGCGATATGGGCCGAAAGCAAACCATTATTGTGCTACTGAAACCCAGCCACTCTTACACGGCTACCACTAAGTAAACTGTGCTAACATAACCTCTGTGTTGAATTGTGCTAGACTCCATTGTCGGCAATTGTGATACGCTTCATAGTTAGCCATTGTACTGATTGTGGAGGGAAATGTGTTACACCTACATGTATACTAGCGGACAGACGTGATGCAGGATTTAGATGTATTTTGTGTGAAATGAAATGTGTTGCGCCCAAATGTATTCTGGTGCCAGAAAATGTGTTACAATAGACATTTTGGGAAGATTAGCCATGCATCACATCTAGATAGATTTGCAAAGATTAGACTTGTGTCACATTTAGATAGATTTGGGAAGATTTCACATCTGCCTCACATTTCTTTCTAGATGTGAGGCAAGGCTGTTGTCTCACATCTAGAAAGAAATGTGAAGATTAGTCATTTGTCACATTTAGATAGCATTGTGAAGATTAGCCATGTGTCACATCTAGATAGAATTATGAAGATTAGTTATGGGCCACATAGATTTTTGAATATTAGCCATGCCTCACATTTAGATGGATTTGTGTAGCTTAGCCACCTAGAGGAACTTTGAGAGTACTCAATGTACTAACCACCCAGCTCCTGCTCCCCTCGTACACACCTCCCTTGTACTATATACCCCCATGAGCTAGCCAACACACACACACACACACACAACATAACTAACACTTGCATACAACAACAATCCCAAGCATATGTACCTTAACCCTACGGACACAACATTCCAGTGCACACAACCACAACCTTAAATACTGGCCAATTTACATAACAAAAACATACACACTCGACATAACAGACATTCACATACAACAAACAGCCCTGGCATTGGACCTCACCCTTACAAATACACAAGCCAGTGTGCTCAACCTCAAACTTAAGTACCAGACAATGTACACATAAAACACACAAACACACACCCAACTTAACAGACATTCACACACAACAAACAAACCAGGCATTGGGGCTCACCCTTAAAGGAACAACAAGCCAGTGAACACAATCAACCCATCTGCAGCCCAACACACATACATGACAGTTTCTCTAGGTTCTGGATCTATTCTATCCCTCTACCTTCAATAACCAACCCTGCCCTCTTTTTTGCAGAACCACATGAGCGCCTGGAGACTGCCCGTGGGTGGTAGCAGGGGATGGTATGAGTCAACATTATATAAAATAGCACACCTATTTTACATGAGTAGCACCATAATAAAACACTGTTAATGCAATGCACTGGTGTATGAGCAGGAATGGCTTATTTAATAGCATTTCAGTAAAACACTGACAATGAAAAGGTGTTAGAGCAGCACTAACATTTTTTCAAATTCTGTAAAGTTAAGATGAATGCACTTTCTAAACAGTATTATGATACAATTAACTTCAACTTGATGTGAGCAGGTGGAACATAGTTGCACTGTGTGCCATCTGATAGCAGTGGTTAATATAGGTGGCACACACAACACTGCAAATAAACCTTTAATTTGGTCAATATTTACTTACACTTACCCTCACATCAGCCACACACTCAGCATTTGCACAGTGTGAGTTTGGCAATCACAATGAGAAAAGGTGTTCAAAATGGTGGCTTTTATACTTTCCAAAATCAATAGCACAAAAAGAGGACTATAGTAAGCAAAGTAACACAATGGCGTACACATTTCCAATTCATCCTATTACAGGCAAGTACACAATGACAACAGTAACAGCAATTAATTGCAAACACAAAACATACACATTTTTTTTTGTTCAACCATCTTTTTATAGCCATGGCTATTCAACCCACATCTATAAAACATTTCTTGTAGCCGCGGATCCATGTAGATGTTTTGCTAACTCAAAAACAAATGTTGCCAAACTTTAAAACTTCAAATGAGACAATGATAGATGTGAGGACATGAAATCAGAAATACATGTACAATTGTGTGGTCTAACATCCACAAAATAATATGATTATTGTACAGAAATGAATGGCTTAATAACCACAACTATTAACACAGCTGCATGTACTGCAGCAACCAATCAACAGATGTGATACGTTGACACACCTATGCTCTCCCAAGCCCACACCAAGTGCCCCCAACAACTATGCCAGCTCCCACCACTCCCATTCCCCCTTTAGCACTCATTATTTATGTCACACAGGATTCGATCAAAATGTCAGCTAGCCCCGAGTACACCCAAGGCAATAGCCTGTGCATTGCTCTAAACCTGCGGGTATGAGAACACCCAATACATGTGTCTGTTTCTGGTTTTTGTAGCCACAGCTATTGGGAAAAAGGTGAGAAAAATGTCTTCCTGCTCTCCCAGTCCCACACCAAGTGCCCCCAACAACTATGCCAGCTCCCCCCACTGCCCTGATGGCCGACTCACCTCCCATGCCCTTTCCCATTCCCCCATCAAGTCTCATCATTTATGTCACGCAGTTTCAATCAAAATGTTGCCTAGTAGTGGGTATACACAAGGCTATAGCTGGCATGTTGCTCTATACCTGCGTGTATTAGAACACCGAATAAATATGTGTGTTTCTGTTTGTTGTAGCTGTGACTATCGGCAAAAAAGGCAAAGTAAACAGTTTCCTGCTCTCTCTGGCCCTAACCAAGTGCCTCCCACCCACTTCCCTGATGACCTTCACAGCTCCCCTGCCCTCTCCTATTCCCCCTATAATACTTGCTGTCTCTGTGGCACAGTTTCGGTTGAGATGTTGGGTGGCCGCGGGTATGCAACCTGCCAAAATGCACGGCGTACCATTGGTATATATAAGGCCACAATCACACATGCCCCTGCGGATAGCAGCAGCTTGTTTGTGCCCACCCTGACTAACACGTGTAAAAATGAATAAATAGACACTCCCTGGGCAGGGAATAAGGCACAAAAGCGTAGGCTGCGAGAGATTTAAGGAAAGTTTATCTAGATCTCTGAGAGCGCTCTGACCACATCAAGGTTACAACACCTTTATATAGTACATCTACATTTTTAACATATGATGCTACGTTGGACCAGGATTGGTCAGCCGTGGCGGTGATTTAGGCGTGGGCATCATCTCTTCCTCTGGGTGGGTTGCTCGGTTGGCAGGAGGATTGACGTCAGACATTTGTGCTCCGGATGGGTGAAGGTCAGGTCGCTGTGAAACACGGTGGTCACTATCTAAGCTAAGAAAATACATTCTGAGTAATGTATGCATTAAATAACAGTTGATCAAAAGACGCTCAGTAGTGTATCATGTCGTTATACAAATCACTCAAGGGTTTATACCATCCACATATTTGGGTTACACAGGTCACAGGTTTAAGGGCCTTGACCACTATAATACTGTCATTGAACTATATGGTTAGGCTCACAAGAATCTCAGGTATGTGGCACTTGTTAGTACTGGGCACGATATACTGCACAGGGGTCTAATGTTAGTTGGGGGGTCTGTTGGGTGGGCGTCATAGCGAGGTTGGCAGTCTGGCACATGAAAGGGATGCCTTGCAAGGACACAGGGTTAGAATGGCAATAAGTTTCAACTGGCGAGGGTAAGAGGGCAAGGACACTTTTGTGGAGATGGACAAGCTATGTGCTTGGCTCATGTTGGTTCACATGCAGGACAGTGATCTCGGATGTGTTACATTTATTATTTGTTGCAAGCAGCTCCGGCCTCAGCGTGAGAATGGAGCCGCAGAGTTTTCCAGTTGGAGTGGGGACGAGGGTGGGGGCCATGTGCTCCGAGCTACAGCGGCGGGCAAAAGGGAGAGATGCATTTTGTACTATCGCAGTGAGGCCTAGTTACCAAGATGGAATCGGAAGGGGGTACAGAAAATGGATGCCCTGTGTCCTGTCCGGTGGTCCCATCTACGCGAATGTAACCAAAAGTTAGTATTGCATAAGGGCGAGGGGCGTACCCACCACTGGAGGCACTTTGTCCAAGCTTTGTACTGAGAAGTGATGGTAGAGAGGGGCCCATTGGCCCCTCTCTCCCACACAAGCTACATATGCTGTTCACTGATTTGCGCTTTCGTATTCACGGTTATGCCCTACAGTCGTTGTTGCAATTATCCAGGCATGCAGTTTACACAATCACATCGCTTGTAGCATAGTTGCGCTATTAAATATCTTTTTAATGTATTTGCATATGTATATATGTGTGTGTGTTCAGTAGTCCTTGTAAATTGTATTTTGAGATATATAAAGTATAAGAGATAATGGGAAATGGTGCAGCAGTATGCACATATTCTGTAGCAGTAGAGCAGGTGGGTAGGGGTGAAGAGGATGGGGCTAGGCTGGGTAAGTGTAGAGAGGGTGTGTGTAAACTGTATGGATGGGGAAAGATATGGTAGGGATACAATGCTGGTACAAAACATGTAAGTAGGGTGAGTAGGTGTGAGTAGTCAGGGTTAGGTAAAATGGGAGCGAATAAAGAGGAGTGAGAATGATGGGTGGTTGGGGTAGGCAGGGTGGGGGAGGTTGGGTGGATATAGAGAAGGTGGGATTCAGTAGGTGTGCAGATGCAGATACACTAGCCATGGCCACAGGTATATGTGCACAGAGGTTATGTCATAATGTGCATGTTTCAGTCTGTAAGAAAATAATGTATAGTTATTTCGCGAACAAATCCCAATACAAGACAAGTGCTTGTAGTCTTGTGCGTATGCGTCTGCACTGGGAACATGACAACCTGAGTAAATTCCTGGTAGCAAAATACATGCGTAAGCTTGCCAACCTCAATGAAAACCTAATGGATTGCGTCCGTCTTGTGACAAAAAAGTTATGCTGTCCACCCACATGTGTCCTTTAATTGTGCTTTGAAAATCAGCCACAATCAGGGGAAATTAGCTGCACCAGTGTTCCGGGTTGCAAACCCTCTTGCCACATTCTGGGCAAATACTGATGACTTAATTTCCCTCTCATCATTTGCCCTCCTCACCCCTATGTCTAGCTTTCAAAAATACTCTGCTTTATAAAACTAACTTCAAAAGTACACAAATCATAGTGTCACTCAAATATATAAATCCTTATAGAACTATGTTAGGGAAAATGTGTACAATTGTGGCCTAATTGCAACCATCTTCACTAGGAGACTACAAATACCGTACTGCAATTCAGCAAAAGGCAAAACATGGTCTCTGAGTGCAACACTTTCAAGGTATGGCAGTAGTATGATTTAAAAATAAATAATGTGGATGCTGTGTGTTATGTGTTATTTAAAACTAAGACAACGCATAGCATTCGGGACTGTGGAGTGTCTTCCATCCATCCAGTAACCAGGACTGACCCTGCTTTATTTCAAGGTAAGGAAGGATCCAGCCCCCTTAGGCCATGTTTCTATAAGTGGTCTTGTAAGGTGGGCCCATTTATTAAGCAACATGGCCTTAGGGTGCTGGTCCCTTCCTTGCTTTGGAGCTAAGCAGGTTTCATCACAGTTACTGTCGGGATGGGAAACCCCTGGTTGCTGTAAAAATATATTTTTTTAAAATTATTGACAGGGTGACTACAACTACCAGAATCCAATTCAGCAAAAGACAACACATGGTCTCTGAGTGCAAAACATTAAATGACTGACAGTAAGATGGTTTTAAAAAAAACAACCATTTGCATGCCTATTTGGTTGCCCATCCATGCAGTAACCAGGACTGACGCTGCTTAGCTTCAAAGCTTGACTGACCCTGCTTAGCTTCAAAGCAAGGAAAGAGCCAGCCCCTTTCTGTAAGTGGTCTTGTAACTTTGGCTCATTTATCATGCAACATGGCCAGAGTAGGCTGGCCCCTTCCTCACTTTGAAGGTAAGCAGGGACTGTCCTGATTACTGCATGGATAGGAGAACAAGATGGCAATTGTGTCACTGGCCAAGTGATATTTCACCCCTGATATCACTATAGCTGTAAAAATATATTTTGAAAAAAAATAAAAAATGTAACCGCAGGTACTGAACTACACATACCCTCGGCTATCAGTAGTCCTTTAAAGCCTTGAATATAGCCGGCAATATTGGCAAAATGACCAGAAAAAAATGCTTTCCTGCCTTCCATTCCCTCACTAAGTGCCCCCTCATCTGTGCCCCCACCCCCCAGATGGCCTCCTCATATCCTCATATCCCCTGCCCTCTGCCTTTACCCCACAACACACTCCGTTTTTGCGTTTCTGTGAAGCAGTGTGCTTTGAGATGTCGGGTATTCGTGGCTACAGAAAACTTTGTGTTGCAAACTCCAACTCCCAAGTTTCACTTAGTGCCATCTAGCCACCCCCACCCCACCTCTAGCCTGATGGCATTTGCGTGTTTTTTGACCTGCAAACAGCTTTTTTTCCTGCGTTTAATTTTCCCATATCCTCGGCTATTGCCGCAGATATCTCTTGCATTGAGAAAAAAACAAGATGGCGGTTGTTTCATTTCTAAAACTCCCCGGTTTTGGATACATCCCTGAGATATCTCTATCTATGTTTGGGAAGGGGGCACTTCCTTCTCAGTCAAATATTATTTAAAAAACTACTGCACAGGATAACCCCAAAGCATGCATGGATTGTGTGTCAACGCTTCCTGCCCAAGTTGTTTCAAACCTGGTCGATATCCATCCAGTGGTTTGGGCTTTGTGCTTTGGCAAAAATTGACCTTGTTTGTGTATGGGAAATGTAATGTGAAGTGGGCCGCACTTTTGGAAAAAAATATAATTGTTGACGCTTAACACCTTTTTTATTTTTTAACAAATCTTTGCGAAGCGTTCAAAATTTCGGCCAAAACCATTACTCCAATTATAATGTATTAACAATAGAATTTCGAGGGGTTCATATGGGAGTGCTTCTGACCGTAACTATAGGGCAGGGTTCACCATCCTATAATGAATGTGAACAAACAATGTGTTTTGAAGACTGACCACATGTTTTGTTTAGAGGTTAACATGTACTTGTTTTTGGAGACTTGTTACAATTAACTCCTGTGAAAGGTCAACCAGTTTCAAGATGCTGCAATCTAAGGATAGGCCAAAGGGAGTATTGGTAATGTTAGCCTTTTTAGAATTATTTTGAATTCCAGGAACTTACAATTCATAAGAGGCAATCTGCAGAACTGCTTAGTAAGATTTGTATAGGTGTTCTTGAGGAGAATGTGAAAGCAGTCCAAATGGAAGACAGATTGCATTGCGTCTGATGTCATGATGGCTCTTCAGGAAAAAAACATTTCTTGTGTTGCTTTGATGTGTACACTTGCAGTGTGTAACAAGTTCAACTCTACAATGCTGCTGTCAGAGAAGGAAAATATTGTGGAGATAAAATTATGTGATTTTTTAGATGGTCATGTTATGCCATTGGACTTGGATAGAAGAGCAAAAGCTTGATTAGTTTATCTAGAGTGTTCAATTTCTAAAACAGCAGGTCTAGAAGCCGTTTTAAAACTGCCTCAATGCACGGGTAATGTTAAAGAAGAACTTGAATGTAGACATTTTTCTAGTCAATAAGCGATGGGAAGAGTGATTGCGTTACACACTTTTCCTCACAGTACAAATAATGAACATGTTGAAGTTAAGTTTGATTGTGTAGAAGAAACTCATTTGATTTCTCTGACCTCTGCACATTTCGTGCTTTTTAAGGCTGCCTTTGTGAAAAAAGCCCAATTTCCATTGTGCTCTGCATATGCAATTACTGTTCATAAATCACAAGGCTTGACTTTAGAATAGGCACTTATTGACATTGATCATACAGTGATCAGAGAGGGGATGGCATATGTTGCTCTGTGATATGTGAAAAATCTTGAAGGTTTATTTTTAATAGACATTGATGACGGAAAAGTGACAGCTGACTTTTCTTGCATTGAAGAATATAATTGATTATGTGTACTGTATGCTTCTCACCTGGACGGTATTGTATACCTGTACCTGCTATTCACTTAGCCAGGAAACATAAGGAATCAGTGAAACTACATTAAAATAAAAATATTCCTCTAAAGACTAAAAAACAAGACAATCTATCAGAGTTGGAAAGTCATTCCAGTATGACATAATCCCATTGTAGAGTTAGTAATGAAACAGAAGTTGAACGCTATTCTAATGCAGCTTTGTGTTTTTTCAAATGACACCATTGATGCAAGAAATAGCTTCCCAGGCAGACAAGCCACTATGTGTTGAATTGTCATTTCTTAAGATATCTGTAGATGAAAAAACAATACAGTAAGCATTCGGAAGTGTCAATCCAAAATGTAGTAGCTGTAGCAAGTGGACATGAACAATTTTCTCAAAATACTAAGGAAGATAGTCAAGAATTTTTAACGACTGTTTCGATGTATTACTGGGGAAACTGCTGATGTAGATAGATATGTAGCAATTAGTTATGAGTGGAATCATATGTCTCCACAATGTAAGAAAGATGACAGTTCTCAGGATATTTCTGATAGATGTTTAAATGTTCCTTTTCATGATCAGAAAAGTGTACATTGTTCTGATCTTCTAACTAAAGCATTCCATGACATGCAATGCAGTGAATGTGGTTGTCAATTAAAATCTACACTGCAAAATATAGTTTTTAATAAGTATGTTATGTTATTTGGCATCTATATAGCGCTCTACATATAATTTGTAGGACCTCAAAGCGCTTGTGGGTTGAACGCCCTCGGGGACCGTAGTTCAGTTTAGTTGAGAGAGTAGGGTATTAGAAGGTGCTTGGGTGCACTCAATATGTGAACAGCTGATGCGATTGCCTGATGGTAGCTGCATCCTAACATTAGGTGTGGTGGGATTGAGAGATCAGTTGAATGTGTGCAGTCTGGTTGGTCTCCGAGACTGCATTCTGGCAGCATTAGGCCTGTGTAGGACGCTTATGTGTGCAGCTAGGCCAATTTTTCATGGGGTATAGCTACGTTCTAGCAGGATGTTGAGGTGTTCATGGAGTATTGTTAATATGTGAGCAGCTAGGCCAAAATTGATTGAGGAATGAATCTGCGCTCTATTGTATGTTGGTGTATAATAGAGCGTGAGCATAGTGATGTGAGAGGTGAGTGTCTGGAGTCGATATTTCATTCTTACCAACCCACTGTTCCGGATTACATTAATGAGTTTCGTGATAGCTGCACTCAGAGGGAGATGGGACAGTAGGCAGCTAAGCATGTCTAGTAGACTCAGGAAGCGTATAGTCAGCAGTCTGGTTCAGTGTAATGTAGTGATTCTGTTTTAAAGATGCAGTATAGATGTTAGGAAAATTAACACATCAGTAATTAATTTTGTGAATAGTCAAGTGTCTATTACTAAGAAAACATGTAAGACTTGTGCAATTATTTTTCATGACGGGGTATCCGTTCACTGTGGACATTTCAGAACACGGGTGCAATACAGAAGTAGATTAGCTTGTCTGTAATATCTCTATGGTCACACACCAAGATAGATTGCCAAAGGGACGCTTACTTAATGCTGTTAGTACCAAAGTTTTAAAATATTTGTTTTGTATTCTTTATGAATGTAAACATGCCAAATCAAACTTTAAAATTGCAGAATAGGCTAATACATGTTTTATGTAATGCAGACGATAGATTGTTACATGGAGGTTTTTTTAAAAATTTGAATGAAAGACATGTAGAGATTGTGTATCTGAAGATTACATAAATTAGAAGAAGAACTTGCATTCTGCAATCTTCTACTTCTCTTTTATTGTGTAAAACAATGCATATTTTAATATGTACAAGTGTTCCGTATAAGTGCTAGGTTGCATAAGTGGTTCCATGTACATGATTTTGAGTGTTAGGGAGTATAGGAGTTCATGACTGTTTACATATGAAACAAGTAAACAGTAGGACGCAGGAACAATACAATCAAGTATAATGTTTCTAAAATAAATTATATCTAATTACTAACAAGAGTTTTAGAGAGGTGGCCAGAATAAGGACACACACATCAGAAAAGTTGTGCATTTAATTGTATCATTACACCATGGAAATTGATTTATTGTAGTTTATACAAATTTGTCAGTAGCTTTTTAAATGTGTGGCTGGCCAAAACAAAGAATGCACACCAATTTGAAAATTAGTATTCTAATGACAATGTAGACATATTGAATACATTTTAAAAATAACTTTGATTTCATAAGAAAAGTATTCCACATTGCACACAACTATCTGAAAAAATTCAAACATTATGTGTAGATTTTCAGATGTCATTATTAACTGCTTATCTGTGTATTGTGGCCAAAAATAGGACGCACACAGATTTCACGGGAAGTATGGAAATGACAGTTGTAAGTGTCTTAGTGAAGCTTGTGTTAAGTGCTAATACATGTACACACACAATTTGTTATTTTCTACTTATTATTTGAAATATTGGTATAGACTTTAAAAAGATGTATACTCAAAATAATGTTACAATGTTGGCATGTCTTCATACATTTATTTGTAAAACTGAAGACCTACTTAGCTTGTATGTCTTGGTTTCCTGGTTAAGGTTGCATAAACTAATCTGCACATTTTTCATCATTTAATATTTAATCATTTTTGTAGCGAATTGAAACACAGCTTCATTGTAGTAAAATTGCTTTATAGGTGCATGCTCTATCGACATTGCAGGCAATTCAATTTAGAATTTGCTGATGCAAAACCAAGTTCCTAGTTACCTAAATCATTAGTGCAGTTGAGATAATCATATAGTATGTATTTTACCTATAATACACTCTAGATACTGCTTTTCTTTGAAACTGTTATTCATTTCAACTGTTACATAGAGATACTTGTATAAAGTGAGATAATGTGTGTATATTACATGGACGCGGTAGCGTCCATGTAGTTATGGTTAAGTTGGTGTTTCCATAGGAAGAGCTTTTTTTGGGTGGCTTTTAACTTCTCTCCCTATGGACGAATCCTCACCAAACTTTGCAAAAAAAAGTATATGGCCCACACTAAATTCTTTTGCAAAGTTTGGAGAGGTTTGGTCCAGGGGGGTCAAAGTTATAGGGGGGGTCCCAAAACTTTTGTTTTTTCCTATAGACATAATGGGAAAAAACTTTGCGCACGGCTACAGCCCGAACCGCTGGACGGATATATACACCAAATTTGCGGCAGGAGCGGCGGCTTGGTCCAGAAAGCGTGCTTTTGGAATTTGGTGTAAATCCGTCCAGTAGTTTTTTAAAAAATGACTAAAATGTAAGGCAAAAAAAATTGTGATATCTGTGTTCGCTTCGCGGACGGACTTCCCTGTTCGCTCCGCGGACAGCACCCCGATTGGCCCATGGGCTTGCCTCATGTCCGCGGACATGCGACGTGTTCGCTGATTGGGCGGTGTGGTGCGTGATGGGCGTCAGATTTTCTGTCGCGTCCGCCATCTTGCATTCGCCGACGACTGCACACAGCGCGGTGAAACTTGAATTAAAAATTGTATTTAGTGGCGTGTGTTGGTGTGTAAGAGTGTTTGGGGAGGGTGGGGGAGTATGAGATAGGTTCAATGTTGTATTTTTTTTATGTGCTAGACGCTTTTGGTGTGTTCGATTTGTCTGCGGACAACACAGCTGTTCTGGAATGTTCGTAAATAAACAGAATGGATTCGGTGTGAAGTTGAAAGTGTTCTAAGAACACTTGTGGGGTCTTGGAATGTTAGCAGGGGGTGTCCTGGAGACATTGTGTGTATTGTTCGTTGGCAAGCTGAAAGTGTTCTAAGAACACTCGCGGTGTCCTGAAATGTTCGTACACAAAGAAAATGGGGGTGTCTTGAGGACGCTGTCCGTATTGTCCTCTGGCAAGTTGAATGTGTTCTAGGACCTTCCTTGTGTCCGCAGACATTAAAATGGTTGCAAGGCTTGAATCTATGGGTGTGACATAGTCATATGCCATGCACCCAAGAGTCTATGCCCTGGCCTGAATCTCTGCAGCATATCACAGTCATATGCCATGCACCCAAGAGTGTATGCCCTGGCCAGAAGCAGCACAGCATATCACACTCAGAGTGGCTTATAACTTTGGGTCAAAAACAAATTTAAAAGGAACAATGTTATAAGCCAGTATGGGTGTGATATGCTGCTATGGTTGTATTTATGATGTTATACTTACTATTTGGTTTAGTAACGGGAGTCCATGTTTTTCTTGTTCATTTCTGTGATAAAAGAAAATATCATGTTAGTATTAGTATTTTATAAAGAGTTATTACATTGTACAATCAACATTTTTTTTTTTTTTTACCCTCATATTTAGTCGTTGACAAACAAGAGTACTGTGCAATTTGCTCAGTTTCTGTCTTTGGTGCTAAAATCATTGGGTCTGTGGGAGAAAAAAAATCCATGTTGGATTAAAAAGAATACTTTTTCTGTTATGCTACAGTTTATTTGTTTGTTTGTTTTCAGTGTTTACTTGTTGTTTCTGGCTAATGCTTTATACATTGGATTGTTCCAGTTTTTGGGAGCAGTAAGATATTAGGTATTTGTTTGGATATTGTACAGTTTTGGAGCAGTTAGATGCCAGTAGGCATATTCTAACTGTTTATTTTTTGATATAATTTCGTGGTATTGATTTATCTGTTTGAATATTTCTAAATTTTGGGACAGTTAGATACCAATTGGCATATTCTAACTGTCTATTTTTTGATTTATTTGAGTAGTCCTAATTTAGCAGTTTAGTTGTTGTAGCATCTTTGGGCAGTTAGATAGCTTTTGGAATATTGTGACAGTTTATATTTTTCAAGTGTACTTAAGGTTTAAGTACAGTTTAGTTATCAAATTTTGGTTTTAAGAACATTAAATAAGCGTTTGTAAGATTTGCTGGTAATCTCTGCTTTAGCGTAATGGTACAATCATTACATTCAAACCATCCACATTTCTTTTTTATATATGCAGTGTAGTGTCCTGAGTTGGTTGTGGCTCCTGTGTGGTAGATGATACCTATAGTTGTGAAGGTTTTCCTACCAAGTGATATTTGACCATGTGTGAATCCAGTCAGCTTGCAGTTGTTTTTGGTACCATCTAAATTGTAACGTAGAAGCATTAGTATTACATATTTACTATGTGTTTGTATTACTAACTTGGAGCGATTATCTGAATTGCAGGTGGAACATAATCTACCGTGGTTTGCATTTTGTACAAGTTGCTAAAATGGAACAGATTCACAATTAGGTATTGATATATACACAAAGCACTCATTGGGGATTTGTTCTTGTGTCACATTGTTGCAGAGAGTGCACGTATGTTTTCACATGTATGAAATCTGGAAGATTTCATTTATAGGTATGTTTTTGTTTTCCAGTACTTGTAGTATGTACATTAGAAATTCTTGTGGATCTTCCTGTGAGTTTATAGTGAATTTCACCATTCCAGCACAGTAGTCCAATTGTTGTCTTATTCCAAAAACACTATACGTGTTGTCAGGATTGTTTGCTGCATTTCTGTGAAGTACTAACATTTGCAAACACAATCGGTCTGCACTGTGTAAGTAAATGTTCTCAACAATTGGTGGTAATTGAAATAGAATATTCATTGCTACATTTGCATAGCAACTTACACCAACTATATTTGAGAGTTTAAATGGACCATGTAGTTCTATATCTGACTGCTTTTTTTGGAGTTTGTCTTCCTTCTTTGAAGAAGTACCTGGCTTACTTTGCCTAATTGATTCTTTTTTGATTGTGGTACTTGATGAAGTTTTAGTTTCTTTTACTCTTTTTGGATGATTTGCAGTGACATCCTGTTGCATTTCTGTTTGATTTAGTTTTCTTTTAAAACATTTTCCTTTTTGTGGAACAGGATATGTTTGTAGATGGGGGGTGTATAGTGAACGAAGTCTATTGTATTCTAAAATGCAAGGAATATCAGCGTTTATTTTACTTGCATCAAAGTTGATTAGAAATAGACCGTCAAGTGTACGTAAGCGTGATAGTGTTACGTAGCTCATGCCTTCTTTAAAGACTGTGTTACCAATGTCTATCATTGCTTTGTCTAAGGTAAGACATTGTGATTTATGAATGGTGACTGTGTATGCAAGAGTTAGAGAAAATTGTTCTCTGCGTACATACATGTCTTTGAAGAGAAGGAATCGACCTGTTGAGCGTCCTATTCTTTTAACTTCTGAAAGTTTGTCAAAGAGAATATTGACAAATTGAATTTTGTTGTCACGTGGGTATGTTTGAAAGCCAACAACTGTACCCAGTGCTCCATTAACTAGTCCTTGGTCTTCGTCAAGGTTACGTTTCAGCATTACTCTGCAGTTTAAGGATAATTTTAATATATTTTCCAAGCCTGCTGTGTTTGAGATTGATTTTTCTAAAGTGTTTAGTCTTGTTGTGGCTTGGTCACACATGGGTAGTGTCATTCCATGTACATCTAGTTTGTCTGTGGCACTAATTTCCATTATTGGTTGCATTTCTTTACTTAACATGATTTCATTGAATTTGAAACAGCTTGCAAGAGTTGGCATTAAGGCCATACAATTGACATTGTTGTGGGCTAATTGTTCCATAACATCTGTAGCACATGTATTATCACCATAAAGTGCATGAATGTGCCGGGTTTTCAATTTTGTGTTAATTCTCTGTATTGGAAATGTTGCCAAAGGTTGACATTTCCAATGCTGCCAACAGTTTTACGACAGAGTTTGTGTCATAATGTTTTAAAAATAGGCTCACCTTTTACAGGTGTCAATTGAAGAAGATCTCCGAAAACAATAATGTGTTTTCCTGCAAAGGGCTCTCATAGTTTGTTTTGAGTACTTACTGTAATCTGAGGTGAATCAAAGCCAACATTAGCTTGGACACCATGCTCACTTCATCTATTACTAGCATTTTCATTTGTTTTAATACTCTGTGTAGTTCCATTGCAGATTCTGCAGAAAGTTTGTAATAATCTAATTTGTTTTGGTGTTCTACTGGCAGGAGTAGTAATCGGTGTAAAGTGACACCACCTATGTTGTAGGCAGCTAAACATGTGGGGGCAGTGACAATAGCTGACAGTTTGTTGTTTATGAATTGTTGAAGGAACTTACTGATGATTTTGATTAGGAATGTTTTGCCAGAACCAGCTTCACCACTGACATACAATAGTATAGGTTTGTAATTTTGACAGGTGCATTCTTTGTTTTCATGTTGTACATCATGTGCAATTTCTTTTGTTACTTCCTGAAAAATGCTACGTTGCTCATTGTTTAGCTTTGATTATATTACAGTTAAGTATTCTTTATCTTCATACTGACACATGGTGTTTTGTACTTCTATCATAGCTAATTCTGCCTCATTTGTTATTAGTGGGTCTCCCAGTGGTTCTTGGCTTCCTGTGACAGATGGTTGACTACTGTCAGGAGTGTCCTTATCTAGTTGGGCCTGGAGTTCTTCTTCGTGTTGCTGTTCATTGTGCAACATTGTTTTGTACTGTGCAAAGTTTAAATCAGTTATAGTGCTTTCATTTGCTTTGAAATCGTCTTTCTAGGAGTCATAGTTATCTCGTATTTCTTCTTCTTTTCTCCCTGGTTTAAAGAGTTGTAGCAGGGACATGTAATATAGTTCTTTATGTTGAGGAGTCTTTAATGACAATTTGATATGATTAATTAAATTTGGTTTGGTGAGTTTTACTAAGCTGCCTTCACAATTTCACACTATGTATCTACCTTTTTTTTCATCAGATTTTATATTATTTTTGTATGTGTAGTTTTGGGCTATGTGGTATAGACTCATGGTTTCCAAAGTGGTACTCCTGTTTGGGTAGTATGTGTCCAATAAATAGTTTTTTTAAAATGTCTTGGCTGTTGGGATCATGTTTGGCTATTGTTTCTATATCTTCGTATGATTTTAGAACTCTTTTTCTAGATTTAGCTGGACCAAGACTCAGCCATACTATATTTGCAGATTTACCATACAATGCAGTACCAGTTAATCGATCAGCCGCTTCATAGGATCCACATTCTCTATGGGACAGCATTTTTATGCCCAAGCTGTATAATTTCTGAGACACTGTTTTATCTGATGACAGTTCATTCCAGAGGTCTTGGAGCTCTGTCTTTTCTGAATTGGTTAAGTATGCTGTGACATATCGTGCAACTGCTGTAGAATTGTCTGCACGTCTATGTTTGCATTCCATAAGTAGGCAATGATTGCATTGTAATTATTGATATATTTTTCTTCTTCTTTTCTTTTTATGCAATATGTATTTTTAGGTGACTTACCTTTGACACTATGTCTAACTGAAGACATGAGGTTGTTCACTTGACCTGTATTTGTGACTGGTCTAGGGAAACCAAATCGGCATTTGGTGTAGTATTTCCCTTTGGTTTTGTATTTGCGACGAAAATATTTGCCACATTTGTGTCTTTGGAATTGTCAAATTTTTGCATGAAGATCACTATTTGTGATTTCTGATGCAATTTCACAAGTGACATATTTTTCAATAAACTGTAAAACAGTTGCATCACTGTCGTGACCAAATTTAGGAGCATCTTTAATCCATAAAAGCATGTGGATATGTGGTGCTCCTCTGGCTTGGTATTCTCTTCTCCAAAAGAAGTGCTGCACTTCTCCAAGAGGAGGAACAGTTTTGTTACAAATAAAATGTAGCATAGCAATGAAGCGATGGTGAAAATATCGTGAAACATTAACAGGATCCTGTGAACAAAGTTCTCCAGGTGTTAGTATATCTATGTTTGTTTTGTTTTTGTTTGGTATGCGTAGGAAAGCATGTAAACCTTCCCATGCATATTCTGCGCAACTTAATGTAACACACCAAGTGGGTGGGCCAAGGTTTCTGATCATGCAATCTCCATGACGTTGAAACCAGTACTCTTTAGTACCACGCATATTTGCTAATAGATTTGTAAGATTTGCTTGTAAAACCTCATCTTTTTGTTGAACTTTTTGTAATAATTGTGTAGCTGTCATATTTTGAAAGTGTGATTCTGATTTTAATATGTGTGCAACTCCGTAACATAAAGTTGCTAGTTCACTTTCAAAGAGTAGGTGGAATATGTATTCCACATTTTGTCGAAATCTGGGATCTTCAGAATACATTCGTAATGAGCAATATTCTGATGCTGATATTTGAATAGGTCTATCATCGTATCTTCCTCCTTTGCCAGTAGGAAAGAGTAGAGGAAAAGCACGTGCTTCTATACTTTTTTCCCATATGCTGATTGGTGATCCTTTTGTTTGACGCATTTGGTACGTTTCCAGTGCATCTTCTATGGTGTCATTAGAGTGCAATGGATGAATTGTATAATGGTCTAATGTGTTTGATATTGTAGCAGGATCTAGGAGCTCAAATTGACCAGCTTCTTGTGTCTGTTCAATTATTTCACTTGTATCTTGCAAGTTTTCTTCAATATTAACTTCTTTGTAATATTCATTGTTCTCTTTAAGATATTGTAGGGCTTCTCTAACTTTATGTAAATCTACCAGTTGTTGCCAAATTTTTGTTGTCTTTTGTAGGTACTCCATTTACCAAGATAATTAAAGATTGCTGCATTGGACGTTGCACTCCGAGAGTGTGCACATTTTCTTTTAGATCTAATGGTAAATACACTACTTTTCCACGAATACCTTTCACTAATTCAGAGGGAGGTAATTTTGCAGTTTTTGGTTGAAGGAGTATTATTGCTTGAAATCGGTGCACTGTTTGAATTATGATGCTCTCATATAAATTAAGTTGTTGAAGGGGTTTTGGTAGTGGATACAATTCCAAGTTATTTGTGATAGCACGTGAAGGAGTTTGGTTGTTGTCAAGTTTTATGGGGTCAGTTATTTCGTATTTGTTTTCTGCTATAAGGTAGAGAGCTAATTCAAACCATTTAGAATCTTCATTCTCTTCTATTTTGTATGATAGGTCTATAGTTTTTGTGCTACTTTTATATAAAGTTCTGCGGCAAAATACACACACGTGGTTTGGTACTTCAGCTAAAGTACTTTCAAATTTTTGTATTTCTTTTTTGTATGTCTGTAGTGAAAGGCTGCTATGTGCAGAATTGTTACGAAGTTGGTTGACAGCTAATTCATCTTGTAAGTGGATTTCACTTCCAAAATATTTTGTCTGGGTATAGTCGATTTCTTCTAGGAGGTCTTTTGCTGTACCATGTAGAAGAATGTCATTTAAATTGGCTAGTACCAAAGCAGGACTTTTAGCATACTACAGTTTATAAACTAGAATTCTTATACTTGCATGATGTGTTGATATCCTTTTGATATCATGGAAGGGTGTTTTGCAAGTAGGTCCTGTAATGCAGGCCAAGGAATGTCCTTGTAGACCTGTGTACTTGCGTATTGGACAAGCATCCATATTTTGCAGTAGTTTAATTTTGATTTTGTCTTTGCTTTTCACATATTGATTGAGGAATTGGCGTAAAGACTTGAACATTTTTTTGGGAATGTTACACATTGACGTGCATGGCCATTTATACACTAGATGTTCTGATTCAGTTGAATGGAGGGTAAATCTACGTTTCATATTTTTGTAAGGAGTTATTCTTGTTCCATTATGGTATTATTAACTTTTTCATAACCTCGACCACTGCTAGGTATGGCAATTGTATTTGTTTGCTTTTGTTTGTAGGCTTCTTCATTATAGTATGGTTCTGTGGTTGTAGTGTGACTCCATTCACTTCCACAGACATTTAAAAAGTTATTTCTGTTGACATTTCGTTTATTGAGAAGTCTTTTTTGTAATTTAGTTATTAGTTTTGTTAGTGGTTTCATTCTGTTTAACACTAAAATAAATAACTTTGTTTTGAGAAGAAGTGCACTGTCTATCAATGCTTCTAAGATTACTTTCCTACGATAGGTTTGAAGTCTTGAACTTGGTTTCTCTCCTGTTTTCATAAGATTTTGAAGGACTTTGTGACGGAACATTTTGGCTAAAATACTTTTCTTGGTATGCTTACTTTGTACTATATCAAGATTTATAGAAGAAGTTTTATTTGTAGTGATAGTTGATTTTCTGTTAATTGTTTTTGGGTTGTTTTACTTTTTGATAGAGGAGGGAACGTTTTTGTACTAGAAACTTCTTCTGTTTCACTACATGACTGTATTAGCTGTTGTGTTTCAACTTTTTTTTACAAAGATGGATGTTTATGTTGGAGACTTTTCTACTTCTGCGTACCTTTCTACGGAGTTGCTTTTTGGTAGGCATTCTTTAGGGTCTGTTGAAAAAAATACAGAAGGTATGGGTTGGGGTGTTCTGCAATGCATGTGTGGTGTGTGCATGAGTGTTTGAGTAAGGTGATAAAGATGTATGTAATGGTATGTGATTGTGCATTGGGAAGTACAACTAGTAGGGATGGCTATTCTTGAATTAATGTGTTACTAAACTGTGGTTCAGATGACAGAAAAAAGTAAGCTAGTGGTGTGGAGAAGAATCAATAGTATATCTAAAGCTATACAATTAAAATAGTTGTTTTTCTACAACATCTAAATTCTGGCGGCTGAGTTGGGTAATTTGTGTGTCGAAAAATAGGAATTTGTGGGCCATTCTGCCAGTAAATCACTGTTTAAGACAGGGGGATTTTTGGTCCCAATGGTGCAGAATCTCTATTTTTAGGCACAGAAATAGCATGAATTAAGCTTACAGTGTGAGTAATAATTCAAATATTATGGTAACATTCTACTTTTTTTTTTTCTAAAATGAGCAGTTTGCTTCTTAGTTGTTCTTTGTAGTTCCAATTTGGCTGCTTCTTTTCAGGAGAATGGTCTTCACTGCAATTGTAAAAGAAAGAAATTAGTAATTTGGTTTGTATATAGCACTCTTTTTAATTTAGACATAGATTTTTTAAATTGAAATGCTCAGCGCCTTCCTTAAAACCATTAAAACTATTTTATGACTAAATGTAGGAAAGAAAATATCTTCACTATGGCTTGTTAAAATCATAATGTACCACTGTATACCACTATTCCTGCAACTAAGCTTTTCCACGTAATAGTGAGTCCATGTCATAGCCTGCTTTTCCACGTAATAGTGAGTGAATGTCATAGCCTGCTTGTCCTATATAAATGTCAGTAATTATATAAACCAAAAAAAGTAAAACCAAATATGTGTTTGTACAAATATTATTCTTTGAGATTTGATCATAGAGTATGCATGTCATTTTTTTTGATTATATGTAGTCTATATATTTTATTTGCAAAAGATTAGTTTAACATTATTTGCGTGTGTGTGTGTGTACGAAGAAATTAAAGGTATAAAGGTTTGTAAGTCACAGTTCATTTTAGGATAATGAAAAAATGATTGTAGATTCATTTTACAGATTATACAAGGTAAAATTCGGTTAGAAAATGTGTTCATGTACTGTATAGAAAATGTGCATACCTGTAATTTGTGTTCATGCATATGGATATGGACGAAACTGCAAGTAGAAATCTTGGAGATTTGTCTAGTATTTCTCATAGATCGTGCTTGCCAATGGTATGAGACTTGTAGTTCGAGAGATTCACCGTACATTTGCAGTGCTGATCTATGATGCTGCAGTTACATGTAGAGGTCGTGGATTTCATTGGTGGATGGTCATGTGATTTCTTAGCTACATCCAATGAGGGAATGGCACAGAGAGTGAGGTGGAAATGGTAGAAGGGCTGTCCATGTTACGATACGTTCGCGGTCCTGGCAGTAGTTCCAGGGGAATTCTGGGGAATTTGGGGTGGGGAGGCATGCAAATGAGATTGAATGTAGCAAGGGATTGGTCAATAAAGTTGAGTGAGTGTGTTGTGCTAGGAGAGGTTTTCTCTGATATTCTTTTTGGTGAGAGAAGAACAGATAGCTATGGCTGAGTGTTTCAAAAACCAGATTGTGTGGATTTAGGGAGACTCGTGGATACATTGGTTGAAGTTGCATGCAGAAAGCTGTGGAGTATCTATAGATCTTGGATTCCCACATGTGGAAGTGCACTGGCATGCAGTGCGTGGAATGAAGTGGCTGGACTTGCTACCTCTCTGTGCAACTTTGAAGATAGAGGAACATCCAGACATAATTGTAATTCATTGTGGAGGGAATCGTTTAGGACATGTGTCTGGAATTTCTTTGCAATTTGCAATGAAAGAAGGACTTCAGAAGATCATGGATATGTTTCCAAACTCCAAAGTAATTTTTTCACTGATTGTGCAGGGACAAATGTGGCTTTGTTCTTTCTCATGTGGTCCACAAATGGAGAAAGCAAGGCGTAATGTCAATAAGGCTGTTTGTGCTTTCCTAAGAGATTTTGGCATGTTCTCTTTTCACAATGAAAATATTATGTTTCGTAGTACATACATTTTTCGCAGAGATGGAGTCCATCTTACTTATGCTGGCAATCAGATTTTTCTGAGAAATGTACAAAATGCATTGCAACCTTTTTTTAGAAATGCAGCATCTATTTTGAAGTAGGTGTTAAGTATTTATAATTTTTGACATACAAACACCTCCCAAAGGCTCTTTTCAGAGCCACCACTTCCTCCCAGAGAAAAAAGCAATGGTTACAATAGGGCAGCACCCCAATTTTTTTTATTTTCGCGAAATGTCCGCGGACTTTCAAGAAATAGAAAGGGCCCTGCATTCTTTATCATTACTTCTCTTTTTTAACTGTGAAAGGTGGCTCTGAAAAGAGCCTTATTTTTTTTTTTGATTTTTGTTATTTTGTGTTTTTTTGGTTTTTTACACATGACCCACTAGGAGAGGAGGGGAAAGGAGGGTAAAGGGGGGACACCAACCACAGGGATAAGAAAGGGCGAGTTGAGAGAGGAAGATGTAGAGTGGGTTTTATTTGGGTAGTGAGCAGGTCTTCTCGTGCTCTGAGACGATAGTCTCAAAAGCACTCCGAAGTCGATCCCCCCTACAGAGTACTGTGTCACAGTACATACATACAACTGTGACCCTCGAAAAGGTAAGGGTCATCAGAATTCTGTATGGCCTGTGAGGCAACTTGAGAAAGACGCTGTCCCACCGAGGTGTTCCTTGTGGTGACAGGATCAGAAATGGAGGATGAAGTAGAGGCAATCAACCTACTACGCTCTTCGCAAGGTACAAACTTGCGAATTGCCCCAGTGTGGAATGAGTTCAGGTGTCGCTTCATGGTCGTAGTCCCAAAGCTATACGAACCATGCCTCCCGCGACTGAGTACCATTTTGCACTTGTTGCAGGCGACACAGTTCACACAAGCCTTAGGACCATTCCCATGAACGGTAAACATCCGCCACACCCAAGAATCACGCCGCGGGCAGCTAGTAGGGATTTCCTCTACCTCATTCTCGTCATCCTCTTCTTCCTCCTCTGTATCCTCACTCCTGTTCCCCTCTGTGCCACTGTGCACTGCTATCAGTGATGTCATCAATGACATTTGTGATGTCATCTTTGATGTCCTGGGTGTTAGTGTTAGCAGTGCACGGTGGCGCGAGTTATGGTTGCTTATCTTACCATAACTGCCGAATTTCAGGGGGTTTTCCGTTTTACTTTGAACTATAACGTCCCTTTAACAACGTTTTTTTACTGAATTTCATAGGTTTTTCGTAGTGCAACTTAACCATAACGTCCCTTTAACAAAGTTTTTTCACTGAATATATATATATTTATTGTTAGATATTTAAGATTCATGAAAGAGGATTTTCTTTCTCTCCTTTGGGAAGTTTTTTTTAATACTTCCTGTATTCAATTAGTGCCATTATGAGAAGAAAAAAAAACACATCAATATTCTTTGTTTTATTTTTATTATAAAATACTTTTCATTCTGTTTCAGAATTACTATTATTAATGATAAATGAAAATACAAAGGTATGAGGTAAGACATTTTTTAAAATATAATATATATGTACAATTCAAAGATTTGAATATTTTGTTTATTTAATTACATATAGCTGCAGCGGTGAGCAATGACTGTGGTGATTCTATCCACATACACTGGCTCACTTAGCAGCATTGTAACCATGGTTACAAGACAAAATGTGAGGGACTTTATCCACTCAAACTGCACAAAATAAATTACAATAGATATTCTAATATATGTTTGCAGTTCATGTTTAATTTCATCTATCTTTGTAACTCAGAGGGTTTAAAAGGGCTGTTTTGGGGGAAGGAAAGAGGGGGTACAATAGGGAGGGAAAACATATTTCGTGCTAGTCTTTTTTATTTTTTTATTTTTTCTGAAAAAAGGGGGCTGCTTAAAAAAAAACTAAGGATGACAATGAATCTGGTGTTCAACTATTAACTTGTCCCAATCCTTAGTTATGGCACTTACCACGGCTACCCATTGGTGGCATAGATCACACATGACTCTCATAGCTGAGAAATTGGGAGCAGATAAAATTATGACATATGGGGATGACACTGCTGTCAAAGTAGAGGGTTCATTCAGTGTTAGTGAAGTAGCACTACTGGAATCAGGTGCTGGATGTGGTGTTTTTTTTCCATGCATGATATGCATCAGCCCCATGTATTTTATTTTTGTGGTGTTTGTGCGTTTTATCATATGTGTCATCCACATCATCCCAATGATGTACTCTCACAAGATGAGTGATCAAAACAGATGTTCCAAGTTTCTGAAACGGCACATTAGATGGTCCACTTCTCAGAGTCTTCATTCACAATGTGCACTGTACATCCTCTGCCTCCTCTTTACAGGAGTGCTCTTTTACCTTGAAATATCTCCAACAGTCTGCAAGGATATTTATTCCTGTGGTTTTCCTATTGAGTGGTGATGGATTGGGGGGCCCAGATAATGTTGTCATTGCTGCTGTGCTGTTGTCATGGTTAGTCATGTTGAAATGTCCAACTGAGGAGGAAAAAGTAAAGTAACAAAAAATGACATGTGAATGTTTAAAAAAAAAGTCAACACACAAAATAGACACTACCAAGTGCTCCAATTGGTAACTTTGCGTGCACGGATTTCATCATATGGCGTGGACATAGTTGCATTAATATACTGCAACATTAATTTACGCAGATCGAAATCATGTGTAGACGTGCATCCGCAGCGCGTGATATGATTGGCTTGTGCATCGGGCGTGAAAATGATTAGCTGCATTGAAGAAGCTCGACATCCTATTGGGTGATTTCCCAAGTGCAGATTTTGTCACACTGCATGGGCGTGCCACACCAACACATCGCAACATGTGATTGTCCATTAGTTGACACCACCAAGAGTCATGTATAGGCGAGCAAATGAGTGGAATGTGCAACAGGCACAAAGACAGCTAACAACGTCAATGAAGCTCAACGTATCATTGGGTCATTTCCCACACCCAGATTTCTTTGTATGCATGGGCATAGCCCCGTCAATATACTGCAGTGTGTGATTGGGCCATTTATTGATGAGGCTAAGCGGGGGAGCACAGCCCGTAATCCGATTGGCTGTCGAAAAACAGGCACAAAACCTTGTAGCTGCGTGAAAACAGCTTTCAAAGTGATTGTGCCTTCCCTCGATGCGGATATGTCCACGTGGTAGGTGCGCCTCCTCGTTCACTCAGGCGATTGGTCAATAATGTAGGCACAAACAGCGCATTGCTCATGGGCATACCCACACATATGGAAAACACATTCTGGTTGGCTATATCGCGTAACTGCAGTCATACCCCTTTGCCAAGCACCTCTTTCACGTTTTCTGTCATTGCTTGTTGTCTCTTGGTGTGTGAACTTCTTTGTAAGTCTTCAGGAACTTTTTAAAGCAGTATCTTGATGTATCCATTCCCTTTTTACCTTGCTTCTTCCTATACCTATGTTCAATGTGTTTTGCTTTGTTGGTTGTCATTTTTTGTTATTTTAGCGTGTACATTTAAAAAAAAAAGGTTTTTGGTCATTAAGTGGCAGATTCCTTTTTGTGTTGTGTATCTTTACAGTATTTACTTTTCCTCCACGGTCCTGCATTTCAAAATTACTATGACCAGCGGTAATGATGAGGTGTTGTGGGTGTCTTCAGCTTTACCACCACAGAAGAAGCATTGTGCACAAAAACTTTTCTGATAGTTGGCAATATTTCCACGCAAAGAACAAACACAGCAAAAAGGAGATTCAGGAGGTTATGTGCAATTTCTGTGGTCAGGTTTTTGCGAGGAGACCTTAAGACAAGCAAAGCTCAGGAACATCCACGTTAATTCAACATCTTGTCCGTGTTCATTGGTATGAATTGGATGATTCATATAGGAAGGCTCAAGTGAAACATAAGGTCAGAGCACCTGGAGCAAAATAAGCACAGCAGTATATATCATCTGCGCACAAGATTTCCAGTATGAATACTAGCTATTTTCCACCAACAAAAACCCAACCTGCCTGCACATGATCTTTCTAACTTTACTGTGATGTGCAAAACCTGTCACAGCTTTATCAAGATGGGAGGTGGCACCCGAGATGCTTTAGGCAAGGCTCTTTAAGAACATACAGCCAATTCGCAATGCTAGATATATTTTTAAGTGTCCATGTTTTTTACCCCATTCTTTAGAGAAAAAAAACACAAAAAATGTCAAAAAATATAAAATGCAACAACAAATAAATGTTCTTTTTTAACCTTTTGTTATATATATATATATATTCAGTAAAAAAACATTGTTAAAGGGACGTTATGGTTAAGTTGCGCTACTCAAAACCTATGAAAATCAGTAAAACAACTTTGTTAAAGGGACGTTATGGTTCCAAGTAAAACTGAAAACCCCCTGAAAATCGCCAGTTATGCTAAGTTAAACAACCATAACTCGCGCCACCACTGTGCAATGCTAAGACTAACACCCAGGACATCAAAGATGACATCACAAATGTCAAAATCTTATAAAAACAGGAGAGACATCATGCACAACCCTTAAAACCTACCGTAGGAAATTAATCTTAGAAGCTTTGATAGACAGTGCAATTCAAGAATGCCCATCCCAACTAGTTGTAATTGCCCAATGCACAATCACACACCATTGCATACATCTTTATCATCTTATTCAGACACTCATGCACACAGCACACATACATTAAAAACACCCCATCCCATGCCTTCTTTATTTTTTCAACAGACCCTAAAGAATGCCTACCAGAAATCAAGTCCGTAGAAAGCAACGGAAAAGCAGAGCAAATGAAAATAGAAGTGTCCAAAACAAGCATCCATCTCTAGCAGAATTTGTAAAAAAAAGTACAAAACAGCTAATCCACTCATTTAGCGAAACAAAATAAGCTTCAAGTACAGAAAATGTACATCCTCCATCAAAATGTAAAACGAACCACAAAACAATTAACAAAAAAATCATCTACCACTACAGATAAAACTGCTCCTATAAATCTTGATATAGTGCAAAGTAAGCATACAAAAAAGTATTTTAGCAAAAATGTTCCGTCACAGAGTCCTTCAAAATCTTATAAAAACAGGAGAGAAATCAGGCTCAACTCTTAAAACCTATCAAAGGAAATTAATGTTAGAAGTGTTGATAGACAGTGCAATCCTTCTCAAAAGAAAGTTATTTATTTTAGTGTTAAACAAAATGAAACCACTAAGAATACTAATGACTAAATTACAAAAAAAGACTTCTCAATAAACGAAATGTCAACAAAAATAACTTCTTAAATATCTGTGGAGGTGAGTGGAGTCACACTACAAGCACAGAACCATATTTTAATGAAGAAGCAAACAAACAAAAGCAAACAAATACAATTGACATACATAGCAGTGGAAGAGGTTATGAAAAAGTTAATAATACCATAATGGAACAAGAAATACTGCTTACAAAAATATCCCCAGAAAACTTAGAATTACCTCTCCATTCAACTGAATCAGAACGTCTAGTAAACAAATGGCCATGCACGTCAATGTGTAACATTCCCAAAAAATCTTTCAAGTCTCTACGCAATTCCTCAATCAGTATGTGAAAGGCAAAGACAAAATCAAAATTAAACTACTTCAAAATATGGATACCTGTCCAGTGTGCAAGTACACAGGACTACAAGGACATTCATTGGCCTGCATTTCAGGACCTACTTGCAAAACCACCTTCCATCATATCAAAATGATATCAACACATCATTCAACTATAAGACATCTAGTCTATAAACTGTACTATGCTAAAAGTCCTGCTTTAGCACTAGCCAATTTAAATAACATTCTTCTACATGGTACAGCAAAAGACCTACTTGAAGAAATTGACTATATTCAGAATAAAATATTTTGGAAGTGAAAGCCACTTACAGAATGAAATAGCTTTAAAACAAATTAGCAACAATTCTATGCATGGCAACCTTCTACTACACAAATACAACAAAGAAATACTGAAATTTAAAAGTACATCTACTGAAGTACCAAACCATGTGTGTGTATGTTGCTGCAGAACTTTTTATTAAAGTAACACAAAAACTGTAGACCTAACATACAAAATAGAAGACAATGGTTTGAATTAGCTCTCTACCTTATAGCAGAAAACAAATACGAAATAACTGACCCCTTAATACTTTGCTGTTACTGCACTACAAAACTTGACAACAACCAAACTCCTTCACGTGCTATCACAAATAATTTGGAATTATTCCCACTACCAAAACCCCTACAACAACTCAATTTATATGAGAGCATTATAATTAAAACAGTGAACCCCTTTCAAGCAATAATACGCCTTCAACCAAAAACAACAAAATTACCTCCCTCTGAATTGGTGAAAGGCATTTGTGGAAAAGTAGTGTATTTACCATTAGATCTAAAACAAAATGTGCACACTCTGGGAGTGCAACATCCAAGTAAATGGTGTACCTACAAAAGACAAAAGAATTTGGCAACAACTAGTAGATTTACATAAAGTTAGACAAGCCTTGCAATATCTAAAAGTCAATGATGAATACTACAAAGAAATTAATATTGAAGAAAACTTGAAGGAAACCACTGAAATAATTCAAGAGTCACCAGAGCTGGTCAATTTGAGCTTCTAAATCCTGCTACAGTATCCAATACTTTAGACCATTATACAATTCATCCATTGCACTCTAATGACACCGTAGAAGATGCACTAGAAAAGTACCAAATGCGACAAACAAAAGGATCACCAATCAGCATATGGGAAAAAAGTATAGACGCACATGCTTTTCCTCTACTCTTTCCTACTGGCAAAGGAGGAAGGTATGATGATAGACCTATTCAAATATCAGCATCAGAATACCACTTGTTACAGATGTATTCTGAAGATCCCAGATTTAGACAAAATGTTGAATACATATTCTACCTACTCTTTGAAAGTGAACTAGCAACTCTATGTTACGGAGTTGCACACACATTAAAATCAGGAACCCACTTTCAAAATATGTCAGCTACACAATTATTACAAAAAGTGCAACAAAAAGATGAGGTTTTACAATCAAGTATTACAAATCTATTAGCAAACATGCATGGTACTAAAGGGTACTGGTTCCGACGTCATGGAGATGTACGTTGTATGATAAGAAACCTTGGCCCACCCACTTGGTTTGTTACATTAAGTTGTGTAGAATATGCATGGGACTATTTACATGATTTCCTACGTATATCAAACAAAAACAAAACAAACATAGATATACTAACACCTGGAGAACTTTGTTCTCTAGATCCTTTTAATGTTTCAAGATATTTCCACCATCGCTTCATTGCTATGCTACACTTTATTTGTAATAAAACTGTTCCTCCACTCGGAGAAGTGCAACACTTCTTTTGGAGAAAAGAATACCAAGCCAGAGGAGCACCACATATCCACATGCTTTTTATGGATTAAAGATGCTCCTAAATTTAGTCAAGACAATGATGCCACCTTGTTACAGGTTATCGAAAAATATGTCACTTGTGAAATTCCATCGGAAGCAACAAATAGTGATATTCATGCACAAATTTTACAATTTCAAAGACACAAATGTGGCAAATATTGTTGTCGCAATACAAAAACAAAGGGAAATACTACACCAAATGCCGCTTTGGTTTCCCTAGACCAGGTCAAAAACAGGTCAAGTAAACAACTTCATGTCTTCAGTTAGACATAGTGTTAAAGGTAAATCACCTAAAAATACATATTACATAAAAATAACAGAAGAAGAAAAATATATCAATGATTACAATGCAATCATTGTTCACTTATGGAATGCAAACATAGATGTGCAGTATATTGCAGACAATTCCACTGCAGTTGCATGATATGTTACAGCATAGTTAACCAAAACAGAACAACCAGAGCTCCAAGACCTCTGGAATGACCTGTCATCAGACAAAACACTGTCTAAGAAATTATACAGCTTGGGTATAAAAATGCTCTCCCATAGAGAATGTGGCTCCTATAAAGCAGCAGATTGTTTAACCGGTACTGCTTTGTATGGAAAATCGAAAATATAGTATGGCTAAGTCTTGGTCCTGCTAAATCTAGAAAAAGAGTTTTAAAATCATACGACGACATAGAAACAATACCCAAACATGATCCCAACAGCCAAGACATTTTAAAACACAATTTGCTGGACACATACTACCCAAACAGAAGTACAACTTTGGAAACTATGTGTCTATACCACATAGCCCAAAACGTCACATACAAAAATAATATAAAATCCGATAAAAAAAAGGTAGATACAGGGTGTCAAATTGTGAAGGCAGCTTAGTAAAACTCACCAAACCAAATTTAATTAATCATATCAAATTGTCATTAAAGACTCCTCAACATAAAGAACTATATTACATGTCCCTGCTACAACTCTTTAAACCAGGGAGAAAAGAAGAAGAAATACGAGATAACTATGACTCCTAGGAAGACGATTTCAAAGCAAATGAAAGCACTATAACTGATTTAAACTTTGCACAGTACAAAACAATGTTGCACAATGAACAGCAACACGAAGAAGAACTCCAGGCCCAACTAGATAAGGACACTCCTGACAGTAGTCAACCTTCTGTAACAGGAAGCCAAGAACCACTGGACAGCCTCTAATAACAAATGAGGCAGAATTAGCTATGGCGGAAGTAGAAAACACCATGTGTCAGTATGAAGATAAAGAAGACTTAACTATACTACAATCAAAACCAAACAATGAGCAACGTAGCATTTTTCAAGAAGTAACAAAAGAAATTGCACATGGTGTACAACATGAAAACAAAGAAAGCACCTGCCAAAATTACATACCTATACTACTGTATGTCAGTGGTGAAGCTGTTTCTGACCAAACATTCTTAATCAAAATCATAAGGAAATTCCTTCATCAATTGACAAACAACAAACTGTCAGCTGTTGTCACTGCCTACAACATAGGTGGTGTCACTTTACACCGATTACTACTCCTGCCAGTAGAACACCAAAATAAATCAGATTACTTCAAACTTTCTACAGAAGCTGCAATGGAACTACGCAGAATACTAAAACAAATGAAAATGCTACTAATAAGTGAGCATGGTCTCCAACCTAATGTTGGCTTTGATTCACCTCAGATTACAAGAAGTACTCAAAACAAACTACGAAGAGCTCTTTGGAGGAAAACAAATTATTGTTTTCGGAGCTCTTCTTAAATTGACATCAGTGAAAGGTGAGCCTATTTTTAAAACCTTAGGACAGAAACTCTGCCGTAAAACTGTTGGCAGCATAGGAAATGTCAAACTTTGGCAACATTTCCAATACAGAGAATTAACAAAAAACATGCGGCAATCTGCAGATCTTACTTATGCCAACATCTTAAAAAGTATTAGAGTTGGTATACTATTTCAAGAAGCATAAGCAATATTGAAAACCCGGCACATTCATGCACTTTATGGCGATAATGCATGTGCTATGGATGTTATGGAACAATTAGCCCACAAAAATGTCAATTGTATGGCCTTAATGCCAACTCTTGCATGCTGTTTCAAATTCAATGAATCAATGTTAAAAAAAGAAATGCAACCAATAATTGAAATTAGCGCCACAGACAAAAAAGATATACATGGTATGACACTACCCATGTGTGAACAAGCCACAACATGACTAAATAGTTTAGAAAATTCAATCTCCAACACAGCTGGATTAAATTGCAGAATAATGCTGAAATATGACCTTGACGTGGATCAAGGACTAGTTAATGGAGCAATGGGTACAGTTGTTGGCTTTCAAACATACCCACGTGACAACAACATTCAGTTTGTCAATATTCTCTTTGACAAACTTTCAGAAGTGAAAAGGATAGGACGCTCAACAGCTCGATTCCTTCTCTTCAAAGACATGTATGTACGCAGAGAACAATTTTCTCTAACTCTTACATACGCAGTCACCATTCATAAATCACAAGGTCTTACCCTAGACAAAGCATTGATAGACATTGGTAACACAGTCTTTAAAGAAAGCATGAGCTATGTGGCACTATCACACTTACGTACACTTGACGGTCTATTTCTAATCAACTTTGATGCAAGTAAAGTAAACGCTGATATTCCTTGCATTTTAGAATACAATAGACTTCGTTCACTATACACCCCCATCTAAAAACATATCCTGTTCCATAAAAAGTAAAATGTTGCAAAAGAAAACTAAATCAAACAGAAATGCAACAGGATGACACTGCAAATCCTCCAAAGAGAGTAAAAAAAATGGATACTTCATCAAGTACCACAAACAAAAAAGAAACTATTAAGGAAAGTAAACCAGGTACTTCTTGAAAGAAGGAAGACAAACTAAAAAAAAGCACTCAGATACAGAACTACCTGGTCCATTTAAACTTTCAAATATAATTGGTGTAAGTTGCCATGCAAATGTAGCAATGAATATTCTATTTCAATTACCACCAATTGTTAACAGCATTTACTTACACAGTACAGACCAATTGTGTTTGCAAATGTTAGTACTTCATAGAAAAACAACAAACAATCCTGACAACATGTATAGTGTTTATGGAATAAGACAACAATTGGACTACTGTGCTGGAATGGTGAAATTCACTAAAAACTCACAGGAAGATCCACAAGAATTTCTAATGTACTTACTACAAGTACTGGAAAACAAAAACATACCTATAAATGAAATCTTCCAGATTTCATTCATGTGGAAACATACATGCACTCTCTGCAACAATGTGACACAAGAACAAATCCCCAATGAACGCTTTGTGTATATATCAATACCTAATTGTGAATCCGTTCCATTTCAGCAACTTGTACAAAATGCAAACCATGGTAGATTATGTACTACCTGCAATTCGGATAATCACTCCACTTTACTAATACAAACACATAGTAAATACACAATACTAATGCTTCTACGTTACAATGCAGATGGTACCAAGAACAACTGCAAGCTGACTGGATTCACACATGGTCAAGTATCACTTGGTAAGAAAACCTTCACAACAATAGGTATAATCTACCACACAGGAGCCACTACCAATGCAGGTCACTATACTGCATATATAAATAAAAATGTGGATGGTTTGAATGTAATGATAGTACCATTACTCTAAAGCAGAGATTACCAGCAAATGTTACAAACGCTTGTTTAATCTTCTTAAAACCAAAATTTATTAACTAAACTGTACGTAAACATTAACAAAACTTCTATTAAAAAAATATAAACTGTTAGAATATGCCAAGAGCTATCTAACTGCCACAAGATTCTACAACAACTAAACAGATAAATGAATACCACTAAATTATATAAAAAAATAGACAGTTAGAATACGCCAACTGGTATCTAACTGCCCCAAGATTTTTCAATAACCAAAGAGATAAATCAATACCACTTCATTATAACAAAAAATAGACAGTTAGAATATGCCAACAGGTATCTAACTGCCCCAAGATTTTACAACTAAACAGATAAATGAATTCCACCAAATTATATAAAAAAATAAACAGTTAGAATACGCCAACTGGTATCTAACTGCACCAAGATTTTCAATAACCAAACAGATAAATCAATACCACTACATTATAACAAAAAATAGACAGTAGAATACGCCAAGTGGTACCTAACTGCCCAAGATTTTACAATAGCCAAACAGATAAATCAATACCACTTCATTATAACAAAAAAATAGACAGTTACAATATGTCAACAGGTATCTAACTGCTCAAAAAATCTGCAACAAGCCAACATATAGAACATTAGCCAGAAACAACAAGTGAACACTGAAAACAAACAAACAAACAAATAGTCTGTAGCATAACAAAAAAAGTTTTTTTTTTAATCCAACATGGATTTTTTTTTTCCACGGACCCAATGATTTTAGCAACAAACACAGAAACTGAGCAAATTGCACACTGGTTTGTAATCTAAATATGAGTGTCAAAAAAATAATGTTGATTATTCAATGTTATAAGTCGTTACAAAATACCAATACTAACATGATCTTTTCTTTTATCACAGAAATTAACAAGGAATACATGTACTCCAGATACTAAACCAATCAGTAAGTATATTATAATAAGTATAACCATCGCAGCAAGTGACTTATAACTTCAGTGTTTATAAATTTGGTCTTGACCATGCACCCAAGACTCTAGGCCCTGGCCACAACCACCGCAGCATACCACACCCATAATAGCTCATAACTTTGGTGCTTGTAAATTTGGTCTTGTCCATGCACCCAAGACTGGATAAGCCACTATGTGTGTGATATGCTGCAGTGGTTGTGGCCAGGGCATAGAGTCTTGGGAGCATGGCCATAGGGCCATGCTCCCAAGACTCTATGCCCTGGCCACAACCACTGCAGCATATCACACCCATAGAGTCAAACATTTTAATGATGCCATATGGGCACTTTTAATGTCCGCGAACATGACGAGTGTTCTTAGAACAGTTTCAACTTGCCCACGAACAGTACGGACAGGTATAGTTTCCTCAGGACACCCCCATTTCATTTACTTACGAACATTTCAGAACACTGCACGTGTTCTTAGAACAGTTTCAACTTGCCTGCGAACAGTACGGACAGGCATAGCGTCCCCAGGACACACCTATTTCGTTTATTTACGAACATCCCAGGACACATAATGTGTTCTTAGAACAATTTCAACTTGCCTACGGACAATACGGACAGTGTCCTCAGGACAACCCCATTTCGTTTATTTACGAACATTTCAGGACACTGCGTGTGTTGGAATTGAAATAATATTATGCCTCCTATTGCAGTATTTGAATGTGTGTTGGCCTACGCCAAGTTGTCTAAAATATTGTGTAAATAGATTCCGCGGCAAGGTCTTGACCTTAACGAAAACTGTGTAAGTCGCCATCTTGGATTTAGCCACCATTTTAGGTTCTCTTGTAATATGGAAGTCACCCTGAACATCAAAATGGGGGCCGAATGACATTCTGAGTGAGATTCTGGCCGTTGTGACCTCCGCACACATGAATAAATAATATGCCTGCAGGCCACTTGTCGTGGTCGCGAACTGAGACCTTGTCCTATCCCTGACCTATGTGTAAATGAACAACTGTATCAGCGGAACTGATCAAAAATGCATACATTATGGGATTGACCTGGCAAGGAACCCTAGGCCTGGTCTTAAGAATGGTTAACCCGTGAGGGGGTTGGCCAGAGCTGGATAAAGTGTATAAAAGCACAAATATTCCAATGTATGGTCTCTCTACTAATGCATCGAACCTTCGTTGAAGTTCGTTACGTTACTCTGAGAGCCGAATAGCTATCCGTTTGTCAATTGACTTTTTGGTAACTGCTGTAGCTTTTAAATAAAGCACTTTGTATGTCCTTTGTAACCTGTGTTGGTGTGTTTCCTTTGGGCTTCCCAGCCTCATATCAATTTCTTTGTTTTCACAGTTGGCGCCCGAATAGGGACCCTCAAGATTGATGCCGGATCATTGAAGGTTGACGCAGACTATCGAACCGGGATCGGACGGTGTGATTCTGCGGGCCCGACCGATCGAGACGCGATACCTCGGCAGCGCTGCACGATCCGATCCTTGGACGATAGTCGTGTGGTCTGACACGGCATCTTGACGAGGGTCCATTTTTGAGGCGGGCAGATTTGTCGAAACCACCAAACACAAGGTAAAATTCGTTAGGTAAGTTCTTTGATAAACCGTATGGTCTTCCTTAGGTTTGGTCAGGTGCAGTCGTGACCCAGCTCTTAATTTAACCCTGACAATTTGAATTTGGCGTGTTGTATCTGCAGACACAATTATTGACCAGGTAACACCAATTCTTTGTGAAATGCCTGGGAAATTGTCTAGCTGCTTTAGGGCTCTGTTCCGCAGCGATCGACAATCCTTGGAATTTAGCCGCCCAGCACCACAGGAGGGGTCGCCGGCATGTACTATGTACTGTAAGTATGGCATTGGTAGTATAGTATTTAATGATATTTGGCACAGACAGACCAGACATGCCTCCGAATTTCAGTGGCCAATCAACGGTAGTTTTGAGATCCCCCATATTGAATACCTAGAATCAGTCTTGTTGAAAAAGAAGGCTAGACCTGCAGCCTTTGATGTTTTACAGAATTGGAAAAAAGAAGCGTTACAGCAGCTTAAAAGTAGGGACAAACATGCACGCCGTCATAAAACAAAAGCCGAAAAAGCGTCGTTATATGATAAAGAAAAACATTCAGAATCAGTTAAAAATATGGATAGGGCTTTTTCACTTGGAATCCAGAAAATGTACCCCTCTAAAGATTTCCATGTTTCCGAGGAATTTATTGAGAAATTGTTAAGTGAACGCAGGCCTGATGCCTCTGCGCCACCTCCGTATGTTCCTATTTTGGGCGCTCTGCCCATTCCTGCTGTTTTTCCTGCCGTTATCCCTGTTCCCCCGTACAACCTATTGTTCCTAGTCCCATAGTTGTTGTTCCTCCACCTATCGCACCGCTCCTTCCTTCTGCACCGATAGTTGCACCTTTATTAAATTTACCTACACCTCTGCTCCCGAGTGGCCCCGTATTGACTGAAGTTGATCCAGGTGCAGGATCGAAGATCGTCACTCGTAATACTGTTTCTGCAGATAAGAAACAGGAATTGTTTGCATGGGCTAAGCATTGTATGGAGAAAGGTGATCAAGTTAATGTTTTTTCCACATTATCTAATTTGAATAGTTTTCCCGAGAAAAATGTTTTTATCGAAGGTTTGGGGACTCATTTATGTGTGATGTTGGGTAGATTACAAAATTCAGATCTTCCACAAGGAGTGAGAGATCTGAATGCTTTGGCACTTTCGAGGGACACAGAACAGAAAGTATACAGGCATGTTGAAAAATTGTTTGAGTTTAGGAAAGACTTTGAAAAGTCACGAGATGAGGAAGACGAAGACGATAGAATATATGTACAGAAACGGTTCCTTCCGTGCCGTAGATCGGCACCTGAGGAAATACGAATTTGTACTAAAGATGCGGTTCGATGGATCTCGGATTCATCGATTCCGCCAGATGAAGTATATGACACCTATAGTCAGTATACAGTAGAAATGCAAAGAAAGGTAATTCAGGTAATGGTACAGTACCTGCAAGAAGAATGTGTAAAAGAGAAGGTTAGTTGCCCCATAGAATTATTGGGGATTTGTAAAAGGGCTTTTTTGCCCGATACTTCTTCAGCTGCCTTAGCGCTCAACCGGGCTCTATTGCTTAGTAAGCGGCCGGAGGTACCTATATCTCAGTTGCCTATGAGAGAGGTTCCTCCGACCTTTGTCCCAAAAGTTGAGATCCCCGCCAACGCTGGGACTGGTGCCCCTGCTGTGGATATCCCTGCACATTATGTATCACAATTCGTTCACGTCCCGTTTTCACGACAGGAAGTGAACACTATTAGACAATCAGTTCCCGATATCAGGAAAAACCTGACGGGGTTTTACAAGGAAATAGAGTCCGTCTTGCAGTCTTCTGTGTTCACCTTGAGTGATATTGACTTGCTATTTCCTGTATTCCTACCCGTAGATGTATGGAAACAGGTTCGGACAGTAGACGATGTGCCAGGGTTGGGAGATACGTGGGCTAATATGATTAGGATTGATGGGGAAAGACCAGCTGGTGAGAAACCCCCACAGGTAATAATTACTTTGCCTGATAGAATTGTCACGAAATTAAAAACTATAATTCCAGAGAAAAGAATTATATGGGACAAGCTTACGGCCTGTGTCCAAGGAAAAACTGAAGGCGCCACCAAATTTTTTAATAGATTCGAGCAGGTATTTTCTGACTTAAGTGGACAGGATTTAGGTACAGAGTCTGGGAAAAGGTTGTTCGTGGACAAATTTGTACGTGGACTGTTGCCTGACATGCAGTCACAGATTATGTCCTCTGAGAGCGCTTGGCAGGCAAAATCTCAATCTGAGGTTTTGCACATGGCTCAGTATTATGAGAACCGTGTTAACAATGAGAAGGACAAAATTGAAAAGAGGAAAGGAGATTTGAAAACCAAAGTATTATTACAGCAAATTGTTAGGAACCCCAGAGGAGGCACGACACAGACTAGAGGTCAGTATGTCCCAAAAGGAAATGCTCCTCTGGGTCCTGTGAATATTAATCAATGTGCTTATTGCCGCCAGGAAGGTCATTGGCGAGCACAGTGCCCTGTCCTTCGCCAAAGGTCAAACAGTGCGTTTGGGGGTATGGGTAGACCCATATGGAGCAGGGGGCCCTGATAGAGGTCAGTTTTTACAAGATCCTCAGCAACCTTTTTCACGGGAAATCAGACCTCGAGTGTGGACTCGAGGAACATTTTTGATCACCCTTCTGCTGCCTACCTTTCTGAAGAGCTTCCTTCCAACGATACTCTATTTCATTAGGATTGCCCGAAGTAGGGTTTGGAACCTTCTCCTATTCCCGTTAATCAGAAAGGCCCCTACGTTGAATTATTAGTAGGGAATAGGAAACACCAGTTTTTGATAGACACTGGAGCGCAGAAGTGCTCCATTGATCATTCTCGGGTTCCAAACATTCCACTGTCAGGGCAAACAAATGTTTCCGTAGGGTTTTCTGGTATACCAACTGTCTGTCCGGTTTCTGCACCGGTGTCTGTTTCTTTGGGTCCCTTTACGGACCATTGCCCTTTTCTTCACACTTCAAACTGTGGAGAGAATTTGCTGGGGTTTCATTTGTTAAAGAAATTGAACGCAGTAATTCATTGTTCTTCTGATGGAGTATGGCTGACGGTTTCACCACAGCAACTTCCTAATTCTCAGTTCTTGATTCGACCTTTACCTCCTGAGTTTAGCATTGTCCCGGAATGTTTATGGGCGGTAGACGACAATGATGTCGGGGTATTACAGATTGAGCCCGTTAAAATAGTTCTGAAACATGGAGTGAAACTACCACGCATTCCGCAGTATAAAATATCAGTTGAGGGCGAACGTGCTTTGAAATGCATTGTCTCTGATTTTGTGCATCGTGGGGTTATCGAGGAGATTACAGGTAGTTTCTGTAATAGTCTGATCTTGCCTGTATATAAGAAAGGCGACAATGCAATTCCATACCGGTTCATAATTGATCTTCATGCTATTAACAGAGTGGTCGCCCCACAATTTCCAAATGTGCCCGATGTGACGACGATATTGACAATGATCCCTGCTACGGCTATGCACTTCAGCGTTGTGGATTTAAAAAATGCTTTCTTTAGCATTCCTATACATGAGGAAAGTAGATATCTGTTTGCGTTCACCTTGGGGGGACGATCATTTACATTTACCAGGGCACCTCAAGGGTATACTGAAAGTCCTAGCATTTATAGTAGACCTTTGAAAGAGCAGCTCGACACCCTTGAATTGCCACCTACTTGTACGCTGCTTCAATATGTTGATGATTTGCTTTTGGCTGCAGACTCTGAGAGTGCTTGTAAAGAAGGCACTGTACTGTTGCTTGTTCATTTAGCTAAAAATGGTCATAAAGCTTCGCTTAAAAAATTTCAATATTGTTGTCAGGAGGTCGCCTATTTAGGCTACCTCCTGTCAAAGGAGGGGAGAAGATTGACACCTGAAAGAATAAAACACATTTCTGGCATGTCTGTTCCAAATACACAGAAGGAAGTCAGAGCCTTAATAGATATGGCTTCTTACTGTAGGTTGTGGATCCCAAACTTTTTGCTAGTGATAAAGCCCATGTTGGCTTTGACGAAGAAGGGCATTTCTCTGCCACTGCCATGGAAATCGGAACATCAACGATCATTTGAGCTTCTCAAAACCACGTTATGCTCTGCACCGGTTCTGGGTACTCCAAATTATGACAAGGCCTTTGTGTTATTTGTGCATGAATGTGATGGATGTACTTTGGCTGTGTTAACACAGGAACACGGAGGGAAGAATAGGCCGTGCGGCTACTACTCCTCCGCCCTTGATCCTGTCGCATGCGCTTTGCCAAGATGTTTGCGTGCTGTCGCTGCTGCTGCTGCGTCTGTAAAACAGAGTGAGGGAATGGTCCTAGACCATGATTTGATTTTGATGGTACCTCACTCTGTTGATATTCTATTGAACAAAACCCAAACGCAACACCTCACCTCTGCGCGGTTAACAAGGTATGAATTAATTCTGTTTGCCCCTCACATCCAAATTAAGAGGTGTTGTGTTCTTAATCCGGCTGAACTCTTACCTTTCCCGCAAAACACTGTTTGCAATGACGGAGAATTACATGACTGCCTGTATACCACGGAACAAGAAACAAAGGGCAGGATAGATCTCATAGATACTCCTTTGGATAATGCAGAAGGGGAGCTGTTTTGCGATGGCTCCTGCTTCAAACTTTCGGATGGTACATCTACAGCTGCTTATGCAGTTACTACATTGAGCAAAGTTGTTGAAACTAAGAGAATTGCGCATAAATCCGCACAGGCCGCAGAGATTATAGCGTTGACCCGAGCTTGTGAACTCTCCCAAGGGCGTATAGTAAATATATATACTGATAGCCAGTACGCATTTGGGGTGGCTCACAACTTTGGAAGGCTCTGGTCGGAAAGAGGGTTCCTGACCTCACATGGGATCAAGATCCAGCATGGCCCCTTGATAGTGCAATTACTCTCGGCACTCTCACTCCCTAAACAGTTAGCGATCATGAAATGTGCAGCACATCGTAAGGTCATAGATGATGTGGGCAAAGGGAACGCTTTTGCGGACCTGATAGCCAGACAAACGGCCACAGACCTTAGCACGGACATGTATGCCTTGAGGGAAATGAGAGATGCTTACATAATGGATGAAGGTATTGGGTCTGTGCGAGATATTCAAACTGATGCCACAATAGAAGAATCTAAAAGGTGGGCTGAAGGAATGGGGAAATTGGATGATGAAGGGTGTTGGGTGGATACATCTGAAGGAAAATGGTTGCTCCCTGATTCATATGTATTGGAATGGTTACGATGGCACACGGTCCTACACATGTGTGTGCCCAGCAAATCACGAAAATGTTAGAACAAGTTTGGGTGAAAACCAAGATTCTGGAGACTGCGAAGAGGCATTCCCAGAACTGTATGATCTGCTTACAGCACAATGTGGGTAAGGGGACAGTAACTCCAAGGGGAAGCTTTGGGCCCCCTTCTGTTCCCTTCGAGGTCATTCACTTTGATTTTATTGAGATGGAACGATGTAATAATCTGAAATATGTTCTTGTAATTATTTGTGCCTTCAGTAAATGGGTCGAGGCTTTCCCCGTTAAAGATGCTACCGCCATGACCACTGCAAAGATTATGGTAAAATAATTCTTTCCTCGATTTGGGCTCCCGAGGGTAATTTGGTCGGATAATGGTCCCCACTATATTGCAGCAGTAATTTTGCAGATATGCACAGCTTTATGTATTGAAAAACGATTTCACTCAGCTAGACATCCTCAAAGTGCTGGGTTGATGGAAAGACACAATGGTATCTTAAAGAATAAGCTTGCAAAAACATGTGCTGATACCAAACTGAAATGGCCAGATGTCTTACCTATTGTATTATTAGCTATGCGTACCACACATCAGACTAAAACCGGGCTTTCTCCATTTGAGGTAGTGATGGGGAGACCTGCTAACATTTGGGGTCTCCTGAAACCTAAAGCCCTGAGAGAGGTGGAAAATGTATTGCTTGTAGACTACTGTAACCAGTTAACTAAAAACCTGTATTTCATTTATCACCAGGTGCACTCAGCTTTACCTGTACGGTTCACGGGCCCAGGACACGATATACAGCCTGGAAGTTGGGTCCTAGTGAAGGCCTACAAGATGTCTTCCTGTCTCGCGCCTCGCTGGCGGGGACCCTACCAGGTGTTACTGGTCACCAGGACAGCAGTGCAGGTGGCTGGAAAGAAGCACTGGATCCATGCGACGCATGTCAAGAAACTTCCTCACCCGACGCCATACGTTACAGAAGAAGCAGAACCCCTCGCTGATGCTACAGTCTCTGATCTTGGAGTAGCAAACAGCGCTGTGAGTGCGTCGGAGAATTTCTCTGAGCCCGAGGAGCTTGGGGAACAGTCCATTTCGTCTCCGCACTCTCTTGAAAAATCACTTCCGGAAAACACTGTTTCAAGCTCTGCGACTTCCGTCACCTCCGATACGTCGCTTCCCTCAGGAAGTGACGACACCTTATTTCCGGATCAGGCAATTTTGGGTATCACCAGGTACAACCTTCGACGAAGGAGATAGAACTACGGCACAGGTTTTTCCGTGCATCTGGGAAAAGGAAGTGATTGGAAGTTTTCCTTTTTATAAGAAAGTTCTGTTGAACAAAAGGGATTCTGCTGGCTAGGGTTGGGAAGGACTAAGAAATCGCGCGACCGTAGCGTCGCCAGCAACGAACATTGGGGTCGTCGATTGAGGAACTACGATGCCTGCCACCTCCGCTGCTGCTCCCCGCACTGGACTTGTGAATAAGGGGGTGACCAACTTGGACAATGAACAATGTGCCTGGGCCCCGAAAACGTACTGCTGTGTTTTGATAATGATAATTGTTATTTTTGCAACTGCTGCTGTAGGACTTTGGTATTTTGAAGAAATCTATCCTCTGAAACCTTTACTACCGACCGAGATTGTACCAACTGCTTTGACTCCCTCTGTACACCTTCACACTCTGTCCCCTAGAGACTCCCAACATAGACAAAAGTATCATAATAACACTCTAATGATAGTAATGAATGCAACTCATGCCATTTTTAATAGGAGTAATTGTTGGATTTTTACTCATTTACCGCAACGTGGGAACAAGGGACTGGGATGGTATATACATCCTTTACCTTTAACGACTGCTTGCTATGCCTCTCTTAGAGCACTATTCTTTGGCCGATGAAATGATAGCATCTCAGGGAACTTTGATGGAACTAATCTGAATGATTTAGAGAAACGTGAATTAACTCCCCTAGGATGCTCGCTTTTTGCAAATAGAAGTAAACCTAATGTCGCTTCTATTAGGCCATCTGATAAACTATCTCTTCCTTTTCAAACTCTAATTTCCTTTAAAATGGCTCCGATAGGCAATAAGAACGCTATACCTCCTTCTTATTCTATAAATCATAGCCCTGACTCGGTTCCCTTTTGTGTACAAAGAAATGGCACTCGGCCAATGGGAGATTTTGAAGGTTGTAAGAACATTGTAAACTTGACTGGAGAAAACAGGCCTCTGTATGTAGGGGGTGTAAAGACCGGTAGGGGGTGTCTGTACCTCTGCTCCCTATATGGTAGAAGAGAGGCACAGAAGACCCCAGCCAAGATTCTCTATTACGGTAGCAATGGACGAGCAATCAAGGCCTAGCTTCTCAGGAGGTGATGCAGGCTGGTTCTTAAGTACAGTGTATTCCCCAAGCCCCCACAAAGGAATGTCCACACACTGTATTACTGAAAACACAGTCTTTATATAATTATTTCAAAGGTTATGTACACTTATCACAATAACGCACCTTGTGCTCAGGAAAATCAATAATGGTAAATATCTACAATTCTAAAGTGGTACCACTAATATTAGACCTCATTAAAGTGCTTCTACAAAAATGTCACACAGATCAATAAGTGAAACCAGCAATAGAGAGAAGAGAGAAAATAAGGTGGTTGAACAATAGGCAAAATACTGGCCCCTAACACTAGACACAGTTCTGTGTGGAGATCCCCCCACCTGGGCAACCTGTAAAAGAAAGAGATCTAACACAAGCCCAGTCCATATCTTGTTCAATAGTCTTATTCTCTCCTACAATGTTTTTACCCCCCCAATGTACCTGGTGGAGTCGAGTCCTTCGAAGAGGCGTCGACGGATCCTTCTTGAGCAACCCCCTTTCAAGCGGGAGTCACGGATCGTCGAGAGGCGTCGAGAAACGTCGAAGAACTTGGGGTTCGGCGACGGGGAATCGACGGCCCTTCTTGAATGCCTTCCCTTTCAAGCGGGAGGCACGGGGCGTCGAACGTCCGTCGACAAACGAGGTAGAACGATGTCGAAGAGGCGGCAGCTTCGTCCGAGCGGTGCTCGTCGGCGTCGGCGTCCTGCAAGGCGGAGGTGTGCGGGGCACCTCGATGACAATAGTTCTGGACCGCAAAGATTGTAGAGACGGAAGCCCAGCAAGGGCGTCGGGTCGTCCGAGTCTTTGAGGTCGTTGGGTGGCGGGAAACCCACCAGCAGGTTTCTCCTCGGCGCGTTGGTCGTCCTCGACTTTCTCCGGCAGGATAAGCGGTCGACGATGCGGTCGAGGGAGTCCTTCGATTGAATGTTCTTAGGCAAAGGAGCGGACGGCTCCGGTCGTCGGCGGCACGGCGTCAAGTGGTTCCCACGGCTGGGCAACACAACTTCGACGGGCCTCCAGCGGTTACACAAACCTGCGAACCCTGGTCGACGGCAACGGACTTCGACGGTGTCGATGTCCGGGTGCTTCACTTCGATCTCCTCGGCGGTCCCGTCTCGGGTCGACAGCCTTTCGAGGGTCTGTCTTCCAGGGCACTTCGGCGAAGATGGAGCGGTGCTCGATGATCCCTCGGAGCACGGGAAGAGGGCGCCTTACCAGGTCCTCTCTCGGGTCAGTCCTCGACGAATTCGGCAACCTTCAGATCTGTCGAAGCAAATGCAGCAGCAAGTCTTCTTCTTCCAGCTGGACGTCGAGGATCAGCAGTTCCAGTTACTCTTGAGTGGAGACTCAGCTTCTGAACGCTTCTGAACAATTTCCAATGGTGAGAGGTCCCCAGATATACTATTCTGTCTCTCATCCACACTGCTGGCACACACACAACAGCCAATCACACAGAAGGGCATTCATGCAGTCAGTCAGCCAATCAGGCACACAGTGCACTCAGGCCACACTCCTCCCTTCCAGACACTCACAACAAGGAATGTGGATTGGGACAAGTACCCAGCCATTCAACACTACACACTGCATTCAGGCCAGTTTCGGGCAGGGCTGTCTCAGTCTTTGTCTCACATGCCAGAAACCAGACAACCACAACAAGGAGTGTATATTGGTCACACACTCCATTCACCCAGGTCCCACCCACAGGAGGTACCCATAACATACAGTCACTGGGAAGGCTCCAGTCAGTCTAGCTGGGCCTTCACAACAACACCATATATGGAACTTCCACCCAACAGCCAGTCAGGGGGAAGGGACAGAGTCAGGGCTTCCCAGGACTTTGGGAAAAACAAGATAACAGGCAATAGAAAGCAAGAGGCCACAGGGGCCATCTTGTTTCCTATCAGGAATCAACTGATCCCAGTGGCAGGGCCGGGGTATCCCAAAATGGAGGACGCCCAGAGCACCTGTCAAATTCAGCATGGAGCTGCCACCAGCCCATACCCTGCTCTGTGGGCCACCCACAGGTGCCCAAAAACATACACCAGGGGCACAGGGTTGTACCCCTACCCATGGGTGCCATAAGGGTATCCCATGGGTCTGTTCACCAAACCAAAAGAGAGAGCTGCACTGCCAGGAGTCCCAAATGGACTCCTGGGCAGAAAACATGACAGAACACACGATAAAAGGCAGTAAAGGACAAGGATTCAGGGGCCCTGTCCCCCTGATGCATTTCCAGCATCACGGGGGGGCTGTTTATTTTGTTTGTGGTAGTTTAGCATTTCCCTGGTTGCCCAAGGATTGGCAGGGAACCTGTTATTTAGGAATATTATTACCCGGGGTATTTGTAGCTAGTACATTGGAGGTTTCTAAGGCTCGCCCAAGGCGGGACAAGAATGGAGATACCCCTGGGCAAGTATTGGGAGATATAGCGAAATCAGTTGTACCCTTTTGGGGACAAATAACAAATTCAGAGAACATTAGGGGATTAGCAAGAGTACTGAAGAGAACGATCAACCGGACCACGGACATACTCTACAATATGACCTTAGAGCAAAAAGCAATAAGATTGGTAGCACTCCAAAATCGGATGGCATTAGATGTCATTTTGGCAGAACGAGGTGGAGTATGCAATTTAGTGGGGTCCGCTTGCTGTGTTTTCGTACCAGATTCCTCACCAACAATTTTTAAAGCAATACAGAACTTGCATACTCTTAGTTCTGAAGTACATATCCCTGTAGGAGATTGGAATCTTAGCACTTGGCATAGGCAAAAAGGAGGGTCTGTTGGAATTGAAATAATATTATGCCTCCTATCACAGTATTTGAATGTGTGTTGGCCTACGCCAAGTTGTCTAAAATATCGTGTAAATAGATTCCGCGGCAAGGTCTTGACCTTAACGAAAACTGTGTAAGTCGCCATCTTGGATTTAGCCGCCATTTTAGGTTCTCTTGTAATATGGAAGTCACCCTGAACATCAAAATGGAGGCCTAATGACATTCTGAGTGAGATTCTGGCCATTGTGACCTCCGCACACATGAATAAATAATATGCCTGCAGGCCAGTTGTCGGGGTCGCGAACTGAGACCTTGTCCTATCCCTGACCTATGTGTAAATGAACAACTGTATCAGCGGAACTGATCAAAAATGCATACATTATGGGATTGTCCTGGCAAGGAACCCTAGGCCTGGTCTTAAGAATGGTTAACCCGCGAGGGGATTGGCCAGAGCTGGATAAAGAGTATAAAAGCACAAATATTCCAATGTACGGTCTCTCTACTAATGCATTGAACCTTCGTTGAAGTTCGTTACGTTACTCTGAGAGCCGAATAGCTATCCATTTGTCAATTGACTTTTTGGTAACTGCTGTAGCTTTTAAATAAAGCACTTTGTATGTCCTTTGTAACCTGTGTTGGTGTGTTTCCTTTGGGCTTCCCAGCCTCATATCAATTTCTTTGTTTTCAGACGTGTGTTCTTAGAACAGTTTCAACTTGCCTGCGAACAAAACGGACAGGCATACCATCCTCAGGACACACCCATTTCGTTTATTTACAAACATTTGAGATCACCGCGTTGTGAAAACAAAATCAAAATATCGAGGCTGAGTACCCCAAAAGGAAATACACTGAACACGGGTTACAATGAAACATACAAAGTACTTTATTTTATACTGAATCCAGTTACAAAAACAGAGCAAAATCAGATAGCTATCGGCCCTTAGTACAACACAACGAACTCCAGCGTGGTTCAATGTGTTCAGTGAGAGACGCTGTACGTTAGAATGCATTGGCTTTTTATACATTTTGTGAGCACGATGTCCAGCCCCACTTCGGGTTAATATTCTATTAATACATCATCGATCTAGGGTTCATGCCAAGTCTTGAACAACCGCATATAACTGGTTTGCTTTTAATACATGTATTAACAAGCCTATACAGCAAATGTGTATTCTGGGATTTTCCATGTTAGTCTTCTTAAACATTGAGATAATGTGGTTAAACAAGTGTTCTATGTTCAGTATTTGAATACATTGGGCCTCATTACATGGACGGCGGTGGACCAAGGTGCTATTAGCACCTTGGTCCATGCCGGTAAAATACCGGCTCCGCCTTGGTGGAAAGTGGAATTACCGCCCTATTCCAAGGTTGGTGGGGCGGTAATTCCCCCTTCCCCCATTGCCCTTCCCCCTTTCCCATTCCTATTTTTGCCCCATATGGCATAATGGGAATGGGGAAGGTGCTAATTACGGCACCGCAATAGCGGTACCGTATTTAGCTCCCTGGTCCCTTTGCGGGTTGGTTTTTAACGCCTGCAAAAAGCAGGCGTTAAATTCTCCAACCCGCAAAGGGACCTCGTAGTAAGGCTGTAAGGATTTACCGGTACCTGTAAAATACCGGTACCAGTAAACCCTCACCGCCTACCGTGTAATAAGGCCCATTGTCTTTATAGTATACTCATGGATTAGTTTCTTTACACGAGTAATCCCTTACACACAGATCAACAAAGCACAAGGTCTCAGTTCACGACCTCAACAAGTAGCCTGCAGGCAAGTTACATATTAGCTATGTACAGAGGTCAAGACGGCCAGGTTGTATTTTGGAATGACATCGTCCACCATTTTAACTCACAGGGTGACTTTTACAAAGCGAATCATAAAATGGCGGATTGACCTAAAATGGCAGCTTATAATGATTTTAAGGTCAGGACCTTGCAACACGGATTCTTTCGCAAAACGACTTTCGAGCAGCTTGGCGTAGGCATATATACATATATTTATTGTGATAGGAGGCACGATATAATTTCTCCTTTGACAGACCCTCCTTTTGTGCTAAAACTACTTTGGATCTCCTTGCAAATAACTCCATGCATCATCGTCCATGCAACCTGAATCGCTGTCGGAAATATCTATTGCCATAAGGTAATTCGCTAAAACTTCTTTCAACACATAGGGCCTCATTCCGAGTACGGCGCTAACCAATGGCGCTATTAACGCCTTGGTTGACGCCGTACCCGGACCGGCAGCGCCTTGGTGGATGGTGGAATTACCGCCCCATTCCAAGGTTGGCGGGGCAGTAATTCCCCATTCACCAAGGCTCTTCCCCATTCCCAAATGAGCCCCCATAGGGCTCAATGGGAACGGGGAAGATGCAAATAACGGTGACCGTTCATTACGGTCACCGTTATTGGCTTGGAGGCCCCTTTGCGCCCTCAACTTTAACACCTGCTCAAAGCAGGCGTTAAGGGCGAGGGCGCAAAGGGAACTCGGAGTATGGCGGTAAGGGATCACCGCCACCGGTCTCGTTACCGGTGGCCGCTATCCCTTACCGCCATACTCGGAATGAGGCCCATATTCTTTGGAAGTTTTATCTGGGGCATACACTTTATGTCCTATCAAACCTATCGCTTGTGCGCAACATCCCTCTAGCATCAAACACATACAGGTAGACACTGAATACAGCAACAAAGAAACAACAGGATTCCCAAAATAATCAGCAAGAACGAAAGTACCTTCCAACCCCAAGATCACAAGTCCCAGAACCAAGCGCTAAGATCCCAGTTTCCCTCGGGAACATGCACTTCTGAACTAAGGACATGCAGATTCTGTATTGCCTTGAAGATGGCTGGGGAGGAATGTGGTGTGAAAACACAGCAAGCGGAACCCACTAATTTACACATTCCACCACGTTCAGCCAGAATGACATCTAATGTCATCTGGTTTTGAAGTGCTACTAGTCTTATCGCCTTCTGTTCTAACATCATATTACAGAGTATGTCTGTGGTCCGGTTGATGGTTCTCTCCAGTACTCTTGCTAGTTTTCTGATATCTTCTGAATTCGCTATCTGCCCCCAAAATGGCACAACTGATTTAGCTATATCTCCCAAGATTTGTGCTGGGGGTGTCACCATTCTCGTCCCGCCGCGGACGAGCCTTTGAAACTTCTTTTGTACTAGCTATAAACACCCCAGGTAACATGATCCCTAAATAACAGGTTCCCTGCCAATCCCTGGGCAACCATGGGAATGCTACATTACCGCAGACAAAGTAGACAGGTTCGCCTACATACAAAGGTCTGTTTTCCCCAGTCAAATTTGCAACGTTGACACAACCTAGAAAATCTCCCATTGACTGAGTTCCATTCCTCTGTATGCAAAAAGAAACTGAATGGGGGCTCTGATTAACAGTGTAAGAAGGAGGCATGGCATCCTTATTGCCTATTGGAGCCATCTTAAAGGAAATCAAAGGTTGGAAAGGACGAGACAGTTTATCAGAAGGCCTAATAGAGGCAACGTTAGGTTTACTCCTGTTTGCGGAGCGAGCATCCCAGGGGAGTTAAAACACGTTTCTCAAAACTATTCAAATTGGTGCCATCAAAGTTCCCTGAGATGCTATCATTCCAACGGCCAAAGAACAGTGCTCTAAGAGAGGCATAGCAAGCAGTTGTCAAAGGTAAAGGATGAATGTACCAACCTAACCCCTTATCCCCGTGTTGCGGTAAATGTGAGCAGCCCCAACAGTTAGACTTATTAAAAATGGCATGCGTAGCATTCATGATAAGTAGAAGAGTATTATTGTGGTACCTTTGTCTGTGCTGAGAGTCCCTAGGAGACAGAGTATGCAAATGTACAAAGGGAGTAGGAACAGCAGGTATACTTTCAGTGGGCAACAAGGATTCTAAAGAATGCATTTCCTCAAGGTACCACAATCTTAGGACAGTGGCTATTATAAACCCAAATATCATTACAAAAACACAGCAATACATTTTCAGGGCCCAGGCATTTTGTCCATTGTCCCGGTTGGTGGCCCCCTCATTTACAAGTCCCATACGAGCAGTAGCGGTAGCAGGCATTGTAGTCTTCAAACGGATACCCCAATGTTCGCTGCTGGATACCTCCCGGTCAGGCAATTTCTTAGTCCTTCCACCACCCTAGCCAACAGAATCCCATTCATCAAATTTGGGCAAACACAAGCCCTCGATGATCCTTTTCTTCTTCAAATGCACAGCCGAACCGTGCCGTAAGTCTATCAGATTCACAGCAAAACCATGCCGTAAGTCTATTTTCTTGGACGCAGATTGTACCTAACTTTTCACAGTACTGATTGATCCGGAAACAATATGTCATCACTTCCTGTTGGAAGCAACGTGTCGGAAACAAGTGAAGATGCCGAATTTGAAATAGCAGTTTCCGGATGCAAAACTTTTGGAGAGTGTGGAAACAACATGGCAGCTTCCCCAAGCCTCATGGGCTCAGAGAGATTCTCCGACACACTCTCAGTGCTACTTACTGCTTTGGGATCGCTGGTTGCAGTATCAGCGAGGGGTTCTGTTTCTTCTGTAACGTGTGGCCCAGAGTGAGGAAGTTTATTGACGTGGGACGCGTGGATCCAGTTCTTTCTCCCAGAGACCCACACACCGCTGTTTGGGTGACCAACAGGACTTGAAACGGCCCACGCCAGCGAGGCGCAAGGCAGGAAGAGCGCTCGAATGCTTTGATGAGCACCAAGCTTTCAGGCCGTATATGTGGCCCAGGCCCTTGTATCACACAGGTAAAGCTTCTTGTACCTGGTGATAAATCAAATACAGGTTTTTAGTCAACTGGCTGCAATAATCTGAAAGTAATACATTTTCAACATTTCTCAATGAATTGCATTTAGGAAGGTTCCAAATATTGGCAGGTCTCCCCGTTACCACCTCAAATGGAGAGAACCCAGTCTTAGTTTGAGGGATTGTACGCATAGATAATAACACGATCGGTAAAGCATCCGGCCATTTTAGTTTGGTGCCGGCACACGTCTTAGCAAGCTTTTTCTTAATGAAACCGTTGTGTTTTTCTACTAGTCTGGCGCTCTGAGCATGTCTGGCCGAATGGAACCATTTGTCAATTTGTAATGCCGCACATATCTGCAGAATTACAGCAGTGACAAAATGTGGACCATTGTCCGACCAGATAACTCTTGGTTGCCCAAACCGTGGGAAGTATACCCTTAACATGGTTTTTGCAGTAGTCATGGCTGTAGCATCTTTAACAGGGAAAGCCTCAACCCATTTACTAAAAGCGCAGATAACCACCAGCACATATTTTTTATTATCACATCTTTCCATTTCAATAAAGTCAAAGTGGATAACTTCAAAGGGGACAGAGGGTGGCCCAAAACTTCCACTTGGAGTTACTGTAAACTTTCCTACATTGTGTTGTAGGCAAATCATGCAATCCTGGACGTAGCGTTGGGCAATTTCCCAAACTTTCTCTAACATTTTTCTCATCTTCTGGGCACATACATGCGTAGGACCATGGACCATGATGACCATCATCATTACATACGCGTCAGGGAGTAGCCATTTCCCTTCCACTATATCCACCCAACACCCGTCATCATCAAGTTTCCCCAAGCCTTCAGTCCACCTTTTGGATTCTTCTAACGTGGCATCAGCTTGGATATCCCGTACGGACCCAACACCCTCATCCATTGCATAAGCATTTACAGTCTCCCTTGAAACATACAACTCCGTAAGGGGATCGGTAGCAGTTTGGCTAGCTATCTGATCAGCGAAAGCATTCCCTTTCCCTATGTCATCTGTAACCTTTCGATGTGCTGCACATTTCATAACTGCTAACTGGGTAGGGAGCGCAAGCTGTCAAGACCGGTGGGGGGGTCTGTACTTCCGCTCTCTATATGGTAGAGGAGAGGCACAGAGGACCCCAGCCAAGATTCTCTATTACGGTAGCGATGGACGAGCAATCAAGGCCTAGCTTCTCAGGAGGTGATGCAGGCTGGTTCTTAAGTACAGTGTATCCCCCAAGCCCCCACAAAGGAATGTCCACACACTGTATTACTGAAAACACAGTCTTTATATAATTAATATTCAAAGGTTATGTACACTTATCACAATAACGCACTTTGTGCTCAGGAAAGTCAATAATGGTAAATATCTACAATTCTAAAGTGGTACCACTAATATTAGACCTCATTAAAAGTGCATTCATAATACTGTTAAAATGGCACACAGATCAATAAGAAGGAAACCAGCAATAGAGAGAGGAGAGATAACAGAGGGTTGAAACAATAGGCAGAATACTGGCCCCTACCACTGGACACAGTTCTGTGTGGAGATCCCCCCACCTGGGCAACCTGTAAAATAAAGAGATATAACACAAGCCCAGTCCATATATTGTTCAATAGTCTTATTCTCTCCTACAATGTTTTTACCCCCCCAATGTACCTGGTGGAGTCGAGTTCTTCGAAGAGGCGTCGACAGATCCTTCTTGAATGACCCCCTTTAAAGCAGGAATCACGGATCGTCGAGAGGCGTCGAGAAACGTCGAAGACCTCGGGGTTCGGCGACGGGGAATCGACGGCCCTTCTTGAATGCCTTCCCTTTCAAGCGGGAGGCACGGGGCGTCGAACGTCCGTCGACGAACGAGGTAGAACGATGTCGAAGAGGCGGCAGCTTCGTCCGAGCGGTGCTAATCGGCGTCGAGGCGTCGGCGTCCTGCAAGGCGGAGGTGTGCGGGGCACCTCGATGACAATAGTTCTGGACCGCAAAGATTGTAGAGACGGGAGCCCAGCAAGGGCGTCGAGTCGCTCGAGTCTTTGGGGTCGTGAGGTGGCGGGAAACCCACCGGCAGGTTTCTCCTCGGCGCGTTGGTCGTCCTCGACTTTCTCCGGCAGGATAAGCGGTCGACGATGCGGTCGAGGGAGTCCTTCGCTTCAAATGTTCTTAGGCAAGGAGCGGACGGCTCCGGTCGTCGGCGGCACGGCGTCAAGTGGTTCCCACGGCTGGGCAACACAACTTCGACGGGCCTCCAGCGGTTACACAGACCTGCGAACCCTGGTCGACGGCAATGGACTTCGACAGCGTCGATGTCCGGGTGCTTCACTTCGATCTCCTCGGCGGTCCCGTCTCGGGTCGGCAGCCTTTCGAGGGTCTGACTTCCAGGGCGCTTAGGCGAAGATTCAGCGGTGCTCGATGGTCCCTCGGAGCACGGGAAGAGGGCGCCTTACCAGGTCCTCTCTCGGGTCAGTCCTCGACGATTTCGACAACCTTCAGTTCCGTCGAAGCAAATGCCACAGCAAGTCTTCTTCTTCCAGCTGGACGTCGAGGATCAGCAAATCCAGTTACTCTTGAGTGGAGACTCAGCTTCTGAATGCTTCTGAACGTGCTTGAACGTTCCTGAACAATTTCCAGTGGTGAGAGGTCCCCAGATATACTATTCTGTCTCTCATCCACACTGCTGGCACACACACAGCAGCCAATCACACAGAAGGGCATTCATGCAGTCAGTCAGCCAATCAGGCACACAGTGCATTCAGGCCACACTCCTCCCTTTCAGACACTCACAACAAGGAATGTGGATTGGGACAAGTACCCAGCCATTCAACACTACACACTGCATTCAGGCCAGTTTCGGGCAGGGCTGTCTCAGTCTTTGTCTCTCATGCCAGAAACCAGACAACCACAACAAGGAGTGTATATTGGTCACACACTCCATTCACCCAGGTCCCACCCACAGGAGGTACCCACAACATACAGTCACTGGGAAGGCTCCAGTCAGTCTAGCTGGGCCTTCACAACAACACCATATATGGAACTTCCACCCAACAGCCAGTCAGGGGGAAGGGACAGAGTCAGGGCTTCCCAGGACTTTGGGAAAAACAAGATAACAGGCAATAGAAAGCAAGAGGCCACAGGGGCCATCTTGTTTCCTATCAGGAATCAACTGATTCCAATGGCAGGGCCTGGGTATCCCAAAATGGAGGACACCCAGAGCACCTGTTAAATTTAGCATGGAGCTGCCACCAGCCCATACCCTGCTCTGTGGGCCACCCACAGGTGCCCAAAAACATACACTAGGGGCACAGGGTTGTACCCCTACCCATGGGTGCCATAAGGGTATCCCATGGGTCTGTTCACCAAACCAAAAGAGAGCTGCACTGCCAGGAGTCCCTCATGGACTCCTGGGCAGAAAACATGACAGAACACACGGTAAAAACAGAAAAAGGACAAGGATTCCGAGGCCCTGTCCCTCAGATGCATTTCCGGCATCACAGTCGCCCCCCCCAGACTGAGGTGGAGGGTGCCTAATCTCCCACGGGATAGACACCCTCATCCAGACGGTCAACATACCTTCTGGAAAGGCCATCTGCATTATCGTGACTCTTCCCTGGTCTGTGCTCTATGGTGAAGTCTAGCCCTTGTAGGCTAATCGACCACCTGAGCAATTTCGGATTCTCACCCTTCATCTGCATAAGCCACTTCAGGGGCTTATGATCTGTTTGGACCTTGAAGGTGGACCCCGTAAGGTAGGGCCTAAAACGCCTAAGGCTCCAAACTATACTAAAACATTCCTTTTCAACAGTAGCCCACCTAAGTTCTCTACCCTTGAGTTGTCTACTGATGAATATGATAGGATGTTCTCTCCCTTTGTCATCTAACTGGGACAAGACAGCTCCGATTCCGGTGTCGCAGGCATCCGTCTGGACGATAAAGGGTCGGCTGTAGTCAGGCGCACTCAACACAGGTGCCCTACACAGACTTTCTTTCAAGCCATCAAAGGCCCTCTGACAGTCTTCAGTCCAATTAACCTTCCTAGGCTGTTTGGGTGAAGTTAGAGCTGTCAGGGGTGCAGCTATGGTTCCATAGTCTGCCATGAAATTGCGATAGTACCCAGTGAGGCCCAAAAAGGCTCTCACCTGGGTTTGAGTAGTGGGAGTCTCCCAGTTCTGTACGTCCTGTACTTTACTGGAGAGAGGTTGGATTTGACCCCCTCCTACCTCATGACCAAGATAGGTAACTTTCCCCTGAGCTATCTGGCACTTGGTGGCCTTGATAGTGAGGTTAGCCCTTTTCAAGGCCTGCAACACCTTATCCAGATGTGTCAAATGCTCTTCCCAGGTGGAACTGTAGACGGCAATGTCGTCTAAGTAAGCCACACAAAAGGCTTCCAGCCCACTGAGCGCATGGTTGACCAATCTCTGGAAGGTGGCAGGGGCATTCTTCAACCCAAAGGGCATGACCCTAAACTGGTAGAGTCCCTCAGGTGTGGAGAATGCCGTCTTTTCCTTGGCATGGTCCGTCAGAGCTATTTGCCAATAGCCTGAGGTAAGGTCAAAGGTGCTCACAAATTTGGCAGCACCTATAGTGTCCACGAGCTCATCAGCCCTGGGCAATGGGTGCGCGTCAGTTTTGGTGACGGCATTGACTCCTCGGTAGTCCACACAGAACCTCCAATCCTTGGTACCCGCCGGGGAACTTGCCTTGGGGACAAGGACCACTGGACTGGACCAGGGACTGGTGGAGGGTTCAATAACACCCAGATCCAACATCTTGGCGACCTCAGCCTGGATGTGGTTTTTGACGGTATCTGACATACGATAGCTCCTGCTTTTGACAGGCACACTGTCACCAGTGTCAATTTCGTGCTTACACCACGGTGTAAGGCCCGGTGTCAGTGAAAACAGAGGGGCATACTGCTGGAGCAAAGCCCGGCAGGCCCTCTGCTGCTCTGTTGTCAAATCGGGAGAGAGTTGTACTCCCTCCACTGAGCCATCCTGAGGGTTGCTATGCAGCAAATCAGGAAGGGGCTCACTCTCATCCTCTTCTTGCCCTGAAGCTAGCAAGAGACATGAGACCTCTGCTCGCCTGTGGAAAGGCTTGAGCCTGTTGACATGGAATACCTGGGGGGCTACCCCAGAGGCTCCCATGTCCACCAAATAATTGACTTCGCCCATCTTGGAGATGATCCTGAAGGGTCCAGTCCACTTGTCTGCCAAAGCTCTAGGCTTGGTAGGCTCCATCACAAGGATTTCCTGTCCCGGAGTCCAATCCACTTGCGAAGCTTTTAGGTCATGCCAGTACTTATTCAATTCCTGGCTGGCCTTGAGATTTGCTGTTGCCTGACCCATCATTTGTGTCATCCTCCGCCTGAGGCCTAACACATAGTCCCCCACTTGCTTGGCGGGACCTGGAGGGGTGGCTTCCAAGCCTTCTCGGATCAAGGCGAGGGGCCCCCTCACGGGATGTCCAAAGAGTAACTCAAAGGGGCTGAAACCAACACCCTCTTGAGGTACCTCTCTGTAAGCAAACAGCAGGCATGGCAGGAGGAGATCCCATTTCCTCCTTAGGGGCTCTTCCAAAGCACCTAGCATGCCCTTGAGAGTTTTGTTAAATCTCTCAACCAGACCATTGGTCTGGGGGTGGTAAGAGGTGGAGAACTTGTAGGTTACCCCGCACTCTTTCCACATGGTTTTCATGTAACTAGACATGAAGTTGGATCCTCGGTCAGAGACAACCTCCTTGGGGAATCCAACACGGGTGAAAATGCCCAGGAGAGCCCTGGCAACCACCTTGGCAGTAACAGTCCGAAGGGGTATTGCCTCAGGGTACCTGGTGGCATGATCTACCAAGACCAGGATGAACCGATGTCCACCTGAAGTGGGAGGGTCAAGGGGACCGACGATGTCGATGCCCACCCTCTCAAATGGTGTGCCAACCACTGGTAATGGCTGCAGTGGGGCAATGACCCTGCCTCCAGTCTTGCCAGACAACTGACAAGTTGGGCAGGTCCTGCAGTGGGACTCCACCTCTACTCCCATCCGTGGCCAGTAGAAATGGGCAGAGAGCCTCTGCTTAGTCTTCTTGGTCCCAAGATGACCAGCCAAGGGCACCTCATGCGCCAACTGCAGTAGGAAGGGCCTGTAAACCTGGGGTACCACCAACCTCTTGCGGGCACCAGGTTCGGGCTTAGTGGGCTCACTAACAAGGAGCTCACCCTCCCAATAAATCTTGAATGTCCTAGGCACTTCACCTTGTGCCTGGGACAGGGCCTGTTTCCTCAGGCCCTCGAGAGAGTGGCACTCTCTCTGTCCCTTACAGAAGTCTGCCCGGGAGGGTCCCCCTTCAGCTAACAAGCATTGAAGGTCGGGATGATCCTCCGGGTTGAGAACCTCTCCCACAGGAGAGTCTTCTGTCTCTTCTCCCACAGGAGTTGAGTTTGGGTTTTCCGCTGGACCCAGCCCGTCCGGAGCATGGATCCCAATGGGTGCTGTCGGAACAGCAGGAAGAGAAGGTGTTCCCTCCACAGAGGTGGCCTTCTTGGTCTTCCTTCTTCTTGCCTTAGGCCTCGCCTTTGGCTCGGGTACCTGACTCACAGCCAGACCCGGTGTCACCTGTGACCTAGTGACTGCAGCAGCAGTCATGGGAAGACCATCCGAGATCAACCCCAACTCTACTAGATCATTTCCTAACAGAATGTTAGCAGGGACATTGTCCTGAACCAGGACAGGAAGCTTTGCTGTCTTGTCTCCAATCATGAGTGTGACTAGGGCTACAGGCGATAATTTGGGAGGCCCACCAGCTAACCTGGTGGTTCTCAGAGGAGCACCTACATAGTCCTCTGGCTTGAGCAGGGTCCTGTCCACCACTGTCATGCTTGCCCCAGTGTCTCTCAAACCAGTAGAAGGCTGGCCATTCAAGAGGACACTTCTCAAAAACCTACGGGTGTTCTGTGGGATAGTCGCCAGTACTTCTGCGTACTGGTCCCAGGCCCCAAGGGACACTAAGGAAATCTCTACCGGAGCACCAAATGTGATTCCTGTAGAGGAGGGGAGGACAGTGGCCTCCACCTCAGCCACGGGGTAAGGGTAGGTCAGGCTGACAGCCTGTACTCCAAGTGCCTTACCTTTACACTTGGGGTCACCCCTTTTGTGATCCAGAGCCCCACAATCCCAACAAGTGCCAGGAGTGCGGGGTACGGTACTGGAACCACTGGGAACCTGCTTTGCAGCAGGTGGACCACTACTTTTATTCCCACCCACAGAGGACTTATCCCCACTAGATTTTTGGGTCTTAGGAGAGGAAGGTTTTGGTTTACCCGACTGTGATTGCTTTTGGGACTCCTCAGCTTTCTGAGAGGTCCCCTTTTCTTTGTCCTTGTCCTTCCCACTGGAGTCCTTAGGGGACACCCGGTGGGAGACCCACTTGTCAGCCAACCTAGCCAGCTTAAAGGGGTCCAAAATGTTCTGGTCAGCCACATACTGACGCAGCTCTGGTGAACAGGCTTCAGAAAAATGCTCAAAAAACAACAGGTGGGATAATTCAGCAAAAGTTTTCACCTTGTAACCGTCAATCCACCCCATCATGTTCATGTGCGCAGTACTCACCCAGTCAACCCAAGACACATTCTCTCTTTTCTTAAAATCCCTGAACCTTTTAAGGTATTGGGTAGGTGTCTTGCCAAACTTGGCAATCAAAGCAGACTTCATACACTCATACTGACCCCTTTCTTCCACACTCAGCTTCAGAATACAGTCATATCCAGTTTGAGGCACTCTGCTTAACAAACACTTAGCCCAATCTCTTTTATCTATATCATGAATTGCACAAGCCATTTCAAACGCTTCAATCCATTGGAGGATATCTGAACCCTCCACAAACACACCAACCAAATCTTTCATAAACTTGGTGGCTGGGGACCTGACACTCTCACTGGATCTAGCTGAAGTCTCCACTCTAGCTTTCTCTAGCTGGATTCTCTGACATTCAGTGTCCTGGCTTTTGAGTTCAAGGTCCTTATTTCTGAGTTCAAGATCCCTATTCTTGAGTTCCACTTGCTGTGCCAGCTCCTCTTTCTTAAGCTCAGCTTCTATTTCCAACTTGCGATATTCAAAGGCCAATTTCATCCTTAATAACTCAAGTTCCATGGAATTGCTGGGGTTTGGAACAGAGGCAGCAGGAAGGGTGGCATTCCCAGAAACAGATTCAGCGACAACCCCAGGGGCAGAGTCCTCACTGGTTGCATCCCCCCCTTCATCAAGGGTTTCACCATCAGTCTGGTAGTCCACCAGGGCAGCTATCAGCTCAGCCCTAGACTTATCCACAAAGTCCAACTCCCTGGCTTCACAAGCACTCTGGAGAGCCTCTAAGCTCATCCGAGTCAATTTACCATTTGCAATGGGCTCCATTGCCTGTAATGCAGTTATTTGGTACACACCCAAACCTTAATCTAATAAAGTGCGGATATTTTGTAAGTGGCACGGTTATACACTGAGTCTTAAAACCATAAGCATCCCACCGCTGCCACCAGCTTGTCAAGACCGGTGGGGGGGTCTGTACTTCCGCTCTCTATATGGTAGAGGAGAGGCACAGAGGACCCCAGCCAAGATTCTCTATTACGGTAGCGATGGACGAGCAATCAAGGCCTAGCTTCTCAGGAGGTGATGCAGGCTGGTTCTTAAGTACAGTGTATCCCCCAAGCCCCCACAAAGGAATGTCCACACACTGTATTACTGAAAACACAGTCTTTATATAATTAATATTCAAAGGTTATGTACACTTATCACAATAACGCACTTTGTGCTCAGGAAAGTCAATAATGGTAAATATCTACAATTCTGGTACCACTAATATTAGACCTCATTAAAAGTGCATTCATAATACTGTTAAAATGGCACACAGATCAATAAGAAGGAAACCAGCAATAGAGAGAGGAGAGATAACAGAGGGTTGAAACAATAGGCAGAATACTGGCCCCTACCACTGGACACAGTTCTGTGTGGAGATCCCCCCACCTGGGCAACCTGTAAAATAAAGAGATATAACACAAGCCCAGTCCATATATTGTTCAATAGTCTTATTCTCTCCTACAATGTTTTTACCCCCCCAATGTACCTGGTGGAGTCGAGTTCTTCGAAGAGGCGTCGACAGATCCTTCTTGAATGACCCCCTTTAAAGCAGGAATCACGGATCGTCGAGAGGCGTCGAGAAACGTCGAAGACCTCGGGGTTCGGCGACGGGGAATCGACGGCCCTTCTTGAATGCCTTCCCTTTCAAGCGGGAGGCACGGGGCGTCGAACGTCCGTCGACGAACGAGGTAGAACGATGTCGAAGAGGCGGCAGCTTCGTCCGAGCGGTGCTCGTCGGCGTCGAGGCGTCGGCGTCCTGCAAGGCGGAGGTGTGCGGGGCACCTCGATGACAATAGTTCTGGACCGCAAAGATTGTAGAGACGGGAGCCCAGCAAGGGCGTCGAGTCGCTTGAGTCTTTGTGGTCGTGAGGTGGCGGGAAACCCACCGGCAGGTTTCTCCTTGGCGCGTTGGTCGTCCTCGACTTTCTCCGGCAGGATAAGCGGTCGACGATGCGGTCGAGGGAGTCCTTCGCTTCAAATGTTCTTAGGCAAGGAGCGGACGGCTCCGGTCGTCGGCGGCACGGCGTCAAGTGGTTCCCACGGCTGGGCAACACAACTTCGACGGGCCTCCAGCGGTTACACAGACCTGCGAACCCTGGTCGACGGCAATGGACTTCGACAGCGTCGATGTCCGGGTGCTTCACTTCGATCTCCTCGGCGGTCCCGTCTCGGGTCGGCAGCCTTTCGAGGGTCTGACTTCCAGGGCGCTTCGGCGAAGATTCAGCGGTGCTCGATGGTCCCTCGGAGCACGGGAAGAGGGCGCCTTACCAGGTCCTCTCTCGGGTCAGTCTTCGACGATTTCGACAACCTTCAGTTCCGTCGAAGCAAATGCCACAGCAAGTCTTCTTCTTCCAGCTGGACGTCGAGGATCAGCAAATCCAGTTACTCTTGAGTGGAGACTCAGCTTCTGAATGCTTCTGAACGTGCTTGAACGTTCCTGAACAATTTCCAGTGGTGAGAGGTCCCCAGATATACTATTCTGTCTCTCATCCACACTGCTGGCACACACACAGCAGCCAATCACACAGAAGGGCATTCATGCAGTCAGTCAGCCAATCAGGCACACAGTGCATTCAGGCCACACTCCTCCCTTTCAGACACTCACAACAAGGAATGTGGATTGGGACAAGTACCCAGCCATTCAACATTACACACTGCATTCAGGTCAGTTTCGGGCAGGGCTGTCTCAGTCTTTGTCTCTCATGCCAGAAACCAGACAACCACAACAAGGAGTGTATATTGGTCACACACTCCATTCACCCAGGTCCCACCCACAGGAGGTACCCACAACATACAGTCACTGGGAAGGCTCCAGTCAGTCTAGCTGGGCCTTCACAACAACACCATATATGGAACTTCCACCCAACAGCCAGTCAGGGGGAAGGGACAGAGTCAGGGCTTCCCAGGACTTTGGGAAAAACAAGATAACAGGCAATAGAAAGCAAGAGGCCACAGGGGCCATCTTGTTTCCTATCAGGAATCAACTGATTCCAATGGCAGGGCCTGGGTATCCCAAAATGGAGGACACCCAGAGCACCTGTCAAATTCAGCATGGAGCTGCCACCAGCCCATACCCTGCTCTGTGGGCCACCCACAGGTGCCCAAAAACATACACTAGGGGCACAGGGTTGTACCCCTACCCATGGGTGCCATAAGGGTATCCCATGGGTCTGTTCACCAAACCAAAAGAGAGCTGCACTGCCAGGAGTCCCTCATGGACTCCTGGGCAGAAAACATGACAGAACACACGGTAAAAACAGAAAAAGGACAAGGATTCCGAGGCCCTGTCCCTCAGATGCATTTCCGGCATCACACAAGCGCTGAGAGTAGTTGTACTATTAGGGCGCCGTGTTGGATTTTAGTGCCATGTGAAGTTAGGAACCCTCTTTCTCACCAAAGTCTCCCAAAGTTGTGAACCATCCCAAAGGCATACTGACTGTCAGAATATATATTTACTGCAAGCCCTTTGGAAAGTTCACAAACTCGGGTCAATGCTATAATATCTGCGCCCTGCGCAGAATTATGCGTGATTCTCTTAGTTTCCACAACCGTGCTCAATGTAGTGATTGCATAAGCAGCTTTGGATGTACCATCCGGAAGTTTGAAGCAGGAGCCATCACAAAACAGATCTCCTTGCGGATTATCCAAAGGGGTGTCTTTAAAATCACTTTAACCCTTTGTCTCTTGTTCGGTAGTATACAAACAATCATGTGACTCTTCATCGACGCAAGTAGTATCTTGCGGGAAAGGTAGGAGTTCAGCCGGATTAAGAATACAACACCTCTTAATTTGAATGTGAGGAGCAAACAAGATCAATTCATATCTTGTCAACTGTGCAGAAGTGAGTTGTTGCCTTTGAGTTCGGTTCAGTAGAACATCTACAGAGTGAGGCACCATCAGGGTTAGATCATGGCCTAGGACCATTCCCTTACTCTGTTTTACAGACGCAGCAGCAGCAGTGACAGCTCGCAAACATCTTGGCAAAGCGCATGCTACAGGATCAAGGGCGGAAGAAAAGTAACCACACGGCCTATTCTTCCCTCCATGTTCCTGTGTTAATACAGCCAAAGCACATCCATCACATTCATGCACAAACAACACAAAGGCCTTTTCATAGTTTGGTGTGCCTAAAACTGGTGGAGAGCATAATGCAGTCTTAAGCAAGTCAAACGATTGCTGGTGTTCCGTGTTCCATGGCAATGGGGAAGAAATGCCCTTCTTTGTCAAAGCCAACATCGGTTTGATCACTAGTGAAAAATGCGGGATCCACAACCTACAGTAAGAAGCCATACCTATCAAGGCTCTAACTTCCTTCTGTGTATTTGACACACAGAAGGAAGTTAGACATGCCAGAAATGTGTTTTATTCTTTCAGGTGTCAATCTTCTTCCCTCCTTTGACAGGAGATAGCCTAAATAGGTGACATCCTGGCAACAATATTGACATTTTTTAAGCAAAGCTTTGTGACCATGCTTAGCTAGATGGATAAGCAATAACACAGTGCCCTCCTTACAGGCGCTCTCAGAATCAGCAGCTAAAAGCAAGTCATCAACGTACTGAAGCAATGTACAGGTAGAGGGCAATTCAAGGGTATCAAGTTGTTCTTTCAAAGCCCTACTATAAATTCTAGGACTCTCTGTGTACCCTTGAGGTGCATGAGTAAATGTGAACGAGCGTCCCCCTGAGGTGAACGCGAACAAGTATCTACTATCCTTGTGTATAGGAATACTAAAGAAAGCATTCTTTAGATCCACCACACTAAAGTAAGTAGCTGTAGCTGGAATCATGGTTAGGATTGTCGTTACATCAGGCACAATTGGAAATTGTGGAGCCATAACTTTATTAATGGCACGTAAATCAATTATGAAACGGAATGGAATTGCATCATCTCCTTTCTTGTACACGGGTAAAATCGGACTATTACACAAACTTCCTGAAATTTCTTCAATCACCCCGCAATGCACAAAATCGAAAACAATGCATTTCAAAGCTCGCTCACCCTCAACTGAAACCTTATACTGGGGAATGCGTGGCAGCTCAATTCCGTGTTTCAAAACTAGATTAACAGGTTAAATCTGTAAAACACTGACATCATTGTAGTCAACAGCCCATAAGCTCTGTGGCACATTAATGAATTCTGGCGGCAAAGGTCTAGTCAAGAATTACGAGACAGAAAATTGCTGTGGTGAAATCGTCAAGCGCACTCCATCAGAAGAACAATAAATCACTGCATTTAATTCTTTTAACAGATTCAACCCCAGCAAGTTCTCTCCACAATTCAAAGTCAACAGAAATGGACAGTGGTCCGTAAAGGGACCCAAAGAAATGGGTACCGGCGAAGAAACCGGACAAACAACTGGTATGCCAGAAAACCCTACAGAAACATTGGTTTGCCCTGACAGTGGAATCTTTGGAACCCCTGAATGATCAATGGAACACTTCTGTGCTCCAGTGTCTATCAAAAACTGATGTTTCCTTTTTCGCACCATCATTTCAACGTAGGGACCTTTGTGATTGACGGGATAGGTGTATGTTCCAAACCCTGCTTTGGGCAATCCTAACGAAACAGAATGTCATCAAAAGGAAGCTCTTCAGATAAATATGCAGCGGAAGGTTGATCAAATATGTTCATGGTGTCCACACTCGAAATCTGATTATCCTGCGAGAAAGGTTGCTGAGGATCCTGTGTAAACTGACCTCTACCAGGGCCCCCTACACCCGGGCGACCTCTGGATCGTCTACCCATATTCCCGAATACGTTGTTCGACCTTTGCCGAAGGACGGGGCATTGTGCATGCCAATGACCCTCTTGACGACAATAGGCACACTGGTTAATGTTCACAGGACCCAAGGGCACATTCCCTTGCGGGACATACTGACCTCTAATATGAGAACTACCCCCTCTGGGGTCTCTAACAATTTGCTGCAATAGCACTTTAGTTTTCAAATCACCTTTTTGTTTTTCAACTCTATCTTTTTCATTATTGACACGGTTCTCGTAGTACTGAGCCATGTGCAGTACTTATGAGTGCGATTTCACCTGCCAAGCGCTCTCAGAAGACATAATTTGTGACAGGATGTCAGGCAGCAATCCACACACAAACTTGTCCACAAATAACCTTTTCCCAGACTCTGTGCCTAGGTCTTGTCCACTGAAATCCGAGAATACCTGTTCGAACCGATTAAAGAACTCGGTAGCACCCTTAGACTTGCCTTGGACACAGGCCATAAGTTTGTCCCATATAATTCTTTTCGCTCTATGGTTTTCAATTTTGCAATGATTCTATCAGGCAAAGTTAATATCACCTGAGGTGGTCTTTCACCAGCTGGCCTTTCTCCATCGAGTCTAGTTATATTTACCCATGTATCTCCCACCCTGGCACGTCGTCTATAGTTCTAACTTGCTTCCACAAATCTACGAGCAGGAGTACAGGGAATAACAAATCAATATCGCCTAAGGTGAACACTGAGGATTGCAAGACGGACTCTATTTCTTTATCGAATCCTGTTGGATTTTTCCTACTATCAGGAATAGATTGCCTAATATTATTCACTTCCTGTCTTGAGAACGGGACGTGAACGAACTGTGATACATGATGTGCAGGTATGTTCACAGCAACTATACCCTGTGCAGCATCGGCCACAACTTCAACCTTCAGGACAAATGTCAGAGGAACTTCTCTCATAGGCAACTGAGAAATAGGTGACTCCAAACGCTTACTAAGCAACAGAGCTAAATCGAGCGCTAAAGCAGTCGAAGAAGTGTCAAGTGAAAAAGCTCTCTTGTAAATACTCAATAACTCTGTGGGACAACTAATCTTTCTTTTTACACAATCATCCTGCAGGTACTCTATCATTACCTGTATCACTTTCCTCTGCATTTCTGGCGTATACTGACTATATGTGCAATATACTTCAACTGGAGTTATTGACATATCTGAAATCCATCTAAGCGCATCCTTCGTACAAATTCGTGCTTCCTCAGATATCGATTTACAACAAGGAAGGAACCGTTTCTGTACATATATACTTTCCTCCTCATCATCCTCATTCTGCAACTTATCTAACTCCTTTCTATAACCAAATAACCTCTCGACATGCTCATTTACTTTCTCCACAGTGTCTCTAAAAAACGCTAAAGTATTTAAATCCCTTAACCCTTGCGGGAGATCTGTATTATTTAACTTTCCCCACATTACACATAACTGAATCCCTAAACCTTCAATAAAAACCTTTTTGTCAGGAAAATTGTCCATATTACAAAGTGTGGCAAAAACATTAGCTTGATCATCTTTCTCCATACAATACTTAGGCCATGCAATTAACTCACGTTTCTTCTCCGGTGGTACAGTATTGCGAGTGACAACCTTTGACCCTGAACCTCGATCGATTACAAGTGGCTCAGGACCACTTGGAAGAGAGGGGGCAGGCAAATTCAATGGAGGTACTGTAACTGGTGCGATAAGAAGAGGTGGAGGAGCTGGAGGAAGGGGAACATTAGGAGGAGCAGGAACAACGGGAACAACAGCAGGTGGAGCAGGAATAACAGGAGGGAGAGGCAAAGCAGCAGGAAGAGGCACATACGGAGGTGGCGCAGAGGCACCAGGTCTTTGTTCATTTAACAATTTATCTATGAATTCATCGGAAGCATGGAGGTCTTTGGAAGGATATATTTTTTGAATTCCAAGTGAGAAAGCCCTATCCATATTCCTAATCGATTCAGAAGGTTTATCTTGGTCATACAATAATGCTTTTTCGGCGTTCGTCTTATGATGGCGCGCATGCTTTTCTCTATTTTTAAGTTGTTGCAACGCTTCCTTTTTCCAATTCTGCAAAACATCAAATGCTGCAGGTCTAGCCTTTTTCTTTAATAGAATTGACTCTAAATACTTAATACGAGGGATTTCAAAACTACCATTGATTCGCCACTGAAGTTCGAAGGCATGTCTGGTTTGTCTGTGCCAAATGTCATTAAATACTATACTTCCAATGCCATGCTTACAGTGCATCGTACATGCCGGCGACCCCTCGTGTGGTGCCGGACGGCTACATTCCAAAGATTGTCTATCACTGCGGAACAACACCCTGAAGCAGGTAGACAATTTCCCAGGCTATCAAATTATTGGTGTTACCTGGTCAATAATTGTGTCTGCAGATACAATCCGCCAAATTCAAATTATCAGGGTTGAATTAACCCTTTAAGTGCCAAGGACGAGGTATCTCATCCTTGGAAGTGCACACGCAGTGCCAAGGACGAGATAGCTCGTCCTTTTCGGCACCTTGTTTTGAGCGATCCCTGCAAAGAAGGGATCGCTCAAAACTGTAATCCAACCCCCGGGCTATGTGAGGGGGAGGTCCCCCCTCACTGCCCGGGGGTTGGATTTCCTTCAGTTTCATGCCGACGTGCGTGATGCACGTCGGCGTGAAACGGAAAGTAATTCCACCGCAGCAGCCATTTTCGGCTGCTGCGTTGGAGAGAGAAGGTGAGTGCCCTTCTTGTTCCGCCTCGATCTCCGGCTGTATTTCAAGCCGGAGATCGAGGCAGGTATCGTTGGAAAGGGGAGATCTTCCCCTTTCCAACGGTACCCATTGTGTGGCTTTGATGCCCGCGGATCAAACGAAGATCCTTTTGTGACGCGTGGGGGAGGGGGGGCTGCTTACTAGGTAAGCAGGCCCCCTTCCCCCGTGGCCCCAAAGCATGGGGCCACAGCGCCAGGGACCCCTGGGGGCAGATGATCACTGCCCCCAGGGGTGGGGGAAAAAAAAAAATGTCGAGGGAAGGAGGGTGGTGGGTGGGGGTTTTGGGCCCTGGGGCCCACTGGGCCACCAGGGATTGACCTAAAAGTGGTGTCCCTGGAAAGGGGACTTTCTCCCCTTTCCAGGGACACCACTCATATGCCGCATTGCTGGTCACGGATCAGCGCAGAGCGCTGATCCGTGACCAGCAACCCACTGAACCACCATGGATCTGTTTGTGAGTTGCGGGGGAGGGGGGCTGCTTCAGGTAAGCAGCCCTCTCCCCCCCCCGGCCCCCAAAGCATGGGGACACATGAAAATGAACCCTGGGGGCAGATGGCTGACCATCTGCCCCCAGGGAAATGTATAAAACAAAACATGATAATAATCCGAGGGATGGGGGGGTGGGAGGGGGTTTGGGGTCCTGGGGCCCATTAGGCCACCAGGGATTGAGCAAAAAGTGGTGTCCCTGGAAAGGGGACTTTCTCCCCTTTCCAAGGACACCACATATGAGGCATTGCTGGTCACGGATCGGCGCAGAGCGCTCGATCCGTGACCAGCAACCCACTAGACCACCATGGATCTCTTTGTGAGGTGGGGGGGAGGGGGCTGCTTCAAGTAAGCAGCCCTCTCCCCCCTCCCAACCCCAAAGCATGGGGGCACGTGCATGTGAACCCTGGGGCAGATGGCTGACCATCTGCCCCAAGGGAATGTAAAAAAAAAAAAAAATGAAATGATGGGAAACGGGGGTGGGGGAAGGGGTGGGGGCCACTAGCCACCATGGATTTTTTAACTGAATGAAAGGGGGGGTGTCCCCCCATGGGGGGGTGCCCCCCCAACCAAAGTAGAAAGGGGGCACCCCTTGCAACCCTCCCTGGGGGCAGATATCTGCTCCTAGGAAGGGGCATCTGACCCCAGGGAGGGATGCATGAGGTGAGGCCCCCCCTATCTGCGCCCAGGGAGGGTTGCATGAGGTGGGGCCCTCCATTTGGGGTGGGGGGGGGGTTGAGGGCCACCCCCCGTTGCGGTACATCATGCGCTGCCAATTTAGGGTGGCCCTCTCCCCCCTCACCCCAAATGGAGGTGGGGTGTACCTCACACAGCCGTTTGGAGGAGGCCCAGGGAGGCCTGCATGAGGTGTGTCCCCCAGCCATTGGGGGTGCGGTTGGGGGGGCACCCCAAAAGCTGGGGCAGGACCCCCAATAGATGGGGCAGTAGGGTTTGGGCACCCTGGGGGCAGATAGCCACACTAATGGGCCCATCTGCACCAAGCCAAGTTGGGTAAACAAAAAAAAATATACAAAACCACAGGCTGCTTTTTAGGGGGGGCTGAGGGCCACCCTAAATTGGCAGCGCATGATGTACCGCAACGGGGGGTGGCCCTCAACCCCCCCCACCCCAAATGGAGGGCCCCACCTCATGCAACCCTCCCTGGGCGCAGATAGGGGGGCCTCACCTCATGCATCCCTCCCTGGGGTCAGATGCCCCTTCCTAGGAGCAGATATCTGCCCCCAGGGAGGGTTGCATGAGGCGGGGCCCTCCATTTGGGGTGGGGGGGTTGAGGGCCACCCCCCGTTGCGGTACATCATGCGCTGCCAATTTAGGGTGGCCCTCAGCCCCCCCTAAAAAGCAGCCTGTGGTTTTGTATATTTTTTTTTGTTTACCCAACTTTGCTTGGTGCAGATGGCCACATTAGTGTGGCTATCTGCCCCCAGGGTGCCCAAACCCTACTGCCCCATCTATTGGGGGTCCTGCCCCACCTTTTGGGGTGGCCCTCTCCCCCCTCACCCCAAAAGGAGGTGGGGTGTACCTCACGCAGCCGTTTGGAGGAGGCCCAGGGAGGCCTGCATGAGGTGTGTCCCCCAGCCATTGGGGGTGGGGTGGGGGGGGCACCCCAAAAGGTGGGGCAGGACCCCCAATAGATGGGGCAGTAGGGTTTGGGCACCCTGGGGGCAGATAGCCACACTAATGGGCCCATCTGCACCAAGCCAAGTTGGGTAAACAAAAAAAAATATACAAAACCACAGGCTGCTTTTTAGGGGGGCTGAGGGCCACCCTAAATTGGCAGCGCATGATGTACTGCAACGGGGGGTGGCCCTCAACCCCCCACCACCCCAAATGGAGGGCCCCACCTCATGCAACCCTCCCTGGGGGCAGATATCTGCTCCTAGGAAAGGGCATCTGACCCCAGGGAGGGATGCATGAGATGAGGCCCCCCCTATCTGCGCCCAGGGAGGGTTGCATGAGGTGGGGCCCTCCATTTGGGGTGGGGGGGGTTGAGGGCCACCCCCCGTTGCGGTACATCATGCGCTGCCAATTAAGGGTGGCCCTCAGCCCCCCCTAAAAAGCAGCCTGTGGTTTTGTATTTTTTTTTGGTTTACCCAACTTTGCTTGGTGCAGATGGCCACATTAGTGTAGCTATCTGCCCCCAGGGTGCCCAAACCCTACTGCCCCATCTATTGGGGGTCCCGCCCCACCTTTTGGGGTGGCCCTCTCCCCCCTCACCCCAAATGGAGGTGGGGTGTACCTCACACAGCCGTTTGGAGGAGGCCCAGGGAGGCCTGCATGAGGTGTGTCCCCCAGCCATTGGGGGTGGGGTGGGGGGGCACCCCAAAAGCTGGGGCAGGACCCCCAATAGATGGGGCAGTAGGGTTTGGGCACCCTGGGGGCAGATAGCCACACTAATGGGCCCATCTGCACCAAGCCAAGTTGGGTAAACAAAAAAAAATATACAAAACCACAGGCTGCTTTTTAGGGGGGGCTGAGGGCCACCCTAAATTGGCAGCGCATGATGTACCGCAACGGGGGGTGGCCCTCAACCCCCCCCACCCCAAATGGAGGGCCCCACCTCATGCAACCCTCCCTGGACGCAGATAGGGGGGCCTCACCTCATGCATCCCTCCCTGGGGTCAGATGCCCCTTCCTAGGAGCAGATATCTGCCCCCAGGGAGGGTTGCATGAGGTGGGGCCCTCCATTTGGGGTGGGGGGGGTTGAGGGCCACCCCCCGTTGCGGTACATCATGCGCTGCCAATTTAGGGTGGCCCTCAGCCCCCCTAAAAAGCAGCCTGTGATTTTGTATATTTTTTTTTGTTTACCCAACTTTGCTTGGTGCAGATGGCCACATTAGTGTGGCTATCTGCCCCCAGGGTGCCCAAACCCTACTGCCCCATCTATTGGGGGTCCTGCTCCACCTTTTGGGGTGGCCCTCTCCCCCCTCACCCCAAATGGAGGTGAGGTGTACCTCACGCAGCCGTTTGGAGGAGGCCCAGGGAGGCCTGCATGAGGTGTGTCCCCCAGCCATTTGGGGTGAGGGGGGAGAGGGCCCCCAAAAATGGTGGGGCAGGACCCCCAATAGATGGGGCAGTAGGGTTTGGGCACCCCGGCGCCAGATTGGCACACCAATGTGACCCTCTGCACCAAGGGGAGTTGGGTTACCAAAGGAAAAAAATGAAAATGGTGGAACGCTTTTTAGGGGGGGGCGGTGGGGCACCCCAAAGGGTCAGGGAATTTTCTAATGGGATGAGGCGTTGACCCCCTCCCCCCACCCGCAATGGAGTGGGTGCCAAGTCATGCAGCCCTTCCTGGGACCAGATATCTGCTCCTAGGAACGGACGCCTGAGCCCAGGGAGGAGTGCAGGACAACCCCCCCCCTATCTGCCCCCGGGGAGGGCTACATTTTGCTGGTGTGACCGTAGGTAACACATGTTCTTTGTTTTGTTTACAGCTTTTTCTACCCGAGCAGCTGCAACCTTATGTGAGTACTGTTTTTTATTATTCTATGGTTAGGGCCCACTGTCAGTTGGGTGGGTGAGACTGGGGCTGGATTGTTGGTGGTGTGGGTGGGAATGGCTCGTCTGGGCAGATCACCTCCAACTGTCCTGGAGTTGCGGCTGGGCTGCATTACAGCTTTTCCCTTCGGGGAGGTATTGGCACACTGCCGAGACTCCTTGGTGGGGAGAAGCTGTAACGCAGGGCAGCCAGGGCTCCAGCAAAGTCGGCGGTAATATCCCTGGCCTTGGGCACCCTTCTCCCATGTGGGTCTTTGCTGGTGGTTCTGGGTATTACATTTTGGGCCGATTTGCATAAGGCAGACCTCTGTGGATTCCCACGGGTGTCCTCTTTTGGGAAATGCATGGGGTTCCCTGTTTCCCTTGCTGGCTGCGACACCCTAGGCCCAAATCTGTAGGTTGCCCACATGAACAAAATGGGCAGTGGCGAATGGCTTGGGGTTCCCAGTCGGTTACCCTTTTCCTTTTGCGCCCCCGGTAGGTGCACCCACACATGTGAGGTACCGTTTTCATCGGGACACGTGTGGGGACACGGGAAGGTAGGCCACGTGTTGTTGGCGGTGTGTTTCGGTGGGTGGCCAGAGCGAAATGTCTGAGAATTGTCTTCATTTCCGGCCAATTTCAGAGACATTTCCCCGTGTCCACTCACCGAAACACGTCGCCAACAGCAGATGTCATACCTTCTTGTGTTCCCACAGGTGTCCCGACGAAAAAGGTACCTCGCATGTGTGGGTGCACCTACCGGGGGCGCAAAAGGAAAAGGGTAACCCGCTGGTAACCCCAAGCCTTTCGCCACAGCACAATTTGTTCATGTGGGCAACCTACAGATTTGGGCCTAGGGTGTCCAAGCCAGCAAGGAAAACGGGGAACCCCATGCATTCCCCAAAAGAGGACACCCGTGGGAAAGCACAGAGGTCTGATTTGCGCGAAGCGGGCCAGAATTTATTACCCAGAACCCCAGACAAAGTGAACATTGTGTTTTTTCCCCACCAAATATCACACTTTGTCGGGGATTGTGGCTAATAAAAACTGGGGCAATTTGCGCAAGGCAGACCTCTGTGGATTCCCACGGGTGTCCTCTTTTGGGAAATGCATGGGATTCCCTGTTTCCCTTGCTGGCTGCGACACCCTAGGCCCAAATCTGTAGGTTGCCCACAGGAACAAAATGGGCAGTGGCGAATGGCTTGGGGTTCCCAGTCGGTTACCCTTTTCCTTTTGCGCCCCCGGTAGGTGCACGCACACATGTGAGGTACCGTTTTCATCGGGACATGTGTGTGGACACGGGAAGGTAGGCCACGTGTTGTTGGCGGTGTGTTTCGGTGGGTGGCCAGAGCGAAATGTCTGAGAATTGTCTTCATTTCCGGCCAATTTCAGAGACATTTCCCTGTGTCCACTCACCGAAACACGTCGCCAACAGCAGATGTCATACCTTCTTGTGTTCCCACAGGTGTCCCGACGAAAAAGGTACCTCGCATGTGTGTGTGCACCTACCGGGGGCGCAAAAGGAAAAGGGTAACCCGCTGGTAACCCCAAGCCTTTCGCCACAGCACAATTTGTTCATGTGGGCAACCTACAGATTTGGGCCTAGGGTGTCCAAGCCAGCAAGGAAAACGGGGAACCCCATGCATTTCCCAAAAGAGGACACCCGTGGGAAAGCACAGAGGTCTGATTTGCGCGAAGCGGGCCAGAATTTATTACCCAGAACCCCAGACAAAGTGAACATTGTGTTTTTTCCCCACCAAATATCACACTTTGTCGGGGATTGTGGCTAATAAAAACTGGGGCAATTTGCGCAAGGCAGACCTCTGTGGATTCCCACGGGTGTCCTCTTTTGGGAAATGCATGGGGTTCCCTGTTTCCCTTGCTGGCTGCGACACCCTAGGCCCAAATCTGTAGGTTGCCCACAGGAACAAAATGGGCAGTGGCGAATGGCTTGGGGTTCCCAGTCGGTTACCCTTTTCCTTTTGCGCCCCCGGTAGGTGCACACACACATGTGAGGTACCGTTTTCATCGGGACACGTGTGTGGACACGGGAAGGTAGGCCACGTGTTGTTGGCGGTGTGTTTTGGTGGGTGGCCAGAGCGAAATCTCTGAGAATTGTCTTCATTTCCGGCCAATTTCAGAGACATTTCCCCGTGTCCACTCACCGAAACACGTCACCAACAGCAGATGTCATACCTTCTTGTGTTCCCACAGGTGTCCCGACGAAAAAGGTACCTCGCATGTGTGGGTGCACCTACCGGGGGTACAAAAGGAAAAGGGTAACCCGCTGGTAACCCCAAGCCTTTCGCCACAGCACAATTTGTTCATGTGGGCAACCTACAGATTTGGGCCTAGGGTGTCCAAGCCAGCAAGGAAAACGGGGAACCCCATGCATTCCCCAAAAGAGGACACCCGTGGGAAAGCACAGAGGTCTGATTTGCGCGAAGCGGGCCAGAATTTATTACCCAGAACCCCAGACAAAGTGAACATTGTGTTTTTTCCCCACCAAATATCACACTTTGTCGGGGATTGTGGCTAATAAAAACTGGGGCAATTTGCGCGAGGCAGACCTCTGTGGATTCCCACGGGTGTCCTCTTTTGGGAAATGCATGGGATTCCCTGTTTCCCTTGCTGGCTGCGACACCCTAGGCCCAAATCTGTAGGTTGCCCACAGGAACAAAATGGGCAGTGGCGAATGGCTTGGGGTTCCCAGTCGGTTACCCTTTTCCTTTTGCGCCCCCGGTAGGTGCACGCACACATGTGAGGTACCGTTTTCATCGGGACATGTGTGTGGACACGGGAAGGTAGGCCACGTGTTGTTGGGGGCGTGTTTCGATGGGTGCGTCGAGCGAAATGTGCGGAAAAAAGCGTTTTTTCCCCCACATTTCGGACTTTGCAAGGGTGTCTGGGTAAAAAAACCTGGGGCGATGTGCGCAAATCACACCTCTGCGGATTCCCACGGGTGTCCTCTTTTCGGAAATTCATGGGGCTCCCTGTTTTCCTCGGTGGCTTGCACACCCGAGGCCCATATCTGTATGTTGTGGCGGTCGGCAGAATGGCTGAGATTCCCCTCTGCAAACAGACTGGGGGTTGCTTGCGTTTTCGGCTTGCCCCTTGCCGGCCAGGTAGGTGCACCCACGCATGTGAGGTACCGTTTTCATCGGGACACCTGTGGGAATGCAGGACGGTAGGCCATGTGTTGTTGGGGGCGTGTTTCGATGGGTGCGTCGAGCGAAATGTGCGGAAAAAGCGTTTTTTCCCCCACATTTCGGACTTTGCAGGGGTGTCTGGGTAAAAAAACCTGGGGCGATGTGCGCAAATCACACCTCTGCGGATTCCCACGGGTGTCTTCTTTTCGGAAATGCATGGGGCTCCCTGTTTTCCTCGGTGGCTTGGACACCCGAGGCCCATATCTGTATGTTGTGCCGGTCGGCAGAATGGCTGAGATTCCCCTCTGCAAACAGACTGGGGGTTGCTTGCGTTTTCGGCTTGCCCCTTGCCGGCCAGGTAGGTGCACCCACGCATGTGAGGTACCGTTTTCATCGAGACACCTGTGGGAACGCGGGACGGTAGGCCATGTGTTGTTGGGGGCGTGTTTCGATGGGTGCGTCGAGCGAAATGTGCGGAAAAAGCGTTTTTTCCCCCACATTTCGGACTTTGCAGGGGTGTCTGGGTAAAAAAACCTGGGGCGATGTGCGCAAATCACACCTCTGCGGATTCCCACGGGTGTCCTCTTTTCGGAAATGCATGGGGCTCCCTGTTTTCCTCGGTGGCTTGGACACCCGAGGCCCATATCTGTATGTTGTGCCGGTCGGCAGAATGGCTGAGATTCCCCTCTGCAAACAGACTGGGGGTTGCTTGCGTTTTCGGCTTGCCCCTTGCCGGCCAGGTAGGTGCACCCACGCATGTGAGGTACCGTTTTCATCGGGACACCTGTGGGAACGCGGGACGGTAGGCCATGTGTTGTTGGGGGCGTGTTTCGATGGGTGCGTCGAGCGAAATGTGCGGAAAAAGCGTTTTTTCCCCCACATTTCGGACTTTGCAGGGGTGTCTGGGTAAAAAAACCTGGGGCGATGTGCGCAAATCACACCTCTGCGGATTCCCACGGGTGTCCTCTTTTCGGAAATGCATGGGGCTCCCTGTTTTCCTCGGTGGCTTGGACACCCGAGGCCCATATCTGTATGTTGTGCCGGTCGGCAGAATGGCTGAGATTCCCCTCTGCAAACAGACTGGGGGTTGCTTGCGTTTTCGGATTGCCCCTTGCCGGCCAGGTAGGTGCACCCACGCATGTGAGGTACCGTTTTCATCGGGACACCTTTGGGAACGCGGGACGGTAGGCCATGTGTTGTTGGGGGCGTGTTTCGATGGGTGCGTCGAGCGAAATGTGCGGAAAAAGCATTTTTTCCCCCACATTTCGGACTTTGCAGGGGTGTCTGGGTAAAAAAACCTGGGGCGATGTGCGCAAATCACACCTCTGCGGATTCCCACGGGTGTCCTCTTTTCGGAAATGCATGGAGCTCCCTGTTTTCCTCGGTGGCTTGGACACCCGAGGCCCATATCTGTATGTTGTGCCGGTCGGCAAAATGGCTGAGATTCCTCTCTGCAAACAGACTGGGGGTTGCTTGCGTTTTCGGCTTGCCCCTTGCCGGCCAGGTAGGTGCACCCACGCATGTGAGGTACCGTTTTCATCGGGACACCTGTGGGAACGCGGGACGGTAGGCCATGTGTTGTTGGGGGCGTGTTTCGATGGGTGCGTCGAGCGAAATGTGCGGAAAAAGCGTTTTTCCCCCACATTTCGGACTTTGCAGGGGTGTCTGGGTAAAAAAACCTGGGGCGATGTGCGCAAATCACACCTCTGCGGATTCCCACGGGTGTCCTCTTTTCGGAAATGCATGGGGCTCCCTGTTTTCCTCGGTGGCTTGGACACCCGAGGCCCATATCTGTATGTTGTGCCGGTCGGCAGAATGGCTGAGATTCCCCTCTGCAAACAGACTGGGGGTTGCTTGCGTTTTCGGCTTGCCCCTTGCCGGCCAGGTAGGTGCACCCACGCATGTGAGGTACCGTTTTCATCGGGACACCTGTGGGAACGCGGGACGGTAGGCCATGTGTTGTTGGGGGCGTGTTTCGATGGGTGCGTCGAGCGAAATGTGCGGAAAAAGCGTTTTTTCCCCCACATTTCGGACTTTGCAGGGGTGTCTGGGTAAAAAAACCTGGGGCGATGTGCGCAAATCACACCTCTGCGGATTCCCACGGGTGTCCTCTTTTCGGAAATGCATGGGGCTCCCTGTTTTCCTCGGTGGCTTGGACACCCGAGGCCCATATCTGTATGTTGTGCCGGTCGGCAGAATGGCTGAGATTCCCCTCTGCAAACAGACTGGGGGTTGCTTGCGTTTTCGGCTTGCCCCTTGCCGGCCAGGTAGGTGCACCCACGCATGTGAGGTACCGTTTCCATCGGGACACCTGTGGGAACGCGGGACAGTAGGCCATGTGTTGTTGGGGGCGTGTTTCGATGGGTGCGTCGAGCGAAATGTGCGGAAAAAGCGTTTTTTCCCCCACATTTCGGACTTTGCAGGGGTGTCTGTGTAAAAAAACCTGGGGCGATGTGCGCAAATCACACCTCTGCGGATTTCCACGGGTGTCCTCTTTTCGGAAATGCATGGGGCTCCCTGTTTTCCTCGGTGGCTTGGACACCCGAGGCCCATATCTGTATGTTGTGCCGGTCGGCAGAATGGCTGAGATTCCCCTCTGCAAACAGACTGGGGGTTGCTTGCGTTTTCGGCTTGCCCCTTGCCGGCCAGGTAGGTGCACCCACGCATGTGAGGTACCGTTTTCATCGAGACACCTGTGGGAACGCGGGACGGTAGGCCATGTGTTGTTGGGGGCGTGTTTCGATGGGTGCGTCGAGCGAAATGTGCGGAAAAAGCGTTTTTTCCCCCACATTTCGGACTTTGCAGGGGTGTCTGGGTAAAAAAACCTAGGGCGATGTGCGCAAATCACACCTCTGCGGATTCCCACGGGTGTCCTCTTTTCGGAAATGCATGGGGCTCCCTGTTTTCCTCGGTGGCTTGGACACCCGAGGCCCATATCTGTATGTTGTGCCGGTCGGCAGAATGGCTGAGATTCCCCTCTGCAAACAGACTGGGGGTTGCTTGCGTTTTCGGCTTGCCCCTTGCCGGCCAGGTAGGTGCACCCACGCATGTGAGGTACCGTTTTCATCGGGACACCTGTGGGAACGCGGGACGGTAGGCCATGTGTTGTTGGGGGCGTGTTTCGATGGGTGCGTCGAGCGAAATGTGCGGAAAAAGCGTTTTTTCCCCCACATTTCGGACTTTGCAGGGGTGTCTGGGTAAAAAAACCTGGGGCGATGTGCGCAAGTCACCCCTCTGCGGATTCCCACGGGTGTCCTCTTTTCGGAAATGCATGGGGCTCCCTGTTTTCCTCGGTGGCTTGGACACCCGAGGCCCATATCTGTATGTTGTGCCGGTCGGCAGAATGGCTGAGATTCCCCTCTGCAAACAGACTGGGGGTTGCTTGCGTTTTCGGCTTGCCCCTTGCCGGCCAGGTAGGTGCACCCACGCATGTGAGGTACCGTTTCCATCGGGACACCTGTGGGAACGCGCGACAGTAGGCCATGTGTTGTTGGGGGCGTGTTTCGATGGGTGCGTCGAGCGAAATGTGCGGAAAAAGCGTTTTTTCCCCCACATTTCGGACTTTGCAGGGGTGTCTGGGTAAAAAAACCTGGGGCGATGTGCGCAAATCACACCTCTGCGGATTCCCACGGGTGTCCTCTTTTCGGAAATGCATGGGGCTCCCTGTTTTCCTCGGTGGCTTGGACACCCGAGGCCCATATCTGTATGTTGTGCCGGTCGGCAGAATGGCTGAGATTCCCCTCTGCAAACAGACTGGGGGTTGCTTGCGTTTTCGGCTTGCCCCTTGCCGGCCAGGTAGGTGCACCCACGCATGTGAGGTACCGTTTTCATCGGGACACCTTTGGGAACGCGGGACGGTAGGCCATGTGTTGTTGGGGGCGTGTTTCGATGGGTGCGTCGAGCGAAATGTGCGGAAAAAGCATTTTTTCCCCCACATTTCGGACTTTGCAGGGGTGTCTGGGTAAAAAAACCTGGGGCGATGTGCGCAAATCACACCTCTGCGGATTCCCACGGGTGTCCTCTTTTCGGAAATGCATGGAGCTCCCTGTTTTCCTCGGTGGCTTGGACACCCGAGGCCCATATCTGTATGTTGTGCCGGTCGGCAGAATGGCTGAGATTCCCCTCTGCAAACAGACTGGGGGTTGCTTGCGTTTTCGGCTTGCCCCTTGCCGGCCAGGTAGGTGCACCCACGCATGTGAGGTACCGTTTTCATCGGGACACCTGTGGGAACGCGGGACGGTAGGCCATGTGTTGTTGGGGGCGTGTTTCGATGGGTGCGTCGAGCGAAATGTGCGGAAAAAGCGTTTTTTCCCCCACATTTCGGACTTTGCAGGGGTGTCTGGGTAAAAAAACCTGGGGCGATGTGCGCAAATCACACCTCTGCGGATTCCCACGGGTGTCCTCTTTTCGGAAATGCATGGGGCTCCCTGTTTTCCTCGGTGGCTTGGACACCCGAGGCCCATATCTGTATGTTGTGCCGGTCGGCAGAATGGCTGAGATTCCCCTCTGCAAACAGACTGGGGGTTGCTTGCGTTTTCGGCTTGCCCCTTGCCGGCCAGGTAGGTGCACCCACGCATGTGAGGTACCGTTTCCATCGGGACACCTGTGGGAACGCGGGACAGTAGGCCATGTGTTGTTGGGGGCGTGTTTCGATGGGTGCGTCGAGCGAAATGTGCGGAAAAAGCGTTTTTTCCCCCACATTTCGGACTTTGCAGGGGTGTCTGTGTAAAAAAACCTGGGGCGATGTGCGCAAATCACACCTCTGCGGATTTCCACGGGTGTCCTCTTTTCGGAAATGCATGGGGCTCCCTGTTTTCCTCGGTGGCTTGGACACCCGAGGCCCATATCTGTATGTTGTGCCGGTCGGCAGAATGGCTGAGATTCCCATCTGCAAACAGACTGGGGGTTGCTTGCGTTTTCGGCTTGCCCCTTGCCGGCCAGGTAGGTGCACCCACGCATGTGAGGTACCGTTTTCATCGAGACACCTGTGGGAACGCGGGACGGTAGGCCATGTGTTGTTGGGGGCGTGTTTCGATGGGTGCGTCGAGCGAAATGTGCGGAAAAAGCGTTTTTTCCCCCACATTTCGGACTTTGCAGGGGTGTCTGGGTAAAAAAACCTAGGGCGATGTGCGCAAATCACACCTCTGCGGATTCCCACGGGTGTCCTCTTTTCGGAAATGCATGGGGCTCCCTGTTTTCCTCGGTGGCTTGGACACCCGAGGCCCATATCTGTATGTTGTGCCGGTCGGCAGAATGGCTGAGATTCCCCTCTGCAAACAGACTGGGGGTTGCTTGCGTTTTCGGCTTGCCCCTTGCCGGCCAGGTAGGTGCACCCACGCATGTGAGGTACCGTTTTCATCGGGACACCTGTGGGAACGCGGGACGGTAGGCCATGTGTTGTTGGGGGCGTGTTTCGATGGGTGCGTCGAGCGAAATGTGCGGAAAAAGCGTTTTTTCCCCCACATTTCGGACTTTGCAGGGGTGTCTGGGTAAAAAAACCTGGGGCGATGTGCGCAAGTCACACCTCTGCGGATTCCCACGGGTGTCCTCTTTTCGGAAATGCATGGGGCTCCCTGTTTTCCTCGGTGGCTTGGACACCCGAGGCCCATATCTGTATGTTGTGCCGGTCGGCAGAATGGCTGAGATTCCCCTCTGCAAACAGACTGGGGGTTGCTTGCGTTTTCGGCTTGCCCCTTGCCGGCCAGGTAGGTGCACCCACGCATGTGAGGTACCGTTTTCATCGGGACACCTGTGGGAACGCGGGACGGTAGGCCATGTGTTGTTGGGGGCGTGTTTCGATGGGTGCGTCGAGCGAAATGTGCGGAAAAAGCGTTTTTTCCCCCACATTTCGGATTTTGCAGGGGTGTCTGGGTAAAAAAACCTGGGGCGATGTGCGCAAATCACACCTCTGCGGATTCCCACGGGTGTCCTCTTTTCGGAAATGCATGGGGCTCCCTGTTTTCCTCGGTGTCTTGGACACCCGAGGCCCATATCTGTATGTTGTGCCGGTCGGCAGAATGGCTGAGATTCCCCTCTGCAAACAGACTGGGGGTTGCTTGCGTTTTCGGCTTGCCCCTTGCCGGCCAGGTAGGTGCACCCACGCATGTGAGGTACCGTTTTCATCGGGACACCTGTGGGAACTAGGGACGGTAGGCCATGTGTTGTTGGGGGCGTGTTTCGATGGGTGCGTCGAGCGAAATGTGCGGAAAAAGCGTTTTTTCCCCCACATTTCGGACTTTGCAGGGGTGTCTGGGTAAAAAAACCTGGGGCGATGTGCGCAAATAACACCTCTGCGGATTCCCACGGGTGTCCTCTTTTCAGAAATGCATGGGGCTCCCTGTTTTCCTCGGTGGCTTGGACACCCGAGGCCCATATCTGTATGTTGTGCCGGTCGGCAGAATGGCTGAGATTCCCCTCTGCAAACAGACTGGGGGTTGCTTGCGTTTTCGGCTTGCCCCTTGCCGGCCAGGTAGGTGCACCCACGCATGTGAGGTACCGTTTTCATCGGGACACCTGTGGGAAGGCGGGACGGTAGGCCATGTGTTGTTGGGGGCGTGTTTCGATGGGTGCGTCGAGCGAAATGTGCGGAAAAAGCGTTTTTTCCCCCACATTTCGGACTTTGCAGGGGTGTCTGGGTAAAAAAACCTGGGGCGATGTGCGCAAATCACACCTCTGCGGATTCCCACGGGTGTCCTCTTTTCGGAAATGCATGGGGCTCCCTGTTTTCCTCGGTGGCTTGGACACCCGAGGCCCATATCTGTATGTTGTGCCGGTCGGCAGAATGGCTGAGATTCCCCTCTGCAAACAGACTGGGGGTTGCTTGCGTTTTCGGCTTGCCCCTTGCCGGCCAGGTAGGTGCACCCACGCATGTGAGGTACCGTTTTCATCGGGACACCTTTGGAAACGCGGGACGGTAGGCCATGTGTTGTTGGGGGCGTGTTTCGATGGGTGCGTCGAGCGAAATGTGCGGAAAAAGCGTTTTTTCCCCCACATTTCGGACTTTGCAGGGGTGTCTGGGTAAAAAAACCTGGGGCGATGTGCGCAAATCACACCTCTGCGGATTCCCACGGGTGTCCTCTTTTCGGAAATGCATGGGGCTCCCTGTTTTCCTCGGTGGCTTGGACACCCGAGGCCCATATCTGTATGTTGTGCCGGTCGGCAGAATGGCTGAGATTCCCCTCTGCAAACAGACTGGGGGTTGCTTGCGTTTTCGGCTTGCCCCTTGCCGGCCAGGTAGGTGCACCCACGCATGTGAGGTACCGTTTTCATCGAGACACCTGTGGGAACGCGGTACGGTAGGCCATGTGTTGTTGGGGGCGTGTTTCGATGGGTGCGTCGAGCGAAATGTGCGGAAAAAGCGTTTTTCCCCCACATTTCGGACTTTGCAGGGGTGTCTGGGTAAAAAAACCTGGGGCGATGTGCGCAAATCACACCTCTGCGGATTCCCACGGGTGTCCTCTTTTCGGAAATGCATGGGGCTCCCTGTTTTCCTCGGTGGCTTGGACACCCGAGGCCCATATCTGTATGTTGTGCCGGTCGGCAGAATGGCTGAGATTCCCCTCTGCAAACAAACTGGGGGTTGCTTGCGTTTTCGGCTTGCCCCTTGCCGGCCAGGTAGGTGCACCCACGCATGTGAGGTACCGTTTTCATCGGGACACCTGTGGGAACGCGGGACGGTAGGCCATGTGTTGTTGGGGGCGTGTTTCAATGGGTGCGTCGAGCGAAATGTGCGGAAAAAGCATTTTTTCCCCCACATTTCGGACTTTGCAGGGGTGTCTGGGTAAAAAAACCTGGGGCGATGTGCGCAAATCACACCTCTGCGGATTCCCACGGGTGTCCTCTTTTCGGAAATGCATGGGGCTCCCTGTTTTCCTCGGTGGCTTGGACACCCGAGGCCCATATCTGTATGTTGTGCCGGTCGGCAGAATGGCTGAGATTCCCCTCTGCAAACAGACTGGGGGTTGCTTGCGTTTTCGGCTTGCCCCTTGCCGGCCAGGTAGGTGCACCCACGCATGTGAGGTACCGTTTCCATCGGGACACCTGTGGGAACGCGGGTCAGTAGGCCATGTGTTGTTGGGGGCGTGTTTCGATGGGTGCGTCGAGCGAAATGTGCGGAAAAAGCGTTTTTTCCCCCACATTTCGGACTTTGCAGGGGTGTCTGTGTAAAAAAACCTGGGGCGATGTGCGCAAATCACACCTCTGCGGATTCCCACGGGTGTCCTCTTTTCGGAAATGCATGGGGCTCCCTGTTTTCCTCGGTGGCTTGGACACCCGAGGCCCATATCTGTATGTTGTGCCGGTCGGCAGAATGGCTGAGATTCCCCTCTGCAAACAGACTGGGGGTTGCTTGCGTTTTCGGCTTGCCCCTTGCCGGCCAGGTAGGTGCACCCACGCATGTGAGGTACCGTTTTCATCGGGACACCTGTGGGAACGCGGGACGGTAGGCCATGTGTTGTTGGGGGCGTGTTTCGATGGGTGCGTCGAGCAAAATGTGCGGAAAAAGCGTTTTTTCCACCACATTTCGGACTTTGCAGGGGTGTCTGGGTAAAAAAACCTGGGGCGATGTGCGCAAATCACACCTCTGCGGATTCCCACGGGTGTCCTCTTTTCGGAAATGCATGGGGCTCCCTGTTTTCCTCGGTGGCTTGGACACCCGAGGCCCATATCTGTATGTTGTGCCGGTCGGCAGAATGGCTGAGATTCCCCTCTGCAAACAGACTGGGGGTTGCTTGCGTTTTCGGCTTGCCCCTTGCCGGCCAGGTAGGTGCACCCACGCATGTGAGGTACCGTTTTCATCGGGACACCTGTGGGAACGCGGGACGGTAGGCCATGTGTTGTTGGGGGCGTGTTTCGATGGGTGCGTCGAGCGAAAGGTGCGGAAAAAGCGTTTTTTCCCCACATTCCGGACTTTGCAGGGGTGTCTGGGTAAAAAAACCTGGGGCGATGTGCGCAAATCACACCTCTGCGGATTCCCACGGGTGTCCTCTTTTCGGAAATGCATGGGGCTCCCTGTTTTCCTCGGTGGCTTGGACACCCGAGGCCCATATCTGTATGTTGTGCCGGTCGGCAGAATGGCTGAGATTCCCCTCTGCAAACAGACTGGGGGTTGCTTGCGTTTTCGGCTTGCCCCTTGCCGGCCAGGTAGGTGCACCCACGCATGTGAGGTACCGTTTTCATCGGGACACCTGTGGGAACGCGGGACGGTAGGCCATGTGTTGTTGGGGGCGTGTTTCGATGGGTGCGTCGAGTGAAATGTGCGGAAAAAGCGTTTTTTCCCCCACATTTCGGACTTTGCAGGGGTGTCTGGGTAAAAAAACCTGGGGCGATGTGCGCAAATCACACCTCTGCGGATTCCCACGGGTGTCCTCTTTTCGGAAATGCATGGGGCTCCCTGTTTTCCTCGGTGGCTTGGACACCCGAGGCCCATATCTGTATGTTGTGCCGGTCGGCAGAATGGCTGAGAGTCCCCTCTGCAAACAGACTGGGGGTTGCTTGCGTTTTCGGCTTGCCCCTTGCCGGCCAGGTAGGTGCACCCACGCATGTGAGGTACCGTTTTCATCGGGACACCTGTGGGAACGCGGGACGGTAGGCCATGTGTTGTTGGGGGCGTGTTTCGATGGGTGCGTCGAGCGAAATGTGCGGAAAAAGCGTTTTTTCCCCCACATTTCGGACTTTGCAGGGGTGTCTGGGTAAAAAAACCTGGGGCGATGTGCGCAAATCACACCTCTGCGGATTCCCACGGGTGTCCTCTTTTCGGAAATGCATGGGGCTCCCTGTTTTACTCGGTGGCTTGGACACCCGAGGCCCATATCTGTATGTTGTGCCGGTCGGCAGAATGGCTGAGATTCCCCTCTGCAAACAGACTGGGGGTTGCTTGCGTTTTCGGCTTGCCCCTTGCCGGCCAGGTAGGTGCACCCACGCATGTGAGGTACCGTTTTCATCGGGACACCTGTGGGAACGCGGGACGGTAGGCCATGTGTTGTTGGGGGCGTGTTTCGATGGGTGCGTCGAGCAAAATGTGCGGAAAAAGCGTTTTTTCCACCACATTTCGGACTTTGCAGGGGTGTCTGGGTAAAAAAACCTGGGGCGATGTGCGCAAATCACACCTCTGCGGATTCCCACGGGTGTCCTCTTTTCGGAAATGCATGGGGCTCCCTGTTTTCCTCGGTGGCTTGGACACCCGAGGCCCATATCTGTATGTTGTGCCGGTCGGCAGAATGGCTGAGATTCCCCTCTGCAAACAGACTGGGGGTTGCTTGCGTTTTCGGCTTGCCCCTTGCCGGCCAGGTAGGTGCACCCACGCATGTGAGGTACCGTTTTCATCGGGACACCTGTGGGAACGCGGGACGGTAGGCCATGTGTTGTTGGGGGCGTGTTTCGATGGGTGCGTCGAGCGAAAGGTGCGGAAAAAGCGTTTTTTCCCCACATTCCGGACTTTGCAGGGGTGTCTGGGTAAAAAAACCTGGGGCGATGTGCGCAAATCACACCTCTGCGGATTCCCACGGGTGTCCTCTTTTCGGAAATGCATGGGGCTCCCTGTTTTCCTCGGTGGCTTGGACACCCGAGGCCCATATCTGTATGTTGTGCCGGTCGGCAGAATGGCTGAGATTCCCCTCTGCAAACAGACTGGGGGTTGCTTGCGTTTTCGGCTTGCCCCTTGCCGGCCAGGTAGGTGCACCCACGCATGTGAGGTACCGTTTTCATCGGGACACCTGTGGGAACGCGGGACGGTAGGCCATGTGTTGTTGGGGGCGTGTTTCGATGGGTGCGTCGAGTGAAATGTGCGGAAAAAGCGTTTTTTCCCCCACATTTCGGACTTTGCAGGGGTGTCTGGGTAAAAAAACCTGGGGCGATGTGCGCAAATCACACCTCTGCGGATTCCCACGGGTGTCCTCTTTTCGGAAATGCATGGGGCTCCCTGTTTTCCTCGGTGGCTTGGACACCCGAGGCCCATATCTGTATGTTGTGCCGGTCGGCAGAATGGCTGAGAGTCCCCTCTGCAAACAGACTGGGGGTTGCTTGCGTTTTCGGCTTGCCCCTTGCCGGCCAGGTAGGTGCACCCACGCATGTGAGGTACCGTTTTCATCGGGACACCTGTGGGAACGCGGGACGGTAGGCCATGTGTTGTTGGGGGCGTGTTTCGATGGGTGCGTCGAGCGAAATGTGCGGAAAAAGCGTTTTTTCCCCCACATTTCGGACTTTGCAGGGGTGTCTGGGTAAAAAAACCTGGGGCGATGTGCGCAAATCACACCTCTGCGGATTCCCACGGGTGTCCTCTTTTCGGAAATGCATGGGGCTCCCTGTTTTACTCGGTGGCTTGGACACCCGAGGCCCATATCTGTATGTTGTGCCGGTCGGCAGAATGGCTGAGATTCCCCTCTGCAAACAGACTGGGGGTTGCTTGCGTTTTCGGCTTGCCCCTTGCCGGCCAGGTAGGTGCACCCACGCATGTGAGGTACCGTTTTCATCGGGACACCTGTGGGAACGCGGGACGGTAGGCCATGTGTTGTTGGGGGCGTGTTTCGATGGGTGCGTCGAGCGAAATGTGCGGAAAAAGCGTTTTTTCCCCCACATTTCGGACTTTGCAGGGGTGTCTGGGTAAAAAAACCTGGGGCGATGTGCGCAAATCACACCTCTGCGGATTCCCACGGGTGTCCTCTTTTCGGAAATGCATGGGGCTCCCTGTTTTACTCGGTGGCTTGGACACCCGAGGCCCATATCTGTATGTTGTGCCGGTCGGCAGAATGGCTGAGATTCCCCTCTGCAAACAGACTGGGGGTTGCTTGCGTTTTCGGCTTGCCCCTTGCCGGCCAGGTAGGTGCACCCACGCATGTGAGGTACCGTTTTCATCGGGACACCTGTGGGAACGCGGGACGGTAGGCCATGTGTTGTTGGGGGCGTGTTTCGATGGGTGCGTCGAGCGAAATGTGCGGAAAAAGCGTTTTTTCCCACACATTTCGGACTTTGCAGGGGTGTCTGGGTAAAAAAACCTGGGGCGATGTGCGCAAATCACACCTCTGTGGATTCCCACGGGTGTCCTCTTTTCGGAAATGCATGGGGCTCCCTGTTTTCCTCGGTGGTTTGGACACCCGAGGCCCATATCTGTATGTTGTGCCGGTCGGCAGAATGGCTGAGATTCCCCTCTGCAAACAGACTGGGGGTTGCTTGCGTTTTCGGCTTGCCCCTTGCCGGCCAGGTAGGTGCATCCACGCATGTGAGGTACTGTTTTCATCGGGACACCTGTGGGAACGCGGGACGGTAGGCCATGTGTTGTTGGGGGCGTGTTTCGATGGGTGCGTCGAGCGAAATGTGCGGAAAAAGCGTTTTTTCCCCCACATTTCGGACTTTGCAGGGGTGTCTGGGTAAAAAAACCTGGGGCGATGTGCGCAAATCACACCTCTGCGGATTCCCACGGGTGTCCTCTTTTCGGAAATGCATGGGGCTCCCTGTTTTCCTCGGTGGCTTGGACACCCGAGGCCCATATCTGTATGTTGTGCCGGTCGGCAGAATGGCTGAGATTCCCCTCTGCAAACAGACTGGGGGTTGCTTGCGTTTTCGGCTTGCCCCTTGCCGGCCAGGTAGGTGCACCCACGCATGTGAGGTACCGTTTTCATCGGGACACCTGTGGGAACGCGGGACGGTAGGCCATGTGTTGTTGGGGGCGTGTTTCGATGGGTGCGTCGAGCGAAATGTGCGGAAAAAGCGTTTTTTCCCCCACATTTCGGACTTTGCAGGGGTGTCTGGGTAAAAAAACCTGGGGCGATGTGCACAAATCACACCTCTGCGGATTCCCACGGGTGTCCTCTTTTCGGAAATGCATGGGGCTCCCTGTTTTCCTCGGTGGCTTGGACACCCGAGGCCCATATCTGTATGTTGTGCCGGTCGGCAGAATGGCTGAGATTCCCCTCTGCAAACAGACTTGGGGTTGCTTGCGTTTTCGGCTTGCCCCTTGCCGGCCAGGTAGGTGCACCCACGCATGTGAGGTACCGTTTTCATCGGGACACCTGTGGGAACGCGGGACGGTAGGCCATGTGTTGTTGGGGGCGTGTTTCGATGGGTGCGTCGAGCGAAATGTGCGGAAAAAGCGTTTTTTCCCCCACATTTCGGACTTTGCAGGGGTGTCTGGGTAAAAAAACCTGGGGCGATGTGCGCAAATCACACCTCTGCGGATTCCCACGGGTGTCCTCTTTTCGGAAATGCATGGGGCTCCCTGTTTTCCTCGGTGGCTTGGACACCCGAGGCCCATATCTGTACATTGTGCCGGTCGGCAGAATGTCTGAGATTCCCCTCTGAAAACAGACTTGGGGTTACTTGTGTTTTAGGCTTTCCCCTTGGCGGCCAGGTAGGTGCACCCACACATGTGAGGTACCGTTTTCATCGGGACACCTGTGGGAACGCGGGACGGTAGGCCATGTGTTGTTGGGGGCGTGTTTCGATGGGTGAGTCGAGCGAAATGTGAGGAAAATGCGTATTTTTTCCCACATTTCGGACTTTGCGGGAGTGTCTGGGTAATAAATTCTGGGGCGATTTGGGCATATCACACCTCTGCGGATTCCCACGGGTGTCCTCTTTCCGGAAATGCATGGGGTTCCCTGTTTTCCTCGGTGGCTTGGACACCCGAGGCCCATATCTGTACATTGTGCCGGTCGGCAGAATGTCTGAGATTTCCCTCTGAAAACAGACTTGGGGTTACTTGTGTTTTAGGCTTTCCCCTTGGCGGCCAGGTAGGTGCACCCACACATGTGAGGTACCGTTTTCATCGGGACACCTGTGGGAACGCGGGACAGTAGGCCATGTGTTGTTGGGGGCGTGTTTCGATGGGTGAGTCGAGCGAAATGTGAGGAAAATGCTTATTTTTTCCCACATTTCGGACTTTGCGGGGGTGTCTGGGTAATAAATTCTGGGGCGATTTGGGCATATCATACCTCTGCGGATTCCCACGGGTGTCCTCTTTTCGGAAATGCATGGGGTTCCCTGTTTTCCTCGGTGGCTTGGACATCCGAGGCCCATATCTGTACATTGTGCCGGTCGGCAGAATGTCTGAGATTTCCCTCTGAAAACAGACTTGGGGTTACTTGTGTTTTAGGCTTTCCCCTTGGCGGCCAGGTAGGTGCACCCACACATGTGATGTACCGTTTTCATCGGGACACCTGTGGGAACGCGTGACGGTAGGCCATGTGTTGTTGGGGGCGTGTTTCGATGGGTGCGTCGAGCAAAATGTGCGGAAAAAGCATTTTTTTCCCCACATTTCGGACTTTGCAGGGGTGTCTGGGTAATAAATTCTGGGGCGATTTGGGCATATCATACCTCTGCGGATTCCCACGGATGTCCTCTTTTCGGAAATGCATGGGGTTCCCCGTTTTCCTCGGTGGCTTGGACACCCGAGGCCCATATCTGTACATTGTGCCGGTCGGCAGAATGTCTGAGATTTCCCTCTGAAAAGAGACTTGGGGTTACTTGTGTTTTCAGCTTTCCCCTTCGCGGCCAGGTAGGTGCACCCACACATGTGAGGTACAGTTTTCATCAGGACACCTGTGGGAACGCGGGACAGTAGGCCATGTGTTGTTGGGGGCATGTTTCGATGGGTGAGTCGAGCGAAATGTGAGGAAAATGCGTATTTTTTCCAACATTTCGGACTTTGCGGGGGTGTCTGGGTAATAAATTCTGGGGCGATTTGGGCATATCATACCTCTGCGGATTCCCACGGATATCCTCTTTCCGGAAATGCATAGGGTTCCCTGTTTTCCTCGGTGGCTTGGACACCCGAGGCCCATATCTGTACATTGTGCCGGTCGGCAGAATGTCTGAGATTTCCCTCTGAAAAGAGACTTGGGGTTACTTGTGTTTTCAGCTTTCCCCTTCGCGGCCAGGTAGGTGCACCCACACATGTGAGGTACCGTTTTCATCAGGACACCTGTGGGAACGCGGGACAGTAGGCCATGTGTTGTTGGGTGCGTGTTTCGATGGGTGAGTCGAGCGAAATGTGAGGAAAATGCGTATTTTTTCCCACATTTCGGACTTTGCGGGGGTGTCTGGGTAATAAATTCTGGGGCGATTTGGGCATATCATACCTCTGCGGATTCCCACGGGTGTCCTCTTTTCGGAAATGCATGGGGTTCCCTGTTTTCCTTGGTGGCTTGGACACCCGAGGCCCATATCTGTATGATGTGAGAGTGTGACATTTCCGGTGTGAAAACAGACTTGGGGTTACTTGTGTTTTAGGCTTTCCCCTTGGCGGCCAGGTAGGTGCACCCACACATGTGAGGTACCGTTTTCATCGGGACACCTGTGGGAACGCGTGACGGTAGGCCATGTGTTGTTGGGGGCGTGTTTTGATGGGTGCGTCGAGCGAAATGTGCGGAAAATGCATTTTTTTCCCCACATTTCGGACTTTGCAGGGGTGTCTGGGTAATAAATTCTGGGGCGATTTGGGCATATCATACCTATGCGGATTCCCACGGATGTCCTCTTTCCGGAAATGCATGGGGTTCCCTGTTTTCCTCGGTGGCTTGGACACCCGAGGCCCATATCTGTACATTGTGCCGGTCGGCAGAATGTCTGAGATTTCCCTCTGAAAAGAGACTTGGGGTTACTTGTGTTTTAGGCTTTCCCCTTGGCGGCCAGGTAGGTGCACCCACACATGTGAGGTACCGTTTTCATCGGGACACCTGTGGGAACGCGGGACAGTAGGCCATGTGTTGTTGGGGGCGTGTTTCGATGGGTGAGTCGAGCGAAATGTGAGGAAAATGCATATTTTTTCCCACATTTCGGACTTTGCGGGGGTGTCTGGGTAATAAATTCTGGGGCGATTTGGGCATATCATACCTCTGCGGATTCCCACGGGTGTCCTCTTTTCGGAAATACATGGGGTTTCCTGTTTTCCTTGGTGGCTTGGACACCCGAGGCCCATATCTGTATGATGTGAGAGTGTGACATTTCCGGTGTGAAAACAGACTTGGGGTTACTTGTGTTTTAGGCTTTCCCCTTGGCGGCCAGGTAGGTGCACCCACACATGTGAGGTACCGTTTTCATCGGGACACCTGTGGGAACGCGTGACGGTAGGCCATGTGTTGTTGGGGGCGTGTTTCGATGGGTGCGTCGAGCGAAATGTGCGGAAAAAGCATTTTTTTCCCCACATTTCGGACTTTGCAGGGTTGTCTGGGTAATAAATTCTGGGGCGATTTGGGCATATCATACCTCTGCGGATTCCCACGGATGTCCTCTTTCCGGAAATGCATGGGGTTCCCTGTTTTCCTCGGTGGCTTGGACACCCGAGGCCCATATCTGTACATTGTGCCGGTCGGCAGAATGTCTGAGATTTCCCTCTGAAAAGAGACTTGGGGTTACTTGTGTTTTAGGCTTTCCCCTTGGCGGCCAGGTAGGTGCACCCACACATGTGAGGTACCGTTTTCATCGGGACACCTGTGGGAACGAGGGACGGTAGGCCATGTGTTGTTGGGGGCGTGTTTCGATGGGCGAGTCGAGTGAAATGTGAGGAAAATGCGTATTTTTTCCCACATTTCGGACTTTGCGGGGGTGTCTGGGTAATAAATTCTGGGGCGATTTGGGCATATCATACCTCTGCGGATTCCCACGGGTGTCCTCTTTCCGGAAATGCATGGGGTTCCCTGTTTTCCTCGGTGGCTTGGACACCCGAGGCCCATATCTGTACATTGTGCCGGTCGGCAGAATGTCTGAGATTTCCCTCTGAAAACAGACTTGGGGTTACTTGTGTTTTAGGCTTTCCCCTTGGCGGCCAGGTAGGTGCACCCACACATGTGAGGTACCATTTTCATCGGGACACCTGCGGGAACGCGGGACAGTAGGCCATGTGTTGTTGGGGGCGTGTTTCGATGGGTGAGTCGAGCGAAATGTGAGGAAAATCCTTATTTTTTTCCACATTTAGGACTTTGCGGGGGTGTCTGGGTAAAAAATTCTGGGGCGATTTGGGCATATCATACCTCTGCGGATTCCCACTGGTGTCCTCTTTTCAGAAATGCATGGGGTTCCCTGTTTTCCTTGGTGGCTTGGACACCCGAGGCCCATATCTGTATGATGTGAGAGTGTGACATTTCCGGTGTGAAAACAGACTTGGGGTTACTTGTGTTTTAGGCTTTCCCCTTGGCGGCCAGGTAGGTGCACCCACACATGTGAGGTACCGTTTTCATCGGGACACCTGTGGGAACGCGTGACAGTAGGCCATGTGTTGTTGGGGGCGTGTTTCGATGGGTGCGTCGAGCGAAATGTGCGGAAAAAGCGTTTTTTCCCCCACATTTCGGACTTTGCAGGGGTGTCTGGGTAAAAAAACCTGGGGCGATGTGCGCAAATCACACCTCTGCGGATTCCCACCGGTGTCCTCTTTTCGGAAATGCATGGGGCTCCCTGTTTTCCTCGGTGGCTTGGACACCCGAGGCCCATATCTGTATGTTGTGCCGGTCGGCAGAATGGCTGAGATTCCCCTCTGCAAACAGACTGGGGGTTGCTTGCGTTTTCGGCTTGCCCCTTGCCGGCCAGGTAGGTGCACCCACGCATGTGAGGTACCGTTTTCATCGGGACACCTGTGGGAACGCGGGACGGTAGGCCATGTGTTGTTGGGGGCGTGTTTCGATGGGTGCGTCGAGCGAAATGTGCGGAAAAAGCGTTTTTTCCCACACATTTCGGACTTTGCAGGGGTGTCTGGGTAAAAAAACCTGGGGCGATGTGCGCAAATCACACCTCTGTGGATTCCCACGGGTGTCCTCTTTTCGGAAATGCATGGGGCTCCCTGTTTTCCTCGGTGGTTTGGACACCCGAGGCCCATATCTGTATGTTGTGCCGGTCGGCAGAATGGCTGAGATTCCCCTCTGCAAACAGACTGGGGGTTGCTTGCGTTTTCGGCTTGCCCCTTGCCGGCCAGGTAGGTGCACCCACGCATGTGAGGTACTGTTTTCATCGGGACACCTGTGGGAACGCGGGACGGTAGGCCATGTGTTGTTGGGGGCGTGTTTCGATGGGTGCGTCGAGCGAAATGTGCGGAAAAAGCGTTTTTTCCCCCACATTTCGGACTTTGCAGGGGTGTCTGGGTAAAAAAACCTGGGGCGATGTGCGCAAATCACACCTCTGCGGATTCCCACGGGTGTCCTCTTTTCGGAAATGCATGGGGCTCCCTGTTTTCCTCGGTGGCTTGGACACCCGAGGCCCATATCTGTATGTTGTGCCGGTCGGCAGAATGGCTGAGATTCCCCTCTGCAAACAGACTGGGGGTTGCTTGCGTTTTCGGCTTGCCCCTTGCCGGCCAGGTAGGTGCACCCACGCATGTGAGGTACCGTTTTCATCGGGACACCTGTGGGAACGCGGGACGGTAGGCCATGTGTTGTTGGGGGCGTGTTTCGATGGGTGCGTCGAGCGAAATGTGCGGAAAAAGCGTTTTTTCCCCCACATTTCGGACTTTGCAGGGGTGTCTGGGTAAAAAAACCTGGGGCGATGTGCACAAATCACACCTCTGCGGATTCCCACGGGTGTCCTCTTTTCGGAAATGCATGGGGCTCCCTGTTTTCCTCGGTGGCTTGGACACCCGAGGCCCATATCTGTATGTTGTGCCGGTCGGCAGAATGGCTGAGATTCCCCTCTGCAAACAGACTTGGGGTTGCTTGCGTTTTCGGCTTGCCCCTTGCCGGCCAGGTAGGTGCACCCACGCATGTGAGGTACCGTTTTCATCGGGACACCTGTGGGAACGCGGGACGGTAGGCCATGTGTTGTTGGGGGCGTGTTTCGATGGGTGCGTCGAGCGAAATGTGCGGAAAAAGCGTTTTTTCCCCCACATTTCGGACTTTGCAGGGGTGTCTGGGTAAAAAAACCGGGGGCGATGTGCGCAAATCACACCTCTGCGGATTCCCACGGGTGTCCTCTTTTCGGAAATGCATGGGGCTCCCTGTTTTCCTCGGTGGCTTGGACACCCGAGGCCCATATCTGTACATTGTGCCGGTCGGCAGAATGTCTGAGATTCCCCTCTGAAAACAGACTTGGGGTTACTTGTGTTTTAGGCTTTCCCCTTGGCGGCCAGGTAGGTGCACCCACACATGTGAGGTACCGTTTTCATCGGGACACCTGTGGGAACGCGGGACGGTAGGCCATGTGTTGTTGGGGGCGTGTTTCGATGGGTGAGTCGAGCGAAATGTGAGGAAAATGCGTATTTTTTCCCACATTTCGGACTTTGCGGGAGTGTCTGGGTAATAAATTCTGGGGCGATTTGGGCATATCACACCTCTGCGGATTCCCACGGGTGTCCTCTTTCCGGAAATGCATGGGGTTCCCTGTTTTCCTCGGTGGCTTGGACACCCGAGGCCCATATCTGTACATTGTGCCGGTCGGCAGAATGTCTGAGATTTCCCTCTGAAAACAGACTTGGGGTTACTTGTGTTTTAGGCTTTCCCCTTGGCGGCCAGGTAGGTGCACCCACACATGTGAGGTACCGTTTTCATCGGGACACCTGTGGGAACGCGGGACAGTAGGCCATGTGTTGTTGGGGGCGTGTTTCGATGGGTGAGTCGAGCGAAATGTGAGGAAAATGCTTATTTTTTCCCACATTTCGGACTTTGCGGGGGTGTCTGGGTAATAAATTCTGGGGCGATTTGGGCATATCATACCTCTGCGGATTCCCACGGGTGTCCTCTTTTCGGAAATGCATGGGGTTCCCTGTTTTCCTCGGTGGCTTGGACATCCGAGGCCCATATCTGTACATTGTGCCGGTCGGCAGAATGTCTGAGATTTCCCTCTGAAAACAGACTTGGGGTTACTTGTGTTTTAGGCTTTCCCCTTGGCGGCCAGGTAGGTGCACCCACACATGTGATGTACCGTTTTCATCGGGACACCTGTGGGAACGCGTGACGGTAGGCCATGTGTTGTTGGGGGCGTGTTTCGATGGGTGCGTCGAGCAAAATGTGCGGAAAAAGCATTTTTTTCCCCACATTTCGGACTTTGCAGGGGTGTCTGGGTAATAAATTCTGGGGCGATTTGGGCATATCATACCTCTGCGGATTCCCACGGATGTCCTCTTTTCGGAAATGCATGGGGTTCCCCGTTTTCCTCGGTGGCTTGGACACCCGAGGCCCATATCTGTACATTGTGCCGGTCGGCAGAATGTCTGAGATTTCCCTCTGAAAAGAGACTTGGGGTTACTTGTGTTTTCAGCTTTCCCCTTCGCGGCCAGGTAGGTGCACCCACACATGTGAGGTACAGTTTTCATCAGGACACCTGTGGGAACGCGGGACAGTAGGCCATGTGTTGTTGGGGGCATGTTTCGATGGGTGAGTCGAGCGAAATGTGAGGAAAATGCGTATTTTTTCCAACATTTCGGACTTTGCGGGGGTGTCTGGGTAATAAATTCTGGGGCGATTTGGGCATATCATACCTCTGCGGATTCCCACGGATATCCTCTTTCCGGAAATGCATAGGGTTCCCTGTTTTCCTCGGTGGCTTGGACACCCGAGGCCCATATCTGTACATTGTGCCAGTCGGCAGAATGTCTGAGATTTCCCTCTGAAAAGAGACTTGGGGTTACTTGTGTTTTCAGCTTTCCCCTTCGCGGCCAGGTAGGTGCACCCACACATGTGAGGTACCGTTTTCATCAGGACACCTGTGGGAACGCGGGACAGTAGGCCATGTGTTGTTGGGTGCGTGTTTCGATGGGTGAGTCGAGCGAAATGTGAGGAAAATGCGTATTTTTTCCCACATTTCGGACTTTGCGGGGGTGTCTGGGTAATAAATTCTGGGGCGATTTGGGCATATCATACCTCTGCGGATTCCCACGGGTGTCCTCTTTTCGGAAATGCATGGGGTTCCCTGTTTTCCTTGGTGGCTTGGACACCCGAGGCCCATATCTGTATGATGTGAGAGTGTGACATTTCCGGTGTGAAAACAGACTTGGGGTTACTTGTGTTTTAGGCTTTCCCCTTGGCGGCCAGGTAGGTGCACCCACACATGTGAGGTACCGTTTTCATCGGGACACCTGTGGGAACGCGTGACGGTAGGCCATGTGTTGTTGGGGGCGTGTTTTGATGGGTGCGTCGAGCGAAATGTGCGGAAAATGCATTTTTTTCCCCACATTTCGGACTTTGCAGGGGTGTCTGGGTAATAAATTCTGGGGCGATTTGGGCATATCATACCTATGCGGATTCCCACGGATGTCCTCTTTCCGGAAATGCATGGGGTTCCCTGTTTTCCTCGGTGGCTTGGACACCCGAGGCCCATATCTGTACATTGTGCCGGTCGGCAGAATGTCTGAGATTTCCCTCTGAAAAGAGACTTGGGGTTACTTGTGTTTTAGGCTTTCCCCTTGGCGGCCAGGTAGGTGCACCCACACATGTGAGGTACCGTTTTCATCGGGACACCTGTGGGAACGCGGGACAGTAGGCCATGTGTTGTTGGGGGCGTGTTTCGATGGGTGAGTCGAGCGAAATGTGAGGAAAATGCATATTTTTTCCCACATTTCGGACTTTGCGGGGGTGTCTGGGTAATAAATTCTGGGGCGATTTGGGCATATCATACCTCTGCGGATTCCCACGGGTGTCCTCTTTTCGGAAATACATGGGGTTTCCTGTTTTCCTTGGTGGCTTGGACACCCGAGGCCCATATCTGTATGATGTGAGAGTGTGACATTTCCGGTGTGAAAACAGACTTGGGGTTACTTGTGTTTTAGGCTTTCCCCTTGGCGGCCAGGTAGGTGCACCCACACATGTGAGGTACCGTTTTCATCGGGACACCTGTGGGAACGCGTGACGGTAGGCCATGTGTTGTTGGGGGCGTGTTTCGATGGGTGCGTCGAGCGAAATGTGCGGAAAAAGCATTTTTTTCCCCACATTTCGGACTTTGCAGGGTTGTCTGGGTAATAAATTCTGGGGCGATTTGGGCATATCATACCTCTGCGGATTCCCACGGATGTCCTCTTTCCGGAAATGCATGGGGTTCCCTGTTTTCCTCGGTGGCTTGGACACCCGAGGCCCATATCTGTACATTGTGCCGGTCGGCAGAATGTCTGAGATTTCCCTCTGAAAAGAGACTTGGGGTTACTTGTGTTTTAGGCTTTCCCCTTGGCGGCCAGGTAGGTGCACCCACACATGTGAGGTACCGTTTTCATCGGGACACCTGTGGGAACGAGGGACGGTAGGCCATGTGTTGTTGGGGGCGTGTTTCGATGGGCGAGTCGAGTGAAATGTGAGGAAAATGCGTATTTTTTCCCACATTTCGGACTTTGCGGGGGTGTCTGGGTAATAAATTCTGGGGCGATTTGGGCATATCATACCTCTGCGGATTCCCACGGGTGTCCTCTTTCCGGAAATGCATGGGGTTCCCTGTTTTCCTCGGTGGCTTGGACACCCGAGGCCCATATCTGTACATTGTGCCGGTCGGCAGAATGTCTGAGATTTCCCTCTGAAAACAGACTTGGGGTTACTTGTGTTTTAGGCTTTCCCCTTGGCGGCCAGGTAGGTGCACCCACACATGTGAGGTACCATTTTCATCGGGACACCTGCGGGAACGCGGGACAGTAGGCCATGTGTTGTTGGGGGCGTGTTTCGATGGGTGAGTCGAGCGAAATGTGAGGAAAATCCTTATTTTTTTCCACATTTAGGACTTTGCGGGGGTGTCTGGGTAATAAATTCTGGGGCGATTTGGGCATATCATACCTCTGCGGATTCCCACTGGTGTCCTCTTTTCAGAAATGCATGGGGTTCCCTGTTTTCCTTGGTGGCTTGGACACCCGAGGCCCATATCTGTATGATGTGAGAGTGTGACATTTCCGGTGTGAAAACAGACTTGGGGTTACTTGTGTTTTAGGCTTTCCCCTTGGCGGCCAGGTAGGTGCACCCACACATGTGAGGTACCGTTTTCATCGGGACACCTGTGGGAACGCGTGACGGTAGGCCATGTGTTGTTGGGGGCGTGTTTTGATGGGTGCGTCGAGCGAAATGTGCGGAAAAAGCATTTTTTTCCCCACATTTCGGACTTTGCAGGGGTGTCTGGGTAATAAATTCTGGGGCGATTTGGGCATATCATACCTCTGCGGATTCCCACGGATGTCCTCTTTCCGGAAATGCATGGGGTTCCCTGTTTTCCTCGGTGGCTTGGACACCCGAGGCCCATATCTGTACATTGTGCCGGTCGGCAGAATGTCTGAGATTTCCCTCTGAAAAGAGACTTGGGGTTACTTGTGTTTTAGGCTTTCCCCTTGGCGGCCAGGTAGGTGCACCCACACATGTGAGGTACCGTTTTCATCGGGACACCTGTGGGAACGCGGGACAGTAGGCCATGTGTTGTTGGGGGCGTGTTTCGATGGGTGAGTCGAGCGAAATGTGAGGAAAATGCATATTTTTTCCCACATTTCGGACTTTGCGGGGGTGTCTGGGTAATAAATTCTGGGGCGATTTGGGCATATCATACCTCTGCGGATTCCCACGGGTGTCCTCTTTTCGGAAATGCATGCGGTTTCCTGTTTTCCTTGGTGGCTTGGACACCCAAGGCCCATATCTGTATGATGTGAGAGTGTGACATTTCCGGTGTGAAAACAGACTTGGGGTTACTTGTGTTTTAGGCTTTCCCCTTGGCGGCCAGGTAGGTGCACCCACACATGTGAGGTACCGTTTTCATCGGGACACCTGTGGGAACGCGTGACGGTAGGCCATGTGTTGTTGGGGGCGTGTTTCGATGGGTGCGTCGAGCGAAATGTGCGGAAAAAGCGTTTTTTTCCCCACATTTCGGACTTTGCAGGGGTGTCTGGATAATAAATTCTGGGGCGATTTGGGCATATCATACCTCTGCGGATTCCCACGGGTGTCCTCTTTCCGGAAATGCATGGGGTTCCCTGTTTTCCTCAGTGGCTTGGACACCCGAGGCCCATATCTGTACATTGTGCCGGTCGGCAGAATGTCTGAGATTTCCCTCTGAAAACAGACTTGGGGTTACTTGTGTTTTAGGCTTTCCCCTTGGCGGCCAGGTAGGTGCACCCACACATGTGAGGTACCGTTTTCATCGGGACACCTGTGGGAACAAGGGACGGTAGGCCATGTGTTGTTGGGGGCGTGTTTCGATGGGTGAGTCGAGTGAAATGTGAGGAAAATGCGTATTTTTTCCCACATTTCGGACTTTGCGGGGGTGTCTGGGTAATAAATTCTGGGGCGATTTGGGCATATCATACCTCTGCGGATTCCCACGGGTGTCCTCTTTCCGGAAATGCATGGGGTTCCCTGTTTTCCTCGGTGGCTTGGACACCCGAGGCCCATATCTGTACATTGTGCCGGTCGGCAGAATGTCTGAGATTTCCCTCTGAAAACAGACTTGGGGTTACTTGTGTTTTAGGCTTTCCCCTTGGCGGCCAGGTAGGTGCACCCACACATGTGAGGTACCGTTTTCATCGGGACACCTGCGGGAACGTGGGACAGTAGGCCATGTGTTGTTGGGGGCGTGTTTCGATGGGTGAGTCGAGCGAAATGTGAGGAAAATGCGTATTTTTTCCCACATTTCGGACTTTGCGGGGGTGTCTGGGTAATAAATTCAGGGGCGATTTGGGCATATCATACCTCTGCGGATTCCCACGGGTGTCCTCTTTTCGGAAATGCATGGGGTTCCCTGTTTTCCTTGGTGGCTTGGACACCCGAGGCCCATATCTGTATGATGTGAGAGTGTGACATTTCCGGTGTGAAAACAGACTTGGGGTTACTTGTGTTTTAGGCTTTCCCTTTGGCGGCCAGGTAGGTGCACCCACACATGTGAGGTACCGTTTTCATCGGGACACCTGTGGGAACGCGTGACGGTAGGCCATGTGTTGTTGGGGGCGTGTTTCGATGGGTGCGTCGAGCGAAATGTGCGGAAAAAGCGTTTTTTTCCCCACATTTCGGACTTTGCAGGGGTGTCTGGGTAATAAATTCTGGGGCGATTTGGGCATATCATACCTCTGCGGATTCCCACGGGTGTCCTCTTTTCGGAAATGCATGGGGTTCCCTGTTTTCCTCGGTGGCTTGGACACCCGAGGCCCATATCTGTACATTGTGCCGGTCGGCAGAATGTCTGAGATTTCCCTCTGAAAACAGACTTGGGGTTACTTGTGTTTTAGGCTTTCCCCTTGGCGGCCAGTTAGGTGCACCCACACATGTGAGGTACCGTTTTCATCGGGACACCTGTGGGAACGCGGGACGGTAGGCCATGTGTTGTTGGGTGCGTGTTTCGATGGGTGAGTCGAGCGAAATGTGAGGAAAATGCGTATTTTTTCCCACATTTCGGACTTTGCGGGGGTGTCTGGGTAATACATTCTGGGGCGATTTGGGCATATCATACCTCTGCGGATTCCCACGGGTGTCCTCTTTCCGGAAATGCATGGGGTTCACTGTTTTCCTCGGTGGCTTGGACACCCGAGGCCCATATCTGTACATTGTGCCGGTCGGCAGAATGTCTGAGATTTCCCTCTGAAAACAGACTTGGGGTTACTTGTGTTTTAGGCTTTCCCCTTGGCGGCCAGGTAGGTGCACCCACACATGTGAGGTACCGTTTTCATCGGGACACCTGTGGGAACGCGGGACAGTAGTCCATGTGTTGTTGGGGGCGTGTTTCGATGGGTGAGTCGAGCGAAATGTGAGGAAAATGCGTATTTTTTCCCACATTTCGGACTTTGCGGAGGTGTCTGGGTAATAAATTCTGGGGCGATTTGGGCATATCATACCTCTGCGGATTCCCACGGGTGTCCTCTTTCCGGAAATGCTTGGTGTTCCCTGTTTTCCTTGGTGGCTTGGACACCCGAGGCCCATATCTGTATGATGTGAGAGTGTGACATTTCCGGTGTGAAAACAGACTTGGGGTTACTTGTGTTTTAGGCTTTCCCCTTGGCGGCCAGGTAGGTGCACCAACACATGTGAGGTACCGTTTTCATCGGGACACCTGTGGGAACGCGTGACAGTAGGCCATGTGTTGTTGGGGGTGTGTTTCGATGGGTGAGCCGAGCGAAATGTGTGGAAATTGCGTATTTTTTCCCACATTTCGGACTTTGCGGGGGTGTCTGGGAAATAAAATCTGGGGCAATTTGGGGCATATCATACCTTTGCGGATTCCCACGGGTGTCCTCTTTTCGGAAATGCATAGGGTTCCCAGTTTTCCTCGGTGGCTTGGACACCCGAGGCCCATATCTGTATGATGTGAGAGTGTGACATTTCCGGTGTGAAAACAGACTTGGGGTTACTTGTGTTTTAGGTTTCCCCTTGGCGGCCAGGTAGGTAAACCCACACATGTGAGGTACCATTTTCATCGGGACACCTGTGGGAACGCGTGACGGTAGACCATGTGTTGTTGGGGGCGTGTTTCGATGGGTGCGTTGAGCGAAATGTGCGGAAAAAGCGTTTTTTTCCCCACATTTCGGACTTTGCAGGGGTGTCTGGGTAATAAATTCTGGGGCGATTTGGGCATATCATACCTCTGCGGATTCCCACGGGTGTCCTCTTTCCGGAAATGCATGGGGTTCCCTGTTTTCCTCAGTGGCTTGGACACCCGAGGCCCATATCTGTACATTGTGCCGGTCGGCAGAATGTCTGAGATTTCCCTCTGAAAACAGACTTGGGGTTACTTGTGTTTTAGGCTTTCCCCTTGGCGGCCAGGTAGGTGCACCCACACATGTGAGGTACCGTTTTCATCGGGACACCTGTGGGAACAAGGGACGGTAGGCCATGTGTTGTTGGGGGCGTGTTTCGATGGGTGAGTCGAGTGAAATGTGAGGAAAATGCGTATTTTTTCCCACATTTCGGACTTTGCGGGGGTGTCTGGGTAATAAATTCTGGGGCGATTTGGGCATATCATACCTCTGCGGATTCCCACGGGTGTCCTCTTTCCGGAAATGCATGGGGTTCCCTGTTTTCCTCGGTGGCTTGGACACCCGAGGCCCATATCTGTACATTGTGCCGGTCGGCAGAATGTCTGAGATTTCCCTCTGAAAACAGACTTGGGGTTACTTGTGTTTTAGGCTTTCCCCTTGGCGGCCAGGTAGGTGCACCCACACATGTGAGGTACCGTTTTCATCGGGACACCTGCGGGAACGCGGGACAGTAGGCCATGTGTTGTTGGGGGCGTGTTTCGATGGGTGAGTCGAGCGAAATGTGAGGAAAATGCGTATTTTTTCCCACATTTCGGACTTTGCGGGGGTGTCTGGGTAATAAATTCAGGGGCGATTTGGGCATATCATACCTCTGCGGATTCCCACGGGTGTCCTCTTTTCGGAAATGCATGGGGTTCCCTGTTTTCCTTGGTGGCTTGGACACCCGAGGCCCATATCTGTATGATGTGAGAGTGTGACATTTCCGGTGTGAAAACAGACTTGGGGTTACTTGTGTTTTAGGCTTTCCCCTTGGCGGCCAGGTAGGTGCACCCACACATGTGAGGTACCGTTTTCATCGGGACACCTGTGGGAACGCGTGACGGTAGGCCATGTGTTGTTGGGGGCGTGTTTCGATGGGTGCGTCGAGCGAAATGTGCGGAAAAAGCGTTTTTTTCCCCACATTTCGGACTTTGCAGGGGTGTCTGGGTAATAAATTCTGGGGCGATTTGGGCATATCATACCTCTGCGGATTCCCACGGGTGTCCTCTTTTCGGAAATGCATGGGGTTCCCTGTTTTCCTCGGTGGCTTGGACACCCGAGGCCCATATCTGTACATTGTGCCGGTCGGCAGAATGTCTGAGATTTCCCTCTGAAAACAGACTTGGGGTTACTTGTGTTTTAGGCTTTCCCCTTGGCGGCCAGTTAGGTGCACCCACACATGTGAGGTACCGTTTTCATCGGGACACCTGTGGGAACGCGGGACGGTAGGCCATGTGTTGTTGGGTGCGTGTTTCGATGGGTGAGTCGAGCGAAATGTGAGGAAAATGCGTATTTTTTCCCACATTTCGGACTTTGCGGGGGTGTCTGTGTAATACATTCTGGGGCGATTTGGGCATATCATACCTCTGCGGATTCCCACGGGTGTCCTCTTTCCGGAAATGCATGGGGTTCCCTGTTTTCCTCGGTGGCTTGGACACCCGAGGCCCATATCTGTACATTGTGCCGGTCGGCAGAATGTCTGAGATTTCCCTCTGAAAACAGACTTGGGGTTACTTGTGTTTTAGGCTTTCCCCTTGGCGGCCAGGTAGGTGCACCCACACATGTGAGGTACCGTTTTCATCGGGACACCTGTGGGAACGCGGGACAGTAGGCCATGTGTTGTTGGGGGCGTGTTTCGATGGGTGAGTCGAGCGAAATGTGAGGAAAATGCGTATTTTTTCCCACATTTCGGACTTTGCGGGGGTGTCTGGGTAATAAATTCTGGGGCGATTTGGGCATATCATACCTCTGCGGATTCCCACGGGTGTCCTCTTTCCGGAAATGCTTGGTGTTCCCTGTTTTCCTTGGTGGCTTGGACACCCGAGGCCCATATCTGTATGATGTGAGAGTGTGACATTTCCGGTGTGAAAACAGACTTGGGGTTACTTGTGTTTTAGGCTTTCCCCTTGGCGGCCAGGTAGGTGCACCAACACATGTGAGGTACCGTTTTCATCGGGACACCTGTGGGAACGCGTGACAGTAGGCCATGTGTTGTTGGGGGCGTGTTTCGATGGGTGAGCCGAGCGAAATGTGTGGAAATTGCGTATTTTTTCCCACATTTCGGACTTTGCGGGGGTGTCTGGGTAATAAAATCTGGGGCAATTTGGGGCATATCATACCTTTGCGGATTCCCACGGGTGTCCTCTTTTTGGAAATGCATGGGGTTCCCAGTTTTCCTCGGTGGCTTGGACACCCGAGGCCCATATCTGTATGATGTGAGAGTGTGACATTTCCGGTGTGAAAACAGACTTGGGGTTACTTGTGTTTTAGGCTTTCCCCTTGGCGGCCAGGTAGGTAAACCCACACATGTGAGGTACCGTTTTCATCGGGACACCTGTGGGAACGCGTGACGGTAGGCCATGTGTTGTTGGGGGCGTGTTTCGATGCGTGCGTCGAGCAAAATGTGCGGAAAAAGCATTTTTTTCCCCACATTTCGGACTTTGCAGGGGTGTCTGGGTAATAAATTCTGGGGCGATTTGGGCATATCATACCTCTGCGGATTCCCACGGATGTCCTCTTTCCGGAAATGCATGGGGTTCCCTGTTTTCCTCGGTGGCTTGGACACCCGAGGCCCATATATGTACATTGTGCCGTTCGGCAGAATGTCTGAGATTTCCCTCTGAAAAAAGAGACTTGGGGTTACTTGTGTTTTAGGCTTTCCCCTTGGCGGCCAGGTAGGTGCACCCACACATGTGAGGTACCGTTTTCATCGGGACACCTGTGGGAACGCGGGACAGTAGGCCATGTGTTGTTGGGGGCGTGTTTCGATGGGTGCGTCGAGCGAAATGTGCGGAAAAAGCATTTTTTTCCCCACATTTCGGACTTTGCAGGGGTGTCTGGGTAATAAATTCTGGGGCGATTTGGGCATATCATACCTCTGCGGATTCCCACGGATGTCCTCTTTCCGGAAATGCATGGGGTTCCCTGTTTTCCTCGGTGGCTTGGACACCCGAGGCCCATATCTGTACATTGTGCCGGTCGGCAGAATGTCTGAGATTTCCCTCTGAAAACAGACTTGGGGTTACTTGTGTTTTAGGCTTTCCCCTTGGCGGCCAGGTAGGTGCACCCACACATGTGAGGTACCGTTTTCATCGGGACACCTGTGGGAACAAGGGACGGTAGGCCATGTGTTGTTGGGGGCGTGTTTCGATGGGTGAGTCGAGTGAAATGTGAGGAAAATGCGTATTTTTTCCCACATTTCGGACTTTGCGGGGGTGTCTGGGTAATAAATTCTGGGGCGATTTGGGCATATCATACCTCTGCGGATTCCCACGGGTGTCCTCTTTCCGGAAATGCATGGGGTTACCTGTTTTCCTCGGTGGCTTGGACACCCGAGGCCCATATCTGTACATTGTGCCGGTCGGCAGAATGTCTGAGATTTCCCTCTGAAAACAGACTTGGGGTTACTTGTGTTTTAGGCTTTCCCCTTGGCGGCCAGGTAGGTGCACCCACACATGTGAGGTACCGTTTTCATCGGGACACCTGCGGGAACGCGGGACAGTAGGCCATGTGTTGTTGGAGGTGTGTTTCGATGGGTGAGTCGAGCGAAATGTGAGGAAAATGCGTATTTTTTCCCACATTTCGGACTTTGCGGGGGTGTCTGGGTAATAAATTCTGGGGCGATTTGGGCATATCATACCTCTGCGGATTCCCACGGGTGTCCTCTTTTCGGAAATGCATGGGGTTACCTGTTTTCCTCGGTGGCTTGGACACCCGAGGCCCATATCTGTACATTGTGCCGGTCGGCAGAATGTCTGAGATTTCCCTCTGAAAACAGACTTGGGGTTACTTGTGTTTTAGGCTTTCCCCTTGGCGGCCAGGTAGGTGCACCCACACATGTGAGGTACCGTTTTCATCGGGACACCTGTGGGAACGCGTGACAGTAGGCCATGTGTTGTTGGGGGTGTGTTTCGATGGGTGAGCCGAGCGAAATGTGTGGAAATTGCGTATTTTTTCCCACATTTCGGACTTTGCGGGGGTGTCTGGGAAATAAAATCTGGGGCAATTTGGGGCATATCATACCTTTGCGGATTCCCACGGGTGTCCTCTTTTCGGAAATGCATGGGGTTCCCAGTTTTCCTCGGTGGCTTGGACACCCGAGGCCCATATCTGTATGATGTGAGAGTGTGACATTTCCGGTGTGAAAACAGACTTGGGGTTACTTGTGTTTTAGGTTTCCCCTTGGCGGCCAGGTAGGTAAACCCACACATGTGAGGTACCATTTTCATCGGGACACCTGTGGGAACGCGTGACGGTAGGCCATGTGTTGTTGGGGGCGTGTTTCGATGGGTGCGTTGAGCGAAATGTGCGGAAAAAGCGTTTTTTTCCCCACATTTCGGACTTTGCAGGGGTGTCTGGGTAATAAATTCTGGGGCGATTTGGGCATATCATACCTCTGCGGATTCCCACGGGTGTCCTCTTTCCGGAAATGCATGGGGTTCCCTGTTTTCCTCAGTGGCTTGGACACCCGAGGCCCATATCTGTACATTGTGCCGGTCGGCAGAATGTCTGAGATTTCCCTCTGAAAACAGACTTGGGGTTACTTGTGTTTTAGGCTTTCCCCTTGGCGGCCAGGTAGGTGCACCCACACATGTGAGGTACCGTTTTCATCGGGACACCTGTGGGAACAAGGGACGGTAGGCCATGTGTTGTTGGGGGCGTGTTTCGATGGGTGAGTCGAGTGAAATGTGAGGAAAATGCGTATTTTTTCCCACATTTCGGACTTTGCGGGGGTGTCTGGGTAATAAATTCTGGGGCGATTTGGGCATATCATACCTCTGCGGATTCCCACGGGTGTCCTCTTTCCGGAAATGCATGGGGTTCCCTGTTTTCCTCGGTGGCTTGGACACCCGAGGCCCATATCTGTACATTGTGCCGGTCGGCAGAATGTCTGAGATTTCCCTCTGAAAACAGACTTGGGGTTACTTGTGTTTTAGGCTTTCCCCTTGGCGGCCAGGTAGGTGCACCCACACATGTGAGGTACCATTTTCATCGGGACACCTGCGGGAACGCGGGACAGTAGGCCATGTGTTGTTGGGGGCGTGTTTCGATGGGTGAGTCGAGCGAAATGTGAGGAAAATGCGTATTTTTTCCCACATTTCGGACTTTGCGGGGGTGTCTGGGTAATAAATTCAGGGGCGATTTGGGCATATCATACCTCTGCGGATTCCCACGGGTGTCCTCTTTTCGGAAATGCATGGGGTTCCCTGTTTTCCTTGGTGGCTTGGACACCCGAGGCCCATATCTGTATGATGTGAGAGTGTGACATTTCCGGTGTGAAAACAGACTTGGGGTTACTTGTGTTTTAGGCTTTCCCCTTGGCGGCCAGGTAGGTGCACCCACACATGTGAGGTACCGTTTTCATCGGGACACCTGTGGGAACGCGTGACGGTAGGCCATGTGTTGTTGGGGGCGTGTTTCGATGGGTGCGTCGAGCGAAATGTGCGGAAAAAGCATTTTTTTCCCCACATTTCGGACTTTGCAGGGGTGTCTGGGTAATAAATTCTGGGGCGATTTGGGCATATCATACCTCTGCGGATTCCCACGGGTGTCCTCTTTTCGGAAATGCATGGGGTTCCCTGTTTTCCTCGGTGGCTTGGACACCCGAGGCCCATATCTGTACATTGTGCCGGTCGGCAGAATGTCTGAGATTTCCCTCTGAAAACAGACTTGGGGTTACTTGTGTTTTAGGCTTTCCCCTTGGCGGCCAGTTAGGTGCACCCACACATGTGAGGTACCGTTTTCATCGGGACACCTGTGGGAACGCGGGACGGTAGGCCATGTGTTGTTGGGTGCGTGTTTCGATGGGTGAGTCGAGCGAAATGTGAGGAAAATGCGTATTTTTTCCCACATTTCGGACTTTGCGGGGGTGTCTGTGTAATACATTCTGGGGCGATTTGGGCATATCATACCTCTGCGGATTCCCACGGGTGTCCTCTTTCCGGAAATGCATGGGGTTCCCTGTTTTCCTCGGTGGCTTGGACACCCGAGGCCCATATCTGTACATTGTGCCGGTCGGCAGAATGTCTGAGATTTCCCTCTGAAAACAGACTTGGGGTTACTTGTGTTTTAGGCTTTCCCCTTGGCGGCCAGGTAGGTGCACCCACACATGTGAGGTACCGTTTTCATCGGGACACCTGTGGGAACGCGGGACAGTAGGCCATGTGTTGTTGGGGGCGTGTTTCGATGGGTGAGTCGAGCGAAATGTGAGGAAAATGCGTATTTTTTCCCACATTTCGGACTTTGCGGGGGTGTCTGGGTAATAAATTCTGGGGCGATTTGGGCATATCATACCTCTGCGGATTCCCACGGGTGTCCTCTTTCCGGAAATGCTTGGTGTTCCCTGTTTTCCTTGGTGGCTTGGACACCCGAGGCCCATATCTGTATGATGTGAGAGTGTGACATTTCCGGTGTGAAAACAGACTTGGGGTTACTTGTGTTTTAGGCTTTCCCCTTGGCGGCCAGGTAGGTGCACCAACACATGTGAGGTACCGTTTTCATCGGGACACCTGTGGGAACGCGTGACAGTAGGCCATGTGTTGTTGGGGGCGTGTTTCGATGGGTGAGCCGAGCGAAATGTGTGGAAATTGCGTATTTTTTCCCACATTTCGGACTTTGCGGGGGTGTCTGGGTAATAAAATCTGGGGCAATTTGGGGCATATCATACCTTTGCGGATTCCCACGGGTGTCCTCTTTTTGGAAATGCATGGGGTTCCCAGTTTTCCTCGGTGGCTTGGACACCCGAGGCCCATATCTGTATGATGTGAGAGTGTGACATTTCCGGTGTGAAAACAGACTTGGGGTTACTTGTGTTTTAGGCTTTCCCCTTGGCGGCCAGGTAGGTAAACCCACACATGTGAGGTACCGTTTTCATCGGGACACCTGTGGGAACGCGTGACGGTAAGCCATGTGTTGTTGGGGGCGTGTTTCGATGCGTGCGTCGAGCAAAATGTCCGGAAAAAGCATTTTTTTCCCCACATTTCGGACTTTGCAGGGGTGTCTGGGTAATAAATTCTGGGGCGATTTGGGCATATCATACTTCTGCGGATTCCCACGGATGTCCTCTTTCCGGAAATGCATGGGGTTCCCTGTTTTCCTCGGTGGCTTGGACACCCGAGGCCCATATATGTACATTGTGCCGTTCGGCAGAATGTCTGAGATTTCCCTCTGAAAAAAGAGACTTGGGGTTACTTGTGTTTTAGGCTTTCCCCTTGGCGGCCAGGTAGGTGCACCCACACATGTGAGGTACCGTTTTCATCGGGACACCTGTGGGAACGCGTGACGGTAGGCCATGTGTTGTTGGGGGCGTGTTTCGATGCGTGCGTCGAGCAAAATGTGCGGAAAAAGCATTTTTTTCCCCACATTTCGGACTTTGCAGGGGTGTCTGGGTAATAAATTCTGGGGCGATTTGGGCATATCATACCTCTGCGGATTCCCACGGATGTCCTCTTTCCGGAAATGCATGGGGTTCCCTGTTTTCCTCGGTGGCTTGGACACCCGAGGCCCATATATGTACATTGTGCCGTTCGGCAGAATGTCTGAGATTTCCCTCTGAAAAAAGAGACTTGGGGTTACTTGTGTTTTAGGCTTTCCCCTTGGCGGCCAGGTAGGTGCACCCACACATGTGAGGTACCGTTTTCATCGGGACACCTGTGGGAACGCGTGACGGTAGGCCATGTGTTGTTGGGGGCGTGTTTCGATGCGTGCGTCGAGCAAAATGTGCGGAAAAAGCATTTTTTTCCCCACATTTCGGACTTTGCAGGGGTGTCTGGGTAATAAATTCTGGGGCGATTTGGGCATATCATACCTCTGCGGATTCCCACGGATGTCCTCTTTCCGGAAATGCATGGGGTTCCCTGTTTTCCTCGGTGGCTTGGACACCCGAGGCCCATATATGTACATTGTGCCGTTCGGCAGAATGTCTGAGATTTCCCTCTGAAAAAAGAGACTTGGGGTTACTTGTGTTTTAGGCTTTCCCCTTGGCGGCCAGGTAGGTGCACCCACACATGTGAGGTACCGTTTTCATCGGGACACCTGTGGGAACGCGGGACAGTAGGCCATGTGTTGTTGGGGGCGTGTTTCGATGGGTGCGTCGAGCGAAATGTGCGGAAAAAGCATTTTTTTCCCCACATTTCGGACTTTGCAGGGGTGTCTGGGTAATAAATTCTGGGGCGATTTGGGCATATCATACCTCTGCGGATTCCCACGGATGTCCTCTTTCCGGAAATGCATGGGGTTCCCTGTTTTCCTCGGTGGCTTGGACACCCGAGGCCCATATCTGTACATTGTGCCGGTCGGCAGAATGTCTGAGATTTCCCTCTGAAAACAGACTTGGGGTTACTTGTGTTTTAGGCTTTCCCCTTGGCGGCCAGGTAGGTGCACCCACACATGTGAGGTACCGTTTTCATCGGGACACCTGTGGGAACAAGGGACGGTAGGCCATGTGTTGTTGGGGGCGTGTTTCGATGGGTGAGTCGAGTGAAATGTGAGGAAAATGCGTATTTTTTCCCACATTTCGGACTTTGCGGGGGTGTCTGGGTAATAAATTCTGGGGCGATTTGGGCATATCATACCTCTGCGGATTCCCACGGGTGTCCTCTTTCCGGAAATGCATGGGGTTACCTGTTTTCCTCGGTGGCTTGGACACCCGAGGCCCATATCTGTACATTGTGCCGGTCGGCAGAATGTCTGAGATTTCCCTCTGAAAACAGACTTGGGGTTACTTGTGTTTTAGGCTTTCCCCTTGGCGGCCAGGTAGGTGCACCCACACATGTGAGGTACCGTTTTCATCGGGACACCTGCGGGAACGCGGGACAGTAGGCCATGTGTTGTTGGAGGCGTGTTTCGATGGGTGAGTCGAGCGAAATGTGAGGAAAATGCGTATTTTTTCCCACATTTCGGACTTTGCGGGGGTGTCTGGGTAATAAATTCTGGGGCGATTTGGGCATATCATACCTCTGCGGATTCCCACGGGTGTCCTCTTTTCGGAAATGCATGGGGTTCCCTGTTTTCCTTGGTGGCTTGGACACCCAAGGCCCATATCTGTATGATGTGAGAGTGTGACATTTCCGGTGTGAAAACAGACTTGGGGTTACTTGTGTTTTAGGCTTTCCCCTTGGCGGCCAGGTAGGTGCACCCACACATGTGAGGTACCGTTTTCATCGGGACACCTGTGGGAACGCGTGACGGTAGGCCATGTGTTGTTGGGGGCGTGTTTCGATGGGTGCGTCGAGCGAAATGTGCGGAAAAAGCATTTTTTTCCCCACATTTTGGACTTTGCAGGGGTGTCTGGGTAATAAATTCTGGGGCGATTTGGGCATATCATACCTCTGCGGATTCCCACGGGTGTCCTCTTTTCGGAAATGCATGGGGTTCCCTGTTTTCCTCGGTGGCTTGGACACCCGAGGCCCATATCTGTACATTGTGCCGGTCGGCAGAATGTCTGAGATTTCCCTCTGAAAACAGACTTGGGGTTACTTGTGTTTTAGGCTTTCCCCTTGGCGGCCAGTTAGGTGCACCCATACATGTGAGGTACTGTTTTCATCGGGACACCTGTGGGAACGCGGGACGGTAGGCCATGTGTTGTTGGGTGCGTGTTTCGATGGGTGAGTCGAGCGAAATGTGAGGAAAATGCGTATTTTTTCCCACATTTCGGACTTTGCGGGGGTGTCTGGGTAATAAATTCTGGGGCGATTTGGGCATATCATACCTCTGCGGATTCCCACGGGTGTCCCCTTTCCGGAAATGCATGGGGTTCCCTGTTTTCCTCGGTGGCTTGGACACCCGAGGCCCATATCTGTACATTGTGCCGGTCGGCAGAATGTCTGAGATTTCCCTCTGAAAACAGACTTGGGGTTACTTGTGTTTTAGGCTTTCCCCTTGGCGGCCAGGTAGGTGCACCCACGCATGTGAGGTACCGTTTTCATAGGGACACCTGTGGGAACGCGGGACAGTAGGCCATGTGTTGTTGGGGGCGTGTTTCGATGGGTGAGTCGAGCGAAATGTGAGGAAAATGCGTATTTTTTCCCACATTTCGGACTTTGCGGGGGTGTCTGGGTAATAAATTCTGGGGCGATTTGGGCATATCATACCTCTGTGGATTCCCACGGGTGTCCTCTTTCCGGAAATGCTTGGGGTTCCCTGTTTTCCTTGGTGGCTTGGACACCGAGGCCCATATCTGTATGATGTGAGAGTGTGACATTTCCGGTGTGAAAACAGACTTGGGGTTACTTGTGTTTTAGGCTTTCCCCTTGGCGGCCAGGTAGGTGAACCCACACATGTGAAGTACCGTTTTCATCGGGACACCTGTGGGAACGTGTGACAGTAGGCCATGTGTTGTTGGGGGCGTGTTTCAATGGGTGAGCCGAGCGAAATGTGTGGAAATTGCGTATTTTTTCCCACATTTCGGACTTTGCGGGGGTGTCTGGGTAATAAAATCTGGGGCAATTTGGGCATATCATACCTTTGCGGATTCCCACGGGTGTCCTCTTTTCGGAAATGCATGGGGTTCCCAGTTTTCCTCGGTGGCTTGGACACCCGAGGCCCATATCTGTACATTGTGCCGGTCGGCAGAATGTCTGAGATTTCCCTCTGAAAACAGACTTGGGGTTACTTGTGTTTTAGGCTTTCCCCTTGGCGGCCAGTTAGGTGCACCCACACATGTGAGGTACCGTTTTCATCGGGACACCTGTGGGAATGCGGGACAGTAGGCCATGTGTTGTTGGGTGCGTGTTTCGATGGGTGAGTCGAGCGAAATGTGAGGAAAATGCATATTTTTTCCCACATTTCGGACTTTGCGGGGGTGTCTGGGTAATAAATTCTGGGGCGATTTGGGCATATCATACCTCTGCGGATTCCCACGGGTGTCCTCTTTCCGGAAATGCTTGGGGTTCCCTGTTTTCCTTGGTGGCTTGGACACCCGAGGCCCATATCTGTATGATGTGAGAGTGTGACATTTCCGGTGTGAAAACAGACTTGGGGTTACTTGTGTTTTAGGCTTTCCCCTTGGCGGCCAGGTAGGTGCACCCACACATGTGAGGTACCGTTTTCATCGGGACACCTGTGGGAACGTGTGACAGTAGGCCATGTGTTGTTGGGGGCGTGTTTCAATGGGTGAGCCGAGCGAAATGTGTGGAAATTGCGTATTTTTTCCCACATTTCGGACTTTGCGGGGGTGTCTGGGTAATAAAATCTGGGGCAATTTGGGCATATCATACCTTTGCGGATTCCCACGGGTGTCCTCTTTTCGGAAATGCATGGGGTTCCCAGTTTTCCTCGGTGGCTTGGACACCCGAGGCCCATATCTGTATGATGTGAGAGTGTGACATTTCCGGTGTGAAAACAGACTTGGGGTTACTTGTGTTTTAGGCTTTCCCCTTGGCGGCCAGGTAAGTAAACCCACACATGTGAGGTACCGTTTTCATCGGGACACCTATGGGAACGCGTGACGGTAGGCCATGTGTTGTTGGGGGCGTGTTTCGATGCGTGCGTCGAGCAAAATGTGCGGAAAAAGCATTTTTTTCCCCACATTTCGGACTTTGCAGGGGTGTCTGGGTAATAAATTCTGGGGCGATTTGGGCATATCATACCTCTGCGGATTCCCACGGATGTCCTCTTTCCGGAAATGCATGGGGTTCCCTGTTTTCCTCGGTGGCTTGGACACCCGAGGCCCATATCTGTACATTGTGCCGTTCGGCAGAATGTCTGAGATTTCCCTCTGAAAAGAGACTTGGGGTTACTTGTGTTTTAGGCTTTCCCCTTGGCGGCCAGGTAGGTGCACCCACATATGTGAGGTACCGTTTTCATCGGGACACCTGTGGGAACGCGGGACAGTAGGCCATGTGTTGTTGGGGGCGTGTTTCGATGGGTGAGTCGAGCGAAATGTGAGGAAAATGCATATTTTTTCCCACATTTCGGACTTTGCGGGGGTGTCTGGGTAATAAATTCTGGGGCGATTTGGGCATATCATACCTCTGCGGATTCCCACGGATGTCCTCTTTCCGGAAATGCATGGGGTTCCCTGTTTTCCTCGGTGGCTTGGACACCCGAGGCCCATATCTGTACATTGTGCCGTTCGGCAGAATGTCTGAGATTTCCCTCTGAAAAGAGACTTGGGGTTACTTGCGTTTTAGGCTTTCCCCTTGGCGGCCAGGTAGGTGCACCCACATATGTGAGGTACCGTTTTCATCGGGACACCTGTGGGAACGCGGGACAGTAGGCCATGTGTTGTTGGGGGCGTGTTTCGATGGGTGAGTCGAGCGAAATGTGAGGAAAATGCATATTTTTTCCCACATTTCGGACTTTGCGGGGGTGTCTGGGTAATAAATTCTGGGGCGATTTGGGCATATCATACCTCTGCGGATTCCCACGGGTATCCTCTTTTTGGAAATGCATGGGGTTTCCTGTTTTCCTTGGTGGCTTGGACACCCGAGGCCCATATCTGTATGATGTGAGAGTGTGACATTTCCGGTGTGAAAACAGACTTGGGGTTACTTGTGTTTTAGGCTTTCCCCTTGGCGGCCAGGTAGGTGCACCCACACATGTGAGGTACTGTTTTCATCGGGACATCTGTGGGAACGCGTGACGGTAGGCCATGTGTTGTTGGGGGTGTGTTTTGATGGGTGCGTCGAGCGAAATGTGCGGAAAAAGCGTTTTTTTCCCCACATTTCGGACTTTGCAGGGGTGTCTGGGTAATAAATTCTGGGGCGATTTGGGCATATCATACCTCTGCGGATTCCCACGGGTGTCCTCTTTTCGGAAATGCATGGGGTTCCCTGTTTTCCTCGGTGGCTTGGACACCCGAGGCCCATATCTGTACATTGTGCCGGTCGGCAGAATGTCTGAGATTTCCCTCTGAAAACAGACTTGGGGTTACTTGTGTTTTAGGCTTTCCCCTTGGCGGCCAGGTAGGTGCACCCACACATGTGAGGTACCGTTTTCATCGGGACACCTGTGGGAACGAGGGACGGTAGGCCATGTGTTGTTGGGGGTGTGTTTCGATTGGTGAGTCGAGTGAAATGTGAGGAAAATGCGTATTTTTTCCCACATTTTGGACTTTGCGGGGGTGTCTGGGTAATAAATTCTGGGGCGATTTGGGCATATCATACCTCTGCGGATTCCCACAGTGTCCTCTTTCCGGAAATGCATGGGGTTCCCTGTTTTCCTTGGTGGCTTGGACACCCGAGGCCCATATCTGTACATTGTGCCGGTCGGCAGAATGTCTGAGATTTCCCTCTGAAAACAGACTTGGGGTTACTTGTGTTTTAGGCTTTCCCCTTGGCGGCCAGGTAGGTGCACCCACACATGTGAGGTACCGTTTTCATCAGGACACCTGCGGGAACGCGGGACAGTAGGCCATGTGTTGTTGGGGGCGTGTTTCGATGGGTGAGTCGAGCGAAATGTGAGGAAAATGCGTATTTTTTCCCACATTTCGGACTTTGCGGGGGTGTCTGGGTAATAAATTCTGGGGCGATTTGGGCATATCATACCTCTGCGGATTCCCACGGGTGTCCTCTTTTCGGAAATGCATGGGGTTCCCTGTTTTCCTTGGTGGCTTGGACACCCGAGGCCCATATCTGTATGATGTGAGAGTGTGACATTTCCGGTGTGAAAACAGACTTGGGGTTACTTGTGTTTTAGGCTTTCCCCTTGGCGGCCAGGTAGGTGCACCCACACATGTGAGGTACCGTTTTCATCGGGACAGCTGTGGGAACGCGTGACGGTAGGCCATGTGTTGTTGGGGGCGTGTTTCGATGGGTGCGTCGAGCGAAATGTGCGGAAAAAGCGTTTTTTTCCCCACATTTCGGACTTTGCAGGGGTGTCTGGGTAATACATTCTGGGGCGATTTGGGCATATCATACCTCTGCGGATTCCCACGGGTGTCCTCTTTTCGGAAATGCATGGGGTTCCCTGTTTTCCTTGGTGGCTTGGACACCCGAGGCCCATATCTGTACATTGTGCCGGTCGGCAGAATGTCTGAGATTTCCCTCTGAAAACAGACTTGGGGTTACTTGTGTTTTAGGCTTTCCCCTTGGCGGCCAGTTAGGTGCACCCACACATGTGAGGTACCGTTTTCATCGGGACACCTGTGGGAACGCGGGAGGGTAGGCCATGTGTTGTTGGGGGCGTGTTTCGATGGGTGAGTCGAGCGAAATGTGAGGAAAATGCGTATTTTTTCCCACATTTCGGACTTTGCGGGGGTGTCTGGGTAATAAATTCTGGGGCGATTTGGGCATATCATACCTCTGCGGATTCCCACAGGTGTCCTCTTTCCGGAAATGCATGGGGTTCCCTGTTTTCCTCGGTGGCTTGGACACCCGAGGCCCATATCTGTACATTGTGCCGGTCGGCAGAATGTCTGAGATTTCCCTCTGAAAACAGACTTGGGGTTACTTGTGTTTTAGGCTTTCCCCTTGGCGGCCAGGTAGGTGCACCCACACATGTGAGGTACCGTTTTCATCGGGACACCTGTGGGAACGCGGGACAGTAGGCCATGTGTTGTTGGGGGCGTGTTTCGATGGGTGAGTCGAGCGAAATGTGAGGAAAATGCATATTTTTTCCCACATTTCGGACTTTGCGGGGGTGTCTGGGTAATAAATTCTGGGGCGATTTGGGCATATCATACCTCTGCGGATTCCCACGGGTGTCCTCTTTTCGGAAATGCATGGGGTTCCCTGTTTCCCTTGGTGGCTTGGACACCCAAGGCCCATATCTGTATGATGTGAGAGTGTGACATTTCCGGTGTGAAAACAGACTTGGGGTTACTTGTGTTTTAGGCTTTCCCCTTGGCGGCCAGGTAGGTGCACCCACACATGTGAGGTACCGTTTTCATTGTGACACCTGTGGGAACGCGTGACGGTAGGCCATGTGTTGTTGGGGGCGTGTTACGATGGGTGCGTCGAGCGAAATGTGCGGAAAAAGCGTTTTTTTCCCCACATTTCGGACTTTGCAGGGGTGTCTGGGTAATAAACTCTGGGGCGATTTGGGCATATCATACCTCTGCGGATTCCCACGGGTGTCCTCTTTTTGGAAATGCATAGGGTTCCCTGTTTTCCTCAGTGGCTTGGACACCCGAGGCCCATATCTGTACATTGTGCCGGTCGGCCGAATGTCTGAGATTTCCCTCTGAAAACAGACTTGGGGTTACTTGTGTTTTAGGCTTTCCCCTTGGCGGCCAGGTAGGTGCATCCACACATGTGAGGTACCGTTTTCATCGGGACACCTGTGGGAACGCGGGACGGTAGGCCATGTGTTGTTGGGGGCGTGTTTCGATGGGTGAGTCGAGCAAAATGTGAGGAAAATGCGTATTTTTTCCCACATTTCGGACTTTGCGGGGGTGTCTGGGTAATAAATTCTGGGGCGATTTGGGCATATCATACCTCTGCGGATTCCCACGGGTGTCCTCTTTCCGGAAATGCATGGGGTTCCCTGTTTTCCTTGGTGGCTTGGACACCCGAGGCCCATATCTGTATGATGTGAGAGTGTGACATTTCCGGTGTGAAAACAGACTTGGGGTTACTTGTGTTTTAGGCTTTCCCCTTGGCGGCCAGGTAGGTGCACCCACACATGTGAGGTACCGTTTTCATCGGGACACCTGTGGGAACGCGTGACAGTAGGCCATGTGTTGTTGGGGGCGTGTTTCGATGGGTGAGCCGAGCGAAATGTGTGGAAATTGCGTATTTTTTCCCACATTTCGGACTTTGCGGGGGTGTCTGGGTAATAAAATCTGGGGCAATTTGGGCATATCATACCTTTGCGGATTCCCACGGGTGTCCTCTTTTCGGAAATGCATGGGGTTCCCAGTTTTCCTCGGTGGCTTGGACACCCGAGGCCCATATCTGTATGATGTGAGAGTGTGACATTTCCGGTGTGAAAACAGACTTGGGGTTACTTGTGTTTTAGGCTTTCCCCTTGGCGGCCAGGTAGGTGCACCCACACATGTGAGGTACCGTTTTCATCGGGACACCTGTGGGAACATGGGACGGTAGGCCATGTGTTGTGTTTGTGTGGTTTTCATAACGTTTTGACCCATTTGCTGGAGCCCTTTGTCTCACAACCCTTTCTTTTCCCAAATGTGACCTACATTTAGTCGCTGCTTTAGCCACCATACACTTTTGTAACCTGCACAAGTCACCTACCCTTGAAAAGGTCTGCCTGTGCTCTTTCAAAAAATGTATGGCTGCCGTTCCTCACCACATTGGTTTTCCCAATTTATACATGCTAAGTGCGTCTGGTCAGGCCGTGAGCGTAAAACTCCTGTGTACCATGGCTCAGTGTTTGGCTTGTGGTATTGCTTGTTTTGAACAAACACTACAAAAATGGTATGCTCTCCTAACTGCAAGAGTCGGGGGAATGTAGCGGAGCATTGCTTTTCTCAAAATTCATAGAAGCCATTGCCGTACCAAGCCAACCATGTCCAACACATACCTTTTTTTTCAGTCATTTTCCCGCTTTTCCCCCATTCGATGGCAGTTTCCCCTACCTAGTTGTTGGCTGACCTATGCAAATCACCCCTTCCTAAACTTGGAATTTTGTCTACTTTTCAGAAATATATGCCTTTCTGTCCTCCAATTTGGCTTTCCTGCCCTTTTCTTCCATTCCGTCCATGCATGTCCAATTGGCAAAAATGGCAAAAATCGCCTACCTCTCACCAAACGGTTGATAACCCCATCAAAATATTTTTTTTCCATTTCCACTCAACCTGTTCCTGAAAGCCAACACATTGGGGAACTCAGCACAGCAAACCATTTGTTCCTAGCTCTTACAAGGAAAAAACCACAGGCTTCTTTGTACATCATTTTATTGGCATTTTTTGTAAAAACCCAAAATTTTCGCACATTTTCCTTATTTTCTCTCACCCCCCTACAGCAACCTGGGATTCCTGGGTGGCGTTACGACCGCCTACATGTGGGAAAAAAAGGAGCCAAATTTGGCCGAGATATCTCATGTAACGAAAAAGTTACAAGCCATTGAATGGCCACATACCAAAATCACCAAAAAAGGCTCTGGCACTGGGGAGAAATACCCATGGCACTTAAAGGGTTAAGAGTCGGGTCATGACTCACCTGAACAAACCTAAGGAGGTCCGATCGGATTTCAAAGAATCTTACCTAACTAATCTTACCTCGTGTTTGGTGATTTCGGCAAATCTGCCCGCCTCGATAAGTGGACCCTCGTCAAGATGCCGTCTCGGGCCACAAGCTAATCGTCCAGGGATCGGGTCGTGCAGTGCTGCTGAGGTGTCGCGTCTCGTTCAGTGGGGACTTTTTTGTAACACCGTCCGATCCCGGACCGATAGCGTGTGTCAACCTTCAACAATGCGGTATCAATCTTGAGGGTCCCTATTCGGGCGCCAACTGTGAAAACAAAATCAAAATATCGAGGCTGAGTACCCCAAAAGGAAATACACCGAACACGGGTTACAAAGAAACATACAAAGTACTTTATTTTATACTGAATCCAGTTACAAAAACATGGCAAAATCAGATAGCTATCGGCCCTTAGTACAACACAACGAACTCCAGTGTGTTTCAATGTGTTCAGTGAGAGACGCTGTACATTAGAATACATTGGCTTTTTGTACATTTTGTGAGCACAATGTCTAGCCCCACTTCGGGTTAATATTCCATTAATACATCATTGATCTAGGGTTCATGCCAAGTCTCGAACAACCGCATATAACTGGTTTGCTTTTAATACATGTATTACATGAATACAGCAACTGTGTATTCTGGGATTTTCCATGTTAGTCTTCTTAAACATTAAGACAATGTGGTTAAACAAGTGTTCTATGTTCAGTATTTGAATACATTGTCTTTATAGTATACTTGTGGATTAGTTTCTTTACACGAGTATTCCCTTCCACACAGGTCAACGAAGGACAAGGTCTCAGTTCACGACCTCAACAAGTGGCCTGCAGGCAAGTTACATATTAGCTATGTACAGAGGTAAAGACGGCCATGTTGTATTTTGGAATGACATGGTCCACCATTTTAACTCACAGGGTGACTTTTACAAAGCGAATCCTAAAATGGCGGATTGACCTAAAATTGCAGATTTCATTGATTTTGAGGTCAGGACCTTGCAACATGGATTCTTTCGCAAACGACTTTTGAGCAGCTTGGCGTAGGCCAATATACATATATTTATTGCGATAGGAGGCACGATATAATTTCTCTTTTGACAATGTGTGTTCTTAGGACAGTTTCAGCTTGCTTGCGAACAATTCGGACAGGTCTAGCGTCCTCAGAACAACCCCATTTTGTTTATTTACGAACATCCCAGGACACTTGATGTGTTCTTAGAACAATTTCAACTTGCCTATAAACAGTACAGACAGGTATAGCGTACTCAGGACACCCCCATTTTGTTTATTTACGAACATCCCAGGACACATGTTCTTAGAACAATTTCAACTTGCCTACGAATAGTATGGACAGGTATAGCGTACTCAGGACACCCCCATTTTGTTTATTTACGAACATCCCAGGACACATGTTCTTAGAACAATTTCAACTTGCCTACGAACAATACGGACAGCGTCCTCAGGACACCCCCATTTCGTTTGTTTACGAAAATTTCAGGACATCGTCTGTATTCTTAGTACAGTTTTAACTTGCCTGCGAACAATACAGACAGTCATAGCATCCTCAGGATACACCCATTTCGTTTATTTACAAATATTTCAGGACACAGCTTGTGTTCTTAGGACAGTTTCAGCTTGCTTGTGAACAATTCGGACAGGTCTAGCGTCCTCAAAACAACCCCATTTCGTTTATTTACGAACATCCCAGGACACTTGATGTGTTCTTAGAACAGTTTCAACTTGCCTACGAACAGTATGGACAGGTATAGCGTACTCAGGACACACCAATTTCATTTAATTAGAATATCCCAGGACCCTTGATGTGTTCTTAGAACAGTTTCAACTTGCCTCCGAACCATACGGACAGAGATATTGTCCCCAGGACACCCCCATTTTGTTTATTTATGAACATTTCAGGACACCCGTATTGTCCGTGGTCAGACCGAACACAACAGGGGTGCCTGCCACCTAAATAATTACAACATTTAACCCATCTCTTACTCCCCCACTCACCCCAAACAGTCTTAGATACCAAAACACTTTACTAAATAGTATTTTTCCACCAAGTTTCACTGCGCTGTCCGCGGACGTCCATGAATCCAAGAGGGCAGGAGTTTCCAAAAATCTGATGCACTTCACGCTCTTCACCGTCCAATCAGCGAACACGTTGCATGTCCGCGGACATGACGCAAGCCGATTGGCCAATCAGGACACTCTCCACGGAGCGAACAGGGAAGTGTGTCCGCGGACCGAACATAGATATCACTAATTTTTTGTGACCTATTTTTTGGTAATTTTTTAAAAAAACTACTGGACAGATTTTCAAATTTGCAAAATCACGCTTTCGGGACCAAGCCGCTGCTCCTGGTCCAAATTTGGTGAAAATCCGTCCAGATGTTTGGGATGTAGGCGTGAGCAAACTTTGCAAAAAAATTCAGAGTGACCCATATACTTTTTTTGCAAAGTTTGGTGAGGATTCGTCCAGGGAGAGCAAAGTTATAAGCCACCCAAAAAGGGCTCTTCCTATGGAAACAGCAACTTAACCATAACTACAGAGCCATGTCAAAAAAAGTATATGGGTCACTCTGAATTTCTTTGCAAAGTTTGGTGAGGATTGGTCCAGGGGGGGCAAAGTTATAAGGGGGGTCCCAAAACTTCTTTTTTTCCCATAGACTGAATGGGGAAAAAACTTTGCTCACGCCTACAGCCCAAACCGCTGAATGAATTTTCACCAGATTTGGTCCAGGAGCAGTGGCTAGGTCCCGAAAGTGTGCTTTTGCAAATTTGGTGAAAATCTGTCCAGTAGTTTTTTATAAAATGAGCAAAAAATAGGTAAAAAAAATTAGTGATATCTATGTTCGGTCTGCGGACACACTTCCCTGTTTGCTCCGCGGACAGTGTCCTGATTGGCCAACTGGCTTGCGTCATGTCCGTGTTCAGTAATATACTTACTGTTTGGTTTAGTAACTGAAGTACATGTATTTCTTGTTCATTTCTGTGATAAAAGAAAATATCATGTTAGTATTGGTATTTTGTAATGACTTATAACATTGAATAATCAACATTTATTTTTTTGACCCTCATATTTAGTAGATTACAAACCAGTGTACTGGGCAATTTGCTCAGTTTCTGTGTTTGCTGCTAAAATCATTGGGTCTGTGGGAGAAAAGAAAATCCATGTTGGATAAAAAAAACCTTTTTTTGTTATGCTACAGTCTATTTGTTTGTTTGTTTTCAGTGTTCACTTGTTGTTTCTGGCTAATGCTCTATATATTGGCTTGTTGTAGATTTTTGGAGCAGTTAGATACCTGTAGACATATTCTAACAGTCTATTTTTTGTTATAATGAAGTGGTATTGATTTATCTGTTTGGATATTGTAAAATTTTGGGGCAGTTAGATACCAGTTGGCGTATTCTAACTGTCTATTTTTTTTATAATGTAGTGGTATTGATTTATCTGTTTGGTTATTGAAAATCTTGGGGTAGTTAGATACCAGTTGGCGTATTCTAACTGTTTATTGTTTGATATAATTTAGTGTTATTCATTTATCTGTTTAGTTGTTGTAGAATCTCGGGGCAGTTAGATACCAGTTGGTGTACTCTAACTATCTATTTTTTATATAATTTATTAGTATTCATTTATCTGTTTAGTTGTTGTAGAATCTTGGGGCAGTTAGATACCTGTTGGCATATTCTAACAGTTTATAGTTTTTTAATAGAAGTTTAGTTAAGGTTTAAGTACAGTTTAGTTAATACATTTTGGTTTTAAGAAGATTAAAAAAGCGTTTGTAAGATTTGCAGGTAATCTCTGTTTTAGAGTAATGGTACTATCATTACATTCGAACCATCCACATTTTTTTTTATATATGCAGTATAGTGACCTGCATTGGTTGTGTCTCCTGTGTGTTAGATTATACCTATTGTTGTGAAGGTTTTCTTACCAAGTGATACTTGACCATCTGTGAATCCAGTCAGCTTGCAGTTGTTGTTTGGTACCATCTGCATTGTAACGTAGAAGCATTAGTATTATGTATTTACTATGTGTTTGTATTATTAAGGTGGAGCGAGCATCCGAATTGCACGTAGTACATAATCTACCATGGTTTGCATTTTGTACAAGTTGCTGAAATGGAACGGATTCACAATTAGCTATTGATACATACATGAAGCGCTCATTGGAGATTTATTCTTGTGTCACATTGTTGCAGAGTGCATGTATGTTTCCACATGTATGAAATCTGGAAGATTTCATTTATAGGTATGTTTTTGTTTTCCTTTACTTGTGGTAAGTACATTAGAAATTCTTGTGGATCTTCCTGTGAGTTTATAGTGAATTTCACCATTCCAGCACAGTAGTCCAATTGTTGTCTTATTCCATAAACACAATATGTGTTATTAGGATTGTTTGTTGCATTTCTATGAAGTACTATCATTTGCAAACACAATTGGTCTGTACTGTGTAAGTATATGTTGTCAACAACTGGTGGTAATTGAAATAGAATATTCATTGCTACATTTGCGTAGCAACTTACACCAATTATATTTGAGAGTTTAAATGGGCCAGGTAATTCTGTATCTGAGTGATTTTTTGGGATTTTGTCTTCCTTCTTTGACGAAGTACCTGGTTTACTTTCCATAATTGGTTTCTTTTACTCACTTTGGAGGATTTGCAGTGACACCCTGTTGCATTTCTGTTTGATTTAGTTTTGTTTTACAACATTTTACTTTTTGTGGAACAAGATATGTTTTTAGATGGGGGTGTATAGTGAACAAAGTCTATTGTATTCTAAAATGCAAGGAATATCAGCGTTTACTTTACTTGCATCAAAGTTGATTAGAAATAGACTGTCAAGTGTATGTAAGAGTGATAGTGCTACATAGCTCATGCCTTCTTTAAAGACTGTTTTACCAATGTCTATTAATGCTTTGTCTAGGGTAAGATCTTGTGATTTATGAATGGTGACTGCATATGCAAGAGTTAGAGAAAATTGTTCTCTGCGTACATACATGTTTTTGAAGAGAAGGAGTCGAGCTGTTGAGCATCCTATCCTTTTTACTTCTGAAAGTTTGTCAAAGAGAATATTGACAAACTGAATGTTGTTGTCATGTGGGTATGTTTGAAAGCCAACAACTGTACCCAGTGCTCCATTAACTAGTCCTTGGTCCACGTCAAGGTTACGTTTAAGCATTACTCTGCAATTAAAGGATAATTTTAATATTTTTTCCAACCCACCTGTGTTGGAGATTGAATTTTCTAAACTATTTAGTCTTGTTGTGGCTTGCTCACACATGGGTAGTGTCATACCATGTACGTCTAGTTTGTCTGTGGCGCTAATTTCCATTATTGGTTTCATTTCTTTATTTAACATTGTTTCATTGAATTTGAAACAGCTTGCAAGAGTTGGCATTAAGGCCATACAATTGACATTCTTGTGGGTTAATTGTTCCATAACATCTGTAGCACATACATTATCGCCATAAAGTGCATGAATGTGCCGGGTTTTCAATATTGCTTGTGCTTCTTGAGATAGTATACCAACTCTAATACTTTTTAAGATGTTGGCATAAGTGAGATCTCCAGATTGACACATATTTTGTGTTAATTCTCTGTATTGGAAATGTTGCCAAAGGTTGACATTTCCAATGCTGCCAACAGTTTCACGGCCGAGTTTGTGTCATAATGTTTTCAAATTGGCTCACCTTTCACTGGTGTCAATTGAAGAAGATCTCCTAAAACAATAATGTGTTTTCCTGCAAAAAGCTCTTCATAGTTTGTTTTGAGTACTTCTTGTAGTCTGAGGTGAATCAAAGCAGCATTAGGTTGGAGACCATGCTCACTTCATCTATTAGTAGTATTTTCATTTGTTTTAATACTCTGCGTAGTTCCATTGCAGCTTCTGTAGAACGTTTGTAATAGTCTAATTTGTTTTGGTGTTCTACTGGCAGGAGTAGTAATCGGTGTAAAGTGACACTGCCTATGTTTTAGACAGCTAAACCTGTAGGGCCAGTGACAACAGCTGACAGTTTGTTGTTTGTCAATTGTTGAAGGAATTTACTGATGATTTTGATTAAGAAGGTTTTGCCAGAACCAGCTTCACCACTGATGTACAGAAGTATAGGTTTGTAATTTTAACAGGTGTACTCTTTGTTTTCATGTTGTGCACCATGTGCAATTTCTTGTTACTTCTTGAAAAAATGCTATGTTGTTCATTGTTTAGTTTTGATTGTAGTATAGTTACGTCTTCTTTATCTTCATACTGACACATGGGGCCTCATTACGACCCAGGCGGATTTCGCGGTGCTAAATGCACCGCGAAGCATGGCGGAAAGCCGCCGATAGCGCCATGGGGGTTGGCGGATTTACCGCCCCATTCCGACCTCGGCGGAGCGGTAAATCCCCAATCCCCATTCTGCCCTTCCCCATTCCCATTTTTGCCCCATAGGGTATAATGGGAGTGGGGAAGGAGTTAATTACGCCACCGTAAAATACGGTGGCGTAATTAACAACGAGGTCCCGTAGCGCCATGGTTTTCTCCGGCTGGTAAAACCAGGCGGAGAAAACCTCCATGGCGCTACGGGAACTCGTAGTATGGCGGAGAGGTACGCCATGCACTACGCTGGCGTAATACCCTCTCCGCCAGGGTCCTAATGAGGCCCATGGTGTTTTCTACTTCTGTCATAGCTAATTCGGCCTCATTTGTTATTAGTGGCTCTCCCAGTGGTTCTTGGTTTCATGTTGCAAAAGGTTGACTACTGTCAGGAGTGTCCTTATCTAGTTAGGCCTGGAGTTCGTCTTCGTGTTGCTGGTCATTGTGCAACATTGTTTTGTACTGTGTAAAGTTTACATCACTTATAGTGCTTTCATTTGCTTTGAAAGCGTCTTCATATGAGCCACAGTTATCTAGTATTTCTTCTTTTCTCTATGGTTTAAGGAGTTGTAGCAGGGGCATGTAATATAGTTCTTTATGTTGAGGAGTCTTTAATGACAATTTGATATGATTAATTAAATTTGGTTTGGTGAGTTTTACTAAGCTGCCTTCACAATTTGTCTTTCTGTATTTACCTTTTTTTTCATCGGGTTTTATATTATATTTGTATGTGAAGTTTTGATCTATGTGGTATAGACACATGTTTTCCAAAGTGTTACTTCTGTTTGGGTAGTATGTGTCCAGTAAATAGTTTTTTAAAATGTCTTGGCTGTTGGGATCATGTTTGGCTATTGTTTCTATATCTTCGTATGATTTTTATCGTATCTCTTTTTCTAGATTTAGCAAGACCAAGACTTAGTCAAGACTTAGCCATACTATATTTTCAGATTTTACACACAGAACAGGACTAGTTAAACAATCTGCTGCTTCATAGGAGCCACATTCTCTATGGGAGAGCATTTTTATGCCCAAGCTGTATAATTTCTGAGGCAGTGTTTTGTCTGAATACAGGTCATTCCAAAGGTCTTGGAGCTCTGTTTTTTTGCTTTTGTTAAGTATGCTGTAACATATCGTGCAACTGCAGTGGAATTGTCTGTAATGTACTGCACATCTATGTTTGCGTTCCATAAGTGGGCAATGATTGCATTGTAATCATTGGTATATTTTTCTTCTTCTGATCTTTTTATGTAATATGTATTTTTAGGTGATTTACCTTTAACACTATGTCTAACTGAAGACATAAAGATGTTCACTTGGCCTGTTTTTGTAAACGGTCTAGGGAAACCAAAGCAGCATTTGGTGTAGTATTTCCATTTGTTTTTGTATTTGCGACAACAATATTTCCACATTTGTGTATTTGAAATTGTAAAATGTGTGCATGAAGATCACTATTTGTTGCTTCTGATGGAATTTCACAAGTAATATTTTTTTCAATAAACTGGAAAACAGTGGCATCATCGTTTGACCGAATTTAGGAGCATCTTTAAGCCATAAAAGCATGTGGATATGTGGTGCTCCTCTGGCTTGGTATTCTTTTCTCCAAAATAAGTGTTGCACTTCTCCGAGGGGAGGAGTAGTTTTATTACAAATAAAGTGTAGCATAGCAATGAAGCGATGGTGAAAATATCTTGAAACATTAACAGGATCTAGAGAACAAAGTTCTCCAGTTGTTAGTATATCTATGTTTATTTTGTTTTTGTTTGATATGCATAGGAAATCATGTAAATCTTCCCATGCATATTCTGCAAAACTTAATGTAACAAACCAAGTGGGTGGGCCAAGGTTTCTTATCATACAACATAAATCTCCATGATGTCGAAACCAGTACTCTTTAGTACGACGCATATTTGCTAATAGATTTGTAATATTTGATTGTAAAACCTGATCTTTTTATTGCACTTTTTGTAATAATTGTGTAGCTGACATATTTTGAAAGTGGGATCCTGATTTTAATGTGTGTGCAACTCCATAACATAAAGTTGCTAGTTCACTTTCAAAGAGTAGGTGGAATATGTATTCCACAATTTGTCTAAATCTGGGATCTTCAGAATACATCAGTAATGAGCGATATTTTGATGCTGTTTTTTGAATAGGTCTATCATCGTACATTCCTCCTTTGCCAGTAGGAAAGAGTAGCGGAAAAGCACGTGCTTCTATACCTTTTTCCCATATGCTGATTGGTGATCCTTTTGTTTGAGGCATTTGGTTTGTTTCTAGTGCATTTTCTACAGTGTCATTAGAGTGCATTGGGTGAATTGTATAATGGTCTAAAGCATTTGATATTGTAGCAGGATCTAGGAGCTCAAATTGACCAGCTTCTTGTGTCTCTTGAATTATTTCAGTCGTATCCTTCAAGTTTTCTTCAATATTAATTTCTTTGTAGTATTCATTATTGTCTTTTAGATATTGCAAGGCTTCTCTAACTTTATGTAAATCTACCAGTTGTTGCAATTTTTTTTGTCTTTTGTAGGTACACCATTTACTAAGATAATTAAAGATTGCTCCATTGGACGCTGCACTCCTAGAGTGTGCACATTTGATTTTAGATCTAATGGTAAATACACTACTTTTCCCCAAATACCTTTCACTATTTCAGAGGGAGGTAATTTTGCTGTTTTTGTTTGAAGGCGTATTATTGCCTGAAAGGGGTGCACTGTTTGAATTATGATGCTGTCATATAAATTGAGTTGTTGTAGGGGTTTTGGTAGTGGAAATAATTCCAAAATATTTGTGATAGCACGTGAAGGAGTTTTTTTGTTGTCAAGTTTTGTAGTGCAGTAACTGAAAAGTAATAAGGGGTCAGTTATTTCGTATTTGTTTTCTGCTATAAAGTAGAGAGCTAATTCAAACCATTTACAATCGTCATTGTCTTCTATTTTGTATGTTAGGTCTACAGTTTTTGTGTTACTTTTATAAAAAGTTCTACAGCAACATACACACACATGGTTTGGTACTTCAGCAGATGTACTTTTAAATTTCAGTATTTCTTTTTTGTATGTGTGTAGTAGAAGGTTGCCATACATAGAATTGTTGCTAATTTGCTTTAAAGCTATTTCATTCTGTAAGTGGCTTTCACTTCCAAAATATTTTTTCTGGATATAGTCGATTTCTTCAAGTAGGTCTTTTGCTGTACCATGTAGAAGAATGTTATTTAAATTGGCTAGTGCTAAAGCAGGACTTTTAGCATAGTACAGTTTATAGACTAGATTTCTTATAGTTGAATGATGTGTTGATATCATTTTGATGTGATGGAAGGTGGTTTTACAAGTAGGTCCTGAAATGCAGGCCAATGAATGTCCTTGAAAGCCCTTGTATTTGGGGTCCTGCGGACACCCGCTCCCTTCACGGACATGTTCGCGAACCTATCATGTGACCGCGCCCACGCTGAGCGTGTGTTCTGATTGCGAACACTGTTTGTGTCCCTGAACAATTTAAAACTACATGTTCAAGCAATCTACAATATTTTTCAATAAACACTCACCATAGCACAAGTCCCACATAGTAATCCTGAGTTTCTACATACTTTTTGTGACTTTTTGAACCTTTTTTTCTGTTCGATCTATCCGCAGACAGCGCGCATGTCCGCGAACTGCGCACACTCACCCCTATAAAAGGCCACACCCTAGAGCTCATTCTCATTGTGTTTCTGGCTATCCTACAGCTCCACTCAAGCCACCTGGTGCTGCATCTGCCTCAGAACCACCCCCACCCCCTCCACCACCACCACCTCCCCAAGGGCCTGAAGAAGGGAACAGGAGTGAGGATGCACAGGAGGATGAAGAGGGTGACGAGAATGAGGTAGTCAAAGTCCCTACTACCAGCACTCGGCGTGAGTATTGCGTGTGGCAGTTATTTACCATTCGTGGTAATGGTCCTAAGGCGCGTGCGAACCAAGTCACCTGCAACGAGTGCAAACTGGTACTCAGTCGAAGGAGGCCTGGTTCATACAGCTTTGGGACAACTACCATGAAGCGACACCTACGGTCATTCCACACTGGGGCCATTTGCAATGCTGTACCTTGCGAGGAGCGTAGTAGGTTGACTTCCTCTACTTCATCCTCCATTTCCAATCCTGTCACCACAAAGAACACTCCTGTGGGACAGCGTATTCCTCAAGCTGCCTCATAGGCCATACGCAATTCTGATGACCCTTCCCTTTCGAGGGTCACAGTTGTGTGTATGTACTGCGACGCAGTACTGTGCAAGGGGGAGAGACTTTGTAGTGCTTTTGAGGCTATCGTCTCAGAGCACGAGAAGATCTGCTCACTACCCAAGTAAAACCCACTCTACATCTTCCTCTCTCCACTCGCCCTTTCTTATCCCTGTTGTTGGTGTCCCCCCTTCCCCTCCTTTCCCCTCCTCTCCTAGTGTGTTGTGTATAAAAAAACAGAGCTGCCTTTCACAGTTAAAAAATAGAGGTGAAAATAAATGAAGCAGGGTCCTGTGTATATTTTAGAAGTCTGCGGACAGTCCGTGAACATCTAAAATTTTGGAGTGCTGCCCTATCATAACCATTGCAGTTTTATCTGGGAGGAAGTGGTGGCTCTGAAAAGAGCCTTTTGGTGGTGTTTGTTTATGTTTGAAAAATTTGAAATGCTCAACTCCTACTACAAAATGGATCCTGTAATGGATGCTGTAATTCCAAAAAAGGTTGCAAAGCATTTTGTAAATTTTCTCAGAAAAATCTTATTGCCAGCATAAGTAAGATGGATTCATACGAAAAATGTACGTACTACGAAACATAATATTTTCATTGTGAAAAGAGGACATGCCAAAATCTCTTAGAAAGGCACAAACAGCCTTATTTACATTGCGCCTTGCTTTCTCCATTTGTGGACCAAATGAAGAAGAACAAAGCCACATTTGTCTCTGCGCAATCCGTGAAAAAAGTACTTGAGAATTTAGAAACATGTCCATGACCTTCCCAAGTCCTTCTTCCATTGCAAATTGCAAAGAAATTCCAGGCACATGTCCTAAACTGTTCCCTCCACAATGAATTTCAATTATTTCTGGATGTTGCTCTGTCTCCAAAGTAGCACAGAGAGTTAGCAAGTCCAACCACTTCATTCCACGTACTCCATGCCAGTGCACTTTCACATGTGGGAATCCAAGATCTACAGCTACTCCACATCTTTCTGCATGCACCTTAAACCAATGTATCCACGAGTCTACCAAAATCCAAACAATCTGTTTTCTGAAACACACAGCCATAGCTATCTGTTTTTCTCTCAGCAAAAAGAGTATCTGAGAAACTCTCTCCTGGCACAACACACCAACTAAACTTTCCTGACCAATCCCTTTCTCTGCTCATTCTCATTTGCATGGCTCCCCAACCCAAAATCCCCGGATGTAACACCCGATGTCCGCAAACTACCGCCATGTCTGCGGACATATTGTAACATGGACAGTGCTTCTACCATTTCCATTTCACTTTCTGTGCCATTCTTTCATTGGATATAGCTAAGAAGTCACATGGCCATCCACCAATCACATCCAAGACCTCTACATCTAACTGCATCATCATAGATCAGCACTTCAAATGTACTGTTAATCTCTCTGAGTACAAGTGTCATATCATTGGAAAGCACCTTCTACAAGAAATACTGTACAAGTCTCCAAGATTTCTACTTGCAGCTACATGCATATCCCAATGCATGAACACAAACTACATGTATGCATATTTTCTGTTTAGTACATGTACAATTCTTATAGATTCATATAAACAGATTAACTGACTTTTAGCTTGTATAATCTATAAAATGATTTTACTGTCATTTTTTCCATCTCCTAAAATCAACTGTCACTTCCAAACCTATCTGCTATTTAATTTCTTTTTACACACACATTTTCAGAGCATGTTGAACTAACATATTTAAAGTACAATATGAAGAGTTAACATACTCAAACAAAATTGCATGCACCCAGTATGTTCAAATATCAAACAACAATACTTGTACAAAAACATAAAAAATGTATTAATTTATTTATTTATTTACTTAAAATATAAGTAAATAAATAAATAAATTAATACAAATATTAATATAAATTATATAGTGCGCAAGAAGCCCATGGCATTGAGGCGTTGTTACTTACAAGAGCTTAGTTACAGAAATAGTGGTATTCAGTGGTACATTATGAATTCCACAAGGCATAGAAATGATATTTTGGTTGGTACAGTTAGTCATTACAATACAGTTTATGCATTAAGAACATATGTTATGTATTCAACTGGTGCGACGCATCTTATGTGAATAAGATAGTTTTCATGGTTTTGAGGAAGGCACTGAGGGTCAATGTAAATTTAAAAAAAATCAATGCCTAAATTAAAACAGTGCTATATACAAACAAATTTACTAATTTCTTTCCTTTTGCAATTGCAGTGAAGACCATTCTCCCGAAAAGAAGCAGCCAAATTTGAAGTACAAAGAACAACTAAGAAGAGACTCCCCTGTTCCCCTCCACTGCTCATTTCAGAAAAAAAGTAAGTTGAATACCACCATATTATTTGTACTATTATTCAAACACACTGTAAGGTTAATTCATGTTATTTCTGTGCCTAAAAATACAGATTGTGCACCATTCTGTCTACAAATCCCCATTTCTAAATAGAGATTTATAGGCAGAATGGCTCACAATTTCCTATTTTTCAACACACAAATGACCCAACTCAGCCACTAGAATGTTGATATTATAGAACAAACAACTGTTTTAATTGTATACCATTAGATTTACTATTTGTACTTCTCCACACTACTAGCTTACTTTCTACTGTCATCTGAACCCCAGTTTAGTAGCACATAAATTCAAGAATACCCATCCCAACAAGTTGTAGTTGCCCAATGCACAATCACACACCATTGCATACATCTTTATCATCTTACTCAGACACGCATGCACACAGCACACATACATTAAGAACACCCCAACCCATGCCTTCTTTATTTTTTCAACAGACCCTAAAGAATGCCTACCAAAAATCAAGTCCGTAGAAAGCAAAGGAGAAGCAGAGCAAATGAAAATAGAAGTGTCCAAAACAAGCATCCATCTCTAGCAGAATTTGTAAAAAAAGTTCAAACAAAACAGCTAATACACTCATTTAGCGAAACAAAATAAGCTTCAAGTACAGAAACTTTACATCCTCTATCAAAATGTAAAACGAACCACAAAACAATGAACAAAAAAATCAGCTACCACTACAGATAAAACTGCTCCTATAAATCTTGGAATAGTGCAAAGTAAGCATACAAAAAAAAGTATTTTAGCAAAAATGTTCCGTCACAGAGTCCTTCAAAATCTTATAAAAACAGGAGAGAAATCAGGCTCAACTCTTAAAACCTAGGAAATTAATCTTAGAAGTGTTGATAGACAGTGCAATCCTTCCCAAAAGAAAGTTATTTATTTAGTGTTAAACAAAATGAAACCACTAACAAAACTATTGACTAAATTACAAAAAAAGACTTCTCAATAAATGAAATGTCAACAGAGATAACTTCTTAAGTATCTGTGGAGGTGATACACCTCCCTAGATATTCAGTGAAAAAACTTTGTTAAAGGGGCGTTATGGTTAAGTTGCACTACTAAAAACCTATGAAATTCAGTGAAAACACTTTGTTAAAGGGAGGTTATGGTTCCAAGTAAAAGCGAAAAAAAACCTGAAATTCGCCAGTTATGGTAAACTAAGCAACCATAACTCGCGCCACCACCGTGCACTGCTAAGACTAAAACCCACAACATCAAAGATGACATCACAAATGTCATTGATGACATCACTGATGACATCACATGTGTATTTACTTTGTATGAAATATGTGTACACGGGATTCTTATTACAATGTTGAGAAAAAAGTGTCAAGGATCATTTCAGTACATATCATAACCTAATTAGTGCATTGAATGATGCATTGATATAAATAGCATTCTATTATGGGGTTCTATCTATTATACTAAGCTACTCATGCAGAAACAAAGCATGGTGTGCAGCATACATGATGAAGGTATAATATTCATAATGTTGACATGTTGAATAATGAAATGATAATTGTTTTATTAATAGATTTTTGTGTAGTGTGAAATATGTAATTAGTAGCTAATAAAACCCATGTATTACATAATTGCATTACAACAGACAAAACACAAAGAGACAAGAACATATACAAATATGGGTATATACAGGGAAAGTGAAGTTAGCAAAAAAGCAGAAGTAGTAGCAGAAACAATTCATAACCTAACTGATTTTTATCATGCAAATAAATGATGTCTCGCTTTCAAAGCTGCTATTTACCCTATGTATATGTATCACATGATGTGATTGGACCCTAAGGAATGTAGTGTGAGTACAATGTATACAAATTTGAGCACATACAGGGAAGGTACAGCCATAAAAAAAACAACAGAACTATCCGAAAGTTCTGATAACTCTATTGAATATCTTTATGCACAGAAAGGATTGCTGTCTTTCAAGCTTGTGTCATATGATGTGACTGGACTCTAAGGGAATTACTGTAAGAACCTACTTGAAGGATAGGTCTACAAATAAAATAAAATGTTTAGTTTCTGACTGTTACTGAAGAAAACCATGTGGCCTAGATATGTCAGCAAAGGAAAAAAGAGTGAGCCAGACATGTGATGTCATCAGTGATGTCATCAATGACATTTGTGCTGTCATCATTGATGTCGTGGGTGTTAGTCTTAGCAGTGCTGCACGGTGGTGGTGCGAGTTATGGTTGCTTAGATTACCATAACTGGCGAATTTCAGGGGTTTTTCGGTTTTACTTGGAATCATAACGTCCCTTTAACAACGTTTTTTCACTAAATTTCACAGGTTTTTAGTAGCACAACTTAACCATAACATCCCTTTAACAAAGTTTTTTCATTGAATTTCATAGGTTTTTATTAGTGCAACTTCACCATAACGTCCCTGTAACACATTTTTTTTAACTGAATTTCATAGGTTTTTATTAGTGCAACATAACGTCCTTTTCAATAGATGAAGACCACTAGCATCCTAGGTCCTCAAAGTGGGAACCACGGGTGGTAAAAAAAAGATTGTTCTTCCCAAACCGGTACGCCTGTGACGTCCTGGTGTAGGAAGGAAAATCTTTTACCAAGATGGCCACCATGGAAAGGGAAGGCGGGGTGTATAAAGAGAACACAAAAGGGCATCAGCGGGGGGTGGGAGGGAAAAGGAGGGAGACACGGCGGCATGAGCGGGGGGTGGGGGGAACAAGAGAGAGACACGACCATGAGCGGGAGGTGGGGGGAACAGTAGGGAGATACAGGTCATGAGCGGGGGGTGGGGGGTAACAGGGGAGGCACGTGGGCATGAGCGGGGTGGGGGGAAACAGGAGAGACAAGGGGCATGAGCGGTGGGTGGGGGGGAAAAGGAGGGAGACTCGGGCATGGGCGGGGGGTGAGGGGGAACAGGGGAGACACAGGGCATGAGCGGGGGTGGGGGGAAAAGGAGGGAGACACGGGGCATGACAGGGGGGTGGAGGGGAACAGGGGAGACACAGGGCATGAGCGGTGGGTGGGGGGAAAAGGAGGGAGACACGGGGCATGAGCGGTGGGGGAAATGGAGGGAGATATGGGGCATGAGCAGGGGGTGGGGGGAACAGAGGTAGACACGGGCCATGAGCGGGGGGTGGGGGGGAACAAGGGAGACACGGGGCATGAGCGGGGGGTGGGGGGAACAGGGGAGACACGTGGGCATGAGCGGGGGTGGAGGGGAACAGGGGAGACAAGGGGCAGGAGCAGGGGTTGGGGGGAAAAGGAGGGAGACACGGGGCATGAGCGGGGGGTGGGGGGAACAGGGGAGACAGGGGCATGAGTGGGGGTGGGGGAAAAGGAGGGAGACACGGGGCATGAGCAGGGGGTGGGGGGAAAAGGAGGGAGACACGGGGCATGAGCAGGGGGTGGGGGGAACAGGAGAAACACAGGGAATGAGCAGGGGGTGGGGAGAACTGGGGAGACACGGGGCATGAGTGGGGATGGGGGGAAAAGGAGGGAGACACGGGGCATGAGCAGGGGGTATGGGAACATTGGAGACACGGGGCATGAGCGGGGGTGGGGGAACAGTGGAGACACGGGGCATGAGCGGGGGTTGGGGGGAACGGGAGGGAGACACAGGGCATGAGCCGGGTGGGAGTAACAGGGGAGACACGGGGCATGAGCAGGGGGTGGGGGGAACAGAGGAGACACGTGGGCATGAACGGGGTGGGGGGTACAGGGGAGACAAGGGGCATTAGCTGGGGGTGGGGGGGAAAAGGAGGGAGACACGGGGCATGAGCGGGGGGTGGGGGGGAAAGGAGGGAGACACGGGGCATGAGCAGGGGGTGGGGGGGGCATGAGCAGGGGGTGGGGGGGAAAGGAGGGAGACACGGGGTATGAGCGGGGGGGAACAGAGGAGACACGGGGCATGAGTGGGGGGTGGAGGGAACAGGGGAGACACGGGACATGAGCGGGGGGTGGGGGGAACGGGAGGGAGACACGGGGCATGAGCGGGTGGTGGGCAGGAACAGGGGAGACAAGGGGCATGAGTGGCGGGTGGGTGGGGAAAGGAGGGAGACACGGGGCATGAGCGGGGGGTGGGGGGAACAAGAGAGAGACACAGGCCATGAGCGGGTGGTGGGGGGAACAGGAGGGAGACACAGGCCATGAGTGGCGGGGGTGGGGGGAACAAGAGAGAGACAAGGGGCATGAGCGGAGGGTGAGGGGGGAACGGGTTATTCCGCTCCTTGTCCATCCGTAGACCACCGTGTGGGGATGGCGTGTCTCCTGGCAGTCTGCAGCAGCCCAGGATGGGTTGTATGCAGGGTCTCTGTTGCCTCAATGCGAATGATAAACTAAGATGGCGGGCGTCACTGAAAATACAACGCACTGCACGCTTCACCACAGCCAATGGGAGAGCACGTCACGCAAGCCGCTTGCCCAATCCCTGTCTGTCAGCGGAGCGAACAGGGAAGTGTGTCCGCGAAGTGGACACAGATAGCACTAATTTTTTTCACTTAAATTTTTGTCATTTTTTAAAAAAACTACTGGACGGATTTACACCAAATAAAAAAAGCACGCTTTCAGGACCAAGCCGCCGCTCCTGCCCCAAATTTGGTGTAAATCCGTCCAGTGGTTTGAGCTGTAGGCATGAGCACATTTTTTCCCAATATGTCTATGGGAAAAAAAGAAGTTTTGGGACCCCCCTATAACTTTGCAAAAAAATTCAGAGTGGGCCATATACTTTTTTGCAAAGTTTGATGAGGATTCGTCCAGGGGAAGCGAAGTTATAAGCCACCCAAAAGTGCTCTTCCTATGGAAACAGCAACTTAACCATACCTACATGGCCACTACCGTGGCCATGTAATATAAATACATGTGTGTGTTTTTTAAGACTTCTCAGAGATGGAGGCAAAATAAGGGAAACAAAGGATTAGTAGAAAACTTTTGATTGCGGCAACATTGAAAGAATATTTTTCAGTCACAATACTATTCATTGTAGGAGGAGAGACATTTCCACTGCAAGGGCTTCCAATAACAAATCATCTTCCTCCCATGGAAAAAGATTTTAAGGGGAAGGTTCAGAGAAGTTCTTAAATGAAGAGCAAAAAGATGTTTACGGTTATCCTCACAATAGATATGCAATTTGGCCTGTTGCACTCAAGGGCTTTCGGGACTTGCAATAAAACTTGAAATGCACATCGACTAAAACGGAATAAAATCAGTTTTGCAATAGCATACTCATACATACATTCACAAATCCGGGGCAGAATTGGTACTTCATCTGGATGAAGTTCTCTGTGGGCCAACAAAGAGGCTTTTCCCATCTCCTCAGCCCAGTCAATCACATAAGCTCAAGCACTACATACACCTATTATAAAGGAAAAGGGAGTTTGGGAGGGGGGGCAGTGAGCAGTCAATGTCTTACCTCAGTGTTGAGCTTCACTGAAATAAAAGAACATCTAAACTGCATTTGGCATGGTGCAGATGTCCCCTGTCATGAGTGTGGAGATGGCAATCAGATAAGAGCTCCTGCCTCCTATTGCTGGTATAAGCATTAAAGAAGCCCAGTAACACAGCCATTATAAAACATGGTGGTAGAGAAATGGCAGAATAGAGAAGGAAGTTTCAACAAAAATGCTATGGCCACATCATGGGAAAAGGGAATGAGATGATATGCCACATGTACAAATGGGGAGAGTCACCCGTGAGGAAAGAAAGGCTAAACAGGGACAACCCGTATAATGAATGTCGATTTTGAAAACATTCTTTTTAATAGTTAATAATAGTGATTGTTTCTGTAGATGAATTCTGCAGTATTTGCTATAGAGTTGGAACCTACAACTATGCCATTACAGTAGTCCAGTTTGCAGGGGGATGAAAGTTTACAACGCAGTTTGAGGTCTGTTGATGTGACAAACGTTTTCATATTGATTAGCAATTTTAGGATGTAGTAGTTATAATCAGTACCTGTAAAGAGAATTAAGTGACAAGTATCACTCTTCGTCCTTTGGTATTTGTGGCTTTCAAAATGTTGTGGTCTTAGATGAGAGGTTTTGATAGATGCCGACTTTATGCATGATAGATTTGGGGGAACCAAGTGGCAGGAATTTATTTCTGACTATGTTCTGAGAAACCATGCTGTTTTTCATCCAAGTTGAATGTGGATCAGGCTTCAAGTCATCTGGTCAAGGTGTGTGATTGCATGGGATTCCATTTTATAATTGAGTGTTGTCATACATGTGTTATCTGACACCAGGGGAACAGAGGATTCTTCCCAGGGGATGCATGCATTTGTTCAACACGATAGGTGAAAGGATAATGCCTAGTCTAACTTTTCAGTTAGACAGGATGCTTCAATAATTTGAAATGCCTCTTGGGTTGAAAATATTTCAAACAAATAAGATGTGAAGGTGGGACTGGGTAGAGAGGTCTAGACGGACCAGTACTGATCATTATTAGAGTCTAGAAGGCTCCTCATGTGGTATTTTAAATAACTTGGTTTTAGCTTCAGATAATTACTGCATGGCATTCATAGAACGTACTGCATGGTGTAAATATGGATTACTTTCTCCATGACCAACTCTATGTCCACATGCAATAAATATATGTGATGCCAAGTCAAAATAAGGTGCTATAATAAGAAAATATAGCACACGTTTTTAACGGTACACTACAATCATACTGAGGCACTGATTCATGGAATTATTTGTGTGATGAATGGATATTTGTGAGCAGAATGGCAGGCAAATCCCTGTTTTACACGCAAATAATTCCATGAATCAGGGCCTCAGGGCTTCATCACAAGTTAGGCGGTATCCCAACGGTGTTACCGCTGGGATACCACGTGTACTAATAGCATTAGCACCCCCCCCCCCCGGTCCGGTGCTATTAGCGCCGGTTCAAGGGCTGGGCGGTAATGGGTATTCCCCATTCATGCACCCAATGGGGTACTTTCAGCGCAATTAGTGCATGTTAATTGCGCCTGAAAATGGTCGTTAAGTTGACGCATTTACCCTCAGCTTAGAGTTGGGGGTAAATGCTGCCAGACTCGTTATTGGGCAGACCCTTAAATGCAGCGGTAATAGCATAAATGCTAACACCCAACTCGAGATGAGGCCCTTACAGTCAATGATTCTGCCGTGGTCAACTACTACTGCCACCACGTGCTTTCAGTGGCATTTTTCGATCAAAAATCCAAGAATGGGAGTCAGCAATAAGCATGTGCTTTGCTAAATTTTGCATTTAAGAGTCAATTGCTTGATTGTCGGTTTATTCTATGATTTTTCCAGTTGGTCTGGATAACTATTTGGCGCAAGTGAAGAACTAATATCTTTGAAAAAGTAAGAGGAGCAACCGTTTTCAAAATATCAAACCTAGGAAAAATATTCGAGATTGCCCTGCCACATACCGCACACAAGAATCTCATCTTGAAAAGTACTTCATATTGGAATCTCAAGGATACACCATTGAATAAAACAGTATTCTGAGCATATATATTATATATATATTTTTTTTTAACAGCGTGCGTTGACTGCCAGTCAGCTTCCAAGGATAAGACAATAATCCCATCAATGAATTGACGAACATATCACATCTCTCCTCTGGCAATGAGCTGAAACTGCGTTAATCGTAACCTACACGCAAGGCAGAAGTGAATACGTTCATAAATCATACCAATGCCTGCACCATACACATTCTGCAATGTATGTCTTCATGTAACATGCACTGCAGTTAAACAACCAAGAATACACATTAATTGCCGAAACAGCAACACATATTAAGAAGGATAACTGACAAAATCGTAACGGACCTTGTAACTGACTGCTTTAAGTAGCAATAGAGTCATATCACGTAATGTTCAACACTATTACAAATAAATATGTAATCACTAATCACTTAACTATCTGATGTTTAGACCTACACGTAGCAGCAAACAACACTGGTTAAAAACAAAAAAAAACAAAAAAAACAACAGGGTGGATGTTAGAAAGCGCCGTGTCAAGACAGCAGCCAATCCTGTACAAGCAACTGTTTATATCAAGGACAACGCTTTACCATTTACTATCTGACTTCCACCTACGAAACTTAATATAATACGAGGTTTCTCATTCCAACAGCTGGGATGTAAACAGAAAGACAAATGCAGCTGTCATCCGGAGATGCCTGCTGAGGAAATTATAGACCTTCAAATTGAATGACTATCCAAAGATAGACCTGAAGGAAACACTGCAGAGCATGGCTTAACATTAAAAGGGAAAGAAAACCGCAACTTCGCAGCTTAAATGTACTGTGGGCCAATACCTTTCTTTGTCAGGAGATGTAATTATGTTAACTAGTCTACAAATCTTACCAAATAATGTTACACGATAGGTTTCCTATGTTCTTAATCATGAACACAAATATTGATGAGTTGATAGAGTTCTCTGTTTTGGAAAAAAAACAAGTAGTTGTCTGCTATTGACTAGAGTTGAGCAAGCTGGGATATACCAATGTTTATTCTAAGGACTGCACTTTTGCACTGGAACTAGAGATGATATGTGAAAAGGTGTGAACACTTTTGTGTCGTAGTAGTGGTCTGGCAGTGAGGCCATGAGGAGCTCAGGGATGCTGGTTTGCACAGCCAAAAATGACCCACTAAATTCCAAAGGTCATTTTACTGTTGAAACAGTAACTTGCAAAATGGAATTATTATAATATGTGTCTCAGCGTGTGTGGCAATGACCACGATGCCGTCTGTTGACGTACATATTTTTGGACTATACAAATTAGTCAAACATCTATTTCGCAGTGCACAACAGTGACTCGATTCCGTAAACTGCACATCATACACATATTACAGCTGCAAGCTGTCAACACACTGAGCTATCTTACCGGCTATAGTAACATCAGAAATGACATGTCTGAATGTTCTCAACGTCAGAAAGCAAATTACACTCTGTAGTGGATACCATTAAACTGGTAACTGAGATTTAACAGCAGGCCAGTTCATGTGCAGGTCTGGAGCACAGTTGGCCACAGGTCAAGCCTGCGTGGATCTACTTTGCAGGCTTTAAAGATTAGCAAAATACAAAAAAATTGGGAGGATTTATAACTGTGTATTAATGAATTTAGAGTAGCACAGGGAATACAGCGCACCGATATGGCATCCCGTACTCTCGACACGTGTTACTGCATACATGTAAACAAACATCTTGAACAGCATGGCATGGAGATAGGAAAGATGGACACATTACACACAATTATTAATTGTGGCACAATGAAATCAACTGTAACTGCATGTGCTATGGTCAATCATTTCTACACTGTACACAAGCTTTTAGGCACAAGGATGTTGTTAAGTGACCGAGGACACTCAGATGGAATGTCTTGTGATGATCGTAACAGAGACAAAGGCATAAAAAAAATGCTATAATTGCAACTTGCAAAAAGCAAAATACATAGTCCGTAATGGATGCTTATTCTCCTCTAAATGCTTTTTGGAAGTTTGTGCTTGCATTACAAATTTCAGTTGTTTAAGAACAGACAGAATCAGTGACTCACCCCTGAAGTGTGCCTGAAATAAACCTTTAATGAGTCTAGAAACTATTGTATAGATGTCCACACACATTATTTGTTATTCCTATCCTTTCTCATTTAGGGTCACTGCTCAAAGTCTTACACTTGTGGAACCCCGTGTTTTTTTTAAGAGGCCTAAACAAGAAATCCAGCCACTCCAGAAACATATAGCTACATGGCACTGTCCACAGACCAGGAGCTTCAATTGAAAAAAAACATATATAAAAACCTTTTTTCTTTTTTAGGGGTAGCAAGGGAGACCACAGTAGCAAAGCAGACCTCAGAGGTCACAGGTGCGACCCATGGTGACCCCCAAATGACATCCCTGCGAGACAGAAAGTCAACATTGAGCTGAAGGTATGTTAAATTAAGAGACAGATGTAGGATGTAACTGATAAAATGATTTAATAACAGTGTCAAACAAATGTATTTTAAAACGCTAGACAATCAAAAGGCGTGGCACATGTAAACAAACCAATGATTTGCCTCTGCAATACTGTTTGGGATGGCTGGCACAAGGATGTATTCGTTTATTGGCAAAGTGCTATTTTTATGCTCCCTCCCACCTTTTGAACTATATCTTGGGCTGTATAACAGAAACTTCACATCGGGGAAAGTGGAATTAACACTAGAGCACACATTGTCTACTTGAAAAAACGGAAATGTGTTATCCATGCACTTTTGCACTAGGGGAAAGGACTAAGGAAAGGGCTAACAGAACAAGTAAGTATTGAAATGCCTGCTTTTTGCACGAGGACATATTTTGCCGTAATGATCATTGCACTTTCACTGTTGAAAGGTGTCTGTAATACTGCAGCTTTAGTATCAAAATTGTACTACCTTGTGTCCCTCTAATGCTATCTCCATAGGCAGTTAAATGATCTGCATGTTTTTACCAAATGGTCCTGTATGGGGACATAGCAAGTACAGTTCTTTAGGAGTATTTATTGGGCAGCATACTGTTACTTCATTGGTCAGCATGTGAGGTTTAAACAGAGTTTTGAATTAGCCAAAACTAGACATAAAAGTAGTGTGGTGTCAGCATAATGTGCATGTATAAGAGATGTGGTGCAGGGTATGCACATATGGCATGAGGTAGCATGTGCCTTGTTAATGCAGTTGGCTCATGCGATCGTTTAGTGAAACTCGATACAACATTTCCTGACCTAGAAAAGATGAGCATGTCGGAGTGAGTTGTGATATTGTGGTGACCACAAGGGTATCCGTTCACCTGTCATCTTCAACCCCCAGGTGGGGGACACTTCGCCAAATTCAACATTTGAATCTACCTGTATGATTGCAATACACGGCTGAAACTGAAGGTCAACTGGCTCAATGACATTAAAGAAATTGAAACAGTGCCTCTTCACGTTAAAGCCTGGATTTCAAGTGCCTACCTGAAAGTCAATCCTACCAAAAACAGAGTTCATGCTCCTCTGGGGTACCACCAAACTCACCCAAGTTCAAACTGACTGACACAGATGGCTCATTATAGCTTCTCCCTCCAACTTTAATCTAGTGCAAAGTCTCTCAGCTTCATCATAGATTATGACCTCTTCAAGAAGACATAAGAAGCAGGGTAGTAGCTCTCACACCTGCACCAAATAAGATCCTTTACTGCTGCTTCAGAATTCAGGTTCATCATCCATGCCCTTGTGCTATCCCAATCCGATGGTGGAAATATACTCCCTGCAGGTTATCCAATCACTAATTTGGCACCCTGAAAGCTGTGCAGCATACTGCAGAACAACTAATTGAAGGAATTTGCACATTTAACCACAGTCATCCCACTGTCAATTAACTACAATGGTTACCACTCTAAGCTTACATCATATTCATGAGAGCCTGCATCACCTTCAAAGCTCTAATGTCCAGGATGCCTCCATATTCAGATGAAAACATCACGATCTTAACCGGTCAATACAACACCTGTAGGCAAGATAATGCCACAATGCAATCCAAGAAGGGCAAGAAGAAGACCAGAGTACAAGCTTCACCTGCTATGCTCCAATGCTCTGGAACAGCTATCCCCCTAATATTAGGCTGTCTCCCTACCCCTGTGATTCAAGAAAGAAGACCCTGGTCTTCAAGTAACGAATTGTTGACAAACAAGGAATATATACAAGCAAGAGGACCCCCCTACTCAATTTCACTACTTTTATTGTACAGCACTCCATTGCTTTCTAGCTAAGCCCACACTCAATAAGGATCACCTACGTGCATGTACATGCAACTTTCTTTGGGCCAAGAAGGCATAGCTCATTTCTACAACCCCAGTTGTCAAAAACTCCAAAGCATAGAAATAACTGCTCTGTGCCTATCCTGTTGTTTGCTCAGTTGAAAATAGATCTGCATGTTGTTGCTGCACCTGCTAATTGGCATTGAATGCATCTAGTGGATTATGTATTAGATAAGTAGATTTTAAAAAGGACATGTCATATATAATTAGCATATTATAAATATGATATAATCATCAGAAAAACTAGAGCAACTATTATAAGAATATATTAAACATTTATAATTGGTGCAACAGTTAATAGATATATATACTTAGACCACCTTTTTTAACTTCAATACTTGGTGAGATTCCCACAGTGATGTCGTCACACACCACACAACATATCCTAACACTTCCCATTGAATAGTCTAATGCAATGTAGCTTATCTGTACTACTGCATAACATAAATAAACTTTGACTAAACCAATTGATTTGGTTTTTTCACAGTAAAAAGCTTGCGAGTCCAATGTGGAAACCCCTATTAGCCAAAATGAGGAACTATCGAAGCATTAGCAGTCTAAGTCACAGATTTCTGCAACCTGAAACCATTACTCTATTGAGTATTGCAGAAAGATGCATGTGATTAGGAAATAGATCCCATAGAGCCACATGCTCACAGTATTCTGAATACAACTTCATCAACATAACCATGGCCATGCCCCAAAGCAATTAATCGTGCAAATGAAACTGCCCAAAAGAAATTGCCCACAATTAAACTTACACAAGAACTCAAGAGAGACTAGAGGGGTATCAGTTAAAGGGCCTCCCCTCGATCATCAACTAAAACAATACCACAATCCCCTTAACACTTTTATACTCAGGTGGCGTTTGTCTCTAAAATATTTTACTGACACATTTATTTATTTTTAAATTATGTATTGCAAAAATATTTTACTCTTCATTAAAACATTTACATACTATTATTCAAGCCATCTAAAGATCATGACAGTGTAATTATAATTCTTTGTGTCAGCTCCTTAACATTAATATATTGCACCTACCCTAATAGACACTCAGATTCTAACACACTCATCAACAGTCATTCACTGGTATAAACACATAAACCCTACATGTTTTATTCCACATCCTAGCTTTAAAAGCTGTGTTCAGAAATTCTTTAGCTGAGAGCTGGGAGTGATTGCTCCATCATTAAACACAACAGGAAACTCTCAGTATCTAATTCTACACAGAATATCTTGTTTGTGTTATATCACTATTTACTGTATCAGACATGTAAATAGCAGGTGTAATAATATTCCAAACACAGGAGAACATATAAGCTGCTGGAGTATTATTGAAGCAAGCATTTCCACCATTTTATTTAATTGGGCCTAGGCCCTATAACCAGTTAACTGAGTCTAGGCCTCATGAACACTGTGAGGTGAGTGTTTGCCATTTACTGAATTGGATTTCTTTTCTGAAGCATCCTAAAGAGCCTTTCAGGTTGCCAAGTAGGCACTAAAATGGCTTGCAGCGCAAATATGAATCAGTGTTCAAGAATTAGGCTTTTTTGAATAGTGAATTAAGTCTAGGCCTGGTGTACCTTACTGCAGTGAATGCTATTGCCATGTTTGTTGAATTAGGGTTCATTTCTACTGCATTCTAGAGAGACTTTAAGGCTGCTGAGTACATGGCAGGGTGACGGTAGCATAACATGTGAAGTTATTTGTCCAAACAGTGAGACCTCAATTATAATTTCTCATGAAAATTTCTCCAGAGAATCGGGCACACTATGAAGTAACGGTTTGTGTCCTTGCCATATGCAGACAGGTACATGATAGCTAGAAGCTTTAGACGTAGAAGAGCAGCAGGTTTTGGGAATAGCTTGGGTTGCGAGTTGTCTGGTTGCACAGGAGAGAGTAGCATTGCATCTTGTTTGTTATGGTGGGCGGAGGGCAGATTTCACTCTTCTTACTAAGTGAGTAGGTAATCTGCGTTGGGATGTACATCGAATTTCACTTTTATTGTACTAACCAATTTGGAAAGAGCAATTTATGCTTACTTAGGTTTGTATGGGTAGGAGCCAATAGGATGGTTAGAAGGTTGTTACATCTAATATCTAGAATATGTACAAATGTATTCTACTGTTGTGGTTTTTGCCTTTAACTATTACTGTTTGATATGGGCGTGCCAAAAGGTTTTCAGTTTTCCAGTCCCAAGAGAATGGCTGACCTCCTGGATGTCAATTGCAGTTGCTTTAAAGCAGTTTTTCTGCAATTTATGCATCTCTTCATTATTTTGGGATGTTTCAACGTTCTACATCTGTTAACCCTGGCGTGATCTCCAGTGCCTCCTGAAGATGCTGGGGTCCCAGACTGCATGTCCCGGGACACAGCACCTGCCTTCAGAAAGCAGATTGTGTACCTGCCTTATCAAAGAAGCTTGTGCATACACTAACAAGGCTGTGTTTCCCTAAATATCTGCCTGGTTCCTGGATTGGGGGTGCCAGGCCAGGCTGTGGAGGCAGTTTGCAGGGCACGGCACCGAGGGAACTCGGGGGACATGTAGTACATTAAATGCATGTGTTGTATAAAACACAGTACTTTCTTTTTGTTATTCTGTCATTGCTTGTTAATTGATGAAGTATTGAGGGAAAGTTGCTCTTAGCGGGGAAAGACAACATTGTCTTTGAAGTGATTGTCCTATGATATAAGGGAAGGATATCCCTTAGGTTTGGAGGGAAGGACATTTGAGGAGGTTTTGAGTACCCTCATCTTGAGGTGAGGAGACAGAAGAAGGATCTACGTCATAGTGTAAAATAGAGTTTTTTATTATTAGATGTTGTTAGCAAATGTGTTTAGAAAGGTGTTTTTCATCAAGTATTGGTAGCAATTGTTTCGTGGAAGGTGTTTGTAGTCGGATATTTTTAGCTATTGTGTAAATGAAGGTGGTTGATGTTAGGTGCTGTTAGGAATTGTCTGACTAAGCAGATCTGATATCAAAATTGTGAATTTTTGAAATAAGACCGTCTGAAGTTTTGTCAAGGTAATAGCCTATAGGCCGTTTCACACAGATGTTCTTTTGAGCATGGTCAGAGCTTTGTGACAGTATGAACACACCATTAGAGCATATGTGTAAAGCCCTACCGCAATATAAGGAAACAATTTTAAAGTATCATAAGGAATGGGTTCAGGGCACTGCGAGTAAAATGTCCAAACTATGCCAAGAGGAAGGCAGATATTAAAAGAGTTTATTAAAACGTGCACAAGTATTTGTTGTCAACCTACAAGGGGAAACAGTTACAAAATTGGCAGGGCATTTAGTTTTATGGAAAATGTCTGTGGAAGACAAAAGTAGTTCTGGTATTCTGCTAAAGAAGGGGAGGGGTACACCCAGATGAGCAAAAAAACTAATGCCCCACCACCAACATATATGCTTTATGGCCTGCCGTAGGGTACACCAACCCCCAGTTCACTCCTCCAGCAGAAGAGGGAAAGGCTACATTAGGGAAGCCTGAAGACACTGCTAGAGACAGTGATTTTAGAAATTATAAGTTATAATTATAAGGCTTGTAGATGAGTATAGGCAGCAATACAAAAAGCAGAGAAGAAGCTGACACAAGCAGTGCAGGGCCTGAAGAAATGGCAGCAGGGACGAGGGGAGGGGCAGTGCATACCTATAATTACTCATCAATGGAGGACAGGGCAGATTCAGTTTATGATTGATAGTGAAATTGTGGACGATTCTCAAATCCCTGTAGTTTAGATGGCTTCAGGTGGTAAAGACAGCCCCTGGGTAGCATGTGAATGATTGCACGATATAGACAAAGACAGGAGCAGGAGGATGATGAGGGAGTCAGAAGGCTCAGAGAGGGACAATATCATGGAGCTGCAGGCTTCGACAATGGTACCTCCGAATGGCACTGCCAAAATTAAGAACCAAATGAGGGCTACCTGGCCTGAATGATGGGGAATGATGCTGGTGTAGAAGGGATAGAGGGGGCACCATTGTATGATCTGACCTCACATGGATCGGGTAAACTTAATGTGCACCTTGCCCTCTCATACAGCAGGAGCTGGCAAGTGGATTTACATTCTTGAGAAACATACAACCGGTAGCAAGTAAGTTGTGGGGGACATGAAAAGCATGTTTGCCTCTCTGCTAGGTTAGCAGGTGGATGAGATATGGAGAAATGAGGGTATAATGGAGTAACATTAAACAACACGCCCGTGATGGCTCCCTGTTTAACAACTGCCGAGCACAAGTATGGAATGCTTAGATGGATTGTGATACACAAAATGTGGCAGTTAGAGGCATGGGAGGCCTGAGACAAAAATATCACTCTCTCTGATCATGTGGTATGTAAAGGCCTTCCTCAGAGGTTCAAGCCAATTTAAATAAGGTGGTTTGAATACAAGCACAATCATGGACAGAGATCCAGGCACAGCTAGTGCATTATTGTTGATGGAAACAGGAGAAAGGTAAAGACAGAGTAGAGCAGACATAGATGTCAAGTTTCTACAGAAAAAAAGTTAGCAAAGCTGACCATGCAAGGTGTGGTAATAACAAGCACCAGGGTAGGTCAACCTGAGCAAAGCCCCAGACAGGGGTGGGTAGAGGGGCCTAGAGAGTTTAGGAGGTGAATGAGAGGATTTTAGAAAGGAGTATGAGGTTTTATGAGGAACTGAAGGGGAGAATTGGCACTTGTGACCCCAGCCTGGGGTCAAAGGACGGTCCTGTGGAAGATGTGTCTTTTTGCATGATAATGCAGAAGCAGGCCGACCATGCCATTTAACTACAATGTACCAGTATATCAGCCCCATTTCACCCCATATGTTTCACTCCTGGCCACAGGGCACAGTAACTCACTACATAGGGAGAATTGTATTGGGGTTAAATCTTTCCCTCTCCCAGGAATCAGCATTCACCTCCAATAGGACAGCCCACACACAGCTTTGCCGTGCCCAGTACTCTGAGTAACTATGGACTTAGAAAGGAAGCCCTGAGTGGGAGTGAAGCTAAGGGAATAAAAAATTCCCTTTTGTGGTCAATACACAAGCTTCCAAATTTTGTATTAAGGAGGGGACCTTCCCGATGTTAAACAAAACAATGGACATGCAAGGATTTTCAGGGGCTATTACAACTGTTTGACTCACTGAAAAATGTACCTTTCACCATAGGCACACAAGAACTATCCATCCCTTTATTGTATTCAGAAGACACCCCAGTTAATCTCCTGGGCAGGGACATCATGAGTAAATTGAATATGACTATTTCATTCTCAGAGGAGGGCATACCACAATAGGGTTGCTGCGGTAATACAAGCACTTTGTGGCTATAGCCCTTTGAGGAGCATACCGCTCCATCCACACTTGTTTCTTTATGGGGTTACCAGCCTGTTAATTATGGTGCCAGGAATTAGAGACAAAATGCTATGCATACCTGTTGAATTTTTGTTTAGGCCAGCGGTTCAGCAGGAAAGAGCACCAGACACCTCTATCAAGTTACATTTGTAGTCAGTAATCACCAAAGCAGACACTATGATCCTGTCCGGGCTGGATGAGGATGATCTGGAATGGCTCACAGTTTTAAGCAAGATTTACACAAGATGTCCAGGCACTTATGGACTAAAGGGCGACACGATGCACGGCTGCTAAAAAGCAAAGGGGAAGTTTGCCTCCAGCTGAAACCAGACAGAGTTTTGCCCAATGTTAAACAATAACCCATGTCAAGGGAAGTGGATGAAGGCATTTATTTCACTATCAAGGCCTTATGATAGCAAGGCATGGTATAGCCATCAGAGTCACCATGTAACACAGCTATTTATCCTATCAAAAAAGTCAACTTGGAGGATGTTTCAGGACTTGTGCCCGTTGATCAATATTGTAGAGGCAGAGTTACCAGTGGTTCCCCATACTGCCATCATCCTGCATAACATCCCCACAGAAGCCACCTATTTTATGCACTATTTTCTATTTCATTACACCCTGTATTGAACCCCTTAAAGCATTTACTAACAGAAGCCAAAGGTGCCAACACACTCATTTGCCCTAAGGGTACTGTGAGTCACCCAGTATTTTAACAGGGTATTGCACATTGATCTAGGGAAGTTTCAAACACAGAGCACAGTGATTCAGAACATGGATGGCTTCTGATCTGTAGCACAGCAAAAGAGCTATGTATGAATGACTCAGTAAAACCTTTGACCTTGTTGGCAGAGAAGGGTTACAAAGTGGACAAGGATATACTGCAGTATTTTCAGCAAGTGGTGGTATACCTAGGGCAGATTATATCATCGGCAGGAAGAAGAATAACCTCATAAAGGGCCACAACAGTGCACAACACTTCACAACCTACCTTGGTCAAGCAGATTACAGGAAGTCACATCTGGCCAAAGATTGATCAAATTCAACTTGGATAGGTACTTTCATTACATGACTTGGCCATTTCAAGCCTCTGACATCCTCTATGCTTAAAGGATGTAATAGCGCATCCCAACAGGATATTAAACCTTCCTTGCGCCACAGTCTTATCTAATATCTGACTGGGTCAAAACTCACCTTTGTCATCACAGGTAAGACATCGAATTCCAAGTATGTTAGGGAGGATGGCGCGCTCATAGGCAAGAGTAACACTTTTTTAAATAAACTTTCTTTCACATGCTTGTAAGTTATTTCAGTGAGTTTAGCCCCATGATGTGGCCCGATATACGGCTGCTCAAGAATATTGTTTCTGAAATAGGTTAAGGGTGGGGGAGACTGCTCCCCTGCGTTGGCTCACTAAAAAAGAATGTATGCCCCCATTGTATTTTTCCATATGTGTCATTGATTTAACTATTTGCAGCTCCCAACTTCCCACTTCCTGGAATCTAATCCCCAAATAGTTTAAAAAATCTATCCGCTCAAGCAAAACGTTCCCAATTCTAAATGAGACTAGCCTTTTTTTGATGAGCTAGGCTGGAAATCCATAATCTTTGATTTTTCAACATTTAGTTCCAGTTTTAACTCTGTAAGTTTAGCTTCAAAGATTGATAAAGCCTTTTTCTAGAATAGCTGGGGTTGTGGAAATTATTGCCACATCGTCAGTGTAAAAGAGTGCCAGACAATTAACTAAATGCATTTCAGGGTAATCCTGATACTCTTTTCGCAGGACATTATTTTGTGTATGCATATATTAAAAAGCAGTAGTGCAAGGGGACATCCTCGCCTCACTCCCCTGCTGACATTGAATTCCTTTGTGCACTCCCCTCATACCAAAGCATATTTTCACAAGGTTTTGAGACTACAATGAAGATATTATATAGATTAACTTCTGGGGTGCTTTACACGCTTCAAGTATACGCCACAAGGTAGCCCTTGACACAGAGTCAAAAGAAGTTTTAAGAACTAAAAATGGGACATATAACTCCATCTTAAAAAGAATTACACATTTTTGAATTAAAGAAACAGAAAAATAACATTGGTTAACATTACCTATTTTTTTCTACATCCTGCCTGATTCAGTGGGAGTATTCGATAATCATCAGACCACAGCTGCAAGTGGCTGAGAATTGACTTTGCAAAGATGTTCCCAGACACATCTAAAAGAGAAATAGACCGATAGTTCAGGGGTGAGTCTTTACAACCCTTTTTAAAAAGGGAAATGATTCCAGCATGGTGCTAAGAAGGCAATGGGCCTCATTATGACCCAGGCGCTAAGTGTTTAACGGTGATGTAAAAGGCTGCTGCGCCGTTAAACACCTTGCGCCTAATTACGAGGTCCCTTTGCGGGACCCGACCTTAACGGCTGGTCTGGACCAGCCGTTAAATTAGGGACCCGCAAAGGGACCTTGGTGCTAATTACGGTACCGCAATTTGCCATACCGTAATTAGAGCCTTCCCCATTCCCATTGAGCCCTATGGGGCAAAAATGGGAATGGGGAAGGGCCATGGTGGCATGGGGAATTACCGCCCCACCAACCGCGGAATGGCACCATAGTTTAGTTCCAGAGTCCTAATGAGGCCCAATATATTGCTTGTAGCAAGAATAATATTAAAAACTCTACATAAAACCGGGACCCACAAAGTCATCTCATCTTTGTAAAAGTTAACAGGAATCCAATTAGGGCCTGCAGCCTTTCCCTTCCTCATGGAATTTAGGGATGCTACGACTTCAAACATGCTCAGGTGTACATCAAATTCTACCTCCTCATGAGTTAAAACCTTCTTACTCTCATGCAGTTCTTCTTCTGATTGCAACTTATATAAATAAGCAAAATGGGACTCGCACTCATCAGATAGAATACCGCATTGCTGCTCTTTTCCTCTTCTTACCTGCCACCATCCTCCAAAAAAGGCTATTAGCCCCCAGACCTAAGGCCCTATACATATCTGACAATTTTTCACATAAGAAATCTCTTTTTTTAGGCCATTAGTTCCTTATAGCCTACTCTAAAAGTTTGTATTTCACTTTTACGATGCTTGTTATGGATGCATCCCTCATTATAATTGTGTTCTTAGCTGCGTGACACTCATTGTCATACCATGATGGCGGCACGGCAGTACACCTTCTTCTGTTCGCAGCTGATAATACAGTTACAAAGGGGACAAGGGTAGACTTAATATTATCGAAATTGGTCATCACAGAGAAAGGGGAGCTCTCAATGGCATAGATCCATTTTAAATAACTCATTATACTCTTGTATATGACACAGTTTTACCTTGGTTGATTACTGTTGCCCATTTTAGTTGCTTTCATGTGTTTACAGAGGTCATAGTCGTCTGTAAGTTTTCCCTTCATGACACCATACTCATTTATTTTCTCAAATGTTTTAAATTGACCATTGCAGGCTCTCAGGTTTAGCCGGAAGGGTATTCTTGACACTTTATTGCCAATGGATGAATCTTTTTCGGTGCATCTGCAATCACTTACGCGATTCCCCCTGCCCTATCTTGTTTAATCCCAGATGTATATTAGGTCTTTTACGGGTTCCACCTGCATATTAAAGTGACCTGCTACTATCATAACTCTGCCTCATCAATTCGACAGTCGGTCACCAACTGTGTCACAAAGCAGGTTCACCGCCACCATTCCCTGTAGGCTTGTTACATATCATCAATTGCTTACATCCAGACAGCTGTATTATCAAGAGTAGTAAATCTGCTAATAGGCACATATAATCAATCACTTTCCCTCCCAGAGTGCTGTCTATCCATATTGCCAGACCAACGCTGGGCCTTCCTTATGGACCCTTGGTTGCTGGTACTGAAAATGAATTATATCCCTGGGACAAAATGGGTTGCATGACCCACATTTCCTGAAAAATAATTATTTGATAAGTTCTTATAAAAAAATCTGGAAAATTCCACCAACTTACTCAATCCTGCCACATTCCATGATAGTAATTTCTGACCAGGACCAAGAAACTCTCTGATGCTGCCCCCTCGGGGTCAGTCAGCCTCGTAAAGTTTGGCTACATCCCTCCAAATCCCCGGTAGTCTTGCTTGTATGTAATTCAGCCCCTGGCTGCTGGTATAATACCTGGAATCGAGACAAAAACATGCACCAATCCCCCCCCCTACACAATCCATAGTCCAGTTCTGCTGGATCAGGTATGTGTGGCGGAATGAGGAACATGTTAAAAAAACCGAAACTTCAAATCCCATTTTGCATAAATGTTTGACATAACTGCACATGAGGTCAGGCACAATAGGCAAAAACAGTGTGACTAACACCCACTTAGTTGGGCTTGAGCCTTTTGGTAGTTCCAGGTTCACAATATCTCCTGATGAAATACAACATAGATGTCAATGTTAATGTTAATGTTAATGTTAATGGATATTTGTGCTGCGCACTATCACCACCGGAGTGGTCCCATTGTGCTCTGGCGGATCTGAAAAGGAAAGGGGGTGAAGTCAGTGGACATGAGCAGGATAAGTGCAAGAGAGCAGTGATTTTCTGTGGGCAGCTTCAGTTAACACCATTCGCTGAACTTGGGGGTGCTTTCCGGTCAGTAGCAAGTGTGTACTGTTGTGCGAAGCTATGTGTGGTTTATTATGTTTTTGCGGTGTACTGAAGTTTGCATAGTTTGTTGTGTTTTAGGGTTGCAGTTGTGTTTGGTTAGAGTTTGAGAGGTGTATGCAGAGGGGTGAAATTGTTAGCGGGTTAGTTATTGGCCTCGCTATCTAGAAGTGATATATGCTAAATGTCCACATTCTTTCTAGATGTGGCATGTGAATATCTCTGTATTTCTATCTAGATTCGGCACTGGCTAATATTCACAATCCTGTCTATATATGACGCACGCCAATATTCACAATTATGTTCAGATATGGTACTGGCCCTACTTCAAAAATTCTATCTAGATGTGATTCAAGCTAGCATTCACAATTCTATCTAAATGTGGCATTGGTAATATTACCAATGCAGTCTAGATGTGGCAATGACTAATATTCGTTATTCTATCTAGAAGTGGCACTGGCTGGCATTCATAATCCTGTCAATATGTGATGCAGTCTAATGTTCACAATTCTTAGTGTCACACTTGCTAACATTCACAATTCTATCTAAGTGTGGCACTTGCTAACCTTCACAATCCTTTTAAGATGCATCAGAGGCTAATGTTCACAATTCTATCTAAATGTGGTACCTGCTATCATTCACATAATCCATAACTTTGTTCGACATTTCATATAAGCATGATCGGTTCATGAAGGGACTGGCTTGTGTTGGATTCAGCTTGACAAATTTAATGTATTTGGAGTTGGTTCTCAATGATGTTGTGCCCGGGATTCCGCCTATCTGCATTGCTTTTCTTGAAGGTTAGCACTTCCTGCACCCTCTCCATTGTTTGCCATAGGTTGGATCTCTAAAGCTTGAAACTCAGGGCACTGAGGGGCGACCTTCTTGTCATTCATGCCTTCTTGTATATAACCATTTGCCCCTCGCTTCACCGCTTGATTCCCCATATGACTTTGCTCCATCTGTATGGTGAATGAATCAGGTTCTGTTACCAGATGTGAATTCATCACGCCCTCGAAAGGGAGACCGAACCAGGACCTGTCTCACAGCACCATTGCTGGGGACATCAGAGATGATGTGCTGACCTGACAGAAATGCAACCTTGCCTAAGGCTACTTTTCCCTTTTGGGTCTGTTATACTCCGAGCATTTGTTTTGTGTTGACAGCCGAGAGGCCAGCTGCCTAATTTTTTCCAACTTTTTTTATTTCTGAAGTATTGATGGGGCTATTAAACCGGGATTCGTCCACACGCAAAGCCTCAGCAGCTGCTTCCAGTGATTCAGCAGTTATTTTCAACACCTCTTGGGGTGGTGCTCTGCCTACAGTTAACATTGGACCTGCTGAATTGCCCACATTTATACCTTTCTGAGCTTGTTGACTTTAAGCCACCGTCAGGTAATTATTGAGGTTTGTGGCCATTTGATTTTGGTGAGAATCAATTATAATGTCCACAACCAGAGCTAAAATGCTTGAATTTTTGTGCTACCCATCCGCTTGTTTTGAACAGAGCAGACATAACATGTCTAATTTTGCAGTGACAGCATTAAGCTGTGAGGTAGATGAGGAAGGTGAGGATATACAATCACCATATATTCGTATAGTCCTCTCCTGTGATAGCTGCACCTGTATCATCTTATTGGGAAAATAGTCCTCAATTGTCACCCGAGGTTAGTCATTACTCTCTTTTTGTCTTTTTGAACTTTTTTGTTACAAGAATCAATATTAATACCAGCACTGCCTTGTTTTGGGCTGCAAGAGCGCTTCCCTGGACGCAGCCCCACTTTGCGCGGCCCGTATGTTTGCTGCTTTACTCCTTGCATCCTTCAGTCTGTTATAGGCCTTTCATGTTTATTCAATTAGATCACGCATAAGGAAACTGAAAAAATCCAAAAAACACATTTTCCACGTTGGCAGTCAGGGTGGTCAGGGCCTCCTCTCAACCTCCTCTCAGCTTCCTGCCATTATGTTTCACAGCTCCGGGCTCTCCAGACAAGCTTATTCGTAGGCAGTGACTGAAGCTTTTTGAAACATCCTACTCCCGGTCCCCCAATACAGCTCACCCCTGCCTAGTGTCAAAAGCTCCAACCTTCTTCGGCCTTCTGACAACATTCTGGCCCAAGGAGCGCTGCTACAAGAGGATTATGGGAGCCATGAGAGATATATGGGATAGAGAGGGAATGGGGGGGAGGGGAGTTGTGGAATTGGAGTAATAAGTCATACAATTGTAGATGGATCATACACTATTGATGAGCATGCCTCCCTGCCCTCCACAGTGGGAGTGCTCTTAATGCTGCAAGCACTCCTCGCTTACCACTTACCACTTACCACTCACTTGCTTGCCTCCCGAGCTTGCCTCTGGGGCCAAGGGCTGAACGCCTATCACACGTGTGAAGGGATCTCTCGAATGGCCACTACCAAACCACCCACAGACAAGCCGCTACCAAACCACCCACCAACAAGAAGGCAGCAAAGAAATTGAGAGCAGAATTATAACAGCACACTCCCAAGATTTTCCAAGCCTCGGGTCCTTATCCGGTCCTCCTCCTCCAGTCCTCCATCCCTCTAAACCTCCAGGCCCAGAGGAACTTGCAATTTCAAGGCTACCAGGAATCACCACTTATAGAGCCACGGCCATTCAGAGGAACAACAAACAGTTAGAGGAGAGAATGCAAAGCCGCTCCTGCATGTCAAGTCTCACTGATGTCTTGCTCGAGTAAACGCTCAGCGAAAGTAACACATAGCAGCCGCTTCTGACACAATCTCCTCCCTGCTCGTCATGCTTGGACCTGGACACATAAGATTATAAAAAATAATTATTTATGTTCTTATACTCAAATGGTCAGGTAATAACTGCTGTTCCCACACCAACTGCTTTAATCGGACAATTGCCTCTGGCTTATTACAGTGGTCTCATAGACCCAATCATGCAGGGGCGCTTCCCATGGGAGCAGGCTTTTGCAGCCGCTACATTTGCCATACAGAACGTGTCTACCATTACCATGGGGTACTTTTCGCAATCCTAGACAAATCAAAATCCACTCTCGCCACCCAACAAGCATCAGGGTATACTTTTATTTTGTCATTATCCTCTATCCACATTGTGAGGTGTCACAATGTTAATCTAGCAACATTTATGACAAAACCAGTACCGGCAAATGAGACAGTATATGATTACACTACTTGTGAGGACACCACTAACGAAAGTGCAAACATTAGGGAGGATGTGCTCGAAGAAGGGAAGGTGCTCCTTGTTGACAGTTAGCTAAGGTGCCACTGCCCTCCTACTACTCCATGCAGGCCACATATCTTGTAGACCTAATAGCAACATTAGAACTATTGCAAGGGTGCTCCACTACCATTCACTCAGATTCAGCTAATGTCAAATTTGCAGTACACCCTGGACTGTCCAGATGGCAGACGTACACCCATGCAGATTGCTACACTTCTCTCCGGATTGATAGATCCATTTGCGCTCCGTGCATCAGTTGCAGTAGTAAAATGCACAGATCATACCAACAACACAGACCCAATCACTTGCAACTGAGAAGCAGACTTAGCAGCCAAGGAAGCAGCATATTTAGAAAAACCAAATGACATAGTCTCCTCTGAATTATCATTACAGTTGGTAGAAATCACAGCCCCTAAAACACCCTGACACAGCTTATCAACTTGCAAGCAGAGTCTCCCCAGCATGAAAAAGAGATATGGACAAAGAGGGGGGATTCTCTCTCATCCACTGCCCTCGTATGGTGAGAAATATTTCAGGGAAACCAGTTATGCCCCAAATCTTGCTCAGTGTTTCTCTCGAGCAGTTACACTTCCCAATACACATGTCCAAAGAATACATTGCCAGCAATTTGCAAGAGGAATCATTCATCTCGAAGAGCTTGTTGCTGATTTCATATCAAATTGTAATACTTGCCAAAGGTACACCAAAGGTTGCACTCTCACAATGCTTAAGCAGTGCAGGGCCTGAAGAAATGGCAGCAGGGACGAGGGGAGGGGCAGTGCATACCTATAATTACTCATCAATGGAGGACAGGGCAGATTCAGTTTATGATTGATAGTGAAATTGTGGACGATTCTCAAATCCCTGTAGTTTAGATGGCTTCAGGTGGTAAAGACAGCCCCTGGGTAGCATGTGAATGATTGCACGATATAGACAAAGACAGGAGCAGGAGGATGATGAGGGAGTCAGAAGGCTCAGAGAGGGACAATATCATGGAGCTGCAGGCTTCGACAATGGTACCTCCGAATGGCACTGCCAAAATTAAGAACCAAATGAGGGCTACCTGGCCTGAATGATGGGGAATGATGCTGGTGTAGAAGGGATAGAGGGGGCACCATTGTATGATCTGACCTCACATGGATCGGGTAAACTTAATGTGCACCTTGCCCTCTCATACAGCAGGAGCTGGCAAGTGGATTTACATTCTTGAGAAACATACAACCGGTAGCAAGTAAGTTGTGGGGGACATGAAAAGCATGTTTGCCTCTCTGCTAGGTTAGCAGGTGGATGAGATATGGAGAAATGAGGGTATAATGGAGTAACATTAAACAACACGCCCGTGATGGCTCCCTGTTTAACAACTGCCGAGCACAAGTATGGAATGCTTAGAGGGATTGTGATACACAAAATGTGGCAGTTAGAGGCATGGGAGGCCTGAGACAAAAATATCACTCTCTCTGATCATGTGGTATGTAAAGGCCTTCCTCAGAGGTTCAAGCCAATTTAAATAAGGTGGTTTGAATACAAGCACAATCATGGACAGAGATCCAGGCACAGCTAGTGCATTATTGTTGATGGAAACAGGAGAAAGGTAAAGACAGAGTAGAGCAGACATAGATGTCAAGTTTCTACAGAAAAAAAGTTAGCAAAGCTGACCATGCAAGGTGTGGTAATAACAAGCACCAGGGTAGGTCAACCTGAGCAAAGCCCCAGACAGGGGTGGGTAGAGGGGCCTAGAGAGTTTAGGAGGTGAATGAGAGGATTTTAGAGAGGAGTATGAGGTTTTATGAGGAACTGAAGGGGAGAATTGGCACTTGTGACCCCAGCCTGGGGTCAAAGGACGGTCCTGTGGAAGATGTGTCTTTTTGCATGATAATGCAGAAGCAGGCCGACCATGCCATTTAACTACAATGTACCAGTATATCAGCCCCATTTCACCCCATATGTTTCACTCCTGGCCACAGGGCACAGTAACTCACTACATAGGGAGAATTGTATTGGGGTTAATTCTTTCCCTCTCCCAGGAATCAGCATTCACCTCCAATAGGACAGCCCACAGACAGCTTTGCCGTGCCCAGTACTCTGAGTAACTATGGACTTAGAAAGGAAGCCCTGAGTGGGAGTGAAGCTAAGGGAATAAAAAATTCCCTTTTGTGGTCAATACACAAGCTTCCAAATTTTGTATTAAGGAGGGGACCTTCCCGATGTTAAACAAAACAATGGACATGCAAGGATTTTCAGGGGCTATTACAACTGTTTGACTCACTGAAAAATGTACCTTTCACCATAGGCACACAAGAACTATCCATCCCTTTATTGTATTCAGAAGACACCCCAGTTAATCTCCTGGGCAGGGACATCATGAGTAAATTGAATATGACTATTTCATTCTCAGAGGAGGGCATACCACAATAGGGTTGCTGCGGTAATACAAGCACTTTGTGGCTATAGCCCTTTGAGGAGCATACCGCTCCATCCACACTTGTTTATTTATGGGGTTACCAGCCTGTTAATTATGGTGCCAGGAACTAGAGACAAAATGCTATGCATACCTGTTGAATTTTTGTTTAGGCCAGCGGTTCAGCAGGAAAGAGCACCAGACACCTCTATCAAGTTACATTTGTAGTCAGTAATCACCAAGGCAGACACTATGATCCTGTCCGGGCTGGATGAGGATGATCTGGAATGGCTCACAGTTTTAAGCAAGATTTACACAAGATGTCCAGGCACTTATGGACTAAAGGGCGACACGATGCACGGCTGCTAAAAAGCAAAGGGGAAGTTTGCCTCCAGCTGAAACCAGACAGAGTTTTGCCCAATGTTAAACAATAACCCATGTCAAGGGAAGTGGATGAAGGCATTTTATTTCACTATCAAGGCCTTATGATAGCAAGGCATGATATAGCCATCAGAGTCACCATGTAACACAGCTATTTATCCTATCAAAAAAGTCAACTTGGAGGATGTTTCAGGACTTGTGCCCGTTGATCAATATTGTAGAGGCAGAGTTACCAGTGGTTCCCCATACTGCCATCATCCTGCATAACATCCCCACAGAAGCCACCTATTTTATGCACTATTTTCTATTTCATTACACCCTGTATTGAACCCCTTAAAGCATTTACTAACAGAAGCCAAAGGTGCCAACACACTCATTTGCCCTAAGGGTACTGTGAGTCACCCAGTATTTTAACAGGGTATTGCACATTGATCTAGGGAACTTTCAAACACAGAGCACAGTGATTCAGAACATGGATGGCTTCTGATCTGTAGCACAGCAAAAGAGCTATGTATGAATGACTCAGTAAAACCTTTGACCTTGTTGGCAGAGAAGGGTTACAAAGTGGACAAGGATATACTGCAGTATTTTCAGCAAGTGGTGGTATACCTAGGGCAGATTATATCATCGGCAGGAAGAAGAATAACCTCATAAAGGGCCACAACAGTGCACAACACTTCACAACCTACCTTGGTCAAGCAGATTACAGGAAGTCCCATCTGGCCAAAGATTGATCAAATTCAACTTGGATAGGTACTTTCATTACATGACTTGGCCATTTCAAGCCTCTGACATCCTCTATGCTTAAAGGATGTAATAGCGCATCCCAACAGGATATTAAACCTTCCTTGCGCCACAGTCTTATTTAATATCTGACTGGGTCAAAACTCACCTTTGTCATCACAGGTAAGACCTCGAATTCCAAGTATGTTAGGGAGGATGGCGCGCTCATAGGCAAGAGTAACACTTTTTTAAATAAACTTTCTTTCACATGCTTGTAAGTTATTTCAGTGAGTTTAGCCCCATGATGTGGCCCGATATACGGCTGCTCAAGAATATTGTTTCTGAAATAGGTTAAGGGTGGGGGAGACTGCTCCCCTGCGTTGGCTCACTAAAAAAGAATGTATGCCCCCATTGTATTTTTCCATATGTGTCATTGATTTAACTATTTGCAGCTCCCAACTTCCCACTTCCTGGAATCTAATCCCCAAATAGTTTAAAAAATCTACCCGCTCAAGCAAAACGTTCCCAATTCTAAATGAGACTAGCCTTTTTTTGATGAGCTAGGCTGGAAATCCATAATCTTTGATTTTTCAACATTTAGTTCCAGTTTTAGCTCTGTAAGTTTAGCTTCAAAGATTGATAAAGCCTTTTTCTAGAATAGCTGGGGTTGTGGAAATTATTGCCACATCGTCAGTGTAAAAGAGTGCCAGACAATTAACTAAATGCATTTCAGGGTAATCCTGATACTCTTTTCGCAGGACATTATTTTGTGTATGCATATATTAAAAAGCAGTAGTGCAAGGGGACATCCTCGCCTCACTCCCCTGCTGACATTGAATTCCTTTGTGCACTCCCCTCATACCAAAGCATATTTTCACAAGGTTTTGAGACTACAATGAAGATATTATATAGATTAACTTCTGGGGTGCTTTACACGCTTCAAGTATACGCCACAAGGTAGCCCTTGACACAGAGTCAAAAGAAGTTTTAAGAACTAAAAATGGGACATATAACTCCATCTTAAAAAGAATTACACATTTTTGAATTAAAGAAACAGAAAATAATCATTGGTTAACATTACCTATTTTTTTCTACATCCTGCCTGATTCAGTGGGAGTATTCGATAATCATCAGACCACAGCTGCAAGGGGCTGAGAATTGACTTTGCAAAGATGTTCCCAGACACATCTAAAAGAGAAATAGACCGATAGTTCAGGGGTGAGTCTTTACAACCCTTTTTAAAAAGGGAAATGATTCCAGCATGGTGCTAAGAAGGCAATGGGCCTCATTATGACCCAGGCGCTAAGTGTTTAACGGTGATGTAAAAGGCTGCTGCGCCGTTAAACACCTAGCGCCTAATTACGAGGTCCCTTTGCGGGACCCGACCTTAACGGCTGGTCTGGACCAGCCGTTAAATTAGGGACCCGCAAAGGGACCTTGGTGCTAATTACGGTACCGCAATTTGCCATACCGTAATTAGCACCTTCCCCATTCCCATTGAGCCCTATGGGGCAAAAATGGGAATGGGGAAGGGCCATGGTGGCATGGGGAATTACCGCCCCACCAACCGCGGAATAGCACCATAGTTTAGTTCCGGAGTCCTAATGAGGCCCAATATATTGCTTGTAGCAAGAATAATATTAAAAACTCTACATAAAACCGGGACCCACAAAGTCATCTCTTCTTTGTAAAAGTTAACAGGAATCCAATTAGGGCCTGCAGCCTTTCCCTTCCTCATGGAACTTAGGGATGCTACGACTTCAAACATGCTCAGGTGTACATCAAATTCTACCTCCTCATGAGTTAAAACCTTCTTACTCTCATGCAGTTCTTCTTCTGATTGCAACTTATATAAATAAGCAAAATGGGACTCGCACTCATCAGATAGAATACCGCATTGCTGCTCTTTTCCTCTTCTTACCTGCCACCATCCTCCAAAAAAGGCTATTAGCCCCCAGACCTAAGGCCCTATACATATCTGACAATTTTTCACGTAAGAAATCTCTTTTTTTAGGCCATTAGTTCCTTATAGCCTACTCTAAAAGTTTGTATTTCACTTTTACGATGCTTGTTATGGATGCATCCCTCATTATAATTGTGTTCTTAGCTGCGTGACACTCATTGTCATACCATGATGGCGGCACGGCAGTACACCTTCTTCTGTTCGCAGCTGATAATACAGTTACAAAGGGGACAAGGGTAGACTTAATATTATCGAAATTGGTCATCACAGAGAAAGGGGAGCTCTCAATGGCATAGATCCATTTTAAATAACTCATTATACTCTTGTATATGACACAGTTTTACCTTGGTTGATTACTGTTGCCCATTTTAGTTGCTTTCATGTGTTTACAGAGGTCATAGTCGTCTGTAAGTTTTCCCTTCATGACACCATACTCATTTATTTTCTCAAATGTTTTAAATTGACCATTGCAGGCTCTCAGGTTTAGCCGGAAGGGTATTCTTGCCACTTTATTGCCAATGGATGAATCTTTTTCGGTGCATCTGCAATCACTTACGCGATTCCCCCTGCCCTATCTTATTTAATCCCAGATGTATATTAGGTCTTTTACGGGTTCCACCTGCATATTAAAGTGACCTGCTACTATCATAACTCTGCCTCATCAATTCGACAGTCGGTCACCAACTGTGTCACAAAGCAGGTTCACCGCCACCATTCCCTGTAGGCTTGTTACATATCATCAATTGCTTACATCCAGACAGCTGTATTATCAAGAGTAGTAAATCTGCTAATAGGCACATATAATCAATCACTTTCCTTCCCAGAGTGCTGTCTATCCATATTGCCAGACCAACGCTGGGCCTTCCTTATGGACCCTTGGTTGCTGGTACTGAAAATGAATTATATCCCTGGGACAAAATGGGTTGCATGACCCACATTTCCTGAAAAATAATTATTTGATAAGTTCTTATAAAAAAATCTGGAAAATTCCACCAACTTACTCAATCCTGCCACATTCCATGATAGTAATTTCTGACCAGGACCAAGAAACTCTCTGATGCTGCCCCCTCGGGGTCAGTCAGCCTCGTAAAGTTTGGCTACATCCCTCAAAAACCCCGGTAGTCTTGCTTGTATGTAATTCAGCCCCTGGCTGCTGGTATAATACCTGGAATCGAGACAAAAACATGCACCAATCCCCCCCCCCCCCTACACAATCCATAGTCCAGTTCTGCTGGATCAGGTATGTGTGGCGGAATGAGGAACATGTTAAAAAAACCGAAACTTCAAATCCCATTTTGCATAAATGTTTGACATAACTGCACATGAGGTCAGGCACAATAGGCAAAAACAGTGTGACTAACACCCACTTAGTTGGGCTTGAGCCTTTTGGTAGTTCCAGGTTCACAATATCTCCTGATGAAATACAACATAGATGTCAATGTTAATGTTAATGTTAATGGATATTTGTGCTGCGCACTATCACCACCGGAGTGGTCCCATTGTGCTCTGGCGGATCTGAAAAGGAAAGGGGGTGAAGTCAGTGGACATGAGCAGGATAAGTGCAAGAGAGCAGTGATTTTCTGTGGGCAGCTTCAGTTAACACCATTCGCTGAACTTGGGGGTGCTTTCCGGTCAGTAGCAAGTGTGTACTGTTGTGCGAAGCTATGTGTGGTTTATTATGTTTTTGCGGTGTACTGAAGTTTGCATAGTTTGTTGTGTTTTAGGGTTGCAGTTGTGTTTGGTTAGAGTTTGAGAGGTGTATGCAGAGGGGTGAAATTGTTAGCGGGTTAGTTATTGGCCTCGCTATCTAGAAGTGATATATGCTAAATGTCCACATTCTTTCTAGATGTGGCATGTGAATATCTCTGTATTTCTATCTAGATTCGGCACTGGCTAATATTCACAATCCTGTCTATATATGACGCACGCCAATATTCACAATTATGTTCAGATATGGTACTGGCCCTACTTCAAAAATTCTATCTAGATGTGATTCAAGCTAGCATTCACAATTCTATCTAAATGTGGCATTGGTAATATTACCAATGCAGTCTAGATGTGGCAATGACTAATATTCGTTATTCTATCTAGAAGTGGCACTGGCTGGCATTCATAATCCTGTCAATATGTGATGCAGTCTAATGTTCACAATTCTTAGTGTCACACTTGCTAACATTCACAATTCTATCTAAGTGTGGCACTTGCTAACCTTCACAATCCTTTTAAGATGCATCAGAGGCTAATGTTCACAATTCTATCTAAATGTGGTACCTGCTATCATTCACATAATCCATAACTTTGTTCGACATTTCATATAAGCATGATCGGTTCATGAAGGGACTGGCTTGTGATGGATTCAGCTTGACAAATTTAATGTATTTGGAGTTGGTTCTCAATGATGTTGTGCCCGGGATTCCGCCTATCTGCATTGCTTTTCTTGAAGGTTAGCACTTCCTGCACCCTCTCCATTGTTTGCCATAGGTTGGATCTCTAAAGCTTGAAACTCAGGGCACTGAGGGGCGACCTTCTTGTCATTCATGCCTTCTTGTATATAACCATTTGCCCCTCGCTTCACCGCTTGATTCCCCATATGACTTTGCTCCATCTGTATGGTGAATGAATCAGGTTCTGTTTCCAGATGTGAATTCATCACGCCCTCGAAAGGGAGACCGAACCAGGACCTGTCTCACAGCACCATTGCTGGGGACATCAGAGATGATGTGCTGACCTGACAGAAATGCAACCTTGCCTAAGGCTACTTTTCCCTTTTGGGTCTGTTATACTCCGAGCATTTGTTTTGTGTTGACAGCCGAGAGGCCAGCTGCCTAATTTTTTCCAACTTTTTTTATTTCTGAAGTATTGATGGGGCTATTAAACCGGGATTCGTCCACACACAAAGCCTCAGCAGCTGCTTCCAGTGATTCAGCAGTTATTTTCAACACCTCTTGGGGTGGTGCTCTGCCTACAGTTAACATTGGACCTGCTGAATTGCCCACATTTATACCTTTCTGAGCTTGTTGACTTTAAGCCACCGTCAGGTAATTATTGAGGTTTGTGGCCATTTGATTTTGGTGAGAATCAATTATAATGTCCACAACCAGAGCTAAAATGCTTGAATTTTTGTGCTACCCATCCGCTTGTTTTGAACAGAGCAGACATAACATGTCTAATTTTGCAGTGACAGCATTAAGCTGTGAGGTAGATGAGGAAGGTGAGGATATACAATCACCATATATTCGTATAGTCCTCTCCTGCGATAGCCTCACCTGTATCATCTTATTGGGAAAATAGTCCTCAATTGTCACCCGAGGTTAGTCATTACTCTCTTTTTGTCTTTTTGAACTTTTTTGTTACAAGAATCAATATTAATACCAGCACTGCCTTGTTTTGGGCTGCAAGATCGCTTCCCTGGACGCAGCCCCACTTTGCGCGGCCCGTATGTTTGCTGCTTTACTCCTTGCATCCTTCAGTCTGTTATAGGCCTTTCATGTTTATTCAATTAGATCACGCATAAGGAAACTGAAAAAATCCAAAAAACACATTTTCCACGTTGGCAGTCAGGGTGGTCAGGGCCTCCTCTCAACCTCCTCTCAGCTTCCTGCCATTATGTTTCACAGCTCCGGGCTCTCCAGACAAGCTTATTCGTAGGCAGTGACTGAAGCTTTTTGAAACATCCTACTCCCGGTCCCCCAATACAGCTCACCCCTGCCTAGTGTCAAAAGCTCCAACCTTCTTCGGCCTTCTGACAACATTCTGGCCCAAGGAGCGCTGCTACAAGAGGATTATGGGAGCCATGAGAGATATGTGGGATAGAGAGGGAATGGGGGGGGGGGGAGTTGTGGAATTGGAGTAATAAGTCATACAATTGTAGATGGATCATACACTATTGATGAGCATGCCTCCCTGCCCTCCACAGTGGGAGTGCTCTTAATGCTGCAAGCACTCCTCGCTTACCACTTACCACTTACCACTCACTTGCTTGCCTCCCGGGCTTGCCTCTGGGGCCGAGGGCTGAACGCCTATCACACGCGTGAAGGGATCTCTCGAATGGCCACTACCAAACCACCCACAGACAAGCCGCTACCAAACCACCCACCAACAAGAAGGCAGCAAAGAAATTGAGAGCAGAATTATAACAGCACACTCCCAAGATTTTCCAAGCCTCGGGTCCTTATCCGGTCCTCCTCCTCCAGTCCTCCATCCCTCTAAACCTCCAGGCCCAGAGGAACTTGCAATTTCAAGGCTACCAGGAATCACCACTTATAGAGCCACGGCCATTCAGAGGAACAACAAACAGTTAGAGGAGAGAATGCAAAGCCGCTCCTGCATGTCAAGTCTCACTGATGTCTTGCTCGAGTAAACGCTCAGCGAAAGTAACACATAGCAGCCGCTTCTGACACAATCTCCTCCCTGCTCGTCATGCTTGGACCTGGACACATAAGATTATAAAAAATAATTATTTATGTTCTTATACTCAAATGGTCAGGTAATAACTGCTGTTCCCACACCAACTGCTTTAATCGGACAATTGCCTCTGGCTTATTACAGTGGTCTCATAGACCCAATCATGCAGGGGCGCTTCCCATGGGAGCAGGCTTTTGCAGCCGCTACATTTGCCATACAGAACGTGTCTACCATTACCATGGGGTGCATGCATGCACTTTTCGCAATCCTAGACAAATCAAAATCCACTCTCGCCACCCAACAAGCATCAGGGTATACTTTTATTTTGTCATTATCCTCTATCCACATTGTGAGGTGTCACAATGTTAATCTAGCAACATTTATGACAAAACCAGTACCGGCAAATGAGACAGTATATGATTACACTACTTGTGAGGACACCACTAACGAAAGTGCAAACATTAGGGAGGATGTGCTCGAAGAAGGGAAGGTGCTCCTTGTTGACAGTTAGCTAAGGTGCCACTGCCCTCCTACTACTCCATGCAGGCCACATATCTTGTAGACCTAATAGCAACATTAGAACTATTGCAAGGGTGCTCCACTACCATTCACTCAGATTCAGCTAATGTCAAATTTGCAGTACACCCTGGACTGTCCAGATGGCAGACGTACACCCATGCAGATTGCTACACTTCTCTCCGGATTGATGGATCCATTTGCGCTCCGTGCATCAGTTGCAGTAGTAAAATGCACAGATCATACCAACAACACAGACCCAATCACTTGCAACTGAGAAGCAGACTTAGCAGCCAAGGAAGCAGCATATTTAGAAAAACCAAATGACATAGGCCCTCATTACGACCCTGGCGGAAATCGCGGTGCTAAAAGCACCGCGGAGCACGGCGGAAAGCTGCCGATAGCGCCATGGAGGTTGGCGGATTTTCCGCCCCATGCCGACCTTGGCGGGGCGGTAAATCCCCATTCCCCATTTTACCCTTCCCCATTCCCATTTTTGCCCCATAGGGTATAATGGGAGTGGGGAAGGCGTTAATTGCGCCACCGCAAAATACGGTGGCGTAATTAACATCAAGGTCCCGTAGCGCCATGGATTTCTCCGCCCGGAAAAACCAGGCGGAAAACGTTCCATGGCGCTACGGGAACTCGTAGTAGGGCGGACGGGTCCGCCGCGATTAACGCTGGCGTAAACCCACTCCGCCAGGGTCGTAATGAGGGCCATAGTCTCCTCTGAATTATCATTACAGTTGGTAGAAATCACAGTCCCTAAAACACCAGAGTCTCCCCAGCACGAAAAAGAGATATGGACAAAGAGGGGGGATTCTCTCTCATCCACTGCCCTCGTATGGTGAGAAATATTTCAGGGAAACCAGTTATGCCCCAAATCTTGCTCAGTGTTTCTCTCGAGCAGTTACACTTCCCAATACACATGTCCAAAGAATACATTGCCAGCAATTTGCAAGAGGAATCATTCATCTCGAAGAGCTTGTTGCTGATTTCATATCAAATTGTAATACTTGCCAAAGGTACACCAAAGGTTGCACTCTCACAATGCTTAAGGTGACATTACTTCGCCACTCAGGGCCCTTTCAACACCTATACATTGACTATATGTGGACATAGTGAAACAGTTCAGTAACTTTCGTTATCTAATTGTTGTGATTTACCCCTTCTCATGATGAATATAAAGCAGGACCCTGTGCTCACCCTGATGCTAAATCTGCAGTAAACACTTTCGGTGCGTGAAATGTTTCCTCGATGCAGGATTTGTGACATTATCAGGTCCTGCAACAACAAGACTTTTTTCAATTAACTGTTTAAAGAATCATGTTGTTTGTTGAGTAAAACACAAATTGTGCTCTATCACCTACAGGTCAATGGTGCGTTGGAATGCATGAACAGTCTGCTGAAACAAAAACTTGCAAAGCATGTGGAACTCTTAAAAAGTAATGGTTGTACTGTTTGCCTCATGCTCTATTTGCGCTGCAAAATTAAATAATCCCGGGCAGAAGAATGCATACTCCTCTCACACCTGAATACACAAACTCAGATGCACACACCTCTGCCATAGATTTTAGTGAACCAGTTCCAGCAGTACCTTAGGCAGCTAACAACATCTGGCTGGTTTATATCTCACCACGTTGGACCTCATCACAGTGTTCATGATCCACATGTCGACACGTCATCCCCGGCACAGTGGAGTCATCACATCCATTTGGGTGACAGGACATTATGGCCTCATTGAGGCATCGAAAGATCACAGATTCATTCAGACAGTATATGCCTTAGCTTGTTCTTCCTGTTTGCATTTTGTGTTTTCTTATGTTCAATTGTATTCTGTTTTCTCTCCCCCGGGATATTGCTTTTTATAACTTTACTAATGCTGAACCACTGGAATTACCAGGGTGTAGCAATTTTTCTAAATACATTGGGCCTCGTTAGGACCCTGGCGGAATGGGTTTAACGGCGCTGGTAAAGGTGCCCGCGCCGTTAAACCCATTCTGCCCTATTACGAGGTCCCCTTGCGGGACCCGCTCTGGACGTCTGGTCAGACCAGACGTCCTTTGCGGGTCCCGTGAGGTGACCAGGCAGCTAACACCCTCCCCATTCCCATTGAGCCGTATTGGGCTCAAATGGGAATGGGGATTTATTTTTACCAGGTCCATGGAATGGGCAATTACTGGGTCCGCCAAGGTCGGCATGACCCGGTAATTGCCCATTTGATGGACCCGGTAACATTTAATTACGGGCAGCAGCCGTGCCCTTAATAAGGGCACAGCTACCGCCAGTGTCCTAATGAGGCCCATTGAATGCTAGAGAGGGGTAATGTTTAAAAGTTAAGAATTAAAAGAGATATTACCAATCCAAGAGTGATCCTAGGTAGAGTTTACGATGTGTATCCCCACGCTTATGGCAAAAAAGTGGTATCGACACATGAATGCAGTAGGGAAAGAGAATTCGGACAACCCCTGTTTTGTCTGCTCATTGATTCCTTTAAGTGCATTCACTTTTCACAATCCTAGAAAAATCAATTTCCACTCTCACCACCCAACAAGCATCAGGGTATATGTGATTTTTGTCAAATCCCTCTATCCACATTGTGAGGTGTCACAATGTTAATCTAGCAACATTAATTGCAGAACCAGTACCGGCAAATGACAAAGTATATGATTGCACTACTTATAAGGACAACACTGATGAAAGTGCCCGCAAGTGAGGCATTTTACCTTAAGAGATGTCTCCTTTGGTAGCAAGCTTTCTAGTTCACTTAGCTTTATGCAAAGTGCAAGACACTGTTCAGGAACATAAGGTTCAGATACAGTGGGTGGAAGTTAACACAACATAATATAACAACAAGTATGTGGAGTTGAAGATGAAAGAGGACAAGGGTTTGAGTGACCTCATACACAGGTATCAAAGAAGTGGAAAGGTGCACATTACTGCCATTCTGGGAAAGCAAATTAGGAAGAATGAGTACATATTTTCAGCATTGCATGGCATGCATCCCATTGTTCCAATGTTATATGGCAGGGCATATCTCATTGTTGAGATAGACCTAACTTTTTTTTTTTTACTTTTTTTTTTGGTTGACAGAGGCATATAGCATACACATACATCGGAGCAATACAACAAATTTGGTACATGTGTAGATGAACACAAAGGCACGTAAACAACAGTAGGATAACAGTAGTTATCACCGAGGAGGTGTCATTTAAGCTATTCAAGTAGCTGTTGAAGGCGGACCATATATTTTGGGGACAAGAGTGGACTGGGAGCATACCCAGGAACTCCTCCTCGCAATTACGGGACCACATGAGCAAATTTAACCATTTCTGGAATGAAGGGGGGTAGGGCTCTTCCAGCTCTGCAAGACACATTTCTTGGCTACTACACAACTCACGTTCAGGGACTTCACAATGGGCCTCATTCCGAGTACGGCGCTAACCAATGGCGCTATTAACGCCTTGGTTGACGCCGTACCCGGACCGGCAGCGCCTTGGTGGTTGGCGGAATTACCGCCCCATTCCAAGGTTGGCGGGGCGGTAATTCCCCAATCCCCATTTACCCTTCCCCATTCCCATTCTCGCCCCATAGGGCATAATGGGAGTGGGGAAGGCGTCAATTACGCCACCGTAAATTACGGTGGCGTAATTAACATCAAGGTCCCTTAGCGCCATGGTATTTAACGCCTGCTAAAAGCAGGTGTTAAAAGCACCATGGCGCTAAGGGAACTCGGAGTATGGCGGTAAGGGATTACCGCCACCGCTCTCGTTAGCGGTGGCCGCTATCCCTTAACGCCATACTCGGAATGAGGCCCAATGTCCTTAGACCCCCAAGCTGCCACACCCCAAACCGAACCCCCATCGGGTCAGGATCAACAACAGAATCAGTGATTGGGGACAGTGTCTCTATGATCTTACTTCAGAAAGTGGCCAGTTCTGGGCAATCCCAAAACATGTGTAAATGATCAGCATCCTCAGTACCGCAGCAAGGGCAGAGCCGAGGATCAGAGCGTGTAAGCCTTGAGATTCTATTCGGAGTGTAATACAGCCTGTTGAGCAGTTTATATTGTATGGTGCGGTAGCGGAAGTTCAGGGACACCCTGTTGGTATGAGAGCAAATCTTTTCCCACTGTTGATCAGTGAGTTCCAGCTCCAGCTCGGAAGCCCAGTCGTCCCGGACCCTGGATGGCTGGAGGTAGGCAGTGGTCAGTAGGAGTTTGTATAGTGAAGAAACCACCCCACGGGCGCCACCCGAGTTGGCGATGTAGGCAATCCCAGGGGAGTCCTGGGGTTCATTGGGAAAGTCAGGCCATGCATTTCGGAAAGCAGCGCAGAGTCTGTAGAACTGCAGGAGTTCCACGACAGAACCCGAGCGACCTGGTCTCCACGTCTGCGGTGTTATAAACTGCCCCTCTAGATAGAAATCAGTGAGGATGCGGTATCCCAGGGCTCCCAGTGTTGCGCCAGGGCGGTGTCATGTGTGGGTTCCAATCCGGGAAAGTTCCAGACGGGGAGCCACTTGTAGTACGGGTATTGTTCGTCACAAGTTTTGAACATCGGCCCCAGGCCTGCACCGTCTGGACCAGGTCAATGGGCGAATCCGGTTCATACTGCCGGTTTAGAATCAAGGACATTACATTGGTATCTGCCGCTGCCAGGGCTTCCAGTTTGACGTGAGGACGGGGTGGGGCCCAGGGTACCAGTAAGATGCGAACTGTGCCTGCAATGCAGTCCAATATCGCAGCAAGTCCGGGGTGGTGAAGCCCCCTTTATTGTAGGGTAGTGACATGTCTGACCACTTTTTACGCACTGCGCCAGAGTGCCATAAGAATTGAGCAAACAACTTGTGGAGGTTCGGGAAGTATCTCCTACCCGGCCAGACGGGGACATTACCGAATATGTATAGCAACTTGGGGAGAAAGATCATCTTTACCAGAGAGAGTCTTCCGGTTAGTGATAGTGGAAGGGTGCTCCAGCACGTAATTTTGGCCTCGGCCTGCTCTGCCACAGCCCGGTAGTTGTCTGCCAGTAGCGAGTCTTTGGTCAGGGACAACTGGACTCTCAAGTATCTGATCCCATCCGGGGACCAACGGAGTGGGTATTCAGTGGTGGGTTGTAGCGTGGAGCTAGTGAGGGGAAAGATCTCGGATTTAGTATAGTTTATAGTAAACCTGGAGAATGTGCCTATACGGGTGATATTGCGTAAGATTGGGTCTAGATGAACAGCTGGTCTCTTATGAATTGTAATACATCGTCCGCGTAGAGCAAGATAATCTCAGGTGAGTCTTTCAACCGTATCCCTTTGCGCGCGTGTCGCTCCCTGACGTAATCGGCCATTGGCTCTATTGCCAAGGCGAACAGGATCGGGGAAAAAGGGCATCCCTGTTGGGTGCCTCTGAAGAGAGGGAACAGACCGGACGTCTGAGAGTTAACTCAAACCCTGGCCACCGGGGAAGTGTACAGCAACTTAATATACGCGATCATATTAGGCCCAATACTCATAGTTTCTAACAGCAACCAAACATATTTCCAAGACACCATGTCAAACGCCTTCTGGGCATCCAGCGTGACCGCAACTGCACTCGCACCTTGGTCAATGCACGACATTACATTAAGCAGCCTTCTAATGTTGTGGGATGTTGATCTCCCAGGAACAAAGCCCGATTGATCGTCGTGGACCATGTATGACACGACCGGGAGGAAGCGGTTAGCAATCACTTTGGTGAAGATTTTGCTGTCCAAATTCATTAACGAGTGGGCCTATATTATCTGCATTCATCAGTGTGTTTACCGGGTTTGAGTAAGACCGTAATGACGGCCTCACGCAGTGTTGGGGGAAGGGTGCCCAGCCGGAGTGACTCGTCCCAAACTTCAAGAAGCTTGGGAGCCAGAATGGCCACATGCTCTTGATAGAACTCTGCCGTCAACCCGTCAGGGCCAGGTGCTTTCCCTTTGGGGAGTTTGGATATAGCCTCAACTATTTCATCCAAGAGGATGGGGGAGTCCAATAGGTCACTAGTTGAGGGCGAGACAATAGTCGTGGGGATCTGCTCGAGGAGGTCGCGCATATGGGACTCACTGTGCTCAGGGGGTTGGGAGTACAGCTCTGAGTAGAAGTCAGTGAAGACTTCCAAGAGTTGTTGGTCAGACCACCGTTCTGATCCCAGGCTGTCCTTGACGCAAGTAATCTGTGCTTGGCCCCACTCACCCCTAGCCAATGCCGCCAGTGTCCTACCGGGTCTGTCTCCCTCTCCATATTTACGAGCCGCCTGTGGACGACTGAAGTATTGAACTTCCCTGGTGGCCTGTTCATTAAAGAATTGGAGTTCCTTGCTGATCTGAGAGAATGTGGCCGGGTCAACGGATGTAGGATGTGCACTCTCTAGTTCATGCAATTTGGCTTTGGAGTGGGCAAGGGCCGCTCTTACGGCTCTGAGAACTCCCGCCTCCCTAGATATGGACATTCCCCTGATGAAGACTTTGAAGGCTTCCCAATGGACCCCTAAGAGTGTGGACTGGGGTGTATTAAGCTCAAAATAAGCCTGGATGTCGGAAAGAATGTCGGCCTTAAATACTATGTCCTGTAAGGCCAAAGACTTGAAACGCCATGTGTTGATGGTAGGGGCAGGCACTCCTGATTCTAGGGATATCCGGATCGGTGAATGGTCTGATAGGGTGCGAGCCAATATTTGAGTATCCACCACCCTCCCCAGCAGTGTACTAGACAGAAGAAACATGTCAATTCTAGAGGAGCTGTCATGCACAGAGGAATAGCGAGTGTATTCACGCGTCTGCGGATGCAGTGCCTGCCACGCGTCTCGTATGTCAAGCGTTGTGCTATGTGCCAGGAGTGTGCGCGCCGCACTGGAAAGTGGTCTGAGGGCTGTGCCTGTTCTGTCCAGTGTGATGTCTAATATAAAATTCATGCCCCCCCAAATGATCTCCACCCCCACATAGCCCAGCAATATGGATATCACCTGGTCGACAAAATCCGGGGAGTCCACCTTAGGGACATAAGTATTAACCAGTAAGTATTCCCTGTTAGCTATTGCACAATGTAGGATAACATATCTTCCCCCTGGGTCTATATAGCTCTTGTGGAGTACAAACTTACGTGACCTATGGATCATTGTCAATACTCCTCTGGCACGGGTCGAGTAAGAGGTGGAATATATATGGGGACCCCATGATGGTGCCATGCACCTGGTCAGAGGGCCCTTACAGTGCGTTTCCTGCAAGAGTAATATTTTACACCCATGCCTGTTGGCGTAGGCCATAATTTTGCGGGCCTTGTTGTAGTTACTTAAACCCCAGACATTCCAAACATCACTGTTGTAGGCACTTCAGGAGACTAGGGTACATGGGTAGTAGGGTACTAGGGTAGGGATAGTGCAAGGGTGCGCCAGCGCGTAATTCTTTCCTTGGCCTGCTCTGCCACAGCCCGGTAGTTGTCTGCCAGTAGCGAGTCTTTGGTCAGGGACACCTGGACTCCCAAGTATCTGATCTTATCCGGGGACCAACGGAGCGGGTATTCAGTGGTGGGTTGTAGCGTGGAGCTAGTGAGGGGAAAGATCTCGGATTTAGTATAGTTTATAGTAAACCCGGAGAATGTGCTTATACGGGTGATATCACGTAAGATTGGGTCTAGATGAATAGCTGGGTCTCTTATGAAGAGTAATACATCGTCCGCGTAGAGCGAGATAATCTCAGGGTAGTCTTTCAACCGTATCCCTTTGCGCGTGTGTCGCTCCCTGACATAATCGGCCATTGGCTCTATTGCCAAGGCGAACAGGATCGGGGAAAACGGGCATCCCTGTTGGGTGCGTCTGAAGAGAGGGAACAGACCGGACGTCTGGGAGTTAACTCAAACCCTGGCCACCGGGGAAATGTACAGCAACTTAATATATGCGATCATATTAGGCCCAATACCCATAGTTTCTAACACCAACCAAACATATTTCCAAGACACCTGTCGAACGCCTTCTGGGCATCCAGCGTGACCACAACTGCACTCGCACCTTGATCAATGCGCAACATTACATTAATCAGCCTTCTAATGTTGTGGGATGTTGATCTCCCAGGAACAAAGCCTGATTGATCGTCGTGGACCATGTATGACACAACCGGGAGGAAGCGATTAGCAATCACTTTGGCGAAGATTTTGCTGTCCAAATTCATTAACGAGAGGGGCCTATATTATCCGCATTCATCAGTGGGTTTACCGGGTTTGAGTAAGACCGTAATGACGGCCTCACGCAGTGTTGGGGGAAGGGTTCCCAGCCGGAGTGACTCGTCCCAAACTTCAAGAAGTTTGGGGGCCAGAATGGCCACGTGCTCTTGATAGAAATCTGCTGTCAACCCGTCAGGGCCAGGTGCTTTTCCTTTGGGGAGTTTGGATGTAGCCTCGACTATTTTATCCAGGAAGATGGGGGAGTCCAATAGGTCTCTTGTTGAGAGGGAGACGATAGTCGTGGGGATCTGCTCGAGGAGGTCGCACATATGGGACTCACTGTGCTTGGGGGGTTGGGAGTACAGCTCTGAGTTGTGAAGACTTCCAAGATTTGTTGGTCAGACCACCGTTCCGATCCCAGGTTGTCCTTGACGCAAGTAATCTGTGCTTGGCCCCACTCACCACTAGCCAATGCCGCCAGTGTCCTACCGGGTCTGTCTCCCACTCCATATTACGAGCCGCCTGTGGACGACTGAAGTATTGAACTTCCTTGGTGGCCTGTTCATTAAAGAATTGGGGCCTCATTACACGGTAGGCAGTAAGGGTTTACCGGTACCAGTATTTTACCGGTACCGGTAAATCCTTACCGCCGTACTACGAGGTCCCTTTGCAGGTTATGGAATTTAACGCCTGCTCTTTGCAGGCGTTAAAAACCAACCCGCAAAGGGACCAGTGGAGCTAATTAAGGTACCGCAATTTGCGGTACCGTAATTAGCGCCTTCCCCATTCCCTTAGAGCCCTATGGGGCAAAAATGGGAATGGGGAAGGGCAATGGTGGAAGGGGGAATTACCGCCCCGCCAACCTTGGAATGAGGCGGTAATTCCCCTTTCCACCAAGGTGGTGCCAGTATTTTACCGGCATGAACCATGGCGCTAATAGCGCCATGGTTCACCGCCTTCCGTGTAATGAGGCCCTTGGAGTTCCTTGCTGATCTGGGAGAAGTTGGCCAGGTATAGTGAGTGTAGTCACCCATCTGCGGATGCAGTGCCCGCCACGCGTCTCGTATGTCAAGCGTTGTGCTACGTGCCAGGAGTCTGCGCGCCGTGCTGGAAAGCGGTCTGGGGGCTGTGCCTGTTCTGTCCAGTGTGATGAATATAAAATTCATGCCCCCCCCCAATGATCTCCACCCCCACATAGCCCAGCAATATGGATACCATCTGGTCGACAAAATCGGGGGAGTCCACATTAGGGCCATAAGTATTAACCAGTAAGTATTCCCTGTTAGCTATTGCGCAATGTAGGATAATATATCTTCCCTCTGGGTCTATATAGCTCTTGAGGAGTACAAACTTAAGTGACTTATGCATCATTGTCAATGCACCTCTGGCACGGGTCGAGTAAGAGGTGGAATATCTATGGGGACCCCATGATGGTGCCATGCACCTGGTCAGAGGGCCCTTAGAGTGCGTTTCCTGCAAGAGTAATATTTTACATCCATGCCTGTTGGCGTAGGCCATAATTTTGCAGGCCTTGGTGAGTTACTTAAACCCCGGATATTCCAGGACATCACTGTTGTAGGCGCTTCAGGAGACTAGGGTACATCCCATAACTGTCGTGAAGGAGGCCCCCGTGGGGGTGCCCTGATGTCATGCATTCTGCCAAACTGCCCCTGTCATTTAACTATTACCCCGATCCCCAACAATACCACCCCCACCCTCACTGCCCACCCCCAACTTGCAGTGGAAATCCCCCCCCCGGATGCAGGTGCCACCAGCTAAACCAACTCTCACTGAGAAGTAGAGGTCGGAGGGGAAAATCCAATGGGGATACCAGCTACCAGGCTACCAGGGCCCAACTGGGGCCAACAAGCAGTAACATCCAACAAAACATAAACATTGCAATTGCAGTGAGTTGCGCTGTTGCTGTGTGGGCGGCTACTTGAACGTTATGTAAGACAGCGTGGGCTGTCAGAAACAGGTTTCTGCAGAAGACGGAGTCTGTGCAGGGCCCCAAAGCCAGTAAGCTATCAGAAGCAAGGTGAGACTGAAGAGGCGTCCAAAGCCAGAGACCAGCTCCACTCCCCAAGAGGGAGAAGGAGAACAATGACCACAGTGCCAGAGCTGGGCCACGGGCTGGAAGTATGTCGAGGGGGCCTAGTTCGCATGGTTAGTGGTAGATTCTTGCCATCGTCACATATGAAATGAAGGATTACCAGCCAGAATGAGCCTCGTCGGGCTGAGTCACATTTAGTTAGTCATTGTTGGCGCGGTCAGCTGCCGGATTGTGAAGTGGTATGTGTGCCTCTATGAACTTCACTGCTTCGTCAGGAACAGTGAAGAAGTACAGTTTGCCGCTGAGAGTCATTTTGAGATGTGCCGGAAACAATATGGCGTATGGGACATTACGCTCTCTAAGCAGTTTCTTAACCCCAAGGAATTGGCGCCGTTCCTGCTGCACCGCTATTGAAAAGTCTGGGAAAATCCTGATGTTGTAGGACTCAAGGCGTAGGTCTCCCTTTTCACGCACCAGGCAGAGGATAAGGTCTCTGTCCAGGTAGTTGAGAATCCTATCCTGGCGATGATGGGCCTTGGGATGTCCCCCGGCTTGGGCGTGGTGATAGGGCTCTGTGTGCACGCTCAACAGTAAAGTACGGGGAGAGAGCCGGATTGCCTAGTAAATCATTGAGTAGGGCCTCGACAGCGTCCTCCATGCGCCCCGTAAAACCGTACTCAGGGACCCCAATTATGCGTAAGTTATTTCTACGAGAGCACGATTCAAGGTCATCGCACTTAGCTCTCACACTCTTCATGTCACGCGACAAGGAGGCGACGGTGTCCTGTAGCACATGGATCTCATCTTCATTAGTGGATATCCAGCTTTCAGCTTCAGTAATTCTGGTGCCTGCCTGATCCACTCAGGTTTTTAGGGAGGCAACGTTTGCATTAATGTCGTCTAATTTCTCGTGGAAGGAGGCAACATTCTTGGCCATGGACTCCATGAGTGTAGTCAGATCGGGGGTCCTCGCCCCAGAGGGAGCATCATTCTCAGGGTCCTCCTGCAAGGATGATGTGTGCCCCGTCTCCGCCCTTGGAACAGACTTGGTAAATGTATCCATGGCTCCCCTCCCAGAGGCCCCCTTGGATCTATTTGGCATTATTTACACAGACTCTGCGACAGTGGGGGGCCACCAGAGCAGTCAATGAGAAAGAATTGGCGGCCAAGGGACTAAGATGTCGAAGAACCATGGGCGCCACACCAGTGGCAGACAGGAAACCAGACTCCAGGAGCAGCAGAGGCGAGGTGGGAGCAGCCAGGTAGCGGGCGTTGGGCCACCCGTGCAGCCAAGTAGGGGAAGGCGCTAACCAACAGTAGCAAGTAGTAGCTATGGCATGAAGGTATTCTCCTACATGTGGTCAGGAGGCACTGTCTGGGGCCAGCTCGCCAGGGTACACCACTCCAGGAGCCCACCAGTCGTCGCAGTAGAAGAATGGGCGCTCCTCTCACAGTATATGTGGAGGCCAACAGGGTCCTCAGGGCATGCAGCAAAGAGGCGGATGAGACTTAGTAGCACCGAGGAACACAGAGTCATCTGATATGGAATTTAGCATGACAGCATGCATCTCCAATGAAGCAGGTGGGCATACAGGTGCCAGTGGGTTTGAGAGAACATGGCCTGCCAGGGTAAATCTATTGCAAAAATCACGTGGGGTCAGTTGGCACACGAGGCCACACACAAGAGTCAAAGGCCCCCACTGCTCACCTGTCCCACAGTCGTTCCCCTGCAGGATCATTGCAACGTTGAGTCCGGATGATGGTGGGCCCAGTTTCAGGAGCAGAGAAGCCCGGTGCGGATCACCTCCCGGGCCCTAGATATCAGTCCGGCCCCCGGGGCCGCCCAGAGCAGCCGGCGCGGATCTGGAGCGCGGGGCCGGGACTGCCGCAGCCGCGGCCACTCCAAGCTGGGGATCAGGAAGGGGGAGGTCAGGGGTGCTCCGTTCGAGGGGCAGAGCGGCCCCAGATGTCGCAGCTACAGCAGGGGGCCCAGTTCGGGGGCAGCCAGGCTCCAGTCCAAGGCCCGCAGTGCCCGCAAGTGAAAGCGGGCCCAGCCCCAGGAATAGTCGGAGCGCGTCTCTGCCCGGCCCAGGCTCCGGACCGCCCCCCCAGGGCCATGCACCGACCCGGAGGCAGGGACACCAGAGGGCGAGGCCACAGTGTTCAGGCCGAGCCCCTATCGAGGAATTCAGCAGATGGGGCCGGCAGACGCATCGCCAGCAGCTACAACAGGCCCCGCCACCGCAGGCAGGCAGGCGTGGGAGGCCAGGCACCTAAAGGGGCCGGGGTGGCACCGTATCTCAGTCCGAGGAGTCCGGATTCAGCCGAAATTCACAGCGAGTGAGCAGGAGGGCATAAGGTACCAGTCCTTAAAGTATCAGAGCATTATGATGCTTTAATCTACAGATATGGCCGGATACTTGTCGATCCCACACAGAGCTTGGAAGCTAGGCAGACATCTTGGGCTGCTCAACACCGCCACCCAAGAGATAGACCTAACTTACAGATGAAAGGTGCAGTCTTCTACAAAGGCGAATGGGTCCAAAGGCTGTAATGTAATGTTCCCAAGAATGCGGTTCTAAAATTGAATTAAATTTGTTCTGCCATATGGGGAAAGCAAGTGAACAGCTTGACTTGGATAGATCAATATAAACCTCCTACTAAAGTTATGAAACCTACACGATTTCCATTGTGTTTCAGAAGCAACAGCACTATGTCTGTGGGGGAAAACCCACAGTACAATATAACTGTTGATCTTCCTGAAATTGAGGGAGGTACTGGTGCTCTCATGGACCTATACTGGGCATTCAGCGAACTGGCATAAACACAATTTTCTGCTGTCCTAGAAAGGTATTTGTTACCTGGCAACACGGCACGCTCCTGTCCCGGAAGTATCTGATGTTACCATCAACGCAATTCACAAGCATCCAATGACTAAGTGAGGAAATAAGGGCTCCAGGCAGCAGTGATGAAGAAACAGTAATTTATTTCATTACAGCGACAGCAGCCTATGAGAGCCGAGTGCCAACATGGCTCTCTCCCTGCAGTCTCTACTGTCTCTCATCCACATTCTTAGAATAACATTCTTAGAACTTAATGAGCTCATAGTGCAGCTCAATGTTTAACTAGGATCTGGTAATACATTTTTATGAACTTGTTTTAACTTACACTTACATCATAACATATCTCATCCCTTATGTGCATACAGCTGTTTACTCCACATAATAATCCTTAAACCAGCCGGGTTTGTTCTTGACTCTATTTGAATGTGTCTCTGCTGCAGACCTTGTTGTCATCCTTGGAGCACTTATCTATGACACTAGAGTCTCTGATACTGTTATTAGCAAATTCACCATTGTCATGTTCACCATTGTCATGTTTATCATGTGCATTGTCCTTCATGCATTCTGGACATTTCACAATTCTGGACATTGACCAACACTCCCCCCTTCTACAATTACTAAATTGTTTCTTACCGCAGATATTTTCTTGGGACCAATGTATTTGCTTTCTACACATTTGGGAGTGAATCTAGGGTTCTTTATGAGAATACAATCTCCCACTTTCCAGGTATTACGTTTGACACTCTTGTCCTCATCAAATCTTTCTTTGTACACATCCTGTGCTTCTTTGATGAGAGTCATAATTCTCTTGCGATCAATGTTGGAACTCTTGGCTAAGTCCATCCACCCTGGACATAGTTTTGTTCCAGGTTGTCTCCCTTTCAATGACATGAACGGAGATACATTTGTAACTGAGTGTGGTGTGGTACAGTAGTTCCATATCATTTCTCTTACTACACCAAACCATCTTAGATTAGAAGCCATGGCCAATTGCAAACCACCCTTTATGAACCTATTGGCTCTCTCAACGAGGCCGTTGGCCCTTGGATGATATTGATATAAAGCAGTTCTAGTGTGTTTGATGCAAAATTTCTTCAAGAAAGTTAACATCCTTTCAGAACAGAATTGTACTCCGTTATCAGTGATTAATTCTGTTGGGAAACCCTCCCTGTAAAACACTTCCTCGAAGAATAACACCATCTCTGCAGTGGTTGCCTCACGCAAAGCCTTCGATTCAATCCATTTGGAATGGTAGTCTACTAACACAACAATGTATTTATACCCATTGTCAAGGTTTTGTAATGGTCCCATCAAATCAACTGCAACTTTTTGCCATGGTTCACTCGGTACTTTGACAGGATTTATTGGTACTTCTCTAACCATCTTGGTCTTGTCACTCTTACCACACTCTCTACAACCCCTAACCCACTTCTCTGCATTGCTGTCAATCCCGGGCCACCAGCAATATTGCCGCAAATATCTCTTTGTTCCTCCCATGCCAAGGTGACCTTGATGTGCTATATTCACTAAATGAGATCTGACTCCACTGGGGGGTATTATCCTATTTCCTTTTATAAGTTTACATCCGTCCTCAGACATACTTAACTTGTCCTTCACACCAAAATATCTGTCAAACTCTTTTCCCACAATATTCGTGTGAGGCCATCCTTCTCTGGTCGCAATTCATAACTTGTTTCAATATTAAATCCTCCTCACCAGCTCTTATCCACATCTCTTTATCAATGGCATCATGCTCAATTTCTGCAATGCTCACATCTTGAAATTCAGGTGCTCCCTCCAATTCACCATCACAAACAGGTAATCTGGATAAACAATCTGGTACCACATTCTCCCTCCCGGGAATGTAACACACCTTGAAATTATAACCCAAGAGTTCTACCATCCACCTCGAAACTCTTGGAGACCCTTTGGCCCACTCAGAACCGTTCATCAATTGAACCAAAGGCTTGTGATCTGATCTGACAATAAAAGGTCGACCCCATAGAAAGTACTTGAAGTGCGTGACTGCCCAAAATACTGCTAGTGCCTCTCTTTCAATGACCGAGTAATTTTTTTCTGCTCCTCTAAGTGGCCTGGATGCAAATGCAATTGTGTATTCAGTTTTACCTGAGTCAAACTGAGTCAAAACTGCTCCTAAGCCAAGGGTACTAGCATCAACTGAAAGCAACGTTTTCCTGCCAAACATGAATCCACTTAAGGATGGGGCCTTGACTATACAATCTTTGATTTGCAAGAATGCTTCCTGACACTCTTTGGACCATGTGTACTTCACGTTCTTTTTTAGTAACTCCCTCAATGGAGATGAGATGGATGCAAAGCCATTCACAAATTTATGGTAATATTCCGCTAGTCCCATGAAAGAACGTAGTTGGTCCTTGTCTTGGGGCTGAGGAGTATTACTAATGCTTTCTATGAGTGACTTTTTGGGAGAAATACCTTCTTTCAAAACTTTGTGTCCAAGATACTCCACTTCCTCAACACTTATTTTACATTTGCTTCTTTGGACCGTTAACCCAGCCTCTTTCAGTCTGCATAGTACTGCCCTAAGTACTCTGTCATGCTCATTACTTGCAAAAATCAGAATGTCATCTTGAAACACCTTAACATTTTCCAACCCTTTTAACACTTCCTCCATCACCTTTTGGAACACAGATGCGGCCGAAGCCAACCCAAATGGCATGCGATTGTATTTATAAGTGCCTTCAGGTGTGATAAAGGCAGTGAGATGTTGCGATTCTCGGGAACGGGGAACTTGGTGATAGGCAGCAGAGAGATCAATGACAGAGAACAATTTGGGTTCGCCAAGAGTGGAGAGTGTCTCGGAAATGTTGGGTAGGGGATGTCTCTCCACCAGAATATTGTGATTAAGACTGCGCAAATCTACATACACTCTTAATTTACCATTATTTTTGGCCACTAAAACAATGGGGGACAAGTACTCTGTGGCCTCAACAGGTTCAATGACACCCTTATCTACTAAGTTATTGAGTTCACTGCGTAGTTGCGCTCTCATGTTTAACGGCACATGTCTCACTTTATGAACAATAGGCTGAGATTCTTTCTTTAGTCTAATATGGTGTTCGAAGTTCTTGAGTCTGCCCAGACCTTCGGTGAAGACCTCTGGGAACTCTCTTGACCACATATCATCAATCTCGGCAATTGTGACAGGCTCAGTGGCGCTAGCTTGCACCCTGACTCTCAACTTCCTTTGTTCCTCCCAACCTAAAAGGGAGGCTACCTTTCTTGCAACCAAAATGTCAGCTATGCATTCTCCACCTCTGTATTGCACACTTGCAGTAAACTGTCCCAGCATTTCAATAGGGGATTCCGCATAGCCGCAGGGCCGAATTCTTGGTGGATCCAGCATTGATTCATCTTTTTTTAAAACATCTTTAAATGTCTCTTTAGAAATGATGGTCCATGGGGAACATGTGTCAACTTTCATGAGTATTTCTTGACCATCAATTACAAAAACATTTGTTGAACCTTTGCTGTCTCCTCCTCCAATGGTCGAAATCTCGAAGACATGTCTGGGGTTGTCTTGCGAGGAGTACACCTCCTGTATGTTGTAAGCTGAGTGAGCACCCTCTTCTTGGTTGTCTCTGGTTTCTAAGAGATTTATTGATGACCTCTAGCATACATTAGCGAAATGTCCTCTGGTCCTACACTTGAAACATTCAGCATTCCTTGCTGGGCACGAAGGGTAATTCGGACCATGCTTGACACTGCCACATCTGGTACACTTCGCACCCCATGTTCCTTTCCTGCTTGTATTGACATTAAGTCACTTCCTGTGATCAACTGCGCACACAGCTTGGGTACTCTGTTTGTCAGACTTCAGTTCATTGACATATTGTGATGTTTGTTCTATGCTTCTGGCTAAGTCCACTGCTTCATCCAACTTCATGTCTTTTGCCAACAATTTCTCCTGTATCCTAATATTATTTGTGCACCTCACTAACTGATCTCTAATTAACGAGTCAGATAGATGTTCGAATTCACAGGAGTGGCTTAATGTTCTTAATGAGGCTATGTACGATTCCACGGATTCTGAGTACTCCTGCGTACGCTGAAAGAACTTGTGTCTCTCGAATGTAACATTTTTCTTAGGCTCAAAATGATCCTTGAGTTGTTTAATCGCAAGGGCATATTCATCTGTGTCCTCCGCTTCACCAGCTTGTGCACTGCCTAACCCATCAAACACTGCACGGCCTTCCACACCAAGATTGTGAAGTAATAATGCCTTTTTGCGTGTTGAGCTGAATCTCTCTCCTCCCATTGCCACCAGGTAGTTTTCAAACATGTCTTTCCACCTGTCCCACCTAACTTGGGGGCGTCCAGGTTCATTCAAAAATGACATTGGCGGAGGTATTGAAGCTGCCATGTCTTACGCGGTAAAAAGGTGCTAAAAAGTGGGCTTGCTGGATGCAACTAATAGACTCTGGATCAGTTCAAGTATGCCCAGTGGATGCACAGACTGAGCAGTCTCAGTGCTGTGCTATGCAGACAAAGGGATCAGTCTTGTATGAGTACAATCCCTTGTGTATGATGTCACAATCCTCCTTACATCAGTCTGAATTGGAACATGATGGCTGCTCATCCACAGAATGGATACATGTCATAATGGCTGGCTCCTGAAACTTGCCAGAACTGCATGGGCAGGTTGCTCAGCAACGATAATGTCAATGCTAGGGATCCTTGAAAGTAAACACTGTTGCTTTGAGACAGAGTCAATACAGTAATGGGGAAGGCAAGATTACCCCCCAGGGGACGCGCCTGCTGACCTGTTGTTCCGCTCCTCCTGACCTTCCTGCAGCGTCCGCTGTCGCACGGGAGTGTGGAATAATGCAGGCCGCGCTATGACGAGACTTCAAAGGAGTAGGGAGACACTGCTGAGAGCCATCATCGTCGCCAAAGAGGAAATAAGGGCTCCAGGCAGCAGTGATGAAGAAACAGTAATTTATTTCATTACAGCGACAGCGGCCCATGGGAGCCGAGTGCCAACATGGCTCTCTCCCTGCAGTCTCTAATGTCTCTCATCCACATTCTTAGAATAACATTCTTAGAACTTAATGAGCTCATAGTGCAGCTCAATGTTTAACTATGATCTGGTAATACATTTTTATGAACTTGTTTTAACTTACACTTACATCATAACACTAAGCCCATTTACGTATTGCACCAGAGAGTTTGCTGTTCTTTGCGCCAGTGTCACTGCCACTGCAGCAACTAGCTGTCTCGAGAATCTGTCAACAGGCTACCCGAACTGCCATAGGACTGCAGACTGTTAAGCCCAGCAGAAATTATTTTTTCCTCCTGTTTTTCTCATGTGGTGCAAGCGATAAACAATGTCAAGTGGCTGAAAATAACAAGGTGGGAGCTATTCAAATGGCCAATGACACAGAATAGATTGAATGGTATTAGGGAAGAACTTCGGGCCATAAGATTTACCAGCAATATAATATTATTCTTCAAGCAAATAGACAATGGCAGATACATTGCTATATGTCCCAACAAAGTATTCCGTTTCAACATGATACTACTACCTGTCATATTAGAGAGTGGAATTCGTCTTTTCAAAGACTGTAAAACCCATAGGAGTTTAGAGCTCACCTTTTGTCAATGGTCCCGGTCTAGCTCAATCTGAAAGTCTTCTTTCTCAAAGTTAGTCTTCAACGTGTACACTAGGCATAGAGTTCCCTCTGTCCTGTGGTGTATTTTTCAACCATGGGTTTATTTATTTTATTTACTTATTTATGTATATAGTGCCACAACAAGCACAGCCGGAGGCATCAGTGCCCTCTGAACAACATACAAACAAAAACATGAATCCCTGATTCATCATTACCATTAGCCATATGTCCAGAAGTCAAAACACAGAAAGTAACAGTTAGGCATTAAACAAATAGATTGGTCTTCAAAGTGTGCTTAAATACTGATAGAGAGTTGTAACCCCTAAGAGATCTTAGGGTAGGAGGTATTCCATAGCTTTGGTGCAGCACTAAAGAAAGTACACTGACTCACAGCAGTACCACCAGTAAACTGGTGTGATTGGAGCAACTGCCAAACAGGCACCTTTGTGTTACTGTCAGGACTCAGAATAAGATGTAAGCTTCCACTGGTAAACAGTTTAACCCTGTTCGTGCCTCTGAGACATGCTCTCTCTACCCACCCATTAAATTATGCGCACTGCGCTATTTTGGACCACTTGTACTTTTCCGATTTCTCCCTTGCTGATCTCGACAAGAAGGCTATTGTAATAGTCTAACATGGCACCAGTTATGGTTCTGGCCACCAGCGTACAGCTATTTTTGCTCAGAAAAGGATGCAGATGCCTCAGAGGTTTAAGATTGGAACTAGCAGCGGAGACCTTATTATTGACCTGTGCTTTCATAGTTTGCTATGAGTCAAGAACAACGCCTACGGGTTTAACCTTTCCTTGCATCGCTATAATGCACCCAGCTACAATAAAGTTGTTATATTCAAGGCTAGGTTTTGCAATAATATGTGTTGTGCCAGTTAGCATCAGCTCCGTTTTTTGTGTCATTAAGCACAATCCCATTGGTAACCATCCATTGTTGAATGAGGGAATATACTTCATTGACCACTACAGTAACCCCTTCAAAATTCCCCTGAAACCAGAATGAGAAACTGCGTGTCGTCAGTGTAGTTGGTGTACATTATTCCTCTTTTGTCCAGAAGCTCAATAGGGGTATGGTAAAGATGTTATACCAGGTAGGGGAGAGGCATGACCCCTGAGGTACACCGTACAGCAGTTTGAACACAGCTGCAGTGTCACTAAAATCCCTAGCAGCTCTGTCGGCAAAGAAAGAAAAGTAGGCAGATTGAGACAATCTTTCGATTAGTAATTCATCATCGACTAAGATGAACGTCGCTGACAGATCAAGAAGCATTAATAGCACAATGTTGCCTTCATCCATCCTGCCTAGTATGTTTGACTTGAGATCCAACAAAGCTGTCTCTATATCATGATCTTGTCTGAATCCAGATTGCTGCATTCCAAGAATGTTATTCTTCATTAAATATTCCTGAATCTGTAAGTAAGCTGCTTGATCTAATACTTTTACAGAAAAGACATGTTTCTAATCCGCATATACTTGGTCATGACATTGGGTACAAGGGAGGGGTGATCCAAGTCTGTTTTATTATGTTGGTACCTGACCCTCAAAAAAGCACCTGTTGATAAATGTGATGATGAGTGTTATTAATGCCAGTGCACATGCTCTTACCACAGCCACCGGGCAACTATCGCCTTTACAGGGAGCATTTTGTTTCTAGGCACTGGCAACACCGGATTTGGTTTGGTTCTCCTCATCAGAAGGCTAACAGAGGAAGGTAAGGGAATGAGCCCTCTGAAGCCAGTGTCCGGCAAAGTCGATGTCCTTTCCTTGGTAATGAACATCATATATCCACACTAGTGGAAGGTGGGATTGGTGATTATGAGAGCAGAAGGGCGGGGAACAGAGGTGGAAGCTTACCAATTGAAATTGGGGTGGAACTAAAGTGCAAGCAAAAACAAAAATGTTATCCAGCATTTTGCCTGCGGGTCCCTGACCTCCACCAGTAGGGCATCACTGGGCACCATGAACATGCTCAGTGTAGCAGCTGAGGCATGCATTTTTTTAGTACATTCCATGGCATGCATGTAGTTTCTGAGCCCAAGTAACAGTAAGCATTTGTATACTTTTTATTGATTCTTCATTTTTTATTGTAATTCTTTTAAGTCATCAAAGGCATCAGTATATTAACAATGACAATCATAATGCAAAGTGCCACATCAAATCTTGTGCCTGGGCAGTGTGGCATTTACCTGTATGCCTTGGTGCTGACACCAAACCAGAAGTCAGTCATCAAGACAGACAGTCTTGTACCAGGACGAAGAGTGCATCGTGAGTTGGCCGATTTTTCAAATACCAATGATAGTACACATAATGTGGATAAAACAGTAAGAATATTGATTTTCCAGTTCTCCACGTTATGGTGCAATAGAGAGCAGAGGCGCCACCAAGGGGTAGCTTAGGGGGTCCACGGCCACCCTTATAAAAACGCTGTCCCCTCCACCGGCCGGCCCGCCTCTTACAGCCAATGCATGCAACTTCACCTGCGCCGGGCGAGATACCCCAAAATTTCCAGTGAACTCATCAGGCCACCCCTTTCAAACATTTCTGGGGGCGCCACTGATAGAGAGCACACATCTCATGTCACACTGCCATTAAAACATTCAGCACCCTTCTTCTGCAATGTTACTTATTTACAGCACAGATGATTTGGAAACACACAGTTTGCATCTCATGTCACTTTGCATCCCAACCCAGACCCTTCCGCTCATGCAACCATCACGTGAATGATCTCACCTTTTCCCTTCTTTTACAGCAGAGCAGATCATTAAAATCTCACTTTAATCTGGTGCCATCATCTTTAGAAGTGCTCTTTTGATGAATCCTACTTAGAGGATGATTGAGTGACACACAGCATAGATTTTCCCCCACTGCTGTGATACCTGCTGATGTCAGAACATCACCTTCACTTTAGTGTCCCACGAAAGTGGTTGTTTACATTGCTACAATTGCTCTGTGCCTGCCACTTCTTAGACACTTTTTACAAATGGCCAATAACTCCCCTATGCACATTCAGCTGCTGCTCCCAGTCTGTGTTAATGGCCTTTTTTTCATACAGTGCACATACAAAGCAACATTGATTGTTCAAAACCATTCAGTCTGTGATTACATCAAACAAACAAACAAACTGTGCTAGGGCGTAGATGTCAGCTGTCATGTCTAAAGACAAGATAAGTACGCAGGCTCATATTGGCAGATTTAAGGGTTGAGCAGATTTGGAGCATGTACCTGCCTACTGTTATGAAGCAGAAACATTCACAGATTAGAACAATGTACATGAAATCTCAAAAACATACTCTAGTTATGGAGAGGTGGTTTCTTGTCACTACCTTACTCAGGAATCAACAACCTTTTTTCTCTATAGATATTTTGATCTTTTGTTATCCCCCTCCCTCTTGCTTTCTATCCACAGCATGTCTCTGTCACTCTATTTCTCCTTTCCCTCTCTCCCTCTCTCTCTCCCTCTCTCTCTCTCTCTCTCTCTCGCTCTATCTCTCTGTAGTGCAATCTTTGACATCCCTGTCAAGCTGTCTCAAACTCTCTCTCCTGTATCTCTGTGTGTCTCTCTCTCTACCTCTCTCTCCCTCACAGTGTACTGCAATATATGTTCATCCACCCCTCTCTATGTTTCTACTGTATTCTCTCTCTTTCCATCTTTCTCTGTCTCTCTCCCACTCTCTGTCTTTCCACTGTAACTGTATGTATGTGTGTCTCTTTCTCCTTTGTAGTTTCCTGCAATGTGTTCTACTACTGGGTGATATTCCAATATAATACATTTTATATTTTTTCTTAGCAGAGCCACCTACTAAGCCCCACAAATGGAGAAGGTGGTATATGATTACATCATAGAGTGGCAGCGCCCCCATCCCAATCCCATCCTGCACTTAGAAACGACTCATTGGTATTAAGTGCATTATAAAAGAACAATTATAATCTGATCCCATTCTTCCTGAGGGATCTAAACATTTGAGCGGGCCAAAGCCGTGACTTTCTAGCATTCACCCTTGACACAGCAAATGATATACAAGTCAACTGTGAGCTGGTTGTTCATCGAAGGCTATTCAGACATCTTTTCTACAGGTAACGCTGCTTTATTTCCAATTTGGACATGATGGAGAAAAATGAGTTAACAGTTCCTAACTTTGAAAATAATGAGTAGAGGACCATCAGAAGGATTAGCGATTAGTGATGTTGATGCCCTTCTATTGTACTCTCTGTCTTCTCCTCGTCCACCCTATCCCTGTAATAACGTTAATGGCACTTTTCTGGACCGTCTCACTCCGAGTCTGCTGGTAGGTGCTGTGAACTACTGGCAATTTTGGAGGCCATATATCCCAACAGAGATGACATTAATTCTTTCATGGTGCACACAATGAGAGCAGAGGAGGACCCTCCCTTTACATACAGCAGGTTAAGGACACGTGCAAGTTAGAGACCGGGGAGGGATCGGACAAAAACATGGTCATTTATTAACGATATGTTATGAAAGGGTCTCCTTTTAGAAGTACAATTAGATTTAAGTAAGGTGGTTGGGATAGAAGGAAAATCATGGCCTGAGATTCAGGCCCACATCACACATTATTGCTGGCAGAAACAGGAAAAGGTTAATGATCAGGCAGAACAAACAGAGAGTGCAGAAGCAAAGTTGGTGCAGAAAAAGCTAGCAAAGCTGAGCATGGAACGTGTGTTGTTAACAAGCACTGCATAAGGACACACTGGACCCAGCCCCACACAGGGATGCATGTAGGGGCCTAGAGATTTTAAAAGAGAAAAAATGTCTATAGGGGCAAAGGGGAAGGTATGGGAAACATGAGGCCCCAACCGTTGCTGTAATATTGGTCCTACGGGAAGATGGGTCATTTTCTATGAGATTGCAGGAGCAAGCCAATCATACCGTTAACTACAATATCCCAGTTTACCAAACTGCCTTTAACCCACAGCCCCAAATTGCCCTATATGCCCCAGGCCCTGTGCAACAACAACCCATGCAAACTGTTGGGATGGAAATGAGCCTATCACACCCCCGCCAGCCGCTTTCAGGTAAGGCGAGCAACATATGAGGTGATGTAGTCTTTAAGGGGGCGCAATACTCATTAGTAGGCCTCATGTAGAGGCACTGTAGCACCAACACTAAATGTGCAGCACTAGAAGACCAAGGGCACATGACTCCATTTTGTATTAGGCCTAAAAAAGGAATATGCTTGCAGAGCCGCACTGTTCACAAACCCTGCTCACTAGGCCCAATCTCATCAAGACGCAGAGCCTTGTTCCCATGGAAGTCCAATTCGCTCTGTCCCTCACATGTTGTGAATATTTAGCATCTTCCAAAGGAATGCCCCCTCCAAGAGCGTGAGACAACATCAGGCTCCTCACTGCATCCATTCATCTCCACTGAATTGCCAGTAGGCCTCCAACCCCCACCAAGACAGTCCGGAGCCAGCCCCCAAACCACAGACCTGATAACCCCACGTTTGCACATCCAATATACGCATGACACCACTGGCCCAGCACAAATCAAGTGTCTCCCGAAGATCTAAGCATGCACAGCTCTATTTCTTCAAGTGTGAAAACACATCTCTTGTAACACGAGGTACAGGGAAGGATACATTAAAGATCAAAACCCAGGGTGCAGACCTTGAGTGTGGGAACTGTGATATCAACAAGGCCTTGAATGTGTGGGTCAGCGTGAATGTATTTTATCCTCCCTTCCCCCTGGCACCATTTCCCGTGCTGCCCAGATGCCTGGCACAATGATATAATAACCAGGCTTAGCATGTTTAGTTTAGAATTAAACAATGTATTAATGTGAGCCCTGACCTTCACCGTGAGGATGAGCCCAGTTGACCCACATAGATCCAGACTGACAGGAAACAACTGACTAATTACAGCCTGGCATCCACTATGGAGCAGGCTCATGTTTAGGGTGCCTCCAATCGGAGGCACCCGTTAATACTGTATGTAATTACAATTGTGGGGATTTTAAGCCCCTGTTTGTAGCAGGACAAGTCAGAGTACTCTCGAGCAGTACAGTGCTTTGCTGATATTTGTATTATGTACAATTAAACCTTTTTATCCTTGCAACGCTATATCCTGGACTATTTCCTAGAGGGTTGTCTTTATTCTAGAGTGTGCATAAAAAGGGACTAGCCTTCAAAACTCAGGCTTTATATTTTACCTAGTCACCTGCTCAACCATGGAATAAGAACATCCTGCCACAGGGCAGAGTCACTCATTCTTCGGGAGCAAAGGTGTTAGGGGGTAATCCTTTCCCACTCCCAGTACCTAAAGTTCACCATCCCAGGACAGCCCACAGGACAGCCAACTGGACAGCCCACAGGGTGCCTTGGCGTGCCCGGTACTTTCAGTAACTTCCGACCCAGAACAGGAACCCTAAGTGGGAGTGGATCAAATGTCCTTTTTGTTAGGCACAGGAGCTACCAAAACCTGCATTAAGGAGGGGACGTTCAAAATTGTCTGACACAATAATGAACACGCAAGGTTTTTCTGGGGCTGTCAAATCTGTTCCTTTTACACAAGACTTACCTGTCACCTGTCACCATAGGCATGTACAAATTATCAGTCCCTTTATTGTATTCACTGGACACCCCTGTTATTATCCTGGGTAGGGACATCGTGAGCAAGATAAACATGACCATTTTATCTTCAGTGGAAGGAATAGTATGCTCCACACCATGCATTTATCAAGCCAGGGCTGCAGCAGCAATACAAGCTTTCTGCAGCCACAGGACACTGAGAAGTGTACCACTTTGTCCAGATGTGTTCCTTTCTGGAGTAACTATCTTGCTAGGTTTGCTGCCAGGGATTAGAAACAGCATGTTGTGCATGTCTGCTGAGTTCTTAGTTAAACAGGAGATACAGCAGGAAATGGCACCAGGTGTAACCATCATTTAAGATTTGTAATCTGTAATCATCAAGACAGATATTCTAATCCTGTATGGTTTGTACGAGGTTGATTTTGAATGGTGACCGGTTTTATGCACTGACCCAACACAGCGATTGAGAGATGTGTCAAATGAATGGCTGTTCAATGACACCAAAAAATGAGGTGGAGATAGTATGTAAAAACTCCATACCCTGCCAGGTAATAGTGGAAAACCGAAAAATACTGCACAACCTGTTATTTGCCCACACATTATCATCACACTTGTAGGAGGATCTAGACAGGGTGTCAAGTCAGTTGTGGACACACAATGCAGGCCTGCTAAAAAGCATAGGGGTGGAACACATTAAACTAAAACCAGGCATAGTTTTGCCCCAAGTGGTACAATACCCCATGTGAAGGGAAGTATATGAAGTCATTTATTCCACCATAGTGGCCTCATGGCAATAGGGCATAATACAGCTATCAAAGTTGCCATGCAACACTGCCATTTATCCTGTGAAAAAAACAAAAGGATCAAAGTGGCTGATGGTGCAGGATTTGCGCCTGTTCAACAACATTGTAGAGACAGATTTCCCAGTGCTCCCCAATCCCACTCCCATCCTGTGTGACATCCCCATGGAAGCCAACTATTTTGCTGTAATAGCCCTCAAAAATGCATTTTCTCTATCCAAAGTCCATGGCACTTACAACCTTTACTTACAGAGGACAGAGGTTTTAAAACACATGTTTGCTCTGAGGGTGTTGTGAGTCCTCTAGTATTTTTAACAGGGAGTTGCAAATGGATCTAGGGAAAACTCAAAGCACAGTGATTCAGTATGTGGATGACCTCCTGGTCTGCAGCACGACAGAAGAGCTATGCAGGAATGATCCAGTAAAACCTTTGACCTTATTGGCAGAGAAGGGTTACATAGTGGACAAGGATGGACTGTGGTATTGTCAGCAAGCATTTGTGTACCTAAAGCAGATAATATCATCGGCAGGCAGGAAAATAACCCCAGAAAGAGCTCAAACTACTACAGCCAAATAGATGCAGCAGTGTTTGAGTTTATGTAACTCTTGTCGAGCATGGATATGTAACTATTCAAGATACACCAAATCCCTACTACAAGGGCTAAAGGAAGCGCAGAAAGCAAAAGGGCTCATTGCTTGGACAGACCAGATGATCAAATCATTTCAGGAGCTCAAAAAGGTGATTCGTACTGTCCCTGTCCTAGCCACACCAGGTTATAAAAAATGGTTATTTTTGTGCTCACATTCTAATGGGCAGATGGTGATAGCAGTCCTCACACAGAACACCTCACTGTGACATAAGCACCTGGCTTTTTTCAGCATTGTTAGTGTGCTGGACCCCATAATGCAGGGACACTTCTCCTGCAAGCAGGATCTGGAAGCAGCAGCATTTTCCATATAGAAATCATCCATTACCATAGGGTGCCCTGTCACCATTTAAGTGAAGCATGCAGTTTTCGCAATCCTAGAAAAATCCACTCTCACAGAGCATCTTAGTATGAGATTATTGTGTAGAATCCCTCTACCCACATCATGAGTTGTCACACTGTTAATCCAGCAACATTTATTTCAGAACCAGTACAGGCAAATTACACAGTACATGATTGCAGTACATATGAGGGCATCACTGACGACAGTGCCCGCTTTAGAGCGGATGCTCTCGAAGAAGGGAAGTTGCTTTTCATCGATGGTTCATTGACGATCCATCGAGCACTGGGGTCAGGCTCACAGGGGCAGCAGTATTTAGCCTTGAATCAGGTTAATACCATATGTTAGCTAAAGTGCTATTGGCCTTGCACGACTTTGTTCAAGCAGCGGAACTTGTGGACCTCATAACTGCATTGGAACTATCCCAAGGATGCCCCACTACCATTTACTCAGATTCAGCTAATTTCACATCAACAGTACACTCTGGCATCTCTGGATGGCAGAGGCGAGGGTTTTAGAAATCAGATGGCATGTCCATGCAGCATGCCACACAACCCTTCAAGTTAATAGATGCATTATGGCTCCCTACAGCAGTTGCAGTAGTAAAATGCACAGCTCACACAAACAGCACAGACCCATTTGCTTATTACAATCGAGAAGCAGACCTAGCAGCAAAGGAAGCAGCATATTTAGAAAAACAAATTGACATAGTGTCCTCTGGGCTATCCTTACAGCAGGTTCCACTCCGCTTCCCCTAGCCAGTTTATCGAGGAAATTCCCCAGCAGGAGAAAGACTTATGGATAAAGAGGGGGTGCTCCATTTTGCCTACAGACCTCCTTTGGAGGCTGAATATTTTAGGGAAACAAGTTATACCCCGAGAATTGCTCACCATTTCTCACGAGCAGTTGCACTTCCCAACACACAGGTCCAAAGAATACTTTGCTGCTGATTTGCAAGAGGAATGGTTTATTCAAAATCTCCATGTGCTTGTTGTTGATTTCATATCAAATTGTATTACTTGCCAAATGCATACCACATGTCGTACTCTCGGAACGCATATGGCAACATTGCCCCTCCCCTATAAAGAAATATGATATTTTCAAATGATGCACTGTTTATCACCCAGAGGCCAACAGAAATGCCAGCGCATGAACGGTTTATTGCAACAGAGACTTGCTAAATTATGTAACACTTTGTGAAAAAGGTGGCTGCATTGTTTGCCACTCGCTCTCCTTGCGCTGCGAAATCAGCCAGGTTATGACCATCACCTTACCCCGCATGAAATTATCACAGGCAGAAGAATGCTGATTCCTCACACACCTGCATGCACAACCTCAGATGCGCATAATTCTGACCAAATGTTAGGGGAAGAGTTCCAGGGGTACCTTAGTGAGCTAACCAAATCTGTCAGGGTTACACCTCTCCAGGTTGGACCCAATTGCAACAATCATGATCCACCTCTAGATGAGTCATTGCCAGCCAATAAGAGTCATCATAGTGCCTGCAAACACAGCTCTTCCCAGGTCAATAGTGTTTTCCTCAGGATATGTCTGCAGAAGTGGAAGGACCCTAAATTAGAAGGACAGTACAAAGTAATCTATGCTACTTCCATATCATCAATGTGTCAGGAAGGAAGCAATGGATTCATTTCAGCAACAACCACAAAGATAAGAGTTCCTTCATCTCCCTCCTGCAGCAAGAGGAGGACGTGGGTGGACTACCAAGGGGTGTATAGCTTTAACAAATCTTTTTCATCCAATGACAATAATGACTTCCTTACATCCATTTTGGGTGACAGGACCTTATTGCCTAACCACGGTATTAGAAGAATACTCACAGACTCAGGCAATATATGCCTTCTTCTGCTGTTCCCTTTTGCATTATATTTAATGTGCTTTGTCTCTCAGCCAATTGGGTCCACTAATGTTCCAAATGATGACAATGTTGAATTACCAGCAAATGCTAATGTTTACATGTGTAGAATTTAGAGGGATATTAATGACCCACGAGTTATCCCAGATAGCATGACAATGTGCACCATAATGCAGAAGATAAAATGTTGTATCATGACATGCAGGCAGTGAAGAAAGATAAATCGTGTGTCCCAGTGAACCCTATGCAGTGGCCACACCCATATAGTTCTTACAGAAAGAAATGCAACCAGATGTAGCACAATGTTTAGTTCATTTGGCTGTATGCAGAGTGTGAGGCACTGTTCAGGCATACAAGGCTCAGATTCATTGGGTGGTAGACAATAAAACAGTATATGATAACAACTATGCAGAAGATAAAATGGTAACAGAGAATATGGGTTGAGTGCACTCATCCAAATGTATCGAAAGAGCGGGCACCTGGCACCTGAGATATGGGAAAAGCAGGTCAAGAAGAATGGGTTCTTTTTAATAACATCCCCCAAAGCTCACTGTTTTAATATTTTTGGTTACAGACACAACATTGTAGGCAAATAGTAGAAACCTGATCATAATTTGTAAGGGTACTGCAGTTAATGCTTCTTCACATATGACAATACCTGCTGATTAATATTGCTCTATTTAAAAAAAGGCATTGTCTATTATGCCTTCAAAATAAATTGTGAGCCCCTTCTTGTAGATTCTACCACACACATCTAAACTGATCCAATGCATTAAGTTGGTCTTGCTTGACAAAGACTCTTTCCTCCCAGATGCTATCCCATTTAAATCGTTCATGTTTGATGGTGGTGTCATACATAAAAGTGCATCTTCAAAGTCTTCAAACATTTCCATCCAGATATTTGTGTTTGCCACCCACTTTTTCATGTTGATGTTGCAGATCATCTGGCATAGCATGTTGAGCATGAACATGGCATACCTATTATAAAATAAATGAGTGCCTTACATAGACATCTAAAATATAGGATAACAACAAAATTGCTACTGAATCTTGAGTTGGGCAGAGTAGAGTTGGTAAGTAGTGTGAGGTAGAGTGGTGAGTGGGATGAAGTACAGAGGGTGAGTGGGATCAGTTACAGTGTATGAGTGAGGCATGTATGGTAAGGTAGAGTGGATGATTAGGATTACATATATTGGGTGAGTACCACAAAGTAGTGTGGATGAGTGGGATGGTGCACAATGGGTGTGTGGAGTGACAAAGAGTGTTTAGGTAGGGTTATGTAAAGTGGGTGAGTAGTGTTAGTTTATGTGTTAAGCAAATTTAGGTAGAGTGGGTGAGTAGGGATATGTAGAGAGGATGAGTAGGGTAAGGAAGAGTGGGGTGAAATCGAGTGGGTAAGTGGAGTGAGAAATAGTGAGTGTATAGGGTGCTTTGAGTGCATAAGTAGGCCAACAGTGAGAAGGGTGAGGTGAGCTGGAGGGTAAGGTGACATAGAGTGTGCAAATATGGTAGATAAACCAAGGTTTTAATTATTAAAGAAACATACCCATACAATTATACTGCACAGCATCATAACTTGCAGTGCTCCACTTCCAGACCAGAGTATGTAAAACACAGCAGAACATGCCTATGCTGACACTGGTCAGATGATCACACTGCCGAATCGTCATTAGTTGCCAGACTGTCCTCTTGCCTTGTTGCAACAGCTTCTCTATTATCTTGCACAGATATCTATAGTGAAGAACAAATATAAAGAATGTTAATGCACAATAATGAAGCCTAAGGTTATTACACTTTCTACAATGAAATCTGGAACACCCTGAATCTAAGTGGTCATGCTTTCAAAATACTCTATAGGACTAATATGACCCTCGCACCACGTCTTCCACTCACTTGCATTTTTGATGGAATCACTCCCAGTCAAACTCTTTCCTCCTCTCTTTAAAAATGTTCACCTCATCATCTATAAATTCAGCTCTGTAGTGTCAATTTGGTATAGTGAAGTACATGTTCTCCCTTAATACTTCTAATTTAGTTATTTTGCAAACATGCCTATAGTGTGTAATCCTAGGTTGCCTAGGTTGAAAATCTACCAAGATATGATGTGAATGTCAGTTCTTTTCATTATTATAATTTCATACATTAATCCCAGTTTGACAAGTTTATCACAATCAAGCTATGATAGGACACATATGTGCAACACTTACCCATACTGATGCTTAATTATCCTCTTGTGTGGGTTCAATTTCGCACTGGTTTATTAATAAAAGGTAGAACACATGAGAGAAATACTAAATGTGAGGCGCTATTGCTGGATTTCTGTAACAGAAATAAGGAATTATGTAAAGCTCCCTCAGCATAGTATGAAAAAAACAAGAGAGCATTTTTATACTCTACAGTTGTAGCTCAGCGACTCAGTGGTCACAATGTCATGAATGATCCGGTTGTTGCGTCTTGTTGGAGTATGGCGGTAAAAAATCTGAAAAGCCACTCAAGCAAGTAAATGTCACAATACTCCGTTGAAGACAAGCGCCAAATTATTTTTAATTATCACTATTTATTCTTAATAGCATAGTGCCCTTTGTGATGACGGGTGTTTCGGCCATAGGCCTTTTTCGAATCAGGGCATAGTCAATTAATTCTTTACTTATTTTGTCAATGTTGAAACAACATCCATACATCATAACACAAGGACATTGGTAATTACATAATCATGTACATTGATGCAACATGCATTAATTATAGGAAAAAGGGGGGGGTGGAAATGGGTTCATAGAGACAAAAGCAAACCAAAAAGATATATCTGCATTAACAAAAGAGAAAATGGAAAATAAAACATTCAAAAAAAGGGGGGGAGATGAATAGTCTAAAACACTGTCAGTGTTTACGTTGTCTTGTCCAATTGCATTAAACAAATCTTATATTTGTATACACTTTATATTAACACCAAAGATTATTTCTTTAGCACGTGTGATATAAAATCTATGTTTGATTATATATTTCATTGGTTATACTCTGTTCATATTGGTCACAAATTACAAGTATTCAACATATGTGGTATATTCGCTATATATTGAAGTCAATCCGGTCCTTTAGCTCTCTTTTTCATCTTTGATTTAATTAAAAGGTAACACTAGCTGATGAGGACGACTCACTTACACAAGAATGAATATATAAGTTCACATCGGTGAGTTGAGCGAGAGCTTACCAGTGGTCTTTGGTGATTCAATTCACTTTGATGAAATTAAATCCCTGCAATAGAATATTATATATCACTATTTCAAGTCTCTAAATAATGTTCCAAAAATTGCAATGAATTAAATTAGATCTGCATATATCAATAAAGGTTAGGGTAACCTGAATTTTCTGAGCGTGGCACTGCGTATTTTAACTCCCTTCAGTTCTTAAAATGACTATTATTGTAAAGTACAGTTAGGATTCTAATTCCACACTAATTCCTTTTAAGGGATATTACATGATCACTCATATGTTGGTATCTGCATGAATTATGCCTGGGTATGATTTATATTGTATCCATTCACTGAAAACGTATTCTACTTCGCATGCGTGCTTCCCTCTTGTGCTTAGTGCAGGTCTTGCTGCTTTTTCTGATTTAACCTCTTTGTTTCTAATATTCCCAATTATTCTCGCAAGGCACACAGTGTATCTTGCTATGATCTCCATATATCTAATTTTGTAATTGCTACGATCACGCTTACCTAGTTTACTGAAGGCTGATCTGTCTTACGATCGGCTCTCTGCTGGTAATGCGAGATGCCAGCACCATTAGACTTATTGTTAAAATGTGATGCCATGGTAACCTCCCAGACATTTCCATCTTCTATTGCCATTGCTCCATTGGAGGGCCATGTTTTGGGATCCAAACACGTATTTCTATGTGTGGAGATATGTGTGTCCCAAGCTAATGATTTATTTATCAGTCTTGCATCTGATTTGAGATGCATGTTTTTAGTGAATATTAACTGATTGAGATATTATTACAATTGCATTTTGCATAAAAGGTAATTGAGTATTTAAAAATAATAAAATATATAAGAAGTCTATAATTGTGAAATTCCGGCTGAGTCACTGTTATTCTATCTATTTAGTAATATAATGTACACACTTTGCCGTTAATTCTGCAATCTTGCCTCTAATTCTGGTGTATATGATTAAATCTAATCATAGCTCCTCAATAATGGTGACGCTGCCGATTGAAAAAGATTGTCCTGTATTGTATATCACATGTTACCTAGCAGCATATCGCATGTGTGTCCCTTAACTACTTCTAATGTTTGAAAATAATATACACGATGAATCATTAATTCTGCAAATTTACCTCTGATATCCTATGCACGACTGGAATTGCTCATGGCTCCTCAGTAATGGCAGCAATGCTAGTGTTTACATCATCCTAGAGTATATTACATATGGTATGATGTAGCATTGCACTAAATTGTACATATATCAGATATGTGTCCCTTGACAATTTCTAATGTTACAAATGCATGAGAAAATTCTTATTATAAAAAGGAAATAATCTGGTTGTCCGTGTTCAGACCTGCTCCAGTCATGTTAAATTTGCATATTAGTCTTGATTCAGCCTGTGTTAGGCTTTTTTCTCTGTCGCCGCCTCTCCTGCCGAGTGTTACCTTCTGTAGCCCAAAGAATCTAATTTCTGTTTTCTTGTCCATTTGATGTTGTTTTTGCCAATGTTGGGCTATTGAAGATTGTGGGTCCTGGCTGCAGATTTTGGATAAATGCTCTATGATCCGGATTCTCAATTCTCTAATAGTACTTACAATGTATAGTTTGTTGCATTGCATATGATACCGTAAACAACACATTTGGTCCAACAGTCAATTGCATCTATTATTCTGTGTTCTTTACCATACATGTCCAAGAAGATGTTTGTTTTGTCATAGGCATTCTTGCACATGGTACATGCACCACACTTCCTGAATACATTGTTGCCCAAGTGTAGCCAAGTTTTAGCTGCTATAGGTATCTCTCTGAGCAAAAATGATAGGCTCAATTTATTTTTGATTGTGTTTGCTTGTCTGTAAATAATGGATGGTTTTCCTTCAACATAATTCCATATATGTTCATCTAAATTCAGTAATTACCAATGTTTCTTTAGGACCTTTTTGATTGCATAGAAGTCCCTAATGTATTGTGTTATGAATCCAATTTTATCTCGGGAGCTGTCTTGTTGTTTATTCTGTTCTTTTCCTTTTAGTGTCTGTTCTTGCGAGAGTCCACACACTTTTTGGTATGTCTTGTTAATGCATTGCTTGGTGTATCCTCTTTGGTAAAATCTCTTGTGTAAGAGCTTACACTCTTGATTAAAAGTGTCTTGACTCTGGCAATTCTGACGTGCCCTTATGAATTCTCCAGTAGGTATGTTTGGTATCGTTTGTTCAAAATGACAGCTTGATGCATGCAAAGTTGAGTTCACCTCTGTTTCTTTTTTGTAAGTCCAGGTTTCCAATTTCTCACCATTTGTGTGTATTGTTAAGTCTAAAAAGTTGATTTGATGTTCAACACAAGTGCCTGTAAACTGTATCCCAAGTTGGTTGTTGTTTATTCTCTCGGTAAATTGGTCAAATTCCTTTTTGGATCCTCTCCATATTAGGGAAACATCCTCTATAAATCTGATCCAGTGTACCATTTTCGTTGAATATTCCTCATCTGTGTATGTGATCTTGTCTTCAAAAAGGCCCATAAATAGGTTGGCCAGGGCTGGGGCATATTTTGTGCCAATAGTGACACCCTTCGTTTGTTGATAAAATATGTCATCAAACATGAATATGTTAAAATCAAAGATTACTTGAAGCCTCTCCTTGATCCTTTCGATTTGTTGGTAAAATGATGCTGATTATTTTCTGAAAGATTATTGAATTGTATCAATCGCCAGGTCATGTTTTATGGATGTATATAGAGCTTTAACAACTAAGATGGCCAGAAGATAGTCACTTTTCCATTCCACATTTCTGAGTTTTTTAAGTGTTTCTGTTGTATCTTTGACATACTATTTAAGTTGACTGGCCCTAGGTCATAGGATTTATTCTAAGTATTCCGAAATTCCTTGGGTTGCGCAATGTATCTCGCTTAGGATTGGGCGGCCATGAGGTATTTTTTCAAATGTTTTATGTATTTGGGGAGGAAATACATTGTTGGAATTGTAGGCTTTTTGATGGTCATAAAGGCCCTCTTGTCATCCGTGATCAATCCCTTCCTATGCCATCCCAAGATGTAGTCTTCTACTTTTCTGATGATGGTGTTTCTAGGATTTACTGCTAGGATTCTATAGCTATCTGGTGTCTTAAGGTGATTATTGGCCTATATTGCCTCCCTTACCTGCCTCTTTAATTACTATTGTTGTGCCCCTCAGCATAGTGCTAAACTCTTGGCTCATGCATTTAGATGTTGTTTGCCTCATATATTCTTGCATTCCAGGGACAGCAGGAATGCAGGTAGCAGACAGAACAGTTCATCAAACATTGGAATGCACAAACAATAGCGTTATGGTCTTCTTTAGAATGAGGGCCTTTAAATTGGTTAGATGTTTAGAAGAAGGCCGACACAAGGTGTGTTAAAATCTGAAGTCTATTTGTTTATTTGTTATATCAAATAGCAAATTAAATACAGCCACCTAATCTAGGTGCCTTGATCAAAGCCAAAGGAGCATTTCCAGACTGGAAAGACAGAAATATCACATGGGAAAAGGTGAAAACTCCTTACATGTGTCAAAAGGCAGTACTAAGCACTCTGCAAGATTTGAACCTCTTTATGCTATTGGTGTGCCGTCCTCCAACAGTAACACATACATACATTGAAATAAGGAGATGAAAAAGAAGAAATAGAGGTTCAAACGTGTATTAACCATCTCCTATTAACCTTCTCAACATTCAGAAAATACATGCATGTCTTACTCATCACTGTATGAAAACTAATCTGCAGCCTTGTGCTCAGCAAACATGACTATTGCTCAAGCAAACTCTGTGACCTTCCTCACTATTCCTTCCTCCCTGTACACAAAGTCCTCAAATTCACTACCCACACTCTTTACAATTGATTTGGATCCTTCCCCACTTCTACCTACCGGCACCATGGTGGTTGGCTATCTATGCGCAACCGCTCCCTATTTCCCCAACTCTACAAAAGCTATCAATGGTCTTGTTCGTCAGTAAAACTCTGATTGTATATCTGTCTACTCACCATCTTGTCCCCACTGTTCCTCTTCTTCACTTATTCTGGCTGCTTCATTCAACATGAGGAGGCACAAATATAGGGGTCCCAATATTGCTGAAATTCAGTTAGACTTGAATGGGGAAACATTTTGCCTGTGGCTACAGCCTGAACTACTGAACAGATTTGCAGCAAACATTCACTAGGAGCAAATTCCTTACCCAAAAGTGTGCATTTGCAACTATGGTGTCATTTTGTCCATTGGACTTTTTTTTTAAATGTGGAAAGAATAGGTACAATATAGTTAGTGACATTTCTGTTCGGTCTTCAGAATCATTTGCTGACTTGTTGGCCATAGATGCATCTGGACCAATTGGACTGCCATGTAATGTTTGTGGAAGAGACCGCTGAATGGTTAACTATAGAACGAGGGGTGCACCACATTTTGAAATCAGTTGTGATGTGTGGGTAGGAAGGTGCATAATATATGTTTTATTGAGAAAAAAAGCATCATGCCTTGTGTGGTGTTTGTAGTTTCACCTTTATGATCTCAGACTCCATCATATGTTCTGTGAGTTTGTTGGTGTATGCAGACCACATTGCAACTGTGGTGGTAGCCTCATGAAACACGTGCAGTTATTTAATGAACATTGACTGTTATATATGTCAGATTGGGTTTTGTGTTAATTAGAGATATGTAAAACTGACCCTGAGGTCCCATTTTGTTAAGGCAAGTGAACAGTTGGCCTCTGGAAATGGCCATGCACTGGACAATCTGGACACTGGCCATCAGCATGAGGGACTGTCTATGTAACTGTAGTTGGTACTGGACCTGGTCTGTTGCAAGAGCCAATGTCTATCTGTAATGCTTGTTTGGGTTTGAAGCATCCCAAAAGGCCATAAAATAGGGATTGTGAAAACTAGCCATAGCTGTAAGCAATAGGTAGTGGTGAGGATGTTTGGGGCATTCAGTCATGCTTCCAGAATTCTCGACACTGGCAATCACCATGAGGTTCCGTCTATGGGGTTAATGTTTCCCCTTGGAACTGTGAATAGTGGGCATGTCTGCAAACCCTGGACAGTGTTGAATGATCCATTAATTACTGTCCATGGCGATGACAGACCATTTATGGGATTGGGCCAGCACGCTGCAAGGGCACATTTCTTCTCTGAGATGCTAAGCGGGGTCTGGAACATGCATACAAGATATGCCACAGGGAGTATAGTCATTGGCCATGGCTGCAAGCCTCAGACAATGATGAACTTTTCCTGTGGTCATAGTTATGCCTGTGTCTGGCCATAGAAGTAACCCATGGACAGTGGTGAATTGTCCAATCAGGGGCTTACATTGGAGCAAGCTGCAAGCTAGGTGAAATTGTCAATCTGGCCACTTGCCATGACCATGAGATTTCAAGTTGTTCTCCTATGTTTTGAAATGATTTTAAATTACTGCTGTATGAGGGCAATACTGTTGGAGACTTATGAGAAATTAGAGCACTGCATCAGGAAAGGATTTCTCAAGACCTGCGTCATGTGCATACATTAATTAAATCAATTCAAACTCTGAGTTGATTTGATGATACATGCATGCAGGATAAATGGGGGCTACTATGGGTTCTTAAGGCAAGCAATGTATCATTAGCTGCTGATAGAAGAACAGTAGGAACTACATAAATCTAATTACCCTTAGAAAGAGAGAGTATAAGGATGCATGTGTATTGTTTGAAAAAGCTGCCCAATGTGTTTGTGGTAGTTTTATTTGCTCACATTTTTACAACAAAATGCAGGGGGAGCCCTACTACACTTCACCATCCCCCAAACCCAAAAATATTGCTTAATCCCAACCCACCATCTACATGTTGGTGGTAAAAATCAAGAAGAATGAAGAATGAGCAAAATACATTCAAGCAGTTTTTGGCTGAGCAATAGACCCAATACCGGTCAATATCAAGCACTCTGACATTCTCTGAGCATTTTAGGCAATTGTCACAAGGGTTGGACTGAATGCCACCATTTGCCATGATCATTTCCCTCCAATATATTTGACATTAGGGATATGGGTATGACCAAGATGGTTAATAGAAGAATGTGTTTTGTTCATACACTGCAGAGGTGGGCATATCTTTTAAAAACCAGGGTGTCACTCTGGCAATTCTTATACTGAAAATGGGAATCTTCTGGGCCTGATGGCATACTTCCCAATGAGTCTAAGTGTGTGCCACTTATCTGGAATCCATTTCTCACAAATGTGTTTAATCCCATCACATTTTGATGAAAGATTCCTTCCTCATGGACAAAGGCTGTAATATTTCCTGTGTTTAAGAAAGGGATAATCAGATCCAAAATTTCACCAACTGATTTCCCTTTTTAGAGATGTATGCCAAACATTTTGACAGGATGTTTCAAGGAAGTCTGAGTGAGCAGCTGAAAACAATGTCATAGCGCCTTCGAAACTGGGTTTCCAATGGAGGCATAACACTATTGATCAATGCTTGGAAATACACTTGTTAATGACAAACCCTTGTGTCATACAAAAGGAGAAACTCTTTCTAGCTTTCCTAGATAGTAGTTATGCATTTGACATGGTTCCCAAGAATAAACTTTGAGAGGTTCTTCTATAGATGGATGTCACAATCGGCCTACTTAAGTCTATTATGATGTGGCTGGCAGATCTATCTCCTCCTTCAGTGCCAAGCACAATGTGCATCAAGCTTGTGTCCTTGCTCCGTTGCTTTTTATACTTTATGTAAACCGGGTGGATACCCTGCTGTGAAACAGAACATACAAGATTAAAGTAAGGACACTTCCGATATTGATATGTGCACAGGGTGTGATAGGCAAAGCTGGCACTAGAGAAAGTAATAGGTCATTTTTGGGGATTTGGTGCGGAAAATTATTGGTTATCATTCCTGATTAAATCAAAATAATGAATTAGAACAGGTGAAAACATTTCATAATCTTGGTGTATATGTTTTGGAAAATGCATCTTGTTGCACCAAAGAACACCTAAAGATTATTCAATCTTCATAAACATGTATTTCTCTGTATGGCAGTTTGTGGAGTACTTCCTTTAAGAGTGTCATACAGATTTACAAGGCCAAAGGTGTGAAATGGTGCTGATGCGTGAGACCTTACTGTAGGAAGCAGATTTGTTGATATTGAACATTGTTTTTTTAAAAAAAGATTCTTGAGGTTCCCTGATTGATGCCAACTAATATTGTTCACGAAATGACCAGCTGGGCCTCTTTTGAGATAATGTTTTCCTTTTCTTGGACACAACTCTGTCTGGCAAACGATCAGTCACCTTCTAGGGCCTCCCATATCATGCAACTAACAAAATCATGCGATTCACCAACATGATGACAAATGTGTAGCTGCTGTAGAATGAGGGCTATTTCTTTACACCTACAACATTTCCACGTAATGGAAAGCACATTCCCAAACCATCTGTGGTATACGAGGTCTGGAATATCTCGGGTCTGAGGTAAAATCATAGCCATCAATGTGTGTGTTGTCTGGATTTTACGATTTGGATAGGTCCTACCCATACGTTAATATAGTTACTGTTTTGAACTGGTCATGGCCCTAGCAAAAGGTATGGGTAAAAATGATCTGAGTGAAACTACTAAAGAGACTGAAGTAAAAATAGGTTAGTGGAACACTAGGGTATTTGCCCATTTATGTAATCAGTGGGAACAGGTTCTGGTTGCTTGTGATGTATTAATGTTTCAAGACACATGGCTTATCCAAAAACCCTTTTTGGATGGTTTTTATTAAATCCGGTGATAAAGGGCCCAAGGGGAAGACCATCTTCATGGCTTTTTATGGTAGTGCGAAATGGGACAGCCCTGAGGTTACTGGAATGGAAACCACAAAATCATTTTGCTCAGTTGGTGAAACTGATTTGGTATACAACTATGTATTCTGACCTAAAAACATTTGCACTGGTTAATGTGTACTGGAATCCATTAGGTATAGCAAAGGATGTTTTTTTCAATTGTATTTGTGTGGGAGTGAGGGGTCGTTTAGGCCCCCTCATACATTCAGCACAATGTAAAACACTTGCTCGTACAATAATGGGAGACGCTTCCATTTGCTGGCATGCACACTAGCAGGTTCATTGGCAGTGGCAGAGGTGAGGTTATTGTGCGGGTCACTTGGCTTCCATTTTGTGTACCCTCGACTCCATCTTTTGACTAAGCCACACTGCGATAATAGGAAACGGCTCCTCTCTCCTCTGCAGCACCGAGCACACAGCGCTCATGGCCCCCACTTTTTCTCTCTGTGCTTGAAAGTTTTGCAGCTCCGTTCTCACGGATGAGCTGTAGATAATTGCAACAAATACACCAATGTAACATTTCACTCTTCCTCTCAGATCATTGTCCTATGTGTGAACCGGCTCGAACCATGCCTTGTACCCCATCCATCTCCACAAACCTGCCGGTGCCCTCTTACCCCTTCTGTTGGAAAATTACTGCCACTACAACCCTGTGTCCCTGCAAGGTATTCACTTGATGTACCAGCCGCGTAACCCCACTGTGAATCCCACCGTAGTGTGCCCCCAACTAATACCAGACCTCTGTCACAGTATATTGCACCCTAGAACTAACAAATGTCAGAATGTGTTATAGCCTCTTTGATGCTCCTGGACCCACCCCACAGCCAATGTTATCTTACTGACTAGGATCCTAAGCCCGGTACTTCATACAAGCCCCAATGTATAATGCTGTGATTATATGTGCGCAATTTATAGATCTATGATGATATGCTCAAAGGAGCTGTAGTGACCATTATTTAGTGCATGTGTAATGGTAGTATCTCATGTTAGCGTAGTTAGGGCTTACGCTACCGCACCGTGACTTGACCCTCACCCCTCTTGAAAGCTTGCAATCAGACCATGTGATGTTCACCCTCCCGCCAACTGGGCAACCAATTCGGACAAAGCAGTGCCTACTCAGATATATGTATCTATATTGTCCATCCAATCCTGCGCTGGTCTAGTACCTTATATTAGTTGCGTCATCTATGACGCTGTTTTACTTTATATTGTCATGCAATTTTAATGTTTGCCGGAGTGCTCTCGGGCAGCAGAGTTCTCTGGATGCCAATTTTATATAAATGAAACTTAACTCTTGCAGCCTGTTCTCTTAGTCTCATTCCCCATTGGGGTGAGTCTCATTTATTGGTATTGCACTTCTTAGACGGAGAGTGGGCCTATATATTCTGTGATCCCCAGAACGTGATTGGGACAGGTGCCCCGAGGCCCTGTGCCGTGCAGCGGGTTCCTGGACGCCCCCAGCAAAACCATCGACTCCGCGTTTGCGCACACAAACAAGAGGTTCCACATGTTCACATTTTCCAAATACCCAACTAAAACTGCTCGCCAAGGCGGGACACAGCTTGGTTGGGTGCAGACCAGATTGTGGATAGACCGCGAACGGAGGCTCTCGGACCACCCTCGTGAACACGTGAGTACTGGTTGCAAGACTCTCACGGGAGGAAGGAAAAATTGGGAAAGGGGTATAACACAGTAAAAGAGATACAACAGGGAAAGATAAAAACAGAAACTAAGGCTATAGTTAGGGTCTGTGTGATTGTGACTGAGGCTTTTTCTTATCTATTCTTTATATGGCCATTACATTGTTGTGGAAATAGAGATAAAAAGAGTATGGGATCCTAGCTCCGGAGGGGAGTAGAAGGTGGCGCCACATCTCATTGTCTTGAGCAGTGCAGGGAATAAGTGGAGATAAAGAGGAAAGAAAAGTAGGAGTCTCATATATCTAGTAGACTCAGAGTAGTAATTTAGAATTTTCTTTTTCCGTGTGAGCAGAATTCTTGGAGAAGTAGAGGAAAGGAGCACAGAGGTGGGGAGTGTCTGAGAAAATAAGAACGATGGACAATAAACTAAAGTATTTGAAAAGAGGGGGTACAAGAGAAAGGGAGGATATGTTACATTTTCAATGTGCTAAAGTTTTTCGTCAATGTGTGGATGTTTTTTTCAAGTTGGTTTGTCAGTAAGTACATATGTATCTGTGCATGCACCAAAATAAGGTCTCATGAGAAATATTGACACATTATTAGTGATTTACATTGCTAAACAATTTGTGATTCCTGCAAAAGGGTGTAAGTAAAAGAGGTTGTGATATCTTCTGATGTGGACAGTGAAATAAGATTGAACAGAGGTGTCAAAGGAAGGAGGTCACTCGGTAATTGACATTGTATAATTTTACCCAGAGGAAAAAAGTGAATATAAGTAAGAGCAAGAGATACAGTATTATGGGAGGGACTACACCCTTAGCACATATCTGTCAACACCTTCCTTTGTATAGTGAAAAAATCCCAAAACTTCATGATCAGTGGGTGTTGGAAATAAAAGGAGAGGGTGTATCACCTATATAGCCGGAAGGAGGGTCTTTTGAGAAATGAGTATTGGATCTAGTATCAACACATCTGCTAGCCAAATATATAGGAAAGCAATTGCAGAACAGAAGGGAAGTACTAGATTTATGGCGAATGTTCGAAGAGGTAGCGCCTAGCGGTAAGGTAAGTAAAGACACAGTAACCGAGAAAGAGAATGTCCCGGAGGGAGGAGAGGGTGCTACAGGAGAAGAATGCACAATAAAAACGAAAGAGAATGATCTCACTAGAATTTACCTGTTGTTGACAAGACCTGCAGTGGGATACAGTGAACCCCTGTATGTGCCAGCGCCCGCCTCACCAGCTACCCCGGCAACAGCATCAGCCACCGCCCCGCTACCATACGGAACTGGCGGATTATATGGGCCAACTAGTGCCCCTCCACTAAACTTAGCACGGCTAACAGGAGTCTTAGACAGACAGCTCGCACATGCACAGATGGAAATGATGCGATTAAGAGCCTTGTGTGACAGGGGTAAGATTTTGCCAGGGGAGGGGAAGTACCACCATTGACAGCAGTTGACCTCACCCCTGCACCAAGCATCGCTGAGGAATCTACACCATCCCCACCACCGCCGGCGCCAATACCAAAAGGGCAGGAGCAAGAGTGGCAATCAGGAGAGTTCCTATTCCATTTAAATGGCAAACCCGTAACAATAATAAGTCCAATGACCCCAGACAGCCAAAGAGGGGAGGGACAAGGAGAAAGGGAGTCAGAAGGGGAGATAGAGGAAGTATGGAGTGACCAAGATGAGTATGAGGAGGGGTGGCAGCAGTGGGGTGTCCTCTGCCATTCCCATTCAACCAAGAGGATGAAAGAGCCACACCAAGGTGGCAAGGGAGGCTAAGGCAAAGAGTAGGGAACATGCCGGTAAGTAAAACAAAAAAGGGAACCGTAAGTAAAAAAGGAGGAAAAACAAAGCAACAAATTCCACTGATACACAAGGGATCGGGGAGGCCTCACTACATCCCATGGGCACAGATGGACAAGAATAACCTATTGAAACTTGTCCCTCCACTTTCGGGTGGGGTGGGGAAGTGGATACATGCCTTTGAGAAAAATACAGCAGGAGTGCCCATAGGAGACGTAACAAGTTTACCAGTGTCCACAGTGGGTGATCAAGCAGACGCAGTTTGGGTGAAGGCAGGCTTGCCGGGAGTTAAAATGAACTGTGACCGCCATGATGGGTCACCATTCAATAACGTCAGAGCACAAGTATGGGATGCATGGCGGAGAATGTTTCCAGATACTCCAGATTTACACTTAGTGATGCAATGCACTATGGGAGAGGAGGAGGAGCCTACGCAATTCATCCTTCAGGTGCAAGACCTGTGGAGATCTGAAACGGGCACGGCGTGGGACTAATCTACCGCCTTGTTCTACTTTATAATTAAAAAAGGGCTCCCGAAGGAGGTACAGAAGGCCTTGGACAAAATATATGGGATAGACACCAAAGGCTGGCCAGAGATTCCGAGTATAATTGTGCACCATTGTAGGAGGATCAAAGAAAGAGAAAGAGAGATAGTACAGAGAAGATTGGCAGACAAAGAAAAGCTAGTACAAAATTAATTAGTGAGGGTCGCGGCAATGAACATAACAGCATCCACTGACAGACAGGGGTAAGGAGAGGAGGGGATAAAAAATACACCAGCAAGGATGGCCGCAACGGGGTGCAAATGGACAGGAGCAATGGGATGGAGAGGAACAGTACGGAGGGCCCCAGTGGCAAGGAAGGCCCGCAAGAGGATGAGGTGGGTACCAAGGATCAAGAGGGGGATTTGAAGGAATGGGAAATAGAGGATTTGGAGGCCAGGGATGAGGGAAGGACCACAAGGGTCATGTTGGAGTTGCGGGAGGCAGTCTCTATGGGTTACCTATAGGAGGGAATGGGCAGAACGAACAATACTATAATGAGCCACAGCAGAGGGAACCACAAATGCAACAAAGACAACAATCACAGCAGAGAAGTATGCAGCAACAAATGGCAAGGCAGAACACTATGGGTAATGCCAACACTAACATTTTTGCAACGTCTGCAAATGGCACTCCAGCACCTTTTCTTGGCGCAGTGGTAGTGGGGGGCAATGTATTATCTGTTCCAGGAACGGAGACAACCCACAGAAAGCCCTTGCGTGTCCAATACTATCCACTACCCCATGTGTAGAAGAGGAACTACTAGACCACTAGTGGGGGTGGAGATAGGCAACAAACAGTTCATCTTTATCACGGGAGCTGAAAAATTGTTTCTCATGGAAGGCCGGTTCCTGCTCTCGGGAAAACATTTGGAAACGCAAGGGTTCTCTGGGGCTATTTTAAAAGTTCCTTACACAAAAGATCTTGACATAACGGTAGGGGAAAAAACCGTGGGAGCACCTTTACTATATCACGAAGACTCGCCAATACATTTGTTTGGAAGAGACCTCCTGAGTAAATTGAATGTGACCATTCCATTTCCTTTACCGAGCGAGGGATAGTGTGCTCCACCCCAGGAGTGTGCCCAATAAGAGGAATTAGCATTGTGACCAACGGAATTGCGTTAAGAGGGGTGCCCACAGACATGGACATGTTCATATATAGGATCCGAGTACTCGCCACAGTGGTACCAGAGATAACAAGAAAGGAATGGAAAGTGCCCTCAGATTATGTCTTCCACCCAATTGTGAATACAGATGTCGTACCAGGCACCATTTTGTCTATAGACCTGGAAGGGGTACAGGTTTCAAGTAAATGTATTGCGGTAATAGGACTGGAAACACATGGATGTGAATGGAGAACAGTATTATGCATAGGCTCAAATATAATGTTGTGCGATTTACCTGATGAGGAAGTGTTCACTGACAATGAGAGTGATGGGGAAATAATAATGGAGATAAGTGTGCCATGTGACATCATGATCCAACACAGGGAAATACATAACCCCCTCATGGCTAGTGTCAATGTGCCACCGACCAGATTAGAAGAAGACATGGAAAAAGTCCTGCCAGAAATATGGACCACAGGCCCCCATGATGTAGGGCTCTTACAAGTGGTCACGCCCTTCAAAATAAAACTGAAGCCAGGCGCAATACCACCTAGAGTAAAACAATACCCACTATCAAGGGAGGCAGAGGAAGAGATAGGAGAAATAATAAATGCATTACTACAACAAGGGATAATAGTGTCATCCACTTCACCATGCAACACAGTGATTTTTCTAATCAAGAAAGCAGGGGGTGGGGCTTGGAGAATGATCCAGGACCTACGACCACTTAATAACATCATACAGAAGTAGTTTCCATTAGTGCCTAACCCTGCATCCATTTTGTGTAGTATACCCAAAGATGCCACCTGCTTCACAATAGTGGATTTAAAGAACACCTTTTTCTCGATACCACTTGACACAAGCTGTCAGTACCTCACAGCGTTCACGCTAGGGGGGAACAGATATGAACATTGTAGATTGCCCCAGGGATATTGTGAAAGCCCAAGCATTGTCAATAGAATCTTGCACGAAGATCTTGGCAACATTGATGTAGAAAGCACAATAATACAGTACGTAGACGATTTACTGGTCTGCAGTAAAAGTGAAGAACAGTGCAGGGCCGATTCAATAACATTGCTAAATTTACTAGCCACAAAAGGATACAAGGTGGAAAAAGGTAAGCTGCAATATTGCCTAGCAGAGGTGCTCTATTTAGGACAGCTAATTTCAAAGGATGGAATGAGAATTTCACCAGATAGAGCAGCAGCAATACGCCACCTGACGATACCAAAAACAGTGAAAGAAATGCAAAATGTTCTCGGCATCTGCAATTACTACCATGCCTGGATACTTGATTATGCATCATACACGCGCCCTCTGTTACATGCCCTGAAGGAAGCACAAAAGAATAATGTTCCAGACGAGATGATGACATAATATTTCAAATTAAAAGAGCTTATTGCACACGCACCAGTTCTAGCAAACCCTGACTATGATCAGGAGTTTTACCTGTTTTCCCACTGCTATGGCATTTTAATGACTGCAGTTTTGAGCCAGAAAATATCATTAGGTCACAAGCCATTGGCCTACTATAGTGGTACATTAGATTCAGTGATGCAGGGCCACTTTGCATGCGAACAAGCTCTCGCTGCAGCGGCCTTCACACTAGAAAAAAGCACCACCATCATGATGGGATGCTCAGTGACACTTTACGCAGAACACTCACTCTTTGCGATTTTTTAACGTTCAAAGTCTACATTAACAACACAGAGGGCAACAGCCTATGAAATTATAATATCAAGCCCAAACCTTCATGTGGTGAGAAGCAAGACAGTATACCCAGCTATATTCATTACTGAACCATGTACAGTTGAGGACATGCAGGCACATGATTGCGCTACATATGAGGGGGAGGAAGATGATATTCCCAAGACAAGCAAAAATGCATTACAGGAGGTGGAGATATACTTACATATATAGGTCAGCATCAATAGACAGCGAGACAGTAGAAAAGCATGTAGGGGCGACAGTTCTAAGAATGGAAGAAGAAGGGTATGAGATTATTGTGCAGAAAGGCCTCCCCTCTCATTACTCGGCTCAAGCAGCAGAACTGACCACGCTAATTGAAGCGCTGCACACAGCAAAAGGATGTGCTGTCACAAAATACTCTGACTCAGCATATGCCAACACAACAGTGCATTCAGGGTTGTCACGATGGTGACAAAGAGGGTTTCAAAAGACAGATGGTTCACCAGTACAACATGCAGCCCTACTAAACAAACTGATAGAAGCACTAGCAGAACCATCAGTGGTAGCGCTGGTGAAGTGCCAAGCACATACCAACAACAGGGATGCAATCTCATTGGGAGACACAGTGGAAGACGCCGCAGCGAAAGAAGCTGTCTATTTCAATATTCCACAAGCAATACAGTGCATTGTTAAAATGCCCAGTGCCAACACACAAGAGGAGGGATACAGGCATACACCAGTTGCCCAAATAATAGAGCTCCAAAAACGTGCACCTACCAAAGAACAAGAGTTGTGGGGGAAGAGAGGTTGTAAACAATCCCCGACAGATCTAATATGGAGACAGGAACTAACAGGGAAGGTAGTAATGCCAGTGGAGTTGTTAGAAATAGCATTTAACTAAACAACACATTGCAGCTGAGATACAGGAACATTAGTTTGTTCTAAATTTGCAGGAACATTTGTCAAAATTCACAGTAGAATGCACAACATGCCCGACATACAGTTCAGGAATTACCCTAAAGATGTTGCCCAGAACGTTACTGCGTCCTGTGGGCCCTTTTAGAGAGCTCCACATTGACTATGCAAATATGGGAGAAAGATGTAACGGAGCGAGATATCTGATTGTGATAGTTTGCCCTTCTCCAGGTGGGTGGAAGCTATACCATGCCCCCAGCCGGACGCAAAGTGTGCTGCACATTTCCTGGTGCGGGAGGTTTTCTCAAGGTAGGGCATATGTGACGTAATAAGATCAGATAATGGTACTAGTTTTGTTAACAATCTATTCAAAGAAGTGACCACCCTACTGGGCGGTAAGCACAAATTATGTTCGATTTATCACCCAATGGCTAACAGGGTGGTAGAAAAAATCAACGGCCTGATCAATAGCAAATTATCCAAGCGGTAACCCACCTATTGTTATAGGTCAATACTACACAAGTTGGTAGTGTGACTGAGCATCCAGACTTATCTCAAGAGGGGTAAATGTGAGCTGTAGTGCTGTAGCATCGAAATTCACAAATACAAGTATTCAAATAACTTATGTTCAAGGTTTTCTAGTAAAATTATTATTTATTTAACAGTCAGTTTTAAATAAGCATTCTTTAGAAACTTTGCCCAGCAATATTAGTTAAAGGCCAATGTATCACCTATGAGGGACCGTTAGAATCAAAGTCAATGGGTCAGAGGAGTCTGCAGGGAGCCAAGGCAGGCCCCCAAAGTCAATTTGGAGCAAAGCCTATGGAGCTGAGGCTCTTCTTAGATAGCAAAAAAGTCTTGCACCAAGTTAGAAAGTTTGTGGTAGAAAATCAATGCTGGGCCACAAGCTGTTACACTTGTGAAAATGTAGAGCTAGAATAACTCTACAAGGGCAGCTACTGCAAATCTCATCTGAGACAGCAAGCTAGATACAAAGAGGTAAGTACCCTTTAGTCAGAACAGTACATTAGGTTAGAACAAGAGGATCCAGCTGGCTTATTTCCTGGTTGCAGATTTGCAGATCATGTGTGCCTAAGCCTCAGTCATGGGAACAGCAGTTTGGATGTCAGCAGCATGTTAAGGCTTTTTTCAGTTCAGCAGCAGTTTGTGGTTTCAGCTACTGGCACATAGCACCATCGCATATCTTGGACACTTGATGGGCTTCCTTCACTCCCTGAGTCCAGCACTCTGGTGAGGTGAATCGAATTTGGGTTGTCCTACTTCAGAAGGGTCCTCAGGATCTTCCTGGAGCTTCAGTCTGGCTTAAAGACGTTGCACTCAACTATGGATTGGTTGACCCGTGGCACTCAGTTCCAGCAGCAGCAAAGAAGTACAGCCAGCTGGAGAAGGTCTTCCAGCAAAGATCATCTTGGGGTTAGTTGGTCCCACTGACCCAAGGGAAGTAGTCTTCCTTTCCAGAGCTTCTCTTGTTGATTAAGAAAAACAGTTCCAGCACAGCAGCAGGGCTTCACCGGGCAGTTCAATGGTCCAGGAGGATGCAGCAAGCTACTCTTCATGATTCTTTCATCAGATGTTTTGTCCAGTGGTCGACTCTGTCTTCAGTTCAAGAAGCCTCGCCTTTTATGCTGGTTTGTCCCATTCATGCACAGCCTTTCACTCACATAGCAGGGCAGCTGCCCTGCAAGGACAGCTAGCCAGCCAATCATGACTTGGTGCATTCAGGCTACCAAGAAGTCTAAGGACAGGGAGTTTGGTGCACCTCTCTCACTTTGTGCCCTGCCAGACACACTGGAGCCGTAGGTGGGTTTCAGTACTGAAGCCCGCCAAAGCTAAACCGAACAAAAGGGTTAAATCTGGTTTGGCGAACAAACAAGAAACAAGAAATAGTGAAAAAAGGAGACTGGGGCTATAGTGAAAAAAGGAGACTGGGGCTATTTTGACAAGATGGTCACCCATGGGTGCTACACTGCCACGAGCCATTAAAAGTAGCGAGGGTAACATTTTTTTTTTACATGATTAAGTAGAAAACGGTGCCACTAAGCAACCCCCCAGCACTCCACATAAGAAGGGCTGTGATGGATCTTCAAAGAGAAAAAGGTAAGTAAAGTCAATTTCATTTTACTATTCTTGGGAACGGTGGTTCTCACAAGATAAGGTATTTAAACCTTTAGAGAAACCACAAAGGATTTCCCTGTAACACTGCACTGGTGGTGTTGTGTGTCACCATACAAAAGTAGATGCCTATGGAGTTCGTCAGACTCCAAAAATAAAGGAAATGTAAAATCCAAAACAGATCAAAACACATGAGTGAGTGAGAAAAGGGGCTCACTCACTCCAGGGTTAAAATTATAAAGTCCTATAGTCCAGCAAAAGTGCTGGGGGTCTCTAAGGTTGAAGGGAATTTGCACAAAAATGAGAATTCTCCCTAACAGCCCCTGAGGAGATGATGCTGAAAAGGTCATCTTTCACAAGGTCATCATCAAACCCAAGGAAAATTGGGGTGGGGGTCAGTGAAGGCCTTTAGACTTTGATTCAGAAGTGATTGCAGACTTAATAAAGAAAACCAGGCTCCTCCTGGGAAAGTGAGGTATACACTATATTCAAACTGATAAAGAAAGAGCACTTAATACCTATCTCTTCATAGTCTGCTATATTTGTGCCAATTTTTAAGAAGGGCGATAGAACAAATCCTAAGAACTACCATACTATCGCCATTCTAGATGCCCCAGGGAAGACATTAGCGTCTTAAAGAATCTCCTGGAATGGGCACAATGTGTTTTTAGGATAGATGTGCATCAAGCTGGTTTTATTAATGGTAACAGAACAATAGTGAATGGATTTATTATACATTAATTTAAGAAAAGGGCTCTGACAAAAGGGTGACATTTTTTAGCATTGATTTCAAAGGTGCCTTTGATAGTATTGGTAGTGGTTTACTGTGGCAGAAGCTTTGTACTTGGGGGTGTCCGTAGGGATAATTGGACATTATAATCCAGTTACATAGTGACACCATGCTTCAAATACAGCTTAACCAGCAGGGGAAATTGACTGAGCATATTCCCACAAATAGTGGTTTAAAACAGGGATGTAAACCCTGTATGGGCCCCATTTGATCTGCAGCAACAAAGCGAACAGTGCAAGCCTGCCGTCAATATCTTGGCCGTACTGCCCGCAATTACTTTCATTGGTGTGTGGTAACATGAGCTCCACACCAACATGGCTGCCTCCGCAGCATCCACTTTGCCAGGAGTCTTGTTTCCCTTGCATTCCCCTGTTGAGCCGAGCTAATGGCTGATGTGGACTTCATCTAACTATGCAGGATCGAGCCGGATGGCAAAGCCGTCTCGGTCCGACACCAAAGGCTGATATAAAAGGGATCTGACCCGTGTCTGGGCCTGTCTATGTGTGGACGGTGCATAGGTATACATGTCTCTTCTGTCCACACTTGATTGTTGCCACTATGCTACCATGAAAACATGGTCTGTTTCCGGGACTCCTGCTTGCTGCTACTACATCGCTGTGCAAACAATCACAACCGGAAGGTAAGGAGAATAATATCTCCTATGTGTGTGCACTATTTTTCTATTGTCTGCAACCGTGTGTGTCCCCCACAACTGCAGCTTCTCCATTTAGCCCTGCTTGGGACACGCCCAAGCATACCGGAGCGGCATGCTCCCAATCTGCACCGGTGCGCTTCATTCTACTATATGAATCTACTAGACTACTGACAAAACTATTGACCCTAAGACTTAACTGCAACCATCTCCGCTCCTATCTCACTTAATAGCTATACTAAAACCTGCTACTACCGATGTAGCCCCTGCCATACAGGGCAGGGTTTTCTGGTATGTGCTAGGCAACTGCTGTATTGCTCCCCAAACAACTTGATGTGATCTCTCACCTATACTGTGCTCAACATGGTCCCAGCTAGGGGGGTTTGTCAATAAATCTGTTTCTCATCATGCTCCCCTGTACACCTGAAGCATCTCTCTACACCATCAGGTGAGGCTTTGCTAGACTGCGGACTCCTATTATACTTGATTGTGCCTTATTACTGTTTACACAACTGAATTAGCCCCCCACACCATGAGGTGAGACTTTGCCAGACTGTGGATTCATACTTATACTTTACTGTGTCTTTTGACTATTTACATAGCTGAAGTAGCCCCTGCACCATGAGGTTCGGCTTTGCCAGACTGTGGACTCAGACTCATACATTATTGTTTCTTTTTACTCTTTAAATATCTGACTTAGCCCCCGCACCATGAGGTGTGGGTCTTCATAGCATTTTCACAATGTCTACCATTATGCTGTAACCGTTTTCTACATGTTCTCACACTTGTATACTGTACACTGCACTTACTATAAATAGCGCTTACATGTGCGTGGGATTTGTATGCTGCTATAGAGGTAAACAATAAAATAAATACATACAACTACTCACCCCTGCTTTATTCAATCGATTTATAGCAGACCTGGTAGATGCATTATTAGAGACAAGGGCCCTCATTACGACCCTGGCGGAAAGTAACTGACCTGACCGCCATAGCGTAAATAGCGTTTCCGCCATTGCACAACGGAGTAAAGTGCTTCTAATTCTGACCCATCGGGCACGAGCACTACGCCATGGCGGAAGTGCAAAGTCCGCGATGGCGGAAATGTCCCCAAAACGCCCCTCACCGCCGTCGTACGGCGCCCTAGGTGCAATTCCGCCACCCATCATAGCGGTCACCGTAATGAGCGGTAATCGCAAAATGCGGTGACCGTAAATATACGGAAACAGAAGCAAAAACATGGGGCCGGAACAGGAAACAGCACGCCGTACACCTATAAAATCAGAATCCCAACACAACCATTAAAAATCCTACCCTGAGACACATCCCAACCCGTTAGCCACCCTAGTGAAAACAATCAAAATGGGAAAAGTTGCGAAAAAAGCGTGCGACCGCAAGCGGCAGGTCCACTTCTCCCATGAGGAACTCACCGTGCTCACAGAGACCCTCCAGGAGAATGCTGCCGTCGTCTTCTCGACGCAAATGACCAGGACGGCACTTGCGAACAAGAAGGCCATATGGGCCCTGGTGGCACAGCGGGTAAGTGCGGTGGGGACCGCACCCCGCAACCCACAGCAGTGCAGAAAGCGATGGGACGACTTGCGGATACGCGTACGGAGCATACTATCAGCCAACCGTAACATTGCCACAGCTACCGGGGGAGGATCGGAATCACCCATCAAGTTGACCCCCTGGGAAGAAATCTGTGCCTCCACCATTGGAATGGAGAGTATAGAGGGAGTCGGAGGGATGGAGAAAGGAGTGCAGACATCCGAAGTATCAGGTAGGTGGGCCAAATAAAACAATGCTAAATCCACAATGTCCAATCATGTGAAGTACCATGTGTCCACATAGTGCAACAGAAACACATGTCCAGGAGAACGTCCACATACATTGGCCTGATAGCGCACTTTAAAAGTCACATTAAATACATAAATAATTAAAAATCCTAAAAACACCCTCTACACGTGCAGCATGCACACCCTAACTGCAGGCTGCAAAACAACTGCATCCTCAATCCACACAAAAATGAAACCACCTCCAAGGCCCTGACCCAAATCACCCTCAGGTACCACCCCAATGCATGTGATACATTGCCATTCCAATTTCCACAGACCCATAAATAACGCTCGCCCTCCTTTACTTCACCACAGGGTCCGATTCAAACGACAAGCTTCAGGACACCCCTACCAGCACACCTGCAAAGAGGGCCAAGACCAACGGCCAAAGACCCTCCACCTCAGCTGCACGGATCAAGACACGGCAGCAGCACAAATCAAGTGGCAGCACACAGGAGGGGACTTCAACAGGCACCCCAGCAGCCAGCATGCCCACAACAGCAGCACCACAGGTCCCCCCAATGGATGCCACAGAAGGCACTGCTTCTGGTGGCAGCAGCACCATAGGTGACACTGCATTAATGGCAGCATGCTCCGACACAGAAAACGGTGCTGTCGATGTAGGATCCATCCATGACCTGTCTCAATCCCCCTGTTTGTTTCATCCCGTACACCATGAGGATACCACGCAGGGGCACCCACAAGACGACGACTGGCCATCCCCCACAAGCCCTGTGGCAAGGCAACATGAGGTGATCAGCCCCTCTGTGACACCACCGCAAATGGGCATGGCCCAGCAGAGACAACAGTCCCTCGACCAGGTGATCGTGCAACAGCAGCAACTGGCCACGCTCCTCAAGGAGCATGCTGATGAATGTGGGGGTACTAAGGCAGCCATAGAAACATCTACTGAGACACTTAGGGCAGAAATGGAGGGAAGTACAGAGACACTAAGGGCACAAATGGAGAGAAGCACCGAGAGCCTGAGGGTACAAATGGAGAGAAGCACCGAGAGCCTGAGGGGGGAACTGCATGCGACGTCCAAAGACGTATGTGCTGAACTTGCCGCTGTGCGCCGTGTGCTCACTGAGCTCTCACAAACCCTTAGGGACATGCATGGACGTGAGCAGGCAGAGACATCATCCATTGCAAGTTCCGTCCAGGGCAGCCCCCAACGTAGATCTGGGAGGAACCGGCGCTCCACAGGCAGGGGTGCCCCTGATACCCGGAGAGGGGGCTTGCAATAGCGTCTGCCCACTGACAATGAGCATCTTTGGACACTGGTGTTCGGGGGGGAGGTAGGAGGGTGGAGTGGGTGTGTTGGGCTTTCTTGGGTGGCGGGTCGATGGGGTGTGTAACATAATTTCACATATGCTATAAACATTTCACAATCATCCAATGAGATGTGTGGACATTGATCTTTGTGTACGAGGCCTTTATAGGCGTACAGTCCATATTGTGCATGTTCCAGACACACACAGTGCCACAAGTCCCGTGTCCATGTATCAGCCACCAGGCGTGAGTGCTAGAAGCATGAATCTATGATATTCTGACGAATTTCATGGGCCTCCTGTGCCTCGCGGACTCCTTGAGGTGCTGCCACATCCCCACCCTCATCATGACCATCTTCAGGTGCTTGCAGTTCTGCGTCAGGGGGCATGGGCACATTTCTACGTACGCACATGTTGTGTAGCATGACACATGCCATGACCATCTTTGCAACCTTCTCATGGCGGTACAGGAGTGCCCCGCCAGACCTGCTGAGGCAGCGGAAACGAGCCTTCAGTAGGCCGAATGCCTGTTCTATGACTACACGGGTACGTGAGTGGGCATGGTTGTAGTCCTCCTCATGCTGGTTCTGTGGGTTCCGGAGTGGTGTAAGGAGCCATCTCTTCAGTGGATACCCGGCATCACCTGTATGTTGTCAATAAAGGATGTTTGTGGAATGACATTGCTACGTACGCATCCCCCCCCTTCCTGCCAGGTCATTGCCGCATCACATACCCCACATTATCATGCATGAAATGAGACTCACCGAGTAGCCAGGATCTGTTCCCTGCGTGTCGCTCCATGTAGCGTGGTATTGTAGAGTTCCTCAAGACCATAGAATCATGGGTTGATCCAGGAAATCGGGCACAACAATGTGTAATGATCCTGTTGGAGTCACACACCATTTGTACATTAAGAGAATGATATTGTTTTCGGTTGTGGTACTGGACCTCCATGGCATGTGGGACAACCAATTCCACATGGGTGCAGTCGATGGCACCAATGCAACCCGGTATGCCGGCAGTGCATGGAATCCCACTTTTGTGTTTGTAATCTCCTGCTCTGAGCGTGGTAAAGAGATGTAGTCGTCTGCATGCTTCAGGAGGGCATCGAGCACTTGCAATAGTGTCCGTGACAACAGTGGCTGTGAAATGCCATGCAACTGTCCGACTGTGTGCTGGTAGGTGCCTGTGGCCAGGAAGTGGAGTGCAGACACCACTTTCAGTAGGGGTGGGATGGCGGTTGGGCTATCTATCATGCTGACAAGGTCAGCGTGTGTCATGTCCACAATGGCGGTTATGGTGTCCCGGTCCAAACGGTAGAGGGTGTGGATCTGCTCATCAGTGAGGTTGAACGGATGAGCTTGGAGGCGTGGGATGGCGGGCTGCCTGCGTGGTGGTAGTGGCTGTGCTGGTGGGCCTTGCTGGCCCTGCCTTGCCCTCCTCCTCCTCCTGCGTCTCCTCTGTGCGGCCGGTTGTTGTAGTAGTTGGTGTTCGTCTTCTTCTTGAAGTTGGAGTACTTGCAGTGCTATCAGGTCCCCCAGGGCCAACATCGCTAGTCCTGCCGGTAGCATTTTGGAGTGGGTGTGGTTGTGGGAGGGGGTTGGGTGTGCAATTTATGTGTTTTCAGGCTGTATAGCCTCCACCTGTGGTGATTCATTCCACCTGTGCAAGCTGCAATCCCCTTTGGGCGAGCACGTCCCGCACACAACGCTGCAATTTGACGCATGGCATCTTGCTATTACAATCATGTATTTAATCCCGATGGCAGTGAAATATTGGTTCATATGTTCATTCTGCTATGGTCCCATTGTTTCACATACTATCTTTGCAGTCGCGAACAAACTTGTGAAGGGTCAGTGGAATGTAGTACTCGATTAACGGTGGACCCTCATGCAGCACTGTACCGAGGTTCACCGACGGGCGGGGCGTCCCATTTGTGAGTGAAGCCAGTTGCCATTTTCACACACTGCCGCACTACATGGATGAATTTGTGATTTCAAGCGGTCACAGATGCCTTTTCGACGTGATGTTGCAAATGAGGAATTCGAAGGACAGCGCTTTCGGTTTTCAGCTAGCGGCGAGGAGACGCCCACAGGTCTGACTGCAAATATAACGTTCTATTGTTTAATGTCCTTCGGACAGGGGCCATGGCGAGAATGCAATGATTGATATGAATAGTATGGGATGCGCAATAGCGTAGTGGACGATAAGGCAGGACGTTCCCAAATACATGTTACTTCACAACACTGGAATTCCGGGCTGGAGCACAGTGGATTTTGCAGACTGCATTACGCACAGACTCAATGGAAATTTCACATGTTATGTGAGTAAATAATCAGGCGTTTTCATACCGGGATGAGGGAATGATGTATGGATGCATGGACAGATGATTTAATTGAGAGTTTGCCATGTACATGGCTTTTTGGAATCTATCCACTTCCCCTCCGCTATGTGATGCAGAGCTGCCATAGTGGGACCATCGTCTATCTGCCCTTGGTGAACCCTCCCTGTCTCGACGCGCCTTCAAACACTTGTGTCTATGCACGTTACTAATCCCATCTAATGGATTCTGTTTTAACAGACGCATGCACACAAAGACTCGTTTGTAATAGTGTTTTCACCTCGATTTATATAGTTATGATTCGCAAGTGATTTTTGGGTGGGAATAATCCTTTTGAGTGGGCTAGCATGCATATGGCTGTAGATTTAGTGTGATCATTGAAGTGAGTAATTCAAATGTAGTTCTGATGCCCATACTATTCTTTTTCATTTCATTTGGGTGACAGGTATCTCCTCCCCTTTTGCCGCTGCCATCTGTATGCCACTCCTGCAGATGGCTTTTACTCCCGACACCTGCTGCTTCGAGTTAATCAGTGGAGCACCATTACGATCTTATGGGAGGATCGCCAATGGGCCACATGCCCTTACGCAGTACTAGTGGCTAGGAGCAACATATCGACCTTTCAGCTGGACTAGTGCCTACCTAATGGGACGGCCCTGCGGTTCTAGGCGCTTCCATGTTGCCTTTTTGAACGTGAATGTAGCCCCTGTGTACCATGAAGGAACAGGGCGTCACACAAGAAGAAGCTGGTCATTTATTGCGGATGCAGCCCACAATAATGAAATATATTTTGGAGTTCATGACCTAATAGCTGTATGGGCTTGGTGATTTTGTTGTGCATTAAATTTTTATTCTGATATTGACCGTGTAGCGTTATTCTTTGCAAGTAATGTAGCATATTCCTATTTGTGGGGCGATGTATTGTGAGAAGATCTGCATTGGGTTCCGGCTTCTGAGTATAGTTGCGTGGTACTGTACTGGCCGCGTTTGCCTACGAAGCCCAGTGAGGTCAGGGATAGGGGCTGCCATTATGACTGTTTTAATGATGTCATGCTCAGGGGCGGGGGATTAGCTTTTGTGTAACAGATGCCGGTCAGCCAGGTGGATTGGTGGAATGATGTGATTATCAGAATATGGCTGGTCACAGGTGCCTGTGTTTGCGTGCGTTTCTTGGAGGGAGACTGAGGTCATGTCCATTGGAATAGCTTCTGTATTCGTGCCATCTGTGCCCTGCAGCTCCCATTGGCCCCTCTTGAGATGAGCCTGGCTGCTCAGTCACTCTGCCAACTTGTGTGGTACATGCTTATGCTGATGGTTGGTTTGTTTACTGGCAAGAGTACAGGGCTGGTGCAGTCTCCCTCAGGATACTGCTTTGAATGTTGCCTTACACTGGTGTCAAGCGATGGGGGCCTGTTGTTGTTTTGTCTCATATTTCAGTTCATATTGCTGTACTTGAACCTTCACATGCCTGTGCTGCATCAGTACGGCAATGGTGACATGCCAAATATGGATGGCCACTCACAAGGCACTTGGAGCCCCTACATTCATTTGTTCGTTGGCATGCATGGGTGACTTGTACATTTCACTGGTTGCATTGTGTGACTTCATTGCACCTACGAGGAGTTGTGCAATGTGGGCAGGGAGTGGTGTACAGGCACTCAGTAGGGCCATTTACGGTCGGTTCGCGATGCCGTAATTCTCACCATGGCGGAATGGTACTTTCCGCCATGCTTGATGGCGTTAGGTAAATGTCCACTAGGGTCAGAATTCGCGTACCGTTGCGCCATGGTGGTAATTACGGTTTTGCATGGCGCGCGTGCGCGTACTTGGTGCAGTTAGCGTTGGCGTTCACTACGGTGTCGTTAATGGCATCGTACTTTACGGTGACGGGTCATAATCGCACCAAGCGCTATTCGATGGCGGTATTGCATTTCCGCCATCGTTTTTCGATTTCCGCCAGGGTCGTAATGAGGGCCAAGATCTTATCCTCTGCACATACAAGGACACCCAATTCAGTGGCTGAAAAGAACTTGAAAGGTAACAATTCAAAATCCAATGTAATGGTTTTAAAATAATCTAACGCCAAACTAAAGTATGTGCACTCATGGAGCGTGGATAAAGTCCCTTTGCAAGTTTTAACTCATTCCCATTACGTGGGTTTTAATATAAGTGATGAAGTGTGAGACGGTGCAAATGCATTAGAACTTAGAAGAAAGGCAAAAGTGTTGGCACCCCAGGGAATAGTACTATTAATAAAATACGGAATATACTCAATGCTGCCCTTAATTATTTTAAAATTAAGGTTATTTCAAGTCTGGTTTATGGTGCGAAGGTAACCTTATGCTGTCCTCCTTTGTTATGGAATATATTACAAGGGATATATTGGAAAAGGGTGTTCAGCCTTCCTAGAAGTACTCTGGTTCAATTTATATGTTACAAATTAGATCTGGTATCCATAAATGGTATGATTAAATGGAGAGTGTTGTCAATTTATCACAAATGTTTGAAAGGTGATAAGAAAACGTTCTACCCGGTATTAGGGGAGACCTTCCACTCTAAAGGTGATTCTTTCTTTTCGAAGTGGGAAAGGGAATGTTTGAATTATTTGGTTGACGCAGGGATAAGTAGTGATTTACTTTTGAGTAATTCCGATGCAGCAAAAAGGAAAGTCTGGGTATGGGACTGGATTTGCACAGGTAACCTATGTTACCAATACAAACTTTTCTCCAATGTATTATGTGAAAACAAAACCCTAAATCAGCTTGCTAACTGTTTATGGACATTTGCCAATGCAAATTTTAGAAACTTATTAATGAGACTGGGACTCACAAGGGCAGTCAGCAGTACCAGCACGCTGTGCTGGTGATCGAGTATTTCTTCCTTTTCCATTGTTGGAGGCGTGTGCTCAGAGGCGTGTCCCGAGCCCTCCACTCTACTTACCCTCAGTCTCCCACGAAGCGGACCGCGAAGGGACTGACAAGGGCAGTCAGCAGTACCAGCACACTGTGCTGGTGATCGAGTATTTCTTCCTGTTCCATTGTTGGAGGCGTGTGCTCAGAGGCGTGCCCCGAGCCCTCCACTCTACTTACCCTCAGTCTCCCGCGAAGCGGACCGTGAAGGGACTGACAAGGGCAGTCAGCAGTACCAGCACGTTGTGCTGGTGATCGAGTATTTCTTCCTGTTCCATTGTTGGAGGCGTGTGCTCAGAGGCGTGTCCCGAGCCCTCCACTCTACTTACCCTCAGTCTCCCGCGAAGCGGACCGCGAAGGGACTGACAAGGGCAGTCAGCAGTCCGCAGGCCCGCGTGACTGCGCGTCGATTTCAACACTGAGATACTTTCTACATTGATCCCCTGCTCTTCAGGCCCGGCGGATGGCAGCCCGGGACGAATCCGTAAAGCGGAAATTTGGGCTGGAAGATCAGGACAAGCGCTTGCTAAGAAACGGCAAACCTCGCCAGCCGCCGACCCATAACAAGGACTATGTAACCTCGCCGGAAAGCGTGCAGCAGTTGGCTACTCAGAGGCTTCAATGGATCTCCCGCATTAAACACGCGGGAAAAGTGATACAGGCAAATACAACTTGTCCAGCTGAGCCTAATCAAGTAAGTGACTTTATGTTTCCCCCGATTGAATCCTTGGGCTTGGATGGTACGCCGTCTCAGACGGCGCCAATTGCAGAAAACAATCTATTCCTCAAGATGCGACTTTAGCAACGACGTGTCCCGCGACTCCCCACACACTTCCCTCACCTTTATCCAATACGGAGGTCCAAGGTCCAGAAACAAGGTGGGGAAGCCCGATAAACCCGGAGTCGATCCCACTGTGTGGTGAGGGAGCGCAAGAGGCCGCACCCGAGCAGCTTATGACCCCTACACGGGACACGGAGGGGGGGAAGCCAGACACCGCCCCGCATTTTGGACTCCCCCGTGGAGCAAGCAATGCGCACGGGCGATAGGAAAATACCCCGGACAGACCCAATCCCGCCTTCACTCAACTTAATAAACATGGGAGTAGAAGCTGTAACGGGGAGGGATATCACAGAACCTGTTAATGGTGCTGGAACCTGCTACCTGCTGAACAAGATGATTGTTTCAACTCAGCTGAATGCCGAGCTAGCCCACGCAGGAAGGGGGACCTTGGGAAGTGCCACCTTGATTACTGGCACCCCACCCTGCATTGATAAGCAAGTAGAGGGATTGGGGCTGTCAGGAACCCCAGCAGGGGAGATATACCCGCCCCCGGCATTGGTTAGTGGCCTCCCTGCGCTACACAAAGTGACCGTCCCCTTTTATCCTCGATCTTTGGAGACCAGCTTGGAACCGCACATTGGAGGGGAGGGCCCTCCGTATGATAAAAGTTCGGGCCACCACAAAGATCGGGGCTTTTCGGTGCTCCCCAGATGTCAAGGCGAATCCCCTTCTAGCCAAGAGACTGAAACCCCCTCGAAAAAAGAGGATCTTAAAACTATTCTATCTACAGTCACTATCGCGTTGGCCCCATTCAGGAAATTATATGAAGCCATTAGCGATACTCTAAAAGACCAAACCACTCTGATCGCACATATGCACACCAAACTGAATTTCCTAGAGGGGTTCATTACTGCTTTTCAACAGCACAAAGGCGATGACATGAGAGGTACGAGTGCGGGGAGCAAATCCCTGTTAGCGGACCGGTTGGCCCCCCCCAACCGAGCTCGGCAAACAGGCCAGGAAATGCTCAGGGCACTCAACCTACCGAATGGCCTTGCTCGAGAGAATCCCCTGTGATGAACCAAGGTCTCGAGTCTGTCCGGGAGATAGAGGTGGGCACTCGGCCCACTGATAGACCCCTACCTTTGGCGAAATGTGCAGCACAGATGGAGCAATGCACAAAGCGGGGCCTGTCTTCGAACGGATCGACTGGCAAGCCAGGAAGGAAAAATGGATCAGTGGCATTTGCCCTCCCAGAAAGTGCAGCGATTCAAACAGTTGCGAAACCAATAGACTTCTCCAAAATGAAAATCCCGTCTACCTTTGAAATATTTCAACACAAAGGCCAAAGTGAACCGGTCTGTAAGGGCAAAAAGGCTTTGAAACATAAGCCCCCTAAACAGCCCGCACAAAAAGACAAAGCAGAGAGCAGAGGTCTAAGTAACCAAGGTAAATCTACTCCTCCAACACAAAATCGTCAAGTTTTCAAATTAAAACCCCCGGATAAGACGCGGCAGGCCCTACGGAGTCTAGAGAGGTCGCAAGAGGATTCTTGTAACTCAATTGACCTAATGAACATGAGTACATACACAGTCGAGGAATCAGAATCAGAAACTCCGCAAGCGCCGAATCAAAAAAGAAAAAAACCTGAAAGTCGCAACAACAGAGAAGCGGATGAACCGAAATCAAAGGCCCTGCTCCTTGATTCTCCCTCGACCTCGCCGCGAGCTTTGGAAAAAACTACTCTGCCACAGAAAAGAGCAAGTAGGAATCTGAGACAAGTGTGGGGTAAGGGGCCCCATGGGAGAAATCAAGGTGAAGTCCACCCCCGAGACCCACAGCAAAGATTGTGCTCTCCCGGGGCAAAAAACCCTTGGGTTCAACATGACAGAAAAAAGGACAGGAGTCCAGCAATGGACAAACCCAAATGCCACTACAGAACCAGGGTTCATGCACCGTCGGAATCAAAAGGTCGGCGGGCCGGCGGAGCCATCCGTACTAACCGCTCTCCTCCGCCTAGACAAAGGAAAATGATGACAAGAACTTTTAAATTGCAAAGAATATATGAAAGACAGGACAGTTGGACACTGAACCGTAAGGCCCTACTTAAACTGTTCCAGGAGAGTCGGTTGTCTCATATCGATGTCACAAAAGACATAAAAATCTTGGAACCGAATCCTAACGGAAGAAAAGACAGTTCGTTCCTACACATAGGATCGAATTATATTCAAGAACAAATCTGGAAAGCAAGAGACAAATTGTACAATCTTGGTTTCGACCTGTCAAATGCGGTGGAGGGTAAAACATCGACTTTGTCCCCGCAGGAGCGGTCTTACTCTCGATCTAGACAGCGGGAACCTGTTCGAGGCTCTGGGCCTCACAAGATTCCTACCAGGGAACAAGCTCTCAGTAAATATGTTGAAAACCGGTCCCGGCGAGAATCTAATATTTTGAACACTCGACGGGATGTGAAAAGGAGATTCAGTTCGGAGAGGGGTCTCTCACCGGCATCACACTCGACACGTAATGTAACTCACAGAACCTTTCAACGCGTGGAACAAATAGATGAGACAATGAAGCAGGGTAGAAGCCTATCTGGAAAAATTGACCCTGTTGTGGAGGGAACGAGATACAGCATGGACTCCCCGAAACCCCTAGTCAGTAGGCAGTAGCCACCAGAGGGTCCTTCCAGCGTTTCCTTCAGGAAGGCATCGGTTCCCATGGAACCCCCGGAGGTGTCGCTGAAACTGGGATCGTGGAATACCAGAGGATTTGCCCACTTAACTGTTACATCAGACGTCAACTTTGGGAGTTTCGACGCCTTATGTTTGCAGGAAACATGGCTAATCGAGCCTCCCACGCTGGACGGTTTCCAAATGGCACACTCACCTGCCCATAGAAGTGAGAGGGGCAGACCGAGATCTGGCCTTATTACTGCCATAAGAGTGGGCTCAGGCTTATCATTGTCAAAGACACTTTTGGCTTCGGAATTTATTCTGGCGACGCTCTTGGAGTGGGAAAGGACGGAAGGTTCCCTGGAGCTTAATCAAAGTGCAGAGATCCTTTTGATCAATGCCTACTGGAACCCAAAGCGAGTGACTAACGACTACTTCCTCGCTCAAATAGAGACTCTAATAGATTACTTTCTGATAACATCTAACTCCAGCGACGTGATCATCTCCGGAGACCTGAATATTGATCTAACCCTTCACTCTAAAGTGTTCCAAAGTAGAAACAATAGGTGGCACAATCTTCTAAATGCAAGAGAGATGCACATCCTCAAGCAAAAGGATGTGAAGAAGCTCAAAGCGATTCCAACTTGGGAGAGAGTGGACCAAGCAGCAATAATAGATTACATCCAGGTTTCGAGGAGCCTACTGCCGCTGCTCACATCCTTTATAATCACCAGGACGCAGCATAGTGACCATAACTTGCTTACCTTTTCGTGGCATTCACGGAGAAGAGAGGTGGTTTTCGACGCTCAGAAGCTGGCAGTAAATCAGAGCGGGATAAGGCTGAGATTGTCAGAAGTAGCTATTGCCAATATAACCACCCAATACAAGGCACGTAAACTGGTTTACCATTTATGCCCGGCAAGTCGGATCGAATACTCGCCCCTTCTGACAGTATACCAACGGAAAAAAGGAGTGTTGAAACAGGGAAACAAGGTCCCACTCCATACATATAATGAACAGCTAGTAGCCCGAAGAAAGGGGGTCAGAAAATTGCAACGGGAGGCCGCAAAAACAATGTCCTTAAGTAAGAAGGCTGAAGCTACTATGGCAGTAAAAGCTTGGCTGAAGTCAACAAAAGCAAATAGGACCCAGGTAGACGCGGAAAACATGCTGCGCGCTATCAGTGGTCATAAGGCACTCGACTTCTGTTCACTAATTAAGGGCAATTCTAAATTAGTGAACCAGGCACTGCAAAATTCGATTGGTGAAAAAACATGGTTATCCCACTTTGAAAATCTTTACGGAATCCTGGATAAGGAAAAAGAGAGCGGGGCCCCTAGTTCTGGGGAACGGTGGGAAATCCCTCTGGACCTGTACACAATCAAAGGGAAAATAACACATCTCAATGGATCCAGAGCGGCAGGCCCTGACGGAATAACCAATTTTGACATAAAAAACAAATTGGAATTCTGGGCACTCTTCATCAAGGAGGTTTTCTCAAACTGTGTCAGACTCTCGACCATTCCCTCATCATGGAAAAAAGCGATTTGTTTCCCATTTTTAAAAAGGGAGCTAAAGATAACCCTGCACATTACCGCCCTATCGCTTTACTTGATTCCATAGGAACACTCTTCGGTGCCTTAATCCTGGATAATTTTAGCAATTGGATCTCTGTGACTGGCCTGTCGGATCCTTTCCAGGCGGGATTCGTGAAAAACGTCAGAACTATGGTTAACATCTTGGCGGTGAGCACACTTAAAGCTAAAGTGTTCGAGGGCAGCCCGAAGATCTACATGGCATTTATCGACCTGGTGCAGGCTTTCGATCGGGAAGACAGGCAAAGTCTTTGGGCAAAACTACAACTTCACGCCTGTCCCCCAAGGATACTGGAGCCCATAAAGGCCTTGTACACGGAAACCACAATATGTGTCCGGTTGAACAACCAAGGCCTTTTATCTTCCTGGATGAAGACGGAAAGAGGGGTAAAGCAGGGGTGCCCCTTAGCCCCCGCCCTGTACAACACATACACGGCCGATTTCAAAGAGTATGAAGCCAGAGTCCGGATGTTCCCTCCAACACTGGGATCAAGCAAAATCTCACGCCTATTATACGCGGACGACATAATACTCTTTGACGTAACCCTGATCGGCCTCCAGAGGCAGATAAATAACCTTGACTCCTATTTGAAGGAAAACAACCTTTTGATGAATTTGGAAAAGACTAAGATCATGACTTTGGGCGGAAATGAAAGGAAGTTGGAGAAATTCACATGGGCGGTAAACAACACCAAAATCGAACTGGTGGATAGCTTCAAATTCCTGGGCGTTATTATCAACAACAACAGTAAGGAAACAGTGATGCAGGAGAGCATCATGTCCAAAGCGAGACTGCTCATTTCACAATCTCGGGCAATATTGAAAAAATATGGAAAATTCACTATGGCGCCAGCGGTGACTTTCTACAAGTCTAAAGTGATCCCAACGCACACTTATGGGGCAGAAGCTTTACCGAACCTTCCAACATCCTTTTGGTCAAAACTGGAAGGATTTTATTGGAGAAAGGTTCTTAACCTTCCTGACTCGCTACCAATGGTGTTAATAAGAAGGGAACTCTCTCTACAATCTTTGACCTCCATTGTGACCCGTAACGAAGCTATGCTATTTCGAAAGTCTTTACTTCCAAGCTCCCCACTGATTATGCAAGAAATCCAGCAAGAAATTCAGTCGGGATCATGCAAAATGCTAATAAAATGGGCGGCAAAGATCGATTCAATCCTAGAGGGCCCTGGAGGCTCTAAAGACGAATTAATTCACAACCCTTCTAAGGTCAAATTGCGTCTACTACATCAAGATTGGATTGATACTTTGGAAAAAGCAGCCGCATCAAAATTGTTCACAGATCTGCCTCCACAGTTGACTAAAGTGAACGAACTTAAGCCTTACTTGTTAAAAGGGCCGGATCCCATTCTCAGGGTGAACTTCTTAAGAATCCGCCTGAACATTCTTCACACAAGGGAAGTCCTATTCCGAAGAAAATTGGTATCGGATGAAGCCTGCAGATTCTGCAGAAAGTTAGAGATGGCAGAAACCATAAGGCACCTCCTGCTAAACTGCTTAGGAGTCAAGGCCCCCGCCTGAGACATCTGGGGCACTTGTTCAAAAATCTACATGTCTATGATGAAGAGGAATGGTGGTGTCGGCTTCTAAGTGGGGAGAAGACTACTTGGGTGATTGCGGTGGTGGGCTTCTTCCGAGAGATTGAACTGCTTACCTGACGGTAATTATGAGTGAGTAGGATCGCCAGCTGGGCGTCCTCACCTTAACTTTTCCTGGGGGGACGCTGACTCTGATTTTGAATTTGAACTAGAATCGAAAAAGAATTGATCTGACGGAGCCTTTCGGGGAATTTTGAGATGTTTGGGGTTCTGGACAAAGAATGATTTTGCGGGGAATCCGGACCAGTTAATGTGGGGATTTCTCTTTTTTTTTTTTTTCCCCTCTTCAACTTTGTAAAAATTGTTTTATACAATTAAACCAAATAAAAAAAAAAAATTAATGAGACTCTATTTTGATCTGTACCCTGATGAGGGTGTCTTGGGGAGATGCGGAGTGTTGGATAAAAAAAGAAATGTGTGGACATAGATTTAGTGAGGAGGGAGAAATGATAGAGTCGCTAGTAGACTGACAAAAGTTAGGAGAAGTAAGAACATTGATGTTTGGGATAATCATAGATCAGTATAAACCTATAAATAGAGATGCCTGGTGGAATGAACTTATTAGTGGGAAATATGTGAATATTATTTTAACAGTAACTATGTTTTTAAAGCAGTCTATTCATAGATGAATAAATAAAGGAGGATCATGTGAAGTACACATGTATAGCTTTTATAGTACTTTTTAAAAAATGTGTACACAGATTTTAACATTTGATATTGAACCAATAAATGGACGTTCTGTGTAATATGGTTTTCTTTTGCTATTTATGTGTAATTAGGTGTGAAAGGTTTTTGTTAAACTATCACACACTAAATCAATTAATACAAAAATAAAAAATATTGTTTTTTCACATAGTAAATTGGTAACTTAGCTGAGATTGAACCTGCTGTGAAGGATAATTAATGTAACAAGGTGGAAGGGCAATGGTTTGCTCTTAAACAGATGTACATGTGAATTTAACACACCACTCATGTTTTCATTTTACTGCACATGGCAAAGAGACCTTAGGTTCAGATGGCTTTTGCCCATAGCACGCATCATTGGGTGCTCTACTTATAGAGAAGGCATAGTCCTGCTTCTAGAGCTGCAGCTCCACTAGCTAGTGAGATATCTTAAGACATAATGTTAATTTAAAGTCTTAAAAGCATGCTCCTGTTAAAGTAAGAACCATTATGTACCTGATGCAGTCCACGGCCATAGGCACCTTATAGACATTTGGTAACATGTGGTCGAAGAAATATAGCTGCACAATAATAGTTTAAGAAAAAATAAACACAATATAAAAACAATAGATTAATATTATTGCAGCTATATATCTTTGACTACATTTTACCAAACGGCTATAAAATGCCTGTGCCCGTGGACTACAACAGATAAATAAGTTGTTAATCATAACTAGTTCAATCCTGAACTCCATTTATTAACTTACTAGTTGAAAAGCCAGTGTACACAAGCTAATGTGTTTAAAGGAACACATTTTCAGAGTGTAAATATATTATGTGGTGTATATTACCGTAATGGGCCCCATCATGAGTTGGGCCTTAGCCCTTAAATGCAGTGGTAACGCTATTACCGCTGCATTTAAGCGTGGCCCAACCATGAGTCAGGCAGTAAGTCAGAGTTTTACCACCAGCTTTTTGCTGGAGGTAGAAATGCCCGCTTATCACATGTTTTTGGACGTTTTCAGCGCTATTACTGCTGGCGCAATTATCGCTGTACCGCTACTGGTGATCCAACGCTAATAGCAGCGGAATGAGTAACGATAACGCTATTTCTGCTGGCGGTATCCTGGCAGTGTTAAAAAATGGTAACGGATCTTGCTCCTTTTACGTAGAGGAGTAGTAACCTCAAACAAAATCTCACCAATTCCGTTGAAAGTTCATTAGTACTGGTACTGGTTATATTGCTGGAAACAAACGCACCAATTGGTGCATTTGTGAACCTTAGCACACGGTAAGCCCACTCACATATGTGCACGTTCCTCGCACCGGTCTTTGTAATTTTTTTTTCAGGCCACCATGGAAAGGGGGAAGGCACCACATGTAGTCCCTTCTCCCTGTTCCATGGTGGCAATTTTTTCTGTTTACTTTTTTTCATTGTACGTGAATGGTCACCATGGAAAGGGAGAAGGGACTACATGTAGTCCCTTCTCCACTTCCATAGTGGCCATTTTCTTTGTTTACTATGGCCACCATGGAAAGAGAAAATGGACTATGATGTCTGTCCATGGTGGGCATTTTTTTAAACTATTTGTATGCATCTTGCAGTCAGAAAAAAAACAAAAAAAAAGTACCCCGAGAAAAAAAACAAAAAAAAAGTACCCCGGTCTAACAGGCTGGGCTACTAATGGCAATAAGACCCTCAACTGCGGGCCATTACCACCTACGGCAATGGTCCTGGGGCCTTTGATAAGGTAACTATGGGCCCCAGGGGCATTCCCTTAGGCGGCAATGGCCGCAGTCTCGGGGCTTATTGCCACAACATAGTACATACGGGCAATTTTTTTATCTGCTCCTCATTGTCTTGGATTTCACTTACGGTTTTTGGACTCAAATATATAATGTTGAAGGATATCAGATTAATACAATTCATGTGCAGCATGATTCGAAGTAGAATTGAGATCACACAATAGAGTAAATTGAAGTCAAATAAAGTTTAAAACGTACATGAAGAATATTATTGATATAAGAAATACTAAGAAATAGTACAATGAATAATACATTATACGTAAGTACATTAAAAAGATTGAGAAGCTATCTTGAATAAAATCCAATATTTGTCTTGGCTAGTTCAGCTTGCCTGTTCTTTAGGAAGTAGTACTTGTCAAGCATACGCAGAAAACAATTTTACTTTGACACTAATTAACCACATGTATTGGTATATTATGATTGAAAAGTCATTGTTATCATTCATTTATTTATTTTGAAATGTGTACAGCATGCCCAAACCGGAGGCATCTAGGCGCTGTTCTTGACAATAAAAAAACACAATAGTTACATGGTTACGCATATACAGAGAGGTACAATATCCTCCTCCATCTTAAGTTACAGTCTTCATTTAGCTGTTAATAAAATACTGATATTGCAGATAGTAAGCTATTTTGGTAGTTCCTGTGTAAAGAGCCACGTTTTCAGATGTTTGCGGAAAGCCCACAAGGAGGCTTCTGACCTTAATGTGGCTGGTAATGTGTTCCATTGTTTGGCTGCTACCAGTGGGAAACTACTGCCTCCAGCTTTCTAAAGCTTAAATCGGGAGGGTTGGGGGTGTGGAGAGTAAGTGAGAGTATGCTGAGCACATAGGCCTATTAGATTGGACAGTGGTGCATTTGTCTGCCAGGTATTTGGGGGCTGAAAACTGGAAATTAACAGAATTCATAATTCTTGCTGATATCGGACACTGTACCTCTGAAAGCTGGCAGCACAGCACATGGCCAAATTATTTTCTTTTCCCTGATTATGCTAAATGTAAGAGTTGTTTGGGTGAATGGAGATATGAATGTGGCTGCTGTGGTCGTTTGAGGTGGCTTTTTATGGATAAAATGTCTCCTATTTTTAGCTGCATTTTGGAATTACACAGCCATGGTAGTGGCTGTGTAGTTATGGTTAAGTTGCTAATTCCACAGGAAGAGCACTTTTTGGGTAGCTTATAACTTCGCCCTCCCTGGACGAATCCTCACCAAGCTTTGCAAAAAAGTATATGGCCCACTCTGAATTTTTTTGCAAAGTTTGGTGAGGTTTGTTCCAGGGAGGGCAAAGTTATAGGGGGGTCCCAACATTTCTTTTTTTCCCATAGACTGAATGGGGAAAAAACTTTGTGCACGCCTACAGCCCAAACCGCTGGACGGATTTTCACAAAATCTGTGGCTGGAGCAGCGGCTTGATCCCGAAAGTGTGCTTTTGTAAATTTGGTGAAAATCCATCCAGAAGTTTTTTTTAAAACAATCAAAAAGTAGGTCTAAAAAAATGTGTGATATTTATGTCTGCTCCGCGGACACACTTCCCTGTTCGCTCCGCGTGTAGGACACTGATTGGCTAATCGGCTCGCATCATATCCGCGGACATGTGACGCGTTCGCTGATTGGATGGTGAAGAGCGTGAAGTGTGTCAGATTGTTCCAATGATCCTGCCATCTTGGATCCGCTGACAGCGGCGTGGTGAACAGAGGCAAAATGTCATTTTGGGGACTGTTTTGGTGTACAAGAGTGCTTGTGGAGATATGGGAGTAAGAGATGGGTCAAATACTGTATTTGTTTAGGTGGCTGGTGCTACTGATGTATTCGCCATGCCCGCACTGTCCGGGATGTCCGTAATTACTGAAAATGAGGGGTGTCCTAAGGACAGTATGTCCGTCCATGCTGTCAGCAGGCAAGTTGAAACTGTTCTAAGGACACGAGCGGTGTACGCAGACATATAAATTGCCCATATGTAACTGTTAAAATGTTTGATTCTATAGGTTTGATATGCTGCAGTGGTTGTGGCCAGGTCTTAGAGTCTTGGGTGCATGGCCATGCACCCAAGACCGAAGCTATATGCACCAAAGTTATAAGACACCATGGGTGGCTTATAACTTTGCTCTCCCTGGATGAATCCTCACTAAACTTTGTAAAAAGTTTGATATGGGTGGGCCCATATAGACAGTTAAAATGTTTGATTCTATGGGTGTGATCTATGGGTGTGATATGATACGGTGGTTGTGGCCAAAGGCCATGCACCCAAGACCGAAGTTATATGCACTGAAGTTATAAGCCACCATCAGTGGCTTATAAATTTGCTCTCCCTGGATCAATTTGCACCAAACTTTGCAAAAAGTGTGATATGGGTGGGCCCATATAGACAGTTAAAATGTTTGATTCTATGGGTGTGATCTATGGGTGTGATATGCTGCGGTGGTTGTGGCCATGGCCTAGAGTCTTGGGTGCATAGCCGCAGGCCATAGGCCGTAGACCATACACCCAAGACTCTATGCCCCTGGCCACAACCACCGCAGCATATCACACCCATAGATCACACCCATAGAATCAAATATCTATCAAATATGCAAATCTACAGTTTGTGTACTGTTTGATTTGTATAGTTTGTATGTGAAGATTTGGCTACGTCATGTCATTAAGATTGTAGAGTTTGGTAACAAGAACTGCAGTATAACATATCCATGGAAGTAAACTTATTGTAATGTGGTGTATGGTTAGATGTTTGCTTCAATGGTTCTGTTATGCAGCAGTATTTATGCGTTGTATTAGAATATACTTACTGTTTGATTTTTTGAGAGTGGGTATATTTTTTTCATGAGTTGGGTATCTGGAGTATATATTCTTTTTCAATTTCTGTGATAAAAGAAAAGAGCATGTTAGTGTATGTATTGGATAAAGACTTATTACATTGAATAATAGACATTTCAGCTTTTTTTTACCCTCATATTTAGTAGTTTACAAACCAGTGTACTGTGCACTTTGCTCAGTTTCTGTGTTTGTTTTTCTAATCATTGGGTCTGTGGGAAAAAAAAATCTTTGCCTGATTAAAAAAAACCTTTTTTTGTCATGCTACAGTCTATTTGTTTGTTTGTTTTCAGTGCTCACTTGATTTTCTGGCTAATGTTCTATCTGTTGGTTTGTTGCAGATTTTTGGAGCAGTTAGATACATGTTGGCAAATTCTAACTGTCTATTTTTTGTTATAATTTAGTGGTATTGATTTATCTGTTTGGTTGTTGCAAAATCTTGGGGCAGTTAGATACCTGTTGACGTATTCTAACTTGTTATAGTTTTTTAATTGAAGTGTTGTGAATGTTTGAGTACAGATTCGTTATTAAATTTTGGTTTTAAGAAGATCAAATAAGCATTTGTAAGATTTGCTGGTAATATCTGCTTTACAGTAATGGTACTATCATTACATTCGAACCATACACATTTCTTTTTCATATATGCAGCGTAGTGACCTGAATTGGTTGTGACTCCTGCTTGGTAGATTATACCTATTGTTGTGAAGGTTTTCTTATCAAGTAATACTTGACCATGTGTGAATCCAGTCAGCTTGCCGTGTAACATAGAAGCATTAGTATTACATATTTACTTTGTGTTTGTATTAGTAAGGTGGAGCGATTATCTGAATTGCAGATAGTACATAATCTACCATGGTTTGCATTTTGTACATATTGCTGAAATGGAACCGATTCACAATTAGGTATGGATACATACACAAAGCACTCATTAGGGATTTGTTCCTGTGCCACATTGTTGCATGTTTAAACATGTATGAAATCTGGAAGATTTCATTTATAGGTATGTTTTTGTTTTCCAGTACTTGTAGTAAGTACATTAGAAATTCTTGTGGATCGTCTTCTGAGTTTATAGTGAATTTCACCATTCCAGCACAGTAGTCCAATTCTTGTCTTATTCCATGAACACTATACGTGTTGTCAGGATTGTTTGTTACGTTTCTATGAAGGACTAACATTTGCAAACAAAACTGGTCTGTACTGTGTAAGTAAATGTTGTCAACAATTGGTGGCAATTGAAATAGAATATTCATAGCTACATTTGCGTAGCAACTTACACCAGTTATATTTGAAAATTTGAATGGACCAGATAGTTCTGTGTCCAAGTCATTTTTTCGGGGTGTGTGTTGCTTCTTTGAAGAAGTCCCTGAGTTACTTTGAGTAGTAGGTTCTTCTTTGGTTGATAATGTATTAGCTTCTTTTACTCTCTTTGGAGGATTTGCAGTGAGATCCTGTTGCATTTCTGTTTGAATTAGTTTTCTTTTACAACGTTTTCCTTTTTTTGGAACAGGATATTTTTTTAGATGGGGTGTATAGTGAATGTAGTCTATTGCATTCTAAAATGCAAGGAATATCAGCGTTTACTTTACTTGCATCAAAGTTGATTAGAAATAGACCGTCAAGTGTACATAAGCGTGATAGTGCTACGTAGCGCATGCCTTCTTTAAAGACGGTGTTCCCAATATCTATCAATGCTTTGTCTAGGGTATGACCTTGTTATTTGTGAATGGTGACTGCGTATGCTAGTGTTACATGCTTTGAAGAGAAGGAATCGAGTTGTTGAGCGTCCTATCCTTTTTAATTCTGAAAGTTTGTCAAAGAGAATATTGAGAAACTGAATGTTGTTTCACGTGGTTATGTTTGAAAGCCAACAACTGTACCCAGTGCTCCATTAACTAGTCCTTGCTCCACGTCAACGTTATGTTTAAGCATTACTCTACAGTTTAAGGATAATTTAATATTTTCTCCAAACCAGCTGTGTTGGAGATAGAATTTTCTAAGGTTTTTCATCTTGTTTTGGCTTGTTGACACATGGGTAGTGTCATACCATGTACGTCCAGTTTGTCTGTGGAGCAAATTTCAATTATTGGTTGCATTTCTTTTTTCAACATTGCTTCATTAGATTTGGAACAGCTTGCAAGAGTTGGCATTAAGGACATACAATTAACATTTTGTGTGCTAATTGTTCCATGACATCAGTAGCACATGAATTATGGCCATAAAGTGCATGGATGCGCCAAGTTTTTAATTTTGCTTGTGCTTCTTGAGTACACCACCTCTAATACTTTTTAAAATGTTGGCGTAAGTGAGGTCTGCAGATTGGCGCATGTTTTCTGTTAATTCTCTGTATTGGAAATGTTGCCAAAGGTTGACATTTCCTATGCTGCCAACAGTTTTACGGCAGAGTTTGTGTACTAAGGTTTTAAAAATAGGTTCACCTTTCACTGGTGTCAATTGAAGAAGATCTCCGAAAACAATAATGTGTTTTCCTCTTAAGAGCTCTTAGTAGTTTGTTTTAAGTACTTCTTGCAATCTGAGGTGAATCAAAGCTAACATTAGGTTGGAGACCATGCTCACTTCATCTATTAGTAGCATTTTCATTTGTTTTAACACTCTGCGTAGTTCCATTGCAGCTTCTGTAGAAAGTTTGTAATATTGTAATTTGTTTTGGTGTTCAACTGGAAGGAGTAAAAATCGGTGTAAAGTGACACTGCCTATGTTGTAGGCAGCTAAACCTGTGGGGGCAGTTACAACAGCTGACAGTTTGGTGTTTGTCAATTGTTGAAGGAACTTGCTGATGATTTTGTTTAAGAATATTTTGACTGAACCAGCTTCACCACTGACATAAAGTAGTATAGGTTTGTAATTTTGGCAGGTACATTCTTTATTTTCATGTTGTACACCATGTGCAACTTCTTTTGTTAGTTCTTGAAAAATGGTACGTTGCTCTTTGTTCAGTTTTGATTGTAGTACAGTTAAGTCTTCTGTATCTTCTTCATAGTGACACATGGTGTTCTATATTTCTGTCATAGCTAATTCTGCCTCATTTGCTATAAGTGGCTGTCCCAGTGGTTGTTGACTTCCTGTTACAGAAGGTTCACTAATGTCGGGAGTGTCCTTATCTAGTTGGGCCTGGAGTTCTTCTTCGTGTTGCTGTTCATTGTGCAACATTGTTTTGAACTGCGTAAAGTTTATATCGGTGATAGTGCTTTCATTTGCTTTGAAAGCGTCTTCATAGGAGTCATATTTTTCTAGTATCTCTTCTTCTTTTCTCAATGGTTTAAAAAGTTGTAGCAGGGACATGTAATATAGTTCTTTATGTTGAGGAGTTTTTAATGACAATTTGATATGATTAATTAAGCTTTGTTTAGTAAGTTTGACTAAGCTGCCGTCACAATCTGTCACTCTACATCTACCTTTTTTTTCATCGGGTTTTATATTATTTTTGTAAAAGATTTTTTTTTAATGTTACACATTGACATGCATGGCCATTTGTATACTGGACGTTCTGGCTCAGTCGAATGGAGAGGTAATTCTTGGTTTTCTGGAGATATTTTTGTAAGCAGTATTTCTTGTTCCATGATGGTATTATTAATTTTTTCATAAACTCATCCACTGCTATGCATGGCAATTGTGTTTGTTTGGATTTGTTTTTACGCGTCTTCATTAAAATATGGTTCTGTGCTCGTGGTGTGACTCCATTCACCTCCACAGATATTTTAGAAGTTATTTTTGTTGACATTCCATTTATTGGGAAGTTTTTTTTTGTAATTTAGTAGTTAGTTTTGTTAGTGTTTTCATTCTGTTTAACACTAAAATGAATAATTTGAGAAGGATTGCATTGTCTATCAAAGCTTCTAAGATTAATTTTCTACGGTAGGTTTGAAGGGTTGTGGATGATTTGTCTCCTGTTTTTATAAGATTCTGAAGGACTCTGTGGCGGAACATTTTTGCTAAAATACTTTTTTTCGTATGGTTACTTGCTAGTATATCAAGATTTATAGGCGCAGTTTTAGCTTTAGTGGTAGCCGAATTCTTGTTAATCATTTTCTGTTTTGTTTTACATTTTGATAGAGGGGGTAAAGTTTCTGTACTGGAAGCTTGTTTTGTTTTGCTAAATGACTGTATTAGCTGTTTTGTTTGAACTTTTTGTACAAACTCTGGTAGAGATGGATGCTTATTTTGGACACTTTTCTTTCGATTTGCTCTACTTCTGCTTTGCTTTCTACGGACTTGCTTTTTGGTAAGCATTCTTTGGGGTCTGTTGAAAAAAAAAAAAAGGTACTGGTTGGGCTGTTCTGCAATGTATGTGTGCTGTGTTCGTGAGTGTCTGAGTATGATGGGAAAGATGTATGTGGTGGCGTGTGATTGTGCTTTGGGCAGCTACAATTAGTTGGGAAGGCTATTCTTCTATGTGTGTTACTAAACTGCAGTTCAGATGAGAGTAGAAAGTGAGCTAGTGGTGAAGAGAAGCATTAATAGTAAATCTAATGGTATAAAATTAAAACTGTTCTTTTTTTGTAATACTAACATTTTAGGGTTTGTATGTTATTTGTGTTCCAAAGAAACAGGGATTTGTGTGCCATTCTGCCTGCTCTTCGTTGTTTAATAAATGGGGATTTGTGGGCAGAATCGTTCAGAAATCTCTGTTTTTTTTGGTGCTCAAATTACATGAATGAACCACACATTGGGCCTCATTACGACCCAGGCGGTAAGGGGTTAACGGCAGCGTTAACAGCGCCGACCCTTACCGCCTGAGTACGAGGTCCCTTAGCGCCATGGCGCTTTTAACACCTGCTTTTAGCAGGTGTTAAAATCCATGGCGCTAAGGGACCATGGAGTTAATTACGCCACCGTAATTTACGGTGGCGTAATTAACGCCTTCCCCACTCCCATTATACCCTATGGGGCAAAAATGGGAATGGGGAAGGGTAAATGGGGATTGGGGACTTACCGCCCCGCCAAGGTCGGAATGGGGCGGTAAGTCCGCCAACCACCATGGCGTAAACGTAGTTTACGCCATGGTGGTAAAGTCACGGCCCAGGCGGTAACTTACCGCCTGGGTCGTAATGAGGCCCATTGTGTTTAAGGAACAGTAAGAATATTAAGGTAGTATTGTACTTACTCTTTTTTTGTGGAATGATCAGGATTCTACCGATATGTTGTTTGTAGTTCAGATGCTGCTGATTTTCAGGAGAGTGGTCTTCACTGCAATTGTAAAAAAAAGAAAGAAGTTAGTAATGTTGTGTGTTTATAGCACTGATGTTAATGTAGACATTGATTTTTATTTTTTTGTAGTAGTATTCTTGTTTGATATCTGAACATAGTGTATTCATGCATTTCATTTGACTATGTGCAGCCTTTATATTTTATTTACAATATGTTAGTTCAACATGCTTTGCAAATGAGTAGAATTTTAAGTGTATGAAATTCACTTGGTTTTTTAAAGGTGTGTTGTAGATAGCAGACAGGTTTGGAAGTGATAGTTGATTATAGTACATCGGAAACATTTCAATACGTTCATTTCATAGTTTATGCAGGTTTAGTGGTATTACTCTGTTTATATGCATTCATAAGAGTTTTACATGTACATACACAACAACATTTTGTAGCAGTTGGGAGGGAGATTCTCTCCGAGTAATCGGGAGAGCTGAATTTCCTCATTAGAATGCATTCGGATTAGAATTATTTTATGAGGGAGGCAGTACAAAACAGCAACATTTTTGCTAATGACATCGGGAGTCTAGCACTTAAATCGGGAGGGTTGGCATGCATGTATAGGTTATGCAGGTTTAGTGGCATTACTCTGTTTATATGGATTCATAAGAGTTGTACATGTACTGTGAATAAAACATGCATACCTGTAGTTTGTATTCATGCATGCAGATATGAATGCCGCTGTAAGTAGAAATCTTGGAGAGTTGTAGAGTAGTTTTTGTAGTAGGTGCTTTCCAATGATATGAGACTTGTACTCAGAGTGATCAACAGTACATTTGAAGTGTGGAACTCTGATGATGTAGTTAGATGTAGAGGTCTTGGATGTGATTGGTGGATAGTTGTGTGACTGCTTAGCTTTATCTAATGAGGGAATGGCACTTAGAGTGATGTGGAAAGGGTAGAAGGGCTGGGAAGAGTTACGCACTGCGCGGACACCGTGGCTGTTTGCGGATAGGGCGTGCCACATCTGAGGATTTCTAGCAAATCCAGTATGGAAAGGGTACTGTAGGGATCAGCCAATCAGATGTTGATGTTGTGGATTTGTTTAGAAAGAGACTGTGTGTAGTGAAGATGGCAGAGGTGGAGAAAGTCAGGGGGCCTCATTCCGACCCAGGCGGTAAGGGGTTTACGGCAGCGTAAACAGCGCCGACCCTTACCGCCTGATTCCGAGGTCCCTTTGCGCCATGGAGGATTTAACACCTGCTTTTAGCAGGTGTTAAAATCCATGGCGCTAAGGGACCTTGTTGTTAATTACGCCACCGTAATTTACGGTGGCGTAATTAACGCCTTCCCCACTCCCATTATGCCCTATGGGGCAAAAATGGGAATGGGGAAGGGTAAATGGGGATTGGGGATTTACCGCCCCGCCAACCTCGGAATGGGGCGGTAAGTCCGCCAACCACCATGGCGTAAACATAGTTTACGCCATGGTGGTAAAGGTACGACCCAGGCGGTAACTTACCGCCTGGGTCGGAATGAGGCCCAGGGTGTTGGTGCTTGGAGATTTCTTTGTGCATGCTTTACAGCAGTATGCTCAATGTAGGCATGGTGCAAACAATTTCGATGTTAAAGGAATGGAGGTGGTGTGGAGCGCTGTGCCTGATTGCAATCTAGAGCGAATTATACAAGTTTGTGAAGATATGGGCAGGATGAACAGTCCCCATCCAGTAGTATTGCACTATGGTGCTTTCCACTTGGGCTACGTCAGTGCCCCAACTTTGTTGGCAGATTTGGAACAGTTGATTCAAGCAGTAATGAACATCCTTACAAATGCGAAAGTAATTTTTTCTGGGTTACTACCTACGGCAATATGGGACAATAGTTCTGTTTTTTGTCCTCAGCAAAACATTGCTAGGTGTGCAGTCAACCGAGGCATGTCTGCTTTCATGCTTAGATCTGGTATGTTTTCTGTACTAGTGAGAATATTGATTCAAGTAATGCTGTTTATTTTGAAGAAGATGGCATTTCCTTATCTTTTTTGGGAAATGCCATGCTGTTTTGGATGTAAGGGTTGCTTTGGAGAAGGTTATGTGAAGATTTTAGTAGTAAAGTAGGAAGAAAAAACCCCCAGAAAATACAAAATAACAGGTGTCTGTCAGGCATCTGCAAAAAATAAAAACTGCCCTTTTCAGAGCCAACCTCAAAGGGGAAATGGGGCACACTATTTAAATTTGCATTCACCACGCTGAGATTTTCGATATGTCCGCGGAGATGGCGGTAGTCCGCGGCCAGCGTGTATTACATACGGGGATTCTGGGGTGGAAAGGCATGCAAATGAGAATGAGCGGAGCAAGGGATTGGTCAGTAAAGTTTACTGGTTGTGTTGTGTAAAGAGAGATTTTTTCTGAACTACTTTTTCCTAAGAGTAAAACAGATTATCTGGATTTTGGGAGACTCAGGGATACATTGGTTGGAGCTGCATGCCTAATGTTGTGGAGTAGCTGCAGATCTTGGATTCCCTCATGTGGAAGTGCACTGGCATGGAGTGCGTGAAATGAAGTGGCTGGACTTGGGAAGGTCAAGGACATGTTTCCAAATTCCCAAGTCATTTTTTCTCGTATTGCGCAAAGACAAATGTGGTTGCGTTCTTCTTCATTTAGTCCACAAATGGAGAAAGTGAGGCGCAATGTCAATAAGGATGTTTGTGCCTTTCTAAAAGATTTTGGCATGTCCTCTTTTCACAATGAAAATATTATGGGCCTCATTACGAGTTGGGCGGTAATGCTGGCGGTATTACCACCGGCGGTATTAGCCCTACCGGATCACGGGTTTGGCGGTAATGGAATTCCACATTCCCCACTGAGCCCATTCGGGAATGCCCCATTCCCCATTGGCCTCAATGGGGAATTTTCACGCTCTTACTGCTGGCGGGAAATCTGCCGACGTTAATAGCGCGAATTGTTCGGTGGATTTCACCCAGCTCAGAGCTGGGGAGAAATCCGCCAAAGCCCTGATTTGGCAGACCCTTAAATCGGGCGGTAATAGCAAGACTGCCGGATTTAAGGGTTACCTCCAAACTCGTGATGAGGCCCTATGTTTCGCAGCACATACATTTTTCGCAGAGATGGAGTCCATCTTACCTATGCTGGCAATCAGATTTTTCTGAGAAATGTACAAAATACATTGCAACCTTTTTGTGGAATTACAGTCATCTATTTTGCTGTAGATGTTGACGATTTCAAGTTTTTCAAACACACAAAAGCACCAACAAAAGGCTCTTTTCAGAGCCACCACTTCCTCCCAGAGAAAAGTGCGTTGGTTTTGCTAGGGCAGCACCCTAAAACTTTATATGTCCTAGGACTGTCCGCGGACTTCCAAAAAATGCACAGGGCTCTGCACTGTTTATTTGCCACTTTTATTTTTGAACTGTGAAAGGCTGCTCTGAAAAGAGCCTTTTTTTGGGATTTTTGTTGTTTTATATTTTTTTTGTTTTTTTTATACACAACACACTAGGAGAGGAGGGGAAAGGAAGGAAAGGAAGGGACACCAACCACGGGGATAAGAAAGGGCAGGTGGAGAGAGGAAGATGTAGGGTGGGCCTTACTTAGGTAGGTAGCAGGTCTTCTTGTGCTCCGTGACCGTAGTCTCGTAAGCACTTCGAAGACTCTCCCCCCTGCAGATTACTGCATCGCAATACATACACAATATTGTGACCCTCGAAAGGTAAGGGTCAACAGCATCGAAAATGGCCTTTGAAGCTGCTGGAGGGATGCACTCTCCCACAGGAGTGTCTCTTGTGGTGAGAGGAGTGGAAATGGAGGATGCTGTGGAGGAACTCACCCTACTACGTTTATCACAAGGTACAACCTTGCGAATGTCCCCACTGTGGAACGACGTTAGGTGTCGCATCATGGATGTCGTACCAAAGCTGTACGAACCATGTCACACACGACTCAGCACCATTTTGCACTGTTTGCAGGTGACCTTGTTCACACGTGGTATGTTACCATGAATGGTAAACAACCGCCACACCTCATACTCCCGGGAAGTGCTGGTAGTAGGGAGTTCCTCTATCTCATTCTCTTCATCCTCTTCATCCTTGTTCTCTACATCCTCACGCCTGTTCCCCTCTGCAGGCCCTTGGGGAGGTGGTGGTGGTGGAGGGTTTGGGGGTGGTGCTGAGGCAGATGTAGCAACAGAAGCCATGGATGCCATCGGGGTTGATGAGATAATCTCAGCAAGAGCAGCAAAGGCAGCAAAAGTCAATTTGCAATAGCCAGAAGTACAATGAAGATCAGCTCTGGGGTATGGCCTTTTATATGGGTGGATGGGTGCACTTCGCGAACAGATCGAACACCCAAAAAGGTTCAAAAAGTTCCAAAAAGTATGTAGAAAGCCAGAGTCATTGTCTGGGAGATGTGCAATGGTGTACTGTAAAATAATTTGGATTGTCTGAAAAAGTTGTTTTAAAATGTTGGGGGAACCAGACAGTGTCTGCAAATTAGGACACACGCTCAGCATGGGTGCGGTCACATGATGACGTCGGGAACACATCTGCAAAGTGAACGGGTGACCGCAGGTCACTAAATGCATGGAAATGGTTGTGTGTATGCGCACGGGTGTTCTACGGACAGTGTTCGGTTCCTCAAACAAATTAAAAGTGCGACACAAGTGAGACGGACAGTTACGGACAGGCACAATGTTCGCAGGACTTACGGGTGTGGGAGGCATGTGCGTAGATTTTCTGCCGACTGTACGGACAAGCATAGTGTCCTTAGGACACCTTGATTTTGTTTGACTACGGACATCCCGGACACCGCACGTGTTCTTGGGACAGTTTCAACTTGGCTGTGGATGCTACACACAGGTATAATGTCCTTAGGATTCCTCTATTTTGTTCAGTTACGGACATCCCGACACCGGGTGTGTACTGAGAACAGTTCCATCTTGGTTGCGAACGGTACGGACATGTATAGTGTCCTTAAGATTCTCCATTATGTTCTTTGACGGACATCCCGGACACCATGTGTGTTCTAAGAACAGTTCCATCTTGGTTGTGAACGGTACAGACAGGTACAGTGTCCTTAGCACACACCCATTTTGTTACTTTACAGACATCAATGACATTTGTGATGTCATCTATGATGTCCTGGGTGTCAGTCATAGCAGTGCAAGGTGATGGCGCAAGTTATGGTTGCTTAGCTTACCATAACTGGCGAATTTCAGGGGTTTTTCGGTTTTTCTTCGAACCATAATGTCCCGTTAACAAAGTTTTTTTACTGAATTTCATAGGTTTTTAGTAGCGCAACTTAACCATAACGTCCGTCTGACAAAGTTTTTTTATTGAATATCAATATAGGTATTCTAATAGCTACATGGATGTGTACCGCTCAAAGCCTCAGAGCTCATTTCTTAGAAAAGGAAAAGAGAATACACATTGAAATAATGCATTATGTATTAATGATTTCATCTGTCTCATATATTAGTGAAATACTGCACACCGAGGTATATTACCTCCTTGTAATGCAAATGACCTTCTGTTAATGAGACACATGATTGGTTGTAATCAAACATCATATTTTGAGGTAAGCAGTGTCAGTCTGACAAAAGAGGCCTTCTGTCCCCTTCTTTTGGTGTGGCTGCAGCCTTCAGGAAACCACACGCTAATTTAATATTTAATGGAATGCCTTTTAGAAAGCCCTTAGGAACCTTCAATGTGTGAAGGTGACCACATTTCCCCATCTGTAAATCCTTCTGCTGGCGCTGCTTCTGAACCTTAACCCCAGCAGCAGGCGGGTCAGTGCATTTTGCAGCAGAACATTCTATTCTTGCTGAAGACCATTATCTGGCCCCCATGAACCTTTCATGATTGCCAAGCAATCTCTCTTCTGCCGTAAAACGGTCCAAGGCGAAAAATACGAACACTGTATGAGGATTTCCACGTTTGGTATTACAGAAACATTTCCCAGAAATACAAATCTTTTGAAATAAAATGTGTGTTTTGTGCACTTGTGCAATGTTTCCCCAGTGCAAATTTGCACTTGCACCGGTGCAAGGTTTCTATAATAAGGGGAATGGAGAGCAGATTAAAAAAATATATCTTTCTGGAGCGATGTTTGTTGATTTTTACTCAATGGGACAGATTTTTATCAAATGGGGAATAATTAGTCAACATCAAATGATCTGAATTACATTTTCAATGTCTGTCCTAGATGTAATTTAAAAGAAAATACCGAATTGTCATGCCATTTTCGAAGCTTTGCATTACTTTTGTGAACAGCTGAATAGGTTTAGTATTCCCAGCAGGCATGACATAGATCACTGGTCAATCCCACGACTGTCATTGCAAGGTATTTTCTCTGCACTGTCACTGCTTGGTGATGTTTGGCTATGCTTACTTATAGAAGGATACTAATAAGCAACATTAAGTGCTCACACATGATGGAGGAGGAAAGAAATTTCAGTCGTTAAGTTTGTCTATGTCATGCTATAACATGCTTATCTAGTTGTGTTAGGATAGGGTACACTATGCAATGCTTTACTATGCCATACGTTAGTTCATTCTATATTCTGTATGCTAATCTATTATATTCTTAAGAATACAGTATTTAAAAACATTATTTTGTATTGTACAATAAACTGTATGTCTCTGGAATGATTTGATATGTTTATGTAAGAGCACCGCTACCACAACAGTGCCTATTGCGTTGCTCTTCCATCTTGTGTGAGCACTTAATTTTGCTCCTGCATGGGTTTTTCAAGCAGGCATAACATGAAACGATTCTTATGCATTCCCGTCCTAATTAGAACCTGCCAATGAGTCTGAGGATCCGTTAGTAAACACTGCCTGCACAAAGTAATGTGCAGCCAGTGTTCTATTTTTTTTTTAAACTGAGCTTAAAAATAAAGGGTAAAGGTGTTGTGCCTTGTTTTACGATTCACATTTACTTTCCGCCTTGCAGATGATGACAATTACATACAAGAGACTCAACAGCAAAGTAGCTCTGATGTTGGCAGCATCATGCATGCACTCTGTATTCCATTTTAAAAAGCACTTTATATAGATTTAATTCCATGTAGCAATGCCTCAGCTCTTAAAAGCAATTTAAAATTGAGTGATCTGTTAGCAAACTAATCGGACAACGCAGCACTTCTACAAAGGTTGTTTTTATTGACTGAATAACCCTCTAATGATGACCAATCAGTTATTTGAAGGTGCAGTAGAACACAGGCAAAAAAGGTGATGGGCCTCATTACGAGTTGGCCGGTAAAAAAAGCAAATTACCGGCATGCCGGTGCAACCGTGTCCATGTTGCACTGCTGCCGGAATCAACTGTTGATTCCGAGTCAGCATGCACGTGCATTTTGGCATGCCAGAAATGGCTGCACCGGCATTATGGTAAGGCCCTCCACACCCCCGATAGAGACATCATCGATGCCGGTGACACCGGCTCCCTAGATGCCCTAAGAAATGGTACCATAAATACCGGTATCGTAAATACCGGCACAGGAAACAACATCATCGCGTCGGAACGGGAAATGCTCTGGTGGCCATCTTAAAAAACACAATTCATTGCAATCCTCTGCCTACAGCACCTGGACCGGAGAACTCTGCAGTGTGGCATCAAGCTGAGTACCATGGCTAACAGGAAAGGCATAGTGCAGCTGTGAAAGCCATGTTTCAGTGACGAGGAGCTGAACATGCTCACGGACAAACTGGAGGAACACGTAGATGTAGTTTTCCGTGCAGACCTGCGCTGGCAGGTTCAAATCTGCAAGAAAACATATGGGAGCAGGTGGTGCAAAAGTCTCTGTGGTGGGGACACCACGCACCATACGTGACTGCAGGAAACACTGGGACAATTTGCGGCTGCGTGTCCGTAACATCCTATCTGCGAATCGGAGCCAGAGCCTGGCCACAGTTGTAGGAGCACCATCCCCTATTAAGCTAGTACGATGGGAGGAGACATGCAGCACAGTCACGGATATGGAGTCCATCGAAGGTGTTGGCCATGCAGAGATGGTAGTCCCTTCATCAGCCGATGATGGTGAGCGACCCTTAGTGTAATAGAAAAGTCTCAACACACACTTAATACCCCAAGTACAATTGCAGAGTCCAAATGGCAAGTAGATATAAGTAGATATAAGTAGTAGTAGCTAGAAAAATAGTAGCAAATACGTGGCCCATCACCTCCCACCTAAAGTCAGCCTCTACAAAACCACAAAGTCCCTGCCATACAACAAACCCCACTGACACAAAACCACATGAGTTCCCAATTGCAAGCACATTCACCATCAGCATGTGCACACAGACATATACATTACCGTACAGATGCAGGCCTGACCATTGTGCCATCTCATTGCATGGTGAACACAGCACCACTACAGTTTGCACAATTGACCCACCCACCATAGTGCAAGCACATTTGACCCACATCTGAACAACACATGGCACACAGCCCCTGAGGCATGGCTAGAACACCAAGCCACGATACACCTGTAGGCCAACCAACAGACACCATGCACATCATGGCTGCACCAGAAGGATGAAAAAACACTGCACCCCCCAACTCCTGTAAGCACCATGACCGCCCCTCCAACATGTCCACGAGAATGCACAGGACTCTAAATGTTCTAGCATCAATGTAGGTAGGATGTACGTTGACCCATTACTGATGTCCTGCATCTCTGTCCCCCACAGGCACAGGATCAGACAGTGAGGCGGAACACACCGCAACGCCCAGGAAAACACCTGCCCGCCAGAGCCGAGGGGACAACGACGCCTCCAGGCCTTCTACATCAAGGGCTGGCCAGAAGCGTCCCAACGCTCCCAGGCCACAGCCCCCCAGCCAAAAGGGCACACAGGCTGGAGAACAAGCTGAGCAGCAACCACTGATACCCAGAAAGGAGCCCCAGCAAACACACATGTCTGGCATCAAGGCACCCCTGCCAAAAGCCATCCCTGCAACAAAGGTCCCAAACCACAAAACAACACCTGCGCCACAGGAAACACCTCAGGTGGAAGAGGTGGGATCCCCAGTGGCCAGTGATGTGGAGGGGCCACAGTCAATGGCTACCAGGGATCTGGGTGAGGCGGCACAATCTGTGCAACACAGTGCAAAGGAGGAGGAGGAAGTGGAGGAAGCAGACACGGCAGCCAATAGCATGCCTGAAGACATGCCAAACACCTCACCCAGGCTGCCTATGCCACAGTTCTCACCGGAACCTGGCTCAGGTGGAGACAGCCCTGTGGATGACATGGCCGAAGTTGTAGGCAGCCCCGGAAACACACACCACCTCCATTCCCAGTGTCTTGTATTACCCAGTCCATCAAAACTATTGTGCAATCAAAGTTTGGTGTACAACACATCCTTCATTCACATTGTAACCTGGCCTATATACAGCATCTTCACGATTTTCCTCCTCATCTTCTGGTGGAATCAGGTCTGTGCCAGGGGGCAGGGGTATGTTGCGCTGGATGCACATGTTGTGCTGCATAGCGCATGCCAACACTATCTTGTCCCCGTTCTCAGGCCTGTATATGAGTGCCCCACCCAACCTGCTGAGGCAGCGAATACGGGCCTTCAACAGGCCAAAGGTCTGCTCAATCGTGACACAAGTGCGTGCATGTGCACGGTTGTAGTCCTGTTCCTGCTTGTAGACTGGTTGCCTGATAGGGGGTCAGGAGCCACGGCTTCAGGGGATACCCTGCATCACCTGGACAGGATCAATGGAAAGTGTATTTGTGAACATTGTTGTCATTCCTTGTGTGTACTGTCTGTACAGTGTTCATGCTCACATGCCACAGATTATTCATGACTGCACTTGACATTTCCTTATAGTATTACCCAGGTAAGCGTACTTAGGGAGGTTCCATGGCTGTGGGGTATGTGTGCCGTTCACGTCTTAGGGACCTTTCCATCAGATACCGCACTCACACAAATGAGGTGAGAAGGTCCATGATGTGCTGACATCTGATGTGTGTGTTGCATTAGGAACATTTACAGTACATTTGGAGTGCATCATGACACATTTGCCGGATGTGCTTCATGATACACAGTGGTTTGCTATTCATGCTTTTGACTACTTGATGTCACCATGTACTTGTCCATCAACGCCTTCCCACATATGACCAAGGCACAATGGCATTGGTGGTATGGTCCACCAGTGAAGGCAAACATTTCTGTGAAAAGGCTGGGTGTGTACTGGCATGGTGGATCTGAGGTACCATGGATGGGTCCTGCACCACTCGCTCATATGTTAGTGGTGGTAAGTGATTGATGATTACAATACTTTCCTTGCTTGCACCATTGCATTTGGAAGTGTCCCCTAAGGTGCCTGGCTCGGTATACTGGTCTGCGGTGTACCTGTGGGGTGGATGTAGTGTCAGGGGTTTCCATGTGTGGCAGTTGGATTTTGCTCAGGCATGGCTGCATGCCCCGTGATGTAGTTTTTTGCTGCTCACATGTATTTCATGCATTGTGCCTGCAGGGTGGTGCATCGTGGTACCTGTGGTTCATGTCTGATGGTGTTCCAGGTGCATGTGCTGGGGTGGGCGCTGTGTATGTTGATTACATTTACGCATAACTGTATAGGCATGCCACATCTACATCAATTGGCTTTGTCGAACATTCTGTTGAGGAAATTGGAGCCACACTTTTTGCAACCGTGGTCGCTGTGGTCCCCCATTCCCCAGAACAACACCCCTCATACCCCAGCCAGCAGACAGGTTGCCTATGCATGTGCCCCCCCAGAACAACACCCCTCATACTCCAGCCAGCAGACAGGTTGCCTATGCTTGTGGACCCCCCAGAACAACACCCCTCATACCCCAGCCAGCAGACAGGTTGCCTATGCGTGTGGTCCCACTCCAGGCAACACCCCTCATTGCCCTGTCATTAGGCTTACCCAGCAGCCAGGTACATTGTGCAATGCATCGTGCCAGGTAGACTGGAAGCGTGGAGTTGCGCACTACCATGGCATCATGTGTGGATCCCGGGAATCTTACACAGCAATGTGTTATTATTTTGCTTGCATCGCACACCATCTGGACATTCAGGGAATGGTAGAGCTTCCTATTGAGGTACACTACCTCTATGGCATGCCGGACTAGCAGCTCCACATGTGTGCAGTCAGCAACACCGATTACGTTTGGCATGCCTGCCAGTGCATGGAATGCTATTTTGGATGCATTCTTCTCCTCCGCAGTCCGTGGTAAATATATGTGGTCCCTTCGATGTTTCAGGAGGGCATCTAGCACCTGGTTGATCACACGGGAGAAACATGGTTGTGAGATGCCATGCAGCTGCCCCACTGTGTGCTGGTAGGTGCCTGTGGCAAGGAAGTGTAGCACAGATACTACCTTCAGCAAGGGGGGATGCCTTTCCGGATGTTGATGAGGCTTACCAGGTCGTCATGGATGAGGTCCACTATTGTGCATATGGTGTCCTTGTCCAGGCAGTATAGGGAGTGGATCTGTGCAGGGGTTAGGTCAAATGGACTGGTCCTTAGGCAAGAGATTGATGGCTGCCTGCAGGGTACAACTGCCTGCACTGGTGGTATGTGCTGGTCCTGTCTGACCCTCCTTCTCTTCTGCTGCATTCCCTGGTTCAATGCCTGCTGGAGTATTATCAATGCAGGCATATTCTCCAGCCCCAGTATTGCAACTGCTAATGGTTGCATTTTGGGATTGGAAGGGGTGTGGTGTGTGGGTGTGCTCCTTTTGTGCTGTGCCAGACTCCTTTGCCTCCACCTGTGCTTATTGTGTGCACCTGCGGCAGGTTGCAACACAGCAGATAGCTATTAACGGCTGCCCCGCGATGTCGGTGTTGATGGCATCATGGTAACCGTTCTTACCAGCATCTAGATGCCGGTAAGTGCCTGTCCGTGAACCCAGTGATGTGCACTTCCTTGCAGCATGCCGGTGTTACTGGCATGGCGGCCGCATTCCCGCAATCATTCCGCAAAGGTGCTACCCGGTCACAACGGGTCCTTGAAGATGCCGGTAGCAACCGCGTCATGGGTTGTAATGCATCAGTCCGGTAGACGATGCCAGTATTTCTGTACTGGTATCGTTATTACTGGACCACCAACCTTGACTTTGCCACGGGTTGATCATTTGTTTTAATTATTTTTCATGATGCTTAAGGGTTAATTGATAGGAACATTTATCTCATTGATGTCTATTACCTCAAGAGCTGCAGGAAATATTTTAAAAAATATAAGCATACCTGTTCTATGTATTGTTAGATGCAGATGTTGTTGAATTTGGAAATAGAAATCTTGGTGTTTCGCAGTAGTTTTTGATGCAGATGGCTGTGATCAACAGGAGATCTGTACTTTGAGAGTTCAAGTGTACATGTGAAGTGTTGACCTGAGATGACAGGGTTAGGTGTAGTCTGTTTGGATGTGATTGTTGGATCGGATGTGTGACTGTTTTAAAGCAGCCAATGACGGAGTGTTACAAACATGAATGTGGAACGAGTAGAAGGGCTACCCCGTGCTACGGTGTCTGCAGACAGCTCGCTAGTCAACAAATGGCACGTGCCACATTCAGGTCTTTTAAGGGTGCCTGGCATGGAAATGGGACTGCAGAGACCACGGACAGTCGCGGACATCGGGGGATCAGTCAATCCAGTTTCCTGGGTGTGGTGTACTGGAAGAGACGAGTTTTTTTTGGTGAGAGCACAGAAGATGGCTATGGCTATGTCTTTGAGGAGGCAGAGTGTATGGATTTTGGGGGACTCTTGGATCCATTGGCTGAAGGTCTATTCTGAGCACTGTGGATTGGATGAAAATCTTGGATTCCATGAATTTGAAGTTTCATGGTATCGAGTGCGAGGAATGAAGTGGGCTGAACTACTCCCAATTTGTAAGAATATGGTTCACTTAAACATCCGGACATCATTGTTGTTCATTGTGGAGGGAACAGTTTGTTACCAGAATTTCACTGCAGTTTGCATGAAGGATACATTTGGAAATTTGACGGAAATGTTTCCAATGGAAAAATTATGTTTTCTCGCACTGCTCTGTGACAAATGTGGATGCGTACAAATTTATTTTATCTGCAAATGGAAACAGTAAGGCGCAATGTGAATAATCTGTGTGTGTTTTTTTGCGAGATGTTGGCATGACATCTTTTCATAATGAGAATTTTACATTTGATATTGTCAACATTTTTTCGGAAGCCCTCTAACTGATGTGGGCAATCCGATTTTTCTGGAAAGCGTTCAAAATTAGTTGAAGCAGTTTTTTTTTAAATTATGGATTCAAGTATTCGTTAGAAGTTGCATTAAATCAAAATGAAAAATACACAATAAACAAACAAAGGATTTTTTGTGAAAGTCACAAAAAATAATTACAATGTGTAGAATCTTTGTTATTTTACTATATATAACAGAATAATAATAAAAAAGAAAAAATACATTCTTTTAAGAGCCATCATTTTTGCGTGAAAAACTATTAAAATTATTTTGTGAATTTTATAACTGTCCGCAGACTACCGCACTGTCCATGGACTCTGCAGATTGGGAAGGGGCCTGTGAGTTTTTTTCTCTCTTCTTTTATTTAACTGTGAAAGGTGGTTCATAAAGGAACCCTTTTATTGTGTATTTTTGTCACTGTAATTTGTTTGTGTTTTTTCCAGGAGAGACAAGGTAAAGTGGGGGAGTTAAGGGAGGGAAGGTGCACCAACCACAGAGATGGAGGGGCAGGTGGACAGAGGAAGATGTTGGGCTGGCCTTACATTTAAGATAAGGGGCAGTGTTTCTTGTGCTCCTTGATTGCAGCCTCAAAAGCACAAAAAAACTGCTTCGCCCTACAGATCTGTGCATTGCAGTATGTACATAGTACTGTGACACTCAAAAGGTAAGGGTCAGCAGTGTACTGTATGGCCTGCAGCTGGGATCCTCTGCTCCAAAGCAGTATCCATTGTGGTAACAGGAGCAGATAAAGCAGATGGTGTAGAGGGTGTCAACTTACTTTTCCCGGGGAAAGGTACCACCTTCCTCAGAGCAATCGGATGGTTAGATTTGGTGTAGCAATGCATGGAGGTGGTCCCATAGAAATACAGCCCAGGTTTTCTGCGACTGAGCCGACTTTGTACTCAGTGCATCTCACCTTGGTTGTACGAGCCTTTGGTACAGACCCAACGGTGGTGAAATTGTGCCACACCCAGCACTCAATCTGGTTGCTGGAGACATGGACTTCCTTCACCTCATCTTCCTGTCCCTCTTCATCCTGATCTGTTTTACTCTGCCAGTGACCCTGTCTAGGCCCTCCAGGTGATGGTGGCGGTGGCTGGGGAGGAGGAATGGCCATAGCAGATGCCATTGATACAGGATTGAAGATGTGCCAAGGTGATCTCCGCAGCAGGTGTCTCTCCTGGTGCTCTCTTCTGGATAGCCAGATTGAGAATGAGGACAAATAATGGGTGGGTCCCTTCAGAGGGACTGTCCATGGACAGTTGTGCTGTCCGTGGACTACTGAGTCGAATAAAGGATTTGGAAAGTTGTAAAAAGTTGCCAGATAAACTAAGATATGATCTAGGAGCCCGGGAAGGGTAAACTTTCAACTTGAAACAACCTAGATTTGCCAAAAATGCTGTTTTAAACTGTCTGCAGTCAACCCGTCACGCCTACGGGTGAAGTCACATGATGATGTCTGGTGACATCTGCAGCCCTGGCAGACATTTTCGGACACCCATTGTGCAGGAATCGCAGGGCGCATGCGCGTGGTTGGCCGTAGAACAGGCGCGCTGTCCGCAGACTAATTAAAAGTGCTTCATGCGAGAACGGAAATGTCAGAACACGACATGTGTACAGGGGCACCTCCATTTTGAGTGCAGACACCGTGAACAGTCGTGGTGTCTGCGGAGTCATAATTGGGCTTTAAAAAAATATATCACACAACACTAGACAACACATTTATAGAATAACAAATACATGTATTCATGAAAGGGGTGGCATATCGGAATGGGAAACAATAAGGAGAGAATTAGGAATTCTGTACAATAATGATCAGGGGAGAAAGGGAGTGAGGTTTTATCAAAGCGTCATTCATTTAAATGTCAGGAATTTTGATGGGGATGATTGCTGGGGACAAGGAGGACAGGTGCACGAAGGACAGTGACAGGGAACATTTTTAACGACATAATTTTTGGCATAATATAAAAGTTCCTTAATGTCATTATTTAGTTCATCCAATTTTGCAGATAAGTTCATGATTTCATTCATTATGTACAGTTGGAACTAGAGCTTCTCTTTGTAATTCTTGGGATTGTGTATATTTAAATTGGGGTGTGATTTCTTCATGAAAACTATGTACTGTAAGAAAAAAAATTACTATTTTTTCAGTGAGGTCTGTACAAATTACATTATTTGTTTATATTAAAAGATGTATTGTATCCCATTATAAATGTTATCATCATTCATTTCTTCTTTCTGGGAAGTTCTCCTCTAAACACTCGTGTGTTTGACATTTCTGTCAAAATAAAAAATAAAAATATGTTTTTTCCTTATAAGACATGTTTATATAATGAATGGTAATAATAGAGAAAGTACATACTGTTTTGTATGAGCTTGTTTTCAAATAAATTCTGGTGTATTTGAGTTGTACTGAGGTGACAATGTGAGGTGCAATATTATGATTTATGCTTGGTGCATTCCATATGCTCTTTCAATTGCCACCAATTTTTCACAACATTTATTTAAACAGCTAAGATCAGTTGTTTGCAAATGATCGTCCTTCACAGAAATTCCAAAACTAATCCTGACACCACTTACAGTGTCTTACAGTGTCTCAGGTATACAGCAAGAATTGGACTACTGCGCACGAATGGTACAATTTTCCATAAACACACAAGAAGATCGACACATAGGGCCTCATTACACGGATGGCGGTAAGGGTTTACCGGTACCGGTAAATCCTTACCGCCTTACTACGAGGTCCCTTTGCGGGTTGGGGAATTTAACGCCTGCTTTTTGCAGGCGTTAAAAACCAACCCGCAAAGGGACCCAGGGAGCTAATTACGGTACCGCAATTTGCGGTACCGTAATTAGCGCCTTCCCCATTCCCATTATGCCCTATGGGGCAAAAATGGGAATGGGGAAGGGCAATGGTGGAAGGGGGAATTACCGCCCCGCCAACCTTGGAATGGGGCGTTAATTCCCCTTTCCGCCAAGGCGGTGCCGGTATTTTACCGGCATGAACCATGGCGCTAATAGCGCCATGGTTCTCCGCCATCCGTGTAATGAGGCCCATATTCCTAATGTACTTACTACAAGTACTGGAAACCAACAAGATCCCAGATTTCATACATGTGGAAGCATACATGCACTCTCTGCAACCATGTTTCACAAGACCACATCCCTAATGAATAAATTGAATATGTATTCACACCAAATTGTGAATCCATTCCATTTCACCAGCTTCTGCAGATTGCAAATCATGGCATATTATGCCTGTTTTGCAATTCAGACAATCATTTGGATTGGCCTGGTTCTCAGTTGCTTGAGGTGTCCCTGCGAACCATGAAAAACAGGTACCTCTGTCATGATGTAAACGCTGATTCCTGATGGCGCACACTGAAAAACAGGTGTCTGACACTGTGCAGGGGCATCTTAGTGGCTTTGCTCCGTTTCTTAGCAGTACCCAGGATCCCTGTTTCAAGGAGCCATTGTGTCTATGATGATTACAAAAGAAGTATATGGCTACCTCAGAATGATTTTTCCATGTGGTTTCATTGGGGGGGGGCAAAGTTATAGGGGGTCTCAAATCCTCATAGACACAATGGAAAGACATTTTTTCTTGTGCCTACAGCCCAAACTGCTGGACGGAATTTGACAAAATTTGTGCCAAGAGCGGCGGCCTGCTTCCGAAAGCATGCTTTTGTAAAATTGGTGTAAATCTGTCTGGTAGTTTTTGTAAAATAATGGCAAAAAGTAGGTACAAAAAATAGTGATATTTGGGTCAACTGTGGACCAATCAATCAGATGGTGGTTTGGTGTCCACAGACAGGGAAGGCTAATTCGAAGGTCAAAAACATAAGGTGCGTCAGGATTTTTGAAACGGTCACCATATTGGATCTGCGTGCAGACGTTGCTGACCGCAGAAAAGCATGGTGAGGAAAGGATCTCAAACTCACATTTGGGGTTACTTTGTGGCCAAAAGAGGGACTGAAAAGGGTGGAGCTTGGAAATATGTTAATAGGGAGGATTTTTTTAAAAACAGTTTTATTGATTTTATTCCAAACAAACAACACACAACCAAACGTGCAGTACATATTACAATATTTCAAATTATGTACAACTCAAACAATGTCTACTGCGTCTCCCAAACCCTCCCCGCTTTTCGAGCCTACTCTGCTTAGCGATCTGCTTTTTCATCTTGCAGTATTGCTGTATTTTCTGCTGGGTCCTGGTCACTCGACCAGTCCTGAGTGGGCTCAAACAGTGTGGCTATTAAATGTTTCCAGGCTACCAGAGTTTCTTCCTCCCCTCCAGTATTGCTAGCTTCCTGCCATACTGTAGTTTCAGCTTCTGCCAATTTCTGAAGGTCTTTCCACCATTTTTCTATCCTTGGTCTCCGGCATGCCTTCCATCCCATGGCTATTCTACGCTTCGCGAGTATATATGACATGTCCTTTAATTTACTTACATGCTTAATTTCCCTTGGTCTGGGGAACCCTCCTATCAGACATGCCCATGCTATTTCAACGGTTCGCTTAATCCCTTTTTCTTTTAATCTGTGGGCTACTTCCCCCCAAAATTCCCCAATTTCTGGGCATGACCAGAACATATGGTCATCCCAGCGTTTCCATCACTGCCTTTGGGGCATGTTTGTCATTCTGCGTTTTGTCATATAAGCTCTATGGGTTATATACAGTTGTATCTGCTGCAGTCTCGCATTTCTTGACACTTTTTTATGGTACCCTTGGGCCCGCTCCCACATCCCATCACTCATTGGGGCACCCACCTCCTCCTCCCTGTCCTGTCTCAGTTGTACCACTTCCTTCCCCACCTTGGACATCACCAACTCATATATCCTGGATATCTCGTGCCCTCCCTCTGCTATATCGTATATCATTTCTATGGCAGTATCTGGTTGCTCCTCTAATACTATTTTGGACCATGTCTCTCTAATCTGCCGCTCTATCCTATGATATGTAATACATTGTCCCTTATGCAACCCCGTTTCTTCCACCACCGTCCCAAATTCCTTTATCCCCCCTTCTTGCCATATCTCTCCCACTGTTGCTATCCCCGCCGGTTCCCAGTGCTTCCTGATCATCTTCCTTAATTGGCCTTCTTTTCCCGTCAATGTGACAAGTGGCACTTGAGGGGAACACGGGGATGGGTAATCCATTATCTGGCAAGCCCTATGCCATATTTTCCATCCCAGTGTCATCATCTCTGGGCGCCCTTTCATATCTGATTTGAGCAACCATATCATTTCTTTCAGGAAGCATGGGGCACAATCCAGTCTGAACAACCTAGATTCTGGGATTGGGTCTTCTGATAACCATTTTGCTACATATTGTAGTTGACTCGCTAAATAGTAGATCTTGAAATTTGGCAGTTTTATACCCCCTTCATCATACGAATTTTGTAACTTCCAAAGGGCAATTCTGTTCCTCGTCCCATCCCAGAGGAATTCCCTAAATATGCTATGCATCCCAGCGAAAAAGTGCCTCAGTATCAGATATGGTATGTTCCCGAAGTAATGTAGTAATCCCGGCAGAACTACCATTTTCAGCATTGCCCCTCTTCCCATCATCGCCAAGGGGAGCTTTGCCCAGAACATCATGCTCTTTTCGATGCTCTTGACCGCTTTCTCAGTATTATGCTGGTGTTCTGCCTCCACTGTGTGATAAATGTCTATCTCAAGATATCTGAATGTACTGACCTCCAATGGTATTTGTAGAACTGGTAATTGATCTCTCGGGATCCCTACATACCTGCCCAGAGGAAATATACATGATTTTTTGGGGTTCACTGCTACGCAAGATCGCGACGCAAATCGCTCCATCACTTCCAGAACATATTGCAGGTTTTCTTCGGGATATCGTCAATACAATAGCATATCGTCAGCATACAAGGAGACTAAGTGTGACTCCCCAGCGGTGTGCTATATAGCAGCTTGACCCATTTAAGATACCCAGACGCTATCCTATAATTGGACAGGGCTGCCATCAGCCAAGGCCATTTGACGAAGTCAAAGGCCTTTATTGCATCCAGTGATAAAATTGCAATTTCACCAGCCTCCTGTAAGGATATTTTATATGTAAGGATATTTGGCATGTTACAGCACAAGTAGCATTACAGCGCTACTGCACAAGTAGCATTACAGCACTACTGCACAAGTAGCATTACAGCACTACTGCACAAGTAGCATTACAGCACTACTGCACAAGTAGCATTTTTTTTTTGCAGCACCACCACAAGGGTGCGGTGCATTGCTATATGGGTTAGCAGATTAACAAGGAAAGACAGACTATTCAGTCAAAAAACGATTTTAACATATAAGATGCAAAGCTATTTTTACAGTTAAAAGCACACGTGTTCATTTAAAAATGCACACTATTTTTCACCTGAAATGCCTATATTGCTAGAGACACATTTGAAAATTAACAGCTAACATATTAACCATTAACCTGACTAATAAAACCTTATTTTATTATAACTCACTAATAAAATGTGTTCTCTACTGCAGAATTAGGCATATTTTGAAAACCAGTTAAATGAGTGTGCAGATTTTTCCTCTCTTCTCTGCCTGATTATCCGTGTTGTTGTGCACAGTAACTGCAGGAGGAAGGAAGTCAGATTTGCAACAATTGCAAATGTATAAGCGAAGCTATTGTTTAAAAGTAGGAGGATGAGAGATGATGGATTTCATTGGAACACGTCATAAAGAGGGCTGAGAGGAAAGTTTTAGTGGGCAGTAGCAGGGAAAAAGACAGGCAGACATCTTTCTGCACTACTGGGGAGAAGACCTGGCTGTGGGGGTGTCCTGCTGCAGTCGAGACTGGGGAAAGCTGAAAGAATTACATTTCCACTGGCAGAGGCTGTCCTATCTGAAAAAGCTGAGAATTCCAGGCAATGACCCCGGCTTGAGAAGGCAAGCGTCCCTTTTCGTTGGAGTTCAGCCAAGAGAGCCACATTCACAGAGAGAATCCTCTAAACAGATAAGGTAATTACCTAACTGGGGGAGCTGTGTGTGTGCACGAAAGTATGCAGTCAGTGTAGAAAAATGAAAGTCCCGTGCGTGTCTTAATCAAGTGCTAATGTTGCAATTTAAGTTCTGTTCTCCGCCACTATAATTGCAGTGTGTCATTGAAAATGCTTTGATTGTTCCCTTTTATTGCTGTAAAGAATGAGATTATGTCTAAATGCAAATTTTATAATACAGAAAATATTTGAAAACAGACGGGTGGTTTATTTTCTATTTACCATTACAATGCCAATGATGTGGGGAGATTTTTAAACAGTGCAATGGTCATTTTAAGACAGATGTGTGTATGTCAGAATCAGTATGAATAATTGTGAGTGACTGTAGTATAACTTGTTGGAGGTACATGAGCCAACGGGAAGAGAGACTCTCTGAACATAGCTCCCTACCGTATATAAGGTAGTGGAAATTACCACAAGACTACCACATATAGCTCTCTGTCGTAAATAAGTCAGTGAGTTTGCCCATGGTGGCGCACCAACACTATCCCTGGAAATTGTGGTTTCCCTAGAATGCAGGTCTGAGGTCTCTCTAGTGATCACACGAAAAATCTAAGCGAAGATAAGGGATTCTGGACATTGGGGCCACAAATAAAACAAGGGAATTATGCTCACCAAAATACCACCAACCACGTATACCAAATATGCAGGTCTGGGTGCTGAAATAATGCATGTCCATTGTATTATTGTTGCACATGGCCAAATCTGAATACAAAGAGTGATTATTGCTAAGTTATTTCTCGGCGGTAATAAAATACCGTCAGGCCCCAAATCTCCACAAAATACCCTACATATTTATGGTGCGTTGCAGGCCGGGAAAGTGATCATAGAGTACCTACTGGGCGTGGCAAGCGTGTCTCACACTGCCATTTGCACATTAAAGGGAACCCATTTTATAATAGCAGTGTGCCACTAGAAACGAATTTCAGAATGTCACAAAGGGAAACCACATTCTCAGATCTAGTGCAATATTTAGAGGCAAAGTTATTTGCACATGGGAATTGGTCTTCGAACAGTACCTTAGAATGGAGTAACCGCATTCAGGGTGAGGTGCAGAAAGAAAAACTAGACAATATTTTTGCAGAAGGCAGCATAATTCAGGTCTGCCTTACAAGATTATTGAATGCAGCCGATAAAAGTGCAGAGAAAGACTGTTTAATACGGCTATGCGGCAAAATATGGTTTATTTTAAACAAGTCACTGCGAATGCAAGAGAATGATACTCAGCTAATTAACAGGTTAAAGACTGAATTAGATGGGGCAAGTAAAAATCAGGAAATGTTGAGAGCAGAATTGGATGTATGCCAAAAAGACATGCAATTAAAATGCAGAGACTTTGATACTCAGTTATCCAAAAGCAAGAAACAATTTGAAGATAGTGAGCAAGAATTGACACACTTAAAAGCCTTAGTGGATCACATTAGGCAGGATAAAGATGAGGTTGTTTCAGAAATGCAGATTTTACAAAAAGAACATTGCGAAAAAGAAGGTGATCTCCAGAGTGTAGAACAAGAAATGATTAAAATGATTCAAGAAAGAGACAAGAGAAATAAAGAGTTCAATGAGTGCCAAATGCAAATGTGCGATATGCAGGAGGCAATTAATAAAATGAGTGATGAAAATAATTATTTGCATGATGAAGCCAACAGACTCCTTAAAAAGTGTAAGGACTTAGAACAGCAAATGTGCATTCCCAGGTCCCAGGAGAGGCGGCAGGGCACCACATTCAATGGAGTGGAGGTGAATTCTAGCTCTGCCCAAAGAGCTAGTGCCCCAGTGACTGGGCCGGTGACTGAACTTGGTTGCAGCGCCCTTGGGGGATTTGATACTCCCATTGGGGGCAGCCACCAATCTCATACACCTGAAAACAGGATTGAATCACAAAATAGTGCAATTCCATGCATTGCAACAAGTAGCCCCATAAAAATAATGAAATCCATTAAAGCCCTGATCAAACCATTTAAAAAGGGAGGTGAATGCTGCATTGAGGATCACTTAGAAGCGGTGCATGACATTTTTAAAGCGCTCCAGATACCTAAGGAACAGTACAGACAATATTTTCATTTAACTTTAGATGCCCCGACGGCCAGCATCATAAGGGGATTAAATGAACAGCAGAATATGACATGGCTGGAGTTTGAAAAAGAAATTAGGCGCCATTTTTCTCCTTTTCAGTCATTGCAGGAGGCAAAGAAAGTTGCGTACACTATTACTGCTGGACCTAATACATCACCTCGCCAATTTTTACAAGACTTAAAAAGAGCATTCTCTCGCTTTGATGTATCTTTTGACTCAAATTCCAATGAGTTTAAAACCGCATACTTCTATGGGCTACAGAAAGACATTATATCCCAATTGGTCCGTGAATTTGACCGTGACAAGTCCCTTGAATGGATTGTACATCAAAGCACCAAGCTATAATATTTATGGAGTTTAAGGATGTATTTGCAAAAGATGCTTATGATTGTGGTTTAACTGATTTACATGTGGCCACACTACCAGAAGGTTGTAGCAGAAATCCAGTGTTTGTACGCCAGTATAGACTACCGCTGGCATGTTTAGAATCATTGGCAGAGATTATTAAAAATTTGGAATCACGGGGAATAATTAGGCCCATTCATAGCACATCCAATACGCCTATTTTAGGTGTGTTAAAGCCAAATGGTCAATGGCGGCTGTGTGCAGACTTAAGAGAGTTAAATAAAAGAGTACCAGTATCTAGATGGCCACTACCATTCATTGATCAGGGCCTAGCTCAGATACATGGTTCAAATGTATTTACCACGTTAGATCTCACATCTGGATATTGGTGTGTGCCATTGGCAGAGGAGATACAACACCTATTTTCCTTTACATTTGACAGGACTCAATATGCCTGGCTTAGAGCTCCGTTCGGGTACATCAATAGTGGGAGTGAATTTGGCATATTTTTGAGAAAGGCCATGCCAGATGCAGCGGAAAGAGGGACAATAGTTTATGTGGATGATGTCTTGATAAAAAATGAAAACCTTAAAAGCCATTTTGATGAAATAAGACATGTGCTTGGCCAATTGCAGAAAGCAGGCGCCAAAGTATCTTTGCAAAAAGCACAATGGTGCAAGAAAAAAGTGAACTTTCTAGGGCATGAAGTGACTGAACATGGGCTAAATCCACAAAGGAAGAAAATAGAGGCCATACAAAGATTAAAAGATCCTAAAAATGTGAAAGGAGTAAAAAGTTTATTAGGGATGACAGGCTATAACAGAAAGTTCATTGAGAATTATGCAGAAATCACTCAACCATTGACTAAACTGCTTAAACTAAATACTCCCTGGAAATGGGGAAGAGAGCAGTCTGATGCAGTGGCTAGATTGAAGGAATGTCTTGTAAAGGCACCATGTTTAGCATACCCCATAAAGGACAGGGATTTCTTTATAGAAATAGGCTTTTCTGAACATTGTATGTCAGCAGTGTTATCACAAAAACACGATTTGAATCACAAAACCATTGCATATGCAAGTAAGGCATTTTCCCAAGTTGAAATGAAATTTAATGAATGCGAAAAGGCCCTATTAACCACTGTGTGGGCGCTACAACATTTCCGCCCCATTGTTCAGGGAGAAAAGGTGATTATTGAAACAAATCATCAACCTTTGCAATTTTTAGAGAGTAAAAGAATTAGATCAGGCAATCTAGCGCAATCCAGAATCACTTCATGGACGCTGGCATTACAAGGTTTTCCCGTAGAAGTAAGATATGGACAAAATAAAAAGAGCCCAATTGCTCAAGGGTTAGCTGACTTACATGACTGTGCAGCTGAACAAATAACAAATGAAATGGATGTGGAAGCTAGTTTGCAGGAATTTGAACAATCACCACACAAAGCTTTTGATGAAAAAACATGCAAGGATTTGCCAACTGTATATGTGGATGGTTGTGCTTTTCACATTGAAAATGACAGTAATAAACAATTAGTGGCAGGAATAGGAAATGTCTGGTTGAAATGTGAAGGCGTTCCTAGTATAGGGATGAGGATTGGAGATAGGAGCAGTCAGGTGGCGGAATTGGCAGCCATCTATAAAGCAATTGCTACTGCAGTTGATAAAAAGTTCAGTGAAATTGTCTTGGTGACTGATTCTGACTATGCACGGAATAGCTTTGTGGAGTATTTGCCTGGTTGGAAAGCAAGAGGCATGGTTACATACAACAAAAAGCCACTTAAACATGGAAAAATGATACAAGCCATAGACAAATTGGTGTCAGAAAATAATTTAACAATATACTGGAGAAAAATTCGTGGGCATTTAAAAACACCAGGAGAGGATAAGGAGGGAAATGATAAGGCAGACCATCTGGCTAAGATTGGGGCTGTGATGGGAGAATTGCTACCTATTGATTATTTAATGGGTGAAATACAAATTGATGCAGTCACACGTTCTAAAGCACCAAAGGAGGTAGATCAACCGGTGGTGCAGTGGAGTCATGACACGCCAGACCAAGATTTGATTGAGGCACAAAAGAATGATCAAATTTTGGGAATCTATTATAATCATTTGATAGATCCTGAAAAAAATCCTTTAACAGAAAATGATTGTATGGGAAAAGAAGAGTTGAGGGTGTTATTAAAGAACAAAACACGAATTAGATTACAGGATGGGCTCATGATTAGAGAGTCCATAACAGGGCAAATACAGTGGGTAGTACCCCTTTCATTCAGAGGACTAATGCTACACCATGCACACGATGCCATAACTGCAGGCCATAGAGGTTCACAAAAGACATTAGAAATACTAAAAGATTATGCTTACTGGCCACATATGTCCCAAGATGTGGAATTATATACTAGAGGATGTCTAGTATGCGCCCAATTTAAACCTGCTTCACCAATGCATAGAGCACCATTGATGAAAAGAGGCCTAACTCTCCCATGGTCAGATTTGCAAATAGACTATGTAGGTCCTTTAAAAAGGTCGAGCAGGGGACACCGCTATATTTTGAGTGTGGTATGTTTGATGTCAAAATGGATTGAGTGCATTCCCGCACCAGATTGTAGTGCGCAAACAGCAGCCACATTGCTGGTGAACCATGTGTTCTCAAGGTTTGGGTTGCCACAAAGAATTGAGTCAGACAGAGGAAGTCATTTCACAAGTACTCTAATGAGTAAGGTATGGCAAATACTAGGTGTAAAAAGGAAACTACATATCGCATATCGGGCGGCGTCTTCAGGTACAGTTGAAAGAAGCAATAGGTCTGTTGTGGACATTTTAAAGAAATTTGTGGCAGAAGCAGGTTCCAGCTGGGATTTGCGTTTACCATTGGTTTTGATGGCAATCAGGTCGACTCCTGCCAAAGCAACAGGTGTTAGCCCCCATGAGGTCTTAACAGGTAGGAAAATGGTGTTACCACAACACCTACTATACAGAACACATGAGCAAACTCTAGTGAGTGCATCCACAGTTCATGAATATATTGATGAACTGAGGAGGCATTTGCAACATGCATTTGCTTTTGTGCAGAGAAATCTGGAAAGAGCTGCTGACAGTGCTAAGTCATATTATGACAAAAAGACATCAGTAAAGGAATACAATGTAGGGGATCAGGTGTACAAGTTTCATTTTGGAAAAAGTAAACAGAAAAATTCTAAATTTCTGGCAGCCTGGCAGGGGCCATTTCGAATTATAGATAAAGTCTCTCCTGTAGTGTATAAAATTTTGAAAAATGAAGGTGAAACAGCAATAGAGCAGTTTGTCCATGTAAATCAAATCAAACCATGCCATCCCAGACATGAGATCAGGCAGCTTGAGCATGTGGAAACGGATAGAGTCCCTTGAGAAAGTAAATGGGTGTGATCAGGAGGCAGTGACAAAGAAGTTAAAAAAAAGTTGATTGTTAGGATGGCACATAAACACTGTAATATATGTGAAAATATATAATATAAATAAATAAATAAATAAATAAATAAATAAATAAATAAATAAATAAATAAATGCACATATAACGGAAGCTCGTGGTTGGTGTGCAGAGAGAAAGTGTATTAAATATTGAATGCTGTTTTATATGTGTTTGTTTTCTTTTAACTTGTGTTTAATTTCAGAAAAAAAAAAAAAAAAAACGAAGTATTTTTACCAAGCATGTTTTATTTTTGGCAAAAGGATGAAGTTAGTATTGTGCTATGTACTTAATCTGTTTATTTTCTATTTTGATTTAGACAATTAACATTATTTGATCGGAGGTTCCGGGATCAGAGGCCACGGGAGACGATGGAGTCCTGGAGTCCCCTGGATGAAGACCAAAAGATGCCTGCCTCCAGGTGGAGGTGAAGACAAAATAACCGGAATGCCAAAAGAGATGACTACTGTGGATTCAAGATTGCCAAGATGAAAGAGTACTCGAATGAACCGAATAACTTCGCTGGTCGGGATATACCAAAAGAGACAAAGCAAAAGTTCCGGCATATGAAGTTCCACGTATTTATTATTTTAATTATTTATTTTAACTTGTTATATTACTTATTTGTTTTAGTTAATTGTTTTATTTCATTGTTTTTAATTGACTTGGAAAATTTAAACTTAAAGTAATGCCACTTCCACTGAGAAGGCAAATGTGGAACATTTTATGAACTGATGGACTCAGATGAAATGTTAATTGCAAATTTTCATTGATGCACATGAATATTCATTTTGTTGGATTGCTATATTGTAAAAAAAAAAATAGAACAAGTTGTTTTTAGGAATTGGCTTGGATTATAGCCAAGTTCTAAAAACAAAAGGAGGGTATATGTAAGGATATTTTATATGTAAGGATATTTGGCATGTTACAGCACAAGTAGCATTACAGCGCTACTGCACAAGTAGCATTACAGCACTACTGCACAAGTAGCATTACAGCACTACTGCACAAGTAGCATTACAGCACTACTGCACAAGTAGCATTTTTTTTTTGCAGCACCACCACAAGGGTGCGGTGCATTGCTATATGGGTTAGCAGATTAACAAGGAAAGACAGACTATTCAGTCAAAAAACGATTTTAACATATAAGATGCAAAGCTATTTTTACAGTTAAAAGCACACGTGTTCATTTAAAAATGCACACTATTTTTCACCTGAAATGCCTATATTGCTAGAGACACATTTGAAAATTAACAGCTAACATATTAACCATTAACCTGACTAATAAAACCTTATTTTATTATAACTCACTAATAAAATGTGTTCTCTACTGCAGAATTAGGCATATTTTGAAAACCAGTTAAATGAGTGTGCAGATTTTTCCTCTCTTCTCTGCCTGATTATCCGTGTTGTTGTGCACAGTAACTGCAGGAGGAAGGAAGTCAGATTTGCAACAATTGCAAATGTATAAGCGAAGCTATTGTTTAAAAGTAGGAGGATGAGAGATGATGGATTTCATTGGAACACGTCATAAAGAGGGCTGAGAGGAAAGTTTTAGTGGGCAGTAGCAGGGAAAAAGACAGGCAGACATCTTTCTGCACTACTGGGGAGAAGACCTGGCTGTGGGGGTGTCCTGCTGCAGTCGAGACTGGGGAAAGCTGAAAGAATTACATTTCCACTGGCAGAGGCTGTCCTATCTGAAAAAGCTGAGAATTCCAGGCAATGACCCCGGCTTGAGAAGGCAAGCGTCCCTTTTCGTTGGAGTTCAGCCAAGAGAGCCACATTCACAGAGAGAATCCTCTAAACAGATAAGGTAATTACCTAACTGGGGGAGCTGTGTGTGTGCACGAAAGTATGCAGTCAGTGTAGAAAAATGAAAGTCCCGTGCGTGTCTTAATCAAGTGCTAATGTTGCAATTTAAGTTCTGTTCTCCGCCACTATAATTGCAGTGTGTCATTGAAAATGCTTTGATTGTTCCCTTTTATTGCTGTAAAGAATGAGATTATGTCTAAATGCAAATTTTATAATACAGAAAATATTTGAAAACAGACGGGTGGTTTATTTTCTATTTACCATTACAATGCCAATGATGTGGGGAGATTTTTAAACAGTGCAATGGTCATTTTAAGACAGATGTGTGTATGTCAGAATCAGTATGAATAATTGTGAGTGACTGTAGTATAACTTGTTGGAGGTACATGAGCCAACGGGAAGAGAGACTCTCTGAACATAGCTCCCTACCGTATATAAGGTAGTGGAAATTACCACAAGACTACCACATATAGCTCTCTGTCGTAAATAAGTCAGTGAGTTTGCCCATGGTGGCGCACCAACACTATCCCTGGAAATTGTGGTTTCCCTAGAATGCAGGTCTGAGGTCTCTCTAGTGATCACACGAAAAATCTAAGCGAAGATAAGGGATTCTGGACATTGGGGCCACAAATAAAACAAGGGAATTATGCTCACCAAAATACCACCAACCACGTATACCAAATATGCAGGTCTGGGTGCTGAAATAATGCATGTCCATTGTATTATTGTTGCACATGGCCAAATCTGAATACAAAGAGTGATTATTGCTAAGTTATTTCTCGGCGGTAATAAAATACCGTCAGGCCCCAAATCTCCACAAAATACCCTACACTCCCCTTTTGTATCTTCTATAACTCGGTGCAGTCATCTAAGATTATTGGATATGTTCCTGCTTGGGACATATCCAGTCTGATCGGGGTGTATTAGTTTATTAATGATCCTTCTCATTCTGTTTGCCAGAACCGCTGTGAGTATCTTGCTATCTTGATTAAGCATTGACAGCGGTCTGAAAGATCCGCACTCCTTGCCAGTCTTATTAGGTTTAGGAGCGGTATGATAATCACCTCTCTCAGGGGCTCTGGCAACCTTCCTGTTTTGTATGCCTCATTTAGCATTGCTAAAAGCGGGGGAAGCACCTCATTTTTATACATTTTATAGAATTCACTAGGGAGTCCATCGGCTCCCGGAGTCTTGCAGGTGGGTAGCTGCATTACAACCTCGAATAGTTACTGAAGGGGAATAAGGGGCGTCAAAAACCAGACACACCTCCACGCTGATTCGTGGCATGTCTATGTCCTCCAGTGTTTCCCTTATTTTCCTGCAGTCACTTCCCCCCGCATCCCCATACAATTGTTGATAGTACGCTAGGAATTCACGATTAATGCCCTCTTGGGTGTCCTCTATACATCCATCCCCCTTCATTATTATTCTAATTGTAGATCTGGGGGTCTCGCTTTTATATAACCATGCCAACACCCTCCCTGGTTTGTCTCCAATGTTGTAGGGAGGTGTTTTTTAGTTGCAAAAAGGGTTTGCATGTACCACCGTGCCGCGGACAGCATGGTAAGAAAACAATCTATATTTGGGGTTATTTGGTGGCTGAAAGAGTGCCTTGAAAGGGCGGGGGAGTGTAATGAAGGTGTCATGGAGCTGTTGTAATAGGTGAAAAAAGCTGATTCTGTTGCTGCCATGTCCGCTGTTACTGTCCTTGTCTGCAGACACAAAGAGATGTCCGCGAACATCGGTCGGATTGGGGGGTTCTAGGTGAGTCTTGTTATTTGAAGGTGTACTGTACATACTTGTTAGATGACTTGATTGTATTGTGGTGGTTGTGACCAGTGACCAGATTCTTCGGGGCATGACCATAGGCCATGACCCCAAGATTAACGGCACTGGGCACAAGCATTATTTTGATAAATGTTTAGTAATTATAGGTACTGTAGGAGGAGTATCCTGAATTAGTAACATGGTGGGATGATATACTTAAAGTGTACATGGTATTTATGATTGCAGTACAATTGAGGATAGTGTTGATGAAATCTTTAGGTGAAGAAAAAAAGAAAGATAACCGTGGGTATGGATACTTAGTTGCATAAGAAAATAAAGTTGGAATCACATTCATTTTCTGTGGAAAGAAAATAGTATACTTTGTTAAACACAGTGGTTTAAAACATTTCTTTGCATTCAATTGTACATGTGTTTTTACTTTATAGACCCTCATAAACAGTACATTGTAAGTACTATGTTTGGTAAAACATTAGTGTGTGTTACACTGTTGTATTGACTTGAAATGATTATTGGGACATTGGGGAAATAATCCATATGGGATGAAAAAGTGTGTTGTAAGTAAAGATATGTTTAAAGTAGTTAGACACCCATTGGCATATTCTAACCATATTGGATTTTAGATGAAGTACTGCAGTAACAATAAGTGATATGGTATATTTGAATTGTATTATAATGAAAGGATTTTTAAAGTAGATAGACCGTGTCTGCGTATTCTATCTGTTTTGGGCACTCAAATTAGTATTGCAGTAGTATGGATGTAGTTAGATAACCGCTGGCATATTTGAACTATATGCTGTACTACACTTTAGTGAGCACATTTGGGCTGAAGGAAAATTAAGTAGGTTGTTGATAGATTTTCTGGTAACCTATGTTATGGAGTAATGGATCTGTTGTTACATTCAAACCAACCACTTCTTTTTTAAAAAAATATGCAGTATAGTGGCCTGAAGTGGTTAGGGGAGAAGTGTGGTAGATTGTGCCTACTGTTGTGAAGGTTTTGTTGTCAAGAGATTCTTGGCCGTGTGTGAAGCTAGTTAGCTTACATTTATTTTTGGTACCATCTGCTTTGTACCTTAAAAGCATTACTATCACATATTAGCCTTGTGAGTTTATTTATATACTGGAATGATTATCTGAATTGAAAAAGGGCATACTATGCTGTGATTTGCATTTTGGAGATCCTGCTGAAATGTAATGGATTCACAATTTGGTATGGATACATAGACACATCATTCATTATGGGTTGTGCTCTTGTAAAATATCGTTGCAGAGAGTGCGTGTATGATTCCACGTATATTAAATCTGGATTTAGGTTTCTAATACTTGTAGTAAGTAAGACATTCTTGTGGATCTTCCTGTGTGTATAAGGTGAATGGTAGCATTGGTGCACAGTTGTCTAATTTTTGCTGTATTCCTGACACATTGTAAGTCTTCTCGGGATTATTTGTGGCACTTGTATGAATACAGAGGGCCTCATCACGAGTTGGGCGGTAACGCCGGCGGTATTACCGCCAGCGGTATTAGCCCTACTGCCAAATCCCCGGTGCTATTAGCGCCGGATCACGGGTTTGGCGGTAATGGAATTTCCCATTCCCCACTGAGCCCATTCGGGAATGCCCCATTCCCCATTGTGCTCAATGGGGTATTTTTGCGCACAAATTTTCGGCGGATTTCCCCCCAGCTGAGAGCTGGGGAAAAATCTGCCATAGCCCTGATTTGGCGACCCTTAAATCCGGCGGTAATAGCGCGACTGCCGGATTTAAGGGTTACCGCCAGACTCGTGATGAGGCCCAGAGTATTTTCAAACACAACTGGTCGAAGTCGTTTAAGTAAATGTTGTGTACAAATAATGGCAATTGGAAGAGAAGATTGATTGCTACATTTTCAAATCGAGTTACTCCTTGTGTTTGTGAATTGAAATGGGCCAGAATGTTCTGCTTTTGTAACTTTTGATGGGCCTGCAGTTGAATTATTTTGCTGAGTATTGCTGAGAGGTATTGTATAGGTTCTATTTGTATATGTTTTTCTTTTTTAAAGGTGTTCTTTTTTCAGGTATAGGGTGCATAGCTAGGTGGGGGGGTGTAATCTGCATGTAGCCTGTTGTATTCAAGGATGTAAGGAATGTCAGAGTTGACTTTGTTTGCATGAAAATGTAACTAAGATTAAACCATTGAGTGTATGCAGATGCAAAAGTGCTATGTAACTCATACCTTCTATAAAGACTGTGCTGCCAATGTCAATCAATGTGGGATCTAGGGTACGACCTTGTGATTTGTGAATAATGACAGCATATGCAAGGCATAGGGAGAATTGTTCTATGTCTGCGTAAGTGCATGTCTTTAAAAAGAAGGAACTGTTCTATTGTGCAGCCCATTTCCTTAATTTCTGCAAGATTATCAAAGTGGATGTTGACCAACTGAATGCTGTTCTCATGTGGATATGTTTGGAAGCCAACAACTTTACCAATTGCACCTTTTACTAAACCTTGTTTTAGGTCAAGGTTATGGTTTAGGATTTCTCTGCAGTTAAGACACAGAGGTGATACCTGTTCTAATCCAGTTGTGTGCAAGATATATTTGTGTAAGGTATTTAGTCATGCTGTTGCTTGTTGACACATAGGGAGTGTCATACCATGCACTTCAAGTTTGTCTGTGGGGCTGTTGCATTTCTTTTTTCAACATTCTATTGTGGAATAGACTACATAGATTGTTTAGATTGATAGATAGTATTTTCTACCTCAGTCATGGCTATTTCTGCTTCATTTCGAATTATTGGTTCTCCAAGTGGTTCCTGGCTTCCTGTAAGAGAAGGTGGACTGCCCTCAGGACTTTCTTTATCTAGTATAGCTTCAATTCCTTCCTCTTGTTTGCATTCATTGTCCAGCATTTGCTTGTATTGTTTGAAATTGACATTTGTTATACTGCTTTCATTTGCTTTGAATGCAGGTTCAAATGACTCATGGTGAGCTAGTAATTCTTCTTTTCTCCAAGGTTTAAAAAGTCGTAGTAGGGCCAAGTAAGAAAGTTATCTATACTAAATATCCTTCTAGAGCCTTTAGAAATGCGACCATGAGATTTCGCTTTAATGTTTTAAACACCCTAGAAATTCAGAATATTAGGAATAGCAACGTTGCGGAAATCAAATTTTGCAGACACTACAATGTATTTGGAGTTAGTGAATCACTGTTGCATTTATTGTTGGTATGTCCTGCCCTTGTAAAACATAGAACTGAATACTTCGCAATGTTTGTAAATGACACCTCTAATGTGAACAGAGCCAGGCTGTGGTATGAAATGCTTCATGGAAACTCCACGGTTTTAAAAATACCTATTAATGAATTTTTGAGAATCATTTGTGACTTGATATGAAAATGGTCATATTATAAAGAGTTTTAGCGTTTTCTTGATATAAGATTTTTAATATCGACTTGTGCAGCTTTGTATTTAATCTCCTTATGTATAAGTATATATGCAACTGTTTTTAGATGAGAATTGTTTGTACTTTTGTAATTTTGTATTAACTTATGCTCTTTTTGTGTTGCTTGTGAAATATGTTTTGTAAAGGTTTATACAAACCAAAACAATAAAGATAATAATAATATACTATAGAGATTTAAATGATGACTTTATAAGATTAATTAGGTTGGGTTTCATAGGTTTTACTAGGCTTCCTTCACAAGCTGTGCCTGAATATTTGCCAGTTGTCTCATATCATCTGGCATTGCCTTTGTAGGAGTAGTTTTAGCTTTAAGCTATGTTGCCTGACAGCCACGATTGATGCTGGCGCCATCCATGGAGGCCTGAACTCGTCTCCCCCAATCTAAATTGCACACTGTGATACGCCCTAGCTTAATCCACGTGGCGCCCGCTGGCCCAACATGACTTTTCGATCAGTTGACTATGAAACACCTTAATGCGAAAAGTATCCTGTGTGCAACTTGATGGCCAGACCGGAGGTGCAATGTTTGGGATTCTGGCTATTTTCATACTTTTACTGCACTTTGTTTATCTCCTGCACCCTGCCTAATGTTGTTTGTTGGCCCTTCCAAATGGCTGCATCTCTTTTCACCTGCTCTGATGCTGCATGGCCTGGATCGGCTCCCCCATTCCCATTGGCTGCTTTTTGGCACTTAAGGCAATCTGGGCAACCGGGAGGTGGGAATCGGCCGTCACCAACTAAGGCCCACTACGAGGCCCCCTCTCAGTCTATTCCTCACTTTTCTACTGCCTGATTGCCACGATTGATGCTGAGGACATCCATGGAGGCCTGAACTCTTCTCCCCCAATTTACATTGCACACTGTGGTAAGGCCCACACTGAAGGCCCCCTGCCTATCCCTGTCCACCATGTTATGACACCCACCCCCGCTGGTTGCCTGTGTATGCAGGAGCCCCCCATCCCACTGGTCACCTGTGTATGCATGAACCCTCCCCACCCCGCTGGTCGCCTGTGTATGCATGAGCCCTCCCACCCCGCTGGTTGCCTGTGTATGCCTGAGCCCCCCCACCCCGCTGGTCGCCTGTGAATGCATGAGCCCCCCGACCCCGCTGGTCACCTATGTATGCCTGAGACCCCCCACCCCGCTGGCCGCCTGTGTATGCCTGAGCCCCCCCGACTGCCCGTATGCCTGCGCTGTCCCCCACCACCTCTCTGGTCGCACCTACCCTGTCCCATGCATTACATGTTTTAAGCCACCAATTTTCGACCATCTGTATTACCTATTGTTGCCACCCTTTAAGATGGGGTTGGCACCCATGTTTTATGCCACTATTCTTTGACCATTTGCATTACCTTGTTGTTGCCACCCTTTAAAATGGGGTTGGCGCTCATGTTTTATGCCACCATTCTTTGACCATTTGCATTAACTTGTTGTTGCCACCCTTCAAGATAGGGTTGGTGCTCATGTTTTATGCCAACATTCTTTGACCATTTGCATTACCTGTTCTTGCCACCCTTTGAGATGGGGCTGGCGCTCATGTTTTATGCCAACAATTTTCGACCATCTGTATTACCTGTTGTTGCCACCCTTTAAGATAGGGTTGGCGCTCATGTTTTATGCCACCATTCTTTCAACATTTGCATTACCTTGTTGTTGCCACCCTTCAAGATGGGGTAGGCGCTCATGTTTTATGCCACCAATTCTTGACCATATGCTTTACCTGTTGCTGTAACCTTTTTAAGATGGGCTTGAAGCACTTGTTTTATGCCACCAATTGTGACTATATGCATTACCTGTTGTTGCCACCCTTTAAGTTGGGGTTGGATCTCATATTTTTGCTACCGATTTAACCACGTGCACTTATGTAACCAAGCAAGTATTCTTAACAGCGCTATGATGCCCGCAAATGCAAATAAATAATAAATAAATAAATAAATGACTTATACAGGTACATGTTTCAAAAACCATTACTTCTGTTTGGGGAGTATGTACCAATTAAATGTCCTGGCTCTTGGGATCATTTGTAGCTATTGTTTCTATCTCTTGGTAGGATTTTAATACTCTTTTTCAGGATGAAGCTGGACCAAGGTTTAGTCATACAATGAGTTCAGATTTGCCATGTATGGTGGCTCTGTTTTCTCATCTTTGGTGAGATAGGCTTTGGTATATCTTGCAACTGCTGTGTAATTGTCTGCAATTTATTGGGTGTCTATATTTGCATTCCACAAGAGGGCAATGATTGCTTTGTAATAATAGATGTACTTGGATGCTTTGTTCCTTTAATGTTCCATATGTGTTAGGGGATTTCCCTTTTACGCTGTGTCTAACAGAAGACATTGAGCTATTTACTTGTCCTCTTGTGCAAACTGGTCTAGGGAAACCAAAGTGACATTTAGAATAGTATGTACCTTTGTTCTTATATCAACATCAGCACTATTTGCCACACTTATATTTTTGGAAGCGTAAGAATTGTGTATGTATGTTACTATCTGTGGATTTTGAAGGGATGTCAGAGGTAATTTATTTTTTAAGATATTTTATAACAGTGGCATCACTGTCATGTCCACAGTTGGGAGAACCTTTTATCCACACAACCATGTGGATGTGTGTTGCTCCTCTTGATTGATATTGTTTTCTTCAAAAGAAGTGTTCCACTTCTAAGAGTGGAGGGGTATTGTTATTGCAGATGAAGTGCAGCAGGGCAATGAAGCAATGGTGAAAGTGCCTTGATATATTAACAGGGTCAAGAGAACAGTGTTCTCCTGCTGATTTTATATCTAGTCCCTCTTTATTTTGGCATGCAGTGCGTAAGAACTCATTCAAGTCATCCCATGCATATTCTGTACAACATAAAACAACAAACCATGAGGGTGGCCTATGTTCCTTAGCATAAAATGTACATCAGCATGATATCAGAACCAGTATTATTTTGTACCATGCATGTTTGCCAAGTGATTTGTGTTTCTTGACTGCAAAACTTCATCTTTGTCTTTCACTTTTTTAAGCAGTTGGATAGCAGATATGTTCAAAAAATTAGAGCCTGTTTTAATGTTTGTTCACCTCCATAACATAGAGTTTACTAGTTCACTTTCAAACAGGAGCTGGAACATGTATTCTACATTTTGACCAAATCTGGCGTCTTCAGAATACATGCGTAAAGAGCGATGTTCTGATGCACTAATTTGTGTGGATCTTTCATCATATCTGCCGCTTTTTATGTAGTAAAGAGTCGAGGAAAAGAATGTGCTTCAAAACATTTTTCACATATGCTCATTGTAGAGCCTTTGACTTGACACATGTGATATCTTTCTAATGCATTTTGTATGGTGCCTTTGGAATTTAGTGGGTGAAATGTATACTGGTCTAAAATGTTGTCTGCAGTAACAGGATCTACATGTTCATATTGGCCAGTTTGTGGTCAATCTTGAATTATTTGGATAGTCTCTTTTAAGTTTTCCTCTGTGTTTATATCTTTGTAGTATTTGTTGTTTTCTTCATGGTATTGTAGGACTTCTAAATTTGTGTGAGTTGACTAGTAGTTGCCAAATTTCAAGTCTTTTGTTGGTCCACCATTAACTCGTACCATTAGTGATTGATCTTTTGGCTGTTGTCTCCTAGAATTTCTACATTTTCTTTAAGATCTAATGACATATATACTACTTTGCCACAAATGCCTTTTATTAACTCAGATGGAGGCAATTCAGCCATTTTTGGTTGAAGGCGTATTATAGCTTGAAATGAGTGTATTGTTTGGATCATCATGCTCTCATACAAGTTAAGTTGTTGGAGAGCTTTTGCAAGTGGGAAGATTTCTAAGTTATTAGTAATAGCACATGATGGCATTTGATTACTGTCCTGCTTTGTATTGCAGTATGTGAAAACTATTATGGGGTCAGTTATTTTGTATTTTTTTTATTCTGTTAGATATAAAGCTAATTGGAACCTATGGGATTCCTCATTGTTTTCTATTTTGTAGGCCATATCTACTATTTTGGTATACTTGTTATAAAAGGTTCTACGACAACAGACACATACTTTGTCTGATATTTCAGCAGATGTGTTTTAAAACTTAGCTATTTCTTTTTTGTATGTGTTTGTAAGGTGGGTGCAGTTTGCAAGGTTTTTGCTAATGTTTCAAAAGTTACTGAATTTTGTAAATCCATTTCAGTTCCAAAATATTTACTTTGGATCTGTTCTATTTCTCGTAGGAGTTCTTTGGCAGTGCCATGCATGAGAATGTTATTTTAATGTTTCAGTTCTAGAGCAGGACTTTTTGCATAGCATATGAAAAAAGATTTCATATATCAGAATTGTGTGTTGCTAACATTTTGATGTGATCGAACAAGTGTTTGCAAGCAGTTCCTGAAATGCAGATTAATGAATGTCCCCAGAGTCATGTGTGGATGGGACAAGGCAGGAGTCCATGGTTTATAAAGTTTGTATTATACTATTGTCTTTAAGTTTCACATAGTGATTTAGGAATTGTCATAAAGATTTGAAGGATTGTTGTACATTACATATTGAGCTGCACATCTATTTGTATACTGGACGGTTTGTTTGGGCACAGAGAACATTAGATTGAAAGTTTGTTTGGGAAGTTTTCTCTATAAGGTTGTCTTTTATCATAATGGTGTCTGCTACCATTTCATAGCCTTGGCCATTATTATATATGGCAATTGTGTTTCTTTGTTCTTGTTTATAAGAGTCTTCATAGAAATATGGCATTGTGCTGCTTAAGTGCATCCATTCATCATCACAGAAATTTGAAAAGGTTTCTCTGTTGACATTGCACATGTTTAGTAGTACTTTTTGTAATTCATTGATTAATTCAGTTAGTGGTTTTATACTGTTTAATATTAATATAAACAATGTTCTCTTTAGTAGAAATGCACTGTCAATTAGAGCTTGGAGGATTTGTTTTCTGATGTAGCTTCTAATGGTAGGTTGTGACTTTGTAGCTGTTTTTATAAGATTGTTAAGAACTTTACGGCAGAACATTTTTTGTAAAACACATTTTCAGGATTGCATTACTGTGGCTATGCTAATATTGGTAGATATTTTTTATTATTATTTATTTATTAGTTGTTTTGGTCACGAGAAACTCGAGACCTTTCAACTTAATAATATACAAAATAATGACAATAGGAAAATGAAACAAATACAAGAACATCGAAACAAAAAGACAACAGTTATGCAATCATAATTAAAACAAGACAAGAAGAGAAAAAAGGCTGAACTAAAACAATTAATGTTTCCAGTCGCCACCTCAATAATTGAGCAAGGCTCTATACAATCATTTCAAGGGTACATGCATTGCTAGTTTCAATTGATGGAGGTAATTTACAACAGCAAATCTCACTACCTTTCTCTTCGTATAAAATAATAGATCCCATAATTTCTCTGTTGTCAGATCCCGATATTCAGTAAATAGATGTTTAAAATAAACACAGCGGACTAATAGTAATTCTTCACATTCAGAGCATAGATGTTTAAGAGTTTCTGCATACTGTTTACAGAATCGACAATGCAAAACAGTACCATCATTGCTACGTCTATTCAGCACATCATTTGTTAACCATAAATTCAGCCTAAATCTAATAAAGCCATCACGATGGCTTGGGCTGGGTGACCTTACCATATAATTTGCCATGTTATTATAGCGTTTCAATTTAAAAGGGTATTCCAAAAGTTTTTTGTAATTGGCAGTGTAGTATAATTTAGCGTGTTTTGGAGTGCATCGCCACTGCATGGGATCACAGTATTGCTGTAATGTGGTTCAGCAAGCCATGTGTCGCCAGGGTAACATATGGAGAGGTATATGAAGACAGGATATTTATGTTAAAGCACATCATTTTTCTCAATACTTAGGTTAAAAGCACACCATTTTTTTCTCACCTGAAATGCCTCAATTACAGGAGAAACATTAGATATTTAATTATTTAACTTGATTAACAAATATTAACATGATTTTAACTCCTTAACATTATAATGTGTTCTCCATATGCAAAATGAGGCAGGCTGAGATTCATTTTAAACGTGTGTTCAGATTTTTTTTAAAACATTTTTTTCTCTCTCTTTGCTCTATTCACGGTCTTTGCAGGAAGCAAAAATTCAAATAGCAGGAAATCAGTTAGATACAGTTGCTTACTGTAAAAGTGAGCCATTGTTGAGGAAGAAGGGTAGATTATTGTGTATTTTGATTGGTGACACGACACCTTAGGGGCTGTAACAGATGTTTCTTGAGGCAGCTCGGGGAGAAGGAGAGGGAAAAGACATTTTGCGGAGTTGCAGTGAGGTTGTCTTCGTTCTGCTGCTGTGAGGAGCTGGACCACTGACCTTCACAGACTGGGGTTTCCTAGTCACTTGGCACCGGCTTGAGAACTGCATGTTCTCGCTGCATGCTTTAAAGAAAGAAAAAAGAGCCCTGGGTCACTGCTCAAAGACGACAAGCCAGGAGACTTTGCGTGCTGAAAAGCTACACATAGCTGGTAAATATACAAATGGAGTGAGATTGCTGTGACTTCCGGACGAATGATCTAATATTAGACAGGCAGTGTAGCGATAGGGAATTCTCCTGTGTTTAAATGCCAATTTATGATGTTGCCATCTAAATGACTGTTCTTTTTATTGTTGCAAAAGATGATGAAATGCCTTGTATTTTTGCACTTGTTTCGCTTCTGTTTATTCTAAAAAAGACTGCCTCGCAAAGATGGTAATGTATTATTTTGAAATGAAACTGTTATAAATCACAGCCTGTGTAAAGGTTTTTGTTTTTGCTTCTGTCTTTCTCTGGTGCATTTAGCACATATCACATAATAAAAGGGGAGGTTATTAGGTAATATATGTGCCAAACTTCCTATGCAGCTGAAGTACTTTTATGAGCAATTATAAATAGCTGGGTGAGTGGTTCCACTCAGGGTATGTATGTGTGTGTGGTTTCTGAGTGGAATATAATGCAATAGTCTGCTGAGCGTATATGAATCAGCAGAGAGAGGCCTATGGAAACATAGTCTCACTAATGTAAATAAATGAGTGATAATACCACATGTTATTGTCAATACTCCATGGAAACATAGTCTCACTAATGTAAATAAATAAGTGATAATACCACATGTTATTGTGAATACTCCATGGAAACATAGTCTCACTAATGTAAATACATTAGTGATAACAGCCATAGGCGGCACTCTATGTGAAAATTGTGGTATCCATAAAATGTAGGCCCAAGGTCTCTCTAGTGATCACTCGAACAGACCAAGCAAGAAGAAGGGGGTTTTGTATATTGGGGACCACAAGTAGAACAGAAAATCATGCTCATCACTATACCACAACGAAATGTATACCAACCAAATGTATCTGTGTACTGAAATAATGCATAGCCACTATACCATTATAATACCAAATCCAATCTAAATGCAAGGAGTGATTATTGCTAAATTATTTTTGTTTTTGGCGGTAAGAAAATACTGCTGGGCCCTAAATCTACACAAATTACCCTACAGCACAAGCCATGCAAGTACATATCCAGTCGGATTCCCACATTTTTGTTTTAGCTCTATTCGGGTTCGCCATTAACAGGATTGCATCTACTTGTGCCTTTTCTAGAATAGACTGAATTTTTAAATGCCACATTTTTGGGAAGTTATCCAATTAATTCAGTAAAAAGTAGAGATAATGTTAGTAATTCCTTTTGTCAGTTGATTCAATAAACATTTACAATACAGTGCACATAATTTCCATTTATAAATTGCATAAACCGAGATTAGGCCCAGTTCATATCTCAAGAGTGGAAGCGGTTGAGTATTAGGCAAATTTAACACCTGCTTCCAGAAACGACCTTCTCTCAAGGCCCAATAAGAATAAGTCATTATTTTTTGGGTCTCGGCACCATACAGAATAACAGGAATAACTTTTAGTTTGAAATAGGTAATTATCGGTAAAATGGAGAATTTACAGTATCTGGCCTTAATAATGCGGGCTTGCGAGATAGACATTTTCAATTTAAGCAGCCCTTGTTTGTTATACTGGTCATGCGCATGCTGATTAGATATAATCATGCCCAGATACACACAAGCATTTACAACAGAAATTTGACAATTTTGCAATGGTCATTGCAGACGGGCTAGACTTTGTTTTCTTGTTCCAAATTGGATTATTTTTGTTTTGGCTATGTTAATAGTTATACCATTTTCTTGGATATATTGATCCAAGGCACCCAGTAAGTTCTGCAAACCTTTGGGGGTGTGTGACATTAATACCATATCTTCGGCATATAATAGCCACTGAATTTGCACCCCCGTGATTTTTGGAGAATCAGTGATCAATTTGGCGAAGGTTTGATGAACATCTGAAATAAAGAAATTAAATAAAGCCGACGCCAGCAAGCATCCCTGTTTCAGGCCTCTAGCGGTTTCAATAGGGGCAGTTAACAATCCGCCCTTTGTCAATCTGACCTGGATCGTAGTATTTGTATGCAATTGAATGATCCATTTCAGAATCTCCCATGGGCAGTTAGCGTCAGCCAATCTTTTATACAAGAGCTCTCTGGGGACAGCATCAAAAGCCATTTTAAATTCAATAAATGCAAAATACAGGGGCTGTTTGCACTGGTAGGTTTTCTGAATGATACTTGAAAGAGTAAAGATATTAATTGCAGTGCCTATACCCTGTAGGAACCCTGTCTGGAATGGATCTTGGAGATTCCTACAGTTCAGCCAAGTATTAAATACAATTAATAGCAGCCTGGCAAACAATTTGCCCGGGCAGTCCAGTAATGCTATTGGTCTGTAGGACCTGGGATCCTCTCGATCACCCTTTTTGAAAATAGGGAAGATGATAGACTTTTTCCAAGTCTCGGGAATGAAGCCAGATTTAAAGACATGTGCAAAAATACGATATAGAATTCCTGCCCACTCATTGGCATACATTTTTAGCATAGCATTATGTAGTCCATCAGGACCTATCGCTCGAGAAGTGCTCAGTTTTGTGAGGCAGAGTTTTATGTCATCGATGTCAAATATAAACCCATGGGCGGCTATATCTGAATGCAGACATATTTGCATATCAGGGAAGGGTGAAAGATATAAGTTTTGAAAATACATCTGCCATGTTTCAGCCGATATCGAATTAGTCTGGGTAACGATTTGGAGGTTGTCTGAGGTATGATTAAGCAGGGCCCAAATGCCGGCAGTAGATTTGGTTACAAGTTGCTTCAGCATGACCGCCCCGTCCAATTCATATTGCTTAGCTCTTCTATTTTTAAGCCACTTTTTGTATTTATGCTTTAATGATCTAATTTTGATTGCAGAGTCTACCGTATTCGTTTTCCTTAACTGTCGAATTTCACGTCTTAGCCCAGTTTTTTATACTTAATATCCGAATAAAAAAAAATGGATATGTTGTTTCTTAATTAAACCGTTACCACTGTCAATTCGTTTAAACATCTGCATGGCAAGTGTATAATCTTTTTCCATCAAACCAGGGCTTTGATACATTTTTTCAAGATTTTGGTCCAGGCTGTATAATTTTGCTCGATTCCATTTCCGTCTATTACCCCCGTTGTTAACTAAAACATCTGATATGTTTGCATTAATTGACAGCATTGATTGGGGCTTTCTGATCTGAAATGATAACTTCATCTTGTTATGGTCGCTTAGATCGGTCTGTATCACCTCCAGCTTTTGCAGGCAATTAAATACCTTTGCATTGATGTATACATGGGCCCTCATTACAAGTCAGGCGTTAAGGGTGTAACGGCGCCGTCGGCGCTGTTAACCCTTAACGCCTGATTCACACTTTAACGCCTGCTTTTTGCAGGCATTAAAGTCCGAGGCGCTAAGCGACCTTGGAGCTAATTACGGCACCGTAATTTACGGTGCCGTAATTAGCGCCTTCCCCATCCCCATTATGCCCTATGGGGCAAAAATGGGAATGGGGAAGGGCAAATGGTGAATGGGAAATTACCGCCCCACTCACCTTGGAATGGGGCGGTAATTCCGCCATCCATCATGGCGGAATGCGGGATGGACCATGGTGCTAATAGCACCATGGTCCACCACCTGACTTGTAATGAGGGCCATAATCTATTATGGCATGCTGAGCGCCTCTTTGCCAAGTTGCCGGAGCGGGGGTGTCACCCCTCACATTGCCGTTTATCATGAGAAAGTTGCGCTCCGCCATAATTGTAGACCAAGTCAACTCATCACCTGTTAATTCCACATCCCCATCTGGTATGAGATGGAGATTAAGGTCACCTAAGATTACAATATACATCAAACCAGCCTCCAGAGCTAAGAAATCTAATATTTTCAGAAGCTGATCAAAAAAGTCATCAGATTTTAACTTGTTGGAGCACCAATAAATATTTACTATTGCTATTTTTGATGACTGGTAAAGAATTTAACCACTTGAAAGGATGATGAGGGAGACTGACAGAGTTTCAGTTGGAAACCACTTGTTTTTTTGACTGCTAACAATAATTCTCCTTTAGGTCTACCCAAAAAACCTTTTTCTGCTGGTGTAAACAAAATGACATGTGAGTCTCAGATAGGAGGCGATAAAAGCCAAGTTTCCTGGAGGGCTATAATATCGATATCAATCAGTTTCCCAGTGGAAATGGAATTGAGGTGACGATGCCCTCTAGTATTCCAGGAAATCACACTTAAGGCTTTCATATCTATGCATAGTTATGCAGGCCTTATTTGATCTGAAAAACCTTGCTGGGGTAGATTATTACTAGTCGATGTAAAAATTCGGGACATATGGCCTTGCAACATAGGAGGATCAAATTGGGTTTCTTGTGTTAGACTAAATCCCAATAATTATTATATATGGCAATTGTGTTTCTTTGTTCTTGTTTATAAGAGCCTTCATAGAAATATGGCTTTGTGCTGCTTATGTGCATCCATTCATCATCACAGAAATTTGAAAAGGTTTCTCTGTTGACATTGCACATGTTTAGTAGTACTTTTTGTAATCCATTGATTAATTCAGTTAGTGGTTTTATACTGTTTAATATTAATATAAACAACGTTCTCTTTAGTAGAAATGCACTGTCAATTAGAGCTGGGAGGATTTGTTTTCTGCTGTAGCTTCTAATGGTAGGTTGTGACTTTGTAGCTGTTTTTATAAGATTGTTAAGAACTTTACGGCAGAACATTTTTTGTAAAATACATTTTCAGGATTGCTTTACTGTGGCTATGCTAATATTGGTAGATATAGTGTTCGGTTCATTACTCGGTCTGGTCTTGTTTGTACATGTGTTTTTACTTTTAGATTTTGCATGAGGAATGTTATTCGTTTTAGTGGTGGCTGGTTCACATTTGTTAAGTGAGGTTACTAACTTTTTTGTTTTAATGTTTGATATAAATTGTTTTAGAGGATCACTATATCTCTTGTTTTTATTCTGATCCACTCTATTTCTTCTTTGTTTTCTATGGAGTGGCTTTTTAGTAGGCAAACAGTCCCCAAGTGCGGTGGTTGCCAGGACGGCAGTGTAGGTGTGTGACTGGCGGGGGAGGGGACCTGGCCTGAGATCAGAGAGTGGCCATGTAACCAGTACACTTTCAGTTTCAGCCAGGAAGTCAACAGGGGAGAGGAGGAGAAAAAGCAGAAGCAAAGAGAAAGGTTTTGAGGTGCTTCCGGAATCAGAAATGATTCTCCTCAAGTTTCATGGAGGCAGGGAAGCTGTTCTAGAGGGAGGCCCCAGCCGAAGTAAGAGATCTACCACCAACTCGTTGCTTGGAGAAGTGACTGACCCTGATGGAGTTGGAGGCCGATGAGTGAAGAGCATCCAGAAGGAAGATATATAGGAAGAGAGAGCTGAAGGTACTGAGACCCCAGGCCCCAGAAGGCCTTGTGGACAATGCAGACGGTTTCGAACGTAATCCTCGCAGCTGCTGGGAGCCAGAGAGATTTCAGTCAGACTAACACACATGAAATCAAAGATGACTTCACAAATGTCATTGAAGTCCCACAAACGGACCTCTACAGTGCATGCTGCAGACAATGGGTACGTTTTGACATGACAAGGGTCAAGTACTGGAAAGAACGGTGGAATGCAATGGTGTGTACATCAATGCATTGCCTATTGAACTTTACATGTCATGATAGTTCTCGCAATGAAATGTGATAGTTTTGTGGCAACATTATAATTTCAATCCCTTGGTGAGGCTGTTAATGAACACTAAAAGCACATGTGATGTCATCAATGACATTTGTGATGTCATCTTTGATGTCATGGGTGTTAGTTTTAGCAGTGCACAGTGGTGGCGCGAGTTACGGTTGTGTAGTGTACCATAACTTGAGAATTTCTTTTTTTTTTCGGTTTTACTTGTAAGCATAATATGGATAGGATGTTGTTACTGCAATGTAACTATAACCTCCCTTTAGTACACTTTTTGCACTGAATTTGGTAGGTTTATATTAGGGCAACTGAACCATAACGTCCCTTTAACAACTTTTTTTCACTGAATTTGTTAGGTTTTTATTAGGCCACCTTAACTGTAACGTTCCTTCATTGTATTTTTTTCAGTAAAGGTGATAGGTTTTTTAGTAGCACATCTTATCCATAACGTCCCTTTAACAACATTCTTTTTCACTGAATTTCAAAAGGTTTTTACCCAGATACTCTTAGTTTGTATGGAAGTACTGTACAGCATACTGAACCCGATAGATCCATGTTAATGGCCACAGTGGTCGTGGACTACGCGTCTTTTCGCAAACATCGGGTGGCATCCAACGTGCCGAGATAGGCAGGGGTGGGTTACATAGTGGTACCATGCAGCAAAGACAAGGAACATACACAAACAGCATAATGTACACAAATTTGAAGGGACAATGCGGTCGGTCTGCAAATGCCCAAAGACATACGGTATGCAGTATAATGGAATGCACCAACACGAGAAGTAACATGCACCTTCTGCAAGCTTACCGAGGTGCAGCTTTACATACGAAAGAAGACCAAAGTGCCAGAGTTTGGATTGCAAAATACTGAGAGCAGAACATCACTGCAACGTGATAACTACACCAAAGTGTGTGTTTTAATTGCACAATTTTGTTAGTACGCAGCAATGGCAAGCACCCTAGAATGGCTGGAAGAGAATTTCCTTCATGACGAAATGAACGACAATAGTGACCCGTTGGTAGGCACCGCAATGTGAAAAGTAAAACAATTGCTGCAATGGGAAGCACATTAGAATGGCTGGAAGACGATTTTCCGCATGATGAAATGACTGACAATAGTAACCGTGTTGGAAGGCACAGCAGTGCAAAAAGTTAAACAATTACGATATATTGCTTCATGTATAACAAACACATTTGTTTGTTTTTCACAGAACATACAGCAAATGAAAGGAATACAGCACATACAGCACCTCTTCCACAACAACATACGGGCACAGGAACTGAAGAAAACACTGTTATTGGAAACTGGACAGGCTGAACGCCAAAATGGAGGAATTGGTGAACAATTTGGACGCCTTAAAAGATTTTGTACAAGGACATATTATGGAGAAAATAAAATACTACTGCCCGCCTTGCACTTGTACCCCTTCCCCATTTCCCAGCCCGCCATCCCCGCAAGTTCTGCGTCATGAGAGATGTTTTGTTGAGACCTCAATCCCTTCCTCCCCTTAGGACATACTTGTACAAATCCCCAATTCCCCCAAATATGTATTAGTTTCTGCTACCCCTTCCCTTTCCTAAAAGTGTCTATGAATGTGTGGAAATAAAGGTTCATATGTAACTTATTACAGAGTGTAAATGTGTTTTTCCTTTTGTTTTCAAAGTCCCGTTATTACTCTACAGGGGACAGTACTGGTGGAGATGACCGCAAGTAAGCAAAATAGAGGTGTCCTACGGACACTGCACGTGCCCGGCCTATCCGCAATCACAATGAAGGCTTCCATAGGACGCCACTATGAGCCGCATGTCCGCATCTTGTGAACTACCTGTAATAAGGTGTGGCTGTGCACGTTTGTCCATTGCACAACTACGCGCATGCATATCTCTTCCTCTCTGTCCTGGCAACACCGCCCCTGGGTAACATATCCAAAAAAACTTGTAACCTATGCTAAGTAGTTCAAGGCAGCCACCCATGTGCTTCAGGTAGCTGTGCACCTCAAAGTCCCACCTGTTGTACCCTATAAACAACCAGCGCTTTCCAAAATGTTTGGCGAACGTGTCTAGAACTTTGAATTAGTCTGGGGATCCCAGCGGTATCCATGGGACACCTATGCACAAGCGCACAAAGTATTCCGGCCAATACGTATCCTGCGGACAGCCATTCCTGTAGAGAAGATTTGCAACGTCATCATGGGACCACACCCATGCTGCGCCTGGGCCCTTATTTGATGCACACGATCCCAGCCCCTGAACATTGGAAAAGTACTGTTTTTTGCAATGTATGGAGTTAACTATGAAAGTGCACCCGTACAGAGGTCCTACACTCTGCCCTTGTACATCAGATTTTTTTGGGGAAAGATGGAAAGATTTAGGGCTGCTGTCCGGTTTCAAGTACTGCACAGCATCCCTATAAACAGCAACACCCAGATGTCAAGTTATCTGCACTCTGTGTTTGGTTTTCGAAGTAGACCAGCTTGTGCACATTGCTTCATGCTCAAATTGTTTTGTAAGCAATTCTTCTCTGCTATATTACCTTTGCAACTAAGAGCAACCATGGCTGCTCCTATTGCCTCTAACTCAGCAGCACCCACACCCTCATCCTCACCACCACCACAACCACCTCCTTCCGTAGGGCCTGGACAAGGGAACAGGCATGGTAATGTAGATCGAGATCAAGAGCAGGGCGAGGATAAAGTAGAGGAATTCCCCATTACCCACAGTCAGCATGAGTCGTGGGTGTTGAAACTATTTACTACCATAGAAGACGTGCCCAAATCTCGTGCAAACCAGGTGACAGTACTCAGTCATGGAAAACCTGACTTGTACAGCTACGGCACCACCTCCATGCGACAGCACCTAAAAGTGAACCACAAGACAGCTGTTAGAAGGTTTGTCCCATTCCAACAAGGCAGTAGGTTAATTTCCTCTACAACATTCTCTGCATCTGCTCCTGACACCACTAGGGACACTCCAGTGGGGGCAGCGGATCCCTATTCCAGCCTCGCAGACCATACGCAATGCAGCAGACCCGCACCTTTCAAAAATCACTGTATTGTGCATGTACTGCGATGCAGTGCTGTGCAGGGGAGAGCAACTTCGAAGTGCTTTCGAGGCTTCGGTCCGAGAGCATGAGAAGGAGTGCCCCCTACATAAGTAACGACCACCCAACATCTTCCTGTCTCCACTTGCCCTTTCTTATCCCTGTGGTTGGTGTCCATTCCCTAACCTCCCTTCCCTTTCTTTTCCTTCTGTATTGTGTGTTGGAAGAAAAGGACCATTGCAAAAACAATGAAAAAGGGAAAAGAAAAAAAAGACTCTTTTCAGAGCTACCTTTCACAGTTCAAACAAAGAATGCCAATGACACGATGCATGTCACTGCGCACACTATAAGCTCTGCGGGCAGCGTGACAAAAAATGCAAAGTGTGGCTCCATCACAAAGATTGCATACATTCCCAAAAGTAAGTGGTGGCTGTTATAATAGCCTTCTTTGTGCTGTTTGTGGTTGGAAGGTTAAAGTGCTGAACACCTACTGGGGAAATGTTTGGTGTACTTTTAGGAAGTGCTGCACTGCATTTTGGATGTTACGTAGAAATAACTGGTTGCCAGCATCAGTAAAATGGACACCATCTGATCGAAAAATGTTGGTACTACAAAACATAATGTTTGCTTTGTTGAATGAGAACATGCGAAAGTCACACAAAAATGTGCAAACAGCCTTGTTCATATTGCGCCTCACTTTGGCCAAACGAGGAAGAACGCAACCACACCTGCCTCTGGGTAATGCGAGAAAAAATTACTTGCGACTTTGGAAACATTTCCATGATTTGCCTAAGTGTTGCCTTCATCGAAAACTGCAGTGAGATGCCGCTGACACGTCCTAAACTATTCCCACCACAATGGATATTAATAATGTCTGGCTGATTCTGCTTCACCAAGCTGGCAGAAAGAGGAGCCACATGCAGATACTGCATCCCACGGACTCCGTACCAGTGGACATCGACATTATGGAACCCAAGATGTGCAGCCACTCCACAGCGTTCTACCTACACTTTTACCCAATGTATTAAAGAGTCGCCCAAAGCCATTCACTCTGCCTACTGTACGGCACAGCCATAACCATATCCATGTTCGCTCCTATTTGCAAACACACCTTTTGGCACATTACGCAGGAAACCTTATTGACCAATCTGCAGGACTGCACAGTCCCATTTCGATGTCAATCAATCGTGACTAGACCTGCAATTTGGCATGAGTGCACCTCCAAATGCTGCAGTGTCGGCGGACATATTGTCCTTTGAGCGCGGGCGCGGGAACACATGTGAAGCTGGGTAGAGGATCCCCTCTTTATTGGTGGCTTTGAAATTCTTTATAATTTTTGTAAAAGTTCTTCAAAACAAAAAGAAAATGTTTTCTATTTGTTGCATATTGTTCTCTTCTTCTCCTCCTTACATTGTTACACAAACTTCTCCAAAATAGCTTGAAGATTCAGGAACACAACACCATTTTCAATGGGAGACAAAAAGAAATGAGCTTCACCAAAAAACCTCACATAAAAAGCACTAAGGTTCTCATGGGCACAAAGGAACATCCCTGTGTCGAGCTGCAGCAATGTGAAAACCCAAATCCAGTGCTCCACAATGCAGAACTACTATCTCAACAGTACTCCAAGTGGCCACATCTCTGCACTCTGCAAGCACAGCTTGCAAACTAGGTAGAGCCACACTACGCAAAAAAAGCGTGCACTCATTCCGAACCAAAGTTTTCATCAACGCCACTACCCAAGGCATATGCATCCAGGTCACCCAGAAACGCATCACAGACGATGAGCAATTTCACTCTCTGCATCTCTGCCAGGATCACGGGAAAGAGCAATGAACAAAGATGTTACCACCCCTTCCTGTTTTCGGACACCCTCAACAACTGAATGGATAATCCGCAGTCCCATTTCCATACTAAGCATAATAAGAAGGACAGCATGTGGCACGTGCCCTTCCACAACTACTGCGAGGGCTGCGGCACAGTAAAGCAGAGGCAGTCCTTCTCTATACACATTCATCCACATCACCACCCATCACCACAACCTGAAGGTATCAATAGTGTTTATGCAATACATTTGCAACTATATTATAAGTGTCTATAAACAGGGTACCTGGCACTAAGCCTCCATAATATACTGAAAAAGCATACTGACATTTCTTCCATCACCGACATTCAAATGCCACCTACACTGCTATGCGCTACTACAGTTGGCATTTACCCATATCTGCCATTGTAAAATGCAAACACTTACTCTCCTCTTTCTTTCTTTCTTTCATTTTTACAACCTTCTCCCCCATTAATGCACCTACCAAACTCGTAAAAGTCTCAAAGAAAAGGATCCGCAAATATCTCCTACCAAGCTAAGTCAAGGGCATAGATTGCATCCATAACAACAGTCTGCCCGCCACTATCCTAGCACAGGTCATAGATTGCAATATTACTTAAAAAACAAAAAAAGTATTTCTGCCTGGAGAACAGTACCATGCATAATTGTGCATAAATAAATAGAATAACTGAAACAATATATATGCAGAAAAGTCAAAGTAAGTTGACACGCGAAAACATTCTAATTTGCAATCTGTGTTCGGCAGAATTGCATGCAGTACCCGCAGGGACCACCGCACACAATTAGGACTACAGGTGTAAGCCAAACCAACCTTTGGTATAAGTCTGTACTACACAGTTTTTGGTAGCGAGCTGAGCAGCCAGGCTTATCTCAAGAGTGAATGTGAGCAGTACAAGAAGTAACGAAGAGGACTTTCACTCACAGTGGTTCAAGTAGACACTTATACTCAAGGTTTCTTGGTAAAACACTTAATAACTTATTACACAATCATTTAGAAAACATTTCATAAGCAGAAGGCAACTTATTATAAACCAATACACTTCTATGCAAAATTCTAAAGTTTTGAGACAGTTTGAGTTACCCTGAAATAGGAGCCAAATGGTTTGGTGCACAGAGACAAACACTAGAAGGACCTTTCCAAAAAGAAATGGCGAAAGAAGAAGACCAGGTCCTGTTTAAACAAAGGGGCTTAAAGCACCATCTTGAAAAACATGGCTCCTGTGATTTTTAGCTACCGGTGTTTGCGGTCGGGAAAAATCATGGTAGTTGGTTGTAAAACCACTGCCACCAGCCTTTTCAATAGGAAAGGGTAGCATTTGCCTGCTACATGAGTATTTAGACACAGGGGATACTATGTAACCCTTCCAGCACTCCATTCTAAGATGGTGTGCGCTGGGTCTAGGAATTTGGAAAGACTAGTAAAGTCAATGTCACTTTACATTCTCTGGGAAACAATAGTTTATCCCAGAGAAGGTATTTAAACCTTTGGGAAGTCTAAAAGATATCCCTGTGTCACTGCACTGAGGGTGCTGTGCAACACACATGAAAAGATGATGCTTATGGAGTTGCCTGAAACTCCATAACCAAAAGAAATAAACACAGAAAACAAACAGAATTAAAAAGAACAGAGTCCCAAAGTTCAGCAAAAGAGCTGGGGGTCTCTAAAGTAGAGATGAATTAGCATATTTTGAGAATTCTCCCTAACAATCTGTACATCTTCACAAACCTTTTTCTCATCCTTCTACAATGAGAAGTAATCAATTTGCAATCTAAATAGTCCTACACCAATGAAGACACCTGCTAAAGAGCACATCATACAAGACACTTACAAATAACCCACTTTCCCCTTTCTAAAACATGCTCATGTTCCCAAGTCCTCATTCAGATAGTAAGCCATCCATTTCCACACACACACTACCTCTTACACTTGCAAAGAATGTTTTCTCCAAATGCAGTCAATGTGCCATTAACAGAACTATTTTCTTTTCATCCTCATATACAGTTCCCGTACCCACCTCTATCCTGAAACCACTGGTTTGTGAATTTCAAAATACAACCGAGAATAAATGTACTCTTAACAACCAACAAAGTAATTACTGTACCATCATAGTATTTTACCTCTTCCTATGAGAGTGCAGTGTTCTTGCATTGTAAGCTGCACAAGCGTGTCATTCTTACTCATGTCACCTCTACAGTTTTGAACTGTATATAGTCACCCCGCCACCATAATGCAAACCTCCAGATAGTAATGTAGTGTTGCGAACAGAAAGTTGGAGCCCATTACACAGTGAAACACTAACATGTATATGCCTAACCTCATATGCAACCACTCATGCACATTGGACACATATAGATTTCCAACTCTGCACACCCACACGTCCCTTTTTTCTCCAACAGCTACTACAGAATGCCTACCAAACAGCAACTCCATAGACAACAACGCAGACATATATCAGCACAACATTACTTTTAAACAGAATGAAACCACTGACACAATTAATTGGTAAATTACAGCCAGTACTTCGAAATCAATGCAATGTCAGCATACATACCTTTGGCACAATCTGTGGGGGTGAGTGGAGTCACACCACCAGCACAGAGCCATGCTTCAATGAAGAATCATACAAACAAGAGCAAACAAACCAAATTGCCATACATAGCAGTGGACAAGGGCATGAAAAGGTACACAATACCATAATGGAAGCAGAAACACTGCTCTCGCAAATATTCCCATCAAACTTAGATGCCACTGTCCATTCCACCAAACCAGTATGCCACACGCACAAATGTCCTTGCACATCAATGTGTAATATTTACCAATACTCTATCAAAGCTTTACAACAGTTCCTCAATCACTATGTGAAAATGTGAAAGCCAATGACAAAGGCAAAATGAAAATACTACAAACTATGGACTCCTGTTCAGTGCGCAAACACACAGGACTAGGAGGACATTCCTTAGCCTGTATTTCTGGACCTACTTGCAAAAGCACCTTCCACCATATCAAAAATTTAGCAACACACCATTCCACTGTAAGAAATCTCATTTACAAACTCTACTATGCAAAATGTCCAGCTTCAATACTACAACAGTTAAATAATATTCTCTAGCACGGTACTGCCTAAGACCTGCTCAAAGAAATAGAGCGCGTCCAAAGGAAATATTTCGGAACTGGAGAGAACTTACAAACTCCAACACTTTCAGAGAACAGTATTGGCAACTTTGTAGAAATCAACCTGCTATGTCACACATACACAAAAGAAATATGAAACTTCAAAAGCACATCTGCTGATTTGCCTAACCAAGTATGTGTGTGTTGTCGCAGAACTTTCTATAGAATGAGCACCAAAACAGACGACATAATGCACAAAATAGAAGACAATTAGGAATCCCAATGCTTTCAATTAGCTAAGTACTTCATAGCAGAAAATAAATACAACATTACTAACACCTCCATACTGTGCACATACTGCACTGCAAAACTTGACAATAACCAAATACCTTCATGGGCAATAAGTAATCATTTGGAATTATTTCCACTGCTAAATGCACTCCAGCAGCTTAATTTGTATGAGAGCATTATAATCCAACAGTGCACCCATTTCAAGCAATAGTACAACTTCAACCAAAAACTGCAAAAGTTCAACTCCCACTGAATTACTAAGAGGCATTTGTGGGAAAGTAGTTTATTTACCATTAGATCTGAAATAAAATGTAGACACTCTATGACTGCAAAGGCCATTAGAACAATCTTTGATTATCCTGGTAAATGGTGTACCTACAAAATATGAAAATAATTGGCAGCAACTAGTGAACTTAAACAAAGTTAGGAAAGCCTTGCAGTAATTTGCAGATAACAATGAAAACTACAAAGAAATAAACGTTGACGAAAACCTAAGAGAAACCACCGAAGTAATTCAGGGCTTGAACTTTTAGATCCTACTGCAGCCTCCAATATTTTAGATCATTATTCACAATTCACCCACTGCACTCCAAAGACACTGTAGACGATGCACTAGAAACATATCAAATTCGGAAAGCCAAAGCATTACCAATTAGCATATGGGAAAAAGGTGTAGAAGCACAAGCCTTCCCTCTACTCTTTCCAACTAGAAAGGGTTGGAGATACGATGAAAGATGTACACAAATACATGCATCAGAATACCGCTCTTTACGAATGTATTGTGAAGACCCTAGATTAAGACAAAATGTGGAATACATCTTTCACCTCCTTTTTGAAAGTGAGCTAGCAACGCTATGTTATGGAGTTGCACAAACATCGAAAACCAGTTCCCATTTTCAAAATATGTCTGCTACACAGCCATTTCAAAAGGTGCAAGACAACGATGAAGTTTTACAGTCAAGTATTACAAATCTAATGGTAAACATGTGTGGTACAAATGAGTACTGGTTCCGACGGCACACGGATGTACTGTGTATGCTACGCAACTTTGGCCCAACCACATGGTTTGTCACTTTACGTTGTGCAGAGTATGCATTGGAAGACTTGCACATTTTACTATGCATAGCAAACCAAAGCAAAACAGGAGTAAACATAAAAACACCAGGAGAACTGTGCCCTCTGTATCCTGTAAATGTATTAAGGTACTTCCATCATAGCTTCATTGCCATGCTGCACTTCATTTGCAATAAGCACATCCTCCTCATGGAGAAGTGGAACACTTCTTTTGGAGAAAGGTCAGAGGAGCACCACACATCCACATGCTTTTGTGGATTAAAAATGTTCCTAAATTTGGTGAGGACAGTGAAGTAACTGTTTTGAAGTTCTTTCACTGATATCTTACTTGCAAAATCCGTTCTGAAAGTACACATAGTGACCTAGATGCTCACATTTTGCAGTTTCAAAGACACAAGTGTGGAAAGTATTGTCAGCCCAAGTACAAGAGCAAAGGCAAGTATTACACCAAATGATTCTTTGGTTTACCTAGAGCAGTTTCAGCAACAGGGCAAGTGAAGATCTTCATGTCTTCGGTTCGACACAGTGTGAAAGGTAAATCTCCTACGAACACATACTGCATAAAAAGAATCAAAGCATCAAAGTACATCAACAACTACAATACAATAATTTCCCTCCTATGGAATGCAAATATAGATGTACAGTACATTGCAGAAAATTCCACTGCAGTTGCACAATATGTCACAGCCTACTTAACCAACGCACAGAAAACAGAGCTGAAAAACTTCTGGGATGGCAAATCATCTGAAAAAACACAGGTACAGAAATTGTATAGCTTTGGCATAAAAATGTTGTCCCATAGAGAATGTGGCAGCAACGAAGTGGCAGACCGTTTAACCAGTGCCCCCTTATATGGACAATCTGAAAACATGGTGTGGGTAAACCTTGGTCCTGCTGCAACCAGAAAGTTATGAAATTGTACGAGGACATAGAAAGAATAGCCAAAAACAATCACAACATCCAGGACATTTTGAAAAACAACCTATTACACACATACTACCCAATCAGGAGTGTTACTTTAAAAACCATGTGCCTGTATCACATAGCCCAAAACCTCTCATACAAAAATAACATTAAACCAGATGAAAATAAAAGGTAGATACGGAGAACTATACCACATGGCTCTCCTGCAACTTTTCAAACCATGAAAAAAGAGGAAGAGTTGTTAGGCACCCACGCCTACTATGATGATCCTTTCAATGCAACATTAAGTACCATAACAGATGTGAACTATACATGGTACAAAACAATATTGGACAATGAACGCCAACAGGAAGAAGGACTTCAAGCACATCTAAATGTAGACACTTCTGAGAGCAGTGAACCTTCTGTAACAGGAAGCCAAGAACCACTTAGACAGCCACTGATAGCAAATGAGGCAGAATTAGCCATGACAGAAGTTAGGACCACCATGTGTCAGTATGAGCAATTTGCAGAAGAGCTTGCTGTACTAAAATCCCAACTAAACAATGAACAGCGTATCATTTTCCTAGTAGTAAGTAATCAAATTGAATATGGTATACAGTACGAAACTAAAACTTGTACCTCTGAAAACTACAAAACTGTACTGCTATGTGTAAGTGGTGAAGCTGGTTCAGGGAAAACATTCTTAATAAAAATTATCAGTAACTTCCTCCAACAATTAACAAACAACAACCTTTCAGCTGTTGTAAGCGCCTCCATGGGTTTAGCTGCCTACAACATAGGTGCTGTCACTTTACACCAAAACAAATTAGAGTACAACAAACTTTCAGCAGAAGCTGCTATTGAGGTATGCAGAGGTTTGAAACAAATTAAAGTGCTCCTAATAGATGAGGTGAGCATGGTTTCCAACCTAATGTTAGCTTTGATTCACATCAGATTGCAAGAGGTCATCAAAACCAACTACGAAGAACTCTTTGCAGGAAAACATGTAATTGTTTTGGAGATCTCCTTCAATTAACACAAGTGAAAGGCAAACCTATCTTTAAAATACTAGGACACAATGTTTCCAATGCAGAGAACTAACTGAAAACATGCATCAGTCTGTAGACCTCACCTAAAAACATTTTAAACATTTAAAAAAAAACATACAGATTGGTGTACTATCAAAGGAAGCACAGTCTACCCTTAATACCAGACGCATCCATGAGTATATGGCAATAACACATGTGCTACTGATGTCATGGAGGAGTTAGCTCACAAAAATATGAGCTGTATGGCCTTAATGCCAAGTTGTGCACAATTCAATACAACAATGCTGAAAAAATAAATGCAACCACTAGTGGAAATTCACTCCACAGACAAACTGGACGTACACGGTATGACACTACCTATGTGTCAACAAGCCACAGCGACTAAAAGCATTAGAAATCTCTATCTCCAACACAGCTGGTTTGGAGAAAATGTTAATATTATGTGTTAATGGTAGATTAATGCTAAAACGTAACCTTGACGTAGAGCAAGGTTTAGTTAATGGGGCCCTTGGAACAGTTGTTGGCTTTCAAACATACCCACGTGACAACAGCATTTGGTTTGTCAACGTCCAGTTTGACAAACTTTCAGATGTTCAAAGAAAAGGACGCACAACAGCGCGTTTCCTTCTTTTCAAAGACATGTATGTACGCAGAGAAGAGTTTTCTATGTCACTAGCTTATGCAATGTCTATTCATAAATCGCAAGGTCTAACATTAGATCAAGCATTCATTGATATTGGCAGCACAGTCTTTAAAGAAGGCCTGAGTTACTTTGCACTGTGACACTGACGTACACTTGAAGGACTATATCTAGTAAATGATTATGCATGTGCAGTCAGCGTTGACATTCGTTGCATCATAGAGTACAATAGATTACTTGCAGTGTACACACCCCATCTCAAAATGTACCCTTTCCTCAACAACGGAAAGGTTCTAATAGAAAACTCATGCAGTCAGAAGTTCTAAATGATGTGCCAACAGTACCACCAAAGAAATTAAAATCAGCTAATACTGCATCAACTACCAAAAACACACAAAAAGGACTGAAAAGGACAACACACACTCAACTCCACACACACAGAAAAATACCTCTGGAAAGGAAGCACGTGCACATCCATGTAAGTACTCAGGCACACAACTACGTGGTCCCTTCAAATTTTCCAATACAACTGGTGTAAATTGCTATGCTAATGAAGCAATAAATGTTCTCTTCAAAATGCCACCAATTGTTGAAAACATGTATTTAAATGGCTCCAACCAGTTGTGATTACAAATGCTAATCATTCAAAGAAATGCAACAAATAATCCTGACAACACTTACAGTGTCCCAGGATTAAGGCAGGAATTGGACTACTGTGCTGGAATAAGTTATACAGACAAGAAGATCAACAGGAATTTCTAATGTACTTGCTACAAATCCATACATGACATTTTTCAGATTTCCTGCATGTGGAAACATACATGCATTCTCTGCAACCATGTAATTCAGGAGCAAGTCCCTAACGAATGCTTTGTCTATGTATCAATACCTAACTGTGAATCCATTCAATTTGAACAACTGGTGCAAAATACAAACCATAGCATAGTGTGTACTTCTTGCAACTCCTATAATCGTTTGATGTTACATATACAATCACATAGTCAATATGTAATATTAATGTTTTTTAAGTACAAAGCAGATGGAACCATTAATAACTGCAAATTTACTACCTTCACACAAGGACAAGTATCACTTCGCAAGAAAACCTTCACAACAGTAGCCGTAATCTACCACACAGGCGACACAACCAGTGCAGGCCACTGTACTGCACACATTAGAAAGTACTGGTCATGGTGGGATTGCAATGATAGTTCCATTATTCCAAAGCAGAGATTACCTGCAAATTTTTCAAATGCCTACTTAATATTCCTAAAGCCAAAATATATGCATTATGTTCAAAATTGCAATCCCCTACTCCCCAACACCCACCAGTATCTACATAATTGCACAAGAAAAAGAATTACCTTCTACACTGTGGACTAGAACAACTTAGAATACAGTAAGTATGCAACAACTACATAAATGTTGTTCAATTATTTCCCCAATTGACCCAATGATTACATGCAGACAAACAATAAATGTACAAAAATAACACTAATGTTGTTTCCTACATGATACGGAAAAGGAAAATTACTAATTATAAGGGTTCAAAACTATACTCGGTAACCTCAGAAACCACCAAGTAAGCAACTACATCACCACCTGTCTAACAATGCCCATACAAATTCAATTTTAGATACAAGCATCAGTAAATAAACCCATAGTGGTGCACCACCACTTCAAAATGTGGAAACATGTCAAACTACCAGCAGGAGTGCACAACCTTCCAAAAATACCCTATACAATGGGAAATTGTGAACAGTTAGAATACAGGTATCAAACTGCAACCAGAATACTGCAATATTACTTACAGCAGTGACACAGGCCAACTCAACCTTCACCAACCACTGTGCTACAAACATATCCTTAAATATTTTCAAAGTATGAACAGTTACAGCACACCAACAGGTGCATAACTGCCCTCACATTTCTGCAGCAGCACAGTGCAACAGCACAATACTTGGAAAACATCAGCAGCAACCAAACACATAAAGAAACAGTGCAAAAAAAAGGAAGCAGGTAAACAGTTTCAATATACCAACTGCCATACAACCGCAACCATAGTGGGAACACATACAAAACAGAAGTCGTACACCATTGCGATTCCTGATACTACAACAGTGCATCATACATAGGGCTATAATTTATCCAGCAAAGGAACACAGGAACTGTGCACATTGCACCGTCCACTTGTTTAATGCATGGTTCTTATGAAGTACTCCTTATGAGGGTCCACAAAGTCTAAACATGTCTGCAATGTAATGAACTGCATGATGACGGCATCCCTGCTCTAATATGTTATATTCTCTTTTTCTACAGATAATAAAGGAACAATTACTATAACATTTCACATCCCATACACAATAAACTGCAGTACCCTCCACAATAGAAACAGTAAGTATGAAATAATCTGCAAAGGATAATGTGTCTACCTATTTCTACAAACCATATAAAAATGCCACAATTTTCAATGTAGAGCTATATGACATTGTACTATGTGTGCCCCCAGTCTACACACTTCATCACACAATGTATAGTGTGCAGGCTCCAGCCATGCACTCAATTTTGCACACCCTGGCCACAACTACCACTGCACTGTACAACCATGCATGCAAAGATCTATGCACTCACCACAAACCCACCACATAACACAGCCACCTAGCCCTTAGCCAGTTTAGTTCAAATTGTATTACATTACTTCCACACAATAGACAAACTCTTTCCTCTATAGCGTCTTCACCTAAGCCTGTAATAAGTGGACACATTCAATGCAGTATAGTACAGTAACCTACCCAATAATGTGCACATTCACATCACCCCAAACAGAAAAATGCATCCATATGTGTTATGGAATATTCCCATGTGCTATAAGATTTCCCTACTCGCATAACACTAGCACCATTTACGGCTTTAGTTCATCTTTCTTGTTATGCACACCATTTCCCTGGAACGCATAGAACACAGAATACAGTGCAACCCATGGTGCAGAACTCGACAACCATATTGTAAATCGTGCGGTACTCCTCAAAATTTCAAACGTACTACCAGATAATCTCAATCCCACAACCTGGTGGTACCAAGATTGAACCTAAAAGGAGCCGGAAGAGCCAGCTTCCCTGTCTGAGCTGCCAAACAATGGAACTCTAACCCTATCCCTCTTAGGCAGGAAACCTCCTTCATCACCTTCAAAGCCAGTATAAAAAATTGGCTGAGCTATTCATTAAGATGTCATATTTAGGTCTATACTACGCCCATTTTTGCGACCGTTCACTGCACACTACTGTATATTGTCTCCTGCTATCTGTACATTACTGTATATTATCTCCTGCTATCTGACCCACCTGAAACCAGGGTACCACTGATTGTCACATCTGTAATGTTTTATTGTAATGTTCTGTTCTTACCATGTATGTAACCAAGTTTTTCAAGCGCCCAGTTACCTCAGGGTTTGGTGCGCAATATAAATAATAAAAAACTACAAATACAGTCTATGCAACTCGTGCACTGAAACATCAATCGTCTGCTGCTACATTGCTTATATTGTCCTTACAATCACCTTTCAAACACTTAAGAGTTGTACGCACCTTCATTGTATTGAAATTAAAAACCACCAGAGGTCCATATAGCAGACGACCGGAACACAACCATCGACAGGTAATATTGTAGTGTTGCAAAACAGCTCCTGCATACTCCTACAATAGGGGTGGACCCCCGTGAAGATTTCTTTTTGTTTATGTTTCTTTGGACACACACACAGAAAATGTGCTGTGGTTCTGACGGCACTCCCTGCCACTGACATCTTTTGCGAAAAGCAAACACATAAAATCAGGGGGTGTTAACAACGCTTGAAAGACGAATCGCAGGTGGGTATCCGTACAATAAGAGGGGCACCTACAAAACAGAGAGGAAGGCAGCGGGTGACCATATGACGCTACTCAATAACACACAGTGCGTCACTCAAAGGTCCATGACCCGGCCACCTAGTGGCCGTTTACGACATCCTTCCCGCAGAAACTTGTTCTTTACGCTACCACTGAGAACGGCGACTTAAATGTTTTCTTGTACATGTTTCTTCACAGATACCTTGCACCTTAGTGCCCATGCCACACCTTTCACCTCCCAACAGACGGGTGGTGGAGCAAGCATTGCAAAATTACCATAAGCAGTGTGTTTTCGCTCATTTTTATCTGGAACGACCGCTACGGCCCTGTATGTCCATTTGCTATTCCGGCAATAAGAATCAAACTGCCAACCTTAACGATGTTATGCATCACAGAAACAACAGGTGGTTCCTTTTCTAAATTACATAAAAATTGTATTCTTCCTCATTAACCACCAAGAACCACAAAGTAATCCTTTTGCTACTTTGCCAGATGACAAAAGAAATGCAGAAAGGCACAGACAGTATTCTACGCTGCAATGTATCTGCAAATTGAAGAAATCAGTGGTTGCAAGCATCTTACACTCTCTTGTGAACATTGTGTAAAAAATAAAACCGCTTCCAACAGTACATAATGGTGTGGGAAAATTATTCAAATGGTCTCTGAGCAAATGCTGTACAAAAGAACACCGCAACTGTACGCTATGTGTGGGCATGTCTGCTGTAGATTCTCTTTATGTACCACATTTTCAGACCTACCTCCTCACATGACAGGTTCAGCGACACTGGGCATGTACATTATGAAAATACATGGAGTGCACGGTTTCAGCAACTGCTGTCAACATCTGATGTCAGCTACAAAGGTCACTGTGGTGATGTTGTGGCGCAGTTAGTGCACTGCATGCACGCATAACGGTGGTCAGTCAAAATGTCGAAAAAAAAGTCGAATGACAAAAATGTCTAAAAACAAATATCGAAAAAAAAAGTCGAATGTATTCTTTTTTTATTTATATGTATTTTTTGGGTTCGGTAAGTAAAAAAAAGGGGTAAAATAAAATAAAATAGAAAAAGAGGAAATGGGGGAACCTCCCCATTTAAAAAAAAACGTATTGAAAAAGAAATTCACATTTTTTTTTCTACATTTTGTTTTCTACATTTTGACTTTTGACATTTTTGTTTTCGACCAAATGACTATAAACCACGCATAACAATAGAACAAAATTGCAATGCCGACCGCATTTTTGTGCATCTCAAAAAGTTCACAAAAGAAAGCTGATATTAACTCATATTTGACGACGCTACGATTCCTGCGGTGCACTACTGCATTTCAAGCATTCCTACCACCTATGGATTTTGCTATGTAAACCTACCCATTTATGGTTGCAGCCCGTCTGCTGCCTGAGGCCCAGTGGGAGCAATGAGCAGCATCCTCCAGTGTACGCTGGGTGTGGTAAATGGCCCATTCATTTGATTGAGGAGCTGCTACCCCTTCCATGACAGGTGAAAATGACACACTGTCTCTGCACTGAGCACAGTGAGATAAAGTATGCCTGCGGTTTGTAGAGCTGGCGAATATATTTCCCTGCAAATCAGTGTTGTAAGATAGCGGGAGCGGTTGGGAGCAGTGCTCCACTACTTTTGTAAATTAAGTTTTACTGTTCCTATACTTTTATTTGAAAAAAAAAAACGTTCCAAAATGGTTTTGTTTTAACATAAACGTGTAGGAAGAACTTGAAAAGTGCACTTTCTGTGCACTGCACGGACCGTTCCCTTAAGCGATTGGTGCATGTGTTTGGGGTTTTGTACTGTGTGTGAGAGGCGTCGTGTTGATGGGTTTTGTGGGGAATCGGTGCAGGCCAGCAGGGAAGATACTTCCACTACTTCTTTTCATACACTTCGCCCACTGCTTCAAGTGTGCCAGTGTGTAGTATGGATGCAAAATGGTATATCGCTTTTGCTACTTGCTTACTTATATACCACTAAATGTATGCACAAGTAAGTAAACAGTGCAGTCTTGGGATCTGTAAGAATGTCAGTGGTGCTTTGAAAGGTACTGCAGCCGCGTGTGGCTACCTGAATAATGATCTTCTTGCTCCACGTAATAAAGCTGTGTATCTCGTTGTTCAAAGCAATCTTCTATTTCAAAATGTAGTAATTTCCGTGGATGCTGGAGCTACGGAAAATGGCGTGCCAGCAGCTGACCATATTTTCCCTTTGATCCACATATTGCTCCATTAGAAGACTTACAATTATAATTTTTTTGGCATAACAGACATCATACAGTATGCTGCAGTGCAATGTCTTGAGAACCCGTTGGCCTTGTTCACAGATTCAGACACATAGCAGCGTCACTGCAAAAGTTCTTTGTAAATAGTGTATCAGATGTTGGATATATACATTGGATTTCATATTGTACTGTTATAAGCAATCTGTTTCCGGTTGCCTTATTGACAGGAAAAATGCAGCCAATAGAAAGGATATAGGGGCGAGGTTATGTCATGGGCTTCCATTCCCAATGCATGTCCAAATCCCTGCCATGCATTGTAATTCCAATTGTAATTGGCTATTAGAAAAATGATATGCACTGCTATAATGTTGAATTCTTGACACACTTTACATTCACCGTTCAATTTTGCAGCCCCCCCCTCAAAAGTGGAAAATTGAGGTAGGAAAACGTATCTTTTGAGACAAATATGTTTACGTAACAGAGCGCTCTAAAATTCATTGGAAAAGTACATTTGGCTTCAGACGTGGAAAGCGATAGAACAATAGTACCACATACACTAATTCTTTTAACAAGTGTACAGACATTCCAGGGACCTGGTTACGAATGTCAGACAGTACTTTCCTTTCAACTCCTCTTACTTTTTATTCAGAACTTTGAGGCTCATTACTTGACATTTTGTACAGTTCAAAGTGATTTAGCACTGCTTAAAAATGACTTTCCACTGCCAACACGAACCCTAATTCATGGAACTGTGCAAAGTGTATTTTTGCAGTGTAAACTCAGTACAAAGTTGTTCAGTACAGCAAACATAACCACGTGCACTAAAGTTCAACTGTGCAAATATTCCATGATTCATGCCCTTGGTGTGTGTACAGTTTGTTCACTGTCACTCTCACTATTGTGACGCTTTCTGTGACACTTTTCCCATGCTCTGTCCTGGTCAGTTGCTCAGCAGGAAAGTGTTTGTACATGAGGGTGACATTACAGTGCACATGTTTTGCTTCCCTTTAAAAAAACATAGGGCCTCATTATGAGTTTTCTGGTACAGTAACAACGATAGCGGTAAGCTTTCAGGTATTGTTGTTACCGTACCAGCTAACTACGAGTTCTGCTCGCGGGTGCCTTTGCAGCCACCATGACTGACCTGGTGGCCGTACCGGCACCTGTGAGCAGAACATAACAGTAGCACCAGTACCGTTATTAACTGTACCAGTGCTACCACCGTCACCATTCCCATTTCAGCCCTATAGGGCTTAAATGGGAATGGAAAAGAATGTTTTCCGGCGCCCAGAAAAGGGCAATTACTGGGTCTGCAAGGTCATAATGACTCGGTAATTGCCATTTTCTGGGTGCCGAAAAAAAATGAATACCGGCAGCAGCCGTGCCTGTACTACAGGCATGGCTACTGCCAGCCTCGTAATGAGGCCCATAGACTACAAAAGTAAAATGACAACAGCAAACCAACAAAACATGCTTTACTATGTGTTTTTCATATATTTTGTAATGCAATGCTTCCCAGCTCCAGGGCACAGTAACACTGATTCTGTCTTGTAAATCAATTTCTTAAAATTATTACATATAGAATACAATGGCGTTCAAGTGTGCAACATTTCATGCTCTGGCTGTTTTGGACTCCAACACCCATATTCCCTAGCTGTCACTGTCAATGCAAAGGGATAGTGGAATTTGTAGTACAAAAGATCTGGAGATCCAAAAGGTGAAGACTCCTGTAGTAGCTCTGGCCACAAACATCCTGTCTATCTCAGAGCTGCCTGTCCGAGCTCTTCTGTGCATACTGTATGTTCAGAACTCCGAACCAGTGCTCTCTTCGCGCTGTGAAACACATGTGTTAGAGCGCAATATAAATAAAATATCATTAATTTAATTTCTCTGTCAGTACAGCAACAGGGCCTTTCCACTCTTTCACTTGAAAGGAGCCCTGAGCCCAAGGGGAGTGGGGTACACCAACTGTCCCATGTTCCCAGCAGAAACCTTTGCGGCTGTCACTTCCCTTTGTATATGCAGAAGTGTTATCACCTAATTACTTTTTCACACTGCCATTCTTTCCAAAAAGTATTTTGTAAGTGATGTCTCAAAGGTAGGAATGGCATCAGGGCCTTTCCACTCTTTCAGTGGAAAGTGCCCATGAGAAAGTACGGGAGCTCTATGAGAATGTGCTGCAATTGAACATGTTCCTCTGTGTAAACAGAGGACTGCAATGGCAGCAGATGAACATCAATAAGGGCCAGAGAGGGATATTAGAAGGGACTCTTGTCCCATAGGAAAAGTGCACTCATAGTGAATGGAAGGGACAGTGGAACATGGTGCCTGGCAATTAAAAGTATAATTTGCAGAGTAAAGTTTAAATTTTTCTCCAACAACAGTGTGGTCAGTACTGCTGTACCTTCCATGGTGGACACCTTCAATTATATGTGGTAAGCTACGTGCATTATCCATATTTGAAATGTTTGATGGTAAGGAACGCATTGGATATCACTGCATCTTACTGCACTCCCTAAGGCAATGCTGTGATCAGGGGCAAACCATACCAAACGCAAATGGTGGCATATCTCTCTGTAAAGGCCAACAAGTGCAATAAAGGGCACCATATTTCATTCCACGCATTTCTGGTCCCCTCTGGCACTCCACAAAGTCTAAAATGTCCTCCACAACCATTCTGTAATAGTAACTACCCACAGGAGGGATGCATATTTCAAAGGGTGTGCAAGTGAGCAACCTATGCTTATAAGCGCTTGCCGAAACCAGAAAAAGGAAAAAAGAATGCACTCCATAAACCGATCAATGAAATCCATATATCAGTTTGACAGTCTTGGCATGCATGGCTGCATTGCGTTGTGGTGGGTGTGGCCAACGCCTAGCCTCTTCGGTGCATGTGGAGGCCTCCGGCCTCCGGCCATGCACCCAAGACCCTGTATTAATGATGTGGGTATTATAATTGTGTAAGGGTATGGCTCACTTTTAACATCCAGACATTATTATTGTGCATTGTGGAGGGATCGGTTTGGGCCATGTGACTTCTGTATTGTTGCAGTTTGCCATTAAGGATTTCTTGAAAAGCCTAATGGAACTGTTTCAAACTGTGCTGATTATTTTTTCTGCAATTAATCCAAGGCAAATATCGGTATATCCAAATGTATTCATTCTAGACATGGAAAAAGCTTGGGAGCTTTTTAATAACGGTGTATGTGTTTTTTTATAAGCTTCAGAGCTGGCCTCTTTTAAGAATTAAAATATCATGTTGGATTGTGTGAGTACTTTTCGGAGTGATGGAGTGCATTTAAATGACGTTGGGAATGAAATGTTTCATTTCAATGTTAAAAATGCTTTGAAAATGTTCATATGAACTAGTTAAATGGGATCATGTGGAGTGTATAGTAAAACATGTGTTAGTAGGTGTAGGATATAACAATGAGAAGAAGAAAACAATGAAAACCAAAAAAAATAATCTGCTCTATTGACATGCTGTGTGCAGAAAATGCGGTACTCAGCGAGCATCACACGTGCCATCCGGGTCCTTTGAGGATGCCTAACATGGAAAGGGGACTGCGGATACCACAGACAGTCAAGATGTCCATGGATACCAGGGGATCAACCAATCAGGTTTCTTGGCTGTGGGGTATTGGAAGACAGGGTAGAAAGACTTTTGTTTGTTGAGTGCACTGAAGATGGCTATGAAGATGGGAATGAAGTGGGCAGAATTTATTCTGTTTTGTGAGATAATGGTTAGTTTGAAGCATCCGGAAATCATTGTTGTTCACTGTGGAGGGAATAGTTTGGTGTATGTGACTGAAATTTGATGGAACTGTTGCCCCATTCGAAAATAGTTTTCATATTTATTTTGTCCACAAATCAAAAAAGCAAGGCACCATGTTAACAAAGGTATATGTAATTTTTTAGCGGGATCTTGGCATGACATCTTTTGATAATGCAAATATCAAACTTGATAGTGTCAACATTTTTCGAAGAGATGGAGTACATGTGACTGATGTTGGCAATCAGATTTTTTTCTTCAAAAATGTCTTCAAATGCATTTAAGGAGTTTATGTGAACACCTTAAGTATTTAATTAAGTATTTGCTCTTTCCCTCTCTTTCATCACTTCTGCCCTCTACCTTACCTTGATTATGCGACAAAAAAACAAAAGCCCAAAAAAATATAAAAACCAAAAACACAAAAAGGTTATTTTAAGAGCCACCATTTATTTTTTAACAAAAAAAAACAAGTACATTGATTTTAATTTCTCCATCCCATGCCTGGAATTTTCAAGATGTCCGCGGAGATTCGCAGTGTCTGCAGACTATGCAGGCTGTAAAAGGGTCCTGTAAAAGGTGGCTCCTAAAGGAACCTTGTTTTGGTATTTTGTGTTTTGTAATTTTTTTGCTTCTGTCTTTTTTTTGTCAGAGAGGAAAAGTAAGTTGGGATAAGGGAGGGAAGGCACACCAACCAAAGAGACAGAGGGGCAGGTGCACAGGGGAAGATGTAGGGTAAGCCTTAAATTTAAGGTATGTGGCAGTGTTTCTTGTGCTCCTTCACCGTGGACTCGAAAACACTACAAAACTGCTCTCCCCTGCAGATTGGTGCATTGAAGTACAAATATATTATTGTGACCCTCGAAAGGTGAGCATCAACAGCATTCTGTATGGCCTGCGAGGCAGCCGCCTGGATCCTCTTCCCCACAGGAGTTGCCTGTGTGGTTGTAGAAGCGGTCAAGGAAGATGGGGTAGAGCTTGTCAACCTGCTTCTCCTTGAGAAAGTAACAGCCTTTCTCAGAGCACTCTGTTGGTTGGATCTGGAGGTGGTCCCATAGGAGTACAGACCAGGTTTTCTGTGACTGAGTATGATGCAGCACTCAGTGCATCTAATCTTGTCTGCCCGAGACTTTCGTATTCCCTCAACGGTAGTAAAAAACTGCCAAACATATGATTCACGCTGGGTGCTGGATGTAGGCACTTCCTCTACCTCATCTTCCTCTTCTTTCTTTCTGGGAAGGGGGCATGACCATGACAGATGCCACTGATGCTCTCACCAGGTGAGCCAGATTGAGAATGACAACAATTAATGAGTGGGTCTCTTCATAGGAACTGTCCGCAGATTGCTTGACTTTTTCAGACTACCACGTCAAAAATAGGCCTTGAATAGTAGTAAAAAATTGACAGATCAACTAAGAAGGGGTCTAGCCGCTGTGGAAGGGTAAACTTTCAATTTGAAATGTCCTAGATTGGCCCAAAATGTGGTTTTAAACTGCTGCTTGCTGTGATGAACACTGTTCGCGGACACATTGTCATGCCGCATGGGTGTGGTCACATGATGACGTACCCGACATCCGCAGCCCTGACATCTGTCCAGACACACCATTGCATAAACAGACACCCCAGACAGTCTTGCTGTCCGCAGACTATTTATGAGGTTTAAAAAAAATGAACCAAACAATAATATACAAGATATTTATAGTATAGAGAATACATTTATTTATGAAAAGGATGGGGTATCAGAATGGGAAACATAAATGGGATGATTTGGAATTTCTATACAATGATCATGAGGGAGTTAGAGAGAAGTTTCATCAAAGCCTCTTTCATGTGTATGTTTAAAATTTGAGCAGGCTGATTGCTGGGGGCAAGGTTGACAGGTACAAGAAGGACAGTAATAATCAACATTTCTAATAACATGATTTTAACATAAAGCTAAACATTTATAGAAACAGGATACAATATGACATTCGACACTAGTTTCTAACACCTATAAACATAAATTAAAAACACAACCCAGTACTACATGATTAACAAATCCATGTATTTTGTGCACATAGTGCAAATTCCGAACTCTACAGTCTTTCATGCAATTCAACCTAATCACTGAGGTTGGGAAACAGCCCAGTTAATATTAGTACCAAATGCATTGCTTCCCTAAGCATGGCGCTCGGCCCGGCCACAACAAACACTGAAAGCAAAAACAGACTCACGCAGTAACTATAGTAATCAGCACAAACGTTAATGTACGAGCGAAACCGCAGCGCATAGCCAGTAGAGGCAACGCGTGTAACAATCTTATCCAGAGTACGGTAAGCAAATGCGCTTTCTTTTGCTTAGGAAACTTTAATTTAACTGGAGATCATGGCTTCTTGACACAACGCCCATAAGCACATTGAAACAGTAGCAAATGGTGCAATCTTAATCGGGCAAATACAGCACGCTGCGCACAGTCACGGCTCCCAAACACTATCATGTTCAGCTAATACCTGACCAATAATGTACTAGCTCATAGCCCCTACAGCCAACACATGTGACAACCTAATTTGGAGTACGGTAAGCATTTGTGCTTTCTTTTTATCTATGAAACTTTATTTTGACAAGAGATCATGGCTTCTCAACACAATGCCTATAAGCTCAATTGCAATAGTAGAACATGCTACAATCTTAATAGGGCAAATGCAGCACGCTGTGCACTGTCACTGCTCTTGAACACTACAATGTTCAGATAATCCCTGACCAATAAGCTATTTTCCAGGTGGTGCCTTCCAGTCGTTCTACCCAGAAAAACCTTTTTATGAAGTAAAAGCAGTCATATAGAAAGGTAACATGTGTGCCAGTCAGGATCTTAAGACTGGTACGTCAATGTTTAATGAACATAAACCATTCACTGAACTAAAACACGGTTTTGGACAACATTTTATTACATATGGGATTGATCCCTTTCATAACACAGCTACATCAATGGGAAACAACGAACCATACATTTTAGGTAAACTCAAAACACATGTTTCTTAAACATCGTGCAGGTTCTTGCATCGCCAATAGTATATCTAGTTTACTGTATTTGCTTATAAAGAGTTTGCAAGTAACTGTTTCGATAACAATGCAGAAGATGTAGGTTATTATACAAACGAGTTATCATAAGAAATACATCAGAATTCTTAATGTGCATGTGAAACAACATGTGGAACAAAGGACTACATTTCTGTTCATACTTTTCTTTGCTTATTTGTTGTCTATTACCCCAAACAATGCTACCCTTTACCCCTCCCTACTTTCTCTGTCTCTTGTTATATATAGTGTATGCTAAGCAATCATGTGCTAACAATTTGTGTCAGATACGAAGTGCAATCTCAAACAATATAGATTATATGCCCTTGTTTTGAAAAAGGTGCTACCCGCCGAAACACGTGTCATCATATGGGCAATTGCCAACATCATACTGACAATTTTTTTCTACAGTCTTATCTAGAGTTGTATTTTGGGTTTTACTAATTAAAAACAACTTTGCACTCTGACAATACCTGTAGCACATTGTGGTTTTTGGTGAGAACTGTATTACCATGATTTTAACATAATTTAAAAGCTCCTTAAAGTCATTACTAAGTTCATCTAATTTTGTAGACAAGTAGATGGACAAGATCAACATGTAGTGGCTCATTATGTTCAGTTGGGGATGGAGATTGTCTTTGTGATTCTTGGGATTCTCAATAAATAAATCTGGGTGTTGTTTCTATGAACTATAAGAAAAGAAGACATTTGTATTTTAATGAGCTGTGTATAAATTACATTGTTTATATTGAAAGTTGTACCGTTTAACCGAGTGGTTATCATCACTAATTTCTTCTTTTGGAAAGTTTTTTTACAACCACTCAAGTGTGTTTACCATTTCTTTTAAAATAAAAAAAAACAGTGATATCTGCTAATATGAAATGTTTATATAACACATGATAATAATAGAGAAATAAATACAGTGCACTTGTATTTGGTAAGGGGTTGTTTTGGAATGAGTTCCTGCTGTATGTGAGTCTCTATGAAGAGTGATCCTGAAGCGATAATATGAGGTGTACAGTTATGGTTTGTGCTTGGTGCATTCCATTACATTGATTGTTGAATGAAAACATATGTTTTACATTTTGAAATGATAAAAGGTATATTTGGGTGTAGTAAATATAAGTAATGCTGTTTTATGTATATGTTTTTGTTGGTTGACGGGTAGAACATTTTCTGTTGTCCCCTGTACTTCACGGTTTTGTTGATGCTACCTGATGTCTACTGACATTCGTACCGTCCGTGGACTCTATGGCTTTTAAATTGGGGTGAGTATGATATAAATCACTAGCAGCAAATTAAGGGAAGTTATGGTTAAGGTGCACTAATAATAACCTAGGAAATTCAGTGAAAAATCTTTGTTAAAGGGATGTTATGGTTATGTACACTAATAAAAACCTATGAAATTCACTGAAAACATCTTTGATAAAGGGAAGTTATGGTTAAGTTGCACTAATAAAAACCTAGGAAATTCAGTGAAAAATCTTTGTTAAAGGGGTGTTATGGTTATGTTACGTTAATTAAAAGCTATAAAATTCAGTGACAAAACTTTGTTAAAGGGACGTTATGGTTACAATTAAAAACTGAAAACTCCAGAAATCCGCTAGTTATATTTAGCTAATAAGTAACCATAATTTGCGCCACCACCGTACACTGCTAAGACTAACACTCAGGACATCAACGCTGACCTCACAAATGTCATTGATGACATCACTGATGACATAACATCTGGTCCACTTGTTTTTGTTCAATGACATATATAGGCTAGTTATTTTTGTTCACTGAAAAGTGGTATATATCTAGACATGAACCTGGTCATACGTTCTTAAATTACTTTCCTTGGAGTATGATATTAGGTCATGGTGCACATACATGGGGCAATAGGCAGTCCTCAAACACACAATGCATTTGTCTACATAATGTCTACATAACTAATGTTATTGCTATGTTGTGGTGTTGTTGTTTCTTTCCTCCTTACTTGAGTTTCCCTTTATCTGTCTCAGATTTCTATGCATGTTGTCTCTGCATATGTATTGTTTGTAGTATCACACGTGCGTAGTAAATCTTGTATTGCAATTTAACATTAGTCATGCATGTATTATTTTACTGGACAATATGACCAGATTACAAATACTGTACTTGTATGGTGCATGCTGCACCCATTGCCTATCTGTATGTATTATTAGATTCATGTATTAATCAATATAGGGCCTGATTCAGAAAATATTTGCGTGGTAATTCAGGGATTTGCGGGCCAAGTTACGCGCAAATCCCAATTTGTTGATTCATGGAACCGATTTCGCAGGACTTTTTTGGGACATGCGTGGAGTTCGCGCAGGCCCGGCATGCCTCTGTGAGTCGACGAGTGTCATGCGCGAGACTCCACGCAGAGTGTGGGCTGGGCCTACGCTTTGACGAAAATAGGGGGAGGAACATGCAGAATGAATAAGAACAGTTGAAAATGTGGGCATGTTGAGGGATGATACACGGCCAAGCATTTGAATGCCCATAGCCGCGTAAATATAACCGTATTCATGGATTTCAAAACAGAACATCGGTTCGCAAAAAAGCAGAAGCAAATCCCGGAACCCATATTCCACATGATAGCAGATGTAAACGTCACTGCACATAGGAACAAATGGCTATAAAGCACACAATACACACCAATGAATGTCTACAGCCGTGATGAATCCAGCAGTAGTTGGAGCTGCCACGCACGGACACCGCAGGAGGAGGAGGAAGCCCAGGGCCCGGACCTTCACAACACACACTACGCTTTTTGGGATGCCGGATGATCAGGCCTGTGGCAGGTACAGGTTCCCCCCCATATAATCCTAGAACTTGTCGGGGAGTGGAAAAATGGCCTTACATCACCCGCCATCTGCTCCCAGGCCCTTACTCCGCTAGAAATAGTGCTGAATGCACACCATTTCCTTGCCACTTGGTCCTTCTACCAAACCACTGCAGTAGTTGGTGGTATATCGCAGGCCACCCAATCAAGCTGTCTACACCAGGTGCTCTCCTGCATAACAGCACATGCATGTGTGCGCACGCACATATATATGCCCTGAACACCAGTGGAAAGGCAGACAGTCATGCAGGATTTCTATGCTGTGGCACGCTTCCATGTGTACTAGGTGCAATACACTGCATCAATGTTGTGCTACGGCCACCCCGATTCACAGAGCATGTATACCGGAACAGAAAGCACTGGCACTCCATCAATGTGCAAGTAGTGTGTGATGCCAAGGGAATCATCATGGAAGTCTTTGCTAATTTCCCGGGCAGCACACTTGACAGCTACATCTTCTGCATGTCACCACTGCACTGGGCCCTGGTATCTGGATAAACATTGCAATGCATGGCTCATTGGTGAGTATGAATGCTCATGCACATGCATAGATATCACACACTGCACAATAGACCATGGCAAAAATTACGACAACCATGTACACATTTACAGGGGACAGTGCCTACCCGCTCACTACCTTCATGGTGACACCCATCCGCAACCCCACAAAACCAGCAGAAGTGAGGTACAATACTGCACATGTAGCCAGTCGGGACATAGTGGAGCACACATTTGTAGTGCTAACATCACAGTTCCGCTTCCTTGACCACTCTGGTGGGGTGTTGCTATATGCATCACCAGTAGTCTGTAGAATCATTGTGGCTGCATATGCCCTGCACAATGTTGCCACTCGGCACAGTGTACCAGTGGACATGCAGGTTTGACTGGCTTCACCCACAGGCACCAACATTGACCGTGGCTGGCCAAAGGGCATGTGGAGAGGCTGCACGTGCACAGCTGGTGCAATCGTACTTCACATAAATACCATCCCCAGTTTAGTACACACAGTGAAGCCACCTCCCATGTGCCATTCAATGAGAATGTGTGACCTATATTCCGTGCCCACAACTATACCCTGAGAATGTGCCACTGGCAGGGCAAAAGTGTGTGTGTCCATTAGACATAAAACAACATGCACAAGCAGAGGCCCCAGAAAAGACTTGTAAGTGGGAGAATACCACTTCAACTTTGCGAAGTATGTAGTGAAATCATTCTGGAATCTAGACAACTATACAAATGGCAAACATATATGAACACAATAAAAAAATGTTGCAACAGAAAAATGCAGTAACTCTGCAACAATAAAATCTTAGAACCTAGCCGTTCATGGACACCAAAATCTACAATTCAACCAATTCCATAAGCAAACCAAAATAGGATTTTAGACCTGTGGTATCATGTGAACTACTGTCACAAACATATCCATGTTGCTGTGAGTGTGAAAGAAGGGGTGCAAGATTCCACATGTGACATACATACTGTGAATCGGGATACATTTCACCCCATATCTAAACAACCACTGAATAAAGAGACAATTTGTAACTGATCAAAAGTGTCTGACATACCCCAAGAGCACGTTCACAGGAGCGTCAAATAATGGTGCAATCACACATGAAAACAGCCTCTGACTCATGCCCATAATATTCATGGCAGTGCATAAATGAACCACACAGGCATAGCAACCGTACACAAGAGTGTCCATGGTGTACACCCAAAAGCACACAGCAAAAGCAACAAAGTCTCAGACGGCCATGACATGGCCAACAACAACTTGAATGCATGTAGACACCAAACCACACACATGAGACCACAAGTAGGAATGCATACTACAAAATTGATGGTAACAAACTCAAGCGAGGAAAGCCCTGGACCCACAAGGTGTGTTACACAACAATAAACAGGTTTAGTCACCAACGCATTCCCTGACAACCACTATGCTCACAATACACAGTTACATGAAAGCAGCCATGTTGAAACAGAAAGAAAAACAGTGCACTGCAAGAGAAATGCATATCTTACCTCATCCCATGTGAGCCTGCATCATCTGGACTGTGCAATCCACCCAACTCTTCCCCTGTCGGCCTGGAAACCACTAAACACTCATGCTTTTTCCTGTGCATGCATAGACCTGCTACTTCGTTCACAATTCCAGCATCCATCATCCGATGCCAAAATCATCTGTAGAGAAATACAAATCAATGTGAGAGCTGGCAACACAACCATGCACCAAAACATACAGCAACATGTGCCCCCTGAGTGATATGCAACAAATTCATACAATAACTCACCAGCCACCCATCTCCATGTGTCCTGGCACACATGCAGCCACATCCACCCATCTCACGCCAATGCAACCTTAATGACCCACACAGTAACACCTTACCCACCCACAAATCCTACACTGCCCCACAAATGCCATGCAGTGAATGACCATGTTACACTTACCCATCGCCATGATGATGGTACCGTCACATCACATGCATATGACCACAGTCAGTGTGACACTGAGAGGACCCCAAAAAGAGAACTCTGAGAGGATGGAAACCCATAGTATTCTCAATGGCATGATATGCCACCCCCTCATCAATGTGGCAGTGGAACATTGCAGTAAACACTATCAGGGGAGCTGATGATGCTAAGCCCAAGAGGATGGGGACCAAATATCTCACCAAGTGCACAGAAGATAGGACCTTGCAGAAGGCAGCACTTCACAGAGGCAGCTGTCAGACTGGAAGGCAGTTTACCGAGGCAACTGGCATGAAACACACAAGCAGACAGGAGAAAGCAATGAGAAAAATATGCCAAGCACAAACACACACAAAATGGAGAATGCTACTGGAATGTGCAAGTGAAGGCAGACTTTACTGGGAATGTATGGAATTGGGTCAAATGTGCATTGAACTGAAGGGAGCATTGAGATGCACTCAGCAGCTATCAACAGGACTCATAATAAGTGACTGTGCAACATGCACAGTACATGGTCACTAGTGCAGCCACCAAAGAATGGACAACCATGTGTGCCTGGTGTCCGTGGAGTACATTGCACCCCACAACTGATCAGTAATGCTGTCATGTGTGTGGATTTGTCGTGGACAGCAGCCCCAGCAGGGGAAGAAGTGGCACAATTGGACTGCCTGTGTGTGTAGGAATTACTATTCAAAAATCAAAATATGGGATGCCATGTGGCAGCCAAGACACATGTGTGAAGTGCAAGGAAACACTCACCACCACCACCTGAAACACGTGTCACAGCACACAAACAGCCAGCCCAGTAACCCGCATGTCAACTCCACTACTAAGGGCTTACATTGATAGCCAATACCTACTAGTATCCCACTATCAGGGCTACCATGATTATCTTGAGGAAACATCATGCATAGACACAGCAGCCTAACAACACTATGTGCCACATGCACCCACACAGCTGGATCTGTTTGCAATGAAACAAATAAAAGAAAAGTGCCCGCACATAGTGCCAGACTCTCTGCCACCAACCACAACACGAGTCACACTCTGTGTGCCCTTTGCTTACCTGCACATGGTACCCACCTGGCTTGCAACCACTGCATCTCAACTGCAAATACATTTTAAAATCACAAAGACATGCATTGCAATAACATAAAGATAATGGCCATCCATAACAACTAATGTAGGGAAAAAGAAAATGGGCATGGACCACCCAGTGTACAAAGCTCACAGAGTGCAAGAGGGAGACAGGACACAGATCGACGACTGACAAGCAGTGGAGTAGAGCGGGAGAGAGAGATAGAGAGACATAAAAAGAATTGCAAGGAGGACACCATCTGGGACGTAAATGAGGACGGACATGTCTGACATCACAGTGGGCAAGGTCATAGACAATCTGCCCTTGTGAGGAAGATGGAGACATGAAAACCTCTTGAAGTAGTATCTGGATTGGAGATCGCAGAAGGAACAGAGATGGACAAGATCCACATGTAGTGGTCCATGAAGGACACAAGTGGGTGACAGGGAAGGGCAGACTGGCAAATAATGGACACATGTGAAAGGTTAACCATTAGGTTAACCAACAGCTCTACATCAGAAAAACACTGGCAACACCTACCACAGCATGCAAATACCAACAAGAGCCATGTACTACAGCCATACATGCAAAGAAGGCACTCCAACCATATATCCAGTTCCTACACCAACCAACATACATTAAGTGTGTGCTCTCATGTCATGCTGCACATCTGCCATTGTAATGCTTCTTCATCACATAATTTTCTTTATACATGGCGGGACACATCATCTATCAGCTTGGCTCACACACTCTCAGACTTCCTTTTTATCACCCCGAAACATGCCTGGTGTAATTATGTTAGTTGCAGGGGCTTTGAATGCTGTGCTTTATGGCCTCAGTCCCTTGATTCATTGAGTGCTTTTTGCTAATATGTACTGACATTACATGTGACTCTGTCCCGTCAATGATGTGTTGGACTACTGTCCTCCGAGGTCATTCACCTACAGCACTTTGAGGCAATTGCAATGGTACATGTGCATAATGATATGTCACATTGCATCACATTGCTTTACTGTGTGACTTGGACTGTGTAGCTGCTGCTAAATTCAGCTGTCCTGTTTCTCTCCCAGTGGTTGTGATGTACCATGGAGTCCTGTGATGAGTTGCAAACATGGATTATGCATCAGTGCACCCAGTTGATGGGCATATTGGTGGGTATTGGCAAATGTGCTTCACGTTGTTGGCAGGGCAGTCGAGTTGAGGTGATTTGTTGTCCAATAATTCACTGGTAGGAGGGTCAGGTGGCAGGGGCAGGCTGAATTGGTGTCAGAGTTGAGGGGGGCCTGTTGGTGGTATGAGGACTTGAGGGGCATGCCTGTGGTACTGTCAGTGGTGAGGGAGCTGATGGGTGGTGTAGGGACTTGAGGGGGCTTCCTGGGGTACAGTCAGTCAGAGGTGAGGGGGGCTGGTGAGTGTTGTCAGGACTTCAGGGGGCTCTCTGGGGTACTGCCAGAGGTGAGGGTGGCAAGTGGGTGGTGTCAGGACTTCAGGGGGCTGCCTGGGGTACTGTTGGAGGTAAGGGTTGGGCTGGTGGGTGTTGTCAGGACTTGTGGGGGCTGACTGGGGTACGGTCAGAGGTCATCAGGGCTTTTGTGTGGTGTGTGGACATGAGGGGCATGCCTGGGGTACTGTCTGAGGTGAGGAGAGCTGGTCGGTGGCGTGAGGACTTGAGGGCACTGCCTGGGGTACTGTCGGAGATGAGGTGGGCTGGTGGGTGGTGTATGGACTTGAGGTGGCTGCCTGGGGTACTGCCAGATGTGAGGGAGGATGGTGGGTAGTGTCAGGACTTGAAGGGGCTGCCTGGGGTACTGTCCGAGGTGAGGAGGTCTGGTGGGTGGTATCAGGACTTGAGGGGGCTGCATGGGGTAGTGTTCGAGGTGAGGGGGACTGGTGGGTGTTTGGTGGTGTGAGGACTTGAGGGGGCTGTCTGGGATACTATCAGAAGTGAGGGGGGCTGGTGGGTGTTTTCAGGACTTGAGGGGGATGCCTGGGGTACCATCAGAGGTAAGGGGGGCTGGCAGGATGTGTGAGGACTTGAGGGGGCTGACTGGGGAACTGTCAGAGGATGGGGGGCTGGTGGGTGTAGTCTGCACCTGAGGGGGCTGATGCGCAGTCAGAGTATGTGCCAGCACTTTGTGTGCAGTGGGAGTAGGGGGGGGGCATTTCACAGGGGTGCTCCAATTAGTTACATGGGACCATGCGCAGAGTAGCTTGGATTCAGCCATTACTTATGTGGGACCTCGCACAGAGTAGTTGGGGGCAGCCATTACTTACATGGACCCTCACGCAGAGTGGCTGGGGTACAGCAGTCACTTACGTGGGACCTCACACAGAGTAGCTGGGGTGCATAAGTAACAGCTGCACCCCAGCTACTCTGTGCAAGGTCACAGGTTCCACGCAAGTAATGGCTGCACCTCAGCTACTCTGTGCAAGGTCCCATGTAAGTAACGGCTGCACCCCAGCTACTCTGTGCAGCCATTACTTATATGTGACCTCGCGTAGAGTGACTGGTGTTCAGCAGTTACTTACATGAGACCTCACACAGAGTAGGTAGGGTGCAGCTGTTACTTACGTGTGACCTTGCACAGAGTAGCTGGGGTGCAGCTGTTACTTATGTGGAACCTCACGTAGAGTGGCTTTGGTGTAGTAGTTACTTACATGGTACCTCGCACAAAGTAGCTGCAGTGCAGCCGTTACTTACATGTGACCTCACGCACAGTGGATGGGGTGCAGCCGTTACTTACGTGTGACAATGTGCAGATTAGCTGGGGTGTAGCCATACTTATATGGGGTCTTGCGCAGAGTAGCTGCTGTGCAGTCGTTACTTACGTGGGACCCTGCACAGAGTAGCTGGGGTGCAGCCGTTACTTACATGGGACCTTGCACAGAGTAGCTGAGGTGCAGCCATTACTTGCGTGGAACCTCGCGCAGAGTGGCTGGGATGCAGTAGTCACTTATTTGGGACCTCGCACAGAGTAGCTGTGGTGCAGCTGTTACTTACATGGATTCTGACGCAGAAGAGCTGTTGTAGTGGATGTTGTGTCAGAGGTGGACACAGAGCTTTGCACAACGTTTGGTCATACGCCATGTGTTTGGTTTGCATAGGGGCGTCTTGTCAACCTTCCTCGCGCAGCTCGATTCCCTTTGCATGTTGGCTGGAAATGCACATTTGGATCCATGAATATTTACGTATGCGCGCAGGCTCGCATAGTGTCGTTCTCGGCACTGGGCCCTGGAGGGATTAATATGCTCTTTTCCATGAATCGGTCTCATACTTTATTGTTTAGATGAATACATTTTTTAATACATTCAGTAGTTTATGAGAGGTCTCTCGATCACCACTGACATCTTGCTACCAACATAGTACACACAGCCCCTTGTAGGGACTTTTCACAAAATGTATGTTGTATGTGATGTCATCAGTGATGTTATCAATGAGATGTGTGATGTCATCTTTGATGTCCTGGGAGTTAGTCTTGACAGTGCGCAGTGGCACAAGTTATGGTTGCTTAGCTTACCATAACTGGTTCATTTCTGGGGGGTTTCGATTTTACTTGTAACCATAACTTCTCTTTAACAACGTTTTTTCACTGAATTTTTCATTGAATATATATATATATTTCCACTTAGCCACTGGCATCACCCACAGCCAGGGTCAGACTGGCACGTTGGCCGTGGCCAGGCCGATCCGAGGCCCTGGAGCTGGTCTTTCTCCTTTATTTTGATGGATTTATTAAACATAGCATAGCAGTGTCAAATGGAGTCTCACAGAGTGTATTACTTCCACAGACGGCAGCTGTTTGGCATGTCCCCATCAGGGAAGGTTCTTATCACAAAGGGCATGAGTCAAAGAACACCTGTGGCACGGCATGGGGCTGCTCCCCTCCTCCTGGTATGGGGCGTGTAGCAGGATGCTGCAACAACATGGTGTTAGAAGTTACTGTGGCAACCAGTTGAGCTCTCTCCAGTGACAGGTCGTGTCTGCCTTGTGCACGGCTCTTCGGGGAGACGTTCTGTGGACTCGGTGAGGTTGTTGTAGATTTTGTCGCTCCAAGGAAACGTGGCATAAGATTGAACTGCTGCTGAGCTCCCAGTCCTGCCTCGACCGGTAATGCTTGGCAGTCAAAGGAACAAAATGACACCAGTGTTACCAACCTTGACCTCCAAGTTTATCGCGCCATCTGATTGATCAACTGCTCTTTCCTCAGGGCTGGGCAGAGCCTATTCGGTTAATGAATAACTTGGCGACGTCACCAAGCCACACGATTTTGTTCTCGTCCACGTCATATTTTAGGGTTGGGTTTTATGGATCCTAAAGAGGGCGTTGGATTTGAGTTGAAGTTGATGGGCGGGACCAGTTTGCTGCTACTCTGTAGCCAATCAAGTTACTAGCGCATTGTGGTGTCCAGCCCCTTATGGTCACCAATGCTCCGTGGCCTTGAGGCTTATCGGGTAAACAAAACATGGTGACGCCAACAGGGCCGTATTGGTGTGCAAGCTTGGAGAAGACTCCAGCCACCTCTCGTTAGGGAGATGCAAAGTTTTGATTCTGACAGCGTTAATGTGTAAAGTTCTTGGATTCACTGCTATGTGAAGTTGCAAACATGGATGGGATGTTTCCCACTTGTGCAGGAGGTGACATTTTTGCCTGCAACTTTCATTGAACAGTTGAAATTTCTATCCACTTCTGTCTGGTCGTATTCTGTGGATTTATTTTCATACCTCTTCTTTTATTAGATTGAACCTCTGGGAGATGTTGGTGGTGATGGATATATCGAGCACCTTTTGGCGGAGGATGAGCAAGTACCTGTAGACTAATATGGGTGCCAATCACTCCCACAAAACCCCAGTGTTTGGCGGATTGACGCCAATGAAGACGGTAAGGGACTGTCCCTGTGTAAAGTGTAGAAATATTTGACCATAGCACATCAAGTGGCCATTGACTTCATTGTGCCACAATGAATGCTTTGTTGTAAGGTGTCTATCTTTCCTATCTCCCTGGCATACTGTTCAGGATGTTTGTTTGCATGTATGAGGTAACGAGTGCTCAGAGTATGGGATGTCCTGTGAGTCCTCTGCTTTCCCTATTTTGCCAACCTATGAAGACTGAAAAGTAGATGCACGCAGGCTTGACATGCGCCCACATTTGCACCACACCTGCAGATGAACTTAACTGATCTTCTGTTAAATCTCAGTTACCTCTTTAATGGTATCCACTACAGAATAATTGCTCATTTTACTATAGCCGATATAATAGCTCAATAGGTTGAGTGCCTGCTGCTGCAATGTGTGTGTGATCTACAGGTTGTAAGTTCCAATTCCAGCAAGGCCATCTCAGCCTTTCATCCTTCTGAGGTCGATAAATGAGTACCAACACAGGCTGGGAGATATTGTATGCATATTTGTTCTATAAAAAGAGCTTAAGCGTAAGTGCTATACAATAACATATTATCATTTGGCCTTGTATGTCTGCTTGTATTCACAATAATTTGACAATCTGGATCTATACACGCAGATATTAATGATACATATGGTGATCCATTCTTGTAAGCAAAGTTAAGTTATTTTATGAGTTGTGTTGTAATGTAACAGGCACATGAACCCTCCATAAGTAGCATTTTCTGTAAAGTCGTGAATTGATGCGATTCATGGCTGATGGTTTGAGGGGCACTTTTTTGGAGGCGAGCTGTGGCCCACTTTTTTGGGTGTCCTCTGGCCTATTTCTTCTCCCAGTTTCAACCCTGCCCACAGCCACAAAAATCCATTCCCTGCTCAAGTGCTTCGAACTATCCTGTGCTCGAAATGTGATTCTTCGGGAAAGAGGCTTAGTTTCGGCTGATTTGTGCTCTCACTTTTTCTAGTAACTACACGAGCCTGTGATTTACTGCCTTATCATGTGCACTCACACTTTCTGATCAGTTTCCAATTATTCACTGAGGCAGGCGATCTTTCTCCGTCTCTTCTGCTGACTGCTGCAGACAGAGGATTAAGCCCTTCGGAATCATTTTGTCAGCTTCCCCTCGGTCGCAGCCACTGCCTTGGAAGAACGCACTCTTCCAAGACATATATTTTTTAGAGTGTTCAGTACACATTGTTTTCAATTTTCAAAGTATTCGTAATGTTCTGTTTTTTTTTCGACAGGTAATAATATTTATATAATCTTTGATCCTCCATTTTCCTAATAGCCTTTATAATATTTTCAAAGGTCGACATACTGCCATAGTTAGTCTTCCGGGAATCATTTCACATAATGATGGATTAAGGATAAGAGGTAGCTGCTCCATTAGAAGTGCGCAGACAGCCTGTTATCTGGTCAGCCGCATAGTGAAGTTAGGTGAATAGCTCTGCATAGCAGCATCGAGTGAACGAAGCATTGTTTTCCCATTGCAGCACTTTGTGCATGTCACTCTGCGATCAGAAACATGTGGGAGTATTTGTGTCCATGAAGCAGACGAGTCAAACAAGTGCCCTTTTCTCCAGTTCAACATCTTCTTCAGGGTCTGCTGACCACAAGGTCATAGAATCCTGGCATGAACAAATAGGCAGGCAATGGACTTCCAACTGCACAGTGCAAAAATGCACCCTCAGCCCTGCGAGAGGTCGATTCAAAATGGAGGAACACACAAACCTTGTCGAAAGTAATTACTTTGGCCCAAGCACATATCAATTAACACATAAGCAAACAGCACAATTTGCAAACATTCAACAGTGCTTAATGACCACACAAAATGACACTTCTTCTAAAAACAGACCTCCATTTGAAATTGTAGTAATAATAAGTGTATGTTTGTGAAAGCAGTTGTGTATAGTGCCCAATTGGGATGGGTCGTTGGTTTCAAGGTACAAGAGGCAGCTGCATGGCTGGTGGTCTGTGGTAACCCCAAAACGATAGAATGAGTAGAGTTTGTATGTACCACCAGCTCTACACTCTATACCCACATTTATTATTAAGCTTCAATTTAATACATGATTAGTTTTCAAATCTATTAATAACACAATTCGGGATGTTCTCAGTCCATCCATTTATTCTTTGCAAATGAACATATTTGGAAATAATAAATTGATGGACGGACATCACGGATTGTGTTATTAATTGATTTGAAAACTAATCATGTATGAAATGGAAGCTCAATCATATATATTTGGATATAGCGCATAGAGCTGGTAGTACATACACACCGTAGTAATAATGAGTAGATTCAGGTCAAATTCTTCCAACTACACACAAAGGGCTGATTCATGGAATAATTAGCGTGGAAAAAGGGGTACTTGTGAGCCAAAATGCGCGCAAATCCTTGTTTGTCCATTCATGGAATCGAATATGTGGTATTTTTCCTGGACTTGCGTGGAATTCGTGCAGGATCGACACGTCTGATTGAGCCTTCGATGGCCTACCAGAAGACTCCACGCAGAGCGTGGGTGTGGCTTGCGCATAAGGTTGGGAAGGGTGCCCAACATCAGTAATGGGGAAGAATTTGCGAAAAAATGGGCGTTTCGAGGGACTGCCTGCAGGCACAACATCTCATGCCCACAATTGCATGGCACGAGACATATTCATGGATTCCGTCGTGCAACCTCTCGCCGGGAAATGTCCACCCAAGTCCTTCATACTGTGCACCCAACAAAGGCACGCATAAGTACACTTGCGCATAGGTGTGTCAGGGGCGTTCTGGCTGCGACTTGCGATTACGGTTACGCTGCACAGTAAATTCCATGACTACGCGGTGCACGCATTTTCATTCTGCACGCAGGCTTACGCAGTGACCTTCTTGGCACGCGGACCCTGCAGCATTTCTGTGCATAATTCCATGAATTGGACCCAAATGGTCAGATTCTCAATACATTTTTTGGGGCGCAAGTGTGGAGATGGACTAGCACTTCTCCTCACTTGTGCCAAAAAAGGATCAGCCCAATTCTTAAATGCTCTCATTCAGATGCTTCATTTCTGCCTTTGCTAATTTGTGCAAATAAGGGTTGGTGTTTCAGTGCATTTGAAAGAGTATCCCACATTCACAAATGAGAAGTGCTTTTAAATTAGCAGAAATTTTGACCATTCCTCTGCACATGTTGTTTCTTTAAGCTGATAGGAACAGTTAAACCCGGCTGTCACACGTCCATACCATCTCCTAAGTGGGGATGAAAAGGTATTTTATTTGGTAATTTCCCAGTGACGGCCCATGTGGTTTCTGGGAGCCTGTCATTCATTAGTGTCATTCGTTCACACTGATGTACGTAAGTCTGGACAGTGCATATTTACGGCACTGTCCAGCCACACCCTCCCTGAAATGTGCAGGTGACCGGGCAAAATAAAAAAAAACTCCTCTGTGCTTTTTTCATTTGCACTCATGTTTGAGAATCTGGCTCCTTAACACGAAGTTCAATACAGTACCTTAGATAGATGAAATATTCCAGATAACATAGAAATACAATCATTAATCATGGATGTAATTTACATTACATTTTAAAAAGGTCCAGAACAAATTCTTCCAAACAATTACAAGTATTAGTATTTGTTAGGGATACATAGGCATAGTACATTTTTGCAAGATTAGTATTACAAGTGTGAATGAACAACAAGAAAATTCAGCTTCAGTTTGTATACTTGTGGATAGTAGCAAAATAAACATTATTTAAGCCGACGCTCACTGTGAAGGCACTCTAGTCGTAAAGGAAAACGTTTTAAAACCTAATAAAAAGAAAGATTCTACCACCCATGTTTTGTGGAATGTCACAATATTGATACTGGGATTACATGTGTCTCTGTTCAGACACAATCCCAGCTATATCCCATGATAATATAGGATATTCCTCAAGACTTTTCTGTTATTCATGTTTTGTCAAAAAATCCTGCTGAGTAAGGGAATTTATAAAGAATTTGAAATGGATTTTATAGACAGAAATTGAATATTCTAGAAGTGCTAGTGTCCTAGTAAAAAGAGGAATAACAGACTGTAGGGTCCGTGGTGAATCTTGCTTTCAATCAAATAGAATAATTGTCTAAGTCTGGGCATGGTTTTACCAGAGTTCCAAAATAACCTATTCTGAAAAGCTCGCTTTTAGCAACTGTTTTAGTTCCAGAGACATTCAGGGCAGGCCAAGGCATGGCACACAGTTGAATCAAAATACCTGTGTGAGCAATAGAGCAACATTCAATTACTAGGATACCATCCATCACTGATTACTCATATAAGTGCAGTCCAATAAGATCAGATACGATATTATTTCCTTCACTAAATTCCTTCGCATATTTTATATCTCTCAAATATGGCAACACCATTTCACTCATTTACAAAACTCTTTAAGTAACATGAATTGGGGTATAACCTGTTTGGTCGACTTCTTTTTTTCAGAGCACTAAAAGTAGTTTCTAAGTTAATTTGCTCAATCTGTAGAAAACATGATTCCTGTTTGCACTGGTTTATTGCATAGGAACCTAGCCTGTCGTTTAAATTAAGCATTTAGGCTTAGGCTGAAGTCATGGCTTGATGTGAAGTTTCCATTAGAGGTCGCAAAGCGCGATGAATTATGGGCAGTCTGCTGCAGCACCTAAACTACATTACTGACCAATCCCTGCGTGTTTCCGGAGCACTGCTGGAGGAGGCCTGCCTATGAAAGTATTGTACATAAAAGCACAGCCAACATGAAGGACTGGGAGGAAGGTGCAGTCTGCTGCAAGCTGCGGCAGAACATGAAGAGAGGCGGAAATGCACAGTTGTAATAAGGCCAAGAGACAAGGACTGTTCTAATAACTACCCTGGTCTGTATTCTTTACTTCCTCTGGATGTGTAAATCAAGTGTGGATCATTTGAACGGTCTCACTTCACCATGTGATACCAGTGTCAAACATTTACATTCCAGTGTTCGCCTTCGGTTACCAGGCACATTTCTGGCCGCTGATTAGTGACAAAACCCATAGACGTTTTATAAAACACTGTATTGTGTTAATGTTGTTTTTGTAATATATGTTCGAGGACATAGGAGTGCCCAGTCCTATTTCCACTGATTTTCCATTTCTTACTCCTTTCTCCATTAAAATAAAAACTCACCCCGATGGAAGCCAAAGGTCCCATTCAGTTTCCTCACTTTCCTTATCTCAATGAAAAAGAAGGATTGCATGGCTCTAAACACTAACATTCCTGCACATTTAACTATTACTGTACTTTTAGATGACTTTCTGAGATCATAACTCCTTGATTAATAAAAACAACAAGCTATCTGTGACCCACCTCAATTCTCTTCTACCCTCGAGTACTGGTAATAAAGGTAGGTATCACTTGTTTGTGTAGTGTCATGTGCATTAATTGCGTCTGTACAGTACATAAGCAGTGCCCTGTTTTGAGCTATCACCTTTGACCCCTTACATGAATAAGGAGAAGTTGGTGTTTCAGGCAAAGCAGTGCTCCAAGTCAGGTGAAGAATGTTGCTCATGGATGACTCATCCATCACGCTTGAATAGTTAACAGGATAAAATTCCTAATCTGGGGGCATTTTCACAAAAGATTTTTTTGTATTTGTTTATTACTTGTATCACGCTCCGAACTCTGAGGTAACTGGGCGCTGGACAACTTAGGTGTTACATACATAGAAAGAAAAAACAGCAACATTTATGAAGACCAATGGTTACAGTTAAGTCTGATGACAAACATGTACAAATAAGCGCAGGCGAGTTTAGGCAAACAGGTTGGAAGACTAGAGACAGAAGATAAATCTTCATCTGATAGGCTTATTGCTAAGCCAACTTTTTATTCTGGATTTGAAAGTCAGGAAGGATGGTTCTTGTCTGTGGGAGAGTGGAATGGAGTTCCAATGCTTGGCAGCTTGGACTGGGAAGTTAGCTCCACCCGCAGTTTTTAGGGTGAACCTGGGTACTGAGAGGCAATGGGAAAGGGCAGATCTGGTGCATCGAGATGGTACTTACTAAATTTATTTGACAAATATTTGGGAGCTGTGTTTGAGAGGCATTTATGCGTGATTGTCAGAGTGTGAATAGTAATTCTATCTTGAACTGACTGCCAGCTGGTGTCCCGTCTCATAGTAGAAATGTGACTGGATGTAGGAAGATTCAGTGCTGTTCTCAATGAGTTATTTTGTAGGACCTGAAGCCTATTTAGATTCTGTTCAGAGGATCCTAGGAAGAGAGTGTTGCAATAGTCAATCTTAGACAATGCTAAGGTTCCGGCAAGCCTTAAGCAACTGCTAGTGGACAGATAGGATTTACAACTGTAGTGTTTCTTTAGGGAGTGTTGATATAGGCAGAGCCCAAGGTTTTTGTATTTCCTTGGCGATTTTGATCATGTTTCCATCAATATTGAAAGATGTGTACCTCTGGTCTAGTTTATTCAGGTGTGTCTGAGTGCCTACAATCAGGAGCTCGGTCTTATCATCATTAAGGCACAGACTGTTAGTGGCCATCCAGGCCAGGATTTCTAGATAGATTACGTTGATTAGCTTAGAGTCTTCATCATAGCGGCATGTGAGCGGGATGAGGACCTGGGTGTCATCTGCATAGTTGGTGTAGATGACACCCATGTTGTCCAAACGATCGAAGATATGTGAATATATTATAGTAGGGGACACACAAGAGCCCATCATGGTAAGCTAAGCAACCATATCTGCCCGCACCACTGTGCACTGCTAACACTAACACCCAGGACAAGGAAGATGACATCACAAATGTCATTGATGACATCACTGATGACATCACATGTGTAGCCCTCCGGCGTTCCTGGCTGAAGAAAACAAATCCTTTTTCAAGATGGCCACCACACAAAGGGAAGACGGGCATTGGATAGAAAGCCTTCTTCGCTTTCCATTGCAGGCTGCAGAAAGCAAAAAAGAAACTGTGTTACCGTTATGGCAGCACCACATCTGTGTTCCTTGATAAATATGTGGTTATGAGCAAGTCTTTTACCAGAAAGGTAGTCCCTGGTGGACATGGCAACCTCAATGCAATGTTCTCTCCCTTGCAGTAAAGGCCAGTAGCCATATCCCCGACATTGTGGGCACTACCCATACATAGATGCTACCCCTCAGAGACGGAAGCTGTACCGTTAAATATGAAAAGACTATCACATGCACAACACAAAGCTTTTCAGTCATTGTCATTGACCTTTACATACATGTGTTGTACATGTACTCATTTTTTTCTGTAAAAATGTGCGTAGAAACAGCAAAGGAGTACTGTACTTACGTTGACATAAAATACCAAACAAACTCTGTGATGCGAAGCGCATTGACGTCAGAAATACTGGATGCAACACCAAAAATGATGTGAAAGATGTGAAGATATGTGTATTGGGAGGGTGTAACCATATATTATTGTACAAACATTTATGTGCATAGGGCATCTGGGTGACAGAAATTGGGCTGATGGTGACAGAAATTGGCCTGACGGCACTAATGCATATGAGATGGGCCAGACCCTCCCGTAGCCAATGCAAGTGGTATGGAGTACCTTTCTCCATAACGTTCCTTGGCAGCTTAAACAAATGTGTCCATATGGACATACGTGCCGTGATGTAGCACCTACAAAACAACACATTACGACCGCAAACGTAGCATGCCACATTTTGCAAACTGAGAGTACATTTGTAAAGGAAAGACTAAAATTTGCCCAGTAGTTTTATTTCACAATACAGTGAGCGAAATCATCGCCTTATGCAAGTAGTAAAGTAGTTTTGTTTCACAATGAACTGTGCGAAAAGATAGCACTATTCGCTTTTCCATAGAAGTATTAAGTTTGTCTCTTTGGTCAACATTGACAATGTTAAAGGTCACATTGTTTTTTCCACAAACAGAAAGTAAGCGTTGCCGCCACAATAATCGTTTTCCTCCCACATTGATGTGCAAGACAATGGGCCTCATTACGACCCTGGCGGAAAGTGACTGACCGGACCGCAACAGCGTAAATAGCGTTTCCGCCATTGCACGAAGGAGCAAAGTGCGGCCAATCACGACCCATCGGGCACGAGCATTACGCCATGGCGGAATCCGAAAGGCTGCGATGGCGGAAATGACCCCAAAACGGCCCTTACCGCCGCCGTACGCTGCACCAGGTGCAATACCGCCACCCATCTTAGCGGTCACCGTAATGAGCGGTCACCGTAACGAGCGTGCACCGCAAATTACGGCCACCGTAAATATACGGAAACGGAAGTAAAAGCATGTGGCCGGAACGGGAAACAGCACGCCGCACAACTATAAAATCCGAATCCCAACACAACCATAAAAAATCCGACCCTGACACACATCCCAACCCGTTAGCAACCCCAGTTAAAAAAATAAATATGGGAAAGGTAGCCAAGAAAGCGTGTGACCGCAAGCGGCAGGTACACTTCTCCCGAGAGGAACTGACCGTGCTCACCGAGACCCTCCAGGAAAATTCCGCCGTCGTCTTCTCCAGTCAAATGACCAGGACGGCCCTTGCCAACAAGAAGGCCATATGGGCCCTGGTGGCACAGCGCGTAAGTGCGGTGGGGACAACACCCCGCACGCCACAGCAATGTCGCAAGCGGTGGGACGACCTGCGGATCCGCGTACGCAGCATACTTTCTGCAAACAGGAACATCGCCACAGCTACCGGGGGGGGTTCAGAGTCGCCCATCAAGTTGACCCCCTGGGAGGAAATCTGCGCCTCCACCATAGGAATGGAGAGCATAGAGGGAGTCGGAGGGATGGAGAAAGGAGTGCCGACATCCGGAGAATCAGGTAGGTTGGCCAAGAGAAACAATGCGAAATCCACAAACCACGAACATGTGCAGTACCATGTGACCCCATAGTGCAATACATACTTTGCCCTGACAGCGCCCTCTAAAAGTCAGAATGAACAAACAAATCAATCAAGAAGCCATAAACAACCCCTACATGTGCAGCATGCACCCCCTAACTGCAGGCAGCCAAATGAATGCATCCTCAATCCACACGAAAATGAGACCACCTCCAAGGCCCAGTCCCAAATCAGCCTCATGTACCACCACAATGCATTTGATACGTTGCCATTCCAAATCCGACAGACCCATAACTAACGCTCGCCCCTCTTTACTCCACCACAGGGTCCGATACCAACGACGAGCTGCAGGACACCCCTACCAGCACGCCTGCAAAGAGGGCCAGGACCAACGTCCCAAGAGCCTCCACCTCAGGTGCAAGGATCAAGACACGGCAGCAGCAGGAATCAAGTGGCAGCACACTGGAGGGGACTGCAACAGGCACCCCAGCAGCCAGCAAGTCCACAACCCCAGCACCACAGGTCCCCCCAAAGAACGTATCTGATGGCACTGCCTCTGGTGGTAGCAGCACCATAGGTGACACAGCTGTCATGCCAGCATGCTCCGACACGGAAAACAGTGCTGGCGACGTAGGTACCATCCATGACCTTTCCCAATCCCCCTGCATGTTCCATCCCCTACACCATGACGAAACCACGCAGGGGCACCCTGAAGACGACGACTGGCCAACCCCCACAAGTCCTGTGCCAAGGCAACATGTGTTGAGCAGCCCCCCTGTCACACCACCGCAAATGTCCATGGCCCAGCAGAGGCAACAGTCCCTCGACCTGCTGATCGAGCAACAGCAGGAAGCGTCCACGCTACTCAAGGACCATGCAAATGAATGCGGGGGTTCCAGGGCAGCCATGGAAACATCCACCGAGACACTCAGGGCACAAATAGAGAAAAGTAGTGAGAGCCTCAGGGGAGAAATGGAGAGAAGCACCGAGATCCTGAGAGCACAAATGGAGAAAAGCACCGAGAGCCTGAGGGGGGAACTGCATGCGACGTCCAAAGACGTTTGTGCTGAACTTGCTGCTGTGCGCCGTGTGCTCTCGGAGCTCTCACAAACCCTCAGAGACATGCATGGACGCGAGCAGGCAGAGACATCATCCGTGGCAAGTTCCGTCCAGGGCAGCCCCCAACGCAGATCTGGCAGGAACCTGCGCTCCACGGGCAGGGGTGCCCCTGATACCCGTAGAGGGGGCTTGCAATAGCGTCTACCCACGGACAGCATGCATATTTGGACACTTGTGTTGGGGGGGGGGGTAGTAGGGTGGAGGGGGTGTGTTGGGCTTCACTGGGTGGCGGGTCCATAGGGTGTATAAATCAAATCACATTAACAATACAGCACCTCATTATCATCCAATGACATGTGTGGACATTGATATTTGCGTACGAGGCCTTCATAGGCGTACAGTCCACAATGTGCCTGTACTACACACACACAGTGCCACAGGTCCCCTTTCCGTGTAATAGGCACCATGCGTGGTTGCTAGAAGCATGCATCTATGATGCTCTGTCGGATTGCACGTACATCCTGTGCCTCATGGACTCCTTGAGGTGCCTCCACATCCCCACCCTCATCATCATCATCATCTTCAGGTGCATGCAGTACAGCGTCAGGGGGCATGGGCACATTCCTACGTATGCACATGTTGTGCAGCATGACACATGCCATGACCATCTTAGAAACCTTCTCATGGCTGTACATGAGGGCCCCGCCAGACCTGCTGAGGCTGCGGAAACGAGCCTTCAGTAGGCCGAATGCCTGTTCAATGACCACACGGGTACGTGAGTGGGCATGGTTGTAGTCCTCCTCATGCTCGTTCTGTGGGTTCCGGATTGGTGTAAGGAGCCATCTCTTCAGTGGATACCCGGCATCACCTGTATGAGACGAATAAAGGGTGTCAGTGGAATGATAGTGCTAAGTAGCCCCCCCCTGCAAGGTCATTGACGCATCAAATGGGCCACGATGTCATGCATGGAATGAGACTCACCGAGTAGCCAGGATCTGTGCCCTGCGTGTCGCTCCATGTAGCGTGGTATTCTTGTGTTCCTCAGGACCATAGAATCATGGGTAGATCCTGGAAATCTGGCACAACAATGCGTAAATATCTTGTTGGAGTCACACACCATTTGCACATTGATTGAATGAAATTGTTTCCGGTTGCGGTACTGGACCTCCATGGCATGTGGGACAACCAATTCAACATGGGTGCAGTCGATGGCACCAATGCAACCCGGGATGCCGCCAAGTGCATGGAATCCCACTTTAGCGTTGGTAATCTCCTGGTACGTGCGTGGTAGTGTGATGTGGTCGTCGGCGTGCTTCAGGAGGGCATCGTGCACTTGGAAGAGTGTCCGTGAGAACAGTGGCTGTGAAATGCCATGCAACTGTCCCACTGTGTGCTGGTAGGTGCCTGTGGCCAGGAAGTGGAGTGCAGACACCACCTTCAGTAGGGGTGGGATGGCGGTTGGGCTATCTATCATGCTCACGAGGTCAGCATGTGTCATGTCCACAATGGCGATTATGGTGTCCCGGTCCAAACGGTAGAGGGTGTGGATCTGCTCAGCAGTGAGGTTGAACGGATCGGCTCGGAGGCGTGGGATTGCGGGCCGCCTGCGTGGTGGTAGTGGCAGTGCTTGTGGGCCTTGCTGACCCTGCCTTGCCCTCCTCCTCCTCCTTCTCCTCCGTCTCCCCTGTGCGCCCGGTTGTTGTACCTGTTGTTGTTCGTCGTCTTCTTGTAGTTGTAGCACTTGCAGTGCTATCTGGTACCCCAGGCCCAACATCGCTAGTCCTGCCGGTAGCATTTTGGAGTGGGAGTGGTTGTGGGAGGGGTTTGGGTCTGCAATATATGTGCTGTCGGCCTGTATGGCCTCCACCTGTGCTGATTGAATGAATCTGTGGCAGATGCAATCCCTTCTGGCCGAGCACGTCCCGCACGTAAGGCTGCATTTGGCCGCATGGCATCTTGGGATTTGAATCATGTATCAAATCCCGATGGCAGTGTGATGTACTTTGACTGATCTTCATGCTATGCTCCCATTGTTACACATGCTATGATTGCAGCCGCTTACATACCTGTGAAGAGTCAGTGGTATGTAGGGCTCGATCGATGGCCGACCCTCATGCAGCACAGTAACGTACTTCACCGACGGGCGTGGCGTGCCATTTGTGATTGCAGCCAGTTAGCATCATGACACACAGCCGCACTACATTGATGTAATTGTGAATGCAAGCGTTCACAGAAGCCTTTTCGACGTAATGTTGCAAGTGAGGAATTCGAAGGCCAGCATTTTGGGTTTTGAAGTAGCGGCGAGGATACGCCCACAGGTCTGGCTGGAAATGTAACGTTCTATTGTAGAATGTCCTTGGGACATGGCCCATAACGAGCAGGCAATGAATGATATGAATTGAATGGGATGCGCAACAGCGTAGTGGACGATAAGGCAGGACGTTCCCAAATCCATCTTGCTTCACAACACTACAGATCCGGCCAGGGGCACAGTGGTTTTTGCGGACTGCATTACGCACAGACGCGATGGAAGTTTCACATATTATGTGAGTGAATATTCATGCGTTTTCATTGCGGGATGAGGGAATGATGTGTGGATGCATGGACTGATGATTCCGTTTAGGGTCTGCCATGTACATGGGTTTTTTAATTCACTCCCCTTCCCCTGCGTTATGTGATGCAAGGCTGCCATAGTGGGACATACGTCTATCTGCCCTTGTCGGATCCTCCCTGTCTCGACGCGCCTTCATACACTTGTGTCTAGGCACGTTACTAATCCCATGTCATGGGTTCTATCTTGACGGACGCATGCACAGTAACCGACGTTGACAATGGTGTATTTAGCTCGATTGGTTTCGTTATGATTCGATACTGATTTAGGGGTGTGTATATTCCTTTGGAGTGGGCTAGCATGCATATGGGTGTGGATTTGGTGTGTTGAATGAAGATTGTAATGCATCATGAGTCCCGTAATGCAATCGGTTGATTTGTGTTTCTTTTGGGTGACAGGTATCTCCTGCCCTATTGCAGATGCCATCTCTACGCCACTCCTCCAGATGGTTTTTACTCTCGACTCCTGCAGCTTCGGGTGAATCAGTGGAGCACCATTTCGATCATATGGGACGATCGCCAATGGGCCACATGCCCTTACGCTGTTCTGGTGGCTAGGTGCAACATTTCGGCCTTTCAGCTCGACTAGTGCCTGCCTCATGGGACGGACCTGCGGTTCTTGCCGCTTCCATGTTGCCTTTTGGAACGTTGATGTAGGCCCTGTGTGCCATGATGGTACAGGGCGTCACACAAGTGGAAGCCGGTCAATTATTGCAGATGCAGCCCTCGGTGATGATGGTTGTTTTGGTGGTATTTTGCAAATTGCTGTGGGGCCTTTGTCATTTGGATGTGCATTTAAATTGTATTCCGATATTTGTCGTGTTGCGTTGTTCTTTGCAGGTGATGTGGCGATTTTCGCTTTGTGGCGGTATGTATTGCGTGATGATCTGCATTGTGTTCCGGCTTCTGAGTTGAGTTGTGTGGTACAGTACTGGCCGCGTTTGCCTACGTAGCACAGTATGGTCACGGATAGGGGCTGCCATTGTGACTGTTTACATGATGTGCTGTTCAGGGGCGGGGGATTGGCTTTTGGCCGACTGGTGCCTGTCAGCCAGGTCGATTGGTGGAATGATGGGTTGTTCAGAATGTGGCTGGTCACAGGTGACTGTGTTTGCGTGCGTTTGTTGGAGGGGGACTGGGGTCATGTCCATTGGAATAGCTTCTGTATTGATGCCATCTGTGCCCTGCAGCTCCCATCGGCCCCTCTTGGGATGAGCCTGGCTGCTCAGTCACTCTGCCGACTTGTGTGGTACATGCTTCTGCTGATGGTTGGTTTGTTTACTGGCATGAGTACAGGGCTGGTGCAATCCCCCTCAGGATGCTGTTTTGGATGTTGCCTTGCGCTGGTGGCAAGCGATGGGGGACTACTGTTGTTTTGTGTCATGTGTTCTTGATTTTCATTTTGATGTATTGTAGCTTCACATGCCTGTGCTGCGTCAGTACGGCTATGGTGACATGCCGTACATGGATGCCCACTCACGGGGCGCTTTGAGCCCCTGCATGCTTTTCTACGTTGGCATGCATGGGTGAATTGTGGATTTCACTGGTTGCATAGTGTGAGTACATTGCGCCTGCCAGGAGTTGTGCAATGAGGCCAGGGAGTGGAGTACAGGCACTCAGTGGGCCATTTACGGTTGGTTCGCGTTGCCGTATTTCTCGCCATGGCGGAATGGTACTTTACGACGTGCTTGATGGCGTTCAGTACATGTCCGCTAGGGTCAGAATTCGCGTACCGTTGCGCCATGGCGGTGATTCCGGTTTTGCAAGGCGCGCGTGCGCGTACTTGGTGCAGTTAGCGTTGCCGTTCACTGCGGTGTCGCTAATGGCATCGTACTTTACGGTGACGGGTCATGATCGCAACGAGCGGTGTTCGATGGCGGTATTGCATTTCCGCCATCATTTTTCCATTTCCGCAAGGGTCGTAATGAGGCCCAATGTCAACCGCTCTGATCTACAGCACCAGAAAGGATGGAATGTTACTTCTTATAGCGACAGCAGCGTAAGGACACAAAGGGCCCACACGATCATCCCAGTGAATTATAATGCTGAGACGGCTGGTTTTAAACAGTTGAATTTGACGGTTAAAAAGCTCGTCACTTGGCATCTGTAAACCGTGACAATCACAATAGGGAAGAAAGTATCTGAGGAGGAAATGGGAATGAAAAGATGTATGAATACACAACCTTTGGATAAACCACAGTTGTACTACATAACATTTTCAGTAAAAAATGTATTAAATAGGAGGAAATGTAGTGGGACCCTAGGGACGGCGACAATGTGCAATGTCCATAATTGGAAAAATAACTCGAACGGCACAGAAAGCTGGATCGTCGTTATTAATAATACAATTTATCTTTGGAAGTAGCTGCGCGGTGGAAGGGGAAATAAAACGTGTGTCACTGCACAAATTGTAACACATACCTTTCTTATTAAACATTATTTTAATTTGGGGAAATGTAGTGGCACCCTACAAATGGCGACAGTGCAATGTCCATAATAGGGAAAAAATTGCAACGGCACATAACACTTGTAAAACATTAGGGACATTTTTTTTTTTTTTTTTACAAACTAAAACATAACTTCAATTCGGAATTTAGGAGGCAAAAATACACTTACATAATGTGGAGCGCCTCCATTGCGTTAGCAGTAGTCAGACACTAGTGTATCTGGAAGACTGCCTGTTCGGGAACTAATTTCTCATGGTCGGTGCAAAAGTTTTGAAGCATAACCTTATCAAACAATATGTTTTTAAAACTGTTACTCCCTACATTCTTTCTACTCTTTCCCTGCACTTCAAGGTTAAAAAACAAGGGACCCTTATGGGTGTCGACAAATATGTGGCCGTACTGAGCTTGTGTTGAAAAGAGAAAATGCAGTGGCTTTCACTCTGAATGCAAATACATTCTCATTTTGCAACAACATATCAGCGTCTATTTCTGAGAACCGCTACTGGTGTGCACGTGAAGAAGGGCTGTGTGTACGAAATAGAGCAGGTGGCTGCCTCAGATTCCCGCCACTCTGACCGCAGTAATGTTGTTTATGGATTGTAAAATGGACGAAGTAAGTTCATTTCGTACAATGAGTAGCAAGTCTCACTGCACCCTATGCCAGTGCTAACAAGAATACTTCAATATTTGACTTTCTACTACCACGCCTCATTAACGCTAACCTTTCGAAACAGTGTTCCATAAGTGTTATAAGTGCATTGGTGCCTTCTTTGTTTACGTATGTTAGCGCCGATATTCGCGTTCAACAGAAAATGAAGTAAACACAGTGGACGTATCGAAAGATTACAACGCACTTCACGCTGTGCCACAACCAATCGTGAATGGTCGCGGGCAGCACGCCATGGAATAGCCAATTGCAATGTTCTCCACGGAGCGAACAGGGAAGTGTGACCGCAGAGCGGACATAGATATCACTTTTAGAGACATACTTTTTGATCGTTTTTAATGGAATTACTGGATGGATTGGCACAAAATTTGCAAAAGCACGCTTTCACGGCCAAGCCCCTGCCACTGCCTCAAATTTGGTGCAAATCCGTCCAGAGGTTTCACCTGTAGCTGTGCGCAAAGTTTTCCCTCATTTAGTCTATGTGAAACAAAAACGTTTTGGGACCCCCCCCCTATAACTTTGCCCCCCCTGGACCAAACATCACCAAAATTTGCAAAAAAAATCAGAGTGGGCCATATACTTTTTTGCAAAGTTTGGTGAGGATTCGTCCAGGGGGAGCAAAGTTATAAGCCGCCCAAAAAGTGCTCTTCCTATGGAAACAGCAACTTAACCATAACTACACGGCCACTGCCGTGGCCGTGAATATCGCCTTAATTCAAAACGCTTTGCAGAGCACATATTTACATACAATATCACCCAACCGAAATTGGTACTCATTTATCAACCTCGGTAGGATGTAAGGCTGAGTTGGCCTTGCTGTTATTCGAACCTGCGACCTGCAGATCACGCTTGGATCGCAGCAGCAAGCGCTCAACCCGCTGAGCTTTCGCAGCTGCTGTGGTGGACATGGTTTTGTTGTGGCTCATGGGTGATTTTCACCAAGTGGTTTCCACCGATCTTTTGGTATTCCTTAGGATTTTTAGCTCGGGTGTGAACCACTTGTTGAGGTGGGCGATTGGTTTGGCTTTTTTTTGTTTGAGAGGCGCAGAAATGTTTAAGGCTGATTCCGGTGTAACATTTTACAGTTCAACTAACTTGTTCGAGTCTAGGTTCTTGTAGTTGGACACGTCCAGGATGTTATTGATAAGCGGCCGAGACTGGTAATTGTGATGTTTCAACAGTTTCTGGATAGAGTGGGGAGGTGCAATAGTAGCGCTTGTGGGGGTTATCCCTGTGACCCACCTCAATTCTCTTCTGCCCCCCAATACTGGTACTAAAGGTATGTATTACTTTTTTGTGTAATGTTCAAGTGCATTAATTGCGTCTGTACAGTAGTGGTGCCCTGTTTTGGGGTATCACCCTTGACCCCTTAAATGAATAAGGATATGTTGGTGTTACAGGCAAAGCAGTGCTCCAAGTCAGGTGAAGAATGTTGTTCATGGATGACTCATACATCACGCTTGAATAGTTAACAGGATGAAATTCCTAATCTGGGGGCATTTTCACAAATGATCCAGGCCTTTTAGTGATATTTGAGGGAATAATGGGCACAGCCTTCTTCGAGAAGCACATTGGCTGTGGGTTGTCGGTGACATACATGGAAAGGGTCTATTCCCAGGAAACCTGAGAACTGAGAATAATACAGGACTATGATACAAAACATCCCTAATCTGCTTGAACCAAGAAGAGCCAGGGCCTCTGCTCAATAGGGACACTGCCTTAGCCTCTGGACTTACATCCAATGAAAATCACATTTCTTCCCTAAAGACATATTTGAAGCAGGTTCATAAATCCACAAATAGGTCTGAGCTAATTAATGGCGTTAACAATTTTGGATGAAGTGTTTTTATGAGAAGTTTTCTGAAGGACACATGCCATCAACAAAATGCTCCTGCCAGCGGCAGATACAAGCAATGGAATAGCAACACCTATGAAATACGTGTAATTCATATGTTTTATTAAATCGATTTTTGCATGCAGTGATGCTGATTGATGAAGTAAAACACATGTGTGATCTTGTTAGTCTACTGTATATAATTGTAATTTTGAAACCAGTGGAAGTGGTTAGTGCAGGGGCCTGGCGCATAGGGGCATCACAGGGTTTTTGGGCATGCATGGCCATTGGCCCAAGAGAGGGAAGGAAACAGTGGTAAAAGGGAAGGCAAGTTCTAAATGCTGCAGATTTTAATTCACCCTAAAATAAGGCTGGTTATAAAGATAGATAGCGGGACAGTCCCAATACAAATGCGCACATTGTTTTTTTGAATGGTGAAAATGACAGATTGGTCTACACAGTTCGTAATGCACCTGCTGCATGGGGAAAGGGTTGCTCTTTGGTGAGAACTGATAAGTCCATGAGGCTGAGTTACTGGTGCTTGATAAAAAAAAGTATATTGAATCTTAATGTCATGCGCACTCAGAAATTGGAAGAATAAGCAAAGTACCCACATGTTAATTTTTCAGAAAATGGACAGGTATTGTGCTAGCTAATACAGTACTGTTTAAGTCATGAGCTTCATGTACGGGTGGACAGGAGTAGCACCCCTGGCCATCACCTTGGTTATGGCAATGCTTATAAGACACCTGGGCCAGATTACAGAAGCTTTGCACCAGTGCACATGCAACGTTTACATGTTATTAGCACTAGGGCAAAGTTTCCCCTATTTTTTAAAAACACTGGGACACATTAAAAAACCATTGCACCTCAACAAGTGCAGTTTGGCATATTAAAAGCACCGGGGCAAAAATTGCCCTAGTGCAAAAAATCTGCATTTTCACTACATTCTTGCACCACAGCAACGTTTGCCCAAGTGCTAATAAGGAATGGTATTAGCACTAGTGCAAAATTTGCCTAGAGGCAAAAATGCATAAGAAATGTATCTTTTTAGCACTAGGGCAATGTAGCCCTGGTGCTTTTAATATGCCAAACTGTACTTGTCAAGGTGCAATGGTTTTTTAATATGTCCCATTGTTTTAAAAAAAATAGGGAAAACTTTGTCCTAGGGCTAATACTGTGCAAACTTTGCACTTGCACCAGTGCAAAGTTTCTGTAATATGGCCCCAGGTCTACTTGCTCCTAAATGATTTCTCATGCTGAGTAGAACATATTTTTGGCTCAAAATTAATCATATGGGTCAGACACTATTTTGAACTTCAGCATTTCATATGGCATCTCATAATTATTATTGTGTAGGGAGCTGAATCTGTATCTATACTCTGCGTTTGTGTGTATGTATGTGTGTTTGCGTGTGTGTGTGCTTGTGTGTGTGTGAGAGAGACAGAGAGAGGGAAACATCTATGTTCACACTTTCCTTAAATGTGACTTCTTATGTCTAGTTCAAAACAAACTTTATAAATCAATTAACACCATATACTTGTGTATATTTCAGAAATGACCCTCTTGTATATGGAGCATATTGAAATGCTGCAGATTCATTAGTTAAATGCTCGCCACTACTAACTAAGCATGCAGACGCCCTTCCCAGGTTTGAAAACCATTAAGGATACAACCTCCTTTCATCCATCTAATTTTCTTAAATGCAATACCATTACGTTGGATAATGGTAAAATTGATTATACACAATGGTGCAAGGAGGATGCTGTAGCATAGCAGGCACTATATTGAAAACGTGAGAATATATCATACTCATTTTATTCAAAACATTTTAATAATTATTTCGTTCACATGTGCAGGTTGTTTTAGGACGTGGCTGGTGCCTTCTAAGTTATCTTTATTAAACACACACACATTTTTCTACTCATGAAAGACAACAATAGTATGTTTGTTTAACTCTAAAGAAGAGATGGAAGTAGATCTGGAGCCAGATTACAGAAACTTTGCACAGGTGTGTGTGCAAAGTTTGCACGTTATTAGAACTAGGGCATAGTTTGCCCTAGTTTTAAAAACACTTGGACATATTATAAAACTATTGCACCATGACAAGGGCAGTTTGGCATGGTATAAGCACCAGGGCAAAAATTGTCCAAGTGCAAAAAAGATACATTTTCACTCCATTATTGCACCAGGGCAAAGTTTGCCCTAGTGCTAATACGGAACGGTATTAACACCAAACTTTTTTGCACTATGGCAATTTTTGCCCTGGTGCTTATACCATGCCAAACTGCACTTGTCATGGTGAAATAGTTGTCTAATATGTCCAAGTGTTTTTCAAAATAGGGCAGATGTTGCCCTGGTGCTAATACAGTGCAAACACTTACACCGGTGCAGAGTTTCTGTAATTGGGAAAATTGGATAATAAGAAAATGACCAAATTGTGCGATCCAGAGAAATTCCGTTTTTCATAAACCGCCAAACCTTCAGAGTTATTGTTCAAATTGTGACCGTAGGAGTGAATTTGGTGAGCTTGCAATATCCAGAAACAAGCTCAACCATTAACCTAGCATACCAGGCATTACTTGGCAATTTAAGCTGCACTTGGCATATAATCACAACACTTAGGCTTTGAGGCTGTAACTGACATACCATGGCTATGTACAGTATATGAAGTTTAAACTGGCATAGGATGGCACTACTGGGTTACATAAGGCTGCACCTATTTTATTGTTGAACTGCTGGGTATGCAATGTGACAGTTAGCACATTATAGCTATGCTTAACGTGTTGGGTTTAAGCTTATATGCCATTTCTGTAACTTACCATACAAGGTTGTACTGACATAACAAAAGCAGTGGTCCTGGGCAATCCCGCAGGGCCGCACAAGGCGAGGCAAAGTAAATGATGTTACAATCCTGCAGGCTAGGAGAGGGGCAGCTCCTGCCCCCACGCCTGCTCCTCTCCCTCACAAGTGCAGAGACACGCAGTCTCTGTCACACAAAGCCGAAGAAGGGTGAGGTGCGAACAAATGCCTCACCCTTCCTCCAAACAACAAGGTGCTAAGCACCTACGGAAAACCAACAGGCATGCATGGCCCAGGTTCAAAAACCTTCCCCCTCTTCAGGGACAAGACATGTCGGCTATTCGGCCGGGGGCTGGCGCACAGCCCCCACCACTATACACATCAAAGACCCAGGGCTTTCCTGGGTCTGATAAATAAGAGCAGCATGCTGTAAGAGAACACAATCTGTTTGTGGACCCTGAACGGGGACCCAAACTGACACGAGGTTCGCTGTTCACTCAGCGTCTTCCACACTTTGCTTCTTTAGCAGTCTTTTAAAAGTTCACTGCTTACGCAGCATCTTTTCTCCCCTCCTTTGAACATTGTACTGTTCAGAAAAACATCTAACTACATGCGAGCGGCGAGAAACCAGAAGACACCCCGGGGAGAACGCGTGTAGAAGCATCCAAGGCTGGCACGAATGAGCGTGGAGGAAAAACAAACAAAGCGCCCAGACACAGGTGCCCGTGTCTATTTCAGCTTGACAGACCTTCAAAGACATGGCTCCCAAGCGAAAATCACAGGAAGCTCCAGCACCGTCCCAGAAACAGAAATCACCCCATTTGCTGGCAGCCATGGAGGCAGCAGAACACTATGGCTGTGCCTGGGTCAGAGAAAATATGTATGCCTTACTAAAAGAAGGGGTCCCCATACCAACCAGTCATGAGGACGAGACGACACCGGCAAAGAGAAGGAAGTCTGCAGAAGGCATGGGAAAAGGTAACAAAAAACTGTCTAAATTGTACGAGAATATGAGTGAGATGCAGCAACTATTGCTAGAAATTAGGGGCAAACAAACTCTTCCCACAGCCGAGTCTAGGCAGGCAGACCCCACCTTACCACTAGTACCAGACATCACAGTTACCGCCCCCCCAGCACCAACAGCTACAGCAGCACCAGTTCCAGTAACACCAATAACACAGGTGCCAACAACACCAACATCAGCCATCACAATTGTAACTACACCAATAACGGCAGCTCCTGACATAATGGGGGCTTTAAAAGCATGGCCAGTCCCCAATATGAATACCCCAGGACAGTCAGGAGCGAGCAACAGCAACCCTCTAGACACAGGAATGATTAGTAGTTCCCAATTAGACCAAAAACTTAAATCTTTTCAAGCAGAAATATTGAACAGATACAAAAGGTGTTTAGCATGGAACATTGATGTGACAATCAAAGAAGCCATATGGGAAAAAGAGTTCATTGAAATCTTTTCACTGATAGAAGCCCAACGCAAAGGAAAGGATGCTTTTAGAGATGCAAAAAAGATAGAAGAGAAAGCCATAGCCAGAAATGCCCAGGTAGAACATAATTGGGACAACTGGATACAGGCTTTCGCCATATTGGCAACTATTTATGAAGAAAAATTCCCCCATGATGGCAGAAAATTATAGGCATACATGGGCAAAATCAGACAAGTAAAAATCGCTCAGAAAGGAAAAACCTGGCTAGCATACGATATTAGATTCAGGAGAAGCATGTCAGAGAGTCCAGCCATAGAATGGGACGAGATCCAGAACGACTTATACATGTTAAATGCAGAGTCTCCTTCAGAAGAAGAGACCACGTAGATAACCCCCAAAAATAACAAAAACTCACAGGGCACCAGACCCTCCGACAATGAAAACCACAAAAAAGGGGAGAAGCCCTTTCGGAAGAACCAGCCATGGGGGGCTAAATCTAATATCCACAGGCAGAACAAAAAACATTCTCAGAAAGCTAACACCCTTTGTAAAAATCTTGGGAAAAACCAATGCACATATGGGAAAGAATGCTGGTACAAACACACATGCACAAACTGCAACGGTGACCACTCAGCAAGTAACTGCACCAGGCTACCACCCAAAAATACAAAAGAATAGCATCAGATGTATCCCGCATACCCCATGTCTAACCCCGGGCTGCTCACCCATCAATCCAGACAATTTTAGAGAGGCCCGCATGAATTATCCAGACAGAGAAACCAGCAAAACAATTCAACAAGGTTTCACCCTGGGGTTTGTCATCCCGTTCAACGGCATCGGGTCCCCGAATGTTCCAAACAACCTGAATTCAGCCAGGGATAACCCACAAATAGTCGAAAGAACAATTGAGAAGGAATTACTACTAGGCAGGATTGCAGGACCCTTGGACTGCATGCCTCTCAAAGAGTACATAATATCGCCTCTCGTTCTGGTCCCCAAAAAAGAACCTGGGAAAAGGAGGCTAATTCATCACCTATCTTACCCCAAAGGCCAATCGCTAAACGACGGCATTCCGCACACAGAATCTGCGGTATCATACACACACTTTCATGAAGCAGTAAGACTCATGCAGGAATGCGGCACGAATGCCCTGATGGCCAAACTGGACATTGAATCCGCTTTCAGATTACTGCCAGTTCATCCAGCCTCACAGCGATGGCTAGGTTTCACTTTTAAAAACAAATTTTATGTAGACAGGTGCCTCCCCATGGGATGCTCAGTATCTTGGGCATTATATGAACAATTCAGTTCCTTTTTTCAATGGGCTTTTCAAAGACAGAGACCAGGGTCCAGGATAGTACACTACCTCGACGATTTCATGGTATTGGGGCCAGCAAACTCTGAAGAATGCAGCAGAGCCCTGCTGACATTAGAAGAAATGGGCCCACAATGGGGCATCCCCCTGGCAGCCGAAAAAACGACCAAACCAGCCACCAACATAATCTTTCTAGGCATTGAAATAGACTCCGCAAAGGGCCTATGCAAAATTCCAGAAACAAAAATAGTAGAACTTCTGGAAACAATACGAAGCTTAACAACAAAAGACAAAGGCACAGTGAAAGAAATTCAGTCCCTAGCTGGAAGCCTCAACTTTGTAGCCCGAATTATCCCTCAGGGGAGGGAATTCTCCAGAAGTCTGGAACTAAAAATCTAATGTTGCACCAAACCCCACCTACACATCCGACTAGGTGCAGAAGTGAAACAAGATCTGGACATTTGGGGACATTTCCTTAAAGATTTTAACGGGACAACACTTTGGCATACGCCATTGAACACATCGAAAAAAGGGTCCTTTTCACCGATGCAGCCGGGAGCAAGGGGTTTGGAGCCATACTAGACACAGAATGGGTGGCAGGACACTGGCCCATAGCATGACAAGCGGCAGGGGGGACAAGAAACATCACCCTCCTAGAAATATTTCCCATCGGGCTTACCTTACCCATCTGGGGCAGGCAGCTAGTGAACACGGAACTCTTGGTCTGGTGGACAACATGGCCGTGGTAGGCTCCATAAACAGAAGATCCATTAAATGCCCTTTAGTGCTGAAAGTCCTACGAGCCATTACAGCGGTCACACTTCAAGAAAACATTGTGGTCAAAGCAAAGCACATTGCAGGAGCAGACAATAATATTGCAGATGCTTTATCTCGCTTTCAGTGGCCAAGATTCCGGGAGCTAGCGCTGCACGCTCATGAACAGATGACGCCAATACCAGCAGAATGCTGAGCAATAATGGGAACTCTAAAATAACGGCATCAACGCCAGCGCCAAAGGGCAATTGCTGGGGTTCTCAAAAAGAACCAAGCACCTCAAAAACGCGTACCAACAAAATAACGGCATCAACGCTGGCGCCAAAGAGCAATGGCCGGGTTGCCCAACAAGAATCAGGCACCTCAAAAACGGGTGCCAACAAAATAAGGGCATCAACGCCGGCGCCAAAGAGCACTGGCCGGGGTGCTCAACATAAAGCAGGTACCTCAAAAATGGGGGCCTCAAAAATTACGGCATAAACACCAGCGCCAAAGAGCAATGGCCGGGAGGCTCATATAGAAATAGGCACCTCAAAAACGGGTGCCAACAAAATACCGACATCAACGCCAGTGCCAGTGAGCCCAGGCCAGGATGTCCAACATGATACAGGCACCTCTAAAACGGGTGCCAACAACTCCCTGCCCATAGAAAGTTTGAATCCTGGCGCAGGTTTCTTAATGGAGATGGCAGAGAGAGCACTGGCAAGCACTACTGCAACTCAGTACAGTAAGTGCTTACAAATGGTATTTAGAGCCACAGCTTTAAACCATGTCGAGTTATTAACGATTAAAGACAGAAATATTGTCGCATGAGCAGGGCTTTAAGAGAGACTGGGCAAAAAGACACCTAGTAGCAATATCATATTTCTCAAAATTGCGTGGTGACTCAGATCCCACCCAGAACGCCCTCAGACCTGCCCCCTCCACAGGGGGCCAGACATGCCGGCTATCCGGCCGGGGGCTGGCGCACAGCCCCCACCACTATACACATCAAAGACCAAGGGCTTCCCTGGGTCTGATAAATAAGAGGAGCATGCTCTAAGAGAACACAATCTGTTTGTGGGCCCTGAACGGGGACCCAAACTGACAGGAGGTTCGCTGTTCACTCAGCGTCTTCCACACTTTGCTTCTTTACCACAAAACCCTCCCACCCTACAAATAAGGGATAAGAACAAAGGAAAGAAGTACAGGGCACTGTACAGTGTCCACAACGAATCGTGGGACATGAGAAGGCGGCACGGGCCAGAGGGGGTAACCTCAGGACCCGGTGCCCAAAAGTATGATATTATTATGATATGTGATTATTTGTTTATCTGCCTTTTTTCTTGCCAACACTTTACAAAATGTTGTGAGACCAATCATTTCGGTTGAGGGTCGGGGTTCGGCTTACAACGATGCATGCATATGGGTTCATCAGTTATGACTTATGAATGGTTCACTGGATGTTCCATGCAGCATATCATTACTGCACACACCACACACTGCGTCAGCGCAATAGTTAACATATGGGCGCAGATTACTGAAACTTTGCACCGGTGCAAGTGCAAAGCTGAACGGTATTAGCACTAGGGCAAAGTTTGCCCTATTTCTAAAAACACTGCAACATATTAGAAAATCATTAGACCATTAGACCATGACAAGTGCAGTTTTGTATGATGCAAGCACCAGGGCAAAAAGTGTCCTACTGCAGAAAGATACATTTTCACTGCATTTTTGCACCAAGGCATAGTTTGCACTAGTGCTAATACGGAATGGTATTAGCACTAGGGCAAACTTTGCCCTGGTGAATATATTATGCCAAACTGCACTTGTCATGATGCAGTGGTTTTCTAATATGTCCCAGGGTTTTTTTAAAAATAGGGCAAACTTTGCCCTAGTGCTAATACTGTGCAACTGTGCACTGGCACTGGTGCAAAGTTTCTTTAATCTGGCCCAGGTTTAAAACAAAAACAGCTTTTTTTTCCACATTAGTGCTATTTGTTAATTTATCAGAACTGCATTTATTGTAGTTATTTATAGATTTACTAGTGTAGAGGCCCGTGTAGGCCAAAGTGCATGTTTACCTTAACACAGCAGGACCACTATATACTCTAAGGCAACAGCTCCCTCTAGCGTGACAACAAGCAAAGCTACTGCATCAAACAAAGATAAAGGGACAAACATACTTCTGGCCTATGTATTGTAAAATGAATGATGTCCCTTCATGTATGTCATCAGGGCCAAAGGTCATATGAAATCACTTCCTGTAATTTTAGCAGGGTTGACGTTATTGCGATAACTTTGCCTGTGATGTCATCAAGGGGGCAGTGTCCAATTCACTCTCCGTGGCATTTTGGTGAATTGATGTCCCTGGTGATGGCAGAAGACAATAGAGCCATTAATAGAAGGTGGGCCACTGCTATAGATGTAACTATCTGCAGGATTGATAAAAGATATCTGTGGAGATTGCACACTACATACCAGTCTGTGTGGAAAAGCGTATACCAACCGACAGGAGGACATTCACAGCTGAAACGTGTGCATTGTTTCTGTCTAAACAATCCATTGAAATTCATCTAGAGCATGGGATGCAGGGACAGCACAAAGTACCGCGGAGGGGTGGCCTGAATTCCACTCTATAACTCGCGGCAGTCTCATGCTAATGAGTGGAGGAGGGGGTCGTAATAAACTTATGAACTGCTCTCAGCTGTGGGCACCAAGAAGGCTGTCTACAAGGATCGCGATAGGTCAGCATTCATCCTCTACTCTTGGGAGATTTGCCCCAAATGCAGTGGCACTGGGACCACTCCACACCTTTAAAGTGCTTCTTAACCCCTTAAGTGCCTAGGGTGTGTATGTTTTTACTGAACTCTCGTAAGGAATCATTATAGGCTCATCCAACTCCCCCACTTATGTGAGTTTTTTGAACAGCTGTTACAATACTGTATGCTGTATCCATATAACACTCTTTAGAAGAGATGCAGTCGCAACATAATGCAGGCATTAGAGCGTTCACCTTGCCAGCCAGAGGACTGCAAGCTCAGCACTCCTGTTTGTAAAAATATTCACAGCAATTGTCAGGTTTGTATCTATACTATATTTTTCATACAAATGCATTTCCTTTATAATGGCAAATTATTGTTATGCAGAACCCTTAAACAATGATCATTCTGTCAACACTTGCAGCTGGAACCCGAAATACGATATTGAGGACCATGTCGATTGAGGGTTTTGCAGACACACACCCTATCCGCACACCTAGAAGCTCAATGGGAAAGCGAACGACCTGAATAGCTCTGTGCTTTAAAGTGTTTCTATTTCACAAACTTCAATAGATCAGTTATTGCATCGACTGTTAACTAAACACATTCACTGGAGACACATGCGTATGTCCTATTAGTTGCAGGAGTTGAGCACACGAAAACAAAATTAAATTTAGATGTAAACACACAAACAGTCAAATAGAGTATGACATTGGTTTATAGTTGTAAGACCCTGTACACTGACCCAAACAAGAAGAAACTTTGATCTATCCATAATTCAAAATGTATTCTGAACGCATTCACTGTAGACCCATTGTTATATCCAATTGGGTTTCTGGAGTTTCTTCACCAGGTAAAATAGATTTAAATAAAAACACAACTGATACAAGAAGGACATACATAAAAGCAATACATAATATATAGACAACAACAAAATACAGCATGATAAATTGAGACTTAACCCAGTTGGTGAAGGGTTCATCAAGCTCTCACCCTAGTTCACAATCTATTACGGGTACGCCAGGATGGCACTCAACTTTGAGTCCACCGATGTTACTAAAAAAAAAAAGGGAGCATGAGGGAGTATATTTAATAATCTTCTCCTCTCCTCCACCTCCTCCTTCTCCTCCTCCTCCCAGTATGTATGCAGCCATGGCCAGAGCATGAAGATGCAGGTACTTCAACCCCCATTGTATGACGTGGATCAATCTAGTGGTGAATGTTAAACAGGTTTTAAAAAGACTGAAATAGGGGCTCCGAATTTAACGGGGACTCTATAATTTCGAACAAAAGCAAGGAAGCTCGACATTCAAGCAGATTTGTGAATGCTCCAGAGTTGCTCCACTCGTCCAATGAAAAATATTGTACTACGTTTGAGGCAAAATCTCATTCTTTTTATGTCACACAGAAAACACACAAATCTGACTGTTTCATTGTGGACCAAGTACAAAATCCTTTAGGTGGTATTGATTGATGCAAACACCTGTTGGCTTCTTTCTATTTTGCCTGAGCAGCAAAACTGGTGACACATGCATTTTTAACAACTTCCGCAATGTTCAATAACGTAGGCACAAGTGTATAACTCTGCAAATTGCTTTAAAAGTCTTGAAGGGGTATTTCAGCCCAGATGATTTTGCGGATTATAAACAGGCTTCACGTTTGCTATGCCAAATATACACTTGCATTCTATATGTATACATATACACAGCAATGATGGTATTTCACTCTAATCATAGTACTAGTGACCGATTTGTAGAAAGCACACTGTCAGAATTAAGCATACTTGATAAGAGTAAAATATACAGTGTTCCTCCTTCTTTTATATATTTCTGTTGGGCATGTATGTCCTTTCTCTTATACAATTCTGCAGGTAATCCAGCCTAGAAAGGGTGGCCTGCTAAGCATGCTAAAATTATTTTACACATGTGCCCCTCGGCACCACTCTCCCACCAGTGCTGCATCACATGCTTTCCAGTGGCATAGAGCAGGTTTAAGGTCCTCTTGCGCCTTTTTGATAGTTGATGGAGCACAAGGCTCCTGCAAGCAGAGGCTGCACTAACGTCAGTGCTTCTGATGTAAAATATCATACTCCAGGATCTATCAGTCTGGTGGCAGGCTCAACTACAATAAGAAGCCATACTGATGTCAAGGAGCCCAGACCTGCTATTAGAGGCTATGTGATTCCAGGCAGCCTGACTGTCTGCATTCCAGCGAATGTCACAAAAGACAGGATGCCAGACTCTGTTGACTCTCTGGAAGGTTGGGAAGCTCTTCCCTGACAGGCCCTGGAGCTCACACCAGGCGATCTCCTGGGAACCTGGATTCAAAGAGGCATGTCCATATCGAAAGCAAGTCTCTCACCACCGAGAGACTTTGAAGCTGAAGGCTGAGCGAGGGGTGGAGTTAGGTCAGTCAGAGAACAAAGAAGGGCATGAGGCAGTGGTCCTCCATCTTTGCTGTAGGGTTTTGTTTCCTTCCTATCTACTCCACTTCCTGCAAAACAAGGCACTCTGAGTACGATATCAGAAGGCACATGCCATGTGTCTCAAGAAGAGTGGATCCGTTAAAGCAGGCGTGCTTTAATAAATCCCCTAATGCATTTTACCTATAAAAGAGGGAATCTCCCACTCCTTCTTTGGTTCACTTTTGGAGCATCTAGGAAATCAGGAAGATTTCACCTGAAATCTTTTTGGAGAGCCTGTGTTTCTAAAGCCATCAGCCTGGAATGAAGGCAGGTGTTCCGAGGATGAGGAACGTTCTGCTCCCTTCCCATCCCAAGGGCACATTTGGGTGTGATTTTGCGCAAGACCAAGGCCTGACACTCTGCTATCAAAACTCCCTAAGCTGGGAGAGCAGAGACTGAAAAGTACTTTCCATTCCATAGAACCCTCTGCAGAGGGACTCACAGCACCCAAAAGGCCAAAGTGGCCTGGTCATTCCTATAACTGCATTCAAACCATATTCACCACTTTTTAACCACCAGGATCCACGGTGCTGCACTCACCACTGGACTTCGAACCACCCATTGCATAACTTCTACCATTTTGACACTACATTACCCCTAAAAAAACATCACCTGTGTGATGCCGGAAATGCATCTGAGGGACAGGGCCTCTGAATCCTTGTCCTTTTTCTGTTTTTACCGTGTGTTCTGTCATGTTTTCTGCCCAGGAGTCCATGAGGGACTCCTGGCAGTGCAGCTCTCTTTTGGTTTGGTGAACAGACCCATGGGATACCCTTATGGCACCCATGGGTAGGGGTACAACCCTGTGCCCCTAGTGTATGTTTTTGGGCACCTGTGGGTGGCCCACAGAGCAGGGTATGGGCTGGTGGCAGCTCCATGCTGAATTTGACAGGTGCTCTGGGTGTCCTCCATTTTGGGATACCCAGGCCCTGCCATTGGAATCAGTTGATTCCTGATAGGAAACAAGATGGCCCCTGTGGCCTCTTGCTTTCTATTGCCTGTTATCTTGTTTTTCCCAAAGTCCTGGGAAGCCCTGACTCTGTCCCTTCCCCCTGACTGGCTGTTGGGTGGAAGTTCCATATATGGTGTTGTTGTAAAGGCCCAGCTAGACTGACTGGAGCCTTCCCAGTGACTGTATGTTATGGGTACCTCCTGTGGGTGGGACCTGGGTGAATGGAGTGTGTGACCAATATACACTCCTTGTTGTGGTTGTCTGGTTTCTGGCATGAGAGACAAAGACTGAGACAGCCCTGCCCGAAACTGGCCTGAATGCAGTGTGTAGTGTTGAATGGCTGGGTACTTGTCCCAATCCACATTCCTTGTTGTGAGTGTCTGAAAGGGAGGAGTGTGGCCTGAATGCACTGTGTGCCTGATTGGCTGACTGACTGCATGAATGCCCTTCTGTGTGATTGGCTGCTGTGTGTGTGCCAGCAGTGTGGATGAGAGACAGAATAGTATATCTGGGGACCTCTCACCACTGGAAATTGTTCAGAAGCATTCAGAAGCTGAGTCTCCACTCAAGAGTAACTGGATTTGCTGATCCTCGACGTCCAGCCGGAAGAAGAAGACTTGCTGTGGCATTTGCTTCGACGGAACTGAAGGTTGTCGAAATCGTCGAGGACTGACCCGAGAGAGGACCTGGTAAGGCGCCCTCTTCCCGTGCTCCGAGGGACCATCGAGCACCGCTGAATCTTCGCCGAAGCGCCCTGGAAGTCAGACCCTCGAAAGGCTGCCGACCCGAGACGGGACCGCCGAGGAGATCGAAGTGAAGCACCCGGACATCGACGCCGTCGAAGTCCATTGCCGTCGACCAGGGTTCGCAGGTCTGTGTAACCGCTGGAGGCCCGTCGAAGTTGTGTGCCCAGCCGTGGGAACCACTTGACGCCGTGCCGCCGACGATCGGAGCCGTCCGCTCCATTGCCTAAGAACATTCAATCGAAGGACTCTCTCGACCGCATCGTCGACCGCTTATCCTGCCGGAGAAAGTCGAGGACGACCAACGCGCCGAGGAGAAACCTGCCGGTGGGTTTCCCGCCACCCGACGACCCCAAAGACTCGGACGACTCGACGCCCTTGCTGGGCTCCCGTCTCTACAATCTTTGCGGTCCAGAACTATTGTCATCGAGGTGCCCCGCACACCTCCGCCTTGCAGGACGCCGACGCCCCGACGCCGACGAGCACCGCTCGGACGGAGCTGCCGCCTCTTCGACAACGTTCGGCCTCGTTTGTCGACGGACGTTCGACGCCCCGTGCCTCCCGCCTGAAAAGGAAGGCATTCAAGAAGGGCCGTCGATTCCCCGTCGCCGAACAGCGAGTCCCTCGACGCTTGTCGACGCCTTTTCGAGGAACTCGACTCCACCAGGTACATTGGGGGGGTAAAAACATTATAGGAGAGAAATAGACTATTGAACAATATCTGGACTGGGCTGGTGTTATATCTCTTTATTTTGCAGGTTGCCCAGGTGGGGGGATCTCCACACAGAACTGTGTCCAGTAGCAAGGGCCAGTATTCTGCCTATTGTTTCAACCCTCTGTTATCTCTCCTCTCTCTATTGCTGGTTTCCTTCTTATTGATCTGTGTGCCATTTCTACAGTATTGTGAATGCACTTTAATGAGGTCTAATATTAGTGGTACCACTTTAGAATTGTAGATATTTACCATTGCTGATTTTCCTGAGCACAAAGTGCGTTATTGTGATAAGTGTACATAACCCTTGAATATTAATTATATAAAGACTGTGTTTTCAGTAATACAGTGTGTGGACATTCCTTTGTGGGGGCTTGGGGATACACTGTACTTAAGAACCAGCCTGCATCACCTCCTGAGAAGCTAGGCCTTGATTGCTCGCCCATCGCTACCGTATTAGAGAATCTTGGCTGGGGTCCTCTGTGCCTCCCCTCTACCATATAGAGAGCAGAAGTACAGACCCCCCCACCGGTCTTCTTTACAAAGCTGGTGGCAGCGGTGGGATGCTTATGGTTTTAAGACTCAGTGTATAACCGTGCCACTTACAAAATATCCGCACTTTATTAGATTAAGGTTTGGGTGTGTACCAAATAACTGCATTACAGGCAATGGAGCCCATTGCAAATGGTAAATTGACTCGGATGAGCTTAGAGGCTCTCCAGAGTGCTTGTGAAGCCAGGGAGTTGGACTTTGTGGATAAGTCTAGGGCTGAGCTGATAGCTGCCCTGGTGGACTACCAGACTGATGGTGAAACCCTTGAGGAAGGGGGGGATGCAACCAGTGAGGACTCTGCCCCTGGGGTTGTCGCTGAATCTGTTTCTGGGAATGCCACCATTCCTGCTGCCTCTGTTCCAAACCCCAGCAATTCCATGGAACTTGAGTTATTAAGGATGAAATTGGCCTTTGAATATCGCAAGTTGGAAATAGAAGCTGAGCTTAAGAAAGAGGAGCTGGCACAGCAAGTGGAACTCAAGAATAGGGATCTTGCGCTCAAAGACAAGGACACTGAATGTCAGAGAATCCAGCTAGAGAGAGCTAGAGTGGAGACTTCAGCTAGACCAATTGAGAGTGGCAGGTCCCCAGCCACCAAGTTTATGAAAGATTTGGTTGGTGTGTTTGTGGAGGGTTCAGATATCCTCCAATGGATTGAAGCGTTTGAAATGGCTTGTGCAATTCATGATGTAGATAAAAGAGATTGGGCTAAGTGTTTGTTAAGCAGAGTGCCTCAAACTGGATATGACTGTATTCTGAAGCTGAGTGTGGAAGAAAGGGGTCAGTATGAGTGTATGAAGTCTGCTTTGATTGCCAAGTTTGGCAAGACACCTGCCCAATACCTTAAAAGGTTCAGGGAATTTAAGAAAAGAGAGAATGTGTCTTGGGTTGACTGGGTGAGTACTGCGCACATGAACATGATGGGGTGGATTGATGGATACAAGGTGAAAACTTTTGTTGAGTTGTCCCACCTCTTGTTTTTTGAGCATTTTTCTGAAGCCTGTTCACCGGAGCTGCGTCAGTATGTGGCTGACCAGAACATTTTGGACCCCTTTAAGCTGGCTAGGTTGGCTGACAAGTGGGTCTCCCACCGGGTGTCCCCTAAGGACTCCAGTGGGAAGGACAAGGACAAAGAAAAGGGGGCCTCTCAGAAAGCTGAGGAGTCCCAAAAGCAGTCACAGTCGGGTAAACCAAAACCTTCCTCTCCTAAGACCCAAAAATCTAGTGGGGATAAGTCCTCTGTGGGTGGGAATAAGAGTAGTGGTCCACCTGCTGCAAAGCAGGCTCCCAGTGGTTCCAGTACCGTACCCCGCACTCCTGGCACTTGTTGGGATTGTGGGGCTCTGGATCACAAAAGGGGTGACCCCAAGTGTAAAGGTAAGGCACTTGGAGTACAGGCTGTCAGCCTGACCTACCCTTACCCCGTGTCTGAGGTGGAGGCCACTGTCCTCCCCTCCTCTACAGGAATCACATTTGGTGCTCCAGTAGAGATTTCCTTAGTGTCCCTTGGGGCCTGGGACCAGTACGCAGAAGTACTGGCGACTATCCCACAGAACACCCGTAGATTTTTGAGAAGTGTCCTCTTGAATGGCCAGCCTTCTACTGGTTTGAGAGACACTGGGGCAAGCATGACAGTGGTGGACAGGACCCTGCTCAAGCCAGAGGACTATGAAGGTGCTCCTCTGCAAACCACCAGGTTAGCTGGTGGGCCTCCCAAATTATCGCCTGTAGCCCTAGTCACACTCATGATTGGAGACAAGACAGCAAAGCTTCCTGTCCTGGTTCAGGACAATGTCCCTGCTAACATTCTGTTAGGAAATGATCTAGTAGAGTTGGGGTTGATCTCGGATGGTCTTCCCATGACTGCTGCTGCAGTCACTAGGTCACAGGTGACACCGGGTCTGGCTGTGAGTCAGGTATCCGAGCCAAAGGCGAGGCCTAAGGCAAGAAGAAGGAAGACCAAGAAGGCCACCTCTGTGGAGGGAACACCTTCTCTTCCTGCTGTTCCGACAGCACCCAATGGGATCCATGCTCCGGACGGGCTGGGTCCAGCGGAAAACCCAAACTCAACTCCTGTGGGAGAAGAGACAGAAGACTCTCCTGTGGGAGAGGTTCTCAACCCGGAGGATCATCCCGACCTTCAATGCTTGTTAGCTGAAGGGGGACCCTCCCGGGCAGACTTCTGTAAGGGACAGAGAGAGTGCCACTCTCTCGAGGGCCTGAGGAAACAGGCCCTGTCCCAGGCACAAGGTGAAGTGCCTAGGACATTCAAGATTTATTGGGAGGGTGAGCTCCTTGTTAGTGAGCCCACTAAGCCCGAACCTGGTGCCCGCAAGAGGTTGGTGGTACCCCAGGTTTACAGGCCCTTCCTACTGCAGTTGGCGCATGAGGTGCCCTTGGCTGGTCATCTTGGGACCAAGAAGACTAAGCAGAGGCTCTCTGCCCATTTCTACTGGCCACGGATGGGAGTAGAGGTGGAGTCCCACTGCAGGACCTGCCCAACTTGTCAGTTGTCTGGCAAGACTGGAGGCAGGGTCATTGCCCCACTGCAGCCATTACCAGTGGTTGGCACACCATTTGAGAGGGTGGGCATCGACATCGTCGGTCCCCTTGACCCTCCCACTTCAGGTGGACATCGGTTCATCCTGGTCTTGGTAGATCATGCCACCAGGTACCCTGAGGCAATACCCCTTCGGACTGTTACTGCCAAGGTGGTTGCCAGGGCTCTCCTGGGCATTTTCACCCGTGTTGGATTCCCCAAGGAGGTTGTCTCTGACCGAGGATCCAACTTCATGTCTAGTTACATGAAAACCATGTGGAAAGAGTGCGGGGTAACCTACAAGTTCTCCACCTCTTACCACCCCCAGACCAATGGTCTGGTTGAGAGATTTAACAAAACTCTCAAGGGCATGCTAGGTGCTTTGGAAGAGCCCCTAAGGAGGAAATGGGATCTCCTCCTGCCATGCCTGCTGTTTGCTTACAGAGAGGTACCTCAAGAGGGTGTTGGTTTCAGCCCCTTTGAGTTACTCTTTGGACATCCCGTGAGGGGGCCCCTCGCCTTGATCCGAGAAGGCTTGGAAGCCACCCCTCCAGGTCCCGCCAAGCAAGTGGGGGACTATGTGTTAGGCCTCAGGCGGAGGATGACACAAATGATGGGTCAGGCAACAGCAAATCTCAAGGCCAGCCAGGAATTGAATAAGTACTGGCATGACCTGAAAGCTTCGCAAGTGGATTGGACTCCGGGACAGGAAATCCTTGTGATGGAGCCTACCAAGCCTAGAGCTTTGGCAGACAAGTGGACTGGACCCTTCAGGATCATCTCCAAGATGGGCGAAGTCAATTATCTGGTGGACATGGGAGCCTCTGGGGTAGCCCCCCAGGTATTCCATGTCAACAGGCTCAAGCCTTTCCACAGGCGAGCAGAGGTCTCATGTCTCTTGCTAGCTTCAGGGCAAGAAGAGGATGAGAGTGAGCCCCTTCCTGATTTGCTGCATAGCAACCCTCAGGATGGCTCAGTGGAGGGAGTACAACTCTCTCCCGATTTGACAACAGAGCAGCAGAGGGCCTGCCGGGCTTTGCTCCAGCAGTATGCCCCTCTGTTTTCACTGACACCGGGCCTTACACCGTGGTGTAAGCACGAAATTGACACTGGTGACAGTGTGCCTGTCAAAAGCAGGAGCTATCGTATGTCAGATACCGTCAAAAACCACATCCAGGCTGAGGTCGCCAAGATGTTGGATCTGGGTGTTATTGAACCCTCCACCAGTCCCTGGTCCAGTCCAGTGGTCCTTGTCCCCAAGGCAAGTTCCCCGGCGGGTACCAGGGATTGGAGGTTCTGTGTGGACTACCGAGGAGTCAATGCCGTCACCAAAACTGACGCGCACCCATTGCCCAGGGCTGATGAGCTCGTGGACACTATAGGTGCTGCCAAATTTGTGAGCACCTTTGACCTTACCTCAGGCTATTGGCAAATAGCTCTGACGGACCATGCCAAGGAAAAGACGGCATTCTCCACACCTGAGGGACTCTACCAGTTTAGGGTCATGCCCTTTGGGTTGAAGAATGCCCCTGCCACCTTCCAGAGATTGGTCAACCATGCGCTCAGTGGGCTGGAAGCCTTTTGTGTGGCTTACTTAGACGACATTGCCGTCTACAGTTCCACCTGGGAAGAGCATTTGACACATCTGGATAAGGTGTTGCAGGCCTTGAAAAGGGCTAACCTCACTATCAAGGCCACCAAGTGCCAGATAGCTCAGGGGAAAGTTACCTATCTTGGTCATGAGGTAGGAGGGGGTCAAATCCAACCTCTCTCCAGTAAAGTACAGGACGTACGGAACTGGGAGACTCCCACTACTCAAACCCAGGTGAGAGCCTTTTTGGGCCTCACTGGGTACTATCGCAATTTCATGGCAGACTATGGAACCATAGCTGCACCCCTGACAGCTCTAACTTCACCCAAACAGCCTAGGAAGGTTAATTGGACTGAAGACTGTCAGAGGGCCTTTGATGGCTTGAAAGAAAGTCTGTGTAGGGCACCTGTGTTGAGTGCGCCTGACTACAGCCGACCCTTTATCGTCCAGACGGATGCCTGCGACACCGGAATTGGAGCTGTCTTGTCCCAGTTAGATGACAAAGGGAGAGAACATCCTATCATATTCATCAGTAGACAACTCAAGGGTAGAGAACTTAGGTGGGCTACTGTTGAAAAGGAATGTTTTAGTATAGTTTGGAGCCTTAGGCGTTTTAGGCCCTACCTTACGGGGTCCACCTTCAAGGTCCAAACAGATCATAAGCCCCTGAAGTGGCTTATGCAGATGAAGGGTGAGAATCCGAAATTGCTCAGGTGGTCGATTAGCCTACAAGGGCTAGACTTCACCATAGAGCACAGACCAGGGAAGAGTCACGATAATGCAGATGGCCTTTCCAGAAGGTATGTTGACCGTCTGGATGAGGGTGTCTATCCCGTGGGAGATTAGGCACCCTCCACCTCAGTCTGGGGGGGGCGACTGTGATGCCGGAAATGCATCTGAGGGACAGGGCCTCTGAATCCTTGTCCTTTTTCTGTTTTTACCGTGTGTTCTGTCATGTTTTCTGCCCAGGAGTCCATGAGGGACTCCTGGCAGTGCAGCTCTCTTTTGGTTTGGTGAACAGACCCATGGGATACCCTTATGGCACCCATGGGTAGGGGTACAACCCTGTGCCCCTAGTGTATGTTTTTGGGCACCTGTGGGTGGCCCACAGAGCAGGGTATGGGCTGGTGGCAGCTCCATGCTGAATTTGACAGGTGCTCTGGGTGTCCTCCATTTTGGGATACCCAGGCCCTGCCATTGGAATCAGTTGATTCCTGATAGGAAACAAGATGGCCCCTGTGGCCTCTTGCTTTCTATTGCCTGTTATCTTGTTTTTCCCAAAGTCCTGGGAAGCCCTGACTCTGTCCCTTCCCCCTGACTGGCTGTTGGGTGGAAGTTCCATATATGGTGTTGTTGTAAAGGCCCAGCTAGACTGACTGGAGCCTTCCCAGTGACTGTATGTTATGGGTACCTCCTGTGGGTGGGACCTGGGTGAATGGAGTGTGTGACCAATATACACTCCTTGTTGTGGTTGTCTGGTTTCTGGCATGAGAGACAAAGACTGAGACAGCCCTGCCCGAAACTGGCCTGAATGCAGTGTGTAGTGTTGAATGGCTGGGTACTTGTCCCAATCCACATTCCTTGTTGTGAGTGTCTGAAAGGGAGGAGTGTGGCCTGAATGCACTGTGTGCCTGATTGGCTGACTGACTGCATGAATGCCCTTCTGTGTGATTGGCTGCTGTGTGTGTGCCAGCAGTGTGGATGAGAGACAGAATAGTATATCTGGGGACCTCTCACCACTGGAAATTGTTCAGAAGCATTCAGAAGCTGAGTCTCCACTCAAGAGTAACTGGATTTGCTGATCCTCGACGTCCAGCCGGAAGAAGAAGACTTGCTGTGGCATTTGCTTCGACGGAACTGAAGGTTGTCGAAATCGTCGAGGACTGACCCGAGAGAGGACCTGGTAAGGCGCCCTCTTCCCGTGCTCCGAGGGACCATCGAGCACCGCTGAATCTTCGCCGAAGCGCCCTGGAAGTCAGACCCTCGAAAGGCTGCCGACCCGAGACGGGACCGCCGAGGAGATCGAAGTGAAGCACCCGGACATCGACGCCGTCGAAGTCCATTGCCGTCGACCAGGGTTCGCAGGTCTGTGTAACCGCTGGAGGCCCGTCGAAGTTGTGTGCCCAGCCGTGGGAACCACTTGACGCCGTGCCGCCGACGATCGGAGCCGTCCGCTCCATTGCCTAAGAACATTCAATCGAAGGACTCTCTCGACCGCATCGTCGACCGCTTATCCTGCCGGAGAAAGTCGAGGACGACCAACGCGCCGAGGAGAAACCTGCCGGTGGGTTTCCCGCCACCCGACGACCCCAAAGACTCGGACGACTCGACGCCCTTGCTGGGCTCCCGTCTCTACAATCTTTGCGGTCCAGAACTATTGTCATCGAGGTGCCCCGCACACCTCCGCCTTGCAGGACGCCGACGCCCCGACGCCGACGAGCACCGCTCGGACGGAGCTGCCGCCTCTTCGACAACGTTCGGCCTCGTTTGTCGACGGACGTTCGACGCCCCGTGCCTCCCGCCTGAAAAGGAAGGCATTCAAGAAGGGCCGTCGATTCCCCGTCGCCGAACAGCGAGTCCCTCGACGCTTGTCGACGCCTTTTCGAGGAACTCGACTCCACCAGGTACATTGGGGGGGTAAAAACATTATAGGAGAGAAATAGACTATTGAACAATATCTGGACTGGGCTGGTGTTATATCTCTTTATTTTGCAGGTTGCCCAGGTGGGGGGATCTCCACACAGAACTGTGTCCAGTAGCAAGGGCCAGTATTCTGCCTATTGTTTCAACCCTCTGTTATCTCTCCTCTCTCTATTGCTGGTTTCCTTCTTATTGATCTGTGTGCCATTTCTACAGTATTGTGAATGCACTTTAATGAGGTCTAATATTAGTGGTACCACTTTAGAATTGTAGATATTTACCATTGCTGATTTTCCTGAGCACAAAGTGCGTTATTGTGATAAGTGTACATAACCCTTGAATATTAATTATATAAAGACTGTGTTTTCAGTAATACAGTGTGTGGACATTCCTTTGTGGGGGCTTGGGGATACACTGTACTTAAGAACCAGCCTGCATCACCTCCTGAGAAGCTAGGCCTTGATTGCTCGCCCATCGCTACCGTATTAGAGAATCTTGGCTGGGGTCCTCTGTGCCTCCCCTCTACCATATAGAGAGCAGAAGTACAGACCCCCCCACCGGTCTTCTTTACAACCTGTCCAACATGAGCACCAGTGCATAATGAAGATGACTTTGAACCATCTAACAAAATCAAACCAAGCCTTGGAGTGCAAGAAGTTAGCATTGCAGCCCAACTCAAACTGCTGGATCATCATATCACTCAGCAACAGAACCCAGATGTAGTCCTCATTTTGAATAATGCTCAATCATCAAACCCCTCCTGGTTATCCACTCAAACTCGACATTCGACTCAATACTGACTCGCTGCCTGGAATTACTGTGAGTCATTGTGTTAAAACCTAGTTTGACCCACAGCATTGCATATCAGACTCTGGTTCAACCTGTCAAACTGCCTAAGAAATGGAATCAGGAACTGCTGATAGCCTCTGTCCATTTGGTCTATTTATGGGGCCCTATTGACTTGTGAAGGCCCTTCTTGCATCGTTTTACATATTCTTCTTAGTGACATTACTAAATTGCTTGCCTATCCCCCCACCAGCTTCTTTTTTCAGTGCTATTTTGTATAGTGTTTTAATAGTTGTATAAATGATGTGTGATTAAATAAATAGTTTATAGAACCTTGACTGGACACTGTTTTATTTTGGAACCGTACTGGTCATGGTTGGGTTGCTACTGTCTCACATTCCCACCCCTTCAAAGAGAACATCCTTCGCTCAGCCCACATAACCACAAACAGCGAAGACGATATATCTCTTGGCTTTGTCTGTTGTATTTTTTGGATGGGGATCACTGTTGGTTTGCAAAAGAGTGAGGCCTGAGTAGGCAGTTAAACTACTACTCAACTGTGTGGCAGAGTGGAAGTAAGTTTGTCACAGCTCCACTCACACATATGCAGCCAAGATATTTCAGTGTGGTCAGAACACGATTACATTTCTTTTGGCTAGCTGTTTTTATTGTATGTCTCAATGTCATTTAAATAACTCTAAACATATCAAGGAAAGACATGTACTTGGCTTGGCCAATCCCCTCAATCATAGTGTCAATTCTGGCAATTGGCTATCAATCCAATCTTAACATTTTCTTTGACTTTGCTTCGTATTGTGATGCAAAACCTCCAATAACTGTGGCACTTGCACACAGTGCTTTTGGAGGAATTCAAGCATCTTTTGAACTTATTCTCATATTATTTTTGCCCTGGATTCTGTAACTCTGCAGCGTCTTATCCAGACTGCTTTCCCAAGCAATGTCTCATTTGGGGCATAGCTCCAGATGCTCCTCCAGGCTTCTCCTCAAAGAGACTATGAAAGTGTTCTAGGTAATCCCTGAGGTCATCATTCTTATGCAAGCTCAGGTTCTGTGAAACCATCGTCCGTGGTCTGGCAGAAGGTCCTCTGGCCAAATGGTTAACAACACTTCAGTCAAATCATGGTCATCTGTTCACTTCAACACTTCCTACCATTTATTGTGGTAGACATGGGAAGTATTTCAATAGATTCTGTTGAATGTAATATTTTAGTTTTTATAAAACCTGCAGTGGCTCTATGAGGTCAATGACACCAGATCAATGTTTTTCTCCAAAGTCTGAATGAGAATGAGGACATGATCACAGACTGGGAACTTTCTGAGGTGAGGCTGGTGATCTCATACAATTGTGTACTTCTCCTGACTCAATTGTAGCTGTTGTTGTACAATGTCGCTAAGCATCCAAAGCCTTTCCTCAGTAGCATGGAAAATTGAGCAATGCTCTTTCCAATGTCATACTGATTTTCTCTCATGTCTTGAGGCTTGTGTCCTTAAACCAGCACTGAAGTCAAACCTTCTGCGGACGCTTGGGAAGGTCTTCCTCTCAGTGAACAGTGCCCACAGTAGGTAAGTTATAGGGGATTGCCATTTTTTAAAAAAAATCCAAATTTACTTGAATGGCAAAGAAATGTGTGTAACACCTTCTAGAAGGATTTGTGTATGTGAGGCCCAAAATATTATTGGAAAAACCAATCCACGGAAGTAATAATGGAGTGCATGCTTTGCAAGAAAAAAACACCTTTAAAACATGCAAATTATGGCCAGGAGGGTCAGGCAGCTCCTTAAAACTTAAAACTGAAAAAGCTCTCGACCCACCCACATTAGGTTACAGTATTTAAAGACAAAAAACACAACATTTGAATAAATTACAAATATCAAGTACATGTTAATCCCTATTGGCTCTCACCTATGCAAAAATCTAAACACAACCACCACTACCACACTCTATTGGCTAGAATATTGCACGTGACCATCCTAAGATAAGCCCCCTATGAATTACCTAATTTCTACATGACTGTAAAGAATACTTCCACCTATATGGCTAAAATTATACATACAACGTTTACAAAAATGGCATACCCTCATTTGTAAAGACAAATTCATGTAACTTCTGATTTACAGTCCCACCGAAAATGAACCATTGATGTAGTGAGTGTGAACAGTGAAGTCAGCAAATTAAACACATTAATACCCTCTCTCATGAGCTCAGCCAATTTGGTAGTGCAGACATTTCTCAGGCATTGTAGTACTTTACTATGCAACAATGTTTGCAACTCTGGTTTTGAAACATGTTGCTATTCCTGGCACATATTCTTTCAAATATCTCTTAATTAATTTCTCACATGTATTCGTACTACTATGTCATTGTATTGGGCAGTATAACCAAGATCTAGTTTAGCGCTTTGGCAATGTATCTACTCAATGCTTTGTTCAGTTTAAAATATGTCCTTCACAACTATTGTATTTATCTAGCGCAAACCATCATTCTACATTTCACTAGGCCTAGTTCAAAAATGGTAGGTCTCTGGCTAATGTCACAAGAGGCCCTTATGCTAATGCGACCAGTAACAACATCTTTTGCTGTCCATCATTCCACCACATAGCCTAGTCCTCTCTAGAATTTGGCAAAACTTAATCCAATTTGAAAATGGCCCTGCATTCTCACTGCATCCTAAAGACAGAAACACTAACAATAAAAATGACCAAATCTTCATGCTAATAGAATGTCCACAGTTTTCACTTCCCCGCACGTTTGGGGCATTGCACCTGCACCCTAATATTTTCAACAAACCTGTGCCAAGTGCAGTGGTCTGGCCCTAAATTCATGCCTTTGCAAATTTGGTGTACATCCAACCAGATTTTTTTTAGAAATGCACAAAAAGTAGGTAGTTCCTGATTTGCTGTATGCAGACGTCTCAGGATAAAACAGGAAGCTGTGTAACATTTGAAGACATCAGGTCAAATATCCTGATTTGTCAACTGGGAAATCTGAGGTGTTTTTGCAGTGTTCAATTTGCGACCTGTAACTCTGTGCATCAAACAGTGTGTGGTTGCATTCATTACCTGGGTCAAATATATAAATAAATGCATAATCGAATCAAATGGCACTGGAGGAGGTGTCAATGCTGTTCCCACCACCTGCATAAACAAAGAACTCATTCATGTTGACTCCTCAGTTCATCTCATTTATCTATGATAGGAAAAAACACTTTGCAGTGTCCTTCCGGTTTATAATGACTGTTAGGGTGTGCATCCATTCTTGCCCCCTCAGTAAAGGGGGCTGGGGCCTACATCCCCAAAAATGGCTCATTACTCTATCTGTGCTGGTGTGATCCACCAGCCTTAGTCTAATGGCCCTGTCCCATGCCACACATGCCTAGTCCAGTCCATATCGTACAGTCATTGTCCGCAGTCAAAAAGGGAAAAGTGATTGAGCAACAATGGCCTATAGAAACGAAACACTACAAGAAAAGGAAATTCAGAGGAAACACATTCTCTTATTTTATAGCCAAATTATGGAACTCAGCACCGAAGGAAATAAGAGTGATGGAAGACCACCTAATTTTCAGAAAATACTGAAAACATGGCTATTCAACTCAACGAAACAAGAATAAAAAAACGTGCACCTCCACAAACCATATAAGTAAGCATGGGGCAATATGGATGGAGGAACCAAAAATAAAACAACCACACACCCATAGCCAAACTGAAAACAATGAACCACCCCCTCATCTTTTTCGCACTCACATACCTCTCACGTATTGCACACATCCAAAGGGGCCAGTAAAACTACACTAAAAAAACATGCAAATCACACACACACCGCTAACCACACCACAAGATCAAACAGGTGCACACAACAAACAATCCAGAAATCTGACATGCACAGACTCCAGTTTGTCTTGGTTCTGCAAGCATTAACAGAGAGCACAACTTCTATCCTATCCCTCTTCACTCACTAACCAACCCCACACACTTATCTTACAGAGGCACGTGAGCACCTGGCGTCCATGCAAATGGCAGCAAAATGCAGTATAAATCATCATAACCCAACATAACCTCCAAGTAAAGCTCAGGGCTTTCAACAGATTATGTGCAGGCAAATATTGTTTTCGCACTTGAATGTTACAATGCTTGAATATATTGAGTAGTTCAGGATAGGTCTCCAGATCACGCCTGACATTTTATTACCAACATTATAAACACAACCCCTTGTAGGGACTTTTCATCAAAATTAATTGCACATGTGATTTAATCAGTGATGTCATCAATGACATTTGTGATGTCATCTTTGATGTCCTAGGTGTTAGGCTTAGCAGTGCAAGTTGGTGGGGCGAGTTATAGTTGCTTTGCTTATCATAACTGGTCAATGTCTGAGGTTTTTTGGTTTTACTTGTAACCATAACGTTCCTTTAACACAGTTTTTTCAGTGAATTTGATAGGTTTTTTATTAGTGCAACTTAACTATAATGTCTGTTTAACAACGTTTTTTTAGTTAATTTCATGGGTTTTTAGCAGTGCATTCTATTTTCCCACAACTTACTAATATAATATTTACCCCAATAAAGCAACATTTGTGTCCAATTTACAACGTTTCACCTTAAAACCTTGACTTTTTGGAAATGTTTCCACTGTTTTTGCATCCTTTGAGGTCCGTGAACATCTGACATCATCACGTACCTTCCGGACAAGCAAGGTAACCATGCGCTTGTGCGCGGCTTGATGAGGTGCCGGGATCATGTCTGCACTTCACGATCGGGTCTGTGCTTTGAGGACAGTTCAGAACTGCATTTTCTACTGATCTAGGAACCTTTAAGCTCCAAATGTACCCTTGCACAGCTCCTACACCTATACTTACTCATTATCGTTTAACAATCTAGTACAAATCACATACCTAGAGGAATATTAGCAAAACTGCTATTCATCTAAAAAATGGCATCAGCTATTGCCATTGCTCCACCCCAAGAACCACCACCACCAGCTGGAGGACCTACACAATACAAACAGTGCAGTACTTCCAAAGAGAATGAAGAGGACCAAGAAGATGAGGTAGAGAAAGTGCCTACCTCTAGCATCCAGAGAGAATCATGGGTGTGGCAGTTCTTTACCACTGTTGGGAATGTCCTAAAGGCTAAAGCTACCAAATTGAAATGCACTGAGTGTACTCAGTCGCTGACTACCTGGACAGTAATCCTACAGGACCACCTCCATGCACCGCCATGCACCGCCACACCAAATCCAACACCGAAAGGTTGTTTCAAGTAGTAAGTAGGCTGTCTTCCTCCACCTCATCCTCCTCAACAAATAATGCAACCACAAAGCCTTCTTTTTTGGGACACAAAATCCCACAAGCTACCTTGCAAGCAATATAATAGGCTGTTGATCCATGTCCTTCGAAGACAACAGCCTCTGTATATATTGCAACACAGCACTCTGCAGGGGGGAAGCAATTTCAAAGTGCTTTTGAAGCTATAATCAAGGAGCATGGGAAGCACTGCCACTACCATAGAAGTAACACACTCGCAACATCTTCCACTGTCCACCCGCCCCTTCATTTTAGTGCTTGGTGCCTCTTCCCTCTTTTCTCTCCCCACCTTATGTTCTAACCTCTCCTACAACAACAACCAAAATACATTAAAAAACAACAAAAGAAAGGTTAATTTAGTAACCACTTTTCACAGTTAAAAGTACATAGACTCAATAAGATTTTCAAACATTTCCACTAGCATTTTGTGTTATGCTAATGGGAATAATGTGGCGTTCAACCCCAGTTCCAGGGATTGGAACGGGGATAACAGCCCGGCAGCCCAAGTTATCAGCCCAAGCGATGCAAGGGTGGATAATGAGGGCTCCGGATTGTTATCCCCCATTCCAGCCCTTGCAATGGGCGATGAAGGCCATTAGCACCCCGGGTTCCCAAAGTGGGAAGCCGCAATGCTAAAAATAAATAAAGGATTTTACTTCCTACACAGTGGCATCCCGCTGTAGGAAGGAAAGTCCTTTTCCAAGATGGCCACCATGGAGAGAGAAAGTGGGGATCCATACAGAGCCCCTCTTCCCTTTCCATTGCAGCCTGCAGAAGGAGAAGAGGGAACCCTATGACCACATTGCCACAAACACATTTTTTTCCCTTTCAAACCTATCCCACTTTTGAACAACTTTACCAAATAGCCGGTCCCAGGTAGACATGGCCACTTTAACCCCATGTGTAGTCCCTCGTGGTCATGGCCAGTAGCCAGATTGTCCGAGTCATTACCTTATGCCATGACCCAGACAATCTGGCCACCTACATCATGACACTTGTCAAAAAATAAAACACAGGCATAATTGCAAAATCATGCTTTAAGGTCCTTGCCAATGCTCCTTACATGAGTTTGCTGGAAATCCACCTATGTTTATTTTTTCAAAAGTGTCAAAATGTATGTACATACAATAGTCATAAGCCCCGATTTGACAAAATCCATCCAGACTGTAAACAAACATTGAAGGTTGGGTCTAAAATCTTTCTGAAAACCTTTGTCCACATTCGTCAAATGGCAACAACGTTATAAGCCATTGAAAAATGTTGAGAGCCCCCCTCAAATGTAGCCCCCTCTTAACAAAATCCCACCAAACTTTACAAAAACATTTATATCTAGATCTAAGATCTTTTTGCAAACTTTTGTGTAGATTCTTCAAATGGCACCACATTTGTAAGCCTTTGCATTATTTTGGAACCACCCTCTAATATTACCCCCTCTTGATGGATTCCCACCAAACTTGCAAAAACATTTATATCTAGATACAAATTTGTGTTGCTAACTTTTGTGCAGATATATCAAATGGAACCACATTTACAAGCATTTACAATATTTTGGATGCCCCCTCTAATGCTGTTCCCTCTTGACAAAAAAAGCTCCACACATTCAGAATCAAGACCTGAGCAACATTTTTTTTCCATTGCATCTACAGAAAAAAACTGAAATTTTGAGACCCGCCCTACAACTTTGCCCCCCCTTGATGAATCCTCGCCTAACTTCCCAGAACAATTCTGTTGGGACCATATAATTTGTATGTAAAGGACTAAGAACTAACACCCAGGACATCGAAGATGACATCACAAATATAATTGATGACATCATTGATGACATCACATGTCTAGCCCCTTCTTTTTTGTTCACTGCCATGTCTAGGCCAGGTGGGTTTATTTACTGACAGTCAGAAACTTAACTTTTAAAAGGTATTACATTTATAGATATTGCTATTCTCACATGTTCTTACACTATGTACCTTAGAATTTAATCACATCTTATGATGTACATATATAGGGGAAGAAGCAGGCCTGAAACACAGCAATCATTTTTGTGCGTGAATACAATCATGTAGATTATATACAATTGCTAATGATACTGCCTCTTGTTTACTTACTTTATTCTCCATATATAAGCCCCATATTTGTATGCATTGTAGTCCATTTTTGTTTTGTGTGTATTAGCAGAAATATGTAGTAAGTGATGCATTATTAGCTACTTAGTACATGTTTCACAGTACGGAAAAGTCTGATACAGAAGCATTCACCGTTTTATTATAGAACTTTGGAAAATTACATATATAACACCTCTATGGTGTATGCTGCAGCCAATACCTACATATCTGTATGAGTAGGTTCCTGTACTAGAAAGAACACTGCAATGGAATGTTCTTTAGAACACTACATTGTGTGATGAAGGATGTAGTTTATTACACATCTCCAGATAATCCCTGATACTTTTTTGCCAACATTACATTCACAACCCCTTGTATGAAAAGTAAATGCACATGTTATGTCATCAGTGATGTCATCAATTATATTTGTGATGTCATCTTTGATGACCTGGTTCTTAGTCTTAGCAGTGCACGGTGGTGGTGCAAGTTATGGTTGCTTAGCTTACCATAACTGACGAATTTCAGGGGTTTTTCGATTTTACTTTTTTACTATTTTAATGTTTAATTTAAATGTTTAATGGAGACACAATTTGAAAAACTATACCCCCTTTACAATGTTTGAAGAAGGTGTTAAGTAATTCCTTTTGTTTGATGAATGCGAGCCCCCAATCTCTTCATGCTACAAGACACCAAACTGCGTACGATGGCCCTGCCACCCACGTATGTGCAGCCATCGCGCACACAATCTGCAATCGTACACTGCTGCTTAGTAAGACACTGCACATATAAATAGTACATACAACCTGTAAATTTACATTTATGTATTTTGTCATCTCTGCATTCATTGCAGCATGTGTACGGTACCATCATCTCTCCATGTACGTTATACCATCTTCAACACAACCAGAATAGTGACATTCAGAAATGGACGGTGAAGTAAAAACACGCTGCCAGAATTTTATTTTTGTAGCTGGAAAGCGAAACGTAACATAACTCTCTGTCAACAGGAGAAATGCTCATTGTAAACCAGCCTTGAGTGGGATGCATGGTTTGCTCCACTGGCAGACATTGTATGAAATGTTACCAAAAAAATTAATGATAACGTACAATATAGTTGCTGTGCACATGTTCCGCAAAGTTAGTCTGCAGTTGTTCAATACGCCGCACAGAGCAATTTCCCATCCACACAGTATAAACATGGAATTTGCAGAAGTTATATAAGTACAGCTTCATGATACATGTGCAGTGGGATTAAAATTTAGTAGTATAAAGTTCTGTATGCATAATTATGAAGTTACCAGACCGTAGACTTTGTCCGTGTGCACTGTATGGGGATTCGTAACAGCAGCTGTCACGCTGTGTTACAGTGCCATGTCTCCACCATTTTACGTAGATGGCAGATATGAGTATCCTTCTCCATACCATGCAACTGTATACATAAAGTACAACTCTGAAAGTGAACGCTCCTCGTGCACTGACACAGCACACCATATGCTCAATCGTGTGCTGCTAGATTACCTGTATTGTCCTTACAATGACCTTTCAAATACTTAAGAGTTGTACGCACCTTCATTATATTAAAATTAATAATGTCCACAGATCCATATAGCAATCGACTAGCACACAAACAATGACAGGTAATATTGAAATGTTGCATGTTTCGGCAAAACAGCTGCTGCATAGTCCTGCAATTTGAGGGGATCCCAATGAAGATTTTTTTTTTTACGTTTCTTTGGACACACACAGAGAGATGACACTCACTGCTACTGACATCTTTTGTGAAAAGCAAACACATAAAAGCAGCGTGTGTTGGCAACGTTTGAAAGACGATTCACATGTGTGTAGCCGTAACGGGGAGTGGCACCTACAAAACAGAGAGCAAGGCAGTGGTGAACATATGACGCTACTCAATAACACACAGTAGATCCTCCCAAAGGTCCATAACTTGGTAATCTAGTGCCCGTTTACGACACACTTCCCACAGACCCGTGTCCTTTACACTGGCACTGATAACGGCTACTTAAATGTATTCTTATTCCTGTTTGTTTGCAGATATCTTGCACCTTACTGCCCGTGCCACGCATTTCACATGCCAAGAGACTGGTGTTGGAGCAATCACTGCGAGATTACCATAAGCGGTGGGTTTTCGCTCATTCTTATCTGGGATGACCACTATGGACCTCTATGTCCATTTGCGTTTCCAGCAATAAGAAGCAACCTGCAAACCTTTATTATGTAAGGCATCACAGAGACAACAGCTGGCACCTTTCATAAATTATTAAGAAAATGTGTTCTCCCACATGAACCACCAAGAAACATTTTCTACTTTGCCAGATGACAAAAGAAGTACAGAAAAGCACAGACAGCATTCTCCGCTGGAATTTATCTGCAAAATGAAAAAAGTGGTGGTTGCAGGTGTCTTACACTTTCTTGTGAACATTGTGTGAAAAACAAAACCGCTTGCAACAGTACATGGTGTTGTCCGTAAATGATTCCATGTTCTCTGAGCAACCACTGCATACAAGAACACTGCAACCGTACCCTCTGTGTGTGCATGCCTGCTTTAGCTTCTGTTTATGTTGCTGGTTTGCGTACCTTGCTTCTCGCATGACAGGTTGGGCAATTCTGGGCACGCATGTTATGAAAATAACTGCAGTGCACGGTTTGAGCAACTACTGTCAACAACTAATGTCAGCTATGAAGTTGAGTGTGGGGATCTTGTGGCGCGGCCACACGTAAAGTTAGTGCAAGCGATGCACACATAACAATAGCACAGAATGGCAACGCCAACTACGTTGTTTGCGCATCTCAAAAAGTACACAAAAGAAAGCTGATAGTACAATACTTGCCAACCCTACCATTCATGCGGTAGGCTACCGTATTTCAAGCAGTCCTACTGCCTATGGATTTTGCTGTCCAAACCTACCCATTTATGGCTGCAGCAGGCCTGGCTGCCTGAGGCCCAGTGGGGGCAAAGAACAGCATCCTCCAGTGTATGGTGGGCATGTTAAATGGCCCATTAATTTGTTAGATGTGCTGCTTACCCTTGCATGTCCCGTGAAACAGACACACCATCTCTGCACTGAACACCATGAGGTAAAGTGTCAACTTTATGCCTGCGCTTTGTAGAGTTGGAGAAAGGGTTTCACTGTAAGTGTGACAGTCACTAGTCAGTCTGAAAAATGGCATAGCTGTTGGTGCTTGGTTTCTCCCAGACAACTAAATCTAAGGACAACTAAATAAACAGCAGAATCTTCAGTTGGTTGTTTAATTTTACTACATTGAAAAAGAGAAACAGAGGTTTTAGGGAGTACCGTAGACTTTAGAATTTGGCTGCTGAGTTGTGTACGAAGTGTGGCACCCTATTATGTGTTCTATACATTCCAGGGAAATGGTGTACATAACAAACAAGATTGACCAATGCCCTAAAAGGTGCCAGTGGCATGCAAGGAGGCAAATCCTACATAACATGGTACAGTAACGTAAGACATATGGATGCGTTTTGTGTTTGGGTTGTTGTGAATGTGCACATTAGTGGGTAGATTTGTTACGCTCACCTGGACCCCACAGGGGTGTCGATCGGACCCGGACAGCTGCGATCTCTGTCAACGTGATGCGTAGTGCAGAGATGACTGTCTGGACTGGCCTGCCTAGTCTTGTCTGCTAGACCCGAAGAAGTATTTTCCTTATGTTTGTAAAAGATGAGCTCTCCATCCTGCGTGTCTTGCAGGGGCGCGTAGATACCAGTTACTTCACTGGCTTGAAGGCGTTGGGAGAGTTCCGGTAAGCTTTGACTCTGAAGTCCCAGGCGGGATTGGTAAGTATCAAGTTCAAAGAGTTCAATGTGCCCGATGTTCACTCTTGTCCCCTTCCTTCCTTAAGTTGCAACTGAGTTTGTGTGAAGAAGGTCTCGTAGCTGCTGCTGGCATTCAGGTAAGAGTCTGTGTTACCCAACACTGTCCGGTAACTATGGCATGCGTTAACGTGTTGTTTTTCTCCCTCTTTACAGATGCAGCATATGAAGATATGGAGAATAATACCGCTGGTGGTAAATCAGGTAAGTCTATGGTGGTAAGAGGTATTTGTTGATTCCCTTGGCTCACCTTGTTATTCTTGTGCCCCTAGGTGCCGGAGTACAGCGAAGAAATGATGGAGACAGTGCCGGATCGAAAGATGCTGTGAGAACTGGTGAGTATGGTGCCGTGCTGGAGCTGGCGAAGCGACGCGTGCAGGATTGATGTACTTTCCAGGTCGGGAGATGAAATGGATCCGGAATCAGGTGAGGAATTTGAAATACGTTTGTTTTCTAACCTTGTCCTTTTCTTCCTCTTTATTCTAGGAGCTCCGGATTCGAGGCGGGCGTGGCAGAAGACTGGATGCTGGCTGCAGGCACGCGGGCGTGGCAGAAGACTGGATGCTGGCTGCAGGCATGGTAAGAGTCACGCTGCTGGATGCAGAATAACACGAAGCATGTGCTGCTGTTCGGGCGTGGTTTAAATAGCCTCCAAAGTAGTCCCAGGAAAGAAGTTCCCCAGGACCACACCCGAGTAAAAAATGGTCCCTGTAGTAAAATAGTCCCATCCAGGCCTCACGTTGGCTTGGATTTATTTGCAGCATGGTCTGCATGAGGTAAGTAATGTCTATGAGCCTGGCGCCTGTGGCGCCAGGACTCATTTTTATTATTAGCCTGGTGCCTACAGTGCCAGGACTGAACCCAGAAAGCCCCTAGCTGGGGCTGCTGGGGTTTTTGTAAATGTCTGGATGCCTGCTCCCGGGGATGATGGGCTTGATCCGGATGCCCGGGGGTAGGCATCATGACACGATTAGTGTACTATAGTGCATTGAATGTGTCCAGTTAATACAGGCTTAGGCAAAGAGGGTATTCAGCGGAGAGGTTGTCCATTTTGCAGAAGTAAAGTAATACAAAGTGCCTATGGGGTAGGTGGCTGTGCAATGTGTCAGATTTGTGGTAAGTGGATAGATGTTTCTATGTATGCTTTTACTGTGTTGTGGTAGTTGTAGCCAGGGTCTACAATAGGGAGTGCATGGCTGGAGCCTGTACACTGTACAGTGTGTAGTGAAACATATAGGCCAGGGGTACAAGCAGCACAGTGTAATACAGCTCTACATTGAACATTGTGGCATTCGTATGTGGATTGCAGATTATGAAGTATGATACCAATAATGTCATATTTGCTGTTTCTATTGTGGAGGTTCTGTGCAGTTTTTTTGTGTATGGGATGTGAAATGTTGTAGTAATCGTTGCTTCATTATCTTTAGAAAAAGAGAACATAATATGCCAGAGCAGGAATGTCACCATTTTGCAGTTCATTACATTGCAGGCATTTTTACACTTTGTGGACCCTCATAATGAGTACTTCATAACTACTATGCTTTAAAGAAGTGTACTGTGCAATGTGTGCAGTTCCTGTGTTTCTTTGCATAGTCATTAGTTCTGTGGGAAAAAAAAACGTCCACGCTGGATTAAAAATAAATAAATAATCCAAATGTATTTGCTGTTACATCGCACAGTCAATTACAGTAACGTTTGCACTCATTATAGCAAGTGCTCCATTCACTAAACCTTGCTCTACGTCAAGGTTACGCTTTAGCATTACTTTACAGTTCACACATAATGTTAACATTTTCTCCAAACCAGCTGTGTTAAAGATAGAGTTTACTAAGGTATATAGTAGTGCTATGGCTTGTTGACACATAGGTATTGTCATACCGTGAACATCCAGTTTGTCTGTGGAGTGAATTTCCACTAGTGGTTGCATTTCTTTTTTCAGCATTGTTGCATTGAATTGTGCACAACTTGCTAGAGCTGGCATTAAGGACATACAGTTGCCATTTGTGTAAGCTAATTGTTCCATGAAATCAGTAGCACATGTGTTATGCCCCTACAGCTCATGGATGTGTCTGGTATTTACTGTAGACTGCACTTCCTTTGATAGTACACCAATGCACATGTTTTTTAAAATGTTGGTGTAGGTGAGGTCTGCAGACTGACGCATGTTTTCAGATAGTTCTCTGTATTCGAAATGTTGCCAGAGATTTACATTCCCGATGATTCCGAGAGATTTAAGGCACAGTTTGTGTCCTAAGGTAAAGATAGGCTCACCTTTCACTGGTGTTAATTGAAGGAGATCTCTGAAAATAATAATATGTTTTCCTCCGAAGAGTTCTTCGTAGTCTGTTTTGAGGACCTCTTGCAATTTGAAGTGAATCAAAGCTAACATTAGGTTGGAAGCCATGCTCACCTCATCTATTAGGAGCATTTTCATTTGTTTCAAAACTCTGCGTAGCTGTATAGCAACTTCTGATGAACGTTTGTAGTAATCTAATTTGTTTTGGTGTTCTACTGGAAGCAGTAGCAATCATTATAAAGTGGCAACACCTATGTTGTAGGCCGCTAAACCTGTGAGGCGTGACAGCAGATGAAAGGTTGTTGTTTGTTAATTGTTGGAGGAATTTACTGATGATTTTTTATTGAGAATGTTTTTCCTGAACCAGCTTCACCACTTTCATATAGCATTACAAGTTGGTAGTTTTCACAGGCACAAGTTTTAGTTTCGTGCTGGATACCATGTTCAATTTCTTTACTTACTTCTAGAAAAATGGTACGATGCTCATTGTATAGTTGGGATTTAAGTACAGCTAACTCTTCTGCAGATTGATCATACTGACAGATGGTGGTCTTTACTTCTATCATGTCTAATTCTGCCTCATTTGCTATGAGTGGCTGTCCAAGTGGTTCTTGGCTTCCTGTCACAGAATATTCACTGCTCTCAAGAGTGTTTACCTTTACTTGTATTTGAAGTTCTTCTTCTTGCTTGTGTTCATTGTCCAATATTGGTTTGTACCGTGTATACTTTATAACTCTTATGGTACTTTCACTTGCATTGAAAGCATCTTAATAGGAGGCGTGGGTGGCTAATAACTCTTCTTCATTTCTCTATGGTTTGAAATGTTGCAGTAGAGCCATGTAGTACAGTTCTTTGCGTTGAGGAGTTTCTAATGATCATTTCATATGATTTCATCAGACTACCTTCACAACTTTCCACTCTGTATCTACCTTTTTTCTCATCTGGTTTATTGTTATTTTTGTGTGAGAAGTGTTGGGCTATCTGGTACAGGAACATGGTTTCTAAAGTAATACTCCTGTTTGGGTAGTATGTGTCTAATAAGTTGTTTTTCAAAATGTCCTGGCTGTTGGTATTGTTTTTGGTTATTGTCTCTATGTCTTCGTATGATTTCAGAGTTCTTTTTCTGGATGCAGCAGGACCAAGACTTAGCCACACTATGTTTTCAGATTTCCCATGTAAGGCGGAGCCGGTTAAATGGTCTGCGGCTTGATAGCTGCTGCATTCTCAATGGGACAGCATTTTTATGCCAAATCTGTACAATTTCTGTGCCAGTGTTTTGTCAGATGATATGTCATATCAAAGGTCTATCAGCTCTGTTTTCTCTGCTTTGTTTAAGTAGGTTGTGACATATCGTGCAACTGCTGTGGAATTGTCTGCATGTACTGTACATCTACATTTGCATTCCATAGGAGGGCAATTATTGCAGTGTAATCATTGATGTACTTAGATGCTTTGGTTCTTTTTATGCAGTATGTGTTCTTAGGCTATTTCCCTTTCATTCTCTGTCGAACTGAAGACATGAAGCTGTTCACTTGGCCTGTTGCTGAAACTGGTCTAGGGAAACCAAAGCGGCATTTGGAGTAGTATTTGCCTGAATTGTGTCTTTGAAACTGCAAAATGTGTGCATGTAGGTCACTATGTGTACTTTCTAAAGGAATTTCACAAGTGACATATTTGTGAATGAACTGCAAAACAGTTGCATCACTGTCTTCACCAAATTTAGGAGCATTTTTAATCCACAAACGCATGTGGATGTGTGGTGCTCCTCTGGCTTGATATTCTTTTCTCCAAAAGAAGTGTTACACTTCTCTGAGGGGAGGAAGTGCTTTATTGCAAAGGAAGTGCAACATGGCAATGAAGCGATTATGGAAGTACTTTGATACATTTACAGGATCTAGAGGGAAAAGTTCTCCTTGTGTTTTCATGTCTACACCTGTTTTGCTTTTGTTTACTATGCGTAGGAAAATGTGCAAGTCTTTCCATGCACATGCTGCACAACATAAAGTGACAAACCAAGTGGGAGGGCCAAGGTTTCCTAGCATGCACTGTACATCTGCGTGCCATCGGTACCAGTACTCTTTCGTACCACCGTACCACGCATGTTTGCCAAGAGATTTGTAATACTTGGCTGTAAAACTTTGTCCTTGTCTTGCACTTTTTGAAGTAGCTGTGTATCAGACATGTTTTGAAAATGGAAACCGGTTTTTGCAATTCCATAACATAGTGTTGCTAGTTCACTTTCAAAAAGGAGGTGAAATATGTATTCCACGTTTTGTTTAAATCTAGGATCTTCTGAATACATTTGTAAAAAGCGGTATTCTGATGCTATTATGTGTGTTCATCTTTCATTGTATGTCCCACCTTTTCCAGTTGGGAAGAGTAGAGGGAAGGCTTGTGCATCTACACTTTTTTCTCTACACTAATTGATGATCCTTTGGCTTGCCACATTTTATATGTTTCTAGTGCATCGTCTATGGTGTCTTTGGAGTGTATCTGGTGAATTGTATAGTGATCTAAAATATTAGAGGCTGCAATAGGATCTAGAAGTTCAAATTGGCCAGTTGTTGAGGAGTCCTGAATTATTTCAGTGGTTTCTCTTAGGTTTCTTTCAATGTTTATTTCTTTGTTGTATTCATTGTTTTCTTGACAGTACTACAAGGCTTTCCTAACTTTGTTTAAGTCCACTCGGTGCTGCCACTTTTTTGTATCATTTGTAGGTTCACCATTTACCAGGATAATCAAAGATTCTTCATTTGATATGATGTGATATGATATTTTATTTATATCAGGCTCGTACACAAGTGTTTCAGAGCTCGACAAGGCAAGGGAGGGAAACATGCGAGAACAAAACGATCTTACTAGGCCCAGTGACATAGAGAACGTGCGAGTGCATGGGAAAGGGAAAGGGGAAAAGTGCATGGAAGGGGGAGAGTGGAAAGGGCTTAGCAGAGAAGAACAAATAAATAATAATACATAAAAATGCATAGATAATAGAGGCAGTAAACAGTGGTAGTGCAGTCAGAAAGTGCTGTGTTTAAGGCAGTAGACTGGGTAAGTCTGATAAGTGAAGAAAAAAAAGAAAAATGGGGGTGTGGGGAACTGTATGGGTACAGATACAGTCCCCAGTGCAAGAAGTGGCCAAGAGGCAGTGCCTGGGCCCAGGGGACAGAGGGTGTCCAGGTGCACGGTGCCAAGAGAGCAGTTCAGCAGGGGAGAGGGAGAGTGAAAGTGGAAGCAAAGAGGAAGGTCTTGAGGAGCTTCCAGAGCAAGAGATGGTTCTCCTCAAGTTTTAGAGTGGCTGGGAGGCTGTTTCAGAGGGAGGCCCCAGACAGAGACAGAGATCTACCCCAACTTGTTTCTTTAAAAAACGACTGACCCTGAGGGAGTTAGAAGTAGGGGAGTGAAGAGCTCGAGAGGGGAGGTATTTGCAAAGGGATAGCTAAAGGTATTTTGGATGCAGCCCCCAGAAAGCCTTGTGGACAATGCAGGGGGTTTTGAATTTAATCCTAGCGTCCACTGGGAGCCAGTGGAAAGATTTCAGAGCTGGAGAGATACGATCCCAGGGCTTGAGGCCAAGGACAAGTCTTGCAGTCCTGTTCTGGATTAGTTGCAGAGGGCAGAGAGTAGAGGCAGGTAGATTTAAAAAGAGGCTGTTACAATAGTCCAGCCTAGAGAGAACCAGAGCTTGTAGACAGTGAGCTTCTGGGGGAAGGAGAGGAAAGGCAGAGAACCTCTGAGGAGGTGCAGAAGGGAATTGGGAAGGAAAGTGTGGGTCAAAAATGACCACGAGGTTTTTAGCCTCGTAGGTGGTGGTAGGAGGCGGGCCAAGGGAGGCCGACCAGAGAGTGAGGGGAAAGGATGGTGAGGTTGTGCCGATAAGGAGGATCTCTGTCTTGCTGGCATTTAGACAGAGATCATTGGTGGCACACCAATCTTGAATGGCAGTTAGTCAATCAGAGATGAGAGAGGGAAAGGAGGTGGCAGAGGAAAGCCAGAAAATGAGTCGAGTATCATCAGTGTAGCACTGGAAGTTTGAGCAGAAAATGACAATGCAGTGGGCGAGAGTTGCCAGTTATTGGTTAAAAAGCCAGGGCGAGAGGTTAGACCCCTGCGAACGCGAAAGGTAGAGAGGAAGATAGAAGATAGGAAGGAACCAAGTTGGACCTGGGAGGGCCGAACAGAGAGGAAAGAGGTCAGCCAGGCCAGAGCCTGATCAGTGATACCCAGGTTATCACGGAGAAGGTTGAGCAGGATGGTATGGTTGACCGTGTCGAAGGCAGACGTGAGATGGAATAGGATGAGGACAGAGGGAATGTTAGAGTAAAGGTTGGAGAGCAGATCTTCACAGATGTTCAGGAGAGAAGTTTCTGTACTTCTGGCAGCTCTGAAGCCAGACTGATGGTCATGGAGACAGCCAACAGAATGGGAATGAAGGTTAAGGTGAGAGATGGCCAGCTTTTCTAGGAGTTTGCCCTGAAAGGGAGTAACGGAAAAAGGGCGATAGTTTGCCGGACAAGAGGGATCAGCTGTAGGTTTCTTGAGAAGAGAATGCACAAGGAGTGTTTCAGAGCAGAGGGGAAGGATGCTGAGGCAAAGGAGTGGTGGCCTTTGCACTCGTAGAGTTTCTACATTTTGTTTCAGATATAATGGTAAATAAACAACTTTTACACTAATGCCTCTTAGTAGTTTGGTGGGAGGCAAATTTGCATTTTTTTTTGATGTCGTAATATTGCTTTAATTGAGTGTACTGTTTGGAGTATAATTCTCTCATACAAATTAAGCTGCTGGAGTGCATTTGACAGTGGAAATAATAATACATTATTACTTATCGCCCGTGAAGGCATTTAGTTATTGTCAAGTTTTGCAGGGCAGTATGTGCACAGTATGGAGGTGTTAGTAAGTTCGTATTTGTTTTCAGCTATGAGGTACACAGCTAATTTAAACCATTGGGATTCCTCATTGTGTTCTATTTTGTGCATTATGTCTACAGTTTTGATGCTCTTTTTATAGAAAGTTCTGCAACAACACACACATACTTGGTTTGGCATTTCAGGAGATGTGCATTTGAAGTTTTGTATTTCTTTTTTGTATGTGTGACGTATAAAGTTGACATCTGCAAAGTTATTACTACTGTTGTCTGAAAGTGCAGGAATTTATAAGTGCTCTTTAGTTCCAAAATATTTCCTTTGGATGTGCTCTATTTCTTTGAGTAGTTATTTGGCTGTACCGTGCAGGAGAATATCATTTTATATGTTGCCGTGCTAAACCTTGAGTTTTTGCATAGTACAGTTTGTAAACAAGATTTCTTGCAGTAGAATAGTGTGTCGCTGTTGTGGTGGAAGGTGCTTTTGCAAGTAGGTCCAGAAATACAGGCTAAGGAATGTCGTCGTAGTCCTGTGTATTTGCGAACTGGACAGGAGACAATGGTTTGTAGTTTTTTTCATTTTTCCTTCGTCATTGGCTTTCACATAGTGATTGAGGAACTGCTGAAAAGATTTGATAGAGTATTGCCAAGCGTTACACATTGATGTGCAAGGCCATTTGTAGGTGAGGCGCATTGGTTCGGTGGAATGGAATTTGACATCTAAGTTTGATCGGGATATTTGTGAGAGCAGTGTTCTTTCTTCTATTATGGTATTGTGTACCTTTTCATACCTTTGTCCACTGCTATGTATGGCAATTTGGTTTGTTTCATCTTGTTTGTATGATTCTTCATTGAAGTATGGCTCTGTGCTGGTGGTGTGACTCCACTCACCTGTACAGATGGTGCCAAAGGTATCTATGCTGACATTACGTTTGTTTGGAAGTAGTGGTTGTAGTCTACCAATTAATTTTGTTAGTGGTTTCATTCTGTTTATAATTAATATAAACAATTTCCATTTCAGGACCTTTCTACTGTCTACAAGAGCTTCCAGGATTACTTTTCTGCAGTAAGTTTTAAGGGTTGAGTGTGATTTCTCCCTTTTATTTATAAGGTTCTGAAGGACTCTAAGGTGGGACATTTTTTATAAAATAATTTTTTTGGAATGGTTCCTTGTGGTGACATTACCGTTTGTATGTGTTCTTTTAGCAGTAGTTTGAGATGCACTCTTCTTAGTGCATTTATATTCATTTCTACATTTTGACAGAGGAATTACAGTTTCCTTACTGGTAGGTGATTCCCTTTTCGTTATTGACTGTATTAGCTCTTCTGTTTGAACATTCTGTACAAATTCTGCTAGCCGTGGATCGCTACTTTCTATACTTTTAGGTTGTGCTGATCTATTTCTGTGTTGTTTTTTATGGTGTTGCTGTTTGGTAGGCATTCCGTAGTAGCTGTTGGAGAAAAAAGGAAAGTGTGGGTGTTCAGATTTTGAAATGTCTATGTGTGTAATGTGCTTGAGTGGTTGAATATGAGGGTAGGCATATGAATGGAAGTGTGTCACTGTGTAATGCGCTATACATTTCGGTTGAGAACACTATATTACAACTGGGGGTTAGTATTATGGTGTCATGCTGACAATATACAGTGAGGAATTGTAGAGGTGGCATGAGTAAGAATGAAGCACATACCGGTGGGTTGACGCAATTGTGTAGCTTACAATGCAAGAATACTGCACTATCTTAGTAAGACGTAAAACACTATGATGGTACGGTACTTACTTTGTTGGTTGGTGAGAGTAGGTTCATTCTAGGTTGGAGAATACATTCTTTAAACGTGTAGGGTAATGTCTTGGCAGGAAGAGTTAGTGTGTGTATAAATGGATGCCTTAGTCCACGAATGGGGATTTGAGAACATCAGCATGTTTGGGAAGCAGGTAAGTGGGATATTTGTAAGTGGGTTGTATGACGTGCTCTTTGACAAGTGTGTGCATTGGTGTAGGACTATTTATTTTGAAAATGGATTACTTCAAATTGTAGAATGGTGAGAAAAACGTTCGGAAAGATGTACAGATTGCAGAGGAGAATGTTTTTGTATGTGACATTACATTTACTTTTCTAAATATATATGCTTGCTACAGAGTAGAGCAATTGTTTCAGTTCTTTCATTTATTTATGCACATTTATGAATGGTACTGTTGTAACTGCATACATACAATTTTTTGTTTTTTAAGTAATGTTGTAATCTACGAAGTGTTCACGGTAAGTGGCAGGAAACCTGTTGTTATGCATGGAATGTATGCACTTGGATTAGTTTGGTCGGATATATTCACTGATCGTTTTCAGTGCGATTTTTACACATTTCTTAGGAGGTGCATTATTGGGGAAAATATCGTAAAATTGATTGAAAGAAAGAAGAGAGTACCTGTTTGAACATTACAATGGCTGCTGTGTGTAAATACCACCTTTGCAAGCATGTACCACTGTAGGTGGCATTTGATGGTAGGTGATGAGAGAAATGACAGTATGCTTTTGGAGTACGTTCTGGCAGTTCAGTGCCAGGTACCATGTTGTGAGGCACTTATTACACAGTTGCAAATGTACTGTACACAAAGTATTGATACATGCAGGTTATGGTGATGGATAGCGATATGAATGAATCAGGATGCAGAAATTACTTTCCAGTGGAGGTGCTTTTGATTCACAGGACACTTGTACTATGAGAGCCCGATTCTCATCTTGGCGCAGTGAGCGTGCTAAATAGCACAACTCACTGCACCATTTCTTGATGCCCAGGCACCACTGCTATTCTCATGTGCGCCTGGGCGTCTCCGCAAAGCACGACAGTGTTTTTGCTGTAATCCGCCTGTTTCCAATGGAAACAGGCGGATTGCAGAATCTCGGCAGCATTTTCGTTAAATAATGAGGGAATTGTTATTTAACAAAAATGCTGCCGATACACCAAAGTGAGCAGCTTCAACATTGCAGGATGTTGAAGCTGCTTACTTTGATGTATAGGAAAGTGTTCATATACACCCGTGTGGTGTATATGAACACTTTCATTTAAAGCGAGCAGCTTCAACGTTGCATGCTGCAATGCTGAAGCTGCTGGCTTTGGTGTAAATGAAAGTGTTCCTATAGACCCGTGCGGTGTACATGAACACTTTCATTTACACCAAAGCCAGCAGCTTCAACGTTGCAGAATGTAACGTTGAAGCTGCTCGCATTGGTTTAAATAAAAGTGTTCCTATACACCTGTGTGGTGTATATGAACACTTTCATTTAAAGCAAGAAGCGTTCATATACACCCGTGCAGTGTATATGAACACTTTCATTTACACCAAAGCGAGCAGCTTCAACATTGCCAGATGCAAAGTTGAAGCTGCTCGGTTTGGTGTAAATGAAAGTATTCACATAAACTTGTGTGTTGTATATGAACACTTTCATGTACACCAAAGCAAGCAGCTTCAACGTTGCTGCAATGTTGAAGCTGCTTGCTTTGGTCTACATGAAAGTGTCCATATACAACATGGGTGTATATGGACACTTCCATTTACACCAAACAAGGCTTCTTGTGGCACTCTTCCAGTTTAACGGCACCGAAAGGGTATTGTATATGTGCGCTAGTTTAGTGCACATATTAAACTGGAGGAGTGCCACAAAAATAGGCTTCTAAAAAGCCAGTTTACAAATGTGTCTGTTGCTAGGTTAGTTTCCAACCCATCCTAGCAACCGCCACATGTGTTCTGAAAGTTGCGCATTCCTTCCGACTTTGGAAGAATGCACCAGCTTCAGAATAGGTCTTAAGTACCGAAAAGGTTGTTAACCCTTTTAACTTCCTTTTCGGTACTTAACACTTTGATGAGAATCGGGGCCTGAGTGTTTAAATGTTAGTATGGAGTGTTCAACAGAGATGACAGTGTTAGATGTAGAGGTCTTGGATGTGATTGGTGGATGCGTGTGTAACTGTTTATCAGTAGCCAATGAGTGAGTTCTGCAAAAAGTGTTCTGGAAAGGGAAGACGGACTGCCCCATCATTACTGGGGCGCGCCACTCATGGTAGTTGGGGAAGTGCATGTGCTACATGCTGTACTTCTCAATATACTTGGCATGTAAAATGGGACTGCTCATTATCCAATCAGGTGTTGAGGTTGTGCTTACCAGGAAGAGGTGATCATACTTTTTTCAATTGCTGTGTGTGTACCCTGACGATGGCAGAGTTGCAGAGAGTGAGAGTGCTCATCGTTGGTTATATGTTTGGGGGTCACCTGCACACGTATGTGCGGGGTAGCAGCGTTAGTGTCCAGGGAGTGCAAACTTTGTGGCGCAGTGTGGCTATACCAAGTTTGGAATGTGTCCTTGCAGAGTGCAGAGATGTGGCCACTAGGAGTTCTGTTGATATACTAGTTCTGCATTGTGGAGCACTGCATGTGGCTTTTTGCACTGCTGCAAGTTTACTCAGTGAACTGAAGGAGGTGCTAAAAGCAGTGATGCTAATTTTTCCCACTGCAACAGTGATTTTTTCATGCATACCACCACGACCAGTGTGGAACAATCCGGATGTACTTTCTTCCGAGGTAGAGCAGAAAGATGTCTTGTCAATGGCAGCATGTCTACTTTTCTGTTTGATGCTGGGATTTTCTTCTGTGCTCATGAGAACCTTTGTGCTTTGTGCTTGCACTGTGAGGTTTTTCACTGGAGGTGATTTTTTTGTCCCCCATTGAAAATGCTATTGTGTTCCAGAATCTAAAAGAAACTTTGTAGAAGTTTGTGTAATAATGTAAGGAAGAGAAGAAGAGACCAATCCCCCAAAAAATAATTAAAAAAACCTTTTCACAACTACCAATAAAGAAGGGATCCCCTACCCTGCATATAATGTGTTTCTGCACACGCGCACTAAGGATAATATGTTCACGGACACCACAGCATTTGAAGGTGCGCACATGCCACATGCAGGTCTTTTGAAGGTAGCTGACATGGAAATGAGACTGTGCAGGCATGGGCATTGGTCAATCAGGTTTCCTGGTTGTGGTGTGTAAGGACAAATAGTGCCAGAAGGTGTGTTTGCATATAGGAGTGCCCATGGCTATGGTTAAGGCTGTGCTGGCATTCAGGAGGCAGAGCGTATGGGTTTTGGGCGACTCCTGGATCCATTGGCTGAACGTGTATGCAGAATGCTGTGGAGTGGCTGCACACCTTGGGTTCCATAATGTGGATGTCCACTGGTATGGAGTACGTGGGATAAAGTGGCAGCATGTCGGTCCTCTTTGTTCCACTTTAGTAATGCTCGATCATCCCGACATTATTATTATTCATTGTGGAGGGAACAGTTTAGGACATGTTACCGGCATCTCACTGCAGTTGCAATGAAGGCAACAATTTTACAAGTCATGGAAATGTTTCCAAAGTTACGCTTAATTTTTTCTCACATTTTTAGAGACAGATGTGGCTGCGTTCTTCCTCATTTGGGCCACAAATGGAGAAAGTGAAATGCAATGTGAACAAGGCTTTTTGCGCCTCTTTGCGAGACATTGGAATGTTCTCCTTTCACAATGAAAACATTACGTTTCGTAGTCCATCACACTCATGCTGGCAATGAGTTGTTTCTGCATAATATCCAGAATGCAGTGCAGTGCAGTGCTGCGCTTCTTGCAAGCCTAGCAAGCATTTCCCCAGTGGGTGTTCACCACTTCAACCTTTTCAAGCACAAACAGCACAAAAAGGCTCTATTCAGAGCCACCACTTCCTTTTGGGAAGGCGTGCAATGTTTGTGATTGAGCCACACCTCACATTTTGTACCGCGCTGTCTGCTGAGCTTATAGGCTGCGGGCTGCGAGCATGCTTTTGTTGAAATTTTATTTTTGAACTGTAAAAGGTGGCTTTGAAAAGAGCCTTTTTTATTCCCCTTTCTCCAATTCTTCTAACACACGACACAGAAGGAAAGGAAGGGAATGGAGGTTAGGGAAAGGGCACCAACCACAGGGATAAGAAAGGGAGAGTGGAAAGAGAAAGATGTTGGATGGGCCTTACTTAGGTAGGGGGCACTGCTTGCCATATTCCCGGACCGAAGCCTCAAAAGCACTTCCAAGTTGCTCTCCCCTGCAGAGTACCGCATCACAGTACATGCACAATACAGTGACCTTGGAAAGGTATGGGTCTGCTGCAGTGCGTATGACCTGCAAGGCTGATTTAAGGATGCGCTGCCCCATTGGAGTGTCCATAGTGGTAGCAGGAGCAGATGTGGATGATTCTGTAGAGGAAATTAACGTACTGCCTTGCTCGAAGGGGACAACCCTCCAAACTGCTGCTTTGTGGTTTGATTTCAGGTGCCGCCGCCTGGAGGTGGTGTCATAGCTGTACAAGCCAGGTTTTCCGTGACTGAGTACTATGTTACACTGAGTGCATTTCAACTGGTTAGCATGAGACTTGGGCATGCCTTCTACGGTTGTAAATAGTTTCCACACCCATGACTCTCACTGGGAGCAGGCAATGGGGATTTCCTCTACTTTATTCTCCTCCTCCTCTTGATCTCCATCTACATTGCCACACCTGTTCCCTTTTCCAGGCACTTCGGAAGGTGGTGATGGTGGTGAGGGTGAGGGTGTGGGTGCTGCTGAACTATAGGCAGAAGCAGCAGCCATGGTTGGCACTAGTTGGAAAGGTAATGCAGCAGAACAGAATTTATCACAAAGCAATTACAGCATGAAGCAATGTGCACTGCTGCTCTGTTCTGGAAAGTCAAATGTTAGCAGGTCCTACACTTAGATGGTATTGTGAATGATAGCATCTGCCACACTTAGATGGAATCATGAGCATCAGCCTGCTTTGCATCTAGATAGAAATGTGAACATTATCAAGTGCCACACTTAGATTGAATTGTGAATGATAGCATGTGCCACACTTAGATGCAATTGTGAACATTAGCCTGCATCACATCTAGATAGAAATGTGAATGTCAGCATTTGCCGCACTTGGGAATAGAATTGGGAATGTTAGCATGTGCCTCACTTAGATAGAAACGTGAACATTAGCCAGAGTCGCATCTAGATAAGACGATGAATGTTAGCAAGTGCCACACTTAGATGGCATTGTGAATGTCAGCATGTGCCACACTACGATGGCATTGTGAATGTCAGCATGTGCCACACTTAGATGGCTTGTGAATGTTAGCATCTGCCACACTTAAGTGCCACGCTTAGATTGAATTATGAATGATAGCATCTGCCACACTTACATGGAATCATGATCATTAGCCTGCGTCACATCTAGATAGAAATGTGAATGTTAGCAAAGGCCAAACTTAGATTGAATTGTGAAAGATAGCATATGCCACACATAGATGGAATCATGAACATTATCCAGAGCCGCATCTAGATAGGATTATGAAGGTTAGAAAGTGTCACACTCAGTTGGAATAATGAATGTGCGCAAGTGCCACACTTAGTTAGAATGAGGAAGGCTACAAGTACCACATTTAGATATAATTGTGACCATTAGCCTCAGCCGGACCCAGACAGCACTGTGAATGATAGCAAGTACCACACTTAAGCAGAATTGCAAGTTTTAGCATGTGCCACACTTTGATAAGGCTGTGAATAATAACCTGTGTCACAACTAGATAGGATTGTGAATGTCGGCCAGTGACACATCTAGATAGAATAGCGATTGTGAGCCAGTGCCATGTATAGACTGCTTTGGGAATACTATCAAGGCCATATTTAGATAGAATTGTGAATACTAGCCTGCTTCACATATAGCCAGGATTTTCGAAGGTGGGCCAGTGCCACATTTAGAGACAGTTGTGAATGTCAGTGGGCGTTATATATATATAAAGGATTGTGAATATTACCCAGTACCGGATCGGGATAGAAATGCAGAAATATTCACATGCCACAGCTAGAAAAAATGCAGAAATTTAGCACATCACTTCTAGATAACGATGCCAATAACTAACCCACTAACCATTTCACCCCTCTGCATACACCTCTCAAACTCTAACCAAACACAACCACAACCTTACAACACAACAAACCGTACAAACTTCACTACAGAAAACAAACCACACATAGACTCGCACAACAGCACACAACGACTACCGACCGGAATGCACCCAAAGCCCAGCAGTGTTAACTGGGCTGAGGGTGCCAATGGCACATCACTGCTCTCTTGCACTTTTCCCACTTGTTCCCACTAACTCACCCATTTTCCTTTTCAGAGCCGCTAGAGTGCCAGTGGACCACTCCAGCGGTGATAGTGTGTGGTACAAATATCCTTTAACATTAACATTAACAAATACAGAATGCTGAGCAGCTGTGGGAAGTGCACTTTTATAGGGCCACTGTGGAGCACTTGCAACTGGTTCGCAGCCGTAAATGTTTCCCAAAAATAGTTAGATGTACAAGGGCTGAGTGTAAGACCTCAGTAAGGGAGCACTTTCATAGTAACAGTGCATAAATTGCCCAAACCAGTACTTTTTCAATGTGCAGGGGACCCGATTGAGTCCAACAAGTAAGAGGCTATCCGCAGCGTGGGTGCGGTTTTCATGTTCACGTCGCTATTATTCTCGATTGGGACACCTTTCCACAGGGTGCATATTGGGCGCACTATTCTGTGCGCATGTGCATTGGTTTACTACAGACACAGTTGGGATCCCCAGACTACTTAAAAGTGCAATACTAGTGCGCCGAATATTTTTCAACAAGCTAGGTGTTTGTAAGGTACGAGTGTTTGTAGAGTACAACAGGTGGGATGTTCAGGTGCTCAAGTACCCGCAGGACGTGGTTGGACGCCCCAACTACTATATGTACATCACACGTTTCTTCACATACGTTGCACTGGGGCAGTGTTATCAGGACACAGAGGAAAAAATACGCATGCGCAAAGTTGTGCCATGCACAAATGTGCACTCATTCAACTAAATACAGCTGGTTCACAAGATGCGAACATACGGCACATAGTGGTCTCCTACAGATGCTTCCATTGTGATTGCGGATAGGGGGGGCAGGTGGGGTGTCCGTAGGACAACTCAATTTTGCTTATTTGCTGTCATCCCAGCACTACTGTGCCACGCAGAGTCATAACAGGATTTTAAAACCAAAGGGAAAAGCACATATAAACTCAACAACAATTTACATATTAACCTTCATTTGTAAACATTCATACATACTTTTCGGAAAGGGAAGGATGACCATAAATGGATACATATACAGGGGATTTGGGGATTTGTACAAGTTGGTCGTGAAGGGAGGAAGGGAATGAGGTCTCATGGAAACGTTTATCATGACACAGAACTTTCGGGGTTGGCGGACTGGTGAAAGTGAGCGTTGCCCAAAAAGGCATTTAGATCTGCACAATGATAGTCAAGAGAAACAACCCCAATTAGGAATAAGGCCAAGACCAAGTGCGGGCGAAGTAAAAAGGGTTTATGTAAAACCAATATAGGGCAAGCAGAGAACTCTGCAAACTGTGAGAGCACTCTGCCAAATGACAGAAAGATATTCATATTGATTACTAAATAACATCATCAGTGAGGTAATCCATATGGGGCACATGAATCGTTGGGATTGGGTGGCATTAGCTAAACTATATACAATGTTTAAGGACGCTGCTCCATGATTGGTGGACGTCCATGTGGTGCCAGTGTGGAGTGGATGGATCAGCTGGGCTCTTCGGGGTGGAGTGCCAAGTCAGGAGCTGTTCACATTGGCGAATGTTGGCTGTGCTAACACTTTGCCCTTATGGCCACACACACACATTCATTGTTATGCACTGCTTCACGTTGTCCTGTAAATCCTACAAAGAGTTAATCTAACATCACAAGAAGAGCAACACATAACCCTAGATGCCTTTAATGTGCATCCTTAAAATGCATCAGTGAAATAGGGGCTGCTTCATAAATCTTAGGTTCTTACTGCAGGGTATGGGTCACGATACCTTTATCATCCTGCTGTGTTAGATCTAGTGGGAGACAGTTTTATAGTATGTTAGTACAAGGATAGACAAACTGCCACCATGGTCGGTTGGAGTTGGCGTGAGCTGAATACCATTGGGTCAGGGGCCACATAACTAGTACATCAAAAGAGTCGGTGGAGCGACGCTCATAATTCTTATAAATAAAGCATTGAGGTACCAAGTGATTTTATGGTGGTATCGCTTTGTTAGGGGGTGTGGTGGAAAGTGAATACTTTGTGCAGGTGCAGCAGGGGGACGGGTGGGCACATCTGTATTATCGTGCATCAGTAAAGCTAGAGCCTTCAATTGCCAGCACAGCCTAAAGAGGGAGGGGGGTGTGGGCTGAGTGTGCGGCTCATTAGGGGAAGGGAGAACTAGTCCTGTGGCTTCCCGCGCATCTACGTTATGAGGTTACATGCACATTATCATAAATGGGCGATGAGAGTGTGCCAGTTTAAGATTAAACACATATATTACACAGGCACGGTAGTGGCTATGTAGTTATGGTTAAGTTGCTAATCCCATAGGAAGAGCACGTTTTGGGTGGCTGATAACTTTGCTCTCTCTGGATGAATTGTAGTATATGGCCCACTCTGATTTTTTTTTGCAAAGTTTGGTGAGGTTTGGTCCAGGGTGGGTAAAGTTATAGGGGGGTCCCAAAATTTCTTTTTTTTCCCATAGAATGAATGGGGATTTTCACCAAATTTGCGGCAGGAGCTGCGGTTTTTTGTAAGTTTGGTGAAAATCTGTCCAGTATTTTTTTTTAAAACGATCAAAAAGTAGGTCACAAAAAATTTGTGATGTCTATGTCCGCTCCGCGGACACACTTCCCTGTTCGCTCCGCGGACAGGACACCGATTGGGTAATCCGCTCGCGACATGTCCGCGGACATATGGCATGTTCACTGATTGGATGGTGAAGAGGGTGAAGTGCGTCAGATTGTTCCGATGCGCCCGCTAACTTGGATCCGCCGAATGCACGGTGGCGAACAGAGGTGAAATGCAGTTTTGGGGAGTGTTTTGGTGTGCAAGAGTGCTTGGGGAGGTTTGGGGAGTACGAGATGGGTCAAATATTGTATTTGTTTAGGTGACAGGTGCTCCAGATGTATTTGCCATGCCCGCGCTGTTCGGGATGTCCGTAATTAGTTAAAATGCGGGGTGTCCTAAGGACCTAAGTTTTTCAATGTCCTAAGTCCTAAGTTATAAGCACCGAAGTTATAAGACACCATGGGTGGTTTTCTCTCCCTGGATGAATCCTCACTAAACTTTGTAAAGAGTGTGATATGGGTGGGCCCATATAGACAGTTAAAATGTTTGATTCTATGGGTGTGATCTATGGGTGTGGTATGCTACGGTGGTTGTGGCCAGGGCCTAGAGTCTTGGGTGCATAGCTGCAGACCACAGGCCATAGGCCATACACCCCAGACTCTAGGCCCTGGCCACAACAACCGCAGCATATCACACTTGTAGATCACACCCATAGAATTGAATATCTATCAAATATTCGCAAATCTACAGTTTATGTACTGTTTGATTTGTATAGTTTGTATGTGAAGTTTTGGCTACGTCATGTCATTAAGATTGTAGAATTTGGTAACAAGCACTGGAGTATAACATATCCATAGAAGTAAACATTTTGTATTGTGGTGTATGGTTAGATGTTTGCTTGAATGGTTCTGTTATGCAGCAGTATTTATGTGTTCTTTTAGAATATACTTACTGTTTTATTTTTTGGAGATTGGATATATTTTTTCATGAGTTGGGTAACTGGAGAACATATTCTTTTTCAATTTCTGTGATAAAAGAAAAGCGCATGTTAGTGTATGTATTTTATAAAGACTTATTACATTGCATAATAGACATTTCAGCTTTTTTCAACACTCATATTTAGCAGTTTACAAACCAGTGTACTGTGCAATTTGCTCTGTTTCTTTGTTTGTTTTTCAAATCATTGGGTCTGTGGGAAAAAAATCAATGTCGGATTAAAAAAACAAACCTTTTTTTGTTATGCTACAGTCTATTTGTTCGTTTGTTTTCAGTGTTCACTTGTTGTTTCTGGCTAATGTTCTATCTGTTGGCTTGTTGCAGATTTTTGGAGCAGTTAGATACCTGTTGACGTATTCTAACTGTCTATTTTTTGTTATAATTTAGTGGTATAGATTTATCTGTTTGGTTGTTGCAAAATCTTGGGGCAGTTAGATGCCTGTTGGCGTATTCTAACTGTTTACAGTTTTTTTAGTTGTAGTTTTGTTAATGTTTAAGTACAGATTAGTTATTAAATGTTGGTTTTAAGAATATTAAATAAGCATTTGTTAGATTTGCTGGTAATCTCTGCTTTAGAGTAATGGTACTAGCATTACATTCAAACCATCTACATTTATTTTGTATAAATGCAGTGTAGTGACCTGCATTGGTTACTTTTAGTAAGTACATTATACATTCTTGTGGATCTTTGTGTGAGTTTATAGTGAATTTCACCATTCCAGCACAGTAGTCCAATTCTTGTCTTATTCCATGAACACTATATGTGTTGTCAGGCTTGTTTGTTGCGTTTCTATGAAGGACTAACAATTGCAAACACAATTGGTCTGTACTGTGTAAGTAAATGTTGTCAAAAATTGGTGGCAATTGAAATAGAATATTCATTGCTTCATTTGCATAGCAATTTACACCAGTTATATTTGAAAATTTGAATCGACCAAATAGTTCTGTGTCCAAGTCATTTTATCGGAGTGTGTGTTGCTTCTTTGAAGAAGTACCTGAGCTACTTTCAGTAATAGGTTCTTCTTTGGTTGTGGTAATTGATGAAGTATTAGCTTCTTTTACTCTCTTTGGAAGATTTGCAGTGAGATCCTGATGTATTTCTTTTTGTATTAGTTTTCTTTTACAACGTTTTACTTTTTGTGGAACAGGATATGTTTTTAGATGGGGGTGTATAGTGAACATAGACTATTGTATTCTAAAATGTTCTAAAATGCAAGGAATATCAGCGTTTACTTTACTTGCATCAAAGTTGATTAGAAATAGACCGTCAAGTGTACACAAGCGTGATAGTGCTACGTAGCTCATGCCTTCTTTAAAGACTGTGTTCCCATTATCTATCAATTATTTGTGAATGGTGACTGCGTTTGCTAGAGTTAGAGAAAATTGTTCTCTGCGTACATACATGTCTTTCAAAAGAAGGAATCAAGCTGTTTAGCGCCCTATCCTTTTTACTTCTGAAAGTTTGTCAAAGAGAATATTCACAAACTGAATGTTGTTGTCACGTGGGTATGTTTGAAAGCCAACAACTAGTGCTCCATTAACTAGTCCTTGCTTATGGTTACGTTTAAGCATTACTCTACAGTTTAAGGATAATTTTAATATTTTCTCCACACCAGCTGTGTTGGATATAGAATTTTCTAAGGTATTTAGTCTTGTTGTGGTTTGCTGACACATGGGTAGTGTCATACCATGTCTGTCCAGTTTGTCTGTAGATCAAATTTCAATTATTAGTTGCATTTTTCTTTTTTCAAAATTGTTTCATTGAATTTGGAACAGCTTGCAAGAGTTGGCATTAAGGACATACAATTGACATGTTTGTGTGCTAATTGTTCCATAACATCAGTAGCACATGAGTTATGGCCATAAAGTGCATGTATGTGCCGAGTTTTTAATATTGCTGTCCTCCTGGAGATAGTACAAAAACTCTAATACTTTTTAAAATGTTGGCGTAAGTGAGATATGCAGATTGGCGCATGTTTTATGTTAATTCTCTGTATTGGAAATGTTGCCAAAGGTTTTACGGCGGAGTTTGTGTCCTAAGGTGTTAAAAATAGGTTCACCTTTCACTGGTGTTAATTGAAGTACTTGCTGATGATTTTGATTAAGAATGTTTTGCATTAACCAGCTTCACCACTGACGGATAGTAGTATAGGTTTGTAATTTTGGCAAGTACATTCTTTATCTTCATGTTGTACACCATGTGCAATTTCTTTTGTTACTTCTTGAAAAATGGTACGCTGCTCTTTGTTCAGTTTTAATGTAGTACAGTTAAGTCTTCTGTATCTTCTTCATAGTGACACATGGTGTTCTCTACTTCTGCTAATTCTGCCTCGTTTGCTATTAGTGGCTGTCCCAGTGGTCCTTGACTTCCTGTTACAGAAGGTTGACTACTTTCAGGAGTGTCCTTATCTAATTGGGCATGGAGTTCTTTATGTTGCTGTTCATTGTGCAACATTGTTTTGTACTGCGTAAAGTTTATATCAGTGATAGCGCTTTCATTTGCTTTGAAAGTGTCTTCATAGGAGTCATAGTTTTCTAGTATCTCTTCTTCTTTTCTCCATGGTTTAAAAAGTTGCAGCAGGGACATGTAATATAGTTCTTTATGTTGAAGAGTTTTTAATGACAATTTGATATGATTAATTAAGCTTTGTTTGGTAAGTTTCACTAAGCTGCCTTCACAATCTGTCAATCTATATCCACCTTTTTTTACATCTGGTTTTAAATTATGTTTGTATGTGAAGTTTTGGGCTATGTGGTATAGACACATGGTTTCCTCAGTGGTACTCCTGTTTGGGTAGTATTTGTCTAGTAAATTGTTTTTCAAAATGCCTTGGCTGTTGGGGTCATTTTTGGCTATTGTTTCTATGTCGTTGTATGATTTGAGAAATCTTTTTCTAGATTTAGCAGGACCAAGACTTAGCCATACGATATTTTTAGATTTTCTATACAAAGCATTACCAGTTAAACGATCTGCAGCTTCATAGGAGCCACATTCTCTATCAGAGAGCATTTTTATGCCTAAGCTGTAAAATTTCTGAGATAGCGTTTGGTCCGATGATAGGTCATTCCAGAGGTCGTGAAGTTCTGTTTTTTCTGCTTTTGTTAAGTAGGCTGTACATATTGTGCAACTGCAGTGGAATTGTCTGCAATGTACTGCACATCTATGTTTGCATTCCATAAGAGGGCAATGATTGCATTGTAATCATTCATATCTTTGCTTCTTCTTTTCTTTTCATGCAATATGTGTTCTTAGGTGATTTACCTTTAACACTATGTCTAACTGAAGACATGAAGTTGTTCACTTCAGCTGTTTCGTAACTGGTCTAGGGAAACCAAAGCGGCATTTGGTGTAGTCCCTTTGTTTTTGTATTTGCGACAACAATATTTGCCACATTTGTGTCTTTGAAATTGTACAATTTGAGCATGAAGATCACTATTTGTTTCTTATGATGGAATTTGACAAGTGACATATTTTTCGATAAACTGTAAAACAGTGGCATCACTGTCTTGACCAAATTTAGGAGCATCTTTAATCCATAAAAGCATGTGGATATGTGGTGCTCCTCTGGCTCGGTATTCTTTTCTCCAAAAGAAATGTTGCACTTCTCTGAGGGGAGGAACAGTTTTATCACAAATAAAGTGTAGCATAGCAATGAAACGATGATGGAAATATCTTGAAACATTAACAGGATCTAGAGAGCAAAGTTGTCCAGGTGCTAGTACATCTATGTTTGTTTTGTTTTTGTTTGATAAGCGTAGGAAATCAGGTAAATCTTCCCATGCATATTCTGTACAACTTAATGTAACAAACCGAGTGGGTGGGCCAAGGTTTCTGATCATACAGCATACATCTCCATGACATTGGAACCAGTACTCTTTCGTACAACGCATGTTTGCTAACAGATTTGTAATGCTTGATTGTAAAAGCTCATCTTTTTCTTGCACTTTTGTATTAATTGCGTAGCTGACATATTTTGAAAGTGGGTTCCTGATTTTAATGTATGTGCAACTCCGTAACATAGAGTTGCTAGTTCACTTTCAAAGAGTATGTGGAATATGTATTCCACATTTTGTCTAAATCTGGGATCTTCAGAATACATTCGTAACGAGTGGTATTCTGATGCTGTTATCTGAGTGGGTCTATCATCGTACCTTCCTCCTTTGCCAGTAGGAAAGAGTAGAGGAAAAGTGCGTGCTTCCATACTTTTTTCCCATATGCTGATTGGTGATCCTTTGTTTTGTCGCCTTTGATACATTTTTTAGTGCATCATCTATGGTGTCATTAGAGTGTAATGGATGAATTGTATAATGGTCTAAAATATTGGATATTGTAGCAGGATCTAGAAGTTCAAATTGACCAGTTTCCGGGGACTCTTCAATTATTTCAGTTGTTTCCCTTACGTTTTCTTCAATATTTTTTTCTTTGTAGTATTCATGATTGTCTTTTAGATATTGCAAGGCTTGTCTAACTTTATGTAACAATTTGTTGCCAATTTATTTTGTCTTTTGTAGGTAAGCCATTTAATAAGACAATTAAAGATTGCTCTATTGGACGTTGCACTCCCAGTGTGTGCACATTTTCTTTCAGATCTATTGGCAAATAAACTACGTTGCCACGAATGCCTTTCACCAATTCAGAGGGAGATAATTTTCCTGTTTTTGGTTGAATGCTTATTATTGCTTGAAATGGGTGCACTGTTTGAATTATAATGCTCTCATATAAATTTAATTGTTGCAAGGGTTTTGGTAGTGTGAATAATTCCAAGTTATTTGTGATAGCACATGAAGGAGTTTGGTTGTTTATAAGTTTTTTAGTGCAGTAACTGCAAAGTATTAAGGGGTCAGTTATTTCGTATTTATTTTCTGCTATAGGGTAGAGAGCTAATTCAAACCATTTGGAATCTTCATTGTCTTCTATTTTGTATGTTATTTTTATAGTTTTTGTGTTACTTTTATAAAAAGTTCTGTGGCAAATGTGTGGGAGCGAGGGGCCAGTAGGCCCCTCGCTGCCTTCACTTCTCAGTACAGAGCTTGGACTAAGTGCCTCCAGCGGTGGGTTCGCCCCTTGCCCTTATGCGAGTTTAACTTTCATTGACATTCGTGTAGATGGGACCACTGAGCAGGACACAGGGCATCCATTTTTGTACCCCCATTTCGACTCCATCTTGGTGACCAGGCCTCACTGCGATAGTACGAAATGCTTCTCTCCCTTTCCCCGCAGCAGCCAGGCTCAGAGCACACGCCCCCACCCTCGTTCGCACTCTGACTGAAAAACACAGCGGCTCCATTCTCACGCTGAAGCCGGAGGTATTTGCAACAACTAATAAATGTATCACATCAGTCTTCCTCTGAGATCACTGTCCTACATGTGAACCAGCATGAACCAAGCACATAGCTCATTCATCTCCACAAACGTGTCCTTGCCCCTGCACCCTCGCCAATGGGAACATTCTGATCCTGTGTCCCTGCAAGATATTCCTTTCATGTGCCAGACCGCGGACCATGCTATGAGACCCAGCCAACAGACCCCCAACTAACGTTAGACCCCTAGTGCAGTATATTGTGCCTAATACTAACGAATGCCACATACCTGAGATTCTTGTGAGACTAACCCCACAGTTCACTGAGAGTATCATAGTGGTCAAGACGCGTAAACCTGTGACCTGTATATCCCAATTGTTATAGATGATATAGACACTTGTGTGATTTGTATAATGACATGATAAGTATCTTTTGATCAACCATTATTTAGTGCATGCATTATTTAGAATGTATTCATTAGCTTAGATAGTGACTACCCTGCTTCACGGCGACCTGACCTTCACCCATTCAGAGCACAGATATCTGACGTCCATCCTCCCGCCAACCAAGCAACCAACCAGGAGGAAGAGATGATGCCCACACCTAAAACACCACCCTGGCTGACCAATCCGGTTCCAACGTAGCATCATATGTTAGATATGACAATGTGCCTATATAATGTGATGTAACATTAACCGTGTCAGAGCGCTCTCAGAGATCTAGATAAACTTTTCCTTGAACTCTCGCAGCCTGCTCTCTTTTGCCTTATTCCCTGTCCGGGGAGTGTCTGTTTTATTTTCTTGCACATTTGAGACAGAGAGGGCACAAACACAACACACACACATGGTTTTGTACTTCAGCAGATGTACCTTTACATTTTAGTATTTCTTTTTTGTATGTGTGTAGTAGAAGATTGCCATGTGTAGAATTGTTGCTAGTCTGTTGTAAAGCTTTCACTTCCAAAATATTTTCTCAGGATATGTTTGATTTCTTCGAGTAGGTCTTTGGGTGTACCATGTAAAAGATTGTTATTTAAATTGGCTAGTGCTAAAGCAGGACATTTAGCATAGTACCGTTTATAGACTAGATTTCTTATAGTTGAATGATGTGTTGATATCATTTTGATATGATGGAAGGTGCTTTTGCAAATAGGTCCTGAAATGCAGGCTAATGAATGTCCTTGTAGTCCTGTGTATTTGTTCACTGGTCAGGTATCCATATTTTACAGCACGTTTATTTTGATTTTGTCTTTGCCTTTCACATACTGATTGAGAACTGGCATAAAGATTTGAAAGATTTTTTGGGATTGTTACACATTGACGTGCATGGCCATTTGTATACTGGACGTTCTGGTTTAGTCGAATGGAGAGGTAATTCTGAGTTTTCTGGGGATATTTGTGTAAGCAGTATTTCTTGTTCCATTATGGTATTATTAATGTTTTCATACGCTCGTTCGCTGCTATGTATGACAATTGTGTGTGTTTGGTTGTATTTGTATGCTTCTTCATTAAAATTTGGTTCTGTGCTCGTGTTGTGACTCCATTCACCTCCACAGATATTTAAGAAGTTATTTTTGCAGACATTCTGTTTATTGAAAAGTTTTTTTTTATAATTTAGTAGTTAGTTTTGTTAGTGCTTTCATTCTGTTTAACACTAAAATGAATAACTTTCTTTTTAGAAGGATTGCACCGTCTATCAAAGCTTCTAAGATTAATTTTCAATGGTAGGTTTGAAGGGTTGTGCATGATTTATCTCCTGTTTTTATAAGATTTTGAAGGACTCTGTTGCAGAACATTTTTGCTAAAATACTTTTTTTGGTATGGTTACTTGTTAATAATTTTCTGTTTCGTTTTACATTTTGATAGAGGAGGGGAAGTGTCTGTACTGGAAGCTTTTTTTGTTTTGCTAAATGACTGTATTAGCTGTTTTGTTTGAACTTTTTGTACAAACTCTGGTAGAGATGGATGCTTATTTTGGACACTTTTATTTTCATTTGCTCTAGTTCTGCGTTGCTTTCTATGGACTTGTTTTTGGTAGGCATTATTTGTGGTCTGTTGAAAAAAAAAGAAGGTATGGGTTGAGCTGTTCTGCAATGTATGTGTGCTGTGTGCATGAGTGTGTGAGTATGATGGGAAAGATGTATGTGGTGGTGTGTGATTGTGCATTGAGCAGCTACAATTAGTTGGGAAGTCTATTCTTCTATGTGTGTGTTACTAAACTGTGGTTCAGATGAGAGTAGAAAGTGAGCTAGTCGTGAGTAGAAGCATTAATAGTAAACCTAATGGTATAAAATTAAAACAGTTCTTTGTTTTGTAATACTAACATTCTAGGTGTTGAGTATGTGTGTTCAAAAAAAAAGGGGATTTGTGGGCCAGAATGGTTCAGAAATCTGTTTTTTTTGGTGTGCAAATTACATGAATGAACCACACAGTGTGTTTGAGGAACAGTAAGAATAATAAGATAGTATTGTACTTACTATTTTTTTGTGGAATGAGAAAGTTTATTCGGATATGTTGTTTGTAGTTCACTTGGTTTTTTAAAGCTGTGTTGTAGATAGCAGACAGGTTTGAAAGTGACAGTTGATTATAGTAGATGGGAAAAAGGTCAATAATTCATTTTATACGCAGACATGCCAACAATCGGGAGCCCCAAGAGGAAGATTTCACCACAGCAATCGGGAACATTTATTTTCCCCATAGGATTGCATTGGGATTAGCATTAATTTAGTTGGGAGACTGCAAAAAATAGTTTGATTTTTCATTGAAAAATCGGGAGTCTCGCACCTAAATTGGGAGGGTTTGCATGTATGTATAGGTCATGCAGGTTTAGTGTCATTTGTCTGTTTATATGGATTCTTAAGAGTTGTAAATGTTCTGAGAATAAAATATGCATACCTGTAGTTTGTATTCATGCATGTGGATATGCATGCGGCTGTAAGTAGAAATCTTGGAGACTTGTAGACTACTTTTTGTAGTAGGTGCTTTCTATTGATATGAGACTTGTACTCAGCGTGGCCAACAGTACATTTGAAGTGCGGAACTCTGATGATGGAGTAAGATGCAGAGGTCTTAGCTGCAATTGGTTGATGGTTGTTTGACTACTTAGCTTTATCCAAAGAGGGAATGGCACCGAGAGTGATGTGGAAAGGGTAGAATGGCTGGCTAAGATTTACACACCGTGTGGACACCGCGGCTGTCTGCGGATGGGGCGTGCCACATCTGGGGTTTTCCAGCAAATCCAGAGGAAAGGGGACTATAGGGATCATCCAATCAGATGTTGACATTGTGGACTTGTGTAGAAAGAGACTGTGTGTAGTGAAGATGGCAGAGGTGGAGAAAGTCAGGGTGTTGGTGCTCCGAGATATCTTTGTGCATGCTTTACAGCAGTATGCTCAATGCAGGCATGTGGCAAACAATTTCGATGTTAAAGGAGTGGAGGTGGTGTGGAGCGCTGTGCCTGATTGCAATGTACAGCTAATTCTCCAAGTTTGTGAAGATATGGGCAGGATGAACAGTCCTCCCATCTGGTAGATTTGCACTATGGTGCTTTAAATTTGAGCCACGTCAGTGCCCCTACTTTGTTGGCAGATTTGGAACAGTTGATTCAAGCAGTAATGAACATCCTTCCAAATGTGAAAGTAATTTTTTCTGCATTACTACCTAGGGCAATGTGGGGCAATAGTTCTGTTTTTTTGTCCTCAGCAAAACATTGCTAGGTGTGCTTTCATGCTTAGAGCTGGTATGTTTTTCTGTAATAATGAGAATATTGATTCGAATAATGCTGTTCATTTTGAAGAAGATGGCATTTCCTTATCTTTTTTGGGAAATACCATTCTGTTTTGGAATGTAAGGGTTGCTTTGGAGAAGGTTATGTGAAGATTTTAGTAGTAAAGTAAGAAGAAGAAAAAAATAAAAAAAAATAACAGGTGTCTGTCAGGCATCTGCAAACAAACCCCCTAAAAAACGGCTCTTTTCAGAGCCAACCTCAAAGGGGAAATGGGGCACACTATTTTAATTTCCATTCACCACGCTCAGATTTTTGATATGTCCATGGACATGGCGGTTGTCGGCGGACAGTGCGTATTACATACACAGATTCTGGGGTAGAGAGTCATGCAAATGAGAATGAGCGGCGCTAGGGATTGGTTAGCAAAGTTTACTGGGTGTGTTGCGTAAGGAGAGATTTTGTCAGAACGTCTTTTTCCTGAGAGAAAAACAGATAGCTATGGCTGGTGTTTCGGAAAACAGATTATCTGGATTTTGGGAGACTCATGGATACATTGGTTGGAGGTGCATGCAGAATGTTGTGGAGTAGCTGCAGATCTTGGATTCCCTCATGTGGAAGTGCACTGGCATGGATTGCTTGGAATGAAGTTGCTGGACTTGGTACCTCTCTGTGGTACTTTAGAGACAGAGCATCATCCAGACATAATTATAATTCATTGTGGGGGGAACAGTTTAGGACATGTGTCTGGAATTTCTTTGCAATTTGCAATGAAAGAAGGACTTGTGAAGGTCATGGACATGTTTCCAAATTCCCAAATAATTTTTTCTCGCATTGCGCAAAGACAAATGTGGCTGCGTTCTTCTTCATTTGGTCCACAAATGGAGAAAGCGAGGCACCATGTCTATAAGGCTGTTTGTGCCTTTCTAAGAGATGTTGGCATGTCCTATTTTCACAATGAAAACATTATATTTCGTAGCACATACATTTTTCGCAGAGATGGAGTCCATCTTACATATGCTGGCAATCAGATTTTTCTTAGAATTGTACAAAATGCATTGCAGCCTTTTTTGGAATTGCAGTCATCTATTTTGCAGTAGATGTTGACGATTTCAAGTTTTTCAAACACACAAAAACACCACCAAAAGGCTCTTTTCAGCGCCACCACTTCCTCCTAGATAAAAGTGCATTGGTTTTGCTAGGGCAGCACCCTAAAATGTTATGGGGTAATTCATAGATTTCAGCACAGAGGCAGCGCACGCGAGCAGCGCAGAGAGGGAGCGTGCGCCAGCTCTGTGTGCTAAACAGCATTCTGGCGCACCGCATATTCATGGAATTTCCAAGCCATTTTGAGCGCTGGTGCAGCCAACATCCCGCAGCGCCAGTTACGCCCCAAGAACGCCCCTTGCGCAAGGAAAAGCCATTGAAATCCCCAATCCCTCACAAAGGGCTGTGCTAACGTTTTTTCTTGATGTTGAGGGTTTGTGGATAGTTGACTGGGACATGGAGAGGGGGAACAGGTACCTGTGGGACAATGGTATTTATTTATTTCTTGTATGTGGTCCTCCACAAACTGTTTCAAAACATTGAAATTTTCCTTGAGCATATCCATTTTTTGTTCCATGCATTGCAGAGTCTTTTCCAATGTGTGTTTTGGTGTATTAATGTCTAGCTAAATACCTCCACGACCTAGGATTCACACAAAAAATCACTCCGCCAACCCAAGCAAAAGGACGCATCCTAGATTGGATCATAGACCACGATTGTAACACGGCCATCACTTTCAATATCAGCCTCCCATGGACAGACCGCAACTATCTCCAATTCAACATCCCAGTCCCAACACACACTAAAGTACCTACCATTGCACCGGCGACCTTAGCCAGAAGTGCCAAAGAACTCACCTCAGACAACCTCAGCACACAACTCAATCTGCTATGCCTAGCGCCCTCTTTCTCCACGGACCCCAACATCCTTGCAGAAATATTCAAAGACACTATTACTAGGGCTGTTAACACCTTTGCCCCACTAGAAAACAAAAAAGAGAAAAAAAAAATCCTTCCACTCCAACTCCTGGCTCACAGAGGAACTTCAGACATTGCGCAAAAACAAACGCCAGGCTCTTAAAAAATGGCAATGCAATCCTTGTGACACCACAAAAGATAACTTCAAATCCATAGCCAAAAAATATAAAGACGCCATCTTCATCGCTAAATCCGAAGCCTACAACCTCTGCATCTCCTCTGCCAAAGAACTGAGATCGTTAAAGACGAAGCATGGTGCACAGGCATACAATCAGCCATGCTTGCTAAAATGAACCCCCTCCAAAACAAGATATCCCACCACTACAAAGCCCTACCTAAGCAAAGCCCTCATGTACAAACGAAATCTAATGTTAAAACAAGCGACATGCCCAAATTCACATTCACCGAAATCTCCAAAAGCAATGTCATTGACATCCTTAGACACATGAAACACTCACAATGTAAGGGCGATGTGTGCCCCCCAAAAATCATCAAGGACTGCGCAGAACTGCTTGCACCTCTTCTCACAGCATTCATTAATGCTTCATTCAAAATGGGCATAGTCCCAAACAGCCTTAAAGAGGCCTGGGTGTACCCCCTTTTAAAAAAAACAATGCTTGACCCCGCCAACCCCAATAACTACCGACCCATAACAATAGTTCCATTCCTCCTGAAATTATTAGACAAGGCCGCCCACAAACAGATTCAACTCTACCTTGAATCAAACGCAATCCTAGGAAAAAGAGAATCCGGGTTCTGCAAGGGGCAAGGAACCGAAACTGCCCTTCTAGACCTAAAAAACGAAATCACTAACATCCTCAACAAAGGTAAGCCTGCTTTCCTCCTCCTCTTCGACCTTTCAGCAGTGTTTGACTTGGTAGATCATACCACACTCACCAGTCATCTCAAGAATGCAGCGCACTTCTCGAAGGACGCAGCATCGTGGGTGACCTCCTTTCTAGAGGGTAGAGCTATGAAAGTATTCTCAAACACAGCCCATGCTGCACCTTCCATCATCCACAGCGGTGTCCCACAAGGCTCATGTACTGTCCCCACACTCTATAACCTCTTTACCAAGCCTCTCTTTGATAAACTGGACGAACTTGGGATCACATACACAAATTACGCCGCCGACACCCAGGTTCTCCTTCCCCTAACGGGGCTTTATCATCAAGACGCCACCACCCTACACCAAATTTACTCCACCATACAAGCAGGGATGGCTACTAACGGACTCTGTCTGAATGGAGACAAGACCGAAATTCTCATTCTAGGCCAAAAATCCCCACTCTCCATCCTCAACCCACTGTACCTCAATTTCAACATAGATAACTGCATCATCCCAGTATTATCTTCAGTCAAAACACTCGGGGTGCACATAGATGCGACCCTCTCTATGGACAAAAAAGTTAGCACCATAGTATCGGTCTCCGCACTGAGTATCAAACTCATCAACGCAATAAAACCATTCCTTACCAAAGATAACTGCCTGTCCATCGCTAGAGCAACCATAGGAGCCAAACTAGACTACTGTAATACTCTCTTAGCCGTCACCTCCAAAAAAAACCTGTCCAGACTCCAAACAACACAAAACAACTCCCTTAGAGCAGCCCTTATCATACCTAAAAGAGATCATATCACGCAAGCCAGGAAGACAGTTCACAGGCTCCCAGTCAAGGACAGCATCTCTTTCAAAATCCTTTCTACCACTCATAAATGTATCCACCTCACAGCACCCTCATAACTATCAGACACATTATACAGATCTCAATCCACCAGACCGACCAGACAACAATACACCAATCAACTCACCATACCTCGCATCAATAGGACTAAGGCAGGAGGCATAGGCTTCCCCGTCCTCACACCTAAGCTGTGGAATTCTCTCTCCACTGACCTCAGAGCGGAAACATCTCTCCCCGCCTTCCGCTAAAAACTTAAAACTGCCCTTGTCAACTAACCATGCGCTCCCGGCCACCTTCCTCCTAATATATGTATGCAAGTAATATTTGCGTCCAATGTAACACCTACGGACTTGAACTGTATGTAACTAAGTAGAAGCAACAATGTAACTAGCGCCACGATGCCTTCGGTCTGCTGTGCGCTTAACAAATGTGAATAAATAAATAAATAAATAAATAAATAAATAAATGTTTGTATGATCTGTTAAAAATAAATATATATATGTTAAGTACACAAAGTAATGATTATTAATTTGCTTATATAGAGAAGTGTCTACCATTAGTATCACTGTCTTCAGACATTTCCTCACGTGGAATATTTTCCTCAAGCCATTCCAAAGTACTGCACATTTCTGTGTAAAAAAATATATTAATTTCAGTTTACCTAATACAAAAAGTATAGAAATACATAAGAAAACTGATGTTTACTTACTAGTTTCTGGTAAATTGTATTGATACTGTTGTGTAGGTCTACTGTTGCTCCTAGCTCTGCAGTTTCTGTGAGGTAATTATGTTGGAGGCATATCTTTTTTGTTTTGGTATATTCCATTTTACTACATATGGTATTTAAATGGATGGTTGATGTGTTAGATATATAGGTTCCACTTCTTATTTATTATTACATACAGGGGGTAATTAATGGATTATATGCGCCGAAAAAAACAGGATTTTTGCACCATTCTGGCCACAGATCCCCATTTGCTAAACAGGGATTTGCGGGCAGAATCCCATTTTTTTCGGCGCAAATAATCCATGAATTACAGTGATAATGTGTTTATGTGCTGCTTTTTTTTGCAGTGTTTATATGGCATGCTAGAACAATTTAAGATACCCCCTGAGTGTTTGGGTAGTGTTGATGTTGTCCACGTCTGTTCGCGGACATACACACAGTCTGCGGACATCAAAATCATTAGCAGGGTCTTCAGTATGTACTATGTTTCATGTATATAAAGTAAGGGAATCCTAGTAAACATATATCAAATTCACACTATGCAAATGTACATTCAGTAAAACAACTTTGATAAAGGGAGGTTATGGTTGAGTTGTGCTACTAAAAACCTATGAAATTCAGTAAAAAAACTTTGTTAAAGGGATGTTATGGTTAAGTTGCGCTACTAAACTAAAAACCTATATAATTCAGTAAAACACCTTTGTTAAAGGAACGTTATGGTTCCAAGTAAAACCTTAAACCCCCTGACATTCTTAAGTTATGATAAGCTAAGCAACCATAGCTCATGCCAACACTGTGCACTGCTAAGACTAACACCCAGGACATCAAAGATGACATCACAAATGTAATTTATGACATCACTGATGACATCACATGTCTGGCTCCTCCTTTTTTCCTTTACTGACATATCTAGGCCACATGGTTTTCTTCAGTAACAGTCAGGAACTAAACATGTAAAAGGTACTATATTTGTAGAGTTATCCTTCAAATATGTTCTTACAGTAATTCTATTAGGGTCCATTCACATCATCACCCAGGTTGTGCACAGCTGCGATAACGTGGGACAGTGTTCCATTGTCTGCATCTGCAGAGGGTACGAAAGTGCAACATGCACTCCCAATTTTTCGACAAACACCTCCATCCATGGCCGTCAACAGGTCTAGGACATACCTGATCTGCATTGTCATTAGCTGTAGCACCCTCAGCTCCACCTTGATCACATTGAATCCTTCTTCTGTGTCGTTAGCTAGTTGGATCAACTCCCAGCGAGTGATCTGGATCCATTTTGCATTGGCTCCCACCTGGATGCTTGGAATAAGGGAGGCGAAAAACGTTTCAGCGGAATTGAACAACCGGAACCTGTCTGGAATTTGTGCCAAAAGTTCTGTACAAGAATTGGATATGTTATTAGATGACCTTTGTTTTCTGGATACTGGGCTTTGCATGTTGTCTGTGGACAGGGTGTGCATGGGTGCTCAACCGTTGGTTGCAAGTCCTCTGGTTCCCGGACGGCCAGCAACCCGTGTCCTCCTTCGATATGACTTTCCAGGACCACCATCAGGGCTAAATGCAGCATCGCCAGATAGCATGTGCCTCTCCATGATTACGGGAGGTGCAGGTATTCCCGTTTGCCGCAGACCCACTAAATATTCATCAAAGCAGCTGTCCCTTTCTTCATTTCTGGAATGATGAGCATTTTGTTACAGTTTTTATTGGAGCCCATGTTGATTTTCACTTCACCAACGAAGCATAGATCATAAGCTATTTCTTTTTGTAGTTTGAACATTTTTCCAGGGCTGTGACCCAGGTGAGCTTTGCGATGTGTTGGGCCCACGCTGGCGTGCACGTTTTCTCGACCCAGTTAAATTTTTCTGCTGACAATCCTTGCAATGCTTCTGTTTTGCAGGTAACTTGTTCCTCTGTCAATTTATTGTCTGCATACAACGTTCCTTTAATCACTAGGAATGGTTCTTTCAAGCAGACCACTCCTTTAGGTCTCGAGTAGCACAACTTTTCATTCTGTAGCATTTCAAAAGAAACTGTGTGTGCCTGGAAGGTGTTCTTTATTCTACATAAGGTGAGAGTAAGGAGACATTGGGCGTCTGCGATCGGTAATTCTTGTGGCAGGACCCCCTTGGGGGTGCCTAAGGCGTGGGGTATCAGAGAGCAGACATAACTCTCATTAGTGGTTTGTTTGGCACTGGAGCTCATGTCCCTGTACCACTTATTGGACTGGTTTGGGTGTCTGGGATCTACTATTGTATCTAGCCCTAAACCAGAATATTTATCATATTTTCTCCTCCCATCCTCCCTCCTTTACCATCTGTTGCTTCTGGGGTTTGTTATGCCTTTTTCTACCTCACTCTGCATTAATAGCGTTCCCCCACTCCCTCCTTTTCCCATTCAGTATATATGGCATTAATCTTTCTGTCATTTTTGCATTCTCTTCTTTTGTACTTGTGTGGGGTTCATAACCTGCAGATATTTCGAGTGTTTGTGTTATTGTATTGGTATTATCATCATATAACCAAGGTAACTCAGAAGGGTTTGGATCGTTTAGTTCATAAATGTTATAATTAGAGGCATTGTATGGACCAACAGGACGTTGGGCTACCTGGTCATTGACTGTATCATTTGGGTGGCGTGTGCCATCATGGTGGGTACCATACCCCCATACGAGTTTGAAACCATCCCATAGGAGGTATGTCCCTTGTTTTATCATGCTCGTCCCGTTCCATGCCCCCCTCATTTATATTGAGAGATATAAATACTACGGCCCAGTATACTATTAGGCCAAACATCATTGCAAAGAATATCACCGCACATACAAACAATCCACAATATCTCTGAAGATCAAAATTACTATTTCCATTTCCATCTACTCTAACATTGTTTACAGCGGGGGGCCCCTCCGTTGCCATGGTTTCTCCTAAATAATGAGACATAAAAGTGCATTAAGCAACTCAACATATTCTTTTTCATTTCTTTACCTTTCTTTGCATTTCTTTCAATTATTTAATTGGCACCACATTTATTTATTTTGCATTTTTAAAGCGCTCACACAGCGCTGTTACAGGAATAGTTCAGATTTTTTTTGTTGCGTAATTGTTTTTTTTTTGTCTTAGTTACATATTCATAATGCGCTTAAACACCCAGAGGTTTCTAAGCGTGGACCCGGGGATCGAACCTGTGTTGCTTCGTGTTGTCTTACTTCCAAGGCGCGCACGTTGCCGTTAAGCTATCCTCCAGGGACATTGTTTCACATTAGGCCAAGGAAGGGAAATTGAAGAAGTGAGAATAGAGGGGAAAAAAGGAAAGGTAGAGCACTAGAGAGAGAGATAATGTTTTTACAATTCATTTCAGTTGATATATACACAGATTATTTGTTTAACTAACTGTTCTTTTTATTAGTGCACATATGCCACTAATTCTACACATTTTCTAATTCAGTTCATGTTTCCCCTTCACCAATCCCTGTTTCTCTTTCCTGCGTAACACTTTTGTAAGCCTTTCGTACGTCTGTCAAATGTATCCAATATCTCAGGCCCTTTACTTTCACTGCAGTGGGTGTACAGTAAACTACTTCATAAGGGCCATTCAATCTTGGAGAGTTCCACCGATGAACAAAGCTTCTCACATACACCATCTCCCCTGGCATTAGTTGTCCTGTAGGGCTATCTTTTGCTGGCATTACTGTGTCACTGTTTGTATCTTGTGTGAACAGGGGCAGTAATTGCTTAGCAATCATGCAGGCAGCCTTTGTAAGTTTAGTCATTCAATTCTTCCCCTAATACTGTTGCACTTCTATCTGCATCTGAATGCCTGTGCAGTGGGGAGTGTGCTGTATGCATGTGTCTTCCTTTCACTATTTCATGGGGGGGACAAATGATGGGGACAAATGATGGTCCTTGATTGTCGGTGATAAATAGTGCGCATAGTGTGTACGTTTTATACCTAACATGGCTGTTACTTCTTTGAACAAATCATTTACAAAGTGTGTGCTGTTGTCGGAGCGAATTACGTTGTAAATCCCCCAGCGCAGAAACACTTCCCACACTAAGAACTTTGCAGCATACGTCACGTCCGGGTGGGCACACGGTCCTGCCTCCACCCATCTTGAAAAGGGGCAAACCACCACTATCATGTAGTGTGACCCATTGCATCTTTCTCCCATGTCTGCATAATTAATATGCAGCTCTCTGAAGGGGCCTTTGGTTTGGGCAACGTTCCTCGCAGTGTTCTGAGTGTCATTCCTGAATTATAAATCTGACATGTTGTACATTCCATGGCCAAATTTGAAATTTGCTCCTGCAGCCCCGGTGCAAACCAATTCTCTTTTCCGCGGCGATATGTTGTTTCGTATTGTAAGTGGGGAAGTGAAGCAGTTGGAACACTATTTCTAGTAACTTGTGGGGCATCACTACCTTACCTGTATTGTTTTGGTGCCATAGGAGGTCAGTGGACGAATGGTTGCACCCTCTCTTTTCCCACAATTCCTTTTCCTTGCCTGGCGCTCCTTCCTGCAACTCTAATATTTGGGAAATGGGCATTGAGTTATATCCATCTGGGCGATCCTCCTCTACATGTTTCTGCACTATGTATTCCCCTGTTTTTCCTTTTGTTAAATATGATGCATCTTTTGCGGCAGCATCTGCTGCCGCTTTCCCTAATGAGATGACGTCATTGTTGTTTGTATGGACCTGGCATTTCACTATGGCCACAATTGTAGGTTTTTTTAATGCCTCTATTAGTTCTTTTATTAGCTCAGCATGCTGCACTGGGGAGCCATACGCTCTATGAAATCCCCTCCTCCCCCATCTCGCCAATCCCCATGTACTGTTGTCGTCATGTATGCAGAGTCAGTATAGATTGTTACCATGCATCCCTTGGCTGCATGCAATGCTTCAATGAGTGCTACTAATTCTGCTGCTTGTGCTGAGTAATGAGCGGGCAGTCTTTGTTGTACAAGTATTTCATATGCACCGTCCTCCATTCTCACTACAGCTATACCCACATGTTTTTCTCCTGTCTCAGAATGTATTGATGCTGACCATCTATGAAATATACTTCTTCTTCATTTAAAACATTTTCACTAATGGCGGGCGTGTCCCCGTCCTCCCCACTGTATGTAGCGCAGTCGTGTGCTTGCATGTCTTCTACTGTACATGCCTCTGTGATGAATGTAGCAGGAATGACTATTTTACACCTCACTATGTGTATGTTGGCACTGGATAAAATTATCTCATAAGCTTTGCATAGTCAATGTGCTTTTTGATCTCCCTAGTATAGTGAATAGCGAATGTTCCACAAACAGTGTCACCGAACACCCCATCACAATTGTTGTACTCTTTTCAATGGCGAACGCTGCAGCTGCAAGTGACTGTTTGCAAGCGAGGTGTCCTTGCATCACTGCATCTAGTGTACCACTATGGTATGCTAATGGTTTGTGGCCCGTGGAGGATTTTTGCATTAACACTGCTGTCATGAGTGTCCCATCACAATGTGAGAATAAGTAGAACTTGCGTTCATAGTCTGGGGTCACGAGTACGGGTGCTGTTGAAATCAATTCTTTGAGTGTGCTGAAGGCCTTGTGCATTTCTGCTGTCCATTGTATGTCTGTCTCCTCCTTCTGAGCTTCCTTGAGCCCCTGCTTTAATGGCCTTGTGTATCGCCTTGTGTATCACGCATATTCTAATATCCAGGAACGGAAGTAGTTTCACATGCCGAGAAATTCCTGCATCTCCTTTACTGTTTTTGGTTCACTCACTGCACGCACTGCTGCTGCCCTGTCTGGTATGATTCTCTTACCATCCTTTAATATTAATTGTCCCAGGTACAATACTTCTTCCTGACAATACTGTAATTTTTCTCTGTCCACTTTGTACCCTTTGTGGGCCAACAATGTCAAGAGTGTAATCGAGTCTTTCCTTCACTGCTCTTCATTTTCCCCACAAATCAGGAGATCATCCACATATTGAATGATCATGCTCTCTGTGACAATGTTACCTAGATCTTCATGTAAGATTCTGTTAAATATGCTTGGGCTCTCACAGGATCCCTGGGGTAGCCTACAGTGTTCATATCTATTCCCTCCCAATGTGAATGCTGTTAAGTATTGGGATTCTGGATCTAGTGGTACTGAGAAAAATGCATTCTTCAAGTCCACCACTGTAAAACATGATGCTTCTTTTGGTATACTACACAGAATTGATGCAGGATTTGGGACTAATGGGAATTCCTTCTGGATGACGTCATTAAGGGGGCGTAGATCCTGGATCATCCTCCACGCCCCACCCTTTGCTTTTTTGATGGGGTAGATACAAGTATTACATGGTGTGTTTGAAAGCAATATTATCCCTTGCGCTAATAGTGCTTTGATTGTTTCTTTATTCCCCTCTTCTATTTCTCAGGATAGGGGGTACTGTTTTACTCGGGGCAGCAGCACTCCTAGCTAGAGGTTTATTTTTACTGGTGCCACCTCATGTAATAGCCCTACGTCATGTGGGCCTGTCGTCCACAACTCGCTTGGCACTAGTTGCATATCTGTGTTGAAGATGGAGGTGCTTCCACCACTGGCATTAGCTGTACTGGTACCTGTCTTGTTTGTATCATGATGTCACAAGGGATTGCTACTTCCATTATTATTTCACCAGCGCTGTCTGAGTCTGTGAAAAGGTCCTCATCAGACAAATCTCGCAGTCCACTGGCACCCATGTTTGTTCAATCCTATGACTGATATTCGTTGTGCCGACACCTGCACAAAAACCAAATTCTTGCAGAACTCGCCACTCTTGATGTTTTAACTCAGGGGCCACTCGTGCTAGTGTTTTCAACCCCTGAATGAACTCGTCTGGGTCAACTGGTATGCCATGTATCTCTGGCACTGTGGCTCAGGAATGTACTACCAACATTACTCTTAGAGGGCATTACTCTTAGAGGGCAGATCCCCAGGGTTGAACATACTATCCTCCTCTCTGTAAACGATATGGTCATGTTAAGCTTTCTGAGGAGGTCCCTCCCCAACAAGCAAATTGGTGATTCTTCATAATACAGTAAGGGTGCCTGCACCGTCTTCCCACCCACCGTTACATCCAAATCTTGTGTGTAAGGATCTACGACCACCGCCCCAGAGAACCCATGCATCTCTAATTTACGATTAGATAGCAGAAACCTGCCTTCTCGTAGGCATGATTTTTCAGCTCCTGAATCTACCATAAAGATTAATTGTTTGTTCCCTATCTCCGCCCCCACCAGTGGTTCCCCAGCTGCATTGAGGGTCATTGATAGTACTGGACACGCAAGAACTCTCTGTGGGCTGTCCTATGCTGGATGCCTTGTTGTTCCCGCATTGTCAAAAACATTCCCTGAAACCACTGCCACTCCACCAAAGGATGCAGGTGTGCCATTTGCCGTTGTGATGAAAGGGTTGCCTTGTGCATACGCCATGTGCTCGCGACATTGTGGGTGTTGTTGTGCATTCCGCGACAGTGCCCTGCGCTCATCTGTGTACCTCTGATCCTGTTGTTCTCCTCTTCCTCCCCCACCCATTGGCATCCCAAATGGGATACCAGGGTGAGGGTGGCTGTACTGCTGCCCAGCGTACTGCTGCCCAGCTTGATATATGTTCATTGGCCGGCTTCTACACTCTCTTGAGAAGTGTCCCCACCTTCCACAATTCCAACAATTCCCTTGTAGGCCTGGACCCCCATACCCTCCATTACCCCGTACCCCAGACCACCCCCTCTCTGCCCTTTGTACCCACCTCTCCATCTGTGTGCATTCCACACTTGCCACTGCGGCCCTCCATACTGCTCTTCACCATTCCACTGCTACTGTCCGTTTCCTCTCCAATTAGCTGCCATTCTAGCTTGTATTACCATTGGGCCCTCCTCCTCCTCTTGTTCTCTATCTGTGGTGAGTGCGGCTACAGCTTCTGTGATCTTCACTAGTTTTGTCTATATCAATTTTGCCTCATCTGCCATCCTTCTCTGCGCTATCTCCTTCTCTCATTCTTTGATCCTTTTACAGTGGTGTACTCTAATGCTCTGTATCTCGGGCCAACCATTGGCTTTAATCCCAGCTATTTTGTCCAGCACTTTCTGAACTTCCTTCGGGAGCCCTCATTTTATTATAAAGTAAAACAGGGACGTCGACTGAACCCACGCCGTGCCCGTTTCTGCTCTCCACATCTCCTACACCCGTAAAATGAAAGCCATTGCATCTTCTCCATCATTCATTGTGCATTGCATCACTGACTGTAGATCTGGTATGTCTGGGAATGTGTATCTTAATGCATCCCATACCCTTGCTCTTACTGTGTTGAAGGATGCACCGTCATATCTGTCACAATCTAATGTTATTCCTGGGAATCCCACCTTTGCCCACGCTTTTGATGTCACCTAGTGCCAAAGGGACTCCCGCAGTGTGTTTCTGAAATGTGTATATTTATTTACTTGCACCTCCTGACAGTAGAGGCAATGATTTAAGCAGAGTGGCCTTATCCATTTGTGCCCAGGGTATGTAATTTGTCCTCCCCCTCCCTGATCTATCAAGAGCAATTTTATTTTTTCCTTTTGTTCCCCTCCCTGTACTTACCTTGGTTCCTTGTTTTCCCAATACTCCCTACTCTACTCCTCAATCTTCCATTCCATTTTTCCTCCATTGCCCTCCCCAGAGGTGTTTTATCTAACCTCACTGGCACCCCTCCTGCTGCAAACCCTATTCTTCTTCCTTCCAGGTCATCTTCCTCTTTGTCACACCATAATTCTTCCCCTCCCTCTGAGGTCAGGCCATTTCCCCCTGTGGCTCCTTCAGGTGTATGTTGCTCTAGCTCTATTATTCTTGTTGGCTTATCCTCTATTCGAAACAATATCTCCCTCTTCTTCCATCCTTCCTCTATGGTTCTGTTGGGTGTTTGTGCCCTCTGTGTCTGATAATTTCTAGAATTACTTGACCCACTTTGTTCGCACATATCTCCTAATCGGGACAGATCGTTTTGCGCCATTGATAACCTGGAATCCAACTCTTCAGTTAATTTTTCAATATCTATTGCTGGGGTACTTTCCTGTCCACTTGTTCTTGGACACTCATAGGGTCGGGGTGATGTGGGCTGGGGCGTGGCTGGGAGAGTGGGTTTTGGCACATACATTGGGTCACTATACCCCTCAGCAAACACTGGTTTGTTTAAGAGGGGGTATATCCGTGCAACTTCTACTGGGCCCTTCCTTCCTTCGCCCTCTTTTTTGCTATCTTCCACTGCCAGGGGAGATGGTATTTATTCTTTTACTTGCTCCTTTCTTTTTATCGGGGGTACTTCTTCGAACAGCCTCCACAAGTCTAATATTTCTCTTCTATTTTGTAATTGCTTTCATTTATATTTTACAAATGGGCACGTGGCTACCATGTCCAGCACACTCTTATTGAATGATCCTCCTTGAGGCCATACCTGTGGCAGCCCTTCCCCTTTTAATTCCGTGACCCATTGGTCATGGTACTTCGTGAAACGCTCCGCGTACCCGGGCAAGTTTTTGCAAATATGGGCGAAGGGTGTTTCTGCCATCCATGTTCTTCTCCTCACCACTTCTCCTAATACTCTGTCTTAGTGTCTGTGTCTTGTGTACTTAGAATAATGACAATAACACTATTCTAACGCCAATATACCACTTGCGTATATCACATATACCAAGTCCTTAAAAGGTCACACTTACAATGACCACTTTTTCATATGAATAGTTACAAAGTCATTTCAACCGCTTTACCACACATTGTGCTCATAGAATAAACATGACCACTTTTACACACAACAGCGATTGACAGGACACTTTACATACAGCATTTAACATAAACCTCCCTGTCTTCTCTACTCTACTTCTTTACCCAAAAATGCCTCATTTATGTGTGGGGCTATTGCATCCCTTAACCCTTAGATGTTTTCAACAATTTTCCATAGGTTTATAGAAAAGGAGGAAAGGATAAAAAAGCATTTGTAAATTGTACTCTGAGCCTTCTCCTTATATGTCTTTTATTTTCCACTTATTCCTAGTACTAGTCAAGATAGTACTATGCGGCGCCGCCTTCCACCCCCTTTCGGAGCTAGGTTCCTGTCTTCCTTTTTCACCTTGTAATCTCCTTAACTTATCCTAATGGCCATATGCAATATACCTATATACCTATTGCACCCCAAGAACCCTCCTTTACTTAAATGAACCTCATAAACTATTGTCCATACCCCACTCCTTTTAATGTCGCTCGCACTTGGTACTCACGTGTTTGTCTTGATCCGAGACCCTCCGGACCCGGTCCATCCAGGTGGCACTGCCCCATGCTCAATGGCTACCCCCGGCTCTGGCAAGTGGTACTAGGGTTTTTTTGAAGTGGGACCCGTACCCTCTCGCCCTACTGCATGTGCATGTCTAAGCGTACTAGTTGCTGTAGGTTGGCGGCTCTCTTGAGGGGGTGCGCCGTGCCTCTCCATTGTGGCCAGGGACTTCTCATGGCAAAAGGAACAAAAAGAATGCAATCGCAAAAAGGCATTTAGATCTCCATAATGATAGTCAAGAAGAGACAACTCCAATTGGGAATAAGACAAAGACCAAGTGCGGGTGAAGTAAAAAGGGTTTATCTAAAACCAATGTAGGGCAAGCAGAGAACTTTGCAAACTATGCAAACTCTGAGAGTGCTTTGCCAAATGATAGAAAGACATTCATATTTATTAGAAAATAACGTCATCAGTGAGGTAATCTATATGGGGCACATGAATCATTGGGATTGGGTGGCATTAGCTAAACTATATACAATGTTTAAGGACGCTGCTCCAGGATTGGTGGACGTCCATGTGGTGCCAGTGCAGAGTGGATGGATCAGCTGGGCTCTTCAGGGTGGAGTGCCAGGTCAGGAGCCATTCACATTGACGAATGTTGGCTGTACTAACACTTTTGCCCTTGTGACCACACACACAAATTTATTGTAATACACTGCTTCAAGTTGTCCTGTAAATCCTACAAAGAGTTAATCTAACATCACAAGAAGAGCAACACATAACCCTAGATGCCTTTAATGCGCATCCTTAAAATGCATCAGTCAAATAGGGGCTGCTTCACAAATCCGGGGGTCTTACTGCAGGGTATGGGTCAGGATACCTTTATCATCCTGCTGTGTTAGATCTAGTAGGAGACCGTTTTATAGTATGTTAGTACAAGGATAGACAAACTGCCACCATGGTCGGTTGGGGTCAGCTGAATACTATTGGGTCAGGGGCCACATAACTAGCACATCAAAAGAGTCGGTGGAGCGAGGGGGCCTGCTGCCCATAATTCTTATAACTAAAGCATTGAGGTACCAAGTGATTCTATGGTGGTATCGCTTTGTTAGGGGGCATGGGGGAAAGTAAATACTTTGTGCAGGTTCATCAGGGGGATGAGTGGGCACATCTGTATTATCGTGCATCAGTAAAGCAAGAGCCTTCAATTGCCAGCACAGCCTGAAGAGGGTGTAGGGTACAGGTTGAGTGTGCGGCTCATTAGAGGAACGGAGAAATGGTCCTGTGGCTTCCTGCGCATTTACGTTATGGGGTCACATGCACATTATTATAAATGGGTGACGGGAGTGTGCCAGTTTAAGATTACACACATATATATATATATATATATATATATATATATATATATATATATATATATATCACGGATCAGGTGGTCGTAGGAGCATTACATTGTATTACACCTTTTTCATATCTTATGAAAACCACGTTTGCAAGAGACAAATATCTTGTTAACATCACATCATTCACTGGGCTAGAGTTCTGTGTCAGGGTGCGGGACACACAAAAAGGGGCTGGCATCAAACACTGTGGTAGTACTAGGTTAGCATGTGCATTAACAAGAAAATGGAGTCATTTACAGTCTGCTCATAATCTGATTGGTGTATCATAATGCTCAAAGGGAATAAAGGGATACTTCAAAGAACACTCTATTACTATAGGCGGTATTTGTCACTTAACAGACTCATGAGTATTACAGCACTTATTTTTCTACTAGTAACCCTTGACATTTCTGGAACCCATAAATACGTAGGGATGGCCTACATATCGTCTTTTGGAATATTATACAACAACAATAATGACCCTTTGTTAATAACAGCAGTCTCAATTTATACATATAGCTTGTAATTTCATGTATGGATACTCTGGAATGGGAGTGGATCGCCTCATTTCACTCTGACTAGTCAATCTCATACACTTGAGGCTGGGTTATCATTCTTACAAACACTTTTAGTAGTGTGTGTGGGACTTGATGGCACGCGGCTGGCACTTCAAATGGAGAATAGGTTTGGGGATTATTCACTACATATATTATGGTGTTGGGAGGTCGGTAAGAGAACAAGACAAGTTTTATATCTTTGTTTGTTCTCATCCTCCAGTTGGGGCCTGGTCATCGTCAGGTCAGTGATGTACTGAGGAAGGTGAAGTGAAAGATACCGTGTTTGTTATGTAGCTAGTTTGTGCCCAGTCTCCCGTGAGAACAGGCCTGTGGCTGAGCTGCCAAGGGGAGGAGTGTGAGGGAAATACTGGCTCGCTGTGCGTGGTCGGGTGGGGAGAGCTGCAGCCCTGCATGCTGCTTGTGCTACAAAGGTCTAGAATTGTTAGGTTCAAAATGGAGTTCAGAGGTATCACAAAATGGAGTTTGTATTGTACTAAAGGAGTCGTGCAGCCCCATTTGTCGACCCGCAGCCATCCTGCATCCCGGGCCCAGGTGCATAGACGGCCGCCAGCAAGTCATAGGTCCAGCACAGGGGAGGGATGTAGGGGGCAGGGGTGTCCTAGAGACCTTTCCTCCCATACACTTGGAAATGGGGAAGGGGTACACATGCAGGCGGGCAATGGTATTTTATTTTCTCCATAATATGTCCTTTTATGAAATCTTTTAAGGTGGCAAGATTTTTCACCGATTCCTCCATTTTGTCCAGTTTGCAATTAACAGCGTTTCCTTCAGTTCTTGTGCCCGTATGCTGTTGTGGAAGAGGCGACGCTTGTTCTGCATTCCTTTCATTCCCTGTATGTTCTGTGAAAGAAAAACAAATGTGTTTGCTATACACGAAGTATCATCCATTTGAAATTTCATCAATTACATTTCTGATATCATCTTTGATGTCATGGTGTTAGTCTTTGCAGTGCACAGTGGTGGCATGAGTTATAGTTTACCATGACTTGCGAATTTCTGGGGTTTTTCGGTTTTACTTGTAAGCATAACATGGATAGGTTGTAATTAATGTAAAGTAACTAAAACGTCCCCTTAGCAAACATTTTGCACTGAATTTGGTAGGTTTTTAGTAGGCCACCTTTATTGTAACGTTCTGTCATTTTAGTTTTTCAGTAAAGTTGATAAGTTATTAGTAGCGCGACTTAATCATAACATTCCTTTAACAATGTTTTTTTTTACCAAATATACATATATTACGCTGCCACGGTAGTGGCTGTGTAGTTATGGTTAAATTGCTAATCCCATAGGAAGAGCACTTTTTGGGTAGTTTATAACTTTGCTCTCCCTGGACAAACTCACAAACACTGCAACATAATACAGCCATGCAAACAAACACCTCACCAATAAATACAACCCAAAATGCCTAGTCTTCAATACCAACATTCTGAACACAATCCAACAAACAAAAAAACAAACACACGTCATCTCACTATCCTATAAACACTATTACACTACTACCAATTAGTACTCACATTTTTGAAAACATATCCCCTAAGCAGCCCACATATCAAAATCAAAATGTTTGGTAGCAGTGTAGACTTTTGCTTGGTTGTTGTGGCCAGGGCCTAGAGTATTGGGTGCACTTCCTATGGCCTACGACCTTCGGCCATGCACGCAAGACTCTAAGCCCTGGCCATAACCACTGCAGCATAATAAACCCATAGAAACAACACCTACCAAACGACCACAACCCAAAAACATAATACATAACCTCAAAAATATGCATTTCAATTAACAATCTAAAAAATAATTATAACCAACGTACAAACTCTTCATTAAATACCCTCTTCACCCAATGCTCTACTAATGACCCAAAACCAACATCATACTAACCTAAAATAGCCAGCAGTGTGCCCACAAAATACAACAAACAAAATAACACACATCATCTCACTATCCTATAAAAACTATTACACTACTACCAATTAGCACTCACATTTTTGAAAACATATCCCCTAAGCAGCCCACAACCCACAATCAAAATGTTTGGTAGCATTGTATATGTATGCTGCAGTGGTTGTGGCCAGGGCCTAGAGTCTTGGGTGCATGGCCTACTAAACTAAAATGGCCAGTAGTGCACCCAGTGTTTAGTATGTCTGCGGACAGCACAAACACATCACACACTTCTCCCACCTAAACAAATACAGCATTTGACCCATCTCTTACTCTCCCACCCTCTCCAAGCACTCATACACACCAACACACTCCCCAAAATTGGATTTATGCTCACTTCCAGAGCATGTCTGCGCATCCAATATGGCGGGCACATCGAAACAATTTGACACACCTCACACCTCATCCAAGCCAATCAGAGAGCATGTTGCATGTCCGCGGACATAACGTATGCTGATTATCCAATCAGTGTCCTGTCCGATGAGCGAACAGGGAAGTGTGTCCACAGAGTAGACATAGATATCACTAATTTTTTTAGACCTACTTTTTGGTAGTTTTAAAAAAAACTGCTAGACGGATTTTCATTTAATTTACAAAAGCACGCTTTCGGGGCCAAGCCGCCGCTCCTGCTGCAAGTATAGTGAATATCCATCCAGCGGTTTGGGCTGTAGGCGCAACAGATTTTTTTTCTCCATTCAGTCTATCAGGAAAAATACATTTTTGGACCTATAACTTTGCCCCCCCCTGGAGCAAACCTCACCAATCTTTGCAGGAAAATTAATGTGGGACATATACTTGTTATGCAAAGTTTGGTGAGGATTCATCCAGGGGGAGCAAAGTTATAAGCCACCCAAAAAGTGCTCTTCCTATGGGTTTAGCAACTTAACCATCATTTATTATTATTGTTGTATGGTTAAATAGTTAACATTTCGCAAGTAGGAAAGGAAAAAGAAAAAGAAAAATATATACATTTTATGAAAACGTCAAAACATCTTGTTAACATATTTTGCAAAAACGCATTGCATCTCAAAGTAAATGAGGTGCCGTAGAACATTGTTACTGTCTCAGACATCGGAAAGCACATGCCATCTGGGCCTATTAGCTACAAGGGACCTTTAAAAACTGGCAAGAATGCAAGATCACTTTCCTCAGCACAGCAAACTGTATGCGTATAAAAGAGTTATCTACACATGTAGTGTTCCAGTCACATTGTTCAGCCAAGCGTTGGATGGCAGAGTGTGCTGGGAATTGAACTTGGCAGAAGTGTCCTCCCATACTTATTAATCGCATCTTCGGCCTCCCTGCTGTTACCGCAGTGAAGAGACAAGCACACGAGTTGGCGAGCGATAGGCGAGTAGTTCTACAAATCTAAAATGGGTCTTTTTGTGATTCTTTCTATTGGTGATGTATGGGGGTAGCTTTAGGTATTTGTAATGATGTATCCACTGTGTGATTTTACTTGAAGTTAACAACATAAACACAATATATGTCACTAACGTCCAAAACAATATTAATGATTCTAATAACAGTGTCTGGCCTTTTGCCTGTAACATTCCGCACAGTTTTCTGGCCAAAGAATATGTTAAAACAGATGGCTCATAAAGAGGTCAGCACCTTTGGGGAAATGTCATTTTTTGAATGATTCATTTTTCTCAAGAGCTACATCATTCCTTTAATTACCTGAAGGATTAATATGTTTTATGTAAAGACACATTGTGCGTGAGGGCAAGATAATTGAGGGATGACATTTGGACGACGTGTCTGGAGTGAAAAAAAAAACATTTACGGAAGGACATTTCCCACCACCCATTTGCTGTAACATTAAAATTCGAAGTAAATCACATTGGCCCTCATTACGACCCTGGCGGAAAGTGACTGACCGGACCGCCACAGCGTAAATAGCGTTTCCGCCATTGCACGATGGAGCAAAGTGCGGCCCATTCCGACCCATCGGGCACGAGCACCACGGCATGGCGGAAGTGCAAAGTCCGCGATGGCGGAAATGACCCCAAAACGGCCCACACCGCCGCCGTACGGCGCCCTAGGTGCAATACCGCCACCCATCTTAGCGGACACCGCAGTGAGCGCCAACCGGAAAGTACGGTGACCGTAAATATACGGAAACGGAAGTAAAAACATGGGCCCGGAACGGGAAACATCCCGCCGTACACCTATAAAACCACAAAATCCACACAACCACTAAAAACACTACCCTGAGACACACCCCAACCCGTCATCCACCCTAGCGAAACCAAGAAAAATGGGAAAAGTAGCGAAGAAAGCGTGCGACCGCAAGCGGCAGGTCCACTTCTCCCGTGAGGAACTCACCGTGCTAACAGAGACCCTCCAGGAGAATGCCGCCGCCGTCTTCTCCACGCAAATGACCAGGACGGCACTTGCGAACAAGAAGGCCATATGGGCTCTGGTGGCACAGCGGGTAAGTGCGGTGGGGACCGCACCCCGCAACCCACAGCAATGCAGAAAGCGATGGGACGACCTGCGGATACGCGTCTGTAGCATACTTTCTGCCAACCGCAACATTGCCACAGCCACCGGGGGAGGATCGGAATCACCCATCAAGTTGACCCCCTGGGAAGAAATCTGTGCCTCCACCATTGGAATGGAGAGCATAGAGGGAGTCGGAGGGATGGAGAAAGGAGTGCAGACATCCGAAGAATCAGGTAGGTGGCCCAAATGAAACAAAGCTAAATCCACAATGTCCAATCATGTGAAGTACCATGTGTCCACATAGTGCAACAGAAACACATGTCCAGGAGAACGTCCACACACATTGGCCTGATAGCGCACTTTAAAACTCACAATAAATACATAAATAATTAAAAACCCCAAAAACACCCACTACACGTGCAGCAGGCACACCCTAACTGCAGGCTGCCAAACAACTGCACCCTCACTCCACACACAAATGAAAGCACCTCCAAGGCCCCGACCCAAATCACCCTCAGGTACCACCCCAATGCATGTGATACAATGCCATTCCAATTCCCACAGACCCATTAATAACCCTCGCCCTCCTTTACTCCACCACAGGGTCCGATCCAAACGACGAGCTTCAGGACACCCCTACCAGCACACCTGCAAAGAGGGCCAAGACCAACGGCCAAAGACCCTCCACCTCAGCTGCACACATCAAGACACGGCAGCAGCACAAATCAGGTGGCAGCACAGAGGAGGGAACATCAACAGGCACCCCAGCAGCCAGCATGCCCACAACAGCAGCACCACAGGTCCCCCCAATGGATGCCACAGAAGGCACTGCCTCTGGTGGCAGCAGCACCATAGGTGACACCCCATTGATGGCAGCATGCTCCGACACAGAAGACGGGGATGTCGAAGTCAGATCCATCCATGACCTGTCCCAATCCCCCTGTCTGTCCCATCCCGTACAACATGAGGATACCACGCAGGGGCACCCACAAGACGACGACTGGCCATCCCCCACAAGCCCTGTGGCAGGGCAACATGAGGCGAACAGCCACTCTGTGACACCACCGCAAATGGCCATGGCCCAGCAGAGGCAACAGTCCCTCGACCAGTTAATCGTGCAACAGCAGCAACTGGCCACGCTCCTCAAGGACCATGCCGATGAATGTGGGGGCACTAAGGCAGACATAGAAACATCAACTGAGACACTTAGGGCAGAAATGGAGAGAAGTACAGAGACACTAAGGGCACAAATGGAGAGTAGCACCGAGTGCCTGAGAGTCCAAATGGAGAGAAGCACCGAGAGCCTGAGAGTCCAAATGGAGAGAAGCACCGAGAGCCTGAGGGGGGAACTGCATGCGACGTCCAAAGACGTATGTGCCGAACTTGCCGCAGTGCGCCGTGTGCTCACTGAGCTCTCACAAACCCTTAGGGACATGCATGGACGTGAGCAGGCAGAGACATCATCCGTTGCAAGTTCCGTCCAGGGCAGCCCCCAACGTAGATCTGGGAGGAACCTGCGCTCCACAGGCAGGGGTGCCCCTGATACCCGCAGAGGGGGCTTGCAATAGCGACTGCCCACTGACAATGAGCATCTTTGGACACTGGTGTTCGGGGGGGAGGTAGGAGGGTGGAGGGGGTGTGTTGGGCTCACTAGGGTGGCGGGTCGATAGGGTGTTTGACATGATATCACATATGCCATAAACAATGCACGATCAACCAATGAGATGTGTGGACAATGATCTTTGTGTACTAGGCCATCATAGGCGTACAGTCCATATTGTGCATGTACCAGACACACACAGTGCCACGAGTACCGTGTCCATGTATCAGCCACCAGGCGTGAGTGCTAGAAGCATGCATCAATGAGATGCTGATGAATGTCACGGCCCTCCTGTGCCTCGCAGACTCCTTGAGGTGCTGCCACATCCCCACCCTCATCATGACCATCTTCAGGTGCTTGCAGTTCTGCGTCAGGGGGCATGGGCACATTTCTACGTACGCACATGTTGTGGAGCATGACACATGCCATGACCATCTTTGCAACCTTCTCATGGCGGTACAGGAGTGCCCCGCCAGACCTGCTGAGGCAGCGGAAACGAGTCTTCAGTAGGCCGAATGCCTGTTCAATGACTACACGGGTACGTGAGTGGGCATGGTTGTAGTCCTCCTCATGCTGGTCCCGTGGGTTCCGGACTGGTGTGAGGAGCCATCTCTTCAGTGGATATCCAGCATCACCTGTATGTGGACGATAAACGTATAATGTGGAATGCCATTGCTACGTACGCACACCCCCCCCCCCTCCTGCCAGGTCATTGCCGAATCACATACCCCACATCATCATGCATGAAATGAGACTCACCGAGTAGCCAGGATCTGTTCCCTGCGTGTTGCTCCATGTAGCGTGGTATTGTAGAATTCCTCAAGACCATTGAATCATGGGTTGATCCAGGGAATCGGGCACAACAATGTGTAATGATCCTGTTGGAGTCACACACCATTTGTACATTCAGAGAATGAAATTGTTTTCGGTTGCGGTACTGGGCCTCCATGGCATGTGGGACGACCAATTCCACATGGGTGCAGTCGATGGCACCAAGGCAACCCGGTATGCCGGCAAGTGCATGGAATCCCACTTTTGTGTTGGTAATTTCCTGCTCCGAGCGTGGTAGAGAGATGTAGTCGTCTGCGTGCTGCAGGAGGGCATCGAGCACTTGCAATAGTGTCCTTGAGAACAGTGGCTGAGAAATGCCATGCAACTGTCCGACTGTGTGCTGGTAGGTGCCTGTGGCCAGGAAGTGGAGTACAGACACCACCTTCAGTAGGGGTGGGATGGCGGTTGGGCTATCTATCATGCTGACAAGGTCAGCCTGTGTCATGTCCACAATGGCGGCTATGGTGTCCCGGTCCAAATGGTAGAGGGTGTGGATCTGCTCATCAGTGAGGTTGAACGGATGTGCTCGGAGGCGTGGGATTGCGGGCTGCCTGCGTGGTGGTAGTGGCTGTGCTGGCGGCCCTTGCTGGCCCTGCCTTGGCCTCCTCCTCCTCCTGCGTCTCCTCCGTGCGGCCGGTTGTAGTTGGTGTTCGTCTTCTTCTTGGAGTTGGAGTACTTGCAGTGCTATCAGGTCCCCCAGGGCCAACATCGCGAGTCCTGCCGGTAGCATTTCGGAGTGGGTGTGGTTGTGGGAGGAGACTGGGTGTGCAATTTATGTGTTTTCAGGCTGTATGGCCTCCACCTGTGGTGATTCATTCCACCTGTGCAAGCTGCTCTCCCCTTTGGCCGAGCACGTCCCGCACACAACGCTGCAATTCGAGGAATGGCATCTTGCTATTGCAATCATGTATTTGTACCCGATGGCCGTGTAACATTGGTTGATATGTTCATTCGGCTATGGTCCCATTGTTTCACATACAATCTTTGCAGTCGCGAACAGACTTGTGAAGGGTCAGTGGAACGTAGTACTCGAGTAACGGTGGGCCCTCATGCATCACTGTACCGAGTTGCACCGACGGGCGGGGCGTCCCATTTGTGAGTGAAGGCAGTTGCCATTTTCACACACAGCCGCACTAGATGGATTAATTTGTGATTTCAAGCGGCCACAGATGCCTTTTCGACGTTATGTTGCAAATGAGGAATTCGAAGGGCGGCGCTTTCGGTTATCAGCTAGCGGCGAGGAGATGCCCACAGGTCTGACTGCAAATATAACGTTCTATTGTTCAATGTCCTTGAGACAGGGGCCATGGCGAGGATGCAATGATTGATATGAATAGTTTGGGATGCGCAATAGCGACGTGGGCGATGAGGCCGGACGTTCCCAAATACATGTTACTTCACAACACTGGAATTACGGGCTGGGGCACTGTGGATTTTGCAGGCTGCATAACGCACAGACTCAATGGATATTTCTAATGTTATGTGAGTAAATATTCAGGCGTTTTTATACCGGGATGAGGGAATGATGAATGGATGCATGGGCAGATGATTTGATACAGAGTTTGCCATGTACAGGGCTTCTTGGAATCTGTCCGCCTCCCCTGCGCTATGTGATGCAGGGCTGCCATAGTGGGACCATCGTCTATCTGGCCTTGTTGAGCCCTCCCTGTCTCGACGCGCCTTCAGACACTTGTGTCCATGCACGTTAACAATCCCATCAGATGGATTCTGTTTTCACAGACGCATGCACAGGTACACTCGTTTGTGATGGTGTTTACACCTCGATATAGATAGTTATGAGTCGCAAGTGGTTTTGGAGTGGTGATGATCCTTTGGAGTGGGCTAGCATGCATATGGCTGTGGATTTAGTGTGATCATTGAAGTGAGTTGTTCGAATGTAGTTCTGATGGCCATTCTGTTCTTTTTCTTTTCTTTTGGTTGACAGGTATCTCCTCCCCTTTTGCCACTGCCATCTGTATGCCACTCCTGCAGATGGCTTTTACTCCCGACACCTGCTGCTTCGTGTTAATCAGTGGAGCAGCATTACGATCTTATGGGACGATCGCCAATGGGCCACATGCCCTTACGCAGTACTAGTGGCTCGGAGCAACATTTCGGCCTTTCAGCTGGACTAGTGCCTCCCCATTGGGACGGCCCTGCGGTTCTGTGCGCTTCCATGTTGCCTTTTCGTACGTGAATGTGGCTCTGTGTACCATGATGGAACAGGGCGTCATACAAGTAGTAGCTGGTCATTTCTTGCGGATGCAGCCCACAATGGTGAAATGTGTTTTGGAGTTCATGGCCTAATGGCTGTATGGGCTTGGTGATTTTGTTGTGCATTGAATTTCTATTCTGATATGGGCCGTGTAGCGTTCTTCTTTGCAAGTGATGTGGCATATTCCTATTTGGGGAGCGATGTATTGTGAGGAGATCTGCATTGGGTTCCAGCTTCGGAGTATAGTTGCCTGGTACTGTGCTGGGCGCGTTTGCCTACGAAGCCCAGTGAGGTCAGGGATGAGGGCTGCCAATATGACTGTTTGAATGATGTCATGCTCAGGGGCGGGGGATTAGGTTTTGTGTAACAGATGCCGGTCAGCCAGGTGGACTGGTGGAATGATGTGATTTTCGGAATATTGCTGGTCACAGGTGCCTGTGTTTGCGTGCGTTTCTTGGTGGGGGACTGTGGTCATGTCCATTGGAATGGCTTCTGTATTCGTGCCATCTGTGCCCTGCAGCTCCCATTGGCCCCTCTTGTGATTCTTTTGTTCGTTGGCATGCATGGATGACTAGTACATTTCACTGGTTGCATTGTGACTTCATTGCACCTACGGGGAGTTGTACTATGTGGGCAGGGAGCGGTGTACAGGCACTCAGTGGGGCCGTTTACGGTTGATTCGCGATGCCGTACTTCTCACCATGGCGGAATGGTACTTTCCGCCGTGCTTGATGGCGTTAGGTACATGTCCGCTAGGGTCGGAATTTGCGTACCCTTGCGCCATGGTGGTATTTCGGTTTGGCATGGCGCGCGCGCGCGTACTTGGTGCAGTTAGCGTTGGCGTTCACTACGGTGTCGCTAATGGCATCGTACTTTGCGGTGACGGGTCATAGTCGCACCGAGCGCTATTCGATGGCGGTATTGCATTTCCGCCATCGTTTTTCGATTTCCGCCAGGGTCGTAATGAGGGCCATTGTCTTAACTTGCAGTCATGTTGTAGGCCCTCATTACGACCCTGGCGGAAATCGCGGTGCAAAATGCACCATGGAGCACGGCGGAAAGCTGCCGATAGCGCCATGGGGGTTGGCGGATTTTCCGCCCCATTCCGACCTTGGCGGAGCGGTAAATCCCCATCCCCCATTTTACCCTTCCCCATTCCCATTTTTGCCCCATAGGGTATAATGGGAGTGGGGAAGGCGTTAATTACGCCACCGTAAAATACGGTGGCGTAATTAACAACAAGGTCCCGTAGCGCCATGGATTTCTCCGCCCGGAAAAACCAGGCGGAAAACGCTCCATGGCGCTACGGGAACTCGTAGTAGGGCGGACGGGTCCGCCGCAAATAACGCTGGCGTAAACCCACTCCGCCAGGGTCGTAATGAGGCCCGTAGTGTTTAACCCGGAACATGAAGTGTGCTTTATTTTGATGATCTGCTGACATATTCACACTTGTATTGTAATGGCAGAAAATGCAGGATGTTGGATTAAGAGCATGGGTCTGAAAAAAGCGTATTTAAATGGGAAGACCACATTCAAAAACCGTTTGCAAATCAGGCCCTTATCTGTAAGAATCACAAAATACCCAGAAACGTGTCATAAACCAAAGCATTTCATCGTGGAAGGAGAAGCAGGTTAGTGAAAATGAGATGCTGGTATATGTAAGGTACGCTAAATACATCACAATTTCCATCAAGCATACCTGGTGTTACAACTCATGCCCATAGTTTAAAATGCTTCATATATGTATGCCCACCTAACATCAGTGATAGCCACACCACACATATAAAAATGTTCAACAGTGCTTCATTTCTTCAATTCTTTAGCCAGTTTTTCAGCTTTTAGGGTAATTATATTTGATGTCCTAGGGCCTGATTCATGGAATGTTTAGCACTAGTGCAAAGTCTCTTTGCACTGCCAACAAATACCCTGATTCACAGACCAGTGCAAAGTCAGTGCAAAGTCACTTTGCATTGCAAAAATACACTTTGCAACGCTGTGTGAATCAGGGTGTTCGTTGGCAGTGCATAGTGACTTCGCACCAGTGCAACGTCATTTTTCATGGTGCTATACAATTTCATTAATCGGGCCTTTAGTCTGAATCTTAGTAATTGTCAGGACCTCCACGACCTCTTGCCAGTATGGTTGCATTACTATATAGGTCTAGATGGAAGTAACTGTTACGCTCACCTGATTCCCACGGGGGTGTCGATCTGGACTGGCCCGCTGTTGCTTCCACCAGAGTAACACGTAGAGCCGAGATGACAGACTGGGCAGACCCACTTAGCTTCGTTTGTTGGGCTCGTACGAATATCTTTCTGCAATGGAGAAAGGGAATTAACCTCCCGTAATCTGAGTGTTAACCCGCCTTCCCACTCCCCTTGTCTGCCCACAGAACACTCCTGAAGTCCCCTCTTTATCTCACCTGAAGATTTGGAAAGATGAGCTCTCCATCCTGCGTCGAGTGCAGGGGCACGTAGACGACGAGTTACTTCACTGGCGTGGAGGAATTGGTGAGTTCCAGTATTGACTCTAAAGTCCAATTGTTCGTAAGAGTTCAAAAGTCTGATCTTCACTCTGCCAGATTCCTTGCAGGTTGCAGATTTAAACCACTAGAAGAGTTCCAAGTGGCAATTGGTAAGATCCTGGTAAGTCTATTGTGGTTCTCCCCTTTGGGGCCGGGGTACAGCGATGATGCAGAATTAACTGCGCCGACCCGAAATGAGGTGAGTACCCCCTGTGGTAATCAGGTAAGTCTTTGGGGGTAGGTTGTATTGTCCTTGTTTTCCCCTTTGGGGCCGTGGTGCGGCGGTGATGCAGAATTGACTGCGCCGACCCGAGATGAGGTGAGTACCCCCCTGTGGTAATCAGGTAAGTCTTTGGGGGTGGTTTGTATTGCCCTTGCTCACCTATTTGTTATTGTCTCCCCCAGGTGTTGAAGAATGGCCTGGAGATGCTGGGTTCGCGATGGAGTAAGGAATGCAGCCCCGGATGGTGAGTTCAGCGCGGCGCTGCGAGGTGCGTGGCAACGCACCTGTGAAGGCTTCTCTCTTCCAGATCGACGATGTGCTGGATCAAGGATTCAGGTAAGGGTTTTGTTCTGACCTCTTCTCCTTCTTCTTTTCTTGTTCCAGGTGTTCCAGGACTGAAGCGGGCGTGGCTGAAGACTGGAGCTGCTGAAGACATGGTGAGCATTACGCTGCAGCAAGCAGAATAACGCGAAGCACGTGGGGCTGTCCGGGTGTGGCTTAAATAGCCTTGGAAGAAGTCCCAGGTAAGTATTCTTCCACAGTCCCACCCGAGAGGAAAGGAGTCCCTGAGGAAAAATAGTCCCTCTAAGCCTCATTTGGCTTGTTGCTTCGTGCAGCATGGTGTGCATCAGGTAGGTATGCAGCATGGTCTGCATCAGGTACGTTTTCTGTAATGAGCCTGGCGCCCATGGCGCCAGGACTGACTTTATTCTTATGAGCCTGGCGCCATAGGCGCCAGGACTGTAGCCAAATAGCCCCTAACTGGGGTTTTTGGGCATGCTTCAAGTGGCATGATGCCTGCTTCCGGGGTTGCTGGGCCTGGTCTGGCTTTCCGGTGGCAGGCATCATGACAGCACTCCCCCTCAAGGCCCCTCCCAAAGCTTTTATTCCTCTCGGCCTTGGTTTGTCTGGAAATTCTTGGTGGAACCTTTTCACTAATTGAGGTGCATGCACATGGTCACTAGGCTCCCAAGATCTTTCTTGTGGACCATAACCTTTCCAATCAATGAGATAGAAGAGTTTTGATCTCACCCTTTTAGAGTCCAAGATATTCTTGACTTCGAATTCGGGTTCCCCGTCTATGAGGATAGGTTCAGGTGGGGTGGTTAGCCTAGTTCCTGGTTGCACAGGCTTCAAAAGAGGCATGTGAAAAACAGGACCAGGCAGGTCCAACTTGATGGCCACTGCGTTAATTATAGCCTTAATAGAATAAGGTCCCAAATACCTGGGGTTAAAAGTCCGTGTTCCCTTGAGTGGTACGTACTTGGTGGCTAACCATACTTGGTCCACTACTTGGTATTGCGGTGCTTCACTCCTGTGTTGATCAGCATCCTTCTTGTATTTATACTTAGCCTTTTGTAAATGTGCAGTCGCCTCTTTAAAGGCTTGTGTGATAACAGTGTGGAGATGGTCCACCACGGGCATCTCTAAATTGCTTGCGAGAATCTAAGTCTGAGGTTCGAGGATGGTGACCATATATGGTAAAAAAAGGGCTTTGTTTAGTTCCTGAGTGTACAGAATTATTGTATGCATACTCGGCGACCCAAAGAATGTCTTTCCAATCCCACTCAGATTGATGTAGCATACAACGTAGGTATTGCTCAAGAGTCTGGTTGGTTCTCTCTGTTTGACCGTCGGTCTGGGGATTGTGGCTGGTTGAAAGCCTAACATCAATTTGTGCCAGCTGGCAGCACTTCCTCCAAAAATGTGAAATAAATTGACTTCCCCGGTCCGAAATTAACACGGAAGGAAAGCCATGTAGGCGGACAACATTTTCAAGGAACTCTTTGGCCAGAATTGAAGCTGAAGTTATTCCTTTTAAAGGAATGAAATGGGCCATTTTTGAAAAAAAGATCTACAATAACTAGAATGGTGTTATAACCATTGCACGGGGGTAAATCTGTGATAAAGTCTAATGACAAGGTATGCCAAGGAGTAGGTGGTATGTCTAATGGTTGTAATAATCCAGCGGGTTTTTTCTTTTCCCCTTTATTTTGAGCGCAAATGCCACAAGACATGACAAACAACTTGACATCTTTTCGCCAGGTGGGCCACCAAAACTGTTTATTGATTTTGGCTTCAGTTTTTGCAATGCCAGGATGCCCTTCCATCAAGGTGTCGTGGTAATGAGAAATGACGAGTTTCTGTAGTTCCTCTAGTGGCAGAAATAGCCGGCCTTGGTAATAAGGTAGATTGTTGGTGACAGAATACTCTGGACCTTTCCTTGCCCAGCCCTGTAAGGCATCGGAATCAAAGAGTTGATGGACCTTTTCTTGAATGTCCTCCAGAGAGTGTATGGATGTCAGACCAAGGATCCTCTGTTCGGGAATTATGGGTACAGGTTCTAAAGCTCTTTCTGTTTCTCCCATTCCTATTCGGGACAGGGCGTCAGCTTTTCCATTTTTACAACCTGGTCGATAGGTTATTACAAAATCAAACTCGGCGAAGAACAATGCCCAACGGAGTTGGCGTGAAGATTGGGCCTTGGCTACCTTTAGGTATTGTAAGTTGCGGTGATCAGTGATGACCGTAATGGTATGCCTGGCGCCCAGCGGATAGTGCCGCCAAGCCTTGAAGGCGGACTTGATGGCCAACAGCTCCTTGTCGGTTATAGCATAATTTAATTCGGGAGCCGAAAACTTTCTTGACCAAAATGCCACTGGGTGCAGCTGGTTAGTTTCGGGATCCTTTTGGGAGAGCACTGCTCCCATAGCTGAACTGGATGCATCTGTTTCCACTATGTAGGGAAGCTCTGGGCACGGGTGTCGTAATACAGGAGCGGACGTGAATTTCTTTTTTAACTCTTGGAAGGCGTTCTCGGCTTCTTATATCCATATAAAGCGTTTATCCTTTCGCAATAGTGTTGAAATGGGATGTACAATGTGTGAGAAGTCCGGGATAAACCTGCGGTAGAAATTGGCAAATCCGAGCATGCTTTGAACTCCTTTGACTGAGCTTGGCGAAGGCCAATCAAGAATTGCGTCCACCTTACGTGTATCCATCCGGATTCCTTTCGGGTCAGAATAAATCCAAGAAACTCTACTTCCGTAGTGTGAAAGATGCACTTTTCCAGTTTAGCATATAATTTATACTGGCGTAACTTTTCTAGGACTGCTCGAACGTGCTTTACATGATCGGATTCTGATAGGGAGTATACTAAGATATCGTCGATGTAAACGACTACACAAACATCGATGAGCTCTCGGAAGACATCGTTCATGAAGAACTGGAAGGCTGCTGGTGCATTACACAGTCCGAAAGGCATCACCTGGTACTCAAATAATCCATACTTGGTGCGAAAAGCAGTCTTCCATTCGTCACCCTCTTTGACGCGTACCAGATGATATGCCCCCCGAAGGTCTAGTTTTGTGTATATACAAGCGTTCTTTACCTGGTCTAGTAGTTCAGGGATCAAAGGCAATGGGTATCGATTCTTGATAGTTATCTGATTCAGCGCGCGGTAGTCAATGCATGTTCTAAGGTCGCCTTCCTTTTTTGGCACGAAGAACAAAGCGGAAGATGCAGGGGACCTGGACGGGCGGATGAAGCCATTAGCAAGATACTGGTCTAGGTACTGGCGCAAGTTTAGATTTTCAGGTTCCGTGAGGGCATAGATTCTGCTGCAAGGTGGCTGTGCTCCTGGTATGAGATCTATTTGACAATCATATGATCTGTGCGGTGGTAAGGTGTTTGCCTGCTTTTGAAAGACATCCTGAAAGTCTTGGTATTCAGCAGGTAATTGTATGGCAGCTGGGATTATTGGGACAGTACTGAATTTAGAGTTCTCTTTGGGTAACAGGTGTTAGCACATTCTGGGAAGGTTAGTCTCTTCTCTCGCCAATCAATACAGGGATTGTGTTTTTCCAACCAAGGGATTCCCAGTATTAGTTGAAACTGTGGAGCCTTGATTAAATCAAACACTATAACCTCTCGGTGTCCATCCTGACCCAGCAATGTCATCTCTGCAGTGGAATGAGTTACGGGCCCAGAGGCAATTTCAGTTCCATCAACAGTGGTGACGACATCGGCGGTGGTCTTTCGGGTGAGAGATAGATTCATCCTGGAAGCCAATCCGTAGTCCAAATAGTTTCCTATGGCTCCACTATCTACGTACGCCATTACCGTGTGCATGCGTGAAGGCTGCTCTGGATCTATAAGGACCATGGGTATGGTGAAATGCGAGGTCAGAGTGTCCTTCTTTAAGCTCGGCAAGCTGACCTCTACGCTTGCAGGGCTTGATCGTTTCCCGAGTCAGCTTTCAAGTGGTTTTTGTCTGCTGCTCTTATAGTTTTCTTGGGTAGTTTTACAGGGCAGTTCCGAAGGAAATGACCAGTAGCTCCGCAATATAGACATAATTGCTGTTGCCGTCTTCTTTCCCTTTCCTTCTGGGTTAAGGGTCCTCTAGTCCTCTAACCCCCCCGATTTGCATGGGTTCTGAGGCATCTACCCCCTTAGAGCTTACGTAGGTTTTAACTAAGACCCTGTTTTCAAACTTGGTTCGATCAGCCTTTCTGGTTTGAAGTCTGTGATCTAACTGGACGACAAAATCTATATATTCAGCACAGTCTAGAGGCGGGTTCACGACTTGGGCTAAAACATCCTTGAGTTCTCCCCGAAGCCCTCGATGGAATAATGTAATTCGCTTGGCTTCAGGCCATTCGGTTTCCACAACTAATCTATTGAAAGTAGCAATGTAAGATAAAAGGTCCTGATTACCTTGCCGTAAGGATAAAAGTTTGTTATCCAAAGCCTGTCCTTGGGAATGTCGGGCGAACAGTCTTTCCATGCTAGTTCGAAAACCTTGGAAATCTCGAAGAATCGGGTCACCCTGATTTACTAGCGGAATAGACCAGTCCGATGCACTGCCGCTGAGATATGACAGTACAAAAGCTACCTTGGCTTGATCGTTTGGGAAAGCTCCAGGTCTACATAAAAAGTGTAAGCGACATTGATTCATGAATATAGCAAACCTTTTTGGGTCTCCGGCAAAGCGTTCAGGCGGAGCCAAGGGAACGGCTCCAGGAAGGTTTATCTGCACCGGGTTACTCGGTGGCACCGGAGCTGGGCTGGCCCCGAGTACAGGTAGAGGTGTTTGTCCAGCCTGGCTTTGTAATAGCTGTCTGGCCAAATCATCAGTTCATTCTTTTGATACTATCAATTCCATCCTGAGGGCATTGGTTTCCTGGTGGGCGGAATGCACTTCGGCCCTTAGTTCCCCTAATAATTGGGCCAACTGATCGGTTTCCGAGGTCTCCATGACGCCCAGGTGGGTATTTGTGGGTAGGGTTCGCGTTCTGTTACGCTCACCTGAGTCCACAGTCTGCATCAGGTAGGTATGCAGCATGGTCTGCATCAGGTAAGTTTTCTGTAATGAGCCTGGCGCCCATGGCGCCAGGACTGACTTTATTCTTATGAGCCTGGCGCCATAGGCGCCAGGACTGTAGCCAAATAGCCCCTAACTGGGGTTTTTGGGCATGCTTTAAGTGGCATGATGCCTGCTTCCGGGGTTGCTGGGCCTGGTCTGGCTTTCCGGGGGCAGGCATCGTGACAGTAACCTTGTTGTCCCGAAGTCTCCATCAGCATTCACACAATGCCAAAGTCCATATTTGTCCTACTCTCTGAAGAGTGCAATACCATCCATGCAAAATATGAAAGCACATTCAGCATTGTAAAAGAGAGGGGATCAATGAACATGCCACTTCGTGGTATCTTTTGGACTCAGCTGCATCCTTCATAATTGCATTACAAAGAGAAGAGCATATTTGCATGGAGGTATGATTTCACTATTTGTCCATCCATTATTTTTAGTCAGGGTTTAAGCCATGTGCTAATTCCCTATACCTTAGAGACCCCCAGTAACTTTGCTGGATTTTGAAGACTTGATTTTTTTAACATGGAGAGAGTGAGACCCTTTTCCCCACTCTCTCATGTATTTTTATGTGAATTTTACCTCTGTGTTTCTTTTGGTTATGGAGTCTGACAAACTCCATAGGCATCATCTTTTACATTGTGTCACAAAGCACCTTCAGTGCAGTGACACAGGGAAGTCTTCTAGATTTCCCAAAGGTTTAAATACCTTCTCTGGGATAAACTACTGTTAAATTGACTTTACTTACCATTGTAACTTTCTAGACCCAGTATCATAAATCACTGATTCCAACCCTTTTGGACTTTGTGGTCCATAATGCACCGCAACATCGGGTCGGTGGTCCTTCCATCATGACCGACCACACAGAAGCACTGCTCACTAGCGTTTACGTATGACTCCTAGAAAATAGGCACGCCCCGCAGCTCTGCGTGTCTCAACGATACTGTTCCGAGTTGTTCGGCGGGTGCTATTTCTTCTCACTTCCGTTAGTGCCCCATTCCTGTTTCTTAGCGCCCTTCCCTTCCTGGTAACACTTTGAACAGCCCTTTGCATCCGCTAGGTCCATTCATCCTTTCATCCCGGCCTACTGTTCTGTGCTTCGGTGCCCGTGGGGTTCCCCTGCACGCTGTGAGCATTGGACCTCCTGCTCCTATTCCTTCCTGGATTCTGCCACCACAGTCCTCCTTCCTGGATACTGAACACTACCCTGCACCTGAGGCAGACCGCAATCCTCACACTGGAACCAGAGGATACACTCCCTTAGCTGAATAAGTCCCGATCAGTCAGGAAGAAGGAAGAATCTCCAAAGAAGACACCGACCAAAGACAAACTGGTGAGATAAAGGGCAGAGTGTTACACCCAGCACACACTCTCTTACAAAAGAGTACCAGAGGGGTTACTTAGTATCCCCTGTGTCTAGCTCTCATGTAACATTTTTATTTTACCCTTTCCTCACTGAATGCCTGGTGGCAGTGGTTTCGTTCTAACCACCATAGTGTATCTTTACCGTGGGCTGCGTTCGCGGCTCCAGTAAAGCAACCACGGGAGCCATCTTCTTCAAAATGGTGCAGAGCCATCTTTGACAAAATGGTCCCCGATCTTCTTTTTTCGCAAGTTCTTTGTAGAAAGGTCTTTCTAGAGATTTTCTCTGCACGCCAAACCAGGTTCGTTCTCTTTGTTAATTTCACCTTTGGCGGGCTTCAGGAGTGAAACCCGCCTCTGGCTCCAGAGTGTCTGGGGTACAGCACAGGAACAGACATCATCAGCTGCATCTTTTCTTAATTTCCAAGGTACTGTAAACCAAGCTAAAGGCAACTTACCTCATACTGTAGAGTTGCTTTGAAACCTCTACAACTCACAAGCCTAATCAGCTTGTGGCTCTACATTTGATTCTTCTTTTCATCAAAGACTCCTAAGAACTTGTGCAAAGACTTTTCCATTTACTTTACAGAATTGCTATGTCCTATACACGACTTTTGCCCATTGACTGTGGCTTTGCCTGTTGCATTGTATCACTCTTCTTTAGGGATCTCTAAATATTTGTCTCTTAAGAATATTTGTGATCTCTTGTGTTCTAATAACCTTTGCCTTTTACCAATTTCTAAAAGTATTCTGAATGCCAACATTGAGGTATTAATGTCCCCAGCACCCGAGTTATTGAAGTCACCCGTGGTTGTCGGTTGTGTCAGTGGGCCATCCCAAAAGTGTCTTAACTGGTTCAGAAACTTGAAGTGTACGGTATTGAAGTGTATTTGTGTGTTACTAGTATATTGCTCCCTTCTAAAGAATGCTTTATAACTGACTGATAAATACATTAATAATTGTTTATGCTAGAAACTTTGAGTATAAGAGTTTATTTGAATACCTGTAAATGTGAATCTTTGTGTAACTCCACTACAGCTCACATTACCCCTCTTGAGATAAGTCTGGCTGCTCAACACACTACCAAAACTGTGTAGTACAAGTGTCACAAGTCTCTCCCCTTCTGACTTGTTTTTCCTGTTTGCTTGCAACCGTCTTTGGTGATTTCTTTTGCACGGTCCGGGATTTGTATAAACCTGTGTGCTGGTCTTCGGATTCCAGCGTGAGGATGATATTCCAACTCCAAGATGCGTTCAGATGTCCAGGACAGGAACCAGGAAGGAACAATGTCTGAGCTCGGAGGCACAGAATGCCGTGACCCGAGCGCAGGCGAAAATCCAGGAAAGTTTGAAGGTAAGTTTTGAGGAAAGGAAGGAAAGGAGGAGGAGTCAAAAAACTGGGAAACAGGATTCAGAAGAAAACCCTGAGCGAACTCCGGCAACACACGTCCAACTACAGTGAGCAGCAGCGTTGAGATCCGCAGAGCCCTGGGGGTGTGTCTGTTTAGTAGTACGCAGAGTGTGGAGCGCAAAGACTGGCAAGCTGCGTTCCATATCAGGCGGCCATGTTGGGAGGATTACTGCATTCAGTCCTCTATGGGTCACTACAAAGTCCAGAATGGACGCAGGCGACGGTTCATGACAGTATGCCTCCTCTGAAGCCCAGCTCCTCTGGGTTTGCCTGGATGGATAAAATGGTATCTTCAAATCAGCCTGGGGGCATTCATGTTTGACATGAGTTCCCAGGTGTGCTCACTGGGAGGATACCCTTTCCACTTGACCAAATATTGTCGTTGACCACGTCGGTACCTAGAGTCACAAATTCTGGAGACCTCGTATTCGAGTTGGTCATTGACAATCACTGGGGTAGATCTTGGAGCTTCAGTAGCTCCATTGGTCTGTGGGTGATAACCCGAAGGCAAGGCACGTTGGATTCCCAGTATACGATGTAACTGTTTCCAGAACTGGGATATGTACTGGGGTCCTCGGTCAGAAATGATCTTGGAAGGTAGCCCATGAAGCCAGAATATGTGTTGTAGGAAAATCCCAGCAAGTTCGTATGAGGATGGTAGCGTGTTTAAAGGCGTAAAATGAGCCATATGTGTGAACAGATCAATGGTAACCATTATCGTTATGTAGCCTCTGGAAGACGGTAGTTCCACTATAAAATCTGTGGCAATGATTTCCCAAGGTCTTGTTGGTATTGCTGGTTGGAGCAGGAGACCTGCTGGTCTTTTATTGTCATGTTTGTTCTGATTGCAGACCGCACAAGTCTAGACATGGATCTTGATATCATCCTTCATCCTTGGCCACCAAAACTGTCTTTGTATTAGATGGAGGGTGTTGGTGATGCCACGGTGTTCTGAATGAAAGGTATCATGACATAGGCTTGTGATCTTTTGTCTCAGTCCAGGAGTAGGGATAACCAACCGATTATCCTTGAACAGATATCCGTCTTTTGTTTTGAGATTCCATTGGTTGTTTCTCTTAAACTCCTTCCAAGGTTCTGAAGGACTTAGTTTGGATTCGAATATCCTCCAGGAGAGTAATTGCTTTTGCAACAAATATTGTGTTGGGAAACATCTTAGGAAAGTTCCGATCTTCAAGGGGTTCATAATCAGGATGTCTGGATAAGGCATTGGCTATAATGTTATGTGTTCCAGGGAAATGATGGATTTGAAATTGGTATTGGGCAAAAAAAAGGCCCAACGGGCTTGGCGACTATTTCTACATTCTAGGGATTGTATGACTTGAAGATTCCGATGGTCTGTGTGGACTTGTACCGGGTGTTTGGCTCCCAGAAGGAGATGACGCCAATCAGTGAAGGCCTGACGGATGGCTAACAATTCCTTCTCCAGGATGGAATAATGAGTTTCACTGGGAGTCAAGGTGCGGGAAAGATAGGCGATGAGGTGTTCTAACTTGTCGCGAAGTTCCTGTTTCAGGACTGCCCTAATGGCGTAGTTGGAGGCATCAGTTTCAACAATGAAGGGTCGGTCTGTGTCGGGTTGAGCTAGAATGGGAGCTTGTGTGAACTCCGACTTCAACCGTTGAAATGCCGAATCTTGGGCTGAGGTCCACTGAAAGGGGGTGTCTTTCTTGAATAATGTAACAATAGGATGCACAATCTCAGAAAATGCTGGTATGAATTTCCTGTAGAAGTTAGCAAGCCCTAGGAAGGATTGGATTTGTTTTACAGTAGTTGGAACAGGCCAAGATAGAATGGAATCAACCTTCGAAGAGTCCATTCCAATCCCCTTAGGGCTAAGAACGAATTTGAGATAGTGAACAGTAGATACATGGAAAAGGCTCTTCTCGGGTTTGGCCAGGAGCTTATGTTCACGTAGACGTTGTAAGACTGCCCTTACATGCCCTTCATGTTTCAAATGGTCCTTGGAGCAGATCAGTATGTCGTCTAGATATACAATGATGAAGAGGAACAGCATATCAGAAAACACCTGATCCATAAAACGTTGGAAGACTGCTGGGACATTAGCAAGTCCAAAGGGCATAACCAGGTATTCGAAATGGTTGAAGGGTGTTCTAAAGGCTGTTTTCCATTTGTCACCTTCCTTTACACGAATAAGATGGTAGGCACCCGTGAGAGCTAGACTGCACCTCTGACTGCTTCCAGGATGTCCAAGATGAGAGGCAATGGGTAACGATCCTTGAGAGTGCATTGGTTAAGGCCACGATAATCTAGACATGGCCTAAGCTCCTTGGAATCTTTCTTGGGAACACAAAATAGAGAAGCGCCCGCCGGGGACTTGGATGGTCGAATAGTTCCATTTTCCAAATTGGTATCCAGGTATTCCCGGAGGGCATTTTTTTCAGATTCTGACAAAATAAACATTCTTCCGAAAGGAATTACTGCTGAAGGTTCAGTATCGATGGCACAATCCTCAGGTCTGTGTCGTGGTAGAGCTTGAACAATGGCTGTCGAGAATACATCTGTGTAAGCCTGGTAGACCTGGGAATCTGGATGATGTTAGAGACAGTGACTGGTATTTGCTGAGTTTCTTGGAAGTCTTCAGAGGACTTTGGTAAGGTGTCTATGGACAAACAGTGGGACATACAATGTTCCGAACCAAGAAACAAAGAGCCTGCTGCCCAATTGATGTAGGGGTTGTGCTTCTGTAACCAGGGCATGCCTAGAACTATTGGATAGTGGGAAGATCTTATAATATCAAATGCAATCCTCTCTTGTTGATGGTTTATAGAAAGAAGAATCTCTTTGGTTGGTATTGTTATGGGTCCTGAAGAGTGGGGTCTCCCATCGATAGCTTCAACAGGTTGCATAGTCTCTCGTGTTTCGCATGGAATGTCGTGAGTAGTGACCCAATCATGATCTATGAATATGCCCATGGTTCCGCAATCCACTAATGCCAGGATGGGGTAAGATTCTTTCTTGGAAGGCGATAGGAATGCCTGTAGAATCACAAGGTTATTTTGTCCAGGAGAGTTCAACGAAGGAATTGATGTGGAGCAGACAACACTCTCCCGAAACTGTTCCCACATCTACGATCAGGAGCTGGCGTTTCCCGAACGCTGTGGAGGAGCGATAGGGCACTCTCTCACGAGATGTTTATCGGAGGCGCAATACATACACAGACCAGTGGGAATACAGTGCATCCTTTCTTGTGGGGTGATGGGTCCACGGAAGGCCCCCAGTTGCATGGGTTTTGGATCCGAGGTCAGTGAAGCTGCGGGCTCTGGTCTGGATGGATGGTCTGTGGCAACCTTTTGGAATGATGACTTAGAATTCTTTTTCTCCACCTTTCTTTCCTGGATTCGAAAGTCGATTTCCAGGGAAAGGTCCAAGAGCGCCTGGAAGGAATTTGGGCGAGCTACCCTGGCTAACTCGTCCTTTATTTCTTCATTCAGGCCTCTTCGAAAGAGGGTGAAGCTGGTCTCTTTGGACCAATCAGCTTCCATCACAAGTTGTTCTAAACGGGTCACATAGGTAAGCATATCCTGGGATCCTTCTTGAAATTCAAGTAGACCTTCTTGAGTGCTGTAAACCTGCTCTGGATGATCAAACATGACTTTTAGGGCTTCCACGAACCCTTCGTAATCATCCAGGAGGGCGTCACCCGAATTGAATAGAGAGGTTGCCCAGGTCAAGGTGTTACCAGTGAGGTGTGATATCATAAACCCCACCTTTGCTCTAGGGGTGGACAAGGAGTAGGGCTTGAAGGTAAAATGTACCAAACATGAATCAAGGAAGACATGAAGGGTCTTTGGAGAACCATCATATTTGTCCACTTCTCCTCCCAATAACACACTTTCCTTAGTAGTAGAATCACGAGACAAGAGTAGCTGCTTTAATGCAGCATTCTCTGCCTTAAGGTTTTGAACTTCTGTGGTAAGTTCCTGCATGCCTCGCATGAGGTCTTGAACCGCGGGTTCCATCTCTGTATCCGTATCGTTCTTTCGGCGTCTCAATCTGTCACAAGCCTCTCGCCTTCTCACCTGTTTTTCCTGTTTGCTTGCAACCTTCTTTGGTGATTTCTTTCGCACGGTCTGGGATTTGTATAAACCCGTGTGCTGGTCTTCGGATTCCAGGGTGAGGATGATATTCCAACTCCAGGATACGTTCAGATGTCCAGGACGAGAACCAGGAAGGAACAGTGTCTGAGCTCGGAGGCACGGAACGCCATGACCCGAGCGCAGGCAAAAATCCAGGAAAGTTCGAAGGTAAGTTTTGAGGAAAGGAAGGAAAAGAGGAGGATTCAAGGAACCGGGAAACAGGATTCAGAAGAAAGCCCAGAGCAAACTCCGGCAACACACGTCCAACTACAGCGAGCGGTAGCGTTGAGACGTGCAGATCCACGGGGGCGTGTCTGTTTAGTAGTACGCAGAGCGTGGAGCGCAAAGACTGGCAAGCTGTGTTCCGTATCAGGTGGCCATGTTGGCAGGATTACTGCATTCAGTCCTCTATGGGTTAGGGACCACCAAGTCCAGAATGGACGCAGGCGACGGTTCATGACAACAAGTTTATACCAAAGGCTGGGTTGCCTATACCTGTAGTCATTGTTTTTTGCAGTGTTCCCAGTGGGCACTGCAAACAAACTTTGTCTAAAACAGGTGGCAGTGGTGGGATATATTGTAGAGTTGTTACATTGAGAGTTTGCTTTCCTTTTATTCAACTAAAAACCTTCACAAGGCTAAGCTCCACTAAAAAAGCAATTGTAACATGCCAGATATGGATAACATCAGGAAGAAAGCCCTGATCATTTTAACCGTAAAGCAACTGAAAGAATTGTGTATAGTCAGGAATCTCCCTGTTAAAGGAAAGAACAATAAACTAATTGCAAGATTATTGAATAATCAAAGTCTGGGTAGTAGGTCTGTCACACCTTCTATCACAGAAAATGCATAAAATGATGATGAGGATGATAATTCAGAGTCTAACTCTAATATTGTTGAAGAGTCATAAAAGTTAGAGGAGTCTCAGGAAGAGAGCCCCTCTTTACCTCAACAGGCCCTTATGCCTCAGCATATAGCCACAGCGACCCTACCAGGTCCAGTACTGAGTCCAGAATGTGTCTCTCTTGAAAAAATTAGATTTGAGTTAGAGTTCAAAAGGGTACAAGTCCAGGCTGAAAACAAACATCAGGACATCAAACTCTTGACATGAAGAAATTGTCTCTTGAAAACGTTTTTATCCCAGAGTCTTCTAGGTCTTCCAGTCCAAAGAGACCTTGCAGGCCAAAGGAACCGTTGAGTATGTTTGATGTGAAACTTGACATTTTGGATTGGTTGGGTGCTTTTGAATATATCTATGGGATTCAGGGTTTCACATGGAATCAGTTGATTCCTTGGCTTTTGTCTAAGCTTCCACAGGTTGCAACTGATGCTGTAATGGAGGTGGGGGAACTTGAAAGATTGGAGTATGAAAATGTGAAGCTAGCTTTGATAGCTAGATTTGGGAAAACTCCTTCCCAGTACCTTAATAGGTTTAGGGCCCTGCAAAAGATGGTTGGTACCCATTGGGCTACCTGGGTGTGTGAATGTTTGAAAAACCTAGATGGTTGGGTTAAGGGTTACAGAGTGAACTATTTTGAAGGAATGAGGAATCTGTTTTTGTTGGAATCTATTTTTGATGCTTACTCGCCTGAGCTGAGACAACACTTGGTTGACTCTAAAGAGATTGATCCCAAGAAGCTAGCAAAAGCTGCTGACTTATGGGTTGCCAACAGGGCTACTCACAAAGATTCTGGGGTCACTCATAAAAAAGATGAGGGGAAACAGAACAAGAAAGATGACACAGAGAATTCTAAAACCTCCCATCCAAAAGAGGGCCACAAACATAAGAAGGGTAAATCCCATCGGAAACCAGGTCAGTCTAGTGAAACCTCTGGTGCCAAACCAGAGGGAGGTCAGCAGAAGCCCCCATTTGTCAAAACATTTGGAAAATGTTATGCTTGTGGGTCAACTGACCATGTGACTAGGGATCCCAGATGCAAGGGTAAACTTTCAGGGGTCCACACTGCCTTATTAGCCTTCTTCCCTGAAGGAGAAGTATATATGGCAAGTGGAAACTTTCAACTATTGGCTGAAGACCCCATTGGAGTCTCTGAGAGTGTTTCTTTAGTGTCATTGGGTCTGTGGCAACAGCAGAATTTAGATGTGTATAACTCTATACCAGAAAACACAAACAAATACTACAAGTACAGTGTACTTGTAAATGGTCAGGAGATCCCTGCCATTAGACACACTGGGGTCAGCATCACAGTTGTGGATGAAACCTTGTTCAAAGCTGAGGATGTTGCTAAGGCACCCAAAGGTCCCGCTAAGCTTGATGGAGGCCTTCTCTAGATGGTCCCAATACTACCAGCTCTCATCCAGTGCAACAATATGATTGTAAGAATACCTGTCAGAGTACAAAGTGAAGTACCTGGGAGAGTCCTGCTGGGGAATGAATTAAAAACTCTTGGAGTTGTATCAAACACCCCCAGGCTACCCAGTAAAAGGAAGCAGGAGCTGACTAGGAAGGCCAGAGAACCCACTTTAAATGACTCTCAGTGGGTTGTTACAGAAGAACCTATAACACCCAGTCCACAGGAAAAGCCAACTTCTATTTCCAAGAAGAAAGAGATGAAGGGGAAACCCAAGGTCTCAGGAAACAAGAAAGATAGCACTCCTGTGCATCAAACCAGGACATCCCTGAGAGGACATTCCAAAATCACACCTGTGACTACTCCACCTGCTGAGGCTGAGTGTGAGAAACAACAAGAAGAGGTTGAGTCAGCTACTGATGACACAGGAAGAAGACCTCCCCCCTGTTGGATATCTGGATCCTAAAGACCATCCCGAGCTGCAGTCTTTACTGGCAGAAGGTGGCCCCTGCTGGGCAGACTTCAACAGAGGTCAAGTCAAAGAGAGTGTCCCTCTCTTGAAGGGCTTTGCCAATGGGCAGCTTCCCAGCTGGAAAGGCAAGAGTCAGGGAAGCGCAGGTTATACTGGGAGGAAGGCCTTGTCTACAGTGAACCTATTGAGTCTACCCCTGGAGACTACAGAAGACTTGTAGTGCCCCAGGAGGTGAGACCCCAGTTTTTACAGTTAGACCATGAGATTCCTTTGGCTGGTCAGTTGAGTTTCAAGAAGTCCAAGGAAAGGATTTCTCTTTATTTCTACTGGCCTGAGATGGAGTCTGATGTAGATACATTCTGTAGGAGCTGTCACACTTGTCAGACATCTGGCAAGAGTGGAGCCAAGAATTTGGCACTTTGGTGCCTCTCGCAGTGGTGGGAGTCCCTTTTGAGAGGGTAGAAATCGACATTGTTGGTCCCTTAAACTCTCCTACATCTTCAGGCAACCAATTTATATTGGTTTGGGTAGACCATGCTACCAGGTTTCCTAAAGCAATACCTATGAGGACTGTCACATCTTAGGCCGTGGCTAAGGCCCTACTTGGTATCTTAACCAGAGTAGGTTTTCCTAAGGAGGTTATCTCTGACAGGAGATCTAACTTTATGTCCCACTACATTCAAACAATGTGGAAAAACTCTGGAGTGACCTACAAGTTCTGAACAGCCTACCATCCCCAGACCAGTGGTTTGGTAGAGAGGTTTAACAGAACTATGAAGAGCATGATAGGTGCTTTAGAAGAGCCCCTTAGAAGGAAGTGGGAGCTTCTACTTCCATGCCTTCTCTTTGCTTATAGAGAAGTCCCTCAGAAAGGGGTTGGATTAATTCCCTTTGAGTTTCTCTATGGTCATCCGGTTAGAGGTCCATTGGCCCTAATCAAGGAGGGGTTGGAGAATGCTCCTTGCCCCAAGCCAGTGAGAGTCACTGACTATGTGTTAGGTCTCTAAAAGAGAATGACACTCATGATGACAGAAGTTTCAGATCATTTGAAAGCAGGTCAGGCTCTGGAGAAGCATTGGCATGACCAGAAGGCCAACATGGTTGAGTTTACTCAAGACCAGATGGTTCTAGTTATGGTACCTACAAGGCAGAGGGCCATACAGGACAAATGGATTGGACCCTTCAAGGTTGTGGGAAAACCTGGAGAGGTCAATTATTTGGTGGACTTAAGCAATCCTAAGGAGGCCCCCAGTGACTTTCCCACCAACCGCCTAAAGGCCTATGTCTCTAGACCAGAACTGGGAGCTTTGATTCCTGCCTCTGACCAGGAGGAGGAGAAGTAGAGTGAGCCTCTACCTGACCTCCTCAGGGGACAACCTTTAGATGGAAAGATAGAAGGAGTTAATCACTCTTCAGATCTGACACTGGAAAAACAGGAGGAGTGCAAAGATCTGTTAAATCAGTTTGCCCCTCTGTTTTCACTCTCACCAGGCTTGACCACTTGGGGCCAGCATGGGATTCTCACTGGAGACTGTCTACCTCTTAAAAGCAGGGGTTACATAATGTCAGACCATGTAAGAACCCACATAAAGGAAGAGGTCAACAAGATTATTGATCTCTGGGTAATAGAGCCATCTACAAGTCCTTGGTCTAGTACAGTTGTACTAGTCCAAAGGCAGGATCCAAAGAGTTGAGAGTATGTGTGGACTATAGAGCCCTAAATGCAGTCACCACGACTGATGCCCATCATTTACCTAGGACAGATGGGCTGGTTGACGAACTTGGTTCAGCCAAGTACCTAGGTACAGTTGACCTAACCTCAGGCTATTGGAAAATAGCTCTGACAGACCATGTCAAGGATAAACTGCATTTTCAACCCCAGGAGGCCTCTACCAGATTAAGGCTATGACTTTTGGACTAAAGAATGCACCTGCTACATTCCAAAGGATGGTCAATCATGTTCTGAATGGGAAGGAGGACTGCTGCATGGCCTACTTGGATGACGTTGCAGTGTTCAGCCCTACTTGGAAAGAGCATATTGCTCACTTAGGATATGTATTGCAGGCTCTTGAGCAGGCCAATCCGACCATAATGGCAAGTAAATGTCAAATTGGTCAGAGTAAAGTGGTCTACCTTGGACATGAGGTAGGACGAGGTGAAATAAGGCCACCGCCTAGCAAAGTACAGGCTGCATAAGACTAGGGCCCCCCTACTACTCAAACCCAAGTGAGAGTCTTTCTAGGTCTCACAAGTTACTATAGGAAATTCATTGAGAACTAAGGGACCATAGCTTCTCCCTTAAAAATGATCTCCTCACCCAAATTCCCCGAGAAGGTCAGGTGGAATGAGGAGTGCACTAAGGCATTTGGAGGACTTAAGCAAGCCCTTTGTCAAGCTCCAGTCTTAAGAGCTCCTGACTACAACCAACCCTTTATTGTACAGATGGATGCTTCCAATACAGGTATAGGTGCAGTTCTGAGTCAGCTGGATGATAACGGCAGGGAACACCCAATCTGCTTCATCAGTAGAAAACTGAAGGAACCTGAGAGAATGTGGACAACCATAGAAATGTTTTGCTATTTTGTGGTTTTTGAAGAAGTTTAGACCATACTTGCATGTATCTACCTTTGTGATACAAACAGACCACCAACCCTTGAGATGGTTAATGCAGATGAAAGGGGAGAATCCTAAATTGTTAAAATGGTCAATCAGCCTACAGATGTTTGAGTTTACCATTGAACACAGGTCAAGGTGTAATCACCAAAGTGCGGATGGTCTCTCCAGAAAGTATGACCGACTGGAGCAAGGAGATTCATCAAGGGGTGGATTAAATCCTCCTGTCCCTTAGTCTGGGGGGATGAGTGTTATGAATAATTCTCAGAAATGTGCTAATTCCCTTCAATTTAGAGACCCACAGCAACTTTGCTGGATTTTTAGGACTTGATTTTTTAACCTGGAGAGATTGAGACACTTTTTTCCCCCTCTCTCATGTATTTTTATGTGAATTTTACCTCTGTTTTTCTTTTGGTTATGGAGTCTGACAAACTCCATAGGCATCATCTTTTACATTGTGTCACAACACACTTTCAGTGCAGTGACACAGGGAAGTCTTCCAGATTTCCCAAAGGTTTAAATACCGTCTCTATGATAAACTACTGTTTCCCAGAACAGTAAAGTGAAATTGACTTTACTTACCATTGTAACTTTCTAGACCTTGCACACATTATTTTACAATAGGGTGCTGGAGGGGTTACTTAGTATCCTCTGTGTCTAGCTCTCATGTAACATATTTATGTTACTCTTTCCTCACTGAATGGCTGGTGTCAGTGGTTTTGTTTGAACTACAATGGTAAATCTTAAGCACAGGCTGTGTTCGCGGGTCCAGTAAAGCAACCATGGGAGCCATCTTTTTCAAAATGGCGTAGAACCATCTTTGACAAAATGGTCCCAATCTTCTTTTTTCACCAGTTCTTTGTGGAAAGGTCATTCTAGAGATTTTCTCTGCGTGCCAAACCATGTTTGGTCTCTGTGTTTATTTTGCCTTTGACAGGGTTCAGGAGTGATACCCGCCTCTGGCTCCAGGGGGTCTGGGGTAGGCAGGAAGTGAGGGAGGTGCCCGAAACTCCCTGTGCTTAGTCTTCTATGAGACATGTATGCACTCTGTGATGATTGGCTGGCTGACTGTCCGGCAAGGACAGCCACCCTGCTGGATGAGTGACAGCTAGGCTGGAATGAATGTGAGAGAACTGAATAAAAGGCAAGTCTTTTGGCTTGGAAGGCAGAGTCGACCACTGGATGAAGGAACCGAACAAGAGCTTGAAGAGGATGCCTGCTGCAACTCCTGGACCATTGGTTTGCCTGGTGAAGTCCTGCTGTAGTGCCAAATCGACAAGTTCACATCGACAGAGAAGCCCCTGCAAGGACGACTTCTCACCTTGAATTGGTGGATCCAATCAACTCCAAAGTAAGCCACCTGGACATCCATCTCAGAGCTGGTTGAATTTCCACAGAGTGCTGCTGGAAACCATATAGCCAGGGAGAGGAACACCAGATTGTGTGCATTGCTTTTAAGCTGCTGGCCTAATGCTTTTGGAAGATCCTCCAGAAACCCAGGAAGCAGGATTGACCAAGCCTGAGCCCCCTCAACAGAGTGTGGGACCCCAGAAGCAAGGAATGAACCACAGTGTTGCTATTTGCGGTAGTCGCAAGGAGCAGAAACGCCAAACATCCACTGAAAGTGAAGTTTGCCGATTGCCAGTTTTGACAGTCCCAGTGAATTGCAGAAGTTCCCATACGTCCTCCCTCTTATCCCCATGACTGAGGCACAGGAACAGTGAGATCTGCAGAGCTGCAGAGGAACAGAAGTCATCAGCTGCATCGTTTCTTCATTTCCAAGGTACTGTAAAACAAGCTAAAGGGAACTTACCTCTTACTATAGAATTGCTTTGAAACTTCTACAACTCACAAGCCTACTCAGCTTGTGACCCCACATTTGATTCTTCTTTTCATCAAATACTCCTATAACTTGGTCAAAGATGTTTCCATTTACTTACCAGAAGTGCTTCATCCTATATAAGACTTGCCCATTGACTTTGTCTTAGCCTGTTGTGAATGACTATTCTTTAGGGATCTGAAAATATTTACCTCTTAAGAATATTTGTGATCTCTTGTGTTCTAATAACCCTTGCCTTTTACCAATTTCTAAAAGTATTCTGAATACCAACAGTAAGGTATTAATGTCCCCAGCACCATAGTTATTGAACTCACTTGTGGGTGCATGTTGTGTCTGTGGGCCATCCCAAAAGGGTCTTAACTGGTTCAGAAACTTGAAGTGTACAGGGTGGGGCAGAGGTGCCCCAAATGCAGACCAAATGGGACATCAGGGACAGTGGGCCTCATTACGAGTCAGGCGGTAAGGGTTTTACGGCGGCGTTAACAGCGCCGACCCTTACCGCCTGAGTACGAGGTCCCTTAGCGCCATGGCGGACTTAACACCTGCTTTTAGCAGGTGTTAAAATCCATGGCGCTAAGGGACCATGGAGTTAATTACGCCACCGTAATTTACGGTGGCGTAATTAACGCCTTCCCCACTCCCATTATGCCCTATGGGGCAAAAATGGGAATGGGGAAGGGTAAATGGGGATTGGGGACTTACCGCCCCGCCAAGGTCGGAATGGGGCGGTAAGTCCGCCAACCACCATGGCGTAAATGTAGTTTACGCCATGGTGGTAAAATCACGGCCCAGGCGGTAACTTACCGCCTGGGTCGTAATGAGGCCCAGTGTGTTGATGCTAAGGCATGGAACTATTATAAGCAAATGGGGCAATGGAAAAATGAATGCCTTTACAAAACCCCAATGAAATAATTACTCTTATATCGAAGAACAGGGTCCCTTCCAGAACCCCAAGACTAACGTGCCTGGTTCAACAACCTCACTATCAGTCCCTAGATACCTGTAGATCAAGAGGGTCCATACATTCAATGTGAAATTTCAAGTTTGGTATATTCCAGTAAACCTGCTATTGGAACAGAATGTTTCCCTGATGTGTCGTTATGCTCAGAAATCATGAAAGCAATATTTATTTCCAATAGTACATCGAGTCATTGAGCATCTCACAGTTACTTGGGCTCCATTACGGTCACACATGCACTCATCCTTAGTTATTCAGTTCCAGTTAGATTTGTTATGTAAACTAAATTGCACCACCTAATGTACTTGTGAAGGAGTTTTTTTGTCAGTCCCTAGTAGGAATACTGATGCTGTTCTAGCCACACTGTAAGTTTTTGCCAGACTAATCTGTGTCGCTTTAGTCCTTATGGTCTATCCATGATAAGGAAGTAGGATACAGTTTTAATTCGGAGCAGGTGAGCATTAAAATGTATCCTTCTAAGAAGATTCCCCAAATTCCATTGTACAATTTGAAACCAGCTGTTGAGTAGGGAATAGCACAATAATAGTATCCCTCGTAAAACAAGGAATTGTAATGCCCACCTCCGGGCCCATAACACTCCGATACTGCCTGTCATGAAGCCGTGTAGAACCACAACACGCATAGATTTGCTCTAGACCTGAGGGCATTACATTCTGTTTTTATCCCTTCTTTTCCAGTAGTGCCAAATCCAGCCATTATTTTATCCTGCATACCACTGACAGCCATGCATTTGACAGTTGCGGATTTGTGTTCTTCGTTCTTCTCTATTTTTAGGCATGTAGATATTCAACTTCTGTTCAGATGTTCCCATTGAGGAAGTCAGTACACAAGGACTAGGACATCCCAGGAGTATTCTGAGTCTTCTACTTTGTACTCCCAACATCTTAAGAAAGATGTAGATAATATTAACTTTACAGGAAAGGCAGTGTTGGGGCAGTCTGTTGGTGATCTGTTGTTAGCTTCCTCTTCGTATAAAGCATGCAACTTGGACACTCAAGTATTGTTGATTGCCCTAGCCAATAAGGAGCACAATGTGTCTAAAAATAAACTGTAATTGTGCAGAGAGAAACAGGATGCACTATTTAGGAATTTACATTATAATGGAGCATAGGGACATGGCCTCTTCTAGAGAAGATGCAGAGTACCAGATTCCAAAACCTCAGACAGCTAAACAGATGAGAGCATTTACGGGCATAGCGGACTATTGTAGACAATGGATTTTAGGCTGTACCTCTTCAATATTCAACAGGTTTACCATGCAGTATTGCTACTTGGGTAAGTCTGCAAAAATCCCCACACAGATCTATGGACTATGGAAATGAGGACTTACACCAACGGGCCAGTACTCATAATTCTGTGCTATATCCTTGGGACTAAGTGGCAGGAATGGTAAATGGATTTGGTGGAAAATCAGTGCATGGGCAAAGCACCAGCATGATTGATATAATTTGAAAAGGAGTACTATTTAACAAAGAAGGTTATTGAACAGGATTAACGCCATAGTTGGATGACATTTAGAGGTCCAAAGTGCAGTCTTGAGTCTAAATAAGCTTTTACTGAATGGTGTTGAACAAATGTTGGTGTTAAACAATTGGCTATGCTCAGGGCTTTAAGTGGGGTAAGAAATCGAGGGGGGCCCTCATTTGGGGGCGTGGCTTGTGGGGGGCGTGGCCTAAAACGTACGCAAATCGTAAGGTATGCACACACATATATATGCATGTTATATATCTGTGTGCGTACCTTACTATGGTTTGTGTACTTTGCAAGCCATCTTTTCTAAACATAGAAATATTTATTTCTATGTTTAGAAAAGATGGCTTGCAAAGTACACAAACCATAGTAAGGTATGCACACAGATATATAACATGCATATATATGTGTGTGTGCATACCTTACGGTTTGCCTACTTTTCAGCCCATTTTTTTTTTAAACATTTCGGTTTTATAAAAGATGGCTTTGAAAGTACACAATTCAAGCCATCTTTTATAAAGCTTTGACTACGGACAAAATTGTCCGTCGGCAAAGCTTTATAAAAGATGGCTTGAATTGTGTACTTTTCAAGCCATCTTTCATAAACCTCGAAAAATGTCAAGGAATCCCCAGGTTCGCCGAGGGTTAAAGACGCCTCGGCGACCTGGGGAAACAAAGGGACAGTAACTGCCTCTGGTGACCCCTCGCACGAGAGGTCACCAGAGGCAGTTACTATGACTTACAGAAGTGGCAGCCAGGCACAGCATCGCTGTGGTTGGCTGCCACTTCTGTCAGATCGCCTGACTTCATGGCAGGCGCATCTCCCGTCGGGCCTGGCGCCGCGACGGGATAATGCATCCCGCCAATGTTGCGTGCAGTGGAAGGGGGGGCCCCGGCAGGGCCCCGGCTCAGTCCCACTTTTTGGAGACTGCCGGGGCCCGGCCCCGGCAGGCCCCGGCCCACTTAAAGCCCTTGCTGTAGCTGTTCTAGAAGGGCGGTTGGAGGATTGTTTCATAACTCTAGATGTAAGGTTGGTGTAAACATTTGTGCGTTAGGGAGACTGTTTTGAGGAAGATTCTATCTTTAATGGAGAGCCAATTGACAGATCTTCTCAGGTCAAATATGTGGGCTTTCTCTGGAATGTTTAGGGCTTCTCGCAGGGCGTTGATTTGTAGGATCTGAATCTTGTTGGTAATGTATTTATTGCTCCCTGCATATAGGGCATTGCCTATATTGCCTGCATATAGGGCATTGCCTTGTCTTTTCCTGCATTGACTACTGTTCATCTTTATTGCTTGGTCTCGCTGATTGACACCTTTCCCTCTCCCTTCCATCTATAATTCTTCTGTTCGTCTCATTTTTTGTTTGCCCCCTCGGTCCCCTACTACATCCTCCCTGCCTTAAATATCCTTACTTCCTTTTGAATCTTGTCTTTTGTATAACTTTCGCTCAATTGTTTTCAAATGCACTCATGATCTGGCCCAACCCTACTTCTCTTCCCTGCTCTCGTTCGATGTCCCTTTAAGTTCTAAGAATGTGTCTCACTGAACTGTTCCTAAGCCCCCTGTGCCTCGTCTTGTTTATGCTCTTTCTCCACTGGCTCCTAAGCATTGGAATGCTCTTCCTCTTTCCCTTCGCTCCTCTTCTTTACGCAGGACTTTAAGTGGGGTAAGAAATCGAGGGGGGGCCCTCGTTTGGGGGCATGGCTTGTGGGAGGGGTGTGGCCTAAAAAGTACGCAAATCGTAGGGTATACACACAAATATATATAAATGTTCTATATTTGTGTGCGTGCCTTACTATGGTTTGTGTACTTTGCAAGCCATCTTTTATAAACGTAAAGATGGCTTGCACAGTACACAAACCATAGTAAGGTACGCACACAAATATTTAACGTTTATATATATTTGTGTGCATACCCTACGGTTTGCCTAGTTTTCAGGCCATCTTTTCTAACATTTCAGGTTTATAAACGATGGCTTTGAAAGTACACAATTCAAGCCATCTTTTATAAAGCTTTGACTACGGACAAAATTGTCCGTCGGCAAAGTTTTATAAAAGATGGCTTGAAATGTGTACTTTCAAAGCCATCTTTTATAAACCTCGAAATATGTCGAGGAATCCCCAGGTTCGCCGAGAGTTAAAGACACCTCGGCGACCTGGGGAAACAAAGGGACAGTAACTGCCTCTGGTGACCTCTCGCGCGAGGGGTCACCAGATGCAGTTACTGTGACTGACGGAAGTGGCAGCCAGTCACAGCGTCGCTGTGGCTGGCTGCCACTTCGGTCAGCTTGCCTGACTTCATTGCAGGTGCATTATCCCGTCGCGGCTGCGGCCGCGACGGGATAATGCATCCCGCCAATGTTGCGGTAGGACGGGGCCCCGGCAGGGCCCCGGCTCAGTCCCACTTTTTGGAGACTGCCGGGGCCCAGCCCCGGCAGGCCCCGGCCCACTTTAAGCACTGGCTATGCTCCTGATGAATGCTGACAGAACAATGGAAGGGGGGCTCTGTTTGACAGTAAACCCTGTCAAAGAAGGCTGAAACACATCTGTGTCGACATCTTTGTGAACACATTGTGTATACAAGTTTTTTTGTGGGTCTAAGACAGGTCATCTAAGCTAAAACTTTGACTGCTGATGATATATGCATCCTTTGGATTATCATAAAACCAACTTAGTTAAGCTGTGATTGAGCAGTGGTAGTCTGTTGGAAAGTTTGTAAGTGGAGCCAGTATAGACCAACACAATATTAGATGTTGAAAGCTTTATTGACTGTGAGTGTGTCAAATTCATTCTCTTACTAACCCCACCACTGTTTCACTCAATGTGAAATGTTTTGCAGATTTGTTTTGCTAACATGAAATGTGATGATTTATTTTGCTTGAAATATGAGCAACTTTTCATGGTGTGAGATATTTATTTTTATAACTTTTTTTTCGTTTTAAATATGAGTAATAAAATGCAAACACAATCTTCATGTGCATATGAATGAGTTGGGACACGTAATTAAAAAAGAGACAGGTGGAAAATTTGAATGAATACCTCTTGTGAGGTGCTTTGGTTTTTGGTTTACTGCAAACCCTGTTTTGAAAGGTAAGTTGTCCGGGTCCCCATTGTTTGTTGACTACATGCAACAAATGGTACATAGGAATGACTACAGGTCACACCGCCACACACATATCTGTACAGAGATCAAGGATTAGGAATACAAAAATGCAAGCCCCTATGGTCAAACATTTTACAGAGCCATCCCATACTGAGAATGATATTGAATGGGTCATTTGTGGGGCCATTCATCCACAAATCAGCAATGTTTCGATCCTCACTAGACTCACCATATTAGAACAACATTGGATCCACAGGTTAGATACGCACAATATGTGCCTTAATGAAAAACTGAATTGGGCACTTTTACTGTGCAGATGAAAATTAGATTTTGTGAACGTATGCTCATCTGTGGTTGAGTCTGGACAGCCAGTTTCATCTCAAGCTTTGATGGGATATTTGTGCAACCACTAACCGACACATACACCTACACATATGCATGTCTTGCACCTACTTCTCTTGGACAGTTTGCAGTCAGTTTTTCAATGCTACAGTTTTGGTTAAACAGATATCAAGTCATTTTGCTGTGTGGTCATTTATTGACAATGTTCCTGTACACGAGGACATTGTAGATGATTCATTGAAGGTATTCCAACATGGCCACAGTTAGGAACTGTGGCCCCTTCACTGCCTTGAGCAGTCTAGCTGTTGGAGCTGGACTTCATTGATAGGAAGCTGACATTCAATCACCGTTTCTTGAATGTTGGCTTACATACATCTGAGACATTTTACGTGTTTTCCGGTATGTCTAAACAAGACCAACTCTACTTAGACCATACTTTTCTTTTTCAGCAAAATCACCAGTGTGCTGAGTTGAGAGACCTGCATGAGTGCATTCCTTTGGATTTGTTTTTCTGATAGTTTGATAGGTCACAAATAGTTAGGAGACTGTCTCTACAGGCCCTGCGGCCAATAGTTGACCCGTGTTTGTTGTTCTTTGTACTTTTGGGCCTATACTTAGACAGATTATGGGCCTCATCACAAGTGGGTGGTATCCTGGCTGTACAATAGCCAGAGATAACGCCCAATGCAAATAGCTATTAGCGCCGGATCCCAAGTTGTGGTGGGGCGCTAAGTTTTCTGTGCTGTTACTGCAGTGCTACTAGAGCCATAGTAATAACACCGAAAATGGGCGGAAAGAGGCTAGATTTACCTCCTGCTCAAAGCTGGAGGTCAGATCTCCAACTTTCTGCCCAACTCATAGTTTGGCTGTGCAGTTTTGCAGCGGTAATAGCGTTACTGCTGCGTTTGTTACCAATCCGCTCAACTTGTGATGATGCCCTATGTGTCTTTTTTCAGGCCAGTCTCCTACACGGCAAGATAGATAATGTAGCCCATTCCTGGAATGGGATAAGGGTTGTGAACCTCTATTTGAGGTCACGTTCAAAAGCCTTTGGCATAGAAGGAAGTCACGTTGTAGGGTATTTATAGTTCCCCTTCTTTGGGGTAATACAACCAAGAAATTTGTTTTTGCAGGCACATAATTTAAAAGTTGAAGTCAATATATGATATATGATTATATTAGCTTCTCCACCTCCAATTCCCTCAGGGTCTGTCACTTCTCCAAGCAATGAGTTGGTGGTAGATCTCTTTCTTCAGCTGGGACCTCAGTCTGGAACAGCCTCCCTGCCTCTTTGAAACTTGAGGAGAACCATCTCTGGTACTGGAAGCACCTCAAGACCTTTCTCTTTGCTTCTGCCTTTTCTCTTCCTCTCCCCTGCTGATTTTCTGCCTGATACTGCACTGGTCACCTGGCTACTCTCTGATTTCAGGCCCAGGTCTCTGCCCGCCCAGTTGCACACCTGCACTGCCTCCCAGCAACCCTTGCACTTGGGTCTGTATCTGTAACCCTGCAGTCACCCTACCTGCACTTTTGGACACCTGCTGTCTGTACTTAACCTTGTACCTGCCACCTGCTGGCCACAGTTCTTATTATTGTTTTGATCCCATGTACAGCACTGCCCCATCCCCTTTCTCCTGGCACTTTTCTGCTCCCCCTTCCCCTGCACTTGCGCAATCTCAATGTCACTTGGTTTAGTAAAATCATTGTCTCTGTCCTCCCTCTGTTCCCACTTCCTTGCCTAATTGTGCCTTGAAACACTTGTATATAGGCATGTTACAAATGCCATATAATATCATATCATATCATTCTCATTTACAGACATTTTCTAAATCAATTCAATACTGCACCATAAGTTGAACCCTCTGATGCTGCCTTCACCTGAAACGTTTGTCCTGAAGGGGCTGGGGCAAATTTGCAAGCGAGTTTGGACCCTGCGAACTGAAATTCAACCACGTTGAGTCGACGACGTCCTTTGTCCTCTTCCCTTCTTCACTGTGTCGTTTTTGTTTTGTTTAGAATACTATGTTTATATGGTTAGGAATGTGTTATCCACAGTTTGATTTGACACTGTAAAGTTCAGTGTATGTATGTATGATGTGTTTTGTCTTTGTTGCACTGTGAAAAGGTGATTAATTCAATATTTACGTTAAGTGATTAATTCTGTGTTCCTTGATGAAATGGCAGCTCAGTCACTGCACACGTTTCATTGCATTTGTATTTGGTGATTGAAGTTTTTTTATTTTTTATAATGACTGTCTGCAAACGACTCATGTGTTTAAAAATGTGTGTCTAACACATGTATCATGTGATTAAATCACGTTTTTGAAGATGTTTATCTAACCTCATGTTATTTCACAATGTACATGGTTTTTCTTTAGCCCTGTGTAAACATGTTTCTTTGGGGGGGGGGGGGTTACTTTTGCTTACATGAGGCGTGGCTAAGCAAACATTTAGTCCATGCAATTATTCTGCCTCTAGCATACAGGAAACAGTTTAGACTTTGGAAACAAAAGATACAAATGGAGGCTCAGAGCATTAGAAACTGAGCACAGTGCACGCATAGGAAGTTGTCAACACAGTTAAGGCAATAAAACAGAACTTGCCCTTGGTAGGACAACATATACTGAGTATGTAAACAAGGTGCAACATTAAAAGGTTACAAAGGAAAACACAGCTAAAGTACAATAATATAGCAACAATGATGTCAGACTATGGATAAGCAGAAAAGGAAAAAGAAGAATGGAGTCTGTAGGAGAATATTGCAGTCTGTACACAAAAAGGGTAATCATTTCAGGGATTGTTACAGAGCAGTAATACTCCAGTAATACCCGGCGTACAGGGTGTGCTGCCAGCAATCAGGACGATTTAAGATTCCCCGGTCAGCAAATCAGAGTGATTAAGCTATAGGACAACAATCTCTCAGTAAATCAATTCTATTTAGAGGTATTTTGGCAAAACAAAGCTTAAATATGTTGTCAAAATGCCTACCCATAGGATTGATTCATGTATGGTTCATGCAGCAGCGGTAGTTTGTTGGAATCCCTCTTCCACCAGATAACTAAGACATTGAGAGGCTTGAATTAAACTACTATACAAGTACCATTACCAGAGAAAAGTTTAAATCCAGTGTCTGAATTTTGTATAATGGTTTGGAAGTAAATAGCTCTAAAGTTAAAAGAGGGTTGAGTTCCAGAAGACCAGGGTTTGGATGGGCAACACATAAGTCTGGGCATCAATAATAGATTGGCACAATAGCCCATAAATAGTGGCCACATTCATACAACACGAGCAAGAATGTATTGAATAGTGTACATTTAAGCAATAAACCCCTCGCAGCGGGTCGGGGGCATTAGCAGCCTGGTGATGCCCCGGGTGAGGGCCTTAACGATAGCCCCGGATATTAACTGACTGGTAATGCCCCCCCTTGAGGGGTTTATTGCTATTAGTACCCCAGCAAGTTGTTCCAAGGTACTAATAGTTTGTTTACCTTGAGTTGAGAAACAACGTGTTTGCCGTTTCGCAGTTCTAGTTAACAACTACAAATCAAGATGACTGCAATGGGTCAGGGAGACAGGAACTACATGTAGTCCCTTCTCCCTTTCGTTGGCGGCCACTGAGGTTTGGGAATGCGCCGGGAACACTAGTGATCCTGATGCCTACGAGGGACGCGGATGCGCAAGGTAAGTGGGGTGGGACAAGGGGGTTGGAAATGTAGAAAAGGGGTGTGGGGTGGGGGTGAGGGGCAGGGGACACATTGGGAGGGTGCACTACCTTCATCCCAATGAGGGAAGATGCCAGCCGCCTGATCTGAGGAGGCTCGGAGCGGGGTCTTTACTGGTGTGGTAAAGACCCTGTTCTGAGCCTCCTCATTGGCAGGGAGGCTAACACACCCCTTTTGATGGGTACTAATAAAAGTTAAGAAGCCCACCTCACCAACCCTCATGCCTGAGAGAGTCTAACAAGTCCAATACTCGCCTTTATATTAACAAAACAAATGGCTGAGGGCCTGGATTACAAAGCCTTTTTCAATGGGCTTTGCCTATTCAAAAGCATTTTCGTAAATCAGGCCCTGACACTCTTACCAGTTTCTTTCAGCCAGGGTCTAAATGATTAGTAGTGTAAATGAACAGAAGAAAAGGGGACTTGACTTTCAAAACGTTTTTCAATGGGATTGCACCATTGTAAAATGTTTTTGTAAATCAAGCCCATTGCCACTTGTTGGTGGAATAACAGGTTGCTGAGATTTAGTGAGTCAGTAAAAATGGTACATTTCAAACTTTATTTTGAGGGGATGATTGCAGAGGCCACATTTACAATGTGTCTGTGTTGTGACTGAGGAATAGTATCATGTGGGGCTATGCATTAGGAGTCTTGCAACATCTAGCTTGCCCTTGGGGAAGGGCCTTTTCAATATCTAGTTTGGAGCAACTTCTCATCGAATTGTCCCCAGATTGTTGTGCTGACCTGGATATCAGCCAAATGATGGTGATAATACTTGACTTTAGAGATTGTTTTGAGGCCACATCCATGCAGATATTTGCTCCACCTGTGACATTGTTCACTACATCCGCTCTGCCCTGTCATAAATCAGGCTGAAGGGAATGTGCAAATCGGGCAAGGGGCCTTTCTTTCCCCTGTTTGGATTATTTTACCAGCATGATCTTTATTATGAGTTATGTTTCCGCCAATGACATCGGAATGGGAAAATGAATCTGCTTTGAAAGGCCATATGTGGTCTGCGAGCTGCAATGAACATTCTGAATCATTGTGGGTCTAGTGCTGACCCAAATCCCCCATCTAAGCGGAATCTTGTGCAGGGACACCATTTGACCAAAATGCCAGGAGTAGTGGAAGTGACATCACACGACCCTTGACCCCTGATGACATCACAGGAAGTGAATTCATTTGAGCCCACCCCGAAGTGATATCACGGGAAGCGATGCAACACGACGTTTCACCCATTGACAAAACAGGAAATGGCAAAATATGGTTATGATATCACCATAATGTGATGTACATTTCATACAAGAATGGATTGCCATATGTATCGTTAAGATCAGTGTATAGGCCCATATTACCAAATTACTGTGAATGCAAGCAGACATCCATGACCAAACGATAATGATGTGGTATTATATAGCAGTTACGCTTAAGCGCTTTATATAGAATAAAATATACACCCAATATCACCCAACCTGTGTTGGTACTCATTTATCGACCTCACAAGTTTGAAAGGCTGAGTTGAGACGTTTAAGAACAGACTAAATCAGTGACTCACCCCCTGAAGTGTGCCTGAAATAAACCTTTAATGAGTCTAGCAATTATTGTATAGAATTCCAGAAAGACACATTATTTGGTATTCCTACTCTTTCTTATTTAGGATCAGTGCTGAAAGTATTTGACTTGTTCTTATTTTTCTTCTTTTTTTAAGCGGCCTGAACAAGAAAGCCAGCCACTCCCGAAGTAAAGATCCACATGGTGCTGGCCACAGCCCAGGAGCTTGCATTAAAAAAATAAATAATAATAATATATATATATATATATATATATATATATATATATATATATATATATATATATATATATATATATATATATATATATATATATATATATTTTAGAGGTCGCAAGGTAGACCACAGAGGTCGCAAGAGACCTCTGGCGACCCCTAAATGCCGTCCCTGATCTTGTGACAAATCCATATTTCCATGATTGGTGCACACCTGTAAGGGACTACAACGCTGCAATTTTTGTACATGCAGTTTGAACTCTTTGAAAGAGAGAACATGCATACATAGACAATTTGGTGCAGGATGTGACATGCAATGCGCAATTGCTTCCTACTGAGAATACTTTTTGGAAATTGGGTAAGATTCTCGTCACATTTGTGCACTTTTCTACATGCTTGTAAATGCCAGGAGGATGTCGAGTTATAATGTATTTAACTGACTGGGTCAACAATGCTTCCTATTTTTCAATACGTTTCAGAACTAATAATACAATATTGATTGGTTACCGGCAAAAATAAGGGAAAGGGAAATGGTTTGCAATGTGTTGCTGTCAACAACACATGTGTTTTGCCTTCCTTAGTAACTCCTGTGGAAATTAGGAGAACTATGAGTACTCATCCGGGGCCAGATTATCTAACATTTGCATTGGTGCAAACAAAATATAGCAAATGCACATTCCAAAAATATGTTGTTCTTTGCACCAAATCAGAAAATTATTGAATATCTACCCAGCCTGTCAGATAGCACGGCGAACTGAGTGTTCATTCTGACATCTGTGCCCATTGTGCTGATGCAGGTTCGAATCCCGGCAGGGCCCACTCAGCCTTTCATCCTTCCATGGTGGATACATTGAGTACCACACAGTGGGATAATAATATCAACAGTTATTTCAGTGCTTAGATACCTGTGGGTTTGTAGCGCTATATAAAAATAGATATTATTATTGTTAATACCATTAAATTGTATGCAGTAGCTCTGCGAAATTAGTCATGCATGAAACATTACCTGCCCTGAGTAGGTGGTAGGTGGTTACCATCACATAGCTGTCATTATTCAACCTTGTGGAAAGCACAGACCTTACATCAGCAGTCCAAGATAGCGTACACCACTTCCATACCACTTATCACCAACTGTAAGAGAAAGATATGATATTGTGATATCTGTTCTCTGGTGATGAATGTACATGCAATAACTTTAAAATATCAATATTCCCCATACTCTCAGCTTACATGGTCCATACTAATTAACTGGCTACACGTGGTCCAATTCAGAAAAAAAAAATCATGCTGGCAACAGGAGTTCGTACACCTTTTTGTTTTGCCATAGGCCAGAGGGGAGTGAGAGAGTTCACATTGGTGTGAAATGTATACATTGAAATGTCTAAATCCAGATTCTGTGTCTGTGTAAATGCAGTGTACAGGGGCCTACTCTCTGCAGCTCTCCAGATTTGTTGGATCATAGCTCCCATGATGCCTCATCACTGACTACTGAGACGTGGTTGATGAGAATTGTAGTCCAAAACTTCTGGAGAGTGAAAGGCTGCAAAACCTGGCAGACTAGGATGTACACCATTTTAACATTTGATTTTGTTGTTGACCTATTTGTGGCAAATTGGCCTTTGCCCTGTAGGAGTACACGGATGAGTAGGGGCTAAAATGCTTACCCAGCCCACACACGCCTATGAACCAGGAGAGAACCCAATAATAAAGATAAACCCAGCACAGTTAAGAGATATACCATCATCAACGTTTGTGGTAACATGGGCTGAGGAAGGCTAAACTCTAAAGAGAGCTGTGAATGTGATTCAGTATCTACCCAAACAGTCCAAAATAAAGGAATGTCAATAAAGGGTACTATAACATTATATATACTTTAATTAAACCCACCATATGCAATAATAACTAAATAGAAAACACTACAAAATCCACCCCTGTAGAAAGAACACAAAATCTACACTATATCAAGATGCACTACTCTGGGTCATGAGACAGGGGGAGAAAAGGCAATAAAAACACAATGTTCAAAAAGGATATGCTCTTGAGTTGTACAGCAGGATTAGTGTGACCTATCCAGGCTCTAGGGACTAAAATGGGCCAGGGGGGCAGTTATCAGGCAATAATACCTGTGCAATGTCTTGACAGATTGACATTGTTGAACCAGGCTTCTCATTGCTGTTTGCCAGTTCAATTCAGTTTGAAATGCAGCACTCACTGTAGTCCAGTGACAACCAGATTTTGTGGCAGGGTTGAACTGAAGGATGCTGAAGATTGAAGCATTATTCAGGCAATGCAGATCGTGGAGATCACCAGGTTCAGTTTGATAGTGGAGGTTTGATGGCAGACAGGCTGATTTTATGATGCGCAATGTGAGTCAGTTCTATGCAGTACTCGAAGGACAGTGTTTGTGAAGAACACCAGGGTAAGTTTGATCATCGACTCATTTGGCGATGAAGATGCTGGTGATTTGAACAGGGGTTCATGTAGTGAAATTGCAGCAATGCTTCTTTGTTCGAGCTGAGGCAACGACTTTCTTTCACTGGAACAGTGCAGTGGTGAACTGGTTTGAATGGTCGGAGCTGCGGTTCTAAAGTTGTGCATGCAGAAGGCAGCTCTGGCATGTGCTGTTGGTTTGAAACAATGTCGAACAACCTTGAATCCTGGTTCACAACAGCTTGACAGTGAAAGTGCAGGAATTCTGGATGTCTTGGCTCTTGGGATCTATAAGCCACATTCCAGGATCTCATTGGCCAGAGTAGTCATTTTCTCAGGTTCCCAAACATGGGAGGCTGGCATACAGCATCAGGCGTCCTTCAACATGGTGAAGTCCTGGACAGCTGTATGGCCGGTCGAGTGGCAGTTCTTGCTCCAGCATCAGGTCGCCCCAATGTACCCTGGAGATAGTTTGGGGACAAAGCTTGCCTCCTCCTTAGATTACCTATCTTCCCCTCACAACTGGAGGACTTTGGAAAGTACTGCTTTACCAATAGGGTCAAACAAAATCCTCTTGAAGTTTTGAAGTCCAGAGATGATTCAAAGAAGGAGTGGAAAACCCCTTCTTATAAAGGCAAAAGTCTACAGGTGATTGAGCACAAGCAATCCTGCTTTTTGGGTTTAGTCTTTGCTCTTGGAACAAGTGAACATTGCCTTCCGACATCATACGTAAAGTCCTTTGTGATACAGGAAGTGGAGGGGACAGGAAGGAACGATAGGGGCCACTGTAAGGCAGGTGCTGCAGATTAGGCTACTGATCCAGCAGAACACAGGTGTACACCATTGGTTTGGCATATGGCTTTTGAAAGTAGAATGTGATTAGCATGTTACCCTTTCTGAGATGGAATTCCGTGCATCATTTTATCAGTTGATAAAAATAAAAAAAATCCAGGGCTTCTACATCTTTGCCGGATAACCATTCCTCACACTATGATGACTTTATTTGACATTGGCTAAGAAGATGGAGGCAATTATAGTATTAAATGGAATTTGATGTAGGCCATTCTGCTTAATAGGAAGAGATGGAACATGCCCACCCTTAACAATGCAGAACATGTTTGGTGTGCAATTTTCAACGACTCAGATCATCTCACTGAATGAACATTTCACCTTTGTTGAGACCATTTCTGTGACGGCAAGTGTCATTTTAGGAGAATGCTTTTTTAGTTGAAATAACAAGCTAGATACAATGTTTAAAAACCACAGTGAAATGAGAAAGGCTGCTCTCCCAAAAAGGGACCAATGAAATCCTCTTGAAGGTTTGACAGGGAAAAAGAATACAAATATGGCAAGTTGAAGAGATTTTTTTGTCTACCGAATGAATGTGCTGTCAAATTAAATAAATACCATTGTGTTTAAATGAAGTGAAAGCAATTCCTTCAAATCCTGTACATGTATCATAATCGGTTAGAGTAAAAATCAATGTTTCTTGAAAGGTTTCTAAATTATCAATGGTTTCAGCATCCCCACAGAAGCATACACTAATCTCTAGAGACAGCACAAATCTGCTGGACAGATTTTTCTGCTAAAAATTGAGATTTCTTATGAGTACATACAAGTTTGAAAACAAAATTCTGCAGATGTTCACAAAGTTGTCTTTAGATTTGAAATGCCTATAGAACTAATCTCTTGTGATGATGTATAGCTTAATAAGATGGGGATAATATGTTTTTCCATTGATCCCATTTCCCCACAGTCGTGAAGCTAAAGAGCTTTTTTTAAGTGGCTTACATAATAAAAATATATAGGTATTCAGACTCATAAAACTGCAAAGTCTTATTGCAAGCTATTTTAATTTGTTTCTCTTTATCAATTTGAAATTGGATGTAATAACAGAAACTGCAGCTATGACCTTAGCAAAATTAAATGTCAGAGCATGAAATTAACTAGGAGCTTTTACAATCCCATTTTACATGTGTGCTTGAACAAAAAAAAAGAAATTAATAGTTACATTCGAATCAGCGGGGCACTGATCTCTCGGGGGGTTAAGTAGAGTTTTTACATTCAATTAATAACATTCTGCAATCGAATTGCGGATAGTTTCTGTTCAAAGTCGTTTTTTTTGTGGCTGGAAGCTGTGATAAAAATGCACATAAAATCATTGTTACTATTTGACCATTTGCAGGACACAATGAAGTTCCAATAAGGCCCAAACCTTTCTCAACTCAATTTAACAAAAGTCACAACGTTTACATTTGTGGTCTCATATGCAAGCTATAAAAACTATCTACAAAATTAGAGGTAAATCAGTAAAGTGGATGCACCATTAAAACCGGGAGCATGTTCATTGTCATATCACGGCTCCTTCAGTAAACAGTCATATTGATTTAGTTAGAATTGGACACACTTTTCTACAATTGCAACAAAGTGCACAGCTCGTAAATGCACTAACCAAAACTTTGATCTCTTGGCGATGCTATGGATCGTAAACACCAGGCAATAAACAATCCAATCGTTTAGAAAAGATTACTAGTACATGCCATTATTGATGGTTGAACTCGCTATGAAACCTGCCTGCATAGTCGGAGCCAGCCTTAACGTTTTGGGGGAGCTGAAGCGAAGTGTGTCAGGATTCCCCACAAGCAAAAGTACATGCGCTTAAAATGTGCAGGTGTGCCACACACGCGCACGCACACACGCACGCACGCACGCACACACCCGTGTGGGAACGTGTGAGGCCAGTAAGTTGAATATGTTATTGCTTTATTATATTTTTTTTATTTTTTTATTTCAATTTTATTAGTTTTAAAAGGTAAAGGTCTGACAATCATTTACAAGCATTTTCCACCAATAGATCATGTAAGAGACATTTTTTTTAAAAAACAATGTATACAACATATACAGGCCAATTCATGGAATAATTAGCGCGGCGCAAGTGGGCAAAAACGTGCGATTCGCAGTGGAATAGCGAAAATCGCAGTGCAAGTGCGAAAATCGCACGAAAAGCAGCGCACATCGATTCATGGAAATCCGTGCGCGAGAAAACCAGCGGATGTGCGATAAAAAAGTGCGCGGCGCACGTTGGCGCACAGGCCATCAAACAGCGTGCGCCAGGTCACAGCGAAAATCGCACAGGCCACAGCGAAAATCGCACATAGCGCGGCGCACGCAACAAAAGTAGGCGGAACACGGGGCGTACCACTCGGAATGGGGAACAACTTGTCAAAATGTGGGCGTCACGGGGGAAGCACAGAGTACAAGTGCGCGGAACGCCCACACGCTCGCCTACAACACGTATTCATGGAATAGAATAGGGCAAAAAAGCGCACGCTCAAACCAGCGCACAGGCACAAACACGACCGCCACAAGAAAGCAGGCGGTAGCGTCTCTGCGCCTGGAAGAAATGTGCGCCAAAAGGTGCGCCAACAAATAGCACCTATAAACAGCCATGATGAATGCCCAATACTGTGGCCCTCCAGGACAAATGACGTGCAAAGGGGTACCCACAAACACAGACACGCGCTGACAGAAAAAAAACGTGTGCGTGTATACCGGGGTGCGCGGGAAGTCTCACACGCGAATTGGCCGGGTACGTGGATTTCAGGGGTGCGCGGGAAGTACCACACGCGATTAGGCAGGGTACGTGGATTGCAGGGGTGCGCGGGAAGTTCCACACGCGATTTGGCCATGTACGTGGATTTCAGGGGTGCGCGGGAAGTACCACACACGATTTGGCCGGGTACGTGGATTTCAGGGGTGCGCGGGAAGTACCACACGCGATTTGGCCGGGTACGTGGATTGCAGGGGTGCGCGGGAAGTTCCACACGCGATTAGGCAGGGTACGTGGATTGCAGGGGTGCGCGGGAAGTTCCACACGCGATTAGTCAGGGTACGTGGATTTCAGGGGTGTGCGGGAAGTACCACACGCGATTAGGCAGGGTACGTGGATTGCAGGGGTGCGCGGGAAGTTCCACACGCGATTTGGCCGTGTACGTGGATTTCAGGGGTGCGCGGGAAGTACCACACGCGATTTGGCCGGGTACGTGGATTTCAGGGGTGCGCGGGAAGTACCACACGCGATTAGGCAGGGTACATGGATTGCAGGGGTGCGCGGGAAGTTCCACACGCGATTTGGCCGTGTACGTGGATTTCAGGGGTGAGCGGGAAGTACCACACGCGATTTGGCCGGGTACGTGGATTTCAGGGGTGCGCGGGAAGTACCACACGCGATTTGGCCGGGTAGGTGGATTGCAGGGGTGCGCGGGAAGTTCCACACGCGATTAGGCAGGGTACGTGGATTGCAGGGGTGCGCGGGAAGTTCCACACGCGATTAGTCAGGGTACGTGGATTTCAGGGGTGCGCGGGAAGTACCACATGCGATTTGTCAGGGTACGTGGATTTCAGGGGTGCGCGAGAAGTCACACACGCGATTTGGCCAGGTACGTGGATTTCAGGGGTGCGCGGGAAGTTCCACACGCGATTTGGCTGTGTGCTCCCAGGTATTACCTGTACACCCTCCACGGAACCTGCAGGCAGCACACACCACAGGGGACTACCCTGCACACCTGCTCATGTCACCCACCACCCCCACCCCCCAGCAGTGCAGGGGCACCCTCCACCAGGCCCCCACCCATGTCTCCCACCACCCCCACCCCCCAGCAGTGCAGGGGCACCCTCCACCAGGCCCCCACCCATGTCACCCACCACCCCCACCCCCCAGCAGTGCAGGGGCATCCTCCACCAGGCCCCCACCCATGTCTCCCACCACCCCCACCCCCCAGCAGTACAGGGGCATCCTCCACCAGGCCCCCACCCATGTCACCCACCACCCCCACCCCCCAGCCACCAGGGGCACCCGCCACCAGGCCCCCACCCATGTCACCCACCACCCCCACCTCCCAGCACTGTGGGTCACCTGCCAGCAGGCCCCCACCCATGTCACCCACCACCCCCACCCCCCAGCAGTGCAGGGGCATCCTCCACCAGGCCCCCACCCATGTCTAACACCACCCCCACCCCCCAGCAGTGCAGGGGCATCCTCCACCAGGCCCCCACCCATGTCACCCACCACCCCCACCCCCCAGCAGTGCAGGGGCATCCTCCACCAGGCCCCCACCCATGTCTCCCACCACCCCCATCCCCCAGCCACCAGGGGCAGCCTCCACCAGGCCCCCACCCATGTCTCCCACCACCCCCACCCCCCAGCAGTGCAGGGGCATCCTCCACCAGGCCCCCACCCATGTCACCCACCACCCCCACCCCCCAGCCACCAGGGGCAGCCTCCACCAGGCCCCCACCCATGTCTCCCACCACCCCCACCCCCCAGCAGTGCAGGGGCATCCTCCACCAGGCCCCCACCCATGTCTCCCACCCTCCCACCCCCCAGCAGTGCAGGGGCATCCTCCACCAGGCCCCCACCCATGTCACCCACCACCCCCACCCCCCAGCCACCAGGGGCAGCCTCCACCAGGCCCCCACCCATGTCTCCCACCACCCCCACCCCCCAGCACTGCAGGGGCATCCTCCACCAGGCCTCCACCCATGTCTCCCACCACCCCCACCCCCCAGCAGTGCAGGCGCATCCTCCACCAGGCCCCCACCCATGTCACCCACCACCCCCACCCCCCAGCCACCAGGGGCACCCTCCACCAGGCCCCCACCCATGTCACCCACCACCCCCACCCCCCAGCAGTGCAGGGGCATCCTCCACCAGGCCCCCACCCATGTCACCCACCACCCCCACCCCCCAGCCACCAGGGGCAGCCTCCACCAGGCCCCCACCCATGTCTCCCACCACCCCCACCCCCCAGCAGTGCAGGGGCATCCTCCACCAGGCCCCCACCCATGTCACCCACCACCCCCACCCCCCAGCCACCAGGGGCAGCCTCCACCAGGCACCCACCCATGTCTCCCACCACCCCAACCCCCCAGCAGTGCAGGGGCATCCTCCACCAGGCCCCCACCCATGTCTCCCACCACCCCCACCCCCCAGCAGTGCAGGGGCATCCTCCACCAGGCCCCCACCCATGTCACCCACCACCCCCACCCCCCAGCCACCAGGGGCAGCCTCCACCAGGCACCCACCCATGTCTCCCACCACCCCAACCCCCCAGCAGTGCAGGGGCATCCTCCACCAGGCCCCCACCCATGTCACCCACCACCCCCACCCCCAGCAGTGCAGGGGCATCCTGCACCAGGCCCCCACCCATGTCTCCCACCACCCCCACCCCCCAGCAGTGCAGGGGCATCCTCCACCAGGCCCCCACCCATGTCACCCACCACCCCCACCCCCCAGCAGTGCAGGGGCATCCTCCACCAGGCCCCCACCCATGTCACCCACCACCCCCACCCCCCAGCAGTGCAGGGGCATCCTCCACCAGGCCCCCACCCATGTCTCCCACCACCCCCACCCCCCAGCAGTGCAGGGGCAGCCTCCACCAGGCACCCACACATGTCCCCCTGCCCCCAGGTCCTGACGATACTCAATCATGGCAGTAATGGGCAGCATACCCAGCACAAACACCCAGGCAAGGATTGCATCCACCCACATAGTGAATGCAATTACATGATACAACCCCAATGGCAAGTCTGTAAATGAACACATGTCCGTCACACACACATACACAATGGGTGCAAGTGAATGTCAAAACCCATATCATGACATGTATGAAACTAATGAGAAAATACCACAAGTGAAAGTTAAAAAAACATGTATTAAAGATGAAAAATAAGTAAACAAATCAAACATACAACAATGGGGATAACAAAATAAATGGTCCATGTCCGAGAACAAATGTAAAAATAAAAAAAACAAAGTAATCCACAAACAAATGTTGTCCAAAGCAATATCACGTGGAAGGAAAATAATGAAAAACCATTTCCTCATGGTGAACACAATAATTAATAAAAAAAATGTTTCTTCAAAAAGCAAACTATATACACGAATATTCCAGGGTCCATGAGCCCAACACCATAAATGAAACCTACTACTACCTAATGAAAATAATATATACAAAAACGTGGCCGTTGTCCGAGCGGTCCAAAAAAATAAAAATTAATAAAGGAAACCTAACACTAACTAACTAAATAACTATATACAAAGGCAGCGGGCAAGTCCTGCGGCTCACTCGGTGATGTTGCTGGCCAGGGCATCATCGAACTCCATGTCGATGTCCTGGAGGCGGGACTCTGTCCTGGCCCCGAGGTCTCGCAGGGATAACCCCATGTCCAGCTCAAACTCCCTGCGAGCTTCCTCGAGGCACTCAGCCCGCCTCAACGCCCGACGCATGGAGAACTCCGCCCTGACCATGGTGAGCCGCTCCTCTTTCGCCCGCTGCCGCTCCGCACCTATCCGCTGGACCAACTGCTCCCACACGGAAGACACCACCATCCCAGGGTTGCCCTGCCCTCCGGCCGATGCCTGCCCCTCTGATCTTGATGGCCCCGAGCCATGATGCCTCCCACGTCGAGCCTGCTGCTGCCTCCGACGCCACTGCCTCTGCCAGCACGACGGCATCCAGGCTGATGGAAACCACCGACGCCGTCGTGCACGTGCCCTGCCCGATGATGCTGTCACATCTTCCATCTGCTGGGGTGCAGTTGCTGTGTTGTCCACCCCTGCTGGACCTCCGACTCCCAACTGTGGCAGGGATGGGATCCCCACCGAGCTGGCTGCATTGGTCGGGGCAGGTCCACAGGGGGCCCTGGTGTTAGGCGGAAACCTGTGCAGCTCCCTCTGGGACCACTGCAAAAGATTTAGGACCACAGGTGTTGCGATGAACCCACTTGGTAGCAGTCTGTACCACACAGATTCAATTGGTAGCTGTGGCTGAGCAGTCAGACTTCTCTCAAGAAAAGTTGGTCAGTATAGGGAGCATACAAGATAGGGTAATTCTTCGCAGCAAAACGAGTAAACACGCAACCAGGCTTTAGTATAAAGGTAGCAAGTTATTTATTAATAACAGAACATCTACGGAAAGTACTAAAGCGAACCACGGCAAACAAATCAAAATACAATTACTCTGCAGAATGGAATAAAGCTCAATCCCCGAAAACACAATATCGACAACTCTAGGTCCTACGGCACCACTTATTTTCAGACAGAGGTGTATACCTCAACCCAGATGACACTCGAATATTTAGTGAGGAAGGGAGAGAAGAGATAGGCAGGTAACGAAGTTAACACGGTTCGTACTGAAGCAGGTAAAAATGCAAGGCAAGAAGGCATTAATCACACTAGATCATACAGTTCGGCGGCCAGGCCCACTCGGTGAGAGGTATGGCACGATGTCCTGGAAAGTCTCTATGGGTGATGCGTTCAAGTCTCAGTTAGCAGTTTGGTTAGCGACAGGTTGAACCAGTTCAGAACAAAGAGTGAATAAAGCTTGGAGGCAACCCAACGGAACGGAGAGGAATCAGATACCTCACACGAACCGATCGATAAGGGAAGCCAGGCGGTTACGGTACCTTGTTGTGGAAGACCACTCCAGCGGGGGCAGTTGTTCCTGGTGGTGGATGCACGACGGGTCTTGGCCAAGAGAAGAGATGCTCTCGTCGTCGAAGAGAAGATGTCCGGTGCACCACCAGGGAAGAAACCAGCCGCGGAGGGCTTCGTCACAAGGCACCACCTTTCGATCACGATGCCGGAGTAGTGGCTATCCGGTTGCCGGGTGCTCTGCACGGGCAATTCGACCACTGCGTCCAGGGCGATCAAAAAGCACAAAGAAGAAGAAGACTGGTTGTTCCCACCAGCCAGGGAAAGAGCCTCTCCGGCAGGGAGATCTCTTCTGTCGTCGGGAGATTGTGAGACGGTTCCGCAGGGCTCCACCGGAGGTGTCGTCGTGCAGGTCGGCTCAGCGTTACCCTCGTCGGATCCTTTAGGTCCAGTGGCGACGTTTCCCGAAGATCCAGTCCCAAAAGCCCTGCTTTTATGCAGACGTCCCCCATTCATTCAGCCTAGCTTGTCAATCAATACATGCTAAGTGGTGAGCGGGAAGGCTCACCACCTGGGCCAATCACTCCAGAGTGCGACCTGAGTTGGCAAGGCAACTCGGTCCAGGGTGCCTAAACCCCCTCCCACACCCCTGAGGTAACCCAGACAGAATGGCGCCACTTTGGAGGGTCTCTGTCCAGAGGCCCGCCAAAAGTGGAACAAAGGGCTCAACCTTTGGTTTAGGAGTCACAGAGAAAAACACAGACGCCATTTTACAACCCGAGTTCTGGCAGAAAATATTACTCGATAAACCTATTTAAGATAAGTAGATCGGTGGTACGTTGGAGATTAACGAAAAACAGTATCAATCTTCAACAATGGGACGAATCCCATAGGGTTATGCTCGGGGTCGAACATAACAAGTAGTTTCCACTGCCACCAGCCAAAACTCGACGAGGAGGGACGGGACAGTGCCCCCTCGAGTAACAGATCCAGGAGTAATCGAATTACCCCTACTAGCACGTCCACAATAAGATGGTTGGTACTAGTTCTGTTAGCAAATTTAGGTCTAGTAAAGCCAATGGTGACTTTACATGCCCGGGGAGACGGTAGTCAGTCCCCGGGTATGGAGTCTATGGTGGGGGGACCAGCTAGGGTGCCCCCGTGTCACGACACGTAGGGTGCGGAGTGACACACATAGAAAAACTTATGAGACCCTATGGAGTAAAAGACCCCATAGCCCATCGAACACATTGACAACTCAAAGGAATCACACACATACATGTCCAAGAGTGAGAGGAAAAGGGTTACACTCTTGGCAGGATGGAAAAACAAACTCCAGAAATCCAGCAAAGCTGCTGGGGGACTCACTAGGTTAGGAAATTCAGCCTAAACAAAGATTTCTCCCTAACACCTGGTGGCATCTGGGCCGGAAGACGGCAAGGAGAACGACTGGTGTATAGCCTGCACAGAGGAGGAGAGGGCCGCCAGATTGGCCAACACATGCAGGAAACCCCCGAACATGGCCGATCCCAATTGGGCCACGTCGGCACGGTGCACTTCGTGATGACGTGCGTGCTCCTCCTGGGAAGCACGCACGGCATCACGAATCACAGCCGTGCGCATCGCGACCCCAATCAGGACCTTCTCCACACGGTCAGGGGTTCCCACGTCCGCAGGTGGAGGGGAGTCAGGTGACATGGACATCCCCTCTACCTGCGGACGGGCCTGGGACGGGGCATCCCTGCTGGTGCATGGTGGTGCACTCACAGGGTCAGGGACAGCGACATGCACAGGCCCCTCCGCGGTGACCTGTGCTGCCTCCTGCCCCTGGCCCTGGACTGCACCACTTGCACCAGCAGGGATGCCCCCACCAGGCCCCATGTGTGCCCCAGTGGCGGCCTCCTCCTCCTCTGTGCAAACCACCAACCTGGATGGCTCCTCACCATCTCCCACCGTAGCAGGCCCCTGTGGGGGCTCACCCACCCCTTCCGCTGCAGCCGTGGGGGCATCCCCGCCGCCTTGCTCCACAGCGCCGTCTCCGCCCTCTTCTTCACTAGCCGCTGCGTAGAGGGAGACAAAGAACACAAGCATCAGGGCACTGTACAATGGTCCCCTAGACAGGAAGCAATAGCAGATGAGCACCACTGTCAAAGTACACTTCCATCATGTCCCTCCACAACACATGGGTCAGTCCAGGCAAAACACACACAGTAACAGGCATGGTGCATGCCATGGAAATTTCCATGCAGGTCAAATGGACTCTTGAAACATTCAATGATATGTAACTCACATGCATCATGGCTCATGCCTATCACATGCACACACTTCACCTCAGTCACATCCATCTGGCCCCAAACACACCAAACACAGCGGATACAAGGGTAATTTGGCTGCTTCACTGAATCTGTGCATTGTCACACACATGTGTCATGCATCCATGGCATGCACAAGTCACAGACACGCAGGTCAGGCACACAGACATGGCTACCATATATGTACCTGGCATCAGCACCCATCCCTCACCCCCACCCATGCTCTCATGTTCAAAATCTGCATAGGGCTCCCCATGCGGCATTTGAACACATGCAACAACCATGTGGGTCACACATCACTGGTCGCACATGCATTACCATGATGTCCCTGCACACATACGTGCATACATGGCCTATGGCACACATACAGGCAAGTATCATAGAACCAGCACACCGCAACATGCCCTGTCTCACACAGTAATGCTTGGACACTTACCGCTCAACTCCAGACGGGCCTCCCTCTCAAGGATCTGGGCGTGGAGCGCTGGGCGTACGCGTTCCAGGACGCTCATCTGGATGGAACTCATGCGGCCCCGGCCCCCCTCCACGAGGCGCCGGGCCTTCACAAGGGTCCCGGACCTCAAGTCCTCCCAGCGCTTTTTGATCTTCAGGACGTTGCGGGTTGCCACTCCCTCCGCGTTGATGGCAACCACACAGTCGGCCCAGATCCTCTCCCATCCTTCCTTGCTGGCGCGGGACAATCCAAAGAGGGCATCATACTGCCCCAGGACATGCTCCACCAGGACACCAACTTCGGTGGCAGTGAAGCTGGTGCCCCTCTGCCCCTCTGGCCTGGGGTTGCCACTGGTGCCAGATGTGGAAGTGCCCGACATGGCAACCCCAGAGGCAGGTGTGGGTGGGCAACTGGGTCCTGGGGCTGGGCTGTGGAGCGATGTAATCCCAGTCGGGAGTCTTCAGTTCCAGCAGGGGTGGACACAGCAACTGGACCCCTGCAGATGGCTGATGTGCAGGCACCAAATGGCAGGGCACGGTGGCAGCAGGCAGGCAGGCAGGCAGGCAGCAGCAGATTGCACGTGGGAGGCTGCTCGGGGCACTGGGGGGCAGTAACTCGGCCTTCTGGGCAGGAGCGTGGTCTTCCATGTGTTTTCGCGTGGCCAGCTTGATACGGAGTGATTTGGCACGTGAAAATCCTGCACGTCAACGTGAAATCCGAGGAAAGGCCCTTAGCGCGTAAGCGCGTCAGCACGCATACGCGATTCTATTGGACCAGAGTCCCTCAGCGCGTAAGCACGTCTGTGACGTGACCCGCACGGGTGTTCCCCACTCAGCACGTGATGACGGAGCACACATGGAAATACTGCACGTCAGAGTGTCATCGCGTGTAATTGGACAAAAGTGCGCGTACACGCGATTGGCCTATGTACGTGTATTTCATGGGTGCGCGGGCACTTACACACGCAAGTACGTCAGCGCACCTGTATCCCGTGGTGCGTGGGAATTTCCACACGCTATTGGACTGGGAACTGGATTCCAGGGGTGCGCGGGTCACACGCTCACATAGAACACGCGCAAAGCATAAATTTGCGCACTTTAACAATAACAAGCTCAGACGCCAGGATGAACATACCGTTCCTAGCAGCAGTGGCAGTGGGCTACCAAAGGAGGAGGAGGAGGATAGTCAGGGCCAGAATATTCACACCCAGAACCAGCCTTTTCGGGATGCCTGATGACCAGGTGTATGGGAGGTACAGGTTTCCACCACACATAATACTGGACCTGGTGAGTGAGTGGGAGGATGACCTCACATCACCCACCCTGTGCTCCCAAGCACTCAGCCCCCTGGAGAAGGTCCTCAATGTACTGCACTTCTTAGCCACTGGATCATTTCAGCGGACAAGTGCCATAGTGGGTGGGGTGTCACAGGCCACCCAGTCACGCTGCCTACACCAGGTCTTGAACATCATCACTGCACGCCCATCAGTCCGCAGGCACATATACCTGCCCAGAACACCTGCAGAAAGGCATGCTGCCGCCCTGGATTTTTACGGTGTGGCACGATTCCCCAAAGTGCTAGGTGCCATCGACTGCACCCATTTGGCTCTACGTCCCCCCAGGGCATCTGAGCACATCTATAGGAACCGCAAGCACTGGCATTCCATCAACGTGCAGGTAGCATGTAATGCCAAGGGAATCATCACCTCAGTATATGCCAACTATCCCGGGTCCACCCACGACAGCTTCATTTACCGAATGTCCACCCTAAGCCGGGACCTAGAAGCTGGGCGGCATGGCGATACATGGCTGCTTGGTGAGTATGTATGCCACTGCACATGCATGCATGTTGGATACTGAGCAAGGTCACAACCCCACCAATGATACCAATCACCACCTCCACAGGGGACAGTGCCTACCCTCTCAGCCCCCACATGATGACGCCAATTCGGAACCCCACCACGCCACCCGAGGTAAGATATAACACAGCCCACATTACGACCCGGGGCATAGTGGAGCGCACATTCGGAGTGCTAAAGTCACGCTTTCGCTCCCTTGACCGTTCTGGCGGGCAGCTGTTATACGCTCCCCCAGTAGTGTGCAGGATCATAGTGGCAGCATGTGTCCTGCACAACGTTGCAACACGCCGGGGCCTGGCCGTGGACATGGTGGTGGCCCCACATCCCCAACCACATGCACAGCCGCTGCGCATGGGAGGGGAAAGAGCACGGGGGGAGGCAGCCCGTACACAGCTAGTGGCTAATTACTTCACATAGAAATCACACCCCTGTGGAGTGCACACTGCCCTGGCACATTCCATCTGACAATCAATGATGACACAACCTGACACTGATCCTGAATGTCTGGAGAATGAACCGTGAATACCATATCAGCCTGAGATTGTTCACCTGGAAGTGTCACAATGTGTGCATCCCTACCCACAGAGACACCACCAATGCAGTTTTGTGAAGTTACACATTCAAGCAGCTAAAATGAATACCCATTTGCAAAATGCAACAAGAGGACAGTGCCATGTCAGCCAACCCAACCCCAGCACCGCCACATGACACACCGTGCCATGTCATGCTATTTGCAGGTAAACAAAGTAATCCCCACAACATGACACTAGTGTCACTATGTACAGTGTCCCTATTAGAAACCTGCAACACCTGAAATGCTCACAGCAATGCCGGACCAACAACATACTTGAGCACGTACTACCATTAACATGACATCACAAATGTTACATATTAGTAGTCTCACCACCTGGAAATGCCTGCACTCCCACCACTACCAACTGTGCAGTGTTGGCGCCATGTAGAGTTGTAGGTGCACTGCTGCCAACATGGACCCCATCTCCAGACTAGAGGTCCTTGTGTAGACATGAGGAAGGGACCTGCAAATTGGGAGGTAGACACAGAAGATGAGTTACACATCAATGCAACATGCAGTGTACAACACAACAGCAATATGCACTAGGAATGTATACACAGTATTGACTACAGACTGCCCACACAGCTCATGGGAGTCCAACGTCACTGTGTAATTCACTGTCAATTGGGCACACCCTTTGCAAGCCCATGGAAACGGGAAGCAGGAGGGGTGTGTGTGACTCAAACCCAAGCATCTGAACCAAATACATTACAAGCCTGCATGTGCCCAGCCACAATGCAGCGTATGCCCACAGGAACCATGGAAGCCAACAAATCGTCCCAAAAAAATAGGGAATAAAATAAATAAAAATAAAAATAAAAATAAGAAACAATCAAAAATGGCCATTGATGGGCCCGGGGGGGTTGGGGAGGCCACCCAGGAGGTCCGAGGACAGGATGCACACCAGAACCCACCTGCGTGGATCCTGGGAAAATAAAACACCTCCATGGGCTCATGGCCCACACGGCTACCTTGTTGTGGGAGTATCACTGCTGTCGCTATTATCACCCTGTGCAGCTGCATCCGGAGGTGGTTGCACTATGGGAGGCAGCCCACGCAAGGCCCTAGTCTGCTCCTCCATGGCTGCAAGCATGCAGGTGTGGTAGGTCTGGTTCTGGAGGATGAGTGTGCGGAGGTCCCCATGCAACAACTCACGGGATGCCCGGACCTCCGCCCTCGTTGCCTGCATCTCAGCTGAGAGCGTACGGGTGAGACGCTCCAGCTGCTGTTCTGTCCTTTGGTGTGTTGAAGCCTCAAGCTCAACAAGAGTCGTCCTGAGGTGAAGGAGCTCCTGCCTCAGGGCTTCCCTGTGGCCCTGGGACTCAATGGCGATGGCCTCCTGCAGAGTCGCCAGTGCCGCCCGCCTGTCCCTGTTGGACCCCAACATGTCCTCCCTGTGTGACTGGCAGATGGAGTCGGTTGCCTGCTCTAGTCGCTCCATCAGCCTTTCTGGGGGGACAATGGAAGTGGCCACCCTATCCATGGCCTGAGCCATCATCTCGGATGATGCAGCCTGTTGGGTTGCCATACCGTAAATGGATTGCTCCCATGCGGTATTGCCAGGTGGCGTACGGCCACCACGTTGGCGGGCACCACACCTGTCTGGGGCAAGGCGAACTGCGCCTTGCTGTGCCGGCACTGCCTGAGGCTGCAGGACTGCATTCCCCCTCTGATCTGCTGGCCCAGGAACAGGATCAGATGTCGCGGAGTGTGACCCTGCATCCGTAACCACCAAAGGCGTAGCTGCCAACACTGACATCCCCATGGAGGGTTCTGACCCTGGTGCAGGTGGGTGAGACAGAACAGAATCCCTCCCTGGAACACTCACCTGCAACGGCACGTAGGTCTCATCCGAATCAACACCTGAGTACAGCTCGGGGGAGGTGCAGCCAGAGACACCCCTTGAGAGCACGACCTGCAGCACTTGTGGGTTCTCCCCCACCACCACACCACGTCCCTCACTGGTGGTTGGTCGGCCCTCGGACCCCTCCTGGGTCTGCACCATCTCCACAACCCCAGCAGTATCAGGTGCGTCTTCCCCTGCAAAGACATGAAAACAAAGAAATGGAAACAGGCATTAGCACCATGGCACACAATGAGGGCTGAGAAGCAAGAGAACCAGTACTTGATTGACACATGTCCCACATGACTAAAACCCTCCCATGCATGCACCCTCACTGCGTATGAAGTGCAGGCAAATGGCACACACTGATGACACCAAGATGGAAGATGAACACATTTTCTGCATGCTGCCTGGCAGTGGCATCACACATTGGCCTGTGATTGCCAGGTGAAACACACATGCCATCACACAGATGGCATGTACCATTGCTATTGAGTGAAGATGGAGAGGAGGGCAGCACCTATTCATTCAGTCCAGTTCCCGCATGTAATCGCTTTTCTAATTCTAACAGGTCAGATTTTTCACCTGGAGCTGCCAGTCTGAAATGGTCCAATTGCACAGGGACATGTGTGTACAAATGATATCCAGGTAACAAAGTCACTCCACTTTACCATAGCCATGTCAGACATGTGACTAGTGGACAGCGACATGCCTAGTAAAAGTGGGGGAATGCAAACAATCTGCCTGAATGAACAGTGAAAAATAAGCAACTATGTTGTGGCAAGGTGACACTTCAAGGGCAACTGGCGTGCAGTTGGGCTAGATGTCTACTGTTGGCAGAAGGGATACTGCTATGGCCAAATGCAGCTGCGCAGGAAGTATTGCATGAAGCACATGGCTGACCCATACGACTCAGGCGCACACACTCTCACCTGGCACACAAACAGAAGCCCTCACACACACACCATGCACATGGATGACACACACATGCATGTGCACTCACCGGACAATGCCCCGTAATCAGCCAGATCTCCCACGCCTTGGATCTGTTCCTCCGTGACGTAGGTCCCAGCGACTGACTCATGTGGAGTGAGTTCCATGTCTACTACTGGAGACCCACCTCCAGTCACTAGAGTTGCGGCATGACTTGAGGCCAGCTTACTCTTTGCCCTGCGCTTTAGGTCATTCCAGCGCTTATAGCAATCATTGGCTGTGTAGGATTGCACACTCAGCATGGGAGTTGGTGCAGGCATTGGCTCAAGTGTAATGGTGTCAGGGGGAATGTCAGCAGGATGGACTAGGACCGACACTGTCCTGGCTGGGTGTGTGAGAGCTGGGGTGGATGGAGCCGCAGCTGCCCCTGCAGCCTCTCCGCCCTGCCTACTTGGGGCAGCAGATGACCTTGCTGCCCCAGATCCACGTGGCATGATGACATCAACGTGCACCAGCGCACGTGTCATAGGCCTGCTGACCTGGAAGTCAGCCATGGAGTCAGCCAGATCTGGTGCCACAATGGGCTGGTCCAACAAGGGCTGAGCATGGATGGTGTCAGCCACATCAGCCTCAACGGGAGGGGGGGGGATTATGGGTGCCCTTGACTGGTCCTCCACACATGGGGGGACAGGCTCACCCTGCAAGTAACGACCACGTCCCCTACCAGATCCACCACGGCCACCACTTGTGGCTCTTCCACCTTTGCCACCCTTACGGATTCCTCGCCTCCCAGCCATGGCACTGATGTAAATGTGCGTATGGGAGTGGCTGTAAACTATTGTCCTGGGCAATTGGGGGTCAAAGGGGTTGGGTACCAGATGGTAATTGTACCCTAGTGCTCTTGCAAGGCTGATTGTAACCCCTGGGGAAAGATGACGGGTCACGCTACGCACAGGAGCCCCAAAAAAGGGAGATGACGTGCACGCAACCCCTCCTAGACCACGTGTGCAGAAAGAAAAGCCTGCACTACGCTGTGGCACCCAGTAACACAAGAATGAACATATGCGTGTCACACGCAGCCTAGAATGACCTCTGAAGGGGTAGGCTACACACGGGGCAAGCACAGATGTTAGATACGTGCGTGACTCACCGTCTGCCTGGTAAACGAGCGTGTAAAAGGAGCACGTTTGGTTGGCAACACCCCCGCCAAAAGAAGATTTGTATGCTGTCTGAGGAGACAGGACAACAGTAGAAGGGAACACTGTTTGAGGGAACAGGCCCAGGTAAACCAGTAAAAGCGATCTCAGTTTCAAGATTTTCTTTGAAGACTGAGTCAGCCCATAAGGAATCGTTATATCTCCATTTAGTGTTCCGGGGGGCAAGCTCGATCCAGCCTATGTCCACCGTAACCATGTCATGATCCAACCATGCGGCGGGGTGTATATTCGCCGCGCGAAGTATCCACAGGAGGCCATCGGAGAGGAAGATGAAATCAATACGCGTGAGCGTGTCGTGGGGGAGGAAGTGGAAAGTGAAGCCTCTATCTGCTAGGTGTAGATGGCGCCAACTGTCAGTGAGGCCATATTGCGAGGTGGGTGGGTTGAGTGCATCCGCTCTAGTTTGCCAATCTACTGAACTATCCATCCACATATTAAAATCTCCACCAAGAACTATGTGTCCCTGTACCATGCTAAAAACCTTCTCTGTGATTTTGTGAAGGAACCTATTCTGCCCTTGATTAGGTGCATAAAGCATGGCCAAAGTGACAATCATGCCTGAAATGTTTCCCAAAACTACGAGAGCCCTTCCCTCCGTGTCCGTCCAAGACTCAAGAGTTGCCATCCGGAGACCCTTACGAATTAAAATCCCCACTCTTGCCTTTTTTGAAATCCCAGAGCTCCAGAAGGAAAGGTCTACCTCGCGGGATGGAACTACTTTCTCCTCCCCTCTTCGGTATCGTGTTTCTTGAAGAAATAGAATGTCAATGTTTGACCGCCTGAATTCTCTGGCCACCATGGATCGTTTTGTGGGGGAGTTCAAACACTTCACATTCAGTGTGCATATGCGTAATGTATCATTAGAGAATATAGTTGACATCTCGAGCTTCGCGTGTGTATTTAAATGACCAAATTGTCTGCTTCTTTGCCCATGTCATGTTTGGTAGTGCAGTGTGTGAATCATCTTTTCTGAATTGGGTCTCAATAAGTCCTGAAGAGGTCAAGAGTTGACCCATTCAGTACGTGTCCTGTCCCTTCATGGTCCCATTCTGTATTCTTCCGCCCTCCAGATCTGCCTTCTTGTGTATTATATGTCGTCCTCCCATCTCAACCTCACATCCCTCCCCTCCCCCCTTACATTCAGCGTCCGGCCCGTCCAGGTTGACATCACCCAGTCGGTCTCGAACCACCAAAGGAAACCGCAAAACAAGCAGTCCTATCCTAATGTGAACATGTTTAACAGTGAGTCCCCAACCTGTTACTCATAATTCAACAAAACCAACTTGAAAATATAAATTCTGACCCCCTCCTTAGGCACCGCTTCAGTGCCCATTTTACCTCATATGTCTGTCAGGGCACCCCAACTATGCAGGCCCCAATTTGTGGTTTGTGCGACAGAAATTATACAATTAGACATGAACTCAGACCTTGGAATCGGATGCATCGTTGGCCTGTGCCAAGCATAAGCTCCCCCTCAAACACACCTAAATTACTTCAATCTCAGTCGGGTAGCGCTCAGGCACCCAGCTTCAGCCATACCAGTCACTCCACCTTTGCTTAGCCTTGTGCGGCCTGACGTGACATTCTGGAATCCGGGTTAATCCTCCATGTCCTGTGAATTGTTCATCCTCCTAAACTTCCTGGATCCCTGAATCCTTCTGCGCTGCGGGCCCTTAATGCGCCACTCACCCTCCTCTCTTTTCGATTCACCGAGGGAGGATCCCTCTCCCTGGGGTCCTATTAGGTCCAATATACAGTCTGCAATGCCCTTTTTCCGAAACGAGTTTCATTGTCGATCCTTCCCACTCAAAGGTGAGTGAGAAAGGGTAGCCCCATCTGTATCTAACACCTTTGTCCTTCAGCATCTTTGTAATTGGGGAGCATTTCTTCCTCATTGACAGCGTGAGTGATGATAAGTCCTGGTAGAGTGAGATGTTAGAGTCGTCCAGCGAAAGTTGCGAAATGTGTCTGGCCTTTTCTAGGATCCGAGACCTGTCCGCATAGATATGAAATCAGGCTAGTACTGATCTCTGGCCTCCTGCTCTGCCTCCCGCCCTATGAATGCGATCAATTTTGGGTTCATCCACCTATTCATCAATAAAGAGAAGCTTCAGAATAGTGTGCATGGTTTGCTTTAAATCAGTTTCAGTTTTGCCTTCCTTTTCGGGAACGCCGAACACTCGTATTTTGTTGCGGCGCTCCCTGTTTTCGAGATCATCAACTTTTAGGCGTATTTCCTCTTCCCTGTGTTCTATTTCTGCAATGTGATGATCCATTTGGGCCTCCAGCGTACTTAGGGAGGTTTGATTATGTTCAACCTGTTCCAGCCTGTCCTCCATTTTGTCCATCCTTTGTGTGATTTTTGTCTATTTTACTGCCTATGTCCGCTCTCATGCTTCACATCTTGGTGAGTAGATCAGCGACGTCCGCCTTGGTTGCAGCTGCATCAGACCCTGCAGTCGACATCTTGGACTCAGTGGGTGACTTCAGGGGTTCGTGAGTTGGTGTAAACTTATATTTCGCCAGCTTGCCCTTAAGGTCCATGGACGGCGGGACCCCAGCAATGAGGTTTGCAAGTCTTAACTGCGTGTGGCAAGACTACAGTGCCGGAGTGGTCATTTGGGAGGTATGTGCTTATGTGTACAAGCTTTGTCCTCCGGTGGGCAAGCACGGCAGAGGAAAAGTGCTATTGGAGGCTCCCTTAGCTAACGGCTTCTTGCGTGTGACCATGCACCATTTGGTTCTTCTTGTTTCTTTATTATTCGGATGGGGACTTTCCTGTATTTGTAGTGCAACAGAGGGGTCTTGGGCGATTCCCCTGGGAGACAGACGTCAATTAATCCTCAAGTGCACGGTCCACACCAAGCGGAATGCCAAAGCGTCTGTTCATAGATCAGGTAAGATTAGAGGTGCATGGGGGGATCTAAGGAGGGCAAGGCCCTGTCCCACAGGGGCCCAAACCTCAGTCCCTTACTGCCTGAGTGAGATCTTTTAGGACCCTTTTTTGGATAGGACCTATGGCGCAGTGGCTCATTACGCCTTTCCATGTCGCGTTGTCAGTTCCAGCAAGTAGATGTGCCCCACACGGGCCAAGGATCAAGAGTCAGGGCAGGAAGCCGAAAGGGAGAACAGATTATGACAGGTGCTGAGCCGGTCAATGGGCTCAGTCCCTGCACGGCCTTCTGAACGTGTTGGTACCCAACAAAGGGCCTGCTGCCCGTTTTGTCCTTAGCATTCGAAAAGGGTCTGCGAGTGTTGACATGCTGGGAAAACGAATAAACTGCAGTGGAGGTGTAAGTGCAGCCCTCCGTGTTCAGGGTGCTGGGACGACTCGAGCATGTGGACTGAGAGAAGCCGGTGCTGCGTCTTTATGGGGCAAGGATGGTTCCATGCTACGCAGGAATGCGTAGTCTCTACGTGGGCGTCTTCGTCTACCGCGACCGGAGTACGCGCCCGGGTGAAAACGAGAGCAGAGGCCCCTTGATCTGGGCTTGTTCCACGGCGGCCTCCTCATGGGTATTTATTTATTTATTTAATTTACATTTTTAAAGCGCTCACACAGCCCGCAGGCATTGAGGCACTGTTACAGGAATTGTTTTGTTTTTATAGTTACGTAATTGTTTTTCTCTTAGTTGCGTATTTATAACGCGCTTAAACACCCAGAGGTTTCTAAGCGCTGACCCGGGGATCGAACCTGTGTTGCTTCATGTCGTCTTGCTTCCAAGGCACGCACGTTGCCACTGAGCTATCCTCCCGGTATGTAGGGACGGCGCCGGCAGCACCCGGAGCGGCCCTCTTCCGGGTCCTTCGTTCTCAAAAGTGGGGGTGTGCACAGCTTCCGAAGGGCCGTGAACGATTCAGGTGGGTTTTGTGGGGCCACCTACGAGTCAAATGTGTCTTTGGACATGTACCTTTTGATGGGCCCTGATTATGGTGTGCGTCGCTGACCCCACCTTGGTTCCACCCTGTATCACGGCTCTGTGGGCGCTGGGGTGCGGCGGGAGCTTGCAGGCCTTCTCTGCCTTCCTGCGCCAGATCCTGTCGATGGAGGTTTCGAGTCAGATTATCTCCCAGTGCGTCCTGGTCACTTCCGATGCCAGATTCTGATAATGTTCCAGCCGGGGGGGGGGGGTCTCGTGGTGAGGGTTCACTCCACTTTTCTGGACCCTCACGCTGAGCCTACACGGAAAGTAAACCCATCCGTGCGCCCCCTTGTGGCCCATCATTGCTTTATTTTTATAACCTTACCCTTGCTGAAGAGAATAGTGAAGTACACTTGAGGGGTAACACTGTCCACCACGGCGGTGTAGGATGGCTTTTAGAAAAATGAGAACTGGTGAATTGTGTAGCAGGTGAGGTTTAAAACAAGCCTTTTTTTGCAATAAAAAAAAAAGAATTCCCCAACTTAGCCCCACACTTTCAGGCCATTTGGAAAAATAGGGGCTTAATGCTGCATTTTACAGCACAATTAGTATTGCAAATAGTTTAAAGACTAGGTTTCATAGCACATATAAAGGGGCACTCTGTGATGCACACACCCATTTTAACGGTATGGGACAGTAATTACAGTTGCCTTAGCTGTTCTACATCTACATGCTACCTGTAACTCCATCGGGGTGGTACCGTTGTACGTCAATTCTCTGCTTTCTTACTAGGTTTGCACTTTTAAAAATGCCTGCATCTGAGTAAATCATAACATCTGTGATTTCATGTGCATAATCATATAATTGCAAAACCTGGCATATGGGGAAAGTAATTGAGAATGCTATGACAATATCTCGAATCAAGGCATATGAAGTCAATAACTGGCTAATGGTATGGTTGACTGTGCATATTATGATAACATCCTGGAAATGGTGGCAATGCCTGTCATTGGTTCAAGGCAATAACCAGATTTTTGGTGTGGCGAAATTGGTGGCACTAGCACCACCTATGTTACTGGTCAAAACATGGCTTTTCGATAAATATAATTGAAGCCACCTCTCCCTTACACAAGTCTTGTATCTGTAAATTTATGTAACTAATGCCATGATACCCCTGGGTGTGGGCGTTTAACAAATGCAATAAATAAACAAATAAAACCAGCATTAAGGATGGCCTTCAGCCATGGTCAGTGTGCATGGCCAAATATATTTTAACACATTAATGGGTACTAAACATAGCCTTTAGTCATGGACACTGGCCACAGTTTTCACCCATGTGCACTGTATATTTTAAAACAGTAATAGGCCACAAACCTGCGACTTTGGCCTTCACCAGTGGCTGCAGCTTTCATTTGTATCCACTGTATATTATATACACTAATCCGCAGTGTGTACATCTTTTTGCCATGTCCACTGTATATTTTAAAATACTAACATGCTATAAGTGTTGGACTTCGGACATGCCCACTGTGTATTATACAACACCAACCAGCCCCTATCTATGGCCTTTGGCCGTGCCCACTCTATATTATATACACTAATCAGCCACTAGCCATTGTCTTCAATCCAATACTAGCCAGTGGCTACAGCCTTCAGCTGTGCTGAGTGTATACGCTAACATATTAATGGGCACTAGCTATGGCCTTTAGCTATGGCCACTGACTACAGCTTTCAATGTTGCACACTGTATATTTTAAAACAGTGATGGGCCACTAGGCATGGCTTTTAACCAGGCACATTAGTATTTTGCAACACTAACTTACCACTAGCTATGGTGTTTGGTGATGGCCAGTGACCACAGTCCATGCCCTAAATTGTTATTAATTAAGATTATTATTGTAAACTATTATATACAATGCATATACAATGTAATTAGTGTTGTCAACAGTGATGTCATCAGTGATGCAATTTGTGATATTGTGTTATTGTCAGTGTTCTCCTACAGCATGAAGTTAGTGATTTCATCAGTGATGTGATCTGTGATGTCATCATCTCATCTTGAGAGGATATCTCAGGGGCTATGCGCTCGCTTGGAAGCAAGATGATGTGGTGCAGCACAGGTTTGATCCCTGGGCCCATGCTTCGAAACCTCTGGATAGTAACGCGTTATAAATAACCAATTACAATTACAATCATTGTGGTCATAAGGATGCGCAAATGGGGGCGTGAAGTTAAGGTGAAGTTAGCTGAATTACACAGGTTTTGTTGCATTAAGTTCTCACCTTAACGTCCATGTAACTAAAAGTAACTAAAGTTTTTTCCTTGAATATATATATATATATATTTTTTTTTTATTTGTGTTTAGCCAATTTGGGCTTTTACAAAGGGTACTGAAATTTGTAAAGATTTAGTGGATGAGGCTAAAACCACTCTGTTTTCGTTCCTTTCTTAGTTTGTCTCTTCATTTAACGTTTTCAATTTGCCCATGCAATTTGCCCATGGCGTATTCTAAAATCATTGTCGCTGCAATAGTCCATCTGTTATTTTCACCTGAAATAAGTTGAGACCACCAGGACTCTTCTTCACAAAGGTCACAGTTAGCAAACAGTTGCGTGAGGTATAACTTTCTGGCCTTTCGCGTAGCTGGACAAGATATCATCAAACTGTTTCCACTTGATTGTTTACGGAATAAAGTCTGCAGTCATTAGTAGCTGACTGTGACCTAATTTCGAAGATTTCTCTAGTCCGAAGGAGGTTCAAACGAGCTCTCAAAAAAGTTCCTCTAAGAGTTTTTGTCAGGGAATCTCTTCAAGTATGTCATCATCTCTTTTCTTTTTAGTGATGATGGTGGAAGATGGGTCAGGAGTTTATTTCTGGATACTTGGTCTAAAGTAGTGATCTTGTCTAGTTCTTCCATTTTCATTTTTACTCTCTGAGGGTTGGTGATCAGTACATGCCATGTTGTTTAGTTGGATTTTTTTTCTTTTCCAGCCAAGAGTTTACCGGGTGACAGGTTCCTTCAGAGGCTTGGTGATCAGTACATGCCATGTTGTTTAGTTGGATTTTTTTTCTTTTCCATCCAAGAGTTTACCGGGTGACAGGTTCCTTCAGAGGCTTCTTCGGCAATCACTTGGTAGACTTGTGGGCTATCGTGGGCTATTGGGCATCAAGATCTTTCTCTAAAGTTGCATGCTACTGTGTTCTACCATAACTGATCGAGAAAGTAGCCTGAGCTTGCGCTATATAGCTGCAATTGATGTGGACTTTGGTACGTTGAGAACAGAGCGTCAAAAGAAACCTTCCAATTTAGGCCATATCAATGAGGAGATGGCCAGGCTAGCATCCATCCCATGGATGATTGAAGGAATTACTTTTGATTTGTAAAATTGTACAACTGGAATCAATGAGAACCTTCCATACTGTCACTCTAGTTTGAGCAGTAAGTTTCTGCATCTTAGACCAGAGTACTTGTTCCATCCGTGCGTCAGATTTAGAGGAGTCGATCCTTATACCCAGATATTTAAAGTGGGTGAATGACTCAAGTTTCGTTCCTCACAAGAACCAACTCGGTTTCACTGTTCTCCTCAGTGCCGTGGCCATGTAGTTATGGTTAAGTTGGGGTTTCCATAGGAAGAGCACTTATTGGGCGGCTTATAACTTCGCTCCCCCTGGACGAATCCTCACCAAACTTTGGGAAAACAGTATATGGCCCACCCTGACTTTCTTTGCAAAGTTTGGTGAGGATTTGTCCAGGGGGGGCAAAGTTATAGGAGGGGTCCCAAAACTTGTTTTTTTCCCATAGACTGAATGGGGAAAAAACTTTGCTCGCGCCTACAGCCCAAACCGCTGGGTGAATTTTAACCAAATTTGGACCAGGAGTAGCGGCTTGGTCCCAAAAGCGTGCTTTTGCAGATTTGGTGAAAATCGTCCAGTAGTTTTTAAAAAAATGACCAAAAAGTAGGTCATAACAAATTAGTGATATCTGTGTTCGGTACGCCGACACACTTCCCTGTTCGCTCCGCCGACAGTGTCCTGATTGGCCAATCAGTTTGTGTGGAGTCCGCGGACAGGCAACGTGTTCGCTGATTGGATGGTGTGGAGCGTGAAGCGCGTCAGATTTTCGGTAGCGCCCGCCATCTTGGATTCGCAAACGTCCGCAGACAGTGCGGTGAAACTAGGTTCAAAATTTGTATTTAGTAATGTGTTGATGTGTAGGAGTATTTGGGGAGGGTGGTAGAGTATGAGATAGGTTGAAAGTTGTGTTTTTTTATATGGTAGACGTTCTTGTTGTGTTCGATTTGTCTGCGGACATCACAGGTGTTCTGAAATGTTCTAAATAAACTGAATGGGGGGTGTTCTGAGGACTCAATATGTGTCCGTTTTGTTCGCAAGCAAGCTGAAACTGTTCTAAGAACACTTGTGGTGTCCGGAAATGTTCAATGGAAACAAAATGGGGGTGTTCTGAGGACACTGTCCGTATTGTTCGTTGTCAAGTTGAAAGTGTTCTAAGAACTCTCGCGGTGTCCTGAAATGTTTGTAAATAAACAAAATGGGGGTGTTCTGAGGACACTGTCCGTATTATGTTCGTAAATAACAAAATGGGGGGTCCTGAGGACGCTGTCCGTATTGTTCGATGGCAAGTTGAATGTGTTCTAATAACACTCGCAGTGTCCTGAAATGTTCGCAAATAAACAAAATGGGGGTGTTCTGAGGACGTTGTCCATATTGTTTGTTGTCAAGTTGAAAGTGTTCTAAGAACTCTTGCGGTGTCCTGAAATGTTCCTAAATAAACAAAATGGGGGTTTTCTGAGGACGCTGTACGTATTGTTTGTTGTCAAGTTGAAAGTGTTCTAAGAACTCTCGCGTTGTCCTGAAATGTTCGTAGGGGGTGTCCTGAACACACTGTCCGTATTGTTCGATGGCAAGTTGAATTTGTTGTAAGAACACTCGCTGTGTCCTGAAATGTTGGGCAAAATAAACAAAATGGGGGTGTTCTGAGGACGCTGTGCGTATTGTTCGATGGCAAGCTGAAAGTGTTCTAAGAACTCTCGCGTTGTCCTGAAATGTTCGTAAATAAAGAAAATGGGGGTGTCCTGAGGACGCTGTCCGTATTGTTCCCTGGCAAGTTGAATGTTTTCTAAGAACACTCGCGGTATCCTGAAATGTTCGTAAATAAACAAAATGGGGGTGTTCTGAGGACACTGTCCGTATTATGTTCGTAAATAAACAAAATGGGGGGTCCTGAGGACGCTGTCCATATTTTTCTCTGGCAAGTTGAATGTGTTCTAAGAACACTCGCGGTGTCCTGAAATGTTCGCAAATAAACAAAATGGGGGTGTTCTGAGGACGCTGTCCGTATTGTTCGATGGCAAGTTGAATGTGTTCTAATAACACTTGCGGTGTCCTGAAATGTTCGCAATTAAACAAAATGGGGGTTTCTGAGGACGCTGTGCGTATTGTTCGATGGCAAGCTGAAAGTGTTCTAAGAACTCTCGCGGTGTCCTGAAATGTTCGTAAATAAACAAAATGGGGGTGTTCTGAGGACGCTGTCCGTATTGTTCGTTGTCAAGTTGAAAGTGTTCTAAGAACTCTCGCATATTTAGTAGATTACAAACCAGAGTACTGTGCAATTTGCTCAGTTTCTGTGTTTGTTGCTAAAATCATTGGGTCTGTGGGAGAAAAAAAATCCATGTTGGATTAAAAAAAAACTTTTTCTGTTATGCTACAGTTTATTTCTTTGTTTGTTTTCAGTGTTCACTTGTTGTTTCTGGCTAATACTTTATACATTGGCTTGTTGCATTTTTTTGGAGCAGTAACATATTATTTATTTTTTTGGATATTGTACAATTTTGGAGCAGTTAGATACCAGTAGGCGTATTCTAACTGTCTATTTATTTATATATTTTAGGGGTATTCATTTATCTGTTTGGATATTGTTACATTTTGGGACAGTTAGATACCTATTGGCGTATTCTAACTGTCTATTTTTTGCTCTAATATAGTGGTATTCATTTATTTGATTAGTTGTTGTCAAATCTTTGGCAGTTAGATAGCAGTTTATATGTTTTTACTACAAGTTTACTTAAGGTTAACTTGTAGTATTCTGAAGGTTAACTTGTAATATTCTAACAGTTTATATGTTTTTACTACAAGTTTACTTAAGGTTTAAGTACCGTTTAGTTATTACATTTTGGTTTTAAGAACATTAAATAAGCGTTTGAAAGATTTTCTGGTAATCTCTGCTTTAGAGTAATGGTACTATCATTACATTCAAACCATCCACATTTATTTTTTATATATGCAGTGTAGTACCCTGAATTGGTTGTGGCTCCTGCGTGGTAGATTGTACCTATTGTTGTGAAGGTTTTCTTACCAAGTGATACTTGACGATGTGTGAATCCAGTCAGCTTGCAGTTGTTTTTCGTACCATCTGCATTGTTACGTAGAAGCATTAGTATTACGTATTTACTATGTGTTTGTATTACTAACGTGGAGCGATTATCTGAATTGCAGGTAGAACATAATCTACCATGGTTTGCATTTTGTACAAGTTGCTGAAATGGAATGGATTCACAATTAGGTATTGATATATATATACAAAGCGTGCATTGGGGATTTGTTCTTGTGTCACATTGTTGCAGAGAGTACATGTATGTTTCCACATGTATGAAATCTGGAAGATTTCATTTATAGGTATGTTTTTGTTTTCCAGAAACTTGTAGTAAGTGCATTAGAAATTCTTGTGGATCTTCCTGTGAGTTTATAGTGAATTTCACCATTCCAGCACAGTAGTCCTATTGTTGTCTTATTCCATAAACACTTTACGTGTTGTCAGGATTGTTTGTTGCGTTTCTATGAAGTACTAACTTTTTCAAACACAATGGGTCTGTACTGTGTAAGTAAATGTTGTCAACAATTGGTGGTAATTGAAATAGAATATTCATTGCTACATTTGCGTAGCAACTTACACCAACTATATTTGAGAGTATAAATGGACCAGGTAGTTCTGTATCTGACTGCTTTTTTTGGAGTTTGTCTTCCATCTTTGAAGAAGTACCTGGTTTACTTTCCCTAATTGATTCTTTTTTGCTTGTGGTACTTGATGAAGTATTAGTTTCTTTTACTCTCTTTGGAGGATTTGCATTGACATCCTGTTGCATGTCTGTTTGATTTATTTTTCTTTTATAACGTTTTACTTTTTGTGGAACAGAATATGTGTTTAGATGGGGAGTGTATAGTGAGCAAAGTCTATTGTATTCTAAAATGCAAAAAATATCAGCGTTTACTTTACTTGCATCAAAGTTGATTAAAAATAGACCGTCCAGTTTACGTAAGCGTGATAGTGCTACGTAGCTCAGGCCTTCTTTAAAGACTTTGTTGCCAATATCTATCATTGCTTTGTCTAGGGTAAGACCTTGTGATTTATGAATCGTGACTGCGTATGCAAGAGTTGGAGAAAATTGTTCTCTGCGTACATACATGTCTTTGAAGAGAAGGAATCGAGCTGTTGAGCGTCCTATCCTTTTTACTTCTGAAAGTTTGTCAAAGAGAATATTGACAAACTGAATTTTGTTGTCACGTGGGTATGTTTGAAAGCCAACAACTGTACCCAGTGCTCCATTAACTAGTCCTTTGTCCACGTCATGGTTACGTTTAAGCATTACTCTGCAATTTAAGGATAATTTTTATATCTTTTCTAAGCCTGCTGTGTTTGAGATTGATTTTTCTAAACTATTTAGTCTTGTTGTGGCTTGGTCACACATGGGTAGTGTCATACCATGTACATCTAGTTTGTATGTGACGCTAATTTCCATTATTGGTTGCATTTCTATACTTAAATTATTTCATTGAATTTGAAACAGCTTGCAAGAGTTGGCATTAAGGCCATACAATTGACATTTTTGTGGGCAAATTGTTCCATAACATCTGTAGCGCATGCATTATTGCCATAAAGTGCATGAATGTGCCGGGTTTTCAATATTACTTCTGCTTCTTTAGAAAGTTTACCAACTCTGATACTTTTAAGATGTTGGCATAAGTGAGATCTGCAGATTGCCGCATGTTTTCTGTTAATTCTCTGTATTGGAAATGTTGCCAAACGTTGACATTTCCAATGCTGCCAACAGTTTTAAAAATAGGCTCACCTTTTACTGGTGTCAATTGAAGAAGATCTCCAAAAACAATAATGTGTTTTCCTGTAAAGAGCTCTTCATAGTTTGTTTTGAGTACTTCTTGTAATCTGAGGTGAATCAAAGCCAACATTAGGTTGGAGACCATGCTCACTTCATCTATTAGTAGCATTTGCATGTGTTTCAATACTCTGCGTAGTTCCATTGCAGTTTCTGCAGAAAGTTTGTAATAGTCTAATTTGTTTTGGTGTTCTACTGGCAATAGTAGTTATCGGTGTAACGTGACACCACCTTTGTTGTAGGCAGCTAAACCAGTGGGGGCAGTGACAACAGCTGACAGTTTGTTATTTGTCAATTCTTGACGGAACTAACTGATGATTTTGATTAGGAATGTTTTGCCAGAACCAGCTTCACCACTGACGTACAGTAGTATAGGTTTATAATTATGACAGGAACATTCTTTATTTTCATGTTGTACACCATGTGAAATTTGTTTTGTTACTTCATGAAAAATGCTACATTGCTCACTGTTTAGTTTTGATTGTAGTATAGTTAAGTCTTCTTTATCTTCATACTGACACATCGTGTTTTCTACTTCTATCATAGCTAATTCTGCCTCATTTATTATTAGTGGTTCTCCCAGTGGTTCTTGGCTTCCTGTTACAGAAGGTTGACTACTGTCAGGAGTTTCTTCATCTAGTTGGGCCTGGAGTTCTTCTTCGTATTGCTGTTCATTGTGCAACATTGTTTTGTACTGTGTAAAGTTTACATCAGTTATAGTGCTTCCATTTGCTTTGAAAGCATCTTCATATGAGTCATAGTTACCTAGTATTTCTTCTTCTTTTCTCCATGTTTTAAATAGTTGTAGCAGGGACATGTAATATACTACTTTATGTTGAGGAGTCTTTAATGACAATTTGATATGATTAATTAAATTTGGTTTGGTAAGTTTAACTAAGCTGCATTCACAGTTTGTCACTCTGTATTTACCTTTTTTTTCATCATGTTTTATATTATTTTTGTATGTGTAGTTTTGGGCTATGTGGTATAGACACATGGTTTCCAAAGTATTACTTCTGTTTGGGTAGTATGTGTCCAATAAATTGTTTTTTAAAATGTCTTGGCTGTTGGGATCACGTTTGGCTATTGTTTCTATATCTTCGCATGATTTTAGAACTCTTTTTGTAGATTTAGCAGGACCAAGACTTAGCCATTCTATATTTTCAGAATTACCATACAATGCAGTACCAGTTAAATGATCAGCTGCTTCATATGATCCACACTCTCTATGGGAGAGCATTTTTATGCCCAAGCTGTATACTTTCTGCGACACTGTTTTATCTGATGACAGCTCATTCCAGAGGTCTTGGAGTTCTGTCTTTTCTGCTTTGGTTAAGTATGCTGTGACATATTGTCAACTGCAGTAGAATTGTCTGCAATGTACTGCACATCTATGATTGCATTATAATCATTGATATATTTTTCTTCTTCTTTTCTTTTTATGTGATATGTATTTTTAGGTGACTTACCTTTAACACTATGTCTAACTGAAGACATGAGGTTGTTCACTTGACCTGTATTTGTAACTGGTCTAGGGAAACCAAATTGGCATTTGGTGTAGTATTTCACTTTGTTTTTGTATTTGCGACGACAATATTTTCCACATTTGTGTCTTTGAAATTGTAAAATTTGTGCATGAAGATCACTATTTGTTGCTTCCAATGGGATTTCACAAGTGACATATTTTTCAATAAACTGTAAAACAGTGGCATCACTGTCTTGACCAAATTTAGGAGCATCTTTAATCCATAAAAGCGTGTGGATATGTGGTGCTCCTCTGGCTTGGTATTCTTTTCTCCAAAACAAGTGTTGCACTTCTCCAAGAGGAGGAACAGTTTTATTACAAATAAAAGGTAGCATAGCAATGAAGCGATGGTGAAAATATCTTGAAACATTAACAGGATCCAAAGAACAAAGTTCTCCAGGTATTAGTATATCTCTGTTTGTTTTGTTTTTATTAGATATGGTAGGAAATCATGTAAATCTTCCCATGCATATTCTGCACAACTTAATGTAACAAACCAAATTGGTGGCCCAAGGTTTCTGATCATACAACATACATCTCCATGACGTTGAAACCAGTACTTTTTAGTACCACACATATTTTCTAATAGATTTGTAATGTTTGATTGTAAAACCTGATCTTTTTGTTGCACTTTTTGTAATAATTGTGTAGCTGTCATATTTTAAAAGTGTGATCCTGATTTTAATATGTGTGCAACTCCGTAACATAAAGTTGCTAGTTCACTTTCAAAGAGTAGGTGGAAGGTGTATTCCATATTTTGTCTAAATCTGGGATCTTCAGAATACATCCGTAAAGAGCGGTATTCTGATGCTGATATTTGAATAGGTCTATCATCGTACCTTCCTCCTTTGCCAGTAGGAAAGAGTAGAGGAAAATTACGTGCTTCTATACTTTTTTACCATATGCTGATTGGTGATCCTTTTGTTTGACGCATTTAGTATGTTTCCAGTGCATCTTCTATGGTGTCATTAGAGTGCAAAGGATGAATTGTATAATGGTCTAAAGTATTTGATATTGTAGAAGGATCTAGGAGCTCAAATTGACCAGCTTCTTGTGTTTCTTGAATTATTTCAGTTGTATCCTTCAAGTTTTCTTCAATATTAATTTCTTTGTAATATTCATTATTCTCTTTAAGATATTGCAAGGCTTGTCTAACTTTATGTAAATCTACCAGCTGTTGCCATATTTTTTGTCTTTTGTAGGTACTCCATTTACTTAGATAATTAAAGATTGCTGCATTGGACATTTCACTCCTAGAGTATGCACATTTTCTTTTAGATCTAATGGTAAATAAACTACTTTTACACTAATGTCTTTTACCAATTCAGAGGGAGGTAATGTTGCTGTTTTTGGTTGAAGGCGTATTATTGCTTGAAATGGGTGCACTGTTTGAATTATGATGCTCTCATATAAATTAAGTTGTTGTAGGGGTTTTGGTAGTGGGTATAATTCCAAATTATTTGTGATAGCACGTGAAGGAGTTTGGTTGTTGTCAAGTTTTGTAGTGCAGTAACTGCAAAGTATTAAGGGGTCAGTTATTTTGTATTTGTTTTCTGCTACAAGGTAGAGAGCTAATTCAAACCATTTAGAATCTTCATTGTCTTCTATTTTGTATGATAGGTCTACATTTTTTGTGTTACTTTTATAAAAAGTTCTGCGGCAACATACACACACATGGTTTGGTACTTCAGCTGATGTACTTTTAAATTTTAGTATTTCTTTTTCGTATGTGTTTAGTAACAGGTTGCCATGTGTAGAATTGTTGCTAATTTGGTTTAAAGCGATTTCATTCTATAAGTGGCTTTCACTTCCAAAATATTTTTTCTGGATATAGTCAATTTCTTCAAGTAGGTCTTTTGCTGTACCATGTAGAAGAATGTTATTTAAATTTGCTAGTGCTAAAGCAGGACTTTTAGCATAGTACAGTTTATAGACTAGATTTCTTATAGTTGAATGATGTGTTGATATCCTTTTGATATCATGGAAGATGGTTTTACAAGTAGGTCCTGTAATGCAGGCCAATGAATGTCCTTGTAGTCCTGTGTACTTGCGCACTGGACAGGTATCCATATTTTGCAGTAGTTTAATTTTGATTTTGTCTTTGCTTTTTACATTGAGGAATTGGCCCAAAGACTTGAAAATTGTTTGGGAATGTTACACATTGACTTGCATGGCCATTTGTACACTAGATGTTCTGATTCAGTTGAATGGGGTAATTCTAAGTTTTCAGGACATATTCTTGAAAGGAGTACTTCTTGTTCCATTATGGTATTATTCACTTTTTCATAACCTCGACCACTGCTATGTATGGCAATTGTATTTGTTTGCTTTTGTTTGTACGCTTCTTCATTAAAGTATGGTTCTGTGCTCGTAGTGTGATTCGATTCACCTCCGCAGATACTTAAGAAGTTCTTTCTGTTGACATTTTGTTTATTGTGAAGTCTTTTTTGTAATTTAGTTATTAGTTTTGTTAGTGGTTTCATTTTGTTTAACACTAAAATAAATAACTTTCTTTTGAGAAGAATTGCACTGTCTATCAACGCTTCTAAGATTAATTTCCTGTGACAGGTTTTAAGCATTCAACCTGATTTCTCTCCTGTTTTTATAAGATTTTAAAGGACTTTGTGACGGTACATTTTGGCTAAAATACTTTTCTTGGTATGCTTACTTTGCACTATATCAAAATTTAAAGAAGCAGTTTTATCTGTAGTGATAGCTGATTTTCTGTTAATTGTGTTTTGGTTTGTTTTACTTTTTGATAGAGGAGGCAACGTTTTTGTACTTGAAACTTCTTGTGTTTCACTAAATGACTGTATTAGCTGTTTTGTTTCAACTTTTCTTACAAATTCTGCCCGAGATGGGTGCTCATGTTGAACACTTTTATTTTCATTTGCTCTACTTCTGCATTGCTTTCAACGGACTTGACTTTTGGCTGGCATTCTTTAGGGTCTGTTGAAAAAAATAAAGAAGGTATGGGTTGGGGTGTTCTGCAATGTATGTGTGCTATGTGCATGAGTGTTTGAGTAAGATGATAAAGATGTATGTAATAGTGTGTGATTGTGCATTGGGAACTACAACTAGTAGGGATGGGTATTCTTGAATTTATGTGCTACTAAACTGGGGTTCAGATGACAGAAAAATTAAGCTAGTGGTGTGGAGAAGTACAAATAGTAAATCTAACGTATACAATTAAAACAGTTGTTTGTTCTATAATATCAAAATTCTAGCGGTCGAGTTGGGTAATTTGTGTGTCGAAAAATAGGAATTTGTGGGCCATTCTGGCTGTAAATCGCTGTTTAAGACATGGGGATTTTTGGACAGAATGGTGCACAATCTCTACTTTTAGGCACAGAAATAGCATGAATTAACTTTACAGTGTGTTTGAGTAATAATACAAATATTATGGTGATATTCTACTTACTTTTTTTCTAAAATGAGCAGGTTACTTCTTAGTTCTTCTTTGTTCTTCAAATTCGGCTGCTTCTTTTCAGCAGAATGGTCTTCACTGCAATTGTAAAAGAAACACATTAGTAATTTGTTTTGTATATAGAACTGTTTTTAATTTAGACATTGATTTTTTTTAATTGAAATCCTCAGCGCCTTCCTCAAAACCATTAAAACTATCTTATTTACATAAGATACGTTGCACCAGTTCAATACATATGATACGTTCTTAATGAACAAATTGTATTGCAATGACTAACTGTACCAAACAAAATATCTTTGCTATGTCTTGTGAAATTCATAATGTACCACTGAATACCACTATTTCTGTAACTAAGCACTTCCAGGTAATAGTGCCTCAATGTCATGCTTAAATTAAAGTAAATAAATAAATAAATAAAAAATATATGTAATTGTATAAGTATTATTTTTTGAGATTTGAACATAGAGTGTGCATGCATGCAATTTTGTTTGAATATATGTAGTCTATATATTTAATTTAAAAAATGTTAGTTTAACATGATTTGAGTGTGTGTGTGTGTAAAGAAAGTAAATAGTATAAAGGTTTGTAAGTGACAGTTGATTTTAGGAGATTGAAAAAAAAGACAGTAGATTAATTTCACAGATTACACAAGCTTAAAGTCAGTTTGAAAATGTGTTCATGTACTTTACAGAAAATATGCATACCTGTAGTTTGTGTTCATGCATATGGATATGAATGGAGCTGCAAGTAGAAATCTTGGAGACTTGTACAGTATTTCTTGTAGATGGTGCTTGCCAATGATATGACACTTGTACTCAGAGATTCACAGTACATTTGCAGTGCTGATCTATGATGATGCAGTTAGATGTAGATGTATTGAATGTGATTGGTGGATGGTCTTGTGACTTCTTAGCTACATCCAATGAGGGAATGGCACAGAGAGTGAAGTGGAAATGGTAGAAGGGCTGTTCATGTTACGATGTGTCCTCGGACATGGCAGTAGTTCACGGACATCGGGTGTTACATCTGGGGATATTTGGGTTCAGAAGTCATGCAAATGAGAATGAGCACTGAAAGGGATTGGTCAGGAAAGTTTAGTGGGTATGTTGTACCAGGAGAGAGTTTCTCAGATACTCTTTTTGCTGAGAGAACAAGAGATAGCTATGGCTGTGTGTTTCAGAAAACAGGTTGTTTGGATTTGGGAGATTCGTGGATACATTGGTTGAAGGTGCATGCAGAAAGCTGTGCAGTAGCTGTAGATCTTGGATTTCCACATGTGGAAGTACACTGGCATGGAGTAGGTGGAATGAAGTGGCTGGACTTGCTACCTCTCTGTGCTACTTTGGAGACAGAGCAACATCCAGACATAATTGTAATTCATTGTGGAGGGAACAGTTTAGGACATGTGTCTGGAATTTCTTTGCAATTTGCTATGAAAGAAGGACTTGGGAAGGTCATCGACATGTTTCCTAATTCTCAAGTAATATTTTCACTTATTGCGCAGAGACAAATGTGGCTTCGTTCTTCTTCATTTGGTCCACAAATAGAAAAAGCAAGGCACAATGTTAATAAGGCTTTTTGTGCCTTTCTAAGAGATTTTGGCATGTCCTCTTTTCACAATGAAAGTATTATGTTTCGTAGTACATACATTTTTCGCAGAGATGGAGTCCATCTTACTTATGCTGGCAATCAGATTTTTCTGAGAAATGTACAAAATGCATTGCGACTTTTTTTAGAATTACAGCATCCATTTTGAAGTAGGTGTTGAGTATTTCTAATTTTTGACATACAAACACGTCCCAAAGGCTCTTTTCAGAGCCACCACTTCCTCCCAGAGAAAATTGCAATGGTTATGATAGGGTAGCACCCCAAATTTTTAGATGTCCGCGGACTTCTAAAAAATACAAAGGGCCCTGCTTCATTTATTTTCACTTCTATTTTTTAACTGTGAAAGGCGGCTCTGAAAAGAGCCTTATTTTTTTTTAATTTTTGTTATTTTGTATTTTTTTGGGATTTTTATACACAACACAATAGGAGAGGAGGGGAAAGGAGGGTAAAGGGGGGGACACCAACCACAGGGATAAGAAAGGGCAAGCTGAGAGAGGAAGATGTAGAGTGGGTTTTATTTGGGTAGTGAGCAGGTCTTCTCGTCCTCCGAGATGATAGTCTCAAAAGCACTGTGAAGTCACTCCCCCCTGCAGAGTACTGTGTCGCAGTACATACACACAACTGTGACCCTCGAAAAGTAAGGGTCATCAGAATTCTGTATGGCCTGTGAGGCAGCTTGAGGAAGACGCTGTCCCACAGAGGTGGTCCTTGTGGTGACAGGATCAGAAACTGAGGATGAAGTAGAGGAAATCAACCTACTACACTCCTCGCAAGGTACAACCTTGCAAATGGCCCCAGAGTGAAATGACCTTAGGTGTCGCTTCATGGTCGTGGTCCCAAAGCTGTACAAACCATGCCTTCCGCGACTGAGTAACATTTTGCACTCATTGCAGGTGACACGGTTCGCATAAGCCTTAGGACCATTCCCATGAATGGTAAACAACCGCCACACCCAAGACTCACGCCTAGTGCGGGTAGTAGGGATTTCCTCTACCTCATTCTCGTCATCCTCTTCTTCCTCCTCTGCATCCTCACTCCTGTTCCCCTCTTCAGGCCCTTGGGAAGGTGGTGGTGGTGCAGGTGGTGGGGGTGGTGCTGAAGCAGGTGCAGCACCAGGTGGCAGTAGTGCAGCCATGGATGCCATCTCGATGATGGTGTAATCTGCAAGTTGCAGGAAAAATAGCTGTGCTCTGAAGAATAGCCAGAAACACAATGAGAATAAGCTCTAGGGCGTGGTCTTTTATAGGGGTGCTTGTACGCGGTTCGCAGACATGCGTGCTGTCCGCAGACAGATCAAACTCAAAAAAAGGTTCACAAACTTTCAAAAAGTATGTAGAAACTCAGGATTAGTATGTGGGACTAGTTTTTATTGAGAAATATTGTGGATTACTTGAAAATGTACTTTTAAATGTTCGGGGACACAAACAGTGTCCGCATTCAGAACACGTCATCAGCATGGGCACGGTCACATGATTGCTTCGCGAACATGTTCGTGAAGGAAGCGGCTGTCCACAGGACACCAAATGCATGGACATTGGTTTGCGCATGCACGTTGATGTTCTACGGACACTGTTCGGGTCCTGAAGTAATTAAAAGTGCATTACACAACAAACAAACATTTCTGGACACCGCGTGTGTTCTAGAACAGTTTGAAGTTGGTAGCAAACAGTACGGACATGTAGAGAGTTCTTTTATTTATGAACATTTGAGGACTCTACTTGTGTTCTTAGAACAGTTTCAACTTGCTAGCGAACAGTACGGACAGGTATAATGTTCTTCAGGACACCTCCATTTTCGTTTATTTACGAACATTTCAAGACACCAATTGTGTTCTTAGAACAGTTTCAACTTGCTAGCGAACACTACGGACAGGTATACTGTTCTTCAGGACACTTTAATTTTCGTTTCTTTACGAACATTTCAGGACAACGCGTGTGTTCTTAGAACAGTTTCAACTTGCTAGCGAACAGTATGGACAGGTATAGTGTTCTTCAGGACACCTCCATTTTCGTTTATTTACAAACATTTCAGAACACCCGCGCTGTCCGCGGACACCTACATTGTTTTTTTAAATAAAAAAAACGGAATTTAATTACAACACAATATAAAAATGTAACTTTATTTAACATATATTAATAATTTATGACAGAGAAGGTGAGGCAGAAACGGAAACAAAAACAGGAGAATTAGGGGTTTCAACATGATTGGTATCAGGTGAAGAAGGGATGGAAGTCTCATCAAAACGTGCTGGGTTATGGAGAGTGTTTGGGGATAATTGACTGCGATATGGTGAGGGGGGACAAGTACATGTGGGACAATGGTATGAGGTTTTTGTTTTAAAATGATCTTCAACAAAAGTTTTCAAATTATTAAAATTGGTCAACAATAAATCCATTTTGTCTTTTATGCTGTCAAGCGTGTTATCCATAACAGTTTCTTTAGAGGTATTTTCTATTTTGGTATGCTCTGTACAAATCTTTTTTTTTTTTTTAAATGTATATAAAATAATAATAATTAAATGGTTTATATTGTAAAGTGTTTACATTAGTTTCACTAATTTCTGACATTTCCTCATGTGGGAAATGCTCCTCTAGCCATTCCAGAGTACTAGACATTTCTGTGAGAAAAAAAATATAATATATTTTTTTATCTAATACAGAAAGTTTATAAATATATGAGTAAAATGAAGCACATTATTTCAGGTAAGATATGTTCTAAGTACTCTGTAGGTCTGGTCTTGCTCTTAGTTCTGTAGTGTCTTTGAGGTAATTATGTTGGAAGCCTATTTATCGTCTTTTGGTATATTCCATTTTAGAACATATTGTATTTAAATGAATGGTTAGTGTGTTACATATATGGGTTACATTTCTTATGTATTGCTTCATATAATGTGTATGTGTGCTGCTTTTTGAATTTGTTAAATGTTCCTATGTTATGATATAACAATCAAACATACCCCCCCAGAGTTTTTAGGTAGTGGTACTGTTCTCCGAACATGTCCGCGGACATTAAAAGGGTTCGCGGACATCAAATTCAGTAGAAGGGGTTCAGTATGTTCCATATTACATGTACATTAAGTCAAAGTTATTATTGTTAAGTTGCGCTACTAAAAACCTATGAAATTCAGTGAAAAAATCTTGTTAAAGGGACGTTATGGATAAGTTGCGCTACTAAAAACATGTGAAATTCAGTGAAAAAACGTTGTTAAAGGGACGTTATGGTTCCAAGTAAAACCGAAAAACCCTTGTCTCCCTTCTGTTGCCCCCACCCCTAGGTCATGCCCCGTGTCTCCCTGCTGTTGCCCCCCACTCCCCGCTCATGCTCCGTGTCTCTCTCCTGTTACCCCGCATCCTCCTCTCATGCCCCGTGTATCACTTGTGTTCCCCCCACCCCCCGCTCAAGCCCCGTGTCTCCCTTCTGTTCCTCCCACCCCCGCTCATGCCCCGTGTCTCCCTGCTGTTGCACCCACCCCCTGCTCATGCCCTGTGTCTGCCTGCTGTTGCCCCCCAGCCCCCGTTCATGCCCCGTGTCTCCCTCCTGTTACTTCCCACCCCCTGCTCATGCCCTGTGTCTCCCTCGTGTTCCCCCCACCCCCTGCTCATGCCCCATGTCTCCCTGCTGTTGCCCCCTGCTCATGCCCCGTGTCTTCCTCCTGTTGCCCCCCACCCCCCTCATGCCCGTGTCTCTCTCCTGTTACCCCCCACCCCCGCTCATGCCTGGTGTCTCCCTGCTGTTGCCCCCCACCCCCCGCTCATGTCCCATGTCTCCCTGCTGTTGCCCCCGGCTCATGCCCCGTGTCTCTCTCCTCTTACCCCCACCCCCCCGCTCATGCCCTGTGTCTCCCTCGTGTTCCCCCCTCTCATATCCTGTGTCTCCCTTGTGTTCCCCCACCCCCGGCTCATGCCCCGTGTCTCTCTCCTGTTACCCCCACCCCCCGCTCATGCCCTGTGTCTCCCTCGTGTTCCCGCCACCCCCTCTCATGACCTGTGTCTCTCTACTGTTGCCCCCACACCCCGGTCATGCCCTGTGTCTCCCTGCTGTTGCCCCCCACCCCCCTCTCATATCCTGTGTCTCCCTTGTGTTCCCCCACCCCCGCTCATGCCCCGTGTCTCCCTGCTGTTGCCCCCCGTTCATGCCCCATGTCTCCCTGCTGTTGCCCCCACCCCCCTCTCATGCCCCATTTCTCTCTCCTGTTACCCCCACCCCCTCTCATGCCCCGTGTCTCTCTCCTGTTGCCCCCCACCCCCCGCTCATGCCCCGTGTCTCCCTCCTGTTGCCCCCCACACCCCTCATGCCCCGTGACTCTCTCCTGTTACCCCCCACTCCCTCCTCATGCCCCGTGTCTCCCTGCTGTTGCCCCCTGCTCATGCCCCGTGTCTCTCTCCTGTTGCCCCCATCCCCCGCTCATGCCCCATGTCTCCCTGCTGTTGTCCCCACCCCCCGATCATGCCCCGTGTCTCTCTCCTGTTACCCCCCACCCCTGCTCATGCCCCGTGTCTCTCTCCTGTTACCCCCCACCCCCTCTCATGCCCTGTGTCTCTCTCCTGTTACCCCCCACCCACTCTCATGCCCCGTGTCTCTCTCCTGTTGCCCCCCACCCCCCGGTCATGCCCTGTGTCTCCCTGCTGTTTCCCTCCACCCCCTGCACATGCCCCGTGTCTCTCTCCTGTTACCCCCACCCCCCGCTCATACCCCGTGTCTCCCTGCTGTTGCCCCCACCCCCGGTCATGCCCAGTGTCTCCCTGCTGTTGCCCCCCACTCCCGCTCATACCCGTATCTCCCAGCTGTTGCCCCCCAACCCCGCTCATGGACTGTGTTTCTCTCCTGTTACCCCCACCCCCCTCTCATGCCCCATGTCTCCCTCGTGTTCCTCCCACGCCCCGCTCATGCCCCGTGTCTCCCTGCTGTTGCCCCACCCCCACTCATGCCCTCTGTCTCTCTCCTGTTACCCTCACCACCCTCCTCTCATGCCCCATGTCTCTCTCCTGTTACCCCCTACCCCCCTCTCATGCCCTGTGTCTCTCTCCTGTTGCCCCCCCGCCCCCGGTCATGCCCTGTGTCTCCCTGCTGTTGCCCCCCACACCCTGCTCATGCCCCGTGTCTCTCTCCTGTTACCCCCACCCCCCGCTCATGCCCCGTGTCTCCCTGCTGTTGCCCCCCACCCCCGGTCATGCCCTGTGTCTCCCTGCTGTTGCCCTCCACCCCCGCTCATGCCCCGTGTCTCCCTGCTGTTGCCCCCACCCCCGCTCATGCCCCGTGTCTCCCTCCTGTTCCCCGCACCATCCTCTCATGCCCCGTTTCTCTCTCCTGATGCCCCCCAACCCCGCTCATGCACTGTCTCTCTCTTGTTACCCCCACCCCCCTCTCATGCCCCATGTCTCCCTTGTGTTCCACCCACCCCCCCACTCATGCCCCGTGTCTCCCTGCTGTTACCCTCACCCCCTCTCATGCCCCGTGTCTCTCTCCTGTTGCCCGCTACCCCTGGTCATGCCCCGTGTCTCCCTGCTGTTGCCCCCCAACCCCCACTCATGCCCCGTGTCTCTCTCCTGTTACCCCCCACCCCCCCAGTCATGCCCCGTGTCTCCCAGCTGTTGCCCCCCTCGCCCCGTTCATGCCCCATGTCTCTCTCCTGTTACCCCCACCGCCCTCTCATGCCCCGTGTCTCTCTCCTGTTGCCTCCCCACCCCCCGGTCATGCCCTGTGTCTCCCTGCTGTTGCCCCCACCTGCTGCTCATGCCCCGTGTCTCTCTCCTGTTGCCCCCACCCCCCTGTCATGCCCCGTGTCTCCCTGCTGTTGCCCCCCAGCCCCTGCTCATGCCCCGTGTCTCTCTCCTGTTCCCCACACCCCCCGGGCATGCCCCGTGTCTCCCTGCTGTTGCCCACCACCCCCGCTCATGCCCCGTGTCACTCTCCTATTTCCCCCAACCCCCCGCTCATGCCCCGTGTCTCTCTCCTGTTGCCCCCCATCCCCCGCTCATGCCTTGTGTCTCTCTCCTGTTAACCCCCACCCCCTGCTCATGCCCCGTGTCTCTCTCCTGTTGCCCCCACCCCCTGCTCATGCACCGTGTCTCTCTCATGTTACTCCCACCCCCCTTTCATGCCCCGTGTCTCCCTGCTGTTGCCCCCCACCCTCCGCTCATGCCACGTGTCTCCCTGCTGTTGCCCCTCACCCCACGCTCATGCGCTGTGTCTCTCTCCTATTACCCCCCCACCCGCCTCTCATGTCCTTTGTCTCTCTGCTGTTACCCCCCACCCCCCTCTCATGCCCTGTGTCTCTCTCTTGTTGCCCCCCCACCCTCCGGTCATGCCCGAGTCTCCCTGTGGTTGCCCCCACCCCCACTCATGCCCTGTGTCACTTCCCTGTTACCCCCCACCCCCGGTCATGCCCCGTGTCTCCCTGCTGTTGCCCCCCACCCCCCACTCATGCCCTGTGTCTCCCTGCTGTTGCCACCCACCCCCCTCTCATGCCCTGTGTCTCTCTCCTGTTGCCCCCTCCCCCTGGTCATGCCCTGTGTCTCCCTGCTTTTGCCCTCCACCGCCCTCTCATGCCCTGTGTCTCCCTCGTGTTCCCCCCACACTCCGCTCATGCCCCGTGTCTCCCTGCTGTTGCCCCCCTGGTCATGCCCTATGTCTCCCTGCTTTTGCCCCCACCCCCCGCTCATGCTCTGTGTCTCTCTCCTGTTACCCCCATCCCCCTCTCATGCCCCATATCTCTCTCCTGTTAACCCCACCCCCCTCTCATGCCCCGTGTCTCTCTCCTGTTGCCCCCACCCCCTGCTCATGCCCTATGTCTCCCTCGTGTTTCCCCCACCCCCGCTCATGCCCCGTGTCTCCCTGCTGTTTCCCCTCACCCCCGCTCATGCCCCGTGTCTCCCTCCTGTTGCCCCCCACCCCCCTCTTGCCCCGTGACTCTCTCCTGTTACCCCCACTCCCCCCTCATGCCCCGTGTCTCCCTGCTGTTGTCCCACGTTCATGCCCCATGTCTCTCTCCTGTTACACCCCACCCCCCGCTCATGCCTTGTGTCTCCCGGCTGTTGCCCCCCACCTCCCGGTCATGCCCCGTGTCTCCCTGCTGTTGCCCCCTGGTCATGCCCCATGTCTCTCTCCTGTTGCCCCCATCCCCTGCTCATGCCCCATGTCTCCCTGCTGTTGCCCCCACCCCCCACTCATGCCCCGTGTCGCTCACCTGTTAAGCCCCACCCCCCGCTCATGCCCCGTGTCTCTCTCCTGTTACCCCCCACCCCCCGCTCATGCCCTGTGTCTCTCTCCTGTTGCCCCCTGCTCATGCCCCGTGTTTCCCTGCTGTTGCCCCTCACCCCCCACTCATGCCTTGTGTCTCCCTGCTGTTGCTCCCCACCCCCGCTCATGCCCTGTGTCTCTCTCTTGTTACCCCCCACTCATGCTCTGTGTCTCTCCCCTGTTGCCCCCCACCCCCTACTCATGCCCCGTGTCTTTCTCCTGTTACCCCCCACCCCCTGCTCATGCCCCATGTCTCTCTCCTGTTGCCCCAACCCCCCGCTCATGCCCGTGTCTCTCTTCTGTTACCCCCCACCACCCTCTCATGCCTCGTGTCTCCCTGCTGTTGCCCCCCACCCTCCGCTCATGCCCCGTGTCTCCCTGCTGTTGCTCCACCCCCGCTCATGCCCTCTGTCTCTCTCCTGTTACCCCCCACCCCCCTCTCATGCCCTGTGTCTCTCTCCTGTTACCCCCCACCCCCTCTCATGCCCCGTGTCTCTCTCCTGTTGCCCCCTCACCCTCCGGTCATGCCCTGTGTCTCCTGCTGTTGCCCCCCACCCCCTGCTCATGCCCCGTGTCTCTCTCCTGTTACCCCCACCCCTCTCATGCCCTGTGTCTCCCTGCTGTTGCCCCCCACCCCCCGGTCATGCCCCATTTCTCCCTGCTGTTGCCCCCACCCCCGCTCATGCCCCGTGTCTCCCTGCTGTTGCCCCCACCCCCGCTCATGCACTGTGTCTCTCTCCTGTTACCCCACCCCCTCTCATGCCTTGTGTCTCCCTCGTGTTCCCCTCACCCCCCCAATCATGCCCCGTGTCTCCCTGCTGTTGCTCCCCACCCCCCTCTCATGCCCCGTGTCTCTCTCCTGTTACCCCCACCCCCTCTCATGCCCCGTGTCTCTCTCCTGTTGCCCCCCACCACCCAGTCATGCCCTGTGTCTCCCTGAAGTTGCCCCCTAACCCCCACTCATGCCCCGTGTCTCTCTCCTGTTAGCCCCCACCCCCGGTCATGCCCCGTGTCTCCCTGCTGTTGCCCCCACACCCTGCTCATGCCCCTTGTCTCCCTCCTGTTACCCCCACCCCCTCTCATGCCTCGTGTCTCTCTCCTGTTCCCCCCACTCCCCGGTCATGCCATGTGTCTCCCTGCTGTTGCCCCCACCCCCCTCTCATGCCCTGTGTCTCTCTCCTGTTGCCCCCCCACCCCCGGTCATGCCCCGAGTCTCCCTGCGGTTTCCCCCCACCCCCCACTCATGCCCTGTGTCTCTTCCCTGTTACCCCCCACCCCTGGTCATGCCCCGTGTCTCCCTGCTGTTGCCCCCCACCCCCCGCTCATGCCCTGTGTCTCCCTGCTGTTGCCCCCCACCCCCCTCTCATGCCCTGTGTCTCTCTCCTGTTGCCCCAACCCCCCGGTCATGCCCTTTGTCTCCCTCGTGTTACCCCCACACTCCGCTCATGCCCCGTGTCTCCCTGCTGTTGCCCCCGGTCATGCCCTGTGTCTCCCTGCTGTTGCCCCCACCCCCTGCTCATGCTGCGTGTCTCTCTCCTGTTACCCCCCCATCTCCCTCTCATGCCCCGTATCTCTCTCCTGTTACCCCCACCCCCCTCTCATGCCCCGTGTCTCTCTCCTGTTGCCCCTACCCCCTGCTCATGCCCTATGTCTCCCTCGTGTTTCCCCCACCCCCCGCTCATGCCCCGTGTCTCCCTGCTGTTTCCCCCACCCCCGCTCATGCCCCGTGTCTCCCTCCTGTTGCCCCCCACCCCCCTCTTGCCCCGTGACTCTCTCCTGTTACCCCCACTCCCCCCTCATGCCCCATGTCTCCCTGCTGTTGCCCCCCGTTCATGCCCCATGTCTCTCTCCTGTTACACCCCATCCCCCGCTCATGCCCTGTGTCTCCCTGCTGTTGCCCCCCACCTCCCGGTCATGCCCCGTGTCTCCCTGCTGTTGCCCCCTGGTCATGCCCCATGTCTCTCTCCTGTTGCCCCCCATCCCCTGCTCATGCCCCATGTCTCCCTGCTGTTGCCCCCACCCCCCACTCATGCCCCGTGTCTCTCACCTGTTAAGCCCCACCCCCCGCTCATGCCCCGTGTCTCTCTCCTGTTATCCCCCACCCCCCGCTCATGCCCTGTGTCTCTCTCCTGTTGCCCCCTGCTCAGGCCCTGTGTTTCCCTGCTGTTGCCCCTCACCCCCCGCTCATGCCTTGTGTCTCCCTGCTGTTGCTCCCCACCCCCGCTCATGCCCCGTGTCTTTCTCTTGTTACCCCCCACTCATGCTCTGTGTCTCTCCCCTGTTGCCCCCCACCCCCTGCTCATGCCCCGTGTCTTTCTCCTGTTACCCCCCACCCCCTGCTCATGCCCCATGTCTCTCTCCTGTTGCCCCAACTCCCCGCTCATGCCCGTGTCTCTCTTCTGTTACCCCCCACCACCCTCTCATGCCTCGTGTCTCCCTGCTGTTGCCCCCCACCCTCCGCTCATGCCCCGTGTCTCCCTGCTGTTGCTCCACCCCCGCTCATGCCCTCTGTCTCTCTCCTGTTACCCCCCACCCTCCTCTCATGCCCCATGTCTCTCTCCTGTTACCCCCCACCCCCCTCTCATGCCCTGTGTCTCTCTCCTGTTACCCCCCACCCCCTCTCATGCCCCGTGTCTCTCTCTCCTGTTGCCCCCTCACCCTCCGGTCATGCCCTGTGTCTCCTGCTGTTGCCCCCCACCCCCTGCTCATGCCCCGTGTCTCTCTCCTGTTACCCCCACCCCCTCTCATGCCCCGTGTCTCCCTGCTGTTGCCCCCCACCCCCCGGTCATGCCCCATGTCTGTCATGATCTCTGCTTCCAAAAGGTCAGGGTTTTCCCAACTCCCTTGGAAGCAGATCCATAACCCAGGTTCCGAGTGCCAACCAGTCCCAATTGGGACCTTTTGGACCCAGTCCTGGCGCCAGTGGCACCAGGCTCATAAATATGCCCAGTCCCAGCGCTGGAAGCGCCGGGCTCATAATGCTTGGGTGGACTTACCTGCAGCAGACCATGCTGCTTACTTGCCTGCCAGTTGAGCCTCTGATCCTCTTCTGTTTGGAACTACTTTTCCTGTTGGGTGGGGCAGGAGCCACTCCCTAGGTTCAGAACACTGGAACTCTTCTGGAAAGCACTACCTAGGCGTGGCTGTGGAAGGAGACACCTAAGCACTACAGGAGGCTATTTAAACCACACCCGATGGATGAATCTTGCTTTGCGTTATTCTGCATCCTCTGCAGCAGAACGCTCATCGTGTCTTCTGCATCTGATCCTGGGCCTAAGGAAAAAGGCTTACCATCCTGAATCCAGTCTTCAGCAACACCTATAAAGACAAGAAAGAACAGGTTAGCATTACGGTCTTCAGTGACAGCGCTTCACTTACCTGGTCCATCGGCTGTCACCAACGCCTCGGGCTGCATTCCGGCATCTGAAAGACAAAGGCTTACCTACTCTTCGTGCGCTCCGGAGGTCTTCGCACTGCATTCCGGCATCTGAAAGACAAAAGCTTACCAACTCTTCGCACGCTCCGGAGGCCTTCGGCGCTGCATCCCGCATCTGAAAGACAAAACAAGGTGCGTTTAAAGACATTGGGGAACTTTAATACTCACGTGCCATTACTCCTTTCCACATCTAATCCAGTGGGTATTCCGGCACCCTGCAGCCGCTCCGAACTTGTACCTGCAAAATAAAAAGACAGTTAGAGCGCATCGTGAAGCAGGCAACAAGCGCTTACTTACGTGCTTCCAGGCGCTTCTATTCATCACACGGGCTCCATCTTCAACTCACTTCAGCCCGTCATCCGCCATCGCCGGAACCCTGCAAAACAAGAGACATCATTACTAAAGACTTTTAAAGACATTAGAATTACTCGAAACTTACCGTTCGTGCAGTAAACGACGGACAGCAGTCCTCTGAAGTCAAGAGGCCTGCTCCCCTTATCCAGTGAAGAAACTGGTTACAGCACCCTGCCCCGAGGCAGATGGAGAGCATGGTGTTCACTTACCTAAGGTGAGAGCGTTAACCTTTGGGGGTTCTACAGGAGAAGAGAAAGGGAAGAAGAGAGAGACATTCAATAACCCAGTTCATTAATCCCATATTTTCTATCTGCAGACATCTTACCCTTCGAGTCAGACATACAGTGCACAGAGGTCCAGCCCAAAGAGCCAGCCGTGTGTTACACATCACCTCTGAAGATACGGTATATGCCCAGTCAAGACCGGCGCCTCTACGGGAATCAGGTGAGCGTTACAATGTCTCCCTGCTGTTGCCCCCACCCCCGCTCATGCCCCGTGTCTCCCTGCTGTTGCCCCCCACCCCCGCTCATGCACTGTGTCTCCCTGCTGTTGCCCCCCACCCCCGCTCATGCACTGTGTCTCTCTCCTGTTACCCCACCCCCTCTCATTCCCCGTGTTTCCCTCATGTTCCCCCCACCCCCGCTCATGCCCCGTGTCTCCCTGCTGTTGCCCCCCACCCCCTCTCATGCCCCGTGTCTCTCTCCTGTTACCCCCACCCCTCTCATGCCCCGTGTCTCTCTCCTGTTGCCCCCCACCCCCCAGTCATGCCCTGTGTCTCCCTGATGTTGCCCCCTAACCCCCACTCATGCCCCGTGTCTCTCTCCTGTTACCCCCCACCCCCGGTCATGCCCCTTGTCTCCCTGCTGTTGCCCCCACACCCTGCTCATGCCCCTTGTCTCTCTCCTGTTACCCCCATCCCCCTCTCATGCCCCGTGTCTCTCTCCTGTTGCCCCCCCACACCCCGGTCATGCCCTGTGTCTCCCTGCTGTTGCCCCCACCCACCGCTCATGCCCCGTGTCTCTCTCCTGTTACCCCCACCCCTCTCATGCCCCGTGTCTCTCTCCTGTTGCCCCCCACCCCCCAGTCATGCCCTGTGTCTCCCTGCTGTTGCCCCCTAACCCCCACTCATGCCCTGTGTCTCTCTCCTGTTACCCCCCACCCCCGGTCATGCCCCGTGTCTCCCTGCTGTTGCCCCCACACCCTGCTCATGCCCCTTGTCTCTCTCCTGTTACCCCCATCCCCTCTCATGTCCCGTGTCTCTCTCCTGTTGCCCCCCCACACCCCGGTCATGCCCTGTGTCTCCCTGCTGTTGCCCCCACCCACCGCTCATGCCCCGTGTCTCTCTCCTGTTGCCCCCCACCCCCGGTCATGCCCCGTGTCTCCCTGCTGTTGACCCCCAGCCCCTGCTCATGCCCCGTGTCTCTCTCTTGTTCCCCCACCCCTCGGTCATGCCCCGTGTCTCCCTGCTGTTGCCCCCACCTCCCTTTCATGCCCCGTGTCTCCCTGCCATTGCCCCCTGCTCATGCCCCATGTCTCCCTGCTGTTGCCCCCTGGTTATGCCCCATGTCTCTCTCCTGTTGCCCCCCATCCCCCGCTCATGCCCCATGTCTCGCTGCTGTTGCCCCCACCCCCCACTCATGCCCCGTGTCTCCCTGCTGTTGCCCCTCACCCCCGCTCATGCCCCACGTCTCTCTCTTGTTACCCCCCACTCATGCCCCGTGTCTCTCTCCTGTTGCCCCCCACCCCCTGTTCATGCCCCGTGTCTTTCTCCTGTTACCCCCCACCCCCTTCTCATTCCCCGTGACTCTCTCCTGTTGCCCCCACCCCCCGCTCATGCCCCGTGTCTCTCTTCTGTTACCCCCACCCCCCTCTCATGCCTCGTGTCTCCGTGCTGTTGCCCCACCCCCGCTCATGCCCTCTGTCTCTTTCCTGTTGCCCCCCCACCCTCCTCTCATGCCCGCGTCTCTCTCCTGTTATCCCCCACCCCCCGCTCATGCCCCGTGTCTCTCTCCTGTTACCCCCCCACGCCCCGCTCATGCCCTGTGTCTCTCTCCTGTTGCCCCCTACTCATGCCCTGTGTTTCCCTGCTGTTGCCCCTCAACCCCCGCTCATGCCCTGTGTCTCCCTGCTGTTGCTCCCCACCCCCGCTTATGCCCCGTGTATCTCTATTGTTACCCCCCCACTCATGCTCAGTGTCTCTTCCCCTGTTGCCCCCCACCCCCTGCTCATGCCTCGTGTCTCTCTCCTGTTGCCCCCACCCCCCGCTCATGCCCCGTGTCTCTCTTCTGTTACCCCCACCCCCCTCTCATGCCTCGTTTCTCCCTGCTGTTGCCCCCCACCCTCCGCTCATGCCCCGTGTCTCCCTGCTGTTGCCCCACCCCCACTCATGCCCTCTGTCTCTCTCCTGTTACCCCCCACCCCCTCTCATGCCCTGTGTCTCCCTCCTGTTGCCCCCCTCCCTCGCTCATGCACTGTGTCTCTCTCCTGTTACCCCACCCCCTCTCATGCCCCGTGTCTCCCTCGTGTTCCCCCCACCCCCTGCTCATGCCCCGTGTCTCCCTGCCATTGCCCCCCACCCCCCTCTCATGCCCCGTGTCTCTCTCCTGTTACCCCCACCCCCTCTCATGCCCCGTGTCTCTCTCCTGTTGCCCCCCACCCCCAGTCATGCCCCGTGTCTCCCTGATGTTGCTCCCCACCCCCGCTCATGCCCCGTGTCTCTCTCTTGTTACCCCCCACTCATGCTCTGTGTCTCTCCCCTGTTACCCCCCACCCTCCTCTCATGCCCCGTGTCTCTCTCCTGTTACCCCCCACCCCCCTCTCATGCCCTGTGTCTCTCTCCTGTTACCCCCCACCCCCTCTCATGCCCCGTGTCTCTCTCCTGTTGCCCCCTCACCCTCCGGTCATGCCCTGTGTCTCCTGCTGTTGCCCCCCACCCCCTGCTCATGCCCCGTGTCTCTCTCCTGTTACCCCCACCCCCGCTCATGCCCCGTGTCTCCCTGCTGTTGCCCCCCACCCCCTGGTCATGCCCCATGTCTCACTGCTGTTGCCCCCCACCCCAGCTCATGCCCCGTGTCTCCCTGCTGTTGCCCCCCACCCCCGCTCATGCACTGTGTCTCTCTCCTGTTACCCCACCCCCTCTCATGCCCCGTGTCTCCCTCGTGTTCCCCCCACCCCCGCTCATGCCCCGTGTCTCCCTGTTGTTGCCCCCCACCCCCTCTCATGCCCCGTGTCTCTCTCCTGTTACCCCCACCCCCTCTCATGCCCCGTGTCTCTCTTCTGTTACCCCCCACCCCCCTCTCATGCCTTGTGTCTCCCTGCTGTTGCCCCCCACCCCCGCTCATGCCCTCTGTCTCTTTCCTGTTGCCCCCCCACCCTCCTCTCATGCCCCGCGTCTCTCTCCTGTTATCCCCCACCCCCCTCTCATGCCCCGTGTCTCTCACCTGTTAACCCCCACCCCCCGCTCATGCCCCGTGTCTCTCTCCTGTTACCCCCCCACGCCCCGCTCATGCCCTGTGTCTCTCTCCTGTTGCCCCCTACTCATGCCCTGTGTTTCCCTGCTGTTGCCCCTCAACCCCCGCTCATGCCCTGTGTCTCCCTGCTGTTGCTCCCCACCCCCGCTTATGCCCCGTGTATCTCTTTTGTTACCCCCCACTCATGCTCAGTGTCTCTTCCCCTGTTGCCCCCCACCCCCCGCTCATGCCCCGTGTCTCTCTCCTGTTGCCCCCACCCCCCGCTCATGCCCCGTGTCTCTCTTCTGTTACCCCCACCCCCCTCTCATGCCTCGTTTCTCCCTGCTGTTGCCCCCCACCCTCCGCTCATGCCCCGTGTCTCCCTGCTGTTGCCCCACCCCCGCTCATGCCCTCTGTCTCTCTCCTGTTACCACCCACCCTCCTCTCATGCCCTGTGTCTCTCTCCTGTTACCCCCCACCCCCTCTCATGCCCTGTGTCTCCCTCCTGTTGCCCCCCTCCCTCGCTCATGCACTGTGTCTCTCTCCTGTTACCCCACCCCCTCTCATGCCCCGTGTCTCCCTCGTGTTCCCCCACCCCCTGCTCATGCCCCGTGTCTCCCTGCCATTGCCCCCCACCCCCCTCTCATGCCCCGTGTCTCTCTCCTGTTACCCCCACCCCCTCTCATGCCCCGTGTCTCTCTCCTGTTGCCCCCCACCCCCCAGTCATGCCCCGTGTCTCCCTGATGTTGCTCCCCACCCCCGCTCATGCCCTGTGTCTCTCTCTTGTTACCCCCCACTCATGCTCTGTGTCTCTCCCCTGTTACCCCCCACCCTCCTCTCATGCCCCGTGTCTCTCTACTGTTACCCCCCACCCCCCTCTCATGCCCTGTGTCTCTCTCCTGTTACCCCCCACCCCCTCTCATGCCCCGTGTCTCTCTCCTGTTGCCCCCTCACCCTCCGGTCATGCCCTGTGTCTCCTGCTGTTGCCCCCCACCCCCTGCTCATGCCCCGTGTCTCTCTCCTGTTACCCCCACCCCCGCTCATGCCCCGTGTCTCCCTGCTGTTGCCCCCCACCCCCCGGTCATGCCCCATGTCTCACTGCTGTTGCCCCCCACCCCAGCTCATGCCCCGTGTCTCCCTGCTGTTGCCCCCCACTCCCGCTCATGCACTGTGTCTCTCTCCTGTTACCCCACCCCCTCTCATGCCCCGTGTCTCCGTCGTGTTCCCCCACCCCCCTCTCATGCCCCGTGTCTCTCTCCTGTTACTCCCACCCCCTCTCATGCCCCGTGTCTCTCTCCTGTTGCCCCCCACCCCCCAGTCATGCCCCGTGTCTCCCTGATGTTGCCCCCTAACCCCCACTCATGCCCCGTGTCTTTCTCCTGTTACCCCCCACTCCCCGGTCATGCCCCGTGTCTCCCTGCTGTTGCCCCCACACCTTGCTCATGCCCCTTGTCTCTCTCCTGTTACCCCCACCCCCCTCTCATGCCCTGTGTCTCTCACCTGTTAAGCCCCACCCCCCGCTCATGCCCCGTGTCTCTCTCCTGTTACCCCCCACTGATGCCCTGTGTCTCTCTGCTGTTGCTCCCCACCCCCGCTCATGCCCCGTTACTCTCTTGTTACCCCCCACTCATGCTCTGTGTCTCTCCCCTGTTGCCCCCACCTCCTGCTCATGCCCCGTATCTTTCTCCTGTTACCCCCCACCCCCTGCTCATGCCCCGTGTCTCTCTCCTGTTGCCCCCACCCCCCGCTCATGCCCCGTGTCTCTCTTCTGTTGCCCCCCACCCCCTCTCATGAATCGTGTCTCCCTGCTGTTGCCCCCCACCCTCCGCTCATGCCCCGTGTCTCCCTGCTGTTGCCCCACCCCCGCTCATGCACTGTGTCTCTCTCCTGTTACCCCACCCCCTCTCATGCCCCGTGTCTCCCTCGTGTTCCCCCACCCCCTGCTCATGCCCCGTGTCTCCCTGCCATTGCCCCCCACCCCCCTCTCATGCCCCGTGTCTCTCTCCTGTTACCCCCACCCCCTCTCATGCCCCGTGTCTCTCTCCTGTTGCCCCCCACCCCCCAGTCATGCCCCGTGTCTCCCTGATGTTGCTCCCCACCCCCGCTCATGCCCTGTGTCTCTCTCTTGTTACCCCCCACTCATGCTCTGTGTCTCTCCCCTGTTACCCCCCACCCTCCTCTCATGCCCCGTGTCTCTCTACTGTTACCCCCCACCCCCCTCTCATGCCCTGTGTCTCTCTCCTGTTACCCCCCACCCCCTCTCATGCCCCGTGTCTCTCTCCTGTTGCCCCCTCACCCTCCGGTCATGCCCTGTGTCTCCTGCTGTTGCCCCCCACCCCCTGCTCATGCCCCGTGTCTCTCTCCTGTTACCCCCACCCCCGCTCATGCCCCGTGTCTCCCTGCTGTTGCCCCCCACCCCCCGGTCATGCCCCATGTCTCACTGCTGTTGCCCCCCACCCCAGCTCATGCCCCGTGTCTCCCTGCTGTTGCCCCCCACCCCCGCTCATGCACTGTGTCTCTCTCCTGTTACCCCACCCCCTCTCATGCCCCGTGTCTCCGTTGTGTTCCCCCACCCCCCTCTCATGCCCCGTGTCTCTCTCCTGTTACCCCCACCCCCTCTCATGCCCCGTGTCTCCCTGATGTTGCCCCCTAACCCCCACTCATGCCCCGTGTCTTTCTCCTGTTACCCCCCACTCCCCGGTCATGCCCCGTGTCTCCCTGCTGTTGCCCCCACACCCTGCTCATGCCCCTTGTCTCTCTCCTGTTACCCCCACCCCCCTCTCATGCCCTGTGTCTCTCACCTGTTAAGCCCCACCCCCCGCTCATGCCCCGTGTCTCTCTCCTGTTACCCCCCACTGATGCCCTGTGTCTCTCTGCTGTTGCTCCCCACCCCCGCTCATGCCCCGTGTCTCTCTTGTTACCCCCCACTCATGCTCTGTGTCTCTCCCCTGTTGCCCCCACCTCCTGCTCATGCCCCGTGTCTTTCTCCTGTTACCCCCCACCCCCTGCTCATGCCCCGTGTCTCTCTCCTGTTGCCCCCACCCCCCGCTCATGCCCCGTGTCTCTCTTCTGTTGCCCCCCACCCCCTCTCATGAATCGTGTCTCCCTGCTGTTGCCCCCCACCCTCCGCTCATGCCCCGTGTCTCCCTGCTGTTGCCCCACCCCCGCTCATGCCCTCTGTCTCTCTCCTGTTACCCCCCACCCTCCTCTCATGCCCCGTGTCTCTCTCCTGTTACCCCCCAACCCCCTCTCATGCCCTGTGTCTCTCTCCTGTTACCCCCTAACCCCTCTCATGCCCCGTGTCTCTCTCCTGTTGCCCCATCACCCTCCGGTCATGCCCTGTGTCTCCTACTGTTGCCCCCCACCCCCTGCTCATGCCCCGTGTCTCTCTCCTGTTACCCCAACCCCCGCTCATGCCCCTCTCCCTGCTGTTGCCCCCCGGTCATGCCCCATGTCTCCCTGCTGTTGCCCCCCACCCCCGCTCATGCCCCGTGTCTCCCTGCTGTTGCCCCCCACCCCCGCTCATGCACTGTGTCTCTCTCCTGTTACCCCACCCCCTCTCATTCCCCGTGTTTCCCTCATGTTCCCCCACCCCCTCTCATGCCCCGTGTCTCCCTGCTGTTGCCCCCCACCCCCTCTCATGCCCCGTGTCTCTCTCCTGTTACCCCCACCCCTCTCATGCCCCGTGTCTCTCTCCTGTTGCCCCCCACCCCCGGTCATGCCCTGTGTCTCCCTGATGTTGCCCCCTAACCCCCACTCATGCCCCGTGTCTCTCTCCTGTTACCCCCCACCCCCGGTCATGCCCCGTGTCTCCCTGCTGTTGCCCCCACACCCTGCTCATGCCCCTTGTCTCTCTCCTGTTACCCCCATCCCCCTCTCATGCCCCGTGTCTCTCTCCTGTTGCCCCCCCACACCCCGGTCATGCCCTGTGTCTCCCTGCTGTTGCCCCCACCCGCCGCACATGCCCCGTGTCTCTCTCCTGTTGCCCCCCACCCCCGGTCATGCCCCGTGTCTCCCTGCTGTTGCCCCCCAGCCCCTGCTCATGCCCCGTGTCTCTCTCTTGTTCCCCCCACCCCTCGGTCATGCCCTGTGTCTCCCTGCTGTTGCCCCCACCTCCCTTTCATGCCCCGTGTCTCCCTGCCGTTGCCCCCTGCTCATGCCCCATGTCTCCCTGCTGTTGCCCCCTGGTTATGCCCCATATCTCTCTCCTGTTGCCCCCCATCCCCCGCTCATGCCCCATGTCTCGCTGCTGTTGCCCCCACCCCCCACTCATGCCCCGTGTCTCCCTGCTGTTGCCCCTCACCCCCGCTCATGCCCCACGTCTCTCTCTTGTTACCCCCCACTCATGCCCCGTGTCTCTCTCCTGTTGCCCCCCACCCCCTGTTCATGCCCCGTGTCTTTCTCCTGTTACCCCCCACCCCCTTCTCATTCCCCGTGACTCTCTCCTTTTGCCCCCACCCCCCGCTCATGCCCCGTGTCTCTCTTCTGTTACCCCCACCCCCCTCTCATGCCTCGTGTCTCCGTGCTGTTGCCCCACCCCCGCTCATGCCCTCTGTCTCTTTCCTGTTGCCCCCCCACCCTCCTCTCATGCCCCGCGTCTCTCTCCTGTTACCCCCCACCCCCCTCTCATGCCCCGTGTCTCTCACCTGTTAACCCCCACCCCCCGCTCATGCCCCGTGTCTCTCTCCTGTTACCCCCCCACGCCCCGCTCATGCCCTGTGTCTCTCTCCTGTTGCCCCCTACTCATGCCCTGTGTTTCCCTGCTGTTGCTCCTCAACCCCCGCTCATGCCCTGTGTCTCCCTGCTGTTGCTCCCCACCCCCGCTTATGCCCCGTGTATCTCTTTTGTTACCCCCCCACTCATGCTCAGTGTCTCTCCCCTGTTGCCCCCCACCCCCTGCTCATGCCCCGTGTCTCTCTCCTGTTGCCCCCACCCCCCGCTCGTGCCCCGTGTCTCTCTTCTGTTAACCCCACCCCCTCTCATGCCTCGTTTCTCCCTGCTGTTGCCCCCCACCCTCCGCTCATGCCCCGTGTCTCCCTGCTGTTGCCCCACCCCCGCTCATGCCCTCTGTCTCTCTCCTGTTACCACCCACCCTCCTCTCATGCCCTGTGTCTCTCTCCTGTTACCCCCCACCCCCTCTCATGCCCTGTGTCTCCCTCCTGTTGCCCCCCTCCCTCGCTCATGCACTGTGTCTCTCTCCTGTTACCCCACCCCCTCTCATGCCCTGTGTCTCCCTCGTGTTCCCCCCACCCCCTGCTCATGCCCCGTGTCTCCCTGCCATTTCCCCCCACCCCCCTCTCATGCCCCGTGTCTCTCTCCTGTTACCCCCACCCCCTCTCATGCCCTGTGTCTCTCTCCTGTTGCCCCCCACCCCCCAGTCATGCCCCGTGTCTCCCTGATGTTGCCCCCTAACCCCCACTCATGCCCCGTGTCTCTCTCCTGTTACCCCACCCCCCGGTCATGCCCCGTGTCACCCTGCTGTTGCCCCCACACCCTGCTCATGCCCCTTGTCTCTCTCCTGTTACCCCCACCCCCCTCTCATGCCCCGTGTCTCTCTCCTGTTGCCCCCCACTCCCCGGTCATGCCCTGTGTGTTCCTGCTGTTGCCCCCACCCCCTCTCATGCCCTGTGTCTCTCTCCTGTTGCCCCCTCACTCCCCGGTCATGCCCCGAGTCTCCCTGCGGTTGCCCCCCACCCCCCACTCATGCCCTGTGTCTCTTCCCTGTTACCCCCCACCCACGGTCATGCCCCGTGTCTCCCTGCTGTTGCCCCCCACCCCACGCTCATGCCCTGTGTCTCCCTGCTGTTGCCCCCCACCCCCCTCTCATGCCCTGTGTCTCTCTCCTGTTGCCCCCACCCCCCGGTCATGTCCTGTGTCTCCCTGCTGTTGCCCCCCACCCACCTCTCATGCCCTGTGTCTCCCTCGTGTTCCCCCCACACTCCGCTCATGCCCCGTGTCTCCCTGCTGTTGCCACCCGGTTATGCCCCATGTCTCCCTGCTGTTGCCCCCACCCCCTGCTCATGCTCCGTGTCTCTATCCTGTTACCCCCATCCCCCTCTCATGCCCCGTGTCTCTCTCCTGTTGCCCCCCACCCCGTGCTCATGCCCTGTGTCTCCCTCGTGTTCCCCCACCCCCCGCTCATGCCCCGTGTCTCCCTGCTGTTTCCCCCCACCCCCACTCATGCCCCATGTCTCCCTCCTGTTGCCCCCCACCCCCCTCATGCCCCGTGACTCTCTCCTGTTACCCCCACTACCCCCTCATGCCCCGTGTCTCCCTGCTGTTGCCCCCCGTTCATGCCCCATGTCTCTCTCCTGTTACACACCACCCCCCGCTCATGCCCTGTGTCTCCCTGCTGTTGCCCCCCACCTCCCGGTCATGCCCCGTGTCTCCCTGCTGTTGCCCCCTGGTCATGCCCCATGTCTCTCTCCTGTTGCCCCCAACCCCGCTCATGCCCCATGTCTCCCTGCTGTTGCCCCCACCCCCACTCATTCCCCATGTCTCTCACCTTTTAAGCCCCACCTCCCCGCTCATGCCCGTGTCTCTCTCCTGTTACCCCCACCCCCCGTTCATGCCCTGTGTCTCTCTCCTGTTGCCCCCTGCTCATGCCTCGTGTTTCCCTGCTGTTGCTCCTCACCCCCCGCTCATGCCCTGTGTCTCCCTGCTGTTGCTCCCCACCCCCGCTCATGCCCTGTGTCTCTCTCTTGTTACCCCCACTCATGCTCTGTGTCTCTCCCCTGTTGCCCCCACCCCCTGACCCGTGTCTTTCTCCTGTTACCCCCCACCCCCTGCTCATGCCCCGTGTCTCTCTCCTGTGGCCCCCACCCCCGCTCATGCCCCGTGTCTCTCTTCTGTTACCCCCCACCCCCTCTCATGCCTCGTGTCTCCCTGCTGTTGCCCCCCACCCTCCGCTCATTCCCCGTGTCTCCCTGCTGTTGCCCCACCCCCGCTCATGCCCTCTGTCTCTCTCCTGTTACCCCCACCTCCTCTCATGCCCCGTGTCTCTCTCCTGTTACCCCCCACCCCCCCTCTCATGCCCTGTGTCTCTCTCCTGTTACCCCCCACCCCCTCTCATGCCCCGTGTCTCTCTCCTGTTGCCCCCTCACCCTCCGGTCATGCCCTGTGTCTCCTGCTTTTTCCCCCCACCCCTTGCTCATGCCCCGTGTCCCTCTCCTGTTACCCCCACCCCCTCTCATGCCCCGTGTCTCCCTCGTGTTCCCCCCACCCCCCGCTCATGCCCCGTGTCTCCCTGCTGTTGCCCCCCACCCCCTCTCATGCCCCGTGTCTCTCTCCTGTTACCCCCACCCGCTCTCATGCCCCGTGTCTCTCTCCTGTTTCCCCCTACCCCCCAGTCATGCCCCGTGTCTCTCTGATGTTGCCCCCTATCCCCCACTCATACCCCATTGCTCCCTGCTATTGCCCCCCACCCCCGCTCATGCCTGTGTCTCCCTGCTGATGCCCCCACCCCGCTCATGCACTGTGTCTCTCTCCTGTTACCCCCACCCCCTCTCATGCCCTGTGTCTCCCTCGTGTTCCCCCCACCCCCTGCTCATGCCCCGTGTCTCCCTGCTGTTGCCCCCCACCCCCCTCTCATGCCCCGTGTCTCTCTCCTGTTGACCCCCACCCCCCAGTCATGCCCCGTGTCTCCCTGATGTTGCCCACTAACACCCACTCATGCCTCGTGTCTCTCTCCTGTTACCCCCACCACCCGGTCATGTCCTGTGTGTCCCTGCTGTTGCCCCCACAACCTGCACATGCCTCTTGTCTCACTCCTGTTTCCCCCATCCCCCTCTCATGCCCCGTGTCTCTCTCCTGTTGCCCCCCCACTCCCCGGTCATGCCCTGTGTCTCCCTGCTGTTGCCCCCACCCACCGCTCATGCCCCGTGTCTCTCTCCTGTTGCCCCCCACCCCCGGTCATGCCCCGTATCTCTCTCCTGTTACCCCCCACCCCCTCTCATGCCCTGTGTCTCTCTCCTGTTACCCCCCCAGCCCCTGCTCATGCCCCGTGTCTCTCTCTTGTTCCCCCACCCCTCGGTCATGCCCCGTGTCTCCCTGCTGTTGCCCCCACCTCCCTTTCATGCCCCGTGTCTCCCTGCCATTGCCCCCTGCTCATGCCCCATGTCTCCCTGCTGTTGCCCCCTGGTTATGCCCCATGTCTCTCTCCTGTTGCCCCCCATCCCCCGCTCATGCCCCATGTCTCGGTGCTGTTGCCCCCACCCCCCACTCATGCCCCGTGTCTCCCTGCTGTTGCCCCTCACCCCCGCTCATGCCCCACGTCTCTCTCTTGTTACCCCCCACTCATGCCCCGTGTCTCTCTCCTGTTGCCCCCCACCCCCTGTTCATGCCCCGTGTCTTTCTCCTGTTACCCCCCACCCCCTTCTCATTCCCCGTGACTCTCTCCTGTTGCCCCACCCCCCGCTCATGCCCCGTGTCTCTCTTCTGTTACCCCCACCCCCCTCTCATGCCTCGTGTCTCCGTGCTGTTGCCCCACCCCCGCTCATGCCCTCTGTCTCTTTCCTGTTGCCCCCCCACCCTCCTCTCATGCCCCGCGTCTCTCTCCTGTTATCCCCCACCCCCCGCTCATGCCCCGTGTCTCTCTCCTGTTACCCCCCCACGCCCCGCTCATGCCCTGTGTCTCTCTCCTGTTGCCCCCTACTCATGCCCTGTGTTTCCCTGCTGTTGCCCCTCAACCCCCGCTCATGCCCTGTGTCTCCCTGCTGTTGCTCCCCACCCCCGCTTATGCCCCGTGTATCTCTATTGTTACCCCCCCACTCATGCTCAGTGTCACTTCCCCTGTTGCCCCCACCCCCTGCTCATGCCTCGTGTCTCTCTCCTGTTGCCCCACCCCCCGCTCATGCCCCGTGTCTCTCTTCTGTTACCCCCACCCCCCTCTCATGCCTCGTTTCTCCCTGCTGTTGCCCCCCACCCTCCGCTCATGCCCCGTGTCTCCCTGCTGTTGCCCCACCCCCACTCATGCCCTCTGTCTCTCTCCTGTTACCCCCCACCCCCTCTCATGCCCTGTGTCTCCCTCCTGTTGCCCCCCTCCCTCGCTCATGCACTGTGTCTCTCTCCTGTTACCCCACCCCCTCTCATGCCCCGTGTCTCCCTCGTGTTCCCCCACCCCCTGCTCATGCCCCGTGTCTCCCTGCCATTGCCCCCCACCCCCCTCTCATGCCCCGTGTCTCTCTCCTGTTACCCCCACCCCCCTCTCATGCCCCGTGTCTCTCTCCTGTTGCCCCCCACCCCCAGTCATGCCCCGTGTCTCCCTGATGTTGCTCCCCACCCCCGCTCATGCCCCGTGTCTCTCTCTTGTTACCCCCCACTCATGCTCTGTGTCTCTCCCCTGTTACCCCCCACCCTCCTCTCATGCCCCGTGTCTCTCTCCTGTTACCCCCCACCCCCCTCTCATGCCCTGTGTCTCTCTCCTGTTACCCCCCACCCCCTCTCATGCCCCGTGTCTCTCTCCTGTTGCCCCCTCACCCTCCGGTCATGCCCTGTGTCTCCTGCTGTTGCCCCCCACCCCCTGCTCATGCCCCGTGTCTCTCTCCTGTTACCCCCACCCCCGCTCATGCCCCGTGTCTCCCTGGCTGTTGCCCCCCACCCCCTGGTCATGCCCCATGTCTCACTGCTGTTGCCCCCCACCCCAGCTCATGCCCCGTGTCTCCCTGCTGTTGCCCCCCACCCCCGCTCATGCACTGTGTCTCTCTCCTGTTACCCCACCCCCTCTCATGCCCCGTGTCTCCCTCGTGTTCCCCCCACCCCCGCTCATGCCCCGTGTCTCCCTGTTGTTGCCCCCCACCCCCTCTCATGCCCCGTGTCTCTCTCCTGTTACCCCCACCCCCTCTCATGCCCCGTGTCTCTCTTCTGTTACCCCCCACCCCCCTCTCATGCCTTGTGTCTCCCTGCTGTTGCCCCCCACCCCCGCTCATGCCCTCTGTCTCTTTCCTGTTGCCCCCCCACCCTCCTCTCATGCCCCGCGTCTCTCTCCTGTTATCCCCCACCCCCCTCTCATGCCCCGTGTCTCTCACCTGTTAACCCCCACCCCCCGCTCATGCCCCGTGTCTCTCTCCTGTTACCCCCCCACGCCCCGCTCATGCCCTGTGTCTCTCTCCTGTTGCCCCCTACTCATGCCCTGTGTTTCCCTGCTGTTGCCCCTCAACCCCCGCTCATGCCCTGTGTCTCCCTGCTGTTGCTCCCCACCCCCGCTTATGCCCGTGTATCTCTTTTGTTACCCCCCACTCATGCTCAGTGTCTCTTCCCCTGTTGCCCCCCACCCCCCGCTCATGCCCCGTGTCTCTCTCCTGTTGCCCCCACCCCCCGCTCATGCCCCGTGTCTCTCTTCTGTTACCCCCACCCCCTCTCATGCCTCGTTTCTCCCTGCTGTTGCCCCCCACCCTCCGCTCATGCCCCGTGTCTCCCTGCTGTTGCCCCACCCCCGCTCATGCCCTCTGTCTCTCTCCTGTTACCACCCACCCTCCTCTCATGCCCTGTGTCTCTCTCCTGTTACCCCCCACCCCCTCTCATGCCCTGTGTCTCCCTCCTGTTGCCCCCCTCCCTCGCTCATGCACTGTGTCTCTCTCCTGTTACCCCACCCCCTCTCATGCCCCGTGTCTCCCTCGTGTTCCCCCACCCCCTGCTCATGCCCCGTGTCTCCCTGCCATTGCCCCCCACCCCCCTCTCATGCCCCGTGTCTCTCTCCTGTTACCCCCACCCCCTCTCATGCCCCGTGTCTCTCTCCTGTTGCCCCCCACCCCCCAGTCATGCCCCGTGTCTCCCTGATGTTGCTCCCCACCCCCGCTCATGCCCTGTGTCTCTCTCTTGTTACCCCCCACTCATGCTCTGTGTCTCTCCCCTGTTACCCCCCACCCTCCTCTCATGCCCCGTGTCTCTCTACTGTTACCCCCCACCCCCCTCTCATGCCCTGTGTCTCTCTCCTGTTACCCCCCACCCCCTCTCATGCCCCGTGTCTCTCTCCTGTTGCCCCCTCACCCTCCGGTCATGCCCTGTGTCTCCTGCTGTTGCCCCCCACCCCCTGCTCATGCCCCGTGTCTCTCTCCTGTTACCCCCACCCCCGCTCATGCCCCGTGTCTCCTGCTGTTGCCCCCCACCCCCGGTCATGCCCCATGTCTCACTGCTGTTGCCCCCCACCCCAGCTCATGCCCCGTGTCTCCCCTGCTGTTGCCCCCCACTCCCGCTCATGCACTGTGTCTCTCTCCTGTTACCCCACCCCTCTCATGCCCCGTGTCTCCGTCGTGTTCCCCCACCCCCCTCTCATGCCCCGTGTCTCTCTCCTGTTACCCCCACCCCCTCTCATGCCCCGTGTCTCTCTCCTGTTGCCCCCCACCCCCCAGTCATGCCCCGTGTCTCCCTGATGTTGCCCCTAACCCCCACTCATGCCCCGTGTCTTTCTCCTGTTACCCCCCACTCCCCGGTCATGCCCCGTGTCTCCCTGCTGTTGCCCCCACACCTTGCTCATGCCCCTTGTCTCTCTCCTGTTACCCCCACCCCCCTCTCATGCCCTGTGTCTCTCACCTGTTAAGCCCCACCCCCCGCTCATGCCCCGTGTCTCTCTCCTGTTACCCCCCACTGATGCCCTGTGTCTCTCTGCTGTTGCTCCCCACCCCCGCTCATGCCCCGTGTCTCTCTTGTTACCCCCCACTCATGCTCTGTGTCCTCTCCCCTGTTGCCCCCACCTCCTGCTCATATGCCCCGTATCTTTCTCCTGTTACCCCCCACCCCCTGCTCATGCCCCGTGTCTCTCTCCTGTTGCCCCCACCCCCCGCTCATGCCCCGTGTCTCTCTTTCTGTTGCCCCCCACCCCTCTCATGAATCGTGTCTCCCTGCTGTTGCCCCCCACCCTCCGCTCATGCCCCGTGTCTCCCTGCTGTTGCCCCACCCCCGCTCATGCACTGTGTCTCTCTCCTGTTACCCCACCCCCTCTCATGCCCCGTGTCTCCCTCGTGTTCCCCCACCCCCTGCTCATGCCCCGTGTCTCCCTGCCATTGCCCCCCACCCCCTCTCATGCCCCGTGTCTCTCTCCTGTTACCCCCACCCCCTCTCATGCCCCGTGTCTCTCTCCTGTTGCCCCCCACCCCCCAGTCATGCCCCGTGTCTCCCTGATGTTGCTCCCCACCCCCGCTCATGCCCTGTGTCTCTCTCTTGTTATCCCCCACTCATGCTCTGTGTCTCTCCCCTGTTACCCCCCACCCTCCTCTCATGCCCCGTGTCTCTCTACTGTTACCCCCCCACCCCCCTCTCATGCCCTGTGTCTCTCTCCTGTTACCCCCCACCCCCTCTCATGCCCCGTGTCTCTCTCCTGTTGCCCCTCACCCTCCGGTCATGCCCTGTGTCTCCTGCTGTTGCCCCCCACCCCCTGCTCATGCCCCGTGTCTCTCTCCTGTTACCCCCACCCCCGCTCATGCCCCGTGTCTCCCTGCTGTTGCCCCCACCCCCGGTCATGCCCCATGTCTCACTGCTGTTGCCCCCCACCCCAGCTCATGCCCCGTGTCTCCCTGCTGTTGCCCCCCACCCCCGCTCATGCACTGTGTCTCTCTCCTGTTACCCCACCCCCTCTCATGCCCCGTGTCTCCGTTGTGTTCCCCCACCCCCCTCTCATGCCCCGTGTCTCTCTCCTGTTACCCCCACCCCCTCTCATGCCCCGTGTCTCCCTGATGTTGCCCCCTAACCCCCACTCATGCCCCGTGTCTTTCTCCTGTTACCCCCCACTCCCCGGTCATGCCCCGTGTCTCCTGCTGTTGCCCCCACACCCTGCTCATGCCCCTTGTCTCTCTCCTGTTACCCCCACCCCCCTCTCATGCCCTGTGTCTCTCACCTGTTAAGCCCCACCCCCCGCTCATGCCCCGTGTCTCTCTCCTGTTACCCCCCACTGATGCCCTGTGTCTCTCTGCTGTTGCTCCCCACCCCCGCTCATGCCCCGTGTCTCTCTTGTTACCCCCCACTCATGCTCTGTGTCTCTCCCCTGTTGCCCCCACCTCCTGCTCATGCCCCGTGTCTTTCTCCTGTTACCCCCCACCCCCTGCTCATGCCCCGTGTCTCTCTCCTGTTGCCCCCACCCCCCGCTCATGCCCCGTGTCTCTCTTCTGTTGCCCCCCACCCCCTCTCATGAATCGTGTCTCCCTGCTGTGCCCCCCACCCTCCGCTCATGCCCCGTGTCTCCCTGCTGTTGCCCCACCCCCGCTCATGCCCTCTGTCTCTCTCCTGTTACCCCCCACCCTCCTCTCATGCCCCGTGTCTCTCTCCTGTTACCCCCCAACCCCCTCATGCCCTGTGTCTCTCTCCTGTTACCCCCTAACCCCTCTCATGCCCCGTGTCTCTCTCCTGTTGCCCCATCACCCTCCGGTCATGCCCTGTGTCTCCTACTGTTGCCCCCCACCCCCTGCTCATGCCCCGTGTCTCTCTCCTGTTACCCCAACCCCCGCTCATGCCCCTCTCCCTGCTGTTGCCCCCCGGTCATGCCCCATGTCTCCCTGCTGTTGCCCCCCACCCCCGCTCATGCCCCGTGTCTCCCTGCTGTTGCCCCCCACCCCCGCTCATGCACTGTGTCTCTCTCCTGTTACCCCACCCCCTCTCATTCCCCGTGTTTCCCTCATGTTCCCCCACCCCCTCTCATGCCCCGTGTCTCCCTGCTGTTGCCCCCCACCCCCTCTCATGCCCCGTGTCTCTCTCCTGTTACCCCCACCCCTCTCATGCCCCGTGTCTCTCTCCTGTTGCCCCCCACCCCCGGTCATGCCCTGTGTCTCCCTGATGTTGCCCCCTACCCCCACTCATGCCCCGTGTCTCTCTCCTGTTACCCCCACCCCCGGTCATGCCCCGTGTCTCCCTGCTGTTGCCCCCACACCCTGCTCATGCCCCTTGTCTCTCTCCTGTTACCCCCATCCCCTCTCATGCCCCGTGTCTCTCTCCTGTTGCCCCCCCACACCCCGGTCATGCCCTGTGTCTCCCTGCTGTTGCCCCCACCCGCCGCACATGCCCCGTGTCTCTCTCCTGTTGCCCCCCACCCCCGGTCATGCCCCGTGTCTCCCTGCTGTTGCCCCCCAGCCCCTGCTCATGCCCCGTGTCTCTCTCTTGTTCCCCCCACCCCTCGGTCATGCCCTGTGTCTCCCTGCTGTTGCCCCCACCTCCCTTTTCATGCCCCGTGTCTCCCTGCCGTTGCCCCCTGCTCATGCCCCATGTCTCCCTGCTGTTGCCCCCTGGTTATGCCCCATATCTCTCTCCTGTTGCCCCCCATCCCCGCTCATGCCCCATGTCTCCGCTGCTGTTGCCCCACCCCCCACTCATGCCCCGTGTCTCCCTGCTGTTGCCCCTCACCCCCGCTCATGCCCCACGTCTCTCTCTTGTTACCCCCACTCATGCCCCGTGTCTCTCTCCTGTTGCCCCCCACCCCCTGTTCATGCCCCGTGTCTTTCTCCTGTTACCCCCCACCCCCTTCTCATTCCCCGTGACTCTCTCCTTTTGCCCCCACCCCCCGCTCATGCCCCGTGTCTCTCTTCTGTTACCCCCACCCCCCTCTCATGCCTCGTGTCTCCCTGCTGTTGCCCCACCCCCGCTCATGCCCTCTGTCTCTTTCCTGTTGCCCCCCCACCCTCCTCTCATGCCCCGCGTCTCTCTCCTGTTACCCCCACCCCCTCTCATGCCCCGTGTCTCTCACCTGTTAACCCCCACCCCCCGCTCATGCCCCGTGTCTCTCTCCTGTTACCCCCCCACGCCCCGCTCATGCCCTGTGTCTCTCTCCTGTTGGCCCCCTACTCATGCCCTGTGTTTCCCTGCTGTTGCTCCTCAACCCCCGCTCATGCCCTGTGTCTCCCTGCTGTTGCTCCCCACCCCCGCTTATGCCCCGTGTATCTCTTTTGTTACCCCCCCACTCATGCTCAGTGTCTCTCCCCTGTTGCCCCCCACCCCCTGCTCATGCCCCGTGTCTCTCTCCTGTTGCCCCCACCCCCCGCTCGTGCCCCGTGTCTCTCTTCTGTTAACCCCACCCCCTCTCATGCCTCGTTTCTCCCTGCTGTTGCCCCCCACCCTCCGCTCATGCCCCGTGTCTCCCTGCTGTTGCCCCACCCCCGCTCATGCCCTCTGTCTCTCTCCTGTTACCACCCACCCTCCTCTCATGCCCTGTGTCTCTCTCCTGTTACCCCCCACCCCCTCTCATGCCCTGTGTCTCCCTCCTGTTGCCCCCCTCCCTCGCTCATGCACTGTGTCTCTCTCCTGTTACCCCACCCCCTCTCATGCCCTGTGTCTCCCTCGTGTTCCCCCACCCCCTGCTCATGCCCCGTGTCTCCCTGCCATTTCCCCCACCCCCCTCTCATGCCCCGTGTCTCTCTCCTGTTACCCCCACCCCCTCTCATGCCCTGTGTCTCTCTCCTGTTGCCCCCACCCCCCAGTCATGCCCCCGTGTTCCTCCCTGATGTTGCCCCCTAACCCCCACTCATGCCCCGTGTCTCTCTCCTGTTACCCCACCCCCCGGTCATGCCCCGTGTCACCCTGCTGTTGCCCCCACACCTGCTCATGCCCCTTGTCTCTCTCCTGTTACCCCCACCCCCCTCTCATGCCCCGTGTCTCTCTCCTGTTGCCCCCCACTCCCCGGTCATGCCCTGTGTGTTCCTGCTGTTGCCCCCACCCCCTCTCATGCCCTGTGTCTCTCTCCTGTTGCCCCCTCACTCCCCGGTCATGCCCCGAGTCTCCCTGCGGTTGCCCCCCACCCCCCACTCATGCCCTGTGTCTCTTCCCTGTTACCCCCCACCCACGGTCATGCCCGTGTCTCCCTGCTGTTGCCCCCCACCCCACGCTCATGCCCTGTGTCTCCCTGCTGTTGCCCCCCACCCCCCTCTCATGCCCTGTGTCTCTCTCCTGTTGCCCCCACCCCCGGTCATGTCCTGTGTCTCCCTGCTGTTGCCCCCCACCCACCTCTCATGCCCTGTGTCTCCCTCGTGTTCCCCCCACACTCCGCTCATGCCCCGTGTCTCCCTGCTGTTGCCACCCGGTTATGCCCCATGTCTCCCTGCTGTTGCCCCCACCCCTGCTCATGCTCCGTGTCTCTATCCTGTTACCCCCATCCCCCTCTCATGCCCCGTATCTCTCTCCTGTTACCCCCACCCCCTATCATGCCCCGTGTCTCTCTCCTGTTGCCCCCCACCCCGTGCTCATGCCCTGTGTCTCCCTCGTGTTCCCCCACCCCCCGCTCATGCCCCGTGTCTCCCTGCTGTTTCCCCCCACCCCCACTCATGCCCCATGTCTCCCTCCTGTTGCCCCCCACCCCCCTCATGCCCCGTGACTCTCTCCTGTTACCCCCACTACCCCCTCATGCCCCGTGTCTCCCTGCTGTTGCCCCCCGTTCATGCCCCATGTCTCTCTCCTGTTACACACCACCCCCCGCTCATGCCCTGTGTCTCCCTGCTGTTGCCCCCCACCTCCCGGTCATGCCCCGTGTCTCCCTGCTGTTGCCCCCTGGTCATGCCCCATGTCTCTCTCCTGTTGCCCCCCAACCCCGCTCATGCCCCATGTCTCCCTGCTGTTGCCCCCACCCCCACTCATTCCCCATGTCTCTCACCTTTTAAGCCCCACCTCCCCGCTCATGCCCGTGTCTCTCTCCTGTTACCCCCACCCCCCGTTCATGCCCTGTGTCTCTCTCCTGTTGCCCCCTGCTCATGCCTCGTGTTTCCCTGCTGTTGCTCCTCACCCCCCGCTCATGCCCTGTGTCTCCCTGCTGTTGCTCCCCACCCCCGCTCATGCCCTGTGTCTCTCTCTTGTTACCCCCACTCATGCTCTGTGTCTCTCCCCTGTTGCCCCCACCCCCTGACCCGTGTCTTTCTCCTGTTACCCCCCACCCCCTGCTCATGCCCCGTGTCTCTCTCCTGTGGCCCCCACCCCCCGCTCATGCCCCGTGTCTCTCTTCTGTTACCCCCCACCCCCCTCTCATGCCTCGTGTCTCCCTGCTGTTGCCCCCCACCCTCCGCTCATTCCCCGTGTCTCCCTGCTGTTGCCCCACCCCCGCTCATGCCCTCTGTCTCTCTCCTGTTACCCCCACCCTCCTCTCATGCCCCGTGTCTCTCTCCTGTTACCCCCCACCCCCTCTCATGCCCTGTGTCTCTCTCCTGTTACCCCCCACCCCCTCTCATGCCCCGTGTCTCTCTCCTGTTGCCCCCTCACCCTCCGGTCATGCCCTGTGTCTCCTGCTTTTTCCCCCCACCCCTTGCTCATGCCCCGTGTCCCTCTCCTGTTACCCCCACCCCCGCTCATGCCCCGTCTCTCCCTGCTGTTGCCCCCCACCCCCGCTCATGCCCCATGTCTCCCTGCTGTTGCCCCCCACCCCCGCTCATGCCCCGTGTCTCCCTGCTGTTGCCCCCCACCCCCGCTCATGCACTGTGTCTCTCTCCTGTTACCCCACCCCCTCTCATGCCCCGTGTCTCCCTCGTGTTCCCCCCACCCCCCGCTCATGCCCCGTGTCTCCCTGCTGTTGCCCCCCACCCCCTCTCATGCCCCGTGTCTCTCTCCTGTTACCCCCACCCGCTCTCATGCCCCGTGTCTCTCTCCTGTTTCCCCCTACCCCCAGTCATGCCCCGTGTCTCTCTGATGTTGCCCCCTATCCCCCACTCATACCCCATGTCTCCCTGCTATTGCCCCCCACCCCCGCTCATGCCTGTGTCTCCCTGCTGATGCCCCCCACCCCGCTCATGCACTGTGTCTCTCTCCTGTTACCCCACCCCCTCTCATGCCCTGTGTCTCCCTCGTGTTCCCCCCACCCCCTGCTCATGCCCCGTGTCTCCCTGCTGTTGCCCCCCACCCCCCTCTCATGCCCCGTGTCTCTCTCCTGTTGACCCCCACCCCCCAGTCATGCCCCGTGTCTCCCTGATGTTGCCCACTAACACCCACTCATGCCTCGTGTCTCTCTCCTGTTACCCCCACCACCCGGTCATGTCCTGTGTGTCCCTGCTGTTGCCCCCACAACCTGCACATGCCTCTTGTCTCACTCCTGTTTCCCCCATCCCCCTCTCATGCCCCGTATCTCTCTCCTGTTGCCCCCCCACTCCCCGGTCATGCCCTGTGTCTCCCTGCTGTTGCCCCCACCCACCGCTCATGCCCCGTGTCTCTCTCCTGTTGCCCCCCACCCCCGGTCATGCCCCGTATCTCTCTCCTGTTACCCCCCACCCCCTCTCATGCCCTGTGTCTCTCTCCTGTTACCCCCCCACCCCCTCTCATACCCTGTGTCTCTCTCCTGTTGCCCCCTCACCCTCCGGTCATGCCCTGTGTCTCCTACTGTTGCCCCCCACCCCCTGCTCATGCCCCGTTTCTCTCTCCTGTTACCCCCACCCCGCTCATGCCCCATGTCTCCCTGCTGTTGCCCCCCACCCCCCGGTCATGCCCCATGTCTCCCTGCTGTTGCCCCCCACCCCTGCTCATGCCCGTGTCTCCCTGCTGTTGCCCCCCACCCCTGCTCATGCAGTGTGTCTCTCTCCTGTTACCCCACCCCCTCTCATGCCCCGTGTCTCCCTCGTGTTCCCCCCACCCCCCACTCATGCCCCGTGTCTCCCTGCTGTTGCCCCCCACCCCCTCTCATGCCCCGTGTCTCTCTCCTGTTACCCCCACCCCCTCTCATGCCCCGTGTCTCTCTCCTGTTGCCCCCCACCCCCAAGTCATGCCCTTTGTCTCCCTGATGTTGCCCCCTAACCCCCACTCATGCCCGTGCCTCTCTCCTGTTACCCCCACCCCCGGTCATGGCCCGTGTCTCCCTGCTGTTGCCTCCACACCCTGCTCATGCCCCTTGTCTCTCTCCTGTTACCCCCACCCCCCTCTCATGCCCCGTGTCTCTCTCCTGTTGCCCCCCCCACTCCCTGGTCATGCCCTGTGTCTCCCTGCTGTTGCCCCCACCCGCCGCTCATGCCCCGTGTCTCTCTCCTGTTGCACCCCACCCCCGGTCATGCCCCGTGTCTCCCTGCTGTTGCCCCCCAGCCCCTGCTCATGCCCCGTGTCTCTCTCCTGTTTCCCCCAGCCCCCGGTCATGCCCCGTGTCTCCCTGCTGTGTCCCCCACCTCCCTTTCATGCCCCGTGTCTCCCTGCCGTTGCCCCTTGCTCATGCCCCGTGTCTCTCTCCTGTTGCCACCCATCCCCCGCTCATGCCCCATGTCTCCCTGCTGTTGCCCCCACCCCCCGCTCATGCCCCGTGTCTCTCACCTGTTACCCCCCACACCCCGCTCATGTCCTGTTTCTCTCTCATGTTGCCCCCCGCTCATGCCCCGTGTCTCCCTGCTGTTGCCCCTCACCCCCGCTCATGCCCCGTGTCTCTTTCTTGTTACCCCCCACTCATGCCCCGTGTCTCTCTCCTGTTGCCCCCCACCCCCTGCTCATGCCCCGTGTCTTTCTCATGTTACCCCCCACCCCCTGCTCATGCCCCGTGTCTCTCTCCTGTTGCCCCCCACCCCCCGCTCATGCCCTGTGTCTCTCTTCTGTTACCCCCACCCCCCTCTCCTGCCTCGTGTCTCCCTGCTGTTGCCCCCCACCCTCTGCTCATGCCCTGTGTCTTCCTGCTGTTGCCCCACCCCCGCTCATGCCCTCTGTCTCTCTCCTGTTACCCCCCACCCTCCTCTCATGCCCCGTGTCTCTCTCCTGTTACCCCCCACCCCCCTCTCATGCCCCGTGTCTCTCACCTGTTAACCCCCACCCCCCACTCATGCCCCGTGTCTCTCTCCTGTTACCCCCAACCCCCCGCTCATGCCCTGTGTCTCTCCCCTGTTGCCCCCTACTCATGCCCCGTGTTTCCCTGCTGTTGCCCCTCACCCCCCGCTCATGCCCTGTGTCTCCCTGCTGTTGCTCCCCACCCCCGCTCATGCCCCGTGTATCTCTCTTGTTACCCCCCACTCATGCTCTGTGTCTCTCCCCTGTTGCCCCCCACCCCCTGCTCATGCCCCGTGTCTTTCTCCTGTTACCCCGCACCCCCTGCTCATGCCCCGTGTCTCTCTCCTGTTGCCCCCACCCCCCGCTCATGCCCCGTGTCTCTCTTCTGTTACCCCCACCCCCCTCTCATGCCTCGTTTCTCCCTGCTGTTGCCCCCCACCCTCTGCTCATGCCCCGTGTCTCCCTAATGTTGCCCCACCCCCCGCTCATGCCCTCTGTCTCTCTCTTGTTACCACCCACCCTCCTCTCATGCTCCGTGTCTCTCTCCTGTTACCCCCCACCCCCTCTCATGCCCTGTGTCTCTCTCCTGTTACCCCCACCCCCTCGCATGCCCTGTGTCTCTCTCCTGTTGCCCCCTCACCCTCCGGTCATGCCCTGTGTCTCCTGCTGTTGCCCCCCACCCCATGCTCATGCCCCGTGTCTCTCTCCTCTTACCCCCACCCCCGCTCATGCCCTGTGTCTCCCTGCTGTTGCCCCCCACCCCCCGGTCATACCCCATGTCTCCCTGCTGTTGCCCCCCACCCCCGCTCATGCCTGTGTCTCCCTGCTGATGCCCCCCACCCCGCTCATGCACTGTGTCTCTCTCCTGCTACCCCACCTCCTCTCATGCCCTGTGTCTCCCTCGTGTTCCCCCCACCCCCGCTCATGCCCCGTGTCTCCCTGCTGTTGCCCCCCACCCCCCTCTCATGCCCCGTGTCTCTCTCCTGTTACCCCCACCCCCTCTCATGCCCTGTGTCTCTCTCCTGTTGCCCCCCACCCCCCAGTCATGCCCCGTGTCTCCCTGATGTTGCCCACTAACACCCACTCATGCCCCGTGTCTCTCTCCTGTTACCCCCCACCACCCGGTCATGTCCTGTGTGTCCCTGCTGTTGCCCCCACACCCTGCACATGCCTCTTGTCTCTCTCCTGTTACCCCCATCCCCCTCTCATGCCCCGTGTCTCTCTCCTGTTGCCCCCCCACTCCCCGTTCATGCCCTGTGTCTCCCTGCTGTTGCCCCCACCCGCCGCTCATGCCCCGTGTCTCTCTCCTGTTGCCCCCCACCCCCGGTCATGCCCCGTATCTCTCTCCTGTTACCCCCCACCCCCTCTCATGCCCTGTGTCTCTCTCCTGTTACCCCCCACCCCCTCTCATACCCTGTGTCTCTCTCCTGTTGCCCCCTCACCCTCCGGTCATGCCCTGTGTCTCCTACTGTTGCCCCCCACCCCCTGCTCATGCCCCGTTTCTCTCTCCTGTTACCCCCACCCCCGCTCATGCCCCATGTCTCCCTGCTGTTGCCCCCCACCCCCCGGTCGTGCCCCATGTCTCCCTGCTGTTGCCCCCCACCCCTGCTCATGCCCGTGTCTCCCTGCTGTTGCCCCCCACCCCTGCTCATGCACTGTGTCTCTCTCCTGTTACCCCACCCCCTTCTCATGCCCCGTGTCTCCCTCGTGTTCCCCCCACCCCCCGCTCATGCCCCGTGTCTCCCTGCTGTTGCCCCCACCCCCTCTCATGCCCCGTGTCTCTCTCCTGTTACCCCCACCCCCTCTCATGCCCCGTGTCTCTCTCCTGTTGCCCCCCACCCCCAAGTCATGCCCTTTGTCTCCCTGATGTTGCCCCCTAACCCCCACTCATGCCCCGTGCCTCTCTCCTGTTACCCCCACCACCGGTCATGGCCCGTGTCTCCCTGCTGTTGCCTCCACACCCTGCTCATGCCCCTTGTCTCTCTCCTGTTACCCCCACCCCCCTCTCATGCCCCGTGTCTCTCTCCTGTTGCCCCCCCACTCCTCGGTCATGCCCTGTGTCTCCCTGCTGTTGCCCCCACCCGCCGCTCATGCCCCGTGTCTCTCTCCTGTTGCACCCCACCCCCGGTCATGCCGCGTGTCTCCCTGCTGTTGCCCCCCAGCCCCTGCTCATGCCCCGTGTCTCTCTCCTGTTTCCCCCAGCCCCGGGTCATGCCCCGTGTCTCCCTGCTGTGTCCCCCACCTCCCTTTCATGCCCCGTGTCTCCCTGCCGTTGCCCCTTGCTCATGCCCCGTGTCTCTCTCCTGTTGTCCCCATCCCCCGCTCATGCCCCATGTCTCCCTGCTGTTGCCCCCACCCCCCGCTCATGCCCCGTGTCTCTCACCTGTTACCCCCCACACCCCGCTCATGTCATGTGTCTTCTCATGTTGCCCCCCGCTCATGCCCCGTGTCTCCCTGCTGTTGCCCCTCACCCCCGCTCATGCCCCGTGTCTCTTTCTTGTTACCCCCCAGTCATGCCCCGTGTCTCTCTCCTGTTGCCCCCCACCCCCTGCTCATGCCCCGTGTCTTTCTCATGTTACCCCCCACCCCCTGCTCATGCCCCGTGTCTCTCTCCTGTTGCCCCCCACCCCCCGCTCATGCCCTGTGTCTCTCTTCTGTTACCCCCACCCCCCTCTCATGCCTCGTGTCTCCCTGCTGTTGCCCCCCACCCTCTGCTCATGCCCTGTGTCTTCCTGCTGTTGCCCCACCCCCGCTCATGCCCTCTGTCTCTCTCCTGTTACCCCCCACCCTCCTCTCATGCCCCGTGTCTCTCTCCTGTTACCCCCCACCCCCCTCTCATGCCCCGTGTCTCTCACCTGTTAACCCCCACCCCCACTCATGCCCTGTGTCTCTCCCCTGTTGCCCCCTACTCATGCCCCGTGTTTCCCTGCTGTTGCCCCTCACCCCCCGCTCATGCCCTGTGTCTCCCTGCTGTTGCTCCCCACCCCCGCTCATGCCCCGTGTATCTCTCTTGTTACCCCCCCACTCATGCTCTGTGTCTCTCCCCTGTTTCCCCCCACCCCCTGCTCATGCCCCGTGTCTTTCTCCTGTTACCCCGCACCCCCTGCTCATGCCCCGTGTCTCTCTCCTGTTGCCCCCACCCCCCGCTCATGCCCCGTGTCTCTCTTCTGTTACCCCCACCCCCCTCTCATGCCTCGTTTCTCCCTGCTGTTGCCCCCCACCCTCCGCTCATGCCCCGTGTCTCCCTGCTGTTGCCCCACCCCCGCTCATGCCCTCTGTCTCTCTCTTGTTACCACCCACCCTCCTCTCATGCTCCGTGTCTCTCTCCTGTTACCCCCCACCCCCCTCTCATGCCCTGTGTCTCCCTCGTGTTCCCCCCACCCCCCGCTCATGCCTTCTGTCTCTCTCCTGTTACCCCCCACCCTCCTCTCATGCCCCGTGTCTCTCTCCTGTTACCCCCCACCCCCCTCTCATGCCCCGTGTCTCTCACCTGTTAACCCCCACCCCCCACTCATGCCCTGTGTCTCTCCCCTGTTGCCCCCTACTCATGCCCCGTGTTTCCCTGCTGTTGCCCCTCACCCCCCGCTCATGCCCTGTGTCTCCCTGCTGTTGCTTCCCACCCCCGCTCATGCCCCGTGTATCTCTCTTGTTACCCCCCACTCATGCTCTGTGTCTCTCCCCTGTTGCCCCCCACCCCCTGCTCATGCCCCGTGTCTTTCTCCTGTTACCCCGCACCCCCTGCTCATGCCCCGTGTCTCTCTCCTGTTGCCCCCACCCCCCGCTCATGCCCCGTGTCTCTCTTCTGTTACCCCCACCCCCCTCTCATGCCTCGTTTCTCCCTGCTGTTGCCCCCCACCCTCCGCTCATGCCCCGTGTCTCCCTGCTGTTGCCCCACCCCCGCTCATGCCCTCTGTCTCTCTCTTGTTACCCCCATCCCCCTCTCATGCCCCGTGTCTCTCTTCTGTTGCCCCCCCACTCCCCGGTCATGCCCTGTGTCTCCCTGCTGTTGCCCCCACCAGCCGCTCATGCCCCGTGTCTCTCTCCTGTTGCTCCCCACCCCCGGTCATGCCCCGTGTCTCCCTGCTGTTGCCCCCCAGCCCCTGCTCATGCCCCGTGTCTCTCTCCTGATCCCCCCACCCCCCGGTCATGCCCCGTGTCTCCCTGCTGTTGCCCCCCACCTCCCTTTCATGCCCCGTGTCTCCCTGCCTTTGCCCCCTGCTCATTCCCCGTGTCTCTCTCCTGTTGCCCCCCATCCCCCGCTCATGCCCCATGTCTCCCTGCTGTTGCCCCCAGCCCCCGCTCATGCCCCGTGTCTCTCACCTGTTACCCCCCACCCCCTGCTCATACCCCGTGTCTCTCTCCTGTTACCCCCCACACCCCGCTCATGTCCTGTGTCTCTCTCCTGTTGCCCCCCGCTCATGCCCCATGTCTCCCTGCTGTTGCCCCTCACCCCCACTCATGCCCCTTGTCTCTCTCTTGTTACCCCCCACTTATGCCCCGTGTCTGTCTCCTGTTGCCCCCCACCCCCTGCTCATGCCCTGTGTCTTTCTCCTGTTACCCCGCACCCCCTGCTCATGCCCCGTGTCTCTCTCCTGTTGCCCCCACCCCCCGCTCATGCCCCGTGTCTCTCTTCTGTTACCCCCACCCCGCTCTCATGCCTCGTTTCTCCCTGCTGTTGCCCCCCACCCTCCGCTCATGCCCCGTGTCTCCCTGCTGTTGCCCCACCCCCGCTCATGCCCTCTGTCTCTCTCTTGTTACCACCCACCCTCCTCTCATGCTCCGTGTCTCTCTCCTGTTACCCCCCAGCCCCCTCTCATGCCCTGTGTCTCTCTCCTGTTACCCCCACCCCCTCTCATGCCCTGTGTCTCTCTCCTGTTGCCCCTCACCCTCCGGTCATGCCCTGTGTCTCCTGCTGTTGCCCCCCACCCCATGCTCATGCCCCGTGTCTCTCTCCTGTTACCCCCACCCCCGCTCATGCCCTGTGTCTCCCTGCTGTTGCCCCCACCCCCCGGTCATACCCCATGTCTCCCTGCTGTTGCCCCCCACCCCCGCTCATGCCTGTGTCTCCCTGCTGATGCCCCCCACCCCGCTCATGCACTGTGTCTCTCTCCTGCTACCCCACCCCCTCTCATGCCCTGTGTCTCCCTCGTGTTCCCCCCACCACCCGCTCATGCCCCGTGTCTCCCTGCTGTTGCCCCCCACCCCCCTCTCATGCCCCGTGTCTCTCTCCTGTTACCCCCACCCCCTCTCATGCCCTGTGTCTCTCTCCTGTTGCCCCCCACCCCCCAGTCATGCCCCGTGTCTCCCTGATGTTGCCCACTAACACCCACTCATGCCCCGTGTCTCTCTCCTGTTACCCCCCACCACCCGGTCATGCCCTGTGTCTCTCTCCTGTTACCCCCACCCCCTCTCATGCCCTGTGTCTCTCTCCTGTTGCCCCTCACCCTCCGGTCATGCCCTGTGTCTCCTGCTGTTGCCCCCCACCCCATGCTCATGCCCCGTGTCTCTCTCCTGTTACCCCCACCCCCGCTCATGCCCTGTGTCTCCCTGCTGTTGCCCCCCACCCCCGGTCATACCCCACGTCTCCCTGCTGTTGCCCCCCACCCCCGCTCATGCCTGTGTCTCCCTGCTGATGCCCCCCACCCCGCTCATGCACTGTGTCTCTCTCCTGCTACCCCACCCCCTATCATGTCCTGTGTCTCCCTCGTGTTCCCCCCACCCCCCGCTCATGCCCCGTGTCTCCGTGCTGTTGCCCCCCACCCCCCTCTCATGCCCCGTGTCTCTCTCCTGTTACCCCCACCCCCTCTCATGCCCTGTGTCTCTCTCCTGTTGCCCCCCACCCCCCAGTCATGCCCCGTGTCTCCCTGATGTTGCCCACTAACACCCACTCATGCCCCGTGTCTCTCTCCTGTTACCCCCCACCACTCGGTCATGCCCTGTGTGTCCCTGCTGTTGCCCCCACACCCTGCTCATGCCTCTTGTCTCTCTCCTGTTACCCCCATCCCCCTCTCATGCCCCGTGTCTCTCTTCTGTTGCCCCCCCACTCCCCGGTCATGCCCTGTGTCTCCCTGCTGTTGCCCCCACCAGCCGCTCATGCCCCGTGTCTCTCTCCTGTTGCCCCCCACCCCCGGTCATGCCCCGTGTCTCCCTGCTGTTGCCCCCCAGCCCCTGCTCATGCCCCGTGTCTCTCTCCTGATCCCCCCACCCCCCGGTCATGCCCCGTGTCTCCCTGCTGTTGCCCCCCACCTCCCTTTCATGCCCCGTGTCTCCCTGCCTTTGCCCCCTGCTCATGCCCCGTGTCTCTCTCCTGTTGCCCCCCATCCCCCGCTCATGCCCCATGTCTCCCTGCTGTTGCCCCCAGCCCCCGCTCATGCCCCGTGTCTCTCACCTGTTACCCCCCACCCCCTGCTCATGCCCCGTGTCTCTCTCCTGATCCCCCCACCCCCCGGTCATGCCCCGTGTCTCCCTGCTGTTGCCCCCCACCTCCCTTTCATGCCCCGTGTCTCCCTGCCTTTGCCCCCTGCTCATGCCCCGTGTCTCTCTCCTGTTGCCCCCCATCCCCCGCTCATGCCCCATGTCTCCCTGCTGTTGCCCCCAGCCCCCGCTCATGCCCCGTGTCTCTCACCTGTTACCCCCCACACCCCGCTCATGTCCTGTGTCTTTCTCCTGTTGCCCCCCGCTCATGCCCCATGTCTCCCTGCTGTTGCCCCTCACCCCCACTCATGCCCCGTGTCTCTCTCTTGTTACCCCCCACTTATGCCCCGTGTCTGTCTCCTGTTGCCCCCCACCCCCTGCTCATGCCCCGTGTATTTCTCCTGTTACCCCCCACCCCCTGCTCATGCCCCGTGTCTCTCTCCTGTTGCCCCCACCCCCCGCTCATGCCCTATGTCTCTCTTCTGTTACCCCCACCCCCCTCTCATGCTTCGTGTCTCTGCTGTTGCCCCCCACCCTCCGCTCATGCCCCGTGTCTCCCTGCTGTTGCCCCACCCCGCTCATGACACCTGTCTCTCTCCTGTTACCCCCCCACCCTCCTCTCATGCCCCGTGTCTCTCTCCTGTTACCCGCCACCCCCAGGTCATGCCCCGAGTCTCCCTGCAGTTGCCCCCCACCCCACACTCATGCCCTGTGTCTCTTCCCTGTTACCCCCCACCCCCGGTCATGCCCCGTGTCTCCCTGCTGTTGCCCCCCACCCCCCGCTCATGCCCTGTGTCTCCCTGCTGTTGCCACCTACCCCCTCTCATGCCCTGTGTTTCTCTCCTGTTGCCCCCACCCCCCGGTCATGCCCTGTGTCTCCCTGCTGTTGCCCTCCACCCCCCTCTCATGCCCTGTGTCTCCCTCGTGTTCCCCCCACACTCCGCTCATGCCCCGTGTCTCCCTGCTGTTGCCCCCCTGGTCATGCCCCATGTCTCCCTGCTGTTGCCCCCACCCCCCGCTCATGCTCCGTGTCTCTCTCCTGTTACCCCATCCCCCTCTCATGCCCCGTATCTCTCTCCTGTTACCCCCACCCCCTCTCATGCCCCGTGTCTCTCTCCTGTTGCCCCCCCACCCCCTGCTTATGCCCTGGGTCTCCCTCGTGTTTCCCCCACCCCCCGCTCATGCCCCGTATCTCCGTGCTGTTTCCCCCCTCCCCCGCTCATGCCCCGTGTCTCCCTCCTGTTGCCCCCCACCCTCCTCATGCCCCGTGACTCTCTCCTGTTACCCCCACTCCCCCCTCATGACCCGTATCTCCCTGCTGTTGCCCCCCGTTCATGCCCATGTCTCTCCCCTGTTACACCCCACCCCCCGCTCATGCCCTGTGTCTCCCTGCTGTTGCCCCCCACCTCCCGGCGGTCATGCCCCGTGTCTCCCTGCTGTTGCCCCCCACCTCCCGGCGGTCATGCCCTGTGTCTCCCTGCTGTTGCCCCCCGGTCATGCCCCATGTCTCCCTGCTGTTGCCCCCACCCCCCGCTCATGCTGCGTGTCTCTCTCCTGTTACCCCCATCCCCCTCTCATGCCCCGTATCTCTCTCCTGTTACCCCCACCCCCCTCTCATGCCCCGTGTCTCTCTCATGTTGCCCCCCACCCCCTGCTCATGCCCTGTGTCTCCCTCGTGTTCCCCCACCCCCCGCTCATGCCCGTGTCTCCCTGCTGTTTCCCCCACCCCAGCTCATGCCCCGTGTCTCCCTCCTGTTGCCCCCCACCCCCCTCATGCCCTTTGACTCTCTCCTGTTACCCCGCACTCCCCCCATATGCCCCGTGTCTCCCTGCTGTTGCCCCCGTTCATGCCCCATGTCTCTCTCCTGTTACACCCCACCCCCCGCTCATGCCCCGTGTCTCCCTGCTGTTGCCCCCCACATCCCGGTCATGCCCCATGTCTCCCTACTGTTGCCCCCTGGTCATGCCCCATGTCTCTCTCCTGTTGCCCCCCATCCCCCGCTCATGCCCCATGTCTCCCTGCTGTTGCCCCCACCCCCCACTCATGCCCCATGTCTCTCACCTGTTAAGTCCCACCCCCCGCTCATGCCCCATGTCTCTCTCCTGTTACCCCCCCACCCCCCGCTCATGCCCTGTGTCTCTCTCCTGTTGCCCCCTGCTCATGCCCCGTGTTTCCCTGCTGTTGCCCCTCACCCCCCGCTCATGCCCTGTGTCTCCCTGCTGTTGCTCCCCACCCCCGCTCATGCCCCGTGTCTCTCTCTTGTTACCCCCCACTCATGCTCTGTGTCTCTCCCCTGTTGCCCCCCACCCCCTGCTCATGCCCCATGTCTTTCTCCTGTTACCCCCCACCCCCTGCTCATGCCCCGTGTCTCTCTCCTGTTGCCCCCATCCCCCGCTCATGCCCCGTGTCTCTCTTCTGTTACCCCCACCCCCCTCTCATGCCTCGTGTCTCCCTGCTGTTGCCCCCCACCCTCCGCTCATGCCCCGTGTCTCCCTGCTGTTGCCTCACCCCCACTCATGCCCTCTGTCTCTCTCCTGTTACCCCCCACCCTCCTCTCATTCCCCGTGTCTCTCTCCTGTTACCCCCAGCCCCCTCTCATGCCGTGTGTCTCTCTCCTGTTACCCCCCACCCCCTCTCATGCCCCGTGTCTCTCTCCTGTTGCCCCCTCACCCTCCGGTCATGCCCTGTGTCTCCTGCTGTTGCCCCACACCCCCTGCTCATGCCCCGTGTCTCACTCCTGTTACCCCCACCCCCGCTCATGCCCTGTGTCTCCCTGCTGTTGCCCCCCACCCCCCGGTCATGCCCCATGTATCCCTGCTGTTGCCCCCCACCCCCGCTCATGCCCCGTGTCTCCCTGCTGTTGCCCCCATCCTCACTCATGCACTGTGTCTCTCTCCTGTTACCCCACCCCCTCTCATGCCCCGTGTCTCCCTGCTGTTGCCCCCCACCCCCTCTCATGCCCCATGTCTCTCTCATGTTACCCCCACCCCCTCTCATGCCCTGTGTCTCTCTCCTGTTACCCCCCACCCCCCGGTCATGCCCCGTGTCTCCCTGCTGTTGCCCCCACACCCTGCTCATTCCCCTTGTCTCTCTCCTGTTACCCCCACCCCCTCTCATGCCCCGTGTCTCTCTCCTGTTGCCCCCCACTCCCCGGTCATGCCCTGTGTCTCCCTGCTGTTGCCCCCCACCCCGTCTCATGCCCTGTGTCTCTCTCCTGTTGCCCCCACCCCACGGTCATGCCCTGTGTCTCCCTGCTGTTGCCCCCCACATCCCTCTCATGCCCTGTGTTTCCCTCGTGTTCCCCCCACCCCCGCTCATGCTTCGTGTCTCTATCCTGTTACCCCATCCCCCTCTCATACCCCGTATCTCTCTCCTGTTACCCCCACCCCCCGCTCATGCCCCGTGTCTCTCTCCTGTTGCCCTCCACCCCCTGCTCATGCCCTGTGTCTCCCTCGTGTTCCCCCCACCCCCCGCTCATGCCCTGTGTCTCCCTGCTGTTTCCCCCCACCCCCGCTCATGCCCCGTGTCTCCCTCCTGTTGCCCCCCACCCCCCTCATGCCCAGTGACTCTCTCATGTTACCCCCCACCCCCCCTCATGCCCCGTGTCTCCCTGCTGTTGCCCCCCTTCATGCCCCATGTCTCTCTCCTGTTACACACCACCCCCCGCTCATGCCCTGTGTCTCCCTGCTGTTGCCCCCCACCTCCCGGTCATGCCCCGTGTCTCCCTGCTGTTGCCCCCTGGTCATGCCCCATGCCTCTCTCCTGTTGCCCCCCATCCCCCGCTCATGCCCCATGTCTCCCTCCTGTTGCCCCACCCCCCACTCATGCCCCATGTCTCTCACCTGTTAAGCCCCACCCCCAGCTCATGCCCGTGTCTCTCTCCGGTTACCCCAACCCCCGTTCATGCCCTGTGTCTCTCTCCTGTTGCCCCCTGCTCATGCCCCGTGTTTCCCTGCTGTTGCCCCTCACCCCCGCTCATGCCCTGTGTCTCCCTGCTGTTGCTCCCCACCCCCGCTCATGCCCTGTGTCTCTCTCTTGTTACCCCCACTCATGCTCTGTGTCTCTCCCCTGTTGCCCCCACCCCCTGCTCATGCCCCGTGTCTTTCTCCTGTTACCTCCCCCCTGCTCATGCCCTGTGTCTCTCTCCTGTGGCCCCCACCCCCCGCTCATTCCCTGTGTCTCTCTTCTGTTACCCCCCACCCCGCTCTCATGCCTTGTGTCTCCCTGCTGTTGCCCCACCCCCACTCATGCCCTCTGTCTCTCTCCTGTTACCCCCCACCCTCCTCTCATGCCCTGTGTCTCTCTCCTGTTACCCCCCAACCCCTCTCATGCCCCGTGTCTCTCTCCTGTTGCCCCCTCACCCTCCGGTCATGCCCTGTGTCTCCTGCTGTTGCCCCCCACCCCCTGCTCATGCCCTGTGTCTCTCTCGTGTTACCCCCATCCCCGCTCATGCCCCGTGTCTCCCTGCTGTTGCCCCCCACCCCCCGGTCATGCCCCATTTCTCCCTGCTGTTGCCCCCCACCCCCGCTCATGCCCCTTGTCTCCCTGCTGTTGCCCCCCTTCATGCCCCATGTCTCTCTCCTGTTACCCCCCACCCTCCTCTCATGCCCCGTTTCTCTCTCCTGTTATCCCACACCCCCCTCTCATGCCCTGTGTCTCTCTCCTGTTACCCCCCACCCCCTCTCATGCCCCGTGTCTCTCTCCTGTTGCCCCCTCACCCTCCGGTCATGCCCTGTGTCTCCTGCTGTTGCCCCCCACCCCCTGCTCATGCCCTGTGTCTCTCTCCTGTTACCCCCATCCCCGCTCATGCCCCGTGTCTCCCTGCTGTTGCCCCCCACCCCCGGTCATGCCCCATGTCTCCCTGCTGTTGCCCCCCACCCCCGCGCATGCCCCGTGTCTCCCTGCTGTTGCCCCCCACCCCCGCTCATGCACTGTGTCTCTCTCCTGTTACCCCATCCCCTCTCATGCCCCGTGTCTCCCTCGTGTTCCCCCCACCCCCGCTCATGCCCCGTGTCTCCCTGCTGTTGCCCCCCACCCCTTCTCATGCCCCATGTCTCTCTCCTGTTACTCCCACCCCCTCTCATGCCCCGTGTCTCTCTCCTGTTGCCCCCCACCCCCCAGTCATGCCCCGTGTCTCCCTGATGTTGCCCCCTAACCCCCACTCATGCCCCGTGTCTCTCTCCTGTTACCCCCCACCCCTCGGTCATGCCCCGTGTCTCCCTGCTGTTGCCCCCACACCCTGCTCATGCCCCTTGTCTCTCTCCTGTTACCCCCACCCTCCTCTCATGCCCCGTGTCTCTCTCCTGTTGCCCCCACTCCCCACTCATGCCCCGTGTCTCTCACCTGTTAAGCCCCACCCCCCGCTCATGCCCCGTGTCTCTCTCCTGTTACCCCCCAGCCCCACTCATGCCCTGTGTCTCTCTCCTGTTGCCCCCTGCTCATGCCCCGTGTTTCCCTGCTGTTGCCCCTTACCCCCCGCTCATGCCTGTGTCTCCCTGCTGTTGCTCCCCACCCCCACTCATGCCCCGTGTCTCTCTCCTGTTACCCCCCCACCCCCCGGTCATGCCCCGTGTCTCCCTGCTGTTGCCCCCACACCCTGCTCATGCCCCTTGTCTCTCTCCTGTTACCCCCACCCCCCTCTCATGCCCCGTGTCTCTCTCCTGTTGCCCCCCACTCCCCGGTCATGCCCTGTGTCTCCCTGCTGTTGCCCCCACCCCCCTCTCATGCCCTGTGTCTCTCTCCTGTTTCCCCCCCACCCCCGGTCATGCCCTGAGTCTCCCTGCGGTTGCCCCCCACACCCCACTCATGCCCTGTGTCTCTTCCCTGTTACCCCCCACCCCCGGTCATGCCCCATGTCTCCCTGCTGTTGCCCCCACCCCCGCTCATGCCCTGTGGCTCCCTGCTGTTGCCCCCCACCCCCCTCTCATGCCCTGTGTCTCTCTCCTGTTGCCCCCACCCCACCGGTCATGCCCTGTGTCTCCCTGCTGTTGCCCCCCACCCGCCTCTCATGCCCTGTGTCTCCCTTGTGTTCCCCCCACACTCCGCTCATGCCCCGTGTCTCCCTGCTTTTGCCCCCCGGTCATGCCCCATGTCTCCCTGATGTTGCCCCCAACCCCCGCTCATGCTCCGTGTCTCTATCCTGTTACCCCCATCCCCCTCTCATGCCCCGTATCTCTCTCCTGTTACCCCCACCCCCCTCTCATGCCCCGTGTCTCTCTCCTGTTGCCCCCCACCCCTTTCTCATGCCCTGTGTCTCCCTCGTGTTCCCCCCACCCCCGCTCATGCCCCGTGTCTCCCTCCTGTTGCCCCCCACCCCCCTCATGCCCCGTGACTCTCTCCTGTTACCCCCCACTACCCCCTCGTGCCCCTTGTCTCCCTGCTATTGCCCCCCGTTCATGCCCCATGTCTCTCTCCTGTTACACACCACCCCCGCTCATGCCCTGTGTCTCCCTGCTGTTGCCCCCCACCTCCCGGTCATGCCCCGTGTCTCCCTGCTGTTGCCCCCTGGTCATGCCCCATGTCTCTCTCCTGTTGCCCCCCTTCCCCGCTCATGCCCCATGTCTCTCACCTGTTAAGCCCCACCCCCCGCTCATGCCCGTGTCTCTCTCCGGTTACCCCCCACCCCCCGTTCATGCCCTGTGTCTCTCTCCTATTGCCCCCTGCTCATGCCCCGTGTTTCCCTGCTGTTGCCCCTCACCCCCCACTCATGCCCCATGTCTCTCACCTGTTAAGCCCCACCCCCCGCTCATGCCTGTGTCTCTCTCCGGTTACCCCCCACCCCCCGTTCATGCCCTGTGTCTCTCTCCTATTGCCCCCTGCTCATGCCCCGTGTTTCCCTGCTGTTGCCCCTCACCCCCCGCTCATGCCCTGTGTCTCCTGCTGTTGCCCCCCACCCCCTGCTCATGCCCTGTGTCTCTCTCCTGTTACCCCCATCCCCGCTCATGCCCCGTGTCTCCCTGCTGTTGCCCCCCACCCCCCGGTCATGCCCCATGTCTCCCTGCTGTTGCCCCCCACCCCCGCTCATGCCCCTTGTCTCCCTGCTGTTGCCCCCCTTCATGCCCCATGTCTATCTCCTGTTACACACCACCCCCCGCTCATGCCCTGTGTCTCCCTGCTGTTGCCCCCCACCTCCCGGTCATGCCCCGTGTCTCCCTGCTGTTGCCCCCTGGTCATGCCCCATGTCTCTCTCCTGTTGCGCCCCATCCCCCGCTCATGCCCCATGTCTCCCTCCTGTTTCCCCACCCCCCACTCATGCCCCATGTCTCTCACCTGTTAAGCCTCACCCCCAGCTCATGCCCGTGTCTCTCTCCGGTTACCCCAACCCCCCGTTCATGCCCTGTGTCTCTCTCCTGTTGCCCCCTGCTCATGCCCCGTGTTTCCCTGCTGTTGCCCCTCACCCCTGCTCATGCCCTGTGTCTCCCTGCTGTTGCTCCCCACCCCCGCTCATGCCCTGTGTCTCTCTCTTGTTACCACCACTCATGCTCTGTGTCTCTCCCCTGTTGCCCCCACCCCCTGCTCATGCCCCGTGTCTTTCTCCTGTTACCTCCAACCTGCTCATGCCCTGTGTCTCTCTCCTGTGGTCCCCACCCCCTGCTCATTCCCCGTGTCTCTCTTCTGTTACCCCCCACCCCCCTCTCATGCCTTGTGTCTCCCTGCTGTTGCCCCCCACCCTCCGCTCATGCCCCGTGTCTCCCTGCTGTTGCCCCACCCCCACTCATGCCCTCTGTCTCTCTCCTGTTACCCCCCACCCTCCTCTCATGCCCCGTGTCTCTCTCCTGTTATCCCACACCCCCCTCTCATGCCCTGTGTCTCTCTCCTGTTGCCCCCTCACCCTCCGGTCATGCCCTGTGTCTCCTGCTGTTGCCCCCCACCCCCTGCTCATGCCCTGTGTCTCTCTCCTGTTACCCCCATCCCCGCTCATGCCCCGTGTCTCCCTGCTGTTGCCCCCCACCCCCCGGTCATGCCCCATGTCTCCCTGCTGTTGCCCCCCACCCCCGCTCATGCCCCGTGTCTCCCTGCTGTTGCCCCCCACCCCCGCTCATGCACTGTGTCTCTCTCCTGTTACCCCACCCCCTCTCATGCCCCGTGTCTCCCTCGTGTTCCCCCCACCCCCGCTCATGCCCCGTGTCTCCCTGCTGTTGCCCCCCACCCCCTCTCATGCCCCATGTCTCTCTCCTGTTACTCCCACCCCCTCTCATGCCCCGTGTCTCTCTCCTGTTGCCCCCCACCCCCCAGTCATGCCCCGTGTCTCCCTGATGTTGCCCCCTAACCCCCACTCATGCCCCGTGTCTCTCTCCTGTTACCCCCCACCCCTCGGTCATGCCCCGTGTCGCCCTGCTGTTGCCCCCACACCCTGCTCATGCCCCTTGTCTCTCTCCTGTTACCCCCACCCTCCTCTCATGCCCCGTGTCTTTCTCCTGTTGCCCCCACTCCCCACTCATGCCCCGTGTCTCTCACCTGTTAAGCCCCACCCCCCGCTCATGCCCCGTGTCTCTCTTCTGTTACCCCCCACCCCCCACTCATGCCCTGTGTCTCTCTCCTGTTGCCCCCTGCTCATGCCCCGTGTTTCCCTGCTGTTGCCCCTCACCCCCCGCTCATGCCTGTGTCTCCCTGCTGTTGCTCCCCACCCCCACTCATGCCCCGTGTCTCTCTCCTGTTACCCCCCCACCCCCCGGTCATGCCCTGTGTCTCCCTGCTGTTGCCCCCACACCCTGCTCATGCCCCTTGTCTCTCTCCTGTTACCCCCACCCCCCTCTCATGCCCCGTGTCTCTCTCCTGTTGCCCCCCACTCCCCGGTCATGCCCTGTGTCTCCCTGCTGTTGCCCCCACCCCCCTCTCATGCCCTGTGTCTCTCTCCTGTTGCCCCCCCACCCCCGGTCATGCCCTGAGTCTCCCTGCGGTTGCCCCCCACCCCCCACTCATGCCCTGTGTCTCTTCCCTGTTACCCCCAACCCCCGGTCATGCCCCATGTCTCCCTGCTGTTGCCCCCACCCCCGCTCATGCCCTGTGGCTCCCTGCTGTTGCCCCCCACCCCCCTCTCATGCCCTGTGTCTCTCTCCTGTTGCCCCCACCCCACCGGTCATGCCCTGTGTCTCCCTGCTGTTGCCCCACACCCCCCTCTCATGCCCTGTGTCTCCCTTGTGTTCCCCCCACACTCCGCTCATGCCCCGTGTCTCCCTGCTTTTGCCCCCCGGTCATGCCCCATGTCTCCCTGATGTTGCCCCCAACCCCCGCTCATGCTCCGTGTCTCTATCCTGTTACCCCCATCCCCCTCTCAGGCCCCGTATCTCTCTCCTGTTACCCCCACCCCCCTCTCATGCCCCGTGTCTCTCTCCTGTTGCCCCCCACCCCTTGCTCATGCCCTGTGTCTCCCTCGTGTTCCCCCCACCCCCGCTCATGCCCCGTGTCTCCCTCCTGTTTCCCCCCACCCCCCTCATGCCCCGTGACTCTCTCCTGTTACCCCCCACTACCCCCTCGTGCCCCTTGTCTCCCTGCTATTGCCACCCGTTCATGCCCCATGTCTCTCTCCTGTTACACACCACCCCCGCTCATGCCCTGTGTCTCCCTGCTGTTGCCCCCCACCTCCCGGTCATGTGCCGTGTCTCCCTGCTGTTGCCCCCTTGTCATGCCCCATGTCTTTCTCCTGTTGCCCCCCTTCCCCGCTCATGCCCCATGTCTCTCACCTGTTAAGCCCCACCCCCCGCTCATGCCCGTGTCTCTCTCCGGTTACCCCCCACCCCCCGTTCATGCCCTGTGTCTCTCTCCTATTGCCCCCTGCTCATGCCCCGTGTTTCCCTGCTGTTGCCCCTCACCCCCCACTCATGCCCCATGTCTCTCACCTGTTAAGCCCCACCCCCCGCTCATGCCCCTGTCTCTCTCCGGTTACCCCCCACCCCCCGTTCATGCCCTGTGTCTCTCTCCTATTGCCCCCTGCTCATGCCCCGTGTTTCCCTGATGTTGCCCCTCACCCCCCACTCATGCCCTGTGTCTCCCTGCTGTTGCTCCCCACCCCCGCTCATGCCCTGTGTCTCTCTCTTGTTACCCCCACTCATGCTCTGTGTCTATCCCCTGTTGCCCCCACCCCCTGCTCATGCTCCGTGTCTTTCTCCTGTTACCCCCCACCCCCTTATCATGCCCCGTGTCTCTCTCCTGTGGCCCCCACCCCCCGCTCATGCCCCGTGTCTCTCTTCTGTTACCCCCCACCCCCCTCTCATGCCTCGTGTCTCCCTGCTGTTGCCCCCCACCCTCCGCTCAAGCCCTGTGTCTCCCTGCTGTTGCCCCACCCCCGCTCATGCCCTCTGTCTCTCTCCTATTACCCCCCACCCTCCTCTCATGCCCCGTGTCTCTCTCCTGTTACCCCCCACCCCCTCTCATGCCCTGTGTCTCTCTCCTGTTACACCCCACCCCCTCTCATGCCCCGTGTCTCTCTCCTGTTGCCCCCTCACCCTCCGGTCATGCCCTGTGTCTCCTGCTGTTGCCCCCCACCCCCTGCTCATGCCCTGTGTCTCTCTCCTGTAACCCCCACCCCCGCTCATGCCCTGTGTCTCCCTGCTGTTGCCCCCCACCCCCCGGTCATGCCCCATGTCTCCCTGCTGTTGCCCCCACCCCGGTTCATGCACCGTGTCTCCCTGCTGTTGACCCCCACCCCCGCTCCTGCACTGTGTCTCTCTCCTGTTACCGCACCCCCTCTCATGCCCCGTGTTCCCTCACCCCCCGCTCATGCCCCGTGTCTCCCTGCTGTTGCCCCCCACCCCCTCTCATGCCCCGTGTCTCTCTCCTGTTACCCCCACCCCCTCTCATGCCCCGTGTCTCTCTCCTGTTACCCCCCACCCACCGGTCATGCCCCATGTCTCCCTGCTGTTGCCCCCACACCCTGCTCATGCCCCTTGTCTCTCTCCTGTTACCTCCACCCCCCTCTCATGCCCCGTGTCTCTCTCCTGTTGCCCCCCCACTCCCCACTCATGCCCCGTGTCTCTCACCTGTTAAGCCCCATCCCCCGCTCATGCCCCGTGTCTCTCTCCTGTTACCCCCCACCCCCCACTCATGCCCTGTGTCTCTCTCCTGTAGCCCCCTGCTCATGCCTCGTGTTTCCCTGCTGTTGCCCCTCACCCCCTGCTCATGCCTGTGTCTCCCTGCTGTTGCTCCCCACCCCCGCTCATGCCCCGTGTCTCTCTCTTGTTACCCCCCACTTATGCTCTGTGTCTCTCCCCTGTTGCCCCCACCCCCTGCTCATCCCCCGTGTCTTTCTCCTGTTACCCCCCACCCCCTGCTCATGCCCCGTGTCTCTCTCCTGTTGTCCCCCCGCGCTCATGCCCTGTGTCTCTCTTCTGTTACCCCCCACCCCACTCTCATGCCTCGTGTCTCCCTGCTGTTGCCCCCCACCCTCCGCTCATGCCCCGTGTCTCCCTGCTGTTGCCCCACCCCCGCTCATGCCCTCTGTCTTTCTCCTGTTACCCCCCACCCTCCTCTCATGCCCTGTGTCTCTCTCCTGTTACCCCCACCCCCCTCTCATGCCCCGTGTCTCTCTCCTGTTACCCCCCCACCCCCTCTCATGCCCCGTGTCTCTCTCCTGTTGCCCCCTCACCCTCCGGTCATGCCCCGTGTCTCCCTGCTGTTGCCCCCCACCCCCTCTCATGCCCCGTGTCTCTCTCCTGTTACCCCCACCCCCTCTCATGCCCTGTGTCTCTCTCCTGTTGCCCCCCCACTCCCCGGTCATGACCTGTGTCTCCCTGCTGTTGCCCCCACCCGCCGCTCATGCCCTGTGTCTCTCTCCTGTTGCCCCCCACCCCCGGTCATGCCCCGTGTCTCCCTGTTGTTGCCCCCCTGCCCCTGCTCATGCCCCGGGTCTCTCTCCTGTTCCCCCCACCCCCCGGTCATGCCCCGTGTCTCCCTGCTGTTGCCCCCCACCTCCTTTTCATGCCCCGTGTCTCCATGCCGTTGCCCCCCGCTCATGCCCCGTGTATCCCTGCTGTTGCCCCCCACCTCCCGGTCATGCCCCGTGCCTCCCTGCTGTTGCCCCCCACCCCCGCTCATGCCCCGTGTCTCCCTGCTGTTGCCCCCCACCCCCGCTAATGCACTGTGTCTCTCTCCTGTTACCCCCACCCCCTCTCATGCCCCGTGTCTCCCTCGTGTTCCCCCCACCGCCGTTCATGCCCCGTGTCTCCCTGCTGTTGCCCCCCAACCCCCTCTCATGCCCTGTGTCTCTCTCCTGTTACCCCCACACCATCTCATGCCCCGTGTCTCTCTCCTGTTGCCCCCCACCCCCCAGTCATGCCCCGTGTCTCCCTGCTGCTGCCCCCTAACCCCCACTCATGCTCCATGTCTCTCTCCTGTTACCCCCCCACCCCCCGGTCATGCCCCGTGTCTCCCTGCTGTTGCCCCTCACCCCCACTCATGCCCCGTGTCTCTCTCTTGTTACCCCCCACTCATGCCCCGTGTCTCTCTCCTGTTGCCCCCCACACCCCGCTCATGTCCTGTGTCTCTCTCCTGTTGCCCCCCGCTCATGCCCCGTGTCTCCCTGCTGTTGCCCCTCACCCCCACTCATGCCCCGTGTCTCTCTCTTGTTACCCCCCTCTCATGCCCCGTGTCTCTCTCCTGTTGCCCCCACCCCCCGCTCATGCCCCATGTCTCTCTTCTGTTACCCCCCACCCCCCTCTCATGCCTCGTGTCTCCCTGCTGTTGCCCCCCACCCTCCGCTCATGCCCCATGTCGCCCTGCTGTTGCCCCACCCCCGCTCATGCCCTCTGTCTCTCTCCAGTTACCCCCCACCCTCCTCTCATGCCCCGTGTCTCTCTCCTGTTACCCCCCACCCCCTCTCATGCCCTGTGTCTCTCTCGTGTTACCCCCACACCCTCTCATGCCCCGTGGCTCTCTCCTGTTGCCCCCTCACCCTCCAGTCATGCCCTGTGTCTCCTGCTGTTGCCCCCCACCCCCTACTCATGCCCCGTGTCTTTCTCGTGTTACCCCCATCCCCCTCTCATGCCCCGTGTCTCCCTGCTGTTGCCCCACACCTCCCGATCATGCCCCGTGTCTCCCTGCTGTTTCTCCACCCCTGCTCATGCCCCGTGTCTCCCTGCTGTTGCCCCCCACCCCCGCTCATGCACTGTGTCTCTCTCCTGTTACCCCATCCCCTCTCATGCCCCGTGTCTCCCTCGTGTTCCCCCACCCCCGTTCATGCCCCGTGTCTCACTGCTGTTGCCCCCCACCCCCTCTCATGCCCCGTGTCTCTCTCCTATTGCCCCCTACCCCCCAGTCATGCCCCGTGTCTCCCTGCTGTTGCCCCCCTACACCCTGCTCATGCCCAGTGTCTCTCTCCTGTTACCCCCACCCCCTCTAATGCCCCGTGTCTCTCTCCTGTTGCCCCCCCACCTCCCGGTCATGCCCTGTGTCTCCCTTCTGTAGCCCCCACCCACCGCTAATGCCCCGTGTCTCTCTCCTGTTGCCCCCTACTCATGCCCTGTGTCTCCCTGCTGTTGCCCCCACCCACCGCTCATGCCCTGTGTCTCTCTCCTGTTGCCCCCTACTCATGCCCTGTGTCTCCCTGCTGTTGCCCCTCACCCCCGCTCATGCCCTGTGTCTCCCTACTGTTGCTCCCCACCCCCGCTCATGCCCCGTGTATCTCTCTTGTTACCCCCCACTCATGATTTGTGTCTCTCCCCTGTTGCCCCCCACCCCCTGCTCATGCCCCGTGTCTTTCTCCTGTTGCCCCCACCCCCTGCTCATGCCCCGTGTCTCTCTCCTGTTGCCCCCACCCTCCGCTCACGCCCCGTGTCTCTCTTCTGTTACCCCCACCCCCCTCTCATGCCTCGTTTCTCTCTCCTGTTACCACCCACCCTTCTCGCATGCCCCGTGTCTCTCTCCTGTTACCCCCCACCCCCCTCTCATGCCCTGTGTCTCTCTCCTGTTACCCCCACCGCCTGCTCATGCCCCGTGTCTCTCTCCTGTTGCCCCCTCACCCCCCGGTCATGCCCTGTGTCTCCTGCTGTTGCCCCCCACCCCCTGCTCATGCCCCGTGTCTCTCTCCTGTTACCCCCACCCCGGCTCATGCCCTGTGTCTCCCTGCTGTTGCCCCCCACCCCCCGGTCATGCCCCATGTCTCCCTGCTGTTGCCCCCTACCCCCGCTCATGCCCCGTGTCTCCCTGCTGATGCCCCCCACCCCCCGGTCATGCCCCATGTCTCCCTGCTGTTGCCCCCTACCCCCGCTCACGCCCCGTGTCTCCCTTCTGTTACCCCCACCCCCCTCTCATGCCTCGTTTCTCTCTCCTGTTACCACCCACCCTTCTCGCATGCCCCGTGTCTCTCTCCTGTTACCCCCCACCCCCCTCTCATGCCCTGTGTCTCTCTCCTGTTACCCCCACCGCCTGCTCATGCCCCGTGTCTCTCTCCTGTTGCCCCCTCACCCCCCGGTCATGCCCTGTGTCTCCTGCTGTTGCCCCCCACCCCCTGCTCATGCCCCGTGTCTCTCTCCTGTTACCCCCACCCCGGCTCATGCACTGTGTCTCTCTCCTGTTACCCCACCCCCTCTCATGCCCCGTGTCTCCCTCGTGTTCCCCCCACCCCCCGCTCATGCACCGTGTCTCCCTGCTGTTGCCCCCCACCCCCTCTCATGCCCCGTGTCTCTCTCCTGTTACCCCCACCCCCTCTCATGCCCCGTGTCTCTCTCCTGTTGCCCCCCACCCCCCAGTCATGCCCCGTGTCTCCCTGATGTTGCCCCCTAACCCCCACTCATGCCCCGTGTCTCTCTCCTGTTACCCCCCACCACCCGGTCATGCCCTGTGTCTCCTTGCTGTTGCCCCCACACCCTGCTCATGCCTCTTGTCTCTCTCCTGTTACCCCCACCCCCCTCTCATGCCCTGTGTCTCTCTCCTGTTGCCCCCCCACTCCCCGGTCATGCCCTGTGTCTCCCTGCTGTTGCCCCCACCCGCCGCTCATGCCCCGTGTCTCTCTCCTGTTGCCCCCCACCCCCGGTCATGCCCCGTGTCTCCCTGTTGTTGCCCCCCTGCCCCTGCTCATGCCCCGGGTCTCTCTCCTGTTCCTCCCACCCCCCGGTCATGCCCCGTGTCTCCCTGCTGTTGCCCCCCACCTCCCTTTCATGCCCCGTGTCTCCCTGCCGTTGCCCCCCGCTCATGCCCCGTGTCTCCCTGCTGTTGCCCCCCACCTCCCGGTCATGCCCCGTGTCTCCCTGCTGTTGCCCCCCACCCCCGCTCATGCCCCGTGTCTCCCTGCTGTTGCCCCCCACCCCCGCTCATGCACTGTGTCTCTCTCCTGTTACCCCCACCCCCTCTCATGCCCCGTGTCTCCCTCGTGTTCCCCCCACCCCCGTTCATGCCCCGTGTCTCCCTGCTGTTGCCCCCCAACCCCCTTTCATGCCCTGTGTCTCTCTCCTGTTACCCCCACCCCTTCTCATGCCCTGTGTCTCTCTCCTGTTGCCCCCCACCCCCCAGTCATGCCCCGTGTCTCCCTGCTGTTGCCCCCCACACCCTGCTCATGCCCCGTGTCTCTCTCATGTTACCCCCACCCCCTCTCATGCCCCGTGTCTCTCACCTGTTGCCCCCCCACCCCCCGGTCATGCCCTGTGTCTCCCTGCCCCCACCCACCGCTCATGCCCTGTGTCTATCTCCTGTTGCCCCCCACCCCCCGGTCATGCCCCGTGTCTCCCTGCTGTTGCCCCCCAGCCCCTGCGCATGGTCCGTGTCTCTCTCCTGTTCCCCCCACCCCCCGGTCATGCCCCGTGTCTCCCTGCTGTTGCCCCTCAGCCCCCGCTGATGCCCAGTGTCTCCCTGCTGTTGCCCCCCACCCCCTGCTCATGCCCCGTGTCTCTCTCCTGTTACCCCCCACCCCCCGCTCATGACCCGTGTCTCTCTCCTGTTACCCCCCACCCCTGCTCATGCCCCGTGTCTCTCTCCTGTTGCCTCCACCCCCCGCTCATGCACCGTGTCTCTCTTCTGTTACCCCATCCCCCTTTCATGCCCCATGTCTCCCTGCTGTTGCCCCCCACCCTCCGCTCATGCCCCGTGCCTCCCTGCTTTTGTCCCCCACCCCCCGTTCATGCCCTGTGTCTCTCTCATGTTACCCCCCCACCCCGCTCTCATGCCATATGTCTCTCTGCTGTTACCTTCCACCCCCCTCTCATGCCCCGTGTCTCTATCCTGTTGCCCCCCCACCCTCCGCTCATTTCCTGTGTCTCCCTGCTTTTGCCCCCCACCCCCTGCTCATGCCCTGTGTCTCTCTCCTGTTACCCCCCCACCCCGCTCTCATGCCATGTGTCTCCCTGCTGTTGCCCCCCACCCCCCACTCATGCCCCGTGTCTCTCTCCTGTTAACCCCCACCCCTGCTCATGCCCCGTGTCTCCCTCCTGTTCCCTCCCACCCCACTCTCATGACCTGTGTCTCTCTCCTGTCACCTCCCACCCTCTCTCATGCCCCGTGTCTCTCTGCTGTTGCCCCCCCGCCCCCTGGTCATGCCCTGTGTCTCCCTGCTGTTGCCCCCACCCCCTGCTCATGCCCCGTGTCTCTCTCCTGTTACCCCCACCCCCGCTCATGCCCCGTGTCTCCCTGCTGTTGCACCCCACCCCCTGGTCAAGCCCTGTGTCTCCCTGCTATTGCCCCCCGTTCATGCCCCATGTCTCTCTCCTGTTACACCCCACCCCCGCTCATGCCCTGTGTCTCTCTGCTGTTGCCTCCCACCCCCCGCTCATGCCCTGTGTCTTCCTGCTGTTGCCCCCCACCTCCCGGTCATGCCCCGTGTCTCCCTGCTGTTGCCCCCTGGTCATGCCCCATGTCTCTCTCCTGTTGCCCCCCATCCCCCGCTCATGCCCCATGTCTCCCTGGTGTTGCCCCCACCCCCCACTCATGCCCTATGTCTCTCACCTGTTAACCCCCACCCCCCGCTCATGCCCTGTGTTTCTCTCCTGTTACCCCCCACCCCCCGCTCATGCCCTGTTTCTCTCTGCTGTTGCCCCCCGCTCATGCCCGGTGTCTCCCTGCTGTTGCCCCTCACCCCCCGCTCATGCCCTGTGTCTCCCTGCTGTTGCTCCCCACCCCCGGTCATGCCCCGTGACTCTCTCTTGTTACCCCCCACTCATGCTCCGTGTCTCTCCCCTGTTGCCTGTTGCCCCCAACCCCCTGCTCATGCCCCGTGTCTCTCTCCTGTTGCCCCAATGCCCCGCTCATGCCCTGTGTCTCTCTTCTGTTACCCCCCACTCACCTCTCATGCCTCGTGTCTCCCTGCTGTTGCCCCCCACCCTCCGCTCATGCCCTGTGTCTCCCTGTGTTGCCACCCCCCCGCTCATGCCCTCTGTCTCTCTCCTGTTACCCCCACCCTCCTCTCATGCCACGTGTCTCTCTCCTGTTACCCCCCACCCCCCTCTCATGCCCTGTGTCTCTCTCCTGTTACCCCTACCCCCTCTCATGCCCCGTGTCTCTCTCCTGTTGCCCCCTCACCCTCCGGTCATGCCCTGTGTCTCCTGCTGTTGCCTCCCACCCCCAGCTCATGCCCGGTGTCTCTCTCCTGTTACCCCCACACCCCGCTCATGCCCCGTGTCTCCCTGCTGTTGCCACCCACCCCCTGGTCATGCCCCATGTCTCCCTGCTGTTGCCCCCCCACCCCCGCTCATGCCCCTTGTCTCCCTGCTGTTGCCCCCACCCCCGCTCATGCACTGTGTCTCTCTCCTGTTACCTCATCCCCTCTCATGCCCCGTGTCTCCCTCGTGTTCCCCCCACCCACCGCTCATGCCCCGTGTCTCCCTGCTGTTGCCCCCCACCCCTCTCTCATGCCCTGTGTCTCTCACCTGTTACCCCCACCCCCTCTCATGCCCCGTGTCTCTCTCCTGTTGCCCCCCAGCCCCAGTCATGCCCTGTGTCTCCCTGCTGTTGCCCCCTAACGCCCACTCATGCCCCGTGTCTCTCTCCTGTTACCCCCATCCCCCCGTCATGCCCCGTGTCTCCCTGCTGTTTCCCCCACACCCTGCTCATGCCCCGTGTCTCTCTGCTGTTACCCCCACCCCCCTCTCATGCCCTGTGTCTCTCTCCTGTTGCCCCCCCACTCCCCGGTCATGCCCTGTGTCTCCCTGCTGTTGCCCCCACCCGCCGACATGCCCCGTGTCTCTCTCCTGTTGCCCTCCACCCCCCGGTTATGCCCCGTGTCTCCCTGCTGTTGCCCCCCAGCCCCTGCTCATGCCCCGTGTCTCTCTCCTGTTCCCCCCACCCCCCGGTCATGTCACGTGTCTCCCTGCTGTTGCCCCCCACCTCACTTTCATGCCCCGTGTCTCCCTGCTGTTGCCCCCTGCTCATGCCCCGTGTCTCCCTCCTGTTGCCCCCCATCCCCCACTCTTGCCCCATGTCTCCCTGCTGTTGCCCCCACCCCCCGCTCATGCACCGTGTCTCTCACCTGTTACCCCCCACCACCCGCTCATGCCCCATGTCTCTCTCCTGTTACCCCCCACCCCCCGCACATGCCCTGTGTCTCTCTCCTGTTGCCCCCGCTCATGCCCCATGTCTCCCAGCTGTTGCCCCTCACCCCCGCTCATGCCCCGTGTCTCTCTCTTGTTACCCCCACTCATGCCCCGTGTCTCCCTCCTGTCCCCTCCCACCCTCCTCTCATGACCCGTGTCTCTCTCCTGTTACCCCCCACCCTCTCTCATGCCCCGTGTCTCTCTCCTGTTGCCCCCCCACCCCCCGGTCATGCCCTGTATCTCCCTGCTGCTGCCCCCACCCCCGCTCATGCACTGTGTCTCTCTCCTGTTACCCCTACTCCCCTCTCATGACCCGTGTCTCCCTCGTGTTCCCCCCACCCCTGATCATGCCCCGTGTCTCCATGCTGTTGCCCCCCACCCCCATCTCATGCCCCATGTCTCTCTCCTGTTACCCCCACCCCCTTTCATGCCCCGTGTCTCTCTCCTGTTGCCCCCCACCCCGGTCATGCCCCGTGTCTCCCTGCTGTTGCCCCCCAACCCCCACTCATGCCCCGTGTGTCTCTCCTGTTACCCCCACCCCCCGGTCATGCCCCGTGTCTCCCTGCTGTTGCCCCCCACACCCTGCTCATGCCCCATGTCTCTCTCCTGTTACCCCCACCACCCTCTCATGCCCCGTGTCTCTCTCCTGTTGCCCCCCCACAATCCGGTCATGCCCTGTGTCTCACTGCTGTTGCCCCCACCCGCTGCTCATGCCCCGTGTCTCTCTACTGTTGCCCCCCACCCCCCCGGTCGTGCCCTGTGTCTCCTTGCTGTTGCCCCCTGCCCCTGCTCATGCCCTGTGTCTCCCTGCTGTTGCCCCTGGTCATGCCCCATGTCTCCCTGCTGTTGCCCCCACCCCCCGCTCATGCTCCGTGTCTCTCTCTTGTTACCCCCCCACCCCCCTCTCATGCCCCTTATCTCTCTCCTGTTACCCCCACCCCCCTCTCATGGCCTGTGTCTCTCTGCTGTTACCTTCCACCCCCTCTCATGGCCCGTGTCCCTCTCCTGTTGCCCCCCACCCCCCGGTCATGCCCCATGTCTCCCTGTGGTTGCCCCCCAACCCTCACTCATGCCCTGTGTCTCTTCCCTGTTACCCCCCACCCCCCGCTCATGCCCCGTGTCTCCCTGCTGTTGCCCCCCGCTCATGCCCCGTGTCTCTCTCCTGTTACCCCCCACCCCCGCTCATGCCCCGTGTCTCCCTCCTGTCCCCTCCCACCCTCCTCTCATGACCCGTGTCTCTCTCCTGTTACCCCCCACCCCCGCTCATGCACTGTGTCTCTCTCCTGTTACCCCTACCCCCCTCTCATGACCCGTGTCTCCCTCGTGTTCCCCCCACCCCTGATCATGCCCCGTGTCTCCATGCTGTTGCCCCCCACCCCCCTCTCATGCCCCATGTCTCTCTCCTGTTACCCCCACCCCTCTCATGCCCCGTGTCTCTCTCCTGTTGCCCCCCACCCCGGTCATGCCCCGTGTCTCCCTGCTGTTGCCCCCCAACCCCCACTCATGCCCCGTGTGTCTCTCCTGTTACCCCCACCCCCCGGTCATGCCCCGTGTCTCCCTGCTGTTGCCCCCCACATGCTGCTCATGCCCCATGTCTCTCTCCTGTTACTCCCACCACCCTCTCATGCCCCGTGTCTCTCTCCTGTTGCCCCCCCACAATCCGGTAATGCCCTGTGTCTCACTGCTGTTGCCCCCACCCGCTGCTCATGCCCCGTGTCTCTCTACTGTTGCCCCCCACCCCCCGGTCGTGCCCTGTGTCTCCCTGCTGTTGCCCCCAGCCCCTGCTCATGCCCTGTGTCTCCCTGCTGTTGCCCCTGGTCATGCCCCATGTCTCCCTGCTGTTGCCCCCACCCCCGCTCATGCTCCGTGTCTCTCTCTTGTTACCCCCCCACCCCCCTCTCATGCCCCTTATCTCTCTCCTGTTACCCCCACCCCCTCTCATGGCCTGTGTCTCTCTCCTGTTTCCCCCACCCCCTGCCCGTGTCTCCCTGCTGTTTCCCCCCACCCCCCGCTCATGCCCCGTGTCTCCCTCCTGTTGCCCCCCACCCCCCTCATGCCCCGTGTCTCCCTGCTATTGCCCCCCTTTCATGCCCCATGTCTCTCTCCTGTTACACCCCACCCCCCACTCATGCCCTGTGTCTCCCTGCTGTTGCCCCCCCACCACCCGCTCATGCCCTGTGTCTCCCTGCTGTTGCCCCCCACCTCCCGGTCATGCCCCGTGTCTCTCTGCTGTTGCCCCTGCTCATGCCCCGTGTCTCTCTCCTGTTGCCGCCATCCCTTGCTCATGCCCCATGTCTCCCTGCTGTTGCCCCACCCCCCGCTCATGCCCCGTGTCTCTCACCTGTTACACCCCACCCCCCGCTCTTGCCCCGTGTCTCTCTCCTGTTACCCCCCACCCCCCGCTCATGCCCTGTGTCTCTCTCCTGTTGCCCCCCTCATGCCCCGTGTCTCCCTGCTGTTGCCCCTCACCCCCCGCTCATGCCCTGTGTCTCCCTGCTGTTGCTCCCCATCCCGGCTCATGCCCCGTGTCTCTCTCTTGTTACCCCTCACTCATGCCCCGTGTCTCTCTCCTGTTGCCCCCCACGCCCCGCTCATGCCCTGTGTCTTTCTCCTGTTACCCCCCACCCCCTCCTCATGCCCCGTGTCTCTCTCCTGTTGCCCCCACCCCCGCTCATCCCCTGTGTCTCTCTTCTGTTAACCCCCACCCCCTTTCATGCCTCGTGTCTCCCTGCTGTTGCCCCCCAACCTCCGCTCATGCCCCGTGTCTCCCTGCTGTTGCCCCACTCCCGCTCATGCTCTCTGTCTCTCTCCTGTTACCCCCCACCCTCCTCTCATGCCCCGTGTCTCTCTCGTGTTACCCCCCACCCCCTCTCATGCCCTGTGTCTCTCTCCTTTTACCCCCCACCCCCGCTCTTGCCCCGTGTCTCTCTCCTTTTACCCCCCACCCCCCGCTCATGCCCTGTGTCTCTCTCCTGTTGCCCCCCGCTCATGCCCCGTGTCTCCCTGCTGTTGCCCCTCACCCCCCGCTCATGCCCTGTGTCTCCCTGCTGTTGCTCCCCATCCCCGCTCATGCCCCGTGTCTCTCTCTTGTTACAGCCCACTCATGCCCCGTGTCTCTCTCCTGTTGCCTCCTCACCCTCCGGTCATGCCCTGTGTCTCTTGCTGTTGCCCCCCACCCCCCTCTCATGCCCTGTGTCTCCCTTGTGTTCCCCCCACACTCCGCTCATGCCCCGTGTCTCCCTGCTTTTGCCCCCCGGTCATGCCCCATGTCTCCCTGATGTTGCCCCCAACCCCCGCTCATGCTCCGTGTCTCTATCCTGTTACCCCCATCCCCCTCTCAGGCCCCGTATCTCTCTCCTGTTACCCCCACCCCCCTCTCATGCCCCGTGTCTCTCTCCTGTTGCCCCCCACCCCTTGCTCATGCCCTGTGTCTCCCTCGTGTTCCCCCACCCCCGCTCATGCCCCCTGTCTCCCTCCTGTTTCCCCCCACCCCCCTCATGCCCCGTGACTCTCTCCTGTTACCCCCCACTACCCCCTCGTGCCCCTTGTCTCCCTGCTATTGCCACCCGTTCATGCCCCATGTCTCTCTCCTGTTACACACCACCCCCGCTCATGCCCTGTGTCTCCCTGCTGTTGCCCCCCATCTCCCGGTCATGTGCCGTGTCTCCCTGCTGTTGCCCCCTTGTCATGCCCCATGTCTTTCTCCTGTTGCCCCCCTTCCCCGCTCATGCCCCATGTCTCTCACCTGTTAAGCCCCACCCCCCGCTCATGCCCGTGTCTCTCTCCGGTTACCCCCCACCCCCCGTTCATGCCCTGTGTCTCTCTCCTATTGCCCCCTGCTCATGCCCCGTGTTTCCCTGCTGTTGCCCCTCACCCCCCACTCATGCCCCATGTCTCTCACCTGTTAAGCCCCACCCCCCGCTCATGCCCCTGTCTCTCTCCGGTTACCCCCCACCCCCCGTTCATGCCCTGTGTCTCTCTCCTATTGCCCCCTGCTCATGCCCCGTGTTTCCCTGATGTTGCCCCTCACCCCCCGCTCATGCCCTGTGTCTCCCTGCTGTTGCTCCCCACCCCCGCTCATGCCCTGTGTCTCTCTCTTGTTACCCCCACTCATGCTCTGTGTCTATCCCCTGTTGCCCCCACCCCCTGCTCATGCTCCGTGTCTTTCTCCTGTTACCCCCCACCCCCTTATCATGCCCCGTGTCTCTCTCCTGTGGCCCCCACCCCCCGCTCATGCCCCGTGTCTCTCTTCTGTTACCCCCCACCCCCCTCTCATGCCTCGTGTCTCCCTGCTGTTGCCCCCCACCCTCCGCTCAAGCCCTGTGTCTCCCTGCTGTTGCGCCCCACCCCCGCTCATGCCCTCTGTCTCTCTCCTATTACCCCCCACCCTCCTCTCATGCCCCGTGTCTCTCTCCTGTTACCCCCCACCCCCTCTCATGCCCTGTGTCTCTCTCCTGTTACACCCCACCCCCTCTCATGCCCCGTGTCTCTCTCCTGTTGCCCCCTCACCCTCCGGTCATGCCCTGTGTCTCCTGCTGTTGCCCCCCACCCCCTGCTCATGCCCTGTGTCTCTCTCCTGTAACCCCCACCCCCGCTCATGCCCTGTGTCTCCCTGCTGTTGCCCCCCACCCCCTGGTCATGCCCCATGTCTCCCTGCTGTTGCCCCCACCCCGGTTCATGCACCGTGTCTCCCTGCTGTTGACCCCCACCCCCGCTCCTGCACTGTGTCTCTCTCCTGTTACCGCACCCCCTCTCATGCCCCGTGTTCCCTCACCCCCCGCTCATGCCCCGTGTCTCCCTGCTGTTGCCCCCCACCCCCTCTCATGCCCCGTGTCTCTCTCCTGTTACCCCCACCCCCTCTCATGCCCCGTGTCTCTCTCCTGTTACCCCCCACCCACCGGTCATGCCCCATGTCTCCCTGCTGTTGCCCCCACACCCTGCTCATGCCCCTTGTCTCTCTCCTGTTACCTCCACCCCCCTCTCATGCCCCGTGTCTCTCTCCTGTTGCCCCCCCACTCCCCACTCATGCCCCGTGTCTCTCACCTGTTAAGCCCCATCCCCCGCTCATGCCCCGTGTCTCTCTCCTGTTACCCCCCACCCCCCACTCATGCCCTGTGTCTCTCTCCTGTAGCCCCCTGCTCATGCCTCGTGTTTCCCTGCTGTTGCCCCTCACCCCCTGCTCATGCCTGTGTCTCCCTGCTGTTGCTCCCCACCCCCGCTCATGCCCCGTGTCTCTCTCTTGTTACCCCCCACTTATGCTCTGTGTCTCTCCCCTGTTGCCCCCACCCCCTGCTCATCCCCCGTGTCTTTCTCCTGTTACCCCCCACCCCCTGCTCATGCCCCGTGTCTCTCTCCTGTTGTCCCCCCGCGCTCATGCCCTGTGTCTCTCTTCTGTTACCCCCCACCCCACTCTCATGCCTCGTGTCTCCCTGCTGTTGCCCCCCACCCTCCGCTCATGCCCCGTGTCTCCCTGCTGTTGCCCCACCCCCGCTCATGCCCTCTGTCTTTCTCCTGTTACCCCCCACCCTCCTCTCATGCCCTGTGTCTCTCTCCTGTTACCCCCACCCCCCTCTCATGCCCCGTGTCTCTCTCCTGTTACCCCCCCACCCCCTCTCATGCCCCGTGTCTCTCTCCTGTTGCCCCCTCACCCTCCGGTCATGCCCCGTGTCTCCCTGCTGTTGCCCCCCACCCCCTCTCATGCCCCGTGTCTCTCTCCTGTTACCCCCACCCCCTCTCATGCCCTGTGTCTCTCTCCTGTTGCCCCCCCACTCCCCGGTCATGACCTGTGTCTCCCTGCTGTTGCCCCCACCCGCCGCTCATGCCCTGTGTCTCTCTCCTGTTGCCCCCCACCCCCGGTCATGCCCCGTGTCTCCCTGTTGTTGCCCCCCTGCCCCTGCTCATGCCCCGGGTCTCTCTCCTGTTCCCCCCACCCCCCGGTCATGCCCCGTGTCTCCCTGCTGTTGCCCCCCACCTCCTTTTCATGCCCCGTGTCTCCATGCCGTTGCCCCCCGCTCATGCCCCGTGTATCCCTGCTGTTGCCCCCCACCTCCCGGTCATGCCCCGTGCCTCCCTGCTGTTGCCCCCCACCCCCGCTCATGCCCCGTGTCTCCCTGCTGTTGCCCCCCACCCCCGCTAATGCACTGTGTCTCTCTCCTGTTACCCCCACCCCCTCTCATGCCCCGTGTCTCCCTCGTGTTCCCCCCACCCCCGTTCATGCCCCGTGTCTCCCTGCTGTTGCCCCCCAACCCCCTCTCATGCCCTGTGTCTCTCTCCTGTTACCCCCACACCATCTCATGCCCCGTGTCTCTCTCCTGTTGCCCCCCACCCCCCAGTCATGCCCCGTGTCTCCCTGCTGCTGCCCCCTAACCCCCACTCATGCTCCATGTCTCTCTCCTGTTACCCCCCCACCCCCCGGTCATGCCCCGTGTCTCCCTGCTGTTGCCCCTCACCCCCACTCATGCCCCGTGTCTCTCTCTTGTTACCCCCCACTCATGCCCCGTGTCTCTCTCCTGTTGCCCCCCACACCCCGCTCATGTCCTGTGTCTCTCTCCTGTTGCCCCCCGCTCATGCCCCGTGTCTCCCTGCTGTTGCCCCTCACCCCCACTCATGCCCCGTGTCTCTCTCTTGTTACCCCCCTCTCATGCCCCGTGTCTCTCTCCTGTTGCCCCCACCCCCCGCTCATGCCCCATGTCTCTCTTCTGTTACCCCCCACCCCCCTCTCATGCCTCGTGTCTCCCTGCTGTTGCCCCCCACCCTCCGCTCATGCCCCATGTCGCCCTGCTGTTGCCCCACCCCCGCTCATGCCCTCTGTCTCTCTCCAGTTACCCCCCACCCTCCTCTCATGCCCCGTGTCTCTCTCCTGTTACCCCCCACCCCCCTCTCATGCCCTGTGTCTCTCTCGTGTTACCCCCACACCCTCTCATGCCCCGTGGCTCTCTCCTGTTGCCCCCTCACCCTCCAGTCATGCCCTGTGTCTCCTGCTGTTGCCCCCCACCCCCTACTCATGCCCCGTGTCTTTCTCGTGTTACCCCATCCCCCTCTCATGCCCCGTGTCTCCCTGCTGTTGCCCCACACCTCCCGATCATGCCCCGTGTCTCCCTGCTGTTTCTCCACCCCTGCTCATGCCCCGTGTCTCCCTGCTGTTGCCCCCCACCCCCGCTCATGCACTGTGTCTCTCTCCTGTTACCCCATCCCCTCTCATGCCCCGTGTCTCCCTCGTGTTCCCCCCACCCCCGTTCATGCCCCGTGTCTCACTGCTGTTGCCCCCCACCCCCTCTCATGCCCCGTGTCTCTCTCCTGTTGCCCCCTACCCCCCAGTCATGCCCCGTGTCTCCCTGCTGTTGCCCCCCACACCCTGCTCATGCCCAGTGTCTCTCTCCTGTTACCCCCACCCCCTCTAATGCCCCGTGTCTCTCTCCTGTTGCCCCCCCACCTCCCGGTCATGCCCTGTGTCTCCCTTCTGTAGCCCCCACCCACCGCTAATGCCCCGTGTCTCTCTCCTGTTGCCCCCTACTCATGCCCTGTGTCTCCCTGCTGTTGCCCCCACCCACCGCTCATGCCCTGTGTCTCTCTCCTGTTGCCCCCTACTCATGCCCTGTGTCTCCCTGCTGTTGCCCCTCACCCCCGCTCATGCCCTGTGTCTCCCTACTGTTGCTCCCCACCCCCGCTCATGCCCCGTGTATCTCTCTTGTTACCCCCCCACTCATGATTTGTGTCTCTCCCCTGTTGCCCCCCACCCCCTGCTCATGCCCCGTGTCTTTCTCCTGTTGCCCCCACCCCCTGCTCATGCCCCGTGTCTCTCTCCTGTTGCCCCCACCCTCCGCTCACGCCCCGTGTCTCTCTTCTGTTACCCCCACCCCCCTCTCATGCCTCGTTTCTCTCTCCTGTTACCACCCACCCTTCTCGCATGCCCCATGTCTCTCTCCTGTTACCCCCCACCCCCCTCTCATGCCCTGTGTCTCTCTCCTGTTACCCCCACCGCCTGCTCATGCCCCGTGTCTCTCTCCTGTTGCCCCCTCACCCCCCGGTCATGCCCTGTGTCTCCTGCTGTTGCCCCCCACCCCCTGCTCATGCCCCGTGTCTCTCTCCTGTTACCCCCACCCCGGCTCATGCCCTGTGTCTCCCTGCTGTTGCCCCCCACCCCCCGGTCATGCCCCATGTCTCCCTGCTGTTGCCCCCTACCCCCGCTCATGCCCCGTGTCTCCCTGCTGATGCCCCCCACCCCCCGGTCATGCCCCATGTCTCCCTGCTGTTGCCCCCTACCCCCGCTCACGCCCCGTGTCTCTCTTCTGTTACCCCCACCCCCCTCTCATGCCTCGTTTCTCTCTCCTGTTACCACCCACCCTTCTCGCATGCCCCGTGTCTCTCTCCTGTTACCCCCCACCCCCCTCTCATGCCCTGTGTCTCTCTCCTGTTACCCCCACCGCCTGCTCATGCCCCGTGTCTCTCTCCTGTTGACCCCTCACCCCCCGGTCATGCCCTGTGTCTCCTGCTGTTGCCCCCCACCCCCTGCTCATGCCCCGTGTCTCTCTCCTGTTACCCCCACCCCGGCTCATGCACTGTGTCTCTCTCCTGTTACCCCACCCCCTCTCATGCCCCGTGTCTCCCTCGTGTTCCCCCCACCCCCCGCTCATGCACCGTGTCTCCCTGCTGTTGCCCCCCACCCCCTCTCATGCCCCGTGTCTCTCTCCTGTTACCCCCACCCCCTCTCATGCCCCGTGTCTCTCTCCTGTTGCCCCCCACCCCCCAGTCATGCCCCGTGTCTCCCTGATGTTGCCCCCTAACCCCCACTCATGCCCCGTGTCTCTCTCCTGTTACCCCCCACCACCCGGTCATGCCCTGTGTCTCCTTGCTGTTGCCCCCACACCCTGCTCATGCCTCTTGTCTCTCTCCTGTTACCCCCACCCCCCTCTCATGCCCTGTGTCTCTCTCCTGTTGCCCCCCCACTCCCCGGTCATGCCCTGTGTCTCCCTGCTGTTGCCCCCACCCGCCGCTCATGCCCCGTGTCTCTCTCCTGTTGCCCCCCACCCCCGGTCATGCCCCGTGTCTCCCTGTTGTTGCCCCCCTGCCCCTGCTCATGCCCCGGGTCTCTCTCCTGTTCCTCCCACCCCCCGGTCATGCCCCGTGTCTCCCTGCTGTTGCCCCCCACCTCCCTTTCATGCCCCGTGTCTCCCTGCCGTTGCCCCCCGCTCATGCCCCGTGTCTCCCTGCTGTTGCCCCCCACCTCCCGGTCATGCCCCGTGTCTCCCTGCTGTTGCCCCCCACCCCCACTCATGCCCCGTGTCTCCCTGCTGTTGCCCCCCACCCCCGCTCATGCACTGTGTCTCTCTCCTGTTACCCCCACCCCCTCTCATGCCCCGTGTCTCCCTCGTGTTCCCCCCACCCCCGTTCATGCCCCGTGTCTCCCTGCTGTTGCCCCCCAACCCCCTTTCATGCCCTGTGTCTCTCTCCTGTTACCCCCACCCCTTCTCATGCCCTGTGTCTCTCTCCTGTTGCCCCCCACCCCCCAGTCATGCCCCGTGTCTCCCTGCTGTTGCCCCCCACACCCTGCTCATGCCCCGTGTCTCTCTCATGTTACCCCCACCCCCTCTCATGCCCCGTGTCTCTCACCTGTTGCCCCCCCACCCCCCGGTCATGCCCTGTGTCTCCCTGCTGTTGCCCCCACCCACCGCTCATGCCCTGTGTCTATCTCCTGTTGCCCCCCACCCCCCGGTCATGCCCCGTGTCTCCCTGCTGTTGCCCCCCAGCCCCTGCGCATGGTCCGTGTCTCTCTCCTGTTCCCCCCACCCCCCGGTCATGCCCCGTGTCTCCCTGCTGTTGCCCCTCAGCCCCCGCTGATGCCCAGTGTCTCCCTGCTGTTGCCCCCCACCCCCTGCTCATGCCCCGTGTCTCTCTCCTGTTACCCCCCACCCCCCGCTCATGACCCGTGTCTCTCTCCTGTTACCCCCCACCCCTGCTCATGCCCCGTGTCTCTCTCCTGTTGCCTCCACCCCCCGCTCATGCACCGTGTCTCTCTTCTGTTACCCCATCCCCCTTTCATGCCCCATGTCTCCCTGCTGTTGCCCCCCACCCTCCGCTCATGCCCCGTGCCTCCCTGCTTTTGTCCCCCACCCCCCGTTCATGCCCTGTGTCTCTCTCATGTTACCCCCCCACCCCGCTCTCATGCCATATGTCTCTCTGCTGTTACCTTCCACCCCCCTCTCATGCCCCATGTCTCTATCCTGTTGCCCCCCCACCCTCCGCTCATTTCCTGTGTCTCCCTGCTTTTGCCCCCACCCCCTGCTCATGCCCTGTGTCTCTCTCCTGTTACCCCCCCACCCCGCTCTCATGCCATGTGTCTCCCTGCTGTTGCCCCCCACCCCCCACTCATGCCCCGTGTCTCTCTCCTGTTAACCCCCACCCCTGCTCATGCCCCGTGTCTCCCTCCTGTTCCCTCCCACCCCACTCTCATGACCTGTGTCTCTCTCCTGTCACCTCCCACCCTCTCTCATGCCCCGTGTCTCTCTGCTGTTGCCCCCCCGCCCCCTGGTCATGCCCTGTGTCTCCCTGCTGTTGCCCCCACCCCCTGCTCATGCCCCGTGTCTCTCTCCTGTTACCCCCACCCCCCGCTCATGCCCCGTGTCTCCCTGCTGTTGCACCCCACCCCCTGGTCAAGCCCTGTGTCTCCCTGCTGTTGCCCCCCGTTCATGCCCCATGTCTCTCTCCTGTTACACCCCACCCCCGCTCATGCCCTGTGTCTCTCTGCTGTTGCCTCCCACCCCCCGCTCATGCCCTGTGTCTTCCTGCTGTTGCCCCCCACCTCCCGGTCATGCCCCGTGTCTCCCTGCTGTTGCCCCCTGGTCATGCCCCATGTCTCTCTCCTGTTGCCCCCCATCCCCCGCTCATGCCCCATGTCTCCCTGGTGTTGCCCCCACCCCCCACTCATGCCCTATGTCTCTCACCTGTTAACCCCCACCCCCCGCTCATGCCCTGTGTTTCTCTCCTGTTACCCCCCACCCCCCGCTCATGCCCTGTTTCTCTCTGCTGTTGCCCCCCGCTCATGCCCGGTGTCTCCCTGCTGTTGCCCCTCACCCCCCGCTCATGCCCTGTGTCTCCCTGCTGTTGCTCCCCACCCCCGGTCATGCCCCGTGACTCTCTCTTGTTACCCCCCACTCATGCTCCGTGTCTCTCCCCTGTTGCCTGTTGCCCCCAACCCCCTGCTCATGCCCCGTGTCTCTCTCCTGTTGCCCCAATGCCCCGCTCATGCCCTGTGTCTCTCTTCTGTTACCCCCCACTCACCTCTCATGCCTCGTGTCTCCCTGCTGTTGCCCCCCACCCTCCGCTCATGCCCTGTGTCTCCCTGTGTTGCCACCCCCCCCGCTCATGCCCTCTGTCTCTCTCCTGTTACCCCCACCCTCCTCTCATGCCACGTGTCTCTCTCCTGTTACCCCCCACCCCCCTCTCATGCCCTGTGTCTCTCTCCTGTTACCCCCTACCCCCTCTCATGCCCCGTGTCTCTCTCCTGTTGCCCCCTCACCCTCCGGTCATGCCCTGTGTCTCCTGCTGTTGCCTCCCACCCCCAGCTCATGCCCGGTGTCTCTCTCCTGTTACCCCCACACCCCGCTCATGCCCCGTGTCTCCCTGCTGTTGCCACCCACCCCCTGGTCATGCCCCATGTCTCCCTGCTGTTGCCCCCCCACCCCCGCTCATGCCCCTTGTCTCCCTGCTGTTGCCCCCCACCCCCGCTCATGCACTGTGTCTCTCTCCTGTTACCTCATCCCCTCTCATGCCCCGTGTCTCCCTCGTGTTCCCCCCACCCACCGCTCATGCCCCGTGTCTCCCTGCTGTTGCCCCCCACCAATCTCTCATGCCCTGTGTCTCTCACCTGTTACCCCCACCCCCTCTCATGCCCCGTGTCTCTCTCCTGTTGCCCCCCAGCCCCAGTCATGCCCTGTGTCTCCCTGCTGTTGCCCCCTAACGCCCACTCATGCCCCGTGTCTCTCTCCTGTTACCCCCATCCCCCCGTCATGCCCCGTGTCTCCGTGCTGTTTCCCCCACACCCTGCTCATGCCCCGTGTCTCTCTCCTGTTACCCCCACCCCCCTCTCATGCCCTGTGTCTCTCTCCTGTTGCCCCCCCACTCCCCGGTCATGCCCTGTGTCTCCCTGCTGTTGCCCCCACCCGCCGACATGCCCCGTGTCTCTCTCCTGTTGCCCCCCACCCCCCGGTCATGCCCCGTGTCTCCCTGCTGTTGCCCCCCAGCCCCTGCTCATGCCCCGTGTCTCTCTCCTGTTCCCCCCACCCCCCGGTCATGTCACGTGTCTCCCTGCTGTTGCCCCCCACCTCACTTTCATGCCCCGTGTCTCCCTGCTGTTGCCCCCTGCTCATGCCCCGTGTCTCCCTCCTGTTGCCCCCCATCCCCCACTCTTGCCCCATGTCTCTCACCTGTTACCCCCCACCACCCGCTCATGCCCCATGTCTCTCTCCTGTTACCCCCCACCCCCCGCACATGCCCTGTGTCTCTCTCCTGTTGCCCCCGCTCATGCCCCATGTCTCCCAGCTGTTGCCCCTCACCCCCGCTCATGCCCCGTGTCTCTCTCTTGTTACCCCCACTCATGCCCCGTGTCTCCCTCCTGTCCCCTCCCACCCTCCTCTCATGACCCGTGTCTCTCTCCTGTTACCCCCCACCCTCTCTCATGCCCCGTGTCTCTCTCCTGTTGCCCCCCCACCCCCCGGTCATGCCCTGTATCTCCCTGCTGCTGCCCCCACCCCCGCTCATGCACTGTGTCTCTCTCCTGTTACCCCTACTCCCCTCTCATGACCCGTGTCTCCCTCGTGTTCCCCCCACCCCTGATCATGCCCCGTGTCTCCATGCTGTTGCCCCCCACCCCCATCTCATGCCCCATGTCTCTCTCCTGTTACCCCCACCCCCTTTCATGCCCCGTGTCTCTCTCCTGTTGCCCCCCACCCCGGTCATGCCCCGTGTCTCCCTGCTGTTGCCCCCCAACCCCCACTCATGCCCCGTGTGTCTCTCCTGTTACCCCCACCCCCCGGTCATGCCCCGTGTCTCCCTGCTGTTGCCCCCCACACCCATGTCTCTCTCCTGTTACCCCCACCACCCTCTCATGCCCCGTGTCTCTCTCCTGTTGCCCCCCCACAATCCGGTCATGCCCTGTGTCTCACTGCTGTTGCCCCCACCCGCTGCTCATGCCCCGTGTCTCTCTACTGTTGCCCCCCACCCCCCCGGTCGTGCCCTGTGTCTCCTTGCTGTTGCCCCCTGCCCCTGCTCATGCCCTGTGTCTCCCTGCTGTTGCCCCTGGTCATGCCCCATGTCTCCCTGCTGTTGCCCCCACCCCCCGCTCATGCTTCGTGTCTCTCTCTTGTTACCCCCCCACCCCCCTCTCATGCCCCTTATCTCTCTCCTGTTACCCCCACCCCCCTCTCATGGCCTGTGTCTCTCTGCTGTTACCTTCCACCCCCTCTCATGGCCCGTGTCCCTCTCCTGTTGCCCCCCACCCCCCGGTCATGCCCCATGTCTCCCTGTGGTTGCCCCCCAACCCTCACTCATGCCCTGTGTCTCTTCCCTGTTACCCCCCACCCCCCGCTCATGCCCGTGTCTCCCTGCTGTTGCCCCCCGCTCATGCCCCGTGTCTCTCTCCTGTTACCCCCCACCCCCGCTCATGCCCCGTGTCTCCCTCCTGTCCCCTCCCTCCCTCCTCTCATGACCCGTGTCTCTCTCCTGTTACCCCCCACCCCCGCTCATGCACTGTGTCTCTCTCCTGTTACCCCTACCCCCCTCTCATGACCCGTGTCTCCCTCGTGTTCCCCCCACCCCTGATCATGCCCCGTGTCTCCATGCTGTTGCCCCCTACCCCCCTCTCATGCCCCATGTCTCTCTCCTGTTACCCCCACCCCTCTCATGCCCCGTGTCTCTCTCCTGTTGCCCCCCACCCCGGTCATGCCCCGTGTCTCCCTGCTGTTGCCCCCCAACCCCCGCTCATGCCCCGTGTGTCTCTCCTGTTACCCCCACCCCCCGGTCATGCCCCGTGTCTCCCTGCTGTTGCCCCCACATGCTGCTCATGCCCCATGTCTCTCTCCTGTTACTCCCACCACCCTCTCATGCCCCGTGTCTCTCTCCTGTTGCCCCCCCACAATCCGGTCATGCCCTGTGTCTCACTGCTGTTGCCCCCACCCGCTGCTCATGCCCCGTGTCTCTCTACTGTTGCCCCCCACCCCCCGGTCGTGCCCTGTGTCTCCCTGCTGTTGCCCCCAGCCCCTGCTCATGCCCTGTGTCTCCCTGCTGTTGCCCCTGGTCATGCCCCATGTCTCCCTGCTGTTGCCCCCACCCCCGCTCATGCTCCGTGTCTCTCTCTTGTTACCCCCCCACCCCCCTCTCATGCCCCTTATCTCTCTCCTGTTACCCCCACCCCCTCTCATGGCCTGTGTCTCTCTCCTGTTTCCCCCACCCCCTGCCCGTGTCTCCCTGCTGTTTCCCCCCACCCCCCGCTCATGCCCCGTGTCTCCCTCCTGTTGCCCCCCACCCCCCTCATGCCCCGTGTCTCCCTGCTGTTGCCCCCCTTTCATGCCCCATGTCTCTCTCCTGTTACACCCCACCCCCCACTCATGCCCTGTGTCTCCCTGCTGTTGCCCCCCCACCACCCGCTCATGCCCTGTGTCTCCCTGCTGTTGCCCCCCACCTCCCGGTCATGCCCCGTGTCTCTCTGCTGTTGCCCCTGCTCATGCCCCGTGTCTCTCTCCTGTTGCCGCCATCCCTTGCTCATGCCCCATGTCTCCCTGCTGTTGCCCCACCCCCCGCTCATGCCCCGTGTCTCTCACCTGTTACACCCCACCCCCCGCTCTTGCCCCGTGTCTCTCTCCTGTTACCCCCCACCCCCCGCTCATGCCCTGTGTCTCTCTCCTGTTGCCCCCCCTCATGCCCCGTGTCTCCCTGCTGTTGCCCCTCACCCCCCGCTCATGCCCTGTGTCTCCCTGCTGTTGCTCCCCATCCCGGCTCATGCCCCGTGTCTCTCTCTTGTTACCCCTCACTCATGCCCCGTGTCTCTCTCCTGTTGCCCCCCACGCCCCGCTCATGCCCTGTGTCTTTCTCCTGTTACCCCCCACCCCCTCCTCATGCCCCGTGTCTCTCTCCTGTTGCCCCCACCCCCGCTCATCCCCTGTGTCTCTCTTCTGTTAACCCCCACCCCCTTTCATGCCTCGTGTCTCCCTGCTGTTGCCCCCCAACCTCCGCTCATGCCCCGTGTCTCCCTGCTGTTGCCCCACTCCCGCTCATGCTCTCTGTCTCTCTCCTGTTACCCCCCACCCTCCTCTCATGCCCCGTGTCTCTCTCGTGTTACCCCCCACCCCCTCTCATGCCCTGTGTCTCTCTCCTTTTACCCCCCACCCCCGCTCTTGCCCCGTGTCTCTCTCCTTTTACCCCCCACCCCCCGCTCATGCCCTGTGTCTCTCTCCTGTTGCCCCCCGCTCATGCCCCGTGTCTCCCTGCTGTTGCCCCTCACCCCCCGCTCATGCCCTGTGTCTCCCTGCTGTTGCTCCCCATCCCCGCTCATGCCCCGTGTCTCTCTCTTGTTACAGCCCACTCATGCCCCGTGTCTCTCTCCTGTTGCCTCCTCACCCTCCGGTCATGCCCTGTGTCTCCTGCTGTTTCCCCCCACCCCCTGCTCATGCCCTGTGTCTCTCTCCTGTTACCCCCATCCCTCCTCATGCCCCGTGTCTCCCTGCTGTTGCCCCCCACCCCCCGGTCCTGCCCCGTGTCTCCCTGCTGTTGCCCCACACCCCCGCTCATGCCCCGTGTCTCCCTGCTGTTGCCCCCCACCCCCACTCATGCACTGTGTCTCTCTCCTGTTACCCCCACCCCCTCTCATGTCCCGTGTCTCCCTCGTGTTCCCCCCACCCCCTGCTCATGCCCCGTGTCTCCCTGCTGTTGCCCCCCACCCCTCTCTCACGCCCCGTGTCTCTCTCCTGTTACCCCCACCCCCTCTCATGCCCCATGTCTCTCTCCTGTTTCCCCCACCCCCCAGTCATGCCCTGTGTCTCCCTGCTGTTGCCCTCTAACCCCCACTCATGCCCCGTATCTCTCTCCTGTTACCCCCCACCCCCTGGTCATGCCCCATGTCTCCCTGCTGTTGCCCCCCACACCCTGCTCATGCCCTGTGTCTCTCTCCTGTTACCCCCACCCCCTCTCATGCCCGTGTCTCTCTCCTGTTGCCCCCCCACCCACCGGTCATGTCCTGTGTCTCCCTGCTGTTGCTCCCACCCGCCGCTCATGCCCCGTATCTCTCTCCTGTTGCCCCCACACCCCCCGGTCATGCCCCGTGTCTCCCTGCTGTTGTCCCCCAGCCCCTGCTCATGCCCCGTGTCTCTCTCCTGTTCCCCCCACCCCCGGTCATGCCCCATGTCTCCCTGCTGTTTCGCCTCACCCCCCGCTGATTCCCCGTGTCTCCCTGCTGTTGCCCCCCACCCTCTGCTCATGCCCTGTGTCTCTCTCCTGTTACCCCCCACCCCCTGCTCATGCCCCGTGTCTCTCTCAGGTTGCCCCCCATCCCCCGCTCATTCCCCGTGTCTCTCTCCTGTTGCCCCCCACCCCCTCTCATGCCCTGTGTCTCTCTCCTGTTGCCCCATCACCCTCCGGTCATGCCCTGTGTCTCCTGCTGTTGCCCCCACCCCCTGCTCATGCCCCGTGTCTCTCTCCTGTTACCCCCACCCCCTGCTCATGCCCCATGTCTCCCTGCTGTTGCCCCCCAACCCCCGGTCATGCCTTGTGTCTCCCTGCTGTTGCCCCCCACCCCCGCTCATGCCCCGTGTCTCCCTGCTGTTGCCCCCCACCCCCACTCATGCACTGTCTCTCTCTCCTGTTACCCCCACCCCCTCTCATGCCCTGTGTCTCCCTCGTGTTCCACCCACCCACCGCTCATGCCCCGTGTCTCCCTGCTGTTGCCCCCCACCCCCCGGTCCTGCCCCGTGTCTCTCTCCTGTTACCCCCCACCTCCTCTCATGCCCCGTATCTCTCTCCTGTTGCCCCATCACCCTCTGGTCATGCCCTGTGTCTTCTGCTGTTGCCCCCCACCCCCTGCTCATGCCCCGTGTCTCTCTCCTGTTACCCCCACCCCCTGCTCATGCCCCATGTCTCCCTGCTGTTGCCCCCACCCCCCGGTCATGCCCCGTGTCTCCCTGCTGTTGCACCCCACCCCCGCTCATGCCCCGTGTCTCCCTGTGGTTGCCCCCCAACCCTCACTCATGCCCTGTGTCTCTTCCCTGTTACCCCCCACCCCCCGCTCATGCCCCGTGTCTCCCTGCTGTTGCCCCCCACCCTCTGCTCATGCCCTGTGTCTCTCTCCTGTTACCCCCCACCCCCTGCTCATGCCCCGTGTCTCTCTCAGGTTGCCCCCCATCCCCCGCTCATTCCCCGTGTCTCTCTCCTGTTGCCCCCCACCCCCTCTCATGCCCTGTGTCTCTCTCCTGTTGCCCCATCACCCTCCGGTCATGCCCTGTGTCTCCTGCTGTTGCCCCCACCCCCTGCTCATGCCCCGTGTCTCTCTCCTGTTACCCCCACCCCCTGCTCATGCCCCATGTCTCCCTGCTGTTGCCCCCCACCCCCCGGTCATGCCTTGTGTCTCCCTGCTGTTGCCCCCCACCCCCGCTCATGCCCCGTGTCTCCCTGCTGTTGCCCCCCACCCCCACTCATGCACTGTCTCTCTCTCCTGTTACCCCCACCCCCTCTCATGCCCTGTGTCTCCCTCGTGTTCCACCCACCCACCGCTCATGCCCCGTGTCTCCCTGCTGTTGCCCCCCACCCCCCGGTCCTGCCCCGTGTCTCTCTCCTGTTACCCCCCACCTCCTCTCATGCCCCGTATCTCTCTCCTGTTGCCCCATCACCCTCTGGTCATGCCCTGTGTCTTCTGCTGTTGCCCCCCACCCCCTGCTCATGCCCCGTGTCTCTCTCCTGTTACCCCCACCCCCTGCTCATGCCCCATGTCTCCCTGCTGTTGCCCCCACCCCCCGGTCATGCCCCGTGTCTCCCTGCTGTTGCACCCCACCCCCGCTCATGCCCCGTGTCTCCCTGCTGTTGCCCCCCACCCCCACTCATGCACTGTGTCTCTCTCCTGTTACTCCCACCCCCTCTCATGCCCTGTGTCTCCCTCGTGTTCCACCCACCCCCTGCTCATGCCCCATGTCTCCCTGCTGTTGCCCCCCACCCCCGATCCTGCCCCGTGTCTCCCTGCTGTTGCCCCACACCCCCGCTCATGCCCCGTGTCTCCCTCGTGTTCCCCCCACCCCCCGCTAATGCCCCGTGTCTCCCTGCTGTTGCCCCCACCCCTCTTTCACGCCCCGTGTCTCTCTCCTGTTACCCCCACCCCCTCTCATGCCCCATGTCTCTCTCCTGTTTCCCCCACCCCCCAGTCATGCCCTGTGTCTCCCTGCTGTTGCCCTCTAACCCCCACTCATGCCCCGTGTCTCTCTCCTGTTACCCCCCACCCCCGGTCATGCCCCGTGTCTCCCTGCTGTTGCCCCCCACACCCTGCTCATGCCCTATGTCTCTCTCCTGTTACCCCCACCCCCTCTCATGCCCGTGTCTCTCTCCTGTTGCCCCCCCACCCACCGGTCATGTCCTGTGTCTCCCTGCTGTTGCCCCACCCGCCGCTCATGCCCCGTATCTCTCTCCTGTTGCCCCCACACCCCCCGGTCATGCCCCGTGTCTCCCTGCTGTTGTCCCCCAGCCCCTGCTCATGCCCTGTGTCTCTCTCCTGCTCCCACCACCCCCGGTCATGCCCCATGTCTCCCTGCTGTTGCGCCTCACCCCCCACCGATTCCCCGTGTCTCCCTGCTGTTGCCCCCCACCCCCTGCTCATGCCCCGTGTCTCTCTCCTGTTACCCCCCACCCCCTGCTCATGCCCCGTGTCTCTCTCCTGTTGCCCCCCATCCCCCGCTCATTCCCCGTGTCTCTCTCCTGTTACCCCCCACCCCCTCTCATGCCCCGTGTCTCTCTCCTGTTGCCCCATCACCCTCCGGTCATGCCCTGTGTCTCCTGCTGTTGCCCCCCACCCCCTGCTCATGCCCCGTGTCTCTCTCCTGTTACCCCCACCCCCTGCTCATGCCCCATGTCTCCCTGCTGTTGCCCTCCACCCCCCGGTCTTGCCCCGTGTCTCCCTGCTGTTGCCCCCCACCCCCGCTCATTCCCCGTGTCTCCCTGCTGTTGCCCCCCACCCCCACTCATGCACTGTGTGTCTCTCCTGTTACCCCACCCCCTCTCATGCCCTGTGTCTCCCTCGTGTTCCACCCACCCACCGCTCATGCCCCGTGTCTCCCTGCTGTTGCCCCCCACCCCCCTCTCATGCCCTGTGTCTCTCTCCTGTTACCCCCACCCCCTCTCATGCCCCGTGTCTCTCTCCTGTTGCCCCCCACCCCCCAGTCATGCCCCGTATCTCCCGGCTGTTGCCCTCTAACCCCCACTCATGCCCCGTGTCACTCTCCTGTTACCCCCCACCCCCCAGTCATGCCCCATGTCTCCCTGCTGTTGCCCCCCACACCCTGCTCATGCCCCGTGTCTCTCTCCTGTTACCCCTATCCCCCTCTCATGCCCCGTGCCTCTCTCCTGTTGCCCCCCCACCCCCCGGTCATGCCCTGTGTCTCCCTGCTGTTGCCCCCACCCGCCGCTCATGCCCCGTATCTCTCTCCTGTTGCCCCCCCACCCCCCGGTCATGCCCCGTGTCTCCCTGATGTTGCCCCCCAGCCCTTGCTCATGCCCCATGTCTCTCTGCTGTTCCCCCCACCCCCCCAGTCATACCCCGTGTCTCCCTGCTGTTGCCCCTCACCTCCCGCTGATGCCCCGTGTCTTCCTGCTGTTGCCCCCCACCCCCTGCTCATGCCCTGTGTCTCTCTCCTGTTACCCCCCACCCCTGCTCATGCCCCGTGTCTCTCTCCTGTTGCCCCATCCCCCGCTCATTCCCCCGTGTCTCTCTCCTGTAACCCCCCACCCCCCGCTCATGCCCCGTGTCTCTCTCCTGTTGCCCCCAAACCCCGCTCATGCCCTGTGTCTCTCTCCTGTTACCCCCAAACCCCCTTTCATGCCCCGTGTCTCCCTGCTGTTGCCCCCCACCCTCTGCTCATGCCCTGTGTCTCTCCTCTGTTACACCCTACCCTCCGCTCATGCCTCTTGTCTCCCTGCTGTTGCCCCCCACCCCCTGTCATGTCCTGTGTCTCCCTGCTGTTGCCCCACACCCCCGCTCATGCCCCATGTCCCCTGCTGTTGCCCCTCACCCCCCGCTGATTCCCCGTGTCTCCCTGCTGTTGCCCCCCACCCCCTGCTCATGCCCCGTGTCTCTCTCCTGTTACCCCCCACCCCCTGCTCATGCCCCGTGTCTCTCTCCTGTTGCCCCCATCCCCCGCTCATTCCCCTTGTCTCTCTCCTGTTACCCCCCACCCCCTCTCATGCCCCGTGTCTCTCTCCTTTTGCCCCATCACCCTCCGGTCATGCCCTGTGTCTCCTGCTGTTGCCCCCCACACCCTGCTCATGCCCCGTGTCTCTCTCCTGTTACCCCCACCCCCTGCTCATGCCCCATGTCTCCCTGCTGTTGCCCCCCACCCCCCGGTCATGCCCCGTGTCTCCCTGCTGTTGCCCCCCACCCCCGCTCATGCCCCGTGTCTCCCTGCTGTTGCCCCCCACCCCCACTCATGCACTGTGTCTCTCTCCTGTTACCCCCACCCCCTCTCATGCCCTGTGTCTCCCTCGTGTTCCACCCACCCACCGCTCATGCCCCGTGTCTCCCTGCTGTTGCCCCCCACCCCCCTCTCATGCCCTGTGTCTCTCTCCTGTTATCCCCACCCCCTCTCATGCCCTGTGTCTCTCTCCTGTTGCCCCCCACCCCCCAGTCATGCCCCGTATCTCCCGGCTGTTGCCCTCTAACCCCCACTCATGCCCCGTGTCACTCTCCTGTTACCCCCCACCTCCCAGTCATGCCCCATGTCTCCCTGCTGTTGCCTCCCACACCCTGCTCATGCCCCTTGTCTCTCTCCTGTTACCCCGACCACCCTCTCATGCCCCATGTCTCTCTCCTGTTGCCCCCCCACCCCCTGGTCATGCCCTGTGTCTCCCTGCTGTTGCCCCCACCCACCGCTCATGCCCCGTATTTCTCTCCTGTTGCCCCCCACCCCCGGTCATGCCCCATGTCTCCCTGCTGTTGCCCCCCAGCCCTTGCTCATGCCCCGTGTCTCTCTTCTGTTCCCCCCACCCCCCCAGTCATGCCCCGTGTCTCCCTGCTGTTGCCCCTCACCCCCCGCTGATGCCCCGTGTCTCCCTGCTGTTGCCCCCCACCCCCTGCTCATGCCCTGTGTCTCTCTCCTGTTACCCCCCACCCCTGCTCATGCCCCGTGTCTCTCTCCTGTTGCCTCATCCCCCGCTCATTCCCCCGTGTCTCTCTCCTGTTACCCCCATCCCCCGCTCATGCCCCGTGTCTCTCTCCTGTTGCCCCCACCCCCAGCTCATGCCCTGTGTCTCTCTCCTGTTACCCCCAACCCCCCTTTCATGCCCCGTGTCTCCCTGCTGTTGCCCCCCACCCTCCGCTCATGCCCTGTGTCTCTCCTCTGTTACCCCCTACCCTCCGCTCATGCCTCTTGTCTCCCTGCTGTTGCCCCCCACCCCCAATCATACCCGTGTCTCCCTGCTGTTGCCCCCCACCCCCGCTCATGCCCCATGTCCCCTGCTGTTGCCCCCCACCCCCGATCATGCCCCGTGTCTCTCTCCTGTTACCCCCACCCCCCTCTCATGCCCCGTGTTTCCCTCGTGTTCCCCCCCTGCTCATGCCCCGTGTCTCCCTGCTGTTGCCCCCCACACCCATATAATGCACTTTGTCTCTCTCCTGTTACCCCATCTCATGCCCCATGTCTCTCTCCTTTTGCCCCCTAGCCCCCGGTCATGTCACGTGTCTCCCTGCTGTTGCCCCCACCTCACTTTCATGCCCCGTGTCTCCCTGCTGTTGCCCCCTGCTCATGCCCCGTGTCTCCCTCATGTTGCCCCCCATCCCCCACTCTTGCCCCATGTCTCCCTGCTGTAGCCCCACCCCCTGCTCATTCCCCGTGTCTCTCACTTGTTACCCCCCACCCCCCGCTCATGCCCCATGTCTCTCTCCTGTTACCCCCCACCCCCTGCTCATGCCCTGTGTCTCTCTCCTGTTGCCCCCGCTCATGCCCCGTGTCTCCCAGCTGTTGACCCTCACCCCCGCTCATGCCCCGTGTCTCTCTCTTGTTACCCCCCACTCATGCCCCGTGTCTCTCTCCTGTTGCCCCCCACCCCCCGCTCATGCCCCGTTTCTTTCTCCTGTTACCCCCACCCCCCCGCTCATGCCCCGTGTCTCTCTTCTGTTACCCCCCACACCCCTCTCATGCCTCGTGTCTCCATGCTGTTGCTCCCAACCCTCCGCTCATGCCCCGTGTCTCCCTGCTGTTGCCCCAACCCCGCTCATGCCCTCTGTCTCTCTCCTGTTACCCCCCACCCTCCTCTCATGCCCTGTGTCTCTCTCCTGTTACCCCCCACCCCCCTCTCATGCCCTGTGTCTCTCTCCTGTTACCCCCCACCCCCTCTCATGCCCCGTGTCTCAATCCTGTTGCCCCCTCAGCCTCCGGTCATGCCCTGTGTCTCCTGCTGTTGCCCCCCACCCCCTTCTCATGTCCTGTGTCTCGCTCCTGTTACCCCCACCCCCCGTTCATGCCCCGTGTCTCTCTGCTGTTGCCCCCCACCTCCCGGACATGCCCCGTGTCTCCCTGCCGTTGCCCCCCACCCCCGCTCATGCCCCGTGTCTCCCTGCTGTTGCCCCCACCCCCGCTCATGCACTGTGTCTCTCTCCTGTTACCCCCACCCCCTCTCATGCACCGTGTCTCCCTCGTGTTCCCCCCACCCCCGTTCATGCCCATGTCTCCCTGCTGTTGCCCCCCACACCCCTCTCATGCCCCGTGTCTCTCTCCTGTTACCCCCACCCCCTCTCATGCCCCGTGTCTCTCTCCTGTTGCCCCCCACCCCCAGTCATGCCCCGTGTCTCCCTGCTGTTGCCCCCTAACCCCCATTCATGCTCTGTGCCTCTCTCCTGTTACCCCCCACCCCCCGGTCATGCCCTGTGTCTCCCTGCTGTTGCCCCCCACACCCTTCTCATGCCCCGTGTCTCTCTCCTGTTACCCCCACCCCCTCTCATGCCCCTTGTCTCTCTCCTGTTGCTCCCCCACCCCCCGGTCATGCCCTGTGTCTCCCATCTGTTGCTCCCACCCACCGCTAATGCCCCGTGTCTCTCTCCTGTTGCCCCCCGGTCATGCCCCGTGTCTCCCTGCTGTTGCTCCCCAGCCCCTGCTCAAGCCCCGTATCTCTCTCCTGTTCCCCCCACCCCCCTGTCATGCCCCGTGTCTACCTGTTGTTGCCCCCAACACCCTTCTCATGCCCTGTGTCTCTCTCCTGTTACCCCCACCCCCCGCTCATGACCCATGTCTCTCTCCTGTTACCCCCCACCTCCGCTCATGCCCCATGTCTCTCTCCTGTTGCCCCCACCCCCCGCTCATGCACCCTGTCTCTCTCCTGTTAACCCCCCACCCCGCTCTCATGCCATGTGTCTCTCTGCTGTTACCTTCCACCCCCTCTCATGGCCCGTGTCTCTCTCCTGTTGCCCCCCACCCCCCGGTCATGCCCCATGTCTCCCTGTGGTTGCCCCCCACTCCTCACTCATGCCCTGTGTCTCTTCCCTGTTACCCCCCACCCCCCGCTCATGCCCCGTGTCTCCCTGCTGTTGCCCCCCGCTCATGCCCCGTGTCTCTCTCCTGTTACCCCCCACCCCCTCTCATGCCCCGTGTCTCCCTCCTGTCCCCTCCCACCCCCCTCTCATTACCCGTGTCTCTCTCCTGTTGCCCCCCACCCCCTCTCATGCCCCGTGTCTCTCTCCTGTTGCCCCCCCACCCCCCGGTCATGCCCTGTGTCTCCCTGCTGCTGCCCCCGCCCCCGCTCATGCACTGTCTCTCTCCTGTTACCCCTACCTCCCTCTCATGACCCGTGTCTCCCTCGTGTTCCCCCCACCCCCGATCATGCCCCGTGTCTCCATGCTGTTGCCCCCCAGCCCCCTCTCATGCCCCATGCCGCTCTCCTGTTACCCCCGCCCCCTCTAATGCCCCGTGTCTCTCTCCTGTTGCCCCCCACCCCGGTCATGCCCCGTGTCTCCCTGCTGTTGCCCCCCAACCCCCACTCATGCCCCGTGTGTCTCTCCTGTTACCCCCACCCCCCGGTCATGCCCCGTGTCTCCCTGCTGTTGCCCCCCACACCCTGCTCATGCCCCATGTCTCTCTCCTGTTACCCCCACCACCCTCTCATGCCCCGTGTCTCTCTCCTGTTGCCCCCCCACAATCCGGTCATGCCCTGTGTCTCCCTGCTGTTGCCCCCACCTGCTGCTCATGCCCCGTGTCTCCCTGATGTTGCCCCCCAGCCCTTGCTCATGCCCCATGTCTCTCTGCTGTTCCCCCCACCCCCCCAGTCATACCCCGTGTCTCCCTGCTGTTGCCCCTCACCTCCCGCTGATGCCCCGTGTCTTCCTGCTGTTGCCCCCCACCCCCTGCTCATGCCCTGTGTCTCTCTCTTGTTACCCCCCACCCCTGCTCATGCCCCGTGTCTCTCTCCTGTTGCCCCATCCCCCGCTCATTCCCCCGTGTCTCTCTCCTGTAACCCCCCACCCCCCGCTCATGCCCCGTGTCTCTCTCCTGTTGCCCCCAAACCCCGCTCATGCCCTGTGTCTCTCTCCTGTTACCCCCAAACCCCCTTTCATGCCCCGTGTCTCCCTGCTGTTGCCCCCCACCCTCTGCTCATGCCCTGTGTCTCTCCTCTGTTACACCCTACCCTCCGCTCATGCCTCTTGTCTCCCTGCTGTTGCCCCCCACCCCCTGTCATGTCCTGTGTCTCCCTGCTGTTGCCCCACACCCCCGCTCATGCCCCATGTCCCCTGCTGTTGCCCCTCACCCCCCGCTGATTCCCCGTGTCTCCCTGCTGTTGCCCCCCACCCCCTGCTCATGCCCCGTGTCTCTCTCCTGTTACCCCCCACCCCCTGCTCATGCCCCGTGTCTCTCTCCTGTTGCCCCCATCCCCCGCTCATTCCCCTTGTCTCTCTCCTGTTACCCCCCACCCCCTCTCATGCCCCGTGTCTCTCTCCTTTTGCCCCATCACCCTCCGGTCATGCCCTGTGTCTCCTGCTGTTGCCCCCCACACCCTGCTCATGCCCCGTGTCTCTCTCCTGTTACCCCCACCCCCTGCTCATGCCCCATGTCTCCCTGCTGTTGCCCCCCACCCCCCGGTCATGCCCCGTGTCTCCCTGCTGTTGCCCCCCACCCCCGCTCATGCCCCGTGTCTCCCTGCTGTTGCCCCCCACCCCCACTCATGCACTGTGTCTCTCTCCTGTTACCCCCACCCCCTCTCATGCCCTGTGTCTCCCTCGTGTTCCACCCACCCACCGCTCATGCCCCGTGTCTCCCTGCTGTTGCCCCCCACCCCCCTCTCATGCCCTGTGTCTCTCTCCTGTTATCCCCACCCCCTCTCATGCCCTGTGTCTCTCTCCTGTTGCCCCCCACCCCCCAGTCATGCCCCGTATCTCCCGGCTGTTGCCCTCTAACCCCCACTCATGCCCCGTGTCACTCTCCTGTTACCCCCCACCTCCCAGTCATGCCCCATGTCTCCCTGCTGTTGCCTCCCACACCCTGCTCATGCCCCTTGTCTCTCTCCTGTTACCCCGACCACCCTCTCATGCCCCATGTCTCTCTCCTGTTGCCCCCCCACCCCCTGGTCATGCCCTGTGTCTCCCTGCTGTTGCCCCCACCCACCGCTCATGCCCCGTATTTCTCTCCTGTTGCCCCCCACCCCCGGTCATGCCCCATGTCTCCCTGCTGTTGCCCCCCAGCCCTTGCTCATGCCCCGTGTCTCTCTTCTGTTCCCCCCACCCCCCCAGTCATGCCCCGTGTCTCCCTGCTGTTGCCCCTCACCCCCCGCTGATGCCCCGTGTCTCCCTGCTGTTGCCCCCCACCCCCTGCTCATGCCCTGTGTCTCTCTCCTGTTACCCCCCACCCCTGCTCATGCCCCGTGTCTCTCTCCTGTTGCCTCATCCCCCGCTCATTCCCCCGTGTCTCTCTCCTGTTACCCCCATCCCCCGCTCATGCCCCGTGTCTCTCTCCTGTTGCCCCCACCCCCAGCTCATGCCCTGTGTCTCTCTCCTGTTACCCCCAACCCCCCTTTCATGCCCCGTGTCTCCCTGCTGTTGCCCCCCACCCTCCGCTCATGCCCTGTGTCTCTCCTCTGTTACCCCCTACCCTCCGCTCATGCCTCTTGTCTCCCTGCTGTTGCCCCCCACCCCCAATCATACCCGTGTCTCCCTGCTGTTGCCCCCCACCCCCGCTCATGCCCCATGTCCCCTGCTGTTGCCCCCCACCCCCGATCATGCCCCGTGTCTCTCTCCTGTTACCCCCACCCCCCTCTCATGCCCCGTGTTTCCCTCGTGTTCCCCCCCTGCTCATGCCCCGTGTCTCCCTGCTGTTGCCCCCCACACCCATATAATGCACTTTGTCTCTCTCCTGTTACCCCATCTCATGCCCCATGTCTCTCTCCTTTTGCCCCCTAGCCCCCGGTCATGTCACGTGTCTCCCTGCTGTTGCCCCCACCTCACTTTCATGCCCCGTGTCTCCCTGCTGTTGCCCCCTGCTCATGCCCCGTGTCTCCCTCATGTTGCCCCCCATCCCCCACTCTTGCCCCATGTCTCCCTGCTGTAGCCCCACCCCCTGCTCATTCCCCGTGTCTCTCACTTGTTACCCCCCACCCCCCGCTCATGCCCCATGTCTCTCTCCTGTTACCCCCCACCCCCTGCTCATGCCCTGTGTCTCTCTCCTGTTGCCCCCGCTCATGCCCCGTGTCTCCCAGCTGTTGACCCTCACCCCCGCTCATGCCCCGTGTCTCTCTCTTGTTACCCCCCACTCATGCCCCGTGTCTCTCTCCTGTTGCCCCCCACCCCCCGCTCATGCCCCGTTTCTTTCTCCTGTTACCCCCACCCCCCCGCTCATGCCCCGTGTCTCTCTTCTGTTACCCCCCACACCCCTCTCATGCCTCGTGTCTCCATGCTGTTGCTCCCAACCCTCCGCTCATGCCCCGTGTCTCCCTGCTGTTGCCCCAACCCCGCTCATGCCCTCTGTCTCTCTCCTGTTACCCCCCACCCTCCTCTCATGCCCTGTGTCTCTCTCCTGTTACCCCCCACCCCCCTCTCATGCCCTGTGTCTCTCTCCTGTTACCCCCCACCCCCTCTCATGCCCCGTGTCTCAATCCTGTTGCCCCCTCAGCCTCCGGTCATGCCCTGTGTCTCCTGCTGTTGCCCCCCACCCCCTTCTCATGTCCTGTGTCTCGCTCCTGTTACCCCCACCCCCCGTTCATGCCCCGTGTCTCTCTGCTGTTGCCCCCCACCTCCCGGACATGCCCCGTGTCTCCCTGCCGTTGCCCCCCACCCCCGCTCATGCCCCGTGTCTCCCTGCTGTTGCCCCCACCCCCGCTCATGCACTGTGTCTCTCTCCTGTTACCCCCACCCCCTCTCATGCACCGTGTCTCCCTCGTGTTCCCCCCACCCCCGTTCATGCCCATGTCTCCCTGCTGTTGCCCCCCACACCCCTCTCATGCCCCGTGTCTCTCTCCTGTTACCCCCACCCCCTCTCATGCCCCGTGTCTCTCTCCTGTTGCCCCCCACCCCCAGTCATGCCCCGTGTCTCCCTGCTGTTGCCCCCTAACCCCCATTCATGCTCTGTGCCTCTCTCCTGTTACCCCCCACCCCCCGGTCATGCCCTGTGTCTCCCTGCTGTTGCCCCCCACACCCTTCTCATGCCCCGTGTCTCTCTCCTGTTACCCCCACCCCCTCTCATGCCCCTTGTCTCTCTCCTGTTGCTCCCCCACCCCCCGGTCATGCCCTGTGTCTCCCATCTGTTGCTCCCACCCACCGCTAATGCCCCGTGTCTCTCTCCTGTTGCCCCCCGGTCATGCCCCGTGTCTCCCTGCTGTTGCCCCCCAGCCCCTGCTCAAGCCCCGTATCTCTCTCCTGTTCCCCCCACCCCCCTGTCATGCCCCGTGTCTACCTGTTGTTGCCCCCAACACCCTTCTCATGCCCTGTGTCTCTCTCCTGTTACCCCCACCCCCCGCTCATGACCCATGTCTCTCTCCTGTTACCCCCCACCTCCGCTCATGCCCCATGTCTCTCTCCTGTTGCCCCCACCCCCCGCTCATGCACCCTGTCTCTCTCCTGTTAACCCCCCACCCCGCTCTCATGCCATGTGTCTCTCTGCTGTTACCTTCCACCCCCTCTCATGGCCCGTGTCTCTCTCCTGTTGCCCCCCACCCCCCGGTCATGCCCCATGTCTCCCTGTGGTTGCCCCCCACTCCTCACTCATGCCCTGTGTCTCTTCCCTGTTACCCCCCACCCCCCGCTCATGCCCCGTGTCTCCCTGCTGTTGCCCCCCGCTCATGCCCCGTGTCTCTCTCCTGTTACCCCCCACCCCCTCTCATGCCCCGTGTCTCCCTCCTGTCCCCTCCCACCCCCCTCTCATTACCCGTGTCTCTCTCCTGTTGCCCCCCACCCCCTCTCATGCCCCGTGTCTCTCTCCTGTTGCCCCCCCACCCCCCGGTCATGCCCTGTGTCTCCCTGCTGCTGCCCCCGCCCCCGCTCATGCACTGTCTCTCTCCTGTTACCCCTACCTCCCTCTCATGACCCGTGTCTCCCTCGTGTTCCCCCCACCCCCGATCATGCCCCGTGTCTCCATGCTGTTGCCCCCCAGCCCCCTCTCATGCCCCATGCCGCTCTCCTGTTACCCCCGCCCCCTCTAATGCCCCGTGTCTCTCTCCTGTTGCCCCCCACCCCGGTCATGCCCCGTGTCTCCCTGCTGTTGCCCCCCAACCCCCACTCATGCCCCGTGTGTCTCTCCTGTTACCCCCACCCCCCGGTCATGCCCCGTGTCTCCCTGCTGTTGCCCCCCACACCCTGCTCATGCCCCATGTCTCTCTCCTGTTACCCCCACCACCCTCTCATGCCCCGTGTCTCTCTCCTGTTGCCCCCCCACAATCCGGTCATGCCCTGTGTCTCCCTGCTGTTGCCCCCACCTGCTGCTCATGCCCCGTGTCTCTCTACTGTTGCCCCCCACCCCCCGGTCGTGCCCCGTGTCTCCCTGCTGTTGCCCCCAGCCCCTGCTCATGCCCTGTGTCTCCCTGTTGTTGCCCCCGGTCATGCCCCATGTCTCCCTGCTGTTGCCCCCACCCCCCGCTCATGCTCCGTGTCTCTCTCTTGTTACCCCCCAACCCCCTCTCATGCCCCTTATCTCTCTCCTGTTACCCCCACCCCCCTCTCATGGCCTGTGTCTCTCTCCTGTTTCCCCCACCCCCTGCCCGTGTCTCCCTGCTGTTTCCCCCCACCCCCCGCTCATGCCCCGTGTCTCCCTCCTGTTGCCCCCCACCCCCCTCATGCCCCGTGACTCTATCCTATTACCCCCCACTCCCCCCTCATGCCCTGTGTCTCCCTGCTGTTGCCCCCTTTCATGCCCCATGTCTCTCTCCTGTTACACCCCACCCCCCACTCATGCCCTGTGTCTCCCTGCTGTTGCCCCCCACCACCCGCTCATGCCCAGAGTCTCCCTGCCGTTGCCCCCCACCTCCCGGTCATGCCCCGTGTCTCTCTGCTGTTGCCCCTGCTCATGCCCCGTGTCTCTCTCCTGTTGCCCCCATCCCCTGCTCATGCCCCATGTCTCCCTGCTGTTGCCCCCACCCCCCACTCATGCCCCGTGTCTCTCACCTGTTACACCCCACCCCCCGCTCTTGCCCTGTGTCTCTCTCCTGTTACCCCCCACCCCCCACTCATGCCCTGTGTCTCTCTCCTGTTGCCCCCCGCTCATGCCCCGTGTCTCCCTGCTGTTGCCCCTCACCCCCCGCTCATGCCCTGTGTCTCCCTGCTGTTTCTCCCCATCCCCGCTCATGCCCCGTGTCTCTCTCTTGTTACCCCCCACTCATGCCCCGTGTCTCTCTCCTGTTGCCCCCCACGCCCCGCTCATGCCCTGTGTCTTTCTCCTGTTACCCCCTGCTCATGCCCCGTGTCTCTCTCCTGTTGCCCCCGCCCCCCGCTCATCCCCTGTGTCTCTCTTCTGTTACCCCCTACCCCCTTTCATGCCTCGTGTATCCCTGCTGTTGCCCCCCAACCTCCGCTCATGCCCCGTGTCTCCCTGCTGTTGCCCCACTCCCGCTCATGCTCTCTGTCTCTCTCCTGTTACCCCCCACCCTCCTCTCATGCCCCGTGTCTCTCTCCTGTTACCCCCCACCCCCTCTCATGCCCTGTGTCTCTCTCCTTTTACCCCCCACCCCCTCTCATGCCCCATGTCTCTCTCCTGTTGCCCCCTCACCCTCCGGTCATGCCCTGTGTCTCCTGCTGTTGCCCCCCACCCCCTGCTCATGCCCTGTGTCTCTCTCCTGTTACCCCCAACCCCGCTCATGCCCCGTGTCTCCCTGCTGTTGCCCCCCACCCCCACTCATGCACTGTGTCTCTCTCCTATTACCCCCACTCCCTCTCATGCCCCATGTCTCTCTCCTGTTTCCCCCACCCCCCAGTCATGCCCTGTGTCTCCCTGCTGTTGCCCTCCAACCCCCACTCATGCCCCGTGTCTCCCTGCTGTTGCCCCCCCACACCCTGCTCATGCCCTGTGTCTCTCTCCTGTTACCCTCACCCCCTCTCATGCCCGTGTCTCTCTCCTGTTACCCCCCACCCCCCGGTCATGCCCCATGTCTCCCTGCTGTTGCCCCCCACACCCTGCTCATGCCCTGTGTCTCTCTCCTGTTACCCCCACCCCCTCTCATGCCCGTGTCTCCCTGCTGTTGCCCCCACCCGCCGCTCATGCCCCGTATCTCTCTCCTGTTGCCCCCACACCCCCCGGTCATGCCCCGTGTCTCCCTGCTGTTGTCCCCCAGCCCCTGCTCATGCCCCGTGTCTCTCTCCTGTTCCCCCCACCCCTGGTCATGCCCCATGTCTCCCTGCTGTTGCCCCCCACCCCCCGGTCATGCCCCGTGTCTCCCTGCTGTTGCCCCCCACCCTCGCTCATGCCCCGTGTCTCCCTGCTGTTGCCCCCCACCCCCACTCATGCACTGTGTCTCTCTCCTGTTACCCCCACCCCCTCTCATGCCCTGTGTCTCCCTCGTGTTCCACCCACCCACCGCTCATGCACCGTGTCTCCCTGCTGTTGCCCCCCACCTCCCGGTCCTGCCCCGTGTCTCTCTCCTCTTACCCCCCACCTCCTCTCATGCCCCGTGTCTCTCTCCTGTTGCCCCATCACCCTCCGGTCATGCCCTGTGTCTCCTGCTGTTGCCCCCCACCCCCCGGTCCTGCCCCGTGTCTCCCTGCTGTTGCCCCACACCCCCGCTCATGCCCCGTGTCTCCCTGCTGTTGCCCCCCACCCCCGCTCATGCACTGTGTCTCTCTCCTGTTACCCCCACCCCCTCTCATGTCCCGTGTCTCCCTCGTGTTCCCCCCACCCCCCGCTCATGCCCCGTGTCTCCCTGCTGTTGCTCCCCACCCCTCTTTCACGCCCCGTGTCTCTCTCCTGTTACCACCACCCCCTCTCATGCCCCATGTCTCTCTCCTGTTTCCCCCACCCCCCAGTCATGCCCTGTGTCTCCCTGCTGTTGCCCTCTAACCCCCACTCATGCCCCGTGTCTCTCTCCTGTTACCCCCCACCCCCCGGTCATGCCCTGTGTCTCCCTGCTGTTGCCCCCCACACACTGCTCATGCCCTGTGTCTCTCTCCTGTTACCCCCACCCCCTCTCATGCCCGTGTCTCTCTCCTGTTGCCCCCCCACCCACCGGTCATGTCCTGTGTCTCCCTGCTGTTGCCCCCACCCGCCGCTCATGCCCCGTATCTCTCTCCTGTTGCCCCCACACCCCCCGGTCATGCCCCGTGTCTCCCTGCTGTTGTCCCCCAGCCCCTGCTCATGCCCCGTGTCTCTCTCCTGCTCCCCCCACCCCCGGTCATGCCCCATGTCTCCCTGCTGTTGCGCCTCACCCCCCACCGATTCCCCGTGTCTCCCTGCTGTTGCCCCCCACCCCCTGCTCATGCCCCGTGTCTCTCTCCTGTTACCCCCCACCCCCCGCTCATGCCCCGTGTCTCTCTCCTGTTACCCCCCACCCCCTCTCATGCCCCGTGTCTCTCTCCTGTTGCCCCATCACCCTCCGGTCATGCCCTGTGTCTCCTGCTGTTGCCACCCACCCCCTGCTCATGCCCCGTGTCTCTCTCCTGTTACCCCCACCCCCTGCTCATGCCCCATGTCTCCCTTCTGTTGCCCCCCACCCCTCGGTCTTGCCCCGTGTCTCCCTGCTGTTGCCCCCCACCCCCGCTCATGCCCCGTGTCTCCCTGCTGTTGCCCCCCACCCCCACTCATGCACTGTGTCTCTCACCTGTTACCCCCACCCCCTCTCATGCCCTGTGTCTCCCTCGTGTTCCACCCACCCATCGCTCATGCCCCGTGTCTCCCTGCTGTTGCCCCCCACCCCCCGATCATGCCCCGTGTCTCTCTCCTGTTACCCCCACCCCATTCTCATGCCCTGTGTCTCCCTCGTGTTCCCTTCTCCCCCCACTCATGCCCCATGTCTCCCTGCTGTTGCCCCCCACCCCCCTCTCATGCACTGTGTCTCTCTCCTGTTACCCCAACTCATGCCCCATGTCTCTCTCCTTTTGCCCCCTAGCACCCGGGCATGCCCTGTGTCTCCCTGCTGTTGCCCCCCACCCCCCGCTCATGCCCCGTGTCTCTCTCCTGTTACCCCCACCCCCCTCTCATGCCCGTGTCTCTCTCCTGTTGCCCCCACTCCCCGCTCATGCCCCGTGTCTCTCTCCTGTTGCCCCCCACACCCCTCTCATGCCCCGTGTCTCCCTCATTTTCCCCCACCCCCCGCTCATGCCCCATGTCTTCCTGCTGTTGCCCCACCCCCCCCACTCATGCCACGTGTCTCTCTCATGTTGCCCCCGCTCATGCCCTGTGTCTCTCTCCTGTTACCCCCCCAGCCCCCTCTCATGCCCCGTGTCTCTCTCCTGTTGCCCCCACCCCCTGGTCATGCCCTGTGTCTCTCTCCCGTTGCCCCCCACCCCCCGGTCATGCCCTGTGTCTCCCTCCTGTTGCCCCCCACCCCCGGTCATGCCCCATGTCTCCCTCCTGTTGCCCCCCACCCCCCGCTCATGCCCCGTGTCTCTCTTCTGTTACCCCCACCCCATCTCATGGCCCGTGTCTCCCTCGTGTTCCCCCCAGCCCCCGCTCATGCCCCGTGTCTCCCTGCTGTTACCCCCCACCCCGGCTCATGCCCCGTGTCTCCCTGCTGTTGCCCCCCACCCCCCGCTCATGCCCCGTGTCTCTCTCCTGTTACTCCCCACCCCCCGCTCATGCCCAGTGTCTCCCTGCTGTTGCTCCCCACCCCCGCTCATGCCCCGTGTCTCCCTCCTGTTACCCCCCACCGCCCACTTATGCCCTGTGTCTCTCTCCTATTACCCCCACTCCTCTCTCATGCCCTTGTTTCCCTCCTGGTCCCCGCTACCCATGCCCTGTTGTGTTCTCTTTATACACCCGCCTTCCCTTTCCATGGTGTTCATCCTGGTAAAAGATTTTCCTTTCTACACCGGGATGCCACAGGCGTTCCGGTTTGGGAAGAAAAATCATTTTTTTCACCACCCCGGGTTCCCACTTGAGAACCTAGGATGCTAGTGGTCTTCATCCATTGAAAAGGACGTTATGGTTACGTTGCACTAATAAAAAACTATGAAATTCAATGAAAAAACTTTGTTAAAGGGACGTTATGGTTAAGTTGCACTATTAAAAACCTATGAAATTCAGTGAAAAAACGTTGTTAAAGGGACGTTATGGTTAAGTTGCGCTACTAAAAACCTATGAAATTCAGTGAAAAAACTTTGTTAAAGGGACGTTATGGTTCCAAGTAAAACCGAAAAACCCTTGACATTTGCCAGTTATGGTAAGCTAAGCAATCATAACTCGCCCCACCACCGTGCACTGCTAAGCCTAACACCCAGGACATCAAAGATGACATCGCAAATGTCATTGATGACATCACTGATGACATCACATGTGCATTTATCTTTCATGAAAAGTCTGTACAAGGGATTCTTAGTGTAATGTTAATTAAAAAAAGTGTCAAAGATTATTGGAATAAATATCAAGTGCTAATCAGTGCATTAAGCTATGCATTGATATAAATAGCATTCTATTATTAACTTCAATCCAGTATACTAAGGTACTCATGTAGAAACATAGGCATTGTGTGCAGCATACATGATGGAGGTGCAATATTCATAAGCTTGCCATGTTGAATCGTGAAATGATAACTGTTTTCATATTAGAGTTTTGCGTACAGTGAAACTTGTGATAAGTAGGTAATAAAACCCACTTACTACATAATTGCATTATTATAGACACATCACAAAGAGAAAACACCACATACAAATATGAATATATATAAGGAAATTGAAGTAAGAAAAAAACAGCACTAGTAGCAGAAAGTGTTCATAACCTAACTGATTACCTTTATGCAGAGAAATGATTGCTCTGTTTCAAAGCTGTTACTTACCCTATCTATATATATATCACATGATGTGTCTGGACCCTAAGGAAAATAGTGTGAGTACAACATATAAAAATATGAGCATATACAGGGAAAGTACAGTAATAAAAAAAAACATCAAAACTATCAGAAAGTGCTGATAACTCTACTGATAATTTTAATGCACAAAAAGGATTGCTGTCTTTCAAGGTTGTGTCTTCCTCTATGTATATGTTTCATATGATATGACTGGACCATAAGGGAATTATTGTAAGAACATACTTGAAGGATAAGTCTACAAATATAGTATATTTACAATTTTTAGTTCCTGACTGTTACTGAAGAAAATCATGTGGCCTAGATATGTCAGGAAAGGAAAAAAGGGGGCGTAAGACATGTGATGTCATCAGTGATGTCACCAATGACAATTGTGATGTCATCTTTGATGTCCTGGGTGTTAGGCTTAGCAGTGCACGGTGGTGGCGCGGGTTATGGTTGCTTAGCTTACCATAACTGGCGAATTTCAAGAGTTTTTCGGTTTTACTTGGAACCATAACGTCCCTTTAACAACGTTTTTTCACTGAATTTCATAGGTTTTTAGTAGCGCAACTTAACCATAACGTCCCTTTATCAAAGTTTTTTCACTGAATATATATATATGGACAGCGATATATAGTTATACCTTAACCTATATTATAGTTAGGGTGAGTCGGAACCCCTAAACATTCTATTTTAAATAACTTTTGATTTGAGTAATGGATCTGACCAACATTTCGAATGTGATTAAGGACCCACAAGCCCCCCAGATTGCAAAGTTTTGTAAACACTTGTTAAAAAGTAAACAAGATATTAGGAAGACAAAAAATATTGCAGCCTACTTCCCATTAATTTTCCAATGGACAAACAACATCCATTATTGTTAAAGCACACAGCCCAAACCGCTGGACAGATTTGAATCAGGACTGAAACAACTTGGGCACAAAGTGTTGACTCGCAATCCATGCATGGTTGGAGGTTATTCTGTGAAGTAGTTATTTAAATATTTGATGGAGAAAGGAGTGCCCTTTCTTTCAGAAATGAAACAAATGCCATCTTGTTTTTCTCTCAATGTAAGGGATAACCACTGTTATAGTCAAGGATAACGGGAAAAGAAAAGTAGTTAAAAAGCTATTTGCAGGTTAAAATAATTCTGAACAAGTTTAGTCTAGAGGTGGAGAGGTTGCTGGATGACACCAATGAAATTTGGGAGTTATAGGAGGTCCAGAGACTGAATTTGGTACACAAATCTTTGTGTTGCCACGGCTATAGCATCAAATAGCTGACATTTCAAAGCAAACTGGTTCTCAGCAACATCATGTGTTGTGGGTGGAAGGGAGAGGGCAGGGGAGGTGAGGAGGGCATCTGGGGAGTGGGGCTGGCAGATGTGACGGGGCACTTGGTGAGGGCCTGGGGTGGCAGGAATGCATTTTTTGTTCAGCTGTTTTCCCAATATTCTCGGCTATATCCGAGGCTATGAAGGACTACAGATACCTGTGGGTCAGAGTAGTTGTATGCCCGTGGCTATAAATGTTGGGGTATCTGTGTTTTATTTCTTTTTAAAAGCTATTTCTATAGGAATAGTGACGTCAGTAGTGAAAAACCCTGGTCATGGCCCTTGGCCATGGTCAGTGACACAGTTGGTATTTTGGAGTCTCATCTATTTTGGCTTGTTTTTAAGACTTTCTTACATGTGAGACTGTGTAGAAATACAGAAGAAAATTGTTTGAAAAAATCAATAGAAAAAGGAGCCACCCTGCTCTAGTTTTAGATGCCAGTACACTGTGCTTTAGCCTGTGTGTTGTCACCCATGCTATTTTATCTTGTGTAATTGTACCTATTAAATGTATCCCCACCTAGTTTACTGCCATGTATTATACTGTGATTTCTTTATCTTCATCCACCTTACATAAGTACATGAGAAGTGTTTTACTGTATTGATCTTTGAACTTCTATTGTATTATAAAACCAAAAGTGACCTCTCCCATTAACTAACAGTTTGTAACCACAATTATAAAAAAAGTCAATGAACTCTAACCGCGGTTATTTTAAAAACATGTTTTGGATAATATTTTATTGGATTTGTGTATTTATATGTGATAGGTAGTCCATAAAAGGACTGTTTTGGTATACACTGATTGTAATATTTCAGCACATTTGGAGTACTGTTTATGTGTTATGAAGGAACACTGTAGTTCCTTCATCAGGTAGGTGTACTCCATCATGTCTATAGAAATTGGCTATGTAGAATTATGTTGTTGTTTGAAATCCATAATTGGTTGTGGACTCTCTTGAATGCTGATACTACTTTATTAACATTTCTCTGTGCTTTTTCAATTTTGCCATTAAATGTGTTGGTCCATCTCCATTTTTGTCTCTGAGTCAGATTAGAAAAGATAAAGAGGGTGTGAGGAAAAAGTTCCATTCATTTTTCAAAGTCTTGTTTTCTCATTAATGTAATGGACACACCTTGTACATTCCCTAAATCATTGCCTCCACAATGATTTAGTATGATGAATGGCTGCCCGTTCTGAACAATTTTGGAAAAACCTGGAACCAACACATTCCCCGCAATCCAAACCAATTAATTATAAAATCTCTCAAACCAAGGTCCATGTCAATATTTATTTTCTCACAAAAAAGCCAGCAACCAAAAGAGCCAACTGTCTCCGATCAACCCCACAGTTTTCAACCGGCCATGATATCTGTAGCATTTCTCTTTTTCCAGAATAATGATTTCTTGTTTGAATTTCTAGTAAATTCTATGACTATGGTATGTATGATGTGTGTTTTTGGTGTTTGTAATTGGTTGATGTAACTGTTATAATACTGTGTTTGTCTGTGACAGGTTGTACCCAAAACATGTCTGCCAGGTTTGTTTTATAGTTAGTAAATATAGTCTTCTTTTTGTGATTTTGATTTTGGAAAGTATAAAAGCTCTATATGCATATATAGAACTCTGTATGCACTATACTCTCATTGTTTGTGTCCACACCATGTCTTACCTGTTTTTGAACTTTGTCCACCCTACCTAACCCCAATCTTGTGTATCCTCACTACTGTGTATACTTTATCATCATCCACTTTAAAAAACTTAATGAACAGTCATTTATTGTATTGACACCTTTTAACGACCATTGTATCAGTACTGTCTCTTTTGTCATTTATATTCCACGCTGAGATAAAAAGAAACTTTTGATTGCCACAGCTATACTAAACATGGGAGTGATTGGTGTATTTAGGATTGTGCCCAGCAGCAACAACAACTATAAGTGGCACCCTGTGCAGCAGCGGGTACATACCAGCAAATGGCACGTCCTGTGTTACTTTTCTATTTGTGTAGGTGTCTGTGGTTGTGGTGAAATGTGTCATACATTTTAGGAGTTTTATTTGTATATAGTCCTCTTTTTTATATTCATTTTGGAAAGTATTTCTGCAGTTTCATCCTTTTGATTGCAGAACTCTCACTGTGCACATGGCAGGAATGTGGCTGATGTGAAAAGAAGTGTTAATACATGTTTACATATTTGAAGGTTTATTTGCAGTGTTGTGTGTGTTAGTTATGTTCACCACTGCTATCAGATGATGATCAATATTTTTTTTTCATCTGCACTAATTGTGTGGCAAGTATCTATTTATTTCTATTTTGTTACTTTTGCTACTAAATAATATTTGTCCATTAATGGCATTTATATGTGGGCATTTCGTTTTTGTGTTCATGTAGGTGAGGTTGAAGGTTTATTTGATTGTATGTGTTGCAATTGTAATGCACTTTCAGCTATGCATTACTCTTAGCTGTTTTGAATTTTCTGTGAGGTAGTACAATTCATGGTGTTTTGCAAGTTAATTTAGTCTTTTTGAATGTTTGTATGTTCTTGTAGCTACATCATTCCCAGTGGACTTGCACCAAATGTTGTGCAGTTAACTCATGTGAAAGACCAATGCATATTCAAAGCATATTCAAAGCATAGCGGTAGTACTGGAGATGTGGACCTTATTGGGTTTTTATTGTGTCTATGGTGGGCAGATGCTAGTAGAATGTCAAGTACCTCAGGTGATCTCTGGCTACTGAAGTTGTTCAGTTAACTGCAGTGAAAGGTCAACCTGTGTTCAAAATGTAGGAGTGGATGATGAAAAACTGAAGAAATAACTTATCAAGGGAAAAGGGGATTAGGTAAAAATTAGATGTAGCAATTGTGGCATATGCACCACTTTATTATCATAACTGAAACATTTGGAGCAGTTGAATTGGAACAGATAGAATTGACAATACTGCAGAAGTTGATGGTTCTTACACTGTTTCCCCACTGAAACTGGATGTTTTCAAGCTTTGAAATGGAACATTTGAAGGCCAACATCTTAGTATCTTTTTGCACAATGTGCATAGGATGTGCTTCATTTTTTATGTCAACAGTGTTCTTTTACCTTGAAATATTTCCAATTATCAGCAGTGGACTTCTCAGAGGTTTGTTTTCGGTTGGGTCAAAAAATATATTTTTTAAAGTACTAGTGTTTGTACCTAGGTGATTGTTTTCTATCCCATGTTCTCCAAGTTTACTTATCCTACCTTATTCTGTCTTGTTCTCCAAGTTTACCTAACCTTTCCCATCCTCTGTAGTTTAACCACCCAGTGTAATCTCCCCTGTTCATTCTTAATCAGATTTTATATTGCTGTTAATTTATTGTAGTGACAGTTTTAATACTTTTTTATATTATTATTTATTTTTTAATCCAAGTTGGATTTTTTTGTCATAATGGCCCAATGATTGGTATGTGCAAAGAGAACAACAGTGTTGTATGCACAAATGTTCTATAGTGCATGTGATGCACTGCATAAAAGATATGAGGGTCATAAAAACGTCTGTATTAAATTGTGTTTCTTAAAGTGTGTGTGTTCTTTAACTAATTATGTTTTATATGTTTAAAGATAGAGGATTTTATTTCTTTAAAAATAGATGAATAACCGCAGCAATTGTATTGGTGAATGGGTTGTTGAATTTCAGAGGTGCGGTTAAATGCAGCAATGACTGCGAAGGGTCATAGGCGCGGGTACTTTGGAACATACCTGCTTCTTTAGGGCTCAATGTGTAACAAAATACACTGTTTGTACCCAAAAGAGTAATCTTTAAGAATGATCTATTACGTAAATATGTATATATGTATAAAAACCAACGTGACTTACCCCCACAGTATAATATTGTAGCCGTACCTAGAAAACAAATCAATGAACTCTAGCCACAGCTATGAGTGATGATTTATTTTTTTAAAAAAATGTTTTCGAAAGTATTTCATTGTATTTGTGTAGTTATATGTGATAAGTAGTCCTTAAAAGTACTGTTTTGGGGTACACTGAGTATAGTATTTTAGCAAATTTGGCATGCTCTGTTTATCATCAAGTACCTTACATAAGTCCTTGTAACTATCATTGTATCACTAAAGTCTCTTTTGTTATTCATATTCCATAGTGAGTTTAAAAAGAAAAGCCACAGCTACATAAGAAAGGGGCGTCAGTGGTGTATTGAGGATCACGCTTAGGAAGAGCATAGACTCAGTCGTTTACCCGTGGGTATCCCAAAACCATAGGATGGGTAGTTACCCGTGGGTATAGGTGACACTCTGTGCAGTGCCGGATGATAAGCAGCCACTGGCATGTCATGCATTGTGTAACTGCGGCTATAAAAATGTATTAAAAAATATATACATATATTTGTGGGTAGTCAGCTTGTAAAGTTGTTTTTAGACATATTGAGTGTACGTTTTGTAAACAGTTATTGTAACATTTTTAATACTATTTATTCATTGATATATATATATATAAATGTATCTATATTAAAAAGGTAAATATATTTGCTAACAATGTTTGTTAAAAACAGGTTTATTTAGGGGGATGTGGTTGTGGGTTTTCTTTTTCTTTTACTTTGAACACATGATACATCTTTTTCCTTACGCCAATTATATGCATTATTACTGTCAATGATTTGTCTTAAATTTTCATTGTCCTATTTCCTTGATTGTACATCTTTTTTAACATTAATTAATAGATGTTTTATTTCTTTTACTGTATCCATGATTCATTTTGTGGTAAGTTCTTGTGGTAGTTCTTGCTTAATTCGTCTTGATACTTGAATGACTTCTTCATCTATTTGAAAATATTTGAAATATTTTTAAACAATTGAAGATATAATACACTTAAACATATTTGTGTTGCTTGTATAGATGTTTCCTTTGCATATTTTGAGGTACTTGGGGTCTGACCCTAAGTTACCAGGGTGATCCAGGGTAATCCACACGTGGAACACTTTGCTCACTGTGTTCAGGGAGGCACAGCTCCGCATCACTGGTGAGGCCCGACTAGGCCGAAACAAGTGTCTGGGTTGCTGTTGGTACTCTGGTTCAGAGGAGATTTGCTTCGCATTTCGGTGCTGGACTGCCTATGGGTGGGAGAAAAACTGAGATGCATTTGAACATTTCTCCTCTATGTAAAGCACAGTGAGCTAAAGTGTGTGTGCGACTTTCCCGGGGGCCATCAATCCAAGAACAGGTCAATGGGCTGTGTTTATGGCAGTAGGGGGACTCCCAGACCTTCCTTTGGACATTGAATAATAGTTATATAAAATATATCTGGTGAATGATATTTGTTTCTTAAAATATTATTCTTACTCTTTTTTTTACATAAATACAAAGAATGGACTTACAAAATCCTGAAGGTGGCATATTTTCTTCTGGTTCCTTTTCTTGAGCATCTTCTTTTTTAATGTCTTCCTCTGTAGGATAAACATCTACCAGCCATTCCATGTAGTTTTGCTGTGGTTGTCAAAAATACTGCTTGTCACCTCAGACATTCGAATAAGCAGTGGAGAAAGAGTACATGAGGAGAGAAAGTGTAATCCTTGTATTTGCTTTTTGATTGGTTGTTCATTGTTTGTTTTGTGGGCAGCTGCTAATAGGATGTCAAGTACCTCAAGTACCTCAAATGCTCTTCAACTGTTGAATCTATCAGAGAATGTACTTTTTTGAAGGATGTTTATATACGTCAAATATTTTTTTACATAGTACATTTGTATTGCTTGAGAGTGAGGTGTAGTTTTAGGAGATGTAGGGTGTGCTATATCTGGGCATATGTATTGTTTAATTGGATATTTGAAACATGAAGACCGTTTCAGAAGGAGAGGAATTTCATTGTCCAGAATACTGTGGAGAATTTGAGAAATTTGAGATTTGGGTTCATAGTGATGTTGACGACATAGGTGATGTGTTGTCAAAGCATTGGCTTACAATGTTTTTTTGGTTCTACAATATTATTTCAGAGGCAGTGTTTGAAATTGGAGGTTTATTCTGAAATTGTGGAGAAATATTTTTGACCGGGAGTAGTTTTTTTTTCTCTTTAGGTGAAATAAATAATCATCTTGTCACGATCCCGGGAGGCTGGCACCTATGGAAACAGTGGAGGCGCAGCTTCCATTGATTCTTGCATTATGTCCCTCACCGTGTTTCCTAGGCAGTCTAGTTGTTTCTCAACATGGTCGCTTCCGGGAGGTTTTTATGCCACCTCCTCCCGGCGGTTGGTGCATTGCAACTCTTTGTGCTTTCTCCTTTGGGGTTGCATACGCTTATTTTTTCTCTTGTGCAGTGCTCTGCTGCTTTCTTTGGGTCCTCTGTCCTTGCTGCCTAGTTGTTTGCCTGCTTTCTGCCTTCTGCCGCGGTGCCTTCTCTCACCCTCTCTTCTGCCTTCTGTGGCGGTTGCCTCAGATCGTAGTCTCTCTCTCTCTCTCTCTCTCTCTCTCTCTCTCTCTTCCGGTTCTCTCCGTTTCTTTGTCTCTGGTTGCTCTATCTATCTTTTCCACAATCTATCTTCGCTCTGCCTCCTCTACATCTCGTTTTGTCTTCAGGTCTCACCATGAACATGCTCTCTGCTGTTCCTCTCCTGTCCTTTCAACCGGTCGCTGCTCTCACCAGTGGCTTATCAGTTTCATTCATTCAACGGTTGCCCTTGGTCACTGTGTTCACCTCTCCTGTACACTATTTGGGTTACAGCCATCCTATTCAGAACATCCTGCCTACCAGTTTAGCTTCCCTCCTATTGCTTCTTACCAGACCTGGATCCGCGGATCCTGCCAGGAGCTCTTCTACAAGAAAGGCATTTCAACACAGAACATACCATCACAGCTGGATCCCGGAACTACAAAGGTTTTTTTGTGCTTGGAGGCTTTTTCCCCTGATTCTCGGCTGCCCCGGAAGTGAGGTCACTGGCCTGCTGACATCTCACAGCCACAGTGGCTTCCTTTGGTTTTAGGCCATATCTGCATAAAAAAAGGACTATCGGACAAGGTGAAGGAAGAAGATTCGGTCTCTGGAGGCAAGCTCTTCAGGTGAGGAGGAAAAGGGAGATTTTGAGACAGATTCTGTTGACTCTGAGCAAGATCGCTCTGACACGTCTAAAGAAAGAGCACAGATAAATGTTACAAGATTAGTTTTATTGTAATAGAGGTGAAGACTATTTCACTGATAAAAATATATTTTCTGGTTATGTATGCGTTCAACCCAAAGGCTCTTTTAAGAGCCACCTAGAGAACATTTTAAGTATATTGGAAAAGGAAAATACACTTGATGCCTTTTTTTAAATAGCCGCGGTTACGGCAGAAGTTGATGAAACGTTGTGCCCTGTCAGAGGGTTTATAGCCACAGGTACCCCTAAGCAAATGGGACATCATGTATTTTTGGCAGGTGCAGCCATGGCTATAGATATCGCCTTACCCGCCGGGAATGCAATACCAATTCTTGTGCATTTATCATGATTTTTCACTGATTTTACCCTACACAATTCTACATGTGTTTTTGATTCTATGATCTCATGTGTACCTTTTTGGTGTTTGAATTGTCACACTTTGTTAATATGTCTTTTTGAATCTTGAAAAAGTGCTACGGGTAGCCGCGGCTACTGGCGTTAGACCCGATCCACAGGTTTCTATGCTCCAATTGGACATTTTACTTTGTGGCAGGCTTTGATTGCTGCAGGTATGAACATGTTGGTTGCACCCAACGTTATAGCTGTTTGTATTTTGGTGCAGTGATCATATTATTTTATGGAATTTTTAGTACATATTTTGTGTTTGGATGTTCTCGCCTCAAGACATGTGTAGTTTAAATTTGAAACATTTGCCATATGTATTTTTCAGTGCATTTTAAAAATGGACATGTACGTGCCGCTGTGGGAGTGTCCTCTTGGTTATAGCCGCGGTTATGTAATGTGACACATTTTTTTTTTTTTTTTAATTTGATTGTGTTTCTACATTTTCTACAAAGTATTCTTTAGAATAATTGTTTTGGGTTCAATGACTGTTATAGGTTATAATAAAAATATGTTGGCCATTTTACTTGTTTTCCTTGTACAGTCCTCTTGTTGTGCTATTCATTTCTGAAATCTATGACAATGACCTTTTTGTGAACTTTTGACATTCTGATTCCAGAACCCAGAGTGTGCACATGTTCTATGTTTGGCTATTGTGAAGATCTATTCTTTATTTGGAGCATCTGAAGGTGAGTGATTGTGTGTTTTTCTATATTTCATGTAAAGTATGAATTTTTGTTCATATAAGATAGATTAAGTCTGTTTAGGTTTCTGATTAGGTCAATTGTATAAGTATAATTTGGAAAGTAAGGTTTTCAATGTTAATGTCAGTGTTTTCAGGAGAGTGATCAACTAGTAGTATATGTGATGCTATGGGTATGTGTGGGAAAACATTTTTCCAATTAAAAGTTGTTTCTCACTGATATTGGAAGCTGTAAAATGAAATGGGGTGCTTAAGAAACCTGAGTGTCAACCAAACAGCATAACTTTACTCTTCACAAATATTGCAGCTGTGTATGCCTTTTGTAGTTAAATATCAAGTTGTTTCATGTGACCCTATATTTGTGACCTTCTACTGTGTTAGATTTGTGGAAGTATTTGAATGTGGCTTAATATCTGAGAAGTCTTATGAGGCAGTGCACCTGATGAATGCTAACTTGGTTTTGATGTTTGCCAATGTTCATCTGCTTATTTGTGGAGATTTCTGGATTCTGCAAGCTTACAGGGAACATTAATTTCAACTGGTATGTGTGCAGTGAACATTTTGTCTCTTGAGAAGTGGTTTGGGAATTCTATTCTGAAGTTATGGCTAGAGTATGTGAGGTATTAGTTGTTTGGCATTCAAGCCAAATGCACTAGGTATATTGGGCCTCATTACAAGCATAGCAGTCTGGGAACTACGGTACCGGTAAGCATGCCGGTATCGTAGTTCCCGGACCGCCATACTACGGGCTGTGCTCGCGGGTGCCTGACAGCCCTCCAGGTTTTTCCTGCCTGGCGGGCTGACCGGCACCCACAAGCCCAGCACGTCAAATGCACCGGCACAACTCTGCATGTGTTGGTGCATCTGATGTCCCCATTCACATTTAGCCCTATGGGGATGAAAGGGGATGGGGAGTCTCATGTTACCGGCACCCGCAAATGGGTGCCCATTCACGGGTGCTGGAAAAAATGCATCTGCGCTGCAGCTGTGCCATTTTTAGTAAGATATAGATATAGAGTTGTTTCAGCCAAAGTGGCATTTCAGCAGAGCTTTACTTTAATGGAGATATAATGGGTGGAGCAACTGATTGGCAGTGAATTACCATACAGCTCTCCTCCCTCATCACATTCCTCATGAATTGAGGACACACCAGAGATGAATGAATGGTAGGTTCATACATCAATCCAAAGATATGTAACAGGTTATCACTGTCTAGTGAGGGAATGCCTTTTGGCCAGTAGGCTGATATACCTCTTATAGATTAGCCTTATATAATTGGAGAATGTGTATACAGGATTGCATGTAGTATAAGAACATGAGCAAAGTAGATTTCAATGAATGGTAACTGAGCTGTTCAGTTTGTGATGTATTTGTGGTTCGTACAGTACACTTTCAAGATGCAAAGCCTGAATGAAACTTGAGCTAATTGTATAGATCATAGTGACCATTTCTTTTACAGCCTTAGAATTCATGATAAGGGATGCAAACATGAAGTGAAAAACACGCAGCAACTATGGAACTTACCAAGTCATACCTATAACAAAAGAAGCAAGGACATTTGATATGGGAAATTGATTTTTCTCATACATAACTATAGTATAACATGTACTACTGTTTGGACCCTCTTAAAAAAACACTGATATAATAGCTGTAAAACTATACTTTCCAAGTAATACCTATACATTGTATTAAATTACAAATCTAAATATACTGCATACATAAAAGTACACAATCACTGTCCTTCACTAGCTTAATTTATTTCTTTACAGCTTTTTTCTAAGATGCCATAAAGGAAGACACAACAACATGCCAGAAGGAAGAATGGTGTGCATGGAAGTAAAGTTGTACAATATAATATTTAAAAGTAGTGTTATCACATCTGTAGATACAAATACTGCAGATAATACAACAATAAATGTTTTCGATGATACTTTCAAAAATCTGCAATTTCAAATAGGAGATGTGCCAACAGAACAAAGTAATGGAACCCAGAATGTTTTTAGTGAAAGTAATTAACAATTAACAAAGATTCATATGAAAAGAACATTGTTCATTTTCGTATTGAATTAACTTAAGAAATTACTTAAGGTGTCTACACCATTCCATAGAAATATAGAAACAGTTCATTTACTTACACGTGATAACTTTCTTTTTGTACGTGTTTGGTGGTGAGTGGAAACATACTTCTCATACAGAAAGATTTTTTAAATGAGTAAATTTACATTCAAGGAAAGAATGTGCCCCTTGCTTTTAATGAGAGTGGACATACAATGAAGTCCAACATGGTGTGATTTCTTTAAAAAAAAAGAATACATCTTATTGTCTGATAATACAGAAATTGAAAGTTTAGGTCAGTCTAGAATAAAACTTAAAAAGAAATGTGAGGTATGGACTTTCAATTATTTGTGCAATATTGATACGTTTTCTTGTAAAGTCTTAAAGAGATTTAGGTAAGTTTTGCGCACAAATAATAATGTTGAAAGACATATCAAGATGCTACAATGAATAGATGACTGTAGTTTGTGAAAAAACATGACTTCTGTGTCCTTCTCTAGCTTGTCTTGATAAAAGTAGATGTAAGAGTCAGTTTCAACATATATGGAGGCTGGCTGCAAATCATACTAAAATGAGATAACTTTTAGTTAAACCATATGAGTGCAACACACCAGGTATGTCTCTTGCATTTTTAAATCAAAGACTTCTGACTGGAACTATAGAAAATTAGGTTTCTACAGTGTGAATGATAAATACCCTACATTTAAAGAGTATGGGTATGTGGATAAAACATTTACAGGAAGTGGGAATGATGATGCTATGCTTTCAAAGAATCTGATTTTTATTTTAAAAAGTATTGGAATGTTTGATCTGTCTTGTCCTGAAAGTGCTGACATTGTTCGCGTATCTTGTCGACACATATTTTACAAGTCTCAAGTGCAACTAGTGTACATTGAGGTTATAATTACACACAGTCTAGAAAATGTTTGGAAATAATGTTATCTGTATTTGTTTGTGGAACAATTTTACATTAATGAGGCACCAGATGTTTGTAAACAACGAGGGCCTGATTCACAGAAGCATTTCATAATGGTGAAATCCCATAGGAAAACTCTCTTTGAATCAGGCCCTTTGTAGAGTTTTAAAATAAAACAAGTATTCCTCCAAGAAGTCTCTTGAACAAAATGGCAGTGCCTGATATTCCTGTTGTGCTTAAAAAATGTAACATGTTTGAGATGATTGCATTAACTGTTCATCCTTTGCAAGTTATTGTTAGATTGCAAACAAGGATGTCAAACCTGCCTAAAAAATCCTTAGTGCAAGTGAAAGTTGTGTATTTACCTCTCAATTTGGATGAACATGTCAACACTCTTGGAGTGAAGCGTGACATTGCAGATTCTTTGTTTGTTTGAGTAAATTGTGTTGCCACTAAAGATAAGAACATTTGGCAACACCTTACATATATTGGAAAGGTGAAAAATGCATTGGTGTTTCTAGTGGAGCGCAATTATTTATACAAAGGCAGTCTGACTGTACGAGACTTGCCTATGCTTGATATTGGGCCAACAAACAAAAGCAGTGAAGGTCAGTTCCAATAACTATCTGTTGCAGAAGGGAATAGTTTGTATGAACATTACACTATTCATCCTCTACACTCACCTGATTTCATGGGTGACAGTTTAGAATTGTATCAAATGAAAGCAAAGAAAGGTGCACCTATCAGTTTTTGGGAAAACATGTTAGAAGCCTGTTGTTCCCCTATGCCTTTTCCTACGGGTACAGGAGGCAGATTGGAAAAATCAGAATGATCCAATCTCTTCTTTAGAATATAGTTGTACAAGAATGCATTCTGGAGATTCCTGATTCCACACTAATGTTGAATATATTGTTCACGTCTTGTATGAAAGCACATTTTCAATATTTTGATATGCTGTTGTTCATACGCTTCAGACCACAACTAGATTTTAACATCTTTCTGCATGTGCGATGCTGCAACAGGTGATAGAAAAACATTAGGTTTTAGAAGGTGAGCTTACCAATATTCTTGCTACAATGAGAGGACCTAAGGAATACTGGTATAAGAGACAATCTGAGGTTAGATATATGAGCAGAAACTTGGGCACTCCAACTTGCTTTATGACTTTAAGCTGCACTGAGTATGGTTGGGATGATCTTGCAGAGTGCATTTATGACAGTAATCCACAGAAATAAGACATAGAGCACATGACACCAGGAGAATTGTGTTCATGGACCCTGCAACCGTATCACAGTGCTGTCATCATAGATTTGTAGCCATGTTACACTTCATATGTAAAAGAGAAAATGGTCCATTAGGTACTGTGGAACATTTCTTTTGGTGGTACCATGCACTTAGTGCTCCAGATGAACATATGTTGTTGTGGATTAAAGATGCTCCTCAATTTGAGAAAGAAAGTGAAGGCTGTGTGATGGAGTTCATAGAAAAACATATTACTTGTTCCATTCCTGCTCAACATGTGAATGCTGATCTATGGAACAAAGTGTACAACATGTCAAAGGCACTCATGTGGAAAGTACTGTCAGAGAAAATGCAAAAGTAAAGAAAAGCACTACACTCAGTACAGATTTAGCTTTCCTAGGCCTGTGACACCAGTAGGTTGAGTGAATAGTTTGATGTCATATGTTTGACAAATCACCAAGAAATCACTATCATTAAATAAAATATAATGAATGGCAATTCGTTAATGATTATAATCCTGTCATTGAACAGCTTTGGAATGCAAATACTGATGTACAGTAAGTATATTGCTGATGATACAACTGCTGTTGCTGGTTATGTTACAGCATATATGACAATAGCTGAAAAGAGCAATTCAGCATAGTTATCAACAGATTCATCAACAGATACAATCTTAGTGTGAACTGTCTAAGCTTTGATCTGAAGAGGCTCTTACATAGAGTGTGGTAGCTACAAATCTGCAATTTTCTAACTAGTTTGCATATTTGTGGACGTAACATTGATGTACTTTGGTTAAGTCTTGACCAAGCTAGTACTAGAAATTGGTTACTGAAGCCTTTGAGTGAAATTTAGCAGTTAGCTGAAACAGTACCTGATAGTACAGAGATTCTGAAAACTAAATTGATTGATACATATTATCCAGATCGATCTGTAGAGTCGGACGTTTATAGTTTACATGAAGTAGAACAATGCTACTCATATCAAAATATTGAATTAAACAGTGACAGAGTACGGTTTAATGTACATGGCTGTACTGATTGTCTAGTGAGACATAAAAAGGCAATTCTCACTAACCAAATGAAACAGTCTTGCCAAACTCAGAGGAAAGGAAATTATTTCATTTTTGTGTTTTACAGTTGTCCTTGCCATGGCTTGCAGAGAGTGATTTGATTGGAAGTTTTGACACTTTTCAAGAAATATTTTTTTGTTAAAAAGAAATCTTAATTACACATCCCAGATACGACTTAATGGAGAAAGAACTATGTCAAGAAGAACTTATGGCACTGGAATTGTCAAAAGGGACTCCTAAGGGAGGTCAGGATTCTGCAGCAGGAAGTCAAAATCTGCTTAGTAGGCCAATTATTCAAACTGATGTTGAGCTTGCCATGGAAGACATTGAATGTGCAGTGCAACAAACTAAAGTTGCAGATGAAAATTATGAAGAAATAGTAAGCTTACCATAGAGCAAAAAGAAGTTTATAATACAATTGAAGATATGTGCTTAAATGATTTACAGCATGACAAGCATGAATGTTCTTGTGTCCAATACAAAACTGTGTTGTTGTATGTTAGTGGACAAGCAGGAACAGGTAAATCACTTTTAATTAATGCAATAAGAGCTATAATCCAAAATGTAACAGAATGTTCTTTGCCATGTATTGTAACTGCTCCAACAAGTTTAGCAGCATTCAATGTAGGAGGTGTTACTTTACATCAACTGTTGATGCTACCAGTGGAGCATGATAACAAACTAGAGTATCAAAAACCTGTATCAATTGCAGCGCAAGAAGTAGGAAAAGTTCTTAGAAAATTAAGTGAGCATGGTGTATAACTTGATACTAGCTTTCATTCTCTTGCAAATGTGAGAGGTTTTTAAGACTGACTACAACATTTTGTTTGAAGGTAAGCATGTGCTTGTTTTTGGAGGCTTGTTACAATTAACTCTCCTGTGAGAGGGTCAACCAGTTTTCAAAATGCTGCAATCTAAGGATGGTCAAGAATCTACAGGAAATATTGGTAATTTTAACCTTTGAAATTGTTTCAAATTCCATGAACTTATCATTAATATGAGGCAATATGCAGACTTAACGTGTATGCAGAAATGCTTATAAAGATTCATATAGGTGTTCTTGAGGAGAATGTGAAAGCAGTCTTAAAGGAAACATTAGTTTAGTTTCTAACATGTTTCATACAGATAACATGTTGAACTCAGCAATGCTACTGTAAGAGCAGCAAATTATTGTGGGCCTGCAATCCTGTGTTATTTTTAATGGTAATGTTATGTCATTAGAATTGGATAAGAGAGCAAAAGCTTGATTAGTTCAACCAGAGAGTTACATTTCTCAAGCAGCAGGACTATTAGTAGTTTTGAAACTTTGTATCAATGCACAAGTAATGTTAAAGAGGAACTTGAATGTAGGAATTAGTCTAGACAGTGGAGCGATGGGAAGAGTGATTGCATTTCACACTTTACCTCACATTACCAATATTGAACATGTTGGAGTAAAGTTTGATTGTGTAAATAATCTCCTTTGCAAGGTTCATGCTTTTTAAGGATACCTTTGTGAAAAGAGTACAATTTCCATTGTGCTCCGCATGTTCAATTACTTTTCCGAAATCACAAAGTTTGACTTTAGAAGCAGCACTTACTGACATTGGTCATACAGTGCTTAAAGAAGGAATGTCATACGTTGCTCTGTCACATGTGGAAAATATTGAAGGTGTATTATTAATAAACTTTGACGAAAGAAAAGTGGCAGCTGATATTTCTAGTATTGAAGAATATAATAGGTTATCTTTACTGTATGCTCTGCACCTGCACCTTATACCTGTACCTGCTAAGCACGTGGCCAGGAAACATAAAAGGTCAGTGAAACTACCTTTTAAAAAAAGCAACAGAGTCTTACAGAGCTTGAGGGTTGCTTAACTATGACATACTCTTGTTGCAGATTTAGTAATGAAAAAGGCGTTGAATGCTATTCTAATGCAGCTTTGTGTATGTTGTTTCAAATGACACCATTGATGTAAGAAATAGCTAACATAGCAGGCAAGCAGCTATTTGTGGAACTTTCATTTCTTATCTGTAGATGAAAAACCGCACTGTACACATTCAGCAATGCAAATCCGAAATGTAATAGCTGTTGCAAGTGGCAATCAACAATTCTCTGAAAATACACAGGAAGATAGTCAACAATATATAATGACTGTCTTTGATGTATTAATGCACAAACGTTTTAGTGTAGGTAGGTGTGTAGGAATTAGTTATGAGTGGAATCATTTGTGTCCACAATATAAGAAAGATTACACTACTCAAGATATTTCAGAAAGAAGTGTATATGTTCCTATCCCTGATCAGAACATTTTTAATTTTTCAGATCTCCTAACTTAAGCATTCCTTGACATGCAATGCAGTGACTGTTTTAATTTACAATCAACAATGCAACATCTAGTATTGATTATGTTTCAAAGATACATTGTAGATGATAGGAAAATTAACACACCAGTAATGAATTTTGTAAATAGTCTAGTTTCTATTAGTAAGAAAACTTATAAGACGTGTGCAATAATTGTTCATGAGTGGCATCCATTCCCTGTAGACATTTCACAAGATGGGTGCAGACATATGATGTGTACATTTTGAAATGCCATTATTAACTTCTCGTGTGTGTATGTGGCCAAACAAAAGATGCACACAAGTTTACCTGAAGTATGGAAAATACATGTGTTAGGTTATTAGTGTAGCTTTTGCTAAGTGTTAATATTTTACACACACACACACTTTTTATTGTCTACCTATTATTTGAACTATTGGAATGACTATACTTTAAAACAATGTATACTCAATTAATGTTACAATTTTGGCATGTCTTGATTTATTTATTTGTAAAACTGAAGACATAGCTAGGTTATATGTCTTGGTTTCCTGGTTAGGTTGCATACATTCATCTGCAAATGTGTAATCATTTAATATTAAATAATGTTTGTACAGTATTGTAACATATCTTTATTGTAGTGGGGTGGAATGCCTTTATAGGTGCACAAACTATTGACATTGTGGGATATTCTATTTAGAATTTGCTGATGCAAAACCAAGTTCATAGTTACTTAAATGGTTAGTGTAGTTGAGGTAATCATACAGTATTTATGTCTTCTATACTACACTCTAGATAACCCTTCTCTTTGAAAGTGTTATTATTTTTTTTCACAAAATGTTTATTGTATACAAATGTTCAGATTTGTATTTAACCTGTTATATAGATCTACTTGTAGAAAGTGAGATAGTATATAATGTATTTTGAAAGTCAAGTTTTTCAGCCTTTGTCAGCTTGTATTCCTCTCCTAGAGCGAATCCTTTGTGCTGCTTTGAAGTAGGGTTCCAGGGCCTGCACTTAGAGTACCTATATTGCGGCTGAGACAATATGAAACCAAATTTGTAATTATTGTAGTTGGTACTCTTATAATGTGTGATCCCCAGAAAAAATACAATCAATTTTCCAATATGATTTAATTTGTTTATTTTGTGTGTTACCAGTTTCTTCATGTATTTGATTCATACATTTAGGTATTGCACTGTCCCTATTTCGTACTTTCATTGTGTATTGGATTCATACACATATATACAACTCCTTGTTGTCACTAGTTGAATGATCTCCCACTTTCAGTTTTTATTATTTCAGAATATATTTTTCTTGTGTTGGATATCTACACATATATACAATTCCATACTAGTTACACAATCTCCCAATACGTGTTTCCCCACAGCTTTAGCTGTGGTTCCTCAGGAGAGATTCCTTATTACTGTTTTCTTGATCTTGGTTGATATTAATGGTTGTGCTTTTCATTCAAAACAAAAACAAAGAGGTGATGGCTGGAAGGTTTAGACTGAATCTTAACCACTGGCATTGCTCTGGGCAACCTCCCAAACCATCGTTCTTTGCCTGCCAACCCATTACAGAAGGGGAAAACCATATGCAAATCAGGCTTGGTCCCACCCCGAAAGGGGCAGTCCAGCCCGAACTGCTAGGTCACATCCCTTCTGCACGAGACCACAAGCACCCCCAAACATGTTACGGCCTTGTTGGGCCTCATCAGTGAGGAGTAGCTTGGGTCTCTAGGCCCAGCAGGCACGGGACCCAAATCTGGGCATACCGTCCAACTCGGGGTGACAAAGCAAAAACAAAGAGGTGATGGCTGGAACGTTTAGACTGAATCTTAACCACTGGCGTTGCTCTGGGCAACCTTCCAGACCATCGTTCTTCGCCTGCCAAGCCATTACAGAAGGGGAAAAACCATATGGAAATCAGGCTTGGTCCCACCCCAAAAGGGGCAGTCCAGCCCGAACTGCTAGGTCACATCCCTTCTGCACGAGACCACGAGACCACGGAGGTGAGGGAGTGCAGGAGGTAGACACGGGGCATGAGCAGGGGGTGGGGGGAATGGGAGGGAGACACAGGGCATGAGCGGGGGAGGGGGGAGGGGAGGTAGACATGGGGCATGAGCAGGGGGTGGGGGGAACAGGAGGGAGACACGCGGCATAAGCGGAGGGTGGGGGGAAAAGGAGGGAGACATGGGGCATGAGCAGGGGGTGGGAGGTACAGGAGGGAGACACGGGGTATGAGCAGGGGGTGGGGGGAACAGGAGAAAGACACAGGGCATGAACGGGGGTGGAGGGATCAGTAGGGAGACACGGGGCATGAGCGGGGGATGGGGGTACAGGAGGGAGACACGGGGCATGAGCGGGGGGTGGGGGAACAGGAGGGAGACACGGGGCATGAGCGGGGGTGGGGTGGAACAGGAGAGAAACACGGGGCATGAGCGGGGTGGGGGGAACAGGAGGGAGACACAGGGCATGAGCAGAGGGTGGGGAGAACAGGAGGAAGACACAGGGCATGAGCGGGTGGTGGGGGGAACAGTAGGGAGACACGGGGCATGAGCGGGGGCTGGGGGGTACAGGAGGGAGACACGGGGCATGAGCGGGGGGTGGGGGAACAGGAGGGAGGACACGGGGCATGAGCGGGGGTGGAACAGGAGATAGACACGGGGCATGAGCAGGGGGAACAGGAGGGAGACACGGGGCATGAGCGGGGGTGGGGAACAGTAGGGAGACACAGGGCATGAGCGAGGGTGGGTGGGAACAGGAGGGAGACACGGGGCACGAGCGAGGGGTGGGGGGAACAGTAGGGAGACACGGGGCATGAGCGGGGGTTGGGTGGAACTGAAGGGAGACACGGGACATGAGCCAGGGGTGGGGGGAACAGTAGGGAGACACGGGGCACGAGCAGGGGGTGGGGTGGAACAGGAGAGAGACACAGGGCATGAGCGGGGATGGGGGGAACAGGAGGGAGACATGGGGCATTAGCAGGGGGTGGGGGAGTACAGGAGGTAGACACGGGGCATGAGCGGGGGTGGGGGGCACGGGAGGGAGACACGGGGCATGAGCGGGGGGAGGGGGCCGGGGAGGTAGACATGGGGCATGAGCAGGGGGTGGGGGGAATAGGAGGGAGACACGCGGCATGAGCGGAGGGTGGGGGGAACAGGAGGGAGACATGGGGCATGAGCAGGGGGTGGGAGGTACAGGTGGGAGACACGGGGCATGAGCGGGGGCTGGGGGGTACAGGAGGCAGACACAGGGCATGAGCGCTGGGTGGGGGGAACAGTAGGGAGGCACAGGGCATGAGCGGGGGTGGGTGGGAACAGGAGGGAGTCACGGGGCACAAGCAAGGGGTGGGGGAACAGTAGGGAGTCACAGGGCATGAACGGGGGTTGGGTGGACCTGGAGGGAGACACGGGACATGAGCGGGGGGTGGGGGAACAGTAGGGAGACACGGGGCATGAGCGGGGGCAGGGGAACATGAGGGAGACACGGGGCATGAGGAGGCGGTGGGGAGAGTAGGAGGGAGACACGGGGCCCCTCTACCATGCACGCTCCTCGGACAGCTTACACCACTTTCACCTGAGCGGTTGATGGTGCCGGTGCCTGCCGTCCCTCCCCCTCTGGGTCCGTCCTGCTGTTGCATCTTACAGTGCAGGTGGCAGATCCCACTCCTCAGCCCTCCGCAGGCCACCGTGTGGCAATGGCGTGTCTCCTGGCAGTCTGCAGCAGCCCGGGATGGGTTGTATGCAGGGTCTCTGTTGCCTCTCAATACGAACGATAAACTAAGATGGCGGACATCTCTGAAAATACGGCGCACTGCACGCTTCACTGCAGCCAATGGGATAGTGCGTCTCATGTCTGCGGACTTAATGCAAGCTGCTTGCCCAATCCCTGTCCTGTCCGCGGAGCGAACAGGAAAGTGTGTCCGCAAAGCGGACATAGATATCACAAATTTTTTTCACTTACATTTTTGTCATTTTAAAAAAAACTACTGGACGGATTTACACCAAAAAAAAAGCATGATTTTGGGACCAAGCTGCCGCTGTAAATCCGGTGTAAATCCGTCCAGCGGTTTGGGCTGTAGCCGCAAGCAAAGTTTTTTCCCATTATGTCTATAGGAAAAAAAGAAGTTTTGGGACCCCCCATATAACTTTGCCCGCCTTGAACCAAACCTCACCAATCTTTGCAAAAAAAATCAGAGTGGGCTTTATACTTTTTTTGCAAAGTTTGGTGAGGATTCGTCCAGGGGGAACGAAGTTATAAGCTGCCCAAAAAGTGTTCTTCCTATGGAAACAGCAACTTAACCATAACTACATGGCCATGTAATATATATATATATTTCTATATATATTCAGTAAAACAACTTTGTTAAAGGGACGTTATGGTTCAAAGTAAAACCGAAAAACCCCGGAAATTCGCCAGTTATGGTAAGTTAAACAACCATAACTCGTGCCACCACTGTGCACTGCTAAGACTAAAACCCAGGACATAAAAGATGACATCACAAATGTCAATGATGACATCACTGATGACATCACATGTCTGGCTCCCCCTTCATTCCTTTACTGACATATCTAGGGCACATGGTTTTCTTCAGTTGCAGGCAGGAAATAACAATTGAAAAAGTACTATATTTATAGAGTTATCCCTCAAGTATTATTATATTGTGTCCTAATTCATTTCTTGTTTTTTTTTTAAAAAGCAGTTGAGGTGTCCGCAAACAGCGCGGGTGTCCGGAATGTCTGTGAAGAAACAAAAATAGAGGTGTCCTAAGAACACTATACCTGTCCGTACTGTTCGCTAGCAAGTTGAAACTGTTATTAGAACACACGAGATGTCCGGGATATCCGCAATTAACCAAAATGGACATGTTCTAAGAACATTATGCCTGTCTGTAATGTTCGCAAACAAGTCCAAACTGTTCTAAGAACACATTCGGTGTCCGAGGGGTCCGTAATCAAACTAACACATGCGGTGTCCTGAAAAGTTTGTAAATAAACAAAATGGGGGTGTCCTGAGGATGCTAGACCTGTCCGTGCTGTTCGTAGGCAGTTTGAAACTGTTCTAAGAACACATCAGGTGTTCTGGGATGTTCGTAAATAAACAAAATGGGGGTGTCTAAGGACACTATGTCTCTCTGTATCATTCGCAGGCGAGTTGAAACTGTTCTAAAAACACAGGCAATATCCTGAAATGTTCGTAAATAATCAAAATGGGGGTGTCCTGAGGACTCTGTCCGTATTGTTTGCAGGCGAGTTGAAACTGTTCTAAGAACACAGGCAATATCCTGAAATGTTCGTAAATAATCAAAATGGGGGTGTCCTGAGGACGCTGTCCGTATTGTTCGCAAGAGATTTGAAACTATTCTAAGAACACACGCGGTGTCCTGACATGTTCGTAAATAAACAAAATGGGCGTGTCCTCGGGACGCTATGCCTGTCCGTATTGTTCGCAAAAACGCCTGTTCGTAACTGTTCGTTTTGCTTGTGTTGCACTTTTAATTAGTTTTGGGACCCAAACAGTGTGCGTAAAACACCAACGCGCATGCGCAAAACAGTTCCCGTGCATTTGGTGTCCTGCGGACACCGCTTCCCTTCGTGGACAGGTTTGCGAAGCTATCATGTGACCGCGCCCATGCTGAGCATGTGTTCCGACTGCGGACAGTGTTCATGTCCCTGAACAATTTAAAACTACCTTTTCAGGCAATCCACAATTTTTTTCAATAATAAATCCCCATAGCACAAGTCCCAGACAGTAATCCTGGCTTTCTACATACTTTTTGGGACTTTTTGAACCTTTTTTTGGTGTTCGATCTGTCCGCGGACAGCATGCGTGTCCGCAAATTGTGCACAAGCACAACTATAAATGGCCACACCCCAGAGCTCATCCTCATTGTGTTTCTTGCTATCTTACAGTACACAGTGCATTTCTGATGCCAATTTTCCAGATTTATTTCTGAAACCTGATGGCATCCCTGGCTGCACTACTGCCACCTGGTGCTACATCTGCCTCAGCACCACCCCCACCCCTTCCACCGCCACCACCTCCCCAAGGGCTTGAAGAGGGGAACAGGATGAAGTGGAGTATGAAGAGGATGACGAGAATGAGGTAGTGGAAGTCCCTACTACCATCACTCGCCGTGAGTCTTGGGTGTAGCGGTTATTTCATGGGGCCTCATGACACGGATGGTGCCGGTAATCCCTTAGCGCCATACTATGAGGTCCCTCAGCGGGTCCCTTCCTTAACGTCTGGCCAGACCACACGTTAAGGAAGGGACCCGCTGAGGGACTTCAGTGCAAATAACGGTACCGCTAATAGTGGTACCGTTATTTGCTCCATCCCCATTCTCATTGAGCCCTATGGGGGCTCAAATGGGAATGGGGAAGGGCCTTGGTGAATGGGAAATTACTGCCCCGCCAACCTTGGATTGGGGTGGTAATTCACCCATTCACCAAGGCGGACTCGGTAAAATACCGGCGGCAACCATGGCTCTAATAGCGCCATGGTTACCACCGTCCATGTAATGAGGCCCACGGTTATGTACCTAAGGCGCGTGCGAACCAAGTCACCTGCAACCAGTGCAAAATGGTACTGAGTTGCGGGAGGCCTGGTTCGTACGGCTTTGGTACGACTACAATGAAGCAACACCTAAAGTCGTTCCATGCAGGGGCCATTCGCAAGGTTGTACCTTACGAGGAGCGTAGTAGGTTGACTTCCTCTACTACATCCTCTGTTTCTGATCCTGTCACCACAAGGAACACTCCTGTGGGACAGCGTATTCCTCCAGCGTCCTCACAGGCCATTCACAATGCTGATGACCCTTATGTTTCAAGGGTCACAGTTGTGTGTATGTACTGTGATGCAGTACTCTGCAGGGGGGAGAGACTTCGAAGTGCTTTTGAGACTCTGGTCTCAGAGCACGAGAAGACCTGCTCACTACCTAAGTAAGGCCCACTCTACATCTTCCTCTCTCCACCTGCCCTTTCTTATCCCTGTGGTTGGTTTGCCCCCCTTATCCTCTGTTTCCCTCCTCTCCTAGTGTGTCGTGTGTAAAAAACCAAACATTTTTTTTTTTTAAAAGGCTCTTTTCAGAACCACCTTTCACAGTTTAAAAATAGAAGTGAAAATAAATGAAGCAGGGCTTTGTATATTTTTTAGAAGTCTGCGGACATTCCGCGAACATCTAAAATTTTGGGGTGCTGCCCTATCATAACCATTTTAGTTTTGTCTGGGAGGAAGTGGTGGCTCTGACAAGAACCTTTTGGTTGTGTTTGTTTGTGTTTGAAAATCTTGAAATGCTCAAAACCTACTACAAAATGGATGCTGTAATTCCAAAAAAGGCTGCAATGCAGTTTGTACATTTCTCAGAAAAATATGATTGCCAGCATAAGTAAGATGGACTCCATCTCTGCGAAAAATGTATGTGCTACGAAACATAATATTTTCATTGTGAAAAGAGGACATGCCAACATCTCTTAAAAAGGCACAAACAGCCTTATTGACATTGCGCCTTGCTTTCTCCATTTGTGGACCAAATGAAGAAGAACGCAGCCACATTTGTCTCTGCGCAATCCGAGAAAGAATTACTTGAGAATTTGGAAACATGTCCATGACCTTCGCAAGTCCTTCTTTCATTGCAAATTGCAAAGAAATTCCATACACATGTCCTAAACTGTTCCCTCCACAATGAATTACAATTATGTCTGGATGATGCTCTGTCTCCAAAGTAGCACAGAGAGGTAGCAAGTCCAACTACTTCTTCCACATACTCCATGCCAGTGCACTTCCACATGTGGGAATCCAAGATCTGAAGTTACTCCACAGCTTTCTGCATGCACCTTCAACCAATGTATACACGAGTCTTCCAAAATCCAAATAATCTGTTTTCTGAAACACACAGCCCTAGCTATCTGTTCTTCTCTCAGGAAAAAGAGTATCTGACAAACTCTCTCCTGGCACAACACACCCACTAAATTGTACGACCAATCCCTTCTCTGCTCATTCTCATTTGCATACCTCCCACCCCAAAATCCCGGATGTAACACGTGATGTCCGCAAACTACCACCATGTCTGCGTACATATCGTAACATAGACAGTCCTACCATTTCCATTCCACTATCTGTGCCATTCCCTCATTGGATATAGCTAAGCTGTCACACGACCATCCACCAATCACATCCAAAACCTCAACATCTAACTCCATCATCATAGATCAGCACTTCAAATGTACTGTTAATCACTCTGAGTACAAGTGTCATATCATTGGAAAGCACCTTCTACAGGAAATACTGTACAAGTCTCCAAGATTTCTACTTGCAGCTGCATGCATATCCATATGCATGAACACAAACTACAGGTATGCATATTTTCTGTATAGTACATGTACAATTCTTATACATTCATATAAACAGATTAACTGACTTTTAGCTTCTATAACCTATAAAATGAACTTACTGTCGTTTTTCCCATCTGCTTTAATCAACTGTCACTTCCAAACCTATCTGCTATTTAATTTCTTTTTACACACACATTTGCAAAGCATGTTGAACTAACATACTTAAAGTAAAATATAAAGAATTTGCATAGTCAAACAAAATTGCATGCACACACTATGTTCAAATATCAAACAACAATACTTGTACAAAAACATAAAAATCAATGGGGGTCATTACGACCCAGGTGTTAAGGGGTTAACGGCGCAGTAAAAGGTTAACCCCTTAATGCCTTGCTACTCTCTGGACCAGCCGTTAAGGTAGGGACCCGCAAAGGGACCTTGAAGGTAATTACGCTACCGCAATTTACAGTACCGTAATTACCGCCTTCCCCTTTCCCATTGAGCCCCACGGGGCAAAAATGGAAATGGGGAAGGGCCAATGGTAAATGGGGAATTACCGCCCCACCAACCTTGGAATGGGGTGGTAATTCCCCATTTCACCATGGCGGAATCAGTAAGTTACCGGCGTTAACCGTGCCGCTAATAGCGCCATTGGTTAACGCCGGAGTTGTAATGAGGGTCAATGTCTAAATTAACATCAGTGCTATATACAAACAAAATTACTAATTTGTTTCCTTTACAATTGCAGTGAAGACCACTCTCCTGAAAAGCAGCAGCAGAATTTGAAGTACAAACAGCAATTAAGAAGAAACCTGCACATTCCACAAAAAAAAAGTAAGTTAAATACCACCATGATATTTGTACTATTCCTCAAACATACTGTATGGTTAATTCATGCTATTTGTGCGCCTCAAAACAGAGATTGTGCACCATTCTGTCAACAAATCCCCATTTGTTAAACAGAGATTTACAGGCAGAATGGCACACAAATTCCCATTTTTCGGCGCACAAATGACACAACTCAGCCCCTAGAATTTTGATATTATAGAACAAACAACTGTTTTTATTATATACCATTAGATTTACTATTTGTGCTTCTCCTCACCACTAGCTTACTTTCTACTGTCATCTGAACCCCAGTTTAGTAGCACATAAATTCAAGAATACCCATCCCAACTAGTTGTAGTTGCCCAATGCACAATCACACACCATCACATACATCTTTATCATCATACTCAGACACTCATGCACACAGCACACATACATTGCAGAACACCCCAACCCATACCTTCTTTATTTTTTTCAACAGACCATAATGCCTACCAAAAATCAAGTCCGTAGAAAACAACACAAAAGTAGAGCAAATGAAAATAGAAGTGTCCAAAATAAGCATCCATCTCTAGCAGAATTTGTAAAAAAAAGTTCAAACAAAACAGCTAATACAGTCATTCGGCAAAACAAAGCAAACTTCAAGTACAGAAACTCTTCTATCAAAATGTAAAACGAAACAGAAAACAATAAACAAGAATTCAGCTACCACTACTGATAAAACTGCACCTATAAATCTTGATATAGTGTCAAGTAAGCATACCAAAAAAAGTATTTTAGCAAAAATGTTCCGTCACAGAGTCCTTCAAAATCTTATAAAAACAGGAGAGAAATCATGCACAACCCTTAAAACCTACCGTAGGAAATTAATCATAGAAGCTTTGATAGACAGTGCAATCCTTCTAAAAAAGAAAGTTATTTATTTTAGTGTTAAACAAAATGAAACCACTAACAAAACTAATGACTAAATTACAAAAAAGACTTCTCAATAAACTAAATATCAACAAAAATAACTTCTTAAATATCTGTGGAGGTGAGTGGAGTCACACTACAAACACAGAACCAGTATGAAAAAGTTAATAATACCATAATGGAACAAGAAATACTGCTTACAAAAATATCCCCAGAAAACTTATAATTACCTCTCCAATCAACTGAATCAGAACGTCTACTATACAAATGGCCATGCACGACAATGTGTAACATTCCCAAAAAATCTTTCAAGTCTTTACACCAATTCCTCAATCAGTATGTGAAAGGCAAAGACAAAATCAAAATTAAACTACTGGAAAATATGGATACCTGTCCAGTGTGCAAGTTCACAGAAATACAAGGACATTCATTGGCCTGCATTTCAGGACCTACTTGCAAAACCACCTTCCATCATATCAAAATGATATCAACACATCATTCAACTATAAGAAATCTAGTCGTCTATAAACTGTACTATGCTAAAAGTCCTGCTTCAGCACTGGCCAATTTAAATAACACTCTTCTACATGGTACAGCAAAAGACCTACTTGAAGAAATCGACTATATCCAGAAAGAATATTTTGGAAGTGAAAGCCACTTACAGAATGAAATAGCTTTAACACAAATTAGCTACAATTCTATGCATGGCAACCTTCTACTACACATATACAAAAAAGAAATACTGAAATTTAAAAGTACATCTGCTGAAGTACCAAACTATGTGTGTGTATGTTGACGCAGAACTTTTTATAAAAATAACAAAAAAACTGTAGACCTAACATACAAAATAGAAGACATGGGCCTCATTAGGACCCTGTTGCTAAGTGTTTAATGGTGCCATAAAAGGCTGCAGCGCCGTTAAACACTTAGCGCCTTACTATGGGGTCCCTTTGCAGGACCCGACCTGAACGGCTGGTCTAGACCAGCCGTTAAAGTAGGGACCCGCAAAGGGACCCTGGTGCTAAGTACGGTACCACAATTTGCGGTACCGTCCTTAGCGCCTTCCCCATTCCCATAGAGCACTATGGGGCAAGAATGGGGAAGGGCCATGGTTCAATGGGGAATTACCACCCCGCCAACCTTGGAATGGGGTGGTAATTCCCCATTGAACCATGGCGGACCCGTTACAACACCAGCACCAACCATGGTGCTAATAGCGCCATGATTTAGCGCCGGTGTTGTAATGAGGGCCACTGAAGATTCTAAATGGTTTGAATTAGCTCTCTACCTTATAGCAGAAAACAAATACTAAATAACTGACCCCTTAATACTTTGCAGTTACTGCACTACAAAACTTGACAACAATCAAACTCCTTCACGTGCTATCACAAATAATTTGGAATAATTTCCACTACCAAAATCCCTACAACAACTCAATTTATATGAGAGCATCATAATTCAAACAGTGCACCCCTTTCAAGCAATAATACGCCTTCAACCAAAAACAGCAAAATGTCCTCCCTCTGAATTGGTGAAAGGCATTCGTGGAAAAGTAGTGTATTTACCATTAGATCTAAAACAAGATGTGCACACTCTGGGAGTGCAACGTCCAATGGAGCAATCTTTAATTATCTTAGTAAATGGTGTACCTACAAAACACAAAACAAATTGGCAACAACTGGTAGATTTACATAAAGTTAGACAAGCCTTGCAATATCTAAAAGACAATAATGAATACTACAAAGAAATTAATATTGAAGAAAACTTGAAGGAACCCACTGAAATAATTCAAGTGTCACCAGAAGCTGGTCAATTTGAGCTTCTAGATCCTGCTACAGTATCCAATACTTTAGACCATTATGCAATTCATCCATTGCACTCTAATGACACTGTAGAAGATGCACTAGAAACGTACCAAATGCGACTAACAAAAGGATCACCAATCAGCATATGGGAAAAAAGTATAGAAGCACATGCTTTTCCTCTACTCTTTCCTACTGGCAATGGAGGACGGTACGATGATAGACCTATTCAAATAACAGCATCAGAATAGCGCTCGTTACGGATGTATTCTGAAGATCCCAGACTTAGACAAAATGTGGAATACATATTCCACCTACTCTTTGAAAGTGAACTAGCAACTCTATGTTACAGAGTTGCACACACATTAAAATCAGGAACCCACTTTCAAAATATGTCAGCTACACAATTATTACAAAAAGTGCAACAAAAAGATGAGGTTTTACAATCAAGAATTACAAATCTATTAGCAAACATGCGTGGTACTAAAGAGTACTTGTTCCGACTTCAAGGAGATGTACGTTGTAGGATAAGAAACCTTGGCCCACCCACTTGGTTTGTCACATTAAGTTGTGCAGAATATGCATGGGAAGATTTACATGATTTCCTACGCATATCAAACAAAAACAAAACAAACATAGATATACTAACACCTGGAGAACTTTGTCCTCTAGATCCTATTGAAGTTTCAAGATATTTCACCATTGTTTCATTGCTATGCTACACTTTATTTGTAACAAAACTGTTCCTCCCCTCGGAGAAGTGCAACACTTCTTTTGGAGAAAAGAATACCACGCCAGTGATGCACCACATATCCACATGCTTTTAAGGATTAAAGATGCTCCTAAATTTGGTCAAGACAATGATACCACTGTGTTACAGTTTATCGAAAAATATGTCACTTGTGAAATTCCATAGGAAGCAACAAATAGTGATCTTCATGCACAAATTTTACAATTTCAAAGACACACATGTGGCAAATATTGTTGTTGCAAATACAAAAACAATGGGAAATACTACACCAAATGCTGCTTTGGTTTCCCTAGACCAGTTACAAAAACAGGTAAAGTAAACAACTTCATGTCTTCAGTTAGACATAGGCCCTCATTACAACCCCGGCGCTAAACCATGGCGCTATTACCAGTTGGTGCCGGTGTTGTAACGAGTCCACCATTCCCCAGTCCCATTGAGTCCCATAGGGCTCAATGGGACTGGGGAATGCGCTAAGTACGGTACCGCAAATTCCGGTACTGTAATTAGCACTGAGGTCCCTTTGTGGCACCCTACTTTAACGGCTGATAAAACCAGCCGTTAAGGTCGGGTCCCGCAAAGGGACCTCGTAATCAGGCGTTAAGGGTTTAATGGCGCCAACACCTTTTACGGCACTGTTAAACCCTTAACGCCAGGGTCGTAATGACCACTTACCCATTCCCTTTTTTGCCCCATAGGGCTCAATGGGACTGGGGAATGCGCTAAGTACGGTACTGCAAATTGCGGTACTGTAATTAGCACTGAGGTCCCTTTGCGGCACTCCTACTTTTACGGCTGGTTACGGTCGGGTCCCGCAAAGGGACCTCGTAATCAGGCGTAAAGGGTTTAATGGCGCCAAAACCTTTTACGGCGCCGTTAAACCCTTAACGCCAGGGTCGTAATGATCCCCATAGTGTTAATGGTAAACCACCAAAAAATACATATTGCATAAAAAGAACAGAAGAAGAAAAATATTTCAATGATTACAATGCAATGATTGCCCACTTATGGAATGCAAACATAGATGTGCAGTACATTGCAGACAATTCCACTGCAGTTGCACGATATGTTACAGCAAACTTAACCAAAAAGAAAAAACAGAGCTCCAAGACCTCTGGAATGACCTGTCATCAGACAAAACACTGTCTCAGAAAGTATACAGCTTGGGCATAAAAAGTCTCTCCCATAGAGAATGTGGCTACTATGAAGCAGCAGATTGTTCAACCGGTACTGCTTTGTATGGAAAATCTGAAAATATAGTATGGCTAAGTCTTGGTCCTGCTAAATCTAGAAAAAGAGTTCTGAAATCTTACGACAATATAGAAACAATAGCCAAACATGATCCCAACAGCCAAGACATTTTAAAAAATAATTTGCTGGACACACACTACCCAAACAGAAGTACCACTTAAGAAACCATGGGCCTCATTACGACCCAGGCGGAACACCATGGTGCTAATAGCACCATGGTCCATGCAGTAATTTACTGACTCCGCCATGGGGAAAGGGGGAATTACCTCCACATTACAAGGTCCGCGGGGCGGTAATTCCCCCTTCCTCCATGGCCCTTCCCCATTCCTATTTTGCCCCATAGGGCTCAATGGTAATGGGGAAGGCACTAAGTATGGTACCACAAATTGCTGTACCGTCCTTGGCACCAAGGTCCCTTTGCGCGTCCCTACTTTAACGGCTGGTGTAGACCAGCCGTAAAGGTCGGGTCCCGCAAAGGGGCCTCGTAATCAGGCACTAATGGGTTAACGGCGCCGCAGCCTTTTACGGTGCCGTTAACCCATTAGCGCCAGGGTCGTAATGAGGCCCCATGTGTCTATACCACATAGCCCAAAACGTCACATACAAAAATAATATAAAACCCGATGAAAAAAAAGGTAGATACAGAGTATCAAATTGTGAAGGCAGCTTAGTAAAACTCACCAAACCAAATTTAATTAATCATATCAAATTGCCATTAAAGACTCCTCAACATAAAGAACTATATTACATGTCCCTGCTACAACTCTTTAAACCATGGAGCAAAGAAGAAGAAATACTAGATAATTATGACTCCTACGACACTTTCAAAGCAAATGAAAGCACTATATCCGATGTAAACTTTACACAGTACAAAGCAAGGTTGCACAATGAACAGCAACACGGAGAAGAACTCCAGGCCCAACTAGATAAGGACACTCCTGACATAGTCAACCTTCTGTAACAGGAAGCCAAGAACCGCTGGGAGAGCCACTAATAACAAATAAGGCAGAATTAGCTATGACGGAAGTAGAAAACACCATGTTTCGGTATGAAGAAAAAGAAGACATAACTATACTACAATCAAACTAAACAATGAGCAACATAGCATTTTTCAAGAATTAACAAAAGAAATTGCACATGGTGTACAACATGAAAACAAAGAATGCACCTGCCAAAATTACAAACCCATACACTACTGTACGTCACTGGTGAAGCTGGTTCTGTGAAAACATTCTTAATCAAAATCATCAGTAAATTCTTTCAACAATTGACAAACAACAAACTGTCAGCTGTTGTCGCTAACCCCGCAGGTTTAGCTGACTACAACATAGGCGGTGGCACTTTACACCGATTACTACTCCTGCCAGTAGAACACCAAAGCAAATTAGACTATGACAAACTTTCTATGGAAGCTGCAATGGAACTACACAGAGTATTAAAACAAATGAAAATGCTACTAATAGATGAAGTGAGCATGGTCTGCAACCTAATGTTGGCTTTGATTCACCTGAGATTACAAGAAGTACTCAAAACAAACTACGAAGAGCTCTTTGGAGGAAAACACATTATTGTTTTCGGAGATCTTCTTCAATTGACACCAGTGAAAGGTGAGCCTATTTGTAAAACCTTAGGACACAAACTCTGCCATAAAACTGTTGGCAGCATAGGAAATGTCAACCTTTGGCAACATTTCCAATACAGAGAATTAACAGAAAACATGTGGCAATCTGCAGATCACACTTATGCCAACATTTTAAAAAGTATTAGAGTTGGTATTCTATCTCAAGAAGCACAAGCAATATTGAAAATCCGGCACATTCATGCGCTTTATGGCGATAATGCATGTGCTACGGATGTTATGGAACAATTAGCCCACAAAAAATGTCAATTGTATGGCCTTATGCCAACTCTTGCAAGCTGTTTCAAATTCAAAGAAACAATGTTAAAAAAAGAAATGCAACCAATAATAGAAATTAACGCCACAGACAAACTAGAAATACATGGTATGACACTACCCATGTGTGAACAAGCCACAACAAGACTAAATAGATTAGAAATTCCATCTCCAACACAGCTGGATTGGAGAAAATATTAAATTGCAGAGTAATGCTTAAACGTAACCTTGACGTGGATCAAGGGCTAGTTAATGGAGCTCTGGGTACAGTTGTTGGCTTTCAAACATACCCACGTGACAACAACATTCAGTTTTCCAATATTCTCTTGACAAACTTTCAGAAGGGAAAAGGATAGGACGCTCAACAGCTCGATTCCTTCTCTTCAAAGACATGTATGTGAGCAGAGAGCAATTTTCTCTAACTCTTGCATACGCAGTCACAATTTATAAATCACAAGGTCTTACCCTAGACAAAGCATTGATAGACATTGTTAACACAGTCTTTAAAGGCATGAACTACATAGCACTATCACGCTTACATACACTTGACGGTCTATTTCTAATCAACTTTCATGCAAGTAAAGTAAACAGTGATATTCCTTGCATTTTAGAATACAATAGACTTTGTTCAATATACACCCCCATCTAAAAACATATCCTGTTCCACAAAAAGTACAATGTTGTAAAAGAAAACTAAATCAAACAGAAATGCAACAGGATGTAACTGCAAATCCTCCTAAGAGAGTAAAAAAAACTAATACTTCATCAAGTACCACAAACAAAAAATAAACTATTAGGGAAAGTAAACCAGGAAAGACAAACAAAAAAAAAGCACTCAGATACAGAACTACCTGGTCCATTTAAAATGTAAAATGTAATTGGTGTAAGTTGCTATGCAAATGTAGCAATGAACATTCTATTTCAATTACCTCCAATTGTTGACAACATTTACTTACACAGTACAGACCAATTGTGTTTGCAAATGTTAGTACTTCATAGAAACGCAACAAACAATCCTGACAACACGTATAGTGTTTATAGAATAAGACAACAATTGGACTACTGTGCTGGAATGGTGAAATTCACTATAAACTCACAGGAAGATCCACAAGAATTTCTAATGTACTTACTACAAGTACTGGAAAACAAAAACATACCTATAAATGAAATCATGTGGAAACATATATGCACTCTCTGCAACAATGTGACACAAGAACAAATCCCCAATGTGCGCTTCGTGTATGTATCAATACCTAATTGTGAATCCGTTCCATTTCAGCAACTTGTAAAAAATGCAAACTATGGTAGATTATGTACTATTCGGATAATCGCTCCACCTTACTAATACAAACACATAGTAAATACGTAATACTAATGCTTCTACGTTACAATGCAGATGGTACCAAAAACAACTGCAAGCTGAGTGGATTCACACATGGTCAAGTATCACTTGGTAAGAAAACCTTCACAACAATAGGTATAATCTACCACACAGGAGCCACAACCAATGCAGGTCACTATACTGCATATATAAAAAAAAAATGTGAATGGTTCGAATGTAATGATAGTACCATTACTCTAAAGCAGAGATTACCTGCAAATCATACAAACGCTTATTTAATCTTCTTAAAACCACAATTTATTAACTAAACAGTACTTAAACATTAACAAAACTTCTATTAAAAAAACTATAAACTGTTATGCCAACAGCTATCTAACTGGCCCAAGATTCTACAACAACTGAACAGATAAATGAATACCACTAAATTATATAATAAAATAGACAGTTAGAATACGCCAACTGGTATCTAACTGCCCCAGGATTTTAAAATAACCAAACAGATAAATCAATACCACTTCATTATAAAAAAAAATAGACAGAATATGCCAACAGGTTTCTAACTGCCCCAAGATTCTACAACAACTAAACAGATAAATGAATACCACTAAATTATATAAAAAAAATAAACAGTTAGAATACGCCAACTGGTATCTAACTGCCCCAAGATTTTACAATATCCAAACAGATAAATCAATACCACTTCATTCTAACTAAAAATAGACAGTTACAATATGTCAACAGATATCTAACTGCTCCAAAAATCTTCAACAAGCCAAAATATAGAACATTAGCCAGAAACAACAAGTGAACACTGAAAACAAACAAACAAATAGACTGTAGCATAACAAAAAAATGTTTTTTTTTAATCCAACATGGAATTTTTTTTTCCCACAGACCCAATGATTTTAGCAGCAAAAACAGACTGAGCAAATTGCACAGTACACTGGTTTGTAATCTACTAAATATGTTGATTATTCCATGTTATAAATCGCTACTAAATACCAATACTAACATGATCTTTTCTTTTATCACAGAAATTAACAAGGAATAGATGTACTCCAGTTACTAAACCAAACAGTAAGTATATTATAATAAGTATAACCATCGCAGCAAACCACACCCATAGTGACTTATAACTTCAGTGTTTATAAATTTGGTCTTGACCATGCTCCCAAGACTCTATGCCCTGGCCACAACCACCACAGCATATCACACTGATAGAGTCAAACATTTTAACTATGCCATATGGGCACTTTTAATGTCTGCAAACATGACGAGTGTTCTTAGAACAGTTTCAACTTGCCTGATAACAGTTTGGACAGGTATAGCGTCCTCAGGACATATCTATTTTGTTTATTTATGAACATCCCAGGACACTTGATGTGCTCTTAGAACAGTTCCAACTTGCCTACGAACAGTACGGACAGGTATAGCGTCCTCAAGACACCCCCATTTTGTTTATTTACGAACATCTCAGGACATCGTCTGTATTCTTAGAACAGTTTCAACTTGCCTGCGAACAATACGGACAGTCATAGCATCCTCAGGACACACCCATTTTGTTTTTTTACAAACATTTCTGGACACCGCGTGTGTTCTTAGGACAGTTTCAGCGCGCTTGCAAACGATTCGGACCGTTCTGGAGCCCTCAGAACACCCCCATTTTGTTTATTTACAAACATCCCAGGACACTTGGGGGTCGATTCATGGAACAAATGTGTGCCGAAAAAAGTGGCGTAAGCTGGGGCAAGCAGGCGCAAGCGTGGAAAAGGAAGCGCACACGCACTCGTGTGATTCATGGAAGTCCCTGCGTGTGTTTTTCTCAGGATGTGCGCCAAACCCATGCGTGACGCACATGGGCGCACACGTCATTGCAACATCCTGAACACCGTGCGTGATGCGCACAGGGAAAGCGCACAACGTCCGCGCACATACCAAAAAGGGGGCGGGACACGGGGCGTAACGCACGGAATGGGGAACAAAGCATGAAAAAGAAGGCGTAACTGGGGAAGTACTGCAGGGAAATACACAGACCGCCCACACGCACTCGAACAACTTGTATTCATGGATTTGAATACGGGAAACAAGCGCAATCTAAAAGACATGCACAGGCATCAACACATCTGTCACAGGAAGGCAGGCATAAGCATCCCCGTGCATAGTATAAAAGCATGCACAAACAACAAACACGTACATACCGCTATGATGAATGCCCCATTTGTCGCAGCACTGATCGTGGGACACCACAGGAGGAGGAGAATAGCCAGGGCCCGCATTTTGTCCCCCCAGACAAGCCTTTTTGTGATGCCTGACGACCAGGTCTACGGCAGGTATAGGTTTCCACCTCGTATCATCCTAGACCTGGTCAGGGAGTGGGAAGATGACCTTACATCACCCACCCTCTACTCCCAAGCATTGAGCCCCTTGGAGAAGGTGCTCAATGTCCTGCATCTTTTGGCCACTGGGTCATTTCAGCGGACTACTGCCATAGTGGGAGGGGGTCTCACAGGCCACGCAGTCACGCAGCCTACATCAGGTGTTGGCAATCATGACTGCATGCACCTCAGTCCGCAGGCACATATACATGCCCAGAACACCCGCAGAAAGGCAGGCCGTTATCCAGGAGTTTTACACGGTGGCACACTTCCCCAAAGTGCTCGGTGCCATAGATTGCACCCATGTGGCCCTACGTCCACCTAGGGCTTCTGAGCACATCTACTGAAACCGCATGCACTGGCATTCCATCAACGTGCAGGTGGTATGCGATGCCAAGGGAATCATCACCTCTGTCTATGCAAACTACCCTGGCTCCACCCATGACAGTTTCATATACAGAATATCTGCCCTGAGCCGGGCCCTGGAAGCTGGGCAGCATGGCGACACATGGCTCCTAGGTGAGTACAAATGCCCGTGCACATGCATGCATGTCACACACAGACAGATACACAAACCCCAATAATCACAACCATTATCAACTCTCCAGGCGACAGTGTCTACACTCTGAGCAACCACATGATGACGCCAATCCGGAACCCCACACCACCACCCCAGGTAAGATACAACGCTGCCCATATTGCAACCAGTGCCTTAGTGGAGCGCACATTCGGAGTGCTCAAGTCACGCTTCCACTCCCTTGACCGCTCTGGCGGCTAGTTACTCTATGCACCCCCAGTAGTGTGCAGGATCATTGTGGCAGCATGTGTCCTGCACAATGTTGCAACACGGCAGGGCGTACCGGTGGACATGGTGGTGCCCCCACATCCCCAACCACAGGCACACGCACTGCCCATGGGAGGGGATAGGGCAAGTGGCGATGCAGCCCGGACCCAGCTTGTGGCCACATTTTTCACCTAAACTCCCACCCCTGCGGAGTGCACACAGGCCTGGCACATACCAGGTGACAATCGATGATGACAAAGAGACAGTCAACTGTCACAACCTTACCACCCTGAGAATGTTGCCATGGAAGTGCCACATTGTGTGCATCCCTAGCTACTCAAACATAACCAATCCTGTGTGACCAAAAGGTATACAAGCAAGGTGTGTATCACACAGACTTGCAAAACAGCCCATGACAATCACTGGTATGTCACACAAATCCACCAAAACCACAACATGACATGGCAAGCAATAGCAAAACACCAAACACCAACACAATAACAATGATGTACACATTGACATGTGAAAATGCAAAGTGGTGTCAGACAATGATGCCTGACATGGAATCAGATGAAATGACTGACCAACAACCTCCCACATAAAGCAAGTCATACCCACATGCATAACAACAGTTGTAGCTTGAACATAACAATGAATGCCTGCTCACATGCACATTGTGCACGGCAAAATAAACACTGCATAATACGTGTGCTGTGTCCATCTCCTGCAACACACTGCTCAGCACACAACATAGTGACCAGTCATTGTGTGTGATGCATACCCTGAGCATCACATGAAAATGACAAACTAAATAAAAAAACAAATCACGCATGTACAGGATCCACAAATGGTCATAGATCATGTGCTGCAGGGACACAGTGTTCCCCAGAAGGCTAACTGTGTGCACATGTGGACATGGAAGGGTGGTTGTACATGTTGTGGATCATAGTGCGAGTATGTGTGCCAGTAGGGACATGCACTCAATACATGAATGTGCAATCAAGTGATCATCAGTGTCCTCATCACATGTGAACATTGCCCATGTGTACATCCCAGCAAGTCAAACCACAACTATACCCTCACACCTGAAAGGTAAACACAACACACGAACAGACATAGATCAGCAGAATACATCATGTACATAGGATACCACAATTACAATGTCAGGGTGCCCATCACACTGTGGGGCAAGGCAACTGTCCAACAACAAAATACCCCCCCTTCCGTCACATATCACCATGACCCACTGAACAACTGCACATGGGGTATGTAGCCTTCATCCTTGAATTTCACCTGGCCACAGGATCACCCTTCCCCTTTGTCTTCATCTTCCACCTTTCGTGTAAAAAGTGTCCAGAACCCTCAGAGGCCACCTTGACTTTCAAAAACAACAAATCAAAGAGAACTCAAAGCAGGCCAACACATAAGCCAAGCAAAAAGCCTGCAGGCAGCAAAACAAACCAGAAGAGCCTCCAGTAGATGACTTGAAGTAGCAGTACGTCACAAAGCCCAAGTACTAGCACAATGATGGAACAACCAAGGTAGCACAGTAAAACAATGTCACAACAGGATGTGTACCATGTGTGGTACATAATATCGAATGATGCACCACAAACTGATGTGTACTGTCACAGCTCCCATGTAGAGGCGCAGGAGTGGCACGAACAAACCACCCCCACCGTGGTCTGGGTGCCTGCAAGGTCAAACTCACACAGGCCTCTGAGACCCTGGTAGGGAAGGAGGGTCAGGGATATGCAGTCGGGACAGGCATTGGTATACTAGATAACCGGAATGAGAGGCAGGAGAGGGGAGTAGGATTGACAAAGGAAAGTAGGGAATGTAAAAAACATAATAATCACATTAACACATACACAATCAGACCAAACGTGTACATCATGCACATAGTACCAAATTACTCAAATTGAAGTGAAAGAGAAACTTATCTCTGGGGTGAGTGCTGGCCTCCTGCCAGCGCACTCTCAGGTCCGGTAACATGAGCAGTTCAATGCTGCAAAGAGAGCCAGAGTCACTAATCTGTGCGTGCCCATAACACACACACACACCACCATGCATGCCCCAAAGTAACAAGATACTCTACAAACTATCTGGTATGGTGCTTCGTACCCATATGTAAGATTTCTCCCGTGATGGTTCATACACAGTCAATGCAGTAAGTAATGCGCCAGTGGGTGCGTGGCAAATGTAAGACCAATGTGTCTAGATTCACACAATATCCGATGGTCCCTGGGTAAGCATCCAGACGCATTTAGCGAGGTACGACTTCAGTACAAGTCATTTTCCAGCATAACCTAAATAAAGTAGGTAGTGCATGTGGCAATTCAAACCTGTAAATGAAATGCACTGCACACGAGTCTGTCCCTCGCTGTCTGTCCCTGTGAGCTGCTTCTTTCCCTGCCTTCGAACGCTACATGGCTAATACAACTGCCTCAATGGACCATGTTGGACCGGAGGATATGTGCCACTGCCCCTGAAAGTGCCCCTGACAACTTTCCCATCAACTACCCATTACTCCACCAAAGCATCTTAGCTGTACTGTGCGCTTCAACACCAATATCTGTGCAAGCTCACCGTCAGTGGTGCTACTTAGCATGCATGTGCAACTGTCCTGGTGGACGGTCGGCTGCGGTGTGGTCCCCTTGTGCTGCTCAACTTTCCTGGAGTTCCTTGAAACATGTCAGCTTCTGTATGATGTATGAGCGCAATCCCTGTGGCTCTGCCTGCGCACACATGTGCATGTCTGCACCACCGAACGTGGCCAGCTTCCAGACATCCAATGGGACATGTCTGCTCGGAAAGGTGGTCTGGAGGCTCATCCCCCTGCAGAAAGGGCAGAAAACACATGATTAATGCATGACATTCCCTGTGTGTGTCTCCTCAGGTATGTCATGAGTGGACCATGTCAGAGACGTACATCTGAAATCACTCCATCAGTGCAACTTTCCCAGCCAAAGTGTGTCAGCCACTGTCTACAGCATGAATTGCATGAAGCACATGTACAGCAAAGACAAGAAACACACTACACAATGTATAGCAATTAATGCACAGATGAATCATGAAAACCACCCCTCTAGCATAGGAAGAACTGCGGTCAAAATCACCCCTATCATCCCTACTAGGGGTGTCAACACAAGTAATACAGCAGCAGACATGCCACAGATATGACATTCCTAAGCCCTTGTGTAATAGGCTGTTACACCAAACCATCCTTGCGAGCCCATGGATAAGAGAAGCAGGAGTGGCATATGTGAGTCAGGACCCCAAGCTGCAAACACATACGTCAGACAAGCTTGAAGGGACCAGCTGGAACAGACAGTGGATGCTTTCAAAAGCCACAAAGCACCACACCATCACATGAAAGCACAACAGACAAGCAATTTCAAACTATATTAACTGATTACACTAACTGTCAAAAACCTACATTACCTAATTAAACTAACTATCAAATAGAAACTTAACTAACTAAACAAAAAGAAAAATAAAAAATGCCCACATACGACCCGGGGGGGAGGCACCCAGGAGGGAGGAGGTACAGGGTGCTGCTCAACACCAACATGCGATGATGTTGAGGAAAAAAAAAACTCCATGGGCTCAACGCCTGCACAGTCCGACCTATGTGGGAGATACCTCGTCGTCCGAGTCTGGTTCTTCCTGGAATGGAGGACGTGTCACAGGAGCCTGACCACGCTAGCTGCAGCTTGCCCCTCGTCGGCAGCAAGTCTGCCAGACGGGTGAGCCTGGTTCTGTGTGGCGATGACATGTAGGTCTGCATGCAGAACCTCACATAATACGCGTGCTTCCTCTTGGAAGATAACACATGTAACACAGAGTTCCTCCTGCAAGGCCTGGCTGGACAACTGATGCACCTCCCGGCAAGCATGTAGCTCAGCCGAGATGGTACGCTCAAGCTGCGCAAACCTCTCCTCTGACCGCTCCCACTGGGACATCAGAAGGACACCCAGAGTGGATCTGAGGGAAGCATACTCCTGCCTCAGGGCCTCCATGTGAGCATCAATTGCTTCACGCAGAGACAACATTTCAGCCTGGCGTGCCCTGTCTGAGGCCGCCATGCCCACCCTGAGCGAGTGGGCCGTGGACCGTGCCACCTGCTGCTGGAGAAGCACCTGCCTGGGCCACACACTCCATGCTCACAGCGATGTTCTCCATTGCTGCCCCCTGGCGTTCAGAATTGGCAGTCATGTCTTGCTCCCGCTCAGTATACAGTGGTTGCGCGCGGCGACCACGTTGCTGGGCTTGACACCTGCAGGACCCAAGGACCGGGTGTCCTCGTTTGTTGGCACCGCCCATGGCAGCACGACTACATGCCCCCGTCGAAGTGATGGCCTAGGCACATCAGTGATTGGTGTGGAGTGTGACCCTGCGTCCCGATTCACCACAGGCGGAGGTTCCAAGACTGTCTGACCCCTCAGTGCAGGTGTCACAGACAGAGGAGTGCCCACATCAGTATCACTCACCCGTGACATATGGACCTGATGCACATCCAACTCGACATGGACGTCAGAGTGGTCATCAGGGCTGGACTCATTGCCAGCCAAAGACAAGATGGACTGTAGCACATGTGGGATTTCGTGACCTACCACCCCACTACCCCCACTTGTGCCAGGTTGCTGTAGTGATAACAACCCTGTGCCTGGCATGACAACACCATCCTCTGGCTCCATTGCGTCATCATCTGAAAAGTAGAGAGAAAAAAGGTCACTACACATGTTAGAAGCACACAACGCACACACACACATAGACATCACACAAACACCAAACACATGAAGCAGACATCTCACGCACAAAAGAGAACCTGCCATGTATGCTGGGTCAACTTGACATTGCTTCTGTGATTAGGCATGTAGAAGGGTGTTATATCGCCCTGAACTGGGTAGATGCAGTGCAGCACATTTGTACGTTACTCACTAACCACATGTACAAGTACTTCATGATGTGTATCAGAAAATCTGAAGGCAGTGCAAGGTCAACTTCAGCCATCACGTGCGAAAGTGCATGCAATGTGTAGCATGGCTACAAGCAAATCACCCCTCCCCCCAAGTGCAAATGCAGGGATGCCTGGCATAGCATCAAAAGGATGACCATAGACCTGTGTATTGACAAACAGTGTTGACTAGCATCAATTGCATCATGTGAGTCAAGTGACAACACAGCAGATGATGATGGGACAGTAAGCAGGACACATGATGAAACCTCAGGAGTACACCCACGTGTGAAGAAGACACTACACCAGTTGGACAGAGTCATTGGCCATGAAACAGGCTGAGGCCTGTGACCCACACAGACTGTCACACCCTAAACATATGTGCGACGCAGGACTGAGCCACAGTGGCCATGGGAAGGCTGATGAAATGCCATTCAATGTAGGTCATCCTGGACACGTACTACAATGATCATCCAGTCAAGGACACATAGGGGCAATCATGGAATCCACATAGAGCATGAATGGGCACTCATGTCCCTGTGGGGCATCTGGCCTCTGCACAGTCCAAGTGAGACACCCTGCACCGAAACACACCGCCAACAACACGTGGCCTACCTTCCCGTGTCCCCACACGTGTCCCGATTAAAACAGTACCTCACATGTGTGGGTGCACCTACCGGGGGTGCAAAACGAAAAGGGTAACTCACTGGTAACCCCAAGCCTTTCGCCACTGCCCATTTTGTGCATGTGGGCAACCTCCAGATTTGGGCCTAGGGTGTCAAAGCCAGCAAGGAAAACTGGGAACCCCATGCATTTTTCAAAAGAAGACACCCGTGGGAATCCACAGAGGTCTGCCTTGCGCAAATTGCCCCAGTTCTTATTAGCAACAATTCCCGACAAAGTGTGATATTTGGTTGGGAAAAAACACAATGTTCACTTTGTCTGGGGTTCTGGGTAATAAATTCTGGGCCGCTTCGTGCAAGTTAGACCTCTGCGCCTTCCCACGGGTGTCCTCTTTTGGGAAATGCATGGGGTTCCCTGTTTTCCTTGCTGGCTTCGACACTCTAGGCCCAAATCTGTTGGTTGCCCACATGATCAAATTGTGATGTGGTGAAAGGCTTAGGGTTACCAGCGAGTTACCCTTTTCCTTTTGCGCCCCCGGTAGGTGCACCCATGTGGCCATCTGCACCAAGCGAAGTTGGGTAAACAAAAAAAATAATACAAAATTGTAGGCTGCTTTTTAGGGGGGGCTGAGGGGCACCCTACATTGCCGGCAAATGTTCTACTGTAACGGGGGATGGCCCTATCCCCCCACCCCAAATGGTGGGCCCCACCTCATGCATCCCTCCCTGGCATCAGAGAGGGGGGCCCACCTCATGCAACCCTCCCTGGGGTCAGATGCCCCTTCCTAGGAGCAGATATCTGCCGCCACGGAGGGTTACATGAGGTGGGGCCCTCCATTTGGGTGTGGGGGGTGAGGGCAACCCCCATTGCAGTACATCATTTGCTGCCAATTTAGGGTGCCCCTCAGCCCCCCCTAAAATGGAGCCTACGATTTTGTATTATTTTTTTTGTTTACCCAAGTTCGCTTGCCGCAGATGGCCACATTAGTGTGCCAATCTGCCCCCAAGGTGTCCAAACCCTACTGCCCCATCTATTGGGGGTCCTGCCCCACCTTTTGTGGTGGCCCTCTCCTCATCCACACTGAACAGAGGGGGGGGGCACATCACGCTGTCCTTCCACAAGGCAACACACTGTAAAAAAAAAAATAATTAAAGAAAATAAAAAATGGCCATGTGGGGTTCAGGGGGGGGAGACCACCCAGGAGGATAGAGGACAGGGTGCACACGAACAGCCACCTGTGTGGATGTTGTGAAAAAAAAATACCTCCAATGGGCTCATGCCCTGCACGGCTACGCTAATGTGGGAGGAGTGCTGGGAGGCAGCCCACGCAAAGCCCTGGTATGGTCCCCCATGGCAGCAAGCATGCGGGTGTCGAAGGTCTCGTTCTGGAGGATGATAGTACAGAGATCCCCATGCAGCACCTGACGGGTTGCCTGCATTTCTGCACACATGGCCTCCCGTGATGCCCGGATCTCCTCCCGAGTTGCCTGCAGCTCAGCTGAGAGCGAACGTGTGAGCTGCTCCAGCTCCTGTTCTGACTTTAAATTTTGGGAAGCCTCAAGTTCACCCAGAGTCTCCCTGAGGTTATGGAGTTCTACCGTCAAGGCTTCCCTGTGGCCTGTGACTCTATAGATATGGCTTTGCGCAGAGTGCCAACCATGGCACTGATGTTGTTGTGCGTATGGGAGTAGTAGTAAACAATTGTCCTGGGCAATTGGGGGTGAAAAGGGTAGGGTACTAGATGGAATTCGTACCCTAGTGCTCTAGCAAGGCTGTCTGTGACCCCTGGCGGAAGATGATGGGTCACACAATGCACAGGCACCCCGAAAACAAAAATTAACGGGCATGCAACCCATCGTGGAAAAAAGAACCCGCACTATGCTGTGCCACCCAGAAACACAAAAATAAGCGTACGCGTAATACATGCAGCTTACACTGACCTGAGAAGGGGTATGCGACACATGGGGCAAGCACAGTTGGTAAATACGTACGCGACTCACCGTATGCCTGGAAAAAGAACATGAAAAAGATGCGTGTGTGCGCGTTGGCAATTCCCCCGCCAAAAGAAGAGTTGTACACTGTCTGAGGAAACAGGACAAAAGAAGAATTGAACGCTGTCAGAGGTAACAGGGAGTACGAACTTCAACCGTTGTGAAGTAATCGCGTGTGAACCGACTAGAAGTACGAAATTCACCCACTCGCTCTCCACAAAAAGCACGTACAAGAAAATGGCGTGCTACACGCACCTTTTCAATCGGTCCACACGTACAACATCACTTACGTGTGTATGCGCTAAGGCCCTTTCCTCCAATTACACGAGCTGACACTCGGACGTGCAGTTTTTGCACGTGTATGATGAACATGCACCCGTGTTGAGGGAAATGCCCTTGCGCGTCACGTCACATACGCGCTTACAAGCTAAAGGGCCTTTGGTCCAATGAATTTGCATACGTGCAGTTTATTCACATGCTGATTCACTATGCACCCATCATGAGGTAAACACCTGTGCGCGTAATGTCACAGACGCGCTTATGCGCTAAGGGCCTTTCCTCAAATTACACGCTGACGTGCAATTTTTTCACGTGCCAAATCACTCCGTATCAAGCTGGCCATGCGACAACACACGGAAGACCACGCTCCTGCCAGAGAAGCCCGAATTACTGCCCCCAAGAGCCCTGAGCACGCTCCCACCTGCCAACTGCTGCTGCCTGCCTGCTGCCCACATGCCCGGCTATTTGCTGCCTGCAAGTTAGCCAGGGGTGCAGTTGCTGTGACCACCCCTGCTGGAACTGAAGACTCCTGACTGGGATACCATCGCTCCACAGCCCAGCCCCAGGACCCAGTTGCCCACCCACACCTGCCTCTGGGGTTGCCATGTCGGGCACACTATCTGGCACCACTGGCAACCCCCAGCCAGAGAGGCAGAGGGCCACCAGCTTCAGTGCCAGGGAAGTTGGTGTCCTGGTGGAGCAAGCCCTGGGGCAGTATGATGCCCTCTTTGGAAGTTTGCATGCCGACTATGAAGATCTGTAACGCTCACCTGACTCCCACGGAGGCGCTGGCCTGGTACGCGCTGCTGTGACCTCTTCTAAGGTGATGCGCAGGGTTCGGAAGACGGACTGGACCGGGCCCCCAAATCTGGCTTGTCTGGCTCACAGAAGTATCCTTCTGTAGGCGAAAATAGGGGATTAACTGTCTGCGGGGTAATGCAATCGGCCTCCCACTTTCCCCTCTCACCCTCCTCGAAACCCTTCTGTGATTCCCCGTAGCGTCTCACCTTAGGGTCTGGAAGGACGAGCTCTCCATCCTGCTTCTGATGCAGGGGCGCGTTGGTATCCAGTTACTTCACTGGATTTTCGGATTGGTGAGAACCAAACTTGCTTGGCTTCCAGGTAAGTTTTTTGATAAGAGGTTCCCCTTGTGTCCATGCAGTGATGTACTAATGCTAGTGTCTTTTTCCCCATAGGGGCCGGGGTACGGAATGCCGGGGAACAGGCACCGACCCGAGATGAGAGGTGAAATCCTTGTAGAAATCAGGTAAGTCTTTAATGAGCGTTTTTTGTTAATGTCTTTTCATTCGCTCATTAACGCTGATGTCTCTTTTTCCCCTTAGGGGCCGGGGTCTGGAAATGCCAGGATGCGGCGCGGACCCGAAATGAAGAGGGAATGAATCAACAGGTAAGTCTTAACATGGAGATTTAGCTTTCCTTATTCCCTTCTTTCTCTCACCTTTTGTTCTTGCCTTTTTCTCCCTAGGCGCTGGGGCGTGACTGCGAATCCGGATGATCGCTGCTGAACATGGAGGCGCCCTGTAAAGGTGAGTGGAATGTGGCGCTGCAGCGATCGACGCGATGAGCTTTTAAATAAAAGTCTTCCTTTTCAGGATTGTCAGCAAGATGTCTCCGGGATGCGGATTTAGCAGGTAAGGACTTTTCCTTCTTCTGTTCTCTTCTTCTCTTCCTTTTTAGGTGATCCAGGATGCTGGCAGGTGTCGCAGAAGTCAGGATGCAGGAGCAGACACGGTGAGCGTCCAGCTGCTAGATGCAGAACAACGCAAAGCACGTGTGGCTGTTTGGTGGGGTTTAAATAGCCTTGGAAGAAGTTCCAGGTATGTATTCTTCCTCCAATCAGGTATGTATCCTTCCCCGACCACACCCGGATGGTAAATTAGTCCCACAGGTAAAGTAGTTCCTTTCAGGCCTCAAGGAGGCCGGGATCCTGCAGCATGGTCTGCATCAGGTAAGTGCACCCAAGCACTCCCACAATGAGCCTGGCGCCTATTGCGCCAGGACTGATGTCTTTTATGAGCCTGGCGCCATAGGCGCCAGGACACTGTCCAAAGGGCCCCTATATGGGGTTGCTGGGTCTTTCCTTGGGGACTGGATGTCCGCTTTCGGGGACGCTGGGCTTGAACCGGCTCCCCGGGAGCGGGTATCATGACAGCACTCCCCCCCAAGGCCCCTCCCAAGGTTGTTCCCACCGGGGGTTTTGGTTTTTCTGGGAAGAGTCGGTGGAATTTCCTGACTAATCGAGGTGCATGCACATGGTCGCTGGGTTCCCACGACCTCTCCTGAGGTCCGTACCCCTTCCAATCAATTAGGTAGAACGGTTTTGACCTAAACACTTTTGAGTCTAAAATGTTCTTCACTTCGAATTCGGGCTCCCCATCTATTAGAATAGGTTCTGGAGGTTTGAGTAGTCGGTTCCGGGTACCACTGGTTTCAGAAGTGACACATGAAAAACAGGGTGAATTCGCATACTAGCTGGTAAATCAAGTTTAACAGCCACTGGGTTAATTATTACCGTAATAGAATAAGGTCCCAGATATTTTGGGTTAAAAGTTCGAGGCCCTTTGAGTTGTAAATGTCTGGTAGCTAACCACACTTGATCCCCAATCTGATACTGAGGTGCTTCACTCTGATGATGATCAGCATTCTCCTTGTATTTTCTCTTGGCTTTTTGTAAATGCGTAGTTGCCTCTTTGAAGGCTTGGGTAATTGTAGAATACAGATGTTCTACTGCAGGCATTCCGAGGTTCTGAGGTGAGTCAAGGTTTGAGGTTCGAGGGTGATGCCCAAACAAAGTATAAAAAGGACTGTGGCCAGTTCCAGAGTGTACCGAATTATTATATGCGTATTCGGCTATCCAAAGAATGTCTTTCCAGTTGCTTTCAGATTGCTGTAACATACACCGTAAGTACTGCTCAAGGGTCTGATTTGTCCTCTCGGTCTGACCATCGGTCTGAGGGTGGTGACTGGTCGATAATCTTACGTCGATCTGCGCCATTTGACAACATTTGCGCCAGAAGTGGGAAATGAATTGGCTTCCCCGGTCACAGATTAGTATAGATGGGAATCCATGTAGCCGAACAATATTTTCGAGGAATTCTTTGGCTAGGACAGAAGCTGAAGGCAAACCTTTCAAAGGAATAAAGTGGGCCATTTTGGAAAACAAATCCACAATTACCAGAATAGTATTGTACCCCGAACAAGGAGGCAGGTCCGTAATAAAATCCATTGATAGGGTGTGCCAGGGTGCTGGCGGTATGTCTAGAGGTTGAAGGAGACCGGCTGGTCTTTTCTTTTGACTTTTATTTTGGGCGCAAACACCACAGGACATCACAAAAGATTTAACATCTTTTCGCCAAGAGGGCCTCCAAAATTGTTGTTTCACCTTTTCCTCTGTCTTGGCAATACCGGGGTGTCCCTCTATTAATGTATCATGATAACCAGAAATAACTAGTTCGTGTAATTCCTTATGTGGAAGGAATAAGCGTCCTTGGAAATAAGGTAAACCATTATCTATGGTAAAGTCTGATCCCTTTTGTATCCAATCCTGTAAGGTTGTAGGGTCCAGGAGTTGTGTCACTCTGGATTGAATGTCTTCAAGCGTCTGTAACAAAGTCATGCCTAGAATACTCTGTTTGGGAATTATTGGTACTGGTTCTGAGTTTGTATCAGATTCTCCCATTCCAATTCGGGATAAGGCGTCTGCTTTGCCATTCTTGCAGCCAGGTCGATAGGTAATCACAAAATCAAATTCAGCGAGAAACAAAGCCCATCGAGGCTGCCGTGATGACTGAGCCTTGGCGGTTTTCAAATACTGTAAATTCCGGTGATCAGTGATCACTGTGATGTTATGTCGAGCGCCAAGCAGATAATGCCGCCAGGCTTTAAAAGCGGACTTAATGGCTAACAGTTCTTTGTCAGTGATTGCATAATTAACCTTGGGTGCCGAGAATTTTCTGGACCAAAATGCTACGGGATGCAGTTGGTTGGTTTCGGGATCTCTTTGGGACAGGACAGCTCCCATGACTAGGCTGGATGCATCAGTCTCGACGACATAAGGGAGATCTGGATGCGGGTGTTTCAATATAGGTGCGGAGGTAAACTTAGCTTTTAAATCCTGAAAAGCCTGCTCGGCTTCTTCAGACCATTCAAAATGTTTATTTTTCCTCAAGCAGTAATGGGTTATACCACGCGTGAAAATTCCGGGATAAACCTGCGATAGAAATTGGCAAAGCCGAGCATACTTTGAACCCCTTTTACAGAGCTAGGTGATGGCCATTTGAGGATGGCATCCACTTTTCTTGAGTCCATTCGGACTCCTTTGGGTGTCAGGATGAAACCTAGAAACTCGACTTCTGTGGTATGGAAAACACATTTCTCCAATTTAGCAAATAGTTTGTGTTGGCGCAGTTTTTCAAGTACTGCCCTGACGTGTTTTCTGTGATCAGATTCCGAAAAGGAGTACACCAGAATGTCATCGATATATACGACAACACAAACATCGATGAGTTCCCGAAGGACATCATTCATGAAGTATTGGAAGGCAGCCGGCGCGTTACACAATCCGAAAGGCATCACCTGGTACTCGAATAATCCGTATTTAGTACGGAAGGCAGTTTTCCATTCGTCGCCTTCTTTAACTCGTACCAGATGATAAGCCCCCCGGAGATCTAACTTGGTGTATATGCAAGCATCCTTCACCTGGTCAAGGAGTTCAGGGATCAGAGGCAGAGGATAACGGTTTTTAACCGTTATCTGGTTCAATGCGCGGTAATCGATACAAGTTCTAAGGTCGCCTTCTTTTTTGGGCACGAAGAACAAAGCTGAGGATGCCGGGGACTTTGACGGGCAAATAAAACCATTAGCTAGGTATTGATCCAAATATTGCCTCAAATGCAGGTTCTCAGGTTCGGTAAGGGCATAAATCCTGCTACAAGGCGGTTGTGCACCGGGCACCAGATCGATTTGGCAATCGTACGATCTGTGAGGAGGTAACGTGTTGGCATGTTCCTTTTGGAAGACGTCCTAAAAGTCTTGGTATTCCGGAGGTAGTTGCATGGAGGCAGAGGTTACAGATGCTAGATTAATCTTCAGGTTTTCTGGGTAGCAGGTTTGTGTACAATCCGGGAAGGTTATTCTCTTAGCTCGCCAATCAATTCGAGGATTATGTGTCTATAACCAAGGGATTCCAAGAATAACCTGAAACTGTGGAGCCTTGATTACATCAAACACAACACCCTCCCTATGGCCGTCGGGACCAATAAGAGTCACCTCAGTAGTGGAATGTGTTACCGGTCCAGAGGCAATTTCAGTTCCATCGACTGTGGTGATGACATCTTTGCTGGTTTTAGGACGTAGAGGGAGGTTAATCCTTGAGACCAATTCACGATCCACATAGTTTCCAATAGCCCCACTATCGATGTATGCCTTTATTGCATGCAACCGCTTAGGCTGTTCTGGATCTACGAGAACCATTGGCACAATCAAATGCGAGGTCTGAGAGTTAGTTTTCAAGCTCGGCAAGCGGACCCCTACGCTTGTCGGGCAGAGTCGTTTCCCGAAACAGAGTCTTCATGGTTTTTATAAGCGGCTCCTACCGCCTTTCGGGGCGGTTTTGCCGGGCAATCTCGTAGAAAGTGTCCAGAATTCCCACAATAAAGACATACTTTTAACTGCCGCCTCCTTTCACGTTCCTTTTGAGTTAAGGGTCCTTTAACCCCTACAATTTGCATAGGCTCAGAGACATCAACTCCCTTGGGATTAGCATGGGTCTTGACCAACACCCGGGTCTCAAACCTGGACCGATCTGCTTTTCTGTTTTGAAGTCTGTGATCCAATTGGACCACTAAGTCTATATACTCTGTACATTCTTGGGGCGGATTTACAACTTGGGCCAAGACATCTTTAAGTTCTCCGTGTAGGCCTCGATAAAACAACGTGACTCTTTTATCCTCTGGCCATCCCGTTTCCACAATTAGTCTATTAAAGGTTGCAATATAGGATAGGAGGTCCTGATTGCCCTGTCGCAGGGATAGAAGTTCGTCATCCAGAGCCTGCCCCTGAGAGTGTCGAGCAAATAACCTTTCCATGCTTGCTTGAAACCCTTGAAAATCACGGAGAATCGGGTCATCTTGAGTAACCAGTGGAACTGACCAATCGGCAGCGCAGCCGCTGAGATATGACAATACAAAGGCTACCTTGGTCTGATCATTAGGGAAGGCCCCAGGTCTGCATAGGAAGTGCAAACGACACTGATTCATGAATACGGCAAATCATTTGGGGTCCCCAGCAAAGCGTTCAGGTGGGGCCAGCGGGATGTTTCCGGGTAGATTAATCTGCACAGGGTTACTGGAAACCACAGGAGCGGGGTACCCTCCGGAACCGGGTAGAGAAGTTTGCCCAGCTTGACCTTGCAAAAGCTGTCTGGCCAGGTCATCAGTTCTTTCCTTTGATATTATTAATTCCCTCCTGAGGGTATTAGTCTCTTGACGAGCGGCATGTACTTCAGCCCGTAATTCCCCCAGTAATTGGGCCAACTGATCAGTCTCAGAACTTTCCATAGCGCCTGGGTGGGAATTTGTAGGAAGGCGTCGCGTTCTGTAACGCTCACCTGACTCCCACGGAGGTGCTGGCCTGGTTCGCGCTGCTGTGACCTCTTCTAAGGTGATGTGCAGGGTTCGGAAGACGGACTGGACCGGGCCCGCAAATCTGGCTTGTCTGGCTCACAGAAGTATCCTTCTGTAGGCGAAAATAGGGGATTAACTGTCTGCGGGGTAATGCAATCGGCCTCCCACTTTCCCCTCTCACCCTCCTCTAAACCCTTCTGTGATTCCCCGTAGCGTCTCACCTTAGGGTCTGGAAGGACAAGCTCTCCATCCTGCTTCTGATGCAGGGGCGCGTTGGTATCCAGTTACTTCACTGGATTTTCGGATTGGTGAGAACCAAACTTGCTTGGCTTCCAGGTAAGTTTTTTGATAAGAGGTTCCCCTTGTGTCCATGCATTAATGTACTAATGCTAGTGTCTTTTTCCCCATAGGGGCCGGGGTACGGAATGCCGGGGAACAGGCACCGACCCGAGATGAGAGGTGAAATCCTTGTAGAAATCAGGTTAGTGTTTAATGAGTGTTTTTTGGTAATGTCTTTTCATTCGCTCATTAACGCTGATGTCTCTTTTTCCCCTTAAGGGCCGGGGTCCGGAAATGCCAGGATGTGGCGCGGACCCGAAATGAAGAGGGAATGAATCAACAGGTAAGTCTTAACATGGAGATTTAGCTTTCCTTATTCACTTCTTTCTCTCACCTTTTGTTCTTGCCTTTTTCTCCCCAGGCGCTGGGGCGTGACTGCGAATCCGGATGATCGCTGCTGAACATGGAGGCGCCCTGTAAAGATGAGTGGAATGCGGCTCTGCAGCGATCGACACGATGAGTTTTTAAATAAAAGTCTTCCTTTTCAGGATTGTCGGCGAGATGTCTCCGGGATGCAGATTTAGCAGGTAAGGACTTTTCCTTCTTCTGTTCTCTTCTTCTCTTCCTTTGCAGGTGATCCAGGATGCTGGCAGGTGTGGCAGAAGTCAGGATGCAGGAGCAGACACGGTGAGCGTCCAGCTGCTAGATGCAGAACAACGCGAAGCATGTGTGGCTGTTCGGTGGGGTTTAAATAGCCTTGGAAGAAGTTCCAGGTATGTATCCTTCCTCCAATCAGGTATGTATCCTTCCCCGACCACGCCGGATGGTAAATTATTCCCACAGGTAAAGTAGTTTCTTTCAGGCCTCAAGGAGGCCGGGATCCTGCAGCATGGTCTGCATCAGGTAAGTGCACCCAAGCACTCCCATAATGAGCCTGGCTCCTATGGCGCCAGGACTGATGTCTTTTATGAGCCTGGTGCCATAGGCGCCAGGACACTGTCCAAAGGGCCCCTATATGGGGTTGCTGGGTCTTTCCTTGGGGACTGGATGTCCGCTTTCGGGGACGCAGGGCTTGAACCGGCTCCCCGGGAGCGGGCATCATGACAAGAACGGACCAGGATCTGGATGGACATCGTAACTGCCATCAATGAGGAGGGGTGGCAGTCTTTGACATCAAACATGTCAAGAAGTGCTGGGAGACCTTCAGGTTCAGGACCCTCGACAAGGACCGGTGCCTCTTGAAGGCAGCGTATGACAAGGGGCTCCAGGGCCACCTGTCCAACCACCAAATGAGGGTCCTGGAACGCATAAGCCCAGCGCTCCACGTCCAGGTCCTTGAGAGGCAGACTCGTCTGGAGTCGTGCGGTAAGTGTACATGCATACTGGTTGGACGCTGTGCGTGTCGTGGTGTGCCAGTAGTGTGCAGGTTGCACATGTTTTCTATAGGGCCATGTATGGATGTGTATGTACAGGGGCTGACACATGAGGCTGACACATGTGAGTTCTCTCATGTGTGAGACACATGGATGGTCTGTGTGGGTAAGCATGCAGGCCAAATGCAGATGTGGGAGCACACATGTTTGAATTACTGTGTATGTACGTTGGCGTACGTGGTGTCACACATGGATGTTGGTTCCAGCTGCATGTATCTGCACTGTGTACATGTGCATGTGTGTGTATTTGACAAGTCTGCAACTGTGATGCAACATGGATGCATGTGGCACTGACATGTAGAAGGCTGAATGCCAGATGTGACAAGGATGGCAATCTCATCACTCTGACAGTTGGTGGACATGTACACATGCATGTAAGTGTGTTGGTGTGTGTGCATGTGTTGTGAATGCCCCGTGTTTCATGTGACGTCAGGCTCACCTTCGGATGCTGATGCTGTTGTATGTGTATGGATGGTGCTGCCTGGTGCAATATTGCTGTGGAATCGCTCATGTGTGTGAGTAGAAATGACCTGTGTTAGGGAGTGTGATTCCATGTCTGAAGTTTGACACTGCCACTCATGTACAACTGTCTTGTGTGTATCAATCCATTGTACAGTGCCCTGATGCCTGTGTTCTATCTCTCCCTGTCTGCAGCGTCAACTGATGAAGAGGGCGGAGAGGGTGCTGTGAAGCAAAGCGGCAGGGATCGCACCACCAGCTGGAGACGCAAGGCCCAGCTCCCCTCCCAGATTGTCATCACTTCGGGGAGTGAGGAGTCTGGTGGGGCGTCCCAAGCCGCAGCTGCCGAGGGTACGTCCAAGAGGCAGAGGTTGGAGATGGACTCCTCGGCAGCAGAAAGGGCAGCTGAGACCCCACAGGGTCCGACGGAGGAATATGGCATGGAGTCATCCAGGTTGGTGCGAGGTTTGGAGGAGGAGGAGGCTATGGAAGGGACGCACACGGGGTCTGAAGGTGGGGATTCCACTGGTGCCAGTGGTGCAGTGCAGGGGCAGGGACAGGAGGCAGCACAGGCCGGCGCAAAGGTGCCTGTGTGTAATCCTGTCCCTGATCCTGTGACTGCATCATCCGGCACCAGCAGGGATGCCTATGTCCAGACCCGTTTTCAGGGAGGGGTGGGCGCACAACAACTGGCCTTCCTCTCCCTCTGGACGGGGTTATCCGGGACTGGGTTGAGCCTGTCCTGGCTGGGATAGCGTTGCGTCAACGGGGCATGTGAGATGACCTGCAGTGTTTTCGTGAAGACACTGCACGTCATCTTGGATGACTCTTTGACTGCGTTGACCTACTGGGACGGGTCACCAGTGCTGGATTCCTCCGTTTGCTGGACCTTCTTGAGACCCCCTCCTCACCTGAACCCCCTACACGCCAGTCGTCCTCCATGCCATCTTCCCACCCATGTATCACCTGGGTACCTTGTGGAGCTGCCTCTGACCCAGGGGCCAGGCTGGTGGAGGACACATCCCTGCCACAGTCGGGAGTCGGACGTCCAGCAGGGGTGGCCACCACGGCAACTGCACCCCAGCCAGAGGAGGACGTGCAGGCAGCAAGAGCCAGGGTGCAGGCAAAGGCACAGGAGCAGCAGCAACTTGGTGGGAGCAATGATGGCTCGGGGCCTTCAACATCGGAGGGGCAGGAATCGGCCAGAGGGGAGGAGGACTCAGGATTGCAAGTGTCTTCTGTGTGGCAGCGGTTGGGCCACGCCATAGATGCAGAGCGGCAGCGGGCAAAAGAGGCATGGCTCACAATGGTCAGGGTGGAGAACTCCATGCGGAGGGCACTGAGGCGGTCCGAGTGCCTCGAGGCAATTCGCAGGGAGTTGGAGGTCAACATGTCATCGTCCCTGCGAACCCTCGGGGCCATGGAAGAGGACCGCCTCCAGGACATTGAGCGGGAGTTCGATGATGCCCTGGCCCGGGACATCAAAAAGTGAGCCGTCGGACTAGGCCACTGCCATTGTAAATCGTTAGTTAGTTAGTGTTAGGTTTCATTTTTGTTTTCATTTTTTTTCGGAGGCTTGGACAATACCCCACATTTTTGTATATAGTTCTTCATTAGTTAGTGCATTAGTTAGTAGGTTTCATTTGGACAGTTGGGCTCATGTACCCAGGATTTCATCCTTGTAAATAGTGTGTGTGCATTTGTCGGCATTTTCTTTTTTGATTTTTCCATGGAGCAATGGATTTTACTTTTTCATTTCTGTTTGGATTTGCTTTGTTGGAAGGAGACTTTGGAGACATTTTTGATTTCATATATTTTGGATTCGGATTTCCTTTTGTTATCATTATGTGACATTCTGCATTGTTTTCCTTATGTCCATTGTTTGGTCTTTGAATTTCTTTCACCACATTATTTGTTCAATACATTATTTCCCGTACTTCAATGTGTGTTATTCTCTCATTGTTTTCATGCATGTCACGATGTGGGTTTTCACATCCACTGGCACCCATTGTGTGTGTGTGATGGACATGTGTTGATGTACATACTTGCCATTTGGGTTGCTTCATGTAATGGGCATTTCAATGTGGGATGTATGTTATGCTTGGTTGGTTATTTGGGCAGGGGTGGCGTGCCGTGGGATTTGGGTGGGCATGAGGGCCATGATTGTGGGTCATGTTGACGTGTTGGGGGACATGAGTGGGGGCCTGCTGGCAGGTGCCCCTCACTGCTGGGGGGTCCAGGGGGACATGAATGGGACATGAGTGGGGGCCTGCTGGCAGGTGCCCCTCACTGCTGGGGGGTGGGGGTACAGGGGGACATGAGTGGGACATGAGTGGGGGCATGCTGGCAGGTGCCCCTCACTGCTGGAGGGTGAGGGTGCAGGGGGACATGAGTGGGACATGACTGGGGGCCTGCTGGCAGGTGCCCCTCACTGCTGGGGGGTGGGGGTGCAGGGGGACATGAGTGGGGGCCTGCTGGCAGGTGCCCCTCACTGCTGGGGGGTGGGGGTGCAGGGGGACATGAGTGGGGCCTGCTGGCAGGTGCCCCTCACTGCTGGGGGGTGGGGGTGCAGGGGGACATGAGTGGGGGCCTGCTGGCAGGTGCCCCTCACTGCTGGGGGTGGGGGTGCTGGGGGACATGAGTGAGGGCCTGCTGGCAGGTGCCCCCCACTGCTGGGGGTGGGGGTGCAGGGAGACATGAGTGGGGGCCTGCTGGCAGGTGCCCCTCACTGCTGGGGGGTGGGGGTGCTGGGGGACATGAGTGGGGGCCTGCTGGCAGGTGCCCCTCACTGCTGGGGGGTGGGGGTGCAGGGGGACATGAGTGGGGGCCTGCTGGCAGGTGCCCCTCACTGCTGGGGGGTGGGGGTGCAGGGGGACATGAGTGGGACATGTGTGGGGGCCTGCTGGCAGGTGCCCCTCACTGCTGGGGGGTGGGGGTGCAGGGGGACATCAGTGGGGGCCTGCTGGCAGGTGCCCCTCACTGCTGGGAGGCAGGGGTGCAGGGGGACATGAGTGGGACATGAGTGGGGGCCTGCTGGCAGGTGCCCCTCACTGCTGGGGGGTGGGGGGTGCTGGGGGACATGAGTGGGGGCCTGCTGGCAGGTGCTCCTCACTGCTAGGGTGTGGGGGTGCAGGGGGACATGAGTGGCGCCTGCTGGCAGGTGCCCCTCACTGCTGGGGGGTGGGGGTGCAGGGGGACATGAGTGGGGGCCTGCTGGCAGGTACCCCTCAGTGCTGGGGGGTGGGGGTGCAGGGGGACATGAGTGGGACATGAGTGGGGGCCTGCTGGCAGGTTCCCCTCACTTCTGGGGGTGGGGCTGCAGGGGGACATGAATGGGGGCCTGCTGGCAGGTGCCCCTCACTGCTGGGGGGTGGGGGTGCTGGGGGACACGAGTTGGTGATCATATTGAAAGGTGACATGTGGCTTGACTGGGGGGCATGCCCATGGTGGATGGGCTCCCTACGGGGCATGACCAGGGGTGCAGGGTAGTCCCCTGTTGTGTGGCTGCCTGCAGGGGCCGTGGAGGGGGTAGAGGGGACACCTGGGAGGACCCACACTGCCAATTCACGTGTGGGACTCCCCGCGCACCCCACTGGATACACGTACCCCGCTCTGACAGCGAAATTGTGTGTGAAATTTAACACGCACCCCATAAATACACGTACCCCACTCTGACAACGAAATCGCGTATGAAACTTCACGCGCACCCCCGAAATACACGTACCCCACTCTGAAAGCAAAATCGCATGTGAAACTTCACGCGCACCCCCGAAATACACATACCATGCTCGCACAGGGCCAATCGCGTGTGAAACTCCCCACGAACCCCAGAAATACACGTACACCGCTCGCACAGGGCCAATCGCGTGTGAAACTTCACGCGAACCCCAGTAATACACGTATACTGCTCGCACAGGGCCAATCGCGTGTGAAACTTCGCGCAAATCCCAGTAATACACGTACACCGCTCGCACAGGGACAATCGCGTGTGAAACTTGCCGCGAACCCCAGTAAAACACGTACACCGCTTGCACAGGGCCCATCGCATGTGAAACTCCCCGCGAACCAAGAAATACACGTACACCGCTCGCACAGGGCCAATCGCGTGTGAAACTTCACGCGAACCCCAGTAATACACGTATACTGCTCGCACAGGGCCCATCGCGTGTGAAACTTCCCACGAACCCCAGTGATACACGTACCCCGCTCGCAAAGGGCCAATCGTGTGTGAAACTTCCCACGCACCCCATTAATACACGTACGATGCTTGTACAGGGCCAATCCCGTGTGAAACTTCCTGCGCACCCCAGTAATACACGTACACCGCTCACACAGTGCTAATCGCATGTGAAACTTCCTGCGAACCCCAGTAATACACGTACACCGCTCGCACAGGGCCAATCACGTGTGAAACTTCCCGCGCACCCCCGAAATACACGTAACCCGCTCGCAGAGGGCCAATCGCCTGTGAAACTCCCTGCGCCGGGGTGTACATGTATTCGGAGGGGTGCGCAGGGAGTTTTACAAGCGTTTTCGTGGTTGGGGGGCTGTATGCTGGTCCATTGGCCTGTGCACCATGTACGGGATTTGGCGCACGGGGAGGGGTTGGGGACATAACTGGCACTGCTGCAGGGTCGCTGCGCCACTCTGCTCTGGTTTTGGATGTTGAAATCCATGAATACGCTGTGCGCGGAAATGGATTTGAGCGCACGCGGCTGGCGCAGACTGTCACACGCGCATACTGTGCGCCAGCCGCGTGCGCCTCTTGTGTGCTGGATTCTATGAATTACCCCGATGACTCTCAGGAAGATGCTTTCAAAGCAAATGAAAGCACTATAACAGGCGTAAACTTTAAACAGTACCAAACAATGTTGCACAATGAACAGCAACACGAAGAAGAACTCCAGGCCCAACTAGAAGTACACACTCCCGACAGTAGTCAACCTTCTGTAACAGGAATCCAAGAAACACTTGGAAAGCCACTAATAGCAAATGAGGCAGAATTAGCCATGACAGAAGTAGAAAACACCATCTGTCAGTATAAACAAGCTACAGAAGACTTTGCTGTACTGAAATCACAACTGAACAATGAGCAGCATAGCATTTTCCATGAAATAACAAAACAAATTGAACATGGTGTGCAACATGAAAATAAAAACTGTACCTGCCAAGACTACAAACCTATACTGCTATATGTGAGTGGTCAAGCTGGTTCAGGCAAAACATTCTTAATCAAAATCATCAGCAAGTTCCTCCAACAATTGACAAACACCAAACTGTCAGCTGTTGTAACTGCCCCCACAGGTTTAGCTGCCTAAAACATAGGTGATTTCACTTTACACTGATTACTACTCCTTCCAGTAGAACGCTAAAACAAATCAGACTGTTACAAACTTAACACAGAAGATGCAAAAGAACTATGCAGAGTTTTCAAACAAATGAAAATGCTGCTAATAGATGAGGTGAGCATGGTCTCCAACCTAATGTTGGCTTTGATTCACCTCAGATTACAAGAGGTCCTCAAAACAGACTACGAAGAGCTCTTTGGAGGAAAACACATTATTGTTTTCGGAGATCTTCTTCAATTGACACCAGTGAAAGGTTAACCTATTTTTAAAACCCTAGGGCACAAACTGTGCCGTAAAACTCTTGGTAGCATAGGAAATATCAACCTTTAGCAACATTTCCAATACAGAGAATTAACAGAAAACATGTGCCAGTCTACAGACCTCACATACACCAACATTTTAAAAAGTATTAGAGTTGGTGTATTATCTCAAGAAGCACAATCAATATTAAAATCCAGGCACATCCATGAACTCTATGGCCATAACTCAAGTGCTACTGATGTCATGGAAGAATTAGCACACAAAATTATCAATTGTATGTCCTTGATGCCAACTCTTGTAAGCTGTTCAAAATTCATTCAATACAATGTTGAAAAAATAAGTGCAACCAACAATTGACATTTGCTCCACAGATAAACTCGGCGTACATGATATGACCCTACCCATGTGTCAACAAGCCACAACAAGACTAAATACCTTAGAAAACTCTATCTCCAACACAGCTGGTTTGGAGAAAATATTAAAATTATCTTTAAACTGTAGAGTAATCCTTAAACATAATCTTGACGTGGAGCAAGGATTAGTTAATGGATCAATTGGTACAGTTGTTGGCTTTCAAACATACCCACGTGACAACAACATTCAATTTGTCAATATTCTCTTTGACAAACTATCAGAAGTTAAAAGGATAGGACGCTCAATAGCACGCTTCCTTCCTTTCAAAGACATGTATGTACGCAAAGAACAATTTTCACTAACTCAAGCATACGCAGTTACCATTCACAAATCACAAGGTCTTACCCTAGATAAAGCATTGATAGATATTGGTAGCACAGTCTTTAAAGAAGGTATGAACAATGTAGCACTATCACACTTACATACACTTGATGGGCTATTTCTAATCAACTTTGATGCAAGTAAAGTAATTGATGATATTCCTTTCATTCTAGAATACAATATACTGCGTTCACTCTACACCCCCATCTAAAAACCTATTGTAATTATGCAGTAGGTTGAAAGAGAAGGCCTGCGAGCCACGTGGCTCATTGCAGAGCGTACTGGGGCACAGTGAGGCCGTTGCAAGCATTTGCATACTTGTAGGCTAGGCTGCAAGTTCGCCCGGATATGTGCACATGGCAATAGGTACAATTTTAATCGGGATAGCGTTCAGGCGAACAGTCATCCAGAGGCGGGGCATAGTATGCTATAAAGCAGTCAGCTGCACAATAGGCAGAGTGGATGAAACAGAGACGCACAAAGGTAGGAATGTCATGAGTACTGTTCCAAAGTCAGTGAAGGGCGCAGCATGGGCGAAGTGCACAATGTAAGTCCAACAAAGGGTTTGGATCTGAGTAGACGACAATAGATTACAGAGGGGTGTAAGTGAGGGGAGGATGTTTTCCAATTGCTTAGAGGCAATTTGGACTTCTTACCCGTTACAGATGAGGATTCCAGGTAATGGTTCCAAGCAGATTTAAGATGCTCAGTCAGAATTCCTTGCCCTGGTCTCTGCCCTGGTCTCTGTCGGCTCTGGACAAGGTCAGGACAGGAGTTGTTCCTTGTTGGCTGGGTTCCTTAGTGAGTGAGCTGGCGCTCGCCTGCCGGTGAGGGATTGGTCAACATAAAAGGGCAAATGGCCAGTCAGTGCAGACTGTCGGACCCAAGGCAGTCAAGGCCAGGCTGCATCAGAGGGGAAGGGCAGTGGCCATCTTAGATTGGGGCAACCTCATGGCTTGCAATGGCGGATAGGCAAATTTCACAAAGAAAGCAGCATTTTTGGCTGTAATTAAGCCAAATTGCAATTTCGGGTGCTCGGATGCACATGAGACGAATTATTATGCAATTTCTGATGATTTCGGCAAGGATTAAATCTGCACTCAGCAGAAGGTGGCAGTACAGCCAAGGGGCGTACCTTTGCTGCAGATGAAGCTCCAGCTCATCTGGGGAAGGGGGCACTGCTCCTGCAGTGACAAAGGATCCTGCTCTTGAACAGGGCACGGGGCACGGCCCCTGCTCAGTAGTCCTGTGCTGGAATGGTCAAATTCACTATAAACTCACAAGAAGATCCACAAGAATTTCTAATGTACTTACTACAAGTACTGGAAAACAAAAACATACCTATAAATGAAATCTTACAGATTTCATACATGTGGAAACATACACGCACTCTCTGCAGCCATGTGGCACAGGAACAAGTCCCTAACGACTGCTTCGTGCATGTATCCATACCTACCTAACTTTGAATCCATTCCATTTCAGCAACTTGTACAAAATTCAAACCATGGTAGATTATGTACTACCTGCAATCAGATAATCGCTCCACCTTACAAACACAGACACATAGTAAATACGTAATAGTAATGCTTTAACGTTACAATGCAAATAGTACCAAAAACAACTGTAAACTGACTGGATTCACACATGGTCAAGTATCACTTGGTAAGAAAACCTTCACAACAATAGGTATAATCTACCTCACAGCATCCACAACCAATTCAGGTCACTACTCTGCATATATAAAAAAATAATTGTGGATGGTTCAAATGTAATGATAGTACCATTACTCTAAAGCAGAGATTACCAGCAAATCTTGTAAATGCTTACTTAATATTCTTAAAACCAAAATTGAATATGTAATCTGTGTATGAACATAAGCAATACCTCAACTTCAAAACTGTGCACAATTAGAGTACGACAACATGTATCTAACTGCCCCAAGTAAATCTGCAACAACCCAACAGATAGATGAATAGCATTATCACAGATATCGAAAAAGTATGTCTGGTCCAATTACCCATGTCATGAAAAAACTGCATACAACCACAAAAAACTCAACCAGTAAGTAGAAAATAAATGGAATCACATACACTGCTGCATAACACACCCATTCAAGCAAACATCTAACCATAGACCACAATCCAAAATGTTTACTTCCATGGGCATCCTTGTTACACACTCTACAATATTAACTGCATAGCCTAGCCAAAACTTCACATACAAACTATACAAATGAAACAGTACACAAACTTTTGGGTTGTGGATATTTGATGAGTTTTGATTCTATGGGTGTGTTATGCTGTGGTGGTAGTGGCCAGGGCCTACAGGCTTGAATGCATGGCATACAGCCTATGGCCTTCGTCCATGCAACCAAAACTCTAGGCCCCGGCCACAACCACTGCAGCATAACACACCTATGCTGCCAAACATTTTGACTGTGGTATGTGGGCTGCTTATATGGGATATTGATTACAATCACTGCTCTACCAACAACCCAAACCCAACATCATACTAAAGTAAAACAGGTAGTAGTGCATTTATTATGTCCGTGGACAGCCAAGAAGACCGCGGACATGGCGCACACATCAGGGGCACCTGCCACCTAAACAAATACAGTATTTGACCCACCTCTTACTCCCCAACCCTCCCCAAGCACCCCTGCACACCAATACACTCCGCAAAATTGCATTTTGCCTCTGTTCGCCGCTGTGCTGTCCGCGGATGTCCACGGATCCGAGATGGCGTGTGCATCAAAACAATGTGACGCACCTCACTCCTCATTCCAGCCAATAAGCGAACGCATTGCGTGTCCGCGGACATGACGCAAGTTGATTAACTAATCAGTGTCCTGTCCGTGGAGCGAACATGGAAATGTGTCCTTGGAGTGGACATAGATATCACACTTTTTTTGCCCTACGTTTTGGTCATTTTAAAAAGAAACTACTGTACGGATTTACACCAAATTAACAATGCACGCTTTCATATTTCTCTTTTCATATACTTTTTTTTGCAAAGTTTGATGAGGATTCATCCAGGGGGAGCGAAGATATAAGCTGCCTAAAAAGTGCTCTTCTTATCGGATTAGCATATTAACCATAACTACATGGCCCCTACTGCAGGCCATGTAATATATATATATATATATGTGCATATATGCATATATGCATATATATGTATTGTAGTGAAAAAAAAGTTGTTAAAGGGACGTTATGGTTACAATTAAAACTGAACCTCACTGATGGCATCATAGACATCACATATGCAGTTCACTGACAAATCTAACCTGGTGATTTTCTTTACTGAAAGTAAAAATTTTAACATTGAAAATATGCTTTATATCGAGACATTAACCTTGTCCTATGTTGTTAAGGAACTTTCCTTAGGGTTTCACCTGAGAACATGGTGCAGCTACATGGGGAAATAAGCACACCTCAAACACACAATTCAATTGTATACATAATAATAAACTATACTATTATTCCCATTTTCTAGTGATTCTCTTTCTCTCCTTCTTACTGGAGTGTCACTCTATGTGCCTCAAATTCCAATGCAGTGTGTTTCATTATATGTATTCTTTGTACTAAGACACGTGTGTAGTACATCTTGTTTTGTTAATTATTCATTTCAAGTTTAACAGTAGAAAACAATTCTGAAAGCTTTGCAATCATTATTTTACTGAGCAATACATCCAGATTTAAAATATTGCACTTTTGCAGTGCATGCTGCACCAATTCCCTATGCGTATCTATTATTAGGTTGTTTTATTAACAAGAACACTCCAATATAACATTTTATTTAAATGAGCACATTTTTAATACATTAAATAGTTCATAAGAGGTCCACTGAAAATGTGTAATATGTGGTTAGCAACACTGTACACACAACCCCTTCCTCTGACTTTTATCAGAATTAATTTGTTATTTGAGGTCATCAGTGATGTTATCATTGACATTTGTCATGTCATCTTTGATGCCCTGAGTGTTAGTTGTAGCCGTGCATTGTGGTGGCGTGGGTTATATTTGATTAGCTTACCATAACCGGTGAATTTAAATGGTTTTTCGGTTTTACTTGTAACCATAATGTCCCTTAACCAATTTTTTTCCACTGAATTTCATTAGTTTATATTAGTGCAACTTAACCATAATGTCACTTTAACAATGTTTTGTCACTGACTTTCATAGGTTTTTACTAGTGCACCCTTAATCTGCTACAAGTTCCTTATATATTACCCACCCCAATGTAGCAGCTGTAGAGTCCAAGAACAGTACAAATGTCCACGCACAGAAGGTACCATTCTCAAAGCCCAGAAGCACAGGAGAGAACAGAATGCGTTCTACCCATCAACCAACAAACACACATACATAAAGCAACTTTACTCATATTTACTGCAAACAAATATACTGTTTTGTACAAGTGATTACTTGAAAATGTACACATTAATTTTTATTTATAACACAATTTAATGGAATGCACCAAGCATAGACCATAAGTGCACACCTCATATTATCACTGCAATACAACTCTTCACAGAGACTAACATACACCAAATGCTTATTCTAAAACAACCTCTCACCAAACAGTAAGTACACTGTATTTATTTCATTATTGTTAGCATTCATTATGTAAACATGTATTATAAACAAAATGCAGTATTTTTTTCATTTTGACAGAAATTGCAAACACACTTGAGTAGTTCGAGGAGAACTTCCAAAAAGAAGAAATGAGTGACGATAACATCTCTAATGGTATACAATACATGTTTTAATGTGAACAAATAATATTCATTAAAATAATATTTTTCTTTTCTTACACAACATAGTTTTCATGAAGAAACCACACCCCAGTTAATTATACACAATCCCAAGAATCACAAAAAGAAGCCCTATCCCCAACTGTACATAACCAAAACATGAACTTGTCCACACAATTGGATGAATTAAGTAATGATTTTAAAGACCTTTTACAATATGTGAAAAGTCATGGCATTAAGAAATGTTCCCTGTCACTGTCATCTGTCCCCTCGTCCCCAGCAAGCATCCCCATCAAATTCTGAAAATTTAAATCAAAGATGCTTTGATGAAACATCATTCCCTTCCTCCCCATAGCATTATTGTATAGACATTTCTAATCCTCCTATTTATGTTTCCCATTCCGATACCCCATCCCTTTCATGAATACATTTATTTTTTAAATATTATAAATATGTTATAAATATGTTGTATATCATTGTGTGGTATATATACATTTTTTTAAAACCCAAATGTGAGTCCGCTGACACTGCGACTGTCCAAGGTGTCCGCACTCAAAATGGAGGTGCCCCCGGACAGGGCAGATTTCTGGACGTGTCCAGTTTTGCATGATGCACTTTTAATTAGTCCGAGGACACCGCACCTGTTCTACAGACATGCACCCTGTGATTCTTGCCCACAGACATTTTAAAAGTGCAGTTTCAGCCAATCTTGTGTGTTTCAAGCAGAAACATTAGCCTTCCACAGCTCACAGACCCACTCTTCATTGATATGGCAATTTTCTACAACTTTTCAAGGACTACTTTTGAACCGGTAGTCCATGGACAGTCGAGCAGTCTGTGGACAGCTCCTCTGGAGGGACCCATCCATTTATTGTCCTCATTCTCAATCTGGCTTTCCAGGACAGAGCATTTGGGAAACACCTACTTCAATGGCATCTGCTATGGCCATCTTGGCTTCCCAACCACCCCCACCATCACCACCTCATCAACCTGAAGGGCCGGGAAAGGGGAACAGGCTTGGAGATACAGAAAATGAGGATCAGAGGAAGAAGAGGATGAGGAGGAGAAAGTCCCCATCTCCAGTATTCGTAATGAGTCCTGGTATAGCAATTGTATATTACTGTTGGAAATGTCCTTGGAAAGGCTTGTGCAAGCAAGGAGAAATGCAAAGTTGTACTCAGTCACAGGAAACCTGGCTTCCATTCCTAATGGATAACTTCCATGAGGCGCCACACCAAACCAACCAAATGCTCTGAGGAGGGTGATACCTTACTCAGGCAAGAGTAGGCTATCATCCTCCACCCCATTATCTTCAACTGCTCCTGTTACCACAAAGGATACACCTTTGGGGCAGAGGACCCCAGCAGCGGCTTTACCGGCCATACAAAATGCTGCTGACCCTTACATATCAAATGTCACAGTCATATGTTTGTACTTTGAAGCACCGATCTGAAGGGGGGAGCTGTTTCAGGGTGCTTTTGAGGCGGTTGTAAAGGAGCACGAGAAACACTGCCACCTACCTTGATTAAGGCCCGCCCAACATCTTCCTCTGTCCACCTGCTCTTTCATCCATGTGGTTGTGCCCGTTCCCTCCCTTCACTCCCCTACCTTACCTTACCTCACCTGCAAGAAAACACACACAAAAGCACAAAATAAATACAAAACCAAAACAACTCAAAACAGCAGTTCCTTTAGGAGCCACCATTCACAGTTAAAAAATTTGAAGTGAGGCAAAAATGTCACAGGCCCCTTTGCATACTCTGCAGACAGCACGGTAGTCCACGGACACCTCAAAAATTCCAGGCAAGGGCTAGGGGCATGACAATCATTTTAATTGTTTTTCACACAAAAAGGGTGGCTATTTAAAGAGTTTTTTTTGTTATTTTGACTGTGACATATTTTTTTGATTCTTTGTTTTAAATACTGCCCTAACAAAGATTGTCCACAACTTAATTATTATATGTTCATAAACATTGCTTCAATGCATTTTGAACATTTTCCAGAAACATCTGGTTGCCCACACCAGTTAGATGCATTCCATCTCTCTGAAACATTTACAATAGCAAATGTAAATGTCTTGTTGTGAAAAGATTGTATTCCAACATCTCGCAAAAAATAACAAACAACTTTATTCACGTTGTGCTTTGCTTTTTCCATTTGCGGACAAAATAAATTGGAATACATCCACATTTGTCTTTGAACAAACCGAGAAAAAATGATTTTTGAATTTGGAGACATTTCCATCAACTTTCCAAATGGCTCCTTTATTGTAAACTGCAAGGAAATTCCAGTAACATACCCCAAACTGTTCCCTCCACAATGAACAACAATGATGTATGGATGTTTTGAGTGAACCATATTCTCCCAAAATAGGAGCATGCCCGACCACTTCATCCACACACTCCATCCAATGATATTTCAAATTCATAGAATACAAGATATTCACCAAAACTCCAGTGCTCAACATACACCTTCAGCCAATTTATCCAAGAGTCCCCCACAATCCATACACTGTGCCTCCTCAAAAAGATAGCTAAAGCCATTTTCACCACTCTCAAAACTCCTGCAAATAAAACTTCTCCTACTCTCTCTTCCTGTACACCACACCCAGTACACCTGATTGGCTGATCCCCCGGTGTTTGTGGACATCTGTGGATGTCCACGGTCTCCGCAGTCCTGTTTCCATTCCAGGCATCTTCCAAAGACCCATATGTGGAATGTGCAGTCCGCCGGCGACTACGGTCTACACAGACGTCGCGGCCACTCATAGTGGTGGGGAATTTAAACACAATTTCAGTTATTTGTTCTTTTAGTGCTGGCTCTGAAAAGAACCTTTGTTTTTTGAGTGACTTTTTGAGGTTTGTTAGCAAACACCTTTTTTTATGTACAGTAGTACTCTACAATGTACATATTCCCTTACAATTTTCTTACAAGAACTTTTTTCAATTCATTCCTAACATTGTAAAGAAAAATTGCATTTCAGACATCTGAAAATTGAACTCCATCTTCACAAAAAAAATTCACAACATCAGACTTTATATTATCATTCTAAAAAGATGACATTCCTGCAGCATATATAAAAGCAGATACAGCTCCATTGATAATTCTTGCATTTGTGGATTGACAAAGTGTGGACATCTCTATGTGTGCGTCTGATTCATTTCAGAAAAAATAATCTTTGTAGCAGGGAACAGTTTCATTACACTTTTCAAGAACTCCTTCTGTGCAACCTGCAAATACATAGGAGTCACATACCCCAAACTGCCCCCTCCACAAAGCACAATTACAATGTATGGACATTTAAATTGAGCCACACTCTGACAGAAAGAGAACAAGCTTGCCCAGATGAAGCCACAAATGGTATGCTACAAAACATCCACTTCTGCCAATCCAATCCTTCCAAAGATGCCATGATTTTCAGCATACACCTTCAATGACTGAATTGAAAAATCACCCAAAATCAACACAATCTGTTTCCTCAAAGCCATAGTCATAGCCATATTCACTACACACAACAATAAAAAAACACCTACTACCCTCTCCTCCTGTACACAACAACCAGAACACCTCTTTGGATAATCCCTATGGTCCGCTTTCCATTCCAGGCATCCATGAAAGACGTGGATGTGGCATGTGCCGTCCACAAATACTGCAGTGTACATGGACCCCTAACAGAGTGGCATCCCTTCTACACTTTCCACTTTCATGTTCTCAACACTGAAACACTGATTTAAGAGAGTCTCACATCCATCCACCAATCACATCCAAAAACTCTACACCTCAACACTTTAAATGTATGCTTGAACTTTGAGAGTACACACCTCATGTTAATCACAGCCATATGCATCAAAACCTATTTTATTTTTCCAGATTCAACATTGCATCTAACAATACATAGTACAGGTATGCTTTTATGTTTTAAAGTATTATCCGCAACTTTTTTACAATATATATATATATATATATATATATATATATATATATATATATATATATATATATATATATATATATATATATATTACCTGGCCACGGTAGTTATGGTTAAGTTGCTGTTTCCATAGGAAGAGCACTTTTAGGGTGGCTTATAACTTCGCTCTCCCTGGACGGATCCTCACCAAACTTTGCAAAAAAAGTATTTGGATCACTTTACATTTTTTTGCAAAGTTTGGTGAGGATTCGTCCAGGGGGGGCAAACTTATAGGGGGGTCCCAAAACTTTTTTTTTCCCATAGACTGAATGGGAAAAAAATTTTGCTCGCGCCTACAGCCCAAACCGCTGGACGGATTTCCACCAAATTTGGACCAGGAGCAGAGGCTTGGTCCTGAAAGCGTGCTTTCGCAAATTTGGTGAAAATCCGTCCAGTAGTTTTTTTTAAAAAGTAGGTAAAAAAAAATTAGTGATATCTGTGTTCGGTTCGTGGACACACTTCCCTGTTCGCTCCGCGGACAGTATCCTGATTGGCCAATCGTCTTGCGTGATGTTCGCGGACATGCAACGTGTTTGCTGATTGGACGGAGTGGAGCGTGAAGCGTGTCAGATTTTTCGGTAGCGCCCGCCATCTGGGATTCGCGGACGTCCGCGGACAGCGCAGTGAAACTTTGTTCAAAATGTGTATTTTGTAGAGTGTGTTGGTGTGTAGGAGCGTTTGGGGAGTGTGTGAGATAGGATAAAAGTTGTGTTTTTATGTGTTAGACGCTCTTTTTGTGTTCGATTTGTTTGTGGACATCACGGGTGTTCTGAAATGTTCTAAATAAACTGACTAGGGGGTGTTCTAAGGACTCAATATGTGTCCGTTTTGTTCGCAAGCAAAGTGAAACTGTTCTAAGAACACTCGCGGTGTCCGTGGAGTGTTCGTAGGGGGTGTCCTGAGGACGCTGTTCATATTGTTCTCTGTCAAGTTGAATGTGTTTTAAGAACACCCGCGGTGTCTGGAATGTTCGCAAATAAACAAAATGGGGGTGTTCTTAAGACGTTTTTGAGAACACGCCCGGTGTCCTGAAATGTTCGTAGGGGGTGTCCTGAGGACGCTGTCCGTATTGTTCTCTGTCAAGTTGAATGTGTTCTAAGAACACCCGCGGTGTCCTGAAATGTTCGCAAATAAACAAAATGGGGGTGTTCTAAAGACGCTTCTAAGAACAATCGCGGTGTCCGGAGTGTGTTCATAGGGGGTGTCCTGAGGACGCTGTCCGTATTGTTCTCTGTCAAGTTGAATGTGTCCTAAGAACACTCGCGGTGTCCTGAAATGTTCGCAAATAAACAAGATGGTGGTGTTCTGAAGACGCTTCTAAGAACACTCCCGGTGTCCGGGGAGTGTTCGTAGGGGGTGTCCTGAGGACGCTGTCCGTATTGTTATCTGTCAAGTTGAATGTGTCCTAAGAACACCCGCGGTGTCCTGAAATGTTCGCAAATAAACAAGATGGTGGTGTTCTGAAGACGCTTCTAAGAACACTCCCGGTGTCCTGAAATGTTCGTAGGGGGTGTCCTGAGGACGCTGTCCGTATTGTTCTCTGTCAAGTTGAATGTGTTCTAAGAACACCCGTGGTGTCCTGAAATGTTCGCAAATGCACCCAAGACTCTATGCCCTGGCAACAACCACCGCAGCATATCACATTCATATTTGCTTATAACTTTGGGTGAAAAACAAATGTATAAGGAACAAAGGTATTAGATACTATGGATGTGATATGCTGCTATGGTTGTCCTTATTATTGTATACTTACTGTTTGGTCTAGTAATGGGAGTCCATGTTTTTCTTCATTTCTGTGCTAAAAGAAAATAGCATGTTAGTATTAGTATTTTGTAATGACTTATTACATTGTATAAGCAATATACTTTTATTTTTTTTCGACCCACATATTTAGTAGAGTACAAAACAGAGTACTGTGCAATTTGCTCAGTTTCTGTATTTGTTGCTAAAATCATTGGGTCTGTGGGAGAAAAAAAAATCCATGTTGGATTAAAAAAAAAAACCTTTTTCTGTTATGCTACAGTTTTTTTGTTTGTTTGTTTTCAGTGTTCACTTGTTGTTTCTGGCTAATGCTTTATACTTTGCTTTGTTGTATTTTTTTTGGAGCAGTAACAGATTCTTCATTTGTTTTGATATTATAAAATTTTGGAGCAGTTAGATACCAATTGGCTTATTCTAACTGTCTATTTTATTAATATATTTTAGTGGTTTTGATTTATCTATTTGGATATTGTTAAATTTTGGGACAGTTAGATACCAATTGGCGTATTCTAACTGTGTATTTTTTGGTCTAATTTAGTGGTATTCATTTATCTGATTAGTTGTTGTAGAATCTTTGAGCAGTTAGATAGCTTTTGGAGTATTCTAACAGTTTATATTATTTTAATACAAATTTATAGTTTTGGGACAGTTAGATACCAATTGGCGTATTCTAACTGTGTATTTTTTGGTCTAATTTAGTGGTATTCATTTATCTGATTAGTTGTTGTAGAATCTTTGAGCAGTTAGATAGCTTTTGGAGTATTCTAACAGTTTATATTATTTTAATACAAATTTATAGTTTTGGGACAGTTAGATACCAATTGGCGTATTCTAACTGTGTATTTTTTGGTCTAATTTAGTGGTATTCATTTATCTGATTAGTTGTTGTAGAATCTTTGAGCAGTTAGATAGCTTTTGGAGTATTCTAACAGTTTATATTTTTTTAACACAAATTTACTTAAAGGTTTAAATACAGTTTATTTATCAAATTTTGGTTTTAAGAACATCAAATAAGCGTTTGTAAGATTTGCTGGTAATCTCTGCTTTAGAGTAATGGTACTATCATTACATTGAAACCATCCACATTTCTTTTTTATATATGCAGTGTAGTGCCCTGAATTGGTTGTGGCTCCTGCGTGGTAGATTATACCTATTGTTGTGAAGGTTTTCTTACCAAGTGATATTTTACCATGTGTGAATCCAGTCAGCTTGCAGTTGCTTTTCGTAGAAGCACTCCTGCACACCAATACACTCCGCAAAATTGCATTTTGCCTCTGTTCGCCGCTGTGCTGTCCGCGGATGTCCACGGATCCAAGATGGCGTGTGCATCAAAACAATGTGACGCACCTCACTCCTCATTCCAGCCAATAAGCGAACGCATTGCGTGTCCGCGGACATGACGCAAGTTGATTAACTAATCAGTGTCCTGTCCGTGGAGCGAACATGGAAATGTGTCCTTGGAGTGGACATAGATATCACACTTTTTTTGCCTTACATTTTGGTCATTTTAAAAAGAAACTACAGTACGGATTTACACCAAATTAACAATGCACGCTTTCATATTTCTCTTTTCATATACTTTTTTTTGCAAAGTTTGATGAGGATTCATCCAGGGGGAGCGAAGATATAAGCTGCCTAAAAAGTGCTCTTCTTATGAGATTAGCATATTAACCATAACTACATGGCCCCTACTGCAGGCCATGTAATATATATATATATCATATATATATATATATATATATATGTGCATATATGCATATATGCATATATATGTATTGTAGTGAAAAAAAAGTTGTTAAAGGGACGTTATGGTTACAATTAAAACTGAACCTCACTGATGACATCACAGACATCACATATGCAGTTCACTGACAAATCTAACCTGGTGATTTTCTTTACTGAAAGTAAAAATTTTAACATTGAAAATATGCTTTATATCGAGACATTAACCTTGTCCTATGTTGCTAAGGAACTTTCCTTAGGGTTTCGCCTGAGAACATGGTGCAGCTACATGGGGAAATAAGCACACCTCAAACACACAATTCAATTGTATACATAATAATAAACTATACTATTATTCCCATTTTCTAGTGATTCTCTTTCTCTCCTTCTTACTGGAGTGTCACTCTATGTGCCTCAAATTCCAATGCAGTGTGTTTCATTATATGTATTCTTTGTACTAAGACACGTGTGTAGTACATCTTGTTTTGTTAATTATTAATTTCAAGTTTAACAGTAGAAAACAATTCTGAAAGCTTTGCAATCATTATTTTACTGAGCAATACATCCAGATTTAAAATATTGCATTTTTACAGTGCATGCTGCACCCATTCCCTATGCGTATCTATTATTAGGTTGTTTTATTAACAAGAACACTCCAATATAACATTTTATTTAAATGAGCACATTTTTAATACATTAAATAGTTCATAAGAGGTCCACTGAAAATGTGTAATATGTGGTTAGCAACACTGTACACACAATCCCTTCCTCTGACTTTTATCAGAATTAATTTGATATGTGAGGTCATCAGTGATGTTATCATTGACATTTGTCATGTCATCTTTGATGCCCTGAGTGTTAGTTGTAGCCGTGCATTGTGGTGGCGTGGGTTATATTTGATTATCTTACCATAACTGGTGAATTTAAATGGTTTTTCGGTTTTACTTGTAACCATAATGTCCCTTAACCAAATTTTTTCCACTGAATTTCATTAGTTTATATTAGTGCAACTTAATCATAATGTCACTTTAACAATGTTTTGTCACTGACTTTCATACGTTTTTACTAGTGCACCCTTAATCTGCTACAAGTTCCTTATATATTACCCACCCCAATGTAGCAGCTGTAGAGTCGAAGAACAGTACAAATGTCCACGCACAGAAGGTACCATTCTCAAAGCCCAGAAGCACAGGGGAGAACAGAATGCGTTCTACCCATCAACCAACAAACACACATACATAAAGCAACTTTACTCATATTTACTGCAAACAAATATACTGTTTTGTACAAATGATTACTTGAAAATGTACACATTAATTTTTATTTATAACACAATTTAATGGAATGCACCAAGCATAGACCATAAGTGCACACCTCATATTATCACTGCAATACAACTGTTCACAGAGACTAACATACACCAAATGCTTATTCTAAAACAACCTCTCACCAAACAGTAAGTACACTGTATTTATTTCATTATTGTTAGCATTCATTATGTAAACATGTATTATAAACAAAATGCAGTATTTCTTTTCATTTTGACAGAAATTGCAAACACACTTGAGTAGTTCGAGGAGAACTTCCAAAAAGAAGAAATGAGTGATGATAACATCTCTAATGGTATACAATACATGTAAACAAATAATGTTCACTAAAATAATATTTTTCTTTTCTTACACAACATAGTTTTCATGAAGAAACCACACCCCAGTTAATTATACACAATCCCAAGAATCACAAAAAGAAGCCCTATCCCCAACTGTACATAATCAAAACATGAACTTGTCCACACAATTGGATGAATTAAGTATGATTTTAAAGACCTTTTACAACATGTGAAAAGTCATGGCATTAAGAAATGTTCTCTGTCACTGTCATCTGTCCCTTCGTCCCCAGCAAGAATCCCCATCAAATTCTGAAAATTTAAATCAAAGATGCTTTGATGAAACACCATTACCTTCCTCCCCATATCATTATTGTATAGACATTTCTAATCCTCCTATTTATGTTTCCCATTCCGATACCCCATCCCTTTCATGAATAAATGTATTTTTTTAATATTATAAATATGTTATAAATATGTTGTATATCATTGTGTGGTATATATATATGTTTTTAAAGCCCAAATGTGAGTCCGCTGACACTGTGACTGTCCAGGGTGTCCGCACTCAAAATGGAGGTGCCCCCGGACAGGGCAGATGTCTGAACGTGTCCAGTTTTGCATGATGCACTTTTAATTAGTCCGAGGACACCACACCTGTTCTACAGACATGCACCCTGTGATTCCTGCCCACAGATATTTTAAAAGTGCAGTTTCAGCCAATCTTGTGTTTTTCAAGCTGAAAGATTAGCCTTCCACAGCTCACAGACCTACTCTTCATTGATATGGCAACTTTCTACAACTTTTCAAGGACTACTTTTGAACCGGTAGTCCATGGACAGTCGAGCAGTCTGTGGACAGCTCCTCTGGAGGGACCCATCCATTTATTGTCCTCATTCTCAATCTGGCTGTCCAGGAGAGAGCATTTGGGAAACACCTGCTGTGCAGATTTTTGAAAACCTACTGCAATGGCATCTGATATGGCCATCTTGGCTTCCCAACCACCCCCACCATCACCACCACATCAACCTGAAGGGCCGGGAAAGGGGAACAGGCTTGGAGATACAGAAAATGAGGATCAAGAGGAAGAAGAGGATGAGGAGGAGAAAGTCCCCATCTCCAGTATTCGTAATGAGTCCTGGTATAGCAATTGTATATTACTGTTGGAAATGTCATTGGAAAGGCTTGTGCAAGCAAGGAGAAATGCACAGTTGTACTCAGTCACAGGAAACCTGGCTTCTATTCCTAATGGATAACTTCCATGAGACGCCACACCAAACCAACCAAATGCTCTCAGGAGGGTGACACCTTTCTCAGGTAAGAGTAGGCTATCATCCTCCACCCCATTATCTTCAAGTGCTCCTGTTACCACAAAGGATACACCTTTGGGGCAGAGGACCCCAGCAGCGGCTTTACCGGCCATACAAAATGCTGCTGACCCTTACATATCAAATGTCACAGTCATATGTTTGTACTTTGAAGCACCGATCTAAAGGGGGGAGCCGTTTCAGGGTGCTTTTGAGGCGGTTGTAAAGGAGCACGAGAAACATTGCCACCTACCTTGATTAAGGCCCGCCCAACATCTTCCTCTGTCCACCTGCTCTTTCATCAATGTGGTTGTGCCTGTTCCCTTCCTTCACTCCCCCACCTTACCTTACCTCACCTGGAAGAAAATAAACACAAAGGCACAAATAAATACAAAACCAAAACAACACAAAACAGCAGTTCCTTTATGAGCCACCATTCACAGTTAAAAAAATTGAAGTGAGGCAAAAAAGTCACAGGCCCCTTTGCATACTCTGCAGACAGCACGGTAGTCCATGGACACCTCAAAAATTCCAGGCATGTGCTAGGGGCATGACAATCATTTTAATTGTTTTTCACACAAAAAGGGTGGCACTTTAAAGAGTCTTTTTTGTGATTTTGACTGTGACATTGTTTTTGATTCTTTTCTTTTAAATATTGCCCTAACAAAGATTCTCCACAACTTAATTATTATATGTTCATAAAAACTGCTTCAATGCATTTTGAACATTTTCCAGAAAAATCTGGTTGCCCACACCAGTTAGATGCATTCCATCTCTCTGAAACATTTTGACAATAGCAAATGTAAATGTCTTGTTGTGAAAAGATTGTATTCCAACATCTCGCAAAAAATAACAAACATCTTTATTCACGTTGTGCTTTGTTTTTTTCATTTGCAGACAAAATAAATTGGAACACATCCACATTTGTCTTTGAACAATCCAAGAAAAAATGATTTTTGAATTTGGAAACATGTCCATCAACTTTCCACATGTCTCCTTTATTGCAATCTACTGAGTGAGGAACTTCTTGAGTGGGGATCTCATAAGGTGTACTCTCGCGACCCGTATGTTAGTGCTATTAAGGTTGGCAATGGTTTTCTTATTTTATTATTTTATTCTTGTGTCGCAAGGATGTAGGTCAACACGGAGACATAGAGTCCCTCAGCTCCGTTTGTAAAGTAAGCAGTAGTTTGTTTGTGCCTACACCTCTTTGCGCCAAATTTCTGTTGTAAATGAATAAAAGTACGTAGTCAAGTTTCTTCAAGTATATTTTCTTAATTTATTTGATATATGTTCTGCCCATATGGATGACACGTGTTTCGGCATTTCATTGGCGCCTTTTTCAAATCCGGGCTGAATGCAAGCGTAACATGTAATAAAACAAAACACAAAATATAACATATGAAATAGCATTTTAGCTTATTTTGTAACACATTTAGTAGTTAGAATAGTGACTTAGGCTGTGTAGTATATCCTTTTAGCATTCTCAAATTGCATGAACACCTTAAAGTGCAGCACCTCTTAGTCACCTCAAATGGTTAAAAATAAATCCATTACAGTGACTATGTTAGTTTTTTAAAATTAAATTTGTGCAATCCGAAAAAGAAGTAAGTATGGGATGGCATGGACCTAACAATTTTTGGCTGTCAGAAAAGCATGTAAATTTGTTTTCTTACCCTTATTGAATGATGTGCGAATCTCCCTTTCCTTATTTCCGGGAATTAGTTTTTAGTTGAAGTGTATCACGGTAGTTCCAGGGTTAAATCCCACCTAGAACAAATTTGGTTGTTCTATTATGCTAACATTAGCCTTTTAACCTTCTATTGGATTGATTCTTTGTGCATGATTCCCTGGCAAATATTTAGACACATTTTAAACTCTAGTAAGCATGACTAGTAACATCTTTCTCATTGCATTTATGTAAAAAGTGCTATTCATATTTGCAATCCTCCAATCGCATTACATATCCTTGGTCTCATGCATTCTGTTACTCTAGCGGTCACTAGGAATTACTTTTTCAGTTACAATGACTGGTAACCGATTTGCTCCCCATTAGTGTTTACCAAAACACCCTTTCGCATGAGTTTGAAATCCCAACCAAAATATATTTTGTTTATGCCACTCGGCATCAAGCGTGCTGAATTCTACATTGAGCATGCTTGTAGAGGTGGTCTTTCCACCCCTTAAAAGTGCTTACCTACAAAATTCTCTTGCTCAAGCCTCAAGTATCGGGGGTCCTGTTTTGGTTCTGGCAAATCCTTGTTCATAAAGAGTTACAGATTGCTAGTCCCTCTTTCCTTTTGTTCATTTACAAAATTGGGCGGCCATACTTTGGGCTGAGTTTTAGTACGTAAGTCCTTTTTTCCTTTTTGATGTTTAAAATGATCTGTTGCATTTGTGTTTAGTGTAACATTGATTTGAATTTAAACTTCCGTATTTATCTTGCGCGGCTGATCTGTTACTTATTATTATGTCCAAATTTACAAAAAATAAAGTTAAAGGAGTAACTAATTTGTCACTATGTTTATTAGTATTTTTTTCTCCCCCCCCCCCCGCAATCTCTTTATATTATGTATACCTAACACAGTTTCCTGTTGGGAATGGTGCATTATGGTAACTTTAGTTTTCTTCATTGACCATTATTTTCTCACTATATTTTATTAGCATTCTTTTCACAATTTCAGAATGGTGCATTGTGGTACCTGTGGTTTGATGTAAATTTTGCCTCTCTCATCTGTTTGACTTTCATCTGATTAGCGGTTTCGCCCATATAGGATCTCCCCATGTGTATATCTAAAACATATGATTTAACAGTGCACATTCTTTTCACAATTTCAGAATAGTGCATTGTGGTACCTGTGGTTTGATGTTAATTTCGCCTCTCTCATCTGTTTAACTTTCATCTGATTAGCGGTTTCGCCTATATATAGGATCTCCCCATGTGTATATCTGAAGCATATGTTTTAACATTGCAGTATTCAATAATATTTTTCTATGCAACAAATTATAATTGAACAAAATAGAAAACAGGAAAAAAACATTTTTGTAATTAATGAAAACATTTGCAATATTCATAACAAGAGTCCTGTATATTATCATTTTTTTGGTTTTGTTTCTGCTACTTCTCTGCTACTTCTCCAGCATCACAAAAAGTGAATCATTTCATTGTCTGAATTTAATCCATGTTCCAATGTTTGAAAATGACAGAATTCAGCACGCTTGATGCCGAGTGGCATAAACAAAATATATTTTGGTTGGGATTTCAAACTCACGCGAAAGGGTGTTTTGGTAAACACTAATGGGGAGCAAATCGGTTACCAGTCATTGTAACTGAAAAAGTAATTCCTAGTGACCGCTAGAGTAACAGAATGCATGAGACCAAGGATATGTAATGCGATTGGAGGATTGCAAATATGAATAGCACATTTTACATAAATGCAATGAGAAAGATGTTACTAGTCATGCTTACTAGAGTTTAAAATGTGTCTAAATATATGCCAGGGAATCATGCACAAAGAATCAATCCGATAGAAGGTTAAAAGGCTAATGTTAGCATAATAGAACAACCGAATTTGTTCTAGGTGGGATTTAACCCTGGAACTACCGTGATACACTTCAACTAAAAACTAATTCCCGGAAATAAGGAAAGGGAGATTCGCACATCATTCAATAAGGGTAAGAAAACAAATTTACATGCTTTTCTGACAGCCAAAAATTGTTAGGTCCATGCCATCCCATACTTACTTCTTTTTCGGATTGCACAAATTTAATTTTAAAAAACTAACATAGTCACTGTAATGGATTTATTTTTAACCATTTGAGGTAACTAAGAGGTGCTGCACTTTTAGGTGTTCATGCAATTTGAGAATGCTAAAAGGATATACTACACAGCCTAAGTCACTATTCTAACTACTAAATGTGTTACAAAATAAGCTAAAATGCTATTTCATATGTTATATTTTGTGTTTTGTTTTATTACATGTTACGCTTGCATCCAGCCCGGATTTGAAAAAGGCGCCAATGAAACGCCGAAACACGTGTCATCCATATGGGCAGAACATATATCAAATAAATTAAGAAAATATACTTGAAGAAACTTGACTACGTACTTTTATTCATTTACAACAGAAATTTGGCGCAAAGAGGTGTAGGCACAAACAAACTACTGCTCCTTTATTGCAAACTGCAAGGAAATTCCAGTAACATACCCCAAACTGTTCCCTCCACAATGAACAACAATGATGTACGGATGTTTTGAGTGAACCATATTCTCCCAAAATAGCAGCACGCCCGTCCACTTCATCCACACACTCCATCCAATGATATTTCAAATTCATAGAATACAAGATATCACCAAAATCACAGTGCTCAACATACACCTTCAGCCAATTTATCCAAGAGCCCCCACAATCCATACACTGTGCCTCCTCAAAAAGATAGCTGTAGCCATTTTCACCACTCTCAAAACTCCTGCAAATAAAACTTCTCCTACTCTCTCTTCCTGTACACCCACCCGGTTCACCTGATTGGCTGATCCCCCAGTGTCTGTGGACATCTGTGGATGTCCATGGTCTCCACAGTCCCGTTTCCATTCCAGGCATCCTCCAAAGACCCATTTGTGGCATGTGCATTCTGCCGCATGTGCAGTCTGCCGGCGACCACAGTCTACACAGACGTCGCGGCCACTCAAAGTGGTGGGGAATTTAAACACAATTTCAGTTATTTGTTCTTTAGTGCTGGCTCTGAAAAGAACCTTTGTTTTTTGAGTGGCTTTTTGAGGTTTGTTAGCAAACACCGTTTTTATGTACAGTAGTACTGAACAATGTACATATTCCCTTACAATTTTCTTACAGGAACTTTTTTCAATTCATTCCTAACATTGTAAAGAAAAATTGCATTTCAGACATCTGAAAATTGAACTCCATCTTCACAAAAAAATTCACAACATCAGACTTTATATTGGCATTCTCAAAAGATGACATTCCTGCAGCATATATAAAAGCAGATACAGCTCCATTGATAATCTGACTCGATTTGTGCATTTGTGGATTGCAAAAGTGTGGATATCTATGTTTGCCTCTGATTCATTTCTGATAAAATAATCTTTGTAGCAGGGAACAGTTTCATTACACTTTTCAAGAACTCCTTCAGTGCAACCTGCAAATACATTGGAGTCACATACCCCAAACTGCCCCCTCCACAAAGCACAATTAAAATGTGTGGACATTTAAAGTGAGCCACACTCTGACAGAATGAGAACAAGCTTGCCCAGATTAAGCCACAAATGGTATGCTACAAAATATTCACTTCTGCCAATCCAATCCTTCCAAAGATGCCATGATTTTCAGCATACACCTTCACTGACTGAATTGAAAAATTACCCAAAATCAACACAATCTGTTTCCTCAAAGCCATAGCCATAGCCATCTTCACTACACACAACAGTAAAAAACACCTACTACCCTCTCCTCCTGTACACCACAACCAGAACACCTCGTTGGATAATCTTCATGGTCCCCTTTCTATTCCAGGCATCCATGAAAGACCTGGATGAGGCATGTGCCGTCCACAGAATACTGCAGTGTACATGGAGCCCATAAGAGAGTGGCATCCCTTCTACACTTTCCACTTTCATGTTCTCAACACTGAAACACTGATTTAAGAGAGTCACACATCCATCCACCAATTACATCCAAAAACTCTACATCTCAACACTTTAAATGTATGCTTGAACTTTGAGAGTACACACCTCATGTTAATCACAGCCATATGCATCAAAACCTACTGTGAAACTCTCCAACATTTATTTTTCCAGATTCAACATCGCATCTAACAATACATAGTACAGGTATGCTTTTATGTTTTAAAGTATTATCCGCAACTCTTTTACAAACATATATATATATATATATATATATATATATATATATATATATATATATATATATATATATATATATATATATTCAGTGAAAAAACTTTGTTAAAGGGACGTTATGGTTAAGTTGCGCTACTAAAAACCGATGAACTTCAGTGAAAAAACGTTGTTAAAGGGACGCTATGGTTCAAAGTAAACCGAAAAACCCCTGAAATTCGGCAGTTATGGTAAGATAAGCAACCATAACTCGTGCCACCGTGCACTGCTAACACTAACACCCAGGACATCAAAGATGACATCACAAATGTCCACACTCTTTCAACACAAATCCACAACCTCGACATCTGATTGGCTAATCCGTACAGTGTTCTTTCCATGTTGGATTTGCTGGAAAACCCAGGATGTAGCACGCCCTGTCCACGGACAGCCGTGGTGTCCGCAGACCGCGTAACTCTTCGACACCCCTTCTACCATTTCCACTTTACTCTCTGTGCCATTCCCCCATTGCATACAGCTAAGCAGTCACACAATACGAAGAACGTCCTCAGAACGCCCCTATTTTGTTTATTTTCGAACATTTCAGGACAATTATCATTTCATTATTCAACATATTGCCATTACAAATATTATACTTTCATCTTGTACACTGCACACAATGCTATGTTTCTCCATTAGTAGCTCAGTATACTAGAAGAACCCCATAATACAATGCTATTTATATCAATGCATCTTTCAAAGCACTAATTACGGTATGATATTTATTGCAATGATCCTTGACACTTTTTTCGCAACATTATAATAAAAATCCCTAGTACACAAATTTCATGAAAAGTAAATGCACATGTGATGTCATCAGTGATGTCATCAATGACATTTGCGATGTCATCTTTGATATCCTGAGTGTTAGTCTTAGCAGTGTACGGTGGTGGCGCGAGTTATGGTTGCTTAGCTTACCATAACTGGCAAATTTCACGGGTTTTTCGGCTTTACTTGGAACCATAACGTTCCTTAAACAAACTTTTTTAATTAGCACGCAAACAATATACAAAGATGTAGTGTAAACAGCAAGTTCTCACAGATGGCTTTACACAGAATGTTGCAAAGTAAGCATTTTTGCTCCTTCACAGTGAAGGTCAGCTGCTTCCATTTTTTTTGCTTGCGGCCCGGAGAGGCCCACGACTCCCAGTATAAGGTTCTATTTTTTTTTTACCTTGACAGACAGAGATTGTGCTGAAAGACTTCTTTTGAAGGAGTGTAGCAAAAATGTAAGACACGATAAAGATGAAATTTCTGAAACAAAACCACTTTTGTATATTATATCACTTTGAGAAAGATCGTTGGTACACGCAGAGTCGTATTTTGGGACTGCACTACACTTGGACAATGGAAAATGCAATTATAAAGTAAGTAACCCTTTAGATTATTTTATACCGGAATATAATAACAATAGCGTGGCATTAAAGCCCGGTCAAGTTGTACTTGTTCGTTCAATGTGACATATTCTTTTCTACTGCGCACTATCACCGCCAAATTGATCCACTGTCGTTTAGAGGGCTCTGAAAAAGGCAGACGACACAGGGTGGGTTAATAGAAATAATGTAACCGGTCTGTAGCCGGTCAATCGCTCTACTTGCTGTGCCACTTCACTGTAGCCGGTCAAGTGGCACAGCAAGTAGAGCGCTTGCTTGTGTACAGCTTGCTAATGCAGGTTCAAATCCCGGCACGGCCAAACTCAGCCTTTCATCCTTCCGTGGTCGATAAATGAGCACTACACACCTTGGGTAATAATAAGCAGCACTGAGATACCTGACGGTTCTTAGCGCTATATAAATGCGTAAATATTATTATTTTATTATTAACATACTCCGTTTCACTATCTTCGCTAGCAAATAGTTTCACACCCCAATAAATAAAATGAATATTTTTAATAAAGATCAGCTGGTGAGACTTATGTTTTTTAAAACAGGTATGTTGCCCCATTTTGCCAATGTCACGATTTTCAGACTCCTGCGGATGGATTTTTCAACTGCCAGGTGCAGCTCCATGTAAGCAACTTCATGACCCTCACCATTTTATGGGACAATCACCAAGGACCAATATGCCCTTACGCAGTACTAGCGCCTAGAAGCAACATACCAACCATTATGGCTGTCTAATGCCTCATTGTTGGACCAACCTTCCGATTATCAGTGCGAACATTTACTGCTTTTATCATAAACCAACAACCTATCTACCGCAAAGGAACAGCGCATGGCTCAAAATAAACTTTTGCTGATCGACAGCAGAGACAATTGCAAATCGCTGAATGTTCACTAAACATTTCATGTGAAATAAATGTACTTTACCAAATGTAAAATCCTGCTGTTTACTTTTAAACCATAGTTTCATATTCCGAATTGTGGCGCACTGTGTTCTAAGCTGATCTAACACCCTCTGTACTGCAAAGGAACATCGCGTGGCTCAACATGAACTTTTGCGGATCGATAACAAAGACAAATGCAAATCGCTGAATATTCTCTAAACATTTGATGTCAAATAAATGTACTTTACAAAATTTACAATCTTGCAGTTTGCTTTTAAATCACAGTTTCATATTCCAGGTTCTGTGTAAAGTCGCGTAGGACTGGAGACGACTGGGCGTGTTCGATGACGCACCCTGTAACTTCACGGAGAGAGGCGGGGAATATGAATGCTTTCATTATGTCAGGCTTAGGGGTGGGAGATATGATTTAGTGTTGCAACAGCAAGTCAGCCAGGTCAATAGCGCCAGTCATAGGATTATCACATAATGCCGGCGCACACCAGCCTGATTTATCGTTTCTTTAGTGGACAAAAAGTCGGGTAAGGCTCATAGGAAATTGTACTATCAGCGGACAAAAGGAGGGTTCGTAGAACACTTTCAACCTGACAACGAACAATACAAACAACGTTCTCAGAACACCCCCATTTTGTGTAATTGCAACCATTTCGGGACACAGCGAGTGTTCTTAGAACACATTCAACTTGACAGATTACAATACGGACAGCGTCCTCAGGACACCCCCAGTTTGTGTATTTACGAACATTTAAATACATCGCGAGTGTTTTTAGCTCAATTTTACCTTCCTTGCGAACAAAAAGGACACATACTCCTTCCTCTGAACACCCCACCATTTAGTTTATTTACAAAATGTCAGAACAGCCGTGTTCTCCACGGACAAATCGAACAAAACAAAAGTGTATAGCACATAAAAAAACAAAACATTGAACCTATCTCATACTCCCCCACCCTCCCCAAACACTCTTACACACCAACACTCTCCATTAAATACAATTTTTAATCCAGGTTTCACCGCGCTGTACGCGGTCGACGGCGAATACAAGATGGCAGGTGCCACAGAAAAAGTGACGCGCTCCACGCCCCACGCCGTCCAATCAGCGAACACGTCGCATGTCCGCGGACATGATGCAAGCCCATGGGCCAATCGGGGTGCTGTCCGCGGAGCGAACAGGGAAGTCCGTCCGTGAAGCGAACACAGATATCACTAATTTTTGTTGCCTTACATTTTGGTAATTTTTCAAAAAACTACTGGACGGATTTACACCAAATTTGCAAAAGCACGCTTTTGGGACCAAGCCGCCGCTCCTACCGCAAATTTGGTGTAAATCCATCCAGCGGTTCGGGTTTTTTCCCATTATGTCTATAGGAAAAAAAAAAGTTTTGGGACCCCCCCTATAACTTTGCCTCGCCTGGACCAAACCTCTCCAAACTTTGCAAAAAAATTCAGAGTGGGCCATATACTTTTTTTTGCAAAGTTTGGCGAGGATTCGTCCAGAGGGAGCGAAGTTATAAGCCACCCAAAAAGTGCTCTTCCTATGGAAACACCAACTTAACCATAAGTACATGGACGATACCGCATCCATGTAACATTAATATATATATATATATATATATATATGGGTCGATTCATGGAATTAATGTGCGCCGAAAATTCCCTCGCAGAGGTGCCAAAACGTGCGATTCGCAGTAAAAGTGTGAAAATCGCAGTGCAAGTGTGAAAATCGCAGGGAAACCAGCGCACATCGATTCATGGAAGTCCGTGTGCGAGAAAAACATTGGATGTGCGCTGAAAATGTGCGCCGCGCACGCCGGCGCACAGGTCATCCAACAGCATGCGCCGCGGCCACTGCGAAATCGCACATAGCATGGCGCACATCACAAAAGTAGGCGGAACACGGGCCGTAACACTCGGAATGGGGAACAACGCGTGAAAATATGGGCGTCACGGGGGAAGAACAGGAGGCAAGTGCGCGGAACGCCCACACGCTCGCCTACAACACGTATTCATGAAATCGAATAGGGCAAACCAGGGCATGGTCAAAGACGCGCAAAAGGCCAAACAAGTACGCCACAAGAAAGCAGGCGGTAGCATCCCTGCGCCTGAAAATAATTTGCGTCAAAATGTGCGATAACAAAAAGCACCCATATACAGCCATGATGAATGGTCCATACAGTGGCCCTCTAGGACAAATGAGGTGCAAAGGGGTACCGACAAACACGGACACCCGCTGTGTGAAAAATAGCATGTGCGTTTGTTCCTGGGTGCGCGGGATGTTCCACACGCGACTGGCCTGGTTACGTGTACTACGGGGTGTGCGGTAAGTTCCACACGCGATTGGCCTGGGTATGTGTGTTTCGCGGTGCGCGGTAAGTTCCACACACGATTGGCCTGGGTATGTGTGTTTCGGGGTGCGCGTGAAGTTCCACACGCGATTGGCCTGGGTACGTGTGTTTCGGGGTGCTCAGGAAGTTCCACACGCGATTGGTCTGCGTACGTGTGTTTTGGGGTGCACGAGAAGTTCCACACGCGATTGGCCTGGGTATGTGTATTCCGAGGTGCGCGGGAAGATTCACACGCGATTTCAGCAGGGTATGTGTATTTCGGTGGTGCCGGGGAATGCTACACGTGATTTGGCCGTGTGGGTCCTCCCAGGTGTTCCCTCTACACCCTCCACGGCCCCTGCAGGCAGCCCACAGCACAGGGGACTACCCTGCACCCCTGCTCATGTCCCACAGGCAACCCATCCACCATGGCCATGCCCCCCAGCCAACCCACATGTCACCTTGCACTACTGATCACAAACACATGTCTCCCAGCACCCCCACCCCCCAGCATCCAGGGGCACCCTCCACCAGGCCCCCACTCATGTCTCCCACCACCCCCCAGCATCCAGGGGTACCCTCCACCAGGCCCCCACTCATGTCTCCCATCACCCCCCACCCCCCAGCAGTGCAGGGGCACCCTCCACCAGGCCCCCACTCATGTCTCCCACCCCCCCACCCCCCAACCACCACGGGCAGCCTCCACCAGGCCCCCACTCATGTCCAACTCATGTCCCCCTGCACCCCCACCCCCCAGCCACCAGGGGCACCCTCCACCAGGCCCCCGCTCATGTCTCCCACCACCCCACCCCCCAGCATCCAGGGGCAACCTCCACAAGGCCCCCACTCATGTCTCCCACCACCCCCACCCCCCAGCAGTGCAGGGGCAGCCTCCACCAGGCCCCCACTCATGCCTCCCACAACCCCCACCCCCCAGCCACCAGGGGCAGCCTCCACCAGGCCCCCACCCATGTCTCCCATCACCCCCACCCCCCAGCAGTTCAGGGGCACCCTCCACCAGGCCCCCACTCATGTCTGCTACCACCCCCACCCCCCAGCAGTACAGGGGCACCCTCCACCAGACCCACACTCATGTCCAACTCATGTCCCCCTGCACCCCCACCCCCCAGCCACTAGGGGCACCCTCCACCAGGCCCCCACTCATGTCCCCCTGCACCCCCACCCCCCAGCAGTGCAGGGGCAGCCTCCACCAGGCCCCCACTCATGTCTCCCACACCACCACCCCACTGCCACCAGGGGCAGCCATCACCAGGCCCCCACTCATGTCTCCCACCACCCCCACCCCCCAGGTACCAGGGGCACCCTCCACCAGGCCCCCACTCATGTCTCCCATCACCCCCACCCCCCAGCAGTGCAGGGGCACCCTCCACCAGGCCCACACTCATGTCTCCCACCACCCCCACCGCCCTGCCACCAGGGGCACCCTCCACCAGGCCCCCACTCATGTCTCCCATCACCCCCACCCCCCAGCAGTGCAGAGGCACCCTCCACCAGGCCCACACTCATGTCTACTACCGCCCCCACCCCCCAGCAGTGCAGGGGCACCCTTCACCAGGCCCACACTCATGTCTCCCACCTCCCCCACCCCCCAGCCACCAGAGGCACACTCCACCAGGCCCCCAATCATGTCTCCCACCACCCCCACCCCTCAATACTGCAGGGGCAGCCTCCACCAGGCCCCCACTCATGTCCAACTCATGTCCCCCTGCACCCCGACCCCCCAGCCACCAGGGGTACCCTCCACCAGGACCCCACTCATGTCCCCCTGCACCCCCACCCCCCAGCAGTGCAGGGGCAGCCTCCACCAGGCCCCCACTCATGTCTCCCATCACCCCCACCCCACTGCCACCAGGGGCACCCTCCACCAGGCCCCCACTCATGTCTCCCACCACCCCACCCCCCAGCAGTGAAGGGGCAGCTTCCATCAGGCCCCCACTCATGTCTCCCACCACCCCACCCCCCAGCCACCAGGGGCAGCCTCCACCAGGCCCCCACCCATGTCTCCCATCACCCCCACCCCCATCAGTGCAGGGGCACCCTCCACCAGGCCCCCACTCATGTCTACTACCACCCCCACCCCCCAGCAGTGCAGGGTCAGCCTCCACCAGGCCCCCAGCCATGTCCCCTATCACCCCCACCCCACTGCCACCAGGGGCAGCCTCCACCAGGCCCCCACTCATGTCTCCCATCACCCCCACCCCCACCCCCCAGCATTGCAGGGGCAGACTCCACCAGGCCCCCACTCATGTCCCCTATCACCCCACCCCACTGCCACCAGGGGCAGCCTCCACCAGGCCCCCACTCATGTCTCCCATCACCCCCACCCCCCAGCAGTGCAGGGGCACCCTCCACCAGGCCCACACTCATGTCTCCCACCACCCCCAACCCCCAGCCACCAGGGGCACCCTCCATCAGGCCCCCACTCATGTCTCCCACCACCCCCACCCCCCAGCAGTGCAGGGGCACCCTCCACCAGGCCCCCACACATGTCTCCCATCACCCCCACCCCCTAGCAGTGCAGGGGCACCTTCCACCAGGCCCACACTCATGTCTCCCACCACCCCCACCCCCAGCCACCAGGGGCACCCTCCACCAGGCCCCCACTCATGTCTCCCACCACCCCCACCTCCCAGCATCCAGGGGCAGCCTCCACCAGGCCCCCACTTATGTCCAACTCATGTCCCCCTGCACCCCCACCCCCCAGCCACCAGGGGCACCCTCCACCAGGCCCCCACTCATGTCTCCCACCACCCCCACCCCCCAGCATCCAGGGGCACCCTCCACCAGGCCCCTACTCATGTCTCCCATCACCCCCACCCCCCAGCAGTGCAGGGGCACCCTCCACCAGGCCCACACTCATGTCTCCCACCACCCCCATCCCCCAGCCACCAGGGGCAGCCTCCACCAGGCCCCCACTCATGTCCAACTCATGTCCCCCTGGACCCCCACCCCTCAGCCACCAGGGGCACCCTCCACCAGGCCCCCACTCATGTCTCCCACCACCCCCACCCCCCAGCATCCAGGGGCACCCTCCACCAAGCCCCCACTCATGTCTCCCACCACCCCCACCCCCCAGCAGTGCAGGGGCAGCCTCCACCAGGCCCCCACTCATGTCTCCCACTACCCCAACCCCCAGCCACCAGGGGCAGCCTCCACCAGGCCCCCACCCATGTCTCCTATCACCCCCACCCCCCAGCAGTGCAGGGGCACCCTCCACCAGGCCCACACTCATGTCTCCTGTTAGGAAGAATTCTCTGTTTAGGCTGAATTTCCTAACCTAGTGAGTCCCCCAGCAGCTTTGCTGGATTTCGGGAGTTTGTTTTTTTCCATCCTGCCAAGAGTGAGACTCTTTTTCTCCCACTCTTGGACATGTATGTGTGTAATTCCTGCAAATGTCAATGGCCCTCATTACGACCCTGGCGGAATTCGGAAAACGATGGCGGAAATGCAATACCGCCATCGAATAGCGCTCGGTGCGACTATGACCCGTCACCGCTAAGTACGAAGCCACTAGCGACACCGTAGTGAACGCCAACGCCAACTGCACCAAGCACGCGCGCGCGCGCCATGCCAAACCGTAAACACCACCATGGCGCAAGGGTACGCCAATTCCGACCCTAGCGGACATGTACCTAACGCCATCAAGCATGGCGGAATGTACCATTCCGCCATGGTGAGAAGTACGGCATTGCGAATCAACCGTAAACGGCCCCACTGAGTGCCTGTACACCGCTCCCTGCCCACAAAGTACAACTCCCCGTAGGTGCAATGAAGCCACAATGCAACCAGTGAAATGTACAAGTCACCCATGCATGCCAACGAAAAAAAAAACACAACAGGGGCCAATGGGAGCTGCAGGGCACAGATGGCACGAATACAGAAGCCATCCCAATGGACATGACCACAGCCCCCCACCAAGAAACGCACGCAAACACAGGCACCTGTGACCAGCAATATTCCGAAAATCACATCATTCCACCAGTCCACCTGGCTGACCGGCATCTGTCACACAAAACCCAATCCCCCGCCCCTGAGCATGACAACATTCAAACAGTCATATTGGCAGCCCCCATCCCTGACCTCACGGGCTTCGTAGGCAAACGCGCCCAGTACAGTACCACGCAACTAAACTCCGAAGCTGGAACCCAATGCAGATCTCCTCACAATACATCGCTCCCCAAATAGGCATATGCCACATCACTTGCAAAGAAGAACGCTACACGGGCCAAATCAGAATAGAAATTTAATGCACAACAAAATCACCAAGCCCATACAGCCATCAGTCCATGAACTCCAAAACACATTTCACCATTGTGGGCTGCATCCGCAAGAAATGACCAGCCACTACTTGTGTGACGCCCTGTTCCATCATGGTACACAGAGCCACATTCACGTACGAAAAGGCAACATGGAAGCGCACAGAACCGCAGGGCCGGCCCAATGGGGAGGCACTAGTCCAGCTGAAAGGCCGAAATGTTGCTCCGAGCCACCAGTACTGCGTAAGGGCATGTGGCCCATTGGCGATCGTCCCATAAGATCGTAATGCTGCTCCACTGATTAACACGAAGCAGCAGGTGTCGGGAGTAAAACCCATCTGCAGGAGTGGCATACAGATGGCAGTGGCAAAAGGGGAGGAGATACCTGTCAACCAAAAGAAAAGAAAAAGAACAGAATGGCCATCAGAACTACATTCCAACAACTCACTTCAATGATCACACTAAATCCACAGCCATATGCATGCTAGCCCACTCCAAAGGTCCATCACCACCCAAAAACCACTTGCGACTCATAACTATCTATATCGAGGTGTAAACACCATCACAAACGAGTGTACCTGTGCATGCGTCTGTCAAAACAGAATCCATCAGATGGGATTGGTAACGTGCATGGACACAAGTGTCTGAGGGCGCGTCGAGACAGGGAGGGCTCAACAAGGCCAGATAGACGATGGTCCCTCTATGGCAGCCCTGCATCACATAGCGTAGGGGAGGCGGATAGATCACAAGAAGCCCTGTACATGGCAAACTCTGTATCAAATCACCTGCCCATGCATCCATTCATCATTCCCTCATCCCGGGATTAAAACGCCTGAATATTTACTCACATAACATTAGAAATATCCATTGAGTCTGTGCGTTATGCAGCCTGCAAAATCCACAGTGCCCCAGCCCGTAATTCCAGTGTAGTGAAGTAACATGTATTTGGGAACGTCCGGCCTCATCGCCCACGTCGCTATTGCGCATCCCATACTATTCATATCAATCATTGCATCCTCGCCATGGCCCCTGTCCCAAGGACATTGAACAATAGTACGTTATATTTGCAGTCAGACCTGTGGGCATTTCCTCGCCGCCAGCTGAAAACCGAAAGCGCCGCCCTTCGAATTCCTCATTTGCAACATCACGTCGAAGAGGCATCTGTGGCCGTTTGAAATCACTAATTAATCCATCGAGTGCGGCTGTGTGTGAAAATGGCAACTGCCTTCACCCACAAATGGGACGCCCCGCCCGTCGTTGCAACTCGGTACAGTGATGCATGAGGGCCCACCGTTACTCGAGTACTACGTTCCACTGACCCTTCACAAGTCTGTTCGCGACTGCACAGATAGTATGTGAAACAATGGGACCACAGCAGAATGAACATATCAACCAATGTTACACGGCCATCGGGTACAAATACATGATTGCAATAGCAAGATGCCATTCCCCGAATTGCAGCCTTGTGCGCGGGACGTGCTCGGCCAAAGGGGAGAGCAGTTTGCACAGGTGGAATGAATCACCACAGGTGGAGGCCATACAGCCTGATAACACATAAATTGCACAGCCAGTCTCCTCCCACAACCACACCGAAATGCTACCGGCAGGACTCGCGATGTTGGCCCTGGGGGACATGATAGCACTGCAAGTACTCCAACTCCAAGAAGAAGACGAACACCAACTACAACCGGCCGCACGGAGGAGACGCAGGAGGAGGAGGAGGGCAAGGCAGGGCCAGCAAGGGCCGCCAGCACAGCCACTACCACCACGCAGGCAGCCCGCAATCCCACGCCTCCGAGCACATCTGTTCAACCTCACTGATGAGCAGATCCACACCCTCTACCGTCTGGACCGGGACACCATAGCCGCCATTGTGGACATGACACATGCTGACCTTGTCAGCATGATAGATAGCCCAACCGCCATCCCACCCCTACTGAAGGTGGTGTCTGTACTACACTTCCTGGCCACAGGCACATACCAGCACACAGTCGGACAGTTGCATGGCATTTCTCAGCCACTGTTCTCACGGACACTATTGCAAGTGCTCGATGCCCTCCTGCAGCACGCAGACGACTACATCTCCCTACCACGCTCGGAGCAGGAAATTACCAACACAAAAGTGGGATTCCATGCACTTGGCGGCATACCGGGTTGCATTGGTGCCATCGACTGCACCCATGTGGAATTGGTCGTCCCACATGCCGTGGAGGCCCAGTACCGCAACCGAAAACAATTTCATTCTCTGAATGTACAAATGGTGTGTGACTCCAACAGGATCATTACACATTGTTGCGCCCGATTCCCTGGATCAATCCATGATTCTATGGTCTTGAGGAACTCTACAATACCACGCTACATGGAGCGACACGCAGGGAACAGATCCTGGCTACTCGGTGAGTCTCATTACATGCATGATAATGTGGGGTATGTGATTCGGCAATGACCTGGCAGGAAGGGGGGGGGGTGTGCGTACGTAGCAATGGCATTCCACATCATACGTTTATCGTCCACATACAGGTGATGCTGGATATCCACTTAAGAGATGGCTCCTCACACCAGTCCGGAACCCACGGGACCAGCATGAGGAGGACTACAACCATGCCCACTCACGTACCCGTGTAGTCATTGAACAGGCATTCGGCCTACTGAAGGGTCGTTTCCGCTGCCTCAGCAGGTCTGGCGGGGCACTCCTGTACCGCCATGAGAAGGTTGCAAAGATGGTGATGGCATGTGTCATGCTCCACAACATGTGCGTACGTAGAAATGTGCCCATGCCCCCTGACGCAGAACTGCAAGCACCTGATGATGGTCATGATGAGGGTGGGGATGTGGCAGCACCTCAAGGAGTCTGCGAGGCACCGGAGGGCCGTGACATTCGTCAGCATCTCATTGATGTATGCTTCTAGCACTCACGCCTGGTGGCTGATACATGGACACGGGACTCGTGGCACTGTGTGTGTCTGGGACATGCACAATATGGACTGTACGCCTATGATGGCCTAGTACACAAAGATCAATGTCCACACATCTCATTGGTTGATCGTGCACTGTTTATGGCATATGTGATATCATGTAGTACACCCTATCGACCCGCCACCCAAGTGAGCCCAACACACCCCCTCCACCCTCCTACCTCCCCCCCGAACACCAGTGTCCAAAGATGCTCATTGTCAGTGGGCTGTCGCTATTGCAAGCCCCCTCTGCGGGTATCAGGGGCACCCCTGCCTGTGGAGCGCAGGTTCCTCCCAGATCTACGTTGGGGGCTGCCCTGGACGGAACTTGCAACGGATGATGTCTCTGCCTGCTCACGTCCATGCATGTCCCTAAGGGTTTGCGAGAGCTCAGTGAGCACACGGCGCACTGCGGCAAGTTCGGCACATACGTCCTTGGACGTCGCATGCAGTTCCCCCCTCAGGCTCTCGGTGCTACTCTCCATTTGTGCCCTTAGTGTCTCTGTACCTCTCTCCATTTCTGCCCTAAGTGTCTCAGTTGATGTTTCTATGTCTGCCTTAGTGCCCCCACATTCATCGGCATGGTCCTTGAGGAGCGTGGCCAGTTGCTGCTGTTGCACGATTAACTGGTCGAGGGACTGTTGCCTCTGCTGGGCCATGGCCATTTGCGGGGGTGTCACAGAGGGGCTGTTGTCCTCATGTTGCCTTGCCACAGGGCTTGTGGGGGATGGCCAGTCGTCGTCTTGTGGGTGCCCCTGCGTGGTATCCTCATGTTGTACGGGATGGGACAGACAGGGGGATTGGGACAGGTCATGGATGGATCTGACTTCGACATCCCCGTCTTCTGTGTCGGAGCATGCTGCCATCAATGGGGTGTCACCTATGGTGCTGCTGCCACCAGAGGCAGTGCCTTCTGTGGCATCCGTTGGGGGGACCTGTGGTGGTGGTGTTGTGGGCATGCTGGCTGCTGGGGTGCCTGTTGATGTTCCCTCCTCTGTGCTGCCACCTGATTTGTGCTGCTGCCGTGTCTTGATGCGTGCAGCTGAGGTGGAGGGTCTTTGGCCGTTGGTCTTGGCCCTCTTTGCAGGTGTGCTGGTAGGGGTGTCCTGATGCTCGTCGTTTGGATCGGACCCTGTGGTGGAGTAAAGGAGGGCGAGGGTTATTAATGGGTCTGTGGGTATTGGAATGGCATTGTATCACATGCATTGGGGTGGTACCTGAGGGTGATTTGGGTCGGGGCCTTGGAGGTGCTTTCATTTGTGTGTGGGGTGAGGGTGCAGTTGTTTGGCAGCCTGCAGTTAGGGTGTGCCTGCTGCACGTGTAGTGCGTGTTTTAGGGGTTTTTAATTATTTATGTATTTATTGTGGGTTTTAACGTGCGCTATCAGGCCGATGTGTGTGGACGTTCTCCTGGACATGTGTTTCTGTTGCACTATGTGGACACATGGTACTTCACATGGATGGACTTTGTGGATTTGGCATTGTTTTATTTGGCCCACCTACCTGAATCTTCGGATGTCTGCACTCCTTTCTCCATCCCTCCGACTCCCTCTATGCTCTCCATTCCGATGGTGGAGGCACAGATTTCTTCCCAGGGGGTCAACTTGATGGGTGATTCAGGACCTCCCCCGGTGGCTGTGGCAATGTTGCGGTTGGCAGAGAGTATGCTGCGGACGCGTATCCGCAGGTCGTCCCATCGCTTTCGGCATTGCTGTGGGTTGGGGGGTGCGGTCCCCACCGCACTTACCCGCTGTGCCACCAGAGCCCATATGGCCTTCTTGTTTGCAAGTGCCGTCCTGGTCATTTGCGTGCAGAAGACGACGGCAGCATTCTCCTGGAGGGTCTCTGTAAGCACGGTGAGTTCCTCACGGGAGAAGTGGACCTGCCGCTTGCGGTCGCACGCTTTCTTCGCTACTTTTCCCATTTTTCTTGGTTTCGCTAGGGTGGATGTCGGGTTGGGGTGTGTCTCAGGGTAGTGTTTTTAGTGGTTGTGTGGTTTTAGTGGTTTTATAGGTGTACGGCGGGATGTTTCCCGTTCCGGGCCCATGTTTTAACTTCCGTTTCCGTATATTTCCGGTCACCGTACTTTCCGGTAGGCGCACACTGCGGTGTCCGCTGTGATGGGTGGCGGTATTGCACCTAGGGCGCCGTACGGCGGCGGTGTGGGCCGTTTTGGGGTCATTTCCGCCATCGCGGACTTTGCACTTCCGCCATGCCGTGGTGCTCGTGCCCGATGGGTCGGAATGGGCCGCACTTTGCTCCTTCGTGCAATGGCGGAAACGCTATTTACGCTGTGGCGGTCCGGTCAGTCACTTTCCGCCAGGGTCGTAATGAGGGCCAATGTGTTCTATGGGCTATGGGGTCTTTTACTCCATAGGGTCTCATATGTTTTTCTATGTGTGTTACACCGCACCGTACGTGCCGTAACACGGGGGCGTCCTAGCGGATCCCCACCATAGACTCCATACCCAGGGACTGACTACCGTCTCCCCGGGCATGTAAAGTCACCATTGGCTTTACTAGACCTAAATTTACTAACAGAACTAGTACAAACCATTTTATTGTGGACGTACTAGTAGGGGTAATTCGATTACTCCTGGATCTGTTACTCGATGGGGCACTGTCCCGTCCCACCTCGTCGAGTTTTGGCTGGTGGCAGCAGTGGAAACTACTTGTTATGTTCGACCCCGGACATAACCCTATGGGATTCGTCCCATTGTTGGAGATTGATACTTTTTCTCGTTAATCTCTAACGTACCACCGATTTACTTATCTTAAATAGGTTTATCGGATGGTATTTTCTGCCAGAACTCGGTTTGTAAAATGGCGTCTGTGTTCGTCTCTGTGACTCCTAAACCAAAGGTTGAGCCCTTTGTTCCACTTTTGGCGGGCTCTGTACAGAGACCCTCCAAAGTGGTGCCATTCTGTCTGGGTTACCACAGGGGTGTGGGAGGGGGTTTAGGCACCCTGGACCGAGTTGCCTTGCCAACTCCGGTCGCACTCTGGAGTGATTGGCCAAAGGGGTGAGCCTCCCCGCTCACCACTTAGCATGTGTTGATTGACAGCTAGGCTGAATGAATGTGGGTTTTCTGCATAAAAGCAGGGCTTTTGGGACTGGATCTTCAGAAGTCGCCACAGGACCTAAGAATCCGACGAGGGTAACGCTGAGCCGACCTGCACGACGACACCTCCGGTGGAGCCCTGCAGAACCGACTCACCACTTCCCGACGACAGAGGAGATCTCCCTGCCGGAGAGTCTCTTCCCCTGACTGGTGGGAACAACCAGTCCCCCTTGGCTTTTTATTCGCCTCAGGACGCAGTGGTCGAATTGCCCGTGCAGCGCACCCCGGCAACCGGATAGCCACTACCCCTGAACCGCGACCAAAATGTGGTGCCTTGTGACGGAGCACTCCGCGGCTGGTCTCTTCCCTGGTGGTGCACCGGACTTCACTTTTCTTCGACAACGAGATCATCTCTACCCTTGGCAAAGACCCGACGTGCATCCACCACCAGAAACAACTGCCCCCGCCGGAGCTGCCCTCCACAACAAGGTACCGTGTCCGCCTGGCTTCCCTTTCGCTCAGATTGAGTGAGGTGTCTTAATCCTCTCCTTTCCGTTGGGTTGCCTCCAAGCTTTTCTCATTCATTGTTCTGAACTGGTTCAATCTGCCGATAACAATTTGCTACAAAGACTTGAATGCATCTCCGCTAGAGACTTTTTGGGACATAGCGCCTTGCCTCTCTCCGAGTGGGCTTGGCCTCTGAACTTTACGATCTATTGTAATTCTTGTCTTCCTGCCTTGCATTTTACCCGCGAAGTATTGAACTGCGTTGACTTCGTAACCTGCCTATCTTTTTCTCTCCCGTCCCAACTAATATTCGAGTGTCATCTAGGCTGAGGTATACACCTCTGTCTGAAAATAAGTGGTGCCGGTAGAACCTAGAGTTGTCGACATATTGCTAGGGGGATTGATCATTTTCTGCTTCGTAGAGTAATTGTGTTTGATTTGTTTGCCGTGATAGTGCTATAGTGTTTTTCATAGATATTCCGTTATAAATAAATACCTTAATATCTTTACACTAAGCCTCGTTGCGTGTTTTACTTGTCTTGCTGTGAAGGATTGCCCTATCTTGTATACTCCACATACTGCTCAAGTCTTCTTGAGGGAAGTCTGACTGCTCAGCCACAGCTACCAAGTGAATCTGTGTGGTACAGACTGCTACCATGTGGGTTCACCGCCAAACACCTGTAGTCATAAATCTTTTGCAGTGGTCCCAGAGGGAATTGCACAGGTTTCCGCCTAACATCTCCCACCACCGCCACCCCCCAGCCACTAGGGGCAGCCTCCACCAGGCCCCCACTCATGTCCAACTCATGTCCCCCTGCACCCCCACCCCCCAGCCACCAGGGGCACCCTTCACCAGGCCCCCACTCATGTCTCCCACCACCCCCCAGCAGTGCAGGGGCAGCCTCCACCAGGCCCCCACTCATGTCTCCCACCACCCCCAACCCCCAGACACCAGGGGCAGCCTCCACCAGGCCCCCACCCATGTCTCCCATCACCCCCACCCCCCAGCAGTGCAGAGGCACCCTCCACCAGGCCCACACTCATGTCTCCCACCACCCCCACACCCCAGCCACCAGAGGCACACTCCACCAGGCCCCCACTCATGTCTCCCACCACCCCCACCCCCCAGTAGTGCAGGGGCAGCCTCCACCAGGGCCCCACTCATGTCCAACTCATGTCCCCCTGCACCACCACCCCCCAGCCACCAGGGGTACCCTCCACCAGGACCCCACTCATGCCTACTACCACCCCCACCTCCCAGCTGTGCAGGAGCAGCCTCCACCAGGCCCCCACTCATGTCCCCTATCACCCCCACCCCACTGCCACCAGGGGCAGCCTCCACCAGGCCCCCATTCATGTCTCCCATCACCCCCACCCCCCAGCAGTGCAGGGGCACCCTCCACTAGGCCCCCACCCATGTCGACCATTACCCCCACCCCCCAGCAGTGCGATTTGCCTGGGTACGTGTATTCCTGGGGTGCGCGGGTAGTCTCCAATGCGATACCATCAGGGTATGTGTATTATGGGTCTGTGTGAACTTCCACACGCGATACCAGAAGGCTACGTGTTTTACGGGGTTCGCGGGAAGTTCCACACGCGATTTGCCTGGATACGTGTACTCCGGGGTGCACGTGAATTTCCACATACGATTGGCCTGGGTACGTGTACTTCGGGGAGCGCGGGAAGTTCCACACGCAATTGGCCTAGGTACGTGTACCTTGGGGTTCGCGGGAAGTTCCACATGCGATTGCCCTGGGTACGTGTATTTCGGGGTGCGCGTGAACTTCCACACGCGACTGGGCCTGTGAGAGTGGGGTACGTGTATTACAGGGGTGGGCGGGAATATTTACTCGCGAATGGGCCTGGGAGAGCATGTTACGTGTATTCCTGGGGTGGGCGGGAAGATTCACACGTTCACCTACGACGCGCCGAAAAATAAATGGTCCAACCCTGAAACACGTACGCCAGCATGAAGCAGGTGTACGTCGACCCGCGCAGCATAAAAGTGCGCGCAAACAACAAACAAGCTCAGACGCCAGGATGAATATACCGTTCCTAGCAGCAGTGGCCGTGGGTTTCCAAAGGAGGAGGAGGAGGATAGTGAGGGCCCACATTTTCAGTCCCAGAACCAGCCTTTTTGGGATGCCTGATGACCATGTGTATGGGAGGTACAGGTTTCCACCACACATAATACTGGACCTGGTCAGTGAGTGGCAGGATGACCTTACATCACCCACCCTGTGCTCCCAAGCACTCAGCCCCCTGGAGAAGGTCCTCAATGTACTGCACTTCTTGGCCACAGGATCATTTCAGCTGACAAGTGCCATAGTGGGTGGGGTGACACAGGCCATGCAGTCATGCTGCCTACACCAGGTCTTGAACATCATCACTGCACGCCCATCAGTCCGTAGGCACATATACCTGCCCAGGACACCTGCAGAAAGGCAGGCTGCCGCCCTCGATTTCTACGGTGTGGCACAATTCCCCAAAGTGCTAGGTGCCATTGACTGCACCCATGTGGCACTATGTCCCCCCAGGGCATCTGAGCACATCTATAGGAACCGCAAGCACTGGTATTCCATCAACGTGCAGGTAGTATGTAATGCCAAGGGAATCATCACCTCAGTATATGCCAACTATCCAGGGTCCACCCACGACAGCTTCATTTACCAAATGTCTAGCCTAAGCCGGGACCTAGAAGCTGGGCAGCATGGCGATACATGGCTGCTTGGTGAGTATGAATGCCACTGCACATGCATGCATGTCAGATGCAGAGTTATGTCACTACCCCACTAATGATACCCATCACCTCCTCACCAGGGGACAATGCCTACCCTCTGAGCACCCACATGATGACACCAATTCGGAACCCCATCACGCCTCCAGAGGTAAGATACAACACAGCCCATATTGCAACCCGGGGCATAGTGGAGTACACATTCGGAGTGCTCAAGTCACGCTTTTGCTCACTTGACCGTTCTGGCGGGCAGCTGTTATATGCGCCCCCAGTAGTGTGCAGGATCATAGTGGCAGCATGTGTCCTTCACAATGTTGCAACACGCCAGGGCCTGGCTGTGGACATGGTGGTGCCCCCACATCCCCAACCACATGCACGCCCGCTGCGCATGGGAGGGGAGAGGGCACGGGGTGAGGCAGCCCGTACGCAGCTGGTGGCTAATTACTTCACATAGAAATCACACCCCTGTGGAGTGCACACAGCCCTGGCACATACCATCTGATAAGCAATGATGACTCGACCTGACAATTATGACGAACAAAGGGACAGTCAACTGTCAGAACCATAGCAGCCTGAGATTGTTCATGTGGAAGTGTCACAATGTGTGCATCCCTACCTACACAAACACCACCAATGCAGTGTCATCAAAAGACACACTTCCATGCTGCAGAAATGAATAACCACTTGCAAAATACTACATGCAAACAGTGCCATGTCACCCAACCCCTCCCCGGCCACACAACACACCATGGCATGTCATGCAATGTGAGAGCTAACAAATTAATCCCCACAACATGCCCTAAGTGTCATCAGCTACAATGTCCCTACTGGAAACATGGCCACACATGAAATGCACAAAGTAATGCAGGACCTACAACACACATTACCAAATACTTACCAAGAATACCAATCACCTACACAACCTCCAACCTACCTTAAACATGACATTACAGAATTAAAATTTTGCTAGCCTCACTACCTGATGATGCCAGCACTTCAAACACTTCCAAGTATACAGTGTTAGCGCCACACAAGAGTGTAGGTGCACTGCTTACCCACCCAGGAGGACCGAGGACAGGGTGCACACCAAAACCCACCTGTGTGGATCTTGCGAAAAAAAAACACCTCCATGGGCTCATGGCCTACACGGCTACCCTATTGTGGGAGTATCACTGCTGTCGCTCTCCTCACCCTCTGCAGCTGCATCAGGAGGTGGTGGCACTATGGGAGGCAGCCCACGCAAAGCCCTAGTCTGTTCCTCCATGCCTGCAAGCATGCAGGTGTGGTAGGTCTCGTTCTGGAGGATAATTGTGCGGAGGTCCCCATGCAACAACTCACGGGATGCCCGGACCTCCGCCCTAGTTGCCTGCATCTCAGCTGAGAGCGTACGTGTGAGACGCCCCAGCTGCTGTTCTGTCCTTCTGTTTGTTGAAGCCTCAAGCTCAACAAGAGTCGTCCTGAGGTGACGGAGTTCCACCCTCAGGGCTTCCCTGTGGCCCTGGGACTCTATGGAAATGGCTTCCTGCAGAGTCGCCAGTGCCGCCCACCTGTCCCTGTCAGACGCCAACATGTCCTCCCTGTGTGACTGGCAGATGGAGTCTGTTGCCTGCTGTAGTCGCTCCATCAGCCTTTCGGGGGGGACAATAGAAGTGGCCACCCTATCCATGGCCTGAGCCATCATCTCTTATGATGCTGCCTGTTGGGTTGCCATACTGTATATGGATTGCTCCCATGCGGTATTGCCAGGTGGCTGACGGCCACCACATCGGCGGGAACCACATCTGTCTGGGGCAAGGTGAACTGCGCCTTGCTGTGCCGGCGCTGCCTGAGGCTGCAGGACTGCATTCCCCCTCTGATCTGCTGGCCCAGGAACAGGATCAGATGTTGCGAAGTGTGACCCTGCATCCGTAACCACCAAAGGCGTACCTGCCAACACTGACATCCCCATTGAGGGTTCTAACCCTGGTGCAGGTGGGTTGGACAGAACAGAATCCCTCCCAGGAACACTCACCTGCGACCGCACATAGGTCTCATCATCCGAATCGACACCTGAATACAGCTCGGGGGAGGTGCAGCCAGAGACACCCCTTGAGAGCACGACCTGCAGCAGTTGTGGGTTGTCACCCACCACCACACCACGTCCCTCACTGGTGGTCAGTCGGCCCTCAGACCCCTCCTGGGTCTTCACCATCTCCACATTCCCAGCAGTATCAAGTGCATCATCCCCTGCAACGACATAAAAGAAAACAAATGGAAACAGGCATTAGCACTATGGCACACAATTAGGGCTGAGAGGCTACAGAAACAGTACTTGATTGACACATGTCCCACATGACTAAAACCCTCCCATGCATGCACCGGCACTGCCTGTGAAGGGTAGGCAGATGGCACACATTGATGACACCAAGATGGAAGATGAACACATTTGATGCATGCTGCCTAGCAGTGGCATCACACATTGGCCAGTGATTGGCAGGTCAAATACACATGCCATCACACAGATGGCATGTACCCTAGCCATGAAGTGAAGAGGGAGAGGAGGTCACCAATTGTTCATTCAGTCCAGTTTGCTAAATAAGCAGATTTTTTCATTGAAATGGTTGAAATGTTTAACCTGGAGCTGCCAGTCCAAAATGGTCCTATAGCACAGGGACATGTCTAAACAAATCATGTCCAGGAAACAAAGCCAGTCCACTGTACCATAGCCATGTCAGACATGTGACAATAGGACAGAGAAATCACGAGTAAAAGTGGTGGTATGCAAACAATCTGCCTGAATAAAGAGAGGTAAATAAGCAACAATGTTGTGGCAAGATGACACTCCAAGGGCAACTAAGGTGGTGTTGGGCTGGATGTCTAATGTTGGCAGAAGGGATGCTGCTATACCCAAATGCTGGTGCGCAGAATGTATAGGAAGAGGCACATGGGTGACCCAAACCACTCAGGCACACACACCCTCCCCTGGCACCCAAACAGAAGCCCTCCCACACACACCATGCACATGGTTGACACACACATGCATGTGCACTCACCGGACAATGCCTCGTAATCTGCCAGTTCTCCCACGCCTTGGATCTGTTCCTCCATGACGTAGGTCCCAGCAACCTGCTCATGTGGAGTGAGTTCTATGTCGTCTGCTGGAGACCCACCTCCAGTCACTAGAGTTACGGCATGACTTGAGACCAGCTTATTCTTTGCCCTGCGCTTCAGGTCATTCCAGCGCTTGTAGCATTCAGTAGCTGTGCGCCTCACGATTCCAAGGGCACTTATGATGTCCGCAATGGTCTGCCAGTGTGCCTGACGTTGTGCAGGTGTGGTCTTGGATCCTGCAACAATCACCATTTCGTGGTCATGTGCGGACACATACTCTACAAGTGCATTTAGTTTGGCCTCATTGAAGCTGGGCTTCCTTGACGGGCCGGACTGTGTAGCCTTGTCTGGGGCATCAGCCTCTACTGGACGAGCACTCTTCCTCTTCCGCTTGGAAGGTGGTGGGGATCCTGAGTGTCCTACGCCGCTCTGGACACTAGGGGCAGGAGCCCCGGTGGACTCAGTACTAGGAGTGTGGGATTGCACACTCAGCATGGGAGTTGGTGCAGGCATTAGCTCAAGTGTGATGGTGTCAGGGGGAATGTCAGCATGATGGACTTGGACCGACACTGTCCTGGCTGGATGTGTGAGAGGTGGGGTGGATGGAGCCGCAACTGCCCCTGCAGCCTCCCCAGCCTGCCTACGCGGGGCAGCAGATGACTTAGCTGTCACTGATCCACATGGCCTGATGACACCAACGTTCACCGGCGCACGTGGCCTAGACCTGCTGACCTGGAAGTCAGCCATGGAGTCACCCTGTGCCAGGTCTGGTTCCACAGTGGGCTGGTCCAACAAGGGCTGAGCATGGATGGTGTCAGCCACGTTAACCTCAACGAGGAGGGGGGCATGGGTGTCCCTGACTGCTCCTCCACACATGGGGGGCTAGGGGCACCCTGCAAGTCATGGCCACGTCCCCTACCGGATCCACCACAGCCACCACTTGGGGCTCGGCCACCTTTGCCATCCTTACGGCTTGTTCGCCTCCCAGCCATGGCACTGATGTTATTGTGCGTATGGGAGTCGATGTGAACTATTGGCCTGGGCAATTGGGGGTCAAGGGGGTTGGGTACCAGATGGTAATCGTACCTTAGTGCTCTAGCTAGGCTGTATGTCACCCCTGGGGAAAGATGACGGGTCACGCAATGCACAGGCACTCCAAAAAAGGGAAGTAAGGTGCACGCAACCCATCCTAGACCATGTGCGTGGAAAAATAAACCTGCACTACGCTGTGGCACCCAGAACCACAAGAATTAACGTATGCATGTCACACGCAGCCTAGAATGACGAAGGGGTACGCGACACACGGGGAAAGCACAGATGTTAAATACGTGCGCGACTCACCGTCTGCCAGGAACAAGAGCGTGAAATATATGCGCTTGTGCGTGTTGGCAACACCACCGCCAAAAGAAGAATCGTACGCTGTCTGAGGAGACAGGACAACAGTAGAAGAGAACGCTGTTTGAGGAAACAGGCCCAGGAAAAAGAGGAAAAGAGAAAAAGCTGTCAGAGGTAACAGGGAGTACGAACTGGAAACGCTGTGAAGTAAATCGCGTGTGAACCGACAAGAAGTACAGATTTCACCCACTCGCTCGCCACGAAAAGCACGTACAAGGAAATGGCGTACTACACGTACCTTTTATACACACGTCACAGACGCGCATACGCGATGAGGCCATTTCCACCAATTACACGCTTTGACACTCGGACGTGTAGCTCTTTTTTTTTTACACGCGCCATTCTCAACGGCCATGCGCGTGACATCACAGCTGCGCGCATGGGGACCTTTGGGCCAATGAAATCGCGTATGCGTGCAGATGCGCCTACGCGCTAAGGGCCTTTCCTCGAATTACACGCAGACGTGCAGGATTTTCACATGCCAAATCACTCCGTATCAAGCTGGCCACGCGTAAGCACACGGAAGACCACGCTCCTGCCCAGAAAGCCGATTTACTGCCCCCCAGAGCCCCGAGCACGCTCCCACCTGCCATCTTCTGCTGCCTGACTGCCTGCTGCACACGTGCCCTGCCATTTGCTGCCTGCACATCAGCCAGGAGTGCTGTTGCTATGACCACCCCTGCTGGAACCGAAGACTCCCGACTGGGATTCCATCGCTCCACAGCCCAGCAGCAGGACCCAGTTGCCCACCCACTCCTGCCTCTGGGGTTGTCATGTCGGGCATTGCAACATCTGGCACCACTGACAACCCCGGCCAGAGAGGCAGAGGGGCACCAGCTTCACTGTCACCGAAGTTGGTGTCCTAATGGAGCAAGTCCTGCGGCAGTATGATGCCCTCTTCAGAAGTTCCCACGCCAACAAGGAAGGACGGTCTCGGATCTGGACGGACATCGTGACTGCCATCAATGTGGAGGGGGTGGCAGTCCGCGACTTCCAACATGTCAAGAAGCGCTGGGAGGACTTCAGGTCCAGGACCCTGAACAAGGCCCGGCGCCTCTTGAAGGCAGCGGATGCCAAGGGGCGCCGGGGCCACTTGTCGGAAGATCATATGAGGGTCCTGGAACGCATATCCCCAGCGCTCCACATCCAGGTCCTTGAGAGGCAGACCCGTGTTAATGTCACTCATGTATGTTGTTTTCAGCTGCATGTATCAGCACTGTGTACATGTGCATGTGTGTGTATTTGACAAGGGTGCAACAGTGATGCAACATGGATGCATGTGTCAGCGGGATGTGGAAGCCTGATTGGCAGATGTGACATGGATGCCCATCGGAACACTGCAACAGATGGCTGAGGTGTACACATGCATGCAAGTGTGGTGGTGTGCGTGCATGTGTAGTGCACTCCCTGTGTTGCATGTGATGTCTGGCTCACCTTTGCCTGCTCATGCTGTTGTATGTGTATGGATGGTGCTGGCAGTTGTGATGTGGCTGTGGTATGGCTCATGTGTGCATGTAGAAATGACATGTGTGTTGCCAATTGTTATGCCATGTCTGAGGTTTGGCAATGCCACTCATGTGCAACTGTCATGTGTGTATGTGTCCATTGTACAGTGCCCTGATGCCTGTGTTTTATTTCTCCCTGTCTGCAGCGTCGACTGATGAAGAGGGCGGAGAAGGTGCTGTGGAGCACAGCGGCGGGGATCGCACCGCCAGCCGGAGACGCAAGGCCCGGCTCCCCTCCCAGGTTGTCATCTCGTCGGGGAGTGAGGAGTCCGGTGCCGCGTCCCAGGCCGCAGCTGCCGGGGGGAGGTCCAAGAGGCGGAGGTCAGAGTTGGACTCCTCGGCAGCAGAAGGGGCAGCTGGGACCCCACAGGGCCCAACGGGGGAAGATGGCACGGAGTCATCCAGGTTGGTGGGGGGTTTGGTGGAGGAGGAGGCCGTGCAAGCAACAGAGACGGGGTCTGGAGGTGGGGATTCCATTGGTGCTAGTGGTGCAGTGCAGGAGCAGGGACAGGAGGCAGCACAGGTTGCCGCGGAGGTGCCTGTGTGCAATCCTGTCCCTGATCATCTTGCACCAGCAGGGATGCCTACCTCCAGACCCGTTTTCAGGCAGGGGATGAGCTCACGACAACTGTCCTTCCTCTTCCTGCGGACGTGCTATCCGGGTCTGGGTTGAGCCTGTGCAGACAGGTGTGACGTTGCGTCAACGGGCCATGCGAGGTGACGTGCAGTCTTTTCATGAGGAGACTGCACGTCATCTCAAATGGCTCATAGACCGCGTCGGCCTACTGGGACAGGTCACCCAGGCCGGATTCCTCTGTTTGATGGGGCTTGCTCAGACCCCCTCCTCAACTGAACCCCCTATGCGCCAGTCGTCCTCTGTGCCATCTTCCTACCCATCAGTCACCTGCGTGCCTTGTGGAGCTGCCTCTGACGGTGCGGCCAGGCTGGTGGAGGAGGCATCCCTGCCACAGTCGGGAGTCGGACGTCCAGCAGGGGTGGCCACATCAACGACTGCAACCCAGCCAGCAAGAGGCAGTGCACGGGCAGAGGCGCAGCAGCAGCAGCAACGTGGTGGGAGACATGATGGCTCGGGGCCTTCGACATCAGAGGGTGAGGCATCGGCCGGAGGGCAGGAGGACCCAGGACGGGAAGTGTCTTCCATGTGGCAGCGGTTGGGCCACGCCATAGATGCGGAGCGGCAGCGGGCGGAAGAGGCACGGCTCACGATGGTCAGGGCGGAGAACTCCATGCGGAGGGCCCGGAGGTGGGCCGAGTGCTTCGAGGTAATCCGCAGGGAGTTTGGGGGGAACATGTGGACGGCCCTGCGGACCCCAGGGCCATGGAGGAGGAGCGCCTCCGGGACATTGAGCGGGAGTTCGATGATGCCCTGGCCCGGAACATCCCAAGGTGAGCCGTCGGACTAGCCCGCTGCCCTTGTAAATAGTTCTGTAGTTAGTGTTAGGTTTCCTTTGGTTTAGCATTTTATTTGGACCTTTTGGACAATGGGCCACATTTTTGTATATAGTTTATTTTTTTAGGTAGTGTTATTCGATAGGTTTCATTTCTTTGTTTCAGATCATGGACCCTGGATTGTTTATCTGTATATAGTTGACTTTTGGATTTTCATTTTTTTTTATGATTTCACCATGGAGCAATGGTTTTCGATTTTAATTTTCCATTGGATTTACTTTTGTGGACTGTGACTTTGGACACCTTTCGTTTGCATTATGATTTGTGGTTTTGCATTATTTCACGTACCTGCTGGTTTTTTTTAAAAAAAAATCCATTATTGTTTGTTTATTTTTGATTCAATTTATGATGCGTTTAATACATATTTTTTCTTCAAACTTCAATGTGTAGTATCATCTCATTGGTTTCATGCATATCATGATATGAGTTTTGACATTCACTGACACCCATTGGTTGTATGTGAGGGACGTGTTAATTTCCAAACTTGCAATTGGGGTTCTATCATGTTTTTGCCATTTCTAAGTGGGTGGATGCAATACTCAGGTGGGTGTTTGGCATTTGGAGGCTGCCCATAAGGGTCAGGGATCTAGATTGTGGTGACATGTTGGCTGGGGGACATAAGTGGGGGCCTGGTGGAGGCTGCCCCTGCACTGCTGGGGGGTGGGGGTGATAGGGGACATGAGTGGGGGCCTGGCGGAGGCTGCCCCTGGTGGAAGTGGGGTGGGGTGATGGGATACATGAGTGGGGGCCTGGTGGAGGCTGCCCCTGCACTGCTGGGGGGTGGGGGTGATGGGAGACATGAGTGGGGGCCTGGTGGAGGCTGCCCCTGCACTGCTGGGGGGTGGGGGTGATGGGAGACATGAGTGGGGGCCTGGTGGAGGCTGCCCCTGCACTGCTGGGGGTGGGGGTGGTGGGAGACATGAGTGGGGGCCTGGTGGAGGCTGCCCCTGCAATGCTGGGGGGGTGGGGCTGATGGGAGACAAGTGTCGGGGCCTGGTGGAGGCTGCCCCTGGTGGCTGGGGGGTGGAGGGAGACATGAGTGGGGGCCTGGTGGAGGCTGCCCCTGCACTGCTGGGAGGTGGGGGTGTTGGGAGACATGAGTGGGGGCCTGGTGGAGGCTGCCCCTGCACTGCTGGGGGTTGGGGGTGATGGGAGACATCAGTGGGGGCCTGGTGGAGGCTGCCCCTGCACTGCTGGGGGTGATAGGGGACATGTGTGGGGGCCTGGTGGAGGCTGCCCTGGTGGCTGGGGGTGGGGGTGGTGGGAGACATGAGTGGGGGCCTGGTGGAGGCTGCCCCTGCACTGCTGGGGGTTGGGGGTGATAGGGGACATGAGTGGGGGCCTGGTGAAGGCTGCCCCTGCAATGCTGGGGGGTGGGGGTGATGGGAGACATGGGTGGGGGCCTGGTGGAGGCTGCCCCTGGTGGCAGTGGGGTGGGGGTGATAGGGGACATGAGTGGGGGCCTGGTGGAGGCTGCCCCTGGTGGCAGTGGGGTGGGGGTGATGGGAGACATGAGTGGGGGCCTGGTGGAGGCTGCCCCTGGTGGCTGGGGGGTGGGGGTGATGGGAGACATGAGTGGGGGCCTGGTGGAGGCTGCCCCTGCACTGCTGGGGGGTGGGGGTGGTGGCAGACATGAGTGTGGGCCTGGTGGAGGGTGCCCCTGCACTGCTGGGGGGTGGGGGTGATGGGAGACATGAGTGGGGGCCTGGTGGAGGCTGCCCCTGGTGGCAGTGGGGTGGGGGTGATAGGGGACATGAGTGGGGGCCTGGTGGAGGCTGCCCCTGCACTGCTGGGGGGTGGGGGTGATGGGAGACATGAGTGGGGGCCTGTTGGAGGCTGCCCAAGGTGGCTGGGGGGTGGGGGTGGTGGGAGACATGAGTGTGGGCCTGGTGGAGGGTGCCCCTGCACTGCCGGGGGGTGGGGGTGATAGGGGACATGAGTGGGGGCCTGGTGGAGGCTGCCCCTGGTGGCTGGGGGGTGGGGTGGTGGGAGACATGAGTGGGGGCCTGGTGGAGGCTGTCCCTGCACTGCTGGGGGGTGGGGGTGATAGGGGACATGAGTGGGGGCCTGGTGGAGGCTGACCCTGCAATGCTGGGGGGTGCGGGTGATGGGAGACATGAGTGGGGGCCTGGTGGAAGCTGCCCCTGGTGGCAGTGGGGTGGGGGTGATGGGAGACATGAGTGGGGGCCTGGTGGAGGCTGCCCCTGGTAGCTGGGGGGTGAGGGTGGTGGGAGACATGAGTGGGGGCCTGGTGGAGGGTGCCCCTGGATGCTGGGGGGTGGTGGGAGACATGAGTGGGGGCCTGGTAGAGGGTGCCCCTGGTGGCTGGAGGGTGGGGTTGGTGGGAGACATGAGTGGAGGCCTGGTGGAGGGAGCCCCTGGTGGCTGGGGGTGGGGGTGGTGGGAGACATGAGTGTGGGCCTGGTGGAGGGTGCCCCTGCACTGCTGGGGGGTGGGGGTGATGGGAGACATGAGTGGGGGCCTGGTGGAGGGTGCCCCCGGTGGCAGTGGGGTGGGGGTGATAGGGGACATTAGTGGGGGCCTGGTGGAGGCTGCCCCTGTGGGGGGTGGGGGTGATGGGAGACATGAGTGTGGGCCTGGTGGAGGTTGCCCCTGCACTGCTGGGGGGTGGGGGTGATGAGAGACATGAGTGGGGGCCTGGTGGAGGCTGCCACTGGTGGCTGGGGGGTGGGGGTGGTGGTAGACATGAGTGGGGGCCTGGTGGAGGCTGCCCCTGCACTGCTGGGGGGTGGGGGTAATAGGGGACATGTGTGGGGGCCTGGTGGAGGCTGCCCCTGCAATGCTGGGGGGTGGGGTGATGGGAGACATGAGTGAGGGCCTGGTGGAGGCTGCCCCTGGTGGCTGGGGGTTGGGAGTGGTGGGAGACATGAGTGGGGGCCTGGTGGAGGCTGCCCCTGCACTGCTGGGGGGTGGGGGTGATAGGGGACATGAGTGGGGGCCTGGCGGAGGCTGCCCCTGGTGGCAGTGGGGTGGGGTGATGGGATACATGAGTGGGGGCCTGGTGGAGGCTGCCCCTGCACTGCTGGGGGGTGGGGGTGATGGGAGACATGAGTGGGGGCCTGGTGGAGGCTGCCCCTGCACTGCTGGGGGGTGGGGGTGATGGGAGACATGAGTGGGGGCCTGGTGGAGGCTGCCCCTGCACTGCTGGGGGTGGGGGTGGTGGGAGACATGAGTGGGGGCCTGGTGGAGGCTGCCCCTGCAATGCTGGGGGGGTGGGGCTGATGGGAGACAAGTGTCGGGGCCTGGTGGAGGCTGCCCCTGGTGGCTGGGGGGTGAAGGGAGACATGAGTGGGGGCCTGGTGGCGGCTGCCCCTGCACTGCTGGGAGGTGGGGGTGATGGGAGACATGAGTGGGGGCCTGGTGGAGGCTGCCCCTGCACTGCTGGGGGTTGGGGGTGATGGGAGATATCAGTGGGGGCCTGGTGGAGGCTGCCCCTGCACTGCTGGGGGTGATAGGGGACATGTGTGGGGGCCTGGTGGAGGCTGCCCTGTTGGTTGGGGGGTGGGGGTGGTGGGAGACATGAGTGGGGGCCTGGTGGAGGCTGCCCCTGCACTGCTGGGGGTTGGGGGTGATAGGGGACATGAGTGGGGGCCTGGTGGAGGCTGCCCCTGCAATGCTGGGGGGTGGGGGTGATGGGAGACATGGGTGGGGGCCTGGTGGAGGCTGCCCCTGGTGGCAGTGGGGTCGGGGTGATAGGGGACATGAGTGGGGGCCTGGTGGAGGCTGCCCCTGGTGGCTGGGGGTGGGGGTGATGGGAGACATGAGTGGGGGCCTGGTGGAGGCTGCCCCTGCACTGCTGGGGGGTGGGGGTGGTGGGAGACATGAGTGTGGGCCTGGTGGAGGGTGCCCCTGCACTGCTGGGGGGTGGGGGTGATGGGAGACATGAGTGGGGGCCTGGTGGAGGCTGCCCCTGGTGGCAGTGGGGTGGGGGTGATAGGGGACATGAGTGGGGGCCTGGTGGAGGCTGCCCCTGCACTGCTGGGGGGTGGGGGTGATGGGAGACATGAGTGGGGGCCTGTTGGAGGCTGCCCATGGTGGCTGGGGGGTGGGGGTGGTGGGAGACATGAGTGTGGGCCTGGTGGAGGGTGCCCCTGCACTGCCGGGGGGTGGGGGTGATAGGGGACATGAGTGGGGGCCTGGTGGAGGCTGCCCCTGGTGGCTGGGGGGTGGGGTGGTGGGAGACATGAGTGGGGGCCTGGTGGAGGCTGTCCCTGCACTGCTGGGGGGTGGGGGTGATAGGGGACATGAGTGGGGGCCTGGTGGAGGCTGACCCTGCAATGCTGGGGGTGCGGGTGATGGGAGACATGAGTGGGGGCCTGGTGGAAGCTGCCCCTGGTGGCAGTGGGGTGGGGGTGATGGGAGACATGAGTGGGGGCCTGGTGGAGGCTGCCCCTGGTGGCTGGGGGGTGAGGGTGGTGGGAGACATGAGTGGGGGCCTGGTGGAGGGTGCCCCTGGATGCTGGGGGGTGGTGGGAGACATGAGTGGGGGCCTGGTAGAGGGTGCCCATGGTGGCTGGAGGGTGGGGTTGGTGGGAGACATGAGTGGAGGCCTGGTGGAGGGAGCCCCTGGTGGCTGGGGGTGGGGGTGGTGGGAGACATGAGTGTGGGCCTGGTGGAGGGTGCCCCTGCACTGCTGGGGGGTGGGGGTGATGGGAGACATGAGTGGGGGCCTGGTGGAGGGTGCCCCCGGTGGCAGTGGGGTGGGGGTGATAGGGGACATTAGTGGGGGCCTGGTGGAGGCTGCCCCTGCACTGCTGGGGGGTGGGGGTGATGGGAGACATGAGTGTGGGCCTGGTGGAGGTTGCCCCTGCACTGCTGGGGGGTGGGGGTGATGAGAGACATGAGTGGGGGCCTGGTGGAGGCTGCCCCTGGTGGCTGGGGGTGGGGGTCGTGGTAGACATGAGTGAGGGCCTGGTGGAGGCTGCCCCTGCACTGCTGGGGGGTGGGGGTAATAGGGGACATGTGTGGGGGCCTGGTGGAGGCTGCGCCTGCAATGCTGGGGGGTGGGGTGATGGGAGACATGAGTGGGGGCCTGGTGGAGGCTGCCCCTGGTGGCTGGGGGTTGGGAGTGGTGGGAGACATGAGTGGGGGCCTGGTGGAGGCTGCGCCTGCAATGCTGGGGGGTAGGGTGATGGGAGACATGAGTGGGGGCCTGGTGGAGGCTGCCCCTGGTGGCTGGGGGTTGGGAGTGGTGGGAGACATGAGTGGGGGGCTGGTGGAGGCTGCCCCTGGTGGCTGGGGGGTGGGGGTGCAGGGGGACATGAGTGGGGGCCTGGTGGAGGCTGGCCCTGCACTGCTGGGGGTGGGGGTGATGGGAGACATGAGTGGGGGCCTGGTGGAGGCTGCCCCTGGTGGCAGTGGGGTGGGGGCGATAGGGGACATGAGTGGGGGCCTGGTGGAGGCTGCCCCTGCACTGCTGGGGGGTGGGGGTGATGGGAGACATGAGTGGGGGCCTGGTGGAGGCTGCCCCTGGTGGCTGGGGGGTGGGGGTAGTGGGAGACATGAGTGGGGGCCTGGTGGAGGCTGCCCCTGCAATGCTGGGGGTGGGGGTGATGGGAGACATGAGTGGGGGCCTGATGGAGGCTGCCCCTGGTGGCTGGGGGGTGGGGGTGGTGGGAGACATGAGTGGGGGCCTGGTGGAGGCTGCCCCTGCACTGCTGGGGGGTGGGGGTGATAGGGGACATGAGTGGGGGCCTGGTGGAGGCTGCCCCTGGTGGCTGGGGGTGCAGGGGGACATGCGTTGGTGGGCAGTAGTGCAAGGTGACATGTGGGTTGGCTGGGGGGCATGGCCATGGTGGATGGGGTGCCTGCAGGACATGTGCAGGGTAGGCCCCTGTGGTTTGGCCCACCTGCAGGGGCCGTGGAGGGTGTAGAGGGAACACCTGGGAGGACCCACACGTGCAATTCACGTGTGGTGCTCCCCGCGCACCCCTGTAATACACATACCCTGATGGAATTGCGTGTGATACTTCCTGCGCACCCCTGAAATACATGTACCCTGCTGTTTTTGCGTGTGATACTTCCCGCGCACCCCTGGAATACACGTACCCTGCTGTTTTTGCATGTGATACTTCCCGTGCACCCCTGGAATACACGTACCATGCTGTTTTTGCGTGTGATACTTCCCGCGCACCCCTGGAATACACGTACCCTGATGGAATCGCGTGTGATACTTCCCGCGCACCCCTGAGATACACGTACCCTGCTGCTTTTGCGTGTGATACTTCCCGCACACCCCTGAAATACATGTACCCTGCTGCTTTTGCATGTGATACTTCCCGCGCACCCCTGGAATACACGTACCCTGCTGTTTTTGCGTGTGTTACTTCCCACGCACCCCTGATGTACACATACCCAGGACAATCGCGTGTGGAACTTCCCGCGAACCACTGAAATACACGTTCCCCGCTTGGCGTTTGCTGTTTGCCAGCCCTGTGAACTGGTCCAGGGTTAGCGCAGCCCTTTGCGATGATTTGGGGATTTTGAAGGCTTTTCCTTGCGCGAGGGCGTTCTTGGGGGCGTAACTGGCACTGCTGCAGGGTCGCTGCGCCACTCTGCGCCACGGCTGGTTTCGGAGGGAAAAATCCATGAATACGCTGTGCGATGAAAAGGATTTTTTCGCACGCGGCTGGCGCAGTGTATCGCACGGGGACACTGTGCGCCAGCCGCGTGTGCCATTTTTGTGCTAATTTCTATTAATTACCCTGATAGAGTGTTCCTGCTACTTATCCTGTAATAAGCTTCTCAATAAGTGTATTCTCTTTTTTAAACACTGCAGCAAAATCCAAGCATTGCAGCATTCAGCACCTGCTCACATCAAGCAGCAAATACATGCAATTCTCTCTTTTAAAAATGCATATTTTAGGAGCATTTTCATGAAAGTAAAAAAATGCATATGTCAATTTATAGTGGCACTGTGTGTAACTTATTTAAAAAAAATAAAAAGCACATTAAATAGATTTGTACAACATGTTTAAATGGCAATTGGTGTATGCAAGTTCAATATGCCGGCAGTACATGCATACTTGCCAACATGACCCATTCCAATATATAAGTGCTTAGCAAGTGTTCTTTTTTTCTTTGGATTCTGTCACTTTTAATACCACTTCTCTCACTATAAAACTCAGACTACAGCTCCCAGAATGCAAAGTCAAAACCCGGACTGCATGGAAGCTTGCAAAGTATGAAATGTACATTGAATGAAAAATGGAAAAGGCAGTGCAATTTACAATTATTTCTTTTTAGCACAGCACTGTGTGTATCGTATTTGAAAACAAAGAAAGCAAATGCCAACAATGTGTACAATGTTTTTAAGTTTTACTCGGTGCACATGCATACTTTCTAACATAACCGTTCCAATCTGTAGGTGCATTTCTAGTCATACTTGTTTCTATACATTCTGGGACTAGTCCAATTTTTCTAATAGAAAAAGTACAATTACAACTCCCACAAGACAAAGACGAAAACCAACACTTAATTAGCACTTACATATTAGAATGCATCATATTGGCAAGTATACATGTACTGCAAACATATTAAACTTTCACAGAACAAGTGCCACTTAAAGATGTTCTACAAATCTTTTCCATCTGCTTTTCTTTTCTTTTACAAAAACATAACACACAGTGTTGCTATAAATTAACATATCCATTGTTTTACTTTCAAGAAAATGCTCCTAAAAAGAAACCTTTTTAAATGCTCTGAATTTTCCATTCCATATACATGTCACACACATTACAACCTCACTAATTACATCCCTTACATTGCCACCATTCTCCACCTGCACACACATACATGTATACCACCTGAGTATCTATATTAAACACTTCCATTGCTTGCATTACACCTAGGTCACAGTTTCTTAAAAAAAGTGCAACACATTACAAATACATTGAACCAGAAACACAGCACAATCAGCAGCAATGAAGTAACCTACAAATGCACCTTTTTCTTACACACATTTTCCCCTGTTCCTTCTAATCTCCCTAACAACACTACTCATAATCCAATTGCTCAAATAACATAGTTAACATACTTTAGCAGACTATCTATTTCACATCTTTATTAACTCTTTTTCCCAACAACTCCTCCTTCACTCATAAATAACATCCTCTTTTACTTAAAGTACTTCACCATGACCATTTATACCAATCAGCTTTCTTTTACAATTACAGTAAAGAAGAAAATTCCCGAAGACACCAACCAGAAGAAGAGTACTCTTCACATCCTACAAAGTAAGTATGTTACTATAGGTTTCTTTTCTCTATTATTGTAACAATGTAGTTTCACAGTAGTCAACGGTATTCCTTTAAAATCAACATTTTGTTCACTCTTGCTCATTATATATCAACATGCACACTCTTTCTGTTCTCATCCAAACACAATAATTATAACACACACTGTTCTACTCAAAACGTCATAATGTCCCTACTTATTCATTCACACCACCATACACTTACTCACGAACCCAAAACCTTCACACATCTACACACCCTTACTCTTACAACCGTCCCACCCACAACAAAACTCCACTGCACAATCACACAGCACTCTATTCCTCTCTGCCATCACATTCACACACCCATTCACACAATGGGCCTCATTACGACCCTGGCGCTAATGGGTTAACGGTGCCGTAAAAGGCTGCAGCGCCGTTAACCCATTAGCGCCTGATTGGAGGTCCCTTTGCGGGACACGACCTTAACGGCTGGTTATTGGCAATTTGCGGTACCGTACTTAGCACCTTCCCCATTCCCATTGAGCCCTATGGGGCAAAAATGGGAATGGGGAAGGGCCATGGAGGAAGGGGGAATTACCGCCGCGCCAACCTTGTAATGGGGTGGTAATTCCCCCTTCTCCATGGCGGAGTCGGTAAATTACCTGCATGGACCATGGTGCTATTAGCACCATGGTTTTCCGCCTGGGTCATAATGAGGCCCAATACATCCATATACATTACACAACTTTCAAACACGAACTTTCTTTTTTTTCCAACAGATACAACAGAATCACTACTAAAAAGCAACTCCATAGAAAACAAATAAAACTAAAGCATATAAAATAAAAGCAAGCCATATAGTCATCCACCTCTAAAACTATTTACAGAAAACATTGAATCAAAACTGCTATTAACATCACTCAACAAAACTAAATCAGCGACCCTCTTCCAAAAAGTAAATCAAAATGTATAAACAAAAGCAAACCTACTAATGAAACAAATACTCTATTTACCAATGTTAATGCAGCCACAGTGAACCATTCCAAAAAATACATTTTACAAAAAAAGTCCACTTTAGAGTACTTCACAATCTCATGAAGACAGCAGAAAAGTCACGATTCACCCTGAAAAACTACTGCAGAAGACTAATCCTCAAAGCTCTAATTGACTACACTGTTCTACTAAAAAGAAAGTTGTTTATATTCATTTTAAATATAATGAAACCATAAACTAAACTATTCAATATATTTTAAAAAGTACTTCTGAAAATGCACAATTTCAATATAGATACCTTTCCAAACATTTGTGAAGGTGAATGGATTCACTTAAACAGAACAGATCCATCTTTCAATAAAAAGGCTTATAAACAAGAACAACAAAAAAAACAATTGCCATAGACTGTATGAAATGCTAGGAGACACCATTATGGCCCAAGAAACCCTTATAGAAAAAAACACCCCCAACAAACTTTCAACCAACTGTTCCTTTGGCCAAAACAATCTATCTAGTGTACAAATGGACACACAGCTCAATGTTTAACATACACCAACAAACCTTCAAATCTTTAGCACAATTCCTCAATCACTATGTGAAACAAAAAGACAACTGTAGAATCAAAACTTTGCAAACCATGGATTCCTGTCCAGTGCACAGCCACACTGCACTGCCAGGACATTCAATAGCCTGCATTTCGGGAACTGCTTTTAAAAGCACCTTCCACCATATCAAAATGTTAGCAGCACACCATTCCACTATACAGAATCTTGTTCATAGACTGTACTATACAAGAATTCCTGCTCTACAGCTTCAACATTCTCCTGCATGGAACAGCCAAACAACGCCTTCAATAACAAACAACTCCTTCAAGAAATAGAGCACATCCAAAGTAAATATTTTGGAATTGAAGTACACTTAGGAAATGCAGTACCTTCAGAATAAATTAGTGAAGACCTTACAACAACCTCTTAGCAAACACATACAAAAAAGAAATAGCAACGTTTCAAAACACTTCTGCTGAAATACCAGACCAAGTATGTTTGTGTTGTCACAGAACTTGTTTTGCACCCCTGTGGCTTCACCAAAATGTGAAGCTTTATTTTAGTCAGGCCACTGAAACAAAGCTGATGGCCTGACCATCATTTTAGTATTAAGGGGGCTGCTCCACTGTCCCAGAGTGGTCCCCAGACACATGAGGCTGCTGATGCACTTTGTACACCCGGCTGCCTCGAAATATGTAAAGTCACCCCCCTTTCAACACACAGTGAGGCCACTGGGGTGTTTTGCACCCCTGCGGCTTGACCATAATGGGAAGCTTTATTTGAGTCGGACCACCGGTGCAAAGCCGGTAGCCTGTCCTTCATTTTAGTATTGGGGCTGCTCCATTGTCCAGGAGCGGCCCCCAGACTCATGAGGCCACTGGGGCACTTCATTCCCCCGCCCCCGTGCAGCCTCAAAATTTGTAAAATGCCCCCATGGTTGAACTGGACCTTAAAACTGTCTCTGGCACCAATCGAAACTTGGCCCACAGTTGCAAATGGTATTTATTGCTTTTGTGACACTGTTTGACTAGTACCCACAGTGGTGTTTTTGGATAAAATGTGATGCAAATTATGCATTTTAAAGAATATTTATGCAGTAACAGTGGTCAAAACACTTAGCTACATAGCAAAATACTTCATAAAATTGGCCCACCACATTGCACCAAAAAGTGGGTAACTATGACCCCCAAAAAATTGGTTCATGCTAGATTTGTGTGTTTTTGGTTCATGCATTTGCCCTATTGCCCACTTCAAACTTGGGTCTGGTGCCACCAGCTTTGCCTCAATATTGTAGCAGCCAGGGGGCGTTAGGACGTGCATGCCAGACGGGAGTGATATTCAAGTTGGGGTGTGGGTATGACAGGGGGTAGCATTGTCCTTGGTCAGTACTGTGAGGCTTGCTGTGATGGGGGCTTGGGGTCTGGTATAGGAGTATGAGGGTGGGTGCTACGGAACCATCTTTGTGAAGTTTTTGTTGGTAACCATTGGTGTACTCTGCTTTCAGCCACTCACACATAAATCTTTATTTTTAGTCATACAACTGCTGTGAAAAGATGCAGCACCACCCAAGGGCTCATCTCTGAGACCGACTTGCCATTCCACCTTAATGCAAATAACTGCTTAGTGCCTACAAATCTGGTGAGTACTATGGGGGTTGTACTATTCAGGGGAAGCTTGAGGTGGGAGGTCACCGCTCAGTGCGTATGCCTGATAAATGAAAGACTGCTATATTATGCTTGCCCCTGACTGGATGTAAATAAAGCGCTTCCCACGCCTGACAATTTCAAATATGTTCCTTGTCATTGAATGCTCATGTTTTCTTTTTTACATAATTTTACATGCCTTTTTGAAAGGCTTTTTAACTACATCTTTTGAAGTAAACCCAAATACCGCTTCAGAGCCATCATTCGGTAAAGCCCTGCCAAAACATACACTTATGTTTGACTTTTGCTTTACATTTTTTTCTGTCACCATCAGAATGAGATTACAATTTATGTAAAGGCACTCAAGCAACAGCTAGGAGACGTGCCCAGAAGAAATCCTATCACTGGCCAAAAGCAGCAGAACCCCTCATTGTCAGCATGAGTTGCACCAAAGTGAAAACCAGGCCCGTGTAGTATTACTTTACCATTAAAATGGATGATAACTCCAACGCGGTGTTCCGTGTGCCTTGCGGTTTTGTCTCGTGGTTCTGCAAACTTGAGACAGTGCTGCACATTAGCACTGACCTATCATCTGCGGTCCAAGCATTACAATGACCATGTTCAATATGAAAAGAAAAAAGAGGCAATTGTAGGAAGAATCAATAGAAATGTGACTTCTGCAAAGTGCAAGAGGGAAATGTTACAAATATCCATTCAAGATTGTCTGGACAAAGAGCAAGCCTTACCTCTGGACAGCCCTTCCTCACGTGCTATGCATCGCAGTATTGGAAAAATGTTAGCAATATACTTGCAAACATTTTATGTTTATGAAAATGTTGGTTTTGTGTGTTCACTTCATAAATTGGTGCATAGTTACAAAGTACCATCACGTAAATATGTTTTGACTCACATCATTCCTGACCTGCATGAACAAGTGAGCCATTGTATTGCTTCAGAGGGTCAGAGTGCTGGGAAAATAGTGTTTACTGTCGACCTATGGACCTCAGATAATACTGTGAAATCATGTATGAGCTTAACAGGACTTTGGCTAGTAACATGCAGCATGAAATGGCATGGAGTTTTGTTGCAGTGTGAGGCTTATGACAGAAGCCATATGGTGCCAAACTAGGCTTGGCATTCCAAGAAATGCTTGAAAGGTGGCAAATTAGACATTCCAAAGTGCATGGGATTCTTCGCAATAATGCAGCTAACATGTACAAGGCCTTCAGATATGCAGATAGATTTTGTTAGTGTGGAGTGTTTTGCACATACTCTAAAGCTTTGTATCCATGATGGCCTTTTTGTGCAGAGATCTGTGTCAGACATGATGTCACATGCAAGAAAACGTGTTGCCGACTTCATACATTCCAGTTCCAGCACAGCTTGCTTGCACCCACTGCAAAAAGACCTTGGGTTTCCTGAATTGCAGTAAATCCAAGATGTGTCAACATGGTGGAACGCCTGCTTTTTGGCGGCCAGTGAGTTTGTACTGTGCTGAGGACGATAAAGTGTCTAATTTTTCTGGCTGTCAGTGGCTTTTGGAAGAAAATGTTTTATCTTTGTTGGCAGTGTGAGAAACCTGAGCGTATTCTCCCAGTAAGACCTCGAGTAGCCCCTATTCAGTTGTCCAGGAAAAGGCCATCACTGTTGGATCCAGTTCCTGGGGGCCGAGCAGTGGTGGATGATCACCTGGGTGGGGGAACCCGGGGTTATTCCCACAATCCCTCTTGTTCATTTCATGGCCCCAGCAATTATCGTTTGTCCCACAAACCCTACCAATCATATCCATCTGATTGTCATTTTCTGATTAACCAAACCACCATGACAGAACACTACGTTACCATAATGCCCTATGTTCTGTTCCACATCCCGGTCATGCTTGTCCATTTTGCAAACCTTCTCCATCATATCAAGTCAGACAATATGACAACACCTCTTTTCCATCCTAGCCCGAAGGACACGCAGGAACTCTACCACCCTCCTTTTCCACCCTGAAAAATTCATCATATTTTGAAAGACAATAGATTCGTAATGTTAAACATGTGTACCTGACATGTCCCAACACGAGGGTCAGGGAAAGTCAGGCAACTGACTCAAATCATATACACTTCACTGCCCTTACTTTTCCCTGCAGGGATACAAGGTGGAGCAGGAGAGTGCAGTACATACAAGGCGAGTACAGCAGACAGAACAATGAGACAGCTACCATGCAGCAGTTCAAAAGAAGGAGAAAGGCATCAGCAATCGAGAGGGTGGAGAGGAGAGAAGTGACCTTGCCCTTTTCATCCCAGGCCCACAGAACCTTTGTAGAGAAAAGCCTAAGACTGCAAACAATAGCACAAGTGTCCTGCAGCAGATTTCAAAGGTACATGGGGCAAGTTTATGCCAATAAGCAGGAGCGAGGGAAGCTCCCATGCCTGTGGTACCGGCCTTGACTCCAGAGAAGCCAAAAGCCAAACTGTTCATCACAATCAGTGAGTCAAGGGGAGAACCGATAAGAACGGGGCTGTGTTGAGTGGCAATCACAGGAGTGGCAAGCTTCGAACCAAAGCTATTGAACTTTTAACAAACTGTTAAAAGTGTGAAGGGGAGACCAGCTGCAGAGGGAAAGCAGCATCATGTGGGTGCTAATTTCGAGAGGCTATGGTCGAGCTCCATATTTTGAGAACTGATAAGTACCAGAAGGCCGTAGGAAGACTAGCGAAATAGGTCAAAGTGGTCATTCAGAGGATCAAGTAAAATCCCAGTACAATCGAAAGACTTTGATCTACAAGCACTGTGAAAGAAATGGAATTGAATCCCGAAACCTTTGAAGTGTATAAAAGATAAAAGAAGGTGAACATTGAAAGTAAATAGGGGTCTGAGTCTGTATGAGGGAGATCCAGGGTGAAGCTAAACTCAACACTGGCAGTCTAGAGAGGTCCAAGTCTGAACAACGAAGATCCAAGGAGTTAAGCTATCACCAAAAGTTTAATGAGAAAAGAATAAGAGATGCAAAAACACAATCAGGAGGCAGCTATCACCCAAGGACTAGCAGTCAAGAAAGATCTGAGCCCGGCAGAAGTTGTTCCAGGAGTGAAATAGTCACCCAAGTACTGACAGTCAAGGGGGGTTGGAGCCCGACTGAGGGAGATGCAGGGGCGAAGCTCTCATCAAAACTTTATGTGGAAAATGGTACGTGAAGGGTCAGCCCTGTTTGAACTTTGGAATACAATTGAGAAAGTAGAGCCCGGAAGAGTGAATTGTCCCAGGGGTGAATTTTCATGCAGTGAACATTGGAAAAGAACTTTCATTTGTTAAAGGGACTTTTGTTGTGTTGTTTGAACATGTCACGTCCTCGAAGGCAAGGGACTTTCAAGTGAAACGATACTTGGCAATCAATGTCCCTGATTAGGGAAAGCTCGAGGGTTAAAGCTGGATTGTCATCTCACGCTAGACAAACCCGAGAGTGTGTCCTAAGAACTGTCATTTGAAAAGTCGTCTCATGCTGGAAGGGCCAAGGACCATACTGTGCTCAAGCTCCCACCTTGCCCCTTGTCCAAAATGTGGGCAAGGGAGACCCAAGCCACTGCATCCTGACTTATTATTTGAGAACAGTTCTTTCTTTTCTTGAGAACTACCCCACACCTTTTGCTGTATTCGTTGTAAGGTTTAGCAATAGGTTTCTTAGTATAAGCCCTTTTATTATTTGAATTGACCCCATTAGGACTGCCTTATTTGCATTTGATGGTCGATGCTTATGCCATCATAGGTTTATGTTTAGATTAGGCATTTTTCCAACCCACAAACAAACTTTCATTGTTTAATAAACAATATTGAACTGTGATCACTTGTTTCTGTCTTACTTGTGTCACCTTGCGTTTCTCACAGCACCCTTTTCAGAGCTCACAAAGGAGATTTGCTCCCATGCATCAATCATCTCCTTGGTGGTTCCTGCTGTCAAAGCTTTACAGTTCTACCTGGGCTCTGGTGAGGTTAGGGACACTGGTGTGACGTTTGTCAAAACAGAGTTATTGAAGGCTGTAGAGAACAGGTTTAAAGATATTATAGGCTATACCTATCTATTGTGTGGTGACAGGTATCGATCCTCAGTTCAAATTAAAAATATTCAATAATGATGTTGTGACTAACAATGTCAAATGTGCAATCCACTATACTATCTTAGTCCTGTGTGAACAGACCTCACACCCTCCTGTGGGGCAACCTGCAGACCCTGACCTTCAAGACGACAAGCCACCACCCAAGACAGTGTTCCACCATGTGGCAAATGGGCCTTCTGGGACAGAGTTGTTCAGCAGTCCATGGCTAGTGTGAGTCAATCAATGAGTTCCATGGACACTGAGCTCACTATCTTTTTGAGTGAGCAGCTGCCCCCTAAAACGGAAGACCTGTTGGAGTGGTGGGAAATGTACAGTGTTGGATGTCCAGGGTTGGGAAAAGTTGCTTGTGTATACGTAACACCTCCTCCTACCAGTGTGGACAGCAAGAGAGTATTCAGTACAGCTGGAGATATTTATTCTGAACACAGAAGTACCCTCTTAGCAGACAATGTTGAACACCTTGATTTTCTGATATATAACCTTGCCCTTAGAGGTTACGCTTATTGGGGACATAAGATTAAAGTAGACTAAGGTTTTTTCCAGATCTGTTTTTATTTTTGTCTTTTTATTAAGCTTACAGAGATATGAGTCCAATTAATAAACATGAATACCCATGCAATAGAATGCCTCCTTAGTTTATTCATTGAAATGTTGTTTATTATGCCCTAGAACATGTTTACCTAAAAAAAGAAAATATTCATCTCACTTTTCGGCACTGTGCAAATAGCTGGACCAACTATTTGGTATTCGGCCGAATAGTAAGTTAACTATTCGGTACACCCCTAGCTGTTGGCTTCCAAACATATCATGCACATGCAGTCTCTGCGGCCATGTTTCACATGAGAACAGCTCTAATGAATCATTATGTATGTATCAATACCAAATTGTATTTCTATTGCATTTCACCAGCTTCTGTAAAATTGAAATCATGGCATGTCATGCACTTTTTGCAGTTCAGACAATCGTTCCACCATACAAATACACATACATAGCCAATATCTGATACTGATGCTTTTAAGGGTCAATGCAGAGGGTTTAAAAAACAACTTTAAGCTTACTAGATTCATACACAACCAAGTATCTCTTGGCAAGAAAACCTCACAACAGTAGGCATAATCTACCACACTGGTGCCACAACCACTGCAGGCCACTCACTATACTGCATATGTCAAAAAAGAAGTGGTTAGTTTGAATGCAATGATATATTTATTTTACTCTATAACATAGGTTACCAGCAAATCTAACAAATGCCTACTTCATATTTCTTAAACCCAAATTTAGTCACTGAACTGTAGCACAATAAACAGAATTTGCCAACAGGTATCTAATTATACTATATTTAAAAATACCCTTCATTGCACTGCACTCCCAATACACCATCACAATTCTTCTTACTACAACAATTCTCCAAACATCCAATATACTTAGAATACAGATATGTAATCACTCGAAACATTCCCTTAACTACAACACATTTCAAATAAACATACTTTCACAGTTACACTCAAGTAAATGTAATAGTTGTTTTAAATCCTCTATGGATTTGTTTTCCCAATGACCCAATGAATGTTAAATGTCAATACAACAACTGTGTACCCCACACTAATGTTGTATCAAACATAGTACATAGAACATACTGATTTTGAGGGTCTAAAAGGTACATGAATATATGAAATTGTATGCAATTAAACATTTTAAACTATCCTGCTTAACATATTCTACTGTGTTTTTGACAAAGAAAGAACCAAAGATTCCACCTTCATTACCATCTACAACTAAGTGACCCTAACAAATGTAATCCTATGTGTTATCTTCATAAAGAAACAAATACAAATGTGATAAACACTACCCTCAATTGTCCTACAATCATCAATACTATTTACACTTCAATTGTATTATTCCACCATATTACAAATATGATATACTCCCCTACAGTAACTACAATTACTATACGCATACTGCTATAGTGTATATGGACAGTGGGCCACATTATTGGGGGGCATGGCCTACGGCAGCTGTCCATGGATCCAACATGGCGGGTGTATTCAAAAATATGATGCACCTCACGCTTTTCACCATCAGCGGCCATGTCTGAAGTACGCAGACATCACAACGGACTCTGGACCAATTCGAAGGCCTCGCCACAGAGTGAATAGGGAAGTGTGTCCGCGGACCGGAGCCAGATATCACTAATTTTATTTGACCCACTTTTTGCCTGTTTTAAAAAGAAACTACTGGATGGATTTACACCAAATTTACAAAAGCCCACTTTTGGGACTAAGCTGCTGCTCCTGAAGCAAATTTGGTGAAAATTTGCAGAGGTTTGGGCTGTGGGATTGAGCAACATTATTTCTTCATTGTGTCTATTGGGAAAACTATACATTTTGGGACCCCCTTATAACTTTGCCGACCCTGGACGAAACCTTCCCAAACTTTGGAAAATCAATCCAGGGGCCATATATGTTATGTGTACAAAGTTTGGTGAAGATTCGCCTGGAGGGGCAAAGTTATAAGCCACCCAAAAAATGCTCTTCCTATTTGCTGAGCAACTTAACCATAGCTACAGGGCCGCTACCACACTCCCTGTAATGTATTGTTAAATATTTTAAAGAAGTCAATCTTTTTTTTGTTCTCTCAAACAATAAGTTCTTTTTCCTCTGTAGCATGATTAATGAATACAATCTTTTATTGGTTGTGTACTAGGAATCCATTCCGTATTCACTTAGTACCATTAGGAAAAAACATCAATATTCTTGTTTTTATTTTATTATGAAATACATTTCATTCTGTTTCAGAGTTACTAATATTCAAGAAAGAAGATGAAACATATAAATGTATCAGGTAAGACATTTAATAAATATGATATACATATCTACAATGAGCCCATGTATACACACAGATTTGTATATTGTGTTTTATATTATTATTTCTAGCCACATCTACAGCATCAGCCAATGAGTCACTGGTTTATGCTTGTGTGGCTAAGCTGAGCAATAACTGGAGTGGTTCTATCCATGGCAACTTGCCCCCACCGTTAACATTGTAACCACAGTTACAATCATTTTGGGGGATATTAGACAGTTCAACTGCATAAAATTAATTACAATAGATATTGTAATACATGTTTGCTGTCTATGTTCAATTTTAGAGAGATTGGGAGCTGGGGAAATGTCAGCGAGTACAGTTGACACTGGTGCAGAAGTTGAGGTTTCTTCAGTCGCAGTGATATCCCATTGGTGGGTGCAGGTGCTGGAGATGGTGCTGATTTCCATGCATGTAATGCATGATCACCGTGCATTTTTTGTTTTGTGGTGCTCATGCTACTTCTGATACGCATCACCCACATCACCCCAGTGGATTCGCACAAGATGATTTATCATGATTGATGTTCCCAGGCTTTGTGACAGAACATTAGAGTGGCCACATCTTAGTGTTTTGTTGCACCATTGGCATAGTACATCCTCTGCCTCTTTTTTAGAATAGTGTTCTTTCACCTTACAGTATCGCCCACTGTCTGCGATGGCCCACATTCCAGTTGCTTTCTTCATGGGTGGCGATGGATGGCAGATGAAGATGTTGGAATGTCCAACTGGGAAGGAAAATGTAAAACAAAAATGACAACATTAAAAAGACAATGCCACAAAAAAGTAAAATATTTAAAAAAAAAGAAAACAAGTAAAACAAAAAATAGACAAACTGAACAAATCACAAGACAAGGGAATAGAAGATTAGATGAAAAGTGGGTAAAAAGGAAAAAGAATTAAAAGGGTTCTCACAGTTACTTAGAAAATCTTTCATTAACAATCACTGATAGCAATGATCAATATAAACTTACTTTTTGTGGGTGGGGTGATCATACACGGATACACACTGCTGCAAGCACTGGTTGCACACTTTAGCACATATGGATGTCCTCATACGGTGTAGGCACAGCCACATTAATATATAGCAATGTGTGGTTGGACCATTCGTTGACATGGATAAGAGTCACATGTAGGCACGGAGCCACAGTGTGTGTGATATGATCGTCTGGCCATGAGACAAGCAGATGCAGGGCCACGTTGAAGGAGTTTGATGTCCTATTGTGTCTTACACATGTGCAGATTTCTTCAAACGGCATGGGCATTGCTGTATCAAAACATCACAACGTGTGATTAGACCAATAACATGGATAGAAGCCACGTGCATGTGCGGAGCCACACCACATAATATGATTGGCCGGCGCATCAGGCATAAAGATTTGTAGCCACGTTAAATGATCTTGATGTTCTATTGGGTCATTTTCACAAAGTGGTTTTCGTCAAATGGCATGGGCCTAGTCCCGTAACTACACTGCAGTGTGTCAATGGCTTCTTCATTGAAACGGCTAGAATGTTATCGCAGCCCATAATGCGAATGGTTGTTAAAAACATGCTCAAAGCCACGTAGCCCTGTCAACATAACTTTCAAAGTGATTTTGCCTTCCATTGATGCAGCTACTGCCACGTGCAGACGTGACTCCCCATTGTGCGATGTGATTGGTCAATAATTTAGGCGTGAACACATTATTGCGCTTGGGCATATCCACAGGGAAAACACATTTTTTGGTTGGCTCTATCATGTAACCATGGTTATACCCCTCTTCCAAACACCTTTTTTGTGTTTTCTGTCATTTCTTTTCGTCTCTTGGTGGGTGATCTTCATTGAGAACCTTCAGGAACTTTTAAAAGCAGTACCTTGATGTATCCATTCTTTTTTACCTTTAGTCTTCCTATACCTTTGCCCTTTGTCTTGTGCTTTGTATTTTTTCTTTATATTAATTTCTTTTTGTGTTGTGTAGTTTTACAGTTTTTATTTTACCTCCACTGTCCTGCATTTCAATTTGACTACAATCAGCAGTAATGATGACGTGGTGTGGTTGACTTCAGCTTTATTGCCACAGAAGAAGCAATGTCTATGAAAAAAAATGCAGCTGACAGAGGCAATATTTCTTCATAAAGACCAATACAGCAAAAAGGAGATGGAGGAAGTCATGTGTAATTTTGCGGAGGGGACCTTCACACAAACCATTGCAAAGCTTGGGTACATCAACGTTAATTCAATATCTTCTCTGTGTTCATTGGGATGAAGTGCATAAATCGTACCTATAGGAAGGTTCATGTGAAACATAAGGTCAAAGTACATGGAGCAAGATCGGCACAGCAGTATTTGGCACCTGTGCCACAGTCTTCCAACACAATTACTAACTATTTCTCACCATCTAACACTCAGCCTCAGTCCATCCGGCCTGCACCTGATCTTTCTAGCTTTATCGTGATGTGCAAAACCTGTTACAGCTTGATCAAGGTGGGAGGTAGCGCCTTTCAGAACATAGAGTAAATAGCCAATGCTAGGTATATTTGTGTACATTTTTTTAAGCTCTATTCTTTGTTATATGTATGAATACTAGTGCTTTTCCATTCCCAGTTCCTACCTCCTTTTTCTTTAACCCCAAAACGGTCCTTTTCAGGGCCAACTTTTCAGATACAAGAATTGTAAATATGGATCAAAGCCCTTTAATTGATCCTTTCAATACAGTGTGTGTTAAAAAAACTACATATCCTTGTGTAAACCCCCCAGTTGTTCCTGCATTTAGCTGCGCATGCATTTTAATAGCCGCAGCAATAAAACGGATACAAAAAAAACATATCAACATATAAGTATGGGCAGTAGTGTTGTAAATATGTGGCCTGCGGTAGCGGCCGTGTAGTTATGGTTAAGTTGCTCAACACATAAGAAAAGCACATTTTGGGCGGCTTATAACTTCGCTCCCCCTGGAAGAATCCTCAATAACCATTGCAAAAAAAGTACATGGCCCGATCTGAAAATATTTGGCAAATTTGGTGAGGTTTCGTCAAGGGGGTGCAAAGTCTATTGCCTTGGTAACCAGGGGTGCTAATGGCATTTATCCCCAATTGCAGGGGCTGCAATGGAGGATAATTGTCCGGAGCCCTCGTTATTTATTTATTTATCTATAACACGCCGAAGCCAGCAGGCATCAGGGCGCATTCGCTTCTCTTGGGCCGATAACTTGGGCTGTCGTGCCGTTATCGCCCATTCCGGTCCCTGGAACAGGGATGAACATCACATTATTCCCATTAGCATAACATAAAATGCTAATGGGAATGTTGGAAAAACTTATTGAGTCTATGTACTTTACTGAGAAATGTAATGCAGATGGAGCCTATAAGAATTTTTTTAGTTCTATTTTTTAACTGTGAAAGGTGGTTCCTAAAAAACGTTCTTTTGTTGTTTTAAACATTTTTTTGCAGGAGAGGTTAGAACAAAATGTGAGGAGGGAAATGAGGGAAGAGGCACCAATCACTAATTTGGAGGGGCAGGTGGACAGGGGAAGATGTTGCACGTGTGTTACTTCTAAGGTATTGGGCAGTGTTTCTCATGCTCCTTGATGACAGCTTCAAACACACGTTGTCTTCCAAAGATATATCCACAGCCTCTTTTATTGCTCGCAGGGTAGATGGTGGTATTTTGTGTCCCACAGAAGTAGGCTGTGTGGTTACAGTATTGGTTGAGGAAGATGGTATGGAGAAAGACAGCCTACTACTTTCTAAGAAAGGAACAATCTTTCTGAGAGCATTGCAGTAGTTGGATTTGGTGTGGCGGCGCTTGGAGGTGATCCTGTAGGAGTAATGTCCAGGTAGTCTGTCAGTGATTACATCAGTGATGTCATCAATGACATTTGTGATGTCATCTTTGGTGTCCTGAGTGTGTGTCTTAGCAGTGCACTGTGGTGGCGTGAGTTATGGTTGCTTAGCTTACCATAACTGGTGAATTTCTGAGATTTTTTGGTTTTACTTGTAAACATGATGTCTCATTAGCAAAAATGTTTCATGGAATTTCTTAGGTTTTTATTAGTGTAATTTAACCATAACGTCCCTTTAACAAAGTGTTTTCTTTGAATTTCATAGGTTTTAATAGTGCAACTTAACCATAACATCCCTTTAACAACTTCTTTTCATTGATATATATATTGAGTGTAGTCTTTGTACACAGTGGGCCTCCTTATAACTCCGGCGTTAGCCGTGCTGACAAAAAAGGCAGGCTGGCGCCGGAATTATGCTTTTCTGTGGTGCCTGGCAATGGGGAATCACCGGGGCATTAAAGCCCTGGCGGTCCCTGAAATCAGGCTCCGGAAAAAGTAACTCCCCATTCCCAAAGGACTCAATGGGAATGGGGTGAACGGATGCATCGGTACTGTGTGCAACAGTGCCAGTGCATCCATCGAAAGTCTGTGGGTGGGAGGGCATCCCAGCCGCAAACTTATATTTTGCCGGTCCGGTAACAACAGTGCCGGTAAGCCTACCGGCACCGTTGTTACCGGACCAGCAATGTTATAATGAGGCCCAGTTACTGTAGCAATTTAATAACTTTCTATTCATCAACATCATTAGCCCAATTGTCTGTATTATTAATGTCAATTATGTAGTGAAAAACCAAACCCTTGAAATTCAAGGTACAAACTTTAGTTGAAGGGATGTTAAGGAGAGCAATACAATTTCCTTTGAATTCAAGGAAATAACTTTAGTTGCAAGGACGTTAAGGTGAGAACTTAACACAACAAAATCCCTGAAATTCAGCAAAATCCAACTTAACTTCACGCCCCCTGTTGTGCAACATATGACCACAATGATGACATCACAGATCACATCACTGATGGCATCACTAATTACATTACAACAGTAACTGGCATTAAGCATGGCCTTCAGCCATGGTCAGTGTGCATGGCCACATATATTTTAACACATACATGGGTAATAGTCATGGCCTTCAGCTATGGACAGTAATCACAACCTTCACCCATGTGCACTGAATATTCTATAACACTAACAGGCTACCAACCATAGTTTTATAGCCTTTACCAGTGGTACAGCTTTCCACCGTGTCCACTGTATATTATGTACACTGATCAGGCACTAGCCATGGACTTTACCACAATACCGGCCAGTAGCCACAATCGTTTGCTGTGCTCACTATATATTCTGACATATAAATGGGCCACTAGCCATGCCTTTGACCTTGAGCAGTTTGTACATATTTTGGCCATGCCCACTGTAAATTTTAAAATAATATAACGCAATAAGCGATGGCCTTTGGCTGTGCCCAATGTGTATTATACAACACTAACCAGCTACTAGATATGCCCTTTGGCCATGCCCACTGCATATTATATACACTAACCAGCCACTGGCCATGGTTTTCAAAACAATACTAGCCAGTGGTCATGGCCTTTGGCTGTGCTGACTGTATATTCTAACATATCAATGGGCTCTAGCTATGTCCTTTAGCCATGGTCACTGACTACAGCTTTCAACGTTGCCCAATGTATATTTTAAAACAGTGATGGGCTACTAGGCATGGCTTTTAACTATGCACATTGGTATTTTTTAAAACTAACCAGCCACTAGCTATGGTCTTTTATGCTGGCCAGTGACACCAGCCTTTGTCATGGCCAAGTCTACGGCCTAAATTGTTCTTACGGTAATCAAAGTTTTCATGAGCTAACATATGATTTAATGTCTTATTCCATTATTGTTGTAATCAGTCATATACATGGAATTATTGTTGTCAACAGTGATGGCATCAGTGATGTGATTTTTAATGACATCAGTGTTCTCATACAAGATGTAATTAGTTGGTATCGCTTCCCACCTGGACGATACTGGCGAAGGATAGGAATAGGAAGTGGTGTTTGCATACTCATCTGAGTAGGGGCAGCGGTTGTTACCTTAGCATTCATCTGCTCCATTACACCTTGATGACCTTTCTTCTCTTCCTTCCATCATGCACCACGTCCTTCTCCTACTTCCTAGGCACCTCCAACCTCTTTGCTGCACCAATAAGCAATCTCTTACTCGTGCGTGAGCAGGAATCTAGTATACCCCAGCTGGTTCACCCACCTAACCAATGATTTTTGAATTTCACTTTAACTAATAACCAGGACTGCATGAGCAAGGACTGCATGAGCATGGGGACTGGACCACCTGTTCTAGAACTACTAATGTTCCAGCTGCTTTCACGTTCCCTTCAATGCTCATCTGACTTGCCCTTTAATGAGGTGGTCTAGCATCTTGTGTTCCTTCTGTTTAGCTCAATGCAACTGTTCCTTGATTGATCACAGTGTAGGGGTTCCTGTTCCTGTTTGTCTAGTTGGATAGTGGGTGCATACTTGAGCAGAGGCTGCATTCTAACACGTCCCTAAATAGACTGTTCTGCCCTGTCTGTGGGTCGCAGGAAATATTCACCTTTTCTGAAAGAGTACTTATCCTGCTTAGTGTGAACCCACTCAGGTTGTGGTTTTACAAATTGCACAATTGCTTCAAGAGGTGCTTTGAGGGAGTTTGGAACTGTCAAGTGGAGTACTCTTTAAATTAGCAGACTGGGAGTTTCTTGCTCCGAAATGTCTACCTAAGCACAAAGGTTAGGGATGATATAGTTTACCTATGGAATACTTTTTTTACCTCCCTTGGAACCTACACCACTAAGCATGTACTAGCAGATGTTTGAAAATCCCACTCTTTCTGTTAGCACCCCACTCATCTTCTTTGTAATGTGAGATTCAGAGAAAATAGGGCCAGTATTGTTTCAACAAATAAGAAAATCATTGAGATAAGTCCTAGTTTTTATTTATTTCATAAAAATTGATATAAGTACCTAACCTCAAATGTAATGAGGTAGCAATATGGGTATGTATCTCTTCCCAATACACTGGTTGTTTGCAGTGGCTGTCCTGTTCCCTGGCATCTTTTCCTATCACAATTATTGAAACGGGGTCAGGCAGCCCAGAGAACATTCAGCTGCCCCATCATATCAACTAAGTAATGAAGAAGGATAGAGATCGGCATAGTTGCAGGCCCAAGAAAACCCTTCCGGTTGTGCTGTGGAAATTGGGGGCAGCCAGAGCTGCCAATTGCTCTCCTACATCCCATGTTCATGGAATTTGCAGACAATACATGGTGCATGATGCTGCCCCTACCTACCAAATTGTCTTCAGGGACCAGTGAAACCAGGAGCATCAGTTAAACCGTTTTTACTTTCAGCCATACTTGTAGAAGGGTCCACTGTCCCAGGGAGCAGACATACCCATTTCCCAAATCTGTACAAACACAGTGGGGCGCATTGCAAGTTTGCGGGTATTCAGGCAGTAAATCTCTCAGAACACCGGCAAACTGTATTACCGTTACGCCACTCAGTCCGGTGAAATGTTCACCAGATTTTGAGTTGCGGTAGCCTACAAAAATCCAGATTCCACGGAGTCGTCCATGTGGGATTTTGCCGGTATTACAGGATTAGCTGGAGTCAAAAAAGATCACGAGGATGTGTGCAGTAGTCTTCCCTCATGGTATGGTATATCGCACTAGCCTCAGAGGCAAAGACCCGACGGCCATTAAACTTTGGATTCACGAACTGGCCCACTCAATTGGTCAATCTGTGACAACCCCAGCAATGCACGGCAATGACAGAGCTAAAACATCAATTGATATAAATATACGTGATTGCACGCATAGGATGCGTCACAATATTAGAGCCCTCACTGCACAAGGACATCAGGTTGGTTGTGTATCCTCTGTCCTGCCTTCTATAAAAACAGCTAGGGCCAATTTCTGTATGTGGCTAAAACAATATTGCCAGTCTGAACAGAGGACGGCTTGGCAGCAATTTGTGCAGAACATGGTTACATGGAATTGCCATGACATCTGGAAGATCTTGGCAACAGTTAGGGGTGATAAACTGGATAAGACCTTAAACCCCATTTCTGGGACGGAATGAGTAGTGCATGTTACTGAAAAGGTTTATACTCCCCAAATTGTTGCCACGCTGGTTGATTCCTCCGTACATTGTCCTTTACCTATGAGTCATAGGAATTTGTTGGACTGTATTGCCAAGCTTAAGTCCTCCAGAGCCCCGGGCCCATATGGCCTTGCCAACATAGTAGTTAAGAGGGACCCTGATAACTGGGCCCAGATCCTTCTCATCCTATACTCCCGAGTATGAAGAGCACAGATGATACCAGCCTCTTGGCAGCAGTCGGTTCTAATTCAGGTCTATAAAAAAGGTGATCAAACTAAAATTACCAACTACCGACTGCTGTCAATGATGGATGTCACTGGGAAGATCTTCGCCTGTATGGTGCTAAGAGAACTACAGTCATGGGCATTTAACAACAAGGTTATTAACCTAGTGCACACCGGTGTTCTGCCAGGATTGGGCACCTCGCACAACATCAGTTTTTCGGACCACCTCATTCAGACAACTCGGAGACGAATGAACGTAACTTTGTATGTTATATGGGCTAAGTTCTGGGTCTTAAAATGCCCTGAATGTATTATACATATCCTAGTTCTCTTACATAGTAATAACAGTTCCAGAGTTCGGTTGGACCAAGGGGTTGGAGTCACAGACCCAATTCCTATTAACACAGAAGTAAAACAAGGGTGTGTTGGTGACCCCTACTGTATAATTGGTATATATCCGATCTCCTCCCATGTCTGCTTGGGGTAGCTAACTGCCCACCAAGGATTGGCGATGTTCACTTAGTGGACATGTTATACGCGGACAATCTGGTTCTGTTTGATCGCACCTTTAAAGGAATGAAGACCTTGCTCAATGAGCTCTCCAGGTACGCCCTTGAACTGGCCTGACTATCACCCTCGAAAATACCAGTGTCATGCTGGCCACTAGGAACATGGTAAACAGGATTAGGATGCACACTATGATTGGTACCATTGATTATGTTGTGTCCTATCCATACCTAGACTTGGAAATCAGCGCTTGTGCTGATTACAAGCTGATAATGGGCAACAAAATCAGAAGAGCGAAGCAGCTAAAACTCCAGGCGCATACGTTTGCTTGGGGAAATGCAGGTTTCTCCCTGGCAGGGTTTATCCTGCTTTATAAACAATGCTTCGCTCCATTGCTGCTGTATTAACTTGACCTTGTTGAACAAATTGGAGGAAATATTTTGGCGTGCTATGTTGGGCCAGGGGCCCTCTTACTCGATAGAATATTTGCGCCTTCGAAACTAGGTCTTACATCTCATGGCAAGCCTGGCAAGAGGATGTTTTTACCTAAAGACTCTATCTAATCCAGTGTTTAAGCTATTGGCAGTAGTGGCCAGGAACCATGAATTGGAAAAAGTATATAGGGGTTCCAATTTTAGAACACTCATCAATGAGCAGTCTAAGAGCACCAACTAGGGCCTTCTTGTGATTGTTTGGTACAATTAATTAAGTAATTAATCACTTATTGAGTGTAATTTTATGACTATTATATGTCAGTGATGTTTTGTGCATATATTCTTAGGTTCTCATAATCTGAATATTGTGCATATTGTGAATTTTAATGTATTGAATTGCACTTAATTTGAGTACCTTGCCGGTATAGTCTGATAAATATTGATGAGAAATTGAAATCTGTGCATGGACCCAAATTTGAATATGATTTAAAAGCACTTATGTTCATTTATACACCTACATATGTATAAATATTTTATAGTTTATATTTTATGTTCTATGTTGGTCTGATTGATTGATTGATTGATTATCGATTGTATGTATATTGATTGATTTGTGTAAAGTTCTTTATTGAACTAATCACAATAAATACATTATTATTATTGTTATTATTATTATTATTATTATTATTATTATTATTATTATTATTATTATTATTATTAAGTAGGTTATAAAAAGTGCCTTTCAATCTCATCATAGTATCCCTTTTATTCTGGGTGGTGAGCTTCCTCAATGGCAAGTATTAAGCTGAGAATGAGAGCAATTATATTTTTATGAAACTGGATTACCCAGATCCTAGTGATCAATGTAGAATCTGACATTTTACTTTGTGTAGCATGAGGCCATGTTTGATGATTTTGCGTAGCAGTGTCACGAACAGAGTAAGCTGTTCTTTGTATCTCCATACCTGGAACTTCAGCTTAGAAATAGACTATGCTTGATATGATTAAGAGAAGTGGGACATCATGCACTGAACAATGATGATGTGGAGGCCAAATAGCATGTGATAGAATTGAAAATTACTTTGTGGGGTAGCAAAGGCAGTTATATTTTTAGATTCTTGGTGGAGATGGAACTGGTGGTAGCCATTCCTGAGATCCAGATTAGTGAAATATTTGACTTTACCCAGTTGCATAACGAGATCCACTATAAAGGCATCATCCAATCTGACCATGAGGAAGTGGCCAAGAGTTTAAAGTAGGGCTGAGGAGGTACTCCTTGCATGGCTACTGTAAGGAACTCATGGTGGCAACAGTAAAGACAGACACAAGGGATCACAATTCAAAGGTGTTTATTGATCAATGAATGCAGGGTGGAAAAACATCTACCTGAAACATAAATCTAAGATGGGAGCAAGCGTCAACCATCAAATGAAAAATAAGGCAGTCCTAGTGGTATTGTGTCAAAAGAAAAGGGCCTATACTAAGAAAAACCTATTGCCAATTCCTTACAACTAATTATAGAAACAGTGTGGGATAGTGTTTCAATAAAGAAAAGAAGTGTTCCAAATAATAAGTTAGGATGTGATTGCCAGGGGTCTTCCCTCCCCACGTTTTCAGCATGGGACAAGGTGGGAAATTGGAGCACAGCACACGCTCAAGCTTTCTCAGCACAAGCCGAGAGTTCCGTTCCAACTATCCCAGTACACGCTCGAGCTTACTCAGCACAAGCTGACAGTTTCATTCCAACTATCAGGTTCCTTGATGGTAAAGTCTATTTGCATTAAAAAGTCTCTTGCCTGATGTATCCAACAAACAAATACAAACAAAAAGTTATTTTCCACAGTTCACGGTAGGTGATGGCTTCACCCCTGGCTCCCCCTCTTCCAGGTGCCGGCCCCTCACTAATCTTATTCAACCAATCAATTGAACAAGTGCTTTCTCAATGAACTTTGGGTGATGATTTTCCACCACTGGATCTCCCTTGGCTGGGCTCGTATCCCGGATGACAAGGGGGGGGGGGCACTTCCTTTCCCCTTGTCTTGCAATACTTCTTGCTTTCACAAATTCTAATGTCTTTTTATACAGGTTTTCGGGCTTTGCCCCTCGTTACTGGTTTCCCTCTTCCAGGTTCACTCTCACCACTTTTTGGTTGTCGGTTTCCCTCTACCGGTTTCACTCTCACCGACCTTTGCTTGTCGGCTTCCCCCTGCAAGGTTCAAACTCACTAATGGTTAGACACAGTTCATCATGGGACTTTAGACTTCACCCCCTCTCAATAGCATTTCTCCACCGGGTTCACTCTTGCTAATCTTTACGAGATGTAGTTCATTTGTTAATGTTCACCATGCAGGATTCACTTCCCTTAGCTTTCTCAATCATCTGCCGGTCAAAGACTTTCGACGGTATAGAGGTTTTTACTCATCCCTGTATGAACATGTTGACCTATTTTCGACTCTTTCCAAGGGCTTCTGGTTACAGTAGTCTTTTTACCATTGGATAGTCGGCCAGAGTCTCCTTGAGCAGCCACGTGGTGCTGGCCTCCTCTGTAGATGGCTTTCCCCCTCTTTCTTCATTCGTATCTTCTAGCTACTTTTTGTTCAAGACAGTTCAGTTTATTTTCGTTTCCCCCACGACTCACCCCTGTGATGAACAGCTTGCCTTTCTTTATCCTTTATCCTTGGAGTCAGGGTTGGTACCTCGGAGTCCAGCATCCTTCCCCGACTTGATTATCAGGAGAAGAGGGTGTTGCATACAGTAGTCATCTGCCGTAAAACACGCTGGCTATTGTTCGCAGTCTCATAATTCTGGTCAATTGCCTGAATTTGCCTGACCCTCGTATTGGGACATGTCAGGTAAACGGCTCTGGTGTTAGTCCATTGTCTTTCATGTTTTGCGAAAGTGTTCATGTGGGAAAAGGGCAGGCAGTGTTTTAGAATGTCATATGTGGTAGGATGGGGAAAAGGTGTTTTCTTTCTTTCTTGCGGCATCCCTTCCCTAGCTCTATATGGGGTGGAGGGTATTGGATGGATCTATGATCTCTTCGATCTTCCCATCGATGGCTGGCTGGAAGTATTTAGCCACATCTGCATGGTTTTGTGCATTGTCTATGGCCATGGCTAGGGTAGGTCGATTTAATTGAAGGACGGATTTTTGCAAAAATGGGGGTAAGGAGTTTGTAAATTGTTCTAAGATAATAATCTCAGTCAGTTCTTCTAGGGTTTGATTATTAGTCCATAGAGTCATGTTTTGATCCGTTTGCCCATCTTCAAGGGAGTTTCTCCTGGGTTCAACTTAATGGCTGATCATTTCTGCCAATTAAAATTGCAGGTTTTTCCTACCCTTTTCGTGTGGGAAAGGGGGGGCAGTGTTTTAGAATGTCCCACATAGTAGGATGGGGAAAAGGTGTTGAAAGAAGGGGACACTGCATCTCACCTGTACGTGTCCCACTCCCCAAGGACTTCCCATCCAGGTGATCCTCCCTCACTGGTCCACCACCAGGAACTGAATCCAATAGTGATGGCCATGCCCTGGCCACCTGGAAGACAGATCCCCGGGGACTAGCCAGGGAGGAAACTTCAGGTTTCTCTCATATCCGTCCCTATGCGAGGTGGATATACCTGGTTTCTGGTTGGATTTCCTTTTAAGAGTTAAGATTGGCCAAAAAAACAGGGGTGAGAGATGTCCAGGCACTTTCGCATACTCCATTGATCGATTTTAATAGGTTGAGGTGAAGGGATCTTATCTGCCTCTCTACAATAACCTACAAATCGGTTTCAATGGTTACCTTGGGTTTCATGGGTTCTGAGTTTTCCCAATCCCATAGTGGAGCATTTTGGGAATTGGGACTTTCCTGCCAGGATCTTTGAGTCAAAAAGTATCTGAAGGGGGTGGAGATTCCTGTAACAGAGTAGAGAAGATGGGGAAGTCTCGCCCCAGAATAGCTTCCACAGGGAGTCCTGGAATGATGGCAGATAGTATTTCACAGGTCTTGCCTGGATATCTATGTGTATGGGTATTGTAGTATATATGTCCACATGTAGACAAGTTACTCAGAATAGGGTTGCATGATTTAGGTCTTGTGGTGCAACTAAATCGGCCCATATAGCAGTCTGCTTACTACCTAAATCGATTACAGCCTTGACCTGTTTCCCATTCACCCAAGACTTTTCATAGGTGAAATAAGTAGGGGTTTGACATAAGCAGATGGTAAAGGTCTCTAGCTCTTCCATGGCTTCTTCCCATTCTTCACCCTTTAGCAGCCTATTTCTATATATTACCCCTTTATATTCTTTCGACTAGAACAGATTATCATGCCTTGTTCTTCCAAGAGAGGGGCGCCTGCTACCTTTGTTGAATTCTTTGAAGGAACTTGGGGTTGGTCACCCTAGGTTACCTGGGGGCAACCAGACGTGGACTCCCTGCTCACTGTGCTTAGAGAGGCTCAGTTTCACCTCATTGATAATGCCCAAGAAGGCTGAAACACGTGTATCGGGTTGCTGTTGGTACTCTTGTTCAGAGAGTGGCCATAGCATTTCTGTGCTGGACTGCCCATTCGGGCAGGACAAAGACTGATGTGCAAATGGATATTTCCCATCTGTGAAAGGTGCTGTGAGCAAAAAGCAGATGGCTGCGAACTCTCAATGTGGTTAACAACCACTGAAAAGGTTATCATGCCTTGTTCCTCAGAGAGAGGAGTGCCTGCTACCTTTGTTGAATTGTGTCTAGCTAGATATCTGGTTTCTCTACTTTTTTTTTTTTTTTTTTAAATGTTTGGTTTGCTTTTCAAACCTTTCATTTTATCTGTTTATCTTCACACTCTTTCTTTCTTTCGCCAGATTTTGGGCCAAACTAGATAATATATCTTATCCTGTCCAATTCAACAATTCTTTTCATCCTTTCTTCTCAACCCATCTGTGCCTGTTCCATGATGTTATTCCAGTATGATACCACAGCGTATGTCCGTTTTTTCCCCCTTCCCAGCTAAGATTGAAGCCCATCTGTCTTCAGGCGAGAGTGTTGTTTGGTTCTGGACGAACCATCCAACGGAAGGATTTCTTTTCTCGCTTAGAGCTGGGCATGTCATTATTATGTGGTATAGACTTTCTGTTGTTGCTCCATCGCCGCAAAATCTGCCGAATGTTTCATGCTCTGGTATTATTTTCCGCGCAGCCATGACTTCTCATGTATGCAGGATATTCAGTCTCATTCTCATGAAGGTGTCGCTGATTTTCGCTGATGGAAAGTATTTTAGGTATTCTGGTAGTTTGTTAATTGGTCTGATGTCTGTTGTGCTAAGGATATCCATTGCGTAATTAGACCTGTCCTTGATTGTCTTTATCCAATCATTTTCTTTTAGTCTTTTTTTTGCTCTCTGCGGTCTATTTATGAGTTGGTCTCGGGATATTCCGTGTGCTTCACAGTTTGCTTTTATGAAGTTTTTCCAGATTTCGAGGGGTTGAGCTATCATCCCACTGCTTTGGTCTTGGAGAATTTCTATCGGCGTGTGGTAGTTCTCACTTATTATCTTTCTGTACATATCTATTTGCTTCCAGCAGACAAGAGACTGTAGGGATTGTAGAGCTAGTTCTGCTCGGAATGTGTGGCATGGGGAATGATGTTGGTACATTTAAAACTTTCCGCCAGAACAAACCTTCTATTTGTTGCCATACATTTTATTCTATATTCAGCATTGTCTCTGTACCATATGTAAGTATTGCCATCACTTTCTGTTTGTAGAAGGTTGGGACTGGTGTCACAGAGAATTTCCCGTATTTTGTGTGTAGTACCTTTGCTTGACGTGCTAGCTCAAGTGCTTTGCCTTTGAGGAGTGCAATTGAATCTGCTTCTATTGCCGATTGATTTAGCCATATTCCCAGGTATTTTACTTTAGTGACTTCCTCTATTTTTTCCTTTACAATGAAGAATGCATATTTTGGTCTTTTCTTGCAATGTTGTTTCTTCAAAGTCATAATTTTCGTTTTCTTCACGTTTATTACCAGTTGGTTTTTGTCCATGTAGAACTGTTTGTTTTCTAACACTATCTGCAGGCCCCTTGGTGTTTTGGCAAGTACAACAATGTCATCTGCATACATGATGCATGTTATTGTTGTACCATTCAGTTTCGGTGGGTTAATCCGGGGCGTGTGGAGGCATCCTTCTAGGTCCGCTGTGTAGATGTGTGTTGGGTATTTTGTGTAGATTTGGGGCCTGGCGGTATTTTCTTACCACTGAAAAATAATTTAGCAACAATCACTCCTTGTATTCAGATTGGGTTATGTATAATAATACTACAGTGGATATGCATTATTTTTGTACACAGACATGCTTGGTTGGTATGCGTGGTTGGTATGCGTGGTTGGTGGTATTTTAGGTGAGCATAATTCCTTTGTTTTATTTGTGGCCTCAATATCCAGAACACCTTATTTTTGTTTAGATTTTTCGTGTAATCACTAGAGAGACCCCAGGCTTGCATTTTAGGAACACCATATTTTCATTTTTAGTGTGCCACCATGGGCAATTTCTCGTTGTCTTATCTACGGCAGCGAGCTATCATGCGGTATCTATCACCAACTTATTTACGTTTGGTGAGCTATGTCCAAGGCCTCTCTTTCTGCCGACTCATAGACCTCCGGCAGACTATAACACACACAGTTAGTTATAATTGCTCATACTGAATGACATTGTGCACACAGCTGCAGCCAAATCTTATTTTTAGCTACCTTAAAAATGACAATTGCACTGTCTAAACATCTCCCCACATCATCAGCACTTTATTGGTAAATGCACAAAGGAAAGAGAAAATAAAACACACCACCCGTCTGCTTTAAGATATTTTTGTATATTATAAAAGTTGCATTTAAACACGATCTCACTATTTTTTACAGAAATAAATGAAATAGCACAGTAACAGCATTATTTGTGATACACTGAGAAGAGAGTGGCGGGGAACAAGAATTCAATTTGCAACATTAAACATGTGGGTAAAGCACAGGAATCTCCTTTCCTACACTGACTGAATATTTTCGCACACACACTCAGCCCCCACACTTCAGCGAGATAATTACCAGGCTTGTTCAGCATGTAACTTCTTTGGCTGGTCGCCTTCTGGAGGGGTTCACCCAGCAAGGACAAGCATTTGCTGTCACTCAAACTGGGACTTGTTGACTGGAAATCCCAGTCTCTGCAACCAAATTGAATCTGCTTTAGGAATCAGGCATCCCCAGCTATCAACCCAGTCCTTCTCCGAGCTGTGTCAAGATGTCTCTCTCCAGCTTCTTCCTCTAAGAAAACAGAAAACTCTGGTTACCTCATACCAAAGAATCGTAACCAATAAAATTCTATCATGCCCTATCCACCGTCTGCACACAATGGCTTGGCTTATACAGTTGCAACTGTAACCAAACTGATTTCCTGCTTATTCGAGTCTTTGCTTCCTGCAAATACTGTGGACAGAGCGCAGATAAAGCAAAGAAAAAAAATCTGAATGTAGTCTGAAATGAGTTTCAGCCTGCCTCATTTTGCAGTGTAGAACACATTATATTATTAATGAGTTAGCGTATTAGTTTTTTGTTAAAGAGGTTAGTTCATTAATCCTCAAATGTGTATCCTGCACCAGAGGAAATTCAGGTAAAAAGAAAAAAATTGTGTGCATTTTGAATATGAAAAATAAAATGCGCTTTTAAATGAGAAAATGGTTTGTTTTTAACCTGTTTAGCCTGTCTTCATTTACATCTCCATATGTTGCTCTGGCAACACATAGCTTGAAGCAATTGCATTAAACCCATGCAGTGGCGCTGCATAAAAAAAAAATGCTCAATAACACATGTCTTGCTGTACCACATTATATCATTGCATCAAACCCATGCAGTGGCGCTGCACTTCAAAAAACATACTATACATTGGTCCTGTGCAGTGGTGCTGCGCTCTGTGCTCCCAAAACACGCTAAACAATCCTACAGGTGGAATAGAGTGGCAGCTAAGGGACAGCCCTGTTTTAGTCCCTTAGTTGTTTTTATTTTGCCAGAGAGTGTACCTTTTTTGCTCATTCTTATCTTTATTGAGGTATTCTGGTACAATAACTTGATTGGTTCCAGGATGTTGCTTGGACATTCCCAATCACTAAGTTTTTTCCAAAGGAGGTTTCTGTTGACTTTGTCGAATGCGAGTTTTAGATCTATGAATCCCGCATAGATTTGTGTCTTAGATTGTATGGCTTGTTGTTTTAGCAGGTTCAGGATAAAAAGGTTGATATTGGTTCCTATATTTTTTATGAATCCAGTCTGTCTCTTTGCATATTTTCTTTCCTTGGTTGCCCAGTTGTTCAAGCTCCTGAGGAGAATTTTGGCAAATACTTTCCCTAACGGGTCTAGTATGGCCAAAGGGCGGTAATTGCAGGGTTCTCCCACTGGGCCACTTTTGCAGATTGGAATTATAGTGGCTTGCTGCCATGTTGTTGGTATGTGTTTGGTTTTCTGGATGAGATTGAATATGCTGTTGCATATTGTGCCCCAGGCTTCCGGGTTTTGTTTGATTATCATGTTAGTCAAACCGTCAGGCCCTGGTGATCTTGACGTGTTTAATCCCTTTATTGCTTCGTTGATAACATCCATGTCCCACTCAAGCTGCCATGTAGGGTTCTTTGGCTGTTTTTCATTCTTTCTGTTCAGTGTCTTTTTTCCATATAATTCCCTGTAGTATTTTATCCAGCTTGCTTCTGGTACATTTATTGTCATGGCATCTTGTGTCCGGGGCTGTGCATTAAGTAATGTCCATCGCTGTCTCGTGTTCCAATTACTCATGGCATGTAGCATGCTCTCTGCATCTGCTTGCATCATCATCGCCTTATTATTCTTCATCCAGTTTCTATGTTGTTGTTTAGCCCATTTGACTTTGCTTGCCGAGTCTTTTGCATTCTCTTTTTTTATTCTCTTTATTATATTTCCCAGGTCTTTCTTTTTTTGTGCAACTTTCGTGTTGTATGCATGTTGATGGTTTTGCATACTTTTTTGGGTTCTCTGTGTCTCTTGTATGGGAGGAGGAGCCAAGCATAGTTCATTGTTTGATTGTCTTCTAAGTTAGATCTGGCCATAATGTCTGGAAGCTTTCCCACATTCTGCTGGCTGATCCTTAGTCTGCTCATTCCTTTGTTTATCTCCATACTAGGTAGAGGACAGGTTGCTTTCTTCATGGGCACAATGTTCAAGACTCTTTTCAATATGTAATGGTTGCTGTTTGAGTTTTTGAGATTGTTGGCAGCTTTTACCTCTTTGTGTATCTCTTTCAACATGTAGATATAGTCTATTATTGCAGTTTCTTTTCCCATTTGCCCAGGTTTCAATCATGCGTCTCCCTGTGTTATCCATACAATCTGACCTGAGCAGTTGTCTGTTTGCAATTTCTTTGTTCCATTTCCTTGCTCTATTTTCTAGTGCATTGTTGTTTAATGCACTGCTTTAGCTGTTAAACAGATGTATATTTAGGTCGCCGCAGATGATAAATTCTATACCTCGGTGTGTTATTTTGGCTTGGTCAATTGTTGAAAATACACTATCTATGAAGATTTCTTCTTCTATTGCAATGGGATTCCAATACACATTGACTATGCATGCACCAGAAGAGGTGTTTCCCCGCACCTCTATCAGAATTATTCTTGACTTGAGTATTGGTAATTTTTATTGTGGTCGCCTGTACCCAAGGTAAGATGTTTTCTGACTTTATTATTTCCATATTTGCTGTGCACTTTATCATAGTCAGTAGTCCTGCTGATGGCCGGCCCTTTTCCCTTTGTATCGCCGGATTCATCAGTGTCGTGAATCCCTCGCATGTAGGTTGAGTGATTATCCAGGATTCCTGTATACATAATATATCACAGTCATTTACTATTTCTTCTGTGTTTCTAAATAAGTGCCTGTGTCCAGGTGTATTCCAGGAGACTATTGAGAGTGGTTCTGTTCTGTGGTTCTTTCGTTGTTATCTTTGGTTATTGTGGCTGTCCTGTTCATTTGCATCTGAATCATCTAATTGTCTCCATAATCCTTTTTCTCTCCTTGAGTCCTGCCACTTCCGCTGGATTTCTTCCTCTGTTCTGTTGGCATCTCTCTTGTTCCTTGTATGAGTCTCTGTTGGTGTGTTTAGATTTTCCTTTCCACTGCTGCAGTCTTTGTTTTTCTGTGGCAACATTTCTTGATTAGCGGGCTTCGCTCGTTGTTTCTCAGATTTTGTCTCTTTCTGTTCTGGTGGCGCTAGGTAAAAGCCTAGTTGTTTTAGAATCATCTCATTTTGGATCATCTTTGTTAAGGCTTTTTGGTTCGTAAATTCAATCCATACTTGGTCTGTTGTTACGTCATCAGTGAATTCGATGGTATGAATGTCTCTGGTTGATAATTACTTCATGTCTGGTATCACATCAGCAGTCTTAGTATGTTTGTACCATTCAAAATCAAGTTGTCATTCTATTTCGTTATTCTTTGTAGTTTTATCTTGTGTTGGGAACTTTTTGTTTTTTTTATATGGGTCTATGAATGTCGGCAGTTGTATTTTTATTTCCTCTTCTCTCTCTCTCGCGCCTCTCGTCCTTCTCTTCTGTTTTTCTTCTGTTCAGTTGGAGTTTCATATTCATCGGAGCTGCTTTTTTCATCATACGTACAATTTTCCTCTATTTCTCTTGATTCGTTTTCTGAATCTTCTTGTGATTTTGTTGTATCCTGTATTTCCTCATTTAATATTTCTTCGAGCGAGAAATCGAATTGTTTTGAGTCATGCAGGTGGTTTTCCTCGTAGTGATCTATGGTGATCATTGAATCTTGGGTCATTTGAATTTGTGCCTCTTCTGATAAGTCAACAATTTCATCCTCGTGTACTGACATCTCCATTAGTTCTTCCATTAGTTTTTCTTCGCTGTTGATTTCAATCCTTGGTGGTTCTATTTTCTTCGTCATTTCCCCATTTACCATTTTTTGTGCAGACTTTAACTTTGGGGTTTCTTTTGGTTATTTCCCTTCACTTTCTATCCCGGGGATTTTTACGTTTCGCAGGAACATGCGTGAGCCTACTTTTCTTTTGTTTTTTCCGTGGGTCCTTTTTTTTGTTTTGGCTTCTCCGGTCTTCTTTTTACTTCCTTTGCTGAAAATGTCTTAAGTTTCGGGTTTTTCCTGGTTGTCTTTTGTGGACTTCTCTGTTGGACTTGAAGGCTCGGTCAAATCAATTAAGTTTCACACTTGGTTGTTGTGTGGATTATTTTGTTTATTCGTTTCTGCCACATCATCTGGAGCTTTATTCTCTGCTTCTTTTTGCTCTTTGTTATTCGGCTGGTTGCATATTTGTTCTTTTATTCTCTCATTCTTTGTTTGTTTTCTCAGAGAGCTTCTTTCGGTCATCATCATGATCAGCGCGTGCATTAGATCGGATTTTTTTTGCGCTTTCACTCCTTGCGATATCAATTAACCTTGCTTGCCATAACTGGCTAGCGTTTGCTTCTATGTCCAGCCGTTCCTGCAGTTTCTTCATATATGTGTCTTGATGTGTTTGTTTCGAGTGTATTAGTGCCAGTAAGGTTGCTTGATCCTTTATTGTCTCAGTTAGAGCTTCTTGCAGTTTCATGTATGGAATTAGTGATTGAGTTGTCGTAATTAGCATATTTTGGAGGTCCAGCATTGATGTTGGAATTGAGGCCATTTCATGGTTATGGCCTTTCTCACATCCACATATGTTTGGCATGAATGATTCCTCTGGATAAAATGATATGTTATTTTTTCTAAGGGTTCCTCTGTAACAGGGCTGCCTTTGATCTTATGATCTTTGTGTTCTTTCTCCTTTCTTTCCCTGCTTTCTTGTGTTTCTTGTGCATTGGGGTTCATTGCAACAATTGGATTGTGCTGCTGCTTGTTGCCAAATACCTCTTTCCTTTTTTCATGGCTCTTCATAAGATTTTAAATTTCCGTTATGTCCAGTGAAAGCCGTGCAGCTTTAGGGTCTTTTTGCTGGTTTTCTTTGTTCAACATCAGTTGTGATTGTCTTCTACTCTCATAGAGTGATTGCCATTTTCTTCTTGGCTTTTTGGCTTTCTGTTGCTTTGTTAATTCCTCCTCTTCGTCCTCTTGTGTAATCTCTGTTTCTGTATTTCTTTTCCATCATTCTGGTCATCAGTTGCGGCTTTTATTTCCTTTTCTTGTCTGTCGCTTTCTATGTCCATTATAGCTTTGCTGTTTGTGGTCATGGGATTCTTTTGCTCCTCAGTTGTTGTAGGTTTAGCTTTGTAATCTAATTTCCTGTTTTAAAATGCTGTCTCTGCTCTATTAAATCTCTTCTCTCCTCTGTATTATTGGATTCCTGTTCATCATGTTTCTTTATTCCAATGTCTCTATTTGTATCACTTTTTTCTATTAATGCAGGGGTGATTTCCTCTGCCATGGGCTGTGCTCTTGCTCCTTAGTTTTCTTTGTATATGCTTTTGGTGGAGTTCTTGCCATAGGACTTTGGTGTTGTATTTTGCTTAGAGTCTTTATTTTCACATTCCTTATCTGTTGTGCCAAAGTCCGTTACTGAATTGTCGATTACTTCTCCGTGGCTTTTGCCCTGTTTCCTGCTGCCTTTACTCGTCATATTGGGAGTGCCCGTGTTCTTTGTTTGCAGTCTGGTTTGTGGAGGAGTCATTTCCTGGGCTAATAGCCAGATCAGTTGGTGCTATATTGTGTGTTGTAAGTATTGTCGCTTGCAAGAAGGTGGATCAAAGGCCGAGTTGACCCGCAGTCTCCACCTGTGTGCAAGGTTGGGCTGCGGATGTCTTGATATGTGCTTGAATCCACGTTTTTGTTGGTGCCACCTGGAAGGGGGTGGATCAAAGGCTGTATAGGCACGCAGTCTCTACCAGAATGTTGTATTGTATTGTAGCCAGAGGCGTGGGTGCTTGCTTCACGCTAGGATTTTTAGTCTCTATATGGAGACTAGTCAGGTCTGTTATTAGTCTTTGTGGGTGTCACAATGCACTAAGAGGATAAATTGTTTTTTTCCTTTTTCTCACTTAGAAGTCGCTGTTGCTGCACGTATGGTTCCTCTGCGCATCTGATATAGCACAGTTGTTAAAAAGCAGATTTGGAGAGAAAATTTCTTTTTACATTTTGTTTTTTTTTTATATAAAGGCAAGTGCTAGATGTCTGCAGACTACTCAGTGATGATATTTTTCATGGATATTCTTTAAGTCTTGTGTGCTAATAGCACAAGCTCACCAGCCTTCTCGCTAAGCTCGCTTGTTTCCCTTTCTGCATATGCGTGAGTGCCGGATTGTAGATTTGAATGTCATTAACAGGTGAAGGTGCTCCTAGGTCTCACAATTTGCAGATGGAACTTGGGGAGTCAGCCTAATTGCTTACCTCTTGTTTTCCTCCGCCAGGCCCAGTCTCCAGGCAAACACCGAAAACAGCGAGCGCACCCTTCACTTGCAGCAGCCTTAATGCCGCAAGGGGGGGCTTGCTCAGCTTATGATGCTCTCCTTCCTGGAGTGGGCGGAGCTTGCTTCGCGGCTTCAGGGCTTGTCTTCACTTTCAATTTGAGATAGTGTTTCTTTCTTGTGCTGTGTGCCGAGCTTGTGCCGTGCACAGATGAAGAAATGGCCGTGATACAATTGCACTTCAGGTGCAGGTGGGTAAAAGCGAGGTCCAGGAAAAATGTCCAGCGAAAACAGCGAGCGCGCCCTTCACTTGCAGCGGGTTTACCGCCACAAGAGCGGGCTTGCTCAGCTTATGATGCTCTCCTTCCTGGAGTGGGCGGAGCTTGCTTCGCGGCTTCGGGGCTTGTCTTCACTTTCAATTTGAGATAGTGTTTCTTTCTTGTGCCGTGTGCCGAGCTTGTGCCGTGCACAGATGAAGAAATGGCCGTGATACAATTGCACTTCACGTGCAGGTGGGTAAAAGCGAGGTCCAGGAAAAATGTCCACCGAAAACAGCGAGCGTGCCCTTCACTTGCAGCGGGCTAACCTGGTTTATCTACAGGAAAAACAGACCAACAGAGGTGGTTTGCTGCTTTTCACTTCCTCCCTTCTGCTTTCATCTTTAGAAATTGGATCAGGATCCTTGATCTCTACTCTTTCTTGAGGCATCCCTTCCCTAGCTCTATAGGAGGTGGACGGTGATGGATGGGTCTATGATCTCTTTGATCTTCCCATCGATGGATGACTGGAAGTATTTAGCCACATCTGCGTGGTTTTGTGCAGTGTTAATGGCCATGGCTAAGGTAGGTCGATTTAATTGAAGGACAGATTTTTGCAAAAAAGGGGGTAAGGATTTTGTAAATTGTTCTAAGGTAATCATCTCAGTCAGTTCTTCTAGGGTTTGATTATTAGTCCATAGTGTCTTTGATCCGTTCGCCCATCTCCAAGGGAGTTTCTCCCGGGTTCAACTTAGTGGCTGATCATTTCTGCCAATTAAAATGTCAGGTTTTCCCTACTCTTTTGATGTGAGAAATGTAGGGCAGTGTTTTAGAATGCCCCACATAGTAGGATTGGGAAAAGGTGTTGAAAGAAGGGGGATACCGCATCTCACACATCAGTCCCACTCCCACTCCCCAAGGACCCCCCATTCAGTGATCCTCCCTCACTGGTCCTCCCCCAGGAACTGGATCCAATAGTGATGACTGTGTCCTGACAACCTGGATGACAGATTTCCGGGGGAATAGCCTCTCACACTACCCAGTGAAGCTGTAAACATGATGGTGTTGGAACAAAACTTCTGTGCCTTGATGTCCAGTATCCGAGATGTGAGAGAGGCACCACTTGCACAGTCATGACAAGGTGGGAAGTGTATGATGGAGCCACAGGAATCACACAAGAATAACACAAATATGCTGGGGAAAGCTTAGCAGCGCTTATTCTTTTACTGCAGTTAATATGACATTGAAAGCAGTGTGCTAAGAACAAAAGGTTCAGGGAATAGAATAGGTCTTGCTTAGACACTTGCACCGCTCCTACTAATTGCCAAAAGAGGGAGCTTTCCGTAATAGCTGTTATGGTGGCAGCATGCATTCAAAGTATCAATCACGTAGCTTGAATGGATGAATAAAGCATTTTTAGATTACTTAATTTTAAAGAAATATTTTTCTAAGCATGACACATTCCCAGAGGATTTTATGCACCATCTAAAGGTCCTTTCACAAAAAATTCAAAGCTACCTAGGCTTGCATCACCTTGGAAACTGGCTGCAACCTGTGTGGATACATGATATCTATCTAGAGCATTCTGATTGGCTCCCGGAGGGTAATGTGACCACATCATGTTATCAGACGTTTACTTTAAAGTCAACTTTCTTTTTTTGACATCATGTACTCTTAGAGCATCCTGTGCTGTGTCTAAGAGCCTTCTCTGAATAATTACACCCCTGGGCCTACAACACCCAGAATCCTGCCTGCATTATGCCAGGATACATTAAAGTAATCTTGATCACTGTGATTGGATTCAAGAGGGTATTGTGACTGAAGTTTCATTTTAAAGTCATCTTTTTTTTTGCATCATCCTGCATTATCAGAGGATCCAGATCGCCATATAAGTGTCCTGCCCCCAAAACACAAATACCTGGGACAAAAACACTCTGGACCCTGGCTGCATCTTGCTGGGATGCTATGATTGTCTCAAAAAGTTAATATGACACACTACTCCCTTCTTATTGAGTCTTCCTGCAGCAACCAGCCCGGTTGTCAGAAGCAACTGGTCAAACGATTAACTCCCAGTTTGGACTTGTTAGGGCTGGCAAGGGCCTAATGGCACATCCCCTGTTTATGCTAGGATTTTGCCGTGCTTGTCCTTTAGCAGACTCCTGTGTCCACACAAAGGGATCCCTCTACCCAGTGACTCTTCATTCAGTGCTGATGGGTTATTACATTTAAAAGCCAAGGGGCATCCCTGTTTTGGACGTGTATCTTTATTTTGGTTACATATAGCCACATTGTAGCCCAACTCAGAGCGTGTACCTGTTCCTTCTGCGCCATTCTTTCCATCCCTTTCAACTCACCCACCTACCCTTTCTCTCTTGGGCTGCACACTTCATTGCCTGTGCTTGCCTTCTTCTTTTGCCTTCCATGATGCACCTTGGCTTTACTGCATTACTTCTTGTATGCATTCTTCTTATTCCCTTTCATCATAGCCATCAACCATAATTCAATCTTATGCCAACCTCATTATACACCTCTCCACATCCTTCCTCTATTCTGTATCCACAGGTCCCAAACACTATGTTCCCTCTCTAAGCATCTCCAACCTCATTTATCTCCCTTTACTGTCCCACAATACATGCTCCCCCCAACTCCTTTTCACTTGGCTTCTGGAATACACAATCCCCCTCCAAGAAGTCATCCTACCTTCCTGACAACTTCAACTCTTTTCACTCTTCACTTTCAATTCTTGTTATCACAGATACCTGGATCTCCCCTCATGACTCTGCTACAGTAGACAGTCTCCACATTGACTCTTCTACCTTCTCCCACGATACCGAACAATTGGTGTCGGAGTGGGTTCCTTATGAATAAGGCCCTCAAACATGCCCCTTTCCTTGCTTTTACATCACCTTTTCCTCTTTCCCATATGTCACTATTCAACTCATCTATCCTCCTCTCACTTTACTTGCTCTCTAACGACACTGAGGCCCTCTCAACTCCTTCTTCCCTTACCTGAATCATCATGCTTTGAGACATTTTGCTTCCCAAGCCTTCTACAGCCACCCATTTTAAACTCTCCCTTCTATCCCTGCCTCTTCCTTCCTGCTCTTAACTCATAGATCAAGGGTGTCTCTTGTCTGTGCGTCTGAAGCGAAGGGCAAACAAAGAAAAGAACAATTCCTGTTTGGACCTGTTCGGACCAGGAGGACCCAGGGGCCAACCACCTGCTCATGCAGCAGGTTAGCATGCACCGACATATGTTTACACCCTCTGTCCCCACGGGCCATCCCCACCCCCTCTGGTCCCACTGTGATGTTCCCTTGTGCTCCCCCTTCTCACACACAGGTGTTGCCTGTTTTGCTTGATTCTTCTACCCAGCTTTCCCCCCTGCCTCCCTCCAGCCTACTTCTGCAGAAGTCTGTCCTGATACATTCTGGTTTCACCATCACCGTCTTGTGGCCAATGCTGGATTTGACTTTTATGGACTTAATTGATTCACGGTGCGTCATCCTTTCTCAACTCTCATGCTGGATTTCCTTTGCATCTTGTACTCATGGTGGCCCTGAATCATGCTGTTCCCGTCTTCATCTTGTATCCTGGCTTGCAACATGATGTGTTACTACTGACTTCTGCAATTGTGTTCGCTCTCCCCTCTTGTTTCTCCACTCTTTTTGACTGCTTACTCTCTGTTCTCCCCTCCTCTCCCTTCTCCTATCTCCTCCCCTCCTCCCCTTATGTTCTTCTATGCACTTACTCTATCAGAATTGTCCCTGGACATAGTATGATAGCAACCTCGTCTGTCTACTCCCACCTCCCCTTACTGTACCCCCCACGCCCCATCCTGCACTCTCTGAAATGTTGTCAGGTCTAGTAGGTTAGTCTCTTGTTTTGTTCCTCCCCTCCCTTTCTGCATCCCTCTCCCTCACCTTTTGTTTTTCTCTGGCTCTGTCATCAGGCCTAGTACGGTAGTCGCCTGTTTGTTTCCATTTACTTCCCACTCTCCCCCTCCGTTTCTTATCTATGTCTTAGCTCTTGCACTATCTGAAATGTCGTCAGGCTGAGTACGATAGTTAATTTCACATCCTTACTGTTCATGGCCTGTAAGAATGTCATTGGATTTTCCCTTGTTCCCTTCCCTTGCCTTGAAGCGCTTTGAAACACATTGTGTATAGGTGCTATACAAATAAACGATCATGTCATATCATATCATATCATATCATATCCCTCTCCCATGAACAGCCTATACACTCTGGTGGCATCTCCATTGACCTTGTCTTTCTTTCTACTTCGCTCTCCGATCTGACCTCTCCATTGACCGCTCTTCTACTGACGGCTCCTCTGTTTCTTTAACATCTCAGTCCCTCCACTCTCTACTCCTACTTTCCCCTTTTCAATTATCAAGAGACAATTCAAGCAGGATTGCCTCCTACCTGGAAGGTCATTCATTTAAAATCTCCTGGAATTGCAAACCCCAGAACCTACCCCTTTTCCTATTAATGTCCCCTAAGGTTCTTTCCTTGGACAACCACTTCACCCTCTAGACCTAGGCCTTAGGAAAACATAATTTGTCGTTGGCCTTTTACTATCACCTCTTTTCTGATGACACTCAAATCAATTTCCCTTTTCCCTCCTTCAGCCCAGCCATTTAGGATCAGATTGACAATTGTCTCACTGCTGTTTTTCACTTGATGGCTTGTCTCACTGCTGTTTTTCACTTGATGGCTTGCCACTGCCTCATGCTAAACTCTTCAAGAATTAATTCTCCAGGCTTCCAATGCCATTCGTATCTCTCCTATCTTGTTCCCTACTGATCTTCTTGCTCTGTCGCTCAAGGCATGCAACTTTGGTGTCTGTTTTGATACCAACCCCTGACTGCAACAATTATTCTTTAACACTGCATCTTCTACTCATATTCTCCTAAACAACATTCAGAAAAGTCATCTATGTTGTACTTGCCATTCTACAAAAACCCTATTCTCTACCCTTGTGGTTAGCACATTTGACTACTGCTAACACCTACTCCCTGGCCTTACTCTCTACGTCTTCCTCCCTCCAAAGTTCCCATGTTCACTAGCTGCACACTCTAAATCCTATCCAGAAACTCCCCCACTTCAACTTACCACCAACATGTTGGTTTGTTCTCTGTACACAACTCCTCCCTTTTCAAGTTCCTTCTATATCAATGGATTTTCACTTCAGTTCCTGGATGACTATTTCTCTGGCTACTCACCATATTGTTTTATCTGCACTCCTCATCATTGTACCTCGCTGGCACATGTGGTCCCTCCTCTAGCTTCTGCTCTTTCACTCTACTCACCCGATTAGAATCCACTGCCTATCACAATCAAAGTCAGCCCAAATGGATATTTTCAAAGCTCAGCTTAAACTTCACTGACTTTCCAAGTAAGGAGATCCACCTCCCTCTCCCCTGTCCTCCTTACCTGAGCCGATAGATCACTTCAGTGCTGTGTAATAATTTAATTCGGTATGTGTAAACCTACACCTTTTTAGATTGAAGTACTTGCCCGCTATGCTAATTATACCTTTTCAAAGTCACCTGTTTTATATATAATGTATCCCTGGTCTATGTCCCACTTTGTTTACACCCCCATAACTGGCTGACCACTTGTTCTAATTTTTATACTATTGCACATTCACCCTTCCAGGAAATACCTCTGCCATATGCAAATGTGTTCTGTAATTTTGATCAAAATTTACATTCACTTTCTCAAGAAAGAAATAGCTAATGAAATAAAAGGTATAAAGGAAAAATAGTAAGGTTCCTTGAAAGCTGTAACTGCAACATGATGAACAGCTTAATGCTTTATCAGCGGCTTTTAGAAGTTGAAATGCAAACAATAATGTATCTTGAGTTTCCTTGTGTAAATAATAGTTGTCACTGTTTGTTGGCAACCGAAATTGGTTGTTCGCCATATAAGTTGACTGACACAATTTATAGCAAAAGGTTGATGTCTCCAGCATAAAAAACAATCATATAAATCTTACTGAACGATTTGAAGGAATGATCGTGTTTGCCAAAAACAAACTCATCCTTTTATCACTTTCATTACAGGCACTCCACAATCTATTCTCGGCTTTCTTCCAGAATAATTTAAAAATGTGACTATCACAAGTATTCACTCAATGTTGTTTCCTGGCACACTTGAATTTGTGTTGGGAGAGAAATCAAATCACACGAAACAAATTAATTATATCAAGTATTGCTTCGTTTTTTCATTACTCTCAGAGACGCTGGAGTAAACACATATCACACGGTTGCAATGTTTCACTATATACATACTATTCTTAATACATGCAACATCCGCCAACCATATTTCTTCTTAGTCGTTTCCAAATAACCTGTCAGAAGCTAAAGACCGAATGCAACTATTATTTGATATGGTTGGGTAATGGACATTTCACTTTGTCATAGCTCTGCGTGTGCACTCTGTCTGCTGCCACAAGGACACATCATGAGTTGGGTAGTGCAGTGGTTGTAAACTATGATGTTGTTTCTCTTAGTTTTCTTCCTTGACAATAGCGCATGTAACCTGCATGTCATGTGACCTATAACGCCGTTCAAGCAATTTCCTTAGTGGAGATATGGTCGATATAACCTTCTTCCTCACTGTTGTTATTGTCTGCATTTATTGATCAGTGTGTGAAGTTTTATTGGTGACGTTGTATGTGAATTGCCTATCTGAATCCTCCTGATGTCATCCAACATCTATGATACCTAGCACAATCAAATGTTTTGCCAGGTTAGCACAGGCTGTGAGTGTGCAGTGTGCAGTATCGTATTAATTTCTAGGTATTTGTAAAATATAAACCACAATGGGGTGGCGAGCTTGATGATGAAACACCGCATTTGTGTTAGGGTACCCTCCTTGCCTATCTATTTATTGTGTAGTTATTTTACACATATGCTGCATGTGTCCATTGGCAGTGGTTCATTATTTCATCATGTATTTCACTTAGGTATCTGGGTGTTTGTGGTATGCAGTTTGCTCGCTTGTGAATGCTATTTCAGTGAGAATGCCAGTGGCATGTGTTTGGGCAATCCGTTCAGCCATATGTATGCTTGGTATATTTTATGGGGCTATAATTGAGCACAACGGTATGATTGTATTTGTGATGCAGCATGTTTGTGCATGTGTGCTCCTTCTCGAATGTTACCTTGTATCCATTATCCATAATAAATAAACTAAACATTCAACGAAACACATTTAGTTAAAGGTATGCCATGGTTAATTTGCTGTAAAAAAAATTGTTAAACAAACGTTATGGCTCCAGCGCAAAATCTAAAAAAACGAAAATGTGCGAGCTATAGTAAGCTACACAATCTTAACTCGCACCCTGATATTTGCTGTTCAGACTAAGACCATAGACATAGAAAATGGCATCACAAATGGCAACATACAATGACATCACCTAGGGTGACTCAGTCCTTCTGTCACATAGTCACTGAACAAGCAGTCATCTCTCCTACTGAACATAATGTTATGCATGTTTTGTTATAATGTTTTAAGCTAGTTATCTCTGCTAGTATTTGAATAGTCACCTAATTCTAAGTACTATTTGAATGCAATATAATGCTATTTTATTTCCATGTTTGCTCAGACTGCAGTCTTCCGAAGGGCCTTCCCGCCCACAGTGCTTCAAGGCCATAACAATTGCATTAGGCACTAATCAATTACCAAATATCATAACTGATGAATTTCTTGGATTTTAGATTTTGCCCTGCAGTATAACGTCCCTTTAACTAATGTTTTTCACTGAAACTCACAGGTTTTTGTTAGACTTATTCAACCATTACAACAGAATCAAGAGGAACAAACTAATCAAGAAAATGTAGCATATGGGCATTTTGAACAAAGATGACAGAATACTAAAAACATTATGAATCTATGATATGAGGAATCAGATAAATGAAAAATCAACTAGCACAATTATGTACAGATATACCAAACTATTTTATAAGAAACATTGATAGCATTGCAACACTTGAACATGTGATAATTTCTCCCAACAATCCACTTTATAAAGTACAGAGGACATTAGTGATCAACGATTTGATTACGTTTGTATCCTTCCTTCACCAAATCAGAAATATGTATTGCATCCCATTTCTCGTATTGTTGTTTATAATAGGGATTCTCCTTTGTTATGGCAATTGTGAATAATTAATGTGCATATTTTCTTCTTTTCAAAACATTTGAATAATTCTGTAAATATTACACAGCCACGTTAGTGCCTGTGTAGTTATGGTTAAGTTGCTAATCCCATAGGAAGAACACTTTTTGGGCGGTTTATAACTTCGCTCTCCCTGGACAACTCCTCAACAAACTTTGCAAAAAAAGTATATGGCCCACTCTGCAAAGTTTGATCCACGGGGGGAAAAGTTATAAGGGGGGGTCCCAAAATGTCTTTTTTTCCCATAGAGTGAATGGGGAAAGAACTTTGCGCGCGCCTACAGCCCAAACCGCAGGATGGATTTTCACCAAATTTGCGGCAGGAGCAGCGGCTTGGTCCTGAAAGCGTGCTTTTGTAAATTTGGTGAAAATCTGTCCAGTAGTTTTTAAAAAAAAACAATCAAAAAGTAGGTCTAAAAAAATAGTGATATCTATGTCCGCTCCATGGACACATTTACCTGTTGGCTTCGCGGGCAGGACACCGATTGGCTAATCGGCTCACGTCATGTCCACGCTGATTGGATTTTGAAGAGCGTTAAGTGCGTCAGATTGTTCCGATGCGCCTGCCATCTTGGATCCGCCGACAGCGCGGTGGTGAACAGAGGCGAAATGCAGTTTTGGGGAGTGGTTTGGTGTGCAAGAGTGCTTGGTGAGGTTTGGGGAGTAAGAGATGGGTCAAATACTGTATTTGTTTAGATGGCAGGTGCTACTGATGTATTCGCCATGCCCGCGCTGTCCGGGATGTTTGTAATTAGTGAAATTTAGGGGTGCCCTAAGGACAGTATTCCCGTCCGTGCTGTCCGCAGGCAAGTGGAAACTGTTATAAGTACATGCGCGGTGTCAGCGGACATAAAAATTGGCAATATGCCACAGTTAAAATGTTTGATTCTATGGGTGTGATATGCTGCGGTGGTTGTGGCCAGGACCTAGAGTCTTGGGTGCATGACCGAAGGGCATGCACCCAAGACTGAAGTCATAAACACTGAAGTTAGAAGCCACCATGGGTGTGATATGCTGCGGTGGTTGTGGGTGTGATATGCTGCGGTGGTTGTGGCCAGGGCCTAGAGTCTTGGGTGCACCCAAGTCCGAAGTTATATGCACTGAAGTTATAAGACACCGTGGGTGGCTTATATCTTTGCTCTCCCTGGATGAATCCTCACTAAGCTTTGTAAAAAGTGTGATATGGGTGGGCCCATATAGACAGTTAAAATGTTTGATTCTATGGGTGTGATCTATGGTTGTGATATGCTGCGGTGGTTGTAGCCAGGGCCTACAGTCTGGCCATGCACCCAAGACTGAAGTTATATGCACTGAAGTTATAACACACCATGGGTGGTTTATAACTTTGCTTTCCCTGGATGAATTCAAACCAAACTTTGCAGAAAGTGTGATATGGGTGGGCCCATATAGACAGTAAAAATGTTTTATTCTATGGTTGTGATCTATGGGTGTGATATGCTGCAGTGGTTGTGGCCAGGGCCTAGAGTCTTAGGTGCATGGCCACAGGCCGTATGCACCCAAGACTCCAGGCCCTGGCCACAACCACTGCAGCATATCACACCCATAGATCACACCCATAGAATTGAATATCTATCAAATATTTGCAAATCTACAGTTTGTGTACTGTTTGATTTGTATAGTTTGTATGTGAAGTTTTGGCTACGTCATGTCATTAAGATTGTAGAGTTTGGTAACAAGCACTGTAGTATAACATATCCATGAAAGTAAACATTTTGTATTGTGATGTATGGTTAGATGTTTGCTTCAATGGTTCTGTTATGCAGCAGTATGTATGCATTCTATTAGAATATACTTACTGTTTGATTTTTTGAGATTGGATATATTTTTTTCATGAGTTGGGTAACTGGAGCACATATTCTTTTTCAATTTCTGTGATAAAAGAAAAGATTATGTTAGTGTACGTATTTTATAAAGACTTATTACATTGCATAATAGACATTTCAGCTTTTTTTCGACCCTCATATTTAGTGGTACTGTGTACCATATCCAGTGTACTGTGAAATTTGCTCAGTTTCTGTGTTTGTTTTTCAAATCATTGGGTCTGTGGGGAAAAAAAAATCCATGTCAGATTAAAAAAACCTTTTTTTGTTATTCTACAGTCTATTTGTTTGTTTGTTTTCAGTGTTCAATTGTTGTTTCTGGCTAATGTTCTATCTGTTGGCTTGGTGCACATTTTTGGAGCCGTTAGATACCTGTTGGCGTATTCTAACTGTCTATTTTTTGTTATAATTTAGTGGTATTGATTTATCTATTTGGTTGTTCCAAAATCTTGGGGCAGTTAGATACCTGTTGGCATATTCTAACTGTTTATTTCTTGTTATAATTTAGTGGTATTAATTTATCTGTTTGGTTGTTATAGAATCTTGGGGAAGTTAGATACCTGTTGGCTTATTCTAACAGTTTATAGTTTTTTAATTGAAGTTTTGTTAATGTTTACGTACAGATTAGTTATTAAATTCTGGTTTTAAGAAGATTAATAAGTGTTTGTAAGATTTGCTGGTAATCTCTGCTTTAGAGTAATGGTACTATCATTACGTTCAAACCATCCACATTTTATTTTTATATATACAGTGTAGTGACCTGCATTGGTTGTCGCTCCTGCGTGGTAGATTATACTTATTGTTGTGAAGGTTTTCTTACCAAGTGATACTTGACCATGTGTGAATCCCCTCAGCTTGCAGTTGCTTTTGGTACCATCTGCATTGTAACGTAGAAGCATTAGTATTACGTATTTACTATATGTTTGCATTAGTAAGGTGGAGTGATTATATGAATTGCAGGTAGAACATAATCTACCATGGTCTGCATTTTGTACAAGTTGCTGAAATGGAACGGATTCACAATTAGGTATGGATACATACACGAAGCGCTCATTAGTGATTTGTTCCTGTGCCACATTGTTGCAGAGAGTGCATGTATGTTTCCACATGAATGAAATCTGGAATATTTCATTAATAGGTATGTTTTTGTTTTCCAGTACTTAAGTAGTAAGTACATTAGAAATTCTTGTGGATCTTCTTGTGAGTTCATAGTGAATTTCAACATTCCAGCACATTAGTCTAATTCTTGTCTTATTCCATGAACACTATACGTGTTGTCGGGATTGTTTGTTGCGTTTCTATGAAGGACTAACATTTGCAAACACAATTGGTCTGTACTGTGTAAGTAAATGTTGTCAACAATTGGTGGCAATTGAAATAGAATATTCATTGCTACATTTGCATAGCAACTTACACAAGTTATATTTGCAAATTTGAATGGACCAGATAGTTCTGTGTCCAAGTCATTTTTTCGGAGTGTGTGTTCTTTGAAGAAGTACCTGAGTTACTTTGAGTAATAGGTTCTTCTTTGGTTGTGGTGATTGATGAAGTGTTTGCTTCTTTTACTCTCTTTGGAGGATTTGTAGTGAGATCCTGTTGCATTTCTGTTTGAATTCGTTTTCTTTTACAATGTTTTCCTTTTTGTGAAACAGGATATGTTTTTAGATGGGAGTGTATAGTGAACATAGTCTATTGTATTCTAAAATACAAGGAATAACAGCGTTTACTTTACTTGCATCAAGATTGAATATAAATAGACCGTCAAGTGTACGTAAGCGTGATAGTGCTACATAGCTCATGCCTTCTTTAAAGACTGTGTTACCAATATCTATCAATGCTTTGTCTAGGGTAAGACCTTGTGATTTGTGAATGGTGACTGTGTATGCTAGAGTTAGAGAAAATTGTTCTCTGCGTACATAAATGTCTTTGAAGAGAAGGAATCGAGCTGTTGAGTGCATTACCTTTTTACTTGTGAAAGTTTGTCAAAGGGAATATTGAAACACTGAATGTTGTTGTCATGTGGGTATGTTTGAAAGCCAACATCTGTACCCAGTGCTCCAGTAACTATTTCATGCCTGCGCCATGGGCGCATACATTGGCGATCAATATGGACAAATTGTTATTCATTTATCTACAGAAAACTCTTGGATCAACCGCTATTCACTATTTGGACTTTATTTCCCATTTGCAAGACTTTGGTGCTTTTTTATTTTTCCCAGAAAACTACACTTACCATAATGCACTTGGCTATAACCATCTATTCCTGGCTATTCCTATTTTTCTTCATCAGAACTACAATCCCCAGAAGCCCTAGGGATTTGCTCTGCTTCCACCAGCTCAGGAACAGAGAGGGAGGTGGCCGATTGTCTGCAGGTGTGCTGAGCCAGGTGCAACCAATTAGCCTGCCTCTTGGCTGGGCTGGGCAGTATAAAGGCTGCTGCCTGTGAGAGCTCAGTCTCTTGCATTGAGAGTCCTTCCGGCACCTTTTTGCTTCGAGCTACAAACTTTGTATGCTGTTTCCTGCTTTCACCTGCTTTTTGTTCCAGTGCCCTGGTGGGCTCCTGCCTTGCAGTCTGATACACTCTGCTGCCTACAGCCCTAGCCTTTTGGGCTCTCTGCCTCAGCCCTGCTCCTCTGGGCGTCCTGCCTTGCAGCCTGATACACCCTGCTGCCTACAGCCCTAGCCTTTTGGGCTCCCTGTCTCAGGCCTGCTCTTCCAGGTTCCTGCCTTGCAGCCTGCTACACCCTGCTGCCTTCCAGCCTCAGCCCTTGCCCTGCCAGGCTCTCCACATTGCAGCCGATCACGCTCTGCTTCCTTCCAGCCTGCGCCCTTGCCCTGCCGGGCTCTCCACATTGCAGCCGATCACGCTCTGCTGCCTTCTAGCCTCCGCCCTTGCCCTGCCGGGCTCTCTACATTGCAGCTGATCACGCTCTGCTGCTTTCCAGTCTCAGCCCTTGTCCTCTGGGCTCCCTGCTCTGCAGCCTGCCTCACTCCGGCTGCCTACAGCCCTTGTCCTCTGGGCTCCCTGCTCTGCAGCCTGCCTCACTCTGGCTGCCTACAGCCCTTGTCCTCTGGGCTTCCTACCTTGCAGCTTATCACGCTCTGCTGCCTACTACCTACCTTTTTCCGCTGGGTTCTTGGCCTAGCAGCCCTCTACAGTCCTCCTCAACCTTCTATGGTCAGCGGCCCTGCCCCTCAGGGCTCACTCCTTGCTGCCCGGCCCTTCTGGGTTCCTTGCCGTGCAGCTTGCTTTACTCTGCTGCCCTAAGCCCTTTCCCTCTGGGCTCTCTACCTTACAGCCCTGCTCCTGTGGGCTTGCTCATTGCTTTCCTGCTCTTCTGAGCTCTCAACCTTGTTCCTTACTGTCCTCTGCTATCTAATCCTGTTACATGACTTTCCCTTCATTTCCTTCTGCTAGTTTGCTATCAACCTCCTTTTCCTGGATTTGTCTGTAAGTATCTTCTCTTGTACTGTTTGTAGACCCTTTTGTACAGAGCTTGTCTGTTGGTTCCCATCAGTCAACCTCTGCCCCTTCCCTTGTCTCGTTTCTACATTACAGACACCCATAGCTGCTGTTCCAAGCCATGAGCAAACAGCGTGGGCCTCTGTTATAGCAAACTGTGCAGAAGGCTACAGTATTTCCTAAGGTTCGTGGAATACTCTTTTCCTATATCTGCATACACCCCAAGAGGGAATTCATTCTGTACCTTTTTCCTTGCTACTCTTGCCTACTCTTCGTTCTCTTTCCTTTCTGCTGTGTGTGTACTTATCTGTCCACTTTATTTTGGCACAACCACCCAAACCCTCTCTGGGTGTCCTGTGCCACTCTTAATAGAGTGCCATCCCTGACAAACTACTCCTGGCTCCACGTCAAGGTTACTTTTAAGCATTACTCTACAGTTTAAGGATAATTTTGATATTTTCTCCAAACCAGCTGTGTTGGAGATAGAATTTTCTAAGTTATTTAGTCTTGTTGTGGCTTGTTGACACATGGGTAGTGTCATACCATGTACGCCCAGTTTGTCTGTGAAGCAAATTTCAATTATTGGTTGAATTTCTTTTTTCAACATTGTTTCATTGAATTTGGAACAGCTTGCAAGAGTTGGCATTAAGGACATAAAATTGTCATTTTTGTGTGCTAATTGTTCCATAACATCAGTAGGATATGAGTTATGGCCATAAAGTGCATGGATGTGCCAGGTTTTTAATATTGCGTGTGCTTCTTGAGATAGTACACCAACTCTAATACTTTTTAAAATGTTGGCATAAGTGAGGTCTGCAGATTGGCACATGTTTTCTGTTAATTCTCTGTATTGGAAATGTTGCCAAAGGTTGACATTTCCTATGCTGCCAACAGTTTTATGGCAGAGTTTGTGTCCTAAGGTTTTAAAAATAGGTTCACCTTTCACTGGTGTCAATTGAAGAAGATCTCTGAAAACAATAATGCTCTTTGTAGATTGTTTTAAGTACTTCTTGCAATCTGAGGTGAATCAAAGCCGACATTAAGTTGGAGACGATGCTCACTTCATCTATTAGTAGCATTTTCATATGTTTTAACACTCTGCGTAGTTCCATTGCAGCTTCTGTAGAAAGTTTGTAATATTCTAATTTGTTTTGGTGTTCTACTGGAAGGATTAGTTATCGGTGTAAAGTGACACCGCCTATGTTGTAGGCAGCTAAACCTGTGGGGGCAGTTACAACAGCTGACAGTTTGCTGTTTGTCAATTGTTGAAGGAACTTGCTGATGATTTTGATTAAGAATGTTTTGCATGAACCAGTTTCACCACTGACATATAGTAATATAGGTTTGTAATTTTGGCAGGTACATTCGTTATTTTCACGCTGTACACCATGTGCAATTTCTTTTGTTACTCTTTGAAAAATTGTATATTACTCTTTGTTCAGTTTTGATTGTAGTACAGTTAAGTCTTCTGTATCTTCTTCAAAGTGACACATGGTGTTCTCTACTTCTGTCATAGCTAATTCTGCCTCATTTGCTATTAGTGGCTGTCCCAGTGGTTCTTGACTTCCTGTTACAGAAGGTTGACTACTGTCAGGAGTGTCTTTATCTAGTTGGGCCTGGAGTTCTTCTTCATGTTGCGGTTCATTGTGCAACATTGTTTTGTAATACGTAAAGTTTACATCAGTGATAGTGCTTTCATTTGCTTTGAAAGCGTCTTCATAGGAGTCATAGATTTCAAGTATCTCTTCTTCTTTTCTCCATGGTTTCAAAAGTTGTAGCAGGGACATGTAATATAGTTCTTTTTGTTGAGGAATGTTTAATAACAATTTGATATGATTAATTAAGCTTCGTTTGGTAAGTTTCACTAAACTGCCTTCATAATCTGTCACTCTATATATACTTTTTCATTGGATTTTATTTTATTTTTGTATGTGAAGTTTTGGGCTCTATGGTATAGACACATGGTTTCCAAAGTGGTACTCCTGTTCGGGCAGTATGTGTCTCGTAAATTGTTTCTCAAAATGTCTTGTCTGTTGGGATTGTTTTTGGCTATTGTTTCTATTTCGTCGTATGATTTGAGAACTCTTTTTCTAGATTTAGCAGGACCAAGACTTAGCCATACGATATTTTCTTATTTTCCATACAAAGCAGTACCGGTTAAAGGATCTGCAGCTTCATAGGAGCCACATTCTCTATGAGAGAGCATTTTTATGACTAAGCTGTACAATTTCTGAGATAGTGTTTTGTCCGATGATAGGTCATTCCAGAGGTCTTGACGCTATGTTTTTTCTGCTTTTGTTAAGTAGGCTGTAACATATCGTGCAACTGCCATGGAATTTTCGAAATGTACTGCACTTCTATGTTTGCATTCCATAAGAGGGCAATGATTGCATTGTAATCATTGATATATTTTGATTCTTCTGTTCTTTTATGTAATACGTGTTCTTAGGTGATTTACCTTTAACACTATGTCTAACTGAAGACATGAAGTTGTTCACTTCAGCTGTTTCTGTAACTGGTCTAGTGAAACCAAAGCGGCATTTGGTGTAGTATTTCCCTTTGTTTTGGTATTTGCGACAACAATATTTGCCACATTTGTGTCTTTTAAATTGTACAATTTGTGCATGAAGATCACTATTTGTTGCTTCTGATGGAATTTCACAAGTGACATATTTTTCAATAAACTGTAAAACAGTGATATTACTGTCTTTTCCAAATTTAGAAGAATCTTTAATCCATAAAGGCATGTGGATATGTGGTGCTCCTCTGGCTTGGTATTCTTTTCTCCAAAAGAAGTGTTGCACTTTTTCGAGGGGAGGAACAGTTTTATTACAAATAAAGTGTAGCATAGCAATGAAACGATGATGGAAATATCTTGAAACATTAACAGGATCTAGAGAGTAAAGTTCTCCAGGTGTTTGTATATCTGTTTGTTTTGTCTTTGTTTGACATGCATAGGAAATCATGTAAATCTACCCATGCATATTCTGCACAACTTATTGTAACAAACCAAGTGGGTGGGTCAAGGTTTCTTATCATACAATGTACATCTCTGTGATGTCAGAACCAGTACTCTTTCGTGCCATGGATGTTTGCTAACAGATTTGTAATGCTTGATTGTAAAACCTCATCTTTTTCTTGCACTTTTTGTATTAATTGCATGGCTGACATATTTTGAAAGAGGGTTCCTGATTTCAAAATGTGTTCAACTCTGCAACATAGGGCCTCATTACACGAAAGGCGGTAAGGGTTAATGGCCACCGGTAATGGTACCGGTGACCGTTAACCCTTACCGCCTTACTACGAGGTCCCTTTGTGGGTTGGTACTTTAACGCCTGCTTTTTAGCAGGTGTTAAAAACCAACCCGCAAAGGGACCAGGGTGCTAATCACGGTACTGCAATTTGCGGTACCATAATTAACACCTTCCCCATTACCATTATGCCCTATGGGGCAAAAATGGGAATGGGGAAGGGCAATGGGGGAAGGGGGAATTACCACCCCGCCAACCTTTGAATAGGGGGGTAATTCCCCTTTCCTCCAAGGCGGTGCTGGTATTTTACCGGCATGGACCAAGGTGCTAATAGCACCTTGGTCCACCGCCTACCGTGTAATGAGGCCCATAGAGTTGTTAGTTCACTTTCAAAGAGTAGGTGGAATATGTAATTTTGTCTAAAGCGGTATTCTGATGCTGTTATCTGAATTGGTCTATCATCGTACCTTCCTCCTGTGCCAGTAGGAAAGAGTAGAGGAAAAGCATGTGCTTCTATACTTTTTTCCCATATGCTGATTGGTGATTCTTTGGTATGTTGCTTTTGGAAAGTTTCTAGTGCATCATCTATGGTATCATTGGAGTATAATGGATGAATTGTATAATGGTCTAAAATATTGGATACTGTAGCAGGATCTAGAAGTTCAAATTGACAAGTTTCTGGTGACTCTTGAATTATTTCAATTGTTTCCCTTAAGGTTTCTTCAATATGTATTTCTTTGTAGTATTCATTATTGTCTTTTAGATATTGCAAGGCTTGTCTAACTTTATGTAAGTGTACGATTTGTTGCCAAATGTGTTTGTCTTTTGTCAGTACACAATTTACTAAGACAATTAAAGATTGCTCTATTGGACGTTGCACTCCCAAAGTTTGCACATTTTCTTTCAGATCTAATGGTAAAAAAACTACTTTTCCACGAATGCCTTTCACCAATTCAGAGGGAGGTCATTTTGCTGGGTGCACTGTTTGAATTATGATGTTCTCATATAAATTGAGTTGTTGCAGGGGTTTTGGTAGTGGGAATAATTCCAAGTTATTTGTGATAGCACGTGAAGGAGTTTGGTTGTTGTCAAGTTTCGTAGTGCAGTAACTGCAAAGTATTAAGGGGTCAGTTATTTCGTATTTGTTTTCTGCTATAAGGTAGAGATCTAATTCAAACCATTTGGAATCTTCATTGTTTTCTATTTTGTATGTTACATCTATAGTTTTTGTGTTACTTTTATAAAATGTTCTGCGGCAACACACACACACATGGTTTGGTACTTCAGCGGATGTACTTTTAGATTTTAGTATTTTTTTTTTTTTTTGTATTTGTGTAGTAGAAGTTTGCCATGTGCAGAATTGTTGGTAGTTTGTTGTAAAGCTATTGCATTTTGTAAGTGGTTTCACTTCCAGAATATTTTCTCTGGATATGGTCGATTTCTTCGAGTAGGTCTTTGAGTGTACCATGTAGAAGATTGTTATTTAAATTGGCTATTGCTAAAGCAGGACTTTTAGCATAGTACATTTTATTGACAAGTTTTCTTATAGTTGAATGATGTATTGATATCATTTTGATATGATGGAAGGTGCTTTTGCAAATAGGTCCTGAAATGCAGGCTAATGAATGTCCTTGTAGTCCTGTGTATTTGCGCACTGGACAGGTGTTCATATTTTGCAGCACTTTCATTTTGATTTTCTATTTGCCTTTCACATACTGATTGAGGAACTGGCGCAAAGATTTGAAAGATTTTTTGGGAATGTTTCACATTGACGTGCATGGCTATTTGTATACAGGACTTTCTGGTTAAGTCGAATGGAGATGTAATTCTGAGTTTTCGGGGGATATTTTTCTAAGCAATATTTCTTGTTCCATTATGGTATTATTTACTTTTTCATAACCTCTTCCACTGCTATGGATGGCAATTGTGTTTGTTTGGTTTTGTTTGTATGCTTCAACATTAAAATATGGTTCTGTGCTCGTCCTGACTCCATTCACCTCCACAGATATTTAAGAAGTTTTTTTTGTTGACATTCCGTTTATTGAGAAGTTTTTTTTTTGTAATTTAGTAGTTAGTTTTGTTAGTGCTTTCATTCTGTTTAACACTAAAATGAATAACTTTCTTTTGAGAAGGATTGCACTGTCTATCAAAGCTTCTAAGATTAATTTTCTACGGTAGGTTTGAAGGGTTGTGCATGATTTGTCTCCTGTTTTTATAAGATTCTGAAGGACTCTGCGGCAGAACATTTTTGCTAAAATACTTTTTTTGTATGGTTACTTGCTAGTATATCAAGATTTATAGGATCAGTTTTAGCAGTAGTGGTAGCTGAATTCTTGTTAATCATTTTCTGTTTTGTTTTACATTTTGATAGAGGAGGCAACGTTTCTGTACTGGTGAAAGGGGCCCCTAGGGGACCCTGACGTCTATGGAAACAAGGCGAGTCACCACACACGATACATACGCCAGACACGAGGTTGTATTCCCAAAGCTAGGGTTTATTGCAAAACAAAAGTCTCAGTTGGCCAACTCGGTCTCACTCCCTGCGACATGTATCTCTAGACCTCGAGGGATTCAAGAGAGTGAATTACGTACATCAGTTACATATATACAAAATGCATATCAAACAATCAGCTATGACATGTTTAACACCCCCCTTTTATTGAGTTTCTTTGAACTTGGTGTGATGATGGACATCTCCAACAAGTATGACACCTTCAAACATCTATTCTAGTAACAATTTGCAATTTGTGAGTGCAAAGGCATCTTTCAGTTGTTGAATAGAACACAGCGCTTCTGTTCTTGGAAGTGAGTGACATACACGGGGGAAGAGTTGCATTCCGGAGCTTGCTATCTATTAGGTGCTATTTGTGTCCTGGGAGCCGACACGCTCTAGCGGGCTCAGCAAAGGGGGGCCGTAAGAAAAGCATAATTCAAGCCTTTAGCGGTATTATTCTAACATATTCTACCATATAACGAGACTGGCTGGCAGCTGAAAAATAATTAAATGCCCTGCAGCTCTGCCTACGTTTGTGTTTCAACAAACTCTTGTTATCCTCTCGGCCCTGCGGCCTTGTCCTTTTCACATACAGACAACAATGTTTTACAGTCAAGCAGTGTAAGTGGAAAATATACTGCGAAGCAATAGGAACAGAAAGCAATGAGCAATGGTTAGAAAACAAAATGGCGATTCTTGTTACATCAACATGGCCGCTCATTGGCAAACTCGAAAACCTATATTCTGTCATATCTTGCATGAGACGGTTGGCCCACGGCCACCAAAATGCGTTTGCGGTCACAAAGTAGAGGTATCAATTTTTCTAGACTAACAAACCCTCCTTTGGCCGTATGCCAAACATCTCATCTATTTATTGAAACCTCCTCTAGTGATGAGGAGTCTGAAGTACTTATGTCTGCTCTCACCTCATTTGGATCTGGGTCAGTTCGACCACGAGGTTGTTTTTTCTTTGTCATCATATGCATACATCCTTCCGTGCATCCCTCAATTACCTCAGCGCAAACTGTGGGCAGACAATGTATACAACAACAGCACGTTAGGAATATTCCTAACACCACTACTAATATTGAGATCAACTTCCATCCCCAAGAACGTAGTATTCCCCAAAACCAAGATCCTATTCCCCAGCTCCCTTCTCCAGTAGGGAGTTCAGAGCTTAGGACGTGCATTTTCTTTATTGCTTCAAAGATCGTGGGGGAATAGTCATCGACATAAACGCAACATGCTGATCCCACTATTTTGCAAATTCCCCCACAATCAACCAGGATCACATCGAGAGCCTATCTATTTTGCAGCGTCATTAACCTGATTTCTCTTTCTTCCAACGTCATGTTAAATAGTATTTCTGTTGTTGTGTTCATTGTATTTTTTAGGATTCTGGACAGTTGCCTTATATTATAGGAGTTCCCTATCTGCCCTAAGAATGGAATGAATGATTTTGCTACATCAGTTGCTATTATAACCCCCTCGTCAGTCCTTTTGACTCTGGTTCTGGATAATCTGGCCATGGCTGCTGTTTCTAAGAGGAATACTCCTGGGAACAGTAGCCCTAGGTAACATGTACCTCCCCAGTTTCTGGGAAACCAAGGATATGCTTTTTCTCCACATATAAAATAAACTGGATCACCTACATATACTGGTTCTATTTCCCATTTTAATACCACTGTATTCATGCAACCAGTATATGTTCCGACTGAAAAAGAGCCTTTCTTTTTTAGACAAAAAGGGACAGTTCTTGGGCTATAATTCATTGTGTAAGATGGGGGAATTGCATCTTTGTCCCCTTCCGTTCTTACACGAAACCTCATTACAGATGTTTTTTCTGGTGGGGACAATCTATCTCGTCAATTTTGTCGTGTTATCTTTCGTGTACTTTTCTTCATGGGCTCTGGGGCTATTACTTGTGCTTTATGAAAAATGGAACAACCCACAGGCTTCATTATTATCTCCTCATATTCATTCATGTTGGTTCTGTCTAATTGACCCGTACTACTCTCATTCCATTTCCCATAGAACATTGCACCTAAAGATGCACTACATGCAGAACTTAATGGTAGTGGCTGCACATACCACCCTATTCCTATCCCAGCATGCTGTGGTAAATGGGCACATACCCAGCAATTTGTTTTCTTCAGAATTGCATGTGTCATGTTCATGATCAATAGCAAAGTATTATTTCCAAAACCTTCCCTGTGTCTTTCTTCCATTGGGGGCAGGGTATAAGTGATCACCTGAACCGGGCTTTCAGTAGTGGATATATTAATTATTGGTAAAAACATTTCTAATGGGTGTATTGTTTCCACCCACCATAATATTAGGGCTGTCAATATTGGGGCTACCACGCTCATAAAGCACATTATTATTGTCAGTATCAGCATACAATTTGTATTACCATGCGTTTTTCTTAAGCTTACAGTCTTTATAATTGACTCATTCTTAGCGGTGGTGGTGCAGGAGGAGGCGGGAACGGTCCCGGCATGTTTCTCGTCACCCTTCTTCTTTCTTATCACAGTTTGTTGTAGATCTCTCTCTTTGTCACGCTTGCTCTGATGTTAATAAGTTCAATGGAATTGTCACAGTTCAGTTCTGCCTGTCCTTTTTAGCCTGGATTCGATTATTCGTTTTTAGGGGAGATCACTTGTCCTTTCTTATACTGCTCAGAGGACCTTTGATCAGTTATCTTATCGCCTTAGTATCATGTGCGCCCAGCTTGTCCGCTCTGGTTCAGGACACATGTACTTTTAATCAGTTATCTCACTTGCCATAGTACTATCTGCGCCCAGCTTGTCCGCTCTGGTTCCGGACACATGTATTTTTTATGATCGTACCGAGGAGCTGCGAGTCTTGAATTGTCCGACTTGCACAATGCTCACGCTTCTCTCCTCTACACCTCTAGTTCCTTCTCTGTCCATGAGCTGAACCAGAGGTTGACATAAACACCAAAAAGAACTGCGGATCACTTTGTCTTCCGAGGCCGTAAGTTGTACCGCCTTGCTCCTGGTATCGTATGATCCGTGAACAGTGCCGGTGCACTTCCAGATTCAGGCTCAAAGTCAGCCTGTGGCGCTACTGTAGGTGCAGGTGTGCGCCGTGCCAATGATGCAGATCCGTTCTTAGATGCATAGTTTTTGTAGTAGGTGCTTTCCAATGATATGAGACTTATACTCAGAGTGATCAACAGTACATTTGAAGTGCGGAACTCTGATGATGGAGTTAGATGTAGAGGTCTTGGATGTGATTGGTGGATGGTTGTGTGACTGCTTAGCTGTATCCAATGAAGGAATGGCACCGAGAGTGATGTGGTTGGCTAAGAGTTACACGCCGCACGGACACCGCAGCTGTCTGCGGATAGAGTGTGCCACATCCGGGGTTTTCCAGCAAATCCAGTGTGGAAAGGAGACTGTAGGGATCAGCCAATCAGATGTTGACGTTGTGGATTTGTGTAGAAAGAGAGTGTGTGTAGTGAAGATGGGAGAGGTGGAGAAAGTCAAGTTGTTGGTGCTAGTAGATATGTTTACGCATGATTTAGAGCAGTATGTTGAATGCAGGCATGTGGCAAACAATTTTGATGTTAAATGAGTGGAGGTGGTGTGGAGCGCTGTGCCTGATTGCAATGTAGAGCGAATTCTATAAGTTTGTGAAGATATGCGCAGTATGAACAGTCCCCATGAGGTAGTTTTCCACCATGGTGCTTTCCATTTGGGCTACGTCAGTGCCCCTACTTTGTTGGCAATTTAGGAAAAGTTGGTTCAAGCAGTAATGAACATCCTTCCAAACGCGAAAGTACTTTTTTCTGGATTACAACCTAGGGCAATATGGGACAATAGTTCTGTTTTTGGTCCTCAGCAAAACATTGCTAGGTGTGCAATCAACCGAGGCATGTGTGCTTCCATGCTTAGAACTGGTATGTTTTTTTGTAATAATGAGAATATTTATTCGAGTAATGCTGTTTATTTTGAAGAAGATGGCATTTCCTTATCTTTTTTGGGAAATGCCATGCTGTTTTGGAATGTAAGGGTTGCTTTTGAGAAGGTTAAGTGAAGATTTTAGTTGTAAAGTAAGAAGAAAAAAACAAAATAACAGGTGTCAGGCATCTGCAAAAAAAACAAAAAAACACTCTTTTCAGAGCCAACCTCAAAGGGGAAATGGGGCACACTATTTAAATTTACATTCACCACACTCAGATTTTCGATATGTCCGTGGACATGGCGGTAGTCTGAGGACAACGCGTATTACATACAGGGATTCTGGGGTGGAGAGGCATGCAAATGAAAATGGGTGGAGCTAGGGATTGTAAGTAAAGTTTACTGGGAGTGTTGTGTGAGGAGAGATTTTGTCAGAAAGTCTTTTTCCAGAGAGACAAACAGATAGCTATGGCTGTGTGTTTCAGAAAACAGATTATCTGGATTTTGGGAGACTCATGGATACATTGGTTGGAGGTTCATGCAGAACATTGTGGAGTAGCTGCAGATCTTGGATTCCCTCGTGTGGAAGTGCACTGGCATGGAGTGCGTGCAATGAAGTGGCTGGACTTGGTACCTCTCTGTGCTACTTTAGAGACAGAGCATCATCCAGACATAATTATAATTCATTGTGGAGGGAACAGTTTAGGACATGTGTCTGGAATTTCTATGCAATTTGCAATGAAAGAAAGACTTGAGAAGGTCATGGACATGTTTCCAAATTCCCAAGTAATTCTTTCTCGTATTGTGCAAAGACGAATGTGGCTGCATTCTTCTTCATTTGGTCTACAAATGGAGAAAGCGAGCTGCAATGTCAATAAGGCTGTTTGTGCCTTTATAAGAGATGTTGGCATTTCCTCTTTTCACAATGAAAATATTATGTTTTGTGTCACATACATTTTTCAGAGAGATGGAGTCCATCTTACTTATGCTGGCAATCATATTTTTCTGAGAAATGTACAAAATGCATTGTGACCTTTTTTGGAATTAGAGTCATCTATTTTGCAGTAGATGTTGACGATTTCAAGTTTTTCAAACACACACACACACCACCAAAAGGCTCTTTTCAGAGCCACCACTTCCTTCCAGAGAAAAGTGAATTGGTTTTCAAGGGCAGCACCCTAACATTTTATATGTCCTAGGACTGTCTGCAGATTTCCAAAAAATGCAAAGGGCCCTGCACTGTTTATTTGCCACTTCTATTTTTAAAGGTGGCTCTGAAAAGAGCTTTTTTTTTGGATTTTTGTTGTTTTATATTTTTTGGTTTTTTTTACACACAACACACTAGGAGAGGAGAGGAAAGGAGGGTAAGGAAGGGACACCCACCATGGGGATGAGAAAGGGCAGGTGGAGACAGGAAATGTAGGGTGGGCCTTAGCTGTAGGTAGCAGGTCTTCTGGTGCACCGTGACCGTAGTCTCAAAAGCAGTTCGAAGACTCTCCCCCCTGCAGGGAACTGCATCGTAGTACATACACAATATTGTGACCCTCGAAAGGTAAGGGTCAACAGCATCATGAATTGCCTGTGAAGCAGCTGGAGGGTTGCGCTCTCCCACAGGAGTGTCTCTTGTTTTGAGAGGAGCGGAAACAGAGGATGCGTTAGAGGAACTCAACCTACTACGTTCATCAGAAGGTACAACCTTCCGAATGTCGGCACTGTGGAACGACGTTAGGTGTCGCTTCATGGATGTCATACCAAAGCTGTGTGAACCACATCTCCCACGACTCAGCACTATTTTGCACTGGTTGCAGGTGACCTTGTTCGCACATGCTTTTGGTATGTTACCATGAATGGTAAACAACCGTCACACCCAAAACTCCTGGTGAGTGCTGGTAGTAGGGAGTTCCTCAACCTCATTCTCTTCATACTCTTCATCCTCGTTCTCTACATCCTCACGCATGTTCCCCTCTGCAGGCCCTTGGGGAGGTGGTGGTGGTGGAGGGTTTGGGGGTGGTGCTGATGCAGATGTAGCAACAGCAGCCATGGAAGCCATCAGGGTTGATGAGATAATCTCAGCAAGAGCAGCAAAGGCAGCAAAAGCCAATCTGCAATAGCCAGAAGTACAGTGAAGATCAGCTCTGGGGTGTGGCCTTTTATAGGGGTGGAGGGGTGCACTTCACGAACAAATCGAACACCCAAAATGGTTCTAAAAGTTCCAAAAAGTATGTGGAAAGCCAGGGTCCTTGTCTGGGACATGTGCAATGGTGAACGTTTACTGTAAAATAATTTGGATTGTCTAAAAAAGTTCTTTTAGAATGTTGGGGAACCGGACATTGTCTGCAAATTAGGACACATGCTCAGCATGGGTGTGGTCACATGATGAAGTCGGGAACACATATGCGAACGGAATGGGTGTCTGCAGGACACCAAATGCACGGAAACGGTTGTGTGCATGCGTGCGGGTGTTCTACAGACAGTGTTCGGGTCCTCAAACAAATTAAAAGTGTGACACAAGTGAGACAGACGGTTACGGACAGGCGCGATGTTCACCGGAGTTACGGGTGTGGTGCACATGTGTGTAAATGTTCTGCCAACTGTACGGACAGGTATAGTGTCCTTAGGACACCTCCATTTTGTTTGACTACGGACATCCCGGACACCATGCGTGTTCTTAGGACAGTTTCAACTTGGCTGCGGATGGTACAGACAGGTATAGTGTCCTTAGGATTCCTCCATTTTGTTCATTTACGGACATCCCGGACACCGGGTGTGTTCTGAGAACAGTTCCATCTTGGTTGCGAATGGTACGGACAGGTATAGCGTCCTTAGGACACCCCCATTTTGTTCATTTATGGACATCGCGGACACCGGGTGTGTTCTAAGAACAGTTCCATCTTTTCTGCGAATGGTACGTGGTATTTTGTTAATTATGGACAGCCCGGACAGGCGTGCTGTCCGCAGACATTTTAACTGCTTTTTAAAAAAAAATAAGACACAGAGAATTTCATTAAAAGAAACATAATATTTTTTTTATTATATACATATACACAATTTATGAAAGAGAGGGGGAAGCAGAAACTGATACAAATACAGGGGAATTAGGGGTTTGGAGAGGATGGATGGGAGGGGATGAAGGGATGGAAGTCTCATCAAAACATTTTTCTTGGTGTTGAGGGTTTGGGGATAGTTGACTGGGACATGGAGAGGGGGAACAGGTACATGTGGGACAATGGTATTTAATTGTTTCTTTTATGTGGTCATCTACAAACTGGTTCAAAACATTTAAATTTTCCTTGAGCATGTCCATTTTCTGTTCCATGCGTTGCAGAGTCTTTTTCAATGTGTCTTTTGGTGTATTATTTTCAATGTTTGTATGGTCTGTTAAAAATAAATAAATATATGTTACGTACACATAAAGTAATGATTATTAATTTGCTTATATAGAGAAGTGTCTATCATTATTATCACTGTCTTCAGACATTTCCTCACATGGAAAATTTTCCTCAAGCCATTCCAAAGTACTGCACATTTCTGTGTGAAAAACAAAAATATATTAATTGTAGTGTACCTAATACTAAAAGTTTAGAAATATATAAGAAAAATGAACTTTACTTACTAGTTTCTGGTAAGGTGTATCCATACTGTTGTGTAGGTCTACTGCTGCTTCTAGCTCTGCAGTTTCTGTGAGGTAATTATGTTGGAGGCATATCATTTTTGTTTTTCGGTATATTCCATTGTACTACATATGGTATTTAAATGGATGGTTGATGTGTTAGATATATAGGTTCCACTTCTTATTTATTATTACATATAATGTGTTTATGTGCTGCGTTTTGAACTTGTGCAGTGTTTATATGGCATGATAGATCAATTTAAGAAACCCCCTGAGTGTTTGGGAAGTGTTGATGTTGTCCGCGTCCGTTCGCGGTGATTCGCACAGTTCGCGGACATCGAAATCGTTAGCAGTAGTAGTTATTTTTAATATTTGACAGAGAATGGGGTGCTCACTTCTCCAAAATACACAATTATTTCTTTATTGTTGCTTGATGTGAGAGATAGCCGAGGATATAGCCACGGTTATGGGAAAATGAAACACAGGAAAAAAGCAATTTGCGGGTCAAAGAAATGCAAATGCCAACATTCCAGAGGTGGAGGGCGTGGCTAGGGGACCCCAAGTGAAATTTGGTATTTAGATGGGGTCTAGGGACTGAGTTTGCAACACAAAACATTTCTGAAACGGCAGCTAGATCCTCGAATACCTGACATCTCAAGGCAAACTGCGTCACAGAAACAGTGTTTGTTGCCATCTAGGGAGTGGGGGGAGGTTGCACAGATGAGGGGGCACTTGTTGATGGTCTGGGCGGGGCAAGAAATTCTTTTAATTTCTGACCTTTTTTCCAATATTTCCAATATTCATGGCTGTAAAAACCACAGATAGCTGCTGATATCTGCAGTCCATACATACAATGACTACAGATGTCATATCAAAAGGTATCTATAGTTCTGTGCCCATGGCTACAGCTACAGTGATGTCAGGGTGAAAAAACACTAACCATGGCTTAAAGCCATTGCCATTGATAGGCATCTGGCACTGACCCTGCTTATCTTCAAAGCAAGGTATTCGCCAGCCCATGTAGATGAATTAAATGAGCACAAGTTACAAGACCACTTAGAACAACTTGGCAACATGGCTTAAGGGAGCAGGACCCTTTCTTGCTTTGAAGCTAAGTAGGTTTGGTCGCGGTAACTGCATGGATGAGAGACAGTCCACAGTCGCGGATGCTGTGTTTTTTTTTAGTTTAAAATATCTCATAACACACGACATCCACAATTTTTTTTATTTTTAAACTTTGTTACTGTCAGTCCCTGAATGTATTGCACTTAGAGACAATGTGTTTGCCTTTTGCTGAATTGGATTCTGGTATTTGTAGTTTCCAGTCAAGATGGGGGAATAACACCACAATTGTACACTTTTTGCATAACATAGTTCTATAAGGATTTATATATTTGAGTGACATCTTTATGGTTATCTTTGTAAAGCAGAGTATTGTTGAAAGCCAGGCTTGTGGGTGAGAAGGGGAAATGATGAGAGGGCAAGTAAGTCAGGAGTAATTGCCCACAATCTGGCAAGAGATTTTGCATTTGTGGACACTGGTGAAGTTATTCTCGCCTGATTGTGGCTGTTTTCACAACACAAGTAAAGGAAACATGTGGGGGACAGCGTAATCTTTTTTCAGTGGGCAGACACAACCTCTTGATTCCTTTTGATGTTGGCAACCTTGCTCAAGTATTTGTTCAGCAGGATTTTACTAAGGTTGTCACGTTCCCAGTGCATACACTTACCCACAAGACCAAAAGCGCTTGTTTCATATTGAGATTTTGTTTTCCAGAGAATAATTCACAACAGATTGCTGGGTTTAATAGGTGAGCCCCAACCCTAGCATTAACACAACCAGGGAACTAATTTCTGAGGACGGCTTAGGCAGAACAGCAGTAGAACATACAAAGTATATGGATCCAAATAAACTATGGCAACACTTAATCAGGGTGTTTGTGTGCAGATTTGGAAATAACAAAACACTTGACTTCCATAACAGACACACAGCAGTGTATAACTGGGTAAGAGAAGGACCCAGGTGGTCGAGAATGAGTATGTCCGGTCACAGAGACTAATATTGGAAGCCCATAGCCTTTGGACACTCCAAGCTGGATGATTCCAACGACTCGAGCACTACTTTGCACACACGCGTGATTGCAAGCCTATCCCGCAAGGGATATATACTGGTCTAAAACCGCACGGTGAAGATCCTGCATTCTTCCGCCGCACCCTCCTTTTGAAATCAAAGGTAAGATTTACATTGTCCGATGGAGCGGGCAGGAGACTCCTCCTCCTGCTCACGGCACACTGAAAATGCACACATGTATTTTGTGCTTTGCATGACTAAATTAGTTCAACTTGAGATAAATATCCCTCCAATCACGCATATCTGCCTCATTACAATTAATTGTTTGTAGGCATCCCAGACTACGAATGAGTCGCTGATCCTGAAGAGGCAACAAAATAAAGCCAGCAAAGTTGAGGTATAACATGACACTGCACTTTGCAGTAAGGATGTATCACAAAGTGTCCCAGAGGGTTCAACACAGTATTTTTTGGAAGTGTCTACAGGGAAAATAACAAACATGTTGTCTCACAACCCCTCTATCCCCCACCCGCTCTCTCCATATCCAGAAACAGTGATCATCCCCAGCCAAGCTTGCTCTTTCAGTCCCTATCATGGTACCGTGACCCTGAAGAAAGTGGTGACGGTTACATATGCCACTGAAACTGGTATGCACTTGTGGTTCCTTTGCTAGCCTGAAAATGAAGGAGACCGCTAGATACAGCTCGTGAATTCTTTGAGCCTCGTTTTTAGGTTTAGTTTTAGTTTTTTCAATTAACTTTGGGTTCACTAAACAGGAAAATTAAAACGAATTATGACCATCCTGTATGGCCTCCATCACTTGTTGGGCTTTAGTATTTAGCACCCTTTGAAGTGTGTTTTTTAATTGTGCTACTGAGCAGTTCACCCATTGCCTTGATTAGATAAGGCAAGCCCCTTCCATCTTCACCTAACTGAAGATAAGCGACACACCACCGCCACCTATGGCTTATTCACCTCAGGAGGGCATAGCTAGTAATGTTGGAGGGCAATATAAGTTGTACATGTTGGCAACACCAAAAGAAAGTAAATACAATCACAGACCTGTTTGTTATGTGTGTGAAAACGTTAGGGTACAGATACGGGTCAACTACCCACCCAAAAGCCCCAAGTGTGTTTCGTTTAATAGGTGAGAACCTTATATACTTTGCCAGCATATTTATTGGAAAACTTCCACATTCATGTTATTTTTCTTGTGTTTGTTACTTGTTTTAAAAATTCCAGTGCTATTTTGTCTTCCACACTTTCTTCTAAGTGGAAGGTCAATTGAACTACATTTGTATATTTCACTTTAAGATATATTTTCACTTATGTGCATATATTCATGATTGGCAGCTTTTGATTTTTGCTTTCAGGGCAAACATACTTTATCTGTGACGTCAGGATGATGCTCTCTTCATGTTTGCCTGTTCACAGACAAAGTTTATTAGTAATGGGCTGTGGCTGTCTGTGTGGCCGGTGTGGAGTTTGATACATGCCACATTACTTTTGGTGTAGCATGCATGAAAATGGACATTCAGAGATCACTATCACTGGGATTTGCATGGGCGTTTATTTTCAAGGTCATCTACAATGATTTTGAGGATTGCTTTTGCATTGATCTCACTAAGCATCCCCGTGTGGTGCCCTGATTGAGGTTGTGTGTCAGGGTGAGAAGCAGCACTGCAACACAGACAAGGTGCATCGTGGTTGTTGTATTTCTATATGTAATGGTGAATTCACAAGTGTGTGCCGTCACCTTCTGTGGGTTCTGATGTGGGGGACATGTGCAGGTGTCCATGTGTGCCACAATGCAAGGAACCTGTGCTGTGATGGTGCTGGCTCTGTCTCCTAGTGGCATGCAAGGATTCCTGTGTGTCGCCCCCCCTTACATTTGGTGTACTTTGGCATGCATTTCTGCCAGGATTTGTACTCACCCACTAGTCATGTGTGTTGGCCTCTGTGCTTCTCAATGTAGGCTGGAAGTGTGCTGTTGCGCAGCACTGTGGAGTCGTGGGTGGACCATGGGTAGCAGGCGCAGCAGTGGGTGATCTTTAGGTCAGGGATACTGGTCATCTGCACGTTGAGAGAATGAAAATGCTTCTGATTCTTGTAGGCTGCCTCATGGGCCCGGGGTGCTAGCAGTGCAACTTGTGTGCAGTCTAGGGCTGCAATCATGTTCCGGACTTGGCCAATGGCATAGAACTGTGACTTCAAGTCATTCATCTGTGCCTGGGTGGCACAATGCTATGTGTTCATTCACATGGCGCAGCAGTGCATCCAGCACTTGGCCCAGCATGGCACTGAATGTGGACTGGGCCCTACCATGCATCAAGGCAACTGTGTTTTGGAAGCTGTCAGTTCCGAGGTAATGTAGGACTGACACAAGCTTCAAGAGTGGGGGCACAGCAGTGCTGATGGCAATCCTGCTAGCTATGTCACCTTGGATTGTGTCCAGCAACTGGATGATGGTTGCCCTGTCCATCCTGTTCTCAGATACCAACTGACCATCAGTCAGGGCCCAGGGTGTTGTCCTGACCCTGGGGATGGCTGGCTGCCTTTCTGGGGCTGGTCTCCTGCTCCTCCTCCTCCTCCTCCTCATGCCCCTCCTCCTCCTCTTCCTTCTCCTTCTCCCCCCTGTGCTCCCTGTGCCCTGGGTGGGTTGTCAAGCCTCTGTAGCTCCTGGTGCAGCATTAATAGGTCAACATCAAGGCTCATGGCTCCAAATGGCAACATGGTGTTGGTAAGGATGTGTGGGGCATGGGTGGGTCTTTTGTAGGCCTCGTGTGTGCATTCTTTCCACCTCGGCCATTGTTACTGTCACATGTGTTATTTTACCTCCAGCATTTGGCCGGGGGTATTTTCAGCAGTATTAGCACCGGTTTTCCGGTACTAGGAGTGCCAACGGTGTACTGATACTTCTCTAATAGCACGTCTAATTGTTGGCACTATTACAGCCGGTGCTATAGCACCTGACTGTAATACGCCGGCTGGATTACAGTTGTGATCCGGCGGAGCGGAATTGGTGGCACTAGCACTGTTACCGCTGGATTTAAGGGCTACTGCCCAACTTGTGTTGAGGCCCAACTTCTTTTGCTTCCTCTGTTCCATCCAGCAGCACTCAACCTCCCCCCATCCTGTCTTCACCCGATCTGCAGTACTGGCAGCTAATGTGTTTAAAATGTCACAACTGGATCGAAGTGAGAGATGCCACCCTAGATGGTTCGAAAAGGGCCATTTTAGAACACCAGGCCAATTGCTGCTACTAGGAATATATATATATATATATATATATATATGCCCATTTTTTACAATATTTTTTAAATGGAAACAGAATAAGAATAAAAAAACTCACAAAAGAAAAAAGCAAATAAAAATGTATGTTCCTTTTTGTTATCCTTTGTTACATTTTTGAATCCTAATATTTTTCCTTCCCAGTTCCATCCTCCCTTTTCCCTTGTCCCCAAAATTGTCTTTTTCAGGGCCAACTTTTCAGTTATATAAGTAGATAATAAAAAACAACAAACTGAATAAATGGATAAGTGTGTCATTATTTGGTCCTTTTAATGCAGTGGGCCTCATTATAATGTTGGCAGTGACAGTATGAACGGTGCCGGTAAGGCAATGGCACCGTTCATACCGTCCCACAGAATTACAAGATATGCGTGCGGGTGCCTGACAGCCTGCCAGGTTTTAACAGTCGGGCTGTGTGGCACCCACGAGCATAACTCGTAATTGCGCCGGCACAGATCTCAACGGTGCCGGCGCATCCATGCTCCCACCCCCATTATGCCCTATGGGGCAGAATGGGGATCGGGAGCCTGGCAATTCCGCCATCCGCGAATGGGCAATTACCGGCCCATTCAACTCATAATGGGCTGCTTATTGCCCAATTGCAGGTGGCGGCACCGGTAGCGAGCATGGCGGTAGCCGTGCCTGCAATACAGGCACGGCTACCGCCATGCTCGTAATGAGGCCCAGTGTGTGTTAAAAAACAGGTACAATGAAAGCAATGCAGTGGGGATCTAGATGTCACTATGGGCGACTTGCCGTGATTAACATTTGGTGCCACGGGTAGGACCTCCAGTTGTTGCCACGATTAACCGCGCCTGCATTTTAACCAATCACATCCTTCATGGTAGCCGCAGTACAATGAGAGTAATGACTTTAGCCATGGCTACAATGGATGCGATGGGCCCTGGGAGCCTATTCCACAGCATCTCTTGTAGCGACGGTTATGAAAAATGTTTTAAAATAAATATTTGCAGATGTAGATATATGTGTGGTAGGTCGTCCTGAATAGTTCTATTTTGAAGTGTATTGAGTGTAGCTTTGTACAAAGTTATTGTAACACTTTAATGACTTTCTCTTCATCAAACATAAATATAACTGTAGACATTTGTATAAATTAAATAAGTATGACAACAAAAGATTTTTTTTGTGCTATTTACACATGATAGATCTTTATCAACCCAATTGACTGCATTTTAACTATCTATTATTTTTATCAGGTCTTGTATATCCTTTTTCACTGATTCCATATCATTTTGAAGAATCAATACACTTTCTTTCATTTGTTTTAATGTATCCATGATTGTATTTGTAGGGAATTCCTGAGGTGGTTGTTGCTTAATCTTTCTTGATACTTGAGTCACTTCTTCATCTGTTTGAAAATATTTAAAATATTTTTCAACAATTGAAGACATAATTGACTTTGAAGTACTTTTGCTTGTAGTAAACAGTAATTTAAAGTACACCTATATATTGAATGATATGTGTTACTTACAAATATACTTAGTCACATTTTACATCAACATAAAGAATACACTCACACAATCCAGATTGTTCTGTATTTTCTTGTGGATGCTTCTCTTCAGCATCTTCCTTTGGTATTTCCTCAGTTCTTTGTGATATTTTCGAAATTTGAAGGCCTCATGAAAAAAAAAACTGATTTTCTTTGGCCAATTTGGGGTGGCCTTCAATTTTCCAAAGGTTCATGATTTTGGGGGACTTTACCCATGATCCCCCTTGTACTGTCAATCCCACCCACCTGCCCTATCCTCCATGGCAATGTCTGATAAATAGGGGGGTTCATTGTTTCTATGGTGGGCAGCTGCCAATAAGATGCCAAGTACCTCAGCTGCTGTTCAGCTGATCAACCTAGAAGATAATGGGCCTCATTAGGAGGCTGGCGGCCATGGAATGGATGGTGCCGGTAAGGTACTGCACCGTTCATTCCGGGCCGTCACTTTATGGGTTTTATGGCGGGTGGAGGAATGCACGTCTGGTCCAGACCAGATGTGCATACGACCACCCACGAGAAAACCAGGATGATAACAACGGACCCGTCATTAACGGGTCTGTTGATAGCATCCTCCCCATCCCCATTGAGCCCTCTGGGGGCTCAAATGGGAATGGGGATGTACCAGGTCGGTGTCCCTAGAATGGGAATTACCGGGCCCACTAAAGTCAGCATTGCCCGGTAATTCCCTATTTTTGGGACCGAACCCGGTACCCAGTTTGGGGGTAACCATGCCGGTAAGAAGGGTATGGCTACCTCCAAACTCCTAATGAGGGCCAATGTAATTTTTAATTGATGTGGATGTGTACCAATTAAATTTGAGGTTCTATTGCCTCATAACCTTAAGTGTTTTTCTATATAGTAAGGTGGTATTTCCTGAGAGAGAGGTGTGTTTTAGTAGATTGTGGATTTAAGGAGGGCATAGATACTGTTTTTGCTGTCTATTTCAGAATTGTGGCAATTTTAGAAGAAGGCTGTGTCAATACATTGTCCCTAATTACGGGTTCAACGGAATGCCAGACCCATAATGATTTACTGCTGCCTGACTTGCCAGAATCACCGGGGGATTACGACCGCAGTGTTGCAGGAAGTCAGGCAGGGATCAATGTCAATCCCTATTCCTATTTGATGGAATGGGGATCACGGTAGCACCGGCACCATTAATCACGAGGTTCTGTTATGTCCATGAAAGTCTACGGGCGGGTGCTGTTCGCCCTGGTGGGGGGTATGGCACCTGCCCGCAGAATCGTAAGCTTACCACCACCATTGTTTCCAGACTGGCAAACCTCTAATGAGGACCACTACGTTAAGTGTCGGATGATGAATTTCATTGCTCAGAAGATTGGGGAGGAATAGAGAATTTAGAAAATGGGACTAATATTGTTGTTGAGGACATAGGTGATGTGTTTTCAAAGCACTGGCTTAGTACATTTTTCTGGTTCTATAACATTACTGTAGATGGGGTATTTGAAATGAGAGGTGCATGCGCAAATTGTGAAGAAATATTTTTGACTGGGAGCCCAGGATTGTTTATCTTTGGGAAAAGAAAATTAAAAAGTCATCTAAGGAAAGAGCACTGGGACATTTTTCACAATTTACAGAATTGTAAGAGAGGAATGTAGTATAGGTCTGAATGAATATGCATTTGTGGGTGACATTTTGGCACAAAAACACAAAGGCTCTTTTAAGAGCCACCCATGAAGTTATGAAATATTATTGAAAAGGAAAATGTTTTCTGTTTCCTATTTTTCCTATAGCCATGGTTATAGACTAGTCAATAAAATGTTGTGCCCCCCTGGGTCTTCTATAGCTGTGGGTATCAAAAAACCAATGATGCATTGGGCCTCATTACAAGTCTGGCGGTAACCATGCTGGTAAAACTGTCCGGTTGCCGCCGGACTTGTACATTTTACTGGGGCTTGACTTCCCGGTAACAGTAGGGTATTAGAACCCCAGTGGCCGGGAAGTCAGGCGCCGGTAATTCTGTTAATCCCCATTCCCATAGAGTCCCATCAGACTCTTTGAGAGTGGGGACCACTGAAGCGGGTCCGTTGTTAGCATCCTCCCCATCCCCATTGAGCCCTCTGGGGGCTCATATGGGAATGGGGATGTACCAGGTCCGTGTCCCTAGAATGGGAATTACCGGGCCCACTAAAGTCAGCATGGCCCGGTAATTCCCTATTTTTGAGACCCGGACCCGGTACCCAGTTTGGGGGTAACCATGCCGGTAAGAAGGGTATGGCTACCTCCAAACTCCTAATGAGGCCCAATGTAATTTTTAATTGATGTGGATGTGTACCAATTAAATTTGAGGTTCCATTGCCACATAACCTTAAGTGTTTTTCTATATAGTAAGGTGGTATTTCCTGAGAGAGAGGTGTGTTTTAGTAGATTGTGGATTTAAGGAGGGCATAGATACTGTTTTTGCTGTCTTTTTCAGAATTGTGGCAATTTCAGAAGAAGGCTGTGTCAATACATTGGCCCTAATTACGTGTTCAACGGAATGCCAGACCCATAATGATTTACTGCTGCCTGACTTGCCAGAATCACCGGGGGATTACCACCGCAGTGTTCCAGGAAGTCAGGCAGGGATCAATGTCAATCCCCATTCCCATTTGATGGAATGGGGATCACGGTAGCACCGGCACCATTAATCACGGTTCTGGTATGTCCATGAAAGTCTACGGGTGGGTGCTGTTCGCCCTGGCGGGGGGTATGGCACCTGCCCGCAGAATTGTAAGCTTACCACCACCATTGTTTCCAGACTGGCAAACCTGTAACAAGGGCCACTACGTTAAGTGTCAGATGATGAATTTCATTGCTCAGAAGATTGGGGAGGAATAGAGAATTTAGAAAATGGGACTAATATTGTTGTTGAGGACGTAGGTGATGTGTTTTCAAAGCACTGGCTTAGTACATTTTTCTGGTTCTATAACATTACTGTAGATGGGGTATTTGAAATGAGAGGTGCATGCGCAAATTGTGGAGAAATATTTTTGACTGGAACCCAGGATTTTTTTATCTTTGGGAAAAGAAAATTAAAAAGTCATCTAAGGAAAGAGCACTGGGACATTTTTCACAATTTACAGAATTGTAAGAGAGGAATGTAGTATAGGTCTGAATGAATATGCATTTGTGGGTGACATTTTGGCACAAAAACACAAAGGCTCTTTTAAGAGCCACCCATAGAAGTTATGAAATATTATTGAAAAGGAAAATGTTTTCTGTTTCCTATTTTTCCTATAGCCATGGTTATAGACTAGTCAATAAAATGTTGTGCCCCCCTGGGACTTCTATAGCTGTGGGTATCAAAAAACCAATGATGCATTGGGCCTCATTACAAGTCTGGTGGTAACCATGCCGGTAAAACTGTCCGGTTGCCGCCGGACTTGTACATTTTACTGGGGCTTGACTTCCCGGTAACAGCAGGGTATTACAACCCCAGTGGCCGGGAAGTCAGGCGCCGGTAATTCTGTTAATCCCCATTCCTATAGAGTCCCATCAGACTCTTTGGGAGTGGGGACCACTGAAGCACCGGCACCGTAATTAACGGTGCCGATGCTTCTTTTACGGTCTGCCTACCGTGGTCAATGTGGCCGGCAGGGTCAGAACTGCCAGGCAAAGCAACTCCGCAGTGTGCTGGTCCAGTAACAATGTTGCCAGTAGGCTTACTGGCACCGTTGTTACCGGAAGGGCACACTTGTAATGAGGCCAATTGTGTATTTTGGTCGGCCACTGTAGCTGTGATTATAACTGCCATCACAGCCATGGCTATTATAATACAATTTACTATGCCATAATCATATTATTTCATGGATGTTATCACAATTTTACATGCCTTTCTGATTCCATGCCCTCAACTGTACCCTTCTGTCATTTCAACTATAAAACCTTGTTAATATGTTTTTTGGACTCTGTATACAATATATGTGTTCCCACGGCTACAAGTCAGCATTCATACCTGTGACTATCATTAAGCCAATGGAACATAGTATATTTTGGTGGGTTTGTGTAGTCGCAAGTTTGAATTCCTGCTTGTACCCGCAGCTATCACTATCTGAATTTCTGTGCAGTAATCATGTTATTTTGTGGGTGCTACAGTGCACACTTTTACTTAACTTTCTGATTTAATGTCCTCACCTCTACCCTTGTGTTATTTCAACTTTCAAACCTTTTCAATAAGTGTTTCTGAGTGCATAAGAAAAATGTACATGTACTCGCATCTACAAGGGATTGCCTATAGTCTGGCTATGAAAAATTATTTAAAAGACAATAGCCCTCTTTACGCATCCGACTCGTGGGGATTTACTAGCTCCGGACTTGGAATTACCGGGGCATTACAGCCCCAGGGATCCAGTATTTCCGGAGCCGGCATTCTGTGAATCCCCATTCCCGTGGAGTCCATTGGACTCCACGGGAATGGGGACGTGGAAACACCAGCACCATGTGGAAATGTTGCTGGTGTTTCCATGTCTGTCTGCGGTGTAACACCACACGGCCATAGACCAGACCTCATAGTTAGCTGGTTAGGAACACGGTGCTGGTACGGTTTTACCAGCACCGTTAAATAAGGATCGGCTAACTTATAATGAGGCCAAGTGTTTTGTATATTATTACATGTCTGCATATGTATCTAATATGTAGTACTAAAAGGGTCTGTTTTGTGGTACACTGAGTGTAGTATTTTAGGACATTTCAAGTAGTGCTTTGATGTTATAAAGGAACAATGCATTTCCTTCATCAAATGTCAAAGGTGAAGTGTAGATTATGAAATGCAATTATTAACGTCTTATGTGTGTAGCTAGCCAAAACAAAGACTCACATATATTTTACAAGAATTATCAAAATTACATTTCTAATATTCTTACTGTGGCTTGTAATAAGTGTTGATGTGTTCAAGAAATAAATGAGTTAAGCCATTGTGGAGACTATATGTTTGTTTGCATATAGTATTGTTTGCCTGGTTGTGTGGTAGTGCGGAAGTAGTGTTCTAAAATATGGGGATCATGACGATTTGAGCAGTATTCTGGTGCTAAATCTGCCGGAATACTGACCAGCGGAAATACTGTTGCAGCCATTGGTCCAGGGAATTTCCACCGGATTACAAGTGGCAGTGGTAGAGTTAATCCACATTTTCTGAGAGTCCATTGGACTTCAAGGGGCCTTTTTTGGCAGAATGAGCACTGGTTGAAATACCACTGTGGTAATTCCACCTATTTTGCTGATTTTTGGTGTAATGTGGGAGGATGTACAGCCAGCATGATGCTGGAGTTAAATCCCCCACTCCAGGGCCAAACTCATAGTACTGCAGAGTGGAAAAGTGGCGATAATTCCATTACGGCAATTTTATTTTCCCGCACCGCCATACTCGTTGCGGGCAAGGCCGAAGGATATGGCTACTGGCATTGGCTGAAGGCCATGGCTAGTGTTGTTGAAAACATCTATGGAATAACAAAACCCTTGAAATTCGAGGAAAAATCTTTAGTTGCAGGGACGCTAAGCTGAGCAATTCATTGTAAAAACAAACTTGAAATTCAAGGAAAAAAACGTTAGTTACAGGGACGTTAAGGTGAGAACTTCACACAACAAAACCTGTGATGTCATCATTGTGGTCATAGGCTGCATAACAGGGGGCATGAAGTTATGGTTGCTTTAGCTGAATTTCAGGGGTTTTCTCACCTTAACAGTGGTGGCTAGAAGTGGTGACTTTCCTATTGTTCTTGCTAACATTTTGCAGATGCAATCAACAGTTGCTGCAGAAAGGAGGTGTAGACACCCCTAGAGGGCTTCTGTGTGTTGGATTGGTGCACATGAGGGGCAAGAATTGAGGAGTGTTTATGGGGGCGTATGTTATTTTTGATCTGTTTTACTTATAACTGTAATACGTGAACAAAGCGTGTGACTACTCTTTTGGTTGATTGGATAAAGTAAGCAAATTATTTCACTTCTTCACTCTCAGAGTAAATGATTTCAGATTCTAGTTTTATAGGTGTCATCTAAAGGCAAAAGTCATTTTTTTAAAACATGTATTGTCAAGTACTTTACTGTGCAATGTGATGTATGTTAGAAAGAAGGAGGGAGTCTAATTCCTCCCTCCTTAGAATCCCCCCAAGCACTTTTGCTGGACTTTGGGACTTTCTAATTTTAGCCTTTGAGTGAGTGAGGCCTTTTTCTCACTCACCATGTGTTGTTAGCTGATTGGGATTCTGTACTCTCTTTATTTTTGGAGTCTGACAAACTCCATAGGCATCATCTTTTTACATTGTGACATACATAACTCAGTGTAGTGTCACAGAGAAGTCCTTTGAATTTCTGCTAAGCTTTAAATACCTTCTCTTGGATAAATTACTGTTTCCAAGAGCAGTAAAGTGAAATTGACTTTACTTACCTTTTGTAACTTTCTAGACCCAGCACAAACTATCTTCCATCGAGTAATGGAGGGTTTACTTAGTATTCCCTTTGTTTACTTTCTCATGTAAAATTTTATGTTACCCTTTCTACAATTAATGGCTGGTGGCAGTGGTTTACTTGTTCCTACCATCGTGTGTTGTTACCGCGTGCTGCGTTTCGCAGCTGTAGTATAGCACCCATGGGTGCCCATTTTGTCAAAATGGCCCGGTCTCCCTTTTTCATCATTTCTTGTTGTGAAGGTCCTTCTTGAGATTTACTCTGTGGGACAAACAAGGTTTGGTCCCTTTGTTCATTTAGTCTTTGACGAGGTTCATTGCTAAAGCCTTCCTCTGGCTCCAACGTGTCTGGCAGGACAGGAAGCAAGGGAGTCCATGCGAGTAGTCTCCTTGGTTACAGGAATGCACCCAAAGGTAATTGGCCGGCTGGCTGTCCTTAGAGGACAGCCACCCTGCTGTGTGAGTGACAGCTAGGCTGTGAATTAATGGGAGAGACTTGCTTATACGGCGAGGTCTTTTGCAAGGAAGGCAGAGTCGACCACTGGACGAAGGAATCCGAAGAAGAACTTGGAAGAGAAGCTTGCTGCAACTCCTGGACTGTTGGTTTGCCTGGTGAAGCCCTGCTGCAGTGCTGAAGCTCTTAATTGGCCTCAACTAAATAATCCTTGCAAAGGACGACTTCTCCCCTTGGGTTGGTGGGACCAATCGCCCCTAGATGAACTCATCTGGAAATCCTCTCATTGCTGGCTGTACTTCCATTGAGCTGCAGTAACTGAGTGCCAGTGAGAGCAACACCAGAATTGAGTGCATCATTTTTAAGCCAGACCCGATCTCCAGGAAGATCCTCCGGACACCCTCAAAGCAGGGCTGACCAAGTCTGAGCCACCTCAACAGAGTGCTGGACCCCAGAAGAAAGTAAAGCTCACAAGGTATCCAAGAACCGTGGTGGTGCTATCCGCGAGAAGCTGAAACCATGAAGTGCCACTGATCTAAACTTTGCCATTGCTGCCGTTGACCTTTGAATCATGGTGCAGGAGTCCCCAGACATCCTCTCTCTCTTGTCCCCACGACTGAGGCGTAGCAACAACCGAATCTACCATATTACAACAGGAACAGAAGCCAGCTGGAACCAATTTCGTCAGACCTAAGGTACTGTGAACTAAGGGGTACTTTCCTCTTGTGTAGCTTGCTTGCTCTCAGTTGAGACTTGCATTTGCTGCCTTTTGCAGAGTTGCTTGCAGCTTTGCCCCCCACAATGAACCCAGCTTGTGGCCCAACAAATTATTTATTTTTCAACAAATCTCTCAATAACATTGTGCAATACTTTTTACTTACCTTCAAGAAGTGCCTCAGCTCCTCTAGACTTTGTTCAAGTAACATTGGCTGTCCTGGATCCCTGAAGACTTTTCTAACTTCTGACTTTGTTTTTTAATTATCCCTCCCAAAAGTCATACATTCTTTACTTGTGTAGCTGGGAAAGGGTTAATGTAACGCTCACCTGGCTCCCACGGAGGCGCTGGTCTGGTCTGGGTTGCTGTGGCCTCTTCAAGCTTGATGCGCAGAATTCGGACTACCGATTGAACAGGACCCCCAAATCTTGCTTGTCTGGCCCGTAGGAATATCCTTCTGCAGATGAGAAAAGGGATTAACTGTCTGCTGAATAATGTGCTTGCTCACCCCTTCCCCCTTCGTTCTCCTCTGACTTCCTCCAAAACCCCCAGTTTAAGCTCACCTTATGATTTGGAAGGATGAACTCTCCATCCTGCTTCTGATGCAGGGGCGCACGTTCGTCCAGTTACTTCACTGGTTTTCAGAATGGCGCTGGCAAATCCACTTGACATTACTGAGCGATACGCCGTAAGTAGGAAGATGCAAAAGTTCAAGTGTGAGCCTCCTTTTATGTTGTCTTTTTCTGTCCTTTATTTCAGGTGCAGAACAAAGGCGATGCGTTGAGGGGTAAATTGCCGGGGTAAAATCAGGTGAGTCAGTGATGAGGGCGACCCCTCTAAATGTCTTTATAATTCCCCAGTAATGTCTTTTGTCCTTTCCCCATAGGGGCCGGGGTGCGGTACCTGCCAGAGATGTGGCGCCGACCCGAGATGTGGAATGGCTCACCAAGAATAGCCGGTAAGTAATATGGCTGAAAATCCGGCTTTCCTCTTGTGTTCCCTGGCTCACCTTTTGTCTCTTCTTCTCTCCCTTAGGTGCGGTGCAGAGATGTGGCGACCGGCACTGAGAGCCGCGATGGAGCCGGGCGGCGTCTTGGGAACAGGTGAGTGAAGCGCGGCGCTGCAGCGAGCAACGCGGTGCTTTTAAATGGAAGTCTTCCTTCAGGAATGCTGGCGTGAAGACTTTGGATGCAGGTAAGAAGGTTGAAATAGTTCTTGGTTTTCACCTTTCTCTTCTCTTATTCCCTTACAGGTGTTCCAGGTTCGAGGCGGGCATGGCTGGAGTCCAGGTGCAGGAGCAGACACGGTGAGCGTTCAGCTGCTGGGATGCAGAACAACGCGAAGCACGTGTGGCTGTCCGGGTGTGGCTTAAATAGCCTTGGAAGAAGTTCCAGGTGAGTATTCTTCCACAGCCCCACCCAAGTAACAAAATAGTTCCTTCAGAAAAATAGTCCCTCCTAAGCCTCATTTGGCTTGGTTCTTCATGCAGCATGGTCTGCATCATGTGAGTGTGCAGCATGGTCTGCTTTAGGTAAGTGCACCAAACACTTCCCTTTATGAGCCTGGCGCCTATGGCGCCAGAACTGATGTCCAACATGAGCCTGGCGCCAACGGCGCCAGGACAGAGTCCAAAGAGGCCCTGTAAAGGGCCGCTGGGCTTTTACCCGGGGGCGTGATGCCTGCTCCCGGGGGTGCTGGGCCTGGCCTGGTGCTCCGTGGGGTAGGCATCATGACAGCACTCCCCCACAAGGCCCCTCCCAAGGCCTTTTCCCCACGAGGTTTCGGTTTGTTCGGGAAATTCTGATGGAACCTTTTTACTAGCCGAGGTGCATGTACGTGGTCGCTGGGTTCCCAAGATCTTTCCTGAGGCCTGTACCCCTTCCAATCAATTAGATAGAAAAGTTTTGATTTTGAGATCTTAGAGTCCAAAATGTTCTTCACCTCGAATTCAGGCTCCCCATCTATCTGGATTGGTTCTGGTGGCTTTATTAATCTGGTTTCTGGTTGCACTGGTTTCAAAAGCGACACATGAAAGACGGGATGAATCCGCATGTTAGCTGGTAGATCTAGTTTGACTGCCACTGGGTTGATTATAGCTTTGATCGAGTAAGGGCCTAAATACCTTGGATTAAAAGTCCGAGGTCCCTTGAGTGATAAGTGTTTGGTAGCCAACCATACTTGATCCCCTATTTGGTATGGAGGCGCCTCCTTGCGATGCAGATCTGCATTCTTTTTGTATTTCTCTTTCGCATGTTGTAAGTGTGCAGTAGCATCCTTGAAGGCTTGAGTAATCGTAGAATGCAAATGGTCGACTGCGGGCATTTCGAGGCTCAAAGGTGAGTCCAGGTCTGAAGTACGAGGGTGATGTCCATATAGGGTATAAAAGGGGCTCTGACCAGTTCCAGAGTGTATCGAGTTATTGTATGCATATTCAGCCACCCATAAAATGTCCTTCCAATTACACTCCGATTGGTGCAACATACATCGTAGATATTGTTCAAGAGTCTGGTTCGTTCTCTCCGTCTGACCATCGATCTGTGGGTGGTGACTGGTTGAGAGTCTTACGTCGATTTGTGCCAGTTGACAACACTTTTTCCAAAAATGAGAAATGAACTGGCTTCCCCGTTCGGAGATTAGCATGGACGGGAATCCATGCAGACGGATGACATTTTCGAGGAATTCCTTGGCAAGAACAAAAGCTGAAGGTAATCCTTTCAATGGAATAAAATGGGCCATCTTTGAAAATAAATCCACCACAACCAGAATAGTATTGTATCCATTACAAGAGGGCAGGTCTGTGATAACATCTAGTGACAAAGTGTGCCAATGTGCTGGTGGAATGTCTATGGGTTGAAGAAGACTGGCGGATTTTGTTTTTTGACCTTTGTTTTGGGCGCAAACTCCACAGGACATCACGAAAGATTTAATATCCTTTCGCCAGGACGGCCACCAGAATTGTCGTTCAATTTTTTCCTCTTTTTTGGCAATACCAGGATGTCCTTCCATCAGAGTATCGTGATGACGGGAAATAACCAGTTCTTGCAATTCCTTTTCTGGCAAAAATAAACGTCCTTGGAAGTAAGGTAAGCCATTGTTGATTGAAAAGGCAGACCCCCTTTTGATCCAATCCTGCAAGGCTGAAGAGTCCAGGAATAGTTTTACCCGTGCTTGAATGTCTTCAAGGGTTTGTAAAGTGGTTATCCCCAAGATTCTTTGTTCGGGAATTATCGGCACAGGTTCTGAGTTTGTGTCCATTTCTCCCATTCCAATTCGAGATAGCGTGTCCGCTTTGCCATTCTTACAGCCAGGACGGTAGGTGATTACAAAATCGAACTCAGCAAAGAATAAAGCCCATCGGAGCTGTCGTGAAGACTGAGCCTTGGCAGTTTTTAAATATTGTAAATTTCGGTGATCAGTGATCACAGTGATGGTATGCCTGGCGCCAAGAAGATAATGCCGCCAAGCCTTAAAGGCGGACTTAATGGCTAATAATTCCTTATAAGTGATTGCATAATTTATCTCCGGCGGCGAGAACTTTCTGGACCAAAATGCTACGGGGTGCAGTTGGTTGGTTTCGGGGTCTCTCTGAGACAGGACAGCTCCCATGGCTAAGTTGGATGCATCGGTTTCGACTATATATGGGAGATCAGGACGTGGATGTTTCAAAATAGGTGCGGACGTAAATTTAGCTTTTAATTCCTGAAAGGCCTGTTCAGCTTCCTCGGTCCATTCAAAACGTTTATTCTTCCGCAAGAGTGCAGTGATGGGTTGCACCACCCGTGAAAATTCTGGGATTAACCTGCGATAAAAATTGTCAAAACCAAGCATGCTTTGAACACCTTTCACCGAACTAGGTGATGGCCATTTGAGGATGGCATCCACTTTCCGTGAGTCCATTTGGACCCCTTTAGGTGTCAGGATGAATCCAAGAAATTCAACCTCGGTGGTATGGAAAACGCATTTTCCCGCTTTGCAAACAGTTTGTGCTGGCGCAATTTCTCAAGGACGGCCCTGACATGTTTTCTGTGATCAGATTCCGAAGAGGAGTACACCAGAATGTCATCGATATACACGACAACACAGACGTCGATGAGTTCCCGAAGGACATCGTTCATGAAGAATTGGAAGGCAGCAGGCGCGTTGCACAACCCGAAAGGCATCACCTGGTATTCGAATAGTCCATATTTTGTACGGAAGGCCGTTTTCCATTTGTCGCCTTCTTTAACTCGTACCAGATGATAAGCCCCCCGGAGATCTAACTTGGTGTATATGCAAGCGTCCTTCACCTGGTCAAGGAGTTCAGGGATCAAAGGCAGAGGGTAACGATTTTTAACAGTTATCTGGTTCAATGCGCGGTAATCGATACAAGTTCTAAGGTCGCCTTCTTTTTTTGGTACGAAGAACAAAGCCGAGGATGCCGGAGACTTTGACGGGCAAATGAAACCATAGGCTAGGTATTGATCTAAATATTGTCTCAAATGCAGATTCTCCGGCTCAGTAAGGGCATAAATCCTGCTACAAGGGGGTTGTGCACCGGGCACCAGATCGATTTGGCAATCGTACAATCTGTGAGTAGGTAATGTGTTGGCCTGTTCCTTTTGGAAGACATCCTGGAAGTCTTGGTATTCCGGAGGTAGTTGCATGGAGACAGAGGTTACTGATGCTAGACTGACCTTCAAATTTTCTGGGTAGCAGGTTCGTGCACACTCTGGAAAGGTTATTCTCTTCGCTCGCCAATCAATTCGAGGATTATGTGTCTCTAACCAAGGGATTCCGAGTATAACCTGAAACTGTGGAGCCTTGATTACATCAAACACAACTGCCTCCCGATGGCCAACCGGACCTACAAGTGTTACCTCAGCTGTGGAATGTGTTACCGGTCCCGAGGCAATTTCGGTTCCATCGACTGTGGTGATGACATCTTTGCTGGTTTTAGGACGCAGGGGGAGGTTAATCCTGGAGACCAATTCACGATCCACGTAGTTCCCTATAGCCCCACTATCGATGTATGCCTTTATTGCATGCAACCGCTTAGGCTGTTCCGGATCTACGAGGACCATTGGCACAGTGAAATGCGAGGTCTGAGAGTTCGTTTTCAAGCTCGGCAAGCGGACCCCTACGCTTGTCGGGCGGGGTCGTTTCCCGATACAGAGGTTTCATGGATTTTTTCAGCGGCTCCTACCACCTTCCTGGGCGGCCTTGCCGGGCAATCTCGTAGAAAGTGTCCAGAGGATCCACAATAAAGACATAAGTGCATCTGCCGTCTTCTTTCACGTTCCTTTTGTGTTAAAGGTCCTTTAACTCCTCTGATTTGCATTGGCTCTGAGGCTTCAGCCCTCTTGAGGTTAGCATGGGTCTTGACTAACAACCGGGTCTCAAACTTGGACTGATCTGCTTTTCTGTTTTGCAGTCTGTGATCCAATGGGACCACTAAGTTTATATATTCAGAGCACTCTTGGGGCGGATTTACAACTTGGGCCAGGACATCTTTAAGTTCTCCGCGTAGACCTCGATAAAATAACGTGATTCTTTTATCCTCTGGCCACCCAGTTTCCACAATTAGTCTATTAAAGGTAGCAATGTAGGAAAGGAGGTCTTGATTGCCCTGTCGCAGAGATAGAAGTTCGTCATCTAGAGCCTGCCCCTGGGAGTGACGAGCAAATAACCTTTCCATGCTTGCTTGAAATCTTTGAAAATCACGAAGAATCGGGTCATCTTGAGTTACCAGTGGAAATGACCAATCGGCAGCACTGCCGCTGAGATATGACAATACAAAGGCTACCTTGGTCTGGTCATTAGGGAAGGCCCCAGGTCTGCACAGGAAATGCAAACGACACTGATTCATGAATACGGCGAATCGTTTGGGGTCCCTAGCAAAGCGTTTGGGTGGGGCCAGCGGCATGTTTCCAGGTAGATTAATCTGCACCGGGTTACTGGAAAGCACAGAAGCAGGGTTCCCTCCGGAACCGGGTAAAGGAGTTTGTCCAGCTTGACCTTGCAAAAGCTGTCTAGCCAGGTCATCAGCTCTTTCCTTTGTTACAATCATTTCCCTCCTGAGAGCATTAGTCTCTTGACGAGCGGCGTGTACTTCGGCCCGTAATCCCCCCAGTAGTTGGGCCAACTGGTCAGTCTCGGAAGTTTCCATAGCGCCTGGGTGGGAATTTGTAGGAAGGCTTTGCGTTCTTTAACGCTCACCTGGCTCCCACGGAGGTGCTGGTCTGGTCTGGGTTGCTGTGGCCTCTTCAAGCATGATGCGCAGAATTCGGACCACCGATTGAACAGGACCCCCAAATCTTGCTTGTCTGGCCCGTAGGAATATCCTTCTGCAGATGAGAAAGGGGATTAACTGTCTGCTGAATAATGTGCTTGCTCCCCCCTTTCCCCCTTCGTTCTCCTCTGACTTCCTCCAAAACCCCCGGTTTAAGCTCACCTTATGGTTTGGAAGGATGAACTCTCCATCCTGCTTCTGATGCAGGGGCGCGCGTTCGTCCAGTTACTTCACTGGTTTTCAGAATGGCGCTGGCAAATCCAATTGACTTTACTGAGCGATACGCCGTAAGTAGGAAGATGCAAAAGTTCAAGTGTGAGCCTCCTTTTATGTTGTCTTTTTCTGTCCTTTATTTCAGGTGCAGAACAAAGGTGATGCGTTGAGGGGTTAAATTGCCGGGGTAAAATCAGGTGAGTCAGTGATGAGGGCGACCCCTCTAAATGTCTTTATAATTCCCCAGTAATGTCTTTTGTCCTTTCCCCATACGGGCCTGGGTGCGGTACCTGCCAGAGATGTGGCGCCGACCCGAGATGTGGAATGGCTCACCAAGAATAGACGGTAAGTAATATGGCTGAAAATCCGGCTTTCCTCTTGTGTTCCCTGGCTCACCTTTTGTCTCTTCTTCTATCCCTTAGGTGCGGTGCAGAGATGTGGCGACCGGCACTGAGAGCCGCGATGGAGCCGGGCGGCGTCTCGGGAACAGGTGAGTGAAGCGCGGCGCTGCAGCGAGCAACGCGGTGCTTTTAAATGGAAGTCTTCCTTCAGGAATGCTGGCGTGAAGACTCCGGATGCATGTAAGAAGGTTGAAATAGTTCTTGGTTTTCACCTTTCTCTTCTCTTATTCTCTTACAGGTGTTCCAGGTTCGAGGCGGGCGTGGCTGGAGTCCAGGTGCAGGAGCAGACACGGTGAGCGTTCAGCTGCTGGGATGCAGAACAATGCGAAGCACGTGTGGCTCTCCGGGTGTGGCTTAAATAGCCTTGGAAGAAGTTCCAGGTGAGTATTCTTCCACAGCCCCACCCAAGAAACAAAATAGTTCCTTCAGAAAAATAGTCCCTTCTAAGCCTCATTTGGCTTGGTTCTTCATGCAGCATGGTCTGCATCAGGTGAGTGTGCAGCATGGTCTGCTTCAGGTAAGTGCACCAAACACTTCCCTTTATGAGCCTGGCGCCTATGGTGCCATGACTGATGTCCAACATGAGCCTGGCGCCAACGGCACCAGGACAGAGTCCAAAGAGCCCCTATAAAGGAGCGCTGGGCTTTTATCCGGGGGCGTGATGCCTGCTCCCGGGGGTGCTGGGCCTGGCCTGGTGCTCCGGGGGTAGGCATCATGACAGTTAATCTACATTGCATTGGGTGTTTCAAAAGTGCTTACCTGTTTGAGAAACTTGTTAACCATTGTTTCCTTCCCTAAGCTTTTCCTTTTGACACCAAACTCAGTATTACTCTACATGTACCAGTGATATATCAATGTCCACAGTGTCCTAGTTATTGAAGTCACCTCATGGTGTAGGAAGTGTCTGTGTGCCATCCCAAAAACGTATCTACTGATTTATTGAAACTGTGAATGTGTATTTTGAAGAATATGTAAGTGTTATATATTTGCTCCATTCTAAAGAAAGCTTACTCAACTTAATGTTAAATTAATAAACAATTGTTTAATCAAGAAACCTTGAGTGTAAGTGTTATTTGGATACTTGTCATTGTGAAACTCTATGTTGCAACCCTACAGCTCACATTGACCCCTCATGATATAAGCCTGGCTGTTCAGTCACTCTACCAACTTGTGTAGTACATACTTATACCAAAGGTTGGCTTCATATTGCCATGGGGACAAGGCTGGTGCAGTCTCCCACAGGGTTACTGCATACAATCTTGCCTAACAATGCAATTTTCAATATTAGGACATTTTGGGTGTAATCCATAATGATAGCCTTATCTGCATACAGCAACATTTGAAACAGGAATCCTTCTTTTGCAGTAACATGTTGAGAGGCACCCAGGACAACTTTGTACATATGACTAACGATGTGAGTCGTAGGATATCATGGATGCATAAGAATTTCACCTATCCCGTATTTACAAATTTAAGTATTAAGTGCCTCATTGCGAGTCTGCCACAATACCCATTTACCGCTACCACCAGTCCGTCTCACATATTTACTGCAACATTATGAGTGGAAAAATAGCAGTGTTAGTCAACATTTTCAAGCCCATATGCCTTTGTGGGAAATATGTTTTTTTTTTCGGTGAACAATGATTTCTGGATGTATAGTGCAGAACTTACCTCCAGCTATATAGTGGAGGTCAATTGTCTGTTTCTCCTCTGAAGTCGGAAACCAGCATATGTGAAACTGCTGTTGAATTCCTTATTTTACTGCCATTTTGTTCCTGAACAAAGGGCCCTTTAACAAAGCTCAATACTTTTCTAGGAGCAAAGCAAATTGTAATCCTTCTCTAGTGGCTTTCAATTTAAACTCAAATGTACGGTATTAAATCACTTTTGAAGGTTGAAATGCTGTGTCACCAAGGATGGGATTTGAACCCAAGACTTGCTTGCTGATTTAAGCAGCAGGTACTCCCTGAACGTATTACCTTTTCGTTAAAAGTGGTTTCTTTCACTAACAACACGCCTGCTTCCTATAATGAACTAAACTCTTTCGCCTTTTAGTTCTTATTTTGTATTCAATTCAATTGAATTGTTAACTCTAATAGAATAATTACGTGCATGTGTTCCTTTTTGGATTGAATATGTATGGACTCTTGACCAAGGCGTTTAAAGTAACAGACACACATTGGAAATGTAAGAAATATACATACCTATGTTGCTACGATGACACACATGCACAGTATATACGCATTACATTTATTCAGTTTCCTGGCAATATTACCTGGTCTATCTGCGCTATTCTCTGAACTAGAGGTCACACTATATTTGTTTCTGCTTCAAATTAAATGAGACACTCAGCTGATGCTTGTGTTTTCTTGTAGTGGCCAAAATCCATCTACCTATCGAAAAATGACAATCTTCATTTTGTCGGTGTTTTCGGATGACACTCAGCCAAGAACGCAATGTGCCTGGCTCTGACTCATTTGACTTTCTATGTCCTTAAACTCTGATGACAATGCAAGTTTGAGCATTTGTCAGCACTGTAAAAAAAACAAAAAAAAAACAGCCAATGTTGTTCTCGCCAATCTGTAAATTGGAACAATACTTGGTTGTGAATCACAATGAAACTTAACTTTGTAACGCTGCATGTCCGATGATCTACGACATTTAATCAAATAAAGAGTTCCAACCAAATGCACTACTTTTTAACACGGCGAATATATCATATGTCCTAATTGTATAAAATATAATTCCAGAGCAGCTAGTATTATATTGCTCAGAAATGGCTCAGTAACTGAGTTAAAGGCCGAACGTAGTGATTGAGATGTCCATTAATGAGGTAAGCATGGCTTTTTGTGGCCAGATTATCTAATATGTGTACCAGTGCTTAAAATTGAGGCAATGATTTGATAATATGGAATGGAGCAAGCAGGTTTTGTCACAATCGACATTATCTAAAAACCTTTAGACAAGGCAAAAAATAATCAGCCGTTTTTTATGCTGCATTGCATACAAATGCATGTCTTTACTGTATTTCTATTTTAATGTTTCGATGCAAACCTAATGAATAAAGTAATCTGAATAATTTCTGATGTCTTTTAGATAATATGGATGACAGCTAAATCTATTTGCTCCATTCTGTTTTATCTAAGCAGCAACATGGCTGCTAAATTCGTTTGCTCCTATTATTATTATTATTATTATTATTATTATTATTATTATTATTATTATTATTATTATTTTTCACTAGTGCAAAGTTTTGAAAATATGGGCCTTGTTGCCTGGGAAAGCTTGCCAGCCAGGAATTCCATCTATTATGATGATGCACAAATCAACTATTTGTTTGTCACCATTGACCAATTAGCATTTCCATACCTGATTCTTCTGTGCTTACAGCTGATGGTCATGGATAGTGAGACAGACTAAGGAGCCTAAACGAAAAGGTTGATTCTAAAAGGCAAGGGAAGAATTAGGGAGGAAAATTTATAATAGAATATCAAACAGTTGTGCAGGAACGTGCAAGCAACTTTTTAAAGCTGGTCCTTGCACATCCTTATCTCTAAGGGCAGTTGAGATCAGCTTTCCAACACCTCGTTCATGTGTGAATGTGTGAGGGTTCGAATATATCCCCCTGCAAACACAAATGTCAGATTCCTTGGAATTAGCAGGCGACAACAATGGAAAAGACTCTGACGCTGAATAGTCTGATTGGTTGACTCCATGATCTGGTACAATATACCAGTAATACCAGTAATTGAGTTTTACATTTCTCTTCAAAGTTCCAACAGTATGAGGATGCACCATGTACAGAAACCAGCAACTGTGATTACCCTTTACATTTAGTACATCTTTGTAAGCCCTCACAGTATTAGGAGCTTAATACATCTGAATTGCAACCCATAATCCTGTTTTTAGTACCACAGCAGCGACAGAAACCTTGGAAATACACAAACAGCACAGTGGGAAGGAGAAAATCCAGGACGGTGATGTTATGAAGATAATCAGTAATGTGCCTCTCTTCCTGACCCAAATCTTTAAAGTATTGGGACCAATGTTCCCTTGAGGCTGTGCGCATGTGCACTTGCCCAGCTCCCCTCTGGGTACTGCTCAGAAGATCTTTAGCAGTGCAAACAGACAATTATTACATGTTAAAAAAGATTTAATAAGGCACAAGCCACAGCAATTACCTGACATTTGCTTTCACTTAAAATAACTAACTAATCTTGATATTCTGGCCTAGCTAAACTCTAGGGGAATCTCGACTCTGTCCTAACAATACTAGAAATAATCAAAATTCTATCCTGAGGCACATAGGCTCCATCTATAGCTGTTCAAAGCCCAACAAGAACAATTGAGGCAACACGAAGAACCAATCTACAATGCAAATTGATGGAAACATGTACGTTAGACCAGTTTGCTGCCTTGAGTATATCCTCCAACCGAGTGCCTGCGCAATATGCTTAGAACACATAGTGCCTCTTACAGAGTGGGCCACACATATAGGCAAATCGACTGCAGCCTGGGGCATGACCCACCACACCCAATGGGGCAAAGAGTGAAATGCAACCTTTTTCTAAGGCTTACAGAAGGGAATGGAAAGATGTTTGTATATCAGTTTCATGGAGGCACTAAAACCACAAAGATAAGGCACAGTCAGGAAAGTACCAAATGCTATAGAAAAAGACAGTGGGCTTCATTATGACCCTGCCGGTCCGGAAACAAGTGTGCCGGTTACCTTACCGGCACTGTTGTTTCCAGACCGCTATATTACAAGTCTGCCTGCCAAAGCTGCCACCGACAGGTCTGACCCTACCAGGCACAGCGGCCACAGTAAGCAGACCAGTCATGGAAGCACTGTTAGCAACAGTGCCGGTGCTTCCGTTTCCCCACTCCCATAGAGTCCCATGCAACTCTATCGGAATGGGGACTTACTTTTTACCGGTGCCTGACTCTCCGGGCCCCCAGGGTTGTAATCTCCGGGTCGCATCGGAAAGTCAGGCGCCGATAAATATTTATGGGTCCGGCGGCAACCCGTTAGTAGCACCATCAAGGTTACCGCTGGACACGTAATGAGGCCCAGTGTATTAGCAAATAGCAAATCTAGAATTCTAAAAAGGAATCCTGTCTGGTGTAAAAGATCACCCTGACAAATCCAAGGCCCACACGTGCAAGGCCCTTTGAAAGGATACCAAGAATATGAGCATCACGTGTTTGACCAAAATCTGACAAAAGGCAAAGCAAATTCTCCACCTAGCCATACAATGTTCAGAAAACTATATCCACGTCCCAATATCAAGAATACCTTAAGAGAGATTGACCAGACTTCCAAAATCCCCTAAACAAACTGCAAACCAGGAACACATAGCTGAATGATACACGTTCACTGTACAATATGAAATAGTTGATAAAGATGCCAGAAAACTTAGCAGCAGAATTATTTCTCTATATAAGGGATGCTAACTCCTTCAATCACACCATGAAATCATGGTATCCATGCACAATCATGGGTCCTTGCTGTGCTCGGACCTAATGACAGTTCTATGAGCCGTACAGTTGTTAGTGATTAGACTGTAGAAGTCTATCTATTCCCAACAGGGTCCGAGCCATTAAGGAGAGGGGCATTTTAAAAATGAGATGCTGGGGTTTGGCGTCGAAGTTCAGAAGACGATCCTAAACCTGGGCAAAACACAGGAATGTCCGTTTACATATCCATTAGAAGCAGAATGACATTGCAGTCTGCTAGACTGAGTTAATTACAATGAGAGAGGCCCTTAAGTATTTGATGTTCAGATGGTCATCAATACCATGGAAAAAGAAGGTAGCGCAGGTGAATCCTATCACACAAGGACTGGAAAAAGGCACCCATAACTACACTTAAGTACTGTTTACTGGTGCGGCGGGTTGTGCGAAGCTGCGGCTCCATTGGAATCTCTAGTCATCTGCAGGGACCCGGGAACTTTGCTGCAATATGTGGAACTTTTGTATTACTGCCTGGGTGAGCATCTGCCTGGATGACGTTTTTGCGGGTTGCACCCTCTGCGCCTGGACTATAGAAACAAAGAAGGTGATTGCCTGAGCACGTTGTGCACGTTTGTGCCCAAATTCGTCGGCATATACTAGTTCTCTGACTGTACATGTGCTGATACTTCCTATTTTTTTGTTTTTTTGTCAGGTCTTGGCTTGATGTGCTGACTCTGCCCCCTGGGCGTTAACGCCCCTTCTCTACGTGATTTAACCATAGAGCCCAGCACACCCGCACACGCACCCATAAGTACACTTAAGTACTGTTTACTGTTCATGGTGCGCGGCGTGGGACCCTGGGGTCTTTGATTTAAAAATACTTTTTTGTGCCTTATGTATTTTCTCTTGCATTAAAGTACTCAGATTTGACCCTTATGCGCTGGAGAGAAATTATTACCGCTAGAGGGTAATTACTACTTTCCAAGCCTTGGAAATTTCTGAGGGTTGAACTCATTCACAATCAAGTGTTTATTCATGGGTGAGTACTGAACTGTACTGAGGACTGTACTGATGTTAGTGCAACCAGTGTCTTTCTGTATTCTATGGTGTGTGTTTTATCGGTCATTCCTTATTTAAGAGTGGAGGGAATTAATGTTAACTGTGCATATACGGTGGGTCTAACCTGCCATCCTTATGTAATAGTGGAAGGATTTGATATGAGCTGCGCATGCTAATAACCTTAACCTGGAGGGGACATACTGATTCCGCATCTGAGGGTGGAAAGTTGTAGTATTTTTATTTGTACTGGATAAAGTGCAAGAGGGTTCTGTCCTCCTCAGTACCCATAATTTGTCCCTCGCTGTGTGGTAAGGTCTTTCTTTCTCAGCGGGTTGTGCCTGCACTGCTCCTGGGTGAGCAAGAACAGTTCTATTGACTGCTTGCGGGAGCATGGTTGGCACGCTTCGCAACGGAAAGTCTGTTCGACCCATACAGGTAGTGAAAAACCAGTTTTTGTGTTTAATATGAATAACCTTCCTACAGGAGATCGGCAGTCTGATCCCTCACTAAAAGACTTCCCGAATGGCTTTACTGGGTCAAGGGAACACCTATCTCCGGTGAACTCTCTGGCGAATTGCATGGGTGTTGCTCTCCCACCACAGACAGAAGAGATCAAAGGGGTTGGAATTCCAAACACAGGCCATTCCGCTGTACCTCCCCAGAAGAGCTTGCTAAGTGTACACAAAAATCTGGGTAGATACTCAGTGGGACAAATAGAGGAGGGAGCAAAACCGAAAATTGGGGCTGATACGCCCCTGTTGGTACCAGTGGTTCTGGCAGAACTTGACAGAAGGGCCCGCCTGTCGAAAGGGCTGTCAACACCTGCCAGGCCAAGAGCTGGGGGTTTTGACAATGTACATTTGCATGAAGCTTCTGGGGATGCTCCTTTCTCCCCCCCCACCTATGCCCATGACGGGAATAAACTCTTTTGGTACCAATTTAGGGGTTAAGGAAAAAGGGACAAACAGGAAGGATAACGTGGGGCAGGGTAGGCGAGCTGCCAATTTTATAAAATCTTCAAGCCCCGCTTCCCCCACTTCCCCTATACCAAATCAGTCATTTGGAATAACTGATCCCCTTATAGGACCTTTTTTGAAGGCATCAATTCTGAGGACACGTCCTCGACATATGCCACCTTTCCAGTCTTAACAAGGATTCTTAATCTTCTGGATAAGGGCCGTGAACGGACCCACCTGGACATCCAGGAACTTAGATCATTGATACTGTTGAATACAGAGAAGACTTGTAAATTGGAGGGTTATCTTTTGGCCGTAGAGAGATGTGCATTGATGGGGGAGCACGGCAAAGCTCAAAATCGAATTTTCTGCCATGATCAGACTGTTTATACAGAATGTGAGACTTTGGCCATCCCTAAATCTTATGCAGAGGTTCTTACTAAAGGGAACAATGACATACTGCCTGCTCTCTTGAGCAGCCTGGCTGAACTTAAAGCTCTGGTGACCTCAAACGGTACCCAGATTATAAGTCAGAAGTACAACATTGGTGGCGTTTACACAAATCTGGCAAGATTAGAAGAGAAGCTGGCATCTAGCGAAAGCTTTTCTGAGGCCAGGGAGACAGCTACTCACACTGATAGTCCCTCTGTAATGCTAAAGGTATTGGAGGAAGGAGCAGACCCGGATGGTGATGATGGGGGGGGCAGGCAAAGGGATTCTTCCACGGAATGTCCAACTGTCAACAATCACCATCCCTCTCGCAGGGAGAAAAAAATGAGGGCCAGGGCCATCAGACGCAGGGCGAATAGGGCACATAGTTCTGTCAAAAATCCAGAAAAAAAAAAAGTAAGAACTTACCTGTCTTAAATATTTCCAACTCTAACGCCAATCTAAAAGATATATATGCGGTCTCTCTGTCGAAGGTGGCATTGATTTGTCCCAACTTGATGAGGGAAGCAAAAAAGGGTTAGAACTGAAAGAATTAGGGACCCCAAAACAAACCATCCAGGGGGCACACTCCGACCATGTTCAGCGCTCAGTGGACTCATTTGAACCTGAGGAGGATGACTACGGAGAAGCATCCGATACCCTGATTGAGGCTATGAGCCACAAGGGAAACCCGCAGACTCGCAAACAAATAAAAAAGAAAATGTCAAATAAAAATGTACAATTATTGGAAGAGAAACAAGCAGGGAGAAAGACACCTCTGGGCCCTAAAAAATGTAATGATGTGATGTCCTCTCTAAAAAAAGACCACCAACAAAATAAAAAGTTATCAAAAAATAACAGCCCCGAATGACAAGACGGACATTAAGCTCTATTTTACACCTAAAACTAAAAATAGCCTTGGCAGCTGTGAGGAGAAAAAGAGCACCCTTCCGCTCCACAGTCTATATCTTCAACACAGGTACCTAGAAACCCCCCCGACCCTCAGTACCGCAAAAGAAGGTTGAGGTTGGGGAAGTGCCAACGGGAGGGCTGAGGGGAGTGGGGCCGTCCATAAACGCTGAGGAGGTCCTCCCGTTGTCATCAGCACCCTGCCTCGATCTTATTGAGGACATTAAAATCTTGGTAAAACAGGCCCAAAATAATTTGTTAGAAGATTCTAGTAGGCAGGGTGCAAGACTCCCAGTCACCTATAATTGGATGGAAGCAAGGCATAATTTAACTGGAATAAAGGACAACATAGAAGAACCCCTTACTGATATTAAAGCACTTGGACCTCCTCAAGATTATGTTGTGACAGGAAAACATTTACTCGAGCCATCATCCATGATTGGGCTGGGCCGTGACCTAAATAATCCAAATTATAGCTCCGGAATCTGTTTTAGTCATGGCGGTGTTGTTAATGTTCAGCCCCCATTGTAGGACCATGAAACACACATAAGTGAGGGATCTGCAAAACAGACCACTCAATCTTGCTTGGAATCCTCCAAATTACAGCAAAATCAGTTGGGTGATCAGCATGAAAAGAGATACATATCTGAAGAAATATGCACGTCCAGCAGCCCAAAGAATGGGTGAATCTGGTACGAGCTGCGCCTTCGTCTGAGGGGGAAAGTAGTAAGGCCCATATGGCTGGTGCAGAAGAAATGCAGAAAGAAGGGGAGAACAGAACATGTCCTGAATATCCTATAGGGGGGGGCAAGCACAGTCCACACATGTCCAACAAACAAGTTGCAAATAATATGATGCCCAATAGAATTGACTGGCAAGCCCCCACTTTTACTGACTGTCCTAGCATTTTGCTATACTACATGTTCTCGCAGGGCGGTCCTGGCTCACTTAATCGCCAAAGAATTTTAACTCTATTCAGGGAAATCCCTAGGCTTTCATCCGGAGACATTAAATTGGTTGATTTCATTCACCCCCTGAGGTTCGACTGTGTAAGATTGGTATTTTTTTTCCCAGGTGATTATGGAACTAGTAGCTTCGGGAATCGACTCCTTACACTGCTTCGGCTTCAATCTAGAACCATTTAATAATAGACTGATTAGCCGAGGGGTGGAGGTAGAGGGAAGTTATTTTTTTTGATGCTACTTTACATTCACACTCAGAGGAGGCAAATACGCAAAGTCAAACCCCAGAAATCGATCTCAAAGGGCTGGCGAAAATGCTTAGTGATGCATTGGCCAGGATACAAGCATTAAATGTGAAACTATAGACTCCAGCGACATAGGTAGTTGTATCCTAAAATTCTAGGGGAAATAAAGTTCTGAGGATGGCGTCTGACAGCATTAGCCATCTCATAGAAGCAAGTATCTTTTGTCTCCAGGAAACTTGGGCACTTTCTCCTTTGGTGCTGGATGGGTATTGTCTGCATCAATTGCCAGCAGTAAAAAAATCAAGAGGAAGACCCTCGTGGCGTATGCTCATTGCAGTGAGCAACTCCCCGCCCTTTAAGTGTCTAAAATTATTTTCACCTCACAAGGGTTGTATTGCTTTGCTGCTACATTTCCCCCGCCCCCCCCCCCCCATTCCCCTTGGCCATTTACTGATAATAAATGTTTATTGGAGCCCTGAGCTCAATTTAAAGGAATTTATTAATCTTATTGATGGTATAATTCAGGAGTGCCAAATATTGTGTACAATTTTGAATGCTATTGTCATGGGTGATTTTAATTCCGAAGCAGGTATGTGCTTAAAGGGGGCACTTGGGGAGTCTATTGTTTGCCTCAAAAATTCCAGCAAATTGAGAAAATTGGTGCAGGGCCGGCAGTGGAATGATTTTCTGATGAGCTGGGGCTTAAATTGTGTAAATGATTATCTGAGTAAGGATGTGGCTTGCTACACTTTGACAAATGAGTTTTCCACCATAGATTTCATCTTTGTTACCACTCACTTACTTAATTTTATATCTGATTTTAAAATTATTCCCTCCATGGTTAGTGATCATAGTCCACAGATGTCTGACACTTCAGGTCATATTAACATACACAGTGGGCCTCATTACGACCAAGGCGGTAGAGTGATAATGGCTTCGGTAGAGCTGCCGGCGCCGCTATCCCTCTACCGCCTCATTAAGCGGTCTGCTAGCGGGTCCCGTTAAGGATGCCTGGCCTTGAACAATTTCCATCATGAACTCGTATCTCCATATTCCAGTTTGTGTGCACATTCATATTTATCTTTTGGAACCCATATCTTGCTAACGTTTCTCAAATGTCCTCCCCTTGCGTAATCCCCGGAACTGCATCCTAAGAAAGTGTAACCTTCATCTCCTGTGGGATCTACATAGCATTCAAGATTGTTTTCGAGATTTAGGGGTGGTGCCCAAAGGATTCCCGGTGGGCCTTTGGGATGATCTGTGGGTACAATTCTTGGTTTGGGTTCTATCTCTACCTCGTCTGTTTGGGTGTTCTCATGTTTCCAAGGACTAGTGGCATCCCTTTACTTAACGGCAAGTCATTTTACACCACCTTCACGGGACACACTACAGACACGACTTGATATATGCTCCAAATTAAAATTAATGTCAGGCTGGGTAGGATTATCCTGCACACATTTGTTAACCAATCTGGCATTCAGGAGAACATTTCTGTTAACCAATCTTTTTCTTTTTTGATTACTCCTTACTCTTTCATAGCTATTTTTAGGTGGTGAAAAGCCTTTATTGCTATTGAAAGTGATCTGTTATCCTGGTCATTTGATGGCATGTACTTCCTATCTTCAAGCAGAAGCCCTCCTCCATTTCGGTTGAGGAGGTTGTGTACCATGTGGTTCTGCAATGTCATGATGCGGAGGGCCTGCATCTCTTCATGTACAACGTTGAGGCCAAGCTCTGTGGCATTTGATAGCTGGCCAGGTTCCAGTGAGTGATCTGGAGCCAGTTGGCATTGGTGGCTGTGTGTATTCCAGGGGCTAAAAAAGATGCAAAGAAAGTCTCTGTTTTATAAAATGAGCAATATTGGGTCAGAACTACTTCCAAGGCTTTGTCCCTTCTTTACTTAAGTAGTTTGATATTTTCCTGGAATTAAAAGCACTAGGGGGGTGTAGGTTTATGAGGGAGCACACCACGTTCCATGATGACGGTATGTGGACATAGGCATTAGTCCTGCACTGCCAGAAAAGATTCATGATTGTGACGGTGCCATCTCACAGTCCTATCATGGTGAGATGTTTGGTGCATATTTTTTGTAGATCGAATGAGTACCTGTGGTTTTCTGGGTTGGTCATGTTGTTGCAAACTCATTAACCTATCGATGTACGATGCCCACATTTCTCAACATTTTCCATCTACATTCTTGATGCCATCTCCTGTGTAACATAGCAGTACCTTTGCTTCAAATACTGATGGTCATTCACCCATTGTTTGTTCCAATATGTTTAACCTTGCATGTGCATATTGGTTATTATTGCACATTTGTTATAGTCCCTTTTTTTCCCTTCACATCTGCTTTTGAAAGTTTCTTCGAGCCTTATTTGAACTGTGTGTCCCTGGAATTGCACTTGCAATTTGTTTTGTACCAAATGTGCCAAGTAGTGTGTCTCTAACATTGATACCTCATGGGGTATGAACTGTCTGGGGGTGACAACTGCATGTGGCATAAACCGGCACAAAAAACTATAATTGGTATACTCAGCCCTGCCTATTCCTTTCATAATGCTATACCAGATATTATTTCCTTCAGAATGATGTTCATCTATAATATTTGCATTTATACTTCCTTCTTTTTGAATAATTCTTTTTTGTTTGGTCGCAAGGTTACCTAAAATTGCTGTTACATTTATGATTTCACTCTCATTACTATTCCTATTTCTTCTCCCTACAGTAATTAGTTTCATAATGGAATAGGAAAGAAGAAGCGAGAAAAACAAACAATAAATCCCTATACACAGCTGTATCATTCTTTTGCTATTTGGTAATTACGTTTCTAAAATCTGTCTCAACCTTTCAGTTTTTGTTCACCCAAATGGTTGTACCCTCCTGAAATATGTTTTCATAGTCTCTACTCTACTCAACTTTGGTTGTTGGTGCTGGTTCTAGTATCTGCTTCTCGTGGGAGCTCTGTTGCTGAGCTGGTATATTTTCTGACATCTGACAAATGTATCCATGCATTTTTTAAGCCTTCTTTTTCACAGCAGTGGGTGTGGCAAAGATGCCCTCATGTGGACCAGTAAAACTTGACTGGTTCCATTTGCGATTGTGCTGTCTGAGGTAAACTCGATCCCCTGGATGTATCTCGGTGGGCTGGGTTGTTTCTGTGTTGCTTGATTTCACTATGACCCTTTGATGAATTTGTATGGGTACCTGATGAGACAAAACCTTTGCACATTTTGACAGATTCTTAAGCTATACATTACATTCTGGCCCAAGGATATCTACGCTCCTGTGAGTGTCTGTCAGTGTTCTCGCTGAAGCGACCAGCGTGTCCATCAGCCTACCTGTCACCACCTCATGTGGTGACAACTGGTGGTCCTGGAGTAGAGGAGCAAGTGGATGCACTTTCTCTAGCTCCCCTCCCCTCACCACCACCATATTGAACAGCCAGAGAAGGGTTATATGTGGGAACACATGTGTTGTCCCTATAATGCATCGAGTGTATGAGAGACGATATGAACTCAGGCAACCATACTGAATGTACCCTTGTACTGAAAGAGTGGAAGGATGTCTGCACACACCTATAGACATCATGTAGTGCTGATTGAAATCTGATGAGGGCAGAGTGATGTCATGAAGAAGATATATAATGACATACAGAAAAGATAGGAAAATACTTAAGAATTCCAATGTAACTACAGTGACAAGAGAAACATGTATTACATGACAAAGTAATCATTTACAAAGAGGATAAAGGAACTTGCTGACCAATAAGTATAAACATCCAGTAACGCAATGTGGATAAGACATATAGAAGTTTGCTATGGAGGAAAATATAACGTGGCAAGGATGGCCAGGGTAGGAAATGGACGTTGGCTCGTGTAAAGATTCAATCCAGCTACATCAGAAACAGACCAGGGGTGCAGAGTCAGGAGACGTTGGAGAAATAGTTTTGTGTGCAAAATAAAGAGAAGTGCAAGTTGGCTTAGGATCAAGGGTGCTATTTCAGGAATAAGTGCAAGGTACAGAGGGAGGCAGTCAAATAAGCCCTGTACGTAAGACATATTTCTCTTAGATTAAAGAAGAAAAAAACATCTGCAAGTATTAGACAATTAACAAGGGCCTAAGGCTCATACAAGATGAAGTGAGCAAGTCTCTAGAGACCAAAAGAAGCAAGAATACCCAGTCTAAATAAATCAAATAGCAGTAAATCGGAAGTTTAACTGGACAAATTTGCAGTCTCTTCACACGTGAATTAGAAGTCAAAAACAAGGGCTATTCATTAAGCTTTGTATGAAGATAGTGATGTGCTTACACTCCCTTGAATGTCCCAGAACAGAGAGAAGAAACAAGGTCAACTACAGATGGGAAACTTTGGCTTATGGTTGGACTAATGAGAGATGATGGACTAATTGGGAAAATGGGGAGTACAATGACGTGACTGAAGCACCTGGGTTTCGCTTTGCTTACTGCTGATAACGAGCCGAGAGTCAAAGGTTGGATGCGCATGCCAAGCAGTTAGAGGGTTTGTGGGGCAACGTGCTATACAATGTTGCATAAACCAATCTGCTGCCATTTTCTCTACTCTAATCAGTATTATACATATTTAGAGGTAGTTCAAGACATGCCCTACAGATAAGGGGTAGCCAATAAAGTACTAACCCCTTTGCATCCTATAAGTAAATATCTTCCCCTGACAAGTTATTCTCTTCAATAGATTTTGTAGTTTGCCATGTAGGATGCTGTCATAGATGACGCATATTGTGGTATATAATCTCTGTGTAATGAAGTTTGTGTGTGAGTGAGCCTGGTGCACGCATCAGGCTGTTGTTTGTTAGTTTGCCCTGCTTTATTAAATTGAGAAAAAAGTAGTTTGCCATATTTTCTGTCTGGTAATTTGGCCTGAGATCTTTTTTGGTAATTCCATCTAGCACAAAGAAATTTCAAGGTGCTAGAGCACACTTGCTTGGCTGGTTGCACAAACTGAACATTGACAGTGGCAGGCAATAAAGCCAGTTCTGTTTTAATGTTCCACACATGTTTACAAGTTGTTTCCTCAGTAAAGAGTTCAACCTCTCAACTATGCCGCTGGCTTGTGGGTGGTATGCTGTGCTTTGCTTGTGTTGGACCCAGTTATTTAGTAATTTAGTAATGTCATTAAAGAACTTGTTTGGAAAATGAGGGTGATTGTTCCTGTGCCCTCTATTGTGGGACTGCTGATCTGAATAGGAATTCTGCTGGTAAGAAAAATATAATGTTTTGCACTACTGAAAGCCATCCAATCAGGACCATCACTGTGTACATGTTCATGCAATGGCAGTGTTCGAATGGCATTCGTGCTGCATATTGCTTGAACTATTGTGGCTACTCTGGTGTAATGCATGCCTTGTGGAGAGCATAATATTCCTTTTTCTGTAAAAGAAATGTTTAGTTTACACAATAAATCTCTACACAGTACGTTTACTGGTGTCTCACTACTGTATAGTAATGGTGCTAGCAACTCTTGTGTTCCTATGTAATGGTTACATCTTCTGTAAAAGAAACCTTTGTTATAGCCCCAGACACTCTCTGTGTGTCCATGTGTAGTATCTGCAATCTAGATATTACACCATGCATTGGTTGGTTAAAGAAAACCTTCCTTCATTAATTCAGGGTGTAGTAGCTCCTGTATATACCATGAAGGTGAACATCCTGTCTCCTATCTTCACTCCCACTTTAGGTTCCTTTTCTGGGTCCGGGGTGACTGATAGGACTGGACATGTCAGGGCTCGCTGTGGGCTGTCCTATTGTGTATACATGTTTGTCCCCGGGAGCAGAAATGTGTTATTTCCCATGGCACTCACTTCTGCATAATGTGCTACTGTCCCTCACAGCAATGGGCTATGTTCCCACAGGGGTGTGATGGCTTAGGAAATTGCTTGCTGTGTAGTATTGTGTGTGATATTCAAATTTGGGTACTGTAGGGGTTGTCTCTGCGTGAGGGCTACTATCTGCTGTAAACCTGGATGTTGTGATTGTGCGGACCCCAGGACATATCCTCCATATGCTGGTGCGCTATAAGATAATTCATAGACTGCATACTGGTTTGGGGGTGCACCTGGATGATATTACATTGGTTGCCTGCTTCTGAAATCTCCCAATGCATGTCACACTTTTCCGCATGTGCAACATGCTCCTCCGAAGCTTGGTCTCAATCCTCCAAATCCGCTCCTCTCCCTCTTTGGGAATGACCTCTTGCTCCTTGTACCCCTCCCATATTTCTTCTATCATTTCCCATATTACCTGTTCTCCCTTGCTGGGGTTCCTGATCTTGTCGCTCGTTTGATTTCTTTTTTTTTTTTACAAAAAAGGGGAAGCCCCCTGCGTGTTCAGTGAGAGTTCGGGGCAACACAAAAAATAAACACAGGGTTGTAACTCTCACTATCATAAGACCAAACAATTTATGGTCTAGGTTAATATATTAATTTTCCCAAACAATGAATGTTCTGCTTCTTGAGAAGTCAGAAAAAAATACGAAACTTCCAGAGTGAACAATTAGGGCAAACTACATGTATATATTTAGTCATACATATTGTTTATTAATGTAAACAAAAAAAGGGAAGTTTAAAATGTTTTCATTATACATTGAATTTAAGTAAAGAGTAATGGTTCTGAACAGTGCCATGAAAATGTACACATAAAATATTCAGACAAAAATTTAAACAAAGGGAAAACAAAAGAGTGACCACTTGAATGGTTAATGTTTACAAACAGGATAATTCAAGATATAAATGCAGTAAAGGGTAAAGAAACAAAGGAAAAAAATACTTTCATATTAAAGCAAACAAAATGCACAATTAAAATCAATGTTTGAAATACTGAATCAAACTTTCTTGTGGACAAAGGTACCTATCCTTTGTATGTACTCATGATCAGCATTTGATCATGTTTTGAATAAAGCTGTCGCTCGTTTGTGCATTCATGACTACTGCATAAGTAAGGGGGGTTCTGGGAGTTTCTCTCTACAGGCCTATATCTCGGGTTTGAGTCTCAACCAGAGCCTTTTGCTCACCATCATTTCACAGAAGAGAAATGTCCACTGCATATCTGTCTTTGTCCTACCCAAGGTCAGTCCAGCACCAAAGTGCCAGGCAATTCTATTCTGAACAAGTGTACCAAAAGCAACCCCAGACTCATGTTTTGGCATGTTTAGGCCTCGTCAGTGAGGTGGAGCTGTGCCTCTCTAAGAACAGTGAGCAAGGGTTCCAGGTCTGGAATACCCTAGTAACTTAGGGTGAAAACCCAAAGCTAATTAATATGTATAAGTAAGGGGGGGGTTCTGGGAGTTTCTCTCTACCGGCCTATATCCTGTGTTTTAATCTCAACCAGTGTCTTTAGTGTCTATTTCCAGTGGCTCCCCATGATGCTGTTCATTCTGGTTCTGCTTGGGGTTTATACCAGGGATTTATATAGCATTCAGCAGGTTTTACGGGATCTGTTCCAACTGTGGGTGACCTTGTCAGCAGTGCAGGTGCTGAAGCCTGTTCCAAACTAGTGCTCTCTCTGAATGGATGCATGGCTGACAACAGTGCAGGCATCACAGCCGGTGGTGTGCTTGTGCTGCATCTGGATAATGGAGTGGTGGAGGCTACAACCGTTTTTCCCTTCTGCTCCATCTCCACCCTCTGACTCCACATCTAACTCGTTGTACAGCTTCCCCAGCTCTAGTATGCACTCTCTTCTTCAGCTTTTTACCTTTGTAAGTTGAAAACAAATGTGTGTACACATTCTCAATAATGCCCTTATCGTGCATGCCTTCTAGTGGCCATGATGTGAAACTTTTCCCGTCAGTTCCTTCTGCCCACTCTAGTTTATATTTAATTATCTTATCCCTGTATGTCTGGAGCTCCTTACACATGTATTCAACTGGTGTGTACATTTTGGACAAGGGCAATGTCACAGTAAGGTACTGGCCAATAACTTGACTAACACAATAAAACAAAACACCAATAAACAACAGAAAAGTCTTCTGAGGTCGCATCCTACGACGCATCCCTGAACTACCACAAAAAATTCAATGAACTGCATTTCTGCGCAACAACAATACATTCAAAAAATGTATCCCAATGTGCTCTTCTCACCCAGACACTATGCCTACTCACTGCACTCATACCAAACTGCTCTCACCTCTTATCAAATACCTCCTTTCTCATCTACACTTTATACAAGATAGTCAAAAATTCATATATTAATTTATCAGTCACCAAAGGGACTCCAGCGCTTGATAACTGCTTTTAATTCCTATACTGAAGTTAATTGCTTATGTATTAATCCTTCTAAAACAGTCCCACATAAAAACTAGAAAGGGAAATGTGTGGCATATCAATCAGGCAAAGCTTGAAGTGAAAACCACGATGAAATATTTGGGCTTCCCAATCTTTGATCAACATAAGAAATATCAGTATCGGCACTATATACAACAAAAGAGTGTCCTACAAATTGCACAAATCAGGAAGTTTGACAATAAATTTGGTACATTTTCAATTCAGCCATTACTTTGCTATTACTGTAAGTGTGAAAGTAATTCCTAAAATAGTGTATGCACTGGAAATTTTTCCAGGCGCCAATAATAGCAAAACTTCCAAAATTGGAAGCAACATTGTGGAAAACCATAATGTATTGGCTCCCTAAATCAATACCTATTGGAGCCATTCGCTATGAACTGGGTTTACTATTGTTAGATTACTGGGTTATGTGGCCTAAGTTATCACTATACCGATGATTGATTCATGTTTCCAGAGATAATATGTATATAATTCTGGGGTGTGTGTATAAAAGAGGAGAAATCTGAAAATGAAATATTACTGAAGCTGCAGAAGTTATGTTTGGAGACAGTAGGACATCTGGGTCTGGCTGCTACTGATTTGGTAAGCAATTCGCTTTGTGTTAAGAAACTGTTACAATATGCGGACTGGATGTCCACTATGTACAAACTAGTGTCAACAAAGTTTTTTGCACAACTGGTAACAAATTAGAAACATCTGGGTCAACCTGAACCATATCTAATAAAATTTCCAAACAAGAAGATATACAATGAACGTTTGTGTAACACGAGAAATATTGGAAATCAATTGACAGACTTTAGAATGTGCTTTCTGTGTAGAATTTGCCACCATCCCTCAGAAAAGGAATAGTTGAGACATCTTCTGTTAGATTGTAAGCCTCTATTGGTAGAACGTATTGAGATGTTTGGGAAATTTGTTCAGGATCTTTAATGTGTCGATTTGGATTGATTGGGGTGGGCAATTATACACTGGACAAGGATATCCCTTAAGCTTGAAGTTATGTGCTTCCTGTCACAAGTATGTGGTGTTTTGTCACGTGAAAGGGGTAATGTCCCAATTCGGGAAGAGCAGGGCTCAGAGGGAAGGACTTTGGAACCTTGTGTTCACCAGTAAAAGTTTCTTTATTTGTGACAAGTGAAAAAAAAAAATTCGGGATGTGCCCTATTAAATTCTTAAAGAAGAAGATGGGAATTGGAGTATATTTCACTTCATTGGAGGATTATCCATTGGTTTGTAAAGTATTTGTTGTCTATTAATGTGAAGAAAGTAAGCTTTACCCTCTATTAGTGACTTAGGATCCAAACTGTTTGGTTGGGAATGTTTTGATAGGGGTGCTATGCATATTTTGTTATGTTATTTGTTTTCTTTTTTTTCTCTTCCTTTAAAGAGGGCTACACTGACAATTTGTTTTTAAATAATGTAAATATTTTAGGTCTTATTTTACAATAACTGTAGTTAAAGTTTGTAAAGGTTTGTTCATAAACCAAAGACAAATAACATATTTTTTTTTTTTTAAAAGATAGTCAAGAATGCAAAACTTATATACACAATTTCTTATATTTCCTCCTCTCGTTCCCTTACCTGTCGAATGGAGGAATTCAGTCCTTGCTAATGCGGGACTTCCCACTCTTATTTAAGCTGCCCCGCCGTCCCTACTCTTCGAGGGATATTACACGTCAATATCCACAATTCTCTACTAACGTGACATCATCACTTCCCCTACAGAAGGCATCTATGATGTCTACTTAAAGAAAAACGTAATAATGCACTCCACTCTCATTCGAATACTCACTCTCCTGTCTTCTGTTCATGCGTCAGGTGCACTTGCTCTCTATGTTTGTCTGAGGGCTTAAGTATCCATTTATCCCCTCAAGAAGACCTCCAGAGCTGGGGCGACACCACAGCCTTCCGCAATCAGGCTAGCCAATGGATAATTAAAGTGCTTGCTGGCCTCCTTGTGTTCTGTGTAGTTTTCAGCACCCTTCAGGCAGGTACCACATACCAAGGTAATGCAGCAGGGGGCATCTGGGCCCATGGATAGACCTGTTTAAATGCTTCATAAAGAACTTAATTTCTGATTGGTGTAGCTCCTCTCGTTATCCTGGGGTGGGTTGCTTCAGTCATTGGTGACCAATCGAATTGTGAGGTGTGAAAAGTGTGGTCAAAATAACGAATACTTCACATCCTTTCACATGAAAACTAAAAGGTTGACACTAATTTACCATTTTCACCCTTGTGACTGTTCAACCAGCAGTAAATGTTGTGACTTATTGTTGGAAACATGGATCCCTTCTATGTCTTTTCTCATGATGTGACATCACGTCATGGCTGTGTTTCTTGACCTCTTGTTCTGGGACTAGGTGAATTATTAAATTTTGTATTCACTGGATGGGTGGGTGGGTGTGTGTGTGGTTGAATATCGAAATGCAGGTGTACTTTAAAAAGTGCTAGGAAACTCTACATGTTATATTCCTTCATTACTTGATGTGTCTCTTCGGTACAACCACCTTCATTACCGCTGTATGTGTTAGGCAGAAACCTGTGCAGTTCCCTTGGGGAACACTGCAAAAGATTTAAGACTACAGGTATAGCAGTAAACCCACTTGGTAGCAGTCCGCACCACCCAGATTTACCTGGTAGCTGTGGCTGAGCAGTCAGACTCCCCTCAAGAAGAGTTAGGCAGTATGTAAAGTATACACAATAGGTACCCAAATACAATAGCACAAACAAACACTGACCAGAGCTTGGTTTCAAAAGTATATAGTTATTTATTTTTAAGAACACATAAGTTGAAAACACTCTAGCAAAGTATAGTAAAAAAAACACTTCAAACACAGTTATAATGAAAGCAGTTTCAACCCTCACTCCTATCTAGACAACTCTAAGTTAACACCACATAATTAAAACAGAGGTGAATGCTTAACGTTAGATGACACTATAGTAGGTTCAAGAAAGGGGTAAAAAGAAACAGAAATGGGTTAAACACACCACTCTAAGGTCCAGAACACTTGCAATAGGCTCAGAGAAGCACAAAGTCACAGGTGAGCAAAAGTCACTAGGCAGGGCCCACTCTTAGAGTAGCCGGAGCGAAAATGTGCCCAAGATCACACTGTTATTAGGGATTCAAAGTCTTGCAAAGAGTTAGAAAGAGTTTAGAGTGGCTTAGAAAGTTTAGCCAGGGTGTCCCAGGCACTCCCAGGGTCGAAAGCCGGGGGCTAAATCTACCCCGTACAGTCGGTAGCAAGGGAAGCCAGGCGGAACACGGTACCTTAAGCGGAAAGGATCCTCCAGCGGTGGCAGTTGTTCCAGGCAGTGGCAGCAAGGCTCGACGTCGGTCAGGGGAGAAGAAGTTCTCGCTGAAGAGCAGAAGAAGAAGGTCGTTGCACTGCCCGGGAAGAAACCAGCCGCGGAGTCCTCCGGTTAAAGGGTTGTACCGACTTTCGTGGTTGGGGTAAAAGTGGTGGGGTTCCGGTTGCCGGGGTGCTTGGCACTGGCAAGGCGGCCACGAGATACCTCGAGAAGCGAAAAGAAGGCGAAAACTGGTTGTCCCCACCAGTCAAGGGAAGGAGCCACTCCGTTAAGAGTTCTCCTCGGTCATCGGGAAAAGTGGTGAGACGGTTCAGCAGGGCTCCACCGGGTGGTGTCGTCGAAGCAGGTCGGCTCAGCTCTTCCCTCGTCGGATTCTTGGTCCTGTGGCGACTTCTGAAGTTCCAGTCCCCAAAGCCCTGCTTTTATGCAGCAAACCCCCATTCACCCAGCCTAGCTGTCACTCAAACATGCTAAGTGGTGAGCCGGCCGGCTCACCACTTGGGCCAATCAGGACGGAGTGCGACTTGAGTTACCAAGGTAACTCAGTCCAGGGTGCCTAAATCCCCCTCCACCCCTCCTAAGTACCCCAGACAGAGTGGCACCACTTTGGAGGGCTTCTGTGGAGAAGCCCGCCAAAAGTGGAACAAAGGGCTCCACTTTGGGTCAGAGTTACAGAGGCGAACGCCAACGCCATTTTAGAATCAAGTTTTGGCAAAAAGTCCCAACCGGAGTTATAATAATAAATATATAAACCGGCGGTATGTTTAAGGCTACCGTAAATAAATAATTAAATGTGTTAGCCTAAAACAATGGGAAATCCCATAGGGAAATATTCGCGGTCGAATATAAAAAGTAGTTTCCACTGCCACCAGCCAAAACTCGATCAGGGGGGATGGAGACGTGCCCCCTCGACTAACAGACCCTGGGGCAATCGAATTGCCCCAGCCAGTACGTCCACAATATGATGGTTTGTACTGGTTCTGTTCAGGATCCAAGACTAGCAAAGTCTTTGGTGACTTTACATGCCCTGGGAGACAGTAGTCAGTCCCAGGGTATGGAGTCTATGTTGGGGAGTCCCTAGGACACCCCTGGGTCACGGCACAGAGGGTGCTGTGTAACCCACATCACAAAAGTACATGAGGCCCTATGGAGTAAAAGACCCCATAGCCCATTCAACACAAGGTTTAACCAAGAAAACACACTTCAACATGTCCAAGAGTGAGGGTAAAAGAGTCCCACTCTTGGCAGGAGAAAAAAAGAAACCCCAGAAATCCAGCAAAGCTGCTGGGGGACTCACTAGGTAGGGAAATTCAGCCTAAACAGAGAATTCTCCCTAACACTCGCCCCCCCCAGACTAAGGGACAGGAGGATTTAATCCACTCCTGGATGAACCTCATACCTCTAGTCGATGATATACATCCTAGAGAGTCCATCAGCATTTTGATGGTGACACCCTGACCTGTGCTCAATGGTGAAATCAAACCCTTGCAGGCAGATTGACCATCTCAATAGTTTTGGATTTTCCCCTTTCATTTGCATTAACCATCTCAAGGGTTGGTGGTCAGTCTGAATAACAAAAGTAGAACCATACAAGTATGGCCTAAACTTCTTCAGTGCCCACACAATAGCAAAGCATTCTCTTTCGATAGTTGCCCACCTTGTCTCAGGATCCTTCAGTTTCCTACTGATGAAGAAAATGGGGTGCTCCCTACCCTTCTCATCCAGTTGGCTTAGAACTGCACCTATACCTACATTGGAAGCATCAGTTTGTACAATGAAAGGTTGGTGGTAGTCAGGAGCTCTCAATACTGGAGCTTGGCAAAGAGCTCTCTTCAGTTTTTCAAAGGCCTGATTGCACTCCTCATTCCATTTTACCTTTTTAGGGAATTTGGGAGAGGAGATTACATTCAGTGGAGAAGCTATGGTCCCATAGTTCTCAATGAAATTCCTGTAATATCCAGTGAGGCCTAGAAAAGCTCTCACTTGGGTTTGAGTAGTTGGTGTTGTCCAATTTTGCACAGCTTCAATCTTGCTGGGCAAAGGCCTTATTTCTCCACCTCCTACCTCATGTCCAAGGTAGACCACTTTACTTTGACCAATCTGGCACTTACTGGCTTTGATTGTCAAATGGGCCTGTTCCAGAGCCTGCAACACACGTCCTAGGTGGTTCACATGTTCTTCCCAGGAGTGGCTGAAGACTGCAATGTCATCTAAGTATGCCATGCAGAAATCTTCCATCCCAGCCAGAACCTGGTTCACCATCCTTTGGAATGTGGCAGGTGCATTTTTTAGTCCAAAAGGCATGACCTTAAACTGGTACAAGCCAACTGGGGTTGAAAATGCAGTTTTCTCCTTGGCATGGTCTGTCAGGGCTATTTGCCAATAGCCTGACGTCAGGTCAAATGTGCTGAGGTACTTGGCTGCACCAAGTTTAACCACCAACTCATCTGTCCTGGGCAAAGGGTGGGCATCAGTCTTGGTGACTGCATTTAGAGCTCTATAGTCCACACAGAATCTCAAATCTTTGGATCCTGCCTTTGGTACTAACACAACTGGGCTAGACCATGGACTAGTAGAGGGCTCTATTACCCCGAGATCAAGCATCTTCTTGACCTCTCCTTTGATGTGGGCTCTGATATGTTCTGACATTCTGTATCCTCTGCTTTTGACTGGCAGACAGTCACCAGTGAGTATCTCATGCTGGCCCCAAGGGGTCAAGCCTGGTGACAGTGAGAACAGGGAGGCAAACTGATTTAACATAGATTTGCACTCCTCTTGTTGCTCAGGTGTCAGGTCTGAAGAGAGGTTGACTCCTTCAACTTTTTCATCTAAAGGCACACCTCTGAGAAGATCAGGGAGAGATTCACTCTCTTCTTCCTCTGCAGCTGAAGCTAGAAGCAAGGCTCCTACATCAGGTCGGGAGATGTATGCTTTTAGTCGGTTGGTGTGGAAGACTCTAGGAGCTTCCCTGGGTCTGCCCAGATCCACCAGATAGTTGACCTCTCCAAGTTTTCCCACAACCTTGAAGGGTCCCATCCATTTGTCTTGCAAGGCCCTCTGCCTTGTTGGGAGCATAACTAGAACTAGCTGGTCCTGAGTAAACTCAACCATGTTAGCCTTCTGGTCGTGCCAATGTTTGACCAGGGCTTGACCAGCTTTCAAGTTGTCACTTGCTTCTGCCATCATGTGTGACATTCTCCTCCGGAGACCTATCACATAGTCAGTCACTCTGACTGGCTTGAGAGGAGGAGCACCTTCCAATCCCTCCTTAATCAGGGCCAATGGACCTCTGACTGGATGGCCATAGAGAAGCTCAAAGGGAGAATAACCTACTCCCTCCTGAGGGACTTCTCTATAAGCAAAGAGAAGGCATGGCAGTAGAAGGTCCCACTTTTTCTTAAGGGGTTCTTCTAAAGCACCTATCATGCTCTTCATGGTTCTGTTAAACCTTTCAACCAACCCGTTTGTCTGAGGGTGGTATGCGGTTGAGAACTTGTAGGTAACTCCACAGGTTTTCCACATGGCTTTCATGTAATGGGACATAAAGTTTGACCCCCTGTCAGAGATTACCTCCTTAGGAAACCCAACCCTGGTAAAAATACCAAGGAGGGCCTTAGCCACAGCCGGAGCTGTAACAGTCCTCATAGGAATTGCCTCAGGGTACCTAGTAGCATGGTCTACTACAACAAGTATAAACCTGTTGCCTGAGGAGGTTGGAGGATCAAGGGGACCAACAATGTCAATCCCTACCCTCTCAAATGGGACTCCCACAACTGGGAGAGGCACTAAAGGTGCCACATTCTTGGAACCAACCTTACCAGAAGTCTGGCAGGTATGGCAGCTCTTACAATATCTATCTACTTCAGCCCCCATCTTTGGCCAATAAAAGTAGAGTGAGAGCCTTTCCTTGGTCTTCTTGAAACTCAAGTGACCAGCCAAAGGTATCTCATGGGCTAGTTGTAAGAACTGTTGTCTGTTCTCTTGTGGGACTACAAGGCGTTTGTAGTCCCCAGGTTCAGACTCAGTGGGTTCACTGTAGAAGAGGCCATCTTCCCAGTGCAACCTATACTTCCCAGGCTCTTGCCCATCAGCTTGAGAAGCGGCCTGGTGGCGGAGACCTTCCAGAGTTGGACATTCTCTTTGCCCTTTTCGAAAAGCTGCCCTGCTAGGCCCACCTTCTGCCAGTAAAGACTGCAGCTCAGGATGGTCCTCAGGGTCCAAATCTCCAATAAGGTTGGGGCCTCCTTCTAGCTCTTCCTCAGAGTCTAGCTCAACCACACAGGGTTGTACCTCCCTCTCAGCCTCAGCTGGAGGTGGAGTTACAGGTGTAACTTTGGACAACCTAGGGGAAGTCCTTGTTGGAAGCACTGGAGTGCTTGCTGCTGGCTTTTTCCTAGGAGTCTTGGGTTGCCCCTTTGCTCCTGATCTGGTAGTTACTGCAGTAAGTTGCTCCAGTGGGAGAGGAGTGATTTCTGTCATCATCTCCTGAGATAACCCTCTCAGGGTTTTCTCTCTTGCAGGTTTTGTGAGTTCCTGTAACCTTTTGCTAGGAGGTCTGGGGGTATGAGATACAACTCCAAGAGCTTTGAGGTCATTACCCAACAGAACCCTACCTGGCACTTCACATTGTACACTGACAGGTATTTTTACAGCCATATCATTACATTGGATGAGAACTGGTAACTGGGGACACATCTGCACAGGCCCACCAGCTAACTTGGTGAGGCATTTGGGTGCCTTAGCAACATCCTCTGCCTTGAAAAATGATTCATCCACCACAGTTATGCTGGCTCCAGTGTCCCTAATGGCAGGAGTCTCCTGACCATTCACCTGGACACTGTCCTTATAATACTCTTTAGTATTATCTGGGGTAGAGTTATAGACATCTAAATTCTGTTGTTCCCACAACCCCAGAGAGACTAAAGAAACACTAGCTGAGACTCCAGTGGGTTCATCAGCTAGTAATAGAAAGTTTCCACTTGCCATATGTACTTCCTCTTCTGGAGCGAAGGCTAAGGAGGCAAGCTGGACCCCTGAAGGTTTGCCCTTACATCTGGGATCTCCTTTCACATGGTCAGTAGCCTTACAAACAAAGCATGAGCCAAAGGCTCGCTGGAATGGAGGCTTGTTCTGACCTCCTTCTGGTCTGGGACCAGAAGGTACACTAGCCTGATTTGGTTTCCCTTGTGGCTTACCCTTATAGTTTTGTTTGGGGCCCTCTTTGGAATTTGTAGTATTAGAATTCTCTTTGGAGTCCTTTTTAGACTGTTTCTCCCCATCCTTCTTCTGAGTTACCCCAGAATCCTTGTGAGTGGCCCTGTTGGCAACCCACAAGTCAGCAGCCTTAGCTAGTTTCCGGGAATCCAATTCCCTGGAATCAGCCAAGTGTTGTCTGAGCTCAGGAGAGCAGGCATCATAAATAGTCTCCAACATAAACAAATTCTTCATACCTTCATAAGTGTTCACCTTGTAACCCTTAATCCATCCCTCTAAGTTTTTCAAACATTCACTCACCCAGGTAGCCCAAGGGGTACCATCATGCTTTTTGAGGTTCCTAAACCTCTTAAGATACTGGGAAGGGGTCTTCCCAAACCTAGCTATCAAAGCTAGTTTCACACATTCATAGTCCTTCCTATCCTCCTCCCCCATCTCCATTACCACATCAGTTGCAACAGGGGGAAGCCTAGAGAACAACCAGGTGAGTAAGTCATTTCATGTGATGTTCTGGAGCCCATGATTATATTCAAACAGAGACAACCAATCCAACACATCCAACTTAGGCTCATACATACCAATCAATTCTTTAGGCATCCGGGGTCTTTTAGGACTGGAACTTCTAGAGGAGCCAGAGAGAGAAACATTCTCAACAGATAATTTCTTCATTTCTAAGTCATACTTGAGCTCCATTTCCCTTAGCCTTAGTTCTTTGTCAGTTTGAGCATTAAGTTTCTTATACTCCAATTCTAGCTTCATTTTCTCCAGTTCAAAGTACTGAGGACTAAATGTGGGACCTGGTAAAGGTCCAGTAGGTACAGCAGGTAGAGCAGGCAGAGGCCTAGGGGGGACAGTTACAACAGCCTCACCCTCCTCTTCTGACTCTTCCTCAGAATCATCAACATTTTGCTCCATGTTAACTTCAATACTGTCATCTACAATTGCTGGAGTGGTAGGTTCCTCTGAACCATCACCCAGACTTTGGTTAGCCAACAATCTTTCAATCAGCTCCATTTTCTTGCCCTTAGTCAGGAGATCCTTATGTTTACAGAGCACTCTTAAACAATCAGCAGTTTTGGCTGCAAGGGACTCTTGACTATAGCTTTCCATAACTGACATGTTAGAGGATTACTTTTACAGTGCTAAGCTTTGTGGTTAGTTGCACTAAGGTATCTAGAGTACAATAAAATGTATACTCAATACAAATCCCACCGCTGTACACCAGTGTTAGGCAGAAACCTGTGCAGTTCCCTTGGGGAACACTGCAAAAGATTTAAGACTACAGGTATAGCAGTAAACCCACTTGGTAGCAGTCCGCACCACCCAGATTTACCTGGTAGCTGTGGCTGAGCAGTCAGACTCCCCTCAAGAAGAGTTAGGCAGTATGTAAAGTATACACAATAGGTACCCAAATACAATAGCACAAACAAACACTGACCAGAGCTTGGTTTCAAAAGTATATAGTTATTTATTTTTAAGAACACATAAGTTGAAAACACTCTAGCAAAGTATAGTAAAAAAAACACTTCAAACACAGTTATAATGAAAGCAGTTTCAACCCTCACTCCTATCTAGACAACTCTAAGTTAACACCACATAATTAAAACAGAGGTGAGCGCTTAACGTTAGATGACACTCTAGTAGGTTCAAGAAAGGGGTAAAAAGAAACAGAAATGGGTTAAACACACCACTCTAAGGTCCAGAACACTTGCAATAGGCTCAGAGAAGCACAAAGTCACAGGTGAGCAAAAGTCACTAGGCAGGGCCCACTCTTAGAGTAGCCGGAGCGAAAATGTGCCCAAGATCACACTGTTATTAGGGATTCAAAGTCTTGCAAAGAGTTAGAAAGAGTTTAGAGTGGCTTAGAAAGTTTAGCCAGGTGTCCCAGGCACTCCCAGGGTCGAAAGCCGGGGGCTAAATCTACCCTGTACAGTCGGTAGCAAGGGAAGCCAGGCGGAACAAGGTACCTTAAGCGGAAAGGATCCTCCAGCGGTGGCAGTTGTTCCAGGCAGTGGCAGCAAGGCTCGACGTCGGTCAGGGGAGAAGAAGTTCTCGCTGAAGAGCAGAAGAAGAAGGTCGTTGCACTGCCCGGGAAGAAACCAGCCGCGGAGTCCTCCGGTTAAAGGGTTGTACCGACTTTCGTGGTTGGGGTAAAAGTGGTGGGGTTCCGGTTGCCGGGGTGCTTGGCACTGGCAAGGCGGCCACGAGATACCTCGAGAAGCGAAAAGAAGGCGAAAACTGGTTGTCCCCACCAGTCAAGGGAAGGAGCCACTCCGTTAAGAGTTCTCCTCGGTCGTCGGGAAAAGTGGTGAGACGGTTCAGCAGGGCTCCACCGGGTGGTGTCGTCGAAGCAGGTCGGCTCAGCTCTTCCCTCGTCGGATTCTTGGTCCTGTGGCGACTTCTGAAGTTCCAGTCCCCAAAGCCCTGCTTTTATGCAGCAAACCCCCATTCACCCAGCCTAGCTGTCACTCAAACATGCTAAGTGGTGAGCCGGCCGGCTCACCACTTGGGCCAATCAGGACGGAGTGCGACTTGAGTTACCAAGGTAACTCAGTCCAGGGTGCCTAAATCCCCCTCCACCCCTCCTAAGTACCCCAGACAGAGTGGCACCACTTTGGAGGGCTTCTGTGGAGAAGCCCGCCAAAAGTGGAACAAAGGGCTCCACTTTGGGTCAGAGTTACAGAGGCGAACGCCAACGCCATTTTAGAATCAAGTTTTGGCAAAAAGTCCCAACCGGAGTTATAATAATAAATATATAAACCGGCGGTATGTTTAAGGCTACCGTAAATAAATAATTAAATGTGTTAGCCTAAAACAATGGGAAATCCCATAGGGAAATATTCGCGGTCGAATATAAAAAGTAGTTTCCACTGCCACCAGCCAAAACTCGATCAGGGGGGACGGAGACGTGCCCCCTCGACTAACAGACCCTGGGGCAATCGAATTGCCCCAGCCAGTACGTCCACAATATGATGGTTTGTACTGGTTCTGTTCAGGATCCAAGACTAGCAAAGTCTTTGGTGACTTTACATGCCCTGGGAGACAGTAGTCAGTCCCAGGGTATGGAGTCTATGTTGGGGAGTCCCTAGGACACCCCTGGGTCACGGCACAGAGGGTGCTGTGTAACCCACATCACAAAAGTACATGAGGCCCTATGGAGTAAAAGACCCCATAGCCCATTCAACACAAGGTTTAACCAAGAAAACACACTTCAACATGTCCAAGAGTGAGGGTAAAAGAGTCCCACTCTTGGCAGGAGAAAAAAAGAAACCCCAGAAATCCAGCAAAGCTGCTGGGGGACTCACTAGGTAGGGAAATTCAGCCTAAACAGAGAATTCTCCCTAACAGTATGTTTTTGGTAAGAAGTGCTTATGTCACCTAGTTCTTTTGCTTGAAACCTAAGTGAATATCTTCCTATGGGGGCAGTGTGGGTCTGCTGTCTGACTGACTTTGTCTTGTGTACGCCTCTGGACATTGCCCCACTCCAACCAAACTATGGCCTTGCATTTATTTGTTTCTAGGAACATGAGCAGGAACATCATTGACTTTATGTTTCATTTGTTAGATGTGTGGGACCTTGCTGCACTTTATTGTTTGTAACCAATCCCTGCCTGCACAGATTTAACTGCTTCCCCTCATGGGGTCTGTTCATAGTTGCTACATATTGATTGAATCATGTTTTCTCATTCTGTGCCTGGGAAAGAATTTCACCTCATAATCCTGACCAATTGCAGTGCGACTTTACACCATGTTCAAGGCTGCTAGAGTTGTCTGTGTGTTTCTCGTGTATGAGCTGAATCCGAATACATTTTACTGTGTGGAATAATCCATGAGATTTTGCGGCCTACTAAAACCTAAATGGAATATGAACTACCTCGATTTTGAGGCCTACTTTATGTGTACACACTTAAAAGATATTAGTTATGCTCATGTTGTGTTCTGTACCTGATACCACCTGCTATAGCTAATACATTCTTATTCTATTGCCTAAAAGGCTCTCTATCTTTTGGGGCATACTCTCCTACACATGTGTGTGTCTGTGGTGTATTGATTCTTAATGTGTGCTTACTGGCTAGATGTGTATGTCTTTTTTCTACAAGTGTATGTGTATTTGTTTTCCTGTCTACTGTTTACCTCACATCAAAGGGATATGTTGGAAAAGTCAAACCTAGTGTCTATAGGCCTCCGGCTTTCGATGTGGCTTTAGACTCGTGTTTCATGGGTTTTCTTAGTTTGTATTTCCTCTCACGTGTGGGACGTTGGGCGTTCATCCCAACAGTCCAGGAATGCCAACAAACAGGTTATTCTCTTGTCTATAATGTGGAAAAAATTATCAATAATTTCATTGATGGTGGACTTGGTTCTACATATTTTTCAAAAGATGGACCAGTAGTCTTGAACATGATTGATATTAGTGTGCTTTTCAGGAAGGTAAATGTTGACTAGTTTCCTTATTACTATCCTTATGAATGGTAAGTGGATGACGTTGTGTGGTAGTTGGATAGATCATCCAACTTGGGGTACTTAGGAAAGGGCAACACAGTTTTCAGTGCATCCAGAAAACTGAATTGCTTGAGAGAGGCATTAATGATACAGAGGATCAAGGTGAGTGATTCCTTCATGCTGTGTTTACGATGAATTCATGGAAGATGTATGCCTTATTGGTAGATGGTGGCAATAAGTTCTGTGAGAATCATAAATAGGTCTTACAGTTTTAATGTCCTTATGGTATTGCAGCTTTAGTGGGATGGGTTCATGTTATTGTTTGTCTTTGTCTTGAGCGGATGACGTTGTCAGTTTGCATCCAGAAAGGATGTTGCAGGTGTTACGATTTTGGGTGGCCTAAATTATCAGACATTCTGGAAGTTTGCTGATGCAGTGGATCATGCTTTGGAAGAGGCATTCTGCTAAAATGACTCAATGGCGTGTAAGGATATATAAGATTATCCTTTATTATCCCTTTCAATCTTGCCAGGACTTTGATCTGATCATGTGACATTTACAATACAAGGGAAGAGGACACTTGTAGAGAATGTATTTTCTTTGTTGAAGGGAAATTCATATATGTTTAATTATGTTGGTAATAGCTCAAAATAACTCTTACTGAGAGCAATGACAGTGACAGTGGATGTATGTTTTTTTCCTTACTAATGATCTGTCTGTACTATAATTGATGTAATTGGAATTGTCTGCATTTAGCTCAGCAGCTCCTTCAATATACCAACAGATGAGATTTTATGTGTAATCCATTTCCCCTCTTATGTCCGAATGAGAGACAGTGAAAGACCAATGATCCCTAAACGAGCTGAGTGCACTGTGGTAATGGACATTCATAGAAAACCAATCTGATTTACAGTAGTGCTGAGCCATGGAAGCGACCCAATTATTTTTTTAGGAACCCAGAATGCCTCCTTCACTTTGATCTATACTCTTTGTAGCCTTCAATAGCAGACAGTCCAGGACCCAGGTGAGTGAGTTTGAGATGCAGAGTGTTCATCCTGCATCATAAACAACATGATCAATGTATTGGTGATTCTGCAGGAAGGCATATTGGTAGCTAGGTGCCGCATTGTAACAGAAATTGAGTTTGTTTGACTTACAGCAAATGCCAGTGGATTGTTCTATTCATATTCATTATTCATTTAATGTGCATAAATCATATACATTCTACCCCCTCTACATCTCACCATTTGGTGTGTCCAACATGTCTTTGTTTTTTACACTCTATTCTTTTATATAGCAAATTGTATAGGCTGGTATTTTGTGTTGGATGTCTAATCAGCGTTGTTTGTGATGAGAGTCCTTAAAGGACAATGGGTCTCATTAGGAGTTTGGAGGTAGTCATGCCGTTCTTAGAGGCGTGGCTACCCCCAAACCGGTTACCGAGTCCCAAAAATAGGGAATTACCGGGCCATGCCAACTTTAGCGGGCCCGGTAATTCCCGCTCTCGGGACCCGGACCTGGTACATCCCCATTCCCATTTGAGCCCCCATAGGACTCAATGGGAATGGGGAGGATGCTAACGTTAATGATGGGCCCGTTGTTAGCATCCTGGTCTGCTAGCGGGTCCCGCTCTGCACGTCTGGTCTGGCCAGGTGTCCAGAGCGGGACCCGCTGCAGACCTCGTAATGTGGCAGCCCGGAATGAACAGTGACGGTCCCTTACCGGCACCGTTCATTCTGCGGCCGCCTTCCTCGTAATGAGGCCAAATGTTTCTTATAAATGTGCACTAGTAATACTAAAGAACAAACTGTATGGCATAACAAAAGAAAGAGTATTTGTTCTCTGAGTTTTTTCAGCATTTGCTTTTTAGCACAGGTGCACAGAACTATTTCACAATTTTACTGATAAACAACCCCATTTTACAAATAAGGCACTAGCATGCACAACTAACAAGTAAACAGGTCAGTGGGCAAAGGTTCTAACAGACACAAACATTGGTAAAGTTGATACATCTTACATCTTTTAACATCAGGCGTAATTGGCAGACAAACCCTTGCCATGTTTAAAATATAGGACTCACAAATAGTAGCATCAACACAGTTAAAATTAAAAAGTGCTTCAGAAATATGTCTGTCTACACTGTTGTGGTGTTACGAACCTTGATATCTGTTTCGCCTCATTACTTTAAGCCATCAGGCATAATGTGCCTCAGCATGCATTGTCAGCCCATGGACTCACATCACATCTGCTTCATTTCGAAGGGCTGTGTTTCTAATGGTGGAAGATTGCCATACTGCACGGAAATTAATCATGTTACAGACATCCTCTTGTATTTGTTTGTAACAAATCTGATAAAGCTTAAGAGCATGTCATTGGTGAAATCAATGGCAAAATAGTTGTATTGCATTATTTTATTCAATGAGTGATATTATGCTATGGAAATGTTGTACACACAGTGGCCCTGTAATAACACAACAAAAAACATGTGTAAGCAATGTCATACTTATATTTAATATTCATAGGGAATACGATTCATAGCAACAACCTAAAGAAAACAAAGGCACTGGAAATAACAATGCATGCTATTCAGATGATAAGCTCACGCAGATGCAGACTCCTAAGATTCCACATGCCTTCTTATATGTCTGCTCTCAAATCAGTAAGACATTTTTTGTTAGGTCTTGATAGGAGGGAGTGTTCTGGTCAAAATCGAAAGCCAAAATTCATTAAAATACACATTTACTTCAACCCTACAGGAGTACAAGGATGAGTACAGGCTGAACCACCTACGGATCTCTCACACTTCTGCAAAACAAGAGCATACCCAAACATAATGGTAAAACAGGCACAGTGCAGAGCTATATATCCTTCGCCTTTTGTGGTAACCTGGGCTGAGAGAAAGCAATACTCTCAGTAGGGCTGTAAATGTGATCCAATAGCAACCCAAACCAAAAAGAACAGCAGTCCAAAATAATGGGAATGTCCAATCAATGTTCTATAAAAATATATATACTTTAATTAAACACACAATCTGCAATAATAACTATATTTTATTTATTTATTGTGCATATTTAAGGCGCTTAAACATCAAGCAAATTGTGTTTCAAAGCGCCCACTGGGCAAAGGGGATTGCACATGGGATCAAAAGGCAAATATAATGGCAAAGAAGAGAAAGAAAAGAGGCGGTCCTACTAGGCCTTGTGAGCATTCAAATCGTGCAAGTGCATATATAGTGCAAGTATAGAAAATGACTACACACAACACACCCCTGTGCAGAGAACACAGACTATTCAAATATAGAAAGATGCAGCACTCTGAGTAGTGAACCAGGGGTGTAAGGCAATTAAAAACCACAATGTTCCCAAAAAGGATAGGGTTTCAAGGTGACCAAACCAGTATCCAGGGACAAAACAATGATCTTAATGTCCTTTTCATTACTGAAACATTGTTTACACTCTTCTCCCCTAGATCTTTGATGTCCTCCTACCAAACGGCTACAGTTTGCAAAATACCAACAACACAGGAAAAACTATCCCTGTCCCTTTATGGTAATCCCAACCCCCACACACAGTTCCTTTGAATCCCTGGCATGCTGGTTCTCCATATTAAACAATGATTATGTTACATTCCACCTTATTTACATGGGAGTGGTTACTTCATTATGATATATGATATGATAAGGCATTTTTAACGCGCCTATACACAAGTGTTTCATTGATGACCTTTCTGACTTACTCACCTCAGGAACAATATCCTACTCTAATAATATTCCCCTTGGATATTTCAACATCCCTGAGTCCCAAGCAGAAAAACACCTTTGTGACTCCCTATTCTCCGTGACCGACTCAATGAAACTTAAATAGATCATACTCTCCCCGTAAATGGCAAAGGTCACCTGCTAGACCTAGTCATCACCTTTTCCTCAATCAGCTCATGTCCAAACCTCCTCACCCCGACTGGACCAACCATGCCTCAATCCCCTTCTCATATCACACACAAGGCTACCCCACAAATCACTGATCTTTTAACAATTTCCTGCTAGGCAAACTAGAGGCATTGTTCACAGCGTCCCCACAACAGGGAATACCTCAGTGCTTTAGGATACATTTAACCACCTAACCAATGAACTATTGGATGCCCATGCACCTCTAAAGTTGAGTCACACCAAAATCAAGGCATCTGCACCCTGGTACACATCCAAGCTTGCCATAAACAAATGCTTTATCAGATCTCTTGAAAAGCAGTGGTGCAAGGTCTGCAGTCAGGAGGATCTCTCATCCCTCATTACCCTGCATACCTAACACAGCCACATGATCTCTAAGGCTAAGTTGTCTTACTACACTTCTGAAATTGAGGCAGCCTCTAATAGGAGCAAAGTCTTATTCACAGTAGTCAAGCACTGCTTCAACCCCACACCTGTACCTTAGGTGCCAACTTTAAAAGAAAAATGTGACTGAATACACACCTTCAGTAACAAAATTGATAACATCAGATGTCAGATAAACAGTAAATACATGGCATGGAACAGCAGTGGGTGCTAGACGATTGCATAAATCTACAGTAAATACATGGCATGGAACAGCAGTGGGTGTTAGGCTATTGCATAAAGCAACAGTAAATACTGGGCATGGAACAGCACAATGAGCCAGTCTATGGCATGAGAATGCACTGGGTATAAGGCTGACAAGGTGATCCACATTTGGAAAGGTATTATTGCAGTGACATTGGGTACCTTGTTAAGAAAAGAGGTCGTAGTTTTCCCGGTGTGTGAGATGACGTAGAGAAGTAGTAACGTTAGTGAGGGAGGTGGCAGTAGAGGCTGACGTAATTCCCAATGGTGCAGGAGGTGCGTTGCCAGCTGCAAGGCCCCGGGATACACTTTCGAGAGAGGCGGGTGCAATCAGGTAATGTTTGTTACCAGCGTGGCTGGCTGGCGAAGTTAGTCATTGGCTCATGTTGGTAGATTCCAGGTAGTGGCGTTGTGGGCATTTGCTGGCCAGGTACTTGGTGCTGTGCATTTGGTGCAACAGTGGGTGAGCACTACAAACATTGCGCATTCTTTGACATAAATTGGTGTTATGCTCACGTAGCAAAAGTGTACGCATGGGGAGGACTTGGATGCTCGTAAGGCAAATGCAACATGTGTATCCGTGGCCTGATGCATCATGTCAAGGCAGAGTAGTCAGGCGCTGCAGAGATAGGCCCATTTTAAGGGCAGGATGCGCCAGAACGAAAGGAAGCATGGATAGAGCCACTGGGGGTTGACCTTGCATTTCATATTGGTCGCTCTGCTCATGAGCTTGTTGAGGCAGGTAAGGTGGGAAGAAGGGTGTCGGGGCTGGTGGAGGGATATCGCTTGCCTCACAGATACTAATGGAGTGGGGTCTGCACAGCATTACATATATATGTTTGTTTCCCGGGGTGATAACGGATTTCAAATTAGTGAGTGGAACTTTGTTGGGCCTTTACGAAATTGAATATAGGAAGACAAAAGACAAAAGGCACAAAAGGAACATCCCAATTATTTTGTCTTTCGTCTATGGGGATACTAATTAAGCACACTATCAAACAATGAAACAACACAAAGATAAATTGGGGACACCAATTGGATAATACTCCTACCACAAAATAGTGTAGACATGTCTTATATTCCATGCAGTCTGCCAGCCTCCCGATCAAGGATCTCAAGGCCAAGGCCGTCTCCTAGTCAGACAACAACAGTCTAAAGAAGACTTTAGTATGGTTAGACAGATGAAAATGCTCTCACCCAATGACTTCAAGACAATCTATATTTTTTTTTCTCTGAAAACACATTGCCAGAAGTACTTGTTGAGATGCAAGATCAATGCCCAAACATGAAAGTACAAGCTAAGGAAATCTTTCTAGCACCAGACATGATCTACACAGAACACCAGCCACTCAGCCATTTTGCATGACATTTAGGCAATACCTGAAGCTGAGAAAGAGATAGATGAATTTCTGAGAGCAGCCAATGAAGAAATACAGAATAGGACATTAAATCATTTAACACATTGAGAGTACACAGCATGTTGAGTAATGTAGGAGGGGACCAGTATACAACAGTACATTAGAAATAGTTTAAACTCCTACGTAAAGGAAGGAGAGTCATGGCATTTCCTATAGTTGAAAGGATGCCCATATAAGTATTATAGAAGATGTTCATAGTAAATATCAAGGAACATATAGACATTCACATTGGAAAGCTAGCATGACGCAGCTGGAGTTTGTGCCATCCTAAAATAAAATGCATTTCGACAAGCAGATTGTTTACATTAGTTAGAAAACTAGGCTGCAGAGAACCATTGATATTTCTAGTGATAAGGTACACTTCATTCCACTTTTGTCTCAGATGCTGCAAGAAAAAAGTCAGAACACTGGAGGGAAGATGTAAAAAGCTGCACATAGATTGGCAAGCAACAAAGGGTGCAGCAGGTTCCCACGCCCTAAATGAGTGAAACATATAACAATGTTCTTACACATCACTTAAAACTAGCAAGATGAAGGCCACATTTTGCTGAGAATGAGGTAGTAAGCTGAGAGGTGTGCCAGTCGAAGTTAATCAGGCAGAAGAAACACACTGCTCTTCTGTTGGAAAATGGGCACTAGACTAAAGCTGCAAGTACCAAACAACAATGGTACTTTGTCAATAGAGGCAAAAGGATACCTGTGCAAATACAGGGAATGAAGTATAGTATCATGGAAGGGTGGGTGAAGTTAGTGACAACCAACTATATCTATACATAAAAAGGACACACACAGACACATATCCACATGAAGATGCCAAGAAATAAGCCTCATGAAGTCATGCAGTCCCATCATGGGAAAGGAAGGAAATGTATTAATAGGTGAACATGTTTCCGAAGAGAAGTCACAATATTGTTATGGTATTTTACGTTAAATTAATTTGTTGTGCAAATGTTCACCAATAGGCATCATGGCGCGAGGAGAACTGTAATTGATCTTTAGTATGACTCAAGCCCGCCAGGAGACAATTCCATAGATTACTAGCAGCCACTGAGAAAGTCCACCCTTCAACCCTACAGAGACGAAATTTGGGAACCCCAACCAGACAATCATTGCTGGTGTGGAGAGCCCTGCCTGGAATACAGGGTTGAAACTTCTCCTGTAGAAATTCCACACCCATGTGTTAGTAGGCCGGTGAACCAGACACAAACATTTAAAGACTATCCTTTTTGCTACTTGAAGCCAATGAAGGGATCGCAGAAACGGACTAATGTGGGACCTATAAGGGGTAACAGTAGCCACCTGAGTGGCAAGATTCTGCAATAGTTGAAGCCAATGAATCAGGCCGGTGGGCTGGGCCAAATACAAAGCTTTGCAGCAGTCTAAACGGCTGGTGACAAATGAGGCAACTACTGCCGGATTCAAGTGAACAGGTAGAAAAGGTAAGAATCTGTTAAGCACCTTCAGTGGGAAGTGGCATGTTATACAACCTGCACTCACATGAGGAGCCATAGAAAGAAAGGATGAGAGATCGACACGAAGATTCTTCACTAACATCACTGGAATAGGAAAATCACCCAGTACAGCCGGCCAGGAGACCAATAACCTAAATCACAAGAGGCACCCACCACCAGGACCTCCGTCTTGTACCCGTTGAGTTTGGGCACATTGTTGCTCATCCAGCCCTTCACGACCCCCAGGCGCTCACGCAAAATGGGACAACACCTCTTCCTGATCAAGATCTAAACAGACCGAGATCTGAGTCTCATCCACGTAAGAGTAACACCTGAAGCCATGGGAGCGAATTAGACCAACCAAGGGCTCAACATAGATGTTAAACAACATCAGCAGCAAGGTTGAGCCTTGAGGAACACCACAGGATAGCATGTAAGAAGAGGAAAGAAAGGGAGGTAAAGATGGTGATAGGCCCCTGCCATTCAAAAAGGAGGTAAACGAAGCCAGGACAGGAACCGAGAGGCCATCTGAGGCCAAGCGGGACAGTAGTATGGAGTATTGAAGGCAGCTGACAGATCGAGTAATATCAGGGTTCCCACTGCCCCACGTTCAACCAGCCTGGCCAGATCATCAACAAAGGATACTAGGACATTCTAGTTGCCTCTACCGGGACTCAACCCATAATGAAAGGGGTCAAGCAGAGAGGACGATTCTTGAAAAAAAGAAAGAAGTGGAGATACCAAAGATTCTAAATGTTTAATAAAGAAAGAAAGCAGAGAGATAGGACAGAGACATCCAATGACAGCTTTTTTTGGTTGAGGAACCACAATAGCATGAAAGGGGTCAAGCAGAGAGGATGATTCTAGACAAAAAGAAAGAAGTGCAGATACCAAAGATTCTAAACATTTCATAAAGAAAGAAAGCAGAGAGATAGGACAGAGACATCCAATAAGAACCTTTTTTGGGCGAGGAACCACAATAGCTTGCTTAAGCTCTCCCGGGATACATCCCGATTGACAAGATAGATTGACAGCTTGCGTGAGCCAAGAAATCATACCAGGCATGATATCCTTCAGGACACCAAGTGGAACAGGATCAGAAGGTGCCGCAGATTTTAGCTGACATATGACCATGGACACAACCTCATTGGAAAACACAGGAAAGGTTGACCAATTAGAAACTGCCTCTTGCCCCAGATTTTCCAAGATCGAAGTGGTGGTAGTCTGACTCAATTGAATATGATGGCATATATCTTCAATCTTGGAATGAAAAATGTCTGCCAGAGCATTTCAGAGTGACTGAGAAGGGGCTGCTACCGGCATGAATTGCACAGTGGACGAGAAAGGTTTGACTATCTGAAATAACTCTCTAGAGCGGTTAAGAGCAGCTTCAACCTTTAGTGTAAAGAAAGTATATCATAAGTTGCTTTTTCAGCAGAGCTATACGCTGAATGCCACTTGCGTTCAGCTTGCCATAATTTCAGAAGAGCTACCCTGAGTTCCTCAGAGAACCATAGCTGAGAGGGATGTTTGCGCAGGTGAGTATGTTTAAGTGGTGCGACCAAATTGGTGACACCATCTGTGCTAAATCCACCCCCCGCCCGTTTTGCCTCGATACAGCTGCTTGACATGGCACTTTAGCAGGGGAGGCAATGGACACTAAAACAGGAATTCAATAATGGTCAGACCAGAGGACCTGCCTCACTGGTAAGAATGAAATTCTAGGATCAACTGATATTAACTGTCATTTGTACAGTCACAAAGCTGAGAAAGGTCAGATGGTGCCAACATTTGGGTCTCACGAGAAAGTGATGAAGTCGTTATTTTTGTTGCCCCTCTGTCTACACCTCACAAACTGATTGGTCAATTAAGAGGGAAGAAACCCACCAACAAACTCTCAAGGTGGGAGAGTCTATGGGAAACTGATTTGTATCTTGCAAATTGTTTAAATTTACACTATCCAATTAGTAATGGAGAAGATGGATAACCTGAGGGTTAGATCATTAGATTGTTCACAAGGAATAGTATTGGCCAATAGAGCTAGGTATTGTATAGACTTCTGTAAGGTATAGAAATTGTTGTCCAATCAGCTGAATAATAATTTACATGCATCCTGTAACATTTCTCCTTCCACTTTGCTTTGGAGCACCTCACCCGGAGGGCCTTCGTGGTGGAGAGGTCCATTTATCGTTTTTGTGTAATCTGGGCCTTCCAACATGGCCGCCAGGTCTGTGGCTACCAACTGAGTCTTTCGACAGCCTCCCAGAAGCATCCTGGTTAGAGAAGAGAAATTTGAAGTCCGGAATGGCCCGGGAGCCTGCAGGCGAGTGCCGGCCCCCACCAAAGGGCCTCAACCTAAGGGCAATGTACCAGCCTGTCTTTCCCTGTCCAGGCCTGAGATGACTATGTGGGCCCCCCTATCTCATCCTTAGATCTGGCCAATATTGTCACTCCACGTCACATCGATGCTCCGATTGTTACCAAAACCCATTTCATTGCCCCACAAGGTAAGAGAGTCATTGGGCCTCATTACACGGATGGCGGAGAACCATGGCACTATTAGCGCCATGGTTCATGCCGGTAAAATACCGGCACCGCCTTGGCGGAAAGGGGAATTAAAGCCCCATTCCAAGGTTGGCGGGGCGGTAATTCCCCCTTCCACCATTGCCCTTCCCAATTCCCTTTTTTGGCCCATAGGGCTCAATGGGAATGGGGAAGGCGCTAATTACGGTACCGCAAATTGCGGTACCGTAATTAGCTCCCTGGGTCCCTTTGCGGGTTGGTTTTTAACGCCTGCAAAAAGCAGGCGTTAAATCCCCCAACCCGCAAAGAGACCTCGTAGTAAGGCGGTAAGGATTTACCGGTACCGGTATTTTACCGGTACCGGTAAATCCTTACCGCCATCCGTGTAATGAGGCCCATTGTGTGCTTAAACACCTAGTCCTCCTCCCGGCCTGCACAGCTGCTCTAACGCTTGCCCAGGGCCCGGTCTAACACCCCACCCCACTCCTGACATACATACGCTGCCGTCTCCTCTCACTATCTAGCCTTAGACAGAGCGCTCCTGCAAGAATTTTCATCTCATCACATAATTCTGTGGTGCGCGCTCATTTCGACAGTTGTGTAAACTACACATGCACTTTATCTCCCTACTCCCCTATGTCTATTACTGGACTGGCCCTACTCTGAAGCATGTCTACCTTGTTTGGTGACTCCCCCCAACATCCAAGCCCTGGATTGGAGCCCTCTCTCACTACCTACTATCATTTTATGCCCTGCGCCCCTTCGACTGGCACTTTGATGTACTTTTTGACACTGCCTCCCACTGCAAACCAGGTGATGTAATTCAAGTGTGGTAAAATCGACCCTAGATACAATCTCACTCTGTCCTTAACTGCAATCTGTGACTTGAAATCTGTGTGCTGTGAGGAAAATTATTCTAAATGAAATTTACCCCGCTTTTTGCGGATCACTGGTGTTCTGTGGGACATTGAATCCAGAGGCATTCTTACCTTGCCTCTTAATATATATCTTAATCTTGCATTGCTAACATGTTTTTGGGAAATTGCATCTAGATGTAATCTTCTAAGACTTGAATCAGTTGTGTTTTAAATTACACATTGTTTGCTTTCAGCTGCATTTTAATGCTTTGTAGGACAATTGAATTTAGATGTGCCTTAAGCCTGGGGATTGATTGTTTTAAGCACTTTTCAGTGCTCTGCAGGAAAGTTGAATTTGGATGTGCCTTTAACCTGAGGATTGACTGTTTTCAGCTGCATTTTAGTGCTCTGTTGGATAGTTGAATTTAGATGTGCATTTAACCAGGGCATTCATTGTTTTCAGCTGTATGTTTTGAACACCCAATCTGGGCACCAAAAGATCTGCTACCTTGTGCACATCTTGTTGAAACACCTACTTCCTCTGTGCATGCTTGACTGCTAGGCTACCTGGTGAGTGTATTTGTGCACTGTGCAGCTCCCCTGTTGGTCTCTCTCCCTCCCCCTTCCCCAACACTCTCATGGCACTCTCTGTCTCCCCTATCTACACTAACTGCTACTCTATTACCTATCCTATCTCTCTCTGCAAGTCGGAAGAAAAAAGCTATGAAAAGCGCTCATGGCCTCTAATCCAGGCCTACCTATTGCTGACACTTACGTCAATTCCACTTCCAAGGAGATTATTACCAATATCTTCTTTTCTGTCCCCTCCCCTGACCTATGGACTCCCCACTTAGTCTCCATTCTCTCCCTTCCTTTTCTCTGATTCACCCATTAATGGTGGCACTAGATGGCAGGTACTATTGGCATACTTTTCATCCTCTAGGTGCATCATTACTGTCTATCACAATGGCACTATCATGGCCCAAGGGTCTCAAACTACTCTTCTCCTTCTTGACCAGCACTTTCCCTCTCTCATTAACTTCCTCCCTTCTCCTACTACTATTCCTACCTCCTACCTCCTCTTTAACCTCTCCACCACCACCGATGGGAGTGCCATGCCCTGTTAACCCCCCTTGGAAAACCTTCAAAGGTGGTATTCAGCTTCACTTAGCTACTTTGAACTTGTATTCTGCTGTGAAACATTCCTCTGACATCTGTCTCCTTCTTGAAGACTTTGACCTTGACATCCTCATCCTTACCGAGAGGTGATTCAATGCCAGCTCTGTAACTGCTTTTAACATTCTCTACCCGAGGGCAACAAACTCCTCTCCAAACCAAGCCCGAACCGGCCCAGATGCGGAGTGGCCCTGGTTTTCCCTGAGTGGGTCCCTGCTTCTATCATACCTACTCAATCCTACACCTCTTTTGAATGCATTGTCTATATGCTTGGGGCCTTTCCTACTCTCCCACTCACCCTTGCCACTATCTACATGCCTCCTGGCCATATCTCTCTCTCTTCCTCTTGGAATGGGCTGACCTCACCTCCTCCCATCTGACATCTACTTCCAAACACCTCCTCCTTGGTGACTTCAAAATCCACCTCGACTCTCCTGAATCAGCCACCTCATGGTTCTGTGACCTCTGTGACTCCCTCACAAACTTAAACCCACTAGCCCATATACGTTTTTATACAGTTCCGGCTGGGTTTAGTCACCATTTCTTTCTGTAAAAGTATTTCTCGTGTTTTACTCTGTGCGCCAAACCAGGTTTGATTCCTTTGTTCACCATACCTTTGCAGGCTTCTACACAGAAGCCCTCCTTAGGCGCCTGTATGTCTGGGAGGGGACAGGATGTGAGGGAGGGGTTTAGGACTCCCTGCAGAGGGTCTCCATGGAGACCCATGTCGCACTCTGATCTGATTGGTTGTGGTGACTCTCCTGGCGGGACAGCCACCATGCTGTGTGATTGACAGCCAGGCTGTGTGAATGGGGGAAAGCTGCATAAAAAGCAGGTCTCTGGGGCTGGAAAGGCAGAGATGCCACTGGAACGAAACAACCGAAGAGGAGCTGACAGAAGAGGACCCCTACAACAACTGAACTGCCCGGTGAAGCCCTGCTGCAGGTCCGAATCTTCATACCCCAACGACAGGTAAGATCTTCAAGGAATCTTCTCCCCTTGAGCTGGTGGGAACAACCATTTACCAAACTGCTCTCCAGGTCCCCCTTCTCTAGTCGAATTTGCTGTACACAGCTACAGTGAACCGGATGGCGAGGAGGAACTGACCCTGCATGCATTTTAAGGAGTGCACCTTTTATTTGTTGCTTTGCTCTGCTGTTAGTTTCTTCCCTGGGCAGTGCAGGACCCTCCATCTTCCTACTTCGTGTCAGTCCAACAGTCGCTTCAGGAACCGTGAGCCTGCAGGACCTGCCAGGGACGTCCGCTTCAGCTACTGCCTTCTTCTCCATTTAAGGTACTCTTCAAATCCGATTGTCCGTTTCGTTCAGCCGCGGTGAAAGTGCGTGAAACCTTTTGCCCATCCGAGGGCTTGTCCTTCTCCATTCTTTAAACTAACTTTTCTGCTGACCAACTTCGTCTTGAACTCTTGGCAAAGACTTAACCGCAAACTACCCTGAACTGTGTGATCTTGAGCAAAGACTTTGGAACATTGACTTCGGGCCAGGCCCTTGAATTGGATTTCCTCACTGTAGTTCCTTTTTCTAGATTGCCCTGCTTACTTACTTGTTGGTGCTGCTCAATTCTTGTCTAACTTCGTCTTTCCCTCCCTTTTAAATTGCTGGAGTGCCATTTTGCTCACACTTCATTTTGAGCCTAACTTGTCCAGAATCTATTGGGTGCGGTGTAGTGTATTAAGAGTGTGATTTTTCAACTGCTTTAGTTTAGTGAAATATTTTACAACTGATGTGTAAATAAATGTATATTCTTTTATTCAGAAACCTTGAATCAGTGTTTATTTTTATCATAGTAATTGCTGTCCTTTGTGTAACTATTGATACTGCTCACTTGCTCTTGAGATACGTCTGGCTGCTCAGCCATCGCTACCACTTTACTGTGTAGTACAGGCTTGTACCAAAGGTGAATTTGTACTGTCACTTGTAGTCCTAATTGTGTGTGGTGTTCCCAAAGGGTACTGCATATAATTCTGCCGAACACTCTCTCCTCGGCTGGTACCTCTCTTTGGAACAGCCTCCCTACACTTCTCAGACTTGAGCTGGACCTCCTTAAGTTCTGGAAACTTCCAAAACTCTGCTTTTCTCTACTTCTTTCCCTCTCTACCTCTTCTGCTAATCACACCACTGCTGCTGAGATTGCCGGCCTGGTCCTTCACTCAGTGGAAACCAGTACGCCCCTCAGCACTGCCCTTGCGGGACCCCTGCCTGTCGGCTGTCCATCCCACCCTTGAGATCCCTCCATCCTAGCATTTATCCAGTGAATTTTGCCCTTTGCACCCCTTGGTGCTTCTCCCTCAGGATCCCGCCACCACTTGCCCATACCTTCTCCCCCTGCCCCTCCCTATCCCCGCACTTCTCTTCATTACACTTGCACGTCCGAATGTCACAAGGCCTAGTAGGACCACAATTGTATATTTATTTATTTACTGTTGACATTGTTATTTTCTCTCCTTGTTCCCTCCCCACTTTGCCTTGTGGCGACTTGAAACACCATTTGTTGTATATGCACCTAACAAATGCTCAATAAATACATAAATACATAAATACATAAATAAACATTGTTAGATCTGTTATGTAACTCACTTATAAAAAACACCATTAAATGATGATAAGTTGAAAGATTTTTTTCATTGTTCCCAGCTGAGGCTGCATGTAATACACGTTTTCCTTTTTCAAAACACTAGGCATCTTGCCCGCAGGTCCCCACGATCACAAAAGCATGCAGATCTCATCTAAAACAACAATACAAGGTATGATGGAAACGTCTCCCCCTACAAAATGGAGAATAGGAGACCCAAACTCTATTGCAGAACAACCAGGGAAATGCAGGATAAGGTTAAATGCAGAAGTCTGCTCAAAATAATATAATGCATGCAATCATCAGGAAATGTTTTGGTCTCAAAACTCAAACATTACAAGCTCTCAAGAAATCTTCAGAACTTTTGTAAACAATGGACATCAGAACTTAGAAGACTCTCAGAATACTCCTTGAAAACGATTACCTCCACAAAACAAGCTTCTTCCAAAACAGATTGAGGAAATCCATGTCAATATTATGAAACACCCCCAATCAGATAACTATCATCAAGGCGGCATACAAACAAACACATCTTCTGCACAATCTCAATTACAAACACTATGTGGTATAATGGAGAGTTTGCTTTCTTCAAAAACTGACATAATTTGACTTTCTCGGGCTCTTTCCAAATGCATACAGATAACAAACATATTACTTTGAAACTCCAAAATGTGACCTTCACCTCACATAACATCTCCTCTTGTCTGGTTCAAATAGAAGACTGCGCAGCTGATACTATTCGTTGCCTGATACATGAGCAACCCAAAAAGCTGGCCTATTTGAATGCCGTTCACTATTGGCCAACCCATCTTCTATTTTTGAGGGTTAAATAAAAAAGATTCATTTTCTTTAATAACAATCTGTCATTCAACAAGCACATCCCAAAATATCCAGGATCTGTAACCTTCATCTGCTACAGCATAGATTACCTTTTTCTGAATATGCACCATGAGACAGTAGTGACCAGACTGATAGTACTTGCTAGGATTGACTATGGAAACAGCTTGTACCCAGGGCTCCCAAAAAACGTATCAACATCTTAAATTGATTTAGAGGAAGCCAGCAAGTCAGATGCTGAATTCAAAACCGTTTGCATTATGCATCAAGCACACATGTGCAGAAGACCGTCTTGAGTCAGTGTTTATTTTTCTCATAGTAATTGCTGTCCTTTGTGTAACTATTGATACTGCTCACTTGCTCTTGAGATACGTCTGGCTGCTCAGCCATCGCTACCACTTTACTGTGTAGTACAGGCTTGTACCAAAGGTGAATTTGTACTGTCACTTGTAGTCCTAATTGTGTGTGGTGTTCCCAAAGGGTACTGCATATAATTCTGCCGAACACTCTCTCCTCGGCTGGTACCTCTCTTTGGAACAGCCTCCCTACACTTCTCAGACTTGAGCTGGACCTCCTTAAGTTCCGGAAACTTCCAAAACTCTGCTTTTCTCTACTTCTTTCCCTCTCTACCTCTTCTGCTAATCACCCCACTGCTGCTGAGACTGCCGGCCTGGTCCTTCACTCAGTGGAAACCAGTACGCCCCTCAGCACTGCCCTTGTGGGACCCATGCCTGTCGGCTGTCCATCCCACCCTTGAGATCCCTCCATCCTAGCATTTATCCAGTGAATTTTGCCCTTTGCACCCCTTGGTGCTTCTCCCTCAGGATCCCGCCAACACTTGCCCATACCTTCTCCCCCTGCTTCTCCCTATCCCCGCACTTCTCTTCATTACACTTGCACGTCCGAATGTCACAAGGCCTAGTAGGACCACAATTGTATATTTACTTATTTACTGTTGCCATTGTTATTTTCTCTCCTTGTTCCCTCCCCACTTTGCCTTGTGGCGACATGAAACACCATTTGTTGTATAGGCACCTAACAAATGCTCAATAAATACATAAATACATAAATAAACATTGTTAGAACTGTGATGTAACTCACTTATAAAAAACACCATTAAATGATGATAAGTTGAAAGATTTTTTTCATTGTTCCCAGCTGAGGCTGCATGTAATACACGTTTTCCTTTTTCAAAACACTAGGCATCTTGCCCGCAGGTCCCCACGATCACAAAAGCATGCAGATCTCATCTAAAACAACAATACAAGGTATGATGGAAACGTCTCCCCCTACAAAATGGAGAATAGGAGACCCAAACTCTATTGCAGAACAACCAGGGAAATGCAGGATAAGGTTAAATGCAGAAGTCTGCTCAAAATAATATAATGCATGCAATCATCGGGAAATGTTTTGGTCTCAAAACTCAAACATTACAAGCTCTCAAGAAATCTTCAGAACTTTTGTAAACAATGGACATCAGAACTTAGAAGACTCTCAGAATGCTCCTTGAAAACGATTACCTCCACAAAACAAGCTTCTTCCAAAACAGATTGAGGAAATCCATGTCAATATTATGAAACACCCCCAATCAGATAACTATTGAAGTGGGAGAATGGGAGAAAAGACTCCCCCCCAATCTCCTCGCAACCCTGGCCCAGAGGATCGTGGCCCAGACACCCGCCACAAGATGAATTTGTCTATCTACCAGACGACCAAATACCCTGGTTCAAGAACATACGGATGTGCCCACCAGCCTGCCCACTAGCCTGCCCTACTCAAGCCGACACATGGATGAACTCGACTAAGCCCTCAACAACAAGCACCCACATCGTTAGAGATGCCATGACGACCTAGCCAACTGTCAAGAACACACGTGCCACCATGCACACTGGACACTCCCACACCAACCCACATGAAGAATATACTCAGTGCTATGATGGAGGTGACGGATACGCCCACTGACGTGCATCTTTATTATTTTTCACATAGGTTTTCCGAAATGCAGAAACGCAAGAGGCACAAAGTACTCGCTTACACGCTTGCTGACGCTTCTCCCGACCCTTGCATCATGATGAAAATACAATAAAGACATTATACTGCCTAAGAAGCCATGTGACACCTCAACATAAGTGCCGTGCATTACACATCCCCACCTATGAACCAGGCCCAAGTAGGCCGCAAGCAAGAGCCGCCATAAACACTGAACGAGCAAGAGTACAAGTGCTGACCCTGCAGAACGGGCCCAGCGAGAGCTGACAGTCAAGGGAGCGATGTTGCAACTCGTATGCTACCAGCCGACGCCAAGGTCACACCTGTAAGCAAAGCCAAGCGCACAGAAGCAAATACAACTTTAAATGTGCAGAATTCTGCCTCAGCCACGGCCTCTCCTCACCTGACCAAGCCAAACCTGACAAGGTGCCAGACCCACGAGGGAGAAGTCGCCTGGGTCCCACGTCTGGGACACAGGCTGCAACAATGAAATGACCCAATGGACACCTACAGCGATGGAAATGGTCTGCTCTCAGGCCTATGAGCAAATCCACGCATTGTCTGCACGAACACATAGTTACATATTGTTGCAAATGACAGTTACACCGCGAGCTGGGAACAACGATGGTCCCAGGCTGGGGGGCTCGCGAGTGGACCAATCAGAACATGGGGCACTCATCACTGACGCCACTAACATTAGCCAATCATTAGGGGTCTCTGTGTAACAATTTTCAAGTACCTAATAGAAGGGACAGCCCACGTATACCACCTGACTGACCCTCAACCACTAACAATGTTCTCTATATGTATGCTATACTAACCCTACCACTCGAGGAACCAATCCAGAGTGGCGATAGGTTTTTCGCTAACTTTCCCAGGTGACGCAAGTAGCGCGTCATACTGAGGCAAAAAAGGGCCTGCGAGCCCCACGAATTTTGAGAGTCTGGACGGACGCTTACGATCCTAGACCCATTCCTGCCGTTGTTCAATAAACAGCAGAACCACCTTGCTTCTTGCGTGTGTCTCATACTCATTTTTGGGAAACACGGGAGGAGTTGGGGCCTCCCAGCCCGGAGGTCCGCGGACGGCCCAGCCGACCCCGGGAGAAACTTCCCGACACTATCATCAAGGCGGCATACAAACAAACACATCTTCTGCACAATCTCAATTACAAACACTATGTGGTATGTAAGGATATTTGGCACGTTACAGCACAGAGTACAGCACTACAGCACAAGTAGCATTACAGCACTACTGCACAAGTAGCATTACAGCACTACTGCACAAGTAGCATTTTTTTTTCAGCACTACTGCACAAGTAGCATTACAGCACTACTGCACAAGTAGCATTTTTTTTTTTGCAGCACCACCACAAGGGTGCGGTGCATTGCTATATGGGTTAGCAGATTAACAAGGAAAGACAGGCTATTCAGTCAAAAAACGATTTTAACATATAAGATGCAAAGCTATTTTTACAGTTAAAAGCACACGTGTTCATTTAAAAATGCACACTATTTTTCACCTGAAATGCCTATATTGCTAGAGACACATTTGAAAATTAACAGCTAACATATTAACCATTAACCTGACTAATAAAACCTTATTTTATTATAACTCACTAATAAAATGTGTTCTCTACTGCAGAATTAGGCATATTTTGAAAACCAGTTAAATGAGTGTGCAGATTTTTCCTCTCTTCTCTGCATGATTATCCGTGTTGTTGTGCACAGTAACTGCAGGAGGAAGGAAGTCAGATTTGCAACAATTGCAAATGTATAAGCGAAGCTATTGTTTAAAAGTAGGAGGATGAGAGATGATGGATTTCATTGGAACACGTCATAAAGAGGGCTGAGAGGAAAGTTTTAGTGGGCAGTAGCAGGGAAAAAGAGAGGCAGACATCTTTCTGCACTACTGGGGAGAAGACCTGGCTGTGGGGGTGTCCTGCTGCAGTCGAGACTGGGGAAAGCTGAAAGAATTACATTTCCACTGGCAGAGGCTGTCCTATCTGAAAAAGCTGAGAATTCCAGGCAATGACCCCGGCTTGAGAAGGCAAGCGTCCCTTTTCGTTGGAGTTAAGCCAAGAGAGCCACATTCACAGAGAGAATCCTCTAAACAGATAAGGTAATTACCTAACTGGGGGAGCTGTGTGTGTGCACGAAAGTATGCAGTCAGTGTAGAAAAATGAAAGTCCCGTGCGTGTCTTAATCAAGTGCTAATGTTGCAATTTAAGTTCTGTTCTCCGCCACTATAATTGCAGTGTGTCATTGAAAATGCTTTGATTGTTCCCTTTTATTGCTGTAAAAAATGAGATCATGTCTAAATGCAAATTTTATAATACAGAAAATATTTGAAAACAGACGGGTGGTTTATTTTCTATTTACCATTACAATGCCAATGATGTGGAGAGATTTTTAAACAGTGCAATGGTCATTTTAAGACAGATGTGTGTATGTCAGAATCAGTATGAATAATTGTGAGTGACTATAGTATAACTTGTTGGAGGTACATGAGCCAACGGGAAGAGAGACTCTCTGAACATAGCTCCCTACCGTATATAAGGTAGTGGAAATTACCACAAGACTACCACATATAGCTCTCTGTCGTAAATAAGTCAGTGAGTTTGCCCATGGTGGCGCACCAACACTATCCCTGGAAATTGTGGTTTCCCTAGAATGCAGGTCTGAGGTCTCTCTAGTGATCACACGAAAAATCTAAGCGAAGATAAGGGATTCTGGACATTGGGGCCACAAATAAAACAAGGGAATTATGCTCACCAAAATACCACCAACCACGTATACCAAATATGCAGGTCTGGGTGCTGAAATAATGCATGTCCATTGTATTATTGTTGCACATGGCCAAATCTGAATACAAAGAGTGATTATTGCTAAGTTATTTCTCGGCGGTAATAAAATACCGTCAGGCCCCAAATCTCCACAAAATACCCTACATATTTATGGTGCGTTGGCCGGGAAAGTGATCATAGAGTACCTACTGGGCGTGGCAAGCGTGTCTCACACTGCCATTTGCACATTAAAGGGAACCCATTTTATAATAGCAGTGTGCCACTAAAAACGAATTTCAGAATGTCACAAAGGGAAACCACATTCTCAGATCTAGTGCAATATTTAGAGGCAAAGTTATTTGCACATGGGAATTGGTCTTCGAACAGTACCTTAGAATGGAGTAACCGCATTCAGGGTGAGGTGCAGAAAGAAAAACTAGACCATATTTTTGCAGAAGGCAGCATAATTCAGGTCTGCCTTACAAGATTATTGAATGCAGCCGATAAAAGTGCAGAGAAAGACTGTTTAATACGGCTATGCGGCAAAATATGGTTTATTTTAAACAAGTCACTGCGAATGCAAGAGAATGATACTCAGCTAATTAACAGGTTAAAGACTGAATTAGATGGGGCAAGTAAAAATCAGGAAATGTTGAGAGCAGAATTGGATGTATGCCAAAAAGACATGCAATTAAAATGCAGAGACTTTGATACTCAGTTATCCAAAAGCAAGAAACAATTTGAAGATAGTGAGCAAGAATTGACACACTTAAAAGCCTTAGTGGATCACATTAGGCAGGATAAAGATGAGGTTGTTTCAGAAATGCAGATTTTACAAAAAGAACATTGCGAAAAAGAAGGTGATCTCCAGAGTGTAGAACAAGAAATGATTAAAATGATCCAAGAAAGAGACAAGAGAAGTAAAGAGTTCAATGAATGCCAAATGCAAATGTGCGATATGCAGGAGGCAATTAATAAAATGAGTGATGAAAATAATTATTTGCATGATGAAGCCAACAGACTCCTTAAAAAGTGTAAGGACTTAGAACAGCAAATGTGCATTCCCAGGTCCCAGGAGAGGCGGCAGGGCACCACATTCAATGGAGTGGAGGTGAATTCTAGCTCTGCCCAAAGAGCTAGTGCCCCAGTGACTGGGCCGGTGACTGAACTTGGTTGCAGCGCCCTTGGGGGATTTGATACTCCCATTGGGGGCAGCCACCAATCTCATACACCTGAAAACAGGATTGAATCACAAAATAGTGCAATTCCATGCATTGCAACAAGTAGCCCCATAAAAATAATGAAATCCATTAAAGCCCTGATCAAACCATTTAAAAAGGGAGGTGAATGCTGCATTGAGGATCACTTAGAAGCGGTGCATGACATTTTTAAAGCGCTCCAGATACCTAAGGAACAGTACAGACAATATTTTCATTTAACTTTAGATGCCCCGACGGCCAGCATCATAAGGGGATTAAATGAACAGCAGAATATGACATGGCTGGAGTTTGAAAAAGAAATTAGGCGCCATTTTTCTCCTTTTCAGTCATTGCAGGAGGCAAAGAAAGTTGCGTACACTATTACTGCTGGACCTAATACATCACCTCGCCAATTTTTACAAGACTTAAAAAGAGCATTCTCTCGCTTTGATGTATCTTTTGACTCAAATTCCAATGAGTTTAAAACCGCATACTTCTATGGGCTACAGAAAGACATTATATCCCAATTGGTCCGTGAATTTGACCGTGACAAGTCCCTTGAATGGATTGTACATCAAAGCACCAAGCTATATGAGGTACTCTATTGTCAGGGTAGAGAAAGTGATAAAATGAAAGATACTAGGCCTAAATCTAAAGAACACTCAGCCACAGTAATGGAAATCAGGTCAGCCAAAATGTCCCTTGAGTCTGCTCAAAGCCAAGGTAAAAATAATGTGACACCTGAACAAAGGGGTAATCAACAAAGATCGCCATTTACTGTACCAATATTCCAATCACATGATCCTAGTAATAGAGAGAGCTACATCAGCCCTAGATATTTAGGAGATAGACCCCGGGTAAGATACCGGTCTGATATGGCAGGTATGAACAATAATCAGAGACAAAATCAAGATCAAAGAAATGATGGTCCCTACCAGTCATTGGGGACACAGAGCAGATTTGATCCCAGCACCATGATATATGGTAATCAGGATAGGCCCCGATATGTGGATCGATTTACTGATAATGGAAATCAATATAGGGGCCAGTACCCACAATCTGAGAGACAGGACATGAAGCAAAACGTGAACTACAGTCCACGCCAGTACAATGATTCCCCACCAGGGGACTATAATCAAAGGATGGGTGCAACCCGCTCCCCTCCACAAATGAATCAAGAGTTCAGAAACCATCCCAACCGGTATCAATCACCTGAGAGGTATCAGAATAGATCCAATCAGGGGGAAAACAACCAATATCGACCTAGGCCACAGAAAGAGGATCCTAGAGAGGTGGAAAGGTTCCAATGCCTTGAGGCCCAAGTGAAAATGTTAGCTGAGCAAATAGGAAAGCTCTATACAGCGCAAAAACAACCTTCCAAAGAGGGGGCTGATGGCCATAGCAATGACCGGGGGGCTTCCGAAAAGTGACTAAGTACTCATGATAACTGCAGTGCCAAAATGACAGATTGCTCTGATATAATTTTGCATAACGACTCTGAGATGTCTAATGGATTAAAAATGAAAGTACCAGTAAATGAAATTGTGACAGAAAGTGCAAATACTTCTAAAAAAGAGGTACGGTTTAACTTAGAGCTAAATAAAACAGTAAAGATTTGCACAAATGAAAAAGAAACATTAGGAATTCCAAAAGAACAAAGGGACAGATTTAAGAAAAATGACTCATGCATGGGGAATACCAGTGAACAGGGAGTAAGTGGGGATGCCATAGCTTCTTCCCTGGGCAAGCAAAACAATTACCAAACACAGACAGAAAAAGGAAATACTCACAAGGAGGGTACAAGTCAATCACCTGAAAAATTCTTTGAGCCACATATTTTTGAAGAGGCTGAAAGGGCTGGTATTACACTAAATGATCACAAATGCACAGAATTAAAAAATGACAAATTGCTGAATGATATTGTTACACATGTTCAGTTGGAAGGTTGTAATGTGGTCTCTGATGTTACCCAGATGGATGGGCGAACAGTGGCCACACTCCAAAAAACCTCTGAACATGGAGAAATGAATAAAATATCTCGCACAGAAATGGGTAAAAAGGAGGGAAAAATGTCTTTTCATTTACCAATGTGCTTAGCCAAAAGTGAAAAAGACCTGAGAAAGGTGAGCCCTGAAATCAGTAAGAATTCACATTTCTTATGTGTATTAGAGGAAGTTGAGGACAGATATTATGCACCCATCACTGTAGAAGAAAAATGCCACACCTTTGCTATGATTGACACTGGCGCACAGGCCACAATTATGTCCAAGGAGCTGGTAAAGAGTATCAATGAAGGGAGGCCTCCACAGAGTCAGATCACAGTGAAGGCAAATCAAGGCCCAGTGCATAACTTTAATGGGGAGGAGGTGCCCATCATAGGTGTAACTGAGGTTGACATAAAAATAGGAAAGCACAGAATGAAACAAGAGGTATTGATCACATCTATTTGTGAAATTCCATTTCTGATGGGGACAGATTGCCTGAAAAGATTGTCTCCTCTCATAGATGGGGTGAATGGAGTGCTGTGGTCCTTAACCAAAAAACCATTGAGGCCTAAGAAACTAAAATCACAAAACAGCAATATAAAAGAATGTCACACCGTTGCCAAAACAAATGATGCTGTGGAGGTATATCTCCAGAATAGCTGCATACCTAGTGTCACTGTTATATTAAGGTGTCAAGACAAAGATCAGAGCGACAATGAAAAACTACCTGTACAAATATACTTGGACCCAAGGAAAGATTGGCAGACTGCCATAGACGAACACACATTGCGTTTCTATTTAAAAGAGAATACATGCAAACAGAATATTGTTCCTAAAACAGATTCAGAAAAACACATTACCACTCTGGCAGAGATACACATGGAAGATGAGCAACCATGGGTTCACGCTGGTATAAATGATTATCTTAAAACAATAAAAGCCACTTTAGCGCTTGAACATGAAAGGAGTTTCATTAATGAGAAATTGTTGCAAAAAATTATGGAGAGGGAAGAAATCCCAAAATTTAGGATTAAAAACCAATATGTTTCTGGGTTGGACAGTCCAGACTTTGAAAACCGAATTACAGGCAGATGCATGCTTAAAATTAGCATTGGGCAGAAAGCAATTTACCATAATGTATGGATAGTGAGTGGAGCACAAAATGAATTTTACATGGGCAATGACATCATGCACAGAATGTGTATGGTGTTAGATTTCCTTAATCAAAAAATATGGTCACGCCTAGGTGGGCCGGCGCCTGAATTTGGAGACAAAAGAAGGGCTTATCATTGTGCACAACTAGTTCCTTATGCAGTCGAATTACAGATGAGGAAAAATACTATTGTTCCTGCATTTACAAAACAGTTTGCAATAACACTGAAATGCAAAAATGGACAGCAGATGAAAGGCTCTGATGCATTTGTATGCCTGAATGAATCCATAAAACAGCAAGGCCTGGATTATGAATACATTCCATTGGTAGACATTGGTGAGGGATCTGTAAAAATCATGGTAAATAATAAAGGTTGTCAGGACGTTCATTTAGAGGAAAACTCCCCATTAGGAATGGCCATACAAAAATCACATTATACGGCAGATTTAAATAACATGGTGATTGGGAATATTCCTGAAAAATATGTAGATGCCAGGGGCGAGTTACCAGAACACCTGGACTCTCAGCCCAAAGGAATATTTAAAATTCATTCTGTGTATCCTTATGATGCAAATGAGACAGTGTGCTGCCATCAAGAGGATTGCATAATATTTAATTTAAATGAAAATGAAACAGGAAATCAGCCCATTGAAGTGGAAGCTGATCTGCCAAAATATTTGAAAGTGGCAGCTCTACAAAAAGACACAGCCACACAGTTAGAGGAAAGCGCTGAGATTCCTTTACCAGAAGAGTTTCCAGAATTTTCCAGAATGGTAGAAGAGCAGATCTCCTTAGCGGATGCATGTAACAGCGATGAGGATCGACGCAATCTGAGGGAAATATTTATGGAGTTTAAGGATGTATTTGCAAAAGATGCTTATGATTGTGGTTTAACTGATTTACATGTGGCCACACTACCAGAAGGTTGTAGCAGAAATCCAGTGTTTGTACGCCAGTATAGACTACCGCTGGCATGTTTAGAATCATTGGCAGAGATTATTAAAAATTTGGAATCACGGGGAATAATTAGGCCCATTCATAGCACATCCAATACGCCTATTTTAGGTGTGTTAAAGCCAAATGGTCAATGGCGGCTGTGTGCAGACTTAAGAGAGTTAAATAAAAGAGTACCAGTATCTAGATGGCCACTACCATTCATTGATCAGGGCCTAGCTCAGATACATGGTTCAAATGTATTTACCACGTTAGATCTCACATCTGGATATTGGTGTGTGCCATTGGCAGAGGAGATACAACACCTATTTTCCTTTACATTTGACAGGACTCAATATGCCTGGCTTAGAGCTCCGTTCGGGTACATCAATAGTGGGAGTGAATTTGGCATATTTTTGAGAAAGGCCATGCCGGATGCAGCGGAAAGAGGGACAATAGTTTATGTGGATGATGTCTTGATAAAAAATGAAAACCTTAAAAGCCATTTTGATGAAATAAGACATGTGCTTGGCCAATTGCAGAAAGCAGGCGCCAAAGTATCTTTGCAAAAAGCACAATGGTGCAAGAAAAAAGTGAACTTTCTAGGGCATGAAGTGACTGAACATGGGCTAAATCCACAAAGGAAGAAAATAGAGGCCATACAAAGATTAAAAGATCCTAAAAATGTGAAAGGAGTAAAAAGTTTATTAGGGATGACAGGCTATAACAGAAAGTTCATTGAGAATTATGCAGAAATCACTCAACCATTGACTAAACTGCTTAAACTAAATACTCCCTGGAGATGGGAAAGAGAGCAGTCTGATGCAGTGGCTAGATTGAAGGAATGTCTTGTAAAGGCACCATGTTTAGCATACCCCATAAAGGACAGGGATTTCTTTATAGAAATAGGCTTTTCTGAACATTGTATGTCAGCAGTGTTATCACAAAAACACGATTTGAATCACAAAACCATTGCATATGCAAGTAAGGTATTTTCCCAAGTTGAAATGAAATTTAATGAATGCGAGAAGGCCCTATTAACCACTGTGTGGGCGCTACAACATTTTCGCCCCATTGTTCAGGGAGAAAAGGTGATTATTGAAACAAATCATCAACCTTTGCAATTTTTAGAGAGTAAAAGAATTAGATCAGGCAATCTAGCGCAATCCAGAATCACTTCATGGACGCTGGCATTACAAGGTTTTCCCGTAGAAGTAAGATATGGACAAAATAAAAAGAGCCCAATTGCTCAAGGGTTAGCTGACTTACATGACTGTGCAGCTGAACAAATACCAAATGAAATGGAAGTGGAAGCTAGTTTGCAGGAATTTGAACAATCACCACACAAAGCTTTTGATGAAAAAACATGCAAGGATTTGCCAACTGTATATGTGGATGGTTGTGCTTTTCACATTGAAAATGACAGTAATAAACAATTAGTGGCAGGAATAGGAAATGTCTGGTTGAAATGTGAAGGCGTTCCTAGTATAGGGATGAGGATTGGAGATAGGAGCAGTCAGGTAGCGGAATTGGCAGCCATCTATAAAGCAATTGCTACTGCAGTTGATAAAAAGTTCAGTGAAATTGTCCTGGTGACTGATTCTGACTATGCACGGAATAGCTTTGTGGAGTATTTGCCTGGTTGGAAAGCAAGAGGCATGGTTACATACAACAAAAAGCCACTTAAACATGGAAAAATGATACAAGCCATAGACAAATTGGTGTCAGAAAATAATTTAACAATATACTGGAGAAAAATTCGTGGGCATTTAAAAACACCAGGAGAGGATAAGGAGGGAAATGATAAGGCAGACCATCTGGCTAAGATTGGGGCTGTGATGGGAGAATTGCTACCTATTGATTATTTAATGGGTGAAATACAAATTGATGCAGTCACACGTTCTAAAGCACCAAAGGAGGTAGATCAACCGGTGGTGCAGTGGAGTCATGACACGCCAGACCAAGATTTGATTGAGGCACAAAAGAATGATCAAATTTTGGGAATCTATTATAATCATTTGATAGATCCTGAACAAAATCCTTTAACAGAAAATGATTGTATGGGAAAAGAAGAGTTGAGGGTGTTATTAAAGAACAAAACACGAATTAGATTACAGGATGGGCTCATGATTAGAGAGTCCATAACAGGGCAAATACAGTGGGTAGTACCCCTTTCATTCAGAGGACTAATGCTACACCATGCACACGATGCCATAACTGCAGGCCATAGAGGTTCACAAAAGACATTAGAAATACTAAAAGATTATGCTTACTGGCCACATATGTCCCAAGATGTGGAATTATATACTAGAGGATGTCTAGTATGCGCCCAATTTAAACCTGCTTCACCAATGCATAGAGCACCATTGATGAAAAGAGGCCTAACTCTCCCATGGTCAGATTTGCAAATAGACTATGTAGGTCCTTTAAAAAGGTCGAGCAGGGGACACCGCTATATTTTGAGTGTGGTATGTTTGATGTCAAAATGGATTGAGTGCATTCCCGCACCAGATTGTAGTGCGCAAACAGCAGCCACATTGCTGGTGAACCATGTGTTCTCAAGGTTTGGGTTGCCACAAAGAATTGAGTCAGACAGAGGAAGTCATTTCACAAGTACTCTAATGAGTAAGGTATGGCAAATACTAGGTGTAAAAAGGAAACTACATATCGCATATCGGGCGGCGTCTTCAGGTACAGTTGAAAGAAACAATAGGTCTGTTGTGGACATTTTAAAGAAATTTGTGGCAGAAGCAGGTTCCAGCTGGGATTTGCGTTTACCATTGGTTTTGATGGCAATCAGGTCGACTCCTGCCAAAGCATCAGGTGTTAGCCCCCATGAGGTCTTAACAGGTAGGAAAATGGTGTTACCACAACACCTACTATACAGAACACATGAGCAAACTCTAGTGAGTGCATCCACAGTTCATGAATATATTGATGAACTGAGGAGGCATTTGCAACATGCATTTGCTTTTGTGCAGAGAAATCTGGAAAGAGCTGCTGACAGTGCTAAGTCATATTATGACAAAAAGACATCAGTAAAGGAATACAATGTAGGGGATCAGGTGTACAAGTTTCATTTTGGAAAAAGTAAACAGAAAAATTCTAAATTTCTGGCAGCCTGGCAGGGGCCATTTCGAATTATAGATAAAGTCTCTCCTGTAGTGTATAAAATTTTGAAAAATGAAGGTGAAACAGCAATAGAGCAGTTTGTCCATGTAAATCAAATCAAACCATGCCATCCCAGACATGAGATCAGGCAGCTTGAGCATGTGGAAACGGATAGGGTCCCTTGAGAAAATAAATGGGTGTGATCAGGAGGCAGTGACAAAGAAGTTAAAAAAAAGTTGATTGTTATGATGGCACATAAACACTGTAATTTATGTGAAAATATATAATATAAATAAATAAATAAATAAATAAATAAATAAATAAATGCACATATAACGGAAGCTCGTGGTTGGTGTGCAGAGAGAAAGTGTATTAAATATTGAATGCTGTTTTATATGTGTTTGTTTTCTTTTAACTTGTGTTTAATTTCAGAAAAAAGAAAAAAAAACGAAGTATTTTTACCAAGCATGTTTTATTTTTGGCAAAAGGATGAAGTTAGTATTGTGCTATGTACTTAATCTGTTTATTTTCTATTTTGATTTAGACGATTAACATTATTTGATCGGAGGTTCCGGGATCAGAGGCCACGGGAGACGATGGAGTCCTGGAGTCCCCTGGATGAAGACCAAAAGATGCCTGCCTCCAGGTGGAGGTGAAGACAAAATAACCGGAATGCCAAAAGAGATGACTACTGTGGATTCAAGATTGCCAAGATGAAAGAGTACTCGAATGAACCGAATAACATCGCTGGTCGGGACATACCAAAAGAGACAAAACAAAAGTTCCGGCATATGAAGTTCCACGTATTTATTATTTTAATTATTTATTTTAACTTGTTATATTACTTATTTGTTTTAGTTAATTGTTTTATTTCATTGTTTTTAATTGACTTGGAAAATTTAAACTTAAAGTAATGCCACTTCCACTGAGAAGGCAAATGTGGAACATTTTATGAACTGATGGACTCAGATGAAATGTTAATTGCAAATTTTCATTGATGCACATGAATATTCATTTTGTTGGATTGCTATATTGTAAAAAAAAAATAGAATAAGTTGTTTTTAGGAATTGGCTTGGATTATAGCCAAGTTCTAAAAACAAAAGGAGGGTATATGTAAGGATATTTGGCACGTTACAGCACAGAGTACAGCACTACAGCACAAGTAGCATTACAGCACTACTGCACAAGTAGCATTACAGCACTACTGCACAAGTAGCATTTTTTTTTCAGCACTACTGCACAAGTAGCATTACAGCACTACTGCACAAGTAGCATTTTTTTTTTTGCAGCACCACCACAAGGGTGCGGTGCATTGCTATATGGGTTAGCAGATTAACAAGGAAAGACAGGCTATTCAGTCAAAAAACGATTTTAACATATAAGATGCAAAGCTATTTTTACAGTTAAAAGCACACGTGTTCATTTAAAAATGCACACTATTTTTCACCTGAAATGCCTATATTGCTAGAGACACATTTGAAAATTAACAGCTAACATATTAACCATTAACCTGACTAATAAAACCTTATTTTATTATAACTCACTAATAAAATGTGTTCTCTACTGCAGAATTAGGCATATTTTGAAAACCAGTTAAATGAGTGTGCAGATTTTTCCTCTCTTCTCTGCATGATTATCCGTGTTGTTGTGCACAGTAACTGCAGGAGGAAGGAAGTCAGATTTGCAACAATTGCAAATGTATAAGCGAAGCTATTGTTTAAAAGTAGGAGGATGAGAGATGATGGATTTCATTGGAACACGTCATAAAGAGGGCTGAGAGGAAAGTTTTAGTGGGCAGTAGCAGGGAAAAAGAGAGGCAGACATCTTTCTGCACTACTGGGGAGAAGACCTGGCTGTGGGGGTGTCCTGCTGCAGTCGAGACTGGGGAAAGCTGAAAGAATTACATTTCCACTGGCAGAGGCTGTCCTATCTGAAAAAGCTGAGAATTCCAGGCAATGACCCCGGCTTGAGAAGGCAAGCGTCCCTTTTCGTTGGAGTTAAGCCAAGAGAGCCACATTCACAGAGAGAATCCTCTAAACAGATAAGGTAATTACCTAACTGGGGGAGCTGTGTGTGTGCACGAAAGTATGCAGTCAGTGTAGAAAAATGAAAGTCCCGTGCGTGTCTTAATCAAGTGCTAATGTTGCAATTTAAGTTCTGTTCTCCGCCACTATAATTGCAGTGTGTCATTGAAAATGCTTTGATTGTTCCCTTTTATTGCTGTAAAAAATGAGATCATGTCTAAATGCAAATTTTATAATACAGAAAATATTTGAAAACAGACGGGTGGTTTATTTTCTATTTACCATTACAATGCCAATGATGTGGAGAGATTTTTAAACAGTGCAATGGTCATTTTAAGACAGATGTGTGTATGTCAGAATCAGTATGAATAATTGTGAGTGACTATAGTATAACTTGTTGGAGGTACATGAGCCAACGGGAAGAGAGACTCTCTGAACATAGCTCCCTACCGTATATAAGGTAGTGGAAATTACCACAAGACTACCACATATAGCTCTCTGTCGTAAATAAGTCAGTGAGTTTGCCCATGGTGGCGCACCAACACTATCCCTGGAAATTGTGGTTTCCCTAGAATGCAGGTCTGAGGTCTCTCTAGTGATCACACGAAAAATCTAAGCGAAGATAAGGGATTCTGGACATTGGGGCCACAAATAAAACAAGGGAATTATGCTCACCAAAATACCACCAACCACGTATACCAAATATGCAGGTCTGGGTGCTGAAATAATGCATGTCCATTGTATTATTGTTGCACATGGCCAAATCTGAATACAAAGAGTGATTATTGCTAAGTTATTTCTCGGCGGTAATAAAATACCGTCAGGCCCCAAATCTCCACAAAATACCCTACAGGTATGATGGAGAGTTTGCTTTCTTAAAAAATTGACATAATTTGACTTTCTCAGGCTCTTTCCAAATGTATACAGATAACAACCATATTACTTTGAAACTGCAAAATGTGACCTTCACCTCACATAACATCTCCTCTTGTCTGGTTCAAATAGAAGACTGCACAGCTGATACTATTCGTTGCCTGATACATGAGCAACCCAAAAAGCTGGCCTATTTGAATGCCGTTCACTATTGGCCAACCCATCTTCTATTGTTGAGGGTTAAAAAAAAAGATTCATTTTCTTTAATAACAATCTGTCATTCAACAAGCACATCCCAAAATATCCAGGATCTGTGACCTTCATCTGCTACAGCATAGATTACCTTTTTCTGAATATGCACCATGAGACAGTAGTGACCAGACTGATAGTGCTTGCTAGGATTGACTATGGAAACAGCTTTTACCCAGGGCTCCCAAAAAACGTATCAACCTCTTAAATTGATTTAGAGGAAGCCAGCAAGTCAGATGCTGAATTCAAAACCGTTTGCATTATGCATCAAGCACACATGTGCAGAAGACCGTCTTGAGTCAGTGTTTATTTTTATCATAGTAATTGCTGTCCTTTGTGTAACTATTGATACTGCTCACTTGCTCTTGAGATACGCCTGGCTGCTCAGCCATCGCTACCACTTTACTGTGTAGTACAGGCTTGTACCAAAGGTGAATTTGTACTGTCACTTGTAGTCCTAATTGTGTGTGGTGTTCCCAAAGGGTACTGCATATAATTCTGCCGAACACTCTCTCCTCGGCTGGTACCTCTCTTTGGAACAGCCTCCCTACACTTCTCAGACTTGAGCTGGACCTCCTTAAATTCCGGAAACTTCCAAAACTCTGCTTTTCTCTACTTCTTTCCCTCTCTACCTCTTCTGCTAATCACCCCACTGCTGCTGAGACTGCCGGCCTGGTCCTTCACTCAGTGGAAACCAGTACGCCCCTCAGCACTGCCCTTGCGGGACCCCTGCCTGCCGGCTGTCCATCCCACCCTTGAGATCCCTCCATCCTAGCATTTATCCAGTGAATTTTGCCCTTTGCACCCCTTGGTGCTTCTCCCTCAGGATCCCGCCAACACTTGCCCATACCTTCTCCCCCTGCCCCTCCCTATCCCCACACTTTTCTTCATTACACTTGCACGTCCGAATGTCACAAGGCCTAGTAGGACCACAATTGTATATTTACTTATTTACTGTTGCCATTGTTATTTTCTCTCCTTGTTCCCTCCCCACTTTGCCTTGTGGCGACTTGAAACACCATTTGTTGTGTAGGCACCTAACAAATGCTCAATAAATACATAAATACATAAATAAACATTGTTAGAACTGTGATGTAACTCACTTATAAAAAACACCATTAAATGATGACAGATTTTTTTCATTGTTCCCAGCCGAGGCTGCATGTAATACACTTTTTCCTTTTTCAAAACACTAGGCATCTTGCCCGCAGGTCCCCACGATCACAAAAGCATGCAGATCTCATCTAAAACAACAATACAAGTTATGATGGAAACTTTTCCCCCTACAAAATGGAGAGTAGGAGACCCAAACTCTATTGCAGAACAACCAGGGAAATGCAGGATAAGGTTAAATGCAGAGGTCCGCTCAAAATAATATAATGCATGCAATCATCAGGAAATGTTTTGGTCTCAAAACTCAAACATTACAAGCTCTCAAGAAATCTTCAGAACTTTTGTAAACAATGGACATCAGAACTTAGAACACTCTCAGAATGCTCCTTGAAAACGATTACCTCCACAAAACAAGCTTCTTCCAAAACAGATTGAGGAAATCCATGTCAATATTATGAAACACCCCCAATCAGATAACTATCATCAAGGCGGCATACAAACAAACACATCTTCTGCACAATCTCAATTACAAACACCATGTGGTATGGTGGAGAGTTTGCTTTCTTCAAAAACTGACATAATTTGACTTTCTCAGGCTCTTTCCAAATGTATACTCATAACAAACATATTACTTTGAAACTCCAAAATGTGACCTTCACCTCACATAACATCTCCTCTTGTCTGGTTCAAATAGAAGACTGCGCCGCTGATACTATTAGTTGCCTGATACATGAGCAACCCAAAAAGCTGGCCTATTTGAATGCCGTTCACTATTGGCCAACCCATCTTCTATTGTTGAGGGTTAAAAAAAAAGATTCATTTTCTTTAATAACAATCTGTCATTCAACAAGCATATCCCAAAATATCCAGGTTCTGTAACCTTCATCTGCTACAGCATAGATTACCTTTTTCTGAATATGCACCATGAGACAGTAGTGACCAGACTGATAGTGCTTGCTAGGATTGACTATGGAAACAGCTTGTACCCAGGGCTCCCAAAAACGGTATCAACCTCTTAAATTGATTTAGAGGAAGCCAGCAAGTCAGATGCTGAATTCAAAACCGTTTGCATTATGCATCAAGCACACATGTGCAGAAGACCGTCTTTTCTTAGTGACTTCATCACAAAGCATGTCCCATCTAGAAACGTACACTCTGCCACTACAAGCAGTCTCAAAAAGGCTGTTTTCAGAAAAAGGTCACTATAAGTAGCAGACTAACAAACAGTGGGCCTCATTCCGAGTAGGGCGGTAAGGGATTCCGGGCACCGGTAAGGAGACCAGTGCCGGTAATCCCTTACCACCCTACTAGAAGGTCCCTTAGTGGGTCCCTCCAGTAACACCTGGTCTGACCAGGCGTTATAGACGGGAACAGCAATGAGACCAGGGCGCAAATAAGGGGCTTGACATGCGCGAGCCCGTTATTTGCGCCCTCCCCATTCCCATTGAGCCCTATGGGGGCTCAAATGGGAATGGGGAATGGTATTTTCAATGGGAACTTACCGGTCCCGCAAAGGTTGGACTACACCGGTAAGTCCCCATTGAACTAGACCGGTGCCGGACCCGTTATTGGTGGCAGTCATGGCGCAAATAGCAGTTTTGGAATACTTTATTGAGGAAAATAATCATTAAGTCTTCATATCTGAGGCAGTTGCACTAGTTGATCAAACCACAACATTATGTCAACGTTTGTTGGAGATGTCTGTTCGAAAAACAATTAAAGGAGAGCATCAGTGGGGTTTTAATGTTTGTAAAGATCAGAGTAAAAAAAAAATAATAATGCATAAGAGGAGATAGAGATGGTCCCAGTGCAAAGCTCATATGAGGTACATGAGAAGAAGAGCGCTTTCCCTGTACATGTTCTTGCAGATCAGGCAAGTCAGGTACACGCGTCCCTTGGCAAGATTCAGAGGTGAGAGTGTACATTAACCTCGACAGTGCTCACCTTGCCATGTGCCTGGGACCACTTTAGCTTGCAAGAGGAGTACACAGTCAGGTGCAGGAGGCACTGTGATATGCAATATAACCCAGTTTGTTCAAAGGATTCCACGGAGGATTTTGAGACTACTAATATAATGAAGGGTTACATTCTTACACAATAGCTCCGCCTAATAATAGCAAGAGGATCATATTGGCACACAACTAATTTGTTACCAGTTGTTTACAATGCATTGATGTTCATGATGGAACGTTTCTTACAGACACACTATGGTGATGATTACTTTGGCACAAATATTGTTTATTCGGCTATTGTGCCATATGCCACCAGCCCCTCGTGTCTTATTATGCAACATGTATCGTCTAAGGGGTACTTGTACAAATGGCAGTGCACGTTTTTGAAGGTATCCCTTATTACTGCTTTGAAGCCTCGCGGTAAGCACCATCCCAATATTTTTAGTTACACCAAAAATACAGACAGCCAATAAGATAGAAAAGGGCATATTTTGACTTTAGAAATTGGGACTCACTCCTGGGTGTGCATTTAACCCATGATCAAAAATGCTTTTGCAAAACTGTAAGTAACATAGTCCAAAAATACACGATGACCTGGACCTAGGGATCATTATTTCATAGTGATTTAAACACTTTAGAAAACATTACAACCATGAGGTTCAAAATATTCCAGAAGATGGCTCCCATTTTGGGACTGACTATAACAGGGAGCCAGGTGGTTACAGAACCTCTGGTGATTTCCTTAAAGGAAATTGGACTTGCTTCATTTGCAGAGGGATCCGGCATGCACCCAGTCTAGATAGACTCCCAATTGATTTGATGCACTTGATTGATTCTGTGGAGAAGGTGTAGGCATAATTATTGGCCCTGAGGTTCGAGAACGGGGTTGAGGATCTCCAGATTTTAACACGTCTCCAGGATAGCTTTACATGGAAAACAAGGACTTTTGAGCACATCATCATACTACATTTATTGATTAAAAAAACATGGGGTCTAAGAAAAGCTCCTTATATGATATGTTATCATAATTTATATTTGCATAGTTCCTGCTGCATACATGATGGTGTCTAAGTTCTTTAGGAACCATGACCCTTCAGCAGACAGTCGTCTGAAAATATGAGAGTAGCAATGCAATACATTTAACAGAAATTGTAGTTTAGCTACTGTACGGAAAGCATACATGTCTAGTGTGGAGACATTTTAAGTCAGAGAGTGCATAGGGAGTAGGCAAATAATGTATTGAAAATGACAGAGACTTTGTGACAGGTGTGCTACATTTTCTGTGTGAGACTCAGCTGTAAGGGAAATTAATTAACATGGCAAGTGTATGACCGTCTAGGATAATCGTGCGTAGTTGAGGGATATGATAAACTTCACACGCCATGTACATGCATACGGTAGAGACTATGAGACATTTCCTGGTACTCAGCTGTGTGCAATGGGTGCAGTGCTGCATGCAGTGTATGTGCACAGTGAATGATATGCAGCCATATTCAATAGATATTGCGCAGCTCTCTTAACATGACTCAGTAGCAGTGTTGCAGCACACCCACAATATTTGTCCCCCTTACTGGGCATTCCATTCTCAGACATAGACATTCTCCTATCACATGGATCAGTTTACTATATCACTCTCATGGAATCTGACATCTGCGCTAGGCAGTTCCATAGGCGATGGGCTCTGTGCGCTAGGACTTGGGTACTGTTCGGGTACGAAGCACACTGTCTTGCTGAGCACCTGCCAGTAGATTTTGGCTTTCTATGACATCTTGAACAGGGGTGCCCATGCAGCTCAGCTCCTCCTCTTCTTCTATCCACAGAGAAGAGTCCAATATCTGAGAGACTATAGCGTGTTGTGTCTGAATAGCCGCTGATGTGGAAGAGTGTGATAGGACTAAAGAGGAGAGCGTATTCACGGCTCTGTTCGTGTTGATGTGTCAATGGCTAGGTCTGTGCAGGGTTTGAGTGTGTAGTGTAAGGTGGTAGGAGATCTTAGAGGGGAGTTGATGTGAAGTGGGAGAATGGGACAAAAGACTCCCCCCAATCTCCTCGCGCCCCTGGCCTAGAGGATCGCGACCCAGACACCCGCCACAAGATGAATTTGCCTACCTACCAGATGACCAAATACCCTGGTACAGGAACATACGGATGTGCCCATCGGCCTGCCCACCAGCCTGCCCTGCTCAAGCCGACACCTGCGGCATGGATGAACTCGACTAAACCTTTCAATAGTAAATAAACACATTGTTAGAGATGCCATGACGACCTAGCCAAACTGTCAGAACACCCGTGCAACAATGCGCACTGGACACCCCCACACCAATCCACACGAAGAACATATTCAGTGCTATGACGTAGGTGACGGACACACCCACTGACGTGCATCTTTATTATTTTTCACATAGGTTTTCCAAAATGCAGAAACGCAAGACGCACAAAGCACTCATCTAAAATGCTTGCTGACGCTTCTCCTAAACCCTTGCATTGTGATGAAAATACAACGAAGACATGATACTGCCTATCAAGCACTGTGATACCGCAACTTAAAGTGCCGTGCATTAAACATCCCCACCTATGCACCAGGCCCAAGTAGGCCGCAAGCAAGAGCCTCCACGAACATTGAACGAGCAAGAGTACAATTGCTGACCCTGCAGAACGAGCCCAGCGAGAACTGACAGCCAAGGGGACAATGTTGCAACTCGCATGCCACCAGCCGAAGCCAAGGTCACACCTGCAAGCTAAGCCAGACACACTGTGGAAAATACAACTTTAAATGTGCAGAATTCTGCCTCAACCACGGTCTCTCCTCACGTGACCAAGCCAAACCTGACAGGGTGCCAGACCCAAGAGAGAGAAGTCGCCTGGGTCCCACGTTTGAGACACAGGCTGCAACAATGAAATGACCCAATGGACACCTACAGCGATGGGAATAGTCTGCTCTCAGGCATATGAGCGAATCCACGCATTGTCTGCACAAACACATAGTTACATAATGTTGCAAATGACAGGTACACCGCGAGCTGGGAACAACGATGGTCCCAGGCTGGGGGGCTCGCGAGTGGACCAATCAGAACATGGGGCACTCATCACTGACGCCATTAACCTTAGCCAATCATTAGGGGTCTTCATGTAACAATTTTCAAGTATCTAATAGAAGGGACAACCCAAGTATACCACCTGACTGACCCTTAACCACTAACAGAGTTCTCTATACGTATGCTATACTAACCCTACCACTCGAGGAACCAATCCAGAGTGGCGATAGGTTTTTTGCTAACTTTCCCAGGTGACGCAAGTAGCGCGTCATACTGAGGCAAAAAGGGGCCTGCGAGCCCCACGAATTTCGAGAGTCAGGACGGACGCGTACGATCCTAGACCCATCACTGCCGTTATTCAATAAACAGCAGAACCACCTTGCTTCTTGTGTGTGTCTCATACTCATTTTTGGGATACGCGGGAGGAGTTGGGGCCTCCCAGCCCGGAGGTCCGCGGAAGGCCCAGCTGACCCTGGGCGAAAAACCCCCCAACAAGTTGGAGGCACTGCTGAGATCTGTTTAAGATCTGCCTTTTTATTTTATTTTTCCGAGTGCTCTCGTTGCGAGGAGGCCCGGCGGCGCGGCCCCCTTTGCCGCTGCCCCCTTTTTGAGGACTACAGGACCATCGCGGAACTGCGAGAAGACCGGACAGCGCAATCCGGATATTGGCCTTCGGGAGCCAGTTGAGAAGTATCCCGCCCGCGGTTGGCGAGTGTCTATACGTAGTCCAGACGAGGGGAGGTGGCGAGCCGCTTGGAGGGGTGCACGCATTCGAGCGGCCCCGCATCAAGAGAACTTGGTGAGCATGCCATGCCCAACAAGCAATGTGAAATTGTGAGGGAGGGGGTAGGAATATAATACAGGAGGTGGGAGGTGTTACGAAGGTGCGCGGCGAAGGTTTGATAAATTAGTGTTGACGGTGAAGTGAATGGTAGCTGGACAAGTGCGAGAGCAGTCCGCTACGTTACGAAGAAGGGTGGGCGGAGCAAGAAAACATCACGTGCGGCCGCTCGTAGACACTGATTGGCCTAGGTCACGACCACCTGTAAGGGTGTGTGTGTGTGTGTGCGGTTTCCTACGAATTGGCGATTATTGATCAATGAGTAGATGAGGATCCCTATTGATCGAGCAGGAAACTCGATAGATAGATGATGTTTCCCTGTAGGCGGTAGCTAGCTGGTTGCCTAATACGGAAGATAATTGGCTGGTTAAGCCCTCCTGTCGAGGGGCGTATCACACTCGAGGCGACGCAGCTTGCGCAGTCCGATTATACTGTTGATTACCTTGTTCCAGGCGTGACAAGAGGACAGCTGTGGGGTTAACGGGGATAGATGGCAAACTTATTTCAAACTTTTAAAACATGAAAAGAATTTACCGGTAGTTTTGGAAGAGGTTGGTGACGTCACCAGTACGGCTTTCATAGGATATCTCGAGTACAAGGCATCGTTGGAGAGTGGTGGGGAAGAGAATAATGGTAAGGGAGTGGAGACGGAGATAAACGGTAACGATTATATCGGGGCAAGGTGAAGAGAGGGACGTGGCCGCGCACGGAGAACGCCGGCCACGACAAGTGAGGAAAGAGGAGGAGGGGTGAAATAAAGTGGGACGGCTGTATAAGCATGTCACACAGGGCACGCAGCCGCAGGGGGCTACGTGCGCCCCGGCAGTAGGGGGCCGTAACGGTGTTAGGTGTAAGAAGAAAACAGAAAAAAGAATATATAAATGCAAATGCTATATTTTACTATTTTCTTTTAGCGGACGATCGCAAGTCCCCAAAATTACGGGGCCAGGTAAAACATCTGAAATTGTATAGCGTTGATTATTATCAAGATAACCGCTACCATATCGAGGGAGATAACAACACAGTGCTACTATGTCATACGGGACAGGATCGGGAGGGTGGGGGAACACCCTCACTACCCCGCTACAGCATATATGTAAAACACTGTCACCCCATAGGGAGAAACTGATTAAATACAGCATAGAATGGACACAGGGGACGGGCAACAAAATGACGACACCATGTTTTGACCCATATGTACAACACTCACTATTGACCCATCTTCATAACACATACAAGGGGAAGAAGTTGACACACCATGTGGAGGTGTTTAATTTATGGAGAATGTTCCAGGGGTCCCGACCAGGACCAAACGGAATGTTCACTGTTGGGGAAACAAAGGAGGAGAAGAAGGTTAAGGAGGAAGAACAGAATGGGGAAAAAGAGAGTGAAGGCACACAGTGCACAGGGAAAGGACAAGAGGGAGGAGAAAAGAGTAGCAACCTAAACGAAAAAGAAATAAAAAAGGAACAGGGCGACGACATGCCCCTAGCGAAGGTAGTGAAAAAAGAGGAAGGGGGGTTATATCCTTTAACGGAACTACGAGAAATAGTGAGAGAACAATGAAGGGCGGCTGAGGGGTATTCGAACCCAGCATACAGCCCACCACCATATACAGCTACAGGTGGCTACACGGGAGGGGAGCAGACAAGTACAGTAGGGTCAACTTATATGAAGATGCCTGCAGGGGAGGGGAAGACTAGCGAAGAACAAATTGCAGCAATAGGACATGATGAGTGGGTAGCTGCACAGGTATTATTAAAATTGCGAGGTTCATTAACAGGAGAAGAGAAGGAGGTAGTAAGGAAAATGAACGAGGGCAATGATAGTAAGAGCGAGAGGAAAGGGGAAGGGGGGAAAAGAAAGGAGGAAGAGCTTTTACGAGGAAAAGAAGAGACTTTGGAGGAACGATTAGCAGAATTAAGGAATGAGCAAAATGCCCTGATCAAGCAGCTTGAGAGGGAGGAAAGAGAGAGAGCACGGGAAAGGAAGGAAAGTAAGAATGAGTTGGAAAAAATGAGGGAACAAACTGAAGAACGAAAGAGAGAAGCTGAAAGGGTAAAGGCAGCAGCAGAAAGGGTATCTCGAGCAGCACAGCGCAACAAGAAAAGAGAGGAAGAGGAGAAAGAAAAGGAAATGGAAATATGGAAGAGGAAAATACTATCAGAAACGACAAAGAAATACAAAGAAGGAAGAATGATAGAAAGCATATTAGAGCGGGAAAGAGAGAGATGGGAAAGGAAGAGAGAAGAGGAAAGGCTATTGGAAAAGATGAGTAGTGAAGTAATGGAGGAATTAATAAAGAAAAGAGAGGAAATAGGTAGAGAGATAGTAGAGAAAAAAGAAGGGGAACGAGAAGATAGGAGAGGGGAGAGTGAAGTAAGGAGATATGTACGCCGAGACACAGAAGTAGCAACAACATCAGCACAAAGGGGAGCAATTGGTAAAGAAGAAACGGGAGGAACGGATTTAATAGATTTAAAAACAGTGACGATTCGGGGGAAAAAGACAGATTGGGGGTTGTCGCTCCTGGATGACTTTTGTAGCGAGGAAGAAGAAAGAATGGAGAGAGAAGGAAGAAATAGGGAAAGGGAAAGCTTAGGTAAATTGTACATCACCCGGACTAACAGGGAATCACCATGGGCCTGCAGAAGAAAGGAAGAACTGGGGGGAAGTGAGGGGGAAGAGCAAGGAATGGCGGGAAGGCACAAACGTGCAGCTACAACTTCATCATCCCGTCCAACATGCTCCACTACCCCACACTCATCCCGTGCAAAATGCCCACCTACACCCGCACCCGCCCCTCACGAACACACACCCTACGCTAGCAGGCTTAGAGATCTCCCTGGACGCAGGCAGGAAGAACGAGTACACACGCCCACATCAAATAAAGAAAATGATAAAAGAAGGGGAAGAGATGGAGGAGAAACAGTTACGAGCAGGGGAAAAATGGACATAACAGACGATGTAGACGACACGGAAGAAGAGAAGGGGTATACGGACTCGACTCTGGGGAACCCAAGGGGTCAGACAGGACACAACCTAATGCCACTTTTGGAGAGGGGAGGGGTTAGACCACAATACGTCCCTTGGAAGCATGCAGACAAGGAAAATATAAAGTGCAGGCTCCCATCATTAAGTGGAGGTGCGGGGAAATGGATATATGAAATGGAAAAACACACCGCAGGACAGAAACTGGCAGTAGGAGATGTGAAGGGCCTACTAATATCAATATTGGGGGATGCAGCAGATGACATCTGGAAGAGAGCAGGCTTCCCCGGGGTCACAATAACAAACACATCACACGACGGGGCACCATTCGCAAACTGCAGACATGCATTATGGCAAGCACTGAGGGTACAATATCCAGACATATCAGACATAAGAGCGATTACATCACGCAAGATGCGTGAGAACGAAGATCCTGTTGATTATATCCAGGAGATTCAAGAGAAGTGGCGTATGGAAACTAGAGAACAATGGGACAAGACACCAGCAATATTTTATCATATACAAATACAAGGGCTCCCGGAGGCAGTGCAGAAACAATTGAAGAAAGTAGTGGGGATGGAAGCAAAGGCTTGGCCGGAAATACAACTGACGATAGTACATCATTGTAGGACATGGCAAGAAAAGATGAAACAAAAGGAAGAGGATAGGAAAGCGGAAGAGGCTAAATTAGTGCGGAAAAAACTTACTAAGTACACGATGGAAGGTGCACTAATAACTACACCTACACCAATGACACCAAACCCCACGCAAGTGGTGGCCGCACAAGATCCCTCCCAAATACAATCATCACAGATCATAGCACAACAGCTGCCACTACCCCCACCATACACGACTAACATGGGAGGAGGATACTCAACACCAGGTGCTGGATATTATAATTACAACAGGGGAAGGGGAGAAATGCTGAGGGGGAGGGGATACGGCTATAACGCACAACAGCAAGGGGGAGGATTCAGAAGTTTCTACCCCACTGGGCAACTAGTATACCAGGACAATTCAGGGAGTTTCCCATGGCAGAGCAGGGAACCACCTGTATGTTGGATTTGTGGATTATTAGGACACATGTCACGCACATGTAGAATGAGACCCGGTACACCAGCATGGGGAGAACAAGGACAACAAGGGCCTACAAGGGAACAGCAGGGTCACCAACAACAGCAGGCACTGCAACCGGGAAATACGCAGCAACAGTTAGTAACACAACAACAGCCACAGACATATTCACTACCGCAACAACAGGTAGCGATATCACAACAACCTCAAGTGCAGCAAGTACAGCAGCCCACTCAAATTCAGGACCATAAGGTAACCTCCACCAATACACAGCTACAGAAAACACAACTGGGAAGGGTGACGGTCCTGGGACACAACCCTTACACAGGAAGTGGTCAATCATTATACCCACAATAGGACAGCCCATAGACGTCCTTGGTGTGTCCCATCCTGTCGGTAACACCTAATAGTGCGGAGGAACCACGCATAGAGGTAACGATAGGTGACAAAAGGTTATCATTCCTTGTTGACACTGGGGCAACCCGGTCTTGCATAAGGGAAGGTAAATTTAAGATGTCAGGTGAGGCCATGAACACCCAAGGATTCTCTGGGGCTAGGGGGTTGGTTCCCTTTACTGATAACATCCCCTTATCGATAGGGGATTATGACATGTCCATCCCGCTTTTATATTCAAGGGACTCGGCAGTAAACATACTTGGGAGAGACATAATGAGCAGGTTGAATATGACAATATCCTTCACAGAGGACGGCATAATTTGTTCCACTCCTGGAATAAACATGCTCACTGCACGGCAAATTATGCAAGCATTCCGTGGGCAGACAGTGATTAGGGCTGAGCCAGTAGATGGCGAACTGTTCCAGTATGGAACAGACATGGCATTCGCATGGATGCCAGGAATAGAAGGGAAGATCTGGAGGAGGCCAACAGCCTATCTGTTCAGACCAGAAACACCAGCCAATGAACCAGAAGGAAAGGTGATTTCAGTGAGCGTCGAGAGCATTATAGCGACTGCTGATTACATCGCAGTAGATGCCCAAGACCGGGAAGGAAGAGCATGGAGGGCAGTGATAGCACTGGCTGAGGGATGCAGGCTCACCCAGGTGTCAGACGAGGAGCTCTTTTCAGAAGACAAGGAAGAGGGTGAAATGGTATTTATGATGAGTTTAGACATATGGCTAAGAGTGACATACAAACAAGTGGCACAGAAAATTGCAATGGCACTTGAAGCACCCACATCTACCCTAGTTCCTTTTTTCGAGGAGGATATGGCAAAAGTTCCAACATCATTGTGGACTACTGGTCCCTATGACGTGGGTTGCATAAAAAGTATCGGGGGAGTAAGAATAAAACTGAAAAAGGGTGCAATACTCCCTAGAGTGAAGCAATACCCACTATCAAAAGAGGCAGATGAGGGCATATATGAAACAATAACGGCCCTTATAAATAATGGCATATTGGTACCATCAGAATCACCATGCAACACGGCGTGTATCCAGTGCGCAAAGCTAAAGGAGGGTCTTGGCGTTTCATCCAGGACCTCAGGCCCTTGAACAACATTGTAGAAGCAGAATACCCCATAGCAGCAAACCCGGCCACCATATTATGTGGAATTCCAGCAGAGGCCTCACGATTTACAGTGATTGACCTCAAAAATGCCTTTTTCTCAATACCCCTGCATCCAGATTCACAAGATCTAACAAGCTTCACGTATAGAAACACAAAATGGAAACACACCAGCTTACCACAAGGGTACTGCGAGTCACCCTCAATTTTCAACAGAGGAATACAGATGGACTTGGGAAACATTGAATTGGAAAGTACAGTGTTACAATATGTTGACGACATAATAATTTGCAGCACAAGCGAAAAAAGGTGCAGGGAGGACTCATTGAAAATGCTGACAATATTGGCTGAAAAGGGTTTCAAGGTAGACAAAGAAAAATTACAGTACTGTCAGGAACAAGTATTATACATTGGTCAACTGATATCCCAACACGGAAGAAAGATTGCACCACAAAGAGCACAGGCTATATCAAATACGCCATTATCACAAACAGTGAGGGAGCTGCAGAAGTTCCTGGGATTGTGCAACTACTGTAGAGCATGGGTATTTGATTACAGCTCATACATAGGACCCCTACTTGAAGCATTGAGAGAAGCAAACAAAGGGTAGAAAAAATTGGGGTGGACAATGGAAATGAAGGAAGCCTTTGACGAATTGAAAGACGCAATATCAACTGCTCCGGTACTGGCCACCCCAGATTATGAACAACAGTTCTTTATCTTTTCACATTGCGACTCAGCAGTAATGAAAGCAGTATTGGCTCAAAAAACAAGCATGGGATACAAGCCAGTAGCATTTTATAGCGGTCACTTGGATCCTGTTATGTTAGGTCATTTCCCTTGCGAACAAGGCCTCGCCGCAGCTGCCTTCGCGGTAGAGAAATCATCATCTATTACAATGGGGTGCCCAACCACACTATTTGTGGAGCATGCACTATTTGCAATATTGAACAAGCCTAAGTCCACACTAACCACGCAGAGGGCGTCAGGTTATGAGATTATCTTATCTAGACCAGAACTATCTATTGTTAGATGCAGCACCGTTAATCCTGCAAGGTTTATAGCGGAAGTTATTGAGGAAGGTGACTATGCTCATGATTGTACGCAGACTACTGAAATGTACTCATGTACTAGAAAAGTTGAAGAGGATGCGCTAAATGGAGGAGAGCTCTTGTTCATTGATGGGTCATTAACAATAGACCAGAGTGATGGGATAAGGAGCACTGGGGCAGCAGTTGTAAAAATGACAGAGGAATTGGTGTGTGTCGCGGTGAAATGTGTACAGTTACCACAACATTATTCTGCTCAAGCAGCAGAATTAGTTGCATTGATCTTGGCGTTGAAGGAAAGCTTTGACAAAAGAGTTACTATATATTCTGACAGAGCATATGTCACATCTACTGTCCACTCGGGGTTGACAAAATGGCGGAGAAGGGGGTTTAGGAGAGCTTACGGCACCCCAGTGCAACATGCTCTCTTATTAGCCGAGTTAATTGAAGTAATAAATAATCCCCAAGAACTAGCTTTGGTCAAATGTCCCGCACACACTAATGGAGAAGATCATATCTCAAAAGGGAATGAAGCAGCAGACGCACATGCGAAGTATGCTGCTTATTTTGGTGAGATATGGAACCCCCCAGAGTCAGAGAGAGGGAGAGGGAGGGGGATAGCTAAAGAGATGTTGATGAAAGAAGGGTACACCCACCTCCCAGCCACACAGATAATGGAATTACAAGCGGATGCACCAATGGCAGAAAAAGAAATATGGGTAAAAAGAGGATGTACAATGTCGCCAACTGACGCACTATGGCGTCAGGGTAACACTGGAAAGGTGGTCATGCCATTGGCACTATTGAACACCGCCCTGAGCCAGCTCCACCACCCAGCTCATACAGGGAAGGAAGTTATTGCAGCACGAATTAGGGAAGATTGGTTCTGCCCCGAGTTAAATTCTCATGTATGTCATGATGCCTACCTCCAAGGAGCCAGGTCCGACCCAGCAACCCCAGAGGCAGGCATCATTCCCCCCAGCGAAGTGCCAGCGGGCCCAAGCTGGGGCCCTTTGGACACAGTCCTGGCGCCTTAGGCGCCAAGCTCATGTTGGACCCCTGTCCTGGCGCCTTAGGCGCCAGGCTCATAAAGCTAGACATGTGTTCAAGTGTTTTAATGTGCACTTACCTGATGCAGACCATGCTGCTACATCCAGGCCCTCTTGAGGTCTCCTGTCTCCTCAGCTCTGTTCTTCGTGCCGAAAAAAGAGGGCGACCTTAGAACATGTATAGACTATCGCGCCCTAAATCAAATAGCGATTAAGAATCGTTATCCTCTGCCCCTGATCCCTGAGCTTATCGACCAGGTGAAAGACGCTTGTGTGTACACCAAGTTAGATCTCCGAGGAGCTTATCACCTGGTGCGTATAAAAGAAGGCAACGAATGGAAGACTGCATTCCGCACCAAATTTGGGCTCTTCGAATATCAGGTGATGCCCTTCGGTTTGTGCAATGCACCTGCCGCCTTTCAGTACTTTTTGAATGATGTTCTTCGGGAACTTATCGATGTCTGTGTCATTGTTTATATTGACGACATCCTGGTGTACTCTTCTTCAGAATCCGATCACAGAAAACAAGTTAGGGCAGCTCTTGAGAAATTGCGCCAGCACAGACTATTTGCAAAGCTCGAAAAATGCGTTTTTCATACCACAGAAGTTGAGTTTCTCGGATTCATCCTGACACCTCAAGGAGTCCGAATGGACTCGTGAAAGGTGGACGCCATCCTCAAATGGCCATCTCCTAGCTCGGTGAAGGGAGTTCAGAGCATGCTCGGCTTCGCCAATTTCTATCGAAAATTCATTCCGGAATTTTCCCGAACAGTCCAACCCATCACAGCTCTCCTAAAGAAAAACAAACGCTTTGAATGGACTCTTGAGGCCGAACAAGCCTTTCAGGACCTGAAAACCAAATTCACCTCTGCACCTGTATTGAAGCACCCGCACCCAGATCTCCCTTACATTGTGGAAACCGACGCATCCAGTTCGGCCATGGGAGCTGTCCTGTCGCAAAGAGACCCAGAAACTAACCAACTACACCCTGTGGCCTTTTGGTCCAGGAAATGTTCTCCTCCTGAAATCAACTACGCAATTACCGACAAAGAGTTACTGGCTATTAAATCTGCTTTCAAGGCTTGGCGTCACTACCTTCTCGGGGCAAGACACACCATCACCGTAATTACGGACCACAGAAATTTACAATATTTAAAGACGGCCAAAGCTCAATCTTCACGACAACTCCGATGGGCTCTATTCTTTGCAGAATTTTATTTCGTAATTACCTATCGCCCTGGGTGCAAGAATGGTAAAGCGGACGCCTTATCCCGGATTGGCATGGAAGAACCCAATTCGAGTTTAGAACCTGTACCCATCATACCTGAACAAAGAATCTTAGGCCTAACTTCATTGCAAACTATTAAGGACATCCAAACGCAAGTAAAACAACTTCTAGACTCTTCAGCCTTACTGGAATGGAGTCAAAAGGGTCCTCATTACACCGTTAAGGATGATTTACCCTACTTACAGGAGCGGTTGTTTCTGCCAAGTAAAGAATTGCAAGAACTTGTTATTGCCCATCATCATGAATCATTAATTGAAGGACACCCTGGTATCGCTAAAACGGAGGAAAAAATCAAACGCCACTTCTGGTGGCCTTCTTGGAGAAAAGACATGAAGTCTTTTGTATTGTCTTGCGGAACTTGCACCCAAAACAAGGGTCAAAAGAAAAGGCCAGCCGGCCTACTTCAACCCTTGGATATTCCACCGGCACCATGGCACACCTTGTCAATGGACTTTATAACTGACCTGCCTCCTTGTGCTGGTTACAACACTATCCTTGTAATTGTGGATCTATTCTCCAAAACGGCCCACTTTATCCCTTTAAAAGGTTTGACTTCAGCTTCCACCTTGGCCAAGGAATTTCTGGAGAATATAGTTCGCATACATGGTTTTCCTTCCATATTAGTCTTGGATCGTGGAAGTCAATTTATCTCCCATTTTTGGAAGAAATGTTGCCAACTAGCACAAATAGATGTGCGGTTATCCACCAGCCACCACCCCCAGACCGACGGACAAACCGAGAGAACCAATCAGACTCTCGAGCAATATCTTCGGTGCATGTTACACCAATCCGAGTTAAATTGGAAAGACATCCTTTGGATCGCAGAATATGCATATAACAATTCAGTGCATTCTGGAACCGGACAAACTCCTTTTTATACTTTGTATCGTCACCATCCTCGGACCTCTGACCTAGATCCACCTCTGACCCTGGAAATACCCGCAGTAAATCATCTGCATTCCACAATAACCCGAGCCTTCAAAGAAGCTGCAACTCATTTACAGCAAGCCAAGAAAAAGTATAAAGAAAATGCTGATTTGCACCAAAGTAAAACTCCTCCTTATCAAGTAGGAGACCAGGTATGGCTAGCAACGAAACATTTACCCCTCAAGGGCCCGCGAACCTTCAATCCCAGATTCATAGGACCTTATCCCATCAAGGCTATAATCAATCCTGTGGCCTTTAAACTGGATTTACCGTCTAACATGCGTATTCATGCAGTTTTTCATGCATCACTTTTGAAGCCAGTGCAACCAGGGACCCGACTGTCCAAGCCTCCAGACCCAGTTCAAATTGAAGGGGAATTAGAATTCGAGGTTAAAGACATTTTAGACTCCAAGGTGTTAAAGTCCAAACTCTTCTATCTTGTTGACTGGAAGGGATATGGACCTCAGGAGAGATCATGGGAGCCTAGTAACCATGTTCACGCACCTCGATTAATACAAAGGTTCCACCGGAGATTTCCGAACAAGCCAAAACCCCCGGAGGGAACAACCTTGGGAGGGGCCTTGAGGGAGGCTACTGTCATGATGCCTACCTCCAAGGAGCCAGGTCCGACCCAGCAACCTCAGAGGCAGGCATCATTCCCCCCAGGGAAGTGCCAGCGGGCCCAAGCTGGGGCCCTTTGGACACAGTGCTGGCGCCTTAGGCGCCAGGCTCATGTTGGACCCCTGTCCTGGCGCCTTAGGCACCAGGCTCATAAAGCTAGACATGTGTTCAAGTGTTTTAATGTGCACTTACCTGATGCAGACCTTGCTGCTACATCCAGGCCCTCTTGAGGCCTGAATGGAACTACTTTACCTGTGGGACTACTTTCCACCTGGGTGTGGTCGGGGAAGGATACATACCTGATCGGTGGAAGGATACATGCCTGGAACTTCTTCCAAAGCTATTTAAACCACGCCCGATCAGCAACTCACGCTTCGCGTTGTTCTGCTCCTCGCAGCTGGACGCTCACCGTGTCAGCTCCTGCATCTGGTCTTCAGCCACGCCTGTCAGCATCCTGGGTCGCCTGCAAAAGGAGATAAGAGAGAATTGGAGAGAAAGAAGACCTTACCTGCTAAAGCTGCATCACGGGGACATCACACCCACGATCCTGAAAAGGAAGACATCATTTTAAAAGCATTTCGCTTCGATCGCTGCAGCGCTGCATTTCACTCACCTTACCTGGGCGCCTCCTTCTTCAGCAGCGATCATCCGGATCCGCACACATTTCCCAGAGCCTAGAGAGAAAACACAAGAAAACAAGGTGAGAGAAGGAAGGGAAATAGGAAAAGCTCACTTTCCTTCTAAGACTTACCTGTTGGGTCATTCCCATTTCATTTCGGGTCCTGCCGCTTCCTGGCATTCCGGACCCCAGCCCCAATGGGGAAAAAAGACAAAAACATTGAATGAGCGAATGCAAAGACATTACCTGAACGCTCATCCGGAACTTACACTTCGGGTCGGCGCCATATCTCCGGCATTCCGAACCCCAGCCCCTAAGGGGAAAAAGACATAAGCATTAGCGCTTGCTGCAATAAGACAATGAACATTATTATTAAGCTTGAACTTTTGAACTTGCAACAGAACTCTTACAACGCCTCACCTGAATAGTCAAGCTTATTTTGAACTCCCATCAAACCTCAAACCAGTGAAGTAACTGGGTTTCAACGTGCCCCTGCATCAGAAGCAGGATGGAGAACTCATCCTTCCAGACCCTAAGGTGAGACTTCACGGGGAATCGTGGAAGGGTATTGAGGAGGGTTGGAAGGGAGTGGGAGGCTTGAGCATTATTCCGTCAGTAGGAAATACTCCCTTTTCACGCACAGGGGAATATTCCTGCGAGCCAGAAAAGCCAGAGTAGAGGGGCCCTTCCTGTCCATCATCAGAGTCCTGCGCTTCACCATTGAAGAAGCATCAGCACTCGAAGCCAGACCTACGCCTCCGTGGGAATCAGGTGAGCGTGACAATGTAACAGATTTTAACAGCAATTGCCTCACATGTCAACAGTTTACGGCCGGTCACACGCTGCAAGTGATAAAAGGTACTTATACCCCGGTCAGAGGGAGCCTTCCTGAACATTCATATTGATTACGTTGATATGATCAACGTATGTCAAGGAAATAGGTATATGATTGTAGTAGTATGCCCATTCTCCAGGTGGATTGAGGCAGGACCCTGCTCACATCCGGATGCGTTCAGAGCAGCTACATTTCTAGTGAGGGAGGTTTTCCCCAGGTGGGGAGTGTGCGAACTACTGCGGTCAGATAACGGCCCACATTTCGCTAATGAAATGTTTCAGCACATCACATGCTTACTGAACATCAAGCATAAATTTGCGTGTGCATATCACCCGCAGGCCAATGGTATATGTGAACGCCTGAATGGCTTATTGAAGGAGGCAATCGCAAAGATACAGCAAACAACAAAGAAGAGTTGGTTGTATTGCCTTCCGCTAGCTCCATTTGAGCTAAGGAATAGACCAGGGTCTGACCACCACCTCACTCCTCACGAGGTGGTGACCGGACGTCAAATGCGCCTTCCTCTAACGCCAACATCAAGAGCATTCACAGACTATGAAAACTCTGCAACTGTTCTTGCTGATGAAATGTACCAATATGTGTCTTCTTTGATTACTAGTGTAGCGTTTGTGTCTCAACAGCTCAAGTGCACGCGGGGCGGGTCTAAGAGTTACCAACAAGAAGACGCCGACAAAGACTTGGAAAAGGAAAGACTGTGCAAAATTGCTAAAGGTGACCACGTGCTACTCCGCAACTTCAACAGAAAGTGGAACAGCCCACGCTTCACTGGTCCCCACTTGGTAGAGGAGGTATCTACAAGAGCGGTGAAGTTGCAGGATAAGCGTGCTTGGAATCACCTACACGACGTAAAGATCTGCAAACTCCAGACCCCCCCTAGCGTCACCAACAGGGCCATTGGAAGAGCAGCGACAGCATCACCTACGGAGAAGGAGACGTCTACCACAGCTGACGACCTTAGAGTCTCCATACCTTGTCACCCCCCAGAATCCCCAGAGACAAGTACTGAAATAGACACTGGTGATTTACATACCGCCCATCCCATGGTCACAAGATTAAAGAGTAAACAGACTTCCGCCAGTTGAGCCCCAAACCCTCTGCCCACAAGCCCCCTGCCCACTACAGCCACCACCCAATTTAAGGACATTGTTTTTGCACACATAAACATGTAAACACTTGTATGTTTTCCTTTTCTTTCTCGCACATGCAGGTAATGTGTGTAATTGTATTGCTAAGAAAATAGATAACTAACAGCGTACATTGCCCAGGAGTAGATGCTACCCTCAGACGATAATTACCCTGAAGCCCTATCACACCAATTTGATTATCACATAAAAAGGCCAAAGTACCTAAAAAGAAGGAGGGTACGTGTTTACTACACCGCATTTATCTTGGCCATAGAACAATCAATGCCCCATCTTCACCAGCACTTATCTGCTCTAAGAGATAGATCGCTTAGATTGGAGTGGGAGCAGCTCTTCGCCTGGGCACTGAATGACTACCTGATAGGGAGGGCTTGATAACAACAACTAACAATAATAACAAGCGTATTGAGAATTTTCAGGCGGGCAACTTTAACGTCGAAAGAATAAGCTGCCGGACTGCAGCAAGGTAAGAGCAAATGCCGGTGAGACTAGCTTTTGTAATAAAAATGATAGGGGTTTTGGTGATCACTGGTTTTTTGGCTGCCTCTGTATGGCAGAAAAGTTATGCTATCAATATTTTGGCTGCACCCAAACCTAACGTACCCCCACCCACGGCTGCAACAGGTGTTACGTCAGGTGGTACTAGCAACCCTCCACATAAGGGAAGTAGAGTTAAACGCAGCACATACTCAGATAATAAATGTATTGATAATTACATAACAGATTCAGCACACGTCTCGAACAATATGTGGTACCAGCACATGACCCAAATAGGTAAGCAGACAACAGAAGACAGCTGCTATGTCTGCTCATTGATCCCATACGCCATGAGCGCTTCTCGAACATTCGTTGCCACAGAAATAGAAGAAAAGACGGCACGATGTATAATCTACCTGGCACTATTCCAAACGAGAGGGCGATTTCAAGGAACGGTGGTGAGACTGGTGTGGAAAACGCGAGACACATATCCATACGAAAACAACTTCCTCAAGTCTTATTTGAGTTACCACAAGAGCAGTTTGCATGCTGAAGCATTCAGATACATGACAAATGGTCCTGAAAAAGGAGAAACGAAGAAAGTAACACTGCAATAGCTACCATGTGACTGGTACGCCACTGAAGTTCCTGGTACACAAGGCTGTTGGGAAATACCACTGGTAACAATAACGGGGAAGGTATACATGAACAATAAATGGGACATAGGAGTGGTTGGCAGCAACATGGTAACAAGAGAAAATATTACCACCATTGATGAACACAATAACAGATGTTGGACGATTTGGGGCAAGTACGTACCCATGCTGACATGGATGGAGAAGGATGAAGACCCAATGAGCATACTGCCGCTGTCTGCACCTAAGCTATGCTACCAACACAGAGGAGAAGTGGACGTGGGATACAACACCAACTGTGCCAGCGTGTTAGAGTTACCAGAGGGGGGAGCAGGAACAGCAGTATTAATGGACCACTACTGGGCCTGCGGAAACAAGGCATACCACACACTGCCCCCTCTGTGGAACGGTATATGCACAATGGTACACATTAATGTACCATCACTAGTGGTGCCCCAGAAACATGTGAACATGGCGAACTTCCCAAAATGGATGAAGGAAACAAGAGGAAGAAGAGATCGGTACCATCTCAGAGGGGGTCAGACAACGACAACAACAACAACAATAATGTCCTGAATAGAAAAAAGAGACAAGGAAAACCTCTGACAGGAAATTACCTATGGGGAAGGTCGGAAACAGCACTCACTTCAATCCCACCAGAACACAGATTATTCAGCTGAGCAGCAATGTTTTTTCCTCAATAATACACCCTGGACTACAAGCTTATGCAAACGCAAAATGGCTCCAGATAACCCGATGGGAGCTGATGATGACAATTAATTCAACAGTAAATGGATTCAACGCAATAAAAGAGGAACTGCGAGCAGTAAGGATGGTAGCACTACAGAACAGATACGTATTAGATCTCCTTACAGCAATCGAGGGAGGAGTTTGCGCAAAGATAGGACAATCATGCTGCACATTTATTCCTGCTAACGATGCCGACAATGGTACACTCACCGAAGCAGTATCACAACTGGCCCAGATGCACTCCAAAATGATGGAAGAAAGTAAAGGAGTGAAGAAGGATGACAGCTGCTTTTCATTGTTATGGTCATGGATGCCATCATGGCTGTCGGACGTGCTGAAGATTATAGTTGGATGTATAATACTGGCTGGAGCAGCACTGATCATAATAAGGTTCTGGAAAGCCCGGAAAGCACGCACTACAGACGAAATGATCGAAATGGTTGGTATGCACCCCTTGATGCCAACTGATGATGGCCAGCACACAGACACAATAATAAAGGAAAGAGAAAAACTGTGCAAACAGATCATCACCAACCACCTGGACCCGCCATCCGTGAAGCTCAAAAACCCAAGAAACCCAAGGAGTTACATTGGGAAATGGGTATACTGCACACCTGGAGGAAGTTGTGTGTATATGTATTGGTCATTTGAGGACCATGTCAACCACTATGGACACCTAAAATATGGAGAGTAAGAGGAGATAAGGAAAAGGATATGTTTGTGGTCGACAAGTCGACCAGAGGGGGGACTGAAGTGGGAGAATGGGACAAAAGACTCCCCCAATCTCCTCGCGCCCCTGGCCTAGAGGATCGCGACACAGACACCCGCCACGAGATGAATTTGCCTACCTACCAGATGACCAAATACCCTGGTACAGGAACATACGGATGTGCCCATCGGCCTGCCCACCAGCCTGCCCTGCTCAAGCCGACACCTGCGGCATGGATGAACTCGACTAAACCTTTCAACAGTAAATAAACACATCGTTAGACATGCCATGACGACCTAGCCAAACTGTCAGAACACCCGTGCAACCATGCGCACTGGATACCCCCACACCAATCCACACGCAGAACATATTCAGTGCTATGACGTAGGTGACGGACACATCCACTGACGCGCATCTTTATTATTTTTCACATAGGTTTTCCAAAATGCAGAAACGCAAGACGCACAAAGCACTCATTTAAAATGCTTGCTGACGCTTCTCCTAAACCCTTGCATTGTGATGAAAATACAACGAAGACATGATACTGCCTATCAAGCACTGTGATACCGCAACTTAAAGTGCCGTGCATTAAACATCCCCACCTATGCACCAGGCCCAAGTAGGCCGCAAGCAAGAGCCTCCACGAACATTGAACGAGCAAGAGTGCAATTGCTGACCCTGCAGAACGAGCCAAGCGAGAACTGACAGCCAAGGGGACAATGTTGCAACTCACATGCCACCAGCCGAAGCCAAGGTCACACCTTCAAGCTAAGCCAGACACACTGTGGAAAATACAACTTTAAATGTGCAGAATTCTGCCTCAACCACGGTCTCTCCTCACGTGATCAAGCCAAACCTGACAGGGTGCCAGACCCAGGAGAGAGAAGTCGCCTGGGTCCCACGTTTGAGACACAGGCTGCAACAATGAAATGACCCAATGGACACCTACAGCGATGGGAATAGTCTGCTCTCAGGCATATGAGCAAATCCACGCATTGTCTACACAAACACATAGTTACATAATGTTGCAAATGACAGGTACACCGCGAGCTGGGAACAACGATGGTCCCAGCTGGGGGGCTCGCGAGTGGACCAATCAGAACATGGGGCACTCATCACTGACACCATTAACCTTAGCCAATCATTAGGGGTCTTCATGTAACAATTTTCAAGTATCTACTAGAAGGGACAACCCAAGTATACCACCTGACTGACCCTTAACCACTAACAGCGTTCTCTATACGTATGCTATACTAACCCTACCACTCGAGGAACCAATCCAGAGTGGCGATAGGTTTTTTGCTAACTTTCCCAGGTGACGCAAGTAGCGCGTCATACTGAGGCAAAAAGGGGCCTGCGAGCCCCACGAATTTCGAGAGCCAGGACGGACGCGTACGATCCTAGACCCATCCCTGCCGTTATTCAATAAACAGCAGAACCACCTTGCTTCTTGTGTGTGTCTCATACTCATTTTTGGGATACGCGGGAGGAGTTGGGGCCTCCCAGCCCGGAGGTCCGCGGAAGGCCCAGCCGACCCCGGGCGAAAAACCCCCCGACAGATGAGTCAGAGGTTGAGGGGAGTAGGCCAAGACAATCTGCAATCTTACATTTTGAGGACATGTTCCATTTCTATATCTCCCAATGCCACCTCTCTATCTCTCATTCTCTTTGTGTGTCTCTCTCTCTCTCTCTCTCTCTCTCTTTCTCTCTCTCTCTCTCTCTCACTCTCTCTCTCCCTCTCTCTCTCTCTCTCTCTCTCTCTCTCTCTCTCTTTCTCTCTTTCTCTGGCTCATTCTCTCTCACTTTCCTCTCCCCTATCTCTGTCTAAAATTGATATATTGTTCCCCTTGAGGAACAAAGCAAGCATCTATGAGTTGGCAGATCAGGAACAAGGGTGGTGTGGAAGCTTAGACCTTACCATGAGCTAACTGCTATGGGAGGCAAGAAAGGTTTCGAAAAAAAGTCTGCTTGAAATTTGAGAACGACAGTCACCCATTTCACCTACATTATTATGTCGATTAGTAGGCTGGGAGGTGCCTCAATCCTAACTAAAGCATGCTCAGGCTATGCTCCATGGCCTGCTGGGAATTTTGGCCTTTAAGAGCAGGTCCCTTCCAGGTAGGGCACAGCGTTTGTCAGGCATTCTTCAGATATTGGTTGCATCAGGGTTCAGAATCTCTGCTTGTTTTGCCCAGATGTCTAACTTGATGTCTTTGGTTTGAACAAGGGCAACAATTCCCTTTTTTGCCCAGAGGTCTACCCTGCTGTATGTGAAGATGAGATGCCTAATAGGGGCTTCTCTCTACTGGAAGCTCTCAATGCTACCCTCTCAGCCTCCATCGACCAACACACTCTTCTGAAACAATGCACCTAAAAACTGAGACCCTCAGCTTCCTGGTAGATGCAAGAACTCAACCTCAGCAAAAGAGTCATCAGGAAACAAGAGAAAAGAGAAAACCTGGCACCGCTCCAGAACTGCATCCATCATGGCGCTCCTTAAAGAACGCTGAGCAACCCGCTACTACAGAAGGGTTTGGGGGTTGAGGGAGTGTCTCCCACATGTTCAATGTGATAATGTCCCTGCAAACCACTGGAAACATTTTTGCAGGGAAATTATTACATGGAACCCTACTATCAGAATATCATAGCAAAAGCAAACAAGAAAAGAGGTTCCCTCTTGAAAGCGGTGAAGCAGTGTGTCAACCCGCTACCAAGAGCTGCCAAACCACACACCATCCAAAAATCCACTGCCATCAACGCCTAATTCATCAATAAAATCAGCAAGATTTGCCAGCACATAGATGCCAGCTCTCTATCCACAGACCCACCTCACATCTCTCCATGCGATATCTCCACACCCTGGACAGCATTCAAGACACTCTCGACAGAGGGCCTGGTAGAAACCCTGGCCATCATCAAAGCCACATTGTATGCAGATGACATCCTCCCAGCATTCATTCTCAAGACAGTCCCTGCAGAAGGTCTCCTTCCCTACCTTGAGATCATCAACAGCTCCCTAACTCAAGGCACCTTCCCATCAACCCTAAAATCAATTCAAATCCTCCCTCTCCTAAAGAATCACACTCTGGATCTCAACAACCTAGGTAACTATCGCCCCATCGCCCATCTTCCCTTTATTGGTAAGATCATTAGGAAAGCGGTAGTAGCACAACTGCAGCAACACATCGACACCAACAATCTCCTCCAAACCTACCCATCAGTCTGTGCTTTAGAGCATCCAGAGGTACAGAAACTGCTCTTCTGAACACCCATGGAGACTTGCTCTCAAATCTCGACACTAACACTCCCTCTGTGCTCATTCTTCTTGACCTCTCCTCTGCCTTTGACACGCTAAACCAAAACATCCTGATCGTACGTCTGCATGACACCGTGGGAATCACAGGTCAGGCTATGGCATGGTTAACCTCCTTTCTTTCTGACTTGCCATCACAGGTGGAACTAGGGTCCTTTCTCCCTACTATCACTATTTCAACTGGTGGCATTTCCCAGGGTTCTAACCTATGTCATCACACAACCATTGACCCCCTGCCCCTGATGACATCACAGGAAGCAATGTCATTTGACCCAACCCCCAAAGTGATATCGTGGGCAGCGATGGAACACGACCTTTCACCCGTTGACAAAACAGGAAGTTGCATCACATAGCATTGTACACTATGAAAAATATGGTTACGATATCACTATAATGTGATGTACATTTCATACAAGAATGGATTGCCATATGTATCGTTAAGATCAGTGTGTATAGGCCCATATTACCAAATTACTGTGAATGCAAGCAGACGTCCATGATCAAATGATAATGATGTGTTATTGTATAGCACTTACGCTTAAGCGCTTTATATAGAAAAAATATACAGCCAATATCACCTGACCTATGTTGGTACTCATTTATCGATCTCAGAAGGATAACAAGCTGAGTTGAGGCGTTTCAGAACAGACTCAATCAGTGACTCAACCCATGGAGTGTGCCTGAAATAAACCTTAAATAAGTCTAGCAATGATTGTATAGAATTCCAGAAAGACACATTATTTGGGATTCCTATTCCTATCCTATTCCCAGCCACTCCAGAACTAAAAGAGCCACATGGTGCTGGCAACAGCCCAGGAGCTGGCATTACAAACCTTTCTTTTTTTTCTTTTTTTAGAGATCGCAAGCGTCCTGAAGGAGAAGCAGAACAAAGGGTGGAGTACAGGGACGTCATTTGGGGGTCGCCAGAGGTCGCAACTGCGACCTCTGCTGATTCCCTTGCGACCTATGTGATCTTTTTGCGACCTCTGATTAAGCCTTGCTGCATAATTCTTTTTAAAATAATCAGGGGTCGCGAAAAGATTGCAGAGGTCCTGGAGCTTGCCTTGCGGGCTACCGTGCGTGCGAGTCAGCCTGCCAGTGCCTTCAACCTCTGATTATTTTAAAAAGAATTACAAGGCAAGTCACTGGCGGGCTGAATCGCGTGCACAGCGACTTGCAGGGCAGGCTCCATGATGCCTGCTTGGGGGCGGGCGCGGCTCCACTAGGTCTGGAGGCTGGCACGCGAGGTCATGGTTGCCTGGCAACCATGAACTTTGTCCGACCTCGCCTCCGCTATGTTTCCTGCATCGCAGAGGTCATGGAGTTTGCCATGCGGGTTGCCGTGCGCGCGAGTCAACCTGCCAGTGCCTTTCGAACTCTGATTATTTTAAAAAGAATTATGAGGCAAGTCACTGGCGGGCTGAATCGCGCGCGCAGCGACTTGCAGTGCAGGCTCCATGATGCCTGCCTGGGGGCGTGCGCGGCTCCACTCGGTCTGGTGCTGGCACTCGAGGTCATGGTTGCCTGGCAACCATGAATTTTGTCGGGTCTGACCTCGCCTCCGCTATGTTTGTTTCCTGCATTGCCCGGCTTTGATGTCATAGCTAGACACACAGACAGAATACCGGCTGCCGCGCGCACGCAGACCCCCAGCACACCTATTCTCCCTCTCAAACACCCCCCAAAGTATGTGTCCCCACTGCTGGCTGCTGATGGTGCTGCTGCTGGAGTCCAGGGCGTGGGGGCGAGGGGATGCCCCGGCTGCACCGGCGGAGATCTGGATGCGCAGAGGAGCAGACCACGCGTCCCGAGGAAGACCACTCGAGCGACCCCTGCAGAAACCCCTCCTGCCACAGAGCCCGGAGGAGCACTGCGACCAATCCTGCTACAGAGTGGCTCCTGGGGAGCCCTGCAACCCAGCCTGCTACAGAGCCCTGGGGGAGCCGTGTGGGGTCTACACTTCCAGCTGCGTGTGGGGCTGCGCTGCATCGGCCGGGCCAAGGAGAAGTTACCGCTGCAAGCACTGATGCACAGCAAGGGGGTCTGCCGGAACCACACTGCATCCGAGCAAGGTGAGGGCTGCATGCAGTGCGCACTGTTGGTACCACGGTTACTGTAGCACAGCGTGCAAGAGAGTGCGTGTTTTGTCTCCGAGTATCAGCCACTGTTGAGAACAGCCCACCGGAGAATCTGCATAGTGCCACAATAACGAGAGAGACAGCATTACAGCGCGACCAGGAAAGCAATATCAGCAGACGAAGGACCACACTGCGGTACCGGAGTGGGTCTTTCTGCATTGTAATGAAGTCCTCCAAAAGACCTACAACTGTGGTGAGTAGCAACATTTGGTTTAGGGAGTCTCGTGCTCTTGTACTATGATCCCGCCTAAGTGAACATTATTCTCTGCCTTGTACTTTACCCTTCGTTTAGGAAGCAAGGCAGCAGGGGGGGACTGTGTAGGAATTCTAAAAGTGCTGGGCAGCTTCGCAGTATTTCCTCAGGCACCTTCTCTCCCCAATCCTGTAATTTGTCACTCCTGACAGGCACAAATATCGCTTTCACATCTGCAGGCTTGAGTGTATAGCAAAGACGTCCCTCTGCTCCTGTCCAGGTGGCAATAGGATTTTAGTGGTTTCCATTTAGCAAGAGTCAAAGGCGCTGTTTTTGTCCCTGGATCTTTGATATGCACATGTTTTGTTTCAAAGTTACTGCAAAGTTACTGCAAGTGCAAGTGCTTTTCACTTCCACGCGCCTTTTGTCTTGTCTTCTTTGGAGCCAGTAAACGGTGTCCTGCAGGCATGAGGCATGAGGCACAAGCAGTGCTTAAGTTCTATATATTAAAGCATCATTATCGTTTGGCCTTGGACATCTGCTTGCAATCACAGTGATTTGGTAATATGGGCCAATACGCACTGATATTAACGATACATATGGTGATCCATTCTTGTATGAAATGTACATCAATTTACAGGGTTATCGTGACCATATTGTTCGTAGTGTACTTAGAAACAATGCTATGTGAGGCCACTTCCTGTGATGTCACGTGGGGCGTGGTCAAATGACATCACTTCCTGTGATGTTACTCTTGGGGGCGTGACATTGTGATGTCACTTCCGCGACCCCTGGCATTTTGGTGAAATGACGTCAGAGGTGGAGTAGGTAGTGTTTAGAAGAGCGTGAAGGGTAGAGCAGACACAAAGAGTTTATTAGTCATAGGCAGATCAGAGCGCTAGGTTTTGAGACCTCTTCAGAACTTTGAACACAGGAGCCAAGTGGACTAGAAAAGGAAGGGCATTCTAGAGGGTGTGACCTTGTGCTCGTAGAGCCCTACCTACAGCATGCTAGCACTTCACAGAGCTAAGTGATACGAATATATAGAATAGGTATTTTTCTCTAGCCATCTGTCAGGCGTGTTTTTGCCCTCTACTGCAAATACGAATCATTACTCAATACATGGAAACATGGAAATAAATACCCAACGAGATTTAGTGCAAATTGTAAGTTCAAAACATGTTACTTGTATATATATTATTAATAAGCATATTTTAAAGGTGCAACATTGTAATAACTATTAACTTTAATAACTTACTAATTTACGTAGTATAGTTGGTACAGTTATTACTTAGCAATACTGTGATACTCATACCGTTTCTGACTGTTTTTCCCAAATTATCACACAACCAACTCAGGTGGATATTCTGCATGAGTAATATTGATTTGCTTCCTAGTAAAGTGTTTGACCGAATAACTACCGAAATTCTAACCGAAAATTAAGGAATGTTGCATTCATCATATTCATCATGTGCTTTGCTGCAGGGCGAGATTCAGATCTATAGTTAAAGCATGCCATTTCATTCGCTAAGCTTTCAATTGTCACGGAATGCACATTTATTGACTGAATGATGTAATTGCTCATGTAATTTTGCATTAAAATCATTATTTATATATCATGTTAATCATGTTGCTAGAATTTTAAATCAATATTTTAATTATGCCTTAATGGTGTTTCAATTTTGGTTTTCTTACAATGTTCTGCAAGCATGCTTGATGTTAGGAAACTAAAATATTTTAATCAGATACAAAGGCCTGATTTATTTTCATATTCAGAAAATAATTATAGCCCTGAGGTCTTAAAAATCGAAAAACGATGGCAATCACACATCTGGTGGTGACACATCTGCTTCTACTTAGAATGAATGCCTCCATCCTTTGCTTTGCACAGTAAAGCAAATGGTCCTTCCGTACAGACCTCTCCTGGGGGCCAGGCAGCCATCAACATTTTGAACATCATTAGAGTCTCTTTTCCCTCTGGAGACTCGTGAGAAAGAGAACATTCTCTCTGCAGCTGGCATTTGTGGATGCGGCATTTAAATGAAGAGATCCGGCCTCTGGTTTTCTTGCCCATTTCTGGTAACCCCCAATGACCTATTTCTGTATTTAATTGTATTGCAATAAAAACAATGGGGAATGATTCTGCAGGGCAAAACCATAAGGATGGGGTTTTCAGTATAGTTAGACAGACAATCACACACACATTCACACCCCCTTGCATGCATACAGGAATATGCAAACTGTTTTCTTGTGTAACGTTTGGTCTTGTTAATGAATGTTCTCAATTTGCCATGTGACTAATCTGGCCAAATCCGAACACTCATGCCAACTTTGTGATGCCTCATCAATTTCTTCATTCCTAAAATAGATGCAAAATAAACATTTTTGTTGCTCGGGGATTTTTGAGGATGAAAAGTGCAGTTTGTATCCCACAATATCTCAAAATTATCTCCCATGCCTTTTTGTCATTTTTTTGCTTTCCCCCAGGTTTTAGGCTGAAGTAGTACATGCTTTAAAAGTTATGAAAATCAGATCAGCCAAACTCAGGATATTCACTTTTTAAGGCCAATCAAATGTGTTTGCTGTTTCTGGAGATGCCATGTTGGTCTGGAGGGCCACATGAAATTACTATTAAGCTACAAGAGACCAACACAAAATGCAACCATGCACATACAGCACACACAGCCTGGGTATACACTAATGGACATTAAAATATGATGCAAAAGATACAGACAAGTACACAAAATCCAAATCTCACACTTACATACTCACACTCCCCTAATTAAGTAATTCAAAATACACTGTAGAACACGCAACAAAATGAGGAATATTCTGAGTAGCAAAACAAATCAAATACACCAGATACACTGTTATATTACAGCGCAGCAACGCAGAATACAAATAAGATGGATACTATTGAGAATCAAATACATTGGCCTCAAAAGTGCACTGGCGCTGCAGGAAAACAGAAAAAATACATACACAAACATCACCAAATAAAAGAAACCAGATCAAATCATACAACTCATAGCAACAAAAAAAAACACGGTTGCAGGACTAACAAAATCCATCACAAAACAGCCATAGTCAACATATATAATGAATATATTCAAGGATGAGCATAGCATGCGACAAAGAAAATCACTCTCTCTACCAAAGCAGCATACCACCACCCCATGCAAACATGACATGTATCCACAAACACAAGAGTAAAGAAATAACATGTACATCACACATTAAGAATCTCACATCAACACAACAACAATGTTGCAAGGATGAAACAAATACAACAAATATACTGCACAATATACAGTCAGAAAGGTACAATGAGGTAAGTAATATATTGTGCCACCAAAAAAAAAAGAATCTACCACAAAGTCTCATCATTCACAATACATAATACTATAGGAGTATGGAAAGGATGGGTATATCATGAAGCAAAAAAGATCATCAACCACAACACAATATCCCTCATCACTGTATGCAGACCTGACTATAAACCACAGGGAGGAGGCCAAATAATACAAAACAATAAGCAGAAATCATACATCCCAAAGCAACAGGGATCAGACAACCAAAACAAACTCAAGAATATATTGCACAACGAACAAGACTACCCATGGCAGCAAATTGAAACTTTAAAACAATATATCAGCATAAAATTGAAGTTACCCACATCACACAATTCAAACATTATCATGCACAAAAAAGAAACACACACATGCAGCATGGCTGCCACTTCCGTGCATGTGAAATACCACGGCAGTGCCATACAAAGGCACCATATACAGATTTCAAAGTATTGCATCACATGTTTACTTTCACTCATCTCCACAACAGTCCAACCAACCGTCTAATCAAATAAATACCTTTTGAAAACGTGGAAGAACAAACAATCACCGCACAACACACACGGAAACCCTGAATTTTACTGTTGCAAATCATGAACAGGAGATATCCTAACTCTGCTGAAGCTACCGCCAAATTTCAGAAATCCTGTACTCCAAATAAGTACTCCAACCAATATAGACATCCGTAAGACTATTTGTATATATATTTATTTCGAAAGTTAATACCTTCAAAAAAGAGCAGCACATACAATATTACACATGCAAACAATCGTTTACCAAAACATAGACAAAATATAAAAAGTTAAAAACAGAAAAACGTTTTATACACTGGCATGTTTGTCCAGGAGTATTCATCCTCTTTCAGAATAAAAGATACATATTGTGTGTGACATGTCTGTTCAGTAATAAATACAGATTTGTTTGCATCAACAATTGTTCTGAGATTGGCCCCCCTTACAATTTGAACCAACATGTTTGTCCACAAGTGATTGAGATTTAAGTATTGCACAGACAAATAGCAAATATATTAGATCTCCAATGATAGTACCATTAAAAGTGCACAATCGAGTGACCTTGTGTGTTATTTAGACATTTTCATTCACTTAAAACGGATGAAATTGGGTGGCAATTAACATTGTAGTAGAACAACAAACAATGTTATAATTCTACCAAAAGGTAAATCATACTTAAAATGGTTTTTCACTGTGCACTTCCCTTTCTCAATTATGAGATTTTGTTCATTTTGAGTGTAATTGAAATTTGCAGGTCAGATGTGTCACCCTTCTTAAAAAGCGGGACAATGATTGACTTCCTCAACCTATCTGGAAATGTGTTATTAGCAGCAATTGCATTAAACATTTTTGTAAATACAGGACCCTTATCGTATAATTATATTTAATTATATTTTAATGTATATATTATAGGGTACTCACCGCCCTATAGTTAAGTTGACTTAGACTCCCATAGGTACCTCAAAATATTCTATTGCTAATAACCTGTGATTCGTGCAACAGATTTGGCTGACATTTTTAAGTTAATTAGGGATGTGAACAACCCCCCTTCCCCCACATCCCCTCAGCCCCTCATACTGAAAGTTTGATAAAGATTCATAAAAAAATCAAAAGATTAATCAGAAAACAAAATGACAACAATTGTCATTTTTTTCTGGCCTGCACAGCCCAAACTGCTGGATGCATATGGACAAGTCCAAAACAACTTTACTGGAGGCCTTTATATGGTTTGGGGTTATTCAGTGCATTTGTTTTTTAAATATTTGATGGAGAAGGAGGTTCCCCCTTCTCCATAATAGGTAGCTATATCTCAGGTAATTTGCAAAAACCGGGTGTTTTTGGAAATTAAACAGCTGACATCTTTTTTTGTCTCACTGGGTTAGATAGCTGCAGCATTGGCCAAGGGTATCAGCAAATGAAACACAGGTAAAAAGCCATTTGTGGGTCAAAAACATGGAAATGTGATTAGGCTAGAGGTGGGGGTTGGCTAGAGGACACCAAATTAAATTTGGCAGTTGGAAGGGGTCTAAGGACTGAATCCTTCTGTAGCCTTGACTATAGCTGCGAATAGCCGACATTTCAAAGGAAACTGCATCACGAAAGCAGTGGAATGCAGAAATTGGTCTAGTGAATGGAGCAATGGGAAGAGTGGGTATATCAAATATATTTAAGTAAAGTTTGTTTGTGTAGAGGAACCTAGTTTGATTTCTCAAACCTCTGCAGGCTTCATGATTTTTAAGGATACCTTTGTGAAGAGCAGAATTTCCATTGTTCTCTGCATATGCAATTACTATTCATGAATCACAAGGGTTGGCATTAGAAACAGCAATAATTGACATTGCTCACGCAGTAATCAAAGAAGAGATGTCATATGCAGCCTTGTCAGATGTACAAAATATTGAAGATTTATTTTTTATTAAACTTTGATGAAGCAAAAGTGATAGCTGACTTTTTGTGCATTGAAGAATATAATAGATTACGTATGCTGTATGCTCCTCACCTTCACCTTATAACTCTTCCTGCTAAGAACTTAGTAAGGAAAAAATAAGAATCAGTGAAGATACATTCAAATAAAGACTACAAATTAAGAGAATCTAGCAGTGTTGGAAAGCCATACAAATATGTCATATTCCCACCACCATAGTTTTAGTAATCAAACAGGAGTTGAATGCTGTTCAAGTGCAGCTATGTGCATGTTGTTTCAAATTGCACCACTAATGCATAAAATAGCTTCAACAGTAAACAAACAGATATGTGTGGAACTTTCAATTATTAAAGTATCTGTAGATGAAAGACCACACAATACATATTCAGGAATGCCATTCTGAAATATAGAATTTATTTCAAGTGGAAGAGAACATTTCTCTCAAAATACATAGGGATATAGTCAAGAATTTGTAATGACTATTTTGGCAGAACTAGCGCTGGAAACGGTGAGTATAGATAGATATGTAGGCAGGTCTTATGAGTGGAAGCATGAGTGTACACAACGTAAGAAAGACCATATTACTCTCAATGTTTCAGAAAGGTTTTTATAGCTTCCTGTACCTGATCGGAAAAGTGTGAATTTTTCTTTTCTGATCTGGTAACAAAAGCATTTTGTGATATGCAGTGCAGTGATGGTGGTTGTAATTTTTACAGTCTACGGTGCAAAATCTACTTCTTAATAAGTACCTCTTAATTATATTTCAACAATATAGTGTAGATGGTAGGAAAATGAACACCATTTTTCTATTAGACCCAGTGCGCCAACATAAATATATTGCACATGTATCACAGCGTGTCTCACAGATATAAAGAAACTATCCAAATTCGTATATATCCCATTTAATCCATAATGGCAAATAAATACAAACAATACTGTTATAATACCATTCATTTTGTCAGGCCTCAACCTAAATCACCTCTTTCTCTGGTCACGTATTGCTGCAGTGAAATTGCAATAATTTCTTGAAAAATAGTGAAGATAATTCCATAATCAATCAACCGCACAAACTGTATATTCTACATTCACGTTACAGTCCTTTCTTGAACCATCATCCTTTTCTTGAACAACGGTCTCCTTTTTTGAACAATGGTCCCTTTCTTGAACAATGGTCGACATGTCTTTTGCTTATTCACCAACTTTCTTGCAGCTGGGACTAGTGAGCTTCTTTGAGACAATATTAACCTTCCACTTGTTTACAAGATCTGTATCAAAACAAACACATTTATCATCTTGTGTCCCCTTAGTCACCTGCAAACAATGTGTTTGGAAAACATGTGTACATATGTTGATCTAAAATTGACATTTGCATTCCATTTCATGTACACAAGCACCTTGGTGTATGCTTGTGTGGGATTTGCAAGCTGGACATATTTAGGCACATTCCTATTTGTCACATTATGATCAGTCTATCCATCAGCCACCTTAGCCTCTCCCAGGTGATGTTTATATACTACACTACCATTAAGTGTATTTATTTGATCCCCTACATGTACCTTTTCCATTTCCTTTTTATGTCCTCGTATGCTGCTATGTCGAAGAGTATTTTCCTAACCCTGTCTGTTGTGATCGTGATCATTCAAGGTATTGTATTGTATTGTATTTTATTTGGTTATTTATATAGGGCTCTTTGCCCACTTGTGTGGCCTCAATGCACTTTTTCGATTGAAACACCCTAGGTGACCTCAGTCAATGTGCTGGAAAATTCTAAAGAGTTTAGTTTAGGAGATTCATGTGTGCTTTTTGCCGGTCTAGGACTTGGGTAGCTGGCTAGGCTCGACTAAGCATCCCTAAAGAGAGGTCAGGCATGTGGGTGGGCCCTGTTAGTGGTTTGGGATAGATTGCTATTGTTGAGAGTTGTTGTTTGGCCAGTTAAACAAGTTCCTTTTGGTTGGTAGTCGCTGTATGCTAGTGGCAGAGGTGTTGAGGTACATTAGGTGTTTCAGTCTGGATGGCTATAGGTGATGCTAGACCGGAGGAGCGTAGCCATAGCAGCATTCTACGGTGCATGGATGTTTGGAGGTGCCTATGACATGTGTCCATACTGGTGGTGTGAGATATACGTACCGTAGGTTTCGAATGTGTTTGGCTGGAGTGATCTTTGTCCAGTGCAGCCGAGGAGACACGCCTAGATTTGAGAGTTTTGCATTGTAGGGGGGAGGCCTAATCCTCGAAAAAATTGGGTTTTACAGTACAAAGGCAGCCATTGGTGGGTACGATCAGATTCTGGGATCCTGTATATATGGTAATGAATCTGTAAATAAATATCCATTATGATATTACCTTTCCTTCTTGTTATAAATCTGGACTGCCCCTTCTTCACAATCAAAACCGTACAGATAGGAAATCAAACATGTTAGTAATTAAGTTTTTAAATAGGCAATTTTCTATTAATAAAGAAACATTCAAAACATGTGCAATTGTTTTTCATGAGTGAGCATCCACTCACTGAACATTTTATACATGGGTGCGCACAGATGTAGATTGGCTTGTCTGCAATGACTCTACATTCACACATCAAGTTAGATTGCCAAACGGTTTAAAGATTGCTTACTTAATGTTGCGTGGGTAACACACTCTCTCACTAAAAATCTGATAGGCAGAGGTGGTCCCAAGAAAGTCCCAGAAACTTGGCAATGGTTTCATCAGATGCAATACAAACTACTTACTATGGGCAAATAATCTTGGTGAAAGAAACCTCATAACTCAAGCAAGATTCTATTGCCTCTCAATAAGCTCTACATTATACCGATTGTCAGGAGGCAGGGAGAGCAATGTGTACCCTTTTGGTTGTGATGCCATTGAGGATACTTTGCACTTTTGTTGTTTTGTCAAGTCTTTAAGGACATTCGAGCAAGAACATTGGCTCAAGTCTTTGCAGACAGACAATTCACACAATGCCGACCAGCATTGTTATATCTCCTCTGGGCAGAAAATCCATTTGTGAGCTGGTCATTGTTATCCTTCTTGAGACAAGCTATGGCCAGGAGGGCATTTGTGCTATCCTCCATCTGTGTTAGTTGATGGGCTCACAAAAGTGTCCCAGCCCAGAATAATAATAACAAATGGTGGAGGCACGTGCTAATATGTACAATTTGGACAACAATTGACCAAAACGGATATAGCTGCTTCTCATCACATGTCATTCCAATTGATAAATAGATGATTTTTTAACCTTTTAGTATCTGGAACGCATAAGTAAAGTTTCTATCATGTACTCCCGCATTTGCATCTGCCTTAACTCTTTACTGCTCCTGAGATCTGTGTTATTCATTTATAATATTTACATGCATATTTACATGTGTTTCTATTGTGTGTTTTAATATTTGATTGCAAGTTGCCAAAAAAAGTGATTTGATTGATTGAATGTTGCTAAGTTTTAGAATATGTTTTATATTCTTTTAAATACAAACATGCAAAATGGATGATAGATGTGGGAGAATAGGGTAATACATGTTTTATGTTATTATACTGCAATATGAAATGTATATGAAATAAATATATATAAGAATGTCAATATTATTTAAATAACACAATAACAGAATTCTGCAATCTTCTACTTCTGTTTTATTGTCTAAAACACTGAATATTGTAATATGTTCAAGTGTTCCCTATAAGTACTGGGTTACTTAAGTGGTTTCATTTACATTATTTTGAGTGCTAGGGAGTGTAGATATTCATAACTGTTTACATCTGAAACAAGTAAACAGTATGAGGTAGATGAAAAAAAGAAAAGTACACAGTTTAAAAAGGAAATTAGATCTGACACTAATTAGAATTGTATGGTAGGATTTAGGTGTATAGGGCCTCATTACAGGTCTGGCGGTAACCGTGCTGGTAAAACCGGCAGGTTGCTGTCGGACCCGTAATGAATTACCGGCGCCTGACTTCCTGGTAACACCAGGGTATTCCGACCCCGGCAGCCGGGAAGTCAGGTGCTGGTAATTTTGTAAGTCCCGATTCCCATGGAGTCACGAGAGTCCTACTGTGCTGGTCCATTAACACAAGTGTTTCTGGACTGGCACAGTCGTAATGAGGCCCATAGTCTTTTACTTCCTATGTGTGTAGATGGCAAAAATAAGGATGCACACAAACTTCCTAAGCAATATTGCAATCAAATTAAAAAGGAAAGCAGCCTATTTCAAATACTACTTGGTGGATTCTGTAAAGTACTTCTATTTAAAGTGTAGTAGTTTCCACAAAAGTTCAGGAATGTCATTACACTGTGGACATTTTTTGATAATAAAATGTGATATCATTTTTCTTAAAAAGAAATAATTCATTTGTATAGAGTAGATTAAACTAAATTCTTATTAACTTCTTATGTGTGTTGGTGGCCAAAAAAAGGACAGACACTGATTCGAAAAGAAGTATTTTAGATCTAATTAGCATATTTAAAAGTCAACTTTTGTTTCTGTGCAAACAGAAATAGTATATAGCAATACTCATTTTAAAACATTTTGAACGATGATATGCAGATTATGAAACATCATTATTAACTTCTCAGTGTGTAGGTGGCCAAAACAAAGACTAACTCAGATTTTACAAGAAGTATTGAAATCACATTTCTAATATTCTTATTGTAGCTTGTAGTGACAATTGATGTATTTACATCACTAGACGATGTTTACCCTCAAAATAATGCTACAAATTTGGCTTGTCTTCCTATTTTTATTTGTAAAACTGAATAAATAGTTAGGTTATATGTCTCTGTTTCCTGGTTAAGGTTTCATAAACTACTCTGCAAATGTAATATCATTTAACTTGAAACAAAGTTTTTACAGAAATGAAACATTTGATTTGTGTATATAGTCATTTATTGTTGTGATATTATTATTGTACTTTTTTTCTAAACAAAATGTAGTGATGTACCATTGGAGGTGCACACACCATTGATGTTTTGGGCAACTCTCATTTGAATGTTCTAATGTGAAACCAGGTTCGTAGTTCCCTAAGTGCTTAGTGTAGGCACTGTACCCATGAATAAAGTGAGATAGTATTGTATTTAGGTGCAAATATAGATAAGTGAGTAGGGGTATTTTCTCTACAGTAAGAAGTTTATTTTCTCTACGCAATGATTCATCTGTGCAACCTTAATTGGTTGAATACTAGGAATACATTCAGTATTCATACAGCACTTTTATGAAAAAAAAGAATGTCACCACTCCTCTTTGTTTTTCTATTATGAAATGTACTGTATTGTCTTTCACAGATGTGAAACTGACTGAACAGAGGAGATGGAATATACATGAAAGAAATACGGTATGTCATTGTGGTGAACTTATGTTTGTTTGTATACAATGAAAGTGAGCAGTCCCCGAAATTCAATGCAAACTCCCCAATGAGAGTCAATAACGGACACACCCCGGTAAGGAAGGAGACAAGGACCAAATGTGGGTGAAGTTAAGAGATGAAGTTCATCAAAATCAAATAGGGCATGCAGAGGACTCTGCATACTCCGAGAGCGCTCTGCCAAACAATACACTGTCAGTACATTTTAAAGGGTTACAGCATCAATGATGACGAAATACATATAGTACAAAAGTTACATTAGAATTGGTGGGGCAGTTGGCCCAGTATGGATATGTATGGACCGGCCACATATGATTGTTTGATGGTTTGGCGGGACGTCGGACATCACATGCATCAGCTGGGCTGGTCGTTGCAAGAGGAAGGTCATGTTGGTTCTGGGTGAGGCGGCTGATGCTAACTCTCTAATCTATACATTACTTCAAGGCATGCAATAAACAATAACCAGTTACATCTTGGCATTTAGGGAGAAAACCATATATGTACACTTTTATCAGTTCACTGCAAATCGTTGACCAGGTGAAAGGTGTGGGGGCTGTTTCTTTAAGGGGGCATGGGAGCACAGACTCAATGAAAGGATGAAAAGGATAGATTTGTAATTATCGAGACATCTGTGGGCCATGGGCTTAGGCAACTCAGGCGCAGGAGGGGAAAAAAGGTGGGGGTCATCAGTGCTCGTATTGCACAGCGCTGCAGCGGGGAGAGGAGGCCTGGGCAAGACAATTGAAAGTACATGTAATGGGTCTACATATGACCTGTGAGGGGTTTGGTTCCAGCTGGAGTTGTACTTTTACATGCATAATGTTACACGACCCTGACCATGGCCACTTTATAGCAAGATACATTTTTTATTGTTACCTCCCTTGGGGCCATGTGATTTACCTTTGTGCCATATGGTTCTTCCAACATCATACCTATGCGTACATTACGTTGACAGCAATTGACCCAGACTGTGGGGATGGGGCGCCTGAGCCCAAATCTCTTATCTACTACAATGAGTCAGCTACAAAATGTATCAAGCGTTCGTTTAGGCCTTGTGAAGGCTACTTTATTATGTTTTTAGTACAAAGAAGGATGTATGGTCACACGCAGGATTAGTGATGGGGTGAATCTAAGTTCTCACTGTCATGGGGCAGACATCTGTTACATCATACAAGAGGTGAGGTTAGAGGTTGTGTGAGTAGCATATCCTCTGTGTGGGGTCTGCGGGTGCAGAGCAGGTTTGTGGAGATGGGTTTTTTCCAAGACCAGGCCTTGGCCCTGTCATTCACAGGGCAGTGATGTAAGGAGGAAGGCGAGAGATACAGTGTTTTGTTTGTAGCGTTTTGCGCCAAGCTTTCCGTGAGAACAGGACAGTCGCAGAGACACCAAAGGCGAGGTGGAGGGGGGAGTAGTTGGCTAACTGTGTACGGACCCAAGGGAGAGGTGCGGACCTGCAGGCTGGCATTTCTGTGAGGCCTACTGGAGCTGATACAAAATGGAGTGGGTGTTCATACAAAATGGAGTCAGTAATCATACAAAAAAAGTGAATAATCAGCCCTCTTGTAGGTGTTGCACCTGTATGTGTCGTCCCGAGACTGTCCAGCACCTTTGGCCAGAGGCGCATGGCCAGCCGTGGAATAAGCATAGGGTGCGTGGAGGGACGTGAATGGAGGGGAGGGGGGCCTAAACGACCTTTCCTCCCGCACAACAATTAGAAATTATTATGGCTAGTGGTCTGGTTGGTATACCAAATATAGTGGGCATGGCCAAACGACGTGGCAACTGGCCATAGTTAAGAACCATGACTATTGTTGCAGAAAAAATCTATGGAATAACAAAACCCTTGAAATGCAAGAAAACAAGTTTTACTTGCAGGGATGTTAAATTGAGTAAAACTTTGTAACAAACCCTTGAAAACCTTAGTTGCAGGGTCATTAAGGTGAGAACTTAATGCACCAAAACCTCTCAAATTCAGCTAAAGCTACATTAACTTTGCACCCCCTGTTGTGCAGCATATGACCACAACAATGACATCACAGAAGACATCACTTATGACATCACTGGTGGCACTGCTAATGACATCATCTATGACATACACAAAAGTCAATGTATTAAAACAAATTTCATACCATTTAAAAGATTATTTTTACTTTGTACGGTATGTGTTTTTATTTGCTTTTAACATACTAATCACTTACAAAAGACACACAGACAGGAATATGTATCTATGTACATGTTTTCAAGCAAATGTTGAATTTTTTTCTATGCATACATACATTTAGAATAATTATACCTTGTTTTTAACACCCATGTATGGAAATCATAAAATATATTCTATTACAAAATTAGTTGATCCTTGTTTCAAAGCACTCCCCATGTCATTTAGAAAACGATAGGTGTACACATCTTTCTTATAATAAAATAGTTGAGTATTTACAAAATTCTTTTCATTAACTTTTCTGTCATAGTAAGGTAAAGACAAACCTTGTTGTCTGAATACCATGCGACAGCTTCATGAACTTTAGCCCCACCCAACATTACTTGCAGTGCTGTGGTATATTATATTTGTGCTCTTATACAGTTGATCTTTATTTTTGAGGAATGTGAACTGTTCGCCCACTACTGGCTCGTTGAGTTGGGTTGTCACCTTAGCCTAGCTTTGGGGGAAATCGTGGAATGGTCTCAACTGTCCTCACCATTTTGTCGGGTTTGTGTTATGAGATAGTGTGTATATGGTCCCCATATGTCTTTGGGTTTAGTCTGTGGGTGTGTTTACCATCCATATTCGTCTCCATTTTGTTACAGTATAGGATATCTGTCTGCCATTGTCCCACCCTGGGGGACTGGGTGCTCCCCCACACCAGTGGCTCCCTATTTTAGCTAGTAATAACAATAGTCCCACCAACTTCCTTGTATGCTTAGAGATACATCTGGTCTACCCCAACAGTGCTGTTAATGGGGTCTGATCCTTTCTTACCCCACTAGCTCACTCAATGTTTCAAAAACCTGTGACCAAAAATAACTGTCTGATCTTCAAGCACCCCCATGCCATATGTAAGAAGTCTGCGGGTGATGTGGCGGCACACAGACAGTTTTCGTAGGACTCTGGAAGAGCCTGTGCAGCATCGCTGGAGTGTAGTAGAACTGATGCAGGTACTTAAATTGGAACAGCTTGTATCTAGCGTTAAGAGCCACCTTTCTAGTCTCACCACAACAATAGTCCTACATCTCCTCAGTCAGCACCTCCCCTATTAGTCCTTCCCATTTGACCAAGGATGTGTTGTGCCTCCCACTTCTGACATCTATGCACCTGCTATATAGTGTGGGTACCACTTTGCGTCCTTCGATTCTCGCGAAACATGTAGCCAGTATAGAAGCTGGCTCAGGTTCAGCTGTAAAATTGGGAAAGATTTGTTTCAGGGAGTTCCTTAGTTGGAAATACATAAACATATCTAGTGATGTGGGTTCCCCTTTGCCCTTCATCTCCTCCGTTCTAAAAATTGCCCATCAGGAAACAAGTCCCCGAAGCTGAATATGTTGAGGCGCGTCCTGAGGTCAACATATCTCTTCTCACAGGTCATTTCAATGTATCTTCTATCTGCCTGTTTTTCAAACCAGTACAGCAGGAATCCCACCTGTGCTCCCTCGTAGTACACCACAAAGTCGGCAAGTGCTAATCACCCTTTCTTCAAGGGGGTTGCTAGATTATCCCAAGACTCTTGCGCCTGTTTTCTGGCCCATATAAACCATGATATCTCAGAGCGTATCTCATGGAAATACCTCCGGGGGGCAAGATTGGCATGTTGAGGAACACATACAGGACACACCGGAGTAGTACCATTTTAACCAGTGATATCCTCCCGTATAATTGATATTGATATTTTATTTGTATCACACTCGTACACAAGTATTTCAGAGTGCGAGGAGGCAAGGGATGGAACAAGGGAGAACAAAACTACGAACTTCCTAGGCACAGTGACATTGAGAATGCGCAAGTGCAAGGGAGAGGGAACAAGGGAAAGTGCAATGGAAGGGGGGAGAGGTAGAAAGTGCAGGACCAAAGGAATAAAAATAAAAATAAATAAATAAAACATTCATAAGTACATAAGAAAAAGCAGCCAACAGTGGTAGTGCAGCCACCAAGTGGCAAGTGGCAACAGGTTGTGTCTGATAAGTGCAGGGAAAAAGGGGGAAATGTAGGGTGACAGATACAAACCCCAGTGCAAGGGACTGCGAGGAGGCAGTATGGTTGGCTGGCAGGGTGAGCAGGTACCTGGGCCTGAACGTCAAAGGGTGACCAGGTGCACGATGCCGAGACAGAAGAGATCAACAGGGTAGAGGAGAAGAGAAAGCAGAAGCAAATATCAAGGTCTTGAGGTTCTTCCAGAACCAGAGATGGTTCTCCTGAAGTTTCAGAGTGGCAGGGAGGCTGTTCCAGAGCGAGGCCCCAGACGAAGACAGAGATCTACCCTAGCTTGTTTCTTTGAAAAATGACTGACCCTGAGGGAGTTTGAGGTGAGGAGTGAAGAGCTCGGAAGGGAAGGTATTTACAGAGGGACAGCTGAAGGTATTTTGGACCTAGGCCCCAGAAAGCCTTGTGGACAATGCAAAGGGTTTTGAATTTAATCCTTCCAGCCACTGGGGCCAATGGAGTGATTTCAGGGCTGGAGAGATACAATCCCAGGACATGAGGCCAAAGTCTTGAAGCCCTGTTCTGGATAGGTTGCAAAGGGTGCAGAGTAGCAGCAGGAATGTTTAGAAAGTGGATGCTGCAATAATCCAACCGAGAGAGAACCAGGGCTCGAGAGAAAGTGAGCTTCTTGGGGAGGAGAGGAAAGGCAGAATACCTTTGAGGAGGTGCAATAGGAAATTTGACTTTTTAGAGATATCAGAGATGTGGGCAGAAAAGGAGATTGTGGAGTCAAAGATAACCCAGAGGTTCTTAGCCTCGCAGGTGTGGGTAGGAGGAGGGCCAAGGGAGGCTGGCCAGGGCGTGACAGGAAAGGAGGGTGAAGGTGTGCCGACGATCAGGATCTCAGTCTTGCTGGCATTCAGGCAGAGACTGATGGCAGCACACCAATCCTGAATGGCAGATAGACAATCTGAGATGAGAGAAGGAGAAGAGGTGGCCAAGGGAAGCCTGAAAATGAGTTGAGTGTCATTAGCATAGCACTGAAAATTAGAGCAGAAAATGGCAATACGGATGGCAATACGGTGAACCATAGTTGCCAGGTATTGGTTGAAAAGCCAGGGTGAGAGGTTAGACCCCTGGGGAACACTGTTAGAAGAAAGGGAGCTAGATGAAAGGAAGGACCCAAGTTGGACCTCGGAGAGTCGATCAGAGAGGAAAGAGGTCAGCCAGAGCCTGATCAGTGATACCCAGATTGTCATGGAGATGGTTGAGCAAAATGGTATGGTTGACCGTGTCGAAGGCAGAAGAGATATTGAGTAGGATGAGGACTGATGGGATGTTAGAGTCAGGGTTGGAGAGCAGATCTTCACAGATGTTCAGGAGTGCAGTTTCAATGCTTCTGGCGGCTCTAAATCCAGCCTGATGGTCATGGAGACAACCAACCAAATCAGAGTGAAGGTTAAGCTGATAGATGGTCAGCTTTCCAGGAGTTTGCCCAGAAAAGAAGTGATGGAGATTGGGCGATAGTTAGCCAGGCAAGAAGGGTCGGCTGTGGGTTTCTTGAGAAAAGGATGCACAAAAGAGTTCTTCAGAGGGGAGGGGAAAGTTCCTGAGGTGAAGGAGTGGTTGCAGAAATCAGTCAGGGCAGGAGCGTGGGTGTCAATGTGCTCCTTGATGGTTTTGGAAGAACAGGAAGGGACCTGTTTGGACAAGACTTTCATAGATCAGAGTTGTCTAGAGACCTTATCAGAGACGAAAAGAGGGTGGTTGGGTGGCTTTAGGAGGGCCATAGTTCACAGAAGGAGAGGGGAGAGGAGGGGACAAGAGGACAGGATGTCCTGGGTTTTTTAGATAAAGTGAGAGGTGAGGGCTGTGCAAAGGGCATGGGGGGCAACAGGGAGGTAGAGACTGCAAGTTTAGTGGAATTTCCATCCATCTATTCATTGTGGTTATGTTTTTCTCTAATACCCTATGATAATTCAGTTTGAATAGTTCTTCTGCAGACCTGGATATGTGTACTCCCAAGTACCTGGTGTGAGTGTCGTGCCATTGGAATCCTAACTTGTCGGCAAACTGCATAGTGCCCTCTGTAATTGGGAACAATACTGATTTTGTAGCATTGATTTATAGCACCATATTGTCTGCGTAAAGAGAGATGACCACCCTGTGCTTGTATAGTTGTATAGTTGTATGCCTCTGTGGATATTTTAGTCCCTGATCGTCTCCGCAAGTGGCTCAATTGCCAATGCGAGCAGCAATGGTAAGAGTGGACACCCCTGATGTGTGCCTCTCTTCGAGGGTATATCCAGAGGTAGTAGGCCGTTTAACTGAATTTTAGCTTTGGGCAAGGTGTAGAGTAACTGAACCATAGCGATAAATCCCTTGCCCAGTCCCATTCTGCAGAGAACCACGAACAGGAAGGGCCATTCCACTGAATCAAATGCTTTTGTGGCATCCAATAGTACCACCACCATGGGTTTGTCTTGCGGTACAGCCCATAACAGCCCAACAGCCTTCTAAGCCCATAAGAAGTGGATCTGCCAGGGATGAACCCAGATTGATCCACTTTGATGCATTTATACATCAATGGGGCTAGTATGGACACCAATATTTTTGCCAAAATGTAATTGTCCATGTTTATTAGGGATATTGGGCAATACGAGGAGCAGTCGTCAGCCACATTGACAGGTTTTAAAAGAATTGCTACCACTGCCTCCCACATCGAGGCCGGCAGACATCCAGTCTGTAGACTCTGTCGATACACCTCAAGAAAGTGCAGGGCTAATTTATCGGCGAAACACGAAAAATGTAGCTGTATAGCCATCAGGGCCCGGGGCTATTCCAATGGTAACAATCTGATTGCCAACTGGACCTCTTCCAGGGACAGGGGGCGGCCCGAGTCATCCCCTCCCCTCATCTGTGCACCATTATAGTGCCACCCGATCAAGGTACTCCCCTATCTCGTGCTGCGATATCTGAAGTGTGTGGAGTATAGTCGGCTGTAAAAGGTACAGAATTCTTTAACAATATCAGCATCCCTGAACTTCACTTCCACAGACAAGTCCTTTCCCATATTGATGCGGTGCAGTCTTACCCCGGAAAAACTTCACATATCTCTGTGCCATCTCTTTGAACACTTGAAGTTGCTTTTTAATCTCGACTTGCCAGGTGATATCTGTCCCTAGTGATTTTGATTGTAATTGATGTATTTGAGCCTGTTTTAGTATCCCTGCCTACCTGTAGATACTTTCTCCCCTGATTAGACATTTGAAGCATTCCCAAAGGGTCACATGTGGATCCACCGATTCGGCATTTATCTCAAAAAATGTATCAATGGCAGTGGACAGTTCATCACAGAATGCCCCGTCTGTCAGACCTTCGCTCTTAAACACCCAGGTTGGTCTCCCACTTATTCTGTCAGGGAGTGTAAAGTTCAGGAGTACAGGAGTGTGATCTGATAATGTGCATGCTAGTGTGGTATTGGCAGCCACCCCACCCGTTAGTGTTTGGGAGATTAAGAAATAGTCCAGTCTAGAGGCCGAGCCATGCACAGAGGACTGAAACGTATATCCTCCTCCCTCTGGGTGTCTCAATCTCCAGACATCATCCAATTCCCATGACCAACACATGTCTTGAAGTTTGTTCATCACCTTGGATGCTGGTTGGTATATCAAACCCGTTCTGTCCTGCATTAAAGTCCCCTTTCAGGATAATTTCCCCAGGGGGGCTGCTTCTAGTTGTCCAATGATCCTCCCCAAGGTCTCTACCGAGTCCTGATTTGATCCATAAATGTTAATCAGGGTATACACCTGACCCTGTATCGTCCCCCATACCATTATAGCTGACCCTTTCCGGTCCCCGCTCTGGGCAATTAGTCGAAACCCCACAATATTCCACAGCATTATACACACACCCTGGGAGTATGTGGAGTATGAGGAAAAATAGCAATGGCAATCCCAACTTTGTCTGAATCTCTCCTCCTTGCCAGGGGTGAGGTGTGTTTCTTGTAGAAATGCCATGTCCACATGATGCCACTGCATATATAAAACAATGTTGCTGTCATGACCCATAGAAGTTGCCCCTTCTGGACTTCCTGGTCCTTATCGCGACAAGGCTTGTATTCCTTGTCACTCCCAACATGGCTGCGCCAAGCGACTTGCCTCGCACCAGCCTTCACGTCGCACACGGCACGTTCTATGAATTGGCCACGGCCCTGCGGCCCCGCGCATCTCAGTGCTATCATTAGGTAGTGACTTGACGTGTGTGTGCTGTTCGGCGAATCCACTATTCCTAGTTCCTGGTTCCTTCTTCCTTCCTTTCACCCCTACCCTCTACTCTGCTCCCCGAATCCTCATTCCTAGCGACTGCTACCTTTTTCCTGGACATCCTGGAACAGCGGCCTTGCTGGAACTCTGAACGCGCTCTGCAGCCGGACGAGACTCGAGCGAGCCTACACAAGACCCGATCCGTCCACAAGAGGAATCCTCCCGCAGAACAGATCAAGAAGCGATCCCAGGTGAGGCGGGGGAGATTTACGACAGTTTGAGACGCCGAATGACCGACACTGATACTGTTATGGAGAAAGCAGTCCAGGTCCTTATGCGTGGCATGCAAGAGCTCACAACTGAAGTACAGAACTTAAACGCTGAGAATGCTGCATTAAGGCTGCTTGTTTTGCCTCACGACCCTGCTAACAAGGACAGTATGTTACTGGGAGGAGTGGTAGACAAATATGATGGCTCGGCGAAGTCCTTACGTGGATTCCTGGATTCCTGCTTGGTGAATTTTACTTTCAAGCCCTATTATTTTTCAACTTCTAGGGCGAAGGTGGGCTTCATAATCTCGCACCTCACAGGGAACGCATTGACCTGGGCCACTCCCTTAGTCAACTCAGGGGATGCCCTCTTGGATGATTATGATGGATTCATTCAGGCACTCAAGACTATGTTCGACTGCCCAGAACAGGTGTTTAGTGCTCAGGAACGGTTACTTGATTTCCGACAGGGTACTCAGGATATGCTAACGTACGTTACTAGATTTAAACAACTGGCCAAGGAAGCGGATTGGTCCTCAGAAGCAAGTTTCACTCTATTTCGCAGGGGTCTAAACAAGGACATTATGGATTTAGCCATGCAAATAGACTTCCGAATCCAGCAGGAAAGAAAGGCTGAAAGAAGAAAGACCAAGACACCCTTTCAAAAGAATTCCCTTGAGACCTCTGTTAAAACCGATTCTGCCCCAACCCCTGACATAGATTTGGAACCCATGCAAATAGGAGCCTTCCGTGGGCCTATTCCCCTCAAGAAAGGATAAGAAGGATCCACACAGGCCTGTGCATGTATTGTGCCTCGGATAAACACCTTGTTTGAGAATGCCCTCTAGCCCCTCCACGGCGTTCGGGAAACGCCAGCTCCCGATCCTAGATGAAGCGAGGTGTCGGGAGAGAGATGTTTGCTCCACATCAATTCCATCCTTGAGCTCTCCTGGACAAAACAGTTTGGTGATACTACAGGCCTTCATGTCGCCCTCCAAAGACAAGACCTATCCCATTCTGGCCTTGGTGGACTGTGGAGCTATGGGAATTTTCATTGATCAAGACTGGGTTGTTAGTCATCATATTCCGTACGAGGCATGAAACACCATGCAGCCGGTGGAAGCAATTGACGGAAGACCCCTCTCTTCAGGACCCATAAGCCAGTAGACTAAAGAGATCCAACTTTCCATAAACCATCATCAAGAGCGGATTACATTCGACATCATTAAGTCAGCCCATTACCCCATGGTTTTGGGTATGCCCTGGTTACAAAAGCACAATCCCTATATCAATTGGACAGCAGGATCATTATTCCTGGGCTCAGAGTTCTGTATGTCCCACTGTCTATCCCTGGATCCCTCCTCGATAACTCCTAAAGAACCACCAAGAGGCCAAGAAAAAACACTCATGGTTTCCAATATCATACACGTTCCAGAGGCCTATCAGGAATGTGCTGATGTATTTTCTACTGCCATAGTCCAAGTCTTACCCCCTCACAGGCCCGAAGACTGTGCCATAGATACAGATCCCTCAGCTGTAATTCCCTTCGGCAGAATGTTCATCCTTTTTGAACCTGAGAAAAAGGCCCTTCGGGAATACCTAGACACCAATCTTGAAAACGGCACCATAAGACCCTCGAAATCTCCAGTAGGTGCTTCTTTGTTCTTCGTTCCCAAGAAGGACACCAAGGAACTCAGACCTTGCCTCGACTATCGAGGTTTAAATCAATGCACCCGCAAAGATTGGTATCCACTGACCCTGATCTCGGATATCCTGGAAGCTGTGAGAGGCGCCGTAATATTCACGAAGTTGGATCTCCAGGGTGCCTACCACTTAATCCGTGTCCGGGAAGGAGACGAATGGAAAACAGCTTTTAGAACACCCTTTGGTCACTATGAATACCTAGTCATGCCCTTTGGACTAGCCAATGCTCCCACAGTCTTTCAGCGTTTTATGGATAGGGTGGTCTCTGATATGTTGTTCCTCTTTGTCATTGTCTATTTGGATGATATATTTATTTTTTCCAAGGATCCTCTAAAACATGAAGAACATGTAAAGGCAGTACTAAAACGACTTTGTGAACACAAACTGTTAGCCAAACCCAAAAAATGCTTTTTTCACATTACTTCTGTTCACAACCTAGGATTCATCCTTAGCCCAGAAGGAATTGGTATGGACCCTTCAAAGGTAAAGGTCATACTGGCTTGGCCCGCTCCCACATCTGTGAAACAAGTTCAATCCTTCCTGGGGCTTGCCAACTTCTACCGGAAGTTTATTTCTACCTTTTCTGAGATCGTTCAGCCGATCGTTGCTCTATTGAAGAAGGACACCCCCTTTATCTGGTCTATGCTGCAAGATAAAGCATTCCAACGATTGAAGACAGAGTTCACACAAGCCCCCATCCTGACCCAGCCCGACATAAATTGCCCATTCCTAGTGGAAACGGATGCCTCTAACTACGCCATAGGGGTGGTCTTGAAACTGGAACTTGAGGATGGACTGGAACACCCCATTGCTTACCTTACACGAACCCTGACTCCCAGCGAGACACACTATTCCGTCCTGGAGAAGGAACTGCTGGCCATCCACCAAGCCTTCACTGAATGGTGACACCTACTTCTGGGTGCTAGATATCCGGTTCAGGTCCGAACAGACCATCAGAATCTCCAAATTCTACAGTCGTTGGAATGCAGGAACAGTCGTCAGGCGCGTTGGGCCTACTTCTTTGGCCAGTACCAAAACCAAATCACTCATGTTCCCGGATCACAAAACATGATTGCTGACGTTTTATCTCGATGTCCTGACTACATAGCCACTGAGGACAAGGCCTATCCTAAAATGTTTCCCCACACTATTTGTAGCTCAAGCAATCAACTTCCTGGAAAAAATCCGAGTGCAAACCCAGTCCTCTGACCTCTGGAAGGATATTTCAAGGAAGAATCCATGGAATCTAACAGTTAAGGAAGAATATCTATTCAAGGACAATGCACTGGTCATTCCTACGCAGAAATTACAACAAAGGATAATAAACCTCTGCCATGATACCCTTCACTCTGGTCATCATGGTATAACTAACAGCCTCCGTCTTATACAAATACAGTTTTGGTGGCCTCGAATGAAGACTGGCGTACAACAGTACGTCAAGGCTTGTGCTATCTGCAGTCAAAACAAACATGATAGCAAGAGACCGGCGGGTCTTCTACTGCAACCATCGCTGCCAACAAGACCATGGGAGTTTATTGCTACAGACTTCATTGTGGAATTACCACCTTCCCGAGGATACACGACCATCATGGTAACCATAGACTTGTTCACTCATATGGCTCATTTTACACCTTTGTATAAACTACCATCCTCCTCAGAACTTGCTGGAATCTTCCTGGAACATATTTTCCATCTTCATGGACTTCCTTCCAAGATTATATCGGATCGAGGACCTCAATACGTCTCACAATTCTGGAAACATCTGTGTCGTATTCTATGGATTCAACGCGTTCTCTCATCAGGTTATCACCCACAAACCAACGGAGCTACGGAACGTGTAAATCAAACTCTGGAGCAATATCTTCGTTGTTTTGCCACCAAGGTTCAGGATGATTGGTCTCTCCTCATATCCCTGGCCGAGTTTGCCTACAACAATTCCGATCACTCAGCACTCAAGGTCATCCCTTTCTATTGCAGTCAAGGTTTTCACCCGTCCGTTTTACCTTCTGTTCTTCCACATCCCACTTCAGTACCTACTCTCGACTCATGGATCCAGACTCTCATCAACATACACAAGGAAGCCAAGGAACAATTGAAAGAGGCCCAAACACGCACTAAGCTTTATGCGGATTCCAAAAGAAGACCAACGGATTCTTATTCTGTTGTTGATCAAGTCTGGTTGTCCTCGAAACTATTACCGTGACATCTACGGCCAAACAAATTGGCCCCTCGCTACTATGGACCATTTTCCATAAAGGATATCATCAATCTTGTCTCATACCGACTCAAGCTACCTGATTCCTGGAAGAAAATACACCCAGTCTTTCACACTTCCCTATTGAAACCTTACATCCAATCCACCCAAAAATCCTGCAGACCCAGTCCTGTTGTTGTGGACGATCAGCTGGAATATGAAGTGTCCAGAATATGTGATTCCAGGTATAAACGGGGTCGGCTTCAATACCTAGTTGAATGGAAGAGATATCCTCCTAGCGAGAGAACCTGGGAACCAGTTTCTAACTTAAATACCCCTCGATTGCTTAGAAGATTCCATCTCATACACCCGGGCAAACCTGGTGGAACAGGTCTTTGGAGGAGGCATGCTGTCATGACCCATAGAACTTGCTCCTTCTGGACTTCCTGGTCCTTATCGCGACAAGGCTTGTATTCCTTGTCACTCCCAACATGGCCGCGCCAAGCGACTTACCTCGCACCAGTCTTCACGTCGCACACGGCACGTTCTATAAATTGGCCACGCCCCCGCAGCCCCGCGCATCTCAACACTATCATTAGGTAGTGACTTGACGTGTTTGTGCTGTTCGGCGAATCCACTATTCCTAGTTCCTGGTTCCTTCTTCCTTCCTTTCACCCCTTCCCTCTAATCTGTTCCTGCAATCCTCATTCCTAGCGACCGCTACCTTTTTCCTGGCCATCCTGGAACAGCGGCCTTCCTGGAACTCTGAACAGGCTCTGCAGCTGGACGAGACTCGTGCGAACCTATACAAGACCTGATCCGTCCACAAGAGGAATCCTCCCACGGAACAGAGCAAGAAGCGATCCCAGGAGAGACGGGGGGAGATTTACGACAGTTCCAGACTTTAGATGGTTAGTTCAGGACCCTGACATTCCATGTCATGCAATTCAGTGAGTTTGTCATTGTGTGGCGAGCAGACTCTGGACATCCCGACCATTCCCAGTTAGAAGCCGGCAATTACAGTTCCACCTCGTAACCAGTGAGATCATGAAGCACTGGTGCCCATTGCAAGTTGTCAATTTCCCAACCTGTTCCTAACCCCCCCTATCCCACCATCAACCCCAATCTGGAAGTTACCCCCACCCCACCTGCCCTCTTTATCAAACATATGCTTTCACATGGTGGGTGCTGGAAGATTCTGCCACCGTAACAGCAGCCTTTAGATTGTATTGTTCAGCCTGCATTTTCCGGGGTCAACTGCTCATCCTCTTGGAATCTGATGTCTTTGAGTTTGTGCCCTAAGGAGGTTCTTCACCGGGTTTGTTGTCCTCCCCACCTCGTGGCATCCTCAGTGGCATATCCAGGAACCTATTAGCATCCTCTAGGGTATGAAAAAAACTGTACACCATTGTGTTCCACTCTCAGTTTATCTGGGAACATCATTGCATACTTTGTGTCCCATGCTTGGAGCCGCTTCTTGACATCTAGAAAGGTTTTCCTTGTAGTTAGCACTTTATCTGAGAAGTCTGGGAAAAATCGGATTGGTACATCCTTATATGTTACATATCCCAATTCTCTAGCTCTCCTGAGGGATTAGTCTCTGTCTCGATAGTTCAATAGGCAAGCTATTATGGGTCTCGCTGGGGCTCCCTGCACCGGGCATTTCCCACTTGGGATGCGATGGGCCCTCTGCACTATGAGCACTTCCAAAAAGCCATCCTGACCTAGCGACTCTGTCAGTAAATTTTACACCAGTGATTGCATATTACGCTGGTTCACGGCTTCGGGCACCCCAATAATCCTCCGATTATTCCTGAGAGAGTGGGATTCAAGGTCATCCTGTTTGTCTGAGAGTCCCTTCAGGGTCTTAGACAAACAGGACCATGTCCCTCGTGGTAGTGCAAGATTCATCCTCAACCATGGATACTCTGCCCTCCACATCATCCAATCGGTCCCCGTGTTTATCCAGGCATGCTTGCATATGATTTACCTTACAAGTCAAAGTGTCAAATTTCCCATCCGGGGATTGTATGCTTGCCTGCACCTGCCCTAACATTTTCTTAATGTCAATGAGTGCCCCGCCTGGATCCATCACAGGAGATGGAATGGCACCTGCTGGAAATTCTTCACCAGAGGGTAGTTGCTTGGATGTGGCCGGTTGTTCGGAATGCAGCTTCAATTGATGTTTGCTGGCTTTTTGGGACTTTGGCATGGTGACACTGGTTGCTGTTGAATGTCACTTGTGGCTCACTGTTGGCTTTATTGTCTTGTGAGCGAGAGGGGAGGCGGCAGGTGCCTGGCTGTGATCAGCACTGATTGCGTCCCTCTTGCCCTTGGTTCAGACTGCTTTCCCGCCATGGATCAAAGCGGTACTTAAGCCCTTCTCTTGGGGGAGAGGTCGCTGTGAATTGCTTATGTTCTGGGTGGTCCAGGGGAGAGAAAGCTGGGGTTTGCTTCTCTGTTGTTCTTGAAGCTTAACGCTCTGCCTGCCCCAATATCTTGGCTAGCTGGAGCTGACCCCCCATCTCACACAGTGTTTGCGGCATGGGGGAGAGGCAAGTTGTCCCACACCAAATGTGTCCCTCCTGCCTGCGCTCCCAACCACTCTCCTTGCTGCAGGTCTAGTTGGACTTGATGCTGGATGTTCCTCCTCAGTCCAAGCATTATTTCGGAGCTTTCAACGAGTTGTAGAAGGCTGCCCCTGTGGAGGCACCACATGCTTGCACGCTCCCTTCAGTTTACTTTGGCATGTCCCAAACCTCCAAACTTGACTAGAGATTTGTAACGTTATGTTTTTCCTGGTAATGTAAATCCAGAGTAACATTCTCATCCTGATATTTAATGGTTCTGTAATGTTGCTAAATCCTTTACTTAAGGGGTTCTTTTAGATCACAAGGGCATTCCAGATAGTACACCACAAATCAAGTAATGCATGTAATGGCCTACCCACCTTTACAAATGTGTGATTATCCATAATCTACCAAATCACACACAATTGACATTTTCCACATTTGTGAAACACATTGGGCCTCATTACCACCCTTGAGGTCCAGGAATTACGGTACCGGTAAGCATGCCGGTACCGCAGTTCCGGGACCGCTATACTACATGTTGTGGTCGCGGGTGCCTGTCTGCCCTCCAGGTCTTATCTGGCAGGCAGTCGGGCACCCACGAGCACAGCACGTTGGATGCACCGGCAGCACTCAGAATGCTGGTATGGCTGGCCTCCCGATCCCCATTCTGCCACATAGGGCAAAATGGGGGTCGGAGCATGGTTGCACCGTCACCGTTAATAACGGTGCCATTGCAATCACAAGTTCTGCTCGCGGGTGCCGGTCTACACGCCTGATCAGACCATGCGTGCAGTCCGGCACCGGCAAGCAGAACTCGTAATTTTGGGGAGAGTTAACAACGGCACCAGTAGCACTACTGGCGCCGTTGTTGCCTTTCCGCCACATTCGTAATGAGGCCCAATGCAACACTGGTTCAAATCCCCATCCTGTGCTTGGAAACCAATCTCTGGTATTAAGCATGTTATAAAAAGGACAGTTATAATTATTTGATTTACATAACCAATTCCCATGTTGTTGCCTTTTCTCTCTCAATAAGCTTGGAGCTAATTTATCTTTCAGGGATGATGCTCTAACGAAAGTGATCTGTGGGGTCTTGGACATCACGTTACTGATACCACCATCACGCAGCAAGATTGGCCAATGTTTATTCAGAATTGTTCTCATGTTAGCCGATTGTAGAGTATAGTGAATAACGAACCTGGTTAGAGCTTGGTCTTAACAGCTCAGGTCTCTTTTTCTCTTTGGCGTTTTGATGGGCTATATCACTCACCCGGTGTGAATAGGGTCTTCTTTTTTCAAAACTCTCCCCAATAGATCTCGCTGCAACATGGAAATCTGTAGTCTTGCTTGCAGTAATTCTCCATAAGGGATACTATGGATGAGAGGAAGAGAGTGATGACTCCTGGCATGTATGTAGAAGGGAGTTTGTTGCAGTGGGCTTTCTATATAAGTTAGATGTCAAATGGTTGCTAATAAAATTGAATATCAGATCAAAAAAGACCAATTCTTTAGCATCAGCTGTAATCATCAGCCTCAAATTAAGTTAATTATTACTAAGACATTCCACATATTCATTCAAAAGTGACAGACCGTCACAAATGATAAACAAATCGCCAATAAAATGACACCAATGTAATATATGATTACTATAGAGATCATGCATCTCAGACCATGCTCTAATTGTCTGCCACCACCCCATGAAGAGATTGGAATATGTGGGGCAATACGAGACCCCATAGCTGTACCAACTGTCTCTCTAAAATATTAATTCTCAAAATGAAAAATATCATGTGTAAGACAAAAATTGAACATATTCAATAGCATATAATATTTCTGTTTGTAACTAATAGACCTAGAGTCCAAATAGTACTTGCAAGCTGCAATACCATATGCATGGGGAATATTGGAATATAAAGATACCACATCAAGGAAGACTAAGAGATAAGAAGGCTCCCAAATATGCCATCAAGTTATAACAGTATGTCTGAAGTGTCCCTGATTCATGAATACAGACTCTTTACAAAAGGTTGAAGACATCTTTCCAAAAACGTCAAAGTGTTCTCCAGAAGGGGGTCCGATGAATGAAACAATAGGCCTACCTGGTGGCTGCACAAGATATGCAGGCACCCAAGGCAAAAAGGACCAAATTGGGTTACTGGGTGGTGATTCTTTAAGAAAACACATATTCCCAATCCAAAATGCACAATTTGAACCAACCATTAAGTAAAAGGTCAAACACTTGTTTTGTTTCTGAAAAACTGGATTCATCAACTAGCACATAACCATAGAACCACTCCAACACCTTTTGTCAGCTTGACAGATGACAATGGGGGTCATTCCGAGGTTGGAGGTAAGGAATTACCGGCACTGGTAAGGGTGCCGATGCCGGTAATCCCTTACCTCCGTATTCCGAGGTCCCTTTGCGGGTCCTTCCTTACCTCCTGCTTTTAGCAGGAGTAAAGTACGGGACCCGCAAAGGTACTTCAGAGGTAATTACGGTACCATAATTTACGGTGCTGTAATTACCTCCTTCCCCATTCCCATTGAGCCCCATGGGGTAGAAATGGGAATGGGGAAGGGCAAAAGGTGAATGGGGAATTACCGGTCCCTCCAACCCTGGAATGGACCAGTAATTACTCCATTCACCATGCCGGATTTGGGACGGGTTCAGAGGCAACCATGGAGCTAATTACTCCATGGTTAGCTCCAAACCCGGAATGAGGCCCAATGTCATTTGCAGATTGCAGACCCCTAATGGCATTGGTTCAATCTAACATGAGATTGTGATCCAGTTTTGGGATAGTGTCACTAAAATTTCTAAATTCTTTGTAAGAACTCTTTAAAAATATCAATCTTATCATTGATGATCTTGGGACAGAATTTAGATTTAACCCTCAAATCCCTTTCAGAGTTTACATTAGTGGGATCCCACGCCTCTTCAATATCATTTCATCATCCATATCTGCAATGAAATCATCATCCTCTTGAGGATAATCCAAACAAATCAAAGCCGAAAAGTCCTTCACAGATAATGGATTGATCACTCTTTTATATTTATTTCTATTTAAATTTATCCACCAAAATCATATCTGGCCCTCGAGCTTCCTCACACGATGACATAATAAGAGCATTCTGCACATCTTCAACATGAAACTCAATAGGCAATTGTTCTCTTAATACCAGGTCACCCTTATCCCACAGAATAGGTGTAGAAGTAGTATAGTGCATAGTGATAAGTAGTATATAACTGAATTAAATGATTAACCTTATTAGATGGAGACAATGTGTCCCTTTTTTGGTTTTGAATGATACCAAATCCATAGGCCACAATGCTCCAAAATGTGTGCATGTTCTTACAATGAGCTGCACATTCTAATTTTACCAGACCTCTTTCTTCAAAGCTTTTTTTCAACTCTGCCAGTACCCTTTTGCAATTACGTCTTGCCCTTACTACCTCACATTTGCAGGGTTTATTTAGTATCTTTATAAGATTGTTCTCATGCTCTGATTGTTTTTGATATACCATCTGGGAAACACTTTGGACTAATATTCATTTTAGGATTCAATGGTTTTGCTGTTTCCAGTATTTTGTCATAAGCATCCAAAATGAAAGTTAGAGTGGAAGAGCTAGCTAGGCAGGGTTTACTTCTCAGCAAAGTAGCCTTCCCCTCTGTGGAGAGTGGCACTCACATGGTAGGACCTTAGAAGGGTTCTGAGAAAGAGAAATCCACTGAATCCTAAGCACCCTTGGATCTTATTGATGATATGTTACTTGCATGTAAGAGTGCAGGTGGCCCAGCACCATCCTGTGGTCCTTTGGTGTTCCTAATGCACTTCATATCCAATCATATCCACACAGCCTTCCATTCTTCTAAGGTTGATTATATGAGTAGAATTTAGATTTGTAAAAGTATAAACTTTAATTTTGCTAAAGCCTTGTGTTGTATTGTTTATTTATATAGCGCCTACACACAAGACAGTGTTTCAAAGCGCTCAAGGAAGGTGGGAAAAAGGGGAAAAACAACAGTCGCTCAGAGTCCTTGAATATATTCCATTTAACAATTTAGATGCAGCAAATAGGCCTGATGGCGAGTCTGCAGTTTTACCAAGTGCACATTAAAGGGTGAACACAAGGGAGAACAGATAGACGATCTTTAGGCAAAGGTGCATTTGGAACGTGCAAGTGGCCAGGCGATCATAGGAGGGGGGCGGTCCAAGTGCTCCCTGTCGGTGGAGATTGGGGTAAGTGCAGACAGAGCCACACTCTTGGGGTAATTCTCAAGTGCATGAGGGATGGTGGAATGCAGGGCCCTGATGCAAGTGCAGAGAGGAATGGCGGGGGTTCCCGGGACCTGTGAGACTCTGAGGTACACCAGGCGGCCAGTCGGAAAACTGTAACAAAAAGGAGGAAGAGAGGAAAAGGGCAAAGAGCTTGGTTAGCTAGGTAGATGGAGATAGAAGGAAGAGGAGAAGAGGAATGTCTTGAGGAGTGTCCAGAACTTGAGAAGGTCAGGCTCAAGACGTAGGGTGGCAGGGAGGGTATTCCAGAGGCAGGCACCTGCCAAGGATAAGGATCTCCCACCAAATCTGTGCTTGAAGAACCAGCTCACTCACAGAAGGTTGGAGGTAGATGAGCGGACGGCTCGTGAGGGACAGTATTTAGGAAGGTAGCATTCAAGTAGTAGGTGGAGAAAATTGTAGAGTATGAAATACGAAACAAGGCATTATTATCAATATTATTATTTGTGTTATTTTTATTCTGATTATTGTTGACATTATTATTTAAATGTGTGTAACAGAATCATGATATGCTATTCTGTTTACTTCAGAGATAGACATGATCTGGTGTAAAAAAGCAGAATATTCAATTAGCCTCTAGACCATGTATATCAGAGTTGTCCAACTCAGGCCTCGATTGCTGGAATGCTGACAGGTTTTCAAGATATCACTCACTAATAGTTGTTAGAAAGAATGTTGATACATTTTGAATATTTGAATGCAAATGTATCTCATGAATATTAATGAGGGATAACCTGAAAATCCAATATGTTGCCAGCCCGCGAGGCCTGGAGTTCGACAACCATGAGGTATATGTTCCATGATCTCCTTTGCGTATTGTGAAGGATTTGTCTAAGGTTACAGTAACCACAATATATAAAACACTCCTCTATTAGAGAAAGGCTGACAAACTTCAATAACAGCTCTTATAACCAACCAAACACCACAGATGTCCATTCCTTTCAGGGAATGATTTGCAAATATAGTTATCAATATAAAATACTGAACCATGTATCTGTCAGCACCATAAATGGAATGAATGCAATAATGCTATGGAAGGTCATGGAGCTACATAAGACCATCTTTTCTTCCAGTCCACCATCATGGGGTGTGGAATCGATATGCTGAGTGATCATGCAGAAACATTTGTGATAGTGCTTCTCTGACTACATTATTACCATTCACAGTCCTTAGGAAATAGAAGCGACTCTGCAAAATTAAAGGCCATCTGTTATTGCAAACAGATAACAATCAAAGACTCACTGTTGCCTCAACTCAATGTCTTAGAAAGCTCATAAAGTCCGTTTTTCTAAAGTGGCCAACACATTAAGATGATTTGAGCCAGGCTGCTGTGGAAAATACATTTACGGATCTGATATAAACAGCTGATTAATGCTTGTACATTCCAAATTAAGTTACTTTACCATTAAAGGTATACTTTACTTCGATAACAACAGTAAATAAAAAGAGTTAGCAAAGGCCACACGTATGGCAACTAGTGGGAAAACAGTGCAGAGATTGCATTTATTTTCAATTGTCCAATACACTTTTTCCACAAATATGAACTGTGCAGTTTCAGTGGTCTATGCTGCAGCACAATTGATGCGATGGACCCCCTCAAGCATCCTACGTTTTCAGGATTGCCCTCTCTATCATTAATATATTACAGAATCCCAAAACCCACAGAGATACTTGGAGAGCAATTCACAGTGATGGGCCACTCCCTTATCGTGGTCTTTGTTTCAGTGCCTCAAAGACTGAAATCAACTACTTGGGTATTACCATTTTCTCCCTCTCTAAACTTTACCTGGCACACTTATTTTGGTCCCCATAAAACCCGGTACACTTCCGCAAATATCCAGTTGTTATCTTTGATTGCTCTCTCAATATTGTTCATCAGATTTGTAAGCTCTCTACCAGGTCCATTTTCCAGCTTCAGCACAAGTGTACTCTGCTTTTATAAAAATGTCCATATTATGATGGATGGGACTACAGCCCTTGACCTTTTCGGGTTGGACAGCCGCGATATGGGCCTCCATAGGTCCTTATTTTATATTCTGTAGGTCATCCAGCACAAGACAGAGTGGCTGATCCTAGTCCTCAGATCCAGAGACTACTTCATAACTACTGAAAATTCTCTCAGTTGACTCCATGTCCCTCAGCGCTTGTTGCATCATTCATGCAGCCTACATGGAAAGGGTGCTGGGAAACCTCTAGGTTAAGGTGACAATATGTTAGCATTCGGGAACCTTTGGATTTGCCTAATGCAGATCCCTTGTTGTCAGGTGGCCCAAGAAGTATACATTCGGGTGCAGGACCCTTGCAGCTCCCGGGGCCCATCTCTGAAACACTGTTTCCCCAGGCCTGAGGGAACATGAAAGTCATCCGCATTTCAGGAAACATCTAAACACTATTCTTTCCAAAGAACTCTTTGACACTCAGGCCTGCCAATCCTGTTCCTGGGGACTCTGGCTCCCTGACACTTCACATGTCCATGCAGAGACCCCTCTACTGGATCTTGCTCTTGATTTACTCTTGGGAGGTTGATTAGCTCTTATCTACATGCCATGGAACATCTGCTAACATTGTTTACCTGTGTGTGGTTGGCATTCATTGTTTGTGTGCACTCTTCGGCACTTTTCTTTTCAAGGCTCTTCAGTTTGCAATGTTGCTGCTGAATGTGGTACATGTGTGTATCATGTACGTGTTAGGGTCTGTAACAACAGGCTCAAATGTACCATGCACTTATTTCGCTTCCCTTTAATTTGCATTTATGTGATGAATGTGAAAAAAAGCTGTGAGTATCAGCTCCTCCTCACTCTTCCCACTTGTGGCATCATGAAGTGTCTTGTTGGCAGGCAAGGAGGGCATCTTATAAAGCTCATATAACTGGTAAATAAAGAAACACATGCATAAATACATAAATACAGGCCCTGTTATTATGAAATGCAGAAAGACGAAAACACACGTATCTCTCTGTTTGAGGGATAGTATATCTGATGTAGCCCCCTGCACCATCAGGCGTGGCTTTGCCAGTCTATGCAACTACCTGATTTGTCGCAGCAATCTGACTGTACCATAACTATATCTGATGTAGCGCCCCGCCCCATGAGGCACGGCTTTGCCAATCTATGCACCTACCTGATTTGTCACGCCAATCTCACAGTACCATATCTAAATCTGATGTAGCCCCCCTCACAATGAAGCATGGTTTGCCCGTCCACGCACCTACCTGATTTGTTGCACAAATCTCACTGTACCATAACTGAACATCTGATGCAGCCCCCCCCCCCCCGCACCACTAGGCGTGGCTCTGCCAGTCTATGAACCTCCCTGATTTGTCTAACCAATCTGACTGTACCTATAACTGTTAAAGAATTCGTATCTGCACTTACTGTAACTAGCGCCCTGTTGCCTGAGGATTTGGTGCACTGCTTTGAATGCCAAATAAAATAAAAACAAAATAAAATATAATTGAGACAGTTAATATATGCATTAAAGTGTCATCCCCATGCAACTGTTTCTATCAGGCACTGGGAAAGTGTTCATTTTCCGCACATTTTAAAGTGCATCTCATTTATGAATTCAGTATGTTCTTTAAGATGCACAGAAACGTCCCCTGTTTAGCATAACTAGTCAAATGGGTGACCAAGGTAATCTGAACATGAACCTCTATGATGCGCAGGTTCCCCTGCTAGTTGTGAATTATGCAGCACATTTTCTGGTGCAATCCACTATATTGGCACCCAGAAATCTCATTACCATTGCATTACTAGGAGTGTTGCTGAACTCTCCTCAGGAAAACTCGATTCAGCAATTTCTGTTATTTATTTAATGTTTGCTTGTTAATCACTTATACAATAGGAATATACTGTTTCAAAGCAACCACAGGGCAGGGAGGGACGGACGGTGGGAAATACATTACAAAACAATATTTAGAGCAGAGGGGAAAGAGGAAGAAGGACAAACCCACTGTGCCTTGTGAGTATTCAGAACGTGCAATGTCATGCGGCATCCAAAGTATCCAAATGTATTGTAACTTTACGGACCAATCACCATCAGTAAAATCATGGCAAAACCACAATAATTCTAAAGTAAAGCATGCCCTTGTTCAGAAATATCTCATGCCCATCTTAGCAAAATATGCAAATGCCTTTCTCGAAATACACCACTGTCATCTAAGCCTGTTGCAACGTGCTATGGTGATACCCATCCAGTTGGCCCACTGTTGTCTCTAATACATTTAACTTGAGGGTACCCTGTACTATTTGCAAACTAGGGCAAATCGATAACATTGCAACACGCGGCTAGTCCTAATAGATAGTTTCTTAGATGGATTGTTTCATCATCCTTGCATGGTATATCTATCACAAACAAAAGTGCAAAGTAACATCCATGGATACATCATGAAATAGAATAGATGAAGACACTAGGTCATTTATTTATGTGAAGCTATACATTTTACAGATAGTTCAGGGTTGATTGTGGTCTGGTTTGTGCACCACTAATCTCAAAACACCAATCCTGTAGTCATGATTTGTCCATGAATGTTACTTTGCACCTTTCTTTGATGTTTACACTGCTCCTTCACAGTATATCCACGTATGTGTTTTGTTTGAATATATGTATGTTTTGCCTTGTGCACTTAAAAAAGAAAACTATTTTAAGAAAAGATACAAGGAGTCATAGTAATTAAACTCAGCAAGTATGTAGCACTTCAGTTGTGAAGAGAATTAGGCAAATAAATAACAACGGGTTACTTGAAAGAAAAAATGAAACACGCAACTAAACATGACTTATGCTGTGTATTTTTTTTATTGGTACCATTGCCATTTAATAGGGATGCACACTTGATATACCACGCAAGGATGATGAAACGATAGTGCCAAACTCATCTTAGAAACTACCTATTAGGACACCCCTGTGATTCAATACCACTGTTCTCTCTAACATTTCCTCTACAGACATAACTCACCTTTGCCCCACACCTCCAAACTCCTTGAGATAGCTGTCTTTAACCACGTTGTTAGCAACCTTAAGGCAGGTGCATTCTGAATTGCACAGCAAGCACTGTTGGAAGAATTAACTTTTTTCTTCCTGTTTGCTAACTTTATTATTTCACCTCGGGACTTCAGCTACACACTGGCCCTCATTACAACTCAGGCGGTAAGGGTTTTACGGCGCCGTAAACAGCGCCGACCCTTACCGCCTGAGTACGAGGTCCCTTAGCGCCATGGCGGACATAACACCTGCTTTTAGCAGGTGTTAAAATCCATGGCGCTAAGGGACCATGGAGTTAATTACGCCACCGTAATTTACGGCGGCGTAATTAACGCCTTCCCCACTCCCGTTATGCCCTATCGGGCAAAAATGGGAATGGGGAAGGGTAAATGGGGATTGGGGACTTACCGCCCCGCCAAGGTCGGAATGGGGCGGTAAGTCCGCCAACCACCATGGCGTAAACGTAGTTTACGCCATGGTGGTAAAGTCACGGCCCAGGCGGTAACTTACCGCCTGGGTCGTAATGAGGGGAACTGTCAGACTAGTACCGCATTTACTCCTGCATGCAAAAGAGACAGGCTCTAGGCACAATAAAAACCACTACACATTTTTCAGTTACGCACTTTATATAGGTAATCATCAGCTTTTATCAGGCAATCTTGTTACATCACTTGTGCATAGGCACTAACACATGAAAACAGCAGATATAAAGCACACGTGAAAATCAACATTTTATTTTGAACAGTATTGACAGCCCATATGATTTCTTAGAACACAAATCAGCCCTCCCCTGCATTCATTTGTTATTACAGCGATATTAAAACATTCGGAATTCAGCCTTCTGTGATACTCTTTTTCTCACTTATCATTGGATGTTTCGTTATATTAAAAAAAAAAACCTGACCAAAGGGATAAACACCCACTCAAAAATGTTGAACTCAGCTTACTTCATTAACCTTTTGGGACTGTAAAGGCTAAGGAAGTATTGCTTCATGTCAAATCTAACACCTTTCCAATTATCCTGCAAGAGGGATTCTCCTTGTTTGTTGATCTATTTATAGTCATCATCCAAATGTTTTTTTCCCCCTGAAGCTCGGCCTACCTTGGCACCCCTAATTCAGACTCCAATCCTCCTCAGCCATGGTCTCTACCTACCTCCTTGCACAGCTGCCAGCCAGCACTGACTCCCACACAGCTAGCTACCAGTCATGAGCGTGATCCAGCAAGAATGCCCTTTAGTCGGGATTACACCGAGAGCCCTTCCACCAAGATAGCCACCTAACAGAGAATGCCTTTTCCTTTCTTTTTTCTCCCTTTTCACCCCATTTCAACACTCCTCATTCAATGCAGCACACTCTGTATGCTCCTGTAGGTTTTCTTTACAATTTCTTAACCTTCTTTATGATGTCACCTCTGCCAACGTCATGTGCCAGAAACTTCCAGCACCTTCGTCGCCACCTTGTGACCTTTGAGAAGCATTCCGTTTAGCACAATGTTTCACTTCACTTCCTCCCTTTTCCTTCCTTCCCTCCTGTTTCTACACAAACAATGAGTGTTCCTTTCAAGGCCCACCTCACTTCTGTTACATTGCTCTGCATGCTTTGATTCTTTCCTTCACACAGTATTGCTATACAGCCTTTAATTTTGCTTGATTTTCTGACAAAACTATTCTCATGCACCTGCACCTAAGTGAAACTAACCCACTCCACTCACACCCCAATTCTAAGTGTGAAGTTGAAATTTTAAAGCACACACTACCCCAAATTCTTTAGCTCATTACTTCTCTAACATGTCCCCCCTTTTCTGCAGAGGGCAATGATCCAAAACTTGGGGACTCAGCAGAATCAATAACCTCCATATCTGGAAATCATGCGTCACATCCACAGTTATTTTATTTTTTTCCATGGCCATCAGTCTAGCTGCACTGTCATGTATTCTTACTGTAAGTGCAACTAACCATATTACAATAACTACTACAGACACACCTACAAAGATCACACTTCTCTGTCCACTTCAATGTCTTCCATGCAGCTATACCTCCATCTGCCAAACTCAGGTCTCTCCCTGTGATATTATCCTTTTTTATATTCAACTTGATGGTGTTTGCTTCCTAACTTTTCAGGAGATACTCTATATGAGTATCCATAGGAAATGTGTTTTTTGGAATAACTCTATGTTTCCTATTCTTCCTTCCCATAAGTCACCATCTACCTAGAAAAATGTTAGACATCCAACTGTTAGCATGGTATCCTTAGGTACTGTCATACAAAAAACACAATGCTGCAAAGGCCTGCAAACAAATAACCCATGACTCAGGTGTGTGACTCTGTATTCACTGACCATGTACTGACCAACCACCACTGCTTAATTAATTTGGCATGTGCAAACACCTGCGGTTTCAGATTACTTATTGACACCTCACAGCCTTCTGTAAACCTACAATCTGCCTACTAACCCACATAGAGCATTCGTTGCATCAGGTATGAATGGTTTCCCTGGACATGTGTTATTTTGATTCTCGGACGTTACACAAGTATCTCATTTTGGAATGATTCACAAACCCATCTGCCATGTTTGAAATACCATTTCATTAGTGAAAATGTTCATTGATTTGTCATTTGGCCAGAAGTCTACATTATGTACGATGTTGGTTTGATACATCGATTCTGGGGTGAAATATGGAATGCTCAATAAAAACCCAATCTCAATATGCTCTATATCTAAGAACAGGGGAATCACACTTCCCATCTCAAAGGCAATCTTTTCTTCAATTGTTTCTATCTCCCTTCGGCTTATCTGGGCCATTATTTGACAGAGGATATCAGATGACACAAAACACAATGGAATGGGACCCTGTATGAACTGAGATATGCTGTCTTGAACTCCCCATACAAATTTGGTTAATAGCATTTCCATTGAATTCACAACATTCATCATATCCTGCAATAGCACATCCTGCCAGACTATTACATTTATACTATGCTCTAAAAGAATAGACTGATGATTCAGGGTTAAAATAGTTTGTTTCACATACTGAACCAGGTCCTTCTGTTCCACCTGAACCTTGTCTAGTCTTAGTTGTATGATCTTTAAATCTTGGTCTAACTCCCGGGCCTGTCCACTGATACTGGATTTGCAGTGGCACAGTTGTCCCAACAACATCACTGATTATCATGAATACAATTGCCACTATCAGAAATCCTGCCATTCTACATTCCCTTTTTATTTTAGCACATGATGTATTCATTAAAGTCTTCTCCAACTGAGCCAAAATCTCTTATACCTCTTATACCTCTCCTGCGCTCCTTCCCTACGTGCTGAATCCACAGTTTCAGCTGAGCTGATTTAAGGTCCATGAAATAATTATTTTTCCAAAATCATATCTGGATTCACTATTTTGATGCAATAAACGTCTGTTTCCTAGAATTAATCTGGGTGCATCTTACATAACAATGCCTGATGCAGGCCCTGGCTCGAGTATAACTTGTCCATCTTTTTCTTTCCATGTTGCGTGGACCGCTGTGTGACCATCCGGTTTTCTCCTCTGCATCCACCAGACTTTCTCTACCTTATGGACTCCTCCTTTTCTTGTCCAAGGCACTCTTCATTTTCTCATCCTGGGGACTCCTTCTCTAGTCCTGAGTCCATCATGGCCATCAGGCTCCAGTGAACCTTTTTGGAGGAATATTAGTTACTCATTTCTAGAGGAGAAAAGAGAGACAGACAGGCTAATGATCGAGCACCAGTAATTATATCCAAGTTTGTTTCAATAAATTTAAAAAAAGGAAAATCATTAACCTTTCATTCATTACTTCAGGTACACTAACCACACCTAATTATGTTTTACTATGAATACTTTTCCTTTCACATGTATGTCTTGCCCATTGTAGACCATTGTGAACCAATGTACTTGCCTATGTCATGATGCATCACTATTCCTATTGAACCAGTTTGACTTTCAATCTTTGTAGTCTATGCACTGCAAACAGCAGCTGGTACACATTGCAACTATTTTGAGACTAAACATACTGCCAACATGTACTTGTTTCCCCCATGATGATCTTTGGACCGGAACACTGAAATGTATTAGCAAATCTAACCAGGTTAAAGATCAATCCTCTCTTCATTAATGGTCATCTATGTGTTGGGTTGTTGGGTTGGAATCGTACATACACAAACACTCCTGCTAATACAATTCCACATCCTGGAGCATATGTGTCCAATAAGCATATTTCTTTAAGATTTTAAATGTGTTCTGAGTACCTCAATGACCTGGGGTTATTGGATCATATGTGTGATGTATATTAACCCTTGAAACGAAATAGGGACCACCCACTTTACATGACCTGAAATGGATTTTCAGACCAACAGTCCATCTTGTAACTGAAACTGTTTTTTACTCTTCGTCATCACCCTCAATTCCACTCTTCCCTTGCAGTCATCTTCGGTAATGGGATTAATTTCTGCATCTACCCTATGACTATAAAACATACCTACAATTGGGTCTTCCTTTTGTGCATTAATCAAATCCTGATCAGGTGTGTCAAAGCTCCATTGAACTACTATCTGATGATCTACCACTTGAGATGTGCAACATGTCACTATGCCTACCTGTAGCTCACTGAGTAAATGTTCAATGGGAAACAGTTCTCCAATTACCACCCCAATTTTGGCCAATTGATCAGCATTATCATTCCCTTCCTCATCTTCACCTGGTGTTTTGAAGCAAGGTTGTTGATGGCCTGAATTAGCTTGCCATGCATGAGCTGTGTTGTTACAAGCGACAAACCCTCTCACTTTCCATACCACTAGATATTGCACAAAGCTATTCTGGGCATAGTCAGAGTCAGTGACAATCACTATTTCTTTTTACTTGTTTTCTACTGCTGTGGATATTGCTTTGTAGATTGTAGCCATCTCTGCTACCCAACTACTCCTGGGACCTAACTGCATGCTCACTGATGGGATGTCATAATTTTTACCCAGACATTTCCGATTCCTGCCACTAACTCCTTGTCAGGGTCGTTACTTACATGATATGCACAACGTCAACATATACGGTTGGGAGATTTCTACGTTTCTTCATCAAATGCTTTGTGTGGTGAATGTTCACATTCAACCAAATCAGTTTCCATACTGCCTGTGATTCCTACAAATTAACAATTGTGTAAATCTGCAAGCTCCTGGGCCATTGGACTCTTGTATTTGGCCATATCTCACCTCTATGGGGAAACCTTGCAATGCCAATGTCCATGAGGTAATCCTTGATTGGGCTACATTTCCTGATCTGCTCCTTTTACTTTGTAGAAATTGTAGAGGTGGATCTGCAGTTTCAACAATTACCTGTTCTCCTTAAATAATGGGGTTGAAAAGTTGTAATACCCAAACAGTTGTCACTAGTGCTTTTTCATATCCATTACATTTGGTTTCTACTTGTGATAAAGCTTTGCTGGCAAATGCAATGGTCTAGCTATTCGAGTCATGCTTCTGATGCAAGACCGCTGACATGCATAGGTCCGTGAATGCTATCTCTGTAAAGAAATCCTAATTCTTCTTTAGATAGGCCAACGATGAGGCCATTGCCAAACATTCATTTAGTTTAGCTACTGCCTCATGCTGCTCCTGTCCCCATTTCCAGGGCACACCTTGTTTCAATAGCTTAGTCAATGGTTGTGTGATATCTGCTTAATCTTCATTTAATTTTCTATTGTAACTTTTGAACCCCAACAAACTTTTCAAACCCTTCAAGTGTGTAGGATCCGTCAACGTTTGAATAGCTTCTATACCTTTTTCTTCTGTGGGTTCAGGTCCCTGATCTGTGATGTTATGTCTCAAGAAATGTACCCTTTTTCTGCACCATTGTGCCTTCTGCAATGATACTTACAGCCTTATGTAACTGACTGAGTACATGTCTTATTTCACTGGAATGGCTTCCTATTTCATCATTCTTAATCAGGATGGCATCCACATAAACCACAGTGAATCTCGATCTTAGAGTCAATCGCCTTAAAATCTGTATTCTGTTAGTTGAGACTTTGGTATACTGAGGATTTGGGCAGGTATTGTGACACATTCAAGCACCTTATGATCTTGGATGGGGGTAAATCCATTCCATAGGTTAACCATGTTAAGGAAAAGCTATCTGAACAGAATCTAGTTGAGTTTTGGGAATACCACTAAAAGATCAAAAAGAAAATGCTTCAACCCAGACAAAGCAAGCAGAATTATCAAAGAGAAATTAAATTATGATACAAGTTGCAATTACGTTCTCCTTGGGCATGGAGTACCTGAGGGGGAAATCAACTTTTTGCTTTGAGCATTATTTGGATTACATCTATCCACCCTATAAGAGATCCCTGTACATCAGATTTAGGTTGGGCATACACAATCTTGCATTCTTTAGTAAATCATTGAATCAATGAAATGTGGGGTTCTGTCTCCTTTGTGGAATGGGGATGGAAACTATCATCCATTTTCTACTCATTTGCCCCGAATTAGTGGTTTTAAGGCATTGTTATTTTAGACCTCTGTTTAAAGCTGGTAGTATACGGCTAACGTCTGAAGTCCTGAAACCTTGTAGAAACTCCTCTGAGCAATATGTTGTGTTCACTGTGGCCCATTAGATTCATTGGGCCTGGCTACTTAGAACCAAATTATTAGAGAGAATTGAGAAAAGTACCACCATCCAAATGTAAGGATGTTGAAAAATTACAGATTACAACAGAGGCTGAGAGCTTACTCTCCTCTTAATACTGATGGTTTTTTCTGTCATCTATATGTTTTTTACGATTGAATGTGTGGTCTAGTATACTGTAATTGGCACCAAGATTGTATGTACTTCTGATGATGCTCTATTCATCTATTTGTTTTGTACTGTATTTTAACTTTTTTTATTGCATTGTATTTTATTCTGCTTTCATGACTTTGAGCCAAAATAAATATGAATTGCGATAAACCAGACTTACTCTGTTGGCTGCATCTGGAAGTGTCTCATTCAGAAACATACCAAACTCATTCCCTCTATTGATTTCACCAAAAGGAACTCTTATCCATGTCTATTGTTTTCTGTTAGGGAGAATTCTCATAAATGGGTTAATTCCCCTTACCTTTTGAGACCCCCAGCAACTTTGCTGGATTTTTAGGACTTTATTTTTTACCTGGAAAGGGTATGAGCCTTTTTTCCCACTCTTTCATGTATTTTGATGTGGGTATTCTTTGGATATGGAGTTTTAGACAACTCCATAGGCATCATCTTTTCTTGTGTGTCACACAGCACCCTCAGTGCAGTGGCACGGGTATGTCTTTCAGACTTCCCAAGGTTTAAATACCTTCTCTGGGACTGACTACTGTCTCCCAGTGAATGTAAAGTTAAATTGACTTTGCTAGTCTTTTTAAATTGCTAGACCCAGCACACACTGCCTTACAGCAGAGTGCTGGAGGGAATACCTAGTATACCTAGTAGCACTCAAATGCTACCCTTTCCTCTCATAATGGCGGGTGGCAGTGGTATTACCATGATTTTCCCGACCGTGACCCGTTTAAATGCTCTGGTAGCTGAAATCCACCAGAGCCACGTTTTTCAAGATGGCGTCTGAGCCCCCTCTATAAAAACAGTTTTGCTTTTCTTTTGGAAAGGGCCTTCTAGAGTTTGTTTCTGCATGCCAAACCAGGTTTGGTCCCTTTGTTTGTTTGCCTTTGGCAGGCTTCAGTACTGAACACCGCCTCTGGCGCCTGAGTGTCTGGGGTGGACAGGATGTGAGGGAGGTGCCCGAAACTCCCTGTGCTTAGTCTCCTAGGAGACCTGAATGCACTCTGGTGTGATTGGCTGGCTGACTGTCCGGCAAGGACAGCCACCCTGCTGGGTGAGTGGCAGCTAGGCTGGAATGAATGGGAACAAACTGTTTAACAGCAGGTCTCTGGGACTTGGAAGGCAGACGAAAGGACCGAAGACGGGCTGAGGGTAAATGACTGCTGCAACTCCTGGACCGTTGGTTTGCCCGGTGAAGCCCTGCTGCAGGTCTGAACAGTCTGAAACTCCCTCGAAAGAGAAGCCCCTTCAAGGACAACTTTTTCCCTTGAGCCGGTGGGAACAACAAACTCGCAAGCCACCTGGAAACCATCTCCATACTGGTCGAATTTCCTTCAGAGTGGTATTGATAACCGGAAAGCCAGTGAGAAGGATACCAGTTTGTGAACTTTAAGGCACTCACACCTTAAACCAACATCTTGCCAAGCTTGTGGAACCATCCCCATGCAGTGCGGTAACCTCCCAATGTCCTCCCTCTTGTCCCCGCGACTGAGGCCCAGGAACAGTAAGATCTGCAGGAACTGCCAGGAACAATTGCCTCAGCGACAGCTTTTCATCATTACCAAGGTACTGTGCAAACACGGTTGAGAAATCCTCTCTGCTGTGGAGAAAGTTTGTGAAACTTTCACAACTTTTGGAGTCTTGTTTGCTCCTAATCCGACATATAACTCTTTCTCGTGCAAACTACTTCTAAGAACATTGGCGAAGACTTAACCGTTTACTACCAGAACTGTTCTCTGGCGCCTGAGTGTCTGGGGTGGACAGGATGTGAGGGAGGTGCCCGAAACTCCCTGTGCTTAGTCTCCTAGGAGACCTGAATGCACTCTGGTGTGATTGGCTGGCTGACTGTCCGGCAAGGACAGCCACCCTGCTGGGTGAGTGGCAGCTAGGCTGGAATGAATGGGAACAAACTGTTTAACAGCAGGTCTCTGGGACTTGGAAGGCAGACGAAAGGACCGAAGACGGGCTGAGGGTAAATGACTGCTGCAACTCCTGGACCGTTGGTTTGCCCGGTGAAGCCCTGCTGCAGGTCTGAACAGTCTGAAACTCCCTCGAAAGAGAAGCCCCTTCAAGGACAACTTTTTCCCTTGAGCCGGTGGGAACAACAAACTCGCAAGCCACCTGGAAACCATCTCCATACTGGTCGAATTTCCTTCAGAGTGGTATTGATAACCGGAAAGCCAGTGAGAAGGATACCAGTTTGTGAACTTTAAGGCACTCACACCTTAAACCAACATCTTGCCAAGCTTGTGGAACCATCCCCATGCAGTGCGGTAACCTCCCAATGTCCTCCCTCTTGTCCCCGCGACTGAGGCCCAGGAACAGTAAGATCTGCAGGAACTGCCAGGAACAATTGCCTCAGCGACAGCTTTTCATCATTACCAAGGTACTGTGCAAACACGGTTGAGAAATCCTCTCTGCTGTGGAGAAAGTTTGTGAAACTTTCACAACTTTGGAGTCTTGTTTGCTCCTAATCCGACATATAACTCTTTCTCGTGCAAACTACTTCTAAGAACATTGGCGAAGACTTAACCGTTTACTACCAGAACTGTTCTACTCTATCCAAGACACTGATCCATTGACTTTGGCCCAGGCCTATTGACTTTAACTGCCTCTTGTAGTGAACTGAAACTATTTGCCATAACTAAGAAAGTATTTGTGTTTAATTCTTATAACCTGTGTCTTTTTACTCCCATTTAAGGTTACTGAAGCGCCATTTTGCTCCCACTTCTTGGGAGCCTAACTTGTTCAGAAATGTATTGGTTTGGTACTGGGTTTTATTATAGTGTGATATTGAGCTGCATATTGCTAGTGGACTGTTTTCCAAATGACTGTGTAAACAAATTAATATTGTTTTACCAAGAAACCTTGAGAAAGTGTTTGTTTGAACCACTGTGATTGGAAGTCCTTTGTGTAACACCTTGTACTGCTCACATCCCTCTTGAGATAAGCCTGGTTGCTCAGCCCTGCTACCACAAAACTGTGTAGTACAGACTTATACCAAAGGTGAGATTGTGCTTACACCTGTAGTCTTAATTGTGTGTAGTGTTCCCAAAGGGTACTGCATGTAATTCTTCCTAACATTTTCCTTGGAAGCTAAATGCAAATAGGTTTTGTATGTCCTTTGCTAATGACACACACCACTACCCAGCTGTCAGATCCAAAGTGGCAAAAACATGTGACCCTTGTATCTGTGCAAGGCCTGGGTCAATGAATGGAAGTGGCCATCTGGACAATGGTACCCTCTTGTTAAGTTTTCTCAAATCTGTGCATAACTGACAATGACCATTGAGCTTCAACACACCTAATAAAGGTGTGTTTGAGGTACTGATAACTGTTCTAATGATCTCTCTGGGCTCCAGGTTTGTAATGATTTCCACCAGAAACTCTAATCAGGCCAGAGGTTGCCTATATTGTCAAACAAAGACAGGTTCCCCACCATAACCTTCTAGTAATGTGGGTACATACAGATATATATGCCCAAAATCATATGCGTCTCTGCCAAATACATCCTTGAATTCTGCAAATATTTTCCTCAGGTGGTCGTTCTCTAAATCATTTGTACATGCATCAGCAGCTTGGATTTGTTCCTCTGGCATTTTAGAAAATTATCTAAAATCTTCTAGAGTATGAATGTCTGTTATTTCCTTTAATCGGGTGGCAGTATTTTGGACAGGCACCACTCTTAAATATTTGGCATTTCAGTCTCCATCTCAATTTGATGTTTTTATTCTGTTTGATTGCCATCCAACCAAAATAGAATACAATCCACCCGGTGCTGACAAATCACTTCCTTTGGCTCATAAGGATTTACTGACTGTATTCTGAAGACCCCTTTGGGTTTGGAGTCTAAAAACCAGGCAATTCATCTCCTAAAGTGACATAATTTTAGGGTTATTTCCAATAATTGTGTTATTCAAATCTGTAGTGTAGTATGATTTTTGAATTGCCATCCCTACTGGTGTACCTTCTTCCAAATATATCTCTTGACATCCTTTGTTATCTACTCGTATCTGGATGGGATTATCGCTACATTTTGCCAGTGGTGTGTATTCACATTCTACTCCCTGTTGTATCATGGGTTCATTGATGCAAACAAATGTGTCAGACTCCATAATCTTTTGTCCCTTTCTGGGTTTCAATGATACTGTAAACTGCTTTGAAAATGCAGGAATGGTTATGTTTACACCAGGAGCTCAATTGCAATGCCATTATTTGTGCACAGCAATATGCTTGCCTTTATTCTCAAATTCCTGTGGCATTCCACTCAGTCTGGACCAACTTTTTTGATTCAATAAATCCAGAACCATGCTCATTTTGCATGCCTGCAGGGGCCATTGCTCAGGGCCGGTCTGACCTGCCGGGGGCACCGGCCCCTGCAGGCATGGTTTTCACGGAAGCCCCAGCACCGTTAGCAATAGTGCCAGTGTTCCATGTCGCCGTTCCCATGGAGTCCTTTCACTTTCTGCCACCTGGCATACCAGACCAGTGGGACTTGTAATGTCCTGGTGGCCCCGGGATATCAGGCGGCAGAACAGTATAAAGTGCTCAGCTGCAACCCGCAGTAGTACCTGTGGGTTACCACCGAACACATAATGAGGTGATTTATACTTTTGGATCCGATTTCTATATTTAGCATGCAGCTCTCTATAATTCTGTGTCCCAGATCAGGGTTATCTGGTCTGAATATTTGTTGGCTTTTTATGGTAAACTTGATACAACGTTTATCTTGTTCAAGGGTCAGTACTGCATCAACCATCTCTGGATACCCATTTATGTGCACTGGAATATATCCATGACCTTCATCTATGTATATCTCACAATGGCTGGACTATATTTTTTCTGATCTGATACAGAGGCATCAAGGATGGTTTGTCTTCCTCATCTGAATAGAATCTTAATGTGTTTTCACCCACCTGTGTTAGCCAGTTCTTCTTTGGCTCTAGGCAGATCTCTAATGGTTGTTTTACCCGTTTCTCCTGCATTTAACCCTGCAACTTGAGAATGACAGTAACAACAGGTACACAGCATTTCTAAAATATACCTCAATCACTCTATCTGACGTGGCAAAGGAGGGGTATTATTGTGCATTGCTAACCTGGTGGACCACTTTTTGAGGCTTCAGGTTTATTTTGGCCAAAGACCACAGAGCACTGTTTATCCCATCCACTAGTGTCAGATGCTTCCAAAAATGTGTGCCTAATAGGAATGGCGTCTCGTCAAATGAAGTTACAGCCAATGTGTGTCTTAACTTATATTTCCCAAGCTTAATGCCAACCTCCGTAGCACCTTCCACACGTATTTACTCAACACTGAATGTATAACCAGACCCCTTGATCTGTCTTAAATTCAAATTGTTTTGTTGTCACTTTCCCTCATTTATGCTCTCTAGCAGTTTCCTTGACATCATAGTAGCCTGTTCTCCTGTGTTTACCATTGCAAACACATGGCATTGTTCTTCTACTGTGATAGGGGCACAACATTGATTCTCACATTTCTCTAGTATGCATAGGAAATGTGAGTTGTTACTGATATCAGGACTGGTTTTTCCGAAGCCTACTTGGCTTCTTGCTAAATAAAGGGGCATGTGGAATTATACCGTACCCCTTGATAACTATTTCATTTTCAACTTTCCTGTATTCTTTGTTTATTTTTCTGTCCTGTCAGCCCATCTGAAGCTTGTCTATTGACTGTACTCCCTGCATAACAGGCCCACATGTGTTCTCACCCAATTCCTTATCTGTGTTTTTCCACATTGCATTCAGTATCATCACTTACCTTCTGTATGGTACATGATTTCTCTATATTTACAGTAGTTCCTTTTTTTATGCTGTAACACCTGATCATTTTTTGTTTGTAACTTAACTTGCACTTGTACTTCACATGTTAACTCCACCTCACTGAACATCTTTGCCACACAATATTCCTCTGGTGACTCACCTGTATGTGTCCTTTGAAGAGTTTCTACCTCTGTGGAGATATGATGTTTTCTTTCACACTGTTTTTGAGTTCAACACCCAAGGTTGTCTAAACATGCGTATTTTTTCTTTGCCTATTACTGTCCTCATCCACCTGAATGGAGCTAATAATTTGCTTTAGGCCTAGGTTAAACAAACCCCTTTCTTGTGTGTGTTTCCAATGTCATTGCATACCTTATTCTCAAAATCTAAGTTACTGTGCATGCCTCTAGGTTTATCTAATGGTGTGCCATTGTGTACATGTTCTCCTGTTTGGAGAGTTTGTCTGACTAGTCACTTACTAGCTCCTTGTGCAATGTCATTTTTGTGTTATTTGTTCTGTTTTGTCATTTTTGGGTGATTTCTTTGGCTAGCATAGTCTCCCCACTTGCTCAGCAAGTATCTTCACTTGTGTTTCTAGAATCTGAAATCTTTCTTGATCCCTAAGGTCATCTAATCTCTCTGTGCCGTAGGGCTATATTGATTTGATTCAAATTGCTGTGGCCTGTTCTGGTTACCATGGTTACCACCAGCTGACTCAACTTGGCTAGTGTTTCACCTGACCTCCCATGACAAGGGTGGGGGAGAATGTTGCGTTCTCTGTCCATAACTCCTTTGCGCTGTGACTGGAGCATAGGAGCGTAGGCAATATGTATCATCATGTCTTTCATGCGGCTGATATTGTTCCCTTTGTTGAATCCCAGTTTCAATGACCCCATATACATATCTTGGTTTATTTTTAATTAATGTTCCAATATGTGATTTTCGTAGGATTAAACTTACTTTGAGTTCCCAATGCCTTGTACGGTCCTTGAGGCGATTGACCTGGGGTGCTATTTATTCTTCTACAGTGTTCTCCCATTGGTGGCAGTACCTGACTGATTTGCTGTGGCTGTACCCCTTTTGCAATGGCACAGACAGGCTAAAAAACATGGGTGTGGAAGGTTGCACAGAGCAGTGCCAGTGGTTCAGATTTATTCAAAACTTTCCACCCATCACTTTCTCTTTGGTTTTAGTTTGTTTCCCTATGTGAGAGAGGGAATTTCCATATGTGGGTCCCATCCTCGCTGCACCATAGGGAACCAAGCTGCACCTCACTGATAAGGCCCAACAAGGCATAAACATGTCTGTGGTTGCTTGTGTTTCTGTGCATAGACAACCTGGCCTAGCAGTTCAGGCAGCGCTGCTCCCATTGGTGGCAAACCCTGAATGATTTGCAAATGTCTGGACTGAATACTGCCACTGGTGACATTGCATTTCCTGACTGGGCCCAATCTTACAATGGCAGTTCCAACCAACTTTGAGACATGTCATTTCCTGTCTTTCCTGTCTCCAATGCCATACTAAGTGAAACTAACCAACTCTACTTACACCCACATTCTAAGTTGAATTATTAAAGCACACACTGCTCCAAATGCTTTAGCTCATAACTTCTCTAACCTCACTTAATACAATCTGCTCTCATCCTTGTCTATAATGTCTTATCTTTTTCTCATCACTCTACTTGATCTACCTGCTGGACAGTGGATCATCTATCCCTCTTTCAATTTCTGTTCTCCTGATCATTTGAGAGACCTCTTTTAGACTGCTCCTTTTCTATCTCCTGGCACTCTACCCAATCAACCATAACCCCCTATCCTATTGGCATCAAACAAGGATTAGTCCATGCTAAGCACACTCTTCTTCATTTTATATATCTTCTGTCTGGGTAAGCACATGTGATCCTTAATTTTCTCTTTGGTGTTGACACCTAGATCTTCTTCTGCACCTGCACTGCTGATATCGCATAACACATCACCTGATGCCTCTTTGATATCTGTCCCTGGATGGCACTCTGCTGGCTGATGTTAAAATGCTCCCTGTATATTCTGCCAACCCTAGTCTCCCATCCACTTTAAGATGTCCACTAGTCATTCTCACTCCATCAATAAACGCTCTCAAATGTGTTTTTGTTTTCTGTGAATTTCTGAAACCGTTATTACAGAAGAGAGAGAGGGGTTCTGAACTTATCATTTCTGGTTGGCATAGCAACTGGCAATGCACAGCATGAAAATGTCAAATGACTATAGTTTCATTGTCCAAACTCCTGTGCTGTACAACCCAATGATAAGTTCCCTAACGATAGTTGCTCCAATCATCAACTTTGTAAGCAAGTCTGGTGCCAGGCTTTCCATTTGCCAGCTGCGCTGTAATTTCTAAGGTTACCATATTGGACTACGTTGTGCTACTTTGAGTACAAATTGCCTCATTTTGGCTCCTTTTTATGGCAATTCTGTTTTTTAGTCCTCTTGAGTTTGCCGCTCTACAAGGATATCCACTCACCCCACACTATATGTACCCCACCAAACTTGCTCCCACTTCTCTACCCCCACCCACCCAACTGTCAATGCTCACCTCCTCCCCAAAGCCTGCAACAGTGTCCTATTTTGGTGGAGGGCTGGCATCTCCTTTGGCACCGGCTTCAATGGCTGTGTTGGGCATGCCACCAGCAGCATGTCTGCATTTCTTCCCCACCTTACTTCGCACACACGCTGACCCGCAGCTCAGGCGGCACCAGCATCTCTGCTTCCCTGCATCGTAACACGCACTACGTGTCCCAGCAGGCTGTGCTGCTCATCACGTGGTTATCATGCAATACATCACCTGGAACTAGCAGCATATAAGGAAGCTTCATTGGTGACACCACGCTCTTCAATTGTATTTTGTCCCATGGCAAGTGGCATGTTTGCTTCTTGATGTATTGACTTTATTTCCAGACTTCAGCTTTTTCTTACTGGATTGGCTCGACTTCCCCTCATTGTTTTGGTCTGTTTTTGTACTTCTTCATGATCCCATTTTATGCCTCTTTATTGACTCTTGGATATCCTATTCTGCTGTCAGATTTTGAACTATGCTCTACTTGGAATTCGACCTTTTTTTATACATTTGGATTGCTTCTTGGACATCCATGTCTGCTGTGTGAATTTGGAACTGTGTTTTCCCTGGAATTTGACCTTGCTTCTGCCTTTGGATTGTTTATGGATTTTTGCTCAACTGTCCTGGTCTACTGTATTTTTTCTTTGGTTCCTGTGTTTACTTCTGTGGAACTTTTTGCCCGTTGGCAACTGCCTCGGGTGGGCAACTCTGACCTATTGACTTACAACACCTGGAAAGAATACTAAGACGTGTATCGGCCGTCTGACCTTCAGAATCAGGAATGGGTATTAAAAGAAGGAGGTGGAAGGGCCTGTTTGCACTCAAGGTTCTCAACAGTGAAATCTGCACTGTGTGTTCTTGTTCTTTTTCTCCCCTGCAGCTCTCGCTCGTTCCTGATATATTCCTGCCTTTTCGCCTGAGCCGGTGGCCTTGCAATTATTCATTTAGTAGTTTGCAGGCTGTGTTTTCAGGAGGAAAGTCTCTCCAGATTGTGGAACGCTGTCATTTGTTTTAACAGCAGGGACAGGGGTGCTTATGGTGGTCCTTCAGTTCAACACAGATTGAGCAGCCCACATACCTCCTTCTGTTACCATGCAAGTAAATCAAAATCCCATGGTTTATTTGAAGCAGGCCTTTGAAAATCTACACACTGATATGGCAGCTTCTCATGCATCTTTGCATCAGTGTATGGATGTAGTTCAGAGACTAGTTCATCCATTACCCACTGACGAAGAGTTCTGAGATGGAGCGGCTGCAGATACAATACCTGTTCCTCCCACTTCTAGTGTCCAACCGTAGTACTCCCTGGCCTGTTCCCCCTTGCTCCTCCAGAATGGTTTCTTGGTGATCCTAGGACATGCAGGACTTTTATCCATCACTGCAAGCTACATTTTCTATGTCGCACTTTGGAATTCGCAGATGCTACTACTAAGGCTGTGTTTATCCTTTCTCATTTAGGGGGCACTGCGGCTGCTTGAGCTAATCCTCTTCTAGAGGCAAATTACCCTTCCCTATTTGATTTTCATACTTTACGACATGCCATGAATGTGGTTTTCAATGCAAGATATAAGGCACAATCTTCACTCTCGAATTACTGGTGCTAACACAGGGTAAAAACACCTTATTGATGTATTTGGCCTGTTTCAATCAGCTGGCAGCCAAAACCACTTAGCCTGAGCAGAAAAAGGCAGCTGTGTCCTACTGTGTTTTTTTCAAAGAGTTGACGGATACCCTATTAGTTCTTCCTTTGCTTCCTTCATCCTTTCCACGTTTATTGGGTCTAGTCCTACAGGTAGATGCACACATGCTGCAGAGGCATGGTGAGAGGAAAATGTCCAAATGTTATCACCGTAAATCTGATCCTTCTACTCCTGTGGTCTCAGCGGAGGTGGGACCCGTGCAGATTGGCACTACTCAGAAGCCTCTTACTAAGGAAAAGAGAGATGTATGTCCCTCAATGTGAGTCTGTATTGTGGTCAGACAGGGCATTTCATACGTGTCTGTCCAAAAGGCCCATTAGACTTCGGAAAAAGTCAATACTCATCCAGTGAGAGAGCCGTGTGTATGGGTCATGTTGATTCCAGTACAACTGATCACCCTTCATGCTTGCATATCTATGTTCCTACGTCCATCTCTTTCTCCGACACCCGCAAACTGATCGCTCCTGTAATGTTTGATTCAGGAGCAACTGGCAATTATATGGACGTTCACTTTGCAAAAGCCAATACGTTTCTTGTCCAGACTAAGGCCACTTCTGAAGCTTTCTGTGCTGTGAATGGGTGTCTTCTGACATCTGACCAAATGGTCAAACAAACTAGTATGATTCAGATGATGTAATTTCACGGACACAAGGAATTGTTATCTTTTGAGCTCATTGCTGCATCAATATTTGATTAACTGCCAACACACACCCACCCCCCACTCTCTCTACCACCACCCCCACGTTTCCTGTCTGACCATGTTCAGCCTTTCTTTCTAGATCCCCACTTACCACCCCACTCTCTCTACCAACCCACCCACTCCCTCACTATCTCTACCCTCACCCCAACTATCTTTCTAGCCCCACCCACTGCTCCACTCCCTCTACTCGCATACCCCCCACGCTCCCCACCCCACCACTCTTTCTACAACCAACCCTCTCTACCCACATCGACCTAACACCACCCACCTACACACTTTCCCTACCTCTACCCATTCTCTCTACCCCAGACCCTTCCCTCCACTCTCTCTTCCCCCACCCACCCATGCCCTCACTCTATACACGCAACACCCACCCGCCCCTCTACTCTATCTCCATCCAGCCACTTAACTCTCTCTACCCCTTCCCACCCATTCTTTCTAGCCAAACCACTCAGGCTCTACTCTGTCAACCACCCCCACTCTCCTTACTCCCACACACTTCTTCACTATCTCTACATCCTCCCACCCACCCATCCACTCTTTCTACCCCCACCGATCCACCCTGCACTCTCTCTACCCCCACCCACCCACTTTTTCTGTCCCTCCCCCTTCTTTCTCTACACCCACTGACCCCCACTCTCTTGTCCAGCATTCACCCATCCTGCTGAAAATCTCTCTACCCCCACCCACCCACCTTTCTCCCACTCCAGATACCCCCAATCCACAATTCTCTACCCACACCCACCCACACTATCAACACCCTCCCTACCCTAACCAACCACTCAACATACTCCCGCTCCCTCTACCCTCACCCACCCAATCTATTCCCACTCCAATCATCACCCATACCCTCCGTACCCCCAACCACCTAGACACCATACCTCCACTCTTTCTAGCCCCACCCACCTTCCCGCTTTCTACCTGCCTCATCCTTCCTCTCACACTCTCGCTGTATTGCTTAACTTCTCACTCTCACCCTGTTTCGTTCATGTTTCCTCTTGCTCATGATCGATGGCGCCGTCTATCAATGGCGTCCATCCTTGCTCTAGTTCACTTCTCATTCTGTTGCACACCTGCACTCCTCATCACAGCTTCCTTTGAAAATTGCACTCTCTTCCTTGCACCTTGGTGCCCATAAATGCATAATGCAAAGAACAACAGTGAATGCCAAAACAATTGGCTTTGCCAATACTTATTTTTACAGTGAATGAAAACGTAATCATGTAATTGATGCAGCTGCCACGTCAGCAATAATCAACCTTCTGAATATTAAGGCATCTGCCTGTCACTACACCCACCACTCTGTCCAAACGCTAACTACCACTATGGTCATAGCACATTTGACTATCGGTCCAGTCTGCTCTTGTTCCTTCCTCACTACTCTTCTTTTCTCATCAACAATGTACACATTTTTTTCTACCCAATACCTTTGCAAACAAATTCTATTTGATCATCTACTACCTAAGTCTATCGTCACTCTGCCAAGTCGGTCTCGATGGAAAAAAAATCGCATACTCTTCAATTTTCTATGTCTTGCCTTCAGATCTGTTCATGGCCTAGAAGCTCTCCCTACTACCCTACACTACACTAGAGTAATTTTGCATCCCTCTGTCACTTGTCAGTTAGATTGTAAATAACAAACACTATAATATAACAGATATAAACAAATGTACATTAACGAGTGGTGACACATTGTATGAGCAAATGTGAGCAAGTGGATCAGGTGTTCCTTATTTTTTTTTAACCTGTCATCCCCTCTTATACTGGATGCAATGCCTTGAGCATCTTGCAAGTCTGCCAACATTAGCTACTGGGCAGATTCAAATGTGAGTAGCCAGAGTAGAAAACGATATCAAATATCACAGGGGAATAGTGAGAGTGCTTTCAGAATATCAACTCAGCATCATCTGATGATCGATATATGCTGAGCGCTGCGATCCCCTGCCGGAGGTGGCCAGCCTCTTTAGCCAGAGTGCTTTAATCATCACTGATTTATTGACTTTAGACAAGCTGCAATTAACCTGTCACAAACATGGAGAAGCAACATGGCATCCTTCACAAGACACAGTGAGATTTCTGCCAACTCTTTCCGATGGAGATGTAAAGATATTTGCTATGAAAAGAATGATCAGACATATTTTGGTATATTTCCTTTAACTCCCAATAATGGTCTAAGTAGCAGCATGTAAAACATCATGTATGGACGGGACCTCCAGAAAGTTTCAATCATATTGAGCAAGAAGGCACTGTGGGGATGTTTATAGATTGAGATCAATTGAAAGGACAGGGAAGCTGTTTCATGCAGCAAGTACTGATGACAACCAAACAGTATTTTAATATTTAAATACCCTCATTTTTCCTCACTTTGTGTGAGGTTCTCGCATAAGCCTGATGTTCATATTACTAATAACAGAATACCACTGTGGGCAATTCCACTAGAGTCTGGCCAGATCAATGAGTCTGTGGATGGGCCATTATTCGAAAGTGTGCATACGGATGGACAATTAGTTCCTAAATATTCCCATGACGGTTTCCAGCTGGGAATTAACAACGATGAGCTTTAGAAATAGGTTTCCTAACTTTGTATGGGGCCAAACATATTTGTCTGAGAGTCCATTCAAAGCAATATGTCTATATTGTCCCCACATGAATTATTGCCTCATTACGAGTTGGTGGTGCGGAAAAAACGTGGCAGTAATTCTGCTACTCCCCTTTTTTGGTGGTAATGAAATGACTGCTCTTTTTACCACACCACAGAATTCCGAGGTTTGACCCTAAAATTGAGGATTTAGCTCCAGTATCATGCTGGAGGTAAATCCTACACTTTAAAGCCAAACATGGGCAGAATTACTGTTATTCTCCCAGAATCCGCACTGAGCCCTATCGATTCAAAAAATGAAAATCAGCACAGCTTTGCCACCACTGGTATAATGTTGTGTTAAATCACAGGACCGAACAGCTGTGACGTTAAGCGTTTGTGGCTGTAATCTGATTTACTGCTGAATTAACGCCAAACTCATAATGAGGCCATGTTTGGTTGTTGTATTTAGTCATGCAAAAGCAACTCTGAATGCAGGAAAAGCTTTCCAATAGGTAATTCTATGAAAACTCACATTTCTATAATGACTAAACACTGCGTGGTGCACGTTTGTGGACACTTTGCAATCTAAAAGTGTACAAACTGCCACATTAGAGGATGATTTGCTGGACAATGCAAAATCAACGCAGCGTGGTGAGAGCGGCGGTCGGGGTGTTCGTTTTTACTCTGATACATCAACAGTGGTTGAGAGCTGGTCATGATGAAAAGGCAAGTTACATGTTGTGGCCCATGTTCAGCAATTCACTGAAAACAGCACACTGCGTTTAGTTTGAAAATTCAACAACTGCCAATTTTTTTATAGGGTTAAGATCGATGTTTCTTTGGTTATCAAATAAAACATGTATAGGGCCATGTCTTTTCTCATTGCGAACACAGTTTTATCTTGCTCCATCGGTATAAAATAATCATTGCAGGGGCCGCTTTTCTTTTAAACAAAAACAGAGGGCAGGCCCCTTCACCACACACCCGCTTGTGTTTCTATGCCGTGTTGCTCTTAATATTTGTCTAATTACCAGAAAAAAGTCAAAACAAGATTCCCTCACTGAAAATACCCTCCGAAGATCAAGGAAGGGGCGAAGGAGGATGGGCATGTGTTCATGGCCTCGTCTGAAAATTAGTCATGTAATGGTATTTGGCAACAATAATAGGTAGCCTTAAGAGATTTTGATGAGCTGGAATGTTACTAGAAAGACAAACCAGGCCGTTTAAAATGTAGGGTATTTCAAATTCTAACATGTCGCCCCGTTAGTATATGTCACATACGACTGCGTTTCTAAAATACACATGCACACTGCTCATTGATTTGACGTTTACATATAGTTGTAGTGGTTCTATCATAAAAAAAGGTTGTACTATGCTTGTACTTTGAAAATACACATTAGTAGATCTGTTAAAGAGGCAGGCGTCTGAGACTTCTTTGCTAGAATTTCTTTTAGGGGAAAAATCATTATTTATTTTTCTATTTTACAAACAGAAATTAATTGGACTTGAATGAGTTGGAGCTAAACTGAAGCAGGCATGTAAAAATGTATTCCTGTGCCCAATCATGTAAGTTGTCAGGTCACTCAAGTGTTCTGATCAATTTCAATTCCGATATGTTCTCACACACAAACTATTTACATACGTATTCGAAATTAAAAGTACTTTACAAGATTCAAACAGCTTCCTCAGGTTCTGTTGTGAAAAGTTGTGATATGCTTGTCTTTTCCCCAATAGAACTAAGCAAGGTTTCCCAGTTTAAGGGGTCAAGCTCCCATGGTCCAGTATACATCCTCTGGAATAAAAGAGACTGTCAAGAGGTTAGATCAGATACACGACCCCATTGTTCTCTTTTAAGAGCTATTCATGCCCTTTTGTTTTCCCATTAGAAACAATAAGGGTGCTTAAGGAGTAGTCGAGGTAGAGGATGCATTGATAGAGGATGTTTGACGTCCCCTTTTGTAAAATGTCTTCACATGCCTATTTGTAACAAACATTAATAGTTGCCCCTTTTATAAAAAAAAAAGAAATGATGGTTCAAAACCACTCCAAGATGTTTTCTCCAGAAATCAATTTTTTGTGATGGAACTTTGCGAATGAAAATAAATCGGGCTTTCGAGTTTATGGGGTCCAAACGTATTCTCACTTGTAGTATTTTGAAATTCTTTGATAGGATTGCATATTGCAAATAGTAAAACATAGAATCTTCGTATAGTTGGCAGTCCTACTGAATCGTTTTCTGTTCCTTTTATACTTAATTTATCTCTGGGTATTATTCCAATAGAAACAGGTAGGCTTTTCAGCACGCAGAGGTTTAGCTTGTGAAATGCAGTGCAATCTCTTTAATTGTGTCAGACAGTTGCAAAGATCATACACCATTTCAAAGTCATGTACCAAGAAAAAGCATGCAACTTCTCTTTGTTAGTAATGTATTTGTAAAAATAGAAGACCTCCAATATGTATCCTGCTTTCCCAACAAATCCCCAATATGCCCAACTATGTTGGTTGCAACTAACAAAGACAGACATTGAAATATATGTTGCTGTTACCAGGTCTGAATGAGGGCAAACCGATAAACCTCCTGAGCATCTGCGTAGAAATCTTGATGATGACAATACAACACTCACATGTCAACAGGATGTTTTTTTTTATTTATTTTTTTAAATAAAAGAGTGATGTAAAGTAACACAATTATATTGCAGATTATGCCTCCATCGGACATGGTGGGCTGAAGAGATTTGATAGTAGAGAAAGGTGAAGTTGCATTTATACCAACAGATTTTAAAGTGGCTAAATACAAACATATCTGAACACAAGTGGGTATTTAGTGGAGGAAACAACGCATGCACCAACTGAGTCAGAGAACCAAGAGAACTTTATGTATATAATGTGTGCCATGGAAAGAGTGAGTCTAAGAAGAAACAACGAGATTTGTAGAGGAAGGCTTTCAGGAGGTATAAAGAACTACACGCCGACACATGAATATAATTGAACAACTATCAAAAACAGTCTGACAGAGACAGAGTGTACAAGGGCCATATGTACAATACAGTGACATTTGCAGGGAGAGAGAGGAAACAGAGACACAGAAACCAATAGAGACAAGTCTCAAAATGCATGTAGATGTGATAAATATGCTATTCATGTAAACGTGCAGTAAGTGGTGGGGAGTGAAACTGAAACCGGAAGAGAGTTGGGAATTGGAAGGGTGACACATTCAAAATGTGCATGATTGTGAGCTGGGTAAATAATATGCACACTTAAGTATGCAGAGAAAGCGTGTGCCTGTGTTTATATCCACTGAGCACTGGTTTCCAGACTGGATGCATGGTACCCTGTCTATTAAAAGAAATCACATTCATGTATCCATTACACTGTACATCAAACCATGCAACAAATGAGGCAACACGAACATATCTAAAGACCCTCTATATGTAAATGCCTAACTTTCTCTTGATTCAAGATCTACATGACCCCGAAATCAAAGCTTGTAAGTCACACTAGTGACTAGGACTGATTTCTAGCTGTGTTCTCCAACATGTTCGTATTCACTGAATAGTGAAGGAGCATTAATATAATATATGTTATGACTGCTCTTTGATAAGTGGATAAGGCAGGATGGTATATGGTGTAAAACAGCCTACATTAGGCACTTTTAGTTTAACAAAGGTCGTATGGCAACATCATTTTTGAGGGATCTTAAATGTACACATATATTAGCTAAGTACATTGTGTGCTACCCAATAGTGTTTAACATGCCTGCACATCACGCCTACCTAGCAGCAGGAACTCATTTTTCTTGGAGGCATGAATATCAGATTATGATGGGAGTCCTAAAGAAATCGCCTTTGAGCACGAGAGATGAGTATTGCTTCCTTGCTTTATCTGTCTCACACATCAACTCGTTTTCACCCATAAACCAGGTAATGCATGAACAGTGAGAAATGATGGACCCCTGGACACAGGAAGTAACTAAGGTGATACGTGTGTTCTTTTTCAAATATTTCTGAAAACCTCTCTTCTATTATTTTGTACTGCATTTTATTAACAACGTCTGTTATTTCATTGATTTTGTTTTCATGTTATGGATTTCTATTATCAATCACAAATATAATGTCTCACAGGAAACCAAACATCGCAGAAAGTGAAATGAGGGTCGGATAAGGACTGGCTGGAATTTTAACTTCATAATCTCTTCTAATTTATATTGACACGTTCAATTTATTACAGTCAATTGCAATACACTCCCCAAAAAGTATTTGTTGATTTATCATTGTTAATGATTTCGCTGTTGAATGGTGTGCTAGGTTTCTCTGCAATAACCTGTCTTCCCATGGTGTTTGTCTTTACTCAATCGATTTAAGAAAAAGACAGACTGAATCCTGGACTTGCACTTCATATCTATTCTTAAAATGGAAAAATATCCAGGCACATACATCATGATTTCAACAAAAAAAAAATCTTTATTGCGACGCCAGACCGTAAAAAGGGTATACATTCATAAAATATATCAGAAACTGATAAAATCCTTTGCGGTCACAGTATGTACTCAGTTGTTAAAAACATTTAGAACATCATATAAAAGGTTAGTTACTAAGGTGCAATTCAGTCCAGTTGATTCTATTATCTTTGCTTTAGTCAGTCACTCAATGACAATCTATTTCTAAGAATAAAGCCAAACAACCCACAAAGGTACCACTAAACACATTGGCCCTCATTACGACCCTTGCGGAAATCGAAAAACGATGGCGGAAATGCAATACCGCCATCGAATAGCGCTCGGTGCGATTATGACCCGTCACCGCAAAGTACGATGCCATTAGCGACACCGCAGTGAACGCCAACGCAAACTGCACCAAGTACGCGCGCGCGCGCCATGCCAAACCGCAATTACCACCATGGCGCAACGGTACGCGAATTCTGACCCCAGCGGACATGCACCTAACGCCATCAAGCACGGCGGAAAGTACCATTCCGCCATGGTGAGAAGTACGGCATCGCGAACCAACCGTAAACGGCCCTACTGAGTGCCTGTACACCGCTCCCTGGCCACATTGTACAACTCCCCGTAGGTGCAATGAAGCCACACAATGCAACCAGTGAAATGTACAAGTCATCCATGCCTGCCAACGAACAAATGAATCTCAAGAGGGGCCAATGGAAGCTGCAGGGCACAGATGGCACGAATACAGAAGCCACACAAATGGACATGACCTCAGTCTCCCGCCAAGAAACGCACGCAAACACAGGCACCTGTGACCAGCCATATTCTGATAATCACATCATACCACCAATCCAACTGGCTGACCGGCATCTGTTACACAAAAGCCATTCCCCCGCCCCTGAGCATCACATCACCAAAACAGTCACATTGGCAGCCCTCATCCCTGACCTCACTGGGCTTCGTAGGCAAACGCGCCCAGCACAGTACCACGCAACTATACTCCGAAGCTGGAACCCAATGCAGATCTCCTCACAATACATCGCTCCCCAAATAGGAATATGACACATCACCTGCAAAGAAGATCGCTACACGGTTCATATCAGAATAGGAATAAATGCACAACAAATTCACCAAGCCCATACAGCCATCAGGCCATGAACTCCAAAATACATTTCACCATTGTGGCCTGCATCCGCAATAAATGACCAGCTACTTCTTGTGTGACGCCCTGTACCCTCATGGCACACAGGGGCTACATTCTCGTACGAAAAGGCAACATGGAAGCGCCTCGACCCGCAGGGCCGTCCCAAAAGGGAGGCACTAGTCCAGCTGAAAGGCCGAAATGTTGCTCCTAGCCACTAGTACTGCGTAAGGGCATGTGGCCCATTGGCGATCGTCCCATAAGATCGTAATGCTGCTCCACTGATTAACACGAAGCAGCAGGTGGCGGGAGTAAAATCCATCTGCAGGAGTGGCATACAGATGGCAGTGGCAAAAGGGGAGGAGATACCTGTCACCCAAACTAAATGAAAAAGAATAGTATGGCCATCAGAACTACATTTGAATTACTCACTTCAATGATCACACCAAATCCACAGCCATATGCATGCTAGCCCACTCCAAAGGATCATCACCAACCAAAAACCACTAGCGAATCATAACTATCTATATCGAGGTGAAAACACTATCACAAACGCCTGCTTCCATACTCACATGAAATGTGAAACTTCCATTGAGTCTGTGCGTAATGGAGCCTGCAAAATCCACTGTGCACCAGCCCGTAATTCCAGTGTTGTGAAGCAACATGTAATTGGGAACGTCCGGCCTTATCGCCCACTTCGCTATTGCGCATCCCATACTATTCATATCAATCATTGCATCCTCGCCATGGCCCCTGTCCCAAGGACATTGAACTATAGAACGTTATATTCGCAGTCAGACCTGTGGGCATCTCCTCGCCGCTAGCTGAAAACCGAAAGCGCCGTCCTTCGAATTCCTCATTTGCAACATCACGTCGAAAAGGCATCTGTGGCCGCTTGAAATCACAAATTAATCCATCTAGTGCGGCTGTGTGTGAAAATGGCAACTGGCTACACTCACAAATGGGACGCCCCGCCCGTCGGTGAACCGCGGTACCGAGCTGCATGAGGGTCCACCGTCAATCAAGTACTACATTCCACTGACCCTTCACAAGTTTGTTCCCGACAGCGAATATAGTATGTGAAACAATGGGAGCATAGCAGAATTAACATATGAAGCGATATCTCACAGCCATCGGGATGAAATACATGATTGTAATAGCAAGATGCCATGCGTCGATTTGCAGCGTTGTGTGCGGGACGTGCTCGCCCAAAGGGGATTGCAGCTTGCACAGGTGGAATGAATCACCACAGGTGGAGGCTATACAGCTTGGAAACACATAAATTGCACACCCAACCCCCTCCCACAACCACACCCACTCCAAAATGCTGCCGGCAGGACTTGCGATGTTGGCCCTGGGGGACCTGATAGCACTGCAAGTACTCCAACTTCAAGAATAAGACGAACACCAACTACTACAACAACCGGCCGCACAGAGGAGACGCAGGAGGAGGAGGAGGGCAAGGCAGGGCCAGCAAGGCCCACCAGCACAGCCACTACCACCACGCAGGCAGGCCGCAATCCCACACCTCCGAGCACATCCGTTCAACCTCACTGATGAGCAGATCCACACCCTCTACCGTTTGGACCGGGACACCATAACCGCCATTGTGGACATGACACACGCTGACCTTGTCAGCATGATAGATAGCCCAACCGCCATCCCACCCCTACTGAAGGTGGTGTCTGTACTCCACTTCCTGGCCACAGGCACCTACCAGCACACAGTCGGACAGTTGCATGGCATATCACAGCCACTGTTCTTACGGACACTATTGCAAGTGCTCGATGCCCTCCTGAAGCACGCAGACGACTACATCTCTCTACCACGCTCGGAGCAGGAAATTACCAACACAAAAGTGGGATTCCATGCACTTGCCAGCATACCGGGTTGCATTGGTGCCATCGACTGCACCCATGTGGAATTGGTTGTCCCACATGCCATGGAGGCCCAGTACCGCAACCGAAAACAATATCATTCTCTTAATGTACAAATGGTGTGTGACTAAAACGGGATCATGACACATTGTTGTGCCCGATTTCCTGGATCAACCCATGATTCCATGGTCTTACGGAACTCTACAATACCACGCTACATGGAGCGACATGCAGGGAACAGATCCTGGCTACTCAGTGAGTCTCATTTCATGCATGATAATGTGGGGTATGTGATGCGGCAATGACCTGCCAGGAAGGGGGGGGTGCTTACGTAGCAATGTCATTCCTCAAACATCCTTTATTGTCCACATACAGGTGATGCCGGGTATCCACTGAAGAGATGGCTCCTTACACCACTCCGGAACCCACAGGACCAGCATGAGGAGGACTACAACCATGCCCACTCACGTACCCGTGTAGTCATAGAACAGGCATTCGGCCTACTGAAGGCTCGTTTCCGCTGCCTCAGCAGGTCTGGCGGGGCACTCCTGTACCGCCATGAGAAGGTTGCTAAAATGGTCATGGCATGTGTCATGCTACACAACATGTGCATACGTAGAAATGTGCCCATGCCCCCTGACGCAGAACTGCAAGCACCAGAATATGGTCATGATGTGGGTGGGGATGTGGCAGAACCTGAAGGAGTCCGCGAGGCACAGGAGGGCCGTGAAATTCGTCAGATTATCATAGATTCATGCTTCTAGCACTCACGCCTGGTGGTTGATACATGGACACGGGAGTTGTGGCACAGTGTGTGTCTGGAACATGCACAATATGGACTGTACGCCTATGATGGCCTCGTACACAAAGATCAATGTCCACACATCTCATTGGATGATTGTGAAATTTTTATAGCATATGTGAAATTGTGTTACACACCCCATCGACCCGCCACCCAAGTAAGCCCAACACACCCCCTCCACCCTCCTACCTCCCCCCCGAACACCAGTGTCCAAGGATGCTCATTGTCAGTGGGCAGACGCTATTGCAAGCCCCCTCTCCGGGTATCAGGGGCACCCCTGCCTGTGGAGCGCAGGTTCCTCCCAGATCTACGTTGGGGGCTGCCCTGGACGGAACTTGCAACGGATGATGTCTCTGCCTGCTCACGTCCATGCATGTCCCTAAGGGTTTGTGAGAGCTCAGTGAGCACACGGCGCACAGCGGCAAGTTCAGCACATACGTCTTTGGACGTCGCATGCAGTTCCCCCCTCAGGCTCTCGGTGCTTCTCTCCATTTGTACTCTCAGGCTCTCGGTGCTTCTCTCCATTTGTTCTCTCAGGCTCTCGGTGCTTCTCTCCATTTATGCCCTTAGTGTCTCTGTACATGTTTCTATGGCTGCCTTGGTACCCCCACATTCATCAGCATGCTCCTTGAGGAGCGTGGCCAGTTGCTGCTGTTGCTCGATCACCTGGTCGAGGGACTGTTGCCTCTGCTGGGCCATGGCCATTTGCGGTGGTGTCACAGAGGGGCTGATCACCTCATGTTGCCTTGACACAGGGCTTGTGGGGGATGGCCAGTCGTCATCTTGTGAGTGCCCCTGCGTGGTATCCTCATGTTGTACGGGATGAAACAAACAGGGGGATTGAGACAGGTCATGGATGGATCGTACATCGACATCACCGTTTTCTGTGTCGGAGCATGCTGCCATTAATGCAGTGTCACCTATGGTGCTGCCGCCACCAGAAGCAGTGCCTTCTGTGGCATCCATTGGGGGGGCCTGTGGTGGTGGTGGTGTTGTGGCCATGCTGGCTGCTGGGGTGCCTGTTGGAGTCCCCTCCTGTGTGCTGCCACTTGATTTGTGCTGCAGCCGTGTCTTGATGCGTGCAGCTGAGGTGGAGGGTCTTTGGCCGTTGGTCTTGGTCCTCTTTGCAGGTGTGCTGGTAGGGGTGTCCTGGAGCTCGTCGTTTGAATCGGACCCTGTGGTGGAGTAAAGGAGGGCGAGCGTTATTAATGGGTCTGTGGAAATTGGAATGGCAATGTATCACATGCATTGGGGTGGTACCTGAGGGTGATTTGGGTCAGGGCCTTGGAGGTAGTTTCATTTTTGTGTGGATTGAGGGTGCAGTTGTATTGCAGCCTGCAGTTAGGGGGTGCCTGCTGCACGTGTAGAGGGTGTTTTTAGGAATTTTAATTATTTATTTATTTAATTTGACTTTTAATGTCCGCTATCAGGCCAATGTAAGTGGACGTTCTCCTGGACATGTGTTTCTGTTGCACTATGTGGACACATGGTACTTCACATGATTGGACATTGTGGTTTTAGCATAGTTTTATTTGGGCCACCTACCTGATTCTTCGGATGTCTGCACTCCTTTCTCCATCCCTCCGACTCCCTCTATGGTCTCCATTCCAATGGTGGAGGCACAGATTTCTTCCCAGGGGGTCAGCTTGATGGGTGATTCCGATCCTCCCCCGGTAGCTGTGGCAATGTTTCGGTTGGCAGAAAGTATGCTACGGACGCGGATCCGCAGGTCGTCCCATCGCTTTCTGCATTGCTGTGGGTTGCGGGGTGCGGTCCCCACCACACTTACCCGCTGTGCCACCAGGGCCCATATGGCCTTCTTGTTCGCAAGTGCCGTCCTGGTCATTTGCGTCGAGAAGACGACGGCAGCATTCTCCTGGAGGGTCTCTGTGAGCACCGTGAGTTCCTCACGTGAGAAGTGGACCTGCCGCTTGCGGTCGCACGCTTTTTTCGCTACTTTTCCCATTGTTTTGGTTTCACTAGGGTGGATGTCGGGTTGGGATGTCTCTCAGGGTTGTATTTTTAATGGTTGTGTGAATGTTCTGCTTTTATAGGTGTACGGCGTGCTGTTTCCCGTTCCGGGACCATGTTTTTGCTTCCGTTTCCGTATATTTACAGTCACCGTATTTTCCGATTGCCGCTCTTTGCGGTGACCGCTATGTCCGGTGGCGGTATTGCACCTAGGTCGCCGTACGACGGCGGTGAGGGGCGTTTTGGGGACATTTCCGCCATCGCGGACTTTGCACTTCCGCCATTGCGTGGTGCTCGTGCCCGATGGGTCGGAATGAGCCGCACTTTGCTCCGTCGTGCAATGGCGGAAACGCTATTTACGCTATGGCGGTCCGGTCGGTCGATTTCCGCAAGGGTCGTAATGAGGGCCATTGTAAAAAATCCATATCGCCTTATTACACAAAACAATATATACATGAATAATTAGATCACAATGTAAAACAATTTAAGTGTACCACTAACAAAAAACTTATACTCTGAAATGTAGTCAGACTTGTACACTAGGGTTCGCATTACAGATCATTTGCGGCCAACTCCAACATGCACAATCTACTGGGGACAATTCCATTGTATGCACACGACCATCATGCAATCTTTCTTTGTCTGGTGAACTAACTTAAAGCCAGAAAGACATGCATTAATGAGACAAAACAAATGTCCTTCTGGCCAAAGCTTGCTTTAGAAACACCAGCAGCAACCAGCTCACTAATGGGCTCTGTGCCCAAAGTAGGTATAACAATGCTGGATGGCATTGCATGAGCTGTCGTGACGCTTAATACGGACACCAGTGTCCTTACCTTAATATCTCAATAGAATGGGCATGAGCACAAAGCACAAGATGTGCTGCTCTAACTCGCAGCCAAAAGGACACCCCTTGATCTCCCTCCCATCTGACCAGCGAGACAGTGTTGTTCTTAACAGAAGGCAATTCAATCTTGCTCGGATTAGAAGGATTCTATCTGCCTGGTTGTTTGCCCACAGCCCAATGTTTTCATAATTCAAGTAATCTTTTTGAAATATAAAGACTAACTTTAACTTCCTATATTACTGTAACTGAAGGCAGCAGACATTATTCAAAGATTCTATCTTTTCTATTTAATACAATTTAATTTAATTAAATAACATCACACAGCGTCACTCACATTGTGAAAACAGACATAGGCCTATATGCGCAAATGCATTGCTGACAGTTAATTGCTGCATTCATGGAAAACATGTTCTTGCATGTGAAAATCAGGTAAAAACAAAATCAGAATTGGTATTTCCACACTGCCCTCTGTTAAAAAACAAGGTGAAAGCCTGCACATTCTGTTTGTCACAGCCGAAAGGTAATCCCTGTTCTTTGTCAACAGCACTTTAGAGAAGTAACACAAATAAAACATGCCAATTTGTGTGTGTGCTCAGCAGGCTTGAACAGTACAATAAACAAAGTGAAATGTGTAACATTCCAAAACAAATAGTAATTAGTTTTAGCATATAAGTAGTTCACACACTATTTACACAGGAATTCTATAATATTTGTAAAAGTGGCCAAGATGTTTTTTCAGTGAACTAACAAATAAATGTTCAGTTGCAGGTGCACGCCCCCCACGTGAGGAATGGTACTGTCTGAGAAAGATGATCTAACAGGGCATCAGGACCTCGGCAGTGACAAAGCCTTTCTGCCATTTGTATATTGATTACATTGGTATGCAAAATAGGTGTGCCAACTATCACTATGTAATAGTTGTGGCTTGTCCACTCTCCCGTTGGCTTGAGGCAGGACCATGTGTCCATTGTGACATTAAGTGAGCAGCTATCTTCCTTGTGCGCAAGATTTTCCCATGGTGGAGAGTGTGTGAAGTATTAAGGTCTGACAATGGGCCGCACTTCTCCAATGAGCTCTTTAAAGAAAGGATTTTCATATTAGTCATTAAGCATACGCTTTGTTCTGTTTATCACCCTCAAGCCAACAATCTACTTGAAAGTCTTAATTAATGGCCTGCTTAACCCAGCAAGTGCCACAGGCTGATTATATCGGCCCTGCTTGAAAATGAAAGTTCCCATGCTGATGCAGTCGGCCCTGAGCTCAGCCCTTCAGTATGGGGAGATTAATGCTGCATTCAAGCCACAAAGCACATTTTCTTCTTCTGACTTCACTTATCGACTCCATCCACAAACTCCACCTACTAATTTTACCCATCGGGTCAACAACGTTTTTGGTGAATTTGTAAGTTAAAATGTTTGTTCTTTAAAATAGAAGTTCCTATGATCATCAGTTTGGAGGTGTCCATTGTTATCAGAAGCCGCATTGAATTTAGAGGTAAGGTGTACAATGTGATCCTTATATTGGTATGGTTCTTGCCTTCTCCATCTCTTCCAGAATGTGTGGGTCACATTTGCTGCAGAATTTGTTGGTGTGCATGGGCAGAGGCAGACATTTAGCTTCTGCACATGCTCAATTTACTATTGGAAGCAGGGCCATTACGCCACACAAGGCAGTTATTTCAAGAAGTATGCACTTATCCTTTCCCAGCCTGTAATTTTAATGTTTGTTTGTTGTTCTTGCCCATCAGGTCTCTAGGTAGGGCGCTTTAACATACATGTTGAATGTACTTATGAACTGGGTGTGTAGATCCATCCTTAGGTTTGCCTAGCACTGTCAACTCTAGTTTACTTTATTTTGATAGGGGAACACCTGCAAATCCTTTGCGTTCAGTTTCGAACAATGGTGTGCTTGAACTAGAGCACACTTTAAAATCGTATCAACAGCAATGACAGATGCTTTATATAACAATGGCCTTCTCTAGCTTCAAAGGTAGAAAAATGTAAACCAAACTTCAGGTAGCTGCCGAGCTGTGGTCTTTACGCTATACTATTGTGAAATGCATTTCAAAATAAATACTGTGTTCTTCCAGTAAAACAGAATTTGTTTCACATTAGTTCAATCTATTTGTGATATACTGGTGTCAACTCCGGTATTGCAAAATTGCAAATGTACAGGTCTTCACTCCCTACATTCTGCACATTTTCTCTGGAATTTGGGATCAGTGCAAGTTGTTTTTTTGCAAATTTGCAATGTTTGCAGCTCCCGCCTCCCAGGTAGTCCGTAATCTCTGCATAGACGGGAGTTAGAAGCAGCATGTTTCATGTGGCTGATGCGGATAGCACCATGATTGCACCTGTCAGCCTCATTGATGGTCTCTGCTTTCACTGTCATTGCTTTTTTTGATGTCCCCCTAAGAGTTTCATGCACACCCCCCTGCCCCTGTGTGTTTTTATCTGGCACAGGCTGGACCTGCTTTTGCTCCATCTCTGCTGCAGCATAAGTAATGCTTGCAGTGGGTCAGGGCTCAAATCAAGGCTACACGTCTATCCACCCATTATTTTCACAGGGTGGACGCCGTCCAACAAGTTTATTTCAGAGGATGTGTGTAAAATGAAAGACATTGGCTGTATTTTGCCAATTTAGCTGACCTCAGATTACAAACCACAGTCACCAAGTTCACAGGCCAAATACTTTAGCACTCCGCCATGTTACCTGGTGCCAAACAGTAGACAACTAAAGTTGAAATGCCACATTTCAGGACTGTATGTTCCAGGGAAAACATCGGCATTGATTCTTGGAGTTTAAACATGCACACCTTTTATGGTTTTCAAAACACTATAAGAAGAAAATATTCTCTCCTGGTTTTTTGTGTGGCTTGATTTTATGAAAGGCAAATGCCATGTGTCCTGTGCAATTTGAATGGTTATGCAAAGCTAATTCTATTAGATTTTCGTATTTCACCTTGATATGCTATTTTCTGGTGAGGTCAAATCCCATTCCTTATGTTAATGAGTCCCCCCACTTTTTTTTTAAGACTTGACCTCTGCAGTGGGGGCACACCATCATGCTTTTAGCTTTCTCCCCCTTCAACTCCTCCTTCTCTCCCCTGAACTCAGAGGCATTGGACTAATGCCCTGACCTGATGTGCTCAGCGACTGGATTCACGTGGCTGATACTATTGACAGTGCCGCCCACAATTGCACCTGCCAGCAACACTGATTGTCTCTTTCCAGGTGTCCTCCTTCCTAAACTGTCTCTTCTTTATCCCGAGAGCATTGCACACATGCCATGACTCTACAGGCAGTATACTTCTGCCTGCATGGAGGACACATGCCATGAGCACACCCAAAGGTAAGTGAATGAAAATAGTGAACACAAGTGTTTGTGTGGGTGCAATAAAGGATGAGTGTCTGCTCGTGTTCAAGTGAGAATGAACATGTCTGAATACATTTGTTTATAAGATTATGTGCAATTGAGATTGAGTGCCCGATTCATGGAATTATTTGCGCAGAAAATGGGTACTTGTGCACACAACTGCACACAAATCAGCCTTCATTGATTCATGGAATGGAATGCACAATACTTTTCCAGGACTTGCCTGGAGTTTGCGCTAGCTCAGCACGTCTGTGCGAGCTGTCGAGGGCCTTTCGTGAAACTCCACGCACAGCATGGGCGTGGCTTGCCCAGAGGGCTTGGATGTGGGCGGAACACCAACAATGGGGAAAAACGTGTGAAAAAATGGGCGTTCGGAGCGATGGCCTGCAGGTAGTGCCTCACACACCAACTATAGCGTGGCACGAGATGTATTCATGGATTGAATCATGCAACTTCTCGACCGGGAAATGGCCACACAAGTCCATCAGACATTTTGCCACCCAAAGGCAGGCTTGAGTACACTTGCACAGGGGATATGCAGTGCAAAGGTGGGGTTGCATGTCAGAATTTGGGGTGCGTGTACTCAACCATGGGGCGTGTAAGCAGTGTAGCGGGATGCAGAAACACTTTACGGGGGTTCGCACGTAGATTAGACCGAATTACGAATTTTCATATGCAGGTTGTCCGGGTGCCCGAGATGCAGGTCTGCTTGCGGGCGACCCTGCATACTGTTGGAAGGGTGCGTGTATTTACAAAAATAGCTGATTTGGAAGTTTATGCTTTGCGTCTGAGCATGTTGGGGGTGTTCCAGCTGCGTCTCGCGAATACGGTTACTTTGCGCGAACAATTCCATGAATACGCAGGGGTGCACATTTTTTATTCTCCGCAAAGGTTCACGCAGCTTACTTCTCGGCGTGCAGCACTTGCAGGATTTCTGCGCACATATCCATGAATGAGGCCGTGAGTGTGCATGTGAGACGATGCTTGCATGTAGGAATTTTTAAGGGGTGAGCCTGCGTTGCACTGAATGACAACACTGCCACTATAAACTTTTTTTTGTTTTTTTGTTTACAGCTGGCATATATTGTCATTACCATAGGCAATGTGAGTTTGAGTGTTTATTCCTTATTTGCCAAAGGCATCATGAGAACTAGCAACTATTTCAGCTTAGACAGCAAAGTATGAATCTCTAGGCAAAACAAGGGTGGTGTGTCTAGCCATGAAATGGCTGCGCTCCAGCAGACAGCACATCTTCATTAACAACGGAATGATGGTCTGGTGAGTTTTCTATTTGGGATTTCTATTTACCTGCAGTTGAAACACACTTTTTGATTTAGCTGGGCCTTGTGGGTTTGCACACATTTTTCGGATTGTACTCTGAGGCACATGCAGCAAGCACAGCTCTCTTACCCTTCTTATGTGCACTGGCAATGAAAAAAGGCTCGAGCGCATGGTGACACTTCATGTGCTTCCTCCATATTATGATCATTCCTCGCATCCCAGTCCAGGAAATAGGCTCAGTGTTGTTTTCCAGTTTTGTCTGTAATGTCTGTACACTGGATTAATGCTAGTAATGTGGCAGACCCTCTTTTCACAATTATGTAACTGCCTATGGCAATTATGATTTAAAAGGTTTAAGTCTGACATGCAGTGGTATCTGCGTCCAGCATTTGAATGCTCACTGCCAATATTTACCTATATGGCAATATCGGGAGGGGGGCTGAATACCCTATATAGGGCCTCATTACGACCCAGGCGGTAAGTTACCGCCTGGGCCGTGACTTTACCATCATGGCGTAAACTACGTTTACGCCATGGTGGTTGGCGGACTTACTGTCCCATTCCGACCTTGGCGGGGCGGTAAGTCCCCAATCCCCATTTACCCTTCCCCATTCCCATTTTTGCCCCATAGGGTATAATGGGAGTGGGGAAGGCGTTAATTACGCCACCGTAAATTACGGTGGCGTAATTAACTCCATGGTCCCTTAGCGCCATGGATTTTAACACCTGCTAAAAGCAGGTGTTAAAAGCGCCATGGCGCTAAGGGACCTCGTACTCAGGCGGTAAGGGTCGGCGCTGTTAACGCTGCCGTTAACCCCTTACCGCCTGGGTCGTAATGAGGCCCATAGACTTAATTTTGGGAGATAAGGCCTAGTACGATAAAAGGGTTTGCCCGGTAAACCACAACTTGGTTAAGTGGAGAAGGCGTATTTGAGGGCAATCTGTAAAAGGTATTTTTGAAACACCATCTGACTGTGGAAGGCATTGAAAACATATGGTGATTGTGTTTTGCTGACTGAAGTTAACTGCCGTTTTTGTAGTTTCCCAATTGATTGCATCTTCATTGTATATGCATACTTTAGTGATATTGGGCCTCATTACGACCCAGGCGGTAAGTTACCGCCTGGGCCGTGACTTTACCACCATGGCGTAAACTACGTTTACGCCATGGTGGTTGGCGGACTTACCGCCCCATTCCGAGGTTGGCGGGGGCGGTAAGTCCCCAATCCCCATTTACCCTTCCCCATTCCCATTTTTGCCCCATAGGGCATAATGGGAGTGGGGAAGGCGTTAATTACGCCACCGTAAATTACGGTGGCGTAATTAACTCCATGGTCCCTTAGCGCCATGGATTTTAACACCTGCTAAAAGCAGGTGTTAAAAGCGCCATGGCGCTAAGGGACCTCGTAATTGGCGGTAAGGGGTCGGCGCAGCTAACGCTGGCGTAAACCCCTTACCGCCAGGGTCGTAATGAGGCCCATTGTCTACTTCAGAAAATACAGATAAGGATTATTTTGGCTATCAAACGAAATATACTTCAAGCTGGTTCCAAGGATGCGGTGGCATGGCAGGGAGTAGCCCTGAGGTAGACATGGCATGTTGTGTCTACTGCAGGATTGCATTAGAGTGTAATAGAACCTATTTACCTGTGAGGTCCTGTGTCAGTGACGTCGCAATTTTTAAGGTCTTTACATGTTTACAAAAGTAATAGGGCTCAAGTTTTTAAACCAAATGTGTGGGGTCGGTTCAATAATATATGCATAGGTCTTGAGTACATGGGTGTACAGGGTATAGTTGCATTCTTCTGGCCATGTTCATAAAATCACTGGTTGTGGCAGGGTTTCTGTCTCCTCTCCTGCTGGGTTCAGGCTTATTGACGTGTTATTAGCATGCATCTTGGGAGATTAGTAAGTGGTGCTCATTTCAAAATGGGAAGGGAGCCTCCTCAATGGACCCCTTGATTAGAGGGGTTGGGTAGACAAAATGTGTTTTGTGGCTGCGTGAGTACCAGAAGAAGCAGCCAATCTAATAGCAGAATTCTGCAAAGACAATTCAGCAGGTTAGGTCACAGTTGCTGAGATGTTATGTGTTACATCTTCCAGTAAATAACATGGCTTTCATCCTATTCCTGATGCAAAATGTGCTGTAAAATCGACTTCTTCTTCTTCTTGGGAAGGTTCCTCAAGGGCCAGAACCAGAAATGTCCATCTGGAGAAATGACGTTCACCGTTAGTCATCCTTGTCATCTGTGCACCTCTACTAAAGCTCCTCCCACTTCCCAGTCTCCCTAACATACTGAAGTAGAACCCTGCACTGCTTATCCTCTGGCCCCGTTTTGCTGTGAAGCAAGTCAGATATACTCTTCACAGACACCCCAAGGCTACTCATCCTGGTTATTAGCAATCCCCTCAGAAGTCTGAACTTTTCACATCCCATCAAATTGTGATCCACCTTTTCTGGGCTTCCACACACCTCACAATTCGCAGAAGTGACTCTATCAATCTTAAACTTCCATCCTTTCAAACATGCATGGCTCACATTTAGCTGATTGAAGATAGTTTCCTCTCTGTGTGCCAAAACTGCATTCCCCCACATTTCTTACACTGAAGTGTAGAGGAGCAGGTAGATGCTATCCTGCCAGTTCCCATCCCCTCGCCTCCATCATATTGGAACAGTAGTAGAAGAGCCGTAAATGGACCCCCTTCATAGTTTCTATCCCGCATTGAGTGTATGAGAGACAGTATGCATTACGACAGCCATATAGAATGTACCTTTGCACTGAATGTGTGGAAAGATGGTATATGGAAGAATGCTACATGGAAGGATGTTGCCTGCCAAGATGTCAGAACGCATCTGTGGACATCATGGATGTACGTTAAGATGAAATCTCAAAAGGACAAAGTGATGTCATGAATGAGATATATGAACCTATGCTCAAATGATGTGAACATACTAAATAACGATGTAACTGAAGCACTAAGAGTGACATTTGCCTACAGCTAAAGTAAAGTAATCATGGATCTAAAGAAAATAAAGCAACTTACTGGACAATAACTGTACATACGCAATAATGCTATGTAGTAAGACAACATATAGAAGTTTGCTATAGAGGAATATTTAACAGCGCAAGGATAGCCATATTAAGAAAATGGACGTTGGCGTTGAACATAACCAAGCGTTGAACATAACCAAGCTTAGAGACAGGCAGAGGCTATAAGAATCAGGAGACACATGAAAATAGTTTTGTGTGCTTGACCAACGATGAGTCAAGTTAACAATGCTATTTTCAAAGGATAAGCACAGAGCACAAAGGGAGTACATGGAAAAGCTCTGAATGTTGGACATTGTTCCATAGATGGCAGAAGACGAAAACATCTGTGAGAGCCAAACTGTTGGTTAATTAAAAGAGTATACAGTTCCTATGAGATAGAGTGAGCAAGTCTCTAGAGGTCAAGAGGAGCAACAACACCATGCATATACATTGAATGAAATAGCAGTAATGCAAGGATGAAATGGACAAATGTGTGGACTCTTCGTATGTGACGCAGAAGGCAAAAACAAAGACTATTCATTAGAGTCTTAAGCTAAGATAGTGGTGTGTTCACACTCTCTTGAATGTTCCAGTTCAGTGAGCAGGTACAAGATCAACTACAAATGGGAGACTTTGGCTGATAGCCTGCTGATGAGAGATGATAGACAAATTGGAAACATGGGGAACAGTCTGATCGGATTCCAACACCTAGGTTTGGTTTCACATACGTGCTACTAAGGTGTCATAAGTATAAGGTTATGATATGATATGATATATGATATGATACGGCATTCATAACGTGCCTGTAGACAAGTGGTTCTAGGTGCAACAAGACAAGGGGGGAAACAGAGGGAGGACATAACAACGATCTTGCTAGGTCTTGTGTCATTCAGATTGTGCAAGTGCAGGGAAATGGAGGGGGAGAAGTGCCAGCGGGTGGGGGGTGTCGAAGTGCAGGTAATCAAAAGTGTAGCCAGCTAGTGGCTCAGAGCATGTAAAGGAAAGTGCAGCCAACAAGTGGCTCTTAAGCGCAGAGAGAGGGGACTGTAGCGTTACAGTTACAGTCCACAAGTGCTGGAGGAGCTAAGAGGCAGTGTAAGGTGCAACTGGACATGTGGGACCTGGGCCCAAGTTCAGAGTGTGGCCAGGTGACCAGTGCATGGACCAGAGGGGTCATCAGCATCAGAGAGGAAGAGAGAAAGCGAAAGCGAAGAGGAAGGTCATGAGTTGCTTCCAGAACCCGGAGATGTTTCTGCTCAAGTTCAAGAGAGGCCGGGAAGCTGTTCCAGAGGGAGGCCCCAGCCGAACAAAGAGATCTACCCCCAACTCGCTGCTTGGAAAAGCGACTGACCCTCAGAAAGTTGGAGGCGGATGAGCAGAGAGCTCGAGAAGTGAGAGGTTTAGGAAGAGAGTGTTGGAGGTAGTGTGGTCCCAGGCACCAGAAAGCCTTGTGGATGGTGCAGAGGGTCTTGCACTTGATAGTGAAGAGATGTCAGCGCTGGGGAGATACGATCCCTGGGTTTGAGGCCAAGGACAAGTCTCACAGTCTTGTTCTGGATGAGCTGTAGAGGCAGGAAGAATATGAAAGAAGATTGCACATTAGGCCAGCCTAGAGAGGACCAGAGCTCTAGAGACAGTGGGCCTCATTACGACCCTGGCAGAAGACCATGGTGCTATTAGTACCATGGTCCATGCCGGTAGGTTACTGACTCGGCCATGGAGAAAGGGGGAATTACCACCCCATTACAAGGTTGGCGGGGCGGTAATTCCCCCTTCCTCCATGGCCCTTCCCCATTCCCATTTTTGCCCCATAGGGCTCAATGGGAATGGGGAAGGCGCTAAGTACGGTGCCGCAAATTGCGGCACAGTACTTAGCACCAAGGTCCCTTTGCGGGTCCCTACTTTAACGGCTGGTAAAACCAGCCATTAAGGTCGGGTCCAGCAAAGGGACCTCGTAATTAGGTGCTAATAGGTTAACGGCGCCGCAGCCTTTTACGGCGCCGTTAACCCATTAGCGTCTGGGTCGTAATGAGGCCCAGTGAGCTTCTGGGGGAAAGTGAGGAAAGGCAGAATACCTCTGGGAGGTGCAGCTGATAGTTTGACTTCTTAGAGACATCACAGATGCCAAGGTTCTTAGCCTCACAGGTAGAAGTAGGGAGCGGCCGCAGAGTAGGCGGCCAGAGAGAGAGAGGAAAGGGGACAGCTGGTGTTCCGATGACGAGGATATCAGTCTTACTGTCATTAAGGCAGAGATCCTTGGTGGCACACCACTCCTGGATTGTGGACAAATAGTCTAGAATGAGAGAAGGAGTAGAGGCAGCCAAGGGGAGCCTCAAGAGATCTGGGTGTCATCCGCATAAACCTGAAAGTTAGCGCAGAGAGCAGCAATGCGGTGGGCAAGAGGTGCCAGGTATTGGTTGAACATCTAGGAAGAAAGGTTAGACCCCTGTGGTACACCAAAGTTATAGAGAGAGATAGAAGAGAGGAAGGCCCCCAGCTGGACCTGGGAGGTTTAATCAGTGAGAAAGGAGGTCAGCCAAGCAAATGCTTGATCAGTAATACCCAGGTTATCACAAAGGCAATTGAGCAGGATGGCATGGTTGACCATGTCAAAAGCAGAAGAAAGGTCAGGGGGAATGAGGACAGAAGGACGGTTAGAATCAAGGTCAGAGAGCAGGTCTTCACGGATATATAGAGGAGCAGTTTCCATGCTTCTGGCTGCTCTAAAGCCAGACTGGTTGTCATGGAGACAGCCATCAGATTCTGTGTGAAGATTAAGCTGGGAGATGACCAGCTTTTCCAAGAGTTTGTCCAGGAAAGGAGTGATGGTGCTCGGGTGATAGTTAGCCACAGAGTATGGATAGACCAATGGCTTCTTAAGGAAGGGGTGCACATTGGAGTGCTTAAGGGGGCTGAGGAAAGTTCCAGTGGCAAAAGAGTGATTTCAGAAATTGGTTGGGCTAATAGGCCAACCAATCAGTGGGGTTAGGGGGCAACCTAATACATAATTTTGAGGAAACCAATCCACTGTTGTTTTGTCCACTGTAATCAGTATTATACATATTTAGAGGTAGTTCAAGACATGTCCTACAGATAAGGGTTAGCCAATGATGCACTAAACCTTATATGTTCTATAGGTAGCTATGTTCCTTTCACCAATCTCTTCCCTGGATAGGTTGTTTATTTTGCCACGTAGAATGGCATCATAGATGACGCATATTGGGGTATAAGACCTCCATGTAATCAGAGTTGGTTGAGAGTGTGCATCAGTCCGATGTCTGCCAGTTGACCCAATTTTATTCAACTGATAATGAAGTAGTACTTTGCCATATTCTTTGAGTCCGTCTGATTATCTGGTCTAAGATCTATTATTGTAATTCCCTCTAGCACACAAGATGGGTCAAGGTGCTAGAACACAGAACCTTCCTTTGTACTGTGTACAAATGCCTCCCCTTTCGGCTCCTATCCCATCTGCTTTGCCATTCTCCCTTAACTCTGGCTTTCAGCACCCCCTGAACCTCATACATGCTTAAGGGGATCTCCATAGCCACTACCTCCCTAGTCATGGGCAAATATGCAGCTCTGTCCACCAACTCATTTCCCAATATCCCTCAATGACTGGGGAGCCATGCCAACTAAATCCACATCCCTCCCGCTGTGCCTTTCTCCAACTGCTGTCTAATACGCAGACAGTTAATAATGTGTCATGAACGATGCCTGGCACAAGTACTCAGGGTGTTTTCTATTAATAATGATGCTGTTTTTTATTGATTTTATTTAACACTCACCACACATAGTTGTTTCTTTTTATGCACAGTCATGTTTGCAAGATGAGTGCAGCAAGGGAAAGGAAAGGTGCAAACATGTGCTTAAGATGACATCATTTTATAATACACAAAGAAGACCCCAGGTTCAATATCATCCATTATTTCTGAAAGGGTGAGGTTTGCCTGATAAAATCAGGATGCATGCATGTCTGAAAGATGTGATTTATGAGGTTTCAGTATCCAATAGGTGTGCGTAATATGGGATTCTGATGGGGGAGGAGGAGTGTCAGAAAAAGGAAGAGTGACTAATGGAGCTGTTCGGAATGTGTGATGATTCTGTGAGTGTTAACGGTCTGTGTGGTGCTATGAATGGGTTGCACGGGTTTTAGGGAGTATGGGCTTTATGGGCCCAATAGTGGTCGATGCAAGTCTCTTATGGAATTTGGATTAGGCGGTGTCGTTGTGTGATGATACTTTGAATAGGTGAAAGAGTGCTGCGTGGAATGTGAGGTGCCTGAGAGAGACGCCTCAGGTAAGTGGGTGTTTAACAGGGAGAACGTAAATAATGCTGAGGCAGTGACTAATAGGGGCATAGTGTGTGCTGGATATGTCCGATGGGGTGTATTGTATAGGTTATCTAATTTTCTGAATGGTTTTGGGGGTGTCTGATGTGAGGTGAATGTGTCTAAAGGTTTATGAGTGTCTGATCAGGCTGTAGGTATCTACTTCCTTAAACATATGAATATGTGCTGAGTCAGATAGGATTGTCTGATGGGTAGTGCATATGATTTGATGTCTGGCGAATGATGAGTGTGATGTGGGTGTCCTATAGAAAGAGGATGTGCGAGGATCAGATGGGGTTTTCTGTTGGCATCTGTATTTTGAAGTGTGTAATATGAAATAATTATTTGAAGTGGTGAGGGAAGGTGTCTGACGGAAGTGGGTGGGTGTCTGATAGTATGGAAAACGTTTATGGTTGTTTGTGCATGTTAGCATGGTAGAGGTCTTATCTGTAAAAGATGTGTGGGGTGAGATAGAATTGCCTGATGGGTGGGTGGATTTATGATCAATGGTGTATGATGGGGGCTTGTGGTAGTCTGGCAGAATGCATCTATGAATGGGCATTATGTGAGGGTGTCTAACGGGAGTACATGGGTGTCTAATGGGAAGTTTATCTGACCGGGCAAGATGCCTGTTATGTTTGTGTAGGTGTGTGATTGGTTTGTGTGTGTAGGATGGGGTTAAGGTTGCAAATGGAATGAGGAAGTACGGTAAGATTGGGCTGTCAGATGTTTTGAGGGTGTGATTGTGATGTGGATATCTGATGAAGAGTGTAGGTGTATTGTGCAATCAAAATGCATAAGTGACATGGGGCAGTTTGCTGGGTGGGGGTGTCAGATGGAGTGTTTGGGCTCTGGTATGGGAGTTGGATTAAATGAATATGTGGAATTGCAGTATGGCAGGAGGTTTGCGAGTGTCTGATGGACTGTCTGCAGCATGAGGAGCCTGTGTGGGCATCTGATAGGTGTGTACAGATGTCTATGGGTGCTGTGTTTGACTGATGATGAGGATGATAATGAAGCTGATGTGTGATGAATGTGTGTGATTAGCCAAGATGTCTGTCAAACGGACTCCTCATTCCCGCAATGGCTTATATGGGAACATGTGGACAGTTGTAGGACCTTATGAACCAAACTGCTCTTCCCATCCCCGAGCTCACCAGTTTTAACAAGCAACTGTTATTCACAAGAACGTCCTGCTTACTGTCCTGCCTTTAACAACCTCAACTTAAATTCTGTCTGCAGAATGCCAGTTAGGTTTGCATGTTACAAATAAAAATTACATAAATAAACACATTCAACCTAGCAGCCTTATTCCTCTGCTCAGCACTGCTGAAGCCGTTTTTGATCACCAATCATCCTGCCTTGTTCACTCTTCTCTTGTACAGTGTTTTGATGTGTGCAGTATTGTTTAGAAGATGACAACCCTGAAGTTCATGGAGGGCACGCACATTTGGAAATGATGATAATGAGATGAACTATCAATACACCTTCGCTCTAAATATAGGAGAATGTACTGAAAAGTAGGCACCGGAACAAACTTTCATAGTATCTAATGTCTTCAGCATCTTCCCAATGACAACAACAAATGAAGTGAAGAGAGAGAGAGAGAGAGAGAGAGACAGAGGGAGAGAGAGAGAGAGAGAGAGAGAGAGAGAGAGAGAGAGAGAGAGTGTGTGTGTGTGTAAGAGTTCATGAGTGCTGGTGAGTCTATTTCTCAGATAGTTAGTGCATGCCTGCGTGTGACCAACTATGCATGTGACTAACTATACATGTACACGTGGTACGAACACGTACATGGGTGTGAGAGTGCGTTGAAGACATTTGGCATATTCTAATCTGCCACTTGCCATTCAGAGAAGCTGTTTAAGTCCTCCTTTTCCATTGTATTTTGTATCTTCTGGATTTGCTTTTTCAATTATGCATCCAGCAATACAGGTCACAAATGAAAAAATGAAACACAGGACTGGATAACCATCTCATGAAATGGCTAGGGAAAGCTGATATGCATAGAGATGTTCTAGCTTTGTGCCAGGGGTGATTTAGGTCCCCACTCTACTTAGCTCATGCTACATTCAAGTGGCAAACTCCTCTCAGCCAGTTTCAGTACGGTGAACTTCACTTGTGATGTTACAAGGATGTGAACAGAGACACGAAAGGCTCCCCTATCCTATTCTTTTTTGACCTATTCTCTTCTTTCACAGATGGTCCATGTTGCTGCCTCTGTCTTCAGCTACATCAGCCACCGTTAAGTAAGACTAAACAAAGTTATGTGATCCTGCTGCTGCCATTCAATGTGAGGAAGCTGATGTACTAAACCCTCTGCAGGTCACTGGCATGGCTAATGGCTTAGCGGGAGATGATGGAAGGGGGAATATGGCAGGTGTTCTTAGACTAATGCCAGGACATTTGCCAAGATCATGGCACAATTAAAGACCATGGAGAAATGGTAATTAGTTCAGGAGTACCATGCAAAAGAGTAGGTGGGACTGTGAATGATGAGGGGGATGCCATGGCCGAGGTTGCCTACTTCATGTTGAATGTGGTATGTATGCTCCATGGCAGTTGCTGGGCCCCTTTCTGAGTCTCAAGTTCTCTTTCATGTGACATGATTGAAAGGCCCTGGCTCCGTACAGGGCACCAGGGAATTTGAATCCTTCTTTGTTAGTAGGCGGCTGGCGTGGAGGAACCATTGTTGCCAGGTAATGCACTGATAACACTTATTTTCCCCCCAATGGAAGAGACAGCCAGACGGGCTCCAGCAAACACAGATTGTAAGGCAGCACTGCAAAGTGCACACTGTAAACCCCAGAAAGTAAGTAATATATAACGCCCCTCTTTTCTCCCTCCGAATCATCTGCCCCTTCTCTGTTTTGGCTGCCTTTCCTCTAACCGATTCGACCAGCCCCTTCTGCTCCTGTCCCCAAACACTGCTTCTCAGTTTTCCTGTCACCTTTTTTCTTTGCCTTGTCTCAGCCTCTCCCCCACCCATGTTATCTATCCTGTCTCCCCGATATCTTCAACTTCTTCTTCCCCAGTCCCTTCCCTCTCGCACCACCTGCCTCTTCTCCCCATGCCAACAGCCTTTCACTCTCCTGGGTCATCAGCCCTCCAATGTCATTAGTCCATTCCCCTGTATCATCTGCTCCATCTCACCCCCAGTAACCAGCCATTCACCCAACCAATGTGCATGGCTTCTTGAAAATACATCGCAGTCCAGGAAGGGGGTATTCAGGGCTCCTCCCATGCCTCTAAGCCACCCACCTTTGTCCTGTCGCTCTTCCCACAGTCGACAAGGCTTCCGCCTATCACAGTCCAAAGCTGGAGGAGCGGAGCACACTGGGCAGAAGCCACTTCAAGGACCTTGGTGGCCTAGACCAGGAGTCCAAGTACAGCCAGTTAAGAGATAACCCCCATGGCTCAGTGTGGTAACTGCAGTGTGCCATGAAGTGTGAGCAGGAAGGTGGCAGCAGAGGCCTGCAGTGGTTGGAGTGATGTGCCAGGTCGGTTGGGGGTCAGGAGGCACTGTGCCTTTGTTTGTCATTTCCTGATCCACCTTCACCCAGGTGTGTCCTTGAGCATGTGACACGTTTTCATACATGTGTTTCACCCATGTTTCTAAGCCACTGACCTTTGTCCTGTCTTTGACCCTGCAGTGAATGAGGATTCCCCTTATCACAGCCCAAAGTTGAAGGAGTGGAGCACCATGAGTAGGAGCAACTTCCAGCACCTCCTCGTCGGTCATCAGAAGACCCCCCTGGACTAGGACTCCAAATACAGCCAGTTAAGAGAACAACCCTACAGGCATGCCATGGACTGTGGGGTGGAAGTTGCAAGAGTGCAGTGGGTCAAGGTGGCAGCAGCCATCCGCAGTGGGTAGAGGAATGTGCCAGGTAGGCTGGTGTGTGCATTCAGAGGATTGGAGTTTTGAGGGCAATGTGCTTTTGGATGTCATTCCCTGATCCACCTTCACAGAGGTGTGTCATTGAGCAAATGATCTGTGTTTGTTCATTTGAATCCTACCTTTTTTTGTGTGGGTTGTGTCATGGAGGCATTGCAAGTGACCCTGATGTAGAGGGCACATGTGAGGTAATGCTAGTATTTGAATCCACTCACAAATCTATGACCTCAGCAATAATGAGGTTTTGAAAGGTGGCACCCACCAATATTTATATTTGGGGGAGTGGGTGCCCCCACGGTTTGTGTAGGTCTTTTATTTTAACAGAGTGATGTGACACTGGCCTATGGGAGTGTTTCCCTACCAAGAACCAAGCCTAGTAGGGGTCGGTTTGAATTCCAGCATTGAGGGTTTGTTTCCTCATGTTTTTAGGAGGCACTGAGTTTCACCAGCACATTGGTGCTGTGGGCTTGACTTGTGCAGGTTGTAAGAACGTCTTGACCTTCATCCTTGCAGGTTTGAAACCTGAGGCCTAGGGTTTGGTTCTTCATGCTTTTAAATTGTAGTGTCAAAACTGTATTTATCGGTGCAGCATCATGGTTGTCTGTAGCGCAGCCTGCAGCCAACTCATGTTTGAGCACACCATCCCTTTTAGGAATGCAAACTAAAAATATAAAGTGAAGGACTGCTTCTGTTAAGGCCTGCTGGACTTCTCCCATTGGATGCTGTCAGCCACTGAACTTTTCTGTCACTACATGGTTGGGGCTCACAAACTGTCCTCACCTGGTTTGTCTCCTTCCTGTTGGGCAGTCACCAACTCTTTCATATAAGGAACATCAGTACACTGCACCAGGCATTCACATTTGTAGTTCCTCAGAGCTCCATCCATTTACTTGACATCTTTAATATAGGGCCCTAAGGAAATCAATAAGCCGATGACATACAGTTGTACCTGCAGGTCAGCAGCATCAAAGTCGTCTCATGGATAAAACACTGATTTGTGCTCATTCAAATTAGGATATCAAGCACATATCTACATCCCAAAACCCAGCCAGACAAAATGCATCTGATCAGGCCAAAATTATATTAATGACTTTGGGTTCATGCTGAATAATTGTCTCACGTGCCACATCTCTAGAAGGAAGAATCAATGATTGGGAAAATGTTGGGTAGGCCATCTGGGTTTAGTGTGGGTTTCTTCATCTGGCGGAAGGATGTTGTCCATTTTCAGTGCATTTGACAAAGTGCTGTGAGAAGCCTCGGGGTTTTCAACCATGTAGACCCTGAGAATCATCTATTCAGGTGTCCATGAGAGGGCCATCACTTTTGGATCCCAACCCTGGGGGTGGATGAGCGAGGGAGGATAACCTGGGTAAAGGAGTCCGGGGTTGCACCCTTGGGATGACCCTAGGTGAGACACGGTAGAGATGACTAGACTTGAGGAAGGGAGAGATGACTAGACTTGAGGAAGGGAACCATGAGAGACCTAAAAAGAACTGTGCCTTTTCTTTTGGAACCAGAGGGGTCAGAGCTTGGGGAAGGGAATCCCAAGAGACCCAGAGACATTGTGAACTACATTGACTTGCTACAAGAGCCCTACTTGGAAGATCCTGAGGGCACCCCTTTTGAGTTGAACTATTTTTAAACTGGCATAACTAAACCCGACAGTAAGGCTACATGAAACCAGCCTTCGTTTGCATTTTTTATGTACCACCAATTTTCTTTAAGAATACCTAGCATTACATTTGTTTTAAGACTAGGGGCAAGCATAGGTTTTAACAGACTTTGGTTTTGGACTTGCTGACATCGCCAGTCCTTAGAAGCATCAGTTAAGGGAACAACACCAATAGAGTTAGTGCCAGTTAGGCAATACACCAACCCTACAAAGTTTTATAATAAAGGTTTCAAAAACTTTTACGTTTGAGTTTGTGTCTCTCTTGGTGCCATGCCTGTCTCACAGTGCCTAGTGTGAAGAATGTATTGATGATGTTCAATGGTGTGAATTTTACATCTTTAATGATCTTCAAAACAATGTAAATAAGTATATATTTTTTATGTTGCAGGCTGGCATGTCTGTGGTGTGTTTGGAGCGGTCACTGTTTTTCTCTATCTTGTCTTTGAAGAAGCTTTTACTGGTATTTTACGTGTGGTGGATTGTGATGTTGCATGGTCAGGCAATGGGGCAATGGGTCAATGACATGCTTAATAGCTTGGAAGTTCTCTCTTCTCTTGTTGGAGGCTCCCATAATGGTTACTTCATGGTTTGATTTGGCTGTGGCAATGAGTGTCATATGTGTCATGTGTGCTTATCGGAGGGCTCTGAGGCTTTAGGGGTCTTCTAGTTTGTGAGACATTCTCTCTAATGTTTCTTTTTTGCAGATGCTGTACTTTTTGCTGAATAACAGTGTACCTAGGTGTGGAGTGCATGGCATGCTAAGGGTTGTGAGATGTGAAAGGAACCAGGGATTTTTTTTTTGTTGCATTTCCAAGCATGTGGAATGTGCTCAGATCCTGAATTACCTTAAGATGGTCCACACTTTCTAACATTTATCAAGGCTTCTCTTTTCATCCACCGAAACCCACTGTTCTTTACTCGGTTGGTTGTAAAGTGCTAGGTGGTTGGACTGTGAACATCTTGTAGGGTACAGTTGCTTTGATGTCTGAGGTTTGTGAGTGCTTGAGGTCAATCAGTATATACATAGTTCATACAGGTTAGGTCTACCAGGTTTAATTGGGTAGTGGAGGGAGTACAATTACCAGGTGATAGGTATCCTGCAATTGTTTATAGTGCAAGGTAATTGCAAATGGGTCAGTTGGTTGGGTAGAAGTGAGGTTTGGGAATGGTGAATGGTCCTGCGGGTGTGTCTTTGTAATAGGTTGAACTGTTAGCCTGCTGAGACATGGAAATCAGACCACTGTAATCAGCAGTAGCGGGTGGGGGTGACTCTCTTGTATGCCTAACTTCTTTTCTCTATATCTTTTTGGCATCATTTCACAAGAAGGGTGGCTGCAGATATAAATACGCACACTACCAGATCAACGTGTTCAAGATCAATACATTCTACTCCCAGGTATGTCTGTGACTAGATGGGTATACGTATGCTGTGGGCACCATGCAGTGACTTTCAAAGCAGCATGGTATACTTACTAGGAATCAGAGTTTAATACCTGCACTCTTTTTGCTCCTTGAAAGTAAATACTTTTCTCAGGTTTGTCTCCTCTATGAAAAATGATATTTAATATGACGGTTCGCCACTAGATTAGGCCTATGCAATTTGCATTTATCCAAACCACCCACCGGAGCGCCTGATGGGGTAAAAAGTTCTCCTCCATCTTGGGTTCCCCTCGGCTGCTGGTTGACAGCAAAATCTCTGCAGCCGTCTTTCTCTTACAGTTGGACCCAGGCATCACCTCCTCTTTGTCCAACACTGCAAACTAGGGCTCAGCACTAGATCAGGCCTATGTAATGTGTGTCTATCCAAACCACCCATCGGAGTGCCTGATGGGGCAGTAGGTTCTCCTCCTCCATGGGCACACTATGGAGCTGGTTGACAGTAAAATCTATGCAGCCGTCTTTGTCTTGCAGGTAGACCTGGGCTTCATCTTCTTTACGTCCCACATGGCAGACCAGGACTCACCACTAGATTAGGCCTATGCAATTTGCGTCTATCCAAACTGCTGATGGGAGCACCTGATGGGGCAGTACGTTCTCCCCCACCTTACACTCCGCTGGACAGTTGGTTGACAGCAACATCTCTACAGCTGTCTGTCTTTTGCAGGTGGGCCGGGGATCATCTCCTCTACATACAACACAGCAGACCAGGGCTCAGCACTAAATTAGACCTATGCAATTTGCATCCATCCAAACTGCCCCTATGAGTGCTTGATAGGGAAATATGTTCTCCATGCCAGGCATTCCCCTGGGCAGCTGATTAACAGACAAATATTTGCAGCCTTCATTCTTTTGCAGGTGGAGCCGGGCATTATCTCCTCTATGTCCAATACCGCAGACCAGGACTCACCACTAGAATAAGCCCATGCAATTTGCGTCCATCCAAATTGCTCATCGGTGTGCCAAATGGAGCAAAAAGTTCTCCCCTGCCTCACACTTCCCTGGGCTGCGGTTTGAAAGCAAAATGTCTGCAGCCGTCCTTCTCCTGCAGGTGGCCCATGTAGTTTGCATCTATCCAACATGCCCATTGGAGCACCTGACCGGGCAATGAGTGTCCCCCTTTGTGCTCACCTGCGCAGCTGGCTCTCGGCAAAATCTCTGCATCTGTCTTTCTCTTGCAGGTGGACCCAGAGATAACACGTCTGAAAATTGTCTGACGACTAAACATACATAGCTGAAGAAACTATTTACTAGACTTTATTGAATTCCAATTCTGCAATAGAGATTCTTGCAGGGAAAACAGCAAAGGAATAAACAATTTATGTAAGACTACCCAGAAAAACTGAGAATATTTCTGCATCATATTGCCACAGAGTAAAACTGGCTTACTCAAATGATGCTTCTAAATTTGTGGACTTTTACTTTTTTATAGTATTTTCATATTGGAAAAAAGGTTTACAAATGACACTCATCGGATGCACTTACGCTTTGCCCCACAAAAATACAAAATAAAATAAAACATGAGGTTAAGATGGATTTCTAATCTCTGACCTGATGGGCAGAACTTTAGGAGGCCACCCTAGTTTAGTGGAACCTCAAGGACAAAAAAGACCAATCTACAGTAGCTTGGAAGACAATCAAGACTAAAGTCCTAATACTGAGGTTGACGGTAACCCGCTGGTGCTACCAATGGGCTGCTGCCGACCCAGAAACACTGAATCCGTCGCCTGACTTCCCAGGGCCACTGGGACATTACAAGTCCCGGCAGCGCAGTAAGTGAGGCGGCAGATCCGGTAACTCCCCATTCCCGTTTAGTCCCATAGGACTCCATGGGAGTGGGGAGATGGATGCATCTGCACCGTTGCTAATGTTGCTGGTGCTTCAGTGAAAAGTCTGCCTGCAGGGGCCGTTGCAAATGGTTGGTCTGACCCTGCCAGGTCCAACAGCCTCTGCAGGCATACTCGTAGTGTGGCGGTCCGGAAACAAGGGTGCCGGAACCCTTGTTTCCAGACTGCTACACTTGGAATGAGGCCCTGAGTCTTAGGAAGGGTGACAGTGATCGGTAGCACAAAATAAACACACACAGTAAAACTCCATAAATAAACCACAGTAATAATAAAACAGTTACCACGCACACGTTTCACTATGTAACATATATACAAAATGTGTTTAGCCTGATGCAGATGAAAGGGGAGAATATATCAATAACCTTCAAAAGAAGAGGTAAATTCAACACAAATATTGCATTAGGCAGTTCATCAAAGTCAATCCCTATCTTATGCAGTCCAGCCTAGGAAGTGAGGAGCCTTATGCTCAAAAGTACAGCAGTGCTTTAGCAACTCGCGGTCGTGAGTAAAGTTAAAAGTGAGTTCTCTTCAGGGAGCTAAATCTGTTCAGGAAGGGAGTTAAGGCGATGAATAATGAAGCTCTACTCCTTAAGGAGGGACCACCTTTGTAAATGGAGTGAATTTCGGAGTTCAGGAATAACAGGGGAGTTCAGGCTAGCCCAGCTAAGGTGAGTATCTTTTCAGGGATTCCCATGCGTAAAACAGATGCATGTGCCAGGGGCCACCGGTAAGTGATGCAAGTAATCACCGACCCTCGACAAAGTGTGGGCCAAACTTTGCCATTCTAGTCCAATTCACTAATAGGTTTCACCCCTGCAGTTACAGGACACTCTGGCTCTCTGTAGCTGCGGGACGGGACGATCATCTGTGGCGGAACATTCACCTTTTCTCAGCTCTCCAAGAAATGAGAAGGATAGTTCCAGTGCAGCACATCTCAAGACATGGGGGGCAGGTCTGCCGGCACTTACAGTGACTGTCACAACAGTGGGGTGACACAGGGGCCCCAAATTCTTGTGGCATGGCACACTCTCATAAATCGTGACCCAGAGGAGCCAGGACAAAGAGTTTTGGCAGGAGACGGCCCAGGGCCACAAGTCAATGATGCCCAAAGTCTCGAGTCTCAACTCAGGATGGTGGGGGTCTTGTATGATAGCCCGGGTTAATGCTGGTCAGTTCATGGGATGCCCAAGGAACACTTCCGTAGAGGCTCTTTGTGAGGGTAAGCAGGGTAAGCAGGAGGTGCCATGAGTAGATGGTCCCACTACTCCAAAGGGTTGAAGCGGCCTTGCAGGCCTTCTTGGTACGATACAAAAGCAGAGGTCTGACGGGACAACAGTGGGGTCAGGGTGCCAAACCTTCCAGCATACTTGGCTCCTTCTGTAGTTTGGTGTGAACTTCAGGTGATCGAATGGAATTGATGTGAACTTCAGGTGATCGAATGGAATTGATGCAGAGTCCCTTCTCTTATCCAAGATTTGTTTCATGCTCAAATCTGGGATAGCCAATATCTGCTCTCTTGCATGCACCCCAGGTGTGGGCCAATCATGGCCCATGGTGCTTCCACTCTTTCAGGCTTACCCGACATACTCGCACAACTAGTATGGATTGGGACCATACAGTCGCAAACCTCTTCCTGGGCACTAGCACACGTAACATGCAGGAGCACACAAAAGATGTGGTTTTCAGGGGAGGCTGCATGCCCAAATAAGACTCTCGACCTGGGGGGAAGGCAAAGGGACAACATGGACAAAGGACAGAACAAAAGAATATGTGGAACAGCCATTTTTCAGCACTGGCCACAGTCTTGGGCCAAACGTGTTAAATGCGGTATGGTGTATAAAAACAAAGTAAAAATACTTTAAAAGTAAACTGCTGCCACCAGTTCGTCTTAGGCACACTTGTACAAACACCAATAAATCCTTAGAGGGTGGCTAGGGCCATAAAACACAAGGACCCCTATGCACGGTACTGTAAGGTACTTGGCACATAGATAAAAAGTTGCCAATAAATGGCAACATAGTCGAAGACTAAGGGAAACACAGTTTCTCAGTATCGAAGGATGTATCAGTTTTCCCATAACAAACGAGCAAAAGCTGAAGGCTGCGCTCGATTGGAAAAAGAGAGGTTAAGTAAGTCAAACAAAAGCAAAATGTTTGGGGATCCATGCCTGGAGGGGAAATTGCACCTAAGGGAATTCTTTCCTAACACATGACAATTTGATTTTTGTCTGAGCAATGCATAAAATGCATGAAAATTGACCACATGCTGACTGAAAGAAATAATGTTCTGAAAGTGCTACCTTTGTGGCCAGTGATATATACTCTTTACAGTGATATTTGTCCACCATATTGCATTATGTCATGTGACCTCATGGTATGAAACAAAATTGCGCTTTTTGGCTGATTTTATAGGGAACAATAAAATGAAACAAAACATGTATGGTTATCCTATAGTGTAATAGATCTCTAGTGAGCTACAGTAGTTTGAGATTAAACAGCTAAAAATCAGAGACAACAGCATGGCACTGAGTGTTTTCCAATGGGCACTAATATGTTTAAGTAGCACCTTGGAAAGTTCTGCGATACACTTTGCAAGAGCTGGCTCCATTGCTTGCCATTTGCACTTTTTGCTCTGCACAGTCAGCCGGGGTCTGATCACCATCTCACGCCTCATGGGATTGAAACCAGCAGGCAGATGCTAACACTGCATGCACCTGCTAAAACTGCTTGCTCTATCTGTGATGCTCACAGTACTGACGACATATTGAGAAAAGAATTCAGATGGTATTTTAGGGAGCTTTCTCGATCGCTCAGATTTATCTCCTTACATACTGGGCCCGGACAACCCCCAGCCGGCACCACCAACCTCTGAGTCATCACTAGAGCAAGTGGAACAGGACTTCCTGTCCCAACTGCAACTGAACCCAGGGGATAAAATTCTGATTAGGAACCTTACCAGGAAGAAGTGGAGAAAGGCACATTTTCTGGGCCTATGCATGGACATAATTTGGTTAGTCAACGGAAACCTACCTTCCCTTAAACAGGACTTGGTGGCTCCTGTGTTAACCATAAATGTTAACGTTCTGTGTCCTATCTTCATGACCAACTGGGGTTCCTCCTCTGGGTTGTTGTTGACAGAGAAGACTGGGCAGGCATGTCAGGGCTCCCTGTGGGCTGTCCTTTATTAGTTAGGTGTTCATACCTGGTAATTGGAAAGGGTTGCTCGCTAGGACTTTCACTCCCATGTAATGGTGTACTTTACTCTGTGGCAAGACGCTCATATCCCAGGGTTGTGTGTTTGTTTGGGTGGGTGCTTGCTGAATGGGTGCCTGCGTCATGTTATGGGCTGTGGTTGCATGGGTGCTGGAACCAACATGTAACCTGTTGTTTGAATTGGTTTGGGGTCTGGGGTAGGGACATACATGGGGCCTGTTGCTTGTATAGAGCCAGAGGTATAGATAGGAGCTGGGGCCTGCCCTGGGCCTGGGGCATAGTGGGCCCCCTCAGGGTGGTTGCTAGGGTAGTGATCTGATGGAGCAATGGGGTCATATTGCCTAGGGGGCCTGCTCTGACAATCGTGTGTGAAATGCCTCATTATTCTAGAACTCCAGCATGGCCCCCCAATCAAGGGTCTTGGTGCTCCGAATCCCTCTCCCAGACATCATTGAGAAGTGCCTCTTCCTCTTTGAAAGCCTCCTATGTTTCTCCTTCCTTCTCCTTCCCCCCTACATATCCTTGTGGCTGTTCCTGCTCATACAGCCCTTCTGTGAAGTTAGTAATCACTGCTCCTTCCAACCACAGTTTAGGTAGCTTTTTCTTCACCAGTTTTGCTTTTGCTCTCTGTACTTGCTCCAACTTCCTTTCATTATCTCTGATTTTCCTACAGAGGTGCACTATATGTGCATGTATCTCAGCTCATCCCTTCACCTCCATGTCCACTACCTTGCCAAATCTGCCTGCACTTTGGTGGGGAGCCTACTGCCCAGCATATTATACAACAGTGGTATACTCTTAGTCCGTGCTTCCCCTGTCTCTTTGTACCACATTTCCTGAATTGAGTGAATATAAAGTGCTGGGTCCTCATCTGGGTTCATTGTTATGTTATATTATGTTATGTTATGTATATGTGTACAGTGCAATGTATGCCCACTTGGCACTTCACACCAACAAATAGCTCAGCAATGAGCAAAATGACTAAGAACTAAAGTGAAGAGTTTTTAAAGATTTCCAAAACAAGAGATGTTCTCTGATTGGACAAAGGGGAAAAGGAAGAGTGTTTGGAAGTCTGGCAGCTGCTACTGAAATGACACGGTGGCCAACCCGGGATGGCCCCACTCGAATCATTTGTATCAGGAGGACATCTTGAGAGTGAAGTGGGTGCCTGGGAATATAGGGGTGGAATTTAGATTGAAATATTCCACACCTGACCTGTGAAAGGCATGATGCATTAAGCAGATAGATTTAAATGTAATTCTCTAAGAGATCGGAAGCCAATGGAGCTGGTGGAGAATGGGAAATATATGCACTCCTAGAGGGATTTTTGTTGTTACTCTCACAGCTCAGTTTTGGATAATTTGCAGGCAATGGGTTAAGCGATCCAGCTGGAGTAGAAAAAGACAGTTTCAATAATGCATTGCACTCATAACCAAAGAAGCCAACACAGGGTAGTCTAGCTGGGGGGATGAAAGTAGAGAATTTTCTGCAACACGTTTAGTTTATAGTACCCAGATTGACAGATGGAAGAACCCTGGGCATCTTTGGATAAAGAAGCTGAAATGTTTACCCCTAGGTCCTTGACTACTGGAACCAGAGATGAAACAAGGCAAAGCAATGGAGGCCAGAAAGCCAGAGACCAAATAATCATGTCCCACAATCAAAACAATATCTGGTTTTGCTGAATAGGTATCCCTCAAAGCCTTCTCCACACTAGCTCGACAGTAATTAAATGGAGTGTCACTCTCTAACTTCACCGCTGGATACCCTGCTTTCTCCCAGATGACGTTAGTCTGTTTGACTAATATTGCAGCAAGCAAACCCATCATGGCCCTGCTGCTAACATAAGTCTTCCTGTCTGTTTCTCAAGGGCATAGATCCATTTACCTGCTCCCGCTGTTAAAGGGGGTAATGACTTCATTAGTTTCTTCCTGTCCATAATGCACCCTTTGTATTACCTTCTGCAGTAGGGGTAACTGTGTCCTAGACTTCCCCTTCAGGGACGGTTTCTCTCTTTCCTCACCTTTGCAACTGCGATTCATCTGGGACGTGGTCTAAGCCAGAAGCCCATTGTGTAATTTCCCTCTGTTCCTCATCTGTCTCCCACTCCTCCTCTGCCTATTTCCATTCAGAAAACAGGTTGATATGTATAGAATAGCTTCACAATTTTCAGTTTTTAAAGTGCAAACGAATGATACAGATTGTGACCTTTATAATGCTTCATGTATTGCAAGTGCATGTCATATCATGTGCATCCATGCATCTGAACACCTGAGGTTTATTTCATATAACTCCATATCAATAGACATTATAGCAAGTGCTGTAATTTGCTATGCTGTTGATTTCTTGCAATGACGGATCAGTGAATATGTGACCCAGCATCCTTCTTCGTGATTCTATTCCTCTCTCTCACAGTCCAATGACAGACAATTTTGTGACTCATTTGTTTTCTAGACAACTCTTATTTGTAACGGCTAGCTTGTTTTTGAATTTCAGATCATTCCAGTTCACCGCCCAGTGATGATAGTAAATATAGTTCTAAATGAATGGATAATACTTCATGTGTTTTCAATAAGAGGCACTTCACAGGCACAGTGTGCTGCCAAAATGATATGATATGAGAAGCCATTTATAACGCACCTGTACACATGCGTTTCTAGGCAAGACAAGACAAGGCAGGGTACAGAGGGCGGACAAGACACACAATCCTGCTAGACATTGTGTCGTCAGATTGTGCAGTGCGCAGGAATCGTGCAGGATTTCTGCCTCACAGGAAGGCGAAGGAAGAGGGTCCAAGGAAGGCGGCCAGAGTGAGAGAGGGAAATCACAAGCAAGGGTCCCAATGAGAAGGTTCTCTGCCTTACTGGCATTTAGACACAGATTGTTGGAGGTGCATCAATCCTGAATCGCGGCTAGACAGTCAAGAATGAGCAAGAGAGGGGAGAAAGATGTTGGGAGGCTGTAGGGAGCCTGAAAGAGAGCTGTGTTTCATCTGCATAACACTGAAATTTGGGGCAGAAGGTAGAGATTAAGTGGGCCGAAGGGACCAAGTAGAAATTGAAGAGACAGTGTGAGAGGTTAGGGCCCCAGGGAACACCACATGTGGAGAGAGAGGTGGTGGATAGAAAGGACCCAAGTTGGACCTGGGAGGGTTGGATTCAGGAGGAAAGAGGTCAGCCACTCCACGGCCTGATCTGTGATGCCCAGGTTCTCACGGATTGATCCAAATGGTATTTATTTACTGTGTTGAAAGCAGCGTAAAGGTCACAAAATGTGAGGACAAAAGGGGTACTGGAATCTAGATTGGAGAGCAGCTCATCACGGGTGTTCAAGAGAGTAGTTTCTGTGCCTCTTTCTGCTCTGAAGCCAGACTGGTGATCATGGAGACAACCAACAGTTTCATTGTGAAGAGTAAGTTGGGAGAAGGCCAGATGTTCCAGATGTTTTCCCAGTAAAGGAGTGATAGAGATCAGGTGATAGTTAGTCGGACACATAGGATCTCCAGAAAGCTTTCTAAGGAGGGGGTGCACAAGGGTGTGCTTGAGGAGAGAGGGGAAAGCTCCAGTGGCAAAGCAGTGATTGCAGAATTCAGCCAAGACTGGAGCAAGAGTGTCAATGTGGTCCTTGATTGTTCAGGAGGAGCAAGTGAGCATCTGTTTGGATGACACTTTCATAGTTTGGACTTGTCTAGAAATATCATCAGGTGTTATCAGAGAGAAAGAGGAGAAGGGAGGAGGAGAGGGATCGGTGGCCAGAGGGGGGCCGAGGGCGGTAGAAGGAGCGGAAGCAGATAGCGAGGACAAGATGTCCTGAGTTTTAGCAGTGAAGTGAGAGGGTAGGGCTGTATAAAGGATCTGGGAGAGAGCAGGAGAGATGGAGACTGCAGAAGGATGGGCCAGCTCCTTGCAGATTTTAAAGAGTTCAGCCGTGTTGTTAGAGACTGTAGAGATGCGGGATGGGATGTGGACTCTGCTTGGACAGGAGAATCTGTTTTGCATTTGGAGCAGGCGGCGGCCAGTTTGTCTGAGGATACACCCAAAGCCCTCAACTTCCTCTCAGCCACCCTGCACTTCAGGGCAGTAAATGTAATTAATAACGGTAAAGTAACACAATTTCACAGATGGTTCAAAACTGATGGAGGAATGTAATATCCCTATCTTTAAGACAATCCCTAAACCGTATTATACTATGCAATGGAAAATGTGCCAATGGGAGCAACTGTTCTCATTGTATCCTGCTGTTAACAACTTTAATGTTGCATTGGACAGACTTGAAAATAAAGTACCATAGCTGATTATAAAATAAATGCTGTACTGTGGCGTATAATTGTTCAACCTTAATAGCTGTAGTATTGGATACCATGGCCCCCTAATTCTAAATCTATCACAATGCAACCAAGACCACAGAATCTACTGTCCATAGTTGAAAACAGCAACAAAATATCAATTTGCGAGTTGATGGAAAATCTCTGGGAATCACGGGCAACATAGATTTCTATAAAGTTCAAAAGGAGAGTGGATTGAAGTTGTTCAGGGTGAATGTGCCATTTTGCACCAAGATCAGTCAGATGCAGAGATGAGAATGCATTCAAATGTACAGTAGGGTGCATGGGCAGCAATGGGAAAGATGGCAATAGAGAAGGGAAAAAAAAGTGTGTACTGCATCCTAATCCATACTGTAAGAATAAAGCCAAAGACTGGTTTGTAGTTTTTAGATGCCTGACTGGAGGACATTGGGCCTCATTACACGGTAGGCGGTGAACCATGGCGCTATTAGCCCCATGGTTCATGCCGGTAAAATACCGGCACCGCCTTGGTGGAAAGGGGAATTACCGCCCTATTCCAAGGTTGGCGGGGCGGTAATTCCCCCTTCCACCATTGCCCTTCCCCATTCCCATTTTTGCCCCCTAGGGCATAATGGGAATGGGGAAGGTGCTAATTATGGTACTGCAAATTTGTGGTGCCGTAATTAGCACCGAGGTCCCTTTGCGGGTTGGTTTTTAACGCCTGCAAAAAGCAGGTGTTTAAGTACCTAGCCGCAAAGGGACCTCGTAATAAGGCGGTAAGGGTTAACGGTCACCGGTACCATTACCGGTGACCGTTAACCCTTACCGCCTTCCGTGTAATGAGGCCCATTATCTTTGCATTTGAGTGAAATCAAGTAAAATTGTACAAGTGCAAGGACAGTTGCTGGCAAAACCTGACAATGGTTTGAATATGTACTCGTTTATGACACTAGGTGCTATGTGACAGTGTGACTTCTATGATGAAAATACTTATTATTATTATTATTATTATTATTATTATTATTATTATTATTATTATTATTACTATTATTATTATTATATTTATTGAGCACAGACCTAGCTTTGAGAAGCAACAGATGCTTTACAGAGGTATACAATAATACAGATAAATAACGGAGTGTTTTTCAGAGGTAACAACAGAACAGATATACAGCGTGGTTAGGATACAGAAGGGCATGAATGAGGGGTACAACTATACCGGGTGGCAGGGAGGAGAGGGCCGGTGGTGTCTATCATGTCAGGTGGTGCAAGGGGTGACGTTATGACCTATGTGTTTGCGAGTAGGGACTCCTTGAAGGGGTGGGTCAGTTCTTTTCTGAATTATAGGAGCGTGGGGTTGAGTATGATGCAGAATGGGAGGACGTTCCATAGTCTTGGGGCATAGGCAGAGATGGCTTGTTTTCTGGTACTTTCCTTTTTGCAGCAGCAGATTTTAAGTCTGCATGTGTCCTGGCTTCTGGTGGTGCACTTTCCACCGGAGATGCTGAGTTTCTTCCTGAGGGAGCTGGGTGTATTGAGTGTGACTGAATTATAGATGATGCAGCAAGAGACAGTGGGAGAAAGTGAAGGTCGTTAAGGGCCGGGGTGATGTGGTAATATCTAAGTGGATCAATGATGAGGCAAGCGGCCATGTTTAGGACACTTCTCAGGGGCACAAGGGAGGATGACGGGAGGCCTTCGAGGAGTCCATTTCCCCATCCTGTTTGGATAGGACCAGTGCTTGAACGGTGGATCTAAAACTGTTTGGAGGGAGGAAGGGCTTGTCTCTCTACAGGAGATAGAGAAGATACCAAGCTGTCTGAGTTTTCTTAGCTATTTTTCTCTTGAAGGAGAGGTGTTTGTCGATATGGAAAATGAGGCACTTGGCACAGGAGGTTAGCTTGGGTGCGAAGCCCTCAGAGTTCATGGTTGATGGCCAGGTCTGTATGTCTGGGTATTCAGTGTTGTATGTGAGGAGATGGAATTCAGCCTTGCAGGGTTAACTATGCCAGGCACATCCAATACTGGATCAGCAAGAGGCACGTTTTGAGCCTATTGATGTCTTTCATGCAGTTGATCTTGAGGTATAGCTGTGTGTCGTCAGCGAATTGTTGGATGTGGATGGCAATAATGATGGAAATAACATATATATGTTGAATGCCTGGAAACGGCTAAAGAAAAATCAAACTGAGTTTTGCCAGTGCTTATTTAACTTGATTTTGTAAACATATAAATTAAAACCAACACAAACACTCATAGTGGTGCATACTGCGGTATGGCGAAATATCATTGCCACTTTGTAGCAGATTAATTACTTTGTGCAAGCCGGTTTGGGTGGACTTCAACATTTCTTACCTTTCTTACAGTACCTTTGAATTTTGGCTTTACACTACTTGGCGGTTTTGGTGGTCGTGCAATGGGGTGTGATGGTGCACCAGTAATATGGATATGTTGACCCCTTGCAGACACAAGACGACACGTAGCAACACAGGTTCGATCCCCGGGTCCGCGCTTACAAACCTCTGGGTTTAAGCGCTTTATAAATATGCAACTAAGACACATTCCGGTAGCAGTGCCTTGATGCCCCTGGGTTGTGTGAGTGCTTTAAAAATGCAAAAATAAAAATAAAATAGTTTCATTCTACATCCAGCTATTTGCATGGTGTGTTCACGTGTTTACATGGGATCCAATTTCCGTCTGGTTTAGCCGTCTGAGATATGCAAAGGGGGTGATGAGAAAGCAGTTGAGCTGAATAGTAGGGTTGAGTAAGGAGTTGGAGGGTTCACTAGATGTGTACTTTACTGTAGAATGTTTCAGCTTGTATGGTGTGTAGTAAATGTATATATGTCCTTTGAAATCAACATGCACTATAAAAAAAACTAAACACCACACACATTCACTGTTGCTTATTTCCTACGCTTATTTCCTGCACCCATTTATTAAAAATATGTAGAAACACTTTAATCCAGAGAGGATACACCAGAATTAAAATAAATAAATAGTCAGTAAATAACCAAAGTGCAACGTGCATGGAATAACAAACACATTGGGGGTTATTCCGAGTAGGGCGGTAAGGGTTAACGGTCACCGGTAACGAGACCGGTGCCGTTAAACCCTTACCACCCTATTCCGAGTTCCCTTTGCTGGTTGGTACTTAACGCCTGCTTTTTGCAGGCGTTAAAAAACCAACCCGCAAAGGGACCTATGAGCTAATTACGGTGCCGTAATTAGCACCTTCCCCATTCCCATTGAGCCCTATGGGCCAAAAATGGGAATGGGGAAGGGCCCATGGTGAATAGGGAATTACCGCCCCACCAACCTTGGAATGGGGCAGTAATTCCGCCATTCACCATGGCGGAGTTGGAAAAATACTGGCGTCAACCATGGCGCTAATAGCGCCATGGTTATCGCAAGGGTCGGAATGAGGCCCATTAACTTAAACAGTGATGAGTAAATCAAATCATTGGACCTAGTTGATTAGGGAGTCACCCAATTGATAAGTCATTTGCCCAGTTGATTAGCATCACACTAAGGTGGAACCATGACGCCAGTATATTACAGGTGCACCAGACAAAGCTTTGAAACTCGCAGCAGTGTGAAATAATAAACTACATCTCAAAAAGGCGTTGCACAAACAATATCAAAGCATGATCTAGCTGATTCAGCAGATAAAGAAAGTAATACATAAAATATGTTTTATTCTCACTGATTGACAGGCATTGTAATAAGACTACAAAACAAGTGCAATTTATGCACATTCTTGGACTGATAAGTGAAAGATGTCTCTTCATATAACTGTTGTTTTAAAGAATTACAGAGCCTTTACTTTAACAGGAGTAATGCATGCAACCAATTGGGGGAATATTTATACAGCATACATTTGGAAAACACAAGCAGCAGGAATGGAGAAGTGTATGCTTTCCCAGGTAACCTTAGTGTAGTCCCTGCCACGACCCACAGATAGGCCAGGGGCAGACAGGAGAGGGGGAAGAGGTGGCAATTGCCCCCCACCCCCACAGGCTGGCTGGGCTGCTGCTCCCTGGTCCAGAGTTTCACAATGTAAAAACAAATAATTGAGAAAGGTGAAATTCTTCAGAATCTATACTGCCTTGAAGGAACTGAATGCTTTCAGGCTGCATGGCTTCTGTTTAGATATGGCGAAACACTTGCCTTGATTTCAACAGTGCTGGGGATGTCCTTGGTTGGTACCCACACATGACCATCCACAATGGGCGAGAAGAGCTTAGGCACAGGGGGCACCCTGGATAGTATTTTTTGCACCACTGCGGGCTATACACCAATGGTCTGTGACAGTCATCAGCGGCTTATCACGATTCCTACTTCTTCCCAAGGAAGTAAGGGACCATATCTTAGAGTTTGGCCCCAGTTGTATTCTGTATGCATGTTACCTCTTTCCTCTGGTGATTTTTTGTAATCCCTGGCAAGCTCATTCCAAAAAGATTTTAATAGCACCCTGAATAGCACCAATTGATATTACTTTATGAGGCTTATAGAAATGGCTGTTTGATTGTTTTTCGTCGTACTCGCTATTTGGCACAGTTGAAAAGCATGAACAGAAGGATGTAACATTCAAGTATTCATTATGAGTAGACTACTAAGGGGGTCATTCAGAGTTGGGAGGATTTTTTTCATGAAATATCGCTCCACCAGTGGTATTTGTGAAAATCTGTCCAATTCAGAGTTTACAGCAGGTGCAGATGGTATTTTTGGAATACCTCCGGAGGTATTTTAGAAATACCACCTCAGCATGTGATAAAAAAGTGTTCTTTTAAAACAAATAATGTCTGTCATGAACACCTTCAAAGTAAAGGTGCAAATGGATTATGCCCATTAGTAATTTATACCACTAATGCACATTTAGTATGTACTAAAGGGTCCATTCTGAACCTTTTATGCAAAATCTGGGTAAGGCGGTGAGGTAATCCATCAGAGATGTCCAGCTTTTCACCCACTCACCATGGCCCTTTGCAAAAACATTTTTCACTGTATTGAAGGAAAGTGCCTTCACTTCAGATCTGTACAGGGATTACATGTTTAAAAAAGTGAGTCCAGTTTGGCTTTTTTAATTCCACCTAGAAGTAAAATAGGCATATTTTCAGAAGAACGTCTGCCTAAAATGCTGCATTTGGTATTCCGATGGAATAATGCCAGTGGTATCTGATCAAACTATGAATTGCCGAATACCACTGATTTTACCATTAGCACCCAACTCTGAAAAAGTTTTTCATATTTTGGCTTGTCTATATCATTTTTACCTGACCAACGAATGACACACAAACAAATCAATAACATTTTAACATATATATACATAGTCAGATTACTTTTTCCACATCACATTTACCCTGTCATGAAAACACTCGACCACATCACCACAGTCACACACACCGCACATAAACACACACACGCACAAACACCCTCCAGTTTCCTTGAAAATAAAAATTAATAGAATAAGTCAATCTTACTCATTCTCCATCACCAGATCCCAGATGGACTCGTCTCCAGTTCCATGAAATGATATAGGCTGCCGAATTTTAAAAAAGTGAACATTGGGAGCACACTAAAAGACATGTCCCTGCTGCATCTTTTGTTCTGCATTGTCCAAGAGCAAACCCCGTAGCCACATCTGGCAGCAAAACCTCAAACCTCAACCACAACTTCTCCTCATATCTGGCAAAGGCTGATGAGCAAATCAAGGTCGCCTATACTCTACATGTAAGTCAGGGCAATGGAAGGGGGTGTGGGACAAGGAATTGCTGACTGAGCAATGTGGGCAGTAAGGCCCTGTGAGGGAGTTAAGGGTTAAGGGATTGTGGAAAATCAGTAACATCTAAATGTAGTTGTATGGAAGAGGGTGAGGGGGGGATCGAGGATGTGGTGCAAAGGAAGGGCACCAGAGGCTGATGAGTAAAGAAAGTAGGGTAAATGCGAAAAGGTACACATCTGGAAAGGTAGGTCAGCAGATAGAATTACTGTTCCTGGGACTTGTGCATAACCTGCTTACCACTGAACCCAAATGTGGGGCAGTCACAACAATTTCTTTTTTTCTGGAAAGTGATGCATGCTTGTTTTATTAACATATGTTTCAAATAATAAATCTCTTATATTTTGTCAGGTTGATTTGTAACTTGACTTGGTAATTTGAAAACCAGATTTTCTGAACTGTGTACTGCTTTCGGTCTTGAATAACAACTTTGCATAAAGCATTTTGTTGGTTCTTTTACTGAAGATGATTTGATATGATATGAAATGGCATTTATAACGCGCCTATACACAAGTGTTTCAAGGCGCGACGAGGCAAGGGAGGGGGAACAGAGGGAAGACAGACAACAATCCTACTAGGCCAGGTGTCGTTCAGCTCGAGAAAGTGCAGGAGAAGGGGGCAAAGGAAAGTGCAGGGCGGCTGTGGGAGGGAAAGTGCAGTACATAGGATAATAAATAACAAGATAAATAAAAAAACGGCCAGCTGGTGGCAAGTGCAGAGTGAGAGCAGAACAAGTGCAGGTGGGGGGACTGTGGGGATACAGACACAGTCCTCAGGTGCAGGGGTGTGGAAACAGAAAAATAATATGAGGCCGGGAAGCCCAAAAAGAAACACACCAACACAGGTTACAAAGAAACATACAAGTGCTTTATTTAAAAGCTACAACAGTTACCAAGTCAATTGACAAACGGATAGCTATTCGGCTCTCAGAATAACATAACAAACTTCAACGAGGGTTTGATGTGTTAGTGAGAGAGACCGCACATTGGAATACCCAGGCTTTTTATACAATTTGTCCAGCCCTTGGCCAACCCTCTTGCGTGTTAACCATTCTGCGAAACAGGTCTTTGGGTTCCTTGCCAGGTCAATCCTTTAATATATGCATTTCGATTAGTTTCACTGATATAGTTGTACATTTACATATAGGTCAACGGTAGGACAAGGTCTCAGTTTGCGACCCCGACAAGTGGCCTGCAGGCATATTAATTATTTAGTTGTACGGAGGTCACAACGGCCAGAATATTACTCAGAATGTCATTCGGCCTCCATTTTGATGTTCAGGGTGATTGCTACATAGCAAGAGAACCTAAAATGGCGGCTCAGTCCAAGATGGCGACTTGCATTACTTTCTCTAAGGTCAAGACCTTGCCGTGGAGTTTGTTCGCACATGATGTGTAGACAACTTGGCGTAGGCCAATACACATACCATTGTTACGAATATTGTTTCTATTCCGACAGGGGTTGCCAGGGAGGCAGTGCAGGCGTGCAACTGGAAGGGCATTGGGTCAAAAATCAGACGGGTGGCCAGGTAACCCTGCAGTAACAGTACAGCAGGATTTCAGCAGGGGAGAGGGGGAGAGAAAGCAGAAGCAAAGAGGAGGGTTTTAAGGAGATTCCGGAACCGAAGATGGTTCTCCTCATGTTCCAGGGAGGCAGGGAGGCTGTTCCAGAGGGAGGCACCAGCCGAAGAAAGAGATCTACCACCAACACGTTGCTTGGTGAAGCGACAGACCCTGAGAGAGTTGGAGGCGGATGAGCGAAGAGCTCGAGAAGGGAGATATTTAGGAAGAGAGAGTTGCAGATATTGGGGCCCCAGGCCCCAGAAGGTCTTGTGGACAATGCAACGATGAAATCTCCTCTGTCATCTAAGTTTAAAGCTGTGGAACCCGGAAGCTAAGGCTTAAATCCCCAACTGCCACAATAGGCACATTATGTTAACTTGAGTAAAAAACTTTTCATCACTGTGCCTTGTTTTCCTTTACAGTCCATAGGGAAAGTATCACTCTTATCAGTTTATAATGGTGTTACCCCATACAAAAATATTAACCATTTATATAATGCGTACCGGCGGAGAGGCAGCATGACAAGTGAGGTTCTTGTGTTATAGGGCCGGTGAACAGGGTGCAGGGTATGACGTTTGCGTCTTGCAGTGGGGAGGAAGGAGACCAGGTATGGAGCTTCAGCTGTGCCAGCGCATGGCTCCTAGAGTGAAGGCAGACTCCCTGGCTCAGCTCTACCAATGGAGAGAAGGCCACAGCCTGCTCTCCAGTTGCAAACACGAGAAATCTGGGCTAAAATCTCAGGTTTCCCATTTCAACAAATTGTATTATCCTGGTGAAATCATGTCATTAAGTTTGGTATGTGGGAGAGATTCCCTGGGGCCTGTGTCTCTGAGAAAAACACAAACATAAGTGAAATGTATGTTGCATTAAAGGAAAACAATGTAAATGAGTGAGTCAGAGAGTTTGGTATCAAGTTTAGTTGTCAGGGAAGTCATGTACTTGACCCCCGATCCAAGAATTGCCAGTCCACCACTGCAGATAGCCAAAAGAGCTGCACCAGTGGAGGGTCTGCTTTCACTGAAATAAATGATGACATCTTTTTGCAAAATAATATAGATGATCTTGCATGACTGAAGTTGTGCATAAAGCTGATATTATTCATATTATTCATTCACTATAGCTCTGCATTTTATCCAAAAGAGGCTCCATTTTATCCAGAAGAGGGGATGTTGACTGATAGCATGTCTAGACTTATCATTCAACCCTGCAACACTCCATAACCTCCCCATCACTCCTCTAAGCTCTTATATGTACAGTGGGGTCATTCCGAGTTGGGCAGTAGGGAAAACGATGCCGGTAAAGGATTACCGGCATCGTTTACCTTTACGGGCCATTCTGACCCTCTAGACCGTTATTTACGGCGCCGTAAAGTATGAGGCCGTAAATAGCGGTCTTGTGGCGCGGGCATGACACCCCATGCTGAAATTAGCGGCATGGCGTAAACCGGAGCTGATCCCAAGTCATGCGGACATGCAAAAAACGGCCTCTACAAGGCCGCAAAGTACCTTACCGGCATGGAGTAAATACCGGCATCGCCGAGAAGGTGTTAACAACCCTGAGCAGTGTTTCCAAGAGGCACAGGTGCACTCAACCAGCAATGGAGTCTGGCACAGCACAAAAGGAGCACACCCACTCACCACACCCCCTCCCACACTAAGATGATACCAATTGTAACAGGATTACAGGAGCTGGAGGCCCTGCTTGCAAGGCAGCAATGACAACAACATCAACAACAACAACCACAGCACCCACCACAGAGGATACACCAGAGGAGAAGGAGGGTGAGACAGGCCCAGCATGCCCTACCGGTGCAGCCACCATTACCACGCCGGCAGCCCCCAATCCCTTGCATCAGAGCCTCCCCCTTCAACCTCACACCAGAGCAGATCCACACCCTGTACCGCCTTCACCGGGACACCATCACCACCATAGTGGACCTGACACATGACGACATAGTGAGCCTCATAGAAATCCACACTGCAATCCCCCCTCTACTCAGGGTAGTGTCTGTTCTCCACTTCCTTGCCACAGGCACGTAGCAGCATACAGTGGGGCACATGTATGGCATACCACAGGCCATATTTTCACATTTACTCAACCAAGTGCTGGATGCCCCCATCAAACACCCAAGGGACTACATATCCCTACCCCGGACACCCCAGGAGATATTGGATACATAAGCTGCCTACCATGCACTGGCAGGCATGCCAAATTGCATAGGTGCCCTCGACTGCACCCACGTGGAATTGGTCTTTCCACATGCAATGGAGGTGGCATATCGCAACCGCAAGCAATACCACTCCATTGACATCCAGATGGTATGAAATGCCAGTAAAGCCATCACACATTGCTGTGCCCGATACCCCCGAACAACACATGACCCCCTTGTCCTGCGGAACTCCATGCTACCGCCCTATGTGGAGCAACATGCTGGACAACGTGCCTGGCTGCTTGGTGAGTCACCTGATTGGGCCATGGCAGCGCATTGGGGCCATGAGTAGGGTGGATGCATACCCCAACTTGGTGGGAAAGGGGGGGTGCATACGACACCTGTTTGGGAATGTTGACGCCGGTGCACGATGTGCACCCCACAGAACACAGTGCCCCAAGGCAATTGTTATGACACATGACTGCCTAACTTCACAGCGATGCTAGAATGTAGAAAATACAACACTACTCTTCCGACAGGTAACCTGGCCCAATACCACAACACAATCACCACTCATCGGCGGACCTCACACACCGTAAGGGGATCCTGCACCATGCACTGCATATGCATTACCTCGCAGCCTCCTGCATCCCACCACACAAGACAGATGTTCCTGGGAGTGCATAGAAGTGAGCCCAACAGGGATACAGCAGCGTGTCACTGGTTCCGCACACCCATAGTAGTGGTGCAAGTCAACATGGTACGGATCAGTGCAGTAAGACAAGTATGCTACTGACTACAGTCAACACCCCCTGCCACCAAATCTTCTAGAACCCAACACATAAATGAATTCAGGCCAACACTGCTGCACGCATATACGGTGCATGTGCAACAAGATGTGAGTGCACACCATAAGCCATCTTGAAGAAGCTACCCCTCCATCATTCCATGGCACAGGACACATAGCCGGGCCAGTAATGGGGTTGATGCAACCAGGGACATGTGTGTATGGCCAGGAATCACCAGCTGCCATGCAAGACTGCTACAGCTCACCACCATCAATGTACAAACACTTACCTTCATTCCCCTTCCATGCAGGTGATGGTGGCTACCCTTTGAAGCCGTGGCTCATGGCCCCTATCCGCAACCCACAGAACAGGCATGAGGAGGACTACAATCGAGCCCATACCCATACACGGGTGGCCATAGAGCAGACATTTGACCTGTTGAAGGCACCTTTTTGTTGCCACAGCTGTTCGGGTGGAGCACTCACCAACAGCCACGAGAAGGTGGCCAGGATCACCATGGCATGTGTAAGGCTGCACAATATGTGCATCCGTCGGAACGTGCCACTGCCCCCTGACCTGGGACTGCAACCACCAGATGATGATGAGGGGGTGGATGAAGAATTGGCAGGACAGCATCACAGTGCAGATGCACAGGAGGGATGTTTCGTGTGGCAATCATTGATTGGACAATATTTCTGACACTCAAGTCAGCTGAGGGTGTCAGGATGACAGGGCATCGGGCACTGGTTGTGGGGATACATGTACACCATGCACTGTCAGTCATTAAAAGACACATGCACATTGATCAATGTCTACTCTGATATTATTTATGCACAACCGGTGTATTGGATTAGTAGGTTCACACGTGTACAACAAAACCTCCACCCTCACCCCCCCCAACTCCCATACACACCCTCACCCCCCTCCCCCCAACTCCCATACACACCCTCACCCTCCCTTCCCCCCTACTCCGCAACAGTAGTCCCGTGTGGCACATTGAGGCCACATGTGGCAGCATTGTCTATTGATCCATGCTCCCGGTGCCCGGGGGGGCATGTTCCTGCGCCGCTGAGAATGCAGCAAGCGGAGCGCTGGGCTTGCTGGGTTGGGGGGACTGGTTGTGGGGTGTCCTCCTGCTGAGTCGCAGGAATGGGACGTGCTGCCACAAGGGCGTCTGCAATGCATCCAAGTGCCTCACACACACGGTTGGTGCTTTCCGTGAACACCTGACGCATTTGTCTGAGCTCCTCAAGTAACTCCAACCTGCCCTGGCGGTTTTCCTCATTGAAGTCAGTGATGAGGGCAGTGAGTTGTCCTGCACATAGTGCTTCCTGGGATGGTGTATCATCCCGGCTGGGGATTGGGTCGACATGCCCTGACAGGGCCTTGAATGGGGTACTGGGCACGGGATCTGCGTCTCCCGGTGCATCACCACGTGCACTTAGGACTGGTGTGCCACCCTCCCCAGAGTCCATGCACGACACCTGGGGGACATTGCATGGCTCGGGGGTGTATAGAGTGGGGTAGGAGTCCTCCTCTGACGCCCCACAGATGGACGAGGCACTGTCCAGGATTTGCAGAGGGGCCGTGGCTGCCACCTCCTCAGAGCTGCTGGACTCCTCTGACCTTGGTGTGCTGATTGTTGCAGGCGCTGATGCAGTGAGGGATGGGGGTGGTGCAACCTCAATAGGCCTTGGAGGAGCTGTGGTGGTTTTGTCCTTCCTGGCCGGTACGCGGTGGTCCCTGCCTTTGGCACTGGATGTGGTGGGACGGCTTCTCTCAGGCTCATCGCCCTCATGCTCACTGCCTGTGGGTGTAGAACAAAGGTACAACATGAGTGGTTGTGTGAGACGCTAATGTCATTAATGGCAGCATTCACATTTCAGTCATTTGGGATTGGTGGCATTTTGGCCGTTACTACATCACTGGTTTCTACGGATGTGTTGGATATGTACGCAGGTGTGGGAGTCAATAATCCTGGCCTGGTCATGTGCAGTCTGACTCGCACACTGCCAAGCCTGCTGCACAGTGTGCTTATTGGGATGTGCTAGTTACTGCACTGTGGTTGGTGGGCATTATGTGGTAGCACTTGTCCCTTGGTGGCAGTTGTCTTCCCATTATCAGAATGGGTGGAGGGCAGTATGACAGGTGCATTGGACGGGGCTTGGAAGTGTATTCAACATGTATTTGCCATTGGTGGTGTTGACTTTGGACACTCACCTCCATCAGCAGACGACGGAGCCCCACACTCCATTTCACCGACGCCCTCGATTGATTCTGTGCCAATCAATGCAGCGCAGGTCTCCTCCCATGGCAATAGTTTCATTGGTGAACTTGTCCACCTCCAGTCAGCAGTGCCTGGCTGTGGTTGGCTGAGAGGATGCTCCGCACCCTCAACCGCAAGTCATCCCACCACTTGCGGCAGTCCCTAGGAGTGCGGGGTGTTGTGCCTACTGCGCTCACCCTTTCAGCAAGTTCTGCCCATGTTTTTCTTCCGGACCACTGCCTCTCTGCGCATGTCGCTGCTGAACACTACGTCTGCGTGCTCCTCCAGGTGGCCCACCATAGCCTGCAGCTCCTCGGGGCTTTGGGCATAGCTGGTGGTTGTGTAGGCCTTTTCTGAGGTTCAGGTTCGTCCCAAGGGTGCTGCCTGGAGAGGATGGCAATGGATTGTGTTTTTAAAGATGGCTGTTAGGCGGAAACCTGTGCAGTTCCCTCTGGGACCACTGCAAAAGATTTAGGACTACAGGTGTTTGGCAGTAAACCCACTTAGTAGCAGTCTGTACCACACAGATTCACTTGGTAGCTGTGGCTGAGCAGTCAGACTTTCTTCAAGAAGAGTTAGGCAGTATGTGGAGTATACAACATAGGGCAATTCTTCATAGTAAGACAAGCAAACACGCAACAAGGCTTCAGTGTAAAGATATAAAGGTATTTATTTATAACGGAACATCCATAGAAAACCTCTGGCACTATCACGACAAACAATTCAATTACAATTACTCTACGAAGCAAAAGATCAATCCCCCTAACAGTAGCTCGACAAGTCTAGGTTTTACCAGCATCACTTATTTGCAGACAAAGGTGTATGCTGCCACCTAGATGGCACTCTAGTATTCGTTAGGACGGGAGAGAAAAATAAGTAGGTTACGAAATCAACACAGTTCAATACTTCACGGGAAAAATGCACGGCAAGAAGACAAGAACCACAATAGATCATAAAGTTCAGAGGCCAGGCCGACTCGGAGAGAGGCAAGGCGGTATGTCCCAAAAAGTCTCTTTGTGGAAATGCGTTCGAGTCTGTGTAGCAAATTGTTATTGGAAGATTGAACCAGTTCAGAACAACACGCTAGAGAAAGCTTGGAGGCGACCCGATGGAGAGGTGAGGATTAAGACACCTCACTCTATCCGGCAACAAGGGAAGCCAGGCGGACACAGTACCTTGATTGTGGAGGGCAGCTCCGGCGGGGGCAGTTGTTCCTGGTGGTGGATGCACGTCGGGTCTTTGCCAAGAGTAGAGAAGATCTCGTCGTCGAAGAAAAGTGAAGTCCGGTGCACCACCAGGGAAGAGACCAGCCGCAGAGTGCTCCGTCACAAGGCACCAGCTTTTGGTCGCGGTACAGGGGTAGTGGCTATCCGGTTGCCGGGTGCTCTGCATGGGCAATTCGACCACTGCGTCCTGAGGCGAAGAAAAAGCAAAGGGGACTGGTTGTTCCCACCAGTCAGGGGAAGAGACTCTCCGGCGGGGAGATCTCCTCTGTCGTCGGGAAGTGGTGAGTCGGTTCAGCAGGGCTCCACCAGAGGTGTCGTTGTTGCAGGTCGGCTCAGCTTTACCCTCGTCGGATTCTTAGGTCCTGTGGCGACTTCTGAAGATCCAGTCCCAAAAGCCCTGCTTTTATGCAGAAAACCCCCATTCATTCAGCCTAGCTGTCAATCAACACATGCTAAGTGGTGAGCGGGGAGGCTCACCACTTGGGCCAATCACACCAGAGTGCGACCGGTGTTGGCAAGGCAACTCGGTCCAGGGTGCCTAAACCCCCTCCCACACCCCTGTGGTAACCCAGGCAGAATGGCACCACTTTGGAGGGTCTCTGTACAGAAGCCCGCCAAAAGTGGAACAAAGGGCTCGAACTTTGGTTTAGGAGTCACAGAGACGAACACAGACGCCATTTTAAAAACTGAGTTCTGGCATAAAATACCATCCGATAGACTTATTTAAGATAAGTAGACCGGTGGTACGTTAGAGATTAACGAGAAAAAGTATCAATCTCTAACAATGGGAAGAATCCCATAGGGTTACATTCGGGGTCGAATATAACAAGTAGTTTCCACTGCCACCAGCCAAAACTCGACGAGGGGGGACGGGACAGTGCCCCCTCGAATAACAGACCCAGGAGTAATCGAATTACCCCTACTAGTACGTCCACAATAGGATGGTTTGTACTAGTTCCGTTAGTAAATTTAGGTCTAGTAAAGCCAATGGTGACTTTACATGCCCAGGGAGACAGTAGTCAGTCCCCGGGTATGGAGTCTATGATGGAGGTCCGCTAGGACGCCCCAGTGCTATGGCACGGAGGGTGCGGTGTAACACACATAGCAAAACATATGAGACCCTATGGAGTAAGAGACCCCATAGCCCATAGAACACATTGACATTCAAAGGAATTACACCCATTAATGTCCAAGAGTGGGAGAAAAAGAGTCTCACTCTTGGCAGGATGGAGAAAAACAAACTCCAGAAATCCAGCAAAGCTGCTGGGGGACTCACTAGGGAAGGAAATTCAGCCTAAACAGAGAATTCTCCCTAACAATGGCCGCCGCGCTCCTTCCCGTTCCTGTGCGATGACGTTATTTCCGTATCCGTTAAATAGTGGTGACCGTAATTTACGGTATCCGTAAATTACGGTCACCGTTAATTACGGACGGCGAAGCTTCGCTGGCGGTGTTGTAAAGAACGTCTCGCTTCATGCCGCTAAGTGGTTTAACGGGCCCTTTAGTGGTATGCCGCTAGGGGATTTACCGGCATGGCGGAAAGCTCGTGCCCGCGAGGTCGGAATAGCCTGTAAATAGCGGCGTGGTACCAGATCGGACTCGCTCTTTCCGCCATGCCGGTAAAAACCAATACTTACCGCCAACCTCGGAATAACCCCCAGTGTCTCGCCTTGAGTAGCCCTGCATCGAATGAAAACAAGCAACTCAATTAGTTTCTAAAATATGCAATTCAGAGCCCTTCAGCTAGGGCAACACATTTTATGTATATGATTGTATCTAGGCAGATAGCAATGGAAGGGCAGCAATACTTGCAGCATGGCATTTTCTTCTGGCCGACTGAAGAACTTTAGTGTCAACAAACAACATTAAGTTTTGTTAACTGTCATATGTGTCATTCTGCAAGTATTCGCTGAAATAGGAGAACTACTGAAGGATGACATGCCAGCCCTTATATTAAACCAAAACTCTAGTTTGAATTTTTTGAGGATTTACTGTTCTTTGCATCTTTTTAATCCCTGTCAAGTAAAATTCTATGAACACATTCACTAATTATCTAAAGTAGAAAAATATGCACTTTTCCAACAGTTGCAATATTGATGTCAGTTGAAAATCGTTATTACCACATAGAGAACGTTATTGACCTTGTCTCTGCCAACTGTAATGTTTGGAGTGCAGTCAGTAACTACAGGTATTGGCCCTCATTAGGACTCCGGCGGAAAACCATGTTGCTATTAGCACCATGGTTGATGCCGGAGTCCGCCATGGCGGAATGGGGAATTACCACCCCATTCCAAGGTTGGCGGGGCGGTAATTCCCCATGCCACCATGGCCCTTCCCCATTCCCATTTTTGCCCCATAGGGCATAATGGGAATGGGGAAGGCGGTAAGTACGGTACTGCAAATTGGATTACCGTACTTACCTTGAGAGTCCCTTTGCGGGCCCCTACTTTAACGGCTGGTCTAGACAAGCCTTTAAGCTCGGGTCCCGCAAAGGGACCTCGTAGTAAGGCGTTAAGGGTTTAACAGCGCCGACACCTTTTACGGCGCCATTAACCCCTTAACGCCGGGGTCGTAATTACCCCCGACTACATTCTGAACATTCTGTCTTCAGAAGCAGACAAACAACAAGGCAAATTTAAAGGCAAGATTATTTTCAACAAGACACCCTCTCTCTTCAAGGACCTTTTATGTCTGCAACATGCTGTTTAACACACAAAATATGAAGGTAAAGCATTGGAAAATGCGTTCACTTTCCAATAGAGAAATCCTTTAATTGTACATAGCATCGAATGCGTGATCATGTTAAATCTGTTCCAGGTTAGTCAAGTTGCCATTAACATGCTTAATCCATTAAGACAACCATGTCATTTAAACACTACAAAATAAGGCCACATTTTATTTTCTACTTCGATTTGTCCATGTCCATTTAAACACTACAAAATAAAGGCACATTTCATTTTCTACTTCGATGTGTCTATTTCCATTACTCACCACCACAACTCCAAAACATATATTGATAGAAGCACCATGTGCTAATAGTCTTATGAACCTCGCACAGGTTCATTATCTCTCGGGATAATTTCCCTTCCACAACTTATGGCCCTCAGTTTCTCCCCTGGCCATACATTATGGCAAGAAATTATTCCGTGATAATGACCCCTTCCTCAGTCTATAAGTCTGTGTTAAGTGTTTTGGATCAATATTTTATTCAATTGCAAGTGTATTCTTATTCAAATACAATTAATTAATGAAATGGAAGCTAACATTCTGTTAACCAGGAGAAATGCTGCAGAGAGAAATGCCTGACCTTATGGGAAACCAACACAGAGAGATATAGGTTGTTCCGTGCATTCTTTGATTCCCAGTCAAGTGCGTTTCAAAGCTTACGTTCTTCATCCGTTGCAACATTGATATCAGTCTTGAATCGTTATTAAGGGTTTTGGGTAAATGTTTTTGTACATTATAAGTGTATTCTTAAAAATATGCACCTAATGAATTAATGCAATGGAAGCACAGGAACAGTGTCTGCATCTTTACTAACTCAACGTGTAGCGCACGTGAACACCGAAGTGGCAAAGGTACCAGGTGCGACTTTAACTGGCAAAATGCAGACTCATTTGATGCTTTGATGGCGCCAATTATATTCACAGCATGAGAGCCAAGACTTATTGTAATTAAGACAGACACAATTTCTCGGTCTAGAATATTCTAATTTAAAGTGTGTCCAAAACATTCACCGAGCTGTGTGAGGGAAAATGTGAACAATGTTTATTTTTCATAGCTAGACATTACAGTGTTTTAAATATGTGGATTAAAATAGTTCCGTAATTTATCTTGTTGAGAAATAAGAAGCAAGTAACGGTTACACAGACTTCGCCAGTTACAATTTTAACATTTCTTATTTTGTTTTTGTAATATACCTATTTCAACACACTTATCTTCCAGAGCCTGAAAGTGGTTTTCTGGTAAGACTGTGAATATCTGCTCTCAATATATGCGTACTATCACATAGGCATGCCTGGGAGTTTTTTTGTTTTTTTGTTGTTGGAGAGAACATTATTCTCTTAATAGAAACACATTGCAAGGAGCCTGGCTTCTATAATGTCTCTCAGTGTGGCTCTAGAGAATGTCCTCGAACACAACTTTAATGATGGCGTTGGTCAGAGGCTATATCACAGTCCTTGGCATGTTGTATCTGTCAGAAGCCTTTAATATAATTGAGCATTGTGGGTTGGAGGTTAACTGCACAATATCAGTGCCATTGAATGCGTGGAGCAATTGCTGAATGATCATCTCTTTCTTGGGTAAGATTAGGGGGAGCATAGGCTGTTTTGCTATGCTTTTGGGATCTGCCTGATCTTTATGCGTTTCCATAGCTATTTTTCTTCTGCCCTTCATTGGTCTCTGTGTATGTCAGGCTGCTGGTCGATATCATCTGGAGGCATGGTCTGCAGTATCAGCAGTACTCTGATGCCAGGACAATGCAAGGCTCATTCCAAGACAGGCCTGAGATAGAATTGGGATTCCTTCACATTTCTGTGAGCAACATTTAAAAAGCCAACAGAACTGTCTTTAACTGAATACAGTAATGATGGCTGTTGATTCTGAAAAATAGATGATGCAAGTCTACTCCGAGTGTGATCACACATTAATTAACCTGTGGGATCCTTTTCTGTACCCAAATTGGGCCACTTTCAGAGACTTGTTTAAGTGGATCTATGTCTGAATGTTGTTTATAAAAGGCAGAATCTGCAGATTCCAGATGAAAAGGCTGCATTCCACAGGTTCATCCTTTTGTAGACAGGCATCTTCTGCACAACACCACCCCCCCAACCCACTCCCACCAACGTATCTGCTGTGGGCTCCAGCCTTTGGCTGCCCCCTTCCTTCTGTATTCATGTCGCAACCACAAAATCCTCACGCACAGCCCACAGCACTTTTGTGCGCAACCTTTTGTGCCCCGGGCTTCCGCGCCGCTGCATCTAGACTGTGAACCATTTGATCAAATACTAAATATGCATGCACACGTTAAGACAGTTGTTAAGGCCGTGCATTTCTAGCTCAGGACAGTCAGAGATTTGTGCCTGTCTCTAGGGACCAAGAAACACTATCCCACACTTTTGCATTGATGCATTTGGATTATGATGATGGTCTTTAGCAAAGATTGAGATATATATATATAGATATATATATATATATATATTTAACATTCTGCATCTGTTAGGCAGAGTTTGTTTTCAGTACCCTTTGGGACCACTATACACAACTAAGACTACAGGTGTGGGCAAAACCAACCTTTGGTATAAGTCTGTACCACACAGTTTTTGGTAGCGAGCTGAGCAGCCAGGTTTATCGCAAGGGGGAATGTGAGCTTGTGAGGGTGTTACACAAAGGTCTACAATGACAAGTATTCAGATAGACACTTATACTCAAGTTTTCATGGTAATACACTTATTGGTTTATTACACAATCATTTATAAAGCATTCACTAAATGAGGCAACCAATATCACACAAAAAATATACTACAATACTAATTACTAAAGTTGAGCTCCCTTGAAGTAGTAGAAAAATGGCATTGAAGTAGGAGCAAAAAGGCATACGTTAATAAAAACACATATTACAGTTACTCTAAAACAGTGCAAATAGTTTGAGTTCACCAGAGGAGTTGATTCAATGCAATAGGAAGGCCAAAGTCAATGGGCTAATGTTTTGTATAAGTAAAAACGGTTCTGGTATTTAAAACGGAAAAGTCTTTGCCACGGTTTCCAGAAGTAGTTCACGGAAGAAAGGTTTGTATGTCAGGTCACAAGCTGACTAGGACTGCAAGTTCCCAAAGTTCCACAACTTTCGCGGTGAGAGGTACGTTTTCTCAGTCGGGTTTTCACAGTACCTTATATTGAAGAAAAAGATGCAGCTGGAGACTTCTGTTCCTGGCAGTTCCTGCAGATCTCGCTGTTCCTGAGCCTCAGTCATGGGCACAAGAGGGAGGACATCAGGGGATTCCTGCACTGCATGGGGACTGGTCACAAAACTGGCAAATTGGTAAATCTTCGATTCCGGTTGCTGTTCTTCAAGCACACAAGCTAGTGTCCTTCTCCCTGGTTAATCCTAACCAGCTCCGAGAATGGTATCCAAGTGGCTTACGAGTTGATTGGTCCTACCAACTCAAAGGAAGAAGTCGTCCTTGAAGGGCTTCTCTGTCGAGGTGAACTTGGCAATTCAGACCTGCAGCATGGCTCCACCAGGCAAACCAACGGTCCAGTAGTTGAGGCAGCGGTCCTCTTCCAGCTCGTCTTTGGTTCTTTCGTTCCAGTGGTGGACTCTGCCTTTCAGTCCAAGAGACTAACCTTTTAAACAGTTTTCTCTCATTCATTCCTGAATAGCTGCCACTCACCCAGCAGGGTGGCTGTCCTTGCAGGACAGTCAGCCAGCCAATCACGCCAGAGTGCATTTGGGTCTCCTCGGAGACTAAGCACAGGGAGTTTCGGGCACCTCCCTCACTTCTTGCCCATACCAGACACTCAGGCTCCAGAGGCGGTCTTCAGTCCTGAAGCCCGCCAAAGGCACAGAACAAAGGGCCCAAACCTGGTTTGGCACACAGAGACAAAATCTAGAAGGACCTTTCCAAAAAGAAATGGTGAAAAAAGAAGACCAGGACCTGTTTAAACAAAGGGGGCTTAGGCGCCATCTTGAAAAGCATGGCTCCCGTGATTTTTAGCTACCGGTGTTAGCGGTCGGGAAAAATCATGGTAGTTCATTGTAAAACCACTGCCATCAGCCATTTCGATAGGAAAAAGTAGCATTTGACTGCTACATGAATATCTAGACATAGGGAGTCTAGGTAACCTCTCCATCACTCTATTGTAAGATAGTGTGTTCTGGGTCTAGGAATTTAAAAAGACTAGTAAAGTCAATTTAGCTTTATATTCTCTGGGAAACAGTAGTTTATCCCAGAGAAGGTATTTAAACTTTGGGACAGCCTTGAAAGGTGTCCCTGTGTTACTGCACTGAGGGTGCTGTGTAACACACCTGAAAAGATGATGCTTATGGAGTTGTGTCCAACTCCATAATCCAAGAACACAAGAGTAAAAGACACATCAAAATACATGAGAAAGTGGGAACAAAGGTTCACACTCTCTCTCCAGGTAAAAAATCAAGTCCTCAGTATCCAGCAAATTTGCTGGGGATCTCTAAGGTGAAGGGAATTAGCACATTTATTAGAATTCTCCCTAACACTATCTTTGCAGGAACACTGGTGATTGAATGATGTGACGTGGTTTGCACTTGGTCCATGACACCTCTACTCTGCATAGTCTTCCCTAGTTACTTGCATTGTGTGTTAAATGCAAGTTGCCATTATGAACTTCAAGCTTTTTTCTGCGGCAAGGCACATTCATTACACTGGCAAGATAGCACTGCAAGTTTAGTGAACAACCAAGCCTGCAAAAACTACAGGTTCAAATATCAGCGGGTCCAACTCAGTCATTCATTGTTTTGATATGGGAAATTCAGTATAATTCAAATGTAATGTGCATCTGGAATATTTTCATTTTTTTTTTTGTATTTGATACAGCTGGTCGAAACCAACTTTTCAAATTACAGTTTCAGATTGTGAATGGATACATCTTATACAATCAATAATATTGTCATACAAATGCATTACAACGTACATGGCTTATATCATCATTACACAATTGAGTCAAGTTAAACATTGAAATTAATGTCATCATTTATACATTACTCAAATTATAATTGTGTAATTGTGACAGTTACATGCATAAAATTGAAATGAAGTATGAGAGAGGGCCAAGAAAGAAGTAATGGACTGATAGCATAGCGATTTGCATCATGATGATATATCACTCCTGATTCCTGTAATGTTTAGCTCAGGTTCAGTCAGGTTTAAGGATAATACAAAATTGAATCACTGCTATATTAGTCCTCTTTCGTTGACAGTTAAAAATAGCCCCCCACAATGTTTCAGAGGTGAAGTTACGATAACTGGAAAATATACAAAAGAAAGACTTTTTTGTCAAACTCAATAAAGCTGGGCATTCGACAACTAAGTGCTTGATGGTTTCACCTTCATTCGAATTAGCGCAGAATCTGCATGTATTCGCCTCTTGATCTATTAGGTGCCGCTTAGCTAGCAGATTTCTCATGGGCCATAAATCAAGACAGAATCTAAGAAAGTGATTTCTCAATGGAACACTCGGTAAATGTATTCAGATTTGGTTCCAGCTGTTTTAGCCTTTTGCAAAAAAACATGTGTTCTTTGAACAAGGATAATTTCATACATGTCCTTCTAGTATCCATCCATTCACAAAGTAATAATTTGGTTGTAGCTGCATTAGGATTGTTAAGAAGTAATTCTTCTGAGATAGCTGTATTTTTCTTGCTCTTGTACCTTGTTACGCCAAATTTGTATTTTCATATTTTTTGAGTTTATAACATATGCTGATATGGTGTCCATCAAGCACTTAGTTTGGCTACTTAACAAATATTTCCTGTAGGCTGATAACAATTTCCACATGTATTTAGCATTCCCAACTCATGACGAATGGCGCACATGGATGTGGACTAGGGAGGGTTTAAAAATGACTTCCAAAATTGGCATTCAATGCGTGTCCAGAATGTTTCTGGGTACCGGGACCTAGTTTTATCACCATATACTAGAATTGGAATTGCTTTCTGATTATAAAATATTATAGCTGGATTTAGTTTAAATTTGCTGTATTTTGATTGTATTACACACGTTTGAGACATTGCCATCTTTAATTTGCTATTGAGGTCTTGTGTGTAAGGCAGGTCTGTTGCATGATTGCTGACAATTAGACCCAGATATTTATATTCATTCACAATTTGTACTGGTTTCTGCTGTAATCTCCAATAAAAAGTGTTTTGGGTTAATTGTGGGTAACAATGATGATTTTGCACTTTGCCTGGTTGATTGCTAGCAGATTAGTCTCTGCATATTGGACCAGTTGAGTTAGAAGAGCTTACAGTCTCCTGGAAGTCTTCCCCAGTAACTCTAAGTCATTGGCATAGAACATCCAGGGGACTCCCTGTACACCTAGTTTGGGGGGATCAGAGATCACCTTCATAAAACAGTGTTGCATGTCAGCTGTAAAGAAATTAAAAAGAGCAGATGCCAATAAACATCCCTGTTTTAGGCCTCTATAGGTTATAATTGGTGAGGAAAGGTTTCCATCCAGGGACAAACTAATCTGTATGCTGGTGTTGCGATGGAGTTGTTTAATGCAGTAAATTAGATGCGGAGGAAAGGTTGCTATATAAAGTTTTTCAAGCAAAAGCTCCATCGAAAATGAACAGAAGGCTGGTTGAAAATCAATGAAATCCATATAAAATGGCTGTCTTCTCTGCTGTTCCTGTAATATTATGGCGTGAAGTATATGTAGATTAACTGCAGTCCCAATACCTGTGGTGAAACCAGTCTGATTTGGATCAGAGTGATTTGTTGTTCACAACCATTTTAGAAAATCTCTCAACAATAGTTTGGCGATCATTGTTCCTGGTGCATCCAAATGTGCAATTGGCCTATAGTTTTGGGGTGCATTACGATTGCCTTTCTTATACACCAGGATGATAATAGACTGTTGCCACAAGAGCGGAATCTGTCTAGACTGGATTACACGAGTGAATATTTTTACCAGAATGTTGGTCCATGCAAATGGATGTTTTTTAAGCATGTAATTAAAGAGTCTGTCAGGACCTGGTGCCCTATAGGAGCTCGGCTTCTTAATGAGCATTACTATGTCATCAATATCTAAATTGATTTTACTGATCTGCACCAAATTATGTCGCTGGAGCTAACCACAAAAGGTGAGGCATAGAGAGTGCTGTAATAGATTTTCCATATCTCCTCTGGTACAGTGTTAATTTATGTTCCTATATGAAAAGAGCCAAAAGGATTATTTAGTATGCCCCAAATAAGGGCACACTTTTTTGATGCTAAAACATTGAGCATGGATTCCTCTCCTTTCTGATAGGTGAGGAATTTCCTTGCTTTCAACCAGTTACTGTACTGACATCTAAGAGATCTTAATTTGGTGATCTTGGACAGATCGAAGAGGAATCTAGTAGCTCGACAATCTGATCTATACTTGGCCTTTTTTCTCGTGACAATGTCTGAATTATAGGAGTGTAAATGAATAGTAGTTCTTTTATTGTTTAAATTGGCCGTACTGTTGAATATTTGGAGGGCTGCTACATACGATCTATTAATCATGTTTAGGGCCAGACATATATGTTGGACAGGGTAAGACAACATAGTGTCAAGTGCGGCCAACGTGTGAGGGGATCAATGAAATCGACTTTTTCCTCTGTGAGATTGTTAGATCACGTACAGAGGAATTTCTCACTACACTCCGTAATTCTGGCCACGACCACATTATAGTTTACATCTCTCACACAATTTTGAATGCATTGACCAGCAAAAATATGTTCTTATTGTCATGATGCCTACCTCCAAGGAGCCAGGTCCGACCCAGCAACCCCAGAGGCAGGCATCATTTCCCCCAGGGGAGTGCCAGCGGGCCCAAGCTGGGGCCCTTTGGACGCAGTCCTGGCGCCTTAGGCGCCAGGCTTATGTTGGACCTCTGTCCTGGCGCCTTAGGCGCCAGGCTCATACAGCTAGACATGTGTTCAATTGTTTTAATGTGCACTTACCTGATGCAGACCATGCTGCCACATCCAGGCCCTCTTGAGGCCTGAATAGGAACTACTTACCCTGTGGGACTACTTTCCACCCGGGTGTGGTCGGGGAAGGATACATACCTGATCGGAGGAAGGATACACACTTGGAACTTCTTCCAAAGCTATTTAAACCACACCCGATCAGCAACTCACGCTTCGTGTTGTTCTGCTCCTCGCAGCTGGACGCTCACCGTGTCAGCTCCTGCATCTGGACTTCAGCCATGCCTGTCAGCATCCTGGGTCACCTGCAAAGGGAGACAAGAGACCTACCAGCTAATCTGCACCACGGAGACATCACCGACAATCCTGAAAGGGAAGACATCATTTTTAAAAGCATTTCGTTACGATCGCTGCAGCGCTGCATTTCACTCACTTTTCCTGGGTTCCTCCATCTTCAGCAGCGATCATCCGGATACACAGCCACTTCCCAGAGCCTAGAGAAAAAGACAAGAATAAGAGGTGAGAGAAGGAAGGGAATAGGAGAAGCTCAGTTTCCTTCTAGGACTTACCTGTTGGGTCATTCCCATTTCATTTCGGGTCTTGCTGCTTCCAAGCAGGACCCCGGCCCCTATGGGGAAAAAAGTCAAAGACATTAGATGAGCGAATGCAAAAACATTACCTGAGCGCTCATCTAGGACTTACCAGATCTTTACTGGAACTGCACATTTCACTTCGGGTCGGCGCCAAATCTCCGGCATTCTGAACCCCGGCCCCTATGGGGAAAAGACATCAACGTCAGCGCTTTGTTGCAAGAAGTCTCCAAAGGAATCTTCATTCATCACCTGAAAAAAGACAATGAACATTATTATTTAAAGCTTGAACTTTTGAACTTGCAACAAAACTTTTACAGCGCCTTACCAGTATAATCAAGCTTACCTGAACTCCCATCCAACCTCAATCCAGTGAAGTAACTGGGTTCAACGCGCTCTGCGTCAGAAGCAGGACAGAGAGCTCGTCCTTTCAGACCCTAAGGTGAGACTTCACGGGGAATCGTGGAAGGGTATCATGGAGGGTTGGAAGAGAGTGGGAGGCTTGAGCATAACTCAGTCAGTAGGTAATACTCCCTTTTCACGCACAGGGGAATATTCCTGCGAGCCGGAGGAGCCAGAGTAGAGGGCCCTTCCTATCCATCTTCAGAGTCCTTCGCTTCACCATTGAAGAAGCATCAGCACTCGAAGCCAGACCTGCGCCTCCGTGGGAATCAGGTGAGTGTTACAGAACACAAAGCCTACCCACAATTACCCACCTGGGCGCTATGGAGACTTCCGAGACTGACCAGCTGGCCCAGCTTTTGGGGGAATTACGGGCAGAGGTGCACTCAGCCCGCCAGGAGACTAACGCTCTCAAAAGAGAACTGATTTTATCGAAGGAAAGAACTTATGACCTAGCCAAAATATTATTACAGGCCCAGGCAGGGCACACTCCTTTACCTAATTCCGGAGACATTTCCACATCAATGGATTTGAGTAACCCGGTACAAATTAATCTACCTGGACACATGCCTTTGGCCCCGCCTGAACGTTTTGCGGGGGATCCCAAGAAATATGCCGTCTTTATGAACCAATGTCGTTTACACTTTCTATGCAGACCCGGAGCCTTCCCTAACGACCAGACCAAGGTAGCCTTTATACTGTCTTACCTCAGTGGCAGTGCTGCCGATTGGTCTATTCCATTGGTAAATCAGGATGATCCCGTTCTTCAGGATTTTCAGGGCTTCCAGGCCAGCATGGAAAGATTGTTCGCTCGACACTCTCAAGGACAGGCCCTTGATAACGAACTGCTATCCTTACGACAAGGTAATCAGGATCTTCTGTCCTACATAGCCACCTTTAACAGACTGGTTGTGGAAACTGGATGGCCAGAAAGCAAAAGGATCACATTGTTTCATCGAGGCCTGCACGGAGAGCTTAAGGATGTTCTAGCTCAGATAGTAAACCCACCCCAGGTCTGTGCAGACTACATTGACTTGGTGGTTCAACTTGATCACAGACTTCAAAATAGAAAAGCAGATCGGTTCAAGTATGAAAACCAAGCACCGATCAAAACCCACGCTACCTCCAAGAGTACCGACGTATCTGAACCTATGCAAATCGGTGGTGTTAAAGGACCATTAACGCAGAAAGAACGAGAGAGAAGGCGTCAAATGCAACTTTGTCTGTATTGCGGGACTTCCGGTCACTTTCTTCGAAATTGTCCAGTTAAACCACTTAAGAAGGTGGTTGCAGCTACTGATAACGAATTAGTGACACCTGATTCGGGAAACGACCTAGCCCGGCAAGCGTAGGGGTCCACTTGCCGAGCTTGAAAACTAACTCTTTGACCTCGCATTTCGTCATGCCAATGGTGCTCGTGGACCCAAAACAGCCTCAGCAGTTGCATGCTATAAAAGCATACATCGACAGTGGAGCTATTGGAAATTACATAGACCGTGAATTGGCTTCCAGGATTAAGCTTCCTCTCCGCCCGAAAGTAACCCAAGATGTCATTACTACAGTAGATGGAACCGAAATAGCCTCAGGGCCTGTAACGCATTCCACTGTTGAAGTGACACTGGTGGGTCAAGATGGACATCGGGAAGCAATCGTGTTTGATGTGATCAAGGCCCCACAATTTCAAGTAATTCTTGGAATTCCTTGGTTAGAAACACATAATCCCAGAATTGACTGGCGAGCAAAGAAGATAAGTTTTCCTGATTGTGAACCAACTTGTTATCCAAGAAATCCAGCTATAGGTCTAGCCACAGCAACTTCCACCCCTGTACAGCTACCGTCAGAATACCAAGAATTCCAAGATGTTTTTCAGAAAGAACAGGCTAACACGTTACCTCCCCATCGGTCTTATGATTGCCAGATCGATCTGGTACCCAATGCTCAACTACCTTGTAGTAGGATTTATGCTCTTACGGAACCTGAGAACCTGCATTTGCGTCAGTATTTAGATCAGTACCTACGCCAATGGTTTTATTCGCCCGTCCAAGTCTCCTGTCTCTTCAGCTCTGTTCTTCGTGCCAAAAAAAGAAGGCGACCTTAGAACGTGTATAGACTATCGCGCCCTAAATCAAATAACGATTAAGAATCGTTATCCTCTGCCCTTGATCCCTGAGCTTATCGACCAGGTGAAAGACGCTTGTGTGTACACCAAGTTAGATATCTGAGGAGCTTATCACCTGGTGCGCATAAAAGAAGGCGACGAATGGAAGACTGCATTCCGCACCAAATTTGGGCTCTTCGAATATCAGGTGATGCCCTTCGGTTTGTGCAATGCACCTGCCGCCTTTCAGTACTTTATGAATGATGTTCTTCGGGAACTTATCGATGTCTGCGTCATTGTTTACATTGACGACATCCTGGTGTACTCTTCTTCAGAATCTGATCACAGAAAACATGTTAGGGCAGTTCTTGAGAAACTGTGACAGCACAGACTATTTGCAAAACTCAAAAAATGCGTTTTTCATACCACAGAAGTTGAGTTTCTCTGATTCATCCCGACACCTCAAGGAGTCCGAATGGACTCGCGAAAGGTGGACGCCATCCTCAAATGGCCATCTCCAAGCTCGGTGAAGGGAGTTCAGAGCATGCTCGGCTTTGCCAATTTCTATCGAAGATTCATCCCGGAATTTTCCCGAACAGTCCAACCCATCACCGCTCTCCTAAAGAAAAACAAACGCTTCGAATGGACTCTTGAGGCCGAACAAGCCTTCCAGGACCTGAAAACCAAATTCACCTCTGCACCTGTATTGAAGCACCCGCACCCAGATCTCCCGTACATAGTGGAAACCGATGCTTCCAGTTTGGCTATGGGAGCTGTCCTGTCGCAAAGAGACCCAAAAACTAACCAACTACACCCAGTGGCCTTTTGGTCCAGAAAATTTTCTCCTCCTGAAATCAACTACGCAATTACCGATAAAGAGTTACTGGCCATCAAATCTGCTTTCAAGGCTTGGCATCACTACCTTCTCGGGGCAAGACACACCAGCACCGTAATTACGGACCACAGAAACTTACAGTATTTAAAGACGGCCAAAGGTCAATCTTCACGACAACTCCGATGGGCTCTATTCTTTGCGGAATTTGATTTTGTAATTACCTATCGCCCTGGCTGCAAGAATGGAAAAGCAGACACCTTATCCCGGATTGGCATGGAAGAACCTAATTCGAGCTTAGAACCTGTGCCCATCATACCTGAGCAAATAATCTTAGGCTTAACTTCATTTCAATCTATTGAGGATATCCAAACGCAAGTAAAACAACTTCTAGACTCTTCAACCTTACTGGAATGGAGCCAAAAGGGTCCTCATTACACCGTTAAGGATGACTTACCCTACTTCCAGGAGCGGTTGTTTCTGCCAAGTAAAGAATTGCAAGAACTTGTTATTGCCCATCATCATGAATCTTTAATGGAAGGACACCCAGGTATCGCTAAAACGGAGGAACAAATCAAACGGCACTTCTGGTGGCCTTCTTGGAGAAAAGACATAAAGTCTTTTGTACTGTCTTGTGGAATTTGCGCCCAAAACAAGGCTCAAAAGAAAAGGCCAGCCGGCCTACTTCAACCCTTGGATATTCCACCGGCACCATGGCACACCCTGTCAATGGACTTTATAACAGATCTGCCTCCTTGTGCTGGTTACAACACAATCCTTGTAATTGTGGACCTATTCTCCAAAATGGCCCACTTTATCCCTTTAAAGGGTTTGCCTTCAGCTTCCACCTTGGCCAAGGAATTCCTGGAGAATATAGTTTGCATACATGGTTTCCCTTCCATTTTAGTCTCGGATCGTGGAAGTCAATTTATCTCACATTTTTGGAAGAAGTGTTGCCAACTAGCACAAATAGATGTGCGGTTATCTACCAGCCACCACCCCCAGACCGACAGACAAACCGAGAGAACCAATCAGACTCTCGAGCAATATCTTCGGTGCATGTTACACCAATCCGAGTTAAATTGGAAAGACATCCTTTGGATCGCAGAATATGCATACAACAATTCAGTGCATTCTGGAACCGGACAAACCCCCTTCTATACTTTGTATGGTCACCATCCTTAGACCTCTGATCTAGATCCACCTCTGACCCTGGAGATGCCTGCAGTAAATCATCTGCATTCCACAATAACCTGAGCCTTCAAAGAAGCTGCAACTCAATTACAGCAAGCCAAGAAAAAGTATAAAGAAAATGCTGATTTGCACCGAAGTAAAACGCCTCCTTACCAAGTAGGAGACCAGGTATGGTTAGCAACTAAACATTTACCCCTCAAGGGCCCGCGAACCTTCAATCCCAGATTCATAGGACTTTATCCCATCAAAGCTATAATCAACCCAGTGGCCTTTAAACTGGATCTACCGTCCAACATGCGTATTCATACAGTTTTTCATGCATCACTTTTGAAGCCAGTACAACCAGGAACCCGATTGTCCAAGCCTCCAGATCCAGTTCAAATTGAAGGGGAATTAGAATTCGAAGTTAAAGACATTTTAGACTCCAAGGTGGTAAAGTTGAAACTCTTCTATCTTGTTGACTGGAAGGGATATGGACCTCAGGAGAGATCATGGGTGCCTAGTAACCATGTCCACGCACCTCGATTAGTACAAAGGTTTCACTGGAGATTTCCGAACAAGCCCAAACCCCCGGAGGGAAGAACCTTGGGAGGGGCCTTGAGGGGGGTACTGTCATGATGCCTACCTCCAAGGAGTCAGGTCCGACCCAGCAACCCCAGAGGCAGGCATCATTTCCCCCAGGGGAGTGCCAGCGGGCCCAAGCTGGGGCCCTTTGGACGCAGTCCTGGCGCCTTAGGCGCCAGGCTCATGTTGGTCCTCTGTCCTGGCGCCTTAGGCGCCAGGCTCTTAAAGCTAGACATGTGTTCAAGTGTTTTAATGTGCACTTACCTGATGCAGACCATGCTGCCACATCCAGGCCCTCTTGAGGCCTGAATAGGAACTACTTACCCTGTGGGACTACTTTCCACCCGGGTGTGGTCGGGGAAGGATACATACCTGATCGGAGGAAGGATACACACTTGGAACTTCTTCCAAAGCTATTTAAACCACACCCGATCAGCAACTCACGCTTCGTGTTGTTCTGCTCTTCGCAGCTGGACGCTCACCGTGTCAGCTCCTGCAGCTGGACTTCAGCCACGCCTGTCAGCATCCTGGGTCACCTGCAAAGGGAGACAAGAGACCTACCAGCTAATCTGCACCACAGAGACATCACCGACGATCCTGAAAGGGAAGACATCATTTTTAAAAGCATTTGGTTATGATCGCTGCAGCGCTGCATTTCACTCACTTTTCCTGGGTTCCTCCATCTTCAGCAGCGATCATCCGGATACACAGCCACTTCCCAGAGCCTAGAGAAAAAGACAAGAATAAGAGGTGAGAGAAGGAAAGGAATAGGAAAAGCTCAGTTTCCTTCTAAGACTTACCTGTTGGGTCATTCCCATTTCATTTCGGGTCTTGCTGCTTCCAAGCAGGACCCCGGCCCCTATGGGGAAAAAAGTCAAAGACATTAGATGAGCGAATGCAAAAACATTACCTGAGCGCTCATATAGGACTTACCAGATCTTTACTGGAACTGCACGTTTCACTTCGGGTCAGCGCCAAATCTCCGGCATTCCGAACCCCGGCCCCTATGGGGAAAAGACATCAACGTCAGCGCTTTGTTGCAAGAAATCTCCAAAGGAATCTTCATTCATCACCTGAAAAAAGACAATGAACATTATTATTTAAAGCTTGAACTTTTGAACTTGCAACAAAACTTTTACAGCGCCTTACCAGTATAATCAAGCTTACCTGAACTCCCATCCAACCTCAATCCATTGAAGTAACTGGGTTCAACGCGCCCCTGCGTCAGAAGCAGGATGGAGAGCTCGTCCTTTCAGACCCTAAGGTGAGACTTCACGGGGAATCGTGGAAGGGTATCATGGAGGGTTGGAAGAGAGTGGGAGGCTTGAGCATAACTCAGTCAGTAGGTAATACTCCCTTTTCACGCACAGGGGAATATTCCTGCGAGCCGGAGAAGCCAGAGTAGAGGGCCCTTCCTATCCATCTTCAGAGTCCTGCGCTTCACCATTGAAGAAGCATCAGCACTCGAAGCCAGACCTGCGCCTCTGTGGGAATCAGGTGAGCGTTACACTTATCAACATATATGTAGTCAATTAGGGCAACTTGGATGGCTCTGTGCCAGGTATTCATGGGCGGGCAATCTCCTGATATAGCCCCATTTAATCTATATAATTGATGCTGTTCCATAAGGATATTCCATCGATTGGTTATATTTTCTAACATGGGGTAGTGCTTGCGATGCATCTAATGTTTAAATCACCTACCAAAATCACATGACTTATGAACAATCTAAGGAAATCTGATTTAGAAGATTTTCTAAATCTTCTAAAAATATATCATCTTGGATGCCCAGATGATTCCAGTAGAGATTAAGTAATGCAATTGTGTGACAGGGTGTTGTGATTTTTACTAGCTGGGTATAGATGTTTGTAGAAGCCCAAGGACAAACAGATAAATGTGCTGTGGTTTTAACTGCAACCAGAAGGCCTGCCATGGGACGGCCTCTGGCTGGAAGCTTGGCAGGAACTAAGACAATTTGGTGACCGTCCCAAATAGATGGATTGGATATCCAAACTTCTTGCAAAGCTATGATGTTGAAGTGCAGAGTAAGGCTATTCTTAGTTTGTGTGAGATGTGTGATCCCTCTTGTGTTCCAAGATGCCAATTTAAGTTGGGTGATATCACACTTGTCTGCTAGCTAGTTTTTACTCATGTAGGATCTTTCACACTTTTCTGAGATATATCGAGTTGGCTGAAATATTTTTTCATCACATGTAATGGCAAGAAATGTTTTTCCTGCTTTATAGGGAGATATTTTTTTAAATATCGTAGAGTACAACACAGAGAAACACTTGTGTATGAGTGCAATACAAATAAACTATCATATCAAAATTCACAAGCTGGATATTGTGTAGGTTCCTGTTTGATCAGCAAACAACCCATTTCAAATAACTTCGACCGCGCCTGCCAATATATGTTCATGATTACACCTGATGTCATCCATAGTTTTACAATTGAAAAGTCCTGCTCATTAACAAATTCAATTTGTTCAATATCATTGGAACATAAGTCTTCTAATAAAGGTATTTCTGCAAAAATGTTTAAAACACTTGTGCGGTTTAAGTCATACGCCAGAAAAGGATGATTTCTACACTGCAGCATTAAGTAATGTAGATTGGTGTTATAAGTCGGTCTAGACTGCTGTGTACCTCTGTCGTTAGTTGGTGAGAGACGTTTAGTCAATGGCTTTGAGTTCATGTATTCAGATTGTTTATCTGTATGGTTGTTACATATGGGTGTTTGCCATTCTCTGTTGATTTCAGAATGCACAAAGTAGTGTTGTATGGATTGCGCAATCTTGGTGCGCCTCTGCTCTAAGGTCATGAAAGTGTCATTGGCTAAGTCAAAGATAGAGCCAACACCTTGAGTTCTATTATACTGAGATTTAGGTGCATCAAATGTTAGAATGTTCTGGCTTGCAAGCTTACATATGTCAGGTGGAACTGCAATTTGTTCGCTAAATTGTTGCTGCACACTTATCTCTAATAGAGCATCCGGAATTTACAAGAGGGCTGCACATTACCCTGCCTCGAAAATTAAACAGTATTTTATAGACCCTTCTGTGCTTTTTATGCCTGCTGCTAACACACATGCATTTCCAACCTTTCAAGAGAGAAGGACATTACTTTTTCAAGGTTTAGAGAACATGGATCAGGGATATAATAAACACTGCATGCTGTGATATATTTACCCCATGTGTTATTTCAATAATACCTCAAACGGAGTCTGCTGCAGAGTCTTTTTGTCTGCAATAGAGAAGGTCTTACTGCTCTTTGCTGTAGTTGACTTCGCTTTTTTTGGGCTGTCCAGTCCACTTTCTATTGCTACCAACTCCCAGTTTAAAACCCCCAGAACACTGCGGAGCGGCTGGGGGGTCTGCTGCAGAGTCTTTTTGTCTGCAATAGAGAAGGTCTTACTGCTCTTTGCTGCTGCTGACTTCAACTTTTTTTGGGCTGACCAGTCCACTTTCTATTGCTACCAACTCCCAGCTTAAAACCCCCAGAACACTGCAGAGTGGCCGCGGAGTCTGCTGCAGAGTCTTTTTGTCTTTGGGCTCTGCGGGCTCTGTGGCACCAACCGCGGTGCACTGGTGCGGGCGACTAACATCTTGTGATCCCAGTGGACCGTACCCAATCCAGACATCGAGCTCTAACATCCAGCAACCAGCATTCTGTTTCCAGCCCCCCCCACAAAGAAGGACTAGCGATCCTCACCTAGACCCTGCACCCAGCATGCCAGAACCCCCTTCACAGAGGAAAAGGCATCGCGTGAGCCACTCCACTGCCACCAGCGGCAGGACTTCCATGCTGCTGCGACGCGACCTCCAGCACGGCCAACTTCTAACCAGCGGCCCCGCACCGCTGTACTCACAGTTCATGGAGACTGTTCACCGGCACGCCCTCAGTGCCATTAGCTTTGCACCACCCAACCAGCGCATGTGGGTTGAAACGCTCCAGCGGCATAACCCACGTTAACCACGTTAACCATCGCCAACGAATCTGCCTGTCGGCAACTCTAACATACTAGCAGTGGCGGTGGCCGCGCCCAACAACCAGCAATGTCCCCCCAATTCTGACACCCCATATCACTCTTGCCGTCACGTAAAACCTACTTTTTGGGGCCTCCCTGCCGGCGCAAGTCTCCAGGATCAGCAGCACCCGCGGAGGTGGAGCCTCCCACACCCGCCGCACTACTGCCAGCTCTGGGCTGCTCTCCTGTGCGATTTCTGCTATGGCGGCGGCCTCCTCACCGACGAGAGTCTGCAGCACCCGCAGAGGCAGAGCCTCCCACACCCGATGCACCACTGCCAGTTCTGGGCTGCCTTCCTGTGTGATCCCTGCTCTGGCAGCACCCACTAAGAAGTGTTAGCGTGGAAGCACCAACCAAACCACCGTCACGGAACCCACCCTGCACAGGTAAACATAGAAGCTGAGCAACACGGCAACACTCCCTCCCAATCAACTAATAACCTTCCACGCCACACCGGGGTTGCTCCCTCGTAACCAGAGTGTCTACACAGCCAACGTGGATAAACAGGAAGCCATTAACTTAACAAGCTGTGCAGAGCCCTAGTGCTCCCCCATCAAGTGCTCTGATCAGGAGACTGAACTGTCTTGACTCCTGATCAACAGATACATCAGACTAAGATACCGAAAGGCCCGGTCCCTGGAAACCTCTACCCCCCAACTTCTGTAAACCCGCCAAGTCACCCATATTACTGGTGGGAAAACGAAAGGACCCGACCCTTAGATCCCCTCAGGTGCTGCAACTTCAATGGCCATAAGTACACACCTCTGACCAAGACGCCCAACGACCCTGACCCTTGAACAACTTACTCCTAAGAGTGGGTCACCAAAGGGCCCTGAGACTTGGATCATCTACCCCGCAAGCCTTTTAACACTAATAAGTGTACCATACACTCAAGCGCTGCACCTTCAACTGCCACAAGATCATACCTCGGATCGGGACACCCAACGATCCTGACCCTTGAACAATCTACTCCTAAGAGTGGGTCACCAGAAGGGCCCTGAGACTCAGACCATATGCCCCGCAAGTCCTTTAACACTAATCAGTGTACCATACCATTGGTGGGAAACCGAAAGGGCTCGACCCTTGGATCCCACCCTCAACATCCTGAAACCCTGCAAACTACCACGAAACAGATAAAACTTGCAAATCCAAAGACCAACGAGGAGCTTGAGAAGACAACTGACCAGGGGACTGAAAGGGCTCGACCCTTGGACCCAAGCCAATGCAACAGGAAAATAACAAACATCTGAGAACATAAGCCCCTCAGCACTCCTCGTCATACCCCTAATAGAAACACTGTCATACTCCTGCTCAGGAGACCGAAAGGGCAAGACCCTTGGATCCTGCACATCATAGAAACAGAAATGTAATCTTTCCCACTGTTAGGAGACCAAAAAGCTTTGTCCCTTGACCCTAACACAGACGCCACAACAACCAAAGAAGAAATGTCTACAATAGGACCCACGAAACAACAAAACACTGTGCGCCCTAAAACAAGACTTAGAGCAAAACTTAACACCACTGCTACTTCCGCCTTAGACTCCTCGCAACTAACTATGGAACAATCACTCCTAAGAGTCCCTTCCACCAAAGGGAATCCAAAACACCCACAACAGCACTCTGAGCTAGACCACGAATACGGCATCACAAAAGATGACCCCCTTACCATCAATACTTCACTCACACAACCTCTTCAACCAAAGCCCGATTGGTCAACAGCAGACGGCATCCTGCATTCCAATGATGAAGAAACCCTACCCAACCAGCTTAACATACAAGCGCAAATACACAGTTCCGGCAAGTTGATTGAACACCATGACTCACAAATTCCCAAAACCCACAAGCTCACCGAACCAGTAACCCACCAACTAAAAAAGACCACTACGCAGCCCTTTGATGCTGCACAACCACCAAAAGACAAACAACAAAGCAGAACGGAACCAGAAGTAATACCACCACTTACACTTCGCAACCAAGAACCCCCTCAGACACAAAACAACGTCAAGCCCCTGGAAAACAGAAAACCGGAATCTGACAACAACGGCTCCCCAAATAACAATATCACACAACCGGATGCCTACAGCAAGGCACCAATCACACATGCGCAAACGCCAATAGCAGGAAGAGCTTCAATAGCCCCCAATTCTACCCCTGCCACACAAGATGTAGCAACCTCTACAACAATGGATCCCAACAGCCATGAATCCAAGTTGCCTCCCGCCACACAAGAAAAAGCAAACGCTACAATAAAGGATCGCAACAATTATGAAGCCGTCACTCCCAAACCTCAACTAAACAATCTTAGACCTAACACTACAAGAAAGGACATTAACATCCGTGTACCCAAGTCTCCCCAAGTCACACAAGAAGAAGTAAACACCACAACAAAGGATCCCAACAATCACGAAGCCATCAGAGACACCCCCAAACCTTAAATAAACGACCCTAGACCTAACACTAACCTCCAAAAGTCATAAAGTATTACAACTCAACAAACAAAGAAAGAAAAAGCAAGACTAGCCAAAATTGCATGGCTACAAACAAAAAATTCAATTAAACTTTCACAACCTCTAGAAAACATGGTTAACAAAACCATAACTAAGGCAAGAAGACTATCAATGGACATTACCGAAATCGAATCAATCATATCAAGTCTAGACAAATGAAAGGAAATATTTGGTAATTTGACTGGAAACCACCAACTGCACTTAACTTCGACTTCCTGTATCACACACGAAAGCAACCAAAGACACATCAAATAAAACGAAACGGGTACCTCTGGAAAACAAGGCATCCCAACCCGCTTCAACTACGACTCAGATGAATCCCATTACACACCAGATCCCACGTCGAAGAACCAACAGCCTACTCCTTACTCCAGCGTGCCACAAACCAAAAACAGCAGCCCTACATCAACAGACCTAAACCATGAGGAAATCACCAATCCCAGAATCCCCTCTACTACGCTGGATCTACAAAACATTCTCATCACAGTGCTGTCTCAATCGATGATCCCCTTTCTGAAACTACACAAATCCATGAACGATAATATCAGAGACCAAGCAACCCTCTTAGCTCTTATACACTCCAAACAGACTTAAATGGAGAACTTCATAATGACAATCGAATCCCGTTTGAACCTGGAAACAGAATAATCCAATCGTTGGCAACGAAGACTAACAGAAATAGCAAGAGGCGACTGCCAAGAAAAAGCAAAACTAAATACAGAAGTCCTAGCCTTGCTGAAAGCACACCATCAACAGCAAACAGCGCTTCAAACAAACACAATGATTGAACAAGTTACACCAGCTCCTCCAACCATAACATACCGCAACAATCAAACTGTGGAGCCCTGCCCATTAGAGAACATCTTCAGCAAGGATCAACCGGATATACGGTAAGCCCACAAGCAGCGATTCAAGAACTCATACACCCAAATAAGAACAATACAGAGCCATACCAGATCTTCTCAAAAGAGAAACTACAATACGTCACGAAACCAGTACAACCAGAAAACAATAAAAAATGACAAACAGGCTCAAGAGCGTTCCTGAGAACAGTGAAAACAACTGATCAATCTCATTCATCAATAAAATGTAACACACAAAACGCCCTCACACCAGATAACAACCGATCCAAAACTCAGCTGCAACCCATAGCCCCACATACAACATCAGACAAAACAACTACCCAAATCACCTACGATGAAGAGCTGCTTAACCTATCAACCCACGGAGATTGTATAACTGACGACACACCACCCCTCATACAGCCTACAGTGCACTCAAGCTTTATAATAATAGACAAATACGTCTCTGATTGCGTACTACAAACAGCAGACATTTATGAAGAAATCTCAGATGACTCCTTACAAGAAATTTCAGTCGCGTCCTTTAAAAGTGATACAATGGACGCAGCAACAGCAGAAACATACAAACAAATCTCAGACGACTCAATCAGATCAGGATCATCAGAGCAAATCAATTGCACACTCCCATCATTTGTCAATTCGTTACAACATGAACAAATCTACGAAATCCACATCGAAAATGATACCAAGAGACCTGAGCCACTAATCCTTAACAGAACTAACATTTTACGCCGCTTTAGAGCAATACCGCAGCTACACAAAATAACAACAAGAAACATCGACCTAATAATATTCAAAGATGACCTGCATCTAGACAAGATCATTATTGAACTAAGCTACCTGAATGATCAAGAATTGATCCTATCAAGACACTCCCAGTTCCGAAAGCTCGGCTTCAGATGCTGGGCCTCAACATCAACAAGAACGACCAATACACAAAAATACAGAACAAGGAAAGACAAAGTTGATCACTCGCAATATCAACTAAAGACACAGCCGAGTATTAATACCAACGACCGCTCACGAGCAGATGGAAAACAGAGCCAGGAACTAGTAGAAGAATGGACCAGAACAGAACGAACAATCAAAAGAATCTACAACTTGGAAATATTCCAATGCGAAACTGCATCCTCAAGAACTACAATGAGCTTCCAATCATAGCAACCAAATAAACTGGAACCCACGTGGTCGCTCTGCTCTTGGAACAGCAGAGGAGATCTGCACCTCTTTACCAACCCTTCACAGGATCTAGAAAAGTACCAAATAATATGCCTCCAAGAGACATGGATCAACAAAACGCCGGTGTGCGATGACTTTCTCACCTTCCTCAACCCTGCAATAGTCAAAAAACAAGGAAGACCAGCATCAGGCCTCCTCACCCTAATCAATATAAACCCTTCAAGCGACGGTACTGACCAGTGAAAACATTAACCCCTGGATTCAACTAACAATAATAAGGAGTATTCAGAACCACCTGAAGCAAACAAAACATGAGACAACAATTGCAATACTAAATTTGTATTGGAACTCTGCAGCAATAACAACTGAAGCATTCATCGATGGAGTTTTTATAACAATCGACAAACTTGCTGGAACTCATCACACACTAGAAATAATAATTTGCGGAGACCTGAACATCAACTTATTCACACAAAATGGAACTCCTCAAACTCAACTACAACTTTCACCAAAAGCAACCAGATGGATGAACGAAATCCTCAGTCGTGATCTTATCCTCTTCAACCATGCAAGGAATAACTCCACAGCTTACACACCAACATGGTCCCGAGGATCCTCAACTGCAATTATTGACTACATATTTCTATCACAAAACTTGTACGAATCGGTTAAGTCAGCCCAAACGATAAACTCTGACAAAAGCGACCACAACCGACTAACTGTGCACTCGTGTCTGCTAACCGAACAAGAAGAAACCCCACCAACATGTCGACAAGAACTCGATGGAACAACATCAAGACTCCGCATTCCTCAATCAGAGATAGCATATCTACCAACAACACTCTTCGCTTCCAACCTGGGAGATGCTGAAAAACTGAATTACAAATGGATTCTACTACCCTTCCGACAAACAGTTAAAAACCAACCACAAAAAAACATCTGCACACATATAACTAGGAAATAGCTGACAAGAAAAAATGTCTGGCAAAATTGATACGGCAATTAAAGAAAACACAATCGATAGAAAATATTATACATATTGAAAGATTGAAACAAACATACAACTGGAAAAAATCTCAACAAAAAATCCTCCAGCAGGCTGACTCAGAAAACATAATGAAAACATACAAATCACACAACACGAGAGAGCTCTGGAATCTCCTCAATGATAACTTGCAAAAACAGCACAATTTGACAGCTAGCGTAGCGCAAGAAACATGGAACACACACTTCTCAACCATCTATGCAGCCCGACCATCGCAATCCAAAGATGAAAGTAACAACAACAAACCAAAATGGCTAGTAAAGGTAGACTATGATGAACTGATACACATGATCAACAACCTAAATACATCAAGAGCTCCTGGCCCTGACGGACTATCCAATCCCGCCATTAAGCAAGACCCGCTGGTATTGGCGAACTTCATGTGCCAGATCATAACGATCATAAATACTCTCAATCGAATCCCCAATTCATGGAGATCGGCCACAATTGTCCGCATTTATAAACAAGGACCCTGAGATGAACCACAGAATTTGTGTCCAATTGCCCTACTGGACCCGTCCGGAAAACTTTTTGCAACAATACTACTGAAAAGACTAATTGCCTGGGCAAACAACAATGGCAGGATCTCGGCAAGGCAAACAGGCTTTACTGCCAACGTCGGAACTAATATCAGCCTGATACTACTTCACCTGATCAAATACAAAGCCATCAATACTCACACCACTATATATGCTGTGTTTATTGACCTGAAGATGGCTTTTGATGCTATATCACGCCAGAAGTTGTGGGCAAAACTCAAAACATGGAAGTGCCCATCAAACATTCTGGAGCCAATCATTCTACTATACTCACAAACCTCCATAACAGTGAGACTATCAAAACAAGGCGCCACCACCAGACCAATCGCCACATCAAACAGATTAAAGCAAGGGTGCCCCCTGGCGGCAACCGTATACAATCTGATCACAGAAGATATTGAAGAACATCTGACCAGCAACCAAATCAACCCGCCGAAAATAAATTCAACACCAGTCCCTGTCATAGCATACGCAGACAACATCATTCTGCTTGACAAAACCCCCTCTGGACTACAACTAGCCCTGACAGCGCTGAGTAGTTACATGAACAAAAACGAATTAGCAATCAATACGTCAAAAACCAAGACAATGGGCCTCATTACACGGTAGGCGGTAACCATGGCGCTATTAGCGCCATGGTTGCCGCCGGTATTTTACCGTGTCCGCCTTGGTGGATGGTGGAATTACCGCCCTACTCCAAGGTGAGCGGGGGCGGTAATTCCCCATTCGCCAAGGCACTTCCCCATTCCCATTTTTGCCCCCATAGGGCATAATGGGAATAGGGAAGGCGCTAATTACGGTACCGCAAATTGCGGTACCGTAATTAGCTCCAAGGTCCCTTTGCGGCACCCTACTTTAACGGCTGGTAAAACCAGCCGTTAAGGTCGGGTCTCGCAAAGGGAACTCGTAGTAAGGCGGTAAGGGTTTACCGGTACCGGTGCCGTTACCGGTACTGGTAAACCCTTACTGCCTAACGTGTAATGAGGCCCAATGACTGTAACCAAACTACAAACAAAAAAGGTAAAACAACCAACATTTAACATCAGTGGAACTCAATTAGAAAGCATGACAACCTTCAAATATCTTGGAATACTAATCAATCAATCTAAATCAGAAGAGCAATGGTTGGATACAATAGAACAAACATCACAAACACTGGCACGACAAGGATGTCTACTTCACAGGAAATATGGAAAATTCTCTTTCAGTCCCATCATCGCTTACTACAGATTAAAATACATTCCTATAATAACTTACGGAACAGAAGCGATGATGAACGCTGGCACAGTCAATTGGATGAAATATGAGGCAATCTTTTGGCGCAAAATTCTCAATCTTCCACAGTCGTATCAAATGCCGCGAATATGACACAAATTGGTAACTTAGTCAATCACATCCATTGTAATCTGGAAAAGACTAGATATCTATCGAAAAATCCTTTCCGATGAGAAAACCCCAGCGATCCAAATTCTGAGAACTCAGTCAAAAACATTTAACACCACAATATTACAACAATGGAAACAGTCTATCATGAAGGAAATGGAAAACAAAGAGATATCAGAACAACTCAACCCTGCGCCCGCAATATGCCAAAATCAAACTTATGCAGAACGACTGGATAAAAACCATCCAAATGAAAAATGCCTATAAACAGACACTTCACTGCAACAAAGACAACAGAAAAATCTACAAGCCACCTCCCTATCGCCTGATGTTCCCAAACCCACTCATCAGGACAACATGTTTACGAATCCGTCTGAATATCTTACCCACAAACTCATACTTGGCAACAACAAGGCAGATTGCTATCCCACAAAACCACCGTTGATTCTGCAAAGTTGAAACAATGCCATAAACCATATTCCACCTGGTCATGGAATGTAAGTCACTTTCACCCCAACGTAAGCAATTCGGGACCTCCTTTGCTCTCTCTTCTCAACAAATGAACACAGAAGAAAGATGGGCTGCCCTACTCAGTGGGCAAAACAATAAATACATATACACAATCACTCTCTTTCTCAGCAGTATACTTGAACTCAACAGAGTTCTGAGAAACACTATTTTTTTTTCTTTTATTTGTTTTTTTCCTCACTTTAAAGAATCAGATGAAAAAGTTTACAAATAAACTAAATCATCAAAAAAAAAATAAAAAAAAATAATAATACCCCAAGTCTAGGATGTAACAGAGGGCGCACAGAGGGAGCCGCAAAACTTTCTTTGGCAGAGTGCTGTGGAGAATTTGTCCCTGGTTTGCTGTGGAAGGCTGGAAGCTGCCGTATATCTTCTTCTTGATGTATCCATGACAGTAAATTGTGTTACAACTGCCGCTTGTGAATGAAAGGTAAGTGTTTCAGTGAGTGGAATACGGACAGGCCCTGTTTGCATATCTGGAAGACAGGTTAAAAGCTTGCAGCGGTGGCCGTGGGAGGGAGCAAATAAGTTCACACACCCATTGAAAGCTGTGCGGTCAGGGACATGCGATATCGCTCATCAAGAGGTGAAGAGGTATTTGGTTTGCTTTTGCTAAGCAGTGACTGTGGGCCTTGCCAGCTATTGAGCTGCAGGCGTTTACTGTTGATAAAGAACAGTTACAGGTGATTCACTGTGCCTGCGAGCACCTCGATCTTCCAAGTAGTTTGGCCCTAATGAGCAATGACCGCAGGCTTGATTGGCCTTTGGCCTTTGTACTGCTTGGGTCGACTTGTTTCAAACCTATAAAGTGAAGCAGCCGAGCTTGTGTTTCTTCTTGAAACCTATTGTTCTAAGCGGTCCTGCTTAGTAAGGTTGCCTAACTGGTATTATGTCCCGTTACGGGATGTACGTGCTATGCAGCAAATTGGTGTTTGATCCAAATACCTTCCCAGAAGCCCATTTGTGGGTGGCTTTGACCAATGCTCTAGATATTCCAATAAAACACAGAAGCAAGGCAATTACTGCATGTACTATTACTGCCAATACTTCCACCCCGATTAGCTTACAAACTAAGGGGCCGGTCGCAGTCGGTTCAGAGATTGCGACTTAGCCTAATTCTTACCAAGCTGGTGGAACATTTGTATCAGATTCAGTTATGCTGGCTATGTAACCCAACATCCCGCCTGCAAATTCCCCAGGTGGAATTTGAAAAATGTGCTAAATTCTGTGTCAACGTCTGGGATGGGTGTGGAAAATCGGCAGGAGAGAGAGGAATGGGCCGCGGCGTCACCTCAATATGTCCCTCCATCCCATCTCTCTCATTCTCCCTCTTTGTATGCATCTGACTCTTCAAGGTTGGATGGGCCTTCTGCATTGGCCCACAAAACCATAAACAATGACTCTGAGCACATACTTTTTCCTTCAACAACCTCAAGGACTCCTATGGATTTGAGAACTGCAACAATTATTTGCACTTTGAACTTCACTCTAATGAACTTGTTTAAGTATTTAGAACTTTTGCATGAGGATTACGCCAATTCCAGTGTTAATATGGTGATGATTCTAAATACGTTAACATTTTTGGAAGGTTTTATATTAGGACTGGCTAAATCCACTTCCCTGTCAGAGAGCAGCGATTTGTCACATACTGTTATGAGTGTTGGAAATCATGTTGATAACAGTATGGAGCCAAGCTGGTGTGTGCTCAGAATGTGAGGTTAGCTGATGGTTGAGCTATTGACGATAAGACAAGTGACACTCCCGAGCAAGAGCATGAGATGTTAAATCAGGCAAATCAGAGTAAATTGGAAATGCCAGCGATGTCTTGCAACACCAGCAACCCCCCAAGCCCTGTTTTTGAAACCAGGGACGTGGGCTCAGTGGTTGGTGAGGGGTTTGCAGTTAGGCAGGTTACCCAAACTAAAATCAAAGTCACTATAATAAATAAAGGTAATTCGAACGATAATAATAAATTAATACAGCAGGATGATATGATTAAGAAAACAAAAAACATGAAAAACCATACCAAAGTTAAAAACAAGGATTCAAGAAAATTCTTGCACCAATTATGTGGTTTAATAGGAGATGAAGTTAGCGGGAAGGAAACCAGTGAAATGCATTCTGTTGACTGGAGCACTGTGAGGGTGGGTGATAAACCAGGGCCTACATACAGCTGTTAAGATAAATCCCTCAAAGGAATCGATATCCTGACCAAATATTGGGGACACAAAACGGTGTAAACCATCATCGAGCAAACAGGCTATTACCCACAACCAGAAACTTGCTTATAGCTGTAAAGAGTTTTCAAATTTGTCATCAGATTTGAGCATCTTAAACTTATATTCTGATTACCTTGATGACTTGGGAGAAGTTTTTTTTTTAATGATGTTGGTCGAAACATGCATTGCCCCAGTACGCCTGTGAATGAAATGAGATTTCGTATGTCATGTGATGTGGTAAGTGTTGATTATTGTCAGCCCAGGAATAAATCAATATTGCCTTCCTTGCCAACAGTGCTTGTGGGCCGTTCACAGGGTGATAGGGACAGTAGGCTAAGTGCTAATGAATTCGATTAGCCAAGCATTGCATAAATGTCCTGATATCCCAATGGGCAGGGGGAAATGTGGGGTCGTTCATAACCATGGAAGAGAGGTGCCACATTATTTCAGAATGGTTAACCTCCAGTACCTCTAATCAAGGTGCCCAAGTAACAGATGTTGCAGTCTTGCCCTCATTAAATGCACATATTGATACCGTTGTGACTTTGGAAGAACAACAGAGCACAACGGGTATCCCCCGGCAGCATGGTTTGAAAAAAACATATTCAGTTAGACCAGTCGCCAAAGGGCAAGTTCATCACGAACTGTATGGTAGGTCCCATAAGGACTCCAAGTTAGTAGATACCCACAGTGACTCCCCCAAAAATACACTGTACGTGGAACCGCTTTTCGATGAGTGGTCACCCCTCAATAGGCAGTATGTACTGTTTTTATTTAATGAAACACCACGGCTGAGATTTTTGAGGACCTCCGATATAATGCAGGTTGAATTTGTCAACTCTGATAGGGTTGATTTAATTCAACTTTATTTTTGTTTTTGAATGGTCAGAATGGTGGTCTTGGAAGAAGCCAACTATTTGCATTCATATGGTTTTGATGTCTATGAACAGTTGCCCTTGCTGTCTTCTAAGGAGGGTGCTTCTATGGTTTCACCTTTTAATGCTATTGAGTCTGGGGGAAATGGTGTGTTGACACCTCTAAAAATCAGTGTTTCAAATGAATATGTAGATGGTTGCCGGATCACTTTTAAGGGTCACGGCCAAATGACTAGGAGGCAAACTGATGAGTGGAAGAATATCATGTGATCCTGGCATACCCTGTGGGTTTCGGGGACAAATGAAAAAGTGGGATTAAATTGATATGTTGGAATACCATGGGGTCATGCTCATTATATGTTTTCATCTTTTGACAATTTTTGTGTTGATGCTTATGACATTGGGCCTCATTACACGGATGGCGGTAGGGATTTACCGGTACCGGTAAAATACCGGTACCGGTAAATCCCTACTGCCTTACTATGAGGTCCCTTTGCGGGATGGGGGATTTAACACCTGCTTTTTGCAGGCATTAAAATCCAACCCGCTAACGGACCTCAGAGCTAATTACGGCACCGCAAAATTGCGGTGCCGTAATTAGCGCCTTCCCCATTCCCATAGAGCCCTATGGGGCAGAAATGGGAATGGGGAAGGGCAATGGCAGAAGGGGCATTTACCGCCCCTCCAACCTTGGAATGGGGCGGTAAATCCCCTTTCCGCCAAGGCGGTGCCGGTATTTTACCGACATGAGCCATGGCGCTAATAGCGCCATGGCTCACCGCCTACCGGGTAATGAGGCCCATTGTGTGCTTACAAGAGACGTGGCTGGAAGTGGTACCTGTAATTTATGGTTTTACTGCATGTGCTGTGAAAGCTCAGCGAGGTCATAAAGGTCAGCCCTATGGGGGTCTATTATGTGCAGTTCGAAATAATTTGGGACACCATGTCACTAAAGTTGACCTGAATAATCCTGATGTCCTAGTTGTTAAATTAGAGGTTACTTTGGCCTTATTTGAATCCAGATCCACCCTTATTCTGATTAATGTCTATCTCAATCTCAAGAATTGTTCGATTTCGAATTTCTTGACTCATTTATAAGACATATTTGCTTATTGGGTTCAAGAGTGTAACTTTTTCTTTCTACTAATGGGTGATTTCAGTAATGAATGCCTGGAGGAGTCAAGGTATGGTCTAGCACCACGTTCTACCAAGACGTCTTCTTCATGTGACTGTGGCGGGGTAGGCGTGTTCTGACAGAGCTCGATCTTTGGGTTATGCACTCCCTAAATGGTGGTGCTAGGGGAATTCTCATTTCTGTGCTATTTCCCTACAACCTTATAGACCCCCAGCTCTTTTGCTATACTTTGGGACTTTTAATTTTAACCCTGGAGAGGGTGAGCCCCTTTTGTCACTCTCTCATATGTTTTGATCTGATTTGGATTATCTGTGTCCTTTGTTTTTGGAGTCTGACTAACTCCATAGGCATCAACGTTTTGTATGGTGACACATAGCACCTTCGGTGCAGTACCACATAGAAATCCTTTACATTTATCATACGGTTTAAATACCTTTTATTGGGTGAATGACAGTTCCCAAGAATAGTAAAGTTAAATTGACTTTACTTACCTTTTCTCTCGGTAGGTCCAGCTCACCCCATTTTATGTGGAGTGCTGGGTGGTTACCTAGTAGCTCCTTTTCCTACTTACTCATGGAACATTTTTTATGTTAGCCTCACTTGTTTAAATGGCTGGTGGTAGTAGTTTAATTTTCCTACCGGTGTGTTCTACCGCAGACTGAATCCTCAGCTGCAGTATAGCACCCATGGGTGACTATTGTGTTAAAATAGGCCCAGTATTCTTTATTTCACCATTCATTGTTTGTGAGATCTTTCTTGGGTTTTCTCTGTGTGCCAAACCAGGTTTAAGCCCTTTGTTCATTTTGTCTTTGGCAGGCTTCAGTACTGAAACACAACTGTGGCTCCAGTGTGTCTGGAAGGGCAGGAAGTGAAAGAGGTTCCTGAAACTCCCATGTCCTTTGTCTCCATGGTTACCTGAATGTACCCCGTCCTGATTTGTTGGCTGGCTGTCTTTGCAGGACTGTCACCCAGCTGTGTGAGTGATGGCTAGGTTGTGCATGAATGGGAGAAACCTGCTTAAAAGACGAGGGTTCTTGGACTGAATACAGAGTCGACCACTGGGAAGAACAACCCGATAAAAAAACTGTGAACAAAGCATGCTGCATCCCCCTGGACAGTTGAACTGCCTGGTGAAGCCCTGCTGCTGTGCAGAAATTCCCTTTTCTGATCAACAAGAGAAGCTCTCGAGAGGATAACCTCTTCTCTTGGGTTTGTGGGACCAACTAGCCCGAGACAAACTTTGCTGGAAGACCTTCACCAACTGGCTGTACTTCTTTGCTGCTACTGCAACTGAGTGCCAGGGTTATAGAAATCTGTAGTTGAGTGCAACGTCTGTAAACCAGCCAAAAGATCCAGGAGTCTCCCGAGAAACCCCCCGAAGCAGGACATCCCAAGCTTGAGTCACCTCAACAGAGTGGTGGATTCAAGGAGTGAAGGAAGCCCAACCGGTGTCCAAGATACATGTGGTGCTGTTTAATGCGTGCTGAAACCACAAAGTGCTGCTGACCTGAAGAATGCCCATAGCTGCCACAACCTTTGAATTGATGTGCAGGAGTCCTCCAGATGTCCTCCCTCTTGTTGCCACGACTGAGGCCCAGGAACACAGGATCTGCATCATTGCAATCAGGTAGAAGCCAATTGGATCCTCTTCTTTGAATTAAAGGTACTGTTCGGACCTTGGGGTACTTACCTCATCATCTGTAGCTTGCTCTTCTCAGTTGAGACTTGCAGTAGCTGTGTTTTCTAGAGTTGGATGTAGCTCTAACTTTCACAGTTGCAACAGCTTGTGACCCTACATTGATTTTTCTTCCACACTTCCTCTGACTTTGTGCAAGACTTTGACTATTTAAGAAGTGCCTTAGCTCCATAGACGTTGCTCCAATTGACTTTGGCTGTCATGGCTCTCTGCAGACTTGTCTATTCCATTTGACTTTGTTAGTTACTGTCCCTTATAGGGGATACATTGTTTTTTTTTTAACTAATATGGCTGGGAAAGATTTTTAACTAGACTTCATTGGAAGATTTAAAGTGCTCATGTTCTCTGAGAACCTGTTTAACCATTTACCTTCCTTTAAACTTTCCTTTTTACCAACCTCAGAATTTGCAAATTGCAAAAGTGATATATCAATGCCATTACTGCCCTAGTTAGTGAAGTCACCCCATGGTGTAGGAAGTGTGTATGATTCATCTTTAAAGAGTATCTACTTGCTTTGCTTTGGATCTGAGAAAGTATTTGAAGTGTATTCTTATTGTTGCACATTGTCCTTTTTAGGGAATGCTTATTTAAAACTGAGTGTTATATAATTATTTTACTAGAAACTCTTGAGTGTAAGTGTTATTTGAATACTTGTATTGGTGAATTGCGATGCTACAGCTCTACAGCTCACATGTACCCCCTCATGAGATAAGTCTGGCTGCTCAGTCACACTGTCAACTTGTGTAGTACAGATCTATTACCTAATACCAAGAAGACAAGGGTTGTGAAGTCTCCCACAGGGTTACTACATACATTCTTTCCTAACACTGGTTGCAGGCGGTGGGATAGATGTAAAGTGGTTAGATTGACTATTTTCTGTATTTTTGCCCAACTAAACCAGCCACAAGGCTAAACTCCATCAAAAAGTGAAGCAATTGTAACACGCCAAGTATGGATCAATTCAAAGAGGAAGCCCTGATTGTTCTGACAGTAGATCAACTGAAAGATATGTGCAAAACCAAGGGTCTGAAAATGTGAATTGATTACACGGTTGATGAATCACCGAAGTTTGGGTAGTAGGAATGTAACATATACTAACCCAAGTAATGTGGAAAGTAATGATGAGGATGACAGGTTACAGTCAAGCTCCAATCTGCAAGATGAGTCAGAGGAGGTAGAAGAGTATCAGGAAGAGAGACCCTCTCTGCCACAACCTGCCCTTATGCCTCAGCCTATTTCCATTGGGACCGCACAAGGTCTAAAGTTAAGCCCAGAATATGTTACTCTTGAAAGACTGAGATTAGAGTTGGAGTTCAAAATGTTGAATGCTCAAGCTGAGGCCAAACATCAAGATACAAACAAAGAGAGAGGGCGATACAACATGAATGGATAGCAGAAGAAAGTCCCTTGATTCTGCTTCCCTTTCAGGGGCCTCTAGGTCTGCTATCCCCAAGAGGCCTCGCCTGCTCAAAGAAGCAGTGAGTATGTATGAACCTAAACCTGATGTGTTGGATTAGCTGGGTACGTTTAAATAATACAACTATGGTCTTCAAGGAATCAGTGGATATCCTTTAATTCCATGGCTCATGTCTAGGCTCCCCCTGAATGGCTGTGATGCTGTAATGGAGTTGGGTGCCATTGAGAGAAATGATTATGAATCAGTGATACTGGCATTAATAGCCAGATTTGGGAAGGCATTCCTAAACAGGACGCCCTCGGAAGGCATTATCCTTCATCTGGCATTATTGTCACCCTACTTGTGTCAGCCTTGATACAAACTATGGTCAAAATGTGCGTCGGTTCCCTGTTTCACCCCTATGGCTAATATTACTAGAATTCTTCACTTGATATTGAGTACATTAAAAAACATGTACAGTAACAACCTCTGACTGATGAGTCTACATTCTCCACTCACTCACGTATACCTGGTACCAAGACAAACCACACAGAAAGTGGACAACCACAAACTGCCAGGGCCAACTACCAACAAGGCTTGTCACCCCACCCTGGAGTTTAGTTCTCTGACAAACCAAGTGCCAGGCTGCAGGCAACACTCCAATTTCTAACTAAAACGGTTGGCAGGGGACCGGTCTTTCCCAACCAAAACTCCAACCCTTCTGAAAACATAATGTATATACTAGCATGTGTTTTCAGCAAAGGCATATTGAAAATTCTTTGAGAGATGGTCCAGGGGACTGTTGGTAACTTGCATCTTTTGGGTTTTTCATGTGCTACCATACAACAACATTGAGTGCACACTGTGTTGCTTTTTATCTAATTTTTCACAGAAAGTACTGTACAATATACAAATTTAACCCATTATTTTAAAATCTTTTGCAGGGGAGATCCCCCCTCGCTCTGGCTTATTAGGAACATACATTTATGCCCACCGGTTCAAAAATTCACCAGCCGCCAATTGTTGGCAAGTAAGAGGTCAACAAGCATAGCACACTCCCCTCAAAGCAAGCAAGTGGTAAGAGGTGATTGGGCAAAGTGTTGTGTTCAATGGTATAACAAAATGGTTAGAGGTCACGTAGAATGAATGTGCATGCTGGGCCAGAGTGTATTAAGGTTTGCAATGTTATTTATTAATGTGGCATCCTTCTTATGTAATGGATTATATCCAGACTAGAAGGTTTGGGAAATGGGGAGGCAACAGGCGAGTGTCTGTGTTACCTCCTCACAGTCAAGATGGTGACACCCAGGGAAGGGCCTCGAGTGGCTGAAAAATATACTGGTACACTGTGTGTTCTCTCCTCGTTTCCAGCCACCTGATTGGCTGAGCACCCTTCTCTTGGTGAGAACGTTAAATAGATTAAGACAAAGCATTCAATTGAGATACTTAATGAGCTGGTGCCATAAACTCTCTTTCTTCTTTGCTGCTCATCACTGCAGATAAGTAGACCACATTTACGTTTAGCTCGGATTTCTTATTACTGTGCAGCTATATTGTGTAGACTTTTGTTAATATTTATATGTATTACACTTTAATAGGCTATTTGGGTTACTGTAATTTTCAGTTTAGTTTATGTAGGAAAATGAAGGGTTTTTCATTTACTACCCAGCCCATGCATGAATAGCTTCCTGGATGAAGCGAGGCAGTTGTCATGGGAGAACCTTGGGCTAAGGGCAGCAATAACCCTGTAAATCAGGCAGCAGCTCCTCTGCTCTTTAGGCAGTGGGTCCTCTTTTTTTCCAAACAAATTCACTGCGCTTTTCTGTGCTTGGGAAACACATCCTTTTTTTTATGCCCTCGCACGCATGGTGACCAAGGAAAGTCGCATGTAGGGCCGCACAGGGAACTTTGAGATAGTTCCAGCTGTGCTTCCTGAAGAGTGCCTCCTCCGCGATGACCCTAGCAGTGAGGTAAGTCAAATCCTGGGGTGCAGTAGACACCTGTTCAGAGGAGTGTTTAATTCTCTTCAAGGGAAAGTATGCACTTATTTATTTATTTGTTTATTTATTTATATTCATAATGTTTTCATTTTAATTGCATGTAGCAAGTTTTGAAGCTTACTAATTACTCTTGATGTGAGGGGCTAAGAACATGGTGTTTTCAGGCCCAAGTCAAGACCAACACCTGGACTCTGCTGGATGGTGTTCACTGCGAACACATGCTCGAATTTAACATTTGACATGGAATACAACAATTGGATTTACATTGAAGGTGATGTTTTACGTCACCAGGAACATTTGTCAAAAAAGTGCTGAGTTTGAGGGATATTTAGCCTTCTGACTATTTGCCTCTCATTCCCCAATTGTAGTGCCCACGATCAAATAACAAAGGGACCAGGCAGTTACTAGCTCTACTCTAGTAAAATAGGGATATTTTCTTTTCACCTTTTTTTCCTCCCATCTGATTACTTAGGATGTACCTTTTGCACTGATACCCCAGGAGGAGAATCCCATGTCCCCTAACTGTCTCGTGTATGTTCCCTTTTTTTTTACCCCAGCATATTAAATTAGTCGTTGGCTCCAACGATGGTTGTAAACATGTTTGGCACTGGGTGAGCAGCACCCTGAAAACAGCATGCATCTATCTGCATGTCACCAGTCTTCAAAGTAGGTTTCTTTGGCACATTACCTGCTCCGTTTTGCCCTAACTGACATGACGTTGAAGTGCAAATCTGTTTAGCATCACATGTATTTCCCAGCTGACCATGTCTCCTCTGACACATCATTCCATGCCCTCCTCCTTTCCTGAAAATTAGATCCAAACATTACTTTGGATGTACTACCTTGACTTTCCTCGTAACACATAATGACACACTATCCGTCTTTCCGGAGTCCATCCTTGTTCCACAATGAAGGTTTATACCTACTTCACAGTGCCTAGTCACTATGCATCATGGTCCTTCTGAACAGTAGACACAACACAGGGAAACATATGCTCTGTAGGTCCATCCACTCAAGTTCCTGTGGAAGAATTTGCATGGCCGACGGCCCTTTTTCTTCAATTTAATTAGGTTTACCATTGAAAGGTTTTGGTAAGTGATAATCGTTATACAAAATATTAGATTTGCCGCTTTTCTAGCCGTTCCAGCTTTCCTTTCTGTTAACGAAAGATATGAATAGCCAATGATTTGGGAATTTTAAGTTGGTGTTACAGAAAATGTGCTCCATGCCATTGCAGTTGTAACATTTCTTTTATCCCAACCTATTCTTTCTATTGCATCAAAGAATACATGCATGTTTTTAAATACTTTCCCATCCTTTGATACATGAGAAATATTGCTTCATATTATAAAAAACATTGTCAGCGTATGCATGTATAACATATTGTGCTCCTAGGTTTCTTTGGCCACTACATTCCCTTCCTTTATGCAGCGTTGCATCAGATGAACATGTGCTTAATATGTTTGTTTCCAACTCCCCAATATAAAATGTATTTCCTCCTGTCTACCCTCATTTTCCATATCGTCTGTCAACTTTGGGGCGGGGCATTCTGTAGGTTATTTTTTTTCATTATTCTTTCTAGTTTTCAGAAGGTTTCATGTCAATATCGAGGACAAGGGCCTCAATCAATACCTTCTTGTCTTACTGTGTTAACTTACTTTCCTCCTATAAGATATCAAAGGTGGGCAGGAGCAGGCAACATCGGTCACCTACATTAAACTAGGGATTGCATATTTTCGGTTACCAGATGGGTTCTTGTTTGTATTAAAAAACACACAAACACAAAAGTTCTCTCTCTCTCTCTATCTCTCTCTCTCTCTCGCTCACGCTCTCTCTCTCTTTGTCTCTCATTATACCAATGATTCATCTCATTATCAGGAGTGGGAATTTAGATTTTACTAAGGTCATATAGGCGAGTATTATCCCTCCGTCCCAAAATACATTGGTTGAGTTATTACTACTGCATGGAGGTGTTCTGAAAGTAGTGGTATCATGTTATAAGAATTTCCCGTCTCAGGATCCTTATCAGGAAATACATATTGTTTTAATTCCCCAGGTCTGCATTTTGAAAATGGACTTTGCAAATGTGACGGGTCCCATCTCCCCTTCGCTTACTTCAGGGTGGCTGTTTTTTTTCTTCTAATGACCTCCATGACCAAGAAGGGGTAATATTGTTAATACATCATATAATAAAATACACAATCTCCCCTCCTTCTCATTTGGTGTCTGAAGATTTCAAGTGCTTCCTTTTCCTGGCATACCTTCTGTTGTGCTTGGCATTACACTGTCTGCAAAACACTCTATAGCCTTTCATAAGAATGACTCCAATTGATGACATATCAAGGTGTCAGTTCTCAGAGAGGTTTTTGAATAGAGAGGAAGGTTGTCATAAGAATGGAAGGGGGTTTATCTGATACCTTGTAACAGGTGTTTTGGTAAATACAACTGAGCCAAGACATCAATAAATGGAAGTGGTGTTTTATTAAGGTTCAATACTCTATAGATGGTGTACTAACATTGTATTTGTTTTATTAAAGAAGTGGATCAACTTTGGAGGTTGTTGTCCTATCTATGTCTTGCGAGATGCTTACACTCATAAAAAAATATCACAATTTCCTCAATGTGTCAATATACATTTTCTCTTCCAAATATCCATTCACTATAATGATAGTCATTCCTAAAGATCATCTGTATTCACAGTTGTACAGTTTTTTCTCTTGTAATGTGTTGTTTCAGTACCCTGGGCATACCATTTGAAGTCCCAATGGGAATCCAGGAGGTTTGCTCACAATATTCCTTTCCTGTATTTAACACTGTTATTTGTCTTGGCCCGCTTATGTGGTATAAAACCGAATAGTGCCTTTTGTTGAATAATTTATGTGTTTGCCCATGGGCTTGTCCTTGGGTATTATTATCATACTTTCTCATGGTCCGTTCATGTACTTGCTCTTATGATTCATGTCCATCCTAAGCTTAGTGCATTCTAACTCAACGGGCCTCATTACGACCCAGGCGCTAACTGGTTAACAGTGCCGTAAAAGGCTGCGGCACCGTTGACCACTTAGCGCCTTACTACGAGGTCCTTTTGCGGGACACGACCTGAACGGCTGGTCTGGACCAGCCGTTAAAGTAGGGACCCGCAAAGGGACCTCACAGGCAATTACGGTACCGCAATATGCGGTACCGTAATTGCCGCCTTTCCCATTCCCATTGAGCCCTATGGGGCAAAAATGGGAATGGGGAAGGGCCATGGTGAAATGGGGAAATACCGCCCCGCCAACCTCGGAATGGGGCGGTATTTCCCCATTTCACCATGGCGGACTTGTTACAACACCGGCACCAACCATGGTGCTGATAGCGCCATGGTTTAGCGCCGGTGTTGTAATGAGGGCCAATATCTCCAGGAGGAGAAAACAATTATTCACTTTTCAGGTGATATGTCCTTACACTCCATGTAGATAAAATAATGCATTTATGAGCTATGCATTACCTATAATGATGTATTTAAGAAAGATAAGACTTTGTTAACCACAAGAATGCAACCTTTCCCTGGACAAACAATGGGGCAAATCACCCTCTGTCGATGTGGTGTAGTGTAATGTTATTCCTATCAGTTCGTATGTGCCATATTACACTTTGGGCCTCATTACGACCCAGGCGGTAAGGGGTTTACGGCAGCGTAAACAGCGCCGACCCTTACCGCCTGAGTACGAGGTCCCTTAGCGCCATGGCGGATTTAACACCTGCTTTTAGCAGGTGTTAAAATCCATGGCGCTAAGGGACCATGGAGTTAATTACGCCACCGTAATTTACGGTGGCGTAAGTAACGCCTTCCCCACTCCCATTATGCCCTATGGGGCAAAAATGGGAATGGGGAAGGGTAAATGGGGATTGGGGACTTACCGCCCCGCCAAGGTCGGAATGGGGCGGTAAGTCCACCAACCACCATGGCGTAAACATAGTTTACGCCATGGTGGTAAAGTCACGGCCCAGGCGGTAACTTACCGCCTGGGTCGTAATGAGGCCCTTTGTGTTTTATTTTCATTGCGCCATTTTCCCTAATTCTTTTTGTTCTTTCTATTAGTAATAAAATAATGAGCTGTGACAAATATCCCTATTTCCCACGGGATTCATTGCCACCTATAATTCATTTCCTTCAGCGATGTTATTAATTGTGTTGCAGCATGGCTTTTTATGCAGCACCACTCCTACTTCTAAGAGCTATAATATAAGCTACATAGTTTGTTTTAATGTTGCAGACAACAGAGTTTCATGTAAAAGATACATGCCTTCAGGTTTGAATGCTTACATCTGCATATTAAACTCCTCTACCGTGTTGGCAGAGTAAACATTAGGATTTCTGGCATAATGTGTTCCACATACCCACCCTGTGTTCTTTCCTTTACCTCAGTTGACAGTGAGTGATGAGATGGCAAGATAGCTAAGCTAGCTTATCTTGGACTGAATTGTGGACTTTGGAATAGCACTGGCTTTCCATGGTTGTCTCTAGGTCTTGGTCCTAGACGTTGTGACATCACCTTTTGGATCCGATGTTTCTATCAAGGAAAACGCTACAGTATATTCAGAGCTCTAAGGAAGAGGGGATGATTGCATAACATTTTATCTGATGGATGGATTTGTCTCGGGAGGATAGTTCAGCGGCAACGTTCTCGCCTTGGAAGCAAGACCACAAGAAGCAACACGGGTTTGATCCCCGGGTCCGTGCTTAGAAACCTCTGGGTATTAATAAATAACCTATCATATCATATCCTAAAATGGTTCGATGTTACAGCGGTCATGTTCCCAGTTTATTAAGGAGATCTGTTTCATGCTCTGTCTCAATCTACTTAACTGTATTAAAAATAATAATACAAACAACACATTTTAAAGTGAACTTTTTTCTTTGCTTCTTCTGTTCGACTAGATAAAGAAGAATGAATGCATGTTACTAGCTTCTGTGTCCTTAGAATCAACCCCCCCACCCACCCACACACACATGATAGTGAGCGGGCTTAGTCCTTGTGGTGTGCAAACCGTGAGCAGCAATGATTCAATTGGCACAGACTTCTTTTGCACACATTCAAATACCTGAGCAAGGAGAACAAATCCTTTAGTTGAACTTGTCCTTGCTATTATGTCCTCTGCTCAACTACTTTTTTTTGCTGAAATATAGAAGTCAACAGACTTTTTTTTGGAACAAAACCTAAAAATAGGAGACTTTCAGGAGAAAATGATACATGTTAAGGCATGGCTGATTGGTTCATTTAGTTATACAAAGATACACCTTTTTAAAGGCATTTAAACGCATTCACCGTTTGACCTCTTGTTCTATCCGTACTTGTAAAGAATGTTGTTGCTTGTCTTAACCTTTTGTCCAAGAGACGGTATCACAGTGGATTAATATAGATATAAAGATTGTTTTGAAAATACAGTGCGCTCGGAACAAAGGGTCAAACAAATCACCCCTGTCTCTGCGATAGTTGCAATCATTTATTGATTGGATATAGCTATTGCAATTTAGGATTTCCACATATTCTTCCAGTGTGAATACAAGAAAAATACAAGCAAATGACAAACAGTTGATAGTTGCTGCATGCATGGGTAAAAAATAACATAACAATTTGATTTTGTATGAAATAATTTAGCAAACAAAATATATATAGACATTGTCAAGATGTTCCGGATAACACCATGCAAATGTACGATCAAACATCAATCCCTTACTGTCCGTTCTTGAAAGATTTATTTTGCACAAATTGGAGATAGACGCTGTATTTGACTGGGACATAAATGCGCCCATTCAAAACTAAGCACAACATTCCTTCAACAAGCAACACATGTTACATGAGGGCAGGAGTATGGGGCAGTAAAATGTCAGCTGCGTAAGATGCCATATCACTATACTTCATCCCTGTGTTCATGCAAATGTAATAAGGGCATGCATGTCATTGCAAATGTTTTCTTTTCTGGGCGACCCAACAGGAAGGTCTGCAAAATACATAGCTCAGAGAACAGGGGCACCACCAAAACACCACTCAAAATCATATCACTGCTGCATAACTGACTGCATTTAACGGGGCAGGTCTCATCATTTAAACTTCTAACGTGTGGTGTTTAACACCTGCCGTGCAGACATTTTGCATAATCCCACTCAACCAGAAATGTTCACATGTAAAATGTCTTAATAAATACATGAGCTCACCATCTTGGTGGTGGCTGTCGGTCTCCTTGATACATGTATCTCCATGCTGCTTGATCATGAGGTAGTTGCACATTGGTATCTTATGTAATGTCTTGTTCAGGCGAAGTGACATTGTCAGATCTCCTTTCTGATCCTTGTAAGCTAGCTTATTGTTTTGGATCTAGTGGTCAGGTTCACTCTGCCTTCCTGGTGTATCAATGTCTGACTCAGTCCCCTCTGTATTCACAGTACGCAAACAACTGTAGTTCATTGTTACAAAGCTGCTTTCTCTGTTGGGCATAATTATAGAGTGCTCAGGACTACAACTATCCCAGAATTCCATCTCAAATTGGAGGCATAGCTTGTGCTTTTGGTTTTGATTGTGGATTACGACCAGGACGCCCACAGCCATGGGACAGCCCTGTGTTTCCCTCAGGTTCACTTCTCTCTCTCCTTGATGGATCCGGTCTCTGTCAATGTGGCGTTAACCCCAGATCTGCGTGCTGGCTTGGGTGTTATCAGCTGGGAGCACCAGTTAAGTCCCGAGCAGAGGACTTAACTGGTGCAGGGTCTTTAAAGAGGGCCCCCAGGCCAATAACACCCGGTCCGGAATGCCAAAAAGGGCGTTAAGGCCATTAGCACCTTTAAATACCAACGCAATAACCCGGGGTGCTAAAAAAAAAAGGATTTCCTTCCTTCAAGGGGACATCCTGTGTGTCCCATTGACGGAAGGAACATTCTTTGCAAAGATGGCCGCCTTGGAAAGGGAAGATGGGGCTGCGTACGGAGCTTTGCATGGCAGCCTTTGGGAGAAGAGCGGAAAGTGCGCCAAGTTTGGGGGAGGGGATTAAAAAGTATAATAAATGAGCATGGAGGGTGGGGGGAAGCTGGCGGCGGGGGAGCCGGCCATCAGGCGTCTTGTAGCGTGGACTTGCCCCAACAGTTCAAACCTGCGTTCCTAGTCACCTGATTGGCTGACAACCCCGCCCGGGTGCTAATGGCAGACAATGACTGGAAAGTGTGTGCCAGAATTACTGGCTACCCCTTCTGGAATAGGAATGCTTCAACCAGAGTCACACCTGATAATCAGGGAGCACTTCTTTTGGGGATTCCCCTTTCACGTGTACTCTTCTGAAGGATGTGTTCAACCTTTCCACATCCTCACTGGCACATGGCTAACAGGGAGTGATTTGCTTTGTGCGTAACCTCGTATAAGTCCACAACGGTTTGTAAATCTCAGCTTTTGAATGGGGTTCAATAGTCAGACCTCATGGGCTGTGTCCATGAACAGCAAACACTTCCTCTAGGAGTTGGGTGATAAATTCATTGGTTGTCTAGGGAATCAATTGAACCTTGAGAATTCGTCTAGGATGACCATCAAGTGTTTGTTCTGCTGGACGGTTCAAAGTTGATACCAGTGGTTGACAGGGTACTTTTCTTCTGATAAGTGATTCAGTTGGTGGGCGTTGCACCACCGTTCTCTTTGTCTAACACCATTTGCAGCAGTTATGGCTGGACAACTTCATTATTAAGGTTCAAGAAGCATACCATTTGTCTTAAAAGGGGCTTTAGTTTTGCTAGCCCGTTGATGTCCAGTATAGGCTACACTTATTCATTTCAAAATGGGGCTAGGACAAGGTGTGATCCTCATAAATGGACACCTTCTTCCACCTCTGATATCTCAGTTTTCACTTTCAGTTGACCGAGCAGAACTGATTGTGCTTCTGCTTTCCGATGGCCATGAAGGGCTAAAACATGATTTCAGTTACCTCGCCAAACTTGATCAAGTGCCGTATCTATTTTGTTTATTTATTTAATATATTTGTAAAGTGCTGAAACAAAAAGCCCTAAGGCATGAGAGCGCTAAGACTGACGTACAACAATCAACATAAAGCAGGCCGGAAAAGTCCTTAGGGGAGAAAACACTAGTGTGTTAGGTTTATTCAAAAAGCAAAGTGAATGTGACTAGGCTAGAACATAGTCTCAAATCAGGTGGTAAAGTATTCAAAAGGCATGGGCTCGAGAAAGGGAAACACCCCCTTTCCAAAAGGGACAATTGGCTTTTGGTGATTCCAGCAGTCCAGTGTGGTTATACCCGAGGCTGCATCTGTCTGGTAGCCATTTTAGTTGAGTTGATAGATCAGACCTTTTCCATGGAGACAGGAGTGCACAATGCACAGGGTACGAAACATAACCCTCTTGGCTATGGGAAGCCAATGAAGCAAACTCCTTGCTGCCGATACAGGGTCTGTTTTTCGCAGACCTGCTACTACCCTGTCTGCATTATTCTCAACAACATGTAGGCAATTGATCTCACCCTTGCCCAAACCCAATAGAAAGCTTGCACAGTAGTCCAAGCGAATGCCTATAATTGCTCTAGCCAGGGTAGCACAGCTAGACGTTTCCAGAAAAGGTCTGAGTTGAGCCAGGAGCTTGATATAGTAAAGGAGTTAGACACCAAGCAGCTGAAGTGAGCCCTCATAAAGAGTTCTTGATCGATGGTCACTCCCAGAGTCTTCACTTTCTTGAGAGTGGGCAGCAAACAATCTGCAATTTGGATGGAGGAGTATGCTTAGATAGAGAGAGAGAGAGAACAAAAGTTCTCTCTCTCTCTATATCTCTCTCTCTCTCTCGCTCACGCTCTCTCTCTCTTTGTCTCTCATTGTACCAATGATTCATCTCATTATCAGGAGTGGGAATTTAGATTTTACTAAGGTCATATAGGCGAGTATTATCCCTCCGTCCCAAAATACATTGGTTGAGTTATTACTACTGCATGGAGGTGTTCTGAAAGTAGTGGTATCATGTTATAAGAATTTCCTTTCTCAGGATCCTTATCAGGAAATACATATTGTTTTAATTCCCCAGGTCTGCATTTTGAAAATGGACTTTGCAAATGTGACGGGTCCCATCTCCCCTTCGCATACTTCTGGATGCCTGTTTTTTTTCTTCTAATGACCTCCATGACCAAGAAGGGGTAATATTGTTAATACATCATATAATAAAATACACAATCTCCCCTCCTTCTCATTTGGTGTCTGAAGATTTCAAGTGCTTCCTTTTCCTGGCATACCCTTCTGTTGTGCTTGGCATTACACTGTCTGCAAAACACTCTATAGCCTTTCATAAGAATGACTCCAATTGATGGCATATCAAGGTGTCAGTTCTCAGAGAGGTTTTTGAATAGAGAGGAAGGTTGTCACAAGAATGGAAGGGGGTTTATCTGATACCTTGTAACAGGTATTTTGGTAAATACAACTGAGCCAAGACATCAATAAATGGAAGTGGTGTTTTATTAAGGTTCAATACTCTATAGATGGTGTACTAACATTTTATTTGTTTTTATTAAAGAAGTGGATCAACTTTGGAGGTTGTTGTCCTATCTATATCTTGCGAGATGCTTACACTCATAAAGAAATATCACAATTTCCTCAATGTGTCAATATACATTTTCTCTTCCAAATATCCATTCACTATAATGATAGTCATTCCTAAAGATCATCTGTATTCACAGTTGTACAGTTTTTCTCTTGTAATGTGTTGTTTCAGTACCCTGGGCATACCATTTGAAGTCCCAATGGGAATCCAGGAGGTTTGCTCACAATATTCCTTTCCTGTATTTAACACTGTTATTTGTCTTGGCCCGCTTATGTGGTATACAACCGCATAGTGCCTTTTGTTGAATAATTTATGTGTTTGCCCATGGGCTTGTCCTTGGGTATTATTATCATACTTTCTCATGGTCCGTTCATGTACTTGCGCTTATGATTCATGTCCATCCTAAGCTTAGTGCATTCTAACTCAACGGGCCTCATTACGACCCAGGCGCTAACTGGTTAACAGTGCCGTAAAAGGCTGCGGCATCGTTGACCACTTAGCGCCTTACTACGAGGTCCTTTTGCGGGACACGACCTGAACGGCTGGTCTGGACCAGCCGTTAAAGTAGGGACCCGCAAAGGGACCTCACAGGCAATTACGGTACCGCAATTTGCGGTACCGTAATTGCCGCCTTTCCCATTCCCATTGAGCCCTATGGGGAAAAAATGGGAATGGGGAAGGGCCATGGTGAAATGGGGAAATACCGCCCCGCCAACCTCAGAATGGGGCGGTATTTCCCCATTTCACCATGGCGGACTCGTTACAACACCGGCACCAACCATGGTGCTGATAGCGCCATGGTTTAGCGCCAGTGTTGTAATGAGGGCCAATATCTCCAGGAGGAGAAAACAATTATTCACTTTTCAGGTGATATGTCCTTACACTCCATGTAGATAAAATAATGCATTTATGAGCTATGCATTACCTATAATGATGTATTTAAGAAAGATAAGACTTTGTTAACCACAAGAATGCAACCTTTCCCTGGACAAAGAATGGGGCAAATCACCCTCTGTCGATGTGGTGTAGTGTAATGTTATTCCTATCAGTTCGTATGTGCCATATTACACTTGGTGTTTTATTTTCATTGCGCCATTTTCCCTAATTCTTTTTGTTCTTTCTATTATTAATAAAATAATGAGCTGTGACAAATATCCCTATTTCCCACGGGATTCATTGCCACCTATAATTCATTTCGTTCAGCGATGTTATTAATTGTGTTGCAGCATGGCTTTTTATGCAGCACCACTCCTACTTCTAAGAGCTATAATATAAGCTACATAGTTTGTTTTAATGTTGCAGACAACAGAGTTTCATGTAAAAGATACATGCCTTCAGGTTTGAATGCCTACATCTGCATATTAAACTCCTCTACCGTGTTGGCAGAGTAAACATTAGGATTTCTGGCATAATGTGTTCCACATACCCACCCTGTGTTCTTACCTTTACCTCAGTTGACAGTGAGTGATGAGATGGCAAGATAGCTAAGCTAGCTTATCTTGGACTGAATTGTGGACTTTGGAATAGCACTGGCTTTCCATGGTTGTCTCTAGGTCTTGGTCCTAGACGTTGTGACATCACCTTTTGGATCCGATGTTTCTATCAAGGAAAATGCTACAGTATATTCAGAGCTCTAAGGAAGAGGGGATGATTCCATAACATTTTATCTGATGGATGGATTTGTCTCGGGAGGATAGCTCAGCGGCAACGTTGTCGCCTTGGAAGCAAGACCACAAGAAGCAACACAGGTTTGATCCCCGGGTCTGTGCTTAGAAACCTCTGTGTATTAATAAATAACCTATCATATCCTAAAATGGTTGGATGTTACAGCGGTCATGTTCCCAGTTTATTAAGGAGATCTGTTTCATGCTCTGTCTCAATCTACTTAACTGTATTAAAAATAATAATACAAATAACACATTTTAAAGTGAACTTTTTTCTTTGCTTCTTCTGTTCGACTAGATAAAGAAGAATGAATGCATGTTACTAGCTTCTGTGTCCTTGGAATCAACCCCCCCCAACCCCCCCACACACACATGATAGTGAGCGGGCTTAGTCCTTGTGGTGTGCAAACCATGAGCAGCAATGATTCAATGGGCACAGACTTCTTTTGCACACATTCAAATAGCTGAGCAAGGAGAACAAATCCTTTAGTTGAACTTGTCCTTGCTATTATGTCCTCTGCTCAACTACTTTTTTTTGCTGAAATATAGAAGTCAACAGACTTTTTTTTGGAACAAAACCTAAAAATAGGAGACTTTCAGGAGAAAATGATACATGTTAAGGCATGGCTGATTGGTTCATTTAGTTATACAAAGATACACCTTTTTAAAGGCATTTAAACGCATTCACCGTTTGACCTCTTGTTCTATCCGTACTTGTAAAGAATGTTATTGCTTGTCTTAACCTTTTGTCCAAGAGACGGTATCACAGTGGATTAATATAGATATAAAGATTGTTTTGAAACTACAGTGCGCTCGGAACAAAGGGTCAAACAAATCACCCCTGTCTCTGCGATAGTTGCAATCATTTATTGATTGGATATAGCTATTGCAATTTAGGATTTCCACATATTCTTCCAGTGTGAATACAAGAAAAATTCAAGCAAATGACAAACAGTTGATAGTTGCTGCATGCATGGGTAAAAAATAACATAACAATTTGATTTTGTATGAAATAATGTAGCAAAAATATATATAGACATTGTCAAGATGTTCCGGATAACACCATGCAAATGTACGATCAAACATCAATCCCTTACTGTCCGTTCTTGAAAGATTTATTTTGCACAAATTGGAGATAGACGCTGTATTTGACTGGGACATAAATACGCCCATTCAAAACTAAGCACAACATTCCTTCAATAAGCAACACATGTTACATGAGGGCAGGAGTATGGGGCAGTAAAATGTCAGCTGCGTAAGATACCATATCACTATACTTCATCCCTGTGTTCATGCAAATGTAATAAGGGCATGCATGTCATTGCAAATGTTTTCTTTTCTGGGCGACCCAACAGGAAGGTCTGCAAAATACATAGCTCAGAGAACAGGGGCACCACCAAAACACCACTCAAAATCATATCACTGCTGCATAACTGACTGCATTCAACGGGGCAGGTCTCTTCATTTAAACTTCTAACGTGTGGTGTTTAACACCTGCCGTGCAGACATTTTGCATAATCCCACTCAACCAGAAATGTTCACATGTAAAATGTCTTAATAAATACATGAGCTCACCATCTTGGTGGTGGCTGTCGGTCTCCTTGATACATGTATCTCCATGCTGCTTGATCATGAGGTAGTTGCACATTGGTATCTTATGTAATGTCTTGTTCAGGCGAAGTGACATTGTCAGATCTCCTTTCTGATCCTTGTAAGCTAGCTTATTGTTTTGGATCTAGTGCTCAGGTTCACTCTGCCTTCCTGGTGTATCAATGTCTGACTCAGTCCCCTCTGTATTCACAGTACGGAAACAACTGTAGTTCATTGTTACAAAGCTGCTTTCTCTGTTGGGCATAATTATAGAGTGCTCAGGACTACAACTATCCCAGAATTGCATCTCAAATTGGAGGCATAGCTTGTGCCTTTGGTTTTGATTGTGGATTAGGACCAGGGCGCCCACAGCCATGGGACAGCCCTGTGTTTCCCTCAAGTTCACTTCTCTCTCTCCTTGATGGATCCGGTCTCTGTCAATGTGGCGTTAACACCAGATCTGCGTGCTGGCTTGGGTGTTATCAGCTGGGAGCACCAGTTAAGTCCCGAGCAGAGGACTTAACTGGTGCAGGGTCTTTAAAGAGGGCCCCCAGGCCAATAACACTCGGTCCGGAATGCCAAGGAGGGCGTTAAGGCCATTAGCACCTTTAAATACCAACGCAATAACCCGGGGTGCTAAAAAAAAAGGATTTCCTTCCTTCAAGGGGACATCCCGTGTGTCCCATTGACGGAAGGAACATTCTTTGCAAAGATGGCCGCCTTGGAAAGGGAAGATGGGGCTGCGTACGGAGCTTTGCATGGCAGCCTTTGGGAGAAGAGCGGAAAGTGCGCCAAGTTTGGGGGAGGGGATTAAAAAGTATAATAAATGAGCATGGAGGGTGGGGGGAAGCTGGCAGCGGGGGGGCCGGCCATCAGGCGTCTTGTAGCGTGGACTTGCCCCAACAGTTCAAACCTGCGTTCCTAGTCACCTGATTGGCTGACAACCCCGCCCGGGTGCTAATGGCAGACAATGACTGGAAAGTGTGTGCCAGAATTACTGGCTACCCCTTCTGGAATAGGAATGCTTCAACCAGAGTCACACCTGATAATCAGGGAGCACTTCTTTTGGGGATTCCCCTTTCACGTGTACTCTTCTGAAGGATGTGTTCAACCTTTCCACATCCTCACTGGCACATGGCTAACAGGCAGTGATTTGCTTTGTGCGTAACCTCGTATAAGTCCACAACGGTCTGTAAATCTCAGCTTTTGAATGGGGTTCAATAGTCAGACCTCATGGGCTGTGTCCATGAACAGCAAACACTTCCTCTAGGAGTTGGGTGATAAATTCATTGGTTGTCTAGGGAATCAATTGAACCTTGAGAATTCGTCTAGGATGACCATCAAGTGTTTGTTCTGCTGGACGGTTCAAAGTTGATACCAGTGGTTGACAGGGTACTTTTCTTCTGATAAGTGATTCAGTTGGTGGGCGTTGCACGACCGTTCTCTTTGTCTAACACCATTTGCAGCAGTTAGGGCTTGACAGCTTCATTATTAAGGTTCAAGAAGCATACCATTTGTCTTAAAAGGGGCTTTAGTTTTGGTAGCCCGTTGAGGTCCAGTATAGGCTACACTTATTCATTTCAAAATGGGGCTAGGACAAGGTGTGATCCTCATAAATGGACACCTTCTTCCACCTCTGATATCTCAGTTTTCACTTTCAGTTGACCAAGCAGAACTGATTGTGCTTCTGCTTTCCGATGGCCATGAAGGGCTAAAACATGATTTCAGTTACCTCGCCAAACTTGATCAAGTGCCGTATCTATTTTGTTTATTTATTTAATATATTTGTAAAGTGCTGAAACAAAAAGCCCTAAGGCATGAGAGCGCTAAGACTGACGTACAACAATCAACATAAAGCAGGCCGGAAAAGTCCTTAGGGGAGAAAACACTAGTGTGTTAGGTTTATTCAAAAAGCAAAGTGAATGTGACCAGGCTAGAACATAGTCTCAAATCAGGTGGTAAAGTATTCAAAAGGCATGGGCTCGAGAAAGGGAAACACCCCCTTTCCAAAAGGGACAATTTGGCTTTCGGTGATTCCAGCAGTCCACTGTGGTTATACCCGAGGCTGCATCTGTCTGGTAGCCATTTTAGTTGAGGTGATAGATCAGACCTTTTCCATGGAGACAGGAGTGCACAATGCACAGGGTACGAAACATAAACCTCTTGGCTATGGGAAGCCAATGAAGCAAACTCCTTGCTGCCGATACAGGGTCTGTTTTTCGCAGACCTGCTACTACCCTGTCTGCATTATTCTCAACAACATGTAGGCAATTGATCTCACCCTTGCCCAAACCCAATAGAAAGCTTGCACAGTAGTCCAAGCGAATGCCTATAATTGCTCTAACCAGGGTAGCACAGCTAGACGTTTCCAGAAAAGGTCTGAGTTGAGCCAGGAGCTTGATATAGTAAAGGAGTTAGACACCAAGCAGCTGAAGTGAGCCCTCATAAAGAGTTCTTGATCGATGGTCACTCCCAGAGTCTTCACTCTCTTGAGAGTGGGCAGCAAACAATCTGCAATTTGGATGGAGGAGTATGCTTGAGCTAAATGGCACAGCTTGGCGCGAGTGCCTAAACTTGTAAGCTCTGTTTTGGAATTTTTCAGGGCAAGACCATTGTCCAACATCCAACAATGAATGCTATTGTAGGAGGTATTGATGACTTCAGTGTCCTTGATGTAGTTACTAGTAAGTGGGAAGAGACAATGAGTATCATCCACATAGTTGGCGTAACAGGTGTCTATCACATTCATTGAACCAACAGTCAACATAAATATGTTAAAGAGAGTGGGTGACAAACAAGAGCCCTGCGGCACTCCACACTCCATGGAATCCTTAGTGAGGTGCTGATGCCTGGACAACATTCTGAGTGACCATGTCTTTGGAACAGTGGCTTGAGTAAAAAAGCTCACCAGTTTGTTTGCTTCAGCATCCACCCCTAGTTATGGATCTAGTGTTGCAAGCAAATGGCATGACAGATAATTGCCTTGGTTGTGCATGCGCACCTAGTGTTGGAACATACCACCATAATCCTTTAGCTGTAGGGGAAATTATTCCAAGCAGATTGGAGGACTCGTATGATTAGGAGAAGGGCTTTATTTGTAATTATCCTCAGTGGTAGAATTATGGTATACAAATCTTGGTAAAGTGCCCACACAAGTTTACCATTTCAAGGAACTCCTCACCTCGGAAAGGGACATTTTAGGGGAAGATGCTTTGATATCCATAACCTTCTTTAAGTCTGCTGAATGACTGGTTTCCCAGAACACATTATCAAAGAACTTCAATTTCTTTTGTAAAACATGTTCACTTTTGACTGTTTAGAATGAGTCTGTTTTCCAGAAGACAACGGAGACTGACAGTCTGTTGACATGCTTCTGCCTCAGCACTGTGTATATTTATTTATTGGTCAGTTGTAATGCAAACATACAAACAGGGTAATTCATAGAATTTCGCAGAAAAGTGCCGCAAGCGGCTGGCGCAGAGAGTCCGCGTGCGATTGTCTGCGCCAGGCACGTGCGCTAAAACCGATTTCCGCGCACAGCGTATTCATGGATTTTAGGCTCCCAAACCAGCCGTGGCGCAGAGTATCGCAGCGACCCTGCAGCAGCGCCAGTAACGCCCCCAAGAACGCCCTTGCGCAAGGAAAAGCCATCAAAATCGCTAAATCATCGCAAAGGGCTGCGCTAACCCTGGACCAGTTTACAGGGCTGCCAAACAAGGAATGCAAAGCGGGTAACGTTCATATCAGGGGTAGGGGGAAGTTTTACACGCAATTAGCCAGAGTACGTGTATTACAGGGGTACGCGGGCAGTTTTACACGCGATTGCCCAGGGTACGTGTATTACGGGGGTACGCGTGAAGTCTCACACACGATTAGCCAGGGCACGTGTATTACAGGGGTACGCGGGAATTATCAAACGCGATTTGGCTGGGTACGTGTTTTACAGGGGTACACGGGAAGTTCTACACGCGATTTGTCTGGGTACGTGTATAACAGGGGTGCGCGGGAATTATCACACGCGATTTGGCCAGGTACGTGTATTACAGGGGTGCGTGGGAATTATCACACGCGATTTGGCTGGGTACGTGTATTACGGGGTGCGTGGGAAGTTACACACGCGATTAGGCTGGGTGGGTCCTCACAGGTGTTCCCTGTACACCCTCCACGGCCCCTGCAGGCAGCCCACAAAACAGGGGACTACCCTGCACACCTGCTCATGTCCCCTTGCACCCCACCCCCCAGCAACCAGGGGCAGCCTCCACCAGGCCCCCACCCATGTCTCCTACCACCCACACCCCCCAGCAGTGCAGGGGCAGCCTCCACCAGGCCCCCACCCATGTCCAACCCATGTCTCCCACCACCCCCACCCCCCAGCCACCAGGGGCAGGCTCCACCAGGCCCCCACCCATGTCTCCCAACACCCCCACCCCCAGCACTGTGGGGCACCTGCCAGCAGGCCCCCACCCATGTCCAACCCATGTCTCCCACCACCCCCACCCCCCAGCCACCAGGGGAAGCCTCCACCAGGCCCCCACCCATGTCACCCACCACCCCCACCCCCCAGCATCCAGGGGCAGCCTCCACCAGGCCCCCACTCATGTCCCCTTGCACCCCCACCCCCCAGCCACCAGGGGCAGCCTCCACCAGGCTCCCACCCATGTCCAACCCATGTCTCCCACCACCCCCACCCCCCAGCCACCAGGGGCAGCCTCCACCAGGCCCCCACCCATGTCTCCCACCACCCCCACCCCCCAGCAATGCAGGGGCAGCCTCCACCAGGCCCCCACCCATGTCTCCCACCGCCCCCACCCCCAGCCACCAGCGGCAGCCTCCACCAGGCCCCGATCCATGTCTCCCACCCCCCCACCCCCAGCAGTGCAGGGGCAGCCTCCACCAGGCCCCCACTCATGTCCCCTTGCACCCCCACCCCCCAGCAACCAGGGGCAGCCTCCACCAGGCCCCCACCCATGTCTCCCACCACCCCCACCCCCCAGCAGTGCAGGGGCAGCCTCCACCAGGCCCCCACCCATGTCCAACCCATGTCTCCCACCACCCCCACCCCCCAGCCACCAGGGGCAGCCTCCACCAGGCCCCCACCCATGTCTCCCACCACGCCCACCCCCAGCAGTGCCGGGGCAGCCTCCACCAGGCCCCCACTCATGTCCCCTTGCACACCCACCCCCCAGCAACCAGGGGCAGCCTCCACCAGGCCCCCACCCATGTCTCCCACCACCCCCACCCCCAGGAGTGCAGGGGCAGCCTCCACCAGGCCCCCACCCATGTCTCCCACCACCCCCACCCCCCAGCCACCAGGGGCAGCCTCCACCAGTCCCCCACCCATGTCTCCCACCCCCCCACCCCCAGCAGTGCAGGGGCAGCCTCCACCAGGCCCCCACTCATGTCCCCTTGCACCCCCACCCCCCAGCAACCAGGGGCAGCCTCCACCAGGCCCCACCCATGTCTCCCACCACCCCCACCCCCCAGCAGTGCAGGGGCAGCCTCCACCAGGCCCCCACCCATGCCCAACCCATGTCTCCCACCACCCCCACCCCCCAGCCACCAGGGGCAACCTCCACCAGGCCCCCACCCATGTCTCCCACCCCCCCACCCCCAGCAGTGCAGGGGCAGCCTCCACCAGGCCCCCACTCATGTCCCCTTGCACCCCCACCCCCCAGCAACCAGGGGCAGCCTCCACCAGGCCCCCACCCACGTCTCCCACCACCCCCACCCCCCAGCAGTGCAGGGGCAGCCTCCACCAGGCCCACACCCATGTCCAACCCATGTCTCCCACCACCCCCACCCCCAAGCCACCAGGGGCAGCCTCCACCAGGCCCCCACCCATGTCTCCCACCCCCCCCACCCCCAGCAGTGCAGGGGCACCCTCCACCAGGCCCCCACCCATGTCTCCCACCCCCCCACCCCCAGCAGTGCAGGGGCAGCCTCCACCAGGCCCCCACTCATGTCCCCTTGCACCCCCACCCCCCATCAACCAGGGGCAGCCTCCACCAGGCCCCCACCCACGTCTCCCACCCCCCCACCCCCAGCAGTGCAGGGGCACCCTCCACCAGGCCCCCAATCATGTCCCCTTGCACCCCCACCCTCCAGCACTGTGGGGCACCCACCACCAGGCCCCCACCCACGTCTCCCACCACCCCCACCCCCCAGCCACCAGGGGCAGCCTCCACCAGGCCCCCACCCATGTCTCCCAACCCCCCACCCCCAGCAGTGCAGGGGCACCCTCCACCAGGCCCCCACTCATGTCCCCTTGCACCCCCACCCCCCAGCAACCAGGGGCAGCCTCCACCAGGCCCCCACCCATGTCTCCCACCACCCCCACCCCCCAGCAGTGCAGGGGCAGCCTCCACCACGACACCAACTTCCCTGGCACTGAAGCTGGTGCCCCTCTGCCTCCTTGGCCGGGGGTTGGCACTGGTGCCACCTGTTGTAGTGGCCGACATGGCAACCCCAGAGGCAGGAGTGGGTGGGCAACTGGGTCCTGGGGCAGGGCTGTGGGGCGACGGAAAAGCAGTCGGGAGCCTTTGGTTCCAGCAGGGGTGGTCACAGCAACAGCACCCCTGGCTGATGTGCAGGCAGCAAATGGCAGGGCACGTGGCCAGCAGGCAGTCAGGCAGCAGCAGATGGCAGGTGGGAGCGTGCTCAGGGCTCTGGGGGGCAGTAATTTGGCCCCCTGGGCAGGAGCGTGGTCTTCCGTGTGTGAACGCGTGGCCAGCTTAATACGAGTGATTTGGCACGCGAAAATCAAACATGTCTGCGTGTAAATCGACGTGCACACGTATGAAAATGTTGCGTGACACGTCCGAGTGTCAAAGCGTGTAATAGTTGAAAATGGACCTACACACAGAAGTGACAAAGCGTGTGATTGGTGAAAAAGGACCTACACGCAGAAGTGACAAAGCGTGTGATTGGTGAAAAAGGACCTACACGCAGAAGTGACAAAGCGTTTGATTGGTTGCAATGGGCCTAGCACGTACACGCCGCGTAAGTGATGCTGTACGTGTGGGCCTGTATATAAGGTACGTGTAGAACACCATTTCCTTGTACGTGCTTTTCGTGGAGAGCGAGTGGGTGAATTCTGTACTTCTTGTCGTTTCACACGCGATTTACTTCACAGCGTTTCCAGTTCGTACTCCCTGTTACCTCTGACAGCTTTTTCTCTTTTTTCTCTTGTACTGGTTTACCTGGGCCTGTTCCCTCAAACAGTGTCCCCTTCTACTGTTGTCCTGTCTCCTCAGACAGCGTACAAATCTTCTTTTGGCGGGGGTGTTGCCAACCAAACGCGCTCATTTTTCACGCTCTTTTACCTGGCAGACGGTGAGTCACGCACGTATCTAACTTCTGTGCTTGCCCCGTGTGTATCCTACCCCTTCAGAGGTCATTCTAGGCTGCGTGTGACACGCATACGTTCATTATTGTGTTACTGGGTGCCACAGCGTAGTGCAGGTTTTTCTTTCTTCACACGTGGTCTAGGAGGGGTTGCGTGCACGTCATCTCCCTTTTTTGGGCCTCCTGTGCGTTGCGTGACCCGTCATCTTTCCCCAGGAGTTACATTCAGCCTTGCTAGAGCACTAGGGTACAATTACCATCTGGTACCCAACCCCTTTGACCCCCAATTGCCCAGGACAATAGTCTACATCCACTCCCATACGCACATTAATATCAGTGCCATGGCTGGGAGGCGAGGATTCCGTAAGGGTGGCAAAGGTGGAAGAGCCACAAGTGGTGGCCGTGGTGGATCCGGTAGGGGACGTGGTCGTAACTTGCAGGGTGAGCCTGTCCCCCCATGTGTGGAGGACCAGTCCAGCCAGGACAGTGTCGGTCCTAGTCCATCCTGCTGACATTCCCCCTGACACCATTACACTAGAGCCAATGCCTGCACCAACTCCCATGCTGAGTGTGCAATCCCACACACCTGATACAGAGCCCACCAGGGCTCCTGCCCCTAGTGTCCAGAGCGGCGCAGGACACTCAGGATCACCACCACCTTCCAAGCGGAAGAGGAAGAGTGCTCGTCCGGCACAGGCTGATGCCCCAGACACGGCTACACAGTCCGGCCCGTCCAGGAAGCCCAGCTTCACGGATGACGAACTGAATGCACTTGTCGAGTATGTGTCCGGACATGATAACGAGATGGTCATTGTTGCAGGATCCAAGACCACACCTGCACAATGCCAGGCACACTGGCAGACCGTTGCGGACATCGTAAGTGCCCTTGGAATCGTGAGGCGCACAGCCAATGATTGCTATAAGCGCTGGAATGACCTAAAGCGCAGGGCAAAGAAGAAGCTGGCCTCAAGTCATGCCGCAACTCTAGTGACTGGAGGTGGGTCTCCAGTATTAGACATGGAACTCACTCCACATGAGTCAGTCGCTGGGACCTACGTCACGGAGGAACAGATCCAAGGCGTGGGAGATCTGCCTGATTAGGAGGCATTGTCCGGTGAGTGCACATGCATGTGTGTGTCATCCATGTGCATGGTGTGTGTGTGAGGGCATCTGTTTGTGTGCCAGGTGAGAGTGTGTGCGCCTGAGTCGTATGGGTCAGCCATGTTCTTCATGCAATACATCCTGCGCAGCTGCATTTGGCCATTGCAGTATCCCTTCTGCCAACAGTAGACATCTAGCCCAACAGCACCCCAGTTGCCCTTGTAGTGTCACCTTGCCACAACATTGTTGCTTATTTTTGTATGTTCAATCAGACAGATTGTTTGCATTCCACCACTTATACTAGGCATTCCTCAGTCCTATGGTCACATGTCTGGCATGGCTATGGTAAAGTGGAGTGACTTTGTTACCTGGATATCATATGTTCACACATGTCCCTGTGCATTTGGACCATATTGGACTGGCAGCTCCAGGTGAAAAATCAGACCTGTTTGAATTAGAAAAGCTATTGCATGCGGGAACTGGACTGAATGAATAAGTGCTGCCCTCCTCTCCATCTCCACTCAATAGCAATGGTACATGCCAGCTGTGTGATGGCATGTGTGTGTCACCTGGCAATCACAGGCCAATGTGTGATGCCACTGCCAGGCAGCATGCAGAAAATGTGTTCATCTTCCATCTTTGTCATGAGTGTGTGCCATTTGCCTGCCCTTCATACGCAGTGAGGGTGCATGCATGGGAGGGTCTTAGTCATGTGGGACATGTGTCAATCAAGTACTGGTTCTCTTGCTTCTCAGCCCTCATTGTGTGCCATGGTGCTAATGCGTGTTTCCATTTCTTTGTCATTATGTCATTGCAGGGGAAGACGCACCTGATACTGCTGGGGTTGTGGAGATGGTGCAGAGCCAGGAGGGGTCTGAGAGCCGACCAACCACCAGTGAGGGACGTGGTGTGCTGGTGGGTGAGAACCCACAAGTGCTGCAGGTCGTGCTCTCAAGGGGTGTCTCTGGCTGCACCTCCCCCGAGCTGTACTCAGCTGTTGACTCGGATGATGAGACCTACGTGCCGTCGCAGGTGAGTGTTCCAGGGAGGGATTCTGTTCTGTCCCACCCACCTGCACCAGGGTCAGAACCCTCAATGGGGATGTCAGTGTTGGCAGCTAGGCCTTTGGTGGTTACGGATGCAGGGTCACACTCTGCGACATCTGATCCTGTTCCTGGGCCAGCAGATCAGAGGGGGAATGCAGTCCTGCAGCCTCAGGCAGTGCCGGCACAGCAAGGCGCAGTCCGCCTTGTCCCAGACAGGTGTGGTGCCCGCCGACGTGGTGGCCGTACGCCACCTGGCAATACCGCATGGGAGCAATCCATTTACGGTATGGCTACCCAACAGGCAGCATCATCCGAGGTGATGGCTCAGGCCATGGATAGGGTGGCCACTTCCATTGTCCCCCCTGAAAGGCTGATGGAGCGACTAGAGCAGGCAACCGACTCCATCTGCCAGTCACACAGGGAGGACATGTTGGCGTCCAACAGGGACAGGCGGGCGGCACTGGCGACTCTGCAGGAGGCCATCTCCATAGAGTCCCAGGGCCAGAGGGAAGCCCTGAGGCAGGAGCTACATCAACTCAGGACGACTCTTGTTGAGCTTGAGGCTTCAACACACCAAAGGACAGAACAGCAGCTGGAGCGTCTCACCCGTACGCTCTCAGCTGAGATGCAAGCAACGAGGGCGGAGGTCCGGGCATCCCGTGAGTTGTTGCATGGGGACCTCCGCACCCTCATCCTCCAGAACGAGACCTACCACACCCGCATGCTTGCAGCCATGGATGAACAGAGTAGGGCCTTGCGTGGGCTGCCTCCCATAGTGCAACCACCTCCGGATGCAGCTGCACAGGGTGATAATAGCGACAGCAGTGATACTCCCACAATAGGGTAGCCGTGTGGGCCATGAGCCCATGGAGGTGTTTTTTTTTTTCCCAGGATCCACACAGGTGGGTTTTGGTGTGCACCCTGACCTCGGACCTCCTGGGTGGCCTCCCCAACCCCCCCGGGCCCTTTAATGGCCATTTTTGATTTTATTTTATTTTTATTTTTATTTTTATTTTTATTTTTAATTTTATATTTTTCCCAATTTTTTTGGGACAATTTGTTGGCTTCCGTGGTTCCTGTGGGCATACGCTGCATTGTGGCTGGGCACATGCAGGCTTGTCATGTATTAGGTTCAGATGCCTGGGTTTGAGTCACACACACCCCTCCTGCTTCCCGTTTCCATGGGCTTGCAAAGGGTGTGCCCAAGTGACATTGAAGTACATGGTGACATTGGACTCCCACTACATGTGTGGGTAGTCTAGTCAATACTGTGTATACATTCCTAGTGCATATTGCTGTTGTGTTGTACACTGCATGTTGCATTGATGTGTAACTCATCATCTGTGTCTGCCTCCCAATTTGCAGGTCCCTACCTCATGTCTACACAAGGCCCTCTAGTCTGGAGATGGGGTCCTTGTTGGCAGCAGTGCACCTACAACTCTACATGGCGCCAACACTGTTCAGTTGGAAGTGGTGGGAGTGCAGGCATTTCCAGGTGGTGAGACTACTGATTTATCACATTAGTGAAGTCATGTCAATGGTAGTACCTGCTCAAGTTTGTTGTTGGTCCTGCATTACAGTGAGTATTTCAGGTGTAGCAAGTTTCAATTGGGGACACTGTACATCGCAACACTTGTCATGTTGTGGGGATTACTTTGTTTACCTGCACATAGCATGACATGGCACGGTGTGTTGTGTGGCGGTGCAGGGGATGGGTTGGGTGACATGGCACTGTCCTCTTGTTGCATTTAGCAAGTGGGTATTCATTTTAGCTGTTTGAATGTGTTTCTTCACAACACTGCATTGGTGGTGTGTGTGGGTAGGGATGCACACATTGTAACACTTCCAGGTGAACAATCTCAGGCTGATATGCTTTTCACGGTTGAATCTCCAGACATTCAGGATCAGTGTCAGGTTGAGTCATCATTGACTGTCAGATGGAATGTGCCAGGCCAGTGTGCAGTCCACAGGGGTGTGATTACTATGTGAAGTAATTAGCCACTAGCTGTGTACGGGCTGCCTCCCCCCGTGCCCTTTCCCCTCCCATGCGCAGCGGCTGTGCATGTGGTTGGGGATGTGGGGCCACCACTATGTCCACGGCCAGGCCCCGGCGTGTTGCAACGTTGTGCAGGACACATGCTGCCACTATGATCCTGCACACTACTGGGGGAGCGTATAACAGCTGCCCGCCAGAACGGTCAAGGGAGCGAAAGCGTGACTTTAGCACTCCGAATGTGCGCTCCACTATGCACCGGGTTGTAATGTGGGCTGTGTTATATCTTACCTCGGGTAGCGTGGTGGGGTTCCGAATTGGCATCATCATGTGGGGGCTGAGAGGGTAGGCACTGTCCCCTGTGGAGGTGGTGATTGGTATCATTGGTGGGGTTGTGACCTTGCTCAGTATCCAACATGCATGCATGTGCAGTGGCATACATACTCACCAAGCAGCCATGTATCGCCATGCCGCCCAGCATCTAGGTCCCGGCATAGGGTGGACATTCTGTAAATGAAGCTGTCGTGGGTGGAGCCGGGATAGTTGGCATATACTGAGGTGATGATTCCCTTGGCATTACATACTACCTGCACGTTGATGGAATGCCAGTGCTTGCGGTTCCTATAGATGTGCTCAGATGCCCTGGGGGGACGTAGAGCCACATGGGTGCAGTCGATGGCACCTAGCACTTTGGGGAATCGTGCCACACCGTAAAAATCCAGGACGGCAGCATGCCTTTCTGCAGGTGTTCTGGGCAGGTATATGTGCCTGCGGACTGATGGGCGTGAGAGTGATGATGTTCAAGACCTGGTGTAGGCAGCGTGACTGGGTGGCCTGTGACACCCCACCCACTATGGCACTTGTCCGCTGAAATGATCCAGTGGCTAAGAAGTGCAGTACATTGAGGACCTTCTCCAGGGGGCTGAGTGCTTGGGAGCACAGGGTGGGTGATGTAAGGTCATCCTCCCACTCACTCACCAGGTCCAGTATTATGTGTGGTGGAAACCTGTACCTTCCATACACCTGGTCATCAGGCATCCCGAAAAGGCTGGTTCTTTGTGTGAATATTCTGGCCCTGACTATCCTCCTCCTCCTCCTTTGGTAGCCCACTGCCACTGCTGCTAGGAACGGTATGTTCATCCTGGCTTCTGGCTTGTTATTGTTAAAGTGCGCAAATTCATGCTTTGCGCGTGTTCTAGGCGAGCGTGTGACCCGCGCACCCCTGGAATCCAGTTCCCAGTCCAATAGCGTGTGGAAATTCACACGCACAACGGGATACAGGTGCGCTGACGTACTTGCGTGTGTAAGTGCCCGCGCACCCCTGAAATACACGTACATAGGCCAATCGCGTGTACGGCCAATCGCGTGTACGCGCACTTTTGTCCAATTACACACGATGACACTCTGACGTGCAGTATTTACACGTGTGCTCCGTCATCACGTGCTGGGTGGGGAACACCCGTGCGGGTCACGTCACATACGCGCTTACGCGCTGAGGGACTCTGGACCAATAGAATCGCGTATGCGTGCTTACGCGCTTAGGCGCTAAGGGCCTTTCCTCGGATTTCACGCTGACGTGCAGAATTTTCACGTGCCAAATCACTCCGTATCAAGCTGGCCACGCGAAAACACACGGAAGACCACGCTCCTGCCCAGAAGGCCGAGTTACTGCCCCCCAGTGCCCCGAGCAGCCTCCCACGTGCCATCTGCTGCTGCCTGCCTGCCTGCCTGCCTGCTGCCACCGTGCCCTGCCATTTGGTGCCTGCACATCAGCCATCTGCAGGGGTCCAATTGCTGTGTCCACCCCTGCTGGAACTGAAGACTCCCGACTGGGATTACATCGCTCCACAGCCCAGCCCCAGGACCCAGTTGCCCACCCACACCTGCCTCTGGGGTTGCCATGTCGGGCACTTCCACATCTGGCACCAGTGGCAACCCCAGGCCAGAGGGGCAGAGGGGCACCAGCTTCACTGCCACCGAAGTCGGTGTCCTGGTGGAGCATGTCCTGGGGCAGTATGATGCCCTCTTTGGATCGTCCCGTGCCAGCAAGGATGGACGGGAGAGGATTTGGGCCGACTGTGTGGTTGCCATCAACGCGGAGGGGGTGGCAACCCGCAACGTCCAGAAGATCAAGAAGCGCTGGGAGGACTTGAGGTCCAGGACCCTTGTGAAGGCCCGGCGCCTCGTGGAGGGGGGCCGCGGCCGCATGAGTTCCATCCAGATGAGGGTCCTGGAACGCGTACGCCCAGCGCTCCACGCCCAGATCCTTGAGAGGGAAGCCCGTCTGGAGTTGAGCGGTAAGTGTCCAAGCATTACTGTGTGAGACAGGGCATGTTGCTGTGTGCTGGGTCTATGATACTTGCCTGTATGTGTGCCATGGGCCATGTATGCATGTATGTGTGCATGGACATCATGGTAATGCATGTGCAACCAGTGATGTGTGACCCACATGGTTGTTGCATGTGTTCAAATGCCGCATGGGGAGCCCTATGCAGATTTTGAACATGAGAGCATGCCAGTCTCTGTACCGGGACATGGGTGGGGGTGAGGGATGGGTGCTGATGCCAGGTACATATGTGGTAGCCATGTCTGTGTGGCTGACCTGCGTGTCTGTGACTTGTGCATGCCATGGATGCATGACACATGTGTGTGACAATGTACAGATTCAGTGAAGCAGCCAAATTGCCCTTGTATCCGCTGTGTTTGTTGTGTTTGGGGCCAGATGGATGTGACTGAGGTGAAGTGTGTGCATGTGAAAGGCATGAGCCATGATGCATGTGAGTTCCTTATCATTGAATGTTTCAAGAGTCCATTGGACATGCATGGAAATGTCCATGACATGCAGCATGCCTGTTACTGTGTGTGTTTTGCCTGGACTGACCCGTGTGTTGTGGAGGGACATGATGGAAGTGTACTTTGACAGTGGTGCTCATCTGCTATTGCTTCCTGTCTAGGGGACCATTGTACAGTACCCTGATGCTTGTGTTCTTTGTCTCCCTCTACGCAGCGGCTAGTGAAGAAGAGGGCGGTGACGGCGCTGTGGAGCAAGGCGGCGGGGATGCCCCCACGGCTGCAGCGGAAGGGGTGGGTGAGCCCCCACAGGGGCCTGCTACGGTGGGAGACGGTGAGGAGCCATCCAGGTTGGTGGTTTGCACAGAGAAGGAGGAGGCCGCCACTGGGGCACACATGGGGCCTGGTGGGGGCATCCCTGCTGGTGCAAGTGGTGCAGTCCAGGGCCAGGGGCAGGAGGCAGCACAGGTCACCGTGGAGGGGCCTGTGCATGTCGCTGTCCCTGACCCTGTGAGTGCACCACCATGCACCAGCAGGGATGCCCCGTCCCAGGCCCGCCCGCAGGTAGAGGGGATGTCCATGTCACCTGACTCCCCTCCACCTGCAGATGTGGGAACCCCTGGCCGTGTGGAGAAGGTCCTGATTGGGGTCGCGATGCACACGGCTGTGATTCGTGATGCCGTGCGGGCTTCCCGGGAGGAGCACGCATGTCATCACGAAGTGCACCGTGCCGACGTGGCCCAATTGGGATCGGCCATGTTCGGGGGTTTCCTGCATGTGTTGGCCAATGTGGCGGCCCTCTCCTCCTCTGTGCAGGCTATACACCAGTCGTTCTCCTTGCCGTCTTCCAGCCCAGATGCCACCAGGGCCCCCTGTGGACCTGCCCCGACCAATGCAGCCAGCTCGGTGGGGATCCCATCCCTGCCACAGTTGGGAGTTGGAGGTCCAGCAGGGGTGGACAACACAGCAACTGGACCCCAGCAGATGGAAGATGTGACAGCATCATCAGGCAGGGCACGTGCACGACGGCGTCGGTGGTTTCCATCAGCCTGGATGCCGTTGTGCTGGCAGAGGCAGTGGCATCGGAGGCAGTAGCGGGCTCGACGTGGGAGGCATCATGGCTCGGGGCCATCAAGATCAGAGGGGCAGGCATCGGCCGGAGGGCAGGGCAACCCTGGGATGGTGGTGTCTTCTGTGTGGGAGCAGTTGGTCCAGCGTATAGATGCGGAGCGGCAGCGGGCGGAAGAGGAGCGGCTCGCCATGGTCAGGGCAGAGTTCTCCATGCGTCGGGCGTTGAGGCGGGCTGAGTGCCTCGAGGAAGCTCGCAGGGAGTTTGAGCTGAACATGGGGTTATCTCTACGAGACCTCGGGGCCAGGACAGAGTCCCGCCTCCAGGACATCGACATGGAGTTCGATGATGCCCTGGCCAGCAACATCAACAAGTGAGCCGCAGGACTTGTCCGCTGCCTTTGTATATAGTTATATAGTTAGTTAGTGTTAGGTTTCCTTTATTTGTTTTTATTATTTTGGACCGCTCGGACAATGGCCACTTTTTTGTATATATTTTTTTCATTAGGTAGTAGTAGGTTTCCTTTATGGTGTTGGGCTCATGGACCCTGGTACATTCCTGTATATAGTTTGTTTTTTGAAGGAACATTTTCTTGTTTTCATTATTGTGTTCACCATGTGGAAATGGTTTTTCATTCTTTTCCTTCTACTTGATATTGCTTTGGTCAACATTTGTTTTTGTATTCCTTTTTTTTTTAATTTTTACTTTTGTTCTCCGACATGGACCATTTATTTTGTTATCCACATAGTTGTATGTTTGATTTGTTTACTTATTTTTCATCTTTAATACATTTGTTATTTTTACTTCCACTTGTGTTATTTTGTCTTTGGTTTCATACATGTCATGATATGGGTTTTGACATTCACTTGCAGCCATTGTGTATGTGTGTGTGACGGACATGTGTTCATTTACATACTTGCCATTGGGGTTGTGTCATGTAATTGCATTCACTATGTGGGTGGATGCAATCCTTGCCTGGGTGTTTGTGCTGGGTATGCTGCCCATTACTGCCATGATTGTGTATCGTCAGGACCTGGGGGCAGGGGGACATGAGTGGGGGCCTGGTGGAGGCTGCCCCAGCACTGCTGGGGGGTGGGGGTGGTGGGAGGCATGGGTGGGGGCCTGGTGGAGGCTGCCCCTGCACTGCTGGGGGGTGGGGGTGGTGGGAGACATGGGTGGGGGCCTGCTGGCAGGTGCCCCACAGTGCTGGGGGGTGGGGGTGGTGGGTGACATGGGTGGGGGCCTGCTGGCAGGTGCCCCACAGTGCTGGGGGGTGGGGGTGGTGGGCGACATGGGTGGAGGCCTGTTGGAGGGTGCCCCTGGTGGCTGGGGGGTGGGGGTGGTGGGAGACATGGGTGGGGGCCTGGTGGAGGCTGCCCCTGGTTGCTGGGGGGTGGGGGTGCAAGGGGACATGAGTGGGGGCCTGGTGGAGGCTGCCCCTGCACTGCTGGGGGGTGGGGGTAGTGGGAGACATGGGTGGGGGCCTGGTGGAGGCTGCCCCTGCACTGCTGGGGGGTGGGGGTGGTGGGAGACATGGGTTTGGGGCCTGCTGGCAGGTGCCCCACAGTGCTGGGGGGTGGGGGTGGTGGGTGACATGGGTGGGGGCCTGCTGGCAGGTGCCCCACAGTTCTGGGGGGTGGGGGTGATGGGAGACATGGGTGGGGGCCTGGAGGAGGCTGCCCCTGGTGGCTGGGGGGTGGGGGTGGTGGGAGACATGGGTTGGACATGGGTGGGGGCCTGGTGGAGGCTGCCCCTGCACTGCTGGGGGGTGGGGGTGGTGGGAAACATGGGTGGGGGCCTGGTGGAGGCTGCCCCTGGTGGCTGGGGGGTGGGGGTGGTGGGAGACATGGGTTGGACATGGGTGGGGGCCTGGTGGAGGCTGCCCCTGCACTGCTGGGGGGTGGGGGTGGTGGGAGACATGGGTGGGGGCCTGGTGGAGGCTGCCCCTGCACTGCTGGTGGGTGGGGGTGGTGGTAGACATGGGTGGGGGCCTGGTGGTGGGTGCCCCACAGTGCTGGGGGGTGGGGGTGGTGGGAGACATGGGTGGGGGGCTGGTGGAGGCTGCCCCTGCACTGCTGGGGGGTGGGGGTGGTGGGAGACATGGGTGGGGGCCTGGTGGAGGCTGCCCCTGGTGGCTGGGGGTGGGGGTGGTGGGAGACATGGGTTGGACATGGGTGGGGGCCTGGTGGAGGCTGCCCCTGCACTGCTGGGGGGTAAGGGTGGTGGGAGACATGGGTGGGGGCCTGGTGGAGGCTGCCCCTGGTTGCTGGGGGGTGGGGGTGCAAGGGGACATGAGTGGGGGCCTGGTGGAGGCTGCCCCTGCACTGCTTGGGGGTGGGGGTGGTGGGAGACATTGGTGGGGGCCTGGTGGAGGCTGCCCCTGCACTGCTGGGGGGTGGGGGTGGTGGGAGACATGGGTGGGGGCCTGGTGGAGGCTGCCCCTGGTTGCTGGGGGGTGGGGGTGCAAGGGGCCATGAGTGGGGGCCTGGTGGAGGCTGCCCCTGCACTGCTGGGGGGTGGGGGTGGTGGGAGACATGGGTGGGGGCCTGGTGGAGGCTGCCCCTGCACTGCTGGGGGGTGGGGGTGGTGGGAGACATGGGTGGGGGCCTGGTGGAGGCTGCCCCTGCACTGCTGGGGGTGGGGGTGGTGGGAGACATGGGTGGGGGCCTGGTGGAGGCTGCCCCTGGTGGCTGGGGGGTGGGGGTGGTGGGAGATATGGGTTGGACATGGGTGGGGGCCTGGTGGAGGCTGCCCCTGCATTGCTGGGGGGTGGGGGTGGTGGGAAACATGGGTGGGGGCCTGGTGGAGGCTGCCCCTGGTTGCTGGGGGGTGGGGGTGCAAGGGGACATGAGTGGGGGCCTGGTGGAGGTTTCCCCTGCACTGCTGGGGTGTGGGGGTGGTGGGAGACATGGGGGGGGCCTGGTGGAGGCTGCCCCTTCACTGCTGGGGGGTGGGGGTGGTGGGAGACATGGGTGGGGGCCTGCTGTTAGGTGCCCCACAGTGCTGGGGGGTGGGGGTGGTGGGTGACATGGGTGGGGGCCTGCTGGCAGGTGCCCCACAGTGCTGGGGGGTGGGGGTGGTGGGAGACATGGGTGGGGGCCTGGTGGAGGCTGCCCCTGCACTGCTGGGGGGTGGGGGTGGTGGGAGACATGGGTGGGGGCCTGGTGGAGGGTGCCCCTGGTGGCTGGGGGGTGGGGGGGTGGGTGACATGGGTGGGGGCCTGCTGGCAGGTGCCCCACAGTGCTGGGGGGTGGGGGTGGTGGGTGACATGGGTGGGGGCCTGCTGGCAGGTGCCCCACAGTGCTGGGGGGTGGGGGTGGTGGGTGACATGGGTGGGGGCCTGTTGGAGGGTGCCCCTGGTGGCTGGGGGGTGGGGGTGGTGGGAGACATGGGTGGGGGCCTGGTGGTGGGTGCCCCTGCACTGCTGGGGGGTGGGGGTGGTGGGAGACATGGGTGGGGGCCTGGTGGAGGCTGCCCCTGGTTGCTGGGGGGTGGGGGTGCAAGGGGACATGAGTGGGGGCCTGGTGGAGGCTGCCCCTGCACTGCTGGGGGGTGGGGGTGGTGGGAGACATGGGTGGGGGCCTGGTGGAGGCTGCCCCTGCACTGCTGGTGGGTGGGGGTGGTGGGAGACATGGGTGGGGGCCTGGTGGTGGGTGCCCCACAGTGCTGGGGGGTGGGGGTGGTGGGAGACATGGGTGGGGGCCTGGTGGAGGCTGCCCCTGCACTGCTGGGGGGTGGGGGTGGTGGGAGACATGAGCAGGTGTGCAGGGTAGTCCCCTGTGGTGTGTGCTGCCTGCAGGGGCCGTGGAGGGTGTACCGGTAATGCCTGGGAGCACACAGCCAAATCGCGTGTGGAACTTCCCGCGCACCCCTGAAATCCACGTACACGGCCAAATCGCGTGTGGAACTTCCCGCGCACCCCTGAAATCCACGTACCCTGCCTAATCGCGTGTGGAACTTCCCGCGCACCCCTGAAATGCACGTACCCTGCCTAATCGCGTGTAGAACTTCCCGCGCACCCCTGCAATCCACGTACATGGCCAAATCGCGTGTGGAACTTCCCGCGCACCCCTGAAATGCACGTACCCTGCCTAATCGCGTGTGGAACTTCCCGCGCACCCCTGAAATCCACGTACCCTGCCTAATCGCGTGTGGAACTTCCCGCGCACCCCTGAAATGCACGTACCCTGCCTAATCGCGTGTGGAACTTCCCGCGCACCCCTGAAATCCACGTACCCTGCCTAATCGCGTGTGGAACTTCCCGCGCACCCCTGAAATCCACCTACCCTGCCTAATCGCGTGTGAGACTTCCTGCGCACCCCGGTATACACGCACACGTTTTTTTTCTGTCAGCGCCTGTCTGTGTTTGTGGGTACCCCTTTGCACGTCATTTGTCCTGGAGGGCCACAGTATTGGCCATTCATCATGGCTGTATATGGGTGCTATTTGTTGGCGCACCTTTTGGCGCACATTTCTTCCAGGCGCAGAGACTCTACCGCCTGCTTTCTTGTGGCGGTCGTGTTTGTGCCTGTGCGCTGATTTGAGCGTGCGCTTTTTTGCCCTATTCTATTCCATGAATACGTGTTGGAGGCGAGCGTGTGGGCGTTCCGCGCACTTGTACCCTGTGCTTCCCCCGTGACGCCCACTTTTTGGCAAGTTGTTCCCCATTCCGAGTGTTACGCCCCGTGTTACGCCTACCTTTGTTGCATGCGCCGCGCTATGTGCGATTTTCGCTGTGGCCTGTGCGAATTTCGCTGTAACCTGGCGCACGCCGTTAGATGGCCTGTGCGCCAACGTGCGCCGCGCACTTTCTTATCGCACATCCGATGGTCTTCTCGCGCACGGCCTTCCATGAATCGGTGTGCGCTGCTTTTCGTGCGATTTTCGCACTTGCACTGCGATTTTCGCTATTCCACTGCGATTCGCACGTTTTTGGCCACTTGCGCCGCGCTAATTATTCCATGAATCGGCCTCAAAGTGTTTCAAGGTTCAGCAAGGCAGAAAGGAGGGGGAACGGAAAACAGGAAGGAGAAAGTAGCGATCCTGGTTGGGCTTGCGACATTCAGATCATGCAAGTGATGTAACAGTAAGTGCAAGGGGGATGGGAGGTGGGGAAGTGCATGAACTGGGTTGAAGGGCCCATGAGAAGGAGAATGCCAGTGGAGGCTTGGTAGTCGGGCCAGGGGAGGCAGAAGTGAGGGGGGGTCCACAACTAAGTCCACCTTCAAATGGCTGGAAGACCACAAAGGGATGTAAGAAGCCAGACAAGTGGAGGAGGGGGAGCCTGAGGGAAAGTGCAATTTAAGGGGGGGAGGAGGGTGTGGGGACAGGGGAGGGCAAGTGCAGAGGTAGAATTGGAAAGTGGAGCCTAGTGCCCTATATGACTCTGAGGGATCCAGGCTGCCAGTCACAGGCAGAGGGAGCTTAAGCAACGTTAGCAACGGTGCTGGTGCTCCCGTGTCCCCAATCCCATTGAGTCCCATAGGGAATGGGGATTTACAAACATACTGGCACATGAATTCCCAGCCGCCGCACTCGGAATGAACCGGTGGCACTGGGAGGTAAGGCGCTGGTAAATTATTCAGAGTCCGGTAGCACCGGCAGGGTTACCACCGGACTCGGAATGATGCTAAGTAACTTACTTTATGCAGGAACGAAGCGGAGAACAAAAAACCCAGTGGCTTAATGATTGGCTGGAAGAAAATAGAGCCTGAAAAGAGGTCAGGGTTAAAGGTCCCTATGAAGTCTCCCAAGGAAGATGCAAGCATGCAAGGGGAGGGCATAGGTGTTGTGTGCAGACCACGCAGATATTGGTAGAGGGAGACAGCTGAGCAGAGTGCCCAATAATGAACAAACAACAAAAAGTGCATATCACATTCTGACACAGATGGGCAATAGCAGCAATTGTCTAATAAATTAAAGGGCCATTTGGAAGTAAAAGATGCCACTGGTAAAATATTCAATATTACAAAAGAATAGGGAAGTCCCTTTGTGGGCAGACGTGGTTCGGGTCAAAGTACAGTAAAATAACAACAAATATGCCCACGTTGCGAAACAACTCATTGTGTTGTATCTATTCTAGTTATTTGATAGATTGAATACCGTGCTGGTGGAGTCACGAAGAGTATCTCATGTGTTTCTCAATTAAAACTTTTTTTTATTTTGGTGGCATACCTATGCAACTAAAAAGACATATGTTGCATAATGTAATTTGTGAAACAGATATTAAGTCAAAACAGTAGTAAACAATACTAATATACATCATCAGACAGTGTGATAACATTAATGACAAAGGCAGGTAAAATACAAAGTATAACCATAGACAAGGTTCTAAAGCAATAAACATGCATACAATAATTATGCTCAATCTAAGTTGTGAGTTGCTACAGGGTATACTTTACATTACCCTAGACTTCTAAGCATGATTCAACAGTACTCACGCCTGAAACCTTCATACAGGGTATACTTGTCAATACCCTGGGTGCTGAGACACGATCAATTAATGGTAATGTCTGACAACACTGCCCTGATAAAATATTGATCACACATTTAGTAAATAGAAATAGAATTCTCTTCCTAGGGCTCAGCAACCATTTCAAGTAAGCTTTACTCCACCATTCTGTTTTTATTGTTAAACATTTTGTTGCTAATGATCTGTCCTCCCTCTTGTATAGGGAATGTCACATAGCTCATTCATTAAACCTATCGTTTATAATATTAAGGGCACTGTCAAAGTTACACATTTTCCTATCCAAGAGATGGCCAAGAGCACATTCACAGAGGACCATTAGCTGATTTAACAAATTCCCTTAAAACGTTTTTGCAGTAGGCTAAATCAAGGGCCATATTGAGGGGCAGTCAAACCATTATTGGTCTTAAATAAGCCTCATAAGAAATAAGGGGCGAGCCTAAATCAAGAAATACCAGTCATTCTGTAGAACATATGGGGAGGGACAATCATTTTATTTAAAAGTCCCTTGCCCCCATTTCCAATTATGTCTTTCAGGCATAGTTCCAAAGCTCAGCCCCATACAAAATGTCAGTACACACTCATATGCTCTGTAAATGTAAAGCAGTATGTCCCCATCCTGTCTCACATATCTATATTTCGCTACACTAATCACCATTCCCCAAACCCCTCCCCACCCCTTTTGCCTTCTTAACCCCCTAGTTTGTTAGATGATTTTCTGGCGGAATTCTTTCGAAGTTAAATACTTCAAAAGGAATCCTGTTGGCAAAAAGAATTCATACATGCTTCTTGTTCATGGAAAGGAGCTGAGAAATCAATACAATGTCATCAGCATAAAGGAATATCCCATATATGGAGCCACCTAGCCAGGGAGAATCCGAATCTAAGGGCATCATTATGAGGAGTGCGGTAAGGGGTTAATGGCGCCGGTAAAGGTGCTGGTGCCGTTAACCCCGTACTGCCCTATTACGAGGTCCCCTAGCGGGACCCGCTCTGGATGTCTGGTTTTACCAGACGTCATTTGTGGGTCCTGCGAGGGGACAAGCATGCTAACATTGGGCCCGTTATTAAAGGGCCCATTGTTAGCATCATCCCCATTCCCATTGAGCCCTATTGGGCTCATATGGGAATGGGGATATATTTATAGTGGGTCCATGGAATGGGCAATTACCGGGTCCGCCAAGGTTGGCATGACCCGGTAATTGCCCATTCCATGGACCTGGTAAAAATTCATTACCGGCGGCAGCCATGCCCTTAATAAGGGCACGGCTACCGCCAGGGTCCTAATGAGGCCCAGTCTTGAATGTAAAGGGCCAGAACACTAATATTTAATACAAACAGTAGCAGAGCAAGGATTCATCCCTGTATCATGTCCATGCCTATGCAAAAGGGATTGGTGCATTCTCCATTCCTCTATACCTTACCTTCTCTACATTGTCATTATAGATTAATTGGATGCTGCCTATCCGGGAAGGTGAGTTGTATTGCTGTATATAATTTAGGACAACCATTTCTATTTACTCTATCAAACACATTTTGGAAATCAATTATTTTCTCTTGGACAGCAATTTTCTGTACTAATGCACAAAGCAAAAAACATTGTTCCATAGTACCATCATTTTTCCTGAAACTGCATTGTAAATGAATTTTCAGACATTGCTTCTCTACCTAATCCTCAAACCTTGTTAGGAGAATTTTGCCATAGACCTTTGCCAAGAAATCAATACGCAAAATGTGAAGGCAGTTACCTGGATTATACCTATCCCCCTTTTAAACAATTGGGACAATCTCCGCTGATGCCCAACTGCTAGGTAAGCAATTTATAGTATTAAGATGAGACATAAGAAAAATGTCTTCACATCTTTTGCTCACTAAGAAAATGTTCTAATGGCATATTTTCAGGCCTGAGATTTGTACCTGATTTATGGGCAGATAAGGCATGACAAACCTCCTACTCAAAATAAATAGGAGCACATTTGACAAGACTTCAATATCTATCCCCTGTAAACACCATACTTAATATACATAATACTTAATATGTATGAAGGATACATATTGCTTGCTCGAAATGCTGTCCTGCTTGGAAGTCACTAATTAAAAAAAAACATATAAAAACTTAATTAACTTATAGTATAGATGATTTTGCATTATATTTGCCTCTGTGCATCTTGGAAATTACTAATCTTGGGTTGTACTATGTGATAGAAAGGGGTAAATAAAATCACAGAAAAAGAGTGAGTATGCATCTCAGGTGGGGAGGCAATGTGTGGATGCAAAAGGTTGGATCTGGTTGAGCCGGGGAAGGAGGATGGAGGTGGGAGAACATGAGGGAATGGAAAACACACACAAATATATCCATAATGAATATTCACACATCAAATTAGCATAATTGCATAACCCAGTACTTACATAATTGGGATCATACGTTCTTTCAATACAATATACCCAACTGCCTACACTTCTTGTTAAAGTGAGAGCTAATACTTATTTTTCATCAGTGTTAATAACCTCTATTGGGGACAGAGCAATTCAATGTTGATCTTATATATAAACCTAGGAATGTTAACCCTAATAGGTATGGCCATTAAATCATTCTTCTTATTTCTTTGAATACCACCCAATTCATTCAGATGTCTATCATGGACTTTCTACTGATGAGCCATATGCACACCATTCAACTCTCCAGTTTCATGAATTTAGCAGTCCTGTAAATCATAAAGGTTTATAATCATGCAAAAAGGCAACATGTATTGCACATCTTTATGAAGCATACATATTGCTTACTCAAAAGTCTGTCCTGGTTAGAATTCACTAATTCAAAGAAACCATAGAACACTTAATTCAGGTATAGAATAGATGATTTTGGATTATATTTACCTCTGTAAATCTTTGAAATTACTAATCTTGGGCTGCACTAGGGGATATAAGGGGATGAAATATATACAATCGCAGAAGAAGAAAATGGATGCATATTTGTGGATGGCTATGTGTGGACGGAAAAGGTTGGATCTGGTTGAGATGAGGGAGGAGGGTGGTGTTGGGAGAAAATGGGGGAAGAAAAACACTTGAGAATATATCCATAATGTATATAAACATATTAAGTTATCATAATTGCATAAACCAGTACTTACATAATTGAGATCATCCGCTCCTTCCATATAATATACTCAAATGCCTACAACTGGTGTTAAAGTATTCAAACAATTGAGAGTTAATACTTATTTGTTAATAACCTCTATGAGAGACACAGCAATTACATTTTGATCTTAAATAGAAATTCAGAATTGCTAACCCTAATAGGCATGGCCATTACATCATTCTTCTTAGATCTTTGATTACCCCCATTTCATACAGGAGTCTATGTAAATAAACAACTAGTTCCGAAAACCGAATTCCTGGCTGTCTCCTTATGTATACTGCTGCTGGTAAGTCAGCTAGATCTTCTAAAACACAATTTGCTATTCATATATTCATACATAGTTTGGCATTGATACATTGGCAGCATTTGGATAATCCAAAAATAAAGTCATCACTTTTTTTTCATTTCCAACATAATTCATATTTCTCCTTATATTTCAAACTATCTTCTTTCAAGCTTATTTAACCCTTTCTGAAACCATCTCAGGTCACTGCCAAAGATCTGTCAGAAATTAATCGGTTTTGTAAATAATGTTGGAACATGCTGTGAACAATGTTAACGAGGTCCAGGTAGCCAGGCCACACCTGATGGGTTCTGGAATTGTGGTGGTTGGGGAGAATGGAAAAAATTAGTTTGGAGTGGTGGTCAATTGTATCCCATTCCGGGGCAGTGAATGAGAATTAACGTAGCTTGAATGCTACTGTACCACTATCATCATTATAATAATCTCTCAAACCATACATTCATGTATACCTCTTTGGCAGCCAATCTTGTGGGATGATGTTTTTATGCAGAAATTGGCACCTAAAATTATGTTTTTTTTTCATACTGATGAATACTCAGCACTGACTTCTATGATTTGAATACTTTAAAAGATGATGTAGATGGTGGATGATTGATATCAGATAAGAAAACACACATGATGCAAGATGGCCAAAATGAAATGCGGTGTGACAGCAACATCTTATATATTGTGAGGAATCAGGAATGAGACACAGACACAGAGGATTCATGGTGATTGGTAGACATGTTTATTAAATAATAAAAGGGTTGAAAATGGCTCACTATACCTAATATAGGAGGTATTTCCACACCTCAAACAAAACTAAGGGTCTGTCCTGTGTCAAGATGTCCAAAGCAAACAATGTCCTGTGTCTGAAATCCTATCCTAGCCCTCTCACTCTAAAAAGTTACTTTAAGATTTAAAGGGTATTGCTTCTGGCTCTGAAAAGGGCACACATGTTCAAATCCCAAAAAAGATATACATCCAACAAAAGATCCATTTGGACAATGTTCACAGTTCCAGGGAAGGACTCCCTTGTCCAGGTTACTCTCCACCAAAACAAAAGTTCAAAAGAATAACCAAGTTCTGTATAGCCCAAGAGCATAACTCCCTCCTTCTGGTATTGCAATACACTCACAGGGACTCCCTTCCCGAGGTATTTTACACATTAATCCACATTGAATGCAATTCAAAATCCTATGGGCATGATTCTTCCTTGCGATTCTCTTTTCATGATACCACATCTTGTGTGCGGGTACCAGACTCACGGAACACCTGGTATACTTCCCTGCCAGTTTCTCTTCCACATTCAATGCAATTCACTCTACTACTATACTTATTTGGGCAATTCACTTCACACACTTGGCTTTGCCTGGTATACTCTCCTGCCTGGACATTCAATTCAGACTCATGGGTGTGAGTTCAAAACTTATAGTGTGAGTGTGCTTGATTTACTCTCTTGTCAGGGCTCCTCATAAATAGTTTATTTACACTGTGTGTGTCCAGTTCTTTTAAAATGTTCATTCACCTTGATTCACAAAACACCTGGTATACTCTCCTGCCAGGTTGTAACATAAAATGTCCCTTTGGTTTCCCTTCTTGGTCTTCCACAAGTTCATACGGTGGGTCCTGGACCCCAGTCCCACTGTCTAGGTCCTCTGATACTTTGATCAACAGTGCTTCGGTGGCCCAATCCTTTACCTGGGCTCGCAGGTTCTTTACCTGCACTCTCTCTGCATTCACAAATCTGAATTGGATGCTTCTCTGACTCTCACAGCTCTCTCTGACTCATTAGGGACCTCCGGCAGGAATCTGGTCCTCGCTCAATGTCCCAGCTCTCTTGGCTGTCATAAAGCACAGCTTGCTTCCTCCTGCTTCGTCACAGCCTCCACAAGCTTCTCTGGGCACGTCACTAACTGGGCTCCCTTCTTGCTGCGTCTTGCCACTCCATCTTCTTTGCTGCCACAGGTCGTCACACTCTCGGTCTCTTTTCTTGTCTGTTCACCTGACAGCGTGCATTCCCCAGGAGTGTCTAGCCGGTCGAGTCTCTCTGCTGCTCTCAGCTGGTCCATATTTGAACTTATGCTTCCAGTAAGGGAGTTCTTCTGAGCCAATCAGCTTGTTGCAACACTAGACTTTTACTTCTGGTTCAGCCTGGTAATCTTCATTTGGGTAGTCCTCTTTCTGATCTCAGTTTCAATCATTCTGCTTTTTGCAGGATATTGGGGAATACTGTCAGCATACTTGGAAAGTTGTCGAAGGGGATTTTTAAAATATGCAATCAATGAATGGGGAATGGAAGGAATATCCCTAAAAGGGAAAGGGGGATATCATGTCTAATCTGATGAGGCCTGTCCTCCCGAAGAGTGTCAGCTCCCATCATGTTGTCCTCCCTTGCATAGCCACCCTCAGGGTCAGGATCAGGTAGCAGCTGCCGTCCCATGGCAAAATGAGGAGAGGCTGCCTCTGGGAAAGGAGTGACAACATCATCAGATTACTAACAATATATAATAATCTAAGGATGTCTGTGGATTTGGGACTAGACATGCGCTGGACCCTTCTTCTCCTGGTTTGTATCCCCTCCTATTTTAATATTCTGGCAGGCTCCCCTCATATGGGAAAGAAAACATTGTAATTTGAAACTAGAAGAACAGCCTTCACAGCCATTTTATCCTCACATACAAATAATTAGTCTATCCAAATAAATATACATTGTTTATGTTAGGGTGAAGGTTGGGAAAAATGTAAGGAGTACTGAGCCTATTGTGTATCATACTCTTAGTGATTAATAATAGACATAAAATGATTGACAATGAATAACAGACTGGCCGCTGTTATGTCATTTGTTATGTCGAGACTGGACTATGCCAACTCCTTATACCTGGGAGCACCAGCATACCAACTCAACAAACTCCAAAGAGCCCAAATGATGCCACCAAACTCCCTATCTGTCTGGGGCACAGAGACCACATTTCCCCCGCTCTCCACACCCTCCACTGGCTCCCTGTCGGACTAAGAGACACTTTCAAAACCTTACGCATTACTCACCAAACAGTGCACAAGACCGGCCCAAAGTACGTACAAGAGAAGATAAAACCATGCCTCCCATCACACACCCTAAGATCAAGCACTGCCCACTTACTGCCAATTCAGCCAGGGTTGGAGGATCAGCCTTCTCAACTTTGGCTCCAACCCTGTGGAAATCCCTCCACTCACACATTCGACACACCCATGACTACATGGCCTTCCGCAAAGCACTAAAAACAATCTTCTAAGGCCACTGAGACCCTGCAACTTGCAGACAGACGTTCAAGGAGATACCAAACAATAACACCACTCAAAGCGACCATTAAGTCTCTAATAAGGCCACTCTGAGCACATCAATTGCAAAACGCGTAAATGAAACCTGGAACAGTGGGCTCAAAAGAATAAAACCTCCACCCAGACACTCAGCTCTCCTATCACTATGCTCACTCTCTACTCTACACCAACACACAATTAGAGCGCAGCTAAACCCCTAGATCAATTTCGGCATTCACTGGTTACATACGAGCAATACTCCATGAACACCTCATCAACCTGCTTGAACGCAGCTATACCCCACGATACCACCACACCTAATGCTAGGATGCAGCTACCAATCAAGCAATTGCATCAGCTGCGCACATAATGAGTGCACCCAAGCACCTTGTGATACCCCACTCTCTCAACTGACCTGGACTTCGGTCCTCGAGGTCATACCAATGATATATATAGAGCACTATATAAATGCCAAATAACATAACATAACATAACATAACATAACATGTTTCTGCCAGCTCTGATAACCACTGAAGTAACTGTTAAGACCACTGCAGCTGTTATGTATATGGGAGAGAGAGACTTCTTAAAATTCAATTGCAATTTCAATTTAATAAAATATAGAAACACATTTACAAACCCAAAATCATATCAGCCCATGTCATTAAACAATGCTGAAAATCTCCAATAAACTGCTTGCGCATCAAGTGTCACCCGTGATAACCAGCTTAGTATCACAATGGCAGGATGTATTCATTCCTGCAACATGTATAGGTAAGCATATTAATACAATCGTTGCCTTGCTGAATACTTCTGATTCCATTTTGGGTTTGCATAATGCACTGACTCCCCTCTGGCAACATTAGTAATGGTAGAATGACAAAAACTTGTATTACAAAATGTCGGAAAATCCAGGGCTGTCAAACCTTAGCTACTCATTTTTATGTCTCATGTTGATCTGCTTATTATTCTAATGTAACAGATGCAGTGATATTGCACCTTTCAATCAAAATCCTTGAACATGTGGAAGCTATATTGTTGTCACTTTAAAACCTGATTTTCAAATGGTACAAATAAAGAATTTCTAACATATCAATACTTGTTTCTGGTGACTCAGTCTAATAATTAGGATACATTAAAGATAAAGTCATACTTATTTACTCAGCTACTAACAATCTTAGTAGATTTGATGCTATTAACTTTAACTAGTTAATGAAAAGCATCAACTACTTTAACACTGGAATTTCTTGAATCTGCCATTAAGGGGCATATGTAATGTAATTACAAAGGTATTTTTTATCCAAACGATTATTATTGCTTCATTCCCATTTATATTCCAAAACAATTTGTCAGCACGGCAGAGAACAAACATGAGACTATTCCAGGTTATCAGTAGGAGTACCAAAACACATAATAAATCCACAGGTTCTCCCTACTACAAGAAGGCACCCTATTTGAGAATTGTTCATGTTTTTCCTGAGACACAAAAGCAGCCAGCATGTATATTTTTCAGGTTTTCCCTGGTCGGCAAGAGAGCAAACAATATTTACAATTAAAGATTCTCCATTCTACAAGAGAGTTGATAACGTGAGCATTTTTAGGTTCTTCTTCCAACTCAAGAAATGAAGGTGTGGCATCTGCTAAGAAATAGCTGAAGTTGAAAACATTTCCCTAGGTCTCCAAGCAAATATTTCTCACAGTCTCCCCATTTCTATTATTCAGGGTTTCTGTTAGGGAGAATTTTCATGTATGTGCTTCAACCTTAGAGACCCCCAGCTCTTTCGCTGGACTTAGGACTTGTGAATATTTCCTCCTGAGTTAGTTGGACCTTTTTCTCACTCCCTCATTTATTTTTCCTGACAAGGATCTTTGTGTTTTATTGTTTTATTGAGTCTGACAAACTCCATAGGCATCTCCTTTTGAATAGTGACACTAAGAAGTCCTTTGGACTTCTCTTTATGTTTAAGTACATTTTCTTGGGTGAACTACCCTTCCCAAGAATAGTAAGATGATCCCTGACTTAGTTACCTTTTTCTTTGTGGGACCAGCACACACCACCCTTTGTGGAGTGCTGGGGGGTTACTTAGTAATTTGCTCTCTCACTTCTCATGTAACATTTTTTATTAGACTAACTCACTTTAAATGGCTGATGGCAGTGGTTTACTTTCACTACCAGTGTGCATTTCTACTACAGGCTGAACCCTCAGCTGCAGTGTAGCACCGATGGGTGACCATTTCTTCCAAAATGGCTGCAGTCTTCTTTTTTCACCTTTTTCTGTATTTTTCTTTCTTTCTTGGCTTTTAATCTGTTAGTTAAAACCAGTTTGAACCCTTTATGTGGTTTGCCTTTGGCAGGCTTCAGCCCTGAAGCCCGCCCAGGCTCCAGTGTGCCTGGAAAGGCAGGAAGTGAGGTAGGGTCCTGAAACTTCCCCATCCTTTGTCTCTAGGTGTGCCTTTGTGAAGCCAGTCCTGATTGGCTGGCTGACTGTCCTGAAAGGACAGCCACCCTGCTGTGTGACTGACAGCATAGGCTGCGAATGAAAAGGAAATTGCATAAAAAGCGAGGTGTTTGGGACCAGAGGGAGAGTCGAAGACTGGAGAGGAACATCCAAAGAAGAAGATGTGATGAGACGCCAGCAGCACCCTCCTGGCCAGCAAAGTGCGTAGTGAAGTCCTGCAGCTGTGCTGACCCTGTTTTCATATCGACTGGGAAGACTCGTACAGGACAACTTCCTCCCTTGCGCTGGTGGAACGAACTAGCCTCAAGTCAAGCTTCCATTTGGCACAACCCCTGCCTTGCTGTGCCTCACCAGAGCTGCAGAAGCCCAATGCCAGGGGTCCTGTGACCATTGACAAGTGCATCATCTTGCAAGGTCCGAATCCATCCATATCTTCATGGACATCCAGATAACCATGTAGAAGCAGGACATCTTGATCCAGAATCCCCTCACCAGAGTCCAGGACTGAAGGAGCAAGCTTCTTCCAACCAGAGTGTTTGCTCTTCATTGACGCCAAGGAAAACGCACCAACACATGAAGTGTCACAAAAACAAAGGAAATCCATTTCTGGGGAGTCCCTCTCCTGAGTACTGCCACAGGAGCCCACCAGACATCCTCCCCTTCGGCACCATCATCAAGGTCCAGGAACAAGGCTCTGCCAACCTGTAGCAAGGACTAATCCAGCTGGAAAAAATGTTGTTTGAATATCAGGTACTGTGGGGCTTGGGGTTTTCACCTGTTAGCCATACGTTGTACTTCATGTCTTGCAAATAATCTATTTGAGTTGATCTCAACTCACCTGCACTGGCCTAACAGCTTGTGTTCTCTAAAAAGTAGCTCACTTGAGTTATTGTGATTTCTTCTGAACTTACTAACGTTGTAAAGACTTTATCTAATTAGAGGTGCATCAGAACTATTGACTTTGTCCATTGACTTTGGCTGTCCTGGCTCCCTAAAGGCACTCCTCTAAACCTACTGGCTTAGGCAGTAAGTGTTCCCTCATAGGTTATAATTGTTGACACTATTATTGCTGGGATACAAGTTTACCTGCCTCCCTTTAGGAGACTGTATTTGTTTTACAAACTGTTGAAAGTATGTTCTAAATCTTATTCTAACCTTTCCTTCCTTAAACAATTTAATAACTGAATTACTAACTGAAATAAGTGCAATGCTGATCTTTACTGAAGTCTCACCATGTGCTGGAACATTTGTTAGCATAAGAAGAGTCTTTACCAACGTTTCTTGTCTTTTAAAAACTGAATCCTAAATTTGATTGAATGTTACTAGTAGTTTTTTTAAAGAATGCTTATCTAAACCTTGTGTCTATTATAACAAAAAAAAATATGTATATATTACTTTAAGTGTGTAAGTCTAGTACAGGATTATAGTAAAAGGTGGAATACCTAATACCAAGAAGATAAGTCTTGTGTAGTCCTTACCAGTTGGAGTGCACTAATTCTTACCTAACAGTCTCCCCAGTATCGTAGTAGTCTGCCTACCAACATTTCTCAGGGTTTTTCTGCTATCCAATAGTTTCTGATGCAAAGAATTCAGTCTCAGTGTAAATGTTTCCCATTGTCTCTGTACTAATATTTCTAGGCTCTCATACATACTATTTCCCATGGTCTCCGACCTGCCTCCTCTCAGGTTCCGCAGTGCTATTAATTACAGGGTTTCCATCATGCTAGAGCTCAGATCGCTCAGCTACTATTTGTCAGAGTCTCCCTGCTATGAGATTTATAGAGCTACAAATAAGTGACAGGGTCTTCCAGGAAATACTTCTTACGGTCTCTGTGCTACAATTTCTAATGATCTCATAGTAGTATTTCCTATCCTTCCCTTACTGCTCCTTCTTAATGTCTTTTATAGCTCACAGTCTCTGTGATATGCATTTTCTAAAGCGTCAAATAATAATAAGGTCCCTAATACATGACAGCTGGTCCCTGACCTCTTGCTCTTAGATACAATGTTGGTCTCAATTGTTGCTCAATGTACTACCTGATCTTGGAGTGATGGACACCATGTGAGATCTCAGAGCCTCTTGGGTTGTGCTACACTTCATTCCAACCAACCACAACGCCACAGTGTGAGCAGTGTGTGACAGTTGAATGATCCCTTATAATGGAATAGCCAGATGTTCACTGCTTGGGATCGGTAGAACAAACAACCCTATTAGCTGTGGCTGGAACCACTACATTTTGTCTGGCCTCTTTCTCATGTTGGAAGATGCTTCATCCAAACCATTGGAGTATAGTCACCTTTGTCTCGGAAGGATAGCTCAGGGGGAACATGCTCACCTTGGAAGCAAGACAACACAGAGCAACATAGGTTTGATCCCCGGGTCCGTGCTTAGAAACCTCTGGGTATAAAGTGCGTTATACTAATAGTAATAAATTATAAATGAACAATTAAATAATTTTAAATTAACAATTCCAATTACAATTATCTTGGGGACTTTGCATGCAATGTGCACATTACACATTGATTCATTCTACTCCGAATGTGGTTAAATGTTGTGTTGTGCAAGATGCATGATATTCACACTTCTTGCCCTGACACACATTCTTCATACAGGTCTTGAGCACAACTGTACACTTGTCTGTGTCTTCCTTTCAGGTGGAAGGAGAAATGCTACCACACCATGGAAGAATCCATTGTAGAAAGTGATGCCAGGGCTTGGCGTCACCTCCTCCACAGCACAAGCACCAGCATCATCAGCTTGATCATCCTCGTTCACTCATCCACCTCGACTGGCTGAGACACATCCTCCTCCAACTCTTCCTTCTGTGACATATGCATGTCTTTGCCATTCCTCCCTTCACTGCATCAGCCTTTTAATTCAGTCTCATACTGCCCTTCCTCCTGCCATTTATCCACGTCCTCATGTGCTACCTCCTGATCTACGTCACCTCATCTTGTTCAACTTCCTCCTCGTGTTCCACGTGTTCTACCTGCTGTCCCACATCAACCTCCTTGTGCTCCAACTCCCACCCAACATACACCTCCATGACACACATCTGCCTCCTCATGTTTCTCTCTCTCCTGCCCTGCCTAGACCTCTTCATGTCGCAACTACCACCCTTCCATTTTTGCTTCCTCATGTTCCACCTTATGAAGCCCTTCCATCACCATTTTTTCTTTTCCTCATCAGACTCATTGTTTTGCTGATCCCTTGTACCATCAACCTCATGCTGAAATATGCACTCCTTATGCTACCACCTCCTCTTGCCCACTACAACCTTTTACTCCATGAGAAACCCAGACACTCTCACCACCTCCCCTGACACCACTTCAGGGAACACCTACAATGCATGCATGCTACTGTTTTGTGCATCCACACTTTCCGCCATCACCTTAATATTCACTGAAAGCATTCCAGGCGTATACCTCTCTTTAAGGTTTTAGGCTCAATCTCAAACGGCTATGCATTTGTGCACACATGTGCCCCTACATCCATGTTGTTCTCATCTGAAGATGATATGCTCCCACAAATACCCAAGTGGTCCATATTTGTTTCCATTCTAACAGTTGTGGGGGCAGTATTGGAAAGGTTTTCACTAGAATGTATACAAAGGGTTTCAGTTGCTTTGATTATTTTCTTTTTATCAAAGGCAGTAAGAAGGTTAAAGTAAAAGTGTTTTTCAACAAATCACCAAGAGTTGTCACATAAAGGATTTTTTAAAAAGTTTCACAATGATTTTTTTCAATTTGGTTTGAAAACAGAAAATATAAGGGAAATGGGCTCAAAAACAAATAATCAGAATGGTTTCACAAAACGTTTCTCAAAGGAGGAGTCAGACTCCCAGAGCTGGTGTTGAATCCTCCAAAATATTCCTGATTTGGTTTGTGTTAGGAGTTTACCCAGTATGGCAAATCAATATGATTCATCCCTTAACGCTTCTGAGGATATGCAAGTGAGGCCGCTACGCAAGACCATCCAAAGGGGCCTGGACAAGTGGGACCTTACTGGTAGAGACTCCTCTCTTTTGGACAAGGTCTCCCATTCCAAAGTGGAACGCCCAGTCAAAACAACCTTGTCTGCATCTATTGATGTGGAAAAGACTTTAATACCTCCAGAAATGACTATATTCCACAAAGATCCTTCTTTACTTCGATTGGCTACAAGTAATGCTAAATACAGATTGAATGCCATGGTCCATGAAGAAGGGCACCGTTCAGTTTATTCCTTTGACATGTATAAGAAGAGAACAGATTGCATTGGTAAGAGAGGGTTATAGGTCAAAGGATCGAATCAAAAAGATCGAAATAAAATAGGGTTGGATCAAAAGGACCGAAAACAAAAGGGTCCATTTATTTTTTTCTTTCTTTTTTTTGGGGGGGGTCCCCCGCAAACTCCCTTTTTTGTGGTAAAAAAAACACTTTTTTTCCCTACACGGATTAAAAAAAATAATTTGACGCTTTTGTTTTAGGTCCTATTGACTCGACCCTATGGAATTCGATCCTTTTGGATTCAAACCTTTGACCGGACACCGTAAGAGACTCCTATGGAGAATGGCTACGCAGACCCATGCTGGGCAGTGGAACCAGTATCATCAAAGAGGGTGAGCGAAACGGCAGCCAAACACCAAAAGCTTGCTGTTCTACCCATGCGTGGAACCTATGTCGGAAAAGAGGTGGAGATGGAAATGCACCCATCTTGTATGTTGGCGGGACCACGAAGGAGACCAAATCAATGTGGGAGCCCAGGTTTCCGAGCTCTGCACAAGTTAGAACATAGCTACTGAGACAAGTAGCCACGAGGAAAGCTGATGAGGTTATGGAAGCCTGAGAAACCCGACAGAGTGTATACCGCTGAGACATACAAGCACATTGAGCAACAGCTACAGGATACGGGAGCCTGAGAAACTCGATGGATGAAAAAACTACAATGTACGAACATTGTGAATAACGGCTGTGAATACTATCAAGGTTACAGGAGCCTGAGAAACCTGTGTGTGCAAAGACCCCATGAAAGGGGGATTTAGAGGGATATGAACATTGTGAATAATGGCTGTAAAAGTATATGGGAACCTGAGAAGCCTGTGTGTACAAATACGTATGTGGGGGAAAAGAAAGAGACATAAACACTTTGAATTAGGGCTGAGATAGTCACAGAAGTTATACAAGTCTGAGAATCTGGGGTGGTCAGCCACCCTATGTGAAATAAATTGGGTGAAAGAAAAACAACCTGTCTGAGGATAACAGGACTTTGGGAGAGTCTGAACGCCTCGAAGGTGGAAGTGTTTTTTTATTTCCAAGCAAGCCTGCAGGAACAAAGATGTTTCCACCAAGAGACAATTGTCTTTGTGAGAAGGAGAGAGTGAAACACATAACTTGATACAAAGACTCGGAAGATTATCCTGTTGTGGAAAACGGAATTAAGCCCTGTAGAGCCTATTGTAAAAACCCTCCCCTTTTACTGTTTAGTTAGGTGTTTTCTAAAATGGTAGGGTCAGTTAGATAGGATTCGGACCGAAGAACTTTATTTTGAACTTCAACATGCACCTTAGCTTTTGATTTTGCTAGCTAGGGAACATCCCTCATAGTAAGAGGGCTAGTTGTTTTTTTAAATTTAAAAAAATGATAATGATTGAACATGATCACTAATCGTCCTTCTTCTAGTTCACCATACCAGGCAGAACTTCACCAAGGCTTAGTATATTTGCTTATATGCTTGTTGTTGGGTTCCATCTAGAAAGCACTTGGGAATGTACATGTAATATCTAATCATTCATTACTAATTGCCAGCTACTCCAAGTGGAATTGTTAAAAAAGTCATAATTAATCTATAGATAACCCCTATTTGAACTCCACCTTTTTCTAAAATAATACACAGATATGTAATGTCTAATCCTTCATTTACAATCAGCAAAAATCCCTGGGTGAGATGTAGTCCCACTTAAGTGAGTTACTAACCATCTAGGCAATCAGTAATCTCTAGCCAGTAAGCCGCCACTGGTCATTATGCCAGAAGTTTTTTTTTCATTTCTGTGAATATTTCAAAAATGTATGTCTTCATTAACAAGTTTGCATTCTCTTTTGCTCCAAGGTTCTTTGGGAATAATGTGTTGGATCCACAAGCACATTTCTAGCTACCTTGGGCTCTTCTTTACCCAATAATTGTACAAGGGCGAAAAAGGTCTATGTTGGATGCAGAACCCTATCAGAAAGCAGTAGAAAAGAGTCATCCAGATATCCAATAATGTAGTGTAACCAAAGACACATGTGCCATTACAGAGAGGTGAGTTTGGGACTGTGAAAAATGCCCGTTATAAAATATGAATACAGGATGCCTTACAGCCTCTCTCCTCCCTCGACTCTCACTGACCAGGCCCATCCCATTACAATAGAGATAGCCTCCCAAGATTACAAAAGGGGTATCAGGGCCCTGCTTAGTGGAAACATGGATGGTAGACAAAGATGAACGTCCACCATGATAGAGACTCCCAACTTCAAGCGTGCAACCTAAAGTTTTAAAGGCTCAGCCCACAGACCAATAGCTTTAAATGTAAAACTACAGAATATTCACAAGCAGCATCTAAAACTCATGAATGATGTAGAGGGGCACAAAAGCATATGGCAAGATTAGGAGAACAATACATTCTGTCAACCTGTAAGAGTGATAGGAGAGCCCCAACAATCAAAGGATGTATTAAACCCGTTAAGGATAGCCTGACAGTTCAAAACGGGTCACATGCTTCCTATTGCAACAGTGGAGGAGGCGGAGAGAAGGAACACCAGGGAAAGGTTGGAGTTGGAAAAGGGGGAGAAAATGGGATAGCAGAGGAGAATATAAAGAACACCAGTAATTGTTTGTAGTTATCAGCATTAAAGAGGGATATAGGGGGTTTTGGAGAGGAAGATTATGAGGCCAAAGTTGGAGTTGGAGTAGTAAAACCGAGAAATGAAGGAGGAGTCAACGGTCATCCAGGAGTGAAGAGGTGGGGAAAGATGAAGAAGTGAAAGCTGAGATGCATTGCATAGTCTTTACTCTGATAAGGAGAGCATCTTGTTTAAAGCCTACCGGGTTCCCGATTCAAACTCGTGGCCTGAGCCAAAGTGTGATAGAAAGTTGCAAAGAGAGTGTGAGAGATGGAGAAATGAGCAAAAAACTGTTGGGGCTAAGCACCAGGACACATGAGAGGAGAGAAAAGTGCCACCCTGTGATGAATTGATTTCTTCCTTACAAGTACTAGCATGAGTAGAGGCTAAAGCGCCTACTCAACCCTCACACTTCTACAAACCAAGAGCCAACACAATAATAAAGGTAAAACAGGCACAGTTAAGTGATATAACTCCTTTGCCTTTTGTGGTAAAGTTGGTTGAGGGAAGGCTATCCGCTCAAGAGAGGTCAGAATGGGGCTCATTACAAGTATGCTGTTCGGAAACAATGGGGCCAGTAAGCTTACTGGCACCATTGTTTCCAGACCGGCATACTACAGGTCTGCCTGCAAGAGCTGCCGTGCCTGACAGGTCTGACCCTGTCGGGGACAGTGGCCAAGGTAGGCAGACTCTCACAGAAGCACGGCACAATTAGCAACAGTGTTGGTGCTTCCATGGTCCCCACTCCCATAGAGTACTATTGGACTCTATGGGCAAGGGGAACAACATTTTACCAGTGCCTGACTTTCCGGGCCACCGGGGGATTACACCAGGAAGTCAGGTACTGGTTAATAGTTACAGGTCCGGCGATAACCTGCCAGTAGCACGAGCACGGTTACCGCCGGACCCACAATGAGCCCCACTGTGAATCAGTAGCAACCCAAAAAGCAAAGTATATCTGTCCACAATAAATGGATCTCCAATAAAGGTTCTATACAAATATATGTATTTTAATCAAACACACCATATGCAATAATAACTGGATAGAAAACACTACACAAAGCCCACCCCTGTGGAAATTTAGACAGAATCAGCAAAGATAGAAAGATGCAACCCTCTTAGTAATGAATGGGGTGAAAGTAAAATCCCCAATGTTCTTAAAAATGATGTGTTCTTGTGTACAAAATGTATACAAATTACCTAACCAGTGTCTAGGGACCAATAAATTGAACAAATGTTAGCATGCAATAGTACTGCTTTGTGGTTCTTGGTGGTTCAATAGCATCTAACCACTTTTAGAGTGGTTCAAGGCAAGTTTGGTTGCAGTGACTTCTGTTGATCCAAGCGGTGAGCTGGTGTCGAGCTGTGATGTATACAGTGCTCAGAATCATCCGAAGGCAGCGTAAGAGCATTGCAGGTTGGAGAGCACACCAGGAACTGTTTGAGGTTGAGCCGGTTTGAGTATACATTGTAAACCTCTGGGTAGGATCGTAGAGTGATGCTCATGTTGATTAAATCAATTGTTGTGATGCTTTAAAGCAGTAATCCTGATTCTCTGGTGCACAGCATGACATAATGCCAGTTCATGGTCAATCCGAGGTGGGACATTTGTGTAACACTCTTGTGGTTGGAATCATTGATGGTTCAAAGTGTTAATCCTGAATCTCCAGTGCGCAGCTCGAATTAGCAGCAGTTCACGTTCAAGCCAGAGCAAGATATTTGTAATAACTTGCTTGATTCAGCAAGTGACACTCCAGCGATTTCAGTCAGTATCCTACATCAAGCAGTTGATTAGAGCCAAGCAGGTGAAAGGTTCTTTGAAACATGATGCTGCATAGAGCTGGGTTTGATGCCATTATGTTGTTTCAAATAGTGTGTGTGAGTAGTTCAGGCAGTACCAGTGGGTTCTGCATTTTGAGATGCGGGAACCTGGTTCAAAAGCAGTTTCACCGGATCAGTGCATTGAACAAAGAGGTCCTGAATGACTTGACCCTCGGGATGCTGTGAATCCCAATTCAGGGGTTCAGCATAAGATTGGTCCTTCTTCTTGGGGTTCAGAATACGGGGGAGGCTGGCACACAACAGCACATGAGTTCTCAAAGCACAATGTGAAATAACTAACTTCTTTCTACCACAAACTTTTAAAATCAAAGAGACAACTCAGGAATCACATAAATGAAATTAAAATTGTTTTCTTGGAACTAAAAACATGGCAGACACAATTTCTTCGGAAGCTCTGCAAACACAAGGAATCCAGCCATTGTCCTTTGATGATGTCTTACTTATGCCATCCTTAAACTTCAAAACAGAGGAAGTACAGGGCAGCCTTCCTTGTAAGTAATCCTTACTTGAAAAGGGAAGGTGAGGGAGCATTCCCAAGTAATCAATTGAAGCAACAGATTTGATACAACAGGAACGTTTATCAATGTTGGATCCACCATTCATTTGCACTGCACCTCCTTCTCCTTGAAAGCACTCAATTTAATCTTGAAATCTCAGGTTAAATTATATAGTGCTCAATCCTTTAATGATCCTGCCAATGCATTCTCATGCACCCGTTTGTTTCTCCTCTGTAGAATATGACTCCTTTTTAAGGCCACCTTGTTGGGACAAATGTTCAGTTATTCATAGTGATTTTCATTTGTGTCATAATGTAGTTATGTCTAATAATGATCTTTCTGCCCTCCCTATAATGCATAGGCCAATCATTTCAGCGATGAGTGAGATGCTGATGAACCTTTATTCCATTGGTTAAACCATTTTACAGATTCAACAATGGCTACAAACACTCTGTATATCTATGACACCATGTTCAACTAACACACCAGTGTAATTGCCCAGCCTCAGAAGAGAACTGTCAAACATTTGGATGAGTACAAGTAGGTATTGTGGTGCAATGTGAAGAGCTGCAGTTCTGTACAATGTTTAAATTGCTGGCATTGCCTATCGTTCCTTTCCTTACATTAGGACATATAAGTACCCTTACATATCAAATCTTTGAACAATGTGACAAGAAGACAAGAGGACATGATGTAGCTAGTCGCAAGAGTAATCTACTGAGCACATCAGGCATTGAGGTGGACATTGAAACAAGCAAGGTGAGAGTTCCTTTTAATATAGCATACGGTATACAACGATTTGCCATTTCTGTTGCAAGGCACAGAGAGATAGTGTAGTCTCTGTCTGATATTTCGTAAAAAGTGAGTTGTATTCCCATAACTCAGTGCATTTTTGAACATGTAGGCTCTAACAAATATTCATCCAGAATGTGTGCTAATGACACAGAGCATGGTGGGTCATGTAGCCTCTGCCAGGTTTACACTTACAGTGAGTTTGGGCAAGTTGAGGGTTCCTGTTATTGTTGAGAAAATTATGCATGTGTGGGTCATCTCTCCTTCAGTGAAGGCAGATGATGTGTAGCCTCTGTCCTATAGGTGCCTACGGTGAGTGTTGTTCTCTTACGGCAAGACAAAGTGGCACATATAGTCTCTGCCAGATTGCACTTCCAGTGAGTTTTGTGCAAGGCGAGGCTTCCTGTTAAAGTAGAGGACAGTATGCAACATTAGGCAGTCTCTGTTTCAGTGCACAGAGAGTATAGTCTTTGCCAGACATGTGCATATAATACATTCGTACATTCTTGTGCATGCTAGGAAGTGTAGTATTTGCCTGACGTGCACCTATATTGAGTTGTGTGCTCTTTCGACACTAAAACACAGTAGTAATGTTCGATTATGTTCATACATTTACCAGATAATCTGTGAGGTTAACAACGAAACATATATTACCAACAACAAGGCCTAGCTGGAGAGTATGGAAGAATTTGAAAATGTCCGTTTTTGGAAGACAAGACTAATGTTGCCCTTGAAAATTTTAAACAAATGGCATTCAGGAGTGAAGGCCATTAGACCTGTAAACCTTGTGGAAAATACCCTGTTAAGATGCATATTTTTGGAGGCATCTTCAAGAAGTGGCCATGAACAGTGATTGTTTTTAAGGGGATAACAGATGTTTCCTTTACAGCGGTTGCATTTTTTCTGAACAAGGAATCAACAATGCCAGAATCACTGGGACTAAACCCCATCGAGCTGGTATGGGCTCGCCTAGAAGGGTACAAAGAATTGAGGTGGGACACATCACAGAAGGAATGCTTTGCTGCACGTTCAGTACATTTGAATTGACGTTGACGGTAAGTGAGGTTTGGCAACCTCACTCCCTATTTCGTTTGTTTTGTCAACACTGGTTCTACTATTTAGGTTCCCAGTGCTGAGTGACCTCTCCCTTAGCTCGGGCATCTTTAGCACTATCCCCACCGTATATGGAGTGGTACGCGTGGCATATTATGTGCACTGAGTATCCAATGTGCCTACCAGTGCAGGGGATGCCATACCGTTTTTGTGACATGTGTACTTTTTCCTAAGCAGCACAAGGCATCTTCCATGTTGTGATGTGGGGACACTGTGTGTTCCCTTTACTCTGTCAGAAGTAACACTTTTGTTACTTTCCATGCATCTCCTAAACAGTCTAATAAGAGTGTATATTTTTTTACCTTTTTTTAACCTGCAGCCATCACTTTTAGCTTTTAGTCATCACTTTTAGTTTACTAAGTACGGTTAGCTAAACGTGATGGCTGCAAACTCTCACAGTGGGTAAAACCACAGAACAGGTATCATGCTATGTTCTTTGGAGAGAGGGGTGCCTGCAACATTTTTTGAATTTTTGTAAGGAACTTGGGATTGGTCACCCTAAGTTACCTGGGGGAACCCAGACATGAACCCCTTCCTCACTGTGCTCAAAGAGGCACAGCTCCAGCTCACTGATGAGGCCTGTAAGGATATTTGGCGTGTTACAGTACACAGTACAGCAATACTGCACAAGTAGCACAATTTTTTTGCAGCACCACCACCACAAGGGTGCGGTGCATTGCTATATGGGTTAGCAGATTAACAAGGAAAGACAGACTATTCAGTCAAAAACGATTTTAACATATAAGATGCAAATCTATTTTTACAGTTAAAAGCACACGTGTTCATTTAAAAATGCACACTATTTTTCACCTGAAATGCCTATATTGCTAGAGACACATTTGAAAATTAACAGCTAACCTATTAACCATTAACCTGACTAATAAAACCTTATTTTAATATAACCCACTAATAAAATGTGTTCTCCACTGCAGAATTAGGCATACTCTGAAAACCATTTAAATGTGTGTGCAGATTTTTTTTTCTCTTCTCTTCTCTGCCTGATTCTCCGTGTTTGTGTGCACAGTAACTGCAGGAAGGAGGAAGTCAGATTTGCAACAATTGCAAATGTATAAGCGAAGCTATTGTTGAAGAGTAGGAGGATGAGAGATGATGGATTTCATTGGGACACGTCATACAGAGGGCTGAGAGGAAAGTTTTAGTGGGCAGTATCAGGGAAAAAGACAGGCAGACATCTTTCTGCACTACTGGGGAGAAGACCTGGCTGTGGGGTCCTGACTGAATGCAGATTCCTGTGTCCTGCTGCAGTCGAGATTGGGGAAAGCTGAAAGAAAAACCTTTCCACTGGCTGAGGCATTCCTATCTGAAAAAGCTAAGAATTCCAGGCAATGACCCCGGCTTGAGAAGGCAAGCGTTCCTTTTTGCTGGAGTTAATCCAAGAGAGCCACATTCACAAAGAGAACAACTAAAGAGATAAGGTAATGAGAAGTGTGGGAGCTGAGTGTGTACGGTGATATGCAGTCAGTGTAGGATTCCTGTGCGTGTCTTAATCAAATACCAATGTTGCAAGTTGAATTCTGTTCTCCGCCACGCTCTTTGCAGTGTGTCATAGAAAATGCTTTTACTGTACCATTTTATTTATTTCTGTAAAGAATGAGATCATGTCTAAATGCAACTTTTATAATACAGAAAATATTTGAAAACAGACGGGTGGTTTATTTTCTATTTACCATTACAATGCCAATGATGTGGGGAGATTTTAAACAGTGCAATGGTCATTTTAAGACAGATGTGTGCATGTCAGAATCAGTATGAATAATTGTGAGTAACTGTAGCATAACTTGTTGGAGGTACATGAGCCAACGGGAAGAGAGACTCTCTGAACATAGCTCCCTACCGTATATAAGGTAGTGTAAATTACCACAAGACTACCACATATAGCTCTCTGTCGTAAATAAGTCAGTGAGTTCGCCCATGGTGGCGCACCAACACTATCACTGGAAATGTGGTATCCCTAGAATGCAGGTCTGAGGTCTCTCTAGTGATCACACGAAAAATCTAAGCAAAGATAAGGGATTCTGGACATTGGGGCCACAAATAAAACAAGGGAATTATGCTCACCAAAATACCACCAACCACGTATACCAAATATGCAGGTCTGGGTGCTGAAATAATGCATGTCCATTGTATTATTGTTGCACATGGCCAAATCTGAATACAAAGAGTGATTATTGCTAAGTTATTTTTCGGCGGTAATAAAATACCGTCAGGCCCCAAATCTCCACAAAATACCCTACAGGCCCAACAAGGCTGAAAAACTTGTATGGGGTTGCTGTTGGTACTCTTGTTCAAAGGAGGTTGCCTGAATTTTCGGTGCTGAACTGCCCTTTTGGGCGGGACAAAGAATGATATACAAATGGGTATTCCTCCTTTGTGAAAAGTACAGTGAGCTAAAAGCGATTGCTGCAGACTCTCAGAGTGGATAAAACCACAGAACAGGTTATCATGACATGTTCTTTCGAGAGAGGGGCGCCTGCTACCTTTTTTACTTTAACTGAATAATGTATGTCTTATTGTGATAGTGTAATAAATTAGAGTATGTTTTGTATTTACCTCTGTAGTGCCTTTATTTATCACCTTTGTGTTAATTGTACTACTATATTGACTGACTGCTCGGCCTTGCAACCATCAAGACAGTGATTAAGTTAAACTCTGATGATTTTGACAACCCTGTACACCCAGGTTTTATTCTCCAAGTCTTACGTCTGGTAGCTACTTTGAAATACCCTCCTAACAGTGGTGAAGGACGTATACCCTTCCTGTTGTGCCTGTTTTATGTGCATACATGAGGATAACTGTTTGTTTAATATTAGTGTGGGGCTGAGCATGAGCTTAGAATACATTACTCATCCCTGTACTCCTCCAGAGTAATAGGTGTGTTGTCAAACCCCCTAAAAATGGTTGTGAGTTGTGCATGACTAACATCATATATCATTATTTATTTATTTATTCACATTTGTTGAGAGCACAGCAGACCGAAGGCATCGTGGCGCTTGTTACATTGTTGCTTATACATAGTTACATACAGTTCAAGTCTGTCGATGTTACAATGGACGAGATTATTCTTTTATTACATACATGCATTGAGAGGCAGGTAACTAGGAGAGCATGGTTAGTTGCAGAGTGCAGTTTTGAGCTTTTTGCGGAAGGAGAAGAGCGATGTTTCAGCTCTGAGGTCAGTGGGGAGGGAGTTCCAGAGCTTAGGTGCGATGAATGGGAAGCCTATACCTCCTGCCTTTGGCCTATTGATGCAAGGTATCATTAGTTGATTGGTATATTGTAGTAGAGTTCCCTGGATATGATCATACAGCATGATTGCAACCACTGCCTTTATTTCAGGATGTAGGTTAACTGTTGTGAGCTGCATGGCATAGTTGTGGCAGTAAACATGAAGAGGAATTTAGGGGACACCACCCCTCCCGCATAAAGGGCACTGTATGTGGAAAAAGGAATTGGGAATTCATAAGGGAGGACCTGGCCTCCCAGAGCCATCCCCACCCATGAGAGTGGAATAGACATGTGGGAAAGCTGTATATGGCAGTGCGCCCCTTGAAAATACCACAGCAAATTAGTGGGTGGTTTTGCTCTCTGAATTCCTAAGATTCTTAAAGGTAGGCACTGGCTATGCCCCATGAACATAACAAATTTGACAAGCGTGTGATCAGCATTCAAGAACATTACTTTCCTATAGTCAAAGCAATGGAATGTGTGAGGCAGCAATGGGTCAGGTCTACTCCTTTACAGTCACTTCTACCGCTACTGTTTTTCCCTACCACACACACGTGGAAACAACCCTGCTCCACCTTTCAGAATCTGACATATACCGGGTAACAACATCCTCATCATCATCTTCCGAGCTGGTGTATTATTCTTCTGCAGTGAAGTAAATATACAGTTTTATAACATTCCGGGTCAGACGGACTGCTTGCTGTACCAATAATGCAATAGGTCATCATCCCTTTTAATGGGTGAAGTAACCACTAGATAGACATCAAAAATGTGTGTGCATGATAATTTGCAGTCTGTTTCTGATAACCCATCTGTATTCATTCAAGATGTTTGAGCCATTGAGGAGGGTGTCCTGCAGAGTCTCTTCCTGATAGTCAGTTCTGCCCATCCTCCCCTCAAAGCTTTGAACAGGCATCAGTGGTGTATTTCCCATTGAACGTGGTGTCATTCATGGGATTGACATGCCCGGTTCACTTGGCAAATGTGGGCTGGTTGGTGCTCTTGCTCTGCATGCAGTCTTTTTCCAATTGATTTTGCAAGTACTGAAGCACAGCATCCTTGCACAATTGCATTGCATCTCATTCTTGGGATGCTCCTCAGAAACTAGATTCCCAGAAACATGCAAATTGGCATGCTTCTTTGAAACATGGGTCATCAAAGGATACTAGCAGGTACTCAATGTAACATTTAAATCCACACAGTGGTGGATCACCCTGATCCCTCCCTAGCTATGCCTTTTCGCATCAACTGACAAGGGACAGGTCTATGCCATGTTGGTGAGAGTACCTGAATCAAGGATGTATTATGACAGATAACCTGCTTGTGGTCACCTCAAAAGATCCCAGTGCAGGGAAGACACTAGACAGCAACTCTCACAAACACAGTGTTAAAATGCCCTATCTAGAGTTCTGCTTTGAACGTTGCAGTAATCTGTGACAGTGTTGCACTGCTTCCATAGCCTGTCTAACATTACATAACGGGTGTATTTGTAGCGTGCAGAGTCACCCCCAGAGGGGCATCTTGGCGCTATAGACAGATTAACGATGTTTCTTGTTAACCAACTTAATGGCAATAATGTTTTTGACCTCAGAAGGACTGAGTGGACCTGCCGGGATTCGAAACTGTGACTATGAGGACATACATAGGCCCCTGTAGTGGTTGCATTCATCCACTGAGCCACAGACCAAGCTGTGTTTCAATCAATGTCAATATGAATCTCTGCTGCCCACTCAGAGCAAAATTCAGTGAGCATGATCCTCTGACAAGCTGCCTTCAGAGATGACCAGATTCCTTGCTCCTCCTGCTCATTCTCCCCTGTGTCACCCTATGGCGTGTGTCTCTCCAATTTGCATCAAAAGATGAACTCTGACAAGTGTATCATCCATCTCCATTACTCTCTGGTGCTCCTTCCCAGAAAATCCATGTGAGCCGGACTCTTCCACAAGATGCCCTTGGGAATTTCCATAGATGGACATTAACTGGTGTTTCAACTGCCTCCATGAATCTCTTCATACCCCTCCTAGGGAAATCAGGTGAGAGGGACACTCTATCAAGACGCTCACAAGAATTCTCAGCTCTTCCCACTCCTCTTCCTCTCAAATATCAACTGATGGATTGTGTCTTGCCCACTCACATCAAATTATGGAAAAATCGTGGGGTTGTGACTCTCCCACAAACTGCCAAAATAAATGTTGAACTCCTCCAAATTCTCCTACCAGCTGTCACCCGATACCACCTTTCTTATCCACTCACATGAAAGAATGGACACTGAGTGGTGTGCCACCCATCTCCCCAAATCTCTGGAGATGAGACTAGTTCCCCCGCTACACATACAATGCTGTATAAGCAAAACCAATCTGACAATCAGACACCTGTCCCGCTTTAAAGCCAGTGGTAAAGACAAAATAATCTAAACAAAGACAAACCTAGGAGGCACAGGAACGCTAACAGAAATGTACAACATGCTTAATGCAGCTGAAATATGTGTTGCTACGTTGGGTGAACAAACTAGACAATACCACAACGTATATTCAGTGCTTGTAGGTAGAAAAACCATAAAGGTGCTGGGACATCGAATCTGTAAAACTGTAATACCGCCTTTATTTTCCTTTTTGTTTTAAAATCCGATTGAGGCATAATTGATTTGCTTCTCTGGTGTTCTAAGGCGTTTTGCAAGTCTTTCTCCTTGATTGTGAGCTCTGTTTTTTTCGCACATATATGTTTGTGTCGTGTTATTAAGTGTACTGATTTTTTAATGGGGATTTTGTATCTCTCCAGTTGTATAAGTGTAGTGTCATTAAACTGTTTTTGATGGTTAATGAATAATGTTATTACTGCCACTTCTCTGCATGAGGCATCCATTTGGAGTTGAGGGGGGCATGTTCAGTGTATCTGTTCCGGGGAGGTACCCTAGTGAAAAGATAAACCCCTGCACCATCCCCTCCTCATTATATACAGGTGGATGAGTCTCTGACGCTATCATCCCTGGAAGAGTGTCTCGCACTCGGTTACTACTTTATATGTGTGGCTATATGTTAAGAAATGGACGTGCTTGGTGTCCGAGTATGATCACAAAGGCATTATTGAGTACCTTTGTTCTGTGGACATTTACACCCAGCTGCCATATGCAACATCCTCCCTCTTCCATGTTTGCCAGTTTGAACCAGAAAAGGGCCGCAACTCTTCTATTATTGTCTAGGTATGCCATATTACACGATGGACTTGCCAGTTAACAGAGCGTTCATGTTGTAAGGCCCAACATTAAATTACCAAAATGGTTTTCTTACCCTAGGGAAATCGCGATTTTTAGTATCAACATTGTAGGTGCGCAGTCGTGATGATGTTCTTTTCTTTCTTGGAGTCAGCCCTTATCTCAGATTTCTCAAAATTATACCCAACACATTTGAGTGCTGCTTTTGTTTTTATGAAGTCCCATGCGCTTCTGCCATTCGAGCGAAGTATTCTGTCTGTTAGACTAGACAAGAACGATGTATTTGATATTTTAGGGACACGGTGAGTTGGATCGAAAAACTCGGTGTAGTATTCTGATGCCTAGGATGACACATACCAACTGAGCCGTATGTGTCTGCACAATGTGACTTGTTGCTGTGCGTGCTGCTCACTAAATGCTGTAAATGAAAATGAAGGTGTTGGAGCTTTATCTAATGTTCAATACTCGCTGCATAAACTGTGCAGCGATAGGTCCAATCTGTGCGTATTTTTCTACTTTGGCACGCTCCAATGACAATGCAATGCGCATTCTTCACTAATTAGTCCAACACAATGTCAAAATGTGTCAGCCTTGCAGAATTTGTATGCAAAACACAATGTTTGCATACTGAAAGATGTGATGCGTGGCTCGAAAAATGTCTCTAGCATTCACAGAATTCATGCCACATGACTACAAAATATTGTTACTTGTATTTATTTATTGTTCGCGTGTTAGGCGCTTATAGAGGAAGTACATACTGTTTCAAAGCGCCCAAAGGGCAACAGGGAGGGGACAATGGATAAGGAACAATTAAAATACAAAAACAATTAAATAGAGTGGGGGAGGGGAAGGACGAACCTACTATCCCATGTGAATATTCAGAACATGCATGTGCAGAAGGGAGAGGGAATGGGATAGGTTCTACGGTGCTCAAGGGTGAACAACGGGGGAAGTGCAATCTAAGGTAAACATGGTTGCATAAACAGAGTGGGTGTTACATTATAATGGGCTCTATAAAAAAAAAGGTCAACTAAAAGCGACTTTTCCAAAGCTTCATTGTTGGGACATTTGTTTAGAAAAAGATGCCATTTTGAAAAACATCAAATCAATCAACTCCTCAAGGGCACTGGGCCCTGATGGAATTACAAATGTAATGTTGAAAGAAAATGGGCTGAATACTGCACGCTATTGTTCTCCACAATAACAGATGAATGTGCAGTCCCGGCATCATGGAAGCGTGTACTCGTGCCGATATTTAAAAAGGCATCAGATCCAAAAAACTATCGCCCGATTGGCCTCCTTGACGTAGTGGGGAAGAACTTTGCCACTCAACTTCAACTAAAATTGTCAACTTCGATCCAATCAACTCGACACCTTGATCCAAGAAAAACAGGTTTCGTTAAGGGCGTTGGTTGTGAGTTAAATTTACTAATAATTAACCTCCTAAAAACAGAAGCTATTCGGCAGGGGACGAAAATCTACCTTGCATTTATTGACTTGGCCCAGGCCTTTGATAGTGTGGATAGGGAGCATCTTTGGACAAAGTTCAAAAATTGGAATTGTTCACTTAGTTTGATCATGGCTTTGAAAGAGCTCCACACGGACACCGAAATAAGAATCTGACTTGATCAGGCTGGCTCACTATCTGTCCTGATAAAGACCTTTCGAGGAGTGAAGCAGGGGCGTCCACTGGCATCTATTCTTTTTTATTTGTTTTTGTCTGACATCAGTGTTATCCTAGAAAGTGTGTCCGTGTTCCTGCCTAAAATCCATCAGAGTCATCTAGTCTGGATGTTATACGTGGATGATCTAGTCCTTCTTGATCTAATTCCGATAGGGTGGCAATGAAAACTTTGGAAAAGTATGTGGGGATCAATGGATTAAGCATCAATCCGGCGAAATCGGAAATTCTAATTCTCCAAAACATGAGGGGCAGGAATGGTTACACCAAAGAGAAGTTTCAGTGCCACCTGGGAATAGAAACCCTTACTTGTGGTAATCACACTAAAGATCTTGGGATGTGCAATAACCCAAACATCAAAGACGCACCGTGAGTAGAGAAAATCAAAGCCAAATTCAAACAACTGACAGCACAGGGTGCCCTGATAAATAAAAAGTATAGCAAGTTCTTGTTGAAACCTGTAAACCTGTAATGGATTTTCAACAAGCAAAAAGTCATCCCACCCTGATTCATGGAGCACGATGTGCACCAGGATGCCCTAACTTTTGTGCAACTCTTGAAAACAGTTTTTGGCGTAAACTGTTGTGGCTCTCGAAAGGAGTTCCGAATGCCTGTATCAGATATGAGTTGGGTCTTACTTCAAAAAATGCTACAGTAACATGTCACATGCTGACACTGTATTGAAAAATGACTGTCAAAGATTGCCCCACTCATTGTGACACTGTATTGAAAAATGACTGTCAAAGATGGCCCCACTCACTTTGATATACTGCACGATCCTAATGGCGGCAGGAAGGAAACAATTCTTTCCAAATGGTCTGAATGCTGTGATAACATTTTGGAAGCTCTCAACATCAATGTAAAAACATCTTGCAAACGAATCCTAACCTGGCAAAAAAAACGTTAATAAAAAAAAAAAACTCGGGGCACAAGACTGGGTAGATACCGGAGACCAGAGACTCCAACACAAGCTAATGAAACATACTGCTAGTGAGGCTAAAGCCTTAAATAAAATTCCCAACTATTTGGCGAAATTCCCTAGACATTGTAGGACCCTGTTTTTGAAATTCCGATTAAATCAATTTCTAACTAAAGAAGTCCTCAGCCTCTGGAAAAATAACTCAATTAAGGATACGAGATGCAAACTTTGTAATAATGCAGAGAAAACACTGAAGCACTTGACTCTGTTTTGCCCTACATTAAGATCCCTGAGAACTATACATTTGGGAACATTTATAGCAGAAAGACCTTCCATGAGTGGTGAAGACTGGTGGTCTATATGTCTTAATGATACAAATAAGAAATGATCAATTGCATTGACGTTTTTCATGGAGTAATTGACTCAGCTGCTAGCACATAAAGTCAAGAACATTGTAAATTAACAACTTGACATAAATCGTGCACAAAGAGTGGATAATGTATTTTATAAAAAAAGATTGTGAGAATTATGAACTGTGACGGCAAAGATATCTGATAAATGAGGTGTATGGATGTGTAATAATATGAATTGTATTTTAAAGGTTTTTTTTAAAGTAAGCGTGATCCTCCGGGGTTGGAGGGTGAGCTCAGGCAGGTGCTGTGGATAGACGGAAGCTGGGGCAATTTGGTGTGGGAGGTCAGGGCCCAGAGGATGCATGAGGCCATGGACACCAAACACCCAAATGTGAGATTAGCAGAGGAGAGAGGGAAGGAAGAAGGAGGTAAACAGGAAGGTCTTGAGAATCTTCAGTAATGTGCGAAAGTCCTGCTCAAGAGGGAGAGGGGGGGTTGTTCCAAAGAAGGGAGCCAGCTGAGGAACACAATATACCTCCTGCCCTCTGCTTAGCGAAACGCTTTACACACAAAGGGACTCATTACGACCCTGCTGGTCTGGAAAGAACGGTGATGGTAATTCTTTCCGGACCAGCTGATTAAGAGTCCTGCATGCGGGAGGTGTCATTCCCGCCAGGTCTGACCTGGCGGGTTTAACACCACCCACCTGCAGGCGGACATGGAAACACCAGCTCTGACATAGACGGAACCAGTGTTTAAATTGTCCTCATCTACATGGAGTCCTATGGAGCTCAATGGGAATGGGGACTTACACAATTCTGCCTCTGGAATTCCCGGGTCACCGGGGTCATAATGCAGTTTTTTCCAGCTCGGTTACCGCCGGACTCTTAATGAGGCCCACAGAGTTGGTGCCAGAGAAGCGCAGAGGTCTAGAGGGGGAATATTTAGTAGGAGAGAGTTGAAGATAGTGTGGTCCTCAGCCCCAGACAGCCTTGTGGATGATACAGAGGGATATGATTTTAATCAGTGAAGCGACCGTGAGTCATCGACAATGTTTTAGGGCAGGGCAGATGCAGCAACTGGGTTTGAGGCAAAGGATAAGTCTTGCTGTCCTATTCTGGATTAGCTGGAGAGGTTGCAGAGTGGACAAAGGTAGATTGAGGGGGAGGCTATTGCAATAGTCAAGCCTAGAGAGAACCAGGGCTCGAGTAACATTGAGCTTCTGGGGGAATGGGAGAAAGAGTATAATTCCTTTGAGAAGGAAGAGTTGAAAGTGGGACTTCTTGACAATGTGTAGAGTGTGAGGGAGGAAGGACAGATTGGAGTCGAAGATGAATCTGAAGTTTCTGGCTTCAGAAGAGGGACCAGGGTGTGAGCCCTTTGAAGAAGGCCGGAGTGAAGGGAAGAAGTCAGGTACAGGGGTCCCTATGGGAAGGATCTCTGGTTTTTTGGCATTGATGCAGAGATCATATGAAGTGCACCAGGCCTGGATAGCAGAAAGGCAGTCAGGGCTGATGGACGCTGCAAGAGGGTCAGCCCGGAGTTTGAAAAAGAGTTGTGTGTCGTCAGCATAGCACTAGAAGTTGGGGAGAAGGAGGAGATGATGAGTGCCAGATGAGTAAGCTAGATGTTAAAGAGCCTTGTTGAGAGAATAGAGCTCTGAGGGACACCACAGGTGAAGAAGGAAGTATGAGAGGAGAAAGAGCCCATGATGATTTGGAGGAGCGGTCACTGAGGAAGGAGGTCAGCCAGTCCAGTTATTATAATCAGTTGATGTGTAAGGATATGGCTCAATTCTCAGAAACATATGCAATTTCTAAATGTCTGAAATAGACTGTTTCACGCATTCTTATCTACTGGACTCTGGAGTTTCCTGTTGATGTGCTGTGAACATTTTTGAAGCCTGATTTGTGGATATGGTCTGTCATAGTGACCCTTAAGCAATCTTCTCTCTATAGCAAACCTGCAGCCACAACACTAGTTGTGTTCTGATGATTTCTTACAACTACAATCTACATGAAGTACATTTCAACACCAATTATCGAGCATGCACAGCATTTCAACATTTCATTAAATAAGATCCAAAAACTCAGGGTCCTTCTCTTCCAACCTAGATATATACATATACTAAGTTATCCCTTCAGACACATCATTTGGTTTTCACAAACAAATATTATTAAATTTGCTATTAAGCAAGCTAAGGATACATATGATTGAGGAACATGTATATGATTTATCGGTGCCAAAGGCTATGCCCACAACAACTTTGCAACCACTCTAAGTACACACTTTGTAACTACAATAGTGCATTATTAACTTAATAGTTTAACTCCTAGTGAGAAATATGCACTCCTCCCCAGGACATATAACAGAAACCTTATACCAGTGCAAGTGCAAACTTGATTGGAGGTATCACTACCGCAAACTTTGCCCTGGTGCTCAAGTCAGTTAAAATATGGGCAGCCTGTTCAAGCAAGATACACCCCCACTCACAGTACTCTCTTTGAAGCATTGATAATGAAGGGTTATTTTACTGTCCAACATCTGTTGTATGCTAGTGTTTGAGGTTTTGGGGCTTAGCAATCAAAAACTTCATGACCTTTTTTGCAAAATGTGTACACTTCACAAGCATTTCCGTCAGAATGAAGTGTCAGCAAATCAGGATTTGTGGGCATTACAGGGCCTTTGGTAGCGGCCCTGTAGTTATGGTTAAATTGCTCAACCCATAGAAAGAGCACTTTTTTGGTGGCTTATAACTCCCCCCCCCCTTGACGATTCCTCAGAAAACCTTGAAAATAAACTATATGGTCCCGTGAGATTGATCCTGCAAAGTGTGTTGAGGGTTTGTTAAGGGGGTGCAAAGTTATTATAGGGGGGTCTCAAAATATGTGGTTTTTCCCTTAGATGCAAAAAAACTATATTGCTCATGCCTACAGCCCAAACAGCTGAACATATTTTCACCAAATTTGCGGCAGGAGTGGCGGCTTCGTCCCGAAAGAGGGCTTTTGTAAATTTGGTGTAAATCCGTCCCACAGTTTATTTTAAAACAACCAAAAAGTAGGTTAAAAAAATGTGTGATATCTGGTTTTGGTCTGTGGACTTACTTGCCTGTTCGGTCTGTGGACGGGTCTTCAATTGGCCCAGAGGTCGACATGATGTCTGCAGACATTGGAGATAATTGCTGATTGGATGGTGAAGAGCGTGAGATGTGTCAGATTTTTGGGAAAGGCCTGCCATGATGGATCCGTGGTCAATTGGAGCATCCCACAGACAGCTCAGTGGGGAAAAAGTCAGGAAAACACATCTTTGGTCACTTGGTGGTGGTAAGAAGGTGAAAGTGACGTGGTGCCAACACCATACCAAATAAGCCAAATAAAAAGACACACCCCACTACGGAATGAGACCAGGAGATGGATTGCAAGTTGATCAAAGTTTTATATCACTAAAAGATGTGCATGCAGAGAACTCTGCTGCCCTGAGAGCACTTTGCCAAACAATACACAGGCAGCACATTATAAACCAAAAAATCGTCATGAGTGATGTAATATATATAGTACAAAATAACAGTTACAATTGGTTACGGCACATGGCACAGTATGCAGTGTAGGTGAATTCTGGATCCAATTGGTTGCTGTGGCTGAGGCAGTCAGTTGGCATGCAGGTCAGCCGGGCTCATTATCGCACTGTGAAGGTCAGGATTGGTTCACAAAGTGTTACAATCCTAACTGATCTAAACTTAACAATGGTCATAAGTGTGGAAAGAATAATGTTGAGCCTGAAACCATAAACATACGGGGGTCATTCATAAATTGTAGACGATTATACACACATTCTAACCCATGCCTTAGTGGGGGCCTGGGTACATTGGTTTTACTCCCAGGTGCCTTATATGCGGGGTTTGATCTGTGATTTATTCTCCCTGGTGCCTCACAATTCAATCGAATGGATGAGCAGATGTTAGTTTAGACAGAGATATATGATTGCTCTGTATTAGGTATATTGTGGGCAATTTGGGGTGGTCCGGGGGGAAGGGTTATTCATGCAGCTATGTTCAAATAGAGTGGAGGGGAAAAGGATCTATAAGCTGTAATTTCTAAAAGTGGGGGTCAAGGGGACACAAGCAGGTTTGTGGAGGTGGATGGGCACACAGGCCAGGGTTTGCTTTGATCACAAGCAGGGCAATGAGGTCATAGGAAGAAAGAAGGATATTGAAGATTTCCAACAATACATGGTCAAGCTTCCTCACAATCTGCAACCATTTGGAATTTGCTCATGCTTGGATGCTTGGTATGAATGATGCAAAAAAAAAGTCTCTGCCGAATTGAAAAGTTTATACTGATCAGGAATATGTGCCAGGAGATCGTAAGAGTCCCCAGAGAGGTAGGTGGATGATCTCTTTCTGCGTGATACCTGATCTTGTGCCTTGTCTTCGGTCAATCTGTTATGGATGGAGGGTTCTTCGTCTGTAGACTGGGGTGCCAGGATTGCAGGAGATGTAAGTATGCCTGTTTGCCACACACCCCATAATTGTCCATTAAGGCTGCTGTTCCTTTTCACATATCAGGGATAACAAGTGTTCATTTGCAATGGGTATTTGAACCCATGGCTACTTTTCCTTCCCTGCAAAAACAAAGTTTGATGTTTATTCACACTGTGTTTTGATCAGTTTCTCGAGGGCTGTAACCCATGTTAGCTTTCTGATGTGTTTTGACCAGATCTCACCCCATGTGCTCTCCATCCATTTGAGTCTTTTATCTGTCTGCTCCCGTAATGCTTCAGCTTTGAACATTACTGTTGCATCTTGCCATGTGTTCTCGGAAAACATTAGGCCTCATTACAGGTTTGGCGGTAGCCGCCCCTGTAACAAAGGCACGACTGCCACCAAACCCATGATTTTACCGGCACCCGCAAATGGGCAATTACTGGGTCATGCCGAGTTTGGCGGACCTGTAATTGCCCATTCACGAGTGCCAGCAATAAGGGACTCCCCATCCCCATTCGGCTCCATAGGGCTGAATGGGAATGGGGAGCTTGGATGTACCGGCACTATTGATAACAGTGCTAGTGCATCCACAAGTTGTGCTTGCGGGTCCTGCACTGCCCACCAGTTCTGACCTGGTGGGCAGAGTGAGACCCGCTAGCACAACTCGTAGTATGGTGGTACGGTAGCAACGGTGCTGGTAGCACTACCGGCGCCGATGTTACTGTACCGCCAGACTTATAATGAGGCCCATTGTCCCTTTTATTGAAAAAAAACCAGCTCCTTGAAACATGTGGCGCCTTCAGATTTCTTTTTGAAAATATTCTTGTCAGAAGGAAGCAAATGTATTTTTACTGTGTGTGCCTGGAAGGTACTTCGAATTCTACACAGTGCAAGATGAACGAAACACTAGGCTTGCTTCCACTATAGGGGTCTCTTGTGGTACTAACACCTTCGGTGTTCCTGATGCGTGAGGGATCAGTGAACACACATAACAGCTTTCGTCTGTTGCTTTTCTTCCTGTGGTGCTCATGTCAGAGTACCATTTATTGGATTTCTCTGGGTAGCGGGGGTCTTCTATTGCATCTAGCTCCAGCCTATGGTATGCATCATATTTGTGCTGTTGTATATTCCTTTTTCACCTAATATATACCCCCGTAGATAATTGTTTGCATACATAACATTTTTGAAAATAGATGGGAAAATACCTGTATTCATAATGTCATCATTATTATTACTATATCGCAAATAATGCACATTCGGAGGAGTGTTAGGTGGGGTGGCAGGGTACAGAGTGTACATGAACTGGACTTTTGAGTTAGGGCTAGAGGTTGGTTGCAAGCCATCATATACATAAACAATATTTTTGCTGGTATTGACAATTGGTAATTCAGAATGTGGTGTTTTTAATGTGTGGTTCTTATGCAGCGTAGTGAGGTTCACAGAGGTATTATAATCCCACATCAATGTTTCCCCATCCCATATGAGCTGAGTACCTTCTTGTATCCGTTTTCATCCTCCCGCTTCTATTGCATCTCTTATGATAAAAGAAAAGCTCAAATAGAGATCTAAACACAATAATAAAACAGAAAATACTATGGACATGAAATAAAGTCCACAGTCATATGAGTACAACCTAGTGACACTACAATTATCCCTATTGCTATCTAACTCTCTTGTGGCTGTATTCGGAGGTTGCATCTCTGCCATTGTTGCACCTATAGAGTGGACAAGGATGGGTTAAGCATATTTTCAGTCGAAAATTAAAATATATATTGTTTTAGCGAGAGAGAGGGAGAGAGAGACACTTCAATTAGCACATCATATATTTACTTTTCACAGTTTTACTTCTCCTTAATTGTAATGATATATTTATATATGTATGTTGCCCACTTTATCTCAAATTATCATGTCCACTGTACTCATCATTCAAGTATGTTAGCCCCCGTTATTATTCTGCTACGTATTTCTTTTAAGGAATTGCTATGTCATGTTCCTCTTGTGTAATTGATTCTGGTACAGAAGCAGTACAGTATATGACTTCATAAGCGCCATGAAATCTTGGAGAATTCCATCTCCTCACAAAGCTACAGACATATATTAATTCTCCTGGCATTAGTTGCTTTGTGGGGTTGTCAACAGCCACTGTTCTTGTGTCTGTCTCATTGTCATGTGTGAAGGGCAGGGGCTATTTGTTTAGCAATGCTTCTTACCACTCGTGTGAGTTGGGTTAAGTATTCTTTAAACTCTTCACCTAATATTGCTGCATTTTTGTGGGCATACTCTACTTATTGGTGACAGTGGTGTTTGCATGCATCTCCCTGTTACTATTTCATGTGGAGACAAGTGGTGGTCTTTGCTAGGCTGTGTGCGTAGTTTGAATAATGCCAAATGCAAGCAACATACCCAATTTTTCTTCAGAGTCACACAATTTTGACAATTTGCTCTTACGGATTCTGTTTATTTTTCTCGATTTTTTCCGTTTGCTTGTGGATGGTAAATTGAACACATTTCATGCTTTATTTCCAACAGTGCAGTTACTTCCTTGAATAAGCCATTAACAAAATGAGTTACGTTGTCAGAGCGAATGACATCACATATTCCCCAATGTCGGAAGACATCTCTCACCAAAGATTTTGCTCCGCAAACTTTTTTGTACCAGTACTTCATATTTACCCTCTTCCAACCTTACTACTGCAGCTCCTACATGTTTTCCACCTGTCTCGGAACAAATTGGTGCTGATCCGTCTACAAAATTCACCTCCCCTTCACTTAATGCATTTTCACTTGCTTTGGGAATGTCGGCTCCTTCCTCTTCATATGTGGCACAACCGTGATTCAGTATATCTTCTACTGTGCATGGTTCTGTGAGAAAAGTTGCTGGATTTACTGTTTTACAACGCACTACATGGATCTTTGGGCTTGATATTGTAATTTTGTATATGCTGTTGCTCTTTGTGTAGTGAGGGTGGATTAGATCGCTCAAGTATTTCAAACAAGGAATGTTCCACAAACAACATGACAGAGCATCCCATCACAATGGTGTAGCTGTTTTCAATGGCGAAGGCAGCTGTTACAAGAGCCATTTCTCAAGCATAGTGGCACTGCATTGCAGAGTTAAGAGTGCCCCTGTAGTATGCTAGTGGCTTGTGACCTAATGATTTTTTCCTGGTCAATACTGCTGTCATTAGTGTTCCATCTGAATGGGAAAATAAGAAGAATTCCTGTTCTTAATCTGGGGTAGCAAGGACGGGTGCTGTACACATCCTGTCCTTTAATGTGGTAAAGGCAGTGTGCATTTCAGTTGTCTACATTATTGTTTTGTTCTCTTTCTGTGCTTCTTTTAGCCCTTGCATTAGTGGTCTTGTGTAGGCGACATAGTCCAATAGACATGCTTGGCATAATTACATATGCCAAGGAATTTTTGCATGTCTTTCACTGTGTGGGGCCTTGCTGTTGCTCGCACTGTTGCAGCCTGTCAGGGATTATTCTTTTTTTCCATTTTTGGAAATCAATTGTCCCAGATACAATACTTCTGCAAGACAATACTGAAGTTTGATTTTTTCTACTTGTTCCCCCTTGTGAGCCAATAAGGTAAGTAACTGAATGGAATCTTTTCTGCACGTTTTTCCCCCCTCACTGCATATTAACAGGTCATCATCATACTGAATGACTGTGCTTTGGACAGCAATATTGCCATGGTCTTCATGCAATATTCTGTGGAAAATGCTGGGGATTTCACAGTACCCCTGGGGAATCTGCAATGGTTGTACCTTCTCCCCCCCCTAGTGTGAATGCCATCAAGTATTCTTAGTATGGATCAAGCGGTACTGAGAAAAAGGCATTTTTCAAATCCACTACAGTAAAGTGGGTAGCCTTCTTTGGGATACTGCACAGGATGGATGCCGGGTTTGGGACGAGAGGGAACTCCTTTTGGACAATGTCATTAAGTGGTTGAAGCTCCTGCACCATCCACCAGGACCCCCCCTTTGCTTTCTTAATCGGATAAATTGCAGTGTTGCGTGGAGAGTTGGAGGTGACAATGATGACCTGTTGCAGAATGCATGTATTATTGCTCTTATTCCTTCCTCCGCTTCTCTGGAAAAAGAGTACTGTTTTACTTTGGGCAGAACTGACCCAGGCTTGAGTTTTATTATTATGGGGGTTACTGCTCTCAATAACCATACATCATGGGGGTTGGTTGTCTACAAGTTTTTCGGTACCTGCTGTAAATCTGTATTGCAAAATGACGCTGGTGCACTGACAATAGCCATGAGAGGGTTTGTTACCCATCTGTTTTGTACCATTATGTCACAGGGCATGCATATTTCCATTATTATTTTTCCGTCATGGTCATTGTCAACAAACAACTCCTCACCTGTCAGTTCACGCAAAATCTTGTTTGGATGTATGCATAACACTGTTGGCCATTCACACCTGTGCATGTCCAGTCCAATCGCCACAATGTGTTCTGCCGACACCTGTACTCCTTGCAAGTCTAGTGAGAGCACTGTACCTGGTGTTATTTCGGGGGTCGCTACTGGGCAGAAAACAAAATCAGATCATACTCTCCAATGTTTCAGTGTTATTTCTGGCACTACTCTTGCCAATACTTGTATGCCATACACAACCATGTCGGCATTTGTGTAAATTCCTCGCACTGCTGTTTCGTTCGTTACTGTTTGTATTATTAACATCGCTCGTAAGGAGCACATGCCGGGTGTGGAACATACTACACCCCACTCTGTGATTGCAATTGTCATATTGAGTTTACTGAGGTGATCCCTTCCCAATACATTTACAGGTGAGTCCTCATGGTACAGTAGGGGTGCTCTCACTGGTCTTCCTCCTATCTTTACATCCAAATCTTTAGTGTAAGGAACTGTGACCACAGCTCCAGAGAATCCCTGCATCTTAGGTTTGTTGCCAGATAGCAGAAACTTGCCTTCACATAGACATGATTTCTCTGCCCCTGAGTCCACCATAAAGATGAACTGTTTGTTTCCTATCTCTGCCCCCACCAATGGTTCCTCGTCTGGGAATAAGGTAGTCGATAAAACTGGACATGCAAGGGATCTCTGTGGGCTGTCCAAGTCTGGGTATCTGTCCAGGACAGGAGAAAGCATTGTCACTGAGCACATGTGCTCCCCGGAATGGGGCTGGTGCACCATTTGCAGTGATAACTAAGGGGTTGGCAAGTGTGTGTGTTATTTGATTTATTTAGTTGCTGTCTGAGCTGGTTGGGTCCTGCAGTGTACATGTTATCATTTTGTTTATCATGTGCATACCCTCCCATAGGCAATCCATAGGGGCTGCCTAGGTGTGGTTGCCCATATTGGTATCTCTGTTTATTCTGATAGTTAGCCATAGGACAGGTACAGCATTCCCTGGCAAAGTAGCCCCACCTTCCACATGACCAACACGCATCCCGTCCACCTCCCTAGGTCCTAGCCCCCCATATCCTCCCCCATGTTGCCTTCAGTACCCAACTCTTCCTCTTATGGGTCTTCCTTGCCACTGGGGACCTGCATACTGCTCTTCTCCACCCCACTGCTCTTGACCATTGCCTGCCCATGTTGATGCCATTCTAGCCTGTAATGCTACTGTTCCCTCTCCCTCTTCCCCCTCTCTATACAGTTAATTGTGTTGTGGTCAGTGGCCAGATTCTGAGTGTTATGCCACCAGAATATGTGCACTGGGTAAATGTCACTACATCAGTAATATGTGTATTGTAATTATAGGTAATGTAATAGGAGTATAACCAGAATCGCCCTAGTAGGAATATGTGTACAGTAAATGTACATAGTTTTTTTTTTTTTTTTTAATCTGGAGGAATCGCGTTATTGAATTGTATACAGTACTTATGATTATAGTACAAATGAGGATAGTGCTCACAGAATAAGTAGCTACATGAGTATACGGGTGATAGTATGTTTGCTGAAGTATGTTGTAATTGAGGGAATGCTTGAAATAGTTAGATACTTGTTGGCATACTGCTACTACATTAGAGTTTAGAAGATAATTTGTCATATAACAATTCAGGTACCATATTTGAAGTGCTTTGCAATGATGGGTGTTTTTGAAGTCGTTAGATACCTGTTGGCGTATTCTAACTAGATTGACTTTGAAAAGTGTTTTGGGCAGTATAATGGAGTTAGTTAGATACACTGTGGTGTATTCTAACTGTTAATGGTGCTACAGTTTACTGACTAAATTTGGGTTGAAGGAATATTAAGTAGCCATTTCTTAGATTTGCTGGTGACCTATGTTTTGGGGTAATGGAGGTAGCATTATATTCAAACTAATGACTTTTTTGCTCACATATGCAGTATAGTGCCCTGAAGTAGTTGTGGCACCAGTGTGATATATTATACCTACTGTTGTGAAGATTTTCTTTCCAAGAGATACTTGGCCGTGTGTGAAGCCTGTAAGTTTACAGTAATTTTTGGTGCCATCTGCATTGTACCTTAGATGCATTAGTATGACATATTGGCTAAGTGAGTTTATTTGTATGGTGGAACAATTGTCTGAATTGTAAAAAGAGCATAATATGCCATGATTTGCATTCTGAAAAAGCTGGTGAAATGGAATGGATTCACAATTTGGTAATCATTCATTAGAGATGTGGTCTTGTGAAACATATGCAGAGAGTGCATGTATGTTTCCACGTGTATGAAATCTTCTTGTGTGTTTATGGGAAATTTTACCATTCCTGCACAGTAGCCAAATTCTTGTTTTATTGTAACTGTTGTCGGGATTATTTGTGGCATTTTTGTGAAGGACGAGCAATTGCAAATACAACTGGCCTGAGCCGTTTAAGTAAATGTTGTGAACAATTGGTGGCAATTGGAAGAGAAGATTCATTGTCACATTAGCATAACAAATTTGTGTTTGTGAATTTAAATGGACCAGAGAGTTCTGTTTGTGGATGGTTAGATGGGCTTGCAGATTTTTGCGGAGAAGAGACATTTGTGTCTTTCTTTTCTGATGGATGTGAACTTGACTCTGTACTAGATAGTTTTGTGTTTGTGTTGTTTGATGCAGAAGTTGTTTGTTGTTCTTTAGTGCTATTGTTGGGAAATCTGCTATAGGTTCTGTTTATATTATTTTTATTTTAATAGCTTTCTTTTTCTGAGGTAAAGTGTTAGGGAGAATTCTCTCTTTAGGCTGAATTTCCTAACCTAGTGAGTCCCCCAGCAGCTTTGCTGGATTTCTGGAGTTTGTTTTTTTCTCCTGACAAGATTGAGACTCTTTTTCTCCCACTCTTGGACATGAATTATGGTGTTCCTTTGACTGTTAATGTGTTTTATGGGCTATGGGGTCCTTTACTCCATAGGGTCTCATGTGTTTTTACTATGTGTGTTACACAGCACCCTCCGTGCAGTAACACAGGGGTGTCATAGTGACACCCCACCATAGACTCCATACCCTGGCACTGACTACTGTCTCCCAGGGCATGTAAAGTCACCATTGGCTTTACTAGTCCCAAATTATTAACAGAAACCGGTACAAACCATCATATTGTGGACGTACTGGTCGGGGCAATTCGATTGCTCCGGGGTCAGTTAGTCGAGGGGGCACGTCTCCGTCCCCCCTGATCGAGTTTTGGCTGGTGGCAGTGGATACTACTTTTTATATTCGACCGCGAATATATCCCTGTGGGATTTTCCCATTGTTCGAGGCTACCAACTTTAATTATTTAATTCTCATAGCCTCGAACATACCGCCGGTTTATTTATTTAATATTAATTCGCCGGTTGGTATTTTTTGCCAGGACTCGATTCTAAAATGGTGTTTGTGATCTCTTCTGTGACTCCAAGCCAAGTCGAGCCCTTTGTTCCACTTTTTGGCGGGCTTCTCCACATAAGCCTCCAAAAGTGGTGCCATTCTGTCTGGGTACCACAGGGGGTGCAGGAGGGGGTTTAGGCACCCTGGACTGAGTTACCTTGGTAACTCAAGTCGCACTCTGGTGTGACTGGCCCAAGTGGTGAGCCGGCCGGCTCACCACTTAGCATGTTTGATTGACAGCTAGGCTGAGTGAATGGGGGTGTTCTGCAAAAAAGCAGGGCTTTGGGGACTGGAACTTCAGAAGTCGCCACAGGACCTGAGAATCCGACGAGGGAGAAGCTGAGCCGACCTACCACGATGACACCACCGGTGGAGTGGTGCGGAATGACTCACCACTTCCAGACGACAGAGAAGATCTCCCGGCTGGAGAGGCTTCTTCCCCTGACTGGTGGGCACAACCAGTTTACCTTCTCTTCATCGCGTCCCAGGATGTCTTGTGGTCGAATTTCCCGTGCCAAGCACCCTGGCAACCGGATAGCCACTTACCACTGGACCCCGAATAAAAGGACCGCTCCTTTTACCTGAGAACTCCACGGCTGGTTTCTTCCCTGGCAGTGCAACGGACTCCTGTCTTCCTCCCCGACGAGATCCTCTCTTCCCCCGGACGAAGCACCGACTTGCATCCGCTGCCAGGAACAACTGCCCCCACTGGAGTATTCTCACCACTTTAAGGTACTGTGTCCGCCAGGCCTCCCTTTCTAAAGATTGCTACAAGGTAATAATAACCCCTTAACCTTCTGGACTGGGCTGGCCGCCTTGACCCTCTAATTGGTCCCTTTCTTTTGGTCCAACTCTTTTTGAACCTTTGCAAGACTCTTGTGCACTTCAACCGTGTGACCTTGGACACATTTTGTTCTGATCCTCTTAAAGTGGATCCGGCCTACTGAACTCTAACTTCACGGTTTTACTTGCCTTCCTCTCTTGTTTTGTTCTTATGAAAGTGTTGGGATCGGTTTCATATCATACTCTGCTTTTCTCTCCCTTTTAAAACAAATTATTAGAGTGCCATCTACGTTAAGCGCTCACCGATGTCTGAAAATAAGTGGGGCTTTACTTAAGACTTGTCTAATATCCTTCTAAGGGAGTGTATATCTTTTAGTGACTGTGTTTTTGAATTGCTTACTATTAGTGCCTGTGTGTTTTTCTAGATGTGGTTTTAAATAAATAATTACATCTCTTTTACACCAAGCCCTCGTCAGTGTTTACTTGTTCTACTATGTTCTTTGTGAATACTCTTTATACTGCCTAACTCTTCTTGAGGAAAGTCTGACTGCTCAGCCACAGCTACCAAGTGAATCTGTGTGGTACAGACTGCTACCAAGTGGGTTTACTGCCAAACACCTGTAGTCTTAAATCTTTTCCAGTGGTCCCAGAGGGAACTGCACAGGTTTCTGCCTAACATAAAGGATACATATTTAGACTGGGTGTATAGTGCTTGTAGCATGTTGTATTCCAGGATGCAAGGAATGTCAGCATTGACTTTGCATCACAGTTAACCAGGAATAGACCATTGAGTGTACACAGACATGAAAGTGCTACGTAACTCATACCTCCTTTAAAGACTGTGCTGCCAATGTCAATCAATGCCTGTCCTAGGATTAGACCTTGTGATTTGTGAATAGTGACCGCATATGCAAGAGACAGAGAAAATTGCCCTTTGAGTACGTACATGTCTTTGAAATGAAGGAAACGTCCTGTTGTTCGGCCAATTTGTTTAACCTCTTCAAGTTTGTCAAAGTGGATATTGATACCCACTGAATGTTTTTATCATGCAGATATGTCTGGAAGCCAACAACTGTACCAATTGCTCCATTGGCTAAGCCTTGTTCTACGTCAAGGTTACGTTTTAGAATTACTGTGCAGTTTAGATAAAAAGTTGATATGTTCTCCCATCCGGATGGTTTGGAGAAACTTTTTCTAAGCTGTTTAGTCGTGCTGTTGCTTGTTCACACATAGGAGGTGTCTTGATGTACATTTCTAGTTTGGCTGTGGAGCTGATATGCAGTATAGGTTGCATTTCTCTTTTCCACATTTCACTGAATTGTCTACAGCTTGCAAGGGTTGTCATTAAGGACATACATTTCAGATTTTGTTGTGTTCATTGTTCCATGACATCAGGAGCCGATGTGTTTCGCCCATTTAGCTCATGGATTAGTCTACTATTTAAGATGGATTTTGCCTCTTTAGTAAGCAACCCAGTTCTAATGCTTTTTAAAATGTTAGGATATGTGAGGTCTGCAGACTAGCGCATGTTATCGATTAGTCCTCTGTAGTGAAAATGTTGCCAGAGATTTACATTTCCAAAGCTGCCAAGAGCAGTTTGACATTCTTTGTGTCCTAATGTTTTGAAAATAGGTTTCTGCCCTTTTACTGGCATTAACTGTGGGAGGTCTCTGAAAACAATAACATGTTTTCCTCCAAGCAGTTTCTCAAAGTTAGTTATTAGGACTTTTTGCATTCTGAGATGAATTAAATCCAACATGATGTTGGACACCACGCATACTTCATCTATCAGGAACACTTCCATTTGTTTTAGAATTCTGTGTACCTCAGTTGCAGCTTCTGTTGATAATATGTAATATTCTAATTTGTTTTGGTGTTCTACGGGAGGAGTAGTAGTCAGTGTAATTTGACACCACATATGTTGTAAGCAGCTTAACCTGTGGGGGCTGATACTACAGCCAAAAGGTTGTTGTTTGTTAAGTTTTGTAGACATTTGCTGATTATTTTAATTAGGAATGTTTTGCCAGAAGCAGCTTTACCACTAACATACAGTAGCAGAGGTTTATCATTGTTTACTTGCATGTTTAAAAACATGCTCATTTTCTTGAGTGCCTTCCAGATGAATGTCGAGTTGTCCATTATAAAGCTGAGATTCCAGGAATGTTTTTTCTCAGATTGTTTATATTGATACATGGTATTTTTTACCTCAGCCGTGGCTATTTCTGCTTCATTTAGAATTAGTGGTTCTCCAAGTGGGTCCTGGCTTCCTGTACAGCAAGGTTGACTGCCCTCAGGTGTGTCTCTGTGTAGTTGAGCTTCAATTTCTTCCTCTTGTTGACATTCATTGTACAACATTTCTTTGTATTTTTTGAAATTGTCATTTGTTATACTGCTTTCATTTGCTTTAAATGCAGCTTCAAATAAGTCCTAGTCACCCAATAATTTGTTTCTTTTTCTCCAAAGTTTCAAACATTGGAGTAGGGCCATGTAATACAGTTCTCTATATTGTGGAGGTTTAAATTATATCTTCACATGATTAATTATTCTAGGTTTAGTTAGCTTTACTAGGCTTCCTTCACAAGTTGAAACTGAATATTTGTCAGTTGTCTCATTTGATGTGACTTTTTTTGTAGGTATAGTTTGGGCAATGTCGTAGAGACACATGTTTTACAAAGTAGTACTTCTGTTTGAGTTGTATGTCATCATCAACAAAGTTTATTTGGAAATCCAAATCCAAATCCATAAACCAAACAGATAGAAACAGCAAAACATCAACACATCAGTAGTAATCAAAAGACTATAAGCAAAGAAAAACAGTTCAAGTTTAAAATACACGATGATGCTTGCCCTCAAGTATATATTTCCTACGAAACCAGGATTTTATCAAAAATTCAAAGCAGCCCCGTGCAACTTGTGTTGTTTCTGCACGCAACAAAAAAATTAAAGTAGGCAAGCTTGGGTAAATTTAGTAGCTTTAAGCAATGGACAATAGTCTTCTTTCTAATATGATCATAAAGAGGGCAAAATGAAAGATCTGCTCTTAAACCAAAACTCGTTTTCTTCCCTGGGTGTAGCTCCCTGCAGCTTCATAATCTGTGTCACTGTTAATATGTTGTACAATTCCTTTAGTATCATTGTTTGTGCATAATCACATGCGTGGGGCAATGCTTCAATTTCTAAAATGTCCCATAAGTAAGCAGCGTGTTTTGCTTCCACATCTGCTGCTTCATTACCACAGGAGATGTGATCTTCCCCCTTTGTGTTTGCTTGCCACTTCTCTACTGCTATTCACTCTGGGAGGTCTATTACTTCAATCAATCTGCCCAATACGAGTACGTGCTGCACCGATGACCCGTCAACACTCCTGAACCCCCGCCTTATCCAACACGACAGTCCAAAATGCACTGTGATGTCATGTAGGCTGAATCTGAATACACTGTCACTTCCTTTCTTCTGCTGTGCTCCAATGCCAGTATTAAGGCTACTAATTCTGCTGCTTGTGCTTAATAGTGTGACGGTAAAGGTGTGCCTGTCACCACCTCGCTCATCCATTCCTCACTCAATCTCACTACTGCTGTCACAGTATGTCTTTCCCCAGTTGTCTGGTCAATTGTTGATGACCCATCGATGTAAAGTACCTCTCCCCCTCAAGTGTGTCCACCTGTACCTTGTGAGTGTCACTGAATTGTTCTATGTTTGGTGTGCAGTCAATGGCATAGTCACCTTCCTGTAAAATCTCGGTGATGAACCTCACTGTGTTGACAAGTCGGCATCTCGCTATCTTGAGAGCTGGGTTTGACAGTAACACCTTGTATGCCGAAGCTCTCTGTGTTGTCAATGTACTTTTCAGTTTTTCCAGTATTGCAAAGAGAGCATGATCCACATAAAGAGTGGTGCTGCATCCCATGGTAATACTCGCTGATTTGTCCAAATCGAATGCTGCTGCAGCCAATGCCTATTCACATGGATAGCGTCCTCTCATGACTGGGTTTAATTTTCTAATGTAGTATGCTAGAGGCTTGTGCCCCATGTTCATCTCTTGTGTGAGTAGTGCGGTCATAAACACTCCATCAGAGTGTGAGAATAGAAAAAATTATCTTTGATAATCTGGGATCCCCAACACTGGGGCTGTGCATATTGCTTGTTTCCACTTGTCAAATGCCTCAGTCATTTATGATGTCCATTGTTTTATCAGCTCCCCTCTTTGTGCTTCCTTCAGTGCACTCAATAAGGGTTTAGTGTAAGTGCTGTAGTCGAAAATCCATGCTCTGCAGTAGTTGCACAGTCCTAGGATTTGCTGCACCCATCTCACAGTTGTGGGTTTTGTTGTCTTGTGTATTGCTTCAGCCTTTCTGGTGTTACTCTCCTGCCATTTTGGGATATCATTGTTTAATGTACAACACTTCTGTCTGGTAATATTGTAGCTTAACTTTGTCTATTGTGTACCCTTTTTCTGCCAGTACTGTCAACATGTGTACCAAATCATTTCTGCACTGTTGCTCGGTCTTGCTGCAAATCAATGTCATCTATGCACTATATAACCGTGCTCTCTGTGTGTACATTGCCTAAGTCCATTTGGAGTACCCTGTTGAATAGGGAAGGTGATTCACAGTACCCTTGAGGAAGTCTTGTATCCTTCCACTTCTTATTTCTATATAGAAATGAAGTCACTTAATGTGGAATGCATTCTTCAAATCTACCACTGTGAAGTAAGAAGCTATTGTGGGGATGCTACACAAAATTGTAGCCGGAATCAGAACTATAGGAAATTATGCTTCTAGAATGTGGTTAATGAGGGTACATGTCCTGTATACAACGTCACGACTCCCCTGTCCCCTTTTTGACAGGGTACACAGCCTTGTTGCATGGTGATTCTGATGGCACTAGGATGCCCTGCTTCACTACTGCTGCAATGCTTTTGTAGATACCTTTGTCAGCCTCTCTTGGAAGTGGGTACTGCCTAACCAATTATAATATAGATCTCAGGTTGGATCCCTGGGTCTTCGCTTAGAAACCTCTGGGTTAATCGTGTTATAAATATCCAATTACAATTACAATATCCTTTGGTAAGATGGCTCCTGGCTTCAGCTTTATTTTCACTGCTCCAATCCCTTTCAGAAGCCCCATATCATAGGGACTGGTGGTCCATAAGATGCTGGGGACCTTTGCCAAATCTTCCTCGAGGAATGTGGGTGGTGCTTTCAGCATCATTGCCATCCTTTGTGGTAACTCCCTATAATGTATTCTCACACAATAAGTGATGCTCATTTCAAACACCATCTCATGGTCGGATCTTTTGTCTTTGAATAGTTCTTCATCTGTAACTGTGGTCAACCTGTATCCCTCTGCCACAGCGATCACTGCTCGCAATGGTCGCCCTGTGTCATCTGTCACATGCAATGATATCCAGTCGTTCCCCACAATGACTGCCTTTAATTGTAGAGGCACTATTGTCCAATCCTTCTCATCTTATAGTATTTCTGGCCTCAATAAGTATACATTTGAAATGCGCTACATTTTGTCCTAACTCCCTGGAAGCCATGCTATTATTACATCAGTCATATACTGAAACCGTTCCTCATCCACTGGCACCCACCCTCTGTACCTTCTGTGCACAATAGGCATGGATAATCTCCCTCACATTTTCTATCCCCGGTGTGGAACACACTATCCCCTTGTCAATGAATGAAATGGTCATGTTGAGTCTGCTCATAAAATCTCACCCCAGAATATATACGGGTGTCTTTTGAGAAAAAAGTAGGGGCAAAGCTAGGTCATTTTCCCCTATAGAAAGTGCAGTATCACTTGTAAAAGGAACAAATTCCGTCACCCCACAGGCACCCTTGAGCATTCATGGCATCTATTGACATACTATAGTTCTCCTCCTGGGTTCAGGATCTAGTTGCCCATGTATCTAAAAGAAAGGAAAAAGTCTTCTCTCCTATCGTCACCCCTATAGGTGGTTCCTTTGCCGCGTTGGGTGTAATCCATAGGATGTAACATATCACGTCTGTCTGTGGGCTGTCCTATTGAGAGTATAATGACAATCTATTTCCCAAGAATAGGTTGACCCCCACTACAGTGACCCCCCAGTTTCCTTAAGGGAGTCATAGGGCCTCATTACGACCTTCGTGGAACGGGTTAATGGGCTCCGCTAATGGAGGCGGACCCTTTAAACCCGTTCCGCAAAATGACGATGTCCCCTTGCGGGACCCGGTAAGGACGCCTGGTAAAACCAGGCGTCATTACCAGGTGGTTACTTGCGGGACCCGGTAAGGACGCCTGGTAAAACCAGGCGTCATTACCAGGTCCCGTGAGGGGAAGAGGGAGCTAACAATGGACCGGTCGTAATCGGCCTGTTGTTAGCTCCATCTCCCATTCCCATTGAGCCCTACGGGGGCTCAAATGGGAATGGGGAAGGTCCGGGCCCGGGTTCCCTGAGGAAGGAATTACCGGGCCCTCTGAACTCGGAATGGCCCGGTAATTCCCCATTCAGGGAACCTGGTAAAGGAGCCCGGTTTGGCGGCAGCCATGGAGCTAATAGCTCCATGGCTACCGCCAAACTCGTAATGAGGCCCATTGTCATGGAGTCCATGCGTGCAACTGTCCCATTGTTAGGCTGTGTGCTGTTCTGCATTTTCTGTGCTATGTATAATTGCTGTTTGTTATTCTGTGTGTTATTCTGCATCTGCAGCGCTTGTGGTGCATGTGCATACTGCTGCAGAGGCACCTGCATTTGTGGTGTCTGTGTCATGGATTGGTGTGCCCACCGGTATGCGTTCAGTGCCTGTCCTTGGTGTTCCCCTGGATATGCTGGCTCGTATTGCATTCCCCATTCTGTTACATCCCTCCCCTGCTGCCATACACACTTGAAATATGTCCTATCTGTCCACACACACAGTACTGGGGCAGTTCTCACACTTGCCTCTGATAGCCTCCACAGAGCCCTTCTGGACCATGCTGCATTTGTTTATCATATCCCCATACCCTCCCAGAAATCTCCCTTAGTTCTGTTGTATTTGTTACCAATATCCATGTCCTCTTGGTGGACCCCCTCTTCCTCAAACACATGCTGCACATCCCCCACCCCATAATCCCAACTCCCATAAGCAGTGGTGCGTACTGTGCCTGTGGTGCCCCTTCCCCTCCTGTGCTTGTTAATACTGCCGCTTCCATGGCGTATTTAGATAGCTTCTTCTGTACTAACCTTGCCTCCTCCTGCTTTTTTTCCTCATGCCTTTTGCTCATGTTCCCTTGTATTAACCTACAGTAATGTAATATTCTGAGTTGTATTTCTGAAAATCGTTTTGCTTTGATCCCCAACAGCTTCTTCAGTTGCCATTGTGCCTGTTCTGGCAACCCTTGGCATAGTAGATGAAAGAATAATGCCACTGTTTTATCCCATGGTTCCAACATTTCAAAGGGGCCAATGCTCTTGAATAACCTGAATATATTGTAGCAGGTCTTCATCTTACCCCATTCTGCATTCCATAATCGCATGAATATCTGACGTGTCTGGGTACTGCATCTGCAAAGCTTGCCATACAGCTGCTCAGCAGTTGGTCAACAGCAAACCATTAAGCACAGTTTTCTGGGTTGTTACACCTGGGTACCCCGCCCTACACCATACGTCATCAGCGGCCTCTACGTGGGTGCCGCTAATAGACCTTTTATGACCCCTACTGCTAATTTCTGTCCTGCCATAATTTGTTCCATCTCGTATACCCATTTCCCCGTACCCACAGTTAACGCGGGTAGCCTACACCTCAAGTTCTCCTTTTCTATAGGTTTGCATGGTATGTACTGAGGTTGCCCCCTCCCTTTTCAGGTAAGGGCATCTGTGTAAACCCAATCTCCCCGCCCAGTCCTCTTGTCAGCTTTATTTCTCCCTCTGATATCTAGGTGTCTTTGGTGGTGGTGAATGCCCTCACCATTTCCCCCCGCTTTCGTGCTTGGAGGTCCCTGAGACTCTGTGCATACTCCCAGGCTGCACAATGCATCCCTGGACTATCATGATCTCTCGTCCTTGTCACACTGCAATTCCCCTGTGTTTTTGTCTGCTCCCCATGTCAAGATATGAGCATTTTTTCCCCTATAAACCGACGAGTAGGTTGCCCAATTATATCGTCCTCACTCTCTCTTAAGTCGCCTTCTGATTCAGTGTTTCCCAGGTCACTGTCAAAATCATCATGGAAGCGTAGTCCCCTCAAAATCTTGCCCCCCTGTGGTTCCACTTCTAGGTCCATCAGGTTCCTGCTGTCCCCCTCATGGAGGACCCTGTGTCAGTTCTGTTTGGGAGCATGGCTGCCCTTTAATATGTCTTACTTTGATACTGCTCTGCTTGCCTATCTCTTCCCGCATTATCGTCAGACATGGTTGATCCCAATTTCAGTTTTATGTCTCTCACTGTGCACTCCTCCTCCTTGCATTTGTACTCTCTTGTGAGCTGTTCTACTTCCTCCTTTCCCTTCTTACAAAAACTTGCTTCCTCTCTGTCTCTATATCTCCTCAAGCTCCCTCTTTCTCCTCATCTCTCGCTGCTCTTGCTCTTTCTCATCTTCTCTTTGCTTATCTCTTTGTACCCTCTCATGTTCCTCATTCTCTTCTTTCTCTTTCTTTTCCACTTCTTCATTATCTCTGTCCACTCTCTTGCGTCAATGCTTCCTTTAAATCCAGCTGCATCCTTACTCTCTCCTCCTTTTTCTCCTGCTGTCTTCCCATCTAATTTCAATAATATGTGCTCTCATACCCTCTCATTCAATGCTTTTCCTCCCAGCCCCTCCTTGGCAATTGTCTGGGGCTCGCTCCATGCCTCTTTCTGCCCCTCCTCCTTGGTATATGGTGGAGGTTTGAATGTTGGATTTGTCTACCTCTCTGCTGATTTTAATTTCTATATAGGGTATAATCCCTGTGCTTCTATGGTAGCCCCTTCGGTCTCATGGTCAGGAGGAGGTGGGGGAGTGGGGTCTGAGGACGCCTCGCCCAGAGTCTCCTACTCACTCAGCATCCACTGGTGCCTCGCTACTTCCCCTTCATCCTCCTGAAACATCTTCCAGAGTTCGAATATCGCCATATGACTGCTTAATTGTTTCCCCTTGTAAGACTCTTGTATGTGTGTGTATAATAATTGCTGCACATATTTGAAGAAACTTCTGCATTGTGACCATGGGCCTCATTACGAGGCTGGTGCTGATGGAATAAAGGAGGTCGGTACGGGTCCGGCCCCCTTCATTCCGTCATGGCCGATTACGAGCTTCCCATTGCGGGACCCGGATCAGATGCCTGGTAAAACCAGGCGTCCTTTCCGGGTCCTGCGAGGGGAAGAGGGAGGTAACAACGGGACACTCGTATTGTGCCCGTTGTTACCTCCATCCCCATGGGGAATGGTTCCTGCAAGGAGGAGTTGCCGGGTCCTCCAATATGAGCCCGGTTTGGTGGCAGTCATGGAGCAAATAGCCATGGGCCTCATTACGACCCAGGCGGTAACCATGGTGCTATTAGCGGCATGGTTGCCACCGGAACCCAATTTCCCATTCACCATGGCCCTTCCCCATTCCCATTTTTGCCCCCACAGGGCTCAATGGGAATGGGGAAAGCGGTAATAACGGTACCGCAAATTGCGGTACAGTTATTACCTCTAAAGTCCCTTTGCGGGTCCCGTCCTTAACGGCTGGTTTTACCAGCCATTAAGGGAGGACCCGCAAAGGGAACTCGTAATAGGGCCGGAAGAGATTACCGGTACCAGTGCCCTTACTGGTAATCCCTTACCGCCTTGGTCGTAATGAGGCCCCATGACTTAGTCAATTTACCTTCTGAGTTTTGCATCCATTTTGCTCTATATTTACAAATATTGTGCAAAGGCCTTACATAGGTGGTGTAGGGGTGTATCCCCCGCACATCCCCTAATACATTGCTTTTATACTTGCTTGACCTCACGTCGATGCTTTTGATACTTCCTTGTTTGTACAAATGCAAAAACACTTTTAATTCTGTTTTTCGGAATTTGACAAATACCAGTTCTTGTCAATTCTCCCAAGCCTCTCTGGCTGCCAACCAACCCTTCAGGCATTCTCTGCGCACTGCCCTTGTACAATCTCTGCCACCTCAGACGCACCCACCATTCTTGTGCATGTGCTTTCTGCACGCCGCCAATAAATAGCTTCCTCTGTCAATTTGAAAATCATGAACACTAAATTCTGTTTTCGTTGTGCGGTCCTAGTCCTATGCACAGGTCCTATGGGTCACCGCTTCACTACATAGGGGAAGGACAGAAATCATTAACACCGCCCAGAATGTGAAAACAGAAATAAAATATCGAGGCTGAGTACCCCAAAAGGAAATACACCAAATCCGGGTTACAAAGGAATATACAAAGTACTTTATTCTCTACTGAATTCAATTACAAAAACAGTGCAAAGTCAGATAGCTATCGGCCCTCAGTACAACACAGCAAACTCCAGCGTGGTTCAGTGTGTTCAGTGAGAGACGCTGTACATTAGAATGCATTCGCTTTTTATACATTTTGTGGGCACTATGTCCAGCCCCACTTCGGGTTAATATTCTACTTTATACATCACCAATTCTAGGGTTCGTGCCGAGTCTCAAATAACCGCATTTAACTGGTTTGTCTTTAATACATATAACAACAAGCGTATGCATTAACTGTGTATTCTAAAGTTTCGCATGCAAGCCTTCTTAAACATAAATACAATGTAGTAAGACAGATGTTCTTCGTTCAGTATGCAAACACATTGGGCCTCATTCCGAGTATGGCGGTAAGGGATAACGGCCACCAGTAACGAGACCGGTGGCGGTGATCCCTTAACGCCATACTCCGAGTTCCCTTTGCGCCCTCGCCCTTAACGCCTGCTTTGAGCAGGTGTTAAAGTCGAGGGCGCAAAGGGGCCTCCAAGCCAATAACGGTGACCGTAATGAACGGTCACCGTTATTTGCATCTTCCCCATTCCCATTGAGCCCTATGGGGGCTCATTTGGGAATGGGGAAGAGCCTTGGTGAATGGGGAATTACCGCCCCGCCAACCTTGGAATGGGGTGGTAATTCCGCCATCCACCAAGGCGCTGCCGGTCCGGGTACGGCGTCAACCAAGGCGTTAATAGCGCCATTGGTTAGCGCCGTACTCGGAATGAGGCCCATTATCTCAATATATGCTTGTGTATAAGTTTCATCGCATGAGTGATCCCTTTACACATAGGTCAACGAAGGACGAGGTCTCAGTTCATGACCTCAACAAGTGGCCTGCAGGCAAATTACACATTAGCTATGAACAGAGGTCAAGACGGCCATGTTGTATTTTGCAATGACATTGTCCACCATTTTAGCTCACAGAGTGACTTTTCCACTACGAATCCTAAAATGGCGGTTTGACCTAAAATGGCGGCCTACATAGACCTTGCAACACAGATTTCTCTCGCAAGCGACTTTCGAGCAGCTTGGCGTAGGCCAATATTAAATATATTTATTACCATAGGAGGCACGATATACTTTCTATTCTGACAAGAACGCTATTGTTCCATCAAACAGACAATTTTTACAAACGCAAAATATACCCACAGCTGTCTTCCTGCCTCCTAACAGGAGATACCAATATTTCTCATGTTCACTCTGTACCTGCAGCGTCGCCTTGTAGATAAAAAGCCTCCACAAGACTTAACCAGAAGAACACTGTCCGCAATTTAACCTAGCTCCCATTGCTAAGTTTTAAACAGGGATACCATCATTCATGACCCAGATAACATTCTCAATCCACAGGCAATCCAATATTTAGACAACTTTTATCATCTGTACCCTTAAGTCCATAGTCTAGGTTATTTGCCACAACCTTTTACCTCAAGATATAATGCTCCCTAATCACAGAAACACCATCTACCCCTGCTCCTTTCCCTACTATACTTCACACTACTGGAAACTACTAAATGACACTCAACAATACTTAAATTATGCTCAACAATACTCGTCACCACCCACACTGACATTACAAACCCTACTACAGTGAACAGACAGAAAACTCAGCCAAGGGCAAGTTACAACTGTTGTTCATTACACAGACAGACAGGGATCATACAGTACATTTAACATCTCCCGCACTCACGGCTCCTAAGCCTGTGTCGGAAAATTTTGTTTCATGTCTGCATCACAACATGGGGCCTTTCCCCCAAAAACCTATGAGAAGACAGCATTGGGTAATTGGGGTGGTAGGGTCTATGCATGGCCCATAAAGATACTACTCTATTGGTCCTCACTTGTCAGGTGGCTTGCCTGCACCTTCCCCAAAAATGATCTATTACATTGTTGCAGGGTCGCAGGATTACCATTGTCCCTTGCCAATTGTCATCCACCCCTGGATTTCTGTTCCCTGGCCGGGGGAACCAGGTCTGTTCTCAGCAATCAGTGCACCTTCTCAAGGTGATGAGAACAACTATGTGTCCTCAATTTAACCATTAGTACCACCACTTTTAATAATAATATCTTTAATGTGATTTAGTTTAAATAACAAACTTTACACATATACATCATAATAATATACAACCTAAAATAAAAATACAATACAGTGCAATATAAGAAAAGAAAAATTTCCAAAACAATAAAAAAGAATTAAAAATATTCATATAAAACAATACAATATAATTACGCTCAAATATAAATCATTCATTCATTGGGCCTCATTACACGGAAGGCGGTGATCCAGGGTGCTATTAGCACCCTGGACCATGCCGGTAAATTACCGGCACCGCCTTGGCGGAAAGGGGATTTACCGCCCCATTCCAAGGTTGGTGGGGCGGTAAATCCCCCTTCCGCCATTGCCCTTCCCCATTCCCATTTCTGCCCTATAGGGCTCTATGGGAATGGGGAAGGCGCTAATTACGGCACCGCAATTTTGCGGTGCCGTAATTAGCTCCGAGGTCCCTTAGCAGGTTGGTTTTTAACGCCTGCAAAAAGCAGTCGTAAAAGCACCAACCCGCTAAGGGACCTCGTAGTAAGGCGGTAATGGTTAACGGGCACCGTTACCATTAACGGTGGCCGTTAACCATTACCGCCTTCCGTGTAATGAGGCCCATTGTCTCTTATATTATCATCAATTTAAGGTACATATACTATTCTTCCTCATAGCAAATTATATTGCAGGGTCTAGCCTCCTTGACAATGACTCCATTTCCATATATAACCAGGGCCTAGCCAAAAACTAGCTTTACTCATATAGATATGTCCAGCTTGTCTTCCACTCTTAACCAAATAGTGTAAAGTGTGGTTAACAAGCGCATACTATTGGTATTAACACAATAGTTCCAAAACAACATGTTCCCTATGGTCTCCCAATTATGCACATACTTTCCCAAATGTAGTTTTATATCATCAATCATTACCTGGCATTCTGTAAAAACATGCTTAGCTGTCTCGGGAAATTCCTGATTCTTACAAAGACGACAATAGCATTGTTCTTTGGGTATATTATCTATCACACCCGTAGTCATCTTTATGGGAAGCTATTCTATTCTCAGTAATAATATGAACCTCCTGGGTCTATGGGAAGGGCATATCATCAAATATTTCTGTGGTTTCTTGAATGTGTATAACCTGTTTTGCACAAAGTTATACCTTTTTAGTTTACAAAGATGTTCGTAGTTCTCAAGCCAGTCCCATAACTCTACCCGTCTCCCCATACAAGACTGCATAGCCTCCGTATAAGTCCCTTCTCGATGTTTCCAGCAAATATCCTTAAGCAAATGTTCCATTTGTTTCTTGAATTCACTAATGGTGCTTTCTTTATTATTATTCAGGGCAAATGTCATTAGTAAGGCATTGCCCGTACCATTCACGATTTTTGAATAAAACCCAGCTCTCTTCTTCAGTATCTGTGCTTTTAACGATATTAATCCCAGCTCAAGTCTTAGCAGAGACATAGGGATACATGCCAGAAGTTCCAATATCTTCCTCCAGAATTTTCCCTCTATAATTTGTAACCAGTTTAAACCCATCTTAATCAGAGATTCCAGGCCATATACCATCATGGGCGCTAGAACTTGTATATAGAGGTGACGGGATCCCCATAAGGTAAAGCTTTTAAATAGGGCAGTAATTTGTGCTGCTCTTATTTTTCGATTACGTTTACATATAGAGTAATCCCTTCTGGGTTCAAATTGTATCCCGAGATATTTATATTCTGGGACATAGGAAATTTCAACACTATCCATGCGAAGCAAAACACGTGCAGATTTTTTACTTGTATACCTCATCACATGTGTTTTCTCAACATTGATAGTGAGCCCATTTTGTTCAGCATATTCCCAGAGGGCTATAGCTGATCGACGTAAGCCACTAATTGTGTGGTCAAAAATCACCAAATCGTCAGCATATGCAAGTACCAAACAGGGGGTTTTACCAATACTGGGAGGGCAATTTTTTGCCAAGACTATTGTCGAAGGGATGTCATGTACATATAAGTTATATACTAGGGGGGCAGTGACGCATCCCTGTTTAACCCCTCTATTTTGTGTAACTTCCACCACTTTTGTCTGTGAGAGTGCCCTCAGCATTGTGATGTTGCTAAAGAATCCATGTTTCACTTCATGTCTGTGTTGCTGAGAACCGGTTGTCTTTCCACCACGGTTGAATGACCGTTGTCTGGCTCGGGTGCACCTCATGGACGAGGACCATGAAATCGAGCTCTCTGGTCTGCAATTTATGAAGATTTATTTTGCTCTTCTGCATATGGTTCTGCGCTTCTTAGCATATGAATGTGCTGTTTGTCTCTGACCTTGACTGCAAGCCGTGGCCTGCTGTTCTGTGCAGCCTAGTTCTGCTTTCCTTTGTCTCTCATTCTATGGCTCGTGGACTCATGTATCCTCATTATAGTTATACTATGATTTCTATATATCTACACTGTGCTAGGTTCCCTATAGGTTAGTAGTTTTCAGTTCTCCCAGGCTTCTTATATGATGATGTAGTTCCATAGGGTTAGTTTCGATAAGCATCTGCAAGCTTGCTCTACGTCTGTTCTTTTGCCTTGCATTCAGTATTTCTGCACTTGTCTAATGAGAAACATAATAAAAGTTTCTGAAAGTATGCGCCTCATTATGACCCTGGTGCTGACGGAATGAAGGGGGCTGGAATGTTATGTGCCCGTTGTTACCTTGATCCCCATTCCCATTGAGCCCTATGGGGGCTCAAATGGGAATGGGGAATGGTTCTTGCAAGGAGGAATTACCGGGTCCTCCTATGTTGGAATGACCCGGTTATTCCTCATTCCAGGAACCCGGTAATGGAGCCCGGTTTGGAGGCTGCCATGGAGCTAATAGCTCCATGGCTACCTCCAAACTCGTAATGAGGCGTTATGGCCCTATGTATTGAATCTGTCCTCTAACTCTGTGTAAGTATTTTTTTTCTCCTCCTGAGCATGTGCATGTTCATATAACTTTTTGCATGGCTGAAGGTTTACTTCATGATTAACGTTGCTATGTCGTGGTGTCACTAATGACAACAGCACAATGGTTTTCTGTTGTTAGTCAATCTGATCCATCATGGCGCACCTGTATCCATAAAGACATTGGGCAAGTTTGCCTGTCCGGATTTAATGGTGCCGGTAAAACCGTACCGGCACCGGTTTCTGAACTGCCAAATTACGAGTTCTGTGGCCGTGTGGTGTTACACCCGCCAGTTCTGACCTGGCGGGTGTAATGCCCCCGGCCAAAAACGGTCTCTTGAGTCCCAGCACCATTATTGCATATTGCCAGTGTTTCCGCGGCCCCCATTCCCGTGGAGTCCTCTAGGCAACAGGAATGCCTTGGTAATTCCGGCAAGTCCGGCACCGGTAAATCCCCACGAGTCTGGCGCAAGGCGCAAGCCTTGCTGGTTTTACCAGCACGGCTACCGCCCGACTCGTAATGAGGGCCATTGACTGGGTTAGGTTTGAATGGTTGTATAAGAGAATATCTGTTTGCATATGTGGATGTCACTTGCCCTCCTGGTGGCTGTCCGAACAGTGAATTGCTTCATGCATTCTTGACTCTTTTGGCTGTCATACTGATGGGAGTGAGGAGGGGCATTCCAGGGACCCTCACTTCAATTTCGTTTTTTTAGAATTCTGCGTACTGCAGGAGCAGATTCTGCTGATAATTTGTAGTATTCAAATTTGTTTAGATATTCTACTGGGAGGAGCAGTAGTCAGTGTAAAGTTACACCTCCTATGTTGTAAGCAGCTAGACCTGTGGGTGCTGTTACAACAGCTGAAAGGTTGTTGTTTGTTAAGTCTTGTAGAAATGTGCTGGTTATTTTAATTAAGATCGTTTTGCCAGAACCACCTTTCCCACTTACATACAGTAGTAGAGGTTTATAATTTTTACAGCTACACGTTTTAATTTAATGTTTAAAACCATGTTCAATTCCTTCAATGACTTTTATATAAATGGTGAGTTGTTCATAATTTAGCTGTGATTTAAGCACTGACAAGTCTTATTCTGATTGTTTAGATTGATACATGGCATTGGGCCTCATTACACGGTAGGCGGTAACCATGGCGCTTTTAGCGCCATGGTTGCCGCCGGTATTTTACCGTGTCCGCCTTGGTGGATGGCGGAATTACCGCCCTACTCCAAGGTGAGCAGGGGCGGTAATTCCCCATTCACCAAGGCTCTTCCTCATTCCCATTTTTGCCCCCATAGGGCATAATGGGAATGGGGAAGGCGCTAATTAAGGTACCGCAAATTGCGGTCCCGTAATTAACTCCGAGGACTCTTTGCGGCACCCAACTTTAACGGCTGGTAAAACCAGCCGTTAAAGTCGGGTCTCGCAAAGGGAACTCGTAGTAAGGCGGTAGGGGTTTACCGGTACTGGTGCCCTTACCGGTACCGGTAAACCCCTACCGCCTACCGTGTAATGAGGCCCATTGTCTACCTCAATTATGGCTATTTCGGCTTCTTTTAGAATGAGTGGTTCTCTGAGTTGTTCTTGGCTTCCTGCAAGAGAAGGTGGACTGCCTTCACAAGTGACTTTATCTAGCAGAGTTTCACATTCTTCCTATTGCTGACGTTTATTGTCCAACATTTGTTTGCATTTTTTAAGATTGGCATTTATTTTAGTGCTTACCTTTGCCTTGAATACAGCTTCAAATGAGTCCTGGGGCCTCATTATGACCTTGCCGGTCTGGAAAGAATGGTGGCAATAAAAACGCTGCCACCGTTGTTTCCGGACCAGCTGATTCAGAGTCCTGCACGTGGGAGATGTCACTCCCGCCAGGTCTGACCTGGCAGGAGTAACGCCACCTGCCTGCAGGTGGAAATGGAAACACCGGCTCTGTCATAGATGGAACCGGTGTTTCCATTTTCCCCATCCCCATGGAGCCCTATGGGACTCCATGGGAATGGGGACTTACAGAATTCTGCCTCCGGAATTCCCGGGTCACCGGGGTCGTAATGCCCCAGTGATTCTGGGAATCATGGAGACGGAATGGTAATACGGGTCTGGCGGTAACCTGCCGATTTTACCGGCATGGTTACCGCCGGACTCGTAATGAGGCCCATGGTAACCTAATAATTCTTCATCTTTTCTCCAAGGTTTCAAAAGTTTTAGTAGGGCCATGTAAAATACGTTCTCTATGTTGCAGAGATTTAAATACCTTTACATGATTAATCTGGCTGTGTTTGGTAAGTTTTACTCGTCTTTCTTTAAGTTGAGACATAGGGCCTCATTACAACCCTGGCGTTCCCGTAATGAATGGTGCCGGTACGGGACCGGCACCGTTCATTACGGGATGCATGATTACGAGGTCCCCTAGCGGGACCCAGAACAGACATCTGGTAAAACCAGACGTCCTTCATGGGTCCCGCGAGGGGACCAAGGAGCTAATAACAGGCCCGTAATTAACGGGCCCATTATTAGCTCCATCCCCATTCACATTGAGCCCTATGGGGGCTCAAATGGGAATGGAGAATGGTTCTGTGCATGAGGAAGTACCGGGTCCTCCAAGGTCGGAATGACGCGGTAATTCCTCATTCACAGAACCCGGTATTAGAGCCCGGTATGGAGGCAGCCATGCCCTTATTAAGGGCTTGGCTACCTCCATACTCTTTATTCTTGGCCCAAAATATTTTCCAAGGCCCTCATTACGAGTTCGGTGGTAACCATGCCGCTACTGGCGGCATGGCTGCAGCCGAAATCGCGTCGGGGTCCGAGTCCTCGGAATGAGGACTTACCGGGCCATTCCGAGGTCAGAAGGCCCGGTAATTCCTCCCTCCGAGGACCCAGACCTGGTTCTTTCCCATTCCCATTTCAGCTCCCACAGGGCTGAATGGGAATGGGAGAGGGAGCAAACAACGGGCTATTACGAGTTGGCCCATTGTTTGCTCCCTCTTCCCCTCGCAGGACCCGCTCTGCACGTCTGGTGAGACCAGACGTGCAGAGCGGGTCCCGCGAGGGAAACTTGGAATCGGGCGGTATGGGGTTGATGCCACCGGCACCTTTACCGGTGCCGTTAACCCTGTACCGCCCGACGCGTAATGAGGGCCCAACTGTCTCATGCGGTTCGAAATTAAGGGACCTCGGAATAGGGTGATAAGGGATTACCGGCACCGGTGTCCTTACCGGTGCCGGTAATCCCTTACCGCCCATCTCGCAATGAGGCCCAATATGTTTTAATTAAATCATTTTTCTTTTAAATGTGATGCTGTTGGGATCATTTGTGGCTATTGTTTTGATCTCTTGGTAGGATTTTAGTACCCTTTTTCATGATGGAGCTGGACCAAGGTTTAGCCAGACAATATTTTCACACACACACCTCAACACTTACTGGTTTTCCTGCAACGACTCTTCTGGTCCCGACATGCCCATCAGCCCCTGAGCGCATTTGTGTGCGGCAGGGACATGACAGATCCATTTAAAAAGACCGCTCTGTGTGGTTACAGAGCGATCTTTCTAAATTGATCTCTTTTTTATTGTTTGTAAAAAAAATTTATATTTTCACTTAGGACCAAAAAAGAACATGCTTCTACACTTTTCTCCCATATGATGTTTGGGGAGCCTTTGGCTTTACGCATTTGATTTGTTTCTAATGCATGTTCAATAGTGTCTTTGGAGTCTAGTGGGTGAAATGTATACTGGTCTAAAATGTTGTCTGCAGTAACAGGATCTACATGTTCAAATTGGCCAGTTTGTTGTAAATCTTGAATTATTTGGGTGGTTTCTTTAAAGTTTTCCTCTATGTTTATATATTTGTAGTATTTATTGTTTTCTTTGAGATAGTGTAGGGATTGTCTAATCTGGTTTAAGTCGACTAGTTGTTGCCAATTTATGTGTCTTTCTTGTTACACCATTAACTAGTACAATCAGTGGGCCTCATTACACGGTAGGCGGTAAGGGTTTACCGGTAAATCCTTACTGCCTTACTACGAGGTCCCTTTGCGGTTTGGGGAATTTAACACCTGCTTTTTGCAGGCGTTAAAAATCCAACCCGCAAAGGGACCAGGGTTCTAATTACAGTACCGCAATTTGCGGTACCGTAATTAGCGCCTTCCCCATTCCCATTATGCCCTATAGGGCAAAAATGGGAATGGGGAAGGGCAATGGAGGAAGGAGGAATGACCGCCCCGCTAACCTTGGAATAGGGCAGTAATTCCCCTTTCCTCCAAGGCGGTACCAGTAAATTACCGGCATGAACCATGGCGCTAATAGCGCCATGGTTTACCGCCTACCGTGTAATGAGGCCCAATGATTGTTCTTTTGGCTGTGGTATTCCTAGAGTTTCTACATTTTCTTTAAGATCTAATGGCAAATATAATGCTTTGCCACAAATGCTAGATAAGACGTCACAATTTTTAGGCATTGACTAACTATTAAGGGATACTAAAGGAGTCATCACGAGTTTGGTGGTAACCCTTAAATGTGGCAGTAACGCTATTGCTGCCACATTTAAGGGTCCCCAAATCACAGGTTTGGCAGGATTTACCCCAGCTCTGAGCTGGATTGCAAATCTGCTGCTATTTTGACGATTTTCAGCGCTATTCCCGCGTGCTAATACCGCCGGCGTTAGTAGCGCCAAAAATTCCCCATTTGGCCCAATGGGGAATTCCCGAATGGGCCCAATGGGGAATGGGGACCTACCGTTCCGCCAAACCTGCCATCCAGTGCTAATAGTGCTGCAGGGTTTGGCAATAACGGCAATACCGCCGGGGATACTGCCCAACTCGTGATGAGGCCTTTAGTATATTACAGCAGGGGAACAATGTCTGAATCTATTCTTACATGTTAACTCTGTAAGCACTTCTTAAAATAATTTCTGGCTCAATCAAACGCACAAACAATTTTTATGTGGATTTTCATAATAACAACCTAGAATTGGGACATTTGTATGGTGCACCACGAAGCAATCAAAAGTAAATCCTTTCAATGAGACAGGATTCACCTATAGCAACAGCACAGATATGATGAGAGAATACCAGACTCACTCAACTGTTAATGAATCAAACATTATAATGTATTCATGCCTGAATTATATTCCGTGTTTTTGTTTGTCTGTCCTCTTTGCCACTCTTGCTGGCAACACAGTTACGAATATGATATGTAATGATGACAATAATTATAGTTTTTCATCTATTTTTCGTTTTTTATATAAACAAATGTTGGCTTTCTTTTGCTTTTTCTGGAACCTATAATGTACTTTTGATGCAACTTGTGTAACATCTGTGCATAAAATAGCAGTCTTCAAAACGACCTAAGATTGAAACATGTGTTGGCTGAAATCAAGCATTGCCATCAGAACTCGAATAAACCTTGTTTCTGATAAACTGTTCTGTCATTGTAAATAGTATCATTGGTGGATGATAACACTCAAACTAATACTGATCTATATTTACTTTGTTTGTCCTGCGCGATTTGCGAGCTCAGTCCATATCAAAATTGATCATTAGGAAGCCTGGGGTAGAGTCTCCTTGTATTTGCAACGCAGCATGCAGGAAGACATATATAATTTTTGCAACCTTTTGAGAGACAGAGCGCACCCATCAGCGATTCTGCCCCACACAGTCTAAACCTAAAATGGGTGTACTGTTTGGATTATAATGCTCTCATACAAGATAACTTGTTGGAGAGCTTTGGGAAGTGGGAAGATTTCTAATGTATTAGTGGAAGCATGTGATGGCATTTGGTTATGGTCAAGCTTTGTATTGCAATATCTGCAAACAATTGAGGGGTTAGTTATTTTCTGCTGTTAAATATAAAGATAATTGGAACCATTGGGATTTATTTTCCACTCTACTTTGTAGGGCATATCTACTATTGTTGTGCTTTTTTTTATAAAATGTTCTGAGACAACAGACACATCACAAGGTAGGTGGTCTAGTAATAATGATACTGGTAAGGGAATACCGGCATCGTATACAGGACTGGTGCATTACGACCCATGATGCCAGTGCTACTTGCAACCGCAGGAACCCACAGTGACCGGGTAGTGCCTTCCCAGTAAGGGTGCGGGCACGTGGCAGACGTTCCAGTAATACTGGAATGCCGTAAGGAAGTGATCATTACGAGTTGCACGGACATGCACTTTCCGGCATTCAGATGCCGGTAAGAACGGTCACCATGATGCCAGCAATACGGGCATTGCGGGACAGGCGTTAATAGCAAACTGCTGTGTTCCAAACTGCCAAAGGTGCACACAATTAGCACAGCTGGAGGCAATGGAGCCAGGCACAGCACAAAAGGAGCACACTCACACACCACACCCCTTCCAAGTTAAAAATGATACCACTAGCAGTTACTATACAGGGGGCTGGAGGACATGTCTACACTGCTACTACTCCAGCAGGCATTAAAACAGGGAATGCAGAGGAGGTGCAGGAGGAGACGGAGGGTGAGACCGGGTCAGCACATACCACTAGTGCAGGCAGTGGTACCCCGCAGGCAGCCACCAATCTCTTGCATAAGTGCCGGTCCATGTGACGTAACCCCTGCACAGATGCACACCCTGTACCCCCTGGACAGGGACACAATACGCACAATTGTGGATCTCATTCACGATGACCTGGTCAGCCTGATCAACATCCATACTGCCATCCCCCCTCTGCTGAAGGTAGTGTCTGTGCGCCATTTCCTTGCCACAGGCACCTACCAGCACACAGTCGGGTAGCTGCATGTAATATCACAACCATGTTTCTCCCGTGTGCTCAACCAGGAGCTGGATGCACTCCTGAAACACGAAAGGCCCCACCTATTGTCACCATGGACTGCAGAGGAGGTGAATTCCACCAAAATTGCATACTATGCACTAGCAGGCATACCAAACTTCATTGGTGCCCTCGACTGCTCCCATGTGGAGCTGGTAGTCTGGCATGCCATGGAGGTAGAGTACTGCAATTGGACGTTCTACGACTCCCTGAATGTCCAGATGGTGTGTGATGCTAGCAAGATAATAACGCATTGCAATGCTAGATTTCCGGGATCCACACATGATGCAATGGTGCTGCACAACTCCACACTTCCCCACTACATGGAATGACATGCTGCTCTATGTGCATGGCTGCTGGGTAAGTCCAACCACAGGGCCATGGTGGTTGTTGTTGGGGCAGGGGGCCACAAGCATATGCAACCTGTCTGCTGGCTGGGCCATGGGGGTTGTTGTTGGGGGAGGGACACCATCCTCTGTGCCAACACTGTGACTACAGTGATTATGACAGGATGTGTGAGACTGACAATGGATGCAGACTTGCCATGGCTGCACAGCTATGTGTAAATGGTAGCTACAAACACAGCACCCACCCCTACACATGCACATGGAACATCATCAGACCTGAGCCACAGGTACCACAATGCACCAACTTACAGTCAAAATGCATAATTCACATGAGTGCAGCAAAGTACAGCGCAGATCATGCAGCCATGACTGAGCCAAATCCAACTACCTCTCAGGGAATCCCCTGTTACTGCCCCTTCCCGACAGGTACACTGCACACCACCATGCCATTCCGTGCACCTGAAGGGACACCCAAAAAACCTATGGGACATTGATGTAAAAAATAGAATTCAGCAAGTAGTCAAGACACTGACACATGTGCAAGTGCTGCAGGACCAATACACAGAACCTCACTTCCACCATGCCAGTTGACACCCAGCGCCATCACAGAATTGTCTCCCTACACTGGCGGACCATTCCACCAATTCTATTGTGCCATGGTCACATGAGTGAAGGCGTTGACGGACATGTCCATGGCGTCATCAAGTATTTGGAAGCATGATTGGCAAAACAATGTGTATCATGTTGCACATCAGGGAAATCCATCATTCAGTGCCCTACATGCATACTGAACCTTCCACTGCAACACAGCCATCACATGTGAGTACATCATGGACCTAATGACGTCATCTGTGTGAGTGCTGTATCGGGTGTTAAGGTCCCTATAACCTGAACGTTACCCATGCTCCCCTACCATGGATCAACATCAAGTACACCAACCTGATTGTTGCTGTAATTAAATGGCAATAGCTGGCAGTGAAGATCTCTTGCATTTGAGCAAGAACAATGTACAGCCACTGTTCACAAGGAATGCCAAAACCCCTCAAAATCAAATTTTCAATTGCTCCAATACTGATGATGCTGGTATCACCTGAAGCCGTGGCTCCTCACCCCTGTCAGGCATCCACTCAACAGGCAGAAAGAGGAATACAATTGCGCGCATGCACGCACATGTGTGATGATTGATCAGACATTTGGGCTGTTGTAGTCACGGTTTTGCTGCCTCAGCAGGTCGGGTGGGGCACTCATATACGGCCCTGAGAAGGTGGGGAACGTTGTTTTGGTATCTGCCATGCTGCACAACATGTGTATCCGATGCAATGTTCCCCTTTCCCCTGACATGGACCAAATTCCACCAGACGATGAGGAGGACGATGGGGAAGATGCTGCAAATCGGCCACAGCAGAATGTGCCTGAAGGGCGTGCTGTACGCCAATCTTTGATTGCACAACATTTCTGATGGACTGGGTTACACAAGGCACTGGGAATGGTGAACACTGGGCACTGTTATTTATTTATGCACACTCAATAATCAGTGGCCAGTCATGTTTTCTTCATATGCACACCAGTTGCATTAATCAAATGTGAACTATCAACAATAAACAGGTATAAATGTAGACCTCCATCCTTTGATGTTCTACAAAGTGCCCCCCAACCCCCACCACATCCCTCAACACCCCCACACACCCATGCCCCCACCCCATCCCTCAACACCACCACACACCAATGCGCCCCCACCCCCATCATCCCTCAACACCCCCACACACACCCACCCCCATCCCTCAACACCCCCATCCCTCAACACCCCCACACACCCACACACCCCAACCCCATCCCTCAATACCCCCACACACCCACACCCCTGAACCCAATCCAAGTCCAACCGGACTCCCTCCTGCATGTTTGTCTGGCTACTGACCGCCCCTTTTAAATGGAGGGTGTTGCTCCTCTTGCCGGCGCATACTGCGCAGCGACCTGTGCACCGGGCTCGTCTGGGTCGAGCTTGCAGGGGTTGAGCTTGCCGATGGTGGGAGTTGTGGCTCGGCGGGTGCAGCATGATGTTGGGCCATCGTGGCAGCCGACTGTGTGAACGCCTGTGTCATGGATGCCATGCCTTCATGCACCCGACTGGCCACACAGCAGACAGCATGGGTGACTGCATGGGTGTTGTCATGATGGGCCCGGCATGTGGCTTCCCCTTCTGTGAGGTACTGCTTTATCATGTTGTGCATGGCCTGCTGGCGCTCCTCCATGCGACTTATGTGCCCCTCAAGGTCCCGTGTGGTAGGTCCAGCTGGTGGTTGCACAGGAGGTGGAGTGGGGATCCTTTGAGGGCTGAATGCATCTTCGGGCATCTCTTCCCCAGAGCTGCGACCACCAGATCCATGTCCCAAGTAGTTCTGTGGTATGTGTGGCATGGTTGGTGTTCCTTCAATGTCCTCTGACATGCATTGGCCTGCTGTGTCTGCCTCTTCCTGTTGGCTGTTCTCCTCCACGCTATGTTGGGCAGATTGAGCCACCTCACCAAGCTCACTTGTAGCCGTTGACTGCGGTCCCTCAACATCACTGCCCGCTGGTCATCCCTCCTCGTCCACATGAGGTGTCTGCCGTGGGGCAAGGGTTTTCGTGGCTGTGGCCTTTGGGGCCGGGGTGCCTTTTGGCATGTATGCCATGATGGCACCAATGTTTCCTGGCTGGGGCACATTACCAGCTGTCAGAGCTGGCTGCTCCTCAGATCCTCCGGCATGTGCGCCCTGTTGGCTGGGGTGCTGTGGCTTGGGAAGTGGTGGTTCACCTCGGGCCAGCCCTTGATGTGGACAGCCTGGTGCTGCCATCATCCCCTCTGCTCCTGCGTGCTGGTGTTGATTTAGATGTTGCAGTGTGTTGGCCATCGCTGTCTGATCCTGTGCCTGTGGTGCATGGAGAGGCAGGGCATCAGTCATGGGTGAAGGTACATCCTACATACACTGATGTTAGTACATTTTGAGTCATGTGCATTGTCGTGTGCATGTTGGAGGGGCGGCCATGGTGCTTACAGTAGTTGGGGGTGGGGTGCAGTCTTTGGGCATCCTTCTGGTGCAGCCATGAAGTCCATGGTGTCTCTTGGGTGGCCTACAGGTGTGTTGTGGATTGTGTGCTGTAGACATGCCTCAGGGGCTGCGTGCCATGTGCTGTTTGGTTGGGGCTCTGGTGTGCAATCGGTAGTGGAGATGTGTGCACCAGTACAGTGCTGAGGCCTGTATCTCTACGGTGATGCATAGGTAAGTGTCTGCATGGAGATGGTGCTTGTGCTTGCAATTGGGGAAATGTGGTTTGTGTCAGTGGGGTTAGTTGTGTGTTTTCATGATAGGGATGTTGCATTTGTGTTAGGGAAGACTTTAGGTGGGGGGTGATGGACGAAATATTTGCTGTCATCTACTTGCCATTTGGTCTCCACCATTGTATTTGGGATGTTACAGACACGCAGCCGCAGATCGTCCCACCTTTTTCAGCAGTCATTTACACTACGTAGTGTTGTCCCCACTGCGGAGACCTTCTGGGCCATCTCCTCCCAGATGTGTTTCTTCTGAATTTGGGCAGCACGGCGCAGGTCTGGGCAGAACACCACATGCTGGAACAGGGTGTCTGCAAGCATTTTTAGCTTGTCGTCGCTAAACCATGGCTTATGCTGATGAGCTGTGCCTTTAAGGGTGGACTGGGACATTTTCTTGCAGGCAGGTACATAGTTTCCAAATCCAGGGCCTGTAGGCAGAGGATTGCAATGGATTGTGTTTTTCAAGATGGCTGCCAGACCGTTTCCCGTTCCGGCGCCATGACGTTGCTTCCAGTACCGGCACTTCCGGTGCCGGTATGAATGGTACCGGTATCAACAGTACCATTCTGTCCGGCATCTACGATGACGATGCCCGTGTCTGCTGCATGGGTGATGCCGCTATCAGGTGTTTGGAGGGCGTTACCGGTATGCTGGTGCAGCCATTACTGACATGCTGGTATGCGTGTGCACACTTACTCGGAATTAACCATTGATTCCGGCAGAAATGCAACATGGACATGGATGTACCAGCATGCCGGTAATTTGCCGGTAATTTTACCACCCAACTCGTAATGAGGCCCATTGTTTTAGAGGTGGATGACTATGGGCCTCATTACACGGATGGCGCTAAGGGATTACAAGCACTGGTAAGGGCACCAGTGCCGGTAATCCCTTAGTGCCATACTACGAGTGCCCTCAGCAGGTCCTGTCCTTAACGTGTGGCCAGACCACACGTTAAGGAAGAGACCCGCTGAGGGACTTCAGGGCAAATAACGGTACCGCTAATAGCAGTACCGTTATTTGCTCCTTCACCATTCCCATTGAGCCCTATGGAGGCTCAAATGGGAATGGGGAAGGGCCTTGGTGAATGGGGAATTACTGCCCACCAACCTTGGAATGGGGCGGTAATTCCCCCATTCACCAAGGTGGACTCGGTAAAATACTGGCGGCAACCATGGTGCTAATAGCGCCATGGTTACCGCCGTCCGTGTAATGAGGCCCTATATGGCTTAGTTTTATTGTTATCTGGTCTATTTCATCTTTGTTTGCTAGAGAATTGATTTTTAGTAAGCATTCTGTTCTGTCGGTTGGAAAATAAGAAAGTTTGTGTTGGAAAGTTGGAAAATGTTTATGCATCATGTGTGGCTGTGAGTGTACAGCTGAATAGAGTGTTGTGTGTTTGTGTAGTGGGATGATAGGCGTGGTTGGGAAGGTTGTAAGAGTGAGAGGCTATACAGGCGTGACGGGCTTAAGCTGGTGAGTAAGGGAGTGGTGGTCTGATTGAAAAAGTAGGGACATTATGATGTTTTGAGAAAAAACAGTGGTTGTTATAATGGTGTGCTTTAGTGCATTGGTATGAGGGTTGTTTGGGTGCAATGGAAAATGGGTGAGGAAGTGTGTGTATGTGTGATAATGTTTGTTAGTGATTTGGAATGCAATGCGTTTGAAAGTTGTTGGGTTTGAATAAGGACCTTATGTGGATAGGGGTATGGAATATTAAGGAAGTTAAAGTGTGGTAAAGAAGTTGATGAAAGATGGATGTGTTAGACAGTAAGGAATGAGTGGTGTATTAAATAAAGAGCAATGTTTAGAAGGGAATATAAATAGTGTGAATGTTGCAATATAATTAGTAAGAGTGAAATACAATGTTGCTGAGTATGAAAGAATACTCTTGGCTAATATATATTGAACACACATTGCTACAATTACAGAGATATACATGATATATTAATGTGCTTACTTTGTAGGATGTGAAGAGTGTTCTTTCCCCAGTAGCTGCCTTTGTCAATCTTATTTTTTCCTGTAATTTTAAAAGAAAGTTAGTGGCTATATGTGGTAATGGTGAAGTACTTTTAGAAAGAGAGGTTGTTATGTATTAAGGTAAGAGGAGTTGTTGGGAAAAAGAGTTAATAAAGTTGTGTAATGGGTGGTGTACTAAAGTATGTTTCACTATATGTTGTTAAATGAAAATTTGCTGAATCTGCAAATATAAATCACAGTGGGCCTCATTAGGACCCTGGCGGTAAGGGGTTTGCGCCAGCGTTAGCTGCGCTGACCCCTTACCGCCAACTACGAGTTCCCAGAGCACCAAGGTCACTTTTCCGCCCGCTTTTTGCGGGCGTAAAAATCCATGGCGCTATGGGACCTCGGTGTTAATTACTCCACCGTAGTGTACGGTGGCGTAATTAACACCTTCCCCACTCCCATTGAGCCCTATGGGGCCGAAATGGGAATGGGGAAGGGTAAATGGGTCAATGGGGATTTACCGCCCCGCCGACCTCGGAATGGGGCGGTAAGTCCGCCATCCGCCATGGCGTAAAGGGACTTTGCGCCATGGCGGAAAAGTCCGCCGATGGCGGAAAAAATCCGCCAGGGTCGTAATGAGGGCCAGTATGTTTTGATGCAGGTGGCTGTGAACAAGCTGATACATGTATTATGAAAGTTCAAGAGAACATCTGAAGTGTTGAACTGAGATGACAGGGTTACATGTGGAGTTTATGGATGTGATTGGTGGATGGATGTGTGACTTTTTGAAAGCAGCCAATGAGGGAGTGTTACAAACATAAGAGTAAAATTGGTAGAAAGGCTGCCCTGTGCTTCATCATCCGCGGACACTGCGGTAGTCTACAGACCTGCATGTGCCATCTGGATCTTTTAAGAGTGTCAGGCTTGGAAATGGGACTGCGAAGACCGCGGACCGTTGAGGACGTTGCAGATATTGTGGGATTAGCCAATCAGGTTTCATGGGTATGGTGTGCTGGAAGACCAGGTAGCAAGAGTTATCTTTGTTGTTGTGTAGTGAAGATGGCTATGGATATGGCTTTGAGGAAGCAGAGTGTCTGGCTTTTGGATGATTCTTGGATACATTGGTTAAAGGTGTGCTCTGAGCAGTGTGGATTATCTGAGAATCTTGGATTTGATGTTTCCTGATATGGAGTTCAAAGAATGAAGTAAGTGAAATTGCTACCATTTTGCAAAAATATGGTTACTTTGAAGCATTCAGACATCATTGTATTTCAATGTGGAGGCAATTATTTGGGCTATGTCACCGAAATATCCTTATAGTTTGCCATGAAAGCTATATTTGCAAAGTTAATGGAATGGTTTCCATGTTTGAAGATTCTTTTTTCTCAGATAGCACAAAGGCAAATGTGGAAAAACTCTAATTTATTCTGTCCACAAATCGAGAAAGCAAGGCACAATGTAAACAAAGTTGTATGTGCTTTTTAGCAGGATGTTGGAATTACATCTTTTCAGAATGTCCAAAATGCATTGAAACAGTTTTTGTGGACATGCAAAATATTTATATATTTACTTTGTTAGTAGTTGTAGTAAATAAAAAGAAAAAGAGAAAAAAATTAGAAGCAGTTTTTGTGAAAGTTAAAAAATAATTGTATTCAGTAGAACATTTGTTAGTTCAGTATATAAAACGCCCGTAAAAATAAAAAAAGTTTCTTTTAATAGCCATCATTTTTTAAACCAAAAACAAGTTAAATGATTTTAAGTCCCCCCTGCACCCCAGCCTGGAATTGTCCAGTGGTCTGCAGGGTATTATACTGTCTGCAGACAATGCAGGCTGAAAAAAGTTATTTGATTGTTTTATTTAATTCTATGTTTTAACTGTTAATGGTGGCGTTTGCATGTTGGTATTTTTAGGTTTTGTATTTTTTGGGGATTATTTTTGCTGGAGTGGCAAGGAGGAAGAGGAACCAAACACAGATACAGAGGTACAGGTGGACAGGGCAAGATGTTGGGAGTGCCTTAAATCTGAGGTAGTGAGCAGTGTTTCTCATGCTCTTTGACCAAAGCCTCAAAAGCACTCTGAAACTGCAGAGTGGTGTGTTGCAGTACACACATACGCCAGTGGCCCTTGAAAGGTAAGGATCAACAGCCTCTTTTATGGCCTGCAAGGCACCTGGTGGGAACCTCTGCTCCACAGGTGTAGCCTGTTTGGTGGTAGGAGAGGTTGAGCAAGATGGGTAGAGTAAGAAAGCCTACTTCTCCCTGGAAAGGAACAACCTTTCTCAGAACACCTGAGTGGTTAGATCAAGTGTGGAAGTGCATGGAAGTGGTCTGGAAGGAGCACTGCCCATATTGTCTGTGACTGAGGATGACCCAACAGTCAATACATTTTACACGTCTAGCCCAATCAGAGTGGTACATTTCACTGAATCAAAACACTGAAAAAATACCTTATTTTTTTATTTTTTTGGGGGGGGATCCCAAACCCCCCGTTGTTCTATCCTTTAAACCCCACCTCAACCCCATCTGCCCATCTTTATCCCTCATCCCGCTACCATTTACCTTTGGTAAAATCTCATATAACTGATATATTTCAAGATAAAAGAACACTGTTTTTTTTTTTAAATAAATGAAAAAATCCTATGCAACTTCTGCAAAAAGACACTAAGATCTGGACCTTCAAATGTTCCATTTCAAAGCTTGGAAACATCCAGTTTCAGTGGAACACCACTGACAGTGAATGAACCTTCAATTTCTGCAGCATTTTCAATTCAACCTGTTCCAATTTTACTACTCTCAATGTTTCAATCATGAGGATAATGTGTTGCCCATAACCACAATTGGCTTCACTTGGGAGATGCTGCACTAGCCCATTGTGCAATGACTCTCTCCAGACATAATGTACATTGCCATCACTAATTCACTAACACAATAGAGTTACACTAAAATATAAAAACTGTTACTACAATCAATGAACATACATATATAAGTAGGTAAGAACAAACTAGGGACATTATGCAAACAATGAATTACAATAGAGTGAATGGGGTAGGTTACGTTAACATAGAGAACAAGAAAGGATGGGGTAGGTTAAGTAAACTTGGAGAACATGGAAAACATTTTGAATACAGGCTGACCTGTCACTGGAGTTAAATGAAAAACTTCTTAAGTAGCCAGAGCACCTCAAGTACTTGAATCCTATCAGCCCACCATAAAAACAATAAAGACCCAATCAGAAAATAAATGCAACAGATACTAATAAAGCAGCCACAAGAAAATAAAAACATAAAAAAATGACAAAAATGAGCTTGCAAAACAGTATCAATAGTACTTCTCACAGAAAAGTCAAACAAGCTAAGAATGCTGCGTAGCTGAAAGTATGTTTAAATTACAACAAATACAATCAAATAAACCTTCAACCTCACTAAAATGAATACAAAAACGAAATGCCTGCTCTAGGTGTGGCATGGTATCACTAATATGACACGGACACAATAGGTATAATTTGTAAAAACCTTCATTGAAGTTTCTGGGGTTGGAAAACTCCAATTCTGACCTATAACTAATATGGGAGTAGTCTTGACCATCAAACGAGAAACAAAACAGTCATTGGGCCTCATTACACAGTAGAAGGTAAGGGATTACTGGCACTGGTAAGGACACCGGTGCCGGTAATCCCTTACCACCCTATTCCGAGGTCCCTGTTAAGAGACTTCAGAGGTAATAACGCTACCGCAAATTGCGGTACCGTTATTAGCTCCATCCCCATTCCCATTGAGCCCTATGGGGGCTCGAATGGGAATAGGGAATGGTTTCCAGAATGGGGATTTACCGGGTCCTCCAAGGTTGGAATGACTCGGTAAATCACTATTTCAGGAACCCGGAATGCGGTAAGGGGGTAGCCATGGCGCTAATAGCGCCATGGATACTGCCTACCGCGTAATGAGCCCCATAGTAGAGTCTGTCAAATCAAAATGGCATATGCTAAGAAAACCTAATGCCTGCCCTATCTCATGTACAAAAAAGTGTATAAAGGGGAAATATTTGCAAAGGAAATATCAGTGCTCAAAACAATTAAGGTAGCTAAATCAGCTCTCCTTCCTGCGTTACAGTAATGCAGTCCTTGTAGACAGGATGACACACTCTTGTTCGGGTTCTCAGTACCATAAACAGTTCCAAAACGTGGATCGAGGCCCACGTGGAACTCCCCGTTTTAAGTCTCTCTTTCTACTTCCAAATAATGTTTCAACATAAAGTTCACGTAGGCCCCCCCCTGTCGTGCTCAGATCTTCAAAACACAGTTAACATGGATCTCCTCCTGTCGGGCCTGGACTCTGTGGGGCTCAGACCCTTCACAAACACAGTTCACGTGGGTCATCCCCTGTCGGGCTTAGACCTTTTATAAACACAGTTCAGGTGGGTCCAGCTCTGTTAGGATCAGATCATTCACAACAAAGTTCAAAAATACTCGCAAGGGGATCCCTTCCCCACACTTTTTACACTTCAGGTCTCCCTCAATCGGGCTCAGACTGCTTTTGGATGTCAAAGACTTTCGAATGTGCGTGGCTTTCTTTGCAGACGCCCACAGGACCACTTTGCCCCAAAGTTCACTTTTCAGATTTGTACTCTAATTTTCCTTATTTCGCTTTTGCAGTTCATTCACATTTATCGCTACAAACAAAGTACCTTTTACAGATACATTTAAGTGAGCTACTTCCTTTCGCTGGATAACTCAGTTTCTCGGTATTGCTGATTTCATGCCGGTATACACTGTTGCCACTTCAAACTTTCTTTAACACACACCTGTCTCTCAGGTCATTTGCCAACTCACCGGCTGTATGCGTTTTACTCTTGGTTTTATGATGATTTTCCATTCACGAGTCAAGGTTAGTATTAAAGACTTGGCCTCACCTCCCCAACTCTGTAGTTCACCTGGGAGGGTCGCTGGCATCCTCAAAACACAATGCAGTCTTCACTTGTGGTATCTGCCTCCTACACGTGTCTTTTGTGACCTGTCAGAGGCAACGACCTACAGTAGGGAACTCCTGGGGTTTTTGACCCGTTACTCCAGTAGGTTTGCCTTCGCCCTGAAAGTTCTGCCCGTACTCATGTTCCACCTTGCTCAGAGTGTGTCTTTAGGTTTTGCCTTTTATCAGTGTGAGGAGAGGTAATATGTATCAGGTGTATGCAGTTGAAGTGAAGTGCCTGACTTCACTTGACCTGATAAACAGGACATGTCCAGTACGATGTATGAGAGTTAGGGCCTCATTACACGTTGTGCGGTAGGGATTTAACGTTACCGGTAATGGAATACCAGTAACGTTAAATCCCCATGCCAATTACGACCTGGCTCACCACTATTAGCGGCACCGCTAAGTACGGTGCTACTAATAGCGGGCAGGCCGCGTGCGCGTGACCCTCCTTCCCGTAAATTACGCCATGCCGCTATTAGCACAGCAACACAAGGCGAGCGGACATGCTAATAGCATCATGGTAAAGCCCCCCAAGCCCCTTACCGCCATGGTGCTAATACCGGCATCGCGAACCATCCGTTAAGAGAACTGAGCAGTGTTCCCACCTGCCACAGGTGGACAAAATTAGCACAGGAGGAGGCAATGGAGACAGTGGCAGCTCTAAAGGAGCACACCACACCCCTTCCCACACCCCTTCCCATACCAAGATGATTCCAATACTGGCAGCATTACATGGCCTGGAGGACCTCATTGCAGTGCAGCTGCAACAACAACAGGCAGCATAAAGGAGACACAGGAGGAGGAGGAGGGCAAGACAGGCACAGCAAGCACCACCACGGCACTTAATCATACCACAGAGGCACCCACCAATCCCCAGGATCAGAGCCAGTCCATTCAACCTAACCCCTGAGCAGATACACACCCTGTACCGTCTGGACACGGCCACCATCACCAGCATCGTGGACATGATCCACGACGACATTGTGTGCCTCATAGACACAGAACTGCCATCCCCCGCTACTGAAGGAGGTGAGTGTGCACCACTTCCTGTCCACAGGCACTTATCAGCATACAGTGGGACAGATGCATGACATCTCACAACCAGCATTCCCATGCACACTGAACCAGGTACCCGATGCACACCTGAAGCATGCACCTGAACACATATCCATGCCACAGACTGCCCAGGAGATAGCAAACACAAAAGTTGGCTTCCATCCCAAGTTGCATCGGGGCCATTGACTGTACCCATGTTGAATTGGTGGTCCCACATCACAATAAAGTAGTCTACCGAAACAGGGAGCAATTCCACTCTATCTACGTCCAAATGGTATGTGACGCCAACCAGATATTCACACATTGCTGTGCCAGATTTCCTGGAAATACACATGAATCCATGGTTCTGCGGATCTCAAATATCCCATGCTACATGGAGCGACACACCGGACAACGTACGTGGCTACTTGGTGAGTAGCCGGGCAAGCACATGGCAATGTGATTTGGGGGGGGGAGAGACACACACTCAAAGTGGGTGTTGACTGGCGTCCGTACGGAAAATGGACATACAGATGTACGCCAATGTCCATCAGGGAAGGCCACGATGTACCTGAGAAGAACCCACATGCAATTTGAAGGTGCATGACTATGAGAACAATGCAGGTTGCAAAATATTACACATCCATCCCCATTTCACATCATGCCACGCCACATATTACACAAATCAGCAACATGGCGTCAAGATGGTAATACAGAATCAGCGCATCACACCATCAATCCAGCAATGTACCCTTGAATGCATGCAAAGGGATCACCCCTAGACATAGCACTGAACCACACACCTATAGCACCACTGAAGTGATGCTTCACAGCATGGCAACATCAGTGTCAGAATGTCAGTACACTAGCAGTGTGGTACAAAATTTGCCTGGGCCAGGGACACCTAAGACCTGGCCTCACCCAGGACATGTCAAAATTACTGTTGTAGGCATTATTGTGACATTTCTACTTGCAGGGTCGGCCACACACTTGCACGTTGCTGTCACACAGATCATCTGCATGTATGCTCTCAGTTTAGCACTTGCATCACAATGCAATGTCAATTTGTGTGATGTGAACAGGCCGGCCTTGAGGTGAACAGTAACAGAACCCCATTCATCCCCCATACAGGTGATGCGGCCTATCCCCTGAAAACCTGGCTCCTCACACCTGTACGGAGACCACAGAACAGGCACGAGGAGGTATACAATCGTGCACATACCCGTACCCGCATCGTGATCGAGCAGGCCTTTGGACCTTTGAAGTCACGTTGAATGTGCATTACCAGGTCTGGTGCTGCTCTCCTGTATGGACATGAGAAGGTGGCCAAGATCACCATGGCATGTGTCATGCTGCACAATATGTGTGACAGACGGAATGGCCCACTGCCCCCTGACGTTGGAATAGAAGCACCTGATGAGGATGATGATGTTGATGTGGACGGAGGTGAAGGGGATGCAGGTGTTGCAAGAGGGCATGGCCAGGATACACGTGCTGTGAGACAGCATCTGATCACCCAATCAATCTGCGGAACATGTTTTCGTACTGTCACATGGATATGGGGAGGAATGCACTGGTGTATATCTTAGAGCACGCAAGGGACCCTGTCGCCAATGAAGTACACACACACACACAATGACGATGTCCAAGGCTGTGTTTTCATCAGAACCCAGTGTATTGACTAACATAAAGGTGAAGAAGTGCAAGCCCCACAACATCCCACCACCCTTCCCATCCCCCCACAACAGACGCATAACACCCTTCCCACCACCCCCCACAACAGACCCATAACACCCTTCCCACCACCCCCCACAACAGACCCATAACACCCTTCCCAACACCCCCCACAACAGTCCCTCATGTGTCTGCCATTTTTGCCATGGCCAATGCACACCGAGGTATCCCCATCAACCCCCTAATTTCCATGGTCCTTGGAAGGATCTTGAGGGTTGCCAGACGTGCGCCTGGTGGTTCGCATTGAGCGCTTGAGGGGGCTTGTTTGTGTTGACCCGGAAGACGATGATGGGGCAGACTGGCCTTGTTGGTAAAAGTGGCGGTCCATTGTGTCTGCCATGCGGACAAGCACCTCCCTAAGCCTTGCAATTTCATTGCATATCCTGTCCGTGTTGGCGTCCATGCTCTCAGTGGAGTGCCTCACCCTCTGGACAATGTTCTCACTGAGATTAGCAGCCTCAGCGACATGCTGGCCAACTGGCATGGTCAGCTCCTGTTGGCGCTGCAGGATGGTGGAAATTTGGAGGTCAGTGCCGGGTGACCGTGCACTGGATGCCGTACCCTCAGATGGCTGCAATGCAACAGGTAATGGTAGCATGGGTGACATGATTGCAGGGCTGGTGTCTTCGAAAGTCCCATCAGAACCAGGGGTCTGGGATGCCACTGACTCTGGGCTTCCTGGGGGGCTTGGGGTGTGCATCTCCATGTGCTGGACTAGGGTGTCCTCTGGATCGGATAGGGGGCCAGTGGTGGCTGCCTCACCAGCGGAGCTTGCCACAGCTGATGGTGGGCCCTGGGTGTCTGGCATTGTTACCAGTGGGTTTGCCTCCGGTGGTGGGGCCACAGTTGGTGGTGCAGCTACTGCTGCCCTGGCATTGGCACTATGACGTAGGCTACCACTCTTCAGGTGTGGCCTTCCCCCCTTGCCCCTGGATGTTGCTGGGGTATCCTCCGGCTCCTGTGCCCTTGGTCTCTTGGATGTAGGTGGTGCCTTTGATGCATCAGCGGCATCCTCCTCATCTGTATGTGAGCCTGTCAGGGACGAGAAGGGGGATGGCATTGGTTGCGTTTCAATATACTCAATGTAAATTACAGGAATGATGCAGTTGTGGCCATTGGGACTTAGCAGTTGTGGATGCAGGTGATGTGCCAGTTCAGTGCCTCATCCATGCATGGTTGAGTTTGGGACTTGTCTCTGGTGATGTGTGCATGTGTGTGTGTTTGGGTCTGACACTGACATGGTGATGGATGGATGCATGTGTGGATGTGTGTCCATGCATGAGTGGGGTCTGTGTTCACATATGGGGGTGACTGTACATTCACACCGCATCCTGTCATGTGTACACTCACCTCCATCGGAAGTGGTAGCCACGCCGACCTCCATGCTGCCCACTCCCTCGATGCTTTCGATGGCAATCATGTTTGCGCATGTCTCCTCCCATTCCTTCAGGCGTATTGGTGAGCCATCTCCACCGGCACTGGCAATGCGGTGGTTCTCAGCCAGGATGCCCCTCTCCCACAGCCTGAGGTCGTCCCACCTCTTCCTGCATTCGCGCACAGTGCGCGTGCTGGTGCCCACGGCACTGACTTTGATAGCCACCTCCTCCCAGATGGCTTTCTTATTCAGCAAGGTAGCGCGGCGCATGTCATTGGCAAAGACTACCTCTGCATGCTCTGCAAGGGGCTGTGTTAACATGAACAGTTCCTCATTAGTATATTTTTCCTTCCGCTGCCTGTCACAGGTTTTCTTCAAGGCCTTGGGCATGATGCAGGTGTCACGGATGATTTAACACAGCTCACAACTCCAAAATGGTCCAGGGGACAGAGGATGGCAATGGATTGTATTTTTAAAGATGGCCGCCGTGCTCTTTCCCGTTCCGGTGCAATGACGCTATTTCCGGTTCTGCAATTTAACGGTCAATGCTAATAGCGGTGACCGCTAATAGCGGTGACCGCTATTAGCAGTGACTGCTATTAGCATGTAGAGTGAGGGCGGAGGTGCTATCAGCACTTTGGTCAGCCCCGGTAAGGTGCTGTTGCGGCATGGGGGTAGTGTCGTTTACCGGCATGGCCCTATGCGCGTGTCCGCTTACTCGTAATGGTACGCTATTGGCGGTCTCCTGTGAGGGCGGACACGCTAATAGCGCCATGCCGGTAAATCCCGTTTTTTACCGCCTACCGTGTAATGAGGCCCTTAGTCTTGCTACTCTCAGTCCAACTCATCCTTGTTCCAGAGTTTGTGTAAAAAAGGGGGTGGGGGTTGGGACCTCTGAATATCCTACAAAATAGGATGGGTAGATGAACAAAATAGGGGGGAATACCACATCTCACCATCGGCTGCCCCACCCCAACTCCCCGAAACCCCTCACCCAGGGGACCCTCCAGTACTGGTCCACCCCCAGGGTCTGGATCCAAAGGTGATGGCGGGGCCCTGGCCACCTGAGAGATCCCCAGGGGGTAACAGGTGAGACACCTTCTGGTTTCTCACACTGCATATGAATGCCATTGATTGACTAATCTAATTTTGTAGGTCCATGTTAGTGAAAGTAAAAAAATATGTAAAAAAAAAATTGCCACATAAACAGAGCAGATGATGAAAATGATAATAGACACCATCTGATAGCAGTGGTTAATATAGCTAATACACACAACACTGCAAATAAACCTTCAAAAAATGTAAACATTTATTAACACCTACTTTCACATCAGCCACACTCCCGCCGTGTGCACAGTTCTGAAATCAAAAGGATAATACTGCAGAAAATGGTGGCTTTAATCTTTCCAACATAAATACCAAACAAAGAGGACTTTACACTAATACAACTATTAAAATGGATGCCACATTTGCACTACAATCTATCACAGAGAGCTACACAAACACAACAGCAACAACTACCAATAACAAACAAACTCACAGAAATATTTTTTCCCCACCCAGCATCTTTCATAGCCGCAGCTTTTTGACACCGCTGCAGATCCTGCTTTGTAGCTGCAGCTACACGTAAATGTGTTTGAAAACTCAAAAACAAACTAAGCCAACCTTCAAAACTTCAAATAAAGCAAGTAAAATAGCACACACAAATGGAATTCTGTGCTGCATCATCCACATAACAATATGATTATTGCACAGAAATGTATGGTTTAATTTTTACAGCTATAACCATAACCGTGCATATAGGTACAACTAATAAAATGACAGAAAGCATTGACACACCTACGCATTTGCTTTTTTATAGACACAGTTATAGGAAAGCCCCTTCATGGTAGTTTCCTGATAGCCGTGGCTATACGAGAAAACTATGGATACAAAAATGTATTTCCACTCTCCCAAACTCCAAACAAGTATCTTAACATGCCTGCCAGCCTCCACGCCCCTTGGTCCTCGTCCACTCCCCTGGTCTCTCCCAATCCCCCAAAACACTCAACGCATCTATGACGCTACTCCATCCAAAATGTCAGCTACCTGCGGCTACCACACGTCCACAAACACACAATGTGCCATTTGGCAGTATATAGCCATGGCGTCACCTATATCCGCACATAGTAAAGTAGTGCACTAGGTGGGCATGGGATAGCCATGGGTAAACACACCCCAGCCGTTGCTGTTGCTAGGTGCATTTATCAATACACCAATTATTCCCGTTTTTTGTATAGCAAGAGCACTATTAACTAGAGAGGAACCCGATAGAGGTTATTCTACTGGTCCTTGCATGTCAGGTAGCTGGCCTGTTCCATCCCCAAGAAACTATCTATTACATTGTTGCAGAGTAATGGGCTTACCATTGATTCATATTTTTCCCATCCACCCGTGGCTTTCTAAGCTGCGATTGGTTAGAGCTAACCTCTGCAGGCCTGGGACTCGATTCTGTTATAAGCCCTCTGTGCACCTCTTCAAGGTGATGGGAATGATTATGTTTCTGAATTGTAACTTGTGTGTACCAACTTTGCCTATGAAAATGCGCTCCTTACGTTGCAACACTTGTTGCCATCTGCATCTGACTTCCTGGGATCGGCTCAGCTTTCCCACCAGGGTGACTGTCCAATGTCTTGTTTGGCTGTACTACGTGCTTAGGGACCACAACATTGAGCTCTTCAGATTGCATTTATGAAGATTTATTCAGTTTCTCTGCAGCTGGTTCACTTGTCATCTGGAGATTGGAATATGTCTGTGTATCTCTGACCTTGGCTGTGAGCCTGCTTTGTGCTCTGTGCTGCCTGAATCAGACCTCCTTGGCTTAGGCTCTGTAGCTTTTGGGCCTTCTGTAATAACCCTCAGATGTATTATATACATTCTACATGTTCATGTTATTCTAAGTATTCTATACGTTAGTCGCACATGGTCCTATCCGGTCCATATATATCCCTGTAGTCCCATAGGGTTGTTCGGGTTAAGCATCTGCAAGCTTGCTCAGGATCTCTTGTGCCTTGCGGTTCTGCGTTACTGCATTTGGCTGATGCAAAAATAATAAAAGCATTGACTGCATGTATATCTATCTGTCCTCTGACTATAGATCTGTGTAGGCATGTTTTCTGTGTATGCAAATGTGTGTTTGTGTAATGCAGTGCAGGACTGCAAATGTGATTCATGTCTAATGCTGCTACTTTGTGGTGTCACTAATGATGTCAGCATTGTGGCTTCTTGGTGCTTAGTCGAGACTGTCCATATAGGTGTTTCTGTCCATGACCTCTGCTTCTTCTCCTATACCTCGAGACTGTCCATGTCGGTGTTTCTGTCCATGATCTCTGTTTCTTCTCCTATACCTCTGAAGATGTGTACAGGATTTGATCTGTATGGCTGGCTGAGAGGATACCTTTCTGTGTACTTGTCAATCATTGTGCACTCAGGATTCGTACAAAATACTACGAGAGGCTGCAAGCGATTCTGGCTTTTCGTCTTGACATGAATCTGGGGGTGAGGAGGACCCTCTCTTCAGATTGCTCACATAGTTATTTAAAGTGGATGATGATAATGTATACACAATAGTTAGGAAATATATAAGCTTGGGGTTAGGTAGAGTGGATAAGGTTCAAAAACAGATAAAGGATGGGTTGGAGAGTATAGTGCATAGAGAGTTCTACAATCAGAAGGATACAACTACACAAAATGATAGCGTTACATGTTCCAAAATAAAAACCACAAAGATAGGACTATATTTACTAAGCACCATACTAAAATGGCAGACGCATTTTGAGTGTAACCTATCACAGACAAACATAGTAAAATCAACCAACTACAAACTACAAAACACACACATCATACTTACCGTACTCATACAAATTACCAGTAATTCAAAATAGGAATAATTTTCCTGGAAACAGAGAAAGACTGCAGATATCATGGCTGATTTGAAAACTGTGTGGTTGATCATAGACAGTTGGCTGTTTTGGTTACTTGCTTTTTATGAGAAACTCAATATTAACATATGAAGAAACTTTACACACAGGATTGGATCAACACACAAAAAGAAAGAAATAGGTTAAAGCTTATGGAAAATCTTTCCTCGAAGGAAGAAAATTGGACACTTTACCAAAATACTTAGAAATATTCCCAAACGCGCTGTATAGGGACCAATACCTGCGGTTTAGGTTGAACTTATTCCCTACTCAAGACAACACCAATGCAGGTTGCAAACACCTACAAAAATGTAGACTTTGCCAACAAGATGATATAATAGAATCATTGAAACATCTGGTATTATATTGTCCAGTGATGGACACAACAAGATCACTACTAATGGCAGACATTACGACAACATATCTACATAGATCTATGGATGATTGGTGGCTTGAATTACTAAGAGGCCAGCGATTGCGATTAATACTAGCCTTGGTGAAACTTTTGTTCGATTTATTTTTTTAAATAGACCTTTTTTTTATTGATTCAACTGAACTTAATCAGCTTTATAATATTTACAGGTCCATAATACATATGCACTTTATGGCCATAACTCATGTGCTACTGATGTCATGGAACAATTAGCACACAAAAATGTCAATTGTATGTCCTTGATGCCAACTCTTGCAAGCTGTTCCCAAATTCAATGAAACAATGTTGAAAAAAGAAATGCAACCAATAATTGAAATTTCTGCAACAGACAAACTGGATGTACATGGTATAACACTACCCCTGTGTTAACAAGCCACATCAAGACTAAATACCTTGGAAAATTCAATCTCCAACAGAGCTGGTTTGGAGAAAATATTAAAATTATCTTTAAACTGTAGAGTAATGCTTAAACGTAACCTTGACGTGGAGCAAGGACTAGTTAATGGAGCACTGGGTACAGTGGTTGGCTTTCAAACATGCCCACATGACAACAATATTCAGTTTGTCAATATTCTCTTTGACAAACTTTCAGAAGTAAAAAGGATTGGGCGCTCAACAGCTCGATTCCTTCTTTTCAAACACATGTATTTGCGCAGAGAACAATTTTCTCTAACTCTAGCATACACAGTCACCATTCACAAATCACAGGGTCTAACCTTAGAAAAAGTATTGATATATATTGGGAACACAGTCTTCAAAGAAGGCATGAGCTACGTAGCACTATCACACTTACGTACACTTGGCGGTCTATTTCTAATCAACTTTGTTGCAAGTAAAGTAAACACTGATATTACTTGCATTTTAGAATACAATAGACTACGTTCCCTATACAACCCCCATAAAAAAACAAATCCTTTTCCACAAAAAGCAAAATGTTGTAAAAGAAAACTACTTCAAACAGAAAAGCAACAGGATGTCACTACACATCCTCCAAAGAGAGTAAAAGAAACTAATACTTCATTAATTAGTACAACCAAAGACAAATCTATTACTCAAAGTAGCTAAGGTACTTCTTCAAAGAAGCAACACACATTCCAAAAAAATGACTTGGACACAGAACTATCTGGGCCATTCAAATTTTCAAATGTAGCTGGTGTAAGTTGCTACACAAATGTAGCAATCAATATTCTATTTCAATTGCCACCAATTATTGACAAGATTTCCTTACACAGTACAGATTAATTGTGTTTGCAAATGTTAGTCCTTCATAGAAATGCAACCAACTATCCTGACAACACCGACAGTGTTCATGGTTATAAAACAAGAATTGGACTACTGTGCTGGAATGGTGAAATTCACTATAAACTCACAAGAAGTTTGTAATGTATTTGCTACAAGTACTGGAAAACAAAAACATACCTATAAATGAAATCTTGCAGATTTCATACATGTGGAAACATGCATGCACTCTATGCAACAATATGCAATATGAGCAAATCCCTAATGAACGTTTTGTGTATGTATCCACACCTAACTGTGAATCTGTTCCATTTCAGCAACTTGTACAAAATGCAAACCATGGCAGATTATTTACTACCTGCAATTTAGATAATCGCTCTACCTTACTAATACAAAACATAGTAAACATGTAATATTAATGCTTCTATGTTACAATGCAGATGGTACCAAAAACAACTGCAAGATGACTGGATTCACACATGGTCAAGTATCGCTTGGTAAGAAAACATTGACAACAATAGGTAAAATCTACCACGCAGGAACCACAACCAATGCAGGTCATTACACTGCATATATAAAAAAGAATTGTGGATGGTTTGAATGTAATGATAGTACTATTACTCTAAAGCAAAGATTACCAGCAAAATCTTATAAACGCGTATTTAATCTTCTTAAAACCAACATTTAATAACTAATGTGTACTTACAAATTAAAAAAATGCAATTACAAAACTATAAACAGTTAGAATACATCAATAGATATCTAACTGCTCCAAGATTTTTCAACAACCAAACAAATAAATCAATACCACTAATAACTAATCTGTGCATAAACATGAATAAAACTTCAATTAAAAAAACTATAAACAGTTAGAATACGTCAACAGGTATATAACTGCCCCAAGATTCTGCAACAAACAAACAAACTGATGAATCAATACCACTAAATTATAATAATATTAAAAAGTTAAAATACACCAACAGGTATCTAACTGCCCCACGATTTTGCAACAACCCAACAGATAGATTAACAATTTGAGAATATAAATAAAAAGTATAATCAGTTACAATTCAACAACAAGTATCTAACAATCTGCAACAAGCCAACATTAGCCAGAAAAAACAAGTAAACTCTGAAAACGCAAAAAAATAAATGTACTATACCAAAAGGGAAAAAAAACGTTTTTCTTAATCCAACATGGATTTTTTTTTCCACAGACCCAATGATTTAACAACAAACAAAGAAACTGAGCAAATTGCACAGTATACTGGTTTGTAATCTACTAAATATGAGGGGTGAAATGAATAAAAAAATGTCTATTATTCAATGTTATAAGTCCTTACAAACTACCAATACTAACATGATCTTTTCTTTCATCACAGAAATTGACAAAGAATATATGTACTCCATTTACCAAACCAAACAGTAAGTATATTATAATAAGTACAACTCATAAATACTGCTCCATAAAGCAACCATTGAAGCAAACATTTAACCGTACATCACAATGCAAAATGTTTACTTCCATGGATATGTTATACAGCAGTGCTTGTTATCAATCTCTACAATCTTAATAGCATAATGTAGCCAAAACTTCACATACAAACTATACAAATCAAACAGTGCATAAACTATAGATTTACAAATATTTCATACATATTTGATTCTATGGGTGTGATCTATGGGTGTGATATGCTGCGGTGGTTGTGGCCAGGTCCTAGAGTCTTGGGTGCATGGCCGAAGATTAGTTATCACTAATTTTTTGTGACCTACTTTCTGGTAGTTTTTAAAAAACTACTGGACAGATTTTCACCAAATTTACAAAAGCATGCTTTTGGGACCAATCCGCTGCTCCTGCTGCAAATTTGGTGAAAATCTGTCCAGCGGTTTGGGCTGCAGGCGTGAGCAAGTTTTTTTCCCCATTCAGTGTATAGGAAAAAAATAAGTTTTGGGAACCCCCTATAACTTTGCCCCCCCTGAACCAAACCTCACCAAACTTTGCAAAACAATTCAGAGTGGGCCATATACTTCTTTTTGCAAAGTTTGGTGTGGATTCGTCCAGGGGGAGCAAAGTCATAAGCTGCCCAAAAAGTGTTCTTCCTATGGAAATAGCAACTTAACCATAACTACACAGCCACTACCATGGCAGGAATACTGGGCAGGGAGAGTGCGATTGGATGGACCCAATACGATACACGAATCCAATCACAGTTCACCCCATAGCCATTCTGAATCACTGTCTGCCACTTCTATCTCCTCCATCTCCTCTTCCTTCACCTCACCATGGAGAGGCCACTGGATTGGTGAGAAAAGGAGATGTAGGGGCCCACTATCTGTCCCCATTGGCCACCCCATAGGAGGAATCAGTGTGGTCGAGAGCACTGGCGACCTGTGTGACGAAGGAGCTGTCTGTGTCAGTGATAGATGTCAATGGATGACACAGACAGAATCCTTAATCACCCTCACTTCCCCTGTATGCCTGCAATTCAGGCCTCAGCCCTGAAATCCTCTTCTTTTGTTCCTGTACTTATATTTCCCCCAATTCCTTCACCTCCCTTGCCACCTCATGCAGAACCCCCTGCAACCATTGGTAGATGTCAGCACTGGCACCTCCAGGTGTGTTTACCTGAGCTATGGTGACATGTGCTGGTCCCCTGAAGGTGCACTGGCAGTGGTTTCTGTTGCAGAGACAGTGTCATCCATAGGTGGCTGAACTGCATCTAGCACTGATGGTCTTGGTGGCACTATGTTTGTTTGGTTGTTTATTTTATTTGTATGGCGCTCCAAACCCAGAGGTAGAAGGGCGCTTAAGAATTTGGTTACAAAGTTGAGAAGTATCTGTGTGTTGCATACTTCGTACAGGTTTACAATATATACATATAGATACAGTGGTCAATAAACAGAACATATGCAGTACGTACAATATACAATTTTCAGAATAAATACAGTGTCTAGGCCAGTATCCGCACGGGTCTAGAGTTAGTGGTGTTACTCTTTGTTTAGCAGCCAGCTGATGACTTGCTTCCTAAAGATCTGGGAGGATTCAACAGTTTTGATGTTAAGCGGTAGGGAGTTCTAGAGTTGGGGGGCAAGCACTGTGAAGCTTACCCCTCCAGCTCTTTTTAGGTGGAAGCTGGGCACTAGTAGGCAGAGAGTGTTGGAGGATCTGGTGAATATGGTGGCAGGTTTCAGGGTGAGTTTATTAGCTAGATAAGGTGGTGTTAGGTGATTGAGGGCTTTGTACGTGAGGCAGATGGTTTTTAGATCAATTTTTTGGCACAATTTTATGGGCACTGTGTGTCACTCCTGCAGGTGGCGTAGTACACAGACATGCCCCATGCAGAGCGGCAGAAGGGGTACACTCCCTATGCCCTTGTGCGGTCCAAGATCTAGAACGGGTGCATGTGTCACAGGGACACAATGGCATGAGACAGTCCAGGTAGAGGAGCTGGCCTCAAGTAGCTGGGCGGCAGTCACATGAATGAGGGGTCAGGGATGTTTGGAGAAAGAGGAGGTACGTTATCTACAGCAGATGGAGTACTGAAGTCCCTAGGGTGCTACATTTCCCTGCATATCCTGTCTGCTGCCGCTCCTGTGTCTGATCATGCACCACCTGAATCTCCACCCCTGACATCTCCTCCACCACCACCATCCTCCTCGTCATGTGTGTCGTGTGCGTGGGTTGCAGCTCTAATACAATGGCATCATTCTGGGTAATGTAGGCTAAAAGAGAGAAGAAAGGGACAAATGAAGAAATACATATGGGCGCACCTGATCTCCTCTTGCTGTTCCTGGGACTGTTCCTCTGCTTAGTCCCCACTGCGGGTGGCCTGACACTTCCAGGGCTTTGTTTGGCCTGCATCAGACTTTCAAATCGGCATCGGCTTTCATGATTATGAAGTGGCTGTGACTGTCCCCTCCCCTGGAGTCTGCACCTGCTTTCGTCACTTCGGTGAGTCGCTGAGGGGCCTGGTCCTGTGCCAGCTGGCGGCTCCTAATCCTTGGTCTTTTCCAGTGGGGTGACCCTGCCCCCCTCATCTCCTGCAACTCGTCTCTTCGCCTCTTCTGGACCAGTTGATGTGGCGCTGTGCTCATCCGGACTGCATCTCTAACTTCCCAGCTCCTTGTTTCCTCTGTTGCTGGCGCACCTGCTTGCTCCGCAGTGACCGGACCTCCGCAGGCCCTTTCCACCCTTGGCTTGGCCACCTCCTGCGGATTGCCTCTTCTCCCTCGTGGGACTTGTCGGCTGGGCGTTTGTAACTACCCGGGCTGCGGTGCTGATCCTCCCGCTACCGACAATCACGGCTGTTGGCACGTTAGCATATCCTGCCCCATCAGGATCTCTGGGGACCCTCTCCATCTTAAGTCTGCCCGCCCCCTGCGGCTTGCCTCTTCACCATCATGGGACCTGTCAGTGTGCTCTTGTGCCTGCCTGGGCTCTGGCACTGCCCCTCTGGCTCTTGACATCCTCTGCTGTCGACACATCAACGTACCCTGCAGCACTCTGACCTCTGCAGGCCCTCCCCACCACAGACCTGCCCTCCTCCCATGGACTACCTCTTCACCTGCTTGGGTCATGCAGGCTTGCCATCTGTGATCTCCTGGACTGCTAGCATCCACTACTGCTGGGCACACCCATGTGTTCTGTAACTGTCAGTCCCCTGAAACCCTTCTCAATACAATGGCTGCCTTGCGCCTTTGGCCAGTTGGCACTGCGTCTGCTCCTCAGTGCCCACATTATGTTCTGCTTCCACCACTAACTCTGTTCTTGGTTTCCTCGGAGTACTCTCCTAGCCCCCTCTGACTCTCATCAGCCCTCCCTGTGCCATCTGTACCCTTGGTGGCCCCTCTACCCAGTGTCTACACCTTGCTCTGATTTGGTGGCCAGTTGCTACGGTCACCACCTACTCTGACTATCTCTACCTGCAAAGCGCTCAGCGACCCACCCCACTGTTGCATTCCTCCTACCTTACAGTGCCCGCACCAATACTGCTTTGGCTTGCTCCCTGTCAGCCCTCCTATCTGTACCAGCTCCCTGATCCACTTTGTCATCTGCACCTCCTCTAAACAGGCATACCTTTTCTTCTCTAGCCTGAACCTGATGCCTATCGTCGACACCTGATATCTTCAGTTGCCTCTCCCTCCTGCTGCTCCCCAGCCATTCCTTCATGACCTTGCCCTGCTGTGAGGCGTGTACTTCACCATCGTCGAACACACTCCCTCATTGTGACTGTCACTCCTGACCCTCTGTACTTCATTTCTTCATCTCCCTTCCAGAGTCCTCGCGGATCGTCTGTATTGGCTGCATTGGTTTCCCCTGTGATCTTTTCAAGCAACTTTAGTCTCACTCCAGCTCTTTGCTCCAGTGACTTGCACCTCCCATCTACCTCACTGCCTTTATCCACACCCATCAGCACCTGTGTACTCTCCTTCTGTGACCCCTATATCCCCCCTTCTCCCTACTTCCACCCTCCACTCTATCTCTCAACTTTCCCCTTCCCTCATCAGCTTCCCCTGCCAGAAACTCCCATCTTTCTCCTCAGTCCATCCTTTTTTCCCGCCCCTAAGGCATGCGTGTTCTCTTATTTCACTCTCCCCTACCACCTTATCCTTCGCTCTCTTCCCCTTCCCCTCACCCCACCTTCTGGCCCTTTCTCTTATCGCTCTTCCCTTTACCCATGACCTTCCCCGTGCTGAACCTCTCCCAATACCTATCCCTGTTCACACTATCCCCCTTCTACCCTTTCTCATCGTCCCAACCTCATCTATCCCCCCATCGTTGAGCCCTCTAGTTTGATCAATATTGCCCTCTGGAACGCAACATCCCTCTGCAACAAGACTGCTGCTGTTCTGGACATGTTTCTGCGACTCAACCTTCAATTCCTCTGCATAACAGAAACTTGGATCCCCTCTTCAACTCTACTGTACCTGCTTCCCTCACCACCTCCTCCTTCTTCTGGCTCCACTCTGGACCTCATCTTTTTCTCTACCTTCTCCTCCTGCACAGGCTCTACCCTTCCCAACTATCTCTCTGACCATGCCTTACTCTCTTTCTCCCTCACTCCTCCTCCCCCCATTTCCTTATCTCGACGGGATCTCTGTAACGTTAGCCCCCCTCTCTTCTTCCATACCTGCTCTTCTTCCCTCCCCCCTCTTCCTGATTTCTCCTCTCTCTCGGCAAACAAAGCTTTATCATCTCTGTCCTCCTCTATATCCTCCAGTCTCAATCAACTTCACCCTCTCTCCTCTTTCCGCCCTACTCGCAAACCCTCAGAACCCTGGCTTTCCCCTCGCCTTCTTTCTATGCACCGCTTTCTCTGTTGCTTTGAACAACGCTGGCTGAAGCTCCACTTGCCTGCTAACCAAGCCTCCTACTTCTCTTACCAGTCTCTATGACTCCTGCCTTAGCTTACCTAAGCGTTCCTACCACTCTAACCTCTTCCACTTCCAATCCTCCCATCCTCGTTGTATCTTTCAGTCTCTATCTCGTCTTCTCTCCCTGCCAACTCCTGACCACTCATCTACTTCTTCGCTTTTTCCTTCTGACTTTGCTGACTTTTTCTCATTCAAACTACTCATTCTATGCCAAAACATTCTATCTAGCCTTCTTACTCTCCTCCTCCCCCTCTCTCACCACCCCTTTCTCTTACATGTCTAACTTCACCCTTGTTACTCCTTCTGATGTTTGCCTCCTCCTGTCCAAAACTCACCTTACATCTGCCTCCTCTGATCCCCTTCCCAACCCCTTGATTCCTAAAATCTACCCTCTTCTCATTCCTTACCTCACCTCCTTCTTCAACATTTGTCTCTCCTCTGCCACCTTCCCTTCGGCCTTCAAACACACTACTATCATTCCTATTTTGAAAAAACTCTCTGCTAACCCCCTCCTTGCTTCCAACTTTCATCCTATCTCTCTTCTACCATTCCTCTCTAAGCTTCTAGAACACCTAGTCTACTCTCAACTCTCAATCTCTCTCTTCTCAATCCGGATTCCGTCCTAAACACTCCACTGAAACTGCCCGCTCCTCCGTTCTCAACTCCCTCCTTAGCGCTCACTACTCTAAGAAATCCTCTGTCCTCATCCTCCTAGACCTATCTGCTGCCTTTGACATTGTTGATCACCCCTTACTTCTCAACACTCTTTCTTCCTTTGGTCTCAAAGTCTCTGTTCTCAGCTGGTTCTCCTCCTACCTCTCCAACCATTCTTTTGCCGTCTCTGGGGGGCAGTCGTACCTCCCCTACTTTCCCCCTGGACTTTGGTGTTCCCCAAGGCTCTGTGCTTGGCCCTTTCCTTTTCTCACTTTACACGTCACTTCTTGCCCCTATCATCTCTTCCTTCGGTATCTCTCACCATTTCTATGCTGATGACACCCAGTTCTTTCTCTCTTTTTCTTCTTTCACTGCTGACATCCACCTTAAACTTTCTTCCTGTCTCACTAAAAAAAATGGATGTCATCCCACTTTCTCTCCCTCAACACTGACAAGACGTAAGTCCTATTCTTTCCCTCCAACACACTCCCCCATCCGTCTCCCCCTCCTTGTGTTCTCTTTCCCCCTTCTAATCTTCCCATTTCAGACTCTGCCTGCAATCCAGGCCTCCACTTTGACTCCAACCTCTCCTTTACCCCCCACATTTCTCTTACCTCCGCGCCTGTCGCTACCACCTCTTCAACGTTTGTAAAATCTGTTCCTCCATCACCTTCCATGCCACTAAACTCTTAATCTCTTCCCTCATATTCTCTTGTCTATTTTACTGCTCTACTCTCCTCTTTGGCCTCCCTGCCTCTCATCTCGCCCCCCTCAAATCCCTCTATCACTCTGTTATCCGTACTCTTTGCCTTCTCTCTGCTCATGATTCCATTCTTAGTCTTCACTTTCTTCTCTTGGCTGGCTTCCCTTTAATTTTCAACTTAAATTTAACTTCCTCTGTCTCATTTTTAAATCTCTTCATTATCTCGCCCCCTACCTTTCCTCACTCCTCTCCTTCTACGCTCCCGTGCGCCCCCGCAACTCTGCTGATAACTTCCTACTCACTGTTTCCCCGCCTCCCTGTGCCTCTTCCCATTTCTGATCCTTTCAGCTCCTTGCCCCTCTATACTGGAACTCCCTACCTCTCCCTATCCGCTCCATCTCCTCTTACTCCTCCTTCCGCTCCTCCTTGAAATCTCATCTTCTTCATCCCCAGTCCCGTTAAACCTCTTTACTTCCCTCTTACTCTTCCACTTTCTGTTCCTCTTCTATATATAAAATGTAATAAATACAAAATACAAATACATACAGCAAAGGACATACAGCACAGGCATGTGGCACACACATGACAACCATACAGGTAAAAGACACAAGAGACATTGACACATGCATATAGGAAGGTTACACTTTCCAGTTTGGGGTTATGTGTATACATGCATGGGCGCACACCCCTGCATAATGAAGGGCATATGATGGTAATATTTGTCAGGTCGTTGTGGCCGATAAAGTGGGGAACACCTACCAGGCATGTGCTGGGGCCTGTTGAGGCATGAGAGCTTTTGGTAATCCTCTTGGTAAATCCGGCGTAGGACCCGGAATTCCAGGTGGCTGATATGGGCCTGCGGCATAAGCCAGTGTGGATTGTCTGTGCCCACATCCAGCAGCTTCCATACCTTAATGGTGATTACCCACCTGAGGTCATCCCTGTGCTTCTTTGCCTCATTTGCTTTAAGCTGGTAGACCCTGACCCCGGTGATGCGACTTGCGGTCTTTGCCCAGGACTTGGCCCATACTGCCCCCTCAGTGTGCAGCAAACTGCAACACCTGAATTGTCCATACCTCCTGAGCACCTCGGCACCCAGGACCTCGACCACCTGTTGGCTGAAGTTAGGGTTTCGCAATACAGTAGCTGGAGTGGGGGGATCATCTCTGGATCGCGAGTAGTCATCTTGCAGTATGGTGGGGTTTGGGTTAGGTGGCACTGACCACCTAGTGTCAGCATTCAGGCACGCACATCTTACTGGGGAGCTCCACAGGTCCCATTTCGTAGGAGGTATCCATTCTCACCCTCCTCCTCATCAGACTAAGGGTTGGTCATGTGTGGGAGTGGTCACGATGTCCGTGACAGGGGCAGTGTGGACACTGTGCTCGAAAGGGCGCACTAATGTCGATTGGCCTGGATGTGTGCTGCTGGCCTCTGGTGCCCCAAAATTCTGAGCACCACATGTGGTTGAGGTGTCTACATCCACTGCAGTGGGCTGCTGTGCCCTGCTCCTTATGACCCTGCCGCACACAAGAGGAGGATCCATCCAGTGTGTCTGTTGCATCCCTGCCTCCACGGTATTATTTGCTCCCTTCCATGTCAGATGTTGCCAACATGTACTGGCATGGTTGCCCTTTATGAGTTGTTGTACGGCCATGGTTTCTAGGCACACTCACTGCTGCCATGGCACCAGGCTGATTCAGATATTATAACATGTCTTGGTGGGAAATCCATGTATGATTGTGTGCATTGCCACCCTTCACTGGTCTACTGGGAGAGGCGTATGCAGGGAGCCTTGACTAACTGACACAAGGACGGTGGCATGGACACATGCACTAGGGCAGGTGGCCATGCGTTGGGCTGTTAGTCGGTTGGTGTTGCACAAATTTGGGAAGGCAGGGTAGTGCCATGACCTGGCTGACCCGTGCACATGCCAGGTATTGCTTCCTTAGTGAGGTACGCAATTTTGTGCATATGCATGTTTACCTGAGTGATGTGCTGCTTCATGGATGTTTCTGCATGTGCCATGGGCACTTGTTACTAATGCCATCAAGTGTCACATGTTCTTAATGAGTGCCATGCAGCAGACACCCACTGGTGGATACACCTGGCATGATTGACATTGCATCTGCCTGCATATGCCATGTGCATAATGGCTAGTTCACGCAGACTGGCAGGTGGATGTATGTACCTGACCTTTCCATTGAGTGTGATCCGGTGTTGGGGATTTGCTTAGGACTGGCTTGCTGAATGTCTGAGACATCGAAGTATGCAGCTTCTAGGTCTGTCTGTGCATGCATGACATATGCATGAATGACTTTACTGCTATTCGGTTTGCACATGTATATATCATGCAGGGCCTGGCCAACATCCCTATGCCTGCACATACATCATGTTCCTGGTACAGCTAATATGTGGCACATGTGGGATATGACTGCAATGTCACTGGAGCGATGTGTGGATGTGTTGGATGGATGCATGCAAACTGCTTGTGACACTGATTGGGACATGTGTTTTTGCCTATATGACAGAGGTTGTGTGTGGTAATGCTGTATGTGCAGTCGACGAGCCTAGATGTGTCTGGCCTCCACTCACACAGTCCAGACTTCCCTCCAGACATGTGCAGACCATGTCTCTGTATCATGCAAGTAGCAACATACTAGTTTGTAGTGAACAAATGCTTTATTGAGTGCAATGCATGCATTTGTTGTGTTCATGTATGTGATGTTTATTGATAGTCAAGGGTGGAGGTGGAGGCATTAAACTGTGATTGGGATGTGCACAACATTCGTTTTGTGGTTTTGTCCATGTGTACTGTGTCACTTTGGTGTGTGCGCAGGTATTGTGTCTTTCATGTGACCAGATGTGCATCTTTTTCCTAGTTTGCAGATTGTTTGATGGTTGTGGGAGGCACATGTTCTTGATGGTGTCACAAGTGTGGTGGGATCATTGTGTGCATTCTGTATGTCTTGGTATGTGTTGGTATGTGACTTTGTTGCTGTGTGAAGTGTATGTCCTGTGGGTGCTGTGTCTTTCTTGCATTGTGTTGACTATGTTCACATTGCCAGAGTGGTTCTCATATACATGTGAGATTCTGCCATTCCATGCCAACATTTTCTGAATTGGGATGTGTGGCATGTCATGCGCATGCATCAGGAGGGTGTTTTTGGCCTTCTGTATCGCTTTCTTGGCCATGTGGTATGGGTATTTCTGCGGGTGTGTCAAGTGAATTGCGGGTGTGTCAATGGGTTGTGTATGTTTTCGGTCAATGTGTCAGTGGGTGTATCTATCCACTAGGGGGTTGTCAGTGAGAGTGTCCATGAATTTGGGGGAATGTCAGTGGTTGTGTCTGTGTTTTACTGGACATGCTTGGGAAATAGTGTGTCTCAGTGGGTGTGATGCCCAAAGGGTGTATGTTTGGATGTATTTACTATGCACATGTGGGTGTAGGGAAGGGTATGTGGAGTGTCATAAGTTAAACCATGCAGTTAATGATGTAAGTATGGTGCATGATGCAGGTACATTAGTTGATTGGCACATTGATGTCAGGGCTGTTTAGATGAACGTGCCTTTATTGCATGAGTAAAACATTTGTGAGTGGTATGTGCACATATTTGTTATGTTTGACTATGTTTTTCATTGGCATGTGCACTTACGCTGGCGTGTGTTCCGCTGACGGGAGTTATATGGGGCATTTCTGGTTGTACATGCTTTTTCTTAGTGAATCAGGTTTGACTTAAATCCAATTTTGTGCATGGTGTGAGATCTGATGAATTTCTGTGTCTGACTTAGTAAATATGCCAATTTGGACGTTACTTACACTGCACATATAACTAAATGGTTTTTCAGGTAACTTATACACTAAAAGGTTGTAATTAGTCATTTGGCACCATATATATTTATTTACATACAAAAAATGTACAATACAAAACTTTAAAAATTCAATCAAATTAGGCAACTTGGTGCAGCGTATATAGTATGCCCATCACCAGAGTCCATTCATTCTCCACACCGAACAAAAAAATCACATTACAAAATGCAGAGAAATGCATGAAAATCTAACCATCTCATATAGAAGGTGGCAAAATAAGGCAGCCCAGTGACAGCAGAGTGCCTGACATTGAATGTTATAAAGAGGCCGAGGGCTGGGTGCAAAGGAGTGCAGGGAGTGGGGGGATGCTGGGGGAAGGGAACTAATTCAAGCAATTTGGAGGAGAGATGGGCACGCCTAATACCGATCTTAAACACTAGCTTTGAGACTGTGGCTAAAAAGAACTTTTCTATTTGCCATAACATATATATATATATATATATATATATATATATATATATATATATATATATATATATATATATATATATATATATATATCTTCAGTAAAAAAACTTTGTTAAAGAGACGTTATGGTTAAGTTGTGCTACTAAAACCATGGCTCCATGGCTGCACTACTGCCACCTGGTGATGCACATGCTTCAGCACCACCGCCACCCCATCCACCACCACCACCTTCCCAAGGGCCTGAAGAGGGGAACAGGAGTGAGGATGCAAAGGAGGAAGAAGAGGATGACGAGAATGAGGTAGAGGAAATCCCTAGTTCCTGCACTAGGCGTGAGTCTTGGGTGTGGCGGTTGTTTACCATTCATGGGAATGGTCCTAAGGCTTGTGCGAACCGTGTCACCTGCAATGAGTGCAAAATGGTACTCAGTCAAGGGAGGCATGGTTAGTACAGCTTTGGGACCACTACCATGAAGCGACACCTAAGGTAATTTCACTTTGGGGCCATTCGCAAGGTTGTACCTTGTGAGGAGCGTAGTAGGTTGATTTCCTTTACTTCATCCTCCTTTTCTGATCCTGTCAACACAAGGAACACCTCTGTGGGACAGCGTCTTCCTCAAGCTGCCTCACAGGCCATACAGAATTTTGATGATCCTTACCTTTCGAGGGTCACAGTTGTATGTATGTACTGCGACACAGTACTCTGCAGGGGGGAGCGACTTTGCAGTTCTTTTGAGACTATCGTCTCAGAGCATGAGAAGACCTGCTCACTACCCAAATAAAACATACTCTACATCTTCCTCTCTCAGCTCGCCCTTTCTTATCCCTGTGGTTGGTGCCCCCCCCCGTTTACCCTCCTTTCCCCTCCTCTCCTATTGTGTCGTGTATAAAAAACAAAAAAATACAAAATGACAAAAATAAAAAAAATAAGGCTCTAAGCCGCCTTTCACAGTTAAAAAATAGAAATGAAAATAAATGAAGCAGGGCCCTTTGTATTTTTTAGAAGTCTGCAGACAGTCCACGGACATCTAAAAATTTGGGGGGCTACCCTATCATAACCATTGCAATTTTTCTGGGAGGAAGTGGTGGCTCTGAAAAAAGCCTTTGGGAGGTGTTTGTATGTCAAAAATTATAAATACTCAACACCTACTTCAAAATGGATGCTGTAATTCTAAAAAAGGTCGCAATGCATTTTGTACATTTCTCAGAAAAATCTGATTGCCAGCATAAGTAAGATGGACTCCATCTCTGTGAAAAATGTATGTACTACGAAACATAATATTTTCATTGTGAAAAGAGGACATGCCAAAATCTTTTAGAAAGGCACAAACAGCCTTATTAACATTGTGCCTTGCTTTTTCCATTTGTGGACCAAACGAAGAAGAACAAAGCCACATTTGTCTCTGCGCAATCCGTGAAAATATTACTTGACTTGAGAATTAGGAAACATGTCCATGACCTTCCCAAGTCCTGCTTTCATAGCAAATTGCAAAGAAATTCCAGACACATGCCCTAAACTGTTCCCTCCACAATGAATTACAATTATGTCTGGATGTTGCTCTGTCTCCAAAGTAGCACATTGAGGTAGCAAGTCCAACCACTTCATTCCAGGTACCCCATGCCAGTGTACTTCCACATGTGGAAATCCAAGATCTACAGCTACTCCACAGCTTTCTGCATGCACCTTCAACCTATGAATCCACGAATATCCCAAAATCCAAACAATCTGTTTTCTGAAACACACAGCCATATCTATCTGAAAAGAGTATCTGAGAAACTCTCTCCTGGCACAACACACCCACTAAACTTTCCTGACCAATCCCTTTCAGTGCTCATTCTCATTTGCATCACTTCTGAACCCAAAAATCCCCGGATGTAACACCCGATGTCGGTGAACTACCGCCATGTCCGCGGACATATCGTAACATGAACAGCCCTTCTACCATTTCCACTTCACTCTCTGTGCCATTCCCTCATTGGATGTAGCTAAGAAGTCACATGACCATCCACCAATCACATTCAAGACCTCTACATCTAACTGCATCATCATAGATCAGCACTGCCAATGTACTGTGAATCTCTCTGAGTGTCATATCATTGGCAAGCACCATCTACAAGAAATACTGTACAAGTCTCCAAGATTTCTACTTGCAGCTCCATACAAATCCATATGCATGAACACAAACTACAGGTATGCATATTTTCTGTACAGTACATGAACACATTTTCAAACTGACTTTTACCTTGTGTAATCTGTAAAATGAATCTACTGTCTTTTTTCAATCTCCTAAAATCAACTGTCACTTATAAACCTTTATACTATTTACTTTCTTCATACACACAAACTCAAATCATGTTAAACTAACATTTTTGAAATTAAATATATAGACTACATATATTCAAACAAAATTGCATGCATGCACACTCTATGTTCAAATCTAAAAAAATAATACTTATATAATTACATTATTTTTTGTATTTCTTTATTTATTTAATTACTTTAATTTAAGCTTGACATTGAGGCACTATTACCTGGAAGAGCTTAGTTACAGAAATAGTGGTATTCAATGGTACATTATGAATTTCACAAGACATAGTAAAGCTATTTTGTTTGCTACAGTTAGTCATTGAAATACAATTTGTTCATTAAGACAATATAATATGTATTGAACTGGTGCAACGTATCTTATGTAAATAAGATAGTTTTAATGGTTTTGAGGAAGGAGCTAAGGATTTCAATTAAAAGAATCAATGTCTAAATTAAAAACAGTGCTATATACAAACAAAATTACTAATCTGTTTCCCTTACAATTGCAGAGAAGACCATTCTCCTGAAAAGAAGCAGCCGAATTTGAAGAACAAAGAAGAACTAAGAAGTAACCTGTTCATTTTAGAAAAAAAGTAAGTAGAATATCACCATAATATTTGTGTTATTACTCAAACACACTGTAAATTTAATTTAATGCAATTTCTGTGCCTAAATATGGAGATTGTGCACCATTCTGTCCAAAAATCCGCATGTCTTAAACAGTGATTTACAGCCAGATTCCTATTTTTGGACACACAAATTACCCAACTCAACCGCTAGAATTTTGACATTATAGAACAAACAACTGTTTTAATTGTATACATTAGATTTACTATTTGTACTTCTCCCCACCACTAGCTTACTTTTTTCTGTCATCTGAACCCCAGTTTAGTAGCACATAAATTGGAGAATACCCATCACTACTAGTTGTAGTTCCCAATGCACAATCACACACCATTACATACATCTTTATCATCTTACTCAAACACTCATGCACACAGCACACATACATTGCAGAACACCCCAACCCATACCTTTTTTCAAGCGACCCTAAAGAATGCCTACCAAAAGTCAAATCTTTAGAAAGCAACGCAGAAGTAGAGCAAATGAAAATAAGTGTCATACATAAGCATCCATCTCTAGCAGAATTTGTAAAACAAAGTTGAAACAAAACAGCTAATAAAATCATTTAGTGAAACACAAGAAGTTTCAAGTACAAAAACTTTGCTTCCTCTATCAAAATGTAAACCAAACCAAAAAACAATTAGTAGAAAATCACTACAGATACAACTGCTTCTTTAAATCTTGATATAGTTCAAAGTAAGCATACCAAGAAAAGTATTTTAGCCAAAATGTTCCGTCACAAAGTCTTTCAAAATCTTATAAAAACAGCAGAGAAACCAGGTTCAACGCTTAAAACCTATTGTAGGAAATTAATCTTAGAAGCTTTGATGGACAGTGCAATTCTTCTCAAAAGAAAGTTATTTATTTTAGTGTTAAACAGAATGAAACCACTAACAAAACTAATAAGTAAATTACAAAAAAGACTTCTCAAGAAACGAAATGCCAACAGAAAGAACTTCTTAAGTATCTGAGGAGGTGAATGGAATCACACTACGAGCACAGAACCATACTTTAATGAAGAAGCATACAAACAAAAGCAAACAAATACAATTGCCATACATAGCAGTGGTCGAGATTATGACAAAGTGAATAATACCATAATGGAACAAGAAGTACTCATTACAAAAATAAGCCCTGAAAACTTAGAATTACCCCTCCATTCACCTGAATCAGAACGTCTAGTGTAACATTCCCAAACAATTTTTCAAGTCTTCATGCCAATTCCTCAATCAATATGTAAAAAGCAAAGACAAAATCAAAATTAAACTACTGCAAAATATGGATACCTGTCCAGTGTGCAAGTACACAGGACTACAAGGACATTCATTGGCCTGCATTACAGAACCTACTTGTAAAACCACCTTCCATGATATCAAAAGGATTTCATTACATCATTCACCTATAAGAAATCTAGTCCATTAACTGTACTATGCTAAAAGTCCTGCTTTAACATTAGCACCTTTAAATAACATTCTTCTACATGGTACAGCAAAAGACCTACTTGAAGAAATTGACTATATCCAGAAAAAATATTTTGGAAGTGAAAGCCACTTACAGAATGAAATAGCTTTAAACCAAATTAGCCAACAATTCTACACATGGCAACCTTTTACTAAACACATACAAAAAAGAAATAATACAATTTAAAAGTACATCAGCTGAAGTACCAAACCATGTGTGTGTATATTGCCGCAGAACTTTTTATAAAAGTAAAACAAAAACTATAGACCTATCATACAAAATAGAAGACAATGAAGATTCTAAATGGTTTGAATTAGCTCTCTACCTTGTAGCAAAAAACAAATACGAAATAACTGACCCCTTAATACTTTGCAGTTACTGCACTAAAAAACTTGACAACAGCCAAACTCCTTCACGTGCTATCACAAATAATTTGGAATTATACCCACTACCAAAACCCCAACAACAACTTAATTTATATGAGAGCATCATAATTCAAACAGTGCACCCATTTCAAGCAATAATACGCCTTCAACCAAAAACAGCAAAATTACCTCCATCTGAATCGGTAAAAGGCATTTGTGGAAAATTAGTTTATTTACCATTAGATCTAAAAGAAAATGTGCATACTCTAGGAGTGCATCGTCCAATGCAGCAATCTTTAATTATCTTAGTAAATGGAATACCTACAAAAGACATCAAAATATGGCAACAGCTGTTAGATTTACATAAAGTTAGACAAGCCTTGCAATATTTTAAAGAGAATAATGAATATTACAAAGAAATAAATATTGAAGAAAGCTCGAAGGATGCAACTGAAATAATTCAAGAAACACAAGAAACTGGTCAATTTGAGCTCCAAGATCCTGCTACCATATCAACTTCATTACACCATTATACAATTCATCCTTTGCACTCTAATGACACCATAGAAGATGCACTGGAAACATACCAAATGCGTCAAACAAAAGGATCACCAATCAGCATATGGGAAAAAAGTATAGAAGCACGTGCTTTTCCTCTACTCTTTCCTACTGGCAAAGGAGGAAGGTATGATGATAGACCTATTCAAATATCAGCATCAGAATACCGCTCATTACGGATGTATTCTGGAGATCCCAGATTTATACAAAATGTGGAATACATATTCCCCCTACTCTTTGAAAGTGAACTAGCAACTTTATGTTACGGAGTTGCACACATATTAAAATCATGATCACACTTTCAAAATATGACAGCTACACAATTATTACAAAAAGTCAAACAAAAGGATGAAGTTTTACAATCAAATATTACAAATCTATTAGCAAATATGCGTGGTACTAAAGAGTACTGGTTTCGATGTCATGGAAATGTACGTTGTATGATCAGAAACCTTGGCCCACACACTTGTTTTGTTACATTAAGTTGTGCAGAATATGCATGGGAAGATTTACATGATTTCCTACGCATATCAAACTAAAACAAAACAAACATAGATATAATAACACCTGGAGAACTTTGTTCTTTGGATCCTGTTAATGTTTCAAGATATGTTCACCATCACTTCATTGCTATGCTACATTTTATTTGTAATAAAACTGTTCTTCCCCTTGGAGAAGTGCAACACTTCTTTTGGAGAAAAGAATACCAAGCAAGACGAGCACCACATATCCACATGTTTTTATGGATTAAAGATGCTCCTAAATTTGGTCAAGACAGTGATGCCACTGTTTTACAGTTTATTGAAAAATGTGTCACTTGTGAAATTCCATTGGAAGCAACAAATAGTGATCTTCATGCACACATTTTACAATTTCAAAGACACAAATGTGGAAAATATTGTTGTTGCAAATACAGAAAACAAAGGGAAATACTACACCAAATGCCGATTTGGTTTCCCTAGACCAGTTACAAATACAGGTCAAGTGAACATCCTCATGTCTTCAGTTAGACATAGTGTTAAAGGTAAGTCACCTAAAAATACATATTACATAAAAAGAAAAGAAGAAGAAAAATATATTAATGTTTATAATGCAATCATTGCCCACATATGGAATGCAAACATAGATGTGCAGTACATTGCAGACAATTATACTGCAGTTGCACGATATGTCACAGCATACTTAACCAAAGCAGAAAAGACAGAGCTCCAAGACCTCTGGAATGACCTGTCATCAGATAAAACAGTGTCTCCGAAATTATACAGCTTGGTCATAAAAATGCTCTCCTATAGAACATATGGATCATATGAAGCAGCTGATCGTTTAACTGGTACTGCATTGTATGGTAAATCTGAAAATATAGTATGGCTAAGTCTTGGTCCAGCTAAATCTAGAAAAAGAGTTCTAAAATCATCGAAGATATAGAGACAATAGCCAAATGTGATCCCAACAGCCAAGACATTTAAAAAAAACAATTTATTGGACACAAACTATCCAAACAGAAGTAATACTTTGGAAACCATGTGTCTATACCACATAGCCCAAAACTACGCATACAAAAATAATATAAAACCTGATGAAAAAAAATGTAAATACAGAGTGACAAAATGAAGGCAGCTTGGTTAAACTCACCAAATCACATTTAATTAATCATATCAAATTGTCATTAAAGACTCCTCAACATAAAGAAGTATATTACATGCCCCTGCTACAACTCTTTAAACCATGGAGAAAAGAAGAAGAAATACTAGATAACTATGACTCATATGAAGATGCTTTCAAAGCAAATGAAAGCACTAAAACTGATGTCAACTTTACACAGTACAAAACAATGTTGCACAATGAACAGCAACACGAAGAAGAACTCCAGGCCCAACTAGATAAAGAAACTCCTGACAGTAGTCAACCTTCTGTAACAGGAAGCCAAGAACCACTGGGAGAACCACTAATAATAAATGAGGCAGAAATAGCTATGACAGAAGTAGAAAACACCATGTGTCAGTATGAAGATAAAGAAGACTTAACTATGCTACAATCAAAACTAAACAATGAATAACCTAGCATTTTTCAAGAAGTAACACAACAAATTGCACATGGTGTACAACATGAACATAAAGAATGTTCCTGCCATAATTATAAACCTATACTACTATACGTCAGAGGTGAAGCTGGTTCTGGCAAAACATTCCTAATCAAAATCATCAGTAAGTTCCTTCAACAATTGACAAACAACAGTCAGCTGTTGTCACTGCCCCCACTGGTTTAGCTGCCTACAACATAGGTGGTGTCACGTTACACTGATTACTACTATTGCCAGTAGAACACCAAAACAAATTAGACTTAAAAACTTTCTGCAGAAGCTGCAATGGAACTATGCAGAGTATTGAAACAATTGAAAATGCTACTAATAGATGAAGTGAGCATGGTCTCCAACCTGATGTTGGCTTTGATTCACCTCAGATTACAAGAAGTACTCAAAACAAACTATGAAGAGCTCTTTGCAGGAAAACACATTATTGTTTTCGGAGATCTTCTTCAATTGACACCAGTAAAAGGTGAGCCTATTTTTAAAACATTAGGACACAAACTCTGCCGTAAAACTGTTGGCAGCATTGGAAATGTCAACCTTTGGCAACATTTCCAATACAGAGAATTAACAGAAAACATGCAGCAATCTGCAGATCTCACTTATGCCAACATCTTAAAAAATATCAGAGTTGGTATACTTTCTAAAGAAGCAGAAGCAATATTGAAAACCCGGCACATTCATGCACTTTATGGTGATAATGCATGTGCTACAGATGTTATGGAACAATTAGCCAACAAAAATGTTAATTGTATGGCCTTAATGCCAACTATTGCAAGCTGTTTCTAATTCAATGAAATAATGTTAAGTAAAGAAATGCAACCAATATTGGAAATTAGCGCCACAAACAAACTAGATGTACATGGTATGACACTACCCATGTGTGACCAAGCTACAACAAGACTAAATAGTTTAGAAAAATCAATCTGAAACACAGCAGGCTTAGAAAAGATATTAAAATTATCCTTAAATGGCAGAGTAATGCCTAAACGGACCCTTGACAGAGTAATGCTTAAACGGACCCTTGATGTGAACCAAGCACTAGTTAATGGAGCACTGGGTACAGTTGTTGGCTTTCAAACATACCCACGTGACAACAAAATTCAGTTAGTCAATATTCTCTTTGACAAACTTTCAGAAGTATAAAGGATAGGACGCTCAACAGCTCGATTCCTTCTCTGCAAAGACAAGTATGCACGCAGAGAACAATTTTCTCTAACTCTTGCATACACAGTCACGATTCATAAATCACAAGGTCTTAACCTAGACAAAGCAATCATAGATATTGGCAACACAGTCTTTAAAGAAGGCATGAGCTGCGTAGCACTATCACGCTTACGTACACTTGACGGCCTATTTCTAATCAACTTTGATGCAAGTAAAATAAACGCTGATATTCCTTGAATTTTAGAATACAATAGACTTTGCTCACTATACACCCCCCATCTAAACACATATTCTGTTCCACAAAAAGTAAAACGTTATAAAATAAAAATAAATCAAACAGAAATGCAACAGGATGTCACTGCCAATCCTCCAAAGAGAGTACAATAAACTAATACTTCATCAAGTACCACAAGCAAAAAAGAATCAATTAGGGAAAGTAAACCAGGTACTTCTTCAAAGAAGGAAGACAAACTCCAAAAAAAGCAGTCAGATACAGAACTACCTAGTCCATTTAAACTCTCAAATATAGTTAGTGTAAGTTGCTACGCAAATGTAGCAATGAATATTCTATTTCACTTACCACCAATTGTTGACAACATTTACTTACACAGTACAGACCCATTGTGTTTGCAAATGTTAGTACTTCATAGAAATGCAACAAACAATCCTGACAACAAATATAGTGTTTATGGAATAAGACAAGAATTGGACTACTGTGCTGCAATGGTGAAATTCACTATAAACTCACAGGAAGATCCACAAGAATGTCTAATGTACTTACTACAAGTACTGTAAAACAAAAACATACCTATAAATAAAATCTTCCCAATTTCATACATGTGGAAACATAAATGCACTCTCGGCAACAATGTGACACAACAACAAATCCCCAATGAATGCTTCATATATATATCAATACCTAATTGTGAATCCATTCCATTTCAGCAACTTGTACAAAATGCAAACCATGGTAGATTATGTTCTACCTGCAATTCAGATAATCGCTCCACGTTAGTAATACAAACACATAGTAAATACGGAATTCTAATGCTTCTACGTTACAATGCAGATGGTACCAAAAACAACTGCAAGCTGACTGGATTCACACATAGTCAATTTCACTTGGTAAGAAAACCTTCACAACAATAGGCATAATCTACCACGCAGGAGCCACAACCAATTCAGGGCACTACATTGCATATATAAAAAAAAATGTTGATGGTTTGAATGTAATGATAGTACCATTACTCTAAAGCAGAGATTACCAGCACATCTTACAAACGCTTATTTAATGTTCTTAAAACCAAAATTTGATAACTAAACTGTACTTAAACATCAAGTAAACGTGTAGTAAAAAAATATAAACTGTTAGAATATTCCAAAGCTATCTAACTGCCCAAAGATTTAACAACAACTAATCAGATAAATGAATACCACTAAATTAGTGCAAAAAATAGACAGTTAAAATACGCCAATTGGTATCTAACTGTCCAAAAATTTAACAATATCCAAACAGATAAATCAATATCACTAAAATATATCAAAAAATGGACAGTTAGAATACGCCTACTGGTATCTAACTGCTCCAAAATTTTACAATATCCAAACAAATAAATAATATGTTACTGCTCCAAAAAAATGCAACAAGACAATGTATGTAGCATTAGCCAGAAACAACAAGTGAACACTGAAAACAAACAAACAAATAAACTGTACCATAACAGAAAAAGTCTTTTTTAATCCAACATGGATTTTTTTTCTTCCACAGATGCAATGATTTTAGCTACGAACACAGAAACTGAGCAAATTGCACAGTACTGTGGTTTGTAATCTACTGAATATGAGGGTAAAAAAAAATGTTGATTATACAATGTAATAAGTCATTACAAAATACTAATACTAACATGATATTTTCTTTTATCACAGAAATGAACAAGAAATACATGTACTCCAGTTACTAAACCAAACAGTAAGTATATTATACACTCTATGCCCTGGCCACAACCATCGCAGCATATCACACCGATAGTATCTTATAACTTTGTTCCTTATAAATTTGTTTTTGACCCAAAGTTATAAGCAACTATAAGTGTGATATGCTGCGGTGGTTGTGGCCAGGGCATATCACACCCATAGAGTCAAATATATCAACTATGGCCTATGGAAACTTTTAATGTCCGCGGACATTATGAGTGTTCTTAGAACACTTTCAACTTGCCACCGAACAATACGGACAGCATCTTCAGGACACCCCCTACAAACATTTCAGGACAACGCAAGAGTTCTAAGAACACTTTCAACTTGACAACGAACAATACGGACAGCGTCCTCAGAACACCCCCATTTTGTTTATTTGCGAACATTTCAGGACACCACGAGTGTTCTTAGAACACTTTCAACTTGACAATGAACAATACGGACAGCGTCCTCAGAACACCCCCATTTTCTTTATTTATGAACATTTCAGGACACCGCGAGAGTTCTTAGAACACTTTCAACTTGACAACGAACAATACGGACAGTGTCCTCCGAACACCCCCATTTTGTTTATTTATGATCATTTCCGGACACCTCGACTGCCTTTCACTAATTCAGAGGGAGGTAATTTTGCTGTTTTTGTTTGAAGGCGTATTATTGCTTGAAATGGGTGCACTCTTTGAATTATGATGCTCTCATATAAATTGCGTTGTTGCAGGGGTTTTGATAGTGGGAATAATTCCAAGTTATTTGTGATAGCTCGTGAAGGAGTTTGGTTGTTGTCAAGTTTTGGAGTGCAGTAAGAGCAAAGTATTAAAGGGTCAGTAATTTCATATATGTTTTCTGCTATAGGGTACAGATCTAATTCAAACCATTTGGAATCTTCATTGTCTTCTATTTTGTATGTTATGTCTACAGTTTTTGTGTTACTTTTATAAAAAGTTCTGCGGTAACACACACACACATGGTTTGGTACTTCAGCGGATGTACTTTTAAATTTTAGTATTTCTTTTGTGTATGTGTCTAGTAGAAGGTTGCCATCTCTACAATTATTGCTAGTCTGTTGTAAAAGTATTGTATTTTGTAAGTGGCTTTCACTACCAAAATATTTTCTCTGGATATGCTCTATTTCTTCAAGTAGGTCTTTGGCTGCACCCATTTCAAGCAATAATATGTCTTCAACCAAAAACAGCAAAATTACCTCCCTCTGAATTAGTGAAAGGCATTTGTGGCAAAGTAGTTTGTTTACCATTAGATCTGAAAGAAAATGTGAACTTGAAGGACACCACTAAAATAATTGAAGAATCATCAGAAACTGGTCAATTTGAACTTCTAGATCCTGCCACACTATCCAATATTTTAGACCAGTATACAACTCATCCATTACACTCTAATGACACCAAAGATGATGCACTAGAAACGTACCAAATTTGACAAACCAAAGGATCACCAATCAGAATATCGGAAAAAAGTATAGAAGCAAGTGCTTTTCCTCTACTCTTTCCTACTGGAAAGGAGGAATGTACAATGTTAGACCCATTCAGATAACAGCATCAGAATACCGCTCGTTACGAATGTATTCTGAAGATCCAAGATTTAGAGAAAATGTGGAATACATATTCCACCTACACTTTGAAAGTGAACTAGCAACTCCATACTACAGAGTTGCACACACATTGAAATCAGGTACCCAATTTCAAAATATGTCAGCTACGCAATTACTACAAAAAGTGCAAGAAAAAGATGAGGTTCTACAATCAAGCATTACAAATCTGTCAGCAAACATGTGTGGTACTAAAGAGTACTGGTTCAGACGTCACGGATATGTAAGTTGTATGATAAGAAACCTTGTACCGCCCACTTGGTTTGTTACATTAAGTTGCGCAGAATATGCATGGGAAGATTTACATGATTTCCTACGAATAGGAAACAAAAACAAAACAAACATAGGTATACTAACACCTGGAGAACTTTGCTCTTCAGATCCTGTTAATATTTCAAGATATTTCCATCATCGCTTCATTGCTATGCTACCCTTTATTTGTAATAAAACTGTTCCTCCCCTCAGAGAAATGCAATACTTCTTTTGGAGAAAATTATACCAAGCCAGAGGAGCACCACATAGCCATATGCTATTATAAATTAAAGATGCTCCTAAATTTAGTCAAGACAGTGATTCCACTGTTTTAAAGTTTATCGAAAAATATGTCACTTGTGAAATTCCATTAGACACAACAAATAGTGATCTTCATGCACACATTGTACAATTTCAAAGACACAATGTTGGAAATAGTGTCATTGCAAATACAAAAACAAAGTGAAATACTACACCAAATGCTGCTTTGGTTTCCCTAGACCAGTTACGAAAACAGGTGAAGTGAACACATTCATGTCTTCAGTTGGACATAGACCTCATTACGATATTGGTGATAGTCATGGCACTATTTGCGCCATGACTGCCACAAATAACGTGTCCGGCACCGGTCTCGTTCAATGGGGATTTACCGGTGTAGTCCGACCGTTGTGGGACCGGTAAGTCCCCATTGAAAAACCCATTCCCCATTTGAGCCCCCATAGTGCTCAATGGGAATGGGGAAGGTGTTAATAAGGGTTCAGCAATTTACGGTACCGTTATTAGCTTCAGGGTCCCTTAAAGGGGCCCGTCCATAATGACTGGTCAGACCAGGCGTTACTGGAGGGACCCGCTAAGGGACCTCTTAGTAGGGTGGTAAGGGATTACCGGCACCGGTATCCTTACCGGTGCTGCTAATCCCTTACCACCCACCTCGTAATGAGGCTCATAGTGTTAAAGGTAAATCAACTAAGAACACATATTACATAAAAAGAACAGAAGAAGCAAAATATATCAATGATTACAATGCAATCATTGCCCTCTTATGGAATGCAAACATAGATGTGCAGTACATTGCAGAAAATTCCACTGAAGTTGCACGATATGTCACAGCCTACTTAACCAAAGCAGAAAAAACAGAGTTGCAAGACCTCTGGAATGACCTATCATCGGACAAAACACTGTCTCAGAAATTGTACAGCTTAGGTATAAAAATGCTCTCCCATAGCGAATGTGGCTGCTATGAAGCTGCAGATTGTTTAACGGTATGCTTTATATGGAAAATCTGAAAATATAGTATGGCTAAGTCTTGGTCCGGCTAAATCTAGAAAAAGAGTTCTCAAATCATACGACGACATAGAAACAATAGCCTAAAATGATTCCAACAGCCAAGACATTTTGAATAAACAATTTACTAGACACATACTACCCAAACAGAAGTACCACTTTGGAAACCATCTGTCTATACCATATAGCCCAAAATGGCACATACGAAAATAATATAAAACCCGATAAAAATAAAGGTAGATACAGAGTGACAAATTGTGAAGGCAGCTTAGTGAAAATTACCAAAAGAAGCTTAATTAATCATATGAAATTGTCAGTAAAAAACTCCTCAACATAAAAAAACTACATTACATGTCCCTGCTACAACTTTTTAAACCATGGAGAAAAGAAGAAGAGATACTAGGTATCTATGGGCCTCATTACACGTTGTGCGGTAAGGGATTAACGTTACCGGTAAGGGAATACCGGTATCGTTAAATCTCCATGGCAATTACGACCCGGATTACCACTATTAGCGGCACCGCTAAGTACGGTGCCACTAATAGCGGCTAGTTCGCGGCCGCACGACCCTTCATCCCGTAAATAGCGCCATGCCGCTAATAGCACACCATCAAAAGCCATGCGGACATGCAAATAGCGGCATGGTAAAGCCCCAAAAAACCCTTACCGGCATGGCGCTAATACCGCATCACGAACCACCTGTTAATAGAACTGAGCAGTGTTCCCACCTGCCACAGGTGGACAAAATCAGCAAAGGTGGAGGCAATGGAGACTGTGGCAGCACAAAAGGAGCACACCACACCCCTTCACACACCCCTTCCCACACCAAGATGGTTCCAATACTAGCAGCATTACATGGGCTGGAGGACATGATTGCAGTTCAGCACCAACAACAACAGGCAGCACAGAGTAGACGCTGGAGGATGAGGAGGAGGGCAAGACAGGCGCAGCCAGCACCACCAGGGCACCTAGTCATACCACAGAGGCAGCCACCAATCCCCAGGATCTGAGCCAGTCCATATAACCTAACCCCTGAGCAGATACACACCTTGTACCGTTTGGACCTGGATACCATCACCAGCATCGTGGACATGATACATGACGACATTGTGAGCCTCATAGATATCAGAACTGCCATCCCCCCTCTACTGAAGGTGGTGACTGTGCTCCACTTCCTGGCCACAGGCACCTACCAGGATACAGTGGGGCAGATGCACGGTATCTCACAACCAGTATTCTCATGCACGCTGAACCAGGTACTCGATGCCCTCCTGAAGCATGCACCTGAACACATATTCAAACCACAGACTGCCCAGGAGATCGCAAACACCAAAGTTGGCTTCTATTCACTGGCAGGCATCCCAAGTTGCATTGGGGCCTTCGACTGTACCCATGTGGAATTGGTGGTCCAACATCACAATGAAGTAGTCTACCGAAACAGGAAGCAATTCCACTCCATCAATGTCCAAATGGTATGTGACGCTAACAAGATAATCACACATTGTTGTGCCCGATTTCCCGGATCAACCCATGATTCCATGGTCCTGCGGAACTCAACCATACCACGCTACATGGAGTGACAAGCCGGACAACGTTTGTGGCTACTTGGTGAGTAGCAGGGCAAGCACATGGCAGTCTGATTGGGGGGAGAGATACATATCCCAACTGGGTGTGATTGGGGGGGAGAGATACATACTCCAACTGGGTGTGATTGGGGGGGAGAGATACATACTCCAACTGGGTGTGATTGGGGGTAGAGATACATACTCCAACTGGGTGTGATTGGTGGGGAGAGATACATACTCCAACTGGGTGTAGCCTGTCGTCCGTAGGACAAATGGGCATACAGATGTACGCCAATGTCCATCAAGGAAGGCCGCAATGTACTTGAGAAGAACCTGCATGCAATTATAAGCTACACAACATAGAGAACAATCCAGGTCTACAAATATTACACATCCATCCACATCCACATTGCACATCATGCCACACCACATAATACACAAATCAGCAACATGGCGTCAAGATGGTAATGTAGTATTAGCGCAGCACAACATCAATACAGAAAATTGCTCTTGAATGCATGCAAAGGGATCACCCCTAGCCATAGCATTGATTCACACACCTATAGCACCAGTGAAGTGATGCTACACAGCATGGCAACATCAATGTCGGAATGGTAGTACACTAGCAGTGTGGTACCAAGTATGCCTGGGCTCAGGGACACCTAAGACCTGGCCTCAGCCAAGACATGTCAATTGCTGTCGGAGACATGAATCGGGCATGTCCACTTGCAGGGTCAAGCACATCTTTGCACATTGCAGTCACACAGATTGTATGCATGAATGCTGGTAGTCGTGGATCTCAATCAGAATGCAAAGTTGATTTGTGTGACATGTACATGCCGCTCCAGAGGTGAACAGTAACAGGTGCCCATTCTTCCCCTCATACAGGCGATGCCGGCTATCCCCTGAAGAGGTGGCTCCTTACCCCTGTACGGAACCCACAGAACCGGCACGAAGAGGACTACAATCATGCACATACTCGTACCCGTGTCTCAATTGAGCCGACATTTGTCCTTTTGAAGACACGGTTTAGGTGCATAAGCAGGTCGGGTGGCGCTCTCCTGTACGGCCATGAGAAGGTGGCCAAGATCACCATGGCATGTGTCATGCTGCACAATATGTGTATCAGATGGAATGTGCCACTGTCCCCTGACGTTCATTTGTGATGTCATCTTTGATGTCCTGGGTGTTAGGCTTAGCAGTGCACAGTGGTGGCGCGAGTTATGGTTGCTTAGCTTACCATAACTGGTGAATTCCAAGGGTTTTTCGGTTTTACTTGGAACGTCCCTTTAACAAAGTTTTTTCACTGAATTTCATTGGTTTTTAGCAGCGCAACTTAACCATAACGTCCCTTTAACAAAGTTTTTTCACCGAATTTCATAGGTTTTTAGCAGTGCAACTTAACCATAACGTCCCTTTAACAACATTTTTCCACTGAATTTCTTAGGATTTTAGTAGTGCAACTTAAACATAACATCCATTTAACAAAGTTTTTTCACTGAATTTCATAGGTTTTTTAGTAATGATTTTGACTTTATATACATGTCATATGGAACTGACTGAATCTCTTCTACTGTACTTGATGTCCGCAAACTCATTTAATGTTCGCGGACATGTTCAAAGAACAGTAGCACTACCTAAAAACTCTGGCGGGGTATGTTTGATTGTCATATCATAACATAGGAACACTTAACAAATTCAAAAAGGAGCACACAAACACATTATATGTACTAATACATAAGAAATGTAGCCCATATATACAACACACTAACCATTCTTTTAAATGCTTTATGTTCTAAAATGGAATATACCACAAGAAGATAAATTGGCTTCCAACATAATTACCTCACAAATACGACAGAACTGAGAACAAGAGCAGAGCCATTGAGTACATAGGACATATCTTACCTGAAATAGTAAGTGTACTTAATTTTATTCATATATGTACAAACTTTCTGTATTAGATAAAAACATATATTATCTTTTTTTTATCTCACAGAAATGTCTAGTACTCTGGAATGGCTAGAGGAGCATTTCCCACATTAAGAAATGTCACAAGATAGTGAAACTAATGGTAAACACTTTATAATATAAACCATTTAATTATTATTATTTTGTATACATTTAACATATATATATATATATTTTGTTCAGAGCATACCAAAATAGAAAATACTTCAGAAAAACCTGTTATGGATAACACTTTTCACAGTATAGAAGAAAAAATGGATTTATTGTTGACTAATTTTAATAATTTGAAAACTTTTGTGGAAGATCATTTTAAACCAAAAACCTCATACCATTGCCCCACATGTACTTGTCCCTCCTCACCATATTCCAGTCAATTATCCCCAAACCCTCTACATAAACGAAAATGTTTTGATGAGACGTCCATCCCTTCTTCACCTAATAACAATGATGTTGAAACCCCTAATTCTCCTGTTTTTGTTTCTGTTTCTGCCTCACCTTCTCTGTCATAAATTATTAATATATGTTAAATAAAGTTTAATTTTTATATTGTGTTGTAAATAGTTTCTTTTCTTTTTTTGTAAACAATGTAGGTGTCCGCGGACAGTGCAGGTGTTCTGAAATGTTCGTAAATAAACGAAAATGGAGGTGTCCTGAAGGATACTATACCCATTCGTACTGTTCGCTAGCAAGTTGAAACTGTTCTATGAACACACGTGGTGTCCTGAAATGTTCGTAAAAAAAAAAAAAATTAAAGTGTCCTAAAGAACACTATATCTGTCCGTAGAGTTCGCTATCAAGTTTAAACTGTTCTAAGAACACAATTGCTGTCCTGAAATGTTTGTGCGTAAACGACAATGGAGGTGTCCTGAAGAACACTATACCTGTTCGTAGTGTTCGCTAGCAAGTTCAAACTGTTCTAAGAACACACGCGGTGTCCTGAATTGTTCTTAATTAAACGAAAACGGAGGTGTCTTAAAGAACACTATACCTGTCCGTACTGTTCGCTGGCAAGTTGAAACTGTTCTAAGAACACAATTGGTGTCCTGAAATGTTTGTACATAAACACAATTGGACGTGTCCTGAAGAACACTATATCTGTCCTTACTGTTCCCTAGCATGTTTAAACTGTTCTAAGAACACACGCAGTGTCCTGAAATGTTTGTTTCACATGTGACGCATTTTTAATTACTTCAGGACCCAAACAGTGTCCATAGAACATCAACCCGCATGTGCTAACCAATCTCTGTGCATTTAGTGTCCTGCGGACATGCGCTTCCTTCGCGGACTTGTTCGCGAACGGATCATATGACCGCGCCCATGCTGATCGCGTGTTCTGAATGCAGACACTGTTCGTGTCCCCGAACAATTTAAAAGTATATTTTCAATTAATCCATAATATTTTTCAATAAAATCTCTTCATGGCACAAGTCCCACATAGTAATTCTGAGTTTCTAGATACCTTTTGAAACTTTTTCAAACTTTTTTTTGTGTTCGATATGTCCGCGGACAGCGCGCATGTCCGTGGACCGCGCACAAGCACCCCTATAAAAGACCACGCCCTAGAGCTTATTCTCATTGTGTTTCTGGCTATTCTTCAGAACACAGCGACTTTTGCTGCCGCCTGCAGATTACACCATGATCGAGATGGCATCCCTGGCTGTTGAACTGCCACCGGGTGCTGCACCTGCTTCAGCACCACCCCCACCCCCTCCACCACCACCACCTCCCCAAGGGCCTGAAGAGGGGAACAGGAGTGAGGATGCAGAGGAGGAAGAAGAGGATGATGAGAATGAGGTAGAGAAAATCCCTACTACCCGCACTAGGCGTGAGTCTTGGGTATGGCGGTTATTTACCATTCCTGGGAATGGTTCTAAGGCTCGTGCGAACCGTGTTACCTGCAATGAGTGCAAAATGATAGTCAGTCGCAGGAAGCACGGTAAGTACAGCTTTGGGACCACTACTATGAAGCGACACCTGAGGTCATTTCACTCTGGGGCTATTCGCAGGGTTGTACCTTGCGAAGAACGTAGCAGGTTGATTTCCTCTACTTCATCCTCTGTTTCTGATCCTGTCACCACAAGGACCACCTCTGTGGGGCAGTGTCTTCCTCAAGCTGCCTCACAGGCCATACAGAATGCTGATGACCCTTACCTTTTGAGGGTCACAGTTGTATGTATGTACTGTGCCACAGTACTCTGCAGGGGGGAGCGACTTCGTAGTGCTTTTGAGACTATCGTCTCAGAGCACGAGAAGATATTCTCACTACCCAAATAAAACCCACTCTACATTTTCCTCTCTCAGCTTGCCCTTTCTTATCCCTGTGGTTGGTTTCCCCCCCTGTACCTTCCTTTCCCCTCCTCTCCTAGTGTGTCGTGTATAAAAAAACAGAAAAAATACAAAATATCAAAAATCAAAAAACAAAATAAGTCTCTTTTCAGAGCCGCCTTTCACAGTTAAAAAATAGAAGTGAAAATAAATGAAGCAGGGTCCTTTGTAGCTTTTAGAAGTACGCGGACAGTTCGCGAACATTTAACAAATTGGGTTGCTACCCTATCACAAACATTGCAATTTTCTCTGGGAGGAAGTGGTGGCTATGAAAGGGCCTTTGGGAGGTGTTTTTAAGTCAAAATGGATGTTGTAATTCCAAAAAAGGTTGCAGTGTATTTTGTACATTTCTCAGAAAAATCTGATTGCCACCAAAAGTAAGATGGACTCCATCTCTGCGAAAAATGTTTGTACTACGAAACAGAATGTTTTCATTGTGAAAAGAAGACATGCCAAAATCTATTAGAAAGGCACAAACAGCTTTATTAACATTGCGCCTTGCTTTTTCCATTTGTGGATCAAATGAAGAAGAACAAAGCCACATTTGTCTCTGCGCAATCCGTGAAAATATCACTTGAGAATTAGGAAACATGTCCATAACCTTCCCAAGTCCTTCTTTCATAGCAAATTGCAAAACAATTCCAGTCACATGTCCTAAACTGTTCCCTTCACAATGAATTGCAATTATGTCTGGATGTTGCTCTGTCTCCAAAGTAGCACAGAGAGGTAGCAAGTCCAACTACTTCATTCCACGTACTCCATGCCAGTGTACTTCCACATGTGGGAATCCAAGATCTACAGCTATTCCACAGCTTTCTGCATGCACCTTCAACTAATATATCCATGAACCTCCCATAATCCATACAATCTTTTTCCTAAAACACACAGACATAGCTATCTGTTGTTCTCTCAGCAAAAACAGTATCTGAGAAACTCTCTTCTGGCACAACACACCCACTAAAGTTTCGTGACCTATCCCTTTCAGTACTCATTCTCATTTGCATGACTTCTGAACCCAAAAATCCCCGGATGTAACTCCTGATGTCCGCGAACTACCACCATGTCCGCGGACATATCATATCATAACATGAACAGCCCTTCTACCATTTCTACTTCACTCTCTCTGCCATTCCCTCATTTGATGTAGCTAAGAAATCACATGACCATGCACCAATCACATTCAAGACCTCTACATCTAACTGCATCATCATAGATCAGCACTGCAAATGTACTGTGAATCTCTCTGAGTACAAGGGTCATATCATTGGCAAGAACCATCTACCAGAAATACTGTACAGGTCTCCAAGATTTCGACTTGCAGCTCCATGCATATCCATATGCATGAACACAAACTTCAGGTATGCATATTTTCTGTACAGTAGATGAACACATTTTCAAACAGACTTTTAGCTTGTGTAATCTGTAAAAAGAATTTACTGTATATTTTTCAATTTCCTAAAATCAACTATCACTTAAAAACCTTTATATTATTTACTTTCTTAATACACACACACTCAAATCATGTTAAACTAACATTTTTAAATGAAATATATAGACTACATATATTCAAACAAAATTGCATGCAAGCACAATCTATGTTTAAATCTTTAAAAAAATACTTATACAATTTCATATTTTTTTGTTTTTATTTATTTATTTACCTAATAACTTTAATTTAGACATGACAGTAAGGCGCTATTACCTAGAACACCTTAGTTACAGAAATAGTGTTATTCACTGGTATATTATAAATTTCACAAGACATAGTAAAGATATTTCTTTGCTACAGTTAGTCATTCAATACAATTTGTTCATTAAGAACATATCATATGTACTGAACTGATGCAATGTATCTTATGTAAATAAATTAGTTTAAAGGTTTTAAAGAAGGCGCTGAGGATTTCAATTAAAAAAATCAATATCTAAATTGAAAACAGCGCTATATACAAACAAAGTTACTAATTTGAAGCTTTTACAATTGCAGTGAAGACCAGTCTCCTGAAAAGAAGCAGCCAAATTCAAAGAACAAAGAAGAACTAAGAAGTTACCTGTTAATTTAAGAAAAAAAGTAAGTAGAATATCACCATAATATTTGTATTATTACTCAAACATACTGTAAAGTTAATACAAGCTATATCTGTGCCTAAAAATAGAGATTATGTGCCATTTTGTCCAAAAATCTCCATCTCTTAAACAGCGATTTACAGCCAGAATGGCCCACAAATTCCTATTTTTGGACACACAAATTACCCAACTGAAACGCTACAATTTTCATATTATAGAACAAACAACTGTTTTAATTGTATACATTAGATTTACAATATGTACTTTTCCACACAACTAGCTTACTTTTATTTTGTCATCTGAACCCCAGTTTAGTAACACATGAATTCAAGAATACCTATCCCTACTATTTGTAGTTCCCAATGCACAATCACACACCATTACATACATCTTTACCATCTTACTCAAACACTCATGCACACAGCACACATACATTGCAGAACACCCCAACCCATACCTTATTTATTTTTTTCAACAGACCCTTAAGAATGCCTACCAAAAGTCAAGTCCATAGAAAGCAACGCAAAAGTAAGCAAATGAAAATAAAAGTGTCCAACATAAGCATCCATCTCTAGCAGAATTTGTAAAAAAAAGTTGAAACAAAACAGATAATACAGTCATTTAGTGAAACACAAGAAGTTTTAAGTACAAAAACTTTGCCTCCTCTATCAAAAAGTAAAACAAACCAAAAACAATTAACAGAAAATCAGCTATCACTACTGATTAATCTACTTCTTTAAATTTTAATATAGTGCAAAGTAAGCATACCAAGAAAAGTATTTTAGCCAAAATGTACCCTCACAAAGTCCTTCAAAATCTTATAAAAACAGGAGAGAAATCAGGTTCAATGCTTAAAACCTATCGTAGGAAATTAATCTTAGAAGCGTTGATGGACAGTGCAATTCTTCTCAAAAGAAAGTTATTTATTTTACTGTTAAACAAAATGAAACCACTAACAAAACTGATAACCAAATTACAAAAAAGACTTCTCAATAAGCGAAATGTCAACAGAAAGAACTTCTTAAGTATCTGTGGAGGTGAATGGAATCACACTACGAGCACAGAACCATATTTTAATGAAGAAGCGTACAAACAAAAGCAAACACATACAATTGCCATACATAGCAGTGATCGAGGTTATGAAAAAGTGAATAATACCATAATGAAACAAGAAGAACTCCTTACAAAAATATTCCCTGAAAACTTAGAATTACCCCTCCATTCAACTGAATCAGAACGTCTAGTGTACAAATGCCCATGCACGTCAATGTGTAACATTCCCAAACAATGTTTCAAATCTTTGCGCCAATTCCTCAATAAATATGTAAAAAGCAAAGACAAAATCAAAATTAAATTACTGCAAAATATGGATACCTTTCCAGTGCGCAAGTACACAGGACTACAAGGACATTCATTGGCCTGCATTACAGGACCTACTTGTAAAACCACTTTCCATGATATCAAAAGGATATCAACACATCATTCAACTATAAGAAATCTAGTCTATAAACTGTACTATGCTAAAAGTCCTGCTTTAGCACTAGCAAATTTAAATAACATCCTTCTACATGGTACAGCAAAAGACCTACTTGAAGAAATTGACAATATCCAGAAAAATATTTTGGAAGTGAAAGCCATTTACAAAATGAAATAGCTTTAAACCAATTAAGCAACAATTCTACACATGGCAACCTTTTGTTAAACACATACAAAAAAGAAATACCCACATTTAAAAGTACATCAGCTGAAGTACAAAACCATGGATGTCTATGTTGCGTAGAACTTTTTATAAAAGTAACACACAAACTGTAGACCTATCATACAAAATAGAAGACAATGAAGATTCTAAATGGTTTGAATTAGCTCTCTACCTTGTAGCAGAAAACAAATACGAAATAACTGACCCCTTAATACTTTGCAGTTACTGCACTACAAAACTTGACAACAACCAAACTCCTTCACATGCTATCACAAATAATTTGGAATTATACCCAGTACCAAAACCCCTACAACAACTTAATTTATATGAGAGCATCATAATTCAAACCTTACACCCATTTCAAGCAATAATACGCCTTCAACCAAAAACAGCAAAATTACCTCGCTCTGAATTGGTAAAAGGCATTCGTGGAAAAGTAGTTTATTTACCATTAGATCTAAAAGAAAATGTGCATACTCTAGGAGTGCAACGTCCAATGCAGCAATCTTTAATTATCTTAGTAAATGGAGTACCTACAAAAGACAAAATAATATGGCAACAACTGGTAGATTTACATAAAGTTAGACAAGCCTTGCAATATCTTAAAGAGAATAATGAATATTATAAAGAAATTAATATTGAAGAAAACTTGAAAGATACAACTGAAATAATTCAAGAAACACAAGAAGCATGTCAAATTGAGCTACTAGATCCTGCTACAATATCAAATACTTTAGAACATTATACAATTCATCCTTTGCACTCTAATGACACCATAGAAGATGTACTGGAAACGTACCAAATGCGTCAAACAAAAGGATCGCCAATCAGCATATGGGAAAAAAGTATAGAAGCACATGCTTTTCCTCTACTCTTTCCTACTGGCAAAGGAGGAAGGTATGATGAAAGACCTATTCAAATATCAGCTTCAGAATACCGCTCATTACGGATGTATTCTGAAGATCCCAGATTTAGACAAAATGTGGAATACATATTCCACCTACTCTTTGAAAGTGAACTAGGAACTTTATGTTACGGAGTTGCACACATATTAAAATCAGGATCACACTTTCAAAATATGACAGCTACACAATTATTAGAAAAAGCCAGAGGAGCACCACATATCCACATGCTTTTATGGATTAAAGATGCTCCTAAATTTGGTCAAGACAGTGATGCCACTGTTTTACAGTTTATTGAAAAATATGTCACTTGTGAAATTCCATCAGAAGCCACAAATAGTGATCTTCATGCTCAAATTTTACAATTGTAAAGACACAACTGTGGAAAATATTGTTATTGCAAATACAAAAACAAAGGGAAATACTACACCAAATGCCGATTTGGTTTCCCTAGTCCAGTTACAAATACAGGTCAAGTGAACATCCTCATGTCTTCAGTTAGACATAGTGTTAAAGGTAAGTCACCTAAAAATACATATTACATAAAAAGAAAAGAAGAAGAAAAATATATCAATGATTATAATGCAATCATTGCCCACTTATGGAATGCAAACATAGATGTGCAGTACATTGCAGACAATTCTACTGCAGTTGCATGATATGTCACAGCATAGCATACTTAACTAAAGCAGAAAAGACAGAGCTCCAAGACTTCTGGAATGACCTGTCATCAGATAAAACAGTGTCTCAGAAATTATACAGCTTGGGCATAAAAATGCTCTCCCATAGAGAATGTGGATCATATGAAGCAACTGATCGTTTAACTGGTACAGCATTGTATGGTAAATCTGAAAATATAGTATGGCTAAGTCTTGGTCCAGCTAAATCTAGAAAAAGAGTTCTAAAATCATACGAGATCCCAACAGCCAAGACATTTTAAAAAAACAATTTATTGGACAAATACTACCCAAACAGAAGTAATACTTTGGAAAACATGTGTCTATACCACATAGTCCAAAACTAGTTCTAAGAACACCCGTGGTGTCCTGAAATGTTCGCAGATAAACAAAATGGGGGTGTTCTGAATACGTTTTTGAGAACACTCCCGGTGTCCTGGAATGTTCGTAGGGGGTGTCATTAGGACGCTGTCCGTATTGTTCGTTGTTAAGTTGAAAGTGTTCTAAGAACTATCGCGTTGTTCTGAAATGTTCGTATGGGGTGTCCTGAAAACGGTGTCTGTATTGTTCGCTGGCAAGTTCAAAGTGTTCTAAGAACACTCACATTGTTCGCGGACATTAAAAGTTTCCCATAGATCATAGTTGAAATGTTTGACTCTATGGATGTGATATGCTGCGGTGCTTGTTGCCAAGGCATAAAGTCTTGGGTGGATGGCCATTTGGCCATGCACCCAAGACTGTATGCCCTGGCAACAACCACCACAGCATATCACATTCATATTTGCTTATAACTTTGGGTGAAAAACAAATGTATGGTTCTCTGTCAAGTTGAATGTGTCCTAAGAAGACTCACAGTGTCCTGAAATGTTCGCAAATAAACAAGATGGTGGTGTTCCGAAGACGCTTCTAAGAACACTCGCGGTGTCCGGGGAGTGTTCGTAGGGGGTGTCCTGAGGACGCTGTCCGTATTGTTCTCTGTCAAGTTGAATGTGTCCTAAGAACACTCACGGTGTCCTGAAATGTTCGCAAATAAACAAAATGGTGGTGTTCTGAAGACGCTTCTAAGAACACTCGCGGTGTCCGGGGAGTGTTCGTAGGCGGTGTCCTGAGGACGCTGTCCGTATTGTTCTCTGTCAAGTTGAATGTGTTCTAAGAACACCCGCGGTGTCCTGAAATGTTCGCAAATAAACAAAATGGGGGTGTTCTGAAGACGTTTTTGAGAACACTCCCTGTGTCCTGGAATGTTTGTAGGGGGTGTCCTTAGGACGCTGTCCGTATTGTTCGTTGTTAAGTTGAAAGTGTTCTAAGAACTATCACGTTGTTCTGAAATGTTCGTAGGGGGTGTCCTGAAAACGTTTGTTTGCGGACATTTAAAGTTTCCCATAGATCATAGTTGAAATGTTTGACTCTATGGATTTGATATGCTGCGGCCATTTGGCCATGCACCCAAGACTGTTTGCCCTGGCAAGAACCACCGCAGCATATCACATTCATATTTGCTTATAACTTTGGGTGAAAAACAAATGTATAAGGAACAAAGGTATTAGATACTATGGATGTGATATGGTGCTATGGTTGTCCTTATTATTGTATACTTACTGTTTGGTCTAGTAATGGGAGTCCATGTGTTTCTTCTTTATTTCTGTGATAAAAGAAAATAGCATGTTAGTATTAGTATTTTGTAATGACTTATTACATTGTATAAGCAATATACTTTTTTTTTTTGGACCCTCATATTTAGTAGAGTACAAATCAGAGTACTGTGCAATTTGCTCAGTTTCTGTATTTGTTGCTAAAATCATTGGGTCTGTGGGAGAAAAAAAATCCATGTTGGATTAAAAAAAAAACCTTTTTCTGTTATGCTACAGTTTATTTGTTTGTTTGTTTTCAGTGTTCACTTGTTGTTTCTGGCTAATGCTTTATACTTTGCTTTGTTATATTTTTTTGGAGCAGTTACAGATTCTTCATTTGTTTTGATATTATAAAATTTTGGAGCATTTAGATAACAATTGGCGTATTCTAACTGTCTATTTTTTTAATATATTTTAGTGGTTTTGATTTATCTGTTTGGATATTGCTAAATTTTGGGACAGTTAGATACCAATTGGCGTATTCTAACTGTATTTTTTGGCCTAATTTAGTGGTATTCATTTATCTGATTAGTTGTTGTAGAATCTTTGAGCTGTTACATAGCTTTTGGAGTATTCTAACAGTTTATATTATTTTAACACAAATTTATAATTTTGGGACAGTTAGATACCAATTGGCGTATTCTAACTGTGTATTTTTTGGTCTAATTTAGTGGTATTCATTTATCTGATTAGTTTTTGTAGAATCTTTGAGCAGTTACATAGCTTTTGGAGTATTCTAACAGTTTATATTTTTTTAACACAAATTTACTTAAAGGCTTAAATACAGTTTATTTATCAAATTTTGGTTTTAAGAACATCAAATAAGCGTTTGTAAGATTTGCTGGTAATCTCTGCTTTAGAGTAATGGTACTATCATTACATTCAAACCATCCACATTTCTTTTTTATGTATGCCGTGTAGTGCCCTGAATTGGTTGTGGCTCCTGCGTGGTAGATTATACCTATTGTTGTGAAGGTTTTCTTACCAAGTGATATTTGACTATGTGTGAATCCAGTCAGCTTGCAGTTGTTTTTGGTACCATCTGCATTGTAACGTAGAAGCATTAGTATTACGTATTTACTATGTGTTTGTATTACTAACGTGGAACGATTATCTGAATTGCAGGTAGAGCATAATCTACCATGGTTTGCATTTTGTACAAGTTGCTGAAATGGAATGGATTCACAATTTGGTACTGATATATATATGAAGCGTTCATTGGGAATTTCTTCTTGTGTCACATTCTTGCACAGAGTGCATGTATGTTTCCAAATGTATGAAATCTGGAAGATTTCCTTTATAGGTATGTTTTTGTTTTCCAGTACTTGTAGTAAGTACATCAAAAATTCTTGTGGATCTTCCTGTGAGTTTATAGTGAATTTCACCATTCCAGCACAGTAGTCCAATTCTTGTCTTATTCCATAAACACTATCAGGGTAATTCATATAATTTCGCAGAAAAGTGTCGCAAGCGGCTGGCGCAGAGTGTCCGCGTGCGATTGTGTGCGCCAGGCACGTGTGCTAAAACCGATTTCCGCGCACAGTGTATTCATGGATTTCATGCTCCCAAACCAGCCGTGGCACAGAGTATCGCAGCGAGCCTGCAGCAGCGCCAGTAACACCCCCAAGAACGCCCTCGCGCAAGGAAAAGCCATCAACATCGCTAAATCATCCCAAAGGGCTGCGCTAACCCTGGACCAGTTTACAGGGCTGCCAAACAAGGAACGCAAAGCGGGCAACCTTCATATCAGGAGTATGCAGGAAGTTTTACACGCGATTAGCCAGGGTACGTGTATTACAGGGGTACGCGGGAAGTTCAACACGCGATTGTCCAGGGAACGTGTATTACAGGGGTACGCGTGAAGTCTTACATGCGATTAGCCAGGGCACGTGTAATACAGGGGTACGAGGGAATTATCACACGCGATTTGGCAGGGTACGTGAATTACAGGGGTGCGTGGGAATTATCACACACCATTTTGCTGGGTACGTGTATTACAGGGGTGCGTGGGAATTATCACACGCGATTAGGCTGGGTGGGTCCTCACAGGTGTTCCCTGTACACCCTCCACGGCCCCTGCAGGCAGCCCACAAAACAGGGGACTACCCTGCACACCTGCTCATGTCCCCCTGCACTCCCACCCCCCAGCCACCAGGGGCACCCACCACCAGGCCCCCACCCATGTCTCCTACCACCCCCACCCCCCAGCAGTGCAGGGGCAGCCTCCACCAGGCCCCCACCCATGTCTCTCACCACCCCCACCCTCAGCCACCAGGGGCAGCCTCCACCAGGCCCCTACTCATGCCCAACTCATGTCTCCCACCACCCCCACCCCCCAGCCACCAGGGGCACCCTCCACCAGGCCCCCACTCATGCCCAACTCATGTCTCCCACCACCCCCACCCACCAGCCACCAGGGGCACCCACCACCAGGCCCCCACCCATGTCTCCTACCACCCCCACCCCCCAGCGCTGTGGGGCACCTGCCAGCAGGCCCCCACTCATGTCCAACCCATGTCTCCCACCACCCCCACCCCCCAGCCACCAGGGGCACCCTCCACCAGGCCCCCACTCATGCCCAACTCATGTTTCCCACCACCCCCACCCCCCAGCCACCAGGGGCACCCTCCACCAGGCCCCCACCCATGTCTCCCACCACCCCCACCCCCCAGCCACCAGGGGCAGCCTCCACCAGGCCCCCACTCATGCCCAACTCATGTCTCCCACCACCCCCACCCCCAGCAGTGCAGGGGCAGCCTCCACCAGGCTCCCACTCATGTCTCCCACCACCCCCACCCCCAGCCACCAGGGGCACCCTCCACCAGGCCCCCACTCATGCCCGACTCATGTCTCCCACCACCCCCACCCCCCAGCCACCAGGGGCATCCTCCACCAGGCCCCCACCCATGTCTCCTACCACCCCCACCCCCCCAGCACTGTGGGGCACCTGCCAGCAGGCCCCCACCCATGTCCAACCCATGTCTCCCACCACCCCCACCCCCCAGCAGTGCAGGGGCATCCTCCACCAGGCCCCCACCCATGTCTTCCACCACCCCCACCCCCCAGCCACCAGGGGCACCCTCCACCAAGCCCCCACCCATGTCACCCACCACCCCCACCCCCAGCCACCAGGGGCACCCACCACCAGGCCCCCACCCATGTCTCCTACCACCCCCACCCCCCAGCGCTGTGGGGCACCTGCTAGCAGGCCCCCACCCATGTCCAACCCATGTCTCCCACCACCCCCACCCACCAGCCACCAGGGGCACCCACCACCAGGCCCCCACCCATGTCTCCCACCACCCCCACCCCCCAGCCACCAGGGGCACCCTCCACCAGGCCCCCACCCACGTCTCCTACCACCCCCACCCCCCAGCGCTGTGGGGCACCTGCCAGCAGGCCCCCACCCATGTCCAACCATGTCTCCCACCACCCCCACCCCCCAGCAGTGCAGGGGCAGCCTCCACCAGGCCCCCACCCATGTCTCCCACCACCCCCACCCCCCAGCCACCAGGGGCACCCTCCACCAGGCCCCCACCCATGTCACCCACCACCCCCACCCCCCAGCACTGTGGGGCACCTGCCAGCAGGCCCCCACCCATGTCCAACCCATGTCTCCCACCACCCCCACCCCCCAGCCACCAGGGGCACCCTCCACCAGGCCCCCACCCATGTCACCCACCACCCCCACCCCCCAGCACTGTGGGGCACCTGCCAGCAGGCCCCCACCCATGTCCAACCCATGTCTCCCACCACCCCCACCCCCCAGCCACCAGGGGCAGCCTCCACCAGGCCCCCACCCATGTCACCCACCACCCCCACCCCCCAGCACTGTGGGGCACCTGCCAGCAGGCCCCCACCCATGTCCAACCCATGTCTCCCACCACCCCCACCCCCCAGCCACCAGGGGCAGCCTCCACCAGGCCCCCACTCATGCCCAACTCATGTCTCCCACCACCCCCACCCCCCAGCAGTGCAGGGGCAGCCTCCACCAGGCCCCCACTCATGTCTCCCACCACCACCACCCCCCAGCCACCAGGGGCACCCTCCACCAGGCCCCCACTCATGCCCGACTCATGTCTCCCACCACCCCCACCCCCCAGCCACCAGGGGCATCCTCCACCAGGCCCCCACCCATGTCACCCACCACCCCCACCCCCCAGCCACCAGGGGCACCCTCCACCAGGCCCCCACCCATGTCTCCCACCACCCCCACCCCCCAGCAGTGCAGGGGCACCCTCCACCAAACACCCCACCAACCTGGATGACTCCTTGCCATCTTCCCCCGTTGGGCCCTGTGGGGTCCCAGCTGCCCCTTCTGCTGCTGAGGAGTCCAACTCCGACCTCCGCCTCTTGGACCTCCCCTCGCCAGCTGCGGCCTGGGACGCCGCACCAGACTCCTCACTCCCCGACGAGATCACAACTTGGGATGGGATCCGGGCCTTGCGTCTTCGGCTGGTGGTGCGACCCCTGCCGCTGTGCTCCACAGCACCTTCTCCGCCCTCATCAGTTGACGCTGCAGACAGGGAGAAAGAAAACACAGGCATCAGGGCACTGTAAAATGGACTCATACACACATGACAGTTATACATGAGTGGCATTGGTAAACCTCACACATGGCATCACAATCCCCAACACACATGTCATTTCAACTTGCACACATGAGCCATACCACAGCCATAATGCAACAGCCAGCACCATCCATTCACATACAACAGCATGGGCAGCCAAAGGTCATCCACACATCACATGCAACATACGGAGTACACTACACATGCACACACAACACCAAACCTGCATGCATGTGTACACCTCCGCCAACTTTCGCAGTGTCTCGATCGACATCCATGTCACACCTGACAATCATTCCTCCACATCCTGTGCCATGCAAGCCCACACACACAAGCACCATCCATGTGTCACACGTGAGACCCCTCGCATGTGTCACCCTCACAGCCCTGTACAACCCCCCTACTTGGCCACATAAAAATACATGTTCAACCTGCACACTCCTGGCACACCACCACACGCACAGCTTACAATCAGTATGCATGTACACTTACCGCTCGACTCCAGACGAGTCTGCTTCTCAAGGACCTGGATGTGGAGCGCTGGGGATATGCGTTCCAGGACACTCATCTGATCTTCCGACAAGTGGCCCCGCCCGCCCCTTAGCATCTGCTGCCATCATGAGGTGCCGGGCCTTGTTGAGGGTCCTGGACCTGAAGTCCTCCCAGCGCTTCCTGACACGTTCGTAGTCGCGGACTGCCACCTCCTCCGCTTTGATGGCAGTCACGATGTCCATCCAGATCCGAGTCCGTCCTTCCTTGTCGGCGCGCAACCTTCCGAAGAGGGCATCATTCTGCCCCAGGACATGCTCCACCAGGACACCAACTTCCCTGGCACTGAAGCTGGTGCCCCTCTGCCTCCTTGGCCGGGGGTTGCCACTGGTGCCAGATGTTGTAGTGCCCGACATGGCAACCCCAGAGGCAGGAGTGGGTGGGCAACTGGGTCCTGGGGCTGGGCTGTGGGGCGACGGAAAAGCAGTCGGGAGCCTTTGGTTCCAGCAGGGGTGGTCACAGCAACAGCACCCCTGGCTGATGTGCAGGCAGCAAATGGCAGGGCACGTGGGCAGCAGGCAGTCAGGCAGCAGCAGATGGCAGGTGGGAGCGTGCTCAGGGCTCTGGGGGGCAGTAATTTGGCCTCCTGGGCAGGAGCGTGGTCTTTCGTGTGTGAACGCGTGGACAGCTTGATACGGAGTGATTTTGCACGTGAAAATCCCACACGTCTGCGTGTAAATCGATGAAAGGCCCTTAGCGCGTAAACGCGTCACTAGCGTATGCGCGTCTATGAAGTCACGTGCACGCGTAGGAAAAAGTTGCGTGACACGTCCGAGTGTCAAAGCGTGTTATTGGTGGAAATAGCCGTACACGCAGAAGTTACAAAGCGTGTAATTGGTGAAAATGGACCTACACGCAGAAGTGTCAAAGCGTGTAATTGGTGCTAATGGACCTACACGCAGAAGTGTCAAAGCGTGTAATTGGTGCAAATGGACCTACATGCAGAAGTGTCAAAGCGTGTAATTGGTGCAAATGGACCTACACGCAGAAGTGACAAAGCGTGTAATTGGTGCAAATGGACCTACACGCAGAAGTGACAAAGCGTGTAATTGGTGGGAATGGGCCTAGCACGTACACGCCGCGTAAGTGACGCTGTACGTGTGGGCCTGCATATAAGGTACGTGTAGAACACCAATTCCTTGTACGTGCTTTTCGTGGAGAGCGAGTGGGTGAATTCTGTACTTCTTGTCGTTTCACACGCGATTTACTTCACAGCGTTTCAAGTTCGTACTCCCTGTTACCTCTGACAGCTTTTTCTATTTTTTCTCTTCTACTGGTTTACCTGGGCCTGTTCCCTCAAACAGTGTTCCCTTCTACTGTTGTCCTGTCTCCTCAGACAGCGTACATATCTTGTTTTGGCGGGGGTGTTGCCAACCAAACGCGCTCATTTTTCACGCTCTTTTACCTGGCAGACGGTGAGTCACGCACGTATCTAACATCTGTGCTTGCCCCGTGTGTAGCCTACCCCTTCAGAGGTCATTCTAGGCTACGTGTGACACGCATACGTTCATTCTTGTGTTTCTGGGTGCCACAGTGTAGTGCAGGTTTTTCTTTCTGCACACGTGGTCTAGAAGGGGTTGCGTGCACGTCATCTCCCTTTTTTGGGCCTCCTGTGCGTTGCGTGACCCGTCATCTTTCCCCAGGGGTTACATTCAGCCTTGCTAGAGCACTAGGGTACAATTACCATCTGGTACCCAACCCCTTTGACCCCCAATTGCCCAGGACAATAGTCTACAGCCACTCCCATACGCACATTAACATCAGTGCCATGGCTGGGAGGCGAGGATTCCGTAAGGGTGGCAAAGGTGGAAGAGCCACAAGTGGTGGCCATGGTGGATCCGGTAGGGGACGTGGTCGTAACTTGCAGGGTGAGCCTGTCCCCCCATGTGTGGAGGACCAGTCAAGGGCACCCATAATCCCCCCCCCTACCCCCATCCCGTTGAGGCTGATGTGGCTGACACCATCCATGCTCAGCCCTTGTTGGACCAGCCCATTGTGGCACCAGACCTGGTTGACTCCATGGCTGACTTCCAGGTCAGCAGGGCTACGACACGTGCGCTGGTGCACATTGATGCCATCATGCCACGTGGATCTGGGCGAGGAAGCCCAGCTTCACGGATGACGAACTGAATGCACTTGTCGAGTATGTGTCCGTACATGATAACGAGATGGTCATTGTTGCAGGATCCAAGACCACAACTGCACAACGCCAGGCACACTGGCAGACCGTTGCGGACATCGTAAGTGCCCTTGGAATCGTGAGGCGCACAGCCAATGATTGCTATAAGCGCTGGAATGACCTAATGCGCAGGGCAAAGAAGAAGCTGGCCTCAAGTCATGCCGCAACTCTAGTGACTGGAGGTGGGTCTCCAGTAGTAGACATGGAACTCACTCCACATGAGTCAGTCGCTGGGACCTACGTCACGGAGGAACAGATCCAAGGCGTGGGAGATCTGCCTGATTACGAGGCATTGTCCGGTGAGTGCACATGCATGTGTGTGTCATCCATGTGCATGGTGTGTGTGTGAGGGCGTCTTCTTTGTGTGCCAGGTGAGAGTGTGTGCGCCTGAGTCGTATGGGTCAGCCATGTGCTTCATGCAATACATCCTGCGCAGCTGCATTTGGCCATTGCAGTATCCCTTCTGCCAACAGTAGACATCTAGCCCAACAGCACGCCAGTTGCCCTTGAAGTGTCACCTTGCCACAACATTGTTGCTTATTTTTCTCTGTTCATTCAGACAGATTGTTTGCATTCCACCACTTATACTAGGCATTATTTCTCAGTCCTCTAGTCACATGTCTGGCATGGCTATGGTAAAGTGGAGTGACTTTGTTACCTGGATATCATATGTTCACACATGTCCCTGTGCAATTGGACCATTTGGGACTGCCAGCTCCAGGTGAAAATCAGACCTGTTTGATTTAGAAAAGCTATTACATGCGGGAACTGGACTGAATGAATAAGTGCTGCCCTCCTCTCCATCCTGCCTCAATAGCAATGGTACATGCCATCTGTGTGATGGCATGTGTGTGTCACCTGGCAATCACAGGCCAATGTGTGATGCCACTGCCAGGCAGCATGCAGGAAATGTGTTCATCTTCCATCTTTGTGTCATCAGTGTGTGCCATTTGCCTGCCCTTCATACGTAGTGAGGGTGCATGCATGGGAGGGTCTTAGTCATGTGGGACATGTGTCAATCAAGTACTGGTTCTCTTGCTTCTCAGCCCTCATTGTGTGCCATGGTGCTAATGCCTGTTTCCATTTCTTTGTTATTATGTCTTTGCAGGGGAAGACGCACCTGATACTGCTGGGGTTGTGGAGATGGTGCAGAGCCAGGAGGGGTCCGAGGGCCGACCAACCACCAGTGAGGGACGTGGTGTGCTGGTGGGTGAGAACCCACAAGTGCTGCAGGTCGTGCTCTCAAGGGGTGTCTCTGGCTGCACCTCCCCCGAGCTGTACTCAGCTGTTGATTCGGATGATGAGACCTACGTGCCGTCGCAGGTGAGTGTACCAGGGAGGGATCCTGATCTGTCCCACCCACCTGCACCAGGGTCAGAACCCTCAATGGGGATGTCAGTGTTGGCAGCTAGGCCTTTGGTGGTTACGGATGCAGGGTCACACTCCGCGACATCTGATCCTGTTCCTGGGCCAGCAGATCAGAGGGGGAATGCAGTACTGCAGCCTCAGGCAGTGCCGGCACAGCAAGGCGCAGTCCGCCTTGCCCCAGACAGGTGTGGTGCCCGCCGACGTGGTGGCCGTACGCCACCTGGCAATACCGCATGGGAGCAATCCATTTACGGTATGGCTACCCAACAGGCAGCATCATCCGAGATGATGGCTCAGGCCATGGATAGGGTGGCCACTTCCATTGTCCCCCCTGAAAGGCTGATGGAGCGACTAGAGCAGGCAACCGACTCCATCTGCCAGTCACACAGGGAGGACATGTTGGCGTCCAACAGGGACAGGCGGGCGGCACTGGCGACTCTGCAGGAGGACATCTCCATAGAGTCCCAGGGCCACAGGGAAGCCCTGAGGCAGGAGCTCCATCAACTCAGGACGACTCTTGTTGAGCTTGAGGCTTCAACACACCAAAGGACAGAACAGCAGCTGGAGCGTCTCACTCGTACGCTCTCAGCTGAGATGCAAGCAACAAGGGCGGAGGTCCGGGCATCCCGTGAGTTGTTGCATGGGGACCTCCGCACCCTCATCCTCCAGAACGAGACCTACCACACCCGCATGCTTGCAGCCATGGAGGAACAGAGTAGGGCCTTGCGTGGGCTGCCTCCCATAGTGCAAGCACCTCCGGATGCAGCTGCACAGGGTGATAATAGCGACAGCAGTGATACTCCCACAACAGGGTAGCCGTGTGGGCCATGAGCCCATGGAGGTGTTTTTTTTTTCCCAGGATCCACACAGGTGGGTTTTGGTGTGCACCCTGTCCTCGGACCTCCTGGGTGGCCTCCCCAACCCCCCCGGGCCCATTAATGGCCATTTTTGATTTTTTTTTATTTTTATTTTTATTTTTATATTTTTCCCAATTTTTTTGGGACAATTTGTTGGCTTCCGTGGTTCCTGTGGGCATACGCTGCATTGTGGCTGGGCACATGCAGGCTTGTCATGTATTTGGTTCAGATGCCTGGGTTTGAGTCACACACACCCCTCCTGCTTCCCGTTTCCATGGGCTTGCAAAGGGTGTGCCCAAGTGACATTGAAGTACATGGTGACATTGGACTCCCACTACATGTGTGGGTAGTCTAGTCAATACTGTGTATACATTCCTAGTGCATATTGCTGTTGTGTTGTACACTGCATGTTGCATTGATGTGTAACTCATCATCTGTGTCTGCCTCCCAATTTGCAGGTCCCTACCTCATGTCTACACAAGGCCCTCTAGTCTGGAGATGGGGTCCTTGTTGGCAGCAGTGCACCTACAACTCTACATGGCGCCAACACTGTTCAGTTGGAAGTGGTGGGAGTGCAGGCATTTCCAGGTGGTGAGACTACTGATTTATCACATTAGTGAAGTCATGTCAATGGTAGTACCTGCTCAAGTTTGTTGTTGGTCCTGCATTACAGTGAGTATTTCAAGTGTAGCAAGTTTCAATTGGGGACACTGTACATCGCAACACTTGTCATGTTGTGGGGATTACTTTGTTTACCTGCACATAGCATGACATGGCACGGTGTGTTGTGTGGCGGTGCTGGGGATGGGTTGGGTGACATGGCACTGTCCTCTTGTTGCATTTAGCAAGTGGGTATTCATTTTAGCTGCTTGAATGTGTTTCTTCACAAAACTGCATTGGTGGTGTGTGTGGGTAGGGATGCACACATTGTAACACTTCCAGGTGAACAATCTCAGGCTGATATGCTTTTCACGGTTGAATCTCCAGACATTCAGGATCAGTGTCAGGTTGAGTCATCATTGATTGTCAGGTGGAATGTGCCAGGCCAGTGTGCACTCCACAGGGGTGTGATCACTATGTGAAGTAATTAGCCACTAGCTGTGTACGGGCTGCCTCCCCCCGTGCCCTTTCCCCTCCCATGCGCAGCGGCTGTGCATGTGGTTGGGGATGTGGGGCCACCACCATGTCCACGGCCAGGCCCCGGCGTGTTGCAACGTTGTGCAGGACACATGCTGCCACTATGATCCTGCACACTACTGGGGGAGCGTATAACAGCTGCCCGCCAGAACCGTCAAGGGAGCGAAAGCGTGACTTTAGCACTCCGAATGTGCGCTCCACTATGCCCCGGGTCGTAATGTGGGCTGTGTTATATCTTACCTCGGGTGGCGTGGTGGGGTTCCGAATTGGCGTCATCATGTGGGGGCTGAGAGGGTAGGCACTGTCCCCTGTGGAGGTGGTGATTGGTATCATTGGTGGGGTTGTGACCTTGCTCAGTATCCAACATGCATGCATGTGCAGTGGCATACATACTCACCAAGCAGCCATGTATCTCCATGCCGCCCAGCTTCTAGGTCCCGGCTTAGGGTGGACATTCGGTAAATGAAGCTGTCGTGGGTGGACCCGGGATAGCTGGCATATACTGAGGTGATGATTCCCTTGGCATTACATGCTACCTGCACGTTGATGGAATGCCAGTGCTTGCGGTTCCTATAGATGTGCTCAGATGCCCTGGGGGGACGTAGAGCCACATGGGTGCAGTCGATGGCACCTAGCACTTTGGGGAATCGTGCCACACCGTAAAAATCCAGGGCGGCATCATGCCTTTCTGCAGGTGTTCTGGGCAGGTATATGTGCCTGCGGACTGATGGGCGTGCAGTGATGATGTTCAAGACCTGGTGTAGGCAGCGTGACTGGGTGGCCTGTGACAACCCACCCACTATGGCACTTGTCCGCTGAAATGATCCAGTGGCTAAGAAGTGCAGTACATTGAGGACCTTCTCCAGGGGGCTGAGTGCTTGGGAGCACAGGGTGGGTGATGTGAGGTCATCCTCCCACTCACTCACCAGTTCCAGTATTATGTGTGGTGGAAACCTGTACCTCCCATACACCTGGTCATCAGGCATCCCGAAAAGGCTGGTTCTGGGTGTGAATATTCTGGCCCTGACTATCCTCCTCCTCCTCCTTTGGTAGCCCACTGCCACTGCTGCTAGGAACAGTATGTTCATCCTGGCGTCTGAGCTTGTTATTGTTAAATTGCGCAAATTTATGCTTTGCGCGTGTTCTAGGCAAGCGTGTGACCCGCGCACCCCTGGAATCCAGTTCCCAGTACAATAGCGTGTGGAAATTCCCACACACCACGGGATACAGGTGCGCTGACGTACTTGCGTGTGTAAGTGCCCGCGCACCCCTGAAATACACGTACATAGGCCAATCGCGTGTACGCGCACTTTTGTCCAATTACACGCGATGACACTCTGACGTGCAGTATTTCCACGTGTGCTCCGTCATCACGTGCTGAGTGGGGAACACCCGTGCGGGTCACGTCACAGACGCGCTTACGCGCTGAGGGACTCTGGTCCAATAGAATCGCGTATGCGTGCTGACGCGCTTACGCGCTAAGGGCCTTTCCTCGGATTTCACGCTGACGTGCAGGATTTTCACGTGCCAAATCACTCCGTATCAAGCTGGCCACGCGAAAACACACAGAAGACCACGCTCCTGCCCAGAAGGCCGAGTTACTGCCCCCCAGTGCCCCGAGCAGCCTCCCACGTGCCATCTGCTGCTGCCTGCCTGCCTGCCTGCCTGCCTGCTGCCACCGTGCCCTGCCATTTGGTGCCTGCACATCAGCCATCTGCAGGGGTCCAGTTGCTGTGTCCACCCCTGCTGGAACTGAAGACTCCCGACTGGGATTACATCGCTCCACAGCCCAGCCCCAGGACCCAGTTGCCCACCCACACCTGCCTCTGGGGTTGCCATGTCGGGCACTTCCACATCTGGCACCAGTGGCAACCCCAGGCCAGAGGGGCAGAGGGGCACCAGCTTCACTGCCACCGAAGTTGGTGTCCTGGTGGAGCATGTCCTGGGGCAGTATGATGCCCTCTTTGGATCGTCCCGCGCCAGCAAGGAAGGACGGGAGAGGATCTGGGCCGACTGTGTGGTTGCCATCAACGCGGAGGGGGTGGCAACCCGCAACGTCCAGAAGATCAAGAAGCGCTGGGAGGACTTGAGGTCCAGGACCCTTGTGAAGGCCCGGCGCCTCGTGGAGGGGGGCTGGGGCCGCATGAGTTCCATCCAGATGAGGGTCCTGGAACGCGTACGCCCAGCGATCCACGCCCAGATCCTTGAGAGGGAGGCCCGTCTGGAGTTGAGCGGAAAGTGTCCAAGCATTACTGTGTGAGACAGGGCATGTTGCGGTGTACTGGTTCTATGATACTTGCCTGTATGTGTGCCATAGGCCATGAATGCATGTATGTGTGCAGGGACATCATAGTAATGCATGTGCGACCAGTGATGTGTGACCCACATGGTTGTTGCATGTGTTCAAATGCCGCATGGGGAGCCCTATGCAGATTTTGAACATGAGAGCATGCCAGTCTCTGTACCTGGACATGGGTAGGGGTGAGGGATGGGTGCTGATGCCAGGTACATATATGGTAGCCATGTCTGTGTGCCTGACCTGCGTGTCTGTGACTTGTGCATGCCATGGATGCATGACACATGTGTGTGACAATGCACAGATTCAGTGAAGCAGCCAAATTACCCTTGTATCCGCTGTGTTTGGTGTGTTTGGGGCCAGATGGATGTGACTGAGGTGAAGTGTGTGCATGTGATAGGCATGAGCCATGATGCATGTGAGTTACATATCATTGAATGTTTCAAGAGTCCATTGGACATGCATGGAAATGTCCATGGCATGCACCATGCCTGTTACTGTGTGTGTTTTGCCTGGACTGACCCATGTGTTGTGGAGGGACATGATGGAAGTGTACTTTGACAGTGGTGCTCATCTGCTATTGCTTCCTGTCTAGGGGACCATTGTACAGTACCCTGATGCTTGTGTTCTTTGTCTCCCTCTACGCAGCGGCTAGTGAAGAAGAGGGCGGAGACGGCGCTGTGGAGCAAGGCGACGGGGATGCCCCCACGGCTGCAGCGGAAGGGGTGGGTGAGCCCCCACAGGGGCCTGCTACGGTGGGAGACGGTGAGGAGCCATCCAGGTTGGTGGTTTGCACAGAGGAGGAGGAGGCCGCCACTGGGGCACACATGGGGCCTGGTGGGGGCATCCCTACTGGTGCAAGTGGTGCAGTCCAGGGCCAGGGGCAGGAGGCAGCACAGGTCACCGTGGAGGTGCCTGTCCATGTCGCTTTCCCTGACCCTGTGAGTGCACCACCATGCAGCAGCAGGAATGCCCCGTCCCAGGCCCGTCCGCAGGTAGAGGGGATGTCCATGTCACCTGACTCCCCTCCACCTGCGGACGTGGGAACCCCTGGCCGTGTGGAGAAGGTCCTGATTGGGGTCTCGATGCGCACGGCTGTGATTTGTGATGCCGTGCGTGCTTCTCGGGAGGAGCACGCACGTCATCACGAAGTGCACCGTGCTGACGTGGCCCAATTGGGATCGGCCATGTTCGGGGGTTTGCTGCATGTGTTGGCCAATCTGGCGGCCCTCTCCTCCTCTGTGCAGGCTATACACCAGTCGTTCTCCTTGCCGTCTTCCGGCCCAGATGCCACCATGGCCCCCTGTGGACCTGCCCCGACCAATGCAGCCAGCTCGGTGGGGATCCCATCCCTGCCACAGTTGGGAGTCGGAGGTCCAGCAGGGGTGGACAACACAGCAACTGGACCCCAGCAGATGGAAGATGTGACAGCATCATCGGGCAGGGCACGTGCACGACGGCGTCGGTGGTTTCCATCAGCCTGGATGCCGTCGTGCTGGCAGAGGCAGTGGCGTCGGAGGCAGCAGCAGGCTCGACGTGGGAGGCATCATGGCTCGGGGCCATCAAGATCAGAGGGCCAGGCATCGGCCGGAGGGCAGGGCAACCCTGGGATGGTGGTGTCTTCCGTGTGGGAGCAGTTGGTCCAGCGGATAGGTGCGGAGCGGCAGCGGGCAGAAGAGGAGCGGCTCACCATGGTCAGGGCGGAGTTCTCCATGCGTCGGGCGTTGAGGCGGGCTGAGTGCCTCGAGGAAGCTCGCAGGGAGTTTGAGCTGAACATGGGGTTATCCCTGCGAGACCTCGGGGCCAGGACAGAGTCCCGCCTCCAGGACATCGACATGGAGTTCGATGAAGCCCTGGCCCGCAACATCACCGAGTGAGCCGCAGGACTTGCCCGCTGCCTTTGTATATAGTTATTTAGTTAGTTAGTGTTAGGTTTCCTTTATTCATTTTTATTTTTTTGGACCGCTCGGACAATGGCCACTTTTTTGTATATATTTTTTTCATTAGGTAGTAGTAGGTTTCATTTATGGTGTTGGGCTCATGGACCCTGGAATATTCGTGTATATAGTTTGCTTTTTGAAGAAACTTTTTTTAATTAATTATTGTGTTCACCATGAGGAAATGGTTTTTCATTGTTTTCCTTCCACATTATATTGCTTTGGACAACATTTGTTTTTGGATTACTTTGTTTTTTTTTTTTTTACATTTGTTCTCGGACATGGACCATTTATTTTGTTATCCCCATTGTTGTATGTTTGATTTGTTTACTTATTTTTCAGCTTTAATACATGTTTTTTTTAACTTTCACTTGTGGTATTTTCTCATTGGTTTCATACATGTCATGATATGGGTTTTGACATTCACTTGCACCCATTATGTATGTGTGTGTGACGGACATGTGTTCATTTACATACTTGCCATTGGGGTTGTATCATGTAATTGCATTCACTATGTGGGTGGATGCAATCCTTGCCTGGGTGTTTGTGCTGGGTATGCTGCCCATTACTGCCATGATTGAGTATCGTCAGGACCTGGGGGCAGGGGGACATGTGTGGGTGCCTGGTGGAGGCTGCCCATGCACTGCTGGGGGGTGGGGGTGGTGGGAGACATGGGTGGGGGCCTGGTGGAGGATGCCCCTGCACTGCTGGGGGGTGGGGGTGATGGGTGACATGGGTGGGGGCCTGGTGGAGGGTGCCCCTGGTGGCTGGGGGGTGGGGGTGGTGGGTGACATGGGTGGGGGCCTGGTGGAGGGTTCCCCCTGGTGGCTGGGGGGTGGAGGTGGTGGGAGACATGGGTGGGGGCCTGGTGGAGGATGCCCCTGCACTGCTGGGGGGTGGGGGTGGTGGGTGACATGGGTGGGGGCCTGGTGGAGGGTGCCCCTGGTGGCTGGGGGGTGGGGGTGGTGGGAGACATGGGTGGGGGCCTGCTGGCAGGTGCCCCACAGTGCTGGGGGGTGCGGGTGGTGGGAGACATGGGTTGGACATGGGTGGGGGCCTGCTGGCAGGTGCCCCACAGTGCTGGGGGGTGGGGGTGGTGGGAGACATGGGTGGGGGCCTGGTGGAGGATGCCCCTGCACTGCTGGGGGGTGGGGGTGGTGGGTGACATGGGTGGGGGCCTGGTGGAGGGTGCCCCTGCTGGCTGGGGGGTGGGGGTGGTGGGAGACATGGGTGGGGGTCTGCTGGCAGGTGCCCCACAGTGCTGGGGGGTGGGGGTGGTGGGAGACATGGGTTGGACATGGGTGGGGGCCTGCTGGCAGGTGCCCCACAGTGCTGGGGGTGGGGGTGGTGGGAGACATGGGTGGGGGCCTGGTGCAGGATGCCCCTGCACTGCTGGGGGGTGGGGGTGGTGGGTGACATGGGTGGGGGCCGGGTGGAGAGTGTCCCTGGTGGCTGGGGGGTGGGGGTGGTGGGAGACATTGGTGGGGGCCTGCTGGCAGGTGCCCCACAGTGCTGGGGGGTGGGGGTGGTGGGAGACATGGGTTGGACATGGGTGGGGGCCTGCTGGCAGGTGCCCCACAGTGCTGGGGGGTGGGGGTGGTGGGAGACATGGGTTGGACATGGGTGGGGGCCTGCTGGCAGGTGACCCACAGTGCTGGGGGGTGGGGGTGGTGGGAGACATGGGTGGGGGCCTGGTGGCGGATGCCCCTGCACTGCTGGGGGGTGGGGGTGGTGGGTGACATGGGTGGGGGCCTGGTGGAGGGTGCCCCTGGTGGCTGGGGGGTGGGGGTGGTGGGAGACATGGGTGGGGGCCTGGTGGAGGACGCCCCTGCACTGCTGGGGGGTGGGGGTGGTGGGTGACATGGGTGGGGGCCTGGTGGAGGGTGCCCCTGCTGGCTGGGGGGTGGGGGTGGTGGGAGACATGGGTGGGGGCCTGCTGGCAGGTGCCCCACAGTGCTGGGGGGTGGGGGTGGTGGGAGACATGGGTTGGACATGGGTGGGGGCCTGCTGGCAGGTGCCCCACAGTGCTGGGGGGTGGGGGTGGTGGGAGACATGGGTGGGGGCCTGGTGGTGGATGCCCCTGCACTGCTGGGGGGTGGGGGTGGTGGGTGACATGGGTGGGGGCCTGGTGGAGGGTGCCCCTGGTGGCTGGGGGGTGGGGGTGGTGGGAGACATGGGTGGGGGCCTGCTGGCAGGTGCCCCACAGTGCTGGGGGGTGGGGGTGGTGGGAGACATGGGTTGGACATGGGTGGGGGCCTGCTGGCAGGTGCCCCACAGTGCTGGGGGGTGGGGGTGGTGGGAGACATGGGTTGGACATGGGTGGGGGCCTGCTGGCAGGTGCCCCACAGTGCTGGGGGGTGGGGGTGGTGGGAGACATGGGTGGGGGCCTGGTGGAGGATGCCCCTGCACTGCTGGGGGGTGGGGGTGGTGGGTGACATGGGTGGGGGCCTGGTGGAGGGTGCCCCTGGTGGCTGGGGGGTGGGGGTGGTGGGAGACATGAGTGGGGGCCTGCTGGCAGGTGCCCCAAAGTGCTGGGGTGTGGGGGTGGTGGGAGACATGGGTTGGACATGGGTGGGGGCCTGCTGGCAGGTGCCCCACAGTGCTGGGGGGTGGGGGTGGTGGGAGACATGGGTGGGGGCCTGGTGGAGGGTGCCCCTGGTGGCTGGGGGGTGGGGGTGGTGGGAGACATGGGTGGGGGCCTGGTGGAGGATGCCCCTGCACTGCTGGGGGGTGGGGGTGATGGGTGACATGGGTGGGGGCCTGGTGGAGGGTGCCCCTGGTGGCTGGGGGGTGGGGGTGGTGGGAGACATGGGTGGGGGCCTGGTGGAGGGTGCCCCTGGTGGCTGGGGGGTGGGGGTGGTGGGAGACATGGGTGGGGGCCTGGTGGAGGATGCCCATGCACTGCTGGGGGGTGGGGGTGGTGGGTGACATGGGTGGGGGCCTGGTGGAGGGTGCCCCTGGTGGCTGGGGGGTGGGGGTGGTGGGTGACATGGGTGGGGGCCTGGTGGAGGGTGCCCCTGGTGGCTGGGGGTGGGGGTGGTGGGAGACATGGGTGGGGGCCTGGTGGAGGATGCCCCTGCACTGCTGGGGGGTGGGGGTGGTGGGTGACATGGGTGGGGGCCTGGTGGAGGGTGCCCCTGGTGGCTGGGGGGTGGGGGTGGTGGGAGACATGGGTGGGGGCCTGCTGGCAGGTGCCCCACAGTGCTGGGGGGTGGGGGTGGTGGGAGACATGGGTTGGACATGGGTGGGGGCCTGCTGGCAGGTGCCCCACAGTGCTGGGGGGTGGGGGTGGTGGGAGACATGGGTGGGGGCCTGGTGGAGGATGCCCCTGCACTGTTGGGGGGTGGGGGTGGTGGGAGACATGGGTGGGGGCCTGGTGGAGGGTACCCCTGGTGGCTGGGGGGTGGGGGTGGTGGGAGACATGGGTGGGGGCCTGATGGAGGGTGCCCCTGGTGGCTGGGGGGTGGGGGTGGTGGGAGACATGGGTGGGGGCCTGCTGGCAGGTGCCCCACAGTGCTGGGGGGTGGGGGTGGTGGGAGACATGGGTTGGACATGGGTGGGGGCCTGCTGGCAGGTGCCCCACAGTGCTGGGGGGTGGGGGTGGTGGGAGACATGGGTGGGGGCCTGGTGGAGGATGCCCCTGCACTGTTGGGGGGTGGGGGTGGTGGGAGACATGGGTGGGGGCCTGGTGGAGGGTACCCCTGGTGGCTGGGGGGTGGGGGTGGTGGGAGACATGGGTGGGGGCCTGATGGAGGGTGCCCCTGGTGGCTGGGGGGTGGGGGTGGTGGGAGACATGGGTGGGGGCCTGCTGGCAGGTGCCCCACAGTGCTGGGGGGTGGGGGTGGTGGGAGACATGGGTTGGACATGGGTGGGGGCCTGCTGGCAGGTGCCCCACAGTGCTTGGGGGTGGGGGTGGTGGGAGACATGGGTGGGGGCCTGGTGGAGGATGCCCCTGCACTGCTGGGGGGTGGGGGTGGTGGGTGACATGGGTGGGGGCCTGGTGGAGGGTGCCCCTGGTGGCTGGGGGGTGGGGGTGGTGGGTGACATGAGCAGGTGTGCAGGGTAGTCCCCTGTGGTGTGTGCTGCCTGCAGGGGCCATGGAGGGTGTACAGGTAATACCTGGGAGCACACAGCCAAATCGCATGTGGAACTTCCCGCACACCCCTGCAATCCACGTACCCTGACAAATCGCGTGTGGTACTTCCCGCGCACCCCTGAAATCCACGTACACGGCCAAATCGCATGTGGAACTTCCCGCGCACCCCTGAAATCCACGTACCCGGCCAAATCGCGTGTGTAACTTCCCGCGCACCCCTGAAATCCACGTACCCTGACAAATCGCGTGTGGTACTTCCCGCGCACCCCTGAAATCCACGTACCCGGCCAAATCGCGTGTGGAACTTCCCGCGCACCCCTGCAATCCACGTACCCTGACTAATCGCGTGTGGAACTTCCCACGCACCCCTGAAATCCACGTACCCGGCCAAATCGCGTGTGGAACTTCCCGTGCACCCCTGAAATCCACGTACCCGGCCAAATCGCGTGTGTAACTTCCCGCGCACCCCTGAAATCCATGTACACGTCCAAATCGCGTGTGGAACTTCCCGCGCACCCCTGAAATCCACGTACCCTGACAAATCGCGTGTGGTACTTCCCGCGCACCCCTGAAATCCACGTACACGGCCAAATCGAGTGTGTAACTTCCCGCGCACCCCTGCAATCCACGTACACTGACTAATCGCGTGTGGGACTTCCCGCGCACCCCTGAAATCCACGTACCTGGCCAAATCGCGTGTGGAACTTCCAGCGCACCCCTGAAATCCACGTACCCTGCCTAATCGCGTGTGGGACTTCCCGCGCACCCCTGAAATCCACGTACCCGGCCATATCGCGTGTGGAACTTCACGCGCACCCCTGAAATCCACGTACCCTGACAAATCACGTGTGGTACTTCCCGCGCACCCCTGTAATCCACGTACCCGGCCAATTCGCGTGTGAGACTTCCCACGCACCCCGGTATACACGCACACGTTTTTTTTCTGTCAGCGCGTGTCTGTGTTTGTGGGTACCCCTTTGCACGTCATTTGTCCTGGAGGGCCACAGTATTGGGCATTCATCATGGCTGTATATAGGTGCTATTTGTTGGCGCACCTTTTGGCGCACATTTCTTACAGGCGCAAAGACGCTACCGCCTGCTTTCTTGTGGCGGTCGTGTTTGTGCCTGTGCGCTGGTTTGAGCGTGCGCTTTTTTGCCCTATTCTATTCCATGAATACGTGTTGTAGGCGAGCGTGTGTTCCGCGCTCTTGTACCCTGTGCTTCCCCCGTGACGCCCACATTTTGGCAAGTTGTTCTCCATTCCGAGTGTTACGCCCCGTGTTCCGCCTACTTTTGTTGCGTGCGCCGCGCTATGTGCGATTTTCGCTGTGGCATGTGCGATTTTCGCTGTAACCTGGCGCACGCCGTTAGATGGCCTGTGCGCCAACGTGCGCCGCGCACTTTTTTATCGCACATCCGATGGTTTTCTCGCGCACGGCCTTCCATGAATCGATGTGCGCTGCTTTTCGTGCGATTTTCGCACTTGCACTGCGATTTTCGCTATTCCACTGCGATTCGCACGTTTTTGGCCACTTGCGCCGCGCTAATAATTCCATGAATCGGCTTGCATATGTGTTGGCAGGATTGTTTTTTGCGTTTCTATGAAGTACTAACATTTGCATACACAATGGGTCTCTAAAGTGTAAGTAAATGTTGTGAACAATTGGTGGTAATTGAAATAAAATATTCATTGCTACATTTGCATAGCAACTTACACCAACTATATTTGAGAATTTAAATGGTCCAGGTAGTTCTGTATCTAACTGCTTTTTTTGGAGTTTGTCTTCCTTCTTTAAAGAAGTACCCGGTTTACTTTCTCTAATTGATTCTTTTTTGTTTGTGGTACTTGATGAAGTATTAGTTTCTTTTACTCTCTTTGGAGGATTTGCAGTGACGTCCTGTTGCATTTCTGTTTGATTTAGTTTTCTTTTACAAGGTTTTAGTTTTTGTGGAACTGAATATGTGTTTATATGGGGAGTGTACAGTGAGCGAAGTCTATTATATTCTAAAATGCAAGGAATATCAGCGTTTACTTTACTTGCATCAAAGTTGATTAGAAATTGACCGTCAAGTGTACGTAAGCGTGATAGTGCTACGTAGCTCATGCCTTCTTTAAAGACTGTGTTACCAATATCTATCATTGCTTTGTCTAGGGTAAGACCTTGTGATTTATGAATCGTGACTGCGTATGCAAGAGTTAGAGAAAATTGTTCTCTGCGTACATACATATCTTTGAAGAGAATGAATCTAGCTGTTGAGCGTCCTATCCGTTTTACTTCTGAAAGTTTGTCAAAGAGTATATTGACAAACTGAATTTTGTTGTCATGTGGGTATGTTTGAAAGCCAACAACTGTACCCAGTGCTCCATTAACTAGTCCTTGGTCCACGTCAAGGTTACGTTTAAGCATTACTCTGCAATTTAAGGATAATTTTAACATCTTTTCTAAGCCTGCTGTGTTTGAGATCGATTTTTCTAAATTATTTAGTCTTGTTGTGGCTTGGTCACACATGGGTAGTGTCATACCATGTATATCTAGTTTGTCTGTGGCGCTAATTTCCATTATTGGTTGCATTTCTTTACTTAACATTATTTCATTGAATTTGAGACGGCTTGCAAGAGTTGGCATTAAGGCCATACAATTGACATTTTTGTGGGCTAATTGTTCCATAACGTCTGTAGCACATGCATTATCGCCATAAAGTGCATTAATGTGCCAGGTTTTCAATGTTGCTTCTGCTTCTTTAGAAAATATACCAACTCTCAAACTTTTTAAAATCTTGGCATAAGTTAGATCTGCAGATTGGCGCATGTTTTCTGTTAATTCTCTGTATTGGAAATGTTGCCAAAGGTTGACATTTCCAATGCTGCCAACAGTTTTACGGCAGAGTTTGTGCCCTAATGTTTTAAAAATAGGTTCACCTTTTACTGGTGTTAATTGAAGCAGATCTCCAAAAACAATAATGTGTTTTCCTGCAAAGAGCTCTTCATAGTCTGTTTTGAGTACTTCTTGTAATCTGAGGTGAATCAAAGCTAACATCAGGTTGGGGACCATGCTCACTTCATCTATTAGTAGCATTTTCATTTGTTTCAATACTCTGCGTAATTCCATTGCAGCTTCTGCAGAAAGTTTGTAATAGTCTAATTTGTTCTGGTGTTCTACTGGTAATAGTAGTAATCGGTGTAATGTAACACCACCTATGCTGTAGGCAGTTAAACCTGTGGGGGCAGTGACAACAGCTGACAGTTTGTTGTTTGTCAATTGTTGAAGGAACTTACTAATGATTTTGATTAGGAATGTTTTGCCAGAACCAGCTTCACCATTGACGTACAGTAGTATAGGTTTATAATTATGGCAGGAACATTCTTTATTTTCATGTTTTACACCATGTGCAATTTGTTTTGTTACTTCTTGAAAAATGCTACTTTATTCATTGTTTAGTTTTGATTGTAGTATAGTTAAGTCTTCCTTATCTTCATACTGACACATGGTGTTTTCTACTTCTATCATAGCTAATTCTGCCTCATTTGTTATTAGTGGTTCTCCGAGTGGTTCTTGGCTTCCTGTTACAGAAGGTTGACTACTGTCAGTAGTGTCCTTATCTAGTTGGGCCTGGAGTTCTTCTTCGTGTTGCTGTTCATTGTGCAACATTGTTTTGTACTGTGTAAAGTTTACATCAGTTATAGTGCTGTATTTTGCCTTGAAAGCATCCTCATATGAGTCATTGTTATCTAGTAATTGTTCTTCTTTTCTCCATGGTTTGAAGAGTTGTAGCAGGGACATGTAATATACTTCTTTATGTTGAGGAGTCTTCAATGACAATTTGATATGATTAATTAAATTTGGTTTAGTGAGTTTAACTTAGCTGCCTTCACAGTCTGTCACTCTATATTTACCTTTTTTTCATCAGGTTTCATATTATTTTTGTATGTGTAGTTTTGGGCTATTTGGTATAGACACATGTTTTCCAAAGTATTACTTCTGTTTGGGTAGTATGTGTCCAATAAATTGTTTTTTAAAATGTATTGGCTGTTGGGATCATGTTTGGCTATTGTTTCTATATCTTCATATGATTTTAGAACTCTTTTTCTAGATTTAGCTGGACCAAGACCTAGCCATACTATATTTTCAGATTTACCATACAATGAAGTACCAGTTAAGATAAGATCCACATTCTCTATGGGTGAGCATTTTTATGCCCAAGCTGTATAATTTCTGAGATACTGTTTTATCTGATGACAGGTCATTCCAGAGGTCTTGGAGCTCTGTCTTTTCTGCTTTAGTTAAGTATGCTGTGACATATCGTGCAACTGCAGTAGAATTGTCTGCAATGTACTGCACATCTATGTTTCCATAAATGGGCAATGATTGCATTATAATCATTGATATATTTTTCTTCCTCTTTTCTTTTTATGTAATATTTATTTTTAGGTGACTTACCTTTAACACTATGTCTAACTGAAGACATGAGGTTGTTTACTTGACCTGTATTTGTAACTGGTCTAGGGAAACCAAATCGACATTTGGTGTAGTATTTGCCTTTGTTTTTGTATTTGCGACGACAATATTTTTCACATTTGTGTCTTTGAAATTGTAAAATTTGTGCATGAAGATCACTATTTGTGGCTTCTGATGAAATTTCACAAGTGACATATTTTTCAATAAACTGTAAAACAGTGGCATCACTGTCTTGACCAAATTTAGGAGCATCTTTAATCCATAAAAGCATGTGGATATGTGGTGCTCCTCTGGCTTGGTATTCTTTTCTCCAAAAGAAGTGTTGCACTTCTCCAAGGGGAGGAACAGTTTTATTACAAATAAAATGTAGCATAGCAATGAAGCGATGGTGAAAATATCTTGAAACATTAACAGGATCCAAAGAACAAAGTTCTCCAGGTGTTAGAATATCTATGTTTGTTTTGTTTTTATTTGATATGCGTAGGAAATCATGTAAATCTTCCCATGCATATTCTGCACAACTTAATGTAACAAACCAAGTGGGTGGGCCAAGGTTTCTGATCATACAACGTACATCTCCATGACGTCGAAACCAGTACTCTTTAGTACCACGCATATTTGCTAATAGATTTGTAATATTTGATTGTAAAACCTCATCCTTTTGTTGCACTTTCTCTAATAATTATGTACCTGTCATATTTTGAAAGTGTGATCCTGATTTTAATATGTGTGCAACTCCGTAACATAAAGTTGCTAGTTCACTTTCAAAGAGTAGGTGGAATATGTATTCCACATTTTGTCTAAATCTGGGATCTTCAGAATACATCCGTAATGAGCGGTATTCTGAAGCTGATATTTGAATAGGTCTATCATCATACCTTCCTCCTTTGCCAGTAGGAAAGAATAGAGGAAAAGCTCGTGCTTCTATACTTTTTTCCCATATACTGATTGGTGATCCTTTTGTTTGATGCATTTTGTAAGTTTCCAGTACATCTTGTACGGTGTCATTACAGTGCAAAGGATGAATTGTATAATGGTCTGAAGTATTTGATATTGTAGCAGGATCTAGTAGCTTATATTGACCAGCTTCTTGTGTTTCTTGAAATATTTCAGTTGTATCTTTCAAGTTTTCTTCAATATTAATTTCTTCGTAATATTCATTATTCTCTTTAAGATATTGGAAGGCTTGTCTAACTTTATATAAATCTACCAGCTGTTGCCATATTTTTTTATCTTTTGTAGGTACTCCATTTACTAATATAATTAAAGATTGCTGCATTGGACGTTGCACTCCTAGAGTATGCACATTTTCTTTTAGATTTAATGGTAAATAAACTACTTTTCCAGGAATGCCTTTTACCAATTCAGAGGGAGGTAATTTTGCTGTTTTTAGTTGAAGGCGTATTATTGCTTAAAATGGGTGTACTGTTTGAAATATGATGCTCTCATATAAATTAAGTTGTTGTAGAGGTTTTGGTACTGGGTATAATTCCAAATTATTTGTGTTAGAACGTGAAGGAGTTTGGTTGTTGTCAAGTTTTGTAGTGCAATAACTGCAAAGTATTAAGGGCTCAGTTATTTCATATTTGTTTTCTGCTACAAGGTAGAGAGCTAATTCAAACCATTTAGAATCTTCATTGTCTTCTATTTTGTATGATAGGTCCACAGTTTTTGTGTTACTTTTATAAAAAATTCTACGGCAACCTACACATACATGGTTTGGTACTTTAGCTGATGTACTTTTAAATTTGAGTATTTCTTTTTTGTATGTGTTTAGCAAAAGGTTGCCATGTTTAGAATTGTTGCTTAATTGGTTTAAAGCTATTTCATTCTGTAAATGGCTTTCACTTCCAAAATATTTTTTCTGAATATAGTGAATTTCTTCAAGTAGGCCTTTTGCTGTACCATGTAGAAGGATGTTATTTAACTTTGCTAGTGCTAAAGCAGGACTTTTAGCATAGTACAGTTTATAGACTAGATTTCTTATAGTTGTATGATGTGTTGATATCCTTTTGATATCATGGAAAGTGGTTTTACAAGTAGGTCCTGTAATGCAGGCCAATGAATGTCCTTGTAGTCCTGTGTACTTGCGCACCAGACAGGTATCTATATTTTGCAGTAATTTAATTTTAATTTTGTCTTTGCTTTTTACATATTTATTGAGGAATTGGCGTAAAGATTTGAAACATTGTTTGGGAATGTTACACATTGACGTGCATGGCCATGTGTACACTAGACATTCTGATTCAGTTGAATGGAGGGGTAATTCTAAGTTTTCAGGGCATATTTTTGTAAGAAGTACTTCTTGTTCCATTATCGTATTATTCACTTTTTCATAACCTCGACCACTGCTATGTATGGCAATTGTATTTGTTTGCTTTTGTTTGTACGCTTCTTCTTTAAAATATGGTTCTGTGCTTGTAGTGTGATTCCATTCACCTCCGCTGATACTTAAGAAGTTCTTTCTGTTGATATTTTGCTTATTGAGAAGTCTTTTTTGTAATTTAGTTATTAGTTTTGTTAGTGATTTCATTTTGTTTAACAGTAAAATAAATACATTTCTTTTGAGAAGAATTGCACTGTCCATCAATGCTTCTAAGATTAATTTCCTACGATAGGTTTTAAGCTTTGAACCTGATTTCTCTCCTGTTTTTATACGATTTTGAAGGACTTTGTGACGGTATATTTTGGCTAAAATACTTTTCTTGGTATGCTTACTTTGCACTATATTAAAATTTGAAGAAGTAGTTGTATCTATACTGATAGCTGATTTTCTGTTAATTGTTTTTTGGTTTGTTTTACATTTTGATAGAGGAAGCAAAGTTGTTCTTGAAACTTCTTGTGTTTCACTAAATGATTGTATTAGCTGTTTTGTTTCAACTTTTTTTACAAATTCTGCTAGAGATGGATGCTTATGTTGGACACCTTTATTTTCATTTGCTCTACTTTTGCGTTGCTTTCTACGGACTTGACTTTTGGTCTTTAGGGTCTGTTGAAAAAAATAAAGAAGATATGGGTTGGGGTGTTCTGTAATGTATGTGTGGTGTGTGCATGAGTGTTTGAGTAAGATGATAAAGATGTATGTAATGGTGTGTGATTGTACATTGGGAACTAAAACTAGTAGGGATAGGTATTCTTGAATTTATGTGTTACTAAACTGGGGTTCAGATGACAAAAAAAGTAAGTTAGTGGTGTGGAAAAGTGCAAATAGTAAATATAATGTATACTATTAAAACAGTTGTTTGTTCTATAATATGAAAATTGTAGTGGTTCAGTTGGGTAATTTGTGTGTCCAAAAATAGAAATTTGTGGGCCATTCTGGCTGTAAATCGCTGTTCAAGACATGGACATTTTTGGACAAAATGGTACAAAATCTCTATTTTTAGAAACCGAAATAGCTCGTATTAACGTTATAGTATATTTGATTAATAATACAAATATTATGGTGATATTTTACTTACTTTTTTTTTAAATTAACAGGTAACTTCTTAGTTTTTCTGTCTTCTTCGAATTCGGCTGCTTCTTTTCAGGAAAATGGTCTTCACTGCAATTGTAAAGCTTCAAATTAGTAACTTTGTTTCTATATAGCACTGTTTTTAATTTAGATATTGATTTTTTTTAATTGAAATCCTCAGTGCATTCTTTAAAACCATTAAACTAATTTATTTACATAAGATACATTACATCAGTTCAGTAAATATGATATGTTCTTAATGAACAAATTGTATTGAATGACTAACTGTAGCAAAAAAAAATAACTTTGCTATGTCTTGTGAAATTTATAATATATTAGTGAATACCACTATTTCTGTAAGTAAACTGTTCTAGGTAATAGCTCCTCAATGTCATGTCTAATTTAAAGTAATTAAGTAAATAAATAAATAAAAACAAAAAATATGAAATTGTATAAGTATTTTTTATAAAGGTTTAAACATAGATTGTGCTTGTATGCAATTTTGTTTGAATATATGTAGTCTATATATTTCATTTAAAAAATGTTAGTTTAACATGATTTGAGTGTGTGTGTATAAAGAAAGTAAATAGTATAAAGGTTTATAAGTGATAGTTGATTTTAGGAAATTGAAAAAAGTACAGTAAATTAATTTTACAGATTTTACAAGGTAAAAGTCTGTTTGAAAATGTGTTCATCTATTATACAGAAAATATGCATACCTGAAATTTGTGTTCATGCATATGGATATGCATGGAGCTGCAAGTAGAAATCTTGAAGACTTGTACAGTATTTCTGGTAGATGCTGCTTGCCAATGATATGACACTTGTACTCACAGAGATTCAGAGTACATTTGCAGTGCTGATCTATGATGATGCAGTTAGATGTAGAGGTCTTGAATGTGATTGGTGCATGGTCATGTGATTTTTGAGGTACATCCAATGAGGGAATGGCAGAGAGAGTGTAGTGGAAATGGTAGATTGGCTGTTCATGTTACGATAAGTCCGCGGACATGGCGGTAGTTCGCGGACATCGGGAGTTACATCCGGGGATTTTTGGGTTCAGAAGTCATGCAAATGAGAATAAGCACTGATAGGGATTGGTCAGGAAAGTTTGGTGGGTGTGTTGTGCCAGGAGAGATTTTCTCAGATACTCTTTTTGCTGAGATAACAAAAGATAGCGATGGCTGTGTGTTTCAGAAAACAGATTGTTTGGATTTTAGGAGATTCGTGGATACATTGGTTGAAGGTGCATACAGAAAGCTGTGGAGCAGCTGTAGATCTTGGATTCCCACATGTGGAAGTACACTGGCATGGAGTACGTGGAATGAAGTGGTTGGACTTGCTACCTCTCTGTGCTACTTTGGAGACAGAGCAACATCCAGACATAATTGTAATTCATTGTGGAGGGAACAGTTTAGGACATGTGACTGGAATTTTTTTTGCAATTTGCTATGAAAGAAGGACTTAGGAAGGTTATGGACATGTTTCCTAATTCTCAAGTGATATTTTCACGGATTGCGCAGAGACAAATATGGCTTCGTTCTTCTTCATTTGGTCCACAAATGGAAAATCAAGGCACAATGTTAACAAGGCTGTTTGTGCCTTTCTAAGAGATTTTGGCATGTCTTCTTTTCACAATGAAAATATTATGTTTTGTAGTACATACATTTTTTGCATAGATGGAGTCCATCTTACTTATGCTGGCAATCAGATTTTTCTGAGAAATGTACAAAATGCATTGCAACCTTTTTTGGAATTACAACAACGATTTTGAAGTAGATGTTAAGCATTTACAATTTTTGACTTACAAACACCACCCAAAGGCTCTTTTCAGAGCCATCACTTCTTTCCAGAGAAAATTCCAATGTTTGTGATGGAGTAGCAACCCAATTTTTTTAATGTTCGCGAACTGTCCGCAGATTTCTAAAAAATACAAAGAGCCCTGCTTCATTTATTTTCACTTCTATTTTTTAACAGGGAAAGGCGGCTCTGAAAAGAGCCTTATTTTTTGTGATTTTTGTAATTTTGTATTTTTTTTGGTTTTTCAGACCAGACACACTAGGAGAGGAGTGTAAAGGAGGGTAAAGGGGGGACACCAACCACAGGGATAAGAAAGGGCGAGCTGAGAGAGGAAGATGTAGAGTGGGTTTTATTTGGGTAGTGAGCAGGTCTTCTCGTGCTCTGAGACGATAGTCTCAAAAGCACTCCGAAGTCGCTCCCCCCTGCAGAGTACTGTGTCACAGTACATACATACAACTGTGACCCTCGAAAGGTAAGGGTCTTCAGCATTCTGTATGGCCTGTGAGGCAGCTTGAGGAAGACGCTGTCCCACAGAGGTGGTCCTTGTGGTGACAGGATCAGAAACAGAGGATGAAGCAGAGGAAATCAACCTGCTACGTTCTTCGCAAGGTACAACCCTGCGAATAGCCCCAGAGTGAAATGACCTCAGGTGTCACTTCATAGTAGTGGTCCCAAAGCTGTACTTACCGTGCTTCCCGCGACCATCATTTTGCACTCATTGCAGGTAACACGGTTCGCACAAGCCTTAGGAACATTACCATGAATGGTAAATAACTGCCACACCCAAGACTCACGCCTAGCGCATGTAGTAGGGTTTTCCTCTACCTCATTCTCAGCATCCTCTTCTTCCTCCTCCGCATCCTCACTCCTGTTCCCTCTTCAGGCCCTTGGGGAGGTGGTGGTGGTGGAGGGGGTTGGGGTGGTGCTGAAGCAGGTGCAGCACCAAGTGGCAGTTCAGCAGCCAAGGATGCCATCTCGATGATGGTGTAGTCTGCAGGTGGCAGCAAAAATCACTGTGTTCTCAAGAATAGCCAGAAAACAATGGAAATAAGCTCTTGGATATGGTCTTTTATTGGGGTGCTTGTGCGCGGTTTGCGGACATGCGCACTGTCCGCAGACAGATCGAACACAAAAAAAGGATTGGAAAGTTTCAAAAGGTATATAGAAACTGAAGATTGCTTTGTGGGACTTGTGCCATGGTGAGATTTTATTGAAAAATATTATGAATGAACTGAAAATGTACTTTTAAATTGTTCGGGGACACGAACAGTGTCCGCATTTCAGGACACACGATGAGCGTGGGCGCGGTCATATGATCCGTTTGCGAACTAGTCCGCGAAGGAAGCGCCTGTCCGCAGGACACCAAGTGCACGGAGATTGGTTAGCGCATGCGCATTGATGTCCTACGGACACTGTTCGGGTTCTGAAGTAATTAAATGTCCATCACACGTGAAACGAACATTACAGGACACCGCGTGTGTTCTTAGAACAGTTTAAACTTGGTAGCGAACAGTAAGGACAGATATAGTGTTCTTCAGGACACGTGTAATTTCATTTATGTACGAACATTTCAGGACACCAATTGTGTTCTTAGAACAGTTTCACTTGGGTAGCGAACACTACGAACAGGTATAGTGTTCTTCAGGACACCTCCATTTTTGTTTACGTACGAACATTTCAGGACACCAATAGCGTTCTTGAACAGTTTGAACTTGCTAGCGAACAGTACCGGACAGGTATAGTGTTCTTTAGGACACTTTAATTTTTGTTTGTTTACGAACAATTCAGGACACCGCGTGTGTTCTTAGTACAGTTTCATGTTGCTAGTGAACACTATGAACAGTTGTGCTGTTGTTCAGGACACATCATTTTCGTTTATTTACGAACATTTCAGGACACCAATTGTGTTCTTAGGACAGTTTTAAGTTGATAGCGAACATTACGGACAGATATAGTGTTCTTTAGAACACTTTAATTTTTGTTTCTTTACGAACATTTCAGGACACCACGTGTGTTCTTAGAACAGTTTCAACTTGCTAGCGAACAGTACGAACAGGTGTGGTGTTCTTCAGGACACCTCCATTTTCGTTTATGTACGAACATTTCAGAACACTCGCACTGTCCGCGGACACTTTTATTGTGTTTAAAAAAAAACGGAAACTATTCACAATACAATATAAAAATTAAACTTTATTTAACATATATTAATAATTTATGACAGAGAAGGTGAGGCAAAAACAGAAACAAAAACAGGAGAATTTGGGGTTTCAACATGATTGGTATTAGGTGAAGAAGGGATGGAAGTATCATCAAAACGTTTTGGATTATGGAGAGGGTTTGGGGATAATTGACTGGGATATGGTGAGGAGGGACAAGTACATGTAGGGCAATGGTACAAGGTTTTTGGTTTGAAATGATTTTCTACAAAAGTTTTTAAAGTATTAAAATTAGCCAACAATACATCAATTTTTTCTTCTATATTGTGAAGACTGTTATCCATAACAGGGTTTCCTGAAGTTTTTTTCTATTTTGGTATGCTCTGTACAAAAAAATAATATATATGTTAAATGTATATAAAAAAAATAATAAATAAATGGTTTATATTATAAAGTGTTTACCATTAGTTTCACTATCTTGTGACATTTCTTCATGTGGGAAATTGTCCTCTAGCCATTCCAGAGTACTAGACATTTCTGTGAGAAAAAAAAAAAAAGATAATATATTTTTTAATCTAATACAGAAAGTTTATAAATATATGAGTAAAATGAAGTACACTTACTATTTCTGGTAAGATAAGTCCTATGTATTCAGTGGGTCTGGTCTTGTTCTCAGTTCTGTTGTGTCTGTGAGGTAATTATGTTGGAAGCCAATTTATCTTCTTGTGGTATATTCCATTTCAGAACATATTGTATTTAAATGAATGGTTAGTGTATTACATATATGGGTTATATTTCTTATGTATTACTATATATAATGTGTTTGTGTGCTGCTTTTTGAATTTGTTAAATGTTCCCATATTATGATATAACAATCAAACATACCCCACCACCCCGCCACCCACAGTTTTTAGGTAGTGGTACTGTTCACCGAACATGTCCGCGAACATTAAATAAGTTTGCGGACATCAAGTTCATAAGGAGAGATCTAGTCAATTCCATATGACATGTATATAAAGTCAAAGTCATTATTGTTAAGTTGTGCTACTAAAAAACTATGAAATTCAGTGAAAAAAGATTGTTAAAGGGACGTTATGGTTAAGTTGCGCTACTAAAAACCTATGAAATTCAGTGAAAAAAACTTTGTTAAAGGGACGTTATGTGAAGTTGCGCTACTAAAAACCTATGAAATTCAGTGAAAAAACTTTGTTAAAGGGACGTTATGGTTCCAAGTAAAACCGAAAAACCCTTGAAATTTGCCAGGTATGGTAAGCTAAGCAACCATAACTCGCGCCACCACCGTGCACTGCTAAGACTAACAACTAGGACATCAAAGATGACATCACAAATGTCATTGATGACATCATTGATGACATCACACGTGCATGAAATATGTGTAGAAGGGATTCTTATTATGTTGCGAAAAAAGTGTCAAGAATCATTGCAAGAAATATACCCTAATAAGTGCATTGAACGATGCATTGATATAAATAGCATCCTATTATGGGGTTCTATCTAGTATACTAAGCTACTCATACAGAAACATAACATTGTGTGCAGCGTACAAGATGAAGGTATGATATTCGTAATGTTAATATGTTGAATAATGAAATGATAATTGTTTTCTTAATAGATTTTTGTGTACTGTGAAATATGTAATAAGTAGCTAATAAAACCCATGTATTACATAATTGCATTACTATAGACAAAACACAAAGACACAAGAACACATACCAATATGGGTATATACAGGGAAAGTGAAGGTAGCAAAAAAGCACAAGTAGTAGCAGAAACAATTCATAACTTAACTGATTAGTTTCATGCAAATAAATGATTGCTCTGTTTCAAAGCTGCTATTTGCCCTATGTATATGTATCACTTGATGTGATTGGACCCTAAGGAAAGTAGTGTGAGTACAATGTATACAAATATGACCATATACAGGGAAAGTACAGCCATAAAAAAAACAACAGAACTATCAGAAAGTGCTCATAAGTCTAGTGATTATCTTTATGCACAAAAAGTATTGCTGTCTTTCAAGCTTGTGTTTTCCCATATGTATATGTTTCATATGATGTGACTGTACTCTAAGGGAATTACTGTAAGAACCTACTAGAAGGATATGTCTACAAATAAAATCAAATTCTTATTTTCTGACTGTTACTGAAGAAAACCATGTGGCCCAGATATGTCAGCAAAAGAAAAAATAGTGAGCCAGACATGTGATGTCATCAGTGATGTCATCAATGACATTTGTGATGTCATCTTTGATGTCCTGGGTGTTAGTCTTAGCAGTGCACGGTGGTGGCGCGAGTTATGGTTGCTTAGCTTACCATAACTGGCGAATTTCAAGGGTTTTTCGGTTTTACTTGGAACCATAACGTCCCTTTAACAAAGTTTTTTTCACTGAATATATATATATATATATATATATATATATATATATATATATATATATATATATATATATTCCGTTCACACTACTGTCGGATCGTGTCACAGATTAGGGACAGTGTACCATGAACCTTTTGAGTTTGGTGAATAGTGGAAGGGCAATGCAAAGAGAAATGGCATAGTGTACAGTGTCCTGGACCCAGGCATGATGGCTTATTAGGCACAATATTTTACAAAACACACTCACACCTCACAATGTCCATAAAAAAACATGTGCAAAATCAACCCTTTGCCATTCTCTTTGCATTTCCTTTCCCCAATTCACTAAACTCAAAAAGCTCATGGCAGTGAATGTCATAAGAGTTTGTCGTAAAAGGGTTTTGTAAGTGTGGATTGTACGAGTGTCTGTGTATAGTACAAGTGTGTATGGTTGGAGCATGTGTCGTAAGAGCATATTTTGTTCATACACATGTTATGGGTGGTAGGCATGCGTGTAGTAGGTGTACGTGTCACAGAAACATTTATTATAAGAGTGTGTGTTGTAGGAGTGCATGTAATAGCAGCGCGTGTCATAGGATTACGTGTTGCAACAGTGTGTGTCATTAACGTGTGTGTCATTAGAGTGTTTGTAGTGTGTAGTAAGTGTGTGTGGTAGGAGTTTGCATGGTAAGAGTGTATGTGGTAGGAACATGTGTCATAAAACCATGTGTTGTAGGTGCTTGGCGTAGGTGCATGTCTCATAGGTGTGTGTGATGTAATGTTGGCAGCATATTATTGCTTGAATTATGTATTTCCCTGCTTCAGTGCACCTTTGCAATGTGTACAGAGTGAGGGTGAGTGTGTATGCTGTGTGTGGTCATGCATGTAGGCTGCATATTGTTGCCTGAAGCGTGTATTTCCTTGCTTGAGTGTATGTTTGTAAAGTGTATGCAGTGGGGTGAGTACCTATGTTGTGTCTGGTCATGATAATGTTGGCTATATATTGTTGCTTGAATTATGTATTTCCTTGCTTGAGTGTATGTTTATAATGTGTACACAGTGGGAGCGAGTGTGTATGCTGGGTGTGGTTATGATAATGTTGTTGACACGACCCGTAATCCGGAACCTCACTTGAATGGTCACATGCCAGGTAGGGTTAGGACTCAGGGTTCATTTGGGGCCCAAGGGCCTTACATTATCACCAGGGACCCTCCTGGAGTCAGTCCTGGCACCTTTGGAATGGAACTTGAGGGGACTACATTTTGTGTGTAAGCCTGCAGCCAACATGGAGGCACCCACACAGTCTAGTCCCTAAGAACCAGACTGTGTGGTGCAGTGTTTTAGGGGGTGGTAGCCCGGACTACTTTACCTGGACTACTTTACAGGGTAGGCTATATAAACCACACCCAAGCTACAGAACGTGCTTCGCGTTATTCTGCAGCCAGCAGCGTGACGCTCATCATGTTCAGAGACCAGCACCCGGCGTTCCCAGAATAGCAGACCTTCAGAGGAGACAAAAGAACATCATTAGCATTCCCTGCTTACCTGCAGCTTTCCATCCTTCGAGCCTGGCTGCTTGCGGTCTTCCATCCCTTTGGCAGCATCTTCAGAACATTACGCACGCACCGGAACAAAGCACCTGGAGGGAGAGAGAAAAAAGGACAAGGTTAAACAGGTTACTCACGGCAATCACAGCAGTAACCATAACCTCCTCACCTGGCTGGGCGTATCCAGGCCGGTTCCACTCCGGAAATCCCAGCAAGACCATCGCGACCTGAAAAGGAATAAAGAATACAGGTTAGCCCAAAAAGACATTAGCGCTCCGCTCTTCGCGCTGAACCTACCATTCTTCATATGCTCTGCGTCCATAATCGCAGCAGGAACCTGATCCAAGAAGCGCACCCAGCGAACCTCTGCACACCTAAGGGGGAAGCAATCAGGGAAAGACATTAATAGCACGAGAGAAAAGCAAAGGCCTTAAAAGACTGTAATAATCGGACTTACCTCCTTAAAGACACTTGAATGGATTGGCACCAGTGAAGTTAACTCGGTCGCTTCAACCCGCAGAAAACTATGTGCCCCTGTGCAGAAAGCAGGACGGAGAGCATGCCAGACATCCTAACAAGGTGAGAAGGGGGCCATCAGGTCGAGTCCGAGGGGCTGGTGGGAGGAAACAAAATCTGTGCCTAAGTCCACTCCTCCTGTGTTTTCAGGCCCACCTGCCATAGAAGACATCATCCCAAATCAGGCACATCAGGGGGGAATCCGGCAACCAGGGCATACGGGCGTCCCTGTGGATACCAGGTGAACGTAACAGTTGTCTGCATATTGTTGCTTGAATTATGCATTTCCTTGCTTGACTGTATGCTTGCAAGGTGTACGCAGTGTGGTGTGTGTGTATGTTGTGTGTGGTCATGATAATGTGGCTGCATATTGATGCTTGAATTATGTATTTCCTTGTGTGTATGTTTGTAATGTGTACATAATGGGGGTGTGTGCATATTTTGTGTGTAGTAGTGATCATTTTGGCTGCATATTGCTTGAATGATGTATTTCCTAGCATGAGTGTATATTTATAATGTGTATGCAGTGTGCGTGTGTGTGCCTGTCTGTTGTGTGTTGTCATTATAATGTTGGCTGCATTATTTTGCTTGAATTGTGTATTTCCTTGCAGGATTGTATATTTTTAATGTGTACGCAGTGAGGGTGAGTGCGGATGTGGTGTGGGTCATGAAATGTTTGGCTAAATATTGTTGCTTGAATTATGTACTGCCTTGTTTTGATGTATGTTTGTAATGTTTACACCATGGTGGTGAGTGTGTATGTTGTGTATTGTCATGATAATGGTGGGTGTGTGTTTGTTATGGGGTAAGTGTGTATGCGGTGTGTGGTCCTTATAATGTTAGCTGCACATTGTTGCTTGAATTATGTACTTCCCTACATGAATATATGATTGTAATGTGTATGCAGTTGTGGTGTGTGCATATGTTATGATTGTATTATGTATTGTATTGCAGGAGGGTATGTTTCCAATGTTTAAGCAATGTGGTGGCTGTGTATGCTGTGTGTGGTGATGATAATGTTAGATGTATGTTGGTGCTTGTATTATTTTTTTCCTTGCATGAGTATATATTTGGTATGTGTAAACAGTGGTGGTGTGTGCATATGTTGTGTGTGCTTATGATAATGTGGTGAGCTTTTGGTCATTAAAATGTTGGATTAATATGGTTGCTTAAATTATCTATGTCCTTACTTTGGTGTATGCTTGTCATGTGTACACAGTGGGAGTCAGTGCATATGTTGTGTGTGGTTATGATAATGGTCTCAGTGTTTATGGGGTGAGTGTGTATGTTGTGCTTGGTCAAGATAACAGGGTGAGTTTGTATATTGTGTTTGGTCTTGATAATAGTTTGAGTTTGTATGCTGTGTGTGGTTATGATCATGTAGGATGTATACTGTTGCTTGTATTATGTATTTACTTGCAAGAGTATATGTTTGTAGTATGTACACAGTAGGGGTGAGTGTTTATATTGTGTGTGGTCATGAGATTAGAGTGTGTGTGCATGTTGTGAGTGATCATGATAATGGGTCACTGTGTATGTTGTGTCTGGTCACTATTATGTTGGCTGCATATTATTGCTTTAATTATGTAGTTCCTTCCATGAGTGTTTGTTTGTAATGTGTACATAGTGGGGGTGCGTATGTTGTGCTTGAATTATGTATTTCTTTGCATGAGTGTATGCTTGTAATGGGTACTCTGACGAATCCAGGGAATGTTCCCCTTCTCCCCAAGAGGGAGGCCTCCACTGTGAGGCTTGGGATGTGAGTCTTTTCCTCACCTAAGGGTAGAGGAAAGTGGTACATCATCAGGAGAGACTCTCCTTTAGGGTACAAAGACCCCCATTCCTGATGGAACTCTCTAAAGCTGTGCATCCTGTGGCCTACATGGGATGCTCAACAATACCTGAAACTGTGAAATACCAAGACTGTGATGAAGAAACACCTAATATCTTATAAAAAAGAGCATGTCTCTTTAAATCAATATATCCATTCCACAGCGACGAGCACATTGATTAACATTAGTAGATGGGGAAAGTGCAGGCAAAGGTTGACCTTTAGGCAAATCTCATAATGGATGCTGTGGTACAGATAGTCGTCAGCAATCATGTCCCTGTATTGTGTCTGCCCAATAGTATACAGCGATTTGAAAAAAACAGCAATGGGGCACATAGGGATTGCACCAACTTGCGGTTATTTTAGAATGCAAGATTTGGAAAAGTCAGGTGTTCAAAGGTGAAGGTTCTTTAATTAGATCATCATGAGCATTTTATGTTGACCCAAAATATGAACAAAAATAGTTTCCAATAGCTCAAAAATATTGTACTACCTTGATTAACGTGCACTCGGAAAGAAGGCTGACAGGAGGGAGAGAAGGACATGTACGGAGGCCAGGGAAGTCCCCACGCTGTGTAACACCTGGAGAAGAAGGAAACCAGGAATCCTGCGAGCTTCAAACTCACTTGATATCGCAGAGCGGGACACCAGAGTTACGGGGAACCCAAAGTGGGAGAAACAGCCAGGGCAGGAGTCCGGAACAAGGTGGTGGCAAGACCACAAAGGAGAATCTCTGGTGGACTGCTGGTCCACAAACCATCACCGATACCACAACCAACAATAAATTACAGGGTGTCCGGTCATGTATTGAAACACTGGATCACTGCAAGTTAATTAGAGAATGTGAGGGGAGAAATGCCAACGAAGAGAAGTCGGCAGCAGTCTATGACCCAAGAGAAGGTCCCCTAGGAACGAGGTTCCCAAAGACATTTTCCTTTGAGAATGAAGGTAACAGGGAGTATGGTTAGCAAGGGAGGCTCAGAGGGAATCAAAATACTGCACAAGCAACTTGTCTCAGCAGTAGAGGTTATGAAATAGAGTTAACCTGAAAGCGAATGAACACAAAATCTTGTGATTCAAGAGAAAGATTTATAGAAAAGCTGAATAAGGAGAGAGAAGAACAACAGAAAAGGGCAAAGTATCTCAATATTTTGAACAAGAAGAATATGATATCAAAGAAAAAGAAAATATATGATCAAGAGTTTAGAGGAAATAGACATTAGAGCCACATACAAAGTCAAGTAGACCACGGCAAGCTGAGCTATATTTGCCCAGGAGGGAAAGCCTTCCAAATCAATAATACCTTAAAATGATACATTGAGACCAACAGTCAGGCTTATAGATCTTCTAAGAGACTCCCAAGAGGGGTTCCCAAAGAGGCAGGACATTTCAATAACCCATTTGAAGAACTAAAGAGACTGATTCAAGAAGTCAAGTGAGTCTATTAATGGTTTATGTATTAAAGAGAATCCTACAGCATGGTACTATAAGTAACCTCAGGAGAAAGGAGTCATTCTCCTGACTTAAGTTAGTTTTTTATATTGATAGGGTCAGTTAGGGTAGTTTTTGGATGGCAGACTTATTTCTTTGGACGTTCATGACTGACTAACGAACACCTTAGTTAGTAACATAGGTCAGAACTACCCATGGTGATAGGGAAACTTAGGCCTTGTAGTGTTACTTTAATACAAATATCATGCATCATGTCCTCAGAGAGTCAATGTCCTTGCCTGACTCTTCACTCTACACATTGGGGGGCTGTCTGCATGTGGTGTATGGTCGTGGTAATGGGGTGAGTGTGTATGTTTTGGGGTGATTGTGATGTGTGTGGTCATGATAATGGGTGAGTGTGAATGGTGCGTGTAGTCATGGTGATGTGATGAATGTATATGTTGTGAGTAGTCATGGTAATGGGGTGAGTGTGCACGTTATGGGGTGGGTGTGTATGTTGTGTGTGGTTATTATAATGTTAGCTGCATATTATTGCTTGAATTATGTATTTCCTTGTATGAGAATATGTTTGTAATGTGTGTATGGGGTGAATGTGTATGCTGTGTGTGGTCATGATAATGGGGTGAGTGTATGTTATGGGATGGGTGTGTATGTTGTGTGTTATCATGTTAATTGGGTGAGCTTGCATCTTTTGTGTGATCCTGATAATCAGGTGAGAGTGTATGTTGTTTATGGTCCAGTAATGGGGTGACTGTATATGTTATGGGTTGAGTTTGTTTCATGATAATTGGTTGATTGTGCATGTCAAGGTGTGAGTGTGCAAGTTTTGTGTGGTCAATATAATGTTGGCTGCATATTGTCACTTGAATGCTGTATTTCCTTGCATGAGTGTATGTTTGTAATCGGTACTCAGTGGGGGTGAGTGTGTTTGTTATGTGTGGACATGCTAATGTTGCTGCATATTGTTGCCTGAATTATGTTTTTCCTTGCTTTTGTGTTAGCATGCATGTGTCAAATATAGCTGACATTTCGATCCCTAATATCTCAATCAGATAGAAATCTGAAAAGAAAAGTCATTTTCTGAAAATCCATGGAAACTTTGGCCCTCATTACAAGTTAGCCACTCCAGTAATAAAGTGTTGGTAGCACCATGTACCAGCACTGTTACCGTTCTGCACAATTACAAGACAGAATGCCAGTAACACCATCATTGATCGAAACAATGTCTGTGCCACCGGTGGTACAGACAACAGAATTATCGGCAACCCCCAAGACACATGCTGGAAGCACCGGCAGCATGGAGCCATCGGCTCATTATGCCCATGGCATTACTAGTTCCACTGGCATAAAAATGCCAGTAACACTGGAAAAACCATGCAAGAAACACCAGCATCGCGGTCCAGCCGGTAAATGCCCCCTGGTGAGCCCAAATATGACACAGGTGCACCAATTCCCACCAGGTGCACCAACACAGCCACAGACACTAGAAAAGGAACACACCCAGAACACTCCACCAACACAACCATGTTGTCTCTCTCAACTCAATGGTAGCTATGGACATGGAGGCTCTGCAGGCTGCAGTGCAGCTGAATGAGCTGGAGCAGCACCAATGGTGGCAGGCGGTCAGGGGGAGAAGGAGGAGGATGAGGATGATGGATGGGTTGCAAGTGGTGAGGTGGAGGCAAGCAGTCATTCCCCGCACAAAGGCCACCTCGTGGGCCTTGACAGATGGGCAGATACATACACTGTACTGGCTAAACAGGGAGACAATGCAAGAAAAACTGACCCTAATCCAGGGTGACATAGAGAGCAGGATCGGCATCCGTACAGCCGTAGCACCACTGCTGAAGCTGGTGTTGGTCCTGCACTTCCAAGCCACAGGCACTTTGCAGCACTCTGTGGGCCAGCTGCATGGCATATCACAGCTCAACTTCTCGAGGGTGCTGGTGCAGGTAGGTAGTGGAGGCCCTTCTGCACTATGTGGGCCAGCACATCACCCTAACAACCAGCCATCACAGGGGAATACCGCCAGGGGCCACTTTTCTTACGCTCTTGTAGGCATGCCAAACGTGCTTGGAGTATTGAACTGCACACATGTGGAGTTTGCACCCTCATGTGTCACAGAGGAGTTGTCAGGAACCACAAGCATTACCATTCCCTCAAAGTACAGATTCCAACCTCACCATCACGCACTGCTGCACATGGTTCCCAGGGTCAACCCACAACTCCAGGGTTCTGCGTAACAGCACCCTGCCAGCATACATGGCACGGTATAGCGGACCAAGGACCTGGATGTTGGGTGAGTACATGGACAATTACACACACAGTGCACAGGCCAAGGGGGGGCAAGACTACAATACATGAACCACTCACTACCACCAAGCATCATAGGGTACAGCCAGTGCTTGTCCAAAAGCCAGTCCACAAAGCATGGGTGTAACACCAGAATGTTGCTGTGTCACTCAGTGGTTAGTGCAGACATTGACCCCAAGGAATCAAACCGGCAGCACACTATAGGTGCCCGAATGCAACACTGAAACTCTCAAAACCCACATTGGCAGTACACCATCCCACACAGGCCAATGAAGGCATGACCTAGCAAGGAGCATGCATGCACAGATGGCAGCGTGGGAGTCATGTGGTGTGTGCAGACACTGTATGGGCATTGGTGTGACAATTAGCATGCCACACCATTGGTGGCCATTGCATTCCTACCCAGAACAATCCATCCCATGGAGTGCAGCACATCCCAGTGTGGATGACTAACAATTGCCATCACAGGGGGCCTCACAGTGCATGACTCACATACTTACCATGGTACTGGAAGCATTGGGTATCATGGCATCTAAAAAATGTGCAGTTACAATCTAAGTCTGGCCACATGCATGCAATGGCTCAGCTTGTGTCCAACCCCCCTGCAGGTGATTCCGGATATCCACTGCTGCCCTGGCTCATGACCCCACTGAGGGAAACAAAGGCACTGGAGGATGTGGCATATAACCTCCCCATGTGCGAACAAGGGCTTCTATCGAGCAGACATTTGGACTCCTGAATGCACGTTTAAGGTACTTACACTGGTCGGGGGGGCACGTGTTTACAGGCTAGAGAAGGTGTGGCAGATAGGTCAGGTAAGAATTGGTGTAGAAACCTTGTGTGAGACTACACAGCACTTATCTGCTTGGTATTAGGTAGCCCACCTTTTGGTATAGGTTTGTACTACACAAGTTGGTCGTGTGACTGAGCAGCCAGGCCTATCTCAAGAGATGTAAATGTGAGCTGTAGAGCTGTAGCAAAGCAATTTGTAAATACAGGTAACCATTAACACTTTCACTCAAGGTTTTGGTTATAAATAGTTATTTAGATAACATCAATTTTTAAGTAAGCATTCATTAAATAGGCAATTCATGTAACAAGGTAAATATACATTAAAATACTTTTCAGAATCAGCACAAGTTTAGTGGATACTGTTTAGATATGCTTTTTAAACACTTCCTACAACCTGAGGTGACTTCATTTACAATGACAGTAATAGCATTTATATATCACAGCAAATACACTGTGCACATTCTGAGGTTGCAGAAAGGAAAGGTTTAAGGAAGGAATAAGGTTAAACAGATTCTCAGTATAGGTAAGGACACTTAAATCTTCCAATGAGATCTAGACAAGCCTTTCCCAGCTATAACAGTCTAAAACAAGCGACCAGCTATGAGGGACAGAAATATCAAAGTCAATGGATTAGAAGAGTCTGCAGGGAGCCAGGACAGCCAAAGTCAATTGGAGCACAGCCTATGGAGCTGAGATACTTCTTCGATAAAAAGCTGCACAAAGCTAGAGAGTTTGTAGAAATCATTTGTAGGGTCACAAGCTGTGAAACCTGTAAAAAGCAGAGTAGAAATGAACTCTAAGGTAAGCTAATGCAATTCCCAACTGAGAAGAACACAGCTAAAAAGACACTGAGGTAAGTACCCCAAGTCTAAACAGTACGCACGTCTGGTTAGAAGAAGCTGAATTATGTCATGTTGCAGCGATGCAGACCCTGGGTTCCTGAGCCTCAGTCGTAGGGACAAGAGGGAGAATGTCTGGAGGGCTCCTGCAGCGGCAATTTGAAGGTCGTCAGCAGCTACGGGCTCTTTTCGGATCAGCTGCATTTTGCAGTTTCAGCGCTGGGTAAATAGCACTGTTACAGAACTCGTATAACGGTTGGGCTGCTTTCACACCTTGGGTCCTGCACTCTAGTGAGGGGACGCAAGCTTGGGTTGTCCTGCTTCTGGAGTGTCCATAGGAGACTCCTAGAGTTTCTGGTCGGATTTTAGATGTTGCACTCGACTACGGATTTCTCGACCCCTGGCATTCTGTTGCAGCAGCAAAGAAGTACAGCCAATCAGGGAAGATGGTCCAGTGGAGGTTGTCTCAGGGTTAGTTGGTCCCACTATCCCAAGGGAAGAAGTCGTCCCTTCCAGAGCTTCTCTGTCAAATTGAAAAAGGAGTTTCAGCACAGCAGCACAGCTTCACCAGGCAATTCAAAGGTTCACGAGGATGCAGCAAGCTTTGTTCAAGGTTTCTTCGTCTGCTGTTTCTCCCAGTGGTTGACTCTGACTCTAGTCCCAAAACCCTCACCTTTTAAGCAGATTTCTCGCACTCATGCACAGCTTAGGCTTTCAAGCACACCACAGGGTGATAGTCCTGAAAGGACAGCCAACCAGCCAATCAGGACTGGTTGCATTCAGGCACTCCTAGAGACAAATGACAGGGCAGTTTTGGGAACTTCCCTCACATCCTGCCTTTCCAGACACACTGGAGCCAGAGGAGGGCATCAGGGCTGAAGCCCATCGAAAGGAAAACCAAACAAAGGGTGTAAACCAGGCTAATTGCACAGAGTAAAATGCAAGAAAGAGAAATGGTCACCCATGGGTGTTGTACTGCAGCTGAGGATTCATCCGGTAGAAAAGCAGAATGGTAGGAAAATTAAACCACTGCCACCAGCCATTTAAAGTAGTGAGGGTAACATCAAAATGTTATATGAGAATGTAGGATAATGGGCTACTAGGTAACTCCCCACACCCCACATAAGATGGGGTGTGCTGGACCTACAAAGAGACAAGGTACAGGGAACAGGCACCTAGATTCTAGCTGGAATTGGTGCCTTGGAAACAAAATTTGAAAATCGTCTCGTACAATTTTGAGATATTAACGATTTAAATATATTCTATGTATGACAAATGTGCAATGACATGTTTATCATTGAAAATAATATGAAATAAGTTACAAACTCGCCAACCATATAGTCAGCATCCATGCCACTGATACAAACATCAGATATAACCAAACCCAGCATACTCACATGCCCCTTCTGCGTAGAAATTACAAGCATACACTCATATAATAAAATACAATTCAAGCAGTAATATGTATCCAACATTATCATGAACACACAAAACATACAAACACCCCAACTGTGTACATATTACAAACATATAGCCAATAAGTTAAAAATACACAGCCCACGCAACCAATATTCACAGCAGCTATAACCACAACCAGCATGCACACTCACTGCCACTGTGTACACATTCCAACATACACGCAAGCAAAAATAAAAATGCCAGCAACAATGTACAGCCAACATTATGACCACACAAAATATACACAATCATCCTCTTATCATGACCACACACCCCATTATCATAACCACACATCCACCCATTCAACACAAATACTGACCCCATAACATGCACACCCTCTCCATTATCATGAGACACAGTTCATAGCATAGACCCTCACCCGATTATCATAACCACACCAACATACACAGTCACCTACACAACAGACAACATAATATACGCACTCACCCCATTATCATGAGTCACACTGGCCCAATAACATACACACTTACCTGATTATCATAACCACACACAATATATAAAGTCACCCCCACAATGTACTCATTACAAACATACCACTCACAGCATATGCACTCATTGCCACTGTGTTGACATTTCTACATACTGTGAGGAATCTGAGAGCATCTTTACCTCTTTTTCCTTGGCATCCTCTGCTCAGGTGGCCAGGAAAAGGCAAATGCTTTTGAATCCCAACCCTGGGGGTGGATATGCGAGGGAGGATCACCTGGGTGGACAGAATTTGGGGAATAGGGAGAGGAAATATATGGGTGAGACATGGTATCCCCTTTTACGTCAAAGTGTTATTTCCCCGGCCTCTGCCGGCTATTGTCAGCCCTTGACCCTTTATTCTAACCAGAAAGTTTCCCAAGGCTTTTATTTTAAGACTGGGATGAAAAGGAAACCACTAGGAGTTATTCACACTCCCCTGCATTCACACCACTTTCATACTGAGACAAGGAAGAGGGCTTTTGAAGGTATGAACTACAATAGCTATGCATGTCCCACTAATCAGCTTCACCAAAGTCAAGCAATTAATGTGGTGGCCTTCCACCTGCAGCCTGTTAACATGCCTCCGATGTGTAAAGGTGAGAGGGAGAGATGGCATTCTAGAAAGAAGCGGGCATGTGGAGGTGGAGCGGGCTGGAGATGAACTGGCTGAAGGGAAGCCAGATTAATCAGGAGGATGAGGGAGACACCAGGGCCAAGATTAACCATGTGAAGGTCAAGACTCCTGGCATCCTTCCTTCCCGGTGCCCACAACCAAAGCTGTGGGACACCAAAGCCTCCCAAGTACTGCCAGCTGCAGAGGGAGCAGGAAAAGCTCTTGACAGCTCCATCCGTGGAAGAGCGCGCTGTGAACTACTGAGGAAAGCGAGCACTGCTTGCTGCGGAACCCCCAGGAAAGTGGAACAAAGAAGTTCAACTGAGAAGCCTGGAGGAGCGAGCACTTACCGGTGAGTGCAGAAAAGGGATCACTCAAACCCGGCTGCTCCTTGGCTGGGAAAAATTGCAATATCTGAATGCTGAATGAACTGGATCTTACTGCGTATTCTACGGGGGTCAAATGAGATGACTGTGAAGAATGAATAGGCTATCAAGTACAATAAGTACTTTTGAAGGGTACAGCAAGCCCTATTAAATACTTTACCAACTAAAGAATATACTGAGTATGTTTTGAATATGCCAACAAAGTAAAAACCATTATGAGCATCAATGAATGAAGTGAAAGCAAGAAGAAGTGAAAGCAATGTTGTAATAGAAAAAAGAAGTGAAAACAAGGCAATGAGACGGGCTAAAATACCACACAGTGAATTGTATGAGATGCAAGTTGTCTTTCTTTGTAAGTGCCCTGAGACCTACGGGTTAGTGGTGCTATAGAAAAACTCAGATAGACAGATAGATAGACATTGTAGGCCATGATCAACAGAACATCTATATATACATCTATTTTGAGTTGTGCAAATATGACAATTTTTTCGATGATTCACACTTCCTCGCATCCACACTTTATGTGCTGCCAAATACGAAAACATAATTTTTGTTTCTGGAAATAATCCTATTAGGTATAGCAGATAAGTTTTAACGTTAAAACAAACTTCTGTCCCTCTTTTGCATCCAAGATCATTCCCACCATCATGGATTTAAAATAAATCTGGCGGCTTGACAACACTGTCAAAATTAACAAAAGTTTCTCAATAATGCATTGCCATTTGCCTGCCCCATAAGCAAGCCATTCACCTTCATTTTATCAAATGATGATACACTTAGCAGTCAGTGGAGTCTCCAACAATCAACAATATTTTGCCCTGCATTTGAAAATAAAGTTATAAATAACTACACATACGTGAAAACACATATAACAAGGCGTGCACACAAATATACAGACAAGCATGCAAAAAGCAAAGTACTATAATTTGCATGCATGTCTAAAACACAATTCGCATCATTCCATACAAAAACATTTTGTGCATATATACTGTAATACATCTGCATCTACACTTATTCTCACGTGACTGGAATAATGCTGCAGCACTACAAATACACATGCATGCGTCATGTCTGGAATAACACAAATATGCATGCTTGTGGTTAGCTGTCTGCATGTAAAGGCTCTGACCCGACATGGCGACTGAGTGCGGAAGTGTTATCAGATAGGACTTATAGACAGACAATCAGACAAGCAATAGATTACTATTTGGGGATAACGGGGGTCTGTGGAATCTCAGAGGGTACTATCGGAGGCATTTAGGGTCACGATCACAGGGGTTTGCATATTCACCACGTGTGGCCTTAAAAATACAATACTGAGACAAATTGGGCAGTTGGAATTGGAGACTGGAGACTTGGAAAAGAAAGTGGTTCAAACTTGAGCATTATAGGTGCAGATTACAACCAAAAAGGAGTGACTATGCAAGGAATATCAATATAAAGGGGAAATAGAGTATAAGGCATATGTGAGTAAAATGCATGTTGAGGCAGATACACCAGGCAAGACTTTGGCTTGGCTGGTCAGGAACGAGAAACGGAAAAACCATATTATAGAGGTTAGAGATAAGCCAGGTGCTCTAGTACGAGAACAATAGCGCATCAATGAGTTATGCAGGGAATTATATAAGGGTCTTTACACACAGCAGATCAGGCTGGATGAAGAGCAGGTGAAGGAGTTGATGGAGGAGGCAGGTTTACAGCTACTTGAGGAGTCAGGTGTGGGGGAACTATATTCAACGCCGGACATTGGTGAGGTACAGTGGGCCATAGAAGACCGAAACAATAGGAAAACACCTTGTATCAATGGGATACCGGTTGAATTTGATAAGTCATTTCAGGAATAGCTAGTGCCTAGACGTCTTGCTATGTATGTGGAGGAGATTGAAGTGGGGGTTATGCCACCGTCAACGCAAGAAGTTTCGATAATCTTTTTGTTGAATGCAGGAAAGGAATGGTGGAGTGGGGTATTCAGACCACTCTTGCACATAAATGTTGATAGTAAAATGCTGAAGAAGATTCTTGTGCGATGGTTCGCTTGAGTGGTGCATCCGCTAGTGCACGAGGATCAATCTGGGTTTGTGCCACAGAGGAACACAATGCTGAATGCTCGACATATGTTTTTACTTATTGAAGAAATGTTGAAGGATGGGAATCAATGGGTGATAGTAAGTCTGGATTCTCACAAAGCATTTGACTGTGTCGACTGGCGATATATGTAATTGACCTTACAGAAGATGGGGGTTGGGGATGGATTTCTTAGGTGGATTGACCTGTTATACAGAGACCCGTACACGAGGATCAGGGCAAAAACTGTAATATCATCATGATGACAAACGGGCAAGGGTATGAGAAAAGGCTGCCTGTTGTCACCGCTATTGTTTGTGTTGATGATGGAAATACTGGACTGTCTGCTGAGAAAGAAGTTCGGCAGTAGTGGTTATGGCATTGGCAGTCAGGAGCATTTGTTATTGTTATATGCAGACAACATATTACTGTGCATTGAGGTTCCGGAGGAGAGGTTTCCTCTGATTTCGGAACAGATAGAGGAGTTTGGTTGGTGTCTGGTCTGCAGAGTAATTGGACAAAATCACGCCTATAGGTGTTGCCTTGCACTAACAATGTAAATTGTGTCAAATTGGGGATTACAGTTAGTAGCTCACCCTTCTGGTTTCCAGGAATTATGGCCACTGCAAAGATGGATGAGGTGTTTGAGGCAAATGTGGGGTAGGCATTGGATAAGCTAGAGAAAGCAGGGGAGATTTGACAGACCGTCCCTTTGTCAATGATGGGCAGAGTGTTGGTGCCTGAATTGATACTGCTACCCATGTGTTTGTAGAATTTTTCAAGGGATAGCCAGCCTTGTACCTGATGTTGTTTTTCGGAAGTTAGACAAGCTGATGGCACGTCTGTATTGGGGGACAGATGTCAGAGGATAGAGTTGCAGATGCTGAGATTGGAGTAAAGTGAATGGAATATTGGTGCGCCAGATTTCAGGTCTATTAAGCAGCTGCAATGTTATGATAGGATGTGATATGACATTTATAACGTGCCTATACACTACTGTTTCAAGGTGCGATGTGGAAAGTGAGGGGAAACAAAGGGAGGACAAATACAGCAATCTTACTTTGCCTAGTAACGTTGAGATTGCGCCAGTGGATCAAAAACAAGTAATGCGACCAGCAGGTGGAGTGCAAGGGTTAAGTACAGACAACAAGTGTCTGATAAGTGCAGGTAAGAGACTGTAGGGTTGCAGGTACAGACCCAAGTACAAGGGTTGCCAGGAGGCAGTGCAGGTGTGCAACTGGGTGGGCAGGGACCTGGGCCCAAAGTTCAGAGGCTAGCCAGGTGACCACTGCAGTATCAGACAGGAGATCAAAAGGGAAGAGGAAGAGAGAAGGCAGAAGCAAAGAGGAAAGTCTTGAGATGCTTCTGGAACCAGAGATGGATCTGCTCATGTTTCAGAGAGGCAGGGAGCCCGTTCCAGAAGGAGGCACCAGCAGAAGAGAAAGGTCTGCCCCCAACCTGTTTCTTGGCGAAGTGCCCAACCTTCAAGGAGTTGGAGGTGGAGGAGCAAAGTGCTTGAGTAGGAAGATATGTCAGAAGAGAAAGTTGGAGGTATTGCAGTACCAGGCCCCAGAAGGCCTTGTGGACAATGCAAAGGGTCTTGAACTTGATCCTTGCAGCCTCAGGGAGCCAATGGAGATATTTCAGACCTGGAGAGATAGGATCCATGGGCTTGAGGCCAAGGACAAGTCTTGCAGTCCTGCTCTGGATGAGTTGGAGAGGACGGAGAGTGGAGGCAGGCAGATTTAAAAAGAGGCTATTGCACTAGTCAAGCATAGAGAGAACTAGAGCTCTGGAGACAGAGAGCTTCTAGTGGGAAGGAGAGGAAAGGAAGAATACATCTGAGATGTGAGGAGGGAAGGAGAGTGTGAGTCAAAAATGACCCTGAGGTTCTTAGCCTCACAGCTGAGAGCAGGATGAGGGCCAAGGGAGAGGGTGGCAGAAAAAAAAGGTTCAGGTGTGCCGATGAGGAGGATCTCTGTCTTACTGGCATTTAGCCAGAGATCATTGGCGGCACATAACTCCTAGACAGACAATCAAGGATGAGAGAAAGGAGAAGAGGCGGCAGAGGGGAGCCTGAAAGTGAGCTGAGTGTCATCAGCATAGCACTGAATGTTGGAGCAGAGAGCAGCAATGCGGTAGGCTAGAGGTGGCAGGTATTGGTTGAACAACCAGGGAGAAAGGTTAGAACAATGGGAACACCACAGGTAATAAAAGAGAGCTAGAGGAAAGGGATGACCAAAGTTGGACCTAGGAGGGTCGGTCCGAGAGGAAAGAAGTCAGCCAGGCCAGAGCCTGATCAGTAATACCTAGGTTATCATGGAGTCGGTTGAGCAGGATGGCATGGTTGACCATGTCAAAGGCAGAAGCGAGATCAAGCAAGATGAGGACATAGGGAAGATTAGCATCGAAGTTAGAGAGCAGGTCTTCACTGGTGTTCAGGAGAGCAGTTTCTGTGCTTCTAGGTGCTCTGAATCCAGATTTATGGTCATGGAGACAACCAACAGATTAAGTGTGACGAGTAAGCTGGGAGATGTTCAAGTTTTCGAGGCGTTTACCCAGGAGAGGAGTGATGGAGATCAGGCAATAGTTAGCTGGACAGGAGTAGTCAGCTGAGGGTATTCTTGAGAAGAGGGTACACAAGAGAATGCTTCAGGGAGGAAGGGAAGGTTCCAGTGGCAAAAGAGTGGTTGCAGAAGTCGGCCAAGGATGAAACAAGGGTGTCAATGTAGTCCTGGATGGTTTTGGAAGAACAGGGATGAACCTGTTTTGATGAGGCTTTCATAGATCGGACTAGTCTAGAAACATCATCAGGGGTGAAGAGAGGAAATGTAGAGAAGGGAGGGCGGGTGGCCGCAGCGGGCTGGAAGAAAAGGAGAAGAAGGAGAGGACGATAGGGTGGACAGGATATCTTGGGTTTTAGAGATGAAATGAGAAGCTAGGGCCATACTGAGGGCCTGGGATGGGACATGAGAGATAGAGACTGCTGCAGGATTGGGCCAGCTCCTTGCAGATTGTAAAGACTTTGGCTGAGTTGTTAGATGCCACAGAGATGCAGGATTGAACGTGAGCTCTCTTTTTAGTGAGGTCTGCGAGTCGGTATTGCCTTTGGAGCAGGCGGCAGGTGATGAGGTCTGAGTCGTACCAGGTGTTGCACTTAGCTTTAGGCTTCATGCTGATCCTCATGACAGGGGCAAGTACATCACAAGTGTCAGAGATAGTAGAATAGAGCATGGAAAGGGCTGTGTCAGGGTGTAAGTCAGCCAGAGGTGCAGGAGGGGGAGAAAAAGAGGTGGCAAAAGCCTCAACTGACACACGCTTCATGGGTCGGATGACCGAGAAGGTGGGTGGCAGTGTGAGGGTTGGCTTGGCCTGAGGGGTAGAGAGAGAGAGATTAGAGGAGAGGAGAACGTGGTCACTCGAGGCGAGAGGAGTGGTGAAAGTGTTAGAGAGAGGGAGGATTGAGGAGATCAGAACATCCCGATTGTGCCCTGCAGAGTGAGTCAGGCTAGAGGGAAGAATAGAGAGAGAGAGAGAGAGAGAGAGAAAGAGAGAGAGAGAGAGAGAGAGAGGGAGAGAGAGGGAGGGAGGGAGAGAGAGAGAGAGAGAGAGAGAGAGTCACAAAGGTCACAAAAGAGTGCTGTGGCTTGACAGGAAGCATCAAGGAGGATGTTGAAGTCTCCAAGGAGCAGGAGTTGAGTGGTCAAGTCCAGGAGGGAGGAAGAGAGGTTCGCCCACTCAGAGAGGAAGGGGATGATCTAATCAGGTGGTCGGTAGATAGTAGCCACTCTGAAAGAGTGGTGAGGAGACAGAGAAAGCCTACAGACCAAGCGCTTTGTTGTGATATGTGGTTCCCTGGTTTGACTTTGGAGTAGGGGCATGTTCACGTGACTGAAAGAGGCAATAATTGTACAGAGTGTGCTGTTGGGCATTCCAATCATGAGTGGTAAGCAGGTCAAACATATGCATTGGCAGGTGCAGGCAAACCACAAAACGTGGAAAAAGGTGATTGGACTAGGACATAAATATATGTATATGGCACTGTTACCAGTGTGGGGTACAGGGATTTGCGGTATAATGGTTGGAAGACTGGTGGGAGAAATATTAGGAAGTGGGGGAAGTTGTATGAGGAGCATAGAATTCTGAACTATGACAGTGCTAAAACACAGTTTGTAATGTGGAGGGCTGGCTTTATTACAAATGCCAGAATTGCAACATGTGGCAGACATACTTGAGTGGGTTTTGTGAAAGGTTCCACAGATGTATGTGGTCATCAGGGTATTTTGTCTTTATGTGCTGGTGGGAAGCAGATAACAATGATATATAGGGCATGCATGAGGAGACCAGAACCCCGGATGCAGGTGGTAAGGGAACAGTGGGAAGAAGACATGACAGGTGTTAGTGTATGTGGAATGGGTACTAGCATGCGAGAACATGTAGCGCCCGCCAGAGTACACACGATGTATAGCCAGGTGAGTGCAGTGTGTCCTAAGTGTTCGTATGACAGGGCCTCATTTATTCATACGTGGTGGGAATACCCAAAAACAAGTGACTTTTGGAATGGAATGATGTCTGTGTTAGCTGAGTTATCAGGGTGGACATTACCGGCCTCGATCAAAACATGCCTGTTGGGTATATTGCCAAGAACAAAGTTGGGTTCATTGTTGTTGAAGTTTGTTATGCTGGGGATCACATTGGCTAAAAGATAAATTGCTATGAAATGGAAACAACAAACGGGGTTCTCGATAAAGACTTGGTCCAGTGATATGGTCAAATGAGCAATGGCAGAAAGAGATAGACGACTAAAGCAAGTTGAATGTATGAACAAGAAGGCATTTACTCTGCGTGGGATGAATACCCGGATGCCGTTTTGGATTCCCTGGACTTAATGCCCCTATGAAGTTGAATGTGGAGATGGCTAATGGATGTCAGAGATCATGCAAAGTAGGGTGGGAGAGATGATGCAACATTTTTCTTTTGTTTGGTCAGGGGAACCTCTTTGGGAAGGTTATAGCTTATTTGGTTGAAGGTGACCCTGGGGCAATTACTGATCAATTAGGATTCTTGGGGTGGGGATTAGGCATCAGTGCTGATGGGGAGGGGTTTATTATTGGTAGTGTTTGGGTCTTTATCCACCTACTCTCTCCTTCCTAACATGAGTTCTCACCCCATCTCACTTTCTTATTTACCACACACGTCTGATTCTATCTCCTGGCAAAAAACTAGATTGTGCTTCTGCATGGATTTATACACATGGATGTGATACTCCATTTATAATTTCTGTTGATTTGTAAATAAATCCATGAATCTCAGCCAGGCTTGTCCAAAGATCTGAAATGGGTCTGTTTCTTGAATGTTCTCTCACCTAGAGCCCTTAGTGATGCAAATTCCCAGACATCCCTAGATCTGTAATCATATTAAGAAGTGGTCACATGACGTTTGACACCAGAGCTATCAAAGCAAGTGATGCCTCATGATATGAACCACCACCAATATTGAAGGAAGAGACAAGAGACAGTGGCATGGGCCTGTGCATGTAGTTTATAACCAAAAATAAATACAACATCCGACTGGTTTCCAGTGATAACAATGAAAACAAAATAACAAAGAACATGTATAACAAATCATTTTTACCTAAAAAATACCGAATATTTTTAATTCATATATGGGGGTGGGGTAAGGGTTAAAACGGGTGTGAAGGGGGTTAAAGTGGGGTTATAAATAAAGGGAAATGGGGAGATTGGGGAGTAGACCCCCACACACTGAAAACATTATTCAGTACTTTTTCCGTAAACATTTTTTCCCTTTTTTTGATTCGTTAATATCAAAGTGAACCCATTCCACTTAGATCTGCCGGATAGAGCTGAGCCTGTATGCACAAACAACATATGTCTCATACAAATACTCTCCTTCTTTCCTCTTCCAGCACAGTTCACCACCAAGAATATTATTAAATGGACGTCCTATGTGAAAGGAGTGTGAGCAGTAAATGAGTGATTGAAGTGAGTGGGCACCACTTCTTTTTAAATTGTCTCTGGTAGCTTTAGATAGTTCTAGAGTTAATAATCTGTGAGTGGGCTGCAAGCCCAATTGTAAGTGTCTCCATGCACACAAAATGAATGAACAAGTGACAAAAGCAAATTAGCCTTTGGTGTGGGCTGCACTCCCTAAATACCACTTTGTGGTTAGATTCTGTAAGTGTGATTGTTCATATCTTTAATTCCAGGTTATATGCAAAATACATACAGCATACACTTCTTATTTTTCTTCATTTACACCAAATCTGGCTTATTTTAATTGAAACCGTTTGCATTTGGGCTATAAAGTCCTTCCTCAGGGCCTGTATTAGTCATCTTTTTGTCATACAAGTTGAACAATAGTCATAACATGTGATGAAGGCCATGATAAGTAATCATACAATGTTCGCAACAGTTGTATCAATGTGAACCAAAAATTATTCCCACAAATTCAAGACAGCATGTCACCATTATGTATGAAACAAAACAATAATCAGATGTAATCCCGATATAATGTGGAATTGGCCACAAGACATACAACAAAAGAACAACATGTAAATAATACATGAAGAAAATATGTGAAATACATTCTGGGACAAACTTCAATCTTTCATGTCTTGGTAGAGTGATAAGCGTGCATTACAATTAACTCCAGGCTGCTCTCTCATACTTCTCTTTGTATAGTGGCTAATAAACATTTGCTATAACCTAATGATGTAACTAAGTTCCCCCAGAAAACCGTGGATTTCTAATATTAACCCTAGTTAGTAAAATAAGTAGTGATAGAGCTTCTTATGGTTAGTATCATTGACACCTTAAAATGTGATTTATGACCTGCATTTGCCGAAAACTTGTTATCTGGTGACGGACATTGCTGTACGAAATAGTTGTTGTGTGAAGGCATATGAGAATCACTGTTAAAAACTCTCTGTGTAAAAGAGCATGATCACAATACTGTTCAATTTGTAGTGGCTTACCGAAGCTGATGCTCGATTCAGTCAGTGGGCCTCATTACGACCCTGGCGGTAAGTTACCGCCAGGGCCGTGACTTTACCGCCATGGTGCTAACTACGTTAACGCCATGGCGGTAAGGGGATTTACCGCCCCATTCCGACCTTGGCGGGGCGGTAAATCCCCAATCCCCATTTACCCTTCCCCATTCCCATTTTTGCCCCATAGGGCATAATGGGAGTGGGGAAGGCGTTAATTACGCCACCGTAAATTACGGTGGCGTAATTAACACCAAGTTCCCTTACCGCCATGGTTTTTTACACCCGCTAAAAGCAGGTGTAAAAACCGCCATGGCGGAAAGGGAACTCGTAATTGGCGGTAAGGGGTCGGCGCAGCTAACGCTGGCGCTAACCCCTTACCGCCAGGGTCGTAATGAGGCCCAGTGTGTCTAATTGCCTCTCCACTCAAGAGAAAGTGGTCAATTCGAAAACCTAAAAGTAAACTCTAGGTAACTAGGGAAACTGTGATGGCATGCTGTGTCATCATGGTTTGCGTCAAGCCTGCTCAGAATTGTAAAGAATTGCTGTCGGCCATCTTGAATTGATGAAAATAGACTTATGTCTGGTGTATATTAAAGAGCTGTATGTCTTGTGTTCTTAGAGAGTTTTAAGTATATTGCAATATATATTGGTGTTGGAATGATCTAAATATTTTTTTTCATTCACAATCTCTTTAGGTAACCAATAACATATATCCATGCACACAAACTAAGTGTTAACGTTTAATATAAAAAAGATGACTGGTGTGTGTTCCTCTGTTATGCTTATATGTATAAGTTTGACATATTAATGCTGTAATAATTAAATCCACGAGAATTCAGTGGGCTGCTGGCTAAGAGTCACAGGATTGCTGTAATCAGAAATTACTAAGGTTGGTTACACCATATAGAAATACTTCTTTCCTAATTTCTAAGATGGTTTCTGATCAACACGGTCATGCTAAATGATAAGTTGAAAATGCACAAAAGAAATATATGGAAAAATTGGTAATCAAGAATTGTAATGCCCAAATCCAATTACACATAATTACATGCTTATCTATTTTTTTCCTGCCTCATTTTATAAACAACTGATTGAAAGGAAACTATTCAAATCAAACTCCTCATTAAATCAATTCGGGGTCAGTGTATCAAGCCGATCGATCCAAAATACCTCTCATTATGCCATTCTTCTCGTTAGGTCTTCTTTACGACCTCGAGCTTTGATGATTTCCAGAACTTGAAATCTTATTTGTGATATACTGTGTCCTTTTTCTTGAAAGTGTCTGCACACTGCCGAAACATGTTAATATTTCTAATGCAAGATTTGCGTTCATTAATCCTTATACAGACTATTCTTGCAGTTTCACTTACATAATATATTCTGGTTAACCTTAATCAGCTCTGAGAATGGTATACATGCATTTGCTGAGAAGATTGGTCCCACCAACTCAAAGGAAGAGGCCGTCCTTGAAGGAGCTTCTCTGTTGATTGGAGATCTGGGAATTCGCAGTTGCAGCAGGGCTTCACCGGGCAAACCAATGGACCAGTGGTTGCAGCAGCTGTCCTCTTACAGCTCGTCTTCAGTTCTTTCGTTCCAGTGGTCGACTCTGCCTTCCAGTCCTGGAGACTTGCCTTTTAAACAGTTTTCTCCCATTCATTCCAGCCAAGCTGTCACTCACCCAGCAGGGTGGCTGTGCTTGCCGGACAGTCAGCCAGCCAGTCACGCCAGAGTGCATTTGGGTCTCCTAGGAGACCAGGCACAGGGAGTTCCGGGCATCTCCCTCACTTCCTGCCCACCCCAGACACTCAGACGCCATGGATGGACTTCAGTCCTGAAGCCCACCAAAGGCTTGCGAACAAAGAGACCAAACCTGTTTGGCGCACAGAGTTAAACACCAGAAGGACCTTTCCACAAAGAAATGCGAAAAAAGATGACCAGAGTCTGTTTTTACAGAGGTGTCATGGTCGCCATATTGTAAAACATTGCTGCCCCTATTTTTAGCTACCGGTGTTCACGGTTGGGAAAAATCATGGTAGTTCATTATAAAACCACTGCCACAAGCCATTTCAATAGGAAAGGGTAGCCTTTGACAGCTACAAGAGTGTTTAGACATAGGGGATTCTAAGTAACCCCTACAGCACACTATACGAAGAAAGTATGTGCTGGGTCTATGAATTTAAAAAGACTAGTAAAGTTAATTTAACTTTACATTCTCTGGTGAACAGTAGTTCATTCCATAGAAGGTATTTAAACCTTGGGGAGTCCAAAGGACACCCTGGTGCCACTGTAATAAAGGTGCTGTGTGACACAACAATAAACAGATGATGCCTATGTAGTTATCTAAAACTCCATAAGCAAAGAATGCAAGAGTAAAACACACATACAAATACCCGAGAGAGTGGGAAAAAAGGCTCACACTCTCTCCAGAGAAAAAAAAAAACAAGTCCTCAAAATCCAGCAAAGTTGCTGGGGTCTCTAAGGTGAAGGGAATAAGCACATTTCTGAGAATTCTCCCTAAGATATACATAAAGCTTTTTTTTGGCGTAAATGAAGAAAAATTAGAAGTTTATGGTGTATGTATTTTGCATGAATCCTGGAATTAAACATATGAACAATATGACTTATAGAATCTAACCACCAGCTGGTATTTAGGGAGTGCAGCCTACACCAAAGGATAATTTGCTTTTGTCACTTGCTCAGGAGTGTGAGCAGCGCCAGCAGCAGAATTAGGCTAAAAAGTATACATTAGACTGCCAAGCATAAAACAGGAACTTGCCCGATTCCTGCTCAGTAAGGCAGATTGAGACAATTTTCCGTGCTCACTTGACAGAATTTAACTCTAAAACCTTATGAATATAGACATTGTTCTACGTGTATTTCCCTAATAAAAACATGGCGATGGTACATAAGATAACAGTAAAAAAATACCAGTGTTATTTATCTTTAAATGCTGATAGTAACCATGGTCCGTGTATGGTGAACTGTGTAATCAAAATATGCAAAATAATAAGTCTTGTTTATTAACAACATAATATGTGCTTACTATTTTCAGTTTTTGACTTCACTGAACACATGCACAGGATAATTGTGCAATTCTGATGTTGTAAGGAAAATATGGCTGCAATAGATCGTCTATAGCTCTCTTAAGGCAGTCTCACTTCATGCAGACCACTAGAAATCACAAGTAAATAATTCTGTAACTAAACAAATAAATATATGCATACAAAATAATAAGGTTTGAGTGTTTTATCACTGATATGCATGTACATTGTATACCGGGCACCAACAGTGTACCAGGTTAAGTGGTGAAACGACTTTTACGAAAGGCAGCGAGTGTCCAATTCACTGCAAGTTGTGCACCCTGAAAGGAGCAATTGTATTTCTCTCACCCCTTATAAATCACTAAGAAAATAAAAATAAAAACAATCGTTTGGCTCACCATCTCATGCAGTGCGTTTCTAATATGATCTGTCAAATAAAAATACATAATATAAACTTCGAGAATGTAGAATAATGTAATAATTGGCATTCAAAAATGCCTGGTTGCTTAATTCCTAAATTGACGTGTGTGCTTTAAAGCTGCAAAGTATAGCTATTAAGCTCAGCAAGAGGAGGGGAAAACGCGGATCCTCACATACGTTTTTTTTTCTTCTCTTTTATAGTTTGTATGAATTACTGCGCATCGTGTGTAGGGAAGAAGCAATACATTGTGAAGAAGGCCTTTATTTTACCACCATAAATGGCAGCTCTGTTGAAGGATGCATGCACCAAAGCCGTGAATGTCTGCATATTGGGAACTCCACTATAGCGTTTCTTGTTATTTCAGGGATTCGCTAAGTGCTTAGATGCAGCTGTCAGGTGGCATGTTGGTTCCACAAAAGTAAACAAAGAAAGGCAAATAAACATTGGCAGACAGATGGAAATCCTTTTGTTGCTGTCACACGTATGAAACATATACCACAGAGTGTTGTGTAGTGTGTCTCAGCCATGACAGATGGAGCAAAATATTTACTGTGAAGCCAGAAAACCTATAATAATGTTTTGCAGTCAACACAGGTTGTAAATATGCAACAGATTAAACAAATTGAAATACATATGTTCACTCTATTTCTTATGTATATGTTTTATATGTATTTACAGTGCTGTTACGTCATTTATTAACAACCGTGTTTGCAAAGCAATCTTAGGTTCATGAAGACAAAGAGGAGGTACACATGAAACCATTTTTTGGCAATTATGAGATTCACAATCCCAAATCTGATTAAGGAATCCCGTTCGGATCATCACATCCTCTAGTAATGTTAGTTTTATTCAGATGGCACAGCCAAGTTTGAGTGTATTTGTCAAGCAATATTCTATATATTCTTCATCATGTCTAACCCAAAAAGCAGATTAAAGCGTTTCCTGCTACAGACCCAATACTATATATCAAACAGGTGGCTTACATGATAATGTTGATTTTGCATGACTCTGTATGTCAAGCAGGTACAAACAGCTGGTTTACAGTTGCTTAAAGTTAATTACCATAAGGATCTAGGAAGCTATTCCAGGTGCCAAGAAAAATGTCAAATTTTTCCTAGTTTTAGGTCCCTCTTTCTATGATAGCGAATTTCATAATTTTCTCTTTCCAGTCTTCTTTCAGTATCTTTGTTAATTTCCAGTCCTTTAATACTAATAGTTTACCCAATCACAAGGCATTTTTCCCAAATATTTTCCCTCCAATGGAATTGTATTTATTTAGCAATATTATTGACCAATTTCAATGAGGCACCCTTAGTCATATGTCTACATTTGGTGAAGTTAATTCTTACTGCCCCTGTAATTTCATCCGCCAAAATGTTAAAATGGTACATTTCATCCCAGTACAGTTCATTGTGGTTTTTTCCATGCTTCCCTCCCTGCTTCTTTCTTACCCCCTCCCACACCTCATCCCGCCCCTAGATACCCAACTGCCTTATATATATTCATTGAAAAAACTGTGTTAAAGGGACATTATGGTTCAGTTGCGCTAATAAAACCCTATCAAATTCTGTGCAAAACGTTGTTAAAGGGACGTTATAGTGCATTTGCACTAATAAAAACAACCCATATTATGGTTACAAGTAACATCGAAGAAAGCAATTTGAAAATTCGCCAGTTATTGTAAGCTAAGCAACCATAACTCGTGCCACCACTGTGCACTACTAAGACTAACACCCATGACATCAAAGAGGACATCACAAATGTCATTGATGACATCAATGATGACATAGCATGCCTGGCTCCTTCTTTTTGGTTCACTGACATATCTAGGCCAGGTGGGTTTCTTAACTGACAGTCAGAAACAGAAATTTCAAAAGGTACTGTATTTGCAAACGTTCCCTTCTCATATGTTCTTACAGTACTTTCCTTAGGGTTCAGTCGCATCTTGTGATGCATATGTTAAATGGTAAATGTTAAATGATAAAGGTATTTTACCGCACACGGTCCCCAGGCGCTCTGGCGGATCTGCAAATGAGAAGGTGGGGTGGGTTAGTAGGATAGTGAGAGGCGTGGTGTTCTGTTGACAGCTTCATCTCGGTATACACCATGTGCTGAGATTTGGTGCAAGTATTGGAGCGATGTCGGACCTTGTGTGCTGTTGGTGCGGCTTATGTGTTGTTGTGATGTGGTAAAGTGCATGTGGCTTGTAGTGCGAGAGGTGGTTGTATGAGTTTCTAGAGTGATTTAAGTATGCAGAACGTTTGAGCTTTTTTGTTAGTGGGTTATATGATTTGGAGCTAATCTTCACATTACGGCTGAATGCCTAGATTTCGGGAATCCTGCACAGTGTGAGAACAGGTAGATTTGAGAGTCCTGCATAGTGGAGCGAGAGTCACAACTAACAGAACAATTGAGTATAGTACCCTACGCAGCTGGATTTGAGAACAATTGAATGATTCAGTATAATCCTAAAACATAGCTAGAATTGAGAGTCCTGCATGGTGGGAGAAAGGCATACGCATGAGAGAACAATTGAGGTTTTAGTGTGGCGCACTCCCTGTTGTATTCTAATGAACTATGTTTGCTGTTGTACTCTAATGAACTATGTGTGGTGAGTTTGGGCTGTCTTTTCTCCTCCATTGGGAGTTGGAGCAGGAGTTGTGGTGTCCTTTTTCCCTGCTATCAATGTGAATTTATCCACCAGAACTTCACATTTGGTACCAGCCGGGATACTATGGGTGAGTCATCTAAGTGCTTCCGTCTTGGTCTGTATATTGTTGGGTGTCCTGACCCACGTTTAAGCTATCATGCCACAACATTTGGTGCTGTGGGCTTAGAAAATTCAAGATGGCGGAAAACCCACATGTGCGCCGAAATCCAGGAAAGCTGCGCAGTTTGTGCGCACACCAAAATGGTTGCCTCACTTGCCACCCACCAGTGCGAGAATGAAAGGCCGGGTTGCCATGAGGGAAATGGGTTGCCAAAGGAAAAACAGAAGCGCCGGTTAGCTTCAAAGCGCTTTAAAACCACCATTGGACTACCCGCACAGTAGTCTGAAACCATTGGGAATGGCAATGCTGATTGCCAAATGCAACCTAGAATTGTGGGGAATTCATGTCTTAAATCCCAAAAATGGGTGCAGTACCAGTACTCACCACTATCCAAAAGCCGGCGTTTTAAAACCACCCTGTGTTTCTCTGAAGGCAGGCTCAAAATGCCTATTTTCAAACATTGCAACATGTGCAAAATATTCACTGAACACCAGCAGACATTTGGCAGAATGGAGTTTTGTGTGCTTACAAAATCTGGGAAATGAAGAGCCCAAAACAATGCTTATAACAAAACTGCTATGGAGTCAGCAGTTTAAGTTGCACTGGATTTAAAGACACTAAAATCGAAAATGTTTAGATTAAATGAGTGACCTATGTTTGGTGTCACATGCCTTTGTAACTGTTGAAATGTCATAGTTTTGCACTTAGAATCAGCATTCTAGCTGCATGTGTAAAATTGCAAGTTAATTTAAAAAGCAACAAAAAAACATGACAGTTAGCTGAAAGTCTGGCTTACGGAACTTGATTCTGCCTGGCAACTACCCCCATCAGGAGTGAAACTTGAGTCACAACTGTGTTCCCAGGCCCATCTGTCTTTTGCTGGCCACACTAAGGATATGTTAGCACTTAATCACGGTCTGTGGAGAAGAATTTATGTTGTACCTATTACATGTGTATACTCAGTACATCATATACTTTTAAACAACACTCACTGGGGGGCCGTCACTCTACAGAGAGATATGGGACCCCCAGTCTAGAGGAGAAAACAAAAGGAATTAATACCGCTTCTTACAAAGACAAAACTCATTTATTAAAAATCAGACTTAGTGTTTTAGTAACAACAATAATTAATAAGACCAAATTGGAACAAATGGGGCATTTTACATTAGATAATGCCCGGTATTAGATTTTTTTAGATTTTTATAGGGCTTTCTATGCAGCACGTTGTATATTATTAAAATTTATTTAAACAACGTAATACTAGCACCTATAAAGATCTTATACCTCTTGCTGATATCACACACCTAAGGATCCTACCCAATAAGGTCCTTACATACATATAGACACAGTAAAACAGACCTATACCTAAGGTCACTTTCAATTCTTATTGATTATGTCAAGTTGTTTTATGACATAGATCATAGAAAAGCATGAGTCCAGCTCATACTCTAATAAGGTCGACCGGTTTCATAACCACACTTGTTTAGGTCATCTTCTTCAGGACATGTAGTTTCAAATGAAGGGGTGTTGACTCCCTAATGGAAAGACTTTTTCCAGATGTGTGTTCTTACTCCTACAAGGAAGTAAGAGAAAAAAGGGGGGGTTTTATATCACTCCTCTGGTCCCTAAATTACATTTATATTTTATTTTAAATACCATGCTTATAAAAGTATTTCTGAATCTATTAGCCAAAAGGTCAATTTTTTATACTGAGGCTGCTGTTTGGCATTCAAAACAGCGCCAAGAAAGGCACTTAACAAGGGAGGGGAATGGGGATGGGACGTGCCCAGGGGGACTCCTTATGATTTAATTCATTAATACATGCATCAAGGGCTCTTGTTGGTACACCTTATAGCCCTATTGTGCAGCGAGTATATGCAAAGGTAGTTTAAAAGATAATGTTTTTCCTTACCGCCCACTTCAAACTAGTGGCACTGTCTTGTGTTGCCTGCCCATATACGCGTTGTGCAATTTGTCTTATCCCCTGCTGTAAACAAGAGAAAGCAATGGAAGAATCACCTTCCATACGTCACTTTAACTATATCATAGGTATTATCCTTATCATTAGCACGAATGCCTTTACAAAAATGTATAAGTTAAAAGAGCTTACCAGTTCTTTTAATACTCGTTGCTTATCGTATGCAAGAGGAAAAAGGGGGGGTGTTGTAGGCGCCGTTAGATCGCCTCATCAAGCGGCTATATTATTACTTTCCTGAAAGGAAAAACGAAAAACCCGCGGATGCACTCGCGTTATATAAGGCTCTCTGTTACGGAAAAGTGGTTCTTTATTTATACCGTCATGCTATCTCAATAAGGCTGTACCAGAAGAAGATAGGGCTGCAAATTCATACCTTCGGTCCTCGCGTATGTAAGCACTATCCGGGTCTGCTGCTCTGATTACTCTGCAGCGGCTGTTAGTAACGGGCCGCCCTGCAACACTATCCTATTTTGATTACTGGCATACGTGGCCACTCTATGGTTGCGACGCCATATTGGACAGGGAAAACTAGGTCGCCATCTTTGATCAGGTCAAAAGTGACCTGTTGTAACCTTGTATGCTTATTTATCAAAGTAAAATACGGATGCGTGTTTGTGGGAACTTACTATCTGTTCTATACTGTTTTTTCTTTGGGCAGGTCGTACTTACACAGGAAAGGGCTTATAGACTTCTACTATATATCTCGGAGTTGGAAGATTCTAAAAGTAAAAAAATTCCCTATACAACAAAAGATTAATTCTCATCATTGAACAATTTAGTCAACATCTTTAACAGCAATGATATATATTACATATTCAATGGCATTTGTATTAACAAAAGTTGTGAGAGATACATAGCAAGCGAACACATCCCAGTTACATAAACAATTTGAAATGGGATGGGAACACGGGGAGATCCTATTTGGTAGAGCATTCTCTCATCACATGATACCAGATCAATGATCAAGAAAAGCAAACAAGGAAAATGAATGTTTTTGTTACATCGGCCCATGTTGCAGCTATTATAGCAAACAATACATTCTGTACATTACAGTGACACAGTGACTAACTCAAGGCGTCAATTACTATCATTAAAGATGCCTATCTTATAGTGGCTGTAACAACTTTTATGCCAGGGGGTCAAAAACAGGAGTTCTAAAGACATTACCAATGAATCAACGTGGGAGAACTGCCAGCTCATTCCATTGGATTTGTTCATTCAGACCGATCTTGTGTGTATTTAGTCTAAAAATCCAATTTTGTTCCCTCCTCAAGAGGATGTTATGATAATTCCCACCTCTTTTAGGAAATTGTATTTTTTCAATGACTGTCCATTTAAAGTCTTCAGGGCCATGTTCTTTTGTTATAAAATGATTGACCATTGGAGCTGTAAGTTTTTTGGTTCTAAGGCACGACCGATGTTCTATCATCCGTTTTTTAATTGGTCTCATTGTCATGCCCACATATTTCAGATTACATGGACAAACTATCAAATAGATCACTCCTGATGTGTTACAGTTAGTGAGATGTCGTTGTACCCAAGGAGTTCGTAATCCCAGGTCTATTTCTTTTGTACGTGCCGTTTGCGGGCACATCGAACATGACCCACATGGGGAGTGTCCTGTTGGATAGCTACTTTGCCAGATTGTTGCAGTCTGTTTTACTTTGTCTTCACGTAATGTGGTTACTAGTTTGTCTCTAATATTAGTTCTTCTTTTAAGGGCAAATTTTGGTTCTTCCAAATTATGTTGTCCAGTATTCAGTATTGGCCACAGATTCTTAATTTCCTTTTTGAGTTTGTTCACCATAGGTGAATAACTTAGAACTGCCATTATATTGTCCTGTTGTGGTGGTTTGGGATGTTGCTGAAGAGTAGTACTCCTGGGAATATTACGAGCTCTCCTGTAGGTAGAGTCAATGATCCTTCTTGGATACCCTCTATTTTCAAGCTGTTTTTTGAGATTTTTGCCTTGCTCTTCAAAGTCAGTAACTTGGGTGCACGTTCTTCTATAGCGAAGAAATTGGCCAAAGGGCAAATTGTCTTTAAGTGCCTGAGGATGGTAACTTGAGTATGTTAAAAGTGAATTTTTGTCTGTTGATTTTTTATAGACTTTAGAACATAACTTGTCTTCTATTACCATGATGTCATATCTAAAAAATGTATTGTTTTCTTACTGAATTCCAACGTGAATCTTAAATATGGATTCTGTACATTAAGCCAAGTATGGAACTCTTGAAGATCTGTCTCTGAACCGGTGAATATCATAAAGATATCATCTATGTATCTTTTCCAGAGTTTAATCTTTTGTAGGAATGGATTGGAAACTGGATAGATGGCATCGCATTCAAATGAGTTAACGTATAAGTTAGCCAAGCTAGGCGCAAAAGTCGCTCCCATCGCAGTACCAGATATCTGCTGGTAAAATGTGTCATCACATATGAAGAAATTCCTAGTCAGGGCTATTTCCGCCAATTGGATTATCAGACCTGGTGGTGTATTATGTAATGCAATACCTGATTCCAATAACCGTTGGATCATAGAAAGAGTCGCTCGTTGTGGTATTTTAGTGTATAGTGACTCTATATCCATTGTGACCAACCACTCCTTTTCCTGGTTAAATACAATGGTGTCAAGTAAATGTAACATGGCAGTAGAGTCCTTAATATATGCTCGCATTTTTGGAACTTCTTCTTTGATGAAATAATCCACAAACTGTGAAAGGGGTTCCAAAATGGATTGTATCCCAGACACTATCGGTCTTCCAGGTGGCGGATTGATACATTTGTGTATTTTCGGGGTTGCATAAAATGCCGGTATCCGTGGGTGTGCTGGTGTTAAAAAAGCAGCCTCTTTCGCACTGATATGTCCCTCTGCTTCCGCTTCCTCAATGATGCTGTTAATTAAATTTTTCAATTGATTGGTTGGATTTCCTGGTAGGACACGATAACTCGCTGTGTCTAGTAAAAGGACATTCACCATGTTATTATAGTCAACTCTATTCATAACAACAATAGCTCCGCCCTTGTCTGCTGGTTTTATGACGATAGCTTCATTGGCTGCAAGTGTTTTTAATGCTACCATTTGTTGTTTGGTGCAATTTGAGTGAATAAATGGAACATTTTCTTCCATTTTGCTTATGCTCTTAAGTAGAGCTTGTTCAAAAGTGATTGACTCCACTGTATTGGTTCCGTGTGGAGGATAGAATTGTGACGGAGGTTTCAACCCTGTTGCATCTTGTTTACCTGGTGGAATTGCTGCAAAATATTGTTTGAGTCTAATTTTCCTCATCAATTGACTAACCTCTATTCTGGTTTGGAAAGGGTCATAATATGCAATCGGGACAAATGATAAACCCTTTTGAAGGATTTCTTCTTCTGGTTTCGTCAGTATGTGTGTAGATAAATTCACAACTAGAGAAACACTGGCTGAGGGAGCCCTCGTCCTCTGCTTCCGGTAACTCGTGGGGATTGATTTTGCCAGCGCTTGTTGCCTTTGATCCCTCCTCGTTGTCCTAAAAAAGAAGCATTGGCGGGTGCTGCTGAGGCCTGGTTGTTGTAAAAGTGTACTCTTGGGTTTCCTGAGCTATTTGATGACCCGGATGATGATCCTGATCTATTTCTGTTAGTATTTTGTTGCATATTTTGAAATCTCAACTGGGCTGCGTCTCGTCTGGACTGTTTGGCTTCTTCTGTAAAGTAATCAACTCCCACATAGGGATATATTTTCTCATGGGAGAATGCTGCCAAATCTTTTTTTAATTTAGTCAGCTTCTTATTTAAGTTGAAATCTTTGAATTCTTTTAATGATGTGCAAAGTAACTGAGCAACTATTGAAAGAACTTAGTGATAAAAAATGATGCCATGAAACTGAAAATGACTCTGGATATATATAATGCCAAACTTCTGGTTCTTGAAACATCATTAAAAGATTCCACACGCGAACAGCCTGGGCGCGTGTATTTCAGGGGTGCGCGGGAAGTTCCACACGCGAACAGCCTGGGCGCGTGTATTTCAGGGGTGCGCGTGAAGTTCCACACGCGAACAGCCTGGGCGCGTGTATTTCAGGGGTGCGCGGGAAGTTCCACACGCGAATAGCCTGGGCGCGTGTATTTCAGGGGTGCGCGGGAAGTTCCACACGCGAATAGCCTGGGCGCGTGTATATCAGGGGTGCGCGTGAAGTTCCACATGTGATTTGACAGTGTGGGTCCTCCCAGGTGTACCCTGTACACCCTCCACGGCCCCTGCAGGCAGCCCACACCACAGGGGACTACCCTGCATCCCTGGTCATGCCCCGCAGGCAGCCCACCCACCATGGGCATGCCCCCCAGCAAAGGCACATGTCTCCTTGAACTAATGAACACCAACTCATGTCCCCTTGCACCCCCACCCCCCAGCACTGTGGGGCACCTGCCAGCAGGCCCCCACCCATGTCCAACTCATGTCCCCCACCACCCCCACCCCCAGCACTGTGGGGCACCTGCCAGCAGGCCCCCACCCATGTCCAACTCATGTCTCCCACCACCCCCACCCCCCAGCCACCAGGGTCAGCCTCCACCAGGCCCCCACTCATGTCTCCCACCACCCCCACCCCCCAGCCACCAGGGGCACCCTCCACCAGGCCCCCACTCATGTCTACCACCACCCCCACCCCCCAGCCACCAGGGTCAGCCTCCACCAGGCCCCCACTCATGTCTCCCACCACCCCCACCCCCCAGCCACCAGGGGCACCCTCCACCAGGCCCCCACTCATGTCTACCACCACCCCCACCCCCCAGCCACCAGGGTCAGCCTCCACCAGGCCCCCACTTATGTCTCCCACCACCCCCACACCCCAGCAGTGCAGGGTCACCCTCCACCAGGCCCCCACTCATGTCACCCACCACCCCCACACTCCAGCAGTGCAGGGTCACCCTCCACCAGGCCCCCACTCATGTCTCCCACCACCCCCAAACCCCAGCCACCAGGGGCACCCTCCACCAGGCCCCCACTCATGTCACCCACCACCCCCACACCCCAGCAGTGCAGGGTCACCCTCCACCAGGCCCCCACTCATGTCACCCACCACCCCCACACCCCAGCAGTGCAGGGTCACCCTCCACCAGGCCCCCACTCATGTCTACCACCACCCCCACCCCCCAGCCACCAGGGGCACCCTCCACCAGGCCCCCACTCATGTCACCCACCACCCCCACCCCCCAGCCACCAGGGGCACCCTCCACCAGGCCCCCACTCATGTCACCCACCACCCCCACACCCCAGCAGTGCAGGGTCACCCTCCACCAGGCCCCCACTCATGTCACCCACCACCCCCACACCCCAGCAGTGCAGGGTCACCCTCCACCAGGCCCCCACTCATGTCTCCCACCACCCCCAAACCCCAGCCACCAGGGGCACCCTCCACCAGGCCCCCACTCATGTCACCCACCACCCCCACACCCCAGCAGTGCAGGGTCACCCTCCACCAGGTCCCCACTCATGTCACCCACCACCCCCACACCCCAGCAGTGCAGGGTCACCCTCCACCAGGCCCCCACTCATGTCTACCACCACCCCCACCCCCCAGCCACCAGGGGCACCCTCCACCAGGCCCCCACTCATGTCACCCACCACCCCCACCCCCCAGCCACCAGGGGCACCCTCCACCAGGCCCCCACTCATGTCACCCACCACCCCCACACCCCAGCAGTGCAGGGTCACCCTCCACCAGGCCCCCACTCATGTCACCCACCACCCCCACACCCCAGCAGTGCAGGGTCACCCTCCACCAGGCCCCCACTCATGTCTCCCACCACCCCCAAACCCCAGCCACCAGGGGCACCCTCCACCAGGCCCCCACTCATGTCACCCACCACCCCCACACCCCAGCAGTGCAGGGTCACCCTCCACCAGGCCCCCACTCATGTCACCCACCACCCCCACACCCCAGCAGTGCAGGGTCACCCTCCACCAGGCCCCCACTCATGTCTACCACCACCCCCAACCCCCAGCCACCAGGGGCACCCTCCACCAGGCCCCCACTCATGTCACCCACCACCCCCACACCCCAGCAGTGCAGGGTCACCCTCCACCAGGCCCCCACTCATGTCACCCACCACCCCCACACCCCAGCAGTGCAGGGTCACCCTCCACCAGGCCCCCACTCATGTCTCCCACCACCCCCACCCCCCAGCACTGTGGGGCACCTGCCAGCAGGCCCCCACCCATGTCCAACTCATGTCCCCCACCACCCCCACCCCCCAGCACTGTGGGGCACCTGCCAGCAGGCCCCCACCCATGTCCAACTCATGTCTCCCACCACCCCCACCCCCCAGCCACCAGGGTCAGCCTCCACCAGGCCCCCACTCATGTCTCCCACCACCCCCACCCCCCAGCCACCAGGGTCAGCCTCCACCAGGCCCCCACTCATGTCTACCACCACCCCCACCCCCCAGCCACCAGGGTCAGCCTCCACCAGGCCCCCACTCATGTCTCCCACCACCCCCACCCCCCAGCCACCAGGGGCACCCTCCACCAGGCCCCCACTCATGTCTCCCACCACCCCCACCCCCCAGCCACCAGGGGCACCCTCCACCAGGCCCCCACTCATGTCTACCACCACCCCCACCCCCCAGCCACCAGGGTCAGCCTCCACCAGGCCCCCACTCATGTCTCCCACCACCCCCACCCCCCAGCCACCAGGGGCACCCTCCACCAGGCCCCCACTCATGTCTACCACCACCCCCACCCCCCAGCCACCAGGGTCAGCCTCCACCAGGCCCCCACTCATGTCTCCCACCACCCCCACACCCCAGCAGTGCAGGGTCACCCTCCACCAGGCCCCCACTCATGTCACCCACCACCCCCACACCCCAGCAGTGCAGGGTCACCCTCCACCAGGCCCCCACTCATGTCTCCCACCACCCCCAAACCCCAGCCACCAGGGGCACCCTCCACCAGGCCCCCACTCATGTCACCCACCACCCCCACACCCCAGCAGTGCAGGGTCACCCTCCACCAGGCCCCCACTCATGTCACCCACCACCCCCACACCCCAGCAGTGCAGGGTCACCCTCCACCAGGCCCCCACTCATGTCTACCACCACCCCCACCCCCCAGCCACCAGGGGCACCCTCCACCAGGCCCCCACTCATGTCACCCACCACCCCCACACCCCAGCAGTGCAGGGTCACCCTCCACCAGGCCCCCACTCATGTCTACCACCACCCCCACCCCCCAGCCACCAGGGGCACCCTCCACCAGGCCCCCACTCATGTCACCCACCACCCCCACACCCCAGCAGTGCAGGGTCACCCTCCACCAGGCCCCCACTCATGTCTCCCACCACCCCCAAACCCCAGCCACCAGGGGCACCCTCCACCAGGCCCCCACTCATGTCACCCACCACCCCCACACCCCAGCAGTGCAGGGTCACCCTCCACCAGGCCCCCACTCATGTCACCCACCACCCCCACACCCCAGCAGTGCAGGGTCACCCTCCACCAGGCCCCCACTCATGTCTACCACCACCCCCACCCCCCAGCCACCAGGGTCAGCCTCCACCAGGCCCCCACTCATGTCTACCACCACCCCCACCCCCCCAGCACTGTGGGGCACCTGCCAGCAGGCCCCCACCCATGTCCAATCCATGCCCCCCTGCACCTGGGTCCCAACATTCCCCAATCATGTCCGTAATGCCCATCCTCCCCTGCCAAAAGGCCCAACCAACTATCACACCCACCCACATATCAAAGGCAATTACATGTTACACCCCCAATTTAAATAATGCAATTTAACACATGTCTGACACACACAATGGCTGCAAGTGAATGACAAAACACCCAACATGACATGCCTGAAAGCAATGAGATGATACGACACATTGAAGAATAAAAAAATAATATGTATTTAACAGCAAGTAGAATGGAAATGAAATAAGAAAAAACACAAAGCAAATCAAACAAAACAAGATGAATGTCCAAGAAAATAATCTGAAAAATTAAAATAAGCCAATGAAGAAGATCATCCTGGGTCCATGAGCCCTACCAAATTAAACCTAACTGACTACTAACTAAAAAGTGAACTATATACAAAAAAGTGGTGCATTGTCCAATCGCAACCAAAAAAAAATCAAAAAAACAAAGGAAACCTAACCCTAACTATACAACTATATACAAAGGCAGCGGGCTATTCGAACGGCTCACTGGTTGTTGTCATGGGCCAGGGCATCATCGAACTCCTGGTCAATGGCTTGGAGGCGGGCATGTTCCCTGGCCCCGAGGTCCCGCAGGGATAACGCAGTGTCAAGCTCAAACTCCCTGCGAAGACCCTCGAGGCACTCAGCCCGCCTCAGCGCCCTCCGCATGGAGTCCTCCGCCCTGACCATCATGAGCCGTTCCTCCTCTGCCCGCTGCCGCTCCGCACCTATCCGCTGGCCAAACTCCTCCCACACGGAACACACCACCATCCCAGGGTTGCCCTGCCCTCCGGCCGATGCCTGCCCCTCTGATCTTGATGGCCCCGAGCCATGATGCCTCCCACGTCGAGCCCGCTGCTGCCTCCGACGCCACTGCCTCTGCCAGCACGACGGCATCCAGGCTGATGGAAACCACCGACGCCGTCGTGCACGTGCCCTGCCCGATGATGCCGTCACATCTTCCATCTGCTGGGGTCCACTTGCTGTGTTGTCCACCCCTGCTGGACCTCCGACTCCCAACTGTGGCAGGGATGGGATCCCCACCGAGCTGGCTGCATTGGTCGGGGCAGGTCCACAGGGGGCCCTGGTGGCATCTGGGCCGGAAGACGGCAAGGAGAACGACCGGTGGATAGCCTGCACAGAGGAGGAGAGGGCCGTCAGATTGGCCAACACATGCAGGAAACCCCCGAACATGGCCGATCCCAATTGGGCCACGTCGGCACGGTGCACTTCGTGATGACGTGCGTGCTCCTCCCGGGAAGCACGCACGTCATCACGAATCACAGTCGTGCGCATCGCGACCCCAATCAGGACCTTCTCCACGCGGCCAGGGGTTACCACGTCCGCAGGTGGAGGGGAGTCAGGTGACATGGACATCCCCTCTACCTGCGGACGGGCCTGGGACGGGGCATCCCTGCTGGTGCATGGTGGTGCACTCACAGGGTCAGGGACAGTGACATGCACAGGCCCCTCCACGGTGACCTGTGCTGCCTCCTGCCCCTGGCCCTGGACTGCACCACTTGCACCAGCAGGGATGCTCCCACCAGGCCCCATGTGTGCACCAGTGTCGGCCTCCTCCTCCTCTGTGCAAACCACCAACCTGGATGGCTCCTCACCGTCTCCCGCCGTAGCAGGCCCCTGTGGGGGCTCACCCACCCCTTCCGCTGCAGCCGTGGGGGCATCCCCGCCGCCTTGCTCCACAGCGCCGTCTCCGCCCTCTTCTTCACTAGCCGCTGCGTAGAGGGAGACAAAGGACACAAGCATCAGGCTACTGTACAATGGTCCCCTAGACAGGAAGCAATAGCAGATGAGCACCACTGTCAAAGTACACTTCCATCATGTCTCTCCACAACACATGGGTCAGTCCAGGCAAAACACACACAGTAACAGGCATGGTGCATGCCATGGACATTTCCATGCATGTCCAATGGACTCTAGAAACATTCAATGATATGTAACTCACATGCATCATGGCTCATGCATATCACATGCACACACTTCACCTCAGTCACATCCATCTGGCCCCAAACACACCGAACACAGGCGAAACAAGGGTAAGTTGGGTGCGCCACTGAATCTGTGCATTGTCACACACATGTGTCATGCATCCATGGCATGCACAAGTCACAGACACGCAGGTCAGGCACACAGACATGGCTACCATATATGTACCTGGCATCAGCACCCATCCTTCACCCCCATCCATGTCCAGGTACAGAGACTGGCATGCTCTCATGTCCAAAATCTGCATAGGGCTCCCCATGCCGCATTTCAACACATGCAACAACCATGTGGGTCACACATCACTGGTCGCACATGCATTACCATGATGTCCCTGCACACATACATGCATACATGGCCCATGGCACACATACAGGCAAGTATCATAGAACCAGCACACCGCAACATGCCCTGTCTCACACAGTAATGCTTGGACACATACCGCTCAACTCCAGACGGGCCTCCCTCTCAAGGACCTGGGCGTGGAGCGCTGGGCGTACGCGTTCCAGGACCCTCTTCTGGATGGAACTCATGCGGCCCCGGCACCCCTCCACGAGGCGCCGGGCCTTCACAAGGGTCCTGGACCTCAAGTCCTCCCAGCGCTTCTTGATCTTCTGGACGTTGCGGGTTGCCACCCCCTCCGCATTGATGGCAACCACACAGTCGGCCCAGATCCTCTCCCGTCCTTCCTTGCTGGCGCGGGACGATCCAAAGAGGGCATCATACTGCCCCAGGACATGCTCCACCAGGACACCAACTTCGGTGGCAGTGAAGCTGGTGCCCCTCTGCCCCTCTGGCCTGGGGTTGCCACTGGTGCCAGATGTGGAAGTGCCCGACATGGCAACCCCAGAGGCAGGTGTGGGTGGGCAACTGGGTCCTGGGCTGTGGAGCGATGTAATCCCAGTTGGGAGTCTTCAGTTCCAGCAGGGGGGGACACAGCAACTGGACCCCTGCAGATGGCTGATGTGCAGGCACCAAATGGCAGGGCACGGTGGAAGCAGGCAGGCAGGCAGGCAGGCAGCAGCAGATAGCACGTGGGAGGCTGCTCGGGGCACTGGGGGGCAGTAACTCGGCCTTCTGGGCAGGAGCGTGGTGTTCCGTGTGTTTTCGGGTGACCAGCTTGATACGGAGTGATTTGGCACGTGAAAATCCTGCACGTCAGCGTGAAATCCGAGGAAAGGCCCTTAGCGCGTAAGCGCGTCAGCACGCATACGCGATTCTATTGGACCAGAGTCCCTCAGCGCGTAAGCGCGTCTGACGTGACCCGCACGGGCGTTCCCCACTCAGCACGTGATGACGGAACACACGTGGAAATACTGCACGTCAGAGTGTCATCGCGTGATTGGCCTATGTACGTGTATTTAATGGGTGCGCGGCCACTTACACACGCAAGTACGTCAGCGAACCTGTATCCCGTGGTGCGTGTGAATTTCCACACGCTATTGGACTGGGAACTGGATTCCAGGGGTGCGCGGGTCACACGCTGTATCCCGTGGTGCGTGTGAATTTCCACACGCTATTGGACTGGGAACTGGATTCCAGGGGTGCGCGGGTCACACGCTGTATCCAGTGGTGCGTGTGAATTTCCACACGCTATTGGACTGGGAACTGGATTCCAGGGGTGCGCGGGTCACACGCTGTATCCCGTGGTGCGTGTGAATTTCCACACGCTATTGGACTGGGAACTGGATTCCAGGGGTGCGCGGGTCACACGCTGTATCCCGTGGTGCGTGTGAATTTCCACACGCTATTGGACTGGGAACTGGATTCCAGGGGTGCGCGGGTCACACGCTCGCCTAGAACACGCGCAAAGCATAAAATTGCGGACTTTAACAATTACAAGCTCAGACGCCAGGATGAACATACCGTTCCTAGCAGCAGTGGCAGTGGGCTACCAAAGGAGGAGGAGGAGGATAGTCAGGGCCAGAATATTCACACCCAGAACCAGCCTTTTCGGGATGCCTGATGACCAGGTGTATGGGAGGTACAGGTTTCCACCACACATAATACTGGACCTGGTGAGTGAGTGGGAGGATGACCTCACATCACCCACCCTGTGCTCCCAAGCACTCAGCCCCCTGGAGAAGGTCCTCAATGTACTGCACTTCTTAGCCACTGGATCATTTCAGCGGACAAGTGCCATAGTGGGTGGGGTGTCACAGGCCACCCAGTCACGCTGCCTACACCAGGTCTTGAACATCATGACTGCACGCCCATCAGTCCGCAGGCACATATACCTGCCCAGAACACCTGCAGAAAGGCATGCTGCCGCCCTGGATTTTTACGCAGTGGCACGATTCCCCAAAGTGCTAGGTGCCATCGACTGCACCCATGTGGCTCTACGTCCCCCCAGGGCATCTGAGCACATCTATAGGAACCGCAAGCACTGGCATTCCATCAACGTGCAGGTAGCATGTAATGCCAAGGGAATCATCACCTCAGTATATGCCAACTATCCCGGCTCCACCCACGACAGCTTCATTTACCGAATGTCCACCCTAAGCCGGGACCTAGAAGCTGGGCGGCATGGCGATACATGGCTGCTTGGTGAGTATGTATGCCACTGCACATGCATGCATGTTGGATACTGAGCAAGGTCACAACCTCACCAATGATACCAATCCCCACCTCCACAGGGGACAGTGCCTACCCTCTCAGCCCCCACATGATGACGCCAATTCGGAACCCCACCACGCCACCCCAGGTAAGATATAACACAGCCCACATTACAACCAGGGGCATAGTGGAGCGCACATTCGGAGTGCTAAAGTCACGCTTTCGCTCCCTTGACCGTTCTGGCGGGCAGCTGTTATACGCTCCCCCAGTAGTGTGCAGGATCATAGTGGCAGCATGTGTCCTGCACAACGTTGCAACACGCCGGGGCCTGGCCGTGGACATGGTGGTGGCCCCACATCCCCAACCACATGCACAGCCGCTGCGCATGGGAGGGGAAAGGGCACGGGGGAGGCAGCCCGTACACAGCAAGTGGCTAATTACTTCACATAGAAATCACACCCCTGTGGAGTGCACACTGCCCTGGCACATTCCATCTGACAATCAATGATGACTCAACCTGACACTGATCATGAATGTCTGGAGAATGAACCGGGAATACCATGTCAGCCTGAGATTGTTCACCTGGAAGTGTCACAATGTGTGCATCCCTACCCACACAGACACCACCAATGCAGTTTTGTGAAGTTACACATTGAAGCAGCTAAAATGAATACCCACTTGCAAAATGCAACAAGAGGACAGTGCCATGTCAGCCAACCCAACCCCAGCACTGCCACACGACACACCATGCCATGTCATGCTAATTGCAGGTAAACAAAGTAATCCCCACAACATGACATCACTCTCACTATGTACAGTGGCACTATTAGAAACCTGCAACACCTGATATGCTCACAGCAATGCCGGACCAACAACATACTTGAGCACGTAGTACCATTAACATGACATCACAAATGTTACATATTAGTAGTCTCACCACCTGGAAATGCCTGCACTCCCACCACTACCAACTGTGCAGTGTTGGCGCCATGTAGAGTTGTAGGTGCACTGCTGCCAACATGGTCCCCATCTCCAGACTAGAGGTCCTTGTGTGGACTTGAGGAAGGGACCTGCAAATTGGGAGGTAGACACAGAAGAAGATTTACACATCAATGCAACATGCAGTGTACAACACAACAGCAATATGCACTATGAATGTATACACAGTATTGACTACAGACTGGCCACACAGCTCATGGGAGTCCAACGTCACTGTGTAATTCACTGTCACTTGGGCACACCCTTTGCAAGCCCATGGAAACGGGAAGCAGGAGGGGTGTGTGTGACTCAAACCCAAGCATCTGAACCAAATACATTACAAGCCTGCATGTGCCCAGCCACAATGCAGCGTATGCCCACAGGAACCACGGAAGCCAACAGATCGAAGCCAACAGATCGAAGCCAACAGATCGAAGCCAACAGATCGAAGCCAACACATCGAAGCCAACACATCGAAGCCAACACATCGAAGCCAACACATCGAAGCCAACAGATCGGAGCCAACACATCGAAGCCAACACATCGAAGCCAACACATCGAAGCCAACACATCGAAGCCAACACATCGAAGCCAACAGATCGGAGCCAACAGATCGGAGCCAACAGATCGAAGCCAACACATCGAAGCCAACACATCGAAGCCAACACATCGAAGCCAACAGATCGAAGCCAACACATCGAAGCCAACACATCGAAGCCAACACATCGAAGCCAACACATCGAAGCCAACACATCGAAGCCAACACATCGAAGCCAACAGATCGGAGCCAACAGATCGGAGCCAACAGATCGGAGCCAACAGATCGAAGCCAACAGATCGAAGCCAACAGATCGTCCCAAAAAAATTGGGAATAAAAGAAATCAAAATAAAAATAAAAATAAGAAACAATCAAAAATGGCCATTGATGGGCCCGGGGGGGTTGGGGAGGCCACCCAGGAGGTCCGAGGACAGGATGCACACCAGAACCCACCTGCGTGGATCCTGGGAAGATAAAACACCTCCATGGGCTCATGGCCCACACGGCTACCCTATTGTGGGAGTATCACTGCTGTCGCTATTATCACCCTGTGCAGCTGCATCCGGAGGTGGTTGCACTATGGGAGGCAGCCCACGCAAGGCCCTAGTCTGCTCCTCCATGGCTGCAAGCATGCGGGTGTGGTAGGTCTGGTTCTGGAGGATGAGTGTGCGGAGGTCCCCATGCAACAACTCACGGGATGCCCGGACCTCCGCCCTCGTTGCCTGCATCTCAGCTGAGAGCGTACGGGTGAGACGCTCCAGCTGCTGTTCTGTCCTTTGGTGTGTTGAAGCCTCAAGCTCAACAAGAGTCGTCCTGAGGTGTAGGAGCTCCTGCCTCAGGGCTTCCCTGTGGCCCTGGGACTCAATGGAGATGGCCTCCTGCAGAGTCGCCAGTGCCGCCCGCCTGTCCCTGTTGGACCCCAACATGTCCTCCCTGTGTGACTGGCAGATGGAGTCGGTTGCCTGCTCTAGTCGCTCCATCAGCCTTTCTGGGGGGACAATGGAAGTGGCCACCCTATCCATGGCCTGAGCCATCATCTCGGATGATGCAGCCTGTTGGGTAGCCATACCGTAAATGGATTGCTCCCATGCGGTATTGCCGGGTGGCGTACGGCCACCACGTCGGCGGGCACCACACCTGTCTGGGGCAAGGCGAACTGCGCCTTGCTGTGCCGGCACTGCCTGAGGCTGCAGGACTGCATTCCCCCTCTGATCTGCTGGCCCAGGAACAGGATCAGATGTCGCGGAGTGTGACCCTGCATCCGTAACCACCGAAGGCGTAGCTGCCAACACTGACATCCCCATGGAGGGTACTGACCCTGGTGCAGGTGGGTGAGACAGAACAGAATCCCTCCCTGGAACACTCACCTGCGACGGCACGTAGGTCTCATCCGAATCAACACCTGAGTACAGCTCGGGGGAGGTGCAGCCAGAGACACCCCTTGAGAGCACGACCTGCAGCACTTGTGGGTTCTCCCCCACCACCACACCACGTCCCTCACTGGTGGTTGGTCGGCCCTGGGACACCTCCTGGGTCTGCACCATCTCCACAACCCCAGCAGTATCAGGTGCGTCTTCCCCTGCAAAGACATGAAAACAAAGAAATGGAAACAGGCATTAGCACCATGGCACACATTGAGGGCTGAGAAGCAAGAGAACCAGTACTTGATTGACACATGTCCCACATGACTAAAACCCTCCCATGCATGCACCCTCACTGCGTATGAAGTGCAGGCAAATGGCACACACTGATGACACCAAGATGGAAGATGAACAAATTTTCTGCATGCTGCCTGGCAGTGGCATCACACATTGGCCTGTGATTGGCAGGTGAGACACACATGCCATCACACAGATGGCATGTACCATTGCTATTGAGTGAAGATGGAGAGGAGGGCAGCACCTATTCATTCAGTCCAGTTCCCGCATGTAATAGCTTTTCTAATTCTAACAGGTCAGATTTTTCACCTGGAGCTGCCAGTCTGAAATGGTCAAATTGCACAGGGACATGTGTGTACAAATGATATCCAGGTAACAAAGTCACTCCACTTTACCATACCCATGTCAGACATGTGACTAGTGGACAGCGACATGCCTAGTGAAAGTGGTGGAATGCAAACAAACAGACTGAATGAACAGTGAAAAAGAAGCAAATATGTTGTGTCAAGGTGACACTTCAAGGGCAACTGGCGTGCAGTTGTGCTAGATGTCTACTGTTGGCAGAAGGGATACTGCTATGGCCAAATGCAGCTGCGCAGGAAGGATTGCATGAAGCACATGGCTGACCCATACGACTCAGGCGCACACACTCTCACCTGGCACCCGAACAGAAGCCCTCACACACACACCATGCACATGGATGACACACACATGCATGTGCACTCACCGGACAATGCCTCGTAATCAGCCAGATCTCCCACGCCTTGGATCTGTTCCTCCGTGACGTAGGTCCCAGCGACTGACTCATGTGGAGTGAGTTCCATGTCTACTACTGGAGACCCACCTCCAGTCACTAGAGTTGCGGCATGACTTGAGGCCAGCTTACTCTTTGCCCTGCGCTTTAGGTCATTCCAGCGCTTATAGCAATCATTGGCTGTGCGCCTCACGATTCCAAGGGCACTTACGATGTCCGCAACGGTCTGCCAGTGTGCCTGGCGTTGTGCAGGTGTGGTCTTGGATCCTGCAACAATGACCATCTCATTGTCATGTCCGGACACATACTCGACAAGTGCATTCAGTTCGTCATCTGTGAAGCTGGGCTTCCTGGATGGGCCGGACTGTGTAGCCGTGTCTGGGGCATCAGCCTGTGCCGGACGAGCACTCTTCCTCTTCCGCTTGGAAGGTGGTGGTGATCCTGAGTGTCCTGCGCCGCTCTGGACACTAGGGGCAGGAGCCCTGGTGGACTCTGTATCAGGAGTGTGGGATTGCACACTCAGCATGGGAGTTGGTGCAGGCATTGGCTCTAGTGTGATGGTGTCAGGGGGAATGTCAGCAGCATGGACTAGGACCGACACTGTCCTGGCTGGGTGTGTGAGGGCTGGGGTGGATGGAGCCGCAGCTGCCCCTGCAGCCTCTCCGCCCTGCCTCCTTGGTGCAGCAGATGACCTTGCTGCCCCAGATCCACGTGGCATGATGGCATCTACGTGCACCAGCGCACGTGTCGTAGCCCTGCTGACCTGGAAGTCAGCCATGGAGTCAGCCAGGTCTGGTGCCACAATGGGCTGGTCCAACAAGGGCTGAGCATGGATGGTGTCAGCCACTTCAGCCTCAACGGGAGGGGGGGAGGGGGGGGAGGGGGGGATGATGGGTGCCCTTGACTGGTCCTCCACACATGGGGGGACAGGCTCACCCTGCAAGTTACGACCACGTCCCCTACCGGATCCACCACGGCCACCACTTGTGGCTCTTCCACCTTTGCCACCCTTACGGAATCCTCGCCTCCCAGCCATGGCACTGATGTTAATGTGCGTATGGGAGTGGATGTAGACTATTGTCCTGGGCAATTGGGGGTCAAAGGGGTTGGGTACCAGATGGTAATTGTACCCTAGTGCTCTAGCAAGGCTGAATGTAACCCCTAGGGAAAGATGACGGGTCACGCAACGCACAGGAGGCCCAAAAAAGGGAGATGACGTGCACGCAACCCCTCCTAGACCACGTGTGCAGAAAGAAAAACCTGCACTACGCTGTGGCACCCAGAAACACAAGAATGAACGTATGCGTGTCACACGCAGCCTAGAATGACCTCTGAAGGGGTAGGCTACACACGGGGCAAGCACAGATGTTAGATACGTGCGTGACTCACCGTCTGCCTGGTAAACGAGCGTGTAAAAGGAGCACGTTTGGTTGGCAACACCCCCGCCAAAAGAAGATTTGTACGCTGTCTGAGGAGACAGGACAACAGTAGAAGGGAACACTGTTTGAGGGAACAGGCCCAGGTAAACCAGTAAAAGAGAAAAAAGAGAAAAAGCTGTCAGAGGTAACAGGGAATACGAACTAGAAACGCCGTGAAGTACATCGCGTGTGAAACGACAAGAAGTACAGAATTCACCCACTCGCTCTCCACGAAAAGCACGTACAAGGAAAACGTGTTCTACACGTACCTTTTATACAGGCCCACACGTCCAGCGTCACTTACGCGGCGTGTACGCGCTAGGGCCATTTCCACCTATTACATGCTTTGTCACTTCTGCGTGTAGGGCTATTTCCACCAATTACACGCTTTGTCACTTCTGCGTGTAGGGCCATTTCCACCAATCACACGCTTTGTCACTTCTGCGTGTAGGGCCATTTCCACCAATCACACGCGATTACACTCTGACGTGCAGTCTTTCCACGTGTGCTCTGTCATCACGTGCTGTGTGGGAAACACCTGTGCGGGTCACGTCACAGAAGCGCTTACGCGCTGAGGGCCTTTCCTCAGTTTTCACGCTGACGTGCAGGATTTTCACGTGCAAAATCACTCCGTACCAAGCTGGCCACGCGTACGCACACGGAATACCACGCTCCTGCCCGGAAGGCCGAACTACTGCCCCCCAGAGCCCGAGCACGCTCCCACCTGCTGCTGCCTGACTGCCTGCTGCCCCTGCACTGCTGGGGGGTGGGGGTGATAGGGGACATGAGTGGGGGCCTGGTGGAGGCTGCCCCTGCACTGCTGGGGGGTGGGGGTGGTGGGAGACATGAGTGGGGGCCTGGTGGAGGGTGCCCCTGGTGGCTGGGGGATGGGGGTGATAGGGGACATGAGTGGAGGCCTGGTGGAGGCTGCCCCTGCACTGCTGGGGGGTGGGGGTGGTGGGAGACATGAGTGGGGGCCTGGTGGAGGCTGCCCCTGGTGGCTGGGGGTTGGGGGTGATAGGGGACATGAGTGGGGGCCTGGTGGAGGCTGCCCCTGCACTGCTGGGGGGTGGGGGTGGTGGGAGACATGAGTGGGGGCCTGGTGGAGGCTGCCCCTGGTGGCTGGGGGTTGGGGGTGATAGGGGACATGAGTGGGGGCCTGGTGGAGGCTGCCCCTGCACTGCTGGGGGGTGGGGGTGGTGGGAGACATGAGTGGGGGCCTGGTGGAGGGTGCCCCTGGTGGCTGGGGTGTGGGGGTGGTGGGAGACATGAGTGGGGGCCTGGTGGAGGCTGCCCCTGGTGGCTGGGGGGTGGGGGTGGTGGTAGACATGGGTGGGGGCCTGGTGGAGGCTGCCCCTGGTGGCTGGGGGGTGGGGGTGCAGGGGGACATGAGCAGGTGTGCAGGGTAGTCCCCTGTTTTGTGGGCTGCCTGCAGGGGAGCGTGGAGGGTGTACAGGGAACACCTGTGAGGACCCACCCAGCCTAATCGCGTGTGTAACTTCCCACGCACCCCTGTAATACACGTACCAAGCCAAATCGCGTGTGAGAATTCCCGCGCATACCTGAAATACACGTACCCTGCTGAAGTCGCGTGTAAAACTTCCCGCGCACCCCTGAAATGCATGCGCCCAGACTATTCGCGTGTGGAACTTCCCGCGCACCCCTGAAATACACGCGCCCAGGCTATTCGCGAGTGGGACTTCCCGCACACCCCTGAAATACACGTAGCACGCTGGGAGACATGAGTGGGGGCCTGGTGGAGGGTGCCCCTGCACTGCTGGGGGGTGGGAAGGGTGGTAGACATGGGTGGGGGCCTGGTGGAGGCTTCCCCTGGTGGCTGGGGGGTGGGGGTGCAGGGGGACATGGGTGGGCGCCTGGTGGAGGCTTCCCCTGGTGGCTGGGGGGTGGGGGTGGGGTGGTAGACATGAGTGGGGGCCTGGTGGAGGCTGCCCCTGGTGGCTGGGGGGTGGGGGTGATAGGGGACATGAGTGGGGGCCTGGTGGAGGGTGCCCCTGCACTGCTGGGGGGTGGGGGTGGGGTGGTAGACATGAGTGGGGGCCTGGTGGAGGCTGCCCCTGGTGGCTGGGGGGTGGGGGTGATAGGGGACATGAGTGGGGGCCTGGTGGAGGGTGCCCCTGCACTGCTGGGGGGTGGGGGTGGGGTGGTAGACATGAGTGGGGGCCTGGTGGAGGCTGCCCCTGGTGGCTGGGGGGTGGGGGTGGTGGTAGACATGGGTGGGGGCCTGGTGGAGGCTGCCCCTGGTGGCTGGGGGGTGGGGGTGCAGGGGGACATGAGCAGGTGTGCAGGGTAGTCCCCTGTTTTGTGGGCTGCCTGCAGGGGAGCGTGGAGGGTGTACAGGGAACACCTGTGAGGACCCACCCAGCCTAATCGCGTGTGTAACTTCCCACGGACCCCTGTAATACACGTACCAAGCCAAATCGCGTGTGAGAATTCCCGCGCATACCTGAAATACACGTACCCTGCTGAAGTCGCGTGTAAAACTTCCCGCGCACCCCTGAAATGCATGCGCCCAGACTATTCGCGTGTGGAACTTCCCGCGCACCCCTGAAATACACGCGCCCAGGCTATTCGCGAGTGGGACTTCCCGCGCACCCCTGAAATACACGTAGCACGCTGGGAGACATGAGTGGGGGCCTGGTGGAGGGTGCCCCTGCACTGCTGGGGGGTGGGAAGGGTGGTAGACATGGGTGGGGGCCTGGTGGAGGCTTCCCCTGGTGGCTGGGGGGTGGGGGTGCAGGGGGCCATGGGTGGGCGCCTGGTGGAGGCTTCCCCTGGTGGCTGGGGGGTGGGGGTGGGGTCGTAGACATGAGTGGGGGCCTGGTGGAGGCTGCCCCTGGTGGCTGGGGGGTGGGGGTGATAGGGGATATGAGTGGGGGCCTGGTGGAGGGTGCCCCTGCACTGCTGGGGGGTGGGGGTGGGGTGGTAGACATGGGTGGGGGCCTGGTGGAGGCTGCCCCTGGTGGCTGGGGGGTGGGGGTGGTGGTAGACATGGGTGGGGGCCTGGTGGAGGCTGCCCCTGGTGGCTGGGGGGTGGGGGTGGTGGTAGACATGAGCAGGTGTGCAGGGTAGTCCCCTGTTTTGTGGGCTGCCTGCAGGGGCCGTGGAGGGTGTACAGGGAACACCTGTGAGGACCCACCCAGCCTAATCGCGTGTGTAACTTCCCACGCACCCCTGTAATACACGTACCCAGCCAAATCGCGTGTGATAATTCCCGCGCACCCCTGTAATACACGTACCTGGCCAAATCGCGTGTGATAATTCCAGCGCACCCCTGTAATACACGTACCCAGCCAAATCGCGTGTAAAACTTCCTGTGTACCCCTGTAATACACCTACCCAGCCAAATCGCGTGTGATAATTCCCGCGTACCCCTGTAATACACGTGCCCTGGCTAATCGCGTGTTAAACTTCCCGCGTACCCCTGTAATACACGTACCCTGGCTAATCGCGTGTAAAACTTCACGCGTACCCCTCTAATACACGTACCCTGGCCAATCGCGTGTTTAACTTCCCGCGTACCCCTGTAATACACGTACCCTGGCTAATCGCGTGTAAAACTTCCCGCGTACCCCTGATATGAACGTTACCCGCTTTGCGTTCCTTGTTTGGCAGCCCTGTAAACTGGTCCAGGGTTAGCGCAGCCCTTTGCGATGATTTAGCGATTTTGATGGCTTTTCCTTGCGCGAGGGCGTTCTTGGGGGCGTTACTGGCGCTGCTGCAGGGTCGCTGCGATACTCTGCGCCACGGCTGGTTTGGGAGCCTAAAATCCATGAATACGCTGTGCGCGGAAATCGGTTTTAGCGCACGTGCCTGGCGCAGACATTCGCACGCGGACACTCTGCGCCAGCCGCTTGCGACACTTTTCTGCGAAATTCTATGAATTACCCTGTAAGTCTGATTTTTAATAAATGAGTTTTGTCTTTGTAAGAAGCGGTATTAATTCCTTTTGTTTTCTCCTCTAGACTGGGGGTCCCATATCTCTCTGTAGAGTGACGGCCCCCCAGTGAGTGTTGTTTAAAAGTATATGATGTACTGAGTATACACATGTAATAGGTACAACATAAATTCTTCTCCACAGACCGTGATTAAGTGCTAACATGTATTATGAATACACGGTAGGAATGCAAGTTTGACCTTCTAGAGGTCATCAAATACAGAATACCCTTTGTGTTTCAGCACACTAAGGATATGCCATCTCTCTGATAATTGAATTAAGGGGAGCCCCACAGAATACAGGAGCTCTGAACAAAGCCTGTCTTGACTCAGGCAAAGGTTTTATTACAGCGGTCGTAAAATGTAGCTTCCTCTTGGCAGAAGCTGGGAGGGGCACTGCCTGTGAGAGCAAGCTGGCTTGGCAGAACTGGATAAACCAGTATTTCCACCATGTGACCTGGGAAACCACACCCCTTTGTAGCCAGAATATTGTTTAGAAAAAGATGAATAACTCATGGTGCGGACATGTGAAAATTTTATAAATGATATCATAATTCTTGTGATTTTTCTGCCCACAGTTTAAGAGGTTTTTAGAACCGGTGGTATGTTCAGGGGGGTGTTAGCGGAAAAGTGGATATTACTCTAAATGTATGCATGTTAAAAATCTGAAACTTCATCAGTTAATGTCCATACTCCCTGCACACATGTATGTAAAGTTGGGTCAATGTCAGAAATTGAAAAATCAGTTAAAAAGTCAATTATGTGCCATTTCTGAATGCAAGCTCTTAGAAACAGCAGATTTGGACAGAGACATGGCTAAATTCAGCCACACCATGTATATGTAATTTCAAGCAACTGTGTAACTGTGAAATATGTCTTTTGTTATCAAATATAGAATATGTGCAATCTGACAGGGGAGTGGCCTATCTGCAAGCCATAAAATGACATCACTCTGACTCACAGTTCCTTCCCCAATCAAGTGAGGAATGGAAATTTGACCAATGACAAGGGAGAGGGGCAAGTTTAGTTATGACCAACACACACACCCACTTGCAGAACATATAAATGGACCACTGAAACTTAGGTAGAGACCTTCAATTCCATCTGCAGCTGGAAGCTCTGCCGGAAAAATCCATACTTACCTCCATCAAATTTCAAAGAGCCAACACTTAGACTCCAAGATAAACAGAGACTTCAGAACCTTAACCAGAAAGGCCACTGCCAGCAAGAGTATTTGTCAGCAGGCCTCAAAATATTTTTGCAACTGAACTCTTCAGACAGCCGGGCGAGCCGTCTGAATTTTGCCAAGAACTTTTGCAAGAACCCGGTGACAGAAATATCCAAAGAGAAGGCAGGACCCGACCCAGAGAACCGGTGCCTAGCAGAGACCAGGCCATTGTATCCAGAGTGCTGACCCCGATGCTGTGAGCAGTTCCAGAGACCAGACGCTGTGCCCAGAGACCGTCCGAAGTCCAGACCTGTTGACCAGATCGTGACAAAGCCGCCTTCCTGTTTAAAATCTCTTGTGAGTACCGCCAAACTGTACCAAACCAAAGCTCTTAGTTTAAATTCATCTAATTCAATCTATTTTAACCTAAGTAGAACTGCCTGATAGCTCCAAATCTGTCACCTGTCATTTCTAGTAAAATCTGTCACTTGTCATTTTGAGCTTTTAAAATTTCAAATCTGAAAAACGACCTTCACAAAATCGCTCATATCTCCGCCACCGTTTGTCTTAGAGACTTGCAGTAACTTTCATTTGTAAGCTGAGATCCTAGGCTTTCCTAGGACCCCAAAACGATAGTGATAGTCCTTGCGGTTCCTCTGTAATAGCGCTCGGCGCATCCGCGAATTTTACCGCGATTTGCAAAATTCTCCACGTGTGAAAACAGCAGTTTGCTTGCCTTCCCTTTGCCAGAAATTCGTTTAACCTGCTAATCATTCCTGAATCATTGCAAGAGTGAGCCTGAGCTAATATTAACTAGATACCATTCACCCTGAACCTCTGAAAGGGAATTAAAAGCATTTTAGCATATTTTTTTAATTCATTGCCAGCACATATCAAAGCATTTTGCCTGTGTTTTCAAACTTCTGTAGTCTAAGCTTGCTGGGGTGAACTGAATTACAGTTGATTGCATTTCTGAGAACTGTGTGCTTCCTTCCATTTCCTTGCATTGTATCAAGGGGGGGAGGGGATTGCCAGAGAAAAGTGATTACATTGTTTTGTTGAAATCATATTGAGTATTTTCTATACTGCATTTCATTCATTCAACCTTGCATTTCCTTGAACCCTATAAAGCATTCTCTACCACATTATACTTCTGTACCTATTTACCACTGTGCTCCCTTATCCATTTCATGTCAACTCCTTATTGATTATAGAGAAGCGTGTTGGTGCCAGATTCTCCGTTGTTAATCTTTATCATATCAGATTAAGTGTGCTATTCAATTATTAATTTATTATAAAGTGTGATATATATATCTATTGTTTAAATTATCAAATAAACCTTTTAACTTGCAAAACAGAACTACTTCTTGGCTCAGTGGGGTCAGGGGGATTCCAAGAGAGGGGTGTTATATAGGGGTAGTCATCCAGAACGCATGAACTGGACATAAAGATATATCAATAAGGGTTTTCATTCAGTATTATAGACTAGGCGTTGACTTAGCTGTAGTGTTGAATTGAATCCTCTTACAAACTGGGGGCTCGGCCGGACGTTTGGGTTAGAATACCACTTGTGCAGCTTAATACAGTGTGCTAACTGACGGGATACATACATCCGGTCGGATCACCACGCTGCATCACGCTGTGAAGCATTCCTCAAAAGGGACACTCCAAGAAAAGTTCTGTTCTGCAAAAATAAAATACTAACTTCTGTAAGTCAGGACAGAGACCAATCTCTAGAATGACGACCTTGGTAGATATGAAAATAGCCAGAGAGCACTTCTTACATAAACTATTTGTGAGAGGTGAATGGGCTAAGCAGGGCCAGGATGCCTGGTTGCAGGCCATCACGCGACAGGTCACTGAAACAGGGTCAGACTTATGGAGAGATCAGGGTCCATTACATGTGGCCCTGAGTGAACTATATATGGCTCCTAAAGCCAAAGAGGAACACAATAAGATTGCCAGGATAGCAGCATACCTGTACCTATATATGGGAGACATGCAGGATAGATGTGCTGAAAGCCAAAATCTGGCAAATAGGCAACAGGTGGTGTTAGAGAAGGTCCAATCTGACCTGGTCTCTTCTGAGCAGAGGCTGCAGGGGAGCCAGGAGTCAGAAAGTGACAGCAGGCAGTACATCATTAAAATAAAAGAGGATATGGGCATCCTACAACAGGAAAAGACAGACCAGGATACCAGATTTCTGGCCCTGCAGAAGGAGCACCAAGACAGTTTGGACTCCTTACTGCAGAACCAGAAAAAGTTGGAGCAACAGATCAATTTCAACAGGGCATGCGCGGAGCAGGTAGTCACCCTGCAAAGCCAGCTAGATAGAGAGAAAGAGGAGAGCAATAAACTGATTCTGAAAGACCTGGATACCCAGGCAGAGTTTGATCAGGAGCGCCAGAAAGCTGGTGCCTTCCAAAGGCAGAGGGACGACCTGGCGGCACAAATGCAGGCTCTTAGTCAGGAAAGAGACGCCATAGGCCAGGAAGTCTGCCATTTAAAAAGGAAAATGGAAGAAAATCACTTGGCCCTCCAGGGGCTGGGTGATCTCCAAAAAGAGCATGCAAACTTGTTAGAGCACACCAGAAGGGTGGAAGATGCTCTGGCAAGAAAGGAGCAGGCCAGTAGGGATGGGAATCAGGAGGTAACTCTCCTGCAGCAAAGACTGGCCCAGTGCTCCAGGACCAATCAGGAAGCACAGAGGGAAAATGAGGCTCTCTGCCAGCACAATGAGAGGCTCCAGCAACAGGTAGCAATGCAGGAGAAACTGATAGAGTCGAGTAAGGCCTTAACAGAGGAACTGAAGGCACAAATGCAGGCTCTTGCATTGCAACAGGGAGCAGGGGCGGATAGAGATGAGGTTCGCTGGGAAATGGAAACTCCGGAGCATAACCTCAGGAGCCCTAGTACCAGAGGCCCTCATACCTCTCAGTCCCTGGACTCTGCCACCCCCATGTCCCCTGGCGCACACGAGCACAGGGCCACAGGGATGGCAGATTACTATCCAACCAGAAGCATGGGGCTCATAGGCCAGTACCACTCAGGAATGGAGGGGTGGGCATCCGGGTATGGGCACCCAAGTACAGTACAGTTCAATGGGGAACCCCAGGAGAGTAGGCCCCTTAAGGGCATCCTGAAAACCTCTGCCCAGTTAGGTCAGTGGGGGGGGAACCCATCAAATCCTGGCAGCAAGGAGGAATCTGAAGACTCCTCTGAACTGCGCAGGACACAGGAGACCAGGTCCCCACATTCTGCCAGCCATTCCCAGGCTCGCAGAATCCGGGAAAACCTGGAAGAACAGACGGGAACCTCTGGGAGCAGTGCCTCTGAGTCCGAGGACGAATGGACAAGGGTTACCCGAACCAAAAAGGCCAATAAGGCAAAAAGGGCCTTGCTTAAGGACCCCTTAAAGCAGATTAAGGCGATCAGGAGCGTCATCACGCCTTACCATAAGAACGCTAAGTATTCTGTTTGGGAGCACTTAGAGTTGTTAGAACAAATGATGGAGACTTTCCATTTGAAGGACAGCCAAAGCTGTATTCAATATGTAAAGTGGACCTTCTCCCCGGAATACTCCAGTTTCTTTGCGGGGCTGGAGGACCAAAATCATTTAAGATGGTCCACCTATAAGGCGGCCATCTTGAAACATTTTTCTGTTCACAGAAATCCTCAAGAGGCTCGCAAGGCAGCCTACAATTTGCAATGTGGGGAGGATCAGGCCCCATAAGAATTTGTGCAGGAGTTAAAGCGTGCTTTTGCACAGACCACAAGAAGGGTGCGCACGGATAGCAGAGAATTTATAAATACGTTTTTCCATGCCTTGCCCAAATATATCATGACCCAGCTCGTGAGGGATTTTCACGAGAAAAGATCTTTAGACTGGGTCATTGAACAGGCTACCCGGATCTATGAGGTGCAGAAACCGATAGATAGCAAAAGTAATGCCCAGAAAAACCCCAAAGCCAACAGCACCCCTGCTGCTGCCAAGGTGGCAGAGGTAAAGGTCACCCCCGTTTTGGATTTGGAGATGGGGGGGCCTAAAAACCTACCTGCACCTAATAATGCTAGGCCCAGGAGGTCCTCGGGTCAGTCACAGACAGGGAGCCAAGGAGGCAGCCCCACAAATGGGGTCCCTCGCTCTCCTGATTATGTAAGTCCCCGTTACAAGGGAAATCGACCCATCCTGGGTTATGTGTGGACTCCTCCAGCCCAAGGGGGGGGATCCAGCCAAGCACCTAACCCAGGGAACTTCCCTCCAAACTTCCCACAGGAGGGCAGAAATTTACCAAACCCTGGGCAGAACTTTTTCCCCAGATATCCACCCGACTTTCAGCCCCAAAACCATCCATCCTTCTTTCCCCAATTCCCTGAGACCAGACCACTGAATCCGGGATAGGGGAGGCCAAGGGTGGAGGGGTACCCAAATCTTCCCAACCCGGGGTATTACCAGAGGAGGGACAGCTACCCTTCCCGGGATCAGCCCAGGGGAGAAAACAGGGCCCCGTATCAGCCTGAGCGGGTTTCCCAGTTAGAGCGCCAGGTTCAAAACATGGCGCGGGATCTGGGTCACATACTGAGGGCTCAGCAGAACCCTCAGATGGGCGTGCCGGCGCAGAACGCACCCAACTCTGGACCTGGTGCTCCAGAACAATGACGGGGGCAGCACCCCGATAACTCACCGGTTCCCAGGGAGGAGGCACAAAGGGAAGGGGGGTGTAAAGCCTTGGAGGAAGCTTCCTTCCTCACTTGTAAACAGCCCCTGGAAACCCAGGAACCGGAAACAAAATCTCTTGCCCCTGAAAGTCTGCCTCCTAAGGAGCAGAGGGGGGGTAGGAGAAACAAAAGACCCAAACAGACTCAGTTTGAGGAGGAGGTACAGGTCTTCCAATTTGAGGGAGAGGGATCCTCAGAGGATCCTGGGAAAAGGATCTTCTCCTTCAGAGAGGGGGGAACTCCTCCCAAATAAAAATGGGTCCCTAGGGATGCAAATCCAGACTGGGGAGATGTGGAGACTGAGCTACCGCCGCCCACCATCTCATCCCAGAACCAACAGCAAGAAAATCCCCTGGTTCAAACCCATCCTGGTGACTGCCTCCAAAAAGGGGGGGGCGGCCCAGAACCGGAGCCAGGGGAACCCACAATGGCTCTGATCTCCAGTTGCCAAATTTTTCTTTCAGATTCCCAAGGCTCTCCACAGAATTCTGCCCAAATCTCTTCGCTAGCGATGTCCAAAACCAGAAAATTAGCCCACCAGTTGTCCAAAAATGTACATTATCTGTGCCCCCTTGAGGAGAAGGAGGGAAGATACTATGCCCCGGTACAAGTACAGGGGCAGGGTAAAATCTTGGCACTGGTGGACACTGGATCTCAAGCTACCCTTCTGTCCAGAAGGGCCTTTGACGAACTGAATGCAGGAAGGGGAGAGAATTACCAAATTCCTCTCACCTCACTCCTGGACAACTCCAGAACTTTGACGGGAAGGAAATTCCCGTTGAGGGGACTGCAGATTTGGACATTAAAATTGGGCGACATAAGTTGAAACACCCGGTCATAGTTGTGACCCCAGAGGGCACCCCTTGTTTACTAGGGAATGACCTCCTGAGAAGGTTGTCACCCCTAATAGATTGCGTAAACAAGGTCCTCTGGACCCAGACTAGCCGACCAATAAAATTAAAACAGAGTGTCAACCATGTTAGTTTAAACGGCACCTGCCACATGGTTGAACAAAAACCTGACCAAGTAGAATTTCACTTCCAGAATAGCCAAATTCCAGACGTGACAGTAATAGCAGTAGGACAACAGACTGGTGATGGGGGGTCCTCTCTATTTCTGAAAATCAACCTTCCTTCCAGTTTAAGGGGGTATTCCACGCTGGAAGGAAACACTCTGAAATTCTATACTAATCCACAATCAGAAACTACCACTTCTATAGTCCAGGAAGATGTGAAATCAGCTCAGAGCCTGGCTGATATTCAGCAAATTGGAGAGCAGTTGTTCATCCCTGTTCAGTTAAATGATGGGACGACTCTGTTCTCGCTCGAGTGTGTGTGAACAACGGTAAGAGCTTCATCAGCGAAGCCATGTTCCGCCAACTCCCAAAAGATCCAGCCATTCCCACCTTCAAACGGATAGACAAATGGGAAATGGACCTGGAAGCACCTGATTCCAAACATCTCCTGCCAAGCAGGTGTATGCTCAAAATCTCCATTGGCAACAAGAGCATAGTCCACAATTGTTGGGTCGTGCGAGACGTCCCTGCCGCCTTTTACTTAGGCAGTGACATTCTCAATCGCTTCGCCATTAGTTTGGACCTAATAAACTTCAAAGCTTGGTCCCGATTAGCGGATAATCCCATGGGCTTTGATGATCCAGAAAAAGCATTTAGGTCAGCTCAATTGCTACCTTATGCAGTTGAAATTCAGGTTAAAGAGGAAGTCACCATCCCAGAAAGGACCCGACAATTCTCCCTGGAAGTGAAAGTTAAAAGGGGACAAGAGTTGAAAAACCCTGATGCTTACATACATCTAAATGCTTCTCTCCAACAGCAAGGGTTGGGGGTAAACCCAACACCATTAGTCAACATAGAACATGACACCATTCCAATAGAGGTGGATAACAGCGACTTAAAGAGTATTACTCTAGCCGCAGGCACCATTATTGGAATGGCGGTTGATGACCGACATTTCTCCATTGATCTTAGAAATGAACTGTTAGGACCAATCCCCAAGGACTGTTTTGACAGTGACAGTGATGACAATACAACACCAGACAGGATTTTTACCCGGCATGGGGGGAACTTCCTGGTGTACACTTCCTGCCCCTATGGTAAGGAAGATGTGACTTGTGACTTCAGGAGGGATGAGGTGATTTTCCAGGTCCATGAGGGCTGCCTTTCCCACCTGAAGCCTCCGGTCCAAATCAGCACTCTGACCAGGGACTTCTCCACCCAGCTGGATGAGGCCGCGGAGATAGCCAGACCAGAAGTCTTTCCAGGCTTCAGGCAGATGGTGGAAGAGAGAGTCAACCTAGCTGATGCCTGTGTGACTCTGGAACAAAAGCAAAAGTTGAAACAAGTTTTCTTGGATTTCCAAGATCTCTTTGCGGTAGACTCATATGACTGTGGTCGCACTGACATCCACACAACAACAATCCCCACGGACCCTGGCATGACCCCAGTGTTTGTGAAGCAATATCGCTTGCCTCTCGCATCCATGGAGTCCCTTACTGAAATAATTAAGAACCTTGAGTCCCGGGGAATAATCCGTCCAGTCCACAGCACCTTCAATAATCCGGTGCTGGGAATATTGAAGCCGAACGGCCAGTGGAGACTCTGTGCTGACCTCAGGGAGCTCAACAAACGGGTCCATACTTCCCGATGGCCTCTTCCCTACATTGACCAAGGGCTGGCCCAGATCCAGGGGTCACAGGTATTCACTGCAATAGACCTGACCAATGGATACTGGACCGGGCCTGTCAGTAGGGAGGACCAATACAAACTGGCTTTTACCTTTGGGGGCCAGCAGTATACATGGACCCGGACTCCCTTCGGATATCTCAACTCCGGCAATGAATTCAACATTTTCCTACATAAGGCCATGCCCGACCTGGGTGCGAGGGGTAACCTGGCTTATGTAGATGATGTCCTCATCAAAAGTTCATCTGTGGAGGAACACATAGCGGAGATCCGTTATGTTCTGACACAGTTGAGGGCCGCCGGAGCAAAACTTTCCTTTCAGAAAGCACAGTGGTGTAGAACCCGTGTTAATTTCTTGGGGCATGAGATTACTCCTCAGGGTCTCTGTCCCCAGGAAAAGAAAGTGGAAGCACTTCAGAAACTGAAAGACCCCACAACTCTGCGGGAACTAAGGAGCCTCCTTGGACTGACTAATTACAGCAGAAAGTTCATTGAGGGCTACGCAGAGATCACCAGACCCCTGATTCATCTCCTGAAGGGGGGGGTCAAGTGGGAATGGGGTCCAGAACAAGCCGAGGCAGTAAAACAACTCAAAAGAAGCCTCTCACAAGCGCCTTGCCTAGCTTACCCTGTCAGAAACAAGGAGTTCTTCCTGGAGACGGGGTTCTCTAATACGTGCTTGACGGCAGTATTATACCAAAAGCATGACAAGGTCAATAAAGTAATCTCCTATGCGAGCAAAACTTTATCCTCTGTGGAGGAAAAATTCAACGATTGTGAGAAGGCACTCCTGGCAACGGTGTGGGCATTGAAGAATTACCGCCCGTTTATCCAGGGGGAACACATCATAGTGGAGACTCCACACCAGCCTCTGCAATATCTCCAAAGTGACAGAATCCGGGCCGGAAATGTGAGTAATTCCCGAATTACTTCCTGGATTCTGTCAATGCAAGGCTTTCCTGTGGAGGTCCGATATGGCCAAAACAAGAAGAGTCCCCTCGCGCAAGGTCTGGCTGACTTGCATGATTGTGCCAGAGAAAACTGTCTCGAGGACGAAGGTCTAAAAATAAAGGACAACATGGAGGCATACCTTAATTCCCCCCACAAAGTCTTTGAAGAAGACAAGTGTGAGGGAATGCCCACTGTGTATGTGGATGGATCCTCTTACCATGTTGACAACGACGGGGAGAAAGAACTGGTGGCCGGCGTAGGGAATGCATGGGTGAATGAGTCCCCAGAACCCTCCGCTGGATACAAAATTGGTCCCCGAAGTAGTCAGGTGGCAGAATTGATGGCTGTGCATCAGGCCATCCTCACTGCTGTCCAGCATCAACTCCACGAACTGGTCATAATCACAGATTCGGATTATGTACGGAATGGGTTCGTGGAGCACCTGGTTAATTGGAAAACCAGAGGCATGTTATGTGCTAACAACAAACCCTTGAAACATGGGAAGTTGATCCAAAACATTGATGATCTGGTCACCTCGAATGAGATGACCATCTATTGGAAAAAGATCAAGGGTCATTCCAAAGTAGAGGGACCAGACAAAACTGGAAATGACTTAGCTGATCAGCTGGCCAAAACCGGGGCCATCCAAGGGGATCTAATTGAGATTGAGTCCCTGTTGGGGGAAATCCAGGTCACTGCAATCACTAGGTCCCAGACAAATGCTCACAACGACCTTTCAATTGCACAATGGAGTAAGGAGACCCCTGATGCTGATTTGATTACTGCTCAGAAGGGGGATCCAATAATTGGTAAATTTTACCAGCATCTTGAGGACCCTGAGAACTTTCCCCTGACGGATACCGATTACAATGGGAAAGAGGACCTAAGAGTGTTGATGAAATGTCCAAAAATGTTCCGAATCCAAGACGGGTTGTTGGTAAGGAAATCCAAAGCTGGCCACGATCAGTGGGTGGTTCCTACCTCATTCCGAAGCCTGATGTTAAGTCACGCCCATGATGCGGCCACTGCCGGTCATAGGGGGTTTCACACAACACTGGAAATCTTAAGAGAGGTTGCATACTGGCCACACATGGGCCAGGACCTCAACCAATATTTGAAGGGTTGTCTTGTGTGTGCACAATTTCAGCCATCATCCCTCACGCACCGCGCGCCTTTACAAAAGAGGGGGATGACACTGCCATGGTCAGATTTACAAATCGACTTTGTAGGCCCCGTGATTCGCTCTGCTATGGGGAATAAGTACATGTTGACTGTGACATGCTTGTTTACCAAGTGGGTGGAATGTCTCCCAGCCCCAAATTGCAAGGCAGAAACTGCAGCTGCCTTGATGATTAACCACATCTTTTCCCGTTTTGGTCTACCTCAAAGGATTGAGTCAGACAGAGGTAGCCACTTCACCAGTGAAGTAATGACAAAGATGTGGGAGATACTGGGGGTCAAGAGAAAGCTGCATATTGCTTATAGACCAGCTTCTTCTGGGGCAGTAGAGAGATATAACCGAACCATTGTGAGCATATTAAAGAAGTTTGTGGCAGATTCTGGGCCAAGTTGGGATATCCGATTACCTCTGGTCCTAATGGCCATCAGATCTACCCCTTCATCTGCAACCAAAATGTCACCATTTGAGTTGATGACTGGGCGCAAGATGGTGCTTCCCCAGCATTTGCTCTACAGGACCCAAGAGCAGACACTAATAAATGCCTCCACTACTCATGAGTATGTGGAGAATTTAAGGAAACACCTCCAACATGCTTTTGCTTACGCTCAGCGGAATCTAGAAAGATCGGCTGATAGCATGAAGACCCATTATGACCTGAAAACTTCCAGGAAGGAATATCAGGTGGGAGACCGGGTCTATCTATACAACTTCCAAAGGAACCAGGCCAAGCAGCGCAAATTTTTGCCTACATGGAAAGTACTCTTTGAGATCATCGACAAGATCTCCCCTGTGGCCTACAAAATCCACATCCCCAAAGGTCCTTTGGCAGCGGGGGAAGACAAGTGGGTACACATAAACCAGTTGAAGTGTTGCCATCCCAGGCACGCTCTGCAACAACTGGAGGAATCCTCTGGAATCCTAGCGGGTACTGTCTCAGACTAATTCTGTTCCAATCATAAAACATACCACATCTAGTCTCTAAAATATTGTGATTTGCATGAAACTGTCTCTTAGTTATACTGTTTTTTTTTTCAAAAAAGAATGTAATGTTTCGTTATGATGAAATGCATATGCTGCCCCACTATCTCAACAGTGGTGGAAAAACGTCTATGAGTAGGTATTGCCGCTCTTCCTTTGTCGCCCTAGGAGAAAGAAAACCTGAAGAAGGGCCAAGGAGGGCGATCCGGAGACCGGGAACGAAGATCCAATGGGCCCAGTGGACCGCCCAATACTCCCATCAGGACTGGCGAGGAGAACCGATCGATCAGTACCGGATGGAGAAGAAGATGCTGAACTGTGCCATCTACAGAGTAGGAAGAAGATTATGCGGACAGACCGGTGCGTGGGTCAAAACCCTTGGGCACGCGACTCCCCATCGACTCAAATTCAAAGTGCAGTCGCGTGGGGGGGCTTGTTGGGTGTCCTGACCCACGTTTAAGCTATCATGCCACAACATTTGGTGCTGTGGGCTTAGAAAATTCAAGATGGCGGAAAACCCACATGTGCGCCGAAATCCAGGAAAGCTGCCAGTTTGTGCGCACACCAAAATGGTTGCCTCACTTGCCACCCACCAGTGCGAGAATGAAAGGCCGGGTTGCCATGAGGGAAATGGGTTGCCAAAGGAAAAACAGTAGCGCCGGTTAGCTTCAAAGCGCTTTAAAACCACCATTGGACTACCCGCACAGTAGTCTGAAACCATTGGGAATGGCAATGCTGATTGCCAAATGCAACCTAGAATTGTGGGGAATTCATGTCTTAAATCCCAAAAATGGGTGCAGTACCAGTACTCACCACTATCCAAAAGCCGGCGTTTTAAAACCACCCTGTGTTTCTCTGAAGGCAGGCTCAAAATGCCTATTTTCAAACATTGCAACATGTGCAAAATATTCACTGAACACCAGCAGACATTTGGCAGAATGGAGTTTTGTGTGCTTACAAAATCTGGGAAATGAAGAGCCCAAAACAATGCTTATAACAAAACTGCTATGGAGTCAGCAGTTTAAGTTGCACTGGATTTAAAGACACTAAAATCGAAAATATTTAGATTAAATGAGTGACCTATGTTTGGTGTCACATGCCTTTGTAACTGTTGAAATGTCATAGTTTTGCACTTAGAATCAGCATTCTAGCTGCATGTGTAAAATTGCAAGTTAATTTAAAAAGCAACAAAAAAACATGACAGTTAGCTGAAAGTCTGGCTTAAGGAACTTGATTCTGCCTGGCAACTACCCCCATCAGGAGTGAAACTTGAGTCACAACTGTGTTCCCAGGCCCATCTGTCTTTTGCTGGCCACACTAAGGATATGCCATCTCTCTGATAATTGAATTAAGGGGAGCCCCACAGAATACAGGAGGTCTGAACAAAGCCTGTCTTGACTCAGGCAAAGGTTTTATTACAGCGGTCGTAAAATGTAGCTTCCTCTTGGCAGAAGCTGGGAGGGGCACTGCCTGTGAGAGCAAGCTGGCTTGGCAGAACTGGATAAACCAGTATTTCCACCATGTGACCTGGGAAACCACACCCCTTTGTAGCCAGAATATTGTTTAGAAAAAGATGAATAACTCATGGTGCGGACATGTGAAAATTTTATAAATGATACCATAATTCTTGTGATTTTTCTGCCCACAGTTTAAGAGGTTTTTAGAACCGGTGGTATGTTCAGGGGGGTGTTAGCGGAAAAGTGGATATTACTCTAAATGTATGCATGTTAAAAATCTGAAACTTCATCAGTTAATGTCCATACTCCCTGCGCACATGTATGTAAAGTTGGGTCAATGTCAGAAATTGAAAAATCAGTTAAAAAGTCAATTATGTGCCATTTCTGAATGCAAGCTCTTAGAAACAGCAGATTTGGACAGAGACATGGCTAAATTCAGCCACACCATGTATAGGTAATTTCAAGCAACTGTGTAACTGTGAAATATGTCTTTTGTTATCAAATATAGAATATGTGCAATCTGACAGGGGAGTGGCCTATCTGCAAGCCATAAAATGACATCACTCTGACTCACAGTTCCTTCCCCAATCAAGTGAGGAATGGAAATTTGACCAATGACAAGGGAGAGGGGCAAGTTTAGTTATGACCAACACACACACCCACTTGCAGAACATATAAATGGACCACTGAAACTTAGGTAGAGACCTTCAATTCCATCTGCAGCTGGAAGCTCTGCCGGAAAAATCCATACTTACCTCCATCAAATTTCAAAGAGCCAACACTTAGACTCCAAGATAAACAGAGACTTCAGAACCTTAACCAGAAAGGCCACTGCCAGCAAGAGTATTTGTCAGCAGGCCTCAAAATATTTTTGCAACTGAACTCTTCAGACAGCCGGGCGAGCCGTCTGAATTTTGCCAAGAACTTTTGCAAGAACCCGGTGACAGAAATATCCAAAGAGAAGGCAGGACCCGACCCAGAGAACCGGTGCCTAGCAGAGACCAGGCCATTGTATCCAGAGTGCTGACCCCGATGCTGTGAGCAGTTCCAGAGACCAGACGCTGTGCCCAGAGACCGTCCGAAGTCCAGACCTGTTGACCAGATCGTGACAAAGCCGCCTTCCTGTTTAAAATCTCTTGTGAGTACCGCCAAACTGTACCAAACCAAAGCTCTTAGTTTAAATTCATCTAATTCAATCTATTTTAACCTAAGTAGAACTGCCTGATAGCTCCAAATCTGTCACCTGTCATTTCTAGTAAAATCTGTCACTTGTCATTTTGAGCTTTTAAAATTTCAAATCTGAAAAACGACCTTCACAAAATCGCTCATATCTCCGCGACCGTTTGTCTTAGAGACTTGCAGTAACTTTCATTTGTAAGCTGAGATCCTAGGTTTTCCTAGGACCCCAAAACGATAGTGATAGTCCTTGCGGTTCCTCTGTAATAGCGCTTGGCGCATCCGCGAATTTTACCGCGATTTGCAAAATTCTCCACGTGTGAAAACAGCAGTTTGATTGCCTTCCCTTTGCCAGAAATTCGTTTAACCTGCTAATCATTCCTGAATCATTGCAAGAGTGAGCCTGAGCTAATATTAACTAGATACCATTCACCCTGAACCTCTGAAAGGGAATTAAAAGCATTTTATCATATTTTTTTAATTCATTGCCAGCACATATCAAAGCATTTTGCCTGTGTTTTCAAACTTCTGTAGTCTAAGCTTGCTGGGGTGAACTGAATTACAGTTGATTGCATTTCTGAGAACTGTGTGCTTCCTTCCATTTCCTTGCATTGTATCAAGGGGGGGAGGGGATTGCCAGAGAAAAGTGATTACATTGTTTTGTTGAAATCATATTGAGTATTTTCTATACTGCATTTCATTCATTCAACCTTGCATTTCCTTGAACCCTATAAAGCATTCTCTACCACATTATACTTCTGTACCTATTTACCACTGTGCTCCCTTATCCATTTCATGTCAACTCCTTATTGATTATAGAGAAGCGTGTTGGTGCCAGATTCTCCGTTGTTAATCTTTATCATATCAGATTAAGTGTGCTATTCAATTATTAATTTATTATAAAGTGTGATATATACATCTATTGTTTAAATTATCAAATAAACCTTTTAACTTGCAAAACAGAACTACTTCTTGGCTCAGTGGGGTCAGGGGGATTCCAAGAGAGGGGTGTTATATAGGGGTAGTCATCCAGAACGCATGAACTGGACATAAAGATATATCAATAAGGGTTTTCATTCAGTATTATAGACTAGGCGTTGACTTAGCTGTAGTGTTGAATTGAATCCTCTTACAATATGTGTACAGTCTTAAGTGTCCTCCTCTTGTGGCTATCTCTCATTATGTCTTATTGTATGTTGTGGAGTGAGTTCCTTGGATTATGATTGTGTAGAATTGTTTGGTGGCATAAACATAGGAGAAGAAGCAGGCCTGAAACACAGCTATCATTTCTGTACATCAAGATAACCATTTAGGTTATGAACAGTTTCTGATGATACGGCTTCTCTTTGGTTTACTTTATATTCCCTCTATATGCCACAGATTTGTATGCATTGTGGTATCTTTATGTTTTGTTTGTAGCAGTACAAGTGTGCAGTAAGTGATGCATTATTAGCTTGTTATTACATGTTGCACAGTATGCAAAAGTCTGATACGGAAGCATTCACCATTTTACTATCCAACATTGCAAAATTATAACTATTGCACCTCTATTGTGCATGCTGCAGTCAATGCCGGTTTCTGTATGTGTAATATGCTGTACTAGACAAAACACTGCAATGGAATGTTGTTTATATCAGTACATTCTTTAGAGAAGAACGTAGTTCATAGTACGTCTCACAATCACCAGTCACATTTTTTTGCCAACATGATACTCACAACCGCTTGTAGGGACTTTTCATGAAAAGTAACTGCACATGTGATGTCATCAGTGATGTCATCAACAACATGTGTGATGTCATCTTTGATGTCATTGGTGTTAGTCTTAGCAGTGCACGGTGGTGGTCGAGTTATGGTTGCTTAGCTTTCCATAACTGGCAAATATCTGGAGTTCTTCCCTTCAACAAAGTATTTTCACTCAATTTCATAGGTTTTTACCAGGATACCCTTAATTTGTATAGATGTACCATACAACATACTGAACCCCCTGGCCCCATGCTGATAGCCACAGGGTCTGTAGACTATGCGACTGTCCGTGGACCTCAGGTAGCATCCACACAGCCCAAAATCTCAGGGGTTGTCTTACATTATTGTAGTGTGCAGCAAAGACACTGAGCATGTTTAAAGAACAACACATAAGTGAATTATAAAGAAAAATGAAGTAGGTCTACAAACTCTGTACTTATAAAAGCAGCAGTGCAATTTCATAGGGTGTGCAACATAATGGAATGCACCAAGAAGTAAAATACCCTGTGCTTCCAACAGTATTACCTCATTGCTGCTTTACATATAAACTGAGAAGCAACTGTAAGCGGGAGAAGTGCAAAGTAGTGACAGCAGAAACGTACTAGAAAGTGGTAAGTACACTATATTTTTTCCTATAATTGTGCAGTTTGTTCTGAGTACATGACTAGTAAAACAGTTTTTCTTTTTATTTTAACACAGAAATGGCAAGCACCCTGCAGTGGCTTGAGGAGAAATTCCCTCTTAATGAAATGAGTGAAGATAGTAACTCCAATGGTACACACTGCAGTTTGAAAATAAGAGAATTAATAAACATTGCTTCACATGTAACTGAAACATGTTTTTTTTTGTTTAACAGTATATACAGGAAATGATGGGAATGGCCCAGACGCACCAACTACTACACAAGTGAATGAGCACATAAAATCCAAACTGACAATGCAACCAATGAACTAGTGACCCTGAGGGCAAACATTGACCAACTGAATGATAGTTTTGCAGATTTAAATCTACTTGTTCAAAGGCATATAATGGAAAACATACATATGCACGTGCACCTGTACCCATTCCCCCTGTCCCAGCCTACTATCCCACACATCCCCTGTAAGCAAAGACGTTATGATGAGACCTCAATCCCTTCCTCCCCTGATGACCAGGCTATACAAAACTCCAATTCCCCTGTTTCCATTTCCGCTACCCCTTCCCTTTCCTTATTGTGTTTATTTGTGTGTGTAAATGAGTAAATGAAGTACTATCTGTATACTGTTGCTGTGTGGTGGGTGTGTTTTCTTTTTTAAAAGCCCCGTTAGGAGTCCACAGAGCATGTGAATGTCTAGCCTGTCCATAATAAAATGGAGGTGTCCTATGGATACTGCGCCTGTCCGCAATCAAAATGGAGGTGTCCGTAGGACTCTGCGCCTGTACGAAAATGTCTTCAAAGGTGTGATTCACATTTCATTAGTTCAGGGACCCCACCCCTGTCCTGCGGACATCTGAACAGACGTGCATCACATTCCCTGTGTCCTACGGACAATGTGCCTGTCTGGCATGTCCGCAAAGTTGTGGCATACTTTTAATTAGTTTGGGGAGCCCAGCCCTGTCCAGCGGACACCTGGGCGCATGCACATCTCATCCCTGGGGTCCTATGAACAACCGGCCTGTTCGGCATGTCCGCAAAGCAGTGACGTACTTTAATTAGTTTGGGGAGCCCACCCCTGTCCGGCGGACACCTGGGCACATGCGCATCACACCCCCTTGGTCCTACAGACACCGCGCCTGATCAGAACTGCCTACCACATGTGTGCCACACTTTTAATTAGCTCAGGGTGCCCAACCCTGTCCGTGGGACACCTGGGCGCATACGCACAATGGATCCCATGCAATAGGTGTCCTTCGGACAGCCGTCCCATTCGCGAATGCTCGCAACATCACCATGAGACCGCACCAAAGCTGAGCATTAGCCCTTGGTTTAGTTTAGTTATTTTATTTGTATAGCACAGCCAAACCCTAGGGTAACTAGGTGCATAGAAATGGTGAACAACAAAAGTTACATAGAGGTTCCACAAGCGTGATACAGTATGTAGCAAGAGGACTGGGTTACACAGTGGTCCGTGACATGGTTACAGAATGCAGTACAAAGTACATTATATGTATGTCGGAATTGAATTCTTACTGCACTGAGAGACATGTGTTTTTACTTTGGCTCTGACTGCCCACAATGATTCTTCAGCTCTGATTATCTTTGGGAGTGTGTTCTAGCATTTTGATGCTAGTACAGGGAAGATAGATCGACCTTATTCACAAACACTGTCTGCGTCCCTGAAAAGTGTTTTTTTTAGCAATCCAACGTGTTTTACTGTGAAACGTCACCCTTGCAGAGGTCCCAGACCATGTCCCTGCTGAACTAGAGACTTTTTGAACTTTTTGAGCACAGCTTGCGGTTTGAAGTGTGTAACTGTCTGCGAAGCGCTCCCCAGCACTCTTATAAAAGGCCAGACCCCAGTGCTGCTCCTCATTCTGTTTTTGGATTTCTTGAACAGCACACTCTGTCAGATTGCTGGATTGCTGCCTTACAGATCCACATTGCTGGATTGATGCATTGCTGAGCTGCTGAGTTTCTTCATGAATAATGGCATTCACTTTTGTTACATCTGCTGTCTCTGCCTCAGCTCCACCCTCACCACTATCACCACCTTTCCAAGGGTCTGGAGAGGGGAACAGGCATGATGATGAAGAGGGGGAACAAGAAGAAGAAGAGGATGAGGCAGTAGAAGTCCCCACTACCAGCTGCCGACGTGAGTCTTGGGTGTGTAGGGTTTTTACCACTGTTGGGTGGGGTAGCCAAGGATCAAGCAGCCAAGGTTTGCTGCAATGAGTAGCAGCAAACCTGGGCTGCACAGTTATGGAACCACCTCCATGCGGTGACACCTGAGATCCAACCACAAGCAGCAGTTTGGAGGGCTGACCCCTTTGAACAGGGTAGCAGATTGAGTTGCACTGCAGCATCCTTGACATCTGCTCCTATCACACGGGAAACTCCTGTGAGGCAACAGATCCCTGACTCAGCCTTGCAGGCCATACACACTAGAGTAGATCCTTACCTTTCAAAGGTCACTGTTTTGTGTGTGCACTACGATGCAGTAATCTGCAGGGGTGAGCAGTTCCAGAGTAGTTTCGAAGCTGTGGTCCGGGACCACAAATGAAAGGGTCGCTTATCTCTTCCTCGCTCCATCTGCCCTTTCTTATCCCTGTGGTTGGTGCCCCTTCCCTACCCTCACTTCCCTTTCCTCCCTTGTGTGTTGTGTTTAAAAAATAAAAAAAAACACAAAACACAAAAAACACTCTTTTCAGAGCCACCTTTCACAGTTCAAAAATAGAAGTACCAAAAAATTGGTGCAGGCCCCTGTGCAGTCCACGAAGATTGCAGACAGCACAATAGTCTGTGATCTCCCAAAGCATGCAGGGTTTGGCAGCATGTAAACCATTGCATTCTTTTCCAGAAGAAAGTGGTGGCTCTGGAAAGATCCTTTTTTGGAGTGGCCAACACCTACTGCACAAATGCTTGCTATACTTGCAAGAACGGCGGCAAAGCATTTTGGATATTGCACATAAAAAGGCCAGCATCAGTAAGATGGACACCATCTCTGCGAAAAATGTTGGTGCTATGAAATTTAATGTGTTCATTGTGGAAGGAAGACATACTAACATCTCAAAAAAATGCACAAACAGCCTTGTTGACATCTCGCCTGGCTTTCTCCATTTGCGGACCAAATGAGGATGAGTGCAGCCACATCTGACTCGAGGCAATGTGCAAAAAAAATACTTGAGAGTTTGGAACCATGTCCATGATTTTCCCAATTGCCTCCTTCATCACAAACGGCAGAGATATTCCAGTAACGTGGCATAAACCTTTCCCTCCGTAATGAATAATAATTATGACTGGTAATGCTGTGTCACCAAAATGACACACAGGGGAAACAAATCCAGCTACTTCATGTCACGCACTCCATACCAGTGCACATCCACATGAGGGCATACAAGATGTGCAGCCACTATACAGTGCTCTACATACACATGCAACCAATGAATCCAATAGTCCCCCAAAATCCAGACACTCTGCCTCCTGAAAAAGACAGCCATAGACACAGTCATCTGCAGTCCTCTTAGAAAACAGAGCCTCTCCCACACTCTCTCCTTGAACATGACACCCAGGGAACCTTATTGACCAATCTCCTGGGCTCCACAGTCCCATTTCCATGTCTGCCATCCTTAATAGACCTCGATGTGGCATGTGCGATCCGCAAACTACCACAGAGTTCATGGATAAATTCACCAATTCAAGGAGATGGGAAGAGAAATTTAACCCAGGGTAGGAGATTTCGTCTATTGTAGTGGCTCTGAAAAGAGCCGTTTTTATTTGTGTTTTTTTGGGTGCTACTGAACAAACACCTTTTGTTTTCTATTTTTGGGGGGGTTCTGTTCTTTCCTTCCTTAGAGAAAACAGACATCTCAGCACATCGCAAAACTATGCCCATGCCTCTAATAACAATGCACCTTCTAATATTCTGCTGGGGATTAAAGACATTGGGGTTGTTCCATTGTACTCTAGGTGGTATTTAAGAAAAAAAAAACCTTTGCAGTAGGGAAAAGCAGCATCAGTTCTTCCAACAAAAACTTCAGTACAGTCACCAAACTTGGAGCACTTACGAATCCCAAATGCTCTCCTCCACAGTGCAACACCAAAACATCAGGACTACCAAAAGTACCCATGTTTCTGCAAAGAACAATCAGTGCCTGCAAATTTCAGCCAGGCACACTGTACCACAAAGCCTGCAGGCCTGGAAAAACCAGGATTAGCAGAAACACCTCTTTCCTTTGCATACATCTCCAGATCACATACAGAGGAATCTCCCACTATCCATACAGTAACTCCAGCCATTTTCACTACTAAAGCAACACAGTAATGAAACAAAGGATTACCCTCCCTTCCTGTAAAGCACACCCTGAACACCTGATTGCCTAATCCCCACAGTTTAATTTCCATGGCAGGTATGCTGCGGTGCCTCAGATGTGGCACGTGTGATTCACAAACTACTGCAGTGTTCGCGGATCCCGTAACACAGGGGCTGCCGTTCTTCCCTTTCCACTTCACTCTTTGCAGCACTCTCTCATTGGCTACTGGTAAGCAGTGCCACACGCATCCACCAATCACATCCAAGATCTCTACATCTAACTCTATCAACTCAGTAAAACACTGCAGATGTACTGTTCAACACTCAGAGCATAGGTCTCCTGTGATTCACAAGCACCTGCATCCAAAAGTACTGTAAAACTCTCTACTGTTTCTACTTCCAGATTCATCCACATCTACATCCATCAACACAAACTAAAGGTAAGCATATGTTTTGTAATGCACACAGAAGATAAAAACTGCATTTATGTTACCAAAGCATAGCAAGTACATAGATTAAATGCATGTGAACAGGGTGCCTGCCAATTGCCCTGCATAACCTACTCAATAATTCTACTCTCATGTGTGCCATCTCCTGATATCAACTGACAGTTGCTTACACTGCTGTTTGCTTTCAAAGTGTTCTTGTATTGCCCACTTGCATAACAACTGCAAACCACATATTTCAATTTCAGCCCCACTGGCTGGGATTTTCTTTAAATAAAAACCACATTGGGAACATTTGCACAGCAAATTCAAGTGCCAGATCCTATGTGAAATGCCCAGAATGCACACAGAAAAGGGAAACTGCATGTATGTTAGGAAAGCATGGCAAGTAAATACATTGCAAATTGACAAAATGCATAATTGGAAGGAAAGCAAAGAAATGCATGTGTACATTAGAAACAGTGATATCTGTAAATTTGGCTAAATAAATGAAACAACAGGAAGATTTCTGCACTCATGTAGCATACACAGTAACATTCTCCTCTCCAATTTGTACATCTGTCACCCTTTTTCTCACCCTACTCGGACTTGCACTAATCCATTTTGAAAGCAAGTAGTGCAACAACATATCACCCACTTCAAAAGTGCAGCACCATAGGGCACAGTTATCACAGCAGCACTGCCCATACCAACAATGCTGATACTCCCAAGTCCCCACTCGTATGCAGTGCTGTACAATAGGACACACACTAACTCCTCCTGTCAACAAATCCTCCTACAATCTAAAATAATGTGTTCACTTAGTGCTATTAGTGGACCATTAACACACATACCCACTTACTCCCTTCTTTTGCAATTGCAGTGAAGAACCACATCCTAAAAGCCAGTGACATCTCTTCTGGAAGATAACACCCAGGAGAAACCTACTCTTCACATCCAGCAAATTAAGTGCAGTACTGTAGTAGTGTTCTGCCTGCTACTCAGACAGTGCAGTGTTGTTGTATTGTAGCCGAGACAATTCTATCCAACCCCACAGCACTCGCTTCACTCTTACTCATTGCACCTTGGCAGGTCCACTCTCTGTATTGTCAGACAAGTATGGTATTAACCACCGGTTTTATAAAAAAACATTGTAATGTCCTTACTTCTTCAGACACACTACCCTGTCATACACACTGAAGCAAACCATTCTGACAAGAACACAAACATACCAGTACACCCTTCCCAACCAAACGTAACAATCCTTTGCACAATCACACTCCTCTTTGTATGCCTACCCACATATCCCGACACTCATGCACAGAAATAGAACTGATAAAACTCAAACCATGCAAAATAGCCATCCACCTCTAGCAGACTTTGTACGAAAAGTCAAACATAACAGTTAATACAGTCACTGAGCAAAACGGAACCAGGTTAGCAGGAAAAAAAGTGTGACTTCTCTTCCAAAATGTAAAACTAAAAGTAAATGTATTAAGAAGGATGCAACTACCAATAGTGCTAATACTACATCTACCAAAGTTAGCGTAGCCACAACTAAGTATTCCAAAAAAATATTTTTACAAAAAATGTTCCACCATAGAATCCTCCAGAATCTTATAAAAAAACATGGGGTGAAATCGGGCTCAACCCTTAACACTTACTGCAGAAAACTGATCCTGGAAGCTCTCAAAAGGAAATTGTCTATATTAATTTCAAACAGAATAAAAACGCTAACACAATTAATTAGTAAACTACAAAAAGTACTACACAACATATGCAATATCAACATAGATACCTTTGCAAAATTCTGTGCAGGTTAGTGGATTCACACAACCAGCCCAGAGCCATATTTCTACAAAGAGGCATACAAACAAAAGCAAACAAACCCCAATTGCCATACATAGCAGTGGCTGAGGGTATGAAAAGGTAGACAGTACCATTATGGCAGAAGAAACGTTGATTGCAAGAATATCCCCAACAAACTTACAATCAACTCTCCATTACACCGAACCAATCCGTCCTGTCTACAAATGGCCATGCACCTCAATGTATAACGTACAAAAACAATCCTTCAAATCTTTGCGGCAGTTCCTCAGTCAGTATGTGAAAGCCAAAGACTAATTAAAAATGTAAATATTACACTCCAAGGACTCCTGTCGAATGCCCAAATACACAGGACTACGAGGACATCCATTAGCCTGCATTTCCGGGCCTGCTTGCAAAAGCACCATCCACCACATCAAAATGTCAGAAACACACTATTCTACTGTACAAAAAGAGGGTAATTCATGGAATAATTGTTCGCCAAAATTTGTGGCGCAAGCTGGCGCTGCATGAAAAATGCGAGGGGATGTGTGCGAATCGCACGCGTGCGATTCATCGAAGGCCCTGCGCGTGTTTTTCCTGGGATGTGCGCCAAATCCGCGCGTGGCACACAAGGGCGCAGACGTCACTGCAACATCCCGAACACCGTGTGCGATGCGCACAATGAAAGCACACAACATGTAGCGCACACACCAGAAAGGGGGCTGAACATGCGGAATGGGGAACAATGCGTAAAAATGAGGGCGTAATTGGGAAAGTACTGCTCGAAAATACACGGAACCCCCACACACGCGTGAACAACATGTATTCATGGAATCGAATAGGGGAAACCCGTGCATGCCAAAAGACACGCACAGGCGTCAACACGTCCACCACACGAAGGCAGGCAGAAGCATCCCTGCGCAGTATAAAAGTGCGCGCAAACAACAAGGAAAGCAAAGAAATGCATGTGTACATTAGAAACAGTGATATCTGTAAATTTGGCTAAATAAATGAAACAACAGGAAGATTTCTGCACTCATGTAGCATACACAGTAACATTCTCCTCTCCAATTTGTACATCTGTCACCCTTTTTCTCACCCTACTCGGACTTGCACTAATCCATTTTGAAAGCAAGTAGTGCAACAACATATCACCCACTTCAAAAGTGCAGCACCATAGGGCACAGTTATCACAGCAGCACTGCCCATACCAACAATGCTGATACTCCCAAGTCCCCACTCGTATGCAGTGCTGTACAATAGGACACACACACTAACTCCTCCTGTCAACAAATCCTCCTACAATCTAAAATAATGTGTTCACTTAGTGCTATTAGTGGACCATTAACACACATACCCACTAACTCCCTTCTTTTGCAATTGCAGTGAAGAACCACATCCTAAAAGCCAGTGACATCTCTTCTGGAAGATAACACCCAGGAGAAACCTACTCTTCACATCCAGCAAATTAAGTGCAGTACTGTAGTAGTGTTCTGCCTGCTACTCAGACAGTGCAGTGTTGTTGTATTGTAGCCGAGACAATTCTATCCAACCCCACAGCACTCGCTTCACTCTTACTCATTGCACCTTGGCAGGTCCACTCTCTGTATTGTCAGACAAGTATGGTAATAACCACCGGTTTTATAAAAAAACATTGTAATGTCCTTACTTCTTCAGACACACTACCCTGTCATACACACTGAAGCAAACCATTCCGACAAGAACACAAACATACCAGTACACCCTTCCCAACCAAACGTAACAATCCTTTGCACAATCACACTCCTCTTTGTATGCCTACCCACATATCCCGACACTCATGCACAGAAATAGAACTGATAAAACTCAAACCATGCAAAATAGCCATCCACCTCTAGCAGACTTTGTACGAAAAGTCAAACATAACAGTTAATACAGTCACTGAGCAAAACGGAACCAGGTTAGCAGGAAAAAAAGTGTGACTTCTCTTCCAAAATGTAAAACTAAAAGTAAATGTATTAAGAAGGATGCAACTACCAATAGTGCTAATACTACATCTACCAATGTTAGCGTAGCCACAACTAAGTGTTCCAAAAAAATATTTTTACAAAAAATGTTCCACCATAGAATCCTCCAGAATCTTATAAAAAAACATGGGGTGAAATCGGGCTCAACCCTTAACACTTACTGCAGAAAACTGATCCTGGAAGCTCTCAAAAGGAAATTGTCTATATTAATTTCAAACAGAATAAAAACGCTAACACAATTAATTAGTAAACTACAAAAAGTACTACACAACATATGCAATATCAACATAGATACCTTTGCAAAATTCTGTGCAGGTTAGTGGATTCACACAACCAGCACAGAGCCATATTTCAACAAAGAGGCATACAAACAAAAGCAAACAAACCCCAATTGCCATACATAGCAGTGGCTGAGGGTATGAAAAGGTAGACAGTACCATTATGGCAGAAGAAACGTTGATTGCAAGAATATCCCCAACAAACTTACAATCAACTCTCCATTACACCGAACCAATCCGTCCTGTCTACAAATGGCCATGCACCTCAATGTATAACGTACAAAAACAATCCTTCAAATCTTTGCGGCAGTTCCTCAGTCAGTATGTGAAAGCCAAAGACTAATTAAAAATGTAAATATTACACTCCAAGGACTCCTGTCGAATGCCCAAATACACAGGACTACGAGGACATCCATTAGCCTGCATTTCCGGGCCTGCTTGCAAAAGCACCATCCACCACATCAAAATGTCAGAAACACACTATTCTACTGTACAAAAAGAGGGTAATTCATGGAATAATTGTTCGCCAAAATTTGTGGCGCAAGCTGGCGCTGCATGAAAAATGCGAGGGGATGTGTGCGAATCGCACGCGTGCGATTCATCGAAGGCCCTGCGCGTGTTTTTCCTGGGATGTGCGCCAAATCCGCACGTGGCACACAAGGGCGCAGACGTCACTGCAACATCCCGAACACCGTGTGCGATGCGCACAATGAAAGCACACAACATGTAGCGCACACACCAGAAAGGGGGCTGAACATGCGGAATGGGGAACAATGCGTAAAAATGAGGGCGTAATTGGGAAAGTACTGCTCGAAAATACACGGAACCCCCACACACGCGTGAACAACATGTATTCATGGAATCGAATAGGGGAAACCCGTGCATGCCAAAAGACACGCACAGGCGTCAACACGTCCACCACACGAAGGCAGGCAGAAGCATCCCTGCGCAGTATAAAAGTGCGCGCAAACAACAAGGAAAGCAAAGAAATGCATGTGTACATTAGAAACAGTGATATCTGTAAATTTGGCTAAATAAATGAAACAACAGGAAGATTTCTGCACTCATGTAGCATACACAGTAACATTCTCCTCTCCAATTTGTACATCTGTCACCCTTTTTCTCACCCTACTCGGACTTGCACTAATCCATTTTGAAAGCAAGTAGTGCAACAACATATCACCCACTTCAAAAGTGCAGCACCATAGGGCACAGTTATCACAGCAGCACTGCCCATACCAACAATGCTGATACTCCCAAGTCCCCACTCGTATGCAGTGCTGTACAATAGGACACACACACTAACTCCTCCTGTCAACAAATCCTCCTACAATCTAAAATAATGTGTTCACTTAGTGCTATTAGTGGACCATTAACACACATACCCACTAACTCCCTTCTTTTGCAATTGCAGTGAAGAACCACATCCTAAAAGCCAGTGACATCTCTTCTGGAAGATAACACCCAGGAGAAACCTACTCTTCACATCCAGCAAATTAAGTGCAGTACTGTAGTAGTGTTCTGCCTGCTACTCAGACAGTGCAGTGTTGTTGTATTGTAGCCGAGACAATTCTATCCAACCCCACAGCACTCGCTTCACTCTTACTCATTGCACCTTGGCAGGTCCACTCTCTGTATTGTCAGACAAGTATGGTAATAACCACCGGTTTTATAAAAAAACATTGTAATGTCCTTACTTCTTCAGACACACTACCCTGTCATACACACTGAAGCAAACCATTCCGACAAGAACACAAACATACCAGTACACCCTTCCCAACCAAACGTAACAATCCTTTGCACAATCACACTCCTCTTTGTATGCCTACCCACATATCCCGACACTCATGCACAGAAATAGAACTGATAAAACTCAAACCATGCAAAATAGCCATCCACCTCTAGCAGACTTTGTACGAAAAGTCAAACATAACAGTTAATACAGTCACTGAGCAAAACGGAACCAGGTTAGCAGGAAAAAAAGTGTGACTTCTCTTCCAAAATGTAAAACTAAAAGTAAATGTATTAAGAAGGATGCAACTACCAATAGTGCTAATACTACATCTACCAATGTTAGCGTAGCCACAACTAAGTGTTCCAAAAAAATATTTTTACAAAAAATGTTCCACCATAGAATCCTCCAGAATCTTATAAAAAAACATGGGGTGAAATCGGGCTCAACCCTTAACACTTACTGCAGAAAACTGATCCTGGAAGCTCTCAAAAGGAAATTGTCTATATTAATTTCAAACAGAATAAAAACGCTAACACAATTAATTAGTAAACTACAAAAAGTACTACACAACATATGCAATATCAACATAGATACCTTTGCAAAATTCTGTGCAGGTTAGTGGATTCACACAACCAGCACAGAGCCATATTTCAACAAAGAGGCATACAAACAAAAGCAAACAAACCCCAATTGCCATACATAGCAGTGGCTGAGGGTATGAAAAGGTAGACAGTACCATTATGGCAGAAGAAACGTTGATTGCAAGAATATCCCCAACAAACTTACAATCAACTCTCCATTACACCGAACCAATCCGTCCTGTCTACAAATGGCCATGCACCTCAATGTATAACGTACAAAAACAATCCTTCAAATCTTTGCAGCAGTTCCTCAGTCAGTATGTGAAAGCCAAAGACTAATTAAAAATGTAAATATTACACTCCAAGGACTCCTGTCGAATGCCCAAATACACAGGACTACGAGGACATCCATTAGCCTGCATTTCCGGGCCTGCTTGCAAAAGCACCATCCACCACATCAAAATGTCAGAAACACACTATTCTACTATACAAAAAGAGGGTCATTCATGGAATAATTGTTCGCCAAAATTTGTGGCGCAAGCTGGCGCTGCATGAAAAATGCGAGCGGATGTGTGCGAATCGCACGCGTGCGATTCATCGAAGGCCCTGCGCGTGTTTTTCCTGGGATGTGCGCCAAATCCGCGCGTGGCACACAAGGGCGCAGACGTCACTGCAACATCCCGAACACCGTGTGCGATGCGCACAATGAAAGCACACAACATGTAGCGCACACACCAGAAAGGGGGCTGAACATGCGGAATGGGGAACAATGCGTAAAAATGAGGGCGTAATTGGGAAAGTACTGCTCGAAAATACACGGAACCCCCACACACGCGTGAACAACATGTATTCATGGAATCGAATAGGGGAAACCCGTGCATGCCAAAAGACACGCACAGGCGTCAACACGTCCACCACACGAAGGCAGGCAGAAGCATCCCTGCGCAGTATAAAAGTGCGCGCAAACAACAAAAACGTATATACAGCTGCAATGAATGTCCCATATCTCGCAGCACTGATCGCGGGACACTGCAGGAGGAGGAGAATAGCCAGGCCCCGCATTGTTTTCCCCAGGACCACCCTTTTTGGGATGCCCGATGACCAGGTCAATGGCAGGTATAGGTTTCCACCTCATATCATCCTAGAGATGGTCACTGAGTGGGAGGATGAGTTCACATCACCCACCTTGTGTTGCCAAGCATTGAGCCCCTCTGAAAAGGAGCTCAATGTGCTGCATTTTTTGGCCACTGGGTCATTTCAGTGGACAACTGCTATAGTTGGGCGTGTCTCACAGCCCACGCAGTCACGCTGCCTACACCAGGTGTTGGCAATCATGACTGCGCACCCCTCAGTCCGCAGGCCCATACACTTGCTGAGAACACCCGCAGAAAGGCAGGCAGTGGTCCAGGACTTTTACAGGGTGGCACACTTCCCCAAAGTGCTCAGTGCCATAGATTGTACCCATGTGGCCCTAAGTCCACCTAGGGACACTGAGAACATCTACTGCAACCGCAAGCACTGGCATTCCATCAATGTACAGGTTGTATGCGATGCCCATGGAATCATCACCTCTGTCTATACAAACTATCCTGGGTCTACCCATGACAGTTTCATATACAGAATGTCCGCCCTGAGCGGGGACCTGGAAGATGGGAAGCATGGCGACACATGGCTCATTGGTGAGTACAAATGTTTGTGCATATGCACGCATGTCACACACAGACAAATACACAAACCCATCTAATGACAACCATCCTCACCTGCTCAGGGGACAGGGGACAGTGCCTACCCTTGAGCAACCTCATGATGATGCCAATATGGAACCCCACCCCACCAGCCCAGGTAAGATACACCGCTGCCCATTTTGCAACCAGGGGCATAGTGGAGCGCATATTCGGAGTGCTCAAGTCACGCTTCCGCTCCCTTGACCGCTCTGGCGGGCAAGTACTATATGCACTCCCAGTAGTTTGCAGGATCATTGTGGCGGCATGTGTCCGGTACAATGTTGCAACATGGCGAGGCATACCGGTGGACATGGTGGTGCCCCCACATCCCCAACCACAGGCACAGGCGCTGCTCATGGGAGGGGAAAGGGGACTTGGCGAGGCAGCCCGGACCCAGCTTGTGGCCACATTTTTCACCTAAACTCCCACCCCTTTGGAGTGTACACAGGCCTGGCACATACCAGGTGACAATCAAAGATGACAAAGAGACAGTCAACTGTCACAACCTTACCAACCTGAGAATGTTGCCACAGAAGTGCTACATTGTGTGCATCCCTAGCTACTTAAAAATAACCAATCATGTGTGACCAAAAGGAACCCATGCAAGGTGCATCTCACACCACCCCCCTGCAAAACAGGCCATGAAAATCACTGGTATGTCACCCAAACCCTCCCAACCCACATAACCCTTGTCGGACACACCATGACATGGCATGCAACAGCAAAAGAGCAAACCAAAATCACAACACATGACCAATAGATACAAAGTGACACGTGATAAATGGAAAGAGGCCTGAGACAATCACACCTGACATGGAATCAGATGAAATGACTGACCAACAACCTCCCACACATACAAAGTCATACACAAATGCATGCCACCAGCAGTACCATCAACAAAAGACAAAATGCCTGTTGGCATGCACATAGGCCAATCCAATTATGCAAATCCCAAACCCGTCTGCTGTGTGTGTCTCCTGCAACACACCGCTCAGCACACAGCAAAGTGAGCAGCCATTGTGTTGGAGATACACCTTGAACATCAAATAAAAAGGACAAGCAACAAAAATAACCCAATGATGCATGTACATGATCCCCAAATGGTAAGTGTTCATGCACTGCAGAGACACAGCATGCCAGAGAAGGCAATCTGTGTGCACGTGTGGGCATGGAAGGGTGGTTGTATGTGTGGTGGAGCATTGTGAGTAGGGACATGCAATCAATACATGCATGTGAAATTAAGTGACCCTCAGTGTCCTGTACACATCACATGTGAACATTGCCCATGTGGACACTGCAGTATGTCAAACCACAACAATCCCTTGACACCTGAATAGTAAACCGAACACAGGAACAGCCATTGAACAGCAGAACACATCATGTACATAGTACCCCACAATGACAATGTCAGAGAGTTCTCAATCACTGTAGCCCAAGAGCACTGTCCGACAACAAATGGCCCTCCATCATTTACGCATCACCATGACCTTCAGAAGAACTGTGTCTGGGGTCCATCGGCTTCTTCCTTCTAGTCTACCTGGCTTCAGGATCTCCCCTGTCCTTGGTTTCCTTGTTCTCCCTTTCGCGTTAATAGGGTCCAGCCCCCTCAGAGGCCACCTTGACTGGTAAAAATACCAAATCGCAGAGAACTCCAAGGAGCCAAACCCCAAACCAGGGCAAAAGCCTCTAGGCACCAAAAAACCCTCGAAGAGTCTCTAGTAGATGACTTGAAGTCACAGAATATGGCCAAGCACATGTCCAAGCAGAATGATACAATAACTACCAAGGTAACTACCAAGGGAGCACAGTTGAATAATGGTTCAACAGGATGGGTAGCAATTTCAGTACACAATAATCAATGAGGATTCCACAACTGATGAGTAGTGTCACAGCTCTAGGTCCATAAGTGGCACGAACCAACCACCCCCTTTGCGGTCTGGGCGCCTGCAAGGTAAAACTTACACAGGCCTCCTAGACCCCAGCGGGGAAAGAGGGTTAGGGATCCATCGGTTGGATAGGTATCGGTATTTAGGATAACCGGAAAGAGGGTCAGGAGAGGGGAGGTGGATGGGCAAGGGAAAGTAGGGAAAATACAAAATACAACAATTGACAATTACATATACTCAAATTGCCCAAGAACACATATTGAATTAAAAGAACTGAAGCATCAAAGTACATCAATAATTAAATTGCCCTCCTGTGAAATGCAAACATAGATGTGCAGTACATTGCAGATAATTCCACTGCAGTTGCACGATATGTCACAGCCTACTTAACCAAAGCTGAGAAAACAGAGTTGAAAGACCTCTGGGATGACATATCATCTGACAAAACACTGTCACAAAAAGTATACATCTTTGGCATAAAAATGCTCTCCCATAGAGAATGCGGTTGCTACGAAAACATAGATTGTTGAACAGGCACAGACTTGTATGGGAAATCTGAAAACATAGTCTGGTTAAGCCTTGGTCCTGCTGCATCCAAAGACATAGAAACAATAGCCAAAAATGATCCCAACAGCCAGGACATTTTGAAAAATAATGTATTGGACACATACTACCCAATCAGGAGTAGTGCTTTGGAAACCATGTGTCTATACTACATAACCCAAAACTTCTCATACAAAAATAATATTAAGCAAGATGAGAAAAAAGGTAAATATATAGTCAAAAGTTATGAGGCCAGCCTGGTTAAACTTACCAAACACAGCCTGATTAATCATATGAAGCTATAATTTAAAACTCCACAACATAGAGAACTTTATACATGTCCAAACTGCAACTTTTCAAAGCATGGAGAAAAGAGCATTTATTGGATACCCATGCCTCCTATGAAGATGCTTTCAACATGAGTAAAAGTACTATAACAGATGTAAACTTCAAGCAGTAAAGAAACATGTTGGACAATGAACTGCAACAAGAGAAAGGTTTCAAGCACAACTAAATATAGACACTCCTGAGAGCAGTCAACCTTCTCTTACAGGAAGCCAAGAACCACTTGGCGAGCCACTTATAGTAAATGAGGCAGAATTAGCCATGACTGAAGTAGAAACAGTATGAGGAATCTGAAGAAAAATGTGCTCTACTGAAATCACAACTGAATGATGAACAGCGTAGCATTTTCCTAGAAGTAACTAAATAAATTGAACATGGTGTGCAGCACAAAACTAAAATTGGTACCTATCAAAACTACAAACCTGTACTCCTGTATGTAAGTGGTGAAGCTGGTTTAGATAACACATTCTTAATAAAAATAATCAGCAAGTTCCTCCAACAATTGACAAACAACAAGCTTTCAGCTGTTGTAACTGCCCTCACAGGTATAGCTCCCTACAACATAGGTGGTGTTACTTTACACCGATTGCTACTCCTTCCAGTAGAACACCAAAACAAATTAGACAACTACAAACTTTCAGCAGAAGCTGCTATGGAGCTACTCGGAATTTTGAAACAAATGAAAATGTTCCTGATAGATGAAGTGAGCATGGTCTCCAACCTAATGTTGGCTTTGATTCACCTCAGATTGCAAGAGGTCCTTAAAACGGACTACGAAGAACTCTTTGGAGAAAAACACGTTATTGTTTTGGGAGAACTTCTTCAATTAACACCAGTGAAAAGTGAACCTATTTTTAAAACCTTAGGACACAAACTCTGCCGTAACACACTTGGCAGCATACGAAATGTAAATCTCTGGCAACATTTACTATACAGAAAACTAACTGAAAACATGTGTCAGTCTGCCGACCTCACCTATGCTAACATTTTGAAAAGCATTCAGATTGGAAAGCACAGTCTATCTTAAATAGCAGACATATCCCTGAACCATACGGGCATAACACATCTGCTACTGATGTCATGGAACAATTAGTACACTAAAATGTAAAATGTATGTCCTTAAGGCCAACCCTAGCAAGCTTTGCACAATTCAATGAAACAATGTTAATAAAAGACATGCAACAAATAGTGCACATTTACTCCACAGGCAAACTGGACATACACGGTATGACAGTGCCTATGTGTCAACAAGCCACAGCATGACTAAATAGCTTAGAAAACTCTATCTCCAACACAGCTGGTTTGGAGAAAATATTAACATTGTGTTTAAACTGTAGAGTAATGCTAAAGCGTAACCTTGACGTGGAGCAAGGTTTAGTTAATGGAGCACTTGGTACAGTTGTTGGCTTCCAGACATACCCACGTGACAACAGCATTCATGTTGTCAACATCCACTTTGACAAACTTTCAGAAGGTAAAAGGATAGGATGCTCAACAACCTGATTCCTTCTTTTCAAAGACATGTATGTATGTAGAGAACAGTTTTCTCTGTCTCTTGCATATGCAGTCACTATTCATAAATTGCAAGGTCTAACCCTAGATGAAGCACAGTCTTTAAAGAGGGTCTTTAAAGAAGGTATGAGTTATGTAGCACTGTCATGCCTATGTACACTTGAAGGACTATTTCTGGTCAATTTTGATGCAAGCAAAGTCAAGGCTGACATTACTTGCACCGTACAGTACAACAGACTACATGTACTCTACACATCCCATCTCAAATTCTACCCTGTACCCAAAAAAGGCAAACTTGGCAAAAGAAAACTAGTACAAACACAATTTACATGACATCTCCCAACAGTACCACCAATGAAGTTGAAAGCAGCTGCTACTCCATCAATTACCACAACCACCGAAGGATGTACTGAAAAGGCAAATGCATACCCAACTGCACAAACACAGAGAGGTAACTCTTCAAAAAAAGTAAATGGACACCATCAAATAACTCAGACACAGAACTGTCTGGTCTATTCAAATTTTCCAACACAACTGGTGTAAATTGCTATGCAAATGCAGCAATCAATGTTCTATCCCAATTGCCACCAATTATTTGCAAATGCTACTCATTCATAGAAATGCAATAAACAATCCTGACAACACTTACAGTGTCTCAGGAATAAGGCAGGAATTGAACTACTGTGCGGGAATGGCGAGATTCACTTTAAACATGCAAGGAGATCCACAAGAATTTCTAATGTACTTACTGCAAGTACTGGAAAGAAAAAACATACCTTCCAGATTTCATACACGTGGAAACATACATGCACTCTCTGCAGCCATGGCACAGGGAAAAGACCCCCAACGAGCGCTTTGTGTATGTATCTATACCTAACTGTGAATCCATTCCTTTTCAGCAGCTGGTACAACATGCAAATCATGGCATATTATGTACTACTTGCAATTCAGACAATTGTTCCACCTTACAGATACAATAACATAGCCAATACGTAATAGTAATGCTTTCATAATAAAATTGCTTTCACAATAAAATGCAGATGGTACCAAAAACAACTGCAAGCTTACTAGCTTCACACAGGGCAAGTATCACTTGGCAAGAAAACTTTCACAACAGTAGGCATCATCTACCACACAGGTGCCACAAACACTGCAGGTCACTAGACTTCTTACATTAAACAGAAATGTGGGTGGTTTGAATGCAATGATACTTTCATTACTCTGAAGTAGAGATTACCAGCAAATGTTGCAAATGCCTACTTAATATTCTTGAAACCAAAATGTACTCACTCATCTACAAAAGTAGCATAGCCTACTGCCAAATACCCACCAAAAGATATGTAACTGCAAACAAAAAATAACCTTCTTCCGTTTGAAACTGGAACAATTTAGCATACACCAACTGGCCCATGAGGTCATCAGTTGTGCTGCTATACAGTTTTTTCCCTAATTACCCAATGATTATAGTCACAGAAACAAAACAACAACTGTGGAAAAGACACACTAATATTGTTTCACCCATAGTACTTAACAATAAAAGTACTGAGTATTAGGGTCTACAAACTGCCCTCAATGACCTTTGAAATGACCAACTGTTGGAATAGCGCAGCAGCTGTCTAACAATGCCCTTAGCAATGCAATAAATATGTAACTGCATGTAACTTAACCTGTAATACTGCAAAGACACTTCACCATAGTGGAAAATTGAAATCGGCCAACAAGAATGAAGGTGCTTGAAGACATAGCCTGCAAAACTGTGAAACTGTAAACAGTTAGAATACGCCAACTGGTATCTAACTGCAACCATAATACTGCAATATTACTTCCCATTACAAAACAATTTAAAATCCACCAGCAAAAATGAAAGTTCTTCTGAGGAAACCCTTCAAGACTTATTAAGTACAAACAAACAGAATACACCAACTGGTATCTTACTACACCTGCAGTACTACAATGTTACTTCGAGCTGTAAAACTGCCAAAATCAATCTTCAGCAATCAAAGTGCTACAAAACATACCCTCAACTACTGTTAAACTACCAACAGTTAGAATACACCAACAGGCTAACTACCTCCACAAACCTGCAATATTAGTTTGCAATAGTGCATTACATAGACAACACCAACAGTAATCAAACAGCATAAACGGATACTGTTAAAAAAAGGAAACAGATAAACAGTTAGAATACTCCAATTGGTATCTAAATGCAACCATAGTACCACCAATTCCAAAAAGCAGAACACATACACCATTTCAATTCCTCCTACTGCCACACTGCTTAGACAAGCAAGACCACATAGATGTGCACCTTAAACATTCCTGTAAGAACTGCACACAACAATGAAACAGTGTTCCACATAACATCAAATGAATGAAGACGTTTTTTTTTATTTTTTAAATCCTGCGTAGATTTTGTTTTACCCTCAGACTCAATGTTTATGCAAACAAACACAGGAACTGAGCACATTGCACAGTACACTTGTTCAAGGCATAGTACTTGTAATGTACTAATTATGAGGGTCCACAAAGTACATAAATGTCTGAAATTTAATACAATACAACATTATGAAGTACCTTCCCTAACATGGTATTTTCTTTTTATCACAGATAATGGCCCTCATTACAAGGTTGGCACTCCGGTAATAACAGCACCGGTAAGGCAATACTGGCATCCATTACCGGGCTGTCGTATCATGACCCTTGATGCTGGTACTACCGGTATCGACAAGGACCCACTGTGGCCGTGCACCACCGTACCGGAATGCGGGCATGCGGGCATGCACGCAGATGCTGTGCCCGTAATACCGGCATCCCGCAACAAAGGGGACACCACGAGTCGCACGGACACGTACATACTGGCATCGAGATGACTGTACGAAGGGCCACCATGATGCCGGCAATACCGGCATCGTGGACTGCCCGTAAACAGCAAACTGCTGTCTAACCAAGTGCCACAGGTGCACACAATAAGCACAGGTGGAGGCAATGGAGTCAGGGCCAGCGCGAAAGGAGCACACCCACACACCACACCCTTCCAAGCCAAAATGCTACCCCTTGCCATACTGGGGCTGGAGGACATGCCTGCACTGCTACTCCTTGAGAAGGTAGTACAACAGGAAACACAGAGGAGACACAGGAGGAGAAGGAGGGTGAGACAGGCCCAGCAAATCCCACCAGTGCAGGTAGTTGTTGCCCGCAGACAGCCATCAATTCCACGTATAAGGGCCAATCCATTTGACTTAACCCCAGCACAGATCCACACCCTGTACCGGCTGGACAGGGACACCATCACCAACATAGTGGAATTAATACAGGAAGACTTGGTCAGCCTGCTAAACATCCGCACAGCCATCCCTCCTCTGCTGAAGGTGGCATCTGTGCTCCACTTCCTGGCTACAGGCACTTTCCAACACGCAGTGGGCCAAATGCATGGCATGTCGCAATCATGCTTCTCTGTTGTGTTAAACCAAGTGCTGGATGCACTACTGAAGCACACACGTGCCTACATATCCCTACCAAGTACACCACAGGAGGCAAATGACACCAAAATAGTATTTCATGCACTGGCAGGCATGCCCAATGTAATTGGTGCCCTCGAGTGCACCCATGTAGAGTTGGTAGTTCCACATGCCTCGGAGGCGGTGTACCGCAATCGGAAGCTATACCACTCCATCAATGTGCAGATGGTGTGTGATGCCAGCCAGATAATAACACATTACTGTGCCAGATACCCAGGATCCACACATGATGCCATGGTGCTGCGGAATTCCTCACTACCCTGCTACATGGAAGGAGACGTTGTACGAAGTAGCTGGCTGTTGGGTGAGTCTGCCCCCTGGGACATGGGAGGAGAGGAATGGAGGGTGCTACATGCATATGCAAGGGGAATGCTCCCTGGGCCATGGGAGGAGAGGGTTGGAAGTATCTTGAGTCATCCGCCGACACACAGCCCTCACATGTGCATACAAAGTGCCCCTAGCCAAGATGCATCGGGGGCCTGGTGGTTTAAATGCCTAGGACCCTGGGTCTTGTATGTCACCCAAGGCTTGCTCCATGGATTGGCATGCACTGTACAGGGCTGACAGTCATGTGGATGTGGCTGCCATTGACGAGATTGTGCATATGAAAATGAATGATGTGCAGGCTGAACACACATGGCAACTGAGATTTATCCTTACACATACCTCCTTCTGCTCCCATGTAGGTGATGCTGGATATCCTCTGAAGGCGTGGCTATTCACCCCTGTCAGGAATCCTCAGAACAGGCACCAGGAGGACTTCAATAGTGCACATACACATACGCGTGTGGTCATTGAGCAGCCGTTTGGCCTTTTGCTGCATCAGCATGTTGGGAGGGGCACTCATATACGGGCCTGAGAAGGTGGGCAAGATCATCACAGTATGTGCAATGCTGCATAACATACGCATTCAGCGGAACGTACGCCTGCCACCTGATGTGGAGCTGCCACCACCTGGTGAAGTAGAAGGAGAGGAAGGAGTAGATGTAGGACATAGGCCAGGACGCGATACACGTGAGGGTCATGCAGTATGGCAATTGGTCATAGACCAATCATTCAGATGTACTTGGATGCAGAGGGTGCCATGTATTGGGAACTGTGGGCACTGGGTGGGTGGGTATATGGGCACAGTTCACTATGAAGCAATAAATTGACAAACAACAAATCAGCAATGTCCACTCATGTGATGTTTGCTACACAACAGGTGTATTAGTCAGAATTTTTGTACAACATAATTCAACAATCCACACCCCAACACCCCTCCACCTCCCCCGCACACTACTCCCACGCCCCCCAAAACCCACAGTACTACACACTACACCCACCACCACCCTCCACCCTCCCCCTAACATCCAAACTCAAAAATGGCGCAACATGTGCCTGGATGTATTCCTAAAGAGATTCTGCAGGGTGGCCCTGCTACTGTGGAGCCCCCTTCGGAGGTGGGTGTTGGATTTCTGAGCGCCGTGCACTTCGCAGGGACCTGCGCACGGGGCTTGTCTGCCTTGAACTCACTGGCATGGTCGATGCAGATGAGCCAGATGGTTGTGAGCCCAAAGCCGGGGTTTGCCGCTGCTCCATGCTGTCAGCAATCCTGGTGAGGATCTGACCCAAGGCATTGAAGCCATCGTGCACTTGCTGTGCACTTGAGTTGATGGCCTGGATTACGGCCGCAGTGCTGTCCTGGATGATACGGCGTGGTGTCTCCCCTTCAGCAAGTTACTGCTGGACGTAGCCTTGCATCGCCTCCTGCCGGGCCTCCATCCTGGACAGACATCCCTCAATGTCCTGTATGGCGTTGTGGGTCATGGTTGGTGGGTGATGTGGTGGCACTGCATGCATTATGGTGCTGTGCATTGCCGGAGACCATTCACCATGGCTGCCCTGGTCGGATGAGTCCCGCTGAAGTGTGTCCTGTGGGGTGATCTGCGGGCTTGGTGTGCGAACTACAGGCTCTGAGTGGACAAGTCCTGCATTGCCCTCATCGTCAGGGTCAGCTTCATTGTCAACACTATGCTGTGCCGAAACAGCCATCTCCCCAATTGTGCTGGCAGCAGCAGACTGTGTGCCATCGTCGATGCCAGTTGTGTCCTCAGCCTGTGTGGATAGTGTGTCCAGGGGTGCAGGGGCAGGTGTCTGCTCGTCATGTGTGGGTGTCTGTGTGGCTGGTATGGCACTGGTTGTTGTCCCGCGTGCAACTTGGCCCATCCTTGGTCCACTTGGAGTTGATGGTCCTGTGCCATCACCTTGTCTCCTTGCCCTTTTGGCTGCTGTTGTGCATTGTGCACTCCCATGTGCTTCATCATTGTCTGCATCTGTACCTGTGGGGGACAGAGAGTGGCAGGGCATCAGTGATGGTGGTGCTTGCATCATGCATGCATTAGTCATTGAGCAGGTGGCGCCATGTGATCAGTTGCATGCATGGCTTTGTAGCGGACTGTCTACATGCAAGGTTGGAGGGGGCATTTTGGAATCGTACAGGTGGTCACATGTACACCATGGTGGCTGTTGTTGGGCTTTGATGTGTGTTTGGAGTGTCGTCCTGTGTGTGCCGACAAGATGTTCCGGACTCTCAACCTGAGGTCATCCCAATGTTTTTTACAATCGCACACTGTGCGTGCGGTGGTGCCAACTGCACTTACTTTCCGGGCTACTTCTTCCCAGATGGCCTTCTTCTTCAGTTGGGCTGGACAACTGAGGTCGCTGCAGAACATCACATCAGCATTCGCCAGTAGGGTGTCAGCTAACATGTTCAGCTCCTCGTCCGTGAACCCCAATGACGTTACTTCCTGGTCCGGTGATAACGGTCCTGTTCTTAACACTATGTTAATACCGGTACTGCTATTTAGGGGTTGCCGAGGGCAGAGGCGTTATGTGCGCATTTGTCGATGCCGCTATCTGGGGGTCTGAGGGTCATTTCCGGCATGCCGGTACGGCCATTACCGGCATGAGATGTGCGCTCGCTCGCGCACTCTTAATCACCCGCTGTTTGGGGGTTGGAGCCAAGACAGAAATGTTATTAACGGCATCCTGTTAAGGGCTGATCTTTAGTGCCAACCTCGTAATGAGGCCCAATGTGTGCCCACGGTGCCACAATATTCAAATCTGCTATTGCTACTCCAATGCTATTCTATCAATCAAATTGCATTTCTATACAAATGTTTTTGCAATCCATACGCCAGTATCACATTCTTGGGTGCATCGCCGTATTATGCTGTGGTGGTTGTGGCCAGGCCCTAGACTATTAGGTGTATAGCCTGCGGCCTCCTGCTTCCGGCCAGACAATCAGAATTCTAGGGCCTGGCCACAACCACTGCAGCATAATACAGCCATGCACCCAAAAATCTGCCCAGTGGCCACAACCCACACACATAAGGCAGCCACCTGAGGCCCTGTCAACTTAAGTTCACAAACTATTACACTAATTTCACCCACTGCCCAGACTCTAATACACCCAAGAATCTCGTGGCAGTCCAATACGCCAGCTGCCACACGCCATGTGCACTTCTCTACACATGCTATTACAGTACTTCAACCAGTGGGCAGACTCTAGGTGCATGAGTCCTGGAGCTTGCCACAACCACCACAGCATAATACAGCCTATACAAACATCCTCCTAACATCTACATTCCACTCCCCTACGCTATTGAGGGCTGCCTGCAGTCAACAGATAAGCTGCTCGCCTGAGGACCTATCCGATCACATACTATTGCACTACTTGCACCCACTGCACAGACTCTCATACACCCAAGAATCTCAGGGCAGTCCAATAAGCCACTTGCCATATATCCTATCCACTTTTGTACACATACTTTTACATTACTTGCAGCCAGTGCATAGACTCTTGGGTGCATGGCCTCTCTTGAAACGCATTGAGCTTGTTATGTAATTTTGTTTTTGTTTTTGTTTTGTATTATGAAATTGATTGTACAAAACTACATGTAAAAAATCAGTCGATGAATCATCATACTCAATATTGTATTTTACAAAATGGTGTATATGATATGTATGAAAACAATACACATAACTTTGGTATAAATTGAATTAAGTTTACTTAATTTCTTTCTTTACATCGTGAATCTAATCTATTAACTAATGGTAACACATTAAACCTGTAATTAATGAATGAATTCTTGAATATATTTTGACTGGTAGTAATTGCCAGTACCTATAGGTGTGCAGGGGACAGGAGTGCCCATGGACTATGGGCACTTCATTTATCTTTGTATCTCTTTGACTACTAATACCAGAGTCATCTCACTCTCCCCCACACTCTTTACTTCCATTAAACACCAAAGAGCCTATGAACTCCGAAAAATCAATCCCGTTAAATTCAACTCTTTCCACAAAATGGTGTGCTTGTTCACTACAGTTGTTCTCCGGCCATGCACCCAAGAAGACTCTAGTACCTGGTCACAATTACACAGCATAATACAGCCATGCACCCAACAATCTGAACACTGGCCACAATCCACACACATAAGCCAGCCGTCTGAGGCCCTGTACACTTCTGTAAACATACTATTGCAGTACTTGCAACCAGTCAGCAGACTCATGGGTGCAATAAACCAGCCACCTGAGGCCCAGTGCACTTCTCTACACATACTATTACAGTCCTTCAACCAGTGGGCAGACTCTCTGCCATGCACCCAAGAGTCCAGACGCTTGCCACAACCACCACAGCATAATACAGCCTAGACAAACATCCTCATAACATCTACATTCCACTCACCTACCATAATTAAGTCTGCCTGCAGTCACCAGATAAGCTTCTCGCCTGAACACCTACCCGCAAACTGCTGCAGTGTCTACGGACACAGCACAGTCTTCTTCCACCTAAACAAATACATCATATGAACCATCTTTCAGTCCCCCACACTTTCAGAAATACTTCATTGCGATTTTGCAATACAACAAAAATGTCTATTTCGTGCACCACTATTAGCCATTGTAGTGAATGGAACAACTGGGAACTGTTTATCAGCTTGGTGACTCATCCCCATTGATGTGGACTTTAGAAAGCCAAGATGATTAGGGCCAATGGTGTGGTCTGGAGCCCAGTTTGTGGGATTCTCACAGGATTCCGAACTGGGCTTTGCATTGAGCTTTAATTACTCCAAACGATTAATTTATGTAGAATGGTGTAAGGACTAATAGATGTTCTGTGCAACATATGTTTGACCACTGCCCTAACTAACAGAAGTCAGGGTGGCTGGAGACCATTTTTGGCCTGTAGCCTGCCATAGACAAGGATACATTTTGTATTTAGTATCTACCAACACTGTGCCTGCTATTATCCTTTGTAACGTTTGCACACAATTCCAGTTTATTATACCTAGTAACTGTAGTTGATTACCTGTTTTCTACTCTTGCACATCAAAGGACAATTTGTAATGGTGGGCCCTTTGTATTGCTTGGCGATTACCCACAAAGCTATGCATTTTATAATTTTAGATTTTTGTATCCTAGCACACTGAGGTGAGTAGGGGATTCAGTGTGGCTTTTAACCCAGGTATTGCAGAGAAAAATGTGCACAGTAGCTGCCCAACACGTACAATAAAAACATTTTAAAAAACGATGACAGTCATCACAGTGATGCAAACAAGGGAATGAAACGTAAGAAGCAGTTAGGCTCAATTGAAACATTATTTATTTATTTATGTATTTATGTATTTATTTATTTTTTTAGCAATTTATATAGCGCACCCAACCCATAGGCATCTAGGTGCTGTTCTTGACAGAGCGAGGATCAAATATTACTTTGTTACATGATTAGATAAATGTACATGAGAATAGTACATACAAAAAATAATTCTTGACAGTGACAGAGTAAAGAGAGTTACAGGTTACAAAGGTTAACAATGTTGCAGTGTTACAGAAATGCATCAATAGCTACCGTAGAAGCTACAGGTGCCTGCACAATAATGCTCTGTCTGTTGATAGGGTGTGATTTTTTGAGTGGGAGATTATTTTGGTAATTCTTCTGTAAAGAGACACATTTTCAAGTGTTTGCGGAAGGTCCAAAGGGAGGTTTCTGCCCTTAGTACAATTGGTAAGCTGTTACATTTTTAAAGTGGATGTGCAGCTGGAAGAGAATATTTCCAAAGCTGAGAGTAGGCAGAACAGCATTCAAACTACCTCATCAACTTTGCAGCAAGATCGGGGAAAAAGGAAGTGTATTTTTCAGAATACAGGTGGCTCAGAAATGAAAAGCAAATTTGAAAGACAAAAGGTAAACTGATGGTACAGATTTGGAAAGACTGAACCATATATGTCCTCTTACAATCAGATGTATTTTATGGTTAAGCCTGAGTTTTTCACGAAATTACAAGAATTTTTCACGCATTTACAAGAAAAAGATCCCAACTGTCTAAAAACAGCTTATAGTAGATCAAAGAAACTGAAGAGAATTAGACCCTTGCTACCTGAAAAAAAAATCACAAGAATACAGTTACATCTGCAAATGGGCATAATTATAAAGAAAGAAATGATGCAAAACAAATTGATGTGAGACCTTTTAAGGATTTGTGAATGTAGCAACCTTGTTCCAAAACCTATTTATTATAAAAGAAACTCTCTTAAAATACAACCTACTCAACATAGCACACAAGTTGCATAAACTGGTTGTTTCATTTAGGAACTAGGTAATGATATCACAATGAGATCACTGGTTGCACTCTAATAGGTGCAATGGCATGAAACATGGAGAACTATCAAAATGCCAAAGAACTACAAAAACATTTTCCCAAACTATCATCGCCTATTAAGATGAACAACTTGTGGCAAGTACATGTATTAAGTTGATAAACTTGAACTGATTATTGGAGGTCTATCCCAGGGATTGAAATACAAGATACTACAATGCGAGAACCTGTTCCATGGGAGTCAATGCTAAATACAACTTCCACACAGCTATGTCTGCCTATACGTTTACGCTGCAACCTAGCCTATAGGTTTCCACCTTGGTGGTGGAGCTCACAAATGTTCACTAGGAATTAAAATACTTTAACTCATATCAAAAGCGTAATGCAAACCAGGAAAAGACAAATAGAAGGGTCATGAGAGGCAGAGATGTATGGTCCACGCAGGAAAGTAACATGGGAAGCATGTTACACTTTGGCGTAAAACACTCAATAAATAAATAAATCAAATCAAATCAAATCAAAAAGAGGGGTCCAACAGAAGAGGTGATGAAAAGAGTTTTTGAAGCACATCATCTCATCGCTATACAGATGGAAAACCACGAGTCTGTGAAAAATGTTCATACAGAAAGTACAATTGCTCTTTTATCTCCACTTCTTTGCACAGAGAGACCAAATGTGACTCCTGGTAATTGGTAAACATTCTCAATAGCAAAGGGAATGGAAGAAGCAGTAGCAATTCCTTGTGGCAGATGATGTTTTGGAGACGTCTAGCAAAATAAGTGATAACGTAATCTCTCCCAACAAGGATGATAAAGAAGATGTGTTCACTAGTGTGTAAGGTGATCAATGATATGCTGATTCGGGAGCAATTGAAGAGGGTAATAGTTCCAGTGATTTCAGTCATCTACTATAGAATATAGATGGATTTGGGAACATGATGCTGAATCCTCAATTGATAGCCCATATAAGCAATGATGCTGTTCTTTTCTTACTGGATACTGAACTAATCAACTTGCAGGGCTATACTTTATATTATATGCTTGCCAGAGAAGCAAAGGAATGTAGACCTGGGCATTTAGGCTCCCATTAAAGACAATTGCATGTTACAGGTCCACAATGTTGCATTTTCCAAATGGAAACCGGCCTTAAAATACTGAGTGGTAGGATAGGCCCTGGGATCCCACATGTTTAATAATTGTAGGTGGAAGGAAACGGTGTAGTATGTAACAATTGGTTGACTCAATTCAGCTGTAATCATACCAGTAAGGTTGACATATGCGGAGGAAACAAAGATTGAGATATGAGCCTTGGCCTAAATTAAATTATGTATCACATTAGAATGACTGGAACATGTTTTGGAAGCCAATAGCCACACATAAAATAGTAAAGCATTGTGTTAATATACCCTTCCAGAAATAGGTCATTTATTTTAGGACACTATATGCTAGTACTCGAAAAGTGAATGAAGCTTCTTTGAGAAAAACAGGGTATCTTGACAGAAATGGTAGCCTATGATATCATTGAAACTCTTTTTATTTCTATCTTGGTAGTAGAAAATACTACTCTCTCTTTGATTGTGAATTAGATCCCAGGACCAGCGGAGGTTTCCTCTAAGTTTTTGAAATCTGTGTCAGGACCCATATTTACCAACATGTGTCTTACCTTTATATTCATGTTTAAATCTCCAGATAGTTGGAAGGTGGACTTGATTTTACCTATCGTTATAAAAAGAGACAGTCATTCACCATCAAGTATGTCACTAATTGGGAATTCTCTTTGTGTGAGACTCACCAAATAAAAAAAAGGTCAAGAGTGTTATTTGTGATGCTCAGTATGGGTTTCTGCAGACTCTGGGCACTGAATTTGTTTTTTATAACAATACATGCTGGAACATAGTGAACATATCCATATCTTACATCTACTACCACTTACATTGACCATCTATCTGGTTAATTCTGACTAATATGGGAGACTTCATTCATCTTTAGTATCATTTGATTGTGCCGCACGCTGGCATTTCTGTAAGTGGAATACATGGATTGGGGGGCATTAATGGGTCTTTTTTCCAACAAAGAACATGTTTAATGGTTCCCTGTTGCTTTAAACTTTAAGATATTTAATTGTCAAGTGTCCTTTCAAAAGGTACCCCTGACATCCTACACTGATGTCATAAACCGATTCAAATATTGTTGTATGCTGATTATCTAGGAAGGACTTAATTCCCTTATTGGGGAATATGGAATACATACATTGTCAGCCTGTAGTGTATTTTAATGCCACTAACCAGATGTAGTAATGCTGCAGGTGAACTTTGTGGGAGTAAGAGCAATTTCTTTAAGAACCTATTTTCAATTTTGTCAAGAGCCGTGAACTGCCATATCCCCAAATTTCTGCACCAAAAATGGAAGCTTGTATTTGCCTGCTTTGGTATAGTTCAAGGGTGGGAGAGATATCCCCCATTCCATGTTTTGTGAAGGTGTGTGCTACCCTACTATACTTTCCCAGTTTGGTACAGGCTTAGGTGACTTGTGTAGACCATTCACAGTTTTTCTGGAACCTAATTCCCAAGTGATCATAGAACAAGGTCTGTTCGAATTTATATCTGTCCACATTGATGTTCAGTGTGCTACGCTTAGCGAACTGTGGTCTAAAGTCCATGATCTTTGTTTTATTAGTGTATAATTGCAATTAAAGGCCTTCACATTTATTTAAGAAAACATTCAGTTTTGCCTTTAAGACTTGCCAGGAAGTAAACAAAATCACTCCATGATCTGCATAAAATAAGTCAGGATAAATATCCCTGCCCAACTTTGGACAATCCATACACCTCTGAACTAATGCTTGATTATTTCTTCAATGCAAATGCTGAAGAGCCAGGGGGCAAGGACACATCTTTTCCTTTGCCACATTGAAGAGTGCAGTTAGTTCTCCAGCCAAACCGAAACTCACAGCTGCTTTGTTATCAGAATACAACAACTGGATGGCAGGGATTCGTTTCAGAGGGGCTCCCCCATCCCTTACAATCCGCCAACGGATTTCCCATGAAACACTATCAAAGGTTGTCCTGAGATCCACAAATACAGCATACAATTTCATCCTCAACAGCACAGTGTACAACACGAACATCTGAAAGCTTTGATAGGCAGTGCTCTTTTGTTTTTGGGACCCTACCTAGAGGTCATTGATAAAGTTATTTTCATCAGCCCAAGACTGTAGGTGAAATAGTTTTTGGCAAATGTTTTCCCAACACTGTTTAAAAGGGAGATGAGGTGATAATTGGCCGAGAAGTCCCTAACCCCTTTTTTGTAAATTGGTACAATTAGCACATTTCACCAGGAGACAGGCACAGTGCCCAATATGATTACTGCGCTAAAGATTCTACACAGTATTGGGCCCCAGATCTTTCACTCATCTTTGCAGAGATTGATGGTATTCTATCTGGTCCAGAAGCTTTTCAGATTTTTGGGTACCTACAAATATGCTCTATATTATATGAGACGGTCTCTCCACTGCAGTTGGATTCTATGAAAAGTTCCAGCAACACATTCTGATGTTGTCCTGCAGCAGGATGGCCATATAAATGTGAGAAATGCTGCTACCAGACATTTGACAGACCTCAGCATTTAAGACTTTGGTCCCCATTCACCTCTTCCCTCACAATCAATTTCCAGTGAGAGGTGTGATCCCCTTCTTCATTTGCTCATTAGAATGCATCCTATTTTAAGGCAACAAAATATGTATTTTTCTTTACAAGTTGGGACTTATAGTCAGATCTATACAACCGGAATTGTGTCTTGTCCATGGCCCTGGCAGTTCTTAGACAACCCACTATTTACATTTTGCCTCTCTGCTGGCTTTATCAGATTTGGTTATTGCAGGCCTTTTAGCTCTAGTGGCTGCACATGTTAAATGAGGGTCCAGGTTCACTGTCAGCTTATCAAATTCATATATTAACTCTAGATCAGAGATATCTGTGGAAATAACTGCAAGGTTTTCAAGAATTGCCTCATAAATAACTGGCTTCATGTCTTTTTCTATTGCTTTAATCCATTTCACAGGCATGGCCAGCCAGCGAGAGATCTGGTGTCCACAGTGTCTGGGACTAGTGATGGTGAGTGAGTGGCCTTGTCAAGTCTAAAAAGGGTGCTCAAAGGTTTATGATCACTTTCAGTACTTTCATGGATCTTAAAGTAACCCACCCCAGCCCAGTCCTTGACCAATAATCATAAAATAATCAATGGCATTGGAACTATTGTGCCCGACAGAGGTTGCTTTGTCAGGCTGATCTTCTGGGAACCAGCCATTACAGCCCTAAATTCCATATTGTAAAAGGTACGGCTGTATCAATGGCAAGATGATGAACCCTCTTTGGTCATGCTGCTACAAGTGGGGGGTGTCGCAGGCACTGTCCTGGTCATCCCAAGGTACCTCCAGTTCCCTTATGGGTTACATTTTCAGGTTGAAATCATATGCCAGGTGTGTGTGTGTCTTTGAGCAATCAGATCCCTTCCAGGAATGTACCATCACCCCCAATACAGACAGCCAGATGTTGAAGCTCTTTTATGTTTGTCAGTCAAACAATCCCCTCCAAGTTTAGTGCAATCTACAACCAAATGAGAAGGAACCTAGATAGCTTGAAAACCCTGCGTAACATCCAACTCTGTTGCCCAGGTTTCTTGTAAGAGGATCAGCTGAAAGTCCCTCACAAAATCTGGCCAACTGGGATCCTCAAGAGTCTTTGCAATTCCAGCTATATTTCAGGAAAGGTGATGATAGCCTGTATCTGATATGTGTTCAATAGAGACCTAATCTAGTCAGTTGAACCCTTCCAGATTTCCATCATATGGCTCCTTCACTAGACTCTCGGCCCCATGGATTGGTCTGCATATTTATGCCCACGTTTTTCAATCGTCCCTTGGTAACTATATATGTGGACATGGGATCTGATCAGAATTGCAGTACCCTTGGGTGGAAATGCCCGAAAATCAATTGCCAGGATTCCATCAGCCAGAACAAAAGATTTAAGAAAAACCTGGATTTAATCGGTGGAACAGTTAAGCATTGGAACCCTGGTACATCGTACTATATCCGCTCTTATAATGGATAGACACTGTTAACATGTCTTATCCAATGGATGTACTTTTAGTGCTTCCTCATCCTTAAAAGAATTATGTGATAGTCTTGGGACATTGACCATAGTAACAAAGGGAGGGTTTCAGTATTGCTCACTGGTCCAAACGCCAAGTCTTTGACCATCAGCTGCATAGCTGTTCTCCACCACAGACTGCATATCAGTTAGTCTAGGTATACTTGGGCAGGCCAATGGTTGCCAATGTTTATGTTTTTGAGCGTGTCTTGTGTTAAAGATGGAACCTGCTCAATGCAAATGGAGCCACAATAACTTTGACCAATGGGCATGACCCTGTTGTTACTTAAAGTATCAGAAATGGTCGGCGTTCATTTTCCCTTTCACTGCAGAGCATTGGGCAGTTCAGCATTAAATGCAGAACCAGACAACTTTGATGATAATATGGCAACATTATCTTTTAGTACTTTGATTGTATCAACCAATTCTCGCAGAGAACTACCCAGTTTGTCAGCAATAGGGACTTAATTTCTGCAATGCCCCGGCTTCTAAGTCTGGTGAATGTGTGAAATCAAGGGGTAAGGGGGTTTCATCGAGCTGGGTGACTTGCCTTTACTGAGGACCCACTGTCAGCAGATAAAGATCTACTGGTTGTCCTTCTTAATTTTGTGCCCATATTGTTAGTGGCTATTATCTTCTTATGGGATTTCTTTGAACCATTATGTGGCTCCTTTACAATAGGATGTTTATCAGTGAGAGCAGAAAATGCATTACTGAGTGGTATCAGAGGGTTAAACTCAACCATTCATCCAAGTCGGCTTTACCTCCCACCTCCACGCAAGGGTCTTCGGTTACAATTACGACGTCTGCCACTACCTCAGGGGTCTCGACCAAAGGACTCACTTGCTCCCATTGGGGGTGAAATTCAATAATTTGATATACGAAACTTACTATACCTTCACCACTGGTATAAATTGGTAGCACATAATTTTTCCCACAGTCCTGCCCTTGTCTTTTTTCAACCTTAAAGGGGTCAAGCGGGTCCTTAGTAGGTCTGCACACTCGCAGGATACAATTAGCCATTTTCGGCAATTATCAAAAGAAATCAACAAGAGACCACAGTTCACATCTGGGGCCACACAGTTAAAACCCGCCCCCTACCTAGGTATCGTCACATTATCTGCTAAAACACGTTTTACCATTGGGGCCACCAATATCATAATTATTAAGCCCTTAATTTCAAATATGAGGCTATTGACTTATTTACTCAGTTTGAATATCTTGGACATTTTATTCTGGTTAATTTACGGAAAAGTGGAAGTGGCAGCCTTCCTTTTGGACATATTACAGAGTTACGATGAAGACCAACTCCTTTGAGTGTACAAGTTAACACGAGATTGTCACAAAGCAATTACTGTTCCCTTCTTTAGCCTCTGTGAACTGATTCCTATTATACATAGAACTTTGTATGCCCGTATGCTTAAAAAAAATATATAAAAACACAATGTATTGTCAAACAGTCATTCACTCGGTTATTCGCTGAACTTGAATGATTGAACATAAAAAGAATAAGCATATGTAAATAATGTATCCATATCACAGGATGAATCTTTAGATATTTTCTTTTCTGTCTATCTGGGTATCTGCATGGACCGGTGTTGTAGGATCCCATTTGAAGACTGAACTATCAAATTCAGTCCAACGACCTTAAGGGTCTCCTTCCCTACAAGAGGAAATCACTCTTCTAGTATGTCATCACCAAGGACCATTGGGAACTTGAATACAACTTGTCAATGACTACAATTGACACAAAAGATTATGCAAACAATCAAGACACAAGAATAGTATGTCTTTGCTTCATCTTCTTCCTGATGAGCCACAAAAAGCAGTGGTGAAACACGTATTGAGGACCATTATTTTTGTTTTGAATTATTGTAGTCAACCATTATTGCAGTCAACCATTGGACATACGGAATTGTATACCCTTGGCATATTAGCCCACAGACCATTAAGGAGGATTGTTAATACATTTTTTTGTTTGATAAATGAGGACTCTTGCTATGTTTTTGTTTGAATAATAAAGAGAGGACTCTTGGCATATCAGTCATGTTTGTGTTCGAATAATGAATAATGAAATACCTAATGTTTCTCTTTTTCTTTGAGGGACATATCACGCACCTGATATGTTAATTAATTTTGTGCTGGCGCAGATGGTTTGCTCCACTACTATTATACTTTAAACTTGTTATTGGGCAAACACAACATCTGGGGCTGCAGCTTAGCGACAGAAATACCTAATATCTAAACCGATTTTTTTCACCATGGTCTTTATATATGCCTGCTGTTTTGTTGTACCATCGGTATCATTGCTAATGGTTTTACCGGTTTTCTGTTGTTATACGAGTTTATGAATTGTTGAAATCTGCATCTGAACTGATGTTTTTTTTTTAAAATGGAAATGCCTTTTTATTTCCGAAATAAACTTTATATGATATTGGAACTCTAAACTCCAAAAATGAATAAATAACTAAGGTTGTTGCTCAGGGTGGATGATTATCTGCACACTTCTTGCTCTCTTTTGCACCGTTATAGCTGGCGAGGCAGAACTTTGAGTCAGAGCCCCTTTATTTCCTTAATATATCCCTTGATACTTTGTTGACCATGCCTTTCCCTCATAGCCACCAGGGACGACCTCCTCATCTCTTTTTCATTCTACCTATGTATTTGTTTGCTATGCAGGTATGTATTCTATCTGTTCTATCCAGCCAGTGCCAAAGGACTCTTTGTGGGCATAGGATTGTCTATAAAACAATTAACCCAATTAAATATGTTACGGAAATATTACAACTGATGTATGTTCTTTGCAATGTGTGTATAAATTAGAGTTATCATATGCACATTCATTGCTGTACCACATGTCCAATATACTGCTTGCCGTCCCTCATATATAACTATGGGTGGGTTAGTCATTTTCTAAACCCCCAAATCATCTATATATTTATAGATTTGTGAACGTGTGTTTGTATGTTACAGGTTTTGCTCTAGCACCTTAACAGTTGGTGGGCTGAACTGTTGGCCCATGGTCGGCATACCAGTCTGGGGTGAACTGGCGATGGTGAAATCTGACCAACCCCATCAATCTGCTCTGCACAGGGCAGGGTCCTGCCCTGTGCTATCAGTATAGGTGATTTCTGCAGATTACCGATTTTGCAACTTTTCCAAAAATAGGGAGTAGGACACAATGTTGGCATACCAGTCTGTGGTGTACTGGCGATAGTGAAATTTGACCAAACCCCACCCATGTGTCCTGAACAGAGTTGGAACGGGTCCGGCCCAGTGCTATCAGTATGGGTGATTTTGGGATATTGCTGATGTTGTGATTTTTCAATAATAGGAAGTTATGATATGTTATGATATGGCATTTGTAACACACCTATACACAAGTGTTTCAAGGTGCGACAAGGCAAGGAAGTCGGAACAGAGGGAGGACAGAGACAACAATCTTACTAGGCCAAGTGACATTGAGATTGTGCAAGTGCAGGGAATGGGAGAGGGGAAACGTGCATGCCAGAGGAAAGGGGAGGGTGACAGTGCTTTACATGGGATTAAAACAATAACAAGAAGTGCGGCCAGCAGGTGGCAGGTGCAAGGGTAAGTGCAGACAGCAGGTGTCCAAAAGTGCAGATAGGGGGATTGTAGAGTTATAGATACAGACCCATGTGCAAGGGTTGCCAGGAGGCTGTGCGGGTGTGCAACTGGGTGGGCAGGGCCCTGGACCTGAATCAGAGGGTAGCCAGGTGACCAGTGCAGTATCAGACAGGAAATCAGCAGGGGAGAGGAAGAGAGAAGGCAGAAGCAAAGAGGAAGGTCTTCAGGTGCTTCCCGAACCAGAGATCTTTTTCCTCAAGTTTCAGAGAGGCAGGGAGGCTGTTCCAGAGGGAGGCCCCAGCCGAAGAAAGAGATCTATCACCAATTCATTGCTTGGAGAAGCGACTGACCCTGAGGGAGTTGGAGGTGGTGGAGCGAAGAGCTCAAGTAGAAAGGCATTTGTGAAGAGAGAGTTGGAGGTATTGAGGACCCAGGCCCCAGAAGGCCTTGTGGACAATGCAATGGGTCTTGAATGTAATCGTTGCAGCCACTGGGAGCCAATGCAGAGATTTCAGTGATGGAGAGATAAGATCCCTGGGTTTGAGGCCAAGGACAAGTCTCTCAGTCCTTTTCTGGATGAGTTGCAGCGGGCGGAGAGTAGAAGCAGGCAGATTGAGAAAGAGGGAGTTGCAGTAGTCCAGCCTAGAGAGAGAACCAGAGCTCTAGAAACAGTGAGCTTCTGGGGGAAGGAGAGAAAGGAAGAATACCTCTGAGGAGGTGCAGTTGGTAGTTGACTTCTTAGAGACATCAGAGATGTGAGGAGAAAATGAGAGTGTGGAGTCGAAGATGACCCTGAGGTACTTAGCCTCACAGACGGGAGCAGGAAGAGGGCCAAGGGAGGCCGGCCAGAGAGTAAAAGGAAAGGAGAGTGCAGGTGTGCCAATGAGGAGAATCTCTGTCTTACTGTCCATAAGGCAGAGATTGTTGGCGGAACAACACTCATGGACAGCAGACAGACAGTCAGAGATGAGAGAAGGAGAAGAGGTGGCAGAGGGGAGCGTGAAAATGACACCATGAAACATACACAAGGCTACAGCAGATCCCACGTGCATGTCAGCTACAGACCCGGGGCAACGCTGGGTGGAAACACTAATTAATGTATGAAAGCAAGGTGCATGCTCTTTATGCTTTACAATCCTGAATTCCATTAGCTTAATAGTTTTGAATCATTGTGATTTGAAATCTATAAAGTATATTATTTTACAATTGCTCTCACTAGGTTTAATTTCATAGTTGTTGCTTCGGCAACTCATAATGGAGGAACGCTATTGACAATAGTGAGCATTCTCACCATTAGTGTCTTCTGTGATTGGTTTCAGCTGAAAGGTGAAAAATCTAGTGATTATTTTAATTAAAAACATACATTGCAGGACATGTTAGATGTCCATGCAGGCAGGTCCGTCCCTTTTGTTCAATGTCAGTCATTTGAAGTACAAACTACACAGTGCAAAAGAAATGGTGCACATCCAGGCATAATCACCAGTATGCCTTTGATGTTGCACTTTTTTGTGCAATCTGAGTAAACGCTACTTAGAAACTCCCATGCAATTTTGATCATTTCCTAAACAGAGCGAAAATGTAATGAGTAAAATAGAAGCACAATTGCTACCATTCTTACTTTTCTAATCCAGTTGCAGGTAGCATTGTCATTCATATGGAGTCTGCATGCTTTTTGACGATGTAAAAAGCAAAAGAATCCCATAGCACTCTAGTGCATCTGGGTGCTGGAGTAAATGCTTGCACGTTTCTATGGCAGAGAGAAAAGAGGTGGGAGAACCATAATTCCATTCAGATAATATGGCTTAGTGTCAAAATCATGTGTAAAAGGAAAACGTTTATTGGCATTTTAGGCTAAGCCATAAGGAACATGACTGTGCCTACGTTTGGCTTTGCTGCAAAGGTTGCCCTCTGCAGGCAATCAAATGGAAAGGGGACCAGGTGCCCTTGACAGGAACTCCCTGTTTTGCTCCATTTCTTTTTTTGATTGAAGTGTGTCTCTGTCTTGTGTTGTATGTTTTAATTATTGCTATCACTTGCAATTGTGAACACTTTATTTCTGCCCTTTAATCATGTCATGAAATGCATTCATATTTGTTGTTTTTTTACTTAGCTGAATGTTATTCTCCTGATGCAGAATTGATAGTTACCAGACTCTTCTAATGTCTCAGTTAGCTCAGTGCAGATTGTCACGCTGACATTTGGAGAGAGTGGGGAAGAACATGATGCCAGATTGCACCAAGTGTTCAGTGTGGTGAATAATGTTGGGATGACGGTCAAATATGAGAAGTGTGGATCACATGCTATCTTCAGAGGGCACTTGCACTGAACAGAACCTGCTAGAGACCAGAAGGAATTTAAAATATTGCCAAAATCTGAACAAGAGTTCATGTCAATATTGGGATTGCTTGAATACTATTCTAGATTTATATCACACTGTGTAGACAAGACACACTATGAGGCTGAAACTTAAGACGAGTGTTCCATTTATTGGACAGATGAGTGTGAATTAAAATAGGGAATGTTGAGGTGGACATTTTACAGTCGGGAGGGTTGGTGCATTGTTATCATAGGTGCTAAATATAATTTACATAGATTCCAGTGAGCTGGGTCTTTGTGCAATGTTATGGCATTTGCATGTTGGAAACGAAAGGACACTTGCTCTCAACTGTGGGTCTTTGAAGGGCCTGGAAACTCAATAAGGAGGTTTGAAAAGTAGGCGTTGTGATATGAATGTGCAGTAAAGAAATTCAAGATGTAATTTTGGGAAAGGCCATTTGTGTTGCAGCCTGCTCACAAGATCTTAAGTGTTGTTATTAAAGGGAGCATCTTGGAAGGAATATCAAGGAGAATTACCACATGTGGTTTATACATTCAAGGATTAAATATGTCAGTGCCGTTTATCAGTGGAAGGAAGAATGAATTTGCTGATGCCCTGTCTCGCAATCCCTGCAAAGAGGAGTAAAATAAATGGGATGGGGGTGGATGAAGAGGAATGGTAGTTTCAGGTGTCAGAGTCGGTAGGAAAGGATGAGTGGGATGAAGGGATCTCACATGATCAACAGCTTCATTTTTTAAATGATACTGTTAAGAAGGGGTGAAAAGTGACAGCGGAGGATACTCAGGCCGTGAAGGCCTGAAGTAAAGGTTGATTTGGGGATTTTGAGGAATTGCCATCTGATAATGGTGTGGACGCCCCAGCTCTTTTCATTAAAAAAAATAAAAATAAAATAAAAAAATTATATATATATATATATATATATATATATATATATATATATATATATATATATATTCAGTGAAAAAACTTTGTTAAAGGGACGTTATGGTTAAGTTGCGCTACTAAAAACCATTTGTGATGTCATCTTTGATGTCCTGGGTGTTAGTCTTAGCAGTGCACGGTGGTGGCGCGAGTTATGGTTGCTTAGCTTACCATAACTGGCGAATTTCAAGGGTTTTTCGGTTTTACTTGGAACCATAACGTCCCTTTGACAACGTTTTTTCACTGAATTTCATAGGTTTTTAGTAGCGCAACTTAACCATAACGTTCCTTTAACAAAGTTTTTTCACTGAATTTCATAGGTTTTTAGTAGCACAACTTAACCATAGCGTCCCTTTAACAAAGTTTTTTCATTGAATTTCGTTGGTTTTTAGTAGTGCAACTTAACAATAATGACTTTCACTTTATATACATATCATATGGAACTGACTGAATCTCTTCTACTGTACTTGATGTCCGCAAACTCATTTAATGTTCGGGGACATGTTCGAAGAACAGTACCACTACCTAAAAAACTCTGGGGGGCTATGTTTGATTGTTATATCATAACATAGGAACATTTAACAAATTTAAAAAAAAGCACACAAACACATTATATGTACTAATACATAACAAATGTAACCCATATATACAACACACTAACCATTCATTTAAATTCACTATGTTCTAAAATGGAATATACCACAAGAAAATAAATTGGCTTCCAACATAATTACCTCACAAACACAACAGAACTGAGAACAAGTGCAGACCCACTGAGTACATAGGACATATCTTACCTGAAATAGTAAGTGTACTTAATGTTATTCATATATTTATAAACGTTCTGTATTAGATAAAAAAATATATTATCTTTTTTTTTTCTCTCACAGAAATGACTAGTACTCTGGAATGGCTAGAGGAACATTTCCCACATGAAGAAATGTCACAAGATAGTGAAACTAATGGTAATCACTTTATAATATAAACCATTTAATTATTATTATTTTGTATACATTTAACATATATATATATATATATTTTTTGTACAGAGCTTAACAAAATAGAAACTACCTCTGAAGAAGCTGTTATGGAAAACACGCTTGACAGCATAAAAGAAAAAATTGATTTATTGATGACCAATTTTAATAATTTGAAACCTTTTGTTGAAGATCATTTTAAAACAAAAACGTGATACCATTGCCCCACATGTGCTTGTCCCCCCTCACCATATCCCAGTCAATTATCCCCAAACCCTCTCCATAACCCAAAACGTTTTGATGAGACTTCCATCCCTTCTTCACCTAATAACAATCAAGATAAAACCCCTAATTCTCCTGTTTTTGTTTCTGTTTCTGCCTCACCTTCTCTGTCATAAATTATTAATATATGTTAAATAAAGTTTAATTTTTATATTGTGTTGTAAATAGTCTGCAGGCAATCAAATGGAAAGGGGACCAGGTGCCCTTGACAGGAACTCCCTGTTTTGCTCCATTTCTTTTTTTGATTGAAGTGTGTCTCTGTCTTGTGTTGTATGTTTTAATTATTGCTATCACTTGCAATTGTGAACACTTTATTTCTGCCCTTTAATCATGTCATGAAATGCATTCATATTTGTTGTTTTTTTACTTAGCTGAATGTTATTCTCCTGATGCAGAATTGATAGTTACCAGACTCTTCTAATGTCTCAGTTAGCTCAGTGCAGATTGTCACGCTGACATTTGGAGAGAGTGGGGAAGAACATGATGCCAGATTGCACCAAGTGTTCAGTGTGGTGAATAATGTTGGGATGACGGTCAAATATGAGAAGTGTGGATCACATGCTATCTTCAGAGGGCACTTGCACTGAACAGAACCTGCTAGAGACCAGAAGGAATTTAAAATATTGCCAAAATCTGAACAAGAGTTCATGTCAATATTGGGATTGCTTGAATACTATTCTAGATTTATATCACACTGTGTAGACAAGACACACTATGAGGCTGAAACTTAAGACGAGTGTTCCATTTATTGGACAGATGAGTGTGAATTAAAATAGGGAATGTTGAGGTGGACATTTTACAGTCGGGAGGGTTGGTGCATTGTTATCATAGGTGCTAAATATAATTTACATAGATTCCAGTGAGCTGGGTCTTTGTGCAATGTTATGGCATTTGCATGTTGGAAACGAAAGGACACTTGCTCTCAACTGTGGGTCTTTGAAGGGCCTGGAAACTCAATAAGGAGGTTTGAAAAGTAGGCGTTGTGATATGAATGTGCAGTAAAGAAATTCAAGATGTAATTTTGGGAAAGGCCATTTGTGTTGCAGCCTGCTCACAAGATCTTAAGTGTTGTTATTAAAGGGAGCATCTTGGAAGGAATATCAAGGAGAATTACCACATGTGGTTTATACATTCAAGGATTAAATATGTCAGTGCCGTTTATCAGTGGAAGGAAGAATGAATTTGCTGATGCCCTGTCTCGCAATCCCTGCAAAGAGGAGTAAAATAAATGGGATGGGGGTGGATGAAGAGGAATGGTAGTTTCAGGTGTCAGAGTCGGTAGGAAAGGATGAGTGGGATGAAGGGATCTCACATGATCAACAGCTTCATTTTTTAAATGATACTGTTAAGAAGGGGTGAAAAGTGACAGCGGAGGATACTCAGGCCGTGAAGGCCTGAAGTAAAGGTTGATTTGGGGATTTTGAGGAATTGCCATCTGATAATGGTGTGGACGCCCCAGCTCTTTTCATTAAAAAAAATAAAAATAAAATAAAAAAATTATATATATATATATATATATATATATATATATATATATATATATATATATATATATATTCAGTGAAAAAACTTTGTTAAAGGGACGTTATGGTTAAGTTGCGCTACTAAAAACCATTTGTGATGTCATCTTTGATGTCCTGGGTGTTAGTCTTAGCAGTGCACGGTGGTGGCGCGAGTTATGGTTGCTTAGCTTACCATAACTGGCGAATTTCAAGGGTTTTTCGGTTTTACTTGGAACCATAACGTCCCTTTGACAACGTTTTTTCACTGAATTTCATAGGTTTTTAGTAGCGCAACTTAACCATAACGTTCCTTTAACAAAGTTTTTTCACTGAATTTCATAGGTTTTTAGTAGCACAACTTAACCATAGCGTCCCTTTAACAAAGTTTTTTCATTGAATTTCGTTGGTTTTTAGTAGTGCAACTTAACAATAATGACTTTCACTTTATATACATATCATATGGAACTGACTGAATCTCTTCTACTGTACTTGATGTCCGCAAACTCATTTAATGTTCGGGGACATGTTCGAAGAACAGTACCACTACCTAAAAAACTCTGGGGGGCTATGTTTGATTGTTATATCATAACATAGGAACATTTAACAAATTTAAAAAAAAGCACACAAACACATTATATGTACTAATACATAACAAATGTAACCCATATATACAACACACTAACCATTCATTTAAATTCACTATGTTCTAAAATGGAATATACCACAAGAAAATAAATTGGCTTCCAACATAATTACCTCACAAACACAACAGAACTGAGAACAAGTGCAGACCCACTGAGTACATAGGACATATCTTACCTGAAATAGTAAGTGTACTTAATGTTATTCATATATTTATAAACGTTCTGTATTAGATAAAAAAATATATTATCTTTTTTTTTTCTCTCACAGAAATGACTAGTACTCTGGAATGGCTAGAGGAACATTTCCCACATGAAGAAATGTCACAAGATAGTGAAACTAATGGTAATCACTTTATAATATAAACCATTTAATTATTATTATTTTGTATACATTTAACATATATATATATATATATTTTTTGTACAGAGCTTAACAAAATAGAAACTACCTCTGAAGAAGCTGTTATGGAAAACACGCTTGACAGCATAAAAGAAAAAATTGATTTATTGATGACCAATTTTAATAATTTGAAACCTTTTGTTGAAGATCATTTTAAAACAAAAACGTGATACCATTGCCCCACATGTGCTTGTCCCCCCTCACCATATCCCAGTCAATTATCCCCAAACCCTCTCCATAACCCAAAACGTTTTGATGAGACTTCCATCCCTTCTTCACCTAATAACAATCAAGATAAAACCCCTAATTCTCCTGTTTTTGTTTCTGTTTCTGCCTCACCTTCTCTGTCATAAATTATTAATATATGTTAAATAAAGTTTAATTTTTATATTGTGTTGTAAATAGTTTCATTTTTTTTTTTAAAAAACAATGTAGGTGTCCGCGGACAGTGCAGGTGTTCTAAAATGTTTGTAAATAAACTAAAATGGAGGTGTCCTGAAGAACACTATACCTGTTCGTACTGTTCGCTTGCCAGATGAAACTATTCTAAGAACACACGCAGTGTCCTGAAATGTTCGTAAAAAAAATAAAATAAAGTGTCCTAAAGAACACTATATCTGTCCGTAGTGTTCGCTAGCAAGTTCAAACTGTTCTAAGAACACACGCGGTGTCCTGAATTGTTCGTAATTAAACGAAAATGGAGGTGTCTTAAAGAACACTATACCTGTCCGTACTGTTCGCTAGCAACTTGAAAATGTTTTAAGAACACAATTGGTGTCCTGAAATGTTCGTACATAAACAAAATTGAACGTGTCCTGAAGAACAGTATATCTGTCCTTACTGTTTGCTAGCAGATTTTAACTGTTCTAAGAACACACGCAGTGTCCTGAAATGTTCGTTTCACGTGTGACGCAATTTTAATTAGTTCAGGACCCGAACAGTGTCCGTAGAACATCAACGCGCATGCGCTAGCTAATCTCCATGCATTTGGTGTCCTGCGGACATGCGCTTCCTTCGTGGACTTGTTTGCGAACGGATCATATGACCGCGCCCACGCTGATCGCGTGTTCTGAATGCGGACACTTATTGGATCCCCGAACAAATTAAAAGTACATTTTCAATTAATCCATAATATTTTTCAATAAAATCTCACCATGGCACAAGTCCAACATAGTAATCCTGAGTTTCTACATACCTTTTGAAACTTTTCAAACTTTTTTTTGTGTTCGATCTGTCCGCGGACAGGACGCATGTCCGCAAACCGCGCAAAAGCACCCCTATAAAAGACCACGTCCTAGAGCTTATTCTCATTGTGTTTCCGGCTATTATTCAGAGCACAGCTATTTCTCCAGCAACTTGCTGATTACACCATCGAGATGGCATCCGTGGCTGCAGAACTGCCACCTGGTGCTGCACCTGCCTCAGCACCACCCCCACCCCCTCCACCACCACCACCTCCCCAAGGGCCTGAAGAGGGGAACAGGAGTGAGGATGCGGAGGAGGAAGAAGAGGATGATGAGAATGAGGTAGAGAAAAACCCTACTACCCGCACTAGGCGTGAGTCTTGGGTGTGGCGGTTATTTACCATTCATGGTAATGTTCCTAAGGCTCGTGCGAACCGTGTTACCTGCAATGAGTGCAAAATGATACTCAGTCGTGGGAAGCACGGTAAGTACAGCTTTGGGACCACTACTATGAAGCGACACCTGAGGTCATTTCACTCTGGGGCTATTTGCAGGGTTATACCTTGCGAAGAACGTAGCAGGTTGATTTCCTCTACTTCATCCTCTGTTTCTGATCCTGTCACCACAAGGACCACCTCTGTGGGACAGCGTCTACCTCAAGCTGCCTCACAGGCCATACAGAATGCTGATGACCCTTACCTTTCGAGGGTCACAGTTGTATGTATGTACTGTGACACAGTACTCTGCAGGGGGGAGCGACTTCGTAGTGCTTTTGAGACTATCGTCTCAGAGCATGAGAAGATCTGCTCACTACCCAAATAGAACCCACTCTACTTCTTCCTCTCTCAGCTCGCCATTTCTTATCCCTGTGGTTGGTGTCCCCCCCTTTACCTTCCTTTCCCCTCCTCTCCTAGCGAGTCATGTATAAAAAACCCAAAAAAATACAAAATATTAAAAATCCCAAATAAATAAGGCTCTTTTCAGAGCCGCCTTTCACTGTTAAAAAATAGAAGTGAAAATAAATGAAGCAGAGCCCTTTGTATTTTTTAGAAGTCCGCGGACAGTTCGCGAACATTTAAAAAATTGGGTTGCTACCCCATCACAAACATTGCAATTTTCTCTGGGAAGAAGTGGTGGCTCTGAAAAGAGCCTTTGGGTGGTGTTTGTAAATCAAAAATTATAAATGCTTAACACCTACTTCAAAATGGTTAGTGTAATTCCAAAAAAGGTTGCAATGCATTTTGTTCATTTCTCAGAAAAATCTGATTGCTAGCATAAGTAAGATGGACTCCATCTCTGCGAAAAATGTATGTACTACTAAACATAATATTTTAATTATGAAAAGAGGACATGCCAACATCTCTTAGAAAGGCACAAACAGCCTTATTAACATTGCGCCTTGCTTTTTCCATTTGTGGACCAAATGCAGAAGAACAAAGCCGCATTTGTCTCTGCACAATCCGTGAAACTATCACTTGAGAATTAGGAAACATGTCCATAAACTTCCCAAGTCCTTCTTACATAGCAAATTGCAAACAAATTCCAGTCACATGTCCTAAACTGTTCCCTCCACAATGAACTAAAATGATGTCTGGATGTTGCTCTGTCTCCAAAGTAGCACAGAGAGGTAGCAAGTCCAACCACTTCAATCCACGTACTCCATGCCAGTGTATTTCCACATGTGGGAATCCAAGATCTACAGCTACTCCACAGCTTTCTGCATGCACCTTCAACCAATGTATCCACAAATCTCCCAAAATCCAAACAATCTGTTTTCTGAAACACACAGCCATAGCTATCTTTTGTTCTCTCAGCAAAAAGAGTATCTGAGAAACTCTCTCCTGGCACAACACACCCACTAAACTTTCCTGACCAATCCCTTTCAGTGCTTATTCTCATTTGCATGACTTCTGACCTCGAAAATCCCCAGATGTAACTCCCGATGTCTGCGAACTACCGCCATGTTCGGGGACATATCGTAACATGAACAGCCCGTCTACCATTTCCACTTCACTCTCTCTGCCATTCCCTCATTGGATGTAGCTAAAAAATCACATGACCATGCACCAATCACATTCAAGACCTCAAGATCTAACTGCATCATCATAGATCAGCACTGCAAATGTACTGTGAATCTCTCTGAGTACAAGTGTCATATCACTGGCAAGCACCATCTACCAGAAATACTGTACAGGTCTCCAAGCTTTCTACTTGCAGCTCCATGCATATCCATATGCATGAACACAAACCTCAGGTATGCACATTTTCTGTACAGTAGATGAACACATTTTCAAACAGACTTTTAGCTTCTGTAATCTGTAAAATGAATTTACTGTATTTTTTTCAATATCATAAAATCAACTATCACTTATAAACCTTTATACTATTTACTTTCTTTATACACACACACTCAAATCATGTCAAACTAACATTTTTTGAATGACATTTATAGACTACATATATTCAAACAAAATTGCATGCAAGCACAATCTATGTTTAAATCTTTAAAAAAATACGTATACAATTTCATATTTTTTTGTTTTTATTTATTTATTTACTTAATTACTTTAATTTAGACATGACATTGAGGCGTTATTACCTAGAACAGCTTACTTACAGAAATAGTGGTATTCACTGGTATATTATAAATTTCACAAGACATAGTAAAGATAGTTTTTTTGTCCGACAGTTAGTCATTCAATACAATTTGTTAATTATGAACATATCATATGTACTGAACTGATGCAATGTATCTTATGTAAATAAATTAGTTTAATGGTTTTAAAGAAGGCACTGAGGATTTCAATTAAAACAATCAATATCTAAATTAAAAACAGCGCTATATACAAACAAAGTTACTAATTTGAAGCTTTTACAATTGCAGTGAAGACCAGTCTACTGAAAAGAAGCAGCCGAATTCGAAGAACAAAGACGAACTAAGAAGTTACCTGTTAATTTAAGAAAAAAAGTAAGTAGAATATCACCATAATATTTGTATTATTAATCAAACATACTATAACATTAATACAAGCAATTTTGGTGCCTAAAAATAGAGATTGTGTACCATTTTGTCCAAAAATCTCCATGTTTTAAACAGCGATTTAGAGCCAGAATGGCCCACAAATTCCTATTTTTGGACACACAAATTCCCCAACTGAACGGCTACAATGTTCATATTATAGAACAAACAAATGTTTTAATTGTATATATTAGATTTACTATTTGTACTTTTCCACACCACTAGCTTACTTTTCTTTTGTCATCTGAACCCCAGTTTAGTAACACATTAATTCAAGAATACCTATCCCTACTAGTTGTAGTTCCCAATGCACAATCACACACCATTACATACATCTTTATCATCTTACCCAAACACTCATGCACACAGCACACATACATTCCAGAACACCCCAACCCATATCTTCTTTATTTTTTTCAACAGACCCTAAAGAATCCCTACCAAAAGTCAAGTCCGTAGAAAGTAACGCAAAAGTAGAGCAAATGAAAATAAAAGTGTCCAACACAAGCATCCATCTCTTGCAGAATTTGTAAAAAAGTTTAAACAAAACAGCTAATACAGTCATTTAGTGAAACACAAGAAGTTTCAAGTACAAAAACTTTGCCTCCTCTATCAAAATGTAAAGCAAACCAAAAAACAATTAACAGAAAATCAGCTATCACTACAGATTAGCCAAAATGTACCGTCACAAAGTCCTTCTAAATCTTATAAAAACAGGAGAGAAATCAGGTTCAATGCTTAAAACCTATCGTAGGAAATTAATTAATATACCAGTGAAGCGTTGATGGACAGTGCAATTCTTCTCAAAAGAAAGTTATTTTTTTTACTGTTAAACAAAATGAAACCACTAACAAAACTAATAACTAAATTACAAAAAAGACTTCTCAATAAGCGCAATTTCAACAGAAAGAACTTCTTAAGTATCTGCGGAGGTGAATGGAATCACACTACAAGCACAGAACCATATTTTAATGAAGAAGCGTACAAACAAAAGCAAACAAATACAATTGCCATACATAGCAGTGGTCGAGGTTATGAAAAAGTGAATAATACCATAATGGAATAAGAAGTACTCCTTACAATAATATGCCCTGAAAACTTAGAATTACCCCTCCATTCAACTGAATAAGAACGTCTAGTGTACAAATGGCCATGCACGTCAATGTGTAACATTCCCAAACAATGTTTCAAATCTTTACGCCAATTCCTCAATAAATATGTAAAAAGCAAAGATAAAATCAAAATTAAATTACTGCAAAATATGGATACCTGTCCAGTGCGCAAGTACACAGGACTACAAGGACATTCATTGGCCTGCATTACAGGACCTACTTGTAAAACCACTTTCCATGATATCAAAAGGATATCAACACATAATTCAACTATAAGAAATCTAGTCAAAAATAAATTACTGCAAAATATGGATACCTGTCCACTGCGCAAGTACACAGGACTACAAGGACATTCATTGGCCTGCATTACAGGACTTACTTGTAAAACCACTTTCCATGATATCAAAAGGATATCAACACATCATTCAACCATAAGAAATCTAGTCTATAAACTGTACTATGCTAAAAGTCCTGCTTTAGCACTAGCAAAGTTAAACAACATCCTTCTACATGGTACAGCAAAAGACCTACTTGAAGAAAATCACTATATCCAGAAAAAATATTTTGGAAGTGAAAGCCATTTACAGAATGAAATAGCTTTAAACCAATTAAGCAACAATTCTACACATGGCAACTTTTTGCTAAACACATACAAAAAAGAAATACTAAAATTTAAAAGTACATCAGCTGAAGTACCAAACCATGTATGTGTATGTTGCCGTAGAACTTTTTATAAAGTAACACAAAAACTGTAGACCTATCATACAAAATAGAAGACAATGAAGATTCTAAATGGTTTGAATTAGCTCTCTAACTTGTAGCAGAAAACAAATACGAAATAACTGAGCCCTTAATACTTTGCAGTTACTGCACTACAAAACATGACAACAACCAAACTCCTTCATGTGCTATCACAAATAATTTGGAATTATACCCATTACCAAAACCCTTACAACAACTTAATTTATATGAGAGCATCATAATTCAAACAGTACACCCATATCAAGCAATAATATGCCTTCAACCAAAAACAGCTAAATTACCTCCCTCTGAATTGGTAAAAGGCATTCGTGGAAAAGTAGTTTATTTACCATTAGATCTAAAAGAAAATGTGCATACTCTAGGAGTGCAACGTCCAATGCAGCAATCTTTAATTATCTTAGTAAATGGAGTACCTACAAAAGACAAAAAAATATGGCAACAGCTGGTAGATTTATATAAAGTTAGACAAGCCTTCCAATATCTTAAAGAGAATAATGAATATTACAAAGAAATTAATATTGAAGAAAACTTGAAAGATACAACTGAAATAATTCAAGAAACACAAGAAGCTGGTCAATTTGAGCTACTAGATCCTGCTACAATATCAAAGACTTTAGACCATTATACAATTCATCCTTTGCACTGTAATGACACCGTAGAAGATGTACTGGAAACTTACCAAATGCGTCAAACAAAAGGATCGCCAATCTGCATATGGAAAAAAGTGTAGAAGTACGTGCTTTTCCTCTACTCTTTCCTACTGGCAAAGGAGGAAGGTATGATGATAGACCTATTCAAATATCAGCTTCAGAATACCGCTCATTACGGATGTATTCTGAAGATCCCAGATTTAGTCAAAATGTGGAATACATATTCCACCTACTCTTTGAAAGTGAACTAGCAACTTTATGTTACGGAGTTGCACACATATTAAAATCAGGAACACACTTTCAAAATATGACAGCTACACAATTATTAGAAAAAGTGCAACAAAAGAATGAGGTTTTGCAATCAAATATTACAAATCTATTAGCAAATATGCGTGGTACTAAAGAGTACTGGTTTCAATGTCATGGAGATGTACGTTGTATGATTAGAATCCTTGGCCCACCCACTTGGTTTGTTACATTAAGTTGTGCAGAATATGCATGGGAAGATTTACATGATTTCCTACGCATATCAAATAAAAACAAAACACACATAGATATACTAACACCTGGAGAACTTTTTTCTTTGGATCCTGTTAATGTTTCAAGATATTTTCACCATCGCTTCATTGCTATGCTACATTTTATTTGTAATAAAACTGTTCCTCCCCTTGGAGAAGTACAAAACGTCTTTTGGAGAAAAGAATACCAAGCCAGAGGAGCACCACATATCCACATGCTTTTATGGATTAAAGATGCTCCTAAATTTGGTCAAGACAGTGATGCCACTGTTTTACAGTTTATTGAAAAATATGTCACTTGTGAAATTCCATCAGAAGCTACAAATAGTGATCTTCATGCACACATTTTACAATTTCAAAGACACAAATGTGGAAAATATTGTCGTCGCAAATACAAAAACAAAGGGAAATACTACACCAAATGCCGATTTGGTTTCCCTAGACCAGTTACAAATGCAGGTCAAGTGAACAACCTCATGTCTTCAGTTAGACATAGTGTTAAAGGTAAGTCACCTAAAAATACATATTACATAAAAAGAAAAGAAGAAGAAAAATATATAAATGATTATAATGCAATCATTGCCCACTTATGGAATGCAAACATAGATGTGCAGTACATTGCAGACAATTCTACTGCAGTTGCACGATATGTCACAGCATACTTAACTAAAGCAGAAAAGACAGAGCTCCAAGACCTCTGGAATGACCTGTCATCAGATAAAACAGTATCTCAGAAATTATACAGCTTGGGCATAAAAATGCTCACCCATAGAGAATGTGGATCATATGAAGCAGCTGATCGTTTAACTGATACTGCATTGTATGGTAAATCTGAAAATATAGTATGGCTAAGTCTTGGTCCAGCTAAATCTAGAAAAAGAGTTCTAAAATCATATGAAGATATAGAAACAATAGCCAAACATGATCCAAACAGCCAAGACATTTTAAAAAACAATTTATTAGACACATACTACCCAAACAGAAGTAATACTTTGGAAAACATGTGCCTATACCACATAGCTAAAACTACACATACAAAAATAATTTGAAACCTGATGAAAAAAAGGTAAATATAGAGTAACAAACTGTGAAGGCAGCTTAGTTAAACTCACTAAACCAAATTTAATTAATCATATCAAATTGTTATTAAAGACTCCTCAACATAAAGAACTATATTACATGTCCCTGCTACAACTCTTCAAACCATGGAGAAAAGAAGAACAATTACAAGATGACTATGACTCATATGAGGATGCTTTCAAAGCAAATGAAAGCACTATAACTGATATAAACTTTACACAGTACAAAACAATGTTGCACAATGAACAGCAACACGAAGAAGAACTCCAAGCCCAACTAGATAAGGACACTCCTGACAGTAGTCAACCTTATGTAACAGGAAGCCAAGAACCACTGGGAGAACCACTAATAATAAATGAGGCAGAATTAGCTATGATAGAAGTAGAAAACACCATGTGGCAGTATGAAGATAAGGAAGACTTAACAATACTACAATCAAAACTAAACAATGAGTAAAGTAGCATTTTTCAAGAAGTAACAAAACAAATTGCACATGGTGTAAAACATGAAAATAAAGAATGTTCCTGCCATAATTATAAACCTATACTACTGTACGTCAGTGGTGAAGCTGGATCTGGCAAAACATTCCTAATCAAAATCCTTAGTAAGTTCCTTCATCAATTGACAAACAACAAACTGTCAGCTGTTGTCACTGCCCCCACAGGTTTAGCTGCCTACAACATAGGTGGTGTTACATTACACCGATTACTACTATTACCAGTAGAACACCAGAACAAATTAGACTATTACAAACTTTCTGCAGAAGCTGCAATGGAATTACGCAGAGTATTGAAACAAATGAAAATGCTACTAATAGATGAAGTGAGCATGGTCTACAACCTGATGTTAGCTTTGATTCACCTCAGATTACAAGAAGTACTCAAAACAGACTATGAAGAGCTCTTTGCAGGAAAACACATTATTGTTTTTGGAGATCTGCTTCAATTAACACCAGTAAAAGGTGAGCCTATTTTTAAAACATTAGGACACAAACTCTGCCATAAAACTGTTGGCAGCATTGGAAATGTCAACCTTTGGCAACATTTCCAATACAGAGAATTAACAGAAAACATGCAGCAATCTGCAGATCTCACTTTTGCCAACATTTTAAAAAGTATCAGAGTTGGTATACGTTCTGAAGAAGCAGAAGCAATATTGAAAACCTGGCACATTAATGCACTTTATGGCAATAATGCATGTGCTACAGATGGTATGGAACAATTAGCCCACAAAAATGTCAATTGTATGGCCTTAATGCGAACTCTTGCAAGCTGTTTCCGATTCAATTAAATCATGCTAAGTAAACAAATGCAACCAATCATGGAAATTAGCACCACAGACAAACTAGATGTACATGGTATGACACTACCCATGTGTGACCAAGCCTCAACAAGACTAAATAGTTTAGAAAAATCAATCTCAAACACAGCAGGCTTAGAAAAGATATTACAATTATCCTTAAATTGCAGAGTAATGCTTAAATGTAACGTTGACGTGGACCAAGGACTAGTTAATGGAGCACTGGGTACAGTTGTTGGCTTTCAAACATACCCACGCGACAACAAAATTCAATGTCAATATACTCTTTGACAAACTTTCAGAAGCAAAAAGGATAGACGCTCAACAGCTAGATCCTTCTCTTCAAAGATATGTATGTACGCAGAGAACAATTTTCTCTAACTCTTGCATATGCAGTCACGATTCATAAATCACAAGGTCTTACCCTAGACAAAGCAATGATAGATATTGGTAACACAGTCTTTAAATAAGGCATGAGCTATGTAGCACTATCACGCTTACGTACACTTGACGGTCTATTTCTAATCAACTTTGATGCAAGTAAAATAAACGCTGATATTCCTTGCATTTTAGAATACAATAGACTTTGCTCACTATACACCCCCCACCTAAATACATATTCTGTTCCACAAAAAGTAAAACGTTATAAAAGAAAAATAAATCAAACAGAAATGCAACAGGATGTCACTGCAAATCCTCCAAAGGGAGTAAAAGAAACTAATACTTCATCAATTACCACAAGCAAAAAAGAATCAATTAGGGAAAGTAAACTAAGTACTTCTTTAAAGAAGGAAGACAAACTCCAAAAAAAGCAGTTAGATACAGAACTACCTGGACCATTTAAATTCTCAAATATAGTTGGTGTAAGTTGCTACGCAAATGTAGCAATAAACATTCTATTTCAATTACCACCAATTGTTGACAACATTTACTTACACAGTACAAACCCATTGTGTTTGCAAATGTTAGTACTTCACAGAAATGCAGCAAACAATCCTGACAACACGTATAGTGTTTTTGGAATAAGAGAACAATTGGACTACTGTGCTGGAATGGTGAAAGTCACTATAAATTCACAGGAAGTTCCACAAGAATTTCTAATGTACTTACAACAAGTACTGGAAAACAAAAACATACCTATACATGAAATCTTTCAGATTTCATACATGTGGAAACATACATGCACTCTCTGCAACAATGTGACACAAGAAGAAATCCTCAATGAACGCTTCATATATATATCAATACCAAATTGTGAATCCATTCCATTTCAGCGACTTGTACAAAATGCAAACCATGGTAGATTATGTTCTACCTGCAATTCAGATAATCGCTCCACGTTAGTAATACAAACACATAGTAAATACATAATACTAATGCTTCTATGTTACAATGCAGATGGTACCAAAAACAACTGCAAGCTGACTGGATTCACACATGGTCAAATATCACTTGGTAAGAAAACCTTCACAACAATAGGTATAATCTACCACGCAGGAGCCGCAACCAATTCAGGGCACTACACTGTATATATAAAAAAGAAATGTGGATGGTTTGAATGTAATGATAGTACCATTACTATAAAGCAGAGATTACCAGGAAATCTTACAAACGCTTATTTGATGTTCTTAAAACCAAAATTTGATAACTAAACTGTATTTAAACCCTAAGTAAACTTCTGTTAAAAAAATATAAACTGTTAGAATACTCCAAAAGCTATCTAACTGCTCAAAGATTCTACAACAACTAATCAGATAAATGAATACCACTAAGTTAGACCAGAAAATCCACAGTTAGAATACGCCAATTGGTATCTAACTGTCCCAAAATTTAACAATATCCAAATAGATAAATCAATACCACTAAAATATATAAAAAAAATAGACAGTTAGAATACGCCAATTGGTATCTAACTGCTCCAAATTTTTTATAATATCAAAACAAATAAATAATAAGTTACTGCTCCAAAAAAATACAAGCCAAAGTATAAAGCATTAGCCAGAAACAACAAGTGAACACTGAAAACAAACAAACAAATAAACTGTAGCATAACAGAAAAAGATTTTTTTTAATCAAACATGGATTTTTTTTCTCCCACAGACCCAATGATTTTAACAACAAATACAGAAACTGAGCAAATTGCACAGTACTCTGATTTGTAATCTACTAAATATGAGGGTCCAAAAAAAAAAGTATATTGATTATACAATGTAATAAGTCATTACTAAATACTAATACTAACATGCTATTTTATTTTATCACAGAAATTAAAAAGAAAAACATGGACTCCCGTTACTAGACCAAACAGTAAGTATACAATAATAAGGAAAACCATAGCAGCATATCACATTCATAGTATCTAAAACCTTTGTTCCTTATACATTTGTTTTTCACCCAAAGTTATAAGCAAATATGAATGTGATAAGACTCTATGCTCTGGCAACAACCACTGCAGCATATCACATTCATAGAGTCAAACATTTCAACTATGGTCTATGGAAACCTTTAATGTCCGCGGACATTATGAGTGTTCTTAGAACACTTTCAACTTGCCAGCGAATAATACGGACAGCGTTTTCAGGACACCCCCTACGAACATTTCAGAACAACGCGATAGTTCTTAGAACACTTTCAACTTGACAACGAACAATACGGACAATGTCCTCAGGACACCCCCATTTTGTTTATTTGCGAACATTTCAAAACACTGTGAGTGTTCTTAGAACACATTCAACTTGCCAGCGAACAATACGGATAGTGTCCTCAGGACACCCCCTACGAACATTCCCTGGACACCGCAAGTGTTCTTAGAAGCGTCTTTAGAACACCACCATCTTGTTTATTTGCGAACATTTCAGGACACCGCGAGTGTTCTTAGAACACATTCAACTTGACAACGAACAATACGGACAATGTCCTCAGAACACCCCCATTTCGTTTATTTGCGAACATTTCAGGACACCATGAGTGTTCTAAGAACACATTCAACTTGACAGAGAACAATACGGACAGCGTCCTCAGGAAACCCCCATTTTGTTTATTTGCGAACATTTCAGGACACTGCGAGTGTTCTTAGAACACATTCAACTTGCCAGTGAACAATACGGACAGCGTCCTCAGGACACCCCCATTTTTTTTATTTGCAAACATTTCAGGACACTGCGAGTGTTCTTAGAACAAATTCAACTTGACAGAGAACAATACGGACAGCGTCCTCAGGACACCCCCATTTTTTTTATTTGCAAACATTTCAGGACACCGCGAGTGTTCTTAGAACACATTCAACTTGTCAGCCACAACCCCATTTATATTTGCGAACATTTCAGGACACAGCGAGTGTTCGACAACATCTTCAGAACACCCCCATTTTGTGTATTTGCGAACAATTCAGGACACCGCAAGTGTTCTTAGAACATATTCAACTTGACAACGAGCAGTACGGACAGCGTCCTCAGGACACCCCCATTTTGTTTATTTGCGAACATTTCAGGACACTGCGAGTGTTCTTAGAACAGTTTCAGTTTGCTTGCGAACAAAACGGACACATATTGAGTCCTCAGAACACCCCCCATTCAGTTTATTTAGAACATTTCAGAACACCCGTGATGTCCGCAGACAAATTAAACACAAAAAGAATGTCTAACACATAAAAAACACAACTTTCATCCTATCTCATACACTCCCACCCTCCCCAAACACTCCTACACACCAACACACTCTACTTAATACAAATTTTGAACAAAGTTTCACCGCGCTGTCCGCGGACTACCGCGAATCCAAGATGGCGGGCGCTACCGAAAATCTGACGTGCTTCACGCTCCACGCCATCCAATCAGCGAACCCGTTGCATGTCCGCGAACATCACGTAAGCCGATTGGCCAATCTGGACACTGTCCGCGGAGCGAACAGGGAAGTGTGTCCTCGGACCAAACACAGATATCACTAATTTATTTTGACCTACTTTTTGGTCATTTTAAAAACAACCTACTGGACGGATTTTCACCAAATTTGCAAAAGCAGGTTTTCGGGACCAAGCCGCTGCTCCTGGTCCAAATTTGGTGAAAATCCGTCCAGCGGTTTGGGTTGTAGACGCGAGCAAAATGTTTTTCCCATTCAGTCTATGGGAAAATAAAAGTTTTGGGACCCCCCCTATAACTTGGCCCCTCCTGGACGAATCCTCACCAAACGCAAATAAATTCAGAGTGACCCAAATACTGTTTTTGCAAACTTTGGTGAGGATGCGTCCAGGGAGAGTGAAGTTATAAGCCGCCCAAAAAGTGCTCTTCCTATGGAAACAGCAACTTAACCATAATTACATGGCCAATACCGTGGCCATATAATAATGGCTACTATCCCCTGTTGGAATGAGTGGCCTGCTGTACAGACACCAGCCACCGTGTTTCAGATATCTCCATGTCTTAATAATAGTGACACCTGCTGCATAAGTCTCATGATCTTCAGTGCCTGTTCCCCGGTGGCACAGAGCAGGTTCAGCGGTCACAGGTGTCCTGTTTGACAGCTGCAGCTGACAGTAAAGTCACTGCAGAAAGTGTTTGCATTTAGATCTGCACCTCTGATCCAAAACAATAATAAGTATGCTAAACTATTTCCAGGATGCGGGGTAATCTTGAAACATACACCATAGGTAGGATTTGGTATGGTGGCTGGTAGTTTGCATAATTATGAAAAACATATCTAATTTATAGCATGCCAGTTTCAACCATGTGGGTTCAGACCAGGTATAAGAGGTTATGTGGATTGTAGGCATCCTGACTGTCTGCATTCTAGTGAATATGACACAAGATAGGAAGCCTGCCTCTGTTGACTCTCTGGTAGGATGGGAATCTCCACCCTGCCAGACCTGATATCTCTTACCAGAATATCTGTTGAGAAACTGACTTCAAAGAGGCACTTCCACATCAAAGGTCTGCTTCACACAGGTGAGCTGCAATCCAGAGAGTCTTTGAAGCAGCAGGCTTGACAATTGGACCAGATCTGGGTCAGTCATACATCACACATCAGTATGAGGAAGGGTTCCTACAGCTTTCTTTTCTGTGGGTTTACCATTCTTTCGTATCACCCGCCACTTTCTGTGGAACAAGGCACTCTGGTTGTGATGTCAGGAGGTAAAGGCCACTTGTCTCAGGAAATGGATTGGACCCCTTAAAGCGGGTTTCCTGCCCTCCAATCATCAATCAATTGCCTTTTACCTTTAAACAAGGGGGTCTACCACTCCTTAACATTTTGACATGCAAAGACATCAGAAAGAAATCCTTTCAACCCCATTGGGAAAGCAGCCCCCTCAAAGCCCTCTGCCAGAGGTGAAGACAGGTAATAAAAGGAAAAGTAAAGCTCTGCGTCCTAACCGTCTCCTGAGCACAACGAGGGTGTGCTACTGTTGTGAACAAGACCTGCCTCTCTGCCAGCTGCACTGCCACACAAACCGCTCCCTGGGTGTGAAAGACACCTGTAAGTGCTAGCTAGCCTCTGCCTTGTTGGGAATGAAGAGAACAAGGACCACTCTTGTACCTGTTAGAAATAATATCTTGCCAGTATGTTTTGGTGGACTTTTGGTGGTATTTCTGTAGTATAGTGGTGAGCCCAAATATAGGGAAATGCCTGATAAATGTTCTTATACCGGGGTCACATATGTTAAGCCAATACTGGACTTAGTTCAATCTAGGTCATAATTCCATGTGCCTGTGGTATTGTATTTACAATACTGCATCATGCCCATTTGACAAATACATTTACCATGCAAACCAAATATAAACATTAATTCAGAGCCTATTAGAAGAACACAATATACAGTGATCAACTTTGCTTTGTATTTTACCACACACAGCAATATGAATGTACCACCTGCTGTAAAATTAATATACCCTTTGCTTTATGTCAGTGTATGATAATACAAGGAATCAGGACACATAATAAGTACCAAGGCTGACTTGTTTCTGGACCCTGATCATAGTATTTTATGATATCTCATCTTTTACCGTAAGCAGTATTAAAAATGCCACATTAGTGCTGTGCCCTTCTACAAGCAAACACACGCAATAAGGGTACACAATATGTAGACCAAACCTATTGTTGAGAATCTCCTTGTACTTTATAGGCAATTGAGATTCTTGATAGACATAAAACAAAATATGCAATGTGATTGTTATGACATTCTTGGCGATATACAACTGAAAGCGTACATTTCCAAGCTTTGTCTTTCATTTGCAATATATGATATGATATGGCATTTATAATGAGTCTATACACAAGTGTTTCAAGGCGTGACGAGGCAAGGGAGGGAAACAGAGGAAAGACACAGACAACAATCTTACTAGGCCAGGTGACATTGAGATCGAAACGTGCAAGGGGGAAGGGGAAGTTCAGTAAATAGGATAAACAGTAAAATAAATGAAAACAATAAATAAGAACAATAAATAAGAAGTGCGGCCAGCTAGTGGCAGGTGCAAAGGTTAGTGCAGACATTGGGTGTCGAGTGCTAGTGGGGGGCTGTAGGGATACAGAAACACCCCAGAGTGCAAAGGTTGCCAGAGGGGCAATGCAGGTGTGCAATTGGTGAGGCAGGGACCTGGGCCCGAGAACAGAGGGTAGCCAGGTGACCAGTGCAGTTTCAGTTTCAGCCAGGAGTTCAGCAGGGGATAGGGGGAGAGAAAGCAGAAGCAGAGAGGAAGGTCTTGAGGTGCTTCCGGAACCAGAGATGATAGCAAATACTATTGTTCAGGTTAAAACATGACCATAAACATATTTCCTAGTAGCTCTTTCCCCATGATACATTAGCTTTTTCACATTCAACTTCAAATAGCCTCTTGCGATAGTTGGACAGGATGCTGCACTAAAACTGAAACTTGCTATTTGGATAATGAATAAAACACATGGAAAATTGTTGTCTCCATTTGTAAGTGTAAAGTACCGCCAGCCTGCAGCTGCCCACAATACAATTATACTATGTGCATTCACACAAGTACACTCTCCTCAATTTACTGGATCTTACTGAAGAAAATGATGTTTAATCATGTGTGCCCCGAACTGCAAGCAACCTCCATCAAGTTGCCCGGACAGGAGAATTCTTTATCTCGATCACTCCCCGTCTCAGCCTGGAAGTCCTTTCCTAGCCTTTTTGCCTGTCAGTGACTGCCGCACCGCCCCAGGGTCAGCCAGAGCTTAATAGTGCCTGAGACTGCCAGACTCTTCTGAGACACATGGACCAGCCCAAGATTGCCAGTATACCAGCTGCAGTGTTATTTAAACCATCTGCTTAAGACTGCCCACATATATAGATTTTACTTTTATGAGATGTCATTCTCCATCAGAACCACCTCCCTTTTAATCAACCATCCTCTACAAGTGTCCAGAGCACGTGATTAGTCTGAGCTGCTTGGAAAGGCAGCAAAACGGATAACAGTGTTACATTTTCATGTGCTGCATTCCAATCATTCAAACAAAGGACTCACTTCAAGCCACATGAAGACAGCAAAACAAATATATCTTTTCATGTTTATTTTTATTGCATTTCAAATTAACTTTGCACAGCACAAATGCCTGGATATTAAGTAATCAACCTGGACCAAAGATTGAGATTAGGGGTTAATAATTGTTAGTTTTATAGTTTATTGCAATTCAGCCCATAACAGTGATGTGGACCAACATGCTAACATCATGTTGTGGTGATTCAAATTCTAATTCACCTTTTAGCTGGTATGTGCTTTATACATTCACAATACTGACATATACTATATTCAGCCTGGGTCTCACACATGAGCCTAACACTCTTGCTCACTGCTGGGATCAATATTCATCACTGTAGAAATGTGGAGCCTTAGCTAAAATGCATGGCCTTTTCTAAAATTAAGAGTCAATGTTAAAATTCGAAGTCCTCTCTCCCTACATATGTAAGGCCCTGTATCGGGTATAATGACAATCAGGCAAGCCAGAACAGCCAAATCTCCTATTTCCATTGCTCAGACCAGCACAAACTGAAGTTGAACCATGGTCAACAAACACATTTGAGACAACAGACCCTTGGTGCTCTCTTTGGCACTCATTTGCATACTGTGAACCACCACTTGCATCCTTTGAACCGGTTTGACAGTTCACCAATGCAGCAGAGCATGCAACCTATTACAAGTACCAGTGCACATTGCAGGCAACTTCAAACCTCTGAAGCTTCGAACAAAGCATTGAGCCAACATGACTTAGTTGAAAACTAACATCACATCAATTATCAACACAAGCCAGCTGTACTAATCTTTTGGACCCATGCTCGATCATCCAATCGCTCCTGGTGATCCATCAGCCTGCATCATTCAATTCCCCGTGTGATGCCGACTCGACAATCATTCACCACATGGAATCAATGTGATTTTCCACCTTCGATCCTGGTTCAACACTCAAGCATCGCATTTCAAATCCTACTGCTATTGAAAGACCTTATTCCCTTCGCCAATTTCCTGGGCCTTAGTATCTGGGTAAGCCCTTGTTGCACCTTTTTCCTTGAGAACATATCCTTGAAGTCACCGTTTTGAAGACCTCAACTTTTATCTCCCCAGTAAAGTATCCAGAGTGCTTATACATATCTGTTATACATTTGCTGACTCCTATTACAGGGGTGGGCTTCCATAGATGTTTAATAGCTAGTTGTATCATTGATGTGTTTATATAAAGTATATTTGTTTTAAATAACCTTGATTGGACATTCTTTATTCTGGAACATTTGCTGTTTGGGTTGCTTATGTCTCACATTCACACCCTTTCTAAGAGTATAGCCTTTCATTGGCCCACTTTACCACAAATGGTGAAAGAGATATATCTCTTGGCTGTGCATGTTTAACCTTTATGATTGGGATTTTACTCCTGCAGGGCTGTGGTCATTTCATCACAGGGATCAAAGGAAACACGGCGGTGAGGGGTTTGAGAATAGAATAGCACTTGAAGCTTATTTGGGTCGGAATAAGATGAAGGACATGTTACACTGTGACTATTGGCGGCTGGCATTGAGGAAGAGCTTCAGAGTCTAATTGAGTGGTGCCATGATTGTAGAGCGAGTGATACATTGCTTTGAATCAGGAGAGAGCCAATTGGTCTACATCAATTCTCTGAAGTCCCATCGGATGAGGTTACACTGGATGTAATGGGGCCTTTTATAAAACTCGGGCTGGGAGCAAGGTTTGTGTTGGCTCTAAATGACCTTTACTCAAAGTGGCTGCATGTAGAGATAACCATAGATATTTCACCAAGTTAATCATCCAGCTTTTGGAACAGGTGTCCACAATGATGGTTTCCCCAGGAGACTAACTGAGGACCTTTGGATAAAGATGGTTTCCAAATAAATACAAAAATGTCTATGTCATACTGGGATATTCAAACTAGAACTATATTATACCATCACCAGTCCAATGGAGGAGTTGAGTGGTGTGATAGAACATTGTTCAATGGTGTGAAAATGACATTAGTGTCTGGAGATGACTGGGAACATGATTTTTTCAAGAGAGTGAGAGCATGCATTTTGGCTACCCACTCAACCATAGGGTGTATGTCCTTTGAAGTTATGACGGAAAGGACGCCTCATTCCAAATTTTCCCTGGATGGACATGTAGGACAAGGCTAGTCGAGCACCCTGGTGTGGCTGTTAGAGAGATAAAGGAGGAGCTTAATAAAGAGTTTAAGGCTTGTCATGATCAGCGCTTTGGCGTAAAGTGCTATACAAACCTAATAAATACAATAAAAATACAATGTTAGATATGCACGTGAAAAGAGAATATTCCAAGTGGGTGGGGGTGCAAAATTAAATTGTCAAGAAATGACAAGAAGGCGAATTCATTGTTCTCAAAATCGTTAAATATGTTTAGGATTATGCAACAACCTGTTAAATTGAGTGATTGTTCAGTCTGGATAAAGTCTGAAGTTATACATTGTAAGGGTTAGAGTCGACTTCACTTGTTGGATGTTAGGGGGGAGGTGTGCTGGGTTGCTTCTTGATGTCCCTGACTATGCCTTCCATTCCCTTTGCCTGGCCTTTTTTGTTCCCCTTTCCTCCCATGCTGTTCTGTTTCATGTGCCACCATTCATTTGATTCACATTCGGTTTCTGACAATCCTAAACTCCTGGTAGGTTAATCTGGTTCCATAAATGACCGGGGTGGAATTCTGAGTATGAAACTGCAGAATGGTTGGTGAACGGCAATTCCTAGAGTGCTGACGTGGGGCAATTTTCTCAAAGTAACAAATAAAAATGTGTGGCTTTGCAACACGATTGCCTCCAGTTGTACTAACAATTCAGGCATGAGATATAATAATTAGGGTATTTGAAGCTTCTATTGTTTTATATCATCTAAATACTATTGAGAAGACCAAAGCAGTTAGCTCATGTTCTGCATGCTCACACTGATTTTGATGTATCAACCTTGCACTTTCCATCAAACAAAGGATTATAACATGTAAAGAAATGCAAACAAACTGCATGCAATCAAAATATTTGTCTAGTGATCGAGATATATCCAAAGTATTATCAATGGAGGTAGATCACAATATCAGGGCATATTTCAAACAAATACGACAGTGTACAGTGATCCCATAAATCCATGTAAAAAACATAAACAAATCAAATAATGCCAAACAACCGAAAATAATTGTGGCTCTTGAAATCAAGTAACATATGATCTACAAGAAGGTAACAGGAAATGTGACAAAAAGCAGGTCAAATCACATACCATGATGATAACAAATCCTCAAGAAATAAGGACCAAACCTCGATGACCTCAAAATCTCAAGTGAATTGATAATGGATGCAGAAATGCTGAAAATAAAATGAGAGAGAAAGCTAAGTAGAGGAGGAAAAAAAAATCAGGATACCCACCATGAAAAATCACACCTTGGTTTAAACATACACGTTACATGAGTGCAGTAGCCACTCAAGAAGACCGGGAAGTGAAAACAGTACCCTCAATGAAAGTAGAAAAATAGCAAGAAGGTAAAGATCATCAGATAGTGACGTGTGATGACATCATCACACCGAAACGTGATGAGGATTAAGTTGGCAAGACCAATTAAGAGGATCATGAAAGTGTAATAGTGGCTAATGAAGGGAGAGCCATAAAAGGAAGTGTGTAGATAAACACATTAAGGGCAATATGAGGGGGCTGGAGTAAGGGAAAATGAGTACAAGAGACCAACAGCTGTCCAGTATAGATGGAAAACGATTATATCAGTGGGAGCTAAAAAGATAGTAGCCATAAAAACTATGATAAGACCAGGACATCAACAAAGAAGAGCAGGAGAAGATAGATGGATACATGCAATGAAAATGGACATCAGGTAAGATATAGAACATTGATGAGGTAGGGGAAATAAGAGCAATCAACCAGGAGATATAACACAAACTAATTAAACACATGTGCAGAGAGAAGAAAATGAAAACAGGGTTCGATGGCACATTTAACTAGAGTATTGGGAAGCATGTCAACTTCCACTCTTCATTCATCCATCCAGGTGCCATGGAATCAATACGATTCATCCAATAGGCTTCTCAGTGGTTCAGCTTTACATGTACATCCTCATATTGTTTAGTCCTGATGATGACCTCCAATATCTGAAACTGGATTTGTGATGATTGGTGACGTTGCTCATGAAAATGAGTTAGAGTTATTGTTCATTGCAACAAACCGTGTCTGTGCATTTAGATTGTCCAACATAATATATGCCATACATGCATCTGATGGAATAGATAATGCAAGCAGCATTACAAGTAACATAATTTTTTAGAACAATTTTCTCTCTGGTTCTGACATGATTCACTAAATTGCCCTTGGTCTCATTGTTACAATTAACACATTGAAAACAAGGGCAGGTGCCCTTCTGCCTAGTCCCACAATTTAATCAAAAAGATAGGTATGGAAAACGTATTCATGAATCAAAGACGAATGTATTCCCCAACATTATAAACACCATTGACAGATAACACATGGAGTACATGGAGAAAGAGAAGAGAAAAATCAGTGTCTATCGATACATTGTCAACTAAAAAGGCTCATGCTGTCCCTAAAAAGAAGCATTACCAACCAGGCGGAGGACCATGGTGCTATTAGCACCATGGTCCATGCCGGTGTCCGCCATGGTGGAATGGGGAATTGCCACCCCATTCCGAGGTTGGTGGGGCGGTAGTTCCCCATGCCGCCATGGCCCTTCCCCATTCCCATTTTTGCCCCATAGGGCTCAATGGGAATGGGGAAGGTGCTAATAAAGGTACCGCAAATTGCGGTACCGTTATTAGCACCAAAGTCCCTTTGCGGGTCCCTACTTTAACGGCTGTAAAAAACAGCCGTTAAGGTTGGGTCCCCGCAAAGGGACCTCGTAATTAGGCGCTAAGTGTTTCACGGCGCTGCAGCCTTTTACGGAGCGGTTAAACACTTAGCGCCTGGGTCGTAATGAGGCCCCCTGTGCTAGGTCAACAATGGTGTGCCCCATAAGAAAAAGGAAAGGAGAAAATTCAACTGTCCCTCCACTGAACTATGAATGATATATGCTGCCAAAAACACAGAGTATCCCACAGATGGGACCCATCATGGTCTATTTAGACAAAATCTGAACATTTCAGACAGTAGTATTTAACACGTTCCTTTATTCACCCACAGTGTAACATGTTCAGTAGAAGTAGGGGGCAAGTGTGTCTGCTAAATCAACTAGGCTTAAAAAGGATCAGCGATATATATTTTGTATATCGCCCAATGCATGGACCCAAAGGGGTAGTGCAGGCTTTAAAAAATGTATCCTAAGTAAAAGGATATCGGGCAACAAAGGTCAATCTGTTTAGATTACAATTTTGCTACTGTGTCATCTTCTTCAGGACCAAAGCCTTAATTTTTTCGGCTTTTTCGAAGAGACCTATTGCTTAATTTAGTGTGAATATAGCAGTCATCTGGTAAACATCCAGCATTGTAGGCTTTGTGTCTATGTTGTTGTAGGGAAGGGGCCATCTCAAGGCTTTACAAGGATATGCTGCATAAAACTAATACATTTTCGGCCACCGTTTACCAGCAGCCTCACACAGAAGCCTTGGTTTACAAGCACAATAACACTGTGTGCGTCAAAACGTAACAGCTCCCTGTCATCAAATTATACATTTCAGGAACATGAGCTCCAATGTGTACTGACGCAAACATACATTGCAAGAATGTTTTTTGCACTAGGGCAATTAAGGCACAAGTCCTAATTACATTACACTGATGCAACTTTTTTATTATATGGTCTTAAGAGTAGTATTTACATTTGGCCCAGTCAAATAAGGACACGAATGAACACAATCTATAGAACAAACACCAATGCAAATCTATACTGTATTGTAATGGTAAACTGAAGTTGGAAAGTCCAGACAGTTGGCGGAAATACCTCTAAAACGACTGACGAAACAAAAAATGAAGACCCCCACATGCAAAATTAGCTAATTAGGAGCAGCCAAAGATAACAAATCTGTTGCCAATTCTAGGGCCCTTAATAGTGGTGTCCCATTTTGCAGAAGAGGCTGCATGTGTGTAAATAATACCCTTGCCTATAATCTACAGCTGAGTTTTGAAATATAGAGGAGAATGTTCTGTCTGAAAAAAGCCTTCCCTTGCCTCATGGAAGCCATCAGAGAATACAATTAATTGATTGTATGATCTTTTGAGGTAAAACTAAATGTACTTGCATTAAACCACTGACCTTTGCGGGATAGCATGGGACAGGGAAAACAGGGTACACTGATAAGTAGTTCTGAAGTGCCCTGTAAATGCGAGACTGGACAACAGTCTTCAGACAATTCGGACTGAACATATTTTGACTCTGAAAGTTCAATACCTCCTGCCTCACAAATGCGCGTGTTACCATCTGTAATCTGGTATTATACAATAGGCAGCAATCTGCACTGGATTATGGATTGAGGAACGTTGTTTGTTTGATTGGCATTCAAATTTGCATTGGCCCAAGGCTGGTGCAAGATTGATGCAGTGGATGAAGCGTCTTTGCACTAGAACTCACTAAACATATGAAGCGCTATGTTGTGACCAATCACTTGGCTATGTACTATTCTCTTTCACTACAACCAGCACGGATTGGCTTCTTTAGTAAATAAAAATATCATAACATAATAATGACTTCTTGAGACCATTTCTCTAAACAAACAACAAAACACACATTTTTCAACATATATATATATATATAAATATACATACATATATATGTATACACATATATATATATATATATATATATATATATGTGCAAATTCAATTTGCAATCATTTCAGTCCTACCAGTCTGCAAATGATTAGTTGCACAGACCTTACCTGTCTGCTCGATGGAGGGAATGCATAACCACTTACCAAATCAGCCAAACATCTCTATTATACTAATCAGAGAGGTATTAAAAGGCTTATCGGAATAGAAGAGCCGCCGTATAGTCGGCTTAGTGGATAAAAGCTGAGGGTAATTTGAAGGCAGAGTATAGAGTCAGACGTACAAGTCTTTCCAAATATGTAACATCATAGAGTTTTCTTAACTAGACTGACACATTTTTCAATGCATTTCAGTAAATGTACCCATTATCATGACATTACAAAGACGAAATTTGAAATAATGGCTTTTATTATACAAAAATCACTGCTTGCAACCCTACTAGACAGTCCAAAGCCATTTACGTGTACAGTTGTTAGCTTAAAGTCCCATATTAAATGCAAGAAAATAATACTTTTTTTCGGTATGATTTAGACGAACTGCAGTGAACTATAAAAAAAAAAAAAAAAACTGATGTGGTCTCATAAAAGCCACAATTTATGCAGCATGTTATACTATATTACTTTTGATATTAGACCTGGTATAAAATCACAAACTTCAGCCTCCAACATTTGCTGTTAAGCAAAATTAACAGAATACATTATGCATTATGTGTATGATGAATGTTGGGCTCTTTTTAGAACTCGATAATGACCCTGCAGGGGTGACATCGGGAGCCACATATGCAGGGTTCGCTGGACATTTTTCTTATTAATGTTCATATGAATTTTTTGGGAGTGCATATGGCTCGGAATTTTTAGCCTCTTAAAAGGTTCATACAGTGCAGTACAACAGAGGAGGCCGTAGACAGCAAGCCGGACATTGGTTAGCTTAAGATGTAATGGTTCCTTTCATTAAAACATGTAGAATAAAAAAAATAAAAAACATGGATCTTACCTTTCATACATGGAACTCCTTCACACATTCGATGACAAATCTTGAAGTTGATGCTCCTTTAATGGAAGTAATCACTAAACAGTTGTGGAGGAAAGGGGAGTGTAACTTGTCGGATACAATTTAACACATTCCATGCGGCAAATGGATACATACACATGCCCATATTAGTCTTATGTCTCACTTGTAAAACACTAATCTGCCATTGGTATGGCCTTGTATCTCAATGGGAAGTCTGCGATTCCATGCTCCACAGTCCAGGGTTTTACGTACTCAGCAGCTTGAAAATAAATAGCAAGTATCTTTTTTTTTTGATGAATATACAGGCAACATCAAACAAACAATAACTAAAGAATTCTAGAACTGTCTGAATTCGAAATGGCTTCCTTACTGCTTAGATCCCCAGCTCAGGCATGGCTGAACTTGATTACTTTCTAGCATAATAACAAATGTACTCAACATCAGTAACAAATCAGGAGGCGAGCAAATCCGCTACAGCTAAAAACCCACAGAACCCTGGAAGGCCTTAACCTCTGGAAGTGGCCCAGGGGGCAATGGGCTGCTCAAACAGAGACCAGACTGTAGTATCGTACATTCACTTGCTATGAATGTTTACAATATTAACATTGCGGTGAGCCAGGCACGCACGAGATAAGAGTGCGTCATATAGGATGTGACGGCGCCAGTGACGGAGGAGATGCGGGATTCAAACACCAACGCCTGCATTTACCAGTCGGTGGAGCCTGATATAGATACTTATAATTATCCAATACAATAAATATATATACCCCATAATTCCCACCGTGTCTACATTTCATACGCACCGTGACACTACAAGTGGCGACGAGGATTCGGGCTCCACCGCCTCCTGAGGACCTGCGTGTCCGTGATAGGGGCTGCAATCAATTTCCCCAGAGGCCGCTCCGCTTCTCCCCTCCGAGCGTTGCAGCGGCCACATTGTTCAATCCTCGGTATCGGAGGAGCGATTCATTCTACAAAGGCCGCTCCGCTTCCCTTAGCGCTGCAGCGGCCAAAGCAAGTAAGTCTCCGCTGCATTATGTTTTCCGGATTGTAGCTCCGCCTCATAAAGGCCAGCCTATCCCAACTGCTAGAAAAATAACCGTAATATACGGTATAGAAGAGCACTAGGGGAAGTTCTGAAAATACATTATGGAGAGCTTGGTATAGAGGAGCACTGAGGGGAAATACATGCTTGAAGTGGAAAAAAAAAAATAGTTTGAGCACATACATTTTACAACAAATCAGAAGGAGGGCACCTCTCATAAAGTGTCTATTCAACGTTCCAATACACACAGCATAATAATAGTGAGAATTATTGTCATATGGATTTGTGCTGCTGCAGTGGAAAACCACAACACAGCTGAACTGCATTGTCTAATAAACATTAAATCTTACGCACATAGTCTGCCATGGCATTCAGTGGTGTTCCACCCCCCATGTTTTTCCTGTCAGAGGTGGGAGAACCGTCAATTCCATGGAAGAGGTGGATTAAAGCCTTCGAACACTATTCAGGGGTGGTGTGTGGCCAAAATTGCAGCGTGGAAAAAAGGAAGTCACTTTTGTTGCACTGCCTAGGGCCAGCTGGGCAAGAAAAATTTGAAGACTTGCCTGAACTATTGCCGGAAGATAGTGCAGATTTGAATGAATATGAGTGCTCAGTAAAAAAGATGAGCAAACATTATGAAAAAAAATTGAGCACTATCCTTGAACATTACAAGTTTGGGAAAAGAATCCAAGAAGCAAGAAGAAGGTGAAAGTGTTGAACAATACATAACCATCTTGAGAAAATTGGCCAGGACCTGCAAATTCAATGCTCAATTAGATGAGAGATTACGCGATCAGTTTATGCTGGAATGCAGAAGCAGCAAGGTAAGAGAAAAGCTGTGGGCTGAAGATGATCCACCCCTCGATACAGTTTTGAGAATAGCCAAAGAAGTTGAACATACCGAGAAATGTGTTCAAGAACTAGAGAACAGAATACAGTCTGTTGAAGTCAAGCATGATGCCCCAAAGAGTAATTGCACTATGAACATTAACAAGAATAATGAATCAATAGCCCAAGTGATGGATGTAACCAGTGGAAAGAACAAGTGGGACAAAACTCGAAAACCTTCGTGGAATGAGGATAGAAGAAGCAAAGAAGTACCCAAGATACATGCGAGAAGGAGGAGTCCTCCTCCACGAAGACAAAGGAGCAGTCCAAGAAGGAGGAATACTGGAAAATGTTTTAGATGTGATGGTGCAGATCATTGGGCGGACAATCCTGAGTGCCCAGCGCTGAAGATCATATGCGGAAAATGCAAAGGAAAGGGCCATTATGCTAGATGTTGCAGAGCACAAAATACCTCCATGAATTGGATCGGCGATGATAATGGCAGTAATGATGAAGATGATGAGTGCGTATTTGTTATAATGGATGAAGAGCATGAGGAGGAAATAGAAAGTCCTAAGGCTATGGTGTGTATAGATGGAGTGAATATGCACATGGTGATTGACTCTGATGCCAAATACACTTTGATACCGCAAGATATGTGGGATAAAAGGAGACACAAATATTTACATGAAGCAGACATAAGGCCGAGAGCCTATGGTGGAATTAAAATTGATGTTATCGGATGGTTTTGGGGTGCACTTAAGTTTAAAGATAGGAAGGCTAATGGGAAAATCTACATTACAAGAACGGGTAGAATTCCCTTATTAAGCTGGACTCATCAAAGTAAACTCAAAGTGAAGTTGGATGCCAGTGCTGATGAATCGGTGATGAACATTGACAATGAAAAGTCAGGAAAACACATGACAATGAATGAGACAAAGAATAATGAAGACATGATGAGAAGTGTTTTCAAGAATGAGATTGGATGTTTGGGGGGTTACTCACATAAAATCAGGATGAAACCTGATTGTGTTCCAGTCGCAACATTCCCCTATCTATGAGAGAGGAAGTAAAAAAAGAGATAAAGAGCCTAGAAGAACAAGGTATCATAGAAAGTATTGATGCCAGTGAATGGGTATCTCCATTAGTTGTCCTGAGGAAGAAATCTGGGAAATTGAGGATATGTGTGGACATGCGGGAGCTGAATAAATGTGTAATTCCTGACAGACACCCACTCCCTAACATCCAAGAAATAGTTTCCACCATTGGTCCATCGAAACATTTCTCCACTCTTGATTTGACCTCAGCATACCATCAAGTAAAATTACATAGAGAATCTAGGTGCATGACAGGATTTATCACGCCGGATGGTTTATATCAATATAAGAGGTTACCGTTTGGGCTCATATCGGCTGCATCTGTCTTTCAGAAGATCATGCATAAACTGTTTGCAGAAGACCAGGGTGTTATATGTTTCCAGGATGACATACTAGTGCATGATATTGATCAAAGAACACATGATGAGAGACTTCAATATGTGTGCAAGAAACTTTATGAAGCTGGAATGACCTTAAGTAAAGAGAAATGCAAAATTGATTGTTGCAAAATTGAATATTTAGGACATACTATATCAGCTGAAGGAATACGGCCGAAGAAACAACTATTAAATGCTATAGAAAATATGCCAAGACTCAAATCTAAGGAGGAAGTGCGTACCTTCATTGGCATGGCCGAGTACTATTCAAAATTCATGCGCGAAAGGTGGGTCATACTCCTGCAAGAATACAACTGTGTAGTGAAGTATGTACAAGGCACGGAAAATCGTGCTGCCGACTGTCTTTCAAGACTCACTAATGTCTCTGAGATAGATGATGACGAGGATATGAAATCTGAAGTTGTACTTAATATTGAAGATCTATCCATATCGGAGAAGGAATGGGAAGAGGCAGAGGAATCAGACATATCACTCGGAAAATTGAGACAAATCATATTAAGTGGTAGTCCGTTGGTCAAAGCCAAGTATGAAGAAAATGGGCTGTCAGAATTTTGGAAAGTTGCAAATGAACTCAAGGTGGAGAATAATAGAATTATGAGAAGTGACAGAATCATTCCACCCGCAAGTCTGCGCCAAAGGATCATTGCGTTGGGCCACGAGGGTCACCAGGGTGTTGTGAAGACAAAGAGAAGAATACGTGATGAATTCTGGTGGCCAGGATATGATCTGCAAATCGAGAGAATTATATGTGATTGTATCCTTTGCAAAGAGAGTGATAGAGGATGTGTGAATGAGAAATACTCAATGGTAGTTACAGATCTCCCGAGTAATGTATGGGACGACCTGGGTATGGATATATTAGGTCCAATTTGCAGCGAGGGCAAACAACAATATTGCCTAGTAATCATTGATCTGTTGACTAGGTGGGTTGAAGTCATGATCAAACCATGCATGACTGCCAAAATGGTAGTTGAATTTCTAGCAGAGGTCTGTGGAAGGGAAGGTTTACCAAAAAGTATATTAACGGACAATGGTGTCCAGTTCCGTTCGAAAGAAATGCAAAAGTTTTGTGCAGAAAATTCCATTGTGCACAAAAGAAGTGCAATATACCACCTGCAGACCAATGGAGTGGTCGAGCGTTTTAACAGAGTGCTCAAAGATGCGGTGAGATGGGCCTGGGCAAATGGTGTGAGATGGGAGGAAGCTGTCAGACAAAAGACACTACACAGACAAGACTGTACTAGTTAATGTATGCACACAAACTCTTGCTAGGCAAAGCAGATGAAGATCAAGTCTAACATAGTCCTGCGTAATGCAGAATCTACTAACTACAACCATAGACAGTTCTGAGTAGCACATGCTTGCCCTTGATGAAGAGCTGAGCAATAGCTTTAAGGCATACAATAAGGACAGACTTTCAGGGGGCATAAGACCAAAACAAAACATGAGGGTGATCTCTTGTTTAGTTCACTCATTACCCATCTCAACACCATCATAGAGATAGATAAAACATACATGGTGGGTACTTCCAATAAATGTGGTCCCAGATGGCTATATCTGGCATTCCTTAAGTTGTTTTCTTAATGAAGGTAAATTGCTCCTAGAAATGATAAGACTGCATAACTTCAAACAGAAAGAGCACAACCTAGCATTTTATCATGATTATTCAGATAGTTTGAAATAAGGAGAGCATTTGGAAAATATGCATTAGGTGTCCATAGTTGTGGGGCTTATAAATCACACGGTTATCCATTTCTACACTTAGTGAATGTTTTTATACATGTATGGTATTTGAGAGTCCTTTTGAAGCTTTGAAATGTGTGTTTAATGACAATAGAAAGAAGACAGTATTGTTGGCCTGACACTCTTCTACCCCACTGAATGATTCTCACTATCTCTGCTTGTCACTTGTGAGAGAGTGCATGAAGGTTATGATTCAGTGTGTAACAGTTAATTATGCATATTAATTCAAAGTAAACCCTATATGATTGTGGTTAAGCTGAAGCCAGACAGCATGTGTGGGCCAGTTAAGGCATACTTCATCTTTTAAGTACGCTGGATATTTTGGTTTAGGGTTTTTTATTTAGCTCAGCGTTGGTTGCCCTACAGCCACACTTACTACACTCACGGACTGGTTGCATGCATCTAGAGGCACTTTAACTTCCGGTGTCTGTAACTAGGGAGTCAAATGGGAATATAGCAGCATATTTATGGGAGGCAGGAAGTAAGACGAGAGTGAGCAACGTCTGACTTAGATATTTGGCAACTTTTAGATACAGGTGAACTCAGAAACTATTTCATTGCAATTCCTCTTTGATCTATCAGCAGCCCTCAACACTGTCAACTATTCAATTTTGCTGCAAAGATGAGAAAATGTATGTGTGATGGACCTAGCAATGAGATGAAACACATCCATTTTGTGGGGTGCTAGTGTCTGTAGACTCACTTCTTTCAGAGGACAATTAGGCCTGCAACCCGTGGGATGTGTATTTTCCCACTCTTGAAACTGATTAGTGGGTAAGGAGTAGATCTGTATAATTATTCAAATGTAAATCAACTCTTCGTGAAATTATAAGATCTTGAAGCCCATTTTCATGACTCCACTCCCCCAACCTGTTTAGTAGCCATTACTAAAGTATCATTGTAATTTCCTAAAACTAAACCCAACTACGACCAAAACTCTAATAATTGAACCACTTCCAACTCTCTGTAAATCTTCCTTCTGGCCCTCTACCCTTCTCCATAACTAGAGCTCTGGAATTTGTGAAGCATCGTAAAAAAAAAAAATGTGTTTAACATCTTTGTTGATTGCTCGACAGTTCACTGATATCTGTACAAACTCGCATAGAGTGTCACATGTTTCTAAACACGCAATAATGTATATCTGGGACCAGATTACAGAAGCATTGCACCGGTGCAATTGCAAAGTGTGCACAGTATTAGCAATAGGGCAAGTTTGGCCTATTTTTAAAAACACTGGGACACATTAAAAAACCGTTGCACCTCAACAAGTGCAGTTTAGCATGTTAAAAGCACCACAGCAAAAATTGCCCTAGTGCTAAAAAGACACATTTTTGGTGCATTTTTGCATCAGGGCAAAGTTTGCCCTAGTGTTAATACCATTCCGTATTAGCACTGGGGCAAACGTTGCCCTGGTGCAAAAATGTTGTGAAAATGCATCCTCTTTGCACTAGGGCAATGTTTGCCATGGTGCTTTTAATATGCCAAACTGCACTTGTCGAGGTGCAATGATTTTTTTAATGTGTCCCAGTGTTTTTAATAATAGAGCAAAGTCTGCACTAGTACTAATACCGTGTAGACTTTGCACTTGCACAACGTTTCTGTAATCTGCCCCTGGTTGCCTTTCACGGCCACTGGGTTACAATGCAGTTCTGCCTCCTTCTCTGTTTGTGCAACCTCCATCACTGACAAGTATCTACTAAACTCACCTGAGATATCTTTGGGTCTAGAGGAGCCCTTTCGTGTAGCCACATATATCTCTGTGTTCATATTGACCTAGGAAACTTCTCTTAGCCAACTTTCTATATCGGGTGGATGTTTATTTTTCCAATTGCGTAGTATGCATCTTTCAGCAAGTAAATAGGCTCAAATTAACAATTATGTGTTTACTTTTGGGGATGTACAGTCCACACAGACATTACTTTGGTTCTTGGTTCTTGGATATCTTGTACATCTGTTATCATTGATAATTTATCACACACCTCAGACCAGAAGTTGCACAGAACAGGACAATGCCACATCATATGAAAATATGCTGCTTCCTCCAACCCACATCTGGGGCAGCACGCATCACAATCTAGTTGAAATAGTTTAAAATGTTTAAACTTAGCATTGAGATAGGCATTTCGTCAGCTCACACATCTTCACATCTATCATCTATCATCAACTGAAATCTGCTCATGCAGTCTATATAGTGTAGAAACCAATCCCTGGCACCCCTGTGAGGTTGAAATGTATGTAGAAGATGCATTCTCCAGTGGTTCCCTTGGGAATGTTGGCCATTTAGCTTTAATGGCCGCCGATCACCGGTAATATTGTAGCGGCACATTGGCAGTACCCCTAGTGTGTACCCATGGGTCTTCAAAACAGAGAAACATCCCCTCTGGGAACAAATCACACATGACGCCCAACCGTGTCCAATCCCACTGCTAAAGTTTATCTCTATCCATGGTAAGCAGAATTTACAAGAATTGATGCCCATTTGATATACGGGTCTTTCAACCCTGTCCTTGAGAATACCATTTTCCATGCCATCCGCGTGGACCCGGAGGGTCATAAGGGCAGCTTAGTCTCTGCATGCTTTTTGCTTAACAGGAGAGCTCTTGGGTCCGCTGCACCCAATGTGTGTTCTTACAGCTTAACGTGTGAGGGCTTCTGGTTGGTAAACAACCAATAAGATGCAAACTGTGCATGCTCTGCTACCCATTACAATTAAAAATCACATGCAGCCAAACCCCATTTGTTTCCCATTTTCCGCACTGCCCCAACGCGATGCAAAAACCTCGAGCATCGCCCATTCAAGTCTTTAAAGAACCTTTCACCTGGTCATATTGCAATGTTAGTGAATAAATACAGTAATTTTGGCAATATAACCATTTTAATTTGGGCCAGTCGTCCTGCCAAAGACAGAGGCAAATATGACCACTTCTCTATCTTGGATGCTACTTGATGCATATATGCTCGATGGTTACAGATGAATAAGGCTTCTCTTGACCAAGCAATATTAATACCATAGTACCTATTACAGCCCCGAGACTGTGACAAGTTGTAACTATTCTCTGGTATGCACATCAATTCAGTTAAGGGAAACATCCCCATCTTGGTATAGTTAACATTGAAACCAAGTGCCCAAACCTGGTTTTATCCCTCATGATTGGATCAAAATTGATATCCGGGTCTCTTATATAAATGGGAATATCTTCACATATAAGGAGATGATCTTGGGCTTACCTGACAGTCTCAGTTCTCTTGGTGCATATTGCACCCTCATTAGTTCCGTTGATGGTTCAATGCAAATTGCAAATAACAACAGGGATAGAAGACTCAATTGCCTTGTTCCTCGCTCTAGTTTTATATGTTCAGACATTAATCCATTTACTCCCACCTTAGCTGAAGAGTCTGTGTAGAGTAATTGGACATATCAAAACTGAGGGCCCAACCTGCATTTCCCCAGCACTGCAAATATAAATGTCCACAATACCATATCAAATCCCTTCTGGGCATTAAACGACAGAGCAATAGCTCTCACTGCTGGGTCAACCTGTACCATAACATTAAACTGTCTGCACAAGTTGTACACAGTTGCTCTACGTAGGATAAATCCCGACTGGTCAGGATGTATGATGTGACTCATGCTTGGCATCAGCCGATTTGCAAGGACCTTGGCAAATATTTGTTTGTCAGTGTTGATAAGTGATAAGGGCCTGTACGAGCCACACTTCCCAGCATGTGTATCCAGTTTTAATAGTATAATAATGATTGCATGGTGTCAGGTAGGACCCCAGTCTGCAGCACTTCCTTCCAGGCTGCCAGAAAATGCATGGTGTGGATCACAGCGTATGCCTTATAAAAATCAGTGCCCAAGCCATCCATCCTGGGTGCTCTGCCAGGAGACAATGCCTCTATTGCTTGGAGAATCTCATTAAAGCTCATGGATTGATCCAGATACCACCTAGTTTCATCAGACAATACAGAAAAAGGAATTGAGTCCAAGAACAAGTCTATGTCTCTTGAAGTTGAAGTCTTGTAGTCTGTAATTAGGCTAGCATAGAATTCCCTAAATATATGTAATATGTCTGTGTCCAGAAAGTGCACCTCACCCTTGTCATTGTGTATTGACGCAATGACTCTTGTGCCTCCCCCCAACTATATCAAGCGGGATAAACTACTCCCAGGTATGCCCCCCTCGTTGCAACTCCTGGCTGCTCGAGAAAGAAATAACTACTTTGTTTTCTACCAGCTGCCAATCAAAAGAATTCCAGGGCAGCCTTAATGAGGTGGAGGTCGTCGGTCATAGGCATACCATTCAACATGGTCTACAATTTGCGTAGTTCGGCCTCATGACCTGCAATATCCCTATGTATAGTTTTAAGTACTTACAGTTCTGTAGCCATGGCCACCCCTTTTAGATATGCCTGAAACGCATTCCACAAGACTCACCAGTCGGACAGAGCCTGTGTTTAATTCAAAGTTCTGATGAAAATGTTTTCAAATCGCTGTCTCAAAGGCTATATCTTGAAGTACCATGGGACAAACATGTCAAGCACAGTGTGGTCTTCCTTTGCTGTTAAGTATTATATGTAGAGTAACAAGTGAGCAATCGAAGTATGACCTGGGAAGTATAACTACATCCTGAATATTACAGAACAGTGTCTTTGAAACCAAGAATAAGTCTATTCTTGATGAGTTGTCATGCACTGATGAGTAGAACATATATTATCTCACTCCCAAGAGCAAAGACCATGCATCACCCAGATCCACAGACACCATAATATAACATGTGCTGCTTTGGTGGGAGATCTAGGTCTCTTACTTGTCTGATACTCTATGATATCTAAAATTGTGTTCAAATAATCATTGCTAACGGATATTTCTCAGATAAGGCTAAGATACTAAGATACTAGTGTAAAAGTCTGGATCACCGGATGTTAGCCATATGTATTCATTACCAGCATCACGGTTCCATGCTTTCTGCAATGAAGTAGCACATATATCACCTCTTGGCATATGTGTTGTATAAAGCATGTGAACTTAACATTGTTTATGTATAATAACATATACCCCGCAAGTCTGTGTAGAGTAGAAAGTGTAGAACCTACTAGCAAAGCAAGGCATCATTTTGTGTGTGGAATGCGTTTGTTGCGGAAACAACAGATTTATCTCATGTCGCTCAATATATGCCTGCAGTTACCCATCCTTCTTATGTTCCAACACATCAGATGCAGGCCCGCCATAGGTAGAAGCGTATATTCCGAGAGGTTGGTGCCTGGCCCAGTATGGAACTCAAACAACCGTATGCAAGAATTGATTTAGAAATAAGTGTGATACAAAGAGTGTCAAGTTTGTTTTAACTTTAACTCCCCCCACCGTATGAACACACCACCCTCCCTCACCAGCCTGCCAATCAGGACAATTAAGAACCAAACCATCTGACAACCCAAACCCAAATAAGGTAAACTGCGACTCAGCATAGGGGGAGTTGTTGGTAACAACCCTACGTCCCTCCGTCAGTCCGTCTAGACCCACAGCCTGCACAACAGATATAATATGTAGCTTACAAGAGTACAGGGATCTAAGAAAATGGTTGATATTGTACAGAGGTTTCAGAACATGGCTCTTCATCCATGTCCAGTTTGTAGTATTGAGTCTAACGCTCAGCATCAGCTCATACCAGTGCATGACATGATATCTAAGGAAGTGCATGAGGGTTTCATCTAAATAGCCTGGATGACACAACCAACCCCCTAATATTATGTCCAGCTCAAATGATACCATACCATTACAGCTTACTTTTCAAGGATCAACAGCCTTTTGAATACCGCTCAATACCGTGGAAGCCCCGGAAAGTCCCGCTTAGCCACGGCTCGCTCTTTTGTCTCCTGTGGACTTGCATGCTTCGTTTCTGCATTTAAAGAGAAACATTACTTCAACATCCACAAGGTGAACATTTCTAGAAAGATGACTTTAAAATGACTTTCAAAGGACTTTTAGCCTTTTAGCCTATACTGGGCTGATATAAATATTGTTCTTTTGTTTAGGCACTGCAGCTGGGAGGTGTGTCTATAAAACAGTGCTCATGTGCGTGCACCCGTGGAAGCTCCGGAAAGTGCGCTTAGCCGCTTTGTCGCACTTGTCGCGGTTGGCGAGTTTAAGAGGTTACTTTCCGGGCCCACTTTACAGTTTTGTGTTTAGCCCTATATTGTACCTTTGTCTTTTTTTGTGCTTATTGGTTAATACAATGAAGAGAAGACTACCAACTTTGAAAACAGGCATGCCATCGGTGCATTTAGCACATGGCTCCAATGGCGTCAATTTTCGGGGCAATGCATCGCCCTGCACAAATAAGAAAGTGCGCTTAAGTTCAACACCTCGCGCTGGGGCGACAAACTTAAAATCAATTTCGAAGCCCCAAAAAGCAGTTTGCATCGACATTCACTCATTCTGTAAGGAACAAATATCGGCGCAAACCAATTCGAGGAAAGTTGGTATTATTTCCATCTTAACGCCACCTATTACACTGAAAGCTGTTTCCCAATTGCCTATAACAACTGATCATCCGCATGAGAATGTTGTAATTGGAAATTGTGTTACACCAAAGTCTCTATTTACATCAGAGAAGGAAAACACAGCTATGGAACCATCTGTTGTTTTTGCAAAGGAATATGTCTCTGTTACGGACAGTATATTGTTATGTAATGTATTGACAGGTGCTGTCGCACAGGATTCTAATCCCTCAAGCTTGAACGCCAGTAACAACCTGGCAGTTATTGATATAGATGTAAATAACATTGGTTTTTCTTCACAGACTTTACCAGAAAATTTGTCAAAATCTCCTAATCTTCAAATAGATATTAGTGACACAAATTCAAATTCCATTGAACACCTATCATTCATAGCCCCAACACCAGGTAAACCTGTGATATACGGTTTATCTTCAGATTCAAATGCACATGAAAGTAATGCGAATGGTTTGACTGAAATAGCTTTAAAATCTATGAATGCTGCCATTTATTCATTAGCTAGACTATTCGAGACTCTGAACACCAAATCAGATAAACACACACCAGTTGGACCACATTGCTCCTTGGCAACAAGAAATGTTTAAACAAGTGAAAACTTAGGGTATCTATTCAACTGCTTCCAATACTAAACGCTCAACTAGTACTGAAACTGATGTGCCTTTAAAACAAACATCAGATTCCAAAGATTATGAAAATCGGCTTTCTTTGATACCAGAACCTATAATTGATTTAGTTCACGGTTATCCAAAAGAACTTAATCAATGTACTGGAGGTAAATATATGGGTGAACCTAGGAAAAAAACAAATTATGCTCCTTTTGGAGGCTTCAGTACTCATGCTCCTGAATTGCCTTCCAAAAATAAACAAAGCATAATTAAACCAGTTAAAAAGAATAAAAATCAAATAAAGGGTAAAACAATATCTTCATCGCAAACAAAACTTTTTGTGAAAAATCGGACTCGTCAAAGGACAGCTGCTATTGCAGTGTCCCAAGCAATAGCAAAGAAATATGTGCAACAAACTTACACTAAAAAAAAACAGTCTTCATTAGTACAAACTCGACAAATAGAATCTTATAGGCCTCTTAACAAGTTGCTTGAAGCCGTATCAAATCAGTCGGCAGGGATAACTTCCTCACAAGAAAATTCTGGTCATCAAACTTGCAAGTCTGTTTCTGAAGACCAAAAACTCATAGATCGTCGTAATGAAATTCGACAGGCAGTGGACGAGTATATGTCTACCATTCCCTCTCAGAAACAATTGCAAACAGTAGTATTACAAGAGCGTGTGAAAAAGGTAGATGTTAAGCTTTCTACACCCATACCTCAACTGAACACTCTAAAGCATTCTGATACACATTCTAATGAGGTCTGTGACAATGAGCACTCTGGAAACGGTCAAGTGGGTTCTTCCCATCACCGTCAAACAGCTTCTGACAATGAAATAAAAAACTTGATAGAATCTGTATTAATTAAAATTGTACATGAGAAGGAACCAGCAAAGGAAATCATCCAGAATGGCGAGACAAACCAAGTTTCACTTGGTCAAGATAAATGCACTAAACCTGTCATTTCTACAACAAAACGCCCTGCGCTTCACTCCTTAACCTTGATCTGCCATCCCCTTCCTGTCATCCATACGACATAGGTTCTATTGTTATAGAACAAGTTGAATTTACCGATGCTTCAAACAGATCATCAGTTACTTTATGGCTTAATTCCCTTGTATTAGTTAACACCATCTGGGTGGTGAAAGCTGAACTTTTTGACTTGGGCTTTGTTCTTTTATCTGGGCCTACCTCTCCTGATGTCAAGAATAATAATATGTTAATAAAACCATCCAAGAAACCGTTACTATCATATCATTTATCCAGTAACCAAGCATGTAATTGTGGTGATCAATCTGGTCAATGTTAGCTATCTCAAGATGACTCACAAAGACTATCAATAATTAGCTGGAATTCAAGAGGTATTACACATTTAATTAATAATAAGAGCTCAAATATCCTTTCCCATGATATTATCATGCTACAGGAGACTTGGTTAATGTCTACTCCATACTGGGACAATTACAATATCTTTCTGAATCCAGCTACCAAGGGGAGCGCAGGGAGACCTGTTGCAGGTCTACTAATTGCTATTAAGCAAAGTATATTTACCAATTTACAACCATGGTATGTACCAAATTCTTATGTACAAATGCTTAAATTTTATAGAAATAATATATTGCATGTGCTTATAAATATGTATTGGAATCCCTGTGGGATATCTGACGAGGAGTTTCTGGAAAGCATGAATGAGGCTCTGGATTTAACTTCTTACGAAAAACAACCTATCAGATTGATAATAGCTGCTGATTTAAGCCTACATTTTCTTGAACCGGGGAAACAAAAAAATTTGATCAGATTATTGAAGTGGACATATTTCGTAAAATCCAGAAATCTCTTCATGTTGAACGGATCCCTCTCGACAGATCTCCCCCCAAATCCGACTTGGCATAGAGGAAACAGTACTGCGATTATAGTTTACATTTATGTGAACAGTGAATGGCTGCACTTAATTGAAATTTTCCACGTACAACATTCTAACGTAAGCAACCACAATCAGTTGAATGCTGTTTGGGCTGACAAATGTGGAGGGATAAAACAGAATGCTTACACAAATGGTCCCTTCATTATTAACACTGCTCGTAATAGATTAATTTTGTCAGAAAAATCTCTCGAAGCATTCAAAGATTGTTATAGCTTGCAGATGAATAATCAAGGAACCGATTTTCAAGCTCCCCCGATTCTATATCTTGACCTTATGCAGTTGTTTCAACCAGACTCTGTTAGGCATGAAATCAAACAAGTGCCGCATCTAAATATATATAATCATGATATTAGAATCATGAAATCACAAATTCAATCAGAAAAAAGAGCCGTCTTTAAACTGCCCAAAACCGGTCAACTTCCAGCTCTTATTAAAATTAAAACTAAATATAAGAACTGGTTGAGGAGCATGAAAGCCAAACTATATCAAAACGATGGGAGAAATATGTAAAAAATACTGGCCTCCAAGAATTCAGCTGAATCCTCGAGAATTATAAATCAGGCAACAGCTGGACATCAGATAGCTGTTCAGATGAATGATGTAAAAGAGGAGATATGGATTAAATATTACTCTTCCATATATTCCAAATCTACCCTTGCGGCATCTTTGTCCGCTTATCGAGAGAGATGATGAGATTCATCTGAAGTTTGAGAGAGATGACATTCTATATTTCATTCATAAGTCTAGCAGATTAAGGGCTCCTGGCCCGGACGGATTATCAAATCAGGCTATAAAACAATTTCCTGAACTATGGGCAGACATACTGGACATCATGTTTAAAAACATTCTTTATAGGCAACAAATTCCAATTTCCTGGAAGCATTCAATTACTATTCCAGTTTATAAAAAAGGCGATCGAGCGAACCCGGCAAGTTATCGACCAATTTCATTGCTTGATGCCCCTAGCAAGATATTTTGTCGTAATATACTTAGAGAACTGAATGAGTGGTCTAAATTAAATCTTAAGAGAGATCCCTTTCAGTCAGGTTTCGTACAGGGGCTCGGAACATTACCTAATATGATTGCCATTAATTTGTTGAAATTGCAATATGCTGCCTGTATACAACCACTCTATTTTGCTTTTATTGATTTCCATATGGCGTTCGACTCCATAGATCAAACCTTATGATTTGACAAATTAAAATCATTTGGCTGTCCATCGTCTTTACTGGTCCTGATAAAACAACTACATTCAGAGACGACAATGCAAGTCCGTCTTTCAATGGACAGTTATTTAACTGCAAACTGTAACACCTATTCAGGACTTAAGCAGGGTTGTATAATGGCATTCATCTTGTTTAATCTTTTTATTTTGGATATGGGAGCCGCTTTTGCAGACATTATTTCAGATGCTCCTAAACTAGGAATCCAGCGCATAGCTTGGTTGCTTTAGGCTGATGATTTGGTTTTGATATCCCAGACACCACGAGGACTCCAAAACCTACTATCAGCATTAACATCCTATGTCACTAAAAACAACTTAGTAGTGAACTTAGAAAAATCACAGATTATGGTTTGTAAGAACTCAATAAAACCAGAGAAATTCTCCTTGAAAAACTGGACCTTATATGATAAATCCTTGGAAATTGCAAAAGAATATAAATATTTGGGAATAACAATCCCAAATACAACAACAAATACTATATTTCTTATTAACATAAAATCTAAACTGGTTTCCTTAATCTCCCAAGCAAAAAAGTTGATTTAAAAATGTGGGTAATTCACATATAAACATTACTTGTGTTCTATGAGCAGAAGGTAATTCCCTATGGTATTGAATCAATGCTATATTTCACTGATAATCTATGGAACAAACTTGAGGCGTGTTTTTGGAGAAAGGTGCTATTCATGATAGCACTCCGATGCCAATTATAAGATTTGAATTGGGCATAGTTTCCCTAGCCAGTCGAGTCAAGTGGCGTATGTGTTCCTTTTTTAGAAAATGTCTTACGAGCCTAGAAACTAACAATATGTTGAGTATGGTAGCCCACCAATTAGTTCTATCTAAATTCATTTTCCAAATAAATGGCGCAATATGGTTCTGAATACGTTAACTGAGGCAGACATTACCATCAAGCTTCTGCTGGAAAATCAAACTCGTGCTAAAATTAAATTTTATTACTGGGACTGGACGATAAAAAGAGAAACTTGTTTGAAATACAAAGATTTTGAGACTCACACCTTTGGACATAAAAAATTACATTGTATGTCTACTTATTTGCTGAAGTGTCCTTCTTCAATGATAAGAAATAAATATTTACGTTTCAGACTAAATCAGTGGCCCACTAGAGATATTCTTGTGAGGAGAAAAATGTTACCACTCGATATGAATTTCTGCAGATTTTGTAAAAATCATACAGAAAAGGAAACCTTACAACATGTTATAATCTCTTGTCCTCAACTGAACGTTCAACGAGAGAAACATTTATCTAACAAATTAAATTTTTTTCATGCTGCTGAAGATAAAGAGATATGGATCTTGCGTTTTCAAAGTGTCAAATTCACTGTATGGAAGTCAATAGTACAATTTCTTGACAAAGTATATCCTGAAGAAAATGGTGTAATTTCTTAAATTAAAATATGTGCTTTTATATTTTTATATTGTATATAATGTCTAGATATGTAATTGTTAACGAAATAATTATGACATTTTATGTTGTATAGTTATATTTGTTTATGCGGTTTACTTGGAAAACTTAATAAGTTATATTTGAAAGGTTGATTTATCAGCTAAATCAAATAAAAAATAAAACAATAACGCTCAATCCTTAGGCCGGACCACTCCGCAGAATGATGGGGCGATCTTGCCAGATAATATTGTCGCTACAATTAGACCAATGCCCTCTCCATCGGACAAAGGCCCTGTCAGCACCAACATTCCGCCTGATAATCTATCGTCTGTTGAGGGACCTAAAACACTGAAATGTATGATGACTAACACACATTCTCTAGTCAGACATGCTACAGAGGTGGCAGATTACATTTGGGACCATAACATAGACATCTCTGCTGTCACTGAGACATGTCTTCATGCAGCAGCAGGACCCTCACTCTGCCTGGCCATGCCTATAGGATACAAGCTCCTCTGTACAGATCGTATATCGGGTCGGGGGAGGAGACCTGATTCATGAGGCCTCAGTCCAAATCCACTAAATTGAGGGCATCACTTTGGTGAATTGTGAAATACTATTAGCAAAACTGTCTGTTAACCCCCTACTATCAGCATTATCTCGGTGCATCGTCCTTTGGATAAAATGACAGATTTTCTCCTCCATTTAAGTGATTTGCTTCTCCCTCTTTTTAAACCCTCCTCTAAGGTGATCGTTTTGGGGGATCTGAATCTTGGGCATACAGACCCAACTCACAGCATTGCTAAAATCATCAACTCCCTCCTGGCTGAGCTGGACACCTCCCGGCATGTCATAATAGTGACCCATAACAAGGGAAGAACATTGGATTGGGTTGACCTACATAATGTCGATCAAAATGATATTAAGGTCTCCCCCTGCCCATGGTCAGACCACTCGTTTGCTCATTTCAACCTCCCAAAGCATTCTTCAACACATTTAAATCAGAGGAATAAAATGCTGGGCCAAATAAAGAAATCTGCACAAGTTGTATGCCCCTGCTTTGGCATTGCACTTTGCATCCTCTATGGATACCTTGCCTAACCTTAATTTAGTGGATGATTTGACAGACGCCAATCATAAAATGATGGCCAGTGCAGTAAGCTGTGTGGCACCAGAAAAAATGTGTCTGGCAAAGGATGTTCTGTCAAAACTATGGTACTCAGCTGAGATTTCAAAACTAAAAAACAGCCAAGATTAGGGTATTCTAGCTATGAAAAAAAAACACCTGAAAATAAAACCACATTTTCCAATGCCCACCAAATTTCACAAAAGTGCTACCTGCGAGGCAAAACAACTCTCTTATGAAAATAGAATTTGTAATGTGTCTTCCAACACCAGTAAACTCTTTAAAATTCAAAAAACCCGGAACCCCCGCCCCATTTCGAATGTGGTCACTGGAAACACACAATGGTGTGCCTCGATAAGGGAGGGTATGAGGAGAAAGATTCGGACAATCAGATAAAATGTGATTGCAAAACGCACGACCATGGACACATCTAGGGTTGTTAAAGAAAACAGCATACCACTATCTGCAACTCCTTTATCTACTTTTAAGGCAGTGACAGAATAAGAAATCTTGAAGGTGCTGACCAAACGTAAACCTACCATCTGTAAGGGGGAAGTCTGCTCTGCCTCGGTTGTCAAAGCCTGTGTGCTGCAGTTGATACCACTAATCCCAAAATGTGAGAACCGCTCATTCCTGGAAAGTATCGTCCCGTCCTCTATCAAGCAAGCATGGATTTCTCCATTGCTGAAGAAACCCTGACTGGATCCAGCTCAAACAGAAAACCATCACCCTATATCCAACACACCTTATTTGCTAAAAATTAGAGATAGGGTGGCATACACTCAGATCCAAGAATTCTTGGTAACATATAAAATACTCGGTTAGAAGCAAGCAGACTTAGGAGTGCTCACAGTATCGAGTCCACCCTGATAGATCTGCATGCAAATATTTTGCACTGGTTTGAAAAAGGGAGGATGGTACTTCTGATGCTCCTTGATCTATCCTCTGCATTTGACTTATGGAACATTCGATACTCATCCCCAGATTATGGAATTCAGCCTCACTCTCTCCTGAGGTAGCAAATGGACTATTTTCTCTCTGACTGGAATGCCAAAGTATTTTGTAATGATGCTATGGATGATTAATGCCTGGTACCTCAGGGATCGTGTGTGTCACCCACACTGTTTAACATCTACAGAATCCCTCTTTTTGAGATGCTGGGGATGCAAAAGGAGTGGTTCATGCAAACTATGCTGATGACATGCGGTGCCTCATTCCGCTCTCTGGGGATCACCAAAAAGATACCATCACTGTTAACACGATTTACAATCTGATCGAGTCTTGGATGGTGGACAAATGACTTGCACTCAACAGCAAAAAGACAGAACTCTTGATTTTGAGTACAGCACCCCATCTTCGGAAGCTTGGAAGTGAGTACCAGATGTTTCAGATCGCAGGATGTTCCATTGCCACATTACCCAAAGTCAAAATCTGGGTCTTATTCTAGATCAGGAACTGAATATAAAGTTGCACATCAACTGCATTGTCTCAAGCTCGGCATACTACCTGAAACTTAATGCACAACTTAGGCCCTTTCTTAACCCCTCTAACTGTGTCACCATCACCATGGCGATTATTGGGACATGCCTGGACTACTGTGCTAGTCTCCTTCAGTGCATTGGCAAAGGCAAAATGGTCTGCTTGCAGGGGATCCAGAATAACTGGTTACACATTGTGGAGGGCTTGCAGAGATCCAATAACGTCTCAACTGCAAGGAGGGCTCTGCGCTCATTACCAGTTGATAGTAGAGCCTCCTATTGAATGCTCTGCATCACTCCCAAGAGCCTCATGTGCTAAAAGCCCCAGTTATTTGGCTTGTAGACTCTCCTGGCAGCTGGATTGGAGAGTTGTCTGATCAAATAACTCTCATCTACTTCAAAACCCTAAATCTAAACTAGTAACACAAAGGTCCTTTCCCCAATCTGCTTCCAGATGGTGGAATGCCATGCCCCCAGATTTAAGAGGTTGTGTCAGCTTTTTGACTTTCAAACAGGAACTTAAAACTCAACTAATTCATTGATCTGTGAGTATGAGTCCAGTTTACCTGGATTACACTTCTACTTCTTTTGGTTCTTTTTGGAATGATTTGTATGTTTGTTTGTCCTGTCTCAGTGCTATCATGCCTGCGGGCCTTGTGTAGGTGCTTAACAAAAGAAACAAAAAAAAAAATAACCAGAGGTTCCCCACAAACTAGTACATGTAAGGAACACCAATATGTAAACCTTCTCAGTCCGGATCTTCACAGCTCGGAACCTCAACATGTGGCCTTACTGCTTCTTCAGATCATGAAAAAATATAACTTACCACTGTTATGCAGCCAGAGTTTAGCTGGAAGAGCATCATGTACAGCACAGCTCTCTCCCTCACTGCCCTCCCAATCAGGGCAATGTATAATCCAACCATCCAACAGCACAAACCCAAATAATGTAAACTGCCACTCGGAGTAGGGTGATCTGTTGGCAACAAACCTATGTCCCTTTACCACTCTGACTGAGACCCATGGCCTGCACAACATAGAACATTCATAGCTTACAAGAGTAATCAGAGGTTCCCCATAACCTACTACATGTAGAAAACCAACATGTGACCCTTCATACATTTAAGTCACTCCTCTGTCTGGCTCTTTACAGCTCTGGCTCCTACATCCCCTGCCGCTGGCATTGGTATGGTAGCTTCTATGAAACTCACTGCTTCTTCAGATATAGTTTAAAAAATTATCACTTGCCATTGTGATGGAGCTGGAATTTAGCTGGAAAGAGCATTGCGTACTGCACAGCTCTCTTCCTCAGAATCTTTTTTACTCTATAACATGTTTTCTGCACTGCTTGAACTAGCATGAAAAAGGTCCAGGTAAACGTGCCCCCAAGTCAAGACATACCAAGTCAAGCAGGGTGTTCTTTACTCTGTCCAGTCTCAAAAGGCGATCTCTGCCTCTATAGCTGCACATCTTTCCAATGATAGGGCATGGGGTCCCCCTGTCCTGGGTTTAGGGGCCAGCACTTGATGGCCCTCATTACAACAAGTGCAGTAGGGGGTTAATGGCGCTGGTAGAGCTGCCAGTGCCGTTAACCCAAACCGCACCATTACGAGGTCTGCTTGTGGGACCTGCTAAGGACGCCTGGTAAAACCAAGCATCCTTAGCGGGTCCTGCAAGCTTTCTCCCCATTCCCATTGAGCCCTATGGGGGCTCAAATGGGAAATGGGGATGTACCGGGTCCGGGTTCCTTGAATGGGGAAATACCGGGCCCTCCAAATCGGAATGGACCGGTGTTATGTTTTACCTATCCTGGGATGGTAGCTGTTTCCTAAGTATGTGTGAGCCTGTGACTGGAATGTTTGGAATAGAGAGTTCCACCTAGAATGTTATTCTGTGAGTGTCAAGGTTCTCTCTGTGTCAGTTGGAAACTGAGCTTGGCACTTGGGGACCAGTGGGTGTTTCTTTCCCTCATGTGCTTGTCCTACCTGTAACTTTGATTACCTGTTCTTTATATTTCGAACCTACTAAAGTTACATAAATAAACCAGGACTCTTGTGTCATCATTCAGCCATTAAACATGCATTTTAACACTGGCAATGAGGATTGTTGGTTACTAAGGAACAAGGAACACAAAAAAAGCTTGGAGCACACAGGCCAGTAAAGGACAACAAAGACAAGAGTGGCAAAGTGTTGCCACCAGGAAGAAGTAGGGACCTTGAAGCATCCACGCCCCCCTCCCTAGCCCTAAGGTAAGCGTGCTCTGTGCCTACTTGGATAGTGACAGGTCCGGCTGTTATATATGTGGAAATGGCATTGGGACTTAAGCAGCCAATGATAACAGCGCATTAGGGGCTGGAGATTAAAGGTGTAAAAGTTGCCGGCATTCTCTTTAATGCAGCTATATAGGTGGTCAGAGCGACAAGAAACTTTGAGGAATAACAGTCCTGGTATTTCAAACATGGAGCGCAGTGCTGTAGACAACATACTTTAAAAGTGGCATAATAGACGATTGGAGAGACACTAAAGGCTGAGGCATTTTGGAAGAGTTTTACCATCCTCCCATTTCTCCAAGGGAGCGCCGTGTGAGCAGGCCGTCTGTGTGGTCCTGTATGGCAGGCAGCCCTGCATGAAATGACGGTTGGCCCGTACTCCAAGGGAGCGCCGTGTGAGCAGGCAGTCTGTGTGGTCCTGTATGGCAGGCAGCCCTGCTTGAAATGACAGTTGGCCCGGACTCCAAGGGAGCGCCGTGTGAGCAGGCAGTCTGTGTGGTCCTGTATGGCAGGCAGCCCTGCTTGAAATGACGGTTGGCCCGGAGAGCTCTGTCCGTGGCCCTTCCTTCCATCCAAATGGTGACGTCACTGTGCTGCTGGGGATATTGGCGATGACTTTCCCTGGAACTTGCACTGTGGTAGGGTTCTGCATACTGTGCCGCCAATAAATGTGAGGGAGTTAAGAGAAAAGGACGTTTCAACGTTAGTCTACGTGCATCTTCCATCAAGGGAAGGTTCAGGAAGTATTTTCTGTGTGTCTTAATGTGCATCGGACAGTGAGAGAACACAGTGAGAGAACTTATAGAAAATACTCTTTACGTGATTCGGTTGAATCTGGGAGAAAAACCCTTTTTGTTGTGCTTGAAGGTCAAGTTCAACATAAAATATGGATTTATTATGATCCCCTGCAGTCCGCCTAATGGAGGTTTGCAGCGTCAAGGGGAACTAAACTTCAATTTGGAACCGTCTTGTTTGACATATCCTCCTCTATGGACTGCAACGTGAGCAATGTGATTGCAATTACCGAAAGCGTTATTTGTGTATCATTTTTAATTGTTATTCATGCTTTGTTGGTAATATGACTATCATTTGGGCAGTGAAACATGGTGTACATTTATGTGGTGGTTAATGCTGCACATGCGGTGTGGTCACAAGATCGCGCTGGGAGTGTTTGAACACATTAATTTGCAATGTGTTATAGATGATGTTTTGATGTTGTTCGTACCAAATTTAGGGCATGTGTTATGCTCAGGTTGGGCATTTTGTTGGAGCCATATTGTGGCATTTGCCACTGCAAGTAGTGTTTTGGCAAGTTTCTAGGAAATTGAATGTATGCAACAAAAGAAATGTCAGTTAATGAAATGTACAAGTTTTTTTTTGCATTAACTAAAACTTCTATCCACAGTTGCATCTCAACAAAGAATCTGCAAGCATAAATATTGTGCATTTTTATGTGGTGCACCTAGATTTCGGATTATCAACATTTTTGCTGAATTTGTCTGGTTGTTTTTGTGTGGATATTGTGTGTGTGAGACCTACTGCATTTCTTGGATATGTTCATTCTTGCAATGTTATTTTTTTTTTTTATCAACCTAACAACTATCCACAGCTACATTTTAAAAATGAACTTTGCAAGCATGATTTTTGGGACTCGCTCTGGTGGTGTTACTTAAAACGTTTTATATTCTCAAAATTCAAGCTGAATGTGTTCATTAGTTTTGTTTAAGGGAAACTGTGTGGTTTATTAATTAAAGTCAGCTGTGTGATTGTGGTTGTGTGAACGTTCTGGTTGCCAGTGTGAGAGCATGGTTTTCTCATTGACTAATAGTGAGTTAGGTATTGAACCTTCAAGGGTGGTAATGTTAATGTGCTCAGTGGTGAGCATTGGTTGTTCAAGGTTAGTGGCTAGGTTACAGACCTGGTATTATGTTGGCACAATACTTGTGTCAATGTGTTGGTAAGTTAATGTTGATCATTGGGTTGGGTATCAACATTGGTGCTATTTGTCACCTATATTGAGGTTGGTGCCCATTAGGGTGATATGTGGAGGCCCATTGTGTCTCAACATGTTTATGCATTAAGCAGATAGAGGGGATTAACCCTGTGGTTTCTGTCAGGAAGCCTTGATGTTGGTGAATGTTGTTACGGGGTTAATGATGTGATGTAGGTGGTTAGGACTGTTGATGAGATTGTGGGCTGGTCCCCTGTAGCTGAGTTCCATAATTGGCCATTATGGCTCTGGTGAGTGTTTTGTAGTGGATTAGCTATTTATACCTACATTATAGAATTGGTAGGGAATAGCATTTTGCTTTTAGTGTTGCACGATGGGTTTTAGGAAGGGTAGTTCTTTGAGGTATATATTGTTCATATTAATGGCTTTTCCTTCTGTTTCCTTCCTTCATTGTATTGTTATATAAGGGGGGGAGATGTGTTATGTTTTACCTATCCTGGATTGGTAGATGTTTCCTAAATATGTGTGAGCCTCTGTCTGGAATGTTTGGAATAGAGAGTTCCACCTAGTATGTTATTGTGTGAGTGTCAAGGTTCCCTCTGTGTCAGTTGGAAACTGAGCTTGGCACAGGGGGACCGGTGGATATTTCTTTCCCTCATGAACTTTGTGATGTCCACATGACCACGGTCACATGGATGAGTAAATAAAGACGAGCGTCGAGCCGGCGGTTGACTGTTCCCTGCTCTGACTCGCATACTTGGTGTCAGTGTCTTTGTTTACACTCTGCGCTAAGTGCGTCATAGCTGGGCCAAGCCCTCCCTTACGCACTTCATACTGGCGACGAAGATGGGATCTCCTGCGGACCCATCAGAAGAGGAGATTTCAGGCATTCACGCTCCCCGGCAGCCCAGGCTCGCTGAGCTACTCGCGCCAGGCAGTAAATCCGGGGAGCGTGGGAAAAAAATAAAATAATACAAGCCCGCCATCGTGGACTTGAACAGTAAGTACTGTGCTTCCCACGCATCAGTAAATGGCTGCTTCCATAAGCCCCTACAGCTGAAGAAAGAGGGGGGAACCCCAGCTGTGCCCTGGCATGCCCACATAACGCTAGGTACCAGTGAGAAAAAAAATATATACATATATCACTGAAAAAGAAGTAAGAAAAGCCATTTCTTTTCTCCCTATGAATGAGCACAAAGCACAGGAAGCACGACAAAGTCTGAGAAGCCATTTTTCCCACCCAAGGCATACCCACCAACACAAGGGAAAAACACAAGTACAGTTACTCTGTTCAGAAGCCCAAACTGAGTACCAGAGTACAGTGTGTGACAGCATTGAACACCTACAAGGACAGTGACCCAGTTCAGAATCCCAAACCTGCTGCTTCAACTAAAAGTAACAGTACAGCACATGCTAGCACTGAGCACTTAGGAGTCCCAACATTAATCCTGTGATGTTGTAAACTAGAGGTTCAAACACAGCACCAGGAGTACTCCAGCTCATGTAATAAGCACGCTGAGAAACACACACACATACTTACCTTATCTGATGGACTTGTTAACAGCCAAACCGTACCTGTTGAGAGGAAGTGACAAGACGAAGTGCAAACATGGCAGATGACATTATGACGCCACAAAGGTTGAAAAACCAAAACCGGAACCCAGACACCAGCACGTGGTTGGTACCACGCAGGGCACGTTTATGCAACCATTTCAACCATTTGGCTCCCGCACCGGCCTCCGGTGGGAACTGTGGCTGCAACAGTTTGAACTCTCCCTCCACACCTGCAAGATTGAAGATGAAGAAATGAAGAGGGCGTTTCTCATGCTCAACCCATGCACGATGGCCCTTTGCATTTTCAATGCCCTGCCAAACCGAGGTACAGATGATGACTATGCAACTGCCAGAGATGTCCTCACGAAGAACGTCAAGCCAAAAGCCAGCCATGACTTTAAAAAATTTAAGATGAGCCAGGCTAGACAACGCCCACAGGAGAACATAGATGATTTCCACAGTCGGTTAAGAGAGATGGCATTGTCGTGTGACTTCCCAGATGAGGAGTTCACAGTAAGGCAGCAAGTCATACACAGGCTGTCCTCATGGGACGCTTATGTGAAAGGACAGATGAGTATGCGGTGGAGATGGAGCAGATCATAAGTGGCCTACCGTTAGACAATGACCTGTCAAAGAGCAACACCCCAAAAATCAATGCCCTGAGGCACCAGAGGACACGATGGTGTGGGGGACAACAATGCAGGCATGAACCATGCCCTGCGTTCGGCACCACGTGCCATAAGTGTGGAAAAGAGAATCATTACGCATCAGTATGCTGAGCTCCAGGCTGCCCATGGACACTACCCGCCGGGAAAACATGCCAAAACACAGAGATGATAGAGAAACCTGAGGATCCATCAAGCGGAGAGAGAAACAGCCGCCCCGTCAGAGAAGACCAATGGAGAAACCCTGGCATGGCAGAAATGGGCGCTCCCGCCATTGGGGGTGAAGGGTCCGATAGTGCGAGTAGCAGTGAAGAAAGCCAGTTCAGTAGAGAGACATCCCCAAGCAACACCAGATGGACCCACAATCGGAGAAGGGAGAAAGCTCATATGATATCATCTGTGAAGCCAGGAGACAGCAATGACCATAGTGGTGCCAAGTCTCGACGGTGCACAGTGTTTATAGGAGACATCCCAGTCACCATGATGATAGATACTGTGGCCACTGTGAATGCTATGCCAGTATCCAGATTTGACAAGCTTAAACCGCAGCGGACGCTTCGACGACGCTCAGTCCTGCTGTATGCATATGGATGTAAAAAGCCTCTCCCAGTAACAGGATACTTCAAAACGACGCTATCACATCGTGGCATCATCTGCAAAACCCGGATCTATGTTGTGGACGCCGGCATTGAAAGCTTGCTCAGCTGCACTACGGCCGAACGCCTTGAAGTCATATAGTTCAATCTTTCAGTCCAACCTGAGAACGTTGAGACACTTTAAAAAAAATCCTGAAACTCTTTACTGCCATTGGGTGTCTCAAAGGTCGATCAGTGAAACACCACATCGACCCGACCATTGAACCACGAGCAGTGAGACACCGGAGGGTCCCCTTTCACATGAGGGCTGCTGTAGAAGCAGAACTTAAGAAACTGGAAGACCAGAAGATCATTGAAAAGACGTCAGGGGCCACCCTGTGAGTTTCCCCCATGATAGTCACAGCAAAACCCAAACAACCCAATGTTGTGCACATCTGTATTGACATGCGCCTTCCCAAAGCAGCTATCGGCTGAGAAAGACACATCATTCCAAAGATTGATGAGCTGATTGTAGACCTCACTGGTGCAACTGTCTTCAGCAAACTTGATCTTCGATCTGGCACCATCATATCCGATTGGCCAAGGAATCTCGCTACATTACCACTTTCTTATCACATTTAGGGCTCCGGCGATACCGTCACCTCAACTTTGGAATCTCCTCAGCAGCAGAGGTCATCCAAAATGAGATTCGTCGAGTGCTTCAGGATCTGCCAGGTGTCACCAATGTGAGCGATGATATCCTAGTCTACGGAAAAACGGAAGCAGAACACAGAGTCTGGCTAGCAACGACACTGCAACGGCTAGAAGAATCAGGACTTACACTCCATGCAGAAAAATGTGAGTTTGCAAAGAAGTCACTCAGTTTTTTCGGCTATGTGTTCAATGAACAAGGCGTCTCCCCAGACCCCAGTAAAGTTAGCAACATCAAAAATGTGAAAGCACCATCGACGGCATCGGAAGTGAGAAGTTTTTTAGGCATGGCCACATACTGTGGCCGTTTCATTCTAGACCTCACCACGGTCGCTGCTCCGCTATGGGAGCTTACGAAAGCCAAGGAATCGTGGCAGTGGGGTATCAGGGAAGAACAGGCATTCCAGAAGATAAAAGACTCTCTCTCCAGTGATGCCACTATGGTCTTTTTCGACATCAATCGCTCCACGGAACTACTTGCGGATGCTAGCCCAGTTGGGCTACGGGTGGGGCTGACAGAGAGGGACAAGAACGGAATGATCTACACTATTGCATTCGCAAGCAGAGCTGTAGCACCAGCAGAAAAAAACTATGCCCACATCCAGAAGGAGGCGCTAGCCATTATCTGGGGGTGCAAACATTTTCACCTATATATCCGGTAAAAGTGCTCACCGACCACAAACCACTTATCCATATTTTTGGAGGCTCAGCACCACACCACATCGAACGATGGCTACTGCAAGTGCAACAATTTGACCTAAATGTACAATACTTCGTAGGAGCTGACAACCCTGTGGACTACTTGTCGCGTCACCCACGAGCAGCTACAGTACCTGAACAGGGAGCAGCGAAAATTGCAGTAGAGCATGTCTGTCAAATCATTGAACTGGCCAGACCAAAAGCCGTAACGTTAGAGGAAATTCAGTCTGGAACAGAAATTCAGCCCACAGCTTGCAAAGACAGCTATTCTGACAGGGGAATGGAAGACATTCCTGTCGGCAGTCACTAGGAGAACACAATCAGCACAGGAACTGTTACATGTGCTGTTTGGGATATGCCATGAGTTGCCTATATCAGTGGAGGGGTTGATCTTAAAGGGTCACAGGATTATGCTACCGCTGTCCTTGCACGAGAGAACGATCCAATTGGTGCATCAGGGATATCAGGGCGCAGTCAAAACTTGAGCATACCTCAAGTCACGCATCTGGCTGCCCCACATGCAACAGAAAGTATTGGCCCTTGCAGAAACCTGCAGCGCCTGCCAGTCTTCACGTCACCCCGGACCACCAGAGCCCATGGAATACCTACCATGAAGCACCCGCAGGTGGGACTCCATCAGCATTGACTTTTGCACCGTTGCTAATGAGACCTACCTGTTAGTAGCGATTGATGAGCACACAAGGTACCCCAAAGTGGAACCAGTCTACTCCATAGAAGCAGAAGTCGTTACTACCGCTTTAGAAAAAATGTTTGCGACGCATGGTATTCCTTCGGCAATCCGAAGTGACAATGGCCTGCCATTCACAAGTAAGGAATTCTGCCATTTCATAGAAGATCTAGGAATACGCCATCATCACATCACGCCGTACTGGCTGCAAGCCAACTGAGACGATTTATGGCGTCTATCAACAAAACCATCCGAATTGCAAAGGACAAAGGTCGCAGGTGGCTCCCCGAGCTCGAGAGATTGCTACGCACGTACCGTCTCACGCCACACTCCTCAATGCACATCAGCCCGGCGGACATCTGCCCCTGCACCACTCCTGGAAACCAACCCCAGTCGATTGGGAAGACTTTGAGACAAGGAGACGGCTACACAATACTAAAGAGGACTTAGCCAGAAGACCAGTGACCAGTGACCTACAGGTTGGCGACACAGTACTGGTGAAAAATCGGAACCGGAAAGGAAAGATGTCAATGCCGTACGAATCAGAACCATGGACAGTATCCCGGCGAGAACATTGCGTTGTGTCAGCTACGCGAGGGCGTGAGTCAGTGTCAAGAAATACCTTGCACTTCCAAAAAGTCCCACCAACATTGTGGGAGGAAAGGAAAAGAGAAAGCAGTTCCAGAGAAAGCCAACAAGCACAGACAGATAACCCTCAAGAAATACGAGGAGAAGAGACAAGCCCAGAACCTCCAGCATGCCTGGAGAAAGAAGAAAAAAATGGAGACATACCCCACATCCCCCCACGAGAGAGGAGTGGGCGATACACGCTCAGAAAACAACCAATGCCATCAACGAGGCTGAAAGGTTATGTTCTCAATGGCGTCTATGTTCGGTCAGGGTGAAAGACTGAGAAGCGGCCCTGACGGGAGACGCAGAGGACTGCATCAATGGTAGCCTAATGGGAACAGTGGTGAATGTCCCCATGTGTCGGGGCTGGCGATTAAATGAGAAGCTACAGGGGACTCCAGGAGTTGATGAACTATGTTTCTTGTGTCCAAATGCCTGTCTGGAATACAAGTGATTTTATGTTTTACAGTTTGTTGAAAGCTTCTTGACTTTAAATGCCTGGGTGAAAAACTGTGATCTGTTTATGTTTAAACAGCTATTTTGAAGTTGATGAGGAATGTGATGTCCACGTGACCGCGGTCACGTGGACGAGTTAATAAAGACGAGCGACGAGCCGGTGGTTGGCTGTTCCCCGCTCTGACAGACTTGGTGTCTGTGTCTTTGTTTACGCTCAGCGCTAAGTGCGTCATAGCTGGGCCAAGCCCATCCCTCACACACTTCACATACTTGTCCTACCTCTAACTTTGATTACCTGTTTTTTATATCTCAAACCTACATTAAACATGCATTTTAACACCCGGTATTTCCCCATTCAAGGAACCCAGACCCGGTACCCGTTATGGGCATGGCTAAAAGCGGCATGGCTACCTCCATTCTCGGAATTAGGCCCGATGTCTTTATTTATTCATGTTTGTCTTTTATTTTTTTAATCAGTTTGGTAGCGGACATGTTTAAAACATAAGAGACAGTTTTTTATTGTATGTGTCACTCCATAAAATAGATTTGCTAGTTCACTTTCAAACAGGAGGTGGAAAAGGTATTCTACATTTTGTTTGAACCTTGGGTCTTCAGAATACATTTGTAAAGAGCTATATTCTGATTCATTCATTTGTGTGGACCTTTCGGCATATCTTCCACCTTTACCTGTAGGAAAGAGTAGAGGAAAAGAACGTGCTTTTACACTTTTCCCCATGTGCTCTTTGGGGATCCTTTGGCTTGACACATTCGATATGTTTCTAAATCTTCTATGGTGTCTTTGGAGTGTAGTAGGTGAATTGTATATTGGTCTAAAATGTTGACTTCAGTAACAAGATCTACACGTTCAATTTTAAGTTTTGCTCTATGTTTATATCTTTGAAGTATACATTTGTTTCTTTTAGATATTGTAGGGCGTGTGTAACTTTGTTCAAGTCAACTCGTTTTTGCCAAATTTCCTTGGGCCTCATTACGACTTTGGAGGTTGCCATGGCGCTATTGGCGCCATGGCTGCCTCCAAAATCGTGTCCGGGTCCGGTTCCCTGAATGGGGAATTACCGGGCCATTCCGAGTGTGGAGGGCCCGGTAATTCCTCCTTCAGGGAACCCGTGCCCGGTCCTTGCCCATTCCCATTTGAGCCCCTATAGGGCTCAATGGGAATGGGGAGGGAGGTAACAACATTGTTAGCTCCCTGGTTCCCTCGAGGAACCCGCTATGGACGTCTGGATAAACCAGACGTCCACAGCGGGTCCCGCGAGGGAACCTCGTAATAGTGCGGAGTGGGTTTAACGGCGCCGGCACCATTACCGGCGCCGTTAAACCCATTCCACACATCTCATAATGAGGCCCCTTGTCTTTTGTTGGTATACCATTAACTAGTACAATCAAAGATTGATCTATTGGTTGTTGTACTCTTAGAGTTTCTACATTTTCTTTGAGATTTAATGGCAAATACACCACTTTGCCATGGATGCCCTTTAGTAACTCAGATGGAGGTTATTTGACTGTTTGAAGTTGAAGGCGTATTATAGCTTGAAATGGGTGTACTGTTTGGATTATAATGCTGTCATACAAGTTAAGTGGTTGAAGAGCCATTGGAGGTGGTAATAGTGATATCATGTGATGGAATTTGTTAATGGTCAAGTTTTGTGTTGTAGTACATGTAAAGAATTGAGGGGGCAGTTATTTTGTATGTATTTTCTGCTGTTAGATATAAAGCTAATTCAGAAGGACTAATCACGCTAATTAGCGTTAACTATCACCATATTAAAATGATTGATTTAAATAAATGAGGCAAGCATGAGCATCGAATCATTCAAAGGTCGACTTTAATTTGCATCACAGACGCCTCTTAATTACTTTCCCGTATAATGTTTTAATTCAATCTTCTTGGTCAAAATCCATTTTGGAAGCCTTGCAATTTTTGGCGCCTGATCCCAGTTTAATCAAAATCACATAACTTTCGATACCACTATCCCAGATGTGTTTTAAGTATACATTTACACTTACCAAGAGCACACACCCAACATGGCCGCTACTGTGAGACGTACGCCATGTGTAGATGGACGCCCCAGCGGTGCGCGCAAGCTTTAAGAATAGTAAATATTTACCGCACGGGGCTCCTGTGAGACGCTGGTAAGTAAGGGTCTTTCGCGCATACCCCTGTCAGAACCCATTATGGGCTGTGGCAGTGCATGTGACCGTCTAGACAACTTGAATCATTTCTAACTTGCTAATTAGCGGTTTCCCTTTCTTTTGTCTTCCCATCCGTGCTGATATGGGCACATCTCAAATTATGATGTGCTCTTGCAATTTCTTTTGGCACCAAGACTAAATAACACTCAATTGAGTGCACCGAACCCGCAACAGCGGCCATATAGGTATGTAAAATCCATTATAGAAGGCACAAAAAAGAACTTCTTGCAATGCATGTTATTTGCATTTCCCGGAATTGGTCAATAACTAATAGACACTATTTCCTCCTACAGTGGAGCCCATATACAGAAATGTCATCAGTAAATCACACAGCTACCATTGGTAAGTGGCACAAAGCTGCTTTTGACAATAATTTGCACACAACATGCTTATGTCTATTATTGATAAACATTATTATTATGCTTTTCTGTAGTGCTTCGCACGATTCACAAGGATTTTCAAGGTAGAATACTATTTGGGCATTTATTTTTGAGTGTTGAGTATTAGTGCACATGCATGATCAGTATTGGATCATATGCTAAACTAGCATTCCCTTTATTTTGGTCCCTTTTCCCTTCTTCCGCTCATTGCACCTACATCGTATTGGGAATTCAACAACTCTGATTGGCCAACTAATAGCCTTTGTTGAATTGGTTCTCTGGTGCAATGCTATTTGAACTGCTGTGGATGTCTATCATTTATTATTTTTTCTGATTGATTAATGGTCTCTAGAAGCCAGAGAGAAGGTGGTGATCCAAGAAATAGCAAAAGGAGGCTGAGGGAGAGAGGCTAGAAAGAAGGAGAAGAAAGTCAGTTGGATATTGTAACTCAGGAGCGTGTAACAACTAAGGAGAAGGTTCAGCAGGTTGAAGAGAGTTACAGAGGACCAAATTAGGTTAGTGCACTTAAGAAAAGCCTGGGGAGAGATGAGGTGGAGAAACACATGGAGGAGGGTGGAGAAAACACAATGGAGAAGGAAGGTATAAGGTGCTGCCAGAAAGTGCCAGAAGTAGTGTGGTGCTACGAGAAGGAAATACATAGGGATGGTGTCCTTAGGTACACGACCACCCCTAAGTCAATGAGGAGGCAGTAGAGTTATATACCCAGACTAGAAGAAGGGGTGTGATGCTGAACACAAGCTTCATACCATTGCATGTGGCCTAACACCTGGTGGGACCTCTGGATTGGTTTGAAGGCATTGAACCCTCCCTGCTGTGGCTTCAAGGGCCTTTCTAAAACCACAGAACAGAAAAAGAAAAACAAATCTTAGACCACATCGATATATGCTTTTGGCTCATTCCAAATCATGGCCTTCTGCTCACTTTCCAGTTTCTTAATCTTTTCTGCCAGTTTTGCATGAAAGATGGAACGTTGAACAACTTTGCGACATGCTAAACTTAACTTGGAAGTTTGCTAACCTTTGAATTTACATCAGCATTATTTTAAAATGAAATGCAATTACATTAGGCGCAGAACACTCCATATCCAAATTAATTCACTATTAAAATCCCTCATTTTGCCCCATTGGCATTAGTATGACACTTGCAAATACCGGAAATATAGATAAACTCACATTTTGCAATGTGTACAGCCTGAGCAAATGTCACTTTGCTCATCTGTAAATCTATTCCACCCTCTAATGCTCTAACCTGCTCGAACACACTCTGTATACGTTGTGGGACACCATGGAGGCTATACAAAATCACTGAACAAAAACACAAATAGATGCATTAATAATGAATTATATCTGTTTTCTTGCTATAAAATCAGTAATCAGGATATTTAAAGCTGCTTTGCAATTCCGACGCATACCTCATTTTGTGCTGGCATGATCCTCAGTTGACACTTGTTTGACATCCAGGTGATGAGAAGAACTTTGCAAATCAAAAGACATGAACATTGGAGTAATTATATTACCATAGAATGAACAAATTTGTTAATAAATTATAATTTCTCACAGGTTATAAGAGAATAACGTTGTCAGCCGATATATATACACAATCGCAGTGACAGCACTTCTTTTCAGTCAGAAAAGTGGTAGCTACACCGTGCTAGAAATTGTTGCAGTGAACTATGCCCAATCAGCATCTGAAGCTTCTTCCAGAAATGGCGGGTAAGGCTGCTATCACATAGCTGAGGATCCTGCAGTTATAAGTTGAGAGTAGGTGTGTAGTATATTTTACAGTAGTTTTCACACTGGTGGGCGTACTAGAAAATTCACTCTCAAAAAGCAAAACTATTTTTGAACACATCTAGCCACTTAGCCAGTCCCAAAATGGCACACAATTCCAAACAGTAGTACACACATTAAATGAATCAGTGTACATTCAAATGCCAATAGTTTACCAATAGACATGATATGATGACATGATAGGTTATATATATGCGCTTAATACCCAGAGGTTTCTAAGCATGGACCCAGGTATCAAACTCATGATGCTCCGTGTCATCTTGCTTCAGAGGCGAGCACATTGCCCCTGAGCTATCCTCCCGAGATGTTGCCATGCCCTCAATCGAGTTAACCCACACTATTCAAACACAACGAGCAACAGTCATGAGTAAGTCATGAGTAAGTGGAAGACAGTCTGCAGCAGGAGATGTTGAGAAAAGACTGTTGGTGTCCCTACGTGTGCATACACCTTTCATTGAGAGGAAGCATGCTTTGCTGAAATACCTGGCTGGGAACAAAGGGCTGGTGCAAAGTGGAAAGTGGAAGGCTGTCTGAGGCAGTGGTCTGGTGGAATCTGGGTGAACTGACACCTTAACTTATTGTTATTTTTGTTGCACAGTGAGTACCTGATGACCCTCAAGAACCATTTAACTGTACTGTCCTATGTAGTATGTCTATGCTTTGAGGAGCAACGCTCCAAATACAACCATTTTAGCTATAACCGATTTGACCATGGAAGTAGTGATTCACGATAATATACCTGGGCAGGAACAGCTGACTCCGAAAACGCTACCTTCCCGACCTGTGGGAACTCTATATATGGACAAATTAAAGCTGACTGAACATAACAAAGCCTCCGAGATGTTTCAACCGCTCAGTCCAAAAACTTCATTAGTGTGGAGTCCGTGATGGTGGAAGCTTAAACTCCAAAAATGCCTGTATTAAAAAAGAAATATGAAATGGAATTAGAAAAAGTACCCTCCCTCCCCCCAAAAATAGATCTAACTGATACAGCCATGGTTAGGGGATTAGCTGAGGTGGAAGCCCTTAGACATCCCCTTCCTTGGCTCAGTGTTTGTGTAGGAAAGGGGAGGATTTGGGAAGTTGGACTATCCTATAACATAGGATTGGATAGGGGCATTGGGAAATTGGGGTTACCGCGTCTCGACATCGGGTGCTCCTCTTTCACTCCCTGAGGACCCCTCACCCAGGTAATCCTCCCACAATGAAGCACCCCAGGGTCTGGATCCAAAGATTACACCATGCCCTGGTCACCTGATTAAAGGATACTCAGGGTCTGGGCAGTGAAACACCCTCTGTTTTTTCACATACCCTTCACCGGTGCGATGTGGACAAATCTGGTTCGCAAGGGAACTGTAAAAGGAAGTCAAAGTTCCTCTGGTCTTTACCCTTTCCATGTTCCACCGCAAAACAGTATGGTACAAGTCCAAGAATCATTACATGACTGGAGGGTTAGATTCTTTCTTCTGACCTATCCAAACTAATGGTGAATGATCAGTAATGAGGGTGCATTTCCTTCCCAGTAGGTAGTATTTACGATGGAGGATTGCCTATTTGATGGCAAGGGCTTCTAAATCAGATACAGAGTGGTTTTTCTCTCTGGGAAATAGTTTGCAACTGGTAAACAATATAGGATGTCCTAAGGCATCATGTATTTGAGATAGTATGACTCCTAACCCAGTCAGTGAGGCATCAGTTTGTAAAACGAACTCTTTCAAGGGGTCTGCCACTTTCAATATGGGGTTCAGACACAATGTTTGTTGGAGGTTGTTATGACAAACATCATCCTCATTGGTCCAACACATTTTCTGGGTTGCTGCATTTGGTCATTTTCCTGTCAACCGTTATGTTCTGTCTGAAAATGTTGGGATAAACCTGTGATAATACCCAATCAAGCCGAAAGAATGCGCTAAGATTTCTTTTGCTCTTGAGTGTGAGGGCATCTAGGGCGGCTTTTACTTTTATTTTGCTGAGGCTGTACACTAATATTTACAACAAAGAAGCCCAGATTTTTTATGGTTGATTGAGCCAACTTACACCTCGTGGGGTCTGCAGTCAATCTGGCCTTTCAGAGAGCTCACATAATAGTGCAAAGATGGGAAAGGTGGTTTTCCCACGTTTTACTATAATAGTATCGTCAATGTAGGCACAACAGAAATTGGAATAGGGCTATAGTGTTCTGTCCATTAGTCGTTGAAATGTCACTTGCGCCCCATGCAGACCAAAAGGAATGACTTTAAAATGGAATAGCCCTATTGGTGTTGAGAAGACTGTCCTTATCAAGTCAATGTACAGGGAAATGCTGATACCCTTTAGTTAAATCTAGAGTTGACAAGAACCCTGCATTTCGTAGTGTATCTATCAAATCATCGATGCGTGGCATAGAATATGCCTCAAAGGCGGAGATGGCACTGATTTGCTGAAATCTATGGAAAATCTCCAAGATTGATCTGGTTTTGTTACCAACAAGATAGGGGAAGACCATCGGCTTGATGAGGGCTCAATAATATTAGCCATCAGCATATTCTCAACCTCCTCAATTACTATTTTCTTTCGCCCCTCTGGGAGTCTATATGGTTTTAGATGAACCACTTTCCCTTTTGGGGTACTGATGTAATGATAAGTTCCATGTACTCCTCTACCTGTTTTTTTACAAAATACATAGGGGAAAATCAGTGACAAGGTCATTTAAAATGTTTTCTTTGTCTTTAGGTAGTTCTTGGGGAATGAGTTCTAGGTTATCACTCCTCTGGGGTAAGCTTAGCCCTGAAATGTGTCCCCTGGTCAGTAAGGAAATTCTTTGGAGAATCCAACCCTAGAAAAGAATGGTAGCAAATGCTTTAAGATTTGATAGGAGGCGTTATTTCTCATGGGAAAGGGCTCTGGGTACCTGGTGGCATAATCAACGATCACAAGAACACATTTTTCGCCCAACTTAGAACTTTCTAATGGTCTGATAATATCCATCCCTATATGGGAGAAAGGATCTTCAGTTATCGGTAATGGGTTTAAAAGGGCAGGTAGAGGAGTATGCGAGCTGGTCTTTTGACATATTTCACATGCCTGAATAAAGTTCTTTATGTCAGCATGTATCCCCGGCCAATAACATTTTCCACTAATGCAAGCGTGTGTCGTATATTGTCTTAAGTGTCCCCCTGTCAAGTGAGAGTGTGCAATTTCCAACACATTTTCCAATGGGTTTTGGGTATTACTAATTGGCTTTTACCTATGCCTTCCCCTCAGGTTTCTTTTCGATATAGTAGCCTTTGTTTCAGAAATAAAAATTGATTTATTTTTCTCTACCTTCTCCCTCAGGAATTATTTACAAGAAAGCCTCTGCCAGCATTGGATCATTTTGTAGGGCAAAGGCTTAGTTTGAAAGGATGGTGGCTGGCTTGATCTTCCACTTTGGTGCCAGTTTTAAGTTTCTTATTGGCCTCCCCAAAAAATAAGTTACCCCTCTCAGTTTCGTCAGGCTCTATCTCTTCCTCAAAATGGGGAAATAAAGCATTCTCAAGAATTCCCTGTGCAATCTTGTCCCCAGGACTTATTTCATAAGGGGTTTCTCCATGATTTTGCAAGAGTACTTTTATTTCTCCCCCGAAAGTCTGGGTCTATAACTCCTGCAAGTACATCCAGACCAAATTTCCAGGCTAAACCAGATTTTTGTGCCAGCCTAATGTAACAACCGGGGGACAGAGGGGTATTGGAACTAAGTCAGTGGGAATAATTTGTCTTTTTCCTGGAGGGATGGTAGCCTCTCTACTGCTGCATATAAAAAAGATGATACATTTTTTTATGGGAGTAGTGGGGTCTGAGGCTCAGTTACTGGGTTTCTAAACCTTAGGTTCTCCAACTTGTTTCAATTGACTCATATCCCACTGATGACACCATATGTACGGGAGGCATGATATCACAAGTAGACACTGACTCAAGAGTTGTAAGTTTCAAAACCTGTATTGTTAGATTCAAGGGTGTTGGAAAAACGTCTATCTGGCCTTAAAACTAAGATGGGAGTAATTTTGGCTCAAACATTAAAGGCCTATACAAACAGGAACCTAATGCCTGCACTCACTCTAATACAACCTAATGTGACATCGGGATATACATCTAGAAAAAATGAAAAATCAGTGGTGAAATGAAATGTCAGAATGGCAATATACATCAGCATTAATTCTCGTGTCTGTGTTGTATGGCACAGGGTTAGATGGAACACTTGATTGATGAACACACTTTGGCTTGCAAACACTGTTAGGTGGCAGGCTCTACCCTCCAGAGCCTTCTGGGCCGTTCAAGTCTGAATCACAAGTTCACAGGTGTAACCCCTCGGGTTCCCATCACCCAAGTCCAGGTCACCCTCCAAGCTTCTACACAGTTTCAACAAAAAGTTTCTAAGTATTGTATTTGGTCGCAGTTCACTATAGGTTCCCCTCATTCAGGCTCAAAATGTTTCTCCTTACTGCTGTTCCCTTCCCCAAGCTTTCTTCACATTATACATATAGACTTCCCTCTGTCAGGTTCGAACCACATTGTGTGTTTTTATTTCGCTGTCAAAGACTTTTGAAACTGGGCTGATTTTTGATCTCACCTCGACATGGCCACTTTGAACCTCCTTTGTTTTTTTACTTCCCCTTTCCATATTTTCCTTCAGTTCCAATGTTTCTTGGAAATGTACTTGTTACGTATGACTTGCTTTCATATCATTTGCTCCTAGATCAAGTCCTTCAAACTTTTCAGTCATGCGGTTTTGTAGTTACTTTCTTTCTCTCACTTCCCGCTGCCTATGCAGCTTTACAACATTTCACAGAGACTTTCGATTGGGCACTATCAATTTACCGGACCACTCTGCTACTTTGTATTTCATATCCACAGTTCTTAACAAAGGATTCACTTTCTTTCGCAGCTTATTGGCACTTGCATAACCTGTATCCCACGGTTACTGTAGCAAGCATTTCAATTAAACACAGACTGTGCTTTCTTTGCCTTCCTCAACTCACTGATGGTGCTAAGATGCTTTACATCATGTGCACCTTTGTTGTAGGATTCAAGGTTGTTATCACTGCCGCATCTGTGCCATCTCAACTCTTCCATTCACCCAAGAGTGTGGCTGGAAACCTTGTATTACTCAGAAGACTCTTTCTCCCTTCCAGGTGGGTTGCAAAGTGCATTCCTCATACCATTTTGGAAATAACAGTCTCTCATTGGGTAGTGGGGGGTTCTCTGGCTTCATGCCCCTTTGGTTCAACCCCTCAGTTTGTCACTTATCTTCACCTGGTTCGCCATAGCCCTGGAGGAAATGCTCCTTCACATACATGCCTTGCTCAATTTCTGTCTCAGTGTTCCACCTTTCAACCATGTGGAGAAAGTTAATAGGTATTAGGTGTGCGGGATTCAAGCCAAGTACCTGACCATGCCTGATCTCATTAGAGGGACATGTTCAGCGAATTGCATGGGTGTAAATCCTTCCAGCCTTAGACCTCCTCTTCCTCGGCTCAGTGTTTATGTTGAAAAAGGGGCAATTTGGCAAGTTGGAATATCCTATAAAATAGGATTGTATAGGGGTATTGGGAAGGAGGATACTGCAATTCAGGTGTTCCTCACCCACTCTCTGAGGACCCCTCACCCAGGTGATCCTGCTGCACTGATCCAGCCCCAGGGTCTGGATCCAAAGATGATGGCCTTGCTGTGGACAGCGAAACACCATTTGTTTTTTCTCATGTGTGAATGACACATCCCACAATGCATCATTCAGTGCATTGAAGATAATTAAGTCTATCAAGGCTTTGAACAAACCATTCAATGAAGTTGCAGATGGATGTATCAAAGATCATCTCAAAGTTGTGTCTGATAATTCTAAGATGTTGCAAATTTAAAGGGCCCAATATGGCTGCTATTTTCTTTTTACATTAGACTCTGCCTCTGCCAATGTTATTTGAGGCCTAAATGAACAACAGAACTTGTCTTGGGAGGATTTTGAGAAAGAGATTAGATATCAATTCTCACCCTATCAATCTATTGAACAGGCCAAAAAGGCTGGTTATAGCATGACAGCCCAGCCAAATTATTTAAAAAGGGCAATCTCACCCTTTGATGTGACCTTTAACCCTCATTCAGTATAATTCAAGACTGCTTACTTCTATGGGTTTCGGCAAGATATTGTGTCTCAGCTAATCTTTGAATTTGACAGGGAAGAATCACTAGAATGGATCATTGAACAGGCAACTAACGTCTATGAGGTCATATCTAATGAGAAAGAAGTGCCAGCTACGAGTGAGAATGCCACTATAAACAGCCCAAACTCAGGCAAAGAATGACACACCACACAACCAACAGGGCCTGGCTCCAGAGACGACACTGCCCAAAACCCCTGTATTCCAATCCATAGATCCCAGTGACAGAGCTCATACATCAGTCTTCAGTAACTTGGTATAGCTCCCAAGGTGGGATTTTGCTTTGATATGCAAGGCTAAATAACACCCCAAATCAGATGTACAACGGTCCATATCAGACATTGGGGGCCAGAGTAGATTTGAACCTAACACAATGGTGTAAGGCAAAGGTATGTGGATAGATTCATTGAAAATTGAAATGAGCACAGAGAGCAACCACACCTAAATAAAAGACAAAATGTGAATTATGTACCTCATCAATATAGTCAGTCGCCACCTCAGGTTGACCATGGTCAAACAATGGTCACCCCACGCTCAACACATCTTTTGTCACAGGAATTCAGGGGGAAAACAAACATAAATCAATCTGCTGAAAGGTACCAGAACAGGCCTAATCAGGGTGAATTCAACCATTTCTCACCTAGAGTACAGAGGGATTGGTTTATGGACATGGACCGGTTCCAATGTTTGGAGGCTCAGGTTAAATTACTGTCTGAGCAAATAGGGAAGATGTGCGCAGTGCAAACACAACGGCCAAATGAAAGTGCAGAATGTTACAGGAATTAAATTGTACACAGCAACAAGCGACTAGTAAGTGATTTTTGCCATGATGGGAACAGAGATGATCAAATGAAAGTGAGACAGGGAACAGTAACACACACAAAAAGGGAGTGTGGTTTAACATGGAATCGAACCTGCCCATTCAGGTGTGTGAAAATGAGGAACAGAAAATAAGAAATGAACATGAAATACTTAACGAGGAGCATGATAGATGGCAATTTATTTCAAAAGAATGTGTACCCTGAAAATGAAACACATGCCATCAAACCGACGATGGTTTGTGACAAAGTGAATCTTTGCAGGGTTAATGGTAGACTGAATATCTCAGCAATGAAAAAAGAAGAGAAAAGAGCAAGTGACCAATCCTTATCTGATAATCAAAATACTATTCATGCTTTCACAGTAATGAAAATGCCCCAAGAAACAGGTGCAGGTCAAGAATATTTTGAGCCTCAGAATTTTCAGGAGGCGAAAATGACAGGTACTATACAAAATGTAAGTGTCACACACCAGAAACTGACATGCTGCCACAAGAAATATGTTAAAATATAGATTTGCTAGGTTCCAGAAAGGACGTAAGTGGAAAGGACCCAGGCAATGAGAAAAAAAAGCAGTAGAGGAAATGAGTATGAACACTGGTGGTTCCAAGACAAGGGGGCTGCAAACAGGCTCTGAACCCAAAAAGATAAACAAAGAGATACTCTTGCGAGGATAGCTCAGAGGCAACGTACTTGCCTTGGAAGCAAGATGTCATGGAGCACCACAGGTTCGATCCCAGCGTCCGTGATTAGAAACCTCTGGGTATTAAGCGTGTCATCATAAAGAGAGATGGGCAAAATGGGGGGTACAGTGTCATTTCATATGCCCCTTTGCCTAGCAAAAAGTCAGGCAGGATTAAGGAAAGCAAGTCCTGAAATCAGTCACAATTCACATTTCCCTTTATATATTAGAAGAATTTGAGGACAGATATTATGCCCCTATCACTGTCTAAGAGAGGTGCAACACGTTGGCAATGATTAACACAGGTGCCCAGGAAACTGTGATGTCCCAGAAATTAATGAAAAGCATAACATGCTGAAATTAAGGCAGAGTGAAGGCCCCATGCATAATTTCAATGGGAAAGAAATATCAGTGGTGGGTGTCACTGCAGTTGAAATCAAGATGGAAAGACATGGAAGTGGTGGTCACACCCATAGATGAGATGCCATTCCTTATATGAACAAATTGCATTAGAACACTGTCACCTCTTATTGATGGGGTAAGAGGGGTAGTGTGGTCTATGGCCAAAAAACCTCTGAAACCAAAAAAGGTAATGAGCCAGAGTAACAATACAGCATGTCACACCATTGCTAGATCAGAAAGTGTGGTTGAAGAGTATCTTCAAAATGTCTGTATACCCAGTGTCACTGTCATTCTCATGTCCCAGATTGAAATGAACAGCGAAAAGGAAAAGCCATCTGTAGAGATTTTTCTGGGCCCCAATAAAAATTGGTAGACAGAGATCGATGAAAATACATTGCGTTTTTATCTAAATTAGGACAATTGTAAACCAAACATTGCTGCAGATTCAGATCAGGAAAAATATATTTCAACAATTGCAGAGAAACACATGGGAGACGGGCAGGTGCATGTTGAAAATCACAATTGCTTCTAAAAGAATTTACTAGAATGTTTGGATTGTAAGTGGGACCAAGAGTTTGTTCTACTTAGGAAATTACATTATGCACAGAATGTGTATGGTGTTAGATTTCTTGTACCAAAAGTTTTGGTCGGTTGTCCATGATTTAACCGAATAGCTGAGTGTAGAGTCACCTGAATTTGAAAACAAAAGGCAAGCTTGCCAATGTGCCCAAATGATGCCATATGCAATTGAGCTTCAGATAAAGAAGGATGTCACTATTCCTATGTTTACACCAACAGTTTATAATTGCATTAAAGTACAGAAAGGAACAACAGATTGAAGTGGCTGATGCAGTTGTGTGCTTCAATGAATCCATGAAACAGCAAGGACTATAATGCAAGTATACACCATTGGTAGAGATAAGGGATGGCCCCATTCGAACACTGGGGAATAACAAGGGACACCAGAACATGTATTTGAATGAAAATACAGCATTATTGAGGGCAGTACAGGAATCCCAATACCCCACTGATCTTAAGAACAGAGTGATTGGAACATTCCTGAAGGCTATGTGACTTTTCTGGATGAATTGACTGAGTCTCTGGACTCTAAAACAAAGGGGGTTTTCAGGACCCAGTATATTTACTCTTATTAACCAAAATAATTGATCTGCAGTTATCAAGATAATGGTATCCTCTTTGAAGAAGGTGAGTCTGAAAGAGAAAAGCAGCAAGGTGAAACACAGCAAATTTGGATGGAGGTCAATGTTCCAAAATATCTGAAGGTAACAGCTCTCCAAAGAGACACTGCCACATAATCAGAGAAAAACACAGAGGATCCTCCTTTGGAGGAGTTCCCAGAATTTTCTAAACTGGAAGGGGAACAAATCCAAGTTGCAGATGCTCACACAAATTAAGAAGAGAGTGACCAATTAAGGAAGATATGTCTGGAGTTCAAAGATGTTTTTGCTAAAAATGCCGTTGACTGTGGGCTGACCGATTTACATGTTGCTGCACTACCTGAAGGGTATGGCAGGGAGCCATTATTTGTGAGACAATAAAGGTTAGCCCTGGCCTGCCTGGATTACCTTGTGGAAATCATTACAAATCTGGAATCTAGCAGCATCATTCGACCTATTCACAGTACTTCAAATCCTCCCATGTTAGGTGTGCTAAAGCCCAATGGTGCTTATGGGCAGACTTGAGAGAATTATAAAATATGGTAACTGTTTCAAGGTGGCCTTTCCCATTTATTGATCAGGGCCTTGTAAAAGATTGGAGGTCAGGAATATTGACCACTCTGGATCTTACAGCAGGGTACTAATGTGTGCCATTATCTAAAGATATACAAAATCTATTTGCCTTCTCCTATAAACAATTACAATGCATGTCCCAGACTCCCTTTGGCAAGTGAGTTTGGGATATTTCTATGTAAAACACTCCCAGATGCAGCTAAGAGAGGAACTATGATGTATGTGGATGATGTGCTAATCAAAAATGAAGACTTAAAAAGGCACTTCAATGAAACTAGACATGTGCTTGGTCAGTTGCAACAGGCTGGAGCAAAAGTATCTTTATAGAAAGCACAGTGTTGTAGAAAAAGGGTAAACTTTCTAGTGCATGAGTAACAGATCATGGATTAAATCCACAAAAGAAAAAGGTGGAAGCTATTCAGAAACTAAATGTTTCCACCAGGTTGAAAGGCCTAAAAAGCTTGTTAGGAATGAAAATTGGAAATTCATTGACGATTATGCAGAAATCGCACAAACTTTGATTAAATTACTGAATCAAGGAGTACCCTGGAAATAGGGAATGGAACAAAGGGAGGAAGTAGCCAAATTAAAGGACTGTTTGATGAAAGCCCCATGTCTGGCTTATCCAATAAAGAACAAGGATTTCTTTATAGGGATATATTTCACAGATCAATGTAAGTCAGTGGTCTAGTATAAAAACACAATTTAAAAAACAAAGCCAGTGCTTATCCAAGTGAGGCAATGTCACAGGTTGAAACTAAATTCGTCAGCAAATGTGAAAAGAAAAAAACACTTTTGACCACTGTCTGGGAATTACAACATTTCTGCCCCATTATGCAAAGGGAATGGATGATTTGTGAAACAAGCCATCAGCCTTTACAATTTTTTCAGAGCAAAAGAATCAGATCAGGGAATTTGGCCCAGTCAAGAATCACATCATGGACATTGGTGTTGCGGAATACCCAGTGGAAGTGAGACATGGACAGAACAAAAAGAGCCCAGTTGCTCAAGGACTGGCATATTGATATGATTGTGCAGCTGTCTGTGCAGCTTAAAACACAGAGCTAGAAACAAATTTAACTGAATTTGAATCATCCCCACAAAAGGCATTCATTGAATCTCACCGGCACCCTTGTTTCTGGATTGTCAAACTCTGAGTCTGCCTGTCGTGGCTGCTCTGCTCAACAGGTCTGTCCCTGCCAGGCTCAGTGGCCACGGTAGGCAGACCCGTCACAGAAGCACTGGTTCCGTTACCAACAGTGCCAGTGTTTCCGTGTCCCCACTCCCATAGAGTCCTATGGGACAGTATGGGAATGGGGACTTACAATTTACTGGTGTCTGACTTCCTGTGCCGCCAAACTCGTAATCAGCCGGTGGCACCAGGAAGTTAGGCATTGGTAAAATATTATGGGTCCGGCGGCAACCTCCAGTAGCACCAGATGGTTTACTGCCAGACCTGTAATGAGGCCCACTGATTCTGATCATGCCCAAAATACCTTGGTCAAATATTTACCTGAGTGGAAATTGAGAGAAATGATCACATATAAACCTCTCAAACATGGCAAAATGTTTCAAGCCATAGACAATCATGTTTCAGAAAATGACAGGACCATTCATTAGAGGAAGATAGAAGGCCATCCGAAAACACCAGGGGAAGACAAGGAAGGGAATGACAAGTCCGATCAGTGAGCCAAGATTGGGGCTGTTTCCTATTGAGCACCTGCTTGATGAAATCCTGGTGCATGCAATAACATGTTCAAACACTCAGAGAACAGTTGATAATCCAGCGGCACAGTGAAGTTTTGATACTCCTGATCAGGACTTGGTCAAGGCACAAAAGGAAGAGGGTATGTTATAAAATCATTTACTTGATACAGAACAAAATCCTCTGACTGAGGAGGACTGTAAAGGGATAGAATAACTGAGGGTGTTACTAAAGAACAACAAGATAATTTGATTGCAGGATGGAATGATGATCCGGGAATCTGTGTCAGGACAAATCCAATGGGTAGTACCTTTGTCATTTCAGGGACTGATGATACATCATGCCCATGATGCCATAACTGCAGTTTGTCGAGGTTCCCATAAAACTTTGGACATTTTAAAAGAATATGCCTTTTGGCTACACATGTCACACGCTTTAGGGCTATACAAGGGGATGGTTGGTGTGTGCACAGTTTCAACCTACCTCCCCAACACACAGGGTGCATTAATGAAAAGAGGTCTGACACTTCCATGGTCAGATATGCAAAGGTCAGCACAGGCAAACAGGTATTTGTTGATGGTCACTTGTCTTGTTTAATGTCCAAGTGGCTGGAATGTATTCGAGCACTGGATTGCAGTGTGAAAATGGTCGGCCACTTTGTTAGTCAATCATATTTTCTCTAGTTTTGATTTATGTCAAAGGATAGCATCAGACTCCCGTGGGAGCCATTTCACCAGTCCAATGATGACAAAGATGTGGCAAATCCTGGGTGTAAAAAGGATACTGCACATTTCATGCCAGCCCTCTTCTTCTGGCGGTGTGAATGTTGTAAAAGTTCAATTGTTCATATTTTAAAGAAATGTGTAGCTGAGGCAGGGTCAAGTTTGGATTTGTGATTTTTCTGGTGCTAGTGGCTATTAGGTCAACAATGTAAAGATCAACAAACCTCAACCCGCTCAACATTCTAACAGGTAGGAATATGGTTTTGCCACAACATTTACTGTACTGGATCAATGTGAATGAGCTGAGAAAGCACTTACAACATGCCTTTGCATTTGCACAAATGAATTTAGAAAAAGCTGCTGACAGTGTCTCGGGAGGATACAGAGATAACACAGAGGACCACAGGTTCGATCCCCGGGTCCGAACTTAGAAACCTCAGGGTAATAAGTGCGTTATAAATATCATATCATATCTGTGCAAAATCATAATATGACAAAAAAACATCTTGAGGGAATATGAAGTAGGTGACCACGTCTTCAAGTTTGACCTTGGAAAAGGTAAACATAAAAATGCCAAATTCCTTGCATCCCGGCACCTGTGGTCTACCAAATTGCTATACAGGAAGGAGAGTCAACTATGAAACAAATTGTTCATGTCAATCAAATCAAGCCATTTCATCTGAAGCATTTTTGAGATGCATGTATAAAGCGGTGAATTAATCAGGTGAGTATATAAGTGGAAATATGAGCACAAGGTTTTAAAAAAAATTCTACAAAGAAGAAATGAATCAAGAGTTCCAGATTGGCATTTGTTTAGTTTGGCAAGCATCACAGGTTGTGGCATGATTAGATTAGTGGGTGCTTTGAATGGATGCCAAACCTTTGTAGCAATGATTAATTTGTTTCTATTGTTTCTTGATTGGAAATGCTGTTCTGAATTTTATTATGTTTAACCTACATCCTTCTTTAAAGTCAAAGATGAAAAGGGTGCCATATTGTATTTTTGTGCTTAATCCATTTGTACGTGGAGAAATATCCTTGATAAAGAAATCATCATTGTAAGTATGGTATATGTTATGTTGTCTAATCAACAGTTTTATTTCAGATAACATCAACGTAAAAGAGAAATGAATGTATTTGGTGTTCTTGGTTCTGTGGGGTATTTTGTATAGATTTGGGGCCTAGCAGTATTTTCTTACCGCCAAAATGAAAACAATTCAGTAATAATCACTCTTTGCATTCAGATTAGATTTGGTATATAGTACTACAGTATACATACATTATTTCAGCACACTGATACATTTAGTGGTATACATTATGTTGGTATGCATTATTGGTGGTATTTCTGGTGAGCATAATTCCTTTGTTTTATATGTGGCCCCAATATCCAGAACCCCTTATTTTTGCTTAGTTTATTCGTGTGATCACTAGAGAGGCCTCAGGCTTACATTTCAGGAACACCACATTTTCAATTGGAGTGCCACCATGGGCTGGCCTCGCTGTCTTATCTACGGCAGCGAGCTAACATGCGGTATTTATCACCAACTTATCTACATCAGTGAACTATGTCCAGGGCCTCTCTTTCTGCTGACTCATGTACCTCCAGCAGTAGTCTATTTCATTATATTATTATTATGTTCCATTCAGAAAACATACACTTATATACTGAATGGAATCATGCACACAGCTATCGCTAAGTCTTATTTTTAGCTAGCTTAAAAATAACAATTGCACTGTCTAAACCTCTCCCCATATTATCAGTACTGTAATGGTAGATGCACAAATAAAAGAGAAAAATAAAACACACTATCCGTCTGCTTTCAGATATTTTTTGTGTATTATAAAAATTGCATTTCAACACGATCTTACTCTTTTTACAGAAATAAATGGAAATTGCACAGTAACAACCCTATCTGTAACAAAATGAAAAGAGAGCGGCAAGAACATTTTCAATTCGCAACATTAAACCTGTTGATAAAACACTGGAGTTCCCTCTTCCACGCTGACTGAATAGTTTCGCACACAAACACACTGCCCCCACACTCTGTAATATAATTACCAGGCTTGTCCAGCATGTGAAGTTCGTCGGATGGTCGCCTTCTGGAAGTGGTTCAATTAATTCTCCTAAATCACCCCAGCAAGGACGAGCATCTGCCATCACTCAAACCGGGGCTTATTCACTGGAATTCCCAGTCTCTGGAGCAGTGCACTGGGATCTGCTTTTTCAATCAGGAAAATACCCAGCCACCAGCCAGGTCTTTCTCCCAGCTGTGTAAAAAGTCTTCTGCTGTCCTTTTTCCCGAGATTCATTAGCAAAGCTCTGTTACAGCCTGCCAAACAAGTCCAACCAATGAAATTCTAACATGTCCTACCCTCCTTCTCATTAACACTGGCTTGGCTTATACAGTTGCAACTGTAACCAAACTGATTTCCTGCTTATTCGAGTCTTTGCTTCCTGCAAATACTGTGGACAGAGCGCAGATAGAAGCAAAGAAAAAAAATCTGGATGCGCGTTTAAAATGACTTTCAGAGCCCGTCATTTTCCATCTTATTTTGCACTGGAGAACACATTATATTATTAATGAATTAGAATAGTTATTATTGTTAATAAGGTTAGTTCATTAATCCTCAAATGTGTCGCCTGCAACAGAGGAATTTCAGGTGGAGAAAAAATATGCTTTTAACTGTGAAAGAAATTATTTTTATTTTGAATGTAAAAATCGTTTTTTGACTGAGTAGCCTGTTTCCATGTACATGTCCATATCACACTGGCAACACATGGCTTGCTGTACAGCATTATAGCAATGCACCAAACCCATGCAGTGGTGCTGCATAAAAATAATGCTAAATACTCTTACAGTTCTTAATCTGTCGTTTTCTCTTTTGTTTTAGAAATTAACACCTTGCTTCACCAACACTTGTGAGAATGGATGCGACCGGATCCTAGGACTTTGGAGTCTGCTGGATGAATGGGAGCCCCGGGAACAAAACTCCCTGGACCAAAGAAGGGGGGAGAAGATGGTGACCCCTGAAGGAAGCCCCGCTTGCTGAGGATGGGAACTTGCTTCATATTAAAGAAAGCTGTGGCATGGACACGAGCCTGATTGGAAGTTCACTGTTAGGCTTTTGATAGCCACCACAAAGTTAAGAGAACTGTTATATTGCACTTGGTATTATGCATTCTTTCATAGACTTTGTTTTGATTCATCCGAATTATTGAACAATAGACAGTGGAACACTCGTTTGCGAGTAAGTTGTTTTCAGCAGACACATTGATTTCAATGGTTTCATTTCTAGCGTGAACTGATGCAGTTATCCAGTCATAGAATGGGCATGGTGGAAAATATGGACATCACCATAATTTTACAAAATATATATAGTTTTCATTTTTTGTGAAGGAAAAGGACTTGGTATTTGTAGCAGGTTGGCAATGTATTGGTTAAAACAAGATTTGACAAAAAGAATTAAAGATCAGTGCAGTGATAATAAAAAAAAGACAAAAACAAAAAGAAGGTGATCAAAAGAAAAGAGCAAATGGTCTCATAAAAAAATCTAAACAAAAGGAATTTCAAAAACATGTATTAATTGCAGATTTGGGGTACACATTGCATGATATTTGTATGGTAATGTTTATTCATAAAGCGTCTATACACAGGCACGTGTTTCAAAGCGTTCAAGGAGGGTGGGAACACAGGGAAAACACAACAGTCGCTCAGAGCAAATGCAGCCACGCCAGTGAAGGGATTTCAGTGCCATAGAGATGTGGTCCCTGGGCTTGAGGCCAAAGTTAAGTCTCACGGTTCTGTTCTGGATGAGTTGCAGAGGGTGCAGGGTTTTTAACCCTTAACTCCTGACCTACTAATAATTAATAATATTGAAGGCAGCTCAGTCCATAGCTCATTGGTGCAAAGCATTGGTGCACATCAGGTGTAAAAATTGGCTCACTTTATCAGATTTGCAAGCACAGGCCCTGCGATGTTGCTTGGAAAAATAAACACATAAAAGCTGCTTCTGCATGAAGATGTGAGCAGAGGAATGTGAAAAGGCACGTTGCTCAAAGTAGACCCATTGTTCATGTTCTACTGTAGGAAGAAAGCATAGAGAAATGTAACTTTTGGCATATGTTTGCTTCCTTTAATCTCTATGGAAAGGTGGCAGGCAAAACACATGTTCTCTGGGTGTTTCCAGGCAGTTTGACTATACAGAGGGGAGTCTGAGTGGTATGTGACATCACAGTCAGAAGCAGGCATTTCTTACACTTTCTGTAGGCAACCATACATTTTGTGGGAAGGTCACAGAGAGGCCTTAATGGGGAAGTGCAGAGAGAAGACGGGGGCTGTCTCAGAAGATCGTGCTGCATTTGCTGATGGTGGCTGGCTCTCTCTTGGGAGAGTTTGCTGAGCTAATCCTGCCGAGAAGGTGAGAAAAGCTGATAAGAAAGATGTTTCATGCTGGGCACTATCCAGGCAGCATCTGGTGGGAGAGAGTCTCAATAACCGAGCTGAGGGTGAAAGCCAGCCTTGTTGAGTCTGAGGAAACACTGAACCACGCATTCGGTAGGTGAGAGCAAAGTACAAGTGAGGTGCATCGTATGATTGCTTTGTGAGTGCATTTTATGAGCAGCAGGCTGGCAAAGCTTGTTTTACATTTACAAATATGGGTAGTTTTTTTAATGTATTTTCTTCACCGTCCAAGTACAAGCTTCAGATTTAATTGAAGGCGTTAAGCTGCCAAGACAACTGATGAGTTTCAAGGTTAGAAATAGCAGTGTTGTGGCCAACTATTGCCAAATGGTAAATTGAAGTTCATTGTAAAAAAAAGCTCTTCATCACGGGGAAAACATTAGTATGAAATTTGATTACAGTTATGTTTTATCCTGAAGAATACAATATGTTATCACAGAAAACGATGTAACAAGAGATTAGGGTGTGAATTTTCATGTTTGAATTACAGGGAATGTCACGTTAAAAAAACAAATTACATTGCATTGCGCATGCTGTTTTATTACTTTATTAATCCTACAAACATATAAAAGGAATTGGATAGGTTTAGTCTATTTATTGTGTGCTATGGTTACTTATGGTAAAATATAAATAGGTATAAAGCAAATAAGGTATATGTATTACCACATGTGTCAAGCAAGGTATAACCAAACACTGTGAACTGGGTCAAATCATAAAGAGCTGGTTCCCCATAGTACAGTCTTCAGGTTATCTGTCTAAGTCTATGCATAGTTTATACCACCAATAAAATACCACTAAAGAGGAAAATTGGGTCCTAGTGCACACTAAGCCTGGGTTTTAGGTTGCCGCTTATTATCACAATATAAGAATTTCTTAAGGTAATCATGTGTCTTTGGGGGAAAATACCCCAACAGTACCTCTCCAAATAACCAGGAAGTCATAAATGTATGTATGCTAACTAACTGCATGGTTTTCGAAAGTGTTTGTTTTGGAGAAAATAAACCGATTTTCAAAATAATCCATATAGAGACTGGCGATATAAGAAGAAAAATGAAGCTTCCATGCTCATTCTGTGAATTTTCTGGTAAAGGCTATTTTGAAACAAAAAGACATTTTCTGTGAGTGCGATTCTGATGCAGTCCACAATACAGTTTGAGGGCAATTTTTCTAGGGTCGAGGTATGTTTTCCAAGATATATTTTCATGACTTGTATGCTTACATCTGGAGGAAAATAGTGAATAAGGCTTCGACATCAAAGGTTACTAATAGATTTTGTTCTTGTATCTGTAAAGTCAAAGAGAATGCTGATGATGAAAGTGGTGTCTTGTACATAAGAACCCATTCTATGTACACAAAGTCTGAGGAAAAAATTGGCATATACAGAAAGAGGTTCAAGTACTGATTTAATAGCTGAGACAATTTGTCTCTCCTGAGGATGTGCGCTATATTTGTGTATTTTAGGTAATATGTAAAATGCCAGGTTGGAGGGATGTGGTTTGTTTAGAAATCTTTTTCATCCCTGTCTGTAAATCTTTGCTCAAGAGCATAAATTGCCAAACGTACATTCTCCCGTTGTAACATTGGTGTACAGTCTACATGTAATTTGCGGTCAGACATGACATTTTTAAGCTGTCTCATTGCTTCCTTGCAATAATTGCTGCATTTCCACAACACCACCTCCTTTATCTGCTGGTTTGATGATACAATCAGGATGGTTCTCTAAGAGTGTCATGGATTGCCATTGTCTTTTGGACACATTGTATTTCATCGTTTTTTTGTTAATAACAACCATTCACTTTCCTTAAGAATCTTGTTTCAAACCCCAGAATTTCAGGACAGATTGATGTTGGAGGAGGTACAACCATGGAATGTGATAGTATCCTCACTCTTATCTTGATCACATCATTTGAGTCCGTTTCTCGAAAAAAAATATCTCAACCTGATAACGCTAATAAATCTTTGCAATTTAGATTCAGTTTGGAAATTCTGCCTTTATAGTGGGAACAAAACTAAGCCCTTTGTTCAGGACACCTATTTCATTATCGGTAAGGCCATGATCTGTCAAGTTGAATATCTAGGTCACCCTTGTTGTTCTTGTCTGCTCCATTGTCTGGTCTGACTCCAAATACCCCCTGTGCACATTTCCACCGATTCCTGACTCTTCTGCCTCCAGGCCCCCAAAAAAACGGTTGTGTATGGGCACCAGGGGCACTCGAGGTGGACAGGATTGCACTGCAGTTCAAAGTCTCTGAATCACTTGTGTACGAGCACGATAGAAATAAAATATCAATCAATCAATCAATCAATCAATCCTGTTGTGTTTCCCATTGTATTTCTTATCTTGTTCCTGATACTATTCCAAGACTGGCCAGACCCCATATTCCGATTTGCCTTGTGCAGGCTGATGTTGTCTTGCTTCAGGAAATGTGGTCTATGAAAGAGGTAAATCTAGATGGCTTTGTGGCCCATTGTATCCCTGATGCAATAAATGAGCATGGTCAATGTTTCGGTGGCTTTTCTATTTTGGTGAAGTGATCTTATTGCTACAAAATGCTTACCATGGACACCTCATATCTATTTCTTCAAGTGGTTAGAATAAAGTAAGCTCGGGCTCTGAAAATTTTGTTGGGGAATTTTTATAATAGCCCCGAAATTGTTTAGAAGAATGACTGCCTATTGGGTCTGGCTTTGGTAATGGATACTCTTTGAAACATGGCAGTCAGCCAGGACATGGCTCTCATACTGGTTGTAGACTTTAATGCAAAATTAGGGAATGGGGTTTGTATGGAGTTTGATAATATAGAAGACAACCTGAGGGGGATTCCTGTTCCTGTTCTGCTGGATACCCAAAATTGCACAGAGGGGCTTAGGTTATCACAATATCACAATATCTGCATGATTGGGGACTCCCAATGATATACCAGGAAAAGGTACTTTCTCTTCAGCACTGGTCAGTTCTATCAATATTCACATGTGTCTTCCCTTGTATCGATGGAGAAAGGTGGTACATTTGCATGTATCTGAGGATATAATCAGTGACCAGTACCCTATAGTTCTGGAGTAAAATTGTCCCTTGAAGTGCTCATCTAATTTCACCCTGGTGTCTGGAGAGACACCATGTATGGCGGTAGACAAAGGCTCAAATGGCCAACAATGAATCACTGGGAAATAATGAGAGGAATTCTATCAGTAAATCAGCAAGAGATTGGCACGCTATTGAATTGGAGGGGTGATTTGCATGAAAACCTGGCTAAGTTCTCAAGGATATTGTCCAATGTTTCCAATTGTCACGCCTCTCCGGAGACGTTGGTCTTTGTGGCATCGTTGGTCCCATAGACAGCGGATTTCGGGCATTTTTACTTCCAAGATGGCCGCTGCAACGGAAGGCGTGGGTCTAGACAATGCACAGCCCAGCACCAAGGAAGCTCCACCCTCCTACTCGGGATTCGGTTTATCTGTCCCTGTTGGCAACGCACGGATGCGTTGCTACTCTTCAAAGACAATGCTACGTAAGTTCGCATCTAGAAACACCTTTCTAATAAGCCTTTCCTGCATTCAAAACTTGGATTCATTGCGCCTAATTTCTGTCCTTCGTTATTTCCTGCTTTAAGACTCTGCCTTTCCACTCGACTCCTTTCCTACCACGGAGACTCAAGCCCTCTCTCTCACACACATGTTAATCAGCTCTGTCGCGGAAACCAGCGAGCAGACTGCTAGGGAGTCTGTGGTCCCAAATTCCGGTACGAAGGATAGTTGTCACAGGAACTCCAAGATCCAAACAGCGAATCTAAGTTGACACATTTCCTTCCATTATTCAATATTTAGGGATTCCGAGTTCGGTCTACAGACCCGCTCATTCAACACATACTATTGCTGTATGTACTTCCATGCGCTTCTTTCAGAACTTGCCAGGAAAGACCCCGTAATTTTACACTTCCTGTTTACTCTATACTCTGTTCTGTGCTTACAAACTTCTGCACTCAAATAGGTGATTACCAGAAGTCATCCCTTCCAGCGTGATACCTCTCCTAATCCTTCTTAAGGGTAACCTGATATATACTTACCTTAATTTTCCTATCACTTACTTACCCTCACTTAACTTACCAAACTCTCTTCTTCTTCCATCAAGACCGCTTTCCACCAGTCTTCACCTGAACATTTGCTGCACAGACGACATCGATCCTGCAGCTGCTAACACAGGGTTTTCTTCCCCACAGGGTTTCCCTGAGACCGTTCTTCTCCTCTAGTCTTTTAGAGGTAGGGGAAAGGGTTTAGGGAGGCTTTCGCGCTCATCCCCCTGTTGGAAGAAATTTGAGACAGAGAGAAATAGAGGAGAGGAAGAAGACTATCGGTGAGTCCTTGGGGTTGCCATTCAGTTACCAAAACTTTGTTTTAAACACACATTTATTATACCAATATATTCACTATCTGTGTGCAGGTAAAGAGAAGGAGAAACCAGTATGGCTGATTTGATTTGACATGCAGAAAGTCCAATTGTCGGCTATTGGCCTCTCTTAATAATCCAGGCCAATCAAAAAGTGAAATCATTTCAGCCAGGGACTCTTATAAAAGACTATTGCTGATAGGAAAATCGAGATCAAGAACTCTACTTCGCATGACCTGGTGTCAGCTCTGTGGATAATAACTCAAAATTATTTTGGTAGATTGTGAACCATGGTCTGTTTTATAAATACAAATCACAAGATGTGGACATTTAAGCCAATAAGAGCATTGGTAGAGCATTACTTGTGCCTTTATAATGAGGAACCCTGTGGGGATTCCCTGGATTTGGTCACTTACCGGATCCTTCGATTTACATCTGGACAGGGATATGGATGTTCGGACCCCCTTGTCGGTGGAAGAAATATTATTAGCAATTAAAATCTTCCCTTGGGGGAGGAAGGATAGCTCAGGGGCAACATGTTTGTCTTGGAAGCAAAGCAATGCAGCACAACCCAGGTTAGAATCCCGATCCTGCACTTACAAACCACTCGCTGGTATTAAGTGTGTTACAAAAGACCAACAATAATTATTATAATCATAATTATAATTAGAATGCAATCTGGGTGCCCGCCCAGAAAACATTAATGTGGAACTCTTCCTATATGAGGTCAACTTGTAAGCCCCTATTCGGACCCTGGAGTTTAATGCCATTAATGCAGGGGGCACAGTACCTTGCTTATTGTTTATGGCTTTGATCCAGCCCATATCCAAGAAGGGACAGAGGGACTTACAATGGCTCTTATAGACCCATATCCCTACTGGATTCCCTCTTTAAAATGTATGGCTGTGCTATTCTTGCCAAGCTTGATGCCTGGTCAACTCAGAATAATAAATTGTCCGTGATCCAGTTGGGCTTTTGAGCTGGCTTGGGTATCTCTGAGCAACCTCTCAATTTTTACTTAATAGTGGCCCTCTCCCTGTATGGCAAGGAGGAGCCAATATTATTGGGCCTCATGGACCTGAGAACAGCCTTTGACAAACTCAATCAGGCTAGCTATGGCAGGTGCTCGAATCCATGAATTGTCCTGAAGGGATGGTGAAGTTCCTGGTGAGGCCCCATCAGGATAACCAGGCCTGTGTCAGAAGTGGGCCAAATGGACGATGCATAGAGTTCTTTCCTGTGGAAATCGGGGAGTGCCCTATTCTTTAGTCTATACATAAATGGCCTAAATGCCCACTTATTGAACGCAACACCAGATGCCCTTAGGTTGTGGGATAGAGTGCTATCCCTTCTTGCATATGCGGATGACACTGTCCTCATTTGTCAAATGCCGCGCGAACTGAAAATTGCTTTTGGATTATTCCAATTTTATTGATGCCGTGGACCTGAGGGTTAATGCCCACAGATTGGTGTTAATGGATTATAATAAAGGGAACTTGACACTAAAATTCCCTCCCATGTTCAGTAACGTAATTGTTTTGACGAGGTGTTCATCTTTCCTTGAATTGTACTCCAGAAATGTTTGCGAAAAAACAATCTGTGAAATTCAGGCAAGCATTGGTGACGAGGCTACAAAGATCATTGTCCATGTTTAAAGCAAAGCCCATGGGCATGATCTTAAAAATCTATGACAGCAAGGTTGTGTTGGTGGCCAGGTATGGCATGGAGCTATGGGGGTATAAAGATGTGAATCACTTTCAGATAATTGAAAATAATTTTTTTAAACGTTTTTTGGGATAACCACAATCAGCCCCTAATTTTGGAATCCACATATAATTGGGACGTGAGTTCATTGGTGATAATTTGTCCTTGCAGCAATTATTTCATTGGCTTTGAATTTGAAGCAATGACAAGGCTGGTCTGATGCATATCTTAATTAAGACCCTCATTTTGAAAGACATTAATGTCAGGATCCCCTGGCTCTCATGCTTAAAATCTGTGCTGGGGCAATCAATGCTGACTGGTCTTTTATTGTACCAGGAACACTATCTATTAAAAGGGTAAAAGTACTAAAAACACGATCTAAGGCACTTAGAACAGAGAAAAGAGAATCTAAAGAGATGTTGGTAGCCTTTAATAGGAGGCATGTAATTGTTTCCGGACATTGCATTTAGAAATACCTTCTGTGGGAAGAGATTGACATGGGATTTAGTGTTTTACAATGACATTGCATGGTCCCTTTAAGAAAGGTTTTAGCCTGAATTTCTAAATGAAATGTCATTTAAATAAACATGTTTTCAATGAGTTTAAAAAATGTGTATGGGAAACAAAATCAGAACGTCCCTTTAACCAAAGTTACTTTTAAGAGAACATTTATGTTTTTTTTTTTTACTAATGTGTTGTAGTATACTAAGAGTGCCCACTCAACATGATGTGTGGTCATGCATCGGGTACTCCGTCCGACTAGTGATCCCTGACCAAGGAGAATCCTGATGGTTCCTCTGGGAATGGTATATGGGAATTCCCTCTCACCAATAAACCCATCATGCCCCTGCCACTTCTCTGCATGGTTGAACTGAATATGATTTGTATGAAGTGGATGAAGGTGGAAGCCTACAGCATAGCAAGAAACACAAGAAGAACACCCACCTAAAGAAGATTATGACTTGTCTGACATCAACACTCTGCTGTTGTCTGTGGCTACTGATTACTTGAGAGATTATATTGAACATATGGCTCGGTGCTCCTTTTCCCTAATGCATTGGAACACTATGGTTGTCCGCCTCAATGTACCAGTTTCCCACTAGAAACCTTATTTCTCATCCCTGTACAGATTTGTCACAAAGAGGTAGCAGATTAAGCCCAAGATCTGTAGGTTTAAAAAAAAAAAAAACTTCTGTAACTGTATCCATTTTATTTGGAATCACAGGGGTCTAACTCTGATCAGAACACTGTCCACTGAACATGACTGCACGTGTCCAATGCCCAAACTGTACCTGCAGAAGCAGCACATTTGCAGGGTACCATAGCTGCTAGTGTTTGTCCCTCCTTGGTTCTTGACCTTCTTTAGTGAGTGAGTTATCCTGCTTTCTGCAACATCTTCTTGTTGTCACCATACCTTTTACAGAAGAACCAGACACCAGCACTGGCATTGGTGAAGTGTAACTGCCCACATTATGTTATTCAAGTATCCTCCAGAAATGATGAAGTAGACCAAAGACATTAAATATCATTACATGTTTTAAATCTTGTTTTTATCAGCATGTTTTTTGATAATTAACACAGCAGGCCATACTGTCCTTGCTACCTTCATTTATACAATATGTAGGTGTTTTACCTTACTTACTTCTCTGTTGGAGCAATAATTTGGTGGGATGGGCCGTGTCACCATAAACAAGGGTAGATGATCTATACTTGTGATAAAATTACTACTGCCCTATAGGAGTATTAAGATGATTAGTGGCTAAGCCACCTACTAAATCCTCACACACATAACAACCATCACTGATCCCAATCATAAAAGTAGAACACAGACATCCAAAAGATAGACCTCATTCACCTTTTGTGCGAATGTGAGAAAGTAGCAACCAAAACAGAATAAGTACACAAGTTCCGAAATAAATGTATATGCAATCAAGTTTCTATAAAAATGTATATACTTTGATTAAAACACATCATTCATACAGCTAACTATAACAAACACTATCAAAAACCAACCCCTGTAAATGAAAACAGAAGGTGCAGAACAAGTAGTTTGGATACTTTAGTCAGCAGGGAAACAACAATTGCAACAAACATACCTTCTTCAGGAAAAAGAGCTTTAATAAAGGCACTAAGACCCCTAATAATTGACCAAGGGGAAAGGGGTTCTCAATAGTCCCTGATTACAGTTCCTAGGCATTTTCACAGGTTCAAACCAGACTTCAGGATGCAAGGCTAGTGAGTTAAACTGAGTGAAAAGTAGGCATACCATGTTGATATCATGTGCTAATCCATCGACAAGTCAGTACAAAGTGATTCTCCATTTGGTTCAAAGGTGGCATCAGTACATGCAGGTTGATGTGTCTCCTGGAGTTGTTCAATGATCAAGTGTGATTCAAAACAATGAGTATAGCTGGTTCAGGTTGATGAGTGACCAGATACTCCATCGGTTCGAGTCGAGCTTCATTCTAAAGTCCTTGGCTAAAAGATGCAGAAGTTTGAAAGTGTCTGTAAGGTGCAACGGTCCTTGAGCAAGACATGTGATGGATTCTGCTGGGGATGATGCAGCATTGAACAGGTTTGAAGAATGTAAGGGCTGTTGTTAAGTTCAAAGGCAAGTACTACTGGTCCTGTTGATCCAAAAGCACTGAACATGGGCGGAAATGAGTTTGAGGTAGTTTGATTGACAAAAATAGGAGACCTTTCTGCTTTGGATTCTTTGGATGCTGTAAGACCCACTGGAGGGAGCTATATGACATGACACGGGAAGTCCTTCTCAGTCTCTGCTCTCCTAGTCTATTTTGTTTTGCTAGCTGAGCGGCAGGGCTTAGTCCTCAGCAAGGTCACCATAAAAATGTCTTGAGAATGGATAGCGACCAGTGCTTTCCTTTGCTTTGGAACTCCTGTTTTCACCTCTGGCAGAGGGCACTGGAAAGAACTGCTTTCCCATCAGGATCACATTGAATTATTCCTAATATCTTTGAATATTCAAAAGTTTTAGCTGTTTCCTATTTGTTCTTAATTAAGTTTGAAACCTTTGAAACCTTGGTATAAATAAGGTTTGCACAATTGTGTCCAGCTTGGCACTGCAAGAATCTTTAGAGTAGCCAGAGTAGCTGCAGTACTGATAGAAATATTTCAAGGCTGGAAGGGAAGGCATTCCTCTGATGTTGGGAGGGGCGAGAAATGGGCCCATATTGGGGGAAAATGGGGCAGGGAGGTCTTTTGGGGACAACAAGGCCCAAATGGAGAGCAGTGTGTTAAACCTCCTACTGGCAGCTGCACCGCTGGTCGAGGTAATACCGGGAGTAATGGGTTTGCCAAATTGTGCAAAACCAGATCATTGATGTATATAGTAACCCATTGGATTAACACCAACTTGATGGGCTTGAGCATTGATCCCAGTCTCATTCTAATGGCTAGAAAGGTAGGATAGGTGACCCCTAACCGAAAATTGGTGGAAGGGGACTGCATTGTAGTCTCCTTCTAAAATCTCCAAATAGCTAGGCACATGGTATCCTCGAACCTAAGAAGAGGGCTAAGGGCTAACGGTACCAGACTAGATAGTGGGATGGACATACTGGACTTTTTTACCCACCCAAAGGGAAGGATTTGGCACCAGTATATGGCCTAAGGTACAAGGCTGGAAAGAGGGGAGAGGGCATAGAAGTAAGGCAGCAGAGAGCCCTGAGTCTGCATACATCTCTAAGTGAGAACTCTAGATTTCTCAATGGCATCAGTAGGTTACCAATGCTAAGTAGGGGTGTTGTCACCCAGGGTCTAATGTCATACAATTGTTTTGATCCACTCTCATCCGTAGACAAGTTGGAATGACAGTTGGCCACCATGCTGCCGGCAGAAGAGTGTAAGGTAGGGCGGGTGTGTCCAAAATAGCTCAGAGTTCAGGGAAGGTCGGGACAGGCAAGAAGAGGGCTTTACGGTGGTGGGTATGGTGTCCTGGAACATAGCTGGAGTTAGGGGGAAGCTGGAAAGGGCAGAAATTGAGTTTTTGAAGACTCATTAAATAATTATTTTACAGGAAACTTGGGGCCCTGATATTCCTCTCCTGGAAGGTTATGCCAAGGACAATTGGGGTAGGTGTTACAGGGGAATGGTCATCTTGGTTAAGGTATCACTGAATTGCAGGGTTGTGAATCTAAATATATGCTATGCTATGGAAACAAAATACAAGATCACAAAGACACAGGAATCTGATATTTCAAACAGAATGTATCTTTATGCATGCATGGCAATAACATCACTATCACTAACAATCAGCACTCTCTAGCTATGAGTGGTTTTAGCAAACCAACCCTTACAGCACCCCAACCCCAGCTCTTCTCTACCCCCACAGCCAGCTCTCTAGCCCCCAGCTCTAAGACTGTGAGACTACCGCCCTCCCACTATGAGCCACTTAGTCAGCTCTGAGACAACCTCCTTCCTGAACCCACTGAACAGAACAACAATCTACTGTTATATAGAATAATGACACATTCTACAATTGCATGCGTAGAAAGCATTCTATGGCAACCTAGGTGTGTGCATATATAATTTCAACATACAATAATTCTATTCCTAAGAACAGCAAGCATATTGTGCAACATTCCTGTCTCTTCACATCAAGGCAGTCTAACTGCTGAACGGAAACAAAGCAGAGCAGTCAAGGTTGTTTTCTAATAGTCTGCCAAGAGACAGATTTGCTATTGAAACATCTGCACACACTTTGTTCGGCTGTGATCACTATTCCCTCTCCGCGCTCAGCATGAGCTAGATTCATGATGGACAAAACCCAATAGCGCTTAGAAAACACTACAATGTACATTGTACAAAATAACAAGCTAAATATATCTGCATAGATTTTCAGCAAATATTGATCTATAATCAAAATAAACTAAATGCTAAACATAGATTATACTAAATGAATGCACAAATGAATGGATTATCCCATGCTAAATTATCATAGAAAAATTCAGAGTAACAGGGTCAAGGTGGTGGAGGCAGCGTTGGACTTCCTACAGATGTTGTTGATAACCTCCCCTGGAGATGGTAAGGTTGCCATCTTAAACTTCTACAATAGTCCCCATAAGGTGGAGGCGTACCACTTGGGGAAACCTAAGGATTTTGTGTTGAGGGAATAGTTGAACCAGGTTTGTCTTGGGGGTGATTTTAACCTCAGAATGGGGTATGGAACATCCAACAATCTCTATGACCCTTCGGAGGATAGAATCATGAATGTTCAGGAACCACAAATGAAGGACCCTAGGGTATGTGTGAAGAGTTTACAGCTAAAATGAGGCTGACAGAATGGGGAATGCGATTGGTTAATGGTTGCATCGTGCCTGATATCCTGAGGAAACTAACTTTACACAATCATTTGGGCTCCTCTACAATTGATTATTTCTGCATATCTTTAGACCTGTGGAGAAAAGTATAGTAAGCTTTGAAGCGGTGGCTGTTACTAACAGTGACCATAACCCTTAATTTTGAAATTAAGTGGGATTGTTGGAGGGGAAGGACCACCGGACAGTGCCCTGTGTCGGGTTGAAATAGAAGCCAAGTCCAAAAGAAGAGTAACCTGGGGGAGAATTTGGGGTTCCGGTCTGCAACTGAGTAACATGGCAAGGATGATTCCGGAACTTAACGGCATTCTAGAGAATGAGGCCAACCCATTGAAGGTGGTAGAGTGCCCCAAGGGCATACTACAGGCTTTTACGGAGGGCTTTGTGTTTGAGTGCAACCAACAAGGGAAGGCAAGTAGGAGGGGATGGTTTGATTAGCTTGTACAACTGCTAAGAAAGCTCTCTTGATTGTTCTAAAATCACTGGTTACCTCAAGAGGGGTGATTATCAGGCAAGAGCCAACTATTGTTCAGTGGAAGAAAAGAGAAAAATTGAGTTAGAGGAAGAGGCATGGGAAGGTTTCCTAGAGCCCTCCAGGACAAATGACTCCAAAATGTTTGGGGAATTTGTAAAGGGGGGGCCCGTCTATAAACCATCAGAAGGCCTAAGAGGAACCCACGTGCCAGTGGATGCCTGGGTGTCACATTTTGCCCCCCCCTGTTTGGAGTTAGAGGAGCATCAGAGGATGGGAGGAATAGCAGCTCAACCCTATGCTTTAAAACCGAAGAGGTCTCACTGGCTATTAAGGCACAATCCCGTAACGGGCTCCCAAACCAGATGCAATATCAGCAGATTTGTTTCTGTACTGAATTGATCTATGGGCACCGGTGCTGACCATAGCCTAAAATGATTGTTTAATGTCTGGAGAGCTTCCACCATCATGGAAAACCTCAATTTATTTTTCTATTCTTTAAAAACGAAGACCCCACCATGGACTCATATCCGTCTTAGACACCTCTTTCGAAATCTTTTGGAGGGTTTTGCTGTGGCATATGGAGTCTTGGCTGTCAGAAGGATCAGTTCTTTCTGATATTCAGTTTGGATTTTGTCCGTGGCTAGGAACCATGGAACAGGGTCTTAACTTGTATCTTGTAATCACCAATTCAGTGTTCTGAAAGGGAGAGACAGTTTATCTTGCTTTTATGGACCTAAACACGGTCTTTGCCAAAGTCGATAGATCAAAGTTGTGGGCCGTGCTTGGGTAACTGGGGTGCTCCAAAGAAATACTGATTGTGTTGCGATAAACTCATATGGAAAACATGGCTTGCATTCGCAGTAGACTGAGGGGCAGTGTACTGAGTGTTTTGATGTCAGGCTGGGGGTCCGTCAGGGTTGTGCATTTGCCCCAATACTGTTCACGTTATATATCAGTGGGTTTGTAAGGCCCTGGTAGGTACCAGGGCAGACTATTGGAGTCTGGGTGGGAGGGCCTTTCCAGTTCTGGCATATGCCGACGATACAGTTTTAATGGCAAGAGCCCCAAGGGCCCTGCAGGCAGCAATTGATGCTTACACATGCATTATGAATGGCCTGGGGTTAAAAATGAATTCCACCAAGTCAGCAGTGATGTGGTGCACAGAAAGGAAGACGTCCACCAAGATGCGCTCTATGGTTTGTAGTGGGGAATTAATCCCAATGGTCAAAGAATTTGACTAATTAGTGGCTAGATTTTCAGAGGATTTCACGGACAATGCACACATCAAAAATACAGTCTCTGAAAAAGAGACAGTATACAACTGTGATAATCCGTTTTTAAGTATGTGCCAGGGTCAGCCGCTGAAACCAGTTTTGAAGGTGTATGCCATCCAGACAAAGGTGGCTACTCTATACGGAACTCCATTGTGGGGGTACACGAAGGCGGCGGACATGGAGGTGAAAGTAAACAAGTTCTTTAGAGTTCTTGGGCCTTCCGGGCCGAGACTGTGTCTCAGTTTATAGGGATCTGGGGATGCAGATTTGGGAGGATCAATGGGCTGCCGCTCCAAGTATTTTCTGGCTCTGCCTATGGGCAAATGAGCGTGCAACCATATGCCAATTTATCATTAAGAGCATTATGGGTAAGGAAAATTGGTGCTAAATTCATTTGCTGGCCTATGTGAATTAGTCCATGCACACCAGTAACATTCAAATACTGTTCCCTCCAGATGCATTGCTGTCAACCAGGCAATTGAGAGCCAATAAGCAGGCACTGTACAGGGGGCACAGGGAAAGAGGGGGAGCATGGAATGCACAACCTACTCTAAAAGACATCACGTACTGATAAGTAGGGTGTGTGAGATCCATCCCTATCTTTTGTGGAGCCCAAAAAAGAGGGAAAGATGGCTCTTCACCTGGTCAAGGTTTGACTGCCTACAGCTAAGGGGAAACAAGGAAAAGTGGTCCAGCTTTCCAGATGACCCCATCTGCCCAGCCTGTGGGGCACCAAGGGAAGCATTTTGTACTGTTTTGCCCGGCTTATGGGGATGTTAGACGGACCGCCATTTTGCGGGTGGTCGAGTTCACTTAAAGCCACCAATATAGGCCGGCATTACTCTTCCTTTTGACGACAGAATCAGTGCTGACAGCCTGGGCTCTTTAGTCCTATCTGAAAAAGGAATCGTACCAAAATGTCGACCTGACAATTGGGACGGCCGAAAATGCCGATTATTTTTTTTACCGCCCCTTACACCACATATATATATATATATGTGGGGGTCTAGAATATAATATTAATATGGGGGGGCTGCGGTGGGTCTTCCCCCGCATATATATGTGGTGTAAAGTGTTAAAAAAAAATGCCATTTCATTTTCGGCCGTCGCAGAAATCACATTGATCCTCTGAAAAGAGCTATGTACCTGAGAAAGGTGTTTTTACATGAATAGAAATTGAATTAACCGTTTTAAGAAATGCGATCTTAATAAGTTGTATTTTTACCTGTGAAATACCAGATATTGGTAATGCTGTGCTTTAGAGTGTGATTTATGTGTATCTGATGCTTTTGTTTTTAATGGGTGTTTTAATCTGAATTAACATTGAAATGATTGAATGAAGACCATAGAGATGCAAGATGTAAGAGCCATTCCTGAGATTGCACACGGTCCTAATTGCAGGTGGCTCAGGCTGGCAACCATTCTCTGAAACCTCTTCATAGAGCAGAGTTCAGCATTGAAGTGAGGCACATAAGGTTGTAGTTTTGAGAGGAACAATGTTTGACAAGTCTTTGTTGCACCCTGATCTAACTCCAGGCTCCATCGGCTGTGAGCATTTCTTAATAAAACTCATCATACCGCAGAGCACGGCACAGAAGTGAGGCCCAGAAATGTGCAGTTTCTGCATTTCTGCTGTAGTTCTGACTAATTTGGTACAATTTCACCCCCATGCTCCCCTGCTATAATCTCTTCAGTGGCCCAAATAGATCTATAATACTATCAGCCATAAGCTTCCTTGTTGGACACTACACTTTTATCTATTGGGAATGACCCAGCAGCTACAACTAATAGCTTCGGTGCTTTTCGAAAATTATGATTTAATTCTCTGAGGCTCCCAATCTTACTCTTTAAATGTTTCTCCTTTGTGGTCACCATCTGTAACAGTGGCCTTGCGTTCTTTTGGAAAATGGGAAACCTCACTTATTTGTGATGAATCCCCCTTCGTCAACTTTGCCAGGGACTTGAAAATGAGGCAGCACAATGTGAGAGTTGAAGGGGTATTAGCTATATATTAGGCACTCCATCCCTTTCCCTAAATCATCAGTTTCGGCAAATGTCACAATCAAAAAGGGAGGCGCACAGAAAAAGCTTGGAAACTTGATCACTCCCTCCATGACTCATTGCCATCGGCTTACAATCCACCACAAGCCACTTCTATGAATGGGGTGTTCCTGGATTGTCCTCAAACATAGCAATATCTGTACTGCAATTCTTGTAATGTAATGCAACCAATGGAGACTGCACTGAACATTTACAGGGCATACGCTGAATTATCCTTTGTTCAAAGAAAATGCTAAGGTACTGGTTGTAAAGGGGTACACCCTAGTATCCTATAGAACAACAAGCAAAACATTTTCTGGATGAACCCATCCAGAACATAACTGCTCACTAATATGTTGGTCTGAAAAAGACTCACTAGTGGGGGTATGGCCAGGCGGAACCAGGTGCAGACCTACTTACTGTAGGCTCCATCACATGACATCGTAAACCCCTAAAATGTGAAGCATTTTATAATGTTATCCCACTACTGTTTTTTGAAGGTCCCCTGGCTTAGCAGTCTGCTTTAGGGGATGATTGGAGGTCCTGAGAGGGCAGCACCACATTGGGCCATCACCAAGCCGAAATCGTGGCCCACATGTATGGCAGCATTCAACGGAGGCATGGCTCTGAAGCCATGGTGGACTTGAGGCCTAGTGGACCTCTGCCACTAATATTACCAGTATTGCCAGAATTGAGACTGCTCCCATGTCGGCTTGTCTGTGTTGAAGAGCGGGTCTGTTCCAGTGTGCTGGAGTGGAGCGAGTGGCTGTTCTTTAGCACCCACGGGCTCAGCAGACTGTGCAGCTTGGCTGGTCGGGAGGCAAATGGCCCATGAGTGCAGGAACCAGCGGTGAGGGTGGGGGCGCTCTCCAGAGCCCTGGAGTCAGGTGTGGCATGGACCCAGCAAGAGAGCACCTTACTCCTCCTCCTCTCTTCGGAGCTTTGAGGCAACAGCATCGCTCCTACTTGTAAGTACTGCATCCCCAGGGGTGTGGAGAGGTGGGGTGTGGGCCAGTCTCAGAGAGGCTTTGAATAGCTGAATCCATCAGGGGAGTCGGTGCCTTGGGCTTGGTGGAGCACTCCATACATCCGCCATGGCTCTATCCTATCGCTGTGACTCTTCAATATCTATCTTGCCCCTCTTGCTCAACTGATCTCCTCCTTCTCTCCTCATTTCCAGTGTTATGCTGATGACACACAGCTTTCCTTCAAACCTGCCTCTACTATATCCTCATCCTCCTCTCTCATCCCCAAGTGTGTGACCGCCATCCAGGCATGGTGTGCAGCTAATGATCTCTGTATTAATGCCAGTAAGACAGACACCCTCCTCATTGGGACATCTGGACCCTTTATTCACCCTACCCTTCTTGGGCCCTATACCCTCACCATCCTGTGAGGCCAAAAACCTTGGGGTCATCTTCAACTCCACTCTTTCCTTCACATCAAACAGCTGGACGTTGCCAAGAAGGCCCACTTCCAGCTTCTTCTCCTTAAAGTTATTCTCCCTTTCCACGCCTTTCCCCAGAAGCTCAATGTCTCCAGAGCTCTGGTCCTCTCTAGGCTTGACTACTGCAACAGCCTCTTCCTTAATCTCCCCCTTTTCTCCCTACGCCCCCTTCAGCTGATCCAGAATAGGTCTGCAAGACTTATCCTTGGCTTCAAGCCCAGGGACCATATCTTTACAGCCCTAAATTCTCTCCACTGTCTCCCGGTGGCCGCAAGGATCACATTCACAACCCTCTGCATCATCCTCAAGGCTTTCTGGGGCCTGGGACCACACTATCTCCAACTTTCTGTCCCTAAAAACTCCCCTGCTAGAGTCTTCAGCTCTTCTAATTCCAACTCTCTGCTTGTCAAACGCTTTTTCAAGCACCAAGTGGGGGACAGGTCTCGCTCCTCGGCTGGTGCCTCCCTTTGAAACATCCTCCCTGGCCCTCTCAGACTTGAGCCATACCTCCTTAAATTCCAGAAACCCCTCAAAACTATCCTTTTCTCTACCTCTTTCGTCTCCTTCCTTGCGAATCAACCCACTGCAGCTGAGACTGGTGGCCTGGTCCTCATGAATCACACAGTTTGCCAGGCCTTTCACCCAGTCTACACCAGAAACCCCATCAATCGCTAAAAGCTCACCTTCCTGTAACAGCTATGGTATCCTCTCTCAATGTTGTGAGCGTGAACCTGCATCCCTATTAAGTCACACCATATTAAACTTCCTCACTCTCATGTTGAGGAAATGTATTTAGAGCATTAGTATGTGTCCCTCTATCATGCTGCTCGCTTGCTGGGTGCCATGTTGAATAGGTATACAAAATATTATGTTTGCCTCACAAACAATGCACTCCATAGTAGTGTTCATCTGTATATAAAGTGATAACAGTGGGCCTCATTCCGAATTTGGAGGTAATCATGGCGCTATTAGCGCCATGACTACCTCTAATAACGGTACCAAGTCCGCCCTCATTCAATGGGGACTTACCGGTCTATTCCGACCTTTGCGGGACCGGTAAGTCCCCATTAAAAAAGCCATTCCCCATTCCCATTTGAGCCCCCATAGGGCTCAATGGGAAGGGGGAAGGCGCTAATAACGGTGCCGCAAATTGCGGTACCGTTATTAGCTCTAAAGTCCCTTAACAGGTCCCATCCTTAGCGCCTGGTAAAACCAGGCGTTAACGAAGGGACCCGCTAAGGGAACTCGGAATAGGGCGCAAAGGGATTACCAGCACCGGTGTCCTTACCGGTGCCCGGTATCCCTTTGCGCCCAACTCGTAATGAGGCCCAGTATTTATGGCATTAATGTGCATGTCAGTCTCAGCACTTAGTTTGATGCACACCAAACCTCCAGTTTTATAAAAAAAAGCGTACCTGCCTGAACATTAAGTTGCAACCAGGAACCATGGAGTGCTGGAGTTGGGTGCACCATTTGCAAGCAGCTGTAGCACCAATCGCAACTCACTACGGGTCTCACTGTTTGCTCTCTTAGAATTAGAAGAAGGGCAAGTTCAAATTAAGGACAAGGTCCCTTAAGCCTCAAATTAAGTAAAGTGTCATGGGTCTGTGTATCATTCTTACGTCTCCTAACACTTCATTGAAATCTCAAAACTATTGTTCAACCTGTAACGACTCACTGAAACAATGTTGTAAGGAACTACCATGGTCCTCAAAGTCTGGTACATTTTCAAATGAAACAATTCAAATGGAACTCATTGTTTATATCTTTGGGGAGAGGGAGGCTACAGCCTCTATCTAAAAGATTCCTTGTTGTAGAAGATGCAATAACGTGCCACCCCATTTGGGGAGATTGCCTTGTTCCAACACAACTAATCTGATCTGCCCAATTGTATGATGTTTCTTCTGAATATGTATGGCTCCAGGTGACCTCTGATTATGAGTGCGGATTTGGTATCTGTGTTCTGTCCACTGCAATTTAACACACCTGGTTGTGATCCCTGTGTAGTATAGTACACATGGACAGCAGATAGTATAAATGACATTTGCCGATGGGTCGGTCCTCATATTACATTGTTACAGTGCTGGCAATTGTAACATGGATAGGTTCCCACTCTCAAAACTGCTGGTGGTGCTAAGTTGTCAGCATGGATAAGCGTATCTCTAATAGATGTTGGGTTCCTTGAAGAGAATAAAGGCACATCTTCAAATAATGCTGAAGTCCCTGTGACATGTTGTAATATTGTCCAATGTCGTTTCACTACCTGCCTGACTCGTGTACTCTGTTTGGAGTATCTATGGACATTATCTATGGACATATACAAGAGTAGGATTTTCCTTCTTGGAGTGTTCAAGGAGTAAGGAGTCTCTAGCGACATTAATGACCTTATCAGATGCTTCAGTCAGAACATTTTCTTCATAGCCTCTCATCCTAAACCAGGTCATAATTGCTTGACATTGGTTAGTGTACGTGATCAGAAATGATCCATTTGAGTCGTAGTAATTGGCTGTAGGGTAATCCCTTAACGGTTCCTTTGGGATGAAAGCTCTGGGCATGCAATATGTTATTACGATAAGTCGGTTTGACATGAAGGTCTGATGTCAATTGTCCAGATACAATTGCATTTGCAATGTCTAAAAAATGTATATCTGATTGCTCTAAATTCTATGTAAAGCTTATCCCATCATGGGCTTGAATGATGACACACTGGAGTAAATGTAAATCCTGTAGGGAGCCATCCCAAATTCCAAACATGTCATCTATAAATCTGGTATAAAATACTAAATGATCTTGTGCTCTATGATCACTCAATATGTGTTCTGTCTCAAAACAAAACATAAACACATTTGCATAACATGGACCCAGGTTTGTGCCCATGGAGGTCACAGTGATTTGTAAAAAAATGTTCATTGCCAAATGTTCATTGCCAAAGCAAAATAAGTTATTAGTCAGTACAATCTTAAGTAAAGTCAATAAGAAGGACTTGTCAGCTCTGTTGTAGAAAAAACCACTCCATGGACGATACACCTTCTTCTTGAGGAATGGATGTATAAAGTATAACCAATTCCCCATTGAAAGTAATAACCTCTTCCCAATTAAGAGATAGTTTCTGAACTTTCCTTAGGAAGGCATTTGTTTATTTCAGATAAGTAGACAAAGGTTCAAATATAGAATTTGTTGCTAAAATGATTGGTCATCCTGGAGGGTTAGTCAATGAGTTATGCACTTTCGGAAGTGTATGCAAAACTGGTGTCAATGGAGGTAATTTAGTTAAGAAATTCTTAGTAGGGTATGGAATGTATTATTCAGATCCAACTCCCTGAAATACTACCTTAATCAAAGCCTGAAGTTGATTAGTAGGATCACCTTCCAATCTAAGGTATGTGGAAGTGTTGATTAGTTGGCCAGTTTTGTTCAGTACTACCAGAGCTCCTCCCTTATCACCTTTCATCATTAACTAGATCATGTAATATTTTCTTTTGATTAACAGTAAGGTTATTCCTCTCCTTAGTCCTAATTGAGATATCCTTTAGCTCTTTACCACAGATTGTTCCAAAATCTCTAGGGCCTTATTGGTAACATGATTTAATTTATCATGATTTCATTTATCATGGTTTAATTTCAAGGTACTCGGTCTCAGGTTCCATTTGTGATGGTCAAACCTCATTTTCGGCAAAGAATAGATTCAATATAATCTTTCTCAGGAAATAGTGGAATACTTTTCTTTCTTGTATGAAGGTCGTGGTATGTGTACCCACATATGAGAACCTCAATGTCAAAGTCTGTGTTTGGAAAGTTGTCAAAGTAATATCGGAAAGATTGATTACTATGTCTTCTGTTGTATTTCTTTTTTGTTTTTTTTCCTCCCCGGCTTGATTCATAGTTTCTTCTAAAAAAGCTTCTGGGACAGTGATCGAGGGACCACATTGTCCAGTAGTTATGGATTCTGGAGGTCCTCTGGGAGTAGTAATAGAATCTGCAGGGTTAGCCCTGGAAAGACCAATCTCCATTTTTGCAACTGGTGTTGCTCTGGTTGGTTGAGTAATGCTTTCTGCACTAGAGACCTCTGATGAAGATGAAAATAATTTGGTTGGTTGGTTTGGTTTATTCTGATAAAATTCCTGCCATGAGTATACAATATCAAACATATAATATACAACATCAATCGAGTCAAATTGTTCTGAATAGATGTAATCTCACTGTCTGAATTGTGTGATAATTCCTCTATATTAAGTAAATTAAGATCAAATGAACACTTTGACAGACAGCATGCTGCTCTCAATAGGGAATTAAAGTCTTTTTTTGTTTTATTGATTTAGCTGATTGCTCAATTTTTCAATTTATACACATTATTAAAATACAAACATTAAAATGAAGAAAAATAAAATTCATAATTAAACTTCTTATTGTTACAAAGTTATTACATAATTCACAAATGCCAAATCAAATCACAAACACAAATTATACATAACTGAAGTATAATTGATAATTGTTTCCCAATACTGTGGGTACCTGTTATGCTGTGTTCTGTAATGTAATGATTGATTAATTATGTTGTTACAGTCATCTCATTGCTGTGAATCAGATATCTTAATCGCCCTATCTAAATATAGAGCATTAAGGAAGCTGATCGTGGCTATACGAATACTCATGTTCTGTGTTGCTAATATTGTTGACCATCTATGTTCAGGTAGCACATAAGAAATCTCAGTCATATGTCTAAAAAATGTGCACATCTCAGCTGACATAATGCTACATATTCTATAACCAGATGTTCAAGCCTCTCTTTATCAGATAAGATATTACAAAATCGACAGTAATTATCCTCTTGGGTGATCTGCTTCCGTTGCGCTAGGATATCCCGGTAGGGCCATAAATTCAAGTGTAGACATAAAATTGCAGAGCGTATCCTGGGGTTTGTTGCTTTGCATAAATATGTCTCTGTAACAGCAAGTTTTCTGTCCCAAAAATATTGCGGATTGAAATGTGTATAAGTTAGGCAAATTGAATGTGTGGTTATACAATCTTGCATAAAGATTTTCTTTTTGGTATGATCAGGGTTGTTGATTAAATTCTCTAATGTGACATCAGCTGTAGCCATGATTGCCATAACATTCCTGGTCCATTGTTGTATAAATCGGTGTTTGGAAGAGAACATATAATTTGCCACTGTCGTCAACAAGGTGTTCATTTTAGTATAAATAAGACATTTCGGAATAGGGCACATCATTGCCAATGGTATTTTGCATTTAAGGACGTAAGACCCAGCTCATATCTTAACCATGGCCCCGGGGTGCATTGAGGAAGTCCCAAAATTTGTCTTCTAATTTTTCTAAAAAGGGGTCTTTAATAAAAATACCTGTTTCGAGCCCATATAGGAGAGTTGGAGTGATTTTCTGACACCAATATTGAATTGCAAAAGTGATGGAAAATTTGACGAATTTATATAATATCAGCCTGGTTTGTGATATGGCTGGGGTCACCTTATTTGCAACAAAGGACATTTGTGTATTAGCAGTTGGTATATCATCAAAAGCAAGACCCAAATAAGTATAATTCGGTACAATTTCCAAATTACCATTTTTGATTTTCCAGACCATTCTATTTTGCGTAGAAACTTTGGGAACATACAGAACAATATGTGATTTATTCAAGTTTATAGTAAGATCATTATTGTCAAAATATTGAGTAAGAGCTGTGAGAGGTTTTTGAAGGCCACTGGGAGTTTTTGATATCAGGACGAGATCGTCCGCATACCAGAGAGCTTGTATTGCTACATTATTAATTTTAGGCGAATCTGAGTCCACATCCTTAAAGGTTGATTTATATTTTGAATGAAAAAATTGAATAGGGCCGAAGCAAGTATGCAGCCTTGCTTCAGGCCTCTCGCAGTTTTGATCGATGAAGACAAGAGACTCGTTATCGAAAGTCTAATTGAACTGACGTTGCAGAATGTAAAGTGTAAATAATGTCAGTTAAACTCGCAGGACATTGGGCTCAATAAGTGTATTAATTAATTTGACTCTTGAGACAAAGTCAAACGCGGCTTGCAAATCAATAAATGCAAAATATGTAGGTGTTTTTCTATAATGGGCTGTTTTTTTTAAGGCATTTAATGTGATTAGATTTATCGCCGTCCCCATTCCTGTGACAAAACCCGTTTGATTTGGATCTCGTTGTTGCGCTGCATTGGTCCAACAGTTGAAGTCTCTCAGTAGTAGGCGTGTGAACATTTTTCCAGGGGTGTCGAGGAGCACTATTGGACGATAATTAGATGGTGCCCTCCAATCGCCTTTTTTGAAAATGGGGACAATGAGAGATGTACACCATGATGTAGGAATAATTTGTGTACGTAGAATCTGTTGAAATATGTTGTTAAGTATTATGGCCCATTGCCTCGGATGTTCTTTCATCATATGATTTGTTAGGATGTCTGGTCCTGCAGCACGAGATGATGAGGATTTGCTTATTAACTCTTCAATAATGTCTGTTGAACATTATATGTTCCATGGCGACTTAGATTGCATAGTATATTGATATTCATCAAATTTTTCATCTTGATGTAAATATGAAAAATGTTCTATCCATTGGACTTCTGATACTCCGTTCAGCAGAATATTGACTTGCTTTTGGCCTGTCGTTTCGTTCAATAACAACCATACTTGTGTTGTATTTTTGATGGCTATTAATGACATGAAGTTTTCGCTATCATTTTGGAACATGGTGCTCTTATGTGTTTGTATCCAATTTTTGTATTTGCATTTGATACCGCTTATAGCTTGCTGTCTTTCATGTGGCGGAAGTTTCCAGGTCGTTCTTAACACACTTCTATAGCTTGTCTTGACTTGGTGCAAATGGGTGTCATAAATATGCTTATGTTTGTATGGACAAAGATCATGTAAATTGTGTACATTCTTAAACAACACCAGCACATTGAGATATGATTCAAAGGCTGGAAGCGATTTGTGAGCTCATAAGGTCTCATTCAATGATTTCAATTTGTCCTGCGTCCATTTGAACCGGGTTCTAGCATTGTTGATTGTTAGTTTTGGTGTCATCCACTGTTGATGTTGTTGATGAAGGTCATCTTCCCAAGGCTGGGTTAAGAGCAAGATATTATGATCACTCACAGTTTGTTTCATAATCTCAAATCTAGATGTGTTCCTGAATAGCTCTTCAGACTAAAATATATAATCAATAGTACTTATAGATGTTCTTCTTTGCCATGTCGATTTTGATGCTATGTCTCCAGGCAAGGAACCATTCGTCATGTTCAAGTTCCTGTCTATCATGAAATTTTGCCCACTTATGATTTCTTGGAGGTTTCTTCAGGTATTGAATGCCATGTTTTTCAAGTTGAAATCACCAGCAATTATGGTTGCCATAATGCTGGGTACTTTTGCTAACATTTCCTGCAGACTAGATAGATCTTTATAAAATATGTTATCCGAAATGGCAGCCGAATTCCTGTATAGATTGATCAGGGCAGTGTCTGTATTACCTTTTGAGATTTTAACTAGCTGCATAAAATTATTTGGAGATGCCCATTCATGCAGAGCAAGACCTGCACTACTTTTAACAGCAACTATTTAGCCTGCCATTGGCCAACCCTTTGCTGAGGGGATTGCTGGTATAAAAGCTAGTACGTGGTCATCCCATATCGGCACTGCCAAGTTACCTGGAGGCCCACAAAGTCATTTAAGCCATTCTGTTGTTCAGTTTGTAAATGACTATTCCCTCTGGAGTTCAAAGAGGCCAGGGAAACATTACGTATTTTTGCAACCGGTAATGGTTATGCTTTTGGAGCTAATTTGCAAAAGGTGCAGAGGCACTCTGGTTGTGATTGTCTGGCTAATTGGGTTTGATTTCTTGGTGGTATCTGATCATTGGCTGCATTTGTAATTCTTTCAGGATCTTGGGCTAGCAAAAATCGCATTTCAAAAAGTGCCATTTTAGCTTTCCATAGCGTGTTTAAAACTAAGCCAGATTTAATCCACAATCGCACGATTGAGAGATTGCTATTGCATAGGAGTTCGACCTGGTCGATGTCTGCCGACGGGATATCTTCTAAATCATGCAACTCGTTGAAGATATTTAAGATACTAGATCTGCACAAATCATATTTTTCATGTGGAGCATTCCGACATTGGAGTATAAGTGTGTGGTAGTTTAGGAAGTTATTTTTTTTAATTTCCTTCCTTGGATGTTTTTCATTTCTTTCTTCAAAAGGCTGGTCTGGTCTGTTATGTCTTCCTAATTTTCAATTCTGTTCTTCATTGCATGCGGTTGAATGCTGTGCAGCTGGATGATTATTTTGAGTCATAAATTGACCAAGTTGAACTCTTGATGGATATTCAATGTCATGAGTTTGAGATGGAGTTTCCGGAACTACCATCTTCGTAGGAACTACTGATTTGCAATTATTTAGCCGTTGCAGTAAGTACTCCTCAACAGCAGCTTTGATTTTGTCGGCACGTTCTTTTATATTGTTCTGCTCTGAAGCTTCTGGTGAAGAAGGTGTTGGCGACTCAATTATGTGCGAACTCACGGTTTTCTTCTGACCTATCGAGTTCATCTGTGCGTTAATTCGTTCTTCTGCCGCTTTCTCTGCAAGTGCCACTAATGGATTCAGCGGTGAGTGAGCAGGCGGGGGTCTCGTTGTTGGGATTGGTTGTGGAAGCTCATTTGTTGCATTTTGCACAGACGTACTTGTCGTTTGAGCCAATGTAAGAGGCAAACTTATGGTCAATACAGCTTGTGTTAAGGCTATAGAAGGATGACTTAATAGTCGATACAGCTTGTGTTAGGTCTACAATTGGAGCACATAGTTGCGCCTTCCCTGATCTTCTTGGCTTGGTGTTGTTTTGGTATGGCTTTGAAATTAGATGTCTTGAACGACTTGTAATGCGAGGTTGCTTACTGAAAACATTGTATGGTTCCAAAGCAGCAGATTGTTGAAGGTTAGTCGGTTGTTGATCTACACTAATCCAAGATGAATTTGGATCAATATTGACAACTCCTCCACATTCGACAGGACGTATGCTTTGCGAGAATGTCGGCAGCGCCGTTAATACACCGCCTAGCTTAGGGGATTGTACATGTTGATATCCACCATCTACATTTTCACTGGAAACTGATTCCAAGTTAGAAGGATTCAGCAAATGGGAGTGTGATTCTATCCAGGTTACGATTTTCTCAATTTGAATTGATTGTTGGTTTAATTTCAGTTCGAGTGACTCGAACATCTTGAATAGACTTTTGATCATCGTATTCACAGCTGTTAAGGTGATATCTAGCAAACCATTGGAGGTAGATACAGCAGATTGTTCCACAGTTGCGAGACAATGTCTTGGAGTCGGTTGAATGAATGAAGCAGCAAGCGATACGCTGGAGTCCATTGAGCAGGGCGCACGGTAATCAGGAGATGTTGAAATTGAAGACGAGTTTATATTTGTAATGCTTGCATGTATAGAAATATTTGAAAATACTTTGTCATTTTCCACGGTTTCTTCCACCAACATTAATTGCGCCGTTTGTTTTTGTTTATTACAGAGTTATTTCACTGTCTGTAGAATGATATTGTCAGAAATGATTTGTTCGTCACTTTGCTGTTCTTGTCTTTTTTCTGTTTCAGGATTACTGGTTATTTCCACATGCTGAGAATCGAGCGCGGCCGGGTTATCATCGTTTTTTGAGATCACGCAAAAGGAGCGTATATCTTGATTGAGACTTTGGGCTCTTGACACAGGTTTAAGTGTTATGGATTTAATGGTGTCTTCACATTAGGATTTGGGGAATTTTATTTATAATAGTTCCTTAAAAAACAAAAAGGTTTTGGAAACACTTCTGTTGTTTTGTCATAAAAGGCTGTCCTCAAGATGAAGCAACATTTACTTTATTAGGTTTTCTCTTGAGGGCAGGTTCTTTCTTTAAAAGACCCCCACTTATCCCTGATTAATGTATTTTCTGGGAGGTGGGTATATTTCGTATATCTGGGACCTACAGTCCTCGCGTCAGCTTCTTTTTTTCTTTCTGTTTTGTTTTTTTCTTTTGTCTTGCTGTTGTTAATATAGAACGTTTTTCCTATATTTCTGTCTGTTTTATACACAGTAATGATCCTTGATCAGTCCTTATCTTCATTAGGGTTGATCGTACTGTATTCTGACATATTGCGTTCAAGTATGCAGGTACAGTGTTGTGATGAGCCGACCGGTTTCAGTGGTAGGAGACCACTTTCATCAGGCTGAAAACAGCTTAACCATTTATGTTGCTGTTGGTGTTTTTTTAGGGCTAAAAATAGCTTCCTTACATGCATGCGGACCAGCCTGCATGGATACAGAACGGGGAGGGGATGGAGGGGAGAAAAATGGAGGGGAAGGAGAGAGAAGACACAATACGATGATGAGTGATATTGTGGCTACATCATCTGTCTGTTTTTCACCTGGTGTGGTGAGTGTCTTACCACCCAATTATTTGGTGTCTTCTCTTCTTGGGAGGGTCCTAGATGTATGGATGTAGGCTTCAGTCCTACTGCAGATGCCACTGTGAATCAGATTTCTGCACAGGGTACCTAGATGTGGACCAAAATATGATTAGGGTCATTAACTAGGTCAAGGTATCCATTTTTATGACATAACTTAATCAGCCTCTTCAATTGCTTCAGACAGAGTTACCAGGGAACAGAAAGTACCAACACATCTCTAGTTATGTGTGTTTATAAAGTACAGATATACCATACCCGGTAAGTGGCAGACACAGGGGTATTTTACCCTAATGCAAGTCTATACAATGAACACATCCTGCTAAACTGGTGAGTGACTGTTGATAACACTAAAAATTAAAAATTAGTGACAGCTAAGTGACAGTGAAAGTCCTTTGCTTGGGTAAATAGTCCTTTCCATGGCAAGAGACGAGAGCTCAGACGAGAGCGAGAGCTCAGTGGCCAAGCGGTACTTGTAGGTACTTGCTATGGTGCGTGGGAATTAAAGTCTAACTCCCATATTTTAATGGCTAATTTAAAGATTATTGATGTTTGGTACTTGACTCAGCCTGAGCAAATCTGTGAAAAACCCAACCTGTACTTGAATAGTGCTATTGTATCAAGAGAGGTATCCCTTCTCACTTTTCCTTCCCCACACTAACCATCTTCTTTTAGGCACACAAGACCAACTGCTAAGGATGTTGCGTGCCTGATTCTCCGATAATCATTGAATCACAATTTATACACGAATCACAGCAAATAGGGACTCTGACTACCAATAATAAGACAAAACAGAATAAGAACAGCACTCTACGTGCCCACAAAAGGAAACACCCAAAGAAAAGGTTTTTGCTCTCTCAAACATGGCCTCACTGGTGTTATGGTCATCCTGGGTGAATCCAACTCTACCTCACTAGTTCAGGATCAAACTTCTAAAATGATCCAGGAAGCCATGAGCGAAAAAGCAGAACAATGCATGTGGAGGAAGAAAGAGGTTCTACATGTTGTCCTTGAGTATTCTTCTTTATCTTGTAGTTCCGACAAGCACAACTGACCAGACTCCATCAAACTCCAGTGACACAGGTAAGGTGATTAATGCGGGTGATAATTGTGCCAATTGTGCAAGTCCCTGATGTGGAGGATGTAGTGACTGTTGATTGTGGCATGGAGGTTAGTAATGTATCAACTCACTGTATTGCCTCACCGTTATCAAAGCAAATAAAATGGGCTTCTGCTTCCAGTCAATGCCCACTTAAACAAGCATTTCCATCTTCTAATGTGGTATTGCTTTTGTATAAAAGACTATCTCACTATCATTAGGTAGCCACCCTATGAACAAAAACAGTCAATTGTTCATAGGGTCTTGAAGGTATTCAGGATTTAAGAGACCTTGGGGGTCATTATGACCCTGGCGCTAAGGGGTTAACGGCGCCGTAAAAGGCTGCGGCGCCGTTAACCCCTTAACCCTAATTACGAGGTCCCTTTGCGGGTCCCGACCTTAACGGCTGGTCTGGACCAGCCGTTAAAGTAGGGACCCGCAAAGGGATTTACGAGGTAATTACCGCCTTCCCCAGTCCCATTGAGCCCTATGGGGCAAAAATGGGAATGGGGAAGGGCCAATGTTAAATTGGGAATTACCACCCCGCCAACCTTGGAATGGAATGGGGCAGTATTTCCCCATTTAATATTGGTGGACTCGTTACAATACCGGCAGCAACCATGGTGCTAATAGCGCCATTGGTTACCACCAGTGTTGTAATGAGGGCCCTTGTGCTGAAATAGGCTGCAATTCTTTCTCTTTTCACCTTGATTCCAATGCTACAGCTTGTAGAATCATCTGACCTTTACAAAGTTTAATTTGTAGATAGCTACCACACTGAATGGTTGGTGGTATACTTGAAACCCACATTGATTTTTAACCAACATTTAAATTATTACAAGAACAGGCCCTGGGGGAAAAAATATCCACTGCTCTTTTTATCATGCATTGACCTTTCATGTGCATTTGATTGTGGAACAAATGACACATCTGGTTCATCGCGGGAGGAGAGCTTCCTAAAAATATGATGATAATTGGTATATGACAGGCACCCTATCTCTTCCATTTTTGCTGATTATGTAGATAAATTGTTCAACAGCAGCCTATTTTACACAAATATGCTATTTGTGGATGATATAATCTCACATGACAGAACCCAGCCAACCGAAAAACATGTCTGGGGTTGCTGTTGGTACTCTTGTTCAGAGGAGTATTGCCTAGCATTTTGGTGCGGGACTGCCCTATGGCAGGACACATATTGATATGAAATGTCTCTTCTGTGAAAGGGATAGTGAGCTAGAAAGTCTGGTTGAGACTCTCCCAGGATTAATGACCAGTAGAGGGACTCCCATAACCCCCCTTGTCTTGCATATTAAGTAACTTTGGGTCCCACCCTAAGTTACTAGGGCCATCCAGACATGGACCCCTTGCTCACTGTTCTTAGAGAGGCACAGCTCCACCTCACTGATGAAGCCCAGCTAGGATGAAACACAAGTCTGGGGTTGGTGTTGGTACTCTTCTTCATAGGAGAATTGCCTAGCATTTTGGTGCTGGACTGCCCTATGGTAGGACAAAGACTGATATGTGTTAGGAAAGATTTGATATTGTATGCAATGTTCCCTCCATGTGGCAACCCCCAGACTTTTTGCTGTTGTTTTACACCCTGATCCAGACTTTGCCCGAGAAGCACAGCCTTCCGCCGCACTCCTCTGGGCTTTCGCTTAATTCTTATGGGGAAACTGACATGCCGTTAAAACAGTCAGTACTGGGAGACTTTGTTTCCCTTAGTCCTTTCCTCATGTTGCAGCTTTTGTGCAACATGAAACAAGAGTGCACTGTAACTTACTTTACCGCGCTCTTGGGTCTCTAGTCATTCCAAAGGCCCCAGAAACCTCTCGCTGGACTTATTATGAACTGTGCAAGTGTGTCACAGACAGGACTGGTGGCAGCTATCGTTTCTCTTGTGTTTTGAACCCTTTTTTGCCATGTTATCCGCGCTTCCAGCGTTTGGCACGAATAGGTGGCCTGGCTCCCAAAATGGCCATGCCACGAGGTTCTTTGTCCTGTTCGCTGACCGTCTTGCCCCTTCGCCTTCCCCAGTTCGAGCCGACCCGGGTCAGTCCTTATTTGGTCATGCACTTTCCCGCGATTCCCCAAAGCTTTCACAGGCTTCTGAAAACCTTGTTTGTGCCTCCAGGATGTGGGCTGGGATGTCTGTTACCAATACACATCCTGGGTGCCAGAGAGTCTAAAATGTCCTGATTGCCTGGGACCACCGTGGTCCGTGATAGGTCCACCTATGGTGGTAGCGTTTGTGAGCAGATCTCCCATTGGGTCCTCTCCATTTTGGGCGAAGGGAACTTTGGATAAGAGGAGGCTGAAAACACCACTACCATGTCTATCTCCTGAGTTCACACCGAACAAGGGATAAGGAGCCAAGTATCCTGCAACAAGAAGCTGAGTCGAGGAACCGCTGGTGACCCGCTGAAGGTTTGGCACCCTGAGCCGCTGTCGTCCTGCGAGACCCCTCTGCATCTGATCGTCCTAGAAGGTCTGCGAAGGCGCTTCAACCCTTTGGAATAGTGGGATCAACTATTCCCAGCACCTTCATCAAACCCTGCAAGTAAGCCTCTTCGGAAGTGTCCCATGGCCAACCAGTGGGCTGACCAGCTTAGCTTACGCAGGATGCTTTGCTCTGTCACCGCCGCCATTTCGGGGAGCCCTCGAAACATGGTCTACTGCTTGCTCTGCGTCCACGGCACCCTCACACCGAAATTCGTACACTTGGCATTCCCAGGTCTGAAGTGAGACGAGTGCGCCCGGACCAGAGTAAACACAGTTGCTGTGTTGCCCTGCTGCGGTAACAACCTGTGCACGTCTGCTGCATTTGGGACACCCTCGACCCTGCATCCTGCTACACAGAATCTACACAGTGTAGAGACGTCCTGATCATCGCAGCTGAACCTGCCAGCAACGAGAACTGAACTGGTGAAGTCTAGGTCTGCCTGCGTCGGGGACCGGTGAGTAGTCCATACCCCAACCGGTGGCCCCCTGTGCAGGAGCCTGTTTCTTTTCAACCGCTGTTGCAAAATAGCTAATCTATCCCGCACTCTAACCCTGCCTCTGCCCACAAGTGGAGGCCTTGCTTGAGTAGTGGGGGACTTGTTCTGCATCCCTTCAATCACCTTACTGAACTGCCTGATATCCTCGAAGAGGCCCTCTTTTGTCCATTGGCACCAGCGCGTGCAGGTACTTTTGAGCATAAGGCTCCTCTGTTCGTAGGGCTCGGACTTCCTCCTAGTTAGGTTTATTTCAGATGTCGAACTGGGTCTAATGATTACTTGCACTGCCTGTTTCCCTCCCCATCTAGGTGGTCTACATATTACATGCTCTAACTCCTTAGACCCCTCGGTCTTGTATATATATTGTATTGATTGTGATGTGCTGGTTTACTTTCGTATTATTGCGATTCTTTGCGATGGTCGATGTTACAAAGGCCTTGTAATAAATGTGTCTATATTTTTAATATAACACCTGTCTGGAGTAATTTGTAAGTGTCCTTGCTTTGTGTGCTCATTGAGGTCTTTGCGTCACCCTCACCCCTCTTGAGACTTTAGTCTTGACCACTGCCATCGCTACCCTGATTGGTCTGGCTTGTCCAGAGGTTACCCTGTTCCAAGAAACTAGGCTGGCCTTCTGAACCTCTGCCCCTCCAGGTCAGAGTTCAGAAATACATCTCAACAATATGGAATGGAAATGTCTCTTCTGTGAAAGGGATAGTAAACTAAAAAGTCTGGTTGAGACTCTCCTGGGATTAATGGCTGGTAGAGGGACTCCCAGAAAACCCCTTGTCTTCCCTAAATTTTTTGAACCAGCACCTCAGTAAGAATGACTTTAATATAAATGTGACAAAAACAGCCATTCTTGTCAGTAAGAGCACAAAGGTTTGAACTACTGTCTTAATAGTACAACGTTGTTAATTTATTTGGATTATTCTGTTTATGAAAAGTTTAGGATTGGGGACATTTGTGTTAGTTTAAATATTAAGTGAGCCCACATGCATGCTCAAATGCAAAACATGAAATATAAATACTGTACATTTGCTTTCATTCCTTTAATCAAATGTTATGTAACCAAAATTGTCCATCAATTTTATATGGAATTGAGACATTGGGACTCATTACGAGTCAGGCGGAATGGGTTAACGAGGTCCGCTAATGGATGCGGACCCGTTATTCCCATTCCTTCTGATAAGAAGGTCCCCACACGGGACCCGGTAAGGACGCCTGGTAAAACCAGGTGTCGTTACCGGGTCCCGGGAGGGGACCAGGGAGCTAACAATGGGCCGGTCGTAATCGGCCTGTTATAGCTCCCTCTCCCATTCCCATTGAGCCCTATGGGGGCTCAAATTTTTTTTTTTATTTGATTTAGTTGTTAGTACAACTTTACAAATTTTCATTTTTTATAGATAAACAAATAAAATCAACATTTAGTTACAGCATATAAAAAAGAGAAAAAGAGAAAAAAAAAAAAAAAAACTATATAAAATTACAAATAGATATTTTTCCCTCTTTTTCAAGTATAAAAGGATACAACTTTTTAGGAAATTCTTTTTGCACAAGGAAATGCTATGTCAAGTAATTGTATGGGGGCTCAAATGGGAATGGGGAAGGTCCAGGCCCGGGTTCCCTGAGGGAGGAATTACCGGGCCCTCCAAACTCGGAATGGCCCGGTAATTCCCCATTCAGGGAACCCGGACCCGGTTTTGGAGGCAGCCATGCCGTCAATAGCAGCATGGCTGCCGCCAAACCCGTAATGAGGCCCATCGACTGTAGATTGAAAACTAAACATTTTACAAGGCTCCTTTTAGAAAATAATATTGGGCATTGCATCTTCAATACCTTTTACTTTAATGAGGATTGAACTAGGCCTTCATTCATGGAGGTCTTATGTCTAATGGATGACATTTAAGTTATTTCAGAATATGCTAGATCTCCCAGATATGTTCCCAGTATGTGGCCCTAAATCTCACAGTAGAGAGTAAAGTGTTTCCACTGTTGAATAGTTTTGTACATGAATGTGAGAATCTTGTATTCGAAATTAATAGCCAAAAACAAACTCTTTGACCAGTACACAAAGTATTAAAAAACATTAAATTACAGAATGGGGTAAATATCAGGATGTTATCTCTAAATGTAAAATCTATTCCGTGTATGGGAAATTATATAGACTATATATCACGTTACCTAATTATTTGGTGACATTTCCCAACCCTTCTTTTTGTCATATTTTAATGAAGTTCCAATTTGAATGTATTGGCAAATCTTCAAAGATGGGGTATCTTTAGAGTTATCTCACCTAAAAATAGAAGCTTCACCTCTATTTCAAGCAAGGGAGCTTATAATACCTCAATCAGCTTCTGATTTATTGTAGAGCCACTTTTAAACTACAGTCAATCTCATGAGGCACATTCACAAATAATACAGACAATCTTCTTCATGAGGGTTTCTGGGCTCAATTACGAGTGGTAACCAGTCTTCTTAACTATTGTACTAGTCCACTGCTTGATAACAATTGATACACCACTAGGGGAATACATTTATTAGAGTTGATTTTCTCACAACCTGAATTGTGAACTGTGAAGTTGAGAAACTGTTTTTATTGATGTATTCTAGAAAGTGATGTTTCTTGTATATTATGGATATGGATGGATATGGATATGTATGGATACGGATATTTTTATGTTGTATAAACATGCAGAAAAAATGGAAATCTTCCTCAGGCACCCCTGTGCTTTCTGATTGCCCAAAATGTGCCTAATATAAAGCTTTAACGTCTCTCTATTGTGCAGCCATATAGTGTGAGACAGGACATTGATAAGGAGGTGCTTCTTTAAAGCACGTTTCTGAAGAAATCTCCTGGTGCAGGCCAATGGTAGAATGTGACCTGCCTTTTGTTCCATTTACCCCAATACAGACAGTTAGGCCGCATTTTAATCGCAGAGACTCACATAGCTGGTCTGAAATCGCATGTGTGACGCTGGTAGGAATCCATTCGATGTAGATTTAATACTCATGTTTTTATCCATCACCATACCGAAACCAGTATTGTTGATTCTTACATTTTAACCTACTAACAAAGAAAGTCAGGCTTTTTGGAACAAAACAAAGCATTACAAGAATTGCACGAAAACACCAACATCGCAATAATCTGACAAAGGGGGTAACATTGTACTATTACAGACAAGTGACTAGATCAAATTTGCCATGCAGCACCTCAATGATAGTAGCTATAAACCCACCTAGCTGTAATAACAGAGACAACATTTCCATTATCGGCATCACAGTAACCTGTCAGTGAAGGTTCCACGTCTTTTCACTGCTGTCTGATTCTACATTTGCCTTTTAAATGTGATGCTTTCCCTACTGAGTATTTTGTCGATTGATTTTTTTTATTAAATGGGGGGGTTCCTCCCCAACCCCTATCCACCCCACTACCTCACTCTGCCCCCTAGCACCTCTAATCCCCTACCTCAAACACAGAACACAAATGTTTTTTTTTTTAAAAAAGCCAAAACAGGCAGCAACAAAATCACCTTTTTTACAAGGCAAACAGGGAATCAGACAGTGGTGAAAACATAGCATACAGTCAGTGAGAGCACAGCCAATTTACCAGTAGATCGCATCACAGTGCATTGTTTTAGTGTTGAGAATGACTGTATTTGTTTAGGTGGGAGAAGTGTAAGAGATTTTGTCTTATTTGGTGTAAATTCGGGATTTTGCAGTATTTATCTTACTGTAAAATGCTGGTGGTAAACTGGCCTTACATTTAGAGTGGGTTTGGAATTTCAGTATTTTGGTGATTATATATTGTATGGGTGGTCATTTTAGTGGTATCTTACTTTGTTCTATTTTAAAAATTATCTTATTCCTGTGGTATAGTGTTGAGCATGTTTTTTTATACTACAACGCCATCATAAAACACCCTTCCTTTTGATTATAATGTATTTTAGTCGCCTGTTGAGAACTCCCAGACGTATGACACTTCAGAGAACCCAATGAGTTTATTCAGACTGCCACCTATAGTTTATGGCTGGTATTACTGGCTTACGTACATCCAGTAATTTATGTGCCTAATCTGGCATCCCTTCCCTTCAGCATGCAAGGAAGGAATCACTCATCAAATTTACACACACGCCTTCCTACCTTGTAGATATTTACTACTGACTTGTTTTCTATTTTAACTTCAGTGGTAAATTGGTAAATTGGTAAATTGGTAAATTGGAAAATGCACTGATATAAACATCACCTCTGTGCTTCACATATATAAATGATTCACAGATGCATGAATAACACCAAACTCTCTCTTTTTTTAAAATCTGCACTGTGTCTTACATGACAGTTACAAAGCGCAACACATCTTACCACATGATATTTACAGCATCACCTGCAAGATATAAAAGATAAAATTTACAGCACCGCCTGCAAGAGTGGTGATGTGTTTTTTTGTGTCTGCTTTAGGGATGGTGTTCTGTTTGCACTTCTTCTCTTTTAAATAGAAGCACAATGTGTGTTCATCTATTTCAGCTTGCCATTTCTTCCTAGGGTCCAAATAAATCTGCACAGATTGTTTTTCTCTTTCATTTTGCATTTTATCCTGATACACCCACATAACGGTGACACCATGCACACAGTTATCCTGTAGGTACACCTCTGCTGCATCATTCGATTTGGCAACAGTATGGCATTCATTTACACTGCTGTTTTGTGACTTTGTTTTCTTAGATCTTAATGTTTTTTTGGTTAAAGACCACAGGACCTCATGTACCTCATCAATGCGAGGAGACAATCTTTTCAGGCAATCTGTTCCCATCAAGAATGGAATTTCACAAATAGATGTGATCAATACTTCCTGTTTCATTCTGTGTTTTCCTATCTTTATGTCAACTCCAGTGACACCCTCGATAGGCACCACATCACTGTTAAAGTTATGTACTGGACCTTCACTCTGCCTCACTTTGATCTGATTCTATTGAGATCTCCCTTCATTGATACGTGTTACCAATTCTTTGGACATAATTGTGGCCTGTGCACCTGTGTCAATCATTGCAAATGTATGGCACTTCTCTTCCACAGTAATGGGAGCATAATATCTGTCTTCAACTTGCTTTAATACACACAAAAAGTGTGAATTCTTACTGATTTCAGGATTCACTTTTCTCAGACCCTTCTCACTCGTGGCTAAGCACATCGGTAAATAAAAGGACATGTTTTACTCCATTCTGTCCATTTCCATTTGAGCCTTACCTATCTCCCCATATTCAGAGGTAATTTGGAGTGTGGGCACTCTTCGCCCTTCCATCCGGGGATCATCAGAGTTCACACTGCAAATCTCCAACTGAATATGCGTATAAACATTACCTGATAATTTGTCATTTTCTAATTCTGGGCATTTGTGGGTATTTGGCATGAAACCAGTCTTTTTATTTTCTTCAAAAATCTGTCGCTCAAAGAAATCTTCAGGTGATTGATCTGTACCCTCCTTTTTAGTACTTATTCTTCCTGCCTGTATTTTATTAGCATCTTGATTGTCTAGGGAGGGTGTTTTAACATCCACACCTACTCCCTGCTCAATTATTTAATCCATGCATGAGTTGTCTTTCTTAAATCTGTCTCTTTGTTACTTTGGAATCTCATGTTTTTCTCGCTTTCCTTTTTCATTTGTACACATTTCCAACATTTGATTCAACTCCAGGTTAAACCAAACCTCTTTTTTAGATGTATTTGCAATTTCTGCCTGATGTTCATTTGCTGGTATTTTTGTTTTAAAATCATTAAACAGCTCAGAGTCATTATGCAAAACTGGATCAGGGAAATCAGTCTATTTATCATTGCAGGTGTCATGAAAATTTAGTCACTTATTATCAGAAGCCACCAGGTCGCTTCTATGACCTTCTGCCCTTTCATTTGATGGCTGTTTTTGAGCCGTCCAGAGTTTTTCTATTTGTTCAGCCAACATTTTTACTTGGGCCTCGAGACACTGGAATCTTTCCATCTCTATAGAATCTTCTCTTTGCAGCCTATGTCAATATTGGTTATTTTCATCCTGTTTAAATCTATTCTGGTAGCTCTCAGGAAAGTGATTCCTATTTGAGTTGCTTCTGAACTCCTGATTCATGTGGGCCGGGGAGCGGGGTGTACCTATTCTTTGGTTGTAATCCCCTGGTGTTGGTGATTGATTGTATTGATGTGGAGCATAATTCATGTTCTGCCTCATTTTCTGTCTCTCATTTTGTGAATATTATCCCCTATGCTGATTCCCATTTTCAGTAAATCGATCCACATACCGGGGTCTGTCCTGGTTACTATATATCATGGTGTTGGGCTCAAATCTTCTCTGCGTCCCCAATGTCTGGTAGGCAGTATTATTTCTTTGATCTTGATTTGTCTCTGAATATTGTTCATACCTGACATATGGGGCTGATATCCTGCCCTGGGCCTGTCTCCTAAATACCTAGGGCTAATGCAGCTCTCCCTATTACTAGGATCATGTGACTGAAATATTGGTGCAGAGGGCGGCAACCTCTGTGGAGTACCCCTCTGTTCGGGTGTCGCATTATTTTTGCCTGGACTTTGAGCGGACTCAAGTGACATTCTAGCTGACCTGATCTCCATTACTGTTGCCGAGGATTCTTTAGATTTGGATCTTTTATCCTTCATTTTATCACTCTCTCTACCCTGACAGTAGAGCACTTTATATAGTTTTGTACTTTGGTTCACAATCCATTCAAGGGACTTCTCACAATCAAATTTGCGAACTAACTGTGATTTAATGTCTTTCTGCAGACCAGTTTTAAACTCATTGGAATTGGGATCAAAAGATACATCAAAATGAGAAAAAGCTCTTTTTAAGTCTTGAAGAAATTGGCGAAGGGACGTATTTGGCCCAGCTGTAATCGTGTATACAACTTTTTTCGCCTCCTGTAATCACTGGAATGGAGAAAAATGATGCCTAATCTCTTTTTTCAAATTCTGCCCATGTCATATTCTATTGTTCATTTAATCCCCTGATGATGCTCGCTGTTGGAGCATTCAGAGTTAAGTGAAAGTATTTTCTGTATTGTTCCTTAGGTAAGTGTAGGGCTTTAAATAGGGCTTTTTTAACAGTTTGATTAGGGCCTTGATTGATTTAATTATCTCGATAGGGCTACTTGGTGCTATTTTGGGATTGTACTACTCTGTGGTTCAACCCTTGTCTCAGGTGTATGGGATTGGTGGCAACCCCCAATGGGTGTGTCAAACCCCCAAAGGTGCTGCAACCAAGCTCAGGCACCGGTACAGCCACTGTGGTACTATCTCCCTGTGTAGATGTGGAAGTCACCTCAATCCCATCAAATGGTGCTCTGTCGTTTGTCCTGGGACCTGAAAGTGCATATCTGCTGTTCCAAATCCTTGCACTTTTTAAGGAGTCAATCTGCCTCTTTACGCAAGTAATTATTTTCATCACCCATCTTATTAATCACGTTTTGCCTATCGCTCATTTGCATTTGAAATTCATTAAACTCTTCATCTTGCTTGTCTCTTTCTTGAAACATTTTAGCTATCTCTTGTTCAACAGTCTGAAGCTAACCTTCTTTCTCTAAATTCTCTTTTTGTAAAACTTGTATATCCAAAATAGCCTCGTCTTTATCTTGTCTAATGTGACCTAGCAATCCTTTCAGGTGTTTTAATTCTTGCTCCCTGTCCCCATTTTTTTTTCCTTTGAGATATTTGGGTGTCAAACTCTTTACACTTTGATTGCATGTCCTTTTGACATACCTCCAGTTCTGCTCTCAACCTTTTCTCCTGTTCACTAGCTCCATCTAATTCAAATGTTAGTCTAATAATTACCTTGGCATCATTTTCTTGCATTCGCAGGGACCCATTTAAAATGAACCATGTTTTGGCACATAGACTTATCAGACAATCCTTCTCTGCAGTTTTGTCAACAGCATTTAATAATCTCAGAAGACAGACCTGAATTATGCTACCGTCTTCAAAAATGTAATCCAAGGGTTCTTTCTGAACTTCCCCATAGATACGGTCATGCCATTCTGTGGCATTATTTGATGACCATGTTCCATGTGCATATAACTTTGCCTCCAGATATTTCACCAGCTCTGGGAATGTGGAAGCAATTTGAGACATTGCGAGATTCGCTTTCAGTGTCACACTGCTCTCACAACATGAGTTCCCTTAAATGCACATATGGTAGTGTGGTCACTTTCCCGGCCAACACACCATGTCTGTAAGAGATTTTGTCTTATTTGGGGTAAATTCGGGATTTGGCGGTATTTTTCTTACTGTAAAGTTTTGGTGGTAAACTGCCGGTAAACTGGCCTTACATTTAGAGTGGGTTTGGTATTTCTCTATTTTGGTGATTATATATTGTTAGCTTGTATGGGTGGTAATTTTAATGGTATCATACTTTGTGGTATTTTAAAAATGATCCTAGTCCTGTGGTATAGTGGTGAGCATGTTTATTGTTTATACTACAACCCCATCATAAAACACCCTTCCTTTCTATTAGAATGTATTTTAGTTGCCTGTAGAGAGCTCTTCTGACACTTCACAGAACCCAATGAGTTTATTCAGATTGCCACCTATAGTTTGTGGCTGTTATTACTGGTTTATGTACATCCAGGAATCTATGTGCCTAATCTTGCACCCCTTCCCTTCAGCATGCAAGAATCACTCATCACATTTACACACACACACCTTCCTACCTTGTAGATATTTACTACTGACTTTCTCTTGTTTGCTATTTTAACTACAGTGGTAAATTGGTAAATGCACTACTGCACTAATATAAAGATCACCTCTGTGCTTCACATATATAAATGATTGACAGATGGATGAATAACACCAAAGTCTCAGTTTTTTTTTATCTGCACTTTGTATTACATGACAGTTACAAACCACAAAACATCTTACCACATGATATCTACAGCATCACCTGCAAGATATAAAAGAACAACAGAAACAAGGAAATATTTTACAAACACAAATGTATGTTCTTACACCTTGAACATAGAGGGAGAAAAACTATTTTTTCTAACCTCCCTGCACTGCCAATAAATTCTAGCAACACACATACATCATGATATTTTTTCCTAACTTGGCACTAATCTTACCAAGGCCAGTGAAATCTGAAGTCCCTGCACGACCTCGCTGTCTTCGCAGACCCAGACTCAGTGCCAAACCCCCTCATATGCGGAGGGAGCTGCCAGCTGATAATGCTCATAGCCAGCGTTCGACCCACTTGGAGTTCAACAGATATGGCACCGTCCGTCTCCTGGTCCCAGTAAGAACGGCTGACTCCCTTCTCCTCATTCCTTAAGAAAACTCTGATTCAGCCCTCTGTTGACATGGCTTATTCACATACAATCTCTACCAATCAGAATAAAAAGAATGTGCCCTGTGTCAGCCTTCGTTTTTCAAGACAATGAAGACTTCATTTTCAATGCAACTGTTTCATTTTCCTTCCTGCATTTTACATATTTCTGTTGTCCACAAGATGAAGAAAAGGCTAGTGTGCATTTCCTCATGAGAAAATGAATTTCAAACAGTGCACCCAAAACATGGACTGTATTTCACTGTGCACAGTAGACTACATTATAATGTTAGAGAAGTTGAAAGGAGTACTATTTAGTGCGAGGTCAATTAGTTATGTATTCTAATGCAGTTTCCATACATGAAACATCCAATATAAAATTGTGCACCTGCTTATTTTAATTGGCAGCACACTGAGTTTTTTGATGTGTTCTAACAACTTTAACTGCTGGCTGTTACTGAAATAATGCCTGCAGTTTCAAACTGGGCCTAGCTGCCTTTCCATGCTGCATGTTGCATGTTAGCAATAAAACCTCACATATCCTTACATATGGCTGCACCGACATGATGCATGTTGCATGGCAATAAAACCCCATATATACCCCTAGAGAAGGCTGTGATGTGTTTCCGGTGTCCGTGGTAACTGCGGTTGTCCGCGGACATAGTAGAAACTGGGTGCACTACTGGCTATTTTAATTTAGTATGATGTTGGTTTTGGGTCATTAGAAGAGCGTTGGGTGAAGAGGGTATGTATTGAAGAGTTTGTACATTGGTTGTAATTATTTGTTAGAATGTTAATTGAAGTGCACAGTTCTGAGGAGGCTGTATTATGTTTTTGGGTGGTGGTCATTTGGGAGGTGTTTGTTTCTATGGGTGTGTTAAGCTGCAGTGGTTGTGGCCAGGGCCTAGAGTCTTCAGTGCATGGCCGAAGGCCATATCTTTACAGTGCTTCCAAACATTTTGATTGTGGTATGTTTTCAAAAATGTGAGTACTGATTGTTCGTAATGTACTAATGTTTACAGGATAGTGAGATGATGTGTGTTTGTTTGTTGGATTGTGTTCAGATTGTTTTTATTGAAGACTCAAGGAATTTGGGGTTATATCTATTGGTGAGGTGTTTGTTTGCATGGCTGTGTTATGTTGTGGTGTTTGTGAGTTTAATTATTATATATTATTATATATTTCCTGTGTTGAGGTTGTATGAGTTTTGGCCAGGCCATGCAGTCAAGATTGTAGTGTTTGGCAACAAATTCTGCAGCATAAGATACCCATGGAAGCAAACATTTTGGATTGTGGTTTATGGTAAGGTGTTTGCTTGAATGGGTGTGTTATACTGTGGTGTTTGTGAGTCCAATCCTTATATACTTACTGTTTGACTTTTTGTGGTTGTGTGCAGTTTTAACATGACATGGGTAGTTGCAACACACATTCTTTTTCAATCACTGTGATAAAAGAAAAAAATCACGTTAGTGTAGATAGTTTATAATGAGTATAGCATTGCATTGTAGACAATTCTGGATTTTGTCGACCCTCATAGTTAGTACTTTAGAAGTTCTATATCAAACAAGTGTACTTTGCAATTTGCTCAGTGCCTGTGTTTGTTGATTAAATCATTATGTCTGTGGGAAAAATAATCCATGCTGGATAAACAAGATAAACCTTTCTATGTTGTGGTACAATATATTTCTTTCATTGATTTCAATATGAGGAATTGAATAAGTGTATGGATTTTATTTGGAAGTGGCGGTAGTATTGTTGCAATTAGATAGCAGTTGGTGTATTCTATGTGTTTATTTATTTTTCTATTTTAGTGGTATTCACCTATCTGTTGGCTTGTTGCAGATTTTTGGGACAGTTAGATACCTATTGCATATTCTAACTGTTTATTTCTTGATTAATTTGAGTGGTATTCATTTATCTGTTTCTTTGTTGCAGATTCATGGGGCAGTTAGATATCTGTTGGCGTATTCTAACTGGTCATAGTTTTGAAGTTCAAGTTTTGTTTATGTTCATACACAGATTAGTTATTTCATTTTGGCTTTAGGAATATTAAGTAAGTGTTTACAAGATTTGCTTGTAATCTCTGCTTTAGAGTAATGGTACTATCGTTACATTCAAACCATCCACAATTCTTTTTTATATATGCAGTGTAGTCACCTGCATAGGTTGTGGCTCCTGCAAGGTAGATTATACATATTGTTGTGAAGGTTTTCTTACAAGTGATACTTGATCATGTGTGAATCCAGTCAACTTGCAGTTGTTTTCGGTACCATCTGCATTGTAACCTAAAAGCATTAGTAAGACATATTTACTATGTATTTATATTTGTAAGGTGGAGAGATTATCTGAATTGCAATGGAATAGATTCACAGTTAGGTATGGATACATACACCAAGCGTTCATTAGGAACTTCTTCTTATACTACATGGCTGCAAAGCATGCATGTATGTTTCCACATGTATGAAATCTGGAAGATTTCATTTATAGGTATGTTTTGTTTTATAGTACTTGTAGCAAGTACATTAGAAATTCTTGTGGATCTTCTTTTGAGTTTATAGTGAATTTGACCATTCCAGCACAGTAGCCCAATCCTGCCTTATGTCAGAAACACTGTAAGTGTTATCAGGATTGTTGGTTGCATTTCTATGAAGGACTAACAGTTGCAAGCACAATTGGTCTGTACCGTGTATGTAAATGTTGTCAATAATTGGTGACAATTGGAATACAATATTTATTGCTACATTTGCGTAGCAATTTACACCAGTTGTATTTGAAAATTTGAATAGACCTGACAGTTCTGTGTCTAAGTCATTTGTTGGGAGTGTGTGTTGCTTCTTTGAAGAGGTAGATGAGTTACTTTGAGCAGTAGATTCTTCTTTGGTTGTGGTCCTTGATGAAGTATTACCTTCTTTTACTTTTTTGGAGGAATTGCTGTGAGTTCCTGCATAGATTGAGTCTGAAGTAGTTTTCTTTTACAACGTTTTGCCTTTTTCCACAACAGAATAGGTTTTTAGACAGGGGGTGTAGAGTGAACGTAGTCTATTGTATTATAGAATGCAAGAAATATCAGCATTTATTTTACTTGCATCAAAGTTGATTAGAAATAGTCTGTCAAGTGTACGTAAGCGTGATAGTGCTACATAGCTCATGCCTTCTTTAAAGACTGTGCTACAAATATCTATCAATGCTTTATTTATATGGTAAAACCTTGTGATTTGTGAATGGTGACTGTGTGTGCTAGAGTTAGAGAAAATTGTTCTCTGCATACATACATGTCTTTGAAAAGAAGGAAGCAGGCAGTTGAGTGTCCTATCCTTTTAACTTTGGATAGAAAAAAGAGGATATTGACAAATTGAATATTGTTGTCATGTGGGTATGTTTGAAAGCCAACAACTGTACCAAGTGCGCCATTAACTAGTCCTTGGTCCACGTCAAGGTTACGTTTAACCATTACTCTACAGTTTAAAGATAATTTTAATATTTTCTCCAAACCAGCTGTGTTAGAGAGAGAGTTTTCCAAGGCGTTTAGCCTTGTTGTCGCTTGTTGACACATGGGTAGTGTCATACCATGTACTTCCAGTTTGTCTCTGGAGGCAATTTGAACTATTGGTTGCATTTCTTTTTTTAACATTGTTTAATTAAATTTTGAAAAGCTTGCAAGAGTTGGGATCAGGGACATACAATTGACATTTTTTGTGCTAATTGTTGCATGACATCAGTAGCACATGGATTATGGCCATTGAGTGCATGGATGTGCCTGGTTTTTAATATAGTTTGTGCTTCTTGAGATAGTACACCAACTCTAATACCTTTTAAAATGTTGGCGTATGTCATGTCTGCAGACCGCCGCATATTTTCAGTTAATTCTCTGTATTGGAAATGTTTCCAAAGTTTGACATTTCCTATGCTGCCAAGAGTTTTACGGCACAGTTTGTGCCCTAAGGTTTTAAACATAGGTTCAGCTTTCACTGGTGTTAATCCCCAAATCCTTTGACAGTACTCACTGCTCCTGTGAACAACTCCTGTCAATCTGGATTAGTCCCACCTGAACTTAAAGCAGCTAGAGTCTTCCTCTTTTAAAAAAAACATCACTTGATCCCACCACTTTGGCTTATTTCTGTCCCATTTCTCTTCTTCTTTTCCTTTCTAAACTACTTGAAACTTTGGTATCACCTCTCATTTCTTCTTTTCTTGAATCTTCTCATCTTCTGGACCCAGCACAAGGCAGTTTCAGACCTGGTCATGGAACGGAAAGTTTACTGGTCGCCATCCAGGACGATATGTCCAGGCTAGTAGACTCAGGTGGGGTTGGAACCCTGATATTGTTAGATCTGTCAGCGGCCTTTGACACTGTCGACCACCCCATTCTGTTGTCTCGGCTGGCCCAAATAGGGATATCGGGCCAGGTACTAGCTTGGTTAACCTCGTTCCAGGCAGATCGCACCCAGACCCTCTCCAGGCCCCTGTTTCTATCTGCCCCCTGTCTCCTCACATGTGGTGTCCCTCAGGGCTCCTTCTTGTCTCCTCCTTGTCTCCGATCTTATTTAACATATATAACTATAACTATATTTGGGCACTTGTGTGTCTCATCCGCTCCTATGTTGTCAAGTGTTACTCGTATGCCGATTACACTCAGATCCTGATCTGATTAGATCTGGATCAGGCTGAGATGTCTCGCACCTGCGGGGATGCCTGGCGGCTGTGGGTGAATGGATGAACCAAAACTGGATCAAACTGAATGAAGACAAGACAGAAGTCCTGGTGGTTGGACGTCCCCCAGATCCTACACTTTGGATTTCTTCTTTTTGGCCTTCCTTTATTGGTGCTGTTCTATCGCCTGTAACTAAAATAAAGAATCTTGATGTAGTTCTATCGGCTTCTCTTTCAATGGATAATCAGGTTTCGACTGTATGCCTGGCGGGGCACTTTCAGCTGAGAACTTTAAAAAGGGTTCTTCCCCTGATTCCTGTGCCCCTTTGTCCCCTGTGGTGGCGGCGCTTATTGTATCCCGGTTAGATTATTGTAACTACTTGTATCAATCCCAACCCAAGGCCCTCATCCAAAGACTACAACGCATGCAACATCTGGTGACCCAAATGGCTACTGGCACTCCCTATGAAGCCCATATATCTCCAGTCTTGCGTTCACTACACTGGCTACCTGTCAGCCAGCACATAAGATTTAAGGCCTTATGTATAGTGCACAGAGCCACTCATGATCTGGGTGTAGAGATTTTACAAGCTAAATGTGTGTGTTATCATCCTAGCCGTGAACTTCACTCAGTTTGACGTGCTCATTGTACCACCTTACCGCCGCATGAGGATTGGCGGTATAGCTTTTTATGTGGTCGCAGCCAGACTATGGAATGATCTACCTTCTTCCATAAAGATAATTTAGAATCATATAGCCTTTAGGAAGGCAATTAAGACACTTTTGTTTTAGCTGTTGGTTCTCTTTTTTGCTCTCATATGAATGGTCTTTCACTCTCCAGCGGCAAGATGCCTTCGGATGAACGTTGCACTTTAGAAATGTCAAAATCAATCAATCAATCAAGAAAATCTCTGAAAACAATAATGTGTTTTCCTCCAAAGAGCTCTTTGTAGTCTGTTTTGAGGACCTCTTATAGTCTCAGGTGAATTAAAGCCAGCATTAGGTTGAAGACCATGCTCACCTCATCTATTAGCAGCATTTTCATTTTTTTGAAAACTCTACTTAGTTCCACTGCAGCTTCTGTAGAAAGCTTATAATAGTTTCATTTGTTTTGGTTTGTACTGGAAGGAGTACTAATCAGTGTTCAGCGACACTGCCTATGTTGTAGGCAGCTAAACCTGTGGGGGCAGTTACTACAGCTGACAGTTTGTTGGTTGTCAATTTTTGAAGGAACTTGCTGATGATTTTGATTAAGAATAGTTTGCCTGAACCAGCTTGACCTCTCACATATAACAGTATAGGTTTGTAATCTTGGCAGGTACAGTTTTTATGTTCATGTTGCACACCATGTTCAATCGGTTTTGTTGGTTCTTGGAAAATGCTACGCTGCTCAGTGTTTTGTTGTGATTTCAGTACAGCAAAGTCTTCTGTAGATTGCTCATACTGACACATGTTTTTTTTCTACTTCTGTCATAGCTAATTCTGCCTCATTTGCTATTAGTGGCTGTCCAAGTGGTTCTTGGCTTTCTCTTACAGAAGGTTGACTACTGTCAGGAGTGTCCACATCTAGTTGGGCCTGGAGTTCTTCTTTGTGTTGCTGTTCATTGTGTAACATTGTTTGGTACTGTGTAAAGATTACGTCTGTTCTAGTGCTTTCATTCGCTTTGAAAGCGTCTTCACAGGAGTCATACATATCTAGCGTCTTCTTCTTTTCTCCATGGTTTAAAAAGTTGTAGCAGGGACATGTAATACAGTTCTTTATGTTGAGGAGTTTTTAATGAAAATTTGATATGATTAATTAAGCTGTGTTTGGTAAGTTTCACTAAGCTGCCTTCACAATTTGCTACTCTGTATCTACCTTTCTTTTCATCTGGTTTAATATTATTTTTGTATGTGAATTTTTGGGATACGTGGTAGAGAGACATTGTTTCCAAATTGGTACTCCTGTATGTGGGTAGTATGTGTCTAATAAATTGTTTTTTAAAATGTCTTGGCTGTTTGGATAATTTTTGGCTATTGTCTTGATGTCCTCATATGATTTGAGAACTCTTTTTTTAGTTTTAGCAGAACCAAGACTTAGCCAAACATTATTTTCAGATGTTCCATACAAGGCAGTACCGGTTGAATGGTCTGCAGCTTCATAGCAGCCACATTCTCTATGAGAGAGCATTTTTATGCCTAAACTACAAAATTTCTATGATAGTGTTTTGTCAGATGATATGTCATCACATAGGTCCTATAGCTCTGTTTCTCTGTTTTGGTTAAGTAGACTGTGACATATCGTGCAACTGCAGTGGTGACAAAACATAATTTTGACATTTCTACTGCTGTTATCAATGCCACAGTTTTGGCTGCTTGTGACAAATAGTGTAATAGAAGTCTCATTTTACCATTACCTCAAACTCTGCCTCCTCATATCATCCCACTGCTGCCAAGAGTGTTGCTGAATAATGTCTGCATTGCTTTCCTGTTGCGCTACACATCAGGAGGTCCATTTGTAACACTTTGTTAAAATGCTTGGGGATTCCCTATACCCTTGTGGTAAATGTGTTTGTTGGAATTTGCGCCTGCAGTAGGTAATTGCGGTATGGTGTTGTGAGTCTGGGTGTAATGGAATAGAAAATGATGTGTTCTTTAGGTCCACTACAGTAAGTAAGTTGCTCCTCTGGATATGTTGCACAAAATGATGGCTGGGATTTCTGCTTATACTATGTTGTTTAAAGGGCAGTGGTCCTGCACCATCTGCCAAGACCCCCCTTTTGTTGTTTTCAGTGGGTAAATAGCCATGTTGCATGGGAATTCTGATGACGGTATGATGCCCTGTTGCCACAAAGCCACAATGGTGTCATAAATTCCCTCACCTGTTTCCTGTAACATGGGGTACTGTATGACACAGGGCAATATTGCTTCTGGTTTCAGCTTGATGTGCTCTGCCTCTATTCCTTTCAAAAGACCGACACCATGTGGCCCACTGGTTCATATTTCATTGGGAACCCTGCCCAAATCCTCTTGTAAGTCTACTCATGGCGTTTCTATAAGAGGTTTTTCTGGGGAACCTCTTTGTGCTCTACAACCAGCAGACATGGTATACATATCTGAAACAACATCATCTCCCCTTCATCATCAACATCATTTGTAAAGAGTTGTCAGCCGGGTCTGTGAAGTACTGTGCTGGTTCTGCTGGTCTGAACAGAAATGCTGTGGGTAATCTTTGAAATTATACCATTTTTGCATTAAGATCACTATGTGTTGTTTGTGATGGGATTTCACAAGTGACATATTTTTGGGTGAACTGCAAAACAGTGACATCACTATCCTGACCAAATTTAGGAGCATCTGTAATCCACAAAAGCATGTGGATGTGTGGTGCTCCTCTGGCTTGGTATTCTTTTCTTCAAAAGAAGTGTTGCAATTCTCCAAGGGGAGGAACAGTTTTATTACAAATGAATTGTAGCATAGCAATGAGGCGATGATGGAAAGATCTTGATACATTCACAGGATCTAGAGACCAGAGTTCTCCTGGTGTTTTTATATCTATGTTTGTTTTGTTTCTGTTTGCTATGCGTAGGAAATTGTGTAAATCTTCCCATCCATATTCTGCACAACTTAATGTCACAAACCAAGTGGGTGGGCCAAGGTTTCTTATCATACAGTGTACATCTCTGTGACGTCGGAACCAGTATTCTTTTGTACCAAGCATGTTTGCTAAAAGATTTGTACTGCTTGACTGTAAAATCTCATCTTTGTCTTGCACTTTTTGTAGTAATTCCATAGCTGACATATTTTGAAAATGGGTACCTGATTTAAATGTGTGTGCAACTCTGTAGCATAGAGTGGCTAGTTCACCTTCAAAGAGAAGGTGGAATAAGTTTTCCATGTTTTGTCTGAATGTGGGGTCAGAATACATTTGTAAAGAGCGGTATTCTTATGCTGTTATTTGTGTGGGTCTATCATCGTAGAGTAGAGTAGAGGAGAGTCAAGTGCTTCTATACATTTTTCCCATATGCTGATTGGAGATCCTTCGGCTTGTCGCATTTGGTACATTTCTGGTGCATCATCTAGGGTGCCTTTAGAGTGTAATGGTGAATTGTATAATGGCTTAAAATATTGGATTCTGTAGCAGGTTGAAATTGGCCATTGTCTGATGACTCTTGAATTATTTAGTGGTTTCCCTCAGGTTTTCTTCAATATTAATTTCTCTGTAGTATTCATTGTTGTCTTTTAGATATTGCAGGGCTTGTCTAACTTTATGTAAGTCCACGGGTTGTTGCCAAATTCTTTTGTCTTTTGTAGGTATGCCATTTACTAAGATAATTAAAGATTGATCTATTGGACGTTGCACTCCCAGTGTGTGTACATTTTCTTTGAGATCTAATGGCAAATAAACTAGTTTGCAACAAATGCCTTTCACTAATTCAGAGGGAGGTAGTTTTGCTGTTTTTGGATGAAGGCGTATTATTGCTTGACATGGGTGCACTGTTTGAATTATGATGCTCTCATATAAGTTGAGTTGTTGCAGGGGAATAATTCCAAGTTAGTTGTGATAGCACGTGGAGGTTTTTGGTTGTTGTCAAGTTTTGCAGTGCAGTAACTGCCAAGTATTAAGGGGTCAGTAATATCGTATTTGTTTTCTGCTATAAAATAGAGAGCTAATTGGGACCATTTGGAATCATCATTGTCTTCTATTTTGTATGTTATGTCTGCAGTTGTTGTGCTATTTTTATTTTAAAAAAGTCCCACAGCAACATACACACAAATGGTTGGGTACTTCAGCAGATGTACTTTTAAACTTTAATATTTCTTTTTTGTATGTGTGCAATAGAAGGTTGCCATCTGTACAGTTGTTTGTAGTCTGTTGTAAATCTATAAAATGTTGTAAGTGGCTTTCAATTCCGAAATATTTTTTCGGGATATGCTCTATTTCTTCGAGTAGTTGTTTGGCTGTACCATGTAAAAGATTGTTATTTAAGTTGGCAAGTGCTAAAGCAGGACTTTTGGCATAGTATAGTTTATGGACCAGATTTTTTATAGTTGAATGATGTGCTTTTGCAAATATGTGCAGAAATGCTGGCAAATGAATGTCCTTGTAGTCCTGTGTATTTGTGCACTGGGCGGGGGTTCAAATTTTGTAGTAGTTTAATTTTGAATTTGTCTTTGCCTTTCACATAATGATTGAGGAACTGGCGTAAAGATTTGAAAGATTATTTGGCAATGTTACAGATTGATGTGCACAGCCATTTATAGACTGGACGTATTGGTTCAGTGGAATGGACAGGTGATACTGAGTTTTCTGGGGATATTTTTGGGAGCAGTGTTTCTTGTTCCATAATGGTATTATTAGGTTTTTCATAACCTCGTCCTCTGCTATGTATGGCAATTGCGTTTGTTTGCTTTTGTTTGTATGCTTCTTCATTAAAATATGGTTTTGTGCTCGTGGTGTGACTCCATTCACCTCCACAGATGTTTGTGAAGTTATCTTTGTTGATATTCCGTTTATTGAGAAATCTATTTTGTAGTTTAGTAATTAGTTTTGTTATTGGTTTCATTCTGTTTAAAACTAAAATAAATAATTTCCTTTTGAGAAGGATTGCACTGTCCATGAGAGCTTCTAGGATTTATTTTCTATGGTAGGTTTTAAGGGTTGTGCGTGATTTCTCTCCTGTTTTTATAATGTTCTGAAGGACTCTGTGGTGGAACATTTTATGTAAATAATTTTTTTTTGTATGCTTACTTGTCACTACATCAAGATTTATAGGTGTAGTTTTAGCACTAGTGGTATCTGCAGTCTTGTTAATCACTTTCTGTTTCGTTTTACATTTTGAAAGATGAGGCAAAGTTTCTATGCTAGAAGCTTGTTTTGTTTCGTATAATGACTATATTAGCTGTTTTGTTTGAACTTTTTGTACAAATTCTGCTTGAGATGGATGCTTATTTTGGAGAGTTTTAGTTTGATTTTGTTTACTTTTGCATTGCTTTCTATGGAGTTGCCTTTTGGTTGGCATTCTTTGGGGTCTGTTGGAGAAAAAAAGAAAGAGTGGGTTGGGATCTTGTGCAGTGTATGTGTGCTTGTGCATGAGTGACTGAGTATGATGGTAAAGATGTATGTAGAAGTGTGTGATGGGCTGCTACATCAGGTTAGGAAGGCTATTCTTGTATTGTGTGTTACTATATTGGTGTTCATATTGCAATAGAAAGTATGGAGCTGGTGAGGGGAAACACTAATACTTAATCTATTTTTGCAGGGTTAATGCAATTGTTTTTTCTAGAATACTAGAATTCTACAGTGTTTGAGTAACAGTTACAACATTATGGCAGTATTGCACTTACTTATTTGGATGGAAAGAGTATGTTTCTTCAGAGTTCTCGTTCGTACTTCAAACACTGTTGCTTTTCAGGAGAGTGGTCTTCACTGCAATTGTGAAAGAACGAAGTTAGTAAATATGTGTTTTAATAGCACTGTTGTTAATGTAGACCTGGGGCCTCATTCCGAGGCTGGAGGTAAGGGTTAACGGTCACCGTTAATGGCAACGGTGACCGTTAACACTTGCCACCATATTCCGAGTTCCCTTTTGCGGGTTGGCATTTAACGCCTGCTTTTAGCAGGCGTTAAAAATCCAACCCGCAAAGGGACCTTGGAGTAAATTACGGCACCGTAATTTACGGTGCCGTAATTTACTCCTTCCACATTCCCATTGAGCCCTATGGGGGTAGGAATGGGGATGGGGAACCGTTATGGTGAATGGGGAATTACCGGTCCCTCCAACCTTGGAATGGACCGGTAATTACTCCATTCACCATGCCGGATTTCCATGGAGTAAATAGCTCCATGGTTGCTTACCATGGTGCTCTTTACTCCATGGATAGCTCCAGCCTCGGAATGAGGCCCATGGATTTCTTTGTTTTTGCAGTAGTAGTGCTTTCTGATAACTGTGCATAGCATGTACATGCACTTTTCTTTGCCTATGTGCATTCTGTATATTTTATTTAGAATCTGTTAGTTGAATGTGCTTTAGAAATGAGTACAATAGTAAGCGCAAAGAGCACACTTGGCTTTGTAGGGCAGTGTTATTGGATGTTAGGAGATAGAACAAATAATTGTATGCTTTGTTTGCTATTTTTACAGGGTAAATGGCAGGAACTGTATGGAAAAGTATGCAATGTATGTATGTTTGAAGTTATGGGAAATAAATCAGAAGGATTTGAATGGGTCAGCAGCTTATTACTCAGTAGGTGATTACTAAAGTACTGGGTGATTCTGTGGTGTTTGGAGATGGGAGAGTCTGAAATAAAGCAAGGGTTGCAGGGAAGGACCTAGTGCTTGTATTGCAGACTGAAGGGAAGGAGGGGGATGTTATATGTCTTGCTTTACAACACTGTACATAGTTGTACATGATGTGATATATATGACTGCACTTGTGCATAGTTGAATGCTGTTGTGAAATCTAGTACGGAATGGGCAACCAGCTGGAATGAAAGAGCTGTCTAGATTGGAAGAACAGTTGTAGAGGCAGTGGTGTTGTTTCAGTTGGAAGCCTTCCAAATGATATTGGCTATCTGTGTGCATAAATAAAGATGCATGTAGTCATCCTGGATGCGTGTCATTTTATAACACACTAGAAATACTTTTTCCATAATTATACTGTTATTTCTCCCATCTTGTAACATGAAATGACACTTTGTTAGATAGCTGTGTGTGTTGTGCCTGATTACTAATATAGTAATTTGGAAAGGAAGTTGAAATGATAGAATGTATGTGAAATATGCAGAATGTATAGAAAGGAAAATGTATGTACATCTTATGCACTATAATGCATTAAATGCTATCATGGTTGAAATGTGGTTAAGTATGTGGCAGTGGTTACGGAAATGATAGAATGAATGAAGAAAATAACAGTTTGCACATTGCAGTTAATAATATGGGTAAATAAAAATTTGGGGAGCAGACAACTGTGCAAGTGACACTTGATCATAGTAGATGGGAGAAATGACAGTAAGCTTGTTTTACAGGTTGCACATGGTTATTGGCAGTTACTCTGTTTATATGTATTTATACAAGAGATGTGCATGTACCATACATGCCATTCCTCCCAATTTCAGCTGGAGACTCCTGATTTTTAACAATATTTTTCACGTTCTCCCACCGAAAATACATCTTTGTTGAATGCATTCTTATGACACACATGTTGTCCCCAATTTTTTTAGGGAAATGTCCCTCCCAGGTGGGTCGGAATGTAGGCATGTATTGTGCAAAAATTATTCATACCTGTACTTTGTGTTCATGTATGTGGATGTGCATGAATCTGCAAGTAGAAATATTGGAGAGTTTACTAGTAGTTGTTGTAGGTGCTTTGCAGTCACACGCAATTGCACTCGGAGTGATCAACAATACATTTAAAGTGCTGAAAAGTGATGATGGAGTTAGAAGTAGAGGTCTTGCATGTGATTGGTGGAGGGTTGTGTGACTGCTTAACAGTAGCCAATGAGGGAACGATGAAGAGATTAAAGTGGAAAGGGTAGAAGGGCTGCTCCAGTGTTACTTTTGCGGTCCATGGACAGCATGGCTGTTCGCAAACAGAACATGCCACATCCAGGGCTTCCAAGAATGAAATGGGAGTGTATTTTGAGGATTAGCCAATCAGGTGTTGAGGTTCTGCTTCGTATTGAGATAGGCTGTGTGTAGTGAAGATGACAGAGGTGGAGAAAGTCAGGGTGGTGGTGCTTGGAGATATGTTTGCTAATTGTTTGAATTAGTATGCAAAATGTAGGAGTATGGGAAAGAATTTCAATGTAAAAGGAGTGGAGGTGATGTGGAACACTGTGCCTAGTTTCAATTTGCAGGCAATGGTACAAGTTTGCCAAGATATGACTAGGTTTAACAGTCCACATGTGGTTGTCCTGCACTGTGGTGCTTTGCATTTGGGTTATATCAGTGCCCCTACTTTGTTGGAAGATCTGCAAAACTTCAGGCAGTAATAAAACGACTTCCAAATGCCAAGATAATTTTTTTTTGGTTTTATACCTAAGGCAATATGGGACAATAGTTCTGTTTTTTGTCCTCAGAAAAATGTTGCTATGTGCTTAATCAACCGAGGCATTTTTGCTCGATGACTGGGATTGGTCAATAGGGTTTACTGGGTGTGATGTGTGAGCAGAGAGTTTGTTAGAAAGTATGTTTCCTAAGACGAGAGGAGATAGCTATGGCTGTGTGTTTCAGTAAGCAGATTGTCTGGATTTTGGGAGATTCATGGATACATTGGTTGGAGGTGCATGCAGATCACTGCGGAGTGGCTGTACATCTTGGATTCCCTCATGTGGAAGTGCACTGGCATGGAGTGCGTGGAATGAAGTGGATGGATTTGGTATCTCTTTGTGCTACTTTGGTGACACAGTGTCATCCAGGCATTATTATATTCATTGTGGAGGGAACATTTTAGGGCATGTGTCTGGAATCTCTTTTCGATTTGCAATGAAAGAAAGACTTCGGAAAGTCATGGACATGTATCCAGACTCCAGAGTAATTTTTTCCCGTATTGCGCAGAGACAAATGTGGCTGCGTTCTTCTTCATTTGGTCCACAAATGGAGAAAGCAAGGCACAATGTTAACAAGGCTGTATCTGCCTTTTTGGGAGATGTTGGTATGTCCTCTGTTCACAATGAAAACATTATGTTTCATAGTGCACCCCTTTTTTAGGAGAAAAGGAGTACATCTTACTTATGCCAGCAATCAGATTTTTTCTGCGAAATAAACAAAATGCCTTGCAACCTTTTTTGGAATGACAGCAATCCATTTTGCAATAAGTGTTGACCATTTGAAGTTTTACGAAACACAAAAAAAACACCACAAAAAGGTTCTTTTCAGAGCCACCCTTTCCTCTCAGAGAAAAGTGCAGTGGTTGTGACAGGGCAGCACTGCACATATTTTAGATGTTCACGGACAGTCCACAGACTTCTAAAGATGCACAGGGCCCTGCGCATTTCATGAGACTTCTCTTTTCGAACTGTGAAAGGCGGCTCTGAAAAGAGCCTTTTTTTGGTTTTTGTTCTTTTATATTTTTGGGGTTTTTTTAAACACCACACACAGGGAAAGGAAGGGAAAGGAAGGTAAGGAAGGGACACCAACCACAGGGATAAGAAAGGGCATGTGGAGAGAGGAAGATGTAGGGTAGGCCTATTTCAGGTAGGTAGCAGTTCTTCTTATGCTCCTTGACCACAGTTTCGAAAGCACTTCAAAGGTTCTCCCGCCTGCAGAGTACTCTGTCGCAGTACATGCACAATACCAAAAGGTACTGACCAACAGCATTATGTATGGCATGCAAGGCAGCTGGAGGGATGCGCTGCCCCACAGGAGTGTCTCTTGTGGTGGCAAGAGCAGAAATGGAGGATGCTGCAGGGGAATCCAACCTACTACGTTTATCGCAGGTACAACCTTATGAATAGCCCCACCATGAAATTATTTTAGGTGTTGATTCATTGAGGTAGTACCAGAGCTGTGCAAACCTGGTTTCCTACGACTCAGCACCATCTTGCACTGATTGCAGGTCACCTTGTGTGCACATGTTTTTGGTACTCCACCAACAGTGGTAAATAACCTCCACACCCAAGATTCACAGTGAGAACTAATAGTAGGGACTTCCACTACCTCATCCTCTTCATCCTCTTCATCACTCGCCTTTGTATCCTGACACCTGTTCCCCTCTGCAGGCCCTCGGGCAGGTGTTGGTGGTGGAGGGCATGGGGGTGCTGCTGAGACAGCAGTAGCATCAGCAGCAGCAGCCATGGATGCCATCAGGAAAGCTGTTTCAAAGAGCAAGAGCAATCCAATGCAAAAAGGAGCAGTCTCTATCCTGGAAGCCCAAAAACAGAATAAGGAGCAGCTCTGGGGTGTGGCCTTTTATAGGGGGGCTGGGGTGCACTTTGTGGACACCCTCGCTGTCCCCGAACATTTTGAACACCAAGAAAGGGGTCAAAAAATTCCAAAAAGTATGCAGATCGCCAGGGACATAGTGTGAGACATATGCAAGGGTGAACTTTCCCAGGAAGGAAACACTGCATTGCGGAAGAAAACACTTTTTAGGTGTCCCGGGCCCGGACAGTGTTCGTTATGCTTAGCGCAGGTGCAATCAAATGATGACGTCGAGGACTGGTTGGCGAATGGGACGGCTGTCCGTAGGATACCAAATGCACGGGGTCTGGTCTACGCAGGTGCAGGTGTTCCAGGGACAGTGATCCCGTCCCCGAACTAATTAAAAGTGTGACATACGTGCGGCAGACATTTGCAGACAGGCACGAAGTTCGTAGGGGCAAGGATGTGCTACGCATGCGCGCGGGTGTTCTACGGACAGTGTTGAGGTCCCCGAACAAAACAAATGTTCGTCACAAATTTGCGGACAGGTCGACGGCCATTGTGTTGTACGGACATATTCATTCTGGTTACGGACAATGCGAACAGGGGGAATTTTCTTAGGACACTCTATTTTTCATAGCTACGAACATGCGGTCGTCTTTAGTATTCTGCAGACACCCCCATTTTGACTGCGGCCAATTCAATAGGTACACTGTCCTTGGGACACACCCGCTTTGGTTAATTATGGACAGGCGGACATCTTGTGTGTCCTAAGGACACTTCCATCTTGATTGAGGACAGTGCAAACACGTATAGTGTCCTTAGGACACCCCCATTTTGGTTAATTGCGGACAGGCAGACATTGTGTGTGCCCTAAGTATCCCTCCATTTTGATTGCCAACAATACGAACAGGCATAGGGCCTCATTACACGGTAGGCGGTGAGCCATGGCGCCATTAGCACCATGGCTCATGCCGGTAAAATACCGGCACCGCCTTGGCGGAAAGGGGATTTACCGCCCCATCCCAAGGTTGGAGGGGCGGTAAATCCCCCTTCCGCCATTGCCCTTCCCCATTCCCATTTCTGCCCCATAGGGCTCTATGGGAATGGGGAAGGCGCTAATTACGGCACCGCAATTTTGCGGTGCCGTAATTAGCTCCGAGGTCCCTTAGCGGGTTTGTTTTTAACGCCTGCAAAAAGCAGGCGTTAAAGCTCCAACCCGCTAAGGGACCTCGTAGTAAGGCGGCAGGGATTTACCGGTACCGGTATTTTATCGGTACCGGTAAATCCCTACCGCCTACCGTGTAATGACCACAATAGTGTTCTTAGGACACCCCATTTTGGTTAATTGAGGAGATCCCGGACAGCCACGCTGTGCGCGGACACCCTAAATGCCTTTTAAAAAAGAAATAAGACACAGAGGAATATACTAACAACACACTTCATATTTTATTATTGTACAGAAGTATAACAATTATGAAAAAGCGCGGGAAACAGAAACTGAAACAAATGCAGGGGAATTAGGGGATTTGGACATGATGGATGGTAGAGGAGGACGGGATTGAAGTCTCATCACAACGTTTTTCTTGCTGGGGAGGTTTTGGGGATAGTTGGCTGGGACATGGAGAGGGGGAACATGTACATGTGGGACAATGATATTTATTTTTTTCTTTTATATGGTCCTCCACAAAGTTTTGTAAAAGAATGACATTTTTCAGGGGAGACTGCGCAAGCCGAGCGCCTGAATTCAGCATAGAGACGCAAACTAACCAACCCTACTAACAATTTCCCTTTCTGCATACACTTCTCAAATTCCAAACCAAACACAACCAAAATCTACAGCACAACAAACCGCACAAACTTCACTACATTGCAACAACAAAACAAAAACACGCATAGTCTTGCACAACATTACACGACGACTACCGGCTGCAAACACCCCAGGCCCAGCCAACGGACCCACCCGGCTGAGGCCGCCAACAGCACATCACTGCTCTCTTGCACTTTTCCTGCCTCCTCCCACTAACTCAACCTCCCCTCCTCTTTCAGAGCCACCAGAGCACCAGAGTACCAGTCCGGTGGTGATAGTGCGCGGTACAAATGTCCTTTAACATTAACATTAACAGATCCATTTTTAACTCCATTCGCTGCAGAGGATTTTCTAACATCTCTCTTGGTATATTATTTTTTAATGTCTGTATGGTCTGTTAAAAAAAATGTGTTAAGTACACATAAAGTAATGGTTATTAATTGGCTTATATATAGAATTCTAGTGTCTAACATTAGTATCCCTGTCTTCACTCATTTCATCCCGAAAAAAATATTCTTCCAGCCATTCCAAAGTACTGGACATTTCTGTGTAAAAAAAAAATATCAGTTTTGGTGTACCTAATACAGAAAGTTTATACAAAATATGCAATAAATGTAGTGTGTTCACCAGTTTCTTGCTAAGTTTTGCTTTTACTGCTGCGTAGGTGTTCTATTGATTTTTGTTATGCAATTTCGGTGAGGTTATTCTGTTGGAGGCACATTTATTGTGTTTTGGTATATTCCACTATGTTGCATATGCTATGTAATTGGACTGTTAGTGTCTTGCATACACAGTTTCACTTCTTATTTATTATTGCATGTAATTTATTTATGTGCTGCTTTTTGAACATGTTTAGTGGTTTTTTTGTATGATATAACAATGAAAGATACGACTTGAGTTTTTGGATAGTGTTGATGTTTGTTGTCCGAGTCCGTCCGCGAACAGGCGCATGGTCTGCGGATATCAGACCCACTAGCACAGGTAGGGGGTTCAGTATGTTTTATGTTATATATATAAACTAATGGCATCCTAGTAAACATTTATCAAATGTTTTTTCACTGAATTTTATAGTTTTTTAGTAGCATAACTTAACCATAACATCCCTTTAACAAAATGTTTTCACTGAATGTCATAGGTTGTTACCAGGATACCCTTAGTTTGTATAGATTGACAATATAGAATACCAAATGGATGTCGGCATGCCGATGGGCACAGTCACTGCGGACTGTGCATCTGTTCACAGATAGCGGCTAGAAATCAAACTGCTGGAAAAAGCAGGGGTTCTCTTATATGGTGTTACCATTCAGCAAAGACAAGTAACATACAAAAAGCACCTTTTGCGTGCATTGCAAGGAAAAATAGAGTCGGTCTGCAAAGTTCGTACTTGTGAAACAAACAGAGCAAAGGCATAGGGTATACACCATAATGGAATGCACCAATAAGGGAAATAACATCTGCGTCAAACAATATTACGGCACTGCTGCTTTACAAAGGAATGAAGAAGGAAATGGCAGAGTAAGGACTACAATGTATTTAGAACAGAATGTCACTACAACGTGATAAGTACAATGAAGTTTCTTCTGTAATTACACAGCTTGTGCAGTGTACAATAGTGGAAAACCATGAGTTTTTTTGTGTACGCAGCAATACCAACCACAGTGGAATGGCTGTAAAAGAATTTCCCTCATAATGAAGTGAGTAACAATAGTAACCCCATTGGTATGCAGCACAGCCTGAAAATTAAGACAGTTAATACGTATGGATGCATGTACACCTAACAGATATTTCTATCTTTAACAGGACATACTGGAAATGAAATGAATGCACTGCAAGCGGCACCTCTTCCACAACAGCGTACGACCACAGGAAAGCAAGGAAACTCTGTAAATAAGTTTAGAGAAGGAAAGCAAGTAAACTCTGTAAATAAGTTTAGACAAGCTGGATGCCAAAATTTAACAAATTTGAACAATGTTGTGCAAGGACATACTATGAGAAAAATGAAATACCACTGCCCCACCTGCACATGTACCCATTTCCCATTTCCCAGCCCACCATCCCCAACAAAATCCATTTGAGCAGAGACGTTACAATGAGACCTCAATCCTTGCCTCATCTCATGACAAACTTGTACACATTCTCAATTCCCCTGTGTATGTATCAATTTCTGGTACCCCTTCCCTTTCTTAATAGTGTCTATGTATATGAGAAATTAAAGGTGTAGATGTAAAGTGTGGCTGAGTGAATGGCTTTTCTTTTCATTTTAAAATTCATTATGAGTTTGTGGTGCACAGTACTGTCCCGGATGGCTGTAGTTAAACAAAATGGAGGTTTCCTACGGACACTGCACCTGCACGGGGTATGCACAATCACAATGCAGGTATCCGTAGGACACCAGTACTGGCTGCATATCCGCATTTTGTGATGCACCTTTAATTAGTTGTGGGAGCGCACGTCTTGCCGTCCCACAGCTTTGCACATGCATACGTCATCCTCTGTGTCCTGGTAAAACTGCCCCTGTAAAGTATGGTAAGAAAAAGTTGTGACGTACTTTCAGTACTTCGAGGCGTTCACCCACATTCTACAGACAGCTGTGTACACATAGATTGCACTTGCTGTAGCCTACAAACATCCACCTTGTGCAAAAATGGTCGCCGGACATGTCAACCTAAGTCGCCGCCGGACCCGGCAAATGAGCGGCTATCCAGCCCCTCTGGCACCCTTATCTGTGAGGACCAGCCTACAGCACCTCGGAGCCCACCCCCCAACTCAATTGGCCTTGAAATAGACCTAGGTTGAAACGTGCGTCGGCTGTGTAGCGATTTACCATGTCAAAAATTGTCATTCATTTCTACAATTATTTTTTTCTTTGGTGCTAACTAACCAAGAAATAAACAACCAAATTAATAACAAAGACTTGACTGGACCATATATTTAATCAATTCACACAACAGCGAACATTGGACCAATATATCTACCAGCGCCCAACTGGTCCATGGGTTTGTCATTCCCACAAATCTTCCGAAGAATAAGAATGGCTGGATGATTGAGTGTCACCAAAGTAGCACAAAGAGGAAACAAAATCATCCACTTCATTGCACGTACTCCATACCAGTGCACATCCACATGATAGAATCCAAAATGTGCAGCCACTCATATATATTTTCAACAAATGTATCTAGGAGTCCCCCAAAATGCATTCACTCTGCCTCCTGCCCCACACCACCATAAGCATAGGCATCTGCATTCCTCTTTACAAACAGACTTTCTGCCACAGTCTCAGACTGTCTGCTTGCACAGCACAGCCAGAAACCGTATTGACCAATCCGTTAGTCTCCACAGTCTGATTTCCATGCGTGCTATCCTCAAAAGCATTTGATGTGGCATGTGCAATCCTGCAAATATTGTGATATCCACAGACTTCTCGTGCTGTTTATGGGATGGGGGAACACATTTAATCCAGGGTACGGGATTTCGACTTTAGCCTTTTTTTTTTAAGGTGCTTAGAAACAAACACCTTTTTTGGCGGGGGGGTTTCTTCTCCTCCTTACATTCTCAGAGGAACCTCTTCAAAGAATCCTGTAGATTGTAAAAGAATATACCATTGACAATAGTGGTCAAAGAAATGCCATTTGCATGGAAAAAGTACACATTTCTAGAATTAAGGATGTCATTGTCACAGTAGAACATCTCAGCAATGCACAAAAAAGCAGACATGCTTCTGTTTATAAGACCCCTTCTGACCTCTGGCTGCGGACAAATTAGATTCAGATAGTCCCATTTTTCTCTTGGTGGTATGCATGACAAATGCACCTTGGCAGTGGGATAAATCTGCTTCACTGTTTTCAGCAACTTCTTCAGTTGACGTAACAAATTTTCACAAGAAATGTATCCCAAATGCAGGCCTCCATAGTCCACCATGACCACATGAACAGTAGCGACAGTGGCCACATTTCTGCATTTCTCATTTTGAGGGGGAAGGTGAGGGGATGTGGTGTAACTGTGAGGTCCATCTACAGTCCAAATGAGGGCAAGACCGTGTTTCGGGACCTGGTGAAGGAAAAACTTCAGCTCTTCACAGCGGATGCCTCATAGTGGGGGGGGAGTTAATATGGTCTGGGACCCAGAAACAGACCACAGGAGAAGGACCACCATGGTCCCATCCTGGCTTCAGGTGTCGCAATCTCGACACTTCCTCCAAATCAACGAAGAGCTAGGGTTAGTTGACTCCTCTGTTACGGTGCGGGGGTGGACCTACCACATACTACGCCCAAGTTCACGACTCATATTCAAGAATCAATTATATCCTCCTGGAAAGGGGGCCGAAATGGGAAGTTACTGAATCTAAGACAGAGCCTATACAATGGCAGGACCATGATTTAGTAAGAGTGGTGACAGGGAACTGGCTATGGATATGTAATGAGCTTCTCTTGAAGGTGAAGGAGGTGACCCAAAGGATCCTAAAAAGCATACAGGATTTTTTTTCTGATCAACGATAATGGGAAGGTGGGAATCCTGAGTGTGTGGGATACCTTTAAGGTGACAATCATAGGGGAGCTCATGAGAACAGGGGCCCGGAAGAAGAGGGAGCACAAAAAGCAAGAGGCAGATTTGAGGAGCAATACTGGGGCCCTGCAGCCAGCGGGGGAGGGCGGGGAAGACCTTAAAACCTGAGGAGTCTGTGCAGCTTAGGGAGCATAAGGCCCAGCTGAAAGAGCTCCTACTCCACCAGATGGAAAATCGACCTCCCCACGGGAAGATGGTTTCACTGTGCGCGTCAATATATTATTTCGATCAACACTAGCGCCTTTTATGGTCAAAATATTTAACTCGATCCTTGAGAGAACGATATTACCGGACTCCATGCTTGGCCCATTATCATGGTGATTCTGAAAGCAGGAAAAGACCCAGCTCAATGCCAGTGGTATCGTCCAATCCCGCTGTTGAACACAGATGTAAAGATATTTGTGAAACTACTGGGTAACAGGCTGGATCGCATAATGGCGTCACTGATACACAGCGATCAGGTCGAGTTTATCCAGGGCCGGAAGGGATCAGACAATGTCCAAAAGAGAATAAGTGGTTAGGTGTATGAAATATTGCTGTATCATATATTTTTACTTTTAGTCAGTCATAGAGTAAAAATATTTTTGTGAAGGGGGCTGACTCACAATACCTGTTGTTCCTCATGGAACCTCCAATAAACTCCTAAACTGTGTTTATATAGATCATCCCTAATTTCTTATTTCCTAGCACAGCACCAGACCTTACTACCTTCACAACAATGTCCGAAAGACCCTCCTAATACATCATGCTCAAGAGCAGAGACTGGACGCGTGTCTGCTGTTGACCAATTCGGAGATTGAGTAGAATGGGTCTATATGGGACGGGTTCTGTACAAGATGAGATTTGGCGATCATTTTTGCCGGTGGGTATCATTGATGTATAAGGCCCCCATGGGAAAGTGCAGGTAAATGGGTTGCTTTCCTCTCCATTTCGGCTCCCTAGAGGTACAAGACTGGGTTGCCATCTCTCCTCCCCTCCTATATGCCCTGGCAATGGAAACATTGGCCATTGACAATTGTGATAGAGAAAATCCAGAGATCCAGGGAATCCAATGTGGGGCGGTGACCTTCAAACTGTCACTGTTTGCAGATGACATCCTAGTTTACCTGTTGGGGGTCTGCCTCTCACTCCCAGAGCTGATGACCCACATTGGTGCTTTTGGCTCTTTTTCAGGGATAAAGGAAAACACAACAAAATCCAGCGTTATCCCTTTAAACAAAATTAATGGTCAAGAGTGGGGGGAGTCCCTCGAAGGTATGAGAGTGCAGACCAAGGCAATTACTTATTTCGGAATTTGTATGACCAGAGTCCTGTAGAGGTTTGGCCGCAGTAACTTCACCCCAATGTTGGCAATTATCAAAGCAGATCTAGCTAGGTGGCCCCCCTAACACCTTCCTCGTACCAGGGAATGACTTCTGTAAAAATTAACGTGCTGCCGCGACTACTGTACCTGTTTGTGGCTATTCCTGTAAAGATGCCGGAGGCATTCTTTAACAACCTCAATACCATGGTTTCCCAATTTATCTGGCAGGAGAAGAAACCATGAGTAAGAAGGACCATTTTGATGGATGCTTGTTAGCGAATTATGGGGATATTGCTTCCCAGACGTCCGACTTTATTATATGGTGGCCCAACTACCAGTATTCCGGGAACACATGAGAGATGACCTAGGAATATATTGGTCCTAAATGGAGGATGTGTTTTTGCTCCTGCAGAAAGTCAGAGACCTCTTATGGTCTGCTTCAAAAGATATCCCCGAAAAGGTGAAGGCACACCCAATCCTTGGAGTGCTGTGGACCCTATGGAAAAAGGGGGGGGTGATGCACTGTCCTCCTGGCCATCCCTGATGACCTTGATGTGGGAAAGCCACTAAACCTGAGTAGAAGGGACTTTAAGCACGCACAGAAGTGATCAGACAATTGGCTTGAAAAAGTTGGACAGCTAATGGAGGAGGGATCTTTTAAGGAATACGATGCGGTTGAGGCAATCCTGGGAGGGGAAAATATCAGAATCTACGAGTATTTATGCTTAAAGGGGGTCCTGATGGACCACAAATGGGATGCGCGACTGGCACATTCGAACAGGTACTGAATAGGGAAACCTCAAAAAAGGGAACACTCTCAAAGTTATACACGGTCCTGGTGATGGCCCAAATGGAAGGGAGACAAGGGTATAAGGAGTACTGGTTTAGCCAAACAGGGAGGGACATTCGGAGGAGACATGGGAAAAAGTATACACCTCTTTGTTCCAAGTTCCAAAATATATATACTATGGAAACAAAATAAGATCACAACAGACACAGAGATAGATATTTAAACAGAGACGGAACAGTTTATTATGCATGTTAGGTGATATTCAGCTGCTCACTAACAAAAGGCAAGCCCCCAGCACTCAGCTGTCTCACTAGCACTAGCAATGAGAGCCATCTCTAGCAAATGAGCAATCCACATTCTCTAGCAATAGAGCACCAGCACACACTACCCCACTCCCTCCTCACTCTCACTCGCTCTTCTACTGAATAGAAATCCACTGTTTATACATAGTGGCATTGAAGTACATTACATGCATAGAAGCATTCCATGGAGACAGCATGCTTCTACCTACATGCATACATTTCAACATAGCATCATAGCATGTACTGTGCTGGACATATTCTAAGAAAGCAAGGCATATTGGGCAAACATTCTTTTGTTCGAGACATACTAACTCTGCAGAAACAAAAACACCAGTCATGTTATCACTTTGCAGCCAAGGCAATATTTTCTGTGCTAAAGGATTGCTGACAGTCTGCCAAGAGTCACAGTGTTATAATAACATCTGTACACTGTGTCGGGCTGCGTGAACACATTTCCTTTTGTACTCAACAAAGCCTGAATCCTAATAGACAAAAACAGACCATTTTTAGTGATTAGAAAACTAGAATGTGCGCTTTACAAAATAATAAGTGTATCTTTCTTCATGGCTCTCAGGAAATGTTAATCCATGATAGCTCAGCACAAACTATTGTGCTAAACAGATTTTACATTAATGCATGAATAGTGCAGATTGGCACATCTCTTTATGGTGGCAATGGAGCATAATCTCAAGATGATTCATGGGTGGAACTTGGATCCCCTTTGGTTGTCAGAGGAGCATCCCTACACTGTTCCAGAGGGTGTGAAGAGGAGGGCTCCCTGTATCACATGTGGTGGTCCTGCCAAGGATACAGATTTATTAGATGGAGCTGTTTAGCTGGATAAAGGTGGAAGCCACACTAACCCTGGATCAATTGCTACTGTTGCTTGGAGTGCCTTGGGAGGATGAGGAATTAACAAGGCTTCCCCTAATGTGGGGGGCTGTGCTTTGGCGGTGAGGCTGCCCGTGGCACAGAAGTGTAAGAGTGAGGGGACAGCCACAAAAAGTGAATGGATGACTAAGGTGTGGGACATATATTTGAATGGAAAATTGACATCAATAGTTAACGATTCTCTGGGGAACTTCCATCAAGACTGTGGCATGTTTATTATGAAGTGGGGATATGACAAGACAACCATCAGGTAATCCTGGTTAACCTGGAAGGGGTATGAAGGGAGTGTTAATGGTGGGGATAGTAAACATGGAAGGGAGGCCGAGGGTTGTTCCTTAGCCAAGGTGTGAAGACAGCTGTAATGCCTGCTAAATCCCACATTGGGGATGGAATGGCAAAGGAGATTGCACCAAGAGAGTGGTGCAGAGGGAAGGCTCCCACAGAGGCTACCCACATCATACAATTGAGAACTGACCTAGACCTACGTGCCTTGATGTGGAGTTGTTGAGGGAGGCAGGGAATGAAGGTTTGTTGACACATATTTATTTGTTGTAAACATTGATGTGATGTAATCCCTAAGAAAATGTTAATCAACATTAAGTTGAGAAAAATAAAAATATTGGGAGTATGCTGCCAGCATTTGTTGGCAAGTCCGTCAAACTCATTGAGGTGGCCAGATTGGAGGAGCGGGGGCCATCGATAGGGGAATGGACAGTTGTTCGTTCCTCCCTACCGCTTCGTGCACCGCAGGCTGCGGTGCAGGGATCAAGGAGGGATCTGTATTTGGCAAGCTTCAGTGGAGGGTGTGGTGGGCCCAGTAGCAGGAACAAGTAGATATAAGGCCATTGTTGTGAAAGGATGGTATCTTCCCTCATACTGACGTGGTCCCGTGACCATCATCCACCCACGCCAACTACCGCGCCCTCCACGAAGAAATGCTGAATTCTTTGAAATAATTGATTTGCTTGATGTGAACGTTTTCCTGTACTTAGTGAATGTTGGTGTTAATTATGATCCCAAACAGCAGAAGATTTGTTTTTTTTTGTCTTGTTTGTGTGCCTTCGTATGTGAACTTCCCATGAAAAAGTCCTATACTTAGAAACTACTCAGTAACAGACGTGGACGTGAACGCAACAATATACCGTTTCCCAAGCATGTTCACACTGATTCACAGATTGCACTGTTTTAAAAGTGTTTGCTCATTGAATATGTCCAATTCGTTAACGCCGTCATATTCTCACTGTGAAAATGAACTCAACATTTGAACAGGTCACTTGTGTTTATACCTTGCAAATGATATTGGACAATTCACCACCTGCTTTGCAAGGAATTTCGAATTTGCAGTTAGATCTTACATATGGCCCAATAAGCACCTTTGTGTTATTTATATAGGTGTATAGTGTACTGTTATGCAGTTTTTAGGGTTAACACCTTCGAGAAGTGTAAATGTATGTACATATGTATGCATTGATGTATGGGATTCCCGAAGCATGCACCTACCTGGGAAGCAATGAAGCTATACGTCGGGGAAGCACACAGGGGATAACAAGTAAGGTTATTGTTTTCATTTGCACAAAACTAGGTGCCGTTGATTAGCCAGCAAGTTGGTGATATGTTATCGATGGCACGGGTATACTAACTGCACACTGCAATGATGGATTTGGATTGCATTTTGCTATATCTAAGACTAGTCTAAAAGCTATTTGTTTGGCATACCGATATTATTTAACTATAGAACACTGTTCAATACTGAACTGCTGCATAATTGTGATCATACTGCAAATCCCCTTTACCGGTTCATTAGTGAACAATTAGAAATGTAGGTTAAGTAAGGGCATTTTCCATTAATAAACGTGTGTTTCTTTTGTGAACAAAAACAATGCCACTTTAAAAGAAGTTGCCTGAAACGTCAGCTTGGTTGTTTGCTCTGCAAAGAATGTGGCTCTTCTTTCTTGCCTCAAATTCATTGCCTCCGAAAGACATTTTCCAAGTTGAAAGCAACGGAATGAAATATGCCTATGGCCCAATTTGCAATGTGTTGCTAGCAGCTCTTTCGGTAGGGATGCTGACAGCATTTCACTGATTGACCCGCGAACATCATATGAATGAGCGCACTGTCAAGACGTGTTCCTCTTGGGAGTAGGAGGGACGGTTGCAGGGAAGTTACTCCATTGCATTGTAAGAGATTCGAGCGATGTGAGAAATGCATAACATTGCATGCAAAATCACAGATTTAAAATTATATTCAAATGTATTCTACAGGGTTCTTTTATGCCATGGCCCAGTTTTTTGAAGCTGCCATTAATGAAACATGTTTTCTATTGCTCTGCAACGCCTTCTGCTTTGATTGCTAGTGGGCAGTGTTGGGAGGCTGCATCCAAAAAGGAGCGTATGGAATGTTGAGGTGGACTGGCATGGGGAGGTGATGGTGGGGTTATGATGGGGAATGTTGGGGCTTGACATTTTGTAAACATTTTCATTGGCTCTTGTTGCATTTAGGTTTGACTAGATAATACCTGGAATGACAAAAAAAACTCACAGGATTAACCCACACAGAAATATAAAAATAATGTATTAATACATATACAACTTGGATCCCATCTGTGATGCCATTGTTGTGGTCATACGCTGTGCAACAGGGAGTGCATAGCTCAGGTGGGCTTGCCAGAGATGTGAATGTTGAATATATATGTGTATATATATATATATTCAGTGAAAAGACTTTGATAATGGGATGTTATGGTTCAGTTGCCCTAATAAAAACCTCTGAAATTCAGTCCAAAAATTTTGCTAAAGGGACGTTATAATTACTTTGCACTAATAACAACCTATCCATATTATGGTTACAAGCAAAGCCAAAAGCCCCAGAAATTCATCAGTTAGGGTAAGCTAAGCAACCATAACTCACACCATCACTGTGCACTGCTAAGACTTACAACCATGACATCAAAGATGACAGCACACATGTCATTGATGACATCACTGATGACATCATATGTCTGGCCCCTTGTTTCTGTTCACTGACATATGTAGGTCAGGTGGTTTTCTTCACTGACAGTCAGGAACTAAAAATTCAAAAGGTACTATATTTGTAGACCTTACCCTTCTCATATGCTCTTACACTACTTTCCTTAGGGTTCAGTCACATCATATGATACATATACATAGGGGAAGAAGCAATCCTGAAACACAGCAATCATTTTTGTGCATTAAGATAATCAGTTAGGTTATGAACACTTTCTGGTAATACTGCTGCTTTTTTGCTTACTTTACTTTCCCTGTATATGCTTATATATGTATGTGTTGTGGTCTCTTTATATTCTCTGTGTAGTATTACAATTATGAGGTTAGTGAGGCATTTAAAGCTACTTATTACATGTTTCACAATGCGCACAAAACTCTGAAATGAAAGCATTCATCATGTTACTATCCAACATGGTAAGATTATGAATATTGCTCCTCTATTGTGCAGGCCGCGCACAATGCCTACCTTTCTACATGCGCATGTTCCTATACTGCAAATAACTCTGTAATACAATGGTGTTTACTATGTATCGCATGATATTTCTCCCAATGACCTCTGATAGTTTTCTGCCAACATTATAATGACAATCGCTTATAGAAGCTGTCATGAAAAGTAAATGCACATGGGATGTCATCAGTGATTTCATCAGTGACATTCGTGATGTCATCTTTGATGTCATGGGTGTTAGTCTTAGCAGTGCACGTTGGTGGCGCGAGTTATGGTTGCTTAGCTGAATTTCTGGGGTTTTTCGGTTTTACTTGTAACCATAATATGGATAGGTTGTTATTAGTGCAAAGTAACTATAACATCCCTTTAACAACGTTTTTGCACTGACTTTCATAGGTTTTTATTAGGGCAACTTAACCCTACTGCCCGTTTAACAAAGTTTTTTTTTTCCCATTGAGAGCAATAGGATAGGAGAGAGAGTAGCAGATGGAGTAGATGGGAGAAATTGACAGCACCATAGGGGTGCAAGTCGAAAGTTGAAGGAGGTGAGATAGAGAAGAGAGAAGGAAAGGAGCACAGCCCATTGCTGTAATGCTGGATGTATAGAAGGGGCGGGAAAGGGTAGTATCACACAGTAGAGAAGACAACAAAAAGAAGCAAGGCAGGTGACACACTACAGGGAAACAAATGACCAGCAGTAGCCAGCACACCTAAATTCAATTTTCCCAGAGAGCGCAAGTACAGCACAGAAATGGAGATGCACAGATGTAAAAGCACCTACATTCAAATTTCCCAGAGAGCACAAGTACAGCATAGAATTGGAGAGATGAACAGATGTAAAAGTACCGAAGATCGAATTTCCCAGAGAGAACAAGTACTGCACAGAAATGGACAGACAAATTACATGGAGTGGTATTGCAAAGAAATGGAGGACAATGGTGCAGACCGTAATGCCGGCTGAGAAAGCTTACCAGTGTGCATTGAGGGCTGCTTCGACCAAGGAAGAAAAACAGCAGAGATGCAAATGTTTGGAGCCTCATGGTCTTCCAGGCACAGCAGTGCCTTACAGGGAGGGAAAAGGCCCTTAGAAGGAGGCCGTTGGGGGGGGGCAGGCATTTCTACTGACAAACCTGACAGTGCCCAAGGAGATGAGGAAGGAGCCTGCCAATCAGAGTGGAAGGCTCTGGTCAGATGAGCTGCTCAAGTCAGCTGGTGAAGGGCCCTGCATGGTGCGGCCATCATGAAGTGCCTTTCAAATATTAAATCACCCCATGGGTGGAAACGGCAGAGGCACGAATGCACACTGGTGCGGTATGGCAGGTTAAAAAAAGAAGGGATGGACAGGGATGGAAAAGGCCTTTAGAAGGGCGTGGCCCTGACTAAAAGTTCTGTGAACATGGAATCCAGTTCTTTAACTGGTGGCATTGGCAAGGATGGTGCCATGCTCTTTAAGGAAAATCCACTGTCCTGCCATAGCCTATAGGTAATCTCTGTGTGGTCATTACTGCAGAAGCAGCAGAAGATGAAGGAGATTCCATGACTACTTCTATTTCTCAACGCCATGATTGGAATCTTGTAAATTCCCTCTTGATACTTATCCCTTCTCAGAAGGCTTTGCTCTACGTCCCGCATTTCCTTTCATGATTTACCACTGAGCAGGCACATCCCAATGATTTCCATGGCAGCTGCTCCCACCGTAGCATCCCTTCTAGCTAGCGTGTGTGTCAGCTTTGGTGAATACATCAGGTCAGGGGGATTTCAACAGCCATTTTCCCGCAGAGCGCAAATAATCTAGTGGTGTGCAGAGGGCTCTCCAGTAGAACACCAAAACACATTAGATTATTACAAATTGTCAGAAGAAACTGTGACAGAAGTATGCAGAATTCTACGACACATGAAAGTCCTCCTAATAGATGAATTAAGCATCGTTGCCAACCTCATGCTAGCTTTAATTCAACTAAGAATGCAGGAAGTCTTAAAAACGGATTACAAGGAACTATTTGGAGGAAAACATGTTATTGTTTTTGGAGACCTCCAACATTTAACATCATTGAAAAAACAATCCACACGCCAGACATTAGTACATAAAAAATGCCGTTATACACTTTTTGGCATTGGCAATGTCAATTTGTGGTGTCATGTTCGTTACAAAGAAGTGACTCAAACTATGCGACAGTCTGCTGATCTGAGATCTGCTAACATTTTAAAAAGCATTAGAACTCATCTGCTTACTGAAGATGCAAAATCCACCTTGATACATACCTGAGCTTTATGGACAAAACCCATCTGCCCTGATGTGATGGAATTAACACAAAATCTAAAATACATGTGCTTAATGCCAACCCTGGCAAGCTGTAACCAATCCAAAGAAACAATGTTGAAAAAAGAAATGCAACCCTTGCGGCTGACCCTCTCTAACTTTCACCTTTGCATCTCCAATACCTAGACATCCTCGCCACTGTCATGAGGGTCTGAATGAAACCTGCCAAAAAGTGCAATTTGGCATACCATAAATGCAAGTGCACGGCAGCGAAACGGAAATTGGGCTCTTCAGGTGCATCCTCTGACAAAATGGCCTGATGTCTTTTGCAAAGGCAATATAGACTCTGCATCCAGTCCATATTCAAGCCTGCATCTCCGCGGCAACCAACAACACGTCCACATTTTTCAATGTCTGGAAGGAACTGGCCAATCCTACTGGAGCCTCTTCCTCTACCATACCCACTCAGGCCCTTTGCTCTGCCCTGGCTGCACACTTCACCAGCAAAACATAGGAAATCCTGTCTTCTCTCTCCTCTGCACCCACTTGTCCACAAGCATCCTCTGGGCCCCCCTCGGCCGCCCCCACCACTGCCCTTCTCTCCTCCCTCTCCCTGTCACACACAAGGAGATCTCTAGACAAGTCTGGTCTTTGTAAACTTCTTTCTAACAGGTCGACCCCTGTCCCTCCAAAACCATCAAGGACAACATTGACTCACTTATCCAGCCTTGGCAGACCTCTGCAACCTCTCTTTCACCACTGGAGTCTTCTCCACTTCTCTCAAGCACTCTCTTGTGCACCCTCTGTTCAAAAAACCCTCTGCTGACCCTACTATTCCAGCTAACTATTGCCCGATCTTCATCACTCCATTCCTGGGCAAACGTCTGGAGGAGTTGGCTATCTCTCAGCTTATTCTCAACACTCACTGAATCTGTTGGTTGTGTCCATGGCCATCAGTCTGGCTTAAGAGCATCCATAGGCACGGACACTGCTCTTCTGAAAACCTGTGAAGACCTGCTCTCAAACCATGACTCTAGCTCTCCCTCTGTCCTCATTCTTCTTGACCTCTCCTCTGCTTTCGATACAGTAAACCACACCTTCCTGATCTCCATCTCTGTGAGACCCTGGGCATAGCTGACCAACCCCTGGCATGGCTAGCACCCTTTCTTTCTGACCAACCTTCCTAGGTAGAACTCGGTTCCTTTCTCTCCGCTATCAATCTCTCTACTTGTGGTGTCCCCTAGTGATATGAGCCAGCCCCCAGTTTTCTACATGGCCCCTTTGGCCCATATTATGTCTGCTTTCACCTCCAACTTTCAGTGTTATGCAGATGACACACAACTCTCTTTCAGACTCGCCTCTGCCTCTTCCTCTTCCTTGCTCATCCCGGATTGTCTGTCCGCAATTCAGTCCTGGTGTGCTGCTAATGATCTCTGCCTTAATGCCAGTAAGACAGACATCATCCTCATTGGGACCCCTGCTCCTGCTTTCCCACTTTCACTCTGGCCGACCACACTTGGTCCTGCACCCTCTCCCACTAGTGAGGCAAACGGTAGCCAGTATTTCCTTTGAAAAATGTTCAATCAAATTAAAATCCAAAGAAATGTATTCATTGAAATGCATTTCCATTGAAATGCACTTGCATTTAATGAATTTTGATAGATTTCAATGGATTTCCAACTTCAACATACCTTTAAAATAGATGAATGTTTGGGTTGGACATGTAATGGGTTGAGGAAAGGGTTAATTTTGGAAAATGGGTGTTGGGGGGTTAGGGGTGGAGGACCCCTAGGCGTTAAGAGAGGTTTTGGGGGGAGACCCCTCCAATAAACAATAAATACTCCAAGTTACAGGTAGCTGTCCAGTGCTGAAATACATTAAAAATGTCATCACTGCACAAGGGTTACATTTTGTAAATGGGGCTTGGTTGGGAGGCCTGGGGGGGAAGGAACTCTGGGGGTTGAGGGAAGTTTGGAGGGGGAGACACCCCCCAATAAACAATAAATACCACAAATACCACAAATAACAGGGAGCTGTCCAGTATTAAAAATATAAATTTCAGCACTGGACAGCTCCCTGTGACATCATGTTTCATCGAATTTCCATGCAAAAAATATAAAGTGTTTATATAACAAAACCTTATTCGATGCAAGGGTTTCAATGCATAAACACTTTGCACTTTATTTATGGGAATTTGATATAACATTTTTCGTTGGAAAAAATTTGATGGTACTTACCTTGAATGGTAAATATTCGATGGAAAGTCTAGTAACCGAGGCAAAACACCTGGGGGTCATCTTCGACTTCACTCTCTCCTTTTCTTCTCACATCTAGGACATGTAAAAAAAATTCCCACTAACAGCTGCTCCTCCTCAGATCTATTCTACCTTTTCTCATCTTGCCCCAGAGGCTCACTGTCTCCAGAACCCTGGTTCTCTCCAGACTGGACTACTGCAACAGTCTCTTTCTTAGTCTTCCTACCTCTATTCTTCGACCATTTCAACTTATCCAGAACAGAACTGCAGGACTTATCATTGGCCTCAAGCCCAGGGAACACATCTCTCTGGTGCTGAAGGGATCAAGTTCAAGTCCCTACTTTCTACAACACTCTCTTCCAAAATACTCTCCATCAAGAGCTCTCCGCTCGGCCCCCTCCAAATCTCTTTGGGTGAGCCATTTTTTCAATCAGAGATTTGGGGGTAGATCCTTATGCTCTGCAGGTGTCTCCATCTGGAACAGCCTACCTGCCTCTCTCCTTCTTGAGCCGGACCTCCTTAAGATCCAGAAATTCCTCAAGACATTCCTCTTCTTCTCGTCTTTCTCTCTACTTCTCCCTTGCTAACCTCCCTCCTCTTCACTCCTGTTTCCCTCCTTCATTCTCATCACCAGCCTGTTCAGTCAGCTGTGTTACACAGCTGACTGTTGCACCTCCAGAGCCTCACATACCCAGGCTCTGCACTCGGCTTTGCACTACTGCACTCGGAATACGTTCCATGAGAGTGGCACCCACTCTGCACTTAATCCTGGCCCCTGCTGGACTGGGTGCACTTGTCCATCCCCCTCCCGCGCACTTCTGTCTGTGCACTGTACGGCCGTGAATGTACTAGGCTTAGCATGTCTTTCTGTCATGCCCTCCTCTGTCTCCCCTCCCTAGCTTGCTGTGCCTGCATGAATAGGCACGTTGTTGACCATCCTTTTGTCTTGTATGTTCCTTTTTCTTCCCCGATGCTATTCATTGATGTTCGATCATTCAGGATCTTCATGGCATAAGAAGAAGACAATATCCCCTTGTTCTCTTCCCGCCTTGAAGCACTTTGGAGCACTTCACTGTGTATAAGTGTTTTGCAAATAAACAATTACAATTACAATTATTGCATATCAGTTCCACAGACAAACTAGAAATGCATTGCATGACACTCCATATGTGCCAACAAGAAGTACAACTAAATGTCAAAAACAGGTGGATTAGAAAAGCTGTTAACTCTGTCTCAACTGCAGAGTAATACTAAAATGTAATGTTGATGTAGACCAAGATTTAGACAATGGAGCAATTGGTACAGTTGTTAGCATCCAAATATATGCACATGAAAACCATATCCAGTGTGTCGACATCCACTTTGACAAACTTCCAGAAACTAAAAAAAAAAAACACACAATGACTGTTTCCTTCTTTTTAAAGACATGTATGTATGGAGAGAACAGTGCTGTCTCTTGCCTATGCTGTCACTATTCTCAAGCCACAAGGTCTAACCCTCGACCACGCACTACTTGACATTGCCAGCATGATCTTCAAAGAAGGAATGAGTTACATAGCACGTCTACGTCTGCGTACACTCAGTTATCTATTCTTAATCAACTTTGATGCAACGAAAGTTGACATTCCTTGCATCTTAGAATACAACAGGATGTGTGCACTGTACATCCACATGTGCATATGTAAACTGTACCTGAAAAAGGAAAACCTTTAAAAAGACAAATCGGAAAAACAGATGCCAAAACAGATCTCCCTGCAATCCCATCTCAAAAAAAGGAAAGAACAACTGCAGGCCCATCAAAGGATACAGAGGTAACATTCTCTGGTTCATTTAATTTCCACAAAACAACTGGATTAATGTTCTGTGCAAATGTAGCAATCAATCTTCTCTTTCAAAACCACAAATTGTTAAGAACATTTACCTAAACTGATCAGACCAATTCTGTTTACAAATGCTCATCCTTCACAGAAATGCCTCAAATAATCCTGACAGTACCTTCATTGTCTCATGAATAAGGCAACAATTATACCAAATTGTGAAACCATTCCATTTCAACAGCTTCTGCAAAATGCAAATCATGTAATTGAATTAAGGTAAAAAGCAGAAGGTACCAACAATAACTGTAAACTCACTGGCTTTACACATGGTCAAGTATCTCTTGGCAAGAAAACCTTCACAACAGTAGGCATAAAATGTCACATTGTTGCCACAACCATTTCAGGCCACTGGATTGTATATGTGAAAAAAAGATGTTGTCAGTTTGAATGTAACAACCCTTGCAGTACTCAGAAACTGGTAGCTGATTAGATACATAGGTTGTTCATCACCTTTGTCATTAAGCTGTGAAAGTTTCCCAACTATCCTAGTGTCAAAGGCATCTGCCTGCACTATGAAAGGTCTCTCCCAATCAGATGCCCTTAACCCAGGGGTCTGACCTAGGGATTCCTTCAGGCAAGTGAAGGCCTTCTCAGACTCCATGGTTCATGCGAACTCTGTAGGTCCCCTTGAAGTAGTGAGGGCAGTCAGAGGGACAGATATATTGCTATAGACTGCCACTTTGTTCCTGTATTTCACTGTGACAGCCAGGAAAGTCCTCACTTGGGCTTGGGTATTTGGGGTTGCCCAGTTATGTACACGAAGTACTTCACTGACAAGAGGTTGCATCTTGTCCCCATATACACCAATATCATGCTTGAGGAAGGCCAATGGCTCCTGCTCAGTTTGACACTTGGTTGTCTCCCTGAACAAGTTGGCCTGATGAAGGCCACCCAGTCGCTTGAGTTATCCCCAGTTCCTTCCAAGCGGGGGTTGAATCTGCCATGTCATCCAGACATGTATTGGTGAGATCCATGTTCCCATTCAAAACAGGGGCTAAGCTATTTGACAGGTGTACATTGCAGCCACCAATCCAGAAATCCATGCAATGACGTAGGGATCTGAAAAGGCTGAAACTGCTGTTTCCTCCTCAGCATAGACTGCAAGGGATACGTTACCATACCCTGCAGAGAGATCATAAAAACAACTGGACTTTTCAGTACAGAGCTGATCCCCTAAGTCGTTACCTCTTAGTGAAGAATATGTATCTGTCTAGGGGACAGAGTACAGAGCTCTAGTCTTCATACAGAATGCAAAACTGTCTTTACCTGTGTTTCCTTCAAGTTTCTCAGAACTGGACTCTTGAAATCTAGAAAGCTCAAACATTCTTTATTCCAACACAGGGTGGATCTTACACCAACTGTTAGAACTTATTATTTGGTCTGAGTCACCACAATACCCAAGCGTGGTGGGTTCACTCACTCCCAGAATACGGTCTGGTTTGCATCACTAACTAATAAGGGGTGTCAGTGATAACCAGGTCGGAGGTTGCCTCAGCAAAATCTCCAGCTCACTCTGCTGAGGTTGGGTCAGGTGAGGAGGCACTAGGTCACCCTCACTGAAGCCATTAGAAGGGCTGCTTTGGCAGTGGGCAGGGCGACACACAGATGTATCTGGCTATGACTCCATAGCCATAAGGAGGGCTCCAATTCTATCTCTCAAGATAAAATCGACCACACTATTCCTGGGAAACTGCATGGCAACCTGTCCAGGTTCACCAAAGCCTTTGAAATAGTTCACCTTGTCAAGCTATGAAACATGGCAAGGCCTAGATCACTGACACGTGTTCTGGGATTCACAGATTAAGTTTAACAGGAGAAGGTCCCACCTCCTTCTCTGTGGCTCACTTAAGGCTCCAATCAGAATTAGGAGAGAACTGACAGCTCTCGCTCAGACCATCATCATGTGGATGACAGCTCAGTGACACTTGACAGGCCACATCACCATCCATCCATGGGTCTAACCACTAATCAACACAGCAGAGGAGCGAACTCGCGGACTGGCATACAGTAGGGTGTCAATGACTGACTTGGCAGTCATTCCCTGTGGAGTGGCATAAGGGCATATGGGATTGGGATCAGTAATCACCAATTGCAGCCTATTGCATTAGGTCTCCAGAGTCAAAGCGCTAATCAAATTAGGCCTTGTCTCTGGTAGCAATGAGTTCACTCATAAAAGAGAACTCTGGAATAATTGAATTCCTGTCTCACCATTGTTAACCTGGTAACAAAGAGTGAGACTGCTACAGTGGTTTTCCTCTGGGACCCTCATCATGGGCAGCAAGTATGTTTGTTAGTCCACACTAGTGATATCCTGAAGCTAGGATGCATCCCTAGGGGAATGCCACACACCAACTGTAGCGGGAAGGGCCTCACAACCTGAGTAACCTCCAATCTCTCAAGGTTTTCTCTGGTGGGCTATGTTTGCTTACTTTGCACTAATTCACCTTCCTCTTGAATCCTTTGCTTCTCTGGAGGATAATCCTCAAATTAGAAGCAGGCCTTTCTCCATAGGCCTAACCATGATGGGTTCCTTTTCTATTGGCCCATACTCCTCTCTCTCCTGGGACTCTCTTCTAACTGTATACTAGGCAGCTGAGGAGGCCCATAAGATTTAAGGTTTTAGGGGGTCCTTCTTCCAAACTTGGAATAGGGACTCTTCCAAATACCTCAGCATATGTTGTAGGTAAGGCAGGCGGCACAGCGACACAAAGATACTCAACTACTGTGGTTGGACTTTCCCTCCTATCTTGCGTCTCCTTGCAGCTAAGATGCCAACATTTCGCAGAGGTTAGTCTCTTAGGGCCAGCGGAGGATCCGCCAAGTTCCAGGTCAAAACTCGGAACGGTGACGCTGGCAGCATGATAGCCCGAATTCAGAGCTGGTCATCCCCAGGACGATCCCAGGACACAAGTGGGGGGACACTTCCATTGCAGGGTACCAAGCAGACATCAGGAATGGATGGCCCCCCACACCACGGGTTGCAGATCCTTCGCAGGACTGCTAAAGTTATTTAGGAAGACAGGGCTCCTCCAGGACAGCAGCAGAAGTTTGTTGCCAGGCCACCTACAGTTGGGTCTCTGGTTTCTTTGCAGGTCTCACAGCTGGATAGGATTCTTGGCTCCTTCAAAATATTCCAGCATCTCCAATAAATGGGTGCAGGGGTCCTCATCTTATCCTAAAAGCCATGGAAGAGCTGCTGCCCTCACTAGCAAATGATAGGACTAACCCACACACACATCCCAGCAGTGGTCAAATCAGGACCACTGGCGGGAACATTCATGCATACCACTCAGACACACTGAAACAGTTTGTGGATTGGGACCAGACAGTCCCAGCCCACATTCTGCCTGCAAAAACACATAGCCCGCCAGTAGCCCGCCAAAAGCTTCCAATTTCCCGGGCACTGGTGGTCCTTATACGGATTTTCCTGGCCTCTCAAGCCAAGAAGAAGGCAAAAGAACAAGATGGCAAAAGGACAAGCGAAAAATCTCATGGCACAACCATTTTTCACCAGTAGCCACATTTAGTAGCCAAATGAGGTAAACGCAGTAAGGCTAAAACAAAAAGTCCCCAAAAGTGGGAAAAAGTCACTGCTGCCTTCAGCTTATCCTTTTAGCACACCTAGTGTTACCAAAAACCCTCTGAGTGTTAGTCTAGGGCAAAACAAAAATGTTCCCCATTGTACTGCAACGTAAGCTGCATTGTACAGTGATAAAAAGGTTTCCGAGTACTGACAGCCTGAAGGACATGTTAGTTTTCCCATGAAACATGAGAAAAAGTCAGTGCAGTGAGGCTGAAGTCTTCACAGCATTGTAACAGGTCAGATTCAAAAATAAAAGAAACAAGTTTGGGGGTTCCAGAAAGATGGAAGGAAAGGTGCAGTAAAGAGAAATCTTTCCTAACAGGTATACATGGTACTTACTGTATGCTAGAGAAAAGTGTTTGTGATAGAAACTTGTTCTGTCCTTTTTCTTTATCTCTAGTATACAATGCTCCATTATTTCTATTAGCATAGAAGAAAATGCTAAAGAAAATGTGGAAGAATCTTATTGAGTCTAACTACTTTACTGAAAAATGTAACGTAGACAGAGGGCCTCATTACGAGTCCGGCGGTAACCGAGGCGGTAAAACCGCCTGGTTACTGCCAGACTCGTATTACCATTCCGCCTCTGTGATTCCCGGTATTACCGGGCCATTATAACCCCGGTTTCCCGGGAATCATGGACGTGGAATGGTGTTAATCCCCATTCCCTTTGAGTCCTATAGGACTCAATGGGAATGGGGATCATGGAAACACCGGCAGCATCTCGTAATGCTGCCGGTGTTTCCTCGTCCGCCTGCAGGCGGGCGCTGTTAAACCCGCCAGGTCAGACCTGGCATGAACATCACCTCCCGGCTGCAGGAGTCGGGATCAGGCGGTCCGGAAACAACGGTGGTGGTGAAGGGCCCCCAACCACTGAAAAGGAGGGACAGGTGGACAGGAGAAGATGCTCGGCAGCGTTTCTCGTGCTCCTTTACCGCAGCCTCAAAGGCACTTCGAAACTGCTCTCCCTGGAGAGTGATGTGTCACAGTACATACAGAGTGCTGTTGTTCTGGAAAAGAAAGGATCAACAGCATCTTGTATGGCCTGCAAGGCAGCTGCTGGAATCCTCTGCCCAACAGCAGTGTGGTGGCAGGAGCAGTTGAGGAAGATGGAGTAGAGGAGATAAGCCTACTCCATGTGAAAGGAACAGTCTTTCTCAGAGCACCCATGTGGTTTTAGTAGGTGTTGCAGCGCAAAGAGGTGGTACCGAAGGAGTACTGCCCGTGTTGTCCATGACTGAGTGTGACTCCACACTGACTGCATTTAACACAGGTTTCTTGTGCCTTTGGTACCCCTCCTATAGTTGTACAAAAATGCCACACTCATGATTGTTTATGGGTGCTGAAGATAGGTACCTCCTCTACCTCATCTTTTCTTCCTCTTGTTCCTCTTCTGCATCAATGATGAGGTTCCCCTGTGCAGACCCTTTAGATGGTGGTGGTGATAGTGATGGCCCCTGGGGAGGAGGCACAGGCATAGACTTATTCCATTTTCAGCAAGATAGCTCTCCAAAGAAGATGATCTCGAGTGGACTGCCAGATTGAGGATGAGTTAGAGTAATGGGTGGCTCCCTTGATAGGACTTAGGAGTTCAAAATAGACCTTGGAAAGTTGTGAAAAGTTCAAAGATCAACTAAGAATGGCAATAGGAGCTCTGGAAGGATAAGGTTTCAACTTCAAACTTCCTAGATCAGCCAAAAATGCAGTTTCAAAATGGCAATGAACCACAGACACCGTTTGTGGGCAGGTCATCACACCGCATGGGCGCGGTCACATGATGATGTCCGGAGAAATCTGCAATGCCATCATACATTTGTGAATGTCGGAAATGTAAAATGGTGTAAAAAGTTGCAGAAAGTTGAAAGAAGTGTTAATAATGTTGCTAGGTAGGGAATGCCAATGCTTTCACTTGAAACTTGCTAGATTGGCCAGATATGCTGTTTCAAAATGTTTGTGAAGCACAGACATCGATTGCAGACATGTCCTCATGCCACACGTGCACGGTCACATGATGACATCTGGGGCATCCATGATGCCATAGCGATGTCCGCAGACCACAGCGCTGAAACCAGGTGGGTGCATGCGCAGTGATGTCCGTGATTGGGTGCGCACATTCGTGAACTAAAAGTGTGTCATGCAAGACTGGTCATGTCACGCATTGGGTAAGCGGACTCGAACATTCATATACTCTGCATAGTATTAGTTGGAGGTTTAACAAAAAATGTATTCATACATAGATATACAAAATATTCATAGTATAAACAATAACTTAATTTACAAACGGAATGGGGTATTGGAATGGGAAATATACATGTAAGTATTTGGAGTTTGTATAAATTCATCATCAGGGGAGGGAGGGAGAGAAGATTCATCATACCATCTATCATTTGTTTTTTCTGGATTCGATTGGGGTTATTGTTGGGGCAATGGGCACAGGTACAAGTAAGGCTGTGATAAGCACAATGTCGAATAACATGATTTTTAACATAAATTACAAGTTCTTTAAAGTCATTCCTAAATTCATCTAATTTTGAAGATAAGCTCATCACTTGATTCTGTACAGTTGGGGATTGGGATTGTATTTCTGCTTGTTGGGATTCTCCATAATTATTGTGTAGTGTGTTTTTCTTATGTAAAATATGTACTATAAGAAAATAAGAAATTATTATTTCAACTAACTCTGTGTAAATTACATTATTTGTTTGCATTGGAAGAAATATTGTTTACCATTAGATATTTCACCATCACTCATTTCTTGTTTGGGAAAGTTTTCTTCTAGCCAATCAAGTGGGTTTTCCATTTCTGTCAAAATAGGCATGGGGACATTTGCTTATGAGAAATACTTATATAATTAATGTAATATTAGAGAAATACATAATGTGCACTTACTATTTGGAAAGAGGTTATTTTCCAATATGCTGCTGATGTATGTCAGTGGGTATGAAGAGTTGATAATATGATGTGTACAGTTATGTTTCCTGTTTAAGACATTCCTTAATATTGCGTGTTAAATGAAAAATGTATGTTTACATTTGTAAATGTTGAATTATATAAGGTTGTATTTTAAGTGTGGTAAATATTAGTAATGTTGGTTTATGTGTATGTTTTTGTTATTAGAAAGTTAGAACATGTTTTGTTGTCCCCTGTGCTTTCTGGGTTTTGTTGATGCTACCTGCTGTCGGCAGACTTTCATATTGTCCGTGGACTCTAGAGCTGCTACATTGGGGGTGAGTATGATATAAGGAACTTGCAGCAAATGATGGTGCACTGGTAAAAACCTATGAAATTCAGTAAATAAACGTTGTTAAAGGGACATTATGGTTCCAAGTAAAAGCAAAAAACCCAAGCGTTTTCAGATGATGGTAAGATAAGCAACCATAACTCATGCCAACTCTGTGCACTGCTAAGACTAATACCCAGGACATCAAAGATGACATCACAACCATAACATCCCTTTGACAATATGTTTTCACTAAATATACATTATATGTAGCGTTAGTGGCCCTGTAGTTATGGTTAAATTGCTCAACCCATAGGAAGAACAGTTTTTGGGTGGCTTATAACTTTTGTGATGTATTACAAATGTACATGAAACTTTGCAAAACAAGTATATGGCTACCTCTGAATACTTTTGCAAAGTTTTGTTTGGTTTTGTCAAGGGGGCAAAATTATAAGGGCGGTCCAACAACATTTGAAATCCAAATAGCCATACATTGAAAAAGGTTTTGCTTGCCGCTAGAGCCCAAACCACTGGACTGATTTGCACCAAACTCATGTGAGGTGCGGTGGCCCGGTCCCGTAAGTGTGCATTTGCAAATTTGGTGTAAATAAGTCCAGTAGATTTTTTAAATATTGCTTAAAAGTAGGTAAAACAAATAAGTGATATCTGCCTCTGGTCCTCAGGTTCACTTCCTGGATCGGTGTCCACGGACGCTCATGAATAAATCACTGAGCTGCGTAACATTTGCAGACATCGTACACACCCAATGATTGGTCAATTAAAAACGTGAGGTGCATCAAAACCTTTGAAATGGACGACATGTTGGATTAGTGAACTGCGCCAATAGTCTGTGGACATTGCAGTAAAAATATATTAAAAACACAATATTATGTTTGTAAATGAAAAGAAACAATCTCAGGGTAGGTGAGGGATGATGATGATGGGATGGTCTATGGCCAGAAATAGCCACAAATCTGCTGGTTTTTTTTTTTCTCAGATGTTCGGGGACATTGCTGTGATGTTACCAAACAAATGTTCAAGGACATCCATGAATATTTCTGCATTACAAGGTTGGTGAAGAGCAGTTTTTGGATGGCTTATTACGTTGTCACCATTAAATGAAACTGCATGAAATGTTGGAATATAATTGTAGACCCGAGTTTTAATGTGTTTGTGCCGTTTCACCAAGAGGGAGCAAAATTAGAGGGTGGCCCCCATACATTTGAATGGCTTAGAAAGTTAGTGCTGTGTGATGAATCTGCGTACACATTTGTAAAATGATTGTAGACCAAACAACCAAACTCTGAATGTTTTGGCAAAGTTTGGTGGAATTTTGTCAAGAGGGGGCAAAATTAGAGGGGAGTTCCCAACAATTTTAGATGGCTTATAACTTTGATGCCATTTTGTCACTCTGCACAAACGTTTGTGTAAAGATGATGTACCTAATTTTGATGTTCCATGCAAAGTTTGAATGGATTTTGTAAAGTGGGCGCAATCTGATATCACTATTTTTTTACCTAGATTGTGACACTTTTCAAAAAATAAAACACGGATGGATTTGCAGCAAACCTGTTCGAGGAGCATTGGCAAGGACCTAAAAGCATGGTTTGGCAAATGTGTCCATGTTTTATTTTTTTTTAAAGTGTCATGATGTAGCTACAAAAAATTAGTGATATATCTTTGGTAACTAGTGGCCAGACTTCGGCTACGCCCAAGACAATCTGGCCGCTGGCCATGGCCCCCAGGGACCAGCAGTGGGGTCAAAATGAGCATGGCAACCAGAGACCAGCTATGTGGTAACATTTTCTAAAGTGCTGGACATATTTGTCGCAAGATTGTGTGAGGAGCATCAGTAAGGACCTAAAATCATGCTTTTGCAATTCTGTCCTGTGTTTTGTTTTTTCCAAATTGTCAAAATGCATTACAAAAAATAGTGATATAACTTTGGTGCCTGGGCAATGGGCCTGGCCCTTGGCAAGGACAAATGTCTACTCTGATTTGCTCAATGGGGCATGCGGCATGGCTAAAGCCCAGGTGGCAATTTTTCGCATTTCCTTGTGTATACTGGACACAGAACGAGGATGCAGGCTATGCACACAGGATGACGGGGGTGGTTGGGTGAGGCTGGGGACATGGTCGTGCCGCATGCCCTAGGCAATTCAATCATGACTTGCATCCACAACACATGTCAGTATGCGCTGCAAAAAAAATGTTTGTGAAAGGAGGTTTATAATTCTTTCATATATGTTCATATATGTCTTTGCTGCTCTCAGATATTAAACATTTGCCAATTCAAGCTTTTTTGAGGTGGGGTAGTTAGCAAAGCCTCTCTTTTTTTGGTCGAATTTGTTTCCATATGTTATCGCTTAAAGAGATACTTTTATCAAGGGCTTTCTAAATATGGTTTAATTTGTGCATCAACTGACTAATAAACGAGAGAAAAACAAGCAGAGCGGACAAACTCTTCCCTTATATTAAACGCACAGCCCAATTGAATATGTCTGCTTGAGTGATAAAATGAACAATATCTCATTTAAATTGTGCAAACTGTTTCCAACAGTAATAGGAAGTTTTCCCGCAGCAGAATTGGTCGAGGGAGAATTGCATTTTTTGAAACAATGTTTGCCACAAATATATGTGTGGTTGGATTTTGGTTATTAATTTATTTGGGAGGGCTATGGGAGGCTGCAGAGGTCTCCCCGCAAATATATTTGAGTCAACATATAAAAATGTTTAAAAAACCGAGGAACTATCCCCCGACCAATTGTTTTCGAGGAAATCACATAGAATCGTTTCCAGCACATTTTTGCTGTGACCGGTTTGTACTTAAATATAAGTTTCAATTTAGAAACGTTAAATTGCCAACAATAAGCCAAGGAAACCATGGTGTGGCTGAAAGGGGGCTGATCCTCATACAGATCCTGAAGCAGAGATGTGCTCAAAATTAACCGTATTTAAAGAACAATAACATTGTGTAGAAATGCCAGGTTTTACAAATTGCAACTGTGACATGCTTGTGAAGACTAATTGATGCTTAAGTAAAGCGAGTATGCATCTGTTGTACTCTGCTATACGATTACATGTGAAATACCTATGTAAGCTTTTCACTTCAGAATGTTAAAATAACAAAGAACGTAATTGTACAGGCGAATCCTTCAACCTGAAGAAAGCTGCATTTAGACTTTGATCGTGAGTCATTAATCTGCTCTAAGGCTTAGAGGAAGGGGACTGGCAGTGGCATTTGCATACATTAATTCACATGTCTGAATTATGCAATGCATGCACTTATGTACTGGGTTTTTAATAGCACCGACAGCCGGGAAACAGCAGATCACTGTTCGTCAAGGAGTTACAGTAAACAGATACTCTTTTATGGATACAATTAGAGATAGGGTCTTTGAAACTCTTCACTCTCTAGATGGTCTTTCAACCTTTCACTCTCTATCATCCCTAGCCAACATAGTCAATAGCCAGATATCCTGGGAATTGTAGCTCTAAACATCTGCTGAGCCAAAGGTGGGGGACCCCATATTAGAAGAACAAAATATTAAGGACACAGGGAATAGGTATGGAAATGGGGATGCAGATGGTTCTACGCTAGAGAGGGTAAGGAAGACCATGTTATAGGTTATCTGTTTGTGAGGTGTGCTTTGTGGCAATGTACCTTCAGCCCCTCCTTGGCATTGAAGAAAGAGGACGCCAGTGGGGAATTAGGCTTAATGGTGCACCATCATCTCAGTGCATATTTGGAGAAAGTCTTGTTAGGCAGAATCACATGCAGTACCCTTTGGGAACACCACACACAATTAAGACTACAGGTGTGAGTACAATTTCACTGTTGATACAAGCCGGTATTACACAGTAATGTGGCAGCAGTGGCTGTGCAGTCATACTTATCTCAAGAGTAAAGTGAGCAGTACAAGAGGTTACACAAAGGACTAGCAATCACAGTGATTCAAAAAAACACTTACTTCAGGTTTCTTGGTGAAAGAATATACATTTATTTACACAGTCATTTGGAAAACATTCCACTAGCAAGAGCAGCTCAATATCACAATCTAATACACTACAATACACATCCAATCAGTTTCTGAACAAGTTCAGCTACCCTGAAGTTGGAGCAAAATGGCACTTCAGTTACTTTAAAAGGGGTAAAAAGACAAGGTTATAAGAATGAAAAGCACAAATACTTTCAGAGGTAGGGCAAACAGTTTCAGTTCACTACAGCCAGCAATTCAATTCAATAGGCCTGGGCCAAAGTCAATGGTTCAGAGTCTTGGATAGGATAGCATAGTTCTGGTAGTAAACAGTTAAGTCTTTGCCACGGTTTTTAGAAATAAATGGTCAGACGAAAAGTTAGATGTTTGTTTAGGCAAGGACAAGCCTTCGAAGTTGGGAAAGTTTCAGAAACTTTCACCGCGGCAGAAAGGATTTCCTGACCGCATTTGCACAGTACCTTTAAAAGAAGAAGAGCTGTAGCTGAGGCAGTTGTTCCTGGCAGTTCCTGCATATCTCGCTGTTCCTGAGCTTCAGTCGTGGGGAAAGAAGGAGGACGTCGGGAGGTTCCTGCAATTCCCAGGGAAGAGGCCACAAGCTTGGCAAAACATCGGTTTAAGGTGTGAGTGCCTTAAAGACCACAAACTGGTATCCTTCCCACTGGCTATGCGGTTTTCAACAGCACTCTGAAGAAAATTGGACCAGTATAGGGACGGTGTCCAGGCGGCTTACGAGTTGGTTGTTCCCACCAAACTCAAGGGAAGAATTTTACCTTGATGGGCTTCTCTGTCAATGGTGTTTTAGGCAATTCGGACCTGCAGCAGGGCTTCACCGGTGGACCAGGAATTGCAGCAGTCATCTTCCTTCAGCTTTCGTTCCGTTGGTCGACTCTGCTTTCCAAGTCCCAAAGGCCTGTTTTTAAACAGTTTTCCCCTATTCATTCCAGCCTGGCTGTCACTCAAACAGCAGGGTGGCTGTCCTTGCTGGACAGCCAGCTGGCCAATCATGCCAGAGTGCATTCAAGTCTCCTAGGAGACTAAGCACAGGGAGTTTCGGGCACCTCCCTCACATCCTGTCCACCCCAGACACTCAGGCGCCAGAGGATGGCTTCAGCACTGAAGCCCGCCAAAGACCAACGAACAAAGGAACCAAACATGGTTTTGCACGCATAGTTAAACACAAAAGGACTTTTTCTAAAAGAAACGGCAAAAAGAGTCAACGGGAGTCTGTTTTTAAAGATAGGTCTTCGGTGCAATATATTGAAAAACATGGCTGACGAGATTTTTAGCTTTGGGTCGAGAAAAATCATGGTAGTTTGTTAGAAAACCACTGCCACCAGCCATTTCAAGTAGAAAAGGGTAACATTTCACTGCTACATGAGTGTTTAGACTCAGGGGATGCTAGGCAACCCCTCCAGCACTCTATGGGAAGATAGTGCGATCTGGGTCTGTACATTTAACAAGACTAGTAAAGTCAATTTAACGTTACATGCTCTAGGAGACAGTAGTCAGTCCCAGAGAAGGTATTTAATCCTTGGGGAGTCTGACATACACCCCTGTGCCACTGCACTGAAGGTGCTGTGTGACACACAAGAAAAAGATGATGCCTATGGAGTTGTTTTAAAACTCCATATCCAAAGAACACAAAGGTAAAACACACATCAAAATACATGAAAGAGTGGGGAAAAAAGGCTCACATTCTTTCCAGGTAAACATTTGAATCCTAGAAATCCAGCAAAGTTGCTGGGAGTCTCAAAAGGTAAAGGAAAATAGCACTTTCTTGAGAATTCTCCCTAACAGGTCTTTTCAGTTTTGCAGTCCTTGCTTGAAATCAGTGGATGCCTTGTTTTGGCTTCCAGAGATGATTATTTTCTCTGAAACGTTAGCACAGACATTGGTTATTGGTTTCTTGTAGGTGATGCCTGGTGTCTTGATACCTGGGGCCAACTGAGTTCTCCACTCCTAAACTGGTAGCTGATTAGACACATAGGTTGTCATCACCTTTGTCATTAAGCTGTCTTGTTGGTGATGCCTGGTGTCTTGATACCTGGGGCCAACTGAGTTCCTCACTCCTAAACTGGTAGTTGATTAGATACATAGGTTGTTCATCACCTTTGTCATTAAACTGTGAATGTTTCCCAACTATCCTAGTGTCAAAGGCATCTGTCTGAACTATGAAAGGTCTCTCGCAATCAGATGCCCTTAACCCAGGGGTCTGACCTAAGGATTCCTTCAGGCCAGTGAAGGCCTTCTCAGACTCCAGGGTCCATACAAACTCTGGAGGTCCCCTTGAAGTAGTGAGGGCAGTCAGAGGGACAGATATATTGCTATAGACTGCCACTTTGTTCCTGTGTTTCACTGTGACAGCCAGGAAAAGTCCTCACTTGGGCTTGGGTATTTGGGGTTGCCGAGTTATGTACATGAAGTACTTCACTGACAAGAGGTTGTATCTGGTCCCCACATACACCAATATCATGCTTGAGGAAGGCCAATGGCTCCTGCTCAGTTTGACACTTGGTTGTCTCCCTGAATAAGTTTGCCTGATGAAGGTCACCCAGTCACTTGAGTAATCCCCAGTTCCTTCCAAGTGGTGGTTGAATCTGCCATGTCATCCAGACATGTATTGGTGAGATCCATGTTCCCATTCAAAACAGGATCTGGAGCATCTGGACTTTCCAGTACAGAGCTGATCCAGTAAGTCGTTACCTCTTAGTGAAGAGTATGTATCTGTCTTGGGGACAGAGTACAGAGCTCTAGTCTTCATACAGAATCCAAAACTGCCTTTACCTGTATTTCCTTCCAGTTCCTTAGAACTGGACTCTTGACATCTAGAAAGCTCTCTCTTTATTCCAACACAAGGTGGATCTTACACCAACTGTTAGAACTTTGTCTTTGTTCTGAGTCACCACAATACCCAAATGTGGTGGGTTCACTCACTCCCAGAATACAGTCTGGTTTACTTCAATCACTTATAAGGGGTGTCAGTGATAACCAGGTCAGAGGTTGCCTCAGCAAAATCTCCAGCTCACCCTGCTGAGGTTGGGTCAGGTGAGGAGGCACTACGTCACCCTCACTGAAGCCATTAGAAGGGCTGCTTTGGCAGTGGGCAGGGAGACACCATAGCCATAAGCAGGGCTCCAATTCTATCTGTCAAGATAAAATCCTCCACACTATTCTTGGGAAACTGCATGGAAACCTGTCCAGGTTCACCATAGCCTTTGGAATAGTTTACCTTGTCAAGCTATGAAACATGGCAATGCTTCGATCACTACACATGTTCTGGGATTCACAGATTAAGTTTAACAGGAGAAGGTCGCACCTCCTTCCCTGGGGCTCACTTAAGGCTCCAATCAGAATTAGGAGAGAACTGGCAGCTCTCGCTCAAACCATTATCATGTGGATGACAGCTCAGTGACACTTGACAAGTCACATCATCATCCATCCACTGGGTCTAACCACTAATCAACACAGCAGAGGAGCAAACTCGCGGACTGGCATACAGTAGGGTGTCAATGACTGACTTGGCAGTCATTCCCTGTGGAGTGGCATAAGGGCATATGGGATTGGGATCAGTAATCACCAATTGCAACCTATTGCATTAGGTCTCCAGAGTCAAAGCGCTAATCAAATTAGGCCTTGTCTCTGGTAGCAATGAGTTCACTCATAAAAGAGAACTCTGGAATAATTGAATTCCTGTCTCACCATTGTTAACCTGGTAACAAAGAGTGAGACTCCTACAGTGGTTTTCCTCTGGGACCCTCATCATGGGCAGCAAGTATGTTTGTTAGTCCACACTAGTGATATCCTGAAACTAGGATGCATCCCTAGGGGAATGCCACACACCAACTGTAGCGGGAAGGGCCTCACAACCTGAGTAACCTACAATCTCTCAAGGTTTTCTCTGGTGGGCTATGTTTGCTTACTTTGCACTAATTCACCTTCCTCTTGAATCCTTTGCTTCTCTGGAGGAGAATCCTCCCATTGGAAGCAGGCCTTTCTCCATAGGCCTAACCATGATGGTTTCCTTTTCTGTTGGCCCATACTCTCTCTCCTGGGACTTTCTTCTACCTGTATACTAGGCAGCTGGGGAGGCCCATAAGATTTAAGGTTTTCTGGGGGTCCTTCTACCAAAATTCTGAATATAGACCTTCCAACTACCTCAGCATATGTTTTAGGTAAGGCAGGCAGAATATTCTCCTTCTCTTTGCCTCTGTTTCTGACTCCTCTGCCCATGGGTTAGGCCTAGGCTTTCTCTTATGCTTGGCTAAGACAGCCTGATTCTGAGACATAGTGCGTGAAGGGTCTGGGGAGTATCTGTCAGGACATAAGTCTTGAAGACTAAGCTCAACCAACACTCTTCTAGGAATCTCTCCCCTCATATTGGCTACCATATGCTACTATAACTTTGAGAGAGGGCCTTATACACAAATGAGTATCGCCCACAGGAACTCTGGCAAAAACCTGTGTGTTTACCATGAAGGATGCTACATCAGTGGAACTGGGCCCAGTGTTCCTAACAGTAGAGGTACTTAAACCTGCTACCTGAAAACTATTCTAGGTAGAATTATAACTATGCAACAGGACTGGGAAGGGAGCCAATGCTCCAGCACTACTAGTTTCCAAGGAACCTAGACTAACTCCAGGACAGCAGCAGAAGATGGTTGCCAATCGACCTAGAGTTGGGTGTCCGGTTTCTTTGCAGGTCTCACAGCTGGAAAGGATTCTTGGCTCCTTCAGGATACTCCAGGATCTCTGATGAATGGGTGCAAGGGTCCTCATCTTATTGTAAAAGCCCTGTAAGAGCTGCTCCCCTCACTAGCAAATGACAGGACTAGCTCACACACACACACACCAGCAGTGGTCCAATCAGGACCACTTGTGGGAACATTCATGCATACCACTCAGACACACTGAAACATTTTGTGGATTGGGACCAGACAGTCACATCCCACATCCTGCCAGCAAACATAAATAGCCCTCCAGTAGCCCGCCAAAAGCGTCCAATTTCCTGGGCACTGGCGGTCCTTATAAGGATTTTCCTGGCCTCTCAAGCCAGGAAGAAGGCTAAAGAACAAGATGGCAAAAGGACAAGTGAAAAATCTCCTGGCACAACCATGTTTCACCAGTAGCCAGAGTTAGTAGCCAAATTAGGTAAACATGTAAGGCTAAAACAAAAAGTCCCCAAAAGTGGGAAAAAGTCACTGCTGCCTCCAGCTTATCCTCTTAGTACAACTGGTGCAACCAAAAATCCTCTGAGTGTTAGTCTAGGACAAAACAAAAATGTTCCCCATTGTACTGCAATGTAAGCTGCATTGTACAATGATAAAAAAGGTTTTCCAGTACTGACAGCCTGAAGGACATGTTAGTTTCCCCATGACACGTGAGCAAAAGCCAGTGCAGTGAAGCTTAATTCTTCACAGCACTGTAACATGTCAGATTCAAAAATAAAAGAAACAAGTTTGGGAGTTCCAGAAAGATGGAAGGAAAGGTGCAGTAAAGAGAAATCTTTCCTAACAGGAATATATGGTACTTACTGTATGCTAGAGAAAAGTGTTTGTGATAGAAAATTGTTCTGTCCTTTTTCTTTATCTCTAGTATACAATGCTCCATTAGTTCTATTAGCATAGAAGAAAATGCTAAAGAAAATGTTGAAGAATCTTATTGAGTCTAACTACTTTACTGAAAAATGTAATATAGACAGAGTCTTTAAGATGATTTTTTTTAGTTCTATTTTTACCTGTGAAAGGCGGCCCAATGGAAACATTTTTTGTATTTCTTTATTTTGAGGTAACATGGGGGAGGTAAAGGCTCCCAAGAGGGATAGAGGTAAGGTGGAGGAGGGAAGGGCCTCAACCACTGAAAAGGAGGGACAGGTGGACAGGGGAAGATGGTGGGAAGCCTTTCTCGTGCTCCTTTACCGCAGCCTCAAAGGCACTTCGAAACTGCTCTCCCTGGAGAGTGATGTGTCACAGTACATACAGAGTGCTGTTGTTCTAGAAAAGAAAGGATCAACAGCATCTTGTAGGGCCTGCAAGGCAGCTGCTGGAATCCTCTGCCCCACAGCAGTGTGGTGGCAGGAGCAGTTGAGGAAGATGCAGTAGAGGAGATAAGCCTACTCCCTGTGAAAGGAACAGTCTTTCTCAGAGCACCCATATGGTTTTAGTGGGTGTGGCAGCGCATAGAGGTGGTACCGAAGGAGTACTGCCTGTGTTGTCCATGACTGAGTGTGACTCCACACTCACTGCATTTAACACAGGTTTAATATGGCTTTGGTACACCTCCTATAGTTGTACAATAATGCCACACTCATGATTGTTTATGGGTGCTGGAGATAGGTACCTCCTCTACCTCATCTTTTCTTCCTCTTGTTCCTCTTCTGCATCAGTGATGAGGTTCCCCTGTGCAGACCCTTTAGGTGGTGGTGGTGATGGCCCCTGGGGAGGAGGCATAGGCATAGACTTATACCATTTTCAGCACGATAGCTCTCCAAAGAAGGTGATCTCGAGTGGAATGCCAGATTGAGGATGAGTTACAGTAATGGGCGGTTACCTTGAGAGGACTCAGGAGTTCGAAATAGACCTTGGAAAGTTGTGAAAAGTTCAAATATCAACTAAGAATGGCAATAAGAGCTCTGGAAGGATAAAGTTTCAACTTCAAACTTCCTAGATCAGCCAAAAATGCAGTTTCAAAATGGCAACGAACCACAGACACCTTTTTGTGGGCAGGTCATCACACTGCACGAGCGCGGTCACATGATGATGTCCGGACCAGAGAAATCTGTAATGCCATCATACATTTGTGAATGTCGGAAATGAAAAATGGTGTAAAAAGTTGTAGAAAGTTGAAAGAAGTGTTAATAATTTTGCTAGGTAGGGAATGACAATGCTTTCACTTGAAACTTGCTAGATTGGCCAGATATGCAGTTTCAAAATGTTTGTGAAGCACAGACACCAATTGCAGACATTTCATCATGCCACACGTGCACGGTCACATGATGACATCTGGGGCATCCATGATGCCATAGCGATGTCCGCAGACCACAGCACTGAAACCCGGTGGGTGCATGCGCAGTGACGTTCGTGATTGGGTGCGCACATTCGTGAACTAAAAGTGCGTCATGCGAGACTGGTCATGTCACACATTGCGTAGGCGGACTGGAACATTCATATACTCTGCATACTATTAGTTGGAGTTTTAACAAAAAAATGTATTTATACATTAATATACAAAATATTCATAGTATAAACAATAACTTAATTTACAAACGGAATGGGGTATTGGAATGGGAAACATACATGTAATTATTTGGAGTTTGTATAAATTCATCATCAGGGGAGGGAGAGAGAGAAGATTCATCAAACCATCTATCATTTGTTTTTTCTGGATTTGATTGGGGTTATTGCTGGGGCAATGGGCACAGGTACAAGTAGGGCTGTGATAAGCACAATGTCGAATAACATGATTTTTAACATAAATTACAAGTTCTTTAAAGTCATTCCTAAATTCATCTAATTTTGAAGATAAATTCATCACTTGAGTCTGTACAGTTGGGGATTGGGATTGTATTTCTGCTTGTTGGGATTCTCCATAATTATTGTGTAGTGTGTTTTTCTTATGTAAAGTATGTACTATAAGAAAATAAAACATTATTATTTCAATAAACACTGTGTAAATTACATTATTTGTTTGCATTGGAAGAAATATTGTTTGCCATTAGATATTTCACCATCACTCATTTCTTCTTTGAGAAAGTTTACTTCTAGTCAATAAAGTGGGTTTTCCATTTCTGTCAAAATAGGCATGGGGACATTTGCTTATGAAAAATGCTTATATAATGAATGTAATATTAGAAAAATGCATAAAGTGTACTTACTATTTGGAAAGAGGTAATTTTCCAATATGCTGCTGATGTATGTCAGTGGGTATGAAGAGTTGCACTAAACTGATAATATGATGTGTACAGTTATGTTTCCTGTTTAATACATTCCTTAATATTGTGTGTTAAATGAAAAATGTATACTTACATTTGTAAATGTTGAATTATATAAGGTTGTATTTTAAGTGTGGTAAATATTAGTAATGTTGGTTTATGTGTATGTTTTTGTTATTAGAAAGGTATAACATGTTTTGTTGTCCCCTGTGCTTTCTGGGTTTTGTTGATGCTACCTGCTGTCGGCAGACTTTCCTATTGTCCGTGGACTCTAGAGCTGCTACATTGGGGGTGAGTATGATATAAGGAACTTGTAGCAAATGATGGTGCACTGGTAAAAAACCTATGAAATTCAGTGTATAAACGTTGTTAAAGAGACATTATAGTTCCAAGTAAAAGCAAAAAACCCAAGCATTTGCAGATGATGGTAAGATAAGCAACCATAACTCATGCCACCTCTGTGCACTGCTAAGACTAATACCCAGGACATCAAAGATGACATCACAACCATAACATCCCTTAACAATATGTTTTCACTAAATATACATTATATGTAGTGTTAGTGGCCCTGTGGTTATGGTTAAGTTGCTCAACCCTTAGGAAGAACAGTTTTTGGGTGGCTTATAACTTTGGTGATGTATTACAAATGTGCATGAAACTTTGCAAAACAAGTATGTGGCCACCTCTGAATACTTTGGCAAAGTTTTGTTTCGTTTTGTCAAGGGGCAAAATTGTAAGGGGGGGTCCAAAAACATTTGAAATCCAAATAGTCATACATTGAAAAGGGTTTTGCTCATGGCTAGAGCCAAAATCACTGGACTGATTTGCACCAAACTCATGTGAGGTGCGGTGCCACAGTCAAGAAAGTGTGCTTTTGCAAATTTGGTGTAAATACGTCCAGTAGATTTTTTTTTATATTGCCCAAAAGTAGGTCAAAATATTAAGTGATATCTACATCTGGTTCGCAGACTCACTTCCTGGATCGGTGTCCAAGATGCCCATAAATCAATCACTGAGCTGCATAACATTCGCAGACTTCGTACACACCCAATGATTGGTCAATTAAAAACTTGAGGTATATCAAAACCTTTGAAATAGACAACATGTTGGATTAGTGAACTGCGCCAATAGTCTGTGGACATTGCAGTAAAAACATATTAAAAACACAATATTATGTTTGTCAAAGAAAAGAAACAATCTCTGGGTAGGTGAAGGATGATGATGATGGGATGGTCTATGGCCAGAAATAGCCACAAATCTGCTGGGGTTTTTTTTCTCAGATGTTCGGGGACATTGCTGTGATGTTCCTAAACAAATGTTCAAGGACATCCATGAATATTTCTGCATTACAAGGTTGGTGAAGAGCAGTTTTTGGATGGCTTATTACGTTGGCACCATTAAAAGAAAACTACATGAAACGTTGGAATATAATTGTAGACCCGAGTTTTAATGCGTTTGTGCCGTTTCACCAAGAGGGAGCAAAATTAGAGGGTGGCCCCCATAAATTTGAACGGCTTATAAAGTTAGTGTTATGTGATGAATCTGCGTACAAATTTGTAAAATGATTGTAGACCAAACAACCAAACTTTGAATGTTTTTGCAAAGATTGGTGGAATTTTGTCAAGAGGGGGCAAAATTAGAGGGGGGGGGGTTCCCAAAAAATGTAGATGGCTTATAACTTGGATGCCATTTGGTAAATCTGCACAAAGGTTTTCACAAAGATAATATCCCTCATTTTGAATTTCCATGCAAAGTTTGAATGGATTTTGTCAAGTGGGGGCTGTGTTATATCACTATTTTTGTACCTAGATTTTGACACTTTTCAAAAAATAAAACAAGGATGGATTTGCAGTAAACCTGTGTGAGGAGCATTGACAAGGACCCAAAACCAGTGTTAGGCAAATGTGTCCATGTTTTATTTTTTTGAAGTGTCATAATGTAGCTACAAAAAATAGTGATATATCTTTGGTGACTATTGGCCAGACAATGTGGCCGCTGGCCATGGCCACCAGGGACCAGCAGTGGGGTTAAAATGGGCATGACAACTAGAGACCAGCTATGTGGTAACATTTTTGAAATCAGGAGAGCCTTGAATGAGAAATAAAATCTGCTCAAGGCTACTTTCCAAAGTGCTGGACATGATAGACACAAGATTGTGTGAGGAGCATCAGTAAGGACCTGAAAGTGTGCTTTTGCAATTCTGTCCTGTGTTTTATTTTTTTCCAAATTGTCAAAATGCACGTACAACAAATAGTGATATAACTTAGATGCCTGGGCAGTGGGCCTGGCCCTTCGCAAGGACAAATGTCTACTCTGATTTGCTTAATGGGGCATGCAGCATGGCTAAAGCCCATGTGGCAATTGGTCAAATGTCCTTGTGTAGTATACTGGACACAGAACGAGGATGCAGGATATGCACACTGGTTGACAGGGGTGGTTTGGTGAGTCTGGGGTCATGGTTTTACTGCATGCCCTAGGCAATTCAATCATGACTTGCATCCACAACACATGTCAGTGTGCGCTGCAAACAAGTTTGTGAAAGGAGGTTTATAATTCTTTCATATATGTACATATATGTCTTTGCTGCTCTCAGATATTAAACATTTGCCAATTCAAGCTTGTTTGAGGTGGGATAGTGAGCAAAGCCTCTAATTTTTTGGTCGAATTTGTTTGCATATTTTATAGCTTAAAGAGATACTTTTATCAAGGGATTTCTAAATATGGTTTAATTTTTGCATCAACTGACTGATAAACGAGAGAAAAACAAGCAGAGCGGACAAACTCTTCCCTTATATTAAACGCACAGCCCACTTTAATATGTCTGCTTGAGTGATGAATTGGACAATATCTCATTTAAATTGTGCAAACTGTTTCCAGCAGTAACAGGAAGTTTTGCCGCAGCAGAATTGGACGAGCGAGAATTGCATTTTTTTAAACAATGTTTGCCACAAATATATGTGGGGTTGGGTTTTGGTTAATAATTCACGTGGGAGGGCTAAGGGAGGCTGTGGGGGTCTCCTCGCACATATATTTGCGGAAACATAAAAATGTTTAAAAAATCAATGCAATATCCCTCGACCAATTGTTTTCGAGGAAATCACATAGAACCGTTTCCAGCACATTTTCGCTGTGACCGGTTTGCACTTAAATATAGGTTTTAATTTAGAAACGTTACATTGCCAACAATAAGCCAAGGCAACCATGGTGTGGCTGAAAGGGGGCTGATCCTCATACAGATCCTGAAGCAGAGATGTGCTCAAAATGAACCGTATTTAAAGAACAATAACATTGTGTAGAAATGCCAGGTATTACAAATTGCAACTGTGACACGCTTGTGAAGACTAATTGATGCTTAAGTAAAGCGAGAATGCATCTGTTGTACTCTGCTATATGATTACATGTGAAATACCTATGTAAGCTTTTCACTTCAGAATGTTAAAATAACAAAGAACGTAAATGTACAGGCAAATCCTTCAACCTGAAGAAAGCTCTATTTAGACTTTGATCGTGAGTCATTAATCTGCTCTAAGGCTTAGAGGAAGGGGACTGGCAGTGGCATTTGCATACATTAATTCACATGTCTGAATTATGCAATGCATGCACTTATGTACTGGGTTTTTAATAGCACCGACAGCCGGAAAGCAGCAGATCACTGTTCGTCAAGGAGGTACAGTAAACAGATACGCTTTTATGGATACAATTAGAGATAGGGTCTTTGAAACTCTTCACTCTCTAGATGGTCTTTCAACTTTTCACTCTTCGTTATCCCTAGCCAACATAGTCAATAGCCAGATATCCTGGGAATTGTAGCTCTAAACATCTGCTGAACCAAAGGTGGGGGACCCTATATTAGAAGAACACAATATTAAGGGCACAGGGAACAGGTATGGAAATGGGGATGCAGATGGTTCTATGCTAGAGAGGGTAAGGAAGACCATGTTGTAGGTTATCTGTTTGTGAGGTGTGCTTTGTGGTGATGTACCTTCAGCCCCTCCTTGGCATTGCAAGAAAGAGGACGACAGTGGGGAATTAGGCTTAATGGTGCTCCATAATGTCAGTGCATATTTGGAGAATGTCTTGTTGGGCAGAATCACATGCAGTACCCTTTGGGAACACCACACACAATTAAGACTACAAGTGTGAATACAATTTCACCATTGATGCAATCCTGTACTACACAGTAATGTGGTAGCAGTGCCTGAGCAGCCATACTTATTTCAAGAGTAAAGTGAGCAGTACAAGAGGTTATACAAAGGACTAGTAATCACAGTGATTCAAACAGACACTTACTTCAGGTTTCTTGGAAAAAGAATAAACATGTATTTACACAGCCATTTGGAAAACTTTCCACTAGCAAGAGCAGCTCAATATCACAATCTAATACACTACAATACACAACCAATCAGTTTCTGAACAAGTTCAGCTCCCCTGAAGTTGGAGCAAAATGGCACTTCAATTACTTTAAAAATGAGTAAAAAGACAAGGCTATAAGAATAAAAAAGCAGTAATGCTTTCAGAGGTAGGGCAAATAGTTTCATTTCACTACAACCAGCAATTCAATTCAAAAGGCCTGGGCTAAAGACAATGATTCAGAGTCTTGGCTAGGATAGCATAGTTCTGGTAGTAAACAGTTAAGTCTTTGCCACTGTTTTTAGAAACAGTTAGATGTTGGTTTAGGGAAGGACAAGCCTTCGAAGTTGGGAACGTTTCACAAACTTTCACCGCGGCAGAAAGGAGTTCCTGACTGCATTTGCTCAGTACCTTTAAAAGAAGAAGAGCTGTAGCTGAGGCAGTTGTTCCTGGCAGTTCCTGCAGATCTCTCTGTACCTGAGCTTCAGTCGTAGGGACAGGAAGGAAGACGTCAGGAGGTTCCTGCACTGCCCAGGGAAGAGGCCACACGCTTGGCAAAACGTCGGTTTAAGGTGTGAGTGCCTTAAAAAACCCAAACTGGTATCCTTCCCACTGGCTGTCCAGTTTTCAACAGCACTCTGAAGAAAATTGGACCAGTATAGGGACAGTGTCCAGGTGTCTTACGAGTTGGTTGTTCCCATCAAACTCAAGGGAAGAAGTTTACCTTGATGGGCTTCTCTGTCGATGGAGTTTTAGGCAATTCGAACCTGCAGCAGGGCTTCACCAGTGGACCAGGAGTTGCAGCAGTTGTCTTTCTTCAGCTCGTCTTTGGTTCTTCCGTTCCATTGGTCGACTCTGCTTTCCAAGTCCCAGAGGCCTGTTTTTAAACAGTTTTCCCCCATTCATTCCAGCCTGGCTGTCACTCAAACAGCAGGGTGGCTGTCCTTGCCGGACAGCCAGCTGGCCAATCACGCCAGAATGCATTCAGATCTCTTGTGAGACTAAGCACACAGAGTTTCGGGCACCTCCCTCACATACTGAGGAGGGATTCAGCACTAGAGCCTGCCAAAGACCAACAAACAAAGGGACCAAACATGGTGTGGCATGCATAGTTAAACACAAGAAGGACTTTTTCTAAAAGAAACGGCGAAAAAAGTCGACCAGAGTCTGTTTTTACAGATAGGTCTTTGGCGCCATATTGAAAAACATGGCCTACCCGATTTTTAGCTTTGGGTCGGGAAACATCATGGTAGTTTGTTAAAAATCACTGCCACCAGCCATTTCAAGTAGAAAAGGGTAACATTTGACTGCTACATGAGTATTTAGACACGGGGCATTCTAGGCAACCCTTCCAGCACTCTATAGGAAGATAGAGGGTGCTGGGTCTGTACATTTAAAAAGACTAGTAAAGTCAATTTAACTTTACATGCTCTGGGAGACAGTAGTCAGTCCCAGAGAAGGTATTTAAACCTTGGGGAGTGCTGTGTGACACAAAAGAAAAATATGGTGCCTCTGGAGTTGTTTTAAAACTCCATATTCAAAGACAGCCTCCAATGCTGACAGATGAAACAACGTCATTTATTCAGTGTTTAGGCAATGAAGTTCAGGTCCGTTCTACACACCCATTTGAGGTTCATGATGAGTCTTGCTACTGTGTGAAAGGATTTTTTGCAGTTGTAGGAATAATTCTCGGGAGGATAACTCAGCTGCAACATGCTTGCCTTGGAAGCAAGACTACACGGAGCAACACAGATTTGATCCCCGGGTCTGCCCTTTGAAACCTCTGGGTGTTAAGCCTGTTATAAACAACCTATCATATCATATCATGAAAGGAAAGTTACATTTGAATATGGAACTTTTTTTACAATTAAAATCATGCAAAATGGCTTCAGTTATACCCATGAGTGACATGCTGTTTTCGTTAAGGGAGCTGCAATTCAGAGTGTCTGCCTTGAGTGTTATCCAGGAGTCAACAACACATCTGATTTGTTGGCGTAGGAACTATAAAATCAGAGTGACTCTCTTGGGTGACATATAACATTCACAAAATATAATTCATGGTTATAATAACTGCTTGAATGTAATTTAGATACATTCAAGGTATGTACTTCAGTCAGATAATAATGGGAAACCTTACGGCAACGTGTCATAATAAATGAAAGCATTAACATAATGTTATTAGGGTAGTACGGCCCTGATCATTTATCATTAATCTTAGTTACACTGAGTCCTTATCTTGCTTTCCCCAGTCCTAACCGAAGTAAGGCATCAGATCACTCAACAATCTGTTGCTGACAAGTAAAAGAGAACAAAGAAAAACAGATGTTTTGCTCCTCACCCACCTGTGATGGGATACAAAGATAGGCATTGCATCCAGCTCCACCTGTCGCAACAAATGAACAAGTTTCGAAGCTGTGATCCCAGCCAGGGCACTAGTGGGTGAGGACTGTGACATGGGATATAAGGACTCAGAGTATTGAAGATTACTAGTAATTGCTGCATTACCAAATCATCCAGCCTTCCTTGTCCCAGTCATAACCAAAGTGAGGCTGTGACAAGCAACAGATTCTGAACCACAAACAGATTTCTCGATTTTGCAGTGCAAACAAATATTCATAAGTGAGGACACTGTGTTCAGTGGCTGGGCTGAAGACTCCTGTACAGAAAGACCCAGCTATATCAGAATCCACCTGAAAACCTGAAGTTTATAATCAGTGTAGATGGAGAAGCCTAGGTGGCTGCCAGACAGATTTCTGACATATGAAAACCTGTTGGCTATGCTTATGATGCCACTGTACACAAAAGTCCTCCGATATCACCATATAAAACTTGTACTAAAAAAAGAAACAATGCAGTTTATTACAGCTATGCAAGCACAGATAAACTGAACAGTGGACTAGAACTGATTGGTAAGAGCTGACATCTGTACATTCAGTAAACACTAATATTATACTCTGAATACAATGGGCATGGCATTAGACACAGTCACAGCTTGGATGCTTGTTTGTTCTATTGTTCCCAAGAAATTAATTGGCAATGCTACGTCATGTCGTTAGAGCTGATGTATGTTGGAACATGATTGGAGTTTAGTGATCAACAGTATCCCAACTCATCGCCTCCCATGTAGCACCACATCTAATCTCACCCCTCCTAGGAACAGTTTGCAATTAGTAGAATAACATTTGTGCTGACCGCCAGAACTTTATTATAATGACATTGGTCAGCACCATTGCGAATGGAACATGAGGCACGCTGCTTCTGTTGGGAAGAGAGACATTCACACGGTACCTCCTGAATATTGGCATTTGCAAACCTTGTAGTGGATATTCTGAAGGCTGGCCACTTCCCAGGGACAGAAAAACTTATTGTGTGATTGGCTCTTCTGGGAACATAACTCTGACCAGCTTCCCATTCCCATAACCACCTGCCGATAGACACTAATGGTCATGTGAATGGTTTGCTGGCTTAGGTCCACTTTCCCTCTACGCCCAAGTGCCCACATGATTGGCTCACTGCTCTGCTATTACATTATCCAGTGTTGGTATAGCTGCTTCAGTCTGCTCATGACACACAGCTTGGGCACTGTCTCCCACCTCCCTGGTCCCTGGTGCATGTGGTGGTCATGTGTTCATAGTGGGTTTCCCGGGAAAGGCCGATCCTGGGACCATCCCAGCTAAATGTGTTTATCTGGGATGTTTTCTATATTTTGTTCTGCTGTACAAAGGTTCCCCAGGCTGATGGTACAACCAGTGCACCGCTATCTAACATTTCCCTGCAAGGTTGGTGTGCCTGCAGTTGGTTTGTGTACCTTGTTTTTCTACCCTAGAAGGGGCCCCATCCTCCCTTGTTTACTCTCATAGGTGGAAGGTGTGCCTCCTATCTGTTGCTGAATTGGCACCTTCAACACATTCCCCCTTTGATCAATCTTTTGATCGACATCTCCTTCCTGCTAATTTCCTCTCATGTCTCTTTGTGCACCCACACCGAGTGACCCTTTTCATGTCGCCTTCCTCTTTGTATCCTTCTAGGTATTTAAAAAAAAAATAAGTATCTTTGTCCCAACTCTCCCCAAAAGACCTCATAGTTTTCTATGTCTTGTGTGGGTGCTGTAAAAAATAACTCTACATCATCCTCACTCTTATTCACGCTTGGAGTTTCCTCACCTAACACTTTACCAAGTTACATTGGAGGTCATTACGACCCAGGCGGTAAGGGTTAATGCCGTCGTTAACCCTTAACGCCTGATTCCAATTTTAATGGCTGCTTTTAGCAGGCGTTAAAATCCATGGCGCTAAACCGCCTTGGTGCCAATTACGGCACCGTAAATTACGGTGCCGTAATTAGCGCCTTCCCCACTCCCATTATGCCCTATGGGGCAAAAATGCGAATGGGGAAGGGTAAATGGGAAATGGGGATTTACCGCCCCACTCACCTTGGAATGGGGCGGTAAATCCACCATCCACCATGGTGTAAACATAGTTTACACCATGGTGGTGAGGTTGGTGTACTTACCTCCTGGGTCGTAATGACCTCCATTTTCTTGTGCTGACGTTATGTTTCATGCTTTTCTCTGGTGGCAATTACACCATCCGATGACCCATCAGCCGAGTCAGGTGGCGATGAGCATCATGACAAGCACAGGGACATTTATTTTGAACTTTGCTGCCAACCAATCTGGGACCCAGGCAAATGAAGCATCCAGCTAGGTGTTTGATGTGATGTCTTGTGTCTCCTTCATAGTTTTTTCATGTATTGTTCATATCTCCTCAACAGCCTCTGTGAGTTTTCCGTTGGCTGCATTATTTGCGGGTATCACTGTGTGGCATGTGCTGCGGATCTTATGGCACAAGCCATCTACCGTAGCTGTCATTTGGTCCAATATATAGCAATTTTTCAGGGACATTACACACAAAGCTCGGAGCTCTTCTCACACTGCATTCAGTCTTTTTTTGATTGCATTAGCCAATTGGAGCAGCTCATAACGTGTGATTGGAATACATTTTGTGATAGCTGGCATTTGCACACCAGGAATCAGAAGCAAACTGAAAAACGCAGACGCCTTGCTAAAGAGTCTTACATGTGGTGGGATAGCATCAAAGCTCTGGGTGGATTCTGCTGATATATAATTACTGACCCTCTTCTCCTTGTCTTCTTTGTTTGTTCTCCTTGTTTCTCCATGTGCCTTGTTGTTTTATCCTTCAATTTCTGTTTGGATAGCTTGTTGAATGGTACCAAATCTGCACGGGGCACCACCAATGCGGGCCTGTGGAGGGTCACCTGTGCACAAGCTCCTCCCCAATCTGATTGCAGCTTGAAATACGCTCTTGTTCCACATGCCAGCCATACGTCCATCACTGCTGCGGTCCCATTCTGCACTGCTGTGATGCTCATCGTAGTCCCACAGCAAGGGTTCTTCCCCAGCGCTACTGGCCTGTTTGCTCTGAAACACAAAGAATTCTTGTGAGTGCTTTTCGTTAGATCTGGGTAGTGTTTTTCATCTATTCAGTTTAAGGCATGTGCTTTGGTATTCCATATTTTCCTACATCCTGCATCTATTTTCTTCACCCCTTTCTCTTCGAACCCCACCAGCCCTTCTGCACAGCACTGTACCACACCACTTTCCCATTTTCCATTGTGATACACCGACCCTCAGATTTGCATAGCGCCCTTATGTGGCACTATGGTATATCATGTCCTGTTGCATCCTTGCAGAATATGCTCTTGTGGGCAATTACCACCTGCTTTACCCTCTGTGCCATTTCTGTGTTATAGTCCAGTATCATGTGCATGAGCAGCCTCCCCCAGGGCCTTGCTTTCAGATTGCATATAGTTATTGTGGTACACCTCTTCCCCCTCATATATACATTTCACTTCTGCAGTGTGCCCCTGGAAAAGCTCCCTGGTTTTGCACAAATACAAATGCATAATCCATACCTCTTCCTCTACTGTTACTTTGTGTGGCAGGTATTGTTTTGGTGCCCATGTGAGGTGTGGGATGAGTGAGTACACATAGCCGATGCCACTGGTGCTGCCTCTCCCGACCCTCTTCATCTCCTTGTACCAGACATTTTCAGATGCAATATCCCCTCCTTTCCCAATTGCACTGTAGAACCATTCAATGCTAGATGAATGTATTTTTGTGCATGTGTCCCTTCCACGATCAGCAGGCATGCTCATACTACTCCTATTCAGTAGGAACCAGAATAGGAGAAGACAGAAAACAGAAACACAGAAAACAATCCAAACCCTATTATATTTGCCTCAACTTTTGTTCTTCTCCCATTCCCCCATAGTATTCTCTTGTCCATTCATTCTTTCATCTATGGGTCTTTGATATAATCTTATTGCAGTACACACAGTCAGTGTTAATTGCTTAATAGTTCCCATTAGGTGATGCTTAGACTTTCCGTTGTGCTGCTGTTGTCTTTGCAAATGTTGGACATGTGGATCCATGCTCTTCTTTCCTTTATCTTCACTGGCATTGGGGTTGCATAGACAATATCAAAGGGACTGGAAACATCAGTTCCTTCCACTTTCACACCACGTTGCAGATGAGAACGTTGTCTCCTGGATAGAGAGGCTAGGCTTGCGGCAAGACCTCCTCCTGGTGGGTACTGCTATGCTCTTTAGAGTTGGCTGGCCCGACATGTAGGTTGCTCAACCCGGCCTGATATGTAGCAGAAAACATTTGTCATTTCTGTCGAATATGCTTTCATTTAATCTCTCAGGATCTCTGAGCTATGGTTAGCATCCAACATTTTTGGAGAGACAGCTGCATGCATCCTTCTACCCATTACAATTTTGTGCAGAGTCAAGTGGTGGTCAGCACTGGGTGGCTTTCTGAGGGCAAAAAGAGCAAGGGGGAGGCAAGAAAGCCAGTTTTGGCCCAGAGACGAGGTTAGCTTTGCCAAGCTTTCTTTAAGTAAGCCGTTGAGCCATTCAACAATCCTGTTTGCTTGATGTCAGTACACTGTGCAAAGCTTGTGATTTATCTCCAAGAGACATGTACTCTCATCAAAAAGCTTGTTGGCGAAATGCTGGCCAATATTGCACCTTATCTCCTCACATACTCCCCATCTTGGAAACACTACCCTAACCAAGAATTCTGCCACAAATCTTTCATCATTTCACACCCGCCTCAAGCCTACATAAAAATGGACAGACAATGACGATCATGTACCTTTAGGTGGCACATCTTTCTTGCATATCAACATAGTCAATATGCAAGTGCAGAAATGGCCCTTCCAGCCCATGTACTGTTCCCCAGATACTTATAATTGTTCTTTTAAAACACGCTTAATACCCAAGTGGTTTATAAGCATGGGATCAGGATTCAAAACTGTGTTGCTCTGTGTTATCTTGCTTCAAAGAAAAATGTGTTTCCCCTGAGCTATCCTTACTCCCCAGTCTTCAAAGTATGACCCGACAGACATTTTTGAGATGTCACACAGTTTCAAATTAACTCTGCCACTCTCTCATGCAGATTTGGCATGTATCATCCTTCATTAATTTCTGCTGCTATCCTTTCTTTGGATGCATGGTTGGGGAGGTGCAGCGATTTGGGCATCACAGGCTTCCCTGTGCTATTCTGTTGCCAAATTAAGTCAGTGGGTGAGAGTGAGCACCCACACAGTATCCATAAGTCCTTTTCCACTTGTAGTGCTTCTCCTTGAAGCTCTATAATTTGGACAGTGGGTATTGTGTTGACATTTTCCTCTCTCTCCTCTTCCCCACCCACCTTCCTTTCTGCTGCCATAGGTGGTGATCTTTCTTTTGCCCCAGGATACCTTCTTATACTTCCTTTATGTAAATGTACTGCTTCTTTTGCCACTCTGTCAGCCATTTATTTCCCTAATGATGTTCTGTCTTTTCTACCTGTGTGGGTGGCACATTTATTTATTATTGACACTTCTACTGGTACTTCTAGTGCTACAATTACCTGTTTGAGCAGCTCTTCATGTTGCACAGGGGACCCATCAATTCTTCTGTACCCTCTCCTTTCCCACCATGCTAAACCTGAATGTATTGTTCTGTAACATAGGCGGAATAGGAAAAAAAGTTAGCTGCATGTTCTTCCACCATGTTCAGTGCAATGATCATTGCCACTAATTCTTCTGCTTTGCTGAGTAGTGAGAGGGTAATCATTGGTGGGATTCTATTACATTTTCCCCATTAATGCTGCACACCACTGCTGCTCCAGTGTGTCTCCTCCCTGTCTCTAGGTCTTTACTCAATGACCCGTCAATATAAACCAGGTCTGCCCCTGCTATTTATTCTTCCTTTACCTGTATGTACCCTTCCCTTCTGTCCATATGCACTGCACAATCGTCTAAGTAGTCCCATTCCTCTACAGGCTCTGCTAGGTAGGTACCTGGGTTGACCACACTGCATCTCACTAACTCAATCGCTGGGTTAGTTATTATCACCTTGTAACCTGATGCCCTTTGTGTAGTTAATGTGCTTTTTGATTTCTCGAGAATGACAAATAGTGAGTGTTCCATGATCAGTACTATGGGGAAAGTCATGGTGATTGTCCCTGCCTTTTCTATGGCAAATGCTGCAAACACGAGCGCTTGTTTACAGGTGAAATGTTCCTGCATCACTCGGTCTAGAATACCACTGTAATATGCTAGTGACTTGTGTCTCTGTGTGAGGACCACCATCATCACTGAGCTGTCTGAGTGTGATAACAGATACAATTTGCCTGTGTAATTTGGAATGGCCAGCACTGGTGCATGGACCAGTGCGTCTTTAAATTCTGTGAAACTCTCAATCATTTTTGATGTCCATCTTAATTCCCTATTCTCCTTTTGTGCCTCTTTGATCCCCTGTAACAGGAGTTTTGTAAAGGTGGAGTAATCGCATACCTGTGCCCGGCAATATTTGCATAGTGCCGGGAACTTCTGCATTTTCTTCACTGTATGTGTGCGGTTATAGTGTGAAAGGCCTGTACCCTTTATGGTGTTATCCTGCGCCACTCAATGAATATAATTTTTCACAGATGAACGACCTCTTCCTGGCAATATTACAATTTTGCTTTGTCCACCTTGTATCCTTTTTCTTCTAGCAATGTTAGAAGATGAACTCAACCTGATCTACACTCTTCCTCCGTCTCACTACATATCAACAAATTCTCAACATGCTGAATCAGTGTGCTCTTCTTCGTCTAGTTTGAATTTTATTGTCCCTGATATCCATTCCCCCTTGTCTCCCTTACTTTTCCTCTGCACCTCCTCCTCTATCACTCGTTCGGCGTCACTGAATAATGCGTACACCTGCTGGCGTGTATTTATTTCAATGTGCGCTAGGTATTTCCTCTCTCCCCTTGTGTGTATTTCCTCCCTTTGTGTGTCTCTGTCCTTTTTCCCTGTTGTTTTTCCATGGTCCCCTCCTGGGGTTTCTCGCTGGACATTGGTGTACATCTGTGTGGGACGTAATGTGGCATAGATCTCATAGGGCGGGTGTTGTGAGCTTGTCCACTCCCACCCACAGTCTCCTCTTCCTCCATTTTTACTTTTTCCCCTTTTGTCTCTTCGTGTAACTTCCAGAGCCCCTAAATGTTCGGTCTGCTTTTCAACTTGGAGCCCTTGTATTTTGTTAATAGATGCAAGAAGTTTTTTTCCTAGTTTATTGCATTACTGGAGCAATTTGCAACACATATGATACAGAAGGCTATCTAAATAGGTCATTATTCCCCTACCTCTTGTCTTTTTTTTTTTCCGAGCTACCTTCTGCTTCTTTTCCCCCTCCTTTCCTGTTACCCACACACTCACTCCCAAACACACCTAACTCAGCGTTCACTCTGGCCCTCTCCACAGACCTGACCAGTATTTAGTTAGTAACCAATGGCCATGTCCACAGGCTCACCATTCCCTAAGTTAGAGCAAGTATGCACCCTGTCTCCTCTGCAGAATCTGCACACTCCCGCCGCTACATTGCCAAGTGTTCTATTTTACATGAGGTACCTCCTGGTGTTTAATCATCCACCATGAGTCCACACCATAAGACAACACTAACCACCTCACTTGTGTCCCTCTATATGCCCCCAGAACAAGAAAAACTCAATAACTCCAATGACGCAACTATACAATCTTGGTACTATGCGCAACTCCCGTCTGGCAGGGTTTGCCACACACTGCACACCTCTCCTGCACTCATGTAGGCATGCCCAGACCTGTGTCCACTCCTTATTGGGTGGGGTGGCACACACTAATTTCTAACAATACTACAGCCAATCGCCCTCCCTCCCTGAGGATGTAGCCTAGACACCATCAAAATCTATCCCTCCCCCAACGTGGACATGCAGCACTATGCAGTGCATAGTTGCATTGTTATACTCATGCCCTAGAACTCTTAAGTCTCCTCAGCACTGAGCATCCAGCACAAGCGCACTCCTCCCAGTGAGCGCGGGGGAGGCACTCAGAACCATGCTGATCTTTGGGAATTTGGCATCTGCAGGGCCTCCTTTGTGATGCGAGTTGGTCAGGTCTGCGGTTGCTGGACCTGCACCCACGGGAAGGGCAGCCTGGATGCCCTCAGCTGACCGGGAGGACTGAGGATCTGGCTGGGACCTCCAAAAATGTACACAGGGGTCCCTGGATCTCACGATTTAAAACTCGTACTCACAAAAGGGGCACATATCGGGCAAGAAACAACGCTGTTTATTACAGCTGGGCAAGCACAAATGAAACTGAACAGTGCACTGGAACTGATTGATGACAGCTGACATCTGTACATTCAGTGAACGTGAGTTTTATACTCTGAATACAATGGTCAAGGCATTAGACACAGTCACAGCTTGAATGTGCATTCATTCTATTGTTCCCAAGTAATAATTGGCTATGGTACATCATATCCTGACTGGAGCTAAGTGATCATCAGTATCCCATCTCATTGCCTCCCCATGTGGCACCATATCGATTCTCACCCCTCACATGAAAAGTTTGCAATTAGTAGAATAACATTTGTGCTTACTGCCGGACCTTTATTATACTGCCATTGGTCAGCACCATTGCAAATGGAACACGAGACACGCTGCTTCCGGTAATAAGGGAGATATTCACACAGTACCTATTGAATATTGGCCTTCGCAAAACTTGTACCTGATACTCTGAATGCTGGCCACCTCCCAGGGACAGAGAATCATACCATTTGATTGCTCTTTCCAGAATGATTCACTGGCTTAGGTCCACTTCCCATCTATCCCCACGTGCCCACAGGATTGGCTTTCCACCCTGTTATTACATCACCCAGTGTTGTGTTAGCTGCTTCAGTCTGCTTGTGAAACGCAGCTTGGATGCCTTCTCCCTCCTCCCTGGACTGTGTGTTGGTCATGTGTTCAGAGCAGGTTACCCGGGCGAGGACCATTCTCGGGGCATCCGTGCTATATATGTCTATCGGGGATTTCATCTGTATTTTGTTCTGATGTACAAAGGTTCCCCAGGCTGATGGTACACCTAGTGCATCCCTATCCAACGTTTCCCCACAAGGCCTTCGTTCATGGTGTGGCTGCAGTTGGTTTGTGTTCCCATGACCCCCCTCCAGCTCCTAGAAGGTGCCCCTGCCCCATTTTTACTTTCATAGGTGGTACGTGTGCCCCCCTATCTGGTGCTGAATTAGCACCTTGAATACACCACCAGCCCTTTTTTTGTATCTACCGTGAATAGCAGCCACAATATGCAAGTCTTCAAGCCTATATGATATTATGATCATTATGTTCTTTGATTTAAGCTAACCCTTTAGTGTTTAAGGACATGATAAACAGGGCGAAAAGTCACACACAAGTTCCTTTAAAAAAAAAAAAACGGATGTGGGAGAGACATACCTTCTTATGGCTGTCCCCAGATCCAAGCTATTAGTCGATATATCACTGTATACATAGACAGAAACATAATATCCTTTCCTTTATGAAAAGTTGTTGACACCTTAAGAATACATGAGGGGTAACTGCAATTAGAGGATTTTTTTAGAAAACAAAACATCTGGGAAACTCAACGTACAGCCCCCATCTCCCAGATATATCTGGCAGAATGTACGGGAACCAAAACACAAATCGTGATACTTAGGGCCTGATTCACAGAAGCATTTTATAATGGTGCAATCCCATAGGGAAACACTCTATGAATAAGGGCCTTAGTAGTGTTAGTGAGACACCCTCCACAGGTATAACAGAGTGTTCAGTCAATACTGCAAGACAAACAGCTGATCCCATGAAGGAACTACCATTCTGGGCGCGGGGGCTGGAAGATAGACAATACTTCAATGTCCTAGAAGTATAAAGGTCAATCTTTGCAAGGTTGGCTTCTGAGGTCTCTCTAACAGATCTTACATCATCACCCAGTTGTGCTCTCCCTATGAGACTTGCAAGTCCCTTAGAAATACATCCTGTAGAAAATGTAAATGTTATATGATCACAGCATAGAGGAATGAACCCATATCTTATATTGCATGAAGCAAAATGAGAATGAGCATGTGCCCAAATGCCTGCAAGGTCTCCCTCCCCTAACACCAGAGGGGTCTATAGCTTGTAGCCACCAATGCAGATCATGGTGAGGGCCTTATAACAGCTGTCACTATATATGGCTCAATATATGCTTATAGGCAAGTTTTGAAAATGAAAAAAAATTGAAAATTGATATGATAATGAACACGATTTGGAAATGTTTGAAAATTGATGTCATTGTTTGATAAAGCCTCACAAAGTTTGAAGGTTCCATGTAGAATTGCAAGCACACTCTCTACCTTCTTCCCACTGTTTCTAAATATGTATTTTCCACTCCACTGCTCCTTCCTCTAACGTGTCACCCTCCTAAACAAGAAGATTACTAGGAGGTTGAAAGCTGTTGTGTTTAGTTGAATCGTGAGCTCTGTAATATGCAAGTGACTATTTCTTTTCATTTTTCATTTTTCAGTAATTTTTATAAATGCAATATTTTGTAACATTGTGTGGCCATGCTCAAAATGTTTCAATAATACTGTTTGCGGCAGATGCCTTCAACAAAATATGTTAACTACGAAGGAATAAGAGCTGAGATCCTGTATAAGCTAAGCTAAGTCCCCCAATGAAATGGAAGGCTCCATAGCGCTCAGGCTGGGGTAGTTCATGGGCTTAGCATTTTATCACGCCTTACTATTGACTCTGGAGAAACGCGGTGGACCCTCCTCTTGCCCCACCTCCACCAAAGAAGCATAAGGCCTACATAGAACAAGGCCTGGGTGACCCGATGATGGGAATGGCTTTTACTTTATGCCTTCTCGCTGAGTCCCCCTGGTGCCGTACCTGGATGTAATACCTTTGCTATCTTCAATGCACTTTCAGTGAGTGTGAAAGTCACACTAATCTAGCATGACGTGATTAGTACCCTATTCTCTGTTAAGCCCCTAGCCCCAACTTTTAAGTATTGTCCCTGGAACTTCTTCCCTGACCTGGAAAACAGGCGAGAGTTTCATTCAGCAGTCGGGGACAATTACTTCACAAGCTGAGTCTGAGTATTCCTGCTATCCCAGTGTTAAGTGTTAAGTGTTAGTGCATCTGACAGTTACTTCACTGGAAGCTAATCCTTATTCTGTCTTTTATTGTTATAGATGTTCATGCACCAGGACTGTGGCAAAGACAGTGTGGTGAGAAGAGCCAATGCAAAAATTGGCAGCAGCAGAGGAGAGGTGAATCAGGTAAGAAAGCATGAGGGCGTTGGTGTATGAGGCATGGCAAAAGGCTGAAAGGGGGACTGAGGGCGCATAACAGGTGAGTACATAAACTCACTCTGATCAGGGAGAGCATGCTAATTCAGATAAGTGCTGACCCTGTGCTGTTTGTCCCTTCTTCTCTTTACATGTTCAAGCCGGGAGTCACAGATAAGAATCCATGCTGAAAAACAGAAGCTTTCATAAGCGAGACGTGGCGAACCAGCAGCAAAACTACTGTATGTTGTTTTGTCCTTTTTTTCTTTACAGATCGAAACCAGCAGTTACTGAGGTTAGACGAGCCAGCAACAAGAGGTAAGTGTACTATAAAACACTGAAATGCTAAGCACCGGGTGTGGGTTCTACACCCCTCCAGGTGTCATGGCTGTTGTGTTTTCGTCTTCTTGCAGGATAACAGTTTTTTGTGGAGTTTAGGTCTGGATCTCCCCCGTCTCCATGTCTGTACCAATGTGGCCCGTGTTTGGGAATTGAGTACTTAGCTCATGATACCTATAATGGCCATTGCTCTAGAATGAACGATGGATGATGGCTGGCAGTGCATCAAGTACTGAGATGGAGGTTTGAGGAAAGGGTGAGGATGAGGTCAACAAGGGAAGTCAGTTGTAAGAGCACAGTTAATGTGGTTAGAAGACTTTTGGGAGAAATCCTAACAAGGAGATTAGAATGAACATGTTGGTGCAAAGAATAACAGTGAAGACAGTAATAACAATGCTAAGGAGAGAATTGCAGGAGTTTCATCAGGAATGAAGAGAGGATCCTAAAGAGGTGATGAAGAGGAAGGAGAAGTGGAAGATGAAGTTGTGTTTAGAATAGGAGGTAGTGTAATGGCTAGAATATTCTTGCGATGGAGGTGAGGACATACAGGAGAATAGAGGTGGTAGAGGCAAGGTCACAAACACTCCCTTAAGAATGATCCCATTGCAAATCACCATGGAAGTAGATGAGCAGATGCATACAGGGAACCAAGCCAGTGGCCTAGGACCAGGAGGAGGAAAGTGTAGCACTGAGGAGCTCAACCCTCCCCTTTTGAAAACTTTGAGGTCCTGCTATCCTGCTATAGCCCCTGTCACCTTCCCTTGAAGTATGTGGGGACATGTGCACCTAGGGGTCCTTGGGACAGAACTGGTGACAACAACAAGCAGACTCAGTGACCAGGAGTGTTAGGATCAATGAGACAGTAAAGGCACTTTCAAACCCTCATGACTGTGAGTGACAATTAAGCAATTGCCCCCCTGAGAATGGAATAGAGATTGCAAGTTGATGAGCCAAGGACATTTTAAATCCCTGGGGAAGCGTTCATGTTGTGTTTGTTTTATGTTGTGTATCAATTGGTTATTTGGACAATCATGCACATTTTCACAACAACCCATATTTGAATGATACCTCCATGTCTGTCTGATGTTTACCCTACTCAGCTACATGATACTCATCAACTCACAACAACACATTTCAAGAAAACAACACAACATAAAGGCTAGCATACAAAAATACAAACAAATGTACCTTAGAAACCAGACCACACTCTCTTTGTGCAGTAATTTTAAGAGCATAGATTTGTGTTATACTGTGACCTGTATTACCAAAATTAAATAAATACAAAATAGCTGCACACAAACATTTATCCAGAACAGTGTGTTTCGGAGTTCTTTGTGAAAATATGTTACAATAAATGATCATCCCAGGCATTGTATATTAATCCCTTTACTCATTAAAATTTAAGGAGAATGATTCACAAATAATTTGTCAGTAAAAACTTTAACTTACCCATGGAGGGAGAATATTTGATTTGGTAAAGTTTACCAGCATTAACTCTAACTTCCCATTGGAATGTTAAAGTCAGGTGTAAGTTAAAGTTACAAATTGTAATTTCTCTAAGTACTAAAAGCCCCTCTCCATGTGTAACACATTTCTAATGTGACCCTGGTAACATTGTGAATCAGCACATATGCTTTTTCCCGGGATTAGGATCTCACAGAAGTACACATAAAGGCATATTCAGTGTTTTCTCATAAGCATTGACTGTGCAGCTATACTGAACAAGACAGCAGCTCTTCAACCATGATCACTGATATGATGCATCTAGACTGTGTGGTGTGTTGAATGAATAATAATATCATGAAAGACCAGATGGCTTCACGCCTATGACAGTGACTCCTGCTTAGGGCGTAGGTATGGCGGTATCAGTTTCCAGGCTATGACTTCATTGCTTGTGATGGAATAATCCACTATAGTCAGAGACTGCATCTCATGGGAAGGGAGAATGGAATTTCACAATCAACACGTGGTGTTGTTAGGATATTTCTCAAGTTTGAGGATGTTATATTTGGGAATTGCAATGTTTAATGTAGAGCCTGATTTACAAAAATGTTTTCAATATGACTTTTTCATGCTAAAACATTTGTGTAAATCATGCCCTAAATTCATCTTATAGTTTTAAGTGTTATGTTCATTGTGTAACACCATATAAAAACCCAGGAAAATCATCAGTACTCAAGGCCAGATTTTATTGTGGACATTTCTGCTCTGGTGGTCTCCTAGTCAGTTCTCTAACACTGTACAGAAAATAAAGCTGACTCTGTACCAGCTTCTCTGGTTATCATGTGTAGATTTCATTTGCAGTTTTTCACAGGTGAGGCCATCAGTACTCAGATTTTTCAGGTCAAGCTGAGACAGCAACATAGTGTCATACTTCTGCTCAAACCCCTGTTCACACAAAAGGACAGGTAAGAGGCCTAATTGAAACCCTCAAGGGCTTTGAGTGTGCTGCCCAGGAGGTAGGTTTCTCTTCTTTTGCTTCATTAAAGTCATCTTCTATAAATGCTATGTCAGCAGGTGAGAACCACTAAAGGAGGATACAAGAACAGTAAAACAAGGGACAGTATAAACATACATACAGAAATCACAACACACTTTGATAAATCAACAAAGAAAAAAAAGAGGGGAACTGATTGTGATGCCAATTTTAAAAAAAGAATCAGCTATTGAATGCCAACTCTCCAAGGAATGAGAGAGTTGTATTGAAAAATGGGGTCAAGAAAACACATAGTTACATGTGGTATGAGATTGTGTATGGTGTTTATCCTCATTTTTCTATTTTGTGCCATATTAGCACAGATTCATCTAAGTGAGGATACCCTCCATTCCTCTCATATGCCAAACAACTAATCCAGATCTTTCCTAAAATTGAGAATGGGAGAGGAACTATGACACGATTGTTGGAATATTTTATGTATACACATTATCATCTGGGTGTGTGTAATTATTTGGACAAAGGGCAATTTCCTCTGGAAGGTAAATTTAATGTTGAAATGTATGATCCAAGCTTGAGCTTAACAAAACTTAAAAAAGGAAACATTATTCTGGAGCCATGGGAGGTGTTAAGGATTGGTTTGAGGAATTATTTAAATGGGCTGTTGATGAGAGGTATTAACGACTTAAATGATAGTCTGAGAAGCAAAGTTCCTCAATTAAATAATATAAGACGAAACCACAGCATTTCTCAGAAACGAATACAGAAGGGGGAGAAAAGGAAGTGGAGGAAGGCACAGATATAGTAGACTCTCTTGATGCCTTAGGGAACAGCCATGAAGCTTTGCAACTTCAGCAACAACATCAATGCTCTCCCAAGCAGCAGTGTCACCAGCTTGCACACCCCCAGACCACAACTGGATCAGGTGAGCAGTCTACACCTGCCAAAATATACACAACATCCCATTGACTTTCTGATACACGCGATTATGTATGAAAACCACAGCTGCAATCAACCTGACTGGGCATGACATTTCATTGGTTGCTTTTGTAGCCGCGGCTATAAAAAAAAATGGAAGGTATTTCCCTATTCCAATATATGTGACTCCTAAAAGAGCCTTTGAGTGCTTTAGCCAATATATAACCAAACATATATTTTCTATCAGAAAAATACCCAACACCTCTATTACAATTCCCAAAAATAGCAAACACTTATCTATGAACTTTTTTTAGTTGATTAATTAATTTTCATTTTCAAAACAACAAAAAAGCTGTGCTCCCTTCAAAAAAATGTCTCCACAATTGCAGCATAAAGCTCTCATTTCAAACACTCTGTCTAAAATAATATCATAGAACCAAACAAACCTTGTTATCCAACATCAACTATAGCCTCAACATCATTATGAACCCCATTCTCAAATTCTGCACAGTCTTCTGAACAATCAAAATGTTCTCCTTCTGAAAATGGCTCCATGATTGAAATACACAATACACAATGAATATAACACCATAAATAGCACAATCTACTACAACCACAACTCGCACTCAAGCAACAAAAATATACTATGTACAAAAACTTAAGAAAATGATACAATATAATCTACAATTGCATTGAATAAAAGAAATCTAAGAGAAAATACATGTTCTGATAAGTTCAACAATTCAACATCATCTGAGGTACTCGACCAATCAAAAAGTAAATACAAACATTACACTTCTCTCCTCATGTACTCTTCCCCCATTGCTAATTCTAATATGTGAAGTGTCAAGCAGTATTTGTTTTTACCACACCAAAATTGGAAAACTACATGAAATGGCTGGAGGACAATTATCCCACGGAGGAAGACATTTTAAAAAAAGAAGATGCTGAGCACAATGCACCAGAAGAAAATGCAGCACAATCAGGAATGTGTAAGTACATTTTATGATTGATTTGATGTGTTTATCAGATATACATATAGCAACAAGGTTTTGTATAACATCTGATTTATGGTTCATACAAACAAGTATAACAAGATAGACATATACATCTAGCAAAAAATACAGCATATTAAAACTATTGTAAGCATTTAAAAATGTCAACGACATGAAGATAAAATCCTACTATGAAATATATTTAATTTTATAACATTTCCTTGCATAAAAACAGACCATAAAGGGGAGGTTTCATTCATCGTAATAGTATTTTTATACACTTTAAAGTACTTTGTTCACAGTAATACAAGAGATTCACATTTTGTTATTAGCTGAAAAATGGTCTCTTTCACTAAATTGCCACATAACTGACAAAAAATGTGACAGTGAGACACATGGGAACTCCAGTACCAAGGCAATAAAACCACTGTTACATTAAATGTAATTAATACATAAAAACGGAAAATGTGCGGGTTTGGATAGGCTGTGATATAGAGCGGGGGAAAGTTTCTAGATATTCTCTCAATACAGTAGTCCCGAGTAGAAGACATATTCCCAGTGTGGAGCATATTCTCCATGAATGCAGCTCGACATAGCTTAGTTTTCAGCCATAGCTTGATATCGCCAGATATGTAGTTATCAGTGTCTTCATATAGCCATTTAGTGTGTAACAATTTTAGCAAACCAATAATGCCTATAGGAGTCTTATCATCAAAACCTAAAAAGGCCATCATATAAGGAGTAATGATAGTTTCCATTGATGCAGTAGATAGACGCTGAAACAGTAATACACATTGGGCAATGTAAACATTCCAAATGCCTCGGATGTTAAATTCAAGATAAAAATATTGAACACTGACGCATTGGGGGAGACGGAATAATTTCCTTAATAGTTTGGCTTCCAAGGTGAAAAGTTGTCTCTTGAATGTATGACCGCAGACTGCGACTGCGTAGGAAAGCATAGCCACGATATAAGCGTTATAAATAGATAGGACAGCAGATGTGCAATAACCATTGTTACGTCCAATGAATGTGCTAAGTGCTCCAACCGATATATTACATTTCCGTTTTAGGTCGGACCAATGTAAGTCCCATTTCAATTTATCATTGAAAATTAGACCCAAGTATTTATAGGATGTTACTTGTTCTAAAGGTTGAGAAGATAAAGATCATATGTATTTTTTGGGTCTACATTTTTGGCTAAAGACCATGATTTTGCTTTTGGCATTATTCATTTTGAGGCTATTAGCTGCTGAATATGTGACTAAGGCATCGGGCATCAGTTGTAGACCGGCAGGTGTGTAATCTAGAAGAATAAGGGCCTCATTACAAGTCCGGCGGTAACCGAGGTGGTAAAACCGCCTGGTCACCGCCAGACTCGTATTACCATTCTGCCTCCGTGACTGCCGGAAATACCAGGGCATTACGACCCTGGTGTCCCAGGAATTCCAGAGGTGGAATTCGGTAAATCCCCATTCCCATTGGGGAATGGGGAAGTGGAAACACTGGCACCATCTCGTGATGGTGCTGGTGTTTCTAGGTCCGCCTGCAGGCGGGTGGTGTTAAACCCGCCAGGTCAGACCTGGCGGGAACATCACCTCCCGCCTGCAGGAGTCAGGATCGGGTGGTCCGGAATTAACAGTGGCGGCGGGTCTACCGCCACTGTTATTTCCGGACCGCCCGACCTGTAATGAAGCCCTAATATCATCTGAGTAAGCAAGCCAGTCAATGGTGACATTATTAACTTTAATAGGGTTGGCATCATGGAATGCGAATGCGTCAAACATATCGGATAGATAGAGATTAAATAAGATAGCAGCAATCATGCACCCCTGTTTAACACTACAGGAAGTGGATATAGATTTTGAAAGTATTTCAAGAGCATTTAATCGGACACAAACAGATGTATTTTCATGTAGAAGCATCAACATCCGTAGCAAACCTGGATGCAAATCCCCCATGCATCGAGTCTCCGCCACAACCGATTCCTACACACAGTATGGAATGCGGCGGAAAAATCGATAAATGCACAGTGTACATCCAGTTTGCAATGTTGCCAAGAGTGTTCAATAGCTGAGGTCAAAATGAGTACATTTTGTGATGTGCTTGATTTGTCTCTGAAATCAATTTGGTTTGCAGGCAGTATTTTGTTGATACTTATCCATGAAGTCAATTCAAAGAGAAGTACTTTGGTAAAGATTTTCGATGTAGAGTCTAACAGGGCTAACATATGGTAATTGGAAGGCACATCCCAAGCTCCTTTCTTGTGAACCGTCAGGATGTTACTGGAACGCCAAGAGGGCGGGAGGTTTACCAAAATGCGAAAAGAGGACATGAAGGGCAGCACCCCAAAGTGGGGAATCACTTTTGATAACAAGATTACAAATGCCATTAGGGCCGGCAGCACGAGAAGATTTTAAGTTTTCAATGATAGTTATAGTATGCAGGACAGACGCTTTACATATCCATGGGACGTCGGGAATCAGAAGAGCAGCAGTCACCGAGTCCACACAGCCAAGGGTAGATTGAACATGTGTCGCCCATGCATCCTCATTGATGCAGTTTATTGATAAATCACGTTTTTTATTCTTCAATAGCAGTTTCCATATCCCGTTACTATCGCCTGATAAGGCAAGACGGGCAAGTTTCTGCCACAGTTGTAGCTCGAGTGCTTTTTTGTGAGTTTTTAGCCAAGATTTGTAGCCACATTTAAGAATCCTAATCTGGGCCACAATCGTAGGTTCACAAGGCACAACATTTTGTCGATGGACAATATGCCTAATAGCCAGATGCAGATCTCTTTTAGCAAGTTGGATCAATTTATCATTACCTTTTCTTAACGGCAAGGGCAGGTTAGCTCTTTTGAAGACAGTTTTATAGGATCCTTGTCCAGAGGTCTTACTCTGAATTTCTTCCATTAATTTAGAAAAGTTTTTAATCATATCATCATTATAGTTGATATCAGAAAAACAGGAATGAATGAATTCAGGTAGAAGTGACTGGGCCTTAGATTTAGCTTCAGAGATGTTGTGCTTTTTCCTCAGAATACGATTATGGCCTTGGTTGAGTAATAACTGCCCATTCAGATCTTGGGCCGAGAGAGAGTTGTCTGAACACTTAGTATCAATGAGGAGACATAAGGGCAGATGGTCACTCTCATCACAACAAACTACACCCATGTCTACAACAAATTGCATGCCTAGTTGATTTGAAAATATGTAGTCAATGGTGGTAGCAGACTGGCCCTCATTTCTTGTGTGAGCGAGGTGAGAATCACTTGGTGTAAAACCATTGAGACGTATCCTGTTATGGAGTTGTAATATCTTGCGCCATTTATTATCTTGGATGTTAAAGGCTGGCTTGATGGACTCTGATTTATGGGGGTCAAGGGATACATACTCAGCAATATTCAAGTCACCAATCCTGGCAATAGAATTGCCCCTGCTTACGAGAGCTGGGCAATTAAAACATTGGGCGTAGAAAGGGGACATTTGACTATGGACCAAGGGGCCTGTACAGAAATTAGGAGCCCACCCTTAGGGCGTCCCAATATGCCTTTACTTGCTACTTCATGAACCGTACTGCGATCATCGCTTTGGAGCTTGACAGTTATCCAGGTTTCTTGAAGGGCCACAATGGAAAACAAGTCTATGTTGGATAATAGACCATCTACATCAAAAATATGAGAGTGGCCATGAATATTCCAAGAGTAAAGAAACCCAAGGTGACCTGGTCAATTATGAAAGCCCAAAAAGTGTTCTTTAAATGATAGGGGCAGCCATTGCCAGTAGCCAGCCGGTACATCTTTCGATAGACACCTGCCATTGTGCTTGGCAGTAACAGGGACTGGACAAGGTGGTCTCTTTGCTGTGCGGGTCCCAGTATTGGTATTAGATGTGGGTTTGGGCACCCAAATATCCTTATTACCCATGAGAGGGATGTTAGGGGGAGACATAGCAAGAGGTCTTTTTATTATAGGAATGTTAACTCTTTGGGCGATGTAGCCTAGTTGAAGGAGGCTCTCTTCAAAACCCATAATGTAATTGAGGGTAGCATCACTTTGAAAGCGATGTTAGATGTGTAATGATTACTAAGCTCAATTTGGTCTACCAATCGGATGTCGTTCGAGGTTATTACACGTAGAGGTACAATTGCATTAAATTGTTTCAGTATGGCTGATCTATTTAATGGCTGTTGTGGTAAATCAATAGGGATTTGGGTCAATTGAAGCACAGCCATCGTTTCAATCTTTTTTGATAACAATGGACTGGGACGAGGATTAGGATTATCATCGGCCAAAATGTTACTTGCAAGCCAATCCTTCAGTATTGTCGATTGCTGAGTTTCAACAAATTTCCCAATGGGTTTTTATTTCTTATTGAAACGTGAAGTCTTCTTTATTTTGGCAATTTTTGGTGCAACAGGAGTGTTGTCAGAGATGGTACAAGGAGGTACACCAGACAGAACAGGATGTGATACAATTATGGTGGGCTCAATATGGGGGCATAGGGTTTGAGAGGAAGGAGGGGGGTAATTAGATCAAGAAGGCACATGCAAAGAAGTGAATTTATGAAGTGAAGACAATCTTTTCACATACATAAATGCGTGGTGGACACGATTCAATCACTTACATTTCTGTTTTAGCAGTGTAGTACCTGAGATCTGTGATGCAGCATTTCTAGTGGTAGGTTTGACTGGAGGAGAATGAGAAGAAAGGGCAAGGGGGACAGGGAGAGTCTTTATTTTGCAACTACTGTCACATTTTCTCCTTAGGCTGGTATGAATCAATAAGGATTGAATATCGATTTTTGATTCCAGGAGCATACATTTTGCAAGTAGATTGGACAAAAGATTTTCGAGGGCTTCAAGTTTATCATCAGATGACATACTACTGTCACTGAGAAAGGGAAGACATGGTTTATTGGATGGATCAAACATGAAAATGGACGGAAAGCTGGGCTCAATGAATGGAGACCAGCTTCATTGTTCATCAACTGATCAGGGTGCACAGGTGAAGGAGTTATTATATGGGGAATTATAGCCATTTTAGAAGGGGGGTAAAATATAAAGGAGTATTGACGGGTTCCCGTATCGATCGGTCCTGATGTTGAACAAGAAATTCTAATTCCATCTCTTCTAACTGAGAGGCGGAAAGATCGATAAGTTGCTGGTTGTTAGGATCTAAGGGCGCTTAGTCGAAACAACTGGCGCGACCAGGACAACATGCCTATGGTCAGCGGCACTATTAGGCAACCCTGACACACTAGGGGAAAGGTGGTCATAATTGACTACATTTGCCACTACGGCGGTAATTTCTTTGGGATAGTCACTCACAGTGGTGGTAATGGATTCTTGATTACCAAGAAGGGATCTTCCCAATACATTGTTAATTAGTTTAGAGCTCACACAACCGAGCTAATTAGAAATTTCCAATATCAAAATATGCCGTAATTGGATTATTGTTCAGAGTAGGTTTGGTGAGTTTTGTGGGGACGGTAATCACTTTAGGGATGCATAGTTGTCTGTTTCGCAGATTCGTATGCATCTCTAGTTCTTTCAGATGATCGGCCATTACTCAATTTTTATTAGATAATACCTCAAACGAGCGGGTGCAGAGGATGGGATTAATGCTCTATCAAAAAAGAAAAGTACGATGCTAAGCACCCTATAAATGCCGAAAGCGGCACTGGATAACATAGCACACTCAGTTCCGTAGTGTGGTAAATACACAGAATGAAAGAAGCCAAAGTCAATAAACCAGCCACAAATAGCCACAAAGAGGCGTGACTCGATGGCTAATGGTGGCACCGGATATAATCAAAATCTTTTAGGCAATTCCGGAATAGCATGGAATTATACACAATTATAGACAATCGGCCGTGGTATAAGTATGGCGGTTGTTATTATTCAGATAAGAATAAGGTAGCACGCTGTCTGACCAGGGCAATAAAAGCTAACAAGAGGTGACTAACGTTTCGATTACAATTGGAAATGATAGCCAGGAAATAAGCATTTAAAACAAGTACAATTGTCACAGTATGGAACGTTGCCCCCAGAAAAAAGGAATTTCAAAGCGGCGTATGTCTCGTGAAGGATATTGCGTAAAATCAAAGGCTATGCAGCCGAAAAGTGTTGTACTCACACCAATATTGGAGAATCAGACGTCCAAGTGATAAATAGAATTTTTGGGTGGCATGGGGTAGCATTGGGGTGTCGGACAGTCATGCTGTTCCGCTGCGAGCAGCGAACAGCCAAACAGCCACTTCGAGCCACTTCTCAGGAGCGCCCCCGCAGGAGCGCACAAAGGCTCTACTTTATGGCGTGCTGTAAAAGGGGCGTGGCCAACACTGAATAAAATTAAAAAACAGTGGATTAGTTATATATATTATACTGCAATAGCAATTAATTATATTATAGTGAACAATTCCATCTGTATGCGTCCATAAAAGTCCATAGTAGTCAAGGCAAACATTGTAGAAGTGCAGATGAAATGCGTACCAGGGACAGTATTCAAGAGTATCTCAGCCCGAACAGCCACTTTGAGCCACTTCTCAGCAGCACGCGTGCAGGAACGCGCAAAGGCTCTACTTTATGGTGTGCTGTAAAAGGGGCATGGCCAACACAGGGACAGTATTGAAGAGTATCTCTGCCCGAACAGCCACTTTGAGCCACTTCTCAGGAGTGTTTGAAGGAACAAATAGGACTGCCCAAACACATATAATCTCCAAACACCTATAATGTATCAACATACTATAAAACTACCCACAATGTTTGCAATAAACACAAACAATTTTAAAGTCTATTATATCTTCAATTGTTTAAAAATATTTCAAATATTTTTAAACAGGTGAATTCAAGTCTCAAGAAGATTCCAACAACAACCAACACAACAAGTACCTACAAAAGAAATGATGCATTCCTTGAAAGAAGTAAACGGACTATTACTTAATATTCAACAAGAAATACAATTTATGAAAAGGGATATTTAAAATTGCAAACACATCATTAACAGTAAAAGTTCAAATAATTGGGCAACAGAAGAAGATGTATCATGTGTTCAACCTAAAATTAAACATAAACCCACAACCACATTCCCACCAAAAGAAACCTATTATGAATAAACTGTGTTTCCATATTTATTTACCTTTCCAAATATGTACACTTATATGTATTATAAATGCATAAGAAGTATTTTAATTGTTACAATAATTGTTGACAAACACCACACTCAATACACATAAAAAGAAATCGACATAAACATTTGCCTGTATTACTTTTGGTAAACCAAGTGTAAAATATTAAAAGCATAAGATACAATAAAAAAGCACATAAAAAGGCTACTTTTTCTGCATTGTATCTTTAGCCGTGGGTGAAAATAATCAAATTCATGGCTATGCCCCCCCAATCATTGCTGTGGTTACCCACGTATCCAACATATAACAATGGTTGGGAAGGAGATGGTCTTATCCCACCCCCTAGCCTTTCCCACAGTAAATAGAGCACGTGTGGGTAGGGGGAGAAGGGAGGAGAGACACCCACCCTCATGGCACGTCCTCTTAGGATATAACCTAGAGACTAATACAAATAATGCAGCTCACAGCCCCGACAAAGGACAGCCATTTTCTATTAGAGCAGACACCATCTTTTTACTAGACCCAAAAATCATACCTCTGTAAACTCAGCTCTCAGCTCTCCCATCCCCAGCATCTCGCACAGAGAGCCCAAGACATTGCCACCCCCTGCCATCTCTGCGCGAGCCTTGTTCTCACGGAAGTACAGCCATTTATTGTTGCAAATGTTTAGTATGACTTCCACACAATGTGCCCTCTGCAGAGAGTGAGATCGAAGCAGGCCACAACACAAGGGCCCATCCATCTCCAATAAACTGCCCATGCCCTCTCAACCCTCACCCTGCCAGGCCAGGGCCCAGGAGTCCCAATTCTCCTCTCTCTCCCCCTCTCTCTCTCTCTCTCTCTCTCTCTCTCTCTCTCTCTCTCTCTCTCTCTCTCTCTCTCTCTCTCTCTCTCTCTCTCTCTCATGTTGACACATATCTGACCCCCTCACACTGGCCATTTCAGAACACCCACCATAGACTTAATCCTGTGCAGCAGTATAATCTCCCCAAACCAACACACATCTGTTTGTATCATGAGGCATCAGGGAATATAAATAGTAGATCAAACCCCCAGGGGGAGACACCTGGGAGTCGGATCCCGGTATCAATTAAACCCTGAACGTAGAGGTAAGAATGACAATATATAAACCCATTTTCTCTAAGTACTCCCATTCATGCAAGGATTTTATGTTCGCCATTATTCCCATTATCAGTTCCTGTTGTTTAGCTTTGACAGTTAGGCATGTGTTACATTTGTCCGGACCTTCAATGTGGAGATGAGCCCAGCTGATCAACATACCACAAAATCAGCTGAGAAGCAGTGGCCAATTGGAGCCTGGCATCCCCTATAGAGCAGGCTGTGCCATACGGCACCTCCAATCTGCACTGTGATGTTGTACTATATATGATGATATCATTCATGATGTATATAAAGTTTGTTATCCGTGCAAATTATCTCTTGGTCTCATTCCCTTACAGGGTGTGTTAGCTTTACTTTTGCATTTCTATGAGGACACGTGTATGGGTGTCTACCTTCACAATCTATGGGACAATGGGGTAGGCACAGCTATTCATATATGTTTAAACAAAATATATATTTATATCTAAAATAAAAGAAAACATGATCAGTTCAACAACACACACTTTGATAAACACAATTTAATACACATGTTCTTATGAACCTCATGTTTTTTATACAGTGCATCACATGCACTATGTGAGACCCAACATTTGTGCATACAACACTGTTGTTCTCTTTCCACATTCCAATCATTGGACCATTGGAAAAAGAAAATCCAACTTGGATTAAAAGTAAACATACAACACTGTTAAAAGGTAATACACAGAGAAGCATATATATAAACTGGGTGAAAATAAACAATGAACATTATAATGGGTGGGCGCAGGACTAAGGATGGGGAAGGTTAAGTAAACTTGGAGAACAAGGGATACAAAACACAGTTTTCTAAAAAGAAATTAACACCACACAGATACTTGTCAATATTAAGCCATTTTCTTTTTAGTGTTGTCATTTTCATATTCTTCCTAAATTGCACAATCCAACGTATCTAACCAACAAGAGTAGCAGTAGTGATAATGTCATCATTTGGGATCCCAAATCCATTGACATCCAGAATGAAACTCATTGCTCACAGTTGGTGCTCCTTTAAAGTCAAAGAACACTGTTCCAGAAAAGATGTAGTCGACATACTTTGCACATTCTGCAACAACACTCTATGTCATAGTCCTTCTGATGTGTAATCTCAAAGCCTAGGAACATCAATAATAAACCATCCAATGCGAGTCCATTGGGATCTGGTGAATGATAACTATTGAAAAAGCACACAAATATCATAATAGAAAAATGCATGGAGCCCATTCCTTGAAGAGACAGAGATCAGCACCACCTGCACAACCTCAATCTACCAGTGTAACAACATCACCAACTGCAAATTAAGCCTCAACTTCAGCAACAAAGTCAACCACAAACACTCCTCTTTTGCTGACTCCCGATCTTTCAATGATGCAAGTCATGTGTAGACAATGCCACAAATGGGTATTTATATTTGTATTTGTATTTATTAGATTTTATATAGTGCTTTACATTACAACAACAAGAATACATTAGAAGGATATGTGCAAAACATGAGACATAATTGAGAACAGTATGTAGAACAATTTGCTGAGGACTATAGAATAGAATCAGAACAGAAAAGAGTAAGAGGGAAGTAATAAGGGTTGTCAGGAGGGGGGATGAAGAAGGTCAGCTTTTAAAGAGGATCGGAAGGAGTAGTAAGAGGAGATGGAGCGGATAGGCAGAGATAGAGAGTTCCAGCGAAGAGGGGCAAGGAACAGTGAGAAGGAAGAGGTTGGCAGAGCGGAGGGGACGCAAGGGGGAGTAGAAAGAGAGGAGAGAGGAAAGGTGGGGGGGCAGGTCATGAAGAGATTTAAAAATGAGACAGAGGAAGTTAAATTTAAGTTAAAAATGAAAGGGAAGCCGGCCAAGAGAAGAAAGCGTATGAATAGCAGAGTGATAGAGGGATTTGAGGGGGGCAAGATGAGAGGCAGGGTAGTGAAGAGAGCAGTCACATTTGAGAAATGTCAAACCATCTGCTACAAAGCCACTACAAATATGTACATGATGCCTATCAAAAAGTACAAAAGCACAACAAAATAAAAATGCATGGGTCTCAAGCATCACATGCAGAAGAATCAGCACATTAGCCACAGTCCTGCCATCTCCATAGTGAGAATTCTGAAATCAAACCAGAGACTTGAAACACCTGCAGCACTACATTTCAACAATCAACAGAAATGCTAGCGATGTTAAAAAAAAGGCTTTCAAAAACTGTCTACAAATGTGCTGCTCCCATCCCCAGCAATACCACTATGTTTTGATACAACAAAATAAAAAATAAATAATCACTAAATGAAAACACCATCAATTGTACTACATCACAGAAAACTCAAAACAGCTTAGAGTACTGCATAGCTGAAACTGCATTAAAAGTACAACACATACAATCAAACAAACATTCAACCTCACTTACATGAATACAAAAACTAAATGCCTACATATAAATGCCACTGATTGACAAATCTAATTTTGTAGATCCATGTTAGTGAAACTTAAAACATACAATACAAAATACTTGCCACACAATCAGTGCAGATTAAACAAATTATAATAAACACTATCTGCTAGCAGTAACTAATATAACTAACACACACAACACTGCAAATAAACCTTAAAAAATGCAAACATTTAATAACACTTTCACATCACCCACACTCCTGTCATGTGGATGAAACTGCAGAAACTGGCTGTTTTTATTCTTTCCAAAATGAATACCAAAACAAGAGGACTAAATACCGATAAAACGACTAAAATGTATAACACATTTTCCCCACAGCCTGTCACAGTCAGCTACACAAAAAGAAAAGTAAGAATGACCAATAAAAAACAATGAAACTGACAGAAATATATTTTCCCCCACATAGCATCTTTCATAGCTGCTGCTATTCGACGCGACTACAGACCCTAGATTGTATTTGTGGCTACACGTACATTTTTATGCAACCTGAAAATCAAAATTAACCTGCCCACAAAACTTAAAATAACAGAAGAGAAAAACCTAAGGCTATCAAATAACACACACAAATATAATTATGTGCTGTATCATCCACATAACAATCTGATTATTGCACAGAAAATAACAAAAAGTGTTGAGGCGCCTGCACACGTGCTACCTGTAGAAGTGGTTATACAAAAGCCTTTCAGGGACGTTTGTCGATAACGCTGCTAATTGCTAAAACTACAGACTAAAAATTGTATTTAAACCCTGCAAATCCACCTCCACTCCCCATGGTCCCGCCCCATCTCCCCATCACCTAACCTCCTAAAACACTCTATGCATGTGTGAACCTAATCCATCAAAACAATTTCATATAGTCATGGCCACCAACGACCACAAACACACGATGTGGCATTTGCCCTCAAATAGCCTGCGATTACAGCATGTCCACAAACACACGACAAGCTACAACACAGAGGGGTCTACCCGTGTTTAACAACAGTGAGTGCCATTTGGCTGCTACATAGCCAGGGGCGTTGCTAGGGGGGGCTAAGTGGGATATAGCCCCTGATCTTTTGGTTGTAGCCCCGGATAGAATCCCAGGAGCTACAGCCAAAAGACTAGCTAGCCCCCAGTCCCAAAAGTTCCGACATCAGCGTAGCCCCGGGTCTTTTCCAGACCTAGCAACTCCCCTGTACATAGCCATGGATAACCACAAGAGTATGAATGGATTTTGTCAAGTGGGGGCTAAGCTATTTGACTATTGTATGTATGCAAATTTTGCACTTTTGAAAAAATTCAACATGGGTGGATTTCCAGCAAATTCGTGTAAAGGAGCATTGACAAGGACCTACAAGCATGGTTTTACAAATGTCTCTGTGTTTTTGTTGACAAGTGTCATAATGTAGGTACAAAAAATTGTGCAATAACTTTGATGACTGAGGTATAGCCTGTGGCCATGGTCAGTGGCCAGATTGTCCGGGCCATGCCATAAGGTCATGACCCGGACAATCTGTCTACTGGCTATGAGCATGAGGGAATACAAATGGGGATAAAGTGGCCATGTTTACCAGGGACCGGCTATGTGGTAAAGTTTTTTGACATTGGGATAGATTTTCTCACAGTAATATGGGCATTGGGTTCTCTCGTCACCTTCTGCAGTCCACCATGGAAAGGGAAGAGGGGTTCTGTACGGAGACCCGCCTTCCCTTTCATTGGTGGCCATCTTGGAAAAAGGATTTAACTTTCTAAAGTGGGATGCTGTTCGTGTCCTTGTGTAGGAAGAATATGGCAACCCGGGGTTGTAATGGCCTTGGTCCCCCATAGCAGGGGCTGGAATGGGGGATAACGGGTCGGAGTCCTCATTATCCACCCTCGCTTCGCTTGGGCCAATAACTTGGGCTGGCGGGCCGTTATACCCCATTACAGTCCCTAGAATGGGGGATGAATGACACATTATTCCCATTAGCAGAACACAACATGCTATTGGAAATGTTGGAAAATCTTATTGAGTCTATGTACCTTACTGAGAAATGTAAAGTAGATGGAGTCTATAAGATTGTTTTTTTAGTTATATTTTTTAAGTATGGGCCTCATTACACAGTATGCGGTAAGGGAAAAACGATGCCGGTAAGGGATTACCGGCATCGCTTACCGCTCCGGCCTATCACGACCCGCCTACCCGCTATTATCGGCACTGAAAAGCACGGTGCCTCTAACAGCGGCATGCACGTGGGCACGCGACCCTACATGCCGGCAATAGCGGCATGGCGGAAATAGGAGTACATCACAAGTCATGCGGACATGCAAATAGCGCCATGAATCAGGTGTAAAAAGTGGATACCGGCATGGTGGATATACTGCCATCGCGAGCCACCAACCGTAAACGGCCATGTGCAGTGTTCTCAACTGCTACAGGTGCACACAATCAGCACAGATGGAGGCAGTAGACTGGGCCAGCACAAAAGGAGCACACCACACCCCTTCGCACACCCATTCACACACCAAAATGATTCCAATACTAGTAGCAATCCCGGGGCTGGAGGACATGCTTGCATTGAAACTGCAACAACAACAGGCAGCACGGAGGAGACGCAGGAGGAGAAGGAGGGTGAGACAGGCACAGCATGCCCCACCAGTGTGGCAGTTGTACCACAGAGGCAGCCCCCAATCCCTAGAATGAGAGCCAGTCCATTCAACCTAACCCCTGAGCAGATCCACACCTGTACCATCTGGACTGGGATACCATCAACACCATAGTGGACATGATACACAACGACATCTTCAGCCTCATAGACATCCGTACCGCCATCCCCCCTCTACTGAAGGTGGTGTCAGTACTCCACTTCCTGGCCACAGGCACCTACCTGTACATGGTAGGGCAGATGCATGGCATTTCACAACCATTATTTTCACGCACGCTAAACCAAGTGCTCGATGCCCTCCTGAAGCACACAAGTGAACATATATCCCTACCATGGACTGCCCAGGAGATTGCCAACACCAAAGTTGGCTTACATTCACTGGCAGGCATCCCAAGTTGCATCGGTGCCCTCGACTGCACCCATGTTGAATTGGTGGTCCCACATGCCATGGAGGTAGTGTACCGAAACCGAAAGCAATACAACTCTATCAACATGCAAATGGTATGTGACTCAAGCAAGATCATCACACATTATTGTGCCCGATATCCCGGATCAACCCATGATTCAATGGTCCTGCGGAACTCAACGATACCACGCTACATGGAGCGACATGCCAGACAACGTTCCTGGCTACTCGGTGAGTGCATGGCAAGCACATGGCAGTGTGATGTGGGGAGTAGACTGGGGGGGAGAGATGCACACTAAAACTGCGTGAGATTGGGGGGGAGAGATGCACACTCCAACTGGGTGAGATTGGGGGGGGAGAGATGCACACTCCAACTGGGCGAGATTGGGGGGAGAGATGCACACTCCAACTGGGTGAGATTGGGGGGGAGAGATGCACACTCCAACTGGGTGAGATTGGAGGGGGAGAGATGCACACTCCAACTGGGTGAGATCAGTTGAGAGACTGAACAATGCCCATACTGCAATACACCGTCCCCCAGAGCAGGCCAGACTAAACCTGACACATGAAAACCATATGTAAGACGTAAGCTGCACAACAATGATAACAAGCCATTACTGCAACCATGCCATATAGATCCTCATGTACACTGCACATCATCAGACCGTACCCTCTACAACACAATGCAGCGACATGCTGCCAATTTGGCCTTGCAAATGACCGCTGAACAGCATCCCAACGGAAATGCGTACGTGAGTGGCTACTAAGGAATCACATTAAGCTAATATACAGATTTTCACTCGTACACCACCACAGAAGTGCAGAATGCCAGCATGGGGACATCAAGCGTGGAATGGCAGATCACTAAGAATCTGGTTCCTACGGTGACAGGACCAAAGGATACGAATGACTACACACCACCTAGATCATGGCAACAACTGCCATAGGCATGCACAGTGCATGAACACTCGCAAGGAATAGGACACCTTCACACATTGCAGTTACTCTGATTACCTCAATGCATGCAGGGATATGTGGATGTGATCAAGGAAACAATGCTGGCTTGTGTGTGATAGGTACAGGTTCTATTTGATGAGATCGCTTACACATAACCATTGTTGCACCCATGCAGGTGATGCTGGCTATCCCTTGAAAAGGAGGCTCCTTACCCCTGTCCGGAACCCACAGAACAGGCACGAAGAGGACTACAATCGCGCACATACCCATACCCGTGATGGTGATCGAGCAGACATTTGGCCTTTTGAAGACATGGTTTCACTGCCTCAGCAGGTCGGGTGGGGCACTCCTGCACGGGCATGAGAAGGTGGGCAAGATCACCATGGCATGTGTCATGCTGCACAATATGTGCATCAGACGGAACGTGCCTATGCCCCCTGACATTGAACAGCAACCACCTGGTGAGGAGGAGGAGGAGGAGAAGGATGAGGAGGAGGGAGAAGATGGGGCAGCACGTCATGCTGGTGGTGATGCACAGGAGGGACGTGCTGTGCGCCAGCATCTGATAGGCCAATGTTTCTAATACACATGGGTGAAGAGGGTGCAATGGATGTGGGACTTAGGGCACTGGGTGTTGTGGGTAAATGAACACTGTGCACTGTTCAACAATAAAGCACACATACACAATAAAGAATGTCCACTCATGTGATTGTTCCTGACACAATGGGTGTATTAAGCATAATGTGATTTTGAAGTGCACGGACCCTTCACCCCAAACACCCTATCCCCCTTCCCCCCACAAATGCCCCAAACACCCTATCTCCCCTTTGCCCACAAATGCCCCAAACTCCCAATCCCCCCCCAAATGCCCCAAACACCCTATCCCCCTTGCCCCCACAAATGTCTCAAACATGGCATGCACTTTAGTGCAGCATTAGTGTTCAAGAGTCACCAACTTCAGGCTGCCGCTACTTCCCACCTCCTCTACCAGCATTGGGTGGTTGCGTGCCGCATGGACCGCATGGACCTGCGCAGGGGGCTGGTCTGCCTGGAGCTGGCAGAGGAGGAGCTGCTTGGTTGGTCCTGTCCCTGTGCGGGATGCTGGCACTCCATTGCATCTGCGATACAGGTGAGGACCGGCCTCACAGCTGCCAACTCGTCGCAAATGCGTGTAGTGCTGGATTCTATAGCTTGTTTTATTCCCTTGGCATATATACCGGCACTCCTCCCTCACCAGGGCACCCTCGCTCACGTGCTGGCCAACCAGCGCAGTGAGCTCCTCCTGGCGCTGTTGCATGATGTGGATTCTCTGGTCTCTGGGCCTGCGTTTGGTGGTTTTTGACGCGGCTTGCACCATGTGTCCGCCATCAGGTGAGAACTCCATGGGACTCCATCTCCCTGCCAAGGAGTCACCACCAGACAGCTCATGGCTGCTGGCATTGGATGTGGGGCGTGGGCTGTGCAGGGCTGACAGCTTCGGCATGGGTGTGCGGTGTCCCATGGGTGTAATGCATGGTTCCTTGACATCAGACAGGGGGGCCATAGCAGCAGCTTCGCCAATCGAGCTGTTGGCGGTAGACAGTGAGCCTTCTGCCACTGGCTCCTGTGTGGTGGGATTGACAGGTGTGGGTGCTACAACATTGTCGGCCACTTTTTCACACCTTGGTGATGTGGCTGCATGTGTGGCTTTGGCCCTCTGCGGCAGTCCAGGTTTCACTGTGCCCCTCGATGTGGTAGGCCTGGTGCCTTCCTCCATGCCCTTGGCCTTCTTCTTTGGTGTTGGGGCCTGCGCCGCAGAGTCCTGCTCCTCACTGTCAGATTGTGAGCCTGTGGGGGACCAAGAGAGGGATAGCATCGGTGATGAGTCAACACGCATCATGCATGTGTTGTTATTGCTGCAGTTCTGTGCATTTTGACTTTGATATCGGACATGCAGGTTGCTTGCCATATGGGTGGGTCATACAGGCATGAGTCTGGGTGTCACATATCTGTGGTGCTGCGTGCATGGGGTTGTGTGGGGATGTGCACAGCATATAAGCATAGTTGTGTAAATGTGTGGGTGATGGCCCATGCATTACCTAGTTATAGGGTCACATTTGGGGGGGAACGTCATGCTTTGCATTGCAGTGTTTTGTGTGGACACTCACGTCCATCTGCCGATGACGGCACACCGCTCTCCATGTCCCCCACTCCTTCAATGTTGCTGGCACATGTCTCCTCCCACACTTGCATCTTGATTGGGGATCCTCCTCGGCCTCCTGTACCCGTGGCCAGGCTCCTGTTGGAGGCAAGTATTCTCCGGACACGGAGGCGCAGGTCGTCCCAGCGCTTGCAGATGTCCTTTACAGTGCGGGTGGTGGTGCCCACCGCACTGACTTTGCATGCCACCTCGGCCCAGATCTCCTTTTTTTTATCTGGGCCGGACGCGCATTCCAGAGCAAACACAACTTCTGCATTTGCAGCTAGTGTGTCTGCAAGCATGGATAGTTCCTCATTAGAGAAACGTTCCTTGCGCTGGCACGCTGCACCTTTCTTTAGGGCCTTGGGCATTGTCAAGTGTTGTTCAATGAGGTTTGGACAGCTGTGGTGTTGCTGGGGGATGAGGATGGCAATGGATTGTGTTTTTAATGATGGCCGCCGTGCTCTATTCCGTTCCTGTACAATAACACTACTTCCGTTTCCGCTTATTTACGGTCACCGCTATTAGTGATCACCATTTGTAGTGGTCACCGCTTTTAGCGGTTCCCACTAATCCCGGTATCAAGGATGGCGCTGGTGCTATCAGCGCTTTACTTGATGCCGTTAAGGGACTTTGTGGGGTCTTTAACGGCATTGCAGTAGTGTCCTTACCGGCATGGCGTGAAGCTCGTGCCCGCGTACTCGTGATGCCACGCAATTAGCGGGCTGATTACTACACGCACATGTTCTTTGCTCCATGCCGGTACGGACTGTTACTTACCGCATACCACGTAATGAGGCCCATATGAAAGGTTGTTCCTAATGGATCCTTTTTTTGTTGTTTAATGATTTTTTTGTTTTTTCTTTTGCAGGAGAGGTTAGAATGTCAGGTTGGTAGGGAAATGAGGGAAGAGGCACCAAGCACTAATATGGAGGGGCAGGTGAACATGGTGTGCATGTATTACATGTATTTATTTTTATTTAATTGTTTTTTAATAACGTGCATCATACCATACATGAATTTGGTTTCTAAGCGCGGATCCGGGATTCAAACCTTTGTTGCTCTAGGTTTTCTTGCTTCCAAGACCAGGGTGTTGCTATCCTCCTTCAAAGGTATGGGGCATTGTATGTCATGCTCCTTGATTACAGCTTCAAAAGAACTTTAAAATGGCTCCCCCCTGTAGGGTTTTGTGTTGCAGCATGTACAGAGGACTGTTGTCTTCAAAAGATATGGATCAACAGCCACTTGTATTGCTTGCAAGGCAACTAGTGGGATTTTGTGTCTACAGAAGCAGGCTTTGTGGATACAGTATTGGTTGAGGAAGATGGGTTTGAGGAAGACAGCCTACTACTTGTTGATAAAGGAACAGATATTCTGAGAGCATTGCAGTGGTTGGATTGGGTGTAGCAGTGCAGGGAGGTTTTCCCGTAGGACGACTTTCCAGGCAGTCAGCGACTTAGTGCATTTTACTTTGGTAGCTTTAGCCTTTGGTACATTCCCAACAATGGTAAAGAACTGTCACACCTATGATTCTCTCTTCGTGCTGGAGATAGGCACTAGCTCTACCTCACCGCCTTGGTCCTATACATTGTCTTTGATGAAAGTACTGCACTTTTGTATTGTGTAGGTCATCCAGCTGGTGGTGGTGGTGGCTCTTGTGGAGGGAGGAGGGATGGCAAACACTGATGCCATTTTTAAGATGAATAGCAGTTTTGCTCATATTCTTTCCAGTATCTGATCTGTACTTGATTGCTACTGAATGATGAGTAAGAATAGGTGTACGAGCTGTGCAAGTGGAACATTTTGGGTTTGAAAGTTCATAGATCAGTAGAAAGTGCAGTTCCGAATTGTCTGCGAAGCACAGACCCAATCGCGCCAGGCAGACGCATTCGTGAACACATCATCATGCTGCGCACGTGTTTGCGGTCACGTTACACTGTCCGAAAAGTCTGCAATGAGGAGGTCAGACGTTTACGAATGTCGACGGACACAAAAACTGTGGAAAAAGTTGAAAAGTGTATAGATGTGTTCAAAATTATGCTAGAAGGTGGGAAATGGCAGAGTTTTAAGGTATACATTTTGTAAATTGGGCAAAATGTTGCTATTTTGGGATAATTATGATATTGGCAAGTTGTAAGAAATTAGCATGCACTGGTAAAAACCTTATTAAAGGGACGTTATGGTTAAGTTGCACTAATAGAAACCTATGAAATTTAATGAAGCAAACTTTGTTAAAGGAACATTTTGGTTACAAGTAAAACTGAAAAACCTCAGAAATTCACCAGTTATGGTAAGCTAAGCAATCATAGCTTGCACCACCAATGTGCACTGCTAAGACTAACATCCAGGACATCAAAGATGGCATCACAAATGTAATTGATGACATCACTGATGACTTCACATATCTGGGCCACTAGTTTTTGTTCACTGACAGTCAGAATATTAAAATTCAAAAGGTGAACACTAATTATTTACATTGTTTTAAAATAAACATACGTAAATACTCAATTGTTTTATTGTAAGAACAATGGGTACACGTACAAATATCTAAATGATATGAAAAGTTCTTTAAAACAGGGAACAACTAAGCATTAAAATATATTTGAAGAATTGTCATACATGGGTATTGATAAAAAGGATTATTACTCGAAATATATTTATGTATAGAAAATAAATGAAGTTTTAAAATGTAACATTTGCTTGAAACGTACATATTTGTATATTTCTTTCGGTGTGTCTTTTGTAAGTGATTAACATGTTAAAAGTGAAATAATACACTACTCTACAAAGTAAATGTAATCTGTAAATAGTTTCCAATTTTTTAATACTTTGACTTATGTGTATGTCACAGAAGATGTCATTAGTGATGTCACCAGTGATGTCATCAGTGAATAACATACAACCAGGTACTTTTGCCCACGTAGTGAAAATCAAACGCTGGCACCCATGAATGTACTCACAGTAAGTGAACATATATCTTAAAGTGAAAAATACAATTGCAATTCATTTGACCTTCCCCTTAGAAGAAAGTACACAAGACAAAATAGCATTGGACCTATAAAAAAAGGAATGAACACCAGAAAAATAACCCGAGAGAGGAAATGTTCCAATAAATATGCTAGCAAAGTATAAAAGGTCCTCACCTTTTAAACCAAGCAATCTGTTGTGAAATATTCCCAGGTATACAAAATCCCAATACGAAAGAAGTGTTTTTGTTCTTGTGGGTAAGCGTCTGCACTGGGAACATGACAACCTAAGTAAAATCCTTGTAGCCAGAAACTTGAGCAAGATTGCCAACCTCAACAAAAAACAAGGGGTTGCATCAGTCCCCTGAAAAAAGTTACGCTGCCCATCCACATTTGTCATTTACTTGTGCCCTGAATATCAGCCACATTCAAGGGCAAATAACTGCATCTGTGTCTAGGATTGCAACCTCTCTTGCCATGTTGTGGGCAAATACTCATGACTTATTTGCCCTCTAATTTCCCCTCCTAACCCACTTATCTGGCTTTCAACAATGCTCTGATTTATAAAGATAACTTGAAAAGTTCACATACCATATATTCACTCAAATATATAAATAATTATCAAACTATTTTAGGCCAAAAGTGTACAATTGAGGCATTATTCCCCCATCTTGACTGGGAAAGTACTAATACCAGAATGCAATTCAGCAAAAGGCTTAAGATCTTGTCTCAGCAGATTGCTCCTAGAAGAGAAGACAAAGCTGACGTGTCATTGGCGGATCCACTGGTTTTACCAGCACTACAACTGTATGCTAAGGACCAGGTATTTGTATGTAACTTTGTTATGGCATTGAAATGATCAGCGTTCTAAGGAACCATATACAGTGGTTTTTGCCACCTCATTCATAGTTTTGTAAAGGAGTTGTGGTGGTGGGTCCACTTATCTGCTGTTCAGAAAGCACTTGGTACCACTCTAACTTCTCGCGAGAGTGAAGCAGTTACTGAATAATATAAAAGTATACTTTGAAGCACGTTGTCTTACCATGTTACACCTGATCAATCCCTATACTGCGATGAAAAGTTTGGATTTTTTGGCATGTTTTTCTATTTTTTCTAACCCTGTGGAGGTTCAACACTACACGCGACATGTAATATATATGTCATGTTACCTATGTTGTTTTCATTTTGCAGTTTTGCTATTTTTTCTTGGTGGTTATTTTTTATGGTTGGTGCATATAAAGGGGGGGTTACGGGAATGACACAGATGAACAGTTAGGGATGACACAAATAAGGAGGGAAACTGAGACAGTGATAGAGTATGATCAGTACAATGGCGTGATACTGGACACCATGGTGGATATGCACTACCCCTAGCTGGATAACATGTGGTATAATCACATGCACAAGGTGGGGTGGGCAATGTCGAGCAAGAGCTTCTATGTAGGCTCATTGATACCTCAAGTGACGGGTGCATCCAAGTATACCTTAAGAAATGCTACCAATTATACCCGATTTTTAGTACACCTGGCCCTCTGTAGAGTACAAAGTCTTTGCCAGGCCCATATGGCACAAGCAGTAATAATGGACAGATATCATGAAGAGTTTGCCAAGCAGAAAGAACAAGCATGTTGCAAAACATGTTTTTGCTAAAAAAAGATGGAGCACTGTTTTCCAATGACAGACGGGTGGCAGGAGTGTGCAGTGGGGGGCTTACTGGGGTTCTCGGAGGATGTAATGGCATGCATCAATCAGAACTGTAGCAGAAAATGGGGAAATTATGTTGCAAAATTGGCATGGATTGAAATTAATAAGAAACCAAAAACAGTACAAATGCCAGTGGATTATTCCTTTTGCTTCGAAGGAATTGGTACTATACCTTAAGGAAAGACATTTTTTTGTAACAAGACACTTTTCATCACTGACATGACTGAAGGCACAGCAGCATTGATGGATGTCTACTGGGTATGTGAAAAATATGCATATCTACACCTCCCGCCATCATGGAGTGGCCTATTTTCGCTGACCACATTGCACTCATCAGTTCCTTCAGTTCAAGGTCGTAAATGTGCCACCCAGTCACCAAGGATTTTTTGTCAGAAAACGTCCAATTACTTGTCCAAAGACTCATCTGATAAATTCAAGGTGATCCCACAACAGTTCAAATTGTTTTCCAAAACCATTTTTTTTTTACCTCCGTCCTGACTGCAGCAAATGCCAAGTGGCTGCCGATCACCAGGTGGGAGAATCTTCAGTTGGTGAACCAAACCAGAGCTTGGTCTTAATTCCATAAAGACTGAATTATGGGCAATCAGGCTCATGACCCTCCAGATCAGATACGTTCTGGATTTGCTCACAGCTATGGAGGGGGATGTGTGACAAGTAAATTGGAGTGTCTTGTTGCACATGTAGCCCTCAAAATGAGGCAGACAACAGGTCTTTAACCCATGTGATAGGGGCCATTCATAATTTGAGAATTTCCATGTCGAAAGAAGCACAAGTAAATGCTGATGACTGGTTCGATTTGATGTTCTTGTGGCCCACATAATGGTTGGAAATAGCTGTATAGTTGTTGGTTCCTACCATTGCTTTTCTGATTATGCTTTTTTGTTCATGTAAGATGATCCTAAAATGTTGCACGAAGACTCTGCTGAAGAGCGCCACTATGATAGTGTCAATAAAAATGGGTAGAGTTCCTCCGCTCACCCAGACTGATAGAATGGGATGTGGTTGTAAGACCAAGGGTGGTGAGAGCAGAGCATAACTTTGGACCCCTAGGTACCTTGGCCACACCCCCAACTGACCCAGATAACTGTGTAGAGCACAGGGTTGGTTTATAAGGAGATGGACACTCCGGAAGTACATGCCTGAGATGGGACAGTTACGTTATGTGTGTAGGGCATGGGTAGGGTGAGTTAATGGAGTCTTAACTAAAGGAGGGAATGTTGGGTGGCACTTACAGCGTTCGAGCCAGGCAAAATGGTTCACACACATTGGTGTTTGGCTCTGCGACAATCAGAATCAAATGGTGTACAATTGGGGTTACTTTGCGTTTCTCTACTAAATGATTAACAGAGTTTCTAAGTCCCGTGATCGTGAGGCTATAAAGCTAACTACTATTCAATTGGTTTCTTTGATGATTTAATTCTGTATTCAACAGCCGTGAATGACTTTATAGCAGAAAATTCTACTTCACATTGACTTATTTTTCTTTTGGATGTATATCATATTTTTTAGATATGAGATGGGTGAATGCACCTCCATTGGTATCATTTAGGTGAGTATGTTCAGATGATGGTAATATGAGATTGTCAAGATTTTCTACATTATGCCCTAATAGCATTATTTTGGGGGTGCATTATGCGTGTGAGGTATTTCACAAACTTATAATAACTATGCCCATATTTGCTTTGATATTCCCAGTTAGAATCGTGCATATAAGGGATCACAAGGTACGTGTACCCCAGTATATATGTGTTTTGATTTGACAGTATTGAAGTAATTAGTGTGCACTAACCTACAAACATGTTTGTTTATTTTTGGTGTCCTGCCTGTTGGACATGCAACCTGTGATGTCACATGTATCTTTTAATGTGCAATTTATTTTGGAATACACACAATTTGGAATTTGTTGGCATTTATGATTCTACCCTGATGCCTCCTGGTTTTTCTTTCTTTGGCGTCCTGTATGTTGATGTTTTAAATATTAACAATGAATGATGTGTTATGGTGCACAGTATTTCAGACCTGGAAGAAGAGCAGAGCTCGAAACACGTGTCGGCTGGTTCAAACCAAACCAAATCTGTGCAAATTAGCATTCAAAACGTCCCAGGACATAAGCGCAGTGTGATTGTATCATTAGTTGTATGCATTTTCCTTTGTTGGAGCTTGGAATAGAGGCTCCTCAGCTGGATACACTCACCTGCTGCTGTGGTTCACATAGCATTGGATTGTACACTGCTAATATTTACGTACTAGCGCTTGGGTTTCCAGCAATCTTCCGTTTCTTGTAATTTCTACTGCCTGGAAGCGCATGCAAAGGTAGCTGTTCTGAAGGTTTTTGCTTTGGGTGGGAGAGTGTCGGGGGCTTTCCGGCCACGACTTGCGTATACTATTACTTTGCACAGAACATTTCATGAATACAAAAGGTACGCATTTTTTATTTTGTGCGCAGGCTCACGCAGTGTCATTCTATGCGTGTGCCTTTTGCGGGATAAATGCACACTTTTCCATGAATCAGGCCCTAATTGTATCCTGATGCAGGGCCTGAACGTGGTGGCAACAGAATGTTAGTTGTATTAAGGTCAGGCAGGCATGAGCCCTTTGAAGGACACATTCCTGAGAATAGGGCATGAGGTTTTCTGATACCAATAGGTCAGGCAAAGATGTAGAGCTCTACTGCCCCCAGCCAAGGAGTTTTCAACCCATTTTAATAACAATTGATGCATAACCAAAAACAAATAAATCCAATCAGATTCAAGAGTGGTTCCTTGGTCACGTTATTACTGGGAACCTTGTGTTTGAAGGAGATATGTGGGGTGGGGTGTCAGAACGTACAGTGATTTGGGATATTGGGAGTACAAGGTCAGGGGTGCAGCGTGTGTGTGCCACAGCATCTGGTATATTGAGAAGTCCTATTCTCTTATTAAAACAGAGTTGACCTTTTCAGTTTACTTTGAACGTGTCGGGATCAGAGGGGTGCACATCAGGTAGTGGTCATGGTTTATTAGTGTTTGAGCCAATCCTGGGCAGTGGATTCAATAGTGATGATGTAGTGGGCCATGTGAATAAGGGGGTGGGTTGAGATAAGGTGTAGACCATCGGTCCACGGAATATAGGGGAGTATTAGCATGTTCTATATGTCGTAGCCAATGAGGGCAGTGGGATGACATTGAAACCTATGTATGCTGATTTGTGGTTTTCTGCTATATAACATGTAACATCTGGGGTTGTGATTAACTCTGTGTCAGTTTGGTTCTGTTGCACCATGTGAGACCTTTTTGTATATAATAAACCTTGTTTTCCTATGCAAAACAGTGCAGTGATTATTTGGTCTCTTGGATAATGTTTACCGCACAGGTTTTGGTTTACTGTTCTCTTTAACAAGAGATGAGTCTCCCGTTTTTTCTGGAAGAGTAGAATATTGGAATCTCTATGTAACCCAGTCGGTAGGGTATTCCATTGTGTGATTGCCTTAACCCGGAAGGTATGCTGACCGATCCATCCTTCCTGTATACAGGCATGGCTAATCTTTTGATAGATCTTAATCTATACGAGTGAGTTGACATATATGTGACCATAGAACACATTTTACAGGAAAATGCTATGGAAATTCTGCCAAGTGCTGGATATCTATTGCCCATACCAACATACATTGGTGGGCTGGTGGAGTGCAAGTGCTCGCACTTTCATCCTAAACGTTTTTGTAAATATCTTGAAAAAGTCCTTGCTGCTCTTCTGTAGCGTTACCTGAACATCTGCCAAAAGCGTAGTACAAACACTAAGCATGATAATCCTCATTCTTCTAATACTATTCTTCATCTGCACACCTCTAAAACAATTTCCAACCCATTTCTTTACCATCATCACACAATCCAGTCACCCTACTCGATAACACATGATCAAATGACACCACATAACGTTACATGTGAGTCGCCTTTTTTTATTTGTAGCATCCCCAACGTATATTCGGAATATATCAGAAAAGATAAATGGCCTTTAGACTACATTTTTGCTAAACGTCCATGTGAAAAAAAATAATAATAATAACATTCGCTAAATGTTCACTTACGGTTCTTATTGCTAGGCAGCAGCTGGAACATGAGGATGGGGGCCCACTGGCCGAAAGTGAAGGTGGATCAGGTGTTTTGCTCGTGGATTAGAAGGTAGGGGCCGGGAGGGGGAGGCCTGGTGTCTTTCCCCTAGATATATTTGGATTCTATTGACTTGTGATGGTCTCTTATACTGGCATAATGCGCATCCGTTTCTGCCACAGAGCACATCTGTGCCTACACTCGTGCAGGGCATAATTCTGCAAGTTGCCCTCATAAGGAAAATGATGCAGAGCAGCAAACGTAAATAGTAAATTCTCACAGAACGGTACAGTGTTTGGAAAGTAAGTATTTGCGCATTGCTGCACACATTTATCTAAATGTGCCCTGATATGAACAGAGAGATGTATTTAAATACATCACAAGTATTTTGAATAAGTAGAGTTTCTAAAACAGAAAGGGGCGCCCACACACAGAGGTACTGCTACTTGCAACGCCCCCTTTTGAAATGTGCTTTTACCACATGGAAGCAGTATGAGGATCGAAAAGTGATTTTCATTTATCAAACTGTTATTTTTTTTTTTAAATAAAGTGCCACCTCAAGCCTAGATACAACTCTGCTGGTTGCCACCTTGGATCTCTTAATGATCAGAGAATGTCTATGGTTAACTAATAAAGGTCTAACACACCCCATGCAACCTCCACATAAAGTGCAAGCCGGCTCTTCCCCCCTTTAATATATTATTTTGCACTCAACAGAACAAATAATAGTATAATTAGGTTATTGTATGGTGCAGTTGGGGAAGAGGAGGGTTGCAAACCAGTTGGGGGAGAAGATGAGTGGGGACAGTTGGGAGGGGAACAAAAGCGGGCAGTTGGGGAAGAAGAATGTCAATTGGGGAACAAGAGAAGCCTTGGCGGGCTTGGTGCTGAGTGTGTGTGGCAGGCCAGGGTGATGTGCATTCGGGGTCCGTGTTGTTGACGAGTGTGTGTGTTTGAGCTGAGTGTGTCTTCATGTCTGTGGTGGGGCTGAGTGTGTGCATCTGTTGTGGGGCTGAGTGTGTGTGTGGTTGGGCTGAGTGTGTGTGCGTCTTTGTGTGGTGGGGCTGAGAGTTTGTGTGTTGTGGGGCTGAGTGGGTGTGTGTGGTTGGACTGAGGGTGTGTGCATGTGTGTGGTGGGGCTGAGTGTGTGTGGTGGGGATGTGTGGTGTTGTGGGGCTATGTGGTGTTGTGGGGCTGTTGTGTGTGGTGGGGCTGTGTGTGTTTGGTGGGGCTGTGTGTGTGTGTGTGTGTGTTGGTCTGTGTGTGTGTTTGGTGGGGCTGTGAATGTGTGTGTGTGTGGGGATGTGTGTTTATATGGTGGGGATGAGTATGTATATGGTGGGGTGTCTGTGGGTATTTTGGTTGTGGCTATGTGTGTGTGTGTGTGTGTGTGTGTGGTGGGGCTGTGTGTATGTGTGTGTTGGTGGTGTGTATGTGTGGGGGTCTGAGTTGGTGTTTGTGGTGGGGTGAGTGTGTGAGTGTGGTAGGGCTGTGTGTGTATGTGGTGGAGCAGTGCGTGTATGTGATGGGGATGTGTGTGTGTATATGGCAGGGCTGTGTGTGTTTGTGTTTGTGTTTGTGTGTGTGTGTGTGTGTGGGTGTTGGGGCTTTGTATGTGTGCTTGGTGGGGCTGTGTGTGCATGTGTGGTGGGGCTATGTGTGCTTGTGTGGTGGGGCTGAGTGTGTGGTGGGGCCGTTTGTGTATGTGGTGGGGATGTGTGTGTATATGGTGGGGCTGTGTGTGTGTGTGGGTTGGGGTTATGTGTGCGTGTGTGGTGGGGCTGTGTGTGCATGTGTGGTGGGGCTCTGGGTGCATGCGTGGTGGGGCTTTGTGTGTGTGGTGAGGCTGTGCGTGTGTGTATGGCGGGGCTCTGCATGTGGGGGAAGCAGTCTGGAAGTGTATGTGTGGGTGGCTGAGTGTGTGGGAGAGGCAGTCATTTGTAATGTCATCTTGGATGTCCTGGATGTTGGTGTTGGCAGTGCATAGCGGTGGCATTAGTTATGGTTGCATAGAAAACCATAACTGGCTTATTCCTTGTTTTTTTTTTACTTTGTAACCATAACATCCCTTTAACACAATTTTTTTCACTGATATTCATGCGTTTTTTAGTAGAACTTAACCATAGTGTCCCATTAACAATGTTTTTTTTTCTGTGAATTTCAATGGTTTTTATAATTGGAAATATGATGTTACATCACTGTATATGAGTTATTAATAATTCCTCTTTTAACATATATTAAAGGACCCCAACCCTCCTTTAACAAACATATTTTTTGCAACCCATACTGATGTGTGTTGTTTTCAGCAGTGCATGCTGGGGCTGCAAGTCCTAGTTCAATTGACTAGGGAATAGGTTTTTATTAGTGCAACTTAACCATAACGCCCCTTTAACAATGTTTTTGACTGAATTGCAATGGTGTTTGTTTCATGATGGTATAGCACTGTATATGAATTATTAATAATTCCTCGTTTAACATATATATTAACAAACATATTTTTGCAATGCATACTGATGTGTGTTGTTTTCAGCAGTGGCTGAGGGGCTGCACGTCATGGTTGAATTTACCAGGGCTATGCCTCAGTCACCAAAGTGATATAACAATGCACTGTTTGACTTCTTCCTTGGCCATCCCAACATACACCCCCCTCTTTTCTGTTACTGCACTTGCACGCTCCGAATTTTCTGATGACCTAGTAGGAACATGACTGTTGTCTTCTTCCTTGTTCATCCCAAACCTACACATCTCCTCCTCACCCTCTCCCCTCTTTCTGTTACTGCACCCAGTTGGAATGTTATTGATTTTCTTCTTCCCTTTCCCGCCATCCTTCACCTCCCCCCTTCTCCTGCATTCTTGTTATGGCACTTGCACGATCTGAGTGTCTCAAGACTTAGTAGGAACATTTTTGTTTTTTCTCCCTGTACCACCCTCTCTCGTGTCATGTTGCGCCTTAAAACACACTTTTCTCTGCATAAGCACATTATAAATACCCAATCCATAAATAAATAGGGAAACACTAATCTAAAAATCCTATTTTTTTATATTTCATTTTTTTGTTCAATCATTAATCCCTGCCACTATAGGATTTCACTAGCTAGCCTACTACATTTCCATGAAAGAACTCTTGGAAAAAAAATTCCCCAAGCACACACAATCCATGTAGTGATTGCTACCTCCATGTACGATCTCCAAGTTGTCTGTCCATTTTCCTAATCGCACAACACTGTAACTGCAGTACTAGGCATACTGTCCCAATGAATTTTGTTTGTTTGTTTTATTTATTTATTTATATAGCGCTCCAAACCCAAGGTATTTGGGCGCATTACACGTTGCATAAAAATAACTTTTTAAGTTTTTACTTTACATATTTTCAAACACAAGCATGTTAGGCGGAAACCTGTGCAGTTCTCTCTGCGACCACTGCAAAAGATTTAGGACTACAGGTGTTTGGCAGTAAACCCACCTGGTAGCAGTCTGTACCACACAGATTCACTTGGTAGCTGTGGCTGAGCAGTCAGACTTCCCTCAAGAAGAGTTAAGCAGTATGTGGAGTATACAAAATAGGACAATTCTTCACAGTAAGACAAGCAAACACGCAATGAGGCTTAGTTTAAGGATATTAAGGTATTTATTTATAATGAAACATCTTTCGAAAACACTATGGCACTATCCCGGCAAACAAGTCAAATACAATTACTCTACGAAGAAGAAACAATCAATCCCCCTAACAATATTTCGACATGTCTAGGTTCTACCGGCACCACTTATTTGCAGACAGAGGTGTATGCCTCAAACTAGATGGCACTCTAATATCCGTTAGGACGGGAGAGAAAATAAGCAGGTTATGAAATCAACACATTTCAAGACTTCACGGGAAAAATGCAAGGCAAGAAGACAAGAACCGCAATAGATCATAAAGTTCAGAGGCCAGGCCCACTCGGAGAGAGGCAAGGCGATAGGTCCCAAAAAGTCTCTTTGTGGAAATGTGTTCGAGTCTATGTAGCAAATTGTTATTGGAAGAGTGAACCAGTTCAGAACAATACGTGAGAAAAAGCTTGGAGGTGACCCAACGGAAAGGAGAGGATTAAGACACCTCGCTCGATCCGATCGATAGGGAAGCCAGGCGGACACGGTACCTTGTTGTGGAGGGCAGCTCCGGCGGGGGCAGTTGTTCCTGGTGGTGGATGCACGTCGGGTCTTTGCCAAGAGTAGAGATGATCTCGTCGTCGCAGAAAAGTGAAGTCCGGTGCACCACCAGGGAAGAGATGCGGAGTGCTCCGTCACAAGGCACCACCTTTTGGTTGCGGTACAGGGGTAGTGGCTATCCGGTTGCCGAGGTGCTCTGCACGGGCAAATCGACCACTGCGTCCTGGGCGAAGAAAAAGCAAAAGGGACTGGTTGTTCCCACCAGTCAGGGGAAGAGACTCTCCGGCAGGGAGATCTCCTCTGTCGTCGGGAAGTGGTGAGTCGGTTCAGCAGGGCTCCACCGGAGGTGTTGCCGTTGTAGGTCGGCTCAGCTTTACCCTCGTCTGATTCTTAGGTCCTGTGGCGACTTCTGAAGATCCAGTCCCAAAAGCCCTGCTTTTATGCAGAAAACCCCCATTCATTCAGCCTAGCTGTCAATCAACACATGCTAAGTGGTGAGCGGGGAGGCTCACCACTTGGGCCAATCACACCAGAGTGCGACCGGAGTTGGCAAGGCAACTCGGTCCAGGGTGCCTAAACCCCCTCCCACACCCCTGTGGTAACCCAGATAGAATGGCACCACTTTGGAGGGTTTCTGTACAGAGCCCGCCAAAAGTGGAACAAAGGGCTCGACCTTTGGTTTAGGAGTCACAGAGACGAACACAGACGCCATTATAAAAACCGAGTTCTGGCAGAAAATACCATCCGATAGACTTATTTAAGATAAGTAGACCGGGGGTATGTTAGAGATTAACGAGAAACAGTATCAATCTCTAACAATGGGAAGAATCCCATAGGGTTATATTCGGGGTCGAATATAACAAGTAGTTTCCACTGCCACCAGCCAAAACTCGACGAGGGGGGACGGGACAGTGCCCCCTCGAATAACAGACCTAGGAGTAATCGAATTACCCCTACTAGTATGTCCACAATAGGATGGTTTGTACTAGTTCTGTTAGTAAATTTAGGTCTAGTAAAGCCAATGGTGACTTTACATGCCCGGGGAGACAGTAGTCAGTCCCCGGGTATGGAGTCTATGATGGAGGTCTGCTAGGACGCCCCAGTGTTACGGTACGTAGGGTGCGGTGTAACACACATAGAAAAACATATGAGACCCTATGGAGTAAAAGACCCCATAGCCCATAGAACACATTGACATTCAAAGGAATTACACACATTCATGTCCAAGAGTGGGAGAGTCTCACTCTTGGCAGGATGGAAAAAAACAAACTCCAGAAATCCAGCAAAGCTGCTGGGGGACTCACTAGGTTAGGAAATTCAGCCTAAACAGAGAATTCTCCCTAACACTCGCCCCCCCAGACTAAGGGACAGGAGGATTTAATCCACTCCTGGATGAATCTCATACCTCTAGTCGATGACATACATCCTAGAGAGACCATCAGCATTTTGGTGGTGACACCCTGACCTGTGCTCAATGGTGAAATCAAACCCTTGCAGGCAGATCGACCATCTCAATAGTTTTGGGTTTTCCCCTTTCATTTGCATTAACCATCTCAAGGGTTGGTGGTCAGTCTGAATGACAAAAGTAGAACCACACAAGTACGGCCTAAACTTCTTCAGAGCCCACACGATAGCAAAGCACTCTCTTTCGATTGTTGCCCACCTTGTTTCAGGATCCTTCAGCTTGCGGCTGATGAAGCAAACGGGGTGCCCCCTACCTTTTCCATCCAGTTGACTGAGTATGGCACCTATTCCTACATTTGAAGCATCTGTCTGCACAATGAAGTGTTGGCGGTAATCAGGATCTCTGAGTACTGGGGCTTGGCAAAGAGCCTTTTTCAGGTTTTCAAAAGCCTGATTGCACTCCTCGTTCCATCTAACCTTTTTAGGAAATTTGGGCGAGGAGATGACATTCAGTGGAGAAGCTATGGTCCCATAGTTCTCTATGAAATTCCTGTAATACCCAGTGAGGCCTAGGAAGGCTCTCACTTGGGTTTGAGTAGTAGGTGTTGTCCACTTTTGCACAGCTTCAATCTTACTGAGCAAAGGCCTTATTTCTCCACCTCCTACCTCATGTCCAAGATAGACTACCTTGCTCTGTCCAATTTGGCATTTACTCGCCTTTATGGTCAGATTGGCTCGTCCAAGAGCCTGCAAAACATCTCTCAGGTGGGTTACATGTTCTTCCCAGGAATTGCTGAACACTGCGATGTCATCCAAGTATGCCATGCAGAAGTCCTCCATCCCATTCAGAACCTGGTTTACCATCCGTTGAAACGTAGCAGGTGCATTCTTCAATCCGAAAGGCATTACCTTAAACTGGTATAAGCCAACGGGGGTAGAAAATGCAGTTTTCTCCTTGGCATGGCCTGTCAGGGCTATTTGCCAATAGCCTGACATCAAGTCAAATGTGCTGAGGAACTTGGCGGCGCCAAGTTTATCCACCAACTCATCGGTTCTTGGCAAAGGGTGGGCATCAGTCTTTGTGACTGCATTAAGAGCTCTATAATCCACGCAGAATCTAAGTTCTTTAGATCCGGCCTTTGGTACTAACACAACTGGGCTAGACCATGGACTAGTAGAGGGCTCTATTACCCCGAGATCGAGCATCTTGCTGACCTCTCCTTTGATGTGGGTTTGTACGTTCTCCGACATTCTGTATCCTCTGCTTTTGACCGGCAGACAGTCACCAGTGAGTATGTCGTGCTGGCCCCAAGGGGTCAAGCCTGGTGAAAGGGAGAACAGAGAGGCAAACTGATTCAACATAGATTTGTACTCTTCTTGTTGCTCGGGTGTCAGATTGGAGGAGAGATTTACTCCTTCAATTTTTTCATCTAAAGGTAAGCCTCTGAGGAGATCCGGAAGAGCTTCACTCTCTTCTTCTTCCTCGGATGATGCTAGAAGCAACACTCCTACTTCGGGTCTTGAGACATACGCTTTGAGTCGGTTGGTGTGAAAGACTGTCGGAGCCTCCTTGGGATTGCCCAAGTCCACCAAGATAGTTGACCTCTCCGAGTTTACCCACGACTCTGAAGGGTCCCATCCACTTGTCTTGCAAGGCCCTCTGCCTTGTTGGGATCATAACAGCTGGTCTTGAGCGAACTCAACCATGTTAGCCTTTTGATCATGCCAGTGCTTGACCAATGCTTGTCCAGCTTTCAAGTTATCGCTTGCTTCCGTCATCATGTGCGACATTCTCCTCCGGAGACCTATCACGTAGTCAGTCACTCTGACTGGCTTGGGGGAAGGAGCACTCTCCAACCCCTCCATAATCAGGGCCAATGGACCTCTGACGGGATGACCATAGAGAAGCTCGAAGGGAGAGTAACCTACTCCCTCCTGAGGGACTTCTCTATAAGCGAAGAGAAGGCATGGCAGTAGAAGGTCCCACTTACGCTTAAGGGGTTCTTCTAAAGCACCTATCATGCTCTTCATGGTTCGGTTGAACCGTTCTACCAACCCATTGGTTTGTGGGTGGTAAGCTGTTGAGAACTTGTAAGTAACTCCACAGGTTTTCCACATGGCTTTCATGTAGTGGGACATAAAGTTTGACCCCCTGTCAGAGATTACTTCCTTAGGAAACCCGACCCTAGTGAAAATACCAAGGAGGGCCTTAGCCACAGCCGGAGCTGTAACAGTCCTCTTAGGAATTGCCTCAGGATACCTAGTAGCATGGTCTACTACAACAAATATAAACCTGTTGCCTGAGGAGGTTGGAGGATCAAGGGGACCAACAATGTCAATCCCTACTCTCTCAAATGGGACTCCCACAACTGGGAGAGGCACTAAAGGTGCCACATTCTTGGAGCCAACCTTACCAGAGGTCTGGCAGGTGTGGCAGCTCCTGCAGTGTTTTTCCACTTCGGCCCCCATCTTCGGCCAATAGAAGTAGAGAGAGAGCCTTTCCTTAGTCTTCTTGAAACTCAAGTGACCACCCAAAGGAATCTCGTGGGCTAACTGCAAGAACTGTGGTCTGTTCTCTTGGGGTACTACAAGTCGTTTGTAGTCTCCAGGTGCAGACTCGGTCGGTTCACTGTAGAAGAGGCCATCTTCCCAGTGCAACCTGTATTTCCCAGGCTCTTGCCCTTCAGCCTGAGCTTCTGCCTGGTGGCGAAGACCTTCCAGAGTTGGACATTGCCTCTGTCCCTTACTGAAGTCTGCCCTGCTGGGTCCACCTTCTGCCAGTAAAGACTGCAGCTCAGGATGGTCAACAGGATCCAGATCTCCAATGAGTTCCTGGCCTTCCATTAGCTCTTCCCCAGAGTCTAATTCTACCACACAGGGTTGTACCTCCCTCTCAGCCTCGGCTGGAGGTGGAGTTACGGGTGTAACTTTGGACAACCGCGGGGAAGTCCGTGTTGGCTGCACTGGAATGCTGGCTGCTGGTTTCGGGATAGAAGTCTTAGGTTGCCCTTTCGCTTCTGATTTCTTGGAGACAGCGGCCGACAATTCCAGTGGAGCAGGAGTGATTTCTTTCTTCATCATCTCCTGGAGAGTACCGCGCATGGTCCTCTCTCTTGCGGGTCTGGTTAGCTCCTGTAACCGTTTACTAGGAGGTCTGGGAATATGCGATACAACTCCGAGAGTTTTCAAATCGTTACCCAACAGTACGCGTCCTGGTACCTCACTCTGTATGCTGACAGGTATCTTCACAGTCATGTCGTTACACTGGATGAGAACTGGTAATTGGGGAAGCATCTGCACAGGCCCTCCAGCTAACTTGGTGAGGCATTTGGGTGCCTTAGTAACATCCTCAGCCTGAAAAAACGATTTATCCACCGCAGTTATGCTGGCCCCAGTGTCCCTAATGGCAGGAGTCTCCTGACCATTCACCTGGACACTGTCCTTATAATACTCTTTAGTATTATCGGGGATAGAATTATAGACATCTAAATTCTGTTGTTCCCACAACCCCAGAGATACTAAAGAAACGCTGGCTGAGACTCCAATGGGTTTGTCAGCTAGCAGTAGAAAGTTTCCACTTGCCATTTGGACTTCCTCCTCTGGAGCGAAGGCTAAGTAGACAAGCTGGACCCCTGAAGGTTTACCCTTACATCTGGGATCTCCTTTCACGTGGTCAGTCGAGCCACAAACAAAGCATTTACCGAATGCTTTCTGGAATGGTGGCTTGTTCTGACCTCCTTCCGGTTTGGCACCAGAAGACACACTATTCTGCTGTGGTTTTCCTTGTGGCTTAACCTTCTGCTGTTGTTTGGGGCCCTCTTTGGAATTTGAGTTATTAGAATTCTCTTTTGAGTCTTTTTTAGGCTGTTTTCCCTCATCCTTTTTCTGAGTTGCCCCAGAATCCTTATGAGTAGCCCTGTTGGCAACCCATAAGTCAGCAGCCTTAGCTAGCTTCCGGGAATCCAATTCCTTCGATACAGCCAAGTGCTGTCTGAGGTCAGGAGAACAGGCATCATAAATAGACTCCAACATAAAAAGATTCCTCATACCCTCATAAGTGTTCACTTTGTAACCCTTAATCCATCCCTCTAAGTTTTTCAACCCTTCACTCACCCAGGTAGCCCAAGGGGTACCATCATGCTTTTTGAGGGTTCTAAACCTCTTAACATACTGGGAAGGGGTCTTCCCGAATCTAGCTATCAAAGCTAGTTTCACACTTTTGTAATCCGTCTTATCCGCCTCCCCCAACTCCATTACCACATCAGTCGCAACAGGAGGGAGCCTAGAGAATAACCAGGGAAGTAAATCATTCCCGGTGATGTCCTGGAGCCCATGATTGTACTCAAACAGTTTTAACCAATCCAACACATCCAATCTCGGTTCATACATACCCACTAATTCCTTCGGCATCCGGGGTCTTTTGGGACTGGAGCTCCTAGAGGAACCAGAGGAGAGAGAAGCATTTTCCATAGACAACTTTTTCATCTCTAACTCGTGATTAAGTTCTATTTCCCTGAGTCTTAACTCAGCTTGCTTCTGCTCAGCCTGGGCATTCATCTGTCTGAACTCGAGCTCTTGGTTTCGTTCAGATTGAGCCAAGAACCGTTTGTATTCTAATTCGAGCTTAATTTTTTCGAGTTCAAAATAAGCAGGGTTACTTGTGTGACCTGGTATGGGCCCCGTAGGTACAGCTGGTAAGGCAGGTAGAGGAGCAGGGGAGACAGTTTTGTTAGCCTCTCCTTCCTCTTCAGCCTCTTCATCGCTATGATCAGAATTACGATTTAGATCAACACCATCACTGTTATCTACATTTGCTGGAGAAATTGGTTCCTCTGAACCAGTACCCAGACTTTGGTTCGCCAGCAATCTCTCTATTAGTTCTAACTTCTTGCCTCTTACAGGAAGATTCTCTTGTCTACAGAGAGCTCGCAAACTCTCAGTATTTTCACCTGACAAGGACTCTTGACTGTAAGTTTCCATCGCAGACATGTTTCTGAAAGTTGCTTTTTTAGTGCTAAGCTTTGTGGTTAGTTATCCTAAAGTGTCGAAAAGCACTCTAAACTGTATACTCGATACAAATCCCAACGCTGTACACCAGTGTTAGGCGGAAACCTGTGCAGTTCCCTCTGGGACCACTGCAAAAGATTTAGGACTACAGGTATTTGGCAGTAAACCCACTTGGTAGCAGTCTGCACCACACAGATTCACTTGGTAGCTGTGGCTGAGCAGTCAGACTTCCCTCAAGAAGAGTTAAGCAGTATGTCGAGTATACAAAATAGGGCAATTCTTCACAGTAAGACAAGCAAACATGCAACGAGGCTTAGTGTAAGGATATTAAGGTATTTATTTATAACGAAACATCTATCGAAAACACTATGGCACTATCACGGCAAACAAGTCAAATACAATTACTCTACGAAGAAGAAACGATCAATCCACCTAACAATATTTCGACAAGTCTAGGTTCTACCGGCACCACTTATTTGCAGACAGAGGTGTATGCCTCAACCTTGATGGCACTCTAATATCCGTTAGGACGGGAGAGAAAATAAGCAGGTTACGAAATCAACACAGTTCAAGACTTCACGGGAAAAATGCAAGGCAAGAAGACAAGAACCACAATAGATCATAAAGTTCAGAGGCCAGGCCCACTCGGAGAGAGGCAAGGTGATAGGTCCCAAAAAGTCTCTTTGTGGAAATGTGTTCGAGTCTATGTAGCAAATTGTTATTGGAAGAGTGAACCAGTTCAGAACAATACGTGAGAAAAAGCTTGGAGGCGACCCAACGGAAAGGAGAGGATTAAGACACCTCGCTCGATCCGATCGAAAGGGAAGCCACGCGGACACAGTACCTTGTGGAGGGCAGCTCCGGCGGGGGCAGTTGTTCCTGGTGGTGGATGCACGTCGGGTCTTTGCCAAGAGTAGAGATGATCTCGTCATCGCAGAAAAGTGAAGTCCGGTGCACCACCAGGGAAGAGACCAGCCGCAGAGTGCTCCGTCACAATGCACCACCTTTTGGTCGCGGTACAGGGGTAGTGGCTATCCGGTTGCCGAGGTGCTCTTCACAGTCAATTCGACCACTGCGTCCTGGGCGAAGAAAAAACAAAAGGGACTGGTTGTTCCCACCAGTCAGGTGAAGAGACTCTCCGCCAGGGAGATCTCCTCTGTCGTCGGGAAGTGGTGAGTCGGTTCAGCAGGGCTCCACCGGAGGTGTCGTCGTTGCAGGTCGGCTCAGCTTTACCCTCGTCGGATTCTTAGGTCTGTGGCGACTTCTGAAGATCCAGTCCCAAAAGCCCTGCTTTTATGCAGAAAACCCCCATTCATTCAGCCTAGCTGTCAATCAACACATGCTAAGTGGTGAGCGGGGAGGCTCACCACTTGGGCCAATCACACCAGAGTGCGACCGGAGTTGGCAAGGCAACTCGGTCCAGGGTGCCTAAACCCCCTCCCACACCCCTGTGGTAACCCAGACAGAATGGCACCACTTTGGAGGGTCTCTGTACAGAGCCCGCCAAAAGTGGAACAAAGGGCTCGACCTTTGGTTTAGGAGTCACAGAGACGAACACAGACGCCATTTTAAAAACCGAGTTCTGGCAGAAAATACCATCCGATAGACTTATTTAAGATAAGTAGACCGGGGGTATGTTAGAGATTAACGAGAAACAGTATCAATCTCTAACAATGGGAAGAATCCCATAGGGTTATATTCGGGGTCGAATATAACAAGTAGTTTCCACTGCCACCAGCCAAAACTCGACGAGGGGGGACGGGACAGTGCCCCCTCGAATAACAGACCTAGGAGTAATCGAATTACCCCTACTAGTACGTCCACAATAGGATGGTTTGTACTAGGTCTGTTAGTAAATTTAGGTCTAGTAAAGCCAATGATGACTTTACATGCCCGGGGAGACAGTAGTCAGTCCCTGGGTATGGAGTCTATGATGGAGGTCCGCTAGGACGCCCCAGTGTTACGGCACGTAGGGTGCGGTGTAACACACATAGAAAAACATATGAGACCCTATGGAGTAAAAGACCCCATAGCCCATAGAACACATTGACATTCAAAGGAATTACACACATTCATGTCCAAGAGTGGGAGAAAAAGAGTCTCACTCTTGGCAGGATGGAAAAAAACAAACTCCAGAAATCCAGCAAAGCTGCTGGGGGACTCACTAGGTTAGGAAATTCAGCCTAAACAGAGAATTCTCCCTAACAAAGCATACACAACATTACAGGGCAAACATACATGATGAAAATATACAGTAAGAGTCAAAGAATTTACAAATTGTACAAAGCTATAGACAATCAGCAGGTGAAAGTTGAATAAAGAAATGTAGCCAACTAAGATTAGTTAATGATCCCTAACTAGGAGCCAGCTTTTCATTTTTGTTCTGAAGCTGAGGAATGAAGGATCCGTTCTTAAGGCTAAAGGCATGGTGACCTATCGGGCAGTCATCCAGCGCCAGATTCCTTGCACCGGCTATGAGCCCTGACTATCTCTGTCAATCGCTCACTTCCGCTTCTCTGCTCATCCTGTGACCTTTGGGACACCTTATCTACCATCCTGAAAGGAATGGCACAGTACTGATTTGATATTCTCTCCCGCAATGCATTGTCTGGAGCAAGAAAACACTCCCTTCGCTGATCGCAGCTCACCATAATTCCATTTCCTGATTTTCCACCTACAGCCTCCAGTCCCACCAAGCAGCTCTCCCCATAGCTCTGGCGGTATAATTGAAATGTGTTGGGGGGCTGGGAAAGGGAAGATAAGGGGTTAGGGGGTCGGGAATAGTTAAAAATAGGCGAGGAGGGTTTGCGGGGAAACATTTTGATGACCTTTTTCATAATTTTGTACTTGTTTAAAAGACAGTCGTAAAAATGACTTGGGATGAAAGAACATTGAACCTCTCTGGCTGCCTGCCATAATATCCATTTCCTCATAACACTCCTTAGATGCCCTTGTGAAAGGGCACCCTGGGTATCCACGTCTACAATAACCTTGCAGTTGGTGTCCAGTCTAGTTATTCGAGTCCTTTCCACAAATGCCTTACTCATGAAGCCTACCAATTTCCTGCATGTGCTCCTGGGTGACGGGACCTTACATGGGGGGAAGTGGGTTCAGGCTTGCTGCACCTGCCACAGCAGCTTACTAAGTTCTTTATGCAGTACAAAATGACTCTGCACAGACTTTGCATGGCAAAAATACACTTTGCACAGTTCCATGAATCAAGGTTTGTTTCAGCAGTCACTTTGAACCGTGTAAAACAGTTCATGCATCAGGCCCATTGTGTTTCATTTGTATTAAAATATAACAGAATATCTACTACTCAGAAGATACTGTTCACACTTTTTCGACAAGTTGTTTACAAAGTCCAACAAGATTGGAAGATGAGTAACACAAAGTTGTGTATGTCTATATATCAAAAACAACCATGTGTGCCGCAGTTCAAAAGTGGTTGTCTGTTCAGAGTCAAACAAATACTTGTGCGTGAAGATGCCAATATAGAGACACACACGACGTTATGTTAGTGATCCTACAATCTTGTTGGACTTTGTAAATAACCCACAGATGGAAATTGTGAACAGTACTTTCTGAGTAGTATTTATTCATATTATATGTTAACACAAATTAAACACGGAAAATACCGTACATTGCATTCGTGCTGCTGCTATGCACGAATGTGCGAATTTAACATTGAGTATTTGTACTTTGGTTGGGGTTAAGGACAACACCAGCCACGCATTTTTTTAGCAAACGTTGCAAAGAGTATTACAAATTAAGTCTTTAATAAAACAGTTAGACCAGCGTTAACTGACCCCTTGTTGTCTCTGGTCTATGCCTCAAAGACAGTATGGAGTTTTCTAATGAATAGATTACTATGACCTACGATGGAGAGCAGACCCTTTTGTAGCAGCCTGCTGACTAATTTAAGGGCCTGAGTGAAGTGAGGGTCAATTAACATTGGCCAGCTGGATTGTCCCCTGACATAGGAAATAATGCCATTAGCACCCACAAACCCCAGTGCAAGCCTTAAGGACTGACAAATAAAACATACCTGATGTTTTCCAAGTGCCGCTCCTTTCTAATGATGTATGTTTGCAGTGTCGATTGCGTGGCATAATCAATACTGAACATGGGCTGTAATAGTTTGGCTCAGCAAGTGAGACACAGTAGATACGATTTGGATTTGTCCTTTTGTTAATTGTATAGCAGGTCCCGGCACACGTGTCTGTTGTTTGACGGTGGTAATTCAGCTGCAATTGATAAGTCCAGAGTGACGGGAGGGACACATGGTGAGGCGCTCTCAGGCTGCGGGAAACAGTGGGCCTGTACTGATGAATATAGCAAGTGCTGCGGGCAGCCTGATTGTTTGGAGCTAAGGTGCGAGTAGACAGACCATGTGCAGCCTTACCGGTGGCCTTGTAATGGCTGTTCCTGGAGTTTCACATTGGTACTACATAATCCATACAGGGGAGCTCATGTTCATGAAAGCAGAGAGTAAATCCATGGCGCAAATCATTGCCATAAACCATTAACGCCATCATTTAATGTTCTTCCAAATGCTTGCCGTGGACCCAAATGCCCTCCAACTTTACAACATAAAACACAGGCATAACACCCATGCGTGTAGTGACACTGTGGCACAATTTACACATCGTAAATTATAAATGTATGGCTTTACATTTATGAATATGCTACACAAACATTGCACTGCCTTTTACTCCTAGATTGCAGCAGGTGCAAATTGCAAAAGAAAAGCAGCCCATGCACAACGTTGCCGACAAGCATACAAACAAAGCATGCAACCCTCACAACAAGCTACACCTGCAATGAGCGAAAAATGGGCGGTGACTGCATAAAAAGCACAAAAAAACAACAGGCTCACTTGTGAAAGCACCATTGCTCATGGAATACCATTTGCACAACAAAGCATGGACCTAAGGTGAATGATCAGCATTAAACAGATGGGTCAGCATCATCCTGCAGGCCAGGCCTCAGCCCATCAACCTGCAGAGCAGGCAGCCCATCAGCCGGCAGGGCAGACACCAGCCAAGGCATAACATCAGATGGCAGGGCAGACACTAGCCCAGGCAGCCCATCAAACCCTAGCCTAGGCAGTCCATCATCCTGCAGGGCAGGACCCAGCCCTGGCAGCACATCACCCCTCAGCCCAGACAGCCCATCAGCCTGCAGGGCAGGCCCCAGACCAGGGAGCCCATCATGCCTCAGCCCAGGCAGATCATCAGCCTGCTGCCAGGCCCCATCACAGCAGCAACAACAGAACAGGGTAGAAGAGCCCAAAGGCTATATCCACAGAGGGTGTCTAGGGCCAAGGATTTGCCCCACAAGCTCACCGACCAGCAGGTCCTAATTTCCTACTGGCTGGTCATGCCTAACATCTATGGGCCCCTTGCAGAAATTGAGCAGTACATGCAGCCGGATGGGGGGATAGTCTTCTCCATTCCCCCTGTTGAAGCTCCTCACAGTGATCCACAGGCAGTTTCCTGCACACTGTTGCCCTGGTGCATGGCATCATGAGGTCCTGCTTCTCGTGGATCCTCTCAGATGTTACATCTGCCATGATGAGATGGCTGTGGCACCACATTGCTTTCCCGATAGACCCTACAGTGCTCAACCAAATCAAGGGCAGCTTTTATTCCATTGCAGGCTTCTCCAATGTGGCTGGGCATTCAATTGCGTGCATGTGACCCTCATACCACCCAGAGCACAAGCGCATATCTACAGCTACAGACACATGCAGCATTCAATCAATATGCAAATGATGTGTGATGCAGTCATGCGCTTCACACACGTCTGTGCCAGATTTCCAGGTTCCACGCACAACTCCATTATCCTGATCAAGAGTAACCTGCCAGGCATCCTGGGGGACCGGCATCAATGTCGGGCATGGCTGATAGGTATGTAAAAGACAACACACCACCATACAACGCAGGGAAATACAAGTGCCACTTCATGTGACAGGAGCACAACACACCTTGAATGTCACCCAGACAGCAAGGGCCCATAAGCTGTTAAAAAGGGGTGGCGGCTCACTGTGGAGGCCAACACACAAGCACCTGGGATACACTGTCAAAGTGCAAGTAACAAACTATAGGGGCATGGTATAGTAATCACCTTGTAACACCTGCCACCCTGTGATGATCAATACCCCCTTCAATGTATGACAACCAACAGCTGGCAAACCACTGACTCCACCTAGCGACACCTGCACACTACCAGCTCAGTGCATAGGCTAAGGCCCAACGTGCCCTCACTATGGCCATTTTAGTGAGGAGTGTGATGTAAGCATCATGCGTAAAAGTCATGCATATGGTCTTAATGTATGTTTCTTACATCACAGCCCTTTTCCAGCGTGTGTGGGGTAGAGAGGAGGGTGGAACACAACTTGCATTTCCGCTGCTTCTTTCCTCCGTGCCATACAAATACCCTCCGCATTTGTGTCAGCATGGATTTTCATGCCGGAGCAAATGCTGTAGATCCATGCAGGTAATCTTGCTATATGCACCATTTAAAAGCAGCCATACCACATTGGGATCCATTCTAAATGCTGCCTGCCTGTACTGTTCCACCACCACCATGAACATACCCTACTGTGGAACTGATGTGCAGATATGTCCCACATGTGCACACTGCACATGGATTGCTGTACACTCACATGGTGCAAAATATGTGAATTGAATCTCATGCACAATTATGGCTCAGAAACACAGCATGCCACTCCTGTGCATGGTCATGTCTGTCACCTTTTTGCCACTGATACATGAGTGGAGTGGCCATGAAAAGCATGACAACCATGTAGCACTCACCAAGCTCTTGAATGAACTAGACTGTAACCTGTCCATTGTCCTCCACAGGTGATGCTGGATACCTCTTTCACCCCTGGCTGATGACACCACTTAACAATCCAAGTAATCAGCAACAACAGGGTTACAATAATGCATTCACCCACACCTGGAACATCATTTAAAGGGCTGATGGGTGTCCTGACCCACGTTTGGACTATTATGCTGCAAAATTTGGTGCTGTGGGCTTAGGAAATCCAAGAGGGCGGAAAAGCCCACATTTGCGCCAGAATCCAGGAAAACCGTGCAGTTTTGCGCACACCAAAATGGTCGCCTGACCTGCCACCATCAGTGCGAGCGTGATAGGCCAGAAGCGCCATGAGTGAAATGTGGTGCCAAAGGAAAAATAGCAGTGCCTGTTAGATCAAAAGCACCTTGAAATCACCTCTGTTTCTCTGAAGTGCAAGCTAAAAATGCCTATTTTAAACATTGCAGGATATTCAAAAATCTCAATGAACACCAGCAGACATTTGGCAGAAGGTAGACTTGTGTGCATACAAAATCTGGAAAGAGAAAGAGCCCAAAACAATGTTTATAACAAAACTGGCTGAGCTGTGGATGTCAGCAGCTGAAGTGAAATTGGACTGAAAGACACTAAAATCTAAATGTTTAAAGTAAATGAGTGACCTCCTGTTGAGTGTCACATAGTTTGCAACTGTTGAATGTCATAGTTTTGAACTTAGAATCAGTGTTCTAACTGCATGTGTAAAAATTGCAAGTTTGGTTTGAATGTAGAAAAATGGGAACTAAATTGACATTTAGCTGAAGCCTGGCTTGAAGAGAGTGAATTCTGCCCGGCAACTACCCCCGACAGGAGTTGAAACTTGATCAGCAGCTGTGTTCCCAGGCCTGGCTGCATTCTACTGCCCCCACCAAAAGGAGATGACACCTCCCTAATTGAATCAGGGGAGGAGTACCTGGGGACTGCAGGAAACTAAACAAAGCCCTGTTCTTGGCCCAGGCAAATGTTAAATTAGGGGGGGTCATAAATGGCTTCCTCTTGGAAGGAAACGGGGAGGGGCACTGCATCTGTGAGCAAGCTGAGCTTGGAGGAAGTGGATAAACCAGAAATTCCACCATGTGCTTTGGAAAACCACACCCCTTCGGGGCCAGAGCATAATTTTAAAAAGAAGGATAATTCATAGTGCAGACTTGTAAAAATTATATAAATAACATCATCATTCTTGTGATTTTTCTGTGCACATTTTAAGAGGTGTTAGGACTCAGTGGTATGTTCTTGGGGATAGTAGCGGAAAAAAGGTTGTTACTCCAAATGTATGCACGTTAAAAAATCTGGCACTTTATCATCTGAAACCCATATCCCTGGTGCACATTTGTGTAAAATCTGGAAAGGTTTAGAGGTCGTTATCTGGATGAAAAGGGGAGAATTCTGTCATAAGTGGACACAACATCTTACAAAGACAGGGATCGGATGGTTTGGTGCTACAGAAAATATGTTAACTGGACATATCATATTAGAAAAATGGTACATAGATAAATAGGTATTTGGATCAGAAATAGATTTGTGTGCAATGTGACAAGGGGAGGATCCTCTGACCATAAACCTACCTCATCACTCTGACTCACAACCCAGTTCCCCCAATCAAGGGAGAGAGGAGGAACTGGCCAATGATAAGTTGAGAGGGTTGGGCATGCAGAATGAGCCGACCCACCCACTTTCTAAACACATAAAAGGAGACTGTGCAGGAAAGGTAGGGACATTCAATTTCCATTTCCTTGCTGAGCACGCTGACAGACAACTTCACATCCAGAGATCCAGACTTCAAATCCATCAATCTCCAGAGACCAGAGAGATCAGACCCAGACCAGATCGCTGAGAGCTGATGCAGATCGCTGTGAGCAGAACCAGAGAACCAGTACCCAGTGGCGAGAGAACCGCAGCCAATCCTGACCCGATCCGTGATGAAGTCGCATTCCTGTCCAGAAAAATAGTGTGAGTACTCAGCCAGAACTGTGCAAACCAATCTCTTAGTTTAAAATAATCTAATTCAAACTATTTTAACCTATTGAGAACTGCATCATAGAAATTGTGTCCCTTCTTTTGATTCAAAGCTGCAAAACTGTCATCTGTCATTTTGAAACTTTAAAATTTAATTTCTGAAAAACTACCTTCACAAAATCGTCCGTATCTCCGGAAACTTTCATTCTGCAGCTAAGATTCTAAGCTTTCCAATGAGCCTAAAACCGACTTGCTACTCCTTATAGTTTTTCCGTAATCGCGCTCGACGCACTCGGAAAATTTGCTGCGATTTGCGATTTAACTCAATTTCTTCACTTGTCAAAATAGCAGCATCTTGCTTTCCTTTGCTGAAATTCGTTTGCAACCTGATAATCATTCATAGAGCATTGCTAAAGTGATCCTGAACTAATACAAAGTAGCTGTCACCCACCCTGAGCCTCTAGAGGGAATTAAAATCATTTTAGCATATTTTTCACTTCATTGCATACCACATTTAAAGGATTTTGCCTATGTTTAAAATCATACCTGTTTTCATCTAAGCTCACTGGGGGGAACTGGAACTTTGTATTGCATTTGTGTGTATTCCTGAGAATTGTGTGTGTTACTTCCACCTCCTTACATTGCATAGAGGGGGGTGAATTGCCAAAAGGGGAAAAGTGATTATATTATGTTTTGCTGAAATCATATCAAGTTTATTCCTGTGTTGCTTCTTTTCCACCTTGCATTTCCTTGTACCATATAAAGCATTCTCAGCTACCTTATCCTCTATACTACTCCTAAGTAATTAAACCAGCGTGCTAGTATCACATCATCCATTGTTGATCACTCACTGCTGTCATATGTCTAAGTGTGATATCAATTATTGATTTATTATAAAAGTGTGATATATATATATATATATATTACATGGCCACGGTAGTGGCCATGTAGTTATGGTTAAGTTGCTGTTTCCATAGGAAGAGCACTTTTTGGGCGGCTTATAACTTCGCTCTCCCTGGAAGGATCCTCACCAAACTGGAAAAAAAGTATATGGGTCACTCTGAATTTTCTTGCAAAGTTTGGTGAGGATTCGTCCAGGGGGGGCGAAGTTATAGGGGAGGTCCCAAAACTTTTTTTTTCCCATAGACTGAATGGGAAAAAAATGTTGCTCGCGCCTACAGCCCAAACCGCTGGATGGATTTCCACCAAATTTGGACCAGGAGCAGCGCCTTGGTCCCGAAAGCGTGCTTTTGCAAATTTTGTGATAATCCGTCCAGTAATTTTTTTTAAAATGACCAAAAAGTAGGTAAAAAAAATTAGTGATATCTGTGTTCGGTTCGCGGACATACTTCCCTGTTCTCTCCGCGGACAGTGTCCTGATTGGCCGATCGTCTTGTGTGATGTTCGCGGACATGCAATGTTTTCGCTGATTGGACACCATGGAGCGTGAAGCGCGTCAGATTTTTCGGTAGCGCCCGCCATCTTGGATTCGCGGAGGTCCGCGGACAGCGCGGTGAAACTTTGTTCAAAATGTGTATTTTGTAGAGTGTGTTGGTGTGTAGGAGTGTTTGGGGAGGGTGGGAGTGTATGAGATAGGATGAAAGTTGTGTTTTTTATGTGTTAGACCTTCTTTTTGTGTTCGATTTGTTTGCGGACATCACAGGTGTTCTGAAATGTTCTAAATAAACTGACTACGGGGTGTTCTAAGGACTCACTATATGTCCGTTTTGTTCGCAAGCAAAGTGAAACTGTTCTAAGAACACTCGCGGTGTCTAGGGAGTGTTCATAGGGGGTGTCCTAAGGATGCTGTCCGTATTGTTCTCTGTCAAGTTGAATGTGTTCTAAGAACACCTGCGGTGTCCTGAAATGTTCGCAAATAAACAAAATGGGGGTGTTCTGAAGACGTATTTGAGAACACTCCCGGTGTCCTTAAATGTTCGTAGGGGGTGTCCTGAGGACGCTGTCCGTATTGTTCTCTGTCAAGTTGAATGTGTTCTAAGAACACCCGCAGTGTCCTGAAATGTTCGCAAATAAACAAAATGGGGGTGTTCTGAAGAAGCTTCTAAGAACACTCGCGGTGTCCGGGGAGTGTTCGTAGGGGGTGTCCTGAGGACGCTGTCCGTATTGTTCTCTGTCAAGTTGAATGTGTCCTAAGAACACTCGCGGTGTTCTGAAATGTTCGCAAATAAACAAAATGGGGGTGTTCCGAAGACGCTTCTAAGAACACTCGCGGTGTCCGGGGAGTGTTCGTAGGGGGTGTCCTGAGGACCCTGTCCGTATTGTTCTCTGTCAAGTTGAATTTTTCCTAAGAACACTCGCAGTGTCTTGAAATGTTCGCAAATAAACAAGATGGTGGTGTTCTGAAGACGCTTCTCAGAACACTCGCGGTGTCCGGGGAGTGTTCGTAGGGGTGTCCTGAGGACGCTGTCCGTATTGTTCTCTGTCAAGTTGAATGTGTCCTAAGAACACTCGCAGTGTCCTGAAATGTTCGCAAATAAACAAAATGGCGGTGTTCTGAAGAAGCTTCTAAGAATACTCGCGGTGTCCGGGGAGTGTTCGTAGGGGGTGTCCTGAGGACGCTGTCCGTATTGTTCTCTGTCAAGTTGAATGTGTTCTAAGAACACCCACAGTGTCCTGAAATGTTCGCAAATAAACAAAATGGGGGTGTTCTGAAGAAGCTTCTAAGAACACTCGCGGTGTCCGGGGAGTGTTCGTAGGGGGTGTCCTGAGGATGCTGTCCGTATTGTTCTCTGTCAAGTTGAATGTGTTCTAAGAACACCCGCAGTGTCCTGAAATGTTCGCAAATAAACAAAATGGGGGTGTTCTGAAGAAGCTTCTAAGAACACTCGCGGTGTCCGGGGAGTGTTCGTAGGGGGTGTCCTGAGGACGCTGTCCGTATTGTTCTCTGTCAAGTTGAATTTTTCCTAAGAACACTCGCAGTGTCTTGAAATGTTCGCAAATAAACAAGATGGTGGTGTTCTGAAGACGCTTCTCAGAACACTCGCGGTGTCCGGGGAGTGTTCGTAGGGGGTGTCCTGAGGACGCTGTCCGTATTGTTCTCTGTCAAGTTGAATGTGTTCTAAGAACACCCGCAGTTTCCTGAAATGTTCGCAAATAAACAAAATGGGGGTGTTCTGAAGAAGCTTCTAAGAACACTCACGGTGTCCGGGGAGTGTTCGTAGGGGGTGTCCTGAGGACGCTGTCCGTATTGTTCTCTGTCAAGTTGAATGTGTCCTAAGAACACTCGTGGTGTTCTGAAATGTTCGCAAATAAACAAAATGGGGGTGTTCCGAAGACGCTTCTAAGAACACTCGCGGTGTCCGGGGAGTGTTCGTAGGGGGTGTCCTGAGGACTCTGTCCGTATTGTTCTCTGTCAAGTTGAATTTTTCCTAAGAACACTCGCAGTGTCTTGAAATGTTCGCAAATAAACAAGATGGTGGTGTTCTGAAGACGCTTCTCAGAACACTTGCGGTGTCCGGGGAGTGTTCGTAGGGGGTGTCCTGAGGACGCTGTCCGTATTGTTCTCTGTCAAGTTGAATGTGTCCTAAGAACACTCGTGGTGTTCTGAAATGTTCGCAAATAAACAAAATGGGGGTGTTCCGAAGACGCTTCTAAGAACACTTGCGGTGTCCGGGGAGTGTTCGTAGGGGGTGTCCTGAGGACTCTGTCCGTATTGTTCTCTGTCAAGTTGAATTTTTCCTAAGAACACTCGCAGTGTCTTGAAATGTTCGCAAATAAACAAGATGGTGGTGTTCTGAAGACGCTTCTCAGAACACTTGCGGTGTCCGGGGAGTGTTCGTAGGGGGTGTCCTGAGGACGCTGTCCGTATTGTTCTCTGTCAAGTTGAATGTGTCCTAAGAACACTCGCGGTGTCCTGAAATGTTCGCAAATAAACAAAATGGGGGTGTTCGGAAGACGCTTCTAAGAACACTTGCGGTGTCCGGGGAGTGTTTGTAGGGGGTGTCCTGAGGACGCTGTCTGTATTTTCTCTGTCAAGTTGAATGTGTCCTAAGAACACTCGCGGTGACCTGAAATGTTCGCAAATAAACAAGATGTGGTGTTCTGAAGACGCTTCTAAGAACACTCCCGGTGTCCTGGAATGTTCGTAGAGGGTGTCCTGAGGACGCTGTCAGTATTGTTCTCTGTCAAGTTGAATGTGTTCTAAGAACATCCGTGGTGTCCTGAAATGTTCGCAAATAAATAAAATGGGGGTGTTCTGAAGACGCATCTAAGAACACTCGCAGTGTCCGGGGAGTGTTCGTAGGGGGTGTCCTGAGGACGCAGTCCGTATTGTTCTCTGTCAAGTTGAATGTGTTCTAAGAACACTCGCGGTGTCCTGAAATGTTCGCAAATAAACAAGATGGTGGTGTTCTGAAGACGCTTCTAAGAACACTCGTGGTGTCCGGGGAGTGTTCGTAGGGGGTGTCCTGAGGACGCTGTCCGTATTGTTCTCTGTCAAGTTGAATGTGTCCTAAGAACACTCGTGGTGTTCTGAAATGTTCGCAAATAAACAAAATGGGGGTGTTCCGAAGACGCTTCTAAGAACACTCGCGGTGTCCGGGGAGTGTTCGTAGGGGGTGTCCTGAGGACTCTGTCCGTATTGTTCTCTGTCAAGTTGAATTTTTCCTAAGAACACTCGCAGTGTCTTGAAATGTTCGCAAATAAACAAGATGGTGGTGTTCTGAAGACGCTTCTCAGAACACTCGCGGTGTCCGGGGAGTGTTCGTAGGGGGTGTCCTGAGGACGCTGTCCGTATTGTTCTCTGTCAAGTTGAATGTGTCCTAAGAACACTCGCGGTGTCCTGAAATGTTCGCAAATAAACAAAATGGGGGTGTTCGGAAGACGCTTCTAAGAACACTTGCGGTGTCCGGGGAGTGTTTGTAGGGGGTGTCCTGAGGACGCTGTCTGTATTTTCTCTGTCAAGTTGAATGTGTCCTAAGAACACTCGCGGTGACCTGAAATGTTCGCAAATAAACAAGATGGTGGTGTTCTGAAGACGCTTCTAAGAACACTCCCGGTGTCCTGGAATGTTCGTAGAGGGTGTCCTGAGGACGCTGTCAGTATTGTTCTCTGTCAAGTTGAATGTGTTCTAAGAACATCCGTGGTGTCCTGAAATGTTCGCAAATAAATAAAATGGGGGTGTTCTGAAGACGCATCTAAGAACACTCGCAGTGTCCGGGGAGTGTTCGTAGGGGGTGTCCTGAGGACGCAGTCCGTATTGTTCTCTGTCAAGTTGAATGTGTTCTAAGAACACTCGCGGTGTCCTGAAATGTTTGCAAATAAACAAGATGGTGGTGTTCTGAAGACGCTTCTAAGAACACTCGTGGTGTCCGGGGAGTGTTCGTAGGGGGTGTCCTGAGGACGCTGTCCGTATTGTTCTCTGTCAAGTTGAATGTGTCCTAAGAACACTCGCAGTGTCCTGAAATGTTCGCAAATAAACAAGATGGTGGTGTTCTGAAGATGCTTCTAAGAACACTCGCGGTGTCCGGGGAGTGTTCGTAGGGGGTGTCCTGAGGACGCTGTCCGTATTGTTCTCTTTTAAGTTGAATGTGTTCTAAGGACACCCGTGGTGTCCTGAAATGTTTGCAAATAAACAAAATGGGGGTGTTCTGAAGACGTTTTTGAGAACACTCCCGGTGTCCTGGAATGTTCGTAGGGGATGTCCTGAGGACGCTGTCAGTATTGTTCTCTGTCAAGTTGAATGTGTTCTAAGAACATCCGTGGTGTCCTGAAATGTTCGCAAATAAACAAAATGGGGGTGTTCTGAAGACGCTTCTAAGAACACTCGCAGTGTCCGAGGAGTGTTCGTAGGGGGTGTCCTGAGGACGCTGTCCGTATTGTTCTCTGTCAAGTTGAATGTGTCCTAAGAACACTCGCGGTGTCCTGAAATGTTCGCAAATAAACAAGATGGTGGTGTTCTGAAGACGCTTCTAAGAACACTCGCAGTGTCCGGGGAGTGTTCGTAGGGGGTGTCCTGAGGACGCTGTCCGTATTGTTTTCTGTCAAGTTGAATGTTTTCTAAGAACACCCGTGGTGTCCTGAAATGTTCGCAAATAAACAAAATGGGGGTGTTCTGAAGACGTTTTTGAGAACACTCCCGGTGTCCTGGAATGTTCGTAGGGGGTGTCCTTAGGACGCTGTCCGTATTGTTCGCTGGCAAGTTCAAAGTGTTCTAAGAACACTCACATTGTTCGCGGACATTAAAAGTTTCCCATAGATCATAGTTGAAATGTTTGACTCTATGGATGTGATATGCTGCGGTGGTTGTTGCCAGGGCATAGAGTCTTGGGTGCATGGCCATTTGGCATGGCCAGGGCATAGAGTCTTGGGTGCATGGCCATTTGGCCATGCACCCAAGACTCTATGCCCTGGCAACAACCACCGCAGCATATCACATTCATATTTGCTTATAACTTTGGGTGAAAAACAAATGTATAAGGAACAAAGGTATTAGATACTATGGATGTGATATGCTGCTATGGTTGTCCTTATTATTGTATACTTACTCTTTGGTCTAGTAATGGGAGTCCATGTTTTTCTTCTTCATTTCTGTGATAAAAGAAAATAGCATGTTAGTATTAGTATTTTGTAATGACTTATTACATTGTATAAGCAATATACTTTTATTTTTTTTCGACCCTCATATTTAGTAGAGTACAAATCAGAGTACTATGCAATTTGCTCAGTTTCTGTATTTGTTGCTAAAATCATTGGGTCTGTGGGAGAAAAAAAAATCCATGTTGGATTAAACAAAAAACCTTTTTCTGTTATGCTACAGTTTATTTGTTTGTTTGTTTTCAGTGTTCACTTGTTGTTTCTGGCTAATGCTTTATACTTTGCTTTGTTGTATTTTTTTTGGAGCAGTAACAGATTCTTCATTTGTTTTGATATTATAAAATTTTGGAGCAGTTAGATACCAATTGGCGTATTCTAACTGTCTATTTTTTTAATATATTTTAGTGGTTTTGATTTATCTATTTGGATATTGTTAAATTTTGGGACAGTTAGATACCAATTGGCGTATTCTAACTATGTATTTTTTGGCCTAATTTAGTGGTATTCATTTATCTGATTAGTTGTTGTAGAATCTTTGAGCTGTTAGATAGCTTTTGGAGTATTCTAACAGTTTATATTATTTTAACACTAATTTATAATTTTGGGACAGTTAGATACCAATTGGCGTATTCTAACTGTGTATTTTGTGGTCTAATTTAGTGGTATTCATTTATCTGATTAGTTGTTGTAGAATCTTTGAGCAGTTAGATAGCTTTTGGAGTATTCTAACAGTTTATATTTTTTAACACAAATCTACTTAAAGGTTTAAATACAGTTTATTTATCAAATTTTGGTTTTAAGAACATCAAATAAGCGTTTGTAAGATTTGCTGGTAATCTCTGCTTTAGAGTAATGGTACTATCATTACATTCAAACCATCCACATTTCTTTTTTATATATGCAGTGTAGTGCCCTGAATTGGTTGTGGCTCCTGCGTTGTAGATTATACCTATTGTTGTGAAGGTTTTCTTACCAAGTGATATTTGACCATGTGTGAATCCAGTCAGCTTGCAGTTGTTTTTGGTACCATCTGCATTGTAACGTAGAAGCATTAGTATTACGTATTTACTATGTGTTTGTATTACTAACGTGGAGCGATTATCTGAATTGCAGGTAGAGCATAATCTACCATGGTTTGCATTTTGTACAAGTTGCTGAAATGGAATGGATTCACAATTTGGTATTGAAACATATATATAAAGCGTTCATTGGGGATTTCTTCTTGTGTCACATTGTTGCAGAGAGTGCATGTATGTTTCCACATGTATGAAATCTGAAAGATTTCATTTATAGGTATGTTTTTGTTTTCCAGTACTTGTAGTAAGTACATTAGAAATTCTTGTGGATCTTCCTGTGAGTTTATAGTGAATTTCACCATTCCAGCACAGTAGTCCAATTGTCGTCTTATTCCAAAAACACTATATGTGTTGTCAGGATTGTTTGCTGCATTTCTGTGAAGTACTAACATTTGCAAACACAATGGGTCTGTACTGTGTAAGTAAATGTTCTCAACAATTGGTGGTAATCGAAATAGAATATTCATTGCTACATTTGCATAGCAACTTATACCAACTATATTTGAGAATTTAAATGGTCCAGGTAGTTCTGTATCTAACTGCTTTTTTTGGAGTTTGTCTTCCTTCTTTAAAGAAGTACCTGGTTTACTTTCTCTAATTGATTCTTTTTTGTTTGTGGTACATGATGCAGTATTAGTTTCTTTTACTCTCTTTGGAGGATTTGCAGTGACTTCCTGTTGCATTTCTGTTTGATTTAGTTTTCTTTTACAACGTTTTAGTTTTTGTGGAACAGAATATGTGTTTAGATGGGGAGTGTATAGTGAGCGAAGTCTATTATATTCTAAAATGCAAGGAATATCAGCGTTTACTTTACTTGCATCAAAGTTGATTAGAAATAGACCGTCAAGTGTACGTAAGCGTGATAGTGCTACATAGCTCATGCCATCTTTAAAGACTGTGTTACCAATATCTATCATTGCTTTGTCTAGGGTAAGACCTTGTGATTTATGAATCGTGACTGCGTATGCAAGAGTTAGAGAAAATTGTTCTCTGCGTACATACATATCTTTGAAGAGAAGGAATCTAGCTGTTGAGCGTCCTATCCGTTTTACTTCTGAAAGTTTGTCAAAGAGTATATAGACAAACTGCATTTTGTTGTCACGTGGGTATGTTTGAAAGCCAACAACTGTACATAGTGCTCCATTAACTAGTCCTTGGTCCACGTCAAGGTTACGTTTAAGCATTACTCTGCAATTTAAGGATAATTTTAACATCTTTTCTAAGCCTGCTGTGTTTGAGATTGATTTTTCTAAATTATTTAGTCTTGTTGTGGCTTGGTCACACATGGGTAGTGTCATACCATGTACATCTAGTTTGTCTGTGGCGCTAATTTCCATTATTGGTTGCATTTCTTTACTTAACATCATTTCATTGAATTCGAGACAGCTTGCAAGAGTTGGCATTAAGGCCATACAATTGACATTTTTGTGGGCTAATTGTTCCATAACATCTGTAGCACATGCATTATCGCCATAAAGTGCATTAATGTGCCGGGTTTTCAATGTTGCTTCTGCTTCTTTAGAAAGTATACCAACTCTCAAACTTTTTAAAATGTTGGCATAAGTTAGATCTGCAGATTGGCGCATGTTTTCTGTTAATTCTCTGTATTGAAAATGTTGCCAAAGGTTGACATTTCCAATGCTGCCAACAGTTTTACAGCAGAGTTTGTGCCCTAATGTTTTAAAAATAGGTTCACCTTTTACTGGTGTTAATTGAAGCAGATCTCCAAAAACAATAATGTGTTTTCCTGCAAAGAGCTCTTCATAGTCTGTGTTGAGTACTTCTTGTAATCTGAGGTGAATCAAAGCTAACATGAGGTTGGAGACCATGCTCACTTCATCTATTAGTAGCATTTTCATTTGTTTCAATACTCTGCGTAATTCCATTGCAGCTTCTGCAGAAAGTTTGTAATAGTCTAATTTGTTCTGGTGTTCTACTGGTAATAGTAGTAATCGGTGTAATGTAACACCACCTATGTTGTAGGCAGCTAAACCTGTGGGGTAAGTGACAACAGCTGACAGTTTGTTGTTTGTCAATTGTTGAAGGAACTTACTAATGATTTTGATTAGGAATGTTTTGCCAGAACCAGCTTCACCACTGACGTACAGTAGTATAGGTTTATAATTATGGCAGGGACATTCTTTATTTTCATGTTTTACACCATGTGCAATTTGTTTTGTTACTTCTTGAAAAATGCTACTTTGCTCATTGTTTAGTTTTGATTGTAGTATAGTTAAGTCTTCCTTATCTTCATACTGACACATGGTGTTTTCTACTTCTATCAAAGCTAATTTTGCCTCATTTGTTATTAGTGGTTCTCCCAGTAGTTCTTGGCTTCCTGTTACAGAAGGTTGACTACTGTCAGGAGTATCCTTATCTAGTTGGGCTTGGAGTTCTTCTTCATGTTGCTATTCATTGTGCAACATTGTTTTGTACTGTGTAAAGTTTACATCAGTTATAGTGCTTTAATTTGCTTTGAAAGCATCCTCATATGAGTCATAGTTATCTAGTAATTGTTCTTCTTTTCTCCATGGTTTGAAGAGTTGTAGCAGGGACATGTAATATACTTCTTTATGTTGATTAGTCTTCAATGACAATTTGATATGATTAATTAAATTTGGTTTAGTGAGTTTAACTAAGCTGCCTTCACAATCTGTCACTCTATATTTACCTTTTTTTTCATCAGGTTTCATATTATTTTTGTATGTGTAGTTTTTGGCTATTTGGTATAGACACATGTTTTCCAAAGTATTACTTCTGTTTGGGTAGTATGTGTCCAATAAATTGTTTTTTAAAAAGGCTTGGCTGTTGGGATCATGTTTGGCTATTGTTTCTATATCTTCATATGATTTTAGAACTCTTTTTTCTAGATTTAGCTGGACCAAGACTTAGCCATACTATATTTTCAGATTTACCATACAATGAAGTACCAGTTAAACAATCAGCTGCTTCATAAGATCCACATTCTCTATGGGTGAGCATTTTTATGCCCAGGCTGTATAATTTCTGAGATACTGTTTTATCTGATGACAGGTCATTCCAGAGGTCTTGGGGCTCTGTCTTTTCTGCTTTAGTTAAGTATGCTGTGACATATCGTGCAACTGCAGTAGAATTGTCTGCAATGTACTGCACATCTATGTTTGCATTCCATAAGTGGGCAATGATTGCATTATAATCATTGATATATTTTTCTTCTTCTTTTCCTTTTATGTAATATGTATTTTTAGGTGACTTACCTTTAACACTATGTCTAACTGAAGACATGAGGTTGTTTACTTGACCTGTATTTGTAACTGGTCTAGGGAAACCAAATCAGCATTTGGTGTAGTATTTGCCTTTGTTTTTGTATTTGCGACAACAATATTTTCCACATTTGTGTTTTTGAAATTGTAAAATTTGTGCACGAAGATCACTATTTGTGGCTTCTGATGGAATTTCACAAGTGACATATTTTTCAATAAACTGTAAAACAGTGGCATCACTGTCTTGACCAAATTTAGGAGCATCTTTAAACCATAAAAGCATGTGGATTTGTGGTGCTCCTCTGGCTTGGTATTATTTTCTCCAAAAGAAATGTTGCACTTCTCCAAGGGGAGGAACAGTTTTATTACAAATAAAATGTAGCATAGCAATGAAGCGATGGTGAAAATATCTTGAAACATTAACAGGATCCAAAGAACAAAGTTCTCCAGGTGTTAGAATATCTATGTTTGTTTTGTTTTTATTTGATATGCGTAGGAAATCATGTAAATCTTCCCATGCAAATTCTGCACAACTTAATGTAACAAACCAAGTGGGTGGGCCAAGGTTTCTGATCATACAACGTACATCTCCATGATGTCGAAACCAGTACTCTTTAGTACTACGCATATTGGCTAATAGATTTGTAATATTTGATTGTAAAACCTCATCCTTTTGTTGCACTTTCTCTAATAATTGTGTAGCTGTCATATTTTGAAAGTGTGATCCTGATTTTAATATGTGTGCAACTCCGTAACATAAAGTTGCTAGTTCACTTTCAAAGAGTAGGTGGAATATGTATTCCACATTTTGTCTAAATCTGGGATCTTCAGATTACATCCGTAATGAGCGGTATTCTGAAGCTGATATTTGAATAGGTCTATCATCATACCTTCCTCCTTTGCCAGTAGGAAAGAGTAGAGGAAAAGCATGTGCTTCTATACTTTTTTCCCATATACTGATTGGCGATCCTTTTGTTTGACGCATTTGGTAAGTTTCCAGTACATCTTGTATGGTGTCATTACAGTGCAAAGGATGAATTGTATAATGGTCTAAAGTATTTGATATTGTAGCAGGATCTAGTAGCTCAAATTGACCAGCTTCTTGTGTTTCTTGAATTATTTCAGTTGTATCTTTCAAGTTTTCTTCAATATTAATTTCTTTGTAATATTCATTATTCTCTTTAAGATATTGGAAGGCTTGTCTAACTTTATATAAATCTACCAGCTGTTGCCATATTTTTTTGTCTTTTGTAGGTACTCCATTTACTAATATAATTAAAGATTGCTGCATTGGACGTTGCACTCCTAGAGTATGCACATTTTCTTTTAGATTTAATGGTAAATAAACTACTTTTCCACAAATGCCTTTTACCAATTCAGAGTGAGGTAATTTTGCTGTTTTTGGTTGAAGGCATATTATTGCTTGAAATGGGTGTACTGTTTGAATTATGATGCTCTCATACAAATTAAGTTGTTGTAGAGGTTTTGGAACTGGGTATAATTCCAAATTATTTGTGATAGAACGTGAAGGAGTGTGGTTGTTGTCAAGTTTTGTAGTGCAATAACTGCAAAGTATTAAGGGCTCAGTTATTTCATATTTGTTATCTGCTACAAGGTAGAGAGCTAATTCAAACAATTTAGAATCTTCATTGTCATCTATTTTGTATGATAGGTCCACAGTTATTGTGTTACTTTTATAAAAAATTATACGGCAACATACACATACATGGTTTGGTACTTCAGCTGATGTACTTTTAAATTTTAGTATTTCTTTTTTGTAAGTGTTTAGCAAAAGGTTAACATGTGTAGAATTGTTGCTTAATTGGTTTAAAGATATTTCATTCTGTAAATGGGTTTCACTTCCAAAATATGTTTTCTGGATATAGTGAATTTCTTCAAGTAGGTCTTTTTCTGTACCATGTAAAAGGATGTTATTTAACTTTGCTAGTGCTAAAGCAGGACTTTTAGCATAGTGCAGTTTATAGACTAGATTTCTTATAGTTGAATGATGTGTTGATATCCTTTTGATATCATGGAAAGTGGTTTTACAAGTAGGTCCTGTAATGCAGGCCAATGAATGTCCTTGTAGTCCTGTGTACTTGCGAACTGGACAGGTATCTATATTTTGCAGTAATTTAATTTTGATTTTGTCTTTGCTTTTTACATATTTATTGAGGAATTGGCGTAAAGATTTGAAACATTGTTTGGGAATGTTACACATTGACGTGCATGGCCATTTGTACACTAGACGTTCTGATTCAGTTGAATGGAGGGGTAATTCTAAGTTTTCAGGGCATATTTTTGTAAGGAGTACTTCTTGTTCCATTATGGTATTATTCACTTTTTCATAACCTCGACCACTGCTATTTATGGCAATTGTATTTGTTTGCTTTTGTTTGTACGCTTCTTCATTAAAATATGGTTCTGTGCTCGTAGTGTGATTCCATTCACCTCCGCAGATACTTAAGAAGTTCTTTCTGTTGACATTTCGCTTATTGAGAAGTCTTTTTTGTAATTTAGTTATTAGTTTTGTTAGTGGTTTCATTTTGTTTAACAGTAAAATAAATACATTTCTTTTGAGAAGAAGTGCACTGTCCATCAATGCTTCTAAGATTAATTTCCTACGATAGGTTTTAAGCTTTGAACCTGATTTCTCTCCTGTTTTTATAAGATTTTGAAGGACTTTGTGACGGTATATTTTGGCTAAAATACTTTTCTTGGTATGCTTACTTTGCACTATATTAAAATTTGAAGAAGTAGTTTTATCTGTACTGATAGCTGATTTTCTGTTAATTGTTTTTTGTTTTGTTTTACATTTTGATAGAGGAAGCAAAGTTGTTGTACTTGAAACTTCTTGTGTTTCACTAAATGACTGTATTAGCTGTTTTGTTTAAACTTTTTTACAAATTCTGCAAGAGATGGATGCTTATGTTGGACACCTTTATTTTCATTTGCTCTACTTTTGCGTTGCTTTCTACGGACTTGACTTTTGGTAGGCATTCTTTAGGGTCTGTTGAAAAAAATAAAGAAGATATGGGTTGGGGTGTTCTGGAATGTATGTGTGCTGTGTGCATGAGTGTTTGAGTAAGATGATAAAGATGTATGTAATGGTGTGTGATTGTGCATTGGGAACTAAAACTAGTAGGGATAGGTATTCTTGAATTTATGTGTTACTAAACCGGGGTTCAGATAAAAAAAAAAAGTAAGCTAGTGGTGTGGAAGTGTACCAATAGTAAATCTAATGTATACAATTAAAACAGTTGTTTGTTCTATAATATGAAATTTGTAGTGGTTCAGTTGGGTAATTTGTGTGTCCAAAAATAGAAATTTGTGGCCCATTCTGGCTGTAAATCCCTGTTTAAGACATGGACATTTTTGGACAAAATGGTACAAAATCTCTATTTTTAGAAACCAAAATAGCTTGTATTAATGTTATAATATATTTGATTAATAATACAAATATTATGGTGATATTTTACTTACTTTTTTTTAAATTAACAGGTAACTTCTTAGTTTTTCTTTCTTCTTCGAATTCGACTGCTTCTTTTCGGGAAACTGGTCTTCACTGCAATTGTAAAAGCTTCAAATTAGAAACTTTGTTTCTATATAGCACTGTTTTTAATTTAGATATTGATTTTTTTAATTGAAATCCTCAGTGCCTTCTGTAAAACCATTAAACTAATTTATTTACATAAGATACATTGCATCAGTTCAGTACATATAATATGTTCTTAATGAACAAATTGTATTGAATGACTAACTGTAGCAAAAAAAAAATATCTTTACTATGTCTTGTGAAATTTATAATATATTAGTGAATACCACTATTTCTGTAAGTAAACTGTTCTAGGTAATAGTGCCTCAATGTCATGTCTAATTTAAAGTAATTAAGTGAATAAATAAATAAATAAAAACAAAAAATATGAAATTGTATAAGTATTTTTATAAAGGTTTAAACATAGATTGTGTTTGCATGCAATTTTGTTTGAATATATGTAGTCTATATATTTCATTTAAAAAATGTTAGTTTCACATGATTTGAGTGTGTGTGTATAAAGAAAGTTAAAAGTATGCAGGTTTATAAGTGATAGTTGATTTTAGGAAATTGAAAAAAGTACAGTAAATTCATTTTACAGATTTTACAAGGTAAAAGTCTGTTTGAAAATGTGTTCATCTACATACAGAAAATATGCATACCTGAAGTTTGTGTTCATGCATATGGATATGCATGGAGCTACAAGTAGAAATCTTGAAGACTTGTACAGTATTGCTGGTAGATGCTGCTTGCCAATGATATGACACTTGTACTCGGAGAGATTCAGAGTACATTTGCAGTGCTGATCTATGATGATGCAGTTAGATGTAGAGGTCTTGAATGTGATTGGTGCATGGTCATGTGATTTTTGAGGTACATCCAATGAGGGAATGGCAGAGAGAGTGTAGTGGAAATGGTAGAAGGGCTGTTCATGTTACGATATGTCCGTGGACATGGCGGTAGTTCGCGGACATCGGGAGTTACATCCGGGGATTTTTGGGTTCAGAAGTCATGCAAATGAGAATAAGCACTGAAAGGGATTGGTCAGGAAAGTTTGGTGGTTGTGTTGTGCCAGGAGAGATTTTCTCAGATACTCTTTTTGCTGAGAGAACAAAAGATAGCTATGGCTGTGTGTTTCAGAAAACAGATTGTTGGATTTTAGGAGATTTGTGGATACATTGGTTGAAGGTGCATGAAGAAAGCTGTGGAGTAGCTGTAGATCTTGGATTCCGACATGTGGAAGTACACTGGCATGGAGTACATGGAATGAAGTGGTTGGACTTGCTACCTCTCTGTGCTACTTTGGAGACAGAGCAACATCCAATTTGCTATGAAAGAAGGACTTAGGAAGGTTATGGACATGTTTCCTAATTCTCAAGTGATATTTTCACGGATTGCGCAGAGACAAATGTGGCTTCGTTCTTCTTCATTTGGTCCACAAATGGAAAAAGCAAGGCTGTTTGTGGCTGTCTAAGAGATTTTGGCATGTCTTCTTTTCACAATGAAAATATTATGTTTTGTAGTACATACATTTTTCGCAGAGATGGAGTCCATCTTACTGATGCTGGCAATCAGATTTTTCTGAGAAATGTACAAAATGCATTGCAACCTTTTTTGGAATTACAACGATTTTGAAGTAGATGTTAAGCATTTACAATTTTTGACTTACAAACACCACCTAAAGGCTCTTTTCAGAGCCACCACTTCTTTCCAGAGAAAATTACAATGTTTGTGATGGAGTAGCAACCCAATTTTTTTAATGTTCGCGAACTGTCGGCGGACTTCTAAAAAATACAAAGAGCCCTGCTTCATTTATTTTCACTTCTATTTTTTAACTGGGAAAGGCGGCTCTGAAAAGAGCCTTATTTTTTTTTTGATTTTTGTAATTTTGTATTTTTTTTGGTTTGTGATGTCATCTTTGATGTCCTGGGTGTTAGTCTTAGCAGTGCACGGTGGTGGCGCCAGTTATGGTTGCTTAGCTTACCATAACTGGCGAATTTCAAGGCTTTTTCGGTTTTACTTGGAACCATAACGTCTCTTTAACAAAGTTTTTTCACTGAATTTCATAGGTTTTTAGTAGCGCAACTTAACCATAATGTCCCTTTAACAAAGTTTTTTTCACTGAATTTCATAGGTTTTTAGTAGCGCAACTTAACCATAACGTCCCTTTAACAAAGTTTTTTCACTGAATATATATATATATATATATACATATATATATATATATATATATATTGTTTAATTCTCAAATAAACCTTTTAAATTTGCAAAACAAACTTACTTCTTGGCTCAGTGGGGTCAGGGGGATTCTAAGAGAGGGGTATTATATAAGGGTTGTCATCCAGAGTACACGAACTGGACATAAAAATATATAAACAAGGGCTTCCTTTGAGCAATCCCAGACAAGGCACTGACTTAGTGGGACTGCTTGATTGGAGTCTTTAACAGGGCCTTTGGTGCATTAAAGAACCACTTTTGCTGCCTGCAATGATCTGACAGTGCAATCATGTACCACCAAGTAAAGGTGTGTTTAATCATTGCCATATGCTGCAATTTGGCCATCAGACACAACATCACCTTGACTGATGATGTGATTACAGATGATGAATTTGATGACATAGGCAATTGCATCCAGAGACAGTCACAAGGACATGGGTAGCTGCAGAACAATATTGATGGACTTGTGCTGCGTGATACTGCAAAACTTATTCTGGTAGAAATGAGGGTAACCATGCAACTAATGGCATAAACCACTCCCTACCACCCTGCCATTTCAAAGAAAGCACCACTCAAGGGTAAGGAACCCAACCTTTCCAACCAATAATATTTATTGGAAAAGAAATGAAAAAAGGGGAGTGAACAAGAACATCTTGTGGCATACAGTAAAATAATCATCATCATCATCAAACAAATTTATTCGGCCAGAAAAGCCATCAAAGTACATCCTAATAAAAAAAACAATTATAATACATAATTGCATTCCACATTTTCAACAAACAAGAAAAAGAAAAAAAAATAGGAAAGTTGTACACATTACCATACCCTCCATAATTGCCCCTGAACGGGACTGAAAACCAAAAGTCAAGAGCCAACAAACCTTTGCCTTTGAAGGCTCCTGATGTCCCTCGGGCCCAACGCAGTCAGGTTTGCCCCTGAAAGGGGGCTGTTACTGGAGGGGTCTACTATGGGGCACGGACTTTGGGTAGGCTAACTGTAATACTGCTTTTCCTTGACAGCCCATGGGCATTACATTTTTCCCAGACATCCATTGCTGTGTGGGAATCCCCAAAGACCACTTTAACAATATCTGTGTTGGCTGAAGATTTGGACCGCCTGGTACACTCCAGCAAGGAGCTCCTGGACATGAACCCACATTCCCCAACTGCCCGCAACCAATGAAGGCATGTGTTCCGGAGGGCGTCTCTTGCTTCTCTAGTGGCAGTACATAGTTGTGGAACACCATGGATCAACACCATGGAGCTGCTACAGCCTTCTGGTTTTTGGGGTTCAGATCGAAACCTCCCTTGCATGGGGATTAAGGCACTTTCTCCCCTCCCCACTGAACACATATTGCCCTGGGCTCTCCCAGTGGGTAACCACAGTGGTGGAGGAGCGACCCCCAATACTGGGGACATTGTGGTCTCCCTCCATGGGGGAGGCACTAAGGGGAGAGCCACCTCTGATCGACTCCTCAAGGATGGAATAGTCCTTACTGGTGAGGCAGAGGATGGATAGGGATGCAGGGGATAAAGCCCATTGTCGGAGTCTGAATTCGACCCCCCTGGCCCATCCCCTACAGAGCGAGCCCTTTCCTCCCCTCCCCACAGATCGTTCCCCCTTGAAAGGGGTCCCTAGGGGTCCCTCGTGTTATGGAAACAAGGCAAGTCACCACACACGATAGATAAGCCAGACACGATGTTGTATTCCCAAAGCTAGGGTTTATTGCAAAGCAAATAGTCTCAGTTGGCCAATTCGGTCTCACGCCCCGGGACGTGTATCTCTAGACCTCGAGGGATGCAAGAGAGCGAATTACGTACATCAGTTACATATATACAAATTGCATATCATACAATCAGCTGTGACATGTTTAACACCGCCCTTTATTGGGTTTCTTTGAACTCGGTTTGATGATGGACAATTTTGACGAATATGACACCTTCAAATATCTATTCTAGCAACCATATGCAACCTTGCAAGTGTGGAGACATCTTTTCTTTGTTGAACAGAACACAGTGCGTCTGTTCTTGTAAGCGAGCTACATACGGGGGAAGAGTCACATTCCAGACCTTGCTATCTTTGAGGTGCTATTCTTGGCCTGGGAGCCTACACGCTGTAAAGGGCTCAGGAAAAGAGGAGCCGTAAGAAGAGCATAATTCAAGCCTTTAGCTGCTTTATTCTAACATTCTCTACCATATAACGAGACTGGCTGGCAGCTGTGAAATGATTAAATGCCCTGCGGCTCTCCTTCAAGGCTACATTCGGGAGGGAGCCGGGCATTCCTCTCCGGAGCTGCCTACGTTGTGTTTCAACAAACTCCTTATTAGCCTCGCGGCCTTGTCCTTTCACGTTCAGACAACAATGTTAACAGTCGAGCAGAGTAAGCAAAAATGTGCTGCAAAGCAGTTTGAACAGAAAGCAATGAGCAATCGTTAGAGAACAAAATGGCGATCCTTCTTACATCAAAATGGCTGCTCATTGGTCAAACTCAGAAACCTGTATTTCTATCGTTATGTACATGAGACGGTTGGTCTTCGGCCACCAAAGTACGTTTGCCGTCAATCGTGAGTGGTGTCCATTTTTCTAGACCGACAAACCCTCCTTTTGGCCGTATGCCAAATGTCTCATTCATTCATTGTATCCTCCTCTGATGACAAAAATTCTGAAGTACCCATGTCTGAATTTTGCATACTATTATAAGCATCATCATCGTCATTAACATCTATAGCAATTAATTCTTTCTATGTTTTCTTTTCATTCGTGTCTCTGTCATCCCGGCCATAAGTTTGTTTTCTTTTTGTTATCATATGCATACATCCCTTAGTACATCTCTGAGTTATCTCAGTGCAAACTATCGGTAGGCAGTGTATGCAACAACAGCACGTTATGAATATTCCAAACACTACTACTAATATCGCAATCAACTTCCATCCCCAAGAACGCAGTATTCCCCAAAACCAGGACCCTATTCCCCAGCCCCCTTCTCCAGTAGGGAGTTTGGAGCTTAGGACATGCATTTTTTTTATTGCTTCAAAAATCATAGTGGAGTAGTCCTCTACGAATACGCAGCACGCTGATCCCACAATCTTGCAAATTCCCCCACCATCAACCAGGATTACATCGAGAGCCATTCTATTTTGCAGCGCCATTAACCTAATTCCCTTTTCTTCCAATGTCATGTTAAATAGTATATCTGTCGTTGTGTTTATTGTATCCTTTACTATTCTGGACAGCTGCCTTATGTTATAGGAGTTCACTATCTGGGACAAGAATGGTATGAATGATTTTGCTACATCCTCCGCTATCAAAACACCTTCGCTACTCCTTCGGTTTCTAGATCTGGATAGCATGGCCATGTCTGCTGTTTCTAAGAGGAACAATCCAGGGAAAAGTAGACCTAGTTTACATGTTTCTCCCCAGTTTCTGGGCAACCAAGGATATCCTTTTTCTCCACATATAAAATAGACAGGATCTCCCACATATGCTGGTTCTATTTCCCATTTTAGTACCGCTGTATTCATGCATCCAGTAAATGTTCCTACTGAATAGGAGCCTTTCTTTTTTAGACAAAAAGGGACAGTTCTCGGGTTGTAATTCACCGTGTAAGAAGGGGGAAATGCATCTGTGTTCCCATCTGTCCTTACACGAAACGTCATCACAGATGTTTTAACTGGCGGGGACAATCTATCTTGTCTATTTTGTCATGTTATTTTTCGCTTCCTTTTAAGCGTAGGTTCTGGGGTCATACGCGCGCTTTATGGAATATGGAACAACCCACAGGCCTCATAATGATTTCCTCAAACTCATTCATGTTTGTTCTATCTAATTGACCCGTACTATTCTTATTCCACTACCCATAAAATATTGCACTTAAAGATGCACTGCATGCAGAACTTAATGGTAATGGTTGTACATACCAGCCTATTCCTTTCCCTGCATGCTGCGGTAAATGGGCACACACCCAACAATTATTTTTCTTTAGAATTGCATGCGTCATGTTCATGATGAGTAATAGCGTATTGTTCCCATACCCTTCTCTGTGTCTCTCTTCCATTGGGGATAAGGTATAAGTAATCACCTGAACCGGGCTTTCAGTAGTGGATATATTAACTATTGGTAAGAACATTCCCAATGGGTGTATAGACTCCACATACCATAAAACAAAGGCTGTCGTTATTGGTGCTACCACACTCATGAAGCACATGATTATTGTCAAAGCCAGCATACAATTTTTTCTACCATGCGTTTTCCCTAAGTTTACAGTCTTTATAACTAACTCATTCTCAGCAGTGGTGCAGGAGGAGGCTGAAACCAGTCCCGACATTTTTCTCATCGTCCTTCTTCTTCCTGACAAAGTTTGACGTGTATATCACTCTTCATCGCACTTTTCCGGATGTCAATAAGTTCAAAGGAATTGTCAACAGTTTAGTCTGCCAGCCCTTTGCAGCCTGGATTGCTTATTCATTCTAGGCAAGATCACTTGTCCTCTCTCACACTGCTCAGAGGACTTCTGAACAGTTCTCTATTGCCTTTGTACCATGTGCGCCCAGCTTGTCCGCTCTGGTTCAGGACACATGTACTTTTTATGATCGCACTGAGGAGCCGCGAGTCTTGAATTGTCCGATTTGCACAACTCTCACACTTCACTCCTCTGCACCTCTAGTTCCTTCTCCGTCCATGAGCGGAACCAGAGGTTAGCATAAACACCAAAGAACTGTGGATCACTCTGTCTTTCAAGGCCGCAAATCATATTGCCTCACTCCTGGTATTGTGTGATCCGTGAACAGTGACGCTGCACTTCCAGATCCAGGCTCAGAGTCAGCCTGTGGTGCAATGGCAGATGCTGGTGTGCGCCGTGATAGTGATGCGGTTTCCGTCTTTGGCTCTGGCGCAATGGCAAGTGCTGGTGGGTGCCAAAGGGGTACACGTTTAGTGTCTGCCGTTGTTTACAATGCAGATTTCGTGTCGGCCAACAGTGATGTAGGTTCTGCTGTGCAACGTTGGAGCACTCTTTGCTCTTCCCCCTTTTTGGCAATCTTTTCAGGCTTTGTTTCGAGTTTTACTTCTCGCTCAGACAGATTTAGCGGAAGTGGACTGGCAGCAGTTTTTTTTTGTTTCTGGGACCGCTGTCTCTTTTCGGTCATCCGGATGATTTTCTCTCAAAGTTCTTAAGCAGCACCCAGTCTCCTGGCTCCAGCACGTGCCCCGGACCAGTATATCTTACGGGTAGAGCCTCCTGCACCTGCTGATGAATCAAACGCAATTTCTGCATTAAAAGGCCAGAATAAGTGCTAAGTACAGGATGCTCCACTTCATTCAGTCGCTTTGGCTGAGGTGCGCACCAAACATTTGCCGGCCTACTCATCACAATCTCATACGGGGAGAGCCCAGTTCTAGCCTGTACAGACGTACGCATGCACAATAGCGCTATCGGTAATGCATCCACCCAACTCAACTTGCTCCCTACACATATCTTGCTAATTTTTTACTTGAGGATTCTGTTGTGCCTCTCAACAAGACCGGCCGAACTCGGATGCCTCAAACTATGAAATCTCTTATCAATCTGAAGACCTGCACATATCTGTAATACCACTGCGCCTACAAAATGTGGACCGTTATCTGACCATATGACATGGGGCAAGCCAAAACGGGAAAAGTATTCTTTAAGAATTACTTTTGCCGTACTCATTGATGTGCAGTCTTTTAAGGGATGTGCCTCCACCCACTTGCTGAATGCACAGTTCACCACTAAGACATATTTCAAGTTTTGGCACCTCTCCATCTCTATGAAATCAAAATGGATCACCTCAAAAGGCATAGAGGGCGGGCCAAAACTGCCTATTGGAGTCACTTTTCCCTTTCCTACATTGTGTTGTAAACACGTAATGCAGTTCTGCACCAACCTCTCTGCATTCTTCTTTCTATTTACATTCTTCCATACCGTAGATAGGTGCTGTATAATTTTCTTGGCACAGATGTGGGTAGGGCTGTGAGCCATTGTGACCATTGCAGTTACATAGGAATTTGGCAACATCCAGTTTTTAGTTCCCTTGTCCACCCAACAACCCTCTAAATCTGACTCAACAGAGCCCTCTGCCCACCCTTCCTCAGTCTGGACTGTCATCATTTTATTATTCAACTCAGTGGCAGTTTGTTTCGCAATTCTGTCTGCAAATGCGTTTCCCTCTCCCACTTTGTATGTTACCTTTTTATGTGCCTCACATTTCACTATTGCTAGGCGCTTTGTAAACGTGAGTGCAGACAGCAATCGTACAATCAAATGGCCATGTTAAATTCTGGCCCCATGCGATGTCAAGAAACCCCTCTCAGCCCAGAGTCGACCAAAGTTATGAACCACCCCAAAAGCATACTGACTATCCGTATAGAGATTCACGTTCAAATTTTCAGAAATCTCACAGGCTCTGGTCAATGCAATTATTTCTGCGGCTTGTGCCGAGTTGTAGGGGATTCTTTTGCTTGCTTTCTACAACGCTCTCTAGGGTAGTGATAGCATAAGCAGCAGTTGACGTGCCATCAGGTAGTTTAAAATAAGAGCCGTCACAAAATAACTCTCCATCTGGCTTCTTTTGTGGGATGTCACTTAAATCAACTCTCCCCTTCGTTTCTTCCTCAGTGACCATTAAGCAATCATGGGGTGGTGATTCGTTGTCACCAATTTCTTTTGTGGGTGTGGCATTAATTCTGCAGGATTCAAAGCGCTACACCTCATAATTTGGATATGGGGGGCGAATAAGATAATTTCATATCTTATCAGTCTAGCAGAGGTGAGGTGTTGCGTCTGTGTCCTATTTAATAGGACATCTATGGCATGTGGCACCATCAGAATTAAAGTATGACCCAATACCATCCCTTCCATTTGTTTCACCGACGCAGCAGCCGCTGCGACAGATCGCAAACATTGTGGTAGTGCGCGCTACAGGGTCCAGTGCAGAAGAAAAATAGCAGCAGGGCCCATTTCTTCCACCTTGTTCCTGTGTCAAAACAGCCAATGCACATCCTTCATTCTCGCATACAAACAATCTAAAAACGTTTTCATAATTCGGTGTGCCCAAAACTGGAGCAGAACATAATGCAGTTTTCAATTGATCAAACGCTCTCTGACATTCTTCATTCCACTGCAAAGGTATCACCGCATCCTTCTTAGTTAATAGCACCATTGGCTTCACAATCAACACAAAATTACTGATCCACTGTCGGCAATAAGAAGCCATGCCTATTATGGCCCTCACTCCTTTCTGTGTTTTTGGAATAGGCATACAAGAAATACTTTCTATGCGTTCTGGCGTTAGCCTTCTCCCTTCTTTCGAAAGTAGGTAGCCCAAATAAACTACCTCCTTTCGATTATATGGAAACTTCTTCAAACTAGCTTTATGGCCATGTGCCGCTAGGTGTGACAGTAGTAATACAGTGCTCTTTTTACAAATCTCTTCTGTATCAGCAGCGATCAACAGATCATCTATGTATTGCAATAGTACACACCCCGCTGGTAATTGTAGCATGTCTAGCTGCTCTTTTAACGCTCTACTGTAAATACTCGGACTTTCCGTATATCCTTGTGGAATGCACGTGAATGTAAATGATTGTCCCCATAATGTGAACGCAAACAAATATCTACTGTCCTTGTCCACCGGAATGCTAAAGAAAGCATTTTTTAGATCAATTACACTAAAGTATTCTGTTGAGGCAGGTATCATTGTCAATATTGTAGTGACGTCTGGGACCAAAAGAAATTGTGGATCTACTACTTTGTTTAGCGCTCGCAAATCAATTATGAAACAATATGGTACTTCATTGCCTCCTTTCTTATACACTGGAAGAATCGGGCTGTTACATGTACTGCCTGTAATTTCTTCAATTACCCCTGATTTCACCAAATCTGAAACAATACTTTTTAAACCTCTCTCTCGTTAGCCAAAATTTTATACTGGGGAATTCGCGGCAGTGTAACTCCTTCTTTCAAAATGATCCTCACTGGCTCTATCTTCAAGCATCCTACATCCTTGTCATGCATTGCCCATATACAGGTTGGCACTTTTCTTAACTCTCCTGGCAAAGTTTCAGACATGAATTCTGACACAGGGGCATCTTGTGGCCGAATCGTCAGAAACACCCCGTCTGACGTGCAATGTATAATCGCACCTAGCTTTTTCAACAAGCTTAATCCCAACAGGTTCTCCCCACAATTTTCTGTTAGGAGAAAGGGACAATGTTCAGTGAATGGTCCTATAGTAACTGGGACTGGTTGGGACACTGGGTTTATGACTGGTGTACCTGCAAACCCTACAGATATATTCTTTTGCCCTGACAGTGGTATATCCGGAACCAAGTGATGGTCTATTGAACACCTTTGCGCTCCTGTATCTACACGGAAGCGGTGCTCCTCATTCCCGACTCTCATTTCTACGTAGGGTCCTCTCTGATTCACGGGAATAGACACTGGTTCCGAGCCCTGCCCTGGGCTGTACTATTGGGGAAATAACACATCATCCGATGTGTAGTCACTACTATTACTGTAATACGTATTTGGCTGTGTATTGAAAATGTTCCCTTTCTTTCCTCTATTTCCCCCACTCTGATTCCCATACTGTTGTTTTTGCTGACCCTGACTCTGGTTAGGAGCACTTTGGTTTTGGGCTTGGTTTTGATTACCTTCATTATTGTGGTGCTGCTGCATACTATTCTTATTTGGTCCATTCGCTTGTTGGTGCACTCTTTGCTGTCTTCTCTGGCCAGTTCCATTTCTATTCTGTAAATGTGGACATTGCTCTCACCAGTGTCCTTCCTCCTTACAGTATGCACACTGATTTGGTCCCAATGGCCCCCCATTCATATTCAAATTACTCCTCCCTTGTGCGTTCCCTCTTCCTCTATTATGTCCTGCTACTTGCTGCAGTAACACCCTTGTTTTCAAATTTCCTCTATCTTTCTCCTCCTGGTCTTTTCCCGCATTCACTCTCGTCTCGTAATATTGGGCCATGTGCAATACTTCACCCAGCGTTTTTGCTTGCCATGCAACAACCACCGCAGCATATCACATTCATATTTGCTTATAACTTTGGGTGAAAAACAAATGTATAAGGAACAAAGGTATTAGATACTATGGATGTGATATGCTGCTATGGTTGTCCTTATTATTGTATACTTACTCTTTGGTCTAGTAATGGGAGTCCATGTTTTTCTTCTTCATTTCTGTGATAAAAGAAAATAGCATGTTAGTATTAGTATTTTGTAATGACTTATTACATTGTATAAGCAATATACTTTTATTTTTTTTCGACCCTCATATTTAGTAGAGTACAAATCAGAGTACTATGCAATTTGCTCAGTTTCTGTATTTGTTGCTAAAATCATTGGGTCTGTGGGAGAAAAAAAATCCATTTTGGATTAAAAAAAAAACCTTTTTCTGTTATGCTACAGTTTATTTGTTTGTTTGTTTTCAGTGTTCACTTGTTGTTTCTGGCTAATGCTTTCTACTTTGCTTTGTTGTATTTTTTTTGGAGCAGTAACAGATTCTTCATTTGTTTTGATATTATAAAATTTTGGAGCAGTTAGATACCAATTGGCGTATTCTAACTGTCTATTTTTTTAATATATTTTAGTGGTTTTGATTTATCTATTTGGATATTGTTAAATTTTGGGACAGTTAGATACCAATTGGCATATTCTAACTATGTATTTTTTGGCCTAATTTAGTGGTATTCATTTATCTGATTAGTTGTTGTAGAATCTTTGAGCTGTTAGATAGCTTTTGGAGTATTCTAACAGTTTATATTATTTTAACACTAATTTATAATTTTGGGACAGTTAGATACCAATTGGCGTATTCTAACTGTGTATTTTGTGGTCTAATTTAGTGGTATTCATTTATCTGATTAGTTGTTGTAGAATCTTTGAGCAGTTAGATAGCTTTTGGAGTATTCTAACAGTTTATATTTTTTAAAACAAATTTACTTAAAGGTTTAAATACAGTTTATTTATCAAATTTTGGTTTTAAGAACATCAAATAAGCGTTTGTAAAATTTGCTGGTAATCTCTGCTTTAGAGTAATGGTACTATCATTACATTCAAACCATCCACATTTCTTTTTTATATATGCAGTGTAGTGCCCTGAATTGGTTGTGGCTCCTGCGTTGTAGATTATACCTATTGTTGTGAAGGTTTTCTTACCAAGTGATATTTGACCATGTGTGAATCCAGTCAGCTTGCAGTTGTTTTTGGTACCATCTGCATTGTAACGTAGAAGCATTAGTATTACGTATTTACTATGTGTTTGTATTACTAACGTGGAGCGATTATCTGAATTGCAGGTAGAGCATAATCTACCATGGTTTGCATTTTGTACAAGTTGCTGAAATGGAATGGATTCACAATTTGGTATTGAAACATATATATGAAGCGTTCATTGGGGATTTCTTCTTGTGTCACATTGTTGCAGAGAGTGCATGTATGTTTCCACATGTATGAAATCTGAAAGATTTCATTTATAGGTATGTTTTTGTTTTCCAGTACTTGTAGTAAGTACATTAGAAATTCTTGTGGATCTTCCTGTGAGTTTATAGTGAATTTCACCATTCCAGCACAGTAGTCCAATTGTCGTCTTATTCCAAAAACACTATATGTGTTGTCAGGATTGTTTGCTGCATTTCTGTGAAGTACTAACATTTGCAAACACAATGGGTCTGTACTGTGTAAGTAAATGTTCTCAACAATTGGTGGTAATCGAAATAGAATATTCATTGCTACATTTGCATAGCAACTTATACCAACTATATTTGAGAATTTAAATGGTCCAGGTAGTTCTGTATCTAACTGCTTTTTTTGGAGTTTGTCTTCCTTCTTTAAAGAAGTACCTGGTTTACTTTCTCTAATTGATTCTTTTTTGTTTGTGGTACATGATGCAGTATTAGTTTCTTTTACTCTCTTTGGAGGATTTGCAGTGACTTCCTGTTGCATTTCTGTTTGATTTAGTTTTCTTTTACAACGTTTTAGTTTTTGTGGAACAGAATATGTGTTTAGATGGGGAGTGTATAGTGAGCGAAGTCTATTATATTCTAAAATGCAAGGAATATGAGCGTTTACTTTACTTGCATCAAAGTTGATTAGAAATAGACCGTCAAGTGTACGTAAGCGTGATAGTGCTACATAGCTCATGCCGTCTTTAAAGACTGTGTTACCAATATCTATCATTGCTTTGTCTAGGGTAAGACCTTGTGATTTATGAATCGTGACTGCGTATGCAAGAGTTAGAGAAAATTGTTCTCTGCGTACATACATATCTTTGAAGAGAAGGAATCTAGCTGTTGAGCGTCCTATCCGTTTTACTTCTGAAAGTTTGTCAAAGAGTATATAGACAAACTGCATTTTGTTGTCACGTGGGTATGTTTGAAAGCCAACAACTGTACATAGTGCTCCATTAACTAGTCCTTGGTCCACGTCAAGGTTACGTTTAAGCATTACTCTGCAATTTAAGGATAATTTTAACATCTTTTCTAAGCCTGCTGTGTTTGAGATTGATTTTTCTAAATTATTTAGTCTTGTTGTGGCTTGGTCACACATGGGTAGTGTCATACCATGTGCATCTAGTTTGTCTGTGGCGCTAATTTCCATTATTGGTTGCATTTCTTTACTTAACATCATTTCATTGAATTCGAGACAGCTTGCAAGAGTTGGCATTAAGGCCATACAATTGACATTTTTGTGGGCTAATTGTTCCATAACATCTGTAGCACATGCATTATCGCCATAAAGTGCATTAATGTGCCGGGTTTTCAATGTTGCTTCTGCTTCTTTAGAAAGTATACCAACTCTCAAACTTTTTAAAATGTTGGCATAAGTTAGATCTGCAGATTGGCGCATGTTTTCTGTTAATTCTCTGTATTGAAAATGTTGCCAAAGGTTGACATTTCCAATGCTGCCAACAGTTTTACAGCAGAGTTTGTGCCCTAATGTTTTAAAAATAGGTTCACCTTTTACTGGTGTTAATTGAAGCAGATCTCCAAAAACAATAATGTGTTTTCCTGCAAAGAGCTCTTCATAGTCTGTGTTGAGTACTTCTTGTAATCTGAGGTGAATCAAAGCTAACATGAGGTTGGAGACCATGCTCACTTCATCTATTAGTAGCATTTTCATTTGTTTCAATACTCTGCGTAATTCCATTGCAGCTTCTGCAGAAAGTTTGTAATAGTCTAATTTGTTCTGGTGTTCTAGTGGTAATAGTAGTACTCGGTTTAATGTAACACCACCTATGTTGTAGGCAGCTAAACCTGTGGGGGAAGTGACAACAGCTGACAGTTTGTTGTTTGTCAATTGTTGAAGGAACTTACTAATGATTTTGATTAGGAATGTTTTGCCAGAACCAGCTTCACCACTGACGTACAGTAGTATAGGTTTATAATTATGGCAGGGACATTCTTTATTTTCATGTTTTACACCATGTGCAATTTGTTTTGTTACTTCTTGAAAAATGCTACTTTGCTCATTGTTTAGTTTTGATTGTAGTATAGTTAAGTCTTCCTTATCTTCATACTGACACATGGTGTTTTCTACTTCTATCAAAGCTAATTTTGCCTCATTTGTTATTAGTGGTTCTCCCAGTAGTTCTTGGCTTCCTGTTACAGAAGGTTGACTACTGTCAGGAGTATCCTTATCTAGTTGGGCTTGGAGTTCTTCTTCATGTTGCTATTCATTGTGCAACATTGTTTTGTACTGTGTAAAGTTTACATCAGTTATAGTGCTTTAATTTGCTTTGAAAGCATCCTCATATGAGTCATAGTTATCTAGTAATTGTTCTTCTTTTCTCCATGGTTTGAAGAGTTGTAGCAGGGACATGTAATATACTTCTTTATGTTGATTAGTCTTCAATGACAATTTGATATGATTAATTAAATTTGGTTTAGTGAGTTTAACTAAGCTGCCTTCACAATCTGTCACTCTATATTTACCTTTTTTTTCACCAGGTTTCATATTATTTTTGTATGTGTAGTTTTGGGCTATTTGGTATAGACACATGTTTTCCAAAGTATTACTTCTGTTTGGGTAGTATGTGTCCAATAAATTGTTTTTTAAAATGTCTTGGCTGTTGGGATCATGTTTGGCTATTGTTTCTATATCTTCATATGATTTTAGAACTCTTTTTTCTAGATTTAGCTGGACCAAGACTTAGCCATACTATATTTTCAGATTTACCATACAATGAGGTACCAGTTAAACAATCAGCTGCTTCATAAGATCCACATTCTCTATGGGTGAGCATTTTTATGCCCAAGCTGTATAATTTCTGAGATACTGTTTTATCTGATGACAGGTCATTCCAGAGGTCTTGGGGCTCTGTCTTTTCTGCTTTAGTTAAGGATGCTGTGACATATCGTGCAACTGCAGTAGAATTGTCTGCAATGTACTGCACATCTATGTTTGCATTCCATAAGTGGGCAATGATTGCATTATAATCATTGATATATTTTTCTTCTTCTTTTCTTTTTATGTAATATGTATTTTTAGGTGACTTACCTTTAACACTATGTCTAACTGAAGACATGAGGTTGTTTACTTGACCTGTATTTGTAACTGGTCTAGGGAAACCAAATCGGCATTTGGTGTAGTATTTGCCTTTGTTTTTGTATTTGCGACAACAATATTTTCCACATTTGTGTTTTTGAAATTGTAAAATTTGTGCACGAAGATCACTATTTGTGGCTTCTGATGGAATTTCACAAGTGACATATTTTTCAATAAACTGTAAAACAGTGGCATCACTGTCTTGACCAAATTTAGGAGCATCTTTAAACCATAAAAGCATGTGGATTTGTGGTGCTCCTCTGGCTTGGTATTATTTTCTCCAAAAGAAATGTTGCACTTCTCCAAGGGGAGGAACAGTTTTATTACAAATAAAATGTAGCATAGCAATGAAGCGATGGTGAAAATATCTTGAAACATTAACAGGATCCAAAGAACAAAGTTCTCCAGGTGTTAGAATATCTATGTTTGTTTTGTTTTTATTTGATATGCGTAGGAAATCATGTAAATCTTCCCATGCATATTCTGCACAACTTAATGTAACAAACCAAGTGGGTGGGCCAAGGTTTCTGATCATACAACGTACATCTCCATGATGTCGAAACCAGTACTCTTTAGTACCACGCAAATTGGCTAATAGATTTGTAATATTTGATTGTAAAACCTCATCCTTTTGTTGCACTTTCTCTAATAATTGTGTAGCTGTCATATTTTGAAAGTGTGATCCTGATTTTAATATGTGTGCAACTCCGTAACATAAAGTTGCTAGTTCACTTTCAAAGAGTAGGTGGAATATGTATTCCACATTTTGTCTAAATCTGGGATCTTCAGATTACATCCGTAATGAGTGGTATTCTGAAGCTGATATTTGAATAGGTCTATCATCATACCTTCCTCCTTTGCCAGTAGGAAAGAGTAGAGGAAAAGCACGTGCTTCTATACTTTTTTCCCATATACTGATTGGCGATCCTTTTGTTTGACGCATTTGGTAAGTTTCCAGTACATCTTGTACGGTGTCATTACAGTGCAAAGGATGAATTGTATAATGGTCTAAAGTATTTGATATTGTAGCAGGATCTAGTAGCTCAAATTGACCAGCTTCTTGTGTTTCTTGAATTATTTCAGTTGTATCTTTCAAGTTTTCTTCAATATTAATTTCTTTGTAATATTCATTATTCTCTTTAAGATATTGGAAGGCTTGTCTAACTTTATATAAATCTACCAGCTGTTGCCATATTTTTTTGTCTTTTGTAGGTACTCCATTTACTAATATAATTAAAGATTGCTGCATTGGACGTTGCACTCCTAGAGTATGCACATTTTCTTTTAGATTTAATGGTAAATAAACTACTTTTCCACAAATGCCTTTTACCAATTCAGAGTGAGGTAATTTTGCTGTTTTTGGTTGAAGGCATATTATTGCTTGAAATGGGTGTACTGTTTGAATTATGATGCTCTCATACAAATTAAGTTGTTGTAGAGGTTTTGGAACTGGGTATAATTCCAAATTATTTGTGATAGAACGTGAAGGAGTGTGGTTGTTGTCAAGTTTTGTAGTGCAATAACTGCAAAGTATTAAGGGCTCAGTTATTTCATATTTGTTATCTGCTACAAGGTAGAGAGCTAATTCAAACCATTTAGAATCTTCATTGTCATCTATTTTGTATGATAGGTCCACAGTTTTTGTGTTACTTTTATAAAAAATTCTACGGCAACATACACATACATGGTTTGGTACTTCAGCTGATGTACTTTTAAATGTTAGTATTTCTTTTTTGTAAGTGTTTAGCAAAAGGTTAACATGTGTAGAATTGTTGCTTAATTGGTTTAAAGCTATTTCATTCTGTAAATGGGTTTCACTTCCAAAATATGTTTTCTGGATATAGTGAATTTCTTCAAGCAGGTCTTTTGCTGTACCATGTAGAAGGATGTTATTTAACTTTGCTAGTGCTAAAGCAGGACTTTTAGCATAGTGCCGTTTATAGACTAGATTTCTTATAGTTGAATGATGTGTTGATATCCTTTTGATATCATGGAAAGTGGTTTTACAAGTAGGTCCTGTAATGCAGGCCAATGAATGTCCTTGTAGTCCTGTGTACTTGCGCACTGGACAGGTATCTATATTTTGCAGTAATTTAATTTTGATTTTGTCTTTGCTTTTTACATATTTATTGAGGAATTGGCGTAAAGATTTGAAACATTGTTTGGGAATGTTACACATTGACGTGCATGGCCATTTGTACACTAGACGTTCTGATTCAGTTGAATGGAGGGGTAATTCTAAGTTTTCAGGGCATATTTTTGTAAGGAGTACTTCTTGTTCCATTATGGTATTATTCACTTTTTCATAACCTCGACCACTGCTATTTATGGCAATTGTATTTGTTTGCTTTTGTTTGTACGCTTCTTCATTAAAATATGGTTCTGTGCTCGTAGTGTGATTCCATTCACCTCCGCAGATACTTAAGAAGTTCTTTCTGTTGACATTTCGCTTATTGAGAAGTCTTTTTTGTAATTTAGTTATTAGTTTTAATAGTGGTTTCATTTTGTTTAACAGTAAAATAAATACATTTCTTTTGAGAAGAATTGCACTGTCCATCAATGCTTCTAAGATTAATTTCCTACGATAGGTTTTAAGCTTTGAACCTGATTTCTCTCCTGTTTTTACAAGATTTTGAAGGACTTTGTGACGGTATATTTTGGCTAAAATACTTTTCTTGGTATGCTTACTTTGCACTATATTAAAATTTGAAGAAGTAGTTTTATCTGTACTGATAGCTGATTTTCTGTTAATTGTTTTTTGTTTTGTTTTACATTTTGATAGAGGAAGCAAAGTTGTTGTACTTGAAACTTCTTGTGTTTCACTAAATGACTGTATTAGCTGTTTTGTTTAAACTTTTTTACAAATTCTGCAAGAGATGGATGCTTATGTTGGACACCTTTATTTTCATTTGCTCTACTTTTGCGTTGCTTTCTACGGACTTGACTTTTGGTAGGCATTCTTTAGGGTCTGTTGAAAAAAATAAAGAAGATATGGGTTGGGGTGTTCTGGAATGTATGTGTGCTGTGTGCATGAGTGTTTGAGTAAGATGATAAAGATGTATGTAATGGTGTGGAATTGTGCATTGGGAACTAAAACTAGTAGGGATAGGTATTCTTGAATTTATGTGTTACTAAACCGGGGTTCAGATAAAAAAAAAAAGTAAGCTAGTGGTGTGGAAGTGTACCAATAGTAAATCTAATGTATACAATTAAAACAGTTGTTTGTTCTATAATATGAAAATTGTAGTGGTTCAGTTGGGTAATTTGTGTGTCCAAAAATAGAAATTTGTGGGCCATTCTGGCTGTAAATCCCTGTTTAAGACATGGACATTTTTGGACAAAATGGTACAAAATCTCTATTTTTAGAAACCAAAATAGCTTGTATTAATGTTATAGTATATTTGATTCATAATACAAATATTATGGTGATATTTTACTTACTTTTTTTTAAATTAACAGGTAACTTCTTAGTTTTTCTTTCTTCTTCGAATTCGACTGCTTCTTTTCGGGAAACTGGTCTTCACTGCAATTGTAAAAGCTTCAAATTAGAAACTTTGTTTCTATATAACACTGTTTTTAATTTAGATATTGATTTTTTTAATTGAAATCCTCAGTGCCTTCTGTAAAACCATTAAACTAATTTATTTACATAAGATACATTGCATCAGTTCAGTACATATGATATGTTCTTAATGAACAAATTGTATTGAATGACTAACTGTAGCAAAAAAAAAATATCTTTACTATGTCTTGTGAAATTTATAATATATTAGTGAATACCACTATTTCTGTAAGTAAACTGTTCTAGGTAATAGTGCCTCAATGTCATGTCTAATTTAAAGTAATTAAGTAAATAAATAAATAAATAAAAACAAAAAATATGAAATTGTATAAGTATTTTTATAAAGGTTTAAACATAGATTGTGTTTGCATGCAATTTTGTTTGAATATATGTAGTCTATATATTTCATTTAAAAAATGTTAGTTTCACATGATTTGAGTGTGTGTGTATAAAGAAAGTTAAAAGTATGCAGGTTTATAAGTGATAGTTGATTTTAGGAAATTGAAAAAAGTACAGTAAATTCATTTTACAGATTTTACAAGGTAAAAGTCTGTTTGAAAATGTGTTCATCTACATACAGAAAATATGCATACCTGAAGTTTGTGTTCATGCATATGGATATGCATGGAGCTACAAGTAGAAATCTTGAAGACTTGTACAGTATTTCTGGTAGATGCTGCTTGCCAATGATATGACACTTGTACTCGGAGAGATTCAGAGTACATTTGCAGTGCTGATCTATGATGATGCAGTTAGATGTAGAGGTCTTGAATGTGATTGGTGCATGAATGGCAGAGAGAGTGTAGTGGAAATGGTAGAAGGGCTGTTCATGTTACGATATGTCCGTGGACATGGCGGTAGTTCGCGGACATCGGGAGTTACATCCGGGGATTTTTGGGTTCAGAAGTCATGCAAATGAGAATAAGCACTGAAAGGGATTGGTCAGGAAAGTTTGGTGGTTGTGTTGTGCCAGGAGAGATTTTCTCAGATACTCTTTTTGCTGAGAGAACAAAAGATAGCTATGGCTGTGTGTTTCAGAAAACAGATTGTTGGATTTTAGGAGATTTGTGGATACATTGGTTGAAGGTGCATGAAGAAAGCTGTGGAGTAGCTGTAGATCTTGGATTCCCACATGTGGAAGTACACTGGCATGGAGTACATGGAATGAAGTGGTTGGACTTGCTACCTCTCTGTGCTACTTTGGAGACAGAGCAACATCCAATTTGCTATGAAAGAAGGACTTAGGAAGGTTATGGACATGTTTCCTAATTCTCATGTGATATTTTCACGGATTGCGCAGAGACAAATGTGGCTTCGTTCTTCTTCATTTGGTCCACAAATGGAAAAAGCAAGGCTGTTTGTGGCTGTCTAAGAGATTTTGGCATGTCTTCTTTTCACAATGAAAATATTATGTTTTGTAGTACATACATTTTTCGCAGAGATGGAGTCCATCTTACTGATGCTGGCAATCAGATTTTTCTGAGAAATGTACAAAATGCATTGCGACCTTTTTTGGAATTACAACGATTTTGAAGTAGATGTTAAGCATTTACAATTTTTGACTTACAAACACCACCTAAAGGCTCTTTTCAGAGCCACCACTTCTTTCCAGAGAAAATTACAATGTTTGTGATGGAGTAGCAACCCAATTTTGTTAATGTTCGCGAACTGTCGGCGGACTTCTAAAAAATACAAAGAGCCCTGCTTCATTTATTTTCACTTCTATTTTTTAACTGGGAAAGGCGGCTCTGAAAAGAGCCTTATTTTTTTTTTGATTTTTGTAATTTTGTATTTTTTTTGGTTTGTGATGTCATCTTTGATGTCCTGGGTGTTAGTCTTAGCAGTGCACGGTGGTGGCGCCAGTTATGGTTGCTTAGCTTACCATAACTGGCGAATTTCAAGGCTTTTTCGGTTTTACCATAACGTCTCTTTAACAAAGTTTTTTCACTGAATTTCATAGGTTTTTAGTAGCACAACTTAACCATAATGTCCCTTTAACAAAGTTTTTTTCACTGAATTTCATAGGTTTTTAGTAGCGCAACTTAACCATAACGTCCCTTTAACAAAGTTTTTTCACTGAATTTCATAGGTTTTTAGTAGCGCAACTTAACCATAACGTCCCTTTAACAAAGTTTTTTCACTGAATATATATATATATGTTTAATTCTCAAATAAACCTTTTAAATTTGCAAAACAAACTTACTTCTTGGCTCAGTGGGGTCAGGGGGATTCTAAGAGAGGGGTATTATATAAGGGTTGTCATCCAGAGTACACAAACTGGACATAAAAATATATAAACAAGGGCTTCCTTTGAGCAATCCCAGACAAGGCACTGACTTAGTGGGACTGCTTGATTGGAGTCTTTAACAGGGCCTTTGGTGCATTAAAGAACCACTTTCGCTGCCTGCAATGATCTGACAGTGCAATCATGTACCACCAAGTAAAGGTGTGTTTAATCATTGCCATATGCTGCAATTTGGCCATTAGACACAACATCACCTTGACTGATGATGCGATTACAGATGATGAATTTGATGCATAGGCAATTGCATCCAGAGACAGTCACAAGGACATGGGTAGCTGCAGAACAATATTGATGGGCTTGTGCTGCGTGATACTGCAAAACGTATTCTGGTAGAAATGAGGGTAACCATGCAACTAATGGCATAAACCACTCCCTACCACCCTGCCATTTCAAAGAAAGCACCACTCAAGGGTAAGGAACCCAACCTTTCCAACCAATAATATTTATTGGACAAGAAATGAAAAAAGGGGAGTGAACAAGAACATCTTGTGGCATACAGTAAAATAATCATCATCATCATCAAACAAATTTATTCGGCCAGAAAAGCCATCAAAGTACATCCTAATAAAAAAACAATTATAATACATAATTGCATTCCACATTTTCAACAACAAGAAAAAGAAAAAAAAATAGGAAAGTTGTACACATTACCATACCCTCCATAATTTCCCCTGAACGGGACTGAAAACCAAAAGTCAAGAGCCAACAAACCTTTGCCTTTGAAGGCTCCTGATGTCCCTCGGGCCCAAGGCAGTCAGGTTTGCCCCTGAAAGGGGGCTGTTACTGGAGGGGTCTACTATGGGGCACGGACTTTGGGTAGGCTAACTGTAATACTGCTTTTCCTTGACAGCCCATGGGCATTACATTTTTCCCAGACATCCATTGCCCTGTGGGAATCCCCAAAGACCACTTTAACAATATCCGTGTTGGCTGAAGATTTGGACCGCCTGGTACACTCCAGCAAGGAGCTCCTGGACATGAACCCACATTCCCCAACTGCCCGCAACCAATGAAGGCATGTGTTCCGGAGGGCGTCTCTTGCTTCTCTAGTGGCAGTACATAGTTGTGGAACACCATGGATCAACACCATGGAGCTGCTACAGCCTTCTGGTTTTTGGGGTTCAGATCGAAACCTCCCTTGCATGGGGATTAAGGCACTTTCTCCCCTCCCCACTGAACACATATTGCCCTGGGCTCTCCCAGTGGGTAACCACAGTGGTGGAGGAGCGACCCCCAATACTGGGGACATTGTGGTCTCCCTCCATGGGGGAGGCACTAAGGGGAGAGCCACCTCTGATCGACTCCTCAAGGATGGAATAGTCCTTACTGGTGAGGCAGAGGATGGATAGGGATGCAGGGGATAAAGCCCATTGTCGGAGTCTGAATTCGACCCCCCTGGCCCATCCCCTACAGAGCGAGCCCTTTCCTCCCCTCCCCACAGATCTTTCCCCCCTTGAAAGGGGTCCTAGGGGTCCCTCGTGTTATGGAAACAAGGCAAGTCACCACACACGATAGATAAGCCAGACACGAGGTTGTATTCCCAAAGCTAGGGTTTATTGCAAAGCAAATAGTCTCAGTTGGCCAATTCGGTCTCACGCCCCGGGACGTGTATCTCTAGACCTCGAGGGATGCAAGAGAGCGAATTACGTACATCAGTTACATATATACAAAATGCATATCATACAATCAGCTGTGACATGTTTAACACCGCCCTTTATTGGGTTTCTTTGAACTCGGTTTGATGATGGACAATTTTGACGAATATGACACCTTCAAATATCTATTCTAGCAACCATATGCAACCTTGCAAGTGTGGAGACATCTTTTCTTTGTTGAACAGAACACAGTGCGTCTGTTCTTGTAAGCGAGCTACATACGGGGGAAGAGTCACATTCCAGACCTTGCTATCTTTGAGGTGCTATTCTTGGCCTGGGAGCCTACACGCTGTAAAGGGCTCAGGAAAAGAGGAGCCGTAAGAAGAGCATAATTCAAGCCTTTAGCTGCTTTATTCTAACATTCTCTACCATATAACGAGACTGGCTGGCAGCTGTGAAATGATTAAATGCCCTGCGGCTCTCCTTCAAGGCTACATTCGGGAGGGAGCCGGGCATTCCTCTCCGGAGCTGCCTACGTTGTGTTTCAACAAACTCCTTATTAGCCTCGCGGCCTTGTCCTTTCACGTTCAGACAACAATGTTAACAGTCGAGCAGAGTAAGCAAAAATGTGCTGCAAAGCAGTTTGAACAGAAAGCAATGAGCAATCGTTAGAGAACAAAATGGCGATCCTTCTTACATCAAAATGGCTGCTCATTGGTCAAACTCGGAAACCTGTATTTCTATCGTTATGTACATGAGACGGTTGGTCTTCGGCCACCAAAGTACGTTTGCCGTCAATCGTGAGTGGTGTCCATTTTTCTAGACCGACAAACCCTCCTTTTGGCCGTATGCCAAATGTCTCATTCATTCATTGTATCCTCCTCTGATGACAAAAATTCTGAAGTACCCATGTCTGAATTTTGCATACTATTATAAGCATCATCATCGTCATTAATATCTATAGCCATTAATTCTTTCTATGTTTTCTTTTCATTCGTGTCTCTGTCATCCGGGCCATAAGTTTGTTTTCTTTTTGTTATCATATGCATACATCCCTTAGTACATCTCTGAGTTATCTCAGTGCAAACTATCGGTAGGCAGTGTATGCAACAACAGCACGTTATGAATATTCCAAACACTACTACTAATATCGCAATCAACTTCCATCCCCAAGAACGCAGTATTCCCCAAAACCAGGACCCTATTCCCCAGCCCCCTTCTCCAGTAGGGAGTTTGGAGCTTAGGACATGCATTTTTTTTATTGCTTCAAAAATCATAGTGGAGTAGTCCTCTACGAATACGCAGCACGCTGATCCCACAATCTTGCAAATTCCCCCACCATCAACCAGGATTACATCGAGAGCCATTCTATTTTGCAGCGCCATTAACCTAATTCCCTTTTCTTCCAATGTCATGTTAAATAGTATATCTGTCGTTGTGTTTATTGTATCCTTTACTATTCTGGACAGCTGCCTTATGTTATAGGAGTTCACTATCTGGGACAAGAATGGTATGAATGATTTTGCTACATCCTCCGCTATCAAAACACCTTCGCTACTCCTTCGGTTTCTAGATCTGGATAGCATGGCCATGTCTGCTGTTTCTAAGAGGAACAATCCAGGGAAAAGTAGACCTAGTTTACATGTTTCTCCCCAGTTTCTGGGCAACCAAGGATATCCTTTTTCTCCACATATAAAATAGACAGGATCTCCCACATATGCTGGTTCTATTTCCCATTTTAGTACCGCTGTATTCATGCATCCAGTAAATGTTCCTACTGAATAGGAGCCTTTCTTTTTTAGACAAAAAGGGACAGTTCTCGGGTTGTAATTCACCGTGTAAGAAGGGGGAAATGCATCTGTGTTCCCATCTGTCCTTACACGAAACGTCATCACAGATGTTTTAACTGGCGGGGACAATCTATCTTGTCTATTTTGTCATGTTATTTTTCGCTTACTTTTAAGCGTAGGTTCTGGGGTCATACGCGCGCTTTATGGAATATGGAACAACCCACAGGCCTCATAATGATTTCCTCAAACTCATTCATGTTTGTTCTATCTAATTGACCCGTACTATTCTTATTCCACTACCCATAAAATATTGCACTTAAAGATGCACTGCATGCAGAACTTAATGGTAATGGTTGTACATACCAGCCTATTCCTTTCCCTGCATGCTGCGGTAAATGGGCACACACCCAACAATTATTTTTCTTTAGAATTGCATGCGTCATGTTCATGATGAGTAATAGCGTATTGTTCCCATACCCTTCTCTGTGTCTCTCTTCCATTGGGGATAAGGTATAAGTAATCACCTGAACCGGGCTTTCAGTAGTGGATATATTAACTATTGGTAAGAACATTCCCAATGGGTGTATAGACTCCACATACCATAAAACAAAGGCTGTCGTTATTGGTGCTACCACACTCATGAAGCACATGATTATTGTCAAAGCCAGCATACAATTTTTTCTACCATGCGTTTTCCCTAAGTTTACAGTCTTTATAACTAACTCATTCTCAGCAGTGGTGCAGGAGGAGGCTGAAACCAGTCCCGACATTTTTCTCATCGTCCTTCTTCCTGACAAAGTTTGACGTGTATATCACTCTTCATCGCACTTTTCCGGATGTCAATAAGTTCAAAGGAATTGTCAACAGTTTAGTCTGCCAGCCCTTTGCAGCCTGGATTGCTTATTCATTCTAGGCAAGATCACTTGTCCTCTCTCACACTGCTCAGAGGACTTCTGAACAGTTCTCTATTGCCTTTGTACCATGTGCGCCCAGCTTGTCCGCTCTGGTTCAGGACACATGTACTTTTTATGATCGCACTGAGGAGCCGCGAGTCTTGAATTGTCCGATTTGCACAACTCTCACACTTCACTCCTCTGCACCTCTAGTTCCTTCTCCGTCCATGAGCGGAACCAGAGGTTAGCATAAACACCAAAGAACTGTGGATCACTCTGTCTTTCAAGGCCGCAAATCATATTGCCTCACTCCTGGTATTGTGTGATCCGTGAACAGTGACGCTGCACTTCCAGATCCAGGCTCAGAGTCAGCCTGTGGTGCAATGGCAGATGCTGGTGTGCGCCGCGATAGTGATGCGGTTTCCGTCTTTGGCTCTGGCGCAATGGCAAGTGCTGGTGGGTGCCAAAGGGGTACACGTTTAGTGTCTGCCGTTGTTTACAATGCAGATTTCGTGTCGGCCAACAGTGATGTAGGTTCTGCTGTGCAACGTTGGAGCACTCTTTGCTCTTCCCCCTTTTTGGCAATCTTTTCAGGCTTTGTTTCGAGTTTTACTTCTCGCTCAGACAGATTTAGCGGAAGTGGACTGGCAGCAGTTTTTTTTTGTTTCTGGGACCGCTGTCTCTTTTCGGTCATCCGGATGATTTTCTCTCAAAGTTCTTAAGCAGCACCCAGTCTCCTGGCTCCAGCACGTGCCCCGGACCAGTATATCTTACGGGTAGAGCCTCCTGCACCTGCTGATGAATCAAACGCAATTTCTGCATTAAAAGGCCACAATAAGTGCTAAGTACAGGATGCTCCACTTCATTCAGTCGCTTTGGCTGAGGTGCGCACCAAACATTTGCCGGCCTACTCATCACAATCTCATACAGGGAGAGCCCAGTTCTAGCCTGTACAGACGTACGCATGCACAATAGCGCTATCGGTAATGCATCCACCCAACTCAACTTGCTCCCTACACATATCTTGCTAATTTTTTACTTGAGGATTCTGTTGTGCCTCTCAACAAGACCGGCCGAACTCGGATGCCTCAAACTATGAAATCTCTTATCAATCTGAAGACCTGCACATATCTGTAATACCACTGCGCCTACAAAATGTGGACCGTTATCTGACCATATGACATGGGGCAAGCCAAAACGGGAAAAGTATTCTTTAAGAATTACTTTTGCCGTACTCATTGATGTGCAGTCTTTTAAGGGATGTGCCTCCACCCACTTGCTGAATGCACAGTTCACCACTAAGACATATTTCAAGTTTTGGGACCTCTCCATCTCTATGAAATCAAAATGGATCACCTCAAAAGGCATAGAGGGCGGGCCAAAACTGCCTATTGGAGTCACTTTTCCCTTTCCTACATTGTGTTGTAAACACGTAATGCAGTTCTGCACCAACCTCTCTGCATTCTTCTTTCTATTTACATTCTTCCATACCGTAGATAGGTGCTGTATAATTTTCTTGGCACAGATGTGGGTAGGGCTGTGAGCCATTGTGACCATTGCAGTTACATAGGAATTTGGCAACATCCAGTTTTTAGTTCCCTTGTCCACCCAACAACCCTCTAAATCTAACTCAACAGAGCCCTCTGCCCACCCTTCCTCAGTCTGGACTGTCATCATTTTATTATTCAACTCAGTGGCAGTTTGTTTCGCAATTCTGTCTGCAAATGCGTTTCCCTCTCCCACTTTGTATTTTACCTTTTTATGTGCCTCACATTTCACTATTGCTAGGCGCTTTGTAAACGTGAGTGCAGACAGCAATCGTACAATCAAAGGGCCATGTTAAATTCTGGCCCCATGCGATGTCAAGAAACCCCTCTCAGCCCAGAGTCGACCAAAGTTATGAACCACCCCAAAAGCATACTGACTATCCGTATAGAGATTCACGTTCAAATTTTCAGAAATCTCACAGGCTCTGGTCAATGCAATTATTTCTGCGGCTTGTGCCGAGTTGTAGGGGATTCTTTTGCTTGCTTTCTACAACGCTCTCTAGGGTAGTGATAGCATAAGCAGCAGTTGACGTGCCATCAGGTAGTTTAAAATAAGAGCCGTCACAAAATAACTCTCCATCTGGCTTCTTTTGTGGGATGTCACTTAAATCAACTCTCCCCTTCGTTTCTTCCTCAGTGACCATTAAGCAATCATGGGGTGGTGATTCGTTGTCACCAATTTCTTTTGTGGGTGTGGCATTAATTCTGCAGGATTCAAAGCGCTACACCTCATAATTTGGATATGGGGGGCGAATAAGATAATTTCATATCTTATCAGTCTAGCAGAGGTGAGGTGTTGCGTCTGTGTCCTATTTAATAGGACATCTATGGCATGTGGCACCATCAGAATTAAAGTATGACCCAATACCATCCCTTCCATTTGTTTCACCGACGCAGCAGCCGCTGCGACAGATCGCAAACATTGTGGTAGTGCGCGCTACAGGGTCCAGTGCAGAAGAAAAATAGCAGCAGGGCCCATTTCTTCCACCTTGTTCCTGTGTCAAAACAGCCAATGCACATCCTTCATTCTCGCATACAAACAATCTAAAAACGTTTTCATAATTCGGTGTGCCCAAAACTGGAGCAGAACATAATGCAGTTTTCAATTGATCAAACGCTCTCTGACATTCTTCATTCCACTGCAAAGGTATCACCGCATCCTTCTTAGTTAATAGCACCATTGGCTTCACAATCAACACAAAATTACTGATCCACTGTCGGCAATAAGAAGCCATGCCTATTATGGCCCTCACTCCTTTCTGTGTTTTTGGAATAGGCATACAAGAAATACTTTCTATGCGTTCTGGCGTTAGCCTTCTCCCTTCTTTCGAAAGTAGGTAGCCCAAATAAACTACCTCCTTTCGATTATATGGAAACTTCTTCAAACTAGCTTTATGGCCATGTGCCGCTAGGTGTGACAGTAGTAATACAGTGCTCTTTTTACAAATCTCTTCTGTATCAGCAGCGATCAACAGATCATCTATGTATTGCAATAGTACACACCCCGCTGGTAATTGTAGCATGTCTAGCTGCTCTTTTAACGCTCTACTGTAAATACTCGGACTTTCCGTATATCCTTGTGGAATGCACGTGAATGTAAATGATTGTCCCCATAATGTGAACGCAAACAAATATCTACTGTCCTTGTCCACCGGAATGCTAAAGAAAGCATTTTTTAGATCAATTACACTAAAGTATTCTGTTGAGGCAGGTATCATTGTCAATATTGTAGTGACGTCTGGGACCAAAAGAAATTGTGGATCTACTACTTTGTTTAGCGCTCGCAAATCAATTATGAAACAATATGGTACTTCATTGCCTCCTTTCTTATACACTGGAAGAATCGGGCTGTTACATGTACTGCCTGTAATTTCTTCAATTACCCCTGATTTCACCAAATCTGAAACAATACTTTTTAAACCTCTCTCTCGTTAGCCAAAATTTTATACTGGGGAATTCGCGGCAGTGTAACTCCTTCTTTCAAAATGATCCTCACTGGCTCTATCTTCAAGCATCCTACATCCTTGTCATGCATTGCCCATATACAGGTTGGCACTTTTCTTAACTCTCCTGGCAAAGTTTCAGACATGAATTCTGACACAGGGGCATCTTGTGGCCGAATCGTCAGAAACACCCCGTCTGACGTGCAATGTATAATCGCACCTAGCTTTTTCAACAAGCTTAATCCCAACAGGTTCTCCCCACAATTTTCTGTTAGGAGAAAGGGACAATGTTCAGTGAATGGTCCTATAGTAACTGGGACTGGTTGGGACACTGGGTTTATGACTGGTGTACCTGCAAACCCTACAGATATATTCTTTTGCCCTGACAGTGGTATATCCGGAACCAAGTGATGGTCTATTGAACACCGTTGCGCTCCTGTATCTACACGGAAGCGGTGCTCCTCATTCCCGACTCTCATTTCTACGTAGGGTCCTCTCTGATTCACGGGAATAGACACTGGTTCCGAGCCCTGCCCTGGGCTGTACTATTGGGGAAATAACACATCATCCGATGTGTAGTCACTACTATTACTGTAATACGTATTTGGCTGTGTATTGAAAATGTTCCCTTTCTTTCCTCTATTTCCCCCACTCTGATTCCCATACTGTTGTTTTTGCTGACCCTGACTCTGGTTAGGAGCACTTTGGTTTTGGGCTTGGTTTTGATTACCTTCATTATTGTGGTGCTGCTGCATACTATTCTTATTTGGTCCATTCGCTTGTTGGTGCACTCTTTGCTGTCTTCTCTGGCCAGTTCCATTTCTATTCTGTAAATGTGGACATTGCTCTCACCAGTGTCCTTCCTCCTTACAGTATGCACACTGATTTGGTCCCAATGGCCCCCCATTCATATTCAAATTACTCCTCCCTTGTGCGTTCCCTCTTCCTCTATTATGTCCTGCTACTTGCTGCAGTAACACCCTTGTTTTCAAATTTCCTCTATCTTTCTCCTCCTGGTCTTTTCCCGCATTCACTCTCGTCTCGTAATATTGGGCCATGTGCAATACTTCACCCAGCGTTTTTGCTTGCCATGCAACAACCACCGCAGCATATCACATTCATATTTGCTTATAACTTTGGGTGAAAAACAAATGTATAAGGAACAAAGGTATTAGATACTATGGATGTGATATGCTGCTATGGTTGTCCTTATTATTGTATACTTACTCTTTGGTCTAGTAATGGGAGTCCATGTTTTTCTTCTTCATTTCTGTGATAAAAGAAAATAGCATGTTAGTATTAGTATTTTGTAATGACTTATTACATTGTATAAGCAATATACTTTTATTTTTTTTCGACCCTCATATTTAGTAGAGTACAAATCAGAGTACTATGCAATTTGCTCAGTTTCTGTATTTGTTGCTAAAATCATTGGGTCTGTGGGAGAAAAAAAATCCATTTTGGATTAAAAAAAAAACCTTTTTCTGTTATGCTACAGTTTATTTGTTTGTTTGTTTTCAGTGTTCACTTGTTGTTTCTGGCTAATGCTTTCTACTTTGCTTTGTTGTATTTTTTTTGGAGCAGTAACAGATTCTTCATTTGTTTTGATATTATAAAATTTTGGAGCAGTTAGATACCAATTGGCGTATTCTAACTGTCTATTTTTTTAATATATTTTAGTGGTTTTGATTTATCTATTTGGATATTGTTAAATTTTGGGACAGTTAGATACCAATTGGCATATTCTAACTATGTATTTTTTGGCCTAATTTAGTGGTATTCATTTATCTGATTAGTTGTTGTAGAATCTTTGAGCTGTTAGATAGCTTTTGGAGTATTCTAACAGTTTATATTATTTTAACACTAATTTATAATTTTGGGACAGTTAGATACCAATTGGCGTATTCTAACTGTGTATTTTGTGGTCTAATTTAGTGGTATTCATTTATCTGATTAGTTGTTGTAGAATCTTTGAGCAGTTAGATAGCTTTTGGAGTATTCTAACAGTTTATATTTTTTAAAACAAATTTACTTAAAGGTTTAAATACAGTTTATTTATCAAATTTTGGTTTTAAGAACATCAAATAAGCGTTTGTAAAATTTGCTGGTAATCTCTGCTTTAGAGTAATGGTACTATCATTACATTCAAACCATCCACATTTCTTTTTTATATATGCAGTGTAGTGCCCTGAATTGGTTGTGGCTCCTGCGTTGTAGATTATACCTATTGTTGTGAAGGTTTTCTTACCAAGTGATATTTGACCATGTGTGAATCCAGTCAGCTTGCAGTTGTTTTTGGTACCATCTGCATTGTAACGTAGAAGCATTAGTATTACGTATTTACTATGTGTTTGTATTACTAACGTGGAGCGATTATCTGAATTGCAGGTAGAGCATAATCTACCATGGTTTGCATTTTGTACAAGTTGCTGAAATGGAATGGATTCACAATTTGGTATTGAAACATATATATGAAGCGTTCATTGGGGATTTCTTCTTGTGTCACATTGTTGCAGAGAGTGCATGTATGTTTCCACATGTATGAAATCTGAAAGATTTCATTTATAGGTATGTTTTTGTTTTCCAGTACTTGTAGTAAGTACATTAGAAATTCTTGTGGATCTTCCTGTGAGTTTATAGTGAATTTCACCATTCCAGCACAGTAGTCCAATTGTCGTCTTATTCCAAAAACACTATATGTGTTGTCAGGATTGTTTGCTGCATTTCTGTGAAGTACTAACATTTGCAAACACAATGGGTCTGTACTGTGTAAGTAAATGTTCTCAACAATTGGTGGTAATCGAAATAGAATATTCATTGCTACATTTGCATAGCAACTTATACCAACTATATTTGAGAATTTAAATGGTCCAGGTAGTTCTGTATCTAACTGCTTTTTTTGGAGTTTGTCTTCCTTCTTTAAAGAAGTACCTGGTTTACTTTCTCTAATTGATTCTTTTTTGTTTGTGGTACATGATGCAGTATTAGTTTCTTTTACTCTCTTTGGAGGATTTGCAGTGACTTCCTGTTGCATTTCTGTTTGATTTAGTTTTCTTTTACAACGTTTTAGTTTTTGTGGAACAGAATATGTGTTTAGATGGGGAGTGTATAGTGAGCGAAGTCTATTATATTCTAAAATGCAAGGAATATCAGCGTTTACTTTACTTGCATCAAAGTTGATTAGAAATAGACCGTCAAGTGTACGTAAGCGTGATAGTGCTACATAGCTCATGCCGTCTTTAAAGACTGTGTTACCAATATCTATCATTGCTTTGTCTAGGGTAAGACCTTGTGATTTATGAATCGTGACTGCGTATGCAAGAGTTAGAGAAAATTGTTCTCTGCGTACATACATATCTTTGAAGAGAAGGAATCTAGCTGTTGAGCGTCCTATCCGTTTTACTTCTGAAAGTTTGTCAAAGAGTATATAGACAAACTGCATTTTGTTGTCACGTGGGTATGTTTGAAAGCCAACAACTGTACATAGTGCTCCATTAACTAGTCCTTGGTCCACGTCAAGGTTACGTTTAAGCATTACTCTGCAATTTAAGGATAATTTTAACATCTTTTCTAAGCCTGCTGTGTTTGAGATTGATTTTTCTAAATTATTTAGTCTTGTTGTGGCTTGGTCACACATGGGTAGTGTCATACCATGTACATCTAGTTTGTCTGTGGCGCTAATTTCCATTATTGGTTGCATTTCTTTACTTAACATCATTTCATTGAATTCGAGACAGCTTGCAAGAGTTGGCATTAAGGCCATACAATTGACATTTTTGTGGGCTAATTGTTCCATAACATCTGTAGCACATGCATTATCGCCATAAAGTGCATTAATGTGCCGGGTTTTCAATGTTGCTTCTGCTTCTTTAGAAAGTATACCAACTCTCAAACTTTTTAAAATGTTGGCATAAGTTAGATCTGCAGATTGGCGCATGTTTTCTGTTAATTCTCTGTATTGAAAATGTTGCCAAAGGTTGACATTTCCAATGCTGCCAACAGTTTTACAGCAGAGTTTGTGCCCTAATGTTTTAAAAATAGGTTCACCTTTTACTGGTGTTAATTGAAGCAGATCTCCAAAAACAATAATGTGTTTTCCTGCAAAGAGCTCTTCATAGTCTGTGTTGAGTACTTCTTGTAATCTGAGGTGAATCAAAGCTAACATGAGGTTGGAGACCATGCTCACTTCATCTATTAGTAGCATTTTCATTTGTTTCAATACTCTGCGTAATTCCATTGCAGCTTCTGCAGAAAGTTTGTAATAGTCTAATTTGTTCTGGTGTTCTAGTGGTAATAGTAGTACTCGGTTTAATGTAACACCACCTATGTTGTAGGCAGCTAAACCTGTGGGGGAAGTGACAACAGCTGACAGTTTGTTGTTTGTCAATTGTTGAAGGAACTTACTAATGATTTTGATTAGGAATGTTTTGCCAGAACCAGCTTCACCACTGACGTACAGTAGTATAGGTTTATAATTATGGCAGGGACATTCTTTATTTTCATGTTTTACACCATGTGCAATTTGTTTTGTTACTTCTTGAAAAATGCTACTTTGCTCATTGTTTAGTTTTGATTGTAGTATAGTTAAGTCTTCCTTATCTTCATACTGACACATGGTGTTTTCTACTTCTATCAAAGCTAATTTTGCCTCATTTGTTATTAGTGGTTCTCCCAGTAGTTCTTGGCTTCCTGTTACAGAAGGTTGACTACTGTCAGGAGTATCCTTATCTAGTTGGGCTTGGAGTTCTTCTTCATGTTGCTATTCATTGTGCAACATTGTTTTGTACTGTGTAAAGTTTACATCAGTTATAGTGCTTTAATTTGCTTTGAAAGCATCCTCATATGAGTCATAGTTATCTAGTAATTGTTCTTCTTTTCTCCATGGTTTGAAGAGTTGTAGCAGGGACATGTAATATACTTCTTTATGTTGATTAGTCTTCAATGACAATTTGATATGATTAATTAAATTTGGTTTAGTGAGTTTAACTAAGCTGCCTTCACAATCTGTCACTCTATATTTACCTTTTTTTTCATCAGGTTTCATATTATTTTTGTATGTGTAGTTTTGGGCTATTTGGTATAGACACATGTTTTCCAAAGTATTACTTCTGTTTGGGTAGTATGTGTCCAATAAATTGTTTTTTAAAATGTCTTGGCTGTTGGGATCATGTTTGGCTATTGTTTCTATATCTTCATATGATTTTAGAACTCTTTTTTCTAGATTTAGCTGGACCAAGACTTAGCCATACTATATTTTCAGATTTACCATACAATGAAGTACCAGTTAAACAATCAGCTGCTTCATAAGATCCACATTCTCTATGGGTGAGCATTTTTATGCCCAAGCTGTATAATTTCTGAGATACTGTTTTATCTGATGACAGGTCATTCCAGAGGTCTTGGGGCTCTGTCTTTTCTGCTTTAGTTAAGGATGCTGTGACATATCGTGCAACTGCAGTAGAATTGTCTGCAATGTACTGCACATCTATGTTTGCATTCCATAAGTGGGCAATGATTGCATTATAATCATTGATATATTTTTCTTCTTCTTTTCTTTTTATGTAATATGTATTTTTAGGTGACTTACCTTTAACACTATGTCTAACTGAAGACATGAGGTTGTTTACTTGACCTGTATTTGTAACTGGTCTAGGGAAACCAAATCGGCATTTGGTGTAGTATTTGCCTTTGTTTTTGTATTTGCGACAACAATATTTTCCACATTTGTGTTTTTGAAATTGTAAAATTTGTGCACGAAGATCACTATTTGTGGCTTCTGATGGAATTTCACAAGTGACATATTTTTCAATAAACTGTAAAACAGTGGCATCACTGTCTTGACCAAATTTAGGAGCATCTTTAAACCATAAAAGCATGTGGATTTGTGGTGCTCCTCTGGCTTGGTATTATTTTCTCCAAAAGAAATGTTGCACTTCTCCAAGGGGAGGAACAGTTTTATTACAAATAAAATGTAGCATAGCAATGAAGCGATGGTGAAAATATCTTGAAACATTAACAGGATCCAAAGAACAAAGTTCTCCAGGTGTTAGAATATCTATGTTTGTTTTGTTTTTATTTGATATGCGTAGGAAATCATGTAAATCTTCCCATGCATATTCTGCACAACTTAATGTAACAAACCAAGTGGGTGGGCCAAGGTTTCTGATCATACAACGTACATCTCCATGATGTCGAAACCAGTACTCTTTAGTACCACGCAAATTGGCTAATAGATTTGTAATATTTGATTGTAAAACCTCATCCTTTTGTTGCACTTTCTCTAATAATTGTGTAGCTGTCATATTTTGAAAGTGTGATCCTGATTTTAATATGTGTGCAACTCCGTAACATAAAGTTGCTAGTTCACTTTCAAAGAGTAGGTGGAATATGTATTCCACATTTTGTCTAAATCTGGGATCTTCAGATTACATCCGTAATGAGCGGTATTCTGAAGCTGATATTTGAATAGGTCTATCATCATACCTTCCTCCTTTGCCAGTAGGAAAGAGTAGAGGAAAAGCACGTGCTTCTATACTTTTTTCCCATATACTGATTGGCGATCCTTTTGTTTGACGCATTTGGTAAGTTTCCAGTACATCTTGTACGGTGTCATTACAGTGCAAAGGATGAATTGTATAATGGTCTAAAGTATTTGATATTGTAGCAGGATCTAGTAGCTCAAATTGACCAGCTTCTTGTGTTTCTTGAATTATTTCAGTTGTATCTTTCAAGTTTTCTTCAATATTAATTTCTTTGTAATATTCATTATTCTCTTTAAGATATTGGAAGGCTTGTCTAACTTTATATAAATCTACCAGCTGTTGCCATATTTTTTTGTATTTTGTAGGTACTCCATTTACTAATATAATTAAAGATTGCTGCATTGGACGTTGCACTCCTAGAGTATGCACATTTTCTTTTAGATTTAATGGTAAATAAACTACTTTTCCACAAATGCCTTTTACCAATTCAGAGTGAGGTAATTTTGCTGTTTTTGGTTGAAGGCATATTATTGCTTGAAATGGGTGTACTGTTTGAATTATGATGCTCTCATACAAATTAAGTTGTTGTAGAGGTTTTGGAACTGGGTATAATTCCAAATTATTTGTGATAGAACGTGAAGGAGTGTGGTTGTTGTCAAGTTTTGTAGTGCAATAACTGCAAAGTATTAAGGGCTCAGTTATTTCATATTTGTTATCTGCTACAAGGTAGAGAGCTAATTCAAACCATTTAGAATCTTCATTGTCATCTATTTTGTATGATAGGTCCACAGTTTTTGTGTTACTTTTATAAAAAATTCTACGGCAACATACACATACATGGTTTGGTACTTCAGCTGATGTACTTTTAAATTTTAGTATTTCTTTTTTGTAAGTGTTTAGCAAAAGGTTAACATGTGTAGAATTGTTGCTTAATTGGTTTAAAGCTATTTCATTCTGTAAATGGGTTTCACTTCCAAAATATGTTTTCTGGATATAGTGAATTTCTTCAAGCAGGTCTTTTGCTGTACCATGTAGAAGGATGTTATTTAACTTTGCTAGTGCTAAAGCAGGACTTTTAGCATAGTGCCGTTTATAGACTAGATTTCTTATAGTTGAATGATGTGTTGATATCCTTTTGATATCATGGAAAGTGGTTTTACAAGTAGGTCCTGTAATGCAGGCCAATGAATGTCCTTGTAGTCCTGTGTACTTGCGCACTGGACAGGTATCTATATTTTGCAGTAATTTAATTTTGATTTTGTCTTTGCTTTTTACATATTTATTGAGGAATTGGCGTAAAGATTTGAAACATTGTTTGGGAATGTTACACATTGACGTGCATGGCCATTTGTACACTAGACGTTCTGATTCAGTTGAATGGAGGGGTAATTCTAAGTTTTCAGGGCATATTTTTGTAAGGAGTACTTCTTGTTCCATTATGGTATTATTCACTTTTTCATAACCTCGACCACTGCTATTTATGGCAATTGTATTTGTTTGCTTTTGTTTGTACGCTTCTTCATTAAAATATGGTTCTGTGCTCGTAGTGTGATTCCATTCACCTCCGCAGATACTTAAGAAGTTCTTTCTGTTGACATTTCGCTTATTGAGAAGTCTTTTTTGTAATTTAGTTATTAGTTTTAATAGTGGTTTCATTTTGTTTAACAGTAAAATAAATACATTTCTTTTGAGAAGAATTGCACTGTCCATCAATGCTTCTAAGATTAATTTCCTACGATAGGTTTTAAGCTTTGAACCTGATTTCTCTCCTGTTTTTACAAGATTTTGAAGGACTTTGTGACGGTATATTTTGGCTAAAATACTTTTCTTGGTATGCTTACTTTGCACTATATTAAAATTTGAAGAAGTAGTTTTATCTGTACTGATAGCTGATTTTCTGTTAATTGTTTTTTGTTTTGTTTTACATTTTGATAGAGGAAGCAAAGTTGTTGTACTTGAAACTTCTTGTGTTTCACTAAATGACTGTATTAGCTGTTTTGTTTAAACTTTTTTACAAATTCTGCAAGAGATGGATGCTTATGTTGGACACCTTTATTTTCATTTGCTCTACTTTTGCGTTGCTTTCTACGGACTTGACTTTTGGTAGGCATTCTTTAGGGTCTGTTGAAAAAAATAAAGAAGATATGGGTTGGGGTGTTCTGGAATGTATGTGTGCTGTGTGCATGAGTGTTTGAGTAAGATGATAAAGATGTATGTAATGGTGTGGAATTGTGCATTGGGAACTAAAACTAGTAGGGATAGGTATTCTTGAATTTATGTGTTACTAAACCGGGGTTCAGATAAAAAAAAAAAGTAAGCTAGTGGTGTGGAAGTGTACCAATAGTAAATCTAATGTATACAATTAAAACAGTTGTTTGTTCTATAATATGAAAATTGTAGTGGTTCAGTTGGGTAATTTGTGTGTCCAAAAATAGAAATTTGTGGGCCATTCTGGCTGTAAATCCCTGTTTAAGACATGGACATTTTTGGACAAAATGGTACAAAATCTCTATTTTTAGAAACCAAAATAGCTTGTATTAATGTTATAGTATATTTGATTCATAATACAAATATTATGGTGATATTTTACTTACTTTTTTTTAAATTAACAGGTAACTTCTTAGTTTTTCTTTCTTCTTCGAATTCGACTGCTTCTTTTCGGGAAACTGGTCTTCACTGCAATTGTAAAAGCTTCAAATTAGAAACTTTGTTTCTATATAACACTGTTTTTAATTTAGATATTGATTTTTTTAATTGAAATCCTCAGTGCCTTCTGTAAAACCATTAAACTAATTTATTTACATAAGATACATTGCATCAGTTCAGTACATATGATATGTTCTTAATGAACAAATTGTATTGAATGACTAACTGTAGCAAAAAAAAAATATCTTTACTATGTCTTGTGAAATTTATAATATATTAGTGAATACCACTATTTCTGTAAGTAAACTGTTCTAGGTAATAGTGCCTCAATGTCATGTCTAATTTAAAGTAATTAAGTAAATAAATAAATAAATAAATAAAAACAAAAAATATGAAATTGTATAAGTATTTTTATAAAGGTTTAAACATAGATTGTGTTTGCATGCAATTTTGTTTGAATATATGTAGTCTATATATTTCATTTAAAAAATGTTAGTTTCACATGATTTGAGTGTGTGTGTATAAAGAAAGTTAAAAGTATGCAGGTTTATAAGTGATAGTTGATTTTAGGAAATTGAAAAAAGTACAGTAAATTCATTTTACAGATTTTACAAGGTAAAAGTCTGTTTGAAAATGTGTTCATCTACATACAGAAAATATGCATACCTGAAGTTTGTGTTCATGCATATGGATATGCATGGAGCTACAAGTAGAAATCTTGAAGACTTGTACAGTATTTCTGGTAGATGCTGCTTGCCAATGATATGACACTTGTACTCGGAGAGATTCAGAGTACATTTGCAGTGCTGATCTATGATGATGCAGTTAGATGTAGAGGTCTTGAATGTGATTGGTGCATGGTCATGTGATTTTTGAGGTACATCCAATGAGGGAATGGCAGAGAGAGTGTAGTGGAAATGGTAGAAGGGCTGTTCATGTTACGATATGTCCGTGGACATGGCGGTAGTTCGCGGACATCGGGAGTTACATCCGGGGATTTTTGGGTTCAGAAGTCATGCAAATGAGAATAAGCACTGAAAGGGATTGGTCAGGAAAGTTTGGTGGTTGTGTTGTGCCAGGAGAGATTTTCTCAGATACTCTTTTTGCTGAGAGAACAAAAGATAGCTATGGCTGTGTGTTTCAGAAAACAGATTGTTGGATTTTAGGAGATTTGTGGATACATTGGTTGAAGGTGCATGAAGAAAGCTGTGGAGTAGCTGTAGATCTTGGATTCCCACATGTGGAAGTACACTGGCATGGAGTACATGGAATGAAGTGGTTGGACTTGCTACCTCTCTGTGCTACTTTGGAGACAGAGCAACATCCAATTTGCTATGAAAGAAGGACTTAGGAAGGTTATGGACATGTTTCCTAATTCTCATGTGATATTTTCACGGATTGCGCAGAGACAAATGTGGCTTCGTTCTTCTTCATTTGGTCCACAAATGGAAAAAGCAAGGCTGTTTGTGGCTGTCTAAGAGATTTTGGCATGTCTTCTTTTCACAATGAAAATATTATGTTTTGTAGTACATACATTTTTCGCAGAGATGGAGTCCATCTTACTGATGCTGGCAATCAGATTTTTCTGAGAAATGTACAAAATGCATTGCGACCTTTTTTGGAATTACAACGATTTTGAAGTAGATGTTAAGCATTTACAATTTTTGACTTACAAACACCACCTAAAGGCTCTTTTCAGAGCCACCACTTCTTTCCAGAGAAAATTACAATGTTTGTGATGGAGTAGCAACCCAATTTTGTTAATGTTCGCGAACTGTCGGCGGACTTCTAAAAAATACAAAGAGCCCTGCTTCATTTATTTTCACTTCTATTTTTTAACTGGGAAAGGCGGCTCTGAAAAGAGCCTTATTTTTTTTTTGATTTTTGTAATTTTGTATTTTTTTTGGTTTGTGATGTCATCTTTGATGTCCTGGGTGTTAGTCTTAGCAGTGCACGGTGGTGGCGCCAGTTATGGTTGCTTAGCTTACCATAACTGGCGAATTTCAAGGCTTTTTCGGTTTTACCATAACGTCTCTTTAACAAAGTTTTTTCACTGAATTTCATAGGTTTTTAGTAGCACAACTTAACCATAATGTCCCTTTAACAAAGTTTTTTTCACTGAATTTCATAGGTTTTTAGTAGCGCAACTTAACCATAACGTCCCTTTAACAAAGTTTTTTCACTGAATTCCATAGGTTTTTAGTAGCGCAACTTAACCATAACGTCCCTTTAACAAAGTTTTTTCACTGAATATATATATATATGTTTAATTCTCAAATAAACCTTTTAAATTTGCAAAACAAACTTACTTCTTGGCTCAGTGGGGTCAGGGGGATTCTAAGAGAGGGGTATTATATAAGGGTTGTCATCCAGAGTACACAAACTGGACATAAAAATATATAAACAAGGGCTTCCTTTGAGCAATCCCAGACAAGGCACTGACTTAGTGGGACTGCTTGATTGGAGTCTTTAACAGGGCCTTTGGTGCATTAAAGAACCACTTTCGCTGCCTGCAATGATCTGACAGTGCAATCATGTACCACCAAGTAAAGGTGTGTTTAATCATTGCCATATGCTGCAATTTGGCCATCAGACACAACATCACCTTGACTGATGATGCGATTACAGATGATGAATTTGATGCATAGGCAATTGCATCCAGAGACAGTCACAAGGACATGGGTAGCTGCAGAACAATATTGATGGGCTTGTGCTGCGTGATACTGTAAAACGTATTCTGGTAGAAATGAGGGTAACCATGCAACTAATGGCATAAACCACTCCCTACCACCCTGCCATTTCAAAGAAAGCACCACTCAAGGGTAAGGAACCCAACCTTTCCAACCAATAATATTTATTGGACAAGAAATGAAAAAAGGGGAGTGAACAAGAACATCTTGTGGCATACAGTAAAATAATCATCATCATCATCAAACAAATTTATTCGGCCAGAAAAGCCATCAAAGTACATCCTAATAAAAAAACAATTATAATACATAATTGCATTCCACATTTTCAACAACAAGAAAAAGAAAAAAAAATAGGAAAGTTGTACACATTACCATACCCTCCATAATTTCCCCTGAACGGGACTGAAAACCAAAAGTCAAGAGCCAACAAACCTTTGCCTTTGAAGGCTCCTGATGTCCCTCGGGCCCAAGGCAGTCAGGTTTGCCCCTGAAAGGGGGCTGTTACTGGAGGGGTCTACTATGGGGCACGGACTTTGGGTAGGCTAACTGTAATACTGCTTTTCCTTGACAGCCCATGGGCATTACATTTTTCCCAGACATCCATTGCCCTGTGGGAATCCCCAAAGACCACTTTAACAATATCCGTGTTGGCTGAAGATTTGGACCGCCTGGTACACTCCAGCAAGGAGCTCCTGGACATGAACCCACATTCCCCAACTGCCCGCAACCAATGAAGGCATGTGTTCCGGAGGGCGTCTCTTGCTTCTCTAGTGGCAGTACATAGTTGTGGAACACCATGGATCAACACCATGGAGCTGCTACAGCCTTCTGGTTTTTGGGGTTCAGATCGAAACCTCCCTTGCATGGGGATTAAGGCACTTTCTCCCCTCCCCACTGAACACATATTGCCCTGGGCTCTCCCAGTGGGTAACCACAGTGGTGGAGGAGCGACCCCCAATACTGGGGACATTGTGGTCTCCCTCCATGGGGGAGGCACTAAGGGGAGAGCCACCTCTGATCGACTCCTCAAGGATGGAATAGTCCTTACTGGTGAGGCAGAGGATGGATAGGGATGCAGGGGATAAAGCCCATTGTCGGAGTCTGAATTCGACCCCCCTGGCCCATCCCCTACAGAGCGAGCCCTTTCCTCCCCTCCCCACAGATCTTTCCCCCCTTGAAAGGGGTCCTAGGGGTCCCTCGTGTTATGGAAACAAGGCAAGTCACCACACACGATAGATAAGCCAGACACGAGGTTGTATTCCCAAAGCTAGGGTTTATTGCAAAGCAAATAGTCTCAGTTGGCCAATTCGGTCTCACGCCCCGGGACGTGTATCTCTAGACCTCGAGGGATGCAAGAGAGCGAATTACGTACATCAGTTACATATATACAAAATGCATATCATACAATCAGCTGTGACATGTTTAACACCGCCCTTTATTGGGTTTCTTTGAACTCGGTTTGATGATGGACAATTTTGACGAATATGACACCTTCAAATATCTATTCTAGCAACCATATGCAACCTTGCAAGTGTGGAGACATCTTTTCTTTGTTGAACAGAACACAGTGCGTCTGTTCTTGTAAGCGAGCTACATACGGGGGAAGAGTCACATTCCAGACCTTGCTATCTTTGAGGTGCTATTCTTGGCCTGGGAGCCTACACGCTGTAAAGGGCTCAGGAAAAGAGGAGCCGTAAGAAGAGCATAATTCAAGCCTTTAGCTGCTTTATTCTAACATTCTCTACCATATAACGAGACTGGCTGGCAGCTGTGAAATGATTAAATGCCCTGCGGCTCTCCTTCAAGGCTACATTCGGGAGGGAGCCGGGCATTCCTCTCCGGAGCTGCCTACGTTGTGTTTCAACAAACTCCTTATTAGCCTCGCGGCCTTGTCCTTTCACGTTCAGACAACAATGTTAACAGTCGAGCAGAGTAAGCAAAAATGTGCTGCAAAGCAGTTTGAACAGAAAGCAATGAGCAATCGTTAGAGAACAAAATGGCGATCCTTCTTACATCAAAATGGCTGCTCATTGGTCAAACTCGGAAACCTGTATTTCTATCGTTATGTACATGAGACGGTTGGTCTTCGGCCACCAAAGTACGTTTGCCGTCAATCGTGAGTGGTGTCCATTTTTCTAGACCGACAAACCCTCCTTTTGGCCGTATGCCAAATGTCTCATTCATTCATTGTATCCTCCTCTGATGACAAAAATTCTGAAGTACCCATGTCTGAATTTTGCATACTATTATAAGCATCATCATCGTCATTAATATCTATAGCCATTAATTCTTTCTATGTTTTCTTTTCATTCGTGTCTCTGTCATCCCGGCCATAAGTTTGTTTTCTTTTTGTTATCATATGCATACATCCCTTAGTACATCTCTGAGTTATCTCAGTGCAAACTATCGGTAGGCAGTGTATGCAACAACAGCACGTTATGAATATTCCAAACACTACTACTAATATCGCAATCAACTTCCATCCCCAAGAACGCAGTATTCCCCAAAACCAGGACCCTATTCCCCAGCCCCCTTCTCCAGTAGGGAGTTCGGAGCTTAGGACATGCATTTTTTTTATTGCTTCAAAAATCGTAGTGGAGTAGTCCTCTACGAATACGCAGCACGCTGATCCCACAATCTTGCAAATTCCCCCACCATCAACCAGGATTACATCGAGAGCCATTCTATTTTGCAATTTTTTCTTCCAATGTCATGTAAAATAGTATATCTGTCGTTGTGTTTATTGTATCCTTTACTATTCTGGACAGCTGCCTTATGTTATAGGAGTTCACTATCTGGGACAAGAATGGTATGAATGATTTTGCTACATCCTCCGCTATCAAAACACCTTCGCTACTCCTTCGGTTTCTAGATCTGGATAGCATGGCCATGTCTGCTGTTTCTAAGAGGAACAATCCAGGGAAAAGTAGACCTAGTTAACATGTTTCTCCCCAGTTTCTGGGCAACCAAGGATATCCTTTTTCTCCACATATAAAATAGACAGGATCTCCCACATATGCTGGTTCTATTTCCCATTTTAGTACCGCTGTATTCATGCATCCAGTAAATGTTCCTACTGAATAGGAGCCTTTCTTTTTTAGACAAAAAGGGACAGTTCTCGGGTTGTAATTCACCGTGTAAGAAGGGGGAAATGCATCTGTGTTCCCATCTGTCCTTACACGAAACGTCATCACAGATGTTTTAACTGGCGGGGACAATCTATCTTGTCTATTTTGTCATGTTATTTTTCGCTTACTTTTAAGCGTAGGTTCTGGGGTCATACGCGCACTTTATGGAATATGGAACAACCCACAGGCCTCATAATGATTTCCTCAAACTCATTCATGTTTGTTCTATCTAATTGACCCGTACTATTCTTATTCCACTACCCATAAAATATTGCACTTAAAGATGCACTGCATGCAGAACTTAATGGTAATGGTTGTACATACCAGCCTATTCCTTTCCCTGCATGCTGCGGTAAATGGGCACACACCCAACAATTATTTTTCTTTAGAATTGCATGCGTCATGTTCATGATGAGTAATAGCGTATTGTTCCCATACCCTTCTCTGTGTCTCTCTTCCATTGGGGATAAGGTATAAGTAATCACCTGAACCGGGCTTTCAGTAGTGGATATATTAACTATTGGTAAGAACATTCCCAATGGGTGTATAGACTCCACATACCATAAAACAAAGGCTGTCGTTATTGGTGCTACCACACTCATGAAGCACATGATTATTGTCAAAGCCAGCATACAATTTTTTCTACCATGCGTTTTCCCTAAGTTTACAGTCTTTATAACTAACTCATTCTCAGCAGTGGTGCAGGAGGAGGCTGAAATCAGTCCCGACATTTTTCTCATCGTCCTTCTTCTTCATGACAAAGTTTGACGTGTATATCACTCTTCATCGCACTTTTCCGGATGTCAATAAGTTCAAAGGAATTGTCAACAGTTTAGTCTGCCAGCCCTTTGCAGCCTGGATTGCTTATTCATTCTAGGCAAGATCACTTGTCCTCTCTCACACTGCTCAGAGGACTTCTGAACAGTTCTCTATTGCCTTTGTACCATGTGCGCCCAGCTTGTCCGCTCTGGTTCAGGACACATGTACTTTTTATGATCGCACTGAGGAGCCGCGAGTCTTGAATTGTCCGATTTGCACAACTCTCACACTTCTCTCCTCTGCACCTCTAGTTCCTTCTCCGTCCATGAGCGGAACCAGAGGTTAGCATAAACACCAAAGAACTGTGGATCACTCTGTCTTTCAAGGCCGCAAATCATATTGCCTCACTCCTGGTATTGTGTGATCCGTGAACAGTGACGCTGCACTTCCAGATCCAGGCTCAGAGTCAGCCTGTGGTGCAATGGCAGATGCTGGTGTGCGCCGCGATAGTGATGCGGTTTCCGTCTTTGGCTCTGGCGCAATGGCAAGTGCTGGTGGGTGCCAAAGGGGTACACGTTTAGTGTCTGCCGTTGTTTAAAATGCAGATTTCGTGTCGGCCAACAGTGATGTAGGTTCTGCTGTGCAACGTTGGAGCACTCTTTGCTCTTCCCCCTTTTTGGCAATCTTTTCAGGCTTTGTTTCGAGTTTTACTTCTCGCTCAGACAGATTTAGCGGAAGTGGACTGGCAGCAGTTTTTTTTTGTTTCTGGGACCGCTGTCTCTTTTCGGTCGTCCGGATGATTTTCTCTCAAAGTTCTTAAGCAGCAGCCAGTCTCCTGGCTCCAGCACGTGCCCCGGACCAGTATATCTTACGGGTAGAGCCTCCTGCACCTGCTGATGAATCAAACGCAATTTCTGCATTAAAAGGCCACAATAAGTGCTAAGTACAGGATGCTCCACTTCATTCAGTCGCTTTGGCTGAGGTGTGCACCAAACATTTGCCGGCCTACTCATCACAATCTCATACGGGGAGAGCCCAGTTCTAGCCTGTACAGACGTACGCATGCACAATAGCGCTATCGGTAATGCATCCACCCAACTCAACTTGCTCCCTACACATATCTTGCTAATTTTTTACTTGAGGATTCTGTTGTGCCTCTCAACAAGACCGGCCGAACTCGGATGCCTCAAACTATGAAATCTCTTATCAATCTGAAGACCTGCACATATCTGTAATACCACTGCGCCTACAAAATGTGGACCGTTATCTGACCATATGACATGGGGCAAGCCAAAACGGGAAAAGTATTCTTTAAGAATTACTTTTGCCGTACTCATTGCTGTGCAGTCTTTTAAGGGATGTGCCTCCACCCACTTGCTGAATGCACAGTTCACCACTAAGACATATTTCAAGTTTTGGCACCTCTCCATCTCTATGAAATCAAAATGGATCACCTCAAAAGGCATAGAGGGCGGGCCAAAACTGCCTATTGGAGTCACTTTTCCCTTTCCTACATTGTGTTGTAAACACGTAATGCAGTTCTGCACCAACCTCTCTGCATTCTTCTTTCTATTTACATTCTTCCATACCGTAGATAGGTGCTGTATAATTTTCTTGGCACAGATGTGGGTAGGGCTGTGAGCCATTGTGACCATTGCAGTTACATAGGAATTTGGCAACATCCAGTTTTTAGTTCCCTTGTCCACCCAACAACCCTCTAAATCTAACTCAGCAGAGCCCTCTGCCCACCCTTCCTCAGTCTGGACTGTCATCATTTTATTATTCAACTCAGTGGCAGTTTGTTTCGCAATTCTGTCTGCAAATGCGTTTCCCTCTCCCACTTTGTATGTTACCTTTTTATGTGCCTCACATTTCACTATTCCTAGGCGCTTTGTAAACGTGAGTGCAGACAGCAATCGTACAATCAAAGGGCCATGTTGAATTCTGGCCCCATGCGATGTCAAGAAACCCCTCTCAGCCCAGAGTCGACCAAAGTTATGAATCACCCCAAAAGCGTACTGACTATCCGTATAGAGATTCACGTTCAAATTTTCAGAAATCTCACAGGCTCTGCTCAATGCAATTATTTCTGCAGCTTGTGCCGAGTTGTAGGGGATTCTTTTGCTTGCTTTCTACAACGCTCTCTAGGGTAGTGATAGCATAAGCGGCAGTTGACGTGCCATCAGGTAGTTTAAAATAAGAGCCGTCACAAAATAACTCTCCATCTGGCTTCTTTTGTGGGATGTCACTTAAATCAACTCTCCCCTTTGTTTCTTCCTCAGTGAACATTAAGCAATCATGGGGTGGTGATTCGTTGTCACCAATTTCTTTTGTGGGTGTGGCATTAATTCTGCAGGATTCAAAGCGCTACACCTCATAATTTGGATATGGGGGGCGAATAAGATAATTTCATATCTTATCAGTCTAGCAGAGGTGAGGTGTTGCGTCTGTGTCCTATTTAATAGGACATCTATGGCATGTGGCACCATCAGAATTAAAGTATGACCCAATACCATCCCTTCCATTTGTTTCACCGACGCAGCAGCCGCTGCGACAGATCGCAAACATTGTGGTAGTGCGCGCTACAGGGTCCAGTGCAGAAGAAAAATAGCATCAGGGCCCATTTCTTCCACCTTGTTCCTGTGTCAAAACAGCCAATGCACATCCTTCATTCTCGCATACAAACAATCTAAAAACTTTTTCATAATTCGGTGTGCCCAAAACTGGAGCAGAACATATTGCAGTTTTCAATTGATCAAACGCTCTCTGACATTCTTCATTCCACTGCAAAGGTATCACCGCATCCTTCTTAGTTAATAGCACCATTGGCTTCACAATCAACACAAAATTACTGATCCACTGTCGGCAATAAGAAGCCATGCCTATTATGGCCCTCACTCCTTTCTGTGTTTTTGGAATAGGCATACAAGAAATACTTTCTATGCGTTCTGGCGTTAGCCTTCTCCCTTCTTTCGAAAGTAGGTAGCCCAAATAAACTACCTCCTTTCGATTATATGGAAACTTCTTCAAACTAGCTTTATGGCCATGTGCCGCTAGGTGTGACAGTAGTAATACAGTGCTCTTTTTACAAATCTCTTCTGTATCAGCAGCGATCAACAGATCATCTATGTATTGCAATAGTACACACCCCGCTGGTAATTGTAGCATGTCTAGCTGCTCTTTTAACGCTCTACTGTAAATACTCGGACTTTCCGTATATCCTTGTGGAATGCACGTGAATGTAAATGATTGTCCCCATAATGTGAACGCAAACAAATATCTACTGTCCTTGTCCACCGGAATGCTAAAGAAAGCATTTTTTAGATCAATTACACTAAAGTATTCTGTTGAGGCAGGTATCATTGTCAATATTGTAGTGACGTCTGGGACCAAAAGAAATTGTGGATCTACTACTTTGTTTAGCGCTCGCAAATCAATTATGAAACAATATGGTACTTCATTGCCTCCTTTCTTATACACTGGAAGAATCGGGCTGTTACATGTACTGCCTGTAATTTCTTCAATTACCCCTGATTTCACCAAATCTGAAACAATACTTTTTAAACCTCTCTCTCGTTAGCCAAAATTTTATACTGGGGAATTCGCGGCAGTGTAACTCCTTCTTTCAAAATGATCCTCACTGGCTCTATCTTCAAGCATCCTACATCCTTGTCATGCATTGCCCATATACAGGCTGGCACTTTTCTTAACTCTCCTGGCAAAGTTTCAGACATGAATTCTGACACAGGGGCATCTTGTGGCCGAATCGTCAGAAACACCCCGTCTGACGTGCAATGTATAATCGCACCTAGCTTTTTCAACAAGCTTAATCCCAACAGGTTCTCCACACAATTTTCTGTTAGGAGAAAGGGACAATGTTCAGTGAATGGTCCTATAGTAACTGGGACTGGTTGGGACACTGGGTTTATGACTGGTGTACCTGCAAACCCTACAGATATATTCTTTTGCCCTGACAGTGGTATATCCGGAACCAAGTGATGGTCTATTGAACACCTTTGCGCTCCTGTATCTACACGGAAGCGGTGCTCCTCATTCCCGACTCTCATTTCTACGTAGGGTCCTCTCTGATTCACGGGAATAGACACTGGTTCCGAGCCCTGCGCTGGGCTGTACTATTGGGGAAATAACACATCATCCGATGTGTAGTCACTACTATTACTGTAATACGTATTTGGCTGTGTATTGAAAATGTTCCCTTTCTTTCCTCTATTTCCCCCACTCTGATTCCCATACTGTTGTTTTTGCTGACCCTGACTCTGGTTAGGAGCACTTTGGTTTTGGGCTTGGTTTTGATTACCTTCATTATTGTGGTGCTGCTGCATACTATTCTTATTTGGTCCATTCGCTTGTTGGTGCACTCTTTGCTGTCTTCTCTGGCCAGTTCCATTTCTATTCTGTAAATGTGGACATTGCTCTCACCAGTGTCCTTCCTCCTTACAGTATGCACACTGATTTGGTCCCAATGGCCCCCCATTCATATTCAAATTACTCCTCCCTTGTGCGTTCCCTCTTCCTCTATTATGTCCTGCTACTTGCTGCAGTAACACCCTTGTTTTCAAATTTCCTCTATCTTTCTCCTCCTGGTCTTTTCCCGCATTCACTCTCATCTCGTAATATTGGGCCATATGCAATACTTCACCCAGCATTTTTGCTTGCCATGCACTTTCTGATGTCATTATTAGGTTCTGAATTGGAAGTTTCAACCCCCTCACATATTTATCAACAAATAGCCTCTTCCCCACTTCCGAGCTCACATCCTGCCCACTGAAGTCTGCGAATCCTTCCTCGAACCTATTGAAATAATCTGTTGCTAACTCATCCTTGCCTTGCATACATGCAGTCAACTTGTCCCATTGAATTCTTTTCTCTGGGACAATTTCTTTTAATTTCTGTATTATGCGTGCTGGTAATGATACCATGTTCGCTCCCGGTGTCCCTCCAACCGCTTTATTCCTGTCTTCTGTTACCAAGTCCGCCCATGTGGCGCCATAGGCCGTTACGTCATCCACCTTTCTTATTTGCTTCCATATGTCTGTTGGCAGGATCACTGGGAATATTAGGTCTATGTCACCCATGGTAAGCACAGATGATTGAAGGCAGGATTCTACTTCCTTGTAAAATCCTGCAGGATTCTTTCTTATATCGGGAATCGTCTGTTTTATGTTGTTGATCTCCTGTCTGGAAAAGGGGACATGCACATATTGGGCGGTATAATGGGCTGGCGTTACCTGCGCCACTGCGTTGCCCACTGCGGGAACCTCTGTTTTTGGCACAAAGGTAGGTGGGACCTCCCTCATATGGAATGCCCCACTTACTGTCCCTCCCCCTTCTCTCAAGTGTAACAATATTCCCAGATCAAGCGATAGGGCTGTTTCTCCTGTCCCTCGCTCTAGTGCTCTCTTATATACTGCCATTATTTCGAGTGGGCTGGCCTTGTCGTTTTTTATATCTTTATCTATTAAATATTCAGCCATCGACTGCAGTGCTTTTCTTTTCATGGGCATGGAATATTCATCAAATATCTCATGTATCTCCATTGTGGGAATACTGGGATCCGACATCCATCTTAACGCCTCTCTATTATACATACTTTCAATTTGTCGCCCCTCTGTACTGACGACATTGAATGTCGTCGCTGTATATATGGCTCTACCGCTTCCTTCCTATCTCTCCCGATATCTTTACCCCTGTGCCCAGGTGCAGTAAACATTTCAGCATAATCATTATCCAATTCATTTTTGAGCTCAAAAAGTCCATACACATGTTCCCTTACTTCTTCATCTCTTTCTCTACAGCGTGCTAATGCATTCAAATCTAACAATCGCTGTGGTGGTAATTTCCCAATTAACTGTTTCCATCTCTCCACCAAATATTCACCCATGCATTCCAACACTACCTGTCTTTCGTTGCTTCTTTGGAAGTCATACATCGAAGCCAATGCAGCCGTTCCATCATTCCCATCTATATACATTTCTGCCTGTTGCTGCAATTCCACCTTCCTTTCTTTGCTGATCGCACTGCGAGTTACCCTTGTGCATCCACTTTGTTCATTCCCACCTCTCGCCCCCGTGGTTTCAACTTCAACCCCTGGAGGGACGGACGGTACAGAGTCTGTGTCTAAGGCAGGAGGTGCGGATGGGACAATAGGAACGGGGAGTTTCTGTTGTGGGCCTGGTTGGCTAATAGGAAGTGTTACGTGCGCGGTCTGTGGCTGTGGGAGGGCTTGAGCTACGGGAGGGAGAGTTTGAGCTACGGCAGGGACTTGAGCAATAGTTACTGCCGTGTTTGGCCTTGCTTCTGATCTTGGGCCTTGTTTTGTATGGATCAATATGTTTTCCATCACTTCATCTGCTATGTACAATTCCCGTTCTGGGTATATTTTCTCTATGTTCAACTGGTCACGTCTACCTGACCTCCTTAGACTCTCCGTCCACTCCTCCTCCTCCTTTTCTTCCGCTACTTCATCTTTCGATTTATGCCTGCGCGCATGCTTCCCTCTACTTCTAAATCAGAGCATTGCTTCCCTTCTCCAGTCCTTAACGATATCAAGTGCTGTGGGACAGGCTTTCTTTCTTATCAACACCCTTTCCAGGTTATCTATTCTCGCTATCTCAAAACTACCATTTATCGGCCACTGATGGTCTTGTTGCTTTCTGGTTTGCCTATGCCAAGTCCCACAGAATATTATCGCTCCCACACCATACTTCACATACATCTCATACGCCGGCGTTCCCCCAGGTGGTGCAATTTGGCCATCTTACAAAGATTGTCTACCACAGCGGAAAAACCCAGCTAGGGTGGACAATATCCCAGGAATGTTTCAACCTCCCCTTGGTTAATCAACCTTACCTAGGGAGTTTGATTTTGCAAAGTCAACTCTCAACCAATATCAGGGTTATTTTGAATCGGGGTATGACTCACCTGATAAATCAAATTGTCCTCCAGAACACAATTTGTCTGTATACTGATGCAACCAATGACGTTGTGTCTGAGTTTCTTGGCTTCTGCCTCGTTTCGGGACCCTTGCCTCCTTGTTCTCTGGCCAGATACGTCGATCAGGGATCAGCTGTGTGTAGATCTGCGAAGGAATCTCTCATCACTTCTACAGGGCACCGCAAACACCTCTTGATCCCTGCTCGATCGTCCCGTCCTCGTCATTCTCCACCTTTACTCAATTACAAGGTACACGATGGAACAAGTGGGGGAGGGTCCCTATTCATGCGCCATCTTGAAAGGGCCCCCTAGGGGTCCCTCGCGTTATGGAAACATGGCAAGTCACCACACACGATAAATACGCCAGACACAAGGTTGTATTCCCAAAGCTAGGGTTTATTGCAAAGCAAATAGTCTCAGTTGGCCAACTCGGTCTCACGCCCCGCGACGTGTATCTCTAGACCTTGAGGGACGCAAAAGAGTGAATTACGCACATCAGTTACATATATACAAAATGCATATCATACAATCAGCTGTAACATGTTTAACACCGCCCTTTATTGGGTTTCTTTGAACTCATGCAACCTTGCAAGTATGGAGACATCTTTTCTTTGTTGAACAGAACACAGTGCTTCTGTTCTTGTAAGCGAGCTACATACGGGGGAAGAGTCACATTCCAGACCTTGCTATCTTTGAGGTGCTATTCGTGGCCTGGGAGCCGACACGCTCTACAGGGCTCGGGAAAAGGGGGCCGTAAGAAGAGCATAATTCAAGCCTTTAGCTGCTCTATTCTAACATTCTCTACCATATAACGAGACTGGCTGGCAGCTGTGAAATGATTAAATGCCCCGCGGCTCCCCTTCAAGGCTACATTCGGGAGGGAGCCAGGCATTCCTCTCCGGAGCTGCCTATGTTATGTTTCAACAAACTCCTTATTAGCCTCACGGCCTTGTCCTTTCACGTTCAATGTTAACAGTCGAGCAGAGTAAGCAAAAATGTGCTGCAAAGCAGTTTGAACACATCGAAATGGCCGCTCATTGATCAAACTCGGAAACCTGTATTTCTATCGTTATGTACATGAGACAGTTGGTCTTCGGCCACCAAAATACGCTTGCCATCAATCGTGAGAGGTGTCCATTTTTCTAGACCGATGCCCTATCTCCCAACATCCCCTTAATCAAAACAAGTAGAAGTTTTTTCATCTCAGCCAACTCAGAAAGCAGATGGAAACAAGGACATCTTGACAGCTTGGCAAATTCTGTAGGCAATGGGGTGGTGGACAATGATTTCCTTTGGCGGGTGCTTTGGGACCCAAAGAGGAGTCAGACGAAGGAAGGAGCTGGCCCCCGAGGGGACATCAGATGTGGATTCACTCTGGAAGCTGGATGGATGGCTGAACTGCTCACCCATGCCCAAAACCACCAGGCCCACAACCCCAGAGTCCACAGGCATAGACACAGGAGAGAGGGGAGGTCATCCTCAGCCTTAGGGAAGCCAATAGTGTCTGTGGTGCTGAGAGATTTGGCTTGAGGCCAGAAGATATATGGAGAGAGACCAGCTACAAAGAAGGGCCCAGAGGTGGGGTCAACTTCCAGATACCCAGAGGGATCCTCTCACAACCGTTGGTCAAGGTGTTCAGAAGATTAGCAGTGGCCACAGGGTCTAAACCCCCTCCAGGGGTTAACAAGTATACAGGGGGCACAAGTTCATCTGGGAAGGGGGATGCCAGTTCATTCACAAGGCCACTGATGTTCCCCGAGGGCCGTAGTAGAGCCCCCACTTGCGAGTTATAAGCGCAGAGTTGCTTGGAAAAGGCCCCTCCGGAACCCCCTCTTTGCCACAAGCAGTGGCTGAAATTGCAGCTGTTGGCAAGGTTCCCAAAAGACCAAGACAATCCACCAGGAGATGGCAGGCTTCCTTGCTTAAGATTTCCGCCTCTCGTTCTGGGTCAGTGGCAATCTATACAGGGCCCAATGATTGCCGCCCGCTTTGCGTATCACTGCCAGAGTCTTATGTTGAAATTTGGGTTCAAGCTCTTGGAGAGTTTGTAGGCCAGACAAGAGGACAGATTTAGACAGGAAGAGTGAACAAAGTGGAGGGTCCATTGATAAAATAGATTTTGCAGCTTGAGATTCCCTATCTGCCCTTTTGCCAAAAGTCGCTGGGCCCTGTTGGAGGGGCATTTCCCGGCCACAGTTGTCCATAGTCTTCTCCCCCCAATCAAGCCCCCTTTTTCTATTCCTGCTCACCTTGCATGAAAAATGTCCAGACTAGCACGTCAGAGGTCACCAGGGAGCAGAGGGAATACATACAGCAGTACAAATGATACACTTTCACTAATGAAGCACATGTAGCTTTGCAAGCAGCCTAGCTGTGTCTGGAGGCTTGCTCTTGGGCCAATTGGGCATCTTCCTTGACCCCAGAGGAGCACTCAATTGGCAGCTCAGCCACCTGCTCACTTGCAAGCCGAGCATCCTCCCTGGCCCCAATCGAGACCTATTAGCCACCTACTCACTGGCAAGCAAAGCATTCTCCCTGGCGCCAGCCAAGCTCTCTGATGTCAGCTTAGCCACCTGCTCTCTGGCAAGTCAGTCATCCTCCCTAACCCCATCCTAGCCCTTCAATGTCAGATTAGCCACCTGCTCCCTCGCAAGCCAAGCATCCTCCCTTGCTGCGGCTGAGCACTCAATTGCCAACTCAGCCGCATGCTTCCTAGCAAGCTGAGCCTCCTCCCTGACCATAGCTGAGCCCTCTGATGTCAGCTTAGCTGCCTGCTCCCTGAGAAGCAAAGCATCCTTGCTTGCCTTGTCCCTTTCTGTCAGTAACTCCACCTGCTTCTTTTCCCTCAGCTTGTTAGCAGCCAACAGTTCATGGAGCACATCCCCCAACATTGGCCCAAGTGACAGATATCCCTCAAGCATGTCCATCCTATTGGCCTCTAGCCGTGCCTGGGTTGCCTCCATGAATGTCAGTCTCTAGATGAAGTCTCCCAATAGACCAGCAGCCACAGTGGTAGGTGCCATGGGAACAGGATGTGGGTCTGAAATGCTGGATGCATTGACTGCAATTGGCAGATTTCCTGAAGAACCTGGAAGACATACCACACTCCTCCTACCTGGCTTTGGGGTAGATGGTTCCACGGGGGGGGTGATGTCCTCCACTACCACCATGATGTCCCTAGGCCTCAGTAGCGGAATGTTACATGGGGCCACAGTGACTGTGTTCGTGATAGTGACAGTAATGACAATGTCCTGGTCTCCATGGTCATGCATGAGCAGTGTTCCTCTGGTTGAGGGCCTGAGCTTGATGGTGTCAGGCCGTAGTGATGTGGCGAGGTGGAGGAAGGAATCAGACAAATAAGTGGCATCATATGAATGCTTCTTTATTGAACAATAAGAAAAAAAGGCCTAACTCTCCCGGTTCTAAATGGTATTCCCTACATAACGAAGAAAAACTTAGATGCTCGTTGTCAGGGTGGTTGTATTTTGTTTATTTTATAGCACGCCGAGCCCGAGGGCATCTGGGCGCACATCTTAGGAGGCAATGTTACAATTACATACATTGATCAATAGGTGACTCTACCCACTTACAGTAATCATGCGGGTAGGGCTACAGTATTGCAAGAATATATACAATAAATAATACAAGGCTCTACCCACTTACTTTAATCCTGCGGGTAGAGCTACATTATGGCAAGAATATATACAATATATAATGCAAGCATGAACAGGCACAAAGGATATCCAACAATTCCTCTAACAAGTAGAAGCATGACAATATGGAAGGTTCACATGACAGGAAGGTCACATGGGAAAAGTTATCTACTTACAAAAGATATATGCAATGGGGAATACAGGCATCTGTGCACGTGAATTATAAAGCAGCGTGCAAAAGTGAGTGACCGAGAGGCAGTGTGTGTTGTATGATGTTGGGTGTCTTAGATGTTAAGTGCTGAGAGCGACGCTTCGGTTTTGTTCTTAAAGGATTCGAAGGAAGGCTCTGCTCTGATAGCATTGGGAATTGTATTCCAGAGCTTGGAGGCCAGGACAGGGAAGCTGGCATCGCCAGCTTTTTGCAATTTAAATCTAGGAAGGGATAGACTATTGGCTTGGGCAGCTCTCATAGGCCGAGTAGAGGTGTGAGGTGTGAGTCAGTTCCCTAGGTAAATAGGGGCCTGCTTAGTCAGGCACTTGTGAGTCAAGGCCAATGTTTTCAAAGAGATTCTGTGCTTAACAGGTAGCCAGTGAAGACTGTGTCTGTGGTTAGAGATGTGGTGGTTTCTAGGTGTGTTTAATGCTGCTCTAATTTCATTGTTCTGAATGACTTTGAGTTTGTTGAGGTTAGATTGGCTAGTCCCTAGGTAAAGGGCGCTAAAGTAATTTATCTTAGACATGATGAATGTTCTAGCCAGAATAGTACAATTGGGGGTAGACAGGAATGGTCTACAGGCAGTAATAGGATTGCAAGTAAGGGCAGAAGCTGAGCTGACAGAATTGGTTTGTCTGAACAAAGATAGTGTGGAGTCAAGGTAGATTCCTAGAGTGTTGGTATCCATAGAGACCTTAATGATGTTACCATCAATGAAGAATGACTTGAAGGAGGGGTCAAGTTTATTGAGACGTTGATGGGAGCCCATAATGAGGAGTTCCGTCTTGTCATTAAGGCACAATTTGTGTTGTGCCATCCAGGCTTGAATAACCAAGTAGACGTCATTCAGGGCTTTAGTGTCCACTACATAGTCACCCGTAATGGGGATGAGCATCTGGGTGTCATCAGCATAGCTAGTGTATGAGACACCCAGATAGTCAAGGACATCAAACAGTGGTTAGGTGAACACAAATATAGAGTGTCAGTGACACGCAGGAGCCTTGGGGTAGACCGCAATGAATGGGAGCATGCTCTGCAGATGCTAACGGAGAGATGACCCGCATAGATCTGTCGCTTTAGAAGGATCAGTTCCAGGCTGTGGCACAGTCTGAGAAGTGGCCGGCTGATGTGAGGTTCTGGTAGAGGATTTGGTGATTAACCAAGTCGAATGCAGCTGATAGATCGAGTAGTAATAGCAAGGCTAATTTCCCATTGTCTTTCAACACCTCCATCTGTGTTTTTAGGTCAATAAGGGCAGTTTCCGTCCCATGCTGGGGCCGGAAACCAGATTGCCTTAAGCCAAGAAGATTGTTGACTTCCAGATAGTCCTGGATCTGGAGGTAGGCAGCACGGTCCAGGATTTTGAGCATGAATGGGACTGTTGTAATGGGCCTATAGTGGTAGGTAGGCTGGGATCCAGGCAAGATTTTTTAAGCAGAGGGATGACCCAGGCGTCCTTAGGTTGTCCAAGACTGTACCTGTATTGAAGAAAGAATGTATAAAGGCAGTATGGAATGGGGCTATCTCTTGGGAGGCCTCCTTGATAATGGGGGCTGGACACGTTTCCCCTTGGCAGTTGGAGGGTTTAATTTTATTGATGATGCATTCAACTTCGGCAATGGTGAGTGGGGAGAAGCTGAAATGTTTAATATTGGGAGTGGCATGGGTGATTGCAGTCGTAAGGGTATTCAATTGCTTAACTGTCTGAAGGCAATTTTGCTTAGTTTTGATTTTAGTTTGTAGGTTGGCAATTCTGTCCAAGAGTGCTTTCTGTATATTCAAGCACCATTTGCTGTCCTTAGTGCAAGAGTCAGGAGGTGCAGCAGGTGATTTAAGTTCCTTCAGAATCTTAAACAATTCTTTGGTGTTAGAATCCGCTTGCGTAATGCGATTGTTGAAGGTATCTATTTTAGTTTGGAAGATAGCCTCTTTATAGTTGATGGATGCTATGAGGAGACCGTCCTTATGGGCATCAGATGTATGACTTTTCCAATGGGCTTCAGCAGTGCGTTTTTCTTTGCGTAGCACTCTCAATTGTGGTGTAAACCATGAGATAAGATGTGCACAGGGTTTGAATTTCCTGAGTTTGATTGGGTCAATTGAGTACAGTGCTGTGAGCATAACATGGTTATAAGTTCCAGTTGTTGTACAGCACTCCGATGGCGAGAGTCAAAACAGGATCCATAGTCTCGGATATTTGGCAACTCAGCAGGGGGACCAGACAGGGATGCCCCTGGTCACCCATGTTATACATACTAGCACTAGAGCCGCTGGCGATATGCCTGCGGCAACAATATGGGGAGGTGGGTATTAGCACAGTAAGTGGTAGACACCTGGTATCACTGTATGCGGATGGCATGCTCCTTTATCTGCGTTATCCGGAAGAGAACCTGCAGTATGTGCTGGAGGTGATGGACCGTTACGCCACCCTCTGGGGTATATCGGTGAACCCTAGAAAGTCTAGTCTGTTTCCCTTGGGCAGATACAGGAATGTCCCGTTGTAGAGGCTGCCTACCCTGCCAATACCATGGCATATTGAGACATTTAGGTATTTGGGAGTAAATATTTACCACAAGATTGAAGCGCAGCACAAACATAATACAGAGAAAGCAATAGAGGGGGTCAAGAACAGCATGGTGTTTTAGATTGCCCCTGACTATGATGGGGAGGGCGGCCTTGCTCAAGATGGTGGTCCTGCCTAGACTCTTGCATTTTTTTGTGAATGTCCCGTTTATGATTCCCAGGTGCCTATTTGTGAAACTTCACAGTGTGTGTAGGAGTTTCGTGTGGGGTAACTCCAGAAACAGGGTGGCCCTGTGGAAACTCCAGAACCCGTGAGATAAGGGGGGCATATGCCTGCCAAATTTTGAACTCTATTATCTGGCGGCACAGCTGCTGTATGTGGCCAGGTGGCTGTCGGCTGAAGATTCGGCGGAAGCCAGGCTTTTGCAGGGTGACTCAGCCCCATACTTTTTGAGGGAAGTGGTGTGGTTGTGAAAGGACAAACTGGTGGGAATGTGGCAGTTATTGAGGCTGGGCTGGGAGGTCTGGCACAGAACATGGAGAATGATGGGTGATTCGGAGCCGCTCTCCCAGCAGGCCTCGCTGGTGGCGCTGTGCGGGAACGACTCTCAACTATTTGAGTCGGTCCGTAGATACTGGGAACCGGTAGGCTTGGCCACCCTTGGGGACATATGGCAGGAAGGGGAGGCATTGGACTTTCAGAGGTTGCAGGAAGAGACAGGGGAGCATAGAGGCCAATATATAACCTACGCTAGGCTTATGAAACAGGTTAGAGAGAGAGATGGCCTGAGACGGTGCTAGCTGATGACCCTGATGCCTCCCTGGAAACTATGTATGATGTTTCGGAGGGCGGGCATGAAATATCGAGGATATATGAGCTCCTGAGAGCGAAGGCTGGGAAGGAGCTGCTCCAATTGAGACAGGATTGGGAAGAAGAGGTAGGTGGACCCATGACAGACGGGCAATGGGAGAGAGCCCAGAGGTACCATAAAAAGGTGTCCCGGAACGCGAGACTCCAACAACTTCAACTGTATGTTACCCATAGGGCTTATCTGACTCCCGGGAAAATTGCAAGGTTTGGAGGCTCGGTCACGCAGAAATGCCCCAGGTGTGGGGAGGTGGAAGCGGGGCTGCTACACATGTTTTGGGCTAGGTGCACAGATTTTGGGCTGAGATTAAAACGAAACTGTCTGGTGAGGGAGTGGTGTTGGACGGGGGATCAGCTTGGTCATGCATGCTCGCGATTTTTCCCAGACCCCTGGACTTAAAGCACATAAGCAAGATGAAGGATTTAGCTTATGTCCTGGCCAAGCGCAGGATTGCTATGGGCTGGAAAGCGGCCCACAGACCCAGGGTGGAGCTATGGTGGGTGGACCTCCTAAGATGGGCGGAAGCGGAATCTGTATTTTGGTTTGAAGCAGTCACTAGGGGGGGTGAGGAGGAAGTAGGGCCCCTGCTGGCCTGGCGGCAATTGGTGGCCTCTATGGAAAACCCTCACCAGGGTAATAACGAATCGGAGGACTCGGATGATGAGCGCATAAGTACTGCGCTACCCGATAATGCTCCTGCAGATGACACGGGTGAGCCGGCTCTAGTTTGAGGGGGGCAGGGGTTAGGTTGGGGAATTACACTGTGAAATGTGATGGTTTAACAATGCTTCTACATATTGAAACAGTGGTATTGTGTGGTGTTTTGTTTGGTTTTGAAAATAAAATACATTTTTTAAAAAAAACATGGTTATAAGTATCTGCTAGAGTGGAAGGGTCAAAGCAGGAAGCGGACGCTTCGCTGAGGGTGGGAATGATAAGTGGGATACGTTTGTCTCTAGTTATATCCCTTTAATTTCTAGTAGGCAAGGCCGGAGCAAAAGTCTGTTTGCGGCATTGACCAGCTTCTATGTTGAATATTTTGAAGGTAATAATATGATGGTATGACCAGGCGAAAGGTGAATTGGTCAGAAGGCTACTGTTGCAATTGAAATCAATTAACCAGTCGAGTGTCCACGCTTTAATGTGGGTAGGTTCTAGGATGTGATGAGAGAACCCCAAGTCAGTTAGAGTATTAGCAAGGTCGGCTGCAGTGGGGTTGTTTGGATCTTTTTTTTTTTTTTTTTCAAAAATTGACCTTTACAAAAGCTTTACAACAGTAAAATAAACAGTAAATAAAACAATAAAAAGTTTTATATTCTGTACTCATGTTTTGATCATAGAAAGTTAAAAATACAATTCATAGCCAAAAAATAAAAACAAAAGAGTAGATTTCATTTGACGGAAGAAGCGAAAGGTAGACAGAGTAGACAATCAAAAGAAAGACAAAAGAAAGAAGAGATAAATTGACCAAACAGGCCAGAATGTTAAACTTTGAGATTAAACAACCCCTTGCTGTCCTTTATGTTGTCTAAACATTTTGTTTAAGTACCTTATTTCGATACCTTAGTACGATATTTCATAGCCACTTCTTTATCGTGACTATTTACCTTTAAAGGCAGTGCCAGTGCCCTGCAAATCAACATTTTGAGTTAGTCCAGCCCTTGAAAGAACCTGGCCGACTGCTATTGTTAGGGCCGTGTTGTGCCCTGAGATCTGCTGTTTCCAAAAGTCCTCTTTGTCTACACCAGTCCTCTTTGTCTACACATTTGGAGAAGTAATTAACTCTTGTGTCCCATGTGCCACCACAGTACCGGAGTAGATGGCTCAGATTTTGCTTAACCGGGTCTTCACAAATATTACACAATTTGATTGCGTTTTGATTTTGTTCTCTGATGTTCAGTATTTCTCCTGTGTGGATTAAACTGTGATGGGCCCTTAGGAATGTATCTCTCAATTCCCAACTTGGATGTTTCATTAGATAATTTGGCAACTGACCCATGTTTTTGTCCACTACTAGGAAGCTGTTTCTGGGTTTGGTTTGTCACATTTTCTCTCCGGTTTTAATCCAGTCCCTCGTTTCGATGTCTTTTTTTGCCATCAAGGGGTTGGTAATCAGCATTTCGATGGATGAGTCACCCTCAGTCAAAGCTCTTAAAAACTTTTGTTCCAGATGTATTAGAATCTTTGATTTGTGTGTTTGTAGATGTTGATTAATATCCTAGTATAAAGAGTTTTTTTGCGGCTCTACTATCAGCCTATAGAGGGAAAGAACCCTCCATTCTGCTAACGATTCCAATGATTTTAGGCCCAATTCGAACCTGAGAGCTGACATGGGGAGGCTCATTGGCTTCCAGATCTGGCTTTCCACTTTTTGTCAATCCAGGTCCCAAATTGTCGAATTGGACACCAAACCGTACAGAACTATTGCAACTATTTTTGCGACATAGAACTTGGGGAATTATGGAGAATTTGCAGAGTTCACAGAGAATCTTCTTCATCTGTGCACCACTTTCTCCACTTTCATCCTTATTTCCCGTTCCATTTTACCAATTGCTGGGGAGGCGTGAACTATTTAGCAAAGATATACTGTCTCTTCTAATCTTGGAATGACTTTGCCGTCTAGGAACCAACCTGCAAAATTAATGAGCTTATTCGGGTGTGTAAACACTATGATTTTGGATTTTTTGGGGTTGATTAAAAGTCCATTTATGTTTGCGTATTTGCTCAATCCCTTCAGTAGATGTTTCAGCCCCACAGCAGTCCTATCGATCAAGACGATATCGTCAGCATAGGCGAGCCAATGCACCTTGGTTGTATTGAGCATTGGACACACCATTGTCCAGGACTGCAGAAAAGGAGTTAAATCTGCCATGTATAAATTGAAGAAAAAGGGTGCACCCAAGCAGCCTTGTCTAACCCATTTCTCAACCTTGATTGAATCCGTCAGGTGGCCTGCCTCGTCGAGCCAAACCATCAATGATGTATCTTTGTGTAGTTCTATTATTATAGATAACAGGCCGCTCGGTACACCCCAGTCCCTCATTTTGGCCCGTAGACGTTCCCTTATCACCAGATCAAAAGCTCTAGAGAATTCAATCCAGGCTCCATATATAGGACCCTCTCACACCTCTTTTGAGTGTTCAGCCAGTAAATTCAATGTGTGGACAACCCACTTATAAAGCCTGTTTGAAATTTTGATAATATTTTTGATTTTTTTGGCCCAGTCTTCCAAATCCATCAACAGAATCCTCACGAAAATCGTGTTTTCAATATCAAGGAGGGCGATTGGTCTGTAGTTCTTCGGTTGTGAACGGTCACCCCTCTTGTAGAATGGAATTATGATTGCTTGTTTCCATGAGGAAGGTCATGTATGGCTTTCTAAGATTTCCTTATATAGATGACATAGTAGATTCGCCCAGGTCTTGGAGTTGTATTTTAGGACCTGATAGATTAGGCTATTTGGGCCAGACGCCTTTGAGGATGAAGCTTTTAGTATTAGGTCTTTTATCAACTGAATGTCGAAGGTGAGTTCCCACTTTGTGATTTCCATCTCACTGCCCTGAACCGCCAGATTGTTTTTAAAGTTTTTGTTAAAATGATCTGTCCAACTTTTTTCTGTAACCAATTTACATTGTGTGTTGTTTCTAGTTGATTTTGTGTCCAGATTATTTATGATGGTCCAAAAGTTGCAACTATTGTCCTTACAAAGAGCAGCAAGCATCTGTTCATTGTCATTTTGATGACGTATGATTCTTCTCGAATGAGACCAGTGCTTATAGTCCCTTGTAAGTTTTTTTAACTCTCCTCGTAGTGTAGTCTGATCAATATTGAGATTTCTCAGGCGTCTACTTTCCCTCCTGAGGATTTTTTTGTGCCCATCTTTCTTAATCAAATGAATGGTGATGCTGGGTGAATGTCCTTGGTCCACTTGAACTTGGAGGGTACACAGACCAGATGAATTTATTAACATTTTCAGGTTTTCCTTTTGTTCTCTCAGGGAAATGGTTACAAGATTGTTATTTAATTTCTTCCCCTCTCTTTTATATTTCACAAGTGTTGCTTTACCTTTTCTCAGAACTAAGTCATGAGCATAATTGTCTGCTTGCATGATGTTGAAGTCTGAGATAACCAATTTTATGCTGGCATGTTCGCTCCCTTCCCCCCATATGGTTTCTATGTATATGTTTTTTGCCACAATACCTTCAGAGACAAAAATATAGTCCAAAATAGATAAGGAGTTTCCTCGTGACCAAGTTGGGCTTGGAGGGCTATCGCCTGGCACAGCCCCATTCAACATGCTGAGGCCCCATGGGTTCAAGTAATTTACCCATTGTGCCCCGATCTTTAACTTTTTTGCCCATCTTGGGTTTTCCCTATGATTTTGAGATGGAATACATTAAAGTCCCCAGCCAAAATTACAATTGCCCCCCCATATTCCAGGGCTATCTTTTCTATAAATGTTGATAATACGGAATGAAAAGCCTGAAGATCGATCTGGGCAGGATTCCAGTAGACATTCACTGCTATAAGCTGTACCTGTCCCACTGAGGATTGTATGCCAACTTTACATGCAAGGATGCCGTCCTTATTTATAAATAGTAATGTGACATATTTACTTAGTGAGTTACTGATTCCCGACAGGAGCCCCACCGATGGGTGACCCTTTGCCTTCTGGGTTGCTGGTGCTGTAAGGATTGTGAAACCTTCTATTTATATAGGTTGGATTAGTCAAGTCTCCTGAAGGAATACAATATCTGTGTTGCAGAAGAGGGTATTTCTCAGTTTGTTAGTTGTAAAGGATTTTGGGCCACGGGTATTCCAACTTGGGATGTTTACTTTGCCTAAAGATTCTGCGTCCCTAAAACTAGTTTTTGTAGTACTTGTGTGAGAATCTCTGGAAGTGCATCCAGCATGCTGACCTGTGATTCCCTAGTAGTCTCAGAGAATTTTGGGATACAGTATGGGTTGATGTTCCAGCGTGCCCGGTAGACTTCCCGGTATTTGAAATATTATTTTTATTTCTTTCCTTTTTGGCTTCCTCCGGTTTGCTGAGTAGAACCTGTAGATTATTTTTTTCCAGTTCGTTTTTTATTATTCTGTATTGCTTTCCAGGCTTTTGTTGAAGTAAGTCCACCTCTGCTAGTTTTGGGTTACTTCTGTGCAGGAACTTCACATATCTCCTGTCCCGAACAAGAAGAGATTTGGAATCTTATTGAGGTATCCCAAAATCGCCCCTCTGCAGAGGGAGTTATACTGCGGGATATTGTTTGTTGCTTCAAGCCACAGTTTTGGTATTGCATATTCTAGACCATTTGTGGAATCCACAGGCAGTTGTGGCTGAGAGTTCTCTGGCCAGTGGTCCCTTGGCGGACAACTTAAAATCAAATCGTTTTGCTCATCCACAATTACTGTCGTTTCACCCAGCCCATTTTTTGCTTCCATCAGGCATAGAGGGGGTTGGATCTCCCAGCGAAGATTGTTTCAGGAAAATTGGTGCAATTTTTCTAATTGTTTCTTCTGCCGGGGTGATAAATGTCTTTAAAAGAGGCTTAATCCCCTTTTTTGTAAATATTGGAGCCCACAGAGGACCCTTTTTTGAGGGGCAGTTCTTGTAGATATTCTTCCCTCCCTTCTCGTCTCTTTTGTGTAGGAGACTTATTCCCTGACCCCAGATCTTCTATTTGATTTGTTGGCGGGTCTGTTTGTTGACCCACACTTGTGCTGGTAATTTCAGTCTGCTCCAGTACCTGTCGATTTTGTCTAGAGTCCACTGCTTTTTTCTTAGCTTTTTTCCTTCCTGCCGATATTGTAGGAGGAATTTTATCATTTAAATCTCTTTTTGCCCCCTTGATGGCTGAATGAGTCTCCTTTTCTCCCTGACCAGTCTCATGTGGTTCTTCGTCTATTGTAGTTGCTCCTTCTCTATTTATAGAAGGTTCTTCGGCAATCATTGTTTTTGCTTTCTGTGTATTTGCTGGATTTTTTTGTTTTTTTCTGAGAACAATGGGAAAGGCAGTAGTACTTTTCCTTTTGACTTCTCTTTTTTTGCTTTTCTTCTTCCTTTAGAAAGGTGCTTGCCAGCCTCTGTCCATTCTGGAGTATAAACCTTCTGGTTCTGGAACAGAATGTCTGGGCCTGTTTGCTGGAGCTCAGCTGCTCCTTCTTATAGTACTTCCACTACATGTCCCAACCTTCTAAATTCCTCTAGGACCGATTCAGACAGAGGTGTGTCATCACAAAGATTACTATTATACTCTTCCTCTCCAAGATCTTTCTCATCTCCACTCTTTTCCATGTTTTGAGATTTCAGTTGAGAAAGGGTTTCTATAAGCAGATTATTTTGCTTAATCTCTTCTTTTCATTTATCTTCTAGGATCCTTTGGATTGCAGAAAGATCTAGACCTTGCTTTGCTGTTTCATCCCTCAAATCTTTTAGGGATGGTATAGTGACTGTGTTGATTGTTGTGGTTAGTCCCACTATAGCTTTCTCTATATTGGCTGACTATCTAGTCAATTCCAGAAGTGTTCCTGCCTGCATTTGAACCTCTGTCTTGAGATGTTCGAAAACTGTCACCAAAGAATTAAGTACAAAATTCAGTGCTGAGAGGGTTTCAGCTCCTGTTTGGACATTGTCCATTTTGTCTGGTGTATAATGACGTAGTGGCCTTGGTGTTCGGGCTTTGTTGTTTGCCTGTATAACAATGTTCTCTACTTGTTTGGGATCTGTCTCGAAGGAAGCTTCCCCCATTACTTGGTACTCAATGTCACTTCTCGCACTGCTACCTTTTTTAGCAACATTTAGAGGAAAAAGTTCATGGCTCTCTTGGTGCTCTAGTTGGTCTCTAGTTGGTGTTACTGTTATCTCATTTTGGAGATCGTTCAGGCTTTTTGTTTGTTTCCTTTCACCAAAGTGGTTGTCTATTTTTTTCTGTATTTTTTTGGTCGTTGTAGTGTACTGTAGCCCCTGCTTCCAAGAGTGTGTTATGTCGGAGGATAGATCAACTTGATTTGTTCGTAGTGCATGCACCTGCGCCGTTGTAAGTATAGCAGGAGTCGTTTTTGGGATGGGCGAGCTATGTAACATAGATTGTAGTGCATGGCCTCCCATCTCCTCTAAATAAGAGCAATCCCATTCTGGGTATCTGTGATCATCCAAAAGGGCCTTACTACGCAGCTTCATGTTTCTCAAGAAACTTGTCTTTCTTTTTATTTTTTTTATTTTTTCTTTGACTCAACTGTGAATGTACTTAACTCAAGTCACCTTATGTTGCTTTTCCTCTTTTGCAAGTTTGCTTAGTCCCCGACCATCCCCAGGTGCGACAATCTTCATAACAAGGCAAAGTTAGACTTATTTCTCATATATGTTTTAACCTTGCATAAGCGCACCTTGGATGAAGATGAACCTTGTAGAGGGTTGGGGTACTGTGTAATATGGTGGAACTGGTACTTATCAGTCCTCTTCAATCTGCCAACAAACTCTGCAGTATGTTTTGTCGGGTTAATTGTTTGATAGTTGGGTAAGGTGTTAGAAGACCCTATTGACAGCCAGCATTACCGATGAACTTCAATCAAAGCGCGCGTCTGCCTATGATAGAGCGTTTTGCAAGGGAGGGGCTTTCAATTGCAGCTCGGTGGGTCAAAGTACATTGGTGTCTTTTTCTACACCTACCCGTGAAGTGGAGTTGTAGACGCCCTTGGTTTACTTTCGCTATGCGATGCACTCAGTTTCCAGAACGTTTGTATGTTCGGCTGTAATTTAAGCAATCCTCCAGTTACAACGCGATTGTGCTCAGAATCCTGGTGGATACACACAACTCCAAACAGCCACAAAACAGTCCTGTGTATGCGTCGCCCTTGTTTCCGCAGTCGGGCTTCTCGCCACAAGGGTGACATGCACAGGCAATTGAAACAACTTCCTAGTCACGTGTCAGAACACAGTACAGCCCTGAAGATGGTCATAGACCGAAATGTATTGGCACATGTAATAACTTATGAAACAACCCACGTATTCATGTTATGCCTCATTAAAAATGAGATATGGGAAAAGAAATGTGAATTCAACATTTCTTTGGTGAAAATTAAAGCGATATATATTTTAATATTTTTTTTACGACTAATCATTGAGAATATTGAAGATAAACAGATTCAGCAATTTCGTTTTTTCACCGTGCAACGCCGACAAGGGTCAACTGTGAGCACCGGTTTTAAATAAGGTACAGACACCTTATTTTTTCCTAGTGGCTAAACCTAAGTCCCTTAAATAATCAAAAATAGTCCATAGGTGCAACTCTGTGAGAACGAACACGGATAAATGACCTGTTCATTGGGAAGTTACCCACCCGATAGTCTGTAGCCACACTTTAGCTCACTGTACCTTTCACAGAAGGAAAATAAATATCCATTTGCATATCAGTCTTTGTCCCGCCCATATGGGCAGTCCAGCACCAAAATGCTACGGCAATTCTCTTCTGAACAAGAGTAACAACAGCAACCCCAGACACGTGTTTCAGCCTTGTTGGGCCTCATCAGTGAGGTGGAGCTGTGCCTCTCTGAGCATAGTGAGCAGGGGGCCCATGTCTGGATTACCCTAGGAAACATAGGGTGACTAAACCTAAGTCGCTTAAAAAATCAAAAATAGATCATAGGTGCCCCTGTGCGAGAACAAACACAGCTAAAATACCTGTTCATTGGGATGCTACCCACTTGAGAGTCCACAGCTACACTTTAGCTCACTGTACCTTTCAGAGAAGGGAAATACCCGTTTGCATATCAGTCTTGGTGTCACCCATATGAACAGTCCAGCACCAAAATCCTATGGCAATTCTCGTCTGAACAAGAGTTCCAACAGCAACCCCAGACATGTGTTTCAGCCTTGTTGGGCCTCATCAGTGAGTTGGAGCTGTGCCTCTCTGAGCACAGTGAGCAATAGGTCCACATCTGGAGGACCCTAGGAAACAAGGTGATTAAACTAAGTCACTTAAATAATCAAAAATAGTCCATAGGTGCCCCTCTATGATAACAAAAATGCTAAATGACATGTTAATTGGGAAGGTACCACTCAAAAGTCTGCAGCCACACTTTAGCTCACTGTACCTTTCACAGAAGGGAAATAAATCTCCATTTGCATATCAGTCTTTGTCCCACCCACATGGGCAGTCCAGCACCAAAATGCTATGACAATTATCTTCTGAACAAGATTAACAACAGCAACCCCAGACAAGAGTTTCAGCCTTGTTGAGCTTCTTCAGTGAGGTGGACCTGTGCCTCTCTGAGCAAAGTGAGAAAGGGGTCCACGTCTAGATGACCCTAGGAAACTTAGGGTGACTAAACCTAAGCCCCTTAAATAATCAAAACTAGTCCATAGGCACCCCTCTGCGAGAATGAACATGGCTACATGACCTGTTCATTGGGAAGGTTCCCACTCGAGAGTCTGCGGCCACACTTTAGCTCACTGTACGTTTCACAGAAGGGAAATTCCATTTGCATGTCAGTCTTTGTCCCGACAATATGGCCAGTCCAGCACTGAAATGCTATGGCAATTCTGTTCTGAACAAGAGTACCAACTGCAACCCCATACAAGTGTTTCAGCCTTGTTGGGCCTCTTCAGTTAGGTGGAGCTGTGCCTCTCTGAGCACAGTGAGCAAGGGGTCCATGTCTGGATGACTGTAGGAAACTTAGGGTGTCTAAACCTAAGTCCCTTAAATAATCAAAAATAGTCCATAGGCTCCCCTCTGTGAGAATGAACACAGCTAAATGATCTGTTCATTTGGAAGGTACCCACTCGAGAGTACGCAGCCACACTTTAGCTCACTGTACCTTTTCCCAGAGGGGAAATATCCACTTGCATATCACTCTTTGTCCCGCCCTTCAACATGTTTGTTGACGCTATTTGGGGTTTTAATGTTGGGAAGAAATTTGCTGAGTTTTGGTTGGATTTATTGCTGATTGTATAGGTGCATTAAAGTTTCAACAGCTATTAACTATCTCTTGGGCAAATAATAGATTTATACTACATAAAGGGGCTTCTTATGAGTTGGGCAATGCAATAAAAATGTGACTCTAATACTGTTACCATCACATTACCACACCTCTATGAGTTTGGCAGAAAGTTGGGTGATTCACATACAGCAATGAGCTGGTGGTAAATCCACAGCCTTTCCATGGGGAGCAAAGTGGGTTCAGGGGATGCAACACCCATTTAGAGTGGTGAGGGCAGGGGATTGTTTGACATGTGGATTTGGGTGAAACCCCTCTATAACTCCAAAATAGTAATACATTCAGAATATTGAAGACTGACCCACATCGGCTGAAAAAAACAGTCTTTTTGTTGTGCAGCCTTCAATATTCAGAAACATCACAAAGAACTGGGATTGGGTTATGGCCTAAGCCCTCAGGAAAATATAAGATGGGTGAGAAATGCATTCCCCACTTAGTAGGGGGATTCTATCCACATTCGGTTTGTGCTCTGACTATGCCCCAGGCCCGTCAAACTGTCATGGGAACCAGGCAGATTTCTTATTTTCACACAAGTAGTGGACATTTCTTGGGTTCAGGGATCCATTAAAAGATTTCTCTACATATCCCGGATCCACAGAAACAGACAACCCAACCCCAAACCACCAAAGAATACTGCCCGCTACTTTACCTCAGAAGAGCTTGGCTTTGTTTTGTCTTTTTATTTTTGCTTTTGAGTACGTTAAAGTGTGATTATATTATATGGCTGCAGACACAGTAATGAAAAGGTAACTGCGGCTGGCTGTGGTCTACGGTATGTACTTAAAGTATGTAAATATTGGATGATTAGAAATGTGAGGGATGCATGCATTTTCTTTCACTCTGTTTCTTTCAATGTTCACAGTACAGTTGTAAAAACGTATGTGTGTTTTGTTAGACTTACACAACTTTGCATTTCTGGTAAATGTTGGTGTCCATTCAGGATGGGAAAAGAGAGCTATAATCATACTACCCACCACTCCATGGGCTGCTATCAGGGACATAGCCACTCCCTACCTACCTACATGCTGGCTACCAATACACACACGCATTTAGAATCCTCCTTCACACCTCAGTCCTCCGAAGGGCGTTCATCCCACAGTGCTTTGATGCTTTACCAATGACAATAGGCGTTATACAAATTCCATATAACATAATGTTAATTATCATGTGATGTGTGAACATCTCAAGTAATCGCTGGAAAACAGCATAATTTATTCCTGTGTTTTTCACATTTTGCAATCCTATCTCCACCAGTACCAGAACCATTGCTCTGGACATTTTGGGGATCATTGCAAGTTGGGCCCAATGCAATTTGTGTCACAGCAATTCAGTTTGGCGCAATTTGCGCTGCATCCTGAGTTGCAAGGGGTGTTAAAGGGCGCTATTAGCCCCAGTGGTAATTGTGCCGGTGGTAATAGCGGCAGAAATGGCCAAAATCTGACCGAAAATTGCCATTTTTACCTCTGGCAATAAAGCAGCAGGTGAAAAAGCAGCAGGTGAAAATGCCATTTTCTGCTCAACTCGTGATTTGGCCAGGCCATAAATGTGACAGTAATACCATTACCGCCTCATTTAAGGGCTCAGGCCAAACTCTTTGTCTCCCACCTTGTGGCTTTCTATAGCAACTTATTGTGCTTCGAAACTCTTCATCATAACGAAAATAATAACCACAACACAATACTCTCCACATCACAACCACATTAGACATTACATCTACATCACAACAACATTATATTCACATCAAAACCACAACCACATCACAACCATCACAACCACATCTTCATATCAAAACTCCTCACAGCCACATCACAGTCACATTACAACCACATCGGTTTAACAACTACTTCCGCTAAAATATACATATCCAATTGACATCACAGCCATATAAAAAACGAATCAATACCAGATTCCAACTACATTGTCATCAGAACCAAAAACAAGTATGTCATTGCATAACAGCACAACCATACACACATCAAAACCACAGCAAGATTTGTATAGAGTGTGATCTATTAATCTATTAATCTTCAAACTTAATATTATACATGGAGTAATCATATGAGTGTTGTGTTTTTGATAACAGACTGTGTGAACGTAATCATTTTGGGGTATTCAATTTATTGAAGATAATGCACATTGAGATAAAATGGTTTGACCAGAATCAAACACGTTAGTTAAGTAGTGGAACTGTTATGTCAGAGCAGTCTGTAATCACTGCACTTTGACCGCATATCTTCACAAAATCTAAACTTGGCTCCTATGAATATCACAAAGCAATGCGATCTAAAGCATAGATGCCAACCTTGCCCGTTCCATTAGGGAGCGCTTGTCTAGTCCTGTTCTAACTTTTCATTTTGGGACTTGGTGTACTGAAGTTCCCCAATACACATCCATGACTACATGTTCCAGAATGCAACTGGTGGCACTCCTCATCATACTCTTCATTACTCCTAGTCCTTTTGTTGCTCGTCACAGTACTTTCAAGCCACTGCGTCTGGCCCAGCGGCGATGAATGGGTCCATATATGTATGTTTTATTTTAATTAGCATTTGTTAGGCACTTATACAGCTGAATAGTGTTTCAAAGTGCCACAAGGCTAGATCGGAAAGGACGAGGGGGAAATAACAATAGCAAAAACAGTCAAATCCAGTCATGGTCCTACTATTCCTTGTAGCATTTGGAGGTGCAAGTGTGACAGGGCCTCAGTAAGTAAGAACTGCAACGAGGAAGAACATGACTAGGCGTAATGAAGATTACCAGTAAGTAATCCCCACATTCTCACATTTACAGCCATATCAGCACTGTTCAAATACAGGACCAGTGGTAGAGATGGACATGATTTACTGTGGGGTTCCACAGTGGCATGGAGATAGAGAGGGGGTTTAAGGATGGTGTATATTGGGAGTGCAGTCCTACTTTTAAGTTTGTGGCCAGTTTTGTTTTTTTTCTTTTTTTTTAAAACATGGCCACCCTATGTGGTGGGGTTATGTGTTTCAGATATTGGGTGAGTTTGTGTTGTAAGAGGGTATTGGGGTGTGCTGCTTGTGAGATGCTGGGTGGCAATAATTTGGTAGTGATGGTGCTGGCAAGTTAGTTCTCCATGGAGTGTTTGGGAAGGATAACTTGCCAAGTTTCTAAAAATAAAAGTATTCAAGAGCCCCCGGCCCAGAGGGCATAATTAACAACATGATAAAGCAATCAACGGAGCTTGGGATCCGTTAATTCTAGATATTCTCCCTCAGATCTTTAAATCTAGACGAATTCCGGAATCTTGGAAGAAAGTGATTATCGTTCTGATCTTTAAAATAGGCAATAGGAGGCAACCATCCCAACTATTGTCCCATAGCCTTACTGGGCGCTCTCTGTAAACTGTTCTCTGCCTTCCTTCTAAAGCAATTACAACTCTGGATACGATTGACAAATACATTTAACCCTAGACAAACATGTTTTTTGAAGGAAACAGATGGAATTAAATCTTCTCCTGCTTAACATACCAAAGGGAAAGGCTCATAATGGTAAAACTAAGATATACCTAGCCTTTGTTTACTTAAGCAAAGCCTTCGATAGTACCTCTGGAGAAAGGTGGAGCTGTGAAACTGGCCTTCAGAGCTCTCTTGCAGCATTAAACAAGTATCTGAAACAAAATGGTCTCTCCATGAATTCGTCAAAGACGAGTATAATGATGTTAGGACCACAAAGAGCGAAGGAAAACACATATTTGAGTGGTACATTGAAGACCAAAGATTAAGAACGACTTCAGAGATGACTTACCTGGGATCACCGATGAATAACAGTACTTGTGACCAACCACAACAGCTGGATCTTAAGTCCAGGCTTAAAATCTTGATCGCTGAGGGGAAAAGGATCCATAAAAAATACGGAAAGTTTTCTATCCTGCCGATACTATCATTTTACAGCCTAAAGGTAGTCCCGTTTTTGACCTTTGGAGCTAAGGCAGACCCACTCACCCCCTGGAAAATTTGGGCCACCTTGCAAGGATCTTTTTGGAGGAAAATTCTGATCTTCTATGGCATTGATTAGATATGAACTAGGCCTTATCTCATTAAGAGATTTGTGACATGGAAATCGTTGTCACTTTACCGGAAAACTATAATGCCTGCGCCGGCAGTCGCATATGAAATCCTGAAATCTAAACAAGAGAGAAGAGACGGCGTCTTAATGATGCAGTGGTTTGGCTGCTGTCGCCACATTTTTACTAATGTGCAATCAGACGGGAAAAACTGTGTAATTGCCCATAAAAAGTCCAAATTAAGCTTTAGTGTAATGACAGGATTAAGACTCTGGAGGAAAGAAACTCACATCGCCTCACAGACTCCCGAAGTGAAGAAATGAAACCACATGGCCTCCTCCCTAAATACCAAGCCAAAGCCCCTAATGGCTGGTATAGAAATCCATTCCTTAATTTCAGATCTGATTTGTATACTACAAATTACTAAAAATCAACGGGAAGTCTTTTACGAAAGGATGTAGATTTCGTTGTAAAGAAGAAACTATGGAACCAACCCCTTAAGTGTGAGGCTATTATGCAAGTCTATCAAAAAAGTGCAAGCATACTCATCCTTGGCACTTAAAGCACGTGTCATTGTTCTGCCAAGGTCTGACAGGTCTTAGAACTAGACACTTGATTAACATGTTCGATTCAAACATGTCGCTGGACGCTAGGGAAATTTGGTCCTTCTTGCTGAGAGGAGAGAGCTTAGCGGCTACAATTTCCCTGTTGCCTTTCTTAAAAGATGGATTTGAACTGATTAACCCTCTGGGTTTATCTTTGATTGTCTTAGGATCTCATCCTGTCACTGCTGAGTAGTAATTTAAGTTTAATTTTACTTGGGAGGCTTCTCTCCTAGATGTAATGTTTGAATGTTCGATAAAGGTTTATTTGAAACCATAAATCAATAAAAAATAAAATAAAACAAATAAATTACATATATTTGGTGTAAGATGCACTGTACTAAATGTTTCAAAAGACGATGAATAGGCATTTCTAAACATATGATATCCCTACTACAGTTACTTAACCTACTGAGCTACCTTTTCAGTTTTTTGTCTAAGGCTCCCTAAACTTTATAAAATTGCTTGACGAACACATTTACTCGAGAAGCACGTGCACCCGAAGAGTGTTCCTTAAATGTGTTATTCTTACCATCATCTGATCCTTCTCTTTTGTCTTGAAAGTGCTCTTGCGCTTTAAAAAAAAAAAAAAAAAGCTGTCTTCCGGAATGCTTCATAGGACGAAGGTCACTTCCTATCCTGCTGCTGCTTTAAACAGTGGTGGCAGATCTTCGTATGGACAATCCATGCCTTCGGAATCGTTTGAAAGTAGATCACTATGAGAGTTATTTGCAGGGAATTGGAAAGTGCTTTGGACAGCCTGGGGTGTATTTGCTTTGGGAGAGTGTGGATGCCCTTTGCTGCATTACATCTGCTTTCTAAACCAACTTTCAGCAGCACTGCTTTGAATTGTGCACGCATGGACATGTCAGCAAAGCAGCTCTTTTCTTTACCTCAATCAGTGTTAGAGAACAACAACGAAACACTAAGCATGAGAGGATCGTAGTTTTTGTTTTGGTGCTGAAGCGAGGAACGAATTATTAGATGCGCAATGATTGATACGATTAAGTGAACTGAGACATCTTTGAAAACTACAAGATGGGCGAAAAAGCGGACAAAAGAGATGAGAATGAAAGATCAAATGGGCAGACACATGCAAAATCACAACGAGGGGGGTCACATAGAAAGGGACCCAAACAGGCAGCTAGAAGTACTGAAACCATTAGATATAGGCACGTCTCTTACCTGCTGCCAGTAGGAACCCTCTCTGGTAGATAAATAAAGCTTTGGTTTCGCCACCAGTATGACTTTAAAAGTTTGCATCTGTTTGTAGTTACTGTGATCAGGGCTGGTGCTAGGGTTTGTGGGGCCAAATGCGTCACATTAATTGCAGGGCCCCTTAATTTGAATTTTATGTCAGCACAGGAAGTGACATCACAGGAAGTGACATCGCAAGAAGCAACATCACAGGGGGGAGGGTTACTTCCTTCTAAACATAGTTCTTCATAATTCGAATATTGCCTCAGACTGGGAAATGACAGAAATGTAAAATAAACGTACATAAACCACTTCTTTAAAATAGGTTCCGCCTATAAATTGAGAGCACTTTCCCAGAACCCATGCACTGCCAAGGAAGCCTGCCACTAACCGATCAGTCTTGGGCAGGTAAATTCCATCCCAAATTCTTTTCTTCAGATTTACCAGTTGCAAGTCAAAAATAAGAAATGCAGACTTGTGCCTTTGGCGTACACAGTAATATCCTGATTAGTTTCCCAGCAAGTTGTGTGAAAGCACGATCATCTCACTGCCATTACATTCACAATCCAGTCTCATTCTGCATCAAATATGTCAGTAATAAAACTAGCATTGGCAATGCAAACGGTTTGGGCTTTCGTGTAGGCATGGGAAAAGCATTTGCCATGCACTTCTGTAGTGGTATTAACTGCCCATCAATTGCAGCAGATGCAAAAGGCAGGGACGTAATTTCACGAAAATGGCAGGAATAGCGGAAGTGACATCACATGACTGTTGACCTCAGGTGACATCACGGGAAAATATCTCATTTGACCCCACCCGAAGTGATATCACGGGAAGGGATGGAACACAACCTTTCACCTATTGACAAAACAGGAAGTGGTATCACATAGCAGTGTTCCTAAGTACACTACGAAAAATATGATTATGATATCACTATAATGTGGTATACATTTCATACAAGAATGAATCGCCATATGTATCGTTAAGATCAGTGTGTATACACGCACCCAAATTACTGTGACTGCAAGCAGATGCCCATGGCCAAATGATAATGATGTGTTATTATACAGCAGTTACACTTAGGTGCTTTAAAAAGAACAAAAAAACATAGGGCCTCATTACACGGACAGTGGTAAGGGTTAACGGTCACCGTTAATGGTACCGGTGACCGTTAACCCTTACAGCCTTACTACGAGGTCCCTTTGCGGGTTGGAGAATTTAACGCCTGCTTTTTGCAGGCGTTAAAAACCAACCCGCAAAGGGACCAGGGAGCTAATTACGGTACCGCAATTTGCGGTGCCGTAATTAGCACCTTCCCCATTCCCATTATGCCCTATGGGGGAAGGGAAAAATTACCGCCCCACCAACCTTGGAATAGGGCGGTAATTCCCCTTTCCACCAAGGCGGTGCCGGTATTTTACCGGCATGGACCAAGGTGATAATAGCACCTTGGTCCACCACCGTCCGTGTATTGAGGCCCATACAATATCACCCGACCTGTGTTGGTACTCATTTATCAACGTCAGCCGGATGAAAGGCTGAGTTGAGGTGTTTAAGAACAGACTAAATCAGTGACTCTCCCCTGAAGTGTGCCTGAATTAAACCTTTAATGAGTCTGGCAGTTATTCAGCTATTGTACATCATTCCAGAAGGACAAAGTATTTGTTACACCTATTCTTATTTATTTAGGTTCCCTGCAGACCCCCTCTTTTTTTCTCCATTTTTAAGCTGCCTGAACAAGAAAGCCAGTCACTCCGGAAGAAAAGAGCCACATGGCACTGACCACAGCCCAGCAGCTTGCTTTAAAAAAAATAGCTTTCTTTCTGTATTTTTTTTCTTTTAGGGGTAGCAAGTGAGACCACATGGGTATCAAGGAAGACCGCAGGGGTGACAGTTGTGACCCCTGGCAATCTTTAAATGATGTCCCTGGCAAAAGCGTGTGAGTACCTGGCATATGACAGCAGTGCCTGGCAAAGGCTTAATGCTTATACACAAGTCAAAACCAAGAGTGGTTAGAAATAAAGTGGTTGAAGGCAGACCTGGTTAAGACATTGTATTTCACCAGAAGCATCTTTACAGCACAAATTAAGAAAACTATCAGAAGACCATTTTGAAAAAAAAACACTGACAGGCACTATGAGCATAACGTTTGATGGTAAGGCTTTATAAACCTATTTCAGAGATTCCAGGGGGATGTGTTTTGGATGAGGAGAGGCAAGAAGTGGGTGGGAATGTCCATATGGATTAGCATGGCTATGGGGAGTCAAAAACCCAAACTGCTGGCCTTGCCAATGCTTGTTTGTGGAGGATGTGCAAACCGTTTCACGCAACGTGGGCTATTTTGGAAAACAAAAACAATCCCAAATTGCAGTTGTGGAAGTATGCACTTGCATAATGTAAAAGATCTCGTTCTTAACGACAACATATTTCACTGATCAAGTGTAAGCTACGCCAAATGTAAAATAAGGTTGTGTGCTCTGCTACCAGAAAGCAATTTATTGGCAAAAAGGAAATATGCAAATATGCAGTTTGGGGTGTATCAGTTGAACTTTAAACATGACATTAGCTTATGTCATGCAAAATGATCAGCTTAAGAACTTCTGAAAATGTTCAATGCAAGATGGTGTCTGTGGGGAGAGAGTGTGTGTGCCGGTTCAGTAGCAAAGGTTTTCTCTTAAACACACACAAAACTAGGTTAGATCCTCTGTGGAGATTATCAACACTTTCGGGCAGAAAATGTGTGCTTTTATCCCCTTAAAACAATCTAATTCCATCTTCCCTGTATCTTTAAACTAAGGCTGCATCAAAATACTGCAAATGGCATTAACGAGGAAGGGCAACGGAAAGCAGCCATGTTGAGCTAGAGAAGACTCGAAGAAAATTAAATCAATATAGCACAAGTCGTGAAAAACAGCACCAGGAAGCAGCCGCATCGGGACACGTGGGCGCTTTAGAAAGAAAACCAATGCATGACCTTTGCTTTTTTACAGCTTAGAGATATGCTTATCACAGTTCCCGTCTGTATTCTGGGTAAATAGGATGGAACGAGTCGTAATACATTATTTGATTGAGGTGAACACGGGATATTTTAATATTAAAATTATGGACTAATGCCATAAGAGCTCAGACTACCGCACGTACTGCACAACCTATATGGGTTACCCTATCCTAACCAAGTGAGGCCCAGGTGATTAGCACTCCCCACCAACAATATGGCAAAATACCTCCGACTAGTAATACACTATGCTGCAGCAGAGAACATAAATGTCTAATCTGTAACTTCAAGGACGTCTTATACCGCCAATCACAGACGACCTCAATCCTTGTCATGAAGATGGCGCAAGCACCCATATCTATGCGAGACTCAGGGCTACCCAGCCACTGATGCTCACGATCACCCCTAATGCTCAAACACGCCTTAACCACGGTAGGCACAACAGGCATGCAGAAATGCACCGAGGGTCTTTGAAGAAGGGTGTTTAACACTAACCACATGGAACATCTGTGGATATCTCAAGCTGAAGAGACAGGTTGCTTAGGAAGTAAAGAGGGCAGGAGTGCTATTTCTACAAGAGACGATGGCAACTACCCCTTTTGAGCTGCAAGGGTTTCACACCTATAATAAAGTCGCCATCAGGGGTCATCAAGGTAGGCCGTTTGGAGGCCTGGCAATTGCAATTGACCTAAACTATGACTTCAACCATTATGAAATAGAAGCAAACTCGAAGGACCTTATGGCTGTGAATGTATTCCTTCCCAACATAAAGGCTAATTTGCTCATTGTAAACCTCTATTTTACAGCAGGTGTTAGCCACATTGCTTACAGACTTGTCTGGAATGGGAGACAGAGAGCTTGTAGTGGTGGGGGGGATTTCAACTCTGCCTAGGTATTACCATATTGCAAGGGGGGTTGGTAAAGCTTGCAAGAAGCCCCACTCAGTCTGTACTACAGGGTGTGGCATGGAACAACTATTTAGTGCAATGAGACCTTCGGATTTGTTTACCAAAGGACCAAGAAGTGAAGGACTTTTACACATAGAGTAGGGGGGAGAAAAGGACATGGATCGACCACCTTTTTGTCTCTGAAGATCTGGGACATCTCTGTGATCCACTAGAAAAAGGGGATGGTCATGGTAGTGACCATTTTCCCTTAAGTCTGGCTATCAGACTCTCACTTACAGTCATATACAACACAAAACAGCATTAATTTCATCGGAAAGAGTGGGGTGGATCGTAAAACGCATTGCTAGTGCTTATAGGACGTTTAGCACTTTGTGGGAAAAGGAGATGTCAAAAATGGAGTTGGGAAGACAGGTTTAATGGCTAATGACTATACCTTTATCTTGCCGAATTATCTAAAGTCTCTCACTAATAGGGGTCAAATTGTCGGAGGGAAACAACATAACCATCCCTTTGATGTCAACGTTAAATTGGCGAAACAGCCAAAGAGCACAGCCTTTAGAACCCTACTTAAAACAGCTCCTGATAATTACACCTTCAGGATACAAAAGAAAAGAATGGTGGGCCTTCACAAAATAACACTAAGAAGAATCAGCAGGGAAAGGCTGATTGATCATAATCAAAAGCTGATCAAGACCCTTATCCAGAAAGATACATCCAACTTCTGGAAAATTCTGGGATGTGTAACAAATGGTGTGCATAATTCTCTGCAGTGCAACGTCACTGCCCAGAAATGGGAAGTTTACATTACCACGAAATACGCTAATCCCCTTTATGAGCAAAATCTTTTAATCCAAATATGATGGACCCGGTACAAGGGGTCCGTCAGTGGCAGACCGAGGATATCTTATGGGCAATCGATAGGGCCAAGCCATCAAGGGCCCTGACAACATACCGCCAGCATTGATTAAATCCAATCCTGAAGTTTGGGCTGACCCTCTGGGAGACTTGTTCAACTATGTGAGCAAAACCCTAACAGTCCCAGACACATGGAAAGCATCCCTAATTATCCCCATACACAAACAGGGGCATAGGGGAGAACCAAATCATTTTAAACCAATAGCCCTCCTGGACTCTTCCAGCAAGATTCTGGGAACTCTTCTATTAAGAGAGCACAAGGGACATATAACATCAAAGGGCTTGCATTCTCAGTTTCAAATTGGGTTTGGTACCGGCATGGAAACTTCCTTGAATGCCTTTGCTATGTCACATCTTCTAGCAGCGGTCAAAAAAATCTAAGGTAAGGACTGTCTACATGGCATTGATAGACCCCATTGCTATGAGCATTGGTTTGCAGTAGGGATGCGTGGTGGCCCCCACCCTCTTCAACCTCTACCTTGCTGACTTACCTTGTGTCTGGGAGGGGGTAACTACTAATCTTGTGAAGCTGGGCTCAGTGTCATTAGACTGCATTATTTTTGCTGATAATGTAGTCTTGTTCGATCTGACACTGATGGGGTTCCATAGGTAATTGACACTTTCCTTTGAATATGCAGTGGAGGATAACCTCAGATTAAACCAGAAGATGAAGTAGATTCTTTTCATGAATAAGAACGCCCCGAAAATCATAACATGGAAGGTGAGTTGAAACTCCCTTGTAAGACTGGAGTCTATTAAATATCTTGGCTACCATGTCACCAATACACACTCCAAGGAGAGCTGGAAACTCCTGATCAGGGGCAAGACCATGCCCCTGCTGGCAAAAATGAAGAAGGTATACACGCAAATCTGTCACCTCTCTCTTCACCCTCTTCTTCAATACTATCTTTCCACTGTGGAGGCTACCTTACTTTATGGCTTGGATCTCTGTCTTTTTGAACTGGGGGACTTCCTTAACACCATACAGGGAATGTTGCTTAAGAAAACATTACGACTGTCTATGTCTATTCCTAATACTGTTCTAGTTTGGGTTCATTTCATTGGGGATGAGAGCCAAATCGAGAAAAATGGCAGAATATGCCAAACTATTAAATCCACCAGCTACATCTGCCTACCAAAGAAAAAAAATGGTGCGTATTTTCGCCGACTTTACGCTGCGATGAACATGAGCCCCACGGTACTTTCTTTACATTTTTGTTCCATTTACCCGAAGATGTTGATGGTGACATCAGAGATGCCCATGCTTTGACCCCCTTCCAATGAATTCAGAAGTCATTTTTCCGGCATTTAAGTGAAACACTTCAACTTCTCTCCTATACACCAACATGTACAAATTAAATCCTCTGAGGACTTTTAATCATTTGTATACCTACTGCTGAAATACCACCTTGTAATACCGTGTTATTTATCTCCGGTGGTAGTCTGTTCGAATATCACCAGGAGGTAAATACTTCCATCCCTACAACTATAGTGATTGCTAAGAAGGTGGCATTTTGCAAACAACACCTTCTTTAATGTTACCTTCACACTGGCACAGGCCCAAACAGCTGAACATGTTCCATTATGTTTGGCTAATTAAGGAGAATGGATCAGTGCGGTATTTCAAATTAAAGCACAGTAAATAAAGAGCTTTAGGTTAGCGTTGTTTATATTCTGTCCAATGCCTAGCCAACTGTTTCCTTCGCTGAAGGCTTTGTGGTAACAAACTCCATTCATCCAACTATCCTTTACAATGTTCACTTAATTAATTGATAGGCACACTATCGATCTGCTTGCTCGCCGGTTGTGCAGACGACCTGACACGAACATAAACGGTTCATCACAAAAACCCCATGCTTCTATTTTAGTGCTGCTTTCACTGGCTGCAAAAGGAATGTGGCACCCTATAATTGTTATTGGAGACCTCTCCACAATACCTGATTTAAATGTATGCATGTTTCTACCAGTCTCAAAAAACTCCCAGCTGCGAGGCACCTAATTAACGGGGGACTTTCAGAAGCTTTCAAACACATGTTTCTTTGTGTTTTCCAGTATGTGGACTCTCATTAGCAAAGCCCGGAATTGTGATTATTTATTCCACTTCTATAATTAAAAATTCTGAAAGCTAATTACAGTTATCCATTGGCACTCTAGCATGCCCGTTTTGGAGATCGTAACCTTCTTCTGCGCGCTGCCCTTCAATTGTTCTTCTTTCAATTTCGTTTTGTTCCAAATTTCCCACTTGCATATTTGAAGGATGCTTTCTTTTGTGTAAAAGTGTAGGTGACATCAGAGCGTGAATGCCAGAGGACTCATTCTGAATCTGGAGATCTCTGTTCTTATTTTAGCCGCCTGTTGAAAATATGACAAACATGTCATTGGAGTAGTTTAGTCTATAATGTATTCGTCGACAGCCATGGATGCATTATGTATCAAACATCGAATCCTTAATGTGATCCAGCATGGCTTGGACTATGTATAAGCATCCTTAACTTTTTAACTGCCATGGGGTTTCCCCTCCAGTGCCAAGACCTTTTTTGGTGATTTCGGTATTTATGCCTTCTAACGTTTTCTCCTTCATTTAAGTACTTCTTTTGCAAATGTAATTAGGGTGTTTCTGCTGTGGGTCTAGTGACTAAATAAAGCACTTGTGGCCCCATAGCCAAATCAATTGCTGCATGATAGGAAATGGATCAAAAACTGACATTCCACAACACATTCCCTTTCTTTAAAGCAATTACCACCCCAGTTTACAGGAATTGCTCCATTTGCAATGTAAAACATGAAAACATATCACCGGGTGGTAGCTACACACAGGCATGGGAAAAAGCTGGAAGGCTTGAAGGAAAATAAGATAAGGGAGGTCAGGGACTGAGATCTGTGTGCAGAAATGGTAAGGGACATGTTTAGTGCTGTTAGGAGCTTTAGCCCCCCAGATTCAAAGCAGAGGTGCAGCAATAGACTCCCAGAGCACCCTTGATGTCGCGTACAAGGGCCCAATAATGAGCTATCCAAGCTGGTGCAAAACAGCAGGTTATGGAAGGCCCTTCTGCATGGGGATAGTTGGTAGAGTGGTAGTACTTTGGATATGCAACAAGGCATCAGACTATGAATGGTCCTTTGGATCAGGTATCTGCTTTGATGGTCACTGGTGTGATGATGGCAATATCCACATATTGTGATCTCTTGTCATCAGTGCGAAGATAAAGAAAGCAGAATTGTTATATGCCTTTTTTCAGTTCATGCAATGATCTAGTAGTTTGCAAGGTGCAGCTATACATACCTGCTTCCACGACTAATGCAATTCTTTGAACATAGAATTTAAAGGAAAGGCTCCAAGCAGTGAAAAAGGTGGACTTTGTAACCCCATTTACTTTCAGGATTAAAGACAAACTGGCAGAAATTACTCTGAGATTCTGAACTTGGAGATGTGAGGCAGATCCAGAGTAGGTGAGCACACCACCCCTATCACCTATCAGCAATATGTCTACATTGCAGGTGTTTCAAATGGGATATGTTCCAGCCATCCAGCCACATATTTGTGGCAGGCAGTTGGTGCTTTTTGATAGATATTGAAGATGATCAATGAAAGAGCTGACCATTAATGTACCCTGCAGTTTATTACAGTTGTTGAGGACTGTGATGAAATGACTAGTGCTCTGGTGTAAAGCACAGAAACATTTTTTCTTGGTATCTCTTTAAATTTGAAGACTAAATCAAAACGCAATTGACAATAATCAACACATTTAATTCCTCACAATGGAATATATACGGAAATATTCACGTGCGGATAAAAACATTTAACCAAAAGGACAGATTAAAGACAAACATACATTTCTGAATATAACCAGACTAAAGTTACTTCGAAAATGAGGGCACAGAGGGGACCATCTCAACGAAAGAGACACAACACAAAACATGTGCTATCATCACCAGACATAGTGTTTCCTTACTACCATAAGAACAAAAAAAAAACACAACAATGATTATGGTTCTCCTTATTTTACATAGGAGTAGGTCTGACATATAAATGCAGCCCTACACCGGAACATTTTTCAGTGTGCAAACTGATTTGACCATGGTTTGGTATGACTGATCATGTCCCTATCCTTTAACAATCAGCTAGAGCAAAAAACAAATGTCCTAAAAATATCCTCACCTACTCAGGTTTCGGCTATATATCTGGTCAAGTTGGTATAAAGACCCCAGCCTTCCTCAGGGTGTCGTTAATACACATGGAGATGGTCAATTCTCGCCGAGTACACATTCTGCAAAGGGAGATATAATAAAATGGATTGCTTGAGTACCTACTGAAAACAAACTCATAAACATAATAAGATTCACCCAGAGACAACTTCAATCATCAATGCATCATTCAATGTTTGTTTTACTGTAACTGCGGGGTGCCGACTGTGATGCTAGAAATGCATCGGAGGGACAGGGCTAGTATCCTTGTCCTTTACTGCTTTTGATTGTGGGTTCTGCCGTGTTTTCTGCGCAGGAGTTCATGTGGGACTCCTAGCGGTGCAGCTCTCTCTTTTGGTTTGGTGTATAGACCCATGGGATACCCTTAAGGCACGAATGGGTGGGGTTCCCCTAGTGTATGTTTTTGGGCACCTATGTGTGGCCCACAGAGCAAGGTATGGTTTGGTGGCAGCTCCATACTGAATTTGACAGGTGCTCTGAGTATCCTCCATTTTGGGATACCCAGGCTCTGCCATTGGGATCAGTTGATTCCTGATAGGAAACAAGATGGCCCCTGTGGCCTCTTGCTTTCTATTGCCTGTTACCTTGTTTTCCCAAAGTCCTGGGAAGCCATGACTCTGTCCCTTCCCCCTGACTGGCTGTTGGGTGGAAGTTCCATATATGGTGTTGTTGTGAAGTCCAGGCCAGATGTTGTGAGTACAGCCTGTGGGTGAGACCTGGGTGAATGGAGTGTGTGACGAATACGCATTCTGTGTTGTGGGTGCCTAATATCTGGTGGTTGACACAATGACTGAGACAGCCCTGCCCGAAACTGGTATGAATGCAGTGTGGAGTGTTGAATGGCTGGGTACTTGTCCCAATACACATAACTTGTTGTGAGTGTCTGGAGGGGAGTGAATGGCCTGAATGCACTATGCACCTGATTGGATGCCTGCCTGCATGAATGCCCTTCTGACCAATCGGTTGCCTGAGTGTGACCCAGCAGAATTAATGGGAGATCAACTAGTATATCTGGGGGCCTCTCACAGCTAGAATTCGTGTTCAGAAGCTGATGAGTAACTGGAGTGAAACTGAAGCTTAACCTTGAAGCCCTGCTGGTAGAGAAGAATTGCTGTTGCTCTCCTTCATCAATCTGAAAGCTGCTGTGTCTCCAAGGACTGACCCAGAGAGGACCTGGTAAGGCAACCTCTTCCCGAGCTACGAGGGACCAACGTGCACCAGCTGATCTTTGCCAAGGCTCCCTGGTAGACAGATCTTCGACAGGCTGCCGACCCGAGATGTAGGACTGCTGCGGAATCCCAAGGAGAAGTGCCCACACTGTTGTCCGCCACTGTTGACGACCGCCGTGGCTGACCGGAGCCACAGCGCTCGCGTTTGCCTAAGAAATTCATTTGAACCGAGGACGCTCTCGTCTGCATCACCGCCCGCTTTATCCCGCTGGAGAAGGCCTGAATGTCGACGTGCCGAGGAGCATCTGCCGGTAGGTTTCCCACCACCTAAAGACCACAGAGATGCCGATGACTTAACCCCCTTGCTGGGCCGTATTTCTTCATCGTATCTTTGCGGTCCAGAACTATCATCACCGAGGTGCCCCGCACGCCCCTTCCTTGCTGGACGCTAATGCTCCATCGTCGACGAGCACTGCTAGGAACGAAGCTGCCACTTCACCGCCGTAGTTCACCCCGTTCTCCATCGGACGTTCGACGTCCCGTGACTCCTGCCTTAAAGGGAGGGCACTCAAGAAGGGCCGTCGATTCCCCAACGACGAACGCTACAATTCCAGGTACATTGGGGCTGCAGAACTATTGTAGAGGGAAATAAGACTGATAGAACAATATATGGACTGGGCTTGTGATACATCTTTGCTTCACAGGTTGCTCAGGTGGGGGGATCTCCACAAAGAATTGTGCCTTGTTGGTAAAGGCCAGTAGTCTGCCAATTGTTTAACCATCTTGCTTTCCTTCCCCCTCTCTACTGCTGGTTTCATCTTTATTGATCTGTGTGGCATTTTCACAGTATAGTTGATGCACTTTAATGAGATCTGATAATTATTGTGGTACCACTTTAGAACTGTATATATTTACCATTATTGATTTTCTGAGCACAAGGTGAGTTATTGTGATAGTGTACATAACCTTGAATATTAATTATATAAAGACTGTGTTTTAACTAATACAGTGTGTGGACATTCCTTTGTGGGGGCTTGGGGACTACACTGTACTTAAGAACCAGGCTGCATCACCTCCTGAGAAGCTAGGCCTTGATTGCTCGACCATGTACCAATAATAGAGAATCTTGGCTGGGGTCCTCTGTGCCTCTCCTCTACCACACAGAGAGCAGAAGTACAGACCCCCCCCCCTCTGGTTTTTACACCAACCTGGGGCATCACACTACCACGTAGACACAGTGTCATAGTCTGAACAGAAGGTGCCACACTGTGTTGGTACCTTGTATACTAATACAACGCATATACAATATTAAAAGGCGCATGTACCAACCTATAGGTATGCTTCATCTAGGGTATCATCATATGTCACAAATGTGGGTGAACAATGTAATTGCATCCAAGATTGTGAATGTCCTACACAAAATACATAGAAAGTGGGCTAAGCAAATTCATAAACCCTTACTCAAAACAAAAATTCAGCGACCATAGATGGAAACCCATACTTACGTCGCAAAGTCATTTAAAAAACCAGAGATGAAACACTGCACTTTCGCTGAATTTAACAAACTCATATTATAGCAGTCTAGAAAAAGATGAACAAAAAAAACACTCATTAAAGATGTGAATTCATGTCTATCCGGAGAAAGAGCTGTACTCAAAAATGCAATGGACTGACCTGCATAGTGTTCATTTCACATCGTAACCGTGGTGAACACCATTCCTATGAATAGATCAGGACATGTTGGATCGCCCTGAAAACATATATGCAGGTTAAAGCCCATAAGAGTAACAACACGGTGGCATTGGAGAAATATATGCTGGAATTGCTGTGTGTGTCGACACTAACAGTAGCTCACTTACCTGTCTTCTTAAAACTCAAGAAAACAAGCACGGGCAACGACCACCGTGGATTTTTCATATCCTGCATGTGCGAGAACTCTTTGAATCTTTCTAGTAACCGGGAATACCATGTTGTTCAATTTCAAGATGTATTACGTACAAGGCACATGGCCAAAAAGCAGCCACGTATAGAGATGACACAGCGGCGGCCATTGCTGCCCAGTCAAGATGGTTGAACATATGCATACATAAATGCACTACTACTTTGATGTATTCAGAGGTACTTCTACCCAGGCAATTAGCAAGCTGCACTGTATTTTCTTGGAATTCATCATATTGTAATCATTTACCTGCAAGCTTCGCTTCAGACCTGTGTTTTAGGATTATTTGTAAAAGTAACTCCTTTGTTTTGCACCTTTCTATAATAATCTGGCCCTGATTTTGAGTTATTTTACTCATTTTGGGGGATGTGTTCTTAGTGATAAATTGTAAAACAAAGAGCTTTCTTGTCCCTAACTGGTGTAATCAGTAGCAATTGACATTGTTCCTGACTGTACTGCTTACATCTGGCTTTGCAACCTCCCTAGGTGAATGCGATTTTAATGTTCAAATCGCTCTTGTTGCACAAAGGTAGGTTGGGCTCTATGTAACTCCATACTGGTCTGGATGGGATTAACAGAATTATCTGTATGTTTTGCACTACCACCGAGCCTGGCTACTTAAATAGCTAACCTACTCTCAACACAACACTGAACTGAGTTGACTACATCATGTAAATTCACAATACAGTATTATAGGACTTGGCAGTGAGTTGGCTGAGCTCTTGCAGACAGGCTTTTGTAATGCCTGCAGTTGAGGTTGTCATTACAGCTAGGTGGGTTGATGGGCCACTAGAGTACAGATTAATGAGTTACATTCCGTTGAGTGATTCTAGAGTGTAGTACTGTAGCAAGATGGATGTGGCTGTTAGGCACCCTAAAGTAGGATGGCACCGGGAGGGCCCCGGTGTTAGTCAGATAAAGGGAAGTGTCTGTGACAGGTTGTTTGGTATACTGTAAGGATGTTGAATGCAATTGAAACCTCTATGTATGATATGATATGGTATTTGTAACGCGCCTATACACAAGTGTTTCAAGGCGCGACGAGGCAGGGAGGGAGGGAAACAAGGGGAAGACAGACAAACGATCCTACTAGGCCAGGTGTCATTCAGATCGCGCAAGTGCAGAGGTAAGGGGAAAAGGAGAAAGTGCTGGGGGGGGAGGTGGGGGGGAAAGTGCAGTACAAGGTAAGTAGCGTAAAAAAATAATAAATAATAAATAATAAATAAAAGGGCCAGCTGGTGGCAAGTGCGAGGTAAGTGCAGTGCAAGTGCTGGGAGGGGGGCTGTAGGGATACAGTGACAGTCCCACAGTGCAGGGGGAGCCAGGGAGGCAGTGCAAGTGGAGAGTGGCTGGGCCCTGACCGAGGTCGCTGAGAGTGGCCCAGATGCAGGTTTAGTGCAGAAATTCAGTGGGGAGTTAAGCAGGTTTAGCAGGGGAGAGGGAGAGAGAAGGCAGAAGCGAAGAGGAAGGTTTTGAGGTGCTTCCGGGCAGAAGCGAAGAGGAATGTAGTAGTGATTGAAGGCTAATATTGCTGCACAACTCTCACTACCTTAATATAGTTATTTGGTCCCCTTGTGTGGATGGTGAAGGATAACTTTTCTGACCGCCCACGTCACAATGCTAAAAATACTGAAGATTGGAACCCATCCTGTCCAGAATCCATTCTCGCTGTCATAACAAATTCTGCTATTGGTCCATTCCGAGCATCATTACCTGATCTACAGAATCTTTTAAAGCACACAGTACAGTGTCATTAAGTGACTAATTTGTTACCGTCTTGCATTCTGTAAACTGCCTGTAATAAAAATGCATGATGAAAAGTCTGAACAAAATGTTCTATTAGAACATCCCCCTGCAATCTTTTAGCATGTGGGGCCTTGGAAAGATCAAACTGATTTGCGAATTTCCAAAGAACAGGTGTGAACTCATAAGGATGGGGGTTGGGCAGTGGGTGTCTTGCAGCATTGTTGGTAGTCAAATGCAATTCACATATTCCTCTTTTTATTATTATTATTATTATTATTATTATTATTATTTATTGTGTGCTTCAGTTAGCATACTTGATTTCTACCTAAAGAGCGCGACCAGAAAACATTTGATTTTAATGAGTCTGCGGCGAGTACAAATGATTTAAAATACTGATAATACATGCCCGCCAATTTATCACATTATATTAATAGATGCCTAGCAGTTTCCAAAGAAGCACTATCAGATTGGATCAGAGTGTCTTGGTGTCCACTGAGAGCAGGAGGCTATCAGTGAATTCTACTGTGGAACTGTGACCTGCGAACAGAAGTCCTTTATCCCTTGTCACTCCTCTGTACGCGTGCGCCTGCTTAGTAATCCACCCTGAAGAGTGTAGCATTGTGGAGTGTATCAGTGTGTCTTGGTGTCCACTCAGAGCAGGAGGCTATCAGTGAAAGTGAATTCTACTGTAGACCTGCGACCAGAAGTCTTTTCTCCCTCTTCGCTCCTCTGTACATTCATGCCCCCAACTAATCCACCCTGCAGAGCTGAGCGTAGCAGAGTGTATCAGAGTGTCTTGGTGTCTGAGTGCTGGGTACACTGGGTCTACAGAGGGGAAACTCTGCGCCCAGCCACGCTTTGCTGCATTAACCTGACCTGATCTGGACAGGGGGTCCTCTCAGCAGTAAGTACCTTTGGACTCTCTGTTAAACCTTGCACTTTGATTTCTGAAAGTTGTGTATGCAAGACAGGCTGTGTTTTGACTCAGTGCCTACTCCTAACTGTGACTGCCAAATCTTGCCACTAATACTGACAATACCTAAAAGTTGTGCCCTAACAGCTGATACTGCTGTCAAGGTCAAATGTGCAGCATCGGGAGCAGCCATCCCCCAGCTTATATCTCTCAGTTCTCTAACCTACAACATGCCTCATTGCTGGAGGGGGTTGTGGAGACTTACATGGACACCATGCTTAAGACACCCTCTGCTTCTCTTACTAATGATAATATCTCTATGTCCATTACAGAAGCCCCTTTCATTATGGAGTGTAAAAAGACACCAAAGTGCTTGAGCCAATCACTATATGGCTGCCCACAAAGGATGGTGATACTTGCCGATTCACTGGCAGTAAATAAGACCATCAAGAAAATGACTGATTATTACCCGCTTCATGGCAACATTAACATAGAAGTGGCAACTGAGCTCTGTTCTGACCTACTGGATGAAGCTATGGTCTTGGTGACTTGCTTAGGATCTAAGGCAATTGAAACAGTTGTCCAGGCACTCATTACACCTAATGTGACCCAATACACTGAGATCATCTCCAGCTCTCCTTTACTCAATGTGCCACCGATGCAATTTCTATCTAGCCCCTTGACCTTTGGCAAGCAGCATACTCTAATATGGACGTTTTGGACCTAACACATACCAAACTGCTGAATGAAGACAAGTCTTCTTTTGAGGACAATGTGACCAGTACAGGTAATCTGTCCAACAACCATCTATACATTCCCTACTGGAATTATTTAGGCCTGATATGTTGGTTGTGATTGGAGACTCTGTAGAAGAACAAAGCTACTTCATGCAAGATATCGAGGACAATAGTTCTTCTCCGGCTATGTTCTCTCTCCTCGAGACCATGCTCACACAATTACTGACTAAAAGTGAAGCTACTGCTGCTAAATTGGAAGTTCCGAGCATCAATTTTGAGAAGATAGCTCACCCACTCAACAAGCTTTTGAAGGCTTCTTATCCTCTGGCCAGAGGCATGGACACAATCAGTAAAAACATTACTATCATCTCTGCCCTACTACAAAATGTGACTCAAACGTATGAAGAGCAACAAGACGGCTTGATCCAGAATGAGGCCAAGATGGTCCCAGCTCCTGACTCCACCAGTTGATATCAACAGGGAAAACAAGAGGGCAACAAGACAGGTGGTCATGTACGAGGAATTGCCAGAAAAAGAAAAAAAAAGGAAATCAAACAAGGCACTCAAAGACATGAGTATACAGTGCAATAAATGCAGTATCTCTTCAGCTGGATGTTCTGTAGGGGGGAGCAAAACATGAGCACTTGTAAGTCCAACTTCCTGTCGAACTGTGCCACCGTAATTTCGCTGAAGGTTGAGAGCACTGTGGAAAAAGCCCTTGGCTCTGAGTGAACTGAATAATCGACCTAAAGCCCTGAATAAACACTTCATCGGAAACAATGACACTAATAAGGGATCCAGCATACAGGTGACAAGTCAAGGGATGAATATGGCACCCCTCACGCATTGTGGCACAGTGGGGACTGATTCTGTAGCAGTAATCAACTTCCAATCTTTATCCATACCTAAAATAACCAACCAAAAAAAAGATAATTGCTCCATCAACCTAGTCCCAACTCTGGCGGACTCGGGTCATATTAACACCTCTGTTGTGAATACAGCCAGTGCGTCAATGTCAGTTGCCCATACTGGTGAGGTCCTACTGGTGAAAAGCATATTTATGAAGGGAAGAATCTCCATCTAAATCGTCTTTCCCAACAACAATCATATCTCACCTTTTCTGACACTGAGCTGGAGCACAATAAGGCATTTTCATCTGTTCAATCAGCAGGGTTTATTTGATTATGTCTATGAATTCAGAATTGTCATGGTCCAAGAGACTTGCGTAATAGATCCCCTGGTGTGGATGGATGGAATTTCAAATCGTGTGAGGGTGAGAAGGGCCCTAGAGGTCACCCAAAGGGGGGTCTCGCACTAGGAGAAAGGACTTGTATGGGACTTGTTGAGGTCCCTACTTCCTTTAGGAATATTCTAATGGGTAAAATTACTCTCCACTTGCAATCTGCTTTAATTCACCCCTGGGAGGTACTCCTTAGAGACATCTATGTCCCCCAATACAAAGGGAGCGTTTCTATCTTGCTCAAAGAAATAGAAGATATATTGAAAGATTTGAATTTTGAGGGTCTGATCATTCTCTGTGGTGATTGTAATGCCAAAATACCATCTTTGGGGATTTTTCTGGAGGGTGAAACTTCTGACACAGGGCTCTCGACGTCCTGTGGCATCACTCCGAGTGATCATCATCGGGGGCTGAGATGGGCATGTTCATTGTCCAGGGACTTTTTTTTAATGATTAATGGTGCTTGTCACTTGGACATCTCGCCTAACTTGACCTGGGTGGACAATGGAGGAAGAAGCATTCTGGACTATATGTATGTTGATAATTAGCCCTTGATTGTGATGGATATGTGTGTATATTGCTGCTTGTAGAGTGATCATTTTCCCATCATTGCGCATTTAGATCTGCAGGTAATGACTCACTGTTTGAGGCTAACTGGCCAATTGAGCATTAACACTGTTATGAATCATATTTCCTGGAATGATCAGGACATGGCTAAGGCATTTCGGTTGCTCGAGACACATTGGGCACCTTTGTATGTTCTGTGGAGGGGTGCACACACTCAGTAGTGAACCTACTTGAAAAGTCTATGGGAATTATCCTAGAGTGCTCTATGACATTCATTCCCTCTACAGGCAGGTTGGGTTTGGGCCCTTGGAACTCACACTCTTATGACAGGGGAATCAGAGACAGTAAGAGGCTACTGTGAGGAGAACTATGGGATATTGCAAAGTCTGAAGTTCTGCTGGCTGCACACAGCCATATGGCAAATATGCAAAACATAAATACTGCAAATGGCTGAAAAAACCAAAGTCCATTAAGGACTGTCTTTGCAGGTGCAGGTTAATACTGGCATCAACTTCCAATGATACCCAAGGTTCCTGGAAGATTGTAAATGGCAAAAACCAGAGATCCTGAGTCATATATGGTATGTCTGAGTCGGGCTGGATTCAGCATATTCAAAAGGTGCTTGGTAGCTCCCATGCAGTTCAGTCGGGCTATCTGGCTTCCTTGGCCAATTGGCTGTCTACCTTTGGCCTAATGATATACTGCGGATCATAGGAGCCAGTAAATCCTCTAGTCCTCTAGGGCTTCCTTGCCCGACAGGATATGCAGCAATGTCATCAAGTCAAATCCTCAAATCCTGAAGTTTGTTGACTAGGTCTGCATTGTCTCTTTCGTAGTATCGAGAATCTGCAGAACATTCCTACTTCCTGGCGTGACAGCATAATCGTGGCGGTATTGAAAAAGGGCAAGCATGACGATCCCAAAAATGATCACCCGCTTGCCCTGTTAGATGTGTCCACAAAGTTTTAGACAGCTTGAGACTTGGGAAGAAAAAGCTAATATCATTCCCTACTAGAAGACAGGATTACAGAAGAACTCCAGTAAAAGTGTCAATGTTCTTGCACTTTCCACGCTAATCCAACAAGCAGAAATAATCAGGAAATATCCAGTTTACACTGCATAATTGATTTCAGTGCCACTTTTGGCATGGTAGATCACAATAGGTTGTGGGGAAAGCTGTCCAAAACAACATCCCTCCAAGGCTTCTAAATATGATCATCTTACTACACTCCCATACCAAAGGTTAGATTAGACCAACTAGGTGGGGCCACCTATTGGATAATCAATGGACAAAGGGCCAAACAAGGCTGTACATTGGCGCCCATCTTGTTTAACCTCTACCTTTCTGATCTGGGTGAAGCCCTGAGCTGCACTGCAGCAATTTAGGGTCTACACCAATTCATTGGTTGGGATACGTGTAAAATATCGCCATTCTAGACCTTACACCTGGAGTACCAAAACAAACTGAAAACCTATGCTGATGACCACATCCTTGTCATAAACATCTCCAAAACTAAAATCATGATCTTCGACACTCAGAGAAGGAAGAGAAAAACTAGGTGATGGGTAATATATGGGAACACATATAGACTAGAAAGTAAGCTATGTGGCACTACTCATTTCACTCATTTGGACTACATTAGATTAAGGACTAATGCAACCTTGGGAGGTATTCATTCCATTGCCTAGACGGGGCGCCCTCAATCATAGATGAGATTGGCAAATTAGAAAGGTGTCTGTTGAAGAGCCTGTTTTGCCTTCTCCAACATACCACAATTGAGATTGTGCTACTGGACTGCAATGTGATGCCTATTCAATGTAGAATCTTTCTTAGTTGCTAAACCTTACTGTGGAAGATGACCAATGCTCCGGCTGACTCCCTTCTGTCCTTAATAAGTGATATTTAAAAGACCAGAGCCATTCTTATGCCAACCAGTAATGTGGTCAAAATGTTTATGATGGCTAATAAATGGCTAAAATTGGCTCTGGGGAACTTGCAGGATCAACTCTTCATCATTTTAAGAAAACTATGAAAGCCATTCTGGTTAGTTATGGCAAAGAACAGTCTCTAGTGAGTTTGTGTACAAAAAACTCTGTCACAGAGTATGGGCCCTACATCATGGCAAGGAAATAAACCACCCACATATAGTCAACACTTTGTGGGAAACTACTTGGTGTGGGACTACCTAAAATTAAAATTCAACACCACTAGATCAAGAGCAATTGAGGGGGTCTGGCACCGGGTACCAAGGGCCAGAAGGGAATACCATCTTTGCAGTGAGGGGGAACTGGGAACTGTAATACATCTGTTATGTGAATGTGTTTCATTGACATCTTTAAGGGTGGGTGTGTTGTGCTCAGCTGGGATGATGATATGCTTACCTGAGCCCTTACTATAGAAGGAGTTCATGAGTGGGAACACTCATGCTGGCATCATGTTTTTCACCCTCCCATGGAGGGACATTGCTATTGTTTTTAAAATTTTAAACTGTGGGGATGAATTACGAGGCATATGCTAAACCTTCACCTTCACTGTATTTCTTATCTATTACATTTAGGAAGGTTTTTTATTGTTATTTTGTATATGAAAAGTTTAATAAACTATAACACATAAAAAAAGAAGCACTGTCTTTTGAGAAGCTTTATGGATATTACATCTAGGGCCCAACACCACAAGACAACGCAACACATTTAAACATAATGACAGATATGTTTTTCTTAATGGTATTGAGGCAACTGGTATTAACTATAATTGCACTTGATTGTTAGTATATGTCACCAAAATAAATTCTTGGATGTTTTTACTTTTTCAGTCTCCCTTATTTTAAGTTCATAATTACCATTTTTGAAAAAAAAATGTAATTTAATTCTTAAGCAATTCAAAACATACATACTAATACAATCCATCATTCTTGAATTCCTCTCTGGTACATGTATTGTACAGTAGATGTATTTTTTTTTTTAATGGTTAACAGAGGGACAGGAATCTATGCATTCCAGACGCTTACAGATTTCAGTTAGACGTAGGCATTACCACGGTACCATACACTTGCTTTGCAGCAAACTGACTTAAAACAAACTTTTCCGTAAGTGCAATATACAGGAGCTCCCCTGTATTCTGGTGACTTTGCAGATACCACCAGGTCCTGGCTCCAACACAGAAGTACGAATGCTGACTACATATACATCATGAATGTACTGTACAGTAGTGGGCACCAATGATATTATATCCAGCTGTGTGAATTATCCCAAAAAAAGTATGGAAATAGAAAATATGAACAATTTGCCTCATTACGAGTTAGTCGGACCGGATTTAACGGTGCTGGTAAAATCGTACCAGCACCGTTTTCTGGACCGGCTAACTACAAATTCTATGGCCGTGTGGTGTTACATCCGCCAGGTCTGACCTTGCAGGCATAACGTCACACGGCCACAGAAACACTGACACCGTAACAACAGAGTGTTGGTGTTTCCACTTCCCAATTCCCCATGGAAATGGGCAGTAACAGAATGCCGGCCCCGGAACTACCGCCGCACTCATAATGAGGCCCAGTGTATTAGAGGTGTGGGAATCGAGTACTTCTACTGATTGCTAAGGGTTGCCTAGTTTATGAGGCCCTCACCCAATTTGTGAACTGCAGCTTTGAAACCTTGCTCCCGAGCCTTTTGCAGAGGAAACTGCAGAGCACTGGGAGTCTGAACGCCTATTTGCTTGAATGGATTCCTAGACCACACTCCACTCCTACTAATAGCACCCCTATGACAAGCACCATGAAGGCATGAGTGCTTTGGCACCATTGAATGGCAAGAAGCCGCACAATGCTGAAATGAGAAACCACATCACAAAAGGTTGTGTAAGGCCATCATTGTGGATATATCAGAGAAAATCCTCAGCAAATGAGGTTTGCAATGCATCTTTTTAATTGAAAGAAAAATGAGATTTGAAGAAATCTATGACATGTACTGTACAGGTGGACAGAGTTATGCAAGACACTATGCTGGTAATCACAGCACCAGATACATTTTGAGACAATGACTGGCTTACCATTGCTGATACTTACTAAACAAATAGGTGCTAATTCACAAAGAGTAACTAAGATACTCTTGAAGAGAAACTTTTTCATTTACATTACAAAGTAGTTAATGTTAGTATCTGTGACTAACATTTTGAAAGAGAAGAATAAGAGATGTGTAAGTCAAGAGCAAGTATTACAACCAGTAATTATTATGAGAATGAATCAGCCAATACAATGTTCTTAATGTTTCAAATAATATTGGGAAAGTGAAATCTGAACATAGACTGGCTCCCTAATGTCTGAACAGAGCAAGTGTACAATACATTGAATTCCATTAACACCCAATAAAAAAGGGATAGCGCATGGATGTAAAACAGTGTATTTCGGTAAGAAGAATGCACAGACTATTCATATTGATATTGATATTTTATTTCTATTGCGCTCATACAAAAGTGTTTCAGAGCGTGACAAGGCAAGGGAAGGGGAACAGGGGAGAACAAAACCAACGATCTTAATAGGGCCAGTGACATTGAGAACACGCAAGTGCAGGGTAGAGGGCGAACGGGGAGAAGTGCATGGAAGGGGAACAAAAGGAGAGTGCGGTGCGAGAAGGAAAGAACAAAAATAATAACAAAATAATAAATAAAAAGGCAACAAACAATGGGAGTGCAGCCAGCAAGTGGCAAGTGCTGGGTTTATGGCAGCAGGCCGGGTAGGTCTGAAAGTGCAGGAAGAAAAGGGGAGGGCTGTATGGGTACAGATACAGACCCCAGTGCAAGGGGTGGCCCGGAGGCAGTGCGTGAGGGTGGCAAGATTAGCAGGTAGCTGGGCCCGGAGGACAGAGGGTGGCCAGGTGCATGGTGCCGGGGGAGAGTAGAATCAACAGGGGAGAGGAGAGGAGAAGGCAGAAGCAAAGAGGAAGGTTTTGAGGTGCTTCCGGAACCGGAGATGGTTCTCCTCAAGTTTTAGAGTTGCAGGGAGGCTGTTCCAGAGGGAGGCCTCAGCCGAAGGCAGAGATCTACCCCCAGCTCATTTCTTTGAGAAACGACTGACCCTGAGGGAGTTAGAGGTAGAGGAGCGGAGGGCTTGAGAAGGGAGGTATTTGCAGAGGGATAGCTGAAGGTATGTTGGACCCAGGCCCCAAAAAGCCTTGTGGACAATGCAGAGGGTTTTGAATTTAATCCTTGCATCCACTGGGAGCCAATGGAGAGATTTCAGAGCAGGAGAGATACGATCCCAGGGCTTGAGGCCAAGGACAAGTCTCGCAGTCCTGTTCTGGATAAGTTGTAAAGGCTGACCTTGGATTGAAACTCATTGCGGGTCTAACCATGTTGACCTGAACCAGCGGTCAGTAAATTACTTGAACCAACTCGACCAGTGTAAACATACAAGTCCAACATCCTAAATGTGTGCACAAGTACATGGTAAGAAAACTCCTTCAGACAGGCATCAGACCCCTGGTAGTGAAGTAGTGATAACATGCTTTCCATGGTGTGACATTGTAGTTTGAGTATTTGTAGCTTTGCCACACTTCCCAGAGCTTTCAGTCTATGCGATGCACAGAAAAAATACACCTGCAGGAAGGCATTTTTTTACCACACTTATATTGATAGATACAAATAAATAGTTTGGATTTATTTGGATTGTGTAGATTGAGTTTTAATAGGTGTAGTTGTTAGTTGTAAAAAGGAGGTCAAGGTGTCCCTTTGCAAGAAAGAACACAGCATGATAACTTGTTCTGTGGGAAAGCACCCACTTAGAGTCTGCAGCCACATGTTTTAGCTCACTGTGCCTTTCACAAAGGAGGAATTACCATTTGCATAGCTGTCTTTGTCCTGTCCACTTGATCAGTCCAGCACCGAAATGTTAGGCAATCCTTCTTTAACAAACATTCCAACAGCAACCCCAGACACCTGTTTCGGCCTAATGAGGTCTCATTAGTGAGGTGGAAGTGTGCCTTTCTGAGCACAGTGAGCAAGGGTTCCACATCTGGATAACCTTAGGTAACTTAGGGTTATCAACCCTGCTTTCCTTTTGCATTCAAAAGAGGTCAAGGTGCTCCTCTGAACAAGAGGTGGCCATGTTAAAATGCACCATTGCTAAAGGCTGTACATTTGTCTATTGTAGTGTGCTAGGCCGCATTTCTGAGCCATGGACATTTAGTTGACTTTTGTTTTGCTGTCGGGCAGAAAGCTCCAAGCAGCTAAGATCAGAATGGAAAGGGATTGAAAACAGTGTTCAGATAAATGTTGCAACGGAAAAACTTCTCAGAGGCCTAAAATGGGGCTTGAGACAGAGGTGCCTTCCCAGACGATAAACAAATGAACACATAATTGTTACGAAGGACACAGTGAGATACATTGACATGCCCAGACATCAGCACGGCCACATTGAAGAACTACAATGTGAACAATGCCACCGTTGAGAGCAGGGCATTTGGTCAGGAGGTAAAATCGACTTGGTAAAATTGATACATAGAATACATTAATTTCTAGGAGCAGGGCAGCACATGCATTTTTTCATACAGCTATTCATTCTGAGAAGAAAACTAGATCACATTCAGAGTTGGCAGCATTTCACAAGGCAGGAGTTGCAGGTGCAATAGGAGGAAGGCCAATGGTCCAGTCATTGGGAAGGGATTGTTGTGTTCTATGGGATGCAACAACGCTTTGACCTCACTGATTTCCAATGACTGCACCATTGCTCCATTTGGGTTGGATGGTACAGACCGAACTGTCTCAGGTATCACTGTCCAATTAGGGCAGAGCTCCTTTATCAATTGTACCATGAAGGGTGCCAACCAATGGGCACGTGCCATTTTCAGCTGACTTTTAAATTATGTCAATGCTGACAACTCCTGGAAAAGTTAGCCATCTCCCAGCTTAACCTCCACACTGATTCTGTTGGTTGTCTCCTTGACCATCAGTCTGTCTTCAGAGCAGCCAGAAACACATATAATGCTTGCTTGAACATCAGTGAAGACCTGTGCTACAACCTTGATTCTAATCTGCCCTGTCCTCATCCTACTCAATTTCTCCTCTGCCTTTGACACGATCAACCATGACATCCTGCTCAACCACCTCTGTGACATCATGGGTATCACCGATCAGGCCCTGGTTTGGCTGACCTCTTTCCTCTCCAAATGACCCTCCCAGGTCCAACTTGGGTCCTTACTCTCCTCTATCTCACTCTCCACCTGTGGTGTTCCCCAGGGGTCTAACCACTCTCCCTAGCTTTTCAACCAATACCTGTCACCCCTCGCCCACCGCATTACTGCTCTGTGCTCCAACTTTCAGTGCTATGCTGATGACACTCAGCTCGTTTTCAGGCTCCCCTCTGCCACCTTTCCTCACTCTCTTATCTCTGACTACCTGTCTGCAATCCAGAAGTGGTGTGCCGCCAGCAACCTCTGCCTTAATGCCAGTAAGACATAGATCCTGCTCATCAGCATTCCTTCACACTCCTTTCCTGTCACTCGCTGGCCGACATCCCTTGGCCCTCTTCTTGAAACTTGAGGAAAACCATCTTCAGTTCCGAAAGCACCTTCTGACCTTTCTCTTTGCTTCTGCCTTCTCTCTTTCTCTCCCTTGGTGATCTGCCCACCCAGATACATACAAGCACTGCCTCCTGGCAACCCTTGGCCTTGGGTCTGTTATCTGCAACCCTGCACTCCCCTTAACTGCACTAATCATACACCTGTTGTCTGTGCTTAGTTCTTGTTTCATTCTTGCACTTGCCACCTGCTGGCCGCACTGCTCTAACATGTTGTTCAATTCTCTTTTCTTTCTCTATTGATCCTTCATTACCACAACCACAACCTATTTTAAAATGGTATATCCATTGTTTTGACATTCTATCATTTGCTTTTGGATCACTTTCTGTTAATTTGATTCTTGATGGTGTATTGACTATTCAATATTGCTGGTTGTCATCACAATGGAGCTTTCAATACGTATTTGATAAGAACAGTGCCCTGAGCCCTGAAGGCGGACATAGTCCAAAATGCCCTGGCACAAAATCACACTGGCACTGAATTGTTGGGCATGCTTCACGCCTTTCAATAAAAATTTGGAATTTGGATGAAATAATTCTGTTTGTTTATTATACTTGGAATACTAAGCATACATGAACAACCTAATCACAGCTCTAAAGGAGAGCTTGGTGTGAGCACACCTGGAACCGGATTACGTTCTGGCTCTTTATTTTTTCAGTTATTGTAACCTTGTGCCAAGGTCTAAAGGTGTGCTCCGATGTACACAATTTCAGATCTAATGGACCAGAATTAACCTAGCAGTGCCCACCCACAATCACCTAGATATTCTCCTGCCATGCCTTCTTTTTGCCTACCAGGAAGTGCCACAGAGCATTTCAGAGTTCATAACAGGAGGGCAATCCCTAAACTCCTTCCCATGACATAGTCGACTATGCTTGGCCTCGGATTGGCCTCAGATCCAAGATGACCAAGCACAAAGGATAGAGTATCCAACATCTGAAGGTCATTCAGGAGCTCATGCAGCCATGATCAGGAGGTCACCAAGACTGAATACACTTCAGGCCTGATCATCTGGATCCCAGAACTCGTCAAGCCCAGTGCTTTCATGAGAAGTGTACTAGGCGTTATGTGGATCTGGAGTACATATGAGAGGTTAATTACTTCATCCCACACCCTACTTGCTTTACAGATCTGTCACAGTGCCAAGAGACCATGCAGGGGGCAACAGTGCATGGTATCGGAATGTTTAACATAACATAACATGGATACCAAGGCCCTGAGGCAGAAGCAATGGATCCTCCATGTCAACTCACTGAATCCTCATTAAAGCCTGAATGACATTGTGAACTATGATGAGTTTTAGGAGGAGACAGAGCCCCTTCCCAGATATGTTACAGACAGATTCCACCGATGGGTCTCTAGAGGGGGTCCATCTCTCCCCATACCTTACTGAGCAGCAAAAAAAGATTACCAGCAGTTGCAGTAATGCTAATAGTGTTGAGTGGTATCCAGGTGCAATTACCGCTGGGTTACCGCCCAACTCAGAATGAGGCCCAGAATTTAGACATTACACTGAATCACATTCTAAACCTCTTTGAAATACACATTGGCATGTTACATAGATTCTCCAAACTAGGAGTGATTCTACGAAAATGATTGGACCTGAACTAATATAATATGTTGTTTGAAAATACACCCTGAGCTGTGCGCCAGGCAATCTGCTATAATGAGATGATTGCTAATTATATTGCCCAGGAAAAGAAATGTATTTGTCCAATATCGATTTGAAAATAATTGCCTTTTATTATAATATGTTGTTGTACCAGGTTTTCAGTTATTACCATACATATAACTATAAAAAGCTGGTCAAGAAGACCCAAACAAGTCCAGAGAGACGTGGTTAATATTTTACCCACAGATATGGTGCAGATCGAACTTTGGGTTGACTCCAATTCTCACCCACACAAAAGATAAGATGAAAGTTGAATGTAGGCAATTTGCTGTGTACTTTAATATGGCAAAAGTAATGAAATCATACAGGCAGTAGTTTTATGTTTATGTCAAAGGTTTACATTTTACCCAGTAGGAAGAAACACCACAGGACTAGAAGAACTAATGATTCTCAATAATGTTCTTTCCTGATGAAAGCCTGAACACAAACAGAGAACTATGGAAGCTGTAAACATACAAAGGCCAAACAATGTTTGCATGAATATTCGTGAGCAAAGAGCACACAGATGCTGCTTCACTAACTGCCAAGACAAAATCCAGGAAATAATGTACAGGTCATGCAGTATTCATATGTTTCTCTGTTTTCAAACCACTCACAGATGCTTAATTATGTTTCAAGTGGGTATATATTTTATTCATGATTATAAAATAAAGAAATGTTTTGAGCTTTCTCAAAAATATCTTCACCCAGAAAGAAGATTTCAGCTGGATCGTCTAATTCTACCTCCAATATTGCCAACGGTTTGCTTTACTCTGATACCAGAGAAGACTAATTGCATTTTTATATTGTCTTATTCATTGATACGGTGAAACACAATTTTACACCTATTCCGAAACCTGGCTTGTTCTCAATGTAGATTTTCCCTATTTATATGGGTTATCTTCCAATTACCCGCTGGCAGCTTGGACACTTTTGAGTTATTAACAGTCAACATTCAGATGGAGAGAGAGAGTCGGCCTCATTACGAGTTTGGAGGCAGCCATGCCCTTAATAAGGGCATGGCTGCCTCCAAACTCGGTCTGGGTCTGTGGTCCCTGATTGGGGAAATACCCGGCTATTCCGACCTTGGAGGGCCCGGTATTTCCCATTCAGGGAACCCAGACCCGGACCATCCCCATTCCCATTTGAGCCCCCATAGGGCTCAATGGGAATGGGGAGCATGCTAACAATGGGCCTGTAAATGACAGGCCCGTTGTTAGCATACTGGGCCTCTCGCGGGACCCGCTAAGGACGCCTGGTAAAACCAGATGTCCAGAGCGGGTCCAGTGAGCGGACCTCGTAATAGGGCGGTATGGGGTTAACGGCACCAGCACCTTTACCGCCACTTTGGGCATTGGGTCAACACACATTCACGTTTCTATATTCATATCTTTTGCCAAAGCTGAAACCACAAGAATTTGTACATAAAAGTTGCATATGCTTAAACCACTACTAACATGGAGAAACCATGAGGGACTCTATAAAAGTTATTGGCCATCAGACCCAGCAAGAAAGGTGACAAGTTAGAGAAATACAGACGAGCTGACATGATCGCCACAGCTCGAGGCGACCAGAAACAGGACACCCAGCCCAGGTCGAAGGGGAAGCAGGAAAATTCCAGCCACCAAGATAGTGAGCCACCTGAAGAAATGCAGGCTAAAAAGGGCGAGAGGGCTTCATTTTGTGGTCTCGACACAAGTGACCTGGACAGGGAAGACCATTCCCAGACACCCAGAGGAAGGAAGATACAAGTGTTGCCTACGTTTTGTTAACTGACTGCATTCTCACAGGCTTGTGCAATCAGAAATAATAATAGAACATTTCTCAACTCCATGTTCTTTCCCATTACTTTAAAGAGGTACATTCAGTCTGAGAACTCCCTGGGCTCCCAGGGTTGTGGGGGGCACCCTCTGTCCAATCCAAATTCTCCTTTAGCATGGGTATATCATTTGTTGCAAGGGTCGATGGTCTTTATACAATCCTGCTCTTAGGGGTGATCCTAGGAGGGGCCACTGGACAATATGCTGCTGCTTATTACGTCCGGAGAGCAGAGAATGCTGCCAGACTCCTTCCTGCCCTGTGCTGCTGGTGAGTGCTTCTTTTTTTCCTGCTTTCTTAAAGTGAAAAGTACAGACAATTATAAAAAACCATTCTGTTGTATTAATGATTGCCGTGGCTTTCTTTTTAAGTCTACCATGCCAGAAGACTTATAAAGAAAGCCCTGGCAATCATAAATACAAAAGGGTTGTATTTATAATTGTTGCAGATTGTGTTTTAAGTCTCCCGGCTCCCCCGAACCTGGGGGGAGCTCAGGGGACTTAAAAATTCAAGTCCAGGTAATTATGAATACTTCACTGGCTGCTGGGAGAGTATTCATAATTGTTGTGACTTTAGTTTTCTAGTTTCCATGCTTATAATTGGCGTGCCTTTCATTTTACATTTTCTGTGCTTTCCTAGGCTTGGGAAGCACAGAAAAACTAAGATGAAAGTCAAATCAATTACTTTGGTGACCTCCTCTCTTCATGATAAGCTCTGCTCTCTGGCAGCAGTAAGCAAAAGCTCCTAGTAGGGGGGTTTTGCTTGATTATTGTTGCGGGTGCAGTGCTTAACATGAACAGAGGTGGCTGCTTAATTTCACAAAATGGATGCCCGAATGTCAAACCTTTGAGCCTCATTTCCCGAAAAATTTGCATGGGAACTTTCTTGAAAAATATTTTTTCCATATATTTTTGATTAGGGCCCATCTTTTAAAACAATACACATTTTGAGTGAACTTCCCCTTTAATCAATAATTCAGAGTACTTACACATTCTCTCACTAATAAACACTATTGCAGAGTCTACTTAGAGAGAACACTTTGAAAACGTCTATCCTGCTCCAGGTTGGGCAGATCTCTGGTTTTACCATTGACTGATTCTTCTTGGCATCTTAATTTTGACTAAGATGACATATACCAGATGCTTACGAAAGCAACTCCTCACCAGACCTAACAGTTCTTTATCTTTTCGTAGTTCACAACAATCCTGTTAGTTGAAAAAAGAGTCAGTGTTGTAGTACCTTCTTTCAAAAGTTCAGTCTCATTTAAAATGTTTCTTCTCATTCAGCAGACCACTGTTCTTCTCCTTTCTCGGGACTTCCTACAGGTTTGTACCTTCTTGGTTTTCTCCCTTGCCAGGACTTCATATGCACTTGTGATATGCCTGAAACACTCCCCTGCCAGGACGTCTTATGCATTGGTGATTTGCCTGGTATACTCCCCTGCTAGGACTTCTTAAGCAATTGCAACTGCCTGGTTTACTCGCCTGCCAGGACTTCTTGTATTCACAGTTAACTGTTCCACATTGACTTCTACAAACATATGTCTTCTCGAATAATGTACATCTGATTGATTCAACACTCATCTGGGTTTCACCCCTATTTGTTTCCAATACATTCATATATGGATGAGGAGTATATTTGTAGTCAGTTTCCTTGATTTACAATCAGGCTCTTTAATGCCTCTTTCTCTTTAGCTTCAATGTTCACAGTTTGTATTTGGTGCGGTTGCCAAAACACATCGGGCAGCCCCCACTTTGCTTGGGTCAATTCACCGGCTCTGTTTGGCATCTTCGGTCCTTCTCACGCTAACATGGCCAAACTTTGCCACCCGGATTGCATTCTGGACTATTTTCATATCTTTCTGCCTTCTCTCATGACTCCAACATGCTTATTTTGCTTCAAATCCTGGTAGGTGAAGTCCTGCCTTCTCCTGTTAATGAATGCCCACGAGTCTTCCCTTGGTTCCTAGCGTGTCTGTGGCATATCTTGCTCGTGCAGCATTGCTCTGATGGTGAGCACCTTGGCTCTGCCACAGCCGTTTGTGCTTTGAAGCATCTCAAAGAAGCGTGATGATTTCTCTCAAGCTGCAGCAGTTGGCCTGGCAGTCTCTCTTTCTAGTTGCTTTTCAATCTTTAAATGTCCTGCATGCAGGTGCATTTTCAAAACAACTAGCACGTTCATTGAGCTTGAGACTCAGTCTGCTATGCATCATCCCTTTCTTTTTCTTCGTCCCAGTGTTTGAGTAATTATGGGAGATGGAGTCCACTGATCTAAACTGATACTGATTACTTCGGAATCACTTGCAATGATTTCAAATGATGAACCAGTTCTACATGGATGACACTTAGAAATGGAAAATACAGTCTTGGAGCTTATAGCCTTTAGTGCAGGGATGGAAATTTGGCCTTAAGGGTTTTGGGAAAAGGTTTTTCTATTTTTCATCAGAGGATGTATAGACACATGACAGTAGGTCGTTAGGGTATTGGGCATCAATGAGTCTTCTTCATGGGCAAATGGGGAATGCTATGCCTCATCCAATGAAGTCATGATATCTCCCCAGAGCCAGTCTCCTCCCACATGATCCTCCCCCATATAGCTGCCCCCAGAGTCAGGATCAGGCATCGGCTGATGTCTCCTCACCACACTTGGCATTTGTGGACCTTACAATGGCCTTCAAAAGAGTATACCAAGAAGAACTGTGGGACAAACATTGTGCTTGGGGTTGCCCCAGATCCTTAATCAGCATTGTTAGATCCATCCACATGGACAACCAAGTCAAAATTTACCTAGATGCAAAGGGTTCCCTTTCAGGCATGGTGCCTACATTCCTTGGCTCACGTTCAGTTCAACTTATATATTTCAGATCTTAGGACGGTTCTTGCTGATTGCGTGGCTTTCGCTCTCCGACTGGCTAATTCTCACATTTGTCATCGACTGTATGCTTATTATATAGTTCTAATGGACCAAACTCTGATTGTCTGTCAGAGACTGTTAAACTCACTACCCAGTTGTATGCAGGACCTGCCCTTGGAGGTTAATCCTACCAAGGCTAAAATACTGATTTTTAAATCTGATGAAAAAAAGACACTTGAAATGTAGCTGGTACATAAGTAATACAGAGTTACAATTTATGAAGAGCTGAACATATTTGGGCTCTTTTTTTTATGAAAGATCATATCCTCTAATGTAAGGGCAATTAGGGACTTACATCCCACAGAAGACTCTTTTTCTTCTCAGTGAAAAAAAAAGACCAAAGATACATAACTTTTCAGTTTTGACAATGGTAAAACATTTTAAAGGCAAAATAGTCCTGTGTTTCACATTTGGAAAACAAGTGTAACTTGTTTCTATCGACTAGCCTAAGCTTGAGGGAAGGATTTGGAGAAATTCTCTCAATATTCCCATGGGTGTACCAGTATCCACTGTTTGCTATACATTGGGCCTCTGCAACCTGCTGTCAATACTTGATTGGAAAACATTGCTGCTATATTCTAAAAAAGTGAATCCTTTCCCCACTTTCTCTCTTTGGCAAACTGTATGACATCATGCAAAAGCAGTCCTGTCCAGTTTAGAACAACTGTAAATTGAAGGGTCAAACCCTATTAAATAAACTAGATATGTCAGGGCAAAATGTAATTGTTAAACCGACCACAGTTAAAAGCAAATTATTGTATTTGGACTGGATCAATACAAGAGAGCAGATTACGAATTATAAACTATTTACTTAGTGTACTCTAATGGAAGAAGCCATAGAGCAAGTTCCTACTTATCTAAGGAAGTTCACCAACAGAATGTATAGATTTATTTTCTTAAGACTGAGATTTAACTTACAAACAACATGGGAAGTAACAGGTCCTTGATCATAGATTCCCAGGAATCAGTGGATATGTAGATTCTGTAAGGATGATTTGTCTGAACAGACTCTAAAACAGCTTTTTATTGATTGTCCAAACCTGTATCCTGTATACTATGCACTGTTTGTATGTTTTCCAATTGATAAATAATCCCTGTTTTGTTTCTTTGTTTAGTTTATAGGTTAGATCTTTAAGTGGGAGAACAGTGTCTTTAATTATTTTGGCTCTTAACTATGTATCCCTAATTCTTGGAACTAGCTCGAAATGTATGAACGGCTTTTGTTTTCCAACAGTGTTTTTTTCATGTTTTTATTTAATGTGTTTTAGTTCAATTTTGACTTTTCATATCTATTTCATATAAACAGATACACATATTTAATCACATTACAATTCCTATAAAATACACCAATGCTAACATGTTCACTCCCATAATTAACCACAGTTAATACATATACATACAAACTTGTGTTTCATAAATGACAGAAGAAACTCTTCTTTAATATTCCAGTCCACATGTGTCCTATTTTTGTACTTAATCATTCCATCCAGATTGCTTCCCCTTAACTGGTACTTATCCACCTCATATCTCTTTGGTGGCTGATAACTGGTGCCCAATTCCATCTTGAATTAACTATCAACAATCACTTTGCACATCTCATACAAAGCATATTCAAACTGCTATCCGTAGCCATTATACATTTTCTCTAGAAGTCATAGGATGTTCTACTATCAAGGTCTTGCACAAACTCTGCTAAGTAGGTCATATATATGCATCTAAGCATTGGCTAAGAGGTCATGATGTGCCTGTTTGTTTCTATGACATTTGTAAACCTACATAGTCTACATCCTCTCTCCTTCGAGAAAACAACCCTAACGAGGTCCAATAACCCCTAATGTAGACAATTGATTAAGCTGAATCAATAGAACAAACCTCCTATGATGAGGCAACGGGTATGTTTCCCAGTATTTTTGCATGAAATTTGGCACTCTCTATAATCTTTTAAAGTGTTTAGCTTGGATAGGTGCTAATAATTAAGGTTCCATTCCCACACTTCAAGTTTGGCAATAAAATAATTTCTTAGCATACCAAATCAATGTCCCAATCAGGGTCCAACCATTTCTGTTGAAGAGCTCCATATTAATTTTCTTAAATGTACTTAAACAAGGGACACCACCATCTCTCAGATCTTCCCCCATCTTAGGCAATAGCGGGCACTTTGGGTCCTTAATGGCCTTTATGTACAGTATACCTCTCCTTCTGTGCAAAAGGTGGCCAGGCCCAATTCATGTATCAAAGCTTCAATTGAAACACATTGAGGCAAACCCAAGATCCTCTTTCAAAATTTACATTCCACAATCTCTAACCAAGCCTTTTTGCCACTATAAGTTGCTACCAGAACATATAACGCCATTGGGGTAAAACATTGATGATACACCAAAATCACCCCGTTAAGCTGAAACCCTCACTATTCTTTTACATTTCTTTACTAACGTGGCAGCGGAAAGTGCTTTACTCCATTTGGTGTGGACCATATCAGTGTTTATGCTATTCCTATTTACGAATATTCCAAATAGCTATCTGAAGGGACTTGCTTAATCATAGATTCTTTCACAACCAAGGGAATTTGAGCCACCTTTCCTTTTCCAATACACATCCACTTGGTCTTCTCTTAATTGATTATGAATCCATTCTCTTGTGCATGCCAATTCAATGATTCAACAGCCCTAGTCAGCCCTACCCTGTGTGGTCTAGGAGCACCACATCATTGGCATATGATAGCCAATTCACATCAAATCCACCAAGCTTAGGAAGGAACCTCCCAACTCCTTCCAGCCATCCAAATAAGTCCACAAGGTACAGGCTGAATAAAATGGGCACCAGCACACAAACTTGATTGTATCCTCTGATAGTGGGTATCTCTTGGGTGCACGCGCCAATGCTGTCCAATCTTACCCGGACCCTAGTGTCTGAGTAAATTGGTCAAAATTTGCAACAGTTTAATAGATGTTCCCCATCTAGCTAATTTCATCTTCAGCTGTTCTCGATTCACAGTATCAAACTCAGCTTTGAAGTCCACGGATAGCAGATTTACCAGGGGATTTTTATTATCTCTTGCCTTACTGATTATTGTATTAAGAAATAAGATATAGTAGAGGATCCTTCTCTAAAACCAGTTTGAAATGGGGTAAGCAGTTTTTTCATGTCTGCCCAGTCCTTCATCATTTTTAGTGTAGGAATCTTTCCAGGGACGTCTAATAGTGACAAGAGTCTGTAATTTGCTGATTGTCTTTGGAAGGTGGTTTTTATACACTGGAATAAGAATTGTTCACCTCCAAATGTAAGGTAAGGGCCCCTCCACACCGACTTTGATTAACAAAGTATACATTATATCACCCCACACTTCAGGGTTTCCAAACAAAACAATGGGCCTCATTATGAGTTTGGAGGCAGCCATGCCCTTAAAAAGGGCATGGCTGCCTCCAAGCTTGGGTCCGGGTCCGTGGTCCCTGAAAGGGGAAATACCAGGCCATTCCGACTTTGGAGGGCCCGGTATTTCCCCATTCAGAGAACTCGGACCCGGACCATCCCCATTCCCATTTGAGCCTCGATAGGGCTCAATGGGAATGGGGAGCATGCTAACAACGGGCCCGTTGTTAGCATGCTGGTCCCCTCTGGACCCGAAAAGGACGTCTGATCTGACCAGACGCTCAGAGCGGGTCCCACAATGGAACCTCGTAATGGGGCAGTACTGGATTAACGGCGCCAGCACCTTTACCGGCACTGTTAACCCCTTACTGACTCACTTGTAATGAGGCCCAATATTTGTAATACTGTCAGGTCCAGGGGCACTTTAATTTTTCAGCTTTCTAATCAAACTCCCAATATCCTATTTATCAAAAGCATTCTGAAAAGGACCCACCAGTTGATTTCCTTTCACATTCTGCTGATCAACACATTAACCAAATATTTTGAGAATGTGATCAAACCACTTCTTTTCCTGTATTATGTTAATTATAATCCCAGCCATTGTTTCTTTAGTTTCTCTGAATGCCTCGAAAATGCACTTAGTATCACCTTTTTTTTATTATTGCAAACATCAGTTGCTGTTTGGCATTATATATGAATCCCCACCTCGACTTAGTCTACTTATGATATTTATAATTCATCATTTTTTATTTGCAGGTCCAACATGGTCACCTCAATTCCCTGATTTTTTATGAATCTAATATCACACCTGAGCTGTCGCTTAGCCACTTTGATTTCTTGATCATAGTTTACCATTTTTATAACTGTTGACATAAAAGGCTGTTTCAGTTCTGAGGTTTTTATACCATTCTGCAATTTCTTGCACCGATACCTCAGGCTAAATTAATATCTCATTTACCTCCCAACTAACAATCATGGAGTTCATTGTCCCAAGGTTTTTACTCATCTTATTTATGCTATTTCTTCCAGCACTTATATCCACATGCTCAACCTTTCTTCTCCTTGGACAGTTCACGTCCCAACTAAACTTCAACTTCAATGTTACATTTTCACAATATTTTCAGAAGACCATGTTGAGGTGCTCCACTTATGCCATATCCACATTATTTATGCAGAAGTAGTCCAACGTAGCTACCTTACTTCCAATACTCCAGGTATATCCACCCAGTACATACAGCATTACTCTTTCATTCATCATTGAAAAAAACACTGCGTCATGAAATGCACCCAACATCTACCTTGAGAATTGAGACAAGCTTGTGTTATGGTGCACAGCCCTTTTATGTGACCTAAGTCCTCTATGACTTGATCATCAAAACAATGGGCATTGTGTTTTAATGTGCTCGATTTGCCACAATGTATTTGTGTTTTGTGAACGTTTTTTTTGTTTAATTGTGTTTAACCATATCAACCAAAGCAGTGTGATGGTTATGATATGCATAAAATAGGATCCCATAACTTTTGATTTTAGATAGTGTTCCCCAAATGGATGAAATAGCAATAGGCTAGACACTTTTGTAGATGTGGGATTTGACAAGAATTGGATTGTGTCGTCCACCAACTATGAACAGTACTGTATGATAATATCAACCGTACAAAAATGAAAATAATGGATGTGTCCCTTGTATATTTGATTTGATTACACATGAAATATTTGTTTGATTTTCTCCGAGTGTTCCTTTTTGAAGACCACTCTCTGGTGGCTTTTTACTTTGCTTGTTAATAAATTGTATTTTTCTATATTTCCGGTTTCTACCATCTTTGATATATGTTTAGAAAGATGGTTTCCTCCACATTACTGGTTTGATTACAAGTCCCCGACTATTGTTACATCCAAGGGTACCCAACTGGGTCTCTGCGTTGTACTGAAAAAGCAATAGGCCACTCTTCATATGCTCTTTCAGAGGTTAACCTCTGTAATGATTTTGGCTAAAAAATGGTGTCTGTGCTCAGTGCATTTGCAGTGCTCCCAGAGCCATAATGGACATTTTCTTCAGGCCTCATTGAAAGCTGCAGTTTATGTGAACTCGTAGCATGGTGCATATTATTTCACTAGCAAACATGTTTTCATGCTTCTGCATTGCCTCAAGGACTGTTTTGAAGAAGGTGCCAGCTGGTATTTGATAACGTTGCGAGGGAATCTTGCATATCTGAAGAAAAATTATGTCGCTGTTTTTGTGTTTTCATGAGATAGGGAAGTGTTTTACCTCTTGGGGTTGCCATGGGTCACTCCGGCTGGGGGCCCATGGGAACTGTCAGCAGGTAAAGACTTTGAAAGCCAGAAAGTTCTGCAAAGGGTCATCATGCATTTATGGGTGGTTTAAAATGAGGGGCACTTGGACAGTCAGGTAGAATGCTTCTCTGGAACAGTGGACATACTTCTTCCATGTCTGTTGACGCAAGTATCTCTCTGCCTGCATGGGTGGGGCTTTTCAGTGTATTGCTGCCAAGATGAGGATTTCTTTTGCAGTTACTTCAACAGTGAAGTATTTTAAAACTTTTAACATTCCTTTCATGTGTAGTCATTATTCATGCATGTATGTGTGTTGTGAATAAAGGGACATATAGAGCCATTTTACAGTTTAGCTGAGTATTTGTGTACATAATTGCCCTCCAAATTTTAAGATTTCTTCATTTTGTGTGTGTTGGGGCTGTGAAATATTTTCTGTGCACTTTTGAAGCAAAACATATGACGCTGTGAGCAGGGTTGTCTGTGATGTGGAATTCCAGGCATTTTGGTATCTGTGCTTAAACCCTGGTCGGCAAGATTTCTGTTGAAAGTGAGTTTTTGTGTGCGCTTTGCATGACTGGATTTGGATTGCTGTGAATATGTTATTGTGAATAGATCATTGTAAATGATTGTAAATATGAATACCTTGTTTAAGAAAAAAGATATTAGGTCTTCCACAGGTGGAGATAGCCTTAGTGTTATGATTCCAGGCTGGGCGAAGAGCCAATCTGGTACATTAGTGAAAGAATGGGCATGCAGTACTGGGCTGAGCGAGCCCTGGGATGAAAGCTTAGGCGTTGCAGGGCCCGCAGAGGTTGTTTTTTGTTTACAACAGGTCCATGTGGAAAATGGAAAAGAATTTGCCGCGTTAGGAAGACGGTCAATTAAGTGAAGATATTTTACGTTTGGAGAAAGAGTTAGCTGCTGAGAAAAATTTCAGTGATGCATCAATTACAATTGAAAATATAGCATGATAAAGTGAATGTATACCGAGAAGCTGCTGAAAGGGCAGCTGTCTGGGTCGCTCAATATAAATATAAGAAGTCATCAGGCAATATAAACAAGTGGAAAGATGCTGCTGTATTTGCCACTGCAGGGGCTGATTGGGACTCATATAAATGGGATGCTGATATTTGGGGGCGGGTGTTGTGGATTTGACTACACAAGAAGATTAAACACAAAGAAGGTTGGTCAGATTATTACTCATCTGAAGAAGAAGCCAGAGGAGCCCTTTCTCACCTGGATGGTGCATATGTTCGATGGAGGTGCAGGGGCCTGTGGGTAGACACCACAGATTCCGTGCCCGTTCTCAGATCTGGGTGAATGGCACAAAGGTGAGGACAGAGAGGGGTGCAGTGAGAGAAGAACTGAGGGCAGGAGACAAGATAACAAAGACTCCTGAGTGTTGAGAAAGGACATGTTTTTTGGCATTGTTGAAAGATGGTGTGCCATTGGAGGAGATTGACGGTATTGAAACCAAGAAGATGTATGAGTTATACAAAACGAGAGGGCTTGCGGGTAGGAGTGCTATAAACAAGTTAAGAGAAAGGTGATGACCAAGCAAAAAAGGGATACTTGCCGTTCAGTGCCTCCTGGGGAGGAGCCGGGAGAAGGGTCCATGGGGATCCCTTCCCACTGCAAGCCAGCATATGCTGAGTTAAGAGAAACAGTGAGTGCAATGTTAGAGGCTGAGTCTTGATACGTTAATTCTAAATTTGGCTAGGATTATGGCCAAACCTGGCATTTTCAACTCCTATAAAAAAATTGACCAATTACCTCAGGTTAATGTGAAGATATTGGAGAAGCATGGAAACACATAAGAGGTCAGAGCTTTGATCACTACCTGGGGCACAGGCCTCACTGATTCATGCAAATCATTTATGAATTAAAGGTTGACACTGTACCATTACTGGGCATGAGTATATAATTCGTTTTGACATTTTGGAAGGGCTGCCTATAGGACTAGGTGGTAAAACATATCAGTCTGGAGAATGCATTAACTTGCGCATCAGTTGTTGTAGGCAAATTGAAAATCACTCCGGTGCACGTGCCTTTGGCCACGAAGTGTGTGTCTATGATGCAATACTGCATTTGCGGGTTTATAAGGGCATTTCAGACACCATTAAACAATATCTAGAGGCAGGAGTATGGTACCCAGTGAATACTGTTTGGAATAATCAGGTCAGGCCTTTGAAAAAGGGGGATGGGAGATGGAGAATGACTGTGGTTTATCGAGAATTGAACCAATACTCTCCCCTTTAGTTCCTGCAGTCCGAGATACCGTCACCTTGATTGAGAACATAAAAAAGCTTGAGGGAACCTGGTACGCTGTGTTAGATTTGACCAATGCCTTTTTCTCTGTGCCAATTGCTGAAGAGTGCCAAGAGCAGTTTTAATTTTCTTAGGGTGGGTGTCAGTATACCTTCATGAGATTGCCTCTGGGGTACTTGCATAGCCCAACCATCTGTCACCAGTTAAGCCTGTCATACAGATCTCACATTACATTGATGATATTCTGATTCAGGACAAGGATGAGTGAAGTGTGATAAATCAGTTGGAAGTAATCATTGACGGGTTGAAGACGGAAGGTTGAGAGATTAACCCTAATAAAATGCAAGATCTAGCCGAGTTTGTAGTACTCATTTTTGGGAATTCAATGGAATAGTGGGCATCGAGAGATGGTGCCGAAAGCCAGACAAAAGATACTTGAATTTACCACTCCAGTGAACAAGATACAAGCTCAGCAGTTCATAGCGCTGTTTGGATGTTGGAGACAGCATATACAATATTTAGGGCAAATTTTGGCCCCACTTTGCAAAGTGATGCGAAAGAAGTATGAGTTTGAGTGGGGCGAGGAGGAGCATATAGCTTTGGCAAAAGACAAAGTGCAGCGTGTGCTTGATTTGTGGCCTTTGAAGTCAGGAGAAGTGGAATTAAATGTGTCTGTACAAGAACATTATGGTTCCTATGGCAAAAGCAGGACAGAATACATGTTCCTTTGGGATTTTAGAGTCACAGATTACCAGAATCTGGTGATAGGTGCACTCCATGTGAGAATCAATTGCTTGTGTTTTATTGGGCTCTTGTTGATACTGAACACATGACAGTGGGTCCTGATGTACTGATCAAGGCTGAAATTCTGAATATGCAATTGGTGTTGAGCTCTCCTACGACACACAGGATAGGACACACTCAATAAGCCAGTATAATCAACTGGTGATGTTATATCCAAGAAAGAGCAACATCAGGAAAGGGTGGGGTTGCAAAACTACATGAGCAAGTGGCTAATAAATCACCCGTAGACTACACACCGCAGGAAGTGACAGAAGTACATGAGTCTCCAGTGAAATGGGGAATACATTATGGAGATATGACAGAGGAGCAGACAGAACATGCCTGGTTCTCTGAGGGCTCAGCCCATTTAGTAGGAACTGATTGTTATTGGAAAGCTGTGTCATACAATCCCAAGGCAAAAAAGATCTTAACAATGGGCCTCATTACACGGATGGCAGTGAACCATGGCGCTATTAGCACCATGGTTCATGCCGGTAAAATACCGGCACCGCCTTGGTGGAAAGGGGAATTACCGCCCTATTCCAAGGTTGGCGGGCGGTAATTCCCCCTTCCACCATTGCCCTTCCCCATTCCCATTTTTGCCCCATAGGGCTCTATGGGAATGGGGAATGCACTAATTACGGTACCGCAAATTGCGGTACCATAATTAACTCCCTGGTCCCTTTGCGGGTTGGTTTTTAACTTTAACGCCTGCAAAAAGTAGGCGTTAAATTCCCAAACCCGCAAAGGGACCTCGTAGTAAGGCGGTCAGGATGTACCGGTACCGGTAAATACCGGTAAAATACCGGTACCGGTAAACCCCTACCGCCACCCATGTAAGGAGGCCCAATGTCAGGTAAAGGGAAGAGCAGTCCGTTTGCAGATCATTATGCAGTATATCAAGCTTTGAAACAGGAAATACCTGGTCAATGTCATTTGTACACAGATTCATGGTCTTTGGCCAATGGACTAGCTATGTGGCTGCCGATAAGGCAGAAGAATGGGTGGAAAATGAATTCCAAAGAATTGTGGGAAAAGGAACTGTGGAATGATTTCTGGGAAATGCTATCACAAAGTGAGGTAAGAGTATATCATGTGGATGCGCATTGTACTACTGACTCATTTGAACGCTGGTTCAATTCTGCTGCAGACGAACATACCAAGATTTCCTCTGTGGACTCAGGGCAATTTGGCGGGTTTGGCCATTGGCCTCACAAGAAATGTGGACACATGGGAGAGAACACTACTTGTAGGTGGGCACAAACTTGGGGGATTAATATCCATTTAGAGCTAGAAAAGACAATAGTTTTGCAATGTACTGTGTGTTAACATCAGCAGCATAGACCTGTCGGGGGGAAATTCTGCCGGGGTCGGCCGGGCCGTCCGTAGACCTCCGGGCAGGGAGGCCCCAACTCCTCCCGTATATCCCAAAAGAGATAGAGTATGAGACACACGCAAGAAGCAAGGTGACTCTGCTGTTTATTAGACAAAACGGCAGGGATGGGTCAAGGATCGTATGCGTCCGTCCTGACACACACACAATCGTGGGGCTCGCAGGCCCTTTTTACCTTAGTATGACGCGCTACTTGCGTCACCTTAGAAAGTTTAGCAAAAAACCTATTTCCACTCTGGATTGGTTACTCGAGTCGTAGGGTTAGTATAGCATACATATAGAGAACAGTGTTAGTGGTTGAGGGTTAGTCAGGTGATATACTTGGGCTGTCCCTTCAATTTGATACATGAAAATTGTTACATGAAGACCTCTGTGGATTGGTCAATGTTAATGGCGTCAGTGATAAGAGCCCCATGTTCTGATTGGTCCACTCGCGAGCCTCCCAGTCTGGGACTATCGCTGTTCCCAGCTCGCGGTGCACCTGTCATTTGCAACAATGTTTTACTATGGGTAGGTGTAAACAATGTGAGGATTTATTCATATGTTGGGAGGTCGACTACTCCCACTGCTGCAGATGTCCAATGATGTATCTGCCTGTGTCTTGAAACGTGGGATTCAGGCGTCCCCTTCCTCCTGGGCTTGGCATCCTGTCAGGTTTGGCTTTGTCACGTGAGGTGGGACCGTGTTTGAGGCAAAATTCAGCACAATTAATATTGTTTTTCCCACTGTGTGCCTGGTTTATCTTGCAGGTGCGACCTTGGCGTCGGCTTGCGGCGTGCAAGATTGCAACATCGTGCCCTTGGCGGTGTGCTTTCGCCGGGCTCATTCTGCAGGGTCAGCAACCGAGCTCTTGCTCATTCAATGTTCATGGAAGCTTTTGCTTGCGGCCTACTTGGGCCTGGTGCATAGGTGGAACCGTTTGATGCAGAGCGCTTTAGGTTACGGTATCATATTGCTCTATCCTCAGTATCGTGTCTCAGTTATATTCTTCATTATGGTACATGGTTCTTAGAAGAAGCGTGAGCAAGCCTTTTTAGATAAGTTCATTATGAGAGCCTATGTGGAAAATAATAAAGATGCACGTCCGTGGGTATGTCTGTCGCCTACGTCATAGCACTGAGTATGTTCTTCGTGTGGATTGGTGTGGGAGTGTCCGGTGTGCATGTTTGCACAGGTGTGCTGACCGTTGGCTAGGTCGTCATGGCATCTCTAACGACGTGTAGGTTTAGTCGAGTTGATCCATGCCGCAGGTGTCGGCATGGGCAGGGCGGGCTGCTGGGCAGGTAGGTGGGCACATCCGTATGTTCCTGTACCAGGGTATTTGGTCGTCTGGTAGATAAGCAAACTCCTCTCGTGGTGGGTGTCTAGGCCGTGATCCTCTAGGCCAAGCGCGAGAGGGGAAGGGCGGGAGCCTGTTCTTCCATTTTCCCACTTCAGTCCCCCCTCTGGTCGACTTGTTGACCACAAACATATCCTTTTCTTTATCTCCTCTTTCTCTCCATATTTTAGTTATTCCTCCCAAATGTCCATAGTGGTTAACATGGTCTTCAAATGACCAATACCTATATGCACAGGTTCCTCCAGGAGTGCAGTATACCCATTTCCCTATGTAGCTCCTTGGGTTTCTTGGGTTTTCGAGCTTCACAGATGGTCGGTCCAGGTGGTTGGTGATGATCTGGTTACGCAACTTCTCTCTCTCTTTTATGATTGTGCCTGTGTGTTGGCCGTCATCTGTTGGCATCAAGAGGTGCATACCAACCATTTCGATCATCTCGTCTGTGGTGCGTGCCTTCCGGGCCTTCCAAAATCTTATTATGATCAGTGTAGCTCCAGCCAAAATAGTACATCCAACTATAATCTTCAGTCCATCTGACAGCCAAGATGGCATCCATGACCATAATATTGAAAACCAGCTCTCATCCTTTTTCACACCTTTACTTTCATCCATCATTTTTGAGTGCATCTGGGCCAATTGTAAAACTGCTTCTGTCAGTGTACCATTGTCAGCATCGTTGGCAGGGATGAATGTGCAGCATGATTGTCCTATCTTAGCGCAAACTCCTCCTTCCATTGCTGTGAGGAGGTCCAGTACATATCTGTTCTGAAGTGCTACCATCCTCACAGCTCGCAGTTCCTCTTTTATTGCGTTGAATCCATTTACCGTAGAATTAATAGTCATCATTAGTTCCCATCGAGTTATCTGGAGCCATTTTGCGTTTGCGTAAGCCTGTAGTCCTGGATGTATTATCGAGGAGAAGAACATTGCTGCTCTGCTGAATAGTCTGTGGTCTGGTGGATTTGAAGTGAGTGCTGTTTCCGACCTTCCCCATAGGTAATTTCCTGTCAGAGGTTCTCCTTGTCTTTTCTTTCTATTCAGGACAGTATTATTGCCGTCGGTTTTGCTCTCTGGCCCCTTCTGAGGTTGTGCAGATCTCTTCTTCCTCTTGTTCCCTTCATCCATTTTGGGGAAGTTCGCCACATTGACATGTTTCTGAGTTACCACTAGTGATGGTACATTAACGTGCACCATTGTGCATATACCATTCCACAGAGGGGGCAGTGTGTGGTATGCCTTTTTTCCACAGGCCCAGTAATGGTCCATTACTACTGCTGTTCCTGCTCCCCCCTCAGGTAACTCCATCACGCTTGCACAGTTGGTGTTGTATCCTACGTCCACCTTCCCTTTATGTTGGTAGCATACCTTAGGCGCAGTTAGCGGCAGTATTGTTATTGGGTCTTCATCCTTCTCCATCCACGTGAGCATGGGTACGTACTTGACCCAAGTCATCCAACATCTATGGTTGTGTCCATCAATAGTTGAAATATTTTCTCTTGTTGCCATGTTGCAGCCAACCACTCCTATGTCCCATTTGTTGTTCATGTACACCTTCCCTGTTATTATCACCAGTGGTCTTTCCCAACATCTGTTTTTACCAGGGACTTCATTGGCGTACCAATCACATGGTAGGTACTGTAGTGTTACTTTCTTTGTTTCTCCTTTTTCAGGACCACTTGTTATGTATCTGAATCCTTCAGCATGTAAACTGCTCTTGTGGTAACTCAAATAAGTCTTGAGGAAGTTGTTTTCATATGGATATGTATCTCGTGTTTTCCACACCAGTTGCACCACTGTCCCTTGAAATCTTCCTTTCGTCTGGAACAGTGCCAGGTATATTATACATCGTGCTATTTTTTCATCTATCTCTGTGGCAACAAATGTTCGAGAAGCGCTCATGGCGTATGGGATTAATGAGCAAACGTAGCAGCTGTCTTCTGTTGTCTGCTTACCTATGTGGGTCATGTGTTGGTACCATATGTTGTTTGAGATGTGTGCTGAATCTTGCATGTAGTTGTCAATACCTTTATTATCTGAGTATGTGCTGCGTTTAACTCTATTTTCCTTGTGTGGGATTTTACTAGTACCACCTGACGTAACACCTGTTGCAGCTGGGGGTGGGGGTGTATTAGGTTTGGGTACAGCAATAATATTGATAGCATAGCTGTACTGCCATACAGAGGCAGCCAAGAACCCGGTGGTCATTAAAATTCCTATCAATTTTATTACAGATGCTAATTTCACCGGCATTTTGCTCTTACCTTGCTGCAGTCCGGCATCTTATTCTTGCGACGTTACAGTTGCCCGCCTGAAAATTCTTAATATGCTTGTTATTAGTGTTAGTTGTCGTTTTTAAGCTCTCCCTATCAAGTAGTCATTCAGTGCCCAGGTGAAGAGCTGTTCCCACGCCAATCTAAGCGATCTATCTCTTAGGGCAGGCAAGTATGGTTGGAGGTGGGGCATTGAATGTTCTATGGCCAAGAGGAATGCTGTGTAGTAGACACGTACCCTCCTTCTTTTCAGGTACGTTGGCCTTTTTATTTCATATACAAATTGGTGTGACAATTCTTCCAGGTAATTATCGTCTGAGGGTACCATCTACTCCTGGGCAGTGAATTGGTTAGTTATCTACTTTCTTAGTAGTACAATAATACGCTGTACCTGCATGTGCGAGAGAAAAGAAAGAGAACATTCAGGTGTTTACATGTGTATATGTGCAAGACCATGTCCTTCAGTTCAGTTATTACTACAGTGGGTAGGGGGTCAATGGGCAGAGGGTTTGGGGCTCAACTGGCGGAAGTCTCTTTACTCTTTAATCGTGTAACCATGGGGTGGGCGGTATGGGGATCACCCCTTTCTTTTCTAGTAGTTGTCTCTGGGGAATCTGAGGGGTGGCAGGGTATGGGGACACTTAGGCCGTTAGTTGTGGTAGAAGTCTCTTCCTCCGTTGGTGACGCTGTTGTTGTTCTTCCAGTGGCCCTGTCAGTGGCGCTGGGGCGGGTCTGGAGTTTGTAGATCTTTACGTCGTGTAGGTGGTTCCAGGCACGTTTGTCCTGTAGCTTTACTGCTCTCGTTGATACCTCCTCTACCAGATGGGGGCCAGTGAAGCGTGGGCTGTTCCACTTTCTGTTGAAATTGCGAAGTAGTACGTGGTCACCTTTAGCAACTTTGCACAGTCTTTCCTTTTCCAATTCTTTATCCGCGTCTTCTTGTTGATCGCTGTTAGACCCGCCCCACGTGCGCTTGAGCTGTTGAGACACAAACACTACACTAGTAATCAAAGAAGACACATATTGGTACATTTCATCACCAAGGACATTTGCAGTACTCTCGTGGTCGGTAAATGCTCTTGATGTTGGCGTTAGGGGAAGGCGCATTTGACGTCCGGTAACCACCTCGTGAGGGGTGAGGTGGTGGTCGGAACCTGGTCTATTCCTTAGCTCAAATAGGGCTAGTGGAAGGCAACACAACCAACTCTTTTTTGTTGTTTGCTGTATTTTTGCAATTGCCTCCTTTAATAGGCCATTCAGGCGTTCAGATATACCGTTGGCCTGTGGGTGGTATGCACATGCAAATTTATGCTTGATATTCAGTAAGGATGTGATGTGCTGGAACATTTCGTTAGCGAAATGTGGGCCATTATCAGACCGCAGTACCTCGCACACTCCCCACCTGGGGAAGACCTCCCTCACTAGGAATTTAGCTGCTCTGAATGCATCTGGGTGTGAACAGGGCCCTGCTTCAATCCACCTCGAGAATGGGCATACTACTACAATCATATACCTATTTCCTTGACATACGTTGATCATATCAACATAGTCAATATGGAGATGTCGGAAGGGTCCCTCTGGCCGGGGTATAGTACCTCTTATCACCTTCAGAGTGTGACCGGCTGTAAACTGTTGACATGTGAGACAATTGCTGATAAGATTTGACACATGAGAATTTAACTCGGGGCAGAACCAGTCTTCCCTAATTCGTGCTGCAATTACTTCCTTGCCTGTGTGGGCTGGGTGGTGTAGTTGGCTCAGGGCGGTGTTCAATAGTGCCAGTGGTATTACAATCTTTCCAGTGTCACCCTGGCGCCATAGTGTGTCAGTTGGTGACATTGTGCATCCTCTTTTTACCCATATTTCTTTTTCTGCCATTGGTGCAGCCGCTTGTAGCTCCATTATCTGTGTGGCTGGGAGATGGGTGTACCCTTCTCTTATCAACATCTCCTTAGCCATTCCCTTCCCTCTCCCTCTCTTTGACTCTGGGGGGTTCCATATCTCACCAAAATATGCAGCATACTTCGCATGTGCGTCTGCTGCTGCATTCCCTTTTGAAATGTGGTCTTCACCATTGGTGTGTGCGGTGCATTTGACCAAAGCTAATTCTTGGGGGTCATTTATTGCTTCAATTAGTTCAGCCAATAGGAGGGCATGTTGCACTGGAGTGCCATCAGCTCTCCTAAACCCTCTTCTTCTCCATTTCGACAGCCCTGAGTGGACAGTGGACGTAACATATGCGCTGTCGGAATATATGGTCACTTGTTTGTCAAAGCTTTCCTTCAACGCCAAGATTAGTGCAATTAATTCTGCTGCTTGAGCGGAATAATGCTGTGGTAGTTGTACACATTTCATTGCCACACACACCGGTACCTCCATCATTTTTACCACTGCTGCCCCAGTCCTCCTTATACCATCAGTTTCTCCCTATGGGGTGACAGTGTTGTACATATGTGTTGTAGTGGGGTAGTGAGGGTGTTCCCCCACCCTCCCGATCCTGTCCTGTATGACATAGTAGCGCTTCACTTGTTATCCTTCCCCTATTTGGTAGCTATTATCTTACTAACACTTACAATACACAGCCTTATACCTTTACCTGGCCCCGTAAATTTGGGGACTTGCAATAGTCCGCTAAGGAAAATTATTAAAATATAGTATTTACATTTGTATATTTTCTTCTTTCTTTCTTCCTTCACACAACACCCTTACGGCCCCCTGCGTACCCCTTGTGACGTTCTTATACAGTCGTCCTATTTTCATTGGCTCCTCCTCCTTCTTCTACACTTGCCGTGGCCGGCGTTCTCCGTGCGCAGCCACGTCCCCCGTTTCGCCTTTCCCCGATCAACTCATTACCGTTTATCTCCGTTTCCACTCCCTTACCACAGTTCTCTTCCCCACCACTCTCAGAAAGAAAGATGCCTTGTGCTCGGGATATCCTATGAAAGCCCTACTGGTGTTGTCACTGATCTCTTCGAACTACTGGTAAGTTCTTCATATATTCTTTAAGTCCAAAATACACTTGCAATCTACCCCCGTTAACCTCACAGCTGTCTTCCTGTCACTCCTGGAACAAGGTAATCAATAATATAATCGGACTGCGCACACTGCGTCGCCTCGCGTGTGATGCGCCCCTCGACAGGAGAGCTTAACCAGCCAATTATCTTCCGTATTGGGCAACTAACTAGCTACCGCCTCCAGGGAAACGTCATCTACCTATCGAGTTTCTTGCTCGAACAATAGGGATCCTCATCTACTCATTGATCAATAAATGCCAAATCGTAGGAAACCACACACACACACCCTTACACGTAGTCGCGACCTAGGCCAATCAGTGTCTACGAGCGGCCGCACGTGATGTTTTCGTGCTCCACCCCCCTCTCTCGCGTAACGTAGCCGACTGCTCTCGCACTCGTTCGGCTACCATTCATTTCATTGCCAACACTAAATTGTCAAACCTTCGCCGCGCACCTGTGCAACACCTCCCACCTCCCGTATTTAATTCCTCCCTCACAATTTCACATTGCTTGTTGTGCGTGGCATGCTCACCAAGTTCTCTTGATGCGGGGCCGCTCGACTGCGTGCACCCCTCCAAGCGGCTCGCCACCTCCCCTCGTCTGGACCACGTCTGGACACTCGCCAACCTCGGGCGGGATACTTCTCAACCGGCTCCCGAAGGCCAATATCCGGATTGCGCTGCCCGGTCTTCTCGCAGTTCCGCGATGGTCCTGTAGTCCTCAGAAGGGGGCAACGGCAGAGGGGGCCGCGCCGCCGGGCCTCCTCGCAACAGGAGTACCTGGAAAAATAAAAATAAAAAAAAGCATATCTTAAACAGATCTCAGCAGTGCCTCCAACTTGTCGGGGGGAAATTCTGCCGGGGTCGGCCGGGCCGTCCGTAGACCTCCGGGCAGGGAGGCCCCAACTCCTCCCGTATATCCCAAAAGAGATAGAGTATGAGACACACGCAAGAAGCAAGGTGACTCTGCTGTTTATTAGACAAAACGGCAGGGATGGGTCAAGGATCGTACGCGTCCGTCCTGAAACACACACACAATCGTGGGGCTCGCAGGCCCTTTTTACCTTAGTATGACGCGCTACTTGCGTCACCTTAGAAAGTTTAGCAAAAAACCTATTTCCACTCTGGATTGGTTACTCGAGTGGTAGGGTTAGTATAGCATACATATAGAGAACGGTGTTAGTGGTTGAGGGTTAGTCAGGTGATATACTTGGGCTGTCCCTTCAATTTGATACATGAAAATTGTTACATGAAGACCTCTGAGGATTGGTCAATGTTAATGGTGTCAGTGATAAGAGACCCATGTTCTGATTGGTCCACTCGCGAGCCTCCCAGTCTGGGACTATCGCTGTTCCCAGCTCGCGGTGCACCTGTCATTTGCAACAATGTTTTACTATGGGTAGGTGTAAACAATGTGAGGATTTATTCATATGTTGGGAGGTCGACTACTCCCACTGCTGCAGATGTCCAATGAGTCTTTTAATTGTATCTGCCTGTGTCTTGAAACGTGGGATTCAGGCGTCTCCTTCCTCCTGGGCTTGGCATCCTGTCAGGTTTGGCTTTGTCACGTGAGGTGGGACCGTGTTTGAGGCAAAATTCAGCACAATTAATATTGTTTTTCCCACTGTGTGCCTGGTTTATCTTGCAGGTGCGACCTTGGCTTCGGCTTGCGGCGTGCGAGATTGCAACATCGTGCCCTTGGCGGTGTGCTTTCGCCGGGCTCATTCTGCAGGGTCAGCAACCGAGCTCTTGCTCATTCAATGTTCATGGAAGCTTTTGCTTGCGGCCTACTTGGGCCTGGTGCATAGGTGGAACTGTTTGATGCAGAGCGCTTTAGGTTACGGTATCATATTGCTCTATCCTCAGTATCGTGTCTCAGTTATATTCTTCATTATGGTACATGGTTCTTAGAAGAAGCGTGAGCAAGCCTTTTTAGATAAGTTCATTATGAGAGCCTATGTGGAAAATAATAAAGATGCACGTCCGTGGGTATGTCTGTCGCCTACGTCATAGCACTGAGTATGTTCTTCGTGTGGATTGGTGTGGGAGTGTCCGGTGTGCATGTTTGCACAGGTGTGCTGACCGTTGGCTAGGTCGTCATGGCATCTCTAACGACGTGTAGGTTTAGTCGAGTTGATCCATGCCGCAGGTGTCGGCATGGGCAGGGTGGGCTGCTGGGCAGGTAGGTGGGCACATCCATGTGTTCCTGTACCAGGGTATTTGGTCGTCTGGTAGATAGGCAAACTCCTCTCGTGGCGGGTGTCTAGGCCAGTGATCCTCTAGGCCAAGCGCGAGAGGGGAAGGGCGGGAGCCTGTTCTTCCATTCTCCCACTTCAGACCCATCCCTCATATTCTGCAGGGAACATTACGAAGGGGCAAATAACTAGGTAAAAATTGGCAGATCAATTATATCGGTCCTTTGTCTATCAGTAAAAGTTATCAGTATGCATGTACAATTGTGGATACCTTTTTGGCATATCTGATGGTGCTGCATTTCGAGAGGGCCACACAATTGAACACTATTAACCTGTCAGATCAAAACATATTAAATGATGGTGTGGCCTTGCAAATTCAGAGTGACAATGGCATGCATTTCAAGGCAAGTTGTTTCAGGAGCATTGCCAGGTGAAGAACATCAAAGTGGCTATACCATGTACCGTATCATCCACAAGCGGCGGCTTTGATTGAACGCATGAATGATTTGTTGAAAGAAAAATTGCACACATCAGGCACAGGCAGTGTAGTAGGCTGGCATGATCGTTTGTGTGATGCTATACACATTTTGAATAATAGACCATTGACTGAGAATGAGACAACCTTGATGCAAATGTTGACACCTGCATTACAGGTGCAACCTAATTCAGCTGAAGAGACATTAGATAGTGTCAGGTGCTTTAGCTCAATACCGCACAACTCCAGAATCTGCAAGGGCAGACTTGCATTTTCATGAGGAAATCAAATTAGAGCTTAGAGGTATAATATTAATTGAAACTGAGATTGTAGTACAGATTCCAATAGAACACATGGGATTGATTGCCCCTAAATCTGGATTAACATTGAAAGTCATCCAAGTACTGGAAGGAGTGATAAATGCTGATTACCAAGGAACAATTAAAGTCATTTAATTAACAGTGGAGACCAAATACTGCCTATCCATATAGGAGACAGGACAGCCCAGCTGATTGTCATACCTGGATAATTGTTCAGGATTAGAAAGGCCCCTACAGTGTTAACTACTCGTGAGGATCATGGTTTTGGCTCATCAGACTGCATGGTTTTGGGTTTAAAGATGTGGGTAGAAAACCAAGTGGCCCAACCAGACCCGCAGATGTCATAGCGTCTGGCAGGGACCAAGTAGTTTTAGTAGTGGAGCCCAGCAAGGAAAAATGGGACTATGTACCTGCAGGCAAATGCTATTTAAGAGAATGATTATCAACACTGATATGTCTTTTCTGGGTTTACCTTGTAGAACCTGTACCTGTCTGGTGTAATTGTGATACTAAATGGACTCCATTTGGAAGGGTTCAACAACACACTGCAACAAACACAAGATGTATTTGTGCAGCCAACCAATATGAGTCTGACAATGCTGAGGAATGATGTTTTGGGGTCGCCTGATGCCGATGCCAACACACCAGCCACAACAAGCACGAAGAACAGAATTCGCGAAGCATTGAGAACACACCAAGTACAAGCTGAAGAAACAATGACGCCGGCTGTAGCAGAAATGTTGTTAGTATGGCAAAGATATTCACTGATGAATGCCCAAATGGAGAACATGTGGGCATATCTCACACAGAGAGTTATGAACATTTCATATTTCTGTTTAATGGATGTGCACAAAGCAATGGATCTACAAACTTCATGTCTGGTAGTGTTACCAACGTCTTCTTCAATTTGGAGACAATACTTTTGAGTTATATCCAATGGGCCTCACTACTTTGGAGGTAGCCATGCCATTTTTACCAGCATGGCAACCCCCAAACTTGGGGCCTGAAAAAATGGGAATTACTGGGCCATTCCAATCTTTGCGGGCTCGGTAATTCCCATTTGCGGGACCCGGACACAGGACGTCCCCATTCCCATTTGAGCCCCATAGGGCTCAATGGGAATGGGGAGGATGTTAGCAACGGTCCCGTTAATAACGGGACCATTGCTAGCATCCAGTTCTGCTAGCGGGTGCCGCTCTCCCCGTCTGATCTGACCAGGCATCCAGACCGGCACTCACGAGCAAACTCGTAATGTTGCGGCAAGGTTCCAATGGCACCGGTAGCACTACCAGTGCTGTTGTTGCCTTACTGCATCACTTATAATGAGGCCCAATGACTCTTTAGTGGAGGATTCTGGTGTGCTTTAACACAAATTGGTTTAATGATGTTTCCTTTGCTGTCAGCATTACATTGAAAGGGAAGATCAATGTTTTAATCTATATAGCTATACCCAGATTGTGATTCAAATGTGTATTTGTTATCAGAATCTGAAGTTTTGGATCTTGCATATTCATTGGTGGGAGTTTGGGGATAAGCTGCTGGGGGCTATACATCTTTGATTAAGTTAGCATACTTAGGAGTGAAAGGGTTGAATAAACCTCTCAAGTCTTTGAGGAACTGCTTCTAAATAGACAAGCAATGAGAAAAGCAGCCTTGCAGAATAGAGGTGCTATTGGTTATTATGTTATTGAAACATAATTTGCACTGTAACGAATTTCTAGGAATGTGTTGTTTTAACTTGAGTGACCATTCCCATTCTGTGGAAAACCACATCCAACGTTTGAAGGACTTTATGAAAAAGCTAACACAATACCACACTGGGAATTGTTGGTCATGGCTGTGTTCTTGGATTCCAAATATTGGAGCAACCTTTCGTTATGCCTTTGCTTGTATTTGTATAATTGTTGTGATTTGAATTTTCCGTTGCTGTTGTATTCAATGTATTTCCAGTTTAGTTATGATGTTTTGTTGGTTTCAGAAACCGGCTTTAGTGCCACTGAGTTATGTTAGTCAAATGTCCATGGGTGGATTGTAATGCTTTTGACGAAAACATGGCACCTGTGCACTTTGCATTTTGGGTGGACATTTTATTCAGCCCTCAGTGAAATCTGAACATTTTATTCAGGCCTCAGTGAAAGCTGCATTTGATGTGAACTTGTAACATAGTTCATATTATTTCACTGGCAAACATGTTTTCTTGCTTCTGCATTGCTTCAAGGAGATTTTCGAATAAGGTGCCAGCTGGTATTTGATAACATTGTGAGGGAATCTTGCAAAGCTGAAGAAAATGTATGTCACTGTTTCGCACTTTCATGAGAAAGGGAACAGTTTTACCTCTTGGGGTTATCGTGGGTCACTGCAGCTGGGGGCCCATGCGAACTGTCAACAGGTAAAGACTTTGAAAGTTCTGAAAATCCCATCACGTAGTCGCAGATGGTTTAAAATAATGGCCACTGGGCCAGTCAGGCAGAAAGCTTCTCTGGAGGAGTGACACACTGCTTCTATGGTCGTTGTCGCAAGGGTCACTCTGCCTGCCTGTTTTGGGCCTTTTCAGTGCATTCTTCGCAAGATGAGAATTTTTTTTGCGGTTGCTTCAACACTCAAGTATATTTAAACTTTTTGCATTCCTTATATGTGTAGTAATTATACATTCATGTATGCTTTTTGTGACTGGAGGGCTGTACAGAACCATTTTAGAGTTTAGCTAAGTGTTTTTGTACATAATTCCCTTCCAGTGTTTCAGATGTCTTCATTTTGTGTGCTGGGGCTGTGCAATTGTTTCTGTGCACTTTTGAAGAAAAAACACCACATCCTGGGCCTGATTCATGGAAGTGTTTTATAATGGCACAATCCCATTGGAAAACGTTCCATGAATCACACCCCATGGCATTTGGACATAAGGGGGACAAGAGTGACTGCAGCATGTTTACTTGAACAGAATGCAGTATATTTACTCCTGTGAGAATAATTTTATGGAGTTTAATTGCTGTTACTGTCTCTCTGCAAAGTTGAATATACAGAGACCACATAGTACTGATGGCTATGGAGATACCATGCATTTTCAACCATAATGTTTTTGAGATTGTGTCCTTTATTCTTACCCCAATTCCCCCCTAATTGTTTCTGGATTTCTTCCCCTCAGAGCATTACCTCTCAATAGATTTGCAGAACTTCAAAGTTACAAGAGACGTAATTTCACTAGGAGCTGGACTTTACAAATAAACATCATCTGCACATTATCCAATAAACTGTATTTATAAGCAAGGAAATTGTAGCTTAAAATACTACACAGTTCAAACAGCAGCAGCCACTCTTTTAGTATGTTAATCTACAAACACGCTGTGTGTCTTCTGTAGGGCATACAAGGTATTTGTCCTGAAGCATGGAAATTGAGGATTACGAGCAGCAGGGCTATCGAGTGTAAATTATTTAAAATGCATCTTTCAAATTGTATATGAATTGAGGCGTGTCTGATTAAGATTGGGGTGCAATCTATTAATTAAAACGATATTTAAAATGTTAGAGCTGTGTACATTGTATAAATGTTGGTGAATGAACTAAAGTGACCACATAATGCTCATGTTCATTGAAGCAATCGTGATTGACAGTTGTATTTGATTGTCAATGTATTTAACAATTTAGCATGATTCACTTTATTGCATACAATGTAGATGTGTAATTGTTTTCTGGATATTTATTGCAACAGAGATACATTTAATTGTCTTATTATCTTAAATGGTATTACATTTGATTCCTATAGCATTGCTTGTATTGTGATCATTAATGGATGATTCATTTAAATTGTTTATCCAATATAATGTCCCCTTTAGACTGGAAGCACACCTACCCAAATCGCAAAGCATAGCAGCATGTAGTGAGGGAAGTGTTCTGTGTGGTGTTGAAACGTAGTTCTCACAGTTTTCAAAAGTAGAACTTGACAGATAATATACCAATATATTTAGGTCCTTATATACATTCATGAAAAAAACACTTCCTCCAAAACAAGGACAGATCTTTGAAGCTGTAGACTTATTTAACTAAATGGGATTATTAGTCAGAATCATATGGAATACCCTTTGGGAACACCACACACAATTAAGACTACATGTGCAAGTACAAATTCACCTTTGGTACAAGCCTGTACTACGCAGAAAGTGGTAGCGATAGCTGAGCAGCCGGACTTATCTCAAGAGTAAAGTGAGCAGTATCAACAGTTACACAAAGAACAGCAATTACTATGGTTCAAACAAACACCGACTCAAGGTTTCTGGGTGAAAGAATATACATTTATTTGAATTAACAAGGGGGGTCCTGTGACTCCCTCTGCCAGACATTAGTCCTGGTTACGAGAGACTTACCCAGAGTCTTTCGCTCACTATCTTTCACAGAGAAGAAATATCCCAAACATATCAGTCTTTGTCCTACCGTGGGGCAGTCCAGCACCGAAATGCTAGGCAATTCTCCTCTGAACAAGAGTACCAACAACATCCCCAAACAAGTGTTTCGGTCTGGTTGGACCTCATCAGTAGGGAGGAGCTGTGCCTCTCTAAGGATAGTGAGCAAGGGGTCCACGTCTGGATTCCCCTAGTAACTTAGGGTGAGACCTAAAGTTACTTGAATATGCAAATTAACAAGGGGGGTCCTGGGAGTCCCTCTGCCAGACATTAGTCCTGGTTACGAGAGACTTACCCACAGTCTTTAGCTCACTATCTTTCACAGAGAAGAAATATCCCAAACATATCAGTCTTTTTCCTACCTTGGGGCAGTCCAGCACTGAAATGCTAGGCAATTCTCCTCTGAACACGAGTACCAACAACATCCCCAGACACGTTTATTTACACATCAGTTGTAAAACAATTCACTAAGTAAAGCAGCAGAAAAAACGCACTCTTAATATAAAACACAACACCCAATTAATTCTGGACACGTTAAGCTCAAAATAAAGTGTGAGCAAAATGGCACTCCAGCAATTAAAAAGGGAGGGAAAGACAAGGTTATACAAAATTTAGCAGCTCGAACAGGTATGTAGGCGGGGCAATCTAGAAAAGGTTGCTACAATGAGGATTCAAATCAATAGGCCTGGGCCAATGTTAATGGTACAGAGTCTTTGCAGAGGAACACACAGTTCAGAGTTGTCTGCGGTTAAGTCTTTGCCAAGAGTTTGAAACAAAGTTGGTCGAATGTAAAGTTATTTAAAAGAGTAGAGAAGGACAAGCCCTCGGATTGGCAAAAGATTTCAAACACTTTCAGACGGAACAAACAACCGGGCTAGAACAGTACCTTAAATGAAGAAGAAGGCTGTAGCTGAGTCAGAAGTTCCTGGCAGGTCCTGCAGGCTCACGGTTCCTGAAGCGACTGTCGGACTGACACGAAGTAGGAAGACTGGAGGGTCTTGCACTGCCCAAGGAAGAAACCAGCAGCAGAGCAAAGCAACTAATAAAAGGTGCGCTCCTTAAAACCCAAACAGGGTCCGAGCCTCCAGGTTATCCTGTTCAATGCAGCGATGCACAGCAAATTTGACCAGGGAAAGGGAGGCCTTGCTTGTTTTTTGGTGAACTGGTTGGTCCCACCAGCTCAAGGGAAGAAGATTTCTTGCAGATCTTCTCTGTCGTTAAAGTTTGGAGATTTGGACCCACAGCACGCCTTCACCGGGAGGTTCAGTCGTGGTAGTGGTCCTCTTCTTTCAGCTTCTCTTCAGTTCTCTCGATCCAGTGACGACTCTGCCTTCCTAGTCCCAGAGACCTGCTTCTTATGCAGTTTTCCCCCATTCATGCAGCCTGGCTGTCAATCACAAAGCAGGGTGGCTGTCCTGGCAGGACAGTCACCGAGACAATCAAACCAGAGTGCGACTTAGGTTTCCAAGGGAACCCTGTGCAGGGGGCCTAAAATCCCTCCCTCACATCCTTTCCCCCCAGACTCTCAGGCGCCTAAGGAGGGCTTCTTTGCAGAATCCCGCCAAAGGAACCAAAATAAAGTCAATGGCAGTTTTACATGTTCTGGGAGACAGTAGTCAGTCCCCTAATATGGAGTTTAGAGTGGGAAGTCTGAAAAAGACATCCCTATGTCACTGCACTAAATGTGCTGTGTGACATACAGTAAAATGATAACGCCTATTGAGTAGGTGAAGCTCCACAGTCTAACACAAAATTGTTAAACACACAGCAAAACACATGTAAGAGTGGGAAAAAAGGCTCACACTCTTACCAGGTGAAAAAAAAATCCTAGAAATTCAGCAAAGCTGTTGAGGGACTCAGTAGGTAAGGGAAATTAGCCATTCTGGAGAATTCTCCCTAACAGGGAACTTCCCCCTTTGAGCTTTTAAGCTACTGAGGGGATTCAAATAGATTCTTAATGATGCCCTTATAAAATTGATCAGAATATCTTCGATAGCAATGTGATGCATCCTCTTTGAAAAGCTTGCTGCAGTAAAGAGCACAGATGTTTTGGGCTACCCTGGGATGCTGCGACACTTTGCTATGGTTTGGTGCATTGTTTGGACATGGAACGCTCCATCCCCTTCACCAGGGAGCACACTGAAAGGCCATGGTGGGTCACCCTTGTGGCGCAACCTGCTGCGGAAAAGGGTGCAGCTGTTTCAGGCTGCCCTGCGATGCAGAGAAACCTCTTTACACCATGCTGCATCGTTTGGGCCTTGAGGCCCGATCCCTTTCACCAGGGAGAACACTGAAAGCTTGTGGCTCACCTCCTGTGTGGCCAAGCCACCACACTAAAGGTCTCTGCTGTTTCATGCTGTGTAGGGCCTGTGGTGGACCATGCTTAACTCAATTTCTCCTCATGTGATCCCAGTGATCATTTTCCAATGTCTGGGAAATACCTAAGCAACATTACATTTACCGGAGACATAGAAGAGATCCACGACCAGCTGACTTAAGCTATTGTTGGTGAAACACGACAATCCTGCATTATTGCCTATTGAGGAAGCTAATGTACTGATTCAAGGCATAGAGATCCTCCTCAAAGACCAAGACTATAATAATGCAAATGAGGCTGACAATCCCTAAGGGGCCTCTTTCTCACCCATTAAAGATGCAGACCCAAAGACTGAGCTCAATTCAAACAATCTAAGCTCCCATTCGACACATTACAAGAAACCAGTGCTTTAAACAGTTACTTTAATTTTACCACATTTTAGCACTCACCATCGTACACAATTTGGAAGACGATGACCTCTGAACCAACAAGGAGGGCGCAACTTCAACATGCCTTTTAAGGTATGTGCCTCTCAAACACAGGGAGACCTGTGCTAACAACCAGAGCATAGTTTAGCACCTCAGCACGTGACTTTGCTACTCTTACCAAAGGTTTTCACAATTGCAGCAGACTTTGTGACTCTCCATCTACAGGGGCTGAGCAAAACACTTTAAGGAAAGTAATAGATGGTTTCAAAACCTTATGTACAACCCTGACAGATCTGGTGACTTATCTATGCAACATCTTGCTCAAGTCCCAAATACATAATCTTGTTGAAAAACCTATATCAGATAGGCATCACGCTAGTTTCAATATTGCTCTTCCTTCAAATACAAATAAAGCACAAAGTCTAATGTTTCGGTCCTGTTTTTAACAACTCAGCAATTTCCCCTCTGCTCCAGGTGATCATCAATTATGAGTCTATAAGGCACTCATCTCTTTCACAATGAGGGGGTACACTTACTTCAACTGATTTAAAAAATGTGGCATCTCTTCTAATTGTAATACGATTGCAATTCTACTGACTGTCGTTCTATATTCTCACAGAGGTCTCCACATCTTTGTCTCAACAGCATTAATCCATTTCAGAACACCGCTAAATCATCCACCCAACTCCCACAATAATTTGATATGAATAAAGTACCACAATTATCCAGGGGTGCAAAGGAAGATACCCATTCTCTAACCAAATATATTATTCACTGGCATAAAGGGGTGTCTATCAATCTTAGAGAAGATGTGATGAACGTTTGGCGAAGGAGCAAACCCCCGTCTCCCTCGATTGATATGGTTCAAATCAACCCAAGAAGAAAGAGCTAGAGATTGGGCACTTAGCGATGGACCTTAGATCCTTACCCCGAGCTGATCTACAAGGGACATTAAAATATAACTGTGGAGCAGGCGGTGCTGGCAGCAAATTCTTCTAGGTTGCTGGGAAATATTTTGTAGAGGTATCCCTGATGTAAAGAACCATAAGAGGGCGCAGAGGTTTGCGTGTTTGCATTGACAGTAGACAATGAAATGTTGTAGCTTAACATATAGATATAGGGTCTAGAGTTTTTTGTATGTAAAATGACATTTGCCTAATGGTGTTTGTATTGTGTTGTTTAATATATATGCCAGACACAATGTGACTGGACCAAGGATTGGATAAACCTAAACCTATATTATTCAGATTAATGAATCCAGGCCCAAATCTATGAAGTTACAATATATTTCACTAGGGGACTTTAACAAATGGATTGAACCATCAAGTCGTACTGACTGATTAATCACTAAAGAAGAAGACAATTTTGGGGGGTTTCCCCAACTAGATTGTCCAGCCCCCGACCGTATATATCCCAGTGCTGAGAATGTAGCCTCTTTACTGTTCACATTCAGCCTACACAGCTGCAATGACCAGCTAGAGTGTGACAAACCTGCCACAGCCACTTTTAGAAGGGGCAACCAATCCAGGCAAATTGACTTTCATTTTTTAGAACCACAGTATCGGCACCTGGCAAAGTCATTAAAGGTCATTGTCCTAGTTGAGATTGATCATGACCCTGTTTGCCTTGACCTAGATCCTTTCCTACAGGCAGACATATTATCTGACAAGCCTTTAGCTGATGCGCCTTTATCTAACAATCATAAGAGACTTAAAGATTCAATTTAACTATTGTTCTCTTACCCCTACCCTGTATGCTGCTATAATCCCATTGTTTGATTCTTGCTATTCTGAAACAATTGCTGAAAAATTATGGCTGAATATTTTTGTCCTTCCACAATGAATGTTATTCCTCCTCTTGTAACTGTACCCGTCACACAGGTTAATTCCATTGTTATGAATTATAATGCATGGTATGATAAAGAATGGAAACGGGCTAAAACTACCACTTTGTAAGAGATTAATAAACGAATGATTCACATAAAATCCATCTCTACTGAGCCTAATATTAAATAAAAGAAGACAGCAAAGGTAGACAAATGGGAAAACCTTATCAAACACCAAGATCATTGTGACACAAAGACTTTTTGGCACTTAATTACTGATTTCTTTAGAAAACAATTACATATTAGAAAATTATATTTTGGGCAAATAGTGGTACCCAATGGTACTGTTGTAACATCAGTTACACAAATTGCAATGCAGCAGAGGATCATTCTTAGCAAGATTGTCAAAACATCTTGTAAACAGAGGTTATGACTCACAAAGGATGTACAAGTCCCCATTTACATCTTTAAGGCCAAACCATCCATTTGATCCCGTTTTTAACCTGTTTTTTAAGTTATTTATATTCAGCAATTATGTTCCGCATAGTTGGCGAACTGCAGAAATTGTTCTGAATTTCTTTTAAAGTGACCGTTCTTCACCCAGTAAATATAGGCCCATCAGCCTAATAGACAGCCTGGCCAAAGTTTATGGTAAGATCTTTCTCCATTGATTGGAAGAATGAGTCTATAATCAATATGTTATTATGGAAATGGAGGCAGGCTTTACTCGTGACATGGGCACAATTAATCAGGCCTTTTGTCTTTATTACATTTTAACCAAACTTGTGATTTTAAGGAAAAGTGCATTTATGTCTTGCTTTATTGATTTTAAAACTGATTTCCATTCTGTAAATCAGGATGATTCATGGTGAGTTTAAACCGATTTCAAAGTCCCTGTTGGTATTTTAAATCTTAATAGTCCACTATATGAGCTCAATACAGCAGTGATAAGCACCAGAGAGGTGAAAAGATGCCCCCATTTCCAGTCCTTAATGGGGTACGCAAGGTTGTTGCCTCACCCCCCACTTTTCCTTTCATATATTAATGATCTGGCATTATACATTTCAGAGTCAGGAGTTGATGCCCCTAGGACATCCTCTTATGTGCAGACATGCAGTTCTTATATCCAAGACAAGGGGCCTCATTACGAGTTTGGAGGTAGCCATGCCTTCTTTAATAAGGGCAGGATTGCCCCCAAACTCGGGTCCGGGTTCCCTGAATGGGGAAATACCGGGCCATTCCGACCTTGGAGGGCCCTGTATTTACCCATTCAGGGAACCCGGACCATCCCCATTCCCATTTGAGCCCCCATAGGGCTCAATGGGAATGGGGAGGATGCAAACAACGGGCCCGTTAACAATGGGCCCGTTGTTTGCATCCTGGACTCCTCACGGGACCCGCTAAACTGCTTTTACCAGGCATCCTTACCGGGTCGCGCGAGGAGACATCGTAAAAGGGCTTAACGGCACCTTTACCGCCGTTATTAACCCCTTACCGCCCACCTCGTAATAAGGCACAAGATCTTTCTTGCAAAATGAATTAGATATTGTAAATAACTGTTGACTACACACTCCTATTGTCTGCTCTCTCTTCGTTTGGTTTTTCGGGCTCTATTCTATCTTGGTTTGAGTCATACCTGTCCCAGAGGACTTTCTCAGTCTCTTGGGCTGGGGTTTCCTCGAAAACGTTTCTGCTTACCTATTGTGTTCCTCAAAGCTCTGTCCTTGGTACTTTCCTCCTTTCCCTCTATACTCCCTCACTTTCTGGTTTTATTTCTTCTTTTGGACTATCCTTTTATTCTGATGACACTCAACTCTTTCAATCCTTTCAGCACTTCACTTACTAAAGCCACCTTAAGCTTAGCGCCTGTCTCCTTGCTATTCAATCTTGGATGACAGACCACTTCTTGGTACTCCATGCTGCTAAAACTGAGGTTATCTTTTTTCATTACACCACCATTTCACCTCCCCCTCCCCCATTCATATATTTTTCACCAGCACAGTTACCTACTTCTTCTGTGGCCTGTTATCTGGGTCTTTATTTAGACACAGATCTCTCCTTTAGTCATCAGTTCTCTCTATCTGCCCGTTCCTGTCGATTCCATTTGCACAATATTCGGAAAGTCTGTCCTTTCATTACTTTTAAGGCCACTGAACTCCTTGTGTCTGCCTTAATTTTTTCGTGGCTCTACTATTATTCGTCAACCCCAACTTCATTGCAATATTTTTTCAAAAAGGGTAGCAGGCGTCCCTCTCCCTCGATTGATATGGTTCAAATCAACCCAAGAAGAAAGAGCTAGAGATTGGGCACTTAGCGATGGACCTTAGATCCTTACCCCGAGCTGATCTACAAGGGACATTAAAATATAACTGTGGAGCAGGCGGTGCTGGCAGCAAATTCTTCTAGGTTGCTGGGAAATATTTTGTAGAGGTATCCCTGATGTAAAGAACCATAAGAGGGCGCAGAGGTTTGCGTGTTAATATTGACAGTAGACAATGAAATGTTGTAGCTTAACATATAGATATAGGGTCTAGAGTTTTTTGTATGTAAAATGACATTTGCCTAATGGTGTTTGTATTGTGTTGTTTAATATATATGCCAGACACAATGTGACTGGACCAAGGATTGGATAAACCTAAACCTATATTATTCAGATTAATGAATCCAGGCCCAAATCTATGAAGTTACAATATATTTCACTAGGGGACTTTAACAAATGGATTGAACCATCAAGTCGTACTGACTGATTAATCACTAAAGAAGAAGACAATTTTGGGGGGTTTCCCCAACTAGATTGTCCAGCCCCCGACCGTATATATCCCAGTGCTGAGAATGTAGCCTCTTTACTGTTCACATTCAGCCTACACAGCTGCAATGACCAGCTAGAGTGTGACAAACCTGCCACAGCCACTTTTAGAAGGGGCAACCAATCCAGGCAAATTGACTTTCATTTTTTAGAACCACAGTATCGGCACCTGGCAAAGTCATTAAAGGTCATTGTCCTAGTTGAGATTGATCATGACCCTGTTTGCCTTGACCTAGATCCTTTCCTACAGGCAGACATATTATCTGACAAGCCTTTAGCTGATGCGCCTTTATCTAACAATCATAAGAGACTTAAAGATTCAATTTAACTATTGTTCTCTTACCCCTACCCTGTATGCTGCTATAATCCCATTGTTTGATTCTTGCTATTCTGAAACAATTGCTGAAAAATTATGGCTGAATATTTTTGTCCTTCCACAATGAATGTTATTCCTCCTCTTGTAACTGTACCCGTCACACAGGTTAATTCCATTGTTATGAATTATAATGCATGGTATGATAAAGAATGGAAACGGGCTAAAACTACCACTTTGTAAGAGATTAATAAACGAATGATTCACATAAAATCCATCTCTACTGAGCCTAATATTAAATAAAAGAAGACAGCAAAGGTAGACAAATGGGAAAACCTTATCAAACACCAAGATCATTGTGACACAAAGACTTTTTGGCACTTAATTACTGATTTCTTTAGAAAACAATTACATATTAGAAAATTATATTTTGGGCAAATAGTGGTACCCAATGGTACTGTTGTAACATCAGTTACACAAATTGCAATGCAGCAGAGGATCATTCTTAGCAAGATTGTCAAAACATCTTGTAAACAGAGGTTATGACTCACAAAGGATGTACAAGTCCCCATTTACATCTTTAAGGCCAAACCATCCATTTGATCCCGTTTTTAACCTGTTTTTTAAGTTATTTATATTCAGCAATTATGTTCCGCATAGTTGGCGAACTGCAGAAATTGTTCTGAATTTCTTTTAAAGTGACCGTTCTTCACCCAGTAAATATAGGCCCATCAGCCTAATAGACAGCCTGGCCAAAGTTTATGGTAAGATCTTTCTCCATTGATTGGAAGAATGAGTCTATAATCAATATGTTATTATGGAAATGGAGGCAGGCTTTACTCGTGACATGGGCACAATTAATCAGGCCTTTTGTCTTTATTACATTTTAACCAAACTTGTGATTTTAAGGAAAAGTGCATTTATGTCTTGCTTTATTGATTTTAAAACTGATTTCCATTCTGTAAATCAGGATGATTCATGGTGAGTTTAAACCGATTTCAAAGTCCCTGTTGGTATTTTAAATCTTAATAGTCCACTATATGAGCTCAATACAGCAGTGATAAGCACCAGAGAGGTGAAAAGATGCCCCCATTTCCAGTCCTTAATGGGGTACGCAAGGTTGTTGCCTCACCCCCCACTTTTCCTTTCATATATTAATGATCTGGCATTATACATTTCAGAGTCAGGAGTTGATGCCCCTAGGACATCCTCTTATGTGCAGACATGCAGTTCTTATATCCAAGACAAGGGGCCTCATTACGAGTTTGGAGGTAGCCATGCCTTCTTTAATAAGGGCAGGATTGCCCCCAAACTCGGGTCCGGGTTCCCTGAATGGGGAAATACCGGGCCATTCCGACCTTGGAGGGCCCTGTATTTACCCATTCAGGGAACCCGGACCATCCCCATTCCCATTTGAGCCCCCATAGGGCTCAATGGGAATGGGGAGGATGCAAACAACGGGCCCGTTAACAATGGGCCCGTTGTTTGCATCCTGGACTCCTCACGGGACCCGCTAAACTGCTTTTACCAGGCATCCTTACCGGGTCGCGCGAGGAGACATCGTAAAAGGGCTTAACGGCACCTTTACCGCCGTTATTAACCCCTTACCGCCCACCTCGTAATAAGGCACAAGATCTTTCTTGCAAAATGAATTAGATATTGTAAATAACTGTTGACTACACACTCCTATTGTCTGCTCTCTCTTCGTTTGGTTTTTCGGGCTCTATTGTATCTTGGTTTGAGTCATACCTGTCCCAGAGGACTTTCTCAGTCTCTTGGGCTGGGGTTTCCTCGAAAACGTTTCTGCTTACCTATTGTGTTCCTCAAAGCTCTGTCCTTGGTACTTTCCTCCTTTCCCTCTATACTCCCTCACTTTCTGGTTTTATTTCTTCTTTTGGACTATCCTTTTATTCTGATGACACTCAACTCTTTCAATCCTTTCAGCACTTCACTTACTAAAGCCACCTTAAGCTTAGCGCCTGTCTCCTTGCTATTCAATCTTGGATGACAGACCACTTCTTGGTACTCCATGCTGCTAAAACTGAGGTTATCTTTTTTCATTACACCACCATTTCACCTCCCCCTCCCCCATTCATATATTTTTCACCAGCACAGTTACCTACTTCTTCTGTGGCCTGTTATCTGGGTCTTTATTTAGACACAGATCTCTCCTTTAGTCATCAGTTCTCTCTATCTGCCCGTTCCTGTCGATTCCATTTGCACAATATTCGGAAAGTCTGTCCTTTCATTACTTTTAAGGCCACTGAACTCCTTGTGTCTGCCTTAATTTTTTCGTGGCTCTACTATTATTCGTCAACCCCAACTTCATTGCAATATTTTTTCAAAAAGGGTAGCAGGCGTCCCTCTCCAGAAAGAACTTGGCATGATAACCTGTTCTGTGGTTTTTTGAGAGTTCGCAGCCATCGCTTTTTGCTCACTGTACGTTTCACAGATGGGAAATATCCATATCAGTCTTTGTCCCACCCACATGAGCAGTCCAGCACCAAAATGCTATGACAATTCCCTTCTCAACAAGAGTACCAACAGAAACCCCATTCACGTGTTTCAGACTTGTTGGGCCTCATCAGGGAGGTGGAGCTGTGCCTCTCTGAGCACAGTGAGCAGGGGGTCCACATCTGGCATTTCGATGCTGAACTGCCCCTGGGGGCGGGACAAAGACTCATATGCAAATTGATATTCCTCCTTTGTGAAAAGTACAGTAAGCAAAAAGCAATGGCTATGGACTCTGAAAGGAGGAAAAACCACAGAACACTATCATGCCTGCTACCGTTTTTTGTATTCATGCTTTCAAGTCCTTGCCAATGCTCCTTGCACAACTTTCCTGCAAATCCATCCATGTTTTCTTTTTTGAAATGTGTCAAAATGTACGCATATAAAATAGTCATATAACATAGCTCCCAGTTGACAACATGCATTCAGACTTTAGAAAGGTTGGGTCTTTAATCTTTCTAAAATCTTTTGTACACTTTTGTCAAATGGCAACAAAGTTATAACCCACCTAAAACTGTTAACCCTCTCTAATGTTGCCCACTCTTCTCAAAATCCCACCAGACTTTGCAGAAACATTCAAATCTGGGTCTTAAAAACTTTTCTGCAGATACGTGAAACAGCACCACATTTCTAAGCCTTTCAAATATTTTGGGACCTCCCTCTAATTTTTTCCCCTCTTGGCAAAACAGCACCAACCTTTGTAGAACCATTCAAGGTCATGTCTACAATAATATCACAACATTCCATACAGTTTCATTGTGTGGCGCCAAAGTTATACACCATCCAAAAACTGCTTTTCACCATCCCTGTAATGCAAAAAAATGCATGGATGCCCCCAAACATCTAAGATGTTTGCGAACATTACAGGGCTGTCTGTGTACCGTTCCCGGACATTGGAGATGAAAAGCCATCAGTTTTGGGCCTTTTTATGGCCATTTTCCCCTCCCATCCTCATCACCCTTCAACTCCCCAGAGATTGTTTGTTAGTTTTACAAGTGCAATGTTTTGTTTTTTAATATGTTTTTACAATGATGTCCGCGGACCACGGGCACAGTTCATGAATCCAACATGGCTGGTGTATCCCAAAACATGACGCACCTCATGCTTTTTATCACCCAATCAGTGGGTGGCTCAGTAGGACGTGAGCATTACGGTGCCCTCTGGACAAATGGACCAAACAGGGAAGTGAGTCTGCGGACTTAACCCAGATATCACTAAGTTTTGTCTACCTACTTTTTGGCCATTTTTAAAAAAAACACTTTACGGACATACACAAAATTTACAAAAGCACGCTTTCGGACCAAGCCACCATTCCTGACGCAAATTTGGTGAAAATCCGTCCAGTGGTTATGAGTGTAGGCATGAGCAAAACTTTCTTTCCATTGTGTCTATGGGAAAAACCACAAATTTTGGGACCCCCCTATAACTTTGGCCCCCCCGGACAAAACATCACCAATCTTCGCAAAATCAATTTGACAGGGTCATGTACTTTATTTGCAAAGTTTCGTTCGGTGCTCTTCCTATGGGTTGAGCAACTTACCCATAATTACACGGCCACTACTGCAGGTTGTGCAATCTGTGAAAGTTTGTTTATATGTTCGAGGTTGGTTCCTGCCCCATAACAGTTGGTGGCCTGAAATCTTAGCCCACAGTCAGCATACCAGTCTGGGTTGTACTGGCGATAGTGAAATCTGACCAACCCCACCCATTGGCACTGCACAAGGTATGGTCCGTCCCTGTGATATCAGCTATCAGCTACAGACCAATGCAACACAGGTTGGTACCGCTAGTAGTCCGTACATGTAAAGATATGTTATGTTATGTGTTGTTATGTTATGCATTGTTATGTTATGTCATATTATGATTATTATGTTATGTTATGCTGCGTTAATTGGATTCATACTGCACACCATTGCTATTTGCATGGTCTTCAGGCACTCAGGCAGATCTGAAAAAAAGAGCAATGGTTGGGCTTGTTATTAAGACTATAGGGAGAGCGCAAATGTGCATTTGCAGTTGTGTTGGTAGTCTTGGTTTGCATCTAGTGTGTATGGGTCTGTGGGTGTGTGGGCACTTGAATCCATATGGGAGGCATTGTGTTCCCTTATTGAGTCTATATAAAGGCCTTGTGTGTCCACTACCTTGGGATACAGTGCTTGTGCTGTGATTGTGGGAGGAACTGGAGGAGGTGAAGAGTTTTGCTGCTTGGTGTCAGTGGGGTTGTGCAGTGTTGTATTTGCCATGTGTGGGTGGCGTAGATTGTTGATGTGTGTCGTATTTTCAGGAGTATCAAGGGTTTTCATAGGTTTAGTGGGAAGTAGGGGTGAACCTCATACAAGTGTATAGGATTGAATCCTTTCTGTGCAGGGTGTTTTTTGAGTAAACTAACACCTGTTAAATGTGGGTTAATGATGTTAGGTCTCCTTTTTACTGGTAGGCCCATATGCTTCAATCACGTGACCCAGGAATCCTGAGCAAGGACCTGGTTATGCATCTTTACATTAAAGCTGTTCGCCTCTCTTTGACCATAGGCCATGGTTTAGCGAGTTAGGTTGGCAAATCGAAGAGCCATGTTTTCAGTTATTTTCTGAATGTCAGGTGTTCCTCTACTGTGCTTATTCCCTTGGGGAGGTAGTTCCAGAGTTGTGTTGAAATGTTTGTTAAGGCTGATACACCATATTTCATTTTCAAATATTGTTTGGGTTCAAGGTAAATGTCGTTGTTAGACATCAGGGTTCTTTTTGGTCTGGAGATGGAGATTTATTCTTGCAGGGATTCTGTTCCTTTAGTTGAAAAATACTCTGTGAACCATACAAGGTGTTTTGAAATAGATCCATTTCTTGACTGGTTGCCAATTTAAGGACCTTAGTGCTGGGTTGATGTGTGCTCTGCTAAGTCTTGGTAGGAGTATTGCTTTTGCATTCTGGATCTGATGCAGTTCTATGGAGAGGTAGTCAGGCATTCCAGGTAGATACTATTGGTGTACACTATTATGGACATGACCAAAGATATGACAGCAGGTGTTTTGCGTGGAAAGATGAGAAAAGCTTATATCTGCTTGAAAGTGCCTAAGTGGAAGAATCTTTTTTTACTAATGTGTTTTAACTACTTTTTATGCTTCTGGTCAGGTTTCTATTTCAATAGACAATCGTATATGCAGTTGTATGATGTGGTTGTTGGGTGTAATCATGATTTCAGTTTTGGCTGTGTTGAGTTTATGTCTGTAGTTTCTCATTGATGTGTTGATTTGGGAGAGGCAGTTGAGAAGGGTTTGGTATATGTTCTCACTAGTAATGATTTTGGGGATGATTTGAGTATCATCTGCGTAGCTGTAGCATGTGAGTTCATGTCCTTTGATGAGTGTAAATGTTAAAGAGTGGTAGCCAGTTGGCTTCCACTCTTTCTGTCAGGTAGGAATTCACAATAAATAAAAATGGCTTCTCCCTATTTTTTGTTCTTGGGAGCTCAATCATGTAACAGGGAGTGAAATCTGGCACAAAACAAACAAGATTGACTACCCCTCTCTTTATCCCAACTATGTAGTACAGGACAGTGCACATTATGCCGCTATTAATACATCTAGGTATTACCTTTTGACATATTGATTTGCTCTATGAATGTTAGTCACTGCTTCACCCTTTATTACCTTTTGACATATTGATTTGCTCTATGAGTGTTAGTCACTGCTTCAACCTTTGTTCTTACATTAACAGTCTTTAGTTTTATCATGTGTTTTTTATTGAATGTTTTTACACTTGTTCTTGTGTATTAATAAATTGATTGATTTTTTTGTAAATTGAACATTAGTTTTGTGGAGCTGTTTTTCCACTAGTAGTATTCATAGCGGCATAACATGCACAATCCTGTACCACATATTTGGGATAAAGAGAAGGGTAGTCAAGCTTGTTGTTTGTTTTGTGCCAGGGAGGAATTCATCCACAGTAGTGTTCTGTTGCTTAATCTCGCTTCCTGTATACTTTTCAGGAGCCGCTGAAAGGCCTAATAGTATCAGAGCGATGGAGATGTTTGGAGTCTGAGTTCATTTGTAGGTCACCCCAGATGAAGAGTAGGGCTGATTCAATTCCTCTTGTAGGCCTAATCCTGACTTCTGCCTGGTCCAGTAGGTGGCTGGTTTCCACATGTGTTGGGATGTGTAGGTGTCTAGCAGTTTGGCCAGGTATGGAATGTTTGGTGTTGACTGGTAGTTGATGGGGTAGTCTGTGTTCCATGAGGGAACTTTGAGAAGTGGTTTAATGTAGTCAGCTTTCAAACTCCTAGGTATGGTCCTGTTTCCAGCAAATGGTTCATGAGTTTGTGGAAGCATTCTGCAGGTGCCTCTTTGCTGAAGGTTTTTTCTTATATATCTGTTGTGATGCTTTCCTTCTTTAGTTTTGTAAATTCTTGTCGAACAAACCTGCATGACCAAAATGAAAACTGTTCAAAAGAAGTTGTTCAGAAAATAGGATATGGCATACATATCATGTAATTGAGAGCTTACACTGATAGCAATGCTGGAAAAATTACCATCTTGCCAGCATGTGAATGTAGAGCAGGTAAGATTACCTTTGCTATGCATCACTCCTCCGGGGAACTCTTTTATTCTCTGCATATAATTCAACTTGTGAAGTTTCTTTTTACATTCATCTGACATTAAAATTAAATTTAAAATGTGACACTGTATTGTTTTACATTGGGATACATGATTGTTTGGAGTGACTTAAGTAGATGCTTGTGATTTACATTCTCTAAAAGGAGGTTAAACTGATGACGTGACCAATCATATGAGGTACACCTGAGCGTTCAATCCCTGTGCAACCATATGTCCTACTTCTAGTGACTCCAACTCCACAGATCTCCTGAGTGAAAAGCACAAAGAAGCTGATACAAGTATGTGGCTCTTAAGAAATTAATGTCTATTTACAAACCAAGATGGTTAATAGTTTAACCAAAAATAATGATCAATTGCAAGGTCTTCTAAACAAGTCTTGGCCGATGCCTGCCCTGGCCCCATTCCAATATCCAGTGAAGCTCTCTGGTTTTTGCTTTCAGGTTTTGGACTTTGATCACTAACCCACCATTGCAGCTTGTGTGGCAGTAGCCTAGGACAAGGAACTACAGGTTTGAAAAATCCTTAAAGTATTTTCCCGAATTTGGAGATTGTGGTGGACCTTTACCAATAATGATCTTCTCTGGCAGGATTATAGGGTTGGGCTTGTAGGTCATGCTTGTACCTGTTCCCCTCCTTGTTCGAGGGACCTGGTATATGAGCTGTTCAGCTACTTGCTACTCCTGATATAGCCTCTCTGTCCACAGGTGTGATTGTGCTATCAGTTCCATGTCACTTCGCAGACAGTAATTACTTCATGCCCCCTTCACCTTCATTACTTCCCCTACCCCAAACCCTCAAATACCTATATTTTCTCGAAGAAAATGGTGAAGTAATTGCTTGGTGGAAAATCACCACCAAATAATTACTGTCAGCAAAACAAAGGGATACCGTACCATCATGTTCCAACAGACAACTCTACAATTTGACATGGACCAACATGGTTTGCCATAACATCCCTGTTCTATCTAACTAGTAGGTCTATGTTTTCTCCTCCCACCCCCTCAGTCCTTGTAGCTCTATCTTCCCATCATTCTCATCACCATATTCCAGAGGTTAATTCCCTGCCACACCTTTTCAAAATATGCCTCTCATGATGGTAAGGTCTCCATTCAACTTTCTAAGTAATACTATCTGCATATGGTAACTTTCTCCTCCAACACACTCAGTAATACTCTCACCAGATGGCAACTTTCTCCCTCCAAAGTCCTTAGTGAAACTCTCTTCAGATTGTAACTGTTGCCCTCCAAACTCCTCAGTATAATTATTTACAGATGGTACTTTCTCCTGTCAATCTCCTCAATAAAACCTTCTTCCGATGGTAACTTTCTCACTTCAACATCCTAAGTATATTTCTCTCCAGATTGTCTCTTCCCGATGTACTGTAACGTCCTGCCTTCAACCTCCAATAATCACCTCCGAACTATCTCCTCAATAAACCACCAGTGCAAGTAGCTTGTATACTCTTACATTCACTTGGGTAGTGCTTAGGGGCAAGGATCACACTTGCATATTGTGGGATAGGTTAGTCTATGGTTGGGCGATGTACCTGTGGTAATGTGGGGTGTAAGGAAATTGCTTAAATCTACACTAAAGCCTTCAACCATATTGGATTCCAAAGTGGCCTCAGGCATGTGTGAGGTTTCATCCCTTTCTGTCCACTGGAGCCCTGGTGACAGTGTCTGCTTTAAATGTGGACAGTCTGTTTTTCCAGCATCTTCATCAAGAGCCAGGGAAAACATTGGTAAGAAAGGTAATCTGCTTTTTGTCAATTAAATATTTCATCATGGTGAATTATCAACTTTGTCTGTGCCATGTGTGTGGGAGCAGGAGAAGAGTTTTTGATAGTTCTGTCGCTTGCACAGAGAACCTGTGCAATTTGATTTCAGTCTTATGGTTTGTTAAGCATGACTTTGTATCTGTCAGACTCTCTAAGTCTGTTTGAGCCTGACTCAATCTTTTTTAAATCTCCTCTGTCAAATGTGCTAAGGAAAGTCATGTTTTTCAGGATTTGTTTGTGAATTGAAAACACTGATCTCTTATTCCTGAATGGAAAAGGTAATGTTGACTATACTGGGTATTTGAGTTTGGCTAGGAATGGGGAATAGTTCTATTGGAGCTCCAATATCATGACTATGGCTTGGGCTGTCCTCAAGGTGTTTGTGCCTAACCCCTTTCCTAGGTGGTAATAGTTAGTGTGGGGAAGCTCCTGTGACTTCCCTCTCCCTTACAGCAGCATCCCAGTGGAAGTGGTCCAGGGATCCTCCATTACCTCCTGGGCTTCTAGCACCCACTAGTTTGGGGTAGCACAATGCCCCTTGTACCACCTCACTGCAGGTCCCCAAGGTTAGACAGCGAGTTTTGCCACAACTGCCATGACATAAAATGGCATTCACACAATGTTAGATTAAAGCACACTCCTTGATGGATGCAGAAATCCTACATTGAGGCCATTTCTGTCTACTTTAGCTTGAATGTAAAGTATGATTAACGTTAGCAGTGGGGAAGGTTCAGAAGAGAAGCGTCTGGAGATGCTAGTGCCAGGAGGCAATTGAGGACAGTTGTCAGGGAAAAGCTAGAATACAAACAAAAGAGACTAACAAAGTTACTGTGTTTATTGTAAATGGTTATGATACACTGCCACTCAAAAAAGCGTAACTGCTGTCTTAAAATGTAATCTGCTCCTGGAATAATGTATTACATAAATATGTTCCAGACGGAAGGGCACAGCCTATCAACAGATGGCCCCTTCAGTATTCATTTAGAGAATTGGCACCTGTCAACAAGCTATAAAGGTTTGTTGGCTTGATGCCAGATAATTTAATGACATATACCCTATCCTACTCATATTATATAGTGCTTCGCAATAATATGCTGGTAACATTATTGGTTAATTATGTAAATGGTTTCTTCTCCACATTCTTATTTCCCCTCCTTTAAAGTTGTCATAGATCAGTCCACTTGTTACTGGTTTTATCTTTGCTTTAGTTTTTGTTTATTTTCAATGGTCATGTTAGCCACAGTTTTGTTGCAGCTATGAAGAACTGAACCTTAATGGAATGAGCTAACATTTGGTCTATGGATTACTTACATTAAACAGTACATTTCAGGTAAGTAATGTAGGCCCCGAGGAAGCTCATACATTGAGTGAAACACGTGTTTTACCTGTTTTTAGCACACATGTTCAATCGACATGGCATGTTTACAACGTTAGGCTTGGTTTCAGGGAACACGTTTGTGGACCTATCAGTAACAGCCTGATTGTAAAACAAATGTTCATTTGATTTGAACTGAAACTTAAGTACAGTGACAAAGTTTGATGATCAATAATCTAAATACAGTTGGATACAAATTAAAATCCATGCTCAACTTTACACTTTATCACAAAATGTATGAAATGTATCACTGTTTCCTAAACACAGATTAGGTTAAAACGGAAGTTTAATTGTGGATTATCCCATAAATACGATATGCCATTTTGAACGCACCTGTACACAAGTGTTTCTAGGCACACAAGACAAGATCTTACTAGGCCTTTTGTCATTCAGATTGTGCAAGTGTGACAGCTCAAAGAGCAGGAGGAAGGTTGAAGGAGGAAGTGCCAGGCAGAGGGAAGTGCATTGTTTTCTTTGATTCCTGTTTTCTTATTTTAGAACATTTACCCAATGTTTTTATTTGTCATTGTTCATTTATAAGCGCTTATACCAGCGAGTACGGATTCGAACCACTGTTGCACTGTGTTGTCTTGGTTCCAAGACAAACGCATTGACCCTGAACGATCCTTCGTCCCAACGCTATCAAATTGTTGGGGCTGATTTTAGAAAAAGTTGCAATTGCATGCAGCTGACTCCAATATTAGATATAATGTAAGTTCTTTTACATGCAATTTTCCACATTCACAAAGGAGACTGGAAAACCAGGTGACATTGCCTATGAACACTCTTTAATTGTTCTATTTGCATTGTGAAAGATATGAATGCCACCTTCAGATTTGACCCTGCAAACCACATTCATAATCTTTGCACATAGAAAATCCCTGCTTTTAGAAGGTGCTAAATACGGGTGGATTAGATAGGAATCCATTTTTTTGTGCCTGCCTGAAAATATATTTCTGGGATAAAATGATGTGCTTATTAAGTACAGAATGTGAATGGTGGGGCTTTTTTGTCCTCCCATCTCCCACTCCAACTGCAAACATTTTGTAAAATGCTCTGTAGCAATAGAATAACGACTAGAATTATGCATGTATTTCTTGTTTGTACAGTTATTTCACTACACCGTGGCTTGTAAAATGAACCCCTTACACAATTACATTTGACAGGCCCGGATTAGATGTAAACTCCTGTAACTCCGTTCATAAAAACAACTCTGAACAGAGTGCACATTACAATAATCATTTGGTAAGTTATGTATAAGGGCCATGCCAGATTCCTCCAGGTGCTCCCTGCTGTATTAAATCGTGTTTCTATTAGTACTCCGTCATGGTGTATTGCTCATGTTGAATTGAATTACTCTAAAGGTAAGGACGTTGCCATTCAGTTATCAGACCAGCATGTACGGTGGCTCTGGCTCTCTCTCCTTTGTTCTCTCTCTCTTCCTCCTCTGGCTTTTCAATGTTCACAGCTGAAATGCAGAGTGAATGAGGACCTCAGCAGTGGTGCTCTGAATGTCAGAGAACAACTGCATGATGCCTTGTGGGACCAGTGCTCACCCCATCGCAGAGTAGAATGATTCTGACTTTGAAACCATTCACAGATGCCAGCTAGAATTTGGATCAGTGATTAATGTCTCAGACTATAACTAGAAGATCAGGAGTCAATCCCTAGAGATGGGAGGTGTTTTTCCTACAGAAGGGGGATGAACACAAGCACATTTCACATTAAATGAAGTGAGCCCTGATTGGAAGGCACATATCGAAGGACGGTAATGTCTTGTGATTTGCTAACCAATATCCTTTTGTCACAGTGCTCTTTCCAATATCACATTCAATTGGCTATAGAGCTCTGAAGTGTAACATTAGCCGAAAATATACTTTAAGGTAGATATGAGCATGCAAAGGCACCACTGGGCAGCGCCATGCCTGAGCCTCCTAGACACTCACAGACAGTAAAAGGTGAGAGAAGCAAGAAGGAAATGTTCAAAGTAAATATAGGCTGACACAGAAATGAATACATGAAGGCATTCTGAACTGGATTTGCACACCTTTCCACTTACCTGGGCCGATATGCAAATGGAGCGGGAATATGAAACACAACTTTGATGCAAACATCTGCATCCTAAAAATCTGCAATACATTACCTGTCTTCTTGCACTAAAATATCAGCCAACACTCGATTCGTCCTATGCACTGAGGTAAGACCTATGATATTGTTAAGTGAGTTTGATTCATTCAATTGTCTCATTGTTGGTATGCCTAAAGACAGAACCTCTGCGGGCTCTTCGTAGTGTGGCGCTCGAGAGAACCCACACTGCCCATGTGCAGTTTTTTGCTCGAGCTCAGTACAAAATAAGCCGAATTGTGCACTGGCAATATGCTATGCAGCCTATCATGCAGTTTGGATGGCCAAGGAAAAAAGTCAAGCGTTGGCTGACAATTCCACCTGACAGAATTAATGTTTATGGTCTGTTGTCTGGCAGAATCGCCACCATATCGCAGTTTTCCGGGAATCGCTGTTAATGGTAATTAATAGCATCCAGCGAAATTGTTGCTGAAAGTCAACTTACAACAGCAAATCCATAAAATTTGAACGGAATTACTGTTACCACTAGAAAATGGGGTAATCACCAAACGGTAATTCCTCTATCTGAATGACTAATGGGTGGAAATAGCGTCATTTCACAAACAGGAAGTTCAACAGCGCCCGCCATCTTTAAAGACACAATCCATTTCCCATTGCCATCCAGCTACCCAACTTTGTGTAAACATGCAAGGAGACAAGGGAAAGGTGAGGGTGCGAGAATTGAGGGTCTGAAAAACTAAATTGGGCAGAGCTGCAGAGCCAATATAAGGGTCAAGGAAGTGGCATTAGCCACCGTACAGCGGGACGTGGATGACTACAAGAAGAGGTGGAATGAACTGAATGCCCGTGTCCGCAGTCTGCTCGCCACTCATCAGCATGAGATGACTGACACTGAAGGTGGCACAGTGGAGCCACTGCACCTTACACCCTGGAAAGTGGGAGTAGCAAGCATCCTTCACATGGAAGGGCTAGAGGGAATTGGAGCAGCAGAGGCAGGAGCAGAAAGTCAACCAGAACCAGGTGAGTACACCATTGGGGGCAGGAGAAAGTGAAGGTAGCACATCAGTGTTAGAAGTATAACAACAAAATTAGTGGAACTGTGACCCCAGCGGCAGACATAGTAGGCTGGAAGGGAGCACTATGCAACACATTTTTCAAGGGTTGGAGCCATGCTGATTGACAGCCAAATGAGCTGAAACAGATTTAAGTTTAGCTGCAATTGACATCGGGTAGTAAAGTGGAAAAATTTGCTTTAACTTCACAAAGAACAGTTCCAGAATGGTGGAAATGGTTGCAAAATGTAGTGGAACTGTTAGCAGTAAAAAAGTAGTGGACCACTGATCCCGACTGTCCTGTTCACTTCGACCACAGCAGTGCATCTGTGCCAGAAAGCATTAGGCTAGCACAGAGGTGAAAATCTTGACAATGCCACAGGAATACATATGACAACCCATTCCATGTGTACACGTGGACGTTGCACCATTTGACAAGAATGAAAACAAATGTGATGACTGAGGACATTAACAGACTCGTCACCTCATGCACCCTTGGCAGCCATAAATGCACAATTACATGGCCAGCAACCCGGAAATTCCCCAGGTCATGCCATTTGCCCCATGTCAGATGATTGTTATCACTAGGCCCCCACACATGAGCCAACACATGTGCATTTACCATAAAAACAACTATCCACCCCAGTGCTCGGAGTACTATCACAAGCATGGCAGGAAACATAGGGCTGGACAGACACCATTCACAAATGCATTCCTAGGAATGTATCCACCTGTTCCAACAATCCATAGGACACACCCTTACCGTCACACCATGACAATGACACACATAAACCCTGTATGAGTCATAGACCAGCTAAGTAACGTTGAAGGTACATAGGCAATCTGCACCACAGTGCACTGGGCACAGTGCAAGGATGCAATCCAGAGAATTAGATGGACTAAGGCCCCTGACCATTCCAGTGTTCACTTTATGTACCTGCCATAGTACACATGACAACTGAAACTATGTCATTACTCTCATTACAGACATACAAAGCAGCCAGGGTGAAGGTATGAGTGGCAGTAATGTAGCACTTCCACATTCCATGCCCATTAAACCAACAGTAGACCTGCCACCCCAAGCACCTCTTCTGCAAGCCATGCACTCCAGACAACAGCCAGTGGCTGCAAGACCACAGCCAAAAAAGCTGGACAAATGGTATACATGGAAGCAGCTTCTACCTCTATCGGCTTTGTCACCCATATAGTAACCTCTGCACCGGCCACTGCCACCAAGCTGCTTGCCCCCACATCTGCTGCTGCACCCATTACGACTTCAACTGAAAATCTGTAACATCCATTGCCGGTTGAGCCATCCTCACCTCAAATGCTAGAAGTGTGCCTGGGTCAAGTCAAGCAGGATTACCACTGGCGGCCACTATCACCAGGCACCTTTTTTCAGTCTCCAGCTTTGGATCTTCGTCACTGATCAGAGGTGGGCTGGAGTTAAGCAACCCTTATCCAGGCCAACCCCTACAGTCTTTGGTTCTCCTGTGATCAGTGCATCCCAATCCCCTGCTGCTGTAGACTTGCAGTCATTCACACAGTTTGATGATGGTGGTGCTACCCATAACCTCACCTGTTTGCCCACCTGATGCCCTGCCAGTAATACCTGTCATCTGAAAGAGGCTCAAAAGAATGGACCAGCAGCAGGAGAGGTTGAAACATCTCACAGAGCTCCACCTTCAGCATGCACAGGCAATGTGGAACGCTGTGCAAGACGCCAGAAAGACAATAGCCTATGTGAGTCTACACCGGCAAATACTGTGGTGGGCCAGAGGGGGCGGGAGCTTATCGAGGTGCTGTCTTCAGGCCAAGAGAATATTCAGAGGGAACTTCTCACGATGCAAAACATGCGTGGCCTGGGGTGAATCAGGTCAGCCTCCGTTACCCTCCCGCTCCCACGAGAAGGGTCACAAGCAGCAAGTGCCCATAGGAGGTCTTGCCCACTGCCAGGCACACACCAAAGGCGTCACTTGCAAATATATAATGGAAGTACTTCCTCGTCATACATGCCTATCACTTCAATGTAGTTATTTGTGTACACTGTAGTGCCATTGAAGTGCATTGCCCCTGTATTTAACAATGCACAATGATTTGTGCCCATCCTTCTCTGCAGCATATATATGTACCCCCATAGTCTGGATTCTTCAATCACCCCTGTACATGCCAATGATTAGTTTGAATGTTGTGACCTGTGCCTGCCTTTTTATTTGCCATTGTGGTGTATTTAAGGTGTGCCTGTGGCAGTGTGTGTTGCAGGGTGTTTGATTGGAATTGTGTATGTCTCCCCCACTGCTGTGTGCTACTGGACATGGTAGGGTGCTTTTCTTTCTGCTACCATGGGTGGCCACCTGAGCCCTGCATCATATCTGAGAGGTAGGGGAAGGGACGCTGTACTACACGATTGCATTTTCATTTATGGTATGCCATGCACTCTGGGGCCAGGGACCTTTGTGTTACATGTGGAAGCTTTACCACTCCCCTCATTTCCACATTCACCTTTGTGGAAACATAACTAGGATCAAAGTGTGCTGCCTTCTGTGGGTCTCCATGTATGCAGGAAGAAGGAAGGGTACTGCTCCATAGAATCGTGGCTTAAACCTGGCAAACGGGCACAGCGGTGGCTCACAGTGAGGATTGTGCCACATGTACATTGCACATTCTGGTTTCCTGTTTCAAAACATGTGCTCTGATACCTGGGGTGCCACCAATGCCACATGTGTGCAGTCCCGAGCTTCTGTTACATTTGGACAAATATGCAGTGGCGTACAATCTGGCCTTCATGACATGGACTTCTGCAGGGGTGCTGGGCAGAGAGATGTGCTGGTGAACATGTTTCAATAGTACATCCAGCAGTTGTACTGGGACTTTTGAAAATGTTGTTTGTGACATACCATGCAGCATGCTGACAGTGTTCTGATATGTGCCTGTGCACAGAAGTGCAGGACTGATACCAGCTTCAGCAGCGGTGGTATGGCTGTGTGTATGTTTATGGTACTCTCAATGACAGGCTGGACATGGGTGAGGAGGTTTGCAATAGTTTGGTTGGGGATACAGTGTTAACAACTGTGCAACTGTCAGTATCCTGGGTGATGGTCTGAATCTGGTTTTGGGCTCCATCCTTCCCATGTGTCTTCTCCACCTAGGCCCTGGTGGGATCCTTTTTTGCTGTTGGTGTGTTATTCTCCATAGGTCAATATATAGTTGGAGTCCCTGGATACCCATATTTCTGTGCAGACTAATGCTGTTGCAGAGCAACAATGGGAAGAATATTATACAGCAATGTATCATTCACCTTTGCCTCTAAATGTTTTTAAATTTGATAATGTGGCTCTTCCCTTTCACTATTCCTTTGATAGAGAAGATATTCTACAATGTATAAAAAAACTAAGCACCTCGAAAGCCCTACGGCCTGATGGCTTATTTAACATGGTCCTGAAAACACTTCCAGTAGCATGGGCAAATAGTCTGTTAATAATTAACCAAAAGTCTCATGTACGGGAGGAATTCCAACTTCTTGGAGAAAGTCCATTATTTTTCCACTGTTCAAAAAGGTTGACCGGAGTCGTCCGGCTGCATATAGACCAATCGCCTTGTTAGATACACTGGGGAAGATTTTTGTTGGACTGTTACTAAAACATTTTAATGTGTGGCAAGAGAAAAAAGGACTTAGAGATCCATACCAGACAGGTTGTATTCCTGGACTAGGGACTGGTATTAACCTACTAGTACTAAATGCAATAAAAGTGAATGAACATTATAGAAGACAATCTTTGTATATGACATTTGTAGATTTTCTTATGGCCTTTAATTTTGTGCCTCATGAATTACTGTTTAGAAAATTGCTAGATGCACAATGCCCAATGGATATTATGAAATCCATCTATTAGTTACACACACACATTACCATTCAGATTCACCTAACAACTTCAGGGCTATTATCTGCCCTAATGAAAACAGAGCATGGCCTAAAACAGGGCTGTGCCTTTGCATCAGCCCTTTTTAACTTCTTTATAGACGATTTAGGTCTCTACTTTACTAATATAATATCAGATTTTCCAAAGCTGGGCAATTGCACAGTGAAATGACTCCTTTATCAGGACGTTAGTCCTGATGGCAAAAAACCCTCACAGGTTGCAGGCCCTGTTAAATGCATTGGATAACTATGCAATAGCAAATGGTCTCACAATCAATATTAGGAAAACTGAAGTAATGCAGTTTGGGCCTGCTAGTAAAGATGGGAAAACAAAAAGTTGGCGACTTCAGAATCAGGTTCTTCCAGTGGTTGCAGAGTATATCTATTTGGGTCTCAGTATAAATATTCATCATAATGATATACCAAATCAAGAGAGATTGAATGACAAAATAACAACAGCCAACTCTCAAGCGAAGATAATTTATGGGAAATATGGGACATTTTCCATCACTCCTCTGCTAATCTATTATAAGCAGGTTACCCCAGTCTTGTTGTATGGTGCAGAATCTAAATTGATCAAAACCTGTGAATTCTGGCAAAGATATGAGAGCAAGTACTGGAAGTCAGTTCTGAAGTTGCCCAACTCACAGCCTATGCCCGTTTTAAGGCCTGAATTGAGCTTATGATCATTGTTTGTGATGTATACCTGGAAACAGTGTGCTCTCTATTGCAAATGCATGTTAGAAATGAAATCTAATGATTTACTGTCCATGATGTCTCTCTATGTAAAAGAGGCCAATCACAAGTTTATTTTTCATTGGAAGACAAAAATACAGGATGTCATGAAAGAAGCGGATATATCACTTGACTTATTGCTCTCGAACCCTGATAAAGCCAAAGCAAAGCTTTGGCAAATGGACTGGATTTATACTAGAGAGAATGCTTGACGTATAAAGACTTTTAATCGGATCCATTCAGTATAAAAAACAGGGAGTACTTCCTATGTACATGTTAAAATCACCTAGTGTAGCGTATAGAGCTGGATTCATGCACTTTAGATTCAATCTGTGGTACTCAAAAGAGATCATGTATAGACATAAAATGAGTTCTTACCCTGATGATAAATGTCGTTTTTGTAGACTAACATGTGAAACATTGAAACATCCACTCACTGAATGTTTTAAATTATGTGAAGAGAGAAAGATATACTTCAGAAATCATTTTTACTTTATGAAATAATCACAGCAGATGATTTATGGCTGAGATTGTTTCACACTGAAAAGCAATCTGTGGGTTATTCAATTGTAAAATTTCTGAACTACTTGAAATTGAATTTGGTAGAAACGTAAAGTAGCAGGTGAATAATTAGAGAATGAGAATTGTTTCTTTTTGAATTTATCCACAATGCATCTAAATTCTTATATGTGAAGAGAAAATATTTTCATGTGATTTTTTTCCCTTTTTTTCTTTCTTTTTCATCTGTTTCCGCTTTTTTAATATAAGTTTTAGTATGTTCAATTGTAAATATTTTAAACATGTGATAAAATATTGAACATTTTTTTTAATCAGCTATATCAATGAGTTTGGGGAAGCTGTGTCCCTTAAAAATCCTATTTGAGTCAGTTGGATGGACCTGCGTCTTTATTTTCTTCAAATGGATTCATTTACCCCCATCTGTTTGGTGGAGGCAACTGCATGCATCTTTTGGCGGAATTACCAAACTATTTTGGCAGCATTTTGCTGGTAATTCCACTTGTGATTCAGTGGAATTACCTTTTTTATTGCTGACAGTAATTCTGCCAGCGGAATTAGTGCCAGGGATAATGCCGCCAGATTTCAGTGGTAATTAGGCAAGTGCTAATTCCGGCGGTGGAATTAGCGCCCATTTCCTGGAACGCTTAGTTTGGTGGAGTAGTAAAGGTGGAAGTAAAGGAATGACTACCACTTTTTACACTTACCGCCATGCTTGCATTGAGGCCTGTAGGATATTTTCTGTAGATTTGGGGTCTGGCGGTTTTTTCTTACCGCCAAAGAAGAGTGGTAATTTGGTGATGACTTATCCTTGCATTTAGATTGGGTTTGGCCTTACCTCCTTTAAGTGACCATGTCTTATTACACTATATGGGATAATTTAGTAGTATACACTATTGGTGGTAATTTCTGCTGGTAAATTACTTAGTGGTAAATTACTTAGTGGTGAGCATAACTTTCCTGTTTTATTTATGACCCGAACATACACAAAATCTTCCTTATGCTTAGGTCATCGTCTCTGCAGCCCAGCAAAAGCGATCTGAACTTTTTTTGTCAGACTTTCCCCAGCAGAACTCTGCTGCTTACATAGGATATCTGCAGATATATTTCCTTCCAATCATATTAGCAGAACATGTATTATGTTAACACCCTCATGTCACAAACAATGGTAGCTTCAGATTATAATAACTGTTTCTTTTTCTATTTCCTGCTGCCTTCCTGCCTTCTACATTCAGCACAGCAAGAGAAAATAAGAGAGGAAAATGCACGTTTAAAAAACGAATTTCAAAACATGTACTTCCACCTCATTTTTCACATAGAGATTACATTATAATGTTAATGAGTTAGCACTAGTGATTAGTATTTGTTAATTAAGTCAGGTAGTTAGGTAAATAATGTAGTCTCCTGTGTATGAGGCATTTCAATTAAGAAAAAAGAAAGAAAAAAAATGCACATTTACTCTCTGTAGCTTTATATTGGGCTTTCTGGCTGCATTACGAATTCCATACCTTGCATGCCTCCAGCCATTTATTCACCTGTTATATTGGCAACATAAAGATGACTATATGTGTGTGCCACATTATTGCAGTGAGGCGCTATACTTCAAGGTGTTATACTTCAAGGTGCTATACTTCAAGGCGCTATGCTACAAAGCACTATAAATTATACTACATTATCCCTCCTTTTCTGACAATTTGGCAGTGGTCCAAGCCACAATTGAGAGAAACCCAACTTGCGCTCCTTTTTCTTTTTTCATCATAGCAATTCAACAAAATGAATATTCACAATTTTCACAATAAATCACTGTTTAACCACCATAAAATCAAAATTAATCTCAAATGAGTCCATCAGTTTACATATTTCTTCCCAACTGAAGTGTCCACAGTCCAGTGTTTTGTTTTTATACTTGAAGACAATCGTAAAAAATAAATAAATAAATAACTAAAATAAAGAATCAACATAACAAATTAAAATAATTAATTAAAATAATAAAGAAGTGGAACTCCATACTTCCAGGATACATCCAAATTCATGCATTCACAAGGCTGCAAGTTTATTGTTCTTCTACTGTTGTCCACCTCTGAGACGTCCTGACCAGCAACATCACATCATCTGGTTCATTTGGGGCATTTTTTAATCTTGGCACTCTTGGATGCTTTTTCCATAGGAGTCATCTCTTTTGGCATCCCGGTTACTTTGTCTTCACCTCCACCCAGAGGCAGGCATCACTTGATCTTCATCCCGTGGACTCCAGGACTCCATCGCCTCCCATCTTCCGGTCCTGTGGTTCTGTGACCTCCGACCTCAAAAGATAGGTTAATGTTCTAAATCAAATAGAAAAGAAACAGATTAAGTAGATAGCACAATACTAATTTCAACATTTTACCAACAATAAAATATCTATATATTCAAAAATATTTCACCCTCTTTCTTTCGCTTTTTGAAATTAAGCACATGTTAGAAAGAAAACAAACACACATAAAGCATCATTGATCATTTAACAATTTTTCAACTTTTTAAAAATAATTTCATTATTTTCAGCCCTCTTTCAATGATCATCACATATAGTCTTTTTCTTCACATCTATTCCATTACAACAATCACTTCTATTTTTATTTCTCTGGTATTGGGCCCTATGAATAGACTCATGTGTCTTCTTTCATGTATTTAAGGGAACCAATCTGTTTCTACACGCTCAAGTCTCTTTACCTCATGCTTGGGGTGCCAGGGCTTAATTTGGTTAACATGAACAAATTGTTCTGTTTCACCTTTAGTTCTCAAAATTTTGTAGACCACTGGGGATACTTTATCTATAATTTGAAATGGCCTCTGCCAGGCTGCCAGAAATTTAGAATGTTTCTGTTTACCTTTTCCAAAATGAAATTTATACACCTGATCCCCCACACTATACTCTTTCGCCGATGTCTTTTTATCATAATATGATTTTGCACTGTCAGCAGCCCTTTCCAAATTCCGCTGCACAAAAGCAAATGCATGTTGTAAATGCTTCCTCTGTTCTTCCATATATTCATGAACTGTAGATGCACTTATAAGTGTCTGCTCATGTGTCCTGTAGAGTAGGTGTTGCGGCAACACCATTTTCCTACCTGTCAATACTTCATGAGAGCTAATACCTATTGCTTTGGCAGGAGTTTATCTGATTGTCATCAAAATCAGAAGTAAACGTAAATCCCAGCTGGAACCTGCCTCTGCTACAAACTTCTTTAATATATCAACAACAGACCTATTACAGCGTTCAGTTTCACCAGAAGAGGTGGGTCTATATGCAATATGTCGTTTTCTTTTCACTCCCAGTATTTGCCATACCTTACTCATTAGAGCGCTTGTGAAATGACTTCCTCTGTCTGATTCTATTCTTTGTGGTAACCCAAATCTTGAAAATATATGATTTACCAGTAATGTAGCTGCCTTTTGCGCACTACAATCTGGTGCAGGAATACACTCTATAATTTTTGACATTAAACAAGCCACATTCAAAATATAACGGTTCCCCCTGCTCAACCTTTTTACAGGCCCTACATAGTCTATTTGCAAATCTGACCATGGAAGGGTTAGGCCTCTTTTCATTAATGGGGCTCTATGCATTGGTGAAGCAGGTTTAAATTGGGCACATACTAGACATCCCCTAGTATATAATTCCACATCTTGGGACACATGTGGCCAGTAAGCATAATCTTTCAGTATCGCTAATGTTTTTGTGAACCTCTGTGTCCTGCATGGTGTAGCATTAGCCCTCTGAATGAAAGGGGTACGACCCACTGCATTTGTCCTGTTATGGACTCTCTAATCATGAGTCCATCCTGTAGTCTAATTCATTTCTTATTTTTTAATATCACTCTCAACTCTTTTCCCACACAATCATTTTCTGTTAAAGGGTTTTGTTCAGGGTCTATCAAATGATTATAATAAATTCCCAAAATTGGATCATCTTTTTGTGCCTTAATCAGATCTTGATCTGGAGTATCATAACTCCATTAAACCACTTGTTGTTCTACCTCCTTTGGCGCTTTAGAGTGTGTCACTACATCAATATGTATTTCACCAAGGAAATGTTCAATAGGTAGCAACTCTCCCATCACAGCCCCAATTTTAGCTAAATGATCTGCCTTATCATTTCCTTCTTTATCCTCTCCTGGAGTATTTAACTGCCCACACATTTTCCTCGAGTATATTGTCAAATCATTCTCTGACACCAATTTGTCTAAGGCTTGTATCATTTTTTCCACATTTAAGGGGCTTTTTATTGTTTGTAATCATGCCTCTTGCTTTCCAGCCAGGCAAATATTCCACAAAGCTATTTCGTGCATAATCAGAGTCGTTCACCAGGACAATTTCACTAAATTTATTATCAACTGCAGTAGTAATTGCTTTATAAATGGCTGCCAATTCTGCTTCTTGACTGCTCCTAGCCCCAATTCTCATCCCTATACTGGGAATGCCTTCACATTTCAACCAGACATTTCCTATTCCTGACACCAATTGTTTATTACTGTTATTTTCAATGTGAAAAGCACAACGTTTAACATATACAATGGACAAATCCTTGCATGTCTTTTCATAAAATGCTTTGTGTGGTGACAGCCCAAACTCCTGTAAACTTGATTCCACTTCTTCTTCGTTTGGTACATGTTCAGCTGCACAGTCCTGTAGATCTGCCAAACCTTGAGCAACTGGGCTCTTTTTATTTTAGCCATATCTCACTTCTACAGGAAAGCCTTGCAATGCCAGTGTCCATGAAGTGATTCTGGACTGTGCTAGGTTACCTCACCTAATTCTTTTACTCTATAAAAACTGCAAAGGTTGATGATTTGTCTCAATAATTACCTTCTCTCCCTGAACAATGGGGCGGAAATGCTGTAGCACCCACACAGTGGTCAAACGGGCCTTCTCACATTCACTGAATTTAATTTCAACTTGGGAAAATGCCTTACTTGCATAAGCAATGGTTTTGTGATTGATTCAAATCATGTTTTTGTGATAACACTGCTGACATACAGGGGGTAATTCATAGAATTCAGCGCACAAGTGGCGCACGCGGCTGGTGACAGAGTGCGCGTGCGGCAGTCTGCGCCGGCTGCGTGTGCCAAAATCCATTTCCGCGCACAGCGTATTCATGGTTTTCAACATCCATAACCAGCCGTGGCGCAGAGTAGCGCAGCGACCCTGCAGCAGCACCAGTTACGGCCCCAACCCCTCCCCGTGCACCATGAACAACGCACAAATCCCATACATGGCACACAGGCCAGTGGAGCAGCATACAGCCCCCCAACCATGAAAACGTCTGTAAAACTCCCCGCGCACCCCTCCGAATACACGTACACCGCTGCGTGGGAAGTTTTACACGCGATTGGCCTTGTGCGAGCGGGGTAGGTGTATTTCGGGGGTGCACAGGAACTTACACACGCGATTGGCCCTGTGCGAGCAGGGTACATGTATTTCGGGGGCGTGTGGGAAGTTTCACACGTGATTGACCCTGTGCAAGCGGGGTACATGTATTTTGGGGGTGCGCAGGAAGTTTCACACGCGATTGGCCCTGTGCGAGCACGGTACATGTATTTCTGGGGTGCGCGGGAACTTTCACACGCGATTGGCCTTGTGCAAGCGGGGTACGTGTATTTCTGGGGTGCGCGGGAAATTTCACACGCGATTGGCCCTGTGCGAGCGGGGTACATGTATTTTGGGGGTGCGTGGGAAGTTTCACACGTGATTGGCCCTGTGCAAGCGGGGTAAGTGTATTTCTGGGGTGTGCGGGAAGTTTCACACACGATTGGCCCTGTGCGAGTGGGGTACGTGTATTTCTGGGGTGTGCGGGAAGTTTTACACACGATTGGCCTTGTGCGAGCGGGTGGTACATGTATTACGGGTGTGCCCCAACGAACTGGCAGCGTGTGTCCTCCCAGGTGTGCCCTCTCCCCCCTCCCCAGGGCCTGCAGGCAGACCCCAACACAGGGGTATACACTGCACCCCTGGCCATGCCCCACAGGCAGCCCATCCACCCTGGCGAAATCCCCCAGCCAGCCCACATGTCACCACGCACAAGTGAGCACTGACTCATGTCCTCCAGCGCCCGCACGCCCCCAGCATTGACGGTCACCTGCCATCAGGCCCCGACTCATGTCCCCCAGCACCCCCATCCACCGAGCATTGAGGGTCACCTGCCAGCAGGCCCCGACTCATGTCCCCCAGGACCCCCATCCACCCAGCATTGAGGGTCAGGCCCCGACTCATGTCCCACAGCACCCCCATCCACCCAGCAGTGAGGCGCAGCTGCCAGTAGGCCCCGACTCATGTCCCCCACCACCCCCATCCACCCAGCAGTGAGGGGCACATGCCAGTTGGCCCCAACTCATGTCCCCCAGCACCCCCATCCATCCAGCAGTGAGGGGCACCTGCCAGCAGGCCCCGACCCATGTCCCCCTGCACCCCCATCCACCCAGCAGTGAGGGGCACCTGCCAGCAGGCCCCGACACATGTCCCCCAGCACCCCATCCACCCAGCAGTGAGTGGCCCGATTCATGTCCCCCAGCACCCCCATCCACCCAGCAGTGAGGGTCAGGCCCCGACTCATGACACCCTGCAACACGACAGGAAGCTGCACAATCATGGGCCTCATGTGCACCAAAATAACACAGCACACCACCCCAGTCTTGACATGCAATGATTTCACCAATCCACCCCACACCGACATGCCTATGTCAGGACACAAATCAAAAGTCAACCATGTACATCAACACATGTCCGTCACACATACCCACTGTTTGCCATAGATCGTGTAAACCCACATTTTGACAAGCTTGAACCCAATGAGCGAATCCAACACATGGAATTAAAATATCAAAATGTATTATGAACAAAATCAATGTAATGAAATGAAAGCCAAAAAAATAATACAAACATGAAATGAAATGCATGTCCAAAAATATGAAAAAGGAAATGTAGATCCAATCCAAAGAAAATCCTAAAGAAAAATGGTCCAAACTCTCTGTAAAAATCAAATTCCATTGCTCCATGGTGAAATCCAAAGAAAATGTACACATTAATCCAATGTCCAACTACGTACAAGCAATTTTCAAAGGGTCCATGAGCCCAACAAAAGAACTTAAACCTATCAAAGAAACTATCTAAGAAATAACTATATACAAAAGTGTGGGGCATAGTCCAATGACCCCAAAATAAAGCGAAACGAAAATGAAACCTAACACTAAAAACTATTTACAATGGCGGCGGGCTAGTCCAACGGCTCACTTTCCGATGTCCCAGGACAGGGAATCATCAAACTCCTGCTCAATGTCCTGCAGGCGGTCCTCTTCCATGGCCCCGAGGGTTTGCAGGGACGATGCCATGTTGGACTCCAACTCCCTACGAATAGCCTTGAGGCACGCGGCCCGCCTCAGTGCCCTACGCATGGAGTTCTCCGCCCTGACCATTGTGAGCGTGCCTCTTCCTCCCGCAGCCGCTCAGCACCTATGGCCTGGCCCAACCGCTGCCACACAGAAGACACTTCCAATCCTGGGTCCTCCTGCCCTGTGGCCGATACCTGCCCCTCCAATGTTGATGGCCCCGAGCCATCATCGCTCCCACCTTGTTGCTGCTGCTGCTGCTGTGCCTGTGCCCTGGCTCTTGCTGCCTCCACGTCCTCCTCCGGCTGGGATGCAGTTGTCGTGCTGGCCACCCCTGCTGGACGTCCGACTCCCGACTGTGAAAGGGATGTGTCCTCCACCAGCCTGGCCGCTGGGTCAGAGGCAGTTCGACAGGGTACCCAGGTGATACATGGGTGGGAAGATGGTATGGAGGACGACTGGCGCATAGGGGGTTCAGGTGAGGAGGGAGTCAGAATAGAGTCCAGCATACCGAGGAATCCAGCCCAGGTGACCCGTCCCAGTAGGTCAACACGGTCAATGAGGCATCCAAGATGACGTGCAGTGTCTTCAAGAAAACACTGCATGTCACCTTGCATGCCCTGTTGATGCAATGCCATCCCAGCCAGGACAGGCTCAACCTGGTCCCAGATTGCCACGTCTGCAGGGAGGGGAAAGCCAGTTGTTGTGCACTCATCCCCTCCCTGAAAACGGGTCTGGACGTAGGCATCCCTGCTGGTGCAGGATGATGCAGTCACAGGATCCGGGTACAGGATTACACACAGGCACCTCCGCGGCAGCCTGTGCTGCCTCCTGTCCCTGCCCATGCACTGCACCACTAGCACCAGTGGAATCCCCACCTCCAGACCCCGTGTGTGTCCCTTCTACGACCTTCTTCTCCACCAAACCCCCCACCAACCTGGATGACTCCATGCCATCTTTCTCCATCGGACCCTGTGGGGTCTCAGCTGCCCCTTCTGCTGCCGAGGAGTCCACCTCCGACCTCCGCCTCTTGGACATACCCTCGGCAGCTGCGGCATGGGACGCTGCACCAGACTCCTCACTCCCAGACGAGATGACACCGTGGAAGGGGAGCCGGGCCTTGCGTCTCCGGCTGGTGGTGCGATCCCTACCGCTTTGCTCCACAGCACCCTCTCCGCCCTCTTCATCAGTTGATGCTGCAGACAGAGAGAGATAGAACACAGGCATCAGGGCACTGTACAATGGACTGATACACACATGACAGTTGCACATGAGTGGCAGTGTAAAACTACAGACATGGCATCATACTCCCCAGCACACATGTCATTTCAACTCACACACATGAGCAAATCAATAGGAATATTGCACCAGGCAGCACCATCCATACACAAACAACAGCACGAGCAGCCGAAGGGGAGCCTGACATCACATAAAACACGGGGAGTGCACAACACATGCACACACGCCACCAGACTTACATGCATGTGTACATCTCCACCAACTGTCGCAGTGATGAGATTGCCATTCATGTCACATCTCGCATTCAGCATTCTACATGTCAGTGTCACATCCATCCATGTTGCATCACAGTTGCACACTTGTCAAATACACCCACATGCACATGTGCATAGTGCAGATACATGCAGCATGAACCAGCATCCATGTGTGACACCACAACCATGCCACAGTACATACTCATAATTCATTACATGTGTGCACCCACACATACATTTGCAAAGCATGCTTACCAACACATACACCATCGATGTGTCTCACACTTGATAGGAATCACGTGTGACAGGTTCACCTCCCTGTACCTACGCAGCCATATATGTCCCTACAAAGACATATGTGCAACCTGCACACTCCTGGCACACCACAACACGCACAGCGTCTGATCAGCACGCATGTACACTTACCGCTCGACTCCAGACGGGTCTGCCCCTCAAGGACCTGGACGTGGAGCGCTGGGTGTATGCGTGCCAGGACCCTCATCTGGTTGTCGGTCAGGTGGACCTGGCACCCCTTGGCATCCGCTGCCTTCAAGAGGCGTGGGGCATTGTTGAGGGTCCTGGACCTGAAGTCCTCCCAGTGCTTCCGGACATGTTTGATCTCGCGGACTGCCACCCCCCTCCTCGTTGATGGCAGTCACGATATCCATCCAGATCCTCTTCCGTCCTTCATTGTCGGCGTTCAAACTTCCAAAGATGGCATCATACTGCTCCAGGACTTGCTCCACCAGCTGGTGGCCCTCTGCCTCTCTGCCTCGGGGTTGCCAGTGGTGCCAGATGGTATAGTGTCCGACATGGCGGGGGCGTGGCCGGTGCGCATGGCGTGAAGTAGGAAACCGCCAGCGCTCCTGCCCGCGATCCTGTTACGTACCGTCTAAATCTGGCAAATCTAAACTAAACGCCACGAATTTTGCAGAATCAGGAAGGGCAACCTTTTCCCAACTTCCGACACCGCCGACAAGTAAAATCTGACCCGCAACATGTACTACCGAAGAGAGTGAAGCGGAGCCCCCCCTGACAGGCAAGATAGCAGCGCCCGCTACCAGCGAGTGAGCCCCAGCGTAGTGGAGGGTACAAGTAGGGGAGCCTGCTGCAAACTGAAGGACGGCGGAGGCCAGCATTATTCCCCACGTATGAAGTAGCGGACGCCCTGAAAAGCGCTTAGCAGAACAGCTGCGCTCCTAGCGCTGACCCAGAACGGCAATCGAGAGACGGCAGCTGGCCGAGTCCTGCACTCTGGGTGAGGTACTACTAAGAGGACCCTGTTACTGCACAGCGAACCCCGGCAGCGATAGCAGTGAGGCCCGCACGGTCTCCAGACAGGGGGATGGCACGTAAACGGGCTACAGGGCCGAGGAGTCGCTGGCTATCCCGAGAGCAACGGCGTGGCCTGTGAGACCCCCCCTCACTATGGCAGTGGTCCACTGAAATGACCCAGTGGCCAAAAAATGCAGGACATTGAGCACCTTCTCCAAGGGGCTCAATGCTTGGGAGCAGAGGGTGGGGGAAGTAAGGTCATCTTCCCACTCCCTGACGAGGTCTAGGATGATATGAGGTGGAAACCTATACCTGCCATAGACGTGGTCGTCAGGCATCCCAAAAAGGCTGGTATTCTCCTCCTGCTGCTGTGTCCCACGATCAGTGCGCTTTCCCTGTGTGCATCGCGCATGGCGTTCGAGATGCTGCAATGGCGTGTGCGCCCGTGTGCACCACGCACCACGCACGGGTTTGGCACACATCCCGAGAAAAACACGTGCAGGGACATCCATGAATAGCACTCGTGTGCGTGCTCTTCCTTTTTCATGCTTGCGCCACTTTTTCGGCGCACGTTTGTTCCATGAATCGGCCCCACAATGTTCAGAGAAACCTATTTCTATAAAGAAATCCATATCCTTTTTGGTGTGTGCGCGGATGTTGTGCCCTTTCCCTGTGCGCATCGCGCACAGCGTTCGGGATGTTGCAATGATGTGTGCGCCCGTGTGCACCACGCACGGGTTTGGCGCACATCCCAAGAAAAACACGCGCAGGGACTTCCATGAATCGCACGCGTGCACCTCCTTTTTCACGCTTGCGCCACTTTTTTAGGCGCACGTTTGTTCCATGAATCGAACCCACAATGTTCAGAGAAACCTATTTCTATAAAGAAATTCATATCCTTTATGGGGTATGCTAAACATGATGCCTTTACAAGACATTCCTTTAATTTAGCCACTGCCACAGACTGCTCTTTTTCCCATTTCCAGGGTGTATTCAGCTTTAGCAGTTTAGTCAATGATTGAGTAATTTCAGCATCATTTTCAATAAACTTTCTGTTATAGCCCGTCATTCCTAATAAACTTTTCAAACCTTTCACACTTTTAGGATCTTTTAGTTTTTGTAGGACCTCTACTTTCTTCTTTTGTGGGTTTAGTGCATGTTCAGTCACTTCATGGCCTAGAAAATTCACTTTTTTCTTGCACCATTGTGCTTTTTGTAAAGATACTTTGGTACCTGCCTTTTGAAATTGGCCAAGCACATGTCTTATTTAATCAAAATGGCTTTTTAAGCTTTCATTTTTTATCAGGACATCCTCCACGTAAACTATGGTTCTTCTTTCAGCTGCATCAGGCATGGCCTTTCTCAAAAATATTCCAAATTCACTACCACTATTGACATACCCGAATAGAACTCTAATTCATGCGTATTGGGTCTTATCAAATGAAAATAAAAATACATTCTGAATCTCCTCTGCCAATGGCACGCACCAATATCCAGATGTAAGATCTAATGTAGTAAACACTTTTGAGCAATGCACCTGAGCCAGGCCTTGATCAAAGAATGGCAGTTGCCATCTGGACACTGGCACCCTTTTATTTAATTCTCTTAAATCTGCACACAGGCGACATTGACCATTCGGCTTCAACACACCTAAAATAGGTGTGTTGGATGTGCTATGAATAGGCCTGATAATTCCCAGAGACTCCACATTTTTAATTATTTCTGCTAATGACTCTAAACATGCCAGTGGTAATCTATACTGGGGCACAAATACTGGGCTTCTACTACACCCTTCCGATAGTCTGGCAACATGTAAATTAGTTAGGCCGCAATCATAAGCATCTTTAGCAAAGACATCTTTAAACTCCATAAATATTTTTCTCAATTCATTTTTACCTTCATCGCTATCGCATGCATCTGCTGATAAAATCTGCTCCTCTACCATTCTTGAAAATTCTGGGAAATCTTCCAGTGGAGGAATCTCTGTGCTTTCTTCTAACTGTGTGGCTATATCTCTCTGTAAAGCTGCCACTTTTAAATATTTTGGTATATCAGCTTCCAATTCAATGGGCTGATTTTCTGTTTCATTTTCATTTAAGTCAAATGTTATATAATCCTTTTGATGACAGCACATTGTCTCATTTGAATCATAAGGGTACACAGATTGAATTTTAAAGATTCCTTTGGGCTGAGAATCCAGGTACTCTGTCCCCCCCTGCATCTACATACCTTTCGGGGATATTTCCAATTGCCATGTTATTGAAATCTGCAGCATAATGTGATTTTTGTATGGCCATTCCTAATGAAGAATTTTCCTCTAAATGAATATCTTGACACCCTTTATTATTCCCCATAATTTTCACAGACCCTTCACCAACATCTATCAATGGAATGTATTAATAAGCCAAGCCTTGCTGTTTTACGGATTCATTCAAGCACACAAATGCATCAGAATCCTTCATCTGCTGTCCATTTTTGCCCTTCAGCGTTATTGCAAACTTCTTGGTCAATGCAGGGATAATAATATCCTTCCTCAGATGTAATTCAATTGCATATGGGACCAGTCATGCGCAATGATAAGCCCTTCTTTTGTCTTCAAATTCAGGTGCCGGCACAACTAGGCGTGACCATATTTTTTGATTAAGGAAATCTAACACCGTACACATTCTGTGCATGATATCATTGCCCATGTACAAGTCATTTTGTGTCCCACTCACTATCCACACATTATGGTGAATTGTTTTCTGTCCAATACTAATCTTCACCATACATCTGCCCGCAATTCGGTTTTCAAAGTCTGGACTGTCCAAACCAGAGACATATTGGTTTTTAATTCTAAATTTTGGGATCTCCTCCCTCTCCATTATTTTTTGCAGTAATTTCTCATTAATAACGCTTCTTTCCTGTTCAAGCACTAAGGTGGCTTTTATTATTTTAGAATAGTCATTTATACCAATCTGAACCCATGGTTGCTCATCTTCCATGTGCATTTCAGCAAGAGTAGTAATGTGTTTTTCTGTGTCTGTTTTAGGAGTAGTATTCTGTAGGCATGTCTTCTCTTTTAAATAAAAACGTAATGTGTGCTCATCTATTGCAGTTTGGCATTTTTTCCTAGGGTCTAAATATATTTGTACAGATTGTTTCTCATTTTCACTTTGCATTTTATCTTGACACATTAAGATAACAGTGACGCTAGGTATACAGCTATTCTGGAGATATACCTCTAATGCATCATTTGTTTTGGCAATGGTGTGACGTTCATTTAGATTGCTGTTTTTAGTTTCTTAGGTCTCAATGGTTTTTTGGTTAAGGACCACAGTACTCCATTCACCCCATCTATGAGAGGAGACAATCTTTTCAGGCAATCTGCCCCCATCAGGAATGGAATTTCACAAATAGATGTGATCAATACCTCCTGTTTCATTCTGTGTTTTCCTATCTTTATGTCAACCTCGGTAACACCTATAATAGGCACCTCCTCCCCGTTACAGTTATGCACGGGACCTTCATTTTGCCTCACTGTGATTCTGTGGAGAACTCCCCTCATTAATACTTTGTACCAATTCTTTGGACATAATTGTGGCCTGTGCGCCAGTGTCAATCATTGCAAATGTATTGTATTTCTCTTCTACAGTGATGGGAGCATAATACCTGTCTTCAACTTCCTCTAATACACATAAGAAGTGCACATTCTTACTGATTTCAGGAGTCACCTTTCTCAGACCTTTTTCACTTTTGGATTAACACATTGGTAAATGGAAAGATATTTTTACCTCCTTTCTGTCCATTTCTATGTGAGAGACTTTATTAATTTCCCCATTTTCAGAGGTTTTTGGAGTGTGGCCACTGTTCGCCCATCCATCCAGGAATCATCAGAGGTCACATTACAATCCTCCAACTGAACATGCGTAACAACCTCACTTGGCAATTTGTCATTGTCTAACTCTGTCATTTGTGATCATTTAGTATGGTACAAGTCCTTTTAACTTCTTCAAAAATATGTGGCTCAAAGAATTCTTCAGGTGATTGACCTGTACCCTCCATTTGAGTATTTCTTTTTTCTGCCTGTGTTTGGTTGTTGTTTTGATTGCCCATAGAAGGAGTTATAGCATCCCCACTTGCTCCCTGTTCACTGGTATTCCCCATACATCAGTCATTTTTCTTAAATCTGTCTCTATTGTTCTTTTGGCATTTTAGGTTTTCCTGTTTCATTTGTACAAATCTCCAATGTTTGATTTAGCTGTAGGTTAAACCGAACTTCTTTCATAAAGGTATTTGCACTTTCTTTCACATGTTCATTTACCGGTATCTTTATTTTTGAATCTCTAGGAGCCTCAGAGTCATTATGCAAAATCATATCAGAGCAATCTGTTTTCTTAGCATTGCATGTATCATTAATACTTAGGGCCTCATCACGACTTTGGTGGTAACACTTAAATCTGGTGGTCGCGCTATTACCGCTGGATTTAAGGGTCCACCAAATCAGGCCTTTGGCTGATTTTGCCCCAGCTCTGAGCTGCCGGCGGTAAGAGCGTGAACATTCTCCATTAAGCCCAATGGGGAATGGGGCATTCCCGAATGGGCTCAATGGGGAATGGGGATTAACATTACCGCCAAACTCGTAATCCGGTGCTAATAGCGCCGGGGAGTTCGGCGGTAGGGCTAATACCACCGGCGGTAATGCTGGCGGTCATACCGCCGGCGGTATCGCCCAAGTTGTGATGAGGCCCTTAGTCACATATCAGAAACCCCCCGGTCGTTTCTATGGCCTTCTGCCCTTCCTTTGATGACTGTTCTTGTGCTAAACAGAGCTTTGCTATTTGTTCAGCCAACCTTTTCACTTGGGCCTCGAGACACTGGAATCTTTCCTCTCTCTGTTGCCTAGATCGATATTGGTTGTTTTCCCCCTGATTGGATCTATTCTGATACCTCTCAGGAGAATGATTTATATTGGGATTGCTTCTGAACTCTTGATTCATATGTGGAGTGGAGCGAGGTGCACCCATCCTTTGGCTGTAGTCCCCTGGTGGTGAATCATTGTATTGACGTGGAGTGTAATTCATATTCTGCCTCATGTCCTGTCTCTCATGTTGTGGGTACTGTAAGGATATTTGGCATGTTACAGCACAGAGTACAGCACTACTGCACAAGTAGCATTTTTTTTTTTGCAGCACCACCACAAGGGTGCGGTGCATTGCTATATGGGTTAGCAGATTAACAAGGAAAGACAGACTATTCAGTCAAAAACGATTTTAACATATAAGATGCAAATCTATTTTTACAGTTAAAAGCACACGTGTTCATTTAAAAATGCACACTATTTTTCACCTGAAATGCCTATATTGCTAGAGACACATTTGAAAATTAACAGCTAACATATTAACCATTAACCCGACTAATAAAACCTTATTTTAATATAACTCACTAATAAAATGTGTTCTCTACTGCAGAATTAGGCATACTTTAAAAACCATTTAAATGAGTGTGCAGATTTTTTTTTCTTCTCTTCTCTGCCTGATTATCCGTGTTGTTGTGCACAGTAACGGCAGGAAGGAGGAAGTCAGATTTGCAACAATTGCAAATGTATAAGCGAAGCTATTGTTGAAGAATAGGAGGATGAGAGATGATGGATTTCATTGGAACACGTCATAAAGAGGGCTGAGAGGAAAGTTTTAGTGGGCAGTAGCAGGGAAAAAGACAGGCAGACATCTTTCTGCACTACTGGGGAGAAGACCTGGCTGTGGGGGTGTCCTGCTGCAGTCGAGACTGGGGAAAGCTGAAAGAATTACCTTTCCACTGGCAGAGGCAGTCCTATCTGAAAAAGCTGAGAATTCCAGGCAATGACCCCGGCTTGAGAAGGCAAGCGTTCCTTTTTGTTGGAATTAAGCCAAGAGAGCCACATTCACAGAGAGAAGCCTCTGAACAGATAAGGTAATTACCTAACTGGGGGAGCTGTGTGTGTGCACGAAAGTATGCAGTCAGTGTAGAAAAATGAAAGTCCCGTGCGTGTCTTAATCAAGTGCTAATGTTGCAATTTAAGTTCTGTTCTCCGCCACTATAATTGCAGTGTGTCATTGAAAATGCTTTGATTGTTCCATTTTATTGCTGTAAAGAATGAGATCAGGTCTAAATGCAACTTTTATAATACAGAAAATATTTGAAAACAGACGGGTGGTTTATTTTCTATTTACCATTACAATGCCAATGATGTGGGGAGATTTTTAAACAGTGCAATGGTCATTTTAAGACAGATGTGTGCATGTCAGAATCAGTATGAATAATTGTGAGTGACTGTAGTATAACTTGTTGGAGGTACATGAGCCAACGGGAAGAGAGACTCTCTGAACATAGCTCCATACCGTATATAAGGTAGTGGAAATTACCACAAGACTACCACATATAGCTCTCTGTCGTAAATAAGTCAGTGAGTTTGCCCATGGTGGCGCACCAACACTATCACTGGAAATTGTGGTATCTCTAGAATGCAGGTCTGAGGTCTCTCTAGTGATCACACGAAAAATCTAAGCTAAGATAAGGGATTCTGGACATTGGGGCCACAAATATAACAAGGGAATTATGCTCACCAAAATACCACCAACCACGTATACCAAATATGCAGGTCTGGGTGCTGAAATAATGCATGTCCATTGTATTATTGTTGCACATGGCCAAATCTGAATACAAAGAGTGATTATTGCTAAGTTATTTTTCGGCGGTAATAAAATACCGTCAGGCCCCAAATCTCCACAAAATACCCTACATATTTATGGTGCGTTGCAGGCCGGGAAAGTGATCATAGAGTACCTACTGGGCGTGGCAAGCGTGTCTCACACTGCCATTTGCACATTAAAGGGAACCCATTTTATAATAGCAGTGTGCCACTAAAAACGAATTTCAGAATGTCACAAAGGGAAACCACATTCTCAGATCTAGTGCAATATTTAGAGGCAAAGTTATTTGCACATGGGAATTGGTCTTCGAACAGTACCTTAGAATGGAGTAACCGCATTCAGGGTGAGGTGCAGAAAGAAAAACTAGACAATATTTTTGCAGAAGGCAGCATAATTCAGGTCTGCCTTACAAGATTATTGAATGCAGCCGATAAAAGTGCAGAGAAAGACTGTTTAATACGGCTATGCGGCAAAATATGGTTTATTTTAAACAAGTCCCTGCGAATGCAAGAGAATGATACTCAGCTAATTAACAGGTTAAAGACTGAATTAGATGGGGCAAGTAAAAATCAGGAAATGTTGAGAGCAGAATTGGATGTATGCCAAAAAGACATGCAATTAAAATGCAGAGACTTTGATACTCAGTTATCCAAAAGCAAGAAACAATTTGAAGATAGTGAGCAAGAATTGACACACTTAAAAGCCTTAGTGGATCACATTAGGCAGGATAAAGATGAGGTTGTTTCAGAAATGCAGATTTTACAAAAAGAACATTGCGAAAAAGAAGGTGATCTCCAGAGTGCGGAACAAGAAATGATTAAAATGATCCAAGAAAGAGACAAGAGAAATAAAGAGTTCAATGAATGCCAAATGCAAATGTGCGATATGCAGGAGGCAATTAATAAAATGAGTGATGAAAATAATTATTTGCATGATGAAGCCAACAGACTCCTTAAAAAGTGTAAGGACTTAGAACAGCAAATGTGCATTCCCAGGTCCCAGGAGAGGCGGCAGGGTACCACATTCAATGGAGTGGAGGTGAATTCTAGCTCTGCCCAAAGAGCTAGTGCCCCAGTGACAGGGCCGGTGACTGAACTTGGTTGCAGCGCCCTTGGGGGATTTGATACTCCCATTGGGGGCAGCCAACAATCTCATACACCTGAAAACAGGATTGAATCACAAAATAGTGCAATTCCATGCATTGCAACAAGTAGCCCCATAAAAATAATGAAATCCATTAAAGCCCTGATCAAACCATTTAAAAAGGGAGGTGAATGCTGCATTGAGGATCACTTAGAAGCGGTGCATGACATTTTTAAAGCGCTCCAGATACCTAAGGAACAGTACAGACAATATTTTCATTTAACTTTAGATGCCCCGACGGCCAGCATCATAAGGGGATTAAATGAACAGCAGAATATGACATGGCTGGAGTTTGAAAAAGAAATTAGGCGTCATTTTTCTCCTTTTCAGTCATTGCAGGAGGCAAAGAAAGTCGCGTACACTATTACTGCTGGACCTAATACATCACCTCGCCAATTTTTACAAGACTTAAAAAGAGCATTCTCTCGCTTTGATGTATCTTTTGACTCAAATTCCAATGAGTTTAAAACCGCATACTTCTATGGGCTACAGAAAGACATCATATCCCAATTGGTCCGTGAATTTGACCGTGACAAGTCCCTTGAATGGATTGTACATCAAAGCACCAAGCTATATGAGGTACTCTATTGTCAGGGTAGAGAAAGTGATAAAATGAAAGATACTAGGCCTAAATCTAAAGAACCCTCAACCACAGTAATGGAAATCAGGTCAGCCAAAATGTCCCTTGAGTCTGCTCAAAGCCAAGGTAAAAATAATGTGACACCTGAACAAAGGGGTAATCAACAAAGATCGCCATTTCCTGTACCAATGTTCCAATCACATGATCCTAGTAATAGAGAGAGCTACATCAGCCCTAGATATTTAGGAGATAGACCCCGGGTAAGATACCGGTCTGATATGGCAGGTATGAACAATAACCAGAGACAAAATCAAGATCAAAGAAATGATGGTCCCTACCAGTCATTGGGGACACAGAGCAGATTTGATCCCAGCACCATGATATATGGTAATCAGGATAGGCCCCGATATGTGGATCGATTTACTGATAATGGAAATCAATATAGGGGCCAGTACCCACAATCTGAGAGACAGGACATGAAGCAAAACGTGAACTACAGTCCACGCCAGTACAATGATTCCCCACCAGGGGACTATAATCAAAGGATGGGTGCAACCCGCTCCCCTCCACAAATGAATCAAGAGTTCAGAAACCATCCCAACCGGTATCAATCACCTGAGAGGTATCAGAATAGATCCAATCAGGGGGAAAACAACCAATATCGACCTAGGCCACAGAAAGAGGATCCTAGAGAGGTGGAAAGGTTCCAATGCCTTGAGGCCCAAGTGAAAATGTTAGCTGAGCAAATAGGAAAGCTCTATACAGCGCAAAAACAACCTTCCAAAGAGGGGGCTGATGGCCATAGCAATGACCGGGGGGCTTCCGAAAAGTGACTAAGTACTCATGATAACTGCAGTGCCAAAATGACAGATTGCTCTGATATAACTTTGCATAACGACTCTGAGATGACTAATGGATTAAAAATGAAAGTACCAGTAAATGAAATTGTGATGGAAAGTGTAAATACTTCTAAAAAAGAGGTACGGTTTAACTTAGAGCTAAATAAAACAGTAAAGATTTGCACAAATGAAAAAGAAACATTAGGAATTCCAAAAGAACAAAGGGACAGATTTAAGAAAAATGACTCATGCATGGGGAATACCAGTGAACAGGGAGTAAGTGGGGATGCCATGGCTCCTTCCCTGGGCAAGCAAAACAATGACCAAACACAGACAGAAAAAGGAAATACTCACAAGGAGGGTACAAGTCAATCACCTGAAAAATTCATTGAGCCACATATTTTTGAAGAGGCTGAAAGGGCTGGTATTACACTAAATGATCACAAATGCACAGAATTAAAAAATGACAAATTGCTGAATGATGTTGTGACACATGTTCAGTTGGAAGGTTGTAATGTGGTCTCTGATGTTACCCAGATGGATGGGCGAACGGTGGCCACACTCCAAAAAACCTCTGAACATGGAGAAATGAATAAAATACCTCGCACAGAAATGGGTAAAAAGGAGGGAAAAATGTCTTTTCATTTACCAATGTGCTTAGCCAAAAGTGAAAAAGACCTGAGAAAGGTGAGCCCTGAAATCAGTAAGAATTCACATTTCTTATGTGTATTAGAGGAAGTTGAGGACAGATATTATGCACCCATCACTGTAGAAGAAAAATGCCACACCTTTGCTATGATTGACACTGGCGCACAGGCCACAATTATGTCCAAGGAGCTGGTAAAGAGTATCAATGAAGGGAGGCCTCCACAGAGTCAGATCACAGTGAAGGCAAATCAAGGCCCAGTGCATAACTTTAATGGGGAGGAGGTGCCCATCATAGGCGTAACTGAGGTTGACATAAAAATAGGAAAGCACAGGATGAAACAAGAGGTATTGATCACATCTATTTGTGAAATTCCATTTCTGATGGGGACAGATTGCCTGAAAAGATTGTCTCCTCTCATAGATGGGGTGAATGGAGTGCTGTGGTCCTTAACCAAAAAACCATTGAGGCCTAAGAAACTAAAATCACAAAACAGCAATATAAAAGAATGTCACACCGTTGCCAAAACAAATGATGCTGTGGAGGTATATCTCCAGAATAGCTGCATACCTAGTGTCACTGTTATATTAATGTGTCAAGACAAAGATCAGAGCGACAATGAAAAACTACCTGTACAAATATACTTGGACCCAAGGAAAGATTGGCAGACTGCCATAGACGAACACACATTACGTTTCTATTTAAAAGAGAATACATGCAAACAGAATATTGTTCCTAAAACAGATTCAGAAAAACACATTACCACTCTGGCAGAGATACACATGGAAGATGAGCAACCATGGGTTCACGCTGGTATAAATGATTATCTTAAAACAATAAAAGCCACTTTAGCGCTTGAACATGAAAGGAGTTTCATTAATGAGAAATTGTTGCAAAAAATTATGGAGAGGGAAGAAATCCCGAAATTTAGGATTAAAAACCAATATGTTTCTGGGTTGGACAGTCCAGACTTTGAAAACCGAATTACAGGCAGATGCATGCTTAAAATTAGCATTGGGCAGAAAACAATTTACCATAATGTATGGATAGTGAATGGAGCACAAAATGAATTTTACATGGGCAATGACATCATGCACAGAATGTGTATGGTGTTAGATTTCCTTAATCAAAAAATATGGTCACGCCTAGGTGGGACGGCGCCTGAATTTGAAGACAAAAGAAGGGCTTATCATTGTGCACAACTAGTTCCTTATGCAGTCGAATTACAAATGAGGAAAAATACTATTGTTCCTGCATTTACAAAACAGTTTGCAATAACACTGAAATGCAAAAATGGACAGCAGATGAAAGGATCTGATGCATTTGTATGCCTGAATGAATCCATAAAACAGCAAGGCCTGGATTATGAATACATTCCATTGGTAGACATTGGTGAAGGATCTGTAAAAATCATGGTAAATAATAAAGGTTGTCAGGACATTCATTTAGAGGAAAACTCCCCATTAGGAATGGCCATACAAAAATCACATTATACGGCAGATTTAAATAACATGGTGATTGGGAATATTCCTGAAAAATATGTAGATGCCAAGGGCGAGTTGCCAGAACACCTGGACTCTCAGCCCAAAGGAATATTTAAAATTCATTCTGTGTATCCTTATGATTCAAATGAGACAGTGTGCTGCCATCAAGAGGATTGCATAATATTTAATTTAAATGAAAATGAAACAGGAAATCAGCCCATTGAAGTGGAAGCTGATATGCCAAAATATTTGAAAGTGGCAGCTCTACAAAAAGACACAGCCACACAGTTAGAGGAAAGCGCTGAGATTCCTTTACCAGAAGAGTTTCCAGAATTTTCCAGAATGGTAGAAGAGCAGATCTCCTTAGCGGATGCATGTGACAGCGATGAGGATCGACGCAATCTGAGGGAAATATTTATGGAGTTTAAGGATGTATTTGCAAAAGATGCTTATGATTGTGGTTTAACTGATTTACATGTGGCCACACTACCAGAAGGTTGTAGCAGAAATCCAGTGTTTGTACGCCAGTATAGACTACCGCTGGCATGTTTAGAATCATTGGCAGAGATTATTAAAAATTTGGAATCACGGGGAATAATTAGGCCCATTCATAGCACATCCAATACGCCTATTTTAGGTGTGTTAAAGCCAAATGGTCAATGGCGGCTGTGTGCAGACTTAAGAGAGTTAAATAAAAGAGTACCAGTATCTAGATGGCCACTACCATTCATTGATCAGGGCCTAGCTCAGATACATGGTTCAAATGTATTTACCACGTTAGATCTCACATCTGGATATTGGTGTGTGCCATTGGCAGAGGAGATACAACATCTATTTTCCTTTACATTTGACAGGACTCAATATGCTTGGCTTAGAGCTCCGTTCGGGTACATCAATAGTGGGAGTGAATTTGGCATATTTTTGAGAAAGGCCATGCCGGATGCAGCGGAAAGAGGGACAATAGTTTATGTGGATGATGTCTTGATAAAAAATGAAAACCTTAAAAGCCATTTTGATGAAATAAGACATGTGCTTGGCCAATTGCAGAAAGCAGGCGCCAAAGTATCTTTGCAAAAAGCACAATGGTGCAAGAAAAAAGTGAACTTTCTAGGGCATGAAGTGACTGAACATGGGCTAAATCCACAAAGGAAGAAAATAGAGGCCATACAAAGATTAAAAGATCCTAAAAATGTGAAAGGAGTAAAAAGTTTATTAGGGATGACAGGCTATAACAGAAAGTTCATTGAGAATTATGCAGAAATCACTCAACCATTGACTAAACTGCTTAAACTAAATACTCCCTGGAGATGGGAAAGAGAGCAGTCTGATGCAGTGGCTAGATTGAAGGAATGTCTTGTAAAGGCACCATGTTTAGCATACCCCATAAAGGACAGGGATTTCTTTATAGAAATAGGCTTTTCTGAACATTGTATGTCAGCAGTGTTATCACAAAAACACGATTTGAATCACAAAACCATTGCATATGCAAGTAAGGCATTTTCCCAAGTTGAAATGAAATTTAATGAATGCGAAAAGGCCCTATTAACCACTGTGTGGGCGCTACAACATTTCCGCCCCATTGTTCAGGGAGAAAAGGTGATTATTGAAACAAATCATCAACCTTTGCAATTTTTAGAGAGTAAAAGAATTAGATCAGGCAATCTAGCGCAATCCAGAATCACTTCATGGACACTGGCATTACAAGGTTTTCCCGTAGAAGTAAGATATGGACAAAATAAAAAGAGCCCAATTGCTCAAGGGTTAGCTGACTTACATGACTGTGCAGCTGAACAAATAACAAATGAAATGGATGTGGAAGCTAGTTTACAGGAATTTGAACAATCACCACACAAAGCTTTTGATGAAAAAACATGCAAGGATTTGCCAACTGTATATGTGGATGGTTGTGCTTTTCACATTGAAAATGACAGTAATAAACAATTAGTGGCAGGAATAGGAAATGTCTGGTTGAAATGTGAAGGCGTTCCTAGTATAGGGATGAGGATTGGAGATAGGAGCAGTCAGGTGGCGGAATTGGCAGCCATCTATAAAGCAATTGCTACTGCAGTTGATAAAAAGTTCAGTGAAATTGTCCTGGTGACTGATTCTGACTATGCACGGAATAGCTTTGTGGAGTATTTGCCTGGTTGGAAAGCAAGAGGCATGGTTACATACAACAAAAAGCCACTTAAACATGGAAAAATGATACAAGCCATAGACAAATTGGTGTCAGAAAATAATTTAACAATATACTGGAGAAAAATTCGTGGGCATTTAAAAACACCAGGAGAGGATAAGGAGGGAAATGATAAGGCAGACCATCTGGCTAAGATTGGGGCTGTGATGGGAGAATTGCTACCTATTGATTATTTAATGGGTGAAATACAAATTGATGCAGTCACACGTTCTAAAGCACCAAAGGAGGTAGATCAACCGGTGGTGCAGTGGAGTCATGACACGCCAGACCAAGATTTGATTGAGGCACAAAAGAATGATCAAATTTTGGGAATCTATTATAATCATTTGATAGATCCTGAACAAAATCCTTTAACAGAAAATGATTGTATGGGAAAAGAAGAGTTGAGGGTGTTATTAAAGAACAAAACACGAATTAGATTACAGGATGGACTCATGATTAGAGAGTCCATAACAGGGCAAATACAGTGGGTAGTACCCCTTTCATTCAGAGGACTAATGCTACACCATGCACATGATGCCATAACTGCAGGCCATAGAGGTTCACAAAAGACATTAGAAATACTAAAAGATTATGCTTACTGGCCACATATGTCCCAAGATGTGGAATTATATACTAGAGGATGTCTAGTATGCGCCCAATTTAAACCTGCTTCACCAATGCATAGAGCACCATTGATGAAAAGAGGCCTAACTCTCCCATGGTCAGATTTGCAAATAGACTATGTAGGTCCTTTAAAAAGGTCGAGCAGGGGACACCGCTATATTTTGAGTGTGGTATGTTTGATGTCAAAGTGGATTGAGTGCATTCCCGCACCAGATTGTAGTGCGCAAACAGCAGCCACATTGCTGGTGAACCATGTGTTCTCAAGGTTTGGGTTGCCACAAAGAATTGAGTCAGACAGAGGAAGTCATTTCACAAGTACTCTAATGAGTAAGGTATGGCAAATACTAGGTGTGAAAAGGAAACTACATATCGCATATCGGGCGGCGTCTTCAGGTACAGTTGAAAGAAGCAATAGGTCTATTGTGGACATTTTAAAGAAATTTGTGGCAGAAGCAGGTTCCAGCTGGGATTTGCGTTTACCATTGGTTTTGATGGCAATCAGGTCGACTCCTGCCAAAGCAACAGGTGTTAGCCCCCATGAGGTCTTAACAGGTAGGAAAATGGTGTTACCACAACACCTACTATACAGAACACATGAGCAAACTCTAGTGAGTGCATCCACAGTTCATGAATATATTGATGAACTGAGGAGGCATTTGCAACATGCATTTGCTTTTGTGCAGAGAAATCTGGAAAGAGCTGCTGACAGTGCTAAGTCATATTATGACAAAAAGACATCAGTAAAGGAATACAATGTAGGGGATCAGGTGTACAAGTTTCATTTTGGAAAAAGTAAACAGAAAAATTCTAAATTTCTGGCAGCCTGGCAGGGGCCATTTCGAATTATAGATAAAGTCTCTCCTGTAGTGTATAAAATTTTGAAAAATGAAGGTGAAACAGCAATAGAGCAGTTTGTCCATGTAAATCAAATCAAACCATGCCATCCCAGACATGAGATCAGGCAGCTTGAGCATGTGGAAACGGATAGAGTCCCTTGAGAAAATAAATGGGTGTGATCAGGAGGCAGTGACAAAGAAGTTAAAAAAAAAAAAAAGTTGATTGTTATGATGGCACATAAACACTGTAATATATGTGAAAATATATAATATAAATAAATAAATAAATAAATAAATAAATAAATAAATGCACATATAACGGAAGCTCGTGGTTGGTGTGCAGAGAGAAAGTGTATTAAATATTGAATGCTGTTTTATATGTGTTTGTTTTCTTTTAACTTGTGTTTAATTTCAGAAAAAAGAAAAAAAAAAACGAAGTATTTTTACCAAGCATGTTTTATTTTTGGGCAAAAGGATGAAGTTAGTATTGTGCTATGTACTTAATCTGTTTATTTTCTATTTTGATTTAGACAATTAACATTATTTGATCGGAGGTTCCGGGATCAGAGGCCACGGGAGACGATGGAGTCCTGGAGTCCCCTGGATGAAGACCAAAAGATGCCTGCCCCCAGGTGGAGGTGAAGACAAAATAACCGGAATGCCAAAAGAGATGACTACTGTGGATTCAAGATTGCCAAGATGAAAGAGTACTCGAATGAACCGAATAACATCGCTGGTCGGGACATACCAAAAGAGACAAAACAAAAGTTCCGGCATATGAAGTTCCACGTATTTATTATTTTAATTATTTATTTTTAACTTGTTATATTACTTATTTGTTTTAGTTAGTTGTTTTATTTCATTGTTTTTAATTGACTTGGAAAATTTAAACTTAAAGTAATGCCACTTCCACTGAGAAGGCAAATGTGGAACATTTTATGGACTTATGGACTCAGATGAAATATTGATTGCAAATTTTCATTGATGCACATGAATATTCATTTTGTTGGATTGATATATTGTATAAAAAAAAAAAAAAGAACAAGTTGTTTTTAGAGATTGGCTTGGATTATAGCCAAGTTCTAAAAACAAAAGGAGGGTATATGTAAGGATATTTGGCATGTTACAGCACAGAGTACAGCACTACTGCACAAGTAGCATTTTTTTTTTTGCAGCACCACCACAAGGGTGCGGTGCATTGCTATATGGGTTAGCAGATTAACAAGGAAAGACAGACTATTCAGTCAAAAACGATTTTAACATATAAGATGCAAATCTATTTTTACAGTTAAAAGCACACGTGTTCATTTAAAAATGCACACTATTTTTCACCTGAAATGCCTATATTGCTAGAGACACATTTGAAAATTAACAGCTAACATATTAACCATTAACCCGACTAATAAAACCTTATTTTAATATAACTCACTAATAAAATGTGTTCTCTACTGCAGAATTAGGCATACTTTAAAAACCATTTAAATGAGTGTGCAGATTTTTTTTTCTTCTCTTCTCTGCCTGATTATCCGTGTTGTTGTGCACAGTAACGGCAGGAAGGAGGAAGTCAGATTTGCAACAATTGCAAATGTATAAGCGAAGCTATTGTTGAAGAATAGGAGGATGAGAGATGATGGATTTCATTGGAACACGTCATAAAGAGGGCTGAGAGGAAAGTTTTAGTGGGCAGTAGCAGGGAAAAAGACAGGCAGACATCTTTCTGCACTACTGGGGAGAAGACCTGGCTGTGGGGGTGTCCTGCTGCAGTCGAGACTGGGGAAAGCTGAAAGAATTACCTTTCCACTGGCAGAGGCAGTCCTATCTGAAAAAGCTGAGAATTCCAGGCAATGACCCCGGCTTGAGAAGGCAAGCGTTCCTTTTTGTTGGAATTAAGCCAAGAGAGCCACATTCACAGAGAGAAGCCTCTGAACAGATAAGGTAATTACCTAACTGGGGGAGCTGTGTGTGTGCACGAAAGTATGCAGTCAGTGTAGAAAAATGAAAGTCCCGTGCGTGTCTTAATCAAGTGCTAATGTTGCAATTTAAGTTCTGTTCTCCGCCACTATAATTGCAGTGTGTCATTGAAAATGCTTTGATTGTTCCATTTTATTGCTGTAAAGAATGAGATCAGGTCTAAATGCAACTTTTATAATACAGAAAATATTTGAAAACAGACGGGTGGTTTATTTTCTATTTACCATTACAATGCCAATGATGTGGGGAGATTTTTAAACAGTGCAATGGTCATTTTAAGACAGATGTGTGCATGTCAGAATCAGTATGAATAATTGTGAGTGACTGTAGTATAACTTGTTGGAGGTACATGAGCCAACGGGAAGAGAGACTCTCTGAACATAGCTCCATACCGTATATAAGGTAGTGGAAATTACCACAAGACTACCACATATAGCTCTCTGTCGTAAATAAGTCAGTGAGTTTGCCCATGGTGGCGCACCAACACTATCACTGGAAATTGTGGTATCTCTAGAATGCAGGTCTGAGGTCTCTCTAGTGATCACACGAAAAATCTAAGCTAAGATAAGGGATTCTGGACATTGGGGCCACAAATATAACAAGGGAATTATGCTCACCAAAATACCACCAACCACGTATACCAAATATGCAGGTCTGGGTGCTGAAATAATGCATGTCCATTGTATTATTGTTGCACATGGCCAAATCTGAATACAAAGAGTGATTATTGCTAAGTTATTTTTCGGCGGTAATAAAATACCGTCAGGCCCCAAATCTCCACAAAATACCCTACAGTACTGACCCCTATGTTGATTCTCATTATCAGTAAATCGATTCACATATCAGGGTCTATCCTGATTACCATATATCATGGTGTTGGGATCAAATCTGATCTGTGTCCCGAATGTCTAGTAGGGACCATTATTTCTTTGATGCTGCCTTTGTCTCTGATTATTATTCATACCTGACATATCATGCCGATAGCCTGCCCGGGGCCTATCTCCTAAGTACCTAGGGCTGATGTAGCTCTCCCTATTACTAGGATCATGTGATAGAAACATTGGTGCAGGAAGTGACAACCTTTGGTGATTACCCCTTTGTTCAGGTGTCAAATTATTTTTAACTGGACATTGAGCAGACTCAATTTTGGCTGACCTGATTTCCATCACTGTTGCTGAGGGATCTTTAGATTTTGGTCTAGTGCCTTTCATTTTATCATTTTCTCTACCCTGACAATAGAGTACCTCATATAATTTTGTGCTTTGGTGTACAATCCATTCAAGGGACTTGTCATGGTCAAATTCACGGACTAGCTGTGATATGATGTCTTTCTGTATCCAAGGCTTGCAAACATTGGCAAGGGGATGTATTAGGCCCAGAAGTGATTGTGTAAGCAACTTTCTTCACCTCCTCTAATGACTGGAAAGGAGACAAATGATGTCTAATCTCTTTTTGAAACTCAGCCCATGTGTGTCCTGATACATTCTGGTTTCACCATCACCGTCTTGTGGACAATGCTGGATTTGACTTTTATGGACTTCATTCATTCATGGTGCGTCACCCTTTCTCAACTCTCATGCTGAACTTCTTTTGCATCTTGTACTCATGGTGGCCCTGAATCATGCTGTTCCCATCTTCATCTTGTATCCTGGCTTGCAACATTATGTGTTACTACTGACTTCTGCAAGTGTATTCACTCTCCCCTCTTGCTTCTCCACTCTTTTGACTGCTAACTCTCTGTTCTCTCCTCCTTTCCCTTCTCCCTTTTCCTACCTCCTCCCCTTACTTTCTTCTATGCACTTACTCTATCAGAATTGTCCCTGGACCTAGTATGATAGCAACCTCGTCTGTCTCCTCTTCCCTCCCATTACAGGTTTTTTCCTCCCCAAACCCCTCCAGCACTATCTGAAATGTCGTCAGGCCTAATATGATAGTCGCTTGTTTTGTTCCTCCCCTACCTTTCTGCACCCCTCTCCCTCACCTTTGTTTTTTTTCCGGCTCTACCAGAAATGTCGTCAGGCCTAGTACGGTAGTCGCCTGTCTGTTTCCATTTCTTTCCCACTCTTCCCCTCCCTTCCTTATCTATGTTTTAGCTCTTGCACTATCTGAAATGTCGTCAGGCCGAGTACGGTAGTTAATTTCCTACCCTTACTGTTCATGGCCTGTAAGAATGTCATTGTGTTTTCCCTTGTTCCCTCCCTTGCCTAGAAGTGCTTTGAAACACATTGTGTATAGGCGCTATATAAATAAACTATCATAATCATATCATATCATATCATTCTGCTGTTCATTTAATCCCCTTATGATACTAGCTGTAGGAGCATGTAGAGTTAAATGAAAATACTGCCTGTATTATTCCTTAGGTATCTGAAGGTCTTTAACCCTTTAAGTGCCAAGGACGAGGTATCTCATCCTTGGGATTACCTCCCCAGTGCCAAGGATGAGATAGTTTGTCCTTGGCACTTAAGGGGTTAATGAAGGAGAAAATGTTAGAAGGCTTTGATTGGTGAAACCCATGGCAGTTATATGTCATGCACCGCTTCTAAGTGATCCTCTATGCAGCATTCCCCTCCCTTTTTAAATGGTTTGATCAGAGCTTTGATGGATTTCATTATCTTTATTGGGCTACTCGTTGCAATGCACGGAATTGCACTACTTAGTGATTCAACCCTGGTTTCAGGTGTATGTGATTGCTGGCAGCCCCCAATTGGTCTATCAAATCCCCTAAGGGCGCTGCAACCAAGTTCAGTCACCGGCCCAATCGCTGGGGCACTAGCTCTTTGGGTAGAAAGAGGATTCACTTCAACTCCATTGTATTAATTTCCTCCTGCATATCGTACATTTGCATTTGGCATTCATTGAATTCTTTGTTTCTCTTGTCTCTTCTTGAAACATTTTAACCATTTCTTGTTCAACATTTTGAAGATCACTTTCTTTTTCATAATGTTCTTTTTGTAAAATCTGCATTTACAAAACAACCTCATCTTTGTCTTGTCTAACATGGTCTACCAACGCTTTTAAATGTATCCATTTTAACTGCATGTCTTTTTGACATACCTCCAATTCTGCTCTTAACAATTCCTCCTTTTTACTTGACCCATCTAGATCGGCTTTTAACCTGTTAATCAGCTTAGTATCATTTTCTTGCATTCGCAGGGACCTATTCAAAATAAACCATGTCTTGGCGCATAGCCACATTAGACAATCTTTCTCTGCATGTTTATCATGTTTATCAGCTGCATCAGCTGCATTTAATAATCTCAGAAGGCAGACCTGAATTATGCTGCCTTCTGCATTTGTGATGTCATCTTTGATGTCCTGGGTGTTAGTGTTAGCAGTGCACGGTGGCGCGAGTTATGGTTGCTTATTTTACCATAACTGCCGAATTTCAGGGGTTTTTCGGTTTTACTTTGAACCATAACGTCCCTTTAACAAAGTTTTTTCACTGAATTTCATAGGTTTTTAGTAGCGCAACTTAACCATAACGTCCCTATAACAACGTTTTTTTACTGAATTGCATAGGTTTTCAGTAGCGAAACTTAACCATAACGTCCCTTGAACAATGTTTTTTTACTGAATATATATATATATATATATATATATCTTATATTGCAAAGAATTACAATGTCATGATGCAGTTCTTACCATCTACAGTTCAGAGCTCCCTGTAACAAAATGAGAAGAGAAAAACGAAACCACATATACAATGCAAATAAATCTTTTCAAAAACAGGCATTACATTTTATGCAGCCCAGCAAAAGCGATCTGAACTTTTTCTGTCAGACTTTCCCCAGCAGAACTCTGCTGCTTATGTAGCATATCTGCAGATATACTTCCTCCCAATCATATTAGCAGAAAATGTACTATGTTAACACCCTCATGTCACAAACAATGGTAGCTTCAGATTCTAATAACTGTTTCTTTTTCGATTTCCTGCTGCCTTCCTGCCTTCTGCAATCAGCACAGCAAGAGAAGAGAGAAAAATGCATGTTTAAAAACAAATTTCAAAACATGTACTTCCACCTCATTTTTCACATAGAGATTACATTATAGTGTTAATGAGTTAGCACTAGTGATTAGTATGTGTTAATTAAGTCAGGTAGTTAGGTAAATAATGTAGCCTCCTGTGTATGAGGCATTTCAATGAAGAGAAAAGAAAGAAAAAAATGCACATTTACTCTCGGTAGCTTTATATTGGGCTTTCTGGCTGCATTACAAATTCCATACCTTGCATGCCTCCAGCCATATATTCACCTGTTATATTGGCCACATAAAGATGACTATATGTGTGTGCCACATTATTGCTGGCAATAAAATGCTATCACATTCATTGAGGTGCTATACTTCAAGGCACTATACTTCAAGGCGCTATACTACAAAGCACTATAAATTATACTACAGGCCCTTTGTGTTTTTTAATTTGTATTTTAATAGCTTGAAGGTATCTAACACAAAGCACCAACATTCTATTGATAATGGCAGATTCAAAAAAAGAGTTGGTGTGGTGAAATCCCTATGCCACAACACTTGCATTCATTCAGAGCCGAGTGATTTGCAACCTGTCATTGGCAATGCTATCAACAGTGGTGGTCTGTCAGATGCAGGATCTCACTGCCTCAAAACCAACGCTCTTATTGAAAGAAAAGTAAGAGCAAAAACAAATACCCTTATCTAACAATGGCCCTCATTACAACTTTGCCGGTCTGGAAAAAATGTGAGTTCTGCGAGTGGGTGTCTTTCAGCCCGCCAGGTCTGACCTGGTGGGCGGTACGGCACCCGCTCGCAAACTTGGACGGATGCACCGGCACCATTCATGAATCCAATTGGACTCAAATCGGAATGGTAACTAATATTTTCCGGCGCCCGGGAATGGGCAATTACAGCCCCGGCGGACCCGGTAATTGCCCGTTCCCAGGAGCCGCAAAATACATCACTCCGGAGCAGCCATGCCGGTATTTACGCTTCTGTAGGCTTCACATGTAAGTAGTTGGAGTGGCAGAGTGGGATTAATACAGGCCTCTGAATGAGCATTTATGAAAGCAGGATTCGAGCATTATTCACATTCAACCTCTACCAGCAGGTTTTTTAAATTAGCCAGCTTTAATGGTATTTTGGTAGAGAAGGGCAAAACTACATTGAACATATGTTGTACAGACTTCATGATAAAATGTGCTCTGCATGTCTTCGTATTATGAAGTTGTCACTTTGATTATTTTTGATGATGCAGGCTTGCAGCTACCATGGTCAAGTTGGGAGGTTTTCTTTTTACTAACACCTCACCTCACCTACACCATCCGCTACCAAACCTAACCTGAGTCTAGGGAATCTGCTTCACCATGCCATCCCCTGCTGCGTATAGATTCTGACAAATTGGCTCCCTCTCCCTCCATTTGTAGTTCCCCACTCCCTTGTATTGATCCCTTGCAATCTGCTTCCTGAAGCCATGTTTTTGCTCAACAAGTATAATAATAATAATAATAATAATAATAATAATAATAATAATAATAATAATGATAATAATAATGATAATAATAATAATGTTTGCTCTTTAAGGTTAGGACCAAAGCTGATGTCACCAGTATATACCTGCTGATTAAAATCGTCAGGCTTTGTTAAAATTCACACGGTGCATCTTTCAATAGGTCTTCTAGCATCTTTGTTCCCATGTCAGTGGTGTAAGGGCACCCCTCTCATGTGCAGATGTTAATGTCCTGCATAGTACTTGACACCGGTGTAAGTAATTTGAAAGGTGTTCACTGCTTTTGACATGGGTGAATTCTGTGTACCCGTGCCTGAAAAAATCAGTAGGGCAAGATGCCATGGCTAGATGGTCGTACAGTACTACCCCTCCTAACATTCGACTATATGTAAAAGGGTCCCAGTATGAAGAGAACCTTATAGTTGTGCAATGGACATCCTCATGCATGAGATTCTGTCCCAGCTCTACCTGGTAGAAGTACGTTTACTTCCCCTATAATGAATGCATGATTCCAGTGATACGTACAATAATCATCCTGGAGGTGAAGGACACACTTAGGGAACTATATGGCACTGGATATCCAATCATGGAAATTCAGAAATGGAGGATTTCCCTCATTTGGTCTCGCATTTAGTACTGCATTAGTGGGTAAATGCACCCATGGAAAAGGATCATTAAGCATCAAGACAGGTAAGTGCTGGACACCTTTATTGTGCTATAGTCAGAGGTTGAATTGTAATATGCTATGTGTATGGCTTGTATTGCATTGGATTGAATAGATGCAGCATTTGCTGATATACACTTAGGGCCTCATTACAACCTTGGTGCTAAGTGCACCAACTTTACCACCATGGTGTAAACTACGTTTACACCATGGTGGATGGCGGATTTACCGCCCCATTCCAAGGTGAGTGGGGCGGTAAATCCCCATTTCCCATTTTCCCTTCCCCATTCCCATTTTTGCCCCATAGGGCATAATGGGAGTGGGGAAGGCGCTAATTACGCCGCCGTAAATTACGGCGGCGTAATTAGCACCATGGCAGGTTAGCGCCATGGATTTTAACGCCTGCTAGAAGCAGGCGTTAAAATTGGAATCAGGCGTTAAGGGTTAACGGTGGCGTTAACCCTTAACGCCTGAGTTGTAATGAGGACCTTAGTACCTGAATGTACAGTGCTAATATTCAAGCAAACTCTAGCTGATACAGTATATGACAGATTTAAAAAACCTCACCATCCTAACCTAGGGTCACAGAAATATTAATTGAGGAAAATCAGAGGTAGGGTTTGTCTATAGTAGCTGTAATGTTACTTTAGGGAATTATTTTATTTTTTTTTTCCTATTGCCAACCCCTAGTCAGGATCAAACATGTCTGTAATTGTTAGGCATCTGAAACAAATACATGGCATGTACATACTGGGCAGTGCACATGTAGAAGTTACAGTGACTACCGTGAATAGACCTCTACTGTATATGCATGGACTACATAGATACATAGCGTCCCAGATTTGTTTGATGAAAGTGCATGGACATCTTAATCTAGAGAATGGTACATTAATATTTCCTGTTTCTATCCTTCATGCTAGGCATATTTTAAAGATCATAGATGGGCAATCCTATTGTAAGATCATAGGACTGATCTCATCATAGTTGTCATCTGCATTGCTCTCTGGGCTCTGGTCTGTGAGTGGGGGACTACAAGGTCAGTTACCATACTGTACCCTACCTAACCCATTAATGTAAGACATGCCCATGCACTCTTCCTCCCCAACTCCACTGCACACCACTCACCTCACTCTTTTCCTCAACTTGCTAAGCAAATCTAATTCACCCACTCTTCCTCACCACACTCACCCACTCTTCCTCACCACCATCACCTACTCTACCTCATTCACTCTTCTGCACTATGCTTACCCATTCTTCCTCATCCCATTAAACTTTGCTATTTCACCCACTCTTACTCACCCCACTTATACTCCTTACCTAATACATTGTAACTCACTCTAACTCATGCTCACACAGTCTACTCCATACCACTCACACAACACACTCTTATTCGACACTCCCCCACTCTACCTCATCCACTTGTTAACACCCAATCCACTGAACCTGACTCACCTCATTAATCTGCCATATCTCACCCACTCTTCCCCAACCCTTATGAACACTATTATACTCCACTCACCCACGTTTTATTCACACACAGGATGACGTTTCAATACCCCAATCTTTTCATTACCCCATTCACCAATTCTATCTCACCCACTATTCCTCACATCACTCCCCCCATTCTATGTCACCACAATAACTCACTGTAACTCATCAAATCCATCCCACCATGCTCACCAACCCTTCCTCACTAAACTCCCCCTCAACCTCACCCTACTCACCCTAAAGCTTCTCAACCCTGTCTATTCTATCCATCACCAATCACCCAGTCTTCCTCACCTCCCTCACCCACTCTTTCCCCCCAACAACTCACAAACTCTACCACAACCACCCTTATTCTTACTATCTTCCCCACCCTGCTCACCCACTTTATTCTCACCTGATTCACTACCTCATCCACTTTGTACCACCCACTTATCCACAACTCTAGCAACCCAGTCTCTTCCTCACCCACTTACCAACTATACTTCAGCATCCCTTCCTCAATCTTCTCCCACTTTGGATAACCCCATTTAGACCATTCTACCTCACCACCTATTAATCACTCATCTCAAACCAGTCTATTGCACCCACTCATCCTAACCACACACTCCAACCTGCATCACCTTCTTCTACCCACATTCCACCCTACCTTACCCACTCTACCCCTCCTCACTCACCCACACTTTCTCACCACTCTAATTCACCACACTCATCCACTCTATCAGACCCATTTTAACCAGACTCTTCCTCAACCCTCTCCTTCTATTATCCTCCCATTTAAAACACTCTACCTTACAACCTCTGCATGGCCCTTCTGTATCCAGTCTTCCATTATAACTCACCTCACCCAATGTTTGTCACTCCACACCCCCGACCCCTTCCCCCCACCCTAACCCACCACACGCACCCACGTTTACTCACTCACACTATCTAATCAACCACATTCACCCTCTTAATCTCACCCACTCTTCCTTACACCATACATGCACTTTGCCTCACATGACTCACCCCCTCTACCTTACCCAATGTACCTCACACACTGACTCTACATCCTATAGGTTTCCTCAAAATGCACTCACTCTTCCTCACCCCACTCCACCACTCTACCTCACCCACTCTTTATCACCCACTCTGCCACACCCCTCACACCAGACTGTTCCTCACCCCTCTCACCCACTATAATTCACCCACTGTTCCTCAACCCTTACCCACTCTTACAAACCTCACTCACCCACGTCTCTTCACCAACTTCAATTTTTTCTCACCCCACTCACAACTCACACCCACTATTAATCACATCACTCAGTGACTCTTCATTGCAATCACACACTCTAACTCACCTACATGTATTCATCCCACTCATTCTTTCTCACCACCATCGCACCCACTCCCCTCAAACAATCAACCCTTTGAAATTGCCCATGCTTACTTGCCCCACCATCACTCTTTCTCACCAGTCACATCTCTTCCTAATGGAGTCTACACCATCCCACATATCCAGTTGTTTTTCCCTCCCACTCACCCAATGTCGCTCACTCCACACTCACACCCACTTTTCATCATCCACACTACCATATAAAGTATACTGAAATATCACCCCAATCTCTTCCTCACCCCAATTGGCAAATCTACCTCACCCAGTCGTCCTCACAACTTGCACCTGAACCTACCCAATCCACTCTACCCCACCTGACTCGATTTATCTTCCTCACCACACTCATCCACTCTTTATGACTACATCATGAACTCTTCCTTACTGTATACCTCCCCACTCAAACGTTCTTCCTTAACCCACTCACCTACTCTTCCTCACCAAACTCATCCTCATCCTAATCTACTCTACCTTATTCCCACTCACCCTCACCCCACTCACTTGTAATACTGCACCCACTCCTCCTCATCCCACTCACCCACACTTCATCACCCACTCTTCCTCAAACCAGTCACTCACTCCACCACTAATAGCCCACGCCACTCACCCCACTCCAACTCAACTTCTCTTCCTCAACCCACTCACTCACTCTGCATAACCTACTCTCACCAGGATAGTGGTCATTTATTATATTCTAACCATGGCTTGCTCATGCTACACAGGCTCTTCCCCATGATCTGTTATGTCTATAAACAAAAGCGGGTGGCCTACTTGAAGGTCTGTATGGAGACGGTGAAAGGTTTCAGGGAAATGCTGTTCACTGATGAGACTACATACACCCTAGATATAGGATGGCATCCAATGGAAAATGATATGTTTCAAGAAAGACACCCCAAAGCATCCAGTAAAATTCCTTTTCTGGCATGGCATCTCCAAGAAGGGCCAAGTCACTCTGATTTAGATTAAGAGCACAATGGGCACAGCCTTCTTTAAAGAGGTAATATTTATGAGGAGGATGATGCTGTATTTTAGGGAGCAGTATGCAAAGGTCAACTGCAAATTACATATTGTGTAGTACAATGAACCCAAGCACTTCTCTGCAGCTGCATTTATCTGTCTGACTCACCACTCAACCCTTAGTCATGGCACTAATTGTGCAGTTGTTGGGTCAGGGATGAAAGGGCAGGATGGCACAGCATATAACTTTCCCTCTGAAATATTGTCTTTATGTTATGCTTATGAAGCTGGGTAGTGTCACTTTCGAGCCATAAGTGAACAAAGGCAATAGAAGAGGTCCTCGGAATAACAGGGAGCCCGCTTTGTTTTCTGATACACCAAAGGCCACTTTCCTACACCACTACTAATACTATGAGCAACTGTCTGAACACTATGCACACCATAATGACTATGCAGTGCTTACAGTTATTATTAATCACTTGTTTATCCACTGTTGAACTTGGACTGGGATTGTGTGTCACAGTGGGCATCAAGCAGAAAAGGGTTGTGGTCATAAGGATCAAAGGTTGCCGGGGGACATGATTGAGTAGGTTGTGATGGAAAGGTGGGGTGGTGCAAGGGTGTGACAGACTTTGAAGAAGGCAGGGAGTGGAAGGTTGGGTATTGGTGAGGAGATGTTAGGGAGTGCAAAATTGGGATGGGTATGGAGAAGGTGGGGATACAAGGGTTGAGGCTCAAACATCACCCACCCGATGCTTCTCTACAATTTTTAGCTCAAAGGACAGAGAAAGTATCCCATCTTAATCTCCACCAAATTTCATTGATTCACTGATGTTTGAGGTATGGGGATTTTCGGGCAGAATGGCGCGCAAATCTGCGTTTTACGCACAAATAATTCCATGAATCAGGGCAAAGTTTGGTAACCTGCATTGTGTTATGTTGTAATATGCCTTGTCATGTTTTAAGCTGTAGAAACATGTTTGTAACGTCTTGCTTTTCTGGGATCAACATTTTTTTATCCCAGAGCTAAGTGGAAGTTAGCTAAAATCTACATGAGTGTATTGTATGTACTCATTCACTTCTTTTGGTGTGCGCAGGAGCATAGGATGCCAGTTTCCATCTATGCTAGCTGGTTAGGTCATGTTATATTATGTTGAGGATTCATTATAATGTTTTGCTTTAAATTTCTAATTCAAAAGCACTTTTGAAGCAGCCTAAGACACCAGGTAGCAACCTCCTAAACATGCAAAAAAAAGAAAAAACAACTCCGAAGGTAAATGTGGAAATCTAATCTGTTAACTTGATCATACACCCCTATTTTGTCCTAACATATGCATGCTGCCGTCTTTTAACAGTACACAGCAAAGGCAGCCAAGGGTGAGAAGGCTAATGAAAGGCTGGATTATGTATATTAGCTCCCAAAAGCACTGAGCCTCAACCTAAGAGGATTCCTGCCTCACACACCAATATAACCATTACCTCAAAGGCTGTAGCAGGACTCAGGAAACTCCAAGGAGGCCAGACTCAAATTCTGCTCCCAAGGAAGCCATGATTGAAATCTCACCCTCAGTTAAATGTGCTCATATTTTCCTTCCAGCTTTCCCATATAAAGAATGTCTCTTTTGGTGGACTAGGGGGGTACATAGAGGGGCTTTGCATACTGTGTTTTATGCATTCCTTGGCTCACCATGACACTATGGAAGGCTCAAAGTCTTAAGAACTTTGCGTATACACCTAGTGTTTTGGTAAGCATGACATAAATGAGGAAAACAAAAAATGATGGCCAATGTTTGGCTTTCATTTTAGAGAGATTTTGCAAATTCGGTAAATTCATATTTCTGACATAAAACCCCTCCTAAATGTGGCTGGGGACCTAGGGAAGTAAGCATTAGGGATTTCCTGCATGTGTTATCTTGGGCATGGCTTCAACATTACAGACTCAGCATTCAGTGAGTAATTTCCAGGTATACTCTCTTGCACAGTTAACAGCTATCTTTACTATGGCGCTGCACCCCATAGAATAAAGTCCCATGATATATTCAGTCCAGTTTTACACTTAGATACTCTACCTTTTCATTTGCATGCCTTTCTGTGCATCTTATGTAATGTAACCGTTGTGCTCATCTAACCTATGTACTCTGCTTTGCTTCTCCGTAATACCACTGAATGTTCTATTATACTTCTCATTTACCTCTCTGACAGGCAAAGCACTTCAAATCCATAACCTGAGGCAGAAGGTGCTATCAAATGCAAGATAACATAGCACAACATCACAACTCCTCAACAGATTTTACTTTAAAACATCATTGTGATGATAGACACATCATACATTCACACAAAAAGATAGGATATGATATGATATGATAGTTTATTTATATAGCGCCTATACACAATGTGTTTCAAAGCGCTTCAAGGTAAGGGAGGGAACAAGGGAAAATACAACGACATTCTTACAGGCCATGAACAGTAAGGATGTGAAATTAACTATCGTACTCGGCCTGACGACATTTCAGATAGTGCAAGAGCTAAGACATAAATGGAAACAGACAGGCGACTACTGTTCTAGGCCTGACGAGATTTCTGGTATAGCCAGATAAAAACAAGTGGTGAGGGAGAGGGGTGCAGAAAGGGAGTGGAGGAACAAAACAAGCAACCATCATACTAGGCTTGACAACGTTTCAGATAGTGATGGAGGGAGAGGGGGACAGTAAGGGGATGGCGAGCGACAGATGAGGTTGCTATCATACTAGGTCCAGGGACAATTCTGATAGAGTAAGTGCATAGAAGAAAGTAAGGGGAGGAGGGGAGGAGAAAGGAAAAGGGAGAGGGGAGGGGAGGAGAGAACAGAGAGTAAGCAGTAAAAAAGAGTGGAGAAGCAAGAGGGGAGAGCATATACAATTGCAGAAGTCAGTAGTAACACATATTGTTGCAAACCAGGATACAAGATGAAGATGGGAACAGCATGATTCAGGGTCACCATGAGTGCAAGATGCAAAGGAAGTCCAGCATATGAGTTGAGAAAGGGTGACACACTGTGAATCAATGAATTTCATAAAAGTAAAATCCAGCATTGGCCACAAGATGGCGATGGTGAAACCAGAATATGTTAGGACAGACTCCTGTGTGCGGGAAGGGGGGGCACAAGGGAACAACACAGGGGACTAGAGAGGGTGGGTTCTGGCTGTTGGGCTCATTTGCAGCTATTATTTCTATCTCTTGGTAGGATTTTAGTACTCTTTTTCGGGATAAAGCTGGACCAAGGTTTAGCCAGACAATGTGTTCAGATTCATCATATAGGGCTGTACCTGTTAAATGGTCTACAGCTTTGTAGCAACCACAATCACTATGTGAGAATATTTTTATACTGAAGCTGTACAATTTTTTTGACAGTGTTTTGTCAGATCATATGTCATCCCAGAGGTCATTTAGCTCTGTCTTCTTAGCCTTGGTGAAATAGGCTATGACGTATCTTGCACCTGAAGTGGAATCTTCTGCAATGTATTGTATATCTATGTTTTCATTCCACAAGAGGGCAATGATTGCAATGTAATCATCGATGTGCTTGGATGGTTCATCCCTTTTAATGTTGTATGTGTTTTTAGGGGATTTGCCTTTTAAACAGAAGATATCAAGATATTTACTTGTCCTTTTTTGCAAACTGGTCTAGGGAAGCCAAAGCAACATTTGGTACATTCTTTACCTTTCTTTTCATATCAATGTCTGCAGTATTTGCCACACTTATGTTTTGGAAGCATAAGATTTGCATATATAGGTCAATATCTGTGGTTTCTGAAGGGATGTTGCAGGTAATGTATTTTTCAATAAACTGCAAAACAGTGGCAATGCTGTCGTGACCAAATTTGGGAGATTCTTTTATCCACAATAGCATGTGGATATGTGGTTCTCCTCTGGATTGATATTCTTTTCTCCAAAAGGAATGTTGCACTTCTTTGTGCAGAGGGGTAGTTTTATTTCAGATGATGTGCAGCATGCAATGAGCCAATGGTGAAAGTACCTTGATACATTGACAGGGTCAAGGGAACACAGTTCTCCTGGTATTTTTATATCTATTTCATCCTGGTTTTGGTTGGCCTAGGTTCCTTAGCATCCAAGCTTTATCAGCATGGCATTGTAACCAGTATTCATTTATACCACACATGTTTGGCAAGAGATTTGTAATACTTGACTGCAAAACTTCATCTTTGTCTTTTACTTTTTGAAGCAGTCGGGTAGCGGACATCTTTAATAAAATAGAGCCTGTTTTTTTTTAAAATAAAGTTGTATTGATATTTTTGGGTTATTACAACATGTCCACCGTTTCAACCATATGCATTTCCGAAAAACATTTTGACAAGACCCTTTTCCCCCCTCCCCCACTCCACTTAGCCCATGATCGAGTGTTGATGTCTAGTTTGTCCAACAGGCCCGCAAGGATCGTTCACAGACTCGGACTGTCAAATGGTCTTGTGCACACATGTCCTGGGTTCGGTTTGTTAGTACCCCCTTGGAGGGATCACTTGTAGATTGGTTTTTGTCTATGGGGCATTATTCTCATAGTACCCTGGTGACTGAGCGTGTCTCCAGATTTAGATTCCTCCCTTTAAGTCAGGCGTTCGTATTTTTCAAAAAAGGGGAGCCAGAGTTCTTCAATATTGGTCCTAGACTCATCAAGGACGTGCGTTAGGAACTCCATGTCATATATGGCCCGCACCTTAGAGACCCATTCTTTCTCCACCGGCATATGTGGGTTCTTCCATTTTTGGGCCAGGCAACACCTGGCCGCCACCAGCATCACATGTAGCATGTGTTCCTGAGTGTTCTTATGGTCGTCCCTTACCTCAATCCCAAAGAGAAGCAACCACGGGCACATAGGTCTCCTGATTCCGTCGACACCCCTGATCCAGGACAGGACCTCTCCTCAGTATGACTGTACCCTGGGGCATGTCCACCACACGTGATAGTAGTCACCTTTTGTTTTACAACATTTCCAGCAGTGGGTGTCATAGCCCGGGCTCATTCTGGAGATCCTCTGTGGGGAGTAGTGCCACCTGTGAAGCACTTTTAAGGCTTGGTGTCGATACTGAGGAGAGGTTGTTGAGCGGTGAGCTTGGATGCACATCTTTGTCCACCTTTTGTCATCTATCACCTCCTCCAGGTCTTTTTCCCATTGCGTCCGTGCTGGTGGGAGGTTCCTCGGGACCGAGAACAGGAGGAGTTTGTACAGGCGGGATATGACCCACTTAGAGCCCCTAGTGGAGATGATCATTTTCTCAAAGTCTGTTAGGTCCCTCCTGAGGGTGTCGACCCATGAGGGTTCAGTAAGTACTCCCTTAAGTTGGAGATAGTGGAATGGTGACAATTTTCCCAACCCCATGGCCTCCTCAAGATCCAGTAGGGGCATGAACGACCCCCCGCCCACAGATGGCCCGCCCTGGTAAGACCGTCTCGTACCATTGCTGATACGTGGCTGGTTCTGCCACTTTGTCTATGAAGGAGGGGCCCAAATGCATCTCAGCGGGGAGGGCCAGGTTGTAAGCCATCTGTAATAACCTCCCTCCTTCCAGATAGCCCACAGGACTCCCAATACTGGGTGGTCTAGAACCCGTCTGTGGACCCGTGACCTTGGGACCCATAGCCACTCATCAAATGTAACCGGGACGAGTAACCTGTTGTCCAAGGCCACCCACTGCTTTTCTGGGGTTGAAATGGTCTAGGAGGATTCTCAGCTGGGCTGCCCTGTAGTATGTGTCAAAATCTGGGAACCCCACCCCGCTGTCTTCCCTGGGACTCGTTAGTACATCATATGAGATCCTATGTTTCTTGCCCACCCAGAGAAACCTGAGAAGAGTGCGTTTTATTGAGTTCAGGAAGGTCTTGGGCACCTGGATAGGGGGCATCTGAAAGAGAAACAGGAATTTGGGGAGCACCACCATTTTGATCAGATTGAGGCATGCCATCCATGAAAACCCTGAGCTCGCCCACCTCTCTATGTCTCTCTTGACATTTATCCATAGTGGGGAGAAGTTATTGGGGAAGAGGTCAGTCGGGTCGGCTGTGATCTGGATCTCCATGTGTCGGAAGCTATCTCTTTGAAGCCGGAAGGGGAGCTCCTCCACATATTTTATCTCGGTATCCGACAGATGCCCCCCTATGAATGCCACGGATTTGCCCAGGTTAACCTTGAACCCTGAAAGATCACCATAGTCCGCCAGACCCCGCAGCATGTGTGGGACTGTTTGTGAGGGTTTGGTGACATAGAGGAGAGCATCGTCGGTGAATAGGCTGATTTTGCAATGGGAATCGCCTAGCTGCACTCCGTTAATCACTTCATCGTTTCTCACAGAGACAGCCCAGGGCTCCATGACCAGGGCGTATATCAGGGGGGACAGTGGGCAACCCTGTCTTGTGCCTCTCCCCAGGGGGAAGGCCTCTGACTCCATCCTGTTGGCGACTACCTTGGCCGTGGGGGCTGAGTACAGTGACGACATCCATCCCAACCATCTCCGGCCCATCCCTCCCGCCGAAAGGATCTCCCCCATGAATGCCCATCTAACCCTGTCAAAGGCCTTTTCTGCGTCCAAAGCCAGCATTAGGGCTCCCTCGTCCCGGGTCATCCTCGAGTTTAACACATGGAGAGTTTTGCGCATGCTGTCAGAGGCTTGCCTGTTTAATATGAAGCCTGCCTGATCCGAGTGGACCAGACGAGGTAGGCATTTCTCTAGGCAGGTTGCCAGAACCCTAGCGAAAATATTGGCATCAATGTTTAGAAGTGAAATGGGTCTGTATGAGCCGCATTCTGCCAGGTCTCTACCCGGCTTAGGGATTACTGTAACGAGAGCCTGCAGGAAAGTGGGCGGAATCATGTCCTGGTTCCTAATTTGGTTGAACAATTTGGCTAGAGGTTCCATTAGTGTGGGCTGCAACTGTAGAAGTCAGCCGTGTACCCATCGCTCCCCGGGGTATTTCTTACTTTTAATCTCTTGATGGCTGCTTCGACCTCCTCCACTGCTATGCCCCCCTCCAGCTCCTGTAATTCCACCTCGGACAAACGGGGTAGTGGTTGCTCCCTCAAGTATGCCTGCATCTCCTCCACTGATTCCCCCTCCTGCTTAGTGTAGAGTTCCCTATAGAAGTCAGCAAAGGAGTCGACTATTTCTTCTTTTTTGTTCCGCCTGTTGCCCCCCCTATCCCTGATGGGCCCGACCCTCCTCTCCAGTCTGCATCCCTTGGCTCTACATGCCAGTAGCGTCCCCGCCCTGTCTCCTCTTTCATAGTACCTCTGCCACGTGTATCTCATTTTCTTAACCACCTCCCATATGAGGACTGTGTGCAGTGCTTGTCTTTTCTCTCTCATTTCTGCCAGAAGGGATTCCCTATTTTACCCATGCTGGTTGAGCCTAGCTCGTTGGGCCTTCAACTCTGCTCGTATCTTGTGTTCAATGAGACCTCTCTCCCGTTTACATCTAGCACCCTCAGTCATGAGGAGACCACGGAAGGTGGCCTTTGCTGCCTCCCACACTGTCACCATATCCGTTTCTCCATTATCGTTTGTTTCGAAGTATGCCTCCATTTCTTTTCTTAAGAAATCCTTGAACACTGGGTCCCTCATGAGTGTGTCATTACAACGCCAGCGTGGCGATCTGGGGGACAGAGGCAGGGACCAGCTTGCCACTAGTAGCTTGTGGTTGGACCATGTTATTGCTTCAACCCTTGGAGCCATGGCCGCCCCACCCCCCTCCTCAGAGGTCAAAAGTAGGTCAATCCTTGTGTACGTGTAGTGGGGGCGAAGAAGGTATATCCGCCTGGGCCCGGGTGTGCCAAACGCCAGACCTCTATCCAGTAGTGTTCTTTTAGCAGGGTCTGCAGTGCTGGGTTATCTTTAATGATCCCCTTTTGCTCTACCCCTCTCGCTGTCCACCAGTCTAGTTTGGGCTCCTTGATGAGATTAAAGACGCCCCCCAGTATCATGGCCCCCTCTGCCCACTCATCCATTACCCCTAGGATCTGAGTCAGGAACCGTATCCGGCCTGAGTTGGGTGCATATAGGGTGGACAAAGTGATATTTTCTCCCTCGCGGGTGCCCTTAATCCACAGGAACCTCCCTCCGAAGCCTCTAGTAGTTTCTATGTTTGAGAGATGGAATGTTTTATTCAAGAGAATCCCCGCCCCTTCCTTCTTTGAGCTTCTATGGGAGGCCCAGAAGTTGGACCCAATTTCCTTTCCTCTGATGGGTGATTCTTTTTCTTGTTTATAATGGGTTTCCTGTAGGAAGAGCACCATTAGCTGTTGTTTGTGGAACATATTACTAGTCAGTGATCCTTTATTTTGGGAGTTCAGACATTTAGTGTGCCTATCTTGCCTTCAACCATGGTCGTCTTTAGAGTCTTCAACTTTCTGCTCCTTAGTGTAGTTCAGATGTGAGGCCCGCTGTAAAGCGTAGGACTCTGGATCGATCAGGCTAGTACCCCCCCACTTTGACCCCTCTTAGTGTCTCCATCATACGCTTTTCATTGGTCCTTCCGCGCCCTAAGCCCCCGACCCGGTCCGACCCCCTACCCTCCCCCACCCATTCCCCTGCATTTCAAGGCGTTCATCCACGTCCCCCAACGGGTCATCGGGATTGGTCAACGAACCACCAAGGACTCTAACCCCAGCCCCGGAAATTTCAAATATTTGGGAATCCCATTTCCTTCATTTCGTGTGGGGTAACCACAAACCTTGGCTCCAGTGTCTGAGGTGGGATCTCGGAATCATGATCCCCCACCTCTGCCTGTGACCTCCAACTCTGGCCCTATATGTGGATCCATTTAACAATATTGTTAACATTTAACAAACATCGAACCGCCCGTGAACCCTGCAGGCCAAACACTGCGCCAATGGGGCACAGAACTGTAGTGCCTCTGGGCTACGGCCCTCAGCTCCACCTGGTGTCGATGAACCTAGGAGAGTTTCCTCCACATCCGAAGAAGTGGTGTTGCTGTCACTTCGGGTGGCCCTCGGGAGCCGTAGATAGGTGTCTAGTTTTTTTAAACTTGCGGGCACCCTTATCCTTACCTTTGCCGCTGGGCTTCTCCAGTCTGTCAGGGACCCGTGGGGGGGTCCTGGGTTTCTCCTTCTCGGCCACCGGAGTATCCGGCGCGGTCGCCCACTAGGTCATCCGTGACCCATTGAATGTCCTTCTCCGTCACCAAGTGGTGCCACTTCCCCAACCATTCAAATGCCAGGTAGAAGGGGTAGCCCCAGTGATATCTGACCCCCTTTCCCTGAAGCCATCTAGTAAGGTTGCCACATTTCTTTCTCATTAACAGGGTGAGGGCCGAAAGGTCCTGAAAAATAGCCACCTTAGATTCTCCATAATTAATGTTGCCGAGGTTCCTTGCGTTCTCTAGAATCTTGGCTTTGTCCTTGTAGTAGTGCAGCCGGGCCAACACTGAGCGCCGGCCTCTGCCCCCTCCACCCGCGCGGTTCTCCCTGTCGAATTTGATCTCGCCGTCGGCCTCTGCCCCCATAACAATCCTTACGATGTCGTGTACCTTGCCCTCAGGCCTTGTGGCTTTCACCCTTGGCTTCTGCTAGTCCAAAAACACGCAGGTTGTTTCTCCTCTCCCTATTTTCCATGTCATCCACCTTGAGACAAAGTTCTTCTTCACGCCGTTGCATTTCCTGGAATCTGGCTTCCATTTGAGTCTCCAAGAGTGTTGTGGAAAGCTGGTTGTTTTCGACTCCCTCCATTCGGTCCTCAAAGGTGGTGACTTTGGTTGTGAGGTCGGCCAGCTTGGCACCCATATCAGTCCTTATCCCACGGATCTCTTCTAGGATCATCGGAATGTTGTTCTGGGTGGTGCCCAGGTCGGGAGGTGGGGTGGATAGGCCCCCGGCCGCCATGCTGCCCTCAACGGCCACAAATTGATATTTAGAAAGGGTCTCTTTCCAGCTCATGGGGCACCCGTTCCAGTGGGCTGTTATTGGTGCCGCTGTTTGGCCTGCGGCCGTGTTGGGCCCACCAGGGTGAGGGGGGATGGAAGTACGTTGTTCGTAGTTATTGGCAATGGGGGTGGGTCAGATTTGCCTGGAGCGGGCAGGTGCCCCTGTCATGGTGAACTTCGGGTACCTCGGCGGTGGGGCTCTGGGTTTGAGGTATTGGCAGCGGCACGGCTCAGTGCCCTTGGGGGTTGGGCACACCCTGGGTGGCTGTTCCAGGGTCAAACATCAATAGTGTCCTCCATGGTGTACCTCGCCGCCAAGCCACTCTGAGTAGTACTCCCCCAAGGGTCCAAGTCCTGGGAGGTGACTGTGGGGATATTGGCCCTAGGGGTCCCTCCCCTGTTACATGTGGCCTCCTGTGCCCACACAGTCTGTTGGATTGGGGGCGTGCTCCCATGATGGCCCAGACTGGAGGGGGTGAGGTCTCCTTGGCTCGCTGTGTTATGGTTTTGCCGCAGCCTTTGGGGTCCGGGATGGCCCTGCCTGTAAGAGGGCTATGCGGGGAGGTGCCTCTGGTCTTCTGGGGATGGTGGGGGGTCAGAGCCCGGCGTACCCGATGTCTCCCCTCAGTGATCACAGCAGAGGGGAGGTGGGGGGCGCGCTCCCCTGTCAGCCCCCCGGCACTCCTCTACACCTGGGGGCAGGGGCCGGCTGCACACTACTCAATGATGGTCCCTGCGCAGCCTGTGAGACAGGCGGAGGTGTTGGGCTCACGTCTCACGGGGCCGCTCTGTCACGGTCTCAAGAGGCCCACCCAGGGTGGTGGGGGTCAGTGTTTGGAGCACCAGGTGCCCCTTTTAATGTTCTCCACTGGAGGTGGGTGGGGGGCATTATTCCAACGTTGGCCCACCGGCGTTCCTCTCAGCCTGGTGACAAGGATCGGGTGGGGACCGCTCAGTGTCCGCGAGACGGGCAGAGGCGCTGGACTCCTATGACACGGGGCCGTGCGGCCGCGGCCTCACAGGGACTGCCCGGGTGACTGGGGTGTGGGGGCACGGCGCACTCCAAGCCGCCCGCTTACCCTCCATGCTTCTCTGCCATGGGCTCCTCCTCACTTATGGCAGGTTCCCGTGATGATGCGGCTGTGTGTTCCCTGGTGCCTGCATATGGCGCGGCTACAGCGGCTTCCTCGAGCGTGCCACTCGCGGTTGTGGGGGGATGGGCTGCAAAAACTTGCGGTCGGCCGAACTCAGCTCTGGAGTGTCATTGAGGCTCTGGAGTTGGACCCAGTGAGGGGCCACAGGTTTCCACGATATTAACTGGGGGTCGTATGCCTAATGGGGCCCTTGCTCTGTCTCATCTCTGCAGTTTACCCGGGGCTAGGTACGGAGCTCGTAGCTCAGGCAGCCATCTTGCCTGCACTCCCTGGCGGCCTCCCAGCTTGTTATTTAATGTGTGTGCAACTCCGTAACATAAAGGGCCTGATTCACAGATTGTTTCCTAAGGGATTGTGTCATTATAAAATGTTTCTGTGAATTAGGCCCATAGCTGCTAGTTCACTTATGAACAAGAGGTGGAACATTTAATCTACATTTTGTCTGAATCTGCGGTCTTCAGAATACATTTGCAAAAAGCGATATTCTAATGCACTAATTTGTGTAGGACTTTCATCATATCGTCCTCCTTTTCCTGTAGGAAAGAGTAGATGAAAAGAAAGTGATTCAACAATGATTCCCATATGCTCATTGGGAATACTTTGGCTTGACTAATTTGATTTGTCTGTAATGCATCTTCAATGGTGTTGTTGGAGTGTAGTGGGTGAATTGAATACTGGTCTTAAATATTGGCTGTAGTTACAGGATCTACACGTTCAAATTGCCCAGTTGCTGGTGAATCTTTAATTACGTGGGTGGTTTCTCTTGTGTTTTCCTCTATGTTTATATCTTTGTAGTATTCATTGTTTTCTTTCAGATATTGTAGGGGTTATCTAACTTTGTTTAAGTTGAATAGTTGTTGCCAAATTTGTTTGTCTTTTGTTGGTACACCATTAGCTAGTACAATTAAAGATTGATCTATTGGGCATTGTACTCCTAGAGCTTCTACATTTTCTTTAAGATCTAATGGCAAATATACTACTTTGTCTGAGAAACCACAGATCTCTCTCAAAGGTGGCCAGGGGACGGCCATCACCTTTGAATCCAGACCCTGTGGGTGGACCAGTGTGGGAGGATCACTTGGGTGAGGGATCTTCATGAAGTGGGGTTGAGGTGACCGTTGGTGAGACACAGGATTCTCCCCTTTTCCCGTTCACCTGACCGATATCATTTTATAGGATTCTCTGATGTCCCAACCCCGCCTTTCTACTCAAACACTGGGCCAAAGAAGAGGGAGAATGAGAGTAAAGAGGCTAACCGTTACATATCTCATTGGACATGTCCTGCTAATCGGGTTAGGCAAAGCTAAGCACTTTAAGTGCATACATCTGATACAAATTAGCTCTCCTCACATGGATAAAAGGGGGGACATAGAGACCCACTCTGAGAAAGGTGGAACACAAGCAAGAGCAGAACCTCCAGGGCAAAGACGAACCTACTGGAGCAGAGCGACAGACCGAGGTACGAGAGCAAAGGGTAGAAACCCCCAGGAGTTCCCTACAGGAGGTTGTTGCCGCCAAAAGGCTGCAAAAGACTGGTGGAGTATACCAAGTGCCAGAAAAGAAGACCGCATTGTATTTCAAGGACACCAGTGACCCTCCCGGATGAATGACAGAGCTGGGGAGGCAAGGCCAAACCTGTGGTATTAACCTTGATTTGTAAATTAAGAACTGCAAAAGACAAGGAAGGAATGCACCCAGCCAGTGAGTTTGCAAGCGACATGAAAGAATAGTGTCTGTTAACGAAAGATTGAAGTTGTAACAGTATGTCGCACAATGGAAGCCTGCACACATGTGGATGAGACGCGAAGAAAGGCAGACCAATGCTGAGCTTTGAATTCCAGATAGCTGTGAAACCAGGCAATACTGAGTAGCAGAGTGGTCCGTTGAAAGGAAGTAGCCCACTCGAAAGTCTCAGTGAAAGGTGAAATGTTTTTGTTTGATAAAGTGAATGAACTATAAAAAGTAAAGTGATCAAAATTAACCCCAGAAAAAAGGGGGGTAGTAAAAAAGGTCAATGTTGAACTTTTGTGCGTATTACATCGAACTACTCAGACCAAGAGACACTGGGGCCAATAACACAAGAGTGTGAGCTGAAGGGAAAGTCAAAGTGCTTCTACGCAGGTCTATAGTAAATGCCACACCCATTCAAATGTTTTTGACATCAGGAAAAGGTTGACAACCAACTGAGGGAGATGGGAAGTGTAATAAGTTAGGGGCCGGAAACCCCTAAAGGATGTGAATTAATTGTGGGGAAGAGAATCCATGTAAGTGCTGTAATTAAAAAGTCACAGCCCGACTGAGGGAGATCTATGTGAACTTTTGCTTTGAAAGGACCCAGACCAACTGAGGGAGACTTACTTGCTTTGAAAGGTCCAAACCCGACTGAAGTAGACCGGCATGAACTTTTTGTTGAACTGTGTTTTCAAAGCTAGAAAGAAAGACTTTAATGTGGAAGGCCAGTCAAACCTCAATCCACATTTTGAACTGCGTTTGTTTTGAGAACCTGAGCCAGAGTGTGTCATCCTGTCTACGGGGACCGTCTTAGTCCGTGCTGTCTAATGTGAGGAGGAGAGTTGAATCAGCCACATTTATTCTTTATATTTAACACTGATTTTCCTTAGCATACATATTCTCCTTCACACACTTTTTGTACAAGAGCTAGGGCAGGTATTAGGTTTTGTTAGTAGGCCATTTTGATTTGACTGATACAACTAAAACTGTTTTATTTATCATGTAATAGTAGCGACTACTCCCATCCTAGCTATTGGGCAAGGTAGGAGATTTCAAAACCCAGAAACATTAATACAGGTTTTACAAATTGTAACTTCTGTGTCAGTGTCATACTTGTGATACCATGCCTCTCCTAGATTTGCCACGGATGGCGTTTAGTAAATCAGATGGAGGTAATTTGTTTGTATTCAGTTGAAGGCATATTATAGCTTGAAATGTGTGTACTGTTCAAATTATAACGCTATCATACAAGTTACGTTGTTCGAGAACCTTTGAACGTGGGAACATTTCAAAATTATTAGTAATAGCACATGAGGGCATGTGGTTATTGTCACGTTTTGTTTTGCAGTACGTGCAAACAGTTGAAGGGCCAGTTATTTTGTATTTATTTTCTGCTGTTAGATATAAAGCTAATTGGAACCATTGGCATTGCTCATTGTCCTCTATTTTGTAGCCCAGATCTACTATGTTTCTGCTGTTTTTATAAAATGTCCTGCGACAACAAACACATACTTGGTCTGGTATTTTAGCAGATCTGTTTTGAAATTTAGCTATTTCTTTTTGTATGTGGTTGTCAGAACACCCCCGCAAATCACGCACTTCATTTTCGTTATTTTTGGATCCAAATTGATTGAAAAAATTCTAACTAATGGTAGTGACCGAATATGATACAATCTATCATTCGTTCACATTTTTTTCAATTAAATTGGGTAATACCTGCATGAACAGATGGAGAATGGTGGCACTGTAAGGGATGTAATGAGTGAGGTTCGAAAGTGTGGCATTTATATTGAATGAAAAATGAAAAAATGATGACCGTTTAAAAATATTTATTTTTAGGAGTATTTTCTTCAAAGTTAAGTAATGAACATGTGCATATGTAGGAGCTCTGTGTGTAACTTTTTTGTAAAAGAAAATAAAAGCTGATGGACATATTTGTAGATCTCGGTGTGTGTAAGTATAATATGTTGGTAGCACATGCCAACTTGCCAACACAATGCATTTTTATCAGTGGGTGGTTATGTAGTCCTAGTTTTTTTGTTTGCGTTCTGGGAGTTCTAGTGCCACTTTTCCTATTTTAGAACCTGCACTATAAATCCCAGATTGGACAGACAAAACCAGAACTCGATTAGCAGCTACAGATTGGAATGTTTTTTGTTAGCATGTATGCATGTACTGCCAATATATTAAACTTCTACACACCAAGTGTCACTTACAAATGTTCTAAAAATGTTTTGATCTGCTTTTTCTTTGTTTTAAACAAAAAGTTGCAAACAGTGCTGTTATTAATGCATATATGCATTTTATTTTACTTTCAGTAAAACACTCCTAAAATGAATCCTTTTTAAATGCACATCATGTTATATTTTTGATTCAATATAAATGTTACACTTTCGGATCTTTCAGTCCAGTCTTGTTTTTTTTCTTTGCATTCTGGAACTTGTAGTGTGAGTTTTATAATGGGAGAAGTAGAATTACAAGTCACAGAATGCAAACAAAACAATGAAGGCTTGCTAAACAACTACAGATTAGAATTTGTGATGTTGGGAGGTATGCATGTACTGCCAACATATTAAACTGGCACAACATAAGTGCAACGTAACAATGGTCTACACATCTATTCTATCTGCTTTAGTTTTTGCTTATTTACACAGTGCTGCTGTAAATTCACATATCAATGTTTTAGCTTTCGTTAGATTGCTCTTAAAAAGAAACATTGTTAAACAAACAGCATTGTAAGTATGTACTGCTTGATGTGAGCAGGTGCTGAATGCTGGAATGCATTGCTTTTGCTGGAGTGGGCAAAAAAGAGAATATGCTTATTGATAAGCTTATTACAGGGTAAATAATGGTAATATATGTTTGTAAAAGATTTTGAAAAACATACTTAAAAAATATAAGTATACCTGTACTCTGCCTTGTAATATGCAGATGTTGTTTAATCTAGATACATACATCCAGGAGAGTTTACAGTACATTCTGATGCAGATGGCTGTGATTAATAAGAAATATGTGGTCTCAGATTTCAATTGCACATCAGAAGTGTTGACCTAAGATGACAGGGTTTGGTGGTGAGTTTTTGGATGTGATTGGTGTATGGATGTGTGACTGTTTGACATCACCCAATGAGGGAATGTTATAAACAAGAAATTGGAAAGGGTAGAAGGGCTGCCATGTCGTATGGTGTGTGCGGACACACCGGTAGTCCGTGAATGGCAAGTGCCACATCCGTGTCTTTTGAGGATGCCTGGTATGGAAAGGGGACTGCAGAGATCGTGCACAGTTATGGGTGTCCACGGGAATACGACATCAGCCAATTGGTTTTCAGGGTGTGGTGTACAGGAAGAGATGGTAGCTGGATGTTTTGTTTAGTGAGAGCACTGAAGATGGCTATGGCTATGTCTTTGAGGAGGACAAACACTACACAATGGACCAGTGGGAGAGAGGGATGATCTCTATCAATATGTATTGTCTGTTTACAAATACTGACCAATACTTCTTTTCAATTTCAAATACATTCAATTTAATTAGAACACATATATTAAAAAATACATAAAATACATTTTCGTCAATTTCACACAATATATTGAATTCCAATGCCCTGTAATAATTCCAGGACTGGTTACAAACACCACAGTTCACCTTTCCAATCTTTCTACCATTCATTCTCATACTACATCACACACATACAATATAGCGATTATCTCTCTAACCTTTCGGTTAGATGCTGCTATTTCAATGTTATAATTCCTTTGTGCATTTAGATCTGTTGCTCAGTAAACCAAGCTGTGTAGTTCTAATCACACAGAATTAAAATGTCTACCCATGTTTCAGTTGTCTCTGGACCTCTATTTCGGCCCCCAGTGCAGCAACCTTCTTCAGGATGGGAGAGACAGAGCAACTGCTCTATGTCCTGTCTCACTTGGTAGGGTGAGCCGCGTTACCTCCACTCCATACCTGGTGAGGGTGATTCAGATACACTGATTTATCCACATTACAGTCCAGGTTCTATATACCCCGAAGTGGTCTGACATCAACACCGGGAATGGTTCATAGTTCTTTTGGAATGTATTCTAATGGAAGTCAGCGGGTACATCTCCCGTTGTGTATTCTCTTTAGTTATCTCTGTTTAGCGTCCATCTTCACCGTCATGTGATTTCGGTTGTTCAGTCTGTTCAACTCCTGGTCCTCGAAGTTCCTCAGTTTAACAATATTTAGACTTCAGTAGATATGTTCCCAATCTTTACAGGATCAGGCTGTATATGTTAAGATATGATATGATAGTTTATTTATATAGCGCCTATACATAATGTGTTTCAAAGCGCTTCAAGCAAGGGAGGGAACAAGAGAAAAAACAATGACATTCTTACAGGCCATGAACAGTAAGGATGTGAAATTAACTATCATACTCGGCCTGATGACATTTCAGATAGTGCAAGAGCTAAGACATAGATAAGGAAGGGAGAGGGAGAGTGGGAAGGAAATGGAAACAGACAGGTGACTACCGTACTAGGCCTGACGACATTTCTGGTAGAGCTGGAAAAAAACAAGAGGTGACGGAGAGGGGTGCAGAAAGGTAGGGGAGGAACAAAACAAGTGACTATCATACTAGGCCTGATGACATTTCAGATAGTGCTGGAGGGGGGTGGGGAGGAAAAAACCAGTAAGGGGAGGGAGGAGGAGACAGACAAGGTTGCTATCATACTAGGTCCAGGGACAAATCTGATAGAGTAAGTGCATAGAAGAAAGTAAGGGGAGGAGATAGGGAAAGGGAGAAGGGAAAGGAGGGGAGAATAGAGAGTTAGCAGTCCAAAAGAGTGGAGAAGCAAGAGGGGAGAGTGAATTGCAAAAGTCAGTATCAACACATAGGGCCTCATTACACGGAAGGCGGTAGCCATGGCACTATTGGCACCATGGCTATCCCCTTACCGCCGTCGGAGGCCGGGTTCCCAGAATAGGGACCCACCGGCCGACTCCAACCTTTGCGGGACCGGTCCGGGAACCATTCCCCATTCCCATTTGAGTCCCCATAGGGCTCAATGGGAATGGGGAAGGAGCAAACAACGGTACGGCAATTTGCGGTACCGTTATTTGCACTGAAGTCCCTCAGCGGGTCCCGTCCCCAACGTGTGGTCTGACCACACGTCAAGGATGGGACCGGCTGAGGGACCTCATAGTAGGGCGGTGGGGATCACCGGCACCGGTGCACTTACCGGTGTCGGTAATCCCCTACAACCCTCCATGTAATGAGGCCCATAATGTTGCAAGCCAAACAGATATTGCCCTTTCATTCGTCTGCCCTTCGATTAGGACGCCCGAGCGAGAGACACCCTTGATCTAATAGTTAAGAGCAGGAAGGAAGAGGCAGGGATAAGAAGGTGGGTGGTGCTTGCTAAGTGGTGAAAAAGAGCCGCAGGCAGGAAGGCATCAGGTGGGCGGGGCTTGGGCCAGGTGACCTAGATCCACTTGCACCTGCTCCCCGTCTGCAAGGGAAAGTGGCTGGAGGGCTCATTAAGAAGGGAAAAAGAGCGGCAAACAGGAAGGCACCAGGTGGGCGGGGCTTGCTAAGTGGTGAAAAAAGCAGCAGGCAGGAAGGCATCAGGTGGGTGGGGCTTAGGCCAGGTGACCTAGATTCCCTTGCACCTGCTCCCCATCTGCAAAGGAAAAGAGGCTGGAGGGCTCTTTAAGTAAGGAAAAAGATCGGCAAACAGGAACGCACCAGGTGGGCGGGGCTTGCTAAGTGGTGAAAAAGAGCGGCAGGCAGGAAGGCACCAGGTGGGGGGTTTAGGCCAGGTGACCTAAATCCAATTGCACCTGCTCCCCATCTGCAAAGGAAAAGAGGCTGGAGGGCTCATTAAGTAGGGAAAAAGAGTGGCAAACAGGAAGGCACCAGGTGGGCGGGGCTTGCTAAGTGATGAAAAAGAACGGCAGGCATGAAAGAAGGCACCAGTGCGCGGGACTTAGGCCAGGTGACCTAGATCTACTTGCACCTGCTCCCCATCTGCCAGGTGCCCTCGAATGGTGTCTCCCCGCTGATCCTCTTGTCCGTGTTTCATGTGTGGGCGAGTTCATGTCTTTGAGGAGTCCGAGTGTATGGATGGGGGACTCTTGGATCCATTGGCTGAAGGTCTATGGTGAGCACTGTGGATTGTCTGAAAATCTGGGATTCCATGAATTTCAAATGTCATGGTATGGAGTGTGAGTAATGAAGTGGGTGGAATTCTTCCCGTTTTGTGAGACTATGGTTCAGACTAAACTTCCGGACATCATTGTTATTTACTGTGGAGGGAACAGTTTGAGCTACATTACCAGAATTTCATTACTGTTTGCAATGGTGGATACGTTTGGAAAGTTGATAGAACTGTTTCCACATTCGAAAATATTTTTTTCTTCGATTGCTCAGAGACAAATGTGGATGTGTTCAAATTTATTTTGTCCACAAATGGAAAAAGTAGGCCCAATATGATTAAAACTGCATGCACTTTTTTGCAAGCTGTTAGCTTGACATATTTTCATAATGAAAACATTACATTTAATATTGTCAACATTTTCCAAAGAGATGGACTATCAGTTTTTTCTGGAAAACTTTCAAAATGCAATCAAGCAGTTTTTATGAACACATAAAGTATGGATTCAAGTATGTGTTACAAGTTGCATTAGATAAAAAAGAAAAATAGACCAAATAAATTAAAAGCACTTTTTGTGAAATTTACAAAAAATAATAGTGTTGTGTAGAATCTTTGTTAGTTTAGTATATAAAACGAAATAATCAAAAAATATTTAAAAGTCAAAAAGACAAACAATTTGTATTCCCTGCAACCCACGCTTGGAATTTTTCTAATATCCACAAACTACTGCTTTGTCCATGGACTAGTCAGGCTGCAAAGGGGCCTGTGATTTTCTTTTTCATTGTAAAATAGTTTTGGATAAAATCCATAAAACAATACAACCCTAGAAATATACACAGTCCAATAGAAGAATAACAGTTTACATACACAATATAGAAAGCACAGTGCAGACTAGTAATATAAAATGTATGCAAACATAATAAAATCAGTCAACAATATAAAACAATGGATCAACATTTAATAAAAAAACTATTTATGTCAAAATGTCCACAGTGCGTTTTCTTCTATTCCAAGCCTTCCTCAAGTATTCTGACAGACCACAGACAACAATCAATCAGAGGTTTGGCTCATAATAAGAACATAAGTGCCGGACGGCACTGAGTAACATTGGCTTCTCTCAGGAGTGAAATAATTGTTTGTTGACTAATATCATAATAGCATGGTCAAAACAAGACAAAATGCATAAGGCCTTCCTTCACAGCCCCACAGTCCAGGCAAGCCGAATTGTGCTTATGCCCCAGCCATTTCTTCATGATGTTTCTCAGCAGCAGTAAGTTAAAGCATGCCCTGGTCAGTGCCAAACGATCAGCCTCTTTTTTGCTGTTCATCAGGGAAGGCTGAATAATGTCCAATTTCGTGAGGGGCTAATATTGCCTAATGGACTCAAGGGAAAGACCATTGGATTCACGTTTTGTAAGAAAAAGAGGGCGAAAAGCCCTGTTATACACTCTACACCCTGCTAATCCAAGAATTTGGACCGGACACTGTAAAGTTTGGGCATTCACCTGTTTTACGCAATCTGGGATACATTTTAGCCATGGTATTTTGTGTACGTATGAGCACTGCAACAACAATCTCATAATTTTGTGTGTCATTGAGGCTCTTGGAATTGACCAAATCCCTAAGCAGTGCCAATGTGTCTTCAAATCCCCCAAAGTGACGCCCCATAATTAGTGGTAACTTTTGTTTGTGCACAATACACTTCCATAATGGGACCCAGTGGTTGACCTTGACACATTTTCATAAATCTTCCAACTCCCCCCAGAGCTTTCTTCGTTTTAGCAATGTGTCTATGTACATGGGCCATCCCCCTTCAGTTTTCCATGAACCAAATGCCTAAATAATCAATGTTGGTCACCCTGGGTATAATGGACACGTTATTCATCATGATTGGCATTTTGATTTTTTTTTCCTTCTTCAAGGGCTGCATTCCATAACTGCTGACTTGCTGGTGTTTATTGTTAGTTTTAGATCTGCCACAAAATCAGTGTATGCATTGATAAGCTTTTGGAGGGCAATCAGTGTTCGAGCAATGATGACTATATCATCAGCATATCCAAACAAAGGGAATGCTTTAGTGCCCACCCAGGAATAGTCAGCTTTTGTATTCCGCAGACCTTTAAACAGGCCATTTATATGAAGGGTTAATAAGACTGGAGCCAGACCTCATCCCTGGCGTACTCCAGTATCAACCTCAAAATAACCAGTTCAGTGGCCCTGAGCTCCAAAGTGGAGACACGCCCTACTGACCTCATGAAGCAGTTGCAGTACCTTTAGTAGCTCCAGAGGGCAGACCATGGATGCGAGCACTTGCCTATGGAGCGCTCTGTCCACCTTGTCAAATGTGGTGCCCAGGTCCATAAAGGCTAAAAAAAATCAGCTCCCCCTTGCCGTACACAGAAGAAGCCCCCCACCAAGTACAAATGAAGGGCTTGGTCCCCAGTGCCCAGACAAGGTCTAAAACCATATTGGACCTCCAAGAGAACTTGGATAATTTGAATCCAGTCCTCAATATGTTGCAATATGACCCGATCAAAAACCTAGAAGGATGTGTTCAGCAGTGAAATTGGCCTATAAGCCAAAGGGCTTCAGGGATTGCCCTTTTTAAACATTGGGTGAATGATGGCAGTTTTTGAGAACTGTGGATAATCACCAGTTTCCAAATAAGACTCAAAACAAACTACCAACAGGGGGACCCAAAAGTCCAGTTCTTCCTTAAGTAAATCTGCTGGGACGCTTCTGGTCCTGGGGCTCGATTATGTGACTGTTGGTTGACTGCCAATTCTACGACTGAGTACAACCTTGCACTCATTAGACTTCAACTTGGCTGCCCGAGCCTTTGGTGCACTCCCAACAGTGTTGAAAAACTGCCACACCCATGACTCACTGCAGGCACTGGAGATAGGCACTTCCTCTACCACATATTCATCTACCTTTTGATCCTCATCTGTGGCTCTGTACCTGTTTCCATGTCCAGGCCCTCCAGATGGTGGTGGTGGGGGCGGCGGCTGGGAAAGAGAAATGTCCATACCAGATGCCAGTGATGTAGGATTGAAAGCGAACTCCACAGCATGTGTTTGTCCTGGTGCTCTATCCTGGATTGGCCATTTCGAAATTTGACCCTGCATTGGTCATCATTTACCTTACAAGCCTAAACTGCACATACAGAGATCTCAATTTTTGCTCAGGAAATCGAGATAAAGTAGGCTTGCAGCTCCCGATATGCTCTTGCTTCACTGCAGACCTTATTCAGTCTTGATGTTCACCTTGAGTCACATGTTTGGCGCCAGTCAGATCTCCATAGCTTCTTCTTGGCCGAGTCCCGGTTGTCAATAAGGGGTTTTAAGGCCATGTCATGTTCTTTCAGGACTTCAAGACATTGCTCGTTCCACATTGATAACACGGTGTTCACTTTATCATTACCAGGGTTATGCAGTATTTTTACTTGAGATACTGGTGTTGTTACCATCGTTTTCCTGAATAAGTTTAGTAAGTTACAGCATACTCTTGCAAGGATTGAGATGAGACCCAATTCGTAACGTATGCAAACAGTCGAAGTTCCTTTAGGTAATTGTAGGACCCTGACCCAGAATATGTTTTCCACTGTGTTCCACAAGTCGTGTGAACACCCAAATGCGTTTTCCACACCATAGATTAGGGCCAGCACTGCCTTTTGTTGATAAACGGCGATGGTTGGCCTTAGACAACATTTTCCATATTGTTTAATTATCATGGAAGCTTGACATGTTAGCTGCCGACATTTGCTTTTAGCGGAAGGTGCATCATCTAACTGGAGGCCCTTACAAATTACATTCAAAGTAAATATTCTGCTGCATTAACTACTTGAGTATAAGTGAAAAGATAAAGTTGGCAGTAATAAAAATGTAATTCAGGAGGGGAGAGTGTAGTAAAATCAAATAGTGATAGATGCAAGGCTTTGAATTCAAAATTAGCACTACCGTTGCACAACATTCCATGCCATTATTCTGTAGTATTTCTGTGCCATTACAGAAGCGGACAAGCCATTAGCAAATGACTCCTGGTGCTGCCACAAAAGGTGCAGTCCAATCTCAATTGCTAGGCCATGTCCCCTCTGCACTGGAACACAGGCCACATGCATGTGTAGGCCTTGTGGTCTAGCAGTTTGGGATTAGTGACATGGCCAAGGATGATTTGAAAACAATGGTATGGGTGGCTGGCCAGAACAATGCCAGTGGTTATAATTGATTCAGAGATATTTGCCTACTAGGTACAAGCCAGAACTCATGCAGTGGAACACATATAGGATGGAGATAAAATGTCTGGAGAAACACACATCCTATGAGTGAGTTTGGTCACTTACCCACCCAATGACTAGCCAGGTCTATGATAATGCCTATGGCATTACCACCAACTGCCTGCCCCTCGCCACCAAAACGTACCCTTTCTGGAACTCGTTGAGCAAGCTCCTTAACAATGTAGCACAACACGTGTTGCTGCATAGTGCCGTGCACTGTTATAGCAAAGCATTCTTTTGAGTGTTTTATTTACTTAATTGCCTCTGTAAAGGAGCTCCTGGTGTAATAAAAATCGATTAATGTGTGTCTTCAGCCAGTTGATTTTATAAGCAATATCTTTGTCAATGCCTCTATTCCTTGGACTGAAGTCCTGTCTAAAGCAAGCAACCACAAAGGCAACAGTTTTGCCTTGCAGATAGGTATTAGACCGACATTTGCCAAGCAATGCCATTATATTTCCTGGTACTCGCCGATTTCCAGCTTTTCCCATCCTATGGCCAGGCAGTACTTGTGATGATTCACAGGTTCTCATCACATCTCCCCTGAGGGTAGCCCTCCCTTATGAGGGTAGGGAGGTGAGGCCCCAACCCACTGGTCCCTCTAGGGGTGGTACAAAGTGGGAGGACCTCATATGGGGAGACTCCGCTCATGGGGATGAGGACTCCTGTCCGTAAAAGGCCGCCCTCCACCCTTGTTTCCTGGAGCCATGGCCCTATTACCTCCTTCTTCCTCCCAACTTGAAGCTACTAATGTGTGTTATTGTTAAGTCTCTATTATTGCATCTGTAAGGCCAGACGGGACTGAGATGAGGCAGAGCCAAAGAAACATCCAGAACAACAGTAGAAGAAATTACCAAAGAACTGTGATGAGGTGGCCACTGTTAGGCTTGAAGGTAACATCAAAGGCATTTACGACAAACATTGCCGCTACGCTGGGGCATGCCCAGCAATATAAAGTAAAGACCAAGGAAGGACTAAGTGTGTTCGGGAGCAGGAAGAGTAGTAAGGGACCCTGGTGTCCATAGTGCAGAGTCTGGGAAATTCAAACCCACTCTGCCCGAAGCGCTGAGAGACAGTTGGTCTCCGAAGAAGAAGCTGAAAGGAATTACATGAGCTGAAGCAAACCCGACTTGCCGCTGAAGCAGGAAGAATTCAGAAGTGGTGTGGCCTGCATGTGGACTGTGTGTTCATTGAACCCTTTTCTTCTTGGTTTATTTGTTAGTGTCAGGGATAGAGTAGGTGGTTTGGACAAAGAACAGTATTATGGTTTCTTTTGACTTACATCCTGACAAGCACTCAAGTTATTTTGTGTTTGAGGTAGGGAAAACCCCGCTTCAAATAGGCAGAGACAGGTTCTTTTCCTTATTTGAATACAAGTCTATAGCCAAAATGATACCACCTTGTCCATCTCCGTACTCCATCACGCCACATACCCTTATGGCAGTGCCTTGCAAATGCCTATCCATGCCTAATCCAACCCCAAAGCTGTTCGCTTCACCAATACATGCTGTCTTCAGTTTGTCTCCCTAAGTGAACGTGTATGCCCAGATGCGGGTGCCTTGCTTGCAACGCCTACGAAATCAAGCTGCGCCTCACTGAGTTGGTCCAACAAGACCCAGCCTGAAAATGATAAGGCTAGCATGGCAAGTATGGACCAGTTTCAGATCTTCTCATGATTAATTTTCAGTGGGGGTCTGACCTAAATAGAATGTATCATGATTCAAACTGACTTCATAACCTCATACTGTTTTAGTAACTTACGAGTTTGCATTCAAACAGAATACATTTATGGATTTAACATTTTGACAATGCCCATGCCCCCCTGCTTTGCCTTTCTCCCCTCAAATACAAACAGCCAAGGGTGCACAGGCCCACCCTGTGAGGTGTTATCTTTTTAACGTGTATCAGAGGCAGATTATTTACAACAGGAAGTGATTGGAGATGACAAAAGGTAAAAGGCAGTGGCCATTGCTGTGGCAGTTTTTTATTTAAATTATATAGGGTTTTAACAAGCTATTTAAGTGTGATTGTTGGGTGATTATAAACTAAGGGGACAAAGAACAAGCTGTGTGAAACAACAACCTTGTCATGCATTTCATTGTGTCTGTTTGAGATGTTTTGTATGTTCTCATTGATTTCTATGCTGCAGCTTGTAGGCTTCCATTCAGGATAGGGAAAATAAAGCTACAATCTTAGGGGGTCATTTTCCAAGTCAAGCGGAGTGGATGTATTTATCACCACTTGTTATGAGCTGCAGGATTGTGTATGATTTGGCAGGCGAAGTTGTAGAGAAGATGGGAGTTAACAAGGCCCCCCTACCAAATCCGATTGGCTTTCCACCAGCATGTATTTTTAAGTTGGCGGAAAACCAATGAATTCCTATGGGATCTGCCTGACTTTTACAACTGGTAAAAGCAGGCAGATTCCAAAGGAATTAATTGTGGATGACTCCCACAATCGTTAATTGTGAAAGTGATTTACACTTTTCCAGACACATGGTGGAAAGGTGAAGAGCAAAGGGGATTTTCACCTGTGTTTTACTCTTTACTTTTCCAGTACTTGGTGGAAACATGAACATTAATGAATGGTCCATTTTGAAAAAAAGTGGAAACAGGAGTGGTCCCTTCCTGTACAATTTAAGATTCAAAATAAAATGCCCCCTTACTCTTTTCATCAACACGTTTCTACAATGATGAATACATTGTCAGGTTGATTTATCAAGTGACTTGTGCATGTTTTAAGTAATCTGTATCAAATGGAGTATTATTTTAGACATTCAAAACCAAACTTCAACACATATTTGTACCAACTTGAGCTTGGAAGATGTGTGGTTAAGAATCTAAATTTCAGGCTAGGCTCAAATTCTGGCTTTACCATTTAACCAAAGTGTGTGTTCCTGGACACATTATTTAATTTTACTATGCCTTGCCTGCTAAAAATAGCTGGCCCTAGAAGTGATTCAGTCCGCATTATAAGCTATTCCGAAAAGTCTTGCTAAAGGTTTAATAGATGGGCAGCACAGGCATTAGGACCCACCAACAACACACATGCACATCTTTCTTTGAAAATATCAGGCGACATTTATTGAACAAAATTGTGTAATTCAATAACAAATCAAAGTAAACACATCAAACAAAAAGTCATCATGGAAAATTGCATATTATAAACAGTATTTATATCGTATGTACCAGACAATGATGTACAGGTGCATGTCAGGTGAGCAAGGCAGTCTCCTCCCTGCCACACTCCACCAGGAGCAATACCAAGAGGCTGGAAACACCTCAACCTGCATCGTCTGCCTCCTGATGCAGCTCTCCAAGCCCTAGCATTCTATCCTACATGCCATCACTCCCTCGCACCCTCAACTTAATTAAAATGTGCTGCAAACATGCAACAACATATAAGATGTTATGTTTAAAATTTCATTTTGTAAGAAACAAAATCTCCTATTCTTTGCTTCAGTATTCTGGAGGGGGGAGGGTCAATCTTTCACAACAAGATGGAGGTAGCACAAGCACCTCCTCCTGGGCCTGCTGGAAGGAGCCACAGTGTTCAGAAAGGCATTGTTGGGTGAACACCATCTGAGATGGTACAAAGACTGGGGGCCTCACTGCTCCGCACTTTCAGAGGGGGAGGAGGAGGCATCACCGTCGATTTTCCCCAGCCAGGCCGAGAAAGGCATGCTGGGGGCTGGTGGGAATGGAGGTAAATGGGAATGGTGGTAAGAGGAGCTGAAGGAAAGTGACTTGGGGTGAAAGGTGAAGGAGGATTGGATATAATAGAAAGGGAAGAACAGATGTGAAGGGAAAATAGGTAGCTTGATGTTGCAACACTATGTTCCTTGCTGCTCTTTTTGCTCTGTACTGTTTTTTATAGAGGGGTGCAAATGCATTTTTCCAGACTTGGAAATACATTTTTTGCTGGGTCACAGATGTGGGAAATCTGGTTCAACGCCAGCACTTTATTTAGGGTACTCCCAGTCCTACACACACCCATTGGAATGTGAGCCCCCCTGGTCACAAACCCGGCCCACCCAGATAAAGATTCCTGGAGCCGGGCCTGGTGTCCACAGGTACAGCTGGTCTTGTGTGTAGAGGCAACATCATGTCTTTTCCATGGCTCAAACCTGAAATACAATTTGTACTTGAGTGAGAACTCATGGATGTTCACCCGGTAGCTGACCCTTTCAGACATGAACTGTCATCTTTATGCAGACAGGAACTCAGAGACTTGTCTTCCAATAGTTCACAATTGGAAAGTAGGTGAACGTATTTTGGTGAGGGAAACCTCTTGGCTGCTGGTACTTCTCCTGTCTGAATGTTACTGCATCCTATATACATTGTATGATATATGATGCCTCACTATGTCTAAGGTTCTAGGTTAATAGGGCTTCACATATGTAATTGGTCTATGAAACAGTTCACCCAGAGAGTCAGACATTGTTCTGCTACAATTGACCAGTGAATGGGTAGGCGTTTCTAAGCTGGCAATGTGATGAGTCACTGCCTCTGCTTTGCATAGTGGGAGTGGCTAGAGGATCCTCTCCACACTTTCCCTAAAGCCAGGAACACTTGGCTTGTGGCAACACAGACCTTCTTCGTGTTCCCTCATTCACCAGTATGGTCAGTCAGTGAATTTCCTCTCACTTCTCACAGCGGAATTTGTATGTGTATGTGTGTGTATGGTGTTTTGCTATGGGCCTATACCAAGCTATATTATTTATAGCGAGGCCTGTTTTAAATGCTACATAGATTTAGGTTTGGTAACCTGCACTGTATTATCTTATAATACACCATGCCATGTTTTAAGCTGTAGAAACATGTTTATAATGTCTTGCTCTGCTGGGATTAAAGTATTTTTTTTTATCCCAATGCTAAATACATGTTAGCTAGAATGATATGATATGATATGATATGATATGATATGATATGATATGGCATGTATAACGCGCATATACACAAGTGTTTCAAGGCGCTTGTTTCAATCTACCTGAGTGTACTGTATGTACTCATTCACTCCTTTTGGGGGAGGGCGGGAGAATATGATGCCTGTTTCAATTCAATTTATTAAATATGTACTCAGCCATCACTGGCTTTACATATTACACAACAATTCACATACAATTTCATGAATAATTTTGAACAATCATAATCACAAATTATCTAAAACTATTTAAACATCACCTTTTTAAATTAAAATACCAGCTGACAGTTCTCGTAAAATGGAGAAAATTCATTCGTACAATTTCATCATATGATATATAAGGTTAATATCATTACCATCCAGGAGATTCTGCCATATTATCTCAAAACGTTCTATCTTACATGCGTTATCGTAACGCTTCAGATAGTTGATTCTCAACTGGTTCAGACTTTCACAGTCACATATCAGATGTTTAGTTGTTTCTATCTTGTCATTACCACATAGCCGACATAACCTCAGCATTCTTGGAATTCCAAGTCTAGCTCCCAGAACTTCCATCGTATCACCTTTGTTAAATTTAAAAAGTAAATACAGTCTTACTATCATCGGGTGGGGAAACGCTTTTTGATAATTGGGTATTCCTCTATCTATTGACCAATTTTCGAGGAATAGCCCCCCAGTAGCTAGAGATGCAACATATATCATATCACGCTCTTTTGGTTGCGTGTAAATTGCCATTTTCAGAAGCCTTTTTACTTTTGCCTGTGGCACATTCATCCAATTTAACATATTCTCTTTAGCCCACTTCAGATATGTCATACATATATTATAAATTGTTCTGAACTTACAAAAGTTCTCAGTCTCATTAAATAATTTCATCAAGCTTACTATAAAAGTGTTATTATTCAGAGAATATAATTTCACAAATAGCATTGCCACTTTGTATTCTAAAATGTCGCTGGCATATCTAAAATTGCATTCTAATAAAATATATTCACATGATACGTTATTAGGTAATCTAAAAAGTTGTCTTAAAATATATCCTTCAAACTTGTTAAGCTCACATTTAAAATTCTTTCCCCACACTTCAGCACCATATAAGAGACAAGAAACTATTTTGGCTGAATATAGCAGTACGATCGTTTGTACAGAGTACCCACCCTGTTTGCCAATAAATCGGGTCAATGCACCTGCTATTTTTTTACATTTCAGTTTTGTCTCTGACCAATGTTGATTCCATAACAACTTATGGTCTATGATGACTCCCAAGTATTTATAACAATCAACGAGTTCAAGCTGGATATTGTTCACAAACCACTTATAGCTGTTGGATCGACTCAATTTGCTTTTATCTAAAAAAGCCATCACTTTTGTTTTTCCAATATTAATCACAAGGCCGTTTTTCTCTAGATATTCAACTAATGCATTAAGTTTTGTTTGAAGGCCTGCAGGGGTGTAATCTAGTAGCACAATGTCGTCTGCATACCCAAGCCACCCAAGTTGCAGAAAGGAAATCTTTACATCCTCTGTTCCTAGTCCATTAATTGAATCGGGGATGTATGCTAGATAGAGGTTAAATAGAGTAGCCGCTAGGGTGCAGCCCTGTTTCACACCACGGCAGGTAGGTATCGCTTCAGACAATTTGCCTTCTCCGTCTAGTCTAATCTGTACAGAGGTATCTGAGTATAGCAATTGTATCATGTGCAGAAGTCCCGGATCAATCCCCCAGTTTCTTAGTTTTATCCAAAGTTTGCCTCTTACAATGGTGTCAAATGCTGCACTTAGATCTATAAATAAGACATAGACAGGCAATTTCCGGACTGACCATGAATATTCAACAGCAGTTACTAATTTGACAATATTGTGAAGAGTGGACGATTTAGCTCTAAACCCTGATTGATTACTCAGTAAAATATTGTTAGTGTTGATCCATTCATTTAATTCGTTCAACAGCACTTTAACAAATATTTTTGCTGGGATGTCTAACATGGCTAAAATCCGATAATTCACAGGCTCCTTCCAATCTCTTTTCTTGTGGACCGGAAGGATTATGCTTTCTCGCCATGATTGGGGAATGATCACATGTTTACTAATCCAACTGAATAGTGTGAATAAGGTTTGTGCCCACAGCTTAGGAGCCATCCGTAAGAGGGCGTTACAGGTCCCATCTGGGCCTGTTGCGCTTGAGACCTTAAGTTGTTCTATCAGTTTTGTTAAGCTGTCAACTGTAAAAGTACCATACCAGCTAACCTTAGCTATTTCACAGCCTTCATCATTAGGACCATCTAATCCAAGTGTATTTCTAACATGCATAATCCATCTATTTTCTGGAACACCATTAATAGGTGGGGATCTCTTCTTAGTACAATTAATTGCAGCCCACATGGCCTGGTGGTTATTATTTCGGGAATGTGTAGCGATATTACACAAACTTTCATTAGCTTTATGCCTGTTTCCTTTTATGCTAGATGGTTAGGTCATTTTATATTATCTTGAGTATTCATTATAATGTTTCTCTTTAAATGTCTAATTTACAGGCGCTTTTGAAGCAACCAGAACCTGGTGGACCTGGAAATCAAAAATTTGAATTAGACCATACACCCCTATTTGTTCCTAACATGTGTATGCTGCCCTCTATTAACAGTGCACAGCAAATGCAGCCCAGGGTGAGAATGCTAATAAAAGGCTGCATTATATAAATTAACTGCCATAAGTGCTCAGCCTCAGCCTAAGAAGATTCCCACCTCACATACCAATATAAAATAATATTTACCTCAAAGGCCCTAGCACCACTCAGGTACCTCTATGAAGGCCAGACTCAAATTCTGCTCCAACAATGGTCGAAATCCCACCTTCAATTAAATGTGTCCATATTTTCCTTCCAGCTTTCCCATATAAAGAATATCTCTTTTCGAGGCCTAGGGAAGTAAGTAGAAGGGCTTTTTTCACTGTATTTTAGACATTCCTTGGCTCACCATGAAACTGTGGAACGCTCAAAGTCGGGCACTATGAACTTTGCGTACATGCCTAGTGTTTTGGTAACCATGACATAAATGAGGAAACCAAAAATGTAAAGTTTTTTGGGCTGGTGTCTTAGGGAGATTTTTCAAACTTGGCAAATAGAGATTTCTGACATACAACCCCTCCCAAATGGGGCTGGTGACCTAGGGAAGTAAGCATCAGGGCTTTTCCGCATGTGTTTCAACATTCCCAGGATCAACATGCAGTGATTAATGTCCATGTATACTCCTTTGCACAGATAACACCTCTTCAGTTATCTTGCCTATGGCGCAGTGCCGCATTTAGTACAGTTGAGACCCATGAAATACTGGGTCCAGTTATACACATAGCTACTCTACCTTTTCCTTCTCATGCCTTCCTGTGCATCTTATGTATCCCTTACGCTCATCTGAACTATCTACCTTACTTTTCTTCTCGCTACCACCGCTGAATGTTCTATTATACTCCTCATTTACCGCTCTGACAGGCAAAGCACTTCAAAGCCATAACCTGTGGAAGAAGGTGCTCTGAAATGCAAGATAACAAATAAAACAAAACATAACTTCTCAACAGATTTAACTTGCTATACAATTGCACACCATGTTTGTTACCAAATTAACAGTACATTCTCTGAGAGTTCACACATCCAGAAAAGGACCAAACAGGGTGTGTTACTGTTGCTGGTAGAGCTTATTCAGTCAATTGAAACTTTAATCAGAGTCACTTGAGAGAATCATTTCTAAGATATAATGAAAGGGCAACACTACTGTAAGTTTCCCTTGCACATAGATAGTATTCTTCTTACTGTGGCATGTCCAGGTATCATTTAACATGTTGCATGATACAAAGTCATCTGATCTGACGCAATCAAAGGGTCTTAATAGTCAATCACTGGCTGGCTAGAGTACTGAATGTAGTACTGACTGTTTAAAAGTTCCGGGAATATGTTTCCAGTAAATACCTCTGTAATTCTTAAGTAAATCAGTGAGATTCTCTCTATTTCTGCCTGTAAGAAATCACAACTAGGCATTGCAAACTTCTCAGGAATTATAGACAATCATTTTACTGAACATACTTTATGCATTGGGTAATATGCTTGTTAAGCTGTTCGTTATAATATAATATCAACTCGATTGTTTACAAAAAGAATTTCTGTGTGACAGGAAAAACACTTTTTTGTCTTGGAAACAAGCAGGCACTGTGGTTCAGATATTTGGGTGCACAAGGACACTGGCCATGCCCTTATTAAAGTCATAGAGCATATCCTGAAAGATGTTGATCCCAAAAACATACATAAACATTTGGATAGTAGTTTCCACAACATAAAAGCTTTCATTCAGAAAGAGTGGTCACTTAATAAAGTGGGTTTATACAGGTCTGGCTTTGCAACTGTTTGGAGTGTCCGCTTGTAAAAGGTTGGAGAAATATGATAAAGTGGCATCTCTGGGTTGACATAATACATCATAAATGCCCATTAATTTCACTGAGACAGCATCTTAACCTGATTTTCAGTTATTAGCAAGGATTTCAAGTTCTCAAAAGAACAAAGTAAGGTTATCACTACAACTTCAAAGGGTCCTGCTAAGAGTAGACCATTCCTCTTGGATGATAATGAAATCACTGACTTTAATATCAGATCTAATATTATCAGCAAGGGGACATACACTGCTAGGATCAGCAATTGACAAACCTCTAAATAGGACTATTATGTATGTGATTGAGAACTACCAGATTGAGAGACATTTTGATCTAGATTCCAGTTTAGATTCAACAGAATTGGCAAATATCCTGAAGGACATTATATGTAGGTTAGGGCAACTGAAACTATGTTTTAAATTGCACAGGGCTCCTCATTTCATGCACAGAGCAATACCTTTTGACCTGAAAAAAGTGCTGAAAGTGATGCAAGGCGAGGAAGTCATAGAGTTATCTTACATGGTTATAGTTACAATATTTGTAAACGTATACATTTGATAGTAGTAAGAAACTGTATTCAATGACATGACTGGTCTAGATATGTTCACCCAATATAAAGGATGTGGCTCAAGAAAACATTTGTGGTAAGAAAGAAATGTATATTATGCAAAAGGAAACACTAAAAACGTAATCTGGTGGATGACTGGCATAAATGGGGAGGTGTGTGACCATGTAGAGAATGATGTGTGTGTTACTGTATCGAGAGAACATTTATATGAATACAAGGTTTGCCTGCCTTGCCTATTATGAAGTTTGAGATGTATAGTTTGGTTATATAATATCTTGTTCTGGCTGGATTAAGGATACATTCTAATAGCTTTTGTTTGACTTACATTGTACTTATATTGTAATGGCCTCATATGATAATGCTAAAAAGAATAGTAAGTTATTTTGAATTTCTGCGGTTTGTAATAATCAGGTGTTTTTTTTTTAAATCTATATTCTGTACTTATGATGGCTTGATTTGGGATTTTGGGGATCAGGTGAGTTGGGACCGCACTATTTAAAACGTTGTCTTACTACTTTCGTAGAATTTTACTTCATTGTGCTTTTTAAGACTTAGGGCCTCATTACGAGTTTGGAGACAGCCATGCCCTTAATAAGGGCATGGCTGCCTCCAAACTCGGGTCCGGGTCTGTGGTCCCTGAATGGGGAAATACCGTGCCATTTCGACTTTGGAGGGCCCGGTTTTTCCCCATTCAGGGAACCCGAACAATCCCCATTCCCATTGGGAATGGGGAGCATGCTACCAATGGGCCCGTTAATGACGGGCCGTTGTTAGCATGCTGGTCACCTTGCGGGGCCCGCAAAGGACGTCTGGTCTGACCAGGCGTCCAGAGCGGGTCCCGCGAGGGAACCTCGTAATGAGGCAGTTAGGGGTTAACGGCGCCAGCACCTTTACCGGTGCCGTTAACCCCTTATCGCCTCACTTGTAATGAGGCCCTTAATGTTGATTATTTTTCCTTTGACATTCAATATAGTATAATACTGTATTATCCTAAATGAATTAGCTACTCCCAATTATTTGGCTGAAAGACATTTTATAGTGATCTGTCTGATAAAATAATGATATTATTGTATTGAATGTGAATATATGCAGAAATGTGTTGGACACACAACCTGACCTGTCAATTAGACAAGCTGTGAACACAGATCCGGAATGAGGACCTGCCATAGTAACTCTACATTTCTTCAACATTATGTGCAGATGTGGTGGGTGATTGAAATGATGAGAACAGAGTGAACATGGGAAAATACCGTCTGCAGACTCTTGTCAAAGAAAACATGTGGATTCACTACCTCAGGGCCCATTTACATGGTTGGAATATGTTTATTTGCTGGTCAGTATTAATTCAAAATAAATTCATGATTGATTCCACTGTGGTTTAGACACTGTGAATTGCATGTCGACACACAAGGTTAGCAGCTGACGAGGCACCCCATGAACAAGATGCCTGAAAGAATTAAATATGCACACGTATTTCTAAAATTGCATATATTCAAATTATCTGTTTATCAATATTACATTGTGAGATAATCGATACTTGTTACACATAGCATTTGACACATTAAGAGAGACGGATAGTACCACATCCTTAAGATGGCCTCCACATGTAGACACATGCAGCAGGGCCATGATTTGTCTTTCCTCCTTCTCTAGTTTCCAATCCACTACATAAACAAGTAGCATCATGCATGCCCTTGTAAAGTGTTAGGGAGAATTCTCCTGAATGGCTCAATTCCCTTACCTACTGAGTCCCTCAGCAGCTTTGCTGGATTTCTAGGATTTATGTTTTTCACCTGGAGTGTGAGCCTTTTTTTTTCCCACTCGTACATGTGTTTTGCTTTGTGTGTTTAACATTTTTGTGTTCATAGACTGTGGAGCATCACCTACTCCATAGGCATAATTTTTTTACTGTGTGTCACACAGCACTTTTTGTGCAGTGACACAGTGTTGTCTTTTTCAGACTTCCCACTTAAACTCCATATTCTGGGACTGACTACTGTCTCCCAGAACAGGTAAAGTTGCCATTGACTTTATTAGTCTTTTTATATTCACAGACCCACTACAAACTATTTTACATAGAGTTCTGGAAAGGGTTAATAGTTATCCCTGTTTGTCTGTCTCTCATGGAGCATTATTTTGTTCCCCTTTCTATAAGATTTGGCTGGTTGCAGTGGTATCTACCCTATTTTTCCTACCGCGGTCTATTAAAATAGCCTTGGTACTGTTTTAGGCTAAGTTAGTAGCCTCGAACTTAAATCCGCTGGACCCCATTTACTTTTATTTGATTCCGGCTGGGTTTACTTGCCATTTGTTTTTGTAAAGGTCTTTCTCGTGTTTTTCTCTGTGCGCCAAACCAGGTTTGGTTCCTTTGTTCGCTGTCCTTTAGCGGGCTTCTTCACAGAAGACCTCAGTAGGCGCCTGAATGTCTGAGGGGGACAGGATGTGAGAGAGGGGTTTGCGACTCCCTGCACAGAGTCTCCTTGGAGACCCATGTCACACTCTGTATGAGTGGCTGTGTTGACTGTCCCGCCAGGACAGCCACCCTGCTGTGTGATTGAGAGCCAGGCTGTGTGATCTCAGGCCTACATCGTCAGATCCATCTTTCTTTCTAAACCCAACAACTTGATTGTGTGTGGAGACTGCAACAAAATTATAGATCCATACATAGATAGAAAATCTAATGTACACTATAAGCCTACGAAATCCCATATACAATTCATCAAAATTATTTCTGAATTAGGCCTCATGGACACCTGGCAGATTACTCACGCTTCTGACTACGAATTCACTTTATTCTCTAGTCCACATGGTACTTTATGTAGATTAGATTATATATTTATCCCCAGATCCCGTGTAAGTTCTATTGTTGATGCCAAAATTGATTGCATAACATTATCAGATCATGTCCTTGTCCATTTGCAACTAGCTTCCATTCCAAAGCACCACAACCCCAATAGATGGAGATTAAATGCGGCCTTGCTCAAGGATGAGGCTTTTACCTCCTACATAACTCAACAACAGAACCATTATTTTTTCAGAAAACCTAAGTATAGATACCTTAGTTTTGAATAATTGGTACTGTTACACAGCAGTTATGTGAGGGCATATTATCTCTTAGGCAGCTAATAAAAACAAAAAACTTAAATTAGAATCAGAAAAAATCCTAAAAGAACTCAAACTCTCGAATCTCAATTTTCACATAATGTTTCTAAAATAATATTGAACTCCATCATTAAACATTGAGTTTAATACAACAAAATAGTAACCCAATACTCCTCTGATAATCTTCTTAAATATACAGCAAAAATGTATCAACTATCTAATCACTCAAGCAAGTCATTAGCATTGTATCTAAAGCTTAAAAAGGAGAAAAATAGGATTATAGTTATGAAAGATAATACTAGCAATAGCAATAGAAGGTTCACAGATAAAGAAATTGTTACATCTGAAATACCTGATTAATTAGATCAAGATCAAGTAAGTTTAATAAAAATTGACTCACCTCCTCCAATATAAGATTAATTCTAAACTCTATTGATCATATTCATGATTTGAATTGTCCTTTTTTTGCAGTTGCCCTAGATGCTGAAAAAGCATTCGATAGAGTTGAATTGAACTTTATGTTTGAAGCCCTTAAATGGCATGGCCTTGAAACCCCGTTTTCATCAATGATTAGAGTGCTTTATACCAATCCAATGACCCCCAACTTTATTAATGGTCATATATCCCCACATTAACCCCTATTCAGAGGTACTCGCCTGGGATGCCCTCTTTCTCCACTCCTTTTATTCTGACCCTTGAACCCTTTTTAGAAAAAATAAGACTAAATACAAACATTAAAGGCATAACCTGTGGTAATTTACAAATTAAGATAGCAGCATCTGCTGAAGGCATAGTATTACTACTTAAAGATCCCAATTCTTCCTGGTCACATATCGTAGATATGATAGCTCAGTTCTCAGCTGTCTCAGAATATAAATTAAATACTGACAAGTCTGAAATCCTTCCTCTTAATGCTCATTGTACCAATTATCATATACTAGCTACAGGAATGAAATGGTGCCCAAATGGCTTTAAATACCTAGGTATCCACATTTCCTCCTCTCTCAGAGATATGGTTAAACACAATATTACCTCCTTCTTATCAAGGATCGAAGAAATTATTAGCTCATGGTCCCCTCTTTACCTTTCATGGTGAGGTAGACTAGAATCCATTAAGATAATGATTACACCCATAATCCTATAGCTATTATATATGCTGGCCATTCCTCTGCCCTCGTCGTTATTAAAATCTATTGACTCTAGTCTAGCTAGATTCCTGTGGGGAAAAAAGGAGACATAGGTTGTCCCTTAATAAACTCAAATTAGCATGAGAAGCCAGGGGTAGAGTTTCCCGATTTCAAAAACTATCATATAGCTTTCACCTTAAAGCAGTTCTAATTGTGGTTTACTCATAAATGATCTGGTGATGTACCCCAGTGGATGTGTCTGGAGAGAGCAATAGTATCTCCCATAAGCTTGGTTGACTCCTTTTGCATTAAAGCTAAAACAAGATTCAATACGTGTACAACTACCATTTTATCTGCATGTCATTTAAGGAGGTTTTTATTTTTCCCAAGTACTCACTCCTACCAATACATTTCTTCATAAATATGGTTTAATCCCCTAATCAGAATTGAAAAGAAATCTCTTTTCTGGAGGCCATGGCTCTCTCTGGGCATTATGTATTTAGATCAGTTATTTATTTCTGGCAGCCCAATTGATTTCAATGCTCTAATACATAAATGTCATGTTCCCCTCTCATTTTTACAGCAATTTCTGTCTATTTTTAATGCCATAGCTGAAAACTATGAATCTCTTGTTATCGGAATCCCCTCTGTTAACTCTGAAAGGACACAATTACTCAACAAATCTTATTTCAGCTGCCAAGTATTACAAAATTCTTTGTAAAACCTCTATATCTAGTTCATCACATGACTGCATTTCAGCATGGCAACAGGCTGTTTCACTTACTGATAATCGGTTGGAATGGCCTGAAATCTGGAACCATATATCTAAAGCAACACATGCTTCAAATGTAATACAAACAATGTTTTTTTTTCATCACAGAATTTTTGTCACACCTGTATATCTTTTTAAATGTGGTGTTGTATCAAATGACAAATGATGGAGCTGCCTTCAATCCCCAGGATCCTTCAGACACATGTTTCATGATTCTAAATGTGTTATCTCTTTCTGGATTGACATTTGTAAAACTTTAAAGAGCATATTTAATATATCAATAGACTTCTGCCCAGAAGTACTTTTTGCTGGAAATACAATTATTCAATCTATATGAAATATTCTAGTTTGATTTACCTATTATGTTAGCCATTAAGATAATCACCTCTAACTGGAAAAATCTAGACAAACTACCCTACAGAATATGGTGGAATTCTATATATAATACCCATAGACTAGAGAATTGCAATGCATCTACGAAATCACTACTATGTTAGCATGAACTTAAATGGAATCCCTGTGTGCAATTTCTTGCGACATCTTCTATGGTTTCATAAATTGCTTATCTAAGTTACATCATGCACCCCCTCCTTTTTATTCTTAACCCTCCTCTTATATATGTCCGTCATACATCATGTCATGGCTGTATCTGTATTTGTTTGTTTGTACTCCCCCCTATTATAAAAAAAAAACTGTTATACAAGTGTATTGATGAATTTACATACTTACAAAGCTTCATTGTCTTTCAATAAGTTTAATGTACTATATTAATATCCTATTATTCCTACACAGATATGTTATATTATTTGCTTTTGCAATGCCTTGTAAATTATGACCTTAAATAAAAACTTTTAAAACTTGAGACCTATACCAATAGTTGGGTTACCTAATACCAAGAGGACAAGTGTTGTGTAGTCTCCCACAGGGTTGCTACATCAATTATTGCCTAACATAAAGAGACATTTTGGTTAAGTTAACTATCAAATTCAGGGAAAATGTTTTGTTAAAGGGACGTTATGCCTTACACTCCAGAGCCCACCTTCCTCATGCTTCTGCAGTCTCTCTATTGGTGTGTGAACATGCAATTCTTTTCTGCTTCTGGTGAAGTCAGACAATTCAAAATAGAGAGCCCACTGTGCCGCAGGGCAGCTCTCCATGCTGAATTCCTCAGTCCTTTTGAGATCAGGCCCCCTTTACTTAGCATATGAGAGCTCACATTTGCTCATTGGGTAAACTGAAGGTGTCCAGACATTTGGTCGACCTAAAACTGGTCGAATGACATTTGGTCGACGCAATTTGGTCGAAAACCAATTGGTCGAATTTTTTTTTTTAATTATATATTTATTTTTCGGGTTTTCGTTTTTTACAAAAATGGGTTTTTAGAAAAAAAAGGGTGTTGGGGGGGGGGACCCCCCCCAAAAAAAAAAAAGGTGAAAATAAAAAAAAAAAAAATTCGACCATTTGGTTTTCGACCAAATTGGTTCGACCATTTGTCTGGTCGACCAATTTTTTTCGACCAAATGTCTGGTAACCAAACTGAATACTTGTGAGAGTGAACATTTGATTCCACTATCTTCAGTGGGAGTGGTCTAGTTGCATAAATAAAAGGCAGTGATTCAAATAAGGGGACCAAGTGAGATCTGGTTGTCTTTCATGAGAGTTAGTAATAACTTTGTTAGTCCTCTTTTCTTTTTTGGCCAATGTGTCATCCTCATGGCCACTCACATTATATAGATCTAATTGGAAATATGTGTTTGTCTAAATATTTTAAAAATCCAACTAGTTAGAACAATTACAAATAGCCAAAGAGAGGAGACCTTCTTGACAGAGCAATTCATGCAACATAGTAAGCTCTGTCACTGTTCCAGGTATCACTAAGAATCATCTCTGACAACTTTGTAATATCAAGGTTTAAAATGTTAAAATCAAATCAATAAAAAGCTACTCAACCCTATCTAGAAGTTAAAGGTCTCTGTGCTCCCACAGGTTCTAAATCCTGACAGCAACGATGTTTCTCTAAGACCTGCATCTGTAAAGTGGGCAGCTGATTCTAAGCTGTGCGAACAAATTGTACAATGGTAATTGACCTACAGGGAAGGAACATTTTATCGACTAAGTATGAATTCCAAAGGACAGCGGTGCACCATGTCTTTTTAAATGAACGTGCGAAAATACTGTTCTAAAAATAATTCTTGGAGCACTCCTTGCCAAGTTTTGACAGGTACCCACTCTCTGATGCTTTTAATATGAATGGCATAGTGCAAAGTATGCATCATACTGCCATAGGAATCCTACAGTAGTGGCAGATCGTGTTGTATCTTCTTTGCTCCTAAATTATGTTGGGTTATGCCATGAACTATATAGTGACATTCATTTCGATGTATGAGTAATGTGCCGATCACCAACACACATCACGCCTCCTGTGTTTCTCTCAACAGTCCACTTGAGTATCATTACCTCCCCTGGTGAACACTACTCTATAACTTGGCAGGAGCAAGACCCACAATTCACATACATATTCTCCTTCGACACCTCGAAGGCTGCATTCATCGCAAAGTGGTCTGTCGGGGAACTGTGCATATGTTAGAGGAAGTGGGCTGATAATGGTGGCATTGCAGACTGTGCGCTAAGGATGGAGTTTGGGAGGGGAGGGATAAGGGAGGGGTAAGCTAAGGAGGGAGTTTGGGGAAGGGTATGGATGTGGGTGTGTATGTGTGTTTGTGTGGCGAACCTATGTGTGTAAGTATGTCGGGGATGGGAGAGTGGGCTGGGGGACGGGATGGGGGGATGGCAGAACAGACATCTGAGCCTGTGGGGAGGAGGGCAGGGGAGGGATCTGAGGTTGAGAGGCTCACCCCAGAATTGGGAACAGAGAGGGAAGGGGGCACGGAAAGGGAAAGATGTTTCCCAGCAGCACCGAAATCGGCCGGTAAAACATCATAGAACCATATTAATGTACTGTTGAAACTCTTCCAGTCGGTTTTACTTGTTACTAGTCGTCCAACAGGCAATTGACTTCTCAGAGTTCAGTGCTGAACTGTCTAACACATTCATTTAGTTTCTGATACTTTACTGTACAAAATAATTAGGGACTAATTGAAAGAGATACTGGCTGTCAGTCGAATATTCAGTTATAAAATGGATCATTTTAATTTAATTTCCAAAACGTCCTTCTCCTATAAAATGACGTGATGTAACTGCAGTGTCTTTTCCTGTCAGACGTGTATTACATGTGTCGCCATTTCACTGTTTAAGTTTGATTTAATCCGGAAGACATTAGATTGCATTCTGACAAGATCCCTGAGGTTTCACATTCTTCATAAATCAAGCTACCTATTAGAGAGTTCCACAGGAATCAGATACTTTAAAGAAAGGTGATGATAAAGGAGGCAGTGGGAATCATTTGCATCACTTAAGACTGGAGGCGGTACATCTGTTTTCTCCATTATGAGTTGCTTTCCAACTGGTTTCCCATAATGGCTGATTAGAGCTGCCTTAAACCATGAGGGAGTCGGTCGAAGCCAAGCTTATCACCTCACTGAGTCATCATATGTGAGGCTGATGTGAACCGACCATTAAAAAGCCATCAATGTTTGAATACAGCACTTTTTCTGCATACAGAATTCTACCTATTTAGGGACCTTTAATGAGCATCGTGGAAGCTGGCGGGTATTTTCAGGGAAAGAGTTTTCACATGATTTATATGTACGTGGAACTATAGGTGTTTGCATCAGCATGAAAATGAAGTTGCGGAGGCATGCTAATATTTAGAAGCGTAGATTGCAATCACTATGGTCATGAGGAACTGCAAAGAATTGGCATTTTGCAAAATAGCAGAAAAAACACCTACCTAATAATTATCGTAATCAATACAAGGGAAATGTTTATGTCGTTCTCAATCTTCATGCCATATTAGATCAGTTAGACTATGATCAATATAATAAAGTTAAGTGTTGTGTGGCTTGAGAAAATAATGATTTTGTGAAAAATCACTTAGAAAATAACATTAACTTTGCACATAGGGATATAATGACTGTTAGGGAGAATTATATTTCTGTACTAATTTCCTCCCACCTTGAAGACCACCAGCTCTTTTGCTAGATTTAGAACTTTTTAATGTTAACACATGAGTGAGAGGGACATTTTTCTCACTCCCTCCTGTGTTTGTCCCTGACTAGGATTTTATGTTTTTCACTGTTTTTGAGTCTGACAAACTCTATAGGCATCTGCCTTTTGTATAGTGACCCACAGCACCCTGAGTGCAGTGTGGTGTCACTGAGAATTCCCTTGGATTTCTCTTAAGGTTTTAATACATTTTCTTGGGTGAACTACTGTTCCCGAGAATAGTAAGTTGAAATTGATCTTACTTACCTTTTTACTTTGTACGACCAGCACACACCATCTTATGTGGAGTGCTGGAGGGTTACCTAGTAGCCCCTTATCCTACTTTATCATGTAACATTTTTTGTTACCCTTACTACTTTAAATGGCTGGTGGCAGTGGTTTACTTTTTTACTACCAGTGTGCATTTTTACCGGAGGCTGAACCCTCAGCTGCAGTACAGCACCCATGGGTGTCCATTTTGTCAAAGTGACCCCTGTCTGCTTGTTTCGCCATTTTCTGTTTTTGAGGTCTTCTTTGGCTTTTACTCTGTAAGTTGAGACAGGTTTGAGCCCCTGGCTCCAGTCTGTCTGGGAGGATAGGGAGTGAGGGAGGGTCCCAAAACTCCCCTGTCCTTTTTCTCTAGGTGTGCCTAAATGAAACCAGTCCTGATTAGCCAGATGGCTATCTGGGAAGGACAGCCACCCTGCTGGGTGATTGACAGCTTGACCTCCTAGCAAGGAGGAATCCAGCTGGAACACTTTCTTCAAACCAAAGGTACTGCGGGGGCTTTGGGTATTTACCTTATTGCAATTAGTCATGTTTTCTCACTTTGTAAGTGCACTGGCTCACCTTTTCTGAGTTGATTTGAACTCCCCTCGCACAGGCTTAACAGTTTGTGTTCCTTCAGTGATTGTTTAGACATATCTGACTTGTGAAAGACTTTATCCAAGAAGTGCATCAGAACTACCGACTTGGTCCAATTGACTTTGGCTGTTCTGGCTCATTAAAGGCACCCTTCTAATCTATTGACTTTGGCAGTGCTTATCACTTCATAGGTTGTAATTTGTTGAACACTTTTTCTGCTGGAAAAGGCTTACCTAGATTTCATTAGACGATTCAAACTGTCTTAACCCTTCCTTCCTGAAACCCAGAGTCTAAACAAGTATATTGGTGTTTAAGATACATGCAATACTACCCTTGTTATTAAAGTCACTTTGAGTGTATGAGAAATGTATTAGCATGTCCAAAGAGTATTCACCAACTTTACTGAGTTTGTAAAGTGATTCCAAATGTGCTTGACTGTTACATACAATTGCCCTTTTTAAAGAATGGTTCACTAAAACTGATGTTTAAATAAATAAATATATATGTATAACTGAAACCTTGAGAGTGTAAGTGTTACTTGGTTATTTGTATTGACTTATTTCATCTGTACAGCTGTGCTGTTCACATTTACCCCTCTTAAAATAGGCCTGGCTGCTCAGTCACTCTGCCAACTTGTGTAGTACAGACCTATACCAAAAGGTGGGTTACTTAATACAAGCAGATAAGTCATGTGTATTCTCACACCGTGTGACTGGACCAGTTCTTACCTAACAATGACCCTTAGAAAAATCTAGACCCACATTCACTGAAGAATGTTGGGAAGCATGTTGGCTGCACAAATCTTCAAGCAATGTTATAGCCACCATCAGTGGCTTCACATAAGATCATTTATTCACAAAGGAGAACCTCCTGCAGCATCATGGGCTGATATGAGAGCATGCAGGTCGCATCCCAGTCCATTTGCATATCTCTGTCAGGCACGTCCAGGCAATTGGATATGTAATGGGCATGTATGTGGATGAGTTAAAGGGACCATTAGCTGAAATGGCATATGCACATGCTGCTCATTGTCAGTGTTGGACATGTAAACATGGATAGAAACACTAATTGATAGTTTTTCTATTTGTGTCACTACAGAGATGAAAGAGGATGTTACACATATCTTTTCCCTTGCCTAGATATCACACATGATTGAATAATTCTAAGGAGCTCTAATGTATTCTTTTAAAACTTCCTTGTTGGAAATGTCTGCTGAATTGTGTCTACTGAATTTAGAAGATTTTTGCAAAGTCTATTTTCTTTGCCCTTCACTGTATGTGTGTGTGAGCAGGGTTTCATAAACCCCACCCCTCAGTGGAATTGCCCACCTAGCTTCTGCCCTCTTTTTGATTACTGCACTCAGTAAACATGCTGTGAAAGCGCTGCTAGCATATTTTCAGATTGACTGGTCATTTAGTTTAGATGCTAGTATTATATACATGGGCACACAGGATGGCAATTACTGTGCTCATTAATTCTTTATATAAGTTAGCAATGTGGAACTAGGATGTGCAAATATGAAAGACAAACAGTTAGGAATTACATCTTCCAAATAAATGCACATTAGAGCAGGGTTGTCCACCTCCAGGCCACAGGGGCTAGAATCCTGATGGGGTTTCAGGATATCCCCATGCCAAAAATGTTCATACATTTAGAATCATTGTGTGCAAACTTGTCTCATGAATATTAATGAGGGTTATCCTGAAAATCCTAGGTTCCCGACCCTACAGGCCTGGATTTGGACAACCCTGGATTAGAGAGTAGGATTTTCTGACTCATGTACTGGCTTGGTATCACTATTGGAACTATTCCCATGGACAGAGGCGTAGCTAGGATTACCTAACATTTGGGTTCTGATGCTAATGTAGTTGGGACCACTGCAGTGACATTAACATCTGTGAATGCCCACAGAGTGCTTCTGAGTGGGCATTTACAGATTTGGGGTAGACCTTACCTGACAGGCCCTACCTACCCTGTCTATGCATCTACCCATGAAATATAGACCATATTTCTTTTGACTATAGTCTTCTGAGTGACGTTACTGGCAAACACATTGAAACATGGGTACATAGATAGATTGATCGATAAATAGATAAATAGATAGATAAGTAGATTATAGAAGATTTGAACATTTGTACAGAACAAGCATTTAGTCCAACTATGTATGCAATATAGAAGTTGTCCGCTCTGTCATGAACCAGCATGACTGGACTTGTAGAACTCTCAGGAGCCTTTCAAAGCAATTACCCTCCAAGCGTATAGGTTAGGACTCCACAGGTTGTCAGTAAAAATGCTGTGCGGTCCTGGTCCCTAGGCGGAAGTGCTACGGGACACACCCCCTGAAACAACTTGCAGCAACAATAAAATAGCGGCTTGAGCCAATTATCTTCTTGTTATCCGTGATAACAATTCTTGTGGCAGGAAAGTGGGGAAGGAGCAGGAAGCTCCTAGTCAGGATAGCAACTTTGTACAACTAAATACCTAATGGCATACACTGTACTTGAAGACTTGTAGACTTGATGTGAAACTGAGGATCCTGGCAATGGTTGTAGACCATTGCAGAAACATGATTCTTCTTCAGAGTAGCCCTTAAATACTAACTGTCAGCTGTGTATGTGCTTTCGGTTTGGTGCAAGGCCTTACCCCATAGAGGAAAGGACCCTAGAGAATAGCAGAATTCCACAGTATGTGCCCCTTTCAAGGAAGGAATCCGTCCTTACTGGGGGAAATGGATGGCCTTCACGGGATGCAGTGAGTGGCCCGCACAAGTGCCCGAAGTCTCCAAGGACTTTGGTAAGTAGCCACCCTTTCTGGAATCCTAACTGAAGTCCACAGTAAATCTAGAAATAGATTAGCAGTTTTGTTGATTGCTTTATTGAAAAGGAAGGACACTATTGTGTTTCAGCTGCAATACACAGGTCCATGGTTCCAGATTAGTGGGACTCAAATGCAATTTGTAATACAAGCAACCACTATCCACACAACTCAAGCTTTCAATGAATAAGGACACGCCAGGCTATTGCTAAGACTTAACTGCTATGGGTGTGAAATGCATCAGTTGGATTGCTCGGGGTAGGGAATGTATTGCACTTAGATGGCTGTGAGGGATAGGAAATGTGTTAAATTTAGATGGACTGTTGGTGTAGGAAATGTCTTACACTTAGATGTTTTGCAAGGGATAGGAAATGCATTACACTTAATTGGATTGCTAGGGGTAGGGCATGCATCACACTCTAATGGATTGCTGGGAATAGGACATGTAGTACACTTAGATGGTATAAGATGGATAGGAAATGTGTTAGGCTTAGATGGACTGTTGGAGGTAGGAAACGTGTTATACTTAGTTGGATTTGGGAAAGTTAGAGAATATGTTAAACTTAGATGGACTTTTGGGTGTGGGAAATGTGTTACACTTAGATGGATTGCTGGTGGTAGGAAACGTGTCAGCCACAGCTGTATTTTGGGGGCAATAAAAGTGTTACACTTAGATGGATTGCTGGAAGTGGGACATTTACTACATTACAGAAGGTTTTATGAGGGATAGGACATGTGTCGTACCTAGATGGATCATTGGGGGATGGGACTTTTGCTGCACTTGGATGGATCTTGCGGTGGGAAAAATGGTCATACTTGGATAGTTTGGGGGGTAGGGAAGGACAATGCACTTAGAAGACTGCACATGAAGGTCAACACATGTGTTGCACCTGGAGAAAACAGTGTAAGTTACAACATGCACTCCTCTTGAATATCTGAAGACTATGTGAGGGTTCAGAAATGTGAGACGGACAACTTTGTGAAGATTTTTCAAAAGATGCCATTTTATTAACTCAAAAGCTGGGATAAACGGCTCACTGTCCCTGCTCTGACAAGAATTTCCCTGCCGACCAAAATAAAGAAAAGGAAACTCTCTAAAGAAAGTTTTCTTTCCCTCACACTCAAACATATAACAAACTTAACAAGGTAACACATGGCTATTCCAATACAACAGAAGTAGCAGTCATGTTCAAAACCTGGTATCTGTTTCTCCTCATAGCCTGTTTGAATTCCCCTTGCTCCAGACTGAAAAAGGAACTTGTTCAACAGTATAAAAACAAAGAATAACACAGTTCCAGTAAAATTCTATTTGATCCAACCTGAACTACACCATCAGTACACAATATTCCACAACTTTCTTCTGTTACCCTTGTGATAAGGAGTTTAATACAACTTGTCATGGAACAGGAATAATTCTATAGTTCATTAGAATCAACAATGTCAGAAGAAGAGCCTTCCTACCAGTCTATAAAGTGGCTGCTCTCCCCTGGCCACCCGTGAGGAGACTTTAAGCAGGGTTTTCTTAGGACTCTGCAGGATTCATCACATACCCTTCCCCTAAAGACCTGACCTCCCAGTCCAGGTTCTTTTTCCCCTTCCACCACATCTGCCTTCCCCACATTCCGATAGTTTAACAGGTCTTCCAGTCCCTATACTGGATCCTCTGAGAATGTTCCTTTTTAATAAACCAGTTCATTCACTATGCACTCCTAAATTTGGTCATTCCACAGTTTCTATGGAAAGATACTTAATGTTGTGTAACAATACTCATAGGGAAAACTTCAGGTTCAGGGGAGATAACTGACAACCCTGGCATATGGATTGTGAATCACAAGAAAAAAGAGAAATGTTCCTTGTGGAGGAACTCCCGCCCCCTGCACAATGAGATTCAGAGAGAGGTACACAGATATACATTAAGCATTTTTGATAAATTATTGGGCTTATTGGTTAAGCCATTGAAAGTGTGCAGAGTACGGGAGTTCCGCCACATGGAACTTTTCTCTTTTTCTAATGTTCCTTTTTAAACCCAAGAATTTTGGGGCAAATACAAAAAGATATGTTCTCTGTTTAAAACATTTAACAGGTTTCATTCTTAACTGAGCCACGTGCACAATCCATTCATCAAAATGGGGAAGTTCACCAAGATCATTGGAATAGGAAGTTTATGTATTACTGCCACCAATACTGATATGGGCTTTTGAAGAATGGAAATATCAAGCTTGGCTGAGGGGCATCCCTTAATTTAATTAAGGGATGCCCCTCAGCCTTTCTGTGAATACAGCCTATACCCTTTTGCCCTATGGTTTCTCAGTTTAACGGAAGAATGTCAGCTTGTACCACAGACCCTCTGCTCCCTCTATCTAGCTGATCCCAGATAGTTTCCCCCGGCAGCATTAGAGGAATATGATAGCAATTAATTTCTCTAGTAAAAACATGATATCAGGTTTCTCAGTAGAATTGGCCCTTTTAAAGTAAGAATAGGAGGTACTTTCACTAGAATGAGTATACCTAATGGCATAGGAAAGCCTCGGGTTCGGTTTGTCTTTCTGCTCTAATTTCTGCTCTAATGATAAGGTAAAGCTGTCGAGTTTATTCAATGGGCAATGTTTTGTGTGATGACCCAGTATCCCACAAGAAAAATATTCCTGTTCTGGGGGTCGATATCCAACAGGAAATCCAAACACCTGCCATGACGGATAAAGTTCACCTTCACTTTCCTCTTCCATTAAAACATTGCATCACCTTCAAAACAATGTGCATAACGCACTGGGCAATCAGCGGACAAGGAGCAGAATTCCTACAAAGGAAAATAACAGTCTACAAGCCAACGAGACCCCTCCGATCAAGCAACGAAATCCGCCTGGAACTCAAACCATACCTTAAGAAAAAACCTGGAGGCACCTCCTTCTACCACTTAGCCGCAAAAACCTGGAACAACATCCCAAAAGAAATAAGAAACACTGAAGATCACCAAAAATTCAGGAAATTACTAAAAACCTGGCTCTTCAACACCACAGACTCTCAGGGTAATTCATAGAATTTCGCTGAAAAGTGTCGCAAGCGGCTGGCGCAGAGTGTCCGCGTGCGATTGACTGCGCCAGGCACGTGCGCTAAAACCGATTTCCGCGCACAGCGTATTCATGGATTTCATGCTCCCAAACCAGCCGTGGCGCAGAGTATCGCAGCGACCCTGCAGCAGCGCCAGTAACGCCCCCAAGAACGCCCTCGCGCAAGGAAAAGCCATCAAAATCGCTAAATCATCGCAAAGGGCTGCGCTAACCCTGGACCAGTTTACAGGGCTGCCAAACAAGGAACGCAAAGCGGGTAACGTGCATATCAGGGGTACGCGTGAAGTTATACACGCGATTAGCCAGGGTACGTGTATTACAGGGGTACGCGGGAAGTTATACACGCGATTAGCCAGGGTACGTGTATTACAGGGGTACGCGGGAAGTTTAACACGCGATTGGCCAGGGTACGTGTATTACAGGGGTACGCGGGAAGTTTAACACGCGATTAGGCAGGGTACGTGTATTACAGGGGTACGCGGGAAGTTTAACACGTGATTGGCCAGGGTACGTGTATTACAGGGGTATGCGGGAAGTTTAACACGCGATTAGCCAGGGTACGTGTATTACAGGGGTACGCGGGAAGTTTAACACGCGATTGGCCAGGGTACGTGTATTACAGGGGTACGCGGGAAGTTTAACACGCGATTAGGCAGGGTACGTGTATTACAGGGGTACGCGGGAAGTTTAACACGCGATTGGCCAGGGTACGTGTATTACAGGGGTATGCGGGAAGTTTAACACGCGATTAGCCAGGGTACGTGTATTACAGGGGTACGCGGGAAGTTTAACACGCGATTGGCCAGGGTACATGTATTACAGGGGTATTCGGGAAGTTTAACACGCGATTGGCCAGGGTACGTGTATTACAGGGGTACGCGGGAAGTTTAACACGCGATTAGCCAGGGTAAGTGTATTACAGGGGTACGCGGGAAGTTTAACACGCGATTAGCCAGGGTACATGTATTACAGGGGTACGCGGGAAGTTTAACACGCGATTGGCCAGGGTACGTGTATTACAGGGGTACGCGGGAAGTTTAACACGCGATTGGCCAGGGTACGTGTATTACAGGGGTACGCCTGAAGTTATACACGCGATTAGCCAGGGTACGTGTATTACAGGGGTACGCGGGAAGTTTAACACGCGATTGGCCAGGGTACGTGTATTACAGGGGTACGTGGGAAGTTTAACACGCGATTAGGCAGGGTACGTGTATTACAGGGGTACGCGGGAAGTTTAACACGCGATTAGCCAGGGTACGTGTATTACAGGGGTATGCGGGAAGTTTAACACGCGATTAGCCAGGGTACGTGTATTACAGGGGTACGCGGGAAGTATAACACGTGATTGGCCAGGGTACGTGTATTACAGGGGTATTCGGGAAGTTTAACACGCGATTGGCCAGGGTACGTGTATTACAGGGGTACGCGGGAAGTTTAACACGCGATTAGCCAGGGTAAGTGTATTACAGGGGTACGCGGGAAGTTTAACATGCGATTAGCCAGGGTACGTGTATTACAGGGGTATGCGGGAAGTTTAACACGCGATTGGCCAGGGTACGTGTATTACAGGGGTGCGTGGGAATCATCACACGCGATTAGGCTGGGTGGGTCCTCACAGGTGTTCCCTGTACACCCTCCACGGCCCCTGCAGGCAGCCTACAAAACAGGGGACTACCCTGCACACCTGCTCATGTCCCCCTGCACCCCCACCCCCCAGCAGTGCAGGGGCAGCCTCCACCAGGCCCCCACTCATGTCTCCCACCACCCCCACCCTCCCGCCACCAGGGGCAGCCTCCACCAGGCCCCCACCCATGTCTCCCACCACCCCCACCCCCCCGCCACCAGGGGCAATCTCCACCAAGCCCCCACCCATGTCTCCCACCACCCCCACCAGTGCAGGGGCACCCTCCACCAGGCCCCCACCCATGTCTCCCAACACCCCCACCCACCAGCACTGTGGGGCACGTGGCCAGCAGGCAGTCAGGCAGCAGCAGATGGCAGGTGGGAGCGTGCTCAGGGCTCTGGGGGGCAGTAATTTGGCCTCCTGGCCAGGAGCGTGGTCTCTCGTGTGTGAACGCGTGGACAGCCTGATAGGGAGTGAAATCCCACACGTCAGCAAAGGCCCTTAGCGCGTAAACCCGTCAACAGCATATGCGCGCCTATAGTCACCTGCACGTGCAGGAAATTGTTGCGTGACACGTCCCAGTGTCAAAGCGTGTGATTGGTGAAAATGGATGTACACGCAGAAGTGACAAAGCGTGTGATTGGTGAAAATGGATCTACACGCAGAAGTGACAAAGCGTGTGAATGGTGAAAATGGATCTACACGCAGAAGTGACAAAGCGTGTGATTGGTGAAAATGGATCTACACGCAGGAGTGACAAAGCGTGTGATTGGTGAACGTACACGCCGCGTAAGTGACGCTGTACGTGTGGGCCTGTATATAAGGTACATGTAGAACACCATTTCCTTGTACGTGCTTTTCGTGGAGAGCGAGTGGGTGAATTCTGTACTTCTTGTCGTTTCACACGCGATTTACTTCACGGCGTTTCCAGTTCGTATTCCCTGTTACCTCTGACAGCTTTTTCTCTTTTTTCTCTTTTACTGGTTTACCTGGGCCTGTTCCCTCAAACAGTGTCCCCTTCTACTGTTGTCCTGTCTTCTCAGACAGCGTACACATCTTCTTTTGGCGGGGGTTTAGCCAGCCAAACGCGCTCATTCTTCACGCTCTTTTACCTGGCAGACGGTGAGTCACGCACGTATCCAACTTCTGTGCTTGCCCTGTGTGTAGCCTACCCCTTCAGAGGTCATTCTAGGCTGCCTGTGACACGCATACGTTCATTCTTGTGTTACTGGGTGCCACAGCGTAGTGCAGGTTTTTCTTTCTGCACACGTGGTCTAGGAGGGGTTGCGTGCACGTCATCTCCCTTTTTTGGGCCTCCTGTGCGTTGCGTGACCCGTCATCTTTCCCCAGGGGTTACAATCAGCCGTGCTAGAGCACTAGGGTACAATTACCATCTGGTACCCAACCCCTTTGACCCCCAATTGCCCAGGACAATTGTCTACAGCCACTCCCATACGCACATTAATATCAGTGCCATGGCTGGGAGGCGAGGATTCCGTAAGGGTGGCAAAGGTGGAAGAGCCACAAGTGGTGGCCGTGGTGGATCCGGTAGGGGACGTGGTCGTAACTTGCAGGGTGAGCCTGTCCCCCCATGTGTGGAGGACCAGTCAAGGGCACCCATCATCCCCCCCCCCTGCCCCCCCTCCCCCCCTCCCGTTGAGGCTGAAGTGGCTGACACCATCCATGCTCAGCCCTTGTTGGACCAGCCCATTGTGGCACCAGACCTGGCTGACTCCATGGCTGACTTCCAGGTCAGCAGGGCTACGACACGTGCGCTGGTGCACGTTGATGCCATCATGCCACGTGGATCTGGGGCAGCAAGGTCATCTGCTGCACCAAGGAGGCAGGGCGGAGTGGCTGCAGGGGCAGCTGCGGCTCCATCCACCCCAGCCCTCACACACCCAGCCAGGACAGTGTCGGTCCTAGTCCATGCTGCTGACATTCCCCCTGACACCATCACACTAGAGCCAATGCCTGCACCAACTCCCATGCTGAGTGTGCAATCCCACACTCCTGATACAGAGTCCACCAGGGCTCCTGCCCCTAGTGTCCAGAGCGGCGCAGGACACTCAGGATCACCACCACCTTCCAAGCGGAAGAGGAAGAGTGCTCGTCCGGCACAGGCTGATGCCCCAGACACGGCTACACAGTCCGGCCCGTCCAGGAAGCCCAGCTTCACGGATGACGAACTGAATGCACTTGTCGAGTATGTGTCCGGACATGACAACGAGATGGTCATTGTTGCAGGATCCAAGACCACACCTGCACAACGGCAGGCACACTGGCAGACCGTTGCGGACATCGTAAGTGCCCTTGGAATCGTGAGGCGCACAGCCAATGATTGCTATAAGCGCTGGAATGACCTAAAGCGCAGGGCAAAGAGTAAGCTGGCCTCAAGTCATGCCGCAACTCTAGTGACTGGAGGTGGGTCTCCAGTAGTAGACATGGAACTCACTCCACATGAGTCAGTCGCTGGGACCTACGTCACGGAGGAACAGATCCAAGGCGTGGGAGATCTGGCTGATTACGAGGCATTGTCCGGTGAGTGCACATGCATGTGTGTGTCATCCATGTGCATGGTGTGTGTGTGAGGGCTTCTGTTTGGGTGCCAGGTGAGAGTGTGTGCGCCTCAGTCGTATGGGTCAGCCATGTGCTTCATGCAATACTTCCTGCGCAGCTGCATTTGGCCATAGCAGTATCCCTTCTGCCAACAGTAGACATCTAGCACAACTGCACGCCAGTTGCCCTTGAAGTGTCACCTTGACACAACATATTTGCTTATTTTTCACTGTTCATTCAGTCAGTTTGTTTGCATTCCACCACTTTCACTAGGCATGTCGCTGTCCACTAGTCACATGTCTGACATGGGTATGGTAAAGTGGAGTGACTTTGTTACCTGGATATCATTTGTACACACATGTCCCTGTGCAATTTGACCATTTCAGACTGGCAGCTCCAGGTGAAAAATCTGACCTGTTAGAATCAGAAAAGCTATTACATGCGGGAACTGGACTGAATGAATAGGTGCTGCCCTCCTCTCCATCTTCACTCAATAGCAATGGTACATGCCATCTGTGTGATGGCATGTGTGTTTCACCTGCCAATCACAGGCCAATGTGTGATGCCACTGCCAGGCAGCATGCAGAAAATTTGTTCATCTTCCATCTTGGTGTCATCAGTGTGTGCCATTTGCCTGCACTTCATACGCAGTGAGGGTGCATGCATGGGAGGGTTTTAGTCATGTGGGACATGTGTCAATCAAGTACTGGTTCTCTTGCTTCTCAGCCCTCAATGTGTGCCATGGTGCTAATGCCTGTTTCCATTACTTTGTTTTCATGTCTTTGCAGGGGAAGACGCACCTGATACTGCTGGGGTTGTGGAGATGGTGCAGACCCAGGAGGTGTCCCAGGGCCGACCAACCACCAGTGAGGGACGTGGTGTGGTGGTGGGGGAGAACCCACAAGTGCTGCAGGTCGTGCTCTCAAGGGGTGTCTCTGGCTGCACCTCCCCCGAGCTGTACTCAGGTGTTGATTCGGATGAGACCTACGTGCCGTCGCAGGTGAGTGTTCCAGGGAGGGATTCTGTTCTGTCTCACCCACCTGCACCAGGGTCAGTACCCTCCATGGGGATGTCAGTGTTGGCAGCTACGCCTTCGGTGGTTACGGATGCAGGGTCACACTCCGCGACATCTGATCCTGTTCCTGGGCCAGCAGATCAGAGGGGGAATGCAGTCCTGCAGCCTCAGGCAGTGCCGGCACAGCAAGGCGCAGTTCGCCTTGCCCCAGACAGGTGTGGTGCCCGCCGACGTGGTGGCCGTACGCCACCCGGCAATACCGCATGGGAGCAATCCATTTACGGTATGGCTACCCAACAGGCTGCATCATCCGAGATGATGGCTCAGGCCATGGATAGGGTGGCCACTTCCATTGTCCCCCCAGAAAGGCTGATGGAGCGACTAGAGCAGGCAACCGACTCCATCTGCCAGTCACACAGGGAGGACATGTTGGGGTCCAACAGGGACAGGCGGGCGGCACTGGCGACTCTGCAGGAGGCCATCTCCATTGAGTCCCAGGGCCACAGGGAAGCCCTGAGGCAGGAGCTCCTACACCTCAGGACGACTCTTGTTGAGCTTGAGGCTTCAACACACCAAAGGACAGAACAGCAGCTGGAGCGTCTCACCCGTACGCTCTCAGCTGAGATGCAGGCAACGAGGGCGGAGGTCCGGGCATCCCGTGAGTTGTTGCATGGGGACCTCCGCACACTCATCCTCCAGAACCAGACCTACCACACCCGCATGCTTGCAGCCATGGAGGAGCAGACTAGGGCCTTGCGTGGGCTGCCTCCCATAGTGCAACCACCTCCGGATGCAGCTGCACAGGGTGATAATAGCGACAGCAGTGATACTCCCACAATAGGGTAGCCGTGTGGGCCATGAGCCCATGGAGGTGTTTTATCTTCCCAGGATCCACGCAGGTGGGTTCTGGTGTGCATCCTGTCCTCGGACCTCCTGGGTGGCCTCCCCAACCCCCCCGGGCCCATCAATGGCCATTTTTGATTGTTTCTTATTTTTATTTTTATTTTGATTTCTTTTATTCCCAATTTTTTTGGGACGATCTGTTGGCTTCGATCTGTTGGCTCCGATCTGTTGGCTCCGATCTGTTGGCTCCGATCTGTTGGCTTCGATGTGTTGGCTCCGATGTGTTGGCTCTGATGTGTTGGCTCCGATGTGTTGGCTTCGATGTGTTGGCTTCCGTGGTTCCTGTGGGCATACGCTGCATTGTGGCTGGGCACATGCAGGCTTGTAATGTATTTGGTTCAGATGCTTGGGTTTGAGTCACACACACCCCTCCTGCTTCCCGTTTCCATGGGCTTGCAAAGGGTGTGCCCAAGTGACAGTGAATTACACAGTGACGTTGGACTCCCATGAGCTGTGTGGCCAGTCTGTAGTCAATACTGTGTATACATTCATAGTGCATATTGCTGTTGTGTTGTACACTGCATGTTGCATTGATGTGTAACTCTTCTTCTGTGTCTACCTCCCAATTTGCAGGTCCCTTCCTCAAGTCCACACAAGGACCTCTAGTCTGGCGATGGGGACCATGTTGGCAGCAGTGCACCTACAACTCTACATGGCGCCAACACTGCACAGTTGGTAGTGGTGGGAGTGCAGGCATTTCCAGGTGGTGAGACTACTAATATGTAACATTTTTGATGTCATGTTAATGGTACTACGTGCTCAAGAATGTTGTTGGTCCGGCATTGCTGTGAGCATTTCAGGTGTAGCAGGTTTCTAATAGTGCCACTGTACATAGTGAGAGTGATGTCATGTTGTGGGGATTACTTTGTTTACCTGCAATTAGCATGACATGGCACGGTGTGTCGTGTGGCAGTGCTGGGGTTGGGTTGGCTGACATGGCACTGTCCTCTTGTTGCATTTTGCAAGTGGGTATTCATTTTAGCTGCTTCAATGTGTAACTTCACAAAACTGCATTGGTGGTGTCTGTGTGGGTAGGGATGCACACATTGTGACACTTCCAGGTGAACAATCTCAGGCTGACATGGAATTCCCGGTTCATTCTCCACACATTCAGGATCAGTGTCAGGTTGAGTCATCATTGATTGTCAGATGGAATGTGCCAGGGCAGTGTGCACTCCACAGGGGTGTGATTTCTATGTGAAGTAATTAGCCACTAGCTGTGTACGGGCTGCCTCCCCCCGTGCCCTTTCCCCTCCCATGCGCAGCGGCTGTGCATGTGGTTGGGGATGTGGGGCCACCACCATGTCCACGGCCAGGCCCCGGCGTGTTGCAACGTTGTGCAGGACACATGCTGCCACTATGATCCTGCACACTACTGGGGGAGCGTATAACAGCTGCCCGCCAGAACGGTCAAGGGAGCGAAAGCGTGACTTTAGCACTCCGAATGTGCGCTCCACTATGCCCCTGGTTGTAATGTGGCCTGTGTTAAATCTTACCTGGGGTGGCGTGGTGGGGTTCCGAATTGGCGTCATCATGTGGGGGCTGAGAGGGTAGGCACTGTCCCCTGTGGAGGTGGGGATTGGTATCATTGGTGAGGTTGTGACCTTGCTCAGTATCCAACATGCATGCATGTGCAGTGGCATACATACTCACCAAGCAGCCATGTATCGCCATGCCGCCCAGCTTCTAGGTCCCGGCTTAGGGTGGACATTCGGTAAATGAAGCTGTCGTGGGTGGAGCCGGGATAGTTGGCATATACTGAGGTGATGATTCCCTTGGCATTACATGCTACCTGCACGTTGATGGAATGCCAGTGCTTGCGGTTCCTATAGATGTGCTCAGATGCCCTGGGGGGACGTAGAGCCACATGGGTGCAGTCGATGGCACCTAGCACTTTGGGGAATCGTGCCACTGCGTAAAAATCCAGGGCGGCAGCATGCCTTTCTGCAGGTGTTCTGGGCAGGTATATGTGCCTGCGGACTGATGGGCGTGCAGTCATGATGTTCAAGACCTGGTGTAGGCAGCGTGACTGGGTGGCCTGTGACACCCCACCCACTATGGCACTTGTCCGCTGAAATGATCCAGTGGCTAAGAAGTGCAGTACATTGAGGACCTTCTCCAGGGGGCTGAGTGCTTGGGAGCACAGGGTGGGTGATGTGAGGTCATCCTCCCACTCACTCACCAGGTCCAGTATGATGTGTGGTGGAAACCTGTACCTCCCATACACCTGGTCATCAGGCATCCCGAAAAGGCTGGTTCTGGGTGTGAATATTCTGGCCCTGACTATCCTCCTCCTCCTCCTTTGGTAGGCCACTGCCACTGCTGCTAGGAACGGTATGTTCATCCTGGCGTCTGAGCTTGTTATTGTTAAAGTCCGCAATTTATGCTTAGCGCGTGTTCTAGGCGAGCGTGTGACCCGCGCACCCCTGGAATCCAGTTCCCAGTCCAATAGCGTGTGGAAATTCACACGCACCACGGGATACAGCGTGTGACCCGCGCACCCCTGGAATCCAGTTCCCAGTCCAATAGCGTGTGGAAATTCACACGCACCACGGGATACAGCGTGTGACCCGCGCACCCCTGGAATCCAGTTCCCAGTCCAATAGCGTGTGGAAATTCACACGCACCACGGGATACAGCGTGTGACCCGCGCACCCCTGGAATCCAGTTCCCAGTCCAATAGCGTGCGGAAATTCACACGCACCACGTGATACAGGTTCGCTGACGTACTTGCGTGTGTAAGTGGCCGCGCACCCATTAAATACACGTACATAGGCCAATCGCGTGTACGCGCACTTTTGTCCAATTACACGCGATGACACTCTGACGTGCAGTATCTCCACGTGTGCCCCGTCATCACGTGCTGAGTGGGGAACACCCGTGCGGGTCACGTCACAGACGCGCTTACACGCTGAGGGACTCTGGTCCAATAGAATCGCGTATGCGTGCTGACGCGCTTACGCGCTAAGGGCCTTTCCTCGGATTTCACGCTGACGTGCAGGATTTTCACGTGCCAAATCACTCCGTATCAAGCTGGCCACGCGAAAACACACGGAAGCCCACGCTCCTGCCCAGAAGGCCGAGTTACTGCCCCCCAGTGCCCCGAGCAGCCTCCCACGTGCCATCTGCTGCTGCCTGCCTGCCTGCCTGCCTGCTGCCACCGTGCCCTGCCATTTGGTGCCTGCGCATCAGCCATCTGCAGGGGTCCAGTTGCTGTGTCCACCCCTGCTGGAACTGAAGACTCCCGACTGGTATTACATCGCTCCACAGCCCAGCCCCAGGACCCAGTTGCCCACCCACACCTGCCTCTGGGGTTGCCATGTCGGGCACTTCCACATCTGGCACCAGTGGCAACCCCAGGCCAGAGGGGCAGAGGGGCACCAGCTTCACTGTCACCGAAGTTGGTGTCCTGGTGGAGCATGTCCTGGGGCAGTATGATGCCCTCTTTGGATCGTCCCGCGCCAGCAAGGAAGGACGGCAGAGGATCTGGGCCGACTGTGTGGTTGCCATCAACGCGGAGGGGGTGGCAACCCGCGACGTCCTGAAGATCAAGAAGCGCTGGGAGGACTTGAGGTCCAGGACCCTTGTGAAGGCCCGGCGCCTCGTGGAGGGGGGCCGGGGCCGCATGAGTTCCATCCAGATGAGGGTCCTGGAACGCGTACGCCCAGCGCTCCACGCCCAGATCCTTGAGAGGGAGGCCCGTCTGGAGTTGAGCGGTAAGTGTCCATGCATTACTGTGTGAGACAGGGCATGTTGCGGTGTGCTGGTTCTATGATACTTGCCTGTATGTGTGCCATAGGCCATGTATGCATGTATGTGTGCAGGGACATCATGGTAATGCATGTGCGACCAGTGATGTGTGATGCACATGGTTGTTGCATGTGTTGAAATGCTGCATGGGGAGCCCTATTCAGATTTTGAACATGAGAGCATGCCAGTCTCTGTACGTGGACATGGGTGGGGGTGAGGGATGGGTGCTGATGCCAGGTACATATATGGTAGCCATGTCTGTGTGCCTGACCTGCGTGTCTGTGACTTGTGCATGCCATGGATGCATGACACATGTGTGTGACAATGCAGAGATTCAGTAAAGCAGCCAAATTACCCTTGTATCCGCTGTGTTTGGTGTGTTTGGGGCCAGATGGATGTGACTGAGGTGAAGTGTGTGCATGTGATGGGCATGAGGCATGATGCATGTGAGTTACATATCATTGAATGTTTCAAGAGTCCATTGGACATGCATGGAAATGTCCATGGCATGCACCATGCCTGTTACTGTGTGTGTTTTGCCTGGACTGACCCATGTGTTGTGGAGGGACATGATGGAAGTGTACTTTGACAGTGGTGCTCATCTGCTATTGCTTCCTGTCTAGGGGACCATTGTACAGTGCCCTGATGCTTGTGTTCTTTGTCTCCCTCTACGCAGCGGCTAGTGAAGAAGAGGGCGGAGACGGCGCTGTGGAGCAAGGCGGCGGGGATGCCCCCACGGCTGCAGCGGAAGGGGTGGGTGAGCCCCCACAGGGGCCTGCTACGGTGGGAGACGGTGAGGAGCCATCCAGGTTGGTGGTTTGCACAGAGGAGGAGGAGGCCGCCACTGGGGCACACATGGGGCCTGGTGGGGGCATCCCTGCTGGTGCAAGTGGTGCAGTCCAGGGCCAGGGGCAGGAGGCAGCACAGGTCACCGTGGAGGGGCCTGTGCATGTCGCTGTCCCTGACCCTGTGAGTGCACCACCATGCACCAGCAGGGATGCCCCGTCCCAGGCCTGTCCGCAGGTAGAGGGGATGTCCATGTCACCTGACTCCCCTCCACCTGCGGACGTGGGAACCCCTGGCCGTGGGGAGAAGGTCCTGATTGGGGTCGCGATGCGCACGGCTGTGATTCGTGATGCCGTGCGTGCTTCCCGGGAGGAGCACGCACGTCATCACGAAGTGCACCGTGCCGACGTGGCCCAATTGGGATCGGCCATGTTCGGGGGTTTCCTGCATGTGTTGGCCAATGTGGCGGCCCTCTCCTCCTCTGTGCAGGCTATCCACCAGTCGTTCTCCTTGCCGTCTTCCAGCCCAGATGCCACCAGGGCCCCCTGTGGACCTGCCCCGACCAATGCAGCCAGCTCGGTGGGGATCCCATCCCTGCCACAGTCGGGAGTCAGAGATCCAGCAGGGGTGGACACCAGAGCAACTGGACCCCAGCAGATGGAGGATGTGACGGCATCATCGGGCAGGGCACGTGCACGACGGCGTCGGTGGTTTCCATCAGCCTGGATGCCGTCGTGCTGGCACAGGCAGTTGCGTCGGAGGCAGCAGCAGGCTCAACGTGGGAGGCATCATGGCTCGGGGCCATCAACATCAGGGGTGCAGGCATCGGCCGGAGGGCAGGAGAACCCTGGAATGGGAGTGGCTTCCGTGTGGGAGAGGTTGTGCCAGCGGATAGGTGCGGAGCGGCAGCGGGCAGAGGAGGAACGGCTCACGATGGTCAGGGCGGAGGACTCCATGCGGAGGGCGCTGAGGCAGGCTGAGTACCTCGAGGGTCTTCGCAGGGAGTTTGAGCTTGACACTGCGTTATCCCTGCGGGACCTCGGGGCCAGGGAACATGCCCGCCTCCAAGCCATTGACCAGGAGTTTGATGATGCCCTGGCCCATGACAACAACCAGTGAGCCGTCCGAATAGCCCGCTGCCTTTGTATATAGTTGTATAGTTAGGGTTAGGTTTCCTTTGTTTTTTTGATTTTTTTTTGGTTGCGATTGGACAATGCACCACTTTTTTGTATATAGTTCACTTTTTAGTTAGTAGTCAGTTAGGTTTAATTTGGTAGGGCTCATGGACCCAGGATGATCTTCTTAATTGGCTTATTTTAATTTTTCAGAAATTTTTCTTGGACATTCATCTTGTTTTGTTTGATTTGCTTTGTGTTTTTTCTTATTTGCTGTTCAATACATATTATTTTTTTAATCTTCAATGTGTCGTATCATCTCATTGCTTTCAGGCATGTCATGTTGGGTGTTTTGTCATTCACTTGCAGCCATTGTGTGTGACAGACATGTGTTAAATTGCATTATTTACATTGGGGGTGTAACATGTAATTGCCTTTGATATGTGGGTGGGTGTGATAGTTGGTTGGGCCTTTTGGCAGGGGAGGATGGGCATTACGGACATGATTGGGGAATGTTGGGACCCAGGTGCAGGGGGGCATGGATTGGACATGGGTGGGGGCCTGCTGGCAGGTCCCACACAGTGCTGGGGGGTGGGGGTGGTGGGAGACATGAGTGGGGGCCTGGTGGAGGGTGACCCTGGTGGCTGGGGGGTGGGGGTGGTGGTAGACATGAGTGGGGGCCTGGTGGAGGGTGACCCTGGTGGCTGGGGGGTGGGGGTGGTGGGAGACATGAGTTGGACATGGGTGGGGGCCTGCTGGCAGGTGCCCCACAGTGCTGGGGGGTGGGGGTGGTGGGAGACATGAGTTGGACATGGGTGGGGGCCTGCTGGCAGGTGCCCCACAGTGCTGGGGGGTGGGGGGGGTGGGGGACATGAGTTGGACATGGGTGGGGGCCTGCTGGCAGGTGCCCCACAGTGCTGGGGGGTGGGGGTGGTGGGAGACATGAGTGGGGGCCTGGTGGAGGGTGACCCTGCACTGCTGGGGGGTGGGGGTGGTGGGTGACATGAGTGGGGGCCTGGTGGAGGGTGCCCCTGGTGGCTGGGGGGTGGGGGTGGTGGTAGACATGAGTGGGGGCCTGGTGGAGGGTGACCCTGCACTGCTGGGGGGTGGGGGTGGTGGGTGACATGAGTGGGGGCCTGGTGGAGGGTGACCCTGCACTGCTGGGGTGTGGGGGTGGTGGGTGACATGAGTGGGGGCCTGGTGGAGGGTGACCCTGCACTGCTGGGGTGTGGGGGTGGTGGGTGACATGAGTGGGGGCCTGGTGGAGGGTGACCCTGGTGGCTGGGGGGTGGGGGTGGTGGGAGACATGAGTGGGGGCCTGGTGGAGGGTGACCCTGGTGGCTGGGGGGTGGGGGTGGTGGGAGACATGAGTTGGACATGGGTGGGGGCCTGCTGGCAGGTGCCCCACAGTGCTGGGGTGTGGGGGGGGTGGGAGACATGAGTTGGACATGGGTGGGGGCCTGCTGGCAGGTGCCCCACAGTGCTGGGGGGTGGGGGTGGTGGGAGACATGAGTTGGACATGGGTGGGGACCTGCTGGCAGGTGCCCCACAGTGCTGGGGGGTGGGGGTGGTGGGAGACATGAGTGGGGGCCTGGTGGAGGGTGACCCTGGTGGCTGGGGGGTGGGGGTGGTGGTAGACATGAGTGGGGGCCTGGTGGAGGGTGACCCTGGTGGCTGGGGGGTGGGGGTGGTGGGAGACATGAGTTGGACATGGGTGGGGGCCTGCTGGCAGGTGCCCCACAGTGCTGGGGGGTGGGGGTGGTGGGAGACATGAGTTGGACATGGGTGGGGGCCTGCTGGCAGGTGCCCCACAGTGCTGGGGGGTGGGGGTGGTGGGAGACATGAGTTGGACATGGGTGGGGGCCTGCTGGCAGGTGCCCCACAGTGCTGGGGTGTGGGGGGGTGGGAGACATGAGTTGGACATGGGTGGGGGCCTGCTGGCAGGTGCCCCACAGTGCTGGGGGGTGGGGGGGGTGGGGGACATGAGTTGGACATGGGTGGGGGCCTGCTGGCAGGTGCCCCACAGTGCTGGGGGGTGGGGGTGCAAGGGGACATGAGTTGGTGTTCATTAGTTCAAGGAGACATGTGCCTTTGCTGGGGGGCATGCCCATGGTGGGTGGGCTGCCTGCGGGACATGACCAGGGATGCAGGGTAGTCCCCTGTGGTGTGGGCTGCCTGCAGGGGCCGTGGAGGGTGTACAGGGTACACCTGGGAGGACCCACACTGTCAAATCACATGTGGAACTTCACGCGCACCCCTGAAATACACGCGCCCAGGCTATTCGCGTGTGGAACTTCCCGCGCACCCCTGGAATACACGCGCCCAGGCTGTTCGCGTGTGGAACTTCCCCCGCACCCCTGAAATACACGCGCCCAGGCTGTTCGCGTGTGGAACTTCCCGCGCACCCCTGAAATACACGCGCCCAGGCTGTTCGCGTGTGGAACTTCCCCCGCACCCCTGAAATACACGCGCCCAGGCTATTCGCGTGTGGAACTTCCCGCGCACCCCTGAAATACACGCGCCCAGGCTGTTCGCGTGTGGAACTTCCCCCGCACCCCTGAAATACACGCGCCCAGGCTGTTCGCGTGTGGAACTTCCCGCGCACCCCTGAAATACACGCGCCCAGGCTGTTCGCGTGTGGAACTTCCCGCGCACCCCTGAAATACACGCGCCCAGGCTGTTCGCGTGTGGAACTTCCCGCGCACCCCTGAAATACACGCGCCCAGGCTGTTCGCGTGTGGAACTTCCCCCGCACCCCTGAAATACACGCGCCCAGGCTGTTCGCGTGTGGAACTTCCCGCGCACACCTGAAATACACGCGCCCAGGCTGTTCGCGTGTGGAACTTCCCCCGCACCCCTGAAATACACGCGCCCAGGCTGTTCGCGTGTGGAACTTCCCGCGCACCCCTGAAATACACGCGCCCAGGCTGTTCGCGTGTGGAACTTCCCGCGCACCCCTGAAATACACGCGCCCAGGCTATTCGCGTGTGGAACTTCCCGCGCACCCCTGAAATACACGCGCCCAGGCTATTCGCGTGTGGAACTTCCCGCGCACCCCTGGAATACACGCGCCCAGGCTGTTCGCGTGTGGAGCTTCCCGCGCACCCCTGAAATACACGCGCCCAGGCTGTTCGCGTGTGGAACTTCCCCCGCACCCCTGAAATACACGCGCCCAGGCTGTTCGCGTGTGGAGCTTCCCGCGCACCCCTGAAATACACGCGCCCAGGCTGTTCGCGTGTGGAACTTCCCCCGCACCCCTGAAATACACGCGCCCAGGCTGTTCGCGTGTGGAACTTCACGCGAACCCCTGATATACACGTAGCCCTCTCCCCCAGTCCCGATCGCGTGTGAAACTTCACGCGAACCCCTGTGATGCGCGTACCCTGCTGAAATCGCGTGTTAGACTTCCCGCGCACCCCGGTATACACGCACACGTATTTTTTGTCAGCGGGTGTCCGTGTTTGTGGGTACCCCTTTGCACGTCTTTTTTCCTGGAGGGCCACAGTATGGGACATTCATCATGGCAGTATATAGGTGCGATTTGTTGGCGCACCTTTTGGCGCACATTTCTTACAGCCGCAGAGACGCTACCGCCTGCTTTCTTGTGGCGGTCGTGTTTGTGCCTGTGCGCTGGTTTGAGCGTGCGCTTTTTTCCCCTATTCTATTCCATGAATACGTGTTGTAGGCGAGCGTGTGGGCGTTCCGCGCACTTGTGCCCTGTACTTCCCCCGTGACGCCCACGTTTTGGCAAGTTGTTCCCCATTCCGAGTGTTACGCCCGTGTTCCGCCTACTTTTGTTGCGTGCGCCGCGCTATGTGCGATTTTCGCTGTGGCCTGTGCGATTTTCGCAGTGACCTGGCGCACGCTGTTAGATGGCCTGTGCGCCAACGTGCGCCGCGCACTTTTTATCGCACATCCGCTGGTTTTCTCGCGCACGGCCTTCCATGAATCGACGCGCGCTGCTTTTCGTGCGATTTTCGCAATTGCACTGCGATTTTCGCTATTCCACTGCGATTCGCACGTTTTTGCCCACTTGCGCCGCGCTAATTATTCCATGAATCGGCCTCTCTATCTGGAAACCAAAACCAAAAAAAAGGGTGACTAAACCGGAAAGGAGACAGACATCCCCGACCGAGAGAGTAACTCAAATGACACCTGGACGGGTGACACCGGACAGACTGGAACACAGACGGCCCGCACAGAGACTGAGTCAGCTAACCCAGACAATCCCACCAACACCTCGCCTGCCCTTAGTTACCGCCAGGTACCATAGTGGTATGGAATTGACGAGATATTGACAATCACCACACTACCTAAGAGGTTGACATTGGCAGATGCACTTGCCACAGGAGTATTAAAGGAGAATAAGGGGAGCACTGAGAGAGCATGTTAGAGGTGGGGGCCTGAAGAGTAAGGAACCTTATATGCCATTAGGACCCAGATCTGGACAGAGCTGCATCAGGCGAGACCTCGCAAACCGAGCGCCTCAACTCGGGATAGAAACGCAAACTAACCAACCCTACTAACAATTTCCCTTTCTGCATACACCTCTCAAACTCCAAACCAAACACAACCAAACCTACAGCACAACAAACCGCACAAACTTCACTACACTGCAACAACAAAACAAAAACACACATAGTCGTGCACAACAGTACACGACGTCTACCGGCCCAAACACCCCAGGCCCAGCCAACGGACCCACCGGGCTGAGGCTGCCAACAGCACATCACTGCTCTCTTGCACTTTTCCTGCTTCGTCCCACTAACTCATCCTCCCCTCCTTTTCAGAACCGCCAGAGCGCCAGGGGACCACTCCGGTGGTGATAGTGTGTGGTACAAATGTCCTTTAACATTAACATTAACATTCTGTCAAAGAAGCCTCTACATCTTCTGCTCCTACTACGAAGGTCTCCTCTTTGTCAGAGACGGTATTGTCTGAAGTAATGACTATAGCATTTTGGGGCTGAGAGACTTTGCAGTTCTTTTTCTGAGGAACAGGAAACTATTTTAGGTAGTAAAGAGTCACAAAATCTGTTATATTCCTTTTCGGGCATCCCGACTAATGTGGCCTCTCCAAACTATGTATATTGTCTATCATTCTCTGAAGAATATAAGATGGGGATTGTAGTCTCAAGAGTATTACAATATCCTATTTTCCTCGGAAGAGGGATTCCTTGTATTATTGAATTATTTGGAGCTTTGTTCTCTTCCCTTAGTAGTCTTGACTGGGTCTGTTTGTAACTATTGTCAGAGATTTTCTCGGCCTCCCACTTGAAGTTATGCAAAAAGAATTCTGGGGCCCAGTTCCCACCAAGTTTCTTTCCCCGTTACCCTGTATCTCCCTGCCTAATCTCAGACTAGGGTAGAGATTCCCATGTGGTTTCATACACAAACAGTTCTACCAGTTTGCCCCTCTTAATTTATGCTGATTTATGTCACACCTTTAAAAGGACAAGTTTTATTTCTTCTCCATTAAACAGAAGAGGCAACAAGTTTAACCTGCCCCTTCATCTAATTCCACCCAGTGGCATAAGATAGACAACTTAGCCCGGGTGAACTTCTACCTTAAGATTTTGGGAGATGATTACATTGTCCCTAATGAATATTTGGTAAACACTGAGGGAAGAAAGGGTTATAAATGTTACCTCCACCTATGTTCTAGTGGGGAGAATGGCTTGGTTGGTTAGTGGTTGAAAAGTGACCCCCATGATAGAAGGTACATAAGGGCCACATTATTTCTTTCTAGAGGTTCAAGCCCACTCATAGAATATTTGATCAGTCTAGATCTCTCCTCAGTTAGAAGGGGTATGGGACTTGGCCCTCCTCTGGAAGAGGAGATGTTATTACACTCATTCCCTTATGTGACAACTGAGGGGCTAGTATTTACCATACTCTTGTGGGATCCCCAGTTTGTATCAGCTGATTCTGATCCCACTCTGACACCATATCTGAGGGGTCAGAAATGTGAGGTGGACAACTTTGTGAAGGTTTTTGTCAAAAGATACAATTTTAAAACTTAAAAGGTTGGCTAATCGCCCCATTGTCCCTTTTCTGACAAGAATGTCCCTGCCTACCAAAGCTAACTAAAGGAAACTCTCTAACAAAAATAGCAGTCATGCTCACAAGTTGGTAATTGTTTCTCCTTATAGCCTGGCTTAATTCCCCTTCCCCAGACTCAAACAGGATCTTGTTTAACAGTATAAAAAGAACAATAAAGAAACCCTCTCTCACAACACAGTTCCAATAGAGTTCTGTTTGTTCCAACTTGAACTCCATCAGCAATTCACCATGTTCCACAAGTTTCACCTGTCCCACTTGTTATAAGGAGTTCAAAACAACTTCTCCTCATGGAAGAAGAATGCATCCATAGTTCATTAGAATCAACAGCAATGTCTTGGTCAGAATAATGTCTGCAATAGTTCATAAAACACAATAGTGCTTCTGCTACCTCCTTCTTCAATACTGGACACCACACAACATTGTCTTTGTGAGTAATTTTGCAATAGTACACTATTAGTTCTGCCCCTTCTTTTTCAACACTTGGCACCCCATCACAGTACTTCAATGAATTCCACTTGGTCCGCTCACCTGCAAGGCCTACTACTACAAGGTAATTTTGTCCTGGCGTACTCAGCTGCAAAGACAAATCAAACTACTAACTACTACAAGTACTTCTGTGGTAAAGAGGTGCTTCAATAATATATCAATGTCTTGTTTCACAATGCAAAAGAGACACACTGGTGCCATTTGATATATGTTTGTGATTGCCAGATGCAATGCAGGTTATGCTCCACTCCTCCTGAATATCTCCTGTCAGAAGAAAGGACTTTCTGCCACCCTCGTTTCCACACTTCAACATTAACCAACTACTCAACATGTTTTTTATCTCACTTTTCTTTGGCTATGTGGGTAACCTATTTTATGCACTGGTAACAAGAGTTACAATCACTTGAATTCGTAATGACTCTATCTTGGCTTTGGCAATGTTGATTCTTAATAACTTGTCTTGATATTTCTCTCTTTGGGCTAGTTTGACCCATACAAACACATCGACACTGATCTGGTCTGCCTGTTAAATTCTTATACTGCCACCTTATCCCCTTTAAGTCAGCTGGGTTGGCAAAATAATTATTTGTCTGCTTTATATCAGTTTAGTATTCAAAATGGTATCTGTTTTGCCACTTCACTCTCTGTACATTAAATCTGGGCTTACCACACTTAGGCCTAGTGGGAAGGCAGTAACAAAGAGCTCCGTGTCACAATAGTCTAGTGAACTCACCGGATCTGTTGTGCGTGTCCATTTGCTTCGCTGCCTCTAGGTCTACTGCTTCTGCTTTCCTGCTCGGCCCGGCAAATTGTCCTGTTCGACTTTCCATGGCCTGCACCAGATGAAAAAGGAGCTCTCCTCGCTCCTACACTCTTAAGTGCTTGTCTGCCACCGGAGCACCTGCCTTCTTCTCTGGGAAGCTTTTGAATTTTGTCCTTCCCACTGTGCTACCTCTGCAGCTGCGATCTTCAGGGGAAAAGCTGTCATGATCAATGCATTTCGATATGCAACCTCTGCAATCACAGTCTTTAGCAGCAAAAACCCTCTCAGGACTGGCATTCGTTCACCTCACTATGGTGGTCCTGGCATCTCCTCTCCCCTACAACTTCTGCTTCTGCTGCAACATGGAGGCACCACAACTATTCCTCCTCCCGCTAATACTCCTATTCCGGCTACTACTACTACTCTGGCTACAACACTGCATACTCGCCCTCCTAATGGCCTGCACCGGAGAGGTCATTTCATGTCTTCCAGTCTCTTTCAGCAGGTGTGGGCCATATACACTAATAGGCTGCAACTTGCAGTCTTGTGCCTCTGCAGCGCTCTTCTTCATCCCAGTACTTCGAGCATTGTGGGACTTGAAGTCCCCAATAATCAAATCATCTTTTCTCATGGAAATAATATTCCTGTCCCTCCATAATTATGTTCTTTAAAGGAGTATCATGAGAATTTAATTGAGGTTTTGGCTTTAGCGTGCAATACATTTTCAGAATCCAAATTGTTCATAATTAAAGACTGATCTTTAATATTCCCCTGTAGTTCATAAGAGCATTCACCTCTATGAATGTCAATTACTTTAAAATGGGGTTTACTACTCCCAATGCTCCATGGAATATGATTGTTTTCACCACTGTTCATATTATAGTTAACACTGGGAAATAAAAGCTCACATTCCGGTATTACTAATATTCTGTCCTCGGAGGAAGACAAATTCTGTCTCATCCCACACAATCCTCATTTCGTCCTGGAACTCTTCTCCTCCCAGGTGCTTTTCCCATTTAAAAGACTCCCTGGGTCAGGATCAGGAAGTAGCTGCCTTCCCCAGCCTACCTGGGAGGAGATGTTGGGCAGGGTTTTTGTGAGGACTGTGCAGGATTCATCACAACTAGCACATGCTTGGCATTTAGAAGAGACTGGTAAGACAGCATGTAATGTTAGCCCGCTTTTACACTCAAGATTTATGCTGGTAAGCTTCATTGCACCCAAAGAATGTAAATTAGCAATGGTATACTGACACTGCAGTCAGTAGATGGCTGTTAGAAGCATTTATAGAACTGGGTAGACAGTTCAGTAAGATCCTCAAGGTAGCCTGTCTGACCTAGAAGAGGTACAAGAACAACCTTCCTATTGCACTTAGAAGACTTGAGTGTAGCCTCTCCATAGTGCCTAGACAAGTTTAATAAAGTAGCTGACGTTTTGTCCCTACAGAAGATCGGATGACACAGTGACATCAAAGATAAACTCTATCGTAGCTCCAGGTGTGTAACTGCACCACTTTGGTGAAAATCTGCCTCAGGCACGGCTATCCATTCACACACATTAGAATGCAGCTGTGATCTACGACAAAATTCGGTCTAGCTAGACACTTAATGTTTTTAAGCCTAATCACTCCAAACTTGCCTCAACACTTCTGCCATTGAACGCAGTGACAACCTATAACAAAATTCTGATTTAGCTGGACGCATAACAAGTCTCTTGCTATCGCACACAATCGTGAACAACCTCAGCACCGACTGACATGCCTGATCTCTTGGGTTGCTTACTGGACCCTAGCCAGCCCATCTAATTCCTAATCCTGGCCATGTGCACACACACATTCTAAACCTCTATGATAGTTTCCCATACTCTGGACTGTGGTCCCCAAGGGCATTCCCACCACCCGCACGTTGTAACTATAGTAATGGTAAAAGTTGCTATATAAATTACAATTACAAGTGTCAATCTCAATGAGGGTATGCAGTCTTGATTAGATGATGAAGGGGCCCTTCCTAGCATCAAGTAAGAGATTTCAGCTTTCTGAGAGACATGCAGTTTCATAAAGGATTCTATCATACAGTGGATAGCTTACAAATACCTGTTTCACACATGGAACAGCCTGACATTTGCACATTGGAAACCTGTCATAGACAACTCAACCCTTCATCCTTTTCTAGGTCGAAAAATGCAGTGTCATTAAATTGGGTAGAAATAACACCTGTCATTATACTGCTCAAGAAAGACATGCAGTTTTCATAATTGATTTTATTGCACCGTGGTTAGCTTCTAACTAAAGCACCCTGTCACACATGGAGCCAGTCTCTCCATTTTAAGCTCTAATCATGTCATGATGGACTCAACCCGTCATCATTTCGAGGTTGAGAAATTTAGTGTCATTAAATTGGGTACAAATAACACCTGGCATCATAATGCTTATAACGCAGAATATTCAAGCATTAAGCACTTTATAACAACATGATGATATTATCATTATCCTCGTGTGTATTCTCGAGTTGTTAGCTAAACATTGTGGCACATTTTGAACGTGCTTGTCAATTACTTTTTTTTTTGTAGCCCTGCACTTAATAGTCATATGTTTTTATTAATGAAAGAACCACCACTGTTGAACTATCAGCGTTACTGGCACATATTTTCCTGAACCTGTGTAGTTGGACAAATGCTGCTACTAACCACACATAGCAACAGAGGTTTGAATCCCAGATCTGTGCTTAGAAACTGCACTCAAAAACAAATACTAGTATGGTTCAGACCAGGAACAATAGAAATACATCCCTATACAGCTAGATTCCTGGATGTTTGACCGTATCAATGAGTTGATGCACCCCCTCTACAAGATACTAATAGTTTGAACTGCTAGTTATTGTTGGGTCAAGAGCTAGAAAAGAGCATCGTACTTTGAGATATAATCAACTAAAGGAAGCTTGAATGTTGCTGCCCCTTCGCTTAAATATAGGCAATCAAATACTTGTATTGAGATTCTTTAACTCTAGTGTATATTTGAGAAACATCAGCAAAAGACAAGCCATTCATATTATAATTAGAGATGCTGAAGAGGAGTGGATACAAAGTAGTAATATTTATTAATCAGGTCAACGATGATGCGCCTTTGTGATCTGTCCTCCAAGAAAGACTGAAACCAACATATAGCATGTATCCTTTCCCAACGCCATGCAAGGTTGTATACTGCTATATGGTGTTGAAACACATAAGGCCTCATTATGAGCATGGAGGTAATGAAAATAGGAAGGCAGAATGGTATTACCAGCATTGTTAACGGGTCCGGGCCATTACGACCCGACAACCCGCCAAGGCCGCCACCGCCCATACCGTGCCCCTTCATACCGGCATGCGCACATACACGCGCCCGTTCGCAGTGGACATACCGGTATGCCGGTAATAGGATGACATCACAAGTTACGCGGGCATGCACTAAACGGCATCCCAAAGACGGTAATTAGGGCCTGCACGATGCCGGCAATACAGGCATCGCGGACCACCCATAAATACCAACCTGCAGTGTAAGCAACTGCCACAGGTGCACACAATCACCACACGTGGAGTCAATGGAGCCTGTCCCAGCACAAAAGGAGTACACCCACACACCACACTCCTTCCCACACCAAAATGATACCACTAGCTGTTGCAATCATGGGGCTGAAGGACATACCTGTACTGCTACAACTACAGCAACAGCAGCAACAACAACAACTACAGCTACAACAGCAGGCAGCACAGAGGAGACGCAGGAGGAGAAGGAGGGTGAGACAGGCCCAGCAAGTTCCACCAGTGCAGTCATTGGTACCACATAGGCAGCCACCAATCCCTTGCATCAGACCCAGTCCATTCAATCTAACCCCTGAGCAGATCCATACCCTGTACCGGTTGGACCGGGACACCATCACCACCATAGGGGGCATGATACACAAAGACACTGTCAGCCTCATAGAAATACGCACTGCCACCCCCCCGCTACTAAAGGTGGTGTCTGTGCTCCACTTCCTGGCCACAGGCACCTACCAGCACACAGTGGGCCAGCTGCATGGTATATCACAACCACTCTTTTCATGCATGCTGACCCAAGTGCTGGATGCCCTCCTGAAGCATGCTAGCACCCACATATCCCTACCACAGACTGACCAGGAGCTTGCTGACACTAAAGTAGGCTTCCATGCACTGGCAGGCATGCCCAATTGCATCGGTGCCCTCAACTGCACCCATGTTGAATTGGTTGTCCCTCATGCAATAGAGGCGGTGTACCGCAATCTCAAGCAATACCACTCCATCAATGTGCAGATGGTATGCAAGATCATCACACATTGTTGCGCCCAATATCCCGGATCTACACATGATTCCATGGTGCTGCGTAACTCCACTCTACCCCGTCACATGGAGGGACGTGCTGGACGATGTGCCTGGCTGTTCGGTAAGTTGCCTGAATGAGCCATGTCAGTGCATCAGGGTGGTGAGGTGGGGGATGCATATGTCAGGAATCAGGGGTGGAAGTTATGGAACCGCTGGCGGCACTAGCTAGCGGTTACCTTGCTCTAGTCCTCATCCAATATGGCGGAGGACTCTATAAGTACTGACTCCGCCTCCCTGTGCGGTGCGTTGTATCTGTGTTTGCTTCTCGCACTCTAACGCTCCGTTGCTCTCTAGTTTTTTCCCTTCCATTGGGCTTCCTTAGCCGCCTTAGTTTTCCAGCTATATCCAAATCTTGTACAACCTTTGTTTCTCGCTGCATTTCCTTCTTTCGTATTCTTAGGATTCACGGCGTGTACTCCGCTGTTTCACCGCTTCGGTGACTTGCTGTCTTGCTTACCTGGGTGCTTGGCTCCTCCTACTCCCCAGCTCGACTTCTCACCATTCCTTCCCTGCTGCCTGCAGCCTTCTCTGTGCGCGGCACTGTTTGCACGGTTTACTACTTACATTTTCCCTTCCGGTACTTCAAACTTTGCGGCACTCTCTTCCGGTATCTGGTTTATTTATTATTCGGCGGTATCTGCCATCTATTCCTTTCTCTGGGTATTGCATTTCGGGTTTCCTTCTTAGGCCATTTATTCTCCTTTCCTTTCCTCTTTTTCGTCTATAATCCTGCTACTTACTTACGATTTCCTTGTTGCTATCGAAGGATTCTACCTGCAAGTCTTATTCCGAGCTCTGTCTGGGAAACTGGTCGCGGACATTTGGTTACTTCCAGTCAGCCTTCGCTATCCACCTTTCTTCCAACGGCCTGGGTTATCAAGGACTACCTCACCTCCTACCATCAAGACCTACAGGGTTTTTTCTGCTTTGGCTTTTTCCCTGAAAGTGAGGCTGGCCCCACTGGAGGCACCCAAGACAGGTTCCCACTACTGTCACGGTGGCCTCTGGAGGGGATAGACCTTATCTCCGCGAAAAGAAGGTCCGGATTTCTAAGGACAAGTCATCTAGCAACAAGAAGAAGAAGCTTCCAAAGAAGAAGAATCCTCTCAAGGATCTATCCTCTGAAGAATCCGGTGAGGAGATAGGGGAGGTGGGACCGGAGTTTGACAGCATATTCCACCTGGGTGGAATTAGGGGGGTGCATACTCCACCTGGATGAGATTGAGGGGATGCATACTCCACCTGGGTGGGATTCGGGGGGTGCATACTCCACCTGGGTGGGATTGGGGGGAATGCATACTCCGCCTGGGTCGGATTGGGGGGATGCATACTCCACCTGGGTGGGATTGGGCGGTGAGTGGACCATGCACTCAGAGCTAAACACTGTTGACCTGAACATCCCAACTTGAACATGATGCATCAATGCCATACATGAGACCAATGCCGTGCATCACTGACAACATGCAAGACGCACACGCAGGCCATATTGCAGTACACAATGCATCAATCTGTGTGCGTACATTCAGGGAAATGTGCATGTCAACACCACATAGCTGCGGCCATGGCTGTGATTCCTAAGGGTGTCAGATCAGATTGACTCACACAAACTCTCTTGTGCCCCCAAGCAGGTGATGTAGGATATCCCTTGAAGCCGTGGCTACTTACCCTTGTGCAGAACCCACGGAAAGCATGCTACACAGTCATGCACATAATCTCCTTATTCTACTTTTTTCTGCAATTAACTGTTCTGGGTTTATTGTTCTGTACCTCACCACTTCTATTGTTGTCTTGGTTAGTAATACCTCATACCCTGAAGACCTCTGAGTTGTCATTGTTGATTTTATTTTTTACAGTATTGCAAATAATGCATGTTCCACGTACATAACTACTGGGCACCCCATGGTTATTATGGGCACTGTTTCAATAGCCAATGCAGCAGCAGCATGTGCCTGCTCACATGGGAAGTGCCCTGCATAACTGCATCCAATGACCCACTGTAATATGCAAGTGGCTTGTGTTTCTGTCCCTTTTTCTGTGTCAGCACTGCTGTCATTACTTTTCCATCTGAATGTGAGAACAGGTGAAATAGTCCCTGGTATTTGGGAGTTGCTAACACCGGTGCATGTGCAAATACATGTTTCAACTCATCAAAATTCTTGCTCATTTCAGCCTTCCATTGTAAGTGTGTTTTGTTTTTCTGTGCTTCTTTTAGTGCTTGCAACAATGTCTGTAAGTAATCAATGTGTATTATTCAAAGACCCATGCTCTTCAATAGTTACACAAGCCCAAATATTGCTTTATCTCTTTCACTGTTTTTGATCATGGAGTCTTGTGTATGGCCTCTACTATTTCTGGTGTTATTTTTCTCCCATGTACTGACACAATCTGACCCAAATACACCACCTCTTTTTGACAGTATTGCAATTTATCACGGTCCACCTTGTATCCCTGGTCTTCTAGCAGTGTCAGTAGTGTCACTGAGTACTTTCTACACTATTTGTATGCTGTGCTGCACACTAATCATCAATGTATTGTATCACTGTGCTCTCAACCTGTACGGTGCTCAAGCCCATTTATATCACTCTGTTGAAGATGTTGGGCCCTTCACAGTACCCCTAAGTCATTCTAGTATGTTTGAACTGTGTCTCGTTATACGTAAAGATGGTGAGATACCTGGAGTCTGGGTGTAGTGCAATGGAGAAAAAAGGCATTCTTTTAAGTCAACCACTGTGAAATAGTGTGCCTCCACTGGAAAGCTGCAAAATATTGTTGCGTATTTGGAACCAATGGATATTCTTCCTCAGTAATGTCATTCTGAGGGCGTAAATCCTGAATGAAATGCCACACACCTCCCTTTGCCTTCTTAATTGGATAGAAAGCAGTGTTGGAAGGTGATGAGCTCACCTGTATTATGTCTTGATGCCTTCATCTGCCTCTTGTGATAAGGAGTACTTCTTTACTCATAGCAAAGGTTTCCTTCTTTTAACTTGTTGTGTACTGCCCCTACCCCTTTAAGTATTCCTACATTATGGGGTCCTGTTGTCCACAAAACCTTGGGCACTTTTCCCAAATATTCCTTTAAATATTTGTTTTCTGTTTTGTTATATGGATCATCTGGGGAACTGCTCTTTCTGTTATACCTACTGGACAAGGTAGGCTCAGCTTGAACACTACCTCTCCTTCTTTGATCTCTTTTGTTCCTAACAACTCTCTTTCATTTGCTCCTGTCAATGTCAGTGTGGGATCAATACATAATATTGATCGCCATTCCATGTTGTTCTCATCACTGGCAAATAGTATAATCATGTCTTTCTGTACTACTACTTCCTCCAAGTACAGTAGCATTTTGTGTGCCTGAGCTAACTGAGAATGGGCACTGAGGCCTGAACAAAAACTCGTTGGACAGCTAGAACTCTTCGATCCCTCGCAACCATCCCAGGAACACGTGTACTCTGTATACAAACACCTATATGTTTTTAGATATCCCTCTCTTTGCGCTGTTTGCATGGTATGCCTGAATCAGTACTGCCACCCAGGCTGGGTACATTTCCAGTGTGGAGCACACCATCCCCTTCTCTGAAAATTAAATTGTGGCAAATTCAATTTACTGAGTAGATCCCTCTCCAAAATATTGATGGCAGTGTCTTTTGAAAACAGCAAATGTGGTACAATGTGCTGCGTCCCTATCATTAAGGGTAACTCTTTTGTCCGAGAAACTTTCAAAATTGTCCCCAAAAAGCCTTGCTTGTCCAAACCTTTGTTAGACAATGGACATCCTTCTTCCTTGATGCATGATTTGGTTTCTCCAGTATCTATAAGAAAAGAAAATCCCCTCTGTTGTCTCTCAACTGCTACTTCTGGTTCCTCCTCAGCGTCCTGAGTTACTGCTAGAACAGGACACACTCGCACTCCCCTTGGGCAACCCTATTGGGAAAAAGTGTTATCAGATGACCCCCGCCATTGTCACTCGAGTGTATAGGGGTATGGTGTTCTGCCTCAATATTGTTACCCCTTCGGGTCTCTGCATCTGCACTGGTGCCTGAAGTACGCTAACTGTACCATGAGTTCACATCATTTCTGCATTTTGTACCTGTGCTGTGTCAGTACAGGGTGTATCTGCAGTTTCTGTTGCTGTGGTATTTGCCGTACTTGCTGTGGAGTCTGTGGCATGCATGTATAATATTGTTGTCCTTCCTTTGCAACTAGTGGGCATGTTCATACGGCATGTCCAAAATAGCCACATGCGTAGCACTGTACTCCAAAACATGGAGTAATCCCCCTCTATACCATTCCCATTCCATGTGTGTAGTATCCTTCCCTGTCTGATACTGTCCCATGTATGTGCCTCCTCCACCTGCCTGCATAACCCTGGGCTGCTGCATGTTGATGATAGTGGGTTGCAACTGGCCTTGTTAGTACTGCTCCCTCCATGTGTATTTTTGCCAGTTTCTCTGAACCAATTTCTTTTCTGCCTTAGTAGCATCATCCACTGTCTCCTTCTTCTCCTTCTCCTTTTATTTCTTGCAAAAGTGCACAATTGTTGCCTGTATCTCAGTCTACCCCTCTGCATCAATTCCCACTATCTTTTCTAAAGAGACCTGCACATCCACTTGGAGAAACACTTTTTCATCCCATGACTGTTTATTTTCCTGAATGGATTGCAGGTATTCTGCAGCCTCCTCGTCAGGCTTCATTTTGCAAACCAATGTAGAACCCATGTCTGACGTGTCTGAATAGTGCTCCCTCACAGCCTTCCAAACATGTGCTCGATAATTGTTAAAGGGCGCTGCATTGTGTATATTAGAGCTTAATTTTACACAGGAGTATCCGGCCTGTTGCCATATTTAGTCACTTCTCTCCCAAACTAATACTGCCAACAAACTTTTTTATATCTCCTATGGACAATGGGTTTCCCGCTGTCTCTTTCTCAAAAACATAAATCCACTTGCTCGACCCCGCAATCAATGAAGGAAAACTGTAAACTAGATTAGTCCATTGTCTGCCATGATGTATAATGAACCTCGCCCCTTGCTTTTTGAAAAAGTGGTATTTGTGTGCATGCTCTGAATTTATTGCCACGTTGTGGTCTTTTTGCTACCACTATTCTGGTTTTCCTGCTGTGAAGCCTGTTTCCCCAGTCACCCATTGATTCTTCCCTTTCCTCCTCTTCTCCCTCTTCCCTTCTCCTTTCCCATCTCCTATCTGTCAACGGGTGGTTGTCTGTTTTGTCATCCCCCTGATCGTTGTTAGCACTGTCTTCCCAGTCTAATATGGTGTGCCCTTTGTCTGACATGTCAGTTTCACTATGTCTGAGTCCTGTCCCCACTTGTCTATTTTAAACTTTATGTGCCCTGTTTTCCACCCCTGTTTATTGATTCCCTGCCTATTGTCACTTTCCTTTCTCTTCTATTTGTTTCTCCACAGCTTTTTATGCCTCCTTGAACATACTGTCAAGTTTTTGCTGCACATTCTTTTTTATGTCATTTAAATATGTCCTCTACCCTTTCTTGTCCTTGCTAATAATGCTTGTGCTGCCCTGCCTTTCTTTTTATGTTCTCCTTTCTTTTCTTGAGACGCTCGTTTAGGATTAGTATATCCCACAGCTGTTTTTAATAACGGGTATATAGCCTAGGGTGGTAGTGGTACACTTCCCTGCTCCTTCTCCTCTTTCCATTTCTCCTTTTCTTTCTCTTTTTCTTTGTATAATTTCCAGAGCCCCAGAATGTCCTGTCCCTTTTTAAGTTTTGCTCTTTTTATATATTGTAGCTGCTAGATACGAGTAAATACTTTCTATATTATCTTTATCAAATATTCCCTCTCTTGGTCATTCTTTATAACACTTGTCAACTGTGTCATGCACCCACTCAAAATGGTATTTTGATATTTTATCACGGTATTGGGGCAACTTCCTGCAAATGTGGTTAAATGGAGCATCCATCCAATTTATTTATTTCTTATTAACATGTTCTTCTCTTCTACTTTCTTCTTTCCCTTTATAAATGTCAAACCTTTAAAAAATGTCACTCATTCTTCAGACAATCCCACTCAATTAACGTTTAAACATAGCACATTCCTCAATTGCCCTATTAATGTCCACTCTGGCATTCTCCACAGGCCCTGCCATTTCACACTCAACACATACATGAAACGGCCTTCCCCACAGGCCCACCTTGTTAGATCATATTAGTATAGAAATGTCTTTTGCCACAGGCCCACCACCTTACCAATGAAGCCCTTTATTAGTGTGTTAGAAAAGGTTGTTACGCTTTCCCTGCTCAACTGTATTGGCAACTCTGCTATACGTATTTGTGCTATTTACACGTTAAATTGACTCTGGCTCTTCCGTCCCTTCCACAGCCACATAAAAAGAACACTATGATCACTTTTTGCAGCACTGAAAAGCAAACTGCTGCTACTGACAAACACCTATGTGCATACACCCAAATAAACGTTTCCCCAAGAAAAATAAAATGACGCAACTATTCCAGTTGCCTACACTACGCAGAACTGTTGTCTAACAAGGTCCGCCAATTACTATGAAACCCTCTGCTCTACCGCAGATGTGCCACCGTCTACCTGCTCCCTATCAGCACTTGCCACTTGCTGGCTGCACTACCACTGTTTGTTGCCTTTATTATCTATAAATGTATTATTATTTATATGTTTTTCACCTTGATCTGCACTCTCCTTTTCTCCCCCTTCCATGTACTTCTCCTCCTCCCCCTTTCCCATGCACTTGTGCGTTCTCAATTTCACTGCGCCTAGTAAGATCGTTGTTTTTGTTCTCCCCTGTTCTCCTTCCCTTGCCTTGTCACGCTCTGAAACACTTGTGTATGAGCGTGATAGAAATAGAATATCAATATCAATATCAGTGTGTCAGACCTAATATCAAATACTAGCATGGCGAATCGCCCTCTTCACAACCAAGGAGCTTGGATCCTATGCACCATCAAAGAGTTCCTCTCACCACTGGCGCTTTCATGCACGGGTACACTCACGTATCTTTTAAGAAGAGTCGCCCTTTAAAGGCCTGCTCTTTTGCTTGGAGTGAGGGCAGCGCCAGACCAGGCAAACATTTGGGGAGTGGTATCCACAGACCTCTCTTGGCTCAAGCACTTTCTTCTGGCCAACGGTCGCTGTCCTGCAGTCCTCCAGGTGCACCACTGTAATTCTCATGCCTCAGTCTAACAGCAAAGATATCTCACTGGGGCTGCCTTGTACAACTCATCAAAAAATTAGAAAAGTAGTCAAAAAGGAGTTTACGCTGATGCAAGAAGTAACGCAATACAATTCATGGCTCCAGACACAGCTGGGACAGCAAATTCAAAGAGAACCTGTAACAGAACTGCATGAAAAGGCGTTGTCAAAGAACCACACTCAAAATGAAAACTTTTATGGAAAGCAAAATTATTAGGATTTGTGATCATGTGACATAGAAAAAATCCCCCACCACAAAAATGATTGGACCTCGGATTTTGGACCCATATCGGAAAACATACATTGCATTGATCATTGGGTCCATGAACCTTCCCACACCGCCCTCAATTACAGAGTTGTGACTTCACAATCTACCCCAATTCCCACAACACAAAATTATATGATTGAAACATTTGAGACAACCAGCGGTACATTATTATTCTTCCCTGTTCGCCTCTTTCTGACTCTCAGGGGAACGGCTATCTACCATGACACCATCAGAGCCTCGAACCATGGACATAATACTGAATAATTGTTGCATATTGGGAACACTCTAACCCTCTTCCCAGGGAAAAAGGTCTGCGGCCTATTTGAAAATGATGTGGTTCTTGTTGGCTTCACTAGAAAATCAGATTTCATAAATGATTTTGAATTATAAAATGGTCATATATTCCTGTTTCACTGACAGACCCTGGAAGCTCTAATCTGTTGACCTCGAAAAATAACAACCTCTGTGTCATTCTGTTAACGCTTGACCTGGGATCACATGCTCTGTACTAATGAACCAGCTGCAGGGTCCTTTGTCGCAAACAAAATACTTCCACATGTTTAAAGCAGAAGCAATCTTTTGGGGCCTATTTCCGTCCTTCAATCTACCACAAAGTTTGATTACCCTTACACATGTCCAAGGATTTATGGATTAATTTTATTAAGCTTTTAAATTCACAGATTTCAGAAAGAGCCCCGCTCCCCTTTTATAGTACTACTCTCACAGCTGATACTGTGTTCTTTCATACCGCACTAAACTTGCATTTATTACAACACCAACATCGAAGGTTCCAAGTATTGGCCCATGGTCAGCAAAACTGTGACCAATCGGTCCCCTGATGAGACAACCCAAGATGATGCTAATGAATGTATTGTAATTACATCAACTATTACCCTGTCTAAAAGATGCTCCACATTGAAGAAAGACTTCAATCCTGAGACTCTGACTGAGGACTCTGGAAATAAACTGGACAGTGGCAGTGGTGCTGCAGCCACTGGAGCAGGCACAACTACTGCTCTTCATAATAATAATGCAGATCAGTGAGTACAACTTTCCACAAGCCAGTCTCAGGTCCCACAAGTGGAAAGTGTATTTTCAGCCTCTACTCAATTGACAAGAGATTGCAAATGCCATTTAGGTTAGTCAACTTTAGCTAATGATGCAGGGCATAAGGAACCTGAGAGAAGTCATAAAGTTCCGGGTTTCAAAGATGGATGCATTGGATAAGTGTACATTATCTTTGTGCAATGCACCTTTAGCCCCTATCTCTAATGTGTTATCAATGCCAGTCCCCCAACAGGTCCATTTGCACTGTAAAATAAGTCAGGGCTTCAGTGGGATTCCCCACATATCAGCATAGGAACAGAGCAGTGAGTCAACTAAACTAATTTTGAGCAAAGTCGTTGGGGACTGAGGGCCCCATGGGGTGGTCATGCGTCATTTCTGACACAATTGACAAACATGGCAGTTCTTATCCACCAAGGAGGTTCCCTCAACGACCCCCTTTGTTGTGGAATTGTGCCTCCAATGATAGAGAAGGGAATGGGTATTCTGGCGAGAGGGTACATTGCAAGGAGGCAACCTGTTCAACTACCTGCATAACTTATCTAAACTGTCCCTTGGTGCTTACCAGTCTGATGAAACATTGATTAATAAAAACATCCATTGAATGCGCCAGATCAGGGGGTGCTGTTCTGTCATTAGGTCTGATATTATATCCTGTGAAAGGGGAGAATGACTGACGGAACTGAAGGCTTTATTAAGACCTTCATTAAGGATCAGTCCTTGGAAGATGGCCAATAGACTATAGATCATACCCACCTTGGGAACAGAAATTACCCAAAGGCCTTATATTCCATCTAAAGATGATTTAGTCAGCGCTATAAGTCTGCAGCAACCACACAGCTGAGTGGACTTGAATTCTCCCGAACACGGGATGAACAGTGTAGATTGACATATTGGTGTTCCCCATTGAGCCGCATCAGGTAACCTTCAGGCTTGCAAGGTGCTAACATGGAATGTGGTGAGTGTAGAAAAGCATCTAATAGATCCTGAGAGGGGCAGCTTCATTTGAGTATACAATATTATTTGTTTGCAAGAAACATGGTACCTTAACCCAATCAGTGTGCAAAGGTGTAGGGCCTATACCAGCCCAGCTAAAAAAGGAACAAGCGAGAGGCATACAGGGATATTGTTAACTCTGATAAAACTGGCTTAGAGTTTGAAACCAAAATGAGCGAGACAGGTTCCTCTGACCTCCAATACCTAGAAGCAAAAAATCAAGAGGGTCACTACTTATTCATATCTAATATATGCAAACATTCAAGCGGTACCAATCCTTTAGGGACTTTGGTTTTAACACAGGACCAAATCCAAAGGTGGGATCATTATGATCCCAGCAAGGTCCACGTGATTGTTTTTGGGATTTTAATCTCCAATTTGAGCCCTTATTTTAAATGGATGGCATATGGGAGGAACAAATCCAGCCTTGGGAGACCCTAGCCCTTTAGGGGATTATTCTGCAAGAACGCATAGCAAGGCAGTGGATACTGCACGGGTTCTGAATGGGCTCAATTAAAGGTCATGTAATGGGCGATCAGTTCACGATCAACCTGCAAGGAAAACCTCTGATGCGCATGGTATTTCGTTCAGGATCGATTATATTATAGTTCTGGTTAAGTGGTTCATTTTGTTGTACTTGATCACTATGAAAGTGGTCACAAGCCACTGTCTGCCACGCTTCATCTACTGGGTCATTTGAGTACAAGCCCTAACACTGTAACTAAAACCTCATATATTGTGGTGTTGAGACATGCACGCTGAACGGTCAAATGGTCTATGATTTTAACAACTGATAAGAAATATACCATTTATCAGGTGGCCCTTGGCAATATTGAGTGCATTTGCACTGAGGCCAGCACCGATGAGTGTGTGCTGTCTGCACTTGCCAATTTAGTTAACAATTTCCTTCATTAACTCGGACGGTTTTTGATGTCAAGAAATCAACATTATAGTTTAAGGATTGTTTGATGAGGAGTGCAGAGTATCCAAGACGGAGCTAATGGCCTGTTACAAGAACAAACTCAGGTAGATAAAAACCAATTACGTGGATGCAGAGCAAACTATAAATCTGTGTAGATGGCCAAGAAAGAGGCTTTTCTTAAAGCAAAGTGGGATGTCTTGTTGGAGGCTGCTAAAAGGGGATATGCTGTATACTTTTGCAAGCTTTTCACTGGAAAAGAGATTATATGATATGATATGGCATGATTTGGCATTTAAAACGTACCTATACACAAGTGTTTCAAGGCATGACGAGGCAAGGGAGGGAAACCAGAGGGAAGACAGAGACAACAATCCTACTAGGCCAGGTGACATTTAGACTGTGAAAGTGCAGGGGAGGGGGCAAGGGGAAAAGTGCAGGGGGAAGAGGAGGGGGCTGTGCAGTACATAGGATAACAGTGAAATAAATAAAGACAATAAATAAATAAAGAGAATAATAAAAGTGCAGCCAGCTTGTGGTAAGAGCAAGGGTAAGTGCAGACATCTGGTGTCAAGTGCTAGTAGGGGGAGTAGGGAAATAGAAACAGAAACAGTCCAGAGTGCAAGGGTTGCCAGGGGGGCAGTGCAGGTCTGCAACTGGTGGGCAGGGGACCAGGGTCCGAGATCAGGAGGTAGCCAGGTATCCAGTGCAGTTTCAGAATCAACCAGGAGATCAGCAGCGGAGAGGAGGAGAGAAAGCAGAAGAAGTGAGAAAGGTTTTGAGGTGCTTCCAAAACCGGAGTTGATTCTCTTCAAGTTTCAGAGAGGCAGGGAGGCTATTCCAGAGGGAGACCCCAGCAGAAGAAAGTGATCTACTGCCAACTTGCTGCTTGGAGAAGCGACTAACCCTGAGGGAGTTGGAGGCCGATGAGTGAAGAGCTCGAGAAGGAAGATATTTAGGAAGAAAGAGTTGAAGGTATTGAGGTCCCAGTCCCCAAAAGGCCTTGTGGACAATGCAGAGGGTTTTGAACTTAATCCTCGCCACCACGGGGAGCCAGTGCAGAGATTTCCGTCCTGGAGAGATACGATCCCTGGACTTGAAGCCACGGACAAGTCTCTCAGTCCTGTATTGGATGAGTTTGAGGGGGCAGAGAGTAGAGGCAGGGAGATTTGGAAAGAGGCTGTTGCGGTAGTCCAGCCTAGAGAGAATCAGAGCTCTGGAGACAGTGAGCTTCTGGTGGAAGGAGAGGAAAGGAAGAATACCTCTGAGGATGTTCAGCTGGTAGTGTGACTTCTTAGAGATGTCAGAGATGTGATGAGAGAAGGAACGTGTGGAGACTCACAGGTGGGAGCAGCACGAGGGCCAAGAGAGGCCGGCAATAGAGTGACAGGAAAGGAGGGAGCAGGTGTGCTGTAAGGATATTTGGTGTGTTACAGTACACAGTACAGCAATACTGCACAAGTAGCATTTTTTTTTTTGCAGCACCACCACAAGGGTGCGGTGCATTGCTATATGGGTTAGCAGATTAACAAGGAAAGACAGACTATTCAGTCAAAAACGATTTTAACATATAAGATGCAAATCTATTTTTACAGTTAAAAGCACACGTGTTCATTTAAAAATGCACACTATTTTTCACCTGAAATGCCTATATTGCTAGAGACACATTTGAAAATTAACAGCTAACATATTAACCATTAACCTGACTAATAAAACCTTATTTTAATATAAATCACTAATAAAATGTGTTCTCTACTGCAGAATTAGGCATACTTTAAAAACCATTTAAATGAGTGTGCAGATTTTTTTTTCTTCTCTTCTCTGCCTGATTATCCGTGTTGTTGTGCACAGTAACGGCAGGAAGGAGGAAGTCAGATTTGCAACAATTGCAAATGTATAAGCGAAGCTATTGTTGAAGAATAGGAGGATGAGAGATGATGGATTTCATTGGAACACGTCATAAAGAGGGCTGAGAGGAAAGTTTGAGTGGGCAGTATCAGGGAAAAAGACAGGCAGACATCTTTCTGCACTACTGGGGAGAAGACCTGGCTGTGGGGGTGTCCTGCTGCAGTCGAGACTGGGGAAAGCTGAAAGAATTACCTTTCCACTGGCAGAGGCAGTCCTATCTGAAAAAGCTGAGAATTCCAGGCAATGACCCCGGCTTGAGAAGGCAAGCGTTCCTTTTTGCTGGAATTAAGCCAAGAGAGCCACATTCACAGAGAGAAGCCTCTGAACAGATAAGGTAATTACCTAACTGGGGGAGCTGTGTGTGTGCACGAAAGTATGCAGTCAGTGTAGAAAAATGAAAGTCCCGTGCGTGTCTTAATCAAGTGCTAATGTTGCAATTTAAGTTCTGTTCTCCGCCACTATAATTGCAGTGTGTCATTGAAAATGCTTTGATTGTTCCATTTTATTGCTGTAAAGAATGAGATCATGTCTAAATGCAACTTTTATAATACAGAAAATATTTGAAAACAGACGGGTGGTTTATTTTCTATTTACCATTACAATGCCAATGATGTGGGGAGATTTTTAAACAGTGCAATGGTCATTTTAAGACAGATGTGTGTATGTCAGAATCAGTATGAATAATTGTGAGTGACTGTAGTATAACTTGTTGGAGGTACATGAGCCAACGGGAAGAGAGACTCTCTGAACATAGCTCCCTACCGTATATAAGGTAGTGGAAATTACCACAAGACTACCACATATAGCTCTCTGTCGTAAATAAGTCAGTGAGTTTGCCCATGGTGGCGCACCAACACTATCACTGGAAATTGTGGTATCTCTAGAATGCAGGTCTGAGGTCTCTCTAGTGATCACACGAAAAATCTAAGCGAAGATAAGGGATTCTGGACATTGGGGCCACAAATAAAACAAGGGAATTATGCTCACCAAAATACCACCAACCACGTATACCAAATATGCAGGTCTGGGTGCTGAAATAATGCATGTCCATTGTATTATTGTTGCACATGGCCAAATCTGAATACAAAGAGTGATTATTGCTAAGTTATTTTTCGGCGGTAATAAAATACCGTCAGGCCCCAAATCTCCACAAAATACCCTACATATTTATGGTGCGTTGCAGGCCGGGAAAGTGATCATAGAGTACCTACTGGGCGTGGCAAGCGTGTCTCACACTGCCATTTGCACATTAAAGGGAACCCATTTTATAATAGCAGTGTGCCACTAAAAACGAATTTCAGAATGTCACAAAGGGAAACCACATTCTCAGATCTAGTGCAATATTTAGAGGCAAAGTTATTTGCACATGGGAATTGGTCTTCGAACAGTACCTTAGAATGGAGTAACCGCATTCAGGGTGAGGTGCAGAAAGAAAAACTAGACAATATTTTTGCAGAAGGCAGCATAATTCAGGTCTGCCTTACAAGATTATTGAATGCAGCCGATAAAAGTGCAGAGAAAGACTGTTTAATACGGCTATGCGGCAAAATATGGTTTATTTTAAACAAGTCCCTGCGAATGCAAGAGAATGATACTCAGCTAATTAACAGGTTAAAGACTGAATTAGATTGGGCAAGTAAAAATCAGGAAATGTTGAGAGCAGAATTGGATGTATGCCAAAAAGACATGCAATTAAAATGCAGAGACTTTGATACTCAGTTATCCAAAAGCAAGAAACAATTTGAAGATAGTGAGCAAGAATTGACACACTTAAAAGCCTTAGTGGATCACATTAGGCAGGATAAAGATGAGGTTGTTTCAGAAATGCAGATTTTACAAAAAAAACATTGCGAAAAAGAAGGTGATCTCCAGAGTGTAGAACAAGAAATGATTAAAATGATTCAAGAAAGAGACAAGAGAAATAAAGAGTTCAATGAATGCCAAATGCAAATGTGCGATATGCAGGAGGCAATTAATAAAATGAGTGATGAAAATAATTATTTGCATGATGAAGCCAACAGACTCCTTAAAAAGTGTAAGGACTTAGAACAGCAAATGTGCATTCCCAGGTCCCAGGAGAGGCGGCAGGGTACCACATTCAATGGAGTGGAGGTGAATTCTAGCTCTGCCCAAAGAGCTAGTGCCCCAGTGACAGGACCGGTGACTGAACTTGGTTGCAGCGCCCTGGGGGGATTTGATACTCCCATTGGGGGCAGCCACCAATCTCATACACCTGAAAACAGGATTGAATCACAAAATAGTGCAATTCCATGCATTGCAACAAGTAGCCCCATAAAAATAATGAAATCCATTAAAGCCCTGATCAAACCATTTAAAAAGGGAGGTGAATGCTGCATTGAGGATCACTTAGAAGCGGTGCATGACATTTTTAAAGCGCTCCAGATACCTAAGGAACAGTACAGACAATATTTTCATTTAACTTTAGATGCCCCGACGGCCAGCATCATAAGGGGATTAAATGAACAGCAGAATATGACATGGCTGGAGTTTGAAAAAGAAATTAGGCGTCATTTTTCTCCTTTTCAGTCATTGCAGGAGGCAAAGAAAGTCGCGTACACTATTACTGCTGGACCTAATACATCACCTCGCCAATTTTTACAAGACTTAAAAAGAGCATTCTCTCGCTTTGATGTATCTTTTGACTCAAATTCCAATGAGTTTAAAACCGCATACTTCTATGGGCTACAGAAAGACATCATATCCCAATTGGTCCGTGAATTTGACCGTGACAAGTCCCTTGAATGGATTGTACATCAAAGCACCAAGCTATATGAGGTACTCTATTGTCAGGGTAGAGAAAGTGATAAAATGAAAGATACTAGGCCTAAATCTAAAGAACCCTCAGCCACAGTAATGGAAATCAGGTCAGCCAAAATGTCCCTTGAGTCTGCTCAAAGCCAAGGTAAAAATAATGTGACACCTGAACAAAGGGGTAATCAACAAAGATCGCCATTTCCTGTACCAATGTTCCAATCACATGATCCTAGTAATAGAGAGAGCTACATCAGCCCTAGATATTTAGGAGATAGACCCCGGGTAAGGTACCGGTCTGATATGGCAGGTATGAACAATAACCAGAGACAAAATCAAGATCAAAGAAATGATGGTCCCTACCAGTCATTGGGGACACAGAGCAGATTTGATCCCAGCACCATGATATATGGTAATCAGGATAGGCCCCGATATGTGGATCGATTTACTGATAATGGAAATCAACATAGGGGCCAGTACCCACAATCTGAGAGACAGGACATGAAGCAAAACGTGAACTACAGTCCACGCCAGTACAATGATTCCCCACCAGGGGACTATAATCAAAGGATGGGTGCAACCCGCTCCCCTCCACAAATGAATCAAGAGTTCAGAAACCATCCCAACCGGTATCAATCACCTGAGAGGTATCAGAATAGATCCAATCAGGGGGAAAACAACCAATATCGACCTAGGCCACAGAAAGAGGATCCTAGAGAGGTGGAAAGGTTCCAATGCCTTGAGGCCCAAGTGAAAATGTTAGCTGAGCAAATAGGAAAGCTCTATACAGCGCAAAAACAACCTTCCAAAGAGGGGGCTGATGGCCATAGCAATGACCGGGGGGCTTCCGAAAAGTGACTAAGTACTCATGATAACTGCAGTGCCAAAATGACAGATTGCTCTGATATAACTTTGCATAACGACTCTGAGATGACTAATGGATTAAAAATGAAAATACCAGTAAATGAAATTGTGATGGAAAGTGTAAATACTTCTAAAAAAGAGGTACGGTTTAACTTAGAGCTAAATAAAACAGTAAAGATTTGCACAAATGAAAAAGAAACATTAGGAATTCCAAAAGAACAAAGGGACAGATTTAAGAAAAATGACTCATGCATGGGGAATACCAGTGAACAGGGAGTAAGTGGGGATGCCATGGCTCCTTCCCTGGGCAAGCAAAACAATGACCAAACACAGACAGAAAAAGGAAATACTCACAAGGAGGGTACAAGTCAATCACCTGAAAAATTCTTTGAGCCACATATTTTTGAAGAGGCTGAAAGGGCTGGTATTACACTAAATGATCACAAATGCACAGAATTAAAAAATGACAAATTGCTGAATGATGTTGTTACACATGTTCAGTTGGAAGGTTGTAATGTGGTCTCTGATGTTACCCAGATGGATGGGCGAACGGTGGCCACACTCCAAAAAACCTCTGAACATGGAGAAATGAATAAAATATCTCGCACAGAAATGGGTAAAAAGGAGGGAAAAATGTCTTTTCATTTACCAATGTGCTTAGCCAAAAGTGAAAAAGGCCTGAGAAAGGTGAGCCCTGAAATCAGTAAGAATTCACATTTCTTATGTGTATTAGAGGAAGTTGAGGACAGATATTATGCACCCATCACTGTAGAAGAAAAATGCCACACCTTTGCTATGATTGACACTGGCGCACAGGCCACAATTATGTCCAAGGAGCTGGTAAAGAGTATCAATGAAGGGAGGCCTCCACAGAGTCAGATCACAGTGAAGGCAAATCAAGGCCCAGTGCATAACTTTAATGGGGAGGAGGTGCCCATCATAGGTGTAACTGAGGTTGACATAAAAATAGGAAAGCACAGAATGAAACAAGAGGTATTGATCACATCTATTTGTGAAATTCCATTTCTGATGGGGACAGATTGCCTGAAAAGATTGTCTCCTCTCATAGATGGGGTGAATGGAGTGCTGTGGTCCTTAACCAAAAAACCATTGAGGCCTAAGAAACTAAAATCACAAAACAGCAATATAAAAGAATGTCACACCGTTGCCAAAACAAATGATGCTGTGGAGGTATATCTCCAGAATAGCTGCATACCTAGTGTCACTGTTATATTAATGTGTCAAGACAAAGATCAGAGCGACAATGAAAAACTACCTGTACAAATATACTTGGACCCAAGGAAAGATTGGCAGACTGCCATAGACGAACACACATTACGTTTCTATTTAAAAGAGAATACATGCAAACAGAATATTGTTCCTAAAACAGATTCAGAAAAACACATTACCACTCTGGCAGAGATACACATGGAAGATGAGCAACCATGGGTTCACGCTGGTATAAATGATTATCTTAAAACAATAAAAGCCACTTTAGCGCTTGAACATGAAAGGAGTTTCATTAATGAGAAATTGTTGCAAAAAATTATGGAGAGGGAAGAAATCCCGAAATTTAGGATTAAAAACCAATATGTTTCTGGGTTGGACAGTCCAGACTTTGAAAACCGAATTACAGGCAGATGCATGCTTAAAATTAGCATTGGGCAGAAAACAATTTACCATAATGTATGGATAGTGAATGGAGCACAAAATGAATTTTACATGGGCAATGACATCATGCACAGAATGTGTATGGTGTTAGATTTCCTTAATCAAAAAATATGGTCACGCCTAGGTGGGCCGGCGCCTGAATTTGAAGACAAAAGAAGGGCTTATCATTGTGCACAACTAGTTCCTTATGCAGTCGAATTACAAATGAGGAAAAATACTATTGTTCCTGCATTTACAAAACAGTTTGCAATAACACTGAAATGCAAAAATGGACAGCAGATGAAAGGCTCTGATGCATTTGTATGCCTGAATGAATCCATAAAACAGCAAGGCCTGGATTATGAATACATTCCATTGGTAGACATTGGTGAAGGATCTGTAAAAATCATGGTAAATAATAAAGGTTGTCAGGACATTCATTTAGAGGAAAACTCCCCATTAGGAATGGCCATACAAAAATCACATTATACGGCAGATTTAAATAACATGGTGATTGGGAATATTCCTGAAAAATATGTAGATGCCAAGGGCGAGTTGCCAGAACACCTGGACTCTCAGCCCAAAGGAATATTTAAAATTCATTCTGTGTATCCTTATGATTCCAATGAGACAGTGTGCTGCCATCAAGAGGATTGCATAATATTTAATTTAAATGAAAATGAAACAGGAAATCAGCCCATTGAAGTGGAAGCTGATATGCCAAAATATTTGAAAGTGGCAGCTCTACAAAAAGACACAGCCACACAGTTAGAGGAAAGCGCTGAGATTCCTTTACCAGAAGAGTTTCCAGAATTTTCCAGAATGGTAGAAGAGCAGATCTCCTTAGCGGATGCATGTAACAGCGATGAGGATCGACGCAATCTGAGGGAAATATTTATGGAGTTTAAGGATGTATTTGCAAAAGATGCTTATGATTGTGGTTTAACTGATTTACATGTGGCCACACTACCAGAAGGTTGTAGCAGAAATCCAGTGTTTGTACGCCAGTATAGACTACCGCTGGCATGTTTAGAATCATTGGCAGAGATTATTAAAAATTTGGAATCACGGGGAATAATTAGGCCCATTCATAGCACATCCAATACGCCTATTTTAGGTGTGTTAAAGCCAAATGGTCAATGGCGGCTGTGTGCAGACTTAAGAGAGTTAAATAAAAGAGTACCAGTATCTAGATGGCCACTACCATTCATTGATCAGGGCCTAGCTCAGATACATGGTTCAAATGTATTTACCACGTTAGATCTCACATCTGGATATTGGTGTGTGCCATTGGCAGAGGAGATACAACACCTATTTTCCTTTACATTTGACAGGACTCAATATGCCTGGCTTAGAGCTCCGTTCGGGTACATCAATAGTGGGAGTGAATTTGGCATATTTTTGAGAAAGGCCATGCCGGATGCAGCGGAAAGAGGGACAATAGTTTATGTGGATGATGTCTTGATAAAAAATGAAAACCTTAAAAGCCATTTTGATGAAATAAGACATGTGCTTGGCCAATTGCAGAAAGCAGGCGCCAAAGTATCTTTGCAAAAAGCACAATGGTGCAAGAAAAAAGTGAACTTTCTAGGGCATGAAGTGACTGAACATGGGCTAAATCCACAAAGGAAGAAAATAGAGGCCATACAAAGATTAAAAGATCCTAAAAATGTGAAAGGAGTAAAAAGTTTATTAGGGATGACAGGCTATAACAGAAAGTTCATTGAGAATTATGCAGAAATCACTCAACCATTGACTAAACTGCTTAAACTAAATACTCCCTGGAGATGGGAAAGAGAGCAATCTGATGCAGTGGCTAGATTGAAGGAATGTCTTGTAAAGGCACCATGTTTAGCATACCCCATAAAGGACAGGGATTTCTTTATAGAAATAGGCTTTTCTGAACATTGTATGTCAGCAGTGTTATCACAAAAACACGATTTGAATCACAAAACCATTGCATATGCAAGTAAGGCATTTTCCCAAGTTGAAATGAAATTTAATGAATGCGAAAAGGCCCTATTAACCACTGTGTGGGCGCTACAACATTTCCGCCCCATTATTCAGGGAGAAAAGGTGATTATTGAAACAAATCATCAACCTTTGCAATTTTTAGAGAGTAAAAGAATTAGATCAGGCAATCTAGCGCAATCCAGAATCACTTCATGGACACTGGCATTACAAGGTTTTCCCGTAGAAGTAAGATATGGACAAAATAAAAAGAGCCCAATTGCTCAAGGGTTAGCTGACTTACATGACTGTGCAGCTGAACAAATAACAAATGAAATGGATGTGGAAGCTAGTTTACAGGAATTTGAACAATCACCACACAAAGCTTTTGATGAAAAAACATGCAAGGATTTGCCAACTGTATATGTGGATGGTTGTGCTTTTCACATTGAAAATGACAGTAATAAACAATTAGTGGCAGGAATAGGAAATGTCTGGTTGAAATGTGAAGGCGTTCCTAGTATAGGGATGAGGATTGGAGATAGGAGCAGTCAGGTGGCGGAATTGGCAGCTATCTGTAAAGCAATTGCTACTGCAGTTGATAAAAAGTTCAGTGAAATTGTCCTGGTGACTGATTCTGACTATGCACGGAATAGCTTTGTGGAATATTTGCCTGGTTGGAAAGCAAGAGGCATGGTTACATACAACAAAAAGCCACTTAAACATGGAAAAATGATACAAGCCATAGACAAATTGGTGTCAGAAAATAATTTAACAATATACTGGAGAAAAATTCGTGGGCATTTAAAAACACCAGGAGAGGATAAGGAGGGAAATGATAAGGCAGACCATCTGGCTAAGATTGGGGCTGTGATGGGAGAATTGCTACCTATTGATTATTTAATGGGTGAAATACAAATTGATGCAGTCACACGTTCTAAAGCACCAAAGGAGGTAGATCAACCGGTGGTGCAGTGGAGTCATGACACGCCAGACCAAGATTTGATTGAGGCACAAAAGAATGATCAAATTTTAGGAATCTATTATAATCATTTGATAGATCCTGAACAAGATCCTTTAACAGAAAATGATTGTATGGGAAAAGAAGAGTTGAGGGTGTTATTAAAGAACAAAACACGAATTAGATTACAGGATGGACTCATGATTAGAGAGTCCATAACAGGGCAAATACAGTGGGTAGTACCCCTTTCATTCAGAGGACTAATGCTACACCATGCACACGATGCCATAACTGCAGGCCATAGAGGTTCACAAAAGACATTAGAAATACTAAAAGATTATGCTTACTGGCCACATATGTCCCAAGATGTGGAATTATATACTAGAGGATGTCTAGTATGCGCCCAATTTAAACCTGCTTCACCAATGCATAGAGCACCATTGATGAAAAGAGGCCTAACTCTCCCATGGTCAGATTTGCAAATAGACTATGTAGGTCCTTTAAAAAGGTCGAGCAGGGGACACCGCTATATTTTGAGTGTGGTATGTTTGATGTCAAAGTGGATTGAGTGCATTCCCGCACCAGATTGTAGTGCGCAAACAGCAGCCACATTGCTGGTGAACCATGTGTTCTCAAGGTTTGGGTTGCCACAAAGAATTGAGTCAGACAGAGGAAGTCATTTCACAAGTACTCTAATGAGTAAGGTATGGCAAATACTAGGTGTGAAAAGGAAACTACATATCGCATATCGGGCGGCGTCTTCAGGTACAGTTGAAAGAAGCAATAGGTCTGTTGTGGACATTTTAAAGAAATTTGTGGCAGAAGCAGGTTCCAGCTGGGATTTGCGTTTACCATTGGTTTTGATGGCAATCAGGTCGACTCCTGCCAAAGCAACAGGTGTTAGCCCCCATGAGGTCTTAACAGGTAGGAAATGGTGTTACCACAACACCTACTATACAGAACACATGAGCAAACTCTAGTGAGTGCATCCACAGTTCATGAATATATTGATGAACTGAGGAGGCATTTGCAACATGCATTTGCTTTTGTGCAGAGAAATCTGGAAAGAGCTGCTGACAGTGCTAAGTCATATTATGACAAAAAGACATCAGTAAAGGAATACAATGTAGGGGATCAGGTGTACAAGTTTCATTTTGGAAAAAGTAAACAGAAAAATTCTAAATTTCTGGCAGCCTGGCAGGGGCCATTTCGAATTATAGATAAAGTCTCTCCTGTAGTGTATAAAATGTTGAAAAATGAAGGTGAAACAGCAATAGAGCAGTTTGTCCATGTAAATCAAATCAAACCATGCCATCCCAGACATGAGATCAGGCAGCTTGAGCATGTGGAAACGGATAGAGTCCCTTGAGAAAATAAATGGGTGTGATCAGGAGGCAGTGACAAAGAGGTTAAAAAAAAAAAAAAAGGTTGATTGTTATGATGGCACATAAACACTATAATATATGTGAAAATATATAATATAAATAAATAAATAAATAAATAAATAAATGCACATATAACGGAAGCTCGTGGTTGGTGTGCAGAGAGAAAGTGTATTAAATATTGAATGCTGTTTTATATGTGTTGTTTTCTTTTAACTTGTGTTTAATTTCAGAAAAAAGAAAAAAAACGAAGTATTTTTACCAAGCATGTTTTATTTTTGGCAAAAGGATGAAGTTAGTATTGTGCTATGTACTTAATCTGTTTATTTTCTATTTTGATTTAGACAATTAACATTATTTGATCGGAGGTTCCGGGATCAGAGGCCACGGGAGACGATGGAGTCCTGGAGTCCCCTGGATGAAGACCAAAAGATGCCTGCCTCCAGGTGGAGGTGAAGACAAAATAACCGGAATGCCAAAAGAGATGACTACTGTGGATTCAAGATTGCCAAGATGAAAGAGTACTCGAATGAACCGAATAACATCGCTGGTCGGGACATACCAAAAGAGACAAAACAAAAGTTCCGGCATATGAAGTTCCACGTATTTATTATTTTAATTATTTATTTTAACTTGTTATATTACTTATTTGTTTTAGTTAGTTGTTTTATTTCATTGTTTTTAATTGACTTGGAAAATTTAAACTTAAAGTAATGCCACTTCCACTGAGAAGGCAAATGTGGAACATTTTATGGACTTATGGACTCAGATGAAATATTGATTGCAAATTTTCATTGATGCACATGAATATTCGTTTTGTTGGATTGATATATTGTATAAAAAAAAAAAAAGAACAAGTTGTTTTTAGAGATTGGCTTGGATTATAGCCAAGTTCTAAAAACAAAAGGAGGGTATATGTAAGGATATTTGGCGTGTTACAGTACACAGTACAGCAATACTGCACAAGTAGCATTTTTTTTTTTGCAGCACCACCACAAGGGTGCGGTGCATTGCTATATGGGTTAGCAGATTAACAAGGAAAGACAGACTATTCAGTCAAAAACGATTTTAACATATAAGATGCAAATCTATTTTTACAGTTAAAAGCACACGTGTTCATTTAAAAATGCACACTATTTTTCACCTGAAATGCCTATATTGCTAGAGACACATTTGAAAATTAACAGCTAACATATTAACCATTAACCTGACTAATAAAACCTTATTTTAATATAAATCACTAATAAAATGTGTTCTCTACTGCAGAATTAGGCATACTTTAAAAACCATTTAAATGAGTGTGCAGATTTTTTTTTCTTCTCTTCTCTGCCTGATTATCCGTGTTGTTGTGCACAGTAACGGCAGGAAGGAGGAAGTCAGATTTGCAACAATTGCAAATGTATAAGCGAAGCTATTGTTGAAGAATAGGAGGATGAGAGATGATGGATTTCATTGGAACACGTCATAAAGAGGGCTGAGAGGAAAGTTTGAGTGGGCAGTATCAGGGAAAAAGACAGGCAGACATCTTTCTGCACTACTGGGGAGAAGACCTGGCTGTGGGGGTGTCCTGCTGCAGTCGAGACTGGGGAAAGCTGAAAGAATTACCTTTCCACTGGCAGAGGCAGTCCTATCTGAAAAAGCTGAGAATTCCAGGCAATGACCCCGGCTTGAGAAGGCAAGCGTTCCTTTTTGCTGGAATTAAGCCAAGAGAGCCACATTCACAGAGAGAAGCCTCTGAACAGATAAGGTAATTACCTAACTGGGGGAGCTGTGTGTGTGCACGAAAGTATGCAGTCAGTGTAGAAAAATGAAAGTCCCGTGCGTGTCTTAATCAAGTGCTAATGTTGCAATTTAAGTTCTGTTCTCCGCCACTATAATTGCAGTGTGTCATTGAAAATGCTTTGATTGTTCCATTTTATTGCTGTAAAGAATGAGATCATGTCTAAATGCAACTTTTATAATACAGAAAATATTTGAAAACAGACGGGTGGTTTATTTTCTATTTACCATTACAATGCCAATGATGTGGGGAGATTTTTAAACAGTGCAATGGTCATTTTAAGACAGATGTGTGTATGTCAGAATCAGTATGAATAATTGTGAGTGACTGTAGTATAACTTGTTGGAGGTACATGAGCCAACGGGAAGAGAGACTCTCTGAACATAGCTCCCTACCGTATATAAGGTAGTGGAAATTACCACAAGACTACCACATATAGCTCTCTGTCGTAAATAAGTCAGTGAGTTTGCCCATGGTGGCGCACCAACACTATCACTGGAAATTGTGGTATCTCTAGAATGCAGGTCTGAGGTCTCTCTAGTGATCACACGAAAAATCTAAGCGAAGATAAGGGATTCTGGACATTGGGGCCACAAATAAAACAAGGGAATTATGCTCACCAAAATACCACCAACCACGTATACCAAATATGCAGGTCTGGGTGCTGAAATAATGCATGTCCATTGTATTATTGTTGCACATGGCCAAATCTGAATACAAAGAGTGATTATTGCTAAGTTATTTTTCGGCGGTAATAAAATACCGTCAGGCCCCAAATCTCCACAAAATACCCTACAGTGCCAATGAGGAAAATCTTGTTCTTACTGTTGATGCAGATATCATTGGCGGCACACCACTCCTGGATGGCGGACAGACAGTCAAATATGAGAGAAGGAGAGGAGGTGGCTGAAGGGAGTCTAAAAATGAGCTGAGTGTCATCCGCACATAGCACTGAAAGTTGGGGCAGAGAGCAGCAATGCGATGGGCAAGAACTTCCAGTATTGGTTGAACCACCAGGGAGAGAGGTTAGACCACTGGGGAACACCACAGGTAGAGAGATAGAGGAGAGGAAGGACCTGAGTTGGACCTGGGAGGGTCGATCAGAGAGCAAGGAGGTCAGCCAAGCCAGGGCCGGATCATTGATACCCAGGTTATCAGGGAGGTGGTTGAGCAGAATGGCATGGTTGACTGTGTCAAAGACAGAAGAGAGATCAAGTAAGATGAGGATACAGAGGGTGTTGGAATCGAGGTTGGAGAGCAGGTCTTCACGGATGTTCAGGAGAGCAGTTTCCGTGCTTCTGGCAGTTCTGAAGCGAGACTGGTTGTCATGGAGACAGCCAACAGAATCAGAGTGAAGGTTAAGCTGGGAGATGGCCAGCTTTTCCAGGAGTTTGCCCAGGAAAGGAGTGAAGGAGATTGGAGGATAGTTAGCCGGGCAGGAAGGGTCGGCAGAGGGTTTCATGAGAAAAGGGTGCACAAGGGAGTGCTTCAGGGGGAGGAGAAGAATCCAGTGGTGAAGGAGTGGTTGCAGAAATCAGCCAGAGCAGGAGCCAGTGTGTGAATGTGGTCCTTGATGGTTTTGGAGGAAAAGGGGGGAACCTCTTTTGACGAGACTTTCATAGAACAGACGTTTCTATAACAGGGGAAAGGCATAGAAGGAGGCAGGAGAGGTAGCTGAAGAAGGGCCAGAGGAAGAACAGGGAGTGGAGGGTGGAGTAGGAGAGGAAGTGAGAGAGGACAGAATGTCCTGAGTTTTAGAGTCAAAATGAGGAGCCAGGGCGTGCAGAGGGCCTGAGAGGGGACAGGAGAGGTAGAGACTGTAGCAGGATTGGCTAGCTCCTTGCAGATTTTAAAGAGTTTGGCCAAGTTTTTAGATGCCACGGAGATGCAGGCTTGGATGTGGGGTCTCTTCTTGGTGCGGACAGAGAGCCGGTATGCCTTAGGAGCAAGCGGCAGGCCAGTTGGTCAGAGGATGTACCGGAAGCACGCCATTTCCTCTCAGCCACCCTGCACTTGCGTTTAAGGGTGACATGGTCTGAGTCATACCAAGAGTTGCACTTGGCTTTGGGCTTCAAGTGGATCCTGATGACAGGAGCAAGAACATCGAGAGTATCAGATATAGCAGAGTGGAGCATGGAAAGGGCTGTGTCAAGGTGTGTCAGCCAGGAGGGATCTGCGGGGATAAAGTGGTAGCAAAAGCCTCCAATGACACATGCTTCATGGGTCGGATAAGCGAGAAGGTAGGTGGCAGTGCTGGAATTGGCTTGGCCTGAGGGATAGAGAGGGTGAGATGGGAGGAAAGGAGAAAGTGATAACTCCAGGTGCATGGCGATATCACTTTGCAATGCAGTATAAGTCTAGGACTGTGGCATAGCCACTTCCAGGAACTTTATGGGACCACACTTGACACCCCGTAATGGACTCCACGTCTCAGGTAGAGGACATACCAGAGGTGGGTGCTGGGAGTTTTGTCTTTCCCTGGCTGAGGTTGAAGTAGACATTGGCATGTCTAAGGGACAGAAAGCCCCAGGACAGGATTGTGTCCAGATACATTTATTTAAGAAAAAGCCATTGCTTTGGGCACCAGTACTGTGGAGGATATATAAGGCAGTGAACAAGCTTAACCTGGTCCCCAATTCATGGTGTATCACTGTGATAGTGCCAGGCTATAACAAAAAGGAGGGAGGGAGAAGGCAGGCAATTACCAACCGATATCACTACTCGATGCAGAAGGATGATGTTTTGCTAAAGTTATACTTAAGCAATTTCAAGATCAGGTTCCATGAGTGCACTTATTAACCACCTCCAGGTGGGGTTCCAGCTGAGCATAAGCAATATAGACCAGTATTTCCATTTCTTTTTTTAATTTTGATGATTTATACTGACTTAAAGAAGGTTAAGGTGTATGCAGTCTTTGTGGACTTGAATACCACTTTCGGCTTTGTCCCTAGAATGTCGCTTTGGGCAGATGCTTAGTATGAAGGGTATTTCAATTCATTTGTTGACTGCTATTCGAGAATTGAATTTTGGGACTAAGGCACTCATGTGATGGGGCCTATCAGGGGAAGTGATGGACCCATTTACTGTGGAAAGAGGCGTGAGTCAGGGCTGTGTCCTAACCCAGATCTTATTTTGCATTTACGTCAACAAAGTGATTAATGAGCTAGTCACCAATTGTGCCATGCATAGCTTCAATTTCCTTAGTTTAGGCAGCAATTTGATTCCAGGACTTTTTTTTGCTTATGAGGCGGTGTTATTGGCCACCTTATCTATGGACCTGAAATGTACCTTAGATTGTTTTGTTATCAAGTGCAAAGTACTTAGTCTAGGCTTGAAGAAAGACAAACTAAGGTAATGGTGTTGCGCACCAAATGTTGCAATTTGGAGTTGGAGGTTGATGGCCATAGATTTGAATCAATCCCGTTCTATGATTATTTGGGCATTAGGTTCTCTGATACTGGTTTCTTATCTGTCCAACTTCCTCAATTGTCTGCCACCTTGGGCAAAAATAATGGGGGTGTTAGAAAATTCTTTGCAAGCCATCGGGGGTGGTCTCTCCAGCTTTAGAAAATTACAACATACACACTATACCATTGGCTCTTTACGGGGCAGAATTGTGGGTTTACATGAATTGTCGAACTTCACAAATGATTGAAAAGAAACATTCTAAAAATGGTATTAATGCTTCCAATGAGTTTTGCTAGTGACCCAATACACATGGATTGTGGATTGTGGCCAATACTTGATTCTGTTGGCCTTAAGCCATTGCTTTATTGGGTTAGACTTTGGACAACACCAGAACTCGCTAAGTACGGTGAATCCCTAAAGTGTGTGTTGGAAATGGAGGGTGGTCATTCTCTCCCTTTTATTGCACAAGTCAAGCTAAAATTACAAGCTTTGAACTTTAGCAATCTGTGGCATAATCCAAGTGTTATGCCTGTTGGAAGTAAGTCCTTGGTGAAGCAGGCAGCAAAGGTGTCAACGTGGAGTACGTTGGTAGACCAGTGCTCCTGTTTGAACTCAGAGGTGTATCTTTGCCCTTTAAGCAGGAGCTTAGGCTAGACAAGTATCTTGAGTTTGTGTCCCCTGAGTATGCACGTGCACCTTTCCTTGAGTTTAGGACAAATACATTAAAGGTGGTGAAATTCACCAAGATATGGCAAGAACTTATTTTGTTATCCTGTGTAGGTTTCAAGGACCTAAGGGCCACATATGTATTACCACTGTTCAGAGCAGCACAAATTACACCTGTGGAGGAAGTGATGGCATTTTGTAAATCCACTAGTGTTCTGAATGTATCTCACTTTGTGGGCAGGTTAACTGATCGATCATGGCTGAGAAGCATCTATTAATTGAAAGTTTTAACACCCCCACGGCCAATTGGGATTTTAATAATCAATTAGCTAGTTTTATTATGAATATTAAGATGTTAGTAATATTAATTGGTATATCAAGATGTTTGGGTATCTATGCAAGCAGTGTCCAGTCAACTGGTCGAAAAAAAACAGGTCGACTGCAATTTGGTCGACGCAATTTGGTCGAAAACCAAATGGTCGAATTTTTTTTTTTATTTATATGTTTATTTTTCGGGTTTTCGTTTAGTATAAAAAGGGTTTTTTGGAGAAAAAAAGAGGGTTGGGGGGGACCCCCCCCCAAAAAAAAAAAAGGGTTAAAATAATAATAAAAAAAAAATCGACCATTTGGTTTTCGATCAAATTGGTTCGACCATTTGTCTGGTCGACCAATTTTTTTCGACCAAATGTCTGGCAACCTATGCAAGCATGTTCTTTTCTTCTTAGGGCTTTACCTTTTTATTGATCACCAGCAAAAAGTACCCATTATCTGAACGGGTTCTGTAGACAGAGATGACAACACTCTCATCAAATGTTGAAAATCAATGATCCTGTAGGTCACTGTTCTGATTCGATTATTACTTGATATGCTTTGCAATCTGAAGTAAACTGCTCTGAGAATGGATGTGTGTGGCTGGCTGACATTCCCCTAAGCAGATTTTGGGGGGAGGCAAGAGTTGGTGTGCTGCTGCATACTGGGACCTACTGTGCTCTCTCCCCACCTGTTGCCTCAACCTGGCATGGTGCAGTTTGTTGCGTTGCATTGTGGTCTAAATGTCCCAGGAACCATGCATTCTAGGGTTGAGAACTAGTTCTTCTACGACCGCATTGATGTTTCACCGATTTTCGGCAACTATCTCATGTCTGAAGGTGCTGAAAGCCGGGCAAAGGGGTGCAGTATCCAAATGTTATGTAGCCAGAAATGGCCAGAGGGTTCTAACAGGTATCTGCAAAATTTGGTGCAGATTAGTGAAACAGTGTGAATTGTCTGAGGAACAACGCTCCACAAAGCCACAAACTAATTTTGAGTTTTGCCTGAATCCATGGGAAGGGGTGGGGTGTCCACATGTCATGTAGCCAGCAATGTCTGTTGGGTCCTATCAGGTAACTATGCACAATGTGGTGCAGATTGGTGAAGCAGTGTGGAATTGTATATGGAACAAAGCTTTGCCAAGCCACAAAACCACAAACAAAGGTTGACTTTTGGTGAAATCCGGGGAACAGGGTGAGGTGTCCAAATGTCATGTAACCAGTGTTGTCCAGTGGGTCCTATCAGGTAACTACGCACAATTCGGTGCAGAATGGTGAAATGGTGTGCAATTGTTTAAGGAACAACGCTTCACCAAGCCAAAAACCCAGCCACATACCCACACATATTCACTTTTATAAATATATACGATTTTGGTAGTTGCAATGACTTTTTGTAGCTTTTTTATGAGAATTGATTGTATTTTTATCCTTGACACGTGTGGCATCCTTGTGATTTGATGACATATGTGGTTAAGCTTGTGAATATATTACGTATTTTGATGCTGTACAAGACCTTTTTTTATTCGAATAAAGCTTTACACATGAAGAAAAAAAAACTTAGTGGATGGAAAATTATGTTTCATTGTTAGAAAACGTTTGGGAGATTAAGTTTTCAAAGATATTGGCTAAATTGACAAGTGTCAGCACGGTAACAGTAAAAACAGGTGGCATTTACAGCCTGTTTTTCCAATTGTTGCCATATTACTGGTTGGGGGTATTTACAGACATTGGTACTTTAAGGGAATGCTGGCATTATTTCAAGGCTATTGTACAGACAGTAAATACTACATTGTTAAGAGTTGGAACACTGCTGGAAAACCAACTTTAAGGTTTAACTCCAACTTTTATGTCGAGGTAAACATTCTGGAAGGCCCCTAAAGGATTTTAGTTCTCATGCTAAAGTTAGTTAAGAGAAGTTCCAGCAATTACCTTCTCAGCAGGACACACGTTATTTCATGGAAACCGCAAGGGCTTCTGATGCCGACATTCTCAACCCCTTTGCATTGTAATGCAGTAAAACGACTCTTCTCTCCGCAGTAAGAAAATAGCACAGTATTGCTATTATCCGCTGATATATATGTACCATTTCCATCTACAAGACAATGATGGAAACAGAAAAAATAAACCAATTAAATTGTTGCATTCAAATTTACAGAAATATTGCTATCAATATTCCGGGAATCTACATCCATTACCACTGTTCTGGCATTCTTGCAAGCAGATGGAGCTAATCACCTTCCCCCTGCAGTATTGTAGGCTTCAAAACTATTGTAACTTTGATGTAGGCCAGAACCAGATTACCCTAATTTTAGAAACGGGAGGTTGAAAAATATCAACAAGAGGAACTGCCCAATTATTCAGAATGATTGGTCAGAACAACTAAAGATTACTCCTCCAACCAAAACTAGATGAGCTTATTATGTTGCAAATTAATGAAGTGGAGGTGATAGAGGCAGATTCTCAAATCATGTTTGGGTGCAAGTGGTGAGATGCACTGTCACATCTCATCACTTGTGATAAAAAATGTCAACCCATATTCAGAAATGGCTTCTAAATGTGGACACATTCTGATACCCTGTTTAACATCGTTTGGACATTTGTGCAAATAAGGGGGCTTCTCTTTACATTGTAAAGGTCATCCCAAAAATCAGAAACAGGATGCGGTTAAAAATGAACAGAAGATACAGATATTTCCCTTTACATATTTTGCAACAGGTGCAAGAGAATGCACAATTCATAACAGGGGCCATAACAGTTGCTGAGCTTGCCATGCATTTTTGTTTTAATTCAACTGGCAGCATTATGAACTAATGTTTTGCCAAATGCATTTCCATCCCTAAAACAGGGATAAAGGTTTTACTTAGGTAACTATCATTGCGAAATGTGTTTAGAGCACATTCGTATGCAATGGAACCTTACAATAAATGAGTGCACACACTCTGTATATTTTGGTTAATAGCACTGTTCAAAAAGAAAGGGTTGGCCCCTCGGTTTTTTTGTTTATGGCGGGCTTTACTTTTAAAGCGGGAAGGTACATGTATATAAAAAAAGAGTGAAGTGAAAAGCCATCATGTATCATTAGAAGTGCAGTACGCCTTCATGTTAATTTTGGTGCTAACAAGATCATTTTATTTCTACTTGTTAAGCATTTTCCAAACTTAATCATGCTGTTCAATACATACATATCGTGACAATCATTACAACATTTAACATTTTCCTCATAAGATATGAGCTAGGCTTGTTTTCCTCTCATGTGGGGATAGTATTCAAAGTGCTTTCATTCCAATCAGCATCTCAAATTCAGTTTCAATATATTGTATGGTGTTTTCAAGGGTGACTGCTCCACAACCAAGGATAGTATTTATGTCTAGTGGGAACCAGGTTTGTGTCACTTTTCCCTATCTAGATCACAGTCTGTATTGGTAGGGTATGGTTGCAAAAGAAAGCTAAAGGCACCCGGTGGATACATGCAAATGTACAGTCGCCACTATTCAGTTTGTTGTTCAGATGTTATTTTTCGGTAGACTGCTTAACAAGTAGAAATACAATGATCTTGTTAGCACCAAAAAGAACATGAAGGAGTAGTGCATTTCTTAAGTATACATAGGCACTGGAAATAGAGGTTTGACAAGATCCGGAGATCTGAGGGAGGGTTAATAGGACTGGCCAGTTCATCAAATACACAAGTTACCTTTCTGAATAAGGTGACCTATACATTTCAGTGTGTCAAGTAAAAACGTAGAGCTTCTGTACTTTTTTTATGTGCACCATCTCAATGGCTAATTGTAAGCTCTTTGGAGAGAAGGGCATACAAGCATCATATGCTGGGTGTGAATACCATGGTTTGTGTGTTATGTTCTACTGTGTGTACTTGTTGGGTTCTTTTGTATTCTCTTTTTATTATGGTTTTTGGACCCCCGAGGCATTACATTATGAATAGCAATCTGGTTATCCCTGTAAAAACTGTAAAGATGGAAAAGGGAGTTCTTAACAACAACAAACTACTATAACCTATTCTGTATTATAACCACTAGCTTCAGTGGCAGCAGACCTATAGGGTGTGAAAGGGATAACACCCCAATCAAACATAAAAAAACTATTAAGCAGGATTTGGAGTCTAAAGCAGAAGAGAGACACATGCCAGATAGGTATATTGATTATTTGATTAACAAGTTATTTGACATGCATAATTGTGGCTGTCTTGCCACTAAAGGTAGAAAGGTGAGTATTTAATTAGAACATTCTGTGAGATACCAGGTAGGGGGGACGATCAGAGGCTGAGAGGGCAGGGTTGATTTTGAGATTGAAATCATCATTGAGAATAAATCACTGATGTTGCCAATATGTGCACCTAACATAGTGCAGAAAGGGGTATTTAATACCATATATGACATGATAGGACTTAGCAAGGAGCATTGTGATTCTGGAGGATGTCCCTAATATGGTTCAGGATGACCAATTAGAAAGGTGTACACATGATAAAACAAAAACAGGGAAAAACAATTAGGCTGTCTCTGCAGATGAATGGACACTGAAGGACCAATGGCAGACTGTATTCCCATTGGAGAGGCAATGCGTTCCCTAATCCACATAATACATATTTTATACTTTACTTCATCCTGATTTCCTATCCACTATGTGAGGATATCGTGGAAGGGAATAATGGGTTGAGTTCCACAAGGTGGGTGCATGACAAGAGAAGGATTGTTTGCAGGTCTTCTCTTTGCTGAAAAGTAGCGATTCAAGCAGTTTCATCAAGTGGGTGCCTGAGGAGTGTGTGCCACCAGATATGTGGAGATTAGCCACATACGCAGGTACGCTGGTGTGCTATTTGTGACTGCTTTGAATATGATACATGCAGTTTTAAACAGTATCTTGGCTTGCAGTGGAGGCCAATGTAGTTTGCATTGGATGGGGGTAATTCGGCCCCATTTCTGTGCTCCTGTAATAAGACATGCTGCAGTGTGGTAGACTGCTTTTAGGGGAGCAGTTGGATGCCATGTTAGGAAAGCATTGTCCCCATCAATGTGCAAGACCACTATGGCCTGCACTACGCTCCAGTAGTCCTGCGTGGGGATGAAGGGTTGGATTTTTTGAAGGGCAGAGATTCTGGGCCTGTCTATTTAGACCTTCTTGACTATGTGTTTTTGGAAGCAGAGGCGGCTGTCAATGGTGAAGCCTAATATTTTGCTGAGTCTGAGAGTTGTGGATCAAATCTTTCTACGTGCTTAACATTGATTATTGGACAAAATGTGTTTAGCAGGCAGACCAATGATCATGGAAGCACATGATGTGTTGGGTGCTGTTTACTCACATGTACAACTGAGTATAATCTGCATTGGTGAATTACTATATTGGGATCTTTGAGGAGAGGGCCCAAAGGCTCCAAGTAAAGGTTAAAAAGGATTGGTGAGAGGATGGAGACTTGGGTGACTCAGCATGCGACTTAGAGATTACAATTCAACAAGTTTGTTTGAACAGCCTGGTTTCTGCCTAAGAGGTAGGAGGTAAACCAATTCAGGACAGTGCCATAGAATCCCATCCTGTCAGCAAGGATGGAGAGAAGGATGCAGTGGTCAATGGTGTTGAATGCAGCTGAGAGGTAAAAGAGAACGGGGAGCCTTGAGTCACCCTTATCTACGATTTGGAGGGCATCATCCAACACCTGGATGCTGGCTGGCTTGATTCTACACTTTGGGCAGAACTCTGACCTACAGACATTGAGGAGGTGGAGTTCTTCATTTATGCCAAGCAGTTCTTTAGCAGTTACTTTTTCCAAGATGTTGCCAAGATGTTACCAATAAACAGGAGGTTCGTAATGGGCCTGTAGTTGGCCATGTCGTCTTGATCTGGGGTTGTTTTCTTCAAAAGAGGTCTTATGAGACCAGTCCTGATGGTGTCCGGGAATTATCCTTCTTTGAGGGAGGCTTTGGTGATGCTGAGGAGTGCATTGATCACCAGGCTCGTCAATTGTTTAATGATGGAGGCCCGGAATTATATTGTGAGAGTAAGAAGTAGGTTTGAGGGAGGCAATTGTTTTGAGGAGATTCGGGGGAAAGAAAGGAGTGAATTTGGTCCAGAGGGGCAGTGTGCATTCCAGCGTTCAGGGGATGCTAATGCTGTGAGGGGTTGATTCAATGCTTACTCAGATTTTCTCTATTTTTTCAATAAAAAAAATCTTTGATTCTAACGCATTTTTCTTGAGTTGCTGGTACATTGGGGTCCGGTGAGGGTTTGGTACAATGCTTTACTACTTGAAATATCACTTTGCTCCTGTTAGATTCTACCTCAATGGTGGTGGAGTAATAAGCAGCTTTGGCCTCCGTTATCAAAATTCTATGGTTTGCGTGCAGAGGTCTGAGGTTGGTGAAGTCTCAAAAATTATGTTTTTGCGCCACTGTTTCTTTCTGGCACTGATTGAGCATTTTTTGGATACAAGCTTGGAGTTGTACCATGAGGTGGATGGTGTTTGGCTAGATTGTAGGGGGGGCTTGAGTGACCACCGGTTTCATAGCAAAGTTGCTGAATAAATCCATGTGGTCCGAGGCAGTCCCTATGGTGTTGAATTCTGCAAAGTTTGCCTCTAGCTCATTGACCAGGAAGGTTTTGAATGAGTGGTGTTAAGTGAGTTGGCATTTAGCCTGACCTTTGTGAGTGGTAGTCAAGTGGGTGACTGATAATGGGATGGTGGTGTGGTCAGACCACTCAAGTGGGATAGGGTCTGCACAGGTGATGCATGGGGATGTTGTGAAGACTACGTCTAGGGTGGTGCCTTTTTTATACATGGGCAAGAGCACAATTTGCTTATAGTCCATGGAAGCATTCAGTGCAAACAGTGTGCTTCGAGTGGGATTGTCAGCCTGGGACTCAGAGGTCTTAAAAATCACTGAGAAAGGCATTCTTTGAATGTGCTAATTTGGCAGAGAAGAGTAAGTTGGAGATGTCTGCAATGAAAGAGTCACTCCTGTGAGGTGGTCTGTAAGTGTGGTAGAAGGAACTGGCAGGCAAGTGATTCAAATTAGCTTGTTCTTTGAGAGGTGATGATAGACCATCGCTCCTATGGATGAGTGCCACTTCACCCCCTGCCCTTCCTGACCAGTCAGCATGTTGGATGCAGTAGCCTTTGGGTAGGAAGATGTCAAAAACATTGTGGAAGGATAGGGTAAACCATGTTTCAGTGATGAATATGGCATGAAGGTTGTTGTACTAGATGAGGTCTGCAAACTCTGCAGTGTGAGTAACTGCTGAGTGAGCATTGATCAACTTGAGAGGGTGTGTGCATGTGGTCTTTTGGTCTTGGATAGGGGCAATATTGATGAGGTTCGCTAGGGTAGCTTGCCGTGGCTGCCTAGGGCACTTGGCCATTCAAACCCTGGTGACAGTGGGGATTGGCTATGGTGGCAGGAGACACATTGTGACATATTTTGCTGAGTAGCAGTTGTAGCTATTAGTTTGTAGTTGAAGCGCAGCTTAGTGGGTCAGGACCTTGTCTTTGCCTGTACTTTGCTGAGGACGCTGGCGATGATGAAGCATAAAGAGGACTGATTAAATAGTTTGTGGGCGGAGCAACTGAGTGGCAGGCCCTGGTCACGTGATCAGCAGCCTATGAATTGCTGTCTGCCTGGAGGTGGTCTAGAGTCCTTAAGTACTCTGCAGCTATTAAATAATGGTTAATAAAAATATATACTTTGTGAATTTATAATACATGTATATGTCTATAGTAGGCAGTCCTTAAAATGATTGGTTTGGAACACACTGAGTGTTGTGTCTTAGCAACGTTGCATTGCTTCTTTAATGTTGGCAAGGAAGAGTGCATTTCCTTTCTCAGTTAGATCACCACCATGTCTGTACAGGTTAGACATGTAGTATTTGATGTTGTTGTTGGATATCCACTCGTGTCTTTGATCTGTGATGAAAGTAGAAACAATTGTATTCCACCCTTCACTAAGATTTCTCAGTTTTAGAATTAAATCTGGTGGTCCACTTCCATTTTTGTCACTGAGTTAGATTGGAAAAAAATAAAGGTGGTCTGTAGATAAAGTCCTATGAGATTTTCAAAATCTTGTTTTATCATCAAAGCCCGAGCCATACCTCATACATTCCTCTAATAATTGCATCCACAATGAATGAGTATGACATCTGGCTTACCTGTGATTCTCAGACTCAACAATTTCGGAAAAAATTGGGACCACCACCTTCCTTTCTATCCAAACCATTTCACTTTAAAATCGCTCAAACCAGGTCCATGTCACTATGTAGTCTCAACCACCACACCATTTTAGCTGCAGTCATGATGTCTGAACTCTATCACTATTTTCTTGAAAATGCATGCTTGTTTGCTATTTCACTATTAGTAGGCAGGGGCCATGAATGATGTCAGTGTATCTGTGTTTGCAATTGGAAAGCTTCAATGTTGCAACTGTGTTGTTATCTGTGATGTAGTGAAGGGAAAATATGTCAGCTATTGTGATACTTTGGGCAGTATGGTCCTCTTTCTTTGCAATTTTTTTTAAAAGGTTTCATAGGCACCATGTTTTTTACAGTAGTCACGGTGCTTGCCGACTCTCTACTGTGCTGATGTTGACTGCTTGGATAATGTGAAAAGCTTGAAGTATGTTGGAGAAGCTAACAGTGAGTGTTTAAAAATACTTACACATTTTAGGGATTACTTTGACTGTAGTGTGTATATGGTACATTAAGATAGTTTACATTTTTGGGTACTGATGGTTACAAATCTGGTTCACAAGTAAGGGTTTTCTGACTAGTATGTGTGTTTTTTTAAAGTGTGTATGAGTAGCAATGTGAATGGACAATAGTAATGTGTAAAGCAGTAGAGGAATATAGTTGCCATGACTATTGATATCTGAAAGCATGTTAAAATAATAATTATTCCTCTCTGTTGCTGCCGCTGCTACCATTACCATACTTTATGATATGAAAATGGAAGCAGTATTATTGGGTATGTTTGCCTTCTATATGCTACGCTGTGGGGGTTATGGAAGTGTATGTAATAGAAGTACATTGTGGGTTCTTAATGTGTAGTGAATGGCGAGGTTTATGGTAGTGTATGTTTACATACATGTGTAGAGATTCTATGTTATGTTTGAATGGCACCACTTTAAAAATTAATTATTGTTGGGTATTAATATCTGAACACTGGGGGCATGTCTTATTTTTCTATTTACTGTAATGAAGGTGTTTAGCAGTGGAGCAGGAGAGGGGAGTGATACAGATGAAAGCAGCATGTAATTTCTGCTTTCTTCTGTAGAAGTGAATTGACTTATTTATTCACAAAATAAGAGAATATGCATCACAACATGGATATTTTGTGAGGGAAAGGTTACAGTTAAGCATGCAGAATCCATGTTATGCTATGGTTAGTAGCAAGCGAAAAACTGGTGGCATTTCTAAAGCTTATTTTCACTGTAATAAAGATGTTTAGCAGTAGGCAAATATTTTGAAAAAAGTCAGAAGGATTAAAATAGAGACTTGTTGATTGGGATCAAACAGCAGTTTCTGAGTATGAGGGATAACCCGGTAGGCAGGAGCTAGCTTTGGAGAAGCATGGTAGCGTCTGAGTGGGGAGGCCCACCCAAAATTGGTAAATGACCGCACAGCAGTACTGTGTGGGCATTTATACATGTTCATGTTACTGAGGTGCGACATATACTTTAGTTTAAGGCTGCACTTGTTAGAGACATCTGGCTGCGGCTCTGAGCCAATATGCAGTGTGCAACACATGTAAGTTTGCGTGACATGTAAAGTCCACCTTTTATGACCAATTTAAACATTCTTATATACTTTAAATATGGCTTTGGTGTATTCTTAATTGTCTCTTACTTTCACTATGAAATATACACAGGTAATCCTGTATAACCAGGTGTGTGGGGTATCATTTGCCACAGGAGTTGAAAGTAGGTGCTGCTGTCTTTGATTTCAAGCAAATCAGGTGTTTCTTCGCTATAGCTGGGAGGTAAATATCTGTAGCTAGTGGCAATATTCAAGCTCAGAGAAATGTTAGTGTTCACTGTCTATCAGCTTCTGTTAGTTAAGTGAATGGTTAGGCTTATGGGAATTGTCGTTTTGAATTTTTGTGGAGCAGGAAAGGGGAGTGATGTACTTGAAAGTAGCATTACATTTCTGCTTTTTTTCATATAATTTAATGGGCAATGTATTCACAACTTAAAGACAGTACAATGTGCATATTTCCATACTGTTCACAGTATGACAGGAAAAGTGTTCCAATGAGAGTAAATGCAGCACAACATGCATATTTTACGAGGGAAAATGTACAGTTAAACATGTATAATTCACGTTATGCTATGGTTACTAATAACAACAGTGGTGACATTTATTTATTTAGTAGTGGGTAAATATTTTTGCAAGAGACAGATTGAAATTGAGATGTGTTGACTGGGAACAGAAAATAGCTCCCAGGTATGAGGGATAACCAGGTGGACAGGAGTTAGTTTTGGAAAAGCACGACCCATAGCAGAGGCATAAACTGGATAGGGCCTGAGTGGGCAAGGCTAACCCAAAATGTGTAAATGACCACACAGCTGCACATATCAATGTTAATGAGATGAAAGTAGCATTTCATTTCTGCTTTCTTCCATAGAATTGAATTGTCATTTTGTCAAGTCTTCAAATAACAGTATATGCAGCGCAACATGCATATTTTGTGAAGGAAAGGTTACTGTTAACCGTGCAGAATCTATGTTATGGTATGTTAGTAATAATTGAAAAATTGTGGCATTTTTGAGGGTTGTTTTCACTGTGATAAAGGAGTTTAGCAATGGGCACATATATTGTCACAGACAGGCGGATTGTAATTGAGACTTGTTGACTGTGAGCAATCAGCAGCTCGAGTGTGTGAGGCATAACTAGGTAGGAATGAACTGCGTTTGGAGAAGCAGGTCCCATAAAAGAGGTGTAAACAGGCTAGGGTCTGAGTGAGCAAATCTGTAAATGACCACATAGTGTGTGGGCATTTATAAAAGTTAATATTACTGAGGTGGGACAACTACTTTGGCTTGAGGCTACACTTGCTAGAGAAATCTTGCTGCAGGTCTGAGCCAATATTTAGTGTGCAGCAATTGTAACTTTGCCCCACATGCAAAGTCTACCTTTATTCCTCTAGTCAATACATTGTAGTATTTTGTCAATATTCCTTTGGTGTATTCTTCTACTTTATATAGCATTTAAAATGGATTCATAGGGTGAATGCTTAATCATGTTTATAACTTTATGTTACAGCTGTAGGGATCTGGCGGCGAAATGTATGTATGGCCTTCACAGAAAGTGGAGGTATTTAGCAGGGGGGAATAAAGTTGAGTGGAAAAGATGTGCACTCCTTAGAATATGCCTAAGCAATCTTACAGCTGTAAATGTAATTAGTGTATTAGCCAGTTACTTAACATCATCTGAGGACTTGTTCCCAAGTAAATAGCTGCAACATACCTTAAATACCCTTGCTGATGCCAACATCTCGTTGGATATGCTCTTACACAATCCTACTAGAGCTAAAACAAAACTGTTTCAAATGGATTGGATTAATACCATCAGCCAATGCTCGCGAGCAAAGGACTTTGATATTACTCTATTTGGTCACAAAAAATTGGGAATCATGGCTGACTACCTTTATAATTGGCCGTCTCCCCGAATGCATACATAATATCTCCAACTCAGATTCAATCTCTGGCATACACGGGATGTCCTAGCTAAAAGAAAGTTGATAACATCGAATCAGAATTTTCTTAGGTGGTGTAAATCACTGTCTCAGAGAGAAACGGTTAAACACTGTTTGATTGAATGTCCGGACCTAATAGATTTGAGGAGAAAACACTTCTCCAGAGTGACTTGCACATTAGCTCCGATGAATCCTATACAAGCGTGGCAATGGTTATTCACCAATAAGAAAGTGTCGGTTCGAATCGCAATTGTGCAATTTCTGAATGAAATGTTGAAATCTGATTACTAGATTATGTATTGAATGTTTTCCTTTTTTACTCATGCCATTGTCTGGTTTCTTTTGCATTTTCATTTTCTTCTTTAACTAACAGTGCTGATTTTAAGCAGAACATTTTATGCAGTTTATATGTTTTACTCATTTGATTTTATGTATCTTCGTAAGAAGAATATTAATATATGTTAATCAAAGTATTGAAATCAAAGTGACAATATTTTTCTATTGTATATGTTTTGAAAGGTTTAAATTTTGAACCAACCAAAAAAAAAAAATACAAAAAAAAAAATATATATTATGTTGAGAAGGGATCAAACGCTTCTCATGGGTGTGAGGGAACAGTGAGCAGGCAAGAATATGGTTTGGAAAACAAGAAGCTACATTGAGATATACACATGGGAGGGTCTGAGTGAGCGAGAACCACACAGAATGTGTACAGGAGCACAGAGCTTCACTGTGTGGTCATTTATAGATGTTTATGTCACTAAGGTGGGAGAAGAACTTTTGTTTGAGGCCTCAATTGTTAGAGAAATCTGGCTACAGCTGTAAGCTAGTATTTAGTATGTAGAAAATGTAAGTTTGAACTAGATTTATAGTGTACCTTTTTTGTCCAATTATACTATGTAATGAGATGTAAAAATCTCCTGGGTGTATTCTTAAATGTCCTTTTTTTGGAGGATAGAAATGATTGCTATGGTGGTGATTGCTTAATCATGCTTTGTTACAATTGTAGGGATCTAGTGGTGAAATAAATGTACTAATTATGTTTCTTTTTACAGTATACATTACAAATGCCTTCAAAGATCCAGGTTAAACGTGCCAGAACTAAAACACAACATTTGCAGGAAAGTAAAGATTCTAAATCTAAAAATATTGATACAGATGTTTCATGTTCGGTGCCAACCATTTATGACCCCAATGTATTAGTGTTTGCTAAAGATGAATTATTTCAAAATGTACGATGTGAGAGACAAGTCATGTTAACCACTGAATTAAATTGAACCAATCACATTTCAAGTAACACTGGTACTAGAAAAAGTATATCCATAGAATTCCTGTTCATACAAAACAGGACTTACTTAAAAAAAAAATAAACACAGGCACTTCTTTCCTTGAAAGAAACACGTTTAAGAGTATCCATAAAACAATGTTTAATTCACAAGTGTTCTCAAATCTTTTGAGAATTGTGAAATTAGTTCAAATTCTTTGTGGTGTAGCTTTTTTTGCAGAAAAAGAAATCACAAACAATAATTACAAAGGCTTTTCATTTGAAAAGGGAATTTTTCATTTTAGTGTTGAACAAATTTTAGAAATTGACTAAGGTCACAAAGCCATTCTATGAAAAAGTTCAAACAGGCCGTGTATTTACACAAGATAACTTTGCATACATAAAGATGCTTTAGGGAAGAGAGTGACTTTCAAAAATGCAATGTGACTCTTGCTAATGCAGCAAATGTATGTGGCTATGAAGTTAAAAGTAATGTGATTTCCGAAAGAGAAGAAATTATTGAAGGAGATATATTAGGACAGTGTGCAGTGGAAGTAAGACAAGAAACTCTGGTGTGGAAATGCCATTTCTTGTGAAATAGTGATAAGTACTCTTGTAAAGTCTTAAAGAGTTTTGAGCAAATGTTCTACAAAAATGCTACTATACAGTGACAAATCAAGATGCTGCAGAAAATGGATGACTGTGAAGTCCATGAAAAAATTTACTTCTGGGTAAGTCTCTGGCTTGTCTCGATAAAGGTAGATGTAACAATCAGTTTCATCACATATGTATGCTGGCTGCATATCATAACAAAATGTGGTGTCTTCTTAAAATATATCAGTGCAAAACACTGTATGTCACTTGCACTGTTAAATAATACATTGACTTCCGGAACAGTAGAACGTTTACTTCCTACACTTCAGATGGTACACACCACTCATTTGAAAATATATTTGTGTGTTGAACAACCACTTCTAGGTAGGGAACATGAGGATCCTATAATTTCAAAGGATCTAATTGTTCAGGAGAATGGAAAAGGCATGGTAATGGTTGAGTCTTCTACAAGTGAAATACCTGACTTTGTGTGTGTGTGTGTTCTGTCAACACACATTCTACAAAAACAAGTACAACACATGTATATTGAAGACAATGTGAAATAATCTGTAGAAGATGGTTGAACTGACATTTATCTGTATTTGTTTGGAGAACAGTGGTTCAATACTATTGAGGCGATAGTTCTATGCAGACACTGTGTGAGTGTTTACCAGAGAAAACATTCCTGCTGGAAGTGTCTTTCACAACATGATGGTGCCAGAAATTCCTGTTGAGCTTCGGAATTTTAAGATATTTGATGTGATTGCATTACAAACTGTTCATCCTTTCCAGGTTATTGTTAGACAATAAACACAGAAATCTAAACTCCCTAAAAAGTAATTAGTTCAAGGTAAGAAAGACAAAAGTGTTTATTTGCTTGTCAATTTGCTAGAAAATGTGAACACTCTAGGCATGAAAGATGAGATTAACGATTCTTTGTTTGTATTAGTAAATGGTGTTGCTACAAAAGACAAGCTTACAGATGTCTGAAAGGTAAAGGGATTATTAGAGTTTCTACTGCAGCACAATAATGATCTGTTTAAAGATAGTCTGACAGAATCACATTTGTCTATACACATCTATAAACAAGAACAACAGAGGTCAGTTTCAGTGTTTAACTGTTGCAGAAGGGAAAAGCTTGTACGAGCATTGTACTATTCATCCACTACGCACACAAAATGTTAAAAATGTTATGGGCGACACTTTAGAATTATATCAGATGAAGCAAACAAAAGGCGCACCAATCAGTGCCTGGGAAAAAACATTAGAAGTTTGTAGTTTCCTCTATGCGTATTCCCAGTTGTAAAGGAGGAAGATTGGATGATCAGAAAGTTCCCATTTCTTCCTCCGAATACCATTGTACACAAATGTATTATGAAGATTCCATATAAAACAAAAGAATGATGTTCTAGAAGGGAAAATTACCAATATCCTTGCCACCATGGGAGGCACTAAGGAATAGTGTTGTAGCAGACATTCTGAAGTTAGATGCATGTTCCAAAACTTTGGTCCTCTAACTTAGTTTGTGACTTTAAGTTGTACTGAGTGTGGCTGGGATGATCTTGCAGAGTGGATTCGAGAAACTAATCCAACTAGAGAAGGTATAGTAAACATGACAACAGCAGAATGTTGTGCCATGGACCCTGCTTGTGTTTTTAGATAATTCCATAATCGATTTTTAGCAATGTTACATTGTATTTGTAATAAATAAAATGGTCCTCTAAGCACTGTGGACCACTTTTTTGGGGAGGAAAGAGTACCAGGCAAGTGGAGCTCAACATTTGCATATGCTTTTGTGGACTAAATATGCGCCTCACTTTGGTAAAATAGATATAGCTGCATGATGGAATTTTTTGAAAAATATGTTGTTTGCACTATCCCCACTCAGCATGTCAATGCTAATATATGGAACAAAGATGAAAAATGTAAAATGCACATGTGTGGAAAGTACTGTAAGAGAATATATAAAAGTAAAGACATGTATTACACCAAGTGCAGATTTGGATATCCTAGGCCTATTTACCCAGTTGGTCAAGCTAATAGTGTTTTCACATCTGTCGACACCATGTATCTGGAAAGTCACAAAGGAATGTATATCACTCAAAAAGAGATAATCTAATTTTGATATTTAAATAGGGGATTTTGAGAACTTGCCATGTACATTTGCAGCCTCATTTGATAATGAGAGTGAATGCATATATGGGAAATGGTCATCTTGCTTTAAATGATGCATTTTGTTTGAACAAACTGCAGCCAGGATTACACTTTCCAGTATCCTGTGCGCAATTGCAATTCTCATCGTTTCGGTGTTAGCACCAGCATGTTTTTAGCAGGTTAGTGATCGGTTCTCGATTGTATGGGGAAAATTCTATGTCAAGTACTCTCACTGTGAGATTGAATTAGTCTTGTTAATTACTTAATTCAATTTATTGCTCGATTCCAATGTAGGCAGGCATGTCTGGTTTCAATGGGCAGTTTAGGTCTAAATCACACCGGACGGCTGCTATTGTACAGCGCTATCTTACTATGAACTTCGAGCGTGCTGCAGATAAAATCCTACAATATAACTTAATCTCAGCAGCAGTCAACGATTCTTATAACAACAAATCCACTCAGACAGATTTATAAGGTATCTCTTTCCTTGCAGATGCACATAGTGCAGAATGGGGTGGATGTATTGAGAATACAAATCATTACATCATATACTAAGCTACTGCCGGTCCTAAGAATTAAACGTGCAAGAGGCAGTGGCACTAGCATCCCATTCATTGCCTCCAGACACTGGAACTCACTGCCTCACTCCATCAGAAGAAAACCTCTCATCTCACCTTCCGCAAGGCCATAAAAAACAGACTGTCTAAAACCGTACACACAACAGATAGGCCTCACCCTTACTATCTTTGTTGACTCGGATTCCCCAAAATGTAACAAACTGTATTTTGTATGACTGCAGCTCAAATGTAACGTTGCTGCCTCCTTACGTATTCAAACAATGTATTCATACATTTTCAAACAATGTAACCAATCCCACATACTGTAATGAGATAACAACCCACAACTATCCAACTAATGAAGGGGGACTGTGACAAGCCTAAGGAAATGTAAACAAGATTTGTTGGGCTAATGTAACCTAACTGCCCATCTATGTGATGCAACTAAGACGTAATCGTGTAACAGCGCCTCAATGCCTCTTGGCTGTGTGGGCGCTTTATAAATGCAAATAAATAAATGACACAACAATCACTAATAATCCAGCATATACTGTGGACATGGTGAATGTTGGTGCAACCTTGTTACATCGCTCAGCTGATCTAACAGATATGTACTTGTCGATATCTACAGCTGCACCCGATTTACACGATTTAGGCTATCTACCTTCTCTTCCAATTTTTGTGCTTGTTGGACAGCCTAACTTGTGTACATGTGAATGTGTCAGTAATCCAATGCAGCTGACCGACAATTTGGATATGTGTAGGGCTGTCCCTGCTCAGGACAATATATGCTTTTCAATGACAAGTCACTGGCTGATAAAAGCATGCCCATTACATCTCCCACTAACATGGGTACCTAGGAAATGACTAAGCTCCTGAAATGTGTGATGCTAAACACTCGTTCAATAGTCAAACATGCTGTAGATGTTGTAGAGTATATTGCAAGTTACCAAATTGACATTTTTGCTGTTACGGAGTCTTGGCTACATGACACAGCTGGCCCATCCTTTTCCTCAGCTATTCCGTCAGGCTATAATAGAAACACATAGTTCTGTAATCCCTGACTACCTGTTCTCATAAACCAAAGTATGCATTATTTTTCCTGTCAGATGCATGTACAGATGAGATACCCTCTTTTACACATATCATCTGAGTTACAGATAGAAACTAGAAAACATTATGGGGCTGATTCATGGAATTATGTGCGCCGAAAAAAGGGCTTTGTGTGCCATTCTGCTTGCAAATCCCCATTTGTGAAACAGGGATTTGCGTGCAGAAAGGCGCCCCTGTATCTCCAACTGTATTTCAGTCTGAAACTTTAATGATTCTTGTTGGGACACAAAAGATAATTGTGGCATCAGACAAGCCGCCATGTTCCCCTTGCTACAAAACAGTTAAGTGTCCATACATAGATACTTAATAAACACAAATTAAATATTCAGGGAAGTACCCCCAAGAAAATAATGTTCCCTTCTTTCTCATCAATGAAACAAGACCCCATGGAAAGGACTAAACCAATAGTAACTGCTCCTGAATATGTCACAACAAACATCTATATCATCCACTTTGAGGATGCCCTGTAATCATCTCATCCCAGCCAGCCCATTAAACATTAAACCTACATATATTCCAGCCACAACAGTTTGAACCTGACCCCCATGCATTCCGTTTTGTAATTGTTCCAGCTAATCTGCTCAAGTAGAGACAATAGTCTCCTATTAGAAACTTCTGGTAATGGATGGATTAGCCTCAGGTTGCTGGGCAATGATTTCAGATGCAATATTAGTATGATGGCTTGACAAGTCCCATGGGTTGGCCCTTATATAAAGCACATATCTATGGATTGCATTGTTTTAACATTTTCTCATCGGATTTGTGCACCTTTTCTATTGTCTCTAGACAATGGGCAGTGTAACACACAGAAGGTAGTAGAATACCTTCTTTATATGTGTTTTTGCTCCATTTTCTGGAGCTAATTTTAAACAATCAACTGGTTATTTATGAAGGTTTTATGCAGGCACCCTCAGGCACAATACTACCATACCAGAGCTTTAGAACATGAGGCTGGGAAATATAGCTGTGTTGTCCCCCTTTCTGAATGTTATGAAAGACAAGTAAAATAATCTCTTTGTGGCCAACCTCTTAATTTGTTTTCTCTAAATAAAGGCATGATTGATAATGTGGTAGTTGTGGAGGTGGAAGAGTATGTATTGAAAATGATGAACATACAGGAACTATTAAGGTGAAGTATAGTTTGATATTGTTTTCTTCAAAGTATGTAACCATCATTTGCTCTGTGCTTCTTGGAATAAGGGCTGATTTGTCAGCAAACTGAAAGATGCAGATTTGTGTGAGCCGATTGGAAAACTATTTGTTAAAGGACATGATAAAGGCTTCCAGGAACTTAGAAGATGTAATAAGTACAATTTACAATATGTCCGAGTAAGTATAGTGACAAATGATCTATGATGTAAATGTTATTCTCTTTATTTCAGTTACCTGAAGATGTGTGCTTTATTTAATTTAGGAGACGCACAAAATATGTTTGTAGGTATTTTTTTTATGCAGAAATCGTGTTTTTTTTTTTTTAGAATCGGCTGAGAGGATTTGCTCCTTGATGAAGATTTATGGTATTTCATCCATATTTACACAACTTACTTACATGTCAAAAGGAGTTTTTTTAAATGTTTTGGTAATCCATTGTCTATGTTACTTACACAGTAGATATCTCACAGCTCATACTTCGACTAGTACCTTTGGTGTGTCAATCAATATAGAATCAGTTAGAATACTGATCAGTGCCAACTAGTGAGTGATCGTGATCCTTTCATTGTTTTACTGAATGTAGAGGACAGTGAGACCAGTGTCCCAGAATAAGAGCTGGTGGTATGTCTCCACCCTCATAAAGTCCCTAACAGTAGGAGAAATGTATTTCTAATGAAAGTAGATGGCTGAGGAACATGGAACAAGCTTTATTTGTACTTGTATTTGTATTTGGACTTTTATTCCTTTGAACAACATGAATGTCAATTACGATGTGAAATAACTTACAATAACACATTTACAGCATGCAGTACCCCAAAGCATAGCTGTGCAATAATACAAAGATGAGAACTATCGGTGAGTCTGTTTTTGAGGGTGTGAAATAAAAAATTGGGACATAGACTAGGTATAAAACAAACTAAAACATATGTATTTGAAAGATACATTACTTGCAAAGGTAACATTAACCTGGGGAGGGGGTTGCTTTGACCTAAAGAGCACTGCTGCATTGATATGCAAAGACAATGCTTATTGTCAGTGGAGGGTGTAGTGTGGTCCGGTAGGAATGATGAGCAATCGGTCAAGGAGATCTCCCTGTTCAGAAAGTGTGTAATGTGTATGCTGAGATTTGAAGAGCTCTACAGTTTGGCTGGCTTTGATTGTGATGTGCAGCACGTTCCAGTGGGGTGAGTTCAGTAAGTTGATAGAGTGGAAGTGAGAGGAGGCACATGGGGGAGGTGAAAGTGAGATTGAGTGAAGAGGAAGAGTGTGGGGAATGAGATCTGGAGTAATGATTTATACTGCCAGACAAGTATGAGTAGAAAGACCCCTGATAACCTTTGAGACTTGAAGAAGGGACGTAAAAAGGGAACAGTTGTGCAAGGAGGGCCAGCCAGCATGTTGTCAATAGGGAGACGTGGGGGGGGTGTCTGGGTAGGTTGTTCAGAGTCTGGGTAACACATTTGAGGGCTTTTTTTACAGGGAAGATTGAATAGGCTTGAGCAGTAGTTAATTAGCTTGAGTATGATTGTCAAGATTAGAGATTTCATAGAGGGGTTAGTAAGAAATTGATTAATTGTCAATATTTTGAGAAGGTTAATATGAGCAGCGGAGGTAGTGGCAGTTACACATTTTTGCAGTTGCAGGTCACTATCAAAAAGCATCTTGAAGTTATAAGCCTTGGGAGAAGGAGCAGAGGGTCAGATTGGATGAAAATAGGAGAGGAGAAGGGAGGGATGGACTTGGAAGCCTGAAGAAAGATTGTTTGCCTTTTTGGAAAGTCCAGAATAAGACAGGAAAAACATCCAGGAACGAATTGCAGTGAGGCAGTTTATAATCCATTAAGATATGGCTAGGGTGAAGGAGGGAAAAGAGAACAAGACATGTGTGTCATCAGCAAAGAGGTGATATTGAATTTGAACGAATGAAATAAGTCTTCCAAAGCCGGAAGTATACAGGGTGAAGAACAGAGAAATGAGGACTGTTACCTGCTGGACGCTGACTGAGAGAGTGTCTGGATAGAACTGTGCAAGTTCCTGGGAACACCTTTCCAAGGGTGAGAGTAGTTTTGTGAAAACCAAAGTGATGGAGAGTGAGGTGACAGAACATTGTTGAAAGGAGCAGAGAGGTCCAAAGGGATGAGCATAGAAGAGAGTTTGGAGTGGCTAGCATGAGAGAGAAAGTTGGAGATATGTGTGAGTGCAGACTCAGTTGAGTGTTTACTGCAGAAACCAGATTAAAGACCACCCACATAAGGAGCTTTGAGTAATGGGGAAGGAGACACCTTCTTCCTCAACACCTACTACCCCGAAGACTCGGTTCAAGAAGTGTTGGGACTGTGATTCTAAGATGTTGTTAACCGACCCACACTGAGTTTCCTTGTGGTGTCTCGGGGTGGAGCATAAGACCTCGGCTTGTTCCAAGTGCCAGTCTGTCCCCGGAAATGCTCTGAAGAAGTGAAAGGGGAAATTGGCGGTAGGTAAAACCCCCCAAAAATCCCCATCGACTACCCATTGAAAAATAATTCAAAAACAAAAACCCTCGGCAAGACATGCTCCTAAAATGCCTTGCAAAAGAAGCTGGTAAGGAAAGGGCTCAAGCCTAATCGCACGCACACTCAAGCCCAGGAGAAATGCCAGATCCTCATTGAGAGCTGTCGAGGCCTCGACACAATGACAAGTCATCGAAGGATCCTTTGAGCTGGAAGTCCAAACATAAATATTGACAACATCAACACCATCGAAGCCAGCTGTGCCCTTAACATCAGCTAAGCCCTCGACAACAGCAGCACCATCTACCCGAGCTGCGCCATCAACGCCAGCAGCACCATCAATGATGGTTGCGCCATGGACGTCAGCTGTACCGTCGATGGAAACTGGCCCATCAAAACCGAAGGTGCCATTGAAGCCGAAAAAGATTTCAACCACTCCTAAAGTGTCGAGTTCACAGTTTCTTAGGCCTGTGATGCCTATCCCAGACAAGACTTATATTCCTTTACCAAGGAAAGATTATTTCAAATCTCTCACCCCATTTTTGGTCTTCAATTTGATACACCAAATGGGCCTGAGAGCTTTATTTCGGAAGAGTCGAGATTGAAAGATCTTCATGATAATTTACAAATGGCCCGTGGGGTACACACCTCACCAGAGATGGATTTTGGTAGAACTGCAGCTGGTGAGCATGCAGATGCTTCATATAGACAACTAATGTCTAAAGTTGTAGAATATACGAGGTGGAGTAGGCCTACCCTCCCCTTTGAACAGGATGATCTGACCAATATCCTTGATAAGGGTCCACAAATGGATCCTATTTAACCATTTCATATCCCTCTCCAAAAAAGGGTGGCAGCAATTTGGGAGACACCAGAGACTAATCCTGCAGTAAACAAAAACCTGATAAAAAATACTGCCCTTCCAGTAGTGATCCTGACTATTTGTCTAAACAAACTCAAAAGAGTCTGGTGGTAGAGGCAGCTACCACAACCTCTAAGCAGACAGCATATCCAACTGTCCCTCCAGATAGGGGTGACAAGAAAGTAGATGGATGGGCAAGAAAAGTGTTTTTCTGCAGGGGGCATGGCTCTGAAATCATCCAACTCCACATGTGCCCTAGCAAAATTCTCATTCACTCTATGGGACTGTATTTCAATGGCAGCAGAGCAGATTCTAGAGGGGGAGGAAAGAGTACTTGGCTATTGTTAGAGATGGCAAGGAAGCCATGTGTGAGTCTCTTCAATCGGGTCTGGATTCTGCTGACAGCATCAGCAGATTCATGACAACAAGCACCATAACATGCAGATTTGCACAGTATGTGCAATCCAGACTCCTCAACATGCCTTTTGATTGGTCTCACCTTTTTGACAACAAAGCTGATGAAAGCCATGAGAAGTTAAAGACCTCAAAGGTGGCAGCCAAATCCTTAGGTGCTGCTATCAGGCAGCCTCAGCCTTTTTGCCCCACTAGACAGCCTTGGAGGGGTAGGTCCTTTCGCGACTACTACTCAGTTGGAAGAGCTAGAGGAATGGTTGATCAAAGAGGCCAATGAAGATTCCTTCGTGGTGGATGAGGCAGAGGGGTGAAGCCCGCTCAAGCAGGGGCATCCTTACCAACAGCCCCTGCATCACCTGCCTCAAAACCTCTGTGAGGTCTTCAGTGACAAAAGACCAATGGGAGGCAGACTGTCTCAGCATCTAAAAGAATGGCAAGACATTACTTTGGATGCTTGGGCATTGGAAACCATAGCCCCAGTTTACTGCCTTCCTTTAATTCAGCGACCTCAGAACCATCCACTGGGGAGACACTCATTGAGGGTTTTAGATTTGCTCCTTGTACAGGAAATTTTGACCCTCCTAGAGCAAAGCACTATAGAACCAGTGCCTGTAGTGGAGAGGAACAAGGGATGGTACTTGCCATATTTCCTAATAACCAAGAAGGACAGAAGACTGAGACACATCTTGGACTTGAGATACTTGAACAAGTTCCTCAGGAAGGACAAGTTGAAGATGACCTTAATCTGGTACTAACATGTCAATACGTGCACACTTTGAACCTTTACATTCATGTCCATTAAGGTTGTTAACATTTAAAACCATTATTTTGGTAGCATTAAGCTCAGCCTGTATAGTGAGTGAATTTCAGGCACTATCATCCAAGCCACCCTTTACTATCTTCAACAAGGATAGGAGTGTTCTGAGGTTTAAGCATTCATTTTGACTAAAAATAATTTCTGATTTTCATGTAGGGCAGAACATTGTAATGCTCACTTTCTATCATCCACCTTATCCTGGCAAAGAGGAAGAGAGATCCACACAGAACTCTGAGCTTTTACATATCTAGACTATCCAGACTTCATATTGACGATCAGCTTTTAATAGACTATAAGGGTCACAAACTGGGTCAGGCTGTGACAAAACAGAACTTATTCAGGTGGATCATTCTGGCAATTTCAGAATGCTACAGGCTGATGGGCAAGGATCCTCCAGAAGGATTAAAGGCCCATTCCAGCATGGCCATGGCTACATCTACAGCCCTGCAAAGGGTAGTACTGATCAAAAACATATGTGAGGCAGCTACGTGGTCTACTATTGACACATTCACAAAGCATTACTGCATGAGTCTTCCCTCGGTCAGGAAGGAAACTTTTAAAAAGCTGTCCTCCATTCAGTCCACGAAAACCATTGCAAACTAAATTTTTACTCCCTCCACCAAAACAGACACTTTTTTGGGAGTCTATCAAAGATGAGGAATACATGGGAGGACACAATTAATTCAAAGAACATGTTACTTACCCCTGGTAATGTTCTTTCGACTGGATGTTCCTCTGACGTATTCCTCATAGCCCTCTCAGCCTACCCCACATTAGAATTTCCCATGCTATTACAGCTTTCGCTCCTTCAAAGTTTAGTACAGTCATATCCGTGGTTATGTGGGTAGTTTCTACTGTAAGAAAAACAGAACTGAGGCCAACAAGCGCTGCGTGTGCCATATATAGCTTTGATGACATCATCCTCGAGACAGAGGCCCTCGAGGGACATCGAGTCGACTGCATCCACGCACAGCGCCCTCTGCCGAAAAAAAAATCCAAAGCAGCTGAAGCTGGATATCAAATATCAAAGACGAGGAATACGTGGGAGGAACATCCAGGCGAAAGAATGTTACCAGTGGTAAGTACCTTTTCTTCTCTCTGCCAAGTATGTTTCCAGCCAAAGAATAATACCCATATACATATAATGCATTGCATTGCAGCTACTTCTGGCATTCCTGGGAATCTATTGAAAGGCATAAGGACCCTATACTCATTCAACATGGTTTCAGCCAGGTTTGATGGGTTCGATGTGTTAAAATTGCAGCAAAAATTGCTGTAGTTACAAAATATTGCATCAAAAATGCAGTGGTTTTGCCCTGCAATCCATGTAAAGGATGTGGGGGACACCCCTGCAACCTCTGGACCCATTATTCCATTAAAGGGGAGCGGGAGACACCCCCACAACCCTTAAATGATATAACAGGGTTCACCTTTACCGGGTCAAACCACAGAATTTTTGCTGCGATTTTTGTATAGGCGACATTTTTGCCACAATTTTATCACTGCATACCATTTTATGGCAATGGTCAATCAAACAAACATTGTCCTGTTACTTTGCCGGGTTGGAAAAGGTTGCATCCATGCCCCACCTTGGGTCATCTTATTCATTGACAACCTTGAAGAAGAATATGTTTGAACATCAACAAGTGGTGTTCAAACTATAAAGGTTAGATACATACTTTATTCATTTTTGGGACTTCCAATCATAAACCCATTTGTTAAATTCTGTGTTGCAAATGAATTTTACACTGTACTAAAGCAAATAAGAAGTATTTCGATAGCACTATTGAAAACCAGAGAAAACTCCTTTTTGTGAGCTCACGTAGCGTACACTGAGCAGAATACTTTGTTTGAGCAACTAGATTCTTTGTAACACAACTTAAACACATAAAACATTAAAAAGCTCTCAAATTCCTTGGTTATTATGCAATGTAAATCACATGGTTATACACATGAACTATGTGTACACTCTAAAGATGGCAATGCCTAATGTACACAAAACTTTCCAATTGCCGCTCCCACCAGCTGTAGACAAAGAGGTAACCGAAAAGGGTGAAACAATATGTCAATCTAAAAGTTCACAGAAAAGGAGGAGGGCTATATCCCTAACAGTGGACATTAGGATCGTTTGCACCGCCAAAAACACACAAAAAAGGGGCCCATAGCATTGATCCAAAATAATTTAAATAATGTAATAAATGGTAATAAATCTTGAATGCTCCCGGTTTTCGAAAACAATGCACCCTTGATACACTTTAATCAATTTTCAGATTCTCAAATGATAACCGCCCAAGAAACTAAAGCTCAAGAACTGAAGCCAGCAGAGGTCCTAAACTGCTGCAAATAGCGTGTGCTCCACAAATGATGGAAAAACCCATGACAATGGTTTACTGTCCGGCACTCCATGATTTCAGAAATGTCCATTTTGAGCATTTATTTAAGGAGTACAGAATATTAATACCTGAAAATGTCTGGCGTAGAATCTACAAAGGCGAGCACATTTCAATTATTTTAACTGCAATGAGATTTCTGGACTTGCTAAATTTGGGACTGACAACTCAATGATTTGTTTTATGCGTATATATAATACATATAAAAAAATGTAATGAAAAAAGTTTCAACCTTTTAGAATTATGATTTTAAGGATATCATGTGTTTTAAATTATGCAATGTATGTTGATACCTATTTTTGAATATGCTTATTTCTGATTGTAATAATTGTGTGTGTGTTTAAAGGCTGCATTTTGCGACCAAATCAATAAAATAATAACAACAAATATATATATTTGGGGGGGCATCAAAGCTAGTCTCTGAAGTGGGTGGGAGCAGTTGGCAGCAGTGCGCCTCTACTTTAAAAAAGACAAAGTTTTACTGTTCTTATATTTTCTTGTTAAAAACAAGCCATTCCGGAATGGTTTAGCTTTAAAATAAAAGTGTAGGAAGAAGTTGAAACTTGCACTTCATGCACTGTACTGAACATTCCTTTAACTAGCAAATGTGTTTGTTTGGGTGTGTGGTTAGGGCATGCAAGGGAGCATTGCAATGGGGTTTTTGGGGAGGGAGGGCAGGCACGAACATAGTTCTACTACAACTTTGCATACACTTCGACCACTGATCAAAGCAGTTATGTTGATAAAAGTGTTTGACCCAGATTTGTAATTGTACACTTTGTCATTACTTGCACACGATGATTCATCCAATGCACAGATATTATTAACTATTTGATTAGTTCTTCAGACTGCTTGAATATTCACTGATCTACAGGTATGACGCAGGAGTTCGATATAATAGGCTAAGGTTTCTTGTTCTTATTTCCTACTCTTCTGCATGCACAAGCTGAAATGGAATTAAACACAAGTGCCAGTGAAGCAGCGAGATTAATGAGTAGAGATTAGTGATTCAAAAATGTGTAAAAAGGCAACTTGGAAATCACAGGTTTAAATAGAGCCTTACTCTGTCTGTATGCTATTAAGTACATCCAAATATCCTGATTAAGGGTAGATCAATTACCGCTGAAATCCAATGTGTCCAGCTAGAAAGACCTCTGTGCTTTAAGTTTCCAGCCAACAAGATGAGTGCTAATTAGTAAAAACACATATTGGTTATCAATGTAATGCCAAATCAACTTTAGGAGGGGCTTGTCTTTATCATTAGTTGAATCTGCTGTTGTGGCGATCTAATTATAATACCATCTATTTTATGTGCAATTGTACTTTTGTTTTCTTTTAATTCTCATTATATTTCCCGAAAATTAATACTTATTAAATGATTTTAATGGCTGATCAGTCTTTCTGCCAGAAACATTAATCCTGCCAAACATGGGACTCTGGAGTGAATAACCAAAAACATACAAGTGATGAAATGCAATTCACAAGAATGTATGTTTGCCGTAATGAATTGTTTAAAAGCATTACAACAACAAAAGCCCCATGTTTCCAATAATGTTATATTAATCATGATTGGTACAATTGAATTCAATTGTGTTTTAGGTGTTTCAAATGTATTTTGTAACTCGATATTATATAACCAGTTACAAAATACGTACATGCCTTCTTTGAAACACCTCATAAATAGACTAAATTGCATTGTATAGAGAACAGGTCAAGAACTAAACACGTTTTTGGTAATGCCGCTTTTAAGAATAATAACATGATGAATTTATTAATTGAATTATGAACGTTGTGCTGACTTAATTCGGAAAATAACGTGCAACCTTTTTAATGATAAATATGGATGGAAGCAAGGGTGCTGCACATTTGAACTGGTGCCCTGTATATAACCTCAAGTGTTATACATTTCTATTCTAAGGGATTTGGAATGTTTTAACATAATATTGGTCAATCATCTTATAATTTATCAGTCTCCAGATGTCATCTATGGTTACCAAATAGATGTGTGCTTGATGATGAAAAGAAAGCATTTGAGAAAAAAGAGAAGCTGGGATTTCATAAACCATGAAATTCTGCATCTCCCTTTTATGGGTTAAGCCCTTGGCTGTGCAGACAAGGGAAGATTCTGTTTGGCCTGGTTCTGCCCGCCTTCATCTTGACCAGCATAGCTACACTGAACTTCAGACTAAGGTTTCTACCCATTGCAGACTGATTTGCTTTCTTCAGATTACATGTGTGTGATTTAAGTCTAAGGCCATATAATGCTAATACACTTTAATTATATATTCTGGCCCATGCATCTTGTTCACATCGTACTATAATTTGATATCTTCTAGTGCATATCATTGATATTTGTGTATTTTCACATGCGTTTGAACATACTATGTATTCTTTCTGGTGTGTTTACATTGCATCTGACCTGAATTTAAAAAACGGAATCTGGCTGAACATGTCCTGTTGTATTGCTGGTCTGTTTAGTGTCCTTCTTGCATTTACATGTATTAATGCCAGAACACCTATTTCTCATTTGATCTGTATTAAAAAATAACAATAATCTGGCCCCAAAAATGGGCACTATTGCAGGTATATTAAATCTTCCCCGGCCTACATTTAAAAATGGATCTGACACCTTAGGCCCCTTATTATTGGCTCCCCATTTATATTGCATCTGACCTGCATGTAAATAGAATCCATCTGGATCCCAAGGCACTGTATTGTTCTGGTATATGTATTCTACCTCTGAATGTATCTAAAAAATTGAATTTGACCTTTAAGGCGCTGTATTATTGCTGGTATACAACTGCCCTATATTACAAATATGAATCTGCACCCCGAGGATGTGTATTATTACATGCACATCTGTATTGTATCTGACATGCATTTTAAAAAAGAAGAAACAGCTAATCCGGCTAATTAAACCCTCAATTATTGATGATATATTAATTATCATATGACCTGTATTTAAAATATTGAAACTGCGCCCTGAGAAACTGCATTATGTCCTCCATATTTATATTGCATTTGATCTGCACTAAAAAAAAAAATATCTCATCCATCAGGACCGCCATTACTGTTGTCATATTTAATCTGCAATTGACCTGCATTTTAAAAATATAATCTGGACTATATGGTCTTGTATTAATGTAGGTGCATCTAGATGCATCTTAACTTCTTTCTTTAAAACCTAATCTGACCCTTAAGGCCCTGTATTATTACTGGAAACCCCTTGCTCCACCCCCCAAAAAAACCTTAGAAACAATCATTTTTTGAAATTGATGATAATCAGTGTAATACTCTTAGAAACCTGTAATTATTTACTTTTCCTATGCCTCCATAATGACCCAGACAACCTTCACACAGACTGCATTTGAAGGAATACTAATAAAAAGTGACCACCTGACATTCTCATTTGTAATAATCACCTACATCTCTGGCAGATAATCCTGCCAAAAAGAAATACAAGCCAACCAATAATGGAACAATTATGTTCTGGGCTAAAAATTGAACCTTAACTGCACTTGACGACAGGCTACCAAAACATGTCAGATTACTCAAGGACAGTAAGAAAGAAAAACGAACCCTTATCAAGGTTAAGGGCTGGGAGGATAGCTCAGGGGCAATGTGTTTGTGCTGGCAGGAAGACAATGCAGAGCTTCACAGGTTTGAATCACGGGCCACTCTCGATATTAGGCACATTATACAAGATGATTAAATAAATTAACACACAAAGCATGTTTACCCCTAACCAACTGGAGGAATGTGCATAACCTTAGAAAGGCTCCTAAATTTCAAACCCTCCAAAATGACAGTGAAGTGTTGGCTACTATACACAGCCCTACTCAATATAAAGGCCCATACTGCCACAAACCAAAAATCTCTCCATCACGAAATTAGAAATCACATCTCTAAAAATAGGCTGAGTTAATAATAGATCAGCTATCACAAATGCTGCCAATGCACAGGTGAGTTCAAATTGGACCACCTAGAAATTATAGAAACATGGTTAACTGACAATTACCAAATTGTAATTAACTTCATAAAACTATATGGCTACAAAATAATTGTTACAAATAGAACAGAAGGGGAGTACCCATTGCCTACCCTGAGAAGCTATGGATATCCCAGCTGGACAAACCTCCCTCTCATATTTATTTTAAGGTAGTGTGCAGTGCCACATCAACAATGAAATCTACATTACAGTTACTGTGGTCTACAAACCACCCGGTGCTAACACCTAATTTTCCCATGAATGGTCTGAGCTACTAACTAGTATATAAGCCATCTCAAATACAATCATGCATTTGTGGATATAAATCTGTGGCTTGATGAACCATATAATCCAGATCGCAAACTATGCACACAAACCTTGAGTAATGGGTGTGAAACTCTGAATTACCAAGAGTACCGTGAAATGCAGGCATGCCATTGTCACCATCTACACATTTGATCTAGTTCTGAAACAGATAACACATGTGGAACTGCCTTGTTAGTATCGCCACCTGCTAATAAATGAATGGATGATCCACAACCATTACATAAAATCTGACTAAAAAGGGCAATCAAAAATGCCTTACCTTTATCAGGTGAATTAACAAAGTGACCAAACAAAATGTTGAAGCAGATTTCACAACACCCAAGAAGGACATTAATTCCTGAAACAACCTCTCCACTTAACTAAAAACAACTGAATATAAAAATTACTAAGACACAGAACTTTATTGCACCTGCGATCAGAAAAAAACAATAATCAAAATAACAAAACAATTTATGGCTGATTAACTGGCATCCCTTAAAAAGACATGCTGCAATATAGATGACATGCAAAGTTAAGCAATGTTACCTATTGACAAACTGGCATGCAAAATTCACAGCTTGGGCTACCACAGGAGCATTGCTCGAAAGAAAATCTTATACTTTAAAAGACCATCTCTTGAACTTGAAATCTAAAATTGTATTTTCATGGACCACTTATGAAAATGGTGAACATATCCACTTCCATCCAAGGTACATGATATTTTAAGTCACAAAATAAAAACAAAATAGGATCTTGTGCTTGTGGTGTAAGTTTGTTAGAGAATTTCAGTGCCAGCCCCCATCAACTATACTTGGCAAACTGTTCAAACAAACATAAGACAATTATGAACCTTCAATTCTTCCACTTAATAGTGTCAGAAGATCACATGAAATTGATATCCGGAAATTGTAGAATGTTTAAATGTGAATGTTCTTTTTATTTAGCTCATGGACATGTGCAGATCAGTGAGCTAATAACACAGTAAAATTGGCTCCTGATTACACGAAACAACTGTAGAGGAGTAGCCAAGCACTCCCACTTCAACCACCTCACCCATATTGCCTATATCATATGATGGCCGTTTGAATGAAATCCCAGAAGAAGCACAGCAAATGAATGGTCAAGAAGAATGGTGACGTCACACAGTGTTGAGCTGACATGCCTAGAAAAGATGCAGAGACTAGAGAACGCAGATATTCTATAAGGCATCAAGAAAGTATCAAAGATAAGTGACATCTTGGGACCAAGCTGAAGATGCTTATGCCACAGAACTGGTAGAGATAGCAAGTCAGTTTACACGTGTACCGATGCAAAAGGAACGCATGCAGATAAAGTAATCCTGAGGCTGGCTTTGTAGTGAATACATTGCCGCATGTGCCAATATATATATATACATATATGCATAAAGAATTGTTAGGGAGAATTCTCCAGAATGGCTATTTCCCTTACATAATGAGTCCCTCAGCAGCTTTGCTGGATTTCTAGGATTTATTTTTTCACCTGGTAAGAGTGTGAGCCTTTTTACCCACTCTTACATGTGTTTTCTTGTGTGTGTTTAACATTTTGTGTTCATAGACTGTGGAGCCTCACCTACTCCATAGGCATCATATTTTACTGTGTGTTACACAGCACCTTCAGTGCAGTGACACAGGGTTGTCTTTTAGACTTCCCAACTCAGACTCCATTTTCTGGGACTGACTGCTGTCTCCCAGAGCATATAAAGAAGCCATTAACTTTTTTAGCCTCTGTAAAACCACAGACCCAGTACAAATAATCTTACATGGAGTACTGGAAAGGGTTAATACTTATCCCTTTTAGTCTGTTTCTCTTGCAGCATTATTTTCGCTCCCTGTTCTTCAAGACTTGGCTCGTGGCAGTGGTAACTACCCTATTTTTCCTACTGTGGTTATCTTAAATAACCTTGATATTGTTTTAGGCTATCTTGGTAGCCTCAAACTTAAACCCGCTAGACCACATATGTTTTATTATGGTTCTGGCCGGGTTTATTCACCATTTCTTTTTGTAAAAGTTTTTCTCGTGTTTTACTCTGCGCACCAAATTATAAGTCTGGGGGGGACACGATGTGAGGGAGGGGTTTAGGACTCCCTGCACAGGGTCTCATTGGAGACCCATGTCACATTCTGAACTGATTTGCTGTGGTGACTGTCCCGGCGGGACAGCCACCCTGCTGTGTGATTGACAGCCGGGTTGTGTGAATGCAGGAAAACTGCATAAAAAGCAGGTCTCTGGGTCTGGAAAGACAGAATTTCCACTGGAACGAAAGAACCGATGAGGAGCTGACGGAAGAGGACCCCCACCACGACCGAACCACCCAGTGAAGCCCCGCTGAAGGCCCGAATTCTCGAACTCCAACGACAGAGAAGATCCTCCAAGAATCTTCTTCTCCTGAGCTGGTGGGACCAACCATTTCACCCAAACTGCAAGCCAGGACTCCCTCCTCTGGTCGAATTTTCTGTACAAAGCTACAGTGGGCCGGAAAGCCAGGAAGGTCGGACCCGGCTTGGGTTTTAAGGAGTGCACCTTTTATCCATTGCTTTCCTCTGCTACTGGTTTCTTCCCTGGGCAGTGCAGGACCTTCCAGACTTCCTACTTCATGTCAGTCCGACAGTCGCTTCACGAACCGTGAGCCTGCAGGAACGTCCGCCTCAGCGACAGCTTCTTCTCCATTTAAAGGTACTGTGCAAATCCGGTTGTTCTTTTCGTTCAGCCGCGGTGAAAGTGTGTGAAATCTTTCTCCAATCTGAGGGCTTGTCCTTCTCTACTCTTTAAACTAACTTTTCTACCGACCAACTTCATCCAGAACTCTTGGCAAAGACTTAACCGTGAACTACCCTGAGCTGTGTGATCTTGAGCAAAAGACGTTTGCCCTATTGACTTTGGCCCTAAGCCTTTTTGATTTGATTCCATCACTGTAGTTCATTTTTTTAGATTGCCCTGCTTTCTTACCTGTTGGTGCTGTTCAATTTCTGCCTAACTTTGTCTTTCCCTCCCTTTTAAATTTCTGGAGTTCCATTTTGCTCCCACTTCATTTGTGAGCTTAACTTGTCTGGAACCTATTGGGAGTGGTGTGGTATATTTGTCAACTACCTGAGTTGTTTCGATTCTTGATGTATGAATAAAATCTGTATCGCCCATCTGCAGGGTAATTGCTACTCATCTTAAAGTGCTGAGGTTATTCAGTTCACTACCATTATATAGTCAGCTCACCCTTGAAGGGACTACGTGTTTAATTTGCAATGGTGGGTAAATACTGCACAATGGGCCTCATTACCAGTTTGATGGTAATTAGAGTGGTGATTCCACCAGACAGAATAACTGCTAATGCTGTGTTCTTCGTGGAATAACCACCAAATTGAAAGTTGACTGAATCACCCACAGATGATCGGCAGTAACAGTAATTCCATCTGGTGGAATTACCATTGAGAAGCAACTCCAAACAGTCATTCTGCCATGTATCGTTGGAATTAGCGTTACCGCCGACCAAAATGGTGGAAATTCTGCCAGCAGAATTAGTGATGGGTGTAAATAGTGTCATGCAGGAAAGGTCTGTCAGAAGCCATCTTTAAAAATTCAATCCATCCGGAATCTCCCATTTCCTGTAGCTATCCGAAGACAGAAGTAGAGGCAACAATGTCTCGGAACAAAGGAAAATCAAAAGTGCCAGAAATGAGGATGCTTAAGCAAACATTCAGTGAGGCAGTCCTGCAAGTCCTTGTTGGTATGTTAGTCATAAATGCTGAGTAGGGGGAAGGCACAGGAAGATGTCTGACCAGAGTAAGAATGGAGTCTGGGCCTCCATAATGGACAAAGAGGCGGCTATTGGCACATTCCCATGTGATAGGGAGGGCTGTTGGAAGAGTAATAAGGATCTCAAGATTGGAGCCAGCAGTCAGAAACTTGAGTATGAATGTCCAGTCCCCCATATGAATGCACTGCTAAAATACCCATCCCATGCATGTCTTTCCTACATAGACATGTACAATGTAGAGGGGATAGCCCTACCAAATGGCAATGTGGACATTGGCACTGCAACAACATGCATGTGCAAGGGAAGGTGGGACACTGTGCTAATAGATATGAACTTCCGCTATGTGCATGTAACCCATGCAATAATGAAACGCACCAATGTATTCGGGAAATGGCCAAGTGCCAAACTGAACCCCTTGCACCTATGTCTATCCCTGACACACCCAAAAGGCCATCAACCCACATGGGAAACACCAATGCCAATGACTGCTAAAATACATTTAAAAGCCATTACTGCAAGCCAACTGCAATGAGCCCATACTTATAAGGTGACGAACCACACCAGACACTACTCCCTTCTTGCATGAGCACTGTTCATTGCCCATCAATGGACCATGGCCATGACACCTGGCTACCCCAAGGCCAATGCACAAGTGACACCTATCACAAAACACCATGTCCATAGAAATGCAGCCCTCACATCATGTTAGGTGTGTTTGCCACATAGGCCAATTCTGGTTGGGATAATGAACTTCCTGCAGTACCTACAGCAATTATGAAGCCACATGTGTCTAGGTTAAGCATTCATCATAGTGTATCAGTGCCTTAGTAGCCCACGTAATGTATGCATGATGGTTGACAGCATATTATTGTCCACCCAACAGGTTCACAGTAGACTCAGTAGAAGATGCAGGCACATCCACATTCCAGGGCTCATCCACCACATCAAACACCTCTACCTCTACCTCCACCCCTGCACCGCTCAGCCATAGTAAGAGCAGGAAGATAACCAGGATCAACACACCTGTCACAGGGCACAGCAGCAGCGTGCAAGCAGACACGATGCAACTCTTACTACAAATATGGCAACTGGTCCCTCAACCAGCAGTTCACATGCCAATGCTGGTATATGTAAGGATATTTTATATGTAAGGATATTTGGCATGTTACAGCACAGAGTACAGCACTACTGCACAAGTAGCATTACAGCACTACTGCACAAGTAGCATTACAGCACTACTGCACAAGTAGCATTACAGCACTACTGCACAAGTAGCATTACAGCACTACTGCACAAGTAGCATTTTTTTTGCAGCACCACCACAAGGGTGCGGTGCATTGCTATATGGGTTAGCAGATTAACAAGGAAAGACAGACTATTCAGTCAAAAAACGATTTTAACATATAAGATGCAAAGCTATTTTTACAGTTAAAAGCACACGTGTTCATTTAAAAATGCACACTATTTTTCACCTGAAATGCCTATATTGCTAGAGACACATTTGAAAATTAACAGCTAACATATTAACCATTAACCTGACTAATAAAACCTTATTTTATTATAACTCACTAATAAAATGTGTTCTCTACTGCAGAATTAGGCATATTTTGAAAACCAGTTAAATGAGTGTGCAGATTTTTCCTCTCTTCTCTGCCTGATTATCCGTGTTGTTGTGCACAGTAACTGCAGGAGGAAGGAAGTCAGATTTGCAACAATTGCAAATGTATAAGCGAAGCTATTGTTTAAAAGTAGGAGGATGAGAGATGATGGATTTCATTGGAACACGTCATAAAGAGGGCTGAGAGGAAAGTTTTAGTGGGCAGTAGCAGGGAAAAAGACAGGCAGACATCTTTCTGCACTACTGGGGAGAAGACCTGGCTGTGGGGGTGTCCTGCTGCAGTCGAGACTGGGGAAAGCTGAAAGAATTACCTTCCCACTGGCAGAGGCAGTCCTATCTGAAAAAGCTGAGAATTCCAGGCAATGACTCCGGCTTGAGAAGGCAAGCGTTCCTTTTTGTTGGAGTTAAGCCAAGAGAGCCACATTCACAGAGAGAAGACTCTGAACAGATAAGGTAATTACCTAACTGGGGGAGCTGTGTGTGTGCACGAAAGCATGCAGTCAGTGTAGAAAAATGAAAGTCCCGTGCGTGTCTTAATCAAGTGATAATGTTGCAATTTAAGTTCTGTTCTCCGCCACTATAATTGCAGTGTGTCATTGAAAATGCTTGGATTGTTCCCTTTTATTGCTGTAAAGAATGAGATCATGTCTAAATGCAAAATTTTATAATACAGAAAATATTTGAAAACAGACGGGTGGTTTATTTTCTATTTACCATTACAATGCCAATGATGTGGGGAGATTTTTAAACAGTGCAATGGTCATTTTAAGACAGATGTGTGTATGTCAGAATCAGTATGAATAATTGTGAGTGACTGTAGTATAACTTGTTGGAGGTACATGAGCCAACGGGAAGAGAGACTCTCTGAACATAGCTCCCTACCGTATATAAGGTAGTGGAAATTACCACAAGACTACCACATATAGCTCTCTGTCGTAAATAAGTCAGTGAGTTTGCCCATGGTGGCGCACCAACACTATCCCTGGAAATTGTGGTTTCCCTAGAATGCAGGTCTGAGGTCTCTCTAGTGATCACACGAAAAATCTAAGCGAAGATAAGGGATTCTGGACATTGGGGCCACAAATAAAACAAGGGAATTATGCTCACCAAAATACCACCAACCACGTATACCAAATATGCAGGTCTGGGTGCTGAAATAATGCATGTCCATTGTATTATTGTTGCACATGGCCAAATCTGAATACAAAGAGTGATTATTGCTAAGTTATTTCTCGGCGGTAATAAAATACCATCAGGCCCCAAATCTCCACAAAATACCCTACATATTTATGGTGCGTTGCAGGCCGGGAAAGTGATCACAGAGTACCTACTGGGCGTGGCAAGCGTGTCTCACACTGCCATTTGCACATTAAAGGGAACCCATTTTATAATAGCAGTGTGCCACTAAAAACGAATTTCAGAATGTCACAAAGGGAAACCACATTCTCAGATCTAGTACAATATTTAGAGGCAAAGTTATTTGCACATGGGAATTGGTCTTCGAACAGTACCTTAGAATGGAGTAACCGCATTCAGGGTGAGGTGCAGAAAGAAAAACTAGACAATATTTTTGCAGAAGGCAGCATAATTCAGGTCTGCCTTACAAGATTATTGAATGCAGCCGATAAAAGTGCAGAGAAAGACTGTTTAATACGGCTATGCGGCAAAATATGGTTTATTTTAAACAAGTCACTGCGAATGCAAGAGAATGATACTCAGCTAATTAACAGGTTAAAGACTGAATTAGATGGGGCAAGTAAAAATCAGGAAATGTTGAGAGCAGAATTGGATGTATGCCAAAAAGACATGCAATTAAAATGCAGAGACTTTGATACTCAGTTATCCAAAAGCAAGAAACAATTTGAAGATAGTGAGCAAGAATTGACACACTTAAAAGCCTTAGTGGATCACATTAGGCAGGATAAAGATGAGGTTGTTTCAGAAATGCAGATTTTACAAAAAGAACATTGCGAAAAAGAAGGTGATCTCCAGAGTGTAGAACAAGAAATGATTAAAATGATTCAAGAAAGAGACAAGAGAAATAAAGAGTTCAATGAATGCCAAATGCAAATGTGCGATATGCAGGAGGCAATTAATAAAATGAGTGATGAAAATAATTATTTGCATGATGAAGCCAACAGACTCCTTAAAAAGTGTAAGGACTTAGAACAGCAAATGTGCATTCCCAGGTCCCAGGAGAGGCGGCAGGGTACCACATTCAATGGAGTGGAGGTGAATTCTAGCTCTGCCCAAAGAGCTAGTGCCCCAGTGACAGGGCCGGTGACTGAACTTGGTTGCAGCACCCTTGGGGGATTTGATACTCCCATTGGGGGCAGCCACCAATCTCATACACCTGAAAACAGGATTGAATCACAAAATAGTGCAATTCCATGCATTGCAACAAGTAGCCCCATAAAAATAATGAAATCCATTAAAGCCCTGATCAAACCATTTAAAAAGGGAGGTGAATGCTGCATTGAGGATCACTTAGAAGCGGTGCATGACATTTTTAAAGCGCTCCAGATACCTAAGGAACAGTACAGACAATATTTTCATTTAACTTTAGATGCCCCGACGGCCAGCATCATAAGGGGATTAAATGAACAGCAGAATATGACATGGCTGGAGTTTGAAAAAGAAATTAGGCGTCATTTTTCTCCTTTTCAGTCATTGCAGGAGGCAAAGAAAGTTGCGTACACTATTACTGCTGGACCTAATACATCACCTCGCCAATTTTTACAAGACTTAAAAAGAGCATTCTCTCGCTTTGATGTATCTTTTGACTCAAATTCCAATGAGTTTAAAACCGCATACTTCTATGGGCTACAGAAAGACATCATATCCCAATTGGTCCGTGAATTTGACCGTGACAAGTCCCTTGAATGGATTGTACATCAAAGCACCAAGCTATATGAGGTACTCTATTGTCAGGGTAGAGAAAGTGATAAAATGAAAGATACTAGGCCTAAATCTAAAGAACCCTCAGCCACAGTAATGGAAATCAGGTCAGCCAAAATGTCCCTTGAGTCTGCTCAAAGCCAAGGTAAAAATAATGTGACACCTGAACGAAGGGGTAATCAACAAAGATCGCCATTTACTGTACCAATGTTCCAATCACATGATCCTAGTAATAGAGAGAGCTACATCAGCCCTAGATATTTAGGAGATAGACCCCGGGTAAGATACCGGTCTGATATGGCAGGTATGAACAATAACCAGAGACAAAATCAAGATCAAAGAAATGATGGTCCCTACCAGTCATTGGGGACACAGAGCAGATTTGATCCCAGCACCATGATATATGGTAATCAGGATAGGCCCCGATATGTGGATCGATTTACTGATAATGGAAATCAATATAGGGGCCAGTACCCACAATCTGAGAGACAGGACATGAAGCAAAACGTGAACTACAGTCCACGCCAGTACAATGATTCCCCACCAGGGGACTATAATCAAAGGATGGGTGCAACCCGCTCCCCTCCACAAATGAATCAAGAGTTCAGAAACCATCCCAACCGGTATCAATCACCTGAGAGGTATCAGAATAGATCCAATCAGGGGGAAAACAACCAATATCGACCTAGGCCACAGAAAGAGGATCCTAGAGAGGTGGAAAGGTTCCAATGCCTTGAGGCCCAAGTGAAAATGTTAGCTGAGCAAATAGGAAAGCTCTATACAGCGCAAAAACAACCTTCCAAAGAGGGGGCTGATGGCCATAGCAATGACCGGGGGGCTTCCGAAAAGTGACTAAGTACTCATGATAACTGCAGTGCCAAAATGACAGATTGCTCTGATATAATTTTGCATAACGACTCTGAGATGTCTAATGGATTAAAAATGAAAGTACCAGTAAATGAAATTGTGACAGAAAGTGCAAATACTTCTAAAAAAGAGGTACGGTTTAACTTAGAGCTAAATAAAACAGTAAAGGTTTGCACAAATGAAAAAGAAACATTAGGAATTCCAAAAGAACAAAGGGACAGATTTAAGAAAAATGACTCATGCATGGGGAATACCAGTGAACAGGGAGTAAGTGGGGATGCCATAGCTCCTTCCCTGGGCAAGCAAAACAATGACCAAACACAGACAGAAAAAGGAAATACTCACAAGGAGGGTACAAGTCAATCACCTGAAAAATTCTTTGAGCCACATATTTTTGAAGAGGCTGAAAGGGCTGGTATTACACTAAATGATCACAAATGCACAGAATTAAAAAATGACAAATTGCTGAATGATGTTGTGACACATGTTCAGTTGGAAGGTTGTAATGTGGTCTCTGATGTTACCCAGATGGATGGGCGAACGGTGGCCACACTCCAAAAAACCTCTGAACATGGAGAAATGAATAAAATACCTCGCACAGAAATGGGTAAAAAGGAGGGAAAAATGTCTTTTCATTTACCAATGTGCTTAGCCAAAAGTGAAAAAGACCTGAGAAAGGTGAGCCCTGAAATCAGTAAGAATTCACATTTCTTATGTGTATTAGAGGAAGTTGAGGACAGATATTATGCACCCATCACTGTAGAAGAAAAATGCCACACCTTTGCTATGATTGACACTGGCGCACAGGCCACAATTATGTCCAAGGAGCTGGTAAAGAGTATCAATGAAGGGAGGCCTCCACAGAGTCAGATCACAGTGAAGGCAAATCAAGGCCCAGTGCATAACTTTAATGGGGAGGAGGTGCCCATCATAGGTGTAACTGAGGTTGACATAAAAATAGGAAAGCACAGAATGAAACAAGAGGTATTGATCACATCTATTTGTGAAATTCCATTTCTGATGGGGACAGATTGCCTGAAAAGATTGTCTCCTCTCATAGATGGGGTGAATGGAGTGCTGTGGTCCTTAACCAAAAAACCATTGAGGCCTAAGAAACTGAAATCACAAAACAGCAATATAAAAGAATGTCACACCGTTGCCAAAACAAATGATGCTGTGGAGGTATATCTCCAGAATAGCTGCATACCTAGTGTCACTGTTATATTAAGGTGTCAAGACAAAGATCAGAGCGACAATGAAAAACTACCTGTACAAATATACTTGGACCCAAGGAAAGATTGGCAGACTGCCATAGACGAACACACATTACGTTTCTATTTAAAAGAGAATACATGCAAACAGAATATTGTTCCTAAAACAGATTCAGAAAAACACATTACCACTCTGGCAGAGATACACATGGAAGATGAGCAACCATGGGTTCACGCTGGTATAAATGATTATCTTAAAACAATAAAAGCCACTTTAGCGCTTGAACATGAAAGGAGTTTCATTAATGAGAAATTGTTGCAAAAAATTATGGAGAGGGAAGAAATCCCGAAATTTAGGATTAAAAACCAATATGTTTCTGGGTTGGACAGTCCAGACTTTGAAAACCGAATTACAGGCAGATGCATGCTTAAAATTAGCATTGGGCAGAAAGCAATTTACCATAATGTATGGATAGTGAGTGGAGCACAAAATGAATTTTACATGGGCAATGACATCATGCACAGAATGTGTATGGTGTTAGATTTCCTTAATCAAAAAATATGGTCACGCCTAGGTGGGCCGGCGCCTGAATTTGAAGACAAAAGAAGGGCTTATCATTGTGCACAACTAGTTCCTTATGCAGTCGAATTACAGATGAGGAAAAATACTATTGTTCCTGCATTTACAAAACAGTTTGCAATAACACTAAAATGCAAAAATGGACAGCAGATGAAAGGCTCTGATGCATTTGTATGCCTGAATGAATCCATAAAACAGCAAGGCCTGGATTATGAATACATTCCATTGGTAGACATTGGTGAGGGATCTGTAAAAATCATGGTGAATAATAAAGGTTGTCAGGATATTCATTTAGAGGAAAACTCCCCATTAGGAATGGCCATACAAAAATCACATTATACGGCAGATTTAAATAACATGGTGATTGGGAATATTCCTGAAAAATATGTAGATGCCAAGGGCGAGTTGCCAGAACACCTGGACTCTCAGCCCAAAGGAATATTTAAAATTCATTCTGTGTATCCTTATGATTCAAATGAGACAGTGTGCTGCCATCAAGAGGATTGCATAATATTTAATTTAAATGAAAATGAAACAGGAAATCAGCCCATTGAAGTGGAAGCTGATATGCCAAAATATTTGAAAGTGGCAGCTCTACAAAAAGACACAGCCACACAGTTAGAGGAAAGCGCTGAGATTCCTTTACCAGAAGAGTTTCCAGAATTTTCCAGAATGGTAGAAGAGCAGATCTCCTTAGCGGATGCATGTAACAGCGATGAGGATCGACGCAATCTGAGGGAAATATTTATGGAGTTTAAGGATGTATTTGCAAAAGATGCTTATGATTGTGGTTTAACTGATTTACATGTGGCCACACTACCAGAAGGTTGTAGCAGAAATCCAGTGTTTGTACGCCAGTATAGACTACCGCTGGCATGTTTAGAATCATTGGCAGAGATTATTAAAAATTTGGAATCACGGGGAATAATTAGGCCCATTCATAGCACATCCAATACGCCTATTTTAGGTGTGTTAAAGCCAAATGGTCAATGGCGGCTGTGTGCAGACTTAAGAGAGTTAAATAAAAGAGTACCAGTATCTAGATGGCCACTACCATTCATTGATCAGGGCCTAGCTCAGATACATGGTTCAAATGTATTTACCACGTTAGATCTCACATCTGGATATTGGTGTGTGCCATTGGCAGAGGAGATACAACACCTATTTTCCTTTACATTTGACAGGACTCAATATGCCTGGCTTAGAGCTCCGTTCGGGTACATCAATAGTGGGAGTGAATTTGGCATATTTTTGAGAAAGGCCATGCCAGATGCAGCGGAAAGAGGGACAATAGTTTATGTGGATGATGTCTTGATAAAAAATGAAAACCTTAAAAGCCATTTTGATGAAATAAGACATGTGCTTGGCCAATTGCAGAAAGCAGGCGCCAAAGTATCTTTGCAAAAAGCACAATGGTGCAAGAAAAAAGTGAACTTTCTAGGGCATGAAGTGACTGAACATGGGCTAAATCCACAAAGGAAGAAAATAGAGGCCATACAAAGATTAAAAGATCCTAAAAATGTGAAAGGAGTAAAAAGTTTATTAGGGATGACAGGCTATAACAGAAAGTTTATTGAGAATTATGCAGAAATCACTCAACCATTGACTAAACTGCTTAAACTAAATACTCCCTGGAGATGGGAAAGAGAGCAATCTGATGCAGTGGCTAGATTGAAGGAATGTCTTGTAAAGGCACCATGTTTAGCATACCCCATAAAGGACAGGGATTTCTTTATAGAAATAGGCTTTTCTGAACATTGTATGTCAGCAGTGTTATCACAAAAACACGATTTGAATCACAAAACCATTGCATATGCAAGTAAGGCATTTTCCCAAGTTGAAATGAAATTTAATGAATGCGAAAAGGCCCTATTAACCACTGTGTGGGCGCTACAACATTTCCGCCCCATTGTTCAGGGAGAAAAGGTGATTATTGAAACAAATCATCAACCTTTGCAATTTTTAGAGAGTAAAAGAATTAGATCAGGCAATCTAGCGCAATCCAGAATCACTTCATGGACACTGGCATTACAAGGTTTTCCCGTAGAAGTAAGATATGGACAAAATAAAAAGAGCCCAATTGCTCAAGGGTTAGCTGACTTACATGACTGTGCAGCTGAACAAATACCAAATGAAATGGAAGTGGAAGCTAGTTTGCAGGAATTTGAACAATCACCACACAAAGCTTTTGATGAAAAAACATGCGAGGATTTGCCAACTGTATATGTGGATGGTTGTGCTTTTCACATTGAAAATGACAGTAATAAACAATTAGTGGCAGGAATAGGAAATGTCTGGTTGAAATGTGAAGGCGTTCCTAGTATAGGGATGAGGATTGGAGATAGGAGCAGTCAGGTGGCGGAATTGGCAGCCATCTATAAAGCAATTGCTACTGCAGTTGATAAAAAGTTCAGTGAAATTGTCCTGGTGACTGATTCTGACTATGCACGGAATAGCTTTGTGGAATATTTGCCTGGTTGGAAAGCAAGAGGCATGGTTACATACAACAAAAAGCCACTTAAACATGGAAAAATGATACAAGCCATAGACAAATTGGTGTCAGAAAATAATTTAACAATATACTGGAGAAAAATTCGTGGGCATTTAAAAACACCAGGAGAGGATAAGGAGGGAAATGATAAGGCAGACCATCTGGCTAAGATTGGGGCTGTGATGGGAGAATTGCTACCTATTGATTATTTAATGGGTGAAATACAAATTGATGCAGTAACACGTTCTAAAGCACCAAAGGAGGTAGATCAACCGGTGGTGCAGTGGAGTCATGACACGCCAGACCAAGATTTGATTGAGGCACAAAAGAATGATCAAATTTTAGGAATCTATTATAATCATTTGATAGATCCTGAACAAAATCCTTTAACAGAAAATGATTGTATGGGAAAAGAAGAGTTGAGGGTGTTATTAAAGAACAAAACACGAATTAGATTACAGGATGGACTCATGATTAGAGAGTCCATAACAGGGCAAATACAGTGGGTAGTACCCCTTTCATTCAGAGGACTAATGCTACACCATGCACACGATGCCATAACTGCAGGCCATAGAGGTTCACAAAAGACATTAGAAATACTAAAAGATTATGCTTACTGGCCACATATGTCCCAAGATGTGGAATTATATACTAGAGGATGTCTAGTATGCGCCCAATTTAAACCTGCTTCACCAATGCATAGAGCACCATTGATGAAAAGAGGCCTAACTCTCCCATGGTCAGATTTGCAAATAGACTATGTAGGTCCTTTAAAAAGGTCGAGCAGGGGACACCGCTATATTTTGAGTGTGGTATGTTTGATGTCAAAGTGGATTGAGTGCATTCCCGCACCAGATTGTAGTGCGCAAACAGCAGCCACATTGCTGGTGAACCATGTGTTCTCAAGGTTTGGGTTGCCACAAAGAATTGAGTCAGACAGAGGAAGTCATTTCACAAGTACTCTAATGAGTAAGGTATGGCAAATACTAGGTGTAAAAAGGAAACTACATATCGCATATCGGGCGGCGTCTTCAGGTACAGTTGAAAGAAGCAATAGGTCTGTTGTGGACATTTTAAAGAAATTTGTGGCAGAAGCAGGTTCCAGCTGGGATTTGCGTTTACCATTGGTTTTGATGGCAATCAGGTCGACTCCTGCCAAAGCAACAGGTGTTAGCCCCCATGAGGTCTTAACAGGTAGGAAAATGGTGTTACCACAACACCTACTATACAGAACACATGAGCAAACTCTAGTGAGTGCATCCACAGTTCATGAATATATTGATGAACTGAGGAGGCATTTGCAACATGCATTTGCTTTTGTGCAGAGAAATCTGGAAAGAGCTGCTGACAGTGCTAAGTCATATTATGACAAAAAGACATCAGTAAAGGAATACAATGTAGGGGATCAGGTGTACAAGTTTCATTTTGGAAAAAGTAAACAGAAAAATTCTAAATTTCTGGCAGCCTGGCAGGGGCCATTTCGAATTATAGATAAAGTCTCTCCTGTAGTGTATAAAATTTTGAAAAATGAAGGTGAAACAGCAATAGAGCAGTTTGTCCATGTAAATCAAATCAAACCATGCCATCCCAGACATGAGATCAGGCAGCTTGAGCATGTGGAAACGGATAGAGTCCCTTGAGAAAATAAATGGGTGTGATCAGGAGGCAGTGACAAAGAAGTTAAAAAAAAAAAAAAAGTTGATTGTTATGATGGCACATAAACACTGTAATATATGTGAAAATATATAATATAAATAAATAAATAAATAAATAAATAGATAAATGCACATATAACGGAAGCTCGTGGTTGGTGTGCAGAGAGAAAGTGTATTAAATATTGAATGCTGTTTTATATGTGTTTGTTTTCTTTTAACTTGTGTTTAATTTCAAAAAAAAAAAGAAAAAAAAAAACGAAGTATTTTTACCAAGCATGTTTTATTTTTGGCAAAAGGATGAAGTTAGTATTGTGCTATGTACTTAATCTGTTTATTTTCTATTTTGATTTAGACGATTAACATTATTTGATCGGAGGTTCCGGGATCAGAGGCCACGGGAGACGATGGAGTCCTGGAGTCCCCTGGATGAAGACCAAAAGATGCCTGCCTCCAGGTGGAGGTGAAGACAAAATAACCGGAATGCCAAAAGAGATGACTACTGTGGATTCAAGATTGCCAAGATGAAAGAGTACTCGAATGAACCGAATAACTTCGCTGGTCGGGATATACCAAAAGAGACAAAGCAAAAGTTCCGGCATATGAAGTTCCACGTATTTATTATTTTAATTATTTATTTTAACTTGTTATATTACTTATTTGTTTTAGTTAATTGTTTTATTTCATTGTTTTTAATTGACTTGGAAAATTTAAACTTAAAGTAATGCCACTTCCACTGAGAAGGCAAATGTGGAACATTTTATGAACTGATGGACTCAGATGAAATGTTAATTGCAAATTTTCATTGATGCACATGAATATTCATTTTGTTGGATTGCTATATTGTAAAAAAAAAAAATAGAACAAGTTGTTTTTAGGAATTGGCTTGGATTATAGCCAAGTTCTAAAAACAAAAGGAGGGTATATGTAAGGATATTTTATATGTAAGGATATTTGGCATGTTACAGCACAGAGTACAGCACTACTGCACAAGTAGCATTACAGCACTACTGCACAAGTAGCATTACAGCACTACTGCACAAGTAGCATTACAGCACTACTGCACAAGTAGCATTTTTTTTGCAGCACCACCACAAGGGTGCGGTGCATTGCTATATGGGTTAGCAGATTAACAAGGAAAGACAGACTATTCAGTCAAAAAACGATTTTAACATATAAGATGCAAAGCTATTTTTACAGTTAAAAGCACACGTGTTCATTTAAAAATGCACACTATTTTTCACCTGAAATGCCTATATTGCTAGAGACACATTTGAAAATTAACAGCTAACATATTAACCATTAACCTGACTAATAAAACCTTATTTTATTATAACTCACTAATAAAATGTGTTCTCTACTGCAGAATTAGGCATATTTTGAAAACCAGTTAAATGAGTGTGCAGATTTTTCCTCTCTTCTCTGCCTGATTATCCGTGTTGTTGTGCACAGTAACTGCAGGAGGAAGGAAGTCAGATTTGCAACAATTGCAAATGTATAAGCGAAGCTATTGTTTAAAAGTAGGAGGATGAGAGATGATGGATTTCATTGGAACACGTCATAAAGAGGGCTGAGAGGAAAGTTTTAGTGGGCAGTAGCAGGGAAAAAGACAGGCAGACATCTTTCTGCACTACTGGGGAGAAGACCTGGCTGTGGGGGTGTCCTGCTGCAGTCGAGACTGGGGAAAGCTGAAAGAATTACCTTCCCACTGGCAGAGGCAGTCCTATCTGAAAAAGCTGAGAATTCCAGGCAATGACTCCGGCTTGAGAAGGCAAGCGTTCCTTTTTGTTGGAGTTAAGCCAAGAGAGCCACATTCACAGAGAGAAGACTCTGAACAGATAAGGTAATTACCTAACTGGGGGAGCTGTGTGTGTGCACGAAAGCATGCAGTCAGTGTAGAAAAATGAAAGTCCCGTGCGTGTCTTAATCAAGTGATAATGTTGCAATTTAAGTTCTGTTCTCCGCCACTATAATTGCAGTGTGTCATTGAAAATGCTTGGATTGTTCCCTTTTATTGCTGTAAAGAATGAGATCATGTCTAAATGCAAAATTTTATAATACAGAAAATATTTGAAAACAGACGGGTGGTTTATTTTCTATTTACCATTACAATGCCAATGATGTGGGGAGATTTTTAAACAGTGCAATGGTCATTTTAAGACAGATGTGTGTATGTCAGAATCAGTATGAATAATTGTGAGTGACTGTAGTATAACTTGTTGGAGGTACATGAGCCAACGGGAAGAGAGACTCTCTGAACATAGCTCCCTACCGTATATAAGGTAGTGGAAATTACCACAAGACTACCACATATAGCTCTCTGTCGTAAATAAGTCAGTGAGTTTGCCCATGGTGGCGCACCAACACTATCCCTGGAAATTGTGGTTTCCCTAGAATGCAGGTCTGAGGTCTCTCTAGTGATCACACGAAAAATCTAAGCGAAGATAAGGGATTCTGGACATTGGGGCCACAAATAAAACAAGGGAATTATGCTCACCAAAATACCACCAACCACGTATACCAAATATGCAGGTCTGGGTGCTGAAATAATGCATGTCCATTGTATTATTGTTGCACATGGCCAAATCTGAATACAAAGAGTGATTATTGCTAAGTTATTTCTCGGCGGTAATAAAATACCGTCAGGCCCCAAATCTCCACAAAATACCCTACACACACCACCTGAAGGCTTTACTGCTGACACAGCTCCAGGTGTGTGTCCCCCACCAGTTGCAGTGGCTACTCCACAGCCAGTCACTGTGGAGATAATTGAGGAGCCACAGGCCACCACTGCCACCCATTATTTTGACACGTGCACGCAGCCATCTGCCCCCTGACTCACCCTCTTCAACTGAGTCGCTGATCCTATGCCATCAGCAGCATGACAGAGTGGCAGGGAGTGATGATGATAGAAATGGACCTGTAGATGCAGGTGATACAGGGCTCAGGTCCCCCTGCTTCAGCCACAGCACTATCTATAGCCATGAATGTGTTCCAAAGCATTCCCCCACTGCCATCTGGAGAAGGCTGGACACAATCAAACAGCAGCAAGTCTGGATAGAGGATATTGCAGAAAGGAAATTACAGCATCTGCATCAATGTCTGACTCTGTCCAGGGCTCATCCCTCAGGATTTCCAGGTCCATGGACCGGCAATGCTGCCAAATGTCAGTTACAAGTGCTGCCATTACTGTTGTGGGCCAGAAAGTGAGGGAGGTCATTGAGGGAATATCTGCATTTGCAGAATACATGCACAACACCATGCTCCTGATCTTCTGACGCAACCAGGGCCAGAGTCAGAGCCATCCACCTCTGTCACCCCCACTGAGGGCTTATTGGCTAGGAGCCCACATTGCTGCTCCATGAGAATGTGTGCCATTCACAGCCAGACCAACCTGCAATGCTCAAAGGGGTATGGAATTGACACTATTTGTAAGAGCATTATTGTTCTCTGAGGAGGGAGCATGTTGTCATCAGGAGGTAGGGGGACATGTCGCCTTCTGCACATCTTGTGCAGCATAGCACAGATGAAGAACATTTTTCCAACCTTCTCTGCTCTGTATATCAAGGCCCTTTCAGGTCAGGTGTAGACACCAGAAACATTGCATCAGTAGGCAAGCGTCTGCTCCATGCACAGCCTGGCCAGACATCTGCTTCATTGTAGGCCACCTCCTGCAGTGTGTGTGGCTTGTGCATAGGTTTCATCAGCCAAGGAAGCTAGGGGTATCCAGAGTCCCCTGCAAGGGCAAAGGGCACAGGTGTCAGTAACAGTCAAATGAGGTTGGAATATTGATGGACATGATGCAGTTATCATGCGTTGTTATACAACTCGGTTGTACATCTCTAAAATGTCATCATGTCTCTTATACTAGGGTGGTACTAATGCATTGTCACTTTGAGATACCATGTGTACACATCTCACAAACCCCAGTTGTTACATTCATTTTATGTGATGTGATTTGCTATGTCCATATTGTCTGTGGTGGTCCTGTGCAGTGCTGTCATGCCTGCACCCTTGATTGAGGTCTTGTTGTTGTCATGCTTGTTTTATGTTCCTGCTGTTATGGAATTCCATACATGATTTGCAGCTTACGCCCCATCACTGTCCAACAGTATTGCATTATCATTCTGCTGTGGGAAATTGTGCTATTGGCTGGGCAGGTATGTGCTCCCTATGCATTGTTGCACCTGTAGTCCTCTCTTTGTGAATCAGTCACTGGCTTAAGCAATGTGTGTGGCTGACATTCTACTGCATTGTCCCCCAGAGCCTAGTCCTGTGAGTTGGTAGATGTAATGTGTGGGGTGTGAGGGCAGGTCATGCTTGCACAGATCCTTGACAGGGCATGCATTGTTGAGTCGTTGTAATGCCTCCCTTCATGTAGCATTTAACTTGTGATGAAATAGTGTGATGGCACCTATGCTCACGCAGAATCCATGTGGCGTACCTGCGCATACCCCAGGGATCATGTGTTTCTCCTACCATGTATAACATCTTTACTAGGCCCCTGTTCGACAAGTTGGATGGACTGGGCGTCACCTACACTAATTACGCAGATGACACCCAGATCCGCATTCCCCTTTCGGGCAACTTCGTGGAGGACTCGGCCTTAGTAAATAAGATATACCTCCTCATTCAGGCATGGATGGCATCCCATGGCATATGCCCGAACAACGAAAAAACGGAGTTACTGATCCTAGGCTCAGAGACGGCCATTAAAAAACGTAATCATAGCTATGCCTCCTTCAATATCGACAACAACAACATCAAAGTGATGCCTGTAGTCAAAACACTAGGCTTTTACCTGGACCCGGCACTCACCCTCAAGAAGAAAGTCAATTCACTAGCATCATCAACAGCATATACATGCAAACTGATCCGAGCCTGCAGACCCTTCCTCTCTGAAACCAGCTGCATTACCCTGGCCAATGCCCTCATAATATCCAGATTGGATTATTGTAATGCATTGTACGCGGGAGCCAATAAGTATATTATTGACAAATTGCAAAGACTTCAAAACAATGCCCTTAGAGCAGCTCTAAATATCCCTAACAGAGACCACATCTCTACATTTAGAAGAGATGTCCACTGGCTCAAGATTAAGAACAGGATACTCCTTAAAACACTCTCTCTCACGTCCAAATGTCTGAACAATATAGCTCCACCTTATCTTGTAGAAAGAATAAACAAGAGACTCACTGCCCGCCCCATGAGATCTGCTAATGCCTACACCCTAGGGATCCCTAGATGTAAACGTACCACAGCTGGCAGCTCCAGCTTCCCGGACATAGCTGCACAATCCTGGGATGTCCTCCCTTTAGATCTCAGAACTGACCAACCTTATTCCAGATTTAGATGGAAAGTCCTCACCTGGATACGAACGAATGACTCCTAAACCTGTTGCGACTGACTCCTTAACTCATACCTTGACTGCACTTACTACCCAAAGCCTGCCAGGCCCTACCGCTCTCAATGTATCTGCTACTATTGCACTACTCAATTGGAACTATGGAATATCTATATGTGACCACTAGTCTTTATGTAAACTATGTGGCAGTAATTTGTGTATTTCCTGTATGTATGTACCATATCCACTATGTAACTAATGCTTCAAGTATACTTGCATTATTGCGCCCCCAGCTACCTGAGGGTTTGGTGTGCTTTATCAAATAAATAAAAAATAAATAAATAAATAAACAAACATGTCTGTTGTCCTCTGTGGCTCTCTATGTATGCAGATGTGTGCTGTTCCATAGGACCATGGCATTGTGGGTTGAACCAGGAAAGCGGGCACAGCAATGTGTGATGGTGAGGTCAGCATCACAGGTCTCCTGTCCATACATTGAATGGAACGGGTTCCAGTTGTGGTATACCTTTTCTGCTGCCTGGGGTGGCGCCACCACCACATGGGTGTAGTCCAGAGCTGCAATAACATTGGGCATTTGGGCTGCCGAGTAAAATCCTGCATTTGTGGCATTTATATGCATGGGGGTGATGGGCATGGAGTTGTGCTGGGGTGCATTCCACAAGAGCTTCCAGCACCTGCTTGGGCACAACTTAAAAAGTGGGCTGAGACATGCATTGCAGCTTGCCCACATTGTGCCTGTGTGTGCCAGTGGCTCGGAGGGACAGCACCAACACAAGCTTCAGCAATGGTGGTAAGGCAGTTTGGATGTTAATCCTACTCTGCATGTCTTCCAGGATCAGGGAGAGCAGTTCAACACTGGTCTCCCTGTTGAGGAGGTACAGGTTTGTCTTCTAACCATCTGTTAGTGTGTAGGCGGATGGACAGACCTGCGGAATGGGTGTTCGCCTTGCATGGTGTTTCCTCTTCCTCTGTGCTCCATGTGCTCAATGTGCTCTGTGCTGCTGTTCCTTCCTCTGAACATCTATGAAGAGCAGGAGGTTCTGCTTTTCTAGGTTTGCACCGGCTAGTTGCAGCATGGTGTTGGAATGTGTTTCTGTACCTTATTTACCATTTCCGAGTGGATTGGGTGCACCTGTGGCTTGATTTCCATCCCTCGTATGTATTTACCTCCACCTTTTAGGTGGAATTACTGGCCATTTTGGAAGTATTTTTGAGGCATTTTGACTTGCAATATGGTGTAATTACAATGTTTCCCTATGGTGCTAATTCCTCTGCCGGAATTATCACCAGGGCTAATTCTCACAGATGTCTGCGGTATTTACGTCGACACTAATTCTGCCAATGCTAAGTCCGCCAGCCATTTTCTGGTACCCTTAATTCAGAGGAGTAGCAAAAGGGGCCGTAATAAAGTGATGTGCAAAATTATTTCATGTTATGCACATGTTCCCTTTAGACTTTCCTGTAAGTCTGTAAACTTTTTTAAATGGTATAGTATTGCTTAGAACACCATACAATATTTGATAAACAAAAGTATTCGGATGATTTAGAAGGACTAGGAGACCCATTTAATACATTTGCAACATTAGTTTTCATTTTATTTAAGTGTGACTAATAACGTTTTTTGAGATCATATTCTTGGCTGCTTAAAATGCAAAACCTGGATACATCTGGGACAGAAGCAGCGATGACAAAAGGAGACATGGCGGCACTCTTAAATGAGATAAAGACCATGGGAGCCAACATTGGTGCTAAAATAGATAAGATAACACAACAAATGGACAAGATCGAAGAGAGACTTGAAGGTGTTGAAAACAATCAGGTTTCCATCGACACCCTTGAAACCCAGATGGATCTGCAAATAATGGAGATAGAGCAAAGGGAGGAGGTATTTCAATTGAAGATGCATGATTTGGAAAATCGAGAGAGGAGAAATAACACACATTTTTGGCATCCCTGAGCATGAGGACAAAACAGAGGGGTACCTTAGGAAAACGATCCATGATATCATCAAAAAACTGGTACAGGATGACGAGATTAATCAACCCAAAATGGAGCGGATACATAGAGCTGGAGGACCTGCGGGTGGCCCAAGATCCATCCTTGCCAGGTTTTACAGATACCAGGATAAAGCCAGGATTTTAGAGAAAATCAGGACCGGAGGCTCACTTAGCCTTGGCGGAGCACAGATCACTATCTTCCAGGACTTATCCTCGCTGACCTTGGCCCTAAGGTGAATGTGCGGCCTCCTTACGAAATGGCTCAAGGAATGAGGAACTCGATACAAGTCGGGCTACCCCTTCTCTCTCTTTTTTGAATACGGAGGTAAGAAGATAAGATTGAAAACAGAAAGGGAAATCCGCGAATGCACCGCTGACCTTTTGGAAAAGCGCCCAGAAGATGGAGAACAAGAGGAAACAGGGCAGAAAGTGTGTAATAGTTTAGATTAATTACGAAAATTGAAATGACCAAAGGGTTACCTTAGAGAAACACCAGTCGTTATCTCTCCTACGCTTCCTTCTTCGGAAATGGTTTCCAACAGGGGTAGAAAATGAGTGCCTCCCTGAGACCCTTCCTCCGCCTCAAATACAAGGATTAAGGAGGGGAAGGACTCCAGGGAAACCCTCTGGGGAAGAAAACCCTGTGTTGATGGCCCCTGGATAGATGTTGTCTGTCTGGCGAGGTTCTTGGTACCCAGAATATCCGCTGAAGGTGAGCCGTCTGAATAAAGACAGAGGAAAGTGGTAAGTTGAGGCAAGGATATTAGAAGGCAGAATATGGGTAGAGGAAATGAGGAGTACCTGATTGAAATGGGGAAACCACTTATCAAGCTAGATTGCAGGTCTCCCGATGAGACGCGGACAGGAGTAACCTCGGGGGCGTCCCAGGAAGAGAATTGTTCTCATATCTCAATGCTGCAGATCGTACCCTGCTTTTCCCTGCTTCTGGATAGGTAAAACAAGGTTAGGTGTCAATTCTGATCTATATCTATCCCCGGGTATACTAGGGACTGAATATCTATCTTCACGTACCGCACGCCAGGGAGGGAGTCTCACTAGCGAACCGATCAGTGAGGTTCAGCTCGAAACGAATGGGGCTGAGGAAATCCGCTCGAGTCTTAGATGTTGTGCAAAAGTTGAGAGAAGGATTCAGGTCTGAAAACAGGTGAGTAAAAAGGGGTAGAGTTACACAGAAGGAATGACACACACTCTGGTAAGCAATAGATCCTAGTATCGAACTCACGAAGCGTTGTTGTGGAGGAGTAGCAACGCATCCGCGCGTTGTCCGCAGGATCAGATGAACCGGCTCCGGCATCGGGGGGCGGTCCTTCCACCGCGCGGCCATGGTGTACGTCTAGACCCACACCCTCTGTAGCGGCGGCCATCTTGGTAGTAAAGATGGCCGCAATCCGTCTAATAGACCATCTATGCCACAGTGACCATGGTCTTCGCAGGGGCGTGACAGTATGCCCCCTCCGAAGGGCAGGGGCCCCCGGCTTTCCCGGATGGTTACGGAAGAAACGGCGAATAAGAGCTGGTGCATGCACTGCAGATGCAGGTTCCCAGGAACGGTCAGCAGGAGAATAACCCTGCCAATCAACCAAAAACTGAAGGCGACCTCGAAAGATGCGAGAGTCACAAATATCCGCCACCTCATATTCAGGACCCGACGGGGTAGACACCGGAGGAGGGTGAGTATTCTTCAATCTTGAAAATCGATCACACACATCCTTCTTTAGTTGGGACACATGAAACACGGGATGAATCCGGGACCAAGAAGGAGGAAGCCTGAGTTTGAAAGCAGAGGAACCCAACTTCCGCAGAATGGGAAAAGGTCCGAAATATTTAGGAGACAGTTTGGATGGGACCAGATGCCGTGGTAAGAAACGAGAGGCCAGCCATACCAAATCACCCGCCTTCAGGGAGGGTGCTGGAGAACGGTGTTTGTCTGCAAACCGTTTGACTCTATCCTGAGCTTCAAGTAGCGAGGATTTAGCCGCCAAATGACCTGACTGGATAGCTTGAAGCAGGTTATCCACATCTGGAAATCGTGACGAAGAAGGAAGGCCAGTAGGAAAACAAGAAGGGTGAAATCCATATGAGCAAAAAAAAGGACTGGAACCCAGAGCGGAATGACGGGAATTATTATAGGCAAACTCCGCCAATGGTAATAGAGAAACCCAGTTGTCCTGTGAAGCTGAGATGTAGCAGCGCAAATAGCCCTCCAATGTCTGGTTTAGTCGTTCCGTCTGGCCGTTGGTTTGAGGATGGAAGCCAGAACTCAATGCTCGGGAGATCTTAAGACTTTTACATATCTGTTGCCAATAACGTGAAGTATATTGGGAACCACGATCGGAGATGATAGTTTCTGGAAGCCCATGGAGCGTGAAGATGCGTGAAAGGAAAACTTTCGCCATCTGGGCTGCAGTGGGAATGCAAGGTAGAGGAATAAAGTGTGCCATCTTCGTAAAGTAGTCGATTGTAACCATGATTACCGTACAACCATCTGAGATAGGGAGTTCGACTATAAAATCTGTCGAAATTATCTGCCAAGGTCGATCAGGAATCGGCATCAATGATAGAAGACCCACTGGGCCCGACCGAGGGGTCTTTGTTTGTAAACACATGGCACATGCCGACACATAGTCTCTGATATCTCTGCTCATCTTTGGCCACCAGAAATGGCGTTGAATCAAATCCTTGGTATTAGTCATACCGCGATGTCCTGCCATCGGAGAATCATGACAGAGTTGAAGTACCACTCTTCTTAATTCTTCAGAGGGAATGAATAACTGTTTGTTTCTATAGAGGCTTCCTTGAGAGGAGTTAAGCCTCCAGAGAGCGGCAAACCGTGGATTGGCCTGTATAAATCGAGAGGTATCCATAGCTACCAGTTGAAGAAAGGTGGTGATTTCCTGCAAAAATTTGGCTTTGGGAAACAAGGGTTCGGAACGGAAAGGAGTGGTAGAGTTGTAATCCTTTCTGGATAATGCATCTGCCTTGAGGTTAACTCTTCCCGGTATGAAGGAGAAGATGATATCATAGGGCGAAAAAAAATGGGCCCAACGAGCTTGACGACTATTTCGGGTTTGAGAGTATTGTAAGGCTCGGAGATTGCTGTGATCGGTCCGTACTTCGATGGCAAATTTGGCCCCTAGTAACAGATGGCGCCACTCCTCAAAGGCTCTCTTAATAGCTAATAATTCCTTTTCGAGGACCGAGTAATTGATCTCTGAAGGTGAGAGTGTTTTAGATAGATAGGCCACAGGGCACTCCTCTCCTTGTTCATTTTCTTGCAGTAGTACTGCACCTACAGCATGATGCGAGGCATCCGATTCTACAATGAACTTCTTGTTTTGGTCTGGGGTCAGGAGTATAGGTTCCTTGGTGAAATCTTCCTTGAGACTCTCAAAGGCTATTTGAGCCTTGTCTGACCAAAAGAACTTTGCATTTTTCTTAAGGAGAGCCGTCATAGGGAGAATCTTCTCTGAATAGTGGGGAATGAAACGCCTATAAAAGTTGGCGAAACCTAAGAATCTCTGCAGGTCTTTAACACACTGTGGAACTGGCCATTCCGTTATAGCAGAGACCTTTCTGGGATCCATGGCAACTCCTTCGGTGGATAGTATATAACCCAGATAAGCCACTCTGTCCTTGTGGAATTCACATTTGTCTAGTTTGCAAAAAAGATGATTCTCCTCCAGTCTCTGTAATACTTCCTTCACATGTCGGATATGGTCCGATATGGAAACTGAGAAGACCAGTATGTCGTCCAAATAGACTATAACGGTATGTAGAAGGATATCCGAGAATATGTGATCCATAAAACGTTGGAAAACAGCTGGTGCATTGGAAAGTCCGAATGGCATCACTTTGTATTCATAGTGGCCCAAGGGAGTACGAAAGGCGGTTTTCCATTCATCCCCTGCGCGGATTCGGATAAGATGGTAAGCTCCGCGTAGGTCTAGCTTGGTAAATATCTTGGCACCCTTTACTGCCTCTAGAATATCTGGGATTAGTGGCATCGGGTAGCGATCCGGAGTGGTGATCTTGTTCAAACCCCGATAGTCTACACATGGTCTGAGTTCTGTCGAATCCTTCTTGGGGATAAAGAACAGTGAGGCGCCGGCAGGAGAAGTGGATTCCTGAATGAGGCCGTTATGTAAATTCTTCTGGAGATACTCTTTTAGGACTTCCCGTTCGCGTGTCGAAAGTATATACATGCGCCCAAAGGGGATTGGAACACCCGGATCTAGCTCTAGGGCGCAATCATCTCTACGATGGGGAGGTAATTCGGCGAACTCAGAATTGGAAAATACTACTTGAAATTCTTGGTAGTCAGGAGGTATTTCCTGGATGTTATGTAACACCGAAGTAGTGCAATTCCTTTCTTGGACGGAGTGTGTAGAACAAAACCCCAACGCTCCACCAGAAAGGCAGTGAGTAAGGCAATGTTCCGATCCTAGAAAAATTGTGCCGGCCTTCCAATTGATGTATGGATTATGGGCTCTGAGCCACGGTAATCCCAATATCAAGGGATAATGTGCAGTGCGAATGACATCGAATACGATAGTCTCTTGATGAGAAGCAATCTTCATTTGAATAGGTCTTGTTTGTTCCCGGATAGGACCGGAAGTCAGTGGACTTCCATCAACAGATTCTACTGGAACAGCAATGGTTTTAAGGGAGCATGGTATATTCTTGTCATTCTTCCAATGGGTGTCTACAAAATTTCCCGCGGCTCCGCAATCAATCAATGCAGGAACCAATATTGGCTCGGAAGTGCCCCATTCCAATGAAACCTGTATGGCAATCATGGGAGGATCGGGAGTGTCTGTGACTTGAGAAGTTACTGACATGGATGAGGAACCTGTTATTGGCTCCCTAGCCGCGGTTCCCCAAGCGGTTGGGAGGAAGCGTTTCCCTGTCGTTTGGTAGGGGTGAGGGGGCAATCCTGTACTGGGTGGTCCTTGGACCCACAATACATACACAAGCCCTTAGCCCTCCGTCGATTACGTTCTTCCAAGGTGAGTCTACCTCTTCCTCTTGTGATCCCTATTTGCATAGGTTCATCAATTGGGGTTTTCATAGGACTAGAAGGGTGCATAGTAAATGGTCTCACAGAACGATTTCGACGTCGCTCTCTGAGCCTTTCCTGTAGACGGTAGTCCATTTGCATCACTAATGTAATCATTTCCGCTAGGTTGGGAGGTCGAGACACCCTAGACACCTCGTCTTTAAGTTCCTCATTCAAACCCCTACGAAATAGTGTTATCAGAGCATCATCAGCCCAAGAGGTTCCAGCAGCAAGCTGTTTAAAAGAGGTGATATATGACAGTAGATCCTGTGATCCCTGTTTGAAGTCTAATAATTGCTCTTGGGAAGAAACAGTGATCTCTTGTCTGCTAAACATGGACCTAAGACTGTTCAGAAAGGCGGGATAGGAGTCAAGCAGAGCGTTGTTTGTCACCACCAGAGGTGTAGCCCATGCCAATGCCGGTCCAGTCAAGTTAGCTATCATATGTCCCACCTTGTCACGATCATTCTGAAAGAAGGCCGTTTTAAATGAAAACTGGACAGTACATGCTTCGATAAAGGCTTTAAGTTTGTGGGGATTCCCATCATATAAACCCCCTGGAATAGGACCGGGTGGTAATTCTGAACAACTAGGTACCCTTCCAACCTGTTGTCTCAAAAATGCATTTTCCTGCTTTAATGCCTGCACTTCCGCAGTCAAAGACTGGACAGCAGAAACTAATTGCTGCTGTTGGGCTGCGTCCATGGTATCTCCTAGAACTATCGAGTTCTTTAAGGCAACCGTTCAGCACCTGGGAAGACCCAGTATTTTCTTTTTCTTTTGGGCGTTGCTAACTGTAATAGTTTAGATTAATTACGAAAATTGAAATGACCAAAGGGTTACCTTAGAGAAACACCAGTCGTTATCTCTCCTACGCTTCCTTCTTCGGAAATGGTTTCCAACAGGGGTAGAAAATGAGTGCCTCCCTGAGACCCTTCCTCCGCCTCAAATACAAGGATTAAGGAGGGGAAGGACTCCAGGGAAACCCTCTGGGGAAGAAAACCCTGTGTTGATGGCCCCTGGATAGATGTTGTCTGTCTGGCGAGGTTCTTGGTACCCAGAATATCCGCTGAAGGTGAGCCGTCTGAATAAAGACAGAGGAAAGTGGTAAGTTGAGGCAAGGATATTAGAAGGCAGAATATGGGTAGAGGAAATGAGGAGTACCTGATTGAAATGGGGAAACCACTTATCAAGCTAGATTGCAGGTCTCCCGATGAGACGCGGACAGGAGTAACCTCGGGGGCGTCCCAGGAAGAGAATTGTTCTCATATCTCAATGCTGCAGATCGTACCCTGCTTTTCCCTGCTTCTGGATAGGTAAAACAAGGTTAGGTGTCAATTCTGATCTATATCTATCCCCGGGTATACTAGGGACTGAATATCTATCTTCACGTACCGCACGCCAGGGAGGGAGTCTCACTAGCGAACCGATCAGTGAGGTTCAGCTCGAAACGAATGGGGCTGAGGAAATCCGCTCGAGTCTTAGATGTTGTGCAAAAGTTGAGAGAAGGATTCAGGTCTGAAAACAGGTGAGTAAAAAGGGGTAGAGTTACACAGAAGGAATGACACACACTCTGGTAAGCAATAGATCCTAGTATCGAACTCACGAAGCGTTGTTGTGGAGGAGTAGCAACGCATCCGCGCGTTGTCCGCAGGATCAGATGAACCGGCTCCGGCATCGGGGGGCGGTCCTTCCACCGCGCGGCCATGGTGTACGTCTAGACCCACACCCTCTGTAGCGGCGGCCATCTTGGTAGTAAAGATGGCCGCAATCCGTCTAATAGACCATCTATGCCACAGTGACCATGGTCTTCGCAGGGGCGTGACAAAGTGGGACATTGGAAACTCTAGGGCCCACGAAGGAAGAGAGTCAAGGGATCGAGGAAATACAGATGATGCAATGTCACGCCCAAAGGAGATAATTGAAGAAGGCAATCGGATAGATGGAACTCAGCATATTGATTACTAAAACACAAGAACGGGCAGCTCGAGGAGCCATGAGTGGTCCGAACCCTTTTTGGGCTCAGATATGGAGAAACCACTGCCTGTCTGAAAAGGAGACCAAGAGACTTACTGACAATAGGCGGCAATGTTGCATGAGATGTCATGTATCCTTCCAAAGAGGTTTTTTTTTTCAGGTGCAGGGGGGTGGAATGAGAATGGGGCTCAAATGTTATTGAGAATGTTATATGAAGATGGACCGTGAGCTAACATTTCCCACTGGTGGTCCGATGTCGGGTCAATCTTTTCAACTGACCCCGATCGGACGCCATCAACTAGGGATGAGGGTTGCAGAGGGGGGAAGGGGCAGGGGTGAAGGGGGGCGTGTTGGGAATACAATCCTCACTGAGACTTGTAAAGGTGCACGCACGTTTAACTGACATTTAAAGAAGGTGTCACTTATGGCTGAAGGGTCTTCTAAAAAGCATAATGACGAATGGTGGCTCATACAGACCAACCGGTAGGAGACCTCCTCAGGGTGGAAACACTAAATGTAAAAGGCCTTAATTCCCCGACAAAGAGATGCTTATTACATCGGGAATTTTGTAGGGGAAACTAGATATCCTCTTTCTTCAAGAAACAAAATATGCTAAGGGAGAGGAACGGAAACTCCTGGGAACACGATCAGGGATAGAACTCTGGGGATCCGGCCCATTGAAAAGGGGAGGAATTGAGATACTCACTAGAAAGGGGCTGGGATTCACAACCTCCAAGACATGGAGGGATGTAGAAGGGTGAGCCCTACTTGTTGCAGGCACTGTAGGAAAGGTAAGCCTCATGCTCGCAATCATATATGCCCCCAACACGGGACAAGCCAAATTCCTAGCAAAGACAGTTCCCAAAATTGTGTTAGAGGCCACTGGACATGTCATACTTGGGGGAGACTTTAATCTGTGGGCGCACCTCATCCTAGATAGGAAAGTGGAAAAAACGGAAACGAGGGATCCCACTGAAAGGGGGCACAATGAGGTTGCAAATATTTTTGATTTATACGGCCTGAAAGATATATGGTGGCAATTCCACCCCGGAGATCTGGGGTACACCTTCTACTCTGCCCCATATAACACCTTTACCAGGATTGATTACATATACCTGATGGAGGAAATGCATAATGCTACAATAAGATCGGATATCGTCCCGATTACCTGGTCCGATCACGCCATGGTCACGGCTGACATTGACTGGGACACTTTGCCCAGGTATGGAGGTCGCTGGCAGTGTAATGAAACACTCTGAGAATATCCAGTCTTCAAAGCAGAGATGGAAACTGAGATCACTGAATATATTAAGAGCAACAACACTGGGGAAGTTCCCAACCTAATAGTGTGGGAAGCGGGGAAAGTGACCTGATGGGGAGTTCTGATGAGAGAGGGGGCTAGCAAGAAAAGGGAAAGGAACTTGATTGAAAACAAACTCAGTAATGAGATAAGTCATTTAGATGGGGAAGCGAGGAGGGACGAAACTGGGAGGGCAGACAACATTTTGGAGGCAAAGAAAAAGAGGGAAAAACTTTGCTTTCTTGAACACGGACTAATAGCCTGTAAATTGCAGCTCCTAAAACAGACACTTTATGAGAAAGGGGGCAAGGCCGACTCTTTGTTGGCAGGCAGGCTACGTTCCCAATGGGTGGAGCGTAAAGTATTAGAAATAGAAAACCAACATACCTCCCACACTGCGACTAATGCAGACATTCCTGAGTCCTTTGCCAAGTATTATGAGACCCTTTATGGGTCAGAGGCCCAACCGGAGAGTCGAATACTGATCAATACCTGTCCTCTGTAAATATTCCACAGATAGCATACGATGAAAGCTGTGCGCTAGAGTGTCCGATAACGGAAGATGAGGTTAAGAACGCGGTTAAGAGACTGTCCTTAGGCAAATCCCACGGGGAGGAAGGCTACACCGTTGGATTCTATAATTCCTTTCTCTCTTCCCTCCTCCCTCTTATGGTAGAACTGTTTAATGAAATCTTAGACACGGGTATAGATCCAGACTCCTTTGTCCGGGCCCTCGTCTCAGTGATCCCCAAAGGCCAGAACCCTTAGCAATGCGGATCTTATCACCCCATATCGCTACTAAACATTGATTTAAAAATGTATACCAGAATTTTGGTAGCCCGATTGGAGACTTATATGCTGTGTCTAATACACACTGATCAGTTCGGTTTAATATTGGGCAGACAAGGGGCGGACAACATGAGGAAGACCCTACACTTGATTAAAGCATCTTCGAACCATGAGGAATGAACCAGCTCTCCTCTCGGTCAACGCAGAAAAGGCCTTCAACACGGTTGAATGGGTATTTCTGCAGGCAGTCCTCTCCAAAATTCAGGGGAGGGATCGAAGCAGGGAGAATTCTCATTCTATGGCTAATTTCCCTTACCTAGTGAGTCCCTCAGCAGCATTGCTGGATTTCTGGGGTTTATTTTTTCCACTTGGTAAGAGTGTGAACCTTGTTCCCACTCTTACAGTGTATTTTTGTGTGTTGTACCTGTTGTGCTCATGGGCTATAGAGTCTCACCAACTCCCTAGGCATCATCTTTTTATTTGTGTGTTACACAGCACCTTCAGTGCAGTGACATAGGGTTGTCTTTCAGACTTCCCACTGACTCAATTTTTCTGGGGCTAACTACTGTCTCCAAGAAACATGTAAAGTTACCATTGACTTTATATACTCACATTACCACAGATCCAGTACACCCCATTTTACATGGAGCATTGGAAAGGGTTAATTACTATCCCTTTTTATCTGTGCCTCTTGGAGAATTGTTTTGTTCCCTTAACATTAAGAATTGGCTGGTGGCAGTGGTATCTCCCCTAACTTTTCTACTGCGGTTATGTTATATAACGTGGTAATGTTTTAGGGTAATATAGTAGCCTCGAACAAGAAACCCGCTTGACCATATTGGTTTTAATTTGGCTCCGGTTGGGTTTCGTCGCCATTTCTTCTTGTTAAAATCTTTCTTGTGTCTTACTTTGCACGGGAAACCAGGTTTGCTGCCTTTGTTCACTGACGTTTGGCGGGTGTCTCTCGAGACCTAGGTGTCTAGGTGGGCTGAAAATGAGGGATGAGGGTAATCACCCCCTGCACAGGGTCACCTTGGAGACCCAAGTCACACTTTGTATCCATTGGCTGAGGTGGTTGTCCGGGCTGGACAACCCCCCTGTTGTGTGATTGACAGCCAGGCTGTGTGAATGGGGGATTCTGGCATAAAAGGCAGGACTCTTGGGCTGGAAGTCAGAGTCGCCACTGGAACTGCAAAGAATCGAAGAGAAGCAGAGAAGAAGACAGCTGCTGAAATCCCGAGTCCCGGTGAAGCCCTGCTGCAGTCCTGAGCTATCTACCCTTCAACGACAAGAGAAGATCCTGTCCCGAGTCTTCTTCCCTTGAGCCTGGTGGGATCAACCAGCTCACCTTTCTTCAGCCAGAGAATCCTCTCCTGGGTCGAAATCACTGCACAGTGCTGTAGTTGTCCGGATAGCCATCAGATGAGCCCTCTCCTGATTTAAAGGAGCGCACCTTTTATTCATCGTCGGTTTTGCTTCTGCTGGCCTCATTCCTGGGTAGTGCAGATCTCTCCAGACGTCCTCCTTCTTGTCCCCACAATTGAAGCCACAGAAACCGTGAGTCTGCAGGAACAACCATGAACAACTGCCCTGGCACCAGCTTTCTTCAGCGGAATAAGGTACTGTGTACATTTGGTTGTTCTCTCCGTCTGACCTTAAGGATTTGGGGTGAACCCTTTTCATCCACGAAGGCTTGTCCTTTCTTTCTCCCTTCTTATAACTTTTGCTTCCCTTGGACAATATCTAAGTACTCCTGGCAACGTAAATCTCGAACGGTTCATACCGTGTGATCCTCGACAACTGAGCATCTGCTCTATTGACACTGGCACAGGCCTATTGGCTTTTATCTACATCCTTGAATGAGTCCTCTGATTCAATTGCCTTGACAAAAGTATTCCCTATGATTCGCCTATTCGCTTTTCCCTTGTTTTAATTCTAAAGTACAAAGTGTGTTTTAACTTTGTGTGCATTTCTACTCGCGGGTATGCGTTAGCTTCGCAACACCGGTCTGTCAAATCCTAATGTACTTACCTTGAATCTGCCTGAACAAGTGGGATTGGTTGTGTGTAGTACATTTTACAGTGTTGTTTTGATTTAATAGAAGTGAAGTGTTTTATGAACAGATGGTTTAACAACAAATGGACTTATATTTTTTACCTGAAACCTTGAGTAAGTGTTTGCTTGAGTCACAGTAATTGTGGTCCTTTGTGTAATCTCTACTACTGCTCATTTGCTCTTGAGATAAGTCTGGCTGCTCAGCCACTGCTACCACTTTTTCTGTGTAGTACATAATCTTGTGCAGTGGTCCCTAAGGGTACTGCACAGGATTCTGCCTAACATACACATCTCCCATGGCCTCAGTTTTTGTCAACGTTGAATACTCCCACTGGTTCAAGCTAGGTAGAGGAATGTGACAGGGATGCCCTCTCTCTGAAATACTCTTTGCACTCTCGGTAGAACCCCTAGCCCAGAAACTGAGAGACGACTCCCAGGTTGAAGGACTCAGACTGGGAGCCACAGACTATAAAGTAGCTTTGTTTGCAGGCAACCTACTCTTGCACATATCGAATCCCACATCCTCAGGACATGTTACAGTTACAGAAAGAGGTGGAATATGTGGCATGTTTTGCATTATTGTGAAATGTGTAATATTTCGTTTTCACTCCATCATATCCACACACTTGCAGCAGTTCTTTATCCCATTCCACTGAAAAATGTCCTCACAAAGAAAGCAAACAGTATTTCAAAATATTCAATTCTAGACAAGATACCATCTGAACAATTCCTCAAATTTCATATCTATGATTTAAGGAGACAAGGAAAAATGTGTGAATATGTTATCAAAAGGTTCAGCGTCTTCGAATGGGCCTGTATGTTAAATCTTAGAAGTGTAAGATACTTGATAAAGGCTGCAGTGCTTATCTACAGATAAGTAACTTCAAAGTGAGCACATCGCATGATGAGATTGTCAAATAATTTATTTTGAAATGTATTCATTTTTGTATCATGCAAGTGATGTTTGAACAGTTGTAATGAAATGTTTTCTCACAAAAATACATACACAGTGATCATGATAATGCAGATTGATGAATAACGCTAGAGCCATGGGGGTAAATAATTAATGTTGGCAAGTAAATAAAGCAGCTACAACCTTGAGCTTCTGGACGAGGACAATGCATGTATTCATCAGCATCGTTCATTTTGAGTGATATACATGATTTCACATCATAGGATATTTAGAAAATATTACTCAGTACAAACAGACATATCAAAAATTACCATCTGATTAATTAGTACACCAAAATATCAAAGCAAGGCGCCAACGGGGAGCATGAGGAGTGAACACATCTGTTTGAAATAAATAAATATAGACTAAGCACGTAGATAACAGGAGCAATTACTTTGAGAACATCTGTGACATTTGAGAGAAGAACAACAGTGCAGCACCCAAAAGAGACACATTCCTTTCCCACTTTCTGTTGAATCGGACCAGCAACACATACAAAAGGTTTGCTCGTTTTCATGTTGTTTTCATGTTCCTGAAGCAAGAAATCAGCAAAAATAATGTGAGACGATACTAGAAGTGTGCATTCCCCCAACACTCACATAATCCTCCTCAGCACAAGGGTAAGCTTTAAGTCACCTACGGTTATGACACATACACAGACACACACACACACACACACACACACACACATGGCCTCATCACGAGTTGGGCGGTAACGCCGGCGCTATTAGTGCCAGCGTTATTAGCCCTACCGCCAAACCCACCGGCGCTATTAGCACCGGATCATGGGTTTGGCAGAACGGGAAATCCCCATTCCCCACTGAGCCCATTCGGGAATGCCCCATTCCCCATTGGGCTCAATGGGGACATTTCGCGCTCTTACCGCCGGCGGATTTCCCGCCGGCGGTAAGAGCGCGAAATTTCAGTGGATTACCCCCCAGCTCAGAGCTGGGGGGAAACCAGCAGAGGCTGTGATTTGGCAGACCCTTAAATGCGGCGGTAAGGGTTACCGCCAAACTCGTGATGAGGGCCACAATGCATCAAACCTTTAAGACTCTATAAAACGTGCCATCCATCGATTTTGTACTTGCATTTTACTCTCATCCCTGATTTCCCAACCATCCGCACTTCTCTTCCAAAGTAATTCTCATTAACATTCGTAATGTTGGTCGTCACACAATGTACCCTTTGCCTTAACGATGAACTAACAGCACCTTCCCATGCCCCTCCCACCATTTGACAATAGACAGAATCAGTACTGCCTTTATATAAGGCTTTGTTTGATTTCTGATGTGTCTGGCTATGGTACAGCTTATGAACACTTCCACAGTCTTTGAAGTTGTGGCTTTGCTTGTGAAGTGGATGTTTGCCTCCAAAACGGAAGCAGCAGTGGGAGCTGGTCGTGAATCTTACCCCCTCCTATTTCATTCCGAAGGTTAATTTTGGAAATGTGTTTTCTTCTTTATGTGGTCCTCTTGATGATATGGGGTCGAAGATTATATTCACTCGATGTATCAATGAGCATTATAGCTTGGTGCCCGAGAGTATGTGGGGGCGCTTTTGCAATGATATACCATGAAGTATATCTTCCGTTCTTTTTAATTACTAGAATAGTTATAATCACACTGTGGAAATTTGCTAAATGTGCAATATCGCATAAAGAATCTCATTGGAAAAACTGGTACTGGAAGGAATATAAGCTCTACCATTACCGATGGACTTGCATTTACGGAACTCTGAAGATTTCCCGGTAGTCCTCTGTACTCTGGGTGTTTTCTGTGCGATACCTATTTTATTTCCAAATGTTGGGCTTGATGAAAATGTGTAATAATGGGCCACTTTGAAAATGATTACCATAGGTCCTTTTGTTTCCAATCAATTGGGGTCATTACAACCCTGGCGGTAGGGGGTTAACGGGGCCGGTAGAGCCAGGCATCCTTAGCAGGTCCTTCGAGCAGTCCAGCATGCTAACAACGGGCCCTATGGGGGCTCGAAAGGGAATGGGGATGCACAGGGTCTGGGTTCCCTGAATGGGGAAATACCGGGCCCTCCAAGGTCGGAATGGCCCTGTATTTCCACCTCCTTGAAACCCGCACCTGGTATCTGGAATGGGGGTATCCATGCCGCAAATAGCCGCATGGCTACCTCCTTCCTCGTAATGACCCCGAACGTATGATCAATCAATGTGTGAGTTATTTCTGGCTGTGATGTCCTTTTTAAAGGAAACTGTATAGTAATTGAGGCATTGGGCCTCATTAGGAGAGTGGTGGCCAAGGAATGAACAGTGCCGGTAAGGGACCTGCACCAGTCATTCCGGGCCGCCACATTACGAGTTCTGCAGCGGGTCCCACTCTTCACGCCTGGTCAGACCAGACGTGCAGAGCGGGACCTGCTAGCAGACCCGGGTGCTAACAACGGGCCTGTCATTAACAATTCCGTTGTTAGCATCCTCCCCATTCCCATTGAGCCCTATGGGGGCTCAAATGGGAATGGGGACATACCGGGTCCGGGTCCCGTGAAAGGGAATTACCGTGCCCTCCAAGGTCAGAATGGCCTGGTAAGTCCCCTTTTGCAGGACCCGGACCTGAGTTTGGGGTAGCCATGCCACCAAAAACAGCATGGCTACCTCCAAACTCGTAATGAGGCCCATTGTGTAAATGTATTACCCAGAGACATGTGATGTTCTCAAGCAAATTGTCAAGTACTTGAAGTGTAGTGCCCTCTAGCCTTTTGTCTCTTGAAAGGTGTGGATATGAAAGTTTTCAATGGGTGATTTCAGACAATCTGGTTTGCAAGTTGAGTTTGACCCTTATTGTTGTAGTGTATTGCCTAGTTACTGTGTGTTCATCCTTTGTATTGTGCAAACAATAACATTAAATGTGTTACGGCAGGTCCGAAATCCATCACAATTACTGAATAGATAATATGGCCCTTTGGACCAATGTCACATTAAAGCAGTGTAATTGTGCTGAAGACAAGGGCAAGTAGACATTGGAAAACATGGTGGCCTTTTTGGAAGCACGTACATAGAACAATGCACATTTCCTGGGCGCACTAATATTATTAGAGTATGACCCACAGCTGCACAATATGGTGTACCTGATTCTTTGATCTTTTATGATCCAGGCAATGTGTTATAAAAACATATTAATACAGCATTTTGTGAGCATCAGCAAATGGCATGGTGGAGAGCTGTTGGCTGGCCAAATGTTGCAGCAATGAGTCTCATCGGCCGTAGCCTACTTAGTCAACAAGGACAATGGGCCTCATTACGAGGCTGGCGGTATCCGTGCCTGTAGTACAGGCATGGCTGCAGCCAGTATTGATTTTCATCTGGCGCCTAGAAAAGGGCAATTACTGGGTCATTACGACCTTGCCGGACCCAGTAATTGCCCTTTTCTGGGGCCGGTAAAAATGATTCCCCATTCCCATTTGAGCCCCATCGGGCTCAATGGGGATGGGGAGGGTGGTAGCAATGGTAACATTATTAATGGCACCGTTGCTACCATCAAGTTCTGCTCGCGGGTGCCGGTACAGCCACCAGGTAAAACCTGGTGGCTGTAAGGGTACCCATGAGCAGAACTCCTAGTATGGTGGTATGGTAGCAATGGTGCCGGTAGTGATATTGGCACTGTTGTTGATTTACTGCCATACTCGTAATGAGGCTCGCTGTGTTTTGTAGGATTGCGTGGGTGTCAAGTGGGGTTTAACAGTAAAGCCAGGTGGGCAGGGGGGCAAAGAGGTAATTGTATTTATTTAATTATTTGTAATGTGTGCAAAGCCCAAAGGCAACTAGGTGCTGTGAATTGCTTAAGGATACGGTTACAGGTTTACAGGTCTTATCAACTTAGTTACATATTTACATAATTATAATCACACCAATGTCATGCTGCACTGGGATGAATGGTAAAGGAATGGAGAAAAAAAAGTATATGGCCCGTTCTGAATGTTTTTGCAAAGTTTGGTGAGGTTTGGTCCAGGGGGGGCAAAGTTATAGGGGGGGTCCCAAAAAGTATTTTTTTCCCATAGACATAATGGGAAAAAACTTTGTTCACGCCTACAGCCCAAACCTCTGGATGGATTTCCACCAAATTTACGGCAGGAGTGGCGGCTTGGTCCCAAAAGCGTGATGTTGCTAATTTGGTGTAAATCCGTCCAGTAGTTTTAAAAAAAAAAAACGACCAAAATGTAAGTAAAAAAAATAGTGATATCTATGTCCGCTCTGCGGACACACTTCCCTGTTCGCTCCACGGACAGGACACCGATTGGTTAATTGGCTTGCGTCATGTCTGCGGACATGCAACGTGTTTGCTGATTGGATGGTGAAGAGCGTGAAGTGCATCAGATTTTTGGAAACGGCTGCCACCTTGGATTTGTGGACTTCGCTGCTGTCTGCGGACATCGCGGTAAAAACATATTAAAAAACACAAATTTATCAAATAATCTCTGGGGAGGTGAGGGGTGATGAGGATGGGATGGAATATGGCTGCAGGAAGCAAAAAAACGGGTGTTTTTCACTGCAAAAGTAAATGGGGTGTCCTAAGGACACTATACCTGTCCGTACTTTCCACAAGCAAGATGGAACCGTTCTTAGAACAAGCGCAGTGTCCGGGATGTCCGTAATTAAGTAAAATGGGGGTGTCCTATGGACAATATACCTGTCAGTACTGTCCGCAAGCAAAATGGAACTGTTCTTAGAACACGCGCAGTGTCTGGGATGTCCGTAATTACCAAAATGGCCGTATCCTAAGGACACTATACCTGTCTGTACTGTACGCAAGCAAGGTGGAACTGTTCTTAGAACATGCGCAGTGTCCGGGATGTCCGTAATTAGCAAAATGGCCATGTCCTAAGGACACTATACCTGTCCGTACTGTATGCAAGCAAGATGGAACTGTTCTTAGAACAAGCGCAGTGTCCGGGATGTCCGTAATTAACTAAAATGGGTGTGTCCTAAGGACAATATACCTGTCAGTACTGTCCGCAAGCAAAATGGAACTGTTCTTAGAACACGCGCAGTGTCTGGGATGTCCGTAATTACCAAAATGGCCGTATCCTAAGGACACTATACCTGTCTGTACTGTACGCAAGCAAGGTGGAACTGTTCTTAGAACATGCGCAGTGTCCGTGATGTCTGTAATTAACTAAAATGGGGGTGTCCTAAGGACACTATACCTGTCCGTACTGTCCGCAAGCAAGATGCAACTGTTCCTAGAACACGCACAGTGCCCGGGATGTCCATAGTTAACTAAAATGGAGGTGTCCTAAGGACACTATACCTGTCCGTACTGTCTGTAGAACATCTACGCACATGTGCACCACACCCATAAATACTACGAACATCGGGCCTGTCTGTAACTATCCGACTCACGTGTGTTGAACTTTTAATTAGTTTGAGGACCCGAACACTGTCCGTAGAACACCTGCACACGTGCGCACAGTGGTTCATGTGCATTTGGTGTCCTGCGGGCACCCGTTCCCTTTGCGGATGTGTTCGCGAGGTCATCATGTGACCGCACCCACGCTAAGCGTGTGTCCTGATTTGCGGACACTGTCCGGGTCCCCGGACATTTAAAAAGTACTTTTTTAGACAATCCAAAGTATTTTACAGTACAAATTCACCATTGCATATGTCCCACACAATGACCCTGGCTTCCTACAAACTTTCTGGAATTTTTGAGCCTTTTTGGGGTGTTCGAACTGTCAGCGGACAGCACGGCTGTCCGCGTTGAGCACACCAGTGCCCCTATAAAAGGCCACACCCCAGAGCTCATCCTCATTGTGCTTTTGGCTACCTAACAGAGCATTGTCTATATTAGCTTTTGCTAATCTTTCACATTTTGCTGCTCTTGCTGCTTCCCATCAGACCTGATGGCATCTATGCTTGCTGCTCCAGCTGGTGCTACTAGTGAGTCAGCACCACCCCCACCCCCTCCACCACCACCACGTCCCCAAGTGCCTGCAGATTGGAACAGGCGTGAGGATGTAGAGGAGGAGGAAGAGGATGAAGAGGATGACATAGAGGAAGTCCCTACTACCAGCACTCGCCGTGAGTCTTGCGTGTGGCGGTTGTTTACCATTCATGGTAACATACCAAAAGCACATGCGAACAAGGTCACCTGCAACCAGTGCAAAATGGTTCTGAGTCGTGGGAGGCCTGGTTCGTACAGCTTTGGTACAACATCCATGAAGCGACACCTACGGTTGTTCCATGGTTGGGCCGTTCGCAAGGTTGTACCTAGTAGGTCGACTTTCTCTACCACATCCTCCGTTTCCACTCCTCTCACGACAAGAGACACTGCTGTGGGAGAGCGCATCCCTCCAGCTGTCTCACAGGCCATTCACGATGCTGTTGACCCTTACCTTGCGAGGCTCACAATATTGTGTATGTACTGCGATGCAGTACTCTCCAGGGGGGAGAGTCTTCGAAGTGCTTTCGAGACTGCAGTCACAGAGCACCAAAAGACCTGCTACCTACCTAAGTAAGGCCCACCCTACATCTTCCTCTCTCCACCTGCCCTTTCTTATCCCTGTGGTTGGTGTCCCTTCTTTACCCTCCTTTCCCCTCCTCTCCTAGTGTGTCGTGTGTAATAAAACAATACAAATATAAAACAACAAAAAAAAACAAAAAAAGGCTCTTTTCAGAGCCGCTTTTCACAGTTTAAAAATAGAAGTGGCAAATAAATGGAGCAGGGTCCTGTGCATTTTTTAGAAGTCCACGGAAGGCTTCCATGGACAGTGAAGAGGGGTCCTGTATGGAACCCCATCATCCCTTTCCATGGTGGCCATCTTGGAAAGGATTTTCCTTCCTACACCGGGACGCCTGTAGGAAGAAACATCTTTTTTTTCAGCACCCCGGGTTCCCAGGGGCTGGAAAAGGGGGATAATGGTCCAGAGACCTCGTTATCCACCCTCTCTTCGCATGGGCTGATAACTTGGGCTGCTGGTCCGGTATCCACTGTTCCAGTCCCTCGGACACGTCATCAAGCCACGTGCCAGTGTATGGTCATCTGGCACTGTCCGGAAGGTCCGCAATGAAGTGAGATGTTCATAGACGTCCACGGATGCAAAACTAGTTGTAATCGTTGCAAAAAGATATAGAAGTGTTAAAAATGATTCTAGAAGGTGGGAAATGTCAGAGTTTTAAGGTGACACTTTGTAAATTTGAAACCAATATTGCTATATTGGGTAAGTATGATATTAGTAAATTGTAGGAAAATAGCACACACTGGTAAAAACTCATGAAATTCAATGGAAAAACCTTGTTAAAGGGACGTTATGGTTAAGTTGCACTAATAAAAACCTTTGAAATTCACTGAAAAAAACTTTGTAAAAGGGACGTTATAGTTAAGTTGGACTAATAAAAACCTATGAAATTCAATGAAAAAACATTGTTAAAGGGACGATATGGTTAAGTTGGACTAATAAAAACCTATGAAATTCAATGAAAAAACTTTGTTAAAGGGACGTTAGGGTTAAGTTGTGCTACTAAAACACCTTGTGTACGCAAAAAGAACACCGCGTGCCTCATGATAAACATTTTGGATCACGAACGAAGAAACAAATTTGCTATTTGATTGAATATGGCAATAGTCAGATGTTCTCGGACCGTTTATTGTGAAATAAAAAGTACTTTACAAACTGTACAGTGTTGTTGTTTTCTTTAAAGTACGGTTTAATATTCCAAAGTGTGCCATCGGCCATGCACCCAAGAGTGTAGGCCCTGGTCACAACCACCGCAGCATAATACACCGATAGAATCAAACATCCATCAAATATCCACAAATCAACATTTTTTGTACTGTTTGATTTGTATAGTTTGTATGTGAAGTTTTGGCTAAGTCATTCAATTAAGATTGTAGAGTTTGGTAACAAGCAGTGCAGTATAACATATCCATGGAAGTAAACATTTTGGATTGTGGTGTATGGTTAGATGTTTGCTTCAATGGCTGTGTTATGGAACAGTATTTGTGAGTTTAATTATTATATACTTACTGTTTGATTTTTTGTGATTGGATATATTTATTTCATGACTTGGGTAACTGGAGCAGATATTCTTTTTCAATTTCTGTGATAAAAGAAAAGATCATGTTAGTGTAGGTATTTCATAATGAGTTATTGCATTGCATAATAGACATGTCTGCATTATTGCGACCCACATATTTAGTAGTTTACAAACAAGTTTACTGTGCAATTTGCCCAGTTTCTGTGTTTGTTTATTAAATCATTGGGTCTGTGGGAAAAAATCCATGCTGGATTTTTAAAAAAAAACTTTTTTTTATGGTACGATATATTTCTTTCTTTGTTTCGAGTGTTTATTTGTTTTTTCTGGCTAATGTTCTATCTATTGGCTTGTTGAAGATTTTTGGGGCAGTTAGATACCTGTTGGCGTATTCTAACTGGTTATTGTTTTTTATTTATATTTTCAAGTTACTCATCTATCTGTTGGGTTGTTGCAGATTTTTGGGGCAGTTAGATACCTGTTGGCATATTCTAACTAGTTATTTATTCTTATATTTTAGTGGTATTGATTTATCTGTTTGGTTGTTGCAGAATCTTGCGGCAGTTAGATACCTGTTGGTATATTCTAACTGTTTATAGTTTTCTAATTGAAGTTTTGTTAATTTTTATGCACAGATTAGTTATTCAATTTTGGTTTTAAGAATATTAAATAAGCATTTACAAGATTTGCTGGTAATCTCTGGTTTAGAGTAATGGTACTATCATTACATTTAAACCATCCACAATTCTTTTTTATATATCCAATGTATATATCCAGTGTAGTGACCAGGTAGTGCATAATCTGACATGGTTTCCATTTTGTACAAGTTGCTGAAATGGAATGGATTCACAGTTAGGTATTGATACATAGACGATGCGTTCATTAGGGATTTGTTCCTGTGCCACATGGTTGCAGAGAGTGCATGTATGTTTCCACATGTATGAAATCTGAAAGATTTCATTTACAGGTATGTTTTTGTACTCCAGTACTTGTAGTAAGTACATGAGACATTCTTGTGGATCTTTTTGTGAGTTTATCGTGAATTTGACCATTCCAGCACAGTAGTCCAATTCTTGTCTTATTCCATGAACATTGTAGGTGTTGCCAGGATTGTTGGTTGCATTTCTATGAAGGACTAACATTTGCAAACACAATTGCTCTGTATTGTGTAAGTAAATGTTTTCAATAATTGGTGGCAATTGGAATAGAATATGTATTGCTACATTTGCATAGCAATTTACACCAGTTATATTTGAAAATTTGAATGGACCTGATAGTTCTGTGTCCAAATCATTTTTTCAGAGTGTGTGCTGCTTCTTTGAAGTACCTGAGTTAGTTTGAGCAGTAGATTCTTCTTTGGTTGTAGTAATTGATGAAGTATTAGCTTCTTTGACTCTCTTTCGAGGATTTGCAGTGAGATCCTGTTTCCTTTCTGTTTGAAGTCATTTTCTTTTACAATTATTTACTTTTTGTGGAACAGGATAGTTTTTTAGATGGGGGGTGTACAGTGAACGTAGTCTATTGTATTCTAGAATGCAAGGAATATCAGCATTTACTTTACTTACTTCAAAGTTGATTAAAAATAGCCCGTCAAGTGTACGTAAGCATGATAGTGCTACATAGCTCATGCCTTCTTTAAAGACTGTGCTACCAATATCTATTAATGCTTTATCGAGAGTAAGACTTTGTGATTTGTAAATGGTGACTGCGTATGTTAGAGTTAGAGAAAAGGGTTCTCTGCGTACATACATATCTTTGAAAAGAAGGAATCGGGCTGTTGAGCGTCCTATCCTTTTGACTTCTGATATTTTGTTGATAAACTGAATGCTGTTGACATGTGGGTATGTTTGAAAGCCAAGTACTGTATCAAGTGCTCCATTCACTAGTCCTTGCTCCACATCAAGGTTATGTCTAAGTATTATTCTACAGTTTAAAGATAATTTTAATATTTTTTACAAACCAGCTGTGTTGGCGATATCGTTTTCTAGGGTAATTAGTCTTGTTGTGGCTTGTTGACACATGGGTAGTGTCATACCATGTACGTCCAGTTTGTCTGTGGAGCAAATTTCAATTATTTGTTTCATTTCTTTTTTTAACATTGTTTCATTGAATTTTGAACAGCTTGAGATAGTACACCAACTCTAATACTTTTTAAAATGTTGGCGTATGAGACATCTGCAGACTTGCACATGTTTTCTGTTAATTCTGTGTTTTGGAAATGTTGCCAAATGTTGACATTTCCTATGCTGCCAACAGTTTTATGGCAGAGCTTGTGCCCTAAGGTTTTAAAAAGAGGTTCACCTTTCACTGGTGTCAATTGAAGAAGATCTCCAAAAACAATAATGTGTTTTCCTCCAAAGAGCTCTTCGTAGTCTGTTTTGAGTACTTCTTGTAAACTGAGGTGAATCAAAGCCAACATCAGGTTGGAGGCCATGCTCACTTCATCTATTAGTAGCATTTTCATTTGTTGCAAAACTCTGTGCAGTTCCATTGCAGCTTTTGTAGAAAGTTTGTAATAATCTAATTTGTTTTGGTGTTCTACTGGAAGGAGTAGTAATCGGTGTAAAGTGACATCACCTATGTTGTAGGAAGCTTAACCTGTGTGAGCAGTTACAACATCTGACAGTGTGTTGTTTGTCAGTTGTTGAAGGAGCTTGCTGATGATTTTGATTAATAATGTTTTTCCTGAACCACCTTGACCACTGACGTATAGAAGTATAGGTTTGTAGTTTTGGCAGGTAAACTTTTTATTTTCATGTTGTACACCATGTTCAATTTCTTTTGTTACTTCTTGGAAAATGCTACACTGCTCATTATTCAGTTTTGATTTCACTACAGTGAAGTCTTCTGTATCTTCTTCATAGTGAGACATGGTGTTTTCTACTTCTGTCATAGCTAATTCTGCCTCATTTGCTATTAGTCGCTGTCCCAGTGGTTCGTGGCTTCCTGTTACAGAAGGTTGACTACTGTCAGGAGTATCCTTATCTAGTTGGGCCTGGAGTTCTTCTTCATGTTGCTGTTCATTGTGCAGCATTGTTTTGTACTGTGTAAAGTTTACATCTGTTATAGTGCTTTCATTTGCTTTGAAAGCGTCTTTATAGGAGTCATAGATCTCTAATAACTCTTCTTCTTTTCTCCATCCATGGTTTAAAAAGTTGTAGCAGGGACATGTAATATAGTTCTTTATGGTGTGGAGTTTTAAATGACTATTGGATATGATTAATTAAGCTTTGTTTTGGTAAGTTTCACTAAGCTGCCTTCACAATTTGTCACTCTGTATCTACCTTTGTTTTCATCTGGTTTTATATTATTTTTGTATGTGAAGTTTTGGGCTATGTGGTATAGACACATGGTTTCCAAAGTGGTACTCCTGTTTTGGTTGTATGTGCCTAATAAATTGTTTTTCAAAATGTCTTGACTGTTGGGATCGTTTTTGGCTATTGTTTCTATGTCCTCGTATGATTTGAAAACTCTTTTTCTAGATTTGGCAGGACCAAGACTTAGCCATACTATATTTTCAGATTTTCTATACAATGCAGTACCGGTTAAACGGTCTGCAGCTTCATAGCAGCCACATTCTCTATGAGAGAGCATTTTTATGCCTAAGCTGTACAATTTCTGAGACAGTGTTTTGTCCGATGATAGGTCATCCCAAAAGGTCTTGAAACTCTGTTTTTTCTGCTTTGGTTAAATAGGCTGTAACATATCGTGCAACTGCAGTGGAATTGTCTGCAATGTACTGCACATCTATGTTTGCATTCCATAAGAGGGCAATGATTGCATTCTAATCATTGATATAATTTGCTTCTTCTGTTCTTTTTATGTAATATGTGTTCTTAGGTGATTTACCTTTAACACTATGTCTAACGGAAGACATGATGTTGTTCACTTGACCTGTTGCTGTAACTGGTCTAGGGAAAGCAAAGCAGCATTTTGTGTAGTATTTCCCTTTGTTTTTGTATTTGCAACAACAACATTTCCCACATTTGTGTCTTAGAAATTGTAAAATGTGTGCATTAAGGTCACTATTTGTTGTTTGTGAAGAAATTTCACAAGTGACATATTTTTCGATAAACTGTAAAACAGTGGCATCACTGTCTTGAACAAATTTAGGAGCATCTTTAATCCATAAAAGCATGTGGATACGTGGTGCTCCTCTGGCTTGGTATTCTTTTCTCCAAAAGAAGTGTTGCACTTCTCCGAGGGGAGGAACAGTTTTATTACAAATAAAGTCTAGCATAGCAATGAAGCGATGATGGAAATATCCTGAAACATTTACAGGATCTAGAGATCAGAGTTCTCCAGGTGTTAGTATATCTATGTTTGTTTTGTTTTTGTTTGATATGCATAGGAAATCATGTAAATCTTCCCATGCATATTCTGCACAACTTAATGTCACAAACCAAGTGGGTGGGCCAAGGTTTCTTATCATACAACGTACATCTCTGTGACGTCGGAACCAGCATTCTTTTGTACCACGCATGTTTGCTAACAGATTTGTAATGCTTGATTGTAAAACCTCATCTTTTTCTTGCATTTTTTGTAGTAATTGCATAGCTGACATAGTTTGAAAATGGGTAACTGATTTCAATGTGTGTGCAACTCCGTAGCATAGAGTTGCTAGTTCACTTTCAAAGAGTAGGTGGAATATGTATTCAACATTTTGTCTAAATCTGGGATCTTCAGAATACATTCGTAATGGGCAGTATTCTGATTCTGTTACCTGAGTGGGTATATCATCGTACCTTCCTCCTTTCCCAGTAGGAAAGAGTAGAGGAAAGGCACGTGCTTCTATACTTTTTTCCCATATGCTGATTGGTGATCCTTTGGTTTGTCGCATTTGGTACGTTTCTAGTGCATCATCTATCGTGTCTTTAGAGTGTAATGGATGAATTGTATAATGGTCCAAAATATTGGATACTGTAGCAGGATCTAGAAGTTGAAATTGACCAGTTTCTGGTGACTCTTGAATTATTTCACTCAGGTTTTCTTCAATATTAATTTCTTTGTAGTATTCATTATTGTCTTTTAGATATTGCAAGGCTTTTCTAATTTATTTAGGTCCACGAGTTGTTGCCAATTTATTTTGTCTTTTGTAGGTACACCATTTACTAAGACAATTAAATATTGAGTGCGTACATTTTCTTTCAGATCTAATGGTAAATATACTTCTTTGCCACAAATGTCTTTGCTGTTTTTGGTTGAAGGCGTATTATTTTTGAAATGGGTGCAATGTTTGAATTATGATGCTCTCATATAACTTGAGTTGTTGCAGGGGTTTTGGTAGTCGGAATAATTCCAACTTATTTGTGATAGCACGTGAAGGAGTTTGGTTGTTGTCAAGTTTTGTTTTGCAGTAACTGCAAAGTATTAAGGGGATACTTATTTCCTATGTGTTTTCTGCTATAATGTAGAGAGCTAATTCAAACCATTTTGAATCTTCATTGTCTTCTATTTTGTAATTTATATGAATAGTTTTTGTGCTACTTTTATAAAATGTTCTGTGGCAACACACACACATGGTTCTGCGGCAACACACACACACACTTGGTACTTAAGCGGATGTACTTTTAAAATTTAGTATTTCTTTTTTGTATGTTTGTAGTAGAAGATTGCCATTTGTACAATTGTTCCGAGTCTGTTGTAAAGCTATTGCATTTTGTAAGAGGCTTTCACTTCCAAAATATTTTCTCTGGATATGCTCTATTTCTTTGAGTAGGTCTTTGGCTGTACCATGTAGAAGATTATTATTTAAATTGCCTAATGCTAAAGCAGGACTTTTAGCATAGTACAGTTTATGGACTAGATATCTTATAGTTGAATGATAAGTTGATATCATTTTGGGTGCTTTTGCAAATAGGTCCTGAAATGCAGGCTAATGAAGGTCTGTGTAGTCCTGTGTATTTGTGCACTGGACAGGTATCCATATTTTGTAGGAGTTTCATTTTGAATTTGTTTTTGCCTTTCACATACTAATCGAGGAACTGGCGTACAGATTTGAAAGACTTTTCAAATTGACGTGCACGGCCATTTGTGCACTGGACATTTTGGTTCAGTCAGATGGAGAGGTGATTCTGAGTTTTCTGGGGAGATTTTTGTAAGCAGTATTTCTTGTTCCATTATGGTATTATTAGGTTTTTCATACCCTCGTTCACTGCTATGTATGGCAATTTTGTTTGTTTGCTTTTGCTTGTATGCTTCTTCATTGAAATATGGTTCTGTGCTTGTGGTGTGACTCCATTCAACTCCACAGATATTTAAGAAGTCATTTTTGTTGACATTCCGTTTATTGAGAAGTCTTTTTTGTAGTTTAGTAGTTAGTTTTGTTAGTGGTTTCATTCTGTTGAGCACTAAAGTAAATAACTTCCTTTTGAGAAGGATTGCACTGTCTATGAGAGCTTCTAATATTAATTTTCTAGCGTAGGTTTTAAGGGTTGTGCATGATTTCTCTCCTGTTTTTATTAGATTCTGAAGGACTCTATGCCAGAATATTTTTTGTAGAATACTTTTTTTGGTATGTTTACTTGCCACTACCTCAAGATTTATAGGAGCAGTGTTAGCAGTAGTGGTAGCTGAATTCTTGTTAATCACTTTCTATTTTGTTTTACATTTTGAAAGAGGAGGGAAAGTTTCTGTACTGGAAGCATGTTTTGTTTCGCTTATGGACTATATTAGATGGTTTGATTGAACTTTTTGTACAAATTCTGCTAGAGATGGATGCTTTTTTTGGACACTTTTATTTTGATTTGCTCTACTTCTGCGTTGCTTTTGACTGATTTTTTGGTAGGCATTCTTTGGGGTTTGATGGAAAAAAAGAAGGTATGGGTTGCGCTGTTCTGCAATGTTTGTGTGCTCTGTGCATGAGTGTCTGAGTATGATGGTAAGGATGTATGTGGAGGTGTGTGATTGTGCAATGGGCTGCTAAAACTAGTTGGGAAGGCCATTCTTGTATTTGTGTGTTACTATACTGGGGTTCAGATGACAATACAAAGTAAGCTAGTGGTGAGGAGAAGCACTAATACTAAATCTAATGGTATAGAATTAAAACAGTTCTTTGTTCTGCAATACTAACATTCTAGGGGCTGATTCATGGAATTTGTGCACTGAAAAATGGGGATTTGTGTGCTATTCTGCCCACAAATCCCTGTTTAACAAATGTTTATGTTTATGTTTATGTTTATTATTTGATAATGTGCACAAAACCCAGGGGTAGCCGGGCGCAGCAGGTACAAGGTTACTTAAGCTTAGGTTACATACATACGGAGGATCAGTACAGTGCATACATGTCAATACAGGCAGTTGAAATGAGAGCTAACATGTTACAATGTTAAGAGTACATGTATACAGAGAGGTAGAAGGGTAGAGGCAAAGTAGTCTTTGAACCGCATTTCAGGAGTATCACGACAGTTAGGTACAGAGAAAATGAGTTGTCGGTGGACCAGAGCCAGTTTTTTACCTTACTTCTAAAGCTGGAATAGGATAGGTTTGCTCTCAATGCAGTGGGCAATGCATTCCAAGCCCAAGCCCAAGCCAAATTGGGATTTTGTGTGCAGAATGGCGCACAAATTTCATGAATCAACCCCACAGTGTGTTTGAGTTACAGTTAGAACATTATGGTAGTATTGTACTTAATTTTTTTGTTTGGAATGAGCCGGGTTTCTTCTGAGTTGTTGTTTGTACTTCAGATGCTGCTGCTTTTCAGGAGAGTGGTCTTCACTGCAATTGTGAAAGAAAGAAGTTAGCAATTTTGTGGGTAATTCATGGAATCAAGTGCAGAAGTGGTGCACGCGGTTGGCGCACAGAGTGCGTGTGTGGCAGCTTGCGCCAGCCGCCTGCACCAAAACCCATTTTGACCACAACATATTCATGGATTTTTACATCCACAACCAGCCATGGAGCAGAGTGGAACAGCGACCCTGCAGCAGCGCCAGTTATGCCCCCAACCCCGCCCTGTGCACCAAAAACATTGCACAAATCCCCTACATGGCAAAAACCAGTATACACCTACGCTCTACAATATTTTCACAAAGCTCCTCTTTGACCGCCTGGACAACTTGGGTGTCATCTACACTAACTATGTAGATGACACCCAAGTCCTCATCCCCCTCACAGGCTGCTATTAACAAGACACTAAACTCATAAACGACATCTATCTAGAAATTCAGGCATAGATGGCTAACAACAGCTTATGTCTTAATGACGAAAAGAACAAGCTCCTGATTGTTGGCACACAGGCTCAGCTAAATAAGCTTGACCATAGGTATACCACCTTTAACATTGATGGCAACCCAATAAAGGTCTCAAAGGAAATAAAAACATTCGGGTCTACCTCGATGCCACACTGCCCCTCAAGAAACAAGTCAGTTCAATAGCTTCCTCTACAGCCTGTACTAATAAACTAATGTATAGCTGTAAAGCCTTTCTATCCACCGCCAGTTGCTGAACCCTAGCCAGAGCACTAGCATTGTCCAAAATAGATTACTGCAACACACTCTTCTTAGGCTCCTCCGAACTCAATTTAAATAGACTCCAGGTCCTGCAAAACAACTCATTAAGAGCAACACTTCTTCCTAGATCCAGTCACATATCTAACCCCATACGTAATGCCAACTGGCTAACAGTTCGCGATAGGATCACCCTCCGCACACTAGTAATGACACACAATTGCCTCACGAATACAGCTTTCAAATATCTCTCCGATAAAATCTGCCTACACCAATCAGCCCGAACCACCCGTGCTGCCCTATCTCACCTCCTTACTGTACCCAAGTTCAGCCTTAAAACAGCTGGAGGAGCAAGTTTTCCAGTCCAAGCAGCCAAACGCTGGAACTCCCTACCCATTGCACTTAGAAAAGATCCCTCCTTCCTGCCATTCAAATCCGGAATGAAGGCCTGGCTGAACAACAAGCCCCTCCAATAACTACCCCTGCGGATTTCAAACCTTTCTTCTTCTGATTGCACAGGTGCACAGACTCTACCTAATTGTTGTCGTATGCCCCAGACCATCTGTAACCACAGGTCTTGAAAACTTCACTTGTACTGACATTGATGCTCATGTATGTAAATCATATGTCTTTTTGTTTTTCTTGTATGTAAACCACAAGTATTTTCCAGTGTCCAGTGACCTCAGGGTTCGGCACGTGATACAAATAATAAAGAAATACAAATACAAAATACAGCCCCCCAACCACGAAAACATGCTAAAAATGCCATACAGCCCTCACATGCCAGCAAAATTGCGTGTAAAACTCCCTGCGCACCCCTCGAAATACGCGTACCCCGCTCGAGCCAGCGAAATCGCATGTAAAACTCCCAACGCACCCTTCGGAATATGCGTACCCCGCTCGAGCCAGCAAAATGGCATGTAAACCTCCCCCTGCTCCCCTTGGAATACACGTACCCACACGTGCCAGCAAAATCGCGTGTAAAACTCCCCATGCACCCCTCGGAATATGCATACACCACTCACGCCAGCGAAATCGCGTGTAAAACTACCCGCGCACCCCTGGAATGTGCGCAGGCAGTCCATGCATCCTCCCCATGCCCCAAAGGCAGCCCATCCACCATCACCCGCAGGCAGCCCATTCACCCTCCCCATGCCTCACAGGCAGCCCATCCACCATGACCATGACCCGCAGGCAGCCCGTGCCCCCAGACCATTCCCCGCAGGCAGCCCATGACCCCAGACCATGGCCCGCAGGCAGCACATCACCCCAGACCATGCCAACCCACGGGCAGCCCATGACCCCAGACCATGACCCGCAGGCAGCCCATCACCCCAGACCATGCCTGCAGGCAACCCATCACCCCAGATCATGGCCCGCAGGCAGCTCATCACCCCAGCCCATGCCGACCCACCGGCAGCCATGACCCCAGACCATGACCCGCAGGCAGCCCATCACCCAAGACCCACAGGCAGCCCATTCACCCTCCCCATGCCTCACAGGCAGCCCATCCACCATGACCATGACCCGCAGGCAGCCCATCACCCCAGACCATTTCCCGGAGGCAGCCCATGACCCCAGACCATGGGCCGCAGGCAGCCCATCACGCCAGACCATGCTGACCCACGGGCAGCCCATGACCCCAGACCATGACCCGCAGGCAGCCCATCACCCAAGACCATGCCCCACAGGCAGCCCATCACCCCAGACCATGCCCTGCAGGCAACCCATCACCCCAGACCATGGCCAGCAGGCAGCACATCACCCCAGACCATGCCGACCCACGGGCAGCCCATGACACCAGACCATGACCCGCAGGCAGCCCATCCACCATTCACCCTCCCCATGCCTCACAGGCAGCCCATCCACCATGACCATGACCAGCAGGCAGCCCATGCCCCCAGACCATTCCCTGCAGGCAGCCCATGCCCCCAGACCATGGCCCGCAGGCAGCCCATCACCCCAGACCATGCCGACCCATGGGCAGCCCATGACCCCAGACCATGACCCGCAGGCATCCCATCACCCAAGACCATACCCCACAGGCAGCCCATCACCCCAGACCATGCCCTCCAGACAACCCATCACCCCAGACCATGGCCCACAGGCAGCCCATCACCCCAGACCATGCCGACCCACGGGCAGCCATTGACCCCAGACCATGACCCGCAGGCAGCCCATCCACCATGACCCTCAGGCAGTCCATGCATCCTCCCCATGCCCCAAAGGCAGCCCATCCACCATCACCCGCAGGCAGCCCATTCACCCTCCCCATGCCTCACAGGCAGCCCATCCACCATGACCATGACCCGCAGGCAGCCCGTGCCCCCAGACCATTCCCCGCAGGCAGCCCATGACCCCAGACCATGGCCCGCAGGCAGCACATCACCCCAGACCATGCCAACCCACGGGCAGCCCATGACCCCAGACCATGACCCGCAGGCAGCCCATCACCCCAGACCATGCCTGCAGGCAACCCATCACCCCAGATCATGGCCCGCAGGCAGCTCATCACCCCAGCCCATGCCGACCCACCGGCTGCCATGACCCCAGACCATGACCCGCAGGCAGCCCATCACCCAAGACCCACAGGCAGCCCATTCACCCTCCCCATGCCTCACAGGCAGCCCATCCACCATGACCATGACCCGCAGGCAGCCCATCACCCCAGACCATTTCCCGGAGGCAGCCCATGACCCCAGACCATGGCCCGCAGGCAGCCCATCACGCCAGACCATGCTGACCCACGGGCAGCCCATGACCCCAGACCATGACCCGCAGGCAGCCCATCACCCAAGACCATGCCCCACAGGCAGCCCATCACCCCAGACCATGCCCTGCAGGCAACCCATCACCCCAGACCATGGCCAGCAGGCAGCCCATCACCCCAGACCATGCCGACCCACGGGCAGCCCATGACCCCAGACCATGACCCGCAGGCAGCCCATCCACCATTCACCCTCCCCATGCCTCACAGGCAGCCCATCCACCATGACCATGACCAGCAGGCAGCCCATGCCCCCAGACCATTCCCTGCAGGCAGCCCATGACCCTAGACCATGGCCCGCAGGCAGCCCATCACCCCAGACCATGCCGACCCATGGGCAGTCCATGACCCCAGACCATGACTCGCAGGCATCCCATCACCCAAGACCATACCCCACAGGCAGCCCATCACCCCAGACCATGCCCTCCAGACAACCCATCACCCCAGACCAATGCCCACAGGCAGCCCATCACCCCAGACCATGCCGACCCACGGGCAGCCATTGACCCCAACCATGACCCGCAGGCAGCCCATCCACCATGACCCTCAGGCAGTCCATTCACCCTCCCCATGCCTCACAGGCAGCCCATCCACCATGACCATGCCCCGCAGGCAGCCCATGCCCCCAGACCATTCCCCGCAGGCAGCCCATGACCCCAGACCATGGCCTGCAGACAGCCCATCACCCCAGACCATGCCAACCCACGGGCAGCCCATGACCCCAGACCATGACCCGCAGGCAGCCCATCACCCAAGACCATGCCCCACAGGCAGCGCATCACCCCAGACCATGCCCTGCAGGCAGCCCATCACCCAAGACCATGACCCACAGGCAGCCTATCACCCCAGACCATGCCCTGCAGGCAAGCCATCACCCCAGTTCATGCCCCGCAGGCAGCCCATCACCCCAGTCCATGCCCCGCAGGCAGCCCATCACCCCTGGGCATGCCCCGCAGGCAGCCCATCACCCCAGTCCATGCCCTGCAAGCAGCCAATCACCCCAGTCATGCCCCACAGGCAGCCCATCACCCCTGGGCATGCCATGCAGGCAGCCCATCACCCCAGTCCATTCCACGCAGGCAGACTATGACCCGCAGGCAGCCCATACCACAGGGGACCACCCCACACCCCTGGGGATGCCCCGAAAGCCTATCGCCCTATACCATGCCCCGCATGCAGGCCACATGGTACCATGCACTTGGGAGCCCTCACACATGTCCCCCACCCCACCCCCAGTGACGGGCACCTGTCAACAGGCCCCTACTCATGTCCCCCACCCCACCCCCAGTGAAGGGCCCCTGCCAGCAGGCTCCGACTCATGTCGCCACCCCACCCCCAGTGATGGGCAACTGCCAGCAGGCCCCGACTCATGTCCCCCACCCAACAAGTCATCACAATCCAGACCCATTGCCCTTATGGCCACCCAAATCCCATCCCATGGCAGCCAGTCCAAACACCCAACCAAGCATTCCATCCACTCCACATTGAAATCCCAATGTCATGATAGATCCCAAATAACCATTATGCCCATGAATACATGTCCGTCAGACCAACACAATGGCGACACATGAATGAGAAACCCCACATTGTGACGTGACATGCATGAAACCAATGAGAGAAGACCACACAAATGAAGTGAAAAATAAAAATGTATTATACAAAACAGAATGAATGAAACAAAATCACACAAGAAAATAAATAATAAATTAAAGTCTGGATGTCCGAAATAAAGAAAAAAAAGAAAGGAAACCTACACCTACATAACTATTTACAAAGGCGGCGGGCTAGTCCGACGGCTCACTCATTGATGTCCCGGGCCAGGGCATCATCGAACTCCACTTCAATGTCCTGGAGGTGTGCCTGTTCCCTGGCCTCGAGGTCTCGCAGGGATGCACACCTGGCCTCCTCCAACTCCCTGCGAGTTGTCTCGAGGCACTCAGCCCGCCTCAATGCCCGGCGCATGGAGTTCTCTGCCCTGACCATTGTGAAACGTGCCTCCTCCGTCTGTCGCCGTTCTGCATCTATCTGCTGGCCCAACCGCTGCCACACGAAAGACACTCCCAATCCTGGGTCCTCCTGCCCACCGACCGATGCCTGCCCCTGTGATTTTGATGTCCCCAAGCCAAGATCGCTCCCACTCTGAGCCTGCTGCTGCCATGCACATGCCCTGCCTGTTCATGCCTGCACGTCCTCCTCTTGCTGGGGTCCAGTTGGTGGGGTGGCAATCCCTGCTGGACTTCCGACTCCTGACTGCGGCAGGGATGTGTCCTCCACCAGCCTGGCCGCTGGTTTAGGGGCAGCTCCACAGGGGGCCCAGGTGATACTTGGGTGGGAAGATGGCACAGAGGACGACTGGCGGATAGGGGGTTCAGTTGAGGAGGAGGTCGCAAGAAGATCCAGCACACGGAGGAACCCAGCACCAGTGACCTGTCCTAGTATGCTGGCGTGGTCAATGAGGTATTTGAAATGACGTGCATTGTCCTCAAGAGAACCCTGTACTTCATCCTGAATACCACGTTGGCGCAATGACATCCCAGCTATGACAGGCTCAACACGGTCACGGATTGCAACGTCCGCAGGGAGAGGAAGGCCAGTTGTTGTTTGTGCATCCCCTCCCTAAAAACGGGTCTGGACAAAGACATCCCTGCAAGTGCCGGATTATGCAGTCACTGGATCGGGGACAGGATTACACACAGACACCTGTGTGGCGGCCTGCGCTGCCTCCTGTCCCTGCCTCTAGGCTGCACCAGAGGAATCCGCCCTCCAGGCCCTGTGTGTGGGCCTTACATGGCCTCCTCCTCAACCGAACCCCCCACCAACCTGGATGACTCCATGCCATCTTCCTCCATAGGCCCCTGTGAGGGCTCAGCTGCCACTACTGCTGCTGAGGAGTCCACCTCCAACCTCCACCTATTGGAACTTCCCTCGGCAGCAGTGGCCATGGACTCAGCACCAGGCTCCTCACTCCCGGAAGAGGTGACTACGTGGGAGGAGAGCTGGGCCTTGCATCTCCGGCTGGCGGTGGGATCCCTGCCGCTGTGCTCCACAGCACCGTCTCCGCCCTCTTCATCAGTCGACGTTGCAGACAGGGAGAGATAGAACACAGGCATCAGGGCACTGTACACATGACAGTTGCACATGAGTGGCAGTGTCAAACTTCACAGATGGCATCACACTCCCCAAAACTCATATCATTTGAACCCACACACATGCAAAAATTGACAGGAATCGTGCAGCAGGCAGCAGCATCCATACACACACACCAGCATGAACATCCGAAGGTTGGCATGATGTCACAAGCAACATGGGGAGTGCCCAACACATGCACACACGCCACCAGACAGACAAGCATCTGTACATCTTCACCACCTGTCACGGTGCAATCATCAGCAACTATGTCACATCTGCCAATCGGGATCCTACATGTCTGTATCACATGCATCCATGGCGTATCACTGTCGCACACATGTCAAGCACACACACGCACATGTATGCCGTGCATGCACATGAAGGTGGAACCAGCATCCATATGTCACACCCCAACCACGCCATAGGACATACACAGAAATGCTAACATGTCTGACTCTCCACATGCAATGTGCATCATGCTTTGGAACACATACACCATTGATGTGCATCACAAATGACTGGACTCACATGCAGAATGGTCTTGTCCCTGGACATACACATCCACACATGGTTCTTTTCAGACATATGTCCAAGCTGCACACTCCTGGCACACCTCAACATGCACTGCGTCCAATAAGTATGCATGGACACTTACCGCTCGACTCCGGACCGGTCTCCCTCTCAAGGATCTGGCGGTGAAGAACTGGGTTAATGCGTTCCGGGAACCTCATGTCGTCGGTGGTAAGGTGGACCCCGCGCCTCACTGCATCCGCATCCGCTAGCAAGAAGTGCCGGGCCTTACTGAGGGTCCTGGACCTGAAGTCCTCCCAGTGCTTCGGACGTTGATGGCAACCACAATGTCCAGCCAGATCCTCTCCCGTCCATCCTTGTTGGCGCATCGTCTTCCATAGAGGGCATCATAATGCACCAGAACTTGCTCCACCAGGATGCCAACCTCTCCTGCTGTGAAGCTGACAGCCCTCTGCCTCTCTGGCTGGGGGTTGCCAGTGGTCTCCGATGGTGTTTGCCCCGACATGGCAACCCCCGAGGCAGGTGTGGGTGGACAACTGGGTCCTGGTGCTGGGCTGTGGAGTGATGGATCTGCAGTCGGGAGTCTTCTGTTCCAGCAGGGGTGGTCACAGCAACTGGACCCCTGCAGGTGGCTGACGTGCAAACACCAAATAGCAGGGCACGTGGCCGGCAGGCAGGCAGGCAGCAGCAGATGGCTGGTGGGAGTCAGCTCGGGCAGGAGAGTGGTCTTCCGTTTGTTGTCGTGTGGCCAGCTTGATACGGAGTGATTTGGCACGTGGAAAAACAGCACATCACTGTGTAATTCGAGGAAAGACCCTTAGCGCGTAAGTGCGTATGTGATGTAACATGCGCAGGCGTTTCCCTCATCACAGGTGCATAGTGATTCAGCACATGAAAAAATAGCACATCCATGTGTCAATGTGTGTAATTTGAGGAAAGGGCCTAAGCGCGTAAGTGATGTGATGCGCGCCAGCATTTTCCTCGGCACAGGTTAAAGGTAAGCGGGTCCCAGCAGTTCGCTGTATGTGCCTTTCATGGAGACCGACGTGTGTGTTGCTACTTATGGTTGTTTCACGCGCCATCACTACTTCACAGCGGATCAAGGACGTATCTCTTCTTTTGGCGGGGGAATTGGCTATGCGTGTTTTTCATTACCACGCTAGTCAGACAGTGAGTCGTGCACGCTATTTTTCCCACCGTGGGTCCCCATCTTTATAGCTTACCCGTTTTCAAGGTCATAGTGACCTGCGTGTCTCACACGTGTCTGGGGTGCCACTGCGTACTGCGGGAAGTTAATTCCACACACGTGGGCTACCGAGGGTTGCATGCACGGTTTTACTGCAGTTTTGAGGTGCCTGAGTGGTGTGTGACGCGTCACTTCATCACCGGGGTCACATACAGCCTTGCAGGTGCACAGGGGTGCTGTTAACATCTAGTATCCCACCCCCTTCACCCCGATTGTCCAAGACACCTCCCATTGGCACTACTACATCTGTGCCGGCACTACTACATCTGTGCCATGTTTGGGAGGCCACGAAAGGTGAGGGGCGCCTCAGCTGGGCGTACTCCGCGTGGCGGGCATGGTCAGGGATGTGTCCAGGGTGGCCAGGGAGTAGGGGGAATCCAGGGTGTCCAGCTTGGCTGCAGAGGGGGAAGAGGCAGGATATTCTGCCACGTGTTGGTGCAGTCATGCCACCATCCCCTGTGGTTCCGGGAGATGCAGCTCCTGCAACTGGCACTGGTGCCCATGTGACCTGGCAGTCCGTTTCATCGACTGCCACGGGCCCAAGGGGCGTGGTAGCTGCAGGTGCAGCTGTGGACACCACCACGCAGGCTCAGGTTCGGCCAGCACATGCTGCGTTGGCACCTGAAGAGTCCCAGGATGATTTCCAGGAGGTCAGGAGGCACAGGGTAAGTGCACGCAGGGCTGCCCTGACCGAGGCACATGTCCCTGGGTCAGTATTGTCATCTGCCGCCCTGAGCAGCTGGGTGTTGGCAAGTGCATGGGCCAATGCAGCCGACGCCACCCCAGCTGTGAGTCTACCATCCAGGACAGTCCCGGTCAATGACCTTGGCACAGAGGATGTTGCTGCGCAGGGTCCAGTCAAAGGCACCCAGCAGCCACTGATGCAAGCCAGGGCTTCCGTCCTTGTTCAACCTGCCACTCCCTTGGTTCAATCCACCAGCACCACTGCCCCTATGGATCAGGGTAGCATTTGCCATTCAGGGTCTGGATCACTGACCAAAAGGAGGAAGGTTGCACCTGCACAAGAGGCTGGAAGCCCACACACGGCTCTGGCCTCCGGCACGTCGAGGAAGAAGCCTTTCTGCAAGCAGGAACTGGACTTCCTTGTGGGCTATGTGTCAGAAAATGATTGTGATATGCTAGTGGGCCCAAATTGTCACACTACGGCTGCCCAGCGTTGGGGCCACTGAAAGCATGTTGCAGAGAGTGTTAGTGCATTCGGACATGAGGTGCGCACAGCTCAGGAGTGCAAAAAGCATTGGGATGACCTCCGACGCTGTGCTAAGCTAAAGCGTGCCTCCAATTATGCCATGACTGGGGTGGCTGGCAGTGGGCCACCACCTCAGGAGGAAGAACTGCTCCGCACGAGTTGATCACTGCGGGGTTCATACCGGCAGAATTGGTCGAGGGAGTGGGAGAAATGCTGGATTTTGACGCCCCGTCCAGTGAGTTTTTTTGCGTGCTTGTCCAGGCCATGTGTGGTTTGCTTGTTGTTCTTGACTGCCAATACATGCTATGTGTACATGGTTCTCATGTGCGAGTCATGCAATGCTTCACTAATGCGTGCCTGCTGTGCAGCATGCTGGACATGTAGTGCAGATAGGGACTGTCCTCATCACCACACTTGCACCCTACTCACATGCTAGTCACCCGGCTGCCCTTCCGGTCCATGTTCCAGCTAACTGGCCCTTCTGCATGTAGCCTGGGGTGTCTTTCCACTCAGCACTCGGACTATGTCATCGCATGACTGACATGCATGTGTCTTCTGCCTGCATGCTGGTACTCCATGTAGGCATGCTCCCTTGCCCCTCTACCCCCTGCACCACTATTACACCATTGCACTGGTGGGTAACATGTTAGACTACTGCAATGGCTTGTTCAACGCTCCTGTGTACATGCACACTTCCCCCTGCCAACCTGCCAGACACATACTGCGGGGTACATCCTATGTCCTTGATGCAGGGTGTCTCACTCGGACTGTGCAGATGTCAGATGCTCTGCCAGGACATGAGTGTCCATTCATGCTCCATGTGCATTACGTGTCCAGGATGAAATACATTTGATGGTATTTCATCATCCATTCCATGCTCACTGTGGCTCAGTCTGGCATCACGCACACTGTGTGGGGCACAGGCCTCCCCCTGTCTCAGGCCCCCTGACTCTGTCAAACTGGTGTAGTGCCTTCTGCACAAATGGGTATACTACAGAGGGTTCATCATTTGTCCTGCTCACTGTCCCATTCTCATTGGCTGTGTTGTCAGTTGACTCAGATGATGCAATTGACGGTACTCAACACTGTCTGCCAATACACAGTTATCTGGTCAACCTTTCACTGCTATGCAATGCCTCCCTGCATTTTCACTAAGGGGGATGAGGGGTGCCTGTATCCATGCAACCCATTGCATGCACATTGCACATGAGGCCTGACCTTGCACTTACACTTCCTTCTTGTTTATTGTTTGACATCATAATGTACTTGTTGATGTAGATAGTCAGTAACATGCACATGCTCTGCACTGCACCAACCCACTTCTGAGCCATGCCACACCATTCCACATGCCTACTCACTGATGCAATGTCAAAGTGACCTTGCATGTATGGTCAAATTGTCATCCCTTCACTCTCATGAAAGGCACTGGCACAGGTGCATCCTTTGACACATGTACTCAGTAATGAAACACCCTAGTGGGTGTTTAGCAAAGTTGATAGGTCAATCTGCGGCCTATACTAACCGGTATAGGCTGCAGATTGACTGTAGCCTGCCTATTGGTTTGTAATGACTGTGGAGCTGCCTGCACGTGTGCATGTGTACACTTTCACATACACCAAAGCAAGCAGCGTTGTAGCTGCTTGCTTGGCTGTATTGGTTGCTGTTCATGTTCACAATACAGGCGTATAGGGAAACGGGTGTTTTTGAACACTTTCACATGTACATATGCAAGCAGCTTCAACGATGTGTAGTGCAACATTGCGACTACTCACTCATGTGTGTGTGAAAGTGTTCATTTACTCATGTGTCTTCTACAACTTTTTTGTTGACTGACTAATATGTAGTTGATTGACGTTAATGCTGGTGAGATTTCAGCTTTGCGCCCATTATATTCAACTGGCACAATCCTGAAGGTGCACTGTTGTGCAGTATGTATACACCCAGGCCAACATAGCTAATCTGGTGGGGCCTGGCCGTGATGATTTGACACACTGAATAATGGTTTACGGCACATTCATAGCACAATGTACTCAATCAGGCCCTGAGGGTTATTCTGGAGGCTTCATGGCTGGCAGCTCGGACCGTACTGGGCATTATGGTCCCTCATGCCTGTTTGCAGGCCCTCGCTTTGCTCGGGACATTCACTATGTCTACATGGCACATGATACCCGGTACGGGCCGAGCTGCAGATGGATGAAGCAATATTGTTGATGATGATTTAGTGATGCTTGTGTACATGCATATTACGTGAGTCACGGTGTGTTTGGATTCACTTGCAGCTATGGCCGTTTCACAGTTCAGACATGTTTATGGTATGTGCCATCTCTTTGTTGCCATATGTCATTTCTGCCTGTGAAATGTGCCTGACAGAGGTGGTGTGTGATGAAGGTGATATGCTACATTCAGTACCTGTGTAGGCTTCGCTATTAACATACATCCATTTCTCCTTTTGGGATGTGTTTGCATATCAATGCCACTGGATGCATGCCAGAAATTCATTTATGTGTGACATGTCTGCTTCATGTGTTGGCTTTCAATGTGATGTCTATGTGTGTATGCATTATGTGCATCTGACATGTGTACTAATGTTTGTTTTTCAACATTACAGATGATGACGCAATGGAACCAGAGGATGGTGATGTCAATCCTTACACGGGGTTGCTATTACATCAGCAACACGGCACAAGTGGGGGTCGTGGGGTGGTAGGCCACGAGAACCCACTTGTGCTGCAGACCATCGTGTCCAGGGGTGGGAATGGGTCTACCTCGGATTTTCACTCTGACAACAATGTTGAGTTGGATGCGCATCATGTCCATTCGTCGACAGTGAGTGATTCTGATGTAGACGATCCTCTGTCCGCAACACCTGCACTGAGGGGCCAGACGGTGTTTGAACCTCCACCTGTGGAGGTTCGGGACACACGGTCACACTCCACACCAGTTGCTGATGTGCCTGGGGCATCACATCGATGTAGGGATCTAGTCCTGCAGCCGCGGGTGGTGCCAACCCAACAAGGACTGCGGCTCCTTGGGCCCATGGGTGTCAAGCCCAGCAATGCGGTGGCCGGGCACCACCGGGGTATACTGAGTGGGAGCAAGAAATGGTTGCCAATTCTGAACAGCAGGGGGCAGCAATTGATAAGATCGCTCAGAGCATGGAATGTGTGGCCCAATTTGTGCTCCCCTGCTAAGCAGGTGGATTTCCAGCAGCGGGCAGCACAGTCGACAGCCCGGTCGCTCAGGCTGGGCATGGCGGCCTCAGATAGGGCACACCGGACTGAAATGGTGTCTGCGTCAAGCACTTACTGCTCACGCAGAGGCACACAGGGAGGCCCTGATGGATGACCATCAATCCCTCAGATCTGCTCTGGGTGTGCTCAACATGACCCAGAGGCAGAAGACAGAGGAGAGGTTGGAACAGCTTGAGAATACCATCTCGGCTGAGCTGCGTGCTTGCCGGGAGGTGCTCCAGATGTCATGCCAGGCCATGCAAGAAGAATGCATGCTGACCTACGTGTCACCGCCACACAGGACCAGGCTTACCAGTCCCGCAGACTTGCTGCCAACGAGGGGCAAGCTGCGCATAGGCATGCTCAGGGTACTGTGCCACGTCCACCTTTTGAGTCAGAGGCTGAGCAGGACGACGACTTATCTCCCACACAGGTCGGGCCATCCAGGCGTTGAGCCCATGGAGTTTTTTTTTTATCTCAACATCATCGCACCCTGTACCTCTCCCCTCCTGGGTGCCTCCTCCCACCCCCAGGTTATATGTGGCCATTTTTTTATTTATAGTTAGTTTAATTAGTTAATATAATTTTAAATTGTTTGTCTATTGTGCATTCATATGACATTGTGGTGCTTTGTGGCTTTTGAAAGCATCCACTGTCTGTTCCAGCTGGGCCTATTCAAGCGTGTCTCATGTATGTGCTTGCAGCTTGGGGTCCTGACTCACATATGCCACTCCTGCTTCCCCTCTCCATGGGCTTGCAAGATGGTTCGGTGTTACAACCATTTACACAAGGGCATTGGACTTTCGTCATATCTGTGGCATTACTTCTGCTGTACTACTTGTGTTAACACCCCTAGTGGGGATTATGGATATTTCTCCATGGCATGTCTGCAATCAATTTTGGTGAGTACATTATTGAACTGTCCATTTATTGATGTTGATTGGGATGTATGTTCATTTCTTGCCTGTATACATGCTTGATGCACTTCATGCTGTAGACGGTAGCCTGCACCCTTTAGCTGTCAAACTCACACTGATGGTGGGAGGGGGACAGGTGGTGACAATGTAAAATTGGTACGTGTTGAGTACAGCCCCTGGGGATTGTGGCAAAGGAGGATGCATCAAGTTTGTGACCCAAGAGGCACAACTCACGGTCCAGTCCTCAACTGAGATGTCCGCCTATACTACTAATACGCTCCATTCTGTTTGGACAGTACGTTGTGTCTGTCTTCTCTCTACGCCTTTGATGCTGCCTGAGGGTGCAGTTCTCCTACTGGACTACGGCTCTTTTACTTGTTTTTCACACTCTGTTGCCTTTAGTCCCTGTTCTTCTTCCTTCTACTTTCCTTGTTGCAGATCTGTCCGCCCGTCTCTCGGGCAGTTATTTCCCTATAATCTTACACTGCCTCGGTTTGCCTCAGTACACTTTGTTCAAATGCATCTCTCTGTCACTCCTCCTGTCTTTCATATATTACATCCATGCTTTTATGTTGAGTGTTGGCTTTTGCCAATGCTATTCAACTGTTGTGGCTCTTAACTTGCTGTCAGCTGTATTACGGCTATCTTGCATTCTCTGTGCCTTTCCAGACTTGTGCTGTCTCTTCCTTTCTTAGTTCACGCTATCAATGATTGATTGGGTTTCAGCTCAGCCATCCAGTTGTGCCAGCCTCCTTGGTTATTTTCTACTCAAGTTCCAGCTCTACATGTCAAGGTACAGAACCTGGGGTTGTGTCGGATGAGGTCAGATGTGGGTCTCAGACATGGCCCAGTAACAAGAAGCATGAAGACACACACAGAACATTTCCCAGCCTTATTAAAGCCTTGTATGCCCTTTCTGCAGGAAAAGGAGCCCCCCGACTACCTTACCCAGAAGACCCCGGACCAAGAACTACTAAACCATTGCCTTGTTGGGTGGGGCACACGTGCGCATGCGAGCGCAGGCAGAAGCACAGAGCTTGTGCTCAGACGTCCGACAGAAGCAGACGTGTTTCCAGGTGCTCCAAGCAATGTGAGCAGCACAAGGGGCCATGCCCCAGCCGACCTTCCTCCATGCCCCTCACACATGCAAGCTAAGTAGCGCCAGAGCTGGGGAGCTTGGCCAGGCGTTGGGGAAGATTTGCACGGTACAGCTAAGCCGTGCTGAGGTCCAAATGCCAAGAAGCTTTCCAAGTTGTCAGGGGCACACGCAGGGGGCGTCGCCCATATCCTCGAGTCCACCCTGCTCCATAGAAGCTAAGTTATTACCACAGTAGAGTTCCTAGCCACAAACTAATACAGAGCAAGGGAGGACACCGAGCGATGCACAAACTTGAGTGCAGTGCATATCATTAGCATATGCAAATTGCCAAGTGCGCTACCTATAGAAATCCGTGGCTGGCAGAACGCGACTTATGCTGAAGTCGCACCTCGCCACATGCGTCTAGCAGCTCACCCAAGGACCATTCTATCATCTGTGATTCTTAACACATGGTCTTCCATTTACTGCCGGGCTACGTGCGGCTGCCTTACCGCATTAACAGTGTATGAACCATCACAGGGGCAAGCAAAAGTATACGAACGAAGCAGCAGACAAAGGTGCTTGTTTGGGGAGGAGTCACTAAGTTTGAGGCATGAATGGTGTTATGTGTGTGTGGGGAAAACACACACAGAATAGTAACTCATGCTCTCTTTGCAGCATTGAACTGCTCCTGTTACCAGACCTGAGAGTGCACAGGCAGGAGGCCAGCACTCACCCCAGAGATAAGTCTCTCTTTGGCTCGCCTTTGTGCCATTTTGTACAATGTGCATGAAGAACATGGTTTCTCTGAATGAGTATGTGTAATTGTCAATAGTTGTATTTTGTCTTTTGATTACTTTCCCTTGCCCATCCACCTCCCCTCTCCTGACCCTCTTTCCGATTAGCCTGAATAACGATGCCTATCCAAACAACAGATCCCTAACCCTCTTTCCCCATTGGGGTCTCGGAGCACTTTTTAAGTTTTACCTTGCAGGCGCCCAGACCGCGGAGAGGGTGGTTGGTTCGTGCCACTCCTGCGCCTGGAGACCGGAGCTGTGACACTACCCATCAGTTGTTGCATCCTCATTGATTATTGTGTACTGAAAATGCTACCCATCCTTTTGAACCATTGTTCAACGGTGCTACCTTGGTAGTTCTTCTATCATTCTGCTTGGACATGTGATTGGCCATATTCAGTGACTTCAAGTCATCTACTGGAGACTCTTCCAGGTTTTTTTGGTGGCTACGGGCTTTTTCCCTGGTTTGGGGTTTGGCTCCTTGGAGTTCTCTGCGATTTGGTATTTTTACCAGTCAAGGTTGCCTCTGAGGGGGCTGGACCCTATTTACACGCAAGGTAGAACAAGGAAACCAAGGGGTAGGGGATCCTGAAGCCAGGTAGACTAGAAGGAAGAAGTCAACGGACCCCAGACACAGTTCTTCTGAAGGTCATGGTGATAACTAAATGAGGTAGGGCCTTTTGTTGTCGGACAGTACTCTTGGGCTACAGTGTTTGGGCACTCTCTGCCATTCTCATTGTGGGGTACTATGAATATGATGTGTTCTGCTGGTCAATGGCTCTTGCTGTGTTGGGTTTACTTTTCAGGTGTCAGGGGATTGTTGTGGTTTGACATACTGGGGTGTACACATGGCCAATGTTCACATGTGATGTGTACAGGACACTGAGGGTCACTTGATTTCACGTTCATGTATTGAGTGCATGTCCCTACTGACACGCACACTTACACAATGCTCCACCACACATACAACCACCCTTCCATTCCCAGACGTGCACACAGATTGCCTTCTCTGGCATGCTGTGTCCTTGCAGCGCATTATCACTTACCATTTGGGGATTGTGTACATGCGTCAATAGGTTATTTTTGTTGCTTGTCCTTTTTATATGATGCCCAAGGTGTATCCCCAACACAATGGCTGCTCACTGTGCTGTGTGCTGAGCAGTGTGTTGCAGGAGACACACACAGCACATGGGTTAGGGATTTGCGGATTTGGCTTGGCCAATGTGCATGACAGCAGGCATTCTGTCTTTTGTTGATGGTACCACTGGTGGCATGCATTTGTGTATGACTTTGTATGTGTGGGAGGTTGTTGGTGAGTCAGTTCATCAGATTCAATGTCAGGTGTGATTGTCTCAGGCCTCTTTCGATTTATCACGTTTCTCTTCGTATCGAATTGGTCATGTGTTGGGCTTTTGGTTTGCTCTTTTGCTGTTGCATGCCATGTCATGGAGTGTCAGACAAGGGTGATGTGGGTTGGGAGGGTTTGGGTGACATACCGCTGATTGTCATGGCCTGTTTTGCAGGGGGGTGGTGTGATATACAACTTGCATGTGTTCCTTTTGGTCACACAGGATTGGTTATGTTTAAGTAGCTAGGGATGCACACAATGTAGCACTTCCATGGCAACATTGTCAGGGTGGTAAGGTTGTGACAGTTGACTGTCTCTTTGTCATCATCGATTGTCACCTGGTATGTGCCAGGCCTGTGTGCACTCCGCAGGGGTGGAATCTTAGGTGAAAAATGTGGCCACAAGCTGGGTCCTGGCTGCCTCGCCACGTGCCCTTTCTGCTCCCCTGGGCAGCGCCTGTACCTGTGGTTGCGGAAGTGGGGGCACCATCATGTCCACCGTTACGCCCTGCCGTGCTGCAACATTGTGCAGGACACATGCTGCCACAATGATCCTGCACACTACTGGGGGTGCATATAGTAGCTCCCAGCCAAAGCGATCAAGGGAGCGGAAGCGTGACTTGAGTACTCCGAATGTGTGTTCCACTATGCCCCTGGTTGCAATATGGGCAGCGTTGTATCTTACCTCGGGTGGTGTGGTTGGTTTCCATATTGGCATCATCATGTGGTTGCTGAGAGGGTAGGCACTGTCCCCTGGGTAGGTGAGGATGGTTGTCATTAGTTGGGTTTGTGTATTTGTCTGTGTTTGGCATACATGCATGTACACAGACATTTGTACTCACCAATGAGCAATGTGTCGCCTTGCTTCCCAGCTTCCAGGTCCAGGCTCTGGGCGGACATTCTGTATATGAAACTGTCATGGGTAGACCCATGATAGTTTCCATAGACAGAGGTGATGATTCCATGGGCATCGCATACAACCTGTACGTTGATGGAATGCCAATTGCTTGCGGTTTAGATAGATGAGCTCAGTGGCCCTAGGTGTACGTAGGACTACATGGGTGCAATCTATGGCACCGAGCACTTTGGGGAAGTGTACCACCCTGTAAAAGTCCTGAACCATGGCCTGCCTTTCTGCGGGTGTTCTGGGCATGTATATGTGCCTGCGGACTGAGGGGCACAGAGTGATGATTGCCAACACCCGGTATAGGCAGCGTGACTGTGTGGCCTGTGATACTCCCCCATCTATGGCATTTGTCCACTGAAATGACCAGTGGCCAAAAAATGCCGGACATTGAGCACCTTTTCCTTAGGAGCACAAGGTGGGTGATGTGAGGTCATCCTCCCACTCAGTGACCAGGTCTAGGATGATACGAGGTGCAAACCTATACCTGCCATAGACCTGGTCATCAGGCATCCCAAAAAGGCTGGTCCTGGGCAAAATGTGCGGAGCCTGGCTATTCTCCTCCTCCTGCCGTGTCCCACGATCAGTGCTGCGAGAAATGGGACATTCATCGTAGCTGTATATACGTGTTTGTTGTTTGCGCGCACTTTTATACTGCGTGGGGACGCTTCCGCCTACCTTCTTGTGGCGGACGTGTTCACGCCTGTGGGTGTCTTTTGGCATGCGCGGGTTTCCTGTATTTGATTCCATGAATACGTGTTGTTCGTGGGCGTTCCATCTATTTCCCAGCAGTACTTCCCCAGTGACGCCTTCATTTTCACTTATTGTTCCCCATTCTGCATGTTCCACCCCCTTTTCGGTGTGTGCGCTCCACGTTGTGCACTTTCGCTGTGCGCATCGCGCACAGCGTTTGGGATGTTGAAGTGACGTGTGCGCCCATGTGCGCCACCCACGGATTTGACGCACATCCGGGGAAAACATGCGCAGGGCCTTCCATGAATTGCTGTTTCACGCTTGCGCCAGCTTGCGCCACAAATTTCAGCGCACATTTGTTCCATGAATCGGCCCCTTTGTGTGTTTATAGCACTGTTGTTAATTTAGACGTTGATTTTTATGTTTTTGTAGTACTATTGTTGTTTGATAACTGATCATAGTGTGTACATGCAGTTTCCTTTGACTATGTGCAGCCTTTATATTTTACTTACAATCAGTTAGTTGAACATGCTTTGCAAATGAGTATAATACTAAGCGCATGAAACTCACTTGATTTCTTAAGGGTGTGTTATTGGATGTTAGGAGATAGAAGAAATAATCATATACTTATTTTTCTATTTTTATAGGGTAAATGGCAGAAACTGTATGGAAAAGCATAGAATGTGTGCATTTGTGAAGGTCTGGGTAATAAAGCGGAAGGATGTGATGTAGAGACAGTGGTGTGTTTTCAGCTGGGAGCTTTTCTAATGATAGTGTCTATCTGTGTGAGTGTATAAAGATGCATGAACTCATCCTGGCTGTGTGTAATTTTATAATGCACTACTGAGAGATTTTCTACAATTATACTGTTATTTCTCCCATCTTTTAATATTAAATTACATTTCTTTGATAGCTGTGTGTAAAAAAAGAATTTAGATAGTGGAGAGGTTTGGAAGTGACAGTTGATTTCAGCAGATGGGAAAATGACAGTAAGTTCATTTGATTGGTTATACAGGTTAAGTGGCAGTTACCCTGTTTGTATGCATTTATAAGAGTTGTACATGTACTGTGCAGAAAATATGCATACATGTAGTATGTATTCATGCATGTGGATATGCATGCAGCTGCAAGTAGAAATCTTGGAGAGTTGTACAGTAGTTTTTGTAGTAGGTGCTTTCGAATGACATGAGACTTGTACTAAAAGTGATCAACAGTACATTTTAAGTGCTGAACTATGATGATGGAGTTAGATGTAGAGGTCTTGGATGTGATTGGTGGATGATTGTGTGACTGCTTAGCTGTATCCAAGGAGGGAATGGCACAGAGAGGGAAGTGGAAAGGATAAAAGGGCTGTCTAAGAGTTGTGCGTTCCGCGGACACTGCAGCTGTCTGCGGACAGGGCATGCTACATCAGTGTTTTACAGCAAATCCAGCATGGAAAGGGGACTGTAGGTCTTAGCCAATCAGGTGTTGAGGTTGTGGATTTGTGTTGAAAGAGGCTGTGTGTAGCGAAGATGGCAGAGGTGGAGAAAGTCAGGGTGTTGGTGGTTGGAGATATGTTTGTGCATAGTTTAGAGCAGTATTCTAAATGCAGGAATGTGGCAGACAATTTTGATGTTAAAGGAGTGGAGGTGGTGTGGAGCACTGTGCCTGATTGCAATGTATAGGGAATTGTACAAGTTTTGAAGATATGGGTAGGATGAACAGTCCCCATGTGGTGGTTTTCCACTGTGGTGCTTTGCATTTTGGCTATGTCAGTGCACCTACTTTGTTGGCAGATTTGGAACACTTGGTTCAAGCAGTAATGTACATCCTTCCAAATGCCAAAGTTTTTTTTTTTTTTCTGGTTTAGTACCTAGGGCAATTTGGGACAATAGTTCTGTTTTTTGTCCTCAGCAAAACATTGCTAGATGTGCAATCAACCAAGGCATGTTTTCTTTCATGCTTAGAGCTGGTATGTTCTTTTCTAATAATGAGACCATTGATTCTAGTAATGCTGTTTATTTTAAAGAAGATGGCATTTCTTTATCTTTTATGGGAAATGCTATGCTGTTTTGTGATATATATAAGGGTTGCTTTGGAGAAACTTATGTGAAGATTTTAGTAGTAAAGTAAGAAAAACAAAGAAAAAAAATACAAAATAACAGGTGTCTCTCAAGCATCTGCAAACAACCCCCCAAAAATGGCTCTTTTCAGAGCCAACCTCAAAGGGGAAATGGGGTACATTATTTAAATTGGTAAAATCATCACGCTCAGATTTTTCGATATGTCTGCGGACATGGAGGTTGTCCGCAGAGAGCGCGGATTACATACAGGAATTTTGGGGTGGAGAGGCATGCAAATGAGAATGAGTAGAGCAAGGGATTGGTCAATAAAGTTTACTGGGTGTGTTGTGTAAGGGGTTTGTCAGAAAGTCTTTTTCCTGAGAGAAGAACAGACAGCTATGACTGTGAGTTTCAGAAAAAAAAGATTAACTGGATTTTGGGAGACGCATGGATAGATTGGTTGAGGTGCAGCAGAACGCTGTGGAGTGGCTGCACATCTTGGTTTCGCTCATGTGGAAGTGCACTTGCATGGAGTGTGTGGAGTGAAGTGGCTGTATTTGGTACCTCTCTGTGCTACTTTGGAGACACAGCATCATCCACACATAATTATAATTCATTGTGGAGAGAACAGTTTAGGACATGTGTCTGGAATTTCTTTGCAATTTGCAATGAAAGAAGGACTTGGGAAGGTCATGGACATGTTTCCAAATTCCCAAGTAATTTGTTCTCGTATTGCGCAGAGACAAATTTTGCTGCGTTCTTCTTCATTCGGTCCACAAGTGAAAAAACTTTGTTAAAGGGACGTTATGGTTCCAAGTAAAACCGAAAAACCCTTGAAATTCACCAGTTATGGTAAACTAAGCAACTATAACTCGCACCACTACCGTGCACTGCTAAGACTAACACCCAGGACATCAAAGATGACATCACAAATGTCATTGATGACTGACATCACTGATGACATTACAAATGTCATTCATGACATCACTGATGACATTACAAGTGTGGCTCCCCCTTTTTTCCTTTACTGACATATCTGGCCCAGATGGTTTTCTAGTCAGGAATTAAAATTGGAAAAGGTAGTATATTTGTAGACTTATCCTTCAAGTATGTTCTTACAATAATTCCCTTAGGGTCCAGTCATGTCATATGAAACATATACATAGGGGAAGAGACAAGCTTGAAAGATAGCAATCCTTTCTGTGCATTAAAATAATCAGTAGAGTTGTCAGCACTTTCTGCTAGTTCTGTTGTTTTTTTATTACTGTACTATCCCTGTATAAGCTTCTATTTTTATATCTTGTATTCACACTACTTTCATTAGAGTCCAGGCACATCATGTGATATACATACATAGGGTAAGTAGCAGCTTTGAAACAGAACAATCAGTTATCTGCATAAAGGTAATCAGTTAGTTTATGTACACTTTTTGCTACTACTGCTGCTGTTTTTCTCTTACTTCAATTTCTTTGTATATACTCATATTTGTATGTGGTGTTGTCTCTTTGTGTTTTGTCTGTAATAATGCAATTATGTAGTAAGTGGGTTTGATTATCTAATTATCACATGTTTCCTAGTATTCAAAAGTCTAATAAGAAAACAGTTATCATTTCACTATTTAACATGGCAAGCTTATGAATAGTGCATCTCCATCATGTTTGCTGCACACAATACCTACGTTTCTACATGAGCACGTTAGTATACTGGATGGACTTATTAGCCCTTGATATTTATTCCAATGATCCTTCACACTTTTTTTTATTAACATTACAATAAGAAACCCTTGTACAGACTTTTCATGAAAGGTAAATGCACATGTGATGTCATCAGTCATGTCATCAATGACATTTGTGATGTCATCTTTGATGTCCTGGGTGTTAGTCTTAGCAGTGCACGGTAGTGGCGTGAGTTATGGTTGCTTAGCTTACCACAACTGGCGAATTTCAAGGGTTTTCTGGTTTTACTTGGAACCATAACGTTCCTTTAACAAAGTTTTTTCACTGAATTTCATAGGTTTTTAGTAGCACAACTTAACCATAACGTCCCTTTAACAAAGTTTTTTCACTGAATTTCATAGGTTTTTAGTAGTGCAATTTAACAATAATAACTGACTTTATATACATGTCATATGGAATGACTGAATCTCTTCTACTGTACTTGATGTCCGCAAACTCATTTAATGTTCGCGGACATGTTCGAAGAACAGTACCACTACCTAAAAACTCTGGGGGGGGTATGTTTGATTGTTATATCATAACATAGGAACATTTAACAAATTCAAAAAGGAGCACACAAACACATTATATGTACTAATACATAAGAAATGTAACCCATATATACAACACACTAACCATTCATTTAAATGCACTATGTTCTAAAATGGAATATACCACAAGAAGATAAATTGGCTTCCAACATAATTACCTCACAAACACGACAGAACTGAGAACAAGAGCAGACCCACTGAGTACATATGACATATCTTACCTGAAATAGTAAGTTTACTTAATTTTATTCATATATTTATAAACTTTCTGTATTAGATACAAAGATATATAATCTTTTTTTTTTCTCACAGAAATGTCTAGTACTCTGGAATGGCTAGAGGAGCATTTCCCACATGAAGAAATGTCACAAGATAAACTAATGGTAACACATTTTCTTATGTACAGAGCATACCAAAATAGAAAATACTTCAGAAAAACCTGTTATGGATAACACTTTTCACAGTATAGAAGAAAAAATGGATTTGTTGTTGACTAATTTTAATAATTTGAAAACTTTTGTGGAAGATCATTTTAAACCAAAAACCTTGTACCATTGCCCCACATGTACTTGTCCCTCCCCACCATATCCTAGTCAATTATCCCCAAACCCTCTCCATAACCCAAAAGGTTTTGATGAGACTTCCATCCCTTCTTCACCTAATAACAATCATGTTGAAACCCCTAATTCTCCTGTTTTTGTTTCTGTTTCTGCCTCACCTTCTCTGTCATAAATTATTAATATATGTGAAATAAAGTTACATTTTTATATTGTGTTGTAATTAGTTCCAATTTTTAAAAAAACAATGTAGATGTCCATGGACAGCACGGGTGTTCTGAAATGTTCGTAAATAAACGAAAATGGAGGTGTCCTGAAGAACACTATACCTGTCCGTACTGTTCGCTAGCAAGTTGAAACTGTTCTAAGAACCCAATTGGTGTCCTGAAATGTTCGTAATTAAACAAAAATGGAGGTGTCCTAAAGAACACTATACCTGTCCGTAATGTTCGCTAGCAAGTTAAACTGTTCTAAGAACACAATTGATGTCCTGAAAAGTTCGTAATCAAACGAAAATGGAAGTGTCCTAAAGAACACTATATCTGTCCGTAGTGTTCGCTAGCAAGTTTGAACTGTTCTAGAACACATGCGATGTCCAGAAATGTTTGTTTGATGTGTGACGCACTTTTAATTAATTCAGGACCCGAACACTGTCCATAGAACATCAACGCGCATGCGCAAACCAATGGCCGTGCATTTGGTGTCCTGCGGACAGGAGCTTCCTTCGCGGACATGTTCGCGAAGGGATCATGTGACCGTACCAACGCTAATCAGGTTTTCTGAATGCAGACACTGTTCGTGTTCCTGGACAAATTAAGTACATTTTCGAGAAATCCACAATATTTTTCAATAAAAATTCATCATGGCACAAGTCACACATAGTAATCCTGAGTTTCTACATATCTTTTGAAACTTTTTGAACCCTTTTTTGTGTGCGATCTGTCCGCGGACAGTGCGCTTGTCCGCGAACCGTGTACAAGCACCCCTATAAAAGACCACGCCCTAGAGCTTATTATCATTGTATTTCTGGCTATTCTTCAGAGCACAGCTATTTCTCGTGCAACTTGCTGATTACAGCATCGAGATGGCATCCCTGGCTGCGGAACTGCCACCTGGTGCTGCGCCTGCTTCAGCACCACCCCCATCCCCTCCACCACCACCACCACCTTTCCAAGAGCCTCAAGAGGGGAACAGGAGTGAGGATGCAGAGGAGGAAGAAGAGGATGATGAGAATGAGGTAGAGGAAATCCCTACTATCCGCACTAGACGTGAGTCTTGGGTGTGGAGGTTATTTTCCGTTTATGGGAATGGTCCTAAGGCTCATGCGAACTGTGTTATCTGCAATGAGTGCAAAATGATACTCAGTCGCGGGAAGCACGGTTCGAACAGCTTTGGGACCACGACCATGAAGAGACACCTGAGGTCATTTCACTCTGGGGCTGTTCGCAAGGTTGTACCTTGCAAAGAACGTAGTAGGTTGATTTCCTCTACTTCATCCTCCGTTTCTGATCCTGTCACCACAAGGACCACCTCTGTGGGACAGCGTCTTCCTCAAGCTGCTTCACAGGCCATACAGATATCTGATGACCCTTACCTTTCGAGGGTCACAGTTGTATGTATGTACTGTGACACAGTACTCTGCAGGGGGGAGCGACTTCGGAGTGCTTTTGAGACTATCGTCTCAGAGCACGAGAAGACCTGCTCACTACCCAAATAAAACCCACTCTACATCTTCCTCTCTCAGCCCGCCCTTTCTTATCCCTGTGGTTGGTGTTCCCCCTTTACCCTCCTTTCCCCTCATGTCCTAGTGTGTCGTGTCTAAAAAAACAAAAAATCAAAAAAAAATAAGGCTCTTTTCAGAGCTGCCTTTCACAGTTAAAAATAGAAGTGAAGGTAAATAATGCAGGGCCCTTTGTATTTCTTAAAAGTCCGCGGACAGTTCGCGAACATCAAAAAAATTGGGACGCTACCCTATTGTAACCATTGCATTTCTTCTCTGGGAGGAAGTGGTGGCTCTGAAAAGAGTCTTCGGGAGGTGTTTGTATGTCAAAAATTATAAATACTTAACACCTACTTCAAAATGGATGCTGTATTTCTAAAAAAAGGTTGTAATGCATTTTGTACATTTTTCAGAAAAATCTGATTGCCAGCATAAGTAAGATGGACTCCATCTTCACAAAAAATGTATGTACTACAAAAAAAATGTATGTACTACTAAACATAATATTTTCATTGTGAAAAGAGGACATGCCAAAATCTCTTAGAAATGCACAAACAGCCTTATTAACATTGGGCCTTGCTTTTTCCATTTGTGGACCAAATGAAGAAGAACAAAGCCACATTTGTCTCTGCGCAATCCGTGAAAATATTACTTGAGAATCAGGAAACATGTCCATGAATTTCCCCAAGTCCTTCTTTCATAGCAAATTGCAAAGAAATTCCAGACACATGTCCTAAACTGTTCCCTCCACAATGAATTACAATTATGTCTGGATGTTGCTCTGTTTCCAAAGTAGCACAGAGAGGTAGCAAGTCCAACCACTTCATTCCACGTACTCCATGCCAGTGTACTTCCACATGTGGAAATCCAAGATCTACAGCTACTCCACAGCTTTCTGGATGCACCTTCAACCAATGTATCCACGAATCTCCCAAAATCCAAACGATCTGTTTTCTGAAACACACAGCCATAGCTATCTGTTCTTCTCTCAGCAAAAAGAGTATCTGGGAAACTCTCTCCTGGCACAACACACCCACTAAACTTTCCTGACCAATCCCTTTCAGTGCTCATTCTCATTTGCATGACTTCTGAACCCAAAAATCCCCGGATGTAACTCCCGATGTCTGCGAACTACCGCCATGTCCGCCGACATATCGTAACATGAACAGCCCTTCTACCATTTCCACTTCACTCTCTCTGCCATTCCCTCATTGGATGTAGCTAAGAAATCACATGACCATGCACCAATCACATTCAAGACCTCTACATCTAACTGCAACATCATAGATCAGCACTGCAAATGTACTGTGAATCTCTCTGAGTACAAGTGTCATATCATTGGCAAGCACCATCTACAAGAAATACTGTACAAGTCTCCAAGATTTCTACTTGCAGCTCCATGCATATCCATATGCATGAACACAAACTACAGGTAGGCATATTTTCTGTACAGTACATGAACACATTTTCAAACTGACTTTTAGCTTGTGTAATCTGTAAAATGAATCTACTGTCTTTTTTCCAATTTTCTAAAATCAACTATCACTTATAAACCTGTATACTATTTACTTCTTTTATAGATACACTATCAAATCATGTTAAACTAACATTTTTTAAATGAAATGTATAGACTACATATATTCAAACAAAATTGCATGCATACACACTCTATGTTCAAATCTCAAAAAATAATACTCATACAATGCATGGATTTATTTATTTATTTATTTATTTGATTACTTTAATTTAAGCATGACATTAAGGCACTATTACCTAGAGCAGCTTAGTTACAGAAATAGTGGTATTCAGTGGTACATTATGAATTTCACAAGACATACTAAAAATATTTTGTTTGTTACAGTTACTCATTGCAATACACTTTGTTCATTAAGAACATATCATATGTATTGAACTGGTGCGACGTATCTTATGTCAATAAGATAGTTTTAATGGCTTTGAGGAAGGCGCTGAGGATTTCAATTAAAGAAATCAATATCTAAATTAAAAACAATGCTATATAAAATCAAAATCACTAATTTGTTTCTTTTACAATTGCAGTGAAGGCCATTCTCCTGAAAAGAAGCAGCCGAATTTGAAGAACAAAGAAGAACTAAGAATGAACCTGTTCATTTTAGAAAAAAAGTAAGTAGAATATCAACATAATATTTGTATTATTACTCAAACATACTGTAAAGTTAATTCATGCTATTTCTGTGCCTAAAAATAGAGATTGTGCATCATTCTGTCCACAAATTACCCAACTCAACCGTTAGAATTTTCATATTATAGAACAAACAACTATTTTAATTGTATACATTAGATTTACTATTTGTACTTCTCCACACCACTAGCTTATTTTTTCCTGTCATCTGAACCTGAGTTTAGTAACATATTAATTGAAGAATACACATCCGTACTAATTGTAGTTCCCAATGCACAATCAGACACCATTACATACATCATCTTACTGAAACACTCATGCACACAGCACACAAACATTGCAGAACACCCCAACCCATACCTTCTTTATTTTCTCAACAGACCCTAAAGAATGCCTACCAAAAATCAAGTCCGTAGAAAGCAACGCAGAAGTAGAACAAATGAAAATAAAAGTGTCCAACATAAGCATCCATCTCTAGCAGAATTTGTAAAAAAAGTTGAAACAAAACATCTAATACAGTCATTTAGTGAAACACAAGAAGTTTCAAGTACAAAAACTGTGCCTCCTTTATAAAAATGTAAAACAAACCAAAAAACAATTAACAGAAAATCAGCAATCGCTACAGATAAAACTGCTTCTTTAAGTTTTAATATAGTGCAAAGTAAGCATACCAAGAAAGTATTTTAGCCAAAATGTTCCGTCACAAAGTCCTTCATAATCTTATAAAAACAGGAGAGGAATCAGGTTCAATGCTTAAAACCTATCATAGGAAATTCATTTTAGAAGCGTTGATAGATAGTGCAATTCTTCTCAAAAGAAAGTTATTTATTTTAGTGGTAAACAAAATGAAACCACTAACAAAACTAATAACTAAATTACAAAAAAGACTTCTCAATAAACGAAATGTCAACAGAAAGAACTTCTTAAGTATCTGCGGAGGTCAATGGAATCACACTACGAGCACAGAACCATGTTTTAATGAAGAAGCGTACAAACAAAACCAAACAAATACAATAGCCATACATTGCAGTGGTCGAGGTTATGAAAAAGTTAATAATACCATAATGGAACAAGAAGTATTCCTTACAAAAATATGCCCTGAAAACTTAGAATTACCCCTCCATTCAACTGAATCAGAACGTCTAGTGTACAAATGGCCATGCACGTCAATATGTAACATTCCCAAACAAGTTTTCAAGTCTTTACGCCAATTCCTCAATCAATATGTAAAAAGCAAAGACAACATCAAAATTAAACTACTGCAAAACATGGATACCTGTCCAGTGCGCAAATACACAGGACTACAAGGACATTCATTGGCCTGCATTACAGGACCTACTTGTAAAACCACTTCCATGATATCAAAAGAATATCAACACAACATTCAACTATAAGAAATCTAGTCCATAAATTGTACTATGCTAAAAGTCCTGTTTTAGCACTAGCAAATTTAAATAACATTCTTCTACATGGTACTGCGAAAGACCGACTTCAAGAAATTGACTGTATCCAGAAAAAATATTTTGGCAGTGAAAGCCATTTACAGAATGAAATAGTTTTAAACCAAATTAGCAACAATTCTGCACATGGCAACCTTTTGCTAAACACATACAAAAAAGAAATACTAAAATTTAAAAGTACATCAGCTGATGTACCAAACCATGTATGTGTATGTTTCCGCAGTACTTTTTATAAAAGTAACACAAAAACTGTAGACCTATCATATAAAATACAAGACAATGAAGATTCTAAATGGTTTGAATTAGCTCTCTACCTTGTAGCAGAAAACAAATATGAAATAAGTGACCCCTTAATACTTTGCAGTTACTGCACTCCAAAACTTGACAACAACCAAACTCCTTCACGTGCTATCACAAACAATTTGGAATTATACCCACTAACAAAACCCCTACAACAACTTAATTTATATGAGAGCATCATAATTCAAACAGTACACTCATCTCAAGCAATAATACGCCTTCAACCAAAAGCAGCAAAATTACCTCCCTCTGAATTGGTATAAGGCATTCGTGGAAAAGTAGATTATTTACCATTAGATCTAGGAGTGCAACGTCCAATGCAGAAATCTTTAATTATCTTAGTAAATGGAGTACCTACAAAAGACAAAAAAATATGACAGCAGCTGGTAGATTTACATAAAGTTAGACAAGCCTTACAATATCTTAAAGAGAATAATGAATATTACAAAGAAAGTAATATTGAAGAAAACCTGAAAGAGACAACTGAAATAATTCAAGAAACACAAGAAGCTGGTCAATTTGAGCTACTAGATCCTGCTACAATATCAAATACTTTAGACCATTAAACACTTCATCCTTTGCACTCTAATGACACCATAGAAGATGCACTGGAAAGACACCAAATGCGTCAAACAAAAGGATCACCAATCAGCATATGGGAAAAAAAGTATAGAAGCACGTGCTTTTCCTCCACTCTTTCCTACTGGCAAAGGAGGAAGGTATGATGATAGACCTATTCAAATATCAGCTTCAGAATACCGCTCATTACGGATGTATTCTGAAGATCCCAGATTTAGACAAAATGTGGAATACATATTCCACCTACTCTTTAAAAGTGAACTAGCAACTTTATGTTATGGAGTTGCACACATATTAAAATCAGGATCACACTTTCAAAATATGACAGCTACACAATTATTACAAAAAGTGCAACAAAAGGATGAGGTTCTACAATCAAATATTACAAATCTATTAGCAAATATGCGTGGTACTAAAGAGTACTGGTTTCGACGTCATGGAGATGTACGTTGTATGATCAGAAACCTTGGCCCACCCACCTGGTTTGTTACATTAAGTTGTGCAGAATATGCATGGCAAGATTTACATGATTTCCTACGCATATTAAATAAAAACAAAACAAACATAGATATACTAACACCAGGAGAACTTTGTTCTTTGGATCCTGTTAATGTTTCAAGATATTTTCACAAGCGCTTCATTGCTATGCTACATTTTATTTGTAATAAAACTGTTCCTCCCCTTGGAGAAGTGCAACACTTCTTTTGGAGAAAGGAATACCAAGCCAGAGGAGCACCACATATCCACATGCTTTTATGGATTAAAGATGCTTCTAAATTTGGTCAAGACAGTGATGCCACTGTTTTACAGTTTATTGAAAAATATGTCACTTGTGAAATTCCATCAGAATCCACAAATAGGAATCTTCATGCACAAATTGTACAATTTCAAAGACATACATGTGGCAAATATTGTTGTCGCAAATACAAAAACAAGGGGAAATACTACACCAAATGCCGATTTGGTTTCCCTAGACCAGTTACAAATACAGGTCAAGTGAACAACCTCATGTCTTCAGTTAGACATAGTGTTAAAGGTAAGTCACCTAAAAATACATATTACATAAAAAGAAAAGAAGAAGAAAAATATATCAATGATTATAATGCAATCATTGCCCACTTATGGAATGCAAACATAGATGTGCAGTACATTGCAGAAAATTCTACTGCAGTTGCACGATATGTCACAGCATACTTAACCAAAGCAGAAAAAACAGAGCTCCAAGACCTCTGGAATGACCTGTCATCAGATAAAACAGTGTCTCAGAAATTATACAGCTTGGGTATAAAAATGCTCTCCCATAGAGAATGTGGATCATATGAAGCAGCTGATCGTTTAACTGGTACAGCATTGTATGGTAAATCTGAGAATATAGTATGGCTAAGTCTTGGTCCAGCTTAATCTAGAAAAAGAGTTCTAAAAACATACAAAGATATAGAAACAATAGCCAAACATGATCCCAACAGCCAAGACATTTTAAAAAACAATGTATTGGCCACATAGTACCCAAACAGAAGTAATACTTTGGAAACCATGTGTCTATACCACATAGCACAAAACTACACATACAAAATAATATAAAACCTGATGAAAAAAAGGTAAATACAGAGTGACAAACTGTGAAGGCAGCTTAGTTAAACTCACTAAACCAAATGTAATTAATCGTATCAAATTGTCATTGAAGACTCCTCAACATAAAGAAATATATTAAATGTCCCTGCTACAACTCTTTAAACCATGGAGAAAAGAAGAAGAAATGCTAGAAAACTATGACTCATATGAAGATGCTTTCAAAGCAAATGAAAGCACTATAACTGATGTAAACTTTACACAATACAAAACAATGATGCACAATGAACAGCAACACGAAGAAGAACTCAAGGCCCAACTAGATAAAGACACCCCTGACAGTAGTCAACCTTCCGTAACAGGAAGCCAAGAACCACTGGGGGAACCACTTATAATAAATGAGGCAGAATTAGCTATGATAGAAGTAGAAAACACCATGTGTCAGTATGAAGATAAAGAAGACTTAACTATACTACAATGTAGCATTTTTGAAGAAATAATAAAACAAATTGAACATGGTGTACAACATGAAAATAAAGAATGTTCATGCCATAATTATAAACCTATACTACTGTACGTCAGTGGTGAAGCTGACAAAATCAAAATCAAGATCATCAGTAAATTCCTTCAACAATTGACAAACAACAAACTGTCAGCTGTTGTCACTGCCCCCATAAGTTTAGCTGCCTACAAAATAGGTGGTATCACTTTACACAGATTACTACTATTGCCAGTAGACTATTACAAACTTTCTGCAGAAGCTGCAATGGAACTACGCAGAGTATTGAAACAAATGAAAATGCTACTAATAGAAGTGAGCATGGTCTCCAACCTAATGTTGGCTTTGATTCACCTCAGATTACAAAAAGTACTGAAAACAAACTATGAAGAGCTCTTTGCAGGAAAACACATTATTGTTTTCGGAGATCTTCTTCAATTGACGCCAGTAAAAGGTGAGCCTATTTTTAAAACATTAGGACACAAACTCTGCCCTAAAACTGTTGGCAGCATTGGAAATGTCAACCTTTGACAACATTTCCAATACAGAGAATTAACAGAAAACATGCGGCAATCTGCAGATCTCACTTATGCCAACATCATATGGTCATGCACCCAAAACTCTATGCCCTGGCCACAACCACCACAGCATATCACACCCATAGAGTCAAACATTTCACCTGTAGCCTATGGAAACTTTTAATGTCCGCGGACATTACCAGTGTTCTTAGAACACTTTCAATTTGCCAGCGAACAATATGGACAGCGTCTTCAGAACACCCCCTACAAACATTTCAGAACAATGCAAGAGTTCTTAGAACACTTTCAACTTACATCGAACAATACAGACAGCGTCCTCAGGACACCCCCTACGAACATTTCAGGACACCGTGTGTGTTCTTAGAACACACCCCAATTTTGTTTATGTGCAAACATTTCAGAACAACGCAAGAGTTCTTAGAACACTTTCAACTTGACAATGAGAAATACGGACAGCGTCCTCAGAACACCCCCATTTTGTTTATTTGCGAACATTTCAGGACACCCCGAGAGTTCTTAGAACACTTTCAACTTGCCATCGAACAATACGGACAGTGTCTTCAGGACACCCCCTATGAACATTTCAGGACACTGCGAGAGTTCTTAGAACACCTTCAACTCGACAACGAACAATACGCACAGCGTCCTCAGGACACCCGCTGCTAACATTTCAGGACAACGTGTGTGTTTTTAGAACACACCCCCATTTTGTTTATGTGCCAACATTTCAGGACAACGCGAGAGTTCTTAGAACACTTTCAACTTGACAACAAACAATATCGACAGCGTCCTCAGAACACCCCCATTTTGTTTATTTGCGAACATTTCAGGACACCCCGAGTGTTCCTAGAACACTTTAGACTTGCCATCGAACCATACGGACAGCGTCTTCAGGACACCCCCTGCGAACATTTCAGGACACCACGAGAGTTCTTAGAACACTTTCAACTCGACAACGAACAATACGGACAGCGTCCTCAGGACACCCCCTATGAACATTTCAGGACAACGCATGTGTTCTTAGAACACACCCCCATTTTGTTTATTTGCAAACATTTCAGGACACCGAGACAGTTCTTAGAACACTTTCAACTTGCCATCGAACAATAAGGACAGCGCCTTCAGGACACCCCTACGAACATTTCAGGACAACGCGTGAGTTCTTAGAACACACCCCCATTTTGTTCATTTACGAACATTTCAGGACACCGAGACAGTTCTGAGAACACGTTCAACTTGCCATCGAACAATACGGACAGCGTCTTCAGGACTCCCCCTACGAACATTTCAGGACAACGCGAGAGTTCTTAGAACACTTTCCACTTGACAACGAACAATACGGATAGCGTCATCAGAACACCCCCATTTTGTTTATTTGCGAACATTTCAGGACACCGAGACAGTTCTTAGAACACTTTCAACTTGCCATCGAACAATACGGACAGCGCCTTCAGGACACCCCCTAGGAACATTTCAGGACAACGCGTGAGTTCTTAGAGCACACCCCCATTTTGTTCATTTACGAACATTTCAGGACACTGAGACAGTTCTTAGAACACTTTCAACTTGCCATCGAACAATACGGACAGCGTCTTCAGGACACCCCCTATGAACATTTCAGGACAAAGCGAGAGTTCTTAGAATACTTTCAACTTGACAACGAACAATACGGACAGCGTCATCAGAACACCCGCATTTTGTTTATTTGCGAACATTTCAGGACACCCCGAGTGTTCTTAGAACACATTCAACTTGCCACAGAACAATACGGACAGCGTCGCCAGAACACTCCCATTTTGTTTATTTGCGAACATTTCAGGACACCGCAAGTGTTCTTAGAACAGTTTCAGCTTGCTTGCGAACAAAACGGACACATATTGAGTCCTCAGAACACCCCCATTCAGTTTATTTAGAACATTTCAGAACACCTGTGATGTCCGCAGACAAATCAAACACAAAAAGAATGTCTACCACATAAAAAAGCACAACATTTAACCTATCTCATACCCTCCCGACCTCCCCATACACTTCTACACACCAACACACTCTACTAAATACACATTTTGAACAAACTTTCACAGCGCTGTCCACGGACGTCCGCGAATCCAAGATGGCGGGCGCTACCGAAAATCTGACGCACTTCATGCTTAACACCGTCCAATCAGCGAACACGCCATATGTCCGTGGACATGACGTAAGCCACTCGGCCAATCAGGACACTGTCCGCGGAGCGAACAGGGAAGTGTGTCCGCGGACCGAACACAGATATCACTGTTTTTTTTACCTACTTTTTGTTTATTTTAAAAAAAAACTACTGGACGGATTTTCACCAAATTTACAAAAGCACGCTTTCGGGACCAAGCCGCTGCTCCTGGTCCAAATTTTGTGAAAATCCGTCCAGCGGTTGAGCTGTAGGCGCAAGCAAAAATGTTTTCCCATTCAGTCTATAGGAAAAAAACAAATGTTGGGACCCCCCTATAACTTTTCCCACCCTGGACGAATCCTCACCAAACTTTGCAAAATATTCAAAGTGGGCCATATACTTGTTTTGCAAAGTTTGGTGTGGATTCGTCGAGGAGGAGCGAAGTTATAAGCTGCCCAAAAAGTACCTACCGTGGCCATGTAATATATATATATATATATATTCAGTGGTAAAAACTTTGTTAAAGGGACGTTATAATTAAGTTGCGCTGCTAAAAACCTTTCAAATTCAGTGAAAAAACTTTGTTAAAGGGACGTTATGGTTAAGTTGCGCTGCTAAAACCTTTCAAATTCAGTGAAAAAACTTTGTTAAAGGGACGTTATGGTTCCAAGTAAAACCGAAAAACCCTTGAAATTCGCCAGTTATGGTAAGCTAAGCAACCATAACTCGCGCCACCACTGTGCACTGCTAAGCCTAACACCCAGGACATCAAAGATGACATCACAAATGTCATGTATGACATCCCTGATGACATCACATGTCTGACTCCCCCTTTTTTCCTTTCCTGACATATCTAGGCCACATGATTTTCTTCAGTAACAGTCAGGAACTAAAAATTGTAAATGTACTATATTCGTAGACTTATCCTTCAAGTATGTTCTTACAATAATTCCCTTATGGTCCAGTCATATCATATGAAACATATACATAGGGGAAGGCACAACCTTGAAAGACAGCAATCCTTTTTGTGCATTAAAATTATCAGTAGATTTATCAGCACTTTCTGTTAGTTTATTACTGTACTTTCCCTGTATATACTCATGTTTTTATATGTTGTACTCACACTATTTTCCTTAGGGTACAGACACATCATGTGATATATATAGATAGGGTAAGTAACAGCTTTGAAACAGAGCAATCGTTTCTCTGCATAAAGGTTATGAACACTTTCTGCTACTATTGCTGTTTTTTTTCTTACTTCAATTCCCTTGTATATATTCATATTTATATGTGGTGTTGTCTCTTTGTGATTTGTCTATAATAATTCAATTATGTAGTAAGTGGGTTTTATTACCTATTTATCACAATTTTCACTGTACGCAAAACTATAATATGAAAACAGTCATCATTTCACTATTCAACATGGCAAGCTTATGAATATTGCACCTCCATCGTGTATGCTGCACACAATGCCTATGTTTCTACATGAGTACCTTAGTACACTGGATGGAACTTCATAATAGAATGCTATTTATATCAATGCATTGCTTAATACACTGATTAGCACTTGATATTTATTCCAATAATCTTTGACACTTTTTTTATTAACATTACACTAAGAATCCCTTGTACAGACTTTTCCTGAAAGGTAAATGCACATGTGATGTCATCAGAGATGTCATCAATGACATTTGTGATGTCATCTTTGATGTCCTGGATGTTAGGCTTAACAGTGCATGGTGGTGGCGCGAGTTATGGTTGCTTAGCTTTCAAGGGTTTTTCGGTTTTACTTGGAACCATAACATCCCTTTAACAACGTTTTTTCACGGAATTTGAATGGTTTGTAGCAGCACAACTGAACCATAAAGTGCCTTTAACAAAGTTTTTTCACTGAATTTCATAGGTTTTTAGTAGTGCAACTTAACAATAATAACTTTGACTTTATATACATGTCATATGGAATGACTGAATCTCTTCTACTGTACTTGATGTCCGCAAACTCATTTAATGTTCGCGGACATGTTCGAAGAACAGTACCACTACCTAAAAACTCTGGGGGGGTATGTTTGATTGTTATATCATAACATAGGAACATTTAACAAATTCAAAAAGGAGCACACAAACACATTATATGTACTAATACATAAGAAATGTAACCCATATATACAACACACTAACCATTCATTTAAATGCACTATGTTCTAAAATGGAATATACCACAAGAAGATAAATTGGCTTCCAACATAATTACCTCACAAACACGACAGAACTGAGAACAAGAGCAGACCCACTGAGTACATAGGACATATCTTACCTGAAATAGTAAGTTTACTTAATTTTATTAATATATTTATAAACTTTCTGTATTAGATACAAAAATATATTATCTTTTTTTTTTCTCACAGAAATGTCTAGTACTCTGGAATGGCTAGAGGAGCATTTCCCACATGAAGAAATGTCACAAGATAAACTAATGGTAACACATTTTCTTATGTACAGAGCATACCAAAATAGAAAATACTTCAGAAAAACCTGTTATGGATAACACTTTTCACAGTATAGAAGAAAAAATTGATTTGTTGTTGACTAATTTTAATAATTTGAAAACTTTTGTGGAAGATCATTTTAAACCAAAAACCTTGTACCATTGCCCCCCATGTACTTGTCCCTCCCCACCATATCCTAGTCAATTATCCCCAAACCCTCTCCATAACCCAAAACGTTTTGATGAGACTTCCATCCCTTCTTCACCTAATAACAATCATGTTGAAACCCCTAATTCTCCTGTTTTTGTTTCTGTTTCTGCCTCACCTTCTCTGTCATAAATTATTAATATATGTTAAATAAAGTTTAATTTTTATATTGTGTTGTAAATAGTTTCATTTTTATTTTTTTAAAACAATGTAGGTGTCCGCGGACAGTGCAGGTGTTCTGAAATGTTCGTAAATGAACGAAAATGGAAGTGTCCTGAAGAACAATATACCTGTTCGTACTGTCCGCTAGCAAGTTCAAACTGTTCTAATAACACATGCAGTGTGCTGAAATGTTAGTAAAAAAAAAATTAAAGTGTCCTAAAGAACACCATATCTGTCCGTAGTGTTCGCTATCAAGTTTAAACTGTTCTAAGAACACAATTGGTGTCCTGAAATGTTCGTACGTAAACGAAAATGGAGGTGTCCTGAAGAACACTATACCTGTTCGTAGTGTTCGCTAGCAAGATGAAACTATTCTAAGAACACACGCGGCGTCCTGAAATGTTCGTAAAAAAAAAAAAATTAAAGTGACCTGAAGAACACTATATCTGTCCGTAGTGTTCGCTATCAAGTTTAAACTGTTCTAACAACACAATTGGTGTCCTGAAATGTTCGTACGTAAACGAAAAGGGAGGTGTCAAGAAGAACACTATATCTGTTCATAGTGTTCGCTAGCAAGTTCAAACTGTTCTAAGAACACACGCGGTGTCCTGAATCGTTCGTAATTAAACGAAAATGGATGTGTCTTAAAGAACACTATACCTGTCCGTACTGTTCGCTAGCAAGTTGAAACTGTTCTAAGAACACAATTGGTGTCCTGAAATGTTCGTACATAAACGAAATTGGACATGTCCTGAAGAACACTCTATCTGTCCTTACTTTTCGTTAGCAAGTTTAAACTGTTCTAAGAACACACGCAGTGGCCGGAAATGTTCGTTTAACGTGTGACGCATTTTTAATTACTTCAGGACACAAACAGTGTCCATAGAACATCAACGCGCATGTGCTAACCAATCTCCGTGCATTTGGTGTCCTGTGGACATGTGCTTCCTTCGCGGACTTGTTCGCGAACGTATCATATGACCGCGCCCACGCTGATCGCGTGTTCTGAATGTGGACACTGTTCGTGTCCCCGAACAATTTAAAAGTACATTTTCAATTAATCCATAATATTTTTCAATTAAATCTCACCATGGCACAAGTCCCACATAGTAATCCTGAGTTTCTACATACCTTTTGAAACTTTTCAAACTTTTTTTTGTGTTCAATCTGTCCGCGGACAGCGTGCATGTCCACGGACCGCGCACAAGCACCCCTATAAAAGACCACACCCTAGAGCTTATTCTCATTGTGTTTATGACTATTCTTCAGAACTCAGCAATTTTTGCTGCCACCTGCAGATTACACCATCATCGAGATGGCATCCATGGCTGAACTACTGCCACCTGGTGTTGCACCTGCTTCAGCACCAGCCCCACCCCCTCCACCACCACCACCTCCCCAAGGGCCTGAAGAGGGGAACAGGAGTGAGGATGCAGAGGAGGAAGAAGAGGATGATGAGAATGAGGTAGAGGAATCCCTACTACCCACACTAGGCGTGAGTCTTGGGTGTGGCGGTTATTTACCATTCATGGGACTGGTCCTAAGGCTCGTGCGAACCGTGTTACCTGCAATGAGTGCAAAATGATACTCAGTCGCGGGAAGCACGGTAAGTACAGCTTTGGGACCACTACTATGAAGCGACACCTGAGGTCATTTCACTCTGGGGCTATTCGCAGGGTGGTACCTTGCGAAGAACGTAGCAGGTTGATTTCCTCTACTTCATCCTCTGTTTCTGATCCTGTCACCAGAAGGACCACCTCTGTGGGACAGCGTCTTCCTCAAGCTGCCTCACAGGCCATACAGAATGTTGATGACCCTTACCTTTCAAGGGTCACAGTTGTATGTATGTACTGTGACACAGTACTCTGCAGGGGGGAGTGACTTCGTAGTGCTTTTGAGACTATTGTCTCAGAGCATGAGAAGATCTGCTCACTACCGAAATAAAACCCACTCTACATCTTCCCATCACAGCTTGCCCTTTCTTATCCCTGTGGTTGGTGTCCCCCCCTTTACCTTCCTTTCCCCTCCTCTCCTAGTGGGTCGTGTATAAAACCCCCAAAAAAATACAAAATATCAAAAATCAAAAAAAAAATAAGGCTCTTTTCAGAACTACCTTTCACAGTTAAAAAATAGAAGTGAAAATAAATGAAGCAGGGCCCTTTGTATTTTTTAGAAGCCAGCGGACAGTTCACGAACATTTAAAATATTGGGTTGCTACACTATCACAAACATTGCAATTTTCTCTGGGAGGAAGTGGTGGCTCTGAAAAGAGCCTTTGGGAGGTGTTTGTAAGTCAAAAATTATAAATGCTTAACACCTACTTCAAGATGGATGTTGTAATTCCAAAAAAGGTCGCAATGCATTTTGTACGTTTCTCAGAAAAATCTGATTGCCACCATAAGTAAGATGGACTCCATCTCTGCGAAAAATGTTTGTACTACGAAACAGAATATTTTCATTGTGAAAAGAAGACATGCCAAAATCTTTTAGAAAGGTACAAACAGCTTTATTAACATTGCGCCTTTATTTTTCCATTTGTGGACCAAATGAAGAAGAAAGAAGCCACATTTGTCTCTGCGCAATCCGTGAAAATATCACTTGAGAATTAGGAAACATGTCCACAACCTTCCCAAGTCTTTCTTTCATAGCAAATTGCAAAAAAATTCCAGTCACATGTCCTAAACTGTTCCCTCCACAATGAATTACAATTATGTCTGGATGTTGCACTGTCTCCAAAGTAGCACAGAGAGGTAGCAAGTCCAACCACTTCATTCCAGGTACTCCATGCCAGTGTCCTTCCACATGTGGGAATCCAAGATCTACAGCTACTCCACAGCTTTCTGCATGCACCTTCAACCAATATATCCATGAAACTCCCAAAATCCATACAATCTTTTTCCTAAAACACACAGACATAGCTATCTGTTGTTCTCTCAGCAAAAACAGTATATGAGAAACTCTCTTCTGGCACAACACACCCACTAAACTTTCCTGACCAATCCCTTTCAGTACTCATTCTCATTTGCATGACTTCTGAACCCAAAAATCCCCGGATGTAACTCCCGATGTCCGCGAACTACCGCCATGTCCGCGGACATATCGTAACATGAACAGCCCTTCTACCATTTCCACTTCACTCTCTCTGCCATTCCCTCATTGGATGTAGCTAAGAAGTCACATGACCATGCACCAATCACATTCAAGACCTCTACATCTAACTGCATCATCATAGATCAGCACTGCAAATGTACTGTGAATCTCTCTGAGTACAAGTGTCATATCATTGGCAAGCACCATCTACCAGAAATACTGTACAAGTCTCCAAGATTTCTACTTGCAGCTCCATTCATATCCATATGCATGAACACAAACTTCAGGTATGCATATTTTCTGTAGAGTAGATGAACACATTTTCAAACATTTAGCTTGTGTAATCTGTAAAATGAATTTACTGTATTTTTTTCAATTTCCTAAAATCAACTATCACTTATAAACCTTTATACTATTTAATTTCTTTATACACACACACTCAAATCATGTTAAACTAACATTTTTTAAATGAAATATATAGACTACATATATTCAAACTAAATTGCATGCAGCACAATCTATGTTTAAATCTTTAAAAAAATACTAATACAATTTCATATTTGTTTGTTTTTATTTATTTATTTACTTAATTACTTTAATTTAGACATGACATTGAGGCGCTATTACCTAGAACAGCTTAGTTACAGAAATAGTGGTATTCACTGGTATATTATAAATTTCACAAGACATACTAAAGATTTTTTTTTTGCTACAGTTAGTCATTCAATACAATTTGTTCATTAAGAACATATCACATGTACTGAACTGATGCAATGTATCTTATGTAAATAAATTACTTTAATGGTTTTGAAGAAGGCGCTGAGGATTTCAATTAAAGAAATCGATATCTAAATTAAAAACAGCGCTATATACAAACAAAGTTACTAATTTCAATCTTTTACAATTGCAGTGAAGACCAGTCTCCTGAAAAGAAGCAGCCGAATTCGAAGAACAAAGAAGAACTAAGAAGTTACCTGATAATTTAAGAAAAAAAGTAAGTAGAATATGACCATAATATTTGTATTATTACTCAAACATACTGTAAAGTTAATACAAGCTATTTCTGTGCCTAAAAATAGAGATTGTGTACCATTTTGTCCAAAAATGTCCATGTCTTAAACAGCGATTTACAGCCAGAATGGCCCACAAATTCCTATTTTTGGACACACAAATTAGCCAACTGAACCGCTACAATGTTCATATTATAGAACAAACAACTATTTTAATTGTATACATTAGATTTACTATGTGCACATTTCCACACCACTAGCTTACTTTTTTTTGTCATCTGAACCCCAGTTTAGTAACACATAAATTCAAGAATACCTATCCCTACTAGTTGTAGTTCCCAATGCACAATCACACACTATTATATACATCTTTATCATCTTACTCAAACACTCATGCACACAGCACACATACATTGGAGAACACCCCAACTCATACCTTCTTTATTTTTTTCAACAGACCCTAAAGAATGCCTACCAAAAGTTAAGTCTGTAGAAAGCAACGCAGAAGTAGAGCAAATGAAAATAAAAGTGTCCAACATAAGCATCCATCTCTAGCAGAATTTGTAAAAAAAAGTTGAAACAAAACAGCTAATATAGTCATTTAGAGAAACACAAGAAGTTTCAAGTACAAAAACTTTGCCTCCTCTATCAAAATGTAAAACAAACCAAAAAACAATGAACAGAAAATCAGCTATCACTACAGATAAAACTACTTCTTTAAATGTTAATATAGTGCAAAGTAAGCATACCAAGAAAAGTATTTTAGCCAAAATGTACCGTCACAAAGTCCTTAAAAATCTTAGAAAAACAGGACAGAAATCAGGTTCAATGCTTAAAACCTATTGTAGGAAATTAATCTTAGAAGCGTTGATGGACAGTGCAATTCTTCTCAAAAGAAAGTTATTCATTTTACTGTTAAACAAAATGAAACCACTAACAAAACTAATAACTAAATTACAAAAAAGACTTCTCAATAAGCGAAATGTCAACAGAAAGAACTTCCTAAGTATCTGCAGAGGTGAATGGAATCACACTACGAGCAAAGAACCATATTTTAATGAAGAAGCGTACAAACAAAAGCAAACAAATACAATTGCCATACATAGCAGTGGTCGAGGTTATGAAAAAGTGAATAATACCATAATGGAACAAGAAGTACTCCTTACAGAGATATGCCCTGAAAACTTAGAATTAACCCTCCATTCAACTGAATCAGAACGTCTAGTGTACAAATGGCCAAGCACGTCAATGTGTAACATTCCCAAACAATGTTTCAAATCTTTATGCCAATTCCTCAATAAATATGTAAAAAGCAAAGACAAAATCAAAATTAAATTGCTGCAAAATATGGATACCTGTCTAGTGCACAAGTACACAGGACTACAAGGACATTCATTGGCCTGCATTACAGGACCTACATTTAAAACCACTTTCCATGATATCAAAAGGATATCAACACATCATTCAACTATAAGAAATCTAGTCTATAAACTGTACTATGCTAAAAGTCCTGCTTTAGCACTAGCAAATTTAATTAACATCCTTCTACATGGTACAGCAAAAGACCTACTTGCATAAATTGACTATATCCAGAAAAAATATTTTGGAAGTGAAAGCCATTTACAGAATGAAATAGCATTAAACCAATTAAGCAATAATTCTACACATGGCAACCTTTTGCTAAACAAATATAAAAAAGAAATACTAAAATTTAAAAGTACATCAGCTGAAGTACCAAACCATGTATGTGTATGTTGCTGTAGAACTTTTTATAAAAGTAACACAAAAACTGTAGACCTATCATACAAAATAGAAGACAATGAAGATTCTAAATGGTTTGAATTAGCTCTCTACCTTGTAGCAGAAAACAAATACGAAATAACTGAGCCCTTAATACTTTGCAGTTACTGCACTACAAAACTTGACAACAACCAAATTCCTTCACATGCTATCACAAATAATTTTGAATTATACTCAGTACCAAAACCCCTACAACAACTTAATTTATATGAGTGCATCATAATTCAAACAGTACACCCAGTTCAAGCAATAATACACCTTCAGCCAAAAACAGCAAAATTACCTCCCTCTGAATTGGTAAAAGGCATTCGTGGAAAAGTAGTTTATTTACCATTAGATCTAAAAGAAAATGTGCATACTCCAGGAGTGCAACGTACAATGCAGCAATCTTTAATTATCTTAGTAAATGGAGTAACTACAAAAGACAAAAAAATATGGCAACAGCTGGTAGATTTACATAAAGTTAGACAAGCCTTCCAATATCTTAAAGAGAATAATGAATATTACAAAGAAATTAATATTGAAGAAAACTTGAAAGATACAACTGAAATAATTCAAGAAACACAAGAAGCTGGTCAATTTGAGCTACTAGATCCTGCTACAATATCAAATTCTTTAGACCATTATACAATTCATCCTTTGCACTCTAATGACACCATAGAAGATGTACTGGAAACGTATTAAATGTGTCAAACAAAATGATCGCCAATCAGCATATGGGAAAAAAGTATAGAAGCATATGCTTTTCCTCTACTCTTTCCTACTCGCAAAGGAGGACGGTATTCAAATATCAGCTTCAGAATACCGCTCATTACGGATGTATTCTGAAGATCCCAGATTTAGACAAAATGTGGAATACATATTCCACCTACTCTGTGAAAGTGAACTAGCAACTTTATGTTACGGAGTTGCACACATATTAAAATCAGGATCACACTTTCAAAATATGACAGCTACACAATTATTAGAAAAAGTGCAACAAAAGGATGAGGTTTTACAATCAAATATTACAAATCTATTAGCAAATATGCGTGGTACTAAAGAGTACTGGTTTCGACGTCATGGAGATGTACGTTGTATGATTAGAAACCTTGGCCCACCCACTTGGTTTGTTACATTAAGTTGTGCAGAATATGCATGGGAAGATTTACATGATTTCCTACGCATATCAAATAAAAACAAAACACACATAGATATACTAACACCTGGAGGACTTTGTTCTTTGGATCCTGTTAATGTTTCAAGATATTTTCACCATCGCTTCATTGCTATGCTACATTTTATTTGTAATAAAACTGATCCTCCCCTTGGAGAAGTGCAACACTTCTGTTGGAGAAAAGAATACCAAGCCAGAGGAGCACCACATATCCACATGCTTTTAAGGATTAAAGATGCACCTAAATTGGGTCAAGACAGTGATGCCACTGTTTTACAGTTTATTGAAAAATATGTCACTTGTGAAATTCCATCAGAAGTCACAAATAGTGATCTTCATGCACAAATTTTACAATTTCAAAGACACCAATGTGGAAAATATTGTCTTCGCAAATACAAAAACAAAGGGAAATACTACACCAAATGCCGATTTGGTTTCCCTAGACCAGTTACAAATACAGGTCAAGTGAACAACCTCATGTCTTCAGTTAGACATAGTGTTAAAGGTAAGTCACCTAAAAATACATATTACATAAAAAGAAAAGAAGAAGAAAAATATATCAATGATTATAATGCAATCATTGCCCACTTATGGAATGCAAACATAGATGTGCAGTACACTGCAGACAATTCTACTGCAGTTGCACGATATGACACAGCATACTTAACTAAAGCAGAAAAGACAGAGCTCCAAGACCTCTGGAATGACCTGTCATCAGATAAAACAGTGTCTCAGAAATTATATAGCTTGGGCATAAAAATGCTCACCCATAGAGAATGTGGATCATATGAAGCAGCTGATCGTTTAACTGGTACTGCATTGTATGGTAAATCTGAAAATATAGTATGGCTAAGTCTTGGTCCAGCTAAATCTAGAAAAAGAGTTCTAAAATCATATGAAAATATAGAAACCAAATTTTGGGACAGTTAGATATCAATTGGCTTTTTCTAACTGTGTATTTTTTGGTCTAATTTAGTGGTAATCATTTATCTGATTAGTTGTTGTAGAATCTTTGAGCAGTTAGATAGCTTTTGGAGTATTCTAACAGTTTATATTTTTTTAACACAAGTTTACTTAGGGTTTAAATACAGTTTAGTTATCAAATTTTGGTTTTAAGAACATCAAATAAGCGTTTGTAAGATTTGCTGGTACTCTCTACTTTAGAGTAATGGTACTATCATTACATTCAAACCATCCACATTTCTTTTTTATATGTGCAGTGTAGCGCCCTGAATTGGTTGTGGCTCCTACAAGGTAGATTATACCTATTGTTGTGAAGGTTTTCTTACCAAGTGATATTTGACCATGTGTGAATCCAGTCAGCTTGCAGTTGTTTTTGGTACCATCTGCATTGTAATGTAGAAGCATTAGTATTACGTATTTAGTATGTGTTTGTATTACTAACGTGGAGCGATTATCCGAATTGCAGGTAGTACATAATCTACCATGGTTTGCATTTTGTACAAGTTGCTGAAATGGAATGGATTCACAATTAGGTATTGATATATATATATGAAGCGTTCATTGGGGATTTCTTCTTGTGTCACATTGTTGCAGATAGTGCATGTATGTTTCCACATGTATGAAATCTGGAAGATTTCATTTCTAGGTATGTTTTTATTTTCCAGTACTTGTAGTAAGTACATTAGAAATTCTTGTGGGTCTTCCTGTGAGTTTATAGTGAATTTAACCATTCTAGCACAGTAGTCCAATTGTTGTCTTATTCCATAAACACTATCCGTGTTATCAGGATTGTTTGTTGCATTTCTGTGAAGTACTAACATTTGCAAACACAACTGGTCTGTACTGTGTAAGTAAATGTTGTCAACAATTGGTGGCAATTGACATAGAATATTCATTGCTACATTTGCGTAGCAACTTATTCCAACTATATTTGAGAGTTTAAATGGACCAGGTAGTTCTATATCTGATTGTTTTTTTTTTAGTTTGTCTTCCTTCTTTGATGAAGTACCTGGTTTACTTTCCCTAATGGGTTCTTTTATGTTTGTGGTACTTAATGAAGTTTTAGTTTCTTTTACTCTCTTTGGATGATTTGCAGTGACATCCTGTTGAATTTCTGTTTGATTTAGTTTTCTTTTACATTGTTTTACTTTTTGTGGTACAGAATATGTGTTTAGATGTGGGGTGTATAGTGAGCGAAGTCTATTGTATTCTAAAATACAAGGAATATCAGCGTTTACTTTACTTGCATCAAAGTTGATTAGCAATAGACCGTCAAGTGTAAGTAAGCGTGATAGTGCTACGTAGCTCATGCCTTCTTTAAAGACTGTGTTACCAATATCTATCATTGGTAAGACCTTGTGATTTATGAATCGTGACTGCGTATGCAAGAGTTAGAGAAAATTGTTCTCTGAGTACATACATATCTTTGAAGAGAAGGAATTGAGCTGTTGAGCGTCCTATCCTTTTTACTTCTGAAAGTTTGTCAAAGAGAATATAGACAAACTAAATTTTGTTGTCACTTGGGTATGTTTGAAAGTCAAAAACTATACCCAGTGCTCCAATAACTAGTCCTTGGTCCACGTCAAGGTTACGTTTAAGCATTACTCTGCAATTTAAGGATAATTTTAATATCTTTTCCAATCCTGCTGTGTTTGAGATTGATTTTTCTAAACTATTTAGTCTTGTTGTGGCTTGGTCACACATGGGTAGTATCATACCATGTACATCTAGTTTGTCTGTGGCGCTAATTTCCATTATTGATTGCATTTCTTTACTTAACATTATTTCATTGAATTCAAAACAGCTTGCAAGAGTTGGCATTAAGGCCATACAATTGACATTTTTGTGGGCTAATTGTTCCATAACACCTGTAGCACATGCATTATCACCATAAAGTGCATGAATGTGCCGGGTTTTCAATATTGCCTCTGCTTCTTTAGAAAGTATACCAACTCTGATACTTTTTAAGATGTTGGCATAAGTGAGATCTGCAGATTGCTGCATGTTTTCTGTTAATTATCTGTATTGGAAATGTTGCCAAAGGTTGACATTTCCAATGCTGCCAACAGTTTTACGGCAGAGTTTGTGTCCTAATGTTTTAAAAATAGGCTCACCTTTTACTGGTGTCAATTGAAGAAGATCTCCGAAAACAATAATGTGTTTTCCTGCAAAGAGCTCTTCATAGTTTGTTTTGCGTACTTCTTGTAATCTGAGGTGAATCAAAGCCAACATTAGGTTGGACACCTTGCTCACTTCATCTATTAGAAGCATTTTCATTTGTTTTAATACTCTGCGTAGTTCCATTGCAGCTTCTGTAGAAAGTTTGTAATAGTCTAATTTGTTTTGGTGTTCTACTGGCAGGAGTAGTAATCGGTGTAAAGTGACACCACCTATGTTGTAGGCAGCTAAACCTGTGGGGGCAGTGACAACAGCTGACAGTTTGTTGTTTGTCAGTTGTTGAAGGAACTTACTGATGATTTTGATTAGGAATGTTTTGCCAGAACCAGCTTCACCACTGACGTAAAATAGTATAGGTTTGTAATTTTGGCATGTGCATTCTTTGTTTTCATGTTGTACTCCATGTGCAATTTGTTTTGTTACTTCTTGAAAAATGCTACGTTGCTCATTGTTTAGTTTTGATTGTAGTATAGTTAAGTCTTCTTTATCTTCAGACTGACACATGGTGTTTTCTACTTCTATCATAGCTAATTCTGCCTCATTTGTTATTAGTGGCTCTCCCAGTGGTTCTTGGCTTCCTGTTACAGAAGACTACTGTCAGGAGTGTCCTTATCTAGTTGGGCTTGGAGTTCTTCTTTGTGTTGCTGTTCATTGTGCAACATTGGTTTGTACTGTGTAAAGTTTACATCAGTTATAGTGCTTTCATTTGCTTGAAAGCATCTTCATATGAGTCAGAGTTATCTAGTATTTCTTCTTCATTTCTCCATGGTTTAAAGAGTTGTAACATGGGCATGTAATATACTTCTTTATGTTGAGGAGTCTTTAATGACAATTTGATATGATTAATTAAATTTGGTTTGGTGAGTTTTACTAAGCTGCCTTCACAGTTTGTCACTCTGTGTCTACTGTTTTTTTCATCAGGTTTTATATTATTTTTGTATGTGTAGTTTTGGGCTATGTGGTATAGACACATGGTTTCCAAAGTATTACTTCTGTTTGGGTAGTATGTGTCCAATAAATTGTTTTTTAAAATGTCTTGGCTGTTGGGATCATGTTTGGCTATTGTTTCTATGTCTTCGTATGATTTTAGAACTCTTTTTCTAGATTTAGCTGGACCACGACTTAGCCATACTATATTTTCAGATTTACCATACAGTGCAGGTCCAGTTAAACGATCAGCTACTTCATAGGATACACATTCTCTTTGGGACAGCATTTTTATGCCCAAGCTGTATCATTTTTGAGACACTGTTTTATCTGATGACAGGTTATTCCAGAGGTCTTGCAGCTCTGTCTTTTGTGCTTTGGTTAAGTATACTGTGACATATCGTGCACCTGCAGTAGAATTGTCTGCACTGTACTACACATCTATGTTTGCATTCCATAAGTGGGCAATGATTGCATTGTATTCATCGATTTATTTTTCTTCTTCTTTTCTTTTTCTGTAATATGTATTTTTAGGTGACTTACCTTTAACACTATGTCTAACTGAAGACATGAGGTTGTTCACTTGATCTGTATTTGTAACTGGTCTAGTGAAAACAAATCAGCATTTGGTGTAGTATTTTCCTTTGTTTTTGTATTTGCGATGACAATATTTGCCACATTTGTTTCTTTGAAATTGTAAAATTTGTGCATGAAGATCACTATTTTTGGATTCCGAAGGAATTTCACAAGTGACATATTTTTCAATAAACTGTAAAACAGTGGCATCACTGTCTTGACCAAATTTAGGAGCATCTTTAATCCATAAATGCATGTGGATATGTGGTGCTCCTCTGGCTTGGTATTCTTTCCTCCAAAAGAAGTGTTGCACGTCTCCAAGGGGAGGAACAGTTTTATTACAAATAAAATGTAGCATTGCAATGAAGCGATGGTGAAAATATCTTGAAACATTAACAGGATCCAGAGAACAAAGTTCTCCAGGTCTTCGTATATCTATGTTTGTTTTGTTTTTGTTTGATATACGTAGGAAATCATGTAAATCTTCCCATGCATATTCTGCACAACTTAATGTAACAAACCAAGTGGGTGGGCCAAGGTTTCTGATCATACAACGTACATCTCCATGACGTCGAAACCAGTACTCTTTTGTACCACGCATATTTGCTAATAGATTTGTAATATTTGATTGTAAAACCTCATCTTTTTGTTGCACTTTTTGTAATAATTGTGTAGCTGTCATATTTTGAAAGTGTGATCCTGTTTTTAATATGTGTGCAACTCTGTAACATAAAGTTGCGAGTTCACTTTCAAAGAGTAGGTGGAATATGTATTCCACATTTTATCTAAATCTGGGATCTTCAGAATACATCCGTAATGAGCAGTATTCTGATGCTGATATTTGAATAGGTCTATCATTGTACCTTACTCCTTTTCCAGTAGGAAAGAGTAGAGGAAAGGCACGTGCTTCTATACTTTTTTCCCATATGCTGATTGGTGATCCTTTTGTGTGACGCATTTGGTATGTTTCCAGTGCATCTTCTATGGTGTCTTTAGAGTGCAATGGATGAATTGAATAATGGTCTAAAGTGTTTGATATTGTAGCAGGATCTAGGAGCTCAAATTGACCAGCTTCTTGTGTGTCTTGAATTATTTCTGTTGTATCCTTCAAGTTTTCTTCAATATTAATTTCTTTGTAATATTCATTATTCTCTTTAAGAGATTGCAAGGCTTCTCTAACTGTATGTAAATCTATCAGCTGTTGCCAATTTTATTTTATCTTTTGTAAGTACTCCATTCACCAAAATAATTAAAGATTGTTGCATTGGACGTTGCACTCCTGGAGTGTGCACATTTTCTTTTAGATCTAATGGTAAATACACTACTTTTCCACGAATACCTTTCACTAATTCAGATGGAGGTTATTTTGCAGTTTTTGGTTGAAGGTGTATTATTGCTTGAAATGGGTGCACTGTTTGAATTATGAGGCTCTCATATAAATGAAGTTGTTGAAGGGGTTTTGGTGGTGGATATAATTCCAAATTATATGTGATAGCACGTGAAGGAGTTTGGTTGTTGTCAAGTTTTGTAGTGCAGTAACTACAAAGTATTACGGGGTCAGTTATTTCGTATTTGTTTTCTGCTATAAGGTAGAAAGCAAATTCAAACCAGTTAGAATCTTCATTGTCTTCTATTTTGTATGATAGGTCTACAGTTTTTGTGTTACTTTTATAAAAAGTTCTGCGGTAACATACACACACATGGTTTGGTACTTCAGCTGATGTACTATTACATTTTAGTATTTCTTTTTTGTATGTGTGTAGTAAAAAGTTGCCATGTGTAGAATTGTTACTAATTTGGTTTACAGCTATTTCATTCTGTAAGTGGGTTTCAACTTCCAAAATATTCTTTCTGGATATAGTCAATTTCTTCTAGTAGGTCTTTTGCTGTACCATGTAGAAGAATGTTATTTAAATTGGCTAGTGCTAAAGCAGGACTTTTAGCATAGTACAGTTTATAAACTAGATGTCTTATAGTTGAATGATGTGTTGATATCCTTTTGATATCATGAAAGGTGGTTTTGCAAGTAGGTCCTGTAATGCAGGCCAATGAATGTCCTTGTAGTCCTGTGTACTTGCGTACTGGACAGGTATGCATATTTTGCAGTAGTTTAATTTTGATTTTGTCTTTGCTTTTCACATATTGATTGAGGAATTGGCGTAAAGACTTGAAAAATGGTTTGGGAATGTTACACATTGACATGCATGGCCATTTGTACACTCGACGTTCTGATTCAGTTGAATGGAGGGGTAATTCTAAGTTTTCAGGACATATTTTTGTAAGGAGTACTCCTTGTTCCATTATAGTATTATTAACTTTTTCGTAACCTCGACCACTGCTATGTGGTATGGTTCTGTGCTCGTAGTGTGACTCCATTCCCCTCCGCAGATACTTAAGAAGTTCTTTCTGTTGACATTTAGTTTATTTAGAAGTCTTTTTTGTAATTTAGTTATTAGTTTTGTTAGTGGTTTCATTTTGTTTAACACTAAAATAAATAACTTTCTTTTTAGAAGAATTGCACTGTCTAGCAACGCTTCTAAGATATTTCTTACGATAGCTTTTAAGCGTTGAACATGGTTTCTCTCCTGTTTTTATAAGATTTTGAAGGACTTTGTGACGGAACATTTTGGCTAAAATACTTTTCTTGGTATGCTTACTTTGAACTATATCAGGATTTAAATAAGCAGTTTTATCTGTAGTGATAGCTGATTTTCTACTAATTGTTTTTTGGTTTGGTTTACATTTTGATTTTTGTACTTGAAACTTCTTTTGTTTCACTAAATGTGTTAGCTGTTTTGTTTCAACTTCTTTTTTACAAATTGTGCTAGAGATGGATGCTTATGTTGGACACTTTTATTTTCATTTGCTCTACTTCTGCGTTGCTTTCTACGGACTTGATTTTTGGTAGGCATTCTTTAGGGTCTGCTGAAAAAATAAAGAAGGTATGGGTTGTGGTGTTCTGCAATGTATGTGTGCTGTGTGCATGAGTGTTTGAGTAAGATGATAAAGATGTATGTAATGGTGTGTGATTGTGCATTGGTAACTACAACTAGTAGGGATGGGTATTCTTGAATTAATGTGTTACTAAACTGGGGTTCAGATGACAGAAAAAAGTAAGCTAGTGGAGTGGAGAAGTATAAGTGGTATATCTAATGCTATACAATTAAAACAGTTGTTTGTTCTATAACATCTCAATTCTAGCAGTTGAGTTGGGTAATTTGTGTGTCGAAAAATAGGAATTTGTGGGCCTTTCTGGCTGTAAATCGCTGTTTAAGACATGGGGATTTTTGGACAGAATGGTGCAGAATCTCTATTTTTAGGCACAGAAATAGCATGAATTAACCTTCCATTGTGTTTGAGTAATAATACAAATATTATGGTGATATTCTACTTACTTTTTTTCTAAAATGAACAGATTACTTCTTAGTTGTTCTTTGTACATCTAATTATGTTGCTTCTTTTCAGGAGAATGGTCTTCACTGCAATTGTAAAAGAAATAATTAGTAATTTTGTTTGTGTATAGCACTGTTTTTAATTTAGACATTGATTTTTTCAATTGAAATCCTCAGCACCTTCCCCAAAACCATTAAAACTATCTTATTTATATGAGATACGTTGTACCAGTTGAATACATATGATATGTTCTTAATGAACAAATTTTATTGCAATGACTAACTGTAGCAAACAACATATCTTTACTATGTCTTGTGAAATTCATAATGTACCACTGAATACCATTATTCCTGTAACTAAGCTCTTCCAAGTAATAGTGCCTCAAAGCCATGGGCTGCTTGTCCTATATAAATGTAAGTAATTAAATAAATAAAGAAATTTAAAAAAAAATATGTAATTGTACAAGTATTATTGTTTGAGATTTGAACATGGAGTGTTCATGCAATTTTGTTTGACTATATGTAGTCTATATATTTCATTTAAAAAATGTTAGTTTAACATGATTTGAGTGTGTGTGTGTGTATAAAGAAATGAAATAGTATAAAGATTTATAAGTGACAGTTGATTTTAGGAGATTGAAAAAAGACAGTAGATTCATTTTACAGATTATACAGGCTAAAGCTAAAAGTAGGTTGGAAAATGTGTTCATGTACTGTACAGAAAATATGCATACCTGTAGTTTGTGTTCATGCATATGGATATGCATGGAGCTGCAAGTAGAAATCTTGGAGACTTGTACAGTATTTCTTGTAGATGGTGCCTGCCAATGATATGACACTTGTACTCAGAGAGATTCACAGTACATTTGCAGTGCTGATGTTTGATGTTGCAGTTAGATGTAGAGGTCTTGAATGTGATTGGTGGATGGTCATGTCACTTCTTAGCTACATCCAATGAGGGAATGGCACAGAGAGTGAAATGGAAATGGTAGAAGGGCTGTTCATGTTACGATATGTCCGCTGACATGGCGGTAGTTCGCGGACATCGGGTGTTACATCCTGGGATTTTTGGGTTCAGAAGTCATGCAAATGAGAATGAGCACTGAAAGGGATTGGTCAGGAAAGTTTAGTCGGTGTGTTGTGCCAGGAGAGAGTTTCTCAGATACTCTTTTTGCTGAGAGAAGAACAGATAGCTATGGCTATGTGTTTCAGAAAACAGATTGTTTGGATTTTGGGAGACTTGTGGATACATTGGTTGAAGGTGCATGCAGAAACCTGTGGAGTAGCTTTAGATCTTGGATTGCCACATGTGGAAGTACACTGGCATGGAGTATGTGGAATGAAGTGGTTGGACTTGTTATCTCTCTGTGCTACTTTGGAGACAGAGCAAAATCCAGATATCATTATAATTCATTGTGGAGGGAACAGTTTAGGACATGTGTCTGGAAATTCTTTGCAATTTGCAATGAAAGAAGTACTTGGGAAGGTTATGGACATGTTTCCAAATTCTCAAGTAATTTTTTCATGGATTGCGCAGAGACAAATGTGGCTTTGTTCTTCTTCATTTGGTCCACAAATGGAGAAAGCAAGGCGCAATGTCAATAAGGCTGATTGTGCCTTTCTAAGAGATTTTGGCATGTCCTCTTTTCACAATGAAAATATTATGTTTTGTAGTACATACATTTTTCGCAGAGATGGAGTACATCTAACTAATGCTGGCAATCGGATTTTTCTAAGAAACATACAAAATGCATTGCAACCTTTTTTAGAATGACAACATCCATTTTGAAGTAGGTGTTGAGTATTTATAACTTTTGAAACACAAACACCTCCCAAAGGCTCTTTTCAGAGGCACCACATCCTCCCAGAGAAAATTGCAATGATTTTGATAGGGTAGCACCCCAAAATTTCTGATGTCCGCGGACTGTCCGCAGACTTCTAAAACATACAAAGGGCCCTGCTTTATTTTCACTTCTATTTTTTAACTGTGAAAGGCGGCTCTGAAAAGAGCCTTATTTTTTTTGATTTTTGTTATTTTATATTTTTTTTTGTTTTTTATACACGACACACTAGGAGAGGAGAGGAAAGGAGGATAAGGGAGGCACACCAACCACAGGGATAAGAAAGGGCGAGGTGAGAGAGGAAGATGTAGAGTGGGTTTTATTTGGGTAGTGAGCAGGTCTTCTCGTGCTCTGAGACGATAGTCTCAAAAGCGCTACAAAGTCGCTCCCCCTGCAGAGTACTGTGTCGCAGTACATACACACAACTGTGACCCTCGAAAGGTAAGGGTCATCAGCATTATGTATGGCGTGTGAGGCAGCTTGAGGAAGACGCTCTCCCACAGAAGTGTTCCTTGTGGTGACAGAATCAGAAACGGAGGATGAAGTAGAGGAAATCAACCTACTACGCTCCTCGCAAGGTACAACCTTGCGAATGGCCCCAGAGTGAAATGACCTTAGGTGTCGCTTCATGGTAGTGGTCCCAAAGCTGTACGAACCATGCCTCCCTCAACTGAGTACCATTTTGCACTCATTGCAGGTGACTCGGTTCGCACGAGCCTTACGAACATCCCCATGAATGGTAAATAACCGCCACACCCAAGACTCACGCTGAGTGTGGGTAGTAGGGATTCCCACTACCTCATTCTCGTCATCCTCTTCTTCCTCCTCTGCATCCTTACTCCTGTTCCCCTCTTCAGGCCCTTGGGGAGGTGGTGGAGGGGGTGGAGGTGGTGCTGAAGCAGGTGCAGCACCAGGTGGCAGTAGTGCAGCCATGGATGCCATCTCAATGATGGTGTAATCTGCAAGTTGGAGGAAAAATAGCTGTGCTCTGAAGAATAGCCAGAAATACAATGAGAATAAGCACTATGGCATGGTTTATAGGGGTGCTTGTACGCAGTTCATGGACATGCGCGTTGTCCGCGGACAGATCGAACACAAAAAAAGGTTCAAAAACTTTCAAAAAGTATGTAGAAACTCAGGATTAGTATGTGGGACTTGTGCTATGGTAAGTTTTTATTGAGAAATATTGTGGATTACTTGAAAATCTACTTTTAAATTGTCTGGGGACATGAACAGTGTCCGCATTCAGTACACACGATTAGCATGGGCGCAGTCACATGATCGCGACATCAAAGATGACATCAATGACGTTTGTGATGTCATCTTTGATGTCCTGGGTGTTAGGCTTAGCAGTGCACGGTGGTGGCGCGAGTAATGGTTGCTTAGTTTACCATAACTGGTGAGTTTCAAGGGTTTTTCGGTTTTACTTGGAACCATAACGTCCCTTTAACAAAGTTTTCTCACTGAATTTCATAGGTTTTTAGTAGCGCAACTTAACCATAACGTCCCTTTAACCAAGTTTTTTCACTGTGATAAGATAAGTGCTTGTGACATGCGCTCTAACAACACACCCTCACACCCTCTTACCACACAGTCTTACAACAAGCTCTTATTGCAAAAGATCCCACAGCCCACACTCCTATCACATATGTTCCTATGCCATGCACACCTACAACACATGCTCCTCCAACACCTGCTCCTAGGAGCCATTCACTATCTATATTTGGTGTATCCCAGAATGAATATGCATTTTTCATACAAACTGTGTCTATAAAATTCACAGTTTATACATTATGCCATTGTGTCTTCTGAAAACTCACATAAAGTCAAAGCTAAATTTAATGTCTGTTTTGAGATGTAATTAATGTTTCACCCTAAGTAAACCATGTTAATCAAGACGTAGATCCCTTGCTCACGGTGCCTTAGAGAGGATCAGCTTCACCTCACTGAAGAGGCCCAACAAGGCCGAAACACATATTTATGGTTGCTGCTGGTACTCTTGTTGTCATGAATCACTGATTTCGCCCCATCTGGGTGACTTGGTCCCTCAAATATTGTAGTATTGCATACATTTTTACACTCAACATGACCTACGCCGTGGGGGAACACACGTTCTAGTCTCTCTATGGGAGTAAAAGTCTTTAGGACCACCCCCTCCCCTCCATTACCTCCCCATGTGTGGCCTATGACTCGCCCGGTAGCCACCTATGCACCTGGGCCCGGGATGCAGGATCGCTGCGGGTCGACACATGGGGCTGCACGGCTTGCCCTGTAGCCAGACCCCGAATCCATTTTGTGTTACTCCTAGACTCCATTTGGAAAAACCAATTAAGGCCTCACTGAGACATTCAGCCTGCAGGGCTGCAGTTCTCCACACTTGCTGATCACGCACATCGAGCCCAGCAGCTCTCTCACCCTCCTCCCCTTGGCAGCCCAGCTGAAGATCCGTTCTCACGGGAGACTATGCGCGATGAAGCCTCATTACACACATTGGGCCTCATTACGTCTGGGTCCGGGTTCCCAGAATGGAGAATTACTGGGCCATTCCGAGTTTGGAGGGCCCAGTAATTCCTCCCTCCAGGAACCCGGGCCCGGACCTTCCACATTCCCATTTCAGGCCCCATAGGGCTGAATGGGAATGGGACAGGGAGCAAACAACGGGCCGATTACGAGTGGCCCGTTGTTTGCTCCCTCTTCCCCTCGCGGGACCCGGTAATGACACCTGGTTTTACCAGGCATCCTTACCGGGTCCCGCGAGGGGACCTCGTAATGTGGTGGAACGGGTTTAACGCATGGAGCCCGTTAAACCGTTCTGCCAGGGTCGTAATGAGGCCCATTGTATCTTCCACCTTCCGCAGTACATCATTGACCTACCCATGACCAGAGCAAGGGCTGGGGCATAAGAAAAACAACTCTGTCTTTATGAAGTATGTCCTATCCCCTCACCGACCTTTGTATTTATAATATATGGTCTGCGGAGCCCCTAACCCTGTAACCCACTTTGAAGTGCAAGATGAGAATGCCAAGCCTGTGTACCACCCCGACTCACCCGTGTAGTTCAGCCAGGTGAAAGGACGGTAAATCCATCCTTAATCTATGAGAGTGATTGTATATATTCAAACAAGACGGCATGCGCCCACCCAGAGGGTACATAGACCCAAGCGATGTACGATGAATCTCTATATTACTGATCAATGGTCACTGTAATTGCACAACATGCGAAACGATGTGTAAAGTTAATGTGTATCCAACAAAGCTCTTAAGAAACATATGATCCAAAATGCATCTTCCCTGAATATACTAGGTGCCCACAGTATACTACAATATCCCTATCTGTAGTCTCTTGATCCCTGAGTATTGAATTATGTACTGCGCATTGTAAGCAAAGCAGTGCCCACTACCAACATACACATACACTAACCAGTTCCTACCTCATCTATGTAATGTAAGCTTTCATCATTTGTATCTCGCGTTTCAATATGAAACCTCAGTTATGTGATGTTATGCAAGTCCTCTTGTTTATAAGTGTTATACTAAAACATGGTATTTAAGATAAACGAAAAATGTGAATTACATATAAGTGTCAACACATCTACATAATCTCTGATGTATGTGTACCTGTACTGGCTCGTTCCTACACCTCGGTCATATGATATGCATGCAACCCCATAATGCAGACGAGGCTGAAGCACCTGGGCCCTCTTTCCCCCCTTCCCTGCTGGATTGCATGATCAGCCCTCACCCTCTCCCCTTCACAGACTGGGCTGACAACTGAAGGCCTCTGCTTATGAACGTTGGAACTATACAGATAGAACTGCTTGTCTTCCTGCCATGCCTACACTGATGAGTTTACCTTTCCCCTCCCCACCCTCGGTTATATGATGCCCCCATAAAACTGCTCTGGATAGAGAATTACGGGTAATGAGCCCCTCGCATCCCGTCTCCTTTTGATGTACCAGTCATGTGCCCCAATGACCTACTCCACCCCAGCCCCCGACTGACCATGCTGGTCACATATCTACTCTTGTACTAACAAGCTATAAATATGCCCCCTCTAGAACTAACAGGGCTAATTGTTGGAGGTATCCCATGTTTGTGCCCCATGACCAAGCACCTAAACTCCTAAGTAGCCTCCTCTTCATGTAGTGTTTTTATAATGAAGTATTGCAAGTATTTAGAGTTATATGCTATTCTTTGTGTGATGTTAGATTAATGATTTTTATTCTCTACAAGGTGGCAGACTTTAGAATGATTAGTGAATGATTATGAGTGGCCACAAGGGTAAAAGTGCAGAAGTTAGCATAGTTCACATTGTATCAACCTGGACGGCTCATGACAGTACTCTCCACCCCGATGAGCCTCATCCCGACGCCAAGCGACGTCTCACTAATCAGCAAGCGCCGACATTATAGTTTCCATAATGTACTATCATTTCTGCCCAATCCCCTCCATTCATGTAATCCCTACCTCCCACGTCATAGGTGACATGGTTTTGTAATATAATGTGAATGTGTTGTAATTATGCTCAGAGCGCTCTTGGATCCATGCAGAGTTCTTTGCTTGCCCTGTATTTGTTTAGATAAAAAAGCTTTTTACTTTCACCCGCACTTGGTCTTGGTCTCATTACCTCCAAGGGTGTGTCCATTATTGACCCTCATTGGGGAGTGTTAAATGCCTTTTTAGGGGATGCTCGCTTTTATCACCTAGTACTGCCTGTTGCTTCCTTGAAAAGAGACACGTGTCCGGGTCTCAGCGGGTCTCAACGCTAAGCTTGTCCGTGCTCTTCTTTCTAGCAAGTAGTTTTCCTGGTCCCTTTCCCTCGTCCTGCTATCTGTGCTCCTTTGGCTTTGTATGCGGTTAAGACTTTTAACCTTCCTTCCTGGTGTTATTGTTCCATGCCACTTCTCGCTATCTCCGTTTTTGTGGAGACGCGTGAGCAGCTTCTGAACTTCCTGGACTCTTAGTTTCCCTCCTGGTTTACTTACCCGGCGCTTCCTGGAATCCTTCCTGGAACACTGAATGCTCTGCGTGGCCATCTCGGCAGGAGCTCGGGATATCATCTACCTGTTGCCTGCCTGCAAACTGGCGTTGGAGGAGACACGCTCATTCCTGTGCAAGACCCGAACCTCAATAAAGAAGGAGAAACCTGCAAACACAAGAAAGAAAACGTCAAGAAACAAACAGGTGAGCCAAGAGTCTGAGGACTCAGAGTGTGACACTTGTTCAGAGTAGAATTGTCTGGCCTTTCGGTTCTAGACTGCCTTTGTGGGTGGGACCAGACTGATTTGCAAATGGATATTTGTCCTATGTGAAGGGTACACTGAGCTAACATGTGGTTGCAGACCCTCCTGACTGGAAGAAAGTCAATAGAACAGATTTTTGAACAATGTACGTCCTCACTAGAGGGCCTCCCACGTTGTTCTTTAATCATACAATTGTAATCTCCTGAAAACATACATAAAAATGAGTACTGACTTTAATGTCAGTTTTCAGGAGTTTTACATTTTTTAAATTGCGTAATGCACAAACTGTAAAATGGAAAAAAACACCTCTTAGTACAGTTTATGATAAGTACAAATTGTAAAAATAATATTACAACCCTACATGAATGTGTACAAGATAAACATTTCGTATTTATATTTATTGTGTGGTATAGTTTATCATAAACTTTTCACACATGTTGAAAACTTCTGAAAACCGAAATATCGAATACTTAACAAAAATAGATTTAAAACATGTACAACTAAATTTCACATATGAACTATTTGATCATATTCACAAATATCAACAAAGTAATGTCTACAAATGTCTAAAACCAGGGCGACAAACATTTCTAATATCTACACTAAAAACACTCTTAACATGCACATCCCTAGAACACTCACTGCTCGGGCGCACACTCCTACTACACGTGCTCCTACAACACACACTCCTTCAACAAGTGCGTCTGTGACATGCACTCATACCACATACACTCCTACAACACCCTCTTACCACACAATACTATGACATTCAGTCTTACAATACATGCTCCTACAGCATACGCTACTACAACAAATGCCCCTACAAGTAGAATTATGACATGTGCACCTATGGCAGATGCTTGTACAACAGGCACTGCTACAATACACCCTCTTACCACACATGTCTCCATCACATGCTTCTACAAGACATGGGGCCTCATTACGAGTTTGGATGTAGCCATGCCGCTTTTAGCGGCATGGCTACCTCCAAACTCGGGTCCGGGTCTGGGTCTGGGTCCGGGTCTCGCAAAAGGGGACTTACCGGGCCATTCCGACCTTAGAGAGCCTGGTAATTCCCTTTTGCGGGACCCGGACCCAGTACATCCCCATTCCCATTTGAGCCCCCATAGGGCTCAATGGGAATGGGGAGGATTCTAACAACGGGCCATTAATGACGGGCCGTTGTTAGCATCCTGGTCTGCTAGCGGGTCCCGCTAAGGATGCCTGATCTGACCAGACGTCCTTAGCGGGACCCGCTGCAGATCTTGTAATGTGGCGGCCGGAATCAACGGTGCCATCCCTTACCGGCACCATTCATTCCGCGGCCGCCTACCTCCTAATGAGGCCCATGGTTTTACAACACACATTGTTAAAACATGCACTGCTACAACAAGTGCTCCTACAACACACACTCCTATGACACAACCTCTTGGAAAGCATGCTCCTATAACAAATAATCCTATAACACACACTCTTACAAGATATGCTCCTATGACACATGCTCCTATACCACACTTTCCACCCACATGTGCTCATACAAGATACCCTCTCACTACACACTCCTATGACGTTCAGCCCTGTGATACATTCCCTTACAAAACAAGATTTCATGACAAGCTTTGCGTAATGTACAAACTGTAAAACTCATGCACCTCTGTGTGCAGTTTGTGAACATAAATTAAAGTATGATCTGTAAAAGTAATTTTAAACGGTACATAATGTACGTGTGTGAGATGACATTTTGGGTACCCTACACCAATAACATTCTTGCCACACACCCCTACTACACAAACTCCTGCTGAATATGTTTCTATGACTCATGCTCCCATAACAGATGCTCTTAACACCTGTCCACCTTTGACAAGTGCTCTTACGACAAGAGCTTCTGTGACACCATGTTGCCACATAATCCTACGAAACACGGTCCTACAACACACTGTTAAAAAAGCACTCCTAAAACAAGCGCTCCTACAATAATCACTCCTATGAAACATGCTCTTAGTAGACATGCACCTATAACACATGCTCCTCCTACGACACACAATCTTACAAAACATGCTACTATGATACGTGCTCCTGTGACACACTTTCCAACCACATGCGCTTCTACAAGATATCCTCTTGCCTCACAAAGCTTGTATACAAAATGGAAACTGACATGTAATGTATCCACATTACACACTCTCACAATGAATGCATAGTCGCTCTTCAAAATATACATGGTCACTTACAGTATGTACATTAAGCAAAATAAAAGTGCAGCTTGTATAAAAAATGTACATGCACATAAAGATTATGTACATTATGCACGCTCAGGATTAATGTATGCATTCTATTTAAAATAGACACAGACATGTGGAGTATGTGCTTGATGCATGCTCCAAATAAATATACTGTTTTTATACAAAATGTGCAAGGGCATGTTGAGTATTTACATTACGCAAACTCATAATAAAAGGACGTATACAATATGTACTTTGCATGTGCTTAAAATAAACATACAGCTTCTATACAAAATGTACACGTACATGCAAAGTATGAACATTACTCCAAAAAATGTAGAGTTTTGATACAATATATACATGGCAATTGTATGGGAGGAAAGGTCTTTAGGACCCCCCAGCCCACACTTCTTTCCTACGTGAGGCTTATGACTCATCGGCAGCCATCCATGAACCTGGGCTCGGGATGCAGTATGGCTGCGGACCGACACATGAGGCTGCACGGTTTACCTTATAGCATAACATAGAATCCATTTTGTAGTACACTTTAGACTCCATTTAGAGTACACTAAACTCAGGCCTCTGTGGAACAGGCAGCCTGTAGAGCTGCAGCTCACCCCCCACTTGATCGTGCATAGCGAGCCCACACTTCCCCCAGCCTCCTCCCCATGGTGGCTTCGCTGAAGACCTGTTCTCAAGAGCAAATATGCGCAAAGAAGTAACAGAACAAACACTGTATCATTTACCTTACGCAGTACTTCATTGCCCTGGCGGTGACCGGACTTTAAGTTGGGGTCTGGGAAAGAACAAAGCTGTCCCTATCAAACATGCCTCGACCCCCCACAAACCCCCACATCCATGATATATGTTGTGCATGACCCCCCAACCCTGTTCCCTGTTTGAAGTGTCAGACATGAATGTTAAACCAATGTGCCACCTAGTCTCACCCACGCTGCTAAGCCATTTTGCGAGGAGGTCTAAAACCCATACTGCCGATTGTTCATATTAAAATGGATGTTCATATTGAAATGAAACGACCCTTACCCATCCCAGAACACCTAAATGTAAAGTTGCCAAATGTATATACATTTGAATCTGCCATTATTGACCATCGGTCATTACTACTGCGCAATGTTTAAAAAGCAATGTACAAAATCCCCATGCATAATATTTTAAGTGTTGTAACATATGCGAGCCATTTAAAGTAATAAGCCCCACCTGCTGTCAAATGAAATGTCGGTTGAAGTCATTGTTTTCTTACCCTTGAGCACGTAAATCAGTCTGATCATAAGTATAACATTGTAATCTGTCACTGATGTTGATATATACACCACCCTAGTTCTACCTCACGTTTTACGTTAACTCTCCCCATGTGCCCCGCAACAAAATGAAGAACTGTGAATGATGTGATGTTACCAAAAGCCTTTTTTATTGGTTCTGTGAACACAGTACTTATAAACCGTGGAGAAGTATAATTCCAATAATGCTCATGAGCTCACGCGTTCATTGATAGATCCATAAACGCATGCATAGATGTAAACATACAACTTTGCTGAGATGCCTCAGTTTTCCGTCTCTATAATGATGTACCTGCTACTAGATAAATGTGGACCCGCGAAAAGTTACAAGGCCATCTCCCCCTTCTTCTAGAGAGTCCTGTATCCAACTCCCACCCTCCTCCCTCCAAGGCCCAGCTGGGGCTTGAAGGTCCCTGGTTTACTGTTGTTGGAACATTACAGCTACACCTCCCCGCATTCCTGTTGGGCCCGCACCAAGTATTTACCTTCCCCAATGCCGCTGACACCAGATGCCATCATAAAATCACTGTGTACTGCCATGCCCTGGCTAAGAAAAATTATGAGCAACCCGGCCCCATATCCCGCCACCCTTTTGAGGTGGCAGCTATGTGCCCCTCTGACCCAATGGTATTTCAGTTCACCCTAAGATTGACTGGACATGGAGTACATTATTCACCTTTGTACTAACATACCGTAAAACTGTCTCTTACTACATCTAACAGAGTAGAATGAAAAAGGTACCCTAACCCATGCCCCCTGATAAGACACCTGGACTCATGAGACTGGGTCTCTGGTAATGGTGATTTTATGATGATGTATTAAGGAAGGCCAGAGTTGTATACTGTTTTTCTTTGTCTCCTTTATGGTATTAGATTAATGAGTTGTAGGATTTATATGATAGCTTGACATAGAAGTTAGGGATGAATGTGTATGCATGGCCACAAAGGCAAAATGTTAGTGCAGCAGCAATGTATCCACACGGACAGCTCGTGACCTGATACTCCACCCCGATGAGCCCAGCTGACCCAAGCATTCCACGATGCCACCACGTAGATCTCCGCCAATCATGGAACACTGCAACTACAATATACATAGTAGCTAGTTGTCGTCACCAAATCCCCAAGACTATGTGCCCCCTATAGCTTACCTCATCCATGACATATTTTTGTAATAAATATGACTGTCTTTGCTATTGTCAGACAGAGCGCTCTCAGAGTTTGCAGAGTCCTTTGCATGCCCTATTTCAATTTAGATAAATCCTTTTATATCTCACCCGCACTTGGTCTTGGTCTCATTCCCTGCTGGGGTGTGTCCTTTATTGCCCCTCATTGTAAGGGGATAACTGCCTTCTTGGGGGACTCTCACTTTAAAGTGGTGACCCCAACGCGATTGCATACTTTTTGTCCCTTTTTGGCACGCAACATTCCTGGTCACAGCGGACACGCACGGCATGCCACCTAAAGAGAGCTGCTCGCCTACGGCAACTGGTATGCTTAGACGTGTGCATGCAGTAGGGCGACCATTGAACGTGGGGCAGTGCTGCAAGGACGGACCGGGTCCGGAGGGTCTCGGATCAAGGCGGGCAAGGGAGTATTAAGTGCAAGCGACATTAAAAGGAATTGAATATAGATAAGAGTGTACAAGGTCAATCTAAGTAAAAGGGGTTTTAGGTTTTTTTAGGGGTAAACTGACTGCTGCTTTCATACTTTTCTCTTTCTGTTGCATATGGCCATTAGGATAAATAAAGGAGATTACAAGGTGAAAAAGAAAGGCGGGAACCTAGCTCTGCAAGGGGGTAGAAGGCAGTGCCACATAGTGCTATCTTGACTAGTACTGGGAAAAGTGAAACAAAGGAGAATATAAGTAAGAGTCTCTGATGAGTAGAAGACTTGGAGTACAATTTAGAAAATGATTTTTCTTTCTTATCTTTTTTAAAAAGTATTAGGGGATATTCGGACAATTTAAGGGTTAGCAGATGAAACGGGTTAGAGTAAAAGTGGGGTCCTTTGAACAAAAAGGTGTGGAGGAAGGACAGGGAGGTAGATGTTATGTGTTGTAAGTGAAACTTGTTTGTCGAATTGATGTCATGTATTGAAAATGTTATGCCCCTTTTGTGACTACAATTCTATGACAAAGTGATAAATTGATTGTAACAGGCTTTGGTGAAAAGTGGTCATTGTAAGTGTGACCTTTTAAGGTTTAGTACACAAGTTATAACCAAGATATATTAATGTTTGAGAACTGCCAACACTAGAAGTGTGCACGTAAGATACCTCAATCAACGCAGGGCGACACAGGAGGGTGAAAGACGAGGGAACAGCATTGGGGCGGAAACACCCCTGCCCCATTGTTAGGGAGAATTATCCTTCTATGGCTAATTTCCCTTACCTAGCAAGTCCCTTGGCAGCTTTGCTGGATTTCTGAGTTTATTCTTTCCACCTGGTAAGAGTGTGAGCTTTTTCCCACTCTTACCTGTGTTTTGCCCTGCGTATTTCAACTGTTTTTTGTGATTGTGGACTCTGGAGTACACCACTTCAGTAGCCCCACTATTTGTGTGTTACACAGCACCTTCAGTGCAGTGACACAGGGTTGTCTCTTAGACTTCCCACCGACTCCATTTTCTGGGGCTGACTACTGTCCCCCAGAAAAGGGTAAAGTTTCCATAAACTTTACATAGTCACTTTTACCACGGATCCAGTACACCCTATCTTATATGGAGTATTGGAAAGGGTTAATTCCTAGCCCTTTTTATCTGTGCCTCTTGGAACATTGTTTCGCTCCCTTAACATTAAGACTTGGCTGGTGGCAGTGGTATCTACCCTAATTTTTCTACCGCAATTATATCACATAACTTGGTATGTTTTAGGCTATTTTAGTGACCTCGAACTTAAAACCCGCTTGCCCAAAAACTGTTTTATTTCGGATCCGGTTGGGTTTAATCGCCATTTCTTTTTGTTAACATCCTTCTTGGGTCTTTCGTTGCGCGGCAAACCAGGTTTGCCTCCTTTTTTCGCCGACCTTTGGCAGGCTTCTGACCAGAAGCCCTCCTTTGGCATCTGGGAGTGTAGGTGGCTGAATGGGAGGGAGGGGTGTAGTCACCCTCTGCACAGGGTCTCCTTGGAGACCCAAGTCACACTTTGTGTTGATTGCCTATGGAGGTTGTTCAGGCTAGAGAACAACCCCCCTGCTGAGTGATTGACAGACAGGCTGTGTGAATGGGGGATTTTGGCATAAAAGGCAGGACTCTTGGGCTAGAAGGCAGAGTCACCACTGGAACTGCAAGGAACCGAAGAGAAGCGGAGAAGAAGATGGCTGCTGCAACCCCGAGTCCCGGTGAAGCCCTGCTGCAGTCCTGAGCTATCTACCCTTCAACGACAAGAGAAGATCCAATCCGGAGTCTTTTTCCCTTGAGTCTGGTGGGATCAACCAGCTCACCCTTTCTTCAGTCAGAGAATCCTCTCCTGGGTCGAAATCACTGCTGTGCTGTAGTGGTCCGGATAGCAATCAGAAGAGCCCTCTCCTGATTTAAAGGAGCACACCATTTATTCATCATTGTCTTTTTCGCTGCTGCTGGCCTCATCCCTGGGTAGTGCAGATCGCTCCAGACATCTTCCTTCTTGTCCGAATGACTGAAGCAGCATGAACCGTGAGTCTGCAGGAACTATCAGGAACAACTGCCGTGGCACCAGCTTTTCTCCAACGGAATAAGATACTGTGCACATTTGGTCGTTCTCTCCGTCTGACCATCCGGAATCGGAGTGAACCCTTTTCCTCCTCGAAGATTTGTCCTTTCTTCCTTCCCTCTTATGACTTTTCCTTCCATCTGACAATATCTAAGTACTCTTGGCATCTCAAACTGTTCAATGTGTGATCCTCGGCAACTGAGCATCTGCTCCATTGATACTGGCGCAGGCCTATTGACTTTAATCTGTATCTTTGAACGAGTCCTCCGAGTCCCTTGCCTTGACAAAAGTATTGCCTGTGATTTTATCCACTTTTCCCTCGTTTGAAATTCTAAAGTACAAAGTGTTTTTTAACTTCGTGAGCATTTCTTTTTGCGGGTACGCGTTAGTATCACCACACCGGTCTGTCAAATCCTAATGTACTTACCTTGAATTTGCTGGAACAAGTGGAATTGGTTGTGTGTAGTGTATTGTATGTGTGGTTTTGAATTTATAGAAGTGAAGTGTTTTGTGAACAGATGGTCTAAAATAAATGTACTTATATTTTTTACCTGAAACCTTGAGTCAGTGTTTGCTTGAGTCACAGTAATTGTGGTCCTCTGGGTAATCTCTACTACTGCTCATTTACTCTTGCGATAAGTCTGGCTTCTCTGCTACTGCTACCACTTTAACAGTGTAGTACAGGCTTGAACCAAAGGTGAACTTGTATTGCCACTTGTAGTCTTAATTGTGTGTAGTGGTCCCTAAGGGCACTGCACAGGATTCTGCCTAACACGCATATTTGCCAGAGTTTACCAGGCTACGTGGAGCGCATAACAAAATAACAAAATACCATGACCAATGGGTCACAGAATTAAAGGGCAAAGAGCTACCCCAGGTATGGCCCCGAGGAGGGTTGTTTGATAAAAGTGTGCTGGATATGGTGGCCACATGCTTGTTTGTGAAGTACAAAGGAAAACAATTGCACAATACAAGGGAAATATTAGACTTGTGGAGGCTATTTGAAGAAGTGCCCCCAATCAAAAGAAAGGAAATAGCACAAGAACAAACTACCTCTCCCCTGGCAGCAGAAGGATGTGAAAAAGAGGGTAAAGGGAAGGGAGGGCCAGTAGAAGTAACGCAATTGTATCCCCTTTTGAATAAGCCAGTGCCCGCAGAAGGATCCAGTGATCCAATGTATGTGTCTACACCTACTCCTGTAATTGCACCACAACCCACTGCACCCCCACCGTATGATTGCCCAGGAACAAGTGGACAGGTAAGTACTCCTACAATAGATATTTAAAAATTAACAGGAGATTTAGATTCCAGACTCTCAATGGCCCAAAGTGAATTTTCTAGACTACAAGATATATGTGAGCAAAGTGGATCAGGCACCTCTAGGATCAAGCAAACACAGAGGGTGCAGACACCTGACAGGTCCATAGAAGAAGGGTGGAAAAGGGGGGAGATACTATTGCGAAAACAGGAAGAGCCGGCCAGGATAATAGAGCTAGAACAACACACGCCCGAAGGAAACACAGGGGAAGAGGGAATGACCACTGGAGGGATGGAGGAGTTGTGGTGTGACATAGAGGAAGATGAGTTAGAAAGAAGAAGACTGGGATTCGTGGCAGGAGGAGCACCAGTGAGGTTAGATGAAACACCTCTTGAGAGGGCTATGGAAGAAGAATGGAACGGGAGACTAAGGAGTAGAGTGGGAAGAATGGCAGCATTGGGGAAGAAAGTATCAAAGGTGAGTATTGGGAAAGGAGCAAAGAGTAAGCTACAGCTGCCCTTGATACACAGAGGGAGGCCAAATTATATACCCTGGGCTCAGATGGATATGGCCAACTTGTTGAAATCGCTGCCCCCGCTGTCGGGAGGAGCAAGTAATTGGATATATGCATTCTAGAAACACACAGCGGGGGTTCTATTAGCTGTAGGCGATGTTAAATGTTTGTTGGTATCCACAGTGGGTGATCAAGCTGACAGGGTCTGGGCAAAGGCAGACTTCCCAGGAATAACATTGGATTGTGACCGGCATGATGGTGCCTCTTTCAATACAGTACACGCGAGAATCTGGGATGCATTGAGAGACACGTTCCCAGATACAGCAGATTTGCAGTCAGTGATGCAGTGTACAATGAATTATGGGGAAGATGCCATGGGTTTCATTTTATGGGTGCAGGAGATGTGGAGAGCGGGAACTGGTACGGCCGGGGATCAATCAACATCTTTGTTTTACTTTATAATAAAGAGTGGGCTCCCAAAAGAAGTTCAAAAAGCTTATAATAAAGAGTGGGCTCCCAAAAGAAGTTCAAAAAGCACTCTACAAAATAGCAGGGATTGAAGCAAAAGGCTGGCCTGAAATACAAAGCATAATAGTACACCACTGCAAGAGAATCAAGGAAAGATAGCACAGAAAATATTGGCAGACGAGGCAAAATTAATACAAACAAAACTGGTGAAGGTCGCAGCAGCTGTAGCCGCACTCCCCACAGATAGAGAAGCAGAGGAGGAGGAGGGGTCAGTAGCAATACAAGGGAGAATGGCAGCCCATTGGGAAGGAAATGGGCAATCACAGTGGAACGGACAGGAGCAGTACAAAGGACCACAGTGGCAAGTGTGGAGCGCCTGGGGAGGAAGAGGTGGGTACAGAGGGCACAGAGGTGGTGGTATGGGGTATGTAGTGAATGGCGGGTATGGGGGCCCAAGGGGAGGGACAAGGAAATTGTTCGAATTACGGGAGGTGGGGGCATTTCTCACGGGAGTATAGGAGCAGGCCAATGAACACTTACCAAATGAACATCAGTATGGCCACCCCCACCCAGGGAGGCCATATAGGCTACCATTGGGCAGTGGAGGGGAAGAGGACAGCAATATCAGAGGTGCCCAGAGGAAGATAGGGAGCAAACGCATAATGTCCAGCAGCACCCACAATGCCGTGAGCACATGCCGCACACACAGGGCAACCCTTTCGCCACACTGCAAATGGTGCACCTGCACCCTTTGGAGGGGTGGCCATGGTATCGGGAAATGTTTTCAACCAAGGGGGTACCACGAGGCACCCAGCAAAGGACAGCCCACAGAGAGCACTTGCGTGTTTAGTACTATCAACGACCCTCGATGCAGCAGAGGAACCATTGGTGGGGGCGGAGATAGTCAACAAACAATTCATTTTTATGGTAGATTTGGGAGCTGAAAAGTCATGCCTACGAGAAGGCAGGGTTCCGCTATCTAAACGCAAATTGGAGATGCAGGGGTTCTCTGGGGCGGTGGTCGAAGTTTCTTCCACAGAAGATTTGGATGTAACAGTTGGGGGCAAAACAGTACGAGCTCCCCTGCTGTATTATGAACAATCTCCAATCAACCTGCTGGGGAGGGACCTCCTCAGCAAACTCAACATGACTATTTCTTTCACCAAAAGGGGAATAGTTTGCTCGACCCCGGGGATATGCCCATTGAGAGTCATGTTGGTAGTACACACACAAGCAACAGCGCCAGAAGTACGAGGCATACCAGTGGACCCAGATATGTTTATTCAGGGGTTAAAAACACTAGTACGAGTAGTTCCAGAGTTAAAACAGCAGGAATGGAGGGTGTCTGCAGAATTGGTTTTCCGTCCCATAGCACGTCCAGAGATAGTGCCAGGGACAGTGATGTCATTAGACTTGCATGCAGTACATGTTTCAGCACAGAGAATAGCAGTCATTGGAATGGACACACATGGCTGCCAGTGGTGCACAGTACTGGGCATCAATGCTAACATTGTGTTGCGAGATTTATCAGACGAAGTATCTCTTCACAGATTCAGACAGTGACAGGGAAATAATGATGGAGATAGCAATCCCCTGTGACATCATGATACAGACACGACAGGTAACAGTGCAGCTGATGGCAGTGGTTGACCTGTGGAACACCGGCCCACATGATGTGGGACTGTTGCATGAGGTGACACCAGTTAAGATAAAACTCAAACATGGAGCCTTACTGCCCAGACTAAAACAGTACCCCCTGTCCCAGGAAGCAGAGGAAGGGATAAAAGAAACAATCGCTGCATTATTAGCTCAGGGAATAATCGTACCTTCAAATTCACCATGCAATACTTGCATCTACGCCATCAAGAAAGCAAAGGGCGGGGCCTGGAGGATGATCCAGGATTTACGCCCACTCAATGACATCATACAGAAAGAATTCCCATTGGTCCCTAACCCTGCATCAATTCTGTGCAGCATACCGAAAGATGCGTCTTGTTTCACAGTGGTGGACTTGAAGAACACATTCTTCTCAGTACCGCTAGATGATGAATCCCGATATTTGACAGCATTTACATTGGAGGAAAGAGATACGAGCATTGTAGGTTACCCCAGGGATACTGTGAAAGCCCAAGTATATTCAACAGGATTTTACACGAAGATCTAGGAAATGTCATCACGGAAAGCACAATTATTCAGTACATGGATGATTTACTGATTTCTGAAAAAAATGAGGACCAGTATAGAAAGAATTCTATTACTCTTTTGACATTGTTGGCCCACAAAGGTTACAAAGTAGACAAAGAAACATTGCAATACTTTCAACAAGATGTATTGTACTTGGGACAACTGATCTCAAAGGATGGTAAAAGAATAATAACAGACAGGGTGGCTGCCATAAAAGCAGTGAGCAGACCAAAAACAGTGAAGGAGATGGAGAAATTCCTTGGCATGTGCAACTACTGCCGAGCCTGTATATTAGAATACGCAGGATATACAAAGCCATTACTGCAGGGACTCAAGAAAGCGCAAAGAGAAAACACAGAAATACAATGGACAGCAGAGAAAGATGAATCCTTCACAACACTTAAGGAGCTAATTTTAATGGCACCAGTACTCGCGAACCCAGACTACGAACGCGAGTTTTACTTATTTTCACATTGCAACAGGACACTTATGACAGCAGTCCTGACACAAAAAATATCTCTGGGGCACAAACCATTGGCCTATTACAGTGGAACACTGGATGTGGTGATGGAAGGACACTTCACCTGCAAGCAATTTCTCGCAGCCGCAGTGTTCGCAATTGAAAAAAGGGCAACAATTGTGATTGGATGTTCCGTGACGCTGTTCGTGGAACATTCACTATTCGTCATATTAGAAAGATCAAAAAGCACATTAACAACTCAGAGAGCCAGAACATGTGAAATTATTCTGTCCAGTGCCAACATACACATAGTGAGATGCAAAACAGTCACCCCTGCAACATTTATCACAGCAGCATGCACAGTGGAAGACATGCAAACACATGATTGTGCAACATACAGAGGAGGGGATGGGGACACGCCCACAGTAAGTGAAAATGCACTGGCTGAAGGAGAAATATACTTCATAGATGGGTCAGCATCAATAAATTCAAAAACAGGAGAAAAACATGTGGCAATAGCTGTTGTGATATTAGAGGAAGATGAATATGAAGTACTCGTCCAGCAACGATTGCCGGCCCGTTACTCAGCACAAGCAGCCGAGCTATTATCACTCATTGAAGCTTTACATGCTGCCAAGGGGTGTGCTGTCACAATATATATAGACTCAGCCTATATGACTACTACAGTACACGGGGGATTGGCCAGATGGGGGAGAAGAGGGTTTCACAGAGCAGATGTGTCACCCCTGCAACATGCAGAGTTACTTAAGGAATTGATAGAAGCCCCAAAGGAACCTACGATTGTAGCCATAGTAAAAGGCCAGGCCCATACACACAATACTGACGTCATCTTTTTGGGAAACGCGGATGCTGCCGCAAAGGAAGCATTATACTTAACAAAAGAGAGAACAGGTGAGTACTTGATAAAGAAAAACATGGAAGCGGATCGCCCAGATGGGTATAACACAATGCCCATATCTCAAATATTAGAACTACAAAATGGGGCGTTACATGAGGAACGGGAGCTATGGGAAAAAAGAGGGTGCAGCCAGTGCCCACGGACCTCCTGTGGCACCAGAACAACACAGGTAAAGTAGTAATGCCCCACAAGCTACTAGATATAGCGTTCCAACAAATTCACTTCCCAGCTCACAATGCAAAACAGAACATTGCTGCAGAAATACAAGATAATTGGTTTATCCCAGGGTTGCAGGAACAACTCTCAAAACTTGCAATGGAGTGAACAATGTGTCAAATATATAAGTCTGGAAAGACATTGAGGACATTATGGGGAGCATTGCCCAAACAAACAGGCCCCTTCAGGGAGCTGTATATTGATTATTCAGACATGGGAGAAAGGTGCAATGGGTCACGCTACATGATAGTAATGGTTTGTCAATTTTCAAGGTGGGTAGAGGCAGGACCATGCACCCACCCGGATGCCAAGTGCGCTGCAAAATATTTATTGCAGGAAGTGTTTCCGTGCTGGGGAATTTGTGACGTGATTCGCTCCGATAACGGCACACACTTAGTCAATGATCTCTTCAAGGAGGTTACTGCCCTGCTAGGAATAAAACATAAACTGTGCACTATTTATCACCTCCCAGATTAACGGACAGGTTGAGAAGATAAATGGCCTCCTTAAGGGGAGTTTGTCAAAGTTGTGTTTTACACTCAAGACAAATTGGGTGTACTGTTTGCCTTTGGCCTTGTTTGAGCTGAGAAATCAGCCCAGCAAAGACCACCACTTGTAATCCCATGAAATTGTAACAGAAAGTTGCATGCATACTGCGAATTCTCTACTCTGCAGGAATTCAGATGCCCACAGAAGTGCTACAGTGTTAGGAGAAGAATTCAATGAGTATCTGACTAAGCTCACAAAAGCAGCCCGTATGATAGCAAGGCAGCTCGCACCCCCATTCACACGTGAGGAACAAAGTGAGACAATAACGCCTGCAGCAGACAGACCAACAGGTCAACTGATGCCAGGGGAAATGGTGTATGTTAGGAGTTTTGTTCGTAGGTGGAATGCTCCAAGATTTAATGGCTCATACAAGGTAGTGTATTGCACACCAACTGCAAATGTTAGTGCAGCAGCAATGTATCCACACGGACATCTCGTGACTTGATACTCCACCCCGATGAGCCCAGCTGACCCAAGCACTCTGCGATGCCACTACGTGGATCTCCACCAATCAAGGAACACGGCACCTACAATATACATAGTAGCTAATCGCTGTCACCCAATACCCAAGACTATGTGCCCCCTACAGCTTACCTCATCCATGACGTATTGACGTATTTTTGTATTAAATATGACTGTCTTTGCTATTGTCAGACAGAGCGCTCTCGGAGTTTGCAGAGTCCTTTGCATGCCCTATTTCGATTTAGACAAAGCCTTTTATATCTCACCCGCACTTGGTCTCTGTCTCATTCCCTGCTGGGGTGTGTCCATGATTGCCTCTCATTTGAGGGGTTAACTGCCTTCTTGGGGGACTCTCACTTTCACAGTGTACAGAATGTACATCACACACACTCAGAATTATTATAGAATGTCTTTACAAAATGTACACTTCTATGTAGAGTATTTTCATTACACACACTCACAAGGAATGTACACAAAAGGTACACAAACTTCAGGAGTATCTATGTTACGGATTAAAAAAACAATTAGTAACCATAAAAAACAAGTTGAAATGCTTTTGAAAATAAATATTTTACGAAAGAGCTAAGGGTAAACCAACAAAATCGTAAGGTCTTGCCAAGATTAGAAATAATAACTTTAAGGTGGCACCATAATACAGTTTATCAATTAATTAAAACATGTTATATCAAAATCAAATATCATGGTAATCTTAACACACCCATAAACGTATAATTACATAATATTATCCAAGTGATAATGATACGCCTACAAACAAGTGACTGTATAAAATGTAACACTGTGGATGAATACTAGAAAACAATCAATTATTATTCAAATCTATTACCATCTTATTTTATATGTGGAAAGGCTATGTAAGGAAATCACGAAAAGGCTTCATTATTCCTCAGCTGGATGCTAGAAAACTCAGCGCTCATAGAAAGATTTCATTTGTTGATACGATATATATGTAAAGAACCAGACGTACCGTTAAAAACAATCAGCACATTGGCGAATATGTTAAACGAAGGCACAGATTTTCCAAGACGTTTAAAACAACTTACACTGGCATACACGATTGGCATAGAGTGTGCAAACGCTAACGACATCGGGCAAAGCGTAGGCATACAGAAATATCCCATTAGCATTCCATTCGTATTCAAGGAAAAACCCCTCAGTCATCTGAAACCAGCCCATCTGCACGGACCCTGGATGCTTCATCGTGTCTATGTACAGTTTGGCAAATAGAAACATCTTTCAGTCAGATCAGGACAAAATAATGTTCAGTGTGCACGCCTGTTGGGAGGGGTTGTTCAGCCGCTTATGGATCATTTAGGCTTCTCTTCGTGTCATATGAGCTTTGGTTCAAGCAATAAATGGGCGCATGCACATGAATCGGGTTAGCGGTTCCCCAACGAGTAAAAGAGCATTAAACAGTATACACTCATCCAGGAGACTGCCCATGGACAGATGTCTGTTGCAGTGCATGCTCAACGTGGGTAGCAGGACTACATCTCGGGTTAAGTAGAAATGATTAAATCCATTTGACACCTGCGTGCATCAATAAGTACACCATCATTAAATGGCGCAGACATCTGTGAACTAATGAGTTTCAAGAATAGTTCAGATTTCAAGTGCCCAGCATTTCTCTACTTATACACGCAATGTTATGAAGGAACCCTGGCGGGTGGCTGGCTATTCCTGTATCCTCATGCACTGCAATGTACTCTTAAGAAAATGGAGTCTGACACCAGAGTAATAATCACGTTATTAAAGCGAGCTGGCTTAAGACGGGGTTATTAATGCATGAATTACTGTGTTCTGAAATGTGGATGGAATTAGCAATATAAATTCCAATGCTCCGCGATGCTTCTTGCCAGTGAATATATGTATTACTATTTACCATATCTATTTTAATGCCTGTAAATATTTATAAAGCACATTCAATTGATTAAATGCTCAGCCCCGTTTGGAAGCTGCATTTGGAAATACAAGACAAACAAGAAAGGAGATCGAGAGATTTATGAATCTTTGAAATTGTGTTCAGAAGCTTTTCTTGAGAACTAATCGCTTTAGAGGTAAGTCATTCGATACATATGCTGGGGTAAAGATGTAGACATAAGAACGTTAGGGAATGCCATTACAGAACATAGGATGAAACTGTTTCAAGGGCCTAGATATAATACTGTAAATATAGTAGTAAAAGGCAGGCCTCTAGTCTTAAAACACATTGAAATACATTTGCATATTTCATTTTAAGATGTCTTTCCCAACTCAAGAAAGTCCACAGGACAAATAAGTAGTTACCTATAGAATATGATTCCATGAAACATTGCTTTGCTTTGCTAAATAGAAAAGGGGCGCCCCTTTTTATATCTGAACATTTGTTCGAAAATGTGTCCTGACTCGTGGCGGTGAAGATGAGTGTTTTACAGTATCCTGTTAGTAGATTCTTGTAGTCTTGCAGTTCACTTTCTTGTCTCACAGCCGAATCCCAGACACGGCACTGTGTTATGGAAGGAGCTCTTTTTTATACAATTAATTGAAAACACAGAGGGTGGCGGGGTCTGCCCCGTGAAAAAAAGTGGGTGGGCGCCCTCCACCTGCGTGCTCCCTCCACTTGCGCACTGTTAAAAGGGGTGAGTAAAACAAGGAGGAGATTACATGACAAACTTTGGTCCTTTACGAGTTCGACAGCAAGGGCCAACACTCGCAAAAAAAAAAAAAAAACGAATTACCACCTCTTTTTCCACTCTGTTGCGTCACAGCTATCCACAAATGCTCAATAATTTCCCTGGTGCGTTTCAACTAAAGGAATAAGCGCTCTAGGACTTACCGACGACAACAGGCAGTAATTCTGTGGTGTCTAAACAAATTGCACAACAGAGACTTGAAAGGCTTCCAGGGACAGAGAAGGGTTCTGAAGAGAATGTATTGTCATTTGAATTTTGATAACGCATATAAGCTATTGGTCATCACTACTCTGTGGGGCGTAACAAAATATACTTTTATTAAACCTCATCAAAGGAGTGAAACACGTGTCAGTTGAGGGCTTCAATGTTATTGACAAAATGTCAAAGTATTTCAAAGTACAAAACACAATGATCCGTGAACTGATGAACAGCTTGCATCTTTTCTCAAATAAAACCAAGAACGCTGTTCAAGCCACCCACTGGGTAAGATCCAACCATGTCCTCCTTCTCCATGGCGTTCAACCCCATCTCTACTCAATTCATTATTCCAATGGCTACTAACACTGACCAATCTGGCCGTCAGAAGAAACATGATTCATTTGCTATCCAACATAATAGTAGCTAAGAACATGCAAGAAAAACTAATCAAAATACATAGCAAGGTATTGTAAGCTATCCACATACAGAAGGAAATGACCAGGACACCATGCATGAGGACAGAAGTCACATCCTTTTTCTCAAATAATTCTTAAATAAAATAAACAACATCTAAGGGAAGATTTGAAATCTGCAACCACCCAAGTTACAGTTTCAGTGTCCTCCTTCGTGGCATGCCGCCTGATTTCAATTGGATCCCTCTTTAAGGAGGTCGCCAACATAATAACAATCAGCAACTAATAGCGACTCATGTCCTGCTACATTTCTGAATGGCCACATTGACACACTGGTTCCAGGTCATTGCAAACTCAGCAGTGACAACTTCACAAGTGGTCTAGTCCCCATATCACTTGAGAAGACATCAAACCCCTCCACTGATAAACCTCACTATAGACGCTAATGAGGAGTATTTCTCCCATTCCTTCAACCTTCCATTTGAGGTGATGATTCTAAAAAGAACGACTATATGCCACATCATGTAACACAAGTGACCCCCATTCAACCCCATGATTATGATTGATTGGGATTAAGGGGAACAAGCTGGCCTGTATTCACTCTTGTCTTATGTTATGCTATATTATGTTATTTTGGGTTATGTTATGTCATGTTGGGTTGTGTTTATGGTATGTATACCACACTCCACTACCATGTGTGTGTTATCCAGGCTCCCTGACAGATCTGAAAGAGAGTGAGCATGAATTCACTTATTGTGGAACAAAATAAAATGCAAGATAGATTTGCATGCAGACTACACATACCCCGAATTCTGATTGTGAGCATTTATGTGTTCTGTGTCGAGGGTAAAGAGCCTTTTGTGTCTGAAGAGGTGCTTTTTCTTCCTGTGGTGCAAGGATGCTTTGGCCAGGGAGGTGGTATGTAAGTTGGTAACATGGTACATTTTTGCCAAAGTGCACAGCCCAAACCGATGGACGTATTTGGACCAGGTATGAAACAACTTGGGCACGAAGCATTGACTCGCAATCCATATGTGGTGACTCTCGATCATTGTGTGGTTTGGAGTTATTCTGTGCAATCGTTTTTTAAATAATATTTTTGACCAAGAAGGGGTGCCACTTCCTAAAAATAGATAGATATATTAAGGGTATTTACCTGAAACAGTTTTTCTTTAAAATTAAACGACTGCCATCTTGCTTTTCTCTTGATGAGAGCGATATCAGTGGCTATAGGCAAGGATATGGGAAAATGAAACACGGGAAAAATGCTATTAGCAGGTAGAAAACAATACACAAGCCATCATGCGGCGGGGGTGGCTAGAGGGCACCAAGTAAAATTTGGGAGTTGGATGGGGTACAGGGGCTGAGTTTGCAACACACAGCTTCCTTTGCAACACAAAGCTTCCTGTAGCCTGGGCTATAGCCAACATCTGAAAGCAAACTGCTTCACAGAAACAGCATGTGTTTAGTGGGAAAGGAAGAGGGGTAGGGGAGGTGAGGAGGCTGTCTGGGGAGTGCTGGATTTTTAGTAGTTTGACAAGCTTGTTCAAGTATTTGGCCACCAGAAGTTTACTCAGGTTGCCTTTTTCCCAGTGCAGAGCCTTACTCACAAGACCACAAGGACTTGCTTTGTATTGGAATTTAGTTTTCCAAGGAATATTTCACAACAGATTGCTGGGTTTAAAAGGTGAGCACTTTTTATACTTTGCCAGCATATTGGAATATAGCCTCTCTCATGTTATTTTTCTGGTGTTTATAACTTTTTTTGAAAGGCCAATACAATTTTGTCATGCACACGTTTGTCTAAGAAGTAGGTCTATTAAACTACATTTGTATATTTCACTTTAAGATATATGTTCACTTACTGTGCATATATTCATGAGGTCCAGCTTTTGATTTTCCCTAATGGGCAAAAGTACCTGGGCATATGTTATTTTTTCAGCTGGTCGTTTTTGTCCCTTTTATATGCTGGTTAAATGTGGTCACTTGGGGTTGTGTGATGTATGACAACAGTCACCAAGAGACAGGCCATAAAACTAGGGGTTTGTAGCATGCTCAAAGCCCCCAATATTGTATGCTTAATTGAAAAGAAATAGATATTTTTACAGCTACAGTGAGGTCAAGGGTGACAAATCACTGGCGACCACAGTCTCCCATCCATGCAGTAACCAGGACCGACCCTCCTTAGCTTTAAAGTGAGGAAAAGGCAAGCCGACTCAGGGCACAGTGCCTAATAAACGATGTAACGTTACAAGATTACTTAGAGCAACATGCCCTGAGACGGCTGGCCCCTTAATGACTTTGAAGCTAAGCAGTAGTGTGCATATATTCATGGGTGCCAGCTCTTGATTTTTTTGCTATGGGTGCAAAAAGTACCTGGGCATATGTTATTGTTGCAGACATTCATTTTTTTTCCTATTTCTGTGCTGCTTAAATGTGGTTAGTTGGGGCCGTGCAATGTATCACAAGAGCCACCAAGAGACCAGCCAGAAAACAAGGGGCTTGGAGCACGGGACAGGCCCGCCCGCCCAGTTAGATGCAACCAGTTGAGCGAAGGGACGTCTCAGTGCAAGGATGTTTTGGTGTGAGAGGTCACAATTGTCATTGCATGAACCTGCAGGCACTTTGCATATTGTATCGCTCAGTGCAAGGATGTTTTGGCACAAGAGTTCACAATTGGCAGGAATCTGCAGGCACTTTGCATTTTGTAATATGGATTGAAAGTGAAAAACATTTATTTACTGCAATATTATAACACAGGATGGGACATGTATTACACCGTCATTGCAGAATTTAATACATATTAAACATGAAACACATTTATTTACTGCAACATTATTAAAGAGAATGGGACATGTATTACACTGTCTCTGGGCAACAGAATAAAACTGAAAAAACAAAATAAAAACACATTTGTGCTGAATGCTGCCTTCGAAAACCCCGGCCTGCAGGAGTTCCAGATGCAGCACTTAACCAATATGCTACAATGATATTATTGTTTGGATTCTCATGAGTTTTAAACTTAGCCTTTTACAATTGGACATATTTAATTGTAGGCTAAGTATGAAATGTATTCACCATGAAGCACTACGCAATTGTGGCATAGTGGTTGAACAATGGTCCTTGAACTCTGGCAGACGAGGGTGCAAGACTTTAAAAAATAAATGTAAAACAGTATATTCTGATAAACACTTGTATTCTGGACTATCGGTGCTGCTGGCGGGTTTCAGCCAAACTTGCAATATTTACAGGCACCTGCCTTGCCGGAATCACCAGTGGATTATGACCCCAGCGATCAGGGAAGTCAGGCGCTGGTAAATTGTTATTCCATATTCCCATTTGAGTACCATAGGACTCAATGGAATTGGGGATTACAGAAGCACTGGTGCTTCTGTGATTTCTGCGGATGGGTGTCGTTCGGCCGGCCAGGTCTGACCCTGCCAGGCAGGACAGCTCCCGCCTGCAGACTCGTAGTGTGCCGGTCCGGTAACAATGGTTCTGGTAGGCTTACTGCCACCATTGTTACCGGACCAACACACTTGTAATGAGGTCCTATGTAGTCTTAACTGGCATTCCTTTGATCCATGTGCCCTCCTTCATCGAAATGTTCACTCAATCACTGCATGATTTTAAGAAGGTCTTTTGAGCTGCACTACCAATGGATTAATAATAGTTGTGCTTCTTCCATTGGACGTGAGCCAGCACAAACAAGACTATCTTTGCAGCTCAAGGGCGGGGCTTGCCACACAGTCCCATTATTCCCTTAATATATTTTGAGACTTTCAGACTCTGAAAACGGTTAGGGCAAGTGGACACCACTCCTCTCCAGCCCCTTATTCTGAGTTCCCCAGCTGAAAAAAACATATTTTCCTCCCCTACCCCCATACTGCCATTCAACTCAAAGAGATAGAGGTGCAGGAGAAATCATGTATATAGCCAAGTCACATGTGTTGTATTTATTATTATATGCCAAACGTCCCTTGTTATTTGGAAGATGATCATTCAGATTTCCTTTTTACTGTGCATTTTGGGACTTGTAGTACAGGACACTTGATAGACAAAACACAACTGCAAGTCACAAAATGCACAAAAAATAAGAACTGTATTGGAATTACATGGAGACATGCACACCCCCCCCCCCCACACACACTGACACTGAAAACTCACACTCGATGTGCCAAAATGTTCACATACATGTTAAACTGTAATGTAAACACACAGTCCGAATGCTACGTTATGTGAATTGGCCGTAAGCAAATTGCATCATGCAACAAACACTGCGAATCATGAAGCCTAAATGTGGTCAATGGGAAGCCATTTTGTAATTGTCCACCATTTTCTTTTTCATGTAACGCTTTGCAAACTATATTCTGTGCTTCAGACTCACACACGGTGCGAGGCCATAACTTGAACTCTGAATCCTGTTTAGACAGGAATGTGAAACCCTGCAGAAATAAATTGTTTTATTATTCGGTAAAAGCCTTGAGGCTGTACAAGAGCTGTGGCTTATCAGAGGCCCAGGTGCCAGCCTGTCTTGCAAGCGCTGTCGTAGAAGGCAGTTAAATGAGAATTATATGCAACTAGGGTGCGCCTTTACGAAAGATGGTATTTCTTTGCTTCAGAACTGACCCTTAGTCCATGAGCTCAGCAACTAGATAACATTGTTGGAATGTCTCTCTGCAAGAACATGATATTCTTCCTTGTGCCAGTGCCCCGCGTTCCCCAAAACAGAAAGCTGTCTCTGCAAACCTCAGCTAGAAATACCAAATGTTTAGACTGAATGAAGTTACGTGCCTAACTGTCAATTACTGAACCCTAGCTTGCACCTCATGTATATGGGTGGTCCGTATAATGCTGTTCAATGATGTTGTATTATATATATATATTACTGCTTTACCGACGCCTCGCTGTCTCTGCTCTCACGGGTTTTGTGAGCACACGTTGTGAGGTGTTGAGACCCGATCGGCCAATCAAGATACTCTGAATAAAACCAGTCTTGTTTGGGAAACGAACCGCACGACTGGTCTGTCATTTAGTGTATGGTTCCGGTGCCTTTATTCCATATATGGTTTTACAAATTTGGTGCCCGAATAGGAACCCTCCATATGATGCTCCATTGTGTACGTTGAAGGCAAAGGCAAGTTGAGGACGAAGCTGTCAAACCGGGATTGGAAGATGTTCGGGGCGCCCCTGCAGAAGTGATTAGAGACTCCTCCACAGATCTGTGCACGGCCATCCCTGATCGATGAGCAGCGCCCAGAGAGCATCAAGGTGAGGGTTCTGGAATGGAGGCAGATTGAGAAAGACATGCTTGTCGAGACGATTCTTGGTTGCGCCTGTATACAGGTGAATTGTGTCCTGAGAGACAAATTGATTGATCAGGTGAGTTGTACCCCGATCTGATTCTTAAACGTCCTGAGATTGGTTGAGTGTTGCACTTGCAAGTAAAAACACTGAGGTAAGAGTTAACCATGCCTGGGACATTGTCTTTTTCCACTGTGGTAGACAATCTTTGGAAACTGGCCAGGTCGCGCCACCCGAAGGGTTGCCGGCGTATGAGATGTACATTAAGTATGGTATTGAGGCCATTGTATTTAATGCGGTTTGGCATAGGCAGACCAGACATGTATCAGACCTTCAGTGGCCGAACAATGGGAGATTTGAGTTAGCGTGAATAGTGCATTTAGAATCAGTTTGCTGCGAAAAAAGACTAGACCTGCAGTGTTTGACGCTGTTAGGGACTGGAGGAAGTAAGTGAATCAATGCTTGAAAATTAGAGAGAAACACACATATAGGCACGTGTCAAATGTAGAGAAAGCATTAGTGTATGATCAACAGAAGCAGACAGAAGCCATTCAAAGTATGGATCGGGCCTTCCAATTAGATATACAGAAAATATACCCTTCAGAGGATTTGCATACATCAGACAAATTGATAAATCAGATATTGAATGAGCGAAGAAATGAACATCCGAGTACTGACCCAGTTGCGCCGCCTCCCTATGTATCCCCTCCTGCTGCTATTCCTATGCTTACATCTGCACCTGCAGTAGCCTTCCGATCTGCACCAATGACATCATTTCCTCTGTCTCCTTCGGAGCATGAGCTATACGCTTTAGCTAGCAGTTCTGCATCTGTAGGGCCTGAAAGAGGAAGTATTCGATAGACTCTTAGTGCGCTTAGTAAAGAGCGAAAAGAAGAACTGAAACAGTGGGCTGATACATATATTGGTGATGGCAGTGAAGTGGCTGTACAAAGTTCCATATGTGATCATAGAGGTAATGGTGAACAGCAGGTATTGTTAGGATATATGGGTGAATATCTTTATAAAATATGGAGCGATTTTACTGATTGAGTTGTACCCTAAGAGTTGCACAATTTGATAGTTCTTTCCCATTCACAAGATAGTGAGGAGAAAATATGTAAGCATGTAGAACGTATATTGGTGTTTACACGAGAATTTTATCAATTGCATAAAGATATAATGAATAAGCATGAACCTCACATGTCATATGCTCAGAAACGATTTCTTCTGCCGTTGAAACCTGTTAGTGAGGAGATGCGTATTTACACATGAGATGCGCTTAGATGGATTACGGATGCTACCTTTTTTCCGATTGAGGTGCATGATACGTTTAGTCAATATTCTCCGGAAATGCAGAGAAAAGTGTTAAAAGTTATGGTGGAATATTTACAGGATGAGTGCATGAAAAGAAAATCCGTTGCCCTGCTGATTTGATGTCGATTTATAAAAGAGCATTTTTGCCTGACAGACGAACTTCTGCTTTGTCCCTTGATTTAGCTTTGTCGCTTAAAAGACACTCAGATTTAGAGCCCCCTACTTTGCAGTTACCTATGAGAGATGTGCCTCCCACGTTTGTTGCGAAGGTTGAGATTCCTTCCTCAGGACGGGTTCCAGCACGTACGATAGAAGCCCATTATATTGCACAGTTTTTATTGTTCCCTGTGATTCTTCCTGCTGATATATGGAAACAAATTAGAAGTAAAAATGGTGCGCCAATGTTAGGGGATACATGGGAGAACTTGATTAGAATTGATAGTGAAAGAAAGGCTGGAGAAAAGCCTCCACAAGTCATTTTAACTCTGCCCTCGTGGATAATATCAAAATTGAAAACTTTAGTGCCTGAAAAAAGAATTGTTTGGGATAAATTGACTGCTTGTTTACAAAGGAAATCAGAAGGTGCAACAGAATTTTTGAAATCAGTATTTGCAGATTTTAGTGGTCAGGATCTAAGTAATGAACCCGAGAAGAGACTGTTGATAAAATTGTGCGAGGATTGCTACCAGAGATTCAGACATTAATAATGACATCTGAAAGTGCATGGCAAGCTAAGTCACAATCTGAAGTATCACACATGGCTCAATATTATGAACACCGAGTGAATTCAGAAAAGGATAAGGAAGTAAGGAAGAAAGGAGATTTAAAAACTAGAGTGTTGCTACAACAGGTAGCCATTGGAAATAGAGGGGGTGGGAATGCTCTATCAAGAGTCCAATTTGCATTAGCATCCAATTTACATGGGGGTCCGATAGGTATAAATCAATGTGCCTATTGCAGACAAGAAGGCCATTGGCGAGCACAATGCCCACATCTACGGCAATTGAATGGAACCATTTCAAGAAGACCGTTTAGAGGTCGCCCAGGAGTAGGGGGTCCTAATCGAAGTAAATTCAATGCACAATTTCAAGATAACCAGGTTAATCAGAACTAGAAGCAGAATTATTTGAATGCTTTTGATAATCCCTCCAATGCATACTATTCAGGAGACTTTACATCTGATGATTTACTGTTCCCCAAGGGCAGCCCGAAGCAGGTTTTTGAACTAGTGCCTATTCCCGTTAATCAGAAAGGGCCCTTTGTAGAAATGAAAGTTGAGAATAGCGAGCTTTTCTAGTGGACACAGGTGCACAGAAATTTTCAATTGATCACCAGAAGGTTCCAGATATACCACTGTCAGGGCATAGCAATGTTTCAGTAGGGTTCTCAGGTACACCAGTAATTAATCCAGTTTCACAGCCAGTGCCCATTACATTAGGTCCATTCACTGAATCTTGTCTATTTCTTTTGACAATGAATTGCGTAGAGAATTTGTTAGGATTGAATCTGTTGAAGAAACTGAAAGCAGTAATTTATTGTTCTCCTGATGGAGTGTACTTAACGATTTCGCCACAACAAACTCTCGTATCGCAATTCATGTCTTTACCTTTGCCAACTGAATTTAGTAAAGTACCAATTAGCATATGGGCAGTAAATGATAGCGATGTAGGTATTCTAAAAATTGAGCCAGTAAAAGTTGTTTTGAAAGAAGGATTTATATTACCACACATTCCGCAATACAAAATCTCGACCGAAGGTGAGCAAGCCCTGAAGAGCATTGTATCAGATTTGATTAGTAGAAAAGTAATTGAAGAAATATCAGGAAATGTTTGCAATAGCCCGATTCTTCCTGTTTATAAGAAGTGAGGTAATGAAATCCCATACTGTTTTATAATTGATTTACGCACGATAAACAAAATTGTTGCTCCACAATTCCCGCTACTTCCCGATGTCACCACAATTTTGACTATGATTCCAGCTTCTGCATCACATTTTAGTGTAATTGACTTGAAAAATTATTTTTTTAGTATTCCCGTACATGTAGACAGTAGATACTTGTTTCTGTTTACGTTAGGAGGACTCTCATTCCCGTTCACACGAATTCCACAGGGTCACACTGAAAGCCCCAGCATTTACAGTAGAACATTAAAAGAACAGCTAGATATGCTTGCTTTACCGTCAGGTTGCATTTTATTACAGTACATTGACGATCTGCTCATAGCAGCGGACTCAGAGGATCTTTGCAAGGAGGGAACTGTTTTGCTATTGGCCCATTTAGCAGCGCATGGACATAAAGCATCGTTGAAGAAATTCCAATATTGTCGAGAGGAGGTAGCCTATTTGGGCAACCTCCTGTCGAAGGAGGGACAGAGATTTGACAGTAGAGCGAATAGAAAGCATCTCTGGTATGCCTACTCCAAATACGCAAAAGGAATCCGAGCTTTCATTGGCATGGCTTCATATTGTAGACAGTGGATTCCAAATTTTGCAATGATTGTAAAACCCATAGTGGCATTGACAAGGAAGGATTTTACCTTACCTTTGCCATTGAACATGGAATGTCAGGAAGCTTTTGACTTGCTCAGAGCTGCTCTATGCTCAGCTCCAGTTTTAGGCACGCCAAATTATCAAAAGTGTTTTATGTTGTTCGTACATGAAAGGAATGGATGTGCCTTGGCTGTTCTGACTCAGGAACATGGGTGGAAGAATCGACTTTGCAGTTATTTGTCTTCCACATTGGATCCTGTTGCATGTGCTGTGCCATGCTGCTTGTGAGCTGTTGCTGCTGCTGCCACGTCAGTAAAACAAACCAAGGGGGGATGGTTTTAGGTCACCTCTTTAACCGTGATGGTACCCCATTCAGTACTTGCGCTAATAAATAGAACACAGACGCAACATCTCACTTCTGCCCGATTAACAAGACATGAACTGATTCTATTTGCACCGCATATCCAAATTAAGAGATGTTGCTCTTTGAATCCGGATGAATTATTGCCTCTTCCAAGTGAAGGGACAAATGAGGAGAGATTGCTACATGATTGCTTAATTGTAACTGGGCAACAAACAAAGGGAAGAATTGATCTAACAGATACACCTCTGAAAGGAGCCAGATGGAAAATTGTTTTGTGATGGCTCCTGTTTTAAATTACCAAATGGCACATCAACTGCTGTCTACACCATTACCACATTGAGAACCATTGTAGAAAGCAAACAAATCCCACATAACATAGCACAAGCTGCAGAAATAATAGCCTTATCCAGAGCATGTGAAATTTCTGAAAACCTTAGCATAAACATATATACTGACAGTCAGCCACTTAGGGGTGGTCCACAACTTTGGCCGATTATGGGCTGAAAGAGGGTTTCTGACATCTCATGGAATCAGAATTCAACATGGCATTTTAATAGTAAGTCTGTTGTCAGCACTTGCGCTTCCTAAGCAATTAGCGATAATAAAATGTAATGCTCATAAGAAAATATTATGTGACATAGAAAAAGGAAACGCATTTGCGGACAGAATTGCGATACAAACTGCCATTGATTTACACGCAAAAATGTATGTCGAATCAACAAAGAGAGTGTCCTGTATGATAGAGGATGGAATTGGAACTGTAAAAGAAATACAAGCAGCGGCTACTCCAGAGGAAATAAAACAATGGTCCGAGGGTCCAGCAGAATTAGATCCTGAGGGTGTTGGGTGGACAAAGAAAACAGTAGATGGATGTTGCCAAATGCATATGTTATGGCAATGGTTACTATGGCCCATGGTCCAACACATATTTGTGCAAAGAAAATTTGTCAACACCTTGGTTTTGTATGGTACAATGATAATATTACAAAAACTGCCGAAAGATTTGTTCAAAATTGCATGACTTGTTTACAACATAACATTGGGAACAGAACCGCAACACCAATAGAAGGATTTGGTCCTCCCTCAATGCCATTCGAAGTAATTCACTTCAACTTCATTGAAATGGAACGATGCCAGAACTATAAGTATGTACTTGTAGTGGGCTGTGCATTCAGTAAATGGATAGAGGCCTATCCCCTCAAAAACCGTTCAGCCATGTCCACAGCAAAATCCATGTTAAAAGAATACTTGCCAAGGTTCAGTTTGCCAAGTGTTATATGGTCCAACAATGGACCGCACTTTATAGCTGCTGTAATAATACAAATTTGTGCAGGCCTCCAAATTGATAAGCAATTCCATTCAGCCAGGTATCGTATGAGTGCCGGTTTTGTAGAACGCCAAAGCGGAATTTTGAAAAATAAGAAGGCAAAAGTATGCGCCCAGAGTAAATTGAAATGGCCCAACGCTTTAAATATAGCCCTATTATAGAGGCACATAATTGTGCAATCAAGGACAGGTCTCTTCCCGTACGAAATTGTGATGGGAAGACCTGCCAATGTATGGAATGTGCCCCATCCAAAGAATTTCAGGAGTATTGAATACACATTACATGCTTCATTATTGTAAACAGTTGACTCAAAACCTGCGTTTGATTCATCAGCAGGTGCAAGAGGCTCTTCCCGCCAGATACACAGGTCCAGGTCACCCGCTGCAGCCCGGTGACTGGTGTTTGGTCAAGAACTTTGAGAGAAAATCTTTGTTTGCACCACGCTGGAAGGGGCCTTACCAGATTCTTCTGGCCACGCAGACTGCCATCCGATTGAGCGATCGTAAACATTGGATACATGCAACGCACACTAAACGAATCCTGCATCCTCTGCCACATGAAAAAGAAACCAATGATTCCGACTTCCAGAGTGGGCCTGCTTTAATTGATCACAAAGACATTATCGAAACTCAGCTGAAATTACTTCCTGAGCCCAAGGTAGGGCCTGAGGAGACTGTGAGAAAATCTGAGACATCAGTGTCATATCAACCCTGTTTGTCTGCTACTTCATCATCACCATTTTCTGCTTCACCAGTTGGCACTGTCTCTGCATCTGCTGTAAGAAACGACAGTGCACTTTTCATTGATCACGCTGTACCTGGTGCTACGAGGTACAAATATGACCACGAGTTTGAACGTGATTGCAACAGCCTTTGTTTCTGACCAACGGATTGGGCCAGGAAACAGAGGCTTCGGGAAAAGGAGCGTATGAGCTGTGCAACTGTACTGGATGAAGCTCTGGCATGCGGTTTCCCAGTGCTATCGTTGAAAAAGTGAAGGCCTTTTAAACCTAGCGTGAACAAGCAGGGGCAAAGATACCGACACTGTGGAAATCTGAATCATGATACTTGTTCCTGCATTTTGGAGCCTCTGAGGTAAACATTAGCTTGCACCATCCTAAAGCAGGCATAATTGAACCTGTTTGCATCTGTTTGCATCCTGAACTTCTGCTAACTAATACGTGTGCTGCCACATCACTGAGAACAAAAAACTTAACAGCAAGGCTTTTCTCTACAGATGCTGAGAAGCATTTATTTGAAGTCACTTTCTCTAAGTAATTTCTGCGCTTCATCCTATTGCCTCTTGTACTGATGAGGCAGATAAAAAATATGACCGAATGCGTTGACATCGAGCCGGCTCCGAGAAAGACTGGGATGCGAAAATCCTGCTATTCATCCTACTCATCTGTATCATACTCACTCTGATTCCAATGACCTGGTACTTAAAACAAATATATCCAATGAATACTCTTTTGCCAACTGTTACTGTTCCCACTACGACCCCTGCGAATGTGCTTTCTTACACTCTACCTGCACGAGATGTTAAGCATCGAAAAGGTTATAATAACAATACTCTTTTATTGATTATGAATATGACCCATGCAATACTGAATAAATGTAACTGCTGGGTATGCTTTCATTTACCCCAGCATGGAGAAAGAGGGATGGGTTGGTATGTACATCCCTTACCCTTGAGTACAGCTTGCTGTACTGCACTAAGTGCCCTCTTCTTTGGAAGATGGAATGATAGTGCCAACGGAATCTTTGATGGAACCAATATCAATGAATTTGAGAGATTAGTACTGACACCCTTAGGATGTTCTGTGTTTACAAATAAATGAGCCTTGCCTCGTCTAGCCCCAATGATAGACTCTCTATACCATACCAGTCACTGATAACTTTTAAAATGACTCCTGTAAGTAATAAGGACACCATGCCTCCTTCTTACACCATTAATCATAGTCCACATTCTGTCCCATTTTGTTTTCGAATGAAAGGTTCTCACCCAATGGGTACATTTGCTAGATGCGTGAATACTGCTGTACTTGAACATGAAGATACACCACTATATGTAGGAGACCCTGTTTATTTTGTATGTGGGGATCAAGCCTATCCATGGAAGGTACCTGTTTTCTAGGGATACTTTTACCTGGTGTATTCCTTGCCACTACTTGTGAAATATCTAAAATATCCAGATCTCGACCTCGATGAGATGATGCTACCTTTCAGATTTTTGCCGACATAGCCAAATCCTTTATACCTTTTTGGGGGCACGCCATAAATTCATGAAACATTAATGGTTGTCCAGAGTGTTAGAGAAAACGATTAATGAAACCACTGATATACTGTATAACATGCCACTAGAATAGAAAGCAATCAGATTAGTTGCACTTCAGAATAGATAGGCCCTTGACGTTATTTTGGCTGATCGTGGAGGTGTATGCAAATTGAAGGGATCAGCATACTGTGTTGCCGTAAATGACTCCTCCCCAACAATATTTGAAGCAATTAAAAGGTTACATGTTCTTAGTTCTGAAATCCATGTTCCCACGGGTGGCTGGCATTTGAATTTGAGTACATGGTTCTGGGAACTGATACAATCCTGGGGATGGAAGGTGGTCTCTATCCTAATTGTGATGCTTAATATCCTCATACTTTGTTGTTATTATATACATTGTCTGCCAGCCATCAGCTCCATCACCTGAATGCATACAGATATTAAGTGTCAAGGTACGAAAACCAAAACAGCCCTTGAAAAATGATGATCATGAGCAAGGGAATGAAGTAATCAAAGAATTCATGGTGATTAATGTTTATGATACTGATTATGATAGTGACTTAGGTAGTTTGGAAAGTGACACTTGGTCCGACGAAGATGCGATGTACGGAGGATGCAATTGGCTTAAGGCCAAAAGGAGGGTTTGTTAAACTGTAACTTAATCGCACAGCCCGAATGCTACGTTATGTATATTGGTATATTGGCCGTAAGCAAATTGCATCATGAAAAGAACACTGCAATCCATGAAGCCTAAATGTGGCCAATCGGAAGCCATTTTGTAATGTCCACCATTTTCTTTTTCATGTAACGCTTTGCAAACTATATTCTGTGCTTCAGACTCACACAAGGTGCAAGGCCATAGCTTGAACTCTGAATCCTGTTTAGATAGGAATGTGAAACCCTGCAGAAATGCATTGTTTTATTATTCGGTAAAAGCCTTGAGTCTGTACAAGAGCTGCATCTTATCAGAGGCCCAGGTGCCAGCCTGTCTTGCAAGCGCTGCCGTAGAAGGCAGTTAACTGAGAATTATATGCAAATAACTGTGCACTTTCACAAAAGATGGTATTTCTTTGCTTCAGAACTGTCTGACCCTTAGCCCATGAGCTCAGCAACTAAATAACATTGTTGAAATGTCTCTCTGCTAGAACAAGATATCCTTCCTTGTGCCAGTGCCCTGCGTTCCCCAAAACAGTAAGCTGTCTCTGCAAACCTCAGCTAGAAATACCACATGTTTAGACTGAATGAAGTTACATGCCTAACTGTCAATTACTGAACCCTAGCTTGCACGTTATGTATATGGGTGCTCCGAATAATGCTGTTCAATGATGTTGTATTATGTATATACATTACTGCTCTATTGACGGCTCGCTCTCTCTGCTCTCACTGTGTTTGTGAACACATGTCGTGAGGTGTTGAGACCTGATCGGCCAATCCTCATACTCTGAATAAAACCAGACTTGTTTGGGAAACGAACCTCACGACTGGCGTGCCATTTAGTATATGGTTATGGTGCCTTTATTCCATATATGGTCTTAAATACACATACGGGTGCACATGCATGTGCACACACTAAGACTCACCATCACAGAGCAAATGCACACTGCATGCACACTTCCTCACACACACCTTCATTCCATATACTCACACACATGCTCACATCAAACACACAAAAATTGCATGCACACCCTCTCTGGTGAAATGCACATCCTCACACCACATATTCCGCGTTACACTGCATATATATTCAAAAAGAGAACTACACCGTCTCTGGGCAGCATTATAAAAAAGAAAAAATGAAATTAAAAAAAACTCACATTTATGCTGAACACTTCCATTGGAGAACCGTGGCCTGCAGGAGTTCAAGATGCATCACTTAACTGTTATGCTTACAATAATGTTATTGTTTGGATTCTCACAAGTTTCATACCTAGCCTTTTATCACTGAACATATTAAATTATAGGCTGAGTATGAAATGTATGTCTGGTGAAACAGCAAGCCACAGTGCCCTAGCAGTTCAATGCAGGGCCTTGAGCTATGACAGACCATTGTTCAAGGCTGTATGTTTTTTTAATTCAACTAATTTAATTTGATTAAAAGAAAAGCAATGTGAGTTGGCGAGGTTTGTTGCAGTGCAGTCATGTGATATTATTTTGCGTTTTAGACCTGGCTGCAAAGTCAGCAAAGTCCAAACATCCCTGGAGTTAAAATAACGGTGCCGGAATGGCTTTAACATCAAAAAGGTTGCACTGAAATGGGCGCTGTGGCATAATGGCTACTTCAAATCGGCACACAGGAAAATGACAGCGCTGAAAAGGGGTGTACCACTTGGAGAACGCTGCTCAACCAAAGTGTGTGGTCCATGGCAAATAATTTAGTCTCAATGCGCATAGTTGCTCATTTATATGTTAGAATATATAATGGGCACAGCCAAAGATTGTGGCCACTGGCGAGTATTGTGCTAAAGTCCATGGTGAGTGCTTGAAAAGTGTATAGAATATACAGTGGACACTGTTGACAGCTGTAGCCACTGGTAAAGGCCAAAATCTACGGTTGGTAATCTTTTAGTATTTTAAAATATTCAGTGCACATATCTGAAGGTTGTAACCACTGTCCATAACTGAAGGCTATAACATTTGTCATATCATCTTTGATATCCTGGTGTTAGAGTTTGTAGCAGTGCATGGTGGTGGTTATGGTCGATAAGCTTACCATAACTGGTGAATTTCTGGGGGTTTTTGGTTTAATTGTAACCATAACGTCCCTTTAACAATGTTGTTTCATTGAATTTCATAGGTTTTTATTAGTGCAACTTAACCATAACTTCCCTTTAACAAAGATTTTTCACTGAATTTCAATGGTCTTTACCCTAATTTGCTACAACTTCCTAATATCATACTTACCCCTAATATAACAGCATTGTCAGCCGATGTAGAAAGTTTCAACTTAGAACTGTGCCATTCCCCACCTTCTAGCAACATTTTTAACACTTCTATGAACTTTCTGCAACTTTTAGCATTGTTTTTTTTGTTTGCCGACGTTCGTGAATGACATCATTGCTGACTTTTTGGAGAGTGTCACGTGACCAACTACGCACGCGTGGCTTGATGACGTGTTCGTGAATGGGTCTTTGCTTCCTGAACGGGTCCAAGCTTTGTTAACAGCTGGAAACTGCATTTTCAGCTGATATAGGAAGTTTCAAGCTGAAAATGTACGCTTGCACAACTTGTTGATCTATTCTTACTGATTACCCATCCACCATCCTCGACAGAGCACATGCTTCGAAGAATATTAGCACAACTGATATCCACCTGCCCCTACCATATCTGTGTTTGGTGTCCCTTCCCCACCAGCACCTGTCCCTTCCCTCATTTCCATCCCCAACTTTACTTCCTTGCCTCTCCTGCAAAAACATTAAAAAAATAAACAAAATCAAAAAACACAAAAATGGTTTCACAGTTCAAAAATAGAACAGAAAATAAGCTTATAAACTCCATCTACATCACATTTTTCAGCAAAGTAGCTGGACTCAATAAGATTCTCCAACATTTCCGTTAGCAATTTCTTCTATGCTAATGGAAATAATTTTATACTAGAGAAAACAAAAAAAAGCACAGAAATAATTTTCTGTCCCAAATAATTTTCTCTAGCATGCAATAATGATGACAGTCCAGGGACCTTCATGACTATCCTCGGTGTCCATAGTCCCCTTTCCAGGCCATGCATTATTTAAGCAATATGCCCCGAGCGACGGGGGCATTACCGACTCAGGTAATGCCCCGAAGCCCATAGTTATAGGCCCTGAGCGAAGCAAGGGCCTTAACGAAGGCCCCGGGGCATTACCTGAGTTGGTAATGCCTCCTTCGCGAGGGGCATATAGCTATTAGTACCCCGGCGGGGTTTGGCATTTCGGGGAGAAAAAAAAGACGTCAAAGAAAAAGGCTGCCATGGAAAGGGAAAATGGAGTCCGTTTTCCCTTTCCATGGCGGCCATCGGGAGCAGATGCACTGGAAACAGAAGTGTTTCCAGCGCGTCCGCTCCTGAAAAAAAAGAAGGTAAATGGGGTTGGGAGGGCGGAAGGGAGGGGAAAGCGAAAAAAAACAAAAAAAAAAAAACATACCTGGGTCCCCGGCGGGGGACGATGGAAGTCTCCAGCCGTGTGGGGGGAGGCTCGGAGTGGGGATGTCCCCGCTCCGAGTCTTCACACGGCTGGAGGCTTTCATCGTCCCCTGCCGGGTCCATGGCATTTAAGGTAAGTGGGGTGGGCAGGGCAAGGAGGTGGGCGGAGGGAGGGAAGGAAAAAAAAAGCCTTACCTCTGTCCCCGGCAGGGGGCGAAGGTAGCCTCTCAGCCTTGAGGAGGCTCGGAGCGGGGATGGCCCCGCTTTGAGCCTCCTCATTAGCTGAGGGGCTGCCACGCTCCCCGCCGGGGACAGAGGCAGTGGAATCCCGACGGAGTGATTCCCGGCCTGTTAACGACTCGGCGAGGGCCAATCAGAATGGCTCTTTCATTCTTATTGCGCCCTAGCCGGGTACTAATAAAAATTCCGGATTGCACATGCACACCATTGCACAGGACAGCCCGTCTACCCTTTTTACTGTTATGTTTGTAAGACTCCCTTATTTCCTGCTTTCAAACACTCACAGATTTATCAACTAATCACTTCCAAAAACTCTACATATAACCCTATCAGCATATTAAACTTCCACACACCAACTGCTACTTAACAATCTTATAGAAATCTTTTGCATCTGCATTTCCCTTGCTTTTCCCCCAAACATTTTACACACTGCTGATATAAATGCACATATGGATTGTGCCGTTAGAAAAGTGCATGAATAGAAAAGGGAGTAGGGATTGCCAAGTGTTGAAAGTAGCCCAGAAGGAACATGCCAAGAGATGCCAAGGTGGGTGGCTACTGGCAAACTGCTGAGGCAGAGGTGTGCTAAGAGTGAAATACACAAACTCCAGGCCACAAAGGCAGGCCTTAAGTTTGGTGGTGGTGTACTTGTGTCGACTAGATATAGGGTCTGGAACGTGTCAAGTTCATGAGGGACCAGGCCACCAGTCTCATTAGCAGTGGTATTAGTTAGCTGGGAAGGGATAAAGTCAAACAGGAAGAGAAAAGCAGAGTTTTCAGAAGTTTCCAAAATTTAAGGAAGTCCAGCTCAAGTATAAAAGGAGCAGGAAGGCCCCCGCTGAAGAGAATGAAATGCCTCTACCTCTCTGTTTCGAAAAGCGTTTCACAAACACAGAATTGGAGTTAGAGGAGCAGAGGGCCCTAGCAGGGGAGTATTTAGGGAAACAAAGTTGGAGATAGTGTAGTCCCAGGCCCCACAAAGCCTTCTCAATGAAACAGAGGATCTTGGATTTCATCCTTGCAACCACCAGGTGCCAATGTACACATTTTATGACTGCAGCGATGTGATCAGTGGGCTTGAAGCCAAATATAAGTCTTGCAGCCCTATTTTGAATTAGCCAAAGGGGGCATAGACAACAAAGGAGGCGTTTGAGAAAGAGGCTGTTGCAGTAGTCCACCCTAGAGAGGACCAGGGATCTATAGATGTTCAGCTCCTGAGTTAAGGTGATGAACAGTAGAATGCCTGTAAGGAGGTGAAGCTGAAAGTGGGCCTTCTTTACGAGCTCCAAAATGTAAGGCTAAAGGACGCAGAAGACTTAAAGATGACCCAAGGTTTTTGGCCTCACAGGATAGTGAGAGGAGAAGGCCCAAAGAAGGAGCCAGAGTTAAGGAGGAAAAAAAGGGCAAAAGTGTGACAATAAAAAGAGTGTCCGGCTTATTGACATTGAGACAGATTGTTAACTGCCCACAATGCCTGGATGACGGTCAGACAATCAGGGATAAAAAACTAAGAAAATAAATTATTAGGAGGGAAGTTTAGGGAAAGCTGTGTGTCATTAACATAACACTGGAAATGAGAAAACAAAAAGGACATCAGGTGAGCTAGCGGGACGAAATAGATATTGAAGAGACCCAACCATAGGAAAGAAACCTGCATTATGCTGCAAGTAGAATATGAGGTGGTAGAGTAGAAACGACCCACTTGCAGCTGTGAAGGAGGGTTAGTGAGCAAAACAGGTCAGCCAGTCCAGTGCCCAGACCATGATGGCAAATATATCATGTATCCTATTATAAGGATACAATGGTTGACAGCGTGAAAGACGGAGGAGACATCAAACAGCACTATCCTTAATTGTCCTACTGTCATAAATACCATAGACACTTTAGTAATATCATTCCACCATATTACAAATACTATATACTCGCCTATAGTACCTATAATAACTATACACATATTAATACACTGTATGTGGTCAGTGGCCAGATTCTTGGGGGCACGACACACAGCCATGCCTCCAAGAATGTGGTCGCTGGCCACATCCACCACAATAGAATTAAATCATTTAACAAGTTCTTATAATACACCTTCAAATAACAAGACTCGCCCTAAACCCCCTGTATTCCAAATAATGTCTGCGGACACTAAAAGTGATTGCAGACTCAGCGACACCTGCACACCTTTTCTGCACCTATAAAAAGATCTCCATGTCAACTTTATTCCACTCCCCCAACCTTTCCATGCCCTCTTTCGGCCACCAAATAACCTCAAATGTGTTTCCCAGACGTTTTTCTCACTTCGCTGTTCACTCTAAGCGACTATGTCCGCAGATCCAAAATGGCGACTGTTCCAAAAATTTGACAGCTCACGTTTTTTCACCATCCAATTAGTTGCCACCTATGATGTCTGTGAACATCAGGCCGGACCCTGATTGCTCTAGTGGTGTCTGCATTCTACGAAAAAGGAAATAAGTCTTTCGACTTGACCCAGATATCACACGTTGTTTTGACTACTTTTTGGGCATTTAAAAAAAAAAAACTGCTGGATGTATTTATACCAAATTTACAAAAGCACGCTTTCAGGACCAAGCCGCCGCTTGGTGAAAATCCATCATGCCGGCTCGGCAGTAGGCACAAGCACATAATTTTTTCCATTGTGACAACGAGGATTTACACACATTTGGGACCCCCCTATAACTTTGCCCCCCCCTGGATGAAACCACACCAAACTTCACAGAATCGTTCTGAGGCGGCCATATACTTTTGTTTGCGAAATTTGGTGTGGATTCATCCAGGAGGTGCAACGTTATAAGCTGCCCAAAATGTGCTCTTTCTATGAGTTTATTTGTTTATTCATTATGCATTTGTTAGGCGCTTATACAACGCATGACAACAGGGAGGGAACATGGGAGGGAACAATATATACACTGGAGGATAAAGATTAACCTACTGGGCCTTGTGAGTATTCAGAACGTGCAAATGCAGAAAGAGTAGAGTGGAGGAGGAAGTAGGGTTAGGTGTTGGAATGCCTGTGCCTGTGGGTGAGCAAGAGATGCAAGTGCCAATTGTAGTAAGTGTTAGGGAGCATTGAGCTGCAATAAGTGGGTAAGTGCAGGCCTAGAGTGGGGTAGACCGGTGAGTGCTGAGGCAAGTGCTGTGTGTAGGCGATTGGGTGTGGGAGGCCATGGCCCCGAGGATACTTAAGGGCCCTGGTCAACAATCATAGCAACTGTGAGGTTAGCAGAGATGGGAAGAAGGGGAGGAGTAAGTGAAAAGGAAATTCTTCAGGAGCTTCTGGAATTTGATGAGGTCAGGCTCAAGACAAAGAGGAAGGGGGGGGGGGTGTTCCACAGGAGGGAGCCTCGAGCCCTCTGTTAAGTGAAACACTTCACACATAGAGAGTTGGTACTGGAGGAATGTAGAGGTCTAGAGGGAGAATATTTAGTGATAGCAAGTTGCAGATAGCGTGGTCCCTGGCCCCAGGCAGCCTTGTGGATGAAGCAGAGGGATTTGCATTTAATGCGTGCATCAACCAGAACCAGTGAAGAGTTTTTACGGTAGGAGAGAAGCATTCCCTGTGCTTAAGCCAAGGATAAGTCATGCAGCTCTATTCTGGATTAGCTGAAGGAGTCGTGGAGAGGAAGAGGGTAGATTCAAGAGTAGGCTTTTGCAGTAAAGAAAAACAGAGCTCTAGGAACTTTGAGCTTCTGGGGGAAAGTGATGCTTAACCATAACTACAAAGCAGCTACCGCATGACCTCTAATATTTGCTGAAAACACTTTTTAAAGGGACATTATGGTTAAGAGGCACCAATAAAAAAACCTATGAAATTCAGTGAAAAAACTTTATTAAAGGGACATGGTGGTTACAAGTACAATCAACAAACCCAAAAAATGTACCAGTTATGGTAATCTATGCAACCATAACTCGCACCACCCCAACACACTACTAACACTAACAACAAGGACATCGAAGATGACTGGCCACTGACCATGGCAATAGGATATACTGCAGTTACCAAAGGTATAGAACTATTTTGTGTGCCTACAGTATAAAACATTTCAAAAAAATAAACACAGACACATTTGCAAAACCATGCTTTTGGGTCCTTGCAAATGCTCCTTGCATGAGTTTGATGCACATCCATCCATGTTTTATTTTTTTTTAATTGTCAAAATGTACATGCAAGAAATAGTCATATAACTTAGCCCCACTTGACAAAATCCATTCATACTTTGCACAGACATTTAAGGTTGCGTCTATAATCTTTTTCAAACCTTTGTGCAGATTTGTCAAACAGCACCACATTTATAAGCCTTTCAAATATTTTGGGACCCCTCATTCTAATGTTACCCCTTCTTGTCAAAACAGCACCAAACTTTGCAGAATGGTTCTACTACTACCCCAATGTACCTGGTTTAGCAAAGTTCTTCAATGGGTCAGCGAAGGATCCTTCGTGAGTGAACTCCCTTTAAGGCAGGAGCCACAGATCGTCGAGATCCCTCAAAAAAAGATGAACAATAACAATGTTGTTGAGACGGCAGCTTCAGCCTTTGCAGTGCTTATCGCCGATCGATCATGGACGTCCTGTGAAGATGAGGCGTGCAGTGCACCTCGATGATGATTGTTGCCGCAAGGGAATCGGGTCGTCGGCGGAAGGCGTCAGAGATCGGGACTCGACCACGGCTGGCTTTCGGATCTTCACCAGCGTCTTTGAGGACTTTGGGTGGTGGGACACCCACCAGTGGATTTCCTTGTTTTTTTGGCGACCTTGATTTGCTCCAGCAGGACAAAGCAGTCGACGGTGATGAGCAAGGGAGTCCTTGATTTCAATGTGTTTTAGGGAATGGAGCATTGCGGCTCCAGTCGACAAGGTTACAGTGGGCCTCTGAACCTCAGTCAATGGTGGCAGTCGTCAATGGCCTCGATGTTCTGGCACTTCACTTTAGATTCCTTGGCGGCCCCCATCTCCGGTCGGCAGCCTTTCAATAACTGACTTCCAGGGAGCCTGGCTGAAGGTAAGCTGTTGCACGATGTTGCCTCCTAGCTCGGGAAGAGGTCTCCTAGCCAGGTCCTCTCTTGGATCAGTTCTTGGAGACACTACAGCTTTCGGATTGCATCGAAGGAAAGCAGCAGCAATGCCTTCTTCTTCCAGATGAGCTTCAAGGTTAAGCATCAAGGTTCGACTTCCACTTCTGAACAATTCCAGTAAGTGAGAGGTCCCCAAATATACTGTTCTGTCTCTCATGCACACTGCTGAGCCAGGCTCAGACAGCCAATCATTCAGGAGAGCATTCAGCAGGCAGGCAGCCAATCAGGCTCACAGTGCATTCAGGCCATTCTTCTCCATCCAAGAGCGCTCACAATAAGGAATGTGGATTGGGACAAGCACCCAGCCATTCAGCACTCCACTCTGCATTCATACCAGTTTCGGGCAGGGTTTCTCATTCATTATGTCACACACTAGAAACCAGACACCGATAACATGAAATGTATGTTGGTCACACACTCCATTCACCCAGGTCACACCCAAAGGGTGTACCCAAAACATACAGTCATTGGGAATGCTCCAGCCAGTCTGGCCTGGACTTCTCCACAATACCATATATGGAACTTCCACCCAACAGTGAGTCAGGGGAAGGGACAGAGTCAGGCCTTCGCCGGACTTTGGGAAAACAAGGTAATAGGCAATGGAAAGCAAGAGGCCACAGGGGTCATCTTGTCTCCTACCAGGAATCAACTGATTCCAATGGCAGGGCCTGGGTATCCCAAAATGGAGGATACTCAGAGCACCTGCCAAATTCAGCATGGTTCTGCCACATGCCCAGACCCTGCTCTGTGGGCCACACACAGGTACCCAACAACATACACTAGGGGTCCACATGGACTCATGTGCAGAAAATAACACAGAACACACATGATAAAAGGAGTACAGGACAAGGACATGGAGGCCCTTTCCCTCCAATGTATTTCGAGCATCACAGTCACCTCCCAGACTGAGGTTAGGGTGGTCTAATCTCCCACGAGATTGACATCCTCATCCAGATGGTCAAAATACCTTCTGGAAAGGCCATCTGCATTATCATGACTCTTCCCTGGTCTATGCTCAATGTTGAAGTCTAGCCCTTGCAGGCTAATGGACCACCTGAGCAGTTTTGGGTTTTCACCCTTCATCTGCATAAGCCATTTTAAGGGCTTATGGTCTGCTTGGACCTTGAAGATAGGTCCCGTAAAGTAGGGCCTAAAATGCCTAAGGCTCCAAACTATGCTAATAAATTCCTTTTCAACAGTAACCCACCTAAATTCTCTACCTTTGAGTTGCCTACTGATGAATATGAAAGGGTGTTCCCTCCCCTTGTCATCTAGTTGGAACAAGAAAGCCCCAATTCTGGTGTTGCAGGCATCAGTCAAGTGCACACAACACAGGTGCCCTGCACAGACTTTCTTTCAAGCCAACAACGGCCCTCTGACAGTCTTCTGTCCAATTAACCTTCCTCAGTTGTTTGGGCGAGGTCAGAGCTGTCAGAGGGGCGGCTATGGTCCCATAGTCCACCATAAAGTTGCGGTAATACCTTGTGAGGCCCAAAAAGGATCTCATCTGAGTTTGAGCGGTGGGAGTCTCGCAGACATTTACATCCTGTACCTTACTGGGAGAGGTTGGATTCGACCCCCTCCTACCTCATGACCAAGATACGTGACTTTCCCCTGAGCCATCTGGCACTTGGTGGCCTTAATAGTGAGGTTAGCCCTTTTCAAAGCCTACAACACCTTATCCAAATGAGTCAAATGCTCTACCCAGGTGGAAATGAAGACAGCAATGTTGTCTAGGTGGGCCACACAAAAGGCCTCCAGCCCACTGAGCGCATGTTTGACTAATCTTTGGAATGTGTTAGGCAGAAACCTGTGCAGTTCCCTCTGGGACCACTGCAAAAGATTTAGGACTACAGGTGTTTGGCAGTAAACCCACTTGGTAGCAGTCTGTACCACACAGATTCACTTGGTAGCTGTGGCTTAGCAGTCAGACTTCTCTCAAGAAGAGTTAGGCAGTATACAGAGTATTCACAATAGGTCAGGAGCACACAATAGAACAAGTTAACACTGACCAGGGCTTGGCGTAAAAGGATATAATTATTTATTTAAAACCACATATAGAAAAACACACAGGCACTAATAGTAAGCAATTCAAAAATATGGTCACTAAAAGATATACACTCCCATAAAAGAATATTAGACAAGTCTTAAGTAAAGCCCCACTTATTTTCAGACAGCGGTGAGAGCTTAGCGTAGATGGCACTCAAATAGTTTGTTTTAAAAAGGGAGAGAAAAACAGAGAACAAATTGAAACAGATCCCAACACTTTTGCAAGAACATAACAAGAGAGGAAGGCAAAGTAAAACCGTGAAGTTAGAGTTCAAGAGGCCGGATCCACTTTCAGAGGATCCAAACGAAATGTGTCCCAGGTCACACGGTTGCAGTGCACAAAAGTCTTGTAAAGGTTCATAAAGGAGTTGGACCACAGAAAGAGACCAATTAGAGGGTCAAGGCGGCTAGCCCAGTCCAGAAGGTTAAGGAGTTATTATTACCTTGTAGCAATCTTTAGAAAGGGAGGCCTGGCGGAAACGGTACCTTAAAGTGGCGAGAACGCTCCAGCGGGGGCAGTTGTTCCTGGCAGCGGGTGCAAGTCAGTGCTTCGTCCGGGGGAAGAGAGGATCTCGTCGTGGAGGAAGACAGGAGTCCGTTGCACTGCCAGGGAAGAAACCAGCCGCAGAGTTTCTTAGGTACAAGGAGCGGTCCGGTGATTCGTGGTTCAGTGGTGAGTGGCTATCGGGCTGCCGGGGTGCTTGGCACGGGCAGTTCGACCACAAACCGGGCTGGGGTGCGAAGAAAGAAAGGAAAACTGGTTGTGCCCACCAGTCAGGGGAAGAAGCCTCTCCAGCCGGGAGATCTTCTATGTCGTCGGGAAGTGGTGAGTCGGTTCTGCAGGGCTCCACCGGTGATGTCGTCGTGGTAGGTCGGCTCAGCTTCTCCCTCGTCGGATTCTCAGGTCCTGTGGCGACTTCTGAAGTTCCAGTCCCCAAAGCCCTGCTTTTATGCAGAAAACCCCCATGCACTCAGCCTAGCTGTCACTCAAACATGCTAAGTGGTGAGCCGGCCGGCTCACCACTTGGGCCAATCACACAAGAGTGCGACCTGAGTTACCAAGGTAACTCAGTCCAGGGTGCCTAAACCCCCTCCCACACCCCCTATGGTACCCAGACAGAGTGGCACCACTTCTGGAGGCTTCTGTGGAGAAGCCCGCCAAAAAAGTGGAACAAAGGACTCGACTTGGGTTGCAGTCACAGAAGAGAACAGAAACGCCGTTTTAGAATCGAGTCTTGGCAAAAAATACCAACCGGAGAATTAATATTAATTAAATAAACCGGCGGTATGTTCGAGGCTATAAGAATTAAATAATTAAAGTTGGTAGCCTCGAACAATGGGAAAATCCCATAGGAAAATATTCGCGGTCGAATCTAAAAAGTAGTTTCCACTGCCACCAGCCAAAACTCGATCAGGGGGGACGGAGATATGCCCCCTCGACTAACAGACCCCGGGGCAATCGAATTGCCCCGACCAGTACGTCCACAATATGATGGTTTGTACTGGTTTCTGTTAATAATTTGGGACTAGTAAAGCCAATGGTGACTTGACATGCCCTGGGAGACAGTAGTCAGTCCCAGGGTATGGAGTCTATGGTGGGGTGTCACTATGACACCCCTGTGTTACTGCACGGAGGGTGCTGTGCAACACACATAGGAAAAACACATGAGACCCTATGGAGTCAAGGACCCCATAGCCCATAAAACACATTACCAGTCAAAGGAATACCATTAATCATGTCCAAGAGTGGGAGAAAAGAGTCTCACTCTTGGCAGGAGGAAAAAAACAAACTCCAGAAATCCAGCAAAGCTGCTGGGGGACTCACTAGGTTAGGAAATTCAGCCTAAATAGAGAATTCTCCCTAACACTCGCCCCCCCCCCCCAGACTAAGGGACAGGAGGATTTAATCCACTCCTGGATGAACCTCATACCTCTGGTCGATGACATACATCCTAGAGAGTCCATCAGCATTTTGATGGTGACACCCTGACCTGTGCTCAATGGTGAAATCAAACCCTTGAAGGCAGATTGACCATCTCAATAGTTTTGGATTTTCCCCTTTCATTTGCACTAACCATCTCAAGGGTTGGTGGTCAGTCTGAATGACAAAAGTAGATCCATACAAGTACGGTCTAAACTTCTTCAGTGCCCACACAATAGCAAAGCATTCTCTTTCGATTGTTGCCCACCTTGTCTCAGGATCCTTCAGCTTTCGGCTGATGAAGCAAATGGGGTGCTCCCTACCTTTCACATCTAGTTGACTGAGGACTGCACCTATTCCTACATTGGAAGCATCTGTCTGCACAATGAAAGTTTGGTGGCAGTCAGGAGCTCTGAGTACTGGGGCTTGGCAAAGAGCCTTTTTCAGGGTTTCAAAGGCCTGATTGCATTCCTCATTCCACCTAACCTTTTTAGGGAATTTAGGAGAGGAGATGACATTCAGTGGAGAAGCTATGGACCCATAGTTCTCAATGAAATTCCTGTAATACCCAGTGAGACCTAAGAAGGCTCTCACCTGGGTCTGAGTAGTAGGTGTTGTCCAACTTTGCACAGCTTCAATCTTACTGGGCAAAGGCCTTATTTCTCCACCTCCTACCTCATGTCCAAGGTAGACCACTTTACTCTGTCCAATCTGGCATTTACTTGCCTTTATGGTCAGATTGGCCTTTCCAAGAGCCTGCAAAACATATCTTAGGTGGTCCACATGTTCCTCCCAGGAATAGCTGAACACTGCTATGTCATCCAAGTATGCCATGCAGAAGTCCTCCATCCCATTCAGAACCTGGTTTATCATCCTTTGAAATGTAACATGTGCATTTTTCAATCCAAAAGGCATAACCTTAAACTGGTATAAACCAACTGGGGTAGAAAATACAGTTTTCTCCTTGGCATGGTCTGTCAGGGCTATTTGCCAATAGCCTGACGTCAAGTCAAATGTGCTGAGGAACTTGGCTGCACCAAGTCTATCCACCAACTCATCTGTCCTTGGCAAAGGGTGGGCATCAGTCTTAGTGACTGCATTTAGAGCTCTGTAGTCCACACAGAATCTAAGTTCTTTAGATCCTGCCTTTGGTACTAACACAACTGGGCTAGACCATGGACTAGTAGAGGGCTCTATTACCCCGAGATCAAGCATCTTGTTGACCTCACCTTTGATGTGGGTGCTTACATTTTCTGACATTCGATATCCTCTGGTTTTGACTGGCAGACAGTCACCAGTGAGTATGTCATGCTGTCCCCAAGGGGTCAAGCCTGGTGGAAGTGAGAACAGAGAGGCAAACTGATTCAACATAGATTTGTACTCTTCCTGTTGCTCAGGTGTCAGATTTGAAGAGAGATTTACTCCTTCAATCTTTTCGTCCAAAGGTAAACCTCTGAGGAGATCAGGAAGAGCTTCACTCTCTTCTTCTTCCTCTGATGATGCTAGAAGCAAAGCTCCTAAATCAGGTCTGGAGACATACGCTTTTAGTCTGTTGGTGTGGAAGACTGTTGGAGCCTCCTTGGGGTTGCCCAAGTCCACCAGATAGTTGACCTCTCCAAGTTTACCCACAACTTTGAAGGGTCCCATCCATTTGTCTTGCAAGACCCTCTGCCTTGTTGGAATCATAACAAGAACTAGCTGCTCTTGAGTAAACTCAACTATGTTAGCCTTTTGGTCATGCCAGTGCTTGACCAATGCTTGTCCAGCTTTCAAGTTATCACTTGCTTCTGCCATCATTTGTGACATTCTCCTGCGGAGACCTATCACATAGTCAGTCGCTCTGACTGGCTTGGGGGAAGGAGCACTCTCCAGTCCCTCTTTGATCAGGGCCAATGGACCTCTGACCGGATGACCATAGAGAAGTTCAAAGGGAGAATAACCTACTCCCTCCTGAGGGGCTTCTCTATAAGCAAAGAGAGGGCATGGCAGTAGAAGGTCCTTTTTTCTTTTAAGGGGGTCCTCTAAAGCACCTATCATGCTCTTCATGGTTCTGTTGAACCTTTCAACTAGCCCATTTGTCTGAGGGTGGTATGCGGTTGAGAACTTGTAAGTAACTCCGCAGGTTTTCCACATGGCTTTCATGTAGTGGGACATAAAATTTGACCCCCTGTCAGAGATTACTTCCTTAGGAAACCCAACCCTTGTAAAAATACCAAGGAGGGCCTTAGCCACAGCCGGAGCTGTAACAGTCCTCATAGGAATTGCCTTAGGGTACCTAGTAGCATGGTCTACTAGAACAGGTATAAACCTGTTGCCTGAGGAAGTTGGAGGATCAAGGGGACCAACAATGTCAATCCCTACTCTCTCAAATGGGACTCCCACAACTGGGAGAGGCACTAAAGGTGCCACATTCTTGGAGCCAACCTTACCAGAAGTCTGGCAGGTGTGCTAGCTCCTGCAGTATTTATCTACTTCGGCCCCGTTCTTTGGCCAATAGAAGTAGAGTGAGAGCCTTTCCTTAGTCTTCTTGAAACTCAAGTGACCAGCCAAAGGAATCTCATGGGCTAACTGCAAGAACTGTGGTCTGTTCTCTTGGGGTACTACAAGTCGTTTGTTGTTCCCAGGTGCAGACTCGGTTGGTTCACTGTAGAAGAGGCCATCTTCCCAGTGTAACCTATATTTCCTAGGCTCTTGCCCTTCAGCCTGAACATCTGCCTGGTGGCTAAGACCTTTCAGAGTTGGACATTCTCTCTGTCCCTTAATGAAGTCTGCCCTGTTGGGTCCACCTTCTGCCAGTAAAGACTGCAGCTCAGGATGGTCAACAGGATCCAGATCTCCAATGAGTTCCTGGCCTTCCACTAGCTCTTCTTCAGAGTCTAGTTCAACCACACAGGGTTGTACCTCCCTCTCAGCCTCAGCTGGAGGGGGAGTTACGGGTGTAACTTTGGACAACCTAGGGGAAGTCCTTGTTGGCTGCACTGGAGTGCTGACTGCTGGTTTCTTGTTTGAAGTCTCATATTTCCCCTTTGCTTCTGGTTTCTTAGAGACAGGAGCTGACATCTCTGGTGGAGCAGGAGTGATCGCTTTCTTCATCATCTCCTTGGGAGTACCTCTCATGGTTCTCTCCCTTGCAGGTCTGGTGAGCTCCTGTAACCTTTTACTAGGAGGTCTGGGGGTATGTGACACCACTCCAAGAGTTTTCAAGTCATTACCCAGCAGAACCCTTCCTAGCACCTCACTTTGTATGCTGACAGGTATCTTCACAGTCATGTCATTACACTGGATGAGAACTGGTAATTGGGGAAGCATCTGCACAGGCCCTCCAGCTAACTTGGTAGGCGTTTGGGTGCCTTAGCAACATCCTCAGCCTGAAAAAAACAATTTGTCCACCACAGTTATGCTGGCCCCAGTGTCCCTAATGGCAGGAGTCTCCTGACCAATCACCTGGACACTGTCCTTATAATACTCTTTAGTATTATCTGGGATAGAATTATAGACATCTAAGTTCTGCTGTTCCCACAGACGCAGAGAAACTAAAGAAGCACTAGCTGAGACTCCAATGGGTTCATCAGCCAGTAATAGAAAGTTTCCACTTGCCATTTGTACTTCCTCCTCTGGAGCGAAGGCTAAGGAGAAAAGATGGACCCCTGAAGGTTTACCCTTACATCTGGGATCTGCTTTCACATGGTCAGTAGAGCTTTCTGGAATGGTGGCTTGTTCTGACCTCCTTCTGGTTTGGTACCAGGAGGTACACTAGCCTAATTTGGTTTCCCTGGTGGCTTAACCTTTTGGTTCTGTTTGGGGCCCTCTTTGGAATTGGAATTATTGGAATTCTCTTTGGAGTCCTTTTTTGGCTGTTTCCCCTCATCCTTTTTCTGAGTAGCCCCAGAATCCTTGTGAGTGGCCCTGTTGGCAACCCACAAGTCAGCAGCCTTAGCTAACTTCCTGGAATCTAATTCCTTTGAATCAGCCAAGTGCTGTCTGAGCTCAGGAGAGCAGACATCATAAATTGACTCCAACATTACAAGATTCGTCATTCCTTCATAAGTGTTAACTCTGTAAACCTTAATCCATCCCTCTAAGTTTTTCAAACTTTAACTCACCCAGGTAGCCCAAGGGGTACCATCATGCTTTTTGAGGGTCCTAAACCTCTTAAGGTACTGGGAAGGGGTCTTCCCAAATCTAGCTATCAAATCTAACTTCACACATTCATAATCCTTCTTATCCACCTCCCCCAACTCCATTACCACATCAGTTGCAACAGGGGGAAGCCTAGAGAACAACCAGGGAAGTAACTCATTCCCTGTGATGTCCTGGAGCCCATGATTATACTCAACATTTTCAACCAATCCAATACATCCAATCTAGGTTCATACATACCCACTAATTCCTTAGGCATCTGGGGTCTTTTGGGACTGGAACTCCTGGAAGAACCAGAGGAGAGAAAAGCATTTTCCACAGACAACTTTTTCATTTCTAACTCATGATTAAGCTCTATTTCTCTGAGTCTTAACTCAGCTTGCTTCTGCTCAGCCTGGGCATACATTCTTCTGAACTCTAGCTCTTGGTTTCTTTCAGATTGAGCTAAAAACCGTTTGTACTCTAATTCAAGCTTAATGTTTTCAAGTTCAAAATAAGCAGGGTTACATGTGGGACCTGGTGTGGGCCCAGTAGGTACAGTAGGTAAGGCAGACAGAGGCTCAGAGTGGCTAACTTCATTAGGTTCACTTTCCTCTTCTGACTCATTATCAAGACTTTGATTCAGATCAATACCATCACTTTTTTCTACATTTGCTGGGGAGGGTGTAGATTCCTCTGTACCACCCAGACTTTGTTTTTCTAACAATCTTTCTATAAGTTCCATTTTCTTGCCCTTCTCAGAGAGATTCTTATGTCTACACAATACTTTTAAGCAATCAGCAGTTTTGGCAGACAATGATTCTAGGGTATAACTCTCCATAGCAGACATAGTTAGAAAATCAGCTTTTTAGTGCTAAGCTCTGTGGTTAGTTGTCCTAAAGTGTTCAACAAGCACTCTAAAGTGTATACTCAAGACAAATCCCACCGCTGTACACCTGTTTTAGGCAGAAACCTGTGCAGTTCCCTCTGGGACCACTGCAAAAGATTTAGGACTATAGGTGTTTGGCAGTAAACCCACTTGGCAGCAGTCTGTACCACACAGTTTCACTTGGTAGCTGTGGCTGAGCAGTCAGACTTCCCTCAAGAAGAGTTAGGCAGTACAGAGTATTCACAATAGGTCAAGAGCACGCAATAGAACAAGTAAACACTGACCAGGGCTTGGTGTAAAAGAAATATAATTATTTATTTAAAACCACATATAGAAAAACACACAGGCACTAATAGTAAGCAATTCAAAAATACGGTCACTAAAAGATATACACTCCCTTAAAAGAATATTAGACAAGTCTTAAGTAAAGCCACACTTATTTTCAGACAGCGGTGAGAGCTTAACGTAGATGGCACTCACACAGTTTGTTTTAAAAAGGGAGAGAAAAACAGAGAACAAATTGAAACAGATCCCAACACTTTTGCAAGAACATAACAAGAGAGGAAGGCAAAGTAAAACCGTGAAGTTAGAGTTTAAGAGGCCGCATCCACTTTCAGAGGATCCAAACGAAATGTGTCCCAGGTCACACGGTTGCAGTGCACAAAAGTCTTGTAAAGGTTCAAAAAGGAGTTGGACCACAGAAAGGGACCAGTCAGAGGGTCAAGGCGGCCAGCCCAGTCCAGAAGGTTAAGGAGTTATTATTACCTTGTAGCAATCTTTAGAAAGGGAGGCCTGGCGGACACGGTACCTTAAAGTGGCGAGAACGCTCCAGCGGGGGCAGTTGTTCCTGGCAGCGGGTGCAAGTCAGTGCTTCGTCCGGGGGAAGAGAGGATCTCGTCGTGGAGGAAGACAGGAGTCCGTTGCACTGGCAGGGAAGAAACCAGCCGCAGAGTTTCTCAGGTACAAAGAGCGGTCCGGTGATTCGCGGTTCAGTGGTGAGTGGCTATCCGGCTGCCGGGGTGCTTGGCACGGGCAGTTCGACCACAAACCGGGCTGGGGCGCGAAGAAAGAAAGGAAAACTGGTTGTGCCCACCAGTCAGGGGAAGAAGCCTCTCCAGCCGGGAGATCTTCTATGTCGTCGGGAAGTGGTGAGTCGGTTCTGCAGGGCTCCACCGGTGGTGTCGTCGTGGTAGGTTGGCTCAGCTTCTCCCTCGTCGGATTCTCAGGTCCTGTGGGGACTTCTGAAGTTCCAGTCCCCAAAGCCCTGCTTTTATGCAGAAAACCCCCATTCACTCAGCCTTATTGTCACTCAAACATGCTAAGTGGTGAGCCGGCCGGCTTACCACTTGGTCCAATCACACAAGAGTGCGACCTGAGTTACCAAGGTAACTCGGTCCAGCGTGCCTAAACCCCCTCCTACACCCCCTGTGGTACCCAGACAGAGTGGCACCACTTCTGGAGGCTTCTGTGGAGAAGCCCGCCCAAAAAGTGGAACAAAGGACTCGACTTGGGTTGGAGTCACAGAAGAGAACACAAACGCCATTTTAGAATCGAGTCTTGGCAAAAAATACCAACCGGAGAATTAATATTAATTAAATAAACCGGCGGTATGTTCGCGGCTATGAGAATTAAATAATTAAAGTTGGTAGCCTCGAACAATGGAAAAATCCCATAGGAAAATATTTGCGGTCGAATATAAAAAGTAGTTCCCACTGCCACCAGCCAAAACTCGATCAGGGGGGACGGAGACGTGCCCCCTCGACTAACAGACCCCGGGGCAATCGAATTGCCCGGCCAGTACGTCCACAATATGATGGTTTGTACTGGTTTCTGTTAATAATTTGGGACTAGTAAAGCCAATGGTGACTTTACATGCCCTGGGAGACAGTAGTCAGTCCCAGGGTATGGAGTCTATGGTGGGGTGTCACTATGACACCCCTGTGTTACTGCACGGAGGGTGCTGTGTAACACACATAGGAAAAACACATGAGACCCTATGGAGTCAAGGACCCCATAGCCCATAAAACACATTACCAGTCAAAGGAATACCATTAATCATGTCCAAGAGGGGGAGGCAAAGAGTCTCACTCTTGGCAGGAGGAAAAAAACAAACTCCAGAAATCCAGCAAAGCTGCTGGGGGACTCACTAGGTTAGGAAATTCAGCCAAAAGAGAGAAATCTCCCTAACAGAATGTGGCAGGTGTGTTTTTCCACTCAAAAGGCCTGACTCGAGACTGGTAGAGCCGCTCAGGTGTTGAGAACACAGTCTTTTCCTTGGCATGGTCCGTCAGAGCTATGTGCCAATAGCCTGAGGTAAGGTCAAACGTGCTCACAAATTTGGCAGCACCTATGGTGTGCACAAGCTCATCAGCCCTGGGCAATGGGTGGGCATCAGTTTTGGTGATGGCATTGACTCCTCTGTAGTCCATACAGAACCGCCAATCCTTGGTACCTGCTTGGGAACTTCCCTTGGGGACAAGGACCTCTGGACTAGACCAGGGACTGGTTAAGGGTTCAATATCACCCAGATTCGACTTCTTGGCGACCTCAGCCTGGAGGTGCTTCTTAACCATGTCTGACATTTGGTAGCACTTGCTTTTGACAGGTACACTGTCACCAGTGTCAATTTCTTACCACGGGGTGAGGCCTGGTGTCAGTGAGAAGAGAATAGCATACTGACAGAGCAAAGCCTGGCATGCCCTCTGCTGCTCTGGTGTCACATCTGGAGACAGGGAGACAGATGCACTCGCTCCACTGAGCCATCCTGATGGTTTCTAAGCAGCAAATCTGGAAGGGGCTCACTCCCATCCTCTTCTTGCTCTGAAGCTAGCAAGAGACGTGAGACTTCTGCTCAACTATGTAAAAGCTTGAGCCTGTTCACGTGGAATACCTGAGGGGCTACCCCAGCAACTCCCATGTCAACTAGATAATTGACTTTGCTCATCTTGGAGATCATCATAAAGGGTCTAGTCCACTTATCTGCCAAAGCTCGAGGCTTGATAGGTTCCATCACAAGGATCTCTTGTCCTTGAGTGCAATTTACTTGTGAGGCTTTAAGGTAATGCCAGTATTTGTTCAATTCCTGGCTGGCCTTAAGTTTTGTTGTGACCTGGTCCATCAACTGTGTCATCTGCTGTCTGATGCCTAACACATAGTTCCCCACTTGCTTGGCAGGATCTGTAGGGGTGGCTTCCAAACCTTCTCTGATCAAGGCAAGAGGCCCCCTCACAGGATGCCAAAGAGCAACTCAAAGGGGCTGAAACCAACACCGTCTTGAGTTACTTCTCTGAAAGCGAACAGTAGGAGTGGCAGGAAGAGATCCTATTTCCTCCTTAGGGCTATTCCAAAGCATCCCGCATGCCCTTGAGAGTTTTATTAAAACTCTCAACCAGACCATTGGTCTGAGAATGGTAGTAGGTGAGGTGGAGAACTTGTAGGTTACTCTGCACTCTTTCCACATCGCTTTCATGTAACTCGACATGAAGGTGGATCCTTTGTCAGAGACCACCTCTAAAGTGAATCCAACTATAGTGAAAATGCCCAGGAGAGCCCTGGCAACCACCTTGGCTGTAATGGTCCGAAAGGTATAGCCTGAGGGTACCTGGTGGCATGATCAACCAAGACCAGGATGAACTGATGTCCACCTGAGGTTGGAGGGTCAATGGGACCAACAATGTTGATGACAGCCCTCTCAAATGGTGTGCCAACCTCTGGCAAATGCTGCGGTCGGGCAATAACACTGCCTCCAGTCTTGCCAGACAACTGACAAGTGGGGCAGGTCCTGTAGTGGGACTCCACTTCTACTCCTATCCGGGGCCAGTAGAAATGTGCAGAGAGCCTCTTCTTAGTCTTCTTGGTACCAAGATGACCAGCTAAGGGCACCTCATATGCCAACTGCAGTAGGAAGGGCCTGTAAACCTGGGGTACCACCAACCTCTTGAGGGAACCAGGTTCAGGCTTAGTGGGCTCACATCAAAGTAGCTCACCCTTCCAATAAATCTTGAAAGACCTAGGCACTTCACCTTCTGCCTGTGCCTGGGCCTGTTTCCTCAGACCCTCAAGAGAGTGGAACTCTCTCTGTCCCTTACAGAAGTCACCTCTAGGGGGCCCCCCTTCAGCCAGCTGGCATTGAAGCTCAGGGTGATCCTCTGGGTAGAGCACCTCTTCCGCAGGAGAGTCTTCTGGCTCTTCTCCCACATGAACTGAGTCTCGGGTTACCACTGGACCCAGCCCGTCTGGAGCATGAATCCCAGTGGGTGCTGCTGAAGCAGCAGGAAGAGAAGGAGCCCCCTTCACCGAGGTGGCCTTCTTGCTCTTCCTTCTTGCCTTGGGTTTCCCCTTTGGCTTGGGTACCTGACTCACAGTCAGACCCGGTGTTACCTGTGACCTAGTGACTGCAGCAGCAGTCAGGGGTAGACCATCCGAGACAAACCCCAACTCCACTAGATTATTTCCAAACAACATGTTAGTAGGTACATTGTCCTGAACAAGGACAGGAAGCTTTGCTGTCTTGTCCACAATCGTGATGGTGACTAGGGATACATGAGATGAATTGGGAGGCCAACCAGCTAACCTGGTAGTTCTCAGAGGAGCCCCTACATAGTCCTCTGGCCAGAGCAGGGTTCTGTCCACCACTGTCATACTTGACCCAGTGTCTCTCAACACAGTAGAAGGCTGGCCATTCAGGAGGATACTTCTCAAACCCTGCTCTGTGGGCCACACACAGGTGCCCAAAAACATACACTAGGGGCACAGGGTTGTACCCCTACCCATGGGTGCCATAAGGGTATCCCAAGGGACTGTTCACTACAACCAAAAAGAGGAAGAGATGCACTGCCAGGAGTCCGACATAACACAGAAAACACATGATAAAAGGAGTACAGGACAAGGACATGGAGGCCATGTCCCTCCAATGCATTTCCAGCATAACAATGCCTAATAGGGGTTAGATGTATTTATGCACATTTGCTCCTTTTAGTGTTTCTAATGGGTGCTTATACTGCTGTTTGAAGTACACCTCGTGTCTTCATCCTGCACACTTGTGTGTGAGTGTGTCTGGTCAGACCTATTGCCTGTTTGCATGCTATTTGTCTTTGCCAGCATTCTGCATGCATTACATTCTATGTGTGTGTATGTCTGTGTGTGTCTAGTATTGGCTACTGTCTACCTCATGTTGGGGGTGTCCCGGAAACTAGTCAATTCTATTGTCACCTTCACCTAAGGCATCTGTGTAGTGCATATTGTCTGGGTCTCTGACTTTCAGTTTGGTTTCAGTCTTGTGGTTTAGGGGCATTCTTAGTTTGTATTTTCTCTCATATGTGGGACGTTGTATGTTCATCCCAACATGGGAGGCCACCCGGGGGTGTGCTCATGATTCCAGCTTGATTGCGTATCTCGTGACCTAACAGTTGAAATGTGGTTTGAGCCCGCACTTTGACCCCCCTAGTGGAGGTGTTGATGAGTTGGTTGTCGCATGTGGCACCGACCACACATTGAAGATAAATTGAGAGGTTTGCGGCTCAGGGAGCCGGGTAATCCAAGTTTTGAAATGCAGCGGGAACGTGAAAGTGAAAGTGATACTGCCGACTCAGAGCTCTGAAATGAAGGCCCGGATGTGTGCTACATGGTACTTGCAGGGCCTGCCACTGGAGTGGCCAGTGAGGGACTGCTCTGAGTTAGCCAAGTGACCTGCTATGACTGCCTCTCTTCCCCACATTACCGTGCCGGGAGGTGTGCGCTTCCTTTGCAGAAACAGAGACATTGTGAAACATCACAGCAATTCCTCACAGGGCCGCTGTTGGGAGCTTGTCCTCGTTGGGCCCTGCTGGCATCCTGATAGGAGGCTGGGGGAGGTCAAATATGCATCAGTGAGCAAGTACTGATTACCCAACAGATTTGACTCCAGGGGGCGTGGAATCAAGGCCTGTGAAGCACCCAGAAATATAATTGTCCCAGCTGAGGGCTCTGAGAGCTTTGGGGTATATTATTGAGGTGTGGGCCTCCTGGCCAGGAGAAGGGGTGTGTGCTCACCTCGTTCCGCCCCTCCCTGTTGAGACTTTGGGTCACAGAGTGCATTCCGCCCAGTGCAGTGACCAGGTGTGGTCCCTAAGACCTGGAACAGGGGTGTGTGCCCACCTTCGTCGAGGTCTGCTCAGAAATGGACAGTGTACGGTGACCGTGATCTGATCTATCGGTGGTGGTGGAAACAGGCGAGGGATACGGACAGACGCACTGGAATACTGGTTGATCCAGATCCCCCAGAACCAAGGAAAGAGCGACTTAAGTGGGGGCCAGGTGACATAGTCCCACCATTGAGTGAAAAGGAGGTGCTGAGAAGGTACTGGGCACACAGAGGGAATCTGCACCAGTGGGGTGAGGAGGTAGTACTGCAGAGAAAGGGCTGACCCTAACTAAATTGAGGCTATTACGTCTGCTCATGGATTGGAAATCGAAGTTGGACGAAATAAACCTTTCAATTGAAAATTGGATGAGTGGGTACAAGCAGTGGACAACAATCAATCATGCCTAGATACCTTGGAGACTCAGATGGATATGAGGATGGTGGAGGGATCATGAATGGAGGAATAACCTGAGATATTTTGGGATCCTGGAAAAAGAGGTTGAGACTGAGAGATATCTGCAGAGAATCAGACATGAGTCATGAATGTCTTGTTCGGAGATGATACCATTGATGAACCCAACACAGATAGGGTCTGCAGAGCAGGCATCTCTGGTAGAGGCCTGAGGTCAGTGTTGGCCTGTTTCCATAATTAATTAGGATCCACTATTTGAGCCTCTGCTGCAGGTAGTATTAACAACTTCATATTATCACGTGTCTTATATGGAATGTGCGACAACAATCATTTATGGTACAGGATGTTTATTTTATCATGTTTAGTACAGTTGTGATATTGGGCCTCATTATAATGTTGCCGGTCCGGAAACAAGGGTGCTAGTAAACTCACTGGAACCCATGTTTCCGGACCAGCAATCTATTTGTTTGCTTGCCATAGCCTATGTTCCTGACAGGTCTGACCCTGCCGGGCTCAGCAGTAATGGTAAGCAAAGCCGTCACGGAAGCACTGGCACCAGAGGATCACCCTGAGCTTTAATGCTTCTGTGTCCTCAGTCCCATAGTGACTCTAGGAAATGGGGAGTAACAAAATTACCGGCGCCTGACTTCCTGGCTGCCGGACTTGTAATAGCCCGTTTTGAGGCCCCTAAATATCAGTTCCACAAAGTACAAAACAGAGCAGTATGAATTATTTTTAGACTGAAGCAATATGCTTAAGTCATAAAGTTAAAACAGGCAAACAGTGAATAGCATAACTTCTCTGTCTCTGTATTAATAGCAAGAGCCAAGTGCTTCTATATTCTTCAAAGTTGTTAGACAGTACTGGAAGCCTTAAACAAGCATACAACATGAAATAAACAGTATGCCCAAGCACAGTTCTTAAAAACATACAATTTAATGAAACAAAGACAATATTCAAAAACACTAAACACCTAGCCATGGTAAAAATAAATACACAGATAATCCAGTCTAGATAGGTATAGCTGAGCACTATGGGAATTAAATGTCAAGAGGGAAAAATGCAGGCAAAAATTAATACAAACAGAAAATGCTGCAATCAGTCACTCTAAAAGTGTCATTGATAGGGTAGGACACAGGGTCTTAATCACTCTTAAGTGACCAAGATAGAGACAATGGGGTCAAGGTACCGTGGAATGCCTGCAAAAGGACACCTAATCAACAGGTTCATGTGGGGCCTGATTATGAGTTTGGTGATATTACCTCTGGTAATACAGACAAACTCATTTACTGTTATTATTTGTGATGAATACTGGGTAACTAGAAAGGTCTGCATGATTTCAAGTAATGCAGATCTTTCTGCTATTCCCCTTTTCTGAGTCCCGTAGTACTCCATGGTGTTTGATATTTACCATATGTAGTCATTACTGGGTGTAGAAATTACTGCACGTGGCAATTATTTGTGTGGAGCTAAAGGAAAGCATTAACCACCAGTTTTAGTCATGTAACTTGTAGGTTGGTGGTGTGAAAAGACAACCAGTAGTAGAAATGGCTGGATGTTTTACAACTGCTGCCAAATATATAATTAGTTAATATCAAACACTTTTTCTTGATACTTCTCTATACAGATTGAGGGGAAGATTTTGTCTAAAGATCTCAATGTTCCAATTTGGCTCAATTAAGGCATCGTGACTTGTGTTTGAAGAGTCTCGACAGAGAGTAGCAGTGTCTCAGTCCACACGACAGTCAGGTGCATGACCCATCAGAGTCTTGAAGCCCTAAAACCTCTTGAAAGCTTTTGATGAAGTACAGAGCAATTCCAGTGCCAGAGGAAATGCCTCCAGATTTTGGACAGTGTTGTGGACTCGTACAACAACCCTATTGAATATGATCTACCTACTACACTTCCTACATTAGTGAAGTGTACCAGGTAACCTACAGAACATTGTATCCACTTGGTATACTTAGGTGTATTCTCCAAAGTGTCCTAAATGCAGGAATACTTCAAAGTTCATCCACCTGGGGTCCCTCTGCTCCTCAGTGATTGTTAAGGAGTGGGTCTCTCGTCCTCTTGTGGTAAATGTTATCCCCCCATGCAAGGGGACTTTAACATGGCCACAACTCTAACAAGATTCAACAAGGATGTGGGTGACCACTCAATGTCTAGCAAAATCCTAGTAGGAGATTCAAGCATGTTCAAGCAATCTGCTTGAAATCAGTAAGGAGTTACCATATACCTCATCTCCCAGGAAGGCAATCTGTGGATTAACAAACAGGATGTTAACCAAGAGGGTGTAAACAATTTTCTTAAATCATACCACTATCGCTGGCACAGCTGACCCCGTGTCCTACCTCCAGGAGAGGTAATAGGCTCTCAAAGTAATTACAAGTGTCTTCCCAATCCACACCCTGTAAGCTGTCTCATATTCATATGTGTATGATTAAGCCCAAACTTTAGAAATCAAAATATCCCAATCTGCGGAAGGAACTAAAGTCTTACTTGAAACTCACACAAAGTTTCATGGGTGGGACAGAAGCCAGCTGCTTCTTTTCCATTACAATAGGAAGCGGGAGATGTTGTTGGAGAGAAGTATACTAAAACAAGGTGGTGCAGCATTAGTTGAGATTGTGTGGACACTAAAGAGGCCCATGCTTGAGTGAGAACAAAAATGTAAAAAACTGAAAATAGTGATACCAAAATGATATATGGATCCAAGGAATAATTGCATTTGTCCATCACAGTTCTTACAGGGTTTTAAGAAGAAAAAAAAGTAGATGCATTATGGGATGAATATGTGTTTCACAACTTGTAGAGCCTAATTGACAAAATTCACCTCTGTAACCCGAGCAAGCATGTCCTGCATTCCACTGTGCACACATGCACAGGAGATAGAATGTGGCACTTACAATGATCTGACACATTGAACCTACTTAGTGAGAGCCCAATTTAAATGATTATCTTACAGTGTATGCATTGAAATGAAGAATGCTGCTTAAAATACAAAAATAAGAGTCCTAGACCTGTGGAAATCGTTCTAAAAAGTAAAAAAAAAACTATACTCATAAAAAATGAAAGGATGGGAACCCAGATTCTAATAGTACTAATTCATTTTGACGTCTGCTATGAACTAGTCCCTTCTTCCTTTGCATGAGAGCCTGTCGGGGCTCGGGAGTGGACGCGCTGGGGACAGAAAAGGACGAAAAAGAAGGTAAGTGGCGTTCAGAGGACAGAGAGGGGATTGTTTCGATTGTGGGGGTGTGGGAGGAGGGAAAACACTTACCTCGATCCCTGGCAGGGGAAAATGGCAGCCTCGAGACATGTGGTGGCTTGGAGCGGGGATTACCCCGTTCCGAACCTCCTCAATGGCTGAGTGGATGCCACACCCCCTGCCGAGGACAGGAAGGAACGTAATGGGGAGAGGGATAAGGGGAGAGGGGTAATGCCCTGGCGAGGGCCAATGAGATTGCATGTTACAATCTCATTGTCCCTCGCCGGGTACTAATAGTAAATAACACATTTACTCTTGCTAGTTTTAAAACCTTGTTGTTTATGTCTTTCATCAATCATAGTGATTAAAGTGCTACTGCCTTTAAAATCATATAAATCATGTTTGAATGATATCATACAAATTGGAGTACATTACTATGCAGTTCCACTTGCTGCTATACTGTCACTTAGACTTAGGGCCTCATTACATGGACGGCAGTAAGGAAATAACGTTACCGGTAATTGAATACCGGTAACGCTAAATTTCCTATCCAATTATGACCCGGACTTGCCGCTATTAGCGCCATCGTTAAGTACGGTGGCACTAATAGCGGCAAGTCCGTGGGCGCACGACCCCCAGGCCGGAAATAGCGGCATGGCGATAATAGCATCCCATCACAAGGTAGGTGGACATGGCAATAGCGGCATGGGAAAGACCCCAAACCCCCTACCGGCATGGCGCTAATACCGGCATCGCGAACCACCCGTTAAGAGACCTGAGCAGTGTGTCCTCCTGCCACAGGTGGACACATCCAGCACAGGTGTAGGCGATGGAGACAGTGGCAGCACAAAAGGTCACACCACACCCCTTCCCACACCCCTTCCCACACAAAAATACTTCCAATACTGCCCGCATTACATGGGCTGGAGGATATGATTGCAGTGCGGCAGCATCAACAACAGGCAGCACAGAGGAGACGCAGGAGGAGTACGAGTAGGAGTAGGGCAAGACAGGCACAGCAAGCACCAGCAGGGCACCCAGAAATACCACAGAACCAGCAGGAAGAGGACAAGAAAATTGCACATAGCCATACCAGCGCTGTGATGGACCAGGCATCTGGCCTCTACAACATACAGCACCGGTCCCTAAGCGTGTCAGGCGAAGCCCTCCTGTACGACCATGACAAAGTGCCGAAGACAACCATGGCATGTGTGATGCGGGACTAAATTTACATCAGACGGAATGTGCCTATGCCACCTGACATGCAAGTGCAAGATGAGGATGATGTGGATGGTGATGAGGAAGGCCGAAAAGGCCTGCAGGGACATGCAAGTGGCAATGTCCAGGAGGGGCACGATGTGCGTCAGCATCTGATGTATCAGATTCCATGACATCCAAGGTATGACCATCATGCATAAATATGGGTATTACTGCCCTGATACATGTGGTCAGTCCCACAAAGAATCATCTCCCCAATACAGTACACACACACAATGATGAATACCAAGCCAGTGCAAACTTTCCAACAGTGTATTGTGAACAAAAGACAACAATAAGTGCATGGCCCCAACTGTGAAAACACCCCTACCCACCTCCCCCCACAACACTCCCAAAAACACCGCTACCCCCCTCCCCCCACAACACTCCCAAAAACACCCCTACCCCCTTCCCCCCACAACACTCCCATGTGACCCTCATGGTGTGAATGTGTCCTTCTCAACATGTTGCACCTAGTCCTTGCTGGCCCTAATTGTCAGTTCCTGCCCCACCATTTGGTGGTTGTGATGTGGTGTGCCTCAGGTTGCGCAGAGACCGGCGTAGGGGGCTAGTTTGCCGGGAACTCCCAGAGGAGGTGGTGGCCGGTTCATCCTGGGTTGTGAGTGGGCATCGGCGCTCAATTGCGTGTGCTATACGGTGCATGGCCTGCCTGAGTTGGGCCATTTCGTTGCAGATCCTGTTGGTGCATGCCTCCATAGCCTCCCTTGTCTGCTGTGCAGAAATACTGAGGTCCTCCCTCAGACGGCCTACCTCAGACACATGCTGCCCTACTAGCCCAGTGATCTCCGTCTGCCTCTGAATGATGGCTGTGAGGTCATGTTGCATGGTGGGTGCTGGTGGGATGGCTGATGCGCCTTGTTCCATGGCACTGGCCTCAGGTGAGAATACCTTGGGGCTCCATGACCCTTCAAGGGTGGGGGTGGGTGACCCTCCTTGGCTACCCGGACCTGAAGACAACCTCGGGCTTGCCAGTATGGAGCATGTTGGTCTGGGGCTCTGGCTTAGATTCACAATGCCAGGTGCCTCCTCCTCATCCGAAAGTGGAGCAGTGGCTGCTGCCTCACCCGTTGAACTTGTGGCAGCAGAGTGCATTCCCTCAATGCTGCCTTCACTTGCTGGGAGACAAACTCCCGTGGGTGTCGCGACGGCAGCAGGCATGGCCTCTTGCTGTGTTTAACTGGTGGCCCTGCTGCCTTTGTCCCTCTGGTCATGGTCACTCCTCCTGGTTCCCCTTGAGGATGTGGCGGTGTGCCCTGTGGCATCCCTCCTGGCTTTTTTGCTGGATGTGGGAGCAGGTGTCGCAGTGCGTGGCTCATCAGTTTCTGTGTGTGATCCTGTAGGGGTGAGAAATGGGGATATTCATCATTCATGGGTCGACCTGCCTTATGCTGAATGATTACATCATGACGTTCTATGCATTTGGGGCTCTTTAGTGTGGATGCAGGTAATGGGGATGTTGGGTGGGTCATGCATAAATGGATCTGGGTTGAACGGATATGTGCTGATGCATGCATGTCTGTTGGTGGCTGGATCCACGACATTCATATGGACACATGATTGGGGGGCCCATCACACTTCACGGTGCATTGTTGGATGCATACACTCACCTCCATCGGACGAAGTGGGCACGCCATGCTCCATTTCTCCTACTCCCTCTATGCATTCCACTCCGATTGTGGATGCACAGGTCTCCTCCCACTCACGGAGCTTAATAGGCAATTCGCTGCCTCCTCCTGTGCCTGTAGCCAGGTTGCGGTTTATGGCCAGGATTTTCCTCACACGTAGCCGGAGGTCGTCGCACCTCTTGCGGCAGTCTTTAACTGTGCGGGTGGTGGTGCCTACCGCGCTGACCTTGGTGGCAACCTCTGCCCAGATGGGCTTCTTCTTCAGGACGGCCTCCCGCCGCATGTCGTTGCATAAGACCACCTGTGCATTTGCTGCCAGTGTCTCAGTCAGCATTACAAGCTCCTCCTTGCAGAATTTCTCCTTGCGTTGTCGCTCTGTAGATTTCTTCACGGCCTTGGGCATCTTTAGGCTGTCCTGGAAGGAGTTTTGTTCGGGTTTCCTGGTAAGGTGTCCAGGATAAGGAGGATGGAAATGGATTGTGTTTTTAAAGATGGCTGCCGTGCTCTTTCCCGTTCCTGTGCGATGACGCTATTTCCGGTTCCGCAAAATAACGGTCACCGCTATTAGCGGTGACCGCTAATGGCGATGACCGCTAATGGCGGTGACCTCTATTTGCATGTGGCGGCAGGTCGGAAGTGCTATCAGCGCTTTCCACAATGCCGTTAAGGGACTTTTTGGGGACTTTTGCGGCATGGCGGTAAGGTCATTACCGGCATGGTGCTATGCTCGTGCCTGCGAACTCGTAATGACACGCAATTGGCGGCCTCTTGCGAGAGCGGACACGCTAATTGCGCCATGCCGGTAATTGCCAATTTTTAGCGCACAACGTGTAATGAGGCCCTTAATATCTCATTTATCTTGATCTTGAGGAACATAGGCTTCTGAATGTAATTTCGGGTTATAGAGCTTAAACAAATGGTTCCATTAATCATAATAAAAAGGAAGACAGATGTGGATCAGGAACTTAATCAATGAGCAATAATGCATGGAGAGACATGTTGTGGTGTTAGTATGCAGAGACAGCATAAGATCTAGGAAAGTTTTAGAGAGTGTATGGGCCTCATTCCGAGTTTGGAGGTAAGTACCGGTCATTACCGGCATGGTGCAAATAGCGTGTCCGAGCTGGCAATAAGCCGCTAAAAGCAGCCTATTACGACTTTGCGGGCATGAGCTTTGTGCCATGCCGGTAAGGTACCTACCGCCATGCCGCAAAAGGGCCCCAAAAAGCCCTTACTGGCATGAATAGCACCGTACATAACACTACCGCCACAGAGTAAAGCAGCATTAGCGGTGACCGGAAATAGCGGTGACCGTAATTAGCGGTCACCGCTATTTACGGTCACCGTTAAATATCGGAACCGGAAATAGCGTAATCGCACAGGAACTGGAAGGAGCACAGCGGCCATCTTTAAAAACACAATCCATTGTCATCCTCACCAGACAGGACCCCTGACAAAAGGGAGCTGCCCGCCTCAGGAAGGAGAGCTTCAGCCCGGATGAGCTCCAGATGATGGTGGATACTCTCCACAAGCATTCAGACACCGTTTTCAGCTGTGACATGCGGAGGGTGGCGGTAATTAAAAAAAAAGAGATCTGGGCCATGGTAGCACAGAAGGTGAGCGCCGTGGGCAACACCCCCCGCACCACCAAGGACTGCCGAAAACGATGGGACAACCTGCGGCTAAGGGTGCAGAAGCCAGACCCTGGAGACAGGAGGAGGGCCAGGTTCCCCCATGAAAATGTCTGCCGTGGGAGGAGAAATGCACGGTCATGATAGGCCCAGTAGCCATTGAAGGGGTTGGAGACATGGAGTGCGGGGCAAGGTCATCCGTCGATGGAGGTGAGTGTCCAAAGTCAATACTGCCAATGCATTTGTTATGAAGGTCACTGCTAAGGGCTGGGCAAGGTGTCACGTCATGGTTGGCCAAACCCTCCCTCTTTAAATCATGCCGAAACAAGTGAGACCCAGGATAGTGTCAGGTGCAAGGCTGTAACCTATATGGCACATACGACACGAAGAGGCCCATTCCGTGAGGCACAAAGGGCAGTTGATGTAAACAGTGTGCATGTGAGCCAGCACAGTACCCGGCCAACATGAGTGACACAGACATATGCATGCATTTACCATCCAAGCATAGATCAATGTGCCGTTCACCACCCAAATGCTGACAACCCACTAGAATATGATTGTGATATTGTAGGCATGTCCAAATGCTGACTCTCAAGTCATCACTCATGCCGTCCCTCTCTTCCACCCCCACAGGCAGTGAGCATGACAGCGAGGACCAGGCAAGCAACCAGCCCAGCACCTCCAGGGGCCAAGTCAGGGCCCGCAGTCTACCTGCGAGCAGGAAAACACCTCAAGCCACACCACCGGCTCCAGCAAGGCCTGTGGAGGGTGCACAACCCCCACCCCCACCCCGACCCCACCCAGCACTGGCGGCAGATACCTGCCCTAGTCCAGTGTGGCTGGGGAGATTGCAGCCACGTGCCCCCTCGATGTTCCCAGCAGCCCCTCATCCATATGCGGAGCAACTGAGGAGGACACTTATGAGATTGTCCACACCCCTTGACCGCCAAACAAACCCCCAAGTCTCATATAGTGACTCTGCTGACAATGAAACACCTGGGTTTACGGGGCAAGGAGCAACACTGGAACATGCCAGTCCTGTGGCCAGCTCCCTCAGTGAAGCACCAGAAAGAGATGTGAGCCCAAATCTGAGCGGGCCAACCACATCAGCCACATCAGCCATGGATGCAGAGCGGGCTCAGCAGCTCGCAGGCCTCATAAATGACTTCATGCAAGACAATCGGCAGGCCAGGGAGGAGTGGCGGAATGATCTGCGGGCACTGGGCAAGGTCATCAAAGCCAGCACAAACCGGCTGTGCGAGGTCCTTGGCTGGATAGCAGATGCCCTGGAGGCTGCACCTCCTGCACAAGAGCCCCAACAGGAGGACACACCTTCTCAATGCTCCTCCACCCAGACCAGCCCGCTCTGTCGCTCCCAATGTACATTGTGCCGCCAGGACATGGATCCCCCTGGCTCTGGGAGCACACATTGACAATGCTGACATACACATGTGGCCTATGTATTCCTTATGGGACTAGTGTGGGGTTGTTGTGGTGGGAGGGGGAGGGGGTGAGGGTGTGTTTGGGAGTTGTGGGGGGAGAGGGAGGGGCTGAGGGTGTGTTTGGGAGTTGTGGGGGGAGGGGGTGAGGGTGTGTTTGGGAGTTGTGGGGGGAGGTGGAGGGGGTGGTGGAGGGTTTGTTTTTCACGTTTGAACCTTCTAATTCAATACACTGGTTGTTCATCAAAAAAACAACAGAGTGGACATTCATCATTGCACATGTGTCATTCAATGTTTCACAGTGCATAGTGTACATGTATCCCCATACCCAGTGCCCGATGTCCTGACATCCTCACACCCTCTGCTGACTTGTGTGTCAGAAATATTGTCCAATCAATGATTGCCGCACGGCACGTCCCTCCTGTGCATCGGCACCGTGATGCTGTCTACCACTTCTTCCTCCTCCTCCCCTTCACCATCATCAGGTGGTAGCAGTTCCATGTCAGGGGGCAGGGGTACATTCCGACGGATGCACATATTGTGCAGCATTACACATGCCATGGTGATCTTGGCCACCTTCTCATGGCTGTAGATAAGTGCCCCACCCGACCGGCTGAGGCAACAAAATTGTGCCTTCAACAGGCCAAAGGTCTGCTCAATCACCACACGTGTCGGGTATGGGAACGATTGTAGTCCTCCTCGTGCCTGTTCTGTGGGTTTCGGACAGGGGTCATGAGCCACGGCTTCAAGGGATAGCCACCATCACCTGCATGAGAGGGGAATGAAGATAAGTGTTCGTACATTCATGGTGGACAACTGTACTAGTCTTACATGGCAGAAGGTAATTTCTGCACATACACTCATGCCCCTGGATGCATTGCCCCCATTTCTGAGCCCGCTATGTGTCCTGTGCAAAGGGATGATGGAGGGGGTAGCATCCTCATCTTGTTGCGCGTGCATCATATATGCATGCAGCAGTGTTGGACTGAAATCATTGATATGTTGTGTTCTGTGAGATTTGGTAGTAGGGAGTGTTGGCTGTTGTCAGTAGCATATCCGTAATTCTGCACTGATCAGTACCATGGTGACTTTCAGCACTCCTATGGGTGTGCAGAACCAGTGACACGCTGTGGTATCCCTGTTAGGCTCAGTTCAATGCACTCCCAGGGATGATTGTCTGGTGTGGTGATAGGCTGGAGGCAGCGACATAGTGCATATGCAGTGCATAGTGCTAGGTGCCCTTACGGTGTGTGAGGGCCGCCGATGAGTGCTGCATGTGTTGTGGGATGGGGCCTGGTCACCTGTTAGTCATGTAGTGTTAGGTGTCGGCCTTACTTCATCACTGTGGGATTTGGTAGTCATGTGCCGTTTCACTGGCTCTGGGGCACAGTGTTCGGTGAGGTGCATATTGTGCACTGACCTCAACATTTCCACCCAGGTGGAGTATGCATCTCCCCCCCAACTTCCCACCCAGGTGGAGTATGCAGGAACCCGCCTCACAACCCTGATGCACTGCCATGGCCCAGTCAGGCAACTCACCAAGCAGCCAGGCACGTCGTCCAGCATGTCACTCTATATAGCGTGGTAGCGTGGAGTTCCGCAGGACCAAAGAGTCATGAGTTGATCCTGGATATAGGGCACAGCAATGTGTGATGATCTTTCTGGCGTTGCATACCATCTGCACGTTGATGGAGTGGTATTGCTTGCGGTTGCGATAAACTACCTCCATGGTATGCGGGACCACCAACTCCATGTGGGTGCAGTCTAGGGCATCTATACAATTTGGCATGCCTGCCAGTGCATGGAAGGCAACTTTTGTATCGAATATCTCCTGGGGAGTCAGTGGTAGGGATATGTAGTCCCTTGTGTGCTTGAGGAGGGCATCCAGCACTTGGTTCAGTATCCGGGAAAATAAGGGTTGTGATATGCCATGCATGTGCCCCACTTTGTGCTGTAAGGTGCATGTGGCAAGAAAGTGTAGCACAGACACTACCTTCAGTAGAGGGGGGGATGGCGGTGCGTATTTCAATGAGGCTCACTATGTCGTCATGTATCATGTCCACTATGGTGGTGATGGTGTCACAGTCAAGCCGGTACAGAGTGTGGATTTGCTCTGGTGTTAGTTTGAAGGAGGTTGCTCTGATCCGAGGGATTGGTGGCTGCCGGTGTGGTGACGGTGGCTGCACTGGTGGGGCATGCTGCGCCTGTCTCACCCTCCTTCTCCTCCTGTGTATCCTCTGTGGGGGGGGTGTGGTTGTTGTTGTTGCTGTTGTTGTTGCTGCCTTGCAATCAGGGCCTCCAGCTCCAGTAATGCTACTACTATTGGTATCATCTTAGTGTGGGAGGGGGTGCGGTGTGTGGGTGTGCTCCTTTTGTGCTGTGCCAGACTCCTTTGCCTCCACCTGTGCTGATTGTGTGCACCTGTGGCTCTTGGAAACACTGCTAAGGGTTCTCAACACCTTCTCAGAGATGCCAGTATTTACTCCATGCCATTAAGGTACTTTTCGGGCTTCAGGAGGCCATTATTTGCATGTCCACATTACTTGGGATCAGATCCGGTTTACGGCATGCCGCTAATATCGGCATGGAGGGTCGCGCGCGCGACCCTAGACTGCTATTTACTACATCGTACTTTACGGTGCCGTAATTAGCGGTCTGGTGGGTAAGAATAGCCCGTAGCAGTAAGCGATGCTGGTAATCCTTTACCGGCATCGTTTTTCCCTTACCTCCAACCTCGGAATGACCCCCTATGTTTTTCAAAGTTGTGAACTTTGGTTAGGGAAGAGAAAGATTATAGGGGGAGGCCAAGGATTATGCTTGAGCAGTAGTGCAGTTTGCCATGGTGGGTCTAGAGCTCAAAGGTTTATTTGAATGATGGGTAGGTTGGGGTTGGAAATGCATTATATAGTGAATGAAAATCATGGGAGCAGTGGAAGTAGCCATTTTGAAGTCCTATCAAAGAGAACCCCAAGGTTGCAAGTATTTTGTGATGGAATGAGGTCGCCAGAGGGAAGGAGATTAGAGGATGGTTTTGGCCTTGGAGACAGGGAGAAATGTATCTCCAGTCTTTATGTAGTTAACATCAGAGCCAACCAATAACTGATAGCTGTGGGTCGAAGGTGGAGCATTCAGAGATAGCATAAGTGAAGGAGGGTGGTAAGTCATAATTTAGAATGCAATAATTTAGACAGTCAAAATGTCGAAAAAATAATTTCGAAAAAAAAAAATGTAGAAAACCAATAATGTAATGTGAATAGTTTCTTTATTTTTTCGAAATGTAACAATATATAATTTTAAAAGTGTAACAATATGTAATTTAAACAGTGTTATGTTAAATATATATATATATATATGTTTTGATTCAACTTTAAAATCTTTAATATATTAAACGTCCACTAGATGGTGATATTGCTTTAAACGTATATTTAGTTAAGTACTAATAGTTTGTTTTTGTTTCTTACGTTCGTTACGTCCTGCTACGTAAACATAAGCGCCATTTTTAAAGTTCATTCTGCGAACGGTTCTCCCGCGGTCGCCTGGCTGTTACTCAACTCTTGGATTTTTTGGATTTTTTTCTGCTTTTCTCTTGGATGCATCCTATTTCGTTCACTGGATTTACTGGGTCGTTTGGATTTGGATTTCTTTTTTCTTTTTATGCATCGTGGATCGTGGATTTTTTTGTTTCTTCTGTGTTTTCGTCTGGATTAATACTTTTTTCTTTCCTGGATTATGGTTTTTTCATGCCTTTTTTCGTTGAACATTCTCATGGATTGCAGCTTCACATTTGGATTTTTGGAGTCCTTCGTCCTGGAGTAATGGATTTGTTTCTTACTGGTTTTATTTTTTTCGGATTAATCGATTTCCTGGTTGGATTGTCTGGATATACTGTACCTATCCCACAATGGAATCGAGAGTACTTCGAATTGTAAGTTTTGTTAACATTTTAAGTTAAAAGCCACAGAATTTAAGTAGTTTTCTTTGTTTTCCACGTTGAAATATTGTACTATTTGTATTAGTTTACTTTCGTAATCTCTATATTTCCTACGTTTTGGTCCCTGGTTTGCCAATGATAGTGTTTGTGACAACCGAAATTCCTGGTGTTGTTCTTCTATTTTTAAATCTTTTAGAAAATGCCATAGATTTGGATTGTGGATGCTGAAATTCTTATTTAAGTGGCTATACCAGCCTTCTAGTGTGCTATTTGTTCTTGGTGTATTGTCCAACGTTGCCTGGTAACAATTCCATAATTGTATTTGGTATTTTGGTCTGCGTCTATTTCCACTTCGAGTTAACTGCCCAATCCACGTGTTTTCAAAATAGTGCAGTACGTTTGTATTGTCCTCTTCATGAGTTTTATAGTAATCACTGTCTATCAAATGTTCGTAAAAATCAATAACATAATTTTCTTGTACAAATGCTAAAGGAAAACGTTTTTTAATGTTAAACTGATAGCAACTGTCCTCTGTATATTTTGTACCTAATACCAATTTCTGTATCTTTCGCCAAACACTCTGCGTAAAATGAAAAAAACATCCCTGAACCCTAGTCTCTCTGTACACTGTGAAAATCCTCTAATCTGAGCTGATTCATAGTCCATGATTATTGTTTCTGGGTTTGATTCTGGTGCCGTTTGTTTAATTTTACTGTACACAATTTTGTATGCTTCTTCAGTTTTTTTTCGGCATTAAAACATATACTAGTGGTATTGTTTTATCATTTATGGTTCCATGCACTGTGTAAAATTGGTAAAAAGGTTGTGGGCATATCTTAAATGTCGCGTCACTTTGCCATTTTTTACTACAAGCTAGATGTTCAAAGTTCGCTGCAGTAGAGAATATTAATATGTTCTCACTGTTCATCTAAATTGTGGCATGGTAAAAATGTTTGCCTTTGGCAGTTACCTTGAAAACATCTGGGATTATTACATCCTTAAATGACATTGGTGCCGGTGGCAGATTTTCTTTCACATGTTTTTTGCGGTTTGTTGTGCGCTGCATTAGTTTCTCTGCTGGCAATTGTGCTGTTATATGGGTTGGTAAGTTGCCACAAACATCTCTAAGCACAGATCCACTACTTTCCCCTTGATGTTCAATGGCTTTTCTTTTTAGTTCTGTCAAGGTTTTTCTGATGATTATATTAGTTTGATAAGGCATATGGTTGTGTTCATGTTTGCAGTGTACTTCTGAGCCCACTGTTATCGCTCTTGCGTTGCATTTAGTTTTTGTATATTCTGTGCAGCGCCAGTAAATTCGTTCTTTTCTTTGGCTTTCTTTGTAGAATACGTATCCATTCAAAATTAACTGCCTTCCTCCCTTTTGCGTGGTTATGAACTCCACTTTGTTCTCCATTTGCCAACCTAAAGTAACCGAGAAAATTATGTTTTATCTATATGCCTTTTTACTCTATTGTGTGTTATATGATTTAATGATGTTTACTTTCATGTTCGTTTGTCTTACCTGGTTTGTATCTGAATGAACCCCAATCGATTGCCTGCAGCACTTTCTCAGGAGATGTTCTGTCAGGTAATGACGGTTTTCCACAGCCGTTACTAGTTTCCTGGTAAAAAAAACAAGGTTCTTTATTCGTGGTTGTCACCTATTGTATTAACCATTTCGTAACCTAATTTTTTCGAGTATGTCAGATGAGTGGGTGATCGTGGTTGTTGGGGAGGTTTAGGGCTGGTGTGGTTCGGGATGTTGGGTGAGGGGGGTTGGTGAGTGGGGTTGGGGGGAACCCCCACTAAACAATACTCCTTATATTTATTTATTTTGTGTTATTAATTACACTAATTAATCCTTTTTTTTCGACATTTTTTTTCGAAATATTGACTCTTTTAATGATATGTATATGTTTTCGACATTCTTATTTTCGACATTTTTTTTCGACATTTTTGTACGTCAACATTTTTTTTTCAACATTATCACTATAAACCGTGAAGGAGATAAAGGAGAGGAATATTTTGTTGTCATCTTCTAAGAGGTGGTAATGTAAGGAAATAATTATATGAGTGTGCTCAATCTGGAAATGTAGAGTTTGGAGAGTGGTGGGCTGAGAACTGATATTTGAGGGACAACAAGTTGGATGGGTTGTGGGGAGGAAGTGTTAGAGTTCCATTTGATTGAGAACATGCGGTCCGAGTGATGGGTTGCTAGCATTTGGAGTATGGCGTCGTAAAACCAAGGGAGGAGAGGGTTTGTAGGAGGGAAGGATTTCTGACCATGCCAAAGGTTGCAAAGGGATCATGTAGAATGATGACGGTGAAGAGGTCAGAGTAGATAGCAGGTGTCTTAACATTTTGAATTAAATTAGAGCCTTTCAAGTGAAAGAGAGAACGAAACAGAAAGAGAGAGAGAGAGAGAGAGAGAGAGAGAGAGAGAGAGAGAGAGAGAGAGAGAATGACCTGTCTAAATAAAGAGTGATTGTTTGGGTCAGAAGTGAGTTTCTTTATTTTATTTTGTAGCAGAGAAGATGACTGTTGAAAGGCAACGAAGCAGAGGCAGGAGATGTATGAGAAGGTAACAGGAGCAACTGATTGTATAGTTTGTGCTGTGAAGGGGTCATTGGGGGCTTCACAGAAGACGTATGAGTTCTGGAGATGATGTGGTTGCTAATGGGAATGTGTTGGGCATGTGGGGGGTGACATGTTGTGGACAGAAGGACGAAGCTGGTGATGCGAGGGTGGACAGGGTGTCATATATTTAAGTTATTTTGCATAATATTGTTGAGGCAAATTCTTCAGCAGGGTGGGGGTCATTTGGAAGGGTTTTGAGGAGAAGAGAGCATGAACTGGAGGGTCATAGAAAAAAAGTGGGCACATACATAGAGAGGCAATATGAGGTTAGTATAGTAAGATGATTTGGAAGATTCAGGAAAAGTACAGAGGGCAAGAATAACATTTTTGGATGCAATAAGAAAAGTGGTGTTGTATCCTTATTCTGCAGCATAGATGAAGGCACATGATTGCACTTAAAGATTCTTGGGGAGATCACTTTTTGAGGGTGGGTGAAGGTGCTAGCAGGATAGCAACAATCAAAAGAGGTAGCCCGTGCATTGTTCGACTCAAAGAAGACAAGGTCACTGAGATGGGCAAGTGGAGGAGAGAATGCCTGAAGGGAAGACTTCAGTTTGACCCGGTAGAGGACCATAGTGTCTGGTTTGCTTACCCTTTCGGTAATTTGTGAGGAAGGGGGCACACAGAATGGAGATGGTGAAGCGTATGAAAGAGTGATTGGAGAAGGGTTCATCTGTGATAACAGAGGCGCTAAGATTGCAAGATAGGATAATAAGTCAGACTTTTTTTATAGTTTAGCCACGAAGATTTCCAAGAGAAGAGAATCTAGCTGTAGATTATGGTCTTGAGTCATTTCAGAGAATTTTAGGTCAGCCTTTATGATGATAGGATTAGCTGAGATGCCATGAGAGTGAAAGATTTTGGGTGTGGTAAGGGGCGTGTCAGCAAGAAGTTGTATTGAAAGAAGGGGTAATACATATGGACATATATATTTTTGAAAGAAGGGGGAATACATCTGGATTGAGTTGGGAGGGCTGATGTTGTGACCCTGATGGATATTTCATCCAACACTGTTGCTTTGTTAGTCGAGGAGACTGAAAGAGACAGTGACGTTGGTGTGCAGGACAGCAAGAGTGGCAGTGTTGTAGTAGGTTCCAGGGTTTGGTGATAGCTATCACTGATGGTTTGGGGGAATGGGAGTCACAGTGGTCAGTGAGGAAAGGTGTTTTTTGCATCACGATGAAACACAACAGAAGCCCTAAGTAAATTCATTAGGGGGAAAGTGGGTGAAGTGGTACATTCCTTAGCAATCAGTGGAAGACAGATAGGGTAGATGAATTTGGAGTGGATATTGAGATAGATGAGTGAACAGTGTGCCATTAAGAGGGAGAATGGAGGATATGGGAGAGGGGATGAGACAGTGAGAGTGATGGACCAGAGCATTGGGGTATCTGAGACCACTTGAGGGAGAGAGAAATAGGAAGGGCCGTTCTCAGGAAAGGTGGGATATACAGTAGCATGGAGGGCGAGTGCAGTAAGAGGATATTAGGAAAAGGTGCAGTGGGTTGGCCCCTAGAAGCTAAGGGATGTGATGTTGTCTAATAGATTAGGCGGGTAGCAACTAACAATACAAATTAATTCAGCTAGGATTGGCCAACAATCATAATTGAAGTTGTTTGGTCATTAGAGACAATAATACAAATATAAATTAATGCATTCAGGACAATAGTGACCAGCAACACAAACTACATGTATCCTTTTAGGCTGGCAGTGACTAACAATATTTATTAAATGAATAAAGTAACAATTATATGAATGCAGTTAGGACTGGTTACAAGCAGAAATCAGAACTAAATGAATCCAGTAAAAAAAAATGTTTTTAATCACACTAGACATGCCGAGCAATAGAAATAAAGTGATTGCAAACATTTCAGTACACATGTTTGTATACATATTCACATACAATATTGAAAATGAAAGTTTCAACCTCCATGACTTTGATGGACATCCTTATTTCCTATAAATACCTTTCAATTAAATGCACAGAAATACACATATCACTGCTATTAAATTGTAGAGTGGTTCTTAATATGGGTACCATAAAATATGCATCTCTGCAGTGAATCTTCAATAAAAGAAGTGTGTTCGGTTATATTTACACAGATGTTTTCACTCTCTTCAGTGAACTATGTTTCTTTCTCAGTGACACTATTGCCCTTGGGGAAGTATGGACACCTACCGAATTTAGAGAGAAGACACCACTTAGGGCCTGATTCATAGAATGTTTTGTGCACTGAAAACGTTGCACACTTTTCAGCATGCAAAACTCCATGGAACGATTCATGGATTTGACGTTGAGTGACTTTTTGGGACTTTTCACAGGTCTGTATCGACTTTGCGTGCAGTAAAGTGCAAACATGGCCAAATTCATGGATTCCAACACGCAACTTCACGTCAGGAAGAGCCATATGCAAACCTTGTGATCTTACCACCACATGATATGATATCAATACCATGTACCATACCAATGGTACATAAGGCCCTATATAAATGCAAAGTAACATAACATAACATAACTTAACATATGATATGATATGGCATTTATAACACGCCTATACATACGTGTTTCGAGGTGAGGCGAGGCAAGGGAGAGGGAACAGAGGGAAGACAGACAACGATCCTACTAGGCTTGGTGTCATTCAGATAGCGCAAGTGCATGGGAAGGGGGAAAGGGAAAAGTGCGTGGGGGAAAGGGGAGGGGAAAGTGCAGTACAGGGATAGTAGAATAAATAAGATAAATAAAAAGGCCAGATGGTGGCAAGTGTAAGGTAAGAGCAACATAAGTGCTAGTGGGGGACTGTAGGGATACAGAGTAACAGTCCCCAGGCTGCGGGGGTTGCCGGGGAAGCAGTGCAGGTGTTCCTGGGCACAAGCTCAGAACGGGTGGCCAGGTAACCAGTGCAGTTTCAGCCAGGAATTCAGCAGGGGATAGGGGGAGAGAATCCAGAAGCAAAGAGGAAGGTTTTGAGGTGCTTCCGGAACCAGAGATGGTTCTCCTCAATTTTCAGGGAGGCAGGAAGGCTGTTCCAGAGGGAGGCCCCTGCTGAAGAGAGAGATCTACCACCAACTAGTTGCTTGGAGAAGCGACAGATCCTGATGGAGCTGGAGGGGGATGAGCGAAGAGCTTGAGAAGCAAGATTTTTGGGAAGAGAGAGTTGAAGGTAATGCGGCCCCAGTAGGCCTTGTGGACAATGCAGAGGGTTTTGAACTTAATCCGCGCCGCCACTAGGAGCCAGTGCAGAGATTTCAGTCCTGGAGAGATACATGACTCCACACGCAAAGTACAATTTGCAAAGAATCCAGCACGCATAAAGTATGCATTGCACACCATTCAAATATTGTTAAGCCAGGTTGAAAGCACGTATACTGGGAGCCATCGTACATGGCCATAGAAGGAGGAGGAGGATGAGGAGGGCGAGGGACAGGATTTTCCTTCCACGTACCACACTCTTTGGGCTGTAAGACGACCAGGTGTATGCAAGGTAAAGGTGCCCCTCCATGTCATTCTAGACCTGGTCAGGGAGTGGGAGGAAGACCTTGCTTCACCCTCCATCTGCTCCCATTCCCTCACACCTCTGGAGAAGGTGCTGACAGCTCTACATTTCATAGCCAAAGGCTCTTTCAGTGCACCACTGTGTTTGTTGGGGGCATATCGCAGGCCATGCAATCCCGGTCTCTACACCAGGTATTGGGCTGCATCACTTCACATGCGTGTGTGCGTAGGCACATATACATGTCATGTACACCACAGGCAAGGCAGAGAGTGTGCAAGGAGTTGTATTCGGAGCATGCTTTCCACATGTACTCAGAGCCATTGATTGCACATATGTTGTGATACAGCCCCCTGATTGATGAAACACATATACTGCAACTGGAAGCATTGGCATTCCATCAATGTGCAGGTCATCTGTGATGCAAAAGGAGTTTTCATGCATGTCAGTGCTATCTTTCCTGGAAGCACACATGGCAGCTTCATTTACCACCAGTCACCACTCTTCCAGACTCTGGCATCGGGAACCTTTGGCAACACTTGGCTCCTTGGAGAGTATCAACTGTCACACACATGCATGCGGTCACGTGCCAAACTGAATAACAGACAATGGACCTCATTCCAAGTTGGTAGTTAAGGGATAACGGGCACCGGTAAGGAGACCGCTGCCAGTAATCACTTACCGCCCTACTACAAGGTCCCTTAGCGGGTCCCGCCAGGAACGGCAGGTCTGACCAGCCGTTCTGGACAGGACCCGTTACGGGAGCAGGGCGCTAATAACAGGTTCGTAAATCGCGAGCACTTTATTAGCGCCCTCCCCATTCTCATTGAGCCCCATGGGGGCTCAATGGGAATGGAGAATGGCATTTTCAATGGGGATTCACCGGTCCCGCCAAAGTCGGACTACACCGGTAAGTCCTCATTGAACTATACCGGTGCTGGACCCGTTATTGGTGGCAGTCATGGCGCAAATAGTGCCATGACTACCACCAACCTCAGAATGAGGGCCAATGGCAATCAAAGCCAATAACAAGCATTCACACATTTTCAGGGGATAGTACCTACGCACTCTCAACATTCCTGCTCACACCATTCAGGAATCCAGCAACAGCAGCCGTGGTAAGATATAACGCAGCACATATAGTCACTAGGGGCAGAGTGGAGCACACATTTGGGGTGATCAAGTCACATTTCTGCTGCCTTGACCACTTGCCATGCTATATGCCTCACCAGTAGTAAGCAAAATCATCATGGCAGCTTGTGTCCTGCACAATGTTGCCACACAGCGTGGAGTACCAGTAGAGATGCAGGAGGGACATCACTCTCAGCCACAGGTACCAGCAATGCCCTTGGTTGGACAAAGGGCATAGAGAAAGGCTGCACACAATCAGGTTGTGCAAACATACTTCACAGGAATCTCAGCCCCTCTGGAGCACACACAGTGACGCCAAAATCCTGATACCATTCAACAATGAATTGGGGCCAATTCTCAGTGCCCATAACAACACTCTGAGAATGCATGTCTGGGAGAGGAAACTCTGTCTGTCCATAGCAAACAAATCACCTGCAACAACCACTTACACAGTCATAGCAAGTGGAAACAACTCTATCCATGATGCTCCCACCAAAGCATAGAACACAATCAATGAAATCCTTTACCACTTCACACGCCCCCCACCAGCTATTGTGCACATAGACCCCCTCAATAGCACACAGGAGAACACAAGTTGAAAGGCACAGCACAAAATGAAGTCTATGAGGACTGCCCTGGCCACCCTATGCATGTCTTACAATATACAGGTGGAGTGGCCACCCCATTCCCTGACAACAATTATGCTTACACTAGACATCTTCATCTAAACAAGAAAAAGCGACTGGGAACATTGCAGGCTCACTTCTAGAAAGATTCTCATCTCGCCTCAAATCTTTCCCCTGGCAAACCTTCTCCAGCTGTACCCAGGAATTCATCCATGTTCTCCTCGGTATGTGTACATACCAGAATACAGTGTTGAGCTGTTGCGTGCAGGCATCCCACAGCATTGTTCCCTTGAATTGCAGCAACCATCACCTTGAAGAATGCCTCAGTAGAGAAAAACAACACAAGGTTAGAGCAGGTAACACAGCCATGCACCCAATGACACCACAACCTGTGCCCCTCGGAGTGACTTGCAAAAACTGCAAGCAATGACTCACCAGCCTCCATTCACCATGTGTCCCTGCCCCCATGCAGCTGGTCCTACTCATCTCAGAACAGTGCAATAAAAAACACCCCACATAGTAACTGCCTCCCTCACACCAAATACACTACAACCTGTTGCATTTTGATGAACATGGCAGCCCCCACAAGGCCTGCAATGCTGTTCTGGGTGAGGAGTTGTTTGGGGAGTGCACTCCCAGACAGAGCAGAAGCACAAGGAGTGAACAGCCAGACTGGGTAGACATGCCATGAAAAGCTGAGTAAACGAGATGCTCTGTGACAGGCATGACAAATGCAAAAACTGCAAGCAATGACTTGCCAGCCTCCCATCACCATGTGTCTTCACAGCCATTCAGTGGGACCCGCTCACCTCGGGCCAATGCAAATAAAAACACCCAACACAGAGACAGCCTCTGCCCCTCCAATGACACCACACTCGCTGCCCCCCTGAGTGCCATGCGAAAACTGCAAGAAATGACTCACCAGTCTCCCATCACCATGTGTCCCTACACCTATGCAGCTGGACCTGCTTGCCTCATAGCATTGCAATTACAAACAGCCCACACAGTGACAGGCTCCCTCCCAGAGTGCTTTGAAATTACCTGCACAAGGTGCACACCGGTCTCACATCCACAACATTTCACCTGAACTAGCTAGCTAGCTTGCAAAGGCGTGCATTGCATGACAGAAAACAAACATAACAGCCTTAATATGTTTAATATTCCTTAATATCTTTAGTATACCCTATACGGAACAAGTAATCTCGACAGCCATGGTCCACCCAGTGTCAACAAAAGGAAGGTTATATCAAAGAGCAAGAGCATCATCAACAATGATTTTTAAAAAATCACAACTCATTGACAGAGTGATCACTGGCAGTGAAGCAAACACATTTCCACCACAGCACATCATGCACTCTGGACACAGGGGTCAATCTGCACTGGGATGCAGGTACAATATGGGCCCTTGATTGCAGGCATACAAGTTGTGCACACCCACCGCCCGGTTTCATGTGTGCCTCTAGGTCAACCTTGGGTGCAGGGGAGGGACAGGGACACCAAGTGAGGAGGTGAAGGTCTGGGGAGAGGAAGTAGAAGTGTGTGAGCTGTTGTGAAGGATGAATGATGGAGAGAGGAGACAGAGCAATGCATGTGTAGCTGCAGAGAGAGAAAGAGAGAGAGAGAGAGGAATTGGGGAGCAAGAATGAGTATGGCTGGTGGGGAGATGGGGATAGATATGGGGACTTTTACAGTGAGTGAGGGCAGAGAGAAGGCGGTGAAGAGAGGAAGACATAGAGAGAATAACAGGAAAATAAGGCAGCATGGTCTCAGAACATGGAAGGCACTTTGATGGAAAAATAGCACAGGTTGGAGGTGAAGGGGGCCAGTATGGGATGAGGGTGTAGGGCAGACTGTGAAACAAATAGCCACCTGTGAAAGGGGAAGCCTCAGCTACTCATCACAAAAACAACATGCTAAACACACCATGCCATGTAAAACAGAAAGAGAGCCATATAAGCAATATCCACAAAAATATGGCTGTGCCACACTCACTACAGACACTGCACCATCCAACAACCACCCCCCCCCTGTTGCACACAACAGTTAATGGACAGGTCATGACTCCCCAGCTGTTGCCTCCCCCTATGACAGAGCACACACCGTGTATGAGACATTCCCATGAAGGGGGCAGGGATCATAGGGTGTACTGCAAACACTTTGAGGGATGACAGATGAACAAAAGCTGTGGGGAGAGGATGATGGTCCACATGCATGTGCCCACAATGTACATACACATACAGTGCAGTCACTAACAGTGCTGGATTAGAACAAGAAGCTTTGGAAACAAAAGTCATGCAATACATTCAGGAAGAGAGAACATACAGGAAAACAACAATAAACACGTGATTTGTATGGTGAACAAAGGTAAAGGCTGTCAGCGGTCGACATATGCAAACCAATACAAACCTAAATGGTCCAAGTGTGCCAAACCTGTCCTGTGTAGTGCATGGAGACATACAGCTAGATCTGCATGTCCTGAGACAAGGTTATGATGAGGAGCAGCCAAGGTCTTGGTGAACGGTGAATGGATATATGTGGAAGATGTGTAGTTGTAGCAGGGTAGGTCGTGTGAGTGGATAAGGGTGTGAAGTGGCTGCTGGCAAAGGTTGAAGAGTTGGGTTGATAAGGAGTACAGCTACAGGACCACATAGGAGACATGGGGTTGGTGGCAGGTGGTCGTTTTGGGAGCAGTCAGTGAGTCAAGAGATAAACCATCAGAATGTAGAGTCTAGATGTCAAGAGAATAGAGTGTGAGGATGCGGATGCTGTCGTAGAATGTGGGAAACAATACCAATAGTTCAAAGGTGATTAGTAGAGGGAGAACTGATAATTAGAGCGTGCACCGCCAGTTATTCTGTTTTGATAAATTTACTAGTAGATAGCGATGCTTTTGAGGTGCCGCCCACTGATTTGTGCTACCGTGCGTCAGCACAAAGAAAATAGACTGTGTGAAAAAAAGACCTAGGCAATTTTGCCTGCGGTGTGCGGCCCACACCGCAGGCAAAATTGCCTAGGTCTTTTCTTCTCAAAGGTGATTAGTGCCACACAAACTCCTGATTCTTCTGTCCTTTGTGGAAGTGCTGCCAGAAAAACAACGCACAAGCATAGATGATCAAGAGGACATATTCACACAAACATGTGTACAAACTAACATCTGCACTGATAATCACCAGCCCAAAATCACATGACCTGTGAAATGCCCACATGTGTCCCTACATACCAATATTGTGGTGAACACTTAACCAGACATTGACATTAATGACAGTACACAACTGTACCTGCAGGCAGAGGTGCCCTGGTGTTATTCCCTCAGAGCATCCACCAGCCAATGTACCTTTGCATTTGTGAATTGAGGTACAGTGCCCGGCAGAGGGCATGGGGAGTAGGGAGGTGAAAGGGTGCTGGGTTGTGAGTGAAGTCACTGGATGTGTCAGGATCCCTGCAACAACACGTTACATTGTATTTCACCGGCTATATCAGGAAACCATGCAGACTGCACATTCGATCCACAATTATCAGACTGATCTTCACCTGAACATGCAATCGTGTTGCACATGTCTGCATGTCCAGTTACTCCTTCAAGCAAAAAAAAGAGATGATGGCTGGAATTAATCTCAACCTCTGGCATTCCTCTGGTCAACCCTACAGACCATTGTTCTTTACCTGCCAAGCCATTCCAGAAAAGGGGAAAGACCATATGCAAATCAGGTTTCGTCCCACCCCCAAAGGGGAAGTCCAGTCCGAAATGCTAGGTCACATCCCTTCTACATCAAACCACAAGCATCCCCAAACATTTGTCACCCTTTTTGGGCATCATCAGTGAGGAGTCGCTTGGGTCTCTTGGCCCAGCAGGCACGAGACCCACGTCTGGGCATACCCCACCCAGTCGGGGTGACTAAAGCAAAACAAAAGAGGTGATGGCTGGAAGGTTTAGAATTAATCGTAACATCTGGCATTGTTCCTGCCAACTGTCCAGACCGTTGTTCTTCACCTGCCACCCATCATTTTTTTTTTAATTCAGATTTGTAGAGCGCACTTCAGCCCGGGGGCATCGAGGCGCTTGTTACAGACAAAATCTTAGTTACATAGGATAGAGTAATTACATATAATACAGAATTTACAGTAGCCATGAATACATTAGCAATGCAGAATATTTACATGGATTCCTGAGAGTTTCCTAATTATTTTGTAAGGAATGAGGTTTTTAGTTTCCTGCGAAAAATGTGGAGTGAGTTTTCCGCTCTAATATCTGCAGGGAGCGCGTTCCAGGTTTTGGCTGCAATGTAGAGGAAGCTCAGACCTCCGGCTTTGGCTTTTTTGATGCATGGGATGCAGATAAGGTTGGAGTATTGCGTCCTGGTGGGACGGGAGGAGGACGGTTTGAGGATGGTTACTGATAGATAGGACGGGGCGGAGAGAGAGAGGCATTTGTGGGTGAGGGTCAGGATTTTGAGAGTGATCCTTTCTTTGACTGGGAGCCATTGGGCTGAATGCCTGGCCTGAGTGATATGCTCTCTTCTTGGGATACTAAGAGCGGCCCGGAGAGCATTGTTTTACGTGACTTGTAATCTGTTTATGTTTTTGGATGAAGTGCCTGCTAGGAGTGCATTGCAATAGTCCAGTTTGGCTCCAATGGATGCCCTTGCTATAGAGAGGCAGTTGGGTTTAGAGAGGTAGGGCTTGATGGCGTTTATGAGTTTGGTGGTGTGTGCGGATGTGGAAGTGATTGCGCTGACTTGTCTGGTCATCGAAAGTGAAGAGTCAAGGTATACTCCCAGTGTCTTTACGGCTGTGGATACGGGGATGATGGAGTTGTCAATGGAGAAGTTAGCGTAAAGTTTGTCAAGTTTGTCTAGGGTGTTCTGTTGACCCAATATCATGATTTCAGTCTTGTCACCATTGAGGCAGAGGCCATTAACTGCCATCCATGCCTTAATGACGGAGTAGATTTTGTGGAGTGCCTTGGCGTCTTCGTTGTAGGATCCTGAAAGGGGTAGAAGTACTTGTGTGTCATCCGCGTAGTTCGTGTATGTGATGCCGTATGAGTCAAGTTTGTCAAAGAGGGGCTTGGTGAACAAGTTATAGAGTGTGGGTGCAGTGCAGGATCCTTGAGGGACCCCTCAGTGGATTGTCGTGGGAGTGGCGTTGGCGATGTCCGAGAAGACTTTCATGGCTCTTCCCTCTAGGAAGGAAGTGATCCAGAGGGCTGCTTCTTTGGAGAAGTTGGCAGAGTAGGTGAGGTGTGAAGTGAGCGTCTTGTGATCAACCAGATCGAATGTGGCTGAGAGATCTAAAAAGAGCAGAAGAGCAGGCTTGCCTTTGTCCATGATTTGGGTGATCTGACTCTTCAGATCTACCATGGCTGTTTCTGTGCCATGTCCTGTCCGGAAGCCTGATTGCCTAGTCCCGAGGATGGACTGGGTTTCCAGAAAGTGTTGGATTTGGCAGTGTGCGGCTTTGTCCAGTAATTTCAGCAGGAAAGGCACCGTGGTTATTGGTCTGTAGTTGTTTAGTTGTGAGGGGTCGAGAGTAGGTTTTTTTAGGAGGGGCCGGACCCAGGCCTCTTTGAGGTTAGCTGGGATGATGCCTGTTTTTAAGGACGCGTTGATGAATGCAGTGAAGAGCGGCGCAAGGCAGTCTGCGCAGTCTTTGATGAGTTTAGGTGGGCAAATATCGCCTTTACAGGGGGAGGGTTTGAGATTTTTTAGTAGGTTAATAACTTCTGATTCAGTGACATCTCTGAAGGAGAAGTCAGGTATGGTGGGCTTGGATGAGGTGGGTGGGGTGTTAGTAGGTTTAGTTCCTGTCTGATGAGGAAGTGCTTTGCAGTGTTCTTTGATCTTCTTTTGGAGAAGGTCAATTTTGTGTAGCATGGCAGCTTGAATGCTGGTACACCAAGCTTCATCTTTGATTATTTCGTCCGGTGTATTAGGGGGAGAGATGAGCTCATTAAAAATGGCGAAGATCTCTTTGGAGTGCGATTTGGCATTGGAGATTCGTGTGTTGAAGGCATTGGCTTTGGCATTGGTGATAGCTATCTTGTATTGGTGGGAGATTAAATTGAATTTGTTTTTGGTATTGGTGCAGGGGTCAGATTGCCAGTTTTTTAGTGCTGCTCTTTTGTGGGATCGCATTGAGTACAGTTCTTCAGCAAACCATGAGTTGGTGTGTAGGGATTTCTTCTCTTTTTTCCATTCGAGTGGTGCTATTTCATTGATAGCTTTGGAAATGACATCTTTGTAGATGTCTGCTAGGACATTGGGGTCATTAGTGAATGGGGGAGCTAACTCGGCGGTATTGAGGTATGGGAGCAGGTTCTCCTTTATGAGTTTTTTAGAGCTTCTGACTTGTGCAGTGCAAGCAGGGGTCGGAGTTTTGTGGTTTTTGTTGATAGGAATAGAGAACTCGATGCAGTTCTGGTCAGTCCAGGGCAGTGAGGAGATAGAGGTGATAGTGGAGAGGCAGTTATGGTCTGCAATCTAGTCAAGAATGCGGCCTTTGATGTGAGTAGGGCTTTCTACTTTTTGGGTGAAGCCCAGGTCATTGAGTTCCTTGGTGAGGGTGGCTGCAGTTTTGTCCTTAGAATCGTTGAATCCGAGATTGAGGTCTCCTAGTAGAAGGGCTTTGGTGGAGCTTTTGATATTATTGCTAACAAAATGAATGATGTTGTCCTGGGAGTCTGGGGTGTTGCCTGGGGGGGGCAGTATAGTAGGTGAATGTTGATGGTGCTGTTGGGTGACAGTGTGAGTTTGGCCGATAAGAGGTCAGAGTTGTTGGTCCAGAGGTGGCTGACAGGTCGGAGCTGAAGGTTTTCTTTGTAGATGAGGGCTACTCCGCCTCCTATTCGATCTGGCCTATCTTGTCTGAGTATGGTGAAGCCAGGTGGTAGTGCAAGTGCAACGGCAGGGCCTGATGCTTCATGTAACCATGTTTCAGTGATGGCTAATAGGTCAATGTTATTGTTGGTTATGAGGTCGTGAATATCAGATGCATGGGCTGGGAGTGATCGGACGTTGAGGAGGGCACATTTGATGTGAGGTGTGTGTGGTTTGTTTGTGGAAGTGTGAGTGGTGGTCGTATCTGATATGTTATGTGAGGTGGTATTGTGGGTTGTGGCTAGGTTAGTGGGAGGTGGACTGTGGGAGAGAAGGTATCCTGTGCGGGGGCAGCATTTGGATGTGGTGCGGGAACTCAGTCTATAGTTTCTGTATTGTGTGGGAAGGGGTAGTGTGCTGAGCTCTGTGGTCTGTGTGCGGGCTCTAAGTCTTTCTAGTCTATGCATAGTTACAACACAGGATGTGCGAAGTGGCGTGGTTGGTGTGGTATCCAGGGTAGCAAGATGCTTGTGGTAAGTTAGTGGTGTGGGTATAAGGAGAAGGATAGGAGTATAGAGTTTGAGAGCAGATAGTATTGTGAAGAGAGTGAGCAACGTGGTGGTGGCAACGGTGAGCTTGCAGGATGCTATGGGCATGATTGTATGCTGGGCGGGGCTGAGTGTGGAGGAGGACAGAGTCAGATTGGGTGAACCTGGCCTGGGGTAGGCAGGAGTGGATAGGTTCAGAGTGGGCTGAAAAGCATCCTAGGTACTAGGAGGTATCAGAGTGGCTAGGCGCAGCAAGAGGCACCGGCCGGATCGCAGATGGGTGACTCTAAGGCACAACACAATTCAATGTGGTCTGGGAGCGACTATAAGGCACAATACAATTCAAGTGGTCTGGGAGCACATCCCTTTTTTGGTTGTAGTTAGTATCCCTATTTGAGAGATGGTATGCCCAGACGTGGGTCCCTTGCTCGCTGCACCATAAGAACCAAGCTGCACTCAAGGAGGAGGCCCAACAAGGCCGAAAAATGTCTGGCGTTGCTTGTGTTTCTGTGCAGAGGGGACCTGGCCTAGCAGTTTGGGCTGGTCTTCTACCATTGATGGCAGTACTTGAATGATTTGCATATGGCTGCACCCATTTTGGAATGGCAGAGATGGTGTGGAAGGTTGCCCAGAGCAGTGCCAGTGGTTCAGATTTATTCAAAACCTTCCACCCATCACATTTTTGGTTGCAGTTTCTCATTCATAAAGTCCTCGAGAGGGCAAAAACACATCTCTCAAGGGTGAAATGCTAAAAATAAAAATGAGCCCATCCCAGACAGGCATCCAAAAACAAAAACGTGTTCATTTTGGACAGAGGGGGAAATAATGAGTTCAATGTGTCCACCCCGAACAGGGATGTAAAAAACAAAAAAAAATCAGACTATCCCAGAAAGGTTTAGCAAAATAAAAAATGTCCATCTTGGATTGTGGAAAAAGAATGCCCACCCTGGAGGGGTGAGGGGAAGGGGGTGTGTCCCTGTCTACTTGAGTGGATCAACATACATTTAAACAAAAAAAATACCCCTCCATGGGCTCATGGAGACCGTGGGTGGGTGGTGATACATCCTGTCCAAGCAGTGCAAAAGCCTGGTCTTCATTGGCTAGGACCACCCGTGATACAAGTGCATGCACTAGCAACCCAATGGCAGTGAGGTCACAATTAACTTCCTCCCGAGTGGCCACAGAGTCTGCATATGTACTCACACATGACACATCAATTTGCCTGGACAGCATCTGCCTCAAGGCGTCCATCTCTCCATGGAGCTGGGTTTTTGTGGCTGAAGGTTCCCTGTCAAGTGAAGTCCTCAAGCTCAGCAATTGGAATCCCTAAATGCCAACATCTCCTGCTTCAGGGCTTCTCTATGTGCTGCTGCATCTACATGCAGGGAGTCCTGCAAACAATTCAGTTCTACCCATCGGTCCTTTTGTTTGTTTATTATATTTATATAGCGTGCCTAACCCAGGGGTATCTGGGCACTTTAGAAGAATAGTTACATAATGGTTACATGAACATGGTAAACAGTAAAAAGTAAAATGCATACAAAACATAAAATCATGACTAGGATGCAGTGTTCATACAGATAGCAGGTATGATGCAAACGTAGTTGTGTCTACATACAGTTGGTTACTTATGTCAGCAAGCAGTTTGGCATAGATAAGAGAGAGCATGCTTCTTAGGAAGAATCAAGGTACATTACAATGTGCTAGGATCCAGTTAGGGGGTAGTTGCGGGGCGCAGAGAGAGTGATCAAGACGAGTGAGTGATCCTGTCAAGCGGGTAGCTAAAGGTCAATGTGGCTAGAGATCAGAAGTAGGTCGGCAATGGTTAGTTAGTTTTTTGCTGAGGATACAGGCGATAATGCTACTCCAGAAGTTGTCAAGAGATTGTAAGGCTCTGATGTTAGATGGGAGGGAGTTCCATAGTTGGGGGGCCAATACTGGAAAACTGGAACCGCTAGTTCTTTTAAGGTTGTATCTTGGGACCAAAAGCCTGGAGGTGTCAGTGGATCTGGTGATTCGAGTAGATGATCTATGGGTGCATTTTTCTGTGAGGTAAGGAGGGGCTGCGTTACGCAGCGCTTTGAAGGTGAGACATAAGGTTTTGAGTTCGATCTTTTCATTTATGGAGAGCCATTTGTGTTGTTTTCTTATTGCAGAGATGTGTTAATTTCTAGGTATGTTAAGGGCAGCTCTGAGTGCATTATTCTGCAGAGTCTGAAGTTTTTTGATTACTGTTTTTTTCACACCTAAATATAGCCTGTTGCAGTAGTCAAGTTTGGAGCATACAAGGACTCTGGATAGTGTGAGGCAGCTTTCTGCAGATAGCATAGGTCTGCATGCTCTTAATAGTTTGCCTGTGTAGGTAGTGGCTGAGGTGCTCATATTTATTTGTTTGTTAAGATTGTATATGGCATTGAAGTACAAGCTGGGTGTTTTTACTGCTTTGGAATGATGATGTTATTCCCATCTATGTTAAATATGTTATAGCTGGAACTTAATTTGTTCAGGTTGGCTGTAGCACCCACTAGCAAGAGTTTGGTTTTATCATCATTCAGGCATAGGCCATGGACTGCCATCCAGGCCTGAATGATGGTGTAGATTACATTTACGCGGCACACGTCAGTGTCGTAATTGCCTGTGAGTGGTAGGAATAGCTGGGTGTCATCTGCATAGTTTGTGTAGGTGACACCCAGATGATCCAGCACATCAAATAGTGGCTTTGTAAAAATGTTATACAAAGTGGGCGAAACGTGAGAGCCTTGGGGTACTCCGCTTGTTATGGGTATGGGGTCAACAGCTGCGGTGTGTGAGAAGACTTGCATGGTTCTGTTGTTAAGGAACAATTGAATCCATGTGATGGCAGACTTAGAGAAGTGAGTGGCTGACGCCAAGTGATCACAAAGTACCTTATGATCAACCAAGTCAAATGCTGCTGATATATCGAGTATGAGCAGAACAGCGAGTTTACCTTTATCTTTATCGTCATCAATTTGGCTTTTTAAGTCAACAAGAGCAGTTTCTGTCCCATATTGTGGTCTGAAACCGGATTGTCGAGATCCCAAGAGTTTGTTGGCCTTGAGATAGTTTTGGATTTGTATGTATGCAACTCTGTCCAAAATCTTTAGCAGGAATTGGACCGTGGTAATTAACCTGTAATTTGTAGGGATGGTGGGGTTTAATGTTTGCTTTTTGAGTAGTGGAAGTACCCAAGATTCCTTCAGATTACTAGGTAATGTGCCACTAGAGAATGAAGCATTTATAAGTTTGGTAATGAAAGAGGCCAGGTCTCTGGGCGCATCTATAATTATCTGTGCTGGGTAACTGTCACCCTGATAATTAGATGGTTTTAAGGAGGCTATGATTTTTTTGTACTTCAGGTACTAACACATTTGAGAATTTGAAGCAGATAGGCTGCGAGGAGGGTGGTGAGTGGTGGTTTTGGGCTTCTGAAGGTGGTTGCGAGGTGGAGGCTTGGTTGGTGAGTAGTCTGCATTTATCCGCTATTTTAGTTTGTAAGTTGGCAATTTTATCAGAAAGGGCATTTTGGATGTTTGTACACTAGATTTTGTCCTTCCGGCAGGTGTCGGTAGGTAGGTAAGGTGTCTCCATTTCTCGTAATATGGTGAAGAGTTCTTTAGTGCTAAAGCCTGCTTGCTTTATCCTATTGTTATAGGTGTTGTGTTTGATACGGATAATCTCTTTTTTGTATTTATTGGAAATGGAGATCAGGTTTGTTTTGTTCTCTGGTGAGGGTGTGAGTTTCCAAAGGGTTTCAAGTTTTCTTTTTTCCAGGCAGAGTGCTTTTAACTCAGGGGTGAACCATGAGTTCACTTGGGCTCTTGGTTTTCCTTTCTGCAATTTGAGTGTAGCTACTGAGTCTATAGCTTTGAGCATGGAGGAGTTATAAGCGTCTACAAGGACGTTGGGGTAATTTGTGTTAGATAGTATGTACCTGCTGGGTTATAGGTCAAAGGATCGAAAAAAAAGGGTCGAATGACAAAAGAGTCGAGTCAATTCGACTGAAAAAAAGGATCCATTTTTTTTGGGGGGGGTAAAAAAACCCTTTTAAAGCTACACTAGAGCAAAAAAAATATATATTTTATAAAAAAATGTCGATCCTTTGGTTTTTGGTCGAATGCACTCGACCCTTTTGCATTCGACCCTTTTGCTTTCGACCCTTTAACTGGACACCTATCTTCTGTTAAGTCTTCGCGCCCTGATGCCTGTGGGCCCGGCGTGCGCTACAAATAAATAAAATACAAATAGTGCGTTGAGAGTTGGGATAAGGAGGGACATTTATTTCTGGTCGGGCACGGAGGTACAATAGGACATGTTTTTTTATTTTTAGAGTCCCTGATGAGCTAAAATATGATGAGCTAGTGGTCAGTCCAACTTTGTGGTATGATGTCATTTACTGAACTGATGCAGTTTAAATCAGCTACCCAGTCGAGGGTCCTTCTTTTCTCATGGGTAGGTTGGGTCATTTTTTGAGTGAATCCGTGTTCAGCCAAGGTATTGGTTAGTGTGGTTGCAGAGAGGTTGTTAGAGTCATTGCATCCCAGGTTAACGTCACCTAAAATGAGGGTTTGCGAAGTGGTTATAATATTGTCAGAGAGTAAGATCCTTAGGTCCTCATCGAGGTCCCCTAGCTGCCCAGGAGGTCTGTAGATTAAGTGGATAGAGGTGGTACTTTTATGTGAAGTTTGGAGTTTGGCTGAGAGGATTTTGCATGAAGTGAGTGGTGGTGAGGGGATTCATCTCAAGTCGAGTGTGTTTCTGAAGATGATGGCAATGCCTCCTCCTCTGGTTGTGGGTCTGTCAACTTTAATAATGGAATAGTTTTCTGGGTTAGCTAATAATAGTGAAGGGCCTGTTGCTGCGTGCAACCAGGATTCTGTTACTGCTAGGAGATCCAAGTTATTGGATAGTATGGTGTCAGCTACATCAGTAGCGTGAGCAACTAGAGACCATGCATTTATTAAAACTCCTTTGAGTGGTTGTGTAAGTTTGATAGGCACAGGGTTGTCAACTTTGGTGTGTTTTGGAGATTTGTGTTTGCCTAGGTGGGCATGGTTGGTGGTCGGGAGACCCTTTGGACTATGGAGTTTGTGATGGGTAGGCTGAGAGTGGGCAAATAGTCTAGAATTTCTTAGATTCAAGCTGGGGCAGGGGGATGGCAGGTCTGTGGAGTGGCTCGTAGTGCTCCTAGAACTCCTAGTAATGGCGTGGTTGGGTGTCAACGCTTCATTAGTTGTAGTCGTGTCTATATGTAGTTTCGGTAGCAAGGTAGTGGGTTTAATATTGGCGTCTAATGTGATAGTGTTTAGTGCAGTTAAGAATAGGGTGGCCTTAATTCTGTGCTCCATTTCTTTAGTAGGGAGCATGTTGATATTCAACTGAAGTTCTATCAGAGTTAACCAGTGAGCAAATAAGATGAAAGCGGAGAGGAGCAGAGGTTTGGTGGGTGTAACATGCATAGTGCTCAGAGGATGAGCACAGAGGTATAGATAAAGGCCCTCTGAAGAGGGGGTTATCTTGGCTAGTGCGAGTGTAGAACTAGTCTTGCGTGAATTCGATCGTTGGCGCATTTAAGAAAAATAGGCTAGTCTAAAAAATGTTCACTTGAGCTGAGACATTCAGTACATAGGATAGTACAAAGTATGTACACTCAGGCTAGAGCCTCAGTATATGGGCTGGTCAGGTGTGAGTTTGCAGATTGAGGCAGTAGCAGTAAAAATAGGTTAGTTCAACATGTGGACACTAGAGCTAATACATCCAGGGTAGTCTAGAATATGTTAGTTTGAGCCATAACATTCAGTACCTAGGCTACTACAAAGTAATTTCATTCAGGGTGGAGAAATCAATACATAGGCTAGTCTAGTCTAAGTTTGCAAGTTGAAACAGTAGCAGAAAATATAGGCTTGTTCAGCATGTAATCACTAGAGCTAATTCAATAAGGATAGGCTAGTTTGACATAAATACATCACTGCTAATGCAGTCGGGAGTCGGATAGTTTGCTGTGATTATTCGAAATGTATACAGAGCTGCAAAGGAGATGCTGTTGATGTTGCCTGGGCTAAGAGTGTGCTAGTCAGACATATTGCGTACAGAGCTGATGCAATGGGGTATGCTAATCCTCCCAGAGAGTAGTATGTATCAACTAGTGCAGACAGTGAAAGTTAGAGAAAGTATGCTAGATAAGTTACCGTTAGATATGAACGTGATGACACATATTAATAGGTTAGGCAGTGATAATATTGTATGCTCATACAGCGATTTCTGGCGGGCGTCAGTCTATATAATGGTGGCATATCAAGTCATCAGGATGGCGCACTACATTATGGGAAAAATAGTATAGTGACTAGAACAAACGTGATACGTTGAGCCGGGAGGCAGGTAAAGCGTGATGTTGGCCTCCATGTCCAGTCTGTGGGAGTCCCTTGTTGGCCGCAATTCAGCATGCAGTTTCTTCTCCAGGCTGGAAAACAGTTGCTGCTGATGTGCCTGAGAGTCCAGATGTTGTGCATCCTGGCCAGCTGATGTTGAGATGTTCTTGGCCTTGCAATGCATTTCTTTGGACTTGTGATGAATATCCCTGGAAACTTCATGCAGCTTGTCGCTATGTCGGATGGCCGCACACAACGACTCCTGCTCCCACACTGTCTCTCTGGCATACACACACCCTCCACATGTTGGGGGATGACGGCTGTGGGATGCCCATGTCTCTGGCTGCAGGTCTGCAACCCTGAGCTGATCATCAGTCCCTAACTCAGAACCTAAATCAGGTGAAGGCAATCTTGCAGTCATAACCACCGCAGAGGTGGGGCCTATCACTGACTGGATCCGTGAAGCCTGGCTCATATCCTTAGACTCAATGGCACCATCTGGCCTGCCCATTGGGGCACTCTCCATGTCCCTCAATATGTCATTCCACACCTGGTTCAGCAAATTCACTTGAATAGTCAGAAGAGTCAGAAGATTCAGATACACTACAGACTATTGTCTGTAGCACCTGCAGATGTTCAGGACGTACAACACCACAGGCCCCCACTGGTGGATTGATGTACAACTTCCTCCTCTTCCTTCTCCTCCTCCGCATCTGCTGCATGATCACCTGCACATAGATAGACAATAACATTTTGAGTCATAAGTACCTTGACAAACATGCATATGTGAATTACATTGCATACAGATGAAAAATGGCCGTACACACATACATCACACATCATGACTTGGTGCACTGTGAGCTGCATGTCACAGATTGATGGCATGGTCCGGCATATCAGTCAGTGCAACATGGCATGGTCTGTGTGTCCAAGGGCACACACATAAACCCAGATATGAGTGGCAGTGAAACACCTCAGTGGAGGGATGGAGGTCTGTGCATCATCAGTAATCTCATGCACAACAAAGGCATTTTCATGTGTCAACACATGGAAGTGTGACCTGCTCATCGGAAGCCACCAATTTCATGCAGGCATATATGTTGCCATGATATCCCCAACCACAATTGCAACATTGGCCTCCCACGTGCAACGTGGCTGGTCGCAGTCACATGTCTTGCATACATGTGTGAAGAGACAGCAACAAATAGCCTACAATGGCACGCTGGCATGGCCACTGCTCCATTGACACTATGTATGTGTAATGGGCTACACAGAGACACCTATTGGCCATCCACATGTTATCCCATTGGGTAGAAGCCTTCATGCATCTATGAATAGACATTTCTGTTCATCCATTTCCACCAGCTGCAAGGGCATGTTATTGGAAGATGATGTGAACTTGCACATCTATAGTCACGCTGCCTGAGTCACGATTGTCTCATCATTGGACAATACACATGCAAGACACTGTGAATGTGCAATGTCATATGTTTGTTTCATGCTATCGGAGCACGTACAAGCTGCACCATTTCATGGTCCATGCAGACTTAGCTATTTCCTGGAGAACATAGCTCAAGGCACAGCTGTGGACACAGGGTGCTTCATACCCAGACATCTGACTCTGACTACACCATTTCTAAATGATCATGCATACTCATGTATCAAATAATGGAGTGCATATTAAGAACATATCCACTAAGATGCTCTTCATACACACACACCCATTGGCCAGCCCCCCGCCCCTGTGTCCAGATCATGCCCTCTGTGCAGACAGAGCTGTTAAATTGAGGACTACTCAGGACTGATGACTCATGCAACATGCGTCTGCTGGCAAAACCCAACGATAAGTAATGCACATGAGTCATTGTAATCCTGAATGCCAACACAGAGCATCAGCTAGTTGACCAAATCTACACATTCTTTCAAGTCGTGAAACATGATACACATGAAAGATACAAACAATGTACTACATTTCCATGTCTCGTCAATTCATGCATGGAGACAGTTCATGTATATCACTTTATTGCTACTTATCGGGCAGGCCACTCTGGTTTCCTTGTCAAAGTGCTCCAGTGGATGCATTGGGACATGGCGTATATGCATCCACTCGCCAGCTATACACTCTACATCCTCTCAACATGCCAACCACTGCCAGTTGTGTCCTCAGTATGACTCTGCACTTTGATTAGGACAGCAGGGTCCATTGTGTCACCTTGCAGACCATAATCAATGTACAATCAATGCTGTGATATGTGTGCAGCAATGAATGGTGCGCTGTGCAAATCAACACCCTGTTTTCAAATCCCTCCATTTGATGCCACAAAATGAAATGACATATAACTGTTACTCTCTGATGTATCACATCAGTGTCTACCCCACGTCTACCAGCACCCTGTGTGAGATTTCACGTGGGCGTGATCCCCCTGCCTTTTTCCTGGCACAATTCATGATAAGCGGTGTCAATTTACATTGTGTGATGTGCCAGCACAGTTTACATGACTGTGTCAGAGGCAATACTCCTGAGACAAGGAGCAACTGAGCCCTCATGCCCCATCTGAGTTGGCGATGTTGCTGCCAGGACATTCCATAACCCGATTTATGCATATGTCTGGACAAGTATGTATCTGTCATGTTTACAGATGTTTCTGCCGAAAAGGTTGAATCAAAAAGCTGAATGCGTATTTGGTGAGCATTCTGAATGACGAAAAAGACTGAAGCCCATAATGGCAAACAAGAGGAGCGGGGGTTGTGGAGGTATCCTCTGCTGCCCTAGTTCGGTATTATGGGCTGCAGGGGTGGCAAGGTTGTCCCCCACATACAGTGACTGCATAGTGGGGGACAAACAACCACAATACCAAAACCTTGAGTTACAAAATGCAAACAAGTGGGCTTTGCAATTCTGTAACTCAACCTTTTGGGATTCCGTTTTTAACCTGGATCCGTTTACAGACAGTGCCATGTTAGTGTGAGTGATTTCAACAGTGATGCAAGCACCTAGCCATGTGTCTGTCATGTAATTACTGATTCACACATACAAACCTTTCATCACAGACCGATTAAATGAATGTAGAACTCTATGGACATTGTTGCAATTTGTAAATTCACATTAATTATACACAAAACAGACAGGTACACTCATTGGTGTCATGCATCCCCTTTCCCTTTCTCATGGACTATCTTCAGACAGTACAATAGGCGAGTATCAGACTGACCACCTGGGAATGATGACCCCCTATCAGCAAATTAAGCCTATGTTTGGTCTAATGTCACCCCTTGCAATACACACGCACTGTCCTTTCAATATTACGCCACGGGAGTGGTCTGTGGGCAATTAGACACCGGCAGGTTGGTCGCGCCACATTATGTTGGTAGAGGCAGCTTTGAAATGCATTCTAAAGAGGCATTCCGTAAGAGCAGGTGACGAGACAAACATGCACTTCAGCAACAACTATATATTTTGTGCTTGCTGTGCAATGCAAAGAGATTTGCTCAGTGAGGTCAGCAATGATTAATTGATGTGGAGGATGTTTATTTGCGTGGCACAGATATGTGGCTTGGGGGCGATGTCTGCGAGTCAGGGGGCACATAATAGGGTCTTGCACAGAGCGCACATTTGGATATAAAGAATCCTGCATATAAGTACTGGCATTGGTATTAAGGACTAGCAGACAGTAACGTATACTGTGACATATACAAGTGGCATGCATGGAGACCACACATCCACCTCCCAGAATGCAGGGCATGACCTTCATTACAAGTTTGTTGGTAACCCACCGGTGCTGCCGGTGGGTTGCCGCCAACCCTGTATTACCGTTACCACCACCTGACATTCTTTTGCTACTGGGATTTCACAAGAGGCAGCAGTACGTTACGTTCCCATTCCCATGTCATCCCAGGGCTCGAGGAATATATGTGATCACTGTGCCGTTTTTACATCGCCGCAAATTATTACTTTATTTTTATTTGACACCCTCATATATATGGGGCAGACCCCCACAGCTCCCCTATCCCCCTACATTCATTATATACTGTACCCATCACCCCACAAATATATGGGGGTAAAAATAAAATGTTCAGTGATCGCTGCAAAAACAGTGCAGTAATTGTATGATCCCGGGCTGGGGCACATGTGTCCTCATCACGTCAACGTCTTCTCCCTTTACCCTTTGGGGCCTCCCCTCTCATGGTTCAGGACAAATGTATGAATGAAAAGCACCCCCAAATATTTCTCACACAAGAAATATGCTAGGGAACAGTGTACATTATGTACTATGCGTATGTGTGGTCCAGCAATGCTCCACGGTGCCCCAAAAGCAAAAATATACACCATATGCAGAGGCACCCCAATAAAAGTAATTGCGTATGCGATACCTGGAAAGCTTCCAAAATGAAAAAAGTGGTATACGATACGCAGTGATACCCAAAAAGACAGAAAATGCATACATGATGTACCAAAAGATTCCAAAAATTAAAAGAGAAGTGGTACACGATATGCAGTGGCACCCCAAAAAACAAAACATGCATCCGTGACATACTGAAGGTCTTACAATGAACACAAATACATGCGTACTTGTGCTAAGGCAACCCCCAAAAAAGAAAAATGCGGTATGCATTGAAGGAACGGCTTGCGTAGTACCCCAAATGCTGTCTGCGACACTCAATCGTCTGTCTTCATACCTTCTCACGCTCAACCAGTAATGTGCATCAAACCACTGAAATATCCCTGCCACTATGCGTAGGCGCGCTGCGTTGAGCGTGTAGCATTTATGTTAGGCGATGAGGGCCTTTCCTCTCATCTCCACGCTGCCTTGTCGTTAGATGCCACAGATCTAATTGCTCCTACATCCATGCCTTTTATTTTGCCTCCTCCAGCCTTGTATTGCCTCCAGACGCCACCATCTGCGGCTGCCTATGGTTTGTGACTGTCTGCTGCCCACCAGCACTGTCTTTGAGTGCCTGCTGTTCCACCATTGCCTGTTTGCCTGTAGTTCACCTGTGAGGCTCTGTGACCACCTCTATTGCAAACAAGGGACTTTCACCTCTCTGAACCTCCACCACTACTGCTCCACAGCACATCAGAACTCTCACTGTTCCACACCTGCCTTGAGAGTTTCCATATGCGGACCATCCTCCCCTCCATCGAGTGGCACACCCTAGGCAAGGCAGAGGGCTGCAACTTCACCCCCAAAGAAGTTGGCATCCTGCTGGATATGTTCCTGACATACTTCAATGCCCTCTTCACCCAGCAACACAACTTGCGCAGGACATAAGTATGAAGATCTGGGAGGACATCACGGCTGCCATCATGGCTGCCATCACGTGGAGGAGGTGGCAGCCTGTAACATTCACAGCATCAAGAAGCACTGGGAGGACATGAAGCACCGGAGCCAGGAGAAGGGGAAGGCCACATCAAAGCAGGTGCCATGTCTAGAAGCGGCTGGTGAGTAGCCATGTTTTGCACTGCTCCACATTGTGTGTGTGTTATGCTTGAGTATGTATGATTGCAGGTACACACGCATGTACACAGTATGTGTGTTTCAATGATTTACACCAGTATGCAGCCTCATGCTTTTGCTATGTGTATATAATGCTAGACATATGGTAATGTGAACAGGCATGGGTGTGTGCAATGACAGTTTTTGTGATTTTGTGCACTAGTGGACATGCAAATTAAGCTGATGACATCGAGTGGCACCCCCAAGGTGAGGCAGAGGGCTGCCAATTTCACCCCCAAAGAGGTTTTCATCCTGCTTGATAAGTTCCTGATGTCCTTCAATGCCCTTTTCAACGTATGGGTACAGATTACAGATTGCGATGTTGGGTGCAAGTGAGGGACATACACGCAAATGAACCCTATGTGTCACACTTTATCAATTGAACATTGGTTCATCCACACTCAGCAGCTGAGAATGAGACATATGTGTCCCCTCTCAGGGGCTACTGTGTGTTCTGTGAGACCAATGCATGAGTGACCAGAGATGACGTGTGATCATGACATTTGCTTAAGCTGGGGGCAACACCACAGGTGCTAGGACCTCACCAATGGGTGCCTGTATATATTGCATGCTTTCTGTTCAATCTGACATGTGTGCATGTTGGAACATGTAATGGGATAAAGGAATGCCCAAGTAGGTGTCATGTGACATAGTTACCCACTCGCATGGCTATGCTGTTCATGTTCAATCCATGGCTGTCAAATTTCCATGTCCTATGCACGACTCCGCATGGCCGTCCTGTTTGTGTCCTTTCCTACAATGTATGTCTATGCAAGCTATGCTATATTGGAACTGAGACATGTTCCTAGATGCATTTCCTATGGACATGCCTATATGTTCAACTTGAGTCACGTTTGCCTTGGTGTAGGACATGTGCTGATTTGGTTACATGTGTATGTGGACACAGGTTAATTTGCTGGGTGGTCATGTGAATGTCTCATGGTTGGGAATCATCTTTGTACCTACACTTGTGTCTCACTTTTATTGCTGATTGCATGGGCATGTGTGTGAGGGGCAGCTGATGCTAGACTGAGTCCATGGTACTGTTATGCTGTGTATGTGACACATGCAATGGCAATGTTGAATGATGTCTATGGTCTTTGTCCCCTTTTCTACTGTTGTTGCAACTGGCAGAGAGGGAACTAGCTAGGCTGTGGAGCATCGGAGCAGGTATAGGACCTCCAGAACCAGGCGAAAACCACAGTCATGCATCTTCAGAGGACAATGTGGCAGCACCTAGTCCATCGGGTGTGGTTGCTGAGGGTAAGTCCGAGGAGGTTTTTGTCGTGGGGGACTTCTCAGGAGTTTTGGGACAGTGCAATACCACACTGGGGCCAAACCAGGTGGAGGGCTCTCTGGGGCTTTCTGGAGTTATCGGGGTGCATGTGGTGGAGGTGGCCATTGCAGACCAGTCCATGGGGTCAGGTGCAGGCATCATGGCGGGTGTTCAGGCTGCACCCATGGCACAGGAACATGAGGATGTGCAGTCCACCACAGAGAGTTCTGCACAACCTCCTGCCCGTGGGCCATCTTCTGCAGCAGTGACTGTCTTCCTTGATGCCTCCACCCAGACCATGGCCCCACTTGTGGGCGATGAGGTCATTGAAGAAGTAGTGCAGCCACTGCAGGCAGGTATTGTCAGGCAGCCAGGTACCATGTGTGATGCTCTTCAGGTTATGCGTGCAGATCTGCAACAGCATCACACGCAGATATCTGTCTAACAGTCCAAGTTGGCGACTGCACTCCTCTTGGGTGGTCTCTGTAGGCTGGCCCATGCAATGGCCCCCTCAACAACGTACACTTCTGTGGCCCTGTTCCCACCACTGCAGATTCCATACCACCACCATGGCATCCTGTGGACCAGTCCCACCAACACCCTGTCTGGATGTGCCCCTATCCCTAGTTGAGGTGGAAGTCCCTACATTGGCAGCAGAGGTGGTCAGTGAGCCAGTCCAGGAGCCCACATAGGAACAGGCAATGGGAGTACAGCAGACAATTGAGGGCAGTTCAGGTGCCATAATACCCTGACAACAACAGTCATCTGGTCAGAGGGAGGCCATACCTAGGGCACTCACTCCAAGGCAGCAGCAGATGGTGGATGTGCGGAGGTGAATTCTACAGGGCATTGTCACCCGGAGGAGGCAAAGTGGCATCCAGGTGCATCAACTGAGATAGAGTGTTGGATCAACCGGGATAACCTGCTGTCTGCCAGGGTACATTATGCAAGGCAGCAGGATGTGGAGAAGCAGCAGGCACAGGATGTAGCTATCTGGAGGGCCAGACCTGAGGCAGATGAGTGACAGGCAAGGGGGTGGGTAGCCATCCTGGGGGAGTTCTGCAGGGCAGCAGAGGAGGTGGAGGGATATTTCTGGACATCCTACAAGCCCTACAGGAACATACAGAGTACCCCTACAGAAAGGGGATGTTGAGGTGGAGTTGGCCCTGGTGGAAGCCCTGTCTGACATCCCATCAGACTAGACCACTTCCATTGTAAATAGTTCATTTGTGTTTGATTTCATTTTGGACTTTCATTTCATTCCTGGACATTTTTCCCCTCCCATTTTGTATGTGTACATATTTTAATACAGGTTTTTTTATGTTGTTCAAATCACACTTGTTGCAGTCTATATGTCCATGTTTACCTTTAGTTTTGCTATGTTCTCAGAGTGCATGGGTCCAACGGATGTGATATGGGTTGGCTCCTCAATGTGTGTGTGTGTAGTGGTTACTGTGATGTTGACTGGTTGGTGTGATGGATATGGCATCCATGCTTGGTGTGCATGGGTGGCTCCTTGTTGATGTGGGGAGGTGCTGTGCTTTTCGTTATCATATTTATCATACACGTGTCACTTGCCTGCTTGCCTACTTTTAAGCTTTGAAATACATGCAGGTTGTTCTTTTGGGTACATGGTGTGTGTGTTAGTGGTATTGCATGGTTGTGTTTGTACTCCATTGGTGAATGTGTTTATATGTGTTTGGTGATGTTTTGTGTTTTGTTAATGCCTGACATGTTGGAATTTTTTGGATTGACATGGACATGTGCACATGCATTTCAGATGTAGGAATATGTCCATCAGACAGCTGAGGTGGCATTAGCTGTTTTTCTATCACCATTCCTTCTGTAGGGTCACTGCATGCTCAGTGTTGTTGTGTTGGTGTTGTTTGAGATATATTTTTGGGGAGTGTGTGTAATGGTGTGCATACACTGTTGGTTGTGGAGACGTGTGAGATATGCGATGTATGTATTTCTGCTCCCTCATTGTGGATGCATGCTCACTTGTTCATGTGTTTTGCCACATGTCCCACTCTGTTTATTTATGCGTTGTTTTAGGTGATGTTTTATGCACCTCTGCACATTGGCTACTGGACTCGTGGTTTATTGTATGTTGCATGAATTTAAGGTCCACTTATGTTTGTGGTTCCTTTGGCACTTGATTATCAATATGGAAGTGCCAACACTTCTTTTACTGTTGTAGGTATTTTTCTTTGTGTGTGTTCACTGTGTTTTACTGAGACACAATCATCACTCGTGCACTAAGTGGGAGATTGCTGAATCCCTCAAAAGCTAAGGTCAACTGCCCACCCACATCTGCAACCAACCACTACCTGCTTTCGTTTAATACATCACCTCTGCCACTGGAATGCAGAGGAGTCCCATGATTTATGGTTCAGTGTAGCACACTCTCTGACATGCTTCACATCACCTCATTACAGGCCTGTTCTGATTTGGTCACTGGGCTGGACGTTGTCACCCCTATCTACCTGTCTTCCTTTGAACAGGCTGGAATGCACCCATACATTCTTCATGATTAGGCACAATTTGTGATTTGGTGGACTACTGTCCTCAAGGGCATTCACTTGCAGTGCAGTGCTTTGTGGCTATTGCAATGGCACAAAGACACTATTCATATGCAACTTTTCATTGCAGTACCATGTCACATGTATAATGGGTGGTCACAGTGTAGGTGGTGCAACAGTGTGCTATCCTGTTTATGTGCTGATGAGAGTGGTCCACCAGGGAGTACTGAAATATGCTACAAGCCAGGATTCGACAGCAGTTCTCCCAGTTGATCCTGTTGGAGGATGATATGTGGCAGATTAGCAGGGGGGTGCTTGGGGGCTGTGCCGGAGGTCAAGGAGGTGAGGGCAGGGAGGTGTACAGCCAGGGGAATGCCTGGGGGTTGTGGTGGTCATGGGGGTGTGGGGAGGGGGTGCACTGTCAGGGGGGTGCCCGGGTGATTGTAGCAGAGCTGAGGGAGGAGTAGGGGTGGTGTACCCTCAGGGGGATTCCTGGGGGTTGTGGCGGCAGTCAAGGGGGTGAGGGGAGGTGTGCACTGTCAGAGGGATGCCTGGGGTAGTGGCAGAGGTCAGGATGGCTGCTTGGTGCTGTCAGGACTTGAGGGGACTGCTTGGGAGTAGTGGCGGAGGTCAGGGATATGAGGGAGGTGTGCTAGCAGGGGGATGCCTGGGGGTTGTGGCAGAGGTCAGGGGGGCTGATGTGTGGTGTCAGCGCTTGAGGGGACTGCCTGGGTGTAGTGGCAGAGGTCAAGGGGGTGAGGGGAGGTGTGTACTGTCAGGGTGATGCCTGGGGTACTGCGGATGTCAGGGGGGCTGGTTGGTGGTGTCAGGACTTGAGGGGACTGCCTGGGGGTCGTGGTGGAGGTCAGGGAGGTGAGGTAAGGGAGGTGTAATAGCAGGGGGATGCCTGGGGGTTGTGGTGGAGGTCAGGTGGTGAGGGGAGGTTTTTACTATGGTCTTAGCTTATGACCATAGGTAGTACACCCCTGTGCCACATCCTCGCGCCAGTGATTACCTTTCCAGGGCATGGCTCCAGTGAGAAACAGTTGATAATTTGCTATTATGTCCACGTTTTATTAAAATTGAGGCATGGTTGCATGAGTAGGCTACATGAAATGTCTGAGAAAGAACTCCCGGAAGTTGACACATCTCTTTGTTTCAGGGGGATGTCTGGGGTACTGGCAGAGGTCAGGGGTGGCTGGCTGGTGGTGTCAGGACTTGAGGGGAGTGCGTGGGCGTAGTGGTGGCAGTACGAGGGGTGAGGAGAGGGAGGTGTACAAGCAGGATGATGCCTGGGGGTTGTGGCAGAGGTCAAGGGAGTGAAGGGGAAGATTTTTATTTTATTTTATTAAAGTTTGTACTGTCAGGGGGTGCCTGGGATGGTGGAGATGGTCAGGGGGGCTGGTTGGTGGTTTTAGGACTTCATGTTGTTGAGACTTGAGGGGGATTCCTGGGGGTAGTGGCGAGGTCAGGGGGGTGGTGTCAGGACTTGAGGGGACTACCTAGGGCTTTGGGCGGAGGTGAGTGGGGGTGGTGTCAGGACGTGAGCGGGCTGCTATGAGTTAGGGGTGTAGGCCGGCAGTTTGGGTGCATTGAAAGTAGGGGTGACTGTCTGCAGTTTCACTAGGGAGAAGCCTTGACTTATGGGGGACCGTGCACAGTTTTGCTGGGGTGCACAATTGACGTACAGAGGACTGTGCGCTGTTTCGCTTTAGTGCACCTTTGACTTATGGGGACCGCGGACAGTTTCAGTGGGGTGCAGCCTTGATTTATGGGAGATCCGACACAGTTTCTCCGGGATGCAGCCTTGACTTATGGGGGACTGCATGCAGTTTTGCTGGGGGGCAGCCTTGATTTACAGGGGACCACGTGCAGTTTCCCCAAGGTGCAGCCTTGATTTATGGGGGCCCCCCATGCAGAGTTTTGGCAGGGTGCTGGATGGTGAGGCAAAGATAGCCACAAAGGTAGGTGCAAAAGTTGTTATTTGGCAATGGTTTTTGTTTGTATGTGGGATTGTTGTGGACGTTCCAAGCGCAACTCAATTTTCTTTGTGCTTCAGGATACTTTGTGCTTTGAAATCGGTGAATATGCGTAACGCACAATAAAACCTGTGCGCGCAAGGAGGCGCAAAGTTGGTTTAGGCGCTAAGTACCATGCGGGGACTTTGCACTATTTCTATGAATCGAGCCCTTAATGGCAAACACATGGCTCTTGCAGGATGCATTTGGCAAAGTCTTAGGAGCAAGTAAGGGAGCGCTCTGTCTTTCCCCACTACAGTTTGCTCACTAGCCGTTGGCATAGCGCAAATCATTTCAAACGGAAATCATAATACAAATAGCACAGATGGGGTTAATAAAAACCGACCTGGCAGTGCCCCTGATGGTGTTAAGCACCTTTGCATGTTTCATTTAAAAGACTTGTAATAGTTCAAGAGTGCACTGGTTATAGATAAAATAAACGTTTTCGAATAACTGTAAATTTCCTTTCCCTTGTAGTATCCCGCTCAGCTGATCAAAAAGCACAGAACCAATGTGCAGTGAGGTTTCCTCCACCATACAACACTGAAAGCGTGTACTTGATGTTACTGTATTCCTAAAGTGAAATACGATGGCTGCACAAGCTTGTTACGGGTTTGAAAACAAGCCAAAAAAGGCATACACACAAATAACAATAATCATCTCCAGCACAGACTTGGCTGGGACGCGGCCATCTCTCAGTGGAGAGTCTTCAGATTGCCAAAATACAATATTATACCTATAACTCTATCAAAAGAAACATACCGTACGTGTTCCAGCATACATGTATGCTTCACCGATCCTGCGAGGCAGGCAATGAGCTGGACCTTTCATCCACCAGAGACGGAAGAAATAAAGGAAGCCTGCTTTCGCAATGATGCCTCCTTTCCCACAGAACGAAAGTTTGGAAGTGGTGTCTAATGTTCCAACTACTCAAATCATCTACATATACATCTCCAAAGAGAGGGTGTAGGCTCAATTTCATGCACAAGAGTGTGATGGTAACAGTATAAAGTGTGATATTTAAAATCATACTGTTTTTAAAATACCACTTAATTATTTGTCTGGATCCACCGACAAATACACTTGCAAGCTTATGCGCTCAGCCAAACCCTTACTCTCCACCCAAAGCTGCATTACTCTAGCCAGAGCTCTCATACTATCAAAACTGGACTATTGTAACTCCCTCTATGTAGGCGCTAACAAACAGATTACCAATAAAATCCAGATCCTTCAGAACAATGCCCTCAGAGCAGCGCTTAGCTTCCCTAAAAGAGAACACATCTCGGATACCAAAAGAACACACAACTGGCTCACCACTTCAGACAAAATCCTGCTTAAGGTAGCCTCCCTTACCCACAAATGCCTTAACAACGCAGTTCCCCGTTATCTAACAGACAGAATAACCAGATACACGCCCAACAGACACACTAGAAACAGCAATGCTAACCTGCTCGGTGTTCCCAGATTCAAGCGAGCGAAAATGGGCCGCAATAGCTTCCAGGTGAAAGCAGCCCAACACTGGAACACACTACCACCCTCCGGCAGAGCACCACAAGCCTACCACCAATTTAGGCGTAACAATATCCAATGGCTTAAGAACAAAGACCAATAACCGACACCCGGTAACTACTACAAAAAATCTCTTAACTTGGAACTCTGTCGTAATTCTACTCTGTCTCTATGCACCCACTCACTGTGCCCTTGGATGACAATGGCCCTCATTACGACCCTGGCGGAGTGGGTCTACGCCAGCGGTATTCGTGGCGGACCCGTCCGCCCTACTACGAGTTCCCGTAGCGCCATGGAGCGCTTTCCGCCTGGTTTTTCCGGGCGGAGAAATCCATGGCGCTACGGGACCTTGTTGTTAATTACGCCACTGTATTTTACGGTGGCGTAATTAACGCCTTCCCCACTCCCATTATACCCTATGGGGCAAAAATGGGAATGGGGAAGGGTAAAATGGGGAATGGGGATTTACCGCCCCGCCAAGGTCGGAATGGGGCGGTAAATCCGCCAACCCCCATGGCGCTATCGGCAGCTTTCCGCCGTGCTCCATGGTGCATTTTGCACCACGATTTCCGCCAGGGTCGTAATGAGGGCCAATGTATATAATAATGTAATGTATATAATAATGTAAATAATGTACTGAACTGTAACTAAGCTGAGAATATACCTGTAATGCTTGCGCCCTCATACCTTCTGGTCCTGGTGCGCCATATAAATAAATAAAAAAACAAACAAACAAACAAATGGTATATTTACCGCATGGAGCACAAAGATAGAACTGCTTTGGCTACATATGGGACACTTAGACCATTCACTAGATTATATGTTCGCCATTCACATTATATGCCAATTCAATTTATAATCAGGTAGGATTTAAAAAATAAAATAAATCAGAGGCATTTAAAATATAACAATCTTCTGCCATTACCGCTATACTCATAATGAGATGGCCTAGAATGTGTACATTAGCTATTTATTTCGGACCACGTTGTATGGCCCTCAGTATCATTCTGGTAGTGCCTCATTGAGAGTTTAGTGATATTACCTATGGTAATACTTTCAAACGGAATTAATGTTACTGCATGCGGTAACTGAAAGCATCTGCATGATTCTGATTCATGCGGACCCTTCTGTTATTTTCTATTCAACTCCACTGACAATGGTAGACAGGTCATATGCTAATTGCCACATGTGGTAATCGTGTTTGTGCATATCAAATTTCCATTATAGAAAATCAGGTAGTGGCGTTGTGGTGACAATGGTGGTAATCCAATTACCACTGCTTTCCCGCACCAGCAAACTGTTTCTGTTGCATTGTTTTCTCCTACACTTGTTTGTAAATTGGACTCACTGGGGATATTTGTGGCATGGGGAATTCGCCATTACTATGAGTAAAGCAGAGTTAATCACAGTAACTCTACAGGTTTAAGTGAAATGTAAGCCAGAGTAGCGTTGTTGTGAATCGGCCACAATAAGATGCATAGTTAAAAAAAAAAAAAAAAAACAAGCCAATTAGCTTTCAAAAATTTGAGATATGTCAACACGTGTTAAACATATATTAATCATCAATCAACACATGTTCTACTCCATACCATACAACCCATATTGGGGGCCGCAGTCAGGAAGAAAGAGAGAACAAATGATGGAAAGAAAGATGGATTTGAGACAGAGCCGTTCAAGAGAGTGTGGAGGGGGAGAAACAGGGCAGGTCTACAGACAAAAAGTAGTGCCAGGGTGATAAAGGTAGTCAAAGGACAGAAAGGCGAAAGATAGCCGGCAACAAGAGTACACACAATTGGGTGAACACATCTCCTTATCAGCATGTGCATTCTTCAGTGATGTAGCTCATCAGATCACTGTACATGCATAAAAGGACCGTGTGCAGCCTATAGATAGCATTTCTAAACGGGAAAAAATCATCTTGATGGTTTTAGCTAATGACCATAGGTATTACACCCCTGTGCCTCATCCTCGCGCCAGTGATTACCTTTGCAGTGCATGGCTCCAGTGAGAAACTGTTGATAGTTTGCTATCATGTCCACTTTTTATTAAAATCGAGGCATGCTTGCATGAGTAGACTACATGAAATGTCTGAGAAAGAACTCCCGGAAGTTGACACATCTTTTTTTTTACAAACTTTATTTTGTTTTTAATAAATTCGAAGGGTTCAGGATATAAACTTGTACATAAAAGGAGCGAGATGCTCTGCAATTCTTTCGTTATTCTTTACAGATCTCGTACTGTTACATGATTCTAGAGTCCTTGGATATAATAGTTAACATTTAAGATTTAACATTCACAACTGTCCCTTGCCCCCTCCCTCTCCCTGCTTATTCCAATCCATTAGTGTTCGGTTGAGATCATACAAACGTCGACACATCTTTTAGCAAAGAAGCATCACTACCATTAGAATAGGATGGGTTTGTGAAGGCTGATGCATCCCTGATGAACTGCCAGTTGGCTTTGGGGTCTCAAACAATGATTCAGTTTCCAATTGAAATGGATGTATCTTGTGACGAATAACAGGTTTATTAATTGAGCTGTAAAATAAGGGATCTTTCAGGTGAATGATGGATCTCGGGCAGCAAAGCAGAGGTCACACATTTCTAAACTGAAGTTTGTGACCCTCTGTAAGTCTCTGCTCACTTACTGTTCCTTTGTGGGGTTTGATAGTCTGGCTCACACTTGCAAGGTGTTGGATCATTTTGGAGAATTTTGAAAAGTCATTGAAGGAGTATGGAGGAGTGTTTCGTGTTAATTTGTGTCCGTTGTGTAGCATCTTCTTCATTAGTGTGGCTGTTCATTGTGTGTTAGTGTCTTGTTAGTTTCTCTTTATGAGGAATAATAATTAAAAGTGTACCTTTACTCTTACACCTTTCCCATTTTTGTCTCTTTATGAAATATACGAAATATTTCTATCCCCTATTTGTTCTTCTGAACCCACAAACAACAGTAAAATGCACTTTGCCCACTGTGTATTTGTAAAGCACACTTTAATTGCTTTGGGCCTCATCACGAGTTGGGCGGTAAAGCCGATGCTATTACCGCCAGCGCTATTAGCCCTACCGCCAAACCCCCGGCGCTATTAGCGCGGGATCACGGGTTTGGCAGACCGGTTAGTGCCCATTCCCCATTGAGCCCATTAGGGAATTCCTCATTCCCCATTGTGCCCAATGGGGAAAATTTGCGCTATTACCTCAGGTGGATTTCCCGCCGGCTGTAATAGCGACAAAAATTGGCTAAGAGCTGGGGGGAAATCCGCCAAGGCCATGATCTGGCGGACCCTTAAATGTGGCGGTAATAGCGCTACCGCCACATTTAAGGGTTACCGCCATACTAGTGATGAGGCCCTTTTTCTTGAATTTTAGTACTTGTAGTTGTAGATTGCGTTTTTGAATTGTAATTTTCATTTCTCGGTTGTAGTTGTACGTTGTAGATGTAGGATTGCTTGGTTTATTTGCCGCTTGTCCACTTGTTTGATTCTTTTTGTCAGGATTCTAGGGTCCATGCATACACGTTACCAGCCTTTGTGGCAGTTGGATTGGTGTGCTTGATGAAGAAAGCTGGGGATGATGTGGAGGAATTGCCTGTTTCCTCGCACGAGAAAGAGAATTATTTGTGATTTATGACGAGGGGCAGAAACTCATGCTCCTTGCGAGTGCCAATTGTGAGGCCTAGACAGCGAGGAACTGCTGATCCTCTGAGTCGGTTGGGGAGGTGGAGTCTTGTGAGAGACCTCAGTAGTGAGAGAGAAGGAGTGTCATCAGAGGATCCCCATCAGTTCCAGGGGCTGGGCTTCATGTGGACACCCCCATTGAGGCAAAGGGGGAGCAGGCAGTCATGTCAACCATGTGGGAATAGTGGTTGGCTGCTACAAGCATTCTAGAATTTGGTTTGGGTAGACATTACCTCCACCTAGCAGGGTGAGTGTGCAGCTGCAGCCAAGGGGGAGGGTGGTCGGGAGGAGGTCCAGGGGGGTGAACCAGTCTGTGGAGGTTCCACAGAAAGAGGAGCATAAACTTGAAGGGGAGGAAGACGGCGAGTAGTGTCAGATAAAGAGGTGTTGATGGAAGAGGCCATTTCTTACATGACAGAGTGAGTAAGTATGTCGAGTTTTATTGAACAGTGATATCCAGCCCCCATGCACATCCTATAGGTGCCTGGGTGTGGGAATAGTTTGCTCTACCAGCAGGGAAGACTGCCAGAGTAGATGAGCTTAAGGTCTTATGTATGGTTGAGGGATATGATATGGCATTTATAACGTGCCTATACACAAGTGTTTCAAGGTGTGACGAGGCAAGGGAGGGGAAACAGAGGGTGGTCAGACATCGATCCTACTAGGCCAAGTGACATTGAGATCACGCAAGTGCAGGAGATGGGGGAAGGGGAAAAGTGCAAGGGGAAAGGGAGGGGGCAGTGCAGAACATAAGATAATAGTGAAATGATTAAGGACCATAAACAAACGTGCAGCCAGCTGGTGGCGAGTGCAAGGTTAAGTGCAGACATCAGGGGTCAAGTACTTGTAGGGGCTGTAGGAAAACAGAAACAGTACCTAAGTGCAAGGGTTGCCAGGGGACAGTGCAGGTGTGCAACTGGTGGGGAGGGGACCAGGGCCAGAGATCAGAGGGTAGCCAGGTAACCAGTGCAGTATCATATTCAGCCAAGGGCTCAGCAGGGGAGAGGAGGAGAAAAAGCAGAAGCAAAGAGGAAGGTCTTTAGGTGCTTCCGGAACCAGAGATGGTTCTCCTCAAGTTTCAGAGAGGCACGGAGGCTGTTCCAGAGGGAGCCCTAGCAGAAGAAAGAGATCTACCACCAACTCTCTGCTTGGAGAAGCGACTGACCATGAGGGAGTTGGAGGCGGATGAGCAAGAGCTCGAGATGGAAGATATTTAGGAAGAGAGGGTTGAAGGTTATGAGTTCCCATGCCCCAGAAGGCCTTGTGGACAATGCAGAGGGTTTTGAACTTAATCCTCACCGTAATTGGGAGCCAGTGCAGAGATTTCAGTCCTGGAGAGATACGATGCCTGGGCTTGAGGCCAAGGACAAGTCTCGCAGTCCTGTTTTGGATGAGTTCCAGAGGGCGGACAGTAGAGGCAGGCAGATTTAGAAAGAGGGTCTTGCAGTAGCCCAGCCTAGAGAGAACCAGAGCTCTGGAGACAGTGTACATCTGGGGAAGAAAACAAAAGGAAGAATGCCTCTGAGGAGGTGCAGCTGGTAGTGTAACTCTTTAGAGACGTTGGAGATGTAAGAAGAGAAGGAAAGTGTGGAGTTGAAGATGACCTTGATGTTTTTAGCCTCACGGGTGGGAGCAGGAAGAGGGCCAAGAGAGGTCAGCCAGAGAGTGACAGGAAAGAAGGGAGCAGGTGTGCCGATAAGGAGAATCTCGATCTTACTGGCATTAAGGCAGAGGTAATTGGCGGTACACCACTCCTGGATGGCGGACAGACAGTCAGAGATGAGAGAAGGAGAACAGGTGGCGGAAGGGAGCCTGAAAATGAGTTGAGTGTCATACGCATAGCACTGAAAGTTGGGGCAGAGAGCAGCAATGTGGTGGGAAAGGAGTGCCAGATATTGGTTGAACAACCAGGGAGAGAGGTTAGACCACTGGGGAACGCCACAGGTAGAGATAGAGGAGAGAAAGGAGCCAAGTTGGACCTTGGAGAGTTGATCAGAGAGGAAGGAGGTCAGCCAAGCCAGGGCCTGACCAGTGATACCCAGGTTATCATAGAGATGGTTGAACAAGGTGGCATGGTTGACTGTGTCAAATGCCAGAAGAGAGGTCAAGTAAGATGAGGACACAGGGGGTGTTGGAATCAAGGTTGGGGAGCAGGTCTTCAAGGATGTACAGGAAGGCAGATTCAATGCTCTGGCAGCTCTGAAGCCAGACAGATGGTCATGGAGACAACCAACAGATTCAGTGTGAAGATTAAGCTGGGAGATGGCCTGCTTTTCCAGGAGTTTGCCAAGGAAAGGAGTGATGGAGATTGGGTGATAGTTAGCCGGGCAGGAGGGTCAGAAGTGGGTTTCTTAAGAAGAGGGTGCACAAGAGAGTGCTTCAGGGGGAGGAGAAAACTCCAGTGGTGAAGGAGGGGTTGCAGAAGTCAGCCAAAGCAGGAGTCAGGGTGTCAATGTGGTCCTTGATGATTTTGGAGGAACAGGGGTGAACCTGTTTTGATGAAACTTTCATAGATCGGACTTGTCTAGAAACCTTGTCAGAGGAGAACAGGGGAAAGGCGGAGAAGAAGGGAGGAGAGGTGGCCAACGAAGGACCAGAGGAGGAGCAGGGAGTAGAGGGAGGAGGGGGAGAGGAAGAGAGAGAGGACAGGATGTCCTGAGTTTTAGAGATGAAATGAGAAGCCAGGCTGTGCAGAGTCCTGGGAGGGGACAGGAGAGGTGGAGACTGCAGCCGGATTGGCTAGTTCCTTGGAGATTTTAAAGAGTTTTGCTGAGTTGTTAGATGCCGCAGAGATGCAGGCTTGAATGTGGGCTCTCTTCTTGGTGCATACAGAGTGCCGTTATTGCCTTTGGGCAGGTGGCAGGCCAGTTTGTCAGAGGATGTACTGAAAGTGCACCATTTACTCTCAGACACCCTGCACTTGTGTTTAAGGGTGATGAGCTCGGAGTCGTACCAAGAGTTGCACTTGGCCTTGGTTTTCAAGCAGATCCTCGTGACAGGGGCAAGAACATCGAGAGTATCAGATAAAGCAGAGTGGAGCATGGCAAGGGCTGTGTCAGGGTGTGGTTAGCCAAGGGGGGAAGGAGAGAGGAGAAAGTGCCGCAAAAGCCTCAACTGACACACTCTTCATGGGTCAGATAACCAAGAAGGTAGGTGGCAGTGCTGGAGTTGGCTTGGCCTGGGGGTAGAGAGGGTGAGATGGGAGTAAAGGAGAAAGTGATCACTCTAGGAGAGAGGAGTGCTGAGAGGGATCGAAAGGGGAAGGTCTGAAGAGATCAGAACATCCAGAGTGTGCCCTGCAGAGTGAGTCAGGCTAGAGGGGAGAATAGAGGGAGAGCAAGAGTCACAGAGATCACGAAAGAGTCCAGTGGAAGGACAGGAAGCATCCAGGTGAATGTTGAAGTCTCCAAGAAGGAGGAGTTGAGACCAGGAGGGAAGAGGAGAGGTCCCCCCACTCAGAGAGGAAGGAGGAGATCTGACCAGGTGGCTGATAGATGGTTGCTAAAGTAAGGGTATGACCAGGAGAGAGAGAGAGCCTGCAGACGAGGCATTGGATAGAGGAGTAGGCCTGCATAGGAATGACGGAGGCAGGAATCCACTCAGGGAAGATCAGGGCTACACCCCTTCCGGAATGGTTGAATCTGGGCACAGAGAGGATCTTGTAGCCACTAAGGAGGAGTGTGTCAAAGCTTGTGACAGAGCTAGCCGTGAACTATGTCTCGGTGAGACCAAAGACTTCAGAATTAAGTTCCTCCAGGAGGCGGCAGATGTCAGAGTGTTTGACAGCTGAGCGAGAGTTTAGAGTAGCAATATGTAGAAGGTTGCCATCCTTGAAAGACTTCTGGTGAGGGGTACAAATCAGAGGTACGCACTGCGGAGGTTTGGAAGAAGCCAGAGGAGGGGCAGAGGTGGAACGAGGCAAGGGCAAGGTAGCCAAGGAGGAGACAGTAGTGAAAGGCAAGGATGCTGTTGCGGGAAGAGAGGGGACAGCAGGAGAAGAGAGGAAATTGATGAGACACGAGAAGCGTCTATCAAAGAGGAGAAGGTTGGCTTGGGGGCTTTCGACCAAGATAGTACCATTCTGGTAAACATTAATGATGACCTTAGAGGAGTGGAAGGAGTCCAGGAGAGCCTCCTACGGGTGCCACCATTAATGGGAGAGGAAGAGAAGGGATAGAGCACAGAGACCATATGTAGAGTGCATATGTCTGGCGATGGAATGACAAAGAGGATGTCGGTGAAAGTTTGCCTGGAGGAGGCACTGGTATAGGTGTCAGCGATAGGGAGTCCTGGGTTGGAGACCAGGATGTCCTTTTTAAACTTCTCCCTACCAGATTTAGTGAGGAGAACATGATAGTCGATAGAGAAGCAGTTAGAAAAGATAGGAGAGACAGAAAGCACCATAGAGTGTGTGGGGACCGGAAGGGGGTGGGAAGAGGTAGGGGAGAACTCTATGGAAGGACACAGAGCAGAGTGTAAGCAGACGAGACAAAGAGAGATGGGACAAGTAGACAATTGGACCGGACAACAGGCACTTAGTGGTAGAAAGGTTCACTAGATGAGTTTTTATCAAGGAGGCAAAGTCACAGGACGGTACTACTTTCACATTGCAATTTTAAAACAGGATAAAAACACACCTAAGTTTGAGAGTCCTAAATAGTGGGGAAACGGCCTAGGTTTCACTGTGCAATATTGAATACTTTAACAATGCAATTTTTTATCACAGGTCAAAAAACATACCTAGGTTTGAGAGTCCGGAATATTGGGGAAAGGGCCTAGGTTTCACAGTGCAATTTTGAATACTTTAACAATGCAATTATCTTTTATTTTTAATTTTTAAAACAAGTCAAAAACACGCCTACGTTTGAGAGTCTGCTATATGGACAGGTATGCAGGGTTGAGTAAGGTTATAAACCTAACACGGGACATTTCTAAATTCCTTAGTCGCTGACAGTTGACGGCTGGCCACTGGCCTCCCCTGCTGACACCTGCAGACACGATATGGAGCCGCCAATGTCGGAGCTGCCCTTTGCCTAAAGGCCCTAAGCCGCAGGGGCTGCTGGGCAGAGGGCTGCCCCAGGAAGGTCAGTGATGCCCAACAACACACCAATCATGGGGTGGGTGTGGGAGGGATCAGGGAAGGAGGAATGGAAGTAGGGGTGGGTGGCAGGGAAGTTGAACAACAGCACTGAGAGCGCTCGGGAAAGCCCAGATGCAAAAGTTAAACAAGCCAAAAGTTAGCAATGACGAACCTGGAGGGGCACAGCAGCCTTTCTCTTACCTGCTGCAGCAGCCAAAAGAGGCGAGTAGCGAGCTCAGCAGGCAGGTACACCACAAGCACTACAATCCACATCCCCACATGGATGTGATAAGCATGCTGTGTGGGGACATAAGGCAAGTGGCAAGGGAGGCCATGATGGACAGGAAACTCATGTGCCAGTGGCACAGGGGCGTGTATTAGACACAGATGTCTACAAAGGCTAGATACCATGCAGCCACGACCACTGACATATTCCAGCCACCCATTTGAGGATCTGGATCATAGCACATCCCAGGGCCTGGATGAAGCATGCACATAACATTTTCAGGCTCTTTCCAAACCCCCTCACCAATTCTGCCTTCCCAATTAGAGTGAGTGGCATTGGCAACTGTGGTCAGTGGCAGGTACTTCTTGAAGGGTGCTAGCTAGCCCGACACATGGTTGATAGTGCTGTACCTCTATTGGGCACACACATTTTTGGGCACAGCCCCCTGGATAAGATTAAGAAGTATGCGGGCACCTTCGGACCTTATTGAGATCTGTAAGTAATTGCTGGAGGGTTGGACCACATAATGTTTATGGTGGGACACTACCATTCCCTCCTGTAGGGTGTAGTGCAGATGGAAGGAATACGACACTAATGGGAGAGTATCTGGCCTCACAGGGGGCTTACACCATACTTGAAAGAGTCAGCAGTCCGTCTGAAAGATAGGGAACATTTGTGGGTGGTGTACCCTGTGAAAATTCCAGAGGAACTTAGTGGACAGCAGCACCTCGTGAAAATGCCCGCGCAGCTTAGTGGGTGACTGCAACTATTGCAAATATCTGCAAACCTTAGTGGGTGGCATTTAACCATTGAAAATTCCTAGGATTCCTGAGGGTTAGCTTCACCCTGTAGAACATAAACACCGCTGGCAAGTGTGTGATCACGATTCAAAAACATTACTTGCAGTATAGTCAATGCCTTGGAATGTGTAAGCCACACACTAGTCAGGGTTGCTATGCCACAGTTAACACTGCAGCTATCCATTTCCCACCGAATGCATCAAAAAACAGCACCTGCTCCACCTTGCAATGTCTGTCATGTACTGGATAACAAATCAATGTCATCTTTCCAGCTGGTTTGTTGCTTGTAGGGAGATGTCCCATAGTATTCTGCAATGAAGTGCTCATTTATTTTTTTATAACCGTCAATTGTTGTTTATGAAGCATTGTGAGGATTCTTCTGTGGTTAGAGACAATAGCCGAAGCCACTCGAAAAATGTTCTCCAGCTAAACACGTATGGGGTTGTGGGAAACTTAGCAATTCTACAAAAACCTGCAAAAGTGGTCTGGTTAAATGGACTGCTTGCTGTACGAATTCTCTAACAGAGGATTATACCTTACCATAGGTCAAATGTCCAATAGATAGATAACAATCTTCTTTGTGGCTGCTGGTGCACTCCTGCTGACACATCTGAACTCAAGATGTCTGGGTCACTGAAGAGGGTGTCCCATAGATTCTCCTCCCTGTAGTAAGGTATGCCTGCAATGCTCCCAAGGTTTCAACATGTGTCAGTGATGCACTACCCATTGATGCCACCATCATTTGAGAGCTTGACCTGCATGGTTCACTTGTCAAAATGTGGGCTGATTATTTTCTTGGTATTAACTGAATTTGTGCACCAATTGATTTGGAACAGTATTTTTATGTGATTCAATATCAGTCACTTTCCAACGTGTGTCCTCAAATGAAAGCTGCAGGTACTGAAAGTTGCCTTTCAATCCAACTATCTGTGGATTACTGCGCAAGCTGGAAAGGAGGTTCATCAAAAGCTGTGTCACATTGGAATCAAAAGATAAGGCAAGGGCCCTCGCCATATTGATGAGGTAGACCAGAGGGAGAACATCAGAAAGGGATGCATTGTGATGCCTAATCCCCTTGTTGGGCTTCTAAACATGTTCCAGTGCAGAGCATAATAGATATTAAAAATTTGATGCCACTTCCACATTTATAAAAATGCCTCATCTAGTGCCCTACTATGAATGTTGCAGTAATCGGAGCTGGCGTTGCACTGCAAACATAGCCTGTGTGGAATTTGCAAATTAGTAGTCCAATGGTTGGCCAATGAGGTCGTCAGGCTGTTCAGTGGCAACTTGTGTCACACTGAAGTTGAACTTGAAGACTGGCTGAAATTGGAACGTCTTCCAAGCCAAAGCGACCATTTCTCTAACATGCTTACAAGTGCTGAAAAAATGTGTTCCCATAATGTGAAGGACATAGAGCGCTCGCTTTGATATCAGTGCAGATCCTGCTAACGCAGGTCCGAATCCCGGCAGGGCCAAAATCAGCCTTTCATAAATGAGCACCACACACCTAAGCAGCGCTCAGATACCTGAGGGTTTGTAGCGCTATATAAATGCGAAATTATTATTATTATTTATGTGCAAATTAGAGGACATGCGTTGTCTTGCCTATCAGTAAGGCATGTACACAACTTCATCATTGTCTGCTACAGTCAATCCAATGCAAATAAAAAAGGCTTTAACCACTGTGCTCTCGCCTCCTCCACCTTCTCCCAAAGGCAGCTGGGGAGCAGGTGTAGGTGGATCTAGGTCACCTAGCCTAAGCCCCGCCTACCTGGTGCCTTCCTGGTTTCCACCCTTTTTCACCACCTAGCAAGCCACGCCCACCTAGTGCCTTCCTGCTTGCCACCCTTTTTCACCACTTAACAAGCCCCTTCCACCTGGTTCCTCCCTGCTTGCCGTCCTTTTTCACCACTTAGCAAGCCCCGCCCACCTGGTGCCTTCCTGCTTGCCGCCCTTTTTCACCACTAAACAAGCCCCTCCCACCTGGTTCCTCCCTGCTTGCTGTCCTTTTTCACCACTTAGCAAGCCCCGCCCACCTAGCACCTTCCTGCTTGCCGCCCTTTTTCACCACTTAACAAGCCCCTCCCACCTGGTTCCTCCCTGCTTGCCGTCCTTTTTCACCACTTAGAAAGCCCCGCCCACCTGGTGCCTTCCTGCTTGCCACCCTTTTTTCACCACTTAGCAAGCCCTGCCCACCTGCTTGGCCCTCTTTTCCCTACTTAAGGAGCCCTCCAGCCACTTTTCGTTTGCAACTGGGGAGCAAGTTTAAGTGGATCTAAGTCACCTGGCCTAAGCCCCGCCCACCCGGTGCCTTCCTGCTTGCTGCCCTTTTTCACCACTTAGCAAGCCCCGCCTACCTGGTGCCTTCCTGCTTGCTGCCCTTTTTCACCACTTAGCAAGCCCCGCCCACCTGGTATCTTCCTGCTTGCAGCCCTTTTTCACCACTTAGCAAGCCCCGCCTACCTGGTGCCTTCCTGCTTGCCGCCCTATTTCACCATTTAGCAAGCCCCTCTCACCTGGTGCCTTCCTGCTTGCCACCCTTTTTCACCACTTAGCAAGCCCCGCCCACCTGGTGTCTTCCTGCTTGCCGCCTTTATTCACCACTTAGCAAACCGCGCCCACCTGGTGCCTTCCTGCTTGCCGCCCTTTTTCACCACTTAGCAAGCCCCTCCCACCTGGTGCCTTCCTGCTTGCCGCTCTTTTCCCTACTTAAGGAGCCCTCCAGCCTCTTTTCCTTTGCTGCTGGGGAGGAGGTGTAAGTGGATCTAGGTCACCTGGACTAAGCACCACCCACCTTCTAGACCTGCCTCTTCCTTCCTGCTCTTAAGTCTTAGATCAAGGGCGTCTTTCGCCCAGACATCTAAAGGGAATGGCAATTCCTGTTTGGACCTATTCGACCAGGAGGATCCAGGGCCCGAACCCCTGCTAAGTCAGCAGGTAAGCATACACCAACATGTGTTACACCCTCTGTCCCCACAGGTCATCCCCACCCTATCTGGTCTCCCCGTGTTGTTCCCTTGTGCCCCCCCACTTCCCACACACAGGAGTCTGTCCTGCTACATTCTGGTTTCACCATCATCTTCTTGTGGCCAATGCTGGATTTTACTTTTATGGACTTCATTGATTCACGGTGTGTCACCCTTTCTCAACTCTCATGATGGACTTCCTTTGAATCTTGTAGTCATGGTGACCCTTGATCATGCTCTTCCCAACTTCATCTTGTATCCAGGCTTGCAACATTATGTGTTACTACTGCCTTCTGCAATTGTATTCGCTCTCCCCTCTTGCTTCTCCACTCTTTTTGACTGCTTATTCTCTGTTCTCTCCTCCCTTTCTGCACCCCTCTCCCTCACCTTTTGTTTTTCTTCCGGCGCTACCAGAAATGTCGTCAGGCCTAGTACTGTAGTCGCTTGTCTGTTTCCATTTCCTTCCCACTCTCCCCCTCCCTTCCGTATCTATGTCTTAGCTCTTGCACTATCTGAAATGTTGTCAGGCCAAGTACGATAGTTAATTTCACATCCTTACTGTTCATGGCCTGTAAGAATGTCATTGTATTTTCCCTTGTTCCTCCCTTGCCTTGAAGCGCTTTGAAACACTTTGTGTATAGGCGCTATATAAATAAACAATCATATCATATCATATCAAATATCAACACATCTGTGTCTTCTACAAAGAAACACGTGCATGCACTTCTCCCACTCCTCCTTACACTTGTCATTCAATGGCATGTGCCATATCCACTTGCTGCAAGAGATGTACACTGTCTGGTGTGTTGCTCAGGACTCCCCTGCTACTTGTGGTCCTCCTCTTAGGTGTCACACCATGGGATGTTTCTCATGCACTCATGTCAAAAGACAGACAATGATTGGCATGTCGAACAGTTTCCTGAATCACTGCTCTCTGATAGAAAAATCAGGCAAGTGTGGGTCTGCCACAAGCCCACATGACGTATTCCCAGCTCCTATCTCGAGGAAAAATCAGACACTTATGACACTCTCACAATCTGTTCTTATTGATTCCCAGTTCCTCCCAGACCTCTTTCCACATGTCAGCCAATGGTACATGCCTCTTCCACTGGCATCAAGAGATGGATGCTGACTGGTGTGTTATCCATCTCTGAATCTCTGCTGCTTCCTCCAGCAACATCAAGTATGTGTAACTCTCCCATATGCTGCCCTCAGGGATTCCCTGCTTCTCCTGCTGCTCCTGTCAGCTGTCACTTGATGGCACATATCTCAGCTACTCATTTCAAGAGACTGACTGTGACTGGTGTGTAACCCACCTTCCCAAATTTCTGAAGAGGGCACTTCACCCACTCAAATTAATTGAAAGTGTTACACCGTGCTGCACGAATCGTACTCTCCAACTGGTAGCAACTCACTAACTACCTCTCCCTACCCGCCTCATGTTACTACTCTAAATATCCCTGCATTTCTATAAATATCATGATCCTGACTTCAGTAACCACCTACTGCCTCTCCAAGAGCTGCCTTAGAAAGAATGGAAACCATATGGACAAACTTTTGAAAATGTTCATCTAAGGTGTACCATTGACGGCTTACCCAAAAGACAGATTACTCTGGTACATTGGGCAACATTCCTCCCAGGAGTATGCATAAGGTGAGTCTGTCTGATGGTCAACTGATTGGCATACAATATGAGAATGTTGCTGGGAGGTGTAATGCGTATGGGACACAGCTGGTAGATAACAAAACATGGACTGTCATTTAGCAAATCAAATCACCAGCAGGAGGGATTGACTGTTCCTTTGTTAATAACAAATATGTATATACCAACTTGGGACAGTAAATAAGGCAAGGTGGACATACTCATATATTTGAGTGGATGCTAAGGGAATCCCATGAACTTTTAAACACATGCGGGGTGGGCTAGATTGCATCTCATAGCAACAAACAGAGGTTGAATTGATGATGTTCGAACCCCATTACAGACGGGGGCCTTGGTAAGAACAGAATCCATACAAAACATGAAGTTGTTATTTTTTTTTCTACTTGACCTGGAACGCAGTTTAATGCTTCATTGACAATCATAATTGGCAAGGTAGTCTCTATCGGAGGAAAGCCCATCTCCACAGGGGTACTGACATATAATAAACCCCAATATAAAATGTAAAAAATACTGATATGCCAAGGTCCGCTGTGAGACACATAGGATGATAAAACTGTGTATGGCGCGTTAGAACACACTCTGCTTGCTGTAACCAAACATTAGGTAGCTGATTGGACACAGAGTTCACAATAATGTCTATCTGTGAGGTGTTTCAATGTTTTATTGCGTTCTACTGTGATCCTGTGGAATTATCCTACCGCAATACGTACTCTGATGTACTCTGATTTAACTATAATCGGTAGCGGTGTTAACTCACTACGATATTCAGCCTGCTGTGTTTCACAACTGAGTTTCTCAATTTCGTTGTTGCTAGCCACCACTCCTGCACTTTACGTTCCAAGCTAATGCCCAATGACTTTAGCATAGATGGTGCATTTTACACAGTGTCCATCTCATGCATCTTGCCTACCCGGCAGTTATCCTAGGTTCCACGCTGTGCCTATAGCTTTACTTCTGGCCTAATCTGTATTTATCCTATCTCTAGCATATGGCTTTACCTCGGACTCTGACCACAGTCTGCACTTAGACATTTCCCCAGTAGCTCTGCATGTAACTCTTGTGTCTGGTACTGGTAATACCACAGCCAGCCTACTCTCAAGAGAGTGCCGCACCCACAGTTGGTCACGCCAGCACTGCCTTGACACATACTCCCTAGAACATAGACATGCTCTCACATCTGCTGTGCACCACAAGCCTACTGCTCAGCTTGACTACCTACTCCTTCAACACCTTGGCTGCACCTCTTGATAGCACCCTCAATTCCATCCACTTCAAACATCCAATATCTAACCTCGTAACACAGCCACGTAGATGCATTCCAAACTTATCCATGGCCACAAAAGTACCCTCATCTCAGAATGTAATGCCTACCACCTTCCTACCACAGTTGCACCTAATTGGTATGAAACCTAACAATCTGAACCTACGCCCTTCCTGCCTACTCTTCCTCCAACACTATCAACTGCACAATGCATCCAATTATACGCCACCAGGCCTACACCTAACCAACCTTGCTCTACCAAAGTCAGAAATGCCAGACTGGGCTACAGACTCCCCAGAGCTAACTACTCGTCACTAAAAAGCATCAGCAGAAACTGCACCAAAGCCTCCCTTACACACCCAAATCAGGCACCCACACCAGACAAAACGTTACCACCTCGGCAACCTTGACACCACAACTAACACATCCCCATATTCCAGAACCTGTATCAAAGGAGGACTCATCAAAGCTAGATCGCTAGCAGCCCATGCTCTCGACATCTGTGACTTCATCACCTCCAATGATCTAAACTTCCTAGCCGTTACTGAAACTTGGCTCCAACCCACTTCTGGTCCCCTGCTCTCTTTAGCCATTCCAGACAAATATACGATCATCAGGCAGGACAGGACCTCTACAAAAGGCAGAGGCATCACCTTTATCACTAAAACGTCACTTGGACTCCCCTGCCATATTCTAACCTTCCCTTCAGGTGAACTCGTCAGTATTAAGCTACCATTGACACCCACGCAAACCATAACCATTCACCTTGTGTACAGACCACCAGGTCCCCCTATCCTCCTTTGACAATGATATAACCCTACTCCTCACAGCCAACACAAAGCCAGGTTCACAAGTACTGTTTCTGGGAGACCTCAACCTAGGTCTTCATGACCCAAAGGTTGCCAATGCACTGTTAATTGCCAATAGCATCTCTGAGCTAGGTTTTACACAACACATCTCCCAACCCACGCATAATAAAGGTAGACTATTAGACTGGATCACTGACCTCAACTGCAACATCAATATCCTGTCCAACATCCCTTGTGCCTGAACCGACCATCATACGATTACTTTCTCACTACACAACGCTGACTTCTCCAACTTAGAAAAACCCATGGCTCCTCCCGAACTCCCAAGAAACAAGCGCAATGTAACTGCGAAAAAACTTCTCCCTCTCCTCAAGCCTCTTACTAACCCTGTCATCTCTAATATCGACCCAAATACTCTAGTGGACTCGTAAAACAATACCATCCTGAACGCCATCAACATGATTGCAACCCTAAAAATGCGGAAAGACAAACCACGTGCTCATTTAAACACCTGGTTCACCCCACACCACAGAACTCTGCATAAGAACAAAAGAGCGGCAGAAGGGCAGAAGCCTCCTGGAAAAGCCTCCCATCAGCAGTCAACAAAGAATCCTTCCTAACAGCTGCATCTAATTACACATTTTATTTTTATTTTCCGAGACAAAAGTGATTCCTACAATGATTGTTAGGGAGCATTCTCAAACATTTGCTAACTCCCTTCAACTTAGAGACCCCCAGAAACTTTGCTGGATTTTTAGCACTTGATTGTTTTACCTGGAAAGAGTGTGAATCTTCTTTTCCCACTCTTTCATGTATTTTGATGGATGTTTTAGTCTTGTGTTCTTTGATTATGGAGTTTTAAGAAAACTCCATAGGCATCTTTTCATGTGTGTTACACAGCACCCTCAGTGCAGTGACACAGGGGTTTGTGTTTAGACTTCCCAAAGCTTTAAATACCTTCTCTGGGATAAACTTTTTCCCAGAGTTTCCCAGAGAATGTAAGGTGAAATTGACTTTACTAGACTTTTTAAATTCCTATACCCAGCACACATTATCTTCCTATAGAATGCTGGAGGGGCTACCTAGTATCCCCTGTGTCTAGAAACTCATGTAACAGTCAAATGCTACCCTTTTCTTTCGAAATGGCTGGTGGCAGTGCTTTTACAACAAACTACCATGATTTTTCCCGACCGCGAACACCGGTAGCTAAAAATTGCGGGAGCCATGTTTTTTTAGATGGCGCCTTAAGCCCCTTTGTTTAAACGGGTCCTTCTAGTGTTTGTCTCTACGCGCCAAACCAGGTTTGATCCCTTTATTCTATGCCTTTGGCGGGCTTCAGGACTGAATACCGGCTCTGGCGTCTGAGTGTCTGGTGTGGGCAGGAAGTGAGGGAGCTGCCCTAAACTCCCTGTGCTTAGTCTCCTTTGAGACCCAAATGCACTCTGGCGTGATTGCCTGGCTGACTGTCCGGCAAGGACAGCCACCCTGCTGCGTGAGTGGCAACTAGGCTGGAATGAATGGGAGAAAACTGTTTAAAAGGCGAGTCTCTGGGACTGGAAAGTCGACCACTGGAACGAAAGAACCAAAGACGAGCTGGAAGAGGATGGCTGCTGCAACTTCTGGACCGTTGGTTTGACTAGTGGAGTCCTGCTGCAGGTCCGAATTGCCAAGTTCATCTCGACAGAGAAGCCCCTTCAAGGACGACTTCTTCCTTTGAGTTGGTGGGACCAATCAACTCATAAGCAACCTGTATACCATTATCGAAGCTGGTTAGGATTAACCAGGGGGAAGGACACAAGATTGTGTGCTTGCATTACAACTACTTGAACTGAAGTGACTTCTTTTTGTCAGCATTTTCTGACGATCCCGTGCAGTGCAGGAGTTCCCCGACGTCCTCCCTCTTGTCCCCACGACTGAGGCTCAGGAACAGTGAGATCTGTAGGAACTGTCAAGGAACCAACGTCTACAGCTGCATCTTTTTCTTCATACTAAGGTACTGTGCCAACCCGATTGAGAGAACGCATCTCTCGCGGTGAAGGTTCGTGAAACTTCCCCAACTTGCATGCCTAATCAGCTAGTGACATATGATTCTTTTTTCATACAAACTACTTCAGAGAACTTTTGCAAAGACTTTACCGTTTACTTCAAGAACTGCTCTTTCCAATCCAAGACACTAGTCCATTGACTTTGACCTAGGCCTATTGAACTGAATCGAGCCCTCTAGTGAACTAAACATATTTGCACTGCCTAAGAAAAATATTTGTGATCTATTCTGCTAACTTGTGCCTTTTTACTCCGATTGAAAGTAACTGAAATGCCATTTTGCTCCTATTTCAGGGGAGCCTAATTTGTTCAGAAACTCATTGGTTTGTTATTGAAGTGTGTTTGTGTATAATATTAAGTGACCCCCTTCTAGGGAATGTTTTCTAAATGATTGTATAATAAACTAATATGTGTTTTACCAAGAAACCTTGAATGTAAGTGTCTACTTGAACCACAGTGATTGTAAGACCCTGTGTAACCTCTTGCACTGCTCACATTCCCTCTTGAGATAAGCCTAGCTGCTCAGCTCGCTACCACAAAACTGTGTAGTACAGATTTATACCAAAGGTTGGTTTTGCTTACATCTGTAGTCCTAATTGTATTTGGTGGTCCCAAAGGGTACTGCATGCAATTCTGCCTAACAATGATTGAACCTCCAAAACTAAATCCAATACTAAATAATTATTTAGCATCCTTAGGTAGCTTGAAACCCCTTCTGCTCCACATGTAACTTGCATTAAAGATGATATGTGGTGAACGAATATTCAGTCTGCACTCTCAGACAAAATTGAGCGAACCAAAATAGAGAAAAAGAGAGCGAGTCTGACCTCCAACATGGCCCCTCTTACAACCCAAACACCCCGTTCTGTTAAACACGACCTATTCAAATTCACACCTCTCGCTACAAAGGATATCAAGGAGATTCTCCTATGTTTAAAGGCATGCAGATGCTTAGGCGATGTCTGCCCGGGTCCCAATTTTAAAGATTCAGCTAAAGAGCTTGTGCCCTTTATCACAACTCTAATTAATGCCTCCTTTGCAACTAACACAGTACCGACACATCTGAAGGATGCCTGGGTCATGCCACTTCTAAAGAAACTGACCCTAGACCCTAACACACCCAGAAACTTCAGACCTATCACAAAGGTGCCCTTTCTCCTCAGAATTTTGGATCGGGCTCCCTATCTACAGATCCAGAATTACCTGGAAAGCAGAAATCTACTAGGACTCTGCCAATCAGGTTTCCGACCCAGACACGGTACAGAGACAGCCTTGTTAGATTTAGTAACGCAAATGGAGTTAAGTAAGGACAAAGGTAATTTGGCACTCCTTTTGCTGCTTGATTTATCAGTGGCCTTTGATTTGGTGGACCACAAAGTCCTCTGTAAACACCTCTCATCTGCAACACATTTCTCTGACGACGCCACCTCCTGAATTCAGTCTTTCTTAAACAATAGAACCACCAGAGTTTTATCTCCCTCCGCCTCCGCGACGCCAGTCCCTATTACCTGTGGAGTACCACAAGGTTTATGTACCTCATCCACCTTGTACAATATTTTCACAAAACCCCTCGTCGATGACTTAGACCACTTGGGTGTCTCCTATACAAACCACAAGGACGACACCCAAATCCTTATTCCCATCTCTGGTGACTACAACACAGGCTACAAGCGACTAAATGAAATCTATCAAATCATCCAAGCCGGGATGGCCAAACACGGACTATGTCTCAATGACGACAAGACAGAGTTGCTCCTTGTGGGAACTCAAGCCAGACTTAACAGACTCCACAAACAATTCAATACATTCAATATTGATGGTAACATCATTACAGTCTCAAAAGATGTAAAAACTCTAGGTATCTACATTCTCTTCCATCTCTTTGACTAGACACATAACACAATGGCCTTCACCACTGCATACACGTGCAAGCTCATCAACACCTGTAGACCTTTTCTGACCACAGGTAACTGTGTTACTCTTGCTAGAGCCCTAGTCTTATCCAAGATAGACTACTGCAATGCTCTCTCGGCACCAATAAACACAACCTAAACAGACTCTGGATTTTCCATAATAATGCACTCAGATCAGCAACCAACCACCCCAGATCACACCACATCTCAGAGCTTAGACACAGGGTGCACTGGCTGTCTGTTCCACATATAATTAGTCTCAAAACCCTCTCCCTTACATTAAAATGCTTACATAACCTGGCACCTAAGTACCTGTGTGACAAATTCACATGGAAATCCTCGGACAGGCCTACCAGATCTGCTTACTCCAACTGCCTGACCATCCTTAGGTTCAAGCTCCAAAAGGCAAGTGGCAAGGGTTTCCCAGTCCGTGCTGCCAAAATGTGCAACTCTCTACCAGCAACGCTCAGAGCCAAACAGTCATTTAACACACAGAAGTCAGGTAGTAAACTGGCTCAAACTGACTGATCTTCCATATTGCTAAATCCACTTAAAATGATCATTTTACCATTTGCATACTTCTAAACCTTACCAGTCAAATGTACCTCGCCCTTACTATGTATCTGTTTCTCTGTGATTACTTGTAATCCCTTGGAAATTACCTGTTGTATCACTTCTCATTATATCACTTCTCATCTTGTGTAATTACCGTGCATCTGCTTTGCTGCAACTATGTGTAATCCTTAGTAAATTACTTGCTGTATTCCATTAATTGCTTTCCTATGTAACTGACCCACTTCCTTTGGAACTTGCAATTTCCTGCTCCTTCATTGTAAGAAATGTGCCCAGATGCCTAAGGGCTTAGTGCGCTATATAAATAAAATACAATACAATACAATTCCAGAGAGGGCACTTAAAACAAATGCAAAATAACTCATCGGGAATGGACAATCAGGCTGAGTAATGGCAGCAATCTAAAATAAAGATTACTACCCCATAAGGGTGCACGGTATGGTGCCACTCCTTAAAATGCATGGTACAATCTAATTATATGATTCTTGCTTCTGGCATGGCTCAACAGATGTGAACTCTAGTGGCCCAAGTGGCTGAAACTCTATAGCTTTACGTGGCATTCTGCAGATGTGTGTGCTTTGCATCAGAGTAACTGTAATCATTCTGTCATGAACTGATTAGGAAGTTTAAGAGCGCTTCCCAGTGGTATTGAAGGGACATTTAAGTAAATGTCACTCTGCTCTGATTTTATTTGCAGTTGGAGGGGAGCTGAGTATGGCTCATTTGCTGTTCTATGCTCTCACAATAGTGTTGCATTGTCAGGGAAATTGTATCTAATATAAAACAATTATAATCTATATTTATCTGTGATTTTTTTATATGGTGTGGTGCAAGCTAAGCACTCTTCACCTCCTCCTCCCCCCTTTAAATCCAATGCTAATGCCCCACCATCGCTGAGATTGGTGGCCTTGGACCTTATGTGCCCTTCTGTGACCCAACCTTCCGCACAATCACTTTTAGTCTTCCACACCATCCCATCATTTGCCTCCTGGCACCCACTGGCTTGTGTTCTCATGCCTCCACTTATTAATGGCAGGGGAACACTCTCTACCAAGAAATCTCTGCCAGGGACTTAGTATTGCACACATCTGACTCCTTGGCCCTTCCGTCTGTGGAACTCTTAGCACTTCCCCCCTTCCCCGTCCCCTCTCTCAGCCTGCACTTGCATGTTCTGAATGCTCACAAGGCCTAGTATGACTATTCTGCTGAATTTGTTCACATGTTCCGTTAATGACATTGGTGATGGTAATCCCTTTGCGCCCTATTCCACGGTACCTTAGCGGGTCCCTTCCTTAACGCCTGGTTTTACCAGGCGTTATGGACGGTGCCCGTTAAGGGACTTCAGAGCTAATAACGGTACCGCAATTTGCTTTACCATTATTAGCGCCTTCCCATTGAGCCCTATGGGGGCTGAAATGGGAATGGAGAATGGCTTTTTCAATGGGGAAAAATAGACCGGTAAATCCCCATTGAACCAGGGTGGACTCAGTACCGGTATTGGAGGTACTCATGGCGCAAATAGCCAAACTCGGAATGAGCGCCAATGTCTTGATTGTATTAAAAATGCACAATAAAATAAAAATAAATGAGTACATTGCACGTGAATGGCAATTTTTGCTGATAAATGATTTTCACTCTCAGGGGAGGATGTTATGCCCTGATGGAAGCTGTAACTAATTTACCTAACTGAAATCAGCAGACAGTTTTGGGGGTATTGACATGTGTCAATGTAAAATAACATCATGTTCTGTTTCATAACTATAACTGAGAAATTGTGATGCAAGAAACATATTCTGTGATACATTTTAGAAAATAAAGAATGTAATTGATGTGTCCGTCACTGTGTTTTTAAAACCACCTGTTTGACGATTTCTGAGTCTGGGACTTATCCCACAGCATAAAACGAACTGTGGGGGAGCAGGGTGTGCTGTTAAAAAAAGGAAGGCGGAATGGTAATACCGGCATCATTAACGGGTCCGGGTCATTACGACCCGCCAATACCGGCACCGCCGGTACTGTGCCCCCTCATACCGGCATGGGCGCGTACACACGCCCCTTCGGAGAGCAAATACCGGCATCCCAGTAATTGGAGGACATCACAACCCACGCGGGCATGCAAATACTGGCATCCCGAAGGCGGTAATTAGGGGCTGCACGATGGTGGCCATACAGGCATCGCGGACCACCCGTAAACTGCAATCAGCAATCAAGGCACTGTCACAGGTGCACAAAATCACCACAGGTGGACTCAAAGGAGTCTGGCCCAGTATAAAAGGAGTACACCCACACACCACATCCCTTCCTACACCAAAATGCTACCACTAGCTTTTGCAATCATGGCGCTGGAGGACATGCCTATACTGGTACAACTACAGTAACAATAGCAACTACAACAACAACTACAGCAGCAACAACAGGCAGCACAGAGGAGATGCAGAAGGAGAAGGAGGGTGAGACAGGATAAGCAATTACCACCAGTGCAGCCAGTAGTTCCACATAGGCAGTCACCAATCCCTCGCATCAGGCACAGTCCCTTCAATCTAACCCCTGAGCAGATCCACACCCTGTACCGGTTGGACCGGGACACCATCACCACCATAGTGGACATAATACACAACAACATTGACAGCCTGATAGAAATACGCACTGCCATCCCCCTGCTACTAAAGGTGGTGTCTGTGCTCCACTTCGTGGCCACGGGCACCTACCAGCACACAGTGGGCCAGCTGCATGGCATTTCGCAACCACTATTTTCACGCATGCTGAACCAAGTGCTGGATGCACTCCTGAAGCACACTAACATCCAAATATCCCTACCACGGACTGTCCAGGAGATAGCCAACACCAAAGTAGGCTTCCATGCACTGGCAGGGATGTCCAATTGTATTGGTGCCCTGGACTGCACCCATGTAGAATTGGTAGTCCCCCATGCCGTAGAGGCGGTGTACCGCAATCGCAAGCAATACCACTCCATCGATGTGCAGATGGTATGTGACTCCAGCTAGATCATCACACATTGCTGTGCCCTATTTCCTGGATCAACACATGATTCCATGGTGCTGTCTAACTCCACACTACCCCGTCACATGGAGCGACATGCAGGACCACGTACCTGGCTGCTTGGTGAGTTGCCTGAGTGGGCCATGGCAGTGCATCGGGGTAGGGATGTGTTGCGATGCATACCCCACCTGGGTGGGAATGGGGAGGATGCATACTCCACCTGGGTGGGAATGGTGGGGATGCATACTCCACCTGGGTGGGAATGGGGGTTAGTGGAGAATGCACACAGAGCTAATGACACCTGACCTGAACCCCCCAACCCCAACAGGACACATCATTGGCACACATCTGACCATTAACACATATCAATGACCACATGTAAGACGCCCAATCTGCCCACCATGTGTATCTCAAGCAATGATCAATAAATAGGATTGCAACTGTGCCAATGTGGCTAGTGTGTCCATGCACAGTGTAGTATACACAGCATAAATATGAGGCCAAACATTGTCGTACAACCACAGTACATCTGCCTCTGCATGCATTATTTCACCCTGCATCTTCTATAGAACGCCATCCAGACTACCACACCTCATAGCAGTATAGTATGCATCTAGATAACATTTGTGCATACGTACAGGGACATGTGCATGTCCACACCAAATAGCTTCGGTCATGACTGTGATTCCTGAAGGTGGCAGCTCAGAGTGACAGACACCTATTTGTATTTGCTTACAGGTGATGGAGGATATCTCTTGAAGCCATGGCTACTTACCCCTGTGCGGAACCTGCGGAACTGCCATGAAGAGGACTACAATCGGGTTCACACCCGTACCCGTGTTGTGATTGAACAGACCTTTGGCCTGTTGAAGGCGCGGTTCTGCTGCCTAAGCAGGTCTGGTGGAGCACTCCTTTATAGGACTTAGAAGGTGGCAAATATCACCATGGCCTGTGTCATACTGCACGACATGTGCGTCCGGAGAAATGTACCACTGCCACCTGACATTGACATGCATGCACCGGGTGAGGATGATGAAGATGGAGACGGAGGTGAAGCAGCACCCCTGCCGTACGTGATGCATAGGATGGCCGTGCAGTACGCCAATCACTGATTCATGAATACTTCTGAACCACAGGGACTTTGATAGACATGTGTCAGTGACACACCGGGTCCATGTGGACATGCACACAGGGAATCTTGGGAGTTGGGCACTGAACACCGTCATAGATTAAATGGATACACACAAAATGAACAATGTCCGGGTATCAAATGTTTTTTTCTCACAACGGGTGTATTGGTTCAAACTGCAAAAATGTGACAACCCCTCCCAAACCCCCCAGTAAACTCCCAAACCCCCAGTTAACTCCAAACCCCCCAGTGAACTTCCAAACCCACGCAATAAACTCCAAAAAACCCCAGTGAACTCCCAACCCCCCAATAAACTCCCCCAAATGCTCCCATTCACCCTCAACACCATGTGACCCACCCCCATTGTCCTCCCACACTATTTGTGGGACTTCTTGCTGTCCGGGGACAGTATTTCAGTGTGCCTCGCACTCCTTCTGGTACGACGCACAGGGCTGGTGGGGACAAAGGAAGCAGGTGTGGTGGCTGATGTGGAGTCACTGGGTATTTCAATGCCTGCTGCAAGTCGTGGCCGCTGCATGTGCAGCAGGATGGATGTCAGCACCTTTGTTATGGCCCCCAGACAGTCTCTCATCAGCACTGCCAAGGCATTCACTGCGGCTGTGTTGGCTGTAATGGTGGCTGTGGTCCCCGCTATGGCTGTGGCTATCTCCCGCCTGGTGTCCTTGCCATCCTCTATATATTGGTGCAGGAGCTTCAACATTGACTCCTGTCGGGCCGCCACGCTCACCAGCCGTGACTCAAGGGTGTTGGTGGGAGCAGGAGTGGGGCGGGTGCTGTCACAGGGCCTGCATTCTCAGTGGTGTCCTCGAGGAAGGGGCTCAGGTCAGAATCATGCAGGCAGGGATCAGCACTGCTGTAGGTGGGTGTGGGCTGACTTTGTGGAGGGGGGATGGACACAGGGCTTGGGGTGGGTGGACATGCCACTTCCGTGACTCCTTCCAGGTCCACATACTCCTCCAAGTCATCTTTGGTAGTGGCCAGTGCTTCAGGGCCCCCCTTCCACTGGTGTGGGTGTGGCCAGCTGGGTGTCTACAGTGTCAGGCACACTGGCTGTAGGTGTTGGCAGCTGGGTGTCGACAGTGCCAGGAGCACTGGCTGTAGGTGTGGGCTGTGAGGCAGCGCCGGGGTGGTGGTGTCGGTAGCACTTTTCTGTTGGCGGGACGTGGATGCACTCGTGGTGGTATCCTGGCTGGCATCTTCTCCATCGGTGTCTGGGGGCTGGGGGGTAGAAGAGATGCAATGCATCAGTGATGGTGTTACATGCCAGATGCATACTATGGTGCTGTTCATCATTTCATTAATCATGCATTCATGTCTTACAGGTGTGTCACACAGGGTAGTCTGAGGGGCATTTTGCCATTTGCTGCATGGCAGGTGGCATGCCGTTGTATTGGGGTTTGTGTGATGTATTACATCGGCACGGTCCATGTGTGTTGGCTGTGTGTTGGTAATGGGATTGGCACTCAGCATGAATTTCTGTGTGGCAGGGTTTGGCCCTCCATCTGTTCATGTGGGTGTTGGGACATGCATTGCCTTGCCTAGACTCTCTTCCACATCACTTGTGCTACGTCATGGTTTCCCCTACAGGGATCTGTAGGGTCACTCACCTCCTTCTGGTGATGTTGCTGCATCCGTCTCCATCCTCCAAAATCCCTCAATAGATTCCGGACTAATGAAGGTGCTTGCCGTCTCCTCCCAGGTGGTCAGTTTGGCAGGAGAGTGGGGACCCCTGCTTGTGGCCATGGCCTCCCTCCTGTTGCTTGCAAGGATGTTACAGACCTGAGGCGGAGGTCATCCCACCTCTTCTTGCAATCTCTAACAGTCTGTGGGCAAGTTCCAACAGCAGAGACATTGCAGGCTACCTCCTGCCAGATTTCCTTCTTGCGGTGCTGCACCTCTCGCTTCATGTTCTGAGAGTTGATGACATCAGTATGTGCGGCAAGGGTGTCCGCAAGCATGTTTAATTCAGCATCTGAAAAGCGCTGTTTCCGCAGCGGAAGGTGGTCTTCCGGGTTGCCTTAGACATTATGAAAGTATTGCCACTGAGCTCTCCTGGAAACAACTGGTGGTTTGGGAGGATTCCAATGGATTGTGTTTTTAAAGCTGGCCGCCGGCACATTTCCTGTTCCGACGCGATGACGTTACTTCCGGGTCCAGTTTTACGAGCCCGGTATTAGCACGTTGTTATTACCGGGTCGGTATTTAGGGGTTCCTCCTAGGCGGCGGCGGTATCGGCGCGTCCCGTGATGGCGGTATCGGGGGGTTGGAGGGCCTTTAGCGGCATGCCGGTATGGCCATTATCAGCATGGGGGTTCGCGCGTGCTCACGCACTCGTAATCACCCGCTATTAGCGGCGTCATGCGAGCACGGACCCGCTCGTACCTCCATGCCGGTAATGACCCCGTTTTTACCGCGCAACCCTTAATGAGGCCCGTTGTGTGTTTATGTTTGATTTTTCTCATTTAGTATACTGAGGATACTGCAGTGTCATGTATATGTCTACCAGACACCAATAGATTATTGGATTTAGTTGAGACAACATGCAATAATTCAAGGGCATTTTTGGAATAGATACACTATATTATTTGATATTCAACACCCACACTTGGAAATCTAAGAAGGTGATGCTTCACTGCACTGGCCTAGGACTAACTCTCATTTAATTTGGGGCAGTTGCCCTTTTTCCCCTCACTGTCTCTTAGACTGTCATGGTAGGCAAGTCTGTTTTTTGTGTGTTATAAGGTTCCATGTGGTTTTGCAGACAGGATTTACTTCAAACTAATTCCTTTGAAAAAAACAAATCAAACATATTTCTTTTTAAATTTGGAGCACCTCCCCCAAATCCTCCTTTGCTTATACTAGCACCCCTGCCCAAATACCCTTCCCAGTCCTTTTAACCCCTTACTCCCATCTACCTATATAATTCAATTCGTTTTTTCAAAGGAATTAAATTACTTTAAAGTAATCCCTGTTGGTAAAACAACAGATAGAGTGTTACACCATTCCATTAATTTCATGAGCTATTAATGATTCGTGGTGGTGTAAATGGAACATAATTCAAAGGTGTGGAAAATGTAGCAGAGTTTGAATGACTAGAACTTGAACAGAAAACAAATATGGCAGTTGCAAACGTGTGTGTGGCTTAGTGGCGTGGGCGTGCTTGCCAAAAGGAAGGGTAAACTTTGAGTTACATCACAGGGGATCTTGTAGGATGATCGGATATTTAGATCAGGCAACCTTCAAAGTATATGAGGCAGAGCAGTGGGTGTAGTGTTCTCAGCAGACCCCATCACTTACATATACATTTGGGAGTTACCAGTGTCATAATGTGATAGTTAAGGGTGGGAGTCGAGTTGAACAGGAAATGGGACCAAAGCAAACCGGCAGGGGACAGAGACAAGTATGTACAAAGAGGTCATCAAAATATGCATCTCAATCATAAGTAAGAGTGGCCAGGAATCTAGTTTCTGGGTCCCTGTCTCAGGACCCAATGCAAGTAGAGGTGTTGAGGCCTGCATGATTCTGGAGTGTTCCTTCCATGATGACAAAATACACAGGCTTGACTTACAATTCACACTTAGAGAAGGGCCATCAGCCAATCAGTTGGCTGGAACAGTGGGTGAGAATATACATTCTATCCCTGCTGTCCCAGGCACCTGAGTCCTTTCCCCAGGTGGCACATTTTTTGTGTGTTTGTTAATGTGGGGAGGCAGCACTGAGCCTGTTCCTGTTACCTGCCCACCCACCCTCCACCCAAAACCCCTAATCCCCTTTCCCACCCCTCCCTCTATCCCCACTTACCTGCTAGACCAGAGCTCTGTGCTCCGGTCCCGGCTCTTCTCCCATCTTCCAGCAGGCACCATAAACATGGGAAAGGGGCATTGACCCTTTTCCATATGGCGGCGTCCATTTTTTTTTCATTTTTATTTTCTTTTTTCCACAGGAGATCAGCTGCGCAAGCAGTACAAATATCTTGAGGAAAAATATTGAAAGCCATACGCACCCTGAATGATCCTTGGGGTGCGAATGGCTTTCATGCCCGCTCAGGTGGCTGGGCATGACCGGTAACAGCCCACAGCCTGAGTTGAGGCCCTCACTTCAAGCGGGCCTACCTTCGCTCAGGCTGGCGGACCAATACCTGCCATGCCTGCCATTCTGAGCGGGCATGAAAGCCACAAAATGTTTTAACTTGGGAAAGTCCAATTGAAAACATTTTTGTAAATCACTCCCAAGATGTGATGATTATTAGTGACTTTATCCAGCGATACTGAATAAAGGCTTACATCAGGGAACTATTTTTCTGCATCAACAGCCAAGGTTGGGGTTGTATATTAATATTCATATTTTACATTACTTTATGATGCACATCAGCAATATGTAATAACATAAAGGTGTTTTTATTGTTTATTTTCTTGCAACTTCAAATATATCTTTCTTGCAATCATGACGTATTAAACTCAGTTATATTTTATTTTATCATGACGATTTATTATGGTGGGCCACTTGAAACAGAGATCACGTTTCATGAGTATAAATACTGCATATGTAAATGCATACATTGTGCAATGAAATCTATACTCTTCACACTGAGATACATATATCCAATGCTTAGATGTACACACAGTATAAAGAGGTGCCTACATTATATCTTGCATTATATACACTGGACACTGAGAAAGAAACATTTTGTACTGAGATTAGACTAGAGTGAAATGTAAACATCATACGCTGAAATATATAAGAGCATATGCTGAATGCTGAGGTACATGCATTGTATACTAAAATGTATATACTGTATATTGAGATGCATTCAATGTATACTTACATTCATATGCTGTACACCAAGATACATACACTGTTTACCAAGATGTGATGTATATACAGTACACTGATATCCATACGTTGTAAATTGAACTAGATGCACAGTACTCTGACGTACATACATTTGAAAATGAGTGGATATAGAGAATATTGAGAATCATGTAACATTTGTTGAAATAAACATACTGTACACTGAGTTGCATATATTACATATTGAAATACATGCTGTGCAGGGTAAAACACATACATAACGGCTCACCATCATTTATTATAATCAATGAGGTGCTCAGTAAGCTATGGTGCACACAATGAGGTCAACGTCATCCTTCACTTAAATCTAGCTTCTGGGAGCATCAGTTCTTAACATTTATTCAGAGTTAGTCAGGCAGCCACCAAGGGCAGGGCAGGAGCCCCCCCTCACCCGTGGCACCACTTCCAGCAACGTGCGCTTATCTCCGCGCACGAAGCATCGCTGCGGTGCACCTTTAGCACCAGCACGTGAAGGAAGCCTCCCCCTCATCCAGGAGCTTTCCCTCGGCCCAATCCCGTGCATCAAAGCCTCCAGCACCAGGATCGAGGCCCGCCGCAACCATACTAAGATGGCCGCCATGTTCTCGTCGGAGAACAGCTGATCCCTCCTCCCCCCGTCCAGCACAGTTGATTGACCGCGCGCCAATACTTTCCCCGCAGACCCGAACCGGAGGCGGAAGCTGGCCGCTCCAGCAAGGGCCGCAACATTAAGGGCCTGTCTGCGTCTGTCCGCGGACGGACGTGGCGCGGGGCCGACCCCCGGGCCTACCTTCGCGCAAGAAGCCATGTAAGTACATTCTCCCCACCCCATTAAACAATCACCAACATCTGTGAGTGATATAACGTCCCCATCATCCTCTTGGACACTGCTCTCTGAAAAGCGGAACCCCCTTGTCCCTGGAAAAGCTGCAAAGCTTACTGCTAAGAACTGCTGAGAAAGCCTAATCTGTCTCGCACGTGCGAGTACAGTCACGGCGAACCGCCATTAACTATACTTACAACATACTAGCGATTGCTAATCACCCGAGGCCTATATAGACAGCCCACTAGGACGCATTACCGGCGACATGCAGATTACCACTTCTACGTTATTGTACTGAAAATACTCCTGTGCATGTACCATGTCTGCTCCACCACCTGTTTAACATTAATACTATTACACAGGGCCTTGCTTCACATGTTATTACGGGACTACTAACCAATCAGTGTGAAGTCATTAACTACCTGATCCCTACCTGCGTCTTCCTAGCATAGAGCTGTATTGCTACTAAGTACTACTACCTCTTGTACACCACTGTTCGTGCCAGTACTAACCATACTATATGCAAACTATAGCCTAACTGCTAGTCCTTAACCCAATGCTACCAATCATATGCATTCTAGTCGTGTTTAGGTCTATTTTAGCGAGGTATACTCTGCGGCCTGCAGCTCTATTGCTGTTGAGTTTGGCAAATCAAGATACCCCCCGATATATGCAATTTAGTCACTGATAGGACTGTCAAATCTAGATGCCTCTGATATATGTAATTTTGTCAATGATAGGACTGTCAAATCTAGATGCCTGTGATGTATGTAATTTTGTCAATGATAGGACTGTGAAATCTAGATGCCTCTGATGTATACAATTTAGTCACTGGTAGGACTGTCAAATCTAGATGCCTCTGATGTATGCAATTTAGCCACTGATAGGACTGTCAAATCTAGATACCTCTGATATATGCAATTTAGTTGCCGTTAGGACTGTTAAGTTAGACTTACCCCGTTGCTCGCATTCCAGTCACCATTGAGTTGTCTAATTTAGACGCCCCTCGGCTACCTGCCCCCCAACATGCACATCACCAAATCACTCCTAACACACACTCTTTGCACCCTACTCTGGACCCTTCTAACCATCATCATAACAATGGACCACACCAATTCCACACCTTGCAATCTGCAAGAGAGAAACACGCGACTTAGAGCGAGGCTGCCTCGCCTCTATGACCTCAAAAACAAAAGAACTAGACCACCAGGCTTGACATCAACCCCTACTACACTTGACTCTAACCGTCCGGCCTTAGTGGTAGAAAGAAGCCATAAAACTCAAATTGACTGCTATAGTCAGAGGAGGCCTAACACTCCCAAGCTCAGACTGATCCAAGATAAAATCACAACTCCCAGCCTGTCAGGAGCCCTCATCAATGCAAGGTCCCTCATAGCACATAGACATGAAATTGCGGACATACTTGCCCTGGACAACTTAGATTTACTCGCAATCACTGAGACCTGGCTCCATGACGCCGCAGGTCCTGCACTCATGGTTGCCGTACCTGATAATTACAACATACTAAGAGTCGATCGCCCCAACTCACGGGGAGGTGGCCTAGCCATCATCGCCAAAACCATGCTAGACTTACCCCCCACCCCAAAATAACATCATGCAAACTCCTCTCAGCCAAAATACCTATCTCTAACAACAGCACACTAACTGTCCTCCTGGTGTATAGACCACCAGGCCCACTAGGCAACTTTGAGGAAGACTTATCTAACCTCCTCACTAACAATATCAAAGATACTACCCAGCTTCTATTATTAGGTGACTTCAACTTGGGTTTTAATGATAATGAGGACAAACAAGCCCACTCCATCCAATCCATTCTAGTTGATCATGGCCTGACTCAGAACATTCTTGCCCCCACGCACATGAAAGGACAGACATTAGATTGGATAGCCAACCGAAACTGTAACACCACTATCTCTAAAATCTTGCCACGAACATGGACTGATCACCACCTCATCAGTTTCTCATTAACTATAGAACTGCCTAAACCAATTAACCAGGAAATAGTACCATCCATGCCAACCAGAAGTAAAAAAGACATTACTTCGGAAAAACTGCTCCCGCTCCTCCTACCAGCCCTCGCTGTCAGTGATACCAACCAGGACCCCAACATACTAGTTGAGACATTCAACAACGCCATGTCCAATGCCTTGGACATAATAGCCCCCATCAAACTTCGCAAAAGCAAACGAGAATCTCATCTCAACTCATGGTTTACCCCTCATCTCAAAGAACTACGAATCCAAAAGTGCAAACTCCAAGCTATCTGGAGGCATACACCTTCGGCGGAGAACAAACCATCCTTAACAACTTTGCCAATAAATATAAGAAGGAAATAATCCAAACCAAAAAAGACACATTCAATGAGAGAATTAGCAAGGCTAATTTTAACACTAAAGAACTCTTCTCCATCCTTCGGGAAATGGAAAACCCTATTGCTTCCGTAGGCAACGTCCCGAAAGACAAACAATGGTGCACCAGCATCCAAAATGCCCTAGCTAACAAAATTGCAACCTTGCAAACTAAAATTGCAAAGAAGAAAGCATCCTTGAGCCCTACTAGAGCCCACACCATCCATTCGACTAACTCATATAGAACAGTCACCCAACACAATTGCCAACCCTTCAGTTTCACTAACATATCCATCCTGGAAACTGAAAAGGTGATCCTATCATTGAAGCCTTCTAACTGCCAAGGTGACAACTGCCCTGCACAAGTCATTAAGGAAGCAGCACGAGATTTAGCACCCTTCATCTCTAAACTAATTAATGCTTCATTTAAATCTAGCACTGTACCATCCAACCTTAAAGAATCCTGGGTACTACCCCTCCTTAAAAAACAGACCCTTGACCCAGCCATCCCTACCAACTATAGGCCAATCACCACAGTCCCATTCCTCCTCAAAATCATCGATAGAGTAGCTTACCTCCAGATCCAAAACTACCTGGAGACGAACCAACTACTAGGATCTCGCCAATCTGGTTTCAGACCATTACATGGCACTGAAACAGCCCTTATCGATCTCAAAACACAAATCCACGAGCTGAAGGATAAAGGTAAAACAGCTATGCTCCTCCTCGATTTATCGGCAGCCTTTGACCTGGTGGACCATGCAGTGCCGCCTATTTCTCAAGTGAAACTATAGCCTGGGTACAATCCTTCCTAGCCAACCGTACGATGAGAGTGTTCTCCCCTTTAGCCTCAGCGGACCCAATACATATCACCTGTGGCGTCCCACAAGGCTCATGTGTCTCACCCACCATGTACAATATCTTCACTAAGCCACTCTTCAACAAACTGGACAGACTAGGGGTAACTTATACCAAGTATGCGGACGATACACAGATCCTCATACCGCTATCTGGCAACTTTGTCAAAGACACAGCCTTAGTAAACAAGATAAACCTCATCATTCAGGCATGGATGGCCTCTCACGGCCTCTGCCTGAATGATGACAAAACTGAGATCTGATCCTGGGTTCCGACTCCAACCTCAGAAAACTTAGCCCAAACTACTGGGCTTTCAACATTGATGGCAACATAATCAAAGTGGCAACGGAGGTAAAAATACTAGGTTTCTACCTCGACTCCACGCTAACTCTTAAAAAACAAGTGAATTCCTTAGCATCCTCCACAGCCTACACCTGCAAATTAATTAGGGCCTGTAGACCTTACCTCTCCAAATCTAATTGCATCACCCTAGCCAATGCCTTAGTAATGTCTGTAATGCCCACCTGGTTCCCACGGGGGCGCTGATCTAGTCTGGATTACTGCGGCCTCTTCTAGCGTGATGCGCAGGACCCGGAACACCGATTGGACAGGACCTCCAAATCGTGCTTCCTTGGCCCGTAGGAATATCCTTCTGCAGTTGAGAAAGGGGATTAACAGTCTGCAGAATGGTGTGCTAGCTCCCCCCTTCCCCCCTCCGTTCCTCTCTATTCCTCCAAACCCGGTTTAAGCTCACCTTATGGTTTGGAAGGTTGAACTCTCCATCCTGCTTCTGGTGCAGGGGCGCGCGTTCGTCCAGCTACTTCACTGGTTTTCAGAATGGCGCTGGCAAAATCCACTTGACTTTCCTGAGCGATGCGCCGTAAGTATGAAAGTTCAAAGTTCAAGTGAGGCCCCCATTATGCTGTCTTTCTCACCTGTGATCTGTCCTTTATTTCAGGTGCAGAATGAAGGCGATGCGTCGAGGGGTTAACCTGCCGAGGTGAGTAGTAATGAGGGCGATCCCTCTAGATGTCCTTATCATTCCTCTGAAATGTCTCTAGTCCTTTCCCCATAGGGGCCGGGGTACGGTACCTGCCAACGGGGCGGCGCCGACCCAAAATGTGGAAGAAAAGTCGGTAAGTATTATGGCTGTTAATCAGGCTTTCCTTCTGTGTGTCCTTCTGCTCACCTTTTGTTTCTTCCTCTGTCCCCTAGGTGCAGAGATGTGGCGTCCGATGCTGACAGCCGCGATGGAGCCGGGAGATGTCTCGAGGACAGAACAGGTGAGTGAAGCGTGGCGCTGCAGCGAGCAACGAGATGCTTTTAAATTGAAGTCTTCCTTCAGGGATGCTGGCGAGAAGATTCCGGATGCAGGTAAGAAGCTTGAAATAATCCTTGGTTTTCACCTTTCTCTTCTCTTCCTTCCTTGCAGGTCTTCCAGGTTCAAGACGGGCGTGGCTGTAGTCCAGGAGCAGGAGCAGACACGGTGAGCGTTAAGCTGCAGGAAGCAGAACAACGCGAAGCATGAGCTGCTGTCTGGGCGTGGCTTAAATAGCCTCCAAAGAAGTCCCAGGTATGTATCCTTCCCCAACTAGGTATGTATCCTTCCCTGGCCACGCCCGACTGAAAAAATAGTCCCCATGAAAAAATAGTCCCTTTCAGGTCTCAGGGAGGCCTGAAGCGTGCAGCATGGTCTGCATCAGGTAAGTGCACAAAACACCTCCCTTTATGAGCCTGGCGCCTATGGCGCCAGGACTGATGTCCAACATGAGCCTGGCGCCAAAGGAGCCAGGACTGAGTCCAAAGAGTCCCTATAAGGGGCCGCTGGGCTTTTACCCGAGGGCATGATGCCTGATTCCGGGGTGCAGGGCCTGGCCTGATGCTCCGGGGGTAGGCATCATGACAGCACTCCCCCCCAAGGCCCCTCCCAAGGTCGTTCCTTCTGGAGGTTTCGGTTTGTTTGGGAAATTCTGATGGAACCTTTTTATCAGCCGAGGTGCATGTACGTGATCACCGGGTTCCCAAGACCTTTCCTGAGGCCCGTACCCTTTCCAATCAATTAGATAGAAAAGCTTTGATTTTAAGATTTTGGAATCCAAAATGTTCTTTACTTCGAATTCTGGCTCTCCATCTATCAGGATTGGGTCTGGTGGCTTTATTAATCTGGTTCCTGGTTGTACTGGTTTCAAAAGTGACACATGAAAAACGGGGTGAATCCACATGTTGGCTGGTAGATCGAGCTTGACTGCTACTGGTTTAATTATAGCCTTGATTGAGTAAGGGCCTAAATACCTTGGATTAAAAGTTCGAGGTCCCTTGAGCGATAAGTGTTTGGTAGCCAACCATACTTGATCCCCAATTTGGTACGGAGGCGCCTCCTTTCGATGTAGATCTGCATTCTTTTTGTATTTCTCTTTCGCATGATGCAAATGTACAGTTGCATCCTTGAAGGCTTGAGTTCTCGTAGAATGCAAATGATCCACTGCAGGCATTTCAAGGCTCGAAGGTGAGTCCAAGTCTGAAGTACGAATGGCGCCAGGACTGAGTCCAAAGAGTCCCTATAAGGGGCCGCTGGGCTTTTACCCGAGGGCATGATGCCTGCTTCCGGGGGTGCTGGGCCTGGCCTGATGCTCCGGGGGTAGGCATCATGACATGTAGAAACTGGACTATTGTAACGCCCTCTATGCAGGTGCTAGCAAAACTGTCATAAACAAAATGCAAATACTGCAGAACAATGCTCTCAGAGCGGCACTGGACATACCCCGCAGAGCCCACATCTCTAACATCAGAAAAGACCTGCATTAGTTAAAAATTAATGATAGAGTTCTCCTTAAGATACTATCCCTCACCCACAAAGGCCTGAATAACACTGCGCCCCCATATATCTCGGCCAGACTGACAAGAAAATCTTCTACTCAACATACTAGAGCTTCCAACCACTTTCTGCTTGACATACCCAGATTCAGACTACCCAAAGCGGGTGGGGCAAGCGTCCCTGTTAGAGCTGCTCACGCTTGAATGCACTGCCCATAGCACTGAGAGCCAACCTACCCTACACCAGATTTAGATGCAAAGTGAAAAGTTGGCTCTGGACCAATGACGACCTACAAGCGCGCAAGGCCAAGACTGATTAGAATATCCAACTGCTGTAGGGTATTTTGTGGAGATTTGGGGCCTGACAGTATTTTATTACCGCCGAAAAATAACTTAGCAATAATCACTCTTTGTATTCAGATTTGGCCATGTGCAACAATAATACAATGGACATGCATTATTTCAGCACCCAGACCTGCATATTTGGTATACGTGGTTGGTGGTATTTTGGTGAGCATAATTCCCTTGTTTTATTTGTGGCCCCAATGTCCAGAATCCCTTATCTTTGCTTAGATTTTTCGTGTGATCACTAGAGAGACCTCAGACCTGCATTCTAGGAATACCACATTTTCCAGTGATAGTGTTGGTGTGCCACCATGGGCGAACTCACTGACTTATTTACGACAGAGAGCTATATGTGGTAGTCTTGTGGTAATTTCCACTACCTTATATACGGTAGGGAGCTATGTTCAGAGAGTCTCTCTTCCCGTTGGCTCATGTACCTCCAACAAGCTATGCTACAGTCACTCACAATTATTCATACTGATTCTGACATGCACACATCTGTCTTAAAATGACCATTGCACTGTTTAAAAATCTCCCCACATCATCAGCATTGTAATGGTAAACAATAAACATCACCCGTCTGTTTTCAAATATTTTTCTGTATTATAAAAGTTGTATTTAAACACGATCTCATTCTTTACAGAAATAAAATGGTACAGTCAAAGCATTGTCTGTGACACACTGCAAAGAGAGTGGCGGAGAACAGAACTCAAATTGCAACATTAGCACTTGATTAAGACACGCACAGGAATCCTACACTGATTGCATATTACCGTACACACTCAGCTCCCACACTTCTCATTACCTTATCTTTTTAGTTGTTCTCTTTGGCTGTTCTCTTTGTGAATGTGGCTCCCTTGGATTAACTCCAGCAAAAAGGAACGCTTGCCTTCTCAAACCGGGGTCATTGCCTGGAATTCTCAGCTTTTGCAGATAGGAATGCCTCCAACCAGGAAAAGGGCTTCCTCCCAGCTCGGCCAAATCTTGACTGTAGCAGGACGCAGGAATCTGCATTCAGTCAGGAGTCCCACAGCCAGGTCTTCTCCCCAGTAGTGCAGAAAAATGTCTGCCTGGAATTTTCCCCGTTACTGCCCACTAAAACTTTCATCTCAGCCCTCTGTATGACGTGTCCCAATGAAATCCATCATCTCTCATCCTCCTACTCTTCAACAATAGCTTCGCTTATACATTTGCAATTGTTGCAAATCTGACTTCCTTCTTCCTGCAGTTACTGTGCACAAAAACACGGAGAATCAGGCAGAGAAGAGAAGAAAAAAAAATCTGCACACACATTTAAATGGTTTTCAGAGTATGCCTAATTCTGCAGTGGAGAACACATTTTATTAGTGGGTTATGTTAAATAAGGTTTTATTAGTCAGGTTAATGGTTAATAGGTTAGCTGTTAATTTTCAAATGTGTCTCTCGCACCATAGGCATTTCAGGTGAAAAATAGTGTGCATTTTTAAATGAGCACGTGTGCTTTTAACTGTAAAAATAGATTTGCATCTTATATGTTAAAATCGTTTTTGACTGAATAGCCTGTCTTTCCTTGTTAATCTGGTAACCCATATAGCAATGTACCGCACCCTTGTGGTGGTGCTGCAAAAAAAAATGTGCTACTTGTGTAGTAGTGCTGTACTCTGTGCTGTAACATGCCAAATATCCTTACATATACCCTCCTTTTGTTTTTAGAACTTGGCTACAATCCAAGCCAATTCCTAAAAACAACTTGTTCTCTCTTTTTTTTTTTTTACAATATAGCAATCCAACAAAATGAATATTCATGTGCATCAATGAAAAATTTGCAATCAACATTTCATCTGAGTCCATCAGTTCATAAAATTTTCCACATTTGCCTTCTCAGTGGAAGTGGCATTACTTTAAGTTTAAATTTTCCAAGTCAATTAAAAACAACGAAATAAAACAACTAACTAAAACAAATAATTAATATAACAAATTAAAATAAATAATTAAAATAATAAATACGTGGAACTTCATATGCCGGAACTTTTGTTTTGTCTCTTTTGGTATGTCCCGACCAGCGATGTTATTCGGTTCATTCGAGTACTCTTTCATCTTGGCAATCTTGAATCCACAGTATTCATCTCTTTTGGCATTCCGGTTATTTTGTCTTCAACTCCACCTGGAGGCAGGCATCTTTTGGTCTTCATCCAGGGGACTCCAGGACTCCATCGTCTCTCCCGTGGGCTCTGATCTCGAAACCTCCGACCAAATAATGTTAATTGTCTAAATCAAAATAGAAAATAAACAAATTAAGTACATAGCATAATACTAACTTCATCCTTTTGCCAAAAATAAAACATGCTTGGTAAGAATATATATTTTTTTTTTTTCTGAAATTAAACACAAGTTAAAAGAAAACAAGCAGATATTCAATATTTAACACACTTTCTCTCTGCACACCAACCATGAGCTTCCATTATATGTGCATTTATTTATTTATTTATTTATTTATTTTTATTTTATATTATATTTTACATATACTACAGTGTTTATGTGCCATCATAACAACCAACTTTTTAACTTCTTTGTCACTGCCTCGATTGTACCCATTTATTTTCTCTTTTTGTGTTCAAGGGATTTTATCTGTTTCTACATGCTCAAGCCGCCTGATCTCATGTCTGGGATGGCATGGTTTGATTTGATTTACATGGACAAACTGCTCTATTGCTGTTTCACCTTCATTTTTCAAAATTTTATACACTACAGGAGAGACCCTATCTATAATTCGAAATGGCCCCTGCCAGGCTGCTAGAAATTTAGAATTTTTCTGTTTACTTTTTCCAAAATGAAACTTGTACACCTGATCCCCTACACTGTATTCCTTTACTGATGTCTTTTTATCATAATATGACTTTGCACTGTCAGCAGCTCTTTCCAGATTTCTCTGCACAAAAGCAAATGCATGTTGCAAATGCCTCCTCAGTTCATCAATATATTCATGAACTGTGGATGCACTCACAAGGGTTTGCTCATGTGTTCTGTATAGTAGGTGTTGTGGTAACACCATTTTCCTACCTGTTAAGACCTCATGGGGGCTAACACCTGTTGCTTTGGCAGGAGTCGATCTGATTGCCATCAGAACCAACGGTAAACGTAAATCCCAGCTGGAACCTGCTTCTGCCACAAATTTCTTTAAAATATCCACAACAGACCTATTGCTTCTTTCAACTGTACCTGAAGACGCCGCCCGATATGCGATATGTAGTTTCCTTTTCACACCTAGTATTTGCCATACCTTGCTCATTAGAGTACTTGTGAAATGACTTCCTCTGTCTGACTCAATTCTTTGTGGCAACCCAAACCTTGAGAACACATGGTTCACCAGTAATGTGGCTGCTGTTTGCGCACTACAATCTGGTGCAGGAATGCACTCAAACCACTTCGACATCAAACATACCACACTCAAAATATAACGGTGTCCCCTGCTCGACCTTTTTAAAGGACCTACATAGTCTATTTGCAAATCTGACCATGGGAGAGTTAGGCCTCTTTTCATCAATGGTGCTCTATGCATTGGTGAAGCAGGTTTAAATTGGGCGCATACTAGACATCCTCTAGTATATAATTCCACATCTTGGGACATATGTGGCCAGTAAGCATAATCTTTTAGTATTTCTAATGTCTTTTGTGAACCTCTATGGCCTGCAGTTATGGCATCATGTGCATGGTGTAGCATTAGTCCTCTGAATGAAAGGGGTACTACCCACTGTATTTGCCCTGTTATGGACTCTCTAATCATGAGCCCATCCTGTAATCTAATTCGTGTTTTGTTCTTTAATAACACCCTCAACTCTTCTTTTCCCATACAATCTTTTTCTGTTAAAGGATTTTTTTCAGGATCTATCAAATTATTATAATAGATTCCCAAAATTTGATCATTCTTTTGTGCCTCAATCAAATCTTGGTCTGGCGTGTCATGACTCCACTGCACCACCGGTTGATCTACCTCCTTTGGTGCTTTAGAACGTGTGACTGCATCAATTTGTATTTCACCCATTAAATAATCAATAGGTAGCAATTCTCCCATCACAGCCCCAATCTTAGCCAGATGGTCTGCCTTATCATTTCCCTCCTTATCCTCTCCTGGTGTTTTTAAATGCCCACGAATTTTTCTCCAGTATATTGTTAAATTATTTTCTGACACCAATTTGTCTATGGCTTGTATCATTTTTCCATGTTTAAGTGGCTTTTTGTTGTATGTAACCATGCCTCTTGCTTTCCAACCAGGCAAATACTCCACAAAGCTATTCCGTGCATAGTCAGAATCAGTCACCAGGACAATTTCACTGAACTTTTTATCAACTGCAGTAGCAATTGCTTTATAGATGGCTGTCAATTCCGCCACCTGACTGCTCCTATCTCCAATCCTCATCCCTATACTGGGGACGCCTTCACATTTCAACCAGACATTTCCTATTCCTGCCACTAACTGTTTATTATTGTCATTTTTAATGTGAAAAGCACAACCATCCACATATACAGTTGGCAAATCCTTGCATGTTTTTTCATCAAAAGCTTTGTGTGATGATTGTTCAAATTCCTGCAAACTAGTTTCCACTTCCATTTCATTTGGTATTTGTTCAGCTGCACAGTCATGTAAGTCAGCTAACCCTTGAGCAATTGGGCTCTTTTTATTTTGTCCATATCTCACTTCTACGGGAAAACCTTGTAATGCCAGCGTCCATGAAGTGATTCTGGATTGCGCTAGATTGCCTGATCTAATTCTTTGACTCTCTAAAAATTGCAAAGGTTGATGATTTGTTTCAATAATCACCTTTTCTCCCTGAACAATGGGGCGGAAATGTTGTAGCGCCCACACAGTGGTTAATAGGGCCTTTTCACATTCATTAAATTTCATTTCAACTTGGGAAAATGCCTTACTTGCATATGCAATGGTTTTGTGATTCAAATCGTGTTTTTGTGATAACACTGCTGACATACAATGTTCAGAAAAACCTATTTCTATAAAGAAATCCCTGTCCTTTATGGGGTATGCTAAACATGGTGCCTTTACAAGACATTCCTTCAATCTAGCCAATGCATCAGACTGCTCTCTTTCCCATCTCCAGGGAGTATTTAGTTTAAGCAGTTTAGTCAATGGTTGAGTGATTTCTGCATAATTCTCAATGAACTTTCTGTTATAGCCTGTCATCCCTAATAAACTTTTTACTCCTTTCACATTTTTAGGATCTTTTAATCTTTGTATGGCCTCTATTTTCTTCCTTTGTGGATTTAGCCCATGTTCAGTCACTTCATGCCCTAGAAAGTTCACTTTTTTCTTGCACCATTGTGCTTTTTGCAAAGATACTTTGGCGCCTGCTTTCTGCAATTGGCCAAGTATATGTCTTATTTCATCAAAATGGCTTTTTAGGCTTTCATTTTTTATCAGGACATCATCCACATAAACTATTGTTCCTCTTTCCGCTGCATCCGGCATGGCCTTTCTCAAAAATATGCCAAATTCACTCCCACTATTGATGTACCCAAACGGAGCTCTAAGCCAGGCATATTGAGTCCTGTCAAATGTAAAGGAAAATAAGTGTTGTATCTCCTCTGCCAATGGCACACACCAATATCCAGAGGTGAGATCTAATGTGGTAAATACCTTTGAACCATGTATCTGAGCTAGGCCCTGATCAATGAATGGTAGTGGCCATCTAGATACTGGTACTCTTTTATTTAACTCTCTTAAGTCTGCACACAGCCGCCATTGACCATTTGGCTTTAACACACCTAAAATAGGCGTATTGGATGTGCTATGAATGGGCCTGATTATTCCCCGTGATTCCAAATTTTTAATAATCTCTGCCAATGATTCTAAACATGCCAGCGGTAGTCTATACTGGCGTACAAACACTGGATTTCTGCTACAACCTTCTGGTAGTGTGGCCACATGTAAATCAGTTAAACCACAATCATAAGCATCTTTTGCAAATACATCCTTAAACTCCATAAATATTTCCCTCAGATTGTTTCGATCCTCATCGCTGCCACATGCATCCGCTAAGGAGATCTGCTCTTCTACCATTCTGGAAAATTCTGGAAACTCTTCTGGTAAAGGAATCTCAGCGCTTTCCTCTAACTGTGTGGCTGTGTCTTTTTGTAGAGCTGCCACTTTTAAATATTTTGGCATATCAGCTTCCACTTCAATGGGCTGATTTCCTGTTTCATTTTCATTTAAATTAAATATTATGCAATCCTCTTGATGGCAGCACACTGTCTCATTTGAATCATAAGGATACACAGAATGAATTTTAAATATTCCTTTGGGCTGAGAGTCCAGGTGTTCTGGCAACTCGCCCTTGGCATCTACATATTTTTCAGGAATATTCCCAATCACCATGTTATTTAAATCTGCCGTATAATGTGATTTTTGTATGGCCATTCCTAATGGGGAGTTTTCCTCTAAATGAATATCCTGACAACCTTTATTATTTACCATGATTTTTACAGATCCCTCACCAATGTCTACCAATGGAATGTATTCATAATCCAGGCCTTGCTGTTTTATGGATTCATTCAGGCATACAAATGCATCAGAGCCTTTCATCTGCTGTCCATTTTTGCATTTCAGTGTTATTGCAAACTGTTTTGTAAATGCAGGAATAATAGTATTTTTCCTCATTTGTAATTCGACTGCATAAGGAACCAGTTGTGCACAATGATAAGCCCTTCTTTTGTCTTCAAATTCAGGTGCCGGACCACCTAGGCGTGACCATATTTTTTGATTAAGGAAATCTAACACCATACACATTCTGTGCATGATGTCATTGCCCATGTAAAATTCATTTTGTGCTCCACTCACTATCCATACATTATGGTAAATTGTTTTCTGACCAATGCTAATTTTAAGCATGCATCTGCCTGCAATTCGGTTTTCAAAGTCTGGACTGTCCAACCCAGAAACATATTGGTTTTTAATCCTAAATTTCGGGATTTCTTCCCTCTCCATAATTTTTTGCAACAATTTCTCATTAATGAAACTCCTTTCATGTTCAAGTGCTAAAGTGGCTTTTATTGTTTCAAGATAATCATTTATACCAACATGAACCCATGGTTGCTCATCTTCCATGTGTATTTCTGCCAGAGTGGTAATGTGTTTTTCTGAATCTGTTTTAGGAGCAATATTCTGTTTGCATGTTTTCTCTTTTAAATAGAAACGTAATGTGTGCTCATCTATGGCAGTCTGCCAATCTTTCCTTGGGTCCAAGTATATTTGTACAGGTAGTTTTTTATTGTCGCTCTGATCTTTGTCTTGACACATTAATATAACAGTGACACTAGGTATGCAGCTTTTCTGGAGATATACCTCCACAGCATCATTTGTTTTGGCAACGGTGTGACATTCTTTTATATTGCTGTTTTGTGATTTTAGTTTCTTAGGCCTCAATGGTTTTTTGGTTAAGGACCACAGCACTCCATTCACCCCATCTATGAGAGGAGACAATCTTTTCAGGCAATCTGTCCCCATCAGAAATGGAATTTCACAAATAGATGTGATCAATACCTCTTGTTTCATTCTGTGCTTTCCTATTTTTATGTCAACCTCAGTTACACCTATGATGGGCACCTCCTCCCCATTAAAGTTATGCACTGGGCCTTGATTTTCCTTCACTGTGATCTGACTCTGTGGAGGCCTCCCTTCATTGATACTCTTTACCAGCTCCTTGGACATAATTGTGGCCTGTGCGCCAGTGTCAATCATAGCGAAGGTGTGGCATTTTTCTTCTACAGTGATGGGTGCATAATATCTGTCCTCAACTTCCTCTAATACACATAAGAAATGTGAATTCTTACTGATTTCAGGGCTCACCTTTCTCAGGTCTTTTTCACTTTTGGCTAAGCACATTGGTAAATGAAAAGACATTTTTCCCTCCTTTTTACCCATTTCTGTGCAAGATATTTTATTCATTTCTCCATGTTCAGAGGTTTTTTGGAGTGTGGCCACTGTTCGCCCATCCATCTGGGTAACATCAGAGACCACATTACAACCTTCCAACTGAACATGTGTAACAACATCATTCAGCAATTTGTCATTTTTTAATTCTGTGCATTTGTGATCATTTAGTGTAATACCAGCCCTTTCAGCCTCTTCAAAAATATGTGGCTCAAAGAATTTTTCAGGTGATTGACTTGTACCCTCCTTGTGAGTATTTCCTTTTTCTGTCTGTGTTTGGTCATTGTTTTGCTTGCCCAGGGAAGGAGCTATGGCATCCCCACTTACTCCCTGTTCACTGGTATTCCCCATGCATGAGTCATTTTTCTTAAATCTGTTCCTTTGTTCTTTTGGAATTCCTAATGTTTCTTTTTCATTTGTGCAAATCTTTACTGTTTTATTTAGCTCTAAGCTAAACCGTACCTCTTTTTTAGAAATATTTGCACTTTCTGTCACAATTTCATTTACTGGTACTTTCATTTTTAATCCATTAGGCATCTCAGAGTTGTTATGCAAAATTATATCAGAGCAATCTGTCATTTTGGCACTCCAGTTATCATGAGTACTTAGTCACTTTTCGGAAGCCCCCCGGTCATTGCTATGGCCATCAGCCCCCTCTTTGGAAGGTTGTTTTTGCGCTGTATAGAGCTTTCCTATTTGCTCAGCTAACATTTTCACTTGGGCCTCAAGGCACTGGAACCTTTCCATCTCTCTAGGATCCTCTTTCTGTGGCCTAGGTCGATATTGGTTGTTTTCCCCCTGATTGGATCTATTCTGATACCTCTCAGGTGATTGATACCGGTTGGGATGGTTTCTGAACTCTTGATTCATTTGTGGAGGGGAGCGGGTTGCACCCATCCTTTGATTATAGTCCCCTGGTGGGGAATCATTGTACTGGCGTGGATTGTAGTTCACGTTTTGCCTCATGTCCTGTCTCTCAGATTGTGGGTACTGGCCCCTATGTTGATTTCCATTATCAGTAAATCGATCCACATATCGGGGCCTATCCTGATTACCATATATCATGGTGTTGGGATCAAATCTGCTCTGTGTCCCCAATGACTGGTAGGGACCATCATTTCTTTGATCTTGATTTTGTCTCTGGTTATTGTTCATACCTGCCATATCAGACCGGTATCTTACCCGGGGTCTATCCCCTAAATATCTAGGGCTGATGTAGCTCTCTCTATTACTAGGATCATGTGTTTGGAACATTGGTACAGGAAATGGCGATCTTTGTTGATTACCCCTTTGTTCAGGTGTCACATTATTTTTACCTTGGCTTTGAGCAGACTCAAGGGACATTTTGGCTGACCTGATTTCCATTACTGTGGCTGAGGGTTCTTTAGATTTAGGCCTAGTATCTTTCATTTTATCACTTTCTCTACCCTGACAATAGAGTACCTCATATAGCTTTGTGCTTTGATGTACAATCCATTCAAGGGACTTGTCACGGTCAAATTCACGGACCAATTGGGATATGATGTCTTTCTGTAGCCCATAGAAGTATGCAGTTTTAAACTCATTGGAATTTGAGTCAAAAGATACATCAAAGCGAGAGAATGCTCTTTTTAAGTCTTGTAAAAATTGGCGAGGGGATGTATTAGGTCCAGCAGTAATTGTGTACGCGACTTTCTTTGCCTCCTGCAATGACTGAAAAGGAGAAAAATGACGCCTAATTTCTTTTTCAAACTCCAGCCATGTCATATTCTGCTGTTCATTTAATCCCCTTATGATGCTGGCTGTCGGGGCATCTAAAGTTAAATGAAAATATTGTCTGTACTGTTCCTTAGGTATCTGGAGTGCTTTAAAAATGTCATGCACCGCTTCTAAGTGATCCTCAATGCAGCATTCACCTCCCTTTTTAAATGGTTTGATCAGGGCTTTAATGGATTTCATTATTTTTATGGGGCTACTTGTTGCAATGCATGGAATTGCACTATTTTGTGATTAAATCCTGTTTTCAGGTGTATGAGATTGGTGGCTGCCCCCAATGGGAGTATCAAATCCCCCAAGGGCGCTGCAACCAAGTTCAGTCACCGGCCCAGTCACTGGGGCACTAGCTCTTTGGGCAGAGCTAGAATTCACCTCCACTCCATTGAATGTGGTACCCTGCCGCCTCTCTTGGGACCTGGGAATGCACATTTGCTGTTCTAAGTCCTTACACTTTTTAAGGAGTCTGGTTGCTTCATTCTGCAAATAATTATTTTCATCGCTCATTTTATTAATCGCCTCCTGCATGTCGCACATTTGCATTTGGCATTCATTGAACTCTTTATTTCTTTTGTCTCTTTCTTGAATCATTTTAATCATTTCTTGTTCTGCACTCTGGAGATCACCTTCTTTTTCACAATGTTCTTTTTGTAAAATCTGCATTTCTGAAACAACCTCATCTTTATCCTGCCTAATGTGATCCACTAAGGCTTTTAAGTGTGCCAATTCTTGCTCACTATCCTCAAATTGTTTCTTGCTTTTGGATAATTGAGTATCAAAGTCTCTGCATTTTAATTGCATGTCTTTTTGGCATACATCCAATTCTGCTCTCAACATTTCCTGATTTTTACTTGCCCCCTCTAATTCAGTCTTTAACCTGTTAATTAGCTGAGTATCATTCTCTTGCATTCGCAGGGATTTGTTTAAAATAAACCATATTTTGCCGCATAGCCGTATTAAACAGTCTTTCTCTGCACTTTTATCGGCTGCATTCAATAATCTTGTAAGGCAGACCTGAATTATGCTGCCTTCTGCAAAAATATTGTCTAGTTTTTCTTTCTGCACCTCACCCTGAATGCGGTTACTCCATTCTAACGTGCTATTCGAAGACCAATTCCCATGTGCAAATAACTTTGCCTCTAAATATTGCACTAGATCTGAGAATGTGGTTTCCCTTTGTGACATTCTGAAATTCGTTTTTAGTGGCACACTGCTATTATAAAATGGGTTCCCTTTAATGTGCAAATGGCAGTGTGAGACACGCTTGCCACGCCCAGTAGGTACTCTATGATCACTTTCCCGGCCTGCAACGCACCATAAATATGTAGGGTATTTTGTGGAGATTTGGGGCCTGACGGTATTTTATTACCGCCGAAAAATAACTTAGCAATAATCACTCTTTGTATTCAGATTTGGCCATGTGCAACAATAATACAATGGACATGCATTATTTCAGCACCCAGACCTGCATATTTGGTATACGTGGTTGGTGGTATTTTGGTGAGCATAATTCCCTTGTTTTATTTGTGGCCCCAATGTCCAGAATCCCTTATCTTTGCTTAGATTTTTTGTGTGATCACTAGAGAGACCTCAGACCTGCATTCTAGGAATACCACATTTTCCAGTGATAGTGTTGGTGTGCCACCATGGGCGAACTCACTGACTTATTTACGACAGAGAGCTATATGTGGTAGTCTTGTGGTAATTTCCACTACCTTATATACGGTAGGGAGCTATGTTCAGAGAGTCTCTCTTCCCGTTGGCTCATGTACCTCCAACAAGCTATGCTACAGTCACTCACAATTATTCATACTGATTCTGACATGCACACATCTGTCTTAAAATGACCATTGCACTGTTTAAAAATCTCCCCACATCATCAGCATTGTAATGGTAAACAATAAACATCACCCGTCTGTTTTCAAATATTTTTCTGTATTATAAAAGTTGTATTTAAACACGATCTCATTCTTTACAGAAATAAAATGGTACAGTCAAAGCATTGTCTGTGACACACTGCAAAGAGAGTGGCGGAGAACAGAACTCAAATTGCAACATTAGCACTTGATTAAGACACGCACAGGAATCCTACACTGACTGCATATTACCGTACACACTCAGCTCCCACACTTCTCATTACCTTATCTTTTTAGTTGTTCTCTTTGGCTGTTCTCTTTGTGAATGTGGCTCCCTTGGATTAACTCCAGCAAAAAGGAACGCTTGCCTTCTCAAACCGGGGTCATTGCCTGGAATTCTCAGCTTTTGCAGATAGGAATGCCTCCAACCAGGAAAAGGGCTTCCTCCCAGCTCGGCCAAATCTTGACTGTAGCAGGACGCAGGAATCTGCATTCAGTCAGGAGTCCCACAGCCAGGTCTTCTCCCCAGTAGTGCAGAAAAATGTCTGCCTGGAATTTTCCCCGTTACTGCCCACTAAAACTTTCATCTCAGCCCTCTGTATGACGTGTCCCAATGAAATCCATCATCTCTCATCCTCCTACTCTTCAACAATAGCTTCGCTTATACATTTGCAATTGTTGCAAATCTGACTTCCTTCTTCCTGCAGTTACTGTGCACAAAAACACGGAGAATCAGGCAGAGAAGAGAAGAAAAATAAATCTGCACACACATTTAAATGGTTTTCAGAGTATGCCTAATTCTGCAGTGGAGAACACATTTTATTAGTGGGTTATGTTAAATAAGGTTTTATTAGTCAGGTTAATGGTTAATAGGTTAGCTGTTAATTTTCAAATGTGTCTCTCGCACCATAGGCATTTCAGGTGAAAAATAGTGTGCATTTTTAAATGAGCACGTGTGCTTTTAACTGTAAAAATAGATTTGCATCTTATATGTTAAAATCGTTTTTGACTGAATAGCCTGTCTTTCCTTGTTAATCTGGTAACCCATATAGCAATGTACCGCACCCTTGTGGTGGTGCTGCAAAAAAAAATGTGCTACTTGTGTAGTAGTGCTGTACTCTGTGCTGTAACATGCCAAATATCCTTACACATACCCTCCTTTTGTTTTTAGAACTTGGCTACAATCCAAGCCAATTCCTAAAAACAACTTGTTCTCTCTTTTTTTTTTTTTACAATATAGCAATCCAACAAAATGAATATTCATGTGCATCAATGAAAAATTTGCAATCAACATTTCATCTGAGTCCATCAGTTCATAAAATGTTCCACATTTGCCTTCTCAGTGGAAGTGGCATTACTTTAAGTTTAAATTTTCCAAGTCAATTAAAAACAACGAAATAAAACAACTAACTAAAACAAATAATTAATATAACAAATTAAAATAAATAATTAAAATAATAAATACGTGGAACTTCATATGCCGGAACTTTTGTTTTGTCTCTTTTGGTATGTCCCGACCAGCGATGTTATTCGGTTCATTCGAGTACTCTTTCATCTTGGCAATCTTGAATCCACAGTATTCATCTCTTTTGGCATTCCGGTTATTTTGTCTTCACCTCCACCTGGAGGCAGGCATCTTTTGGTCTTCATCCAGGGGACTCCAGGACTCCATCGTCTCTCCCGTGGGCTCTGATCTCGAAACCTCCGACCAAATAATGTTAATTGTCTAAATCAAAATAGAAAATAAACAAATTAAGTACATAGCATAATACTAACTTCATCCTTTTGCCAAAAATAAAACATGCTTGGTAAGAATATATATTTTTTTTTTTTTCTGAAATTAAACACAAGTTAAAAGAAAACAAGCAGATATTCAATATTTAACACACTTTCTCTCTGCACACCAACCATGAGCTTCCATTATATGTGCATTTATTTATTTATTTATTTATTTATTTTTATTTTATATTATATTTTACATATACTACAGTGTTTATGTGCCATCATAACAACCAACTTTTTAACTTCTTTGTCACTGCCTCGATTGTACCCATTTATTTTCTCTTTTTGTGTTCAAGGGATTTTATCTGTTTCTACATGCTCAAGCCGCCTGATCTCATGTCTGGGATGGCATGGTTTGATTTGATTTACATGGACAAACTGCTCTATTGCTGTTTCACCTTCATTTTTCAAAATTTTATACACTACAGGAGAGACCCTATCTATAATTCGAAATGGCCCCTGCCAGGCTGCTAGAAATTTAGAATTTTTCTGTTTACTTTTTCCAAAATGAAACTTGTACACCTGATCCCCTACACTGTATTCCTTTACTGATGTCTTTTTATCATAATATGACTTTGCACTGTCAGCAGCTCTTTCCAGATTTCTCTGCACAAAAGCAAATGCATGTTGCAAATGCCTCCTCAGTTCATCAATATATTCATGAACTGTGGATGCACTCACAAGGGTTTGCTCATGTGTTCTGTATAGTAGGTGTTGTGGTAACACCATTTTCCTACCTGTTAAGACCTCATGGGGGCTAACACCTGTTGCTTTGGCAGGAGTCGATCTGATTGCCATCAGAACCAACGGTAAACGTAAATCCCAGCTGGAACCTGCTTCTGCAACAAATTTCTTTAAAATATCCACAACAGACCTATTACTTCTTTCAACTGTACCTGAAGACGCCGCCCGATATGCGATATGTAGTTTCCTTTTCACACCTAGTATTTGCCATACCTTGCTCATTAGAGTACTTGTGAAATGACTTCCTCTGTCTGACTCAATTCTTTGTGGCAACCCAAACCTTGAGAACACATGGTTCACCAGTAATGTGGCTGCTGTTTGCGCACTACAATCTGGTGCAGGAATGCACTCAAACCACTTCGACATCAAACATACCACACTCAAAATATAACGGTGTCCCCTGCTCGACCTTTTTAAAGGACCTACATAGTCTACTTGCAAATCTGACCATGGGAGAGTTAGGCCTCTTTTCATCAATGGTGCTCTATGCATTGGTGAAGCAGGTTTAAATTGGGCGCATACTAGACATCCTCTAGTATATAATTCCACATCTTGGGACATATGTGGCCAGTAAGCATAATCTTTTAGTATTTCTAATGTCTTTTGTGAACCTCTATGGCCTGCAGTTATGGCATCATGTGCATGGTGTAGCATTAGTCCTCTGAATGAAAGGGGTACTACCCACTGTATTTGCCCTGTTATGGACTCTCTAATCATGAGCCCATCCTGTAATCTAATTCGTGTTTTGTTCTTTAAAAACACCCTCAACTCTTCTTTTCCCATACAATCTTTTTCTGTTAAAGGATTTTGTTCAGGATCTATCAAATGATTATAATAGATTCCCAAAATTTGATCATTCTTTTGTGCCTCAATCAAATCTTGGTCTGGCGTGTCATGACTCCACTGCACCACCGGTTGATCTACCTCCTTTGGTGCTTTAGAACGTGTGACTGCATCAATTTGTATTTCACCCATTAAATAATCAATAGGTAGCAATTCTCCCATCACAGCCCCAATCTTAGCCAGATGGTCTGCCTTATCATTTCCCTCCTTATCCTCTCCTGGTGTTTTTAAATGCCCACGAATTTTTCTCCAGTATATTGTTAAATTATTTTCTGACACCAATTTGTCTATGGCTTGTATCATTTTTCCATGTTTAAGTGGCTTTTTGTTGTATGTAACCATGCCTCTTGCTTTCCAACCAGGCAAATACTCCACAAAGCTATTCCGTGCATAGTCAGAATCAGTCACCAGGACAATTTCACTGAACTTTTTATCAACTGCAGTAGCAATTGCTTTATAGATGGCTGTCAATTCCGCCACCTGACTGCTCCTATCTCCAATCCTCATCCCTATACTGGGGACGCCTTCACATTTCAACCAGACATTTCCTATTCCTGCCACTAACTGTTTATTATTGTCATTTTTAATGTGAAAAGCACAACCATCCACATATACAGTTGGCAAATCCTTGCATGTTTTTTCATCAAAAGCTTTGTGTGATGATTGTTCAAATTCCTGCAAACTAGTTTCCACTTCCATTTCATTTGGTATTTGTTCAGCTGCACAGTCATGTAAGTCAGCTAACCCTTGAGCAATTGGGCTCTTTTTATTTTGTCCATATCTCACTTCTACGGGAAAACCTTGTAATGCCAGCGTCCATGAAGTGATTCTGGATTGCGCTAGATTGCCTGATCTAATTCTTTGACTCTCTAAAAATTGCAAAGGTTGATGATTTGTTTCAATAATCACCTTTTCTCCCTGAACAATGGGGCGGAAATGTTGTAGCGCCCACACAGTGGTTAATAGGGCCTTTTCACATTCATTAAATTTCATTTCAACTTGGGAAAATGCCTTACTTGCATATGCAATGGTTTTGTGATTCAAATCGTGTTTTTGTGATAACACTGCTGACATACAATGTTCAGAAAAACCTATTTCTATAAAGAAATCCCTGTCCTTTATGGGGTATGCTAAACATGGTGCCTTTACAAGACATTCCTTCAATCTAGCCAATGCATCAGACTGCTCTCTTTCCCATCTCCAGGGAGTATTTAGTTTAAGCAGTTTAGTCAATGGTTGAGTGATTTCTGCATAATTCTCAATGAACTTTCTGTTATAGCCTGTCATCCCTAATAAACTTTTTACTCCTTTCACATTTTTAGGATCTTTTAATCTTTGTATGGCCTCTATTTTCTTCCTTTGTGGATTTAGCCCATGTTCAGTCACTTCATGCCCTAGAAAGTTCACTTTTTTCTTGCACCATTGTGCTTTTTGCAAAGATACTTTGGCGCCTGCTTTCTGCAATTGGCCAAGTATATGTCTTATTTCATCAAAATGGCTTTTTAGGCTTTCATTTTTTATCAGGACATCATCCACATAAACTATTGTTCCTCTTTCCGCTGCATCCGGCATGGCCTTTCTCAAAAATATGCCAAATTCACTCCCACTATTGATGTACACAAACGGAGCTCTAAGCCAGGCATATTGAGTCCTGTCAAATGTAAAGGAAAATAAGTGTTGTATCTCCTCTGCCAATGGCACACACCAATATCCAGAGGTGAGATCTAATGTGGTAAATACCTTTGAACCATGTATCTGAGCTAGGCCCTGATCAATGAATGGTAGTGGCCATCTAGATACTGGTACTCTTTTATTTAACTCTCTTAAGTCTGCACACAGCCGCCATTGACCATTTGGCTTTAACACACCTAAAATAGGCGTATTGGATGTGCTATGAATGGGCCTGATTATTCCCCGTGATTCCAAATTTTTAATAATCTCTGCCAATGATTCTAAACATGCCAGCGGTAGTCTATACTGGCGTACAAACACTGGATTTCTGCTACAACCTTCTGGTAGTGTGGCCACATGTAAATCAGTTAAACCACAATCATAAGCATCTTTTGCAAATACATCCTTAAACTCCATAAATATTTCCCTCAGATTGTTTCGATCCTCATCGCTGCCACATGCATCCGCTAAGGAGATCTGCTCTTCTACCATTCTGGAAAATTCTGGAAACTCTTCTGGTAAAGGAATCTCAGCGCTTTCCTCTAACTGTGTGGCTGTGTCTTTTTGTAGAGCTGCCACTTTTAAATATTTTGGCATATCAGCTTCCACTTCAATGGGCTGATTTCCTGTTTCATTTTCATTTAAATTAAATATTATGCAATCCTCTTGATGGCAGCACACTGTCTCATTTGAATCATAAGGATACACAGAATGAATTTTAAATATTCCTTTGGGCTGAGAGTCCAGGTGTTCTGGCAACTCGCCCTTGGCATCTACATATTTTTCAGGAATATTCCCAATCACCATGTTATTTAAATCTTCCGTATAATGTGATTTTTGTATGGCCATTCCTAATGGGGAGTTTTCCTCTAAATGAATATCCTGACAACCTTTATTATTTACCATGATTTTTACAGATCCCTCACCAATGTCTACCAATGGAATGTATTCATAATCCAGGCCTTGCTGTTTTATGGATTCATTCAGGCATACAAATGCATCAGAGCCTTTCATCTGCTGTCCATTTTTGCATTTCAGTGTTATTGCAAACTGTTTTGTAAATGCAGGAATAATAGTATTTTTCCTCATTTGTAATTCGACTGCATAAGGAACCAGTTGTGCACAATGATAAGCCCTTCTTTTGTCTTCAAATTCAGGTGCCGGACCACCTAGGCGTGACCATATTTTTTGATTAAGGAAATCTAACACCATACACATTCTGTGCATGATGTCATTGCCCATGTAAAATTCATTTTGTGCTCCACTCACTATCCATACATTATGGTAAATTGTTTTCTGACCAATGCTAATTTTAAGCATGCATCTGCCTGCAATTCGGTTTTCAAAGTCTGGACTGTCCAACCCAGAAACATATTGGTTTTTAATCCTAAATTTCGGGATTTCTTCCCTCTCCATAATTTTTTGCAACAATTTCTCATTAATGAAACTCCTTTCATGTTCAAGTGCTAAAGTGGCTTTTATTGTTTCAAGATAATCATTTATACCAACATGAACCCATGGTTGCTCATCTTCCATGTGTATTTCTGCCAGAGTGGTAATGTGTTTTTCTGAATCTGTTTTAGGAGCAATATTCTGTTTGCATGTTTTCTCTTTTAAATAGAAACGTAATGTGTGCTCATCTATGGCAGTCTGCCAATCTTTCCTTGGGTCCAAGTATATTTGTACAGGTAGTTTTTTATTGTCGCTCTGATCTTTGTCTTGACACATTAATATAACAGTGACACTAGGTATGCAGCTTTTCTGGAGATATACCTCCACAGCATCATTTGTTTTGGCAACGGTGTGACATTCTTTTATATTGCTGTTTTGTGATTTTAGTTTCTTAGGCCTCAATGGTTTTTTGGTTAAGGACCACAGCACTCCATTCACCCCATCTATGAGAGGAGACAATCTTTTCAGGCAATCTGTCCCCATCAGAAATGGAATTTCACAAATAGATGTGATCAATACCTCTTGTTTCATTCTGTGCTTTCCTATTTTTATGTCAACCTCAGTTACACCTATGATGGGCACCTCCTCCCCATTAAAGTTATGCACTGGGCCTTGATTTTCCTTCACTGTGATCTGACTCTGTGGAGGCCTCCCTTCATTGATACTCTTTACCAGCTCCTTGGACATAATTGTGGCCTGTGCGCCAGTGTCAATCATAGCGAAGGTGTGGCATTTTTCTTCTACAGTGATGGGTGCATAATATCTGTCCTCAACTTCCTCTAATACACATAAGAAATGTGAATTCTTACTGATTTCAGGGCTCACCTTTCTCAGGTCTTTTTCACTTTTGGCTAAGCACATTGGTAAATGAAAAGACATTTTTCCCTCCTTTTTACCCATTTCTGTGCGAGATATTTTATTCATTTCTCCATGTTCAGAGGTTTTTTGGAGTGTGGCCACTGTTCGCCCATCCATCTGGGTAACATCAGAGACCACATTACAACCTTCCAACTGAACATGTGTAACAACATCATTCAGCAATTTGTCATTTTTTAATTCTGTGCATTTGTGATCATTTAGTGTAATACCAGCCCTTTCAGCCTCTTCAAAAATATGTGGCTCAAAGAATTTTTCAGGTGATTGACTTGTACCCTCCTTGTGAGTATTTCCTTTTTCTGTCTGTGTTTGGTCATTGTTTTGCTTGCCCAGGGAAGGAGCTATGGCATCCCCACTTACTCCCTGTTCACTGGTATTCCCCATGCATGAGTCATTTTTCTTAAATCTGTTCCTTTGTTCTTTTGGAATTCCTAATGTTTCTTTTTCATTTGTGCAAATCTTTACTGTTTTATTTAGCTCTAAGCTAAACCGTACCTCTTTTTTAGAAATATTTGCACTTTCTGTCACAATTTCATTTACTGGTACTTTCATTTTTAATCCATTAGGCATCTCAGAGTTGTTATGCAAAATTATATCAGAGCAATCTGTCATTTTGGCACTCCAGTTATCATGAGTACTTAGTCACTTTTCGGAAGCCCCCCGGTCATTGCTATGGCCATCAGCCCCCTCTTTGGAAGGTTGTTTTTGCGCTGTATAGAGCTTTCCTATTTGCTCAGCTAACATTTTCACTTGGGCCTCAAGGCACTGGAACCTTTCCATCTCTCTAGGATCCTCTTTCTGTGGCCTAGGTCGATATTGGTTGTTTTCCCCCTGATTGGATCTATTCTGATACCTCTCAGGTGATTGATACCGGTTGGGATGGTTTCTGAACTCTTGATTCATTTGTGGAGGGGAGCGGGTTGCACCCATCCTTTGATTATAGTCCCCTGGTGGGGAATCATTGTACTGGCGTGGATTGTAGTTCACGTTTTGCCTCATGTCCTGTCTCTCAGATTGTGGGTACTGGCCCCTATGTTGATTTCCATTATCAGTAAATCGATCCACATATCGGGGCCTATCCTGATTACCATATATCATGGTGTTGGGATCAAATCTGCTCTGTGTCCCCAATGACTGGTAGGGACCATCATTTCTTTGATCTTGATTTTGTCTCTGGTTATTGTTCATACCTGCCATATCAGACCGGTATCTTACCCGGGGTCTATCCCCTAAATATCTAGGGCTGATGTAGCTCTCTCTATTACTAGGATCATGTGTTTGGAACATTGGTACAGGAAATGGCGATCTTTGTTGATTACCCCTTTGTTCAGGTGTCACATTATTTTTACCTTGGCTTTGAGCAGACTCAAGGGACATTTTGGCTGACCTGATTTCCATTACTGTGGCTGAGGGTTCTTTAGATTTAGGCCTAGTATCTTTCATTTTATCACTTTCTCTACCCTGACAATAGAGTACCTCATATAGCTTTGTGCTTTGATGTACAATCCATTCAAGGGACTTGTCACGGTCAAATTCACGGACCAATTGGGATATGATGTCTTTCTGTAGCCCATAGAAGTATGCAGTTTTAAACTCATTGGAATTTGAGTCAAAAGATACATCAAAGCGAGAGAATGCTCTTTTTAAGTCTTGTAAAAATTGGCGAGGGGATGTATTAGGTCCAGCAGTAATTGTGTACGCGACTTTCTTTGCCTCCTGCAATGACTGAAAAGGAGAAAAATGACGCCTAATTTCTTTTTCAAACTCCAGCCATGTCATATTCTGCTGTTCATTTAATCCCCTTATGATGCTGGCTGTCGGGGCATCTAAAGTTAAATGAAAATATTGTCTGTACTGTTCCTTAGGTATCTGGAGTGCTTTAAAAATGTCATGCACCGCTTCTAAGTGATCCTCAATGCAGCATTCACCTCCCTTTTTAAATGGTTTGATCAGGGCTTTAATGGATTTCATTATTTTTATGGGGCTACTTGTTGCAATGCATGGAATTGCACTATTTTGTGATTCAATCCTGTTTTCAGGTGTATGAGATTGGTGGCTGCCCCCAATGGGAGTATCAAATCCCCCAAGGGCGCTGCAACCAAGTTCAGTCACCGGCCCAGTCACTGGGGCACTAGCTCTTTGGGCAGAGCTAGAATTCACCTCCACTCCATTGAATGTGGTACCCTGCCGCCTCTCTTGGGACCTGGGAATGCACATTTGCTGTTCTAAGTCCTTACACTTTTTAAGGAGTCTGGTTGCTTCATTCTGCAAATAATTATTTTCATCGCTCATTTTATTAATCGCCTCCTGCATGTCGCACATTTGCATTTGGCATTCATTGAACTCTTTATTTCTTTTGTCTCTTTCTTGAATCATTTTAATCATTTCTTGTTCTGCACTCTGGAGATCACCTTCTTTTTCACAATGTTCTTTTTGTAAAATCTGCATTTCTGAAACAACCTCATCTTTATCCTGCCTAATGTGATCCACTAAGGCTTTTAAGTGTGCCAATTCTTGCTCACTATCCTCAAATTGTTTCTTGCTTTTGGATAATTGAGTATCAAAGTCTCTGCATTTTAATTGCATGTCTTTTTGGCATACATCCAATTCTGCTCTCAACATTTCCTGATTTTTACTTGCCCCCTCTAATTCAGTCTTTAACCTGTTAATTAGCTGAGTATCATTCTCTTGCATTCGCAGGGATTTGTTTAAAATAAACCATATTTTGCCGCATAGCCGTATTAAACAGTCTTTCTCTGCACTTTTATCAGCTGCATTCAATAATCTTGTAAGGCAGACCTGAATTATGCTGCCTTCTGCAAAAATATTGTCTAGTTTTTCTTTCTGCACCTCACCCTGAATGCGGTTACTCCATTCTAACGTGCTATTCGAAGACCAATTCCCATGTGCAAATAACTTTGCCTCTAAATATTGCACTAGATCTGAGAATGTGGTTTCCCTTTGTGACATTCTGAAATTCGTTTTTAGTGGCACACTGCTATTATAAAATGGGTTCCCTTTAATGTGCAAATGGCAGTGTGAGACACGCTTGCCACGCCCAGTAGGTACTCTATGATCACTTTCCCGGCCTGCAACGCACCATAAATATGTAGGGTATTTTGTGGAGATTTGGGGCCTGACGGTATTTTATTACCGCCGAAAAATAACTTAGCAATAATCACTCTTTGTATTCAGATTTGGCCATGTGCAACAATAATACAATGGACATGCATTATTTCAGCACCCAGACCTGCATATTTGGTATACGTGGTTGGTGGTATTTTGGTGAGCATAATTCCCTTGTTTTATTTGTGGCCCCAATGTCCAGAATCCCTTATCTTTGCTTAGATTTTTCGTGTGATCACTAGAGAGACCTCAGACCTGCATTCTAGGAATACCACATTTTCCAGTGATAGTGTTGGTGTGCCACCATGGGCGAACTCACTGACTTATTTACGACAGAGAGCTATATGTGGTAGTCTTGTGGTAATTTCCACTACCTTATATACGGTAGGGAGCTATGTTCAGAGAGTCTCTCTTCCCGTTGGCTCATGTACCTCCAACAAGCTATGCTACAGTCACTCACAATTATTCATACTGATTCTGACATGCACACATCTGTCTTAAAATGACCATTGCACTGTTTAAAAATCTCCCCACATCATCAGCATTGTAATGGTAAACAATAAACATCACCCGTCTGTTTTCAAATATTTTTCTGTATTATAAAAGTTGTATTTAAACACGATCTCATTCTTTACAGAAATAAAATGGTACAGTCAAAGCATTGTCTGTGACACACTGCAAAGAGAGTGGCGGAGAACAGAACTCAAATTGCAACATTAGCACTTGATTAAGACACGCACAGGAATCCTACACTGACTGCATATTACCGTACACACTCAGCTCCCACACTTCTCATTACCTTATCTTTTTAGTTGTTCTCTTTGGCTGTTCTCTTTGTGAATGTGGCTCCCTTGGATTAACTCCAGCAAAAAGGAACGCTTGCCTTCTCAAACCGGGGTCATTGCCTGGAATTCTCAGCTTTTGCAGATAGGAATGCCTCCAACCAGGAAAAGGGCTTCCTCCCAGCTCGGCCAAATCTTGACTGTAGCAGGACGCAGGAATCTGCATTCAGTCAGGAGTCCCACAGCCAGGTCTTCTCCCCAGTAGTGCAGAAAAATGTCTGCCTGGAATTTTCCCCGTTACTGCCCACTAAAACTTTCATCTCAGCCCTCTGTATGACGTGTCCCAATGAAATCCATCATCTCTCATCCTCCTACTCTTCAACAATAGCTTCGCTTATACATTTGCAATTGTTGCAAATCTGACTTCCTTCTTCCTGCAGTTACTGTGCACAAAAACACGGAGAATCAGGCAGAGAAGAGAAGAAAAAAAAATCTGCACACACATTTAAATGGTTTTCAGAGTATGCCTAATTCTGCAGTGGAGAACACATTTTATTAGTGGGTTATGTTAAATAAGGTTTTATTAGTCAGGTTAATGGTTAATAGGTTAGCTGTTAATTTTCAAATGTGTCTCTCGCACCATAGGCATTTCAGGTGAAAAATAGTGTGCATTTTTAAATGAGCACGTGTGCTTTTAACTGTAAAAATAGATTTGCATCTTATATGTTAAAATCGTTTTTGACTGAATAGCCTGTCTTTCCTTGTTAATCTGGTAACCCATATAGCAATGTACCGCACCCTTGTGGTGGTGCTGCAAAAAAAAATGTGCTACTTGTGTAGTAGTGCTGTATTCTGTGCTGTAACATGCCAAATATCCTTACATGCCTTGCTACCTCTATTACCTGACATTAGACTTTATTATACGAGGAACCTGTATTTCACTTATCCTGTACCCAACGCACTCTGTATACCTGCTCTGTAATTTCTTCATGTACTTCACTCCCTGTATGTATTCCATGTATGTAACCTAAGCTCAAGTAATCTTATGGCTGCTGCGCCCGGCTACCCCTGGGTTTTGTGTGCATTATAAAATAAATAAACATAAACATAAAAATTATTACACCTCACCTCCACCTATTGCCTTTGTCATTCACAGAGGTGACCTTACAAAGTCGAACAACCTTTAACCATACCCTATATTTAAGCAACAGTAGAATGTAACCATTTCAGGTTTAAAAGAAACAGACATACAAGTGCTGCAGCAGCCTCCAGTTTAAAAGCAGGGCCTTCAGTTATATGGATAATTATCCACGCTCACTGTTCAAAGCAATTTCAGTCCTAAATTCGTTCAGATTACTGCCAATGTAACACAGCCAAAATCTGAAAGCTCTGCTCGTCTAGGGGAAGCGAGGTTTTAGCGTTCCCCAAAAGGAGGTTTGTAATGAAAACTGTATTTGGATGGTAAAATAAGTCTTTCCACAAAAATAAACATCCTGAATAACGGTATGCCCACTCAATAAGGGGGACAAAGAAAGAAGTGCACACAGCGAGGTGGAGTCGGCCTGTTGTGCGCTATTGAGTCGGATTAGCATGATAAGTGACATGGTAGAGATGTGTGTGCTGATGGGGAACGAACAAACAGCACTGCATCCAATTACAGAAGGCACTGCAAGGATCGAAAGAGCAACTGGGTACTAAACCTGGAAGTGGATGGCCACGCCCAAAGTGGCATAAGCAAGAGAATATAATAAACAACCAGACCTTTGTCATTTATATTATAGCTGGTAAGTTAATTCAGTGCGGTAATTGAGTTGTGCCAGATATGTGAAACCTCATAATAAAAAGAGTAACTTTCTGTTTAAAATGTGGAAAAAAGCATACCTTCAAAAGATAGATTGAAAATAAACTGGCATGGAAAATAACAATGAATGGAAATCTTGACCTAATAAGGCACCAATGCATGGAGTAACAGCCCGGTTTTATTACTGCAAGCAATACTATTATATTCTGTGAACACAGTACAGTACATATCTTATTCGATCAGATACATTCATTAGCTTGAATTTTGAAAATGATAGATAGTTAAAATGTCACATGTCGGTAGCCCATGTTCACATGCATGTCCTAAGAGAGGGAGGTAAAGCACACAAATGAAATGTCCTTTACCCGGAAAAACCTTAGTCTTTAGATTCATAACATAATCGAAAGGGTTTACACAAAACCATCAATTAGTGAGTCTGGTTCTGTCAACAATGTGATGGCAAAAATATATGTGACTGGCCTGGGATATAAGTGGTTTAGATAAATATTAGTCTGAAATAGATTCCTTCATGAGGCCCTCTCTTTTTTGGAGCTTGTCTCTCCACTTCGGTTTCTGGACCCCACATTGGTGAGTTCTATCCTAATCATTTGTCAATTGCTAGAACCTTTTTGACATCTAGGCACAATGTTCATAAGATGTCCGCTCACCACACTGACTGGTAAATTCAAGAATGTAAGACTTTGAAGGATTGTCTCTTAAAAGCATTGAAAGATTCACCTAGAAACAAATCTGCAATCTTTAAGGCCAGGCATAATTGTAAAAGATCGATAGTAGAGGCAACAAAAAGATCTGCATCGTTTGGCCTGTCTACAGCTCAAATGTGTAGCTCATAGTAAAAACACTATAGTGACTTTTGGACAATGAATGTACTCTTGTGGTCTTGGTCTGCAGCAACGACACAATACGAATAATGTACCTACGTCTAAATGGGTGAATTAATTTATCTTGCAGAACATTTCTCAGCCCAGGCTGATCATATTTGATGTGTAATCACAGACTAATAGCAACTGATGGTGAATCCCTAATTTCCTTGAATTGATTGTTAATGAAATGTTGGTTTTTAAATTGATTAATCGGCTGTAAAATCTGGTTTAATTGTTATTGAGGGTGTCCAATATACTCAATACTGACTATGAAAAAGAGGAAAGAATCTGATTTGTTGCGCCAAGTTCAATTGTTTTTTTAAAATTATTTTTTAAAAAAAATACATTAGCATATAAGGCTGTTTTAAAATATACAGAAATCTATTCAGTGTAAATATCTTATAGTAGAAATAAACTTTCCAATGCAGATTGATAATGTGTGAAGGGCCTAATATGCATAACCAAACACGATAAATATTACTGTATAAATGCAAAATTACAAGATACACTAATAGATGTATACAATATATAGAATGAAAATATTTTTGTTAAAAATGCCACACAAGATGGACAGTGACAGAGTGGAGGGAGGGATACATTATTTGCTTGCTATTACATATTAATGGCTAGGTAATGTATTTTCTAAATACTCAATGAACGACCTCCATTTCAATTCATGTTTACTTTGTAGAGGTGTGGATGAAGCATTACATTTCTCCATTCTATGAATATTACAAATAGAATTCCACCATATTTTACAGTGCAGTCGTTTAAGATCTTTCCAATTAGAGGTTATGGTTTGGATAGCTATTACGATAAAGAGATCATGCAAAAATCCCTTACTTTTATCAAAAGCAGGTTGAAGGGCTGAGCAGCCTAGATATAGAAAGGAAATACAAAGTTCTTGTTGAAGGTAAAAAAAAATGATTTTAGCATATTCCATACTAGTTTCCAAAATGTTTTAGCATGAATACAGTCAAAAATTGACTGTATGATCCATTCTATGAATATTACAAATAGAATTTCACCATATTTTACAATGCAGTCGTTTAAGATCTTTCCAATTAGAGGTTATGGTTTGGATAGCTATTACGATAAAGAGATCATGCAAAAATCCCTTACTTTTATCAAAAGCAGGTTGAAGGACTGAGCTGCCTAGATATAGAAAGGAAATACAAAGTTCTTGTTGAAGGTAAAAAAATTGATTTGAGCATATTCCATACTAGTTTCCAAAATGTTTTAGCATGAATACAGTCAAGAATTAAATGTCTAAATTAAGCTTTTGTGCATGAGCAGCTCCAGCAATTTTCATCTTGTGAAACACCAACTTTGAATAGAATTAATGGAGTGATGCAAGCCCTATGATGAAAGAAGTATAGGGTTTGGACCAAACTTGCCGATACAATAGCTTTAGAAATTGTTTTCCATAATGATCACCACTTCAGTTGAGAGTCTGCCAATGAATAATCTAGTTTCCATTCTAGTTGGCTTTTCCATGGAACTTTGTTTACAAGTACAGATATAAGTATTTTGTAAAACATTGAAGCAGTGAAATTTGTATTGAACATGTGTTGTAATTTGTTATTTAGATACTTATTATCACTATGCATCAGCAGATCATAATTAGCCATAATCACATTCATCAATTTTAAGTATTGGTGCATAAACGTTAAAGAAATATGGTATTTGGTTATCATTTCATTGCAAGTAAGAGGCATCCCTTCAACAAAGAGTTGTCCCACATATTTAATGCCAAGAGAGAGCCATGATTTTCAGTAAATAGTCTTTTTTATTAATTTTGATTAGGGGATTTATCCAAAAATATGTGGATACAAAGTTGGAGGTTTAATAGATATATGGGAGTAGATATGCTCTGAGATAAATGATGGTAGCATTAATACTATTGCTGTTGATGAATCTATTGGTGCTTTTAATGTAAGGGCAATCCGCCAGGATATGGGGGGAAACCATCGCTCACTCAAGATGGAGCCAATTTGGTGGGTTCAGCATTGTATGGGCAAACCATAGCTGAGCCTGACATACACCAAGAGCTGTGTGATATTTTCTCAAATCGGGAAAACCAATTCCACCATCTGTTTTAGGGGTTTTGAGTTTATATAATGAAAGTCTGTGTTTCTTCTTTCCCCAAAGGAATTTAAGAATACATGAGTTTAGGGATTTAAAAAGCATAGCAGGAAGGGGGATAGGCAGCATATATAACAAATAAAGAACAATAGGAGCATTCACAACTTAATAGATTCCAACCTTCCCCACCATGACAAAAATAAAGGAGACCATGAGCTAGTAAGATCTTTGATTCTGCCGAGGACATTCACAGTATTGTGTTTAATTGTGTCTTTAAGAGAGGATGTTATTACAGTCCTAGATATTTTATACCTGTGGGACACCATTGCATTCCTAGTTTCGAGAAGTGATGTTTGGTGCAGTTTATGTTCAGTGGCAAAACCTCTGATTTATCAATGTTAAGTTTATAGCCGGATGCTAGGGAAACATGTGTGATAGTAGTGAGTAGGTGGTTAAGATGTGAGTCTGTGACATTTAAGAGGAGCAAAACATCATCTGCATAAGCTGCAGTTTTGACATGAGTGTGTTCATGATGTATTCAACAATGTTTTCATGTTGTCTAATTGCTTCTAAGAATGGTTCCAGGGCTAGAATAAAAAGAAGGGGTGAAAGAGGGCATCCTTGGTGGATACCTCTGCTAAGAGGAAAAGAAGAGGATGCATGCCTATAAAAAAAAAAATGCTGTTCTGGGATTGGAATATAGTACTTTCACCAATGAAATAAACGGATCTGGGATACCATGCCTTTGAAGAGCTTTGAACATGAAATTCCATTCTACCCTGTCAAAAGCTTTCTCTGCATCGAGTGCTATAGCAGCATAAGGCTTAGTGGATGTCTTAATGATGTTAAGGATATTTGTGAAAACTCTAATTGTTGCTGAAGACAATCTCCCCTTGTCATATCCCACCTGATCACTCTTAATTAAGTTTGGAAGAAAGGGATTAAGTCTATTCGCTAGGATTTTGCAGTCAGTATTAATTAGGTAAATAGATCTATAGTTTTTGACTAATTCAGGATCTTTATTTGGTTTGGAAAAGACAATTAGCAAAGCTTCTGAAAATGATCCCAGGGCTTTTTTTCATTAGGAATAAATGAAGAATAGAGTTCATGAAGTCTAGGAACTAAAAGCTCATTACAGTGGGTAAACATGTCTATCAGGAATCCATCTGGTCCTGAGGCTTTTCCTTTTTAAAGATCTTTTATAGCTTTAATATTTCATTAGTTTGTATGGGAACATTTAGAGGCTGATTCATGGAATTATGTGCGCTGAAAAAACAGGCTTTGTGCGCCATTCTGCTTGCAAATCCCCATTTGTGAAACAGGGATTTGCAGGCAGAATGGCGCACAAAGCCTGTTTTTCAGTGCACATAATTCCATGAATCAGCCCTCAAATGTTTTGAGATTAGTGTTGGTATATGATTTATTATGTATATTTCAGAGAAAGTTAAATGCAAGAGGGCTTTTAGGTGATGATTCTGAGGAGTATAATTTTTGATAAAATTAGGAGAAGGCTTGTAAAATATCTTCATCTTTAAGAACTCTATTTCCATTTTGATCCTTTATAACCACAATCCTTGCCCTATCTTTTTTGAGTTTAAGATATGAAGCTAATGATTTATTTGATTTGTTGGAAAATTTATATATTTTCGAATGATACTTTAGGAGATTGGTACAGGAGTATTGCATAATCAAATTGTTTTACTGGATTTTTAACTTGGTAATTTGTGGAAGAATTGAACTAGCATTAGTATGAGTGTATTCTACCTCTAAATGTTTAATGTTAATTAGTTTAAGGGTATCTTCAGATACTTGTTTAAGTTTTTTTTCTTTTTTATGGCTGCATATGAAATAATATCACCTCTTATTACAGCTTTGTAGCAGTACCAATTATTATGTATGGAAGTGTCTTCATTTGTATTCTCAGAGAAAAGGTGAATATGTTGTTGTTGAATAAATTCAGTGAATAGGTTATCTTTCAGAACAGTCAAGTTAAATTTCCACCAGTGTTGTTGATGTGAATTATGTAAATTAGATAGTTGGACATGGACAGGTCCATGATCAGACAGAATAAGGGGTTCTATTGTAGCAGCTAACATGCAGTTGGACATTGATTTGGACATAAAAACATTATCTATTCTCGAGAATGAGTTGTGTGGTGGGGAATAGAAAGTGTATTCCATATCTGTGGAATGAGCCATACACCATGCATCAATAAGACCTATTTCAGATACAAAGTTGGTGAATTGTACATGGGAGGTAGTGTTCTTGAAAAGTACATTTCATTGTTTATGATATGATATGATATGATATGATATGGCATTTATAACATGCCTACACACACGTGTTTCATGGCGCAACAAGGCAAGGGAGGGGGAACAGAGGGAAGACAGACAACGATCTTTCTAGGCCAGGTGTCATTCAGATCGCGCAAGTGCGTTGGAAGGGGGAAAGGAAAACGTGAGGGGGAAAGGGGACGGGGAAACGGCTGGTGGCAAGTGTAAGGTAAGTGCAAACATAAGTGCTGGCGGAGGACTGTAGGGATACAGAAAAAACAGTCCCCAGGTGCAGGGGTTGCCAGTGATGCAGTGCAGGAGTGCAACTGGCGGGGCCTAGGCCCGAGATCAGAAGGGTGGCCAGGTAACCAGTGCAGTTTAAGTATCAGCCAGGAATTCAGCATGGGAGAGGGGAAGAGTAAGCAGAAAAAAAGAGGAAGGTTTTAATGTGCTTCCGGAGCCGGAGATGGTTCTCCGCAAGTTTAAAGGAGACAGGGAGGCTGTTCCAGATGGAGGCCCCAGCCAAGGAGAGGGATCTACCACTAACTCGTTGGTTGGAGAAGCGACCGACCCTGAGGGAGTTGGAGGCGGATGAGAGAAGAGCTCGAGAAGGAAGATATTTAGGAAGGGGGAGTTGAAGGTATTGAGGCCGCAGGCCCCAGAAGGCCTTGTGGACAATGCAGAGGGTTTTGAACTTAATCCTCACAGCCACTGGGAGCCAGTGCAGAGATTTCAGTCCTGGAGAGATGCGATCCCTGGGCTTGAGGCCAAGGACAAGTCTCGCAGTCCTGTTCTGGATGAGATGCAGAGGGCGGAGAGTAGAAGCAGGTAGATTTAGAAAGTGGCTGTTGAAATAGTCCAGCCTATAACCAGAGCTTTCGAGACAGTGAGCTTCTCGGGGAAGGAGAGGAAATGAAGAATTCCTCTGAGATGGTGCAGCTTTGTAATGTGACTTCTTAGAGATGTCAGAGATGTGAGGAGAGAAGGAGAGTGTGGAGTCGAAGATGACCCCTATGTTTTTAGCCTTGCAGGTAGGAGCAGGAAGAGGGCCAAGAGAGGCCGGCCAGAGAGTGGCAAGAAAGGAGGGAGTGGGTGTGCCGATGAGTAGAATCTCAGTGTTAGTGGCATTAAAGCAGAGATCATTGACGGCACACCACTCCCAGATAGCAGACAGACAGTCAGAGATGAGTGAAGGAGAAGAGGTGGCTGAAGATAGCCTGAAAATGAGCTGAGTGTCATCCGCATAGCACTGGAAGTTGGGGCTTAGTGCGGCAATGCAGTGGGCAAGAAGTGCCAGATATTGATTGAACAGCCAGGGAGAGAGTTTAGACCCCTGGGAAACACCACAGGTAGAGATATAGATAGAGGAGAGGAAAGGCCTGATTTGGACCTGGGAGGCTCGATCAGAGAGGAAAGAAGCCAGCCACACCAGGGCCTGACTGGTGATACCCACGTCATCACGTAGACGGTTGAGCGGGATGGCATGGTTGACTGTGTCAAAGGCAGAGGAGAGATCAAGCAAGAAAAGGACACAGGGGTGTTGGAATCAAGGTTGGAGAGCAGGTCTTCACAGAAGTTCAGGAGAGCAGTTTCTGTGCTTCTGGCAAGGAGAGGGTCTTTGGTCTATGATCTTGTTACAGCCTCCACATACTATAATATTATTCAGGCTAGATCTAAAAATATAGTTTCTTAATTGAGTCCAGAATGTGGGATCCACATTAGTAGGACATATACATTTTAAATGGAGTATTCAATAGATTGAATGAAGAATTTGACAAGGACCCATCAGCCCACATCATCGGTTTCTGTTGAAATAACTTTGTATTGGAGATGTTTATTAATAGGATAATAACAAAAATGTACTTACCACATTCTGCTCTTGAAAAACCTGCTCTATCCATAGACATTTTAATTTAGCTGCTTCCAATTGTGAAAGGTGGGATTCTTGTAAGCAAGCTATAGTGGGTCTGGACCTATTCAGATGGGAAATAACTTTTTGCTGCTTAATTGAGTCATGAAGAACTTTGACATTCCATTAAGTTATATTAAAAGACATGGGAGGCGTTCAGAAAAATATATGTACATAAATCACTTATATTAGTAGAGTGTTGTGAGGGTAGACTGACAGAAGGGAAACATGAAGGGATGGGGAAGACAAAAAAAATTGACATGGAATTTTTTAAATATATAACTAGATTCAATAGTAACTAAGAAAGTAGTGGCTAATCGGAAACAGCTTCTCCAAACCATGTCAAAAAGATGCAATGAATAGATGAGGTGGAGAGCCTGTTCCAGAAGGGCTCACCCGAAGCTCCCTACAGGAAGAGAATCTTGAGTTAGGATACATTTTCCGTTCCCGTGTTCTTCATGTAGGTTGTCTTGATGTGTCCATTTCTTCCCTTCGATGGTTCTGTATAAAGCGTCTTGCATCTTCTGGATCCTGAAAAGTGAACATACGTCCATCGAGGGTTACTTTCAAAGAGGCAGGGTGTATGATTCCATAACTGGCATTAACTTGCTTTAGAGCTGGTCTAAATGTTAGCAATTATTTTGTCCTCACTACTGTGGCATTAAAGACATCTTGAGATATACAAATCATTCTAGGTGTTTTCTAAGCTTAGCTTTTTCCACAATAAGGAGAACATGAGTGTAATGCAACACTGCATATATCAGAGATCTAGGACCATTTCGAGGTGGGATTTTATGTCCTGCACAATGTGCTCTTTGAATGTTGAAATGCAAATATGTAGGCAGGTCTAGCAGCATTGGAAGCATATGATACAGGAATTGGCTAGGATTGTCTTTTTCAAAGCTTTCTGGAAGACCAATAATGCTTACGTTTTTCCCCCTATTCCTGTTTTCTACATGTTCAGTCTGCTTTTGGAGACATATACATGAATTTTCTAGGGCTGCTACTCTTTCAGTGAAATCGTCTGTATTGATTATTCTTGTTTCAACTTCATGGATTCTGGTTTCAAACAAAGACCATTTTTCGTCTAGCATTTGGAGTTTCATAGATGTATATTCCATGAATGGTTTTAAGGATTTTATTTCATCCAAAATAGCTAGCATGACTGGATCTTGTGAGTCCTCCTTGGGTGTAGGGGAATCACTTTTCTGTCTCTTGGGAGCATTGTTGGATGATGTCGTTATCCCCTCCTTTAGAAGATTCTTTTTTTAGGACCTGGTGGTTACACTTGAGATATTTCTAGAGGAGGATGCAGAATTATGTTTGATAAATGACATACTTTATTATATAATATAACTGGAAAAGGAGAACAGCCCAAGGTGTGGGTTTATTAACTTTTAAATGAAGTGTGTTCTGATTTGTATGACAATTCCTTAAAACAGCTTTGAATATGGATGATAATAGTATGTGGGAGCGAGGGGCCAATGGGCCCCTCTCTACCATCACTTCTCAGTACAAAACTTGGACCAAGTGCCTCTAGTGGTGGGTACGCCCCTTGCCCTTATGCAATACTAACTTTTGGTTATATTCGCGTAGATGGGATCACAGAGCAGGACACAGGGCATCCATTTTCTGTACCCCCTTTCAACTGCATCTTGGTATCTAGGCCTCACTACGATAGTACAAAATGCATCTCTCCCCTTTGCCGCCACCACAGCTCGGAGCACATGGCCCCCACCCTCTTCCCCACCCCAACTGGAAAACTCTGCAGCTCCATTCTCACGCTAAGGCGGGAGCTGCTTGCAACAAATAATGAATGTAACACATCCCTTTTCCTGTGAGATCACTGTCCTGCATGTGAACCGACATGAGCCAAGCACAGAGCTCGTCCATCTCCACAAAAGTGTCCTTGCCCTCTTACCCTCGCCAGTCGAAACGTATTGCCATTCTAACCTATGTCCTTGCAAGGCATCCCTTTCATGTGCCAGACTGCCAAACTCGCTATGAAGCCCACCCAACAAACCCCCCAGCTAACATTAGACCCCGGTGCAGTATATCGTGCCCAGTACTAACAAGTGCCACATACCTGAGATTCTTGTGAGACTAACCCTATAGTTCAATGATAGTATTATAGTGGTCAAGGCCCTTAAACCTGTGACCTGTGTAACCCAAATGTGTAGATGGTGTAAGCACTTGAGTGATTTGTATAACAACATGATACACTACTGAGGGTCTTTTGATCAACTGTTATTTAGTGCCTGTATTATTCAGAATGTACTTTCTTAGCTTAGTTAGTGACCACCATGTTTCACAGCGACCTGACCTTCACCCATCCGGATCATAAATGTCTGACGTCAATCCTCCCGGCAACCAAGCAACCAACCCGGAGGAAGAGATGATGCCCACACCTAAGTCACCACCACGGCTGACCAATCCTGGTCCAACGTAGCATCATATGTTAGAAATGTAGATGTACTATATAAATGTGTTGTAACCTTTATGTGGTCAGAGTGCTCTCAGAGATCTAGATAAACCTTCCTTGGAACTCTCGCAGCCTGCGCTTTTGTGCCTTATTCCCTGTCCAGGGAGTGTCTGTCTTATTCATTTTTACACGTGTTAGTCAGGGTGGGCACACACATTAGCACAGCTGGTTAGATTTTCTATTATTATAATTTACTTATAGTTGATATTGAGATCTCAGGCTACTTTGTTCCTTTTATTGTATTGAGCCAATATGCACTTATATAGCTATTTTGATTAACATGTACGTGAAGCTTCAAATGTCAGTGCTCTTTGTTAAACTTGATGCAAAATTAAGTATTTGCATACTCTTTCGTTGTATTTTCTTTGTAACATTGTAGTATTTGGGGTTCAAAAAATCATACACAGCGATTCAAAAAGTTCTTAAAATACCCTGCTTGTGTGTGTATTTAAAGCGGTGCTATTGCTTTAATTTTCATCCCTTTCGTGTTACCGGCACTTGTGAGGAAAACTGCTTTCCTTCACACAGATGCCGACCAACTGACAGAGACATTGGTGCTTGAGGCCGCATCCACCGGCTCCCATATGCAGCGTTTCACTTCTCTGTGCAGGCTACTGGTATCAGAGTTGTCCTCAGCCTCTTTGCAGCAACGTGGGACACAAGCAAGGAGGGATAATATATTAATTTTCATCCGGTTTATGGCATTTAGGAATTATATAAAGTAAACCCTCCTGATGAACCACCTCAAAAAGGCAGAGAAGCACATGTCAAGGGACTACAAAGTATTTCAACAACAGTTAACAAGGTGTATTTGTTTTTCTACTGGTACTTTATTATTAAAAACAATTGATCGTGGCACAACAAATGAGATTCGTTCCTCTTTTTCATAGGCTGATAACATGTCTTTGAGCCAATATTTGCTTTCCTAACTGTGCTCTTGTTCCTTTATGTTATATTCTCCACTCTGGTATCTGGATCTTGGTTAACCTTCTTCCGTCTTTTCAGATCTCTTCTTACTTGTCTCGTGTTCATTGGCTTACTATTAATTTACGGTTTATGATATGAAATGCTTTGGCACCTGTACACAAGTTCTTCTTGGCGTGACAAGACGAAACAAGGAGGGGGAAACAAAGGGAGGACAAAACAACATTCTTACTAGACTTTGGGCGTCATTACGACCTTGGAGATAACCATGCCGCAATTTGCGGCATGGTTACCCCCTTACGGGGTACCAGGTCCGGGTTACATGAGTGAGGAATTACCGGGCCATTCCAACCTTGGAGGACCGGGTAATTCCCCATTCAAGAACCAGGACCCCGTACATCACTATTCCCATTCGAGCCCTATGGGGAATTCATGTTGGTTCTAATGAGTTAAAACAAGGTGGATTTTGGCTTGATGGTGGTTTGACACCGTGGGATGCAGGAAGCCAGCTGTGTTGCTTCTTTTGACACTGAAAGTCCTAATTCATGTGCTCAGGGTCAAGAGTAAACCTAATTATCTTCACTCCCTAACTGGGGGAGGCTAGCTAGCACCTGCATGAGTCCTTAACTTCCAATGAGGTCATGGCTACTAGTCCAGCTGGCGGAGAGGGGCAGGTCTTGCTCCAACAGCAGTTCATACCCAGTGTGCCTTGAGGTTTGATCGCATATAGCTCTTGCAGGGGCCTTCGAGCATCTCCCTTCACCTCACAACTGGAGGACTCTGGAAAGGATTGCTCTTGCAGCAGGGTCCACACAAATTCTTCTTGAAGTCCTAAAGGTCCAAAATTACTCAAACAAACTGTGGAAGACTGCGCCTTTTATAGGTAAAAGGCCACAATTGATTGGATGAAGGCAAGCCTGCTTCCATTAAGATCTACCTGCAAAATATTGCAAAATCATCCAGAGTAGATAAGACAGTATAAAAAAGAGGGTAATACATTTAGGCCGGGTATAGTACCTTGGATTTCTACCTCAGGGAACTGGAAAATTAATTAGACAGGATGCCTGAGGCTCAGTGCAGCCATGGTGCAGACCCTGAGCTGAAGTAATCCATGGTTTAAAAAGCATAGCAGTCGCACAGCCTGCAATATGATCACGAACAAACCGGTTAGCTATTGTCTGTACATGCATGAATTCCGAAGCTAAAGAACTTGCAATGTATAATGCTGTGCCTGTGTCCCCAGTGTGACCTAGGCCAGAAGGCCCGTGCAGACTCTTCCGTCAAGCACTCACTATTATGTGATTCACTTTGTAAAAGCAAAGTAGAGCATAACATTAGCATTCACAAGTAGGATGTGTGGGGTGGGGGGCATTTATTAATATGCGTGTAACACTTCTTGTTGTGTGGTAAGAGTGTGCCAGAGGAGAAATGTGATAGGGAGAAAGTACAAGAAAATAATCGCAATGATAAATGGAAACGCTCTGCCTCCTTAACCTTTGTGACTACTGAATAAGCGATTTGAGGAGGTGGCATGTGTATTATGAATTTGATAAAGGGTTGACCAAGTGCATTTAGGGTATTTGTAGTAGCTGTTTGCTCCTTCCTATTGAATTCTCATATTGACTGCCAGCAAATGGTTGAAAAGGCAAGGCGCATGTGTTCTCAGAAAACAAGTGCATTACGATTATGGCTGATGTTGTCTGAACAACGTAGAGGCTTGTAGTTGCCATTCGTCAACCGCAACGAAAATCAGGTTCAACCTTGTATACATCTTGTATGCCTTTTAAAATAGGAAAGCATAGATTGCAGTGATCTGCAGAATGAAATGATTAAATAGCAGTGTGACCAGGGGAGTTGCTAGGTCTGGAAAAGACCCGGTGCTAAGCTGATGTCGGAACTGTTGGGACTGGGGGCTAGCTAGTCTTTTGGCTGTAGCTCCTGAGATTCTATCCGGGGCTACAACCAAAAGATCAGGGGCTATAGCCCCCTTAGCCCCCCCCTAGCAACGCCCCTGAGTGTGACCACTGGAATATTTTGAAAAACTGAACATTCAGCCGGATGTGTTTTGCCATTGATGATTCATGTGCAACAATAGGATTGATCAGGATTCCTTAGTTCAGACATTAGGATACGTAAATGCAGTAGTCATTTTAAGTATGTTTTTTAGAGGCCTTGAGCCTAAGGCATAGCTCTCAACTCACACGCTTTTGGCGGGTGTCACCCGCCTTGTAAACAGCGGACTCACCCGCCAAGCCTCCAGCACGCCCATTCATTTCAATGGGCCTCTCACCCGCCAAAAACAAAATCGGGTGTTTTCACCCGCCTTTGTGATACAAATGGTTGAGAGCTATGCCTAAGGTGACAATATTTTAAATTTTGGTCCAGGATATTGTACCATTTAAATGCAATATAAGAATGTGTGATGTTTTGTGTTGTGCCTTTCTTGTAGTAAATGCGTTCAAATTGTGACACTGGCTTGCCTTTATAATCAGGATATGTGTAGAAACTGTACATCTAAGATAGGCCTCAAGAAGTGACCCAGAAATCATATGGTAAATAGGTGATGAATAAAGTTCTATGGACGTATATTAATGCCATCACATTTCAGGGAAATTTGCAATTTCATTATTATGTTATAATTGTTGTTGGACAAGCTTCTATGGGGATATGTGGAGCTACCTAAATTTTGTGTGTTGTGAGGAACCTCAAACCTTTCAACCTTACCAGATATTCTGGCAGATGAGTTTAAGGCTTATCAATTGGCCTTGAACCTCAAATATAAGGGCTTTCTATAATATATCCTACTTCGACTTGGGGCTTGCAAGGCTCCCACAGGGAAGTAGGGTATTTTCACTTTTTTATCCATTTATGGCACCTTTATACTGTTAAATATAATGAATATATTTCTAGTTCTGGGACTCATTTGGTCGAGGGGTTCAGTACATATAGGGACTTTGGACGAGTAATATCACCTTGTTCATTCAAAACAAAATTAGCCATGATTTTCCACAAGTCAAGCAACCCTGGAAGTTGTGACCGAAGAATGTTGGCAAAGCACCAACGCTTAGTTATGATGTGTTACTTCTGATCCTGTTTGAATTTTAATGATTCTTTAGAAGGCAGTGTCGGTCTATTACTGTTCTAATTCCTCTATACTTGTGCACAAGCATATCCGTGTTCCCACTTTATTCACATACAACAGTGTGTCAAGTGAAATTTAAGGGGAGACATGCCCATTATGAGCTAAAATATTTCAGATTTTTGGGGGATGAATACGTAATTAGATTCTTATAAAGGTTCTGAAAATCATATGTGAGATCTACATACAAACCAGAACCAGTCAAGTTTGCAAGTTTATAAATTGAACTGTACGAGAAAGTCCTGGCAGGAGAGTACACCAGGCAAATATAACTTTGTGAGTACAAGATGTTGTGGATCCAAGTTGTTTTGTTGAACAAAAAATCCTAAGGAAAATTCATGCCCTTAGAATTTTGAATTGGTTGCACAGACCTTGTGAAGGGAGGCATTTCCCTAGGAGTGGAGTACAACGCTAATAGGAAGGAGGTATCCTCTCGGGCTATATAGAGCTTCAACTGTTTTGAACTGTTTGTGTTGTGGTAAGAATCCCGGGGAAGGGAGTTGTCCCCTGGAACTTTGAACATTATCCATTTGGACCCTTTATGTTGGAGTTAACCTTTTTCTTTGAACTTGAACATTTGTGCAGTTTCAAGGCTTGAGTCAATACCTGTATCACCTTATAGTTATGTTTACAGTGTGGGGGCTAGGATAGGATTTAAGACACACAGCATTTTCTTTTGGACATCTTGACACAGGACAGACCTTTAGTTTTGGTTGAGGTTGGGAAATACCTCCTAGAATAGGGATACTGAGGCACTTACCAACCCTTTCATCATTTCAATAAATGTTTGCAGCAATCACTATGTGTTCTCTGTGTCCGCGTCAAATTCCTGGTTCATCACAGCTGCCTCCCCACAATCAAGATGGCAGCACCAGGGAAAAGGGCTTGGATGGCTGATAACCAGGTGGTATACTCTGTGTTCTCACCCACATTTCCACCCACATTTCCAGACAACTAATTGGCTGAGTGCCCTTCCCTGGGTTTGAATAAAGCATATTGTCAAGTCACATAATTGTGATGTCATAACCTCCTTCAAAATAATGGACTGAGTCTCTGCCTGAGGGTGTATTTATGTTCAAGGATATTAAGCCCATTTTATAAGTATATGTGTTAATGTACATATTCATGCTCACACAACCAACATTGCTCTCCTCCACCATCATGACATCACACCTAGGCAAAACATTCATCAATAAGGACATTTTGATAGAAGAAACCACTGGTGGCCAAATGAAGCAGCATTAATGTGGGTCAAACTAAAGTATGTTGAATCATTGAATGTGAATGTCAGCTTAGATATTCAAACTAAAAGTGTTTTTTATGTGTCCATGACAGCCAAATGACAGATGAAACAGGTCTGATAAAAACACTAACACATTTACTTTCCTGAAGCTGCTTAATGGCCTGAAGGCAGAGACAAACGAAGGCAAGAATGGCTTCTGAGCCATTTTTGAACAGTATGGCTAGTTTGAGTGGGCAATCGAGCAGGACATGTGTTTCATCACAAGTGATGCTTCACCTACAGAAATTGACAGCATCTACACCAACATCAGAATGTGATGCAGACAGGCAGGCTGGATCCATGTGGATTGTGTAACCTGTTTTGCTGAACATGGAAGTGGAATTCATAGGGATCACTTGTAATGACAGCCAGCATGCATAATCTTTCTGAAAAGCATCCGACAAATGTTTGCAGGACACTGAGCCAAAGGTTCTATTTTCAGCACATTTTTGCAGGACTTTTTTGGAGTTTGAAACCAGATGCCTGCACCTCCTAAAATCACCCCAGTTCTCCCTCTGCCGCTGCCCCCACGGCTCCCCATTGCCACCTTCCACTCGCAGAACCATACGAGATTTGGAAATAGATTTTAACAAATGTTTTACCTTCCCAAAAGACATATGGGGGTCTGGCAGTCGCCTGCATGGAGAGTATTTTATAAGGCCCTGCATAGGAATCGGTGTAACCTTCCATCCCTTACAGAGCCCTCATTGATTTATCTCTGGGTGAACTGAAACTGTTGTAGAAGAATCTCTGGAAAGGTTTGAAAAGTTCACAGGACTCAACATATTCACAATTCTGGTGGTTTGGGTTTTGCCAGAACTAGTTCACACATCCCTAGCCTGTACACACCAGCAACCACTCCTGTTTACCATTGTAGGCACACAAGTGCATGTTGGTGATCAAGGGGCATTTTCCATCAGGGGTGGACAATGCCACACTAACCCTACAAGTGGTGTAATTCCAATGTCCTATTCTGTCCCAAAAATAAACTATTTGGAATCTAGCTTCACAATCACAAAGAAAGCAAATCATTAAATATCCATGCAAGTCTTAGGGTTGCGTTTACGAATTTAGTTTGGATTGGAGAAACCTACTGAGCTATCATATCAGTTTGGCCCAGAAGACTAAATCCTCATTATGTCTATGTATATTTTTCTTTTAGACATTTTTGCTATTTTTTCTCTCGGTATGTTCCACCCATGTTACAAATGTAACAAATGCTAATTGTAGTGCAGATGGATGGGCCACAGAGAAACTAGGTGTGTCCTTTTAGATGGTCCAAGTACTGTTAATAGTGCTTTAGGGTGGTTGGTGGTTAGATCCGACCGCACTTTCCTGCTGGAACAAATATAATATCTTCAAGTGTGGCTTTGATATATTTTGATGTCATTGAGAACATCTGCCTTTCATTTTGGTTACAGTGCTTTTGTTACTCACTCATAACATGGAAAAGGAGATCTCCTGTTTCATAAATGGTAGGCTCAAATATGTATCGATCACATTTTGTATTTTAGAAAAGAATATGACTTGGATTATATCATAAAATATGTGTCTCCTTACAGTTTCTTTTTATAACATTTTAATTTTTGCAAGGTTTTGAAAAACGTACCAGAATGCGAGTACAGCGGTACAATAATAGAATACCTACACATTAGCCATGGAAGGCCAGTAACTCAGTCACAGTTGTATTAATATTTAGTGACACACTAAGCATCAGATTATTCAAATGGAATTCAAAGGCATCATAACCTGAGAAGAACAATGTATATCACACACTCTTTTTGCTAATTAGAGAGGCGCCATACACTGCAGTTAGCTTAAGAGAAACCATTTCCTCAAAGAGATTGAAAACACATTTGTTTGTTTTGTTTATTTATTTATTTATATAGTGCTCCGAACCCGAAGATACCTGGGCGCGGTGCAATTTACTTAGAATTACATTTACACGTTACAATGTTACAGATGCAGAAGTACACAGATTATAAAACAATAAGAATAAAGTTCTTTGACAGCGTTGTAAATCAAGCCATGGTGTTTTCTCAACGCCAAAATGTGTGACATGCTCCAACCACGTAATTAGTAAAAGGTATGAAGGCAATCTAACCTTAAAAAATGGGACACTGAACCAAATACAATTATTAGAAGATCTGGTAGAAAAAAGAGAACAAATCGTGCAATGCGGTAGATGACCGCTAATTTAACAGTGAATTTATAACTATTTTCATCTCAGACATGATCATCAGAAAACATGTTCCAAACAAAGGAAAGAAATCTTTTAATCTTGATACAGATCGTATTTAATTCTCGGTTCACAAAGCTACCAATTCATGCAACAATTTGTGTATTCCGTATCAACAGTATACAATTGGGATATACTTTATTTAAACAAAATGTAGGTGCAAAATGTAAGCAGAATTTTGTCTTAATACCAGATGTATTTCTTACGGGTACATCTTTTCCATCTCAACCTCAACCAATCATCAAGACCAGTCACTTCTAGTCCTAACTAAGTCACATCTAGTCATTACTCCTAAGTCAGAAGACCCTTAATAACCAACAATTCTTGACCACCTAGTTCGCCTTCATGAGTTTCAACGTAACATTGGGGGGCTTAATTAGTAGGTCCGAGTTATTCAAGAAATAATTTAGAATTGCATTGCTCCTGAGGGTTGTTAAGTACTGAGAATTCACATCGGACCACAGCCGACCCGTGTCTTCTTCAGGGCCATAATATATGAGTGTGTGACTCTAAAATGAAAGGGATATGAAGCAGTAAAAACTAAAGGAACATGTTGAATGGAATGCATAAAACTGATTTCGTAGACACACAATGCAAGGTAGACTAGTAATGACCATGCAGGAACAAGGAAGAAGGGTGATGTCGAGAGAAACATGAGTGCTGTGAAGAAAATATAATAATGCACGGATGATCCAAATAGCCCATACATGGACCACAGGCACCCAGATTACCCAGCATAGTGAAGGTGCCCCAAAGAATAACACAGAAAACAATCACCAAATCGTGGCATATACAAAAAAAATATGTATAACATTTTTGTCCCCACTACTAGCCATATATTCAACAAAATCCATCATAGAACATGGAAGCCCACTTACGTAACACACTCTGTCATGTTTAATGTAGTACAAGATAGATGTAACTGTTCAGTTCAGTAACTGTTGTCATCACAATCTGTAACAAGGAGCACAGAACATTTTTATTTGTTAAATGTATTATTGTTAATACCTTGAAGATAGTGACAAAATGTCTCTATATTAGATTATTACCAAATATGTGCAGGCAAGACACTGTACATGTTCGTTTCTGATTTAAATGCAATGAGTGCAGAGGGAGACCATTAAGAATCGTGCATGACCTTAAGATCAGCGCGTATGAAATGAAATGAAATATTGTATTTATATTGCGCTCATACACAAGTGTTTCAGAGGGCGACCAGGCAAAGGGAAGGGAACAGGGGAGAACAAAAACAACGATCTTACTAGGACCAGTGACATTAAGCGCACGCAAGTGCATAGGAGAGGGTAAAGGGAGAACACACATGGAAAGGGGGAGAGTGGAAAGTGCAGAACAGAGCAGAGAACAGAGAAAGAAAACGAAAAGTAAAATAAATAAATAAAGGCAATAAACAGTAGTAGTGTAGCCAGCAAGTGGCAAGTGCTAGGTTAAGCAGATAGGGTAAATCTGATAAGTGCAACAGAGAAGTGGATGGGAACTGTATAGGTACAGATACAGACCTCAGTGCAATGAGTGGTCTGGAGGCAGTGCAGGAGGGTGGCAGGGTGAGCAGGTACCTGGGCCCGAAGGACAGAGGGTGGCCAGGTGATCGGTACCGAGAGAGAAAACAGATCATCAGGGAAGTAGAGGGGCAAAGGCAGAAGCGAAGAGGAAGGTCTTGAGGTGCTTCCAGAATTGGAGATGGATCTCTTCAAGTTTTAAGGTGGCAGGGAGGCTGTTCCAAAGAGAGGCCTCAGCCGAAGACAGAGATCTACCCCAGCTTGTTTCATTGAAAAACAACTGACCCTGAGGGAGTTAGAAGTAGAGGAGCAAAGGGCTCGAGAGGGGAGGTATTACGGAGAGATAGTTGAAGGCATTTTAGACCCAGTCCCCAGAAAGCCTTGTGGACATGCAGAGGGTTTTAAATGTAATCCTTGCATCCACTGGGAGCCAATGGAGGGATTTCAGAGCTGGAGAGATACGATTCCAGGGCTTGAAGCCAAGGACAAGTCTTGCAGTCCTGTTCTGGATTAGTTGTAAAGGGCAGATAGTGGAGGCAGGTAGATTTAGAAAGAGAATGTTACAGTAGTCCAACCTAGAGAGAACCAGAGCTTGTGAGACAGTGAGCTTCTGAGAAAAGGAGAGGAAAGACAGAGTACCTCTGAGGAGGTGCATTAAGAAGTATGACTTTTTAGAGATATGATATGATATGATATGGCATTTATAATGCGCCTACACACAAGTGTTTGAAGGCGTGACTAGGCAAGGGAGGGGAAACAGAGGGAAGACAGAGACAATGATCTTACTAGGCCAGGTGAAATTAAGATTGCACATGTGCAGGGGAGGGGTAAAGGGAAACCTGCAGGGGAAAGGGGAGGGGGCAGGGCAATACATAGGATAACAGTAAAATAAATAAAGACAATACATAAATGTGGACAGCCAGAGTAAGTGAAGAACATCAGGTGTCAAGTGCTAATAGGGGCTGTAAGGATACAGAAACAGTCCCTGAGTGCAAGAGTTGTCAGGGGGGTGCAATGGAGGTGTGCAACTGGTGGGGGTCCGGGGCCCAAGATCAGATGGTAGCCAGGTAACCAGTGCAGATTCCGATTCAGCCAGGAGATCAGCATGGGAGAGGATAAGAGAATGCAGAAGCAAAGAGAAAGGTCTTGAGGTGCTTCCGGAACTGGACATGGTTCTCCTCAATTTCAGAGAGGCAGGGCGGCTGTTCCAGAGGGAGGCCCCAGCAGAAGAAAGAGATCTACCACCAACTTGCTGCTTGGAAAGGTGACTAACCCTGAGGTAGTTGGAGGCGGATGAGCAAGGAGCCCGTGAAGGAGGGTATTTAGGAAGAGAGAGTTGAAGGTAGAAGGCTCTGTGGACAATGCAGAGTATTTTGAATGTAATCCTTGCTGCTACTGGGCGCCAGTGCAGAGATTTCAGTCCTGTAGAGATATGATCCCTGGGCTTGAGGCCAAGGACAAGACTTGCAGTCCTGTTTTTGATGAGTTGCAGAGGGGGGAGAGTAGAGGCAGGCAGATTTAGAAAGATGTTGTTGCAGTAGTCCAGCGTAGAGAGAACCAGAGCTCTGGAGACAGTGAGCTTCTGGAGGAAGGAGAGGAAAGGACGAATACCTCTGAGGAGGTGCAGCTGGTAGTGTAACTTCTTAGAGACATCATAGATGTGAGGAGAGAAGGAAAGTGTGGAGTCGAAGAGGACCCCGAGGTTTTTAGCTTCGCAGGTGGGAGCAGGAAGAGGACCAAGAGAGGCCAGCCAGAGAGGGACAGGAAAGGAGGGAAGGAGGGAGCAGGTGTGCCAATGAGGAGAATCCTAGTTTTACTGGCATTAAGGCAGAGATAATCGGTGGTACACTGTAAGGATATTTGGCGTGTTACAGTACAGAGTACAGCAATACTGCACAAGTAGCACAATTTTTTTTGCAGCACCACCACAAGGGTGCGGTGCATTGCTATATGGGTTACCAGATTAACAAGGAAAGACAGGCTATTCAGTCAAAAACGATTTTAACATATAAGATGCAAATCTATTTTTACAGTTAAAAGCACACGTGCTCATTTAAAAATGCACACTATTTTTCACCTGAAATGCCTATATTGCTAGAGACACATTTGAAAATTAACAGCTAACCTATTAACAATTAACCTGACTAATAAAACCTTATTTAATATAACCCACTAATAAAATGTGTTCTCCACTGCAGAATTAGGCATACTCTGAAAACCATTTAAATGTGTGTGCAGATTTTTTTTTCTCTTCTCTTCTCTGCCTGATTCTCCGTGTTTTTGTGCACAGTAACTGCAGGAAGAAGGAAGTCAGATTTGCAACAATTGCAAATGTATAAGCGAAGCTATTGTTGAAGAGTAGGAGGATGAGAGATGATGGATTTCATTGGGACACGTCATACAGAGGGCTGAGAGGAGAGTTTTAGTGGGCAGTAACGGGGAAAATTCCAGGCAGACATCTTTCTGCACTACTGGGGAGAAGACCTGGCTGTGGGGTCCTGACTGAATGCAGATTCCTGTGTCCTGCTGCAGTCGAGATTGGGGAGAGCTGAAAGAAAAACCTTTCCACTGGCTGAGGCATTCCTATCTGAAAAAGCTGAGAATTCCAGGCAATGACCCCGGCTTGAGAAGGCAAGCGTTCCTTTTTGCTGGAGTTAATCCAAGAGAGCCACATTCACAAAGAGAACAACTAAAAAGATAAGGTAATGAGAAGTGTGGGAGCTGAGTGTGTACGGTAATATGCAGTCAGTGTAGGATTCCTGTGCGTGTCTTAATCAAGTGCTAATGTTGCAATTTGAGTTCTGTTCTCCGCCACTCTCTTTGCAGAGTGTCACAGACAATGCTTTGACTGTACCATTTTATTTCTGTAAAGAATGAGATCGTTTTTAAATACAACTTTTATAATACAGAAAAATATTTGAAAACAGACGGGTGATGTTTATTGTTTACCATTACAATGCTGATGATGTGGGGAGATTTTTAAACAGTGCAATGGTCATTTTAAGACAGATGTGTGCATGTCAAAATCAGTATGAATAATTGTGAGTGACTGTAGCATAGCTTGTTGGAGGTACATGAGCCAACGGGAAGAGAGACTCTCTGAACATAGCTCCCTACCGTATATAAGGTAGTGGAAATTACCACAAGACTACCACATATAGCTCTCTGTCGTAAATAAGTCAGTGAGTTCGCCCATGGTGGCACACCAACACTATCACAGGAAAATGTGGTCTTCCTAGAATGCAGGTCTGAGGTCTCTCTAGTGATCACACGAAAAATCTAAGCAAAGATAAGGGATTCTGGACATTGGGGCCACAAATAAAACAAGGGAATTATGCTCACCAAAATACCACCAACCACGTATACCAAATATGCAGGTCTGGGTGCTGAAATAATGCATGTCCATTGTATTATTGTTGCACATGGCCAAATCTGAATACAAAGAGTGATTATTGCTAAGTTATTTTTCGGCGGTAATAAAATACCGTCAGGCCCCAAATCTCCACAAAATACCCTACATATTTATGGTGCGTTGCAGGCCGGGAAAGTGATCACAGAGTACCTACTGGGCGTGGCAAGCGTGTCTCACACTGCCATTTGCACATTAAAGGGAACCCATTTTATAATAGCAGTGTGCCACTAAAAACGAATTTCAGAATGTCACAAAGAGAAACCACATTCTCAGATCTAGTGCAATATTTAGAGGCAAAGTTATTTGCACATGGGAATTGGTCTTCGAATAGTACGTTAGAATGGAGTAACCGCATTCAGGGTGAGGTGCAGAAAGAAAAACTAGACAATATTTTTGCAGAAGGCAGCATAATTCAGGTCTGCCTTACAAGATTATTGAATGCAGCCGATAAAAGTGCAGAGAAAGACTGTTTAATATGGCTATGCGGCAAAATATGGTTTATTTTAAACAAATCCCTGCGAATGCAAGAGAATGATAGTCAGCTAATTAACAGGTTAAAGACTGAATTAGAGGGGGCAAGTAAAAATCAGGAAATGTTGAGAGCAGAATTGGATGTATGCCAAAAAGACATGCAATTAAAATGCAGAGACTTTGATACTCAGTTATCCAAAAGCAAGAAACAATTTGAAGATAGTGAGCAAGAATTGGCACACTTAAAAGCCTTAGTGGATCACATTAGGCAGGATAAAGATGAGGTTGTTTCAGAAATGCAGATTTTACAAAAAGAACATTGTGAAAAAAGAAGGTGATCTCCAGAGTGCAGAACAAGAAATGATTAAAATGATTCAAGAAAGAGACAAGAGAAATAAAGAGTTCAATGAATGCCAAATGCAAATGTGCGAAATGCAGGAGGTGATTAATAAAATGAGTGATGAAAATAATTATTTGCATGATGAAGCCAATAGACTCCTTAAAAAGTGTAAGGACTTAGAACAGCAAATGTGCATTCCCAGGTCCCAAGAGAGGCGGCAGGGTACCACATTCAATGGAGTGGAGGTGAATTCTAGCTCTGCCCAAAGAGCTAGTGCCCCAGTGACTGGGCCGGTGACTGAACTTGGTTGCAGCGCCCTTGGGGGATTTGATACTCCCATTGGGGGCAGTCACCAATCTCATACACCTGAAAACAGGATTGACTCACAAAATAGTGCAATTCCATGCATTGCAACAAGTAGCCCCATAAAAATAATGAAATCCATTAAAGCCCTGATCAAACCATTTAAAAAGGGAGGTGAATGCTGCATTGAGGATCACTTAGAAGCGGTGCATGACATTTTTAAAGCACTCCAGATACCTAGGGAACAGTACAGACAATATTTTCATTTAACTTTAGATGCCCCGACGGCCAGCATCATAAGGGGATTAAATGAACAGCAGAATATGACATGGCTGGAGTTTGAAAAAGAAATTAGGCGTCATTTTTCTCCTTTTCAATCATTGCAGGAGGCAAAGAAAGTCGCGTACACAATTACTGCTGGACCTAATACATCCCCTCGCCAATTTTTACAAGACTTAAAAAGAGCATTCTCTCGCTTTGATGTATCTTTTGACTCAAATTCCAATGAGTTTAAAACTGCATACTTCTATGGGCTACAGAAAGACATCATATCCCAATTGGTCCGTGAATTTGACCGTGACAAGTCCCTTGAATGGATTGTACATCAAAGCACAAAGCTATATGAGGTACTCTATTGTCAGGGTAGAGAAAGTGATAAAATGAAAGATACCAGGCATAAATCTAAATAACCCTCAGCCACAGTAATGGAAATCAGGTCAGCCAAAATGTCCCTTGAGTCTGCTCAAAGTCAAGGTAAAAATAATGTGACACCTGAACAAAGGGGTAATCAACAAAGATCGCCATTGCCTGTACCAATGTTCCAAACACATGATCCTAGTAATAGAGAGAGCTACATCAGCCCTAGGTACTTAGGGGATAGACCCCGGGTAAGATACCGGTCTGATATGGCAGGTATGAACAATAACCAGAGACAAAATCAAGATCAAAGAAATGATGGTCCCTACCAATCATTGGGGACACAGAGTAGGTTTGATCCCAACACCATGATATATGGTAATCAGGATAGGCCCCGATATGTGGATCGATTTACTGATAATGGAAATCAACATAGGGGCCAGTACCCACAATCTGAGAGACAGGACATGAGGCAAAACGTGAACTACAGTCCACGCCAGTACGATGATTCCCCACCAAGGGACTATAATCAAAGGATGGGTGCAACCCGCTCCCCTCCACAAATGAATCAAGAGTTCAGAAACCATCCCAACCGGTATCAATCACCTGAGAGGTATCAGAATAGATCCAATCAGGGGGAAAACAACCAATATCGACCTAGGCCACAGAAAGAGGATCCTAGAGAGATGGAAAGGTTCCAGTGCCTTGAGGCCCAAGTGAAAATGTTAGCTGAGCAAATAGGAAAGCTCTATACAGCGCAAAAACAACCTTCCAAAGAGGGGGCTGATGGCCATAGCAATGACCGGGGGGCTTCCGAAAAGTGACTAAGTACTCATGATAACTGCAGTGCCAAAATGACAGATTGCTCTGATATAATTTTGCATAACGACTCTGAGGTGACTAATGGATTAAAAATGAAAGTACCAGTAAATGAAATTGTGATAGAAAGTGCAAATACTTCTAAAAAAGAGGTACGGTTTAACTTAGAGCTAAATAAAACAGTAAAGATTTGCACAAATGAAAAAGAAACATTAGGAATTCCAAAAGAACAAAGGAACAGATTTAAGAAAAATGACTCATGCATGGGGAATACCAGTGAACAGGGAGTAAGTGGGGATGCCATAGCTCCTTCCCTGGGCAAGCAAAACAATGACCAAACACAGACAGAAAAAGGAAATACTCACAAGGAGGGTACAAGTCAATCACCTGAAGAATTCTTTGAGCCACATATTCACATATTCTTGACGAGGCTGAAAGGGCTGGTATTACACTAAATGATCACAAATGCACAGAATTAAAAAATGACAAATTGCTGAATGATGTTGTTACACATGTTCAGTTGGAAGGTTGTAATGGGGTCTCTGATGTTACCCAGATGGATGGGCGAACAGTGGCCACACTCCAAAAAACCTCTGAACATGGAAAAATGAATAAAATATCTCGCACAGAAATGGGTAAAAAGGAGGGAAAAATGTCTTTTCATTTACCAATGTGCTTAGCCAAAAGTGAAAAAGACCTGAGAAAGGTGAGCCCTGAAATCAGTAAGAATTCACATTTCTTATGTGTATTAGAGGAAGTTGGGGACAGATATTATGCACCCATCACTGTAGAAGAAAAATGCCACACCTTCGCTATGATTGACACTGGCGCACAGGCCACAATTATGTCCAAGGAGCTGGTAAAGAGTATCAATGAAGGGAGGCCTCCACAGAGTCAGATCACAGTGAAGGCAAATCAAGGCCCAGTGCATAACTTTAATGGGGAGGAGGTGCCCATCATAGGTGTAACTGAGGTTGACATAAAAATAGGAAAGCACAGAATGAAACAAGAGGTATTGATCACATCTATTTGTGAAATTCCATTTCTGATGGGGACAGATTGCCTGAAAAGATTGTCTCCTCTCATAGATGGGGTGAATGGAGTGCTGTGGTCCTTAACCAAAAAACCATTGAGGCCTAAGAAACTAAAATCACAAAACAGCAATATAAATGAATGTCACACCGTTGCCAAAACAAATGATGCTGTGGAGGTATATCTCCAGAATAGCTGCATACCTAGTGTCACTGTTATATTAATGTGTCAAGACAAAGATCAGAGCGACAATGAAAAACTACCTGTACAAATATACTTGGACCCAAGGAAAGATTGGCAGACTGCTATAGATGAGCACACATTACGTTTTTACTTAAAAGAGAATACATGCAAACAGAATATTGTTCCTAAAACAGATTCAGAAAAACACATTACCACTCTGGCAGAAATACACATGGAAGATGAGCAACCATGGGTTCACGTTGGTATAAATGATTATCTTAAAACAATAAAAGCCACTTTAGCGCTTGAACATGAAAGGAGTTTCATTAATGAGAAATTGTTGCAAAAAATTATGGAGAGGGAAGAAATCCCGAAATTTAGGATTAAAAACCAATATGTTTCTGGGTTGGACAGTCCAGACTTTGAAAACCGAATTACAGGCAGATGCATGCTTAAAATTAGCATTGGGCAGAAAACAATTTACCATAATGTATGGATAGTGAATGGAGCACAAAATGAATTTTACATGGGCAATGACATCATGCACAGAATGTGTATGGTGTTAGATTTCCTTAATCAAAAAATATGGTCACGCCTAGGTGGGCCGGCACCTGAATTTGAAGACAAAAGAAGGGCTTATCATTGTGCACAACTGGTTCCTTATGCCATCGAATTACAAATAAGGAAAGATACTATTATTCCTGCATTTACAAAACAGTTTGCAATAACACTGAAATGCAAGAATGGACAGCAGATGAAAGGCTCTGATGCATTTGTATGCCTGAATGAATCCATAAAACAGCAAGGCCTGGATTATGAATACATTCCATTGGTAGACATTGGTGAAGGATCTGTAAAAATCATGGTAAATAATAAAGGTTGTCAGGATATTCATTTAGAGGAAAACTCCCCATTAGGAATGGCCATACAAAAATCACATTATACGGCAGATTTAAATAACATGGTGATTGGGAATATTCCTGAAAAATATGTAGATGCCAAGGGCGAGTTGCCAGAACACCTGGACTCTCAGCCCAAAGGAATATTTAAAATTCATTCTGTGTATCCTTATGATTCAAATGAGACAGTGTGCTGCCATCAAGAGGATTGCATAATATTTAATTTAAATGAAAATGAAACAGGAGATCAGCCCATTGAAGTGGAAGCTGATATGCCAAAATATTTAAAAGTGGCAGCTCTACAAAAAGACACAGCCACACAGTTAGAGGAAAGCGCTGAGATTCCTTTACCAGAAGAGTTTCCAGAATTTTCCAGAATGGTAGAAGAGCAGATCTCCTTAGCGGATGCATGTGACAGCGATGGGGATCGAAACGACCTGAGGGAAATATTTATGGAGTTTAAGGATGTATTTGCAAAAGATGCTTATGATTGTGGTTTAACTGATTTACATGTGGCCACACTACCAGAAGGTTGTAGCAGAAATCCAGTGTTTGTACGCCAGTATAGACTACCGCTGGCATGTTTAGAATCATTGGCAGAGATTATTAAAAATTTGGAATCACTGGGAATAATCAGGCCCATTCATAGCACATCCAATACGCCTATTTTAGGTGTGTTAAAGCCAAATGGTCAATGGCGGCTGTGTGCAGACTTAAGAGAGTTAAATAAAAGAGTACCAGTATCTAGATGGCCACTACCATTCATTGATCAGGGCCTAGCTCAGATACATGGTTCAAATGTATTTACCACGTTAGATCTCACATCTGGATATTGGTGTGTGCCATTGGCAGAGGAGATACAACACTTATTTTCCTTTACATTTGACAGGACTCAATATGCCTGGCTTAGAGCTCCGTTCGGGTACATCAATAGTGGGAGTGAATTTGGCATATTTTTGAGAAAGGCCATGCCGGATGCAGCGGAAAGAGGAACAATAGTTTATGTGGATGATGTCCTGATAAAAAATGAAAACCTTAAAAGCCATTTTGATGAAATAAGACATGTGCTTGGCCAATTGCAGAAAGCAGGCGCCAAAGTATCTTTGCAAAAAGCACAATGGTGCAAGAAAAAAGTGAACTTTCTAGGGCATGAAGTGACTGAACATGGGCTAAATCCACAAAGGAAGAAAATAGAGGCCATTCAAAGATTAAAAGATCCTAAAAATGTGAAAGGAGTAAAAAGTTTATTAGGGATGACAGGCTATAACAGAAAGTTCATTGAGAATTATGCAGAAATCACTCAACCATTGACTAAACTGCTTAAACTAAATACTCCCTGGAGATGGGAAAGAGAGCAGTCTGATGCAGTGGCTAGATTGAAGGAATGTCTTGTAAAGGCACCATGTTTAGCATACCCCATAAAGGACAGGGATTTCTTTATAGAAATAGGCTTTTCTGAACATTGTATGTCAGCAGTGTTATCACAAAAACACGATTTGAATCACAAAACCATTGCATATGCAAGTAAGGCATTTTCCCAAGTTGAAATGAAATTTAATGAATGTGAGAAGGCCCTATTAACCACTGTGTGGGTGCTACAACATTTCCGCCCCATTGTTCAGGGAGAAAAGGTGATTATTGAAACAAATCATCAACCTTTGCAATTTTTAGAGAGTAAAAGAATTAGATCAGGCAATCTAGCGCAATCCAGAATCACTTCATGGACGCTGGCATTACAAGGTTTTCCCGTAGAAGTAAGATATGGACAAAATAAAAAGAGCCCAATTGCTCAAGGGTTAGCTGACTTACAAGACTGTGCAGCTGAACAAATACCAAATGAAATGGAAGTGGAAACTAGTTTACAGGAATTTGAACAATCATCACACAAAGCTTTTGATGAAAAAACATGCAAGGATTTGCCAACTGTATATGTGGATGGTTGTGCTTTTCACATTGAAAATGACAGTAATAAACAGTTAGTGGCAGGAATAGGAAATGTCTGGTTGAAATGTGAAGGCGTTCCCAGTATAGGGATGAGGATTGGAGATAGGAGCAGTCAGGTGGCGGAATTGGCAGCCATCTATAAAGCAATTGCTACTGCAGTTGATAAAAAGTTCAGTGAAATTGTCCTGGTGACTGATTCTGACTATGCACGGAATAGCTTTGTGGAGTATTTGCCTGGTTGGAAAGCAAGAGGCATGGTTACATACAACAAAAAGCCACTTAAACATGGAAAAATGATACAAGCCATAGACAAATTGGTGTCAGAAAATAATTTAACAATATACTGGAGAAAAATTCGTGGGCATTTAAAAACACCAGGAGAGGATAAGGAGGGAAATGATAAGGCAGACCATCTGGCTAAAATTGGGGCTGTGATGGGAGAATTGCTACCTATTGATTATTTAATGGGTGAAATACAAATTGATGCAGTGACACGTTCTAAAGCACCAAAGGAGATAGATCAACCGGTGGTGCAGTGGAGTCATGACACGCCAGACCAAGATTTGATTGAGGCACAAAAGAATGATCAAATTTTGGGAATCTATTATAATCATTTGATAGATCCTGAACAAAATCCTTTAATAGGAAAAGATTGCATGGGAAAAGAAGAGTTGAGGGTGTTATTAAAGAACAAAACACGAATCAGATTACAGGATGGACTCATGATTAGAGAGTCCATAACAGGACAAATACAGTGGGTAGTACCCCTTTCATTCAGAGGACTAATGCTACACCATGCACATGATGCCATAACTGCAGGCCATAGAGGTTCACAAAAAACATTAGAAATACTAAAAGATTATGCTTACTGGCCTCATATGTCCCAAGATGTGGAATTATATACTAGAGGATGTCTAGTATGCGCCCATTTTAAACCTGCTTCACCAATGCATAGAGCACCATTGATGAAAAGAGGCCTAACTCTCCCATGGTCAGATTTGCAAATAGACTATGTAGGTCCTTTAAAAAGGTCGAGCAGGGGACACCGTTATATTTTGAGTGTGGTATGTTTGATGTCGAAGTGGATTGAGTGCATCCCTGCACCAGATTGTAGTGCGCAAACAGCAGCCACATTACTGGTGAACCATGTGTTCTCAAGGTTTGGGTTGCCACAAAGAATTGAGTCAGACAGAGGAAGTCATTTCACAAGTACTCTAATGAGTAAGGTATGGCAAATACTAGGTGTGAAAAGGAAACTACATATCGCATATCGGGCGGCGTCTTCAGGTACAGTTGAAAGAAGCAATAGGTCTGTTGTGGATATTTTAAAGAAATTTGTGGCAGAAGCAGGTTCCAGCTGGGATTTACGTTTACCGTTGGTTCTGATGGCAATCAGGTCGACTCCTGCCAAAGCAACAGGTGTTAGCCCCCATGAGGTCTTGACAGGTAGGAAAATGGTGTTACCACAACACCTACTATACAGAACACATGAGCAAACTCTAGTGAGTGCATCCACAGTTCATGAATATATTGATGAACTGAGGAGGCATTTGCAACATGCATTTGCTTTTGTGCAGAGAAATCTGGAAAGAGCTGCTGACAGTGCAAAGTCATATTATGATAAAAAGACATCAGTAAAGGAATACAGTGTAGGGGATCAGGTGTACAAGTTTCATTTTGGAAAAAGTAAACAGAAAAATTCTAAATTTCTAGCAGCCTGGCAGGGGCCATTTCGAATTATAGATAAGGTTTCTCCTGTAGTGTATAAAATTTTGAAAAATGAAGGTGAAACAGCAATAGAGCAGTTTGTCCATGTAAATCAAATCAAACCATGCCATCCCAGACATGAGATCAGGCGGCTTGAGCATGTAGAAACAGATAAAATCACTTGAACACAAAAAGAGAAAATAAATGAGTACAATCAGGAGGCAGTGACAAAGAAGTTAAAAAGTTGATTGTTATGATGGCACATAAACACTGTAGTATATGTAAAATATAATATAAAATAAATATGAATAAATAAATAAATAAATAAATAAATAAATGCACATATAATGGAAGCTCATGGTTGGTGTGCAGAGAGAAAGTGTATTAAATATTGAATGCTGTTTTATATGTGTTTGTTTTCTTTTAACTTGTGTTTAATTTCAGAAGAAAGAAAAAAAAAACGAAATATTTTTACCAAGCATGTTTTATTTTTGGCAAAAGGATGAAGTTAGTATTGTGCTATGTACTTAATCTGTTTATTTTCTATTTTGATTTAGACAATTAACATTATTTGGTCGGAGGTTCCGGGATCAGACGCCACGGGAGACGATGGAGTCCTGGAGTCCCCTGGATGAAGACCAAAAGATGCCTGCCTCCAGGTGGAGGTGAAGACAAAATAACCGGAATGCCAAAAGAGATGACTACTGTGGATTCAAGATTGCCAAGATGAAAGAGTACTCGAATGAACCGAATAACATCGCTGGTCGGGACATACCAAAAGAGACAAAACAAAAGTTCCGGCATATGAAGTTCCACGTATTTATTATTTTAATTATTTATTTTAACTTGTTATATTACTTATTTGTTTTAGTTAGTTGTTTTATTTCATTGTTTTTAATTGACTTGGAAAATTTAAACTTAAAGTAATGCCACTTCCACTGAGAAGGCAAATGTGGAACATTTTATGAACTGATGGACTCAGATGAAATGTTGATTGCAAATTTTCATTGATGCACATGAATATTCATTTTGTTGGATTGCTATATTGTAAATAAAAATAGAACAAGTTGTTTTTAGGAATTGGCTTGGATTATAGCCAAGTTCTAAAAAAAAAAGGAGGGTATATGTAAGGATATTTGGCGTGTTACAGTACAGAGTACAGCAATACTGCACAAGTAGCACAATTTTTTTTGCAGCACCACCACAAGGGTGCGGTGCATTGCTATATGGGTTACCAGATTAACAAGGAAAGACAGGCTATTCAGTCAAAAACGATTTTAACATATAAGATGCAAATCTATTTTTACAGTTAAAAGCACACGTGCTCATTTAAAAATGCACACTATTTTTCACCTGAAATGCCTATATTGCTAGAGACACATTTGAAAATTAACAGCTAACCTATTAACAATTAACCTGACTAATAAAACCTTATTTAATATAACCCACTAATAAAATGTGTTCTCCACTGCAGAATTAGGCATACTCTGAAAACCATTTAAATGTGTGTGCAGATTTTTTTTTCTCTTCTCTTCTCTGCCTGATTATGCGTGTTTTTGTGCACAGTAACTGCAGGAAGAAGGAAGTCAGATTTGCAACAATTGCAAATGTATAAGCGAAGCTATTGTTGAAGAGTAGGAGGATGAGAGATGATGGATTTCATTGGGACACGTCATACAGAGGGCTGAGAGGAGAGTTTTAGTGGGCAGTAACGGGGAAAATTCCAGGCAGACATCTTTCTGCACTACTGGGGAGAAGACCTGGCTGTGGGGTCCTGACTGAATGCAGATTCCTGTGTCCTGCTGCAGTCGAGATTGGGGAGAGCTGAAAGAAAAACCTTTCCACTGGCTGAGGCATTCCTATCTGAAAAAGCTGAGAATTCCAGGCAATGACCCCGGCTTGAGAAGGCAAGCGTTCCTTTTTGCTGGAGTTAATCCAAGAGAGCCACATTCACAAAGAGAACAACTAAAAAGATAAGGTAATGAGAAGTGTGGGAGCTGAGTGTGTACGGTAATATGCAGTCAGTGTAGGATTCCTGTGCGTGTCTTAATCAAGTGCTAATGTTGCAATTTGAGTTCTGTTCTCCGCCACTCTCTTTGCAGAGTGTCACAGACAATGCTTTGACTGTACCATTTTATTTCTGTAAAGAATGAGATCGTTTTTAAATACAACTTTTATAATACAGAAAAATATTTGAAAACAGACGGGTGATGTTTATTGTTTACCATTACAATGCTGATGATGTGGGGAGATTTTTAAACAGTGCAATGGTCATTTTAAGACAGATGTGTGCATGTCAAAATCAGTATGAATAATTGTGAGTGACTGTAGCATAGCTTGTTGGAGGTACATGAGCCAACGGGAAGAGAGACTCTCTGAACATAGCTCCCTACCGTATATAAGGTAGTGGAAATTACCACAAGACTACCACATATAGCTCTCTGTCGTAAATAAGTCAGTGAGTTCGCCCATGGTGGCACACCAACACTAACACAGGAAAATGTGGTCTTCCTAGAATGCAGGTCTGAGGTCTCTCTAGTGATCACACGAAAAATCTAAGCAAAGATAAGGGATTCTGGACATTGGGGCCACAAATAAAACAAGGGAATTATGCTCACCAAAATACCACCAACCACGTATACCAAATATGCAGGTCTGGGTGCTGAAATAATGCATGTCCATTGTATTATTGTTGCACATGGCCAAATCTGAATACAAAGAGTGATTATTGCTAAGTTATTTTTCGGCGGTAATAAAATACCGTCAGGCCCCAAATCTCCACAAAATACCCTACAACACCACTCCTGGATGGCGGACAGAGAGCAGCAATGAGGTGAGCAAGAATTGGCAGGTACTGGTTGAGCAGCCAAGGTGAGAGGTTAGACCCCTGGGGAACACCACAGGTAGATAACGAGATAGAGGAGAGGAAGGACCCAAGATGGACCTGGAAGGGTCGATCAGAGAGAAAGGAGGTCAGCCAAGCCAGGGCCTGATCGGTGATGTCCAGGTTTTCCCAAGATGGTTGAGCAGGATGGCATGGTTGACCGTGTCAAAGGCAGAAGAGAGATCAAGTAAAATGAGGACACAGGTCTTCATGGATGTTCAGGAGAGTAGTTTACATGCTTCTGGCAGCTCTGAAGCCAGACCGATGGTCATGGAGACAGCCACCATATTCAGAGTGAAGATTAAGCAGGCAGATGGCCAGCTTTTCCAGGGGTTTGCCCAGGAAAAGAATGATGGAGATTGGCCGATAGTTATCCGGGCAGGAACAGTTGGCAGAGGGTTTCCTAGGAAGAGAGTGTTTCAGGGGTTTGGGGAAGACTCCTGTGGTGAAGGGGTGGGTACAGAAATCAGCCAGAGCAGGAGCCAGGGTGTCAATGTGATCCTTGATGGTTTTGGAGGAACAGGGGTGAACCTGTTTAGACAAAACTTTCATAGATCGGAATTGTCTAGAAAAGTCCTTTGAGGAAAACAGGGGAAAGACAGAGAAAGTAGGAGTAGAGGTGGCCACATAAAGGCCAGAGGAAGAGCAGGAAGTAGAGGGAGGAGGAGGAGAGAAAGAGAGAGAGGACAGGATTTCCTGAGTTTTAGAGATGAAATGAGAAGCCAGGGCCATGCAGAGGGCCTAAGAGGGGACAGGATAGGTAGAGACTGCAGCATGATTGGCCAGCTCCTTGCAGATTTTAAAGAGTTCGGCTGAGTTGTTAGATGCCGTGGAGACGCAGGTTTGGATGTGTCAGAGATGTGTGCAGAGAAGGAAAGTGTGGAATCAAAGATGACCCCAAGGTTCTTGGCCTCACAGTTAGGAGGAGGGTCAAGGGAGACCGGCCAGAGAGTGAGGGGAATCGATGGCGAAAGTGTACCAATGAGGAAAATCTCAGTCTTGTTGGCATTTTGCCAAAGATCATTAGCAGCACACCAATTTTGAATGGGGATTAGGCAATCAGCGATGAGGGAAGGAGAGGAGGTGGCTGCAGGAACCCTGAAAATGAGTTGGGTGTCATCAGCATTGCACTGGACATTAGAGCAGAAAATGGAAATGCAGTAGTTGAGAGTTGCCAGTTATTGGTTTAAAAGCCAGGGGAAGAGGTTAGACCCCTGGGAACATCACAGGTAGAGAGGGAGATAGAAGATGGGAAGGACCCAAGTTGTACCTGGGAGGGTCGATCAGAGAGGAACGAGGTCAGTCAGGTCAGAGCCTGATCAGTGATATCCAGGTTGGTATGCACAAGCTTGTTAATTACTGGAGCCTGTAAAAAGTATAGTATAGCAAATAGTAGACCTGACAGTCTAATCCATAGTGCAAATGGAAAAAATAAATATGAACCCTATGTCCACATACTGTGGGGAGAAATGGCAATGAAAAAGGGGACCTGGAGTAAGATAAAGAAAGGAATGGGAAAACAAAAATCAGACTGTGAGCGAACACATGAGTTCCAACTAGATTTTGTCCTAATCTAGACGAAGGGGAACATGTGGAATCTGAATTATAACGTACATCATTAAGGGATAGTAGACCCTGGAAGTGTGCATTAGACAGTGGGAATGATTGGATCATGACTGCCAGGTCAAGCCCACTTTTTGTAGCATTTTCATGGTGCTGACCATTGCTGCCAGGACCCCGGAGGTGCAGGAGCAGTGGGCTAATCCCACTTCTCAGTCCCCTAGCACTAAGGTAGACATCCTGGCTATTTCAAGCATCCTTGCAGAGGCCCACAGCTATATTTCCATCAGCTACAAAATCGGCTGTAATTATCCACACAACTACAGGTGCTGCCTAGAAAAGCACTTTTTCTGCAAAATCGAGCATTTTCCCATAATTTGAGCATTATTTGAGCCACCATTGGAACACATGAGGTGCTCCCTATCTAAGATGGCCACCGGACCCAGTCTTGCCTTCCTTCCTGCAACATGACCTACATGCGTGATTTCATTGGCTCATAACCACTACTTGAAGCCAATCACGGGCCGGCAGGCGAGCGCCGGCCCACTCCCAAAGGATCCTCTCCTTAAGGATTGAGGCCTGTCCAGAGCCTGTCACAAGACGTCCGAGGCCGGGGCCAGGCACCCTGCTCGACTCCCTCTACACCACATTATGCTGCTGCTCCATCGGTAAGGCGCCCACCCCTTCATTGCACACTATTCAATGATTTGACTTTCCACTTAATTACTGCAGCGAATAACATTACCAGAACCCCTTGCAATATCACTGCGACAGCAGTAACTTGCCCGAACTTCCCACACCCCTTCCACCCCTCTTAAGCCCAAGGTGGTTGCTACACCCTGTGGCATAAGTCGGCACTCACGCTACATGGGCGACGTGCGTAGCACTCTCTACACTACCCTTATGCCACTACCACATGTCGATGTCACTTCTGCCTGCAACGCTTGATTGCCTGATTCACGTAACTAATGTCATTAGCTTGCATAAGTTCTGATATAACCCCCAGCTGGCCTGGTCTCACCCTGTATTTAGATGCCTTTACCCTGTATCCAATGTGCTCAGAAGCTATTGCTATGTATTAGGATGGTATTGCTCTGCACTTTCATAGTATTGCCTCTCAGTCTGATGGTATCATACAATATTGCACTGTTTTTATTATAGTTCCACTGCTTTTAGGCATCTTTGCTCCTGCCGCTCTGTGCTGCCTGAACCTTGTTAATACAGTCGCCCACGCACTGTTAACCACTTGTGTAAATCCTACTGCCTGAATATCGCTGATATTGTCTGTGCTCTGCAAACCAGCTGTGCTGACCTGTTCGGTTGCACCTTTGTTGACTCTGCAGCCAGGGCACTATCAACCAGCATGGTGCCTAACCCTTTCATATTTCTGTGTTTAGATATTGCTCTGTACTAGGTTGTTACTGCTTTGCATTCTTATAATACTGCCTTCTATCTGATGGTATTGTACCGACACAGCACCTAGCTCCACTCTCCTAGGCATTTTTGCTCCTGCTGCTGGCCGACTTTATGGCCTATGTTGATATTACACCTAGTTCCACGGCCTAGGAATTTAGGCTTCTGATGTTTTGCTACCTGAACATGCGTGTGATTGTTGCCTGTGCTCTGTTAACTAACTCTGCTGATCTCACTGCCTGAACCTATTGTAACACGGCCACCGGTGCACTGCCAAATAACTGTGCAGATTTCTCTGCTAGCCAACCTGTCCCCTTGGTGCAATTTAGACAATGCTGACCGTGCTGTGCATCCTAACTGTGTGTACCCTAGTCAATGTTGAAATCTGCACCCTGCATATGTTGAACACTGTGTGACCACTTTGATCCTGGACATTGTGTGTGCCTATCCTAACTTGGCTATTGCAAGCACCTAGGTGCCCTCCATGCATTGCCTATTGTTGCTGCTTTAACACAGACTATGCCCAGGTGGCCATATGCACTGTCTATTGCTGCCGTATTAACTGTGATTTATGCCAGGGCCTCCCCATGCATTGCCTATTGTTGCTGCATTAACTCCGACTACGCCCAGGTGCCCCCTATGCATTGTCTATTGCTGCCATATTAACTGTGATTTATGCCAGGGCCTCCCCTTGCATTGCCTATTGTTGCTGCATTAACCTTAGATACTAGACTTAGCCACGACATCTCCTATTGCTAAGCGCACCCATCAATAGTGCCTGGCAAATGTGCCGTTCACGCCCCATTTGCTTATAGAATCACTGGCTTAGCTGCGACCCAATTGTACCGTACAATGTCTGCCCATAACCCGACCTATCGATACGGCACAGTGATTGTCACAAGCCTTATTCAAACCTAGGTACCTACTGTATGATATTCTTACCTTTCCTAGGGCAGACTTAGTCTCACGCACCTACGTGCCCACATCTTGAATTGTTGGAAGATGCTGAATTTATTGTTATACTATAGCATTATGACTGCCACCCTACTCTCTATCACCATGAGTCAGGAATGCCATACTGAGCCTTCCTTTTCAGTGTCAGACCCCATCTCACATACTCTGCCTAACATAGTGTTCAATAATCCCACCACCTCTCAATCCAAACACTTTGATGCCACAGGGACTTAAATCATCACCTCCCTCTCATGTACCTTATCAGACAGAAATCTTAAAATTCATGTAAGACTCACCAAATTATACGAACCACTGAGGAGAACCATACCGCCAACCAACCTGAAAACTAACTACCAACACAAGTTGAAACAGATTGATATCACAAATGCCATACAAACTAAAAGATATAAGTACAAGTCTACGGACATTAACTTATCCAGTCCTAGCCAGGGCATCACGTCCAAGGAGGCATAGCCACTTAAAGGAGCACTTCTGAACGTGAGATCCCTTGTTGCCCATGCCCTTGACATAGCCGACTTAATCACAGAAAATAATCTGGATTTCCTGGCGGTAACCGAGACTTGGTTACAAAATGCAGTAGGCCCATCACTAAGGCTGGCCATACCAGAAGGTTACAGCATAACAAGACAAGACCGAAATGGTTCTCGAGGTCACGGAATTGCCATCATCTCAAAATTGAGCCTTTCCTTCAGAACAGCCCTCTCTCAAACCTTGCAATCCTGTGAAAACCTCTATGCTAAATTCTAGATAAATAACTCACAATCCCTCACCATCCATTTAATATACAGACCCCCATGTCCTCTCGGAACCTTTGAGGAGGATCTGCACAGTATAATTAATAACAACCTCAAACCAACAACTCAGCTTCTCTTACTAGGAGATTTAAATTTAGGCTTTAATAATCCCATGGATAAACAAGCCTTAGACATAGCCAATATCATCAACGCATCAGGCCTGTCTCAGAAAGTCCGTGAACCCACTCACTCAAAAGGGAGAATACTAGACTGGATAGCGGACTATAACTGCACAGTCTCTATCACCTCCATCTCTCCTCAACCATGGACAGATCATTCTCTTGTAGCCTTTAATGTATCAACATGCAGACCCTCTCCTACGGTCTCATTGCCAGTGCCACCCTGCCTAACCAGAAATAAAAAAAAGTATCACAGTGGATACAGTTATCCCTGCCATCCTACCCACTCTAAACGCTCTGCCTGATAATCTAGACCCTAGTAATTTAGACCACGAATATAACAACATCATGCTCAACACATTGGACAAAATTGCCCCTCCCAAGCTCAGAAAAAGTAAACCCAAAGCTCACCTTAACAAATGGTTTACGCCTCAATTAAGAGACCTACGACTTTTAAAAAGAAAATGTGAAAACTCCTGGAGACTATGCCCTTCAGCCGAAAACAAAGCCAAACTAACCTCCATTTCCTCACGCTTTAAAAATGAAGTATGCCTTGCTAGAAGGAATTCCTATGATGAACGCATCACCAACTCTAGCATGAGGGAACTCTTCTCCATACTGAAAGAATTAGAGTCACCAATAGACACACCCTATCTAGTTCCTAAGGATAAGTCTTGGTGTGCAGACATCCAACATGCGCTAGCAAATACAATTAATATGCTCCAAAACAAAATACAGCAAAAAAAAGATATGCTGAACCTACAGCACATCCCCAATACCTCGTCACCTAGTGACTCTCTTGAGGTGCACAACAACAAATTTCATTTTTCCAAAACTTCTCCTTTAGAGGTAGAAAAAATCATACTCTCGCTCAAACTGTCTAACTGTAAAGGCGATATCTGCCCAGCACAGTTAATAAAAGATGCTGCTAGAGACCTCTCACCATTCATTTCAAAATTGATTAAGGCCTCCTTTGCATCAGGCACTATCCCAGCTAAGCTACAACACTCCTGGGTGCTCCCACTCCTCAAAAAACAGACTTTAGATCTGCTCATCCCGACTAATTACCACCCTATTACCACGGTACCATTCCTCCTCAAAATACTGGACAAAGCTGCCTACGTCCAGATACAAAAACACCTTGATCTGCATAACCTCCTAGTAACTAGACAATCTGGCTTCTGCCTACTACACGGAACGGAAACCGCCCTTATCGACTTAAAGACACAAATTGATGAGCTGAGAGATAGAGGAAGGACAGCACTTTTGCTTTTACATGATCTCTCAGCTGCATTTGTTTTGGTCGACCACAAGGTCCTTTGCAGGCACCTGGACTCTGCTGCTCATTTCTCTCCTGAGGCCATAAAATGGTTGGAATCATTCCTGAGTGAGAGAACAATGAGAGTATTCTCCCCATTGGCTGGAGCTGACCCTATCCCCATCCTGTGTGGCGTTCCCCAAGGCTCTTGCGTCTCGCCAAACCCTTGTTCAACGATCTTGACCTTCTGGGTATCATCTACACTAACTATGCAGATGATACACAGATTCTTCTCCCACTTTCTGGCGATCATATTAAGGACTCAGAGTTGGAGAATAGAGTATATCTTATCGTTCAAGCATGGATGGCCACCCACTACCTCAAAGTACGTAATAAAAGAAACCCATAAAAAATAACCATTGACATCATGACAGTTGGGGGGTGAATCATATATTTCACATGTTGTATATACATGTGTCTTGTGTCCCAGAAAGGGAGAAAGGTATGGGGTCATCTTGTGTCAGGGGCATGGGGGTGAACACTCCATGCAGGCCCAGTGGAAGGATGAGAGGATACATTTATTGCATTAAGGCATCAGTGAGGCATGGGCCTTTGGTCGCAGCACTATCATAAGGAGGAAAAAAGGTAGGGACTGTACACTTGTTGTGCGTGACGCTGCTGGAGAAGAGGGGAGAGAATGCCCTTTGACTTTTCAAGTTTGGCCTAGTTCGATTAGTGGAGTTATAAGTAAACTATTGGAATGAGGTTTGAACATGTTTCATTTACAAAAAGTAAAAAGGCGTTTCTGATTACATCGTGGGCTATATCTTTACATATACTATGGTTGCAGTGCTACAAAATTGATCTATTTACATTGGCCCCATAGGCTGCACCTGTTAAATCACACACATGAGTCTCCTAGCATCTTGACACATTTGCAAATATGCACAATACTAAAAAACAAGTAATTCATAAAACTAGAGCATGTGGGTTCTAAATATCATATTTATTTCAATTTCTTTAATCTATTATTTATCAATTGTTCTGTTACATCTCATAGGGACAGCTTCATCACATGTAAACACAGAAGGGAATTTATTGTCTCAGATGGGATTAGCATTGTGGGTGAATCAGGGTGGCACACAGTCGTGGGGCATGCATCTGCCACATCAAAAGGGTGTGAGGTTGGGGGGCCTATACAGGTTATATATCTTATGGGCAGCTTCTGCAAATAATGAGGCAGGTTTGTGGAGATTAATGTTTTTTTTCAGGCCTAGGCTCTAGCCCGGTAATTCACAGGGCAGAGATGTTCGGAGGAAGGCGAGAGATACATTATTTAGTTTGTAGCCGTTTGTGCCCAGTCTTCTGTGAGAATAGGGCAGATCCAGGGATCCAGGAACCCCAGTGGGGAGGAGGTGAGGGGAGTAGCTGGCTAACTGTGCACGGCTCCAGGGGAGAGCTGCAGGCCTGTAAACTGGCTTTGTTTTGAGGCCTGCCTGGGCACATTCAAGTTGGAGTCAGGATTTGTTACAAAATGGAGTTGGTTCTTAGTCCTTTTACAGATGCTGCACCTACGTGTCGACCCGAGGCCACCCGGCACCTTTGGCCAGGGGCGCGTGATCAGCCATGGGGCGAGCATAGAGTGCATAAGGGGAAGGGAATGAACGGGAGGGGGAGGGTCAAAAATGACCTTCCCTTCCACACATAGTACATTTTCAAAATATGTCTGTTGGTTGTATCAACATTTGATGTTTGATAATAGGTAGATACATTATCTGTGTTTGGTGACTGATATGTGTTCCTTTAAATATAATTGTTAGTCTCATTTACATGAATATATGGAATGTACTTACAAAATCCAGACTGTGGTGTATTTTCTTCTGGAACATTGTTTACAGTGTCTTCTTTTTTAATTGCTTCCTCTGTAGGGTAATTGTCCTACAGCCATTCCATGTACTGTTCCATTGTAGTAGTGGTACATAGAATCACTGCTTGTGAGTTCAGAATGTACATTCCCATGTTCATTTTGGGTGGCTTCACCAATGTCAATTTTGGAAAAACATTTTCCATTTTTTGGTGGCCTACAACCCTTGCATGTGGTCCCTTCTGTGCACCCCCCCGCTCCCCACCATAAATATGATTTCTGGAGACACCACTGGTAAAGTGGGGATCCTACATTTAATTGATGCCCTCAGTGCCTCAGAAAAGACTTAATTTTACAGATTCCTTGGGTCTTCAACTGTTTGCTTTCCAGTTGTTTTGGACTACTTCTCCCATTAGTCGTAGCCAGCATAGTCAATTGTGAGGGATCAGGGGAGTTGTCTTATTCTTCCAAAACGAGCTGGTATCTACACCCACATAGGAGAACTTTTCTGCGTGAAACCAAATCTATCATAACGGAACTGCCATCTAAGAAAAGGGTGATATTATTATATTAATAATGTAACTTTCAGTTTGATAGATCCCAATAGAAGGCGTATGGAATGCTGGCAATCTAAATGAAAACATTTGTGTTTACTTTGATTTTACCTATCACTGAATTTGATGACAACAAGTTCCTTTCATTACAAATTCTTCACAATAGCTGCAAATCACTGTGCTTTCTGCATCCATCTAAAAATATTAGCCCATGGGGAAATAATGTCATAGTACGAGGCCAGTGAGGTGTTCTTTGCTGCTTTTGACAGAACAAAAGAAAAGAGTGTTTGTGGGAGGACAGGAGGTGGAAAATTAATCACTGAATTCCAAAATATTGTTCACACATTGTTTGAAGACGTTATTTCTTAACAAGCGCAAAGTATTTTTAGACATGTTTAATCACACTTCTAATCAGTTGATGTTCTGCAGTTGTGAATTTTGGAAGTATATGTTTCTTTAAAGTGCTACGCAAAGTAGCATTCCCTGTTCCAAATGTTTTGTTTACTAGAATCAATAGAGCATTAGGATTCAATATTTGTGAATCTCGGATCATTGTCTTGTAGAAAACAAAAGGTAGATGTCATGTTGCCCAATTATTAGGATAACACAATGATCTTTAAACATGAGTACACTGTGTCCACCTCAGCACAAATACTGCTCTCGCCTACCCCAAAGCTTTAACTGCTCATATTTGTAATTATACGTGTATAATTCCTATTAAAACTAGTCACCATAATCCTTTTTAAAGAGCCTCATAACTCCTCTAGACATTATTTGGGCACCCTCAGTGAGGCAAGCCCCACAGTTTGAACACCGGTGGGCTAACATGTTATTTCTTGCATGCCTATCTACTGCAGCATGTTTTTTAAGGTACAACGTCCTTTCATCGTCTGCCTGTTCATCCCCAGGCTTTTTAATGTGCACATTCCATCGAATGTAATCATCACATTTTTTAGGGGGGTTGGGAAAGGGCAGATAAATGTTTGGGTGGGTGGGCAATAGCAAAAAATAAGTGTGGGAGGGGGCTTTGGAGGGGTACCCCCCCAAAAAAAGGTTTTTATTAGTGTACCTTAAACATAACACACTGTTAACATAATTTCTTCACTGAATTTCAATGAATTTTATGAGTGGAATTGTTTCATGATGCTATAGCACTGTATATGAGTTATTAATAATTTCTCTTTTACCATATATGAAAGGACGATACACCTACTTTAACAAGCATATTTGCTATGCATACTGATGAGTGTCTTTTTCAGAAGAGAATGCTGTGGCTGCCAGTCACAGTTGAATTACCTAGGGCATGAGGTTCAACCATGACCCGTGCCCCACCAAACTGCCCCCATTATCCACTGCACCTAACCTGCATCCAGTGTCCTCTATACCATTGTCTGTGACCAATGGCCAGTGCTCATGGCTTGCAGCCATGGCCAGTCTCCACAATTCATGGGACATGGGCTTCAGCCATGGCACAGGTCCCAATAAACAAATTAGAGTTGACAACCCCATTGCAATTCCCAGGGTTTCTATTCCCATTCAAGCCTGTCCCGATTTTAGAAATGTTACCATATTACTGGCCCCTGGTTGCCCATTGCCGTTCCCAGGTGGCAATGGCCAGTGGCCAGATTGTTTGTGGCACGAGTTGTATCACAATTTTCTGTACCTACATTATGACACTTTTATGGACATATTTGCAAAAGCCTGCTTTCATGGCTGTGCTTTTTTTTTTGAGAAGTGTCAAAATGTAGGTACAAAGAAAAATGATATAACTTGACAAAATCCATTCAAATTGTGCATACATTAAAACGTAGGTCTATGAAAAATATGTGTAAACATTTGTGCAGATTTGTCACCAAAGTTATGAGCCATCTAAAAATGTTGGAACCCCCCTCAAATTTTACCCATTCTTGACAAAATCCCACCAAACTTTGCGAACACTTTCAAAGTTGGACAACATTATTCAAACTTTGCACAAACATTCAAAGTTGGGTCTATAATCTATTTGCAAACATTGTGCAAATTCATTATTCGGCACCAAAGTTCCATCTCAAAATGTTGTCTTTGGAATTAGTGATTAATATCAGTCGGTGTGCAAAATCTAGCCCTTTTTATTAGCTTCTATTGTTCAATTAGGTTTCTGACTGGTCCAGGCTATATGGAGGTCAGTGTCTGCAAGGCTATATAGGGACATGTATTCACAGACTGGTCTGTAATTTTAGAAATAGTAGTTTGAGTTTCTATGTTAGCTCATGCACATTTAAAGTAACATAGAAACTCAAACCACTCTATCTAAAAATGTTGCCCTCTGCCCTCTATTTTTGCCCCCTCTTGACAAAATCTGGCCAAACTTTGCGACAACATTCAAAGTTGGGTCTAATATCTTTTTCCAAACATGTGTGCATATTTGTCAATTGGCACACAATTTATAAGTCATTCAATCATTTTGGAACCCCACCTCTCATTTTCCCCCCTCTTAGCCAAACAGCACCAAACTTTGCAAAAACATACTAAAATTATATTGCAAAATTCCATGCAGTTACATTGAATGGTGCCAAAGTATAAGCCATCCAGATACTGTTCAATACCGACACTGTGATGCATCACTACAAGGTCTGCGAACATTGGAGATGATAAAAGAAAAATATTTTTGGCTTTTTATGGCCATATCCCATTCCATCCTCATCACCCCTCAACTCCCCAGAAATTGTTTCATTTGTTTGACAAGTGTAATATTCTGTTTTTAATATGTTTTTACTGCTATGTCCATGCAATACGGACACAGTTCAGTAATTAAATATAGCATCATTTTCAAAGGTTTTGACGCACCTCACGTTTTTAACTGACCTGTCACAAGGCACATACGATGTCCGCAAATGTTACCGAGCTCTCTGATTGGTCCAGAGTTGTCCGCTGAAAATTAATCAGGAAGTTAGTCTGCAGACAGGTTTCAGATATCACTAATTGATTTTATGACATATTAGATTTTTTTTTAAAAATCTGCTGGACGGAATAAAAACAAATATGCAAAAGCACACTTTCTGGGACAGGCTACCGCTTCTCGTGCAGGTTCGGTGCAAATCCGTCCAGCAGTATGGTATGTAGGCACAGGCTTTTTGTGAACATTTGTCAAATGGTGCAAATGTTTTAAGCCACACTAAAACTGCTTTTCCTATGGGATGATGTCATGTGTGATGGCATCTTTCATGTCATGGGTGTTACTGTTAGAGTGCATGGCAGTGGTGTGAGTTATGGTTGCATAGCTTATCATAACTGGCACATTTCTTGGGGTTTTCTATTTTATTTGTAACCATAATGTCCCTTTATCAAAACATTTTCACTTAATTTCATAGGTTGTTATTTTTGCAACTCAACCATAATGTCCCTTTAACAACATTTTTCATTGAATTTTATAGGTTTTTATTTGTGCAACTTAACCATAATGTCCATTTAACAATGTTTTTTCAGAGAATTTCATAGGTTTTTAATAATGAAAATGATTCATGATGTTACATCACTGTATATAATGTATTAACAATTCCTCTATTAACATTTATGAAAGAATGATAAACCTGCCTTAACAGACATATTTTTGCAACGCATACTGATGTATGTCATATTCAGCAGTGCATGCTGGGGGTGCAAGTCATGGTTGAATTATCTAGGGCATGAGGCTTGTCCATGACCCCATCCCCCAAACTACCTCCGTTATCCACTGCACCATCCCTGCATCATAGTTCAGTGTCCAATATGTATTTATTTTTATTTTTGGATTTGTAGAGCGCAGTACAGTCCACGGGCATCTAGTCGCTATAACGAGACGTAAGAAGTTTTGATTCACGGTTACAGGAATGCGGCCCAATGAAGTAATACTTAGTACAGATTGTTTTGTTACATACTCAATTGTTTGATTACATAGTACAGTGGATGAACGTTACACGGAAGCAGACACAGAATTGCATATGGCATGGAGTGAAGTTCATTCAAACAAAGAGCCTCGCCCTGATGGCCTTCTGGAATGCTGCATGAGATTCGATCACCCTGATCTGGGCTGGGAGGGTGTTCCAGGAGGTTGCTGCCATAGTTGGGAAGCTGGTGTCACCTAGATCCTCATAATGTGGCCAAAGACCAGTGATCATGGCTTGCAGCCATGGCCAGTCTCCAAAATCCATGGGGCATGGACTTTTGGCCATGCTGCATGCCCCAATATAAAAAAACATAGTAGACAATTGTCCTTTCCGAGGGCCTTGTTACTGTCTAGGCACCAAACTTATATCACAATTTTTTGTACTTACATTTTGACACTTTGAAAAAAAGAAAACACAGGACAGATTTGAAAAAACAGGCTTTCAAGTCCTTGCTGATGCTACTCGCGCAGGTTTACTGCAATCCAGTCCAACACTTCCGGCTGCAGCCATGAGCAGATTTGTTTCTCCCATTCTAACCTATCACAATTTCAAAAAACTTTACCACATAGCCGGTCCACGGTCAGCTATACAAAAAGGGATTGATTGGTACATTGAGGATCACGCCTATCCAGCAATGGCTGGGGGGTGTTTACCTGTGACTATTCCCTGCCCACCCACTGCGCTTCTTTTCTACGTGTGGTTATAGGTGGCACCCTGTGTAGCCTCGTCTGCATACTGGAAAATGGCACATCGTGTGTTTGTGGACGTGTGGTAGCCCCGGCTATCCGACATTTTGGGTGGAGTAGCATCGTAGATGCATTGAGTGTTTTGGGGGATTGGGAGAGACCAGGCGAGTTAAGGAGGACCATGGGGAGCGGAGAGGGGACCAGTAGGCATGTTAGGAACACTTGTTTGGAGTTTGGGGAAATGAAAATTCATGCTTTTATTAATAGTTATTTTCATAAAGCCACCGCTAACAGCAAACACCCATCAAGGAGCTTTTATACAACTCTGTCTATAAAAAAGAAAAATAACACATGTGTAGGTGTGTCAATGCTTTTCATCATTTTGTTAGTTGTACCATAGCGGTGGGTCCTAGCCAGACATTATTTTATTGGCTGTTCTTGTAAACACGGCTGTCGTTATAGCCACGTCTATTAAACCATCAATTTTCTGTGCAATAATCATATTGTTATGTGGTTGATACAGCACATAATTTCATTTGTGTGTGTTATTTTAAGTGATTAGATGTTCCCTCATTTTATTTGAAGTTTTGAAGGTTGCTCAAGCAGATCTGCAGTTGGGCCAAATAGCCACAACTAAGAAAGAGGTGGAAATAAAATAGTTTTCTGTGAGTTTGATTGTTTTTCATTGTTTGTTGTTACTGTTCTAGTCGTGTAGATTTTGTGATAGGTTGTAGTGAAAATGTGTCATCCATTTAAGTAGTTGTATTGGTACATTGTTCTCTTTTTTTGGTATTCATTTTGGAAAGTATAAAAGCCACCATTTTCTGCAGTTTTATCCTTTTGATTCAAAAACTCTCACTGTGCACATGGCACAAAGCAGGAGTTTGGCTGATGTGAAAGTAAGTGTTAATAAATATTTACATATTTGAAAGTTTATTTACAGTGTTGTAGGTGTTAGTTATATTAACAATGGTGTTCATTATCATTTTTTTCATCTGGAAAAACTTTATTTGTAGGGACGTTAAGGTGAGAACTCAATGCAACAAAATCCCTGGAATTCAGCCAAAGCTGCCTTAAGTTTGCACCCCCTGTTGTGCAGCCTATGACCATAATGAAATTATGACATCAAAGATGACATCACTGATGATGTCACTAATTATATGTTGTAGGAGAACACTCATAACCTTACAATTTGCATTACTGATGACAACACTAATTACATTATATATATCAGATTGCGTTGATAAATGGCATTAGACATAACATGATTAATATGTTAGCTCATAAAAGCTTTGATTTTTATAATTAAATTTTCGTCCATGACGAAGGCTGTGGTCACTGGCCATGACCAAACACCATAGCTAGTGGTCAGTTAGTGTTGCAAAATACTAATGTGTATGGTTAAGAGCCATGACTACTGGCTTATCACTGTTTTACAATATACAGTGTGCAATGTTGAAAGCTGTAATCAGTGGCCATAGCTAAAGGACATAGCTAGTGCCCATTAATATGTTGAAATATATAGTTGGCATTATCATTATTATCTCCTCAAACTCATTCATGTTGGTTCTGTCTAATTGACCCGTATTACTCTCATTCCACTTCCCATAGAACATTGCACCTAAAGATGCACTACATGCAGAACTTAATGGTAATGGCTGCACATAACATCCTATTCCTTTTCCGGCATGCTTTGGTAAATGGGCACATACCCAGCAGTTTGTTTTCTTCAGGATTGCATGTGTCATGTTCATTATCAGAAGTAAGGTGTTATTCGTAAAACCTTCCCTGTGTTTTTCTTCCATTGGGGGTAGGGTATAAGTGATCACCTGAACCGGGGTTTCAGTAGTGGATATATTAATTATTGGTAAAAACATTTCTAATGGGTGTATTGTTTCTACCCACCATAATGTTAGGGCTGTCGATATTTGTGCTACCACGCTCATAAAGCACATGATTATCGTTAGTGCAGCATACAATTTGTTTTACCATGCGTTTTTCTTAAACATGTAGGGCCTCATTACGAGGTATGCCAGTAGCCATGCTGCTATTTGCGGCATGGCTGCCGGCAAAACCGCATCCGTGTCCGTGTCCTTGGAAAGAGGACTTACCGGACCAATCCGAGTTCGGATGGCCCGGTAATTCCTCACTCGAGGACACGGACACGGTTCATCCCCATTACCATTTCAGCCCACATAGGGCTGAATGGGAATGGGAGAGGGAGTAAACAACGGGCCATAACGAGATGGCCCGTTGTTTGCTCCCTCTTCCCCTCGCAGTACCCGGTATGCACGCCTGGTTTTCCCAGGCGTGCTTAACGTGTCCCGCGAGGGGACCTCGTAATGTGGCGGAACGGGTTGAACGGCGCCGCAGCCTTTTACGGCTCCGTTTAACCCGTTCCGCCAGGGTCGTAATGAGGCCCGTAGTCTTTATGACTGACTCATTTTCAGCAGTGGTGGTGCAGGAGGAGGCTGGAACCGGTCCCAGCATGTTTCTCGTCGTCCTTCTTCTTCCTTATCACAGTTCGTTTTGGATATCTCTCTTCGTCACGTTTGCTCTGACGTCTATAAGTTCAATAGATTTCTCACAATTCAGTTTTGCCTGTCCTTTTATTTTTTTTAGCCTGGATTCGTTTATTCGTTTTTAGGCGAGATCACTTGTCCCTTCTTATACTGCTCAGAGGACCTTTGATCAGTTATCGCCTCAGTATCATGTGCGCCCAGCTTGTCCGCTCTGGTTCCGGACACATGTACTGTTATGATCGCACCGAGGAGCCGCGAGTCTTGAATTGTCCGACTTGCACAATTCTCATGCTTCTCTCCTCTACACCCATGGTTCCTTCTCCGTCCATGAGCTGAACCAGAGGTTGACATAAACACCAAAAGAAAAATAATTCGGATCACTTTGTCTTCCGAGGCCGCAGGTTGTATCGCCTTGCTGCTGGTATCATATGATCTGTGAACAGTGCTGGTGAACTTTCAGATTCAGGCTTGAAGTCAGCCTGTGGTGCTTCTGCAGGTGCTGGTGTGCGCTGCGCCAATGATGCAGATTCGGTCTTTGGCGTGCTGGCAAGTGCTGGTGGGCGCCAAAGGGGTACACGATTTGGTTTTGCTGGTGTCTGCAAGGCAGATTTCACGTTGGTCAGCAGTGATGTCGATTCTGCTGGGCAACGTTGGGGCACTCTTTGCCCTTCCTCCTCTTTGGCAATCGTCTCAGGCTTTGTTTCGAGTTTCACTTCACGTTTTGGCATATCAGGTGGCGGCACACTGGCATCAGTTTCTTTCGTTTCTGCGACCGCTGTCTCTTTCCGGTCATCGGTGTCAGGCAAGACTTTCAGTGCAGTTGGAATCTTCTTGGCATGGGTGGCATGGATCCACGACTTCCTTCCATCCACCCGTATTGCCGTCTGTGTCGCCAAAAGTACTTGATAAGGCCCACGCCACCTGGGTGCTAATGATGACTTTCTTTCGAAGCTTTTTAGCAGCACCCAGTCTCCTGGCTCCAGCGCATGCCCCGGACTGGTATACTGCATTGGTAATGCCTAATGCACCTGCTGATGAATCAAACGCAATTTCTGCATTAAAAGGCCACAATAAGTACTAAGCACAGGATGTTCTATCTCACTTAGTCGCTTTGGCTGAGGTGCGCACCATACATTTGCCGGCCATTATGATCTCGTATGGGGAGAGCCCAGTTTTAGCCTGCACAGACGTCCACATGCATAATAATGCTATTGGTAATGCATCCACCCAGCTCAACTTGCTTCCCGCACAAATCTTACTAATCTTTGATTTAAGAATCCCGTTGTGCCTCTCCACAAGACTGGCAGAACTCGGATGCCTTGAACTATGGAATCTCTTATCAATCTGGAGACCTGCACATATCTGTAACACCACTGTACCCACAAAATGTGGTCCATTATCAGACCATAGGACACGGGGCAAGCCAAATCTGGAAAAATACTCCTTCAACATTACTTTTGCCGTAGTCATCGCTGTGCAGTATTTTAAAGGATATGCCTCCACCCACTTACTGAATGCACAGATTACCACCAAGACGTATTTTAAGTTTTGGCACCTTTCCATCTCTATGAAATCGAAATGAACTACCTCAAACGGCATGGAGGGCGGGCCAAAACTGCCTGTTGGTGTCACTGTTCCCTTTCCTACATTGGGCCTCATTACGACCCAGGCGGTAAGTTACCGCCTGGGCCGTGACTTTACCACCATGGCGTAAACTACGTTTACGCCATGGTGGTTGGCGGACTTACCGCCCCATTCCGAGGTCGGCGGGGCGGTAAGTCCCCAATCCCCATTTACCCTTCCCCATTCCCATTTTTGCCCCATAGGGCATAATGGGAGTGGGGAAGGCGTTAATTACGCCACCGTAAATTACGGTGGCGTAATTAACTCCATGGTCCCTTAGCGCCATGGATTTTAACACCTGCTAAAAGCAGGTGTTAAAAGCGCCATGGCGCTAAGGGACCTCGTAGTTGGCGGTAAGGGGTCGGCGCAGCTAACGCTGGCGTTAACCCCTTACCGCCAGGGTCGTAATGAGGCCCATTGTGTTGTAAACACGTGATACAGTTCTGCACCAACCTCTCTGCATTCTTTTATGTTTGCTTTCTGCCATACTGTAGAAAGGTGCTGTATCATTTTTTTGGCACAGATGTGCGTAGGGCTGTGGGCCATTGTGACCATTGCAGTCACATATGAATTTGGCAACATCCAGTTTCTAGTTCCCTTGTCCACCCAACAACCCGCCAAATCCAACTCAGCAGAACCCTCTGCCCATCCCTGTATTTCATCGACCGTAGCCTTGGCCTGCATTTCATTGACAGTCGCAACTCCATCTTCTATCATACAGGGTACTTCCTCTGTCTGAACCGTCATCATCTTGGTATTCAAATCAGTGGCAGTTTGTTTCGCAATCCTGTTTGCAAACGCGTTTCCCTCTCCTATTTTGCATGTTACCTTTTTACGTGCCTCACATTTTACTATTGCTAGGCGCTTTGGAAACGTGAGTGCAGACAGCAATCATACAATCAAAGGGCCATGTTGAATTCTGGCACCATGTGATGTCAGAAACCCTCTCTCAGCCGAGAGTCGTCCAAAGTTATGAACCACTCCAAACGTGTACTATCAGTATATATATTCACATTCACATTTTCAGAAATCTTGCAGGCTCTAGTTACTGCTATTATGTCCACGGCTTGTGCTGAATTATGGGGGATTCTTTTACTTTCTACAACACTCTCTAGGGTAGTGATAGCGTATGCGGCAGTTGTCGTGCCATCTGGTAATTTAAAACATGAGCCGTCACAAAATAACCCTCCACCCGGCTCTTTCTGTGGAATATCACTTAAATCAACTCTCCCCTTGGTTTCTTCCTCAGTGACCATTAAGCAATCGTGGGGGGGGGTGATTCATTCTTCCCAATTTCTTTTATGGTTAATGGCATTAATTCTGCAGGATTCAAAGCGTTTCACTGACGCAGCAGCCGCCGTGACAGATCGCAAACATCGTGGTAGTGCGCGCGCTACAGGGTCCAACGCAGAAGAAAAATAGCCGCACGGCCTATTTCTTCCACCTTGTTCCTGTGTCAAAACCGCCAATGCACATCCTTCACTTTCACACACAAATAGTCTGAAAATGTTCTTATATTTCGGCGTACCCAAAACTGGAGCCGAGCATAATGCAGTTTTCAATCCATCAAATGCCCTCTGACATTCCTCATCCCACTGCAAAGGCATAACCGCATCTTTTCTAGTCAAATTCACTAATGGTTTCTCAATCAACGCAAAATTACCAATCCATTGTCGGCAATATGAAGCCATGCCTATTATGGCTCTGACTCCTTTTTGTGTCTTTGGAATAGGCATACAAGAAATACTTTCTATGTGTTCTGGCGTTAGTCTTCTCCCTCCTTTCGAAAGTAGGTAGCCCAAGTAAACTACCTCCTTTCGATTAAACTGAAATTTCTTCAAACTAGCTTTGTGGCCATGTGCCGCTAGGTGTGACAGTAGTAATACAGTGCTTTCTTTACAAATCTCCTCCGAGTCTGCAGCTAGCAATACATCATCTATATATTGCAAAAGTGCACAACCCACGGGTAATTCCAGCATGTCTAGTTGTTCTTTTAATGCTCTACTGTAAATACTTGGACTTTCCGTATAACCTTGCGGAATCCGTGTAAATGTAAATGATTGTCCTCCTAATGTGAACGCGAACAAGTATCTACTGTCCTTGTCCACTGGAATATTAAAGAATGCGTTCTTCAAATCTATTACACTAAAATATTCTGCTGAAACAGGTATCATTGTCAATATTGTAGTGACATCTGTCACTAGAGGAAATTGCGGTTGTACTACTTTATTCAATGCGCGTAGATCAATTATGAAACGGTATTGTACCTCATTACCTCCTTTTTTATAAACCGGAAGGATCGGGCTGTTACATGTACTGCCTGTGATTTCCTCTATTACCCCTAATTTCACCAAATCAGTAACAATGCTCTTCAATCCTTTCTCACCTTGAACCGAAATTTTGTATTGGGGTATACGCGGTAGGGTAACACCTTCTTTTAAAATAATCTTTACTGGCTCTATCTTTAAACATCCCACATCGTTGTCATACATTGCCCATATACAGGTTGGTACTTTACTTAGTTCTCCTGGTAACGCTTCGGACATGAATTCTGACACAGGGGCATCGTGTGGCCATATCGTTAGAAACACTTCGTCTGCTGTGCAATGTATAACAGAACCTAGTTTTTTCAACAAATTTAATCCCAACACATTTTCTCCACAATTTTCTATTAGAAGGAAAGGACAATGTTCGGTAAATGGTCCTATGGTAACTGGGACTGGTTTGGACACTGGGTTTATGACTGGTTTACCTGCGAACCCTACGGAAATATTCGTTTGCCCTGACAGTGGTATATTCGGAACCAAGTGATGGTCTTTTGAACATTTCTGTGCTCCTATATCTACAAGAAAGCGGTGTTCCTCATTCCCGACTCTCATTTCTACGTAGGGTCCTCTCTGATTCATGGGAATAGAAACTGGTTGCGACCCCTGTCCTGGATTGTCATATTGGGGAAATAACACTACGTCCGATGTGTAATCATTACTATTACTGTAATACGTGTTTGACTGTGTATCGAAAACATTTCCACTCTTCCCTCTATTTCCCCCACTCTGATTTCCATATTGTTGATTTTGCTGTCCCTCACTCTGGTTTGGGGCATTTTGGTTCTGGCCTTGGTTTTGATAACCTCCAATATTATGATGCTGCTGCACACTATTCCTATTTGGTCCATTCGCTCCTGGGTGTCCTCTTTGCTGTCTCCTCTGACCAGACCCATTTCTATTCTGTAGATGCGGGCATTGCGCTCGCCAATGTCCTTCCTCTTTACAATATGCACACTGATTCGGCCCCACTGTTCCCCCATGCATATTCAAACTACTCCTTACTTGTGCATTACCTCGCCCTATATTATGTCCTGTTACTTGCTGCAATAGTACCTGTGTTCTAATTAGACATTCCTTCAAGTCTGCCCCCACCTGTTTTAGCAATGATAATTCGTTCACCATCTCCTTCTGCCCCGGCGATGGTAACTGCTGCCGTTTATTATGCGACCCCTTTTCCCCCTTCCCAGGTCTCCCGATATCCCTACTCATGTACGTAGGTGCAGTAAACATTTCGACATAATCATTATCTAATTCATCTCTAAACTCAAGAAGTCTATACACATGTTCTCTCACTTCTTCATCCCTCTCCCTACAGCATGCTAATGCATTCAAATCTAACAATCGCTGTGGTGGGTGGTAATTTCCCAATTAGCGGTTTCCATCTCCCCCCCAAATATTCACCCATGCATTCCAACACTACCTGTCTTTCGTTGCTTCTACGAAAGTCATATATCGAAGCCAATGTTGCCGTCCCATCATTCCCGTCTATATACATCTGTTGCTGCAATTCCACCTTCCTTTCCTTGCTGATTGCGCTGCGGGTTACCCTTGTGCACTGCCATTGGTCAGTCCCACCTCTTGCCCCCGTGGTTTCAACTTCAACCCCGGGAGGAACAGACGATACCGAGTCTGTGTCTAAGGCGGGAGGTGCGGATGGGACAATGGGAACAGCGAGTGTCTGTTGTGGGCCTGGTTGGCTAGTAGGAAGTGTTACGTGCATGGTCTGTGGCTGTGGGAGGGCTTGAGCTACCGGAGGGGGAGCTTGAGCTACGGGCGGGGTCTGGGCAATAGCTACTGACGTATCTGGTCTTACTTCTGATCTTAGGCCTTGTTTTGTATGGGTCAATATATTTTCTATCAATTCATCTGTCATGTGTAATTCTCGTTGTGGGTATATCTTTTCTATATTCAACTGGTCAGGCCTGCCTGCCCTTCTTAGACTCTCAGTCCACTCCTCCTCTTTTTTTTCTTCCACTACCTCACCTTTTTATTTATGCCTGCGTGCATGCTTTGCTCTGCTTTTAAATCGGGGTATTGCTTCCTTTCTCCAGTCTTTAATAGTTTCAAATGCTGCAGGACGCACATTCTTTCTTATCAACATCCTTTCTAAGTTATCTATCCTCGCTATCTCAAAACTACCATTAATCAGCCTCTGATGGTCTTGTCGCTTACTGGTTTGCCTATGCCAAGTCTCACAGAATATTATCGCACCCACTCCATACTTCACATACATCTCGTATGCCGGCGTTCCCCCAGGTGGTACAATTTGGCCATTTTCCAAAGATTGTCTACCACAGCGGAAAAACCCCGCTATGGTGGACAATACCCCAGGCATGTTTCAACCTTCCCCTTGGTTAATCAATCTTACCTAGGGCGTTTGATTTTGCAAAGTCAACTCTCAACCAATATCAGGATGCTTTGAATCGGGGAATGACTCACCTGATAAATCAAGTTGTCTGTATACTGACGCACCAAAGGACGTCGTGTCTGCGTTTCTTGGCTTCTGCCTCATTTCGGGACCCTCGCCTCCTTGTTCTCTAGCCAGGCACATCGATCAGGGATCAGATGTGTGCAGATCTGCAAAGGAGTCTCTCATCACTTTTACAGGGCGCCCCGAACACCTCTTGATCCCGGCTCGATCGTCCCGTCCTCGCCGTTCTCTGCCTTTCTCAATTACAACTTTACACGAAGGAACAAGTGGGGGAGGGTCCCTATTTGGGCACCATCTTGAAAGGGGCCCCTAGGGGACCCTGACGTCTATGGAAACAAGGCGGGTCACCACACACGATAGAGATGCCCGACACAAGGTTGTATTCCCAAAGCTAGGGTTTTATTGCAAAGCAAAAGTCAGTTGGCCAACTCGGTTTCACGCCCCGCGACGTGTATCTCTAGACCTCGAGGGACGCAAGAGAGCGAATTACGTACATCAGTTACATATATACAAAATGCACATCAAACAATCAGCTATGACATGTATAACACCCCTCTTCATTGGGTTTCTTTGAACTTGGTGTGATGATGGACATCTCCGACCACTATGACACCTTCAAACATCTATTCTAGTAACAATTTGCAATTCGTGAGTGCGTAGGCATCTTTCGGTTATTGAATAGGACATGGCGCTTCTGTTCTTGGAAGCAAACTACATACAGAGGGAGTTGCATTCCAGACCTTGCTATCTATGAGGTGCTATTCGTGTCCTGGGAGCCGACATGCTTTTAGCGGGCTCAGCACAGAGGAGCCGTTAGAAAAGCATAATTCAAGCCTTAGCGGTATTATTCTAACATATTCTACCATGTAACGAGACTGGCTGGCAGCTGTGAAATGATTAAATGCCCTGCGGCTCTGCTTCAAGGCTACATTAAGGAGGGAGCCGGGCTTTCTTCCTGGCGCTGCCTACGTTTTGTGTTTCAGCAAAACTCTTGTTATCCTCTCGGCCCTGTGGCCTTGTCCTTTTCATATACAGTCAACAATGTTCCACAGTCGAGCAGTCTAAGCGGAAAATATACTGCAAAGCAATAGGAACAGAAAGCAATGAGCAATGGTTAGAAAACAAAATGACGATTCTTGTTACATCAAAATGGGCGTTCATTGGGAAACCCGAAAACCTATATTCTGTCGTATCGTGCATGAGACGGTTGGCCCACGGCTCCTAAATGCGTTTGCGGTCTCAAATTAGATTTCTAGACTGACAAACCCTCCTTTGGCCGTATGCCAAACGTCTTATCTATTTATTGAAACCTCCTCTAGTGATGATGAATCTGAAGTACTTATGTCTGAGTCTCGTATGCTATCGTGGTCATCATTGTCTTCATTAATATCTATTGCCATCAACTCTTTCATTACTCTCATCTCATTTGGGTCTGGGCTAGTTCGATAATGAGGTTGTTTTTTCTTTGTTATCATTTGCATGCATCCTTCCGTACATCCCTCAGTTACCTCTGCACAAACTATGGGTAAACAATGTATACAACAACAGCACGTTAGGAATATTCCGAACACCACTACTAATATTGAGATCAGCTTCCATCCCCAAGATCATAGTATTCCCCAAAACCAAGATCCTATTCCTCAGCTCCCTTCTCCCGTGGGGAGTTCAGAGCTTAGAACGTGCATTTTCTTTATTGCTTCAAAGATCCTGGGTGAATAGTCATCGACATAAATGCAACATGCTGATCCCACTATTTTGCAAATTCCCCCACGATTAACCAGGATTACATCGAGAGCCATTCTATTTTGCAGCGTCATTAACCTGATTCCTCTTTCTCCCAATATCATGTTGAATAATATATCTGCTGTTGTGTTTATTGTATTCTTTAGGATTCTGGACAGTTGCCTTATATTATAGGAGTTCACTATCTGTCCTAAAAATGGAATGAATGATGTTGCTACATCAGTTGCTATAAAAACACCATTGTTCGTCCTTTTTACTCTAGTTCTGGATAATTTGGCCATGGCTGCTGTTTTCAAGAGGAATACTCCTGGGAACAATAGCCCGAGATAACATGTACCTCCCTAGTTTCTGGGCAACCAAGGGTATGCTTTCTCTCCACATATAAAATAAACTGGATCACCTACGTATAGTGGTTCTATTTCCCATTTTAGTACCACTGTATTCATACAACCAGTATATGTTCCGACTGAAAAAGATCCTTTCTTTTTTAGACAAAAAGGGACAGTTCTTGGGCTATAATTCACTGTGTAAGATGGGGGAATCGCATCTTTGTTCCCTTTTGTTCTTACACGAAATGTCATTACAAATGTTTTTTCTGGCGGGGACAATCTATCTCGTCTATTTTGTCGTGTTATCTTTCGTGTGCTTTTTCTCGTGGCCTCTGGGGCTATAACTTGTGTTTTATGGAAAATGGAACAACCCACAGGCTTCATTATTATCTCCTCAAACTCATTCATGTTGGTTCTGCCTAATTGACGCGTATTACTCTCATTCCACTTCCCATAGAACATTGCATCTAAAGATGCACCACATGCAGAACTTAATGGTAATGGCCGCACATACCATCCTATTCCTTTTCCGGCATGCTGTGGTAAATGGGCACATACCCAGCAGTTTGTTTTCTTCAGGATTGCATGTGTCATGTTCATTATCAGAAGTAAGGTGTTATTTGTAAAACCTTCCCTGTGTTTTTCTTCCATTGGGGGTAGGTTATATGTGATCACCTGAACCGGGGTTCAAGAGTGGATATATTAATTATTGGTAAAAACATTTCTAATGGGTGTATTGTTTCTACCCACCATAATGTTAGGGCTGTAGATATTGGTGCTACCACCCTCATAAAGCACATTATTATCGTTAGTGCCAGCATACAATTTGTTTTACCATGAGTTTTTCTTAAACATGTAGGGCCTCATTACGAGGTATGCCGGTAGCCATGCTGCTATTTGCGGCATGGCTGCCGGCAAAACCGCATCCGTGTCCATGTCCTCGGAATGAGGACTTACCAGACCATTCCGAGTTCGGATGGCCCGGTAATTCCTCACTCGAGGACACAGACACGGTTCATCCCCATTCCCATTCAGCCCCCATAGGGCTGAATGGGAATGGGAGAGGGAGTAAACAACGGGCCATAACGAGATGGCCCGTTGTTTGCTCCCTCTTCCCCTCGCAGGACCCGGTATGCACGCCTGGTTTTCCCAGGCGTGCTTAACGTGTCCCGCGAGGGGACCTCGTAATGTGGCAGAACGGGTTGAACGGCGCCGCAGCCTTTTACGGCGCCGTTTAACCCGTTCCGCTAGGGTCGTAATGAGGCCCATAGTCTTTATGACTGACTCATTTTCAGCAGTGGTGGTGCAGGAGGAGGCTGGAACCGGTCCCAGCATGTTTCTCGTCGTCCTTCTTCTTCCTTATCACAGTTCGTTGTGGATATCTCTCTTCGTCGCGTTTGCTCTGATGTCTATGAGTTCAATGGATTTCTCACAATTCGGTTTTGCCTGTCCTTTTTTTTTTTTAGCATGGATTTGCTTATTCGTTTTTAGGCGAGATCACTTGTCCCTTCTTATACTGCTCAGAGGACCTTTGATCAGTTATCGCCTCAGTATCATGTGCGCCCAGCTTGTCCGCTCTAGTTCCGGACACATGTACTGTTATGATCGCACAGAGGACCCGCGAGTCTTGAATTGTCCAACTTCCACAATTCTCATGCTTCTCTCCTCTACACCCATGGTTCCTTCTCCGTCCATGAGCTGAACCAGAGGTTGACATAAACACCAAAAGAAAAAGAATACGGATCACTTTGTCTTCTGAGGCCGCAGGTTGTATCGCCTTGCTCCTGGTATCGTATGATCTGTGAACAGTGCCGGTGCACTTTCAGATTCAGGCTTGAAGTCAGCCTGTGGTGCTTCTGCAGGTGCTGGTGTGCGCCGCGCCAATGATGCAGATTCGGCCTTTGGCGTGCTGGCAAGTGCTGGTGGGCGCCAAAGGGGTACACGATTTGGTTTTGCTGGTGTCTGCAAGGCAGATTTCACGTCGGTCAGCAGTGATGTCGATTCTGCTGGGCAACGTTGGGGCACTCTTTGCCCTTCCCCCTCTTTGGCATTCGTCTCAGGCTTTGTTTTGAGTTTCACTTCACGTTTTGGCATATCAGGTGGCAGCACACTGGCAACAGTTTCTTTCGTTTCTGCGACCGCTGTCTCTTTCCGGTCATCGGTGTCAGGCAAGACTTTCAGTGCAGTTGGAATCTTCTTGGCATGGGTGGCATGGATCCATGACTTCCTTCCATCCACCCTTATTGCCGTCTGCGTCGCCAAAAGTACTTGATAAGGCCCGTGCCACCTGGGTGCTAATGATGACTTTCTTTCTAAGCTTTTTAGCAGCACCCAGTCTCCTGGCTCCAGCGCGTGCCCCGGACTGGTATACCGCACAGGTAATGCCTCCTGCACCTGCTGATGAATCAAACGCAATTTCTGCATTAAAAGGCCACAATAAGTACTAAGCACAGGATGTTCTATCTCACTTAGTCGCTTTGGCTGAGGTGCGCACCATACATTTTCCGGCCTCCCCATTATTATCTCGTATGGGGAGAGCCCAGTTTTAGCCTGCACAGACGTACGCATGCATAATAATGCTATTGGTAATGCATCCACCCAGCTCAACCTGCTTCCCGCACAAATCTTGCTAATCTTTGATTTAAGAATCCCGTTGTGCCTCTCCACAAGACTGGCAGAACTCGGATGGCTTGAACTATGGACTCTCTCATCCATCTGGAGACCTGCACATATCTGTAACACCACTGTACCCACAAAATGTGGTCCATTATCGGACCATAGGACACAGGGCAAGCCAAATCTGGAAAAATACTCCTTCAACATTACTTTTGCCGTAGTCATCACTGTGCAGTTTTTTAAAGGATATGCCTCCACCCACTTACTGAATGCACAGATTACCACCAAGACATATTTTAAGTTTTGGCACCTTTCCATCTCTATGAAATCAAAATGAAATACCTCAAACGGCATGGAGGGCGGGCCAAAACTGCCTGTTGGTGTCACTGTTCCCTTTCCTACATTGTGTTGTAAACACGTGATACAGTTCTGCACCAACCTCTCTGCATTCTTTTTTATGTTTGCATTCTGCCATACTATAGAAAGGTGCTGTATCATTTTTTTGGCACAGATGTGCGTAGGTCTGTGGGCCATTGTGACCATTGCAGTCACATATGAATTTGGCAACATCCAGTTTCTAGTTCCCTTGTCCACCCAACAACCCTCCAAATCCAACTCAGCAGATCCCTCTGCCCATCCCTGTATTTCATTGGTCGTAGCCTCGGCCTGCATTTCTTTGACAGTCGCAACTCCATCTTCTATCATACAGGGTTCTTCCTCTGTCTGAACCGTCATCATCTTTGTATTCAAATCAGTGGCAGTTTGTTTCGCAATCCTGTCTGCAAACACGTTTCCCTCTCCTATTTTGCATGTTACCTTTTTACGTGCCTCGCATTTCACTATTGCTAGGCACTTTGGAAACGTGAGTGCAGACAGCAATCATACAATCAAAGGGCCATGTTGAATTCTGGCTCCATGTGATGTCAGAAACCCTCTCTCAGCCCAGAGTCGTCCAAAGTTATGAACCACTCCAAACGTGTACTATCAGTATATATATTCACATTCACATTTTCAGAAATCTCGCAGCCTCTAGTTACTGCTATTATTTCCATGGCTTGTGCCGAATTATAGGGGATTCTTTTACTTTCTACAACACTTTCTAGGGTAGTGATAGCGTACGCGGCAGTTGTCGTGCCATCTGGTAATTTAAAACATGAGCCGGCACAAAATAACTGTCCACCCGGCTCTTTCTGTGGAATATCACTTAAATCAACTCTCCCCTTGGTTTATTCCTCAGTGACTATTAAGCAATCGTGGGGGGGTGATTCATTCTTCCCAATTTCTATTATAGTTAGTGGCATTAATTCTGCAGGATTCAAAGCGCTACATCTCATAATTTGGATATGGGGCGCGAACAAGATAATCTCATATCTTGTCAATCTAGCAGAGGTGAGGTGTTGCGTCTGTGTCCTATTTAATAGAACGTCTATGGCATGTGGCACATCCTTCACTTTCACACACAAATAGTCTGAAAATGTTCTTATATTTCGGCGTACCCAAAACTGGAGCCGAGCATAATGCAGTTTTCAATCCATCAAATGCCCTCTGACATTCCTCATCCCACTGCAAAGGCATAACCGCATCTTTTCTAGTCAAATTCACTAATGGTTTCACAATCAATGCAAAATTACCAATCCATTGTCCGCAATATGAAGCCATGCCTATTATGGCTCTGACTCCTTTTTGTGTCTTTGGAATAGGCATACAAGAAATACTTTCTATGCGTTCTGGTGTTAGTCTTCTCCCTCCTTTCGAAAGTAGGTAGCCCAAGTAAACTACCTCCTTTCGATTATACTGAAATTTCTTCAAACTAGCTTTGTGGCCATGTGCCGCTAGGTGTGACAGTAGTAATACAGTGCTTTCTTTACAAAACTCCTCTGTTTCAACAGCTAGCAATACATCATCTATGTATTGCAAAAGTACACAACCCACGGGTAATTCCAACATGTCTAGTTGTTCTTTTAATGCTCTACTGTAAATACTTGGGCTTTCCGTATAACCTTGCGGAATCCGTGTAAATGTAAATGATAGTCCTCCTAATGTGAACGCGAACAAGTATCTACTGTCCTTGTCCACTGGAATATTAAAGAATGCGTTCTTCAAATCTATTACACTAAACTATTCTGCTGAAAAAGGTATCATTGTCAATATTGTAGTGACATCTGGCACTAGAGGAAATTGCGGTTGTACTACTTTATTCAATGCGCGCAGATCAATTATGAAACGGTATTGTACCTCATTACCTCCTTTTTTATAAACCGGAAGAATCTGGCTGTTACATGTACTGCCTGTGATTTCCTCTATTACCACTAATTTCACCAAATCAGTAACAATACTCTTCAATCCTTTCTCACCTTCAACCGAAATTTTGTATTGGGGTATTCGCGGTAGGGTAACACCTTCTTTTAAAATAATCTCTACTGGCTCTATCTTTAAACATCCCACATCGTTGTCATGCATTGCCCATATACAGGTTGGTACTTTACTTAGTTCCCCTGGTAACGCTTCGGACATGAATTCTGACACAGGGGCATCGTGTGGCCATATCGTTAGAAACACTCTGTCTGCTGTGCAATGTATAACAGAACCTAGTTTTTTCAACAAATTTAATCCCAACACATTTTCTCCAAAATTTTCTATTAGAAGGAAAGGACAATGTTCGGTAAATGGTCCTATGGTAACTGGGACTGGTTTGGACACTGGGTTTATGACTGGTTTACCTGCGAACACTACGGAAATATTCGTTTGCCCTGACAGTGGTATATTCGGAACCAAGTGATGGTCTTTTGAACACTTCTGTGCTCCTATATCTACAAGAAAGCGGTGTTCCTCATTCCCGACTCTCATTTCTACGTAGGGTCCTCTCTGATTCACGGGAATAGAAACTGGTTTCGACCCCTGTCCTGGGTTGTCCTATTGGGGAAATAACACTACGTCCGATGTGTAATCATTACTATTACTGTAATACGTGTTTGGCTGTGTATCGAAAACATTTCCACTCTTCCCTCTATTTCCCCCACTCTGATTTCCATATTGTTGATTTTGCTGTCCCTGACTCTGGTTTGGGGCATTTTGGTTCTGGCCTTGGTTTTGATTACCTCCATTATTATGATGCTGCTGCATACTATTCCTATTTGGTCCATTCGCTCCTGGGTGTCCTCTATGCTGTCTCCTCTGACCAGACCCATTTCTATTCTGTAGATGTGGGCATTGCGCTCGCCAATGTCCTTCCTCTTTATAATATGCACACTGATTCGGCCCCACTGTTCCCCCATGCATATTCGAACTACTCCTTACTTGTGCGTTACCTCGCCCTATATTATGTCCTGTTACTTGCTGCAATAGTACCCGTGTTCTAATTAGACATTCCAAAAAGTCTGCCCCCACCTGTTTTAGCAACGATAATTCGTTCACCATCTCCTTCTGCCCCGGTGATGGTAACTGCTGCCGTTTATTATGCGACCCCTTTTCCCCCTTCCCAGGTCTCCTGATATCCCTACTCCTGTACGTAGGTGCAGTAAACATTTTGACATAATCATTATCTAATTCATCTCTAAACTCAAGAAGTCTATACACATGTTCTCTCACTTCTTCATCCCTCTCCCTACAGCATGCTAATGCATTCAAATCTAACAATCGCTGTGGTGGGTGGTAATTTCCCAACTAGCGGTTTCCATCTCCCCCCCAAATATTCACCCATGCATTCCAACACTACCTGTCTTTCGTTGTTTCTACGAAAGTCATATATCGAAGCCAATGTTGCTGTCCCATCATTCCCGTCTTTATACATCTCTGCCTGTTGCTGCAATTCCACCTTCCTTTCCTTGCTGATTGCGCTGCGGGTTACCGTCGTGCACTGCCGTTGGTCAGTCCCACCTCTTGCCCCCGTGGTTTCAACTTCAACCCCGGGAGGAACAGACGGTACCGAGTTTGTGTCTAAGGCGGGAGGTGCGGATGGGACAATGGGAACAGCGAGTGTCTGTTGTGGGCGTGGTTGGCTAGTAGGAAGTGTTACATGCGCGGTCTGTGGCTGTGGGAGGGCTTGAGCTACCGGAGGGGGAGCTTGAGCTACGGGCGGGGTTTGGGCAATAGCTACTGACGTATCTGGTCTTACTTCTGATCTTGGGCCTTGTTTTGTATGGGTCAATATATTTTCTATCAATTCATCTGTCATGTGTAATTCTCGTTGTGGGTATATCTTTTCTATATTCAACTGGTCACGCCTGCCTGCCCTTCTTAGACTCTCAGTCCACTCCTCCTCTTTTTTTTCTTCCACTACCTCACCTTTTGATTTATGCCTGCGTGCATGCTTTGCTCTGCTTTTAAATCAGAGTATTGCTTCCTTTCTCCAGTCTTTAATAGTTTCAAATGCTGCAGGACGCACATTCTTTCTTATCAACACCCTTTCTAAGTTATCTTTCCTCGCCATCTCAGAACTACCATTAATCAGCCTCTGATGGTCTTGTCGCTTACTGTTTTGCCTATGCCAAGTCTCACAGAATATTATCGCACCCACTCCATACTTCACATACATCTCGTTCGCCGGCGTTCCCCCAGGTGGTACAATTTGGCTATTTTCCAAAGATTGTCTACCACAGCGGAAAAACCCTGCTATAGTGGACAATACCCCAGGCATGTTTCAACCTTCCCCTTGGTTAATCAATCTTACCTAGGGCATTTGATTTTGCAAAGTCAACTCTCAACCAATATCAGGATGCTTTGAATCGGGGAATGACTCACCTGATAAATCAAGTCGTCTGTATACTGACGCACCAAAGGACATTAGGTCTGCGTTTCTTGGCTTCCGTCTCATTTCGGGACCCTTGCCTCCTTGTTCTCTAGCCAGGCACGTCGATCAGGGATCAGATGTGTGCAGATCTGCAAAGGAGTCTCTCATCACTTTTACAGGGCGCCCCGAACACCTCTTGATCCCGGCTCGATCGTCCCGTCCTCGCCGTTCTCTGCCTTTCTCAATTACAACGTTACGCGAAGGAACAAGTGGGGGAGGGTCCTTATTTGGGCACCATCTTGAAAGGGGCCCCTAGGGGACCCTGACGTCTATGGAAACAAGGCGGGTCACCACACACGATAGAGACGCCAGACACAAGGTTGTATTCCCAAAGCTAGGGTTTTATTGCAAAGCAAAAGTCAGTTGGCCAACTCGGTCTCACGCCCCGCAACGTGTATCTCTAGACCTCGAGGGACGCAAGAGAGCGAATTACGTACATCAGTTACATATATACAAAATGCATATCAAACAATCAGCTATGACATGTATAACACCCCTCTTCATTGGGTTTCTTTGAACTTGGTGTGATGATGGACATCTCCGACCACTATGACACCTTCAAACATCTATTCTAGTAACAATTTTCAATTTGTGAGTGCGTAGGCATCTTTCGGTTATTGAATAGAACATGGCGCTTTTGTTCTTGGAAGCAAACTACATACAGAGGGAGTTGCATTCCAGACCTTGCTATCTATGAGGTGCTATTCGTGTCCTGGGAGCCGACATGCTCTTAGCGGGCTCAGCACAGAGGAGCCGTTAGAAAAGCATAATTCAAGCCTTAGCGGTATTATTCTAAGATATTCTACCATGTAACGAGACTGGCTGGCAGCTGTGAAATGATTAAATGCCCTGCGGCTCTGCTTCAAGGCTACATTAAGGAGGGAGCCGGGCATTCTTCCTGGCGCTGCCTACGTTTTGTGTTTCAGCAAAACTCTTGTTATCCTCTCGGCCCTGTGGCCTTGTCCTTTTCATATACAGACAACAATGTTCCACAGTCGAGCAGTCTAAGCGGAAAATATACTGCGAAGCAATAGGAACAGAAAGCAATGAGCAATGGTTAGAAATCAAAATGGCGATTCTTGTTACATCAAAATGGTTGTTTATTGGGAAACTCAAAAACCTATATTCTGTCGTATCGTGCATGAGACGGTTGGCCCACGGCCACCAAAATGCATTTGCAGTCTCAAATTAGATTTCTAGACTGACAGTGGCTGGTTAATGTATATAACATACACTGGGCACGGCTGAAGGCCATTGATAGGGTCTGTTTAGTGTTCTATAACACACAGGGGCACGTCCAAAGTCCAGCGCTTCTGGCATGTTAGTATTTTAAAATATACAGTGGACTGTGCCAAAAGATGTATAAACTGCTCAAGGCCAAAGGACATGCTAATGGTCCATTTATATATTAGAATATATAGTGGTTACAGCCAAAGATTGTGGCCACTAGCCAGTATTATAGTCTATGGCTAGTGCCTGATGAGAGTATATAATATAGAGTGCACCCGGCTGAAAGCAATATCCACTGGTAAAGGCCAAAATCTATGGTTGGTAGACTGCTAGTGTTTTAAAATATTCTGTACGCATAGGTGAAGATTCTAACCACTGTTCATAACTGAAGGCCATGACTAGTACCCATTGATGTGTTGAAAATGTTTGGAACATCCACAATGACCATGGCTGAAGGCCATGCTTCATGCCAGTTACTGTTGTAATGCAATTAGTGATGTCATCAGTTATGTGATCTGTGATGTCATCATTTTGGGCAACAGGGGGTGCGAAGTTAAGGTGGATTTAGCTGAATTTCAGGGGTTTTGTTTGGTTAAATTCTCACCTTAATGTCCCAACAACTAAAGGTTTTTCCTTGAATATAAAAATATATATACAAATAAAAACAACTAATAAATTTTACTATCATCAACCTAAGTTATAATTATAAAACTACATTTTTTTATTTTTTTATTGTTGCATTGTTAGTTTACATAAAACCTTATACAACATTTCATACACAATGTACATATACAATTCATTTTATAAATCAACATATATGATGTAGAAAAAAAATCATCAAAATCACAAACATTATCGTAAAAGGATCATAAAATATCATAAAATATCTATCCCAGCCCTGAATTAATAATCTATATATATATTATTATTTTTTTGTATCCCCTTATTTTCCATTAGCTGGCTAGTCCTATATTTCTTCTGTAGAAGTCTTACATATAGAATTCCTTTTTTCCAATTACTCTTTTATATTTTGGAGTAAAGGATTTAATGCCAGAATTAAAGAAATATTTACACCCCACATACGGCGACTCCAAAACAGATAGATGGACATTTCAAGATCCTTATTAAATCTATCTTTAAGATAGATCACTCGTTTAGACTCAAAGTGGGTACAGGATAGGACAAGGTGTTTGAGAGTTTCTAACATGTCAGGTTCTCCGCAGAAGCAACATGTGAGACTAGTTTGAGCTTGCCTAGGCATCTGTTCTTTATGTCCCCAGTGTCCCATCCTTTCTAAAGTCGGCACCTGATTGAGTCTAAAATGCATAAAAGCTAGTCTTGCCCTGGAACAAGGGAATCTTTGTATATAAAGCGGAATACATTCTCTTACATGTCCAAATTTAGCATACTCCTTATAGGAGGAGTAAGATTCTATACCATTTACAGTGTCCACCCAATCTGCCTTAAATAAAAGTCTCTTAACTAATCCTGTTCGTTGTACCAGGTCTTCTAAAGAAAGACCTAGAGTATCTAAGAGAAGATTAATTTTGTCACAGAATCCTCTAATACATTTTACTGACCTGGATTTAGCGGCCTTATTAAACAACTCATATAAGGTGTTTGCTGGTGGATCATTCATCTTTCTAAACAAAGATAACTGCCTCTACAGGTATCTGGCTTTAAGTGAAATAAGACCTAATTCATGGCAAATAATGGCATTGGGGACAAGCATGGATGGCCCAGTACTTCTTTCCACATTTTCCCCTGAACCACATTCAGATATGAGCTCATATCGTGGGTACAAATGTCCAGACCATAGATAAGAATTGGCACAGCTTTTGCAAGGTAATAACGTCTGATCGGAAGTAGTGAATATTTACATACCCTAACCTTCAAAAATTTCATTTGAATTTTTAGTTTTGATACTTTTTCTTCTGCTAGGCTCACTTTCCACATCTTAAGGCTAGATTTGTTTGTAAAGTTATAGCCTAGATATGTTATAGCCTGGACCTGTTCCACCCCATTGTCTCCCATCTTCCAAGTATATGATTTGACAGTTCTTTTCTTAGTGACCACAATTGTTCGGGATTTGGATGCATTCGGTGAGAGGTTGTTCATCATTGCATACTGAACAAAAATATCCATCTTTCTACGAAGGCCACGTGGAGTACGGTCAAATAAAATAAAATCATCAGCAAAGGCCATCCATTCAATAGCCAAACTCCCCAACCTAGCTGGCGCAATGGAGGGACCCTGCCATATGTCCTCCACATCGCTAACGTATAGGTTGAAGAGCGTGGGTGCAAGTGAGCAGCCCTGCTTGACCCCAACCTTAGTGTCAATAGCATCCAATAACAAACCTTCCTGGGTCAAAGGAACCCTGACCGAGGTATTCCTATGCAACAGAGCCAAGAGTTGGACAATCTTTCGCGGAATTTTCATTGCTAACATTTTAGTCCATAATCTTGCTCTGATTACCCCGTCAAAGGCATTGGAAAGATCTAAAGATGCCATAAAGACATCACCAGTGTTGGACTGATGGACTGTATCTCTTAAGTGGGCCAACATATAACCATTCAGATCGGTTCCCAGCCCCTCTCTGAAACCAACCTGAAATTTACTAAAACAGACATTCCTTCTAATCGCTTTATTAAGGTCCCTTAAAAGAAGAATACCGAAAACCTTACTAGAAGCATCTAAAAGAGCTATGGGTCTATAGTTCTGGGGCTTGAGGACATCACCTTTTTTAAATATTGGAACAATAATGCTTTGAGCCCAAGATTTAGGGATGATATGATTTTAAAAAATATCATCAAATATGGGATTGAGCATTTCAGCCCACATTTCAGGGGCCGCCTTTATAACAAAAGGAGGTATACCATCGGGCCCCGACACTCTAGATGTAAAACTACATTTTAATAATTTGATTGAGCCCAGAAAGATTACAAGGTGGATGTGTCATAAATGACTAAAAACATGCACCCAAACATCCGTTCTCAGTGAGAAAAAAATATAGTGTTGCTGTCTACCAGTCACCTGTTCATTACTCCACAGAAGGTCAAGCCTAAGAACACTCACCTTTCACATACTTGAGCAAAATTGTATCTCATAGCTACCATCTAAAGCTACCATGGTACTTGAAATAAATCCAACCTTTCATTTGTCTTTATTGAACTTGCCACTGGTATTATTATGCACATGCATTTGTGATCCATTTCAGTTCAGGGTTGTGAGGGCAGGTGCCAGTAAACTGGGGATCAGACTCTGGAAGTCTTTCCATCAAATCACAAACTTGTGAGAAGAAGCGAGAAGAATTGAGGTTGCATCTGCTCAGATACAGTGGCCGCCGCATGCACAGCATGCAGAGTGTTTGGACAAGTCTGGCTCCAGTTGTTTGGGCCTGAGCCTCCAGGAGTGCACGCTTAATTACTGTTTTGGCAAAGGCACAGCATGAATATCATTTTGAAGAAAGATTCACATTAAGTTTGTTTTGGGGGGCAAACGGCATCGCATTCATCTTGTTTTAGGGCAATGCGCAACATATATATTATTTTGGGAAAGACATGTATTTTTATTAACAAAACAAAGTGGCAGCAATCCATTGGGCGAAATGTGTCACATTAGGTCCTAGTTCTGAACTAGGTGATATGTCAGAGGGGATCAACCTAGGGGCTAGATAAGGTAGTTGCTGTAGGTTTTACATAAGAAACAATTAGACCAACTGGACGTATACGCTTCGAAGAGGTTTATAACACGTGACAGGAATGTACTGTTCATTCAGCATTATGCATTTAGGAAATTCAGTGAGTATTAAACACATTGCTCTATTTGATGTTTTAAAAGGAAGCGCCTATTTTTCGCTGACATTCGTTGTCAAATATTTTATCTGCAATGCATCACGGGTGCCTGATTAGGGATTTGGCCTGTTTTTCCGTGCTATGATTCAAGATGTTCACCCAGTAGGACACCTAAAAACTGCAGTCTTATTTTCCATATCAGTGCATGGGTTTGTTAAAGCTTCCATTATTTGGAGTTGTGAAACAATATTTGGCATTTCCCAACCCTACACAATGACACCCTTGCTCATGGCCTCCTGCCTGGACTTATCTTTTCGATTTATCCTGTTTGGTTCCTGCAACATCACATTATTAGAAGACTAATAACAACTCATAGACGTGTATTCCTTCCTTGATCAGTCTATCTGTGGTCAGAACCTCACAGAGTTTGTTATGTCAATGGGCGGACGCCTAATATCTCGGGTCGCGACAGGGGAAGTATGATAGGTTATTTTTTTATTAGCAACATAACTAACCTGGTGTTACATAGCATCTTGTATCTCATCAAACTCTCTCTGCTTTGGCACAGAAAATGAAAAGCATCACTGCCAGTTCTATTTCAGGAGCTCACACAGCCCGTAAATATAGGGCATGGAGAAAGCTACTTATAGCTTGTTAGTACCCGGAAAGGGGCAATCAGTTTGTAACAATAGTTATGATTAGCCCTTGCTGGGTCGTTAGCAGCCCAACAAAGCCCTACCTGCTGTTGTTCCCTCGATGTTCCTTCCTTTTTTGCGACTGGCCGCCATGGAAAGGGAGAAGGGTGAAATCTCGTCTCCCCATTCCCCGATGCCCATTTTCTTTGTTTACTTTTTTAAAATAACTTTTTACTAGCCACCATGGAAAGGGAGAAGGGACTAATTGCATTGATTTTCTTGAGTTGAGAAATGGTTTGCACATGTTTTCGAGAAAATATGAATTCCCTGGTACAACATGCCAGTGTACTAATGGCAATAGAACCCTTGGAGGGGGGCCATTACCCGACAGGTAACACCCCTGTACCCCTAAGTTTCAGTTGCTTTAATAGTACTCTATCAAATCCCTTTAAAGCAGGTGGAAAGCATGTTCATAGGGCTCTCCCATTATGGAAAGCTTGATATATTTGCTAAAGCTATAATAAGGCCATATGCAACATTTACTTACATCATACACACCAAATATTTGCCACAGGTGTAATTTTAAATCTTTTACAGCAATTCATTATGTCATCAAAACAGTGCACTGTTGTGATATATCAGAGCACCATGAAATCAGGAGTGCATACTTATGTACAGACAAGGCAAATGCCACAAGCAACTCACCCGGATGAACACTTATAATTCACTAAATTGGCAGAAGTGGGAATGAACTACTTGAAAAAGGCTTCATGTGGCACATTCTAAAATAATTACATTTTTGAAGTGCAGCATAATTTCCTGATCACAAATCTATTTTGCTCTGCCAAGTACATAAGAAACATACAAGACACCTCTTTTAAAGCTGAATAGGCAGTTACCAAGACAACACGTTTAACTATGCAGGGATCGAGGCTGACTTACAATACCATTCCTTAGAGAATGTTCAAGGAAATTAGACTACTGGATTGCAATAAGTATAATATTCCTGCATTATAAATACAGTCAGTCAAACATGTTTATTCGAATTTTGAGAAAAAATTCATCAAACAATCAGATAAAACAAATACATACAATCAATAAAAATGTACAATTCTTAAAAAACTGGTACTTATGATGTAAAAATAAGACATGCAAATAAGATTGAGCAATGGTAAATTCCCGTTCATTACTTCATAGGATCCTATTTAAACGGGGACACAATAGAATTAGTATGCACAATATATCCCCTGTATAGATGATTCATACTTTACTTTCGTCTCCCTGAAGCCACAACAGATTTTTTCTAAAATACATTGCTCTTTTTAAAAATGTGAGCAAGGCCCACGCTGTGAAAACGGTATCAGCACTAAGTAAAAAGATGAGTGCAGCTTTATAGTGGCGTATCCCGGTTTTCCTTAGGGCAGGTAGCAGAGTTACCCTGCGAATGCCTGCGTAACCCGGGCAGAAAAACATTAAATGAGCTAAATCTTCCAGCTGATATCTACAAACTGGACAGCCGGACCCGTCTTGGAATCCCTTCCACCCAACTGTATTTGCTTGCAGAAGAAGGGAATCAAAACGTGCCATTGTGATTGGCCACCTATCCTTTTTATAAGGGCTCCATATTAAATAGGGTTGGATCCCTGAGTTCCTACTAATCATAGGATGGTATTTATCACATTTGTTACCATATTCCCGAAGTATTATTTTCCTTACTATGGCCTCTCTAGCCACAATTTTGTGGCCGGACCCCTCGCTCTTGGTAATGAGCGAGACTGGTGGAAAGAGAGCACTAAGGTTGGCCTCTCCAAGAGTATTAGAAATATATGCAAGTAGAGGAATTTATTGCCACCCCACTTTCCCCACCAAGGTCCGAATAATAAAAGGACACAGGGATGCAAATTCATTGGCCCACAGTTGAAACCAAAACAAGATTGGCTCCAACACCCACTGGTCCTCCCAGAACTCCATTCCCAGTTCTCAATGTATTGAAATGCACGCTGCTGAGTTTGGGAGCCCCAGCAGCTGTCTGAAGAATTTATTTTCCTTTACTTGGATATCCCCAACCTTTGTGAAGCCCCAAATGGGGGGCACCATATATGGTGACAGCCAATGTTTGAGCACCATACATCTTAGTAATTACTTCTAAGGGCTGGCCCTTACATCTCGAGATAAAATGGAAAAATTCCTGCAATTTGTTGGCTCATTTTGGCCGATTGTTTATCCACATGGGTTCTACTGTTCAGGGCTTCGGAAAAACTGATGCCCAGGTAGTCAAAGGACTTAACTCGTGGTATAATTTCACCAGCACAGAGCATCTGTTTCATAGCCACTGGCCGTTTTCTGCCCATACAGGCCATCACTGCCGATTTTTGGTTTTGATTTTTAAACCTAGATTACACATGAAGGTTGTGTATGCATTGATCAGGGCCTGTAATGCTCTAGGTGTTCTTGCTAGCAGGACGCTGTAATCCGCATATGCCAAAACTGGGAAACCCCTGCCCCCCAGCACCAAGAAATCGGCCAACATATTAATACGTTCAGGTGATAGACCATTAATATAAAGGCAGAAACAAATAGGGGCTAACACACAGCCCTGCCAGACACCACACCCCACCCTGAAGCAGGCCGTGCAGTGTCCCCCTGGGCCACTGCGTACACACGCCTCATTATCAGTGTGCAAATTGACCAATACCTTCAAGATGTCCCCCGGACAACCCATGGATCAAAGCACGGCCCAAAGCTTTGCCGTATCCACCTTGTCAAAGGCCGTGCCCAGGTCCATGAAGGCCAGATATACAGCCTCTCCCCTACAAAACACTGATTTGGCCACCAAAAGATAGAGATTCAGGCTCTGTTCCATTGTGCCGACCCCTGGGCGGAAATCGAATTGAATGTCGGAAAGGATCGAAGCTACTCCTAACCAAGATTCAATACGAGCCAATAAGATTCTCCCAAAGATCTTAAAGGAGGAGTCCAGTAAGGAAATCGGTCTATAGGCACTTGGACTGCCCTGATCTCCTTTTTGAAAGATTGGGAAGATGATGGCCCTTTTCCACGACGGTGGATAATTCCCTGATAGCATACATGCATTAAATACTCCCAAGATAAATGGTGCCCACAAGTCCAATGAGTCTTTAAACAGATCGGAGGGGACCATATCCTGTCCCGAAGCCCTGTAATGGGCTTGCAGGTTAATAGTCTTTCTAACATCCTCATCTTCGAATTTTAGGCCTGAAGCAGCTAGTTCTACACCAGCTTCTGTAACTGCTGCCCCAAACAGGCTACCAAAGTGTTTTAGCCGGGCCCCCTCCTCCACATAAGTCCCACTGCCCAGATTAGTCCTACACCCCTCAGAATCCCCCTTTACAAATTCCCAAAATGCTTTCTGATCTCTGCTCTTAACAGCCAGTAAGAAACTCTTCCAGGCCACCCCTTCAATTTCCTTCTACTGTTCAGGGCTTCGGAAAAACTGATGCCCAGGTAGTCAAAGGACTTAACTCGTGGTATAATTTCACCAGCACAGAGCATCTGTTTCATAGCCACTGGCCGTTTTCTGCCCATACAGGCCATCACTGCCGATTTTTGGTTTTGATTTTTAAACCTAGATTACACATGAAGGTTGTGTATGCATTGATCAGGGCCTGTAATCCTCTAGGTGTTCTTGCTAGCAGGACGGTGTCTTCCAGGCCACCCCTTCAATTTCTTGTTTTCTTCTTTTTATTTGCCCTTTATAGGCGGATCTTGAAGAGCTATCGCATTTCTGCTGGATGCGGGGTCCTTGAGTTTCGACAGTAAGGTTTGTTTGGCCTCTTTACAGGCCCGATCGAACCACCCCTTCTGGGACCTTCTTCCCTTAGCCTTAAAGGTGGTCGTAAATTCTGCTGTAAAGGCAGCCACCAGTTCTACAAATTTGTTGACCACCACCCCAGCTGGTAGGTTATTCCCCAATGTATCCATCAGTAGTTGTTCCTTTTCCCTTATTACGTTGACATGTAAATCTTCTTCTCGGATGGTCCCCCATTTGACTCTGCGAGAACCAACGGCGGCACCCAACAATGACAGGGGGCAATGACCTTAGAGATCCCGACCACCAGCAAGCCTTTTAGGGACAGGAAAATAGGGTGGTGATCGCAATGAACATCAGCGATCACCTCAAAACTCACAGTGCTCTCCTAAAGTCTTACAGAAATGCAAAAATATCAATTGTGGAGGAACCCAAGTGATTGTTAAAGGTAACCACCCCGGTATATCCGGAGCTAGACGACCGTTAACAGTACGTAGGCCCCATTCATTCAGCCACATGCTCAACTGCAGGCCCTTACGGCACACTCTCACATCTCTCATGCAAGGTGACGGAATGTTCGCTGACCAGTCCTCCCACGGATCCAAAGCGTCCCTGGAAGCTCCCATTCCCATTTTAACATTAAAATCGCCGCCCCATATGTATGATACGTTTGTGTTACTTTCTTGAGACATTAGGTCGTCCATAAACACCTTAACTTTTAATAGTTTATTTGTCTCCGAGATGTGTGGGCTGTTGTAAAAATTGATTATGTATATTTTTTCGCCCTTTGTTGGAGACAGAGAAACCACCTGTAAAAAGTCCATACCTGGAGGTATCACCTTAGTCCTACATTTAAGTGAGGATTTAATCAGGGTACACAGACCCCCCAAACATCGGCTTCTGGCCTTTTTTTGGCTGGACTGTCAAGGGATATAAAACCATCAAGTTGCGGAGGTGCCAAAGCCCAGGTTTCCTGTAATAAAACCACTGTGTTAGCTTGCAAAAGATCAATCACAGGCCCAAGCATCATCCTATTGGATGAGCCCACAATGTTCCAGGAAAGTAGGCGAAGTTCAGTGGTCATGCTCCCCAAACCACTGCGGGACGGGGTAGAGACTAACAACTCTGTTACTGGGCTAGTCTCCTGGGTCTCACTACCCCCTGGTACAGCCTGTAGTCATGTCTACATCCTCGCAAGAGGTTAAGATCCCGTACTGGTTGGCCAGGGGGGTACAGTTAGATGAAACCTTCTCTCCTGCAGAATTCGGCCCCCTCTTCGATGGGATAGTACTCCAGCCTTCCCCCCGATATTTATTTGGATTGGCCGGGCAAAGGCACTTCTTATCGCCGCGATGACCTTGCCCTCCCTTCTACCAGACAGCTGGCCACGCTGCACCTGCCCCCCCCCCGTTCTCACATAAAAATAGTCCAAAGGGAGCAACCTACTGGTAAGACTATTTCCGTTTGATTTTAGTCCCCGCGTCAAATTGGAGTTCAGAAGGTGGTTTACTATTAGTGCGTCTGAGAGGGTCACCACGACACAGTCCCCTACAAGATCTTTATGCCGGTTTCCAGCCCAGCCTACTCTTCTAGCCATGCGGATAATTGTGGTGTCAATCTTAGCTCCCATCAAGTTGGAATTAATCCAATGCAATGCTTTGTTTATTAAAGAGGGGGTTGATTCAAAGCCACCTTTGGGGAGCCCCGGAAGACCTGTGATTACCCCCACATACAGAACTGCTTCGGGTGGTAAATTCAGAATTATCTGGTTCCCTTGTACGTGTACTGGAACTGCACCCTCAGTGTTATCTGTTATAATAGGCTGCATAAGCCCACAGGCCATGCCCCTGGCCTCTACTAAGTTCTCCGCTACCACTTCACCAGCTCCCGGGACTGCCTACATTGTGTTAGGCAGAAACCTGTGCAGTTCCCTCTGGGACCACTGCAAAAGATTTAAAACTACAGGTGTTTGGCAGTAAACCCACTTGGTAGCAGTCTGTACCACACAGATTCACTTGGTAGCTGTGGCTGAGCAGTCAGACTTCCATCAAGAAGAGTTAGGCAGTATACAGAGTATTCACAATAGGTCAAGAGAACACAATAGAACAAGTAAACGCTGACCAGGGCTTGGTGTAAAAGAGATATAATTATTTATTTAAAACCACATCTAGAAAAACACACAGGCGCTAATAGTAAGCAATTCAAAAACACGGTCACTAAACGATATACACTCCCTAAAAGAATATTAGACACGTCTTAAGTAAAGCCCCACTTATTTTCAGACAGCTGTGAGCGCTTAAAGTAGATGGCACTCTAATAGTTTGTTTTTAAAAGGGAGAGAAAAACAGAGAATAAGTGAAACAGATCCCAACACTTTTACAAGAACATAACAAGAGAGGAAGACAAAGTAAAATCGTGAAGTTAGAGTTCAATAGGTCGGATCCACTTTAAGAGGATCAAACGAAATGTGTCCAAGATCACACGGTTGCAGTGCACAAAAGTCTTGTAACGGTTCAAAAAGGAGTTGGACCAAAGAAAGGGACCAGTTAGAGGGCAAGGCGGCCAGCCCAGTCCAGAAGGTTAAGGGGTTATTATTACCTTGTAGCAATCTTTAGAAAGGGAGGACTGGCGGACACGGTACCTTAAGTGGTGAGAATACTCCATCGGGGGCAGTTGTTCCTGGCAGCGGGTGCAAGTCAGTGCTTCGTCCGGGGGAAGAGAGGATCTCGTTGTGGAGGAAGACAGGAGTCTGTTGCACTGCCAGGGAAGAAACCAGCCGCAGAGTTTCTCAGGTACAAGGAGCGGTCTGTTGATTTGCGGTTCAGTGGTGAGTGGCTATCCGGCCACTGGGGTGCTTGGCAATGGCAGTTTGACCACAAACCGGTCTGGGGTGCGAAGAAAGAAGGTAAAACTGGTTGTGCCCACCAGTCAGGGGAAGAAGCCTCTCCAGCCGGGAGATCTTCTCTGTCGTCGGAAAGTGGTGAGTCGGTTCCGCAGGGCTCCACCGGTGGTGTCGTCATGGTAGGTCAGCTCAGCTTCTCCCTCGTTGGATTCTCAGGTCCTGTGGTGACTTCTGAAGTTCCAGTCCCCAAAGCCCTGCTTTTATGCAGCATACCCCCATTCACTCAGCCTAGCTCTCAATCAAACATGCTAAGTGGTGAGCCGGCTGGCTCACCACTTGGGCCAATCACACAAGAGTGCGACTTAAGTTACCAAGGTAACTCAGTCCAGTGTGCCTAAACCCCCTCCCAGTGCCCCTGTGGTACCCAGACAGAGTGGCACCACTTTTGGAGGCTTCTGTGGAGAAGCCCGCCAAAAAGTGGAACAAAGGGCTCGACTTGGGTTGGAGTCACAGAAGAGAACACAAACGCCATTTTAGAATCGAGTCTTGGCAAAAAATACCAACCGGTGAATTAATATTAATTAAATAATTAAACCGGCGGTATGTTCGAGGCTATGAGAATTAAATAATTAAAGTTGGTAGCATTGAACAATGGGAAAATCCCATAGGAAAATATTCACAGTCGAATATAAAAAGTAGTTTCCACTGCCACCAGTCAAAACTCGATCAGGGGGGACGGAGACGTGCCCTCTCGACTAACAGACCCCGGGGCAATTGAATTGCCCCGACCAGTACGTCCACAATATGATGGTTTGTACTGGTTTCTTTTAATAATTTGGGACTAGTAAAGCCAATGGTGACTTTACATGCCCTGGGAGAAAGTAGTCAGTCCCAGGGTATGGAGTCTTTGGTGGGGTGTCACTATGATACCCCTGTGTTACTGCACGGAGGGTGCTGTGTAACACACATAGTAAAAACACATGAGACCCTATGGAGTAAAGGACCCCATAGCCCATAAAACACATTGCCAGTCAAAGGAACACCATAAATCATGTCCAAGAGTGGGAGAAAAAAAGAGTCTCACTCTTGGCAGGAGGAAAAAACAAACTCCAGAAATCCAGCAAAGGACTCACTAGGTTAGGAAATTCAGCCTAAAGAGAGAATTCTCCCTAACACATTGTGCTTCCACAACCATATCACAATGACTTGGCTGCCCCCCTTTGGGGACACACCGGGACCGCAAAGCCCCGCAACGCCCACTCCCTTCCTCCCCCCTTTTTATCAAGTCACACAGTTTTAGGGCTATGGCTTTGATAGAGTCGTCCATGATTGCTAGGGTGTTAAGTACACCCTCCTTCAACCCCTGCAGGGAAACCAACAGCAACTGAGGGGGTTTTAACTTTTCATCTAATAGGGATTCCAGCCATTCTTTGCCCCCCTCGTTAGCAAGCGAGGAGTCCAAAATCAGGCTATCCTGACCCTCAGGGGATAAATCACTGCCCCCTGGGTTGGGCAACACAGGAGACATGTGGGGCGGTTGTGCGTAATTCGAAACCCCCCTCCCCAACCCCCAATCAGATCCTCAGGCCTGCCCTCTAGGGGCAGAGTCCCTGAGCCGGTCATGCCCATGGTTCCTTTCTTAAGGTTCTCTAGCATAGGGGCTGACTCTCTAGAGGCAGCTTCCGCAGAGTTCATGCAGTTTACTATTTTGTTGGCCATAACATCCATTTAGGAGTCTAGTGATCTTTGGGCGGTATTAGGGACCAATTTAGGTGGGGCTTTTCCAGTTTTGGCCGGTCTAGTGATTTTCACATTTTTGGGCTTTTTCACCCCCCCTGGTCTCCCTTCGTCTCCAACTTTTCTTTTGCCCATAGTGTAAAATTGTGTGGGCTTTGGAGACCATAGGCGCCATCCCCCAGAAAAGGTTTCAGGTAAAAGTGCGTAATCAACAGGAGTATCTCCCCAATGCAACCAAAACTATAGCTTATGTGCTGTTGGGTTTTGTTATCAAAAGGGATAAAAGGGTATAAAAAATGGTTAAAATCAGTGAGCGATGTGCAGCAGGGGACTTCCGTGCTCTCGCTCTCCTACCACTCTTACTGCACCAAGTGTAAACCCACCTAAAAAGCCCCAGAACCCTTAAAAGTCCCCACACCTTAATAAAAGAGTAAAATAAAGAGAAAGGTAACACAAGTTTTACACACACTGAAGGAGGAGTGACTGACTCCATAAAAATCCATAAAAGTCCATGTAAAAGCAAGGGGGAGAAGAACAACTTTGCAGCCCCCTAAATTAGGTATAACCACGTTGGGCTCGTATAGACAAAGAGTCCGCAAATTCAAGAGTCAACAGGTCTCCTACAAAGCTGCATGCATAACAATGCACCAACATTAATAGTGCCGCGGGAGAAAATAAAACAGTACAGTTAGCATGGGGCGGGGAACTCCCGGCAGTTTAGGAAGCTGCCTGAGTCTGACTCTCTCCCCACCACCCCTAGTTATAATGGTATAATATGTACAGTGCTGTGTCCAGATGGGGAACATGATGTTCACCCTATACTGGTCATCCACCTTCCTCGTTCCTCGTTCCACGTTGCCGAGGCATTTCCGAAGGGTGAAGAGAAATGTGGCTCCGTTTCAGTTCACTAACGCTAGTTCACAACCCGGGTAGCACCCCCACAGGAGACCGGGGGGTCGCAATCTGCAGGGAGCTTCCTTTGCTTTCGGAGCGCGAAGGACGATAAGGACTTGGCGGGACTCCGCGCGCTCCGCGCTTCCGCGTCTCTTTGTACTGTGGATGATTAACTCCTTCAGTACCAGGGTGAAGCAGCAGCACACCAAACAGGCTCCCAGGACGATAAGGACTTGGCGGGACCATTATAAATACATGACGTTTAAACGTATACATCTTCAAACATACCGCATGCCGATCAGAACCTAACACTTGTCCACATGCAAATGCGAAATATCTTCTAAGCAATTCTAAGAGACTACATAAGAACACATTGGGCCTCATTACGACCATGGCGGTCCGGAAATAACGGTGGCGGTAAACCCGCCGCCACCGTTGTTTCCGGACCGCCTGATCCCGACCCCTGCAGGCGGGAGGTGATGTTCCCGCCAGGTCTGACCTGGCGGGTTTAACACCGCCCGCCTGCAGGCGGACGAGGAAACACCGGCAGCATTACAAGATGCTGCCGGTGTTTCCATGATCTCGATTCCCATTGAGTCCCATAGGACTCAATGGGAATGGGGATTTACACCATTCCGCCTCCGTGATTCCCGGAAAACCGGGGTTGTAATGTCCCGGTAATTCCGGGAATCATGGAGGCGGAATGGTAATACAAGTCCGGCGTTAACCAGGCGGTTTTACCGCCTCGGTTAACGCCGGACTCGTAATGAGGCCCATTGTCTCTGTTATATGAACGTCAAATTCTTCTTCTCAAGGAGATGTACCTCCACACCTTTTTAAATATTGCGAATCAGCAATACGAGCAGCTGCAGAGCTTTCTTTTAATTTTTGATTGATGCGTCTCCGAAGATCATTCCCGGTACTTTATCATTGCTCATTTGAGTGATTTTGTTACTACAGCTTAAGTCTACTCAATCACATTTTCGCATCAATCTGCTATTTTACATAAGTGTTGCATCTGTTTTGGAAAGAATGGTCTCTTTGTGGATCTCAGGGTTAGAGCTGCTCCATCAGCTACTTCATTATAAATGCACAGTGATTAAATATATGCCATGGGTAGGCCACAGTTAGCTAACATCTTAGAATCAATGAATACACCCCAAATGAAAAAGTAAGGAGAGAATATGTGGCCCCAAATAAGAGCCCCTTCCTCAGCTCGAAGCCAAGGGTGACAATACGTCTTTCAGGCCGATCTTTGACTGCAAATCCCAGGAAGCCTGATTTGCTGGTGGCATAATTTACTCTGACGATGTACCTACTTGACAAAGCATAAGACCCTCAACTCTGGACGCTTGACTCAGTCTTCCATCATTCTCTGACAGATTAAGCATTTGCGGTTTAGTTCATCACAAAATGGCGGTTATATTTCATGTGACAAAACAAGGGGAACACAATTCTGAGATGTGCAAAAAGAAATGCATGATTTTATATTTAAATGCATTAAAACTATGTTGTATTGCTTGACTGTGACCCCACAGATTTATATATTGTCAATCATACAGGAATTCATGAAGAAACCCGAGTGTATGATCATACACGATTTGGTAGGAAAAGATAAGGTCATTTTCAGCATCCAGCTTCTTCTCTAGTGGTTTGCGAATCAATATTGGGAAAGAACAACCCTAATGATTTATTTTTTCTAAACTCAGGATTCGTGCCTGTTTCTTTTTGAAGAAATCGAAATGGCTGCTCAGAGAAAGAAAATTAGATTAGGGCAGTACTCATCAATATGACAACAGAAGAGCACGTACCATGCACTGCAGGCACATTCCCCACAACCACGTGACCCACGCACATGGGCAAAAAAGATGCACAATGCATGGGATCATATGGGATAGGAGCACCCATTCACCATGAGCAGTTGGGGGCAGGAGTGTCACGCAGCCCCCATTCGTGCCTGAAATAGTCAAATATCCTCTCGAAAATGACCAATGTTCTTATGACATCACTGGCCCCGCCATGGCTTCAGCATGCACAAATGATGGCCAAAGCCTTGGTGAAGTAAACTGTCACCAATCATCTAGCAAACACTGTTGGTCCTGCTAGCTCATTTGTCTCAACCCTCACCATTTCCACACTGGTGGAGAGGCACAGCATAGCAGAGTGTGGGCATCTGAAATGCAGAGTGTCAAAAAATTGCATACAGCACATACAGCGCAGCATGTAAGGCGACTGTTGTGAACATGCACATGCAGTGGCGCTACGACCATTCATCCAACGGGGCACAACCAGCCCCCAACCCAAATAATGGAGTGCATGTCAACATTATCTGAGCCACCCAAAGGCCCCTAGGCAGGCCGAACAGAGTGGAAAATCGGATTGCCGTATTATATTGTATTTGGTTATTTATATATCGCACACTCAGGTTGCATTGAGGGACCACACCAGCACAGATAGAGAGAACAAGCCAATCAGGGGAGGTGGGAGGGCTGGGAGGCATTGATCACAAAAGGCCGCAGAAAAAGTAATGAGACAACAGCACTGGAAAGTCAGGGCAGTGTTTAGGAGGGTAGGTGGGATAGCACTGCTCATTGACAAATTAGTCCTCAAATGCCTACTGTGAGATGTGAAGGGGGCAGTGCACTATGTTTAACAATGAAGACTCACCAGAAAGGTGCCTCCAGATTTGGCCAAGAAGTTTAATTTGCCACAAAAGTAACCATTTCCCTCCCCCCATATTCAGTGTAGACAATAGCACTTTCAACATATGAGTCTCGCACAACCCACACCCCAACATGTCAGCCGTTTTGAAACCCTGCAAACATGTGTACACCCGCCACTGCCTCACCTGGCAGAGGTCAGGTTGCTGCCCAGCAAAGTGCTCTACATTGTGGCCCCTTCTACCAGGGCAGCAATGATCTCCATCACTCTGGGCATTGTGTGAAGTCATTCCCCTGCAGAGCTCCGAAGTAGAAAACACACACGTGCAAGTGTAACACCCACATACACATCCTGCTGACCATGTGCCAGACTTCAATGTGCAGTAACCCCACAGCTCTGTTGGAGAGCCTGCAGAAGAATGAACAGTCACTGTGCAACAACTCACACTGAAAAGGCAACTAGGCAACACAGACACACAAAAATGGCAGTCCTTACATGGACCATCATAGAAACACAGTACTATGCACAGTCAAATACAAGACTTTCTAAATCCTAGAATGACAGTAACTTCATGACATATGCAATCAATTTACCTAATATATGTTGACAAACCCAAGCACACCTCATTGCATGAGTGCATATGAAACAGGTGACGTTGGACAGCTACACAGTTGACCTTTACCAAGACTCATGACACATTTGGAAGTGCAATACAAGAGGACCCCTGCATGTCCCACAAGGAATGGTCCAACTTCAAAAAGTTCCCTTTGGACCCACCACCGCTCCAGAGAAAGTAAGCACGCATGGGAATAAGACTGGAAAACACCATCTAAGTGTCTTACAGTGCATGGCACCAGGAGGAACCTTTACCACCAGGCAACACATGGACAATTTTAATGTGTCTGGCTCAAACGTACACTTTATGGCAAATTCCAGTGCCAGCATCACAGGCACAGTACCATGCAGATGACCTGTAGGAGCAGATCACTCCTTCCTAGTCACTGTTCATGATCCACAGGGAACCACCAAATGGAAGGCGGATCACTCTAACCTCATGATAGAATCCATCAACTGGTCCAAATATACTGCAACAGGCACAGCCAGAGACAACATATTTATGGGCAAATAAAGGGAAACCACAGTCAGCCACCAAAATGGAACCTGACTAACTGATACCTTATCCATTCCCACAACATGCATCAACACATACACATGTGGTGATACAAACAAATAGATGTCCTTATATTAGGTGCAGATATCCTGTAAAATTGACTCGTGTAGACATCCTTCCGCTGATCTTTGTTCTCACAGAGCACCTGGAAGACATTTTGACATATGCTGAGTTCATGACCCATCATGAGCCATCATATACACAGGTCTATACACTCATGCACATATGAGCCCAGACTGGGAAACTAATCCTAGCAACATACCCATGAAACTTGTCTGATGGATCCCTGATGCCAAAACTCGGTCAAACACACCTTCTAGCCTCTTCTGTCTCCGAAATTGGTAGGCTGATACATAATGGCCATATTCCTAGTCACGTCCAGAAGGATGAGTGCTCCCCCCACGCATTTCTTACAAGTAAAGCATAGCTATGCTCCCTTTACAAGTTATAAACTGGTTATGCCTCAAAAACAGCATGTTCTTCACTGTGGCTGATGGGCATTTGCAATCCCTGAACAATTTCCAGATACAGGCAGACCATGCCAGCCTAGTAGAGGATTACATGGAACCCCCACCAACCCAATGAGTGAAAGCCATCTCACCATAGCAGTGGCAGACAGAATGATCAGAGAAATGTGATCTTACAATGCACACTCTCTCAGGAATATGTGTTCACACAGCTAAATTATAGGGACAAGATGAATGAACTCAAACGCCAATCAGCAGCATGGCTGTCAACGGTAATGGCTGAAGCTGCTTGGCCTAATGTGGCCAATCCTCTAGAAGTTGACACACTGCCTCCATCACTGGACAACTCACTTGATATGGGTTTGGCTGGACAAGTGTCATCTGAGACAATGGCACATTATCATGCCATATTATTGTGCACACGTCGGACAACCAGCATGCAGTGCACACGTGCAGAGGCCATACAAAGCCATGCTGAGCCCCACCAAAGAGTTGACTAAGTACAATGCCCTCTGGCCACCAACATAGATACAAAGAACACACACAATAGACAATGCACACAAACACCATGGTCCGATGCTTTAAAGTTGTATTTACATTATCAATGTAAAGAAACTAAAAACGAATTAGCTTGAAATGAATGGACAAATCAGGTCCAGTTTATTGGTCTTTCAAGCTAAAAACAGACAGTATCCCATCATAGCCCAACCAACTGAACCAAAATGATCCGTCCTCCACCTCACCTACCCTTACTCCAGCCCTTCTATTCAACCCATTAATATATTTTTATTTGGGGACAATTCTCCTGTCTTTGCTATATGGCCTAGAAATCAACCCATTGGCAGAGAATTTTGATGTTGGACTAATTGAGGGAATGATATGGAAATGTTCTCTCAACCTGCAAAACTGTGTCGCCAACTCAGTCATACGTTACAAACTAGGGTTAATGTCCATGAAGGGCTAGTATCAATGGCACATCTTAACAGTTTTATTGGAGAATACTCCTTCTGGAGGAGAGATCTATTCATGAGGATCTAAATATATACCATCATGGTTTTAGAAATGCATCATTGAAAGATAAAATCACGTTAACAGCAGAAAAGATTATGGCCAACTGTATGACCACCCCTGCCCTTTTAGTTGAAATTCCCATGGCGATCAATAGGAGAATGTTCATTAAGGATTGAAGCAATTCTAGGGACCGTGTCATGACCTGTGCCTATATTACAATTGGGACCTACGTAGTTCATGATATTCAGGTTAAACCTACTTTTGATGGGGGAAATAAAACAGATTAGGAGCGGGGGCGCCCCTTGGAAGCCTAGTTATAACTACCACCAAGTAACAGCTATACAGGAAAGTTTGAGGCACATTGTCGTTGAATGCCAGGGTTTGCTTGGATTAAGAAGAGTGTATTTTAATAAATGTGTATACGACGGTGGCTGGCTTCACCCAGAAGCACTCTGGAAGTGAATTGTCTCTGGACACGACCTATGTCTGTCACTGGCCTTACTTGGATGTTTAAATGATCTTAACTTAGTGGTTTTAAAGAAGTGAACCTAAAGGGGCTCAAGTTTGGTTAACCTGAATTTAAGTCCAGCCCAAGTTTCTCCTTTAATATCGACAAAAGTTGTTTTCAACTGCTAAAGTGATGTTGACATTTTTATGATCTATGTGTATTGTATTTGTTTTCACTTATTAAAGTAATTCATGAAATGTAACATTTATGAATTTGTCCTCGTTCAAAAATTTTTAATCTGTAAACTAATATGCTCATTAATAAAGAAAAACTATATGTATATACCATTCCCTGTTGTCTGACCACACACTTATCACGACAAATCCAGTTAGCATTTCCCCGTCCCCTTAGGGACAATGGGCTCATATTTAATCACTCTTTGTACGTCTGTTATTTCCAGCCTCACATGTGTGGTCACTTGTTCTCCTTCTGGATTATTAAAATCTGTCCAGCGACTTCCACCATATCGGATGAGGGGTGTTGGTTCACGACCTTCAAATGCAGTTCTGCTAGAGAAAAATGGTCTATTATAGTACCAAGCATAAACCAGTCAATTCTAAAATGCCCCTGAAAGTCACCAAAAGTGGTGATCTTAGCTCTCAGCACAGCCCATGCCCCATCTCAAGACTCTCTGGAGCAACCATTGGCTTTAGCTAATGGATGAGGGATAACCTATCAAATGTCCACTGCAACTAAAAGGAAAATAACACAGTCTCAGTCTCATATGAATACTGCGTCATAGTGCATATATCCAATACTGGGAACATCGATACTGTCCTTGCCCCGCTTATGTCATTGACAGCAACATAAATGCGAGTATGCATGATGGCAAATAAAGCGCAGGAATGTTGGCTAGGGACATGGACTTTCATGAGAAAAGCGAACATATAGATTCAACATAAGACATTAAACATTCAAAGAGGTGGTCAGATGGCAAAAGCAGACATTAACAAACATACACAACCAAAATACACCTCACAACTTGCAGGGAATGTGAAGTGGTATGGACACATTAGGAAATGACAAAACATAATCACAATATACCCTCCGAGTCCTAGTCATCACTGTCCCCAACCATGAGCGGCTCACCGTTCTCGTCCATCATGTTGCAAAGTAGGTACCACTGCCTTGACAAGATGGGGGAGAAGGAGAATTAGATGCATGCTGTTTGTGTCTGCTGTCCCCTCCTGGCAGTAGGGGGAGTCAAAGGGAGTGAGAGCGCAGGGGTCGTGTGAGACAAAGGGGCTGTCGGTGGCATTGACATGTGTTGCTGGATACCACAGACAGCCTCCATTACCTCTTGCAGCTCACCACTGCAATCCCCTCCCCGAGACTGCTCACTCCCTCCATCACAGCCTTGGCCTGTCTCTTTCCTGCTTCCCTCATCTCCCTTGCCACCTCCTTCAAGCCAACCCTGATGGCCTCATTGGTGGACTGCAGTGACCCCAGCAACTTTTCCTTTAAGTACTCACTGGCACATCTAGATAGCGTGACCTATGACCTGGTGATATGAGGCTGTTCCCCTCAAGGCACAGTGGCAGTGGTTGCTGGTGCGAGCACGGTTGCATCTTTAGGTGAATGGCAGGCGCAGGTGGTATGGGTGGTGTAAAGTGCTGTGGAGGTCTGTGGATGTCCCTCTCCTACAAGTATCCTTATTTGAAGACGTGTAACATGCAGGGCAGGCGGTAGTGAATGCTCCCTTTGCATCCGTTTTAGCCCAACTTCTGGAAACTCGCAGGGGGACATGGGAGCAAGACAGACCATTACGGGGAGCATGCGTCTTGCAGCTAGATGGTGGAGGGGGGCACAGGGACAATGAATGGGTGGGCAGGTGAAACAGGAGGAAGCACATGAGCCACAGTAGACAGAGCTACAGTAGTCCCTTGGGGAATACATGGCCCTGCATACTGCTGCTGCTTGCCCTGTGCCTCCCCATCCTCCACAAGCCCCACCCCCTCTGACACCTCCCCTGTCTGTGCATCCTGTGGGTGAGTCACAGCTCTGATACAACTTTAAAGTCGACATGGGCATTGTCCTGGGCTATGTGATCATTGGCAATAGAGGCTGCAAGAGAAAAGAAAGGGACACATGATTCAATGCACACAGTAAGTGACACACATCACTGACATATGCCATCTACAAACGCAACAGACACCAGGTACATTTTCCATTGTGAAATCCATGCCAACGCTTTCTTGCATTTATGGTGCAACACACATGCATGGGGCACACACATTCAAGGAGAACACTGGACATTACATGACCCACAACACCCATCTGTCATGACGTGTGGGATGACCAGAGAGAGTTGGCCCTCATTCTTAGGCACACGTGTCTCCAACACCTGAAACATGCAACAAACATTCATAGGGCACACACATTAAGGGAAAGTTGGGCATGATGACCCACAACACCCATCTGTCAGTGTGGGACAATCAAAGCGTTGATTGTCCTTATTCTTGGGCACACATTCGTCTCTGACACCTCAGACATGCAACACAAATGTATGGGACTCACACATTCTGGGAACGTTGGCCATGTTATGACCCACAACACCCATCAGTCAGTTTGGGACGAAGAAAGGGTTGTGGTCCTTATTGTGGTCCTTATTTCTGGGTACATATGTGCCTACTACACCTCGGACATGCACACCCATTCATCGTGATGGTGTTTGTCAGTACACAGAAGAATGGTGTGGCACATTTATGCCAGTCCCAAAGCAGATGGCACCTTGCTATTGAAACAAGTTGTATATCAATGCTGCTGTCTGAGTGGTATATCATGAAGTTGTTGTACTACGGTAACAATGTACCCCATAGCAATTAAGTGGATCCTACTGACATTATTTACTGGATGGATGCTTGCCTAGTGCGCACCCACACCACATCAGTTCAACAGCAACGGGCGTTCCCCCATGATGCGCTTACTGTGGTCCCATGCCATGAGCTTCAGCACCATGCCATAATGCCATATAATGCGAAAACACTTACTAGGCATGTGTTGGGGCCAGTTGATGTGCACCACCCCCTTGTACCCCTCTGCACAGTACCAAGATTTGCAGGGGGCTGATGCGGGACCTAAGCATTGATGGAAATGGATGGTCCTAGACCCACGGCAGCTCTTCAGTTTCTGCCTCAAGCAACTTCCTTGTCTTTCCGCCAGTGACCCACCAGAGGTTGTCCCAGTGATTTGTGATCTCCTTGGATTGTTGTGGTATTCTCCAAGTGCAGTGATGTGCTGTGTTTTCTTGGACCAGGACTAGGCCCATGGTGCCACCTTGGTGCGCATCGAGATGCGACTGGTTCAGTGTTGATACTTGCAGAGCACCTTTGCTCCCTGGACCTCCACCTCCTGTTAGGAGAAGATGGGGTTTGGCAATCCAGGAGATCGAGAGGAAGAGTAATTCCTAGAATTCGGAGAGTCATCTTGTGGTGCGATGTGGTGGTACCACCTAGTGGAAGGAGGCATGGATGGCGGTGAGGCAGTTCAACCCTCCCCTCTGTGAGACTCCACAGCAGCCACATGATTTGAGGTTCCCCTGTTTCCCTCTTCACTCTTCATTGTCCAGATTTGGGGGTGTCTTGTTAGGAGTGCCCTCAGTGACATCAGCAGCAGTAATGGGAAGATTGTGCTCAGGAGTGTACACCAGTGCTCGTGGGCCTGAAAGCCTCCTCCCGGTCGCCTCTGGACCAGGCTTGTGTGGCATCTACTTCAGTGACATTCCTGCCCCTGCTCCTTATGGTACTCCTGCAGAGACTGGAGGGTGCCTCCTGTTGGCCTGTGGGGTCACTGCCTCCACAGAGTTTCCTGCTCCCTTCCATAACAGCAGCCAATCTATGAGCACATGCAGAACAATGGACCAACTTTATGTGGAATGAGAGAAGTGCTGCATTCAAATGTCACTGGGTGCATTTCAGCGCTGCATACAGGAAACATTGACTCTCCCATGCGTGGAAAGCGACAGAGGCACACTCACACATTCAGGTGGACATCGGCATAACAAGCACTGGTTGTGTGCCACCAGTATCTGACACTTCTTATTAGAATGATTGCATTCTGATGCATAGTTGGAAATCGACAGGACACTGCCATGTGTTGCCTGACGTGTGCACACGCAGGTGATTGCTGGATCCTGTGAGTCAGGAATGCAATTCAGTCAGCATACGTGGGCACAAGTCGAAATCGTTGTAACGTGCATATAGAGGAGGCCCACTCGCATCTGCCTGCATGCACCATGGGGACCAATGGCTCATCCCATCGAGTGACTAATGTCCTGGGAGAGATGTGTGAAGCAGGCATTGCCCACTGTTGTGGATGGCTGCCCTGATTTGCATTACATGCACCCAGGGGGCTGACTGTAACTAGGGCAGGTGCCTGTTAGCTTTGACTCTATTGATAGTTTTGTACATGATTCACATCAGTCCCAGCCACAATGATAAATGGTGAGGGATCATGGACTTTCCATTCCAATGCATCAGGAGAGCCAAAGATTGCAGAGCCCTGGAATGGTGATTCACAGTGACCTTGATACCCACACCTGCTGTACCTTTCTTTGTCTGATTGACACCTGATTTTTTTGCATCTGTGCATTTTGTGTGGCATCGGTGTGCTGTCTACAGGGTACTATAAGCATCCCCATGTTTGCACATGCGTCTTCGACATGTCGGAGGTGCATAGCTAACATGTGGCATCTGTTTGCTGACTGTATGATATTTCCCTTGCATGTGATGTTGTTACCTAAGGTTTAACGTCAACACTGCGTTGTGATATAGCGAATGTTCAGGCTATGTGCGTCAGCTATGAGTATGTATGTAAGCGACCGTAATACAGATGTTTGGACGCACTGAGATAGATGTGGTATACTGCACTGCTTTGAATAGTCTGATTGGAATACGTAGAAGCGATACATGGCTGCATGGCTACCGCCATATAAATTTGTATGCACACGGGGCATTGGGTTGGTACTGGTCGATGTGTGTAATGATACGTTTTGTAAAATGTATGTCTGTCGATGCAGCTAATAGTTCACCTTTTTAAAATGTGTCACACTCAGGGACTTTACATCTCACATTTGCTTCTTTGATCCACTTAAAGTCTTTCCATGCCTTTGCAGAGGGCAAGTGATGACAGGCAAATAGTATTCAGTGAAGTCATTTTATTATGTGACATTACAGGGCCTGCAGTAGCAGCCCTGTAGTTATGGTTAAGTTGCTCAACCCATAGGAACATCACTTTTTGGGTGGCTTATAACTCCCCCCCCCCAGACGAATGCTCACAAAACTTTTCAAACAAAGTAAATGGCCCCATCAGATTGATTCTCTGAAGGTTGGTGAGGTTTTGTTAAGGGGGACCAAAGTTATATCCCGGGTCCCAAAATGTGTGGGTTTTCCAATAGTCGCAATGGAAAGACACTTTGCTCATGCATACAGCCCAAACCACTGGATGGATTTTCACCAAATGTGTAGCAGGTGTAGAGGCTTGGTACAGAAAGCGTGCTTTTGTAAATTTGATGTAAATCTGTCCACTAGTTTTTTTTTTTTCTTCAAATGACCAAAACGTTGGTACAAAAGAATTAGTGATATCTGGTTTCAGTCTGCTGACTCATGTGCGTGTTCGATCCGCGGACGGGCCTCGGATTGATCCAGGGGTTGATGTGAGTTCCGCAGACATCGGACGTGCCTGCTGATTGGATGGTAAAAAGTGTGAGGTGCGTCATATTTTTGGAAACGCCCACCATGTTGGATCCGCGGACAGGCGATGATGTTCACGAACAGCACAGTGTGGAAAATGTCTGGAAACACATTTTGGGTTATTTGGTGGTGGAACGAGGGGCTGGGAAGCATGGGACAGTGAAAAAAAAGATGATATGGGGCTATTTTTGTAGTTTGAAAAAGGTTGGGCAGGTGTCATAGCTGTCTGTGGACAGCACAGTTTTTATTTGATGGATGAAAGAGGGCTTAGAAATGGTAGGGAAGTGGAATGATGGTAATGTGGAGCTGTTTTTATAGGTGAAAAGGGGGTTTGGAAATGCCACTGAGTCTGCAGTCAATTTCGGTGTCCACAGACATCATTTCAATTGCAAGGGGACAAGGTGAGTTTTATTAGTTGATGGTGTATGGTACGAACTTGTTATATAGTTAATTGTATTGTGGTGGTTGAGGCCAGTGGACAGATTTTGAGGGGCATGGCTGCAGGCCATGGCCCCAAGCATATGTCCAGTGGCCACAACCACCTCAGTAGTTATGTGTGTATTGTAATTAAAGGTAATGTAGCAGGAGTATGGCCAGAATCACCATAGTAGTAATATGTGAGTAGTATTTATAGGTAATGTAGTGGGAGTACAACGTGTTTGTAATATGGAGGAATGATGTAATTGAACTGTATATGGTACTTATGATTGTAGTACAATTGAGGATAGTGCTCATAGAAAATGTATTTGATTATAATAACCACCATGTTTTAATGTTTCACATTATTCTTCGCAACATATGTTCAAGCTACACAGGAACCACAACAGTATTTATGTTCCTGTTGCAGGCCGTAGCTTGGGCGCTTGCACCGTCCACAGCCCGTTTGTGCCATTATTGTGAATGCACTTTTCCGAGAAGCGTGGTTTCCCAGCAATCATAGGAGGAACCACCAACACAGGTACATTTTATTTCACTATGAGAGCATACACTCATGAGCCCCCTTATAAACATTCAAGGTTCTGACACCCTCCTTTTTATTCCTTTTAAATTTATTTCACAGTTGCAAGTCCGAGTAAATCTAAAGAAGTGTGCCATCATACAGGACCCACATTTAATCCAATCACCGTAGGATCATCAAGCCCAACTGATCTGAGACATACTGACGTCTGGATCCAGAACTAGAGATCAGAACCCTGGCAGGTAAAATAGATGCTAGGTGTTGAGAACACAATATACTATTTAAAGTGCCAAACAAGGATAGGCAGAGTCTGAGGGACCCTACTTCCAATTTCACTTTCCTTTGTTCTTTTTCCACACAGGGTCCCTAATTTGATGCCCTGAAGAAGGCAGCTGAATAAATGTTGGTGACCGCCAAAACGTGATGATTTAAGGGACCAGGCGTCAATCAGGGGTCCCCAAATATACTCTTTAGTCTCTATTAGTTAGGAACTTCAACGTTGGCAAGGCAGAGATATCTTGCATTTTAAGACCCTGAAGGATGATTCAATAATTTAGAGTACTAGGAGATTGATTTATTAAGTCTCCAAGTTTAATAGGTGTACCCATTACATCTTGTAGCCAGGTCCAGTTACCGCAGAAATAATCGATGCCTGGCCATTTCACAGACAGCATGTATAAAATACAATACTAGAATTCACAGTAGTTTGGACTATATGTGTAATGTTCATTTGTTATGACTATTTGTTTCACTTAATGTCACAAACATTGTGTGTCTTATGCATTTGCAACACTAAAGTTTATGATTTAGACAATTCTGGATGGTCTCAACACGATTATTTGTGAATTTCATCACTAGTTTTGCTGTTTTGTCACATCTGAATTGTGTAGACTAGTGAATTGTTCAGATTACTTTTATTACACTTGGATGTATGATGTATCATTGAATTGTTCCTAAAAATGTAAATATTTTCTTTTCCTTACTAAGAAGTGAGTGTTCAATATCAGACCTATGATTCACAGACCCCTAGAAAATATGGAGCTGTGATTGTAAATTATTCAGTCTATTTATTTGAGATCAGCAACAGGGACACATTAATTTTGTTTACTATGGTAAATTGTACCATTCCTGCACAGTAGTCCAATTCTTGCCTTATACCTGCAACACTGTAAGTGTTGTCAGTATTATTTGTGGCATTTCTATGAAGGATGAGTATTTGCAAACACAACTGGTCTGGGCCATTTAATTAAATAGTGTGAACAATTGGTGGCAATTGAAAGAGAATATTAATTGTCACATTAGCATAACAATCTACTGCAGTTGTGTTGCTGAATTTAAATTGACTAGAGAGTTCAGTTTGTGGATCGTTTGATGGGCCTGCAGATCTTTCTCGAGAAGAGACAGGTGTGTATTTCTTTTCTGATGGACGTGCAGTTGACTTTGTACTAAGCAGTTTTGTGGTTGTATTGTTTGATGCAGAAGGAGTTGGTCATTGTTTTTTAGCAGTATTGTTGGGAGATGTTCAATAGTTTCTATTTGTATTACCTGTCCTTATGAAGGTTTCTTTTTTTGAGGTCAGGGTACATATCCAGATGTGGGGTGTGTAATGTCCATAGCCTCTTGTCTGTCTTCCAGGATGCAAGGAATGTCAGTGTTGACTTTGTGTTCATCAAAGTTAACTAAGAATAGACGATTGAGTGTATGCAGATTGGAAACTGCTACATAACTCATACCGTCTTTAAAGACTGTACTGACAATGGGCCTCATTACGAGTGACCCGGTATGGAAATAACAGTGGCGGTAAACCCGCGGACACCGTAATTTCCATTCCGGGTGATTCGGAGTCCTGCAGGTGGAGGTGTCATTCCCGCCAGGTCTGACCTGGCAGGTTTAACACCGCCCACCTGCAGGCGGACGTGGAAACACCGGCACCATCACAAGATGGTGCCGGTGTTTCGGGAATCTGGATTTACCGAATACCGCCTCCGGAATTCCCGGGTCACCGGGATTGTAATGCCCCAGTAATTCCGGGAATCACGGAGGCGGAATGGTAATTTGAGTCGGGCGGTAACCGAGATGGAAAAACCGGCAGGTTACCGCCGGACTCGTAATGAGGCCCAATGTCAATCTAAGTTTGACCTTGGGTTAGACCTTGTGATTTTTGAATAGTGACAGCATATGCAAGAGATAGAGAAAATTGTTCTCTGCGTACGGACATGTCTTTGAAAAGAAGCAAACGTGCTATTGTCCGGCCAATTATTTTAACTTTTGCAAGTTTGTCAAAGTGGATGATGACAAACTGAATGCTGTTGTCATGTGGATTTGTTTGGAGGCCAACAACTGTACCAATTGCTCCATTGACTAAACCGAGGTCTACGTCAAGGTTCGGTTTAAGAATTACTCTGCAGTTAAGACACAAAGTCAATATTTTCTCGAATCCAGCTGTGTTGGATATACATATTTCTAAGCTATTTAGTAGTGCTGTTGCTTGTTGGCACATAGGAAGTGTCATGCCGTGCACTTCTAGTTTGTTTGTGGAGCTGATATGCAGTATGGGTTGCAGTTCTTTTTTTAACATTGGCTTGTTGAATTGACTACAGATTGCAAGGGTTGGCATTAAGGACATGCATTTTAGATTGTGTGTAGTTTATTGTTCCATGACATCACAAGCAGATGTGTTTCATCCATATAGCTCATGGATTAGTCTATGTTATTAAGATAGATTTTGCATCTTTAGTAAGCAGACCAGTTCTAATGCTTTTTAAAATGTTAGCATAGGTGAGGTCTGCAGACTGGCGCATGTTTTGAGTTAGTTATCTGTAGTGAAAATGTTTCCAGAGATTTACATTTCCAATAATGCTGATGGTATTGCAGCATTGTATATGTCCTAATATTTTGAAAATAGATTGACCTTTCACTGGTGTTAACTGTAAGAAGTCTATGAAAACAATAACATGTTTCCTCCAAACAGTTCTTTGCAGTTAGTTTTTACAACTTCTTGCATTCTGAGATGAATTAAAGCCTACATGAGCTTGGACACCATGCTTACTTCATCTATCAGGAACACTTTCATTTGTTTTAGAATTCTACATATTTCAGTAGCGGCTTCTCCTGATAATTTGTAGTATTCTAATTTGGGTTGGTTTTCTATGGGGAGGAACAGTAATCTGTATAAATCTACACCTCTTATGTTATAGGCAGCTTAACCTGTGGGGGCATTCCCTACTGCCGAAAAAGGTTGTTGTTTGTTAAGTTTTGTAGAAATGTGCCTTATTATTTTAATTAAGAATGTTTTACCAGAACCACTTCACCATTTACATACAGGAGCAGAGAATTATAATTTTTTACAGCTACATGTTTTGTTTCATGTTTAAAACCATGTTCAATTTCTTGAGTGATGTCTAGATAAATGGTGAGCTGTTCATCATTTAGCTGTGATTCGAGCACTAACAAGTCTTCCTCAGATTGTTTATATTGATGCATGGCATTTTCTACCTCAGTCCTGGCTATGTCTGCTTCATTTAGAATGACTGGTTCCCCAAGTGGTTCTTGGCTTCCTGTAAGGGAAGGTTGACTGCCCTCAAGAGAGTCTTTGCCTAGTTGAGCTTCAATGCCTTCCTCTTGTTGGCGTTCATTATCCAACACATGTTTTCCAAAGCAGTACTTCTTTTTGCGTAGTATGTGTCAATTACATTGTTTTTTTTAAAAGTCCAGGCTGTTGGGTTCATTTGTGGCAATGTTTTCTATCTCTTGGTAGGATTTTATAACTCTTTTTTGGGTTGAATCTGGTCCAGGGTTCAGCCAGACAATGTGTTCAGATTTGCCATATAAGGCTGTACCTGTTAAACAGTCTGCAGCTTTGTAGTGCCTGCATTTTCTATGGGAGAGCATTTTTATACCAAAGCTGTACAATTTTTGTGATAGTGTTTTGTCATATGATATGTCATCCCAGAGGTCTTTTAGCTCTGCTTTCTCAGCTTTGCTGAGATAGGATGTGACATATCTTTCAACTGCAGTTGAATTGTCTGCAATGTATTGCATGTCTATGTTTGCATTCCACAAGAGGGCAAATATGTCATTGTAATCATTGATGTACTTGTGGACTTTGTCCCTTTTAATGTTGTATGTATTCTTAGGGGTTTTGCCTTTTACGCTGTGTCTAACGGAAGACATCAAGCTATTTACTTGTCCTCTTTATGCAAACTGGTGTAGGGAAACCAAAGCGACATTTGGAATAGTATTTGCCTTTGTTTTTATATCTACATCAGCAATATTTGCCACACTTATGTTTTTGGAAGCGTAAGACCTGTGTATGTAGATCACTAGCTGTGGTTTCTGAAGGGATGTCGCAAGTAATGTATTTTTCAATAAACTGTAAAACAGTGGTGTCACTATCATGGCCAAATTCAGGGTCATCTTTTATCCACACAAGCATATAGATTTGTGGTGCTCCACTGGATTGATATTCTTTTCTCCAAAAAGAAGTGTTGCACCGTTCCAAGCGGAGGAGTAGTTTTATTGCAGATAAAGTGCAGCATGGCAATGAAACAATGCTGAAAGTACCTTGATACATTGACAGGGTCAAGAGAACAGAGTTCTCCTGGTGTTTTTAAATCTATTATATCTTTAATTTGGTTTGCAGTGCATAAGACTTTGTGCAAGTCATCACATGTGTATTCTGCACAACTTAAAGTAACAAACCATATGGGTGGGCCTAGGTTCTTTAGCAAATAATGTACATCAGCGTGACGTCAGAACCAGTATCCTTCTGTACCATGCATTTTTGCCAAGAGATGTGTGATACTTCACTGCAAAACTTCATCTTTATCTTTCATTTTTTGAAGCAGTTGGGTAGCGTATATGTATAAAAAGTTAGAGCCTGTTTTTAATGTGTGTGCAACTCCATAACATAGAGTTTCTAATTCACTTTCGAAGAGGAGGTGGAAAATGTATTAGACATTTTGTCTGAACGTTGGGGTCTTCAGAATGCATTCTTAAAGAGCGATATTCTGATGCACTAATTTGCGTGGACCTTTCATCATATCTTCCTCCTTTTCCTGTAGGAAAGAGTAGAAGAAAAGAATGTGCATCTATGCTTTTTTCCCATATGCTTATTGGTGATCCTTTGGCTTGATGTATTTGATATTTTTCTAATGCATTGCCAATGGTGTCTTTGGAGTGTAGTGGGTGAATTGTATACTGGTCTAAAATGTTGGCTGCAGTAACAGGATCTACATGTTCAAAGTGGACAGTTGCCGGTGAGTCGTGAATAATTTGGGTGGTTTCTCTTAGGTTTTCCACTATGTGTATATCTTTGTAGTATGTATTGTTTTCTTTCAGATATTGTAGAGCTTGTCTAACTTTGTTTAATTAATTTTTGTTGTTTTTTTGTTGGTACACCATTAACTAGTACAATCAAAGATTGAACTTTTGGTTGTTCTACTCCTAGAGTTTGTACAATTTCTTTCAGATCTAATGGCAAATATACTACTTTGCCAGGGATGCCCTTTAGTAACTCGGATGGAAGTAATTTGGCTGATATCGGTTGAGGCGTATTATAGCTTGAAATGGGTGCACTGTTTGGATTCTAATGCTCATGTACATGTTACGTTGTTGGAGAGCTTCCGGAAGTGGACATTTTTGTAAGTTATTATTTATAGAATGTGATGGCATTTGGGTATTGTCAAGCTTTGCATTGCAGTATGTGCAAACTGTTGAGGTGGCAGTTATTTTGTATTTAGTTTCTGCTGTTAGATATAAAGCTAATTAGAACCATTGGGATTCTTCACTATCTTCTATTTTGTAGGCTATAGCTACTGTTTTTGTGCTCTTTTTATGAAATTGGGTTTGAAGAATTAATTGGTCAAATTGTGTCAGGAGACGGGGTTGAAGCAGGCAGAAGCCCTCCCCCTAGTCTTAGTTAGTATATATAAGAAGTACATCTATAAGAGAACAGGTTTGAGTCCTTATGAAATTCTCTATGGAGGACCTGTGAGAAGACTGTAGCACCACAGGTGAACACTGTACCATATAATTTGCATTTGTCAGAATATGTCATGAATGTATTTTGTATTTTATTGAGCTTTATATATCACTTTTTACCAAAGCGTTTCACAAAGAAACAGTGAACAGTACTTTAAAATCAGCATAAACAATTGTGTTCGGGAACAGCCAATAGCAATCAGACAGGTGACTGAAGCAGGTGACATTTTAGGGAGGAGCGAAACAGAGAGTAAGAGGTTATGGATCTGAGGGATAGTGGAAGAAGGATCCAGTGTAGAGGGGCCAGCAGTTGAAAAGATTGAAAGCGAGATTGTGCACAGGGGGCACGCGGAACAGTGAGTGAGAAAAGTCCAGCAGATCAGAGAGGACGAGAAGGAGAGTAAAATGAAAGAAGAGATGCAAGGTAATCAGGGGCAAGGAAATATAAAGATTTGAATACCAAACAGAGGAAATAGAATTTCAGCTGAGAATGAAAGGAGAGCCATACAAGAAAGTCAAGAGAAGAGGAGATGGAGTCACAAGAGGATAATAAGCAAGCGGATGGAGGAATGATACATTGATTTGAGTGGGGCTAAGCGAGAGTGAGGGAAACAAAGAGTAGAACAGAGCAGTAGAAAAGTCGTGAAAAAATTAGGGAAGAGACCAAGAGCTTAGTGGCATCAAAGTGAGAAAGGGAAGAATTTTGCAAACATTAAAAAGGTGATAACGACAAGCGCGAGAGGTAAGTGATATATGATGGCTATAGGAGAAGTTAGAGTCAAGCTAGAGACCGAGATTATGGGTAGTAGGGCAGATCAGCAGGGTTGAGGGGGGAAAGGAAATAGAAGGAGGAGGTGAAGGAGGTGGAAGAGTAGTAGCAGGAACGAAAAGAACTTCCATCTTTCCAGCATTTAAGGTGAGAAAATGAGAGGTATTCTGTACGTCTTATTAACATTCAGGTTTAAGCTGCTCACAATGGGAACCAGACTCTCCAGGTCATTTGTTGCAGCCTGGTGACAGTGTCCTGGTAAAGGTTGACCAAAGAAAAACATTTCTAGCCCCCAAGTGGAACGGGTCATACCTGGTGCTAATCACCTTAAACTCAACTGCAAAGGTTCAGGGGCACCCAACATGGGGGCATGGGTGCATGTGAGTCACTGCAAAGGGGCGGTAGAAAGTGGGCGGTAGCCCCCACAGTGTAGTTCCTGTTGCTTTGCTTTGCTGCTCTGTCTAGCTTTACTGGTTTACACTTGTGCAGTTATAGGAGAACATGACTATTGTGAAAACTAATTTAGCAGTGCAAGGGCCTCACTGTTGCATAAGAAATGCTGAATAGTTCCTTGGCAAGGGGAAACCTGTGATCTAAATGGAGCCTGGGAATGTGAAGTGGACCTTTGGTTGGGATTTATACCATGGCCAGACAAATGTCCTGTGGGGTTCATACTATATCCCTGTGTGGCTCTACCAAATTGGTTGAGCGATGAAGACTAATTGAAAGTCTTCAACTCTGAATTGTAAGAGCCCACAGTGAGTCCCCAACCTTACCTTAGAGATAGAGGAATGAGTACATCTACTAACATACCTACTACTGTTACAGAAAAGCTGACTGTATTGTACCAAGTGCCATTGCATATCTCTATTGTAATATACTATTGTCATTCTGTCCTTTTTACTAGTAGAAGAAATATAATGATTTTTAAGCTCATCTGGTGGTGCAAACAATGGACAGGAACCTGTTGGGTTAGAGAAAACCCCCCAGGTAGGTTAGGGTTACTGGGTGCTAATGGCCCAGAACTCATTGAAGGCCTAACACCTTCCCTCTGCCAAATAAGGATGCAGGCTCAAACAAACAGCATTTTCAAACTGTGGTTTATTGTGGCCAAACGTCCTCAGGAATCAGTGCATGGAAGAAAGGTCCAGGCACACACAAAACATTCTGGCTCGCAGGCCAGTTTTGTAATACACCAGCATCATACTGACATCACAGCTTGGGCCTGTTCCCAGAAAACCTATCACATCCTGTGATTGGGTGTTGAGTGATAGGTGACATATAGCTCCCTTGTAGGGGTTATTGTCATTGGTCCTACCGTGCTAGAGGGCTGGCCTGGCTTGTCCCCAATTATCTAACTTCTACAATGTTGCAGTGTGAGTGTCTTCGCATTGGTTAGTGTCCATCTCTACCCACCAGTAGCTGTCCTCTTATCTCATAGAACTGATGCATATGTTCTTCATGTATGTGGGTATATGATTGTGTTCCAATGTGTAGATGGCACATGTGCTTCATGTCTAAAGCTGCTATGTCATGAGGTCTCTAACGACATTGAGTCTGTCTTCTTGGTGCTTATAGTCAAGGCTGTCAATGGAGGAGTCTTTAACAGCATCCATGGGCTCGTCATTTACTCTGGGCAAGGTTTGTGTTGCGTTTGGGGTGTAGGGTTGACAAAGTGGGTATCTTTCAGCATACTTTTCACTTATTGGCGCACTGCGAACTGGTGCAGAATGGTGAGTGCGATCTTGGTTCTTTCTGTTCTTCTTCCAGTTCATGTGTCTGGGGGAAAGGGAAGCAGGGGTAGATTTCAACCTTCCCTCTTCAAACCAGGTTGCTGACAGCTCAGAAATAACTTGGTGGTAATGGAAATGTTACTCCAAACCTGGTTAACTTGCCCATGGCTATGAACCGCAGATAGTGCCAGGGTATTGTGAATTAGAGGATCTCTATGCTGTAATAGTAAAGGAAAGGAATGCCCAATACGTTTGGAGTGGTATTTACTTACGATAGTGGATGAAAAGAATAGTATAGGTCAGTTAAAGGGTGCTTCAATTCTATTGCTGCCCAGTTCCAGTTTCGGTTTCCAGGAAATGTAGGCATTCCAACATGCACCATGATTCAGAATTTACAAATCCCCAGAGATGGACCTAGGGGAAATTATGAAGTATGCTCAGGTGTATAATCAAAGGTTGTGGTACAACACTGTCGAATCTGGATAGGTCTAGCTATAGGTATATAGTGCTAAATTCAACAGTATTCACTGTTCTGTTTATTGTTCCCTAGTCTGCCTTTCATGTGACTACCCATTACCCTACGATTCATGGAAGTCCCTGCGCGTGTTTCCCTCGGGATGTGCGCTAAACCCTACGTCCACCTAGGGCCACTGAGCACATCTATCGAAACTGCAAGTACTGGCATTCCATCAATGTGCAGGTTGTATGCGATGCAAAGGGAATCATCACCTCTGTCTATGCAAAATACCCTGGCTCTACCCATGACAGTTTCATATACAGAATGTCCGCCCTGAGCCGGGCCTTGGAGGCTGGGCAGCATGGCGAAACATGGCTCCTAGGTCAGTACAAATGCCTGTGCACATGCATGCATTTCACACACAGCCAAATACACAAACCCCAATAATCACAACCATTATCACCTCCCCAGGGGACAGTGCCTACCCTCTGAGCAACCACATGATGACGCCAATCCGGAATCCCACCACACCACCCCAGGTAAGATACAACGCTGCCCATTTTGCAACCAGGAGCATAGTGGAGCGCACATTCGGAGCGCACAAGTCACACTTCCGCTCCCTTGACCACTCTGGCGGCCAGCTACTATATGCACCCCCAGTAGTGTGCAGGATCAATGTGGCAGCATGTGTCCAGCACAATGTTGCAACACGGCGGGACGTACCGGTGGACATGGTGGTGCCCTTACGTCCCCAACCACAGGCACAGGCGCTGGCCATGGGAGGGGAGAGGGCACGTGGCAAGGCAGCCCGGACCCAGCTTGTGGCCACATTTTTCACCTAAACTCCCACCCCTGCGGAGTGCACACAGGCCTGTCACATACTAGGAGACAGTCGATGATGACAAAGAGACAGTCAACTGTCACAACCTTACCACCCTGAGAATGTTGCCATGGAAGTGCTACATTGTGTGCATCCCTAGCTACTTAAACATAACCAATCCTGTGTGACCAAAATGAACACATGCAAGGTGTGTATCGCACCACCCCCCCCCGCAAAACAGGCCATCACAATCCCTGGTATTTCACCCAAACCCTCACAAACCACATCACCCTTGTCTGCCACACCATGACATGGCATGCAATAGCAAAAGGCCAACACATGACCAATAAGATACAAAGTGACATGTCATAAATAAAAACTGGCCCGAGACAGTGATGCCTGACATGGAATCAGATGAAATGACTGAGCAACAACCTCCCACACATGCAAAGTCAGACACAAATGCTTTCCACCAGTCGTAGCATGAACACAACACTGAATGCCTGTTCACATGCACATTGGGTATGGCAAAATCTGGACTCCCGAACCCATGTGCTGTGTGTGTCTCCTGCAACACACTGCTCAGCACACAGCACATTGAGAAGCCATTTGTCATGATCCCTGCTTCCAAGGGGTCAGGACTTGCCCCACGACCTTGGAAGCAGGCCCATGACTCTGATCCCAGGAACCAGCCAGTCCCTATAGGGACCCTCTGGACCTTGTCCTGGCGCCAGTGGCGCCAGGCTCATGATGATGACTGGTCCCGGCACAGGAAGCGCCGGGCTCATATTAGATAAGAGTGCTTGGTGGACCTACCTGTAGCAGACCATGCTGCTTACTTACCAGCTAACTGGTCTCCTGATCCTTCTCTGCCTGGAACTACTTTTTCTGTCTGGGTGGAGCAGGAGCCACTCCCTGGAAGCAGAACACAGGAACTCTTCTAGAAATCTGGAACTCTTTTCTTACCTGGGTGAGGCCGTGGAAGGAGATGCCTAAGCACTACAGAAGGCTATTTAAACCACACCCGATTGGTTTCACGTGCTTCGCATTATTCTGCATCTGCAGCAGGACGCTCACCGTGTCAGCTCCAAGAAACCTCCAGCTCCAGATCCTGTGAACACGAAATAACCTGCTGGAATCCAATCTTCAGTCTTCTTCAGTCTTCTGCAGCTCCTGCAAAACAAAGGCACAGGTTAGGCTAAAGTAAAGGCAGTGAATCTACTTACCTAATCCAACGGCAGCATCCAAGGCGCCTTTTTCTGCCTTTCTCTTCCGGTATCCGACATCTGCAAAGAGAGAGAACATCGGTCAGTAATATTCAACTACAAGTTCTGCTTACCTGTGTTACGCCCGTTCCAACTCAGCTCGCGCTGCATTCCGGCACCTGCAAGGCAAGATACATCGGTTAGTAACGCTTAGTTACAAGACTGCTTACCTGTGTTACGTTCGCTTTCAATCTGTTCGCGCTGCACCTCAGTACCTGCAAAGACAAAAGAGACATTACGGAGCATTCTCCAGCGCTAGTGCAGTCTTTCTACTCACGTGCCATTAGAAGGATAATCTTCATCGTCACAGCATCTGAAAAGGGAAAGACATAGGCCCTCATTACAACTGAGGTGCTAAGTGCACCAACTTTACCACCATGGTGTAAACTACGTTTACACCATGGTGGATGGCGGATTAACCGCCCCATTACAAGGTGAGTGGGGCGGTAAATCCCCATTTCCCATTTTCCCTTCCCCATTCCCATTTTTGCCCCATAGGGCATAATGGGAGTGGGGAAGGCGCAAATTACGGCACCGTAAATTACGGTGCCGTAATTAGCACCAAGGTGCCTTAGCACCATGGAACTTAACGCCTGCAAAAAGCAGGCGTTAAGGTGGGAATCAGGCGTTAAGGGTTAACGGTGGCGTTAACCCTTAACGCCTGAGTTGTAATGAGGGCCATAGACTTTACAGACTTAAGACTTTTGAAAGAGAAGAGAACAATGCAAAAGGAACTTTAATACTTACAAGGCACGCTCGTGCATTAACGGCGTCTTCGCTCTCAGCAAATCCTCTGCTATCAAGAGGCAGAGCTCGCATCCAGTGAAGCAACTGGACCCAGCGCCCCTGCACAAGACGCAGGATGGAGAGCCCGGCATTTACCTATATAAGGTAAGCGCAATATCAACCCAGTTCCACGGGGAAAGAAAGGGCGAGAGGGGCTAGGAACTTTCCGAACCTTCCAAACACTAATACCTTGGTTTACCCTTGCAGACATCTCACTCTTCAACTTAAACTGTCGGTGGGAAGGGGGCCCAGTCCGGGAGCAAAACAAACCCTGCGCCTAACACTGAAGACAGTATCCTCGCCAGATCAAGACCTGCGCCTCCGGGGGAACCAGGTGAGCGTTACAGAACGAGGAGCCTTACCCCAAAATTCCCGCCCAGGCGCAATGGAAACCTCAGACACAGACCAGTTGGCCCAATTACTCGGGGAGTTGAGGGCGGAAGTACACGCTGCACGTCAGGAAACAAATGCCCTAAGGAGGGAGTTAGTGGTCTCCAAAGAGCGAACAGACGATTTGGCTAGACAATTGCTGCAAGCCCAAGCTGGACAAACTCCTCTACCAACCCCAAGGGGGGGCCACGCTCCTCCAGCTTCCTCGAATCCGGTACAAATCAATCTACCAGGAAATATACCTTTGGCTCCGCCCGAACGCTTTTCAGGTGATCCAAAAAGGTTTGCTGTGTTCTTCAATCAATGTCGCTTGCACTTTTTGTGCAGACCCGCCGCTTTTCCAACGGACCAGGCTAAAGTGGCCTTCGTGCTCTCTTATCTCAGTGGCAGTGCCGCAGATTGGTCTGTTCCTTTAGTGTCTCAAGATGACCCCATTCTCCATAACTTCCAGGACTTCCAAGCCAGTATGGAGAAACTGTTCGCAAGGCACTATCAGGGACAGGCCTTGGACAATGAACTTCTTTCACTACGACAGGGCAATCAAGATCTTCTGACTTATATTTCATCATTTAACAGACTAGTGGTGGAAACCGGATGGCCGGAGGATAAGAGGATCACACTGTTTTACAGAGGTCTGCGTGGGGAATTAAAAGACGTTCTGGCTCAAGTGGTAAATCCTCCACAAGACTGTTCCGAATATATCGATCTGGTAGTGCAATTGGATCATCGACTACAGAATCGGAAAGCCGATCGATCCAGATTTGAAACCCGACTTTTTTCAAGGCCACAAAGTTCTACGAAAGGAACTGATTCCATGGAACCCATGCAAATAGGGGGTGTAAAAGGACCTTTAAGCCAAAAGGAGAGGGAAAGGAGGAGACAACTGCAATTATGCCTCTATTGCGGAAACTCAGGGCACTTTCTTCGAGATTGTCCAGTGAATCCCAAGAAGAAGATAGTAGGGGCGTCTGATAAAGGTACCGAGAATTCTGAGCCGGGAAACGACCTCGGCCGGCAAGTGTAGAGGTCCGCTTGCCGAGCGTTAAAACCAGTTCTTTGACCTCGCATTTCATCATGCCCATGGTCCTCGTGAGTCCCGAACAACCTAATCGTATGCATGCCATTAAAGCATACATTGATAGTGGCGCAATCGGGAATTACTTGGACTGTGAGCTGGCCGCCAGGATGAATCTATCTCTTTGTCCAAAGACGGTGAAAGACGTCATTACCACCGTGGATGGGACGGAAATAGCTTCCGGACCCGTAACTCACACCACCATGGAAGTAACGTTAGTAAGCCAAGATGGGCATCAAGAGAAGATCGTGTTTGATGTGATCAAGGCCCCTCAGTTTCAAGTCATCTTGGGAGTTCCTTGGTTGGAGAAACACAATCCTCAAATTGATTGGCGAGCAAAGACAATCCGGTTTCCAGAATGCGCTTCTACCTGCTACCCTCAGCTCTCCACCAAACTAGCTGCAACTGTTTCTGAGAGTCCGCAACTGCCTCCTGAATACCAGGAATTCCAAGATGTCTTTCGGAAAGACCAAGCTAATTCTTTGCCTCCCCACAGATCATACGACTGTCAGATAGACCTGATTCCCGGATCCACTCCTCCGTGCAGTCGGATTTATGCCCTTACTGAACCTGAAAATCTCCACCTAAGGCAATATTTGGACCAGTACCTGGCTAACGGATTCATCCGTCCTTCGAAGTCCCCGGCCTCCTCAGCTCTGTTCTTCGTGCCAAAAAAGGAGGGAGACTTAAGAACGTGTATAGACTACCGTGCCCTGAACCAGATTACAATTAAGAACAGGTATCCATTGCCATTGATCCCAGAACTACTTGACCAAGTCAAAAACGCCTGCATATATACTAAGTTAGACCTCAGAGGAGCCTACCATTTGCTGCGAATAAAGGAGGGCGATGAATGGAAGACGGCCTTTCGTACCAAGTATGGACTGTTCGAGTATCAAGTGATGCCCTTCGGGTTGTGTAACGCACCGGCCGCATTCCAGTTCTTTATGAATGACGTGCTCCATGAACTCATTGATGTGTGTGTAGTTGTATACATTGACGACATTCTGGTTTATTCGTCCTCTGAGGCAGAACACCGAAAACATGTAACCGCAGTACTGGAGAGGCTCCGCAAACACAAACTTTTTGCAAAATTAGAGAAGTGCGTCTTTCATGTTACTGAGGTCGAATTTCTGGGATTTATTTTGTCACCTAACGGAGTTCACATGGACTCGAGGAAAGTAGATGCAATAATCAAGTGGCCCTCACCATCATCTGTAAAAGGGGTTCAAAGTATGTTGGGCTTCGCCAACTTCTATTTCAGGTTTATTCCAGACTTTTCTCGGGTAGTCCAACCCATTACAGCTCTCCTCAGAAAAAACAAACGTTTTGAATGGTCTACCGAGGCAGAACAAGCCTTTCAGGAGCTAAAGACTAAATTTACCTCCGCCCCGATTTTAAAACATCCCCGCCCGGAACTACCTTACATCGTCGAGACCGATGCCTCCAGCCTTGCTATGGGAGCAGTGCTTTCACAAAGAGATCCAGAAACCAACCAGTTGCACCCCGTGGCGTTTTGGTCTCGCAAATTATCAGCCCCAGAAATCAATTACACCATTACCGATAAGGAACTGTTGGCTATTAAGTCCGCCTTTAAGGCCTGGCGGCATTATCTCTTAGGAGCCCGACACACAGTCACTGTCATTACTGACCATCGTAATCTACAGTATCTTAAATCAGCCAAAGCTCAATCCTCCAGACAACTTCGCTGGGCATTATTTTTTGCCGAATTTGATTTTATAATCACTTACCGACCAGGCAATAAGAATGGTAAAGCGGATGCCCTCTCTCGAATCGGAGTAGAGGAACACATGGTTAACCCTGAGCTTGTACCTATTATTCCTGAACAAAGAATCCTGGGTTTGATCAGCATGCAATCCATTGAAGAAATTGAAACCCAGGTTAAACAACTTGTAACTCCAACGGACATACAAAAATGGCAGCTTCAGGGGGAAGACTTCACAGTAAAGAACGACTTATTATACTTCAAGGAACGACTTTATCTACCCTGAACCAGCTTACAAAATCAAGTCATCTCTTGTTATCACGACTCCTTAATGGAAGGACACCCGGGTATGGCCAAGACCTCGGAAAAGGTCAAGCGTCACTTTTGGTGGCCATCTTGGAGAAAAGACATCAGAAACTTTGTCATGTCCTGTGGAGTGTGCGCCCAGAACAAGAGTCCTAAGGAAAAACCAGCAGGCCTCTTACAACCACTTGAAATCCCACCTCATCCCTGGCATACCCTTTCCATGGACTTTATCACTGACTTACCTCCCTGTTCCGGATACAATACAATCCTGGTAATCGTAGACTTATTTTCAAAAATGGCACATTTCATCCCACTAAAGGGGTTACCGTCAGCAGCAATCCTGGCTCGAGAATTTCTTGAAAACATCGTTCGGTTGCACGGCTTTCCTTCAGTTTTAATCTCAGACAGAGGAAGTCAATTCATCTCCCACTTCTGGCGGAGTTGCTGTCGGTTAGCTCAAATTGATGTGAGGCTTTCCACCAGTCACCACCCACAAACCGATGGTCAGACCGAAAGGACCAATCAGACTTTGGAACAGTACCTACGCTGCATGCTGCAACAGACAGGAGGAAATTGGAAGGACATCCTTTGGATAGCCGAGTACGCTTACAATAACTCAGTCCACTCTGGAACCGGAAAGACACCGTTTTTTCTTTTGTATGGTAATCATCCTCGAACCTCTAACCTGGATCCACCTCAGGATCTTGGAACACCAGCAGTTGACCACCTACATTCAACCATCACCCAAGCCTTCAAGGAAGCTACTACCCACCTTCAAAGGGCCAAGGAACAATACAAGAAAGGAGCAGATCAACATCGAAAGGAAGCCCCTCAATACCAAATAGGAGATCAAGTCTGGTTATCCACCAAATATTTACCCCTAAAGGGACCACGCACCTTTAACCCAAGATACCTGGGACCCTACTCTGTTACTGCCATAATAAATCCAGTAGCGGTCAAGTTGGAGTTACCCCCTCGCATGAAAATGCACCCAGTCTTCCATGTCTCACTACTAAAACCTGTTCAACCAGAAACCCGATTGACTAAATCTCCTGAACCTATCCTAGTTGACGGAGAACTTGAGTTTGAAATCAAAAATATCCTGGATTCCAAGATCTCCAAATCAAAACTACACTACCTGATTGACTTGAAAGGCTACGGCCCCCAAGAAAGATCTTGGGAATCTGCAGAACATGTACACGCACCCCGACTAATCAAGAAATTTCATCGGACATTTCCTAACAAACCAAGACCTCCGGAGAAGTCAACCTTGGGAGGGGCCTTGAGGGGGGGTGCTGTCATGATCCCTGCTTCCAAGGGGTCAGGACTTGCCCCACGACCTTGGAAGCAGGCCCATGACTCTGATCCCAGGAACCAGCCAGTCCCTATAGGGACCCTCTGGACCTTGTCCTGGCGCCAGTGGCGCCAGGCTCATGATGATGACTGGTCCCGGCACAGGAAGCGCCGGGCTCATATTAGATAAGAGTGCTTGGTGGACCTACCTGTAGCAGACCATGCTGCTTACTTACCAGCTAACTGGTCTCCTGATCCTTCTCTGCCTGGAACTACTTTTTCTGTCTGGGTGGAGCAGGAGCCACTCCCTGGAAGCAGAACACAGGAACTCTTCTAGAAATCTGGAACTCTTTTCTTACCTGGGTGAGGCCGTGGAAGGAGACGCCTAAGCACTACAGAAGGCTATTTAAACCACACCCGATTGGTTTTCACGTGCTTCGCGTTATTCTGCATCTGCAGCAGGACGCTCACCGTGTCAGCTCCAGGAAACCTCCAGCTCCAGATCCTGTGAACACGAAATAACCTGCTGGAATCCAATCTTCAGTCTTCTTCAGTCTTCTGCAGCTCTATCTAGAAATATATCAGATATTCTGATGCACTAATTTGCGTGGACCTTTCATCATATCTTCCTCCTTTTCCTGTAGGAAAGAGTAGAAGAAAAGAATGTGCATCTATGCTTTTTTCCCATATGCTTATTGGTGATCCTTTGGCTTGATGTATTTGATATTTTTCTAATGCATTGCCAATGGTGTCTTTGGAGTGTAGTGGGTGAATTGTATACTGGTCTAAAATGTTGGCTGCAGTAACAGGATCTACATGTTCAAAGTGGACAGTTGCCGGTGAGTCGTGAATAATTTGGGTGGTTTCTCTTAGGTTTTCCACTATGTGTATATCTTTGTAGTATGTATGGTTTTCTTTCAGATATTGTAGAGCTTGTCTAACTTTGTTTAATTAATTTTTGTTGTTTTTTTGTTGGTACACCATTAACTAGTACAATCAAAGATTGAACTTTTGGTTGTTCTACTCCTAGAGTTTGTACAATTTCTTTCAGATCTAATGGCAAATATACTACTTTGCCAGGGATGCCCTTTAGTAACTCGGATGGAAGTAATTTGGCTGATATCGGTTGAGGCGTATTATAGCTTGAAATGGGTGCACTGTTTGGATTCTAATGCTCATGTACATGTTACGTTGTTGGAGAGCTTCCGGAAGTGGACATTTTTGTAAGTTATTATTTATAGAATGTGATGGCATTTGGGTATTGTCAAGCTTTGCATTGCAGTATGTGCAAACTGTTGAGGTGGCAGTTATTTTGTATTTAGTTTCTGCTGTTAGATATAAAGCTAATTAGAACCATTGGGATTCTTCACTATCTTCTATTTTGTAGGCTATAGCTACTGTTTTTGTGCTCTTTTTATGAAATTGGGTTTGAAGAATTAATTGGTCAAATTGTGTCAGGAGACGGGGTTGAAGCAGGCAGACGCCCTCCCCCTAGTCTTAGTTAGTATATATAAGAAGTACATCTATAAGAGAACAGGTTTGAGTCCTTATGAAATTCTCTATGGAGGACCTGTGAGAAGACTGTAGCACCACAGGTGAACACTGTACCATATAATTTGCATTTGTCAGAATATGTCATGAATGTATTTTGTATTTTATTGAGCTTTATATATCACTTTTTACCAAAGCGTTTCACAAAGAAACAGTGAACAGTACTTTAAAATCAGCATAAACAATTGTGTTCGGGAACAGCCAATAGCAATCAGACAGGTGACTGAAGCAGGTGACATTTTAGGGAGGAGCGAAACAGAGAGTAAGAGGTTATGGATCTGAGGGATAGTGGAAGAAGGATCCAGTGTAGAGGGGCCAGCAGTTGAAAAGATTGAAAGCGAGATTGTGCACAGGGGGCACGCGGAACAGTGAGTGAGAAAAGTCCAGCAGATCAGAGAGGACGAGAAGGAGAGTAAAATGAAAGAAGAGATGCAAGGTAATCAGGGGCAAGGAAATATAAAGATTTGAATACCAAACAGAGGAAATAGAATTTCAGCTGAGAATGAAAGGAGAGCCATACAAGAAAGTCAAGAGAAGAGGAGATGGAGTCACAAGAGGATAATAAGCAAGCGGATGGAGGAATGATACATTGATTTGAGTGGGGCTAAGCGAGAGTGAGGGAAACAAAGAGTAGAACAGAGCAGTAGAAAAGTCGTGAAAAAATTAGGGAAGAGACCAAGAGCTTAGTGGCATCAAAGTGAGAAAGGGAAGAATTTTGCAAACATTAAAAAGGTGATAACGACAAGCGCGAGAGGTAAGTGATATATGATGGCTATAGGAGAAGTTAGAGTCAAGCTAGAGACCGAGATTATGGGTAGTAGGGCAGATCAGCAGGGTTGAGGGGGGAAAGGAAATAGAAGGAGGAGGTGAAGGAGGTGGAAGAGTAGTAGCAGGAACGAAAAGAACTTCCATCTTTCCAGCATTTAAGGTGAGAAAATGAGAGGTATTCTGTACGTCTTATTAACATTCAGGTTTAAGCTGCTCACAATGGGAACCAGACTCTCCAGGTCATTTGTTGCAGCCTGGTGACAGTGTCCTGGTAAAGGTTGACCAAAGAAAAACATTTCTAGCCCCCAAGTGGAACGGGTCATACCTGGTGCTAATCACCTTAAACTCAACTGCAAAGGTTCAGGGGCACCCAACATGGGGGCATGGGTGCATGTGAGTCACTGCAAAGGGGCGGTAGAAAGTGGGCGGTAGCCCCCACAGTGTAGTTCCTGTTGCTTTGCTTTGCTGCTCTGTCTAGCTTTACTGGTTTACACTTGTGCAGTTATAGGAGAACATGACTATTGTGAAAACTAATTTAGCAGTGCAAGGGCCTCACTGTTGCATAAGAAATGCTGAATAGTTCCTTGGCAAGGGGAAACCTGTGATCTAAATGGAGCCTGGGAATGTGAAGTGGACCTTTGGTTGGGATTTATACCATGGCCAGACAAATGTCCTGTGGGGTTCATACTATATCCCTGTGTGGCTCTACCAAATTGGTTGAGCGATGAAGACTAATTGAAAGTCTTCAACTCTGAATTGTAAGAGCCCACAGTGAGTCCCCAACCTTACCTTAGAGATAGAGGAATGAGTGCATCTACTAACATACCTACTACTGTTACAGAAAAGCTGACTGTATTGTACCAAGTGCCATTGCATATCTCTATTGTAATATACTATTGTCATTCTGTCCTTTTTACTAGTAGAAGAAATATAATGATTTTTAAGCTCATCTGGTGGTGCAAACAATGGACAGGAACCTGTTGGGTTAGAGAAAACCCCCCAGGTAGGTTAGGGTTACTGGGTGCTAATGGCCCAGAACTCATTGAAGGCCTAACACCTTCCCTCTGCCAAATAAGGATGCAGGCTCAAACAAACAGCATTTTCAAACTGTGGTTTATTGTGGCCAAACGTCCTCAGGAATCAGTGCATGGAAGAAAGGTCCAGGCACACACAAAACATTCTGGCTCGCAGGCCAGTTTTGTAATACACCAGCATCATACTGACATCACAGCTTGGGCCTGTTCCCAGAAAACCTATCACATCCTGTGATTGGGTGTTGAGTGATAGGTGACATATAGCTCCCTTGTAGGGGTTATTGTCATTGGTCCTACCGTGCTAGAGGGCTGGCCTGGCTTGTCCCCAATTATCTAACTTCTACAATGTTGCAGTGTGAGTGTCTTCGCATTGGTTAGTGTCCATCTCTACCCACCAGTAGCTGTCCTCTTATCTCATAGAACTGATGCATATGTTCTTCATGTATGTGGGTATATGATTGTGTTCCAATGTGTAGATGGCACATGTGCTTCATGTCTAAAGCTGCTATGTCATGAGGTCTCTAACGACATTGAGTCTGTCTTCTTGGTGCTTATAGTCAAGGCTGTCAATGGAGGAGTCTTTAACAGCATCCATGGGCTCGTCATTTACTCTGGGCAAGGTTTGTGTTGCGTTTGGGGTGTAGGGTTGACAAAGTGGGTATCTTTCAGCATACTTTTCACTTATTGGCGCACTGCGAACTGGTGCAGAATGGTGAGTGCGATCTTGGTTCTTTCTGTTCTTCTTCCAGTTCATGTGTCTGGGGGAAAGGGAAGCAGGGGTAGATTTCAACCTTCCCTCTTCAAACCAGGTTGCTGACAGCTCAGAAATAACTTGGTGGTAATGGAAATGTTACTCCAAACCTGGTTAACTTGCCCATGGCTATGAACCGCAGATAGTGCCAGGGTATTGTGAATTAGAGGATCTCTATGCTGTAATAGTAAAGGAAAGGAATGCCCAATACGTTTGGAGTGGTATTTACTTACGATAGTGGATGAAAAGAATAGTATAGGTCAGTTAAAGGGTGCTTCAATTCTATTGCTGCCCAGTTCCAGTTTCGGTTTCCAGGAAATGTAGGCATTCCAACATGCACCATGATTCAGAATTTACAAATCCCCAGAGATGGACCTAGGGGAAATTATGAAGTATGCTCAGGTGTATAATCAAAGGTTGTGGTACAACACTGTCGAATCTGGATAGGTCTAGCTATAGGTATATAGTGCTAAATTCAACAGTATTCACTGTTCTGTTTATTGTTCCCTAGTCTGCCTTTCATGTGACTACCCATTACCCTACGATTCATGGAAGTCCCTGCGCGTGTTTCCCTCGGGATGTGCGCTAAACCCTACGTCCACCTAGGGCCACTGAGCACATCTATCGAAACTGCAAGTACTGGCATTCCATCAATGTGCAGGTTGTATGCGATGCAAAGGGAATCATCACCTCTGTCTATGCAAAATACCCTGGCTCTACCCATGACAGTTTCATATACAGAATGTCCGCCCTGAGCCGGGCCTTGGAGGCTGGGCAGCATGGCGAAACATGGCTCCTAGGTCAGTACAAATGCCTGTGCACATGCATGCATTTCACACACAGCCAAATACACAAACCCCAATAATCACAACCATTATCACCTCCCCAGGGGACAGTGCCTACCCTCTGAGCAACCACATGATGACGCCAATCCGGAATCCCACCACACCACCCCAGGTAAGATACAACGCTGCCCATTTTGCAACCAGGAGCATAGTGGAGCGCACATTCGGAGCGCACAAGTCACACTTCCGCTCCCTTGACCACTCTGGCGGCCAGCTACTATATGCACCCCCAGTAGTGTGCAGGATCAATGTGGCAGCATGTGTCCAGCACAATGTTGCAACACGGCGGGACGTACCGGTGGACATGGTGGTGCCCTTACGTCCCCAACCACAGGCACAGGCGCTGCCCATGGGAGGGGAGAGGGCACGTGGCAAGGCAGCCCGGACCCAGCTTGTGGCCACATTTTTCACCTAAACTCCCACCCCTGCGGAGTGCACACAGGCCTGTCACATACTAGGAGACAGTCGATGATGACAAAGAGACAGTCAACTGTCACAACCTTACCACCCTGAGAATGTTGCCATGGAAGTGCTACATTGTGTGCATCCCTAGCTACTTAAACATAACCAATCCTGTGTGACCAAAATGAACACATGCAAGGTGTGTATCGCACCACCCCCCCCCCGCAAAACAGGCCATCACAATCCCTGGTATTTCACCCAAACCCTCACAAACCACATCACCCTTGTCTGCCACACCATGACATGGCATGCAATAGCAAAAGGCCAACACATGACCAATAAGATACAAAGTGACATGTCATAAATAAAAACTGGCCCGAGACAGTGATGCCTGACATGGAATCAGATGAAATGACTGAGCAACAACCTCCCACACATGCAAAGTCAGACACAAATGCTTTCCACCAGTCGTAGCATGAACACAACACTGAATGCCTGTTCACATGCACATTGGGTATGGCAAAATCTGGACTCCCGAACCCATGTGCTGTGTGTGTCTCCTGCAACACACTGCTCAGCACACAGCACATTGAGAAGCCATTTGTCATGATCCCTGCTTCCAAGGGGTCAGGACTTGCCCCACGACCTTGGAAGCAGGCCCATGACTCTGATCCCAGGAACCAGCCAGTCCCTATAGGGACCCTCTGGACCTTGTCCTGGCGCCAGTGGCGCCAGGCTCATGATGATGACTGGTCCCGGCACAGGAAGCGCCGGGCTCATATTAGATAAGAGTGCTTGGTGGACCTACCTGTAGCAGACCATGCTGCTTACTTACCAGCTAACTGGTCTCCTGATCCTTCTCTGCCTGGAACTACTTTTTCTGTCTGGGTGGAGCAGGAGCCACTCCCTGGAAGCAGAACACAGGAACTCTTCTAGAAATCTGGAACTCTTTTCTTACCTGGGTGAGGCCGTGGAAGGAGACGCCTAAGCACTACAGAAGGCTATTTAAACCACACCCGATTGGTTTCACGTGCTTCGCATTATTCTGCATCTGCAGCAGGACGCTCACCGTGTCAGCTCCAAGAAACCTCCAGCTCCAGATCCTGTGAACACGAAATAACCTGCTGGAATCCAATCTTCAGTCTTCTTCAGTCTTCTGCAGCTCCTGCAAAACAAAGGCACAGGTTAGGCTAAAGTAAAGGCAGTGAATCTACTTACCTAATCCAACGGCAGCATCCAAGGCGCCTTTTTCTGCCTTTCTCTTCCGGTATCCGACATCTGCAAAGAGAGAGAACATCGGTCAGTAATATTCAACTACAAGTTCTGCTTACCTGTGTTACGCCCGTTCCAACTCAGCTCGCGCTGCATTCCGGCACCTGCAAGGCAAGATACATCGGTTAGTAACGCTTAGTTACAAGACTGCTTACCTGTGTTACGTTCGCTTTCAATCTGTTCGCGCTGCACCTCAGTACCTGCAAAGACAAAAGAGACATTACGGAGCATTCTCCAGCGCTAGTGCAGTCTTTCTACTCACGTGCCATTAGAAGGATAATCTTCATCGTCACAGCATCTGAAAAGGGAAAGACATAGGCCCTCATTACAACTGAGGTGCTAAGTGCACCAACTTTACCACCATGGTGTAAACTACGTTTACACCATGGTGGATGGCGGATTAACCGCCCCATTACAAGGTGAGTGGGGCGGTAAATCCCCATTTCCCATTTTCCCTTCCCCATTCCCATTTTTGCCCCATAGGGCATAATGGGAGTGGGGAAGGCGCAAATTACGGCACCGTAAATTACGGTGCCGTAATTAGCACCAAGGTGCCTTAGCACCATGGAACTTAACGCCTGCAAAAAGCAGGCGTTAAGGTGGGAATCAGGCGTTAAGGGTTAACGGTGGCGTTAACCCTTAACGCCTGAGTTGTAATGAGGGCCATAGACTTTACAGACTTAAGACTTTTGAAAGAGAAGAGAACAATGCAAAAGGAACTTTAATACTTACAAGGCACGCTCGTGCATTAACGGCGTCTTCGCTCTCAGCAAATCCTCTGCTATCAAGAGGCAGAGCTCGCATCCAGTGAAGCAACTGGACCCAGCGCCCCTGCACAAGACGCAGGATGGAGAGCCCGGCATTTACCTATATAAGGTAAGCGCAATATCAACCCAGTTCCACGGGGAAAGAAAGGGCGAGAGGGGCTAGGAACTTTCCGAACCTTCCAAACACTAATACCTTGGTTTACCCTTGCAGACATCTCACTCTTCAACTTAAACTGTCGGTGGGAAGGGGGCCCTGTCCGGGAGCAAAACAAACCCTGCGCCTAACACTGAAGACAGTATCCTCGCCAGATCAAGACCTGCGCCTCCGGGGGAACCAGGTGAGCGTTACAGAACGAGAAGCCTTACCCCAAAATTCCCGCCCAGGCGCAATGGAAACCTCAGACACAGACCAGTTGGCCCAATTACTCGGGGAGTTGAGGGCGGAAGTACACGCTGCACGTCAGGAAACAAATGCCCTAAGGAGGGAGTTAGTTGTCTCCAAAGAGCGAACAGACGATTTGGCTAGACAATTGCTGCAAGCCCAAGCTGGACAAACTCCTCTACCAACCCCAAGGGGGGGCCACGCTCCTCCAGCTTCCTCGAATCCGGTACAAATCAATCTACCAGGAAATATACCTTTGGCTCCGCCCGAACGCTTTTCAGGTGATCCAAAAAGGTTTGCTGTGTTCTTCAATCAATGTCGCTTGCACTTTTTGTGCAGACCCGCCGCTTTTCCAACGGACCAGGCTAAAGTGGCCTTCGTGCTCTCTTATCTCAGTGGCAGTGCCGCAGATTGGTCTGTTCCTTTAGTGTCTCAAGATGACCCCATTCTCCATAACTTCCAGGACTTCCAAGCCAGTATGGAGAAACTGTTCGCAAGGCACTATCAGGGACAGGCCTTGGACAATGAACTTCTTTCACTACGACAGGGCAATCAAGATCTTCTGACTTATATTTCATCATTTAACAGACTAGTGGTGGAAACCGGATGGCCGGAGGATAAGAGGATCACACTGTTTTACAGAGGTCTGCGTGGGGAATTAAAAGACGTTCTGGCTCAAGTGGTAAATCCTCCACAAGACTGTTCCGAATATATCGATCTGGTAGTGCAATTGGATCATCGACTACAGAATCGGAAAGCCGATCGATCCAGATTTGAAACCCGACTTTTTTCAAGGCCACAAAGTTCTACGAAAGGAACTGATTCCATGGAACCCATGCAAATAGGGGGTGTAAAAGGACCTTTAAGCCAAAAGGAGAGGGAAAGGAGGAGACAACTGCAATTATGCCTCTATTGCGGAAACTCAGGGCACTTTCTTCGAGATTGTCCAGTGAATCCCAAGAAGAAGATAGTAGGGGCGTCTGATAAAGGTACCGAGAATTCTGAGCCGGGAAACGACCTCGGCCGGCAAGTGTAGAGGTCCGCTTGCCGAGCGTTAAAACCAGTTCTTTGACCTCGCATTTCATCATGCCCATGGTCCTCGTGAGTCCCGAACAACCTAATCGTATGCATGCCATTAAAGCATACATTGATAGTGGCGCAATCGGGAATTACTTGGACTGTGAGCTGGCCGCCAGGATGAATCTATCTCTTTGTCCAAAGACGGTGAAAGACGTCATTACCACCGTGGATGGGACGGAAATAGCTTCCGGACCCGTAACTCACACCACCATGGAAGTAACGTTAGTAAGCCAAGATGGGCATCAAGAGAAGATCGTGTTTGATGTGATCAAGGCCCCTCAGTTTCAAGTCATCTTGGGAGTTCCTTGGTTGGAGAAACACAATCCTCAAATTGATTGGCGAGCAAAGACAATCCGGTTTCCAGAATGCGCTTCTACCTGCTACCCTCAGCTCTCCACCAAACTAGCTGCAACTGTTTCTGAGAGTCCGCAACTGCCTCCTGAATACCAGGAATTCCAAGATGTCTTTCGGAAAGACCAAGCTAATTCTTTGCCTCCCCACAGATCATACGACTGTCAGATAGACCTGATTCCCGGATCCACTCCTCCGTGCAGTCGGATTTATGCCCTTACTGAACCTGAAAATCTCCACCTAAGGCAATATTTGGACCAGTACCTGGCTAACGGATTCATCCGTCCTTCGAAGTCCCCGGCCTCCTCAGCTCTGTTCTTCGTGCCAAAAAAGGAGGGAGACTTAAGAACGTGTATAGACTACCGTGCCCTGAACCAGATTACAATTAAGAACAGGTATCCATTGCCATTGATCCCAGAACTACTTGACCAAGTCAAAAACGCCTGCATATATACTAAGTTAGACCTCAGAGGAGCCTACCATTTGCTGCGAATAAAGGAGGGCGATGAATGGAAGACGGCCTTTCGTACCAAGTATGGACTGTTCGAGTATCAAGTGATGCCCTTCGGGTTGTGTAACGCACCGGCCGCATTCCAGTTCTTTATGAATGACGTGCTCCATGAACTCATTGATGTGTGTGTAGTTGTATACATTGACGACATTCTGGTTTATTCGTCCTCTGAGGCAGAACACCGAAAACATGTAACCGCAGTACTGGAGAGGCTCCGCAAACACAAACTTTTTGCAAAATTAGAGAAGTGCGTCTTTCATGTTACTGAGGTCGAATTTCTGGGATTTATTTTGTCACCTAACGGAGTTCACATGGACTCGAGGAAAGTAGATGCAATAATCAAGTGGCCCTCACCATCATCTGTAAAAGGGGTTCAAAGTATGTTGGGCTTCGCCAACTTCTATTTCAGGTTTATTCCAGACTTTTCTCGGGTAGTCCAACCCATTACAGCTCTCCTCAGAAAAAACAAACGTTTTGAATGGTCTACCGAGGCAGAACAAGCCTTTCAGGAGCTAAAGACTAAATTTACCTCCGCCCCGATTTTAAAACATCCCCGCCCGGAACTACCTTACATCGTCGAGACCGATGCCTCCAGCCTTGCTATGGGAGCAGTGCTTTCACAAAGAGATCCAGAAACCAACCAGTTGCACCCCGTGGCGTTTTGGTCTCGCAAATTATCAGCCCCAGAAATCAATTACACCATTACCGATAAGGAACTGTTGGCTATTAAGTCCGCCTTTAAGGCCTGGCGGCATTATCTCTTAGGAGCCCGACACACAGTCACTGTCATTACTGACCATCGTAATCTACAGTATCTTAAATCAGCCAAAGCTCAATCCTCCAGACAACTTCGCTGGGCATTATTTTTTGCCGAATTTGATTTTATAATCACTTACCGACCAGGCAATAAGAATGGTAAAGCGGATGCCCTCTCTCGAATCGGAGTAGAGGAACACATGGTTAACCCTGAGCTTGTACCTATTATTCCTGAACAAAGAATCCTGGGTTTGATCAGCATGCAATCCATTGAAGAAATTGAAACCCAGGTTAAACAACTTGTAACTCCAACGGACATACAAAAATGGCAGCTTCAGGGGGAAGACTTCACAGTAAAGAACGACTTATTATACTTCAAGGAACGACTTTATCTACCCTGAACCAGCTTACAAAATCAAGTCATCTCTTGTTATCACGACTCCTTAATGGAAGGACACCCGGGTATGGCCAAGACCTCGGAAAAGGTCAAGCGTCACTTTTGGTGGCCATCTTGGAGAAAAGACATCAGAAACTTTGTCATGTCCTGTGGAGTGTGCGCCCAGAACAAGAGTCCTAAGGAAAAACCAGCAGGCCTCTTACAACCACTTGAAATCCCACCTCATCCCTGGCATACCCTTTCCATGGACTTTATCACTGACTTACCTCCCTGTTCCGGATACAATACAATCCTGGTAATCGTAGACTTATTTTCAAAAATGGCACATTTCATCCCACTAAAGGGGTTACCGTCAGCAGCAATCCTGGCTCGAGAATTTCTTGAAAACATCGTTCGGTTGCACGGCTTTCCTTCAGTTTTAATCTCAGACAGAGGAAGTCAATTCATCTCCCACTTCTGGCGGAGTTGCTGTCGGTTAGCTCAAATTGATGTGAGGCTTTCCACCAGTCACCACCCACAAACCGATGGTCAGACCGAAAGGACCAATCAGACTTTGGAACAGTACCTACGCTGCATGCTGCAACAGACAGGAGGAAATTGGAAGGACATCCTTTGGATAGCCGAGTACGCTTACAATAACTCAGTCCACTCTGGAACCGGAAAGACACCGTTTTTTCTTTTGTATGGTAATCATCCTCGAACCTCTAACCTGGATCCACCTCAGGATCTTGGAACACCAGCAGTTGACCACCTACATTCAACCATCACCCAAGCCTTCAATGAAGCTACTACCCACCTTCAAAGGGCCAAGGAACAATACAAGAAAGGAGCAGATCAACATCGAAAGGAAGCCCCTCAATACCAAATAGGAGATCAAGTCTGGTTATCCACCAAATATTTACCCCTAAAGGGACCACGCACCTTTAACCCAAGATACCTGGGACCCTACTCTGTTACTGCCATAATAAATCCAGTAGCGGTCAAGTTGGAGTTACCCCCTCGCATGAAAATGCACCCAGTCTTCCATGTCTCACTACTAAAACCTGTTCAACCAGAAACCCGATTGACTAAATCTCCTGAACCTATCCTAGTTGACGGAGAACTTGAGTTTGAAATCAAAAATATCCTGGATTCCAAGATCTCCAAATCAAAACTACACTACCTGATTGACTGGAAAGGCTACGGCCCCCAAGAAAGATCTTGGGAACCTGCAGAACATGTACACGCACCCCGACTAATCAAGAAATTTCATCGGACATTTCCTAACAAACCAAGACCTCCGGAGAAGTCAACCTTGGGAGGGGCCTTGAGGGGGGGTGCTGTCATGATCCCTGCTTCCAAGGGGTCAGGACTTGCCCCACGACCTTGGAAGCAGGCCCATGACTCTGATCCCAGGAACCAGCCAGTCCCTATAGGGACCCTCTGGACCTTGTCCTGGCGCCAGTGGCGCCAGGCTCATGATGATGACTGGTCCCGGCACAGGAAGCGCCGGGCTCATATTAGATAAGAGTGCTTGGTGGACCTACCTGTAGCAGACCATGCTGCTTACTTACCAGCTAACTGGTCTCCTGATCCTTCTCTGCCTGGAACTACTTTTTCTGTCTGGGTGGAGCAGGAGCCACTCCCTGGAAGCAGAACACAGGAACTCTTCTAGAAATCTGGAACTCTTTTCTTACCTGGGTGAGGCCGTGGAAGGAGACGCCTAAGCACTACAGAAGGCTATTTAAACCACACCCGATTGGTTTTCACGTGCTTCGCGTTATTCTGCATCTGCAGCAGGACGCTCACCGTGTCAGCTCCAGGAAACCTCCAGCTCCAGATCCTGTGAACACGAAATAACCTGCTGGAATCCAATCTTCAGTCTTCTTCAGTCTTCTGCAGCTCCTGCAAAACAAAGGCACAGGTTAGGCTAAAGTAAAGGCAGTGAATCTACTTACCTAATCCAACGGCAGCATCCAAGGCGCCTTTTTCTGCCTTTCTCTTCCGGCATCCGACATCTGCAAAGAGAGAGAACATCGGTCAGTAATATTCAACTACAAGTTCTGCTTACCTGTGTTACGCCCGTTCCAACTCAGCTCGCGCTGCATTCCGGCACCTGCAAGGCAAGATACATCGGTTAGTAACGCTTAGTTACAAGACTGCTTACCTGTGTTACGTTCGCTTTCAATCTGTTCGCGCTGCACCTCAGTACCTGCAAAGACAAAAGAGACATTACGGAGCATTCTCCAGCGCTAGTGCAGTCTTTCTACTCACGTGCCATTAGAAGGATAATCTTCATCGTCACAGCATCTGAAAAGGGAAAGACATAGACTTTACAGACTTAAGACTTTTGAAAGAGAAGAGAACAATGCAAAAGGAACTTTAATACTTACAAGGCACGCTCGTGCATTAACGGCGTCTTCACTCTCAGCAAATCCTCTGCTATCAAGAGGCAGAGCTCGCATCCAGTGAAGCAACTGGACCCAGCGCCCCTGCACAAGACGCAGGATGGAGAGCCCGGCATTTACCTATATAAGGTAAGCGCAATATCAACCCAGTTCCACGGGGAAAGAAAGGGCGAGAGGGGCTAGGAATTTTCCGAACCTTCCAAACACTAATACCTTGGTTTACCCTTGCAGACATCTCACTCTTCAACTTAAACTGTCAGTGGGAAGGGGGCCCAGTCCGGGAGCAAAACGAACCCTGCGCCTAACACTGAAGACAGTATCCTCGCCAGATCAAGACCTGCGCCTCCGGGGGAACCAGGTGAGCGTTACACCATTGTGTTGCAGATACACCTTGGGCATGACATGAAAATGACAAATCAAATCAATAACCAATTGATGCATGTACAGGATACCCAAATGGTAGTAGATCATGTGCTGCAGGGACACAGTGGGCCTGAGAATGCAATCTGTGTGCACCTGTGGCAATGGAAGGGTGGTTTTACGTGTGGTGGATCATTGTGCAACTGTGTGTGTCATTAGGGACATGCACTTAACATATGCATGTGAAATCAAGTGACCCTCAGTGTCATGTACACATCACATGTGAACATTGCCCATGTGAACACCCCAGCATGTCAAACCACACCAATCCCCTGACCCCAGAAAAGTAAAGACAACACAGGAACATGTATTGACCACCACAACACATCATGTACAGAGTACCCCACAATTACAATGTCAGAGTGCCCAAAACAGTGTAGCCAAAGCCAACTGTCCAACAACAAAAGGCCCTCCCTCATTTACACATCACTGTGACCTTCTGTACAACTGTGTCTGGGGTATGTAGCCTTCTTCATTCAAGTATACCTGGCTACAGGATCACCCCACCCCTTGGTCTCCATGTTCCAGCTTGCATGTAAATAGGGTCCAGCCCCCTCAGAGGCCACCTTGACTGGTAAAAATACCAAATCACAGAGAACGCCAAGTAGCCAAACCCACAAACCAGGGAAAAATCCTATGAGCACCAAAATCCCCCGGAAGAGTCTCCAGTAGATGAATTGAAGTAGCAGGAAATGTCAAAGCACATGTAAAAGCACAATGATAGAAAAACCAAGGTAGCACAGTTGAACAATGTGCCAACAGGATGGGTACCATTTATGGTACATAACATACAATGAGGATGCAACAACTGATGGGTAGTGTCACAGCTCCGGTATCCAGGCGCAGAAGTGGCATGAACCAACCACCCTCTCCTTGGTCTGGGTGCCTTCAAGGTCAAACTTAGACAGGCCTCTGAGACCGCGCCGGGGAAGGACGGTCACGGATATGTTGTTTGGACAGGCATTGGTATTCAGGATAACCAGAAAGAGGGGCAGGAGAGGGGAGGTGGATTTGCAAGGGAAAGTAGGCAAAATACAACTATTTACAAAAACACATACTCAATTTTAGAAAACATGTTCATCATGCACATTGTACCAAATGAGTCAAATGCAAGCCAAAGACAGACTTGTCTCTGGGGTGAGTGCTGGCCTCCTGCCTGTGCACTCCCAGGTCCGGTAACAGGAGCAGAAGTGGGTTGATACAGTGCAGAACATGTGTACGTTACTCACTATTGTGTGGGAGCGAGGGGCCAGCATACTTTACTTCTCAGTACAAAACTCAGACCAAGTGCCTCCAGTAGTGGGTTCGCCCCTTGCCCTTACACGATGTCAACTTTGGTTGACATTCACGTAGATGGGACCACTGAGCAGGACACAGGGCATCCATTTTTGTACGCCCTTTCGACTCCATCTTGGTGACTAGGCCTCACTGCGATAGTACAAAACGCTTCTCTTCCTTTTCTCGCAACGGCCAGATGCGCAGGGAACATGGCCCCCACCATCTTTCCCACTCTGACTGAAAAACTCTGCAGCTCCATTCTCACGCTGAAGCCGGAGGTACTTGCAACAAATAATAAATATAACAAATCACTCTTCCTCTGAGGTCACTGTCCAGCATGTGAACCAGCATGAACTAAGCACATAGCTCGTTCATCTCCACAAACGTGTCCTTGCCCCCCCTGCACCCTTGTCAGTGGAAACGTACTGCCATTGTGATCCTGTGCCCATGCAAGGTATTCCTTTCATGTGCCAGACCACTGACCACGCCATGATGCCCACCCAACAGATCCCCAACTAACATTAAATCCCTGCTGCAGTATATCATTGTCTACCACTAACAAAATGTCACATACCAGAGATTCTTATGAACACAGACCATCACTTCAACCGGTGTATTATGGTGGTCAAGACCCTTAACCTAGGGTCCTAATAATTTCCTAAAAAAGAACTTCCATCTTTCCAGCATTTAAGGTGAGAAAATGAGAGGTATTCTGTCCGTCTTATTAACATTCAGGTTTAAGCTGCTCACAATGGGAACCAGACTCTCCAGGTCATTTGTTGCAGCCTGGTGACAGTGTCCTGGTAAAGGTTGACCAAAGAAAAACATTTCTAGCCCCCAAGTGGAACGGGTCATACCTGGTGCTAATCTCCTTAAACTCAACTGCAAAGGTTCAGGGGCACCCAACATGGGGGCATGGGTGCATGTGAGTCACTGCAAAGGGGCGGTAGAAAGTGGGCGGTAGCCCCCACAGTGTAGTTCCTGTTGCTTTGCTTTGCTGCTCTGTCTAGCTTTACTGGTTTACACTTGTGCAGTTATAGGAGAACATGACTATTGTGAAAACTAATTTAGCAGTGAAAGGGCCTCACTGTTGCATAAGAAATGCTGAATAGTTCCTTGGCAAGGGGAAACCTGTGATCTAAATGGAGCCTGGGAATGTGAAGTGGACCTTTGGTTGGGATTTATACCATGGCCAGACAAATGTCCTGTGGGGTTCATACTATATCCCTGTGTGGCTCTACCAAATTGGTTGAGCGATGAAGACTAATTGAAAGTCTTCAACTCTGAATTGTAAGAGCCCACAGTGAGTCCCTAACCTTACCTTAGAGATAGAGGAATGAGTGCATCTACTAACATACCTACTACTGTTACAGAAAAGCTGACTGTATTGTACCAAGTGCCATTGCATATCTCTATTGTAATATACTATTGTCATTCTGTCCTTTTTACTAGTAGAAGAAATATAATGATTTTTAAGCTCATCTGGTGGTGCAAACAATGGACAGGAACCTGTTGGGTTAGAGAAAACCCCCCAGGTAGGTTAGGGTTACTGGGTGCTAATGGCCCAGAACTCATTGAAGGCCTAACACCTTCCCTCTGCCAAATAAGGATGCAGGCTCAAACAAATAGCAATTTCAAACTGTGGTTTATTGTGGCCAAACGTCCTCAGGAATCAGTGCATGGAAGAAAGGTCCAGGCACACACAAAACATTCTGGCTCGCAGGCCAGTTTTGTAATACACCAGCATCATACTGACATCACAGCTTGGGCCTGTTCCCAGAAAACCTATCACATCCTGTGATTGGGTGTTGAGTGATAGGTGACATATAGCTCCCTTGTAGGGGTTATTATCATTGGTCCTACCGTGCTAGAGGGCTGGCCTGGCTTGTCCCCAATTATCTAACTTCTACAATGTTGCAGTGTGAGTGTCTTCGCATTGGTTAGTGTCCATCTCTACCCACCAGTAGCTGTCCTCTTATCTCATAGAACTGATGCATATGTTCTTCATGTATGTGGGTATATGATTGTGTTCCAATGTGTAGATGGCACATGTGCTTCATGTCTAACGCTGCTATGTCATGAGGTCTCTAACGACATTGAGTCTGTCTTCTTGGTGCTTTTAGTCAAGGCTGTCAATGGAGGAGTCTTTAACAGCATCCATGGGCTCGTCATTTACTCTGGGGAAGGTTTGTGTTGCGTTTGGGGTGTAGGGTTGACAAAGTGGGTATCTTTCAGCATACTTTTCACTTATTGGCGCACTGCGAACTGGTGCAGAATGGTGAGTGCGATCTTGGTTCTTTCTGTTCTTCTTCCAGTTCATGTGTCTGGGGGAAAGGGAAGCAGGGGTAGATTTCAACCTTCCCTCTTCAAACCAGGTTGCTGACAGCTCAGAAATAACTTGGTGGTAATGGAAATGTTACTCCAAACCTGGTTAACTTTCCCATGGCTATGAACCGCAGATAGTGCCAGGGTATTGTGAATTAGAGGATCTCTATGCTGTAATAGTAAAGGAAAGGAATGCCCAATACGTTTGGAGTGGTATTTACTTACGATAGTGGATGAAAAGAATAGTATAGGTCAGTTAAAGGGTGCTTCAATTCTATTGCTGCCCAGTTCCAGTTTCGGTTTCCAGGAAATGTAGGCATTCCAACATGCACCATGATTCAGAATTTACAAATCCCCAGAGATGGACCTAGGGGAAATTATGAAGTATGCTCAGGTGTATAATCAAAGGTTGTGGTACAACACTGTCGAATCTGGATAGGTCTAGCTATAGGTATATAGTGCTAAATTCAACAGTATTCACTGTTCTGTTTATTGTTCCCTAGTCTGCCTTTCATGTGACTACCCATTACCCTACGATTCATGGAAGTCCCTGCGCGTGTTTCCCTCGGGATGTGCGCTAAACCCTACGTCCACCTAGGGCCACTGAGCACATCTATCGAAACTGCAAGTACTGGCATTCCATCAACGTGCAGGTTGTATGCGATGCAAAGGGAATCATCACCTCTGTCTATGCAAAATACCCTGGCTCTACCCATGACAGTTTCATATACAGAATGTCCGCCCTGAGCCGGGCCTTGGAAGCTGGGCAGCATGGCGAAACATGGCTCTTAGGTCAGTACAAATGCCTGTGCACATGCATGCATTTCACACACAGCCAAATACACAAACCCCAATAATCACAACCATTATCACCTCCCCAGGGGACAGTGCCTACCCTCTGAGCAACCACATGATGACGCCAATCCGGAACCCCACCACACCACCCCAGGTAAGATACAACGCTGCCCATATTGCAACCAGGAGCATAGTGGAGCGCACATTCGGAGCGCAAAAGTCACACTTCCGCTCCCTTGACCACTCTGGCGGCCAGCTACTATATGCACCCCCAGTAGTGTGCAGGATCAATGTGGCAGCATGTGTCCTGCACAATGTTGCAACACGGCGGGACGTACCGGTGGACATGGTGGTGCCCTAACGTCCCCAACCACAGGCACAGGCGCTGCCCATGGGAGGGGAGAGGGCACCTGGCAAGGCAGCCCGGACCCAGCTTGTGGCCACATTTTTCACCTAAACTCCCACCCATGCGGAGTGCACACAGGCCTGTCACATACTAGGAGACAGTCGATGATGACAAAGAGACAGTCAACTGTCACAACCTTACCACCCTGAGAATGTTGCCATGGAAGTGCTACATTGTGTGCATCCCTAGCTACTTAAACATAACCAATCCTGTGTGACCAAAATGAACACATGCAAGGTGTGTATCGCACCCCCCCCCCCCCCCCGCAAAACAGGCCATCACAATCCCTGGTATTTCACCCAAACCCTCACAAACCACATCACCCTTGTCTGCCACACCATGACATGGCATGCAATAGCAAAAGGCCAACACATGACCAATAAGATACAAAGTGACATGTCATAAATAAAAACTGGCCCGAGACAGTGATGCCTGACATGGAATCAGATGAAATGACTGAGCAACAACCTCCCACACATGCAAAGTCAGACACAAATGCTTTCCACCAGTCGTAGCATGAACACAACACTGAATGCCAGTTCACATGCACATTGGGTATGGCAAAATCTGGACTCCCGAACCCATGTGCTGTGTGTGTCTCCTGCAACACACTGCTCAGCACACAGCACATTGAGAAGCCATTGTGTTGCAGATACACCTTGGGCATGACATGAAAATGACAAATCAAATCAATAACCAATTGATGCATGTACAGGATACCCAAATGGTAATAGATCATGTGCTGCAGGGACACAGTGGGCCTGAGAATGCAATCTGTGTGCACCTGTGGCAATGGAAGGGTGGTTTTACGTGTGGTGGATCATTGTGCAACTGTGTGTGTCATTAGGGACATGCACTCAACATATGCATGTGAAATCAAGTGACCCTCAGTGTCATGTACACATCACATGTGAACATTGCCCATGTGAACACCCCAGCATGTCAAACCACACCAATCCCCTGACCCCAGAAAAGTAAAGACAACACAGGAACATGTATTGACCACCACAACACATCATGTACAGAGTACCCCACAATTACAATGTCAGAGTGCCCAAAACAGTGTAGCCAAAGCCAACTGTCCAACAACAAAAGGCCCTCCCTCATTTACACATCACTGTGACCTTCTGTACAACTGTGTCTGGGGTATGTAGCCTTCTTCATTCAAGTATACCTGGCTACAGGATCACCCCACCCCTTGGTCTCCATGTTCCAGCTTGCATGTAAATAGGGTCCAGCCCCCTCAGAGGCCACCTTGACTGGTAAAAATACCAAATCACAGAGAACGCCAAGTAGCCAAACCCACAAACCAGGGAAAAATCCTGTGAGCACCAAAATCCCCCGGAAGAGTCTCCAGTAGATGAATTGAAGTAGCAGGAAATGTCAAAGCACATGTAAAAGCACAATGATAGAACAACCAAGGTAGCACAGTTGAACAATGGGCCAACAGGATGGGTACCATTTATGGTACATAACATACAATGAGGATGCAACAACTGATGGGTAGTGTCACAGCTCCGGTATCCAGGCGCAGAAGTGGCACGAACCAACCACCCTCTCCTTGGTCTGGGTGCCTTCAAGGTCAAACTTAGACAGGCCTCTGAGACCGTGCCGGGGAAGGACGGTCACGGATATGTTGTTTGGACAGGCATTGTTATTCAGGATAACCAGAAAGAGGGGCAGGAGAGGGGAGGTGGATTTGCAAGGGAAAGTAGGCAAAATACAACTATTTACAAAAACACATACTCAATTTTACAAAACATGTTCATCATGCACATTGTACCAAATGAGTCAAATGCAAGCCAAAGACAGACTTGTCTCTGGGGTGAGTGCTGGCCTCCTGCCTGTGCACTCCCAGGTCCGGTAACAGGAGCAGAAGTGGGTTGATACAGTGCAGAACATGTGTACGTTACTCACTATTGTGTGGGAGCGAGGGGCCAGCATACTTTACTTCTCAGTACAAAACTCAGACCAAGTGCCTCCAGTAGTGGGTTCGCCCCTTGCCCTTACACGATGTCAACTTTGGTTGACATTCACGTAGATGGGACCACTGAGCAGGACACAGGGCATCCATTTTTGTACGCCCTTTCGACTCCATCTTGGTGACTAGGCCTCACTGCGATAGTACAAAACGCTTCTCTTCCTTTTCTCGCAACGGCCAGATGCGCAGGGAACATGGCCCCCACCATCTTTCCCACTCTGACTGAAAAACTCTGCAGCTCCATTCTCACGCTGAAGCCGGAGGTACTTGCAACAAATAATAAATATAACAAATCACTCTTCCTCTGAGGTCACTGTCCAGCATGTGAACCAGCATGAGCTAAGCACATAGCTCGTTCATCTCCACAAACGTGTCCTTGCCCCCCCTGCACCCTTGTCAGTGGAAACGTACTGCCATTGTGATCCTGTGCCCATGCAAGGTATTCCTTTCATGTGCCAGACCACTGACCACGCCATGATGCCCACCCAACAGATCCCCAACTAACATTAAATCCCTGCTGCAGTATATCATTGTCTACCACTAACAAAATGTCACATACCAGAGATTCTTATGAACACAGACCATCACTTCAACCGGTGTATTATGGTGGTCAAGACCCTTAACCTAGGGTCCTAATAATTCAATGTTATTGACAGTATAAATACATGTGTGAGGTTTATAGAGACAAACCTTCCTCCTCTTGGATAGAGGGGCGGACCCTGGCTGGCGAATGCCGCCCTAATCAGTATGGCCAGTGGCACCAGTGGATTGAACCAACGGAGTGGCAGGTGGAAGGACAACTGAAGGCCTGACTTGCATCAGTGGATGCTGGGTGCCTTGGAATGGACCCTGCGCAGCAACATCTGCTGTGCCAGGGTCATTGACCGTGACTGTCCCGGTTGGTAGACTCACAACCGGGGTGTTGTTGGCTGCATCTGCCCCTGCACTTGCCAACACCCGGCTGGTCGGGGCAGCAGATGACATTACTGCCCCAGGGACACGTGTCTTGGTCAGGGCAGCCCTGTGTGCACCTACGGTGTTCCTCCTGACCTGCTGTAAATCATCCATGGACTCTTCAAGTGCCAACGCAGCCTGCGCTGGCAGACCCTGAGCCTGGGTGGTGTCATGATTCCTACCCCCGGGCATCCGGACCAGGTCCATCTGTCCCTGGAGCAGGCATCCAGATACTTGGGAAAAACCCAGCAGCCCCGGCTAGGGGCTATCTGGGTACAGTCGTGGCACTGTAGGCGCCAAGCTCATAGAAGGGGTCAGCTGCTCAGCATTCAAGCCAATGTGAAGTCTGAAGGGGGACTTCTTTATTTCAGGGATTATTTTCTTACTCGGGTGTGGTCTTGGGAACTTCTTACCTGGGACTACTTTGAAGGCTATTTAAACCACGCCCAAAGAGCAGCTCACGCTTCGCGTTATTCTGCATTCTGCAGCGTAACGCTCACTGTGCCTGCAAGCCAGCATCCAGTCTTCTGCCACGCCCGTCTCGAGTCTGGAGCTCCTAGAAAAAAGAGAGAAATAAGGAAAAAGGTTAGAACAAGAACAATACTTATTTCCTCAACTGATTCTGGATCCATCTCGCCTTTGAATGGGAAGAAAGACATTATTTGATGCGCGTCACATCGCCTGCTGCAGCGCTGCGCTATACTCACCAGCCTTCGCAGCACCTCCACGATCCACCTCTGTCTTCATCATTTCTTTGCCAAACTCTGGCACCTAAGGGGAATAAATAACAGCAAGGTGAGCCGAGAGAATAATAAGGCAATATTAGTCCCCACAATAGAGTTACCTGATTTTACCGCCGCAGGCATTCTTCATCTCCAAGGGCCGGCACAGCCTCCATTCATCTTCGCCAAACTCCGGCACCTAAGGGGAACAAAAGGACAGCCAGGTGAGCAAAAATAGCAAACCAAGGGAATCTCTTTCACCATAATAGAATTACTTGATTTTACCGTGGGAGGTATTATTACTCAAAACACCATCATTTCTCACTCTGCACCTGTAATAAGGGAGAAAGCAACAGATTACATACAGGTGTCATTTACCAGACAGTGTTGGATAATACAGACTCTTACCTGAACTTTACCAGCCGCACAAGGCAATCTTCTCTAGAGTCAAGCTGCAAGCTGCAAGGAATCGTACAAGAGTGAAAGTCAGACATTTTGAACTCTTACGAACTATATACTTACGGCTCCTCGCCAGGAACTTCAGAGTCAATATTGTTCTGGAACACTCCAATTCCTTTGGACCAGTGAAGTAACTGGTTATCCACGCACCCCTGCATTCTACGCAGGATGGAGAGCTCATCCTTTAAAAACCTATGGTGAGAATATAAAAAGAGACATCGGAAGTGATTAGCGGGGACAAGAGTGGGGGGTAGGGGGGTTATCATTCAAATCCCTTTATCCACTTTCAGGAGAATACTTCTTCGGGTCAAGCAGACGAGATTAGGTGGGCCAGTCCAGTCTGTCATCTCTGCACTACGCGTCACGTGGGTGGAAACCACAGCTGTCCAGTTCCGATCGACGCCCCTGTGGGAGCCAGGTGAGCGTAACAGGTGGTGGTGTCCACCACTCCACCTGCAGCTACCACTACCCTTGGGCCCGTGGCAGTCGATGAAACAGATTGCCGGGTCACATGGGTGCCAGTGCCAGATGCAGAAGCTGCATCTCCCGGAACCACAGGGGGTGGTCGCATGACTTCACCAACACATGGCACAACATTGTGCCGAAGTGGCACACCCCTGCCTCTGTGGCCACCCTGGACACCCTGGAGTCCCCCTACTTCCTGGTCAGCCCAGCCACGTCACTGACCACACCTGCCACAAGGAGTACGCCCACCTTTGGTGGCCTCCCAACCATGGCACGGATGGAGTAGTGCTGGCACAGATATAGAAGTGCCAATGGGAGGTGTACACGACAATTGTCCTGGGCAATTGTGGTGAAGGGGGTGGGATACAAGATGTTGAAAGCACCCCTGCACCTGCAAGGCTGTATGTGACCCCGGTGATGAAGTGACAGGTCACGCAACGCTCAGGCACCCCAAAACTGCAGTAAAACCGTGCACACAACCCCAGTAACCCATGTGTGTGGAATTAACCTCCCGCAGTACGCGGTGGCACCCAGGGACACGAAAAACACATATGCGTGGGACACACAGGCGACTATGACCTCGAAAACGGGTACACGATACACAGGGGCACCCGCAGTGGGAAAAATAGCGTGCGCGACTCACCGTCAGACAAGCGTGATAGTGAAAAACACGCATAGCCAATACCCCCGCCAAAAGAAGAGATACGTCCTTGATCCGCTGTGAAGTTGTGATGGTGCACGAAACAACACAAAGTAGCAACATACACGTCGGTCTCCACAAAAGGCACGTACAGCAAACTGCTGGCCCTGCTCACTTTTAACCCGTGCTGAGGGAAACACTTGCACGCATGACGTCACTTACACGCTTAGGCGCTTTCCTCGGATTACACGCTGAGGTTCACTTTTTTTCACGTGCCAAATCACTCCGTATCAAGCTGACCACGCGACAACACATGGAAGACCACGCTCCTACCCAAAAGGCCATTTTCCTGCCACCCAGACCTCCGAGCACGCTTCCACCTGCCATCTGCTGCTGCCTCCCTGCCTGCTACCCACGTGCCCTGCTATTTGGTGCCTGCACATCAGCCATCTGCAGGGGTCCAGTTGCTGTGTCCACCCCTGATGGAACAGAAGACTCTTGACTGGGATACCATCACTCCACAGCCCAGCCCCAGGACCCAGTTGCCCACCCACACCTGCCTCGGGGGTTGCCATGTCGGGGCAAACACCATCCAAGACCACTGGCGACCCCCAGCCAGAGAGGCAGAGGGCTACCACCTTCAGCGATAAGGAAGTTGGTATCCTGGTGGAGCAAGTTCTGGGGCATTATGATGCCCTCTTCACACCGTCGCGCACCTACAAGGAAGGACGGAGGAGGATCTGGATGGACATAGTGGGTGCCATCCGCGCGGAGGGGTTGGCACCCTGAGACCTGAGACACATCCAGAAGCGCTGGGAGGACTACAAGTCCAGGACCCTCAGAAAGGCCCGGTGCCTCTTAGAAGCAGAGGATGCAGTGGGGCGCCAGGGCCAACTTACCAACCAGCAGATGAGGGTCCTGGAGCGCATTCGCCGAGTGCTTCGCCACCAGATCCTCAGGATGCAGGCCCGTCTGGAGTCGAGCGGTAAGTGGCCATGCATTGCTGTGTGAAACAGGGCATGTTGCAGTGTGCCGGTAGTCAGCTACTTGCCTGTATGTGTGACATAGGTCATGTATGGATGTGTGTGTACAGGGACATCATGGTAATGCATGTGAGACCAGTCATGCGTGAACCACATGGATGGTGTATGTGTTGCAATGCAACATGGGGAGCAGCATGCAGAATGCACACCTGAATGCATGCCTGTCTCTGTTCTTGGACATGGATGGGGTGTGAGAGATGGGTGCTGCTCTCATGTACATGTATGGTGTACATGTGTGTGTGTTTGAGTAGCGTGACTTTGAAACACCATGGATGCATGACACATGTCCGTGACGAGGTGTTGATTCACTGATGCAGTCTATTCATCTTTGTATCCACTGTGTCTGTGGTGTATGAGCCCTGATGCATGACCCTCCGGTGATGTGTGTGCATGGGATCAGTATGAGCCATGATGCATGTGAGTTTGAAGCCAACATTAATGTCAATAGAGGCCCTTGTACATGGATGCTGATGTTGATTGCATGTGCCATGCCTGTGTCTGCATGTGTGTTGCCTGCCTTGACCCATGTGTTGTGGAGGGACATGATGGAAGTGACATTTGACAGTGCCACTAATGTGTTATTGCTTCCTGTCTAGGGGACTATTGTACAGTACCCTGTTGCTTGTGTTCTATGTCTCCCTCTACGCAGCGTTGAGTGAAGAAGAGGGTGGGATGGCGCTGTGGAGCAAAGCAGTGTTGATTCCTCCCCCGGGTGGCGACGCAAGGCCCAGCCACCCTCCCAGGAATTGCCATAATCCGGGAGCGAGGTGACTAGTGCCGCGTCTGCCACTACGGCTGTAGCGGAACGGCCGGGTGAGCCCCCACAGGGGCTTGCAATGGCGGAAGACGGTGCAGAGCCATCCAGGTTGGTGGTCTCCACAGAGGAGGAGGAGCCCGCTACTGAGCAGCACATGGGGCCTGGTGGGGTAGTACCACTGGTGCAAGTGATGCAGTCCAGGGCCAGAGGCAGGAGGCAGCACAGGTCGCCGTGGAGGGGCCTGTGCATGTCACTGTCCCTGACCCTGTGACTGCACCACCATGCACCAGCAGGGATGTCCCGTCCCAGGCCCGTCCGCAGGTAGGGGGGAGGCTCACGTCATCTGGCACTCCACTACCTGCGGACGAGGAGACCCATGACCGTATGGGGTCCGTCCTGATTGGTGTCGCGTTGCTCACGCGTGTCATTTGTGATGATGTGCGTGCTTCCTGGGGGGACCACGCACGCCATTACAAAGAGCTGCGTAGCCACGTGGCACAGTTGGGAGGGGCCCTGATCGGAGGGTTCCTACATGTGTCGAGCACTCTGGCGGCCCTCTCCTCCTCTGTGGAAACTATGTGCCAGTCGTTCTCCCTGCCGTCTTCCGGCCCAGATTCCACCAGGGTCCCCTGTGGACCTGGCCCGACCAACACAGCCACCTTGGTGGAGATCACATCCCTGCCACAGTCGGGAGTCGGAGGTCCAGCAGGGGTGGACACCCCACCAACTGGAGACCAGCAGATGGAGGATGTGCCGGCATCATCGGGCAGGGCACATGGACAGCAGCAGCAGGCTCAAGGTGGGAGCGATGATGGCTCAGGCCATCAACATCAGAGGGGCAGACATCGACTGGAGGGCAGGAGGACCCTGGAATGGGAGTGTCTTCCGTGTGGCAGCGGCTGGGCCAGCGGATAGATGTGGAGCGGGGACGTGCGGAAGAGGCATGGCTCACCGTTGTCAGGGCGTTGAGGCGGGCTGAGTGCCTCGAGGCAACTCGCAGGGAGTTGGAACAGGCCATGACTGCATCCCTGCGAGACCTCGGGGCCAGGGCAGAGGCCCGCCTCCAGGACATCGACATGAAGTTCGATGATGCACTGGCCCGGGACATCACAGAATGAGCCGTAGGACTTGCCCGCCGCCATTGTATATAGTTAGTTAGTGTTAGGTTAGTGTTAGGTTTCCTTTCTGTTTTTATTTCAGTTGGGGCGCTTCGACAATGCCCCACCTTTTTGTATATAGTTCTTCATTAGGTAGTGTTTTTTGTAGGTTTCATTTCAATGGTTGGGCTTATGAACCCTGAATTTGTACTTTGTAAATAGTTCTTCACTGGATTTCGCTTCTTATTTTTGATTTTTCCATCGAGCAATGGTTTTATCTTCTTTTTTCACTTTGGATTTGTTTTGCCGGACTGACACTTTGGACGCGTTCTTTTGGATTGATTTGGATTCTGCTTTCCTACATTTTTATTTTATATTTTGGACATCCAGCTTTTTAATCATTATTTGCATTCTAGTGTATTTCATTTAATTTTGTGTTTAATACATTTTTATTTCCTACTTCAATGTGTGGTATTCTCTCTTTGGTCTCATGTCACAATGTGTGTTTTCTCAATCACATGTACCCATTGTGTGGGTGTGACGGAAATATCTTGATGTGCATACTTGCCATTTGGGATGTATCATGTGATGGGGATTTCATTGTGGGGTGGATGTAATACCTGGTTGTGTGTTTGGACTGGGGTGGTGTGGGGTGTGATTTGGGTGGCCATAAGGCCCATGATTGTGGATCGTCATGAGGTGTTGGGGGGGACATGAGTCGGGGACTGCTGGTAGGTGCCTGTCACTGCTTTGGGTGAGTGAGTGGGGGGGCATGAGTCAGGGCCTGCTGGCAGGTGCCTGTCACTGCCGGGTGGGTTTGTTGGTGGGGGGACATGAGTTTGGGCCTGCTGGCAGGTGCCTGTCACTGCTGGGTGGGTGAGTGGGTGGGGGGACATGAGTCTGGGTTTGCTGGCAGGTGCCTGTCACTGCTGGGTGGGTGAGTGGGTGCAGGGACATGAGTCGGGGCCTGCTGGCAGGTGCCTGTCACTGCTGCGTGGGTGAGTGGGTGGGGGGACATGAGTCGGGGCCTGCTGGCAGGTGCCTGTCACTGCTGGGTGGGTGAGTGTGTAGCAGGACATGAGTCGGGGCCTCCTGGCAGGTGCCTGTCACTGCTGGGTAGGTGGGGGTGCAGGGGGACATGTGTCGTTGCTCACTTGTGCATGGTGACATGTGGACTGGCTGGGGGTAATGACCAGGGTGGATTGGCTGCCTGCAGGGCCTGGGGAGGGGGGGAGAGGGCACACCTGGGAGGACACACACTGCCAATTCGCGTTGGGGCACACCAGGAATACACGTACCCCTCCCGTGGCAGAGAAAACGTGTGTAAAAATCCCAGCGCCCCCCCCGAAATACACGTACCCCGCTCGAGAAGGCCTATCCCATGTGATTCTCCCCGCACACCCCCGAAATACACGTACCCTGCTCGCACAAGGCCTATCGCGTATATTTCTCCCCGTGCACCCCCAAAATACATGTACCCCGCTCGCACAAGACCTATCGCGTGTGATTCTCCCCGTCCACCCCCAAAATACACGTACCCCGCTCGCACAATGGCTATTGCATGTGATTCTCCCTGCGCACCCCTGAAATACACGTACCCCGCTCGCACAAGGCCTATCGCATGTGATTCTCCCCGCGCACCCCTGAAATACACATAATCCTGCTAGCACAAGGCCTATCGCGTGTGATTCTCCCCGTGCACCCCGAAATACATGTACCCCGCTCGCACAAGGCCTATCGCGTGTGATTCTCCCCGCGCACCCCTGAAATACACGTATACCGCTCGCACAAGGCCTATCGCGTGTGATTCTCCCCACGCACCCCCAGAATACACGTACCCCGCTCGCACAAAGCGTATCACATGTGATTCTCCCTGCACACCCCCCAAAATACACATACCCCGCTCGCACAAGTCCTATTGCGTGTGATTCTCCCTGTGCACCCCTGAAATACACGTACCCCACTCGCACAAGGCGTATCGCGTGTGATACTTCACATGCGCCCCCAAAATACATGTACCCGCTCACAAAAGGCCTATCGCGTGTGATTTTTCCCCCGCACACCCGAAATACACGTACCCCGCTCGCACAAGGCCTAGCGCGTGTGATTCTCCCTGCGCACCCCCGAAATACATGAACCCTGCTCGCACAAGGCCTATCGCGTGTGATACTTGACGTGCAGCCCCGAAATACACGACCCCCACTAGCACAAAGCCTATCGCGTGTGATATTTACACACACCCCGAAATACACGTACTCCGCTCGCACAAGGCCTATCGCGTGTGATACTTCACGCGCACCCCCAAAATACATGTACCCCAGTCGCACAAGGCCTATCGCGTGTGATTCTCACCGCGTACCGCTCGGAATACACATACCCCGCTAGCCCAAGCCCTATCGCGTGTGATACATAACGCGCACCCCCGAAATACAAGTAACCCCGCTCGCACAAGGCCTATCGCTTGTGATACTTCACATGCACCACCGAAATACACGTACCCTGCTCGCACAAGGCCTATCACGTGTGATACTTCACGTGAACCCCCGAAATACACGTACCCCGCTCGCACAAGGCGTATCGCGTGTGATACATCACATGCGCCCCCGAAATACACGTACCCGCTCACAAAAGGCCTATCGCGTGTGATTTTTCCCCCGCACACCCGAAATACACATACCCCGCTCGCACAAGGCCTAACGCGTGTGATTCTCCCTGCGCACCCCAGAAATACATGAACCCTGCTCGCACAAGGCCTATCGCGTGTGATACTTGACGTGCAGCCCCGAAATACACGACCCCCACTAGCACAAAGCCTATCGCGTGTGATATTTACACACACCCCGAAATACACGTACTCCGCTCGCACAAGGCCTATCGCATGTGATACTTCACGCGCACCCCCAAAATACATGTACCCCAGTCGCACAAGGCCTATCGCGTGTGATTCTCACCGCGTACCCCTCGGAATACACATACCCTGCTAGCCCAAGCCCTATCGCGTGTGATACATAACGCGCACCCCCGAAATACAAGTAACCCCGCTCGCACAAGGCCTATCGCGTATGATACTTCACGCGCACCCCCAAAATACATGTACCCCACTCGCACAAGGCCTATCGTGTGTGATTCTCCCAGCGCACCCCTCGTAATACACCTACCCCGCTAGCCCAAGCCCTATCACGTGTATACATCACGCGCAACCCCAAAATACACGTAACCCCGCTAGCACAAGGCCTATCGCATGTGATACTTCACTTGCACCACCGAAATACACGTACCCTGCTCGCACAAGGCCTATCACGTGTGATACTTCACGTGAACCCCCGAAATACACGTACCCCGCTCGCACAAGGCCTATCGCGTGTGATACTTCACGCGCACCCCCGAAATACACGTATCCCGCTCGCACAAGGCCTATCGCGTGTGATTCTCCCCGCACACCCCTCGGAATACACGTACCCCGCTCGCACAAGGCCTATCACGTGTGATACTTCACGTGAACCCCCGAAATACACGTACCCCGCTCGCACAAGGCCTATCGCGTGTGATACTTCACGCGCACCCCCGAAATACACGTATCCCGCTCGCACAAGGCCTAACGCGTGTGATTCTCCCTGCGCACCCCAGAAATACATGAACCCTGCTCGCACAAGGCCTATCGCGTGTGATACTTGACGTGCAGCCCCGAAATACACGACCCCCACTAGCACAAAGCCTATCGCGTGTGATATTTACACACACCCCGAAATACACGTACTCCGCTCGCACAAGGCCTATCGCATGTGATACTTCACGCGCACCCCCAAAATACATGTACCCCAGTCGCACAAGGCCTATCGCGTGTGATTCTCACCGCGTACCCCTCGGAATACACATACCCCGCTAGCCCAAGCCCTATCGCGTGTGATACATAACGCGCACCCCCGAAATACAAGTAACCCCGCTCGCACAAGGCCTATCGCGTATGATACTTCACGCGCACCCCCAAAATACATGTACCCCACTCGCACAAGGCCTATCGTGTGTGATTCTCCCAGCGCACCCCTCGTAATACACCTACCCCGCTAGCCCAAGCCCTATCACGTGTATACATCACGCGCAACCCCAAAATACACGTAACCCCGCTAGCACAAGGCCTATCGCATGTGATACTTCACTTGCACCACCGAAATACACGTACCCTGCTCGCACAAGGCCTATCACGTGTGATACTTCACGTGAACCCCCGAAATACACGTACCCCGCTCGCACAAGGCCTATCGCGTGTGATACTTCACGCGCACCCCCGAAATACACGTATCCCGCTCGCACAAGGCCTATCGCGTGTGATTCTCCCCGCACACCCCTCGGAATACACGTACCCCGCTCGCACAATGCCTATCGCGTGTGAAACTTCCCGCGCACCCCCCAAATGCACTGTCCCGGCCCTGTGAACTGGTGCAGGGTTAGCGCGGCCCTTTGCGCTGCATTGGGGATTTCAATGCCTTATCCTTGCGCAAGGGGTGTTCCTGGGGGCATAACTGGCGTTGCGGGATGTTCTCTGCGCCAGCGCTCAAAATGGCTTTGATATTCCATGAATACGCGGTGTGCCAGAATGCTGTTTAGCGCACACGGCTGGCGCACCCTGGCGCACGCTAGCTCTCTGTGCTGCTCGCGTGCGCTGCCTCTGCGCTGAAATCTATGAATTACCCTGTAAGTCTCACAGTATTCTCTCTTATATTGGCTGGGGTAATCTGGTGTTCTAAAGATGTTGTCACCATTCAGGAACCATGGTGATAAAAAATTGACCCTCCAACTTGCCTTCTCTTCATTTGGCCCCTGATTATAGCCCTACCTTCGCCCTGCTAGAAATACAGCAGGAAACTGTGATGCTACAGAAGGAATTGTGGAAATTGTTGCAACCCCATGAGGAAGATTGTGTGTATTGTAAAAAGTAATGCTTGAAGTAAGAGATGGTTTACCTGCACAAATAATACCAGGAGTGGACCATAGTCAGAGGAGGATAGAATAAAATTCCATGTGCATTGGAAAAACAGGTGAATTTGAGAATGTGTGCATGGGAACAAGAGTATAGTTAGATTAATTGCGCAGTAAGCACTAAAGGGGGGTCTGTGAACTTTGAGGGCCCCCCAGGGAAGAGAGGAGCAGGATTTATGTTATGATGATGCCATAAAGGCATGAAATAGCGAGTGGTCATGAATATAGGTAAATTATGGTGTTGGAGGTGAAGATTGTGAGGATACCTGAACACCCAATATGTCAGTCCTTTTATTTTTTTCTTAGTGTTTATTATTTTACTTTTAAATCCTAGTGGACATTGGCTAGGGTAATCACCATTTATTGGCTTGACGAAATGCTTGCCCCAAGGGCGTTCTAAAGGGACTTGCTCTGTAGGACTGCTGAGGCAGCACTTTCAGGAGCTCTGATGGGTACTGGGTTAAGGCCATCCAGCCTCCATTTTTGGATCCCATTGGCTAGTACTGGTTCAAACAATAGAGCCTTGTACTATACCGGAAAGATGTATGGCCCCATTCCCCTCACCTGAGGAGGTGTACACCGCATATTGTCACACCAGAGCACCCGACCCAGAAGTAGAGGACCACATGATGTAGAGAGACATGATGGAAAAGGAAGATAGACTTTGGAAATATACAAATAATTCTATTGTTATGTTTTGGGGTGGAAGAGGTCAAACAAAAGTGGCTTGTATTGCAAGGGGCCAGACAATGAGGGGATATTAGAGGTAGGCGAATTGGAGGTGGGTTGGGTTAGCTTGGGTGGTGTGTTAGTGATATGCAGTCTGTTTATTGGTTTGCAAACCTGTAATAAATGGGATCGTGGCTTGTCCATTTTCTAATAGGCCCCTTAGTCTTTTGTTCTGTTTTTGCATTGATAGGATTTTCCCTAAGATAACAACTTGACAAGTTTTCCAAAAATCAGGGGAGCTAGATTGTGTTTATAGATTCTTTCTTTGTGTTATAAGGACACCTCCTGACCCCATTTTCCCATCCATTCAGGCTATGCTACTTTGGCTTCCTACATGTATGGTCAGATATCAGTTTGCCTGCAACTGCTATAAGATGGTAAAGTTTAGAACTATGCTTTAAATTAAACAAATCAGCATTCCAATTGGTGAATGGTTGTAAAAAGTAGTTGACTTGTTAACAGAAAAATATAAAAGTAGTGGAACTCCACTCCAGACCGTTACTGCTCACTTCGATCACTGCAGGTGGCTGAGCTAGTTGCATTAAAATGTGCATGTACCTTAGAATAAGACAAGCAGGTAAACGTTTTTACAGTTTCCTGCTATGTATTTGAAATTTTGTATAAAGAGAGGGATTTTCTAACAGCAGCAGTGAGACCAATAAATCGTGGCAGTTATGTAAATGTCCTCTTAGAATCATAATACTTCCCAAACAAATAACGTTCATGAAATGTGCCACACATTAAACGCACAGGGATGATGTAAGTTTAGAGAATGTACTTACATAAAAACATAGAGAAAAACTCCTTTCCTCTGAATACTAGGCAGAAAAATAAATGCCCACAAAAAAGTCAAGTCTACAATTGTAATATATGAGGCGCTGAAACACTTGGCGGAGATACAGGAACAAGACCTGAATACAGAGAAACATGAATAAAGCAGAGTAGGTTTTTACATTCAGATTGATACACTTTTGAAATTGGGCTGACAGACATTGGCCCTCATTCTGATTCTGGCATACCTGCTGCCGTAGTCATGAATTTTGCGGCACCCGGAAATGGCCAATTACCAGGGCATTATAGGCTGAGTAGTGTGGGCTCCCTTTGCTCCTGTTACCTAACCCCTACCTGAGAAATAACGTAGCAGACAATTTTTGTTTGTGGAAAAATTATAGGCAGTAGGCAATTTATTTTCTTGCAGAAAATATATAATACACACATATATCAAATAATTAGCTTTTGGGCACATTGTGTCCAGTCTGGAGATGCCCAAGGCTTCTCCTCCCAAGTCTTTGTTACCATTTGGCATCCGTTCCTGGGCACATGCTGCCTACGACTTTCTTGGGACTGTGTACCGTGAGAAAGTACTCGGCGTTCCGGCTCCTGCCTGCTTCCTCCTTCTTTTGTTATCTTTCTAGGGTGGGTTGGGTGGTAAACGTTTCCTCTTTTCCCTTTCCAGGCCCTAGGAGCTTACCCGAGAAAGGTGAGCTCCTTACCTGGTTTGTGTCTTGTCCCTTTCCCTGGGGTTACTTATATCCCCAAGCCGCTTTATTCTTACCTTGGGGGCCAGCCCTCCCCCCGTCCCCCTGTTGTTACCCCTGACACCTTTCCCAGGTGTCACTTCCTGAGTTTCCTGGGCCTTTTGTGTTGCGGGCGCCATTTGGCCGCCCCTCCCTACAGCTTTCCCGCCATTTCCCCCCCACCCTGCGCCTAAACTCCCAGGCCCTTTATCGTGCCGTCCTCTGGACGGCCCGGGGCCTGGGGCACAGTCCTGGCAGACCCAGTAATTGCTCATTGTCGGGTGCCGCAAAATATGACTCCCCATTCCCATTTGAGTCCCATTGGACTGAATGGGAATGGGGAGGACAGATGCACGGGCACCATTCATGAAAGGTGCCGGTGCATCCATGTAGATATGCGAGCGGGTGCCTTTCAGTCCGCCAGGTCAAACCTGGCAGACTGGAAGGCATCCGCTCACATAACTCGTAGTTTGTCGGTCCGGTGACAACAGTGCCAGCAAGCTTACCGGTACCCTTGTTATCAGACAGGCAAACATGTAATGAGGCCCATTGTGTAGTTCCCAATGTGCTCCAACGTTATTTCAAAGAAATGTTGCACGTTGTAGCATGCATTGTAGAGGTCAATGAAGCCCAGATGAAGAAAGAATTGCAATCTCAAGGACTTTCACAAGTTGTGGAAAAATTAGTCTGTCAGTGTTTAATTAGCCAAAAATAAATCATAATCAAATCGGCAAATGAGTATCGGGAGGTACTCCCGACTCCATAAGGGATGTTCGCACAGATACAGTGCAATCTGGTCCAGATTCCAAAAGTTGTTGTTGATATTCTTAAAATAGATAAAAGTATATCTGGCCCATAAAGAGGCTGTGATGCATGACTGTCACTACATTCAGGGGGCCAGCGAGTATTAACAGCACAAAATGCACACACTTCAAGGAGAGAGTAGTGAGGGAGCAAAGTACTAAAAATACAGAAAAAGGCTAGATTGTTGCGTTCATCCACAATCAGCGGTGTAGGTAGGGAGGCACATTGGCATCCTAAAGAATCAAATCACATAAAAATCAGTTTTAGGTCAACAGATGCACTGCCACGTGTTCTATTGATCATGTGTCCACAGCAAACAGGTTAACAGGATGATGTCTAAAAGAGATACTTGTTGGCAAGTCCGATGCATCTGTCAGTATCACCATCAGTGTCCTTGAGTCACAACATTGAGCAGTTATTGATTGATAATGTGCTTCACTAGTGCAAAGAATAAGTGAAAGTTGTTCAATGTTGTTTATGCCGATCAACAAAAATGTTAAACGATGTGTACTTTGCTGCTAAATGTCTTTATCGTGCTTGGCTTTGGAGGCACTTTTGATCTATTTTACAATCACTTTTTCATCATTTAATGTATTTGATCCTAAAAGATATCTGTATTATCGATTTTACTTTGTGGAAAGTAGTGGAGTCAGAGTGCGGGATTGTGCAGAAATGTTTTAAATGTTGTGTATGATGATGGCAAATCTGCTGAATAAAGCAATTTGACCTGACTTGTTAAACATGTGTATCAGCAGGGGCAGCTACTTCAAATGATCGGAACAGGAACACTGTGCATTCATATCAACCTGTCCAGTCAATATTTGTGAAACATCACTGCAGCAATAACTGCCTAAAATGTGTTTGGTCTAGTCATCACAAAATGGGTTTAGCTATAGGGTTTGTAGTTCTCTATAAGAATGTCCCTGCCTGGACTCATGCCAGTTAGTGTAAAAAAGCGATTCCACTGGCAGATTTAACAACTGCTGGTTCTGATGTTTCTCCTAAATAGTGGGTTGTTTGTCTTTATCGGTTTGTTAAGCTGGGATTCAGATCAGAAGACATACATATACACTTTAATGCATGAAAAACGAACAGTATAGCATGCAAACAAAGTGCACAAAAAACCCACAAAAACCCACAATGGGGATTACAAACTAGCCATGGTGAACAGAGAGATCCATTGTGATTTGACAGGGAGGAATGTACAGGCCCGCTACATCGGAAAATGGGGGTTGCATATCACTGGTTTGTATTCCAGCTGTGAGGAGTGCACATATGGACAGACAACTCCCAAATGTAGAGCTCTGATGATGCAGGTACCTACCGAATGGGAACGCAGTATATTTGCAAAGGCAATACCTAATTCGGAATGGACTAGGAATAAAGTCAGTAATAACCCAGAATTGAAATGTCATTGGCCCTCATTCCGAGTTAGGACTACACCATGGAGTAAATAGCTCCATGGTTGGCAACCATGGAGCTATTTACTCCATGGAATACCGGCATGGTGAATGGAGTAATTTCCGGTCCATTCCAAGGTTGGATGGACCGGTAATTCCCCATTCACCATAGCCCTTCCCCATCCCCATTTCTGCCCCCATAGGGCTCAATGGTAATGAGGAAGGAGGTAATTACGGCACCGTAAATTATGGTGCCGTAATTTACTCCAAGGTCACTTTGTGGGTCCCGTAATTTACTCCTGCTAAAAGCAGGAGGTAAAGAGGGACCCGCAAAGGGAACTCGGAATATGGAGGTAAGGGATTACCACCATCGGTGCCCTTACAGGTGCCGGTAATCCCTTACCTCCAACCTCGGAATGACCCCCATTGTCTAGATACATCTACTTAAATCTGACTGACACATACATTAAACTTAACAGAAGGCTTCTCTAAATAGTTGAATTTTCTTGACACCCACCGGTTGTCTACAGAGCAGGGACATGACGGGGTTGACAGAAGCCAAGATCAAGTGAGGGCAGGTGAATGTGTTAAAGTTGAGCTGCATTATCGCATGTCTTTACAAATAAAGTTAGACATGATGGGGGAACCAAGTATCTGTGTGAGTTTTAATCAAGACATAGAGTAAGAAGGTCAATGATATAATTATATTTTCAAATGTCACAATGAACTGTCAAAAAAGCAGGATGATGAAATTCACTAATGGGGCAGCTTGCCATTTAAAATATCAAACTAACGTAGTGGTGTTCAGTGGGTGCTTTATTAGGTACCACATTCAAAAACCTGAAACAAGCAATACACATCGAACCACAGATGCCATGCTACATGGGTATGCATAATGGCAATAATTTTGAGAAGTAGAAGCTGAATGCCACACTTGTTGCAGTGCATTTTCTTCTACAAATATTGAACTTTCAAGTAACGTCTGATTTTCCACATTTTCAACAGGAGCAGCAATCAGATTAGCCCAATTAACATGCTGGGCCTCATTACGACCCAGGCGGATTTCGCGGTGCTAAATGCACCGCGAAGCATGGCGGAAAGCCGCCGATAGCGCCATGGGGGTTGGCGGATTTACCGCCCCATTCCGACCTCGGCGGAGCGGTAAATCCCCAATCCCCATTCTGCCCTTCCCCATTCCCATTTTTGCCCCATAGGGTATAATGGGAGTGGGGAAGGAGTTAATTACGCCACCGTAAAATACGGTGGCGTAATTAACAACGAGGTCCCGTAGCGCCATGGTTTTCTCCGGCTGGTAAAACCAGGCGGAGAAAACCTCCATGGCGCTACGGGAACTCGTAGTATGGCGGAGAGGTACGCCATGCACTACGCTGGCGTAATACCCTCTCCGCCAGGGTCCTAATGAGGCCCGCTGTCTGAAAGGGGCAGAAGTCAGAGAAACATAGAAGGAAGAACCTGGGATGGGGTGAACTCATCATGGAAAAGCTACTGTGAAAGCATACATGAAGAAACTAAGAGAATTGGAAAACATTTTGGGACACATAATAGGGTCACAGCTGACCAATGTAGATACAAGCCTGAGAGAAGTACATGTTATAGAGAAGATAAACAGCATCATTCAAAAATGTACTTAGACTTATTTCTAAGATCAAATATGTGGGTCAGAAGACAAATAGAATATTGCTTGTGGAGAAATCCAGATTACCTGAATGACCATATCAGACTGATTGATGATGACATCAGCCACCAATTCTGGCCAGGATCACTGAAGGCAGAATCTGGGAACCCAGTGATGCTGTGGCCATGGAAACATGGATGGAGGTTTTCAAGCTGACTCTGTGAAATTGAAGCACCAGGATGCATATTCAGTGCTTATGAGTCTGTCCAAGAAACATTCACTCCAACATATCGGCTGTATCCAGAATTCTGGGCCTGCTGTAAATGGGATTGAATTGGTCATGGAAACATCTGGGAAGAACACATTCCATGAGATTTGAATTACTACATACTTACTGTACCTGACCAACATTGAATTATGGATTGTAATAAGAGCAGAATGGACTCTGTGGCTGAGAGAATGTCTGCAAATCCAATATTGCAGCGAGAGCCTGTTGGGGGGGTGGGGGGGGGGGGTTATTGCCAAGGGTATAATAACTCAAAAGTCTTGTTATGTTATAATGAATCACCTTTTTGTGAACGTCAAGGGACCTATGCAGAATGGCACCCACATTTATCTCTTTAATGAGAGCTGTTCACATCACAAAGGTCACATTCAATGTACAGGTCTCCCTGATTACCATGATTGACAGTTATGAAGTGTTATTGGGCGGCTGTAATGAACTACAAAATACAGTTGCAACATAAAGTAGACTTTGACTATACTACTTAGATTACCTGTGAACTACTGAACGTAATAAAATTATTACAGAGGCAGAAAAACTGTCCGTCTTTTATGTAGCAGACCCTCTTTCAATATAGAAAGGATCACCTTTTAATTGGCTCACCAAACTATCACTCTTCGAAATACATGTATTTAGATATGCCATGTAACAAAATTAGTTAGATTGGCTGATTCTTTGAAATGGATAATTTCTCCCTGTGTTCATACAGCTATTTTTTTCACCTTCTCATTCTGTTTCTGGAGCTGCCTTGGGAACTATTGTTAGAATTGTTTTCAAATTCGCAATGAACGGCAACTTGTGTTAGTAACTGATACTATAGAACAGAAATGCATGTACTATCAATGTAATGTGGAAGAAGCTGAAATCATACAAGTTGAAGTTCAGAACATTTTGTGAATTGAGTATCTATTAATGCAATAAAGTGAAATGAATGATGTGCACAGGGCACATTAATCCACTAATAAACGTGTCTATTCAAGTGGGAGGAGTATAATAAGACCTGGAGGTAACAAGATAGCATGAGGGTTGGAGAAATAAAATACATTGGGAAGTTTTGCTACAAAGCACAAAAGATGGGCTCTGTTGAAGCCAAAGGAATTATATGTGAGCCAGGGACAGAGCAATGCTGCAGTCATGATATCATATTGTGTCTGCAACAAAGGTTAGAAGGTTCAGGGTAAGGAAGCTGTTGGTTGACAATCTGGACAATCTACATATAAATAACCACTTTCAAATGACTTGTCTGAACTTTATTTTCCTAGTTAGTTTATCAGATGGTAGTAGAGTGATCCCAGATAGATTTGGGAAAACAGCGCAGTTATTTCACAACCTGCTCTTTGTACATCATTTAACATTCTTCATGCCCATGGTCCTAGAACAGCCCAATGTAGGAATAATGTTTTTGAAATACACATTTGTTTAATCCAAGATGCATGGTGATTTGGGCACATTTCCAGTATCAGGAACACTGTTCCCTCTAAGCTGTGCACATGTATGCTTGCCCAGCCTCCTCTGGGTGCGGCTCAGAAGAATTTTAGTAGTGCACAGGGACACATCTCATTTCTCAAGAATTAATAATACACAGGTCACAGCAGTTAACAAACATTTGTTTTCTCTCTTAGCAAAGCTAAATCATACTAATTGGTCCCGATATTCTGATCCAGCCCATTTACATGACTATATCATGTAAGTGTGACTTTAAAAACCCTAAAACCCAAACTATATCCTAGAGAATTTAAAAAAGGAATAGGAAATCTGGTTCCATGAACCAAAGATATGACTAAGATATGCCTGCACACCCATGTATACCTTATTATTCCAACGTCCTCCCCAACCCAATTTACCTATTACCAGGCAACCTTGAATCTGCCTATTTTGGCTCTGCAAAAGGCTAACAGACCTGTACCTAGGTCCTCTTGTTTTATGTTTGTTGTAATATGAATAAAGTTCAAGCACCAGAATTTGTATTACTCACAGTGAGTTAGCAAAAGAGTCACCCACACTATGTAAACCAACAGTCAGCTCAAATATAGGAAACTGATTGTGTATAAACACAATACTTGGACATGTAACCTCGTATCATGCTTCCTATTCTTTGTACATATGCCACCCAGGCACTTTGAAGTGGAATTTTAGTGGTCAACCAAGGAAATTATGTTGCAGTTAGAACATATGTTTATGAGTTCATCTAGTAATAAGAAAAGAAGGGGAAAAAAGAGGGCTGGTCTTTTGGTGGTGACAATTTTGATTATTAATTGGTGCTGTGGTGGGCACGACAATATCTACAGTCAATGCTGTATGTGTAAACACATTGAGTAACAAGGCACGTGAATTGAGTTATGATTTGAATGAATTGCAAAAAACTTTAGATAGACTCATGGGTGGACAGAGTGAAGTGATCCGTTAAGTGAATCAAACAATTCTGGCTCTTAATGAGCAAGCCACAATATTAGAGCATAGTATCCGTATCATTGTTAAACATTATACATTGCTGCATGAACTTTTAAATGTGGTAACTCCATTTGAAAGCCTTATGACAAAGTATTTATAAGAAATTCGAAATGCGGTGTCTCAGTTAATTCAAGGCCATACACCTCTGTATTTTGTGTCAGCTAATATCATTCGTCAAATGATGGCACACATTAGACAAAAGGAGGTGGAGATAATCCAAGAAAGATTTGCATTTGAGACGGGAAGTGTGATACCATTATATATTAATATGGAAAGAATTGATTTGTCAAACTAAGCTGGTACATAACGTAGGTTTTTGGCAAGATGACAAATATGTCAAGATTGTGACTCTGGAGTAGCATTTCAATCATGGGCACTTGATTTGTATCTGATACCAAAATTAGACACTGGTGTACAATTCAAGGAGCAGAATTATATATGTTCAAGCAAGCCATTTATACCTGATGCAGTGGGTGCTGTTTGCGGTTGAGGGCAGACCATGGGGTATCTGAGGAGTGTGAGGTGGTTGTAAGTAATACAAAGGTTGAAACGTTGGCCCATGCAGGATTGATTAAGCATAGATGGTTAGTGAGTACTTTGATGACAAATTACACAATTACTCACCTTAATCATGGCTCTTATATTGTCAAACAATTGCAGCATAGTGTGTTCTACATATCTATCCCTAAATATACAGTGGTGTCGGTGGGCGGACTGACCCATTTTTCATGCCGATGCAGATTTGTGGAAGGGAAAGCAGAGAATATTGAATTCTTTTGGAAAAATGTGCTTCCCTTTATTTATTTTATTTATTTATTTATTTGTTACAAGCCCAGACCCTCGGGGTGTCACGGCATGGTTACAAGACATCTTAGGAATTAATAGTACATTGTTAAAGAGTACAAATATGAGCATTACTGGTCAGTTGGTACAGAAGGATAGAAATTTTTACAATTTACAATATTAACTAACAAGTTACATCTGTTCAGAGACCTGTCCCTAGGTGCTAATATTGGTTGAATAACCAGGTTTTTAGCAGTTTCTTATCAGCAGTGATCAAGATATTCGATTCTTACTAAAATATAAACGCATACACACAATTACAATGAATCTGAGCAAAGATAACATTACTGTAAGAAGCTTAGGCCTGAAAGAGACAGATAGTTTCATTTGGGGGACGTAGATGGAAAGAAATTTAACGATTTTGGCAATTCCAATGCTGAATAGTTTGATATGGTTGATTTTACTTACAATTAATATGCAGATGATGAAGGTCCAATTAGGAGAAGCACGTGTATTTTAGAACACATTTTTTCCTTCCTGCAGTGATTCTGGTTGTGTCCCAGCAGAAAAAGGAATGTGTGTAGGGAAATGTAATAGGGAAAAACGTTTCCCTATTCTGAATTTCCACAAGGGTAGCTCCACATTTCAACATTCACATTTTAGCAAAGGTCTGAATTGTAACTAGGGCCAAGGTTGTCAGACTCATGTGTGTGACTCATGTGTGAGAATCAGGCTGAATCTAATAGATGCCAATTTTGGGAAAGCACAGAACACAAGCTAGAAAAATGATCGCTTTTCTTCATGATACCACGGTTGTGGACTGAGTTGCACTGAAAATAAAATAAACATAAAACTAACATACTAATTTACTTTATCCATTTAACAAATAACGGATTTCCATACTAACATTTAGTGCAAACCAGTCCATGCCGATTATAACTTGGTGCAGTTTGATATAAATGCATTGTAGTTTGGAAAATAAATAAACTAAATGTGCAGGCTTAAAGCTGCACTCTGCCTGAATGGGGACGTGACAAATCAGAAGTTTGGAATCTGAGATCTGTTCTGCTAAAGACATTGCATTGTTTAAAAAAAACATTTAGAGCAGGAAAACAGCAATGAGATGCAGCTATTGTTTCCACTTCTAAGCAGTGGGGATGGACTCGTTCAGAACATTCTTGGATTGGTTGACTGACAAAAAGGGAGGTGGTTTTGAATGACACGTGAGGTCTAAGAAAAAGCCTTGCAAAAATAAAGGACTGGGCTTTTCTCTCTTACTCATTGGCCCAGGAGATGGCAGCTGTCTAAAAAGGGTTTGTTCTGGGCACTCATTTCGTCTGGCTGACTTTGGAGCAGAACGGCTGGTAGAGGGTTTGTTCCAGGCGAAAAGGTAGTGGACCAGATAAAGAGTTTTTCTCTCCGACAACTAGATTGTGGTCACAAGCAGTTCGAGAAACAACCATGATTAAAGATTTCTTTGGTAAATTCTGTCAGTTTTAGGAGCGTGCTCATGAGTGCATGCTTGATATTAGATAGTGTTGAGTGGGTAAGTCATTTAATTTTTAGGTGCTTCACAATGACATTTTAAATGTGTATGTAAAACTGTGTTCATGTTTCTCCAAGTTGTATTGCCATACAACTCAGATGTGACAGAAGCCCGTGCCCAGCAAATTTCAAGGCCAGTGTTGGCAGAACTCGGGCCATTATCGCAAATAGAATGTTTTGAAACCCATTGCAGGAAAGGCTTTGCTCATGTTTGAATTACAACGTGGATGCACATGTCATTCTGTGTAACTTGCATATTTCTAACGTCTGGTAAAGAATAACAATTTGAAAAAGGTGAATTAGGCTCAGTATATTTATTATGTGCTCAGCTTTATTGGTTTGGCATACAGAGAGCTGCAGAACTTGTGGTCATAATACAAAACAAAGTTAGTCATTGTAAATTGTGTTATTCTGAGAAACTCTGAATGGATGTTAATGTTTCATTTACATGGTATTCTGAGATGCAAGCCAAAAGAACATAATGTGGTATTGTAGATAAGATACCATGGAAGGGGATGAGTTAATTTTTTAGAGTGAACAAAGTCCAGTAATTGATTACTCTTGGAGATTCCGGTAAAACATAAATTATCATGCGTTACTCTGAAGTTAGGCTCACCATTATACCACAAAGTACCAAAAATACCACTATACCACATACATACCACAACATATAAAAAATATAGCCACAAATATCTCTAACAGTACCCTTGCAAAGGAATACATTATAAAACTCAAATAAATATTCATTTACCCTTTAAGGTTTCTGAGGAAAGAGCACAGGATACAATTGCTTGGTGGTGTAGAACAAATCAGCAACTTTAGAATACCAAGTCAGATGTTTTGTCAGTACAGTCCAGTGAAGAAAATGTGTTTTTTATTTGCATTTAGAGAATGGAAACTCTAGTAACAGTCTAGAGTACTGCACCTGTTTTGCCTTTCCACGCTGAGCTGCTGAAGGGTTTTCAGTATCATCATCATTCAAAGTTTAATCGGATTAAGCATCCATCAAACACAAACATAAAATACACATAAAATCATATTATCATATAATAATCATGAGGTCTATGTTTAATTCTCCTAGTATCCCTATGCATCTTGTTTAACTGATAATAGTGAATTGCAGAAGAAGGGGTCCTCATTGCAGGAGAAGACAATCCATCTGTTGTACCTCTGAGCATTGCTGCTATTAACTTAAAATACAAATCTATGTGATCTCCTTCAAGGGGCTCCATTGAGAACCTCAGTGAGGCTCTCATTCAAAGTAGTCTAGGCCAGAGGCCTTCAAACTGTGCGGGGACGGGGTGTATTCAGCAGCAATGGTCAAAAGTACTAGCTGCATAGTGCCCTATTGCCATATAGGCCAGTACGAGCCTAGCGGCTCATCCATAATGGTGAGGGAACATCCACCCAGTGGCCCTCTCACCCATTATAGAGGAGCCATGGAGCCAGCCCAGTAAAATACTGAGCACTCCCTTAGCTGCTTTTTCCAACTGAGGGAGTGCTCCTGGGCTGTCTGAACTGTCAAAGCGAAACCCTGTTTCCCTTTGACAGTTCAGTTCAGTTCCCCAGCCACAATATGTTCACTGAGCCATGTACAGCTGGGGGAGTTTTGCTTCACTAGTCTTGCATAGCTCATTGGAAATGCAGTTTGGGTCTCTGCATGTCTTTATGTGCGAGGGGGAGCTCCTGCGCCTCCTTGCACATATGGACAGAGCAGCCTGGAGCAGGGCATTTCAGCTCCCACGTGCAGGCTCCTGCAGAAGGTATGTTTATGGTCATTTATTTTTTATTTCAATATGTGTATGGATGCATATATTCTTGTGTTATGTGTGTGTGTATTCTCATCAGTATACATGGAAATGATCCTGTGGATATACATGGATATACATGGAAATTATCCTGTGGATATACATGGAGTGTGAGTGTATATTCATCAGGACAAATGGAAATTGGTGCAGTTCAGAGACCACAACATCCTCCACAAACTCTCTCAAATCGCAAGTGGGATTGCATTAAATCCTGCCAAAACACAATTCAATGTATTCCAAACCTTACTCCCTGTCGTGGGCACATTGTCAACAGTTTAGGAATCTCTCTGCAGTTTGTGATGAAGGAGTCACATGGGAACGTCATGGACATGTTTCCAAACACCTGATTATTTTTTTCTTGCATTGTCCGGAGACAGATGTGGCTGCATTCTTCTTCATTTGGTCCACACATGGAGAAAGGGAGGTGCAATGTCAACAAGGCTGTTTCTGCCTCTCTGAGAGATGTTGGCATGTCCGTCTTCCAGAATTATAATATTACGTTTCTTCGCATGAACATTTTTCGCAGAGATGGAGTCCATCTTGTTGATGCTGGCAATAAGCTTTTTCTTCGAAATATCCAAAATGCATTGCACCCTTTTTTGCAAGTATTGCAAGAATTTTCCAGTAGGTGTTAGCAAATTCAACCCTTCCAAATACAAACAAGCACCACAAAAAGGCTCTTTTCAGAGCCACCACTTTGTCCCGGAAAAGAGTGCAATGTTTTTGATGGTGCCACCACCCCACATTTTTTAGAAGTCCGCGGACTACCGCGCTGTCTGCGGACTTCATAGGCTATGCAGGGGCATGCATCATTTCATTGGCAATTCTATTTTTAAATTGTAAAAGGTGTCTCTGAAAAGAGCCTTTCATTTTATTTGTTTTTTGTTGTTTTTTGTATTTTTTGGTGTTTTTATACATGAGACAAAAGGTAAGGAATGGAAGGGAGGGTAGGGAAGGGGCACCAACCACAGGTATAAGAAAGGGCAGGTGGAGAGAGGAAGATGTTGGGTGGGCCTCACTTAGGTAGGTGGCAGTTTTGCTCATGCTCCTGGAATGCAGCCTCGAAAGCAGTGTCAAATTGCTCCCCCTGCAGAGTACTGCATTACAGTACATGCACAATACAGTGTCCCTCGAAAGTTAAGGGTCTGCTGCGGTGCGTATGACTGCGAGGCTGGTTCAGGGATCCGCTGCCCAACAGGAGTGTCCCTTGAGGTGGCTGGAGCAGATACTGAGGATCCTGCAGAGGAACTCAACCTACTGCCTTGTTCGAAGGGGACGACTCTCCGAACTGCCGCCTTGTGGTTCGACCTCAGGTGTCACCGCATGGAGGTGGTGCCGTAGCTGTACAAGCCTGGTTTGCCGCAACTGTGCACCATCTGGCAGTCAGTGCATTTCACCTTGTTTGCACAAGCTTTCGGCATATCTTCAACAGTCGTAAACAGCCTCCACACCCAAGATGCACGCTGCCTGCAGGCAATGGGGACTTCCACTACCCCATCCTGGTCCTCTTCTAGATCCCTCTCTACATCACCACACATTCCCTTCCCCAGGCCCTGGAAAAGTGGTGGTGGTGAGGGTGGGGGTCGGGTACTGCTGAGGCAGAGGAAGTAGCAGCAGGAGCAGCCTTGGATGCCAACAGGAAAGGTATTAGGAGCCAGGAACTGGGAACAGCAGGAACACAGGTATGCGTGTAGCTAAACAGCAACTTGTAACAGTAGTCCTGGGGAGCTATTACCAATAGCAATGCTAATTATCCAGCAATGACAGCAAATGACAGCAAGTGCCCAATCACAAGCAGTGCTCTGTCTTGGAAATCCAAAAGCAGAATGAGAAGCAGCTCTGGGGTGTGGTCTTTTATAGGGGTTTTGGGGAGCACTTCACAGACAGCCGTGCACTCCACAGACATTTCAGAACCCAAAGTGGGTCCAAAAAGCTCCGAAAAGTGTCCAGATCGCTAGTGGCATGGCATGCGACCTCTGCAAGGGTGAAGGTTCACAGTAAAACACCCTGGATTTTCCAAAAAAGCACTTTTTTGCTGTCCGCGAATATGGCCCGATGTTCAGTGTGGGTTAAGTCACATGGTGATGTCGCGAAGTTCGCGGATGGGATGGCGGTCCGAATGACACCTATTGCGTGGGATTTGTTGTGCACATGTGCATAGGTTTCCTACGGACAGGGTTGGGCTCCCCGAACTAATTAAAAGTGCGACACACGTGCAGCAGACATTTCCGAACAGGCACAGTGTTCGTAGGACCCGAGGGATGAGATGCGCATGCGCCCTGATGTCCACCGGATATGGGTGGGGTCCCCAAACTAATTAAAGCAAGTCACCGCTTTGCGGACATGTCAGACAGGCCCATTGTTTGGTCGACCCTGGGGAAGTGATGCGCATACCCCCAAGTGTCCGCCAGACAGGGCAGGGGCCCCTGAAACAATGAAAGTATGTGAGCACTTTTTCCAGATATGCAGGACAGGGACGGTGTTCGCAGGACCCAGTGCATGAGATACGCATGTGCCCAGGTGTCCTGCGGACAGGCGTGGGATTCCCGAACTAATTAAACATGCCTCACAACTTTGCAGACTTGCGGACAAGCACGCTGTCCTATGGAAACCTCCATTTTGATTGCGGACATCCCAGACAGTCGCTCGCTCTGCAGACTTTTAACAGGCTTTTCAAAAAAGAAAACACACACACACAGCAACAGTATACATATAGAACTTTATTTACACACAAAAATATAACAATTAGGAAAGGGAAGGGGTAGCAGAAATGGAGACATATACAGGAGAATTGTTTTCTACAGGTTGGGCATCAGGGGAGGAAGGGATTGAACTCTCATCGTAACATCTTTGCTGAGGGGGAATGTGTGGGGATGGTTGGCTGGGACAGGGAAAAGGGGTACAGGTGCAGGTGGGGCACTGATATTTAATATTGTCCACAATATGTCTTTGTACAACATCTTTAAAATCAGCAAACGTGTTCATTAATCGATTATTTTTTTATTCCAAGCTTAGTCAGTGATTTTGTACACTGTTACTAGGGTGTACTACGTGGTAATTGACTTGTGGATGATCTACTGCTTCTGGGGCATTCCCTTTAGTTTCTGTATGTGCTATTAAACACAAAAATATGTGTGAGGTACATGTGAAGCAATGTGCATTAATTGTCTTACTTTTTAAACTGTACTTTGTACCAATAGTGTCACTGTCTCCACTCATTTCATCCCGAGGAAAATTGTATTCAAGCCACTCCAGGGTGCTAGCCATTTCTGTTTAAAAAAAGATAAATTATGTTTTAGTACTGCACACTGAACAAACTGTGCAGTTATAGGAAACTATGTAGTACACATACCATGTTGTAGTTGAGTTGTGCTCTCAGTACTTTGTCCTTGTGCTATTGTCAGTTACTTTTTAGTTTCTGTGTAAAGCAGCACTGAGGTAATACTGCTGGAAGCACAGTTTATTTTTGTTATTGGTGCATTCCATTCAGTGGCGTAACCAGTGGTCGAAGTGTAAGAAAAGAAGTTGTGGAACTATGTTCCCTAGTGGCCTGCACCGCTCCCCACAGACGCCATCACTACGCCCCCCTCCAATGCACAATAAAAAACCCAAAACACATGTGCCTGCTCTTTAAGGAAACGTCCTGTGCAGTGCACTGAAAGTGCAAGTTTCAACTTCTTCCTACACTTTTATTTCAAAACGAAACCGTTCCGGAACGGTTTCATTTTCAAATAAAAGTATAGGAACGGTAAAACGTAATTAAAAGAAGTAGAGGAGCACCGCTCCCGACCGCTCCCGCCCACTTCGACCACTGGGCGTATCACAAGATGTGGGGGGCCCCCCTGCGAGCCATGCTGATGGGGCCCTCCAACTCAGAAACAAATCAAGGGTCGCGCCACACTCTGGGCCAGCCTAGATTATCACACTTGCGCAATACGCACAAACATGCTGCTGAACGGATATGCCACACACTGCACTAGGAGAAAGATATACATATGTGTTTTAATATAACATACAGCACACTGTCTGAGAAAATCTGTCTAAAAAGCCAGAGTGTTTGCAATTGTTTTGTAGGGTAACACCAATCCAATAGATGCAAGTCACCAACAGAGCACAGGAACATTAAAGCTTTGCTATTAAAAATGCCATGCCACAATGAAAACATGTCCAACTGGCTGCACAAGGTAGACCAGTGTCGACATGTAATAACAATATAGTAAAGCTTAGCTTGCCAGGCCACATTTAGACATATCTAGACTGGTTGCACCAAAATGGCAGTCGAAGCAATAACACTCATCAAGAATAGAACACACATTCAAGCCTGTGTCTCTGTGGCCTCTAACAACACGGCCAAACTCTTTAAAATCTGAAAAGAACTGGTCAATCCTTTTGAGGTCTTTACATCTCCTGTTCCCTCCCAGGCCCTCTGCATGGCTCTGTAATCTCACTTCTACGCTAAAACTCAGGAAATCCTGTCCTCTATCTCCTCTTCCTCTCCCTCTTCCTCTCTCGGCCCCCCTTTGGCCATCTCTACCTCTCTTCCTCCTTTCTCCTCTTTCTCTCTGACAAAACCTGACGAGATTTCTAGACAAGTCCGATCTATGAAAGTATCATACAAACAGGTGCTCTCCTGCTCCACCAGAACCATCAAGAACCATATTGACACCCTCGCTCCAGCCTTGACCGATTTCTGTAATCACTCTTTCCCCTCTCCCGTTAATCACTCCCTTATGCACCCACTCCTCAAGAAGCTTTCTGCTGATCCTGCTTGCCCGGCAAACTATCGGCCAATCTCCATCACCCCTTTCCTGGGCAAACTGTTGAAAAAGCTGGCCATCTCCCAGCTTACTCTCCACACTGAATCTGTTGTTTGTCTCCATGACCATCAGTCTGGCTTCAGTGCCAGAGATATGGAAACTGCTGTCCCTAACACCTGTGAAGTTCTGCTCTCTGACCTTGATTCCAGCATTCCTTCTGTCCTCATCCTCCTTGATCTTTCCTGTTCTTTCAACACGGTCAACCATGCACCCTGATCAATCCTGATCAATCGACTCCATGAGAACCTGGACATCACGGATCAGGCCCTTGAGTGGCTGGCCTCCTTCCTCTTGGACTGCCCCTCCCAGGTCCAACTTGGTCCCTTTCTCCCCGCTCCATCCTCTCACTCTGGTTTTTCAACCTCTATGTGGCCCCTTTGACCCACCTGATCTCTACATTCTCCTCTAACTTTCAGTGTTATGCGGATGACACTCTGCTTTCCTTCAGGCTCCCCTCAGACTCCTCTCATCTCTCGCTCATTCCCGACTGTCTATCCGCGATTCAGGATTGGTGTGCCTCCAACTATCCCTGCCTTAATGTCAGTAAGATGGAGTTCCTTCTCATTTGGACTCCTGCCCCGGGGTGACTGGGAAAAAAAGAGGCCCTGGAAATAATTACTGGTGACCAAAAGAGGCCCTGGAAATAATGCTAATAGTGGCCCCATATGACACATTTTCATCAAGCCCAATGCTTTTGCTATGGGAACATTTGGAAATACCACACAAAAGAAGCCCAGAGGCCCACCAGGAAATCTCCAGAGTTCCCCTATAGGCCAGTCCACCACTGGCTTTCCCTCTCTCACTCTGGCCGCCCGCCTTGGGCCCTCTTCCTTCGCCTTCCTGTGAGGCAAACAACACTGGTGTCATCTTTGACTCCACTCTCTTTCTCTCTTCACATCTCATATGTTGCCAAGAAGTCCCACTACCAGCTGCTCCTCCTCAAAGGGACTCTTCCCTTTCTCACTTTCCCCCAGAAGCTCACTGTCTGCAGAGCCCTGGTTCTCTCTATGCTGGACTACTGCAACAGCCTCTTTCTCAATCTGCCTTCCTCTACTATCCAGCCCCTGCAACTAATCCAGAAAATGACTGCAAGACTTATCCTTGGCCTCAAGCACAGGGATCGTATCTCTCCAGCCCTGAAATCTCTCCACTGGCTCCCAGTTGCTGCAAGTATCAAGTTCAAGACCCTGTGCATTGTCCACAAGGCATTCTGGGCCCGGGGCCCACACTACATCCAACGCTCTCTTCCAAAATATCTGTCTTCTCAAGCCCTTCGCTCAGCTACCTACAACTCTCTAAGGGTTAGACGCTTCTCCAGGAAGTGAGTGGGGGGTAGATCTCTCTCCTCTACAGGTGCCTTCCTCTGTAACAGCCTCCCTACCCCTCTCAAGCTTTGGCAGACCACCTGAAGTTCTGGAAGCAGCTCAAAACTGTCCTCTTCTCCTCTGCTTTCTCTCTCTCCCTTCTCTGCTGGCCTACCTGACCCACCTGTCTGCCGTACCGACTGGTTGCTTGGCTACCCTCAGAGTCTCACTGAGTCGAGACTCTTTCTTGATCAGTCACCCTTGCACTGCCTCTGGTCCTACCATGCACTTAGAGGCTGTAACTGTAACCCTACATTCCCGTGTTCTCCTTGCACTAACCAGAGCTGTGCTGCCCTGACAGCACTTACTCAGAGCATTGCTGCCCTGTTTTTCCCCTCCCCTCTCCCTTGCACTTCCCCTGTCCCTTTCCCCTTGCGCTTCTCGTTATCCTACTTGCATGATCTGAATGACACAAGGCCTAGTAAGATCATTTGTCTTGTCCTCCCTCTATCTTCCATCCCTTGTCTTGTCACGCCTAGAAACACTTGTGTGCAGGTGCGTTATAAATGACTTATATCTCATCATTTGATCACAGATGCCCAGAAAAAATATACAATGCTGCAGTAACGGCTGACTGGCAGCACCCAAATGGCAGTCTAGCCAGGTAATTCACTTTATCATAAATCCCCCATTAAAAAAAGTCATACCAAACTGAGAAATGACTAGACTGGCTGCACCAAAATGCCTCTCTAGCCACTAATACCACATATCATGCCTGCTTAGCCTGGACATGAACAGCTATTTTAATTTGTCGTATAATCCTGCCCCCCACATATCCCCTCTCCCTCCCATCCCAACCTTCAAAATCAGCTCCTTGGCCCAGAATTACCTTCATGTCGCTCTTCCTTGCCCCAGCGCTAAAGGTTGAGGCTCCTTGCCTCATAGGTAAGTACTGGGATGAGGAAGAGTGGGACTAGGAGTAATGAAGATTACACGTAGCTAAATCAAGCATTACTTCCATGTGCCTCTACCTCATCCCAGCACTTGCGTATGAGGCAGAGTGCCTTATACACAAGTACTGTCTTATACACACTGGGACGAGGAAGAATAGGGCTAGGAGTAATAAAGATTACCAATAAGTAATCCAGGCTTTAAACACAAGTATTGGTGCAACACCATTGAATTGACTGGGATTCAGCACCCCCCCCCGGAAATGTTGGGCTATGTTGACCAGATCTGGCTGACCTTCAGAGCAGTTGCCAGACAGAAAAGGACACAGATGTTAAACTACACCTGGGTTTCTCTGTTAACAAGAACCCACCAATTACTAACATAAAGCAATTCACTGTTAGTACCTGCATTCAAATGCCAATTTTTTTAAGCAATTGAAATCGTGATGTGGGTTTAATACTTGCATGCCAGGGGAGTGATTGGAAGGGTAGAGAGGGAACAGGAGACCACTCATTCTCACAGCAGTCCATAAGTGGGTGATGTAAACCATAAAGGAGAGAGTTAACTGCTTGTAACATTGAAGCTGCACTAGAATACTCATAAAAATGCATAAAGAAATTAGATGACCCAAACAAATAAGTTTGCTCCTCCCCCACCGCCCATGAAGTTGGCACCCCTCCCAACATTTCAAGCGTTAGCCTCCGAAATGTAGGTTTTGTTGCGCCCCTGAACGCAAGCACACACACCATTCTCCATATACACACATGCACACCCAGCCATCCATACATTTAAGTGTGCATTCTTTCACCATACTGGCACACCCAGGCAGCCATCCATGCATTTAAGTGTGCACCCTTTCACCATACAGGTACACCCAGGCAGCCACCCATAAAATTACATGTGCACCCTTTCACCATACAGGCACACACACCCAGGCACCCACCCATATATTTAAATGTGCACCGTTTCACCATACGCTCACACAGGCAGCCACCTATACATTCAAGTGTGCACCCTTTTACCATACAGGCACACCCAGGCAGCCACCCGTATATTAAAGTGTGCACCCTTTCACCATACACTCGCACAGGCAGCCACGTATACATTTAAGGGTGAACCCTTTCAACATACACTCACACACACATCATGGGGTTGAGGGGAGCCCTAACACTTAAAAAAGAAATTGGGCCTCATTGCAACTATGCTGGACTGTAAACAACGCTGCTGGTAAGCTCACCGGCACTGTGGTTTCCGGGCCGGCATATTACAGCTCTGCGGGCGGTTGCCATCCTGCCCGGCAGGTCAGAACTGCGGGGCAGAACGGCACACACCTGCATAGTTTTCACGGAAGCACTGACACTGTTATTAACGGTGCCGGTGCTTCTCAGGTCCCCATTCCCATAGAGTCCGTTAGGACTTTATGGAAATGGGGATGTACCATTTGCTGGCGCCTGACTTCCCTGACCGCCGGGGTTGTAATCCCCCGGTGTTACCGGGAAGTCGGGCGCTGGTAAATCATTACGGGTCTGGCGGCAACCTGCTGGTAGCAATGGCACTGTTGCCGCCAAACCCGTAATGAGGCCCATCATTTCTTTTTGAAGTCACTCTGACTTCATGAAGAAATTATTTCTGTTACAGAAATAATTTCGTCATAAATGCAGAGGGAATTCAAAAAGAAAAAAAAAAGATTGTTTTTTTGCACAAAAAAAATCTTTTTTTTTCTACAAGTGGGGGCCCCTCCCAGGACAAGTGCTGGCGGGGCCCCCCGCTCCGCAGGGGCTGCGGGGGCCCCTGTTACGCCAGTGATTCCATTATGTAGCATACCCAATGCAATTGCACTGTTGCCTTCTTAAGCATGGAGTGTGTAGACCTACTTCATTTTTATTGGTAATTCACTTATGTGCTGCTTTATCAACATTTTGAGTGTCTTTGTTGCACGCTACAACAATGTTAGAGAACCCCTGAGCTTTTGGCTAGTGTGGATGCTACCCGAGGTCCGCGAACAGTCGCATGGTCCGCAGACCCTGAGTTTATCAGCATGGAGCCAGGGGGTTCAGTATGTTGTATGGTACAGCTATACAAATTAAGGTTATCCTGGTAAAAACCTAGCAAATTCAGTGAAAAAACGGTGTTAAAGGGACGTTATAGTTACTTTGGACTTATAACAATCTATCCATATTATGGTTACAAGTAAAAACGAAAACCACCAGAAATTCACCAGTTTTGGTAAGCTAAGCAACCATAACTCATGCCACCACCGTGCACTGCACTGACTAACACCCATAACATCAAAGATGACATCAGAAATGTCATTGATGACATCACTGATGACCTCACATGTGCATTTACTTTGCATGAAAAGTCTGTTATTATTATAATGTTGGCACAAAACGGTTGGGGGTCATTGGGAGAAATATCATGAGCTACTTAGTTCATTAAGCAATGCAATACTATAAACACCACTGCATTACGGAATTCTTTCCAATATAGGAATCTACTCATGTAGAAACATTGGCATTGTGTGCTGCATACACCATAGAGGTGTAATATTCATAATATTGCCATGTTGGATAGTAAATTGATAAAAGCTTTCGTATTAGAATTTTGTGTACTGTGAAACATGTAATAAGTAGCTAATGAAACCCCACTTTCTACATAATTGTACTACTACAGACAACATATAAAGAGGGTCTAACACATAGAAATATGAGCATGTACAGGGAAAGTAAAGTAAGCATTATGACTAGAAAGTGTTCATAATGTTACTAATTATCTTCATACATAGAAATGATTGCGGTGTTTTGAGCCTGTTTCTTCTCCTATATATATGTATCATGTGATATGACTGGACCCTAACTAAAGTAGTGTAAGAACAACATATACAAATATGAGCATATACAGGGAAAGTAAATGTTAGGGAGAATTCTCCAGAATGGCTAATTTCCCTTACCTAATGAGTCCTTCAGCAGCTTTGCTGGATTTCTAGGATTTATTTTTTTCACCTGGTAAGAGTGTGAGCCTTTTTTCCAACTCTTACCTGAGCTTTGCTGTGGGTGTTTAACATGTTTGTGTTCATAGACTGTGGAGCTTCACCTACTCCACAGGCATCATATTTTTACTGTGTGCTACACAGCACATTTAGTGCAGTTACACAGGGTTGTCTTTTTTAGAATTCCCAACTCAGACTCCATTTTCTGGGACTGACTACTCTCTCCCAGAACATGTAAAGTTGCCATTGACTTTATTAGTCTTTTTAAATCCACAGACCCAGTACAAACTATCTTACATAGAGTTCTGGAAAGGGTTAATAGTTATCCCTTTTTGTCTGTTTCTCCTGCAACATTATTTAGTTCCCTTTTCATTAAGATTTGGCTGGTGGCAGTGGTAACTACCCTATTTTTTCTTCTGCAGTTATTTTAAATAGCCTTGGTATTGTTTTAGGCTATTTTAGTAGCCTCAAACCTGATCCCGCTGGACCACATATACTTTTATATGGTTCCGACTGGGTTTATTTGCCATTTGTTTTTGCTAAAGACTTTCTCGTGTTTTACTCTGCGTGCCAAACCAGGTTTGGTTCCTTTGTTCACCGTCCTTTGGCGGGCTTCTGCACAGAAGCCCTCCTTAGGAGCCTGAATGTCTGAGGGGTACAGGATGTGAGGGAGAGGTTTGAGACTCCCTGCACAGGGTCTCCTTGGAGACCCATGTCACACTCTGGTATGATTGGCTGAGGTGACTGTCCCGCCGGGACAGTCACCCAGCTGTGTGATTGACAGCCAGGCTGTGTGAATGGGGGAAAACTGCATAAAAAGCAGGTCACTGGGACTGAGAAGGCAGAGTCACCACTAGATCAAGAGAAATGAAGAGAAGCTGACAGAAGAGGACCTCTACCACGACTGAACCTCCCAGTGAAGCCCTGCTGCGGGTCGGAATCTCCAAACTTCGACGACAGGGAAGATCTGCAAGGAATCTTCTCCCCTTGAGCTGGTGGGAACAACCATTTCACCACACTGCAAGCCAGGCCTCCCTCCTCTGGTTGAATATGCTGTGCACAGCTACAGTGAACCGGATAGCCAGGAGGATCGGACCCTGCTTGGGTTTTAAGGAGCGCACCTATTATTTTTTGCTTTGCTCTGCTGCTTGTTTCTTCCCTGGGTAGTGCAGGACCCTCCAATCTTCCTACTTCGTGTCAGTCTGACAGTCGCTTCAGGAACCGTGAACCTGCAGGACCAGCCAGAAACGTCCGCCTCAGCTACAGCCTTCATCTCCATTTAAGGTACTGTTCAAATCCGGTCCTTCGTTCTGTCCGACCTTGGTAAATGTGCTTGAAAGCTTTTGCCAATCCAAGGGCTTGTCCTTCTCTATTCTTTAAAGTAACTTTTCGTCCGACTAACTTCGTTCTGAACTCTTTGCAAAGACTTAACCGCAAACTACTCTGAACTGTGTGATCCTACGCATAGACTTTTTGTTCATTGACTTTGGCCCAGGCTTCTTGATTTGATTTCTTCATTGTAGTTACTTTTTCTAGATTGCCCTGCTTACTCACTTGTTGGTGCTGCTCAACTTCTCTCTAGCTTTGTCTTTCCCTCTTAAGCTTAAATTGTCCAGAATCTATTGGGTGTGGTGTAGTGTATTAAGATTGTGATTTTTCAACTGCTTGATAATAGTGAATGTTTTATAACTGATGTGTAAATAAATGTATATACTTTTACTCAGAAACCTTGAGTCAGTGTTTGTTTGAACCATAATAATTGCTGTCATTTGTGTAACTATTGATATTGCTCACTTTACTCTTGAGATAATTCTGGCTGCTCAGCCATCGCTACTACTCTGTAGTACAGGCTTGTACCAAAGGTGAATCTGTACTGTCACTTGTAGTCTTAATTGTGTGTGGTGTTCCCAAAGGGTACTGCATATGATTCTGCCTAACAGTAAAGTAAATAAAAAAAAAGCAGCAGTACTATCAGAAAGTGTTCATAACCTAATTGAGTATCTTCATGGACGCAAATGATTGCTGTGTTTCAAGGCTGCTTCTTCCGCTATGGTTATGTATCATAGATGTGACTGGACCCTAAGGAAAGTAGTATAAGTATATATGAGAAGGACAAGATCTACAAATATAGTACCTTTTGCATGTTTTGTTCCTGTCAGTGAAGAAACCAACCTTGCCTAGATATGTCAGTAAAGAAAAAAAAGGGAGCCAGACATGTGATGTCACCAGTGATGTCATCAATGATATTTGTGATATCATCTCTGATGTCATGGGTGTTAGTCCTTGCAGTGCACAGTGGTGGCGTGAGTTATGGTTGCCTAGTTTACCATAACTGCCGACTTTCTGGGTTTTTTTCGGTTTTACTTGTAACCCTAATATGGATAGGTTGTTATTAGTCCAAAGTAACTATAACGTCCCTTTAACTAAGTTTTTGCATTGAATTTGATAGGTTTTTAGTAGTGCAACCTAACCATAACGTCCCCTTAACAAAGTGTTTTCACTGCATATTCTCTTGCAGTAAAATAGTTTAATGTGACCTAGTCAGTCTCTTGTGCACAAAAATGAAACAGGGGTGCAGTTATCAGGCATAGATACCATTGCTGTGTCTTGGCAGTTCGACAAAGGTGAACCAGGCTTCTGGGTGCTGTTCTGGTGGCTAGATTCAGCCTAAAATGATGCAGTCACAGTAATCCAGATGTCAAGCAGATGTCCAGTCAGCGTCAAAATGAAGGTAGCTACAGTTCGAAGTGATGCTCAAACGCTGCAGAATGTGGAGATCACCAGGTTCCGCTTGATGGTCAACGTTTGACAGCAGAGGCCTGATGTCAGGATGCAAAAGGACATTTGGTTCAATGAGGAGCTGGAAGATCCTATTTCTGGAAGAACCCAGGGTGATTTTGATCATCATCTCGTTCTGCATTGAAGATGCTGGAAGGTTGATAGATGGTTTCAGTGGTGCCGAGGTAGTGGTGCACTTCAGCTGGCTTAATAAAGCAGAACATGTGTTTGAGCATGCCATACTGCCGGCTGAAGATCAGTGAGTGTAAAGGCAGCTACAGAGGATCCTGTTGGTTTGAAAGCAGTTGAAAACACTCTAATCTGTGGTTTGACTTTCAAAGTGCAGGAATCCTGGCTGTCTTGGATCTCAGGAGATGTATGTCCCACTCCAGGGTCTCAGTGGCAAGATCAGACCTTATTAATGTGCTCCCAAACATGGGAGGAGGCTAGCACACGCCTACAGGGTTCCTTCAGCATGGTGAGGTCCAGGATACCAGTGTGGCGGGCTGAGAGGCAGGTCTTGATCAAGCAGCAGCTCAACCCCAATGTGCTCTGGGGATGGTTAGGGCGCAGAAAGCGCCTTTTTTCACCAAACAACTGGATGACCTTGGAAAGAACTGGTCTCCAAGCAGAGTCCAAATGAAATATTCTTCAGGGTTTGAAGTCCAGTGATACTCAACGAAGAAGTTTTAAAGGCAAACGTCTACAGGTGATTGGTTGAAAACAAGCCTATTTTAGGGCCCAATCCCTGTTCTTGGAACAAGTGGACTTTGTCTCCTGGCATCACACCCAAAATTATTTGTGTTAACAGAAGTGGAGGAGATAGGAAGGACTAGAGGCGAAAAGAGAAAGCAAGATGGTGGTACCTCCAGCTTGCCTCAGCTCCCTCTTTCTACACTACCCCACCTTTCCCTTGACAATAATATCAAAAGGACTTGTGGTATGCAATGCTCTGAGGTGAGGCAAGCCCTTTTGATTCTGGTCCCCAGGACAGCTTCCTGTGCGCTGTCTGTCTCACCTGTATACACTCATGATCAAAGAGAGGCAACAAACACAACTATAATGTTGCCTAGAAGAGCAAAGGGAGCCTTTTTGGGGGAATACACATAGCTTCCACAACTGAGCTGGGAACACAGCACTGGCACGTGTGATATCATATTGATGTGGCTAACAAGAGATGCTAGCCACTACACCTCAAACTCAGATATGACTTATATTTACAGTTTAATGTGCCACCAGGAGAAACTCTTATAGTTTTGTAGTTTTTGGAACAGAAGTCCAAATCCTAAATGCAGACCCTGCACTAATGCAGACTAAGCTTTTAATGCAACAGTCAGGTGGGTACCTGTGACCTGAACCTGCTCTGTGCCATTGGAGAGCAGTGACTTCAAACCAGACTGCTGATTCAGCAGGGCACAGGTGTATACTATGCGTTTGCCATGGATATTATGAAAAGGGGGTATGGATAACAAGTTGTATTATTTAATAAAAATGTAAAAAAATCCCAGAGCTTCCACAGCCTTGTCAGATGGCAATTGTATCTAGATGCCCTTTTGAACGTGCACTCTTCAGCCAAAAGGCCACTGTGTATAATTTTAAATTGCACTTATCAGCTTACTGTAAACATTGTTTGTAAAATGTAGGAAACTCTATACAGCTAGGCCTTACTGCAATATGTCAGCTTTGGCATTTCATTGAATTTTCCAATTGTGCAATATTGAGTGCATTTCTTTGTTCTTTGCACATGTTCTGATAACACATTTATTAATAGAGTTGTCTGAAATCCATTTGAGTATCTAAAAGGGAGATAACATTACAACTGTGCCAATGAACACGTTAAATACTACATTGTCTAAGCCAGCAATATACCGTGATCCCAATGGCAATGACCTTGAGAGAATAATTAAATTGTTCAATTGTCAGGAATAACACCCCGTAAAAATGTGTATAGTTTGAGACAGAATTCTAGAACGAGCTGAAATGAACAATATTAGTGACTCAATTTCATGAAAATAATTGATTTTACTGAGCGTTCATCCATGGGAAGTAATACATTGCGAAATACATCACTATTGAAACAATGGCAACAATGAACGTGCCTCCTAAACATTCGCTTTTAAACGCAGCAATATTCATCCTCACAAGATCTAAGTGAAAACAGCTAGTATAACCTCAATCATACCACTGTCGCAGAGGCTGAGGTCTTCTGAGTGACAACACGCACAAAGGCATCTGGAAGGGCATTCTATAATCTCCGAGCTGTTCTAAAAAAAGAACTCTCCCAACAGTGAAGTCAGAAGTGAGATTCTGGGAGAGCATCTGTGTTGCGAAATATCAGCTCAGGTGTATCTTTTGAGCAGGAGAATGTTCTTGTCTTGCCTTGAAACACTTGTGTATAGGCGCGTTATAAATGCCATATCATATCATATCATTAGCAATTTGAAAGATGGCAAACGAGTCAAAGTCATATAGTTATAGGCATACATTCCTCGCATTATAGGTGTAAATTGAGATGTTGATGCATTTACAGAAATGGATATTGCTGCCTCCCATTACCTGCAAAAGTAAGCGTTTATAGAGTGATCTACTGCTATGAATGTCTTAATGGGTAAATTAATGCATGTAACCCTGTTGTTTTGGGCACAGCTATGTGTGTCCATGGAAAAGAACACAGAGCTAGGAAGGTGGTTTTAGAGACTTGCTGAAAGCAATAGATCAGCAAAGTCAACAGAATGTACAACCACTATTTCAAATTAAATCCATTTTAATTGACATCACAGCTGTTTCTGCGGAGTTTAGCAACTTTCTTAACTCTTAAGTACATCCTTGATTCTTGGTTGTTATCCCTATGTTTCATCCCCAATTACGTCTTTTCATTTTTGTACTCAATTGCTCTGGGAAACATAGAGCAGAATAACAAGAGCATGCGTTGTTTTGGTTGAGTACCCCTGGCTAGAATGTATGGAGCAGGACTTGTGTGGGTCAGGGTGGAGTAGCTAAGAGGTGCTGGGTTATGCAGTGGGACATAAAGAGACTAGGGGTAAAAACCAGGCCACCTAAGGGTTGAAAGATGGTGGAAAATATGGACTTGTAACATAATCCTCAGCATCAAATATGTCATATTAGAACACCATAGCGGGTGTTCCGTGATGCGGATTGGTCAATCTGCAGGCTATACGCACTGGTATAGCCCGCAGATTGATTACAGCCCATAGTTTGGGCCGCAATCCTACAGAAGTGGACACGTTGGTGGCGTGTGTATTCTGAAACGGAAAGAGTTAACTTTCTGTTCTGAAATACCGTTGGAAGACCAACGTGTCCACGTAGGTACTCACATGGACATGAAGGTAGGGATATTAAAGCAAAGGAAACACTTTTGCAGCGTTTGAAATGAAAAAAAAGGGGCTGACATGAGCTGCACTGCAGCGTAATGGGGAAAAAATGCAAACGTTTATATTTAGCAACGAATTGAGAGGAAACGTTGCAGACATTTGTGGACGTTCAGTTGACCATGAAAATGGCAATGGCGGAAAAGGGCACAAAAAGGTAAGTAAATGAATTGGCTGTTAAGTGAATGTATGCACATGTGGAGCTTGTAGAAGTTTATTAACTTGCATGTTTGTGTGGAGTAACTGGTGCCTAACATTTGTGTTGTGGGTGGGGAAAAATAAAGCACACCTAAAGTAAACCTGATTAGAGCAGGGGGCTAGCATGCCCACACCTGATTCCACTTTATTATGCTACTCCTCCCACACTAGCACCTTCCACCACCCTGTTCAATTGAAGTACAAAGAATGTGTGCAACATTTATTGACCATTTTGCAATTTTTTGTACTTCCATTAAACGTGTCTCATTTATTCAACTTTAATTGAACAGTGAGTGTGTTCTAATAGCTTTATAGACCAGCAGCGTGGGCTGTACTGGGCGGTATGGTCCCTCAGACATCATTAACTCGGTCTTCAGGGCCCATAACGCCCCGTTTGGCCCTTGCTGCAGGTCTATAAAGCTATAATAAGTAAAATCCATAACTAGTAACGATCATTGCAAACGCTTACAATGGATCCACATTTATTTTTTTCAGGAAAACAGTGATTTCTTGATAACCTTTATTTGCTGGAATTGGATTCTTGCTGATTTGATAATAACACTCATATGCATTAAATTTATCAGTACAACATTAAACTTTGACTGATCTTTATATCAGCCTCAACATTTCAGATAAAGGATATCACTTCAGCAACAATTTTTTATTAGTGTGGTAGTTTGACGGAAAATGTCGCTTTTGTCAATATGGAAGTTTGCAGGCTGAGAAAAAGTGTCACAAGTGATTGTTTAGAAGTTTGGAAACAATGAGCCAAAATAATTTGTTTTGCCCCATCTCTTCTGACCCGCATACTTATCAGAAATTGTTTTTCAGTGAGTGTATTTGATTTATATTTACTGACAAAAGTGAATTCTTATTTCGGAGGATTTTTTTTATTGTATAGGACATTTGGGTGGCACCGATTTGCAAGTGTTTCCAGGCACCACAAGACAAAAAGGGGGCAAAGGGAAACATTGTGATCATAAGAAAAAACAAGAACAAAGAGAAGGTTATTTTGGCCTTGTGACAATCCTATGGTGCAAGTGCATGTCAAGGTGATAAGTGCATGGGGTACAGGGGTGGCGGTAGAGGGAGAAGTGCAGAGTCAGGAACGCCACAGTTGGGGGTGGACCAGTGTTTATTCAGGCCAAGGCGGCTAGTATCAGAGAAAAGAGGTAGGGGGTGCAGTGGACAGGAGGACAGGGTTGGGATAGTCTGGGAAAGGAGCATAAGGGCAAGTGCTGACATAGGATGTTGGGCGGGACTGGTAAGGAGGAGGCCTGGTCCCTGCATGACTCTGAGGGGACCAGGACCCAGCCTCAGTGACAGGTGGGGTGTCGAGCATAGGAAGGGGAGAGGGACCAGGAGAAAATGAAGGTCTTCAGAACTTTCCAGAACTTTAGATCCAGCTTAAGTCTGAGGGGGGGATGGGGCTGTTCCACAGGGAGGCACCAGCCGAGGAGAGGGATCTAACTCCCACTCTCTGCTTGGAGAAACGGTTCACCTGCAGAGAGTAGGAGCCAGAAGACCAAAGAATTCTGGCTGGGCGGTATTTCAGGAGGGAAAGCTGGATGTACAGATGTCCCAGGCCGAGACAGCCTTGTGGATGATGCATAGGGTTTTGAATTTGATCTTTGCAGTCACTGGGAGCCAGTGGAGAGATGTTAGTGCTAGAGAGATGTGGTCCAAGGGCTTAAGTCCAAGGATAAGCCTTGCAGTCCTATTCTGTATTAGCTGAAGGGGGCAAAGGGGGGAAAGAGGCATGTTGAGGAATATGCTGTTGCAGTAGTCAAGCCTAGAGAGAACCAGGGCTCTGGAGACATTGAGCTTCTGGGGGAACGTGAGGAAAGGTAGAATTCCACAGAGGGGGTGAAGCTGAAGTTGGACTTCTTGGCAAGGTCCGTGATGTGAGGAGAGAAGGAGAGAGAGTAGTCAAAGATGATCCCAAGGTTTTTTGCTTCACAAGAAGGTGAGGGGAGGGGACCCAAGGAGTCTGGCCACAGAGTAAGGGGGAAACTAGGAGCAGGCGTCCCGATGAGAAGGATCTCTGTTTTGCTGGCATTGCAACAGAGTGCATTGGCAGAGCACCATGCCTGAATAGCAGTCAGAAAGTCAGGTATAAGACAGGAAGAGCAGAAAGGGGAATGCAGCAGGGAAGAGAGTTGTGTGTAGTCCGTGTAACACTCTAAGTGAGGAGAGTAGGTGGAGATCAAGTGGGCCAGAGGGGCCCGGTAGATATTGAAGAACCATGGTGATAGGATAGGGCCCTGAAGGATGCCACAGGTAGAGATTGAAGTGGGGGGAGAGAAAAGGGCCCATTTGAACTTGGGAGGGTCTGTTAGTGAGGAAAGAGGTAAGCCATGCCAGTGCCCTGTCTGTGATGCCTAGGGTATCACAAAAACAGTTTATGAGGATGGAGTGGTTGACAGTGTCAAAAGCAGAGGAGAGATTGAGGAGGAGCAGAACAGAAGAAGAGTTAGAGTCAAGATTAGAGAGTAGGGCCCTCATTACAACCCTGGCATTAAGGGGTTAACGGCGCTGTAAAAGGTGGCGGCGCCGTTAACTCCTTAACGCCTGATTACGAGGTCCCTTTGCGGGTTGGCAATTTTAAAGCCTGCTTTTTGCGGGCGTTAAAAACCAACCCGCAAAGGGATCTTGGTGCTAAGTACGGTGCCGCAATTTGCGGCACCGTACTTAGCACCTTCCCCATTCCCATTGAGCCCTATGGGGCAAAAATGGGAATGGGGAAGGGCCATGGTGGCATGGGGAATTACCGCCCGCCAACCTCGGAATGGGGCTGTAATTCCCCATTCTGCCATGGCGGAGTCGGTAAGTTACCGGCTTGGACCATGGTGCTGTTAGCACCATGGTCCAACGCCAGGGTCGTAATGAGGGCCTAGGTCTTTTCAGGTATTCAGGAGAGCAGTTTCAGTGCTTCTGGCTGCCCTGAAACCGGATTGGTGGCAATGGAGGCAGCCAACCATTTTGGTGTTGAGGGTCAGTTGGGGAATGACCAGCTTCTCCATGAGTTTTCCCAAGAAAAGGATGCTAGAGATAGGTTTATAATTAGCCAGAAAAGAGGGGTCAGCAGATAGCTTTTTTAGGAGAAGTTGCTTGCGGGGTTGCAGGAAGGAGCCAGTGGCAAAAGAGTGGTTGCAGAGGTCAGCCAAGGCAGGGCCTAGAGTGGCATTTTGTCCTTGATGGTTATGGAGGAGCAAGGTAGCCCATGTTTAGAAGAGACTTTCATAAAGCGGACAACTCTAGAGATATCTTGTGCAATAGGAGAGAGGGATGAGAGTACGGGAGGGGGAGAGGGTGGTCCAAGGAAGTAAAAGAAGGAGGGAGAGAGGGGAGTACGGGGAGGGAGTAGATGACAGAGCCGACAGGATGTCAAGAGTTTGGAGGAAAAGTGGGAGGCCAGTGCAGAGGGAGGAAGAGAAAAGGAGACAAGGAGACTGAGGAAGGGTTGGCAAGTTCCTTGCAGATTTTAAAGAGTTCAGCCATGTTGTTTGTGCCTCCAGAGATGTGAGCTTGGACATGAGATCTTTTCTTGAAGCAGATAAAAAGATGGTTTTGCCTTTGAAGTAGGTGGTATGCCAGTTTGTCAGGTGATGAGCTGGATATCTGCTGCTTTGCAATTTTGTTTCAAAGCAGCTAAGTCAGAGTCAGAGTCATACCAAGAGTTACATTTGGATGCAGGCTTCATGCAGATCCTCATGACAGGGCAAAGGATTTCCAGGGTTTTAGTGATAGAGAGATTGAGGTTAGTAAGGACAGAGCCAGGGGGAGAGTCCAATACAGGGGACTGGGGCGGGGATGAATGAGGAGGCAAAGGCAGCAACGGACACAAGCTTCATCAGTCGAATGACGGAGAAGGAGACTGGCAGTGTGGGGTGAGGAGACTGTGGACAGGGGAGGTCAAGGAAGGAAGAGAGGAGAGAGTGGTCCAACCAGGAGAGAAGTCGGGTGAGGGGATTGGAGAGAGGGATATCTGTTGAGATGATGGCATTCAGGGTTGCCCTGCAGACGGTGTCATGCCAGAGGGGAGGATAGTGAGGGAAAAACTGCTGCAGAGGTCACATAAGGGAACAGAGGCCAAATCAGGGGAGTCCAGATGCATGTTGAAATCACCAAGGAAGATAGGCTTGGGGGACAAGGGAAGAACAGAGGAGGAGAGGTTGGCCCATTCAGAGAGGTAAAGCGAGGAAGATATGTGTTGTCAGTAGAAGGTAGCGAGAGTCAGAGAGAAGGAGGAGGAGACAGAAAGCATGCAGACTAGGCTTTCAAAGGAAGAGTAGGACGAGTGGGGATTATGGAGTCAGGAACCCACTCATGGAAGATCAGAGCCGCTCCACCACCAGATGCAGAGATTCTGTGGTTGGACATGCTATTGTAGCCCTCAGGAAGAAGAGTGTCAAAAGCAGTGCAGTGATGGAGCTGGCCTTGAAGCATGTCTCAGTGAGGGTGAGGACATTAAAGTCAAGAGCCCTCATTACACAGAAGGCAGTAAGGGTTAACGGTCACCGGTCATGCTACCGGTGACCGTTAACCCTTACCGCCTTATTACGAGGTCCCTTTGCGGGTTGGTACTTTAACGCCTTCTTTTATCAGGCGTTAAAAAACGAACCCGCAAAGGGACCTTTGTGCTAATTACGGTACCGCAATTTGCGGTACCGTAATTAGCGCCTTCCCCATTGCCATTATGCCCTATGGGGCAAAAATGGGAATGGGGAAGGGCCTTGGTGAATTACCGCCCCCGCTCACCTTGGAGTAGGGCGGTAATTCCACCATCCACCAAGGTGGACACATTAAAATACCGGCGGCAACCATGGCACTAATAGCGCCATGGTTACCGCCTACCGTGTAATGAGGCCCAAGGTCTTCAAGGAGGCGACAGATGTCAGAGGAGTGATGGCAGAGTGAGAATTGAGGTTAGATTGAGGTTAGCTAAGTGAAGCTGGTGGCCCCCCTTAAAAGATGTGCAAGGGGGGTACATTGCAGTGGTGCTACCCTTGGGTAGAGGGGATGGGAGAGATGAGGGAAGGAGGGGTAGAAGTTGAGGGTGGGAAGATGGAAAGGGAAGGAAGATGCCTATCCAGAAGTAGAAGGTTTGGTTGAGAACCCTGGGCCATGATATTGCTATTGTGATAGACATTAATGGTGCATTTGGAAGATGCTAAGTGAGAAACTTCCGATCTATTGCCACGCGTAAAGGATGAGGAGGAGAAAGGGGAGAGGACTGGGACCATATAAGTGGTCCATAGGTGGGTTGAAGGAACAGAAAAAAGGATGTCAGTGATAGTTTGTCTGGAGGAATCATTGATGTAGGGGTCTGCAATGGGCAGACCAGGGTTGGATCTTAGGAGTTATTTTTTTAGTTTCTTCCTACCAGACTTTGTGAGAGAAGAAGGGTAGGAGATGGAGAAACTGTTAGAGAAAATAGGGTAGACTGAGAGGACCATGTTGTTAGGGAACAAGAGGAACGTGGGGGTCAGAGAATAGCAGGGAGAGGGTTAGAGGCACTAAATCACAATAGGATTTTACCAGGTGGCCCAGCAGACAGAAAAACAATAGATGTGCCACAAGTGCAAAGCTATTATAGATCAGAGGCAAGTTTGTAATGTCCACAAAGACGAAAAGGCTGCACTGATGGAGGTACGCCTAAAATCTATTTTGCAAAAGGCACTAAAAAATCACAGAAAACAAAATGGCTGCTCAGACGGAAGTACACACAAAATTGAGTTTTACAAAAGGCACTCTAAAGTACATAAAACCAAATGGCTGCACAGATGGAGGTACAGCTAAAATCAAACTTGTCAAAAGGCACTAAAAAAACTCTGAAAAAAGAGTGGCTGCACACCTAAAATCAAGATTATGAAAAGGCACTCTAGAGTACAGAAGACGAAATGGCTGCACAGATGGAAGTACACCTAAAAGGCACTCTATAACCCCAGCAAGTGCTCATCCTATGGGCCCCTCTCCCTGGTGAATGCTGATAATAAGATCCTGGCTAAACCTTTGGCAGCTGGGCTCCTCCCATTTATGCCCAGCCTTGTCCTCCCGGATCAGGCAGTGTTTATACCCACAAAACAATTTACAGAGACTGTTTTCTCTGATGCATAACGTGAACCTGAATGTTTTCATAGCATTAGCAGCCCTAGATGCAGAAAAGGCATTTGATTCTGTCGAATGGCCATTCTTGTTTGAGGTCCTCTGCCGGGCTGGCTTGGGCACCACCTTTATACTTTTGGTATCTTTTGGTATGCCGACAATACACAGCTCGAAGAGCTCTAGTGTACACTAACCATATACAATTGGGGGCAATTCTCCCGACTCGTGGCACTAGACAGGGCTGCCCCTTCTCGACCATATTGTTTGCATTAGCTATTGAACCTGTGTCATGTGCTCTACATGAATTCCATGCCCATAGGGGGGTAAGAATCAAATCCCACACCTCCATCATCTCTTTATATATGGACGACATGTTAATATATGTTAAACATCCGCAAACACACTTGAACCCTGTAGTGGACGAAATCACTAAATCCGGGCACTTTGGGCTGACGGATCAATTGATCCAAGTCAGAGGTCCTCCCACGTACCAAGTGTGTGACCCCGCAGCACATCGGCAATGCCTTTGCTTGGTGTCCACAGGGAATCCACTATCTGGGTATTCGAGTATCCACGTCCCCCACCAAGCTATATGAAGAGAACTATGTGGCAGCCCTGGAGAGTCTGGAACACAAAGTGGACACGTGGTACATCTCCCCATCTCCCAGGCAGCCATGATCTTGCTCTCCAAGATGGTGTTCCTAACCAAATTACTATATATCTTCAACAATGTGCTGATATGGCCCCCCACAGGTTTTTGTGCCCGACTTAAAAGCTTGATGAATACGTTGATTTTGGCTGGTAAACAGTGTGTCACCCATCCTAACAGGGCGGACTAGATGTTCCTGCCATTCTCCCGTATTACCTGATAGCTCAGGGTCAATACGCCATCTGGTGGTCATCCACCTCAGGTGACTTCCCACATACGCTCCTAGAAAATGCAACCATACGACCAAATTATCTGAAGGGACTGCTATGGGGCATGCGGGAGCAATACATTAAGACTGAACTGCAACCATTGGAATTTACCCTTAAAACATGGGACCGCCTGGCGAAATGAGCTGGATTAGAACAGTGGTACTCCCACTCCATGACTGTATATCATGTTCGAGGTATCCCACTCACGCACAAGGTAATTTTCCAACAACATTTCACAAAACTTCATATTACTATAATAGGAGACGTGGCACTCAGAGGTAAATTTATCTCATGGGATGAACTCAAGGGTAGGGGAGAGTGGACCCCCATCACTTTGTTCCTGTTTTACCGGTTGTGCAAGGTGCTATCAGTTAGCTGGCCCTATTTTCCAAATCCACCTTTGCATCCTCATAATGACAGATATCACTACACCACTGTCCACCGGGAAGCTGGTATCTACTTTATACGGAATGGTCCGGTCACTTAGACCCCCTTACACAAACCCATATAGGGGTAAATGGGAAGACAACCTGGGGAACACATTTACAAATGACCAGTGGGGCTCATTATGTACTCAAACCAAAACCATGTCCGTAAATAACAGATACCGCCTGATACACTTTACATTTCTACATCAAATATATTATTCCCCACTCAGTCTGAACAAGCTTTACCCGGACAGGACCCTAAACAGTAAAAGATGTGGACAGTCCCCTGCTGACTTCTTTAATGTAGCTTGGCTCTGCCCTCTGGTACAGACACTATGGTTTAGAATAGCAGAGGCAGATTCAGCGATGCTTGGCACTCGGGTATCACAATCCTCAGAGACCTGGCGACTTGCCTTGGTTGAGTCGGGTAATCGGAGTGAGAAACGTCTCATAGGAATGGCCTCCATAGTAGCAACATCGCTGAAAGCCAGAGCATGGGGAGCAACCAGAGCCCCTAGTTTTCAAAATTGGCTCAATACCATGTCAAGGTGCGAGATGAGGGGGGCACAGTATAACCAAACGCTTCCACCCAACAGCAAGCCCAAGTACTACTGGGCATCATTCTGGGCAGGGGTGTTGCAAGGTCTGGAAAAGACCCAGGGCTACGCCAATGTCGGAACTGTAGGGACTGGGGGCTAGCTAGCCTTTTGGTTGTAGCTCCTGAGATTCCATCCGGGGCTACAACCAAAAGACCAGGGGCTATAGCCCACTTAGCCCCGCCTGTCAACGTCTCTGATTCCGGGCATACTTAGCTGAGATGATAGAGCCCTGGAAGACTCCAACCTACTAGAATAGTTCCTGCAATACGCAACAGGTACTTTCCCCGATCTGTAATGTAGTAGTAAACACCACTCACCGAGGGGTCGGGATGAATGAACAACTAAATGCCATGTGATCTCCTAGGTCAACAACTCGCTGCTAGATTGTTGATGTCAACGTGTCTATGCTCAACCTGGCGTATAAAAGGAAGTGCTTGATACAATTGGACTCCTATTGTACCCGATTAACATGTAATTCTTTTGTGAGGATTGGAAGAAGGTAGAGAGGGGAGTGAGTTGGGGCACATGGCCACTGGTTTGGGCACTGTTTACTAATTTTGCATGCAAAAAATCTTAATAAAAACAGTTTGAAAAAAGGCACTTTAAAAACAGAGAAAACAAAGTGGCTGCACAGATGGAAGTACACCAAAAAATGTGAATTTTGCAAAAGGCACCAAATGCAAGGAAAACATGGTGCTGATGTTGGTGCTAGGCAGAAGCTATAGATAGGCAGTGAGGAAATGAGCATGCAGCAGTACAAACAGTGATAGCGTCAAGGTAGATGGATGGAGCATTGTGTCTCTTGGTTGCTCACCAGGGCAAATGGAAGGGGCCGTGGAAGGGGCCGGCTTCTGCCTGCCAGCTTGAACGATTAGCCAGTGATGAATGCCTAGCAGCCGGTCAAGTGGTGGTCTCACTGCCCCAGGAGGGGCTGTCTTGTAGGTGAGGTGGAGGTGGCCATCTTTAAGAGGCCATGAGGAGACCAGAAGTAGCAGGGCCCAAATGGAAAATCATAGCAATAAAGAGCACACAAAGCCCCAAGGTACTGCTGTGGTGCTTAAAAGGAAAGTGGATTAATATCTGTGGAAAGCACGTATTTAAAACAATTTCCAGTGATGGTGCCACAACGGCACTTAGGTGCACAATGTGATATAGACAAATGCAGGGTAGAGTACCTGGATGAAGAGGAGCAGAAGTGGATGTCAGGCAGTCATGCAGGGAGAGGAGACAAGCCAATTCTGGGTCTGAGATAGAAGTCTGAGATCGAGTAGCCAGATAACAACAGTTGTGAAGGAGTTGTGATTGAAGGGTGGTACTTGGTGAACTGTGCAGAACAGTGAACATGTATTAGACACATGTTAAGAGAAGCAGCAGGGCAACAGCAGTCCGGGCTGTGTGGACTTAGATCAGCCTGTGATTCATCACTTAGAGGAACTACTTCTGAGATCCGCTCTCCAGAGTGAAGCTTTGGTGAAGCTGCAGGGCGATCTCAGTCTGAGCAGTCAAGCACATTGAGCTCACCAGGGTCTTCATTGAGGAAGCCTTCTGACACCTTAGTCAACAGTACCCATGGATTATGTTAAGGATGTTGTGTTGAAAGTGACAATTATAAGCTGGGTTGGTGGGACAACTAGCCAATGTTTGGATCACTAACAAATTGCTCAGAACAGAGCCCAAGCACCTACATTTAGTGAATACATATGATACTGGGACAGACCAGTATTTTCCTCTTGTCCTCACCTATATAGTCAGTTTAAACCAATTGTCAAACATGTCCAAAGCTGGTATATTTGCCTCATCAACTGAGATAGTGATTTGTGGGCTGCTTTACTAGATTTCTGAGAGTTAAGTTGATACTGATTGGATTGTGATGTGTCCGTAGGCTTATGTCATTTCCTGGATGCTGTTATATTACTGAAGCCCTTTTTGGATTAATCTACAGTAGACATACTTTTCTTTTCTGTTTGTGTCAAATCTGCAAATGGTCTAGATACATCTAGTTTAATGCCTGCCATCAATTCATGCATCTTTAATCATTTTGGGAGTGGTTGATTAACTGGGGGTAGTGTGTGGACATTTTAAAAACAACTTTAGCTTTCCTGATCGACTCTCACTTGATTGCTGTAGTGCTTGGCAAATTTATTTGTTCAAACTTTGAAGCACCTGAATTTCAGATTGTTTGAAAAGTTCCCCCAAAGGTTCGATCCTGCTGGATATGTAAGGAGCCATGTGGCTGAACTTCATGCAATCTTGGCGAACTTTCATAGAGGCAGGAACTGTTTGTGGAGGAAGGCTTTCGACATTTGCCAATATATGTACAGTTCGAGTAGTTCAGTGAGAGAAAGGGTCGGGAGAGTTAGTAATGTTACAAGAGTTTTAAGATACAGATCTATAAAAGAGTTATTAGCATATTTTTGAATAATTTGCTTGTGATGTGTGAAACATTTGGGGCGTGGTTCACAGAAGCATTTTATAATGGCGCAGTCCCATAGGAAAATATTCTGTGTATTAGGCCCTTAGTTCTATACACGTTAACTACACAAGAGGCATACGTGTAGGGGGAGGGAATCCCTGAGAGTGAGGTCGGCTTGGGTGCCTGGTCTGTGGAATACATGCACAAGACTTTGCTTTTTGAGTGAGACTTATTGTGGTTTGGACAAATTATCAGGGAAACCTGGCAGGATAAAGTGACAGTCCTTCAGGGAGGCAAACTGTATGGAGTCTAGAAGTGAGTGAATGCTCAGTGCACATGCCTGAGGGTGACAGTTGGGCACAGGTTGGGGAAGAGAATCTCTCAGCACAGCGTTTGCCTTTGTGCTGACAGGCTGAGGTGACACTTGTGGTGGGAGAAAGTTACAGACTATTCTGGGAGGCAGGAGATAACTATTAGTATCCAGTGTGAACTGTGCAGGTGATACTCTGGTGTAAACATTCGGGGAGTTAAGACACAAGATAACATTTCTTGAATTGTGAAATTGGGTGACACTCAGGTCAAAGGAAGAGCAGAGAATCCCTCAGCACACATTGTGCTGTTGCTGACACGCTCATTTGACACTCACAGTTGTAGGAAGTTGCAGACATACAGGAAGCAGGAGATATCAGGCTGTCAGTGTCCATTATGAACTGAATCAATGGCACGCATGCCTTTTGGCAACACTCAGGTGCAGGGTGGAGTAGAGAATCTTTCAGAACAGCTTACGCTATTGTGTGGGCAATAATGTTACACTTGTGGTTGAGAAAGATACAGATTCAGAGATAGGTGGCACTTGGGTGCAGGGAGGAGCAGAGAATCCCTCAGTACATTTTGTGATATTGTATACAGGTGGGGCACTTGTGGAGGGTGAATGGTGAAGTGGGAGAATGGAAGACCAGGCTCCCGTCCTTCACCTCTCGCGCTTGGCCTAGAGGGTCACGGCCCAGACACCCGCCGCGAGAAGAGTTTGTCCATTTACCAGACGATCAGGTACCCTGGTACAGGAACATACGGATGTGTCCATCTGCCTGCCCAGCAGCCCGCACTGGCCATGCCGACACCTGCGGCTCGGATCAGCTAGACTAAAATCCACACGTCGTTAGAGATGCCATGACGACCTAGACAACGGGAAGCACATCTGTACAAATATACACACTGAACATTTCCACACCAATCTACACGAAGAACATACTCAGTGCTCTGACGTAGGCGACAGGCATATTCACGGACGTGCATCTTTATTATTTTTACATAGGCTTTCAGAATGCAGAAACGCAAGACGCGTCATGAACTCATCTATAACGCTTGCTCACGCTTCTCTTGAAACCCGTTACCACCATGAGAGGTATAATGGAAACACGATACTGGTCATGGAAATATATGCTATTATAACCTAAAAGCACCTATGCACCAAACAGACTACTTAAGCACCAGGCCCGAGTAGGCCTCAAACAAGAGCTTCCGTGGACATTAACAAAGCAAGAGTCAGGTTGCTGATCCTGCAGAAAGAACCCGGTGGAGCAACCAGCCAAGGTCGCAATGTTGCAAACCCACATCCAAGAACAAATCATCAAAGGCACGATGTTGCAACCTCACACTCCGCGCCTCAACGATAAAGGCACGCCGGCAAATTAAACCAGACGCGCAGTAGAAAAAACAATATTAATTGTGCAGAATTCTGCCTCTTTCACGGTCCCTCCCCACGTGACCAAGCCGAACCTGACGAGATGCCAAAACCCAGGAGAGAAAAGGCGTCTGGGTCCCTCACTACGAGACACAGGCCGATACACTTGAAAGGCTCAATGGACATCTGCTACAGTGGGAGCGGTCAGCATTCCACCTATGAATAAATCCTCACATTGTCTGCACGTACCCATATTGAAACATTGTTGCAATCACAGGTGCACCGAGAGCTGGGAACAACGGTGGTCCCAGGCTGGGAGGCTCACGAGTGCACCAATCAGAACATGGGGGTCTTATCTCAGACGTCAGTAATATTAGCCAATCCTCAGGAGTCTTCATGTAACAATTCTTATGTATCTAATTGTAGGGACAACCCAGATATACCACCTGACTACACCTTGTCCACTAATATCATTCTCTATATGTGTACTATACTAACCCTACCACTCGAGCAACCAATTAAGAGTGGCGATAGGTTTTTTGTTAACTTTCTGAAGTGACGCAAGTAGCGCGTCATAATGCAGTAAAAAGGGCCTGCGAGCCCCACGATTGTGTGTGTGTCAGGACGAACGCGTACGCTCCTTGACCCATCCCTGCCGTTTTGTCTAAATAAACAGCAGAGTCACCTTGCTCCTTGTGTGTGTCTCATACTCTATCTCATCTGGGATATACGGGAGGAGTTGGGGCCTCCCTGCCCGGAGGTCTGCGGACGGCCCGGCCGACCCCGGCAGAATTCCCCCCCCGACAAGTTGGAGGCACTGCTGAGATCTGTTTAAGATCGACTTTTATTTTTAATTTTTCCAGGCACTCCCGTTGCGAGGAGGCCCGGCGGCGCGGCCCCCTCTGCCGTTGCCCCCTTCTGAGGACTACAGGACCATCGCGGAGCTGCGAGAAGACCGGACAGCGCAATCCGGATATTGGCCCTCGGGAGCCGGTTGAGAAGTATCCCGCCCGCGGTCGGCGAGTGTCCAGACGTGGTCCAGACGAGGGGAGGTGGCGAGCCGCTTGGAGGGGTGCACGCAGTCGAGCGGCCCTGCATCGAGAGAACTTGGTGAGCATGACACGCACAACAAGCAATGCGAAATTGTGAGGGAGGGGGAGGAAGTAAATAAGGGAGGAGGGAGGTATTGTACAGATGTGCGGCGAAGGTTTAACTGAGGATTGCAAATGGAATGAATGGTAGCGGACGAGTGCGAGAGCAGTCGGCTAAGTTACGCGAAAGAGGGGGGCGGGGCACGAAAACATCACGTGCAGCCGCTCGTAAGACACTGATGGCCTAGATTGCGACTACGTGTGAGGGTGGGTGTGTGTGGTTTCCTACGATTTGACATTTATTGATCAATGAGTAGATGAGGTTCCCTATTGTTCGAGCAAGAAACTCGATAGGTAGATGACGTTTCCCTGTGGACGGTGGCTAGTTACATAGTTGCCCAAAACGGAAGATAATTGGCTGGTTAAGCCCTCCTGTTGAGGGGCGTATCACACGCGAGGCGACGCAGCGTGCGCAGTCCGGTTATATTATTGATGAGATTACCTTGTTCCAGGAGAGACAGGAAGACAGCTGTAGGGTTAGCGGGGTAGATTGCAAGTGTATTTTGAACTTAAAGAACATAACAAGAATATACCAGTAGCTCGAAGAAATCGGTGACGTCACCAGTAGGGATTTAATAGGATATCGCGAGCACAAGGAACTTTGGGTTTGAGAGTGGTGGGGAAGAGAAACATGATAAAGGAGCGGATACGGAGATAAACGATAAACGAGTGGACCGAAAGAGGAGAAGGGGAAAGGGGCGTGGCTGCGCACGGAGAACGCCGGCCACGGCAAGTGTAAAAGGGGGAAGAGAACGGAGAAACAGGACGACTGTATAAGATCGTCGTAAGGGGTACGCAGCCGCGGGGGGCTGCGTGCGCTTCGGCCGCAGGGGGCCGTAGGGGAAGGAATATAATATAACATCATATTTATTATTATTGCATAATTTGTCAAAGGATTGCCGTAAGTCCCCACACTTGCGGGGCAAGGTAAGCAATACAAGGTTGTATATTGTAAACTGCTGGTAAAGGGAAGGGTAACAAGGGGAGTGCCACTATGTCATACGGGAGAGGGTCGGGAGGGTGAGGGGGAACACCCTCACTACCCCACTCCAACACATATGCACAACACTGCCACCACATAGGGAGAAATTAATTAAGTACAGCATAGAGTGGACCCAGGGGACGGACAACAAAATGTTAACACCATGGCCGCCTAATGGTAGTTTCGATCCATATGCCCAACATTCACTACTAAACCACCTGCACAATACGTACAAGGGGAAGAAGTTGGCAAACCATGTGGAAGTGTTTAACTTATGGAGGATGTTCCAGGGGTCCCGACCAGGACCAAATGGAATGTTCACTATGAGGGAAACACCGGAAGAAAAGGAGATTAAGAAAGAAGGAACGGATGGGGAAAAGGGGTGCGAAAGCACAAAGAATACGGGGAACGGAGGACAGGGAGGAGAAAAGATTGATAAATCAAACGACATAAAAAAGGAACCGAACAATGAGACACCCATAACACCGGGAGTGAAAACAGAGGGAGGAGGGTTGTACCCTTTAAGAGAATTAGGAGAAATAGAAGGACAGTTCAGGGCGGCTGAAGGATACTCGAACCCGGCATACAGCCCTCCACCATATGTGGCTCATAGGAAGATACCACTGGGGGAAGAGAGGATTGGAGAAGAGCAGACTGTAGAGATAGGAAACGATGAGTGGGTAGCTGCACAGATATTATTGAAATTACGAGGCTCACTAACTGGAGAAGAAAGGGAGGCGGTAAAGAGAACAAACGAGGATAGTGCCAGAGAGAGTGAAATGAGGGGAGAGGAGCTATTACGGCAGAAGGAAGAGATTTTGGAGGAAAGATTAGCAAAACTAAGGGATGAGCAGAATGAATTGATCAAACAACTTGAGAGGGAGGAAAGAGAGAGAGTGAGGAAAAGGAAAGAAGGTAAAAACGAATTGGAAAAATTAATGGAACGAAATGAGGAGCAAAAGAGAGAAGCTGAAAGGGTAAAAGCAGCAGCAGATAGGGTATCAAGAGTAGTGCTGAGAGAGAAGAAGAAGGAAGAAGAAGAAAAGGAAAAGGAAATGGAAATATGGAGGAGGAGGGTACTATCAGAGACAGCTAAGAAATATGAAGAGGGGAAGGTAATAGAGAGTATAGTAGAAAGAGAAAGGGTGAAATGGGAAAGGAAGAAAGAGGATGAAAGAATATTGGAACAGATGAGCAACGAAGTAATGGAGGAATTGAAAAGAAAAAGGGAGGAAAATAGTAGGGAAATGGAGGAGAGAAGTGAAGGGGGAAGAGAAGGGAGGAGTAGGGAGAGTGAAAGATGGGGAGATGTATATAAAAGTAGAGAGGTAGCAACAACATCAGCACTAGGGGGAACAGTTGATAACAACGAAAGGGGAGAAAGAGACTTAATAGACTTAAAAACAGTAACAATAAAAGGAAAAAAGGCAGAGTGGGGGGTGCCATTTATGAATGACTTTTGCAGTGAGGAGGAAGAAGGAGTGGAGAAGGATGGAAGAAAGAGTGAAAGGGAAAGCTTAGATAAACTATACCTCACTAGAACAAACATAGATTCGCCCTGGATGAGTAGAAGATGGGAGGAGCTGGAGAGAAGTAAGGAGGGAGTGAAAAGAATAGGGGAAACACAAACCCATGAAACCACGCCACCCACATCCCCATCACGCCCTCCCACGTCACACCCTACATGTTCAACCACCGCACGCTCACTGCACAGAATAAAGCTCGCGCCCTTCATGAACGAACTTACACCTTATGCATGTCGGCTTAGGGACCTCCCTAGTCGCAGGCAAGACAGACAAATAAACATACCCGTATTGAACACAGGAAATGACGAAAAAAGGGGAAAGGAAGAAGAGGGAGGTAGGAGCAGAGGTAGTAAGGAAGAATTTGAAGTAGTAAAGGAAACGGGGGAAGAGGAGGGGTGTGAAGACTCAATATTATGGAGCGTAAAGGGTGACACAAGACAGAATTTAATGCCACTGTTGGAGAGAGGAGGGGTTAGACCACAGTATGTACCTTGGAAACATACGGATAAAGAAAATATAAAATGTAGGCTCCCATCACTAAGTGGAGGTGCGGGTAAGTGGATATATGAAATGGAAAAACACACCGCAGGACAGAAACTAGCAGTAGGAGATGTGAAGGGCCTGTTAATATCAATATTAGGGGATAGAGCGGATGACATTTGGAAAAGAGCGGGATTCCATGGGGTAACAATAACGAACACATCGCATGATGGGGCACCATTTGCAAACTGCAGACATGCGCTATGGCAGGCACTGAGAGTGCAGTACCCAGACACATCAGACATAGGAGCCATTACTTCCCGTAAGATGGGTGAAAATGAGGATCCTGTTGATTATATCCAGGATATTCAAGAGAAGTGGCACATGGAAACTAGAGAACAATGGGACAAAACACCAGCCATATTTTATCATATATTAGTACAAGGGCTCCCAGAAGGAGTTCAGAAACAACTAAAGAAAGTAGTGGGGATGGAAGCAAAACCATGGCCAGAAATACAACTGACTATAGTACATCACTGCAGGACATGGCAAGGAAAAATGAAACAAAAGGAAGAGGACAGGAAAACAGAAGAGGCCAAACTAGTACAGAAAAAACTTACTAAATACACAATGGAAGGGGCACTAATAACTACGCCCACACCAGTGGCCCAAAGCCCAACGCAAGTAGTGGCTGCACAAGATCCCGCTCAAATAGCGCCTCCACAAGGTGTAATACAGCAAGTGCCGCCTCTGCAATTACACGCACCAAACATGGGAGGAGGGTACCCAATGCAAGGAACTGGGTATTATAGTTATAACAGAGGGAGAGGAGGGTTTATGAGGGGGAGAGGATACGGATATAATACCCAACAACAGGCTGGGGGACTTAGAAATTACTACCCCACAGGGCAACCCGTATACCAGGACAACACAGGGAGCTTCCCATGGCAAAGCAGGGAACCACCCGTGTGTTGGAGCTGCGGACTATTAGGACACATGTCACGTACATGTAGGGTCAGGCCAGGAACACCAGCATGGAATGAACAAGCACAACCTAGGACCTCACAAGAACAGCAGGGCATACAACAACAGCAGATGTCTGAACAAGGGAGTGACCCACAACAACAAACAACACAACAGCCACAAACTTATTCGCTGCCACAACAACAAATAACACAGCAACTGCCACCGCCACAACAACAAGTAGCGTTAATACAACCACCACCCCAAACTCAACAAACGCAATTGGGTAGGGTGACGGTGTTGGGACACAACCCTTACACAGGGAATGGCCAATCATTGTACCCCCAATAGGCCAGCCCACAGACGGCCTTGGTGTGTCCCATCCTGTCAGTAACACCTAATAGTGCGGAGGAACCACGCATAGAGGTAACGATAGGTGACAAAAAATTATCATTCCTTGTTGACACCGGGGCAACCCGGTCTTGCATAAGGGAAGGTAAATTTAAAATGTCAGGCGAAGCCATGAACACCCAAGGATTTTCTGGGGCTAAGGGGTTGGTTCCATTTACTGATAACGTTCCATTATCTATTGGAGATTATGATCTGTCAGTCCCACTTTTGTATTATAGTGCCTCACCAGTAAATATACTGGGGAGAGACATAATGAACAGGTTGAATATGACGATCTCCTTTACAGAGGATGGCATAATTTGCTCTACTCCAGGGATTAACATGCTCGCAGCACGACAGATTTTGCAAGCATACTGTGGACAGACAGCGATTAGGGTGGAGCCAGTAGATGGCGAGCTATTCCAGTATGGCACAGACATGGCATTTGCATGGATGCCAGGGATAGAAGGGAAAATATGGAGGAGGCCAGCAGCCTATCTGTTCCGACCAGAAACACCAGTTAACGAACTGGAAGGGAAGGTGTTTGTAATGGACATTGAGAGCATTATTGCAACAGCTGATTATGTTGCTGTGCACGCCCAAGATAAAGAAGGGAGAGCATGGAGGGCGGTGATAGCACTAGCAGAAGGATGTAGGCTGACCCAGGTGTCAGATGAAGAGCTATTCTCAGAAGAAAAGGAAGAAGATGAAATGGTGTTCATGATGAGTGTAGAAATATGGCTAAGAGTGGCTCACAAACAAGTAGCACAGAAAATTGCAATGGCACTTGAGGCACCCGCAGGCACCCCAGTCCCATTTTTTAAGGAGGATATGTCAAAGGTGCCCAAATCATTATGGACTATTAGCCCTTATGACGTGGGATGCATAAAAAGCATAGGGGGTGTAAGGATAAAATTGAAAAAAGGTGCCATACTACCAAGAGTGAAACAGTACCCATTGTCAAAAGAGGCAGATGAAGGCATATATGAAACCATAACGGCCCTTATAAACAATGGCATATTGGTCCCCTCAGAATCACCATGTAACACAGCTGTGTACCCGGTGCGCAAGGCTAAAGGGGGGTCTTGGCGCTTCATACAGGACCTCAGACCCTTGAACAACATAGTAGAAGCAGAGTATCCAGTAACAGCAAACCCGGCCACAATATTGTGTGGCATTCCAGCAGAAGCATCACGATTTACAGTGATTGACCTTAAAAATGCTTTTTTCTCAATACCATTACACCCAGACTCGCAAGATTTGACAAGCTTCACTTACCGAAATACAAAGTGGAAACATACCAGGTTACCACAGGGGTATTGTGAATCACCCTCAATTTTCAATAGAGTAATACAGATGGATTTGGGTAACGTTGAGGTGGAAAGCACAGTGTTACAGTATGTGGATGACATTATAATTTGCAGTACAACCGAAAGTAAATGTAGAGAGGACTCCTTAAAAATGTTGACAATATTGGCTGAAAAGGGGTACAAGGTAGACATGGAAAAGATACAATACTGTCAGGAACAGGTACTTTACATTGGCAAACTGATATCCCAACATGGAAGAAGGATTGCACCACAAAGAGCACAGGCCATCTCAAGCACTCCCGTGCCACAGACTGTGAGAGAACTGCAGCAATTTCTGGGGCTGTGCAACTACTGTAGAGCATGGGTATTTGATTACAGCTCATACATAGGACCCCTGCTTGAGGGTTTGAAGGAAGCAAATAAAGGGGAGAAAAAGTTGGGATGGACTATGGAAATGAGGGAGGCATTTGACGAATTGAAAGACGCGATATCAACTGCTCCAGTACTGGCATCCCCAGACTATGAGCGACGCTTTTTTATATTTTCACATTGCGACTCAGCAGTGATGAAGGCAGTATTGGCACAAAAAACGAGCATGGGATATAAACCAGTAGCATTTTACAGCGGACACTTAGACCCTGTGATGTTAGGCCACTTCCCTTGTGAACAAGGTCTTGCTGCAGCTGCCTTTGCAGTAGAAAAAGCATCAGCAATAACTATGGGGTGTCCAACTACACTGTTTGTGGAACATGCACTATTTGCGATATTGAATAAACCTAAGTCCACACTAACGACACAGAGGGCATCAGGTTATGAGATTATTTTGTCTAAAGCTGAACTAGCAATTGTTAGATGTAGCACGGTCAACCCTGCAACGTTCCTAGCAGAAGTAATTGAAGAGGGAGATTACGCCCACGACTGCACCCAAATAACTAAAATGTACTCATGTACTAGAAAAGTTGAAGAAAACGCACTAGAGGGAGGTGAGCTTTTGTTTATTGATGGGTCATCAACTATTGATCAAGGAGATGGGATACGAAGGACTGGGGCAGCAGTAGTAAAAATGATGGAGGCGCCGGTGTGTGTGGCTATGAAGTGTGTACAATTACCACAGCATTACTCTGCTCAAGCCGCGGAACTGGTTGCATTAATATTGGCATTAAAGGAAAGTTTTAATAAAAGAGTAACCATATATTCCGACAGTGCATATGTTACATCCACTGTCCACTCAGGGTTATCAAAATGGAGAAGAAGAGGGTTTAGGAGAGCTGATGGCACTCCAGTACAACATGCCCTCTTGTTGGCTGAACTAATTGAAGTAATAAATGACCCCCAAGAACTAGCCCTAGTCAAATGCACCGCACACACCAATGGAGAAGACTACGTATCAAAAGGGAATGCAGCAGCAGACGCACATGTGAAATATGCTGCATACTTTGGTGAGATATGGAACCCCACAGACTCACAGAGAGGGAGAGGGAGGGGAATAGCAAGGGAGATGTTAATAAGAGAAGGGTACACCCATCTCCCAGCCACACAGATTATGGAACTACAAGCGGCTGCACCAATGGCCGAAAAAGAAGTATGGGTAAAAAGAGGATGTACAATGTCCCCAACCGACGCACTATGGCGCCAGGGTGGCACTGGGAAAGTTGTAATACCGTTGGCACTGTTAAACACCGCCCTGAGCCAATTACATCACCCTGCCCATACAGGCAAGGAAATAATAGCAGCACGAATTAGAGAAGATTGGTTTTGTCCTGAGTTAAACTCTCATGTGTCAAATTTTATCAGCAATTGCCTCACATGTCAACAGTTTACGGCCGGTCATACTCTAAAGGTGATAAGAGGTACCATACCCCGGCCAGAAGGACCTTTTCGGCACCTTCACATTGACTATGTTGATATGATCAACATATGTCAAGGTAATAGGTATATGATTGTAGTAGTATGCCCATTTTCCCGGTGGATTGAAGCAGGGCCCTGTTCACACCCTGATGCGTTTAGAGCAGCCAAATTCATAGTAAGGGAGGTTTTCCCCAGGTGGGGAGTGTGCGAGGTGTTAAGATCAGATAACGGCCCACATTTCGCAAACGAAATGTTCCAGCATATCACATCCCTGCTGAACATTAAACACAAATTTGCATGTGCATACCACCCACAGGCTAATGGTGTATGTGAACGCCTGAATGGCTTATTGAAGGAGGCAATTGCTAAAATACAACAAACAACAAAGAAAAGTTGGTTGTATTGCCTTCCGTTAGCTTTATTTGAACTTAGAAATAGGCCAGGGTCCGACCACCACCTCACCCCTCACGAAGTGGTTACTGGACGTCAAATGCGCCTTCCCCTAACCCCAACGTCAAGGGCATTCACCGACCACGAAAGTTCAGCGAGTGTGTTAGGTGATGAAATGTATCAATATGTGTCTTCTTTGATTACTAGTGTCGTGTTTGTGTCTCAACAGCTCGAGCGCACACGGGGCGGGTCTACCAGCAATCAAGAAAAAGGCGCAAGTACAGAATTGGGAAAGGAGAACTTGTGCAAACTTGCCAAAGGTGACCACGTGCTACTTCGCAATTTCAATAGAAAGTGGAACGAGAAGAGGTTCACTGGCCCCCATCTGGTAGAGGACGTATCAACAAGAGCAGTAAAACTAAAGGACAAGCGTGCCTGGAACCACCTACATGACGTAAAGATCTACAAACTGCAGACCCGCCCCAGCGCCAACGACAGGTCCATTGGAAGAACAGCAACAACATCCCCGACAGCGGAAGAAAGTTCCACCACAGACAACGACCCAATTGTTCCCTCGGAGACGATAACTGACGAAGAAAGGGGTGATCTCCATACTGCCCACCCCATGGTCACACGCTCAAAGAGTAAAAATACTTCCGCCATCTGAGCGCAGATCCCCCCCCCATTGACTGCTAAGTACAGTTGTAATTAAAACTGGAGGACATTGCTTGCACCAATACACATGTAAACACGTGAATGTTCTCTTTTTTCTCTCGCACATACAGGAACTGCGTAATATTGTATTGTTAAGAAAAAGCTAATTAACAAGTTCAGTGTACAGGCGTAGATGGTGCTGCCAGACGATAACTACCCAGAAGAATTGTCACATCAATTTGTATACGAAATAAAAAGGCCAACATACCTAAAAAGGAGAAGGGTACGTGTCTACTACACAGCCTTCCTCCTGGCCATAGAATATTACATGCCCCACCTCCGCCCATACTTGCCGGTCCTAAGGGACCGATCACTTAGAGTAGCGTGGGAGCAGCTCTTCGCCTGGGCACTGAATGACTACTTGATAGGGAGAGCTTAAAGGAAACAAAACTAACATTTAATAACGAGCACTTTTGAGAATTTTTAGGCGGGCAACTTTAACGTCACAAGAATACGCTGCGAGGACTGCAGCAAGGTAAGAGCAAAATGCCGGTGAGATTAGCATATGTAATAAAAATAATAGGGATTTTTATGATCACCGGGTTCTTGGCTGCCTCTGTCTGGCAGTACAGCTATGCTATCGATTTTATTGCTGCACCCAAACCTAATATACCCCCGTTCCCTGCTGCAACAGGTGTTACGTCAGGTGGTAATAGTAACTTTGCACCCAAGCAAAATAGAGTTAAACGCAGCACATACTCAGACAATAAAGGCATTGATAATTATGTACAAGATTCAGCACACGTCGCAAACAACATGTGGTACCAGCACATGACCCGCATTGGTAAGCAGACAACTGAGGATAGCTGTTACGTTTGCTCATTAATACCATACGCCATGAGCGCTTCACGAACATTTGTTGCCACAGAAATAGATGAAAAGACAGCACAGTGCATAATATATTTGGCCCTGTTCCAAACGAAAGGAAGATTTCAAGGAACAGTAGTGCACATGACATGGAAAACACGAGACTCATACCCATATGAAAACAACTTCCTCAAGACCTATCTGAGTTATCACAAGACCAGTTTACATGCTGAAGCATTCAGATACATAACAAGTGGCCCTGCAAAAGGAGAAACAAAGAAGGTAACACTGCAGTATCTACCATGTGATTGGTACGCCACTGAAGTTCCAGGTAAACAAGGATGCTGGGAGAGGCCGCTACTGACGATAACAGGAAAGGTGTATCTGGGCAGCAGCTGGGAGATAGGAGTGATTGGCAGCAACATGGTAACAAAAGAAACTATCTCAACCATCGAGACACACAATCATCGATGTTGGACGACGTGGATCAAGTATGTACCAATGCTCACGTGGGTAGAAGAAGATGAAGACCCAATAACTATACTACCATTGACTGCGCCCAAAGTATGCTACCAGCATAAAGGAGAGGTGGACGTAGGATATAACACCAATTGTGCAAGCGTGGTGGAGTTACCTGAGGGGGGAGCGGGAACAGCAGTAATAATGGACCATTATTGGGCCTGCGGAGAAAAGGCATATCATACACTGCCTCCCCTGTGGAATGGTGTGTGCACAATGGTACACGTCAATGTACCATCACTAGTGGTACCTAAGAAGAATGTCGATGTGGCGAAATTTCCTAAAATGGATGAAGGGGATAGGAGAAGAAAGAGATCTGCACCACTTCAGAAGGAGCAAGAGAACAGGACCAACAGCAATGATACTGTCCTAAATAGGAGAAAAAGACAAGGAGAGCCACTGACAGGAAATTACCTGTGGGGAAGGTCGGAAACGGAACTAACATCAATACCGCCAGAACACAGACTATTCAGCAGAGCAGCAATGTTCTTCTCCTCAATAATACATCCGGGACTGCAGGCATACGCAAACGCAAAATGGCTCCAAATAACCAGATGGGAACTAATGATGACCATCAATTCAACAGTAAATGGGTTCAACGCAATTAAAGAAGAGCTGCGAGCTGTAAGGATGGTAGCACTCCAGAACAGATATGTATTGGACCTTCTCACAGCAATGGAAGGAGGAGTTTGTGCAAAGATAGGACAATCTTGCTGCACGTTCATACCTGCCAACGATGCTGACAATGGTACACTGACAGAAGCAGTTTCACAATTGGCCCAGATGCACTCCAAAATGATGGATGAAAGTAACGGTGTAGACAAGGATAAGAGCTGGTTTTCACTATTATGGTCATGGATGCCATCTTGGCTGTCAGATGGACTGAAAATAATAGTGGGGTGTTCTATTTTGGCTGGAGCTACTCTGATCATAATTAGATTTTGGAAGGCCCGGAAGGCACGCACGACTGACGAGTTGCTGGAAATGGTGGGAATGCACCCCTTAATGCCAGCAGATGACGGCCAGCATACAGGTGTGATAATAGAAGAAAGGGAGAAGTTGCGCACCCAAATAATCACCAATCATCTAGACCCACCATCAGTGAAGATCGAGAACCCAAGGAACCCCAGGAGCTACATAGGAAGATGGGTATACTGTACTCCTGGAGGAACATGTGAATATATGTATTGGTCATTTGAAGATCATGTAAACCATTATGGACATCTCGGAGGGATAACTAAGATATGGAGGGTAAGAGGAGATAACGAGAAGGATATGTTTGTGGTCGACAAGTCGACCAGAGGGGGGACTGAAGTGGGAGAATGGAAGACCAGGCTCCCGTCCTTCACCTCTCGCGCTTGGCCTAGAGGGTCACGGCCCAGACACCCGCCGCGAGAAGAGTTTGTCCATTTACCAGACGATCAGGTACCCTGGTACAGGAACATACGGATGTGTCCATCTGCCTGCCCAGCAGCCCGCACTGGCCATGCCGACACCTGCGGCTCGGATCAGCTAGACTAAAATCCACACGTCGTTAGAGATGCCATGACGACCTAGACAACGGGAAGCACATCTGTACAAATATACACACTGAACATTTCCACACCAATCTACACGAAGAACATACTCAGTGCTCTGACGTAGGCGACAGGCATATTCACGGACGTGCATCTTTATTATTTTTACATAGGCTTTCAGAATGCAGAAACGCAAGACGCGTCATGAACTCATCTATAACGCTTGCTCACGCTTCTCTTGAAACCCGTTACCACCATGAGAGGTATAATGGAAACACGATACTGGTCATGGAAATATATGCTATTATAACCTAAAAGCACCTATGCACCAAACAGACTACTTAAGCACCAGGCCCGAGTAGGCCTCAAACAAGAGCTTCCGTGGACATTAACAAAGCAAGAGTCAGGTTGCTGATCCTGCAGAAAGAACCCGGTGGAGCAACCAGCCAATGTTGCAAACCCACATCCAAGAACAAATCATCAAAGGCACGATGTTGCAACCTCGCACTCCGCGCCTCAACGATAAAGGCACGCCGGCAAATTAAACCAGACGCGCAGTAGAAAAAACAATATTAATTGTGCAGAATTCTGCCTCTTTCACGGTCCCTCCCCACGTGACCAAGCCGAACCTGACGAGATGCCAAAACCCAGGAGAGAAAAGGCGTCTGGGTCCCTCACTACGAGACACAGGCCGATACACTTGAAAGGCTCAATGGACATCTGCTACAGTGGGAGCGGTCAGCCTTCCACCTATGAATAAATCCTCACATTGTCTGCACGTACCCATATTGAAACATTGTTGCAATCACAGGTGCACCGAGAGCTGGGAACAACGGTGGTCCCAGGCTGGGAGGCTCACGAGTGCACCAATCAGAACATGGGGCTCTTATCTCAGACGTCAGTAATATTAGCCAATCCTCAGGAGTCTTCATGTAACAATTCTTATGTATCTAATTGTAGGGACAACCCAGATATACCACCTGACTACACCTTGTCCACTAATATCATTCTCTATATGTGTACTATACTAACCCTACCACTCGAGCAACCAATTAAGAGTGGCGATAGGTTTTTTGTTAACTTTCTGAAGTGACGCAAGTAGCGCGTCATAATGCAGTAAAAAGGGCCTGCGAGCCCCACGATTGTGTGTGTGTCAGGACGAACGCGTACGCTCCTTGACCCATCCCTGCCGTTTTGTCTAAATAAACAGCAGAGTCACCTTGCTCCTTGTGTGTGTCTCATACTCTATCTCATCTGGGATATACGGGAGGAGTTGGGGCCTCCCTGCCCGGAGGTCTGCGGACGGCCCGGCCGACCCCGGCAGAATTCCCCCCCGACAAGTGTACAGACATCCAGAGAGGCAGGGGATATCAAGCATTGTCTGGCTCCTGAAATGATTGAATGGTGCACATGTAGAGAATATGCTACCCAAAAAATCTGGACATGCTGTTCATGGTCTCTCTTTCACCAATTGCAGCGCTTGCTGTGTGCACTGGTGATGCCAGAATATCATGAAGTCAATTGAAGGTATCATCAACCACACATTCCACCTCCATCCTCTTAAGTCATTCTGAGGAGCATGCTGGAAAAGTACATTTCACCACAATATCTTTGTGTCCAGACTTTCAGAGGAGGTTATATTTACTATTCGATCCAATAGTATTCAGATTTCATGTAACAAAAAATCAGGACAAAGCAACACACATTGCAGCTGCTGGTGAAATTGAAAGATACAGATTGCTGTCTATTCCCATCTCATAATATTTACCTGTGGTATGAGTCATGAGAAACTTCAAATCACTGTTAAGTGATTTGAAAATCTCACAAGGCTGTTTACAAAAACTTCATCCAGCGCTACTTGTGAGATTGGGGGCTGGTCACCTTAATGAATCCTCTACAAAACAAGTTTAATCACAGGTAACACTCTTAGAGACACTTTTGGAGACACTCCTGTGCAGAGGTTTAAATGCTAACTTGGTTGGATAATTATTTTCTTCTTTAAAGGTTTATTTCTGCCTTAGCTTTAAAACATTACATCAAATAGAAACAATTCAATAATAGTACAATAAACCTTAAGGACAATATATGATTCATTGCAATTATTAAACACATTGTTGATTCATATAGGGTAACCTATCATAAAACGCACATGCATGTACACATTATGTGTGCTACTGAATAATCATAGCAAATCAAATATAAACAGTATCTCTGAAAAGGTGAAACATGCACACTCATTATGTCTTAAATAAATGCAAGGTACCATAATATTAATTCATTCAACACAACACATCAGTTATTATACATTTTGTGTACTAAATCTGCATATTTTCCCTATATATCCGGTAACACCCAAACAATATATGGATCGTCATAAAGGATAGTCAGATCATCAACTTGATAACAAAACTTCCTCGCATTGAATAGCTTACATGCACTTTGGCTCCACAATAATCGGAGCAACCTTTCTGGGACACAGCCAACAAAAACAGTACTGTGCCTACCACATCCACCTCTTTGATTAAAAAACATTTTAGAAACCCTAATGCAAAGGGAACTTTCCAAATGGTGGGAAATAAAAACTTAAAAAATGTAGGAGGAATACCTAGAGGACTCATAATATGCATTTCCCCATCATTTGTGGAAGATGACATTGATGCGCTGAATGACTGGGAACAACTACTAGTAAATACATCCAAAGAAATGATGCCCAAGTCATCAACCAATCAACCAAAAATCCATGAACAAACCTTAAAAGAAATCAGCATCACCAAAGAAAAAATAGAATCACTCAACCATCCAGAGATCACTTTTAAAAACGACCAAATATTAGATGACTACTAAGCCAACTTTACTAAGGAACTAAAAGTGAAGAAACAACAAAAATGTAAAAGAGATTAATTGGGCTACAAATGTAAGCAAATCTATACCTTTCACAAGAAACATGACCTTAAAAGTACCACCTACAAAATGCAAGGACAACCACCATCACCTGCAACAATACCAGCCTCATCCCCTGTGTCCCCAGATGTGGAATTTCCTGTGGGAGCGAGACAGAACCAGAAATATCATCCAATCAACCAACCACAATGACAGATTGCCCTTTTTTAGAAGAGCTAAGAAAACACAAGGTCAGTACTCACTCAAACTACCAGACATGAGGCAATCAAAATACATCACATAGAGATGACATGCAAAAAAATACATCAACTACAATTAACCACATAAGAGGGGCAGGAGGGGTGAGAGCATCGAAAAATTCAGGAGGAAACACAGAAATGCAAACAAGATAAAAACAAACAGGACTGAATTGACAGATCTAGTTGTAAACCTATCTGACATGCCCATTTCAAAAGATCTCTTCATTGCCCTCAACAAAGGACTATGCTTTAGCCCGAGCAACACCTCAGGCTACTTCCAAACAAAGGTGGACATTTACAAATTCTGTAGAAAACTCAAATAAATAAAAAAATGTGAACCTATGTGAATAGCCAAAGAATCGCGACACATAACCCCTTCCATCTGAACTATCAGTGACCCACATGCAAGATATAATTATACTACTCAATATAAAAGAAAACAGAGAAGAATATACCATCCAGAGATTCACAGATGAACAGGACATAAACATGTACCTGTCAGAAGAAACAACGCTCAAAAAAATCTCAACATTAATTCCCAATCTATCACAAGACAATGTGATAGACATCTTTCAAAAAGCGGTGAGAAAAGACCTAAGGGATATCTATTTATCCAACAAAAAAACAAAGATCAACTATAACCTCTCACTTCACGAAAAAACAGCTCTAACTGAAGGCCAAAATAACAAAGATCTAATAACTAAAACAGCAGACAAAGGAGGTAAAATAGTCATCATGAAAACAACAGACCATATTACAGAAGCAGAACACCAACTCAATGACAAAAAATGATATGCAAAACTATCAAGCAGCCCCCCACCATTACTAACAAGGGAGTGGCACACTATGAGCAAAAATTGTCATGAGGAAGGCCTTCTGACGGAAGATTAATATCACTAGATGGACCTAAAATTTCCAATATTAGCATCAACTTAATTCCCAAAATCCACAAAACATTTCATTGTTTTACACCGTGATGACCTATAATAAATGGCAATGGATCCTTTACACACTACATTTATCTCAATCTTCAAACCCTAGCCTTCAATTTGGAATCTTATATCAATAGCAAAAAACATGTGAAAACACAACTGGAATCAATCAGATGGGAACCCAACTTCAGATTGTTCACCTTGGATGCCACATCACTCTACACAAGTATTCAGCATGAAAAGGCAATCCAAACAACATCACACTTTCTAAAATCACGATCCATCTCATACCACTCACAGAACCAGATGATCATTGATATGCAAGAATTTACCTTGAAAAACAACATATTTTGTTTTCATGACCAAATGTACTGTCAAAAATAAGCAACAGCGATGAGTGCAAAATTTGCACCAGCATATGCTAACCTCTTCATCGGACACTTTGAAAATGAGCATGCTTGGCGTCACCTGGCATTTACAGAACAGAAACATGTAGTGTTTTGGGGTAGGTTCATAGATGACATCCTTATCATCTGGGATGGGTACAAAACATCTCAATGAAAAGCAATATAACATCAACCTCACCATGAATTAAGATACAAAAAGAATCAGCTTTCTAGAACTAGAACTTTACGTTGAAAACAATTCAATCCACAAAACTCTATACATCAAGCCCACAGCAGGGAAGAGCATTGTCCACGCAATTAGTAATCACCCACAACACATGAAAATGAACATCGCCCATGGAAAATTCCTTAGAATCAAAAGAAATCGTACCAATAACATGTATTCCTGAAACATGCAGAAGAAATTCTGACAAAGTGGTTACAAAGAAAATAACCTTCAACAATCCCTCATGAACACCAGCATGAAAGACAGAAGAGAACTCCTTGTAAACAAATCAAACCCCACAACAAAGGGAAAAAACGGAGACATCAGATTTATAACTACCTACAGCTCATATGTACAGAGCCTAAGAACAATTCTAAACAAACACATCCTAAAATTGGAATAAGATATAAAGAGCTTTCCAAAGGAAACACTGGCACTAACATTCCAGAAGGCCCCGGCCATCAAGAGCATCATAAATACAAGCTTCTTTACCCCTCTTAAAGAAACCAAAACCATTCAATCAATGTGGAACCAGCCACCATCGATAGGAAACCACAGATGTGGTACGTGCAAAATCTCTACGCAAATGATACAAGAAAAAAAGAAAACATACCAGGAATTAATGGCACAACCAAAAAAGAAATCACAGTTCATGAATTGCAACACCATATTTGTTATCTATGGCATACAATGCAAATGTGACCTACTATACATAGGAAGTAATATACGCCTATTAGAATTGTGAATCATTGAACATCAAAGCGCAATCAAAAACAAAGACTCCAAATACCTGTTGCCAATCCACTTCAACGAACAACATTCAGACCACAACCCTGATGGAATCCTTTTCTTTGGCATAGAGAAAGTCAGCCTACCAGCCAGAGGAGGCAGTAAAGAACAAACATTGAGAAGAAAAAAAGACAAATGGACAGTCTAATGGACATTTGCAATAATGGTCTAAACACACACAACGAGATGTACACTTACCTCTAACAAGTGACAAAAGAAAGAAACCATACTGTATCACATTTCCATAAGTAGCAGTATTACAACCCAAACCTATGACCAATCTAAAATATATCACCACAATCTAGTCCAACAAAATTTAAATGTAGAAGATACTCCAGCATCTACAAAATCAAAAGAAAGAAAAAAACAAAGAAGGTAAACGACAAATATAGATCTAACAAGAACGATAGAAAAACAAAATTCTTTGTATACAGTATCTGCACTTGAAAGGACAAAAAAATATCGAGGCTGAGTACCACAAAGGAAATACACCAATAACGGGCTAAAAAGATTCACAGATCTTTTATTACTGTACAGTTTACAAAGCAAAACAGATAACTATCTGGCTCCCAACATCTTGCGATGTGTACCAGCCGACAGGGAGAGGTGAGAGAGTGCTGGACATCTAAACATTTGCTTTTATACAATTTGTGTAATATTGTCCAGCCACATTAATAATTTGTGGTCTAGAGTTTGTGCCTAGTTCACATACAGATTATACAATATTATGCAAAGGATTACATAGGTTTGCATGTCCATGAAGGCACAATGGTGATATATGTTCTCGGATCCTGTGATAAGCCTTGTGCAATGTTCCTCTACAATACAGCTCGACCAATGTATACGCTTGAGGTTTGTTCTTCATTGTCCCAATGTTTATACAAGGATGAGTCTTGTGAGCGTAGACAACACTTAAACAACAGTTCATATGAAGCACAAGGTCTCATTACTCAGTCTAAAGTGTTGGCTCTCAGACAGCCTAAACATTAACAGAACTCAAAGGTCCGAAGGCTTGGTTGCAAGTTGAAAACATAGTCCATCATTTTAGAATGACAAACACACAAGTAGAAATCAAAATGGCAGATGAATTATTAGTATAGTATTCTGTGTAGCGCGAGTAGGCTTAGGCCAATATGAATACTAAGGAGGCACTATATAATTACCGTTTACCAAACCCTCCTTTTGGCCTAAGCAAAGAGCCTTACTAAAAATATTCGCTTTACTCGTAACTCCACATTTCAATGTCCTTACATCCTGAATCACATCAATCAGATATATCAATTGCCATTAAATCCTTAACGGTAATATCCTTCATTACAAAAACATTAGTCATCTTCTCAGGTGTGTGTATTTTCGGTCCTAATGTTCCTACAGTTTGCGCACAACAGCCCCCTAACAGCGAACATATGGCAGGAAGACATTGTATGCAACAACAACAGAACAACAGAATACCAATGATAACCATTAAGACTGAAAGAATTTTCCATCCTCAAGACCGTAAAAAGTCCCAGAACCAAGTACTAAGATCCCAGTTTCCCTTGGGAACATGCATTTCTGAATTTAGGACGTGTCGATTTTGTATTGCCTTGAATATGGTCGGGGAGGAGTCAGGAACGAAAATGCAACAAGCAGATCCCACCAATTTACATACTCCACCATGCTCAACCAGGATGATGTCTAACACCATCCAGTTCTGTAGAGCCACTAATCTAATTGCTTTTTGTTCTAGCATCTTGTTACAGAGTATATTGGTGGTCCGGTTGATGGTTCTCTCCAATAATCTTGCTAGTCTCCTAATATCCTCGGAATTCATGATCTGTCCCCAAAATGGCACAAAGGATTTTGCTACATCACCCATGACTTGTGAAGTAGTATCACCATTCTCGTCCTGTCTTGCACAAGCCCTAGAGACCTCAAAGGTGCTAGCCACATATATCCCTGGTAGCAAGATACCCAAATAACAAGTACCCTGCCAATCCCTAGGTAGCCACGGATAAGCTTCATTACCGCAAATGAAATAAACAGGATCACCTACATAGGTCTGTCCTCACTAGTCAAATTTGCAACATTAGTACAACCCTCAAAAGTACCCATTGACTGAGAATCATTCCTTTGTATGCAGAACGAAACAGAGTTGGGGCTATGATTGATAGTATAGGAAGGAGGCATAGCATCCCGGTTGCCTACGGGAGCCATTTTAAAAGAGATCAATGATTGAAAAGGTCTAGATAGTCTATTGGAAGGCCTAGTAGAAGCAACGTTAAGCTTGATCCTATTTGCAAAAAGAGAGCATCCCAGAGGCAGCAGGACTCCCCTTCAGACTCATTCAAATTAGTCCCATCAAAGTTCCCTGAGATGCTATCGTTCCAACAACTAAAGAATAATGCCTTTAGAGAGGCATAGCATGCAGTAGTTAGAGGCAAAGTATGAATATACCAGCCCATCCCCTTTTCCCCGTGTTTTGGAAAAAGCAAACAGATTCAACAATTAGTTCTATTCAAGATTGCATGAGTGACATTCATTATTAACAGAGTGTATTATTATGATAACTCTGTCTGTGTTGGGAATCCTTAGAAGATAGAGTATGCAGATGCAAAAAAGGTATAGACATAATAGGAACACTCTCAGTAGGTAAAAATGTTTCAAGGGGACGCACCCCTTCAATTTACCAAAACCCAAGAGCATTACTACTGCCAGACCGGTTAACATAATTACAAGGAAACAATACGTCCTTAAGGACCATGTATTTTTCTGTCCAATGTCTTTGTTAGCCACACAATCGATCGGTTGCTCCATACGATAGCAACAGGCATTGTTCCTCAAAGCTCTTTCCCAAAAAGGTTCCTGTGATAAACACCGAAGTTTGTTTGCTGGTGATCTCCTGATCATGTGATCTTGATTGAAGATAGCTCTTCCCGGCACCAGCCACTTACTTATGTTTCAGCGCAAAAGTTGCAAGCAGTGGCGGCTGCTATCATAGGGCGGCTGGGCGCCGCCCCCCCAGAAAAGAAAGAGGAAGCTTAAAAAGATTCAATCAGAGAACTTCTCTGATTGAATCTCTTTTTTATCTTGCATTTCCTTTGCAAACAGCGCGGGGGCGCTGTGGCAGGGCAAGTTAGGCAACAATAACTAAGGGCCGGGCCCGGCTGCTTTCACAGCGGGGCGCGTCCCGTTTTACTCTAACTTCTTCAATAGTAGAGTGAGTGGAGCTTGTAGCTCCACGCACTCTATGTAAGCCCCTTTAATTAGAAGGCTGGTGGTGCGCTTCAGGGGTGGCCCCGCCAGTCAAAAATGTGCATGGACACGGTAATGTCATTGGCTGTTTGCCAGCCAATGACAACCCTTGCATTGGCTGGCAAACAGCCAATGACATAACTGTATCTATGCAGATCTCGTGCTGGTGCAGGGTGTGTGGGTGGCGCCTGCGCCACCTTCACACTCTCTCCCCTGGATTATTTCTTTCTTTGAGGATGATGGCAGCCGGAGTCACAACGTGAGCTCAGCTGCCCTGCCCTGAAGACCACCAGCCCAACAGAGACGGCCTGGACCACGACACAGGTTGCCAGCGGGTAAGTACCCAGGTGGTCCCAGATGTTGCTCTGTTTTGGGCCCGGGGACGTGGTCCACAGCACCAATCAGCAACACTGAAAGACGTGTAGGCCAGGGCCTACATTTTTCAGTGTTGCTGACTGTGACTGCCGTCAACTTGGGACCTTGTGGGTTGTGTCTCTCACTCCGGGCCTTGGTGGTAGCGGACCGGGCCCACCTACCACCAAGGTGGGGGCCAAGGCAGGGGCCGCCTGGCCTGGGCCTTTATTTACCCCGGTCCGTGGGCCAAGGCTAGGTTCGGGGACACCACGAGGAGAGGAGAGAAAGGACCCAAGTTAAGGCCGATCAGAGAGAAAGGATGTGAGGCTTGCCAGGGCCTGATCTGTGATGCCCAGGTTATCACAGAGATGGGAGATCAGGATTTTGTGGTTTACTGTATCAAAAGCAGAAGAGAGGTATGAGGACAGAAGGAGAGTCAAGATTTGAGAGCAGGTGTTCAGAAGAGCAATTTCCGAGCTTCTGGCAGCTCTAAAGCCAGAGCATCCAGATGTTCATGGAGACAATCAACAGATTCAGTATGGAGGGTAAGTGATGGCCAGCTTCGTCAGGAGTTTTCCCAGGAAAGGGATGGGCGATGGAGATTGGGTAATAATTTGCAGGAATAGGTGGGTCGGTGGCTGTTTTTTGAGCAGAGTACTTTAGAGGAGAAGGGTAAACTCCAGTGGCGAAAGAGGTAACGGAGGTCAGCCAAGGCTGGAACGTGTGGCATATTGTCCTTGATGGCTTTGGAGGGGCAGGGGTCCACCTGTTGCGAAGAGGCTTTTTTAGACCGGAGTTGTCCATCAGGTGCGATGGGGAAAGAGGGGGAGGGGTGGGGATGGCTGGGGCGGTGGGCAGGAGCTGTTGGTGCAGGAGGGGGTACAGAAGAGAGAAGACAGGATGTCCTGTGTTTTGGTGGTGAAGTGTGCGGAAAGGGCCTAGGTGGGTGCAGCTGCAGTAGGGTTGGCCAGTTCCTTGCAAACTTTGTAAAGGTTGGCAGTGTTGGATGCCGCGGAGATGCAGGCTTGAATATAGATTCTTCTTGGAGCGGATGCAGAGTCTATATTGCCTTTGAAGAAGGCAGCAGACCAGTTTGTCAGAGGGTGCACCTGAGGATCCCCTTTTTTGTTCCACTGCACTTGCGTTTAAGGTCAGCCAGATCAGTCGTACCAAGAGTTGCAGTTTTTGGCAGGCTTCAGACGGACACTCATGACGGGTGCAAGAGTGTTGGAGATGGAACGGTAAAAGTTAGAGGGCTGTATCAGGGTTGGAGTTGGCCACAGGAGTAGGTGGAGGCAAAGGCAGCAACTGACTCTTTTCTGATGGGTTGGATGACCTTGAAGGCAGGAGGTGGTGCAGGGTGTGTTGGGGCCAAAGGAGAAGAGGGCTTTATGAGAGTGAGGTAATGAGAGGAATAGAGTGGGATGTCTGTGGGGATGAGAGCATCAAGATGTGGCCAGCAGTGTGCGTTCCAGAGATTAGAATGGAAAGAGAAAGTTGTGGAAAGCTCCTGGAGAGTCAAGATGGATGTTAAGATCCCCCAGCAGGAGGAAAAAAGGTTGCGTGTTCGCAGATTGACCCACTCAAGCCAGTGCACTATTTTATTGTCAGTGCAGTGCAGATCTTTTGTATTCAGTTCAGTGCTGATTTCTGAACATGCGTTATGTTTGCATGAACGTGCTGTGGAATGCAATCATATTGTTTATTACAATGTATCTGTGGAACAAACAGCCTTGGAATTCCAGGTCCAGCAACATTAAGTTCCTCAAAAGAGGCCCCTTCCTGTCTAATGAGGTTAGGTAGTGGTGGGGAGATATTGTGCCCAAATGCTAGGCAAAGAATGCTAGATTCTACGCTTGCCCAGCTTTTTGGGAGAGAAGGTTGGGGTGCCGGGGTGCAGAGGAGCGAATGAATGCAAGCCATCAGCCACCAAGGTAGAGTCTGGGATATTACAAGCAGTTAACTCTCTCTCCTTCATGTGTGAAAACCATTTTAATACTGCTCTGAGCCTATGTTGCCCTTTCTCAGATCAGTCTCTCGCTTTCTCTTTACAGACCATCAGCAACACCTTACATGAACAAATCCAACCAGTTCAGGGTAATTGTGAAACTAAAAACATCGGACTTCAACCTCCACAGTGCACCTTCTGGGATTTTGGATTTCCCATAGCCTGCGAAGGAGTTCGAGGTAGGACAAATGTCGCATTAATTAAGTGGTTAAAAACTAAAGTAATATTTTAGCTTAGTTTCCCCCTTTCAGAAAATGCCTAAAATCCTACCTTAGTAAGCGGATGAACGCATGCCTGTGCCAGTAACAGCATGACAAACATATGTTTCCATCATTACTTACTATATAATGAATTTCTTTATGCATACACCATAGTACCAGCTTTTCTCAATACAAGCTGCTGTAAAATACACCATCACACTTGCACACGTACGAATAGTGTACCACCATTAATATGTAAAACCGAATGCTTTTTTCATATTTTGGTGGGTTTTTTGGACAGTAAATTGCACATTTTGGAGGCCATTTTTCCAAAAAATTCCCGGGGGAGAACCCCCCCGCACCCGCCTTGGGGGGGTGGGCTTGCGCGCTGTGCGCGCTCGCTACTAAATCCGCCCTGGGATATTTACGCCCCACCAGCTTTCAAACTCACCAGCCGCCACTGGTTGCAAGGGACAACCTCAACAGTCATTTCCTGTGGGCACAGCCGTGCTGTGCAGTAAGTCTAATGCCCTGGATGCAGATCGTACCTTAAGCCTCCAGGCACTGCGTGATCTGCGAACAGTGTGTCGTTGCTTACTGATGGTAGTGGTGAAACAGAGGTACCGTTGTTTAAAGGTGCAGAAAGATCGGAAGAAGAATTCGGAGACAAAGCAGCAGTCTACCCAGGCCCCTCGGGCTCAGGAAGAGTCTCCGAAATACCCTTGGTGTTGTTCAAGACTGATTGGTCTTGAGAAACAGAGCAAGTAGTTTTCTTCTTTTCTTCTCTGTCGTGTGGCAAAGGGAAAGATATTCTTTTGATGTGTGTCGCGTGTTTCCAATGTCATTTACCCACTACTTGTAAAGCAGTCTGAGTGGCCAACAAGACCTGGAATGGTCCTCTGCAATGCGGTGCGAGGCTGGATGCTCTCTCAAATGACTTTGTGAGCACCCAGTCACTGGGTCGAATTCTGTGACCTGGCCCCTCGTATTTAACTGGGAGGGCTTCTCGCACCTGTTGATAAATCAAATACAAATTTTGAGTTAACTGGTCACCGTATTCAGAAAGAAGCAAATGCTCTACATCCTTCAATTGCTTTGGCTTGGGAAGGCTCCAAATGTTAGCTGGCCTCCCCATCACAATCTCATATGGGGAGAGCCCAGTTCTAGTCTATGGGGTTGTCCGCATGGACAGTAGTGCTATAGGTAAAGGGTCTGGCCATTTCAAGTTACTGCTAGCACAAACCTTGGCAATGTTATTCTTCAATAAGTCCAGCACTTTGAGCGTGTCTAGGCGAATGGAACCATTTATCGATCTGTAATGTAAAGCAGCGATAAAATGTGGACTATTATCCGACCAGATGACCCTCGATAAACCAAACCAAACCTAGGAAAATATTCCTTAAGCATGGTTTTCACTGTTGTCATTGCTGTAGCATCTTTCATAGGGAAGGCTTCAACCCACTTGCTAAAGGCATAAATGACTACCAAAACATATTTGTAACTATTACAGCGCTTTCGATGAAGTTGAAATGAATTACCTCAAAAGGCACAGAGGGTGGCCAAAACTACCCCTTGCTGTCGTTGTACCCTTCCCCGCATTATGCTGTAAGCAAACCATACCATTCTGGACAAAACGCTCAGCAGTTTTTGAGATGTTAACATTCACCCAGACAGATTCTAACATTTTGTAGATTTTCCTAGCACATATATGAGTGGGACCATGGGCGGTTGTGATCTTGGCAGTGACATACGCATTGGATAACATCCATCTTCCTTTTGAATTATCTACCCAACACCCATCCTCATCCAACTTCACCAAACCCTCAGCCCAATGTTTAAGTTCTTCTACAGTGGCATCGGCTTGAATATTCTTTATCGAGTGAATCCCTTCATCTACAGTACAAGTGTTTGTGGCTTCCTTTGTAACATAGATTTCTGAGTACAAATCAGTAGCAGTCTGTGTAGCTATCCTGTCAGCAAAAGTGTTCCCTTTCCCTTCATCATCTGCTACTTTCTGATGTGCGGCCCACTTTATAATTACTAGTTGAGTAGGGAGCGCTAGTGCTGAGAGTAGCTGAACTATCAAGGTGCCATGTTGGATTTTCGTTCCATGTGAGGTCAAGAAACCTCATTCTGCCCATAGTCTAATGAAGTTGTGGACCATCCCAAAGGCATACCGTCTGTCAGTAAATATATTCACTCTAAGCCTTTTGGAAAGTTCACAAGCTCGAGTCAGTGCAATAATCTCTGCATCCTCTTGGTTTCCACGATCGTGATTAGTGTAGTGATGGCGTGAGCAGGAGTGGATGTACCATCCGGAAGTTTGAAGCTGGAGCCATCGCAAAACAGCTCCCCTTGTGGATCATTCAGAGGTGTATCTTTCAAATCAATCCTGCCTTTAGTTTCTTGTTCTGTGGTATAAAGGCAGTCATGTGACATTTCGTCACTGCAAGCATTATCTTGCGGGAGAGGTAAAAATTCAGCTGGATTCAATACGCAACAACTTCAAATTTGAATATGCGGTGCAAATATGATCACTTCATATCTTGTTAATCGTGCGAAAGTAAGGTGTTGCATTGCATTCTATTTAATAGAACGTCGACAGAGTGAGGTACCAACACGGTTAAAGTATGGCCTAGGACCATACCCACGCTCTGTTTTACAGACGCAGCAGCGACAGCTCTCAAACATCTCGGCAAAGCACATGCAACAGGATCAAGTGTGAAAGAAAAATAACTGCCCAGTCTATTCTTCCCCCCACGTTCCTGCATTAACACATCCAAAGCACATACATCACGTTCAAACACATACAACTCGAAGGCCTTATCATAACTTGGTGTGCCCAAAACTGGTGCTGAACACAGTGCAGTCTTGAGCCGATCAAAAGCTTTCAGGTGTTCCAAGTTCCACGGTAGTGGCAAAGAAATGCCTTTCTTTGTCAATGCCAACATTGGTTTGATCACTAGTGAGAAATTAGGGATCCACTGTCTACAGTAAGAAGCCATTCCTATCAAGGCTCTGACTTCCTTCTGTGTACTTGGGACAGACATGCTAGAAATGCTCTTAATTCGTTCAGGTATCAATCTTCTTCCCTCCTTTGACAGGAGATAGCCTAAATAGGCGACCTCCTGTTGACAATACTGAAACTTTTTCAACAACGCTTTATGCCCATGCTTTGCTAAATGACTAAGCAATAACAAAGTGCCTTCCTTGCAAGCAATTTCTGAATCTGCAGCTAAGAGAAGGTCATCGACATATAGTAGCAATGTACAAGTAGAAGGCAACTCAAGTGTATAGAGCTGCTCTTTCAAAGCCCTATGTTACGCTCACCTGGTCTCTTCGGAGGCCTTGGGGCACGGTTGGAGCCCTCCCTCGACTTGGCTTCCTGATTTCGGTTGTCTCCCCCAGCTGACTCGAAGGATAGGGTTCTGGATACTGGTGTTGCACCTGTTATTTTGAGATGTTGGGCTCTCTGTCCTGCTTTCTTCAGCAGGGGCGCGTAGAGAAGGCCTAGTTGCTTCACTGGCCCATTAGGTGGCGATCCAGACCAGCTGTGACCAATCCACTTGAAGGTAAGTCTTTGGTTTTCTAATAATGTCTTTAGCAATGAGTATTGAGGAAATGATAAGCAGTAATGAGTAGCAGCTATGTCGCTGCTCTTCCCAAATAGGTGTGAAGATGAAGGTCGAGAGGGTGGACCGGCTCTTAGTATTCACCTGAGAAGATGGGCTCTCGAGGACAACAGGTACACAGATTAGTATGATGGCAGTCAAGACTCAGGTAAGATGTAGCCCAAAGTTTATGATTGTGAGATTTCTAACCTGTTGTGTTCTTTTCCCCTTGCAGGAGTGGTCCAATGGCGTGGAGCAGAGTCCGGAGACTTGGAGGTGGTTTGATGGCTCTGTAGGAAGATTCCGCAATGAAGAGGAGAAAAAGCGAGATACTCCCAAGTCGCTGGCAGTCTGAATCGGAAGAGAAGAGGTCCTTGACTCTGGCGAAATGCAGCTAGGATGCATGCACAGTGGTGGAGAGGCTGGAGTCAGGTAAGCACTTTCAGCGATGGAGCAGCTGGAATCAGGTGGGTGTGCCTTCAGCGATGGAGTGGCTGGAATCAGGTAGGTTCCCCTTGATCGATGGAGTGACTGGGATCAGGTAAGTTCCTTCGGCGATGGAGCAGCTGGAATCGGGTAGGTGCGCGTTCAGCGATGGAGCGGCTGGAATCAGGTAGGTGCGGCTTCAGCAATGGAGCGGCTGGGATCAGGTAAGCACCTTCAGCGATGGAGCGGCTGGAACCAGGTAAGCACAGAGGTCTTCGGAACTGGAATGCCGAAATCAAGGTGAGCTACAGCGGTAAGTGTCACGCTGCAAAGTAGAGTAATGCAAAGCGAGGGCCTGAGATTGGGCTGGTGTTATATAGGCTGGCTCTGTCCCCTCCCTTTAGCCATGCCTTTTGGCTCCACCTTGATTTCCCAAGGATTCCAGCATGTGCCCCCAAATGCAGTTCTATGGCCATGCTCGGTCCCCATGCATGTGCCTTAGGCACAGAGTGTTTCAAGCACATGCTTTCATGAGCCTGGTGCCAAAGGCACCAGAACTGGGTCCAAGTGGCCCTTGTGGGTGATGGAGGCCTGGGCCCTTGCCCTATGGCCATCACACCCTACTATAAATGCTCAGACTCTCCATGTAACCTTGTGGCGCACAGGTAAATGTAAACGAGCGTCCTCCTCGGGTGAACGTGAACAAACATCTACTATCCACGTGTATGGGAATGCTAAAGAAGGCATTCTTAAGATCCACCACACTGAATTGAGGAGCAGAAGCTGGAATCATTGTTAGTATTGTCGTTACATCAGGCACAATTGGAAATTGTGGAGCAACAATCTTATTGATATCGCGTAAATCGATAATGCAACGGAAAGGAATCGCATTATCCCCTTTCTTATACACCGGTAAAATCGGACTATTGCACAAACTTCCTGCAATTTCTTCAATTACTCCACAATGTACAAAATCGGAAACTATACATTTCAAAGCTTGCTCACCATCAACTGAAATCTTATATTGTGGAATTCGTGGCAACTTAACTCCTGGTTTCGAAACTATTTTAACAGGCTCAATTGCAAAATACCAACATCATTGTCATCAATTGCCCATAAACATGCCGGAACGTCACTAAATTCTGGCGGCAAAGGTCTAGTCAGAAACTGTGAGGTAGAAAATTGCTCGGGTCAAATCGTCAAATGCACTCCATCCGAAGAACAATGAATTACTGAATTTAATTCTTTCAACAGATTCAAACCCAACAAATTCTCTCCACAGTTCGTTGTCAGAAGCAACAGACAGTAATCTGTAAATGGACCCAGTGAAATTGGTACTGGCAGAGAAACCAGACTAACCACTGGCGGTCCATAAAACCCTACAGAAACATTATTCTGACCTGACAGTGGAATGTCTGGAACCCGTAAATGATCAAATGAAGCACTTCTGTGCTCCTGTGTCTATCAGAAATAGATGCTTCCTATTCCCCACCATCAACTCAACGTAGGGACCTTTCTGATTAACAGGAATAGGCGTCGTTTCCAGATCCTGCTTCAGGCTGTCCTAACAGAACAATATATCATTGAAGACAAGATCTTCAGAAAGATAGGCAGTTGAAAGAGTATCAAAGTTATTTTGGCTATCTACACTAGGTTGCTAATTATCTTGCGAGAAAGACTTAGAATTTTGAGCAAACTGGCTTCTACCAGGACCCCTTACCCCAGGGCGGCCTCTGGATTGTCTACCCATGACACCATATGTGTTATTCGACCTTTGCTGCTCGCCAATGACCCTCTTGTCTGTAATAAGCACATTGGTTCATGTGTATCGGACCGAGCGGTGCATTACTTTGTGGAACGAACTGACCTCGAAACTGCGTACTTCCACCTATAGGCCCTCTTACCATCTATTGCAATAATACCTTGTTTTTAGATCTCCCCTTTTCTTTTCAATCCTTTCTTTCTCATTGTTTACTCTATTCTCGTAATACTGAGCCATATGCAATACTTCGGACTGTGATTTAGCTTGCCAAGCACTCTCGGAAGTCATAATTTGTGATTGGATATCAGGCAACAATCCACGCACAAACCTATCCACAAACAATCTTTTTCGTGACTCGGTGCTTAAATCCTGTCCGCTAAAGTCTGAGAATACTTGTTCGAACTGATTAAAGAATTCGGTAGCACCTTCAGATTTTCCTTGGGTACAAGCAGTGAGTTTGTCCGAAACAATCCTTCTTCAATTTTGCTACTATTCTATCTGGCAAAGTCAGTATCACTTGCGGTGGTCTTTCACCAGCTGTCTTTTCTCCATCTAGCCTTACCAAGTTAACCCATGTGTCACCTAACCCAGCTGGATCATCTACAGTCCTAATCTGTTTCCATAAATCCGCAGGTTGGAGCACAGGAATCCACATGTCTATATCACCCAGAGTAAAGAGTGACAAATCCAAGACAGATTCTATTTCTTTGTAAAACCTTGTTGGACTGTTCCTAATGTCTGGAATCGACTGTCTAATTGTATTCACTTCCTGTCTTGAGAAAGGGACGTGAACAAACTGTGATACATAGTGAGCTGCAATATCATAAGCAGCTGCACCCGTTGCAACATTAGCCGGAATCTCAATTTTGGGAACAAATGTCGGAGGAACCTCTCTCATAGGCAACTGAGAAGTAGGCAACTCTGAACGTTTACTAAGCAACAGAGCTAAATTGAGCGCTAAAGTGGTGGAAGTAGTATCAGACGCAAAAGCTCACTTATAGATATTCAATAATTCTGCAGGACAACAAATCTTTTTCTTTATACATTCATCCTGCAGGTATTCTACCATTACCTGTAACACTATCTTCCCTTCTAAACTCAAAAACCCTCTCGACATGCTCATGTACTTTCTCCGCAATATCCCTTGAATTAGCTAAAACATTCAAATCTCTCAAACCTTGTGTGACATCTGTGTCCGTCAATCAATTCCACATTACAGCCAAATGTATCCCATCCCCTCAATAAAGACATTCTGATTGGGAATACTTTCTAGGTTAGAGAGTCTAGCTAAGACAGTTGATTGTTCACCTTTCTCTATACATTGTCTAGCCCATGCATTCAAATTTCTCCTTGTCTCTTTTGAAACTGTGTTCCTTGTTACAACTTTTGATTCAACACTTGCTCCTTTATCAGCTACAAGTAGAGCAGAACCGCTTGGGAAAGAAAGAGTAGACAAATCCTGTACAGCAGGTAGTGGAGACACTACTACTGGCAATAAAGACTCATCTATTGGAACAGTAATAATCAGTAAAGGTGGAGGTACAGGCAGAGTAACAACAACAGGAAGCGGAGTAAATAACTGGCGCAACAGGAAGAACAGGAATTGCTACGGGAGGAGGAACGACAGCAGGAAGAGGTAAGACAGCAGCAATAAATAGATAAGCAGGTGGTGCAGTACCACCAGGCCCATGTTCATTAAAAGTTTATAAATTAGTATGTCTGAGGCATGAATATCTTTGGACGGATATCTTTTCTGTATACCAAGTTGAAAAGCTCTATCCATGTTTCTAACAGACTCTGACTGTTTTTGTTGATCCTACAATAATGCTTTTTCTGAGTTTGACATGTGTCGACGTGTATGCTTCTCTTTACTCTTAAGTTGCTGCATAGCTTCCTTTGTCCAATTTTGTATTACATCAAATGCTGCAGGTCTGTCTTTTTTCTTTATCAATATGGATTTTCAATACTCTATTCAGGAAATCTCAAAACTACCATTGATTGGCCACTGAAGTTCGTAAGCATGTCTAGTGTGTCTGTGCCAAATATCATTGAATACTATACTACCAATGCTATACTTACAGTACATAGTACATGCCGGCGGCCCCTCCTGTGGTGCCGGACAGCCAATATTCAAAGATTGTCTCTCTCTGCGGAATAACGCCCTGAAACAGACGCAGACAATTTCCCAGGCATGTCAGATTACTGGTGTTACCTGGCACTGATTGCGCTCGCCAGTACAATACTACAACCATATATCAGGATTCTTAGGAATCGGGGCATGACTGACCTGATTCAAAGGACTAAGGGAGGTCCGATCGGATTAAAAAGGACAACAAAGGACCCTCATGGTTGGTGATTTCGGCAAAACTGCCCGCCTCGATATATATGGACCCTCATCAAGATGCTGTCTCGGACCGCAAGCTCATCATCGAGGAATCGGATCGTGCAGTACTGTTGAGGTGTTGCGTTTCATCCAAGAAGGGGCCTCCTTTCTCACCGTTCGTTCCCGGTCCGATAGCCGCATCAACTCTTAAACGAGGTGGCATCAATCTTGAGGGTCCCTATTCGGGTGCCATCTGAAAGGACAAAGAAATATCAAGGCTGAGTACCACCAAGGAAATACACCAATCACGGGCTAAAAAGATTCACACATCTTTTATTACTATACAGTTTACAAAGCAAAACAGATAGCAATCTGGCTCCCAACACCTCACGATGTATACCAGCCGACAGGGAGAGGTGAGAGAGTGCTGGACATCTAAACATTTTTGCTTTTATACAATTTGTGTAATATTGTCCAGACTCTCTTCACATTAATAATTCGTGGTCTAGAGTTTGTGCCTAGTTCACATACCAATTATAAAATATTATAATATATGTTCTCGATCCCGTGGTAAGCCTTGTACAATGTTCCTTTACAATACAGCTCGACCAATGTATACGCTCGAAGTTTGTTTTTCATTGTCCCAATGTTTATACAAGGATGAGTCTTGTGAGCGTAGACACCACTTAAACAACAGTTCATATGAAGCACAAAGTCTCATTACTCAGTCTAAACAGTTGGCTCACGGACAGCCTAAACATTAACAGAACTCAAAGGTCAGAAGGCTTGGTTGCAAGTTGAAAAAATAGTGCACCATTTTAGAACAACAAACACACGAGTAGAAATCAAAATGGCGGATGAATATTAAAATGGCGGCAAAGTTAACCCAAAATCTGAACTTTGCAATGCGGTTTTCTGTGTAGCGTGAGTAGGCTTAGGCCAATATTAATACTAAGGAGGCACTATATAATTACTGTTTAACACACCGATAAGTTAAAATTGATCCAATATGTCCAACCAACTGATCCCTACTACAATTCTTCTGTTAAGAATACCAACTTAAGCAAATCAGAAAGAAAAATCATTGTATTTGACTCTATCAACCACTATTCAACTAGATCCAAGCCAGCAAAAGCAGTAACAATGATACTGTGTTGTAAAAATATTATTAGTGGCCATCACATTTTCCCCTAACTAAGTTAGCCGCAGCATGCTAAGGCGCAATGATATCATCACACAACTCCACGTGATGATGTCTTTGTGTCAAATAAATAAAAATGGTGCCTTATCGCTAAGTAAAATGATCCAGAACGGGGATCATAGTGCCTACAGCCTTCTTGGACAACTGTATCCGGTACAGCTCAACTATAAACATAGGTAACAACACCTTTTGAAACTATCACCCCCAACATTGCCTGCAAAACACCTAGACAGTGAAATTAAAAGTACACCTATGCATCTCCCAAAAATTACAAAATACCATATTTTGAAACCTAATCTCCTTTCTCTCAACCTTAGAAATATATCACCTATAAATAAAGCATCACAAAAAGAAAAAAAAAAACAACCATCAACAAGAATTGAAAAGAAGGGTGAGTGTTCTAGATTATGTATTGCTTCAAAAATGTCCTCTTTTTCATCTCTTTGTCAATAATTGTCAAAATTAAAACAAAAACAATTATGCTATGCATAGCCAACAATGGGAACCTACAATTACTAAAACTAGACCATCTCCCTCTTCATCTTAGAAATGCTCCTCAGTACCTCCTGATGATCCACTCAAATAGCAGTGGGGAAACATGTGTCAAGGCAAATCTAAAGAGGATGTATGTTACCTAAAGACCTATTTCTGATACGAGCCAGTTAGAGCCCAAAAAAGGATCCCATAACACGGAGAAACCCACAACAAAATCAGAAAGCCAAAAAAAAACAGTGAATGACATAGACAATCTCCACAGAACAGTGAATGACAAAGTACGTCTCCACAAAAACGTCCCCACCTCATCAGAAACTACCCAAACAAATATGAGCAACCACAAAACTGTATTTAGCCAACATCTGAAAAGATAGATGATGTACTTACAGGAGACAGACACTATTCAAGAACCATTCTGAGATGATTCAACAACCAATTTATATTTTTTCAATCTACTATGACTGTTTAAAAACAAGTGCTACCAAATAGAAATCATCATTTTGAACACTCTCCTGGACCTACATACAATTTATTTATAACACTAAAATATGGTTTGACCGAAAGCAGGAATCTATTAGACTTTGATTGGACAGCCACAATACAGGGACATACATATAACAGACAACCAGCTACAAATTTAAGATTTTGGACTCGCCAATGGTTAATCTATGGCTGCACTTTGTTTCTAGCCAACCTTTTTTTTTGCTTAAATTATTATATGCAGAGTAAAGGAGTGAACAATGTCTGCTGATAGATGTTTTCAAAACCAGAACAAGTGATCACATTTGTAAACCTATTTCGCCATGAAATAGCTTGTGTTGAAATATTTAGATGGCATTTTAGAAAAATAAGTAGGGCGCAATCATATCTAGGTAACGTAACTGTCAGATGTCTTGATTGCATATTCAGCATATTTCTTAAATAGCCTCTTTAGGGCTCTGAAAGTAAGAGCTAAGAAAACAGCATATCTTGCATAGCTAAAGAAGGGTACAGGTTCAGGGATGTCATTTCACCAAATTGCCTGGTGTAGTGGAAGTGACATCACACAACCCTTGACCTCTGATGACATCACAGGAAGTTATGTCATTTGACACTGCCCCCCAACTGAAATCATGGGAAATGATGGCTCACAATCTTTCACCCCTTGACATACCAGGAAGTGGCATCAAATAGCAAGGTTCCTCAGTACACAAAGAAAAATATGGTTACAATATCACTGTAATATGATATACATTTCAAACAAGAATGGATCACCATATGTAACGTTAATATCAGTGTGTATAGGCCCATATTACCAAATTACTATGAATGTAAGCAAACGTACAAAAACACAACTGAACCCATGTTATGTTGCACTGCATCCTATTGTTCCCAAAGCATGTATGTTGCACTGAGCTGTCCTTCCAAACATATATTTATTTTGCTTGAGGAAGCAACAGATGGTTTACTTCCAAGGCTGAGGACAACTTTGTGTAAGTATTTACCTAACCTTGCATCCATCTACAGTGTGCATGTGATGCAGGTCTAGCAGATTTGGGTCATGTCACACAGTGAAAAGGCAGGATTGGTGGCAGAACCCACTGGGGCACACCCCTCTCATCGCAGGCCCAGTGGCTCACTGGATGTGCAAAGCAGTCAATGAGAAACACAGATGAGATTTGAGTTCATGCCGTGCTGTCACTAAGTACTGCAGGCTGCTGCTATCCATTCCCAGCTAGCTAGACTGAACTCTCATACCCTTCCTGTTGCTACAGTACTGGGTATGAGCTTCACAGACAGCTCCACCTCTGAATCCAACCATTCAGGCATTCTACAGTAATGGACTCCCAACTTGTTACTGATGGTGAATGCATGGATTTTTACTGCATCCCTGTTATTTCTCCAGCTAACGAGATCTAGATTCCAGGTGAAAAAAGCTGTGGCACATTATCTCCATTTACAACCACCTTTGTCAGGTGCAATACAGATATATGGTCTTGGCACTGCCTCCATGTCCAGTGGCCCAGGGGTCGCAAGGACAGGTCTGAGGATAGCAGGGGGGCACCAGGGGTTGCAAATGTTACCCATGGCAACCCCCAAATTACATCCTAGTACAGGTTCACCTTCTATAATTGGAAACACCCAAGCATTCTGACTTTAACATAGTATCCAGAGCAATTGTAAGAAGATTAAACAATAAGTGGCGAGGACACAGCTCTGTTATGCCCCTTTTGTGACCTCAAAATGCGTGCATTCGCCATCCAGCCAATATTCAACTTATTCCTCTCTGTTTTATTGTAAATATCTAATAATGAATACAAAATTTGCTGGCATTTGTTGTTGCTCTAGGACAGCCCACAAAGCTGACCTGCTAACCTTGTCAAAAACCGAGAAGAGGGCCATGAATGCTGGATAAATCACTCCTTTTAATAAACTTAATCATTAGCTATATTTCTAAATACATTGATACCCTGATCTATGGTGCCAATTTCATGATTGATCCTACCTTCTGATGTTGCTGATATATTTTCAGTGATGTCATCAATGACATTTGTGATGCCATCTTTCATGTCCTGGTTGTTAGGCTCAGCAGTGCACAGTGGTGGTGTGAGGTATGGTGGCTTTGCTTACCATAACTGCACATTTTAAGGGTTTTTCAGTTTTACTTGTAACCATAAAGTCCCTTTAACAATGTTTTTTCACTGAATTTCATAGGTTTTTACCAGTATACACTTAATTTACTACTAGTTCCTTATATTATACCTACACGCAATGGAATTCAAGTAGCATTTGCAAAGCCCAGAAGCACAAGGGAGAACAAAAAATGTCCTACACTTTAACCAACAAACACATGTACATAAAATAACATTACTTATATTTTCTACACCAAAATATAACTTTTTATACAAAATCGTCATTCGAAAATTTACATACTATTTTTTAATTTAGCACACAATATAATGTGATGCACCAAGCACACAAGCCATAACTGTACACCTCATATTATCACTTCAGTACAACTCATCACACAGACTCACAAATATCAGGCGCTCATTCCAAAACATTATTACCATTCATTATATCAACATTTCTTTTAAGCAAAAGGTATTATTTTTTTATTTTCACAGAAATGGAAAACACGCTTGAGTGGTTGGAAGAAAACTTCCCAAAAGAAGAAATGATGATGATAAAATCTCTAATGGTAAACAATACATCTTTTAATATAAACACATGTCATTTATATAGTACTCAGTCAAATAATAATTTATTCTCTTCTTATAGCACATACTTTAGATGAAGAAACAGTACCCCAATTTAATGATGGAGAATCCCAAGAATCACAAAGAGAATCTCTGTCCCCAACTGTGCATAATGAAATCATAATCTTGTCTGCAAACTTGGATGAACTTAGTAATGGGTTTAGGGACGCTTAAATTATGTTAACAATCATGTTATTAGAAATGATGAATGGTGTCCATAGACAACCGTCCTGTCCGCAGGTGTACGGGGACATCATCTTGTGACCACACCCGTGCTGCATGATGGTGTGTCCATGAACAGTGTCCGTCATCAATGACCATTTGAAAATGCTCTTTTGGCCAATCTACAATGTTTCGAGTGGAAAGTTCACCCTTGCAGAGCTCCTAGACCCATTCATTTTTGATCTGTCAACTTTATACAACTTTTCAAGGCCTATTTTTGACACAGTAGTCCACGGACAGGTGTGCCATCTGTGAATGGTTCCTCTGAAGGGACCCACAAATTACTTTTTGCCATCCATTCTCAATCTGGCAGATGAGTTGAAAGCACCAAAAAAGGAACAGCTGCTTTACAGCTCATTTTACCTGCATCTATGGCTTCACTCATGGCCATCCCTCCTCCTTCCCAGGGGCCACCACACCAAAACAACAACCATCTGGAGGGCCTGGACAGGGGAACAGTTGCAGAGATGTAGAGGAGAATGAAGAGGAAGAGCAAGATGAGGTAGAGGAAGTGCCTATCTCCAGCGCCCAGAATGAGTCATGGGTGCAGTGGTTTTTTACCACAGTTGGGGGTGTACCAAAGACTCAGGCAGCCAAGATGAGATGCACTGAGTGCAGAGTCGTACTCAGTTACGGAAAACCTGGGTTGTACTCCTACAGGATCACCTTCATGTGCCACCACACCAGATCCAACCACTTGGGTGCTCTGAGAAAGACTGTTCCTTTCTAAGGGAGAAACAGGTGGATGGCCTATACCCCATATTCATTGACTGCTACTGCCACCACACAAGAAGAGGATCCTGGTGGCTGCCACACAGGCCATACAGAACCCTTACCTTTTGAGGGTCACAGTACTATGTTTGTACTGCAACGCACCAATCTGCAGAAGGGAGCAGTTTCATAGTGCTTTCGAGGCTGTGGTCAAGAAGCATGAGAAACACTTCTGCCTACCCTAAATTTAAGGACCACTCAACATCTAACCCCTGTCCACCTGCCCCCTATCTCCGTGGTTGGCGCCCCTTCCCTCCCTTCCTTCCCCCATCTTCAAGTGCCTCTCCTGTAAAAAAAAAAAAATATACTAAATCCCACATTAGCACAAAAAAAAAAACATGTCCTTTAGATGCCACCTTTCATTGAAATAAAAAAAAAATCACAGGGCTCTTTGCAGCCTGCATAGTCTGTGGAGAGTGCAGTGGTCTGTGTACACCTAGAACATTCCAAGTGTGGGGTCGGGGAATGAAAATCATATAATTGTTTTTCGTTCAAAAATGGCTGCTCTTAAAAAAACGTTTCTTTTTTCTCTTTTTGGCATTTGTATATTGTTTTGATTATTTGGTTTTATGTACTGAACTAACACATGTTCTACTCAACTTAATAATTGTTTCTAACTTTCACAAAAAATGCTTCTATTTCATTTCAGTTTTTCCTTTTTGTTTACTTCAACTACTTAAGAATGTTTACATCCATATTTTATGTGTTCACAGAAAATGCTTCAATGCATTTTGAACGTGTTCAAGAAAAATCTGATTGCCCACATCAGTTAGATGGACTCCATCTCTCTGAAAAATGTTGGCAATGTCAAATTTAAGGTTCTCATTATGAAAAGATGTCATGCAAACATCTCGTAAAAAAGCACACACAGCTTTATTGACATTAGGCCTTGCTTTTTCTATTTGCAGGCAAATTCAATTTGTGTGCCTCCACATTTGTTTCTGAGCTATCCAAGAAGAGATAATTTTCAAATGTGGAAACAGTTCAATCAACTTTCCAAATGTATCCTCATGGCAAACTTCAATGAAATTCCGGTAACTTACCCCAAACACAATGAACTACAATGATGTCTGGATATTTCCAGTTAACCATGTTCTCACAAAATGGGAGGAAGTCCGCCCACTTCATTGCTCGAAAAGCATACCAAGAAACTTGAAATTCATCTAATCCAAGATTCTCAAACAATCCACAGTTCTCAGTATACACCTTTAGCCAATTGACCCAAGAATTGCCCACGATCCAAACACTCCGCCTCCTCAAAGCCATAGCCACTGCATGCAACTAAGATAACTCTTGCTATCTAGTCTTCCTGTAGACCACACCCACAAAACCTGATTGGCTAACCCCCAGATGTCCTTGGACATCTATGACTGTCTGTAGTCTCCGTAGTCCCCTTTCCAATGCCTGTCATGTTTAAAGGACTGTATAACAAGTGCAGTGTCCATGGACACAGACACTGTAGCACAGGGCAGCCCTTCTACCATGTCTTCTTTCATGTTTGTAACACTCCCTCATTGGCTGCTGTCAAAAATTCACACATCCATCCACCAATCACATTCAAAAACTGGAAAATGAAAAATGCTGTGCGTTTAAAAATATTTCTTGTAGGAGCATTTGCATTAAAATTAAGAAATACACATTTGCATTTATATCAGCACTGTGTGTAACTTCTTTGTAAAAGAAAGAAAAGCAAATACAAAAAATGTGTACAACATTTTTAAGTGCCACTTACTGTGTGGAATTTTAATATCTTGTCAGTACTTGCTAACATGACCTGTTCCAATCTGTAGGTGCTTATCTAGTCCTAGAATTTTCTCTGAAGTTTTCTAATACAAAAATTGCATCTACAACTCCCAGCATGCAAAGAAAAAAACAAGAATTCATAAGCACCTACATATTGGAATAGATCATGTTGTCAAGTATGCATGCACTGCCAACATGTTTTGTTAAAATTCCACACACTAAGTGCCACTTCCAAATGTTCTACATATCTTTTCCATCTGCTTTTCTTAACTTTTACAAACAATTACACACAGTTCTGCTATGAATGCACGTACACATTTTTTTTACTTTCATGAAAATGATCATAAAAAGAAATTTTTTTACATGGTCAGCCTTTTCCATTTATCATTCCATATACATGTCACACTTTCCAAACTCACTCATTACGTCCCTTACACTGCCACCATTGTCCACCTGCTAACACATATCTGTATACCGCCAAAGTATCTATATACAGCACTTCACCTTACATAGAAAATGCTCTTCTTTCCCAACCTCTACTATAAGACACCAAACACTGCTGCAACAACAATCTGCCATTGTATTGCCACTAGGCCACAGTTATCCTATTATTTAAACACACCACAACACATTACAACTGCATTACACCACAGACACAGCACTTCTTGTATTAAAATCAGCAACACAACAATAACCTAGCTATGCACCTTTTTCTCACACTCAGTTTCTCTGTATTCCTTCTAATGTGCCAACCAGCACTACTTTAGTACACCACAATAATACAACTTTGTTAACTCTTTTTCCCAACAACTCATCCTACCTTCATGAAAAAACAACCACGTTTGCTAAAAGTACATCACCATTCCCACATACACTCACTAACTTTCTTTTACAATTACATGAAAGAAGAAGATTGCAGAAGGCAGCTAGCAGAAAAAAGAACACTCTATAATTGTAACAACGGACTAATATTAGTCTTCAATATTCTTCTCGAATCAATATTTATTTCAATTTTAGTCATAGTATTGCAACATTCACACACTTTCCATTCCGATCTAAACACCACCATTATAACACCCACTTATTTCCTGAAAACATCATAATATCCCTACTTGGTCAATCATAAAAGCGCTCCCAGACTCTGTTACTCACTAGCCCGAACTTCATCACACCTGTACAGACTCTTACAACTTTCCCACATAGCCCGTCCGCCTGTCTGCAAAGTTGTGACGCACATTTGTTTTGTTTGGGGCTGTGAACACTGTCTGCATAATTGTATTGTGCCTGTGTGTGTAGGTGTGACTGTATAGATGAGTAGAGGCTTTTGTGATTGTGTAGTGGGAAAATAGTTGTGTGTGCGAAAGTTTGGAGCCCATAAGGGATTCCACAACTTTCAACCCCAAACTTTCATTTTTATCAACAGACAGAACAGAGTACCTACTAAAAATCAACTCTGTAGATAGAATAAAATCAAATCATATAGTCATTCACCTCGAAAACAATGCATAGAAGACATGATTATAATTATTATTATAATTTGTTATCTATAATGCAGTTAATACCCAGAGGTTTCTAAGCGCGGACCCGAGGATCGTACCTGGGCTGCTACGCGTTGTCTTGCTTTCAAGGTGAGTGCATTACCCCACAGCTATCCTCCTAGTCCAGAACTGCTAGTAAAGTCCCTCAACAAAACTAAACCAGCCACCACTAAAAAAAAAGTTAGGCCCCTCTTGCAAACATAATATTCCACCATAGAGTTCTTCACAATCTTATAAAGACAGCTTATAAAGACAGCTAAAATGTCACCTTAAAAACAACCGCAGAAGACTAATCCTCAAAGCTCTAATTGACAGGGCATTTCAACTAAAGAGAACATTTATTATAATGATTTTAAACAGAATGAAACCACTAACTAAATGAATCACTAAATTACAAAAAGTACTTCTAAACATGTGCAATGTAATTATAGATACCTTTACAAACTTCTGTGACAGTGAATGGATTCACACAAGCAGCACATAACCATATTTCATTGAAGAGGCTTATAAACACGAACAAAATAAACCAATTGCCATAGATATTAATGGCAGAGTGTAAGACATTGTAGGAGACACCATTATGGCAAAAAGAAACACTTATAGAAAAAACCTCTTCAACAAACGTTCAACCAAATGATCTTTTTGCCCAAACAAAACGTCCAGTGTACAAATTGACAAGTAGATCAATATGTAATGTACAGCAACAATCAATATGCCATTCCGCTATACAAGATTTTGTGCATAGACTTTACTATGCAAAAAGTCCTTCTCTACAACTCCAACATTTAAATAACATCCTCCTACATAGAATAGCCAAAGAACTCTTTCGAGAAATAGAGCACATTCAAAGTAAATATTTTGGACCTAAAGTTGACTTAGAAAATTCTGTAACTTCACAAAACATTAGCAAATACCTCACAAACACCAACATCCTATAAACACATCCAAAAAAGAAATAGCTATGTTTAAACATACATCTGCTGAAATACCAGACCTACGTTCACAAATCTTAAACTTCCAAAAACATAAGTGTGGCAAATACTGGAGGCATAGATATAAAAACAAAGGTAAATACAATACTAAATGTTGCTTTAGTTTCTCTAGAACAGTTTTCAAAGAATGAGAAATAAATAGCTTGATTTGATCTGTTAGACACGGTGTAAAAGGCAAATCCCCTAAAAATACATGCAGCATTAAAAGCGAAGAAGCATCAAGTCTGTCAATGATTACAATGCAATATTTGCCCTCTTGTGGAATGCAAATATAGACATACAATACATTGCAACAATTCCACTGCAGTTGAAAGATATGTCACAACCTATCTCACCCAAGATGAGAATACAGAGCTAAAAGATGACATATCATATGACAAAATGTTGTAACTAAAATTGTACAGCTTCAGTATGAAAATGCTCTCCCATAGAGAATGTCGGTGCTACAAAGCTGCAGACCGTTTTAACATGTACAGCTTTATATGTCAATTCTAAACACATTGGGACTCATTATGGGTCCGGCAGTAACCGTGCCGGTGCTATTGGTGGGTTTCTGCCAAACCCGTAAATATTTGCCGGCGCCAGACTTCCCAGTGCCACCGGGAGATTACAACCTGGAACAGCCTGGAAAGTCCGGCGCCAGTAAAATGTTGTTCCCCATTCCCGTAGAGTCCCATAAGCCTCTATGGGAATGGGGACATGGTAGCACCGGCACCATTGTGATGGTACTTCTGTGACTGGTCTGCCTACCGTGGCTGCTGTGCCTGGCAGGGTCCAACCTGTTGGGTACGGCAGCTATGGCAGGCAGGCCTGTAATATGCTGGTTCGGAAACAATGGTGCCAGTAAGCTTACCAGCACCCTTGTTTCCAGACCGCCAGGGTCTGAATGAGGCCCATTGTCTCAGTAAAACTTGGTCCATTTAAAATCTTACCGAAAGATAGACATAATAGCCACAAATGATCCCAACAGCCAGAACATTTTAAAAAACAATTTAATTGACACATACTACCCAAACAGAAGTAATGTTTTGTGAAAACACGTGTCTGTATGACATAGTCCAAAACTTCTCCTACAAAAACAATGTCACACCAGATGAGGCAACTGGCAAATTTGCAGTCTCAACATGTGAAGGAAGCCTATGGAAATTTACCCAGCCCAGCCTAATTACTCATATAAAATGATCATTTAAATCTCTGCAACATAGAGAACCATATCACATGCATCTATTGCAACTTCTTAAACCTTGGAGAAAAGTAGAAGAATTATTAGGTGACCATGACTTATTTGAAGCCGCATTCAAAGAAAATGAAAGCAGTGTAACAAATGTCAATTTCAAACAATACAAAGAAATGTTGGACAATGAATGCCAACAAGAGGAAGAAATTGAAGCTCTACTAGATAAAGACACTCCTGGGGGATGTCAATCTTGCCTTATAGGAAGCCCAGAACCACTTGGAGAACTACTCATTCTAAATGAATGAGAAATAGCCATGACAGAGGTAGACAATACCATGTATCAATCTAAACAATCTGAAGAAGACTTGTCAGTCCTCAAATCACAACTAAATGATGAACAACTCACCATATATGTAGAAGTCACTGAGGAAATTGAACATGGTTTTAAACATAAAACTAAAACTTAGAGCTGTAAAAAAGATGTACCTCTGCTCCTGTATGCAAGTGCTAAAGCTGGTTCTGGTAAAAACGTTCTTAATTAAAATAAGAAGCACATTTCTACAAGAGCTAACAAACAACAACCTTTCATCTGTTGTAACAGCCCCCACAGGTTTAGCTACCTACAACATAGGCGGTGTAACTTTACACTGATTACTGTTCTTCCCAGTAGAACACTAAAACAAATTAGAATACTATAAATGAAGTTTGCAGAATTCTGAAACAAATGAAAGTGCTCCTGAGAGATGAGGGAAACATGGTTTCCGATCTCATGTTGGCTTTACTTCATCTCAGAATGCAAGAAGTCCTAAAAAACGATTACGAGTAACTGTTTGGAGGAAAATATGTTATTGTTTCCGGAGACCTCCTACTGTTAACACCAGTAAAAGGTCGACCTATTTTCAAAACATTAGGACACAATGCTGTAGTACACTCGGCAGCAATGAAAATGTAAATCTCTGGTAACTTTTCCGCTACAGAGAACTATCTCAAAACATGCGTTAGTCGGCAGATCTCACCTATGCCAACATTTTCAAAAGCATTAGAACTGGTCTGCTTACTAAAGTTGCAAAATCTATCTTAAATGTGTGACTAATCCATGAGCTATATGGGCAAAACACATTTTCTCCTGAAGTCATGGAACAACTAACTCAACAAAATATAAAATGCATGTCCTTAATGCCAACCCTTGCAAGCTGTAGTCAATTCAATGATACAGGGCCTCATTACGACCCAGGCGGTAAGGGGTTAACGGCAGCGTTAACAGCGCCGACCCTTACCGCCTGAGTACGAGGTCCCTTAGCGCCATGGCGCTTTTAACACCTGCTTTTAGCAGGTGTTAAAATCCATGGCGCTAAGGGACCATGGAGTTAATTACGCCACCGTAATTTACGGTGGCGTAATTAACGCCTTCCCCACTCCCATTATACCCTATGGGGCAAAAATGGGAATGGGGAAGGGTAAATGGGGATTGGGGACTTACCGCCCCGCCAAGGTCGGAATGGGGCGGTAAGTCCGCCAACCACCATGGCGTAAACGTAGTTTACGCCATGGTGGTAAAGTCACGGCCCAGGCGGTAACTTACCGCCTGGGTCGTAATGAGGCCCACAATGTTGAAAAAATAAATGCAATCCATACTGCCGATCAGCTCCACAGGCAAACTACAAGTACATGACATGACAATCTCTATGTGTCAACAAGCAACAGCATGACTAAATAGCTTAGAAAAATGTAGTTCCAAGACAGCTGGTTAGAAAAAGTATTAACTTTGTGTGCAGAATAATTCTAAAACATAACCTTGACGTAGAACACAGTTCAGTCAATGGAGCAATTGGTACAGTTGTTGGCTTTCAAACATATCCACATCACAACAACATTCAATTTGTCAACATCTACTTTGACAAACTTGCAAAAGTAAAAAAAGGCACACAATACCATGTTTGCTTCTTTTCAAATACATGTACGTACACAGAGAACAATTTTCTCTATCTCTTGCATATGCTGTCACTATTCACAAATCACAAGGTCTAACCCTAGATCATGCATTAATTGACATTGGCAGTACAGTCTTTAATGAAGGTATGAGCTATGTAGCACTTTCACATCTGCGTACACTCAATGGCCTATTCCCAGTTAACTTTGATGCAAAGAAAGTCATTGCTGACATTCCTTGCTTCCTAGAATGTAACAGGCTACGTGCGCTGTACACCTTCATCTAGATATGTACCCTGTATCTCTTAAAAAAAAAACTTTAAAAAGAAAACTAAAACAAACAGAACAGATAACAGATCTCACATCCATACTGATAAAGAAACAAAGAACAACTCCTGCTCCATCAAATAATACAACCACAAATCTGTCTATTCCAAAATCAACTGCACATCCATCAGAAGACAAAGAGACAAATGTCTCTTCTCAAGAAACTGCTGCAGGCCCATCAAAGGATACTGAGGCCCAACTCTCTGGTCCATTTCAATTCAGCAACACAGCTGGAGTAAATTCCTATGCAAATGTAGCAATCAATCTTCTTTTCCAATTGCCACCAGTTTTTCACAACATTTACTAAAACGACTAGGACTAGTTGTGTTTGCAAATGCTCGTCCTTCATAGAAATGCCACAAATAATCCTGACAGCACTTACTGTGTTTCAGGTGCAAGGCAGGAATTGGACTACTGTACAGGAATGGTAAAATTCACCATAAACACACTGGAAGATCCACACAAATTACTAATGTACTTACTACTAGTATTGGAAACTGGAAACCAAAAGTATCCCTATACATGTAATCTTCCAGGTGTCATACACGTGGAGACATACATGCGCTCTCTGCAACCATGTTTCACAAGAGCACATGCCTAATGAACGATTTGTGTATGTATCCATACCAAATTATGAATCTATTCCATTTCATCAGCTTATGCAGAATGCAAATTATAGCATATTATGCCATTTTTGTAAATCAGACAGTCGTTCTAACATACACATATCCTCACGTGACCAATATGTTATACCAATGCTTCTAAGGTACAATGCAGATGGTACAAACAACAACTGTAAGCTTACAGGCTTCACACATGGCCAAGTATCTCTTGGCAAGAAAACCTGCACAACAGTGGGCATAATCTACCACACTGGTTTTACACCCACTATATGTCATTAAATTGTATATGTCAAAAAAAAGAAGTGGTTGGCTTGAATGTAATGACACCCCTGTTATTCCAAAACATAGGTTACCTTCAAATCGAACAAATGCCTACTTAATATTCCTTCAACCCACATTTTGTCACTAATCTGTAGCACAATACACAGGTAGAATATGCCAATGGTTATCTAACTACATCCAAAATACTCCAATAGTACTTTTAAAAGCAAATATAGTTAGAATACGCCAACAGGTATCTAACTACTTCAAAAATACTGTTCTTTGCAATACATTTCAAATATGTCATCACAGTTATTCTTATTACAAATGGTCTTGTAAAGTCCAATATAGTAAAGATACGCCAACACGTATCTTAGTACTTTAAACATTCCCTTAATTACAACACACTTCAAACAAATATACTATCAGTTTTATACTCACATAATTATATTTGTTGTGTTTTTAATCTTCTAGAGATTTTTTCCCAATGATTATTGCATGTCACTACAACAACAGTTTAGCACACATTAATGTTGTACCAAACATAGTACATAGAATGTCCTGTTTATGTTATGTTATGTTATGTTATAGTATGTTATGGTATGTTATGGTATGTTATGTTAACAGTACTTACATAGCACACCGTCACCAAAGGAATTGGTCCCCAGGCGCTCTGGTGGATCTGTAAACGAGAAGGTGGGAAGGGTTAGTAAGGTGTAGAGGGAGTAGGATAGAGAGAGGGTGGTATACTGTTGGCAGCTTCAACTCGGTGGACACCGGGTGCTGAGCTTTGGTGCTAGTATCGGATTGGGGTCAGTCCGCAGGTGCAGTTTATGTGTTATGGTGTGGTGAAGTGTGTGCAGTTTGTTGTGCGAGAGATGGTTGTGTGAGTTTGTCAGTGATATAAGTACGCAGAGAGTTTGAGCTTATATTGTTAGTGGGTTATATTAGATTTAACATGCTGACCTACATGGTTCTCTCTAAGTGTGGCCCATGCTAACATTCACTATCCTACGAGATACGGTGCTGGCTAATGTTCTCAATTCTAAGTGTGGCACATGCTAACATTCACAATTCTATCTAGATACAGTGCAGGCTAATGTTCTCAAATTCTAAGTGTGGCACATGCTAATATTCACAATTCTATCTAGATACGGCGCAGGCTAGTGTTCTGAAATTCTAAGTGAGGCACATGCTAACATTCACAATTCTATTTAGATACGGCGCAGGCTAGTGTTCTCAAAATCTAGATACAGTGCAGGCTAATGTTCTCAAATTCTAAGTGTGGCACATGCTAATATTCACAATTCTATCTAGATACGGCGCAGGCTAGTGTTCTGAAATTCTAAGTGAGGCACATGCTAACATTCACAATTCTATTTAGATACGGCGCAGGCTAATGTTCTCAAATTCTAAGTGTGGCACATGCTAACATTTAAGTTCCAGCTAAGTGTGGTACATGCTAACATTCACAATTCTATCTAGATACGGTGAAGGCTAATGTTCTTAGTTTCCTCCAGCTGTGACACTTATTAACATTGATTAGTATGATAGGATGCAATGCAAGGCAACATTTTCAATACTGTTGGTGGTCACATACCTTTCTAAGTATGCATGGGTTAAGTCTATGGCAGTCTATGTTATGGAAATGTAAGGTAGAGTGGCTGGAGTTTTTTGGTGTAGAGTAATTGCTCTACACCCCAACTATGCCCCACTTACAGTTTTTGTTGGTGTCTGATAACTGCTGGCTTCTCAGGCTTCCCCTGCGAACCCCTGCCAACACATCTTGGTGCCGCCAATGAAGGAGCCGCCCTTGGCCTTGTGGCCCTTAGCCAGGGGGTTGCCGGGCAGAGGGCTGCCCTGGGAGGGTCAGTTATGGCCTTCTGGTAGACCAATCAGGGCGGGGGCGGTTTGGGAAGCGGATGGGGCTCTCACCAGGAAGGGGGAGCCGGTTGGGGGAGGCAGGCAGGCTGTGGCCTCACATGGCCTGGGGCACGGGGGTTTTAGACCCCAAGGCCCAACAGATGGCGCTAAGAGCTCTAGGTTCTCGGGGGCACACTCACCTGGCTCCGGGTGGAAATGGAGAAGGCGAGGTCCCCGCTGGTCGGTAGACCAGGAAGCAAAATGCAGATCCTCCAATGAGGGCGTGGTGGCGGTTCGTGAGGCGGAGGGGCTCTTGCCGGGAAGGGGGAGCGGGTTGGGGGAGGCAGGCAGGCTGTGGCCTCAGATGGCCTGGGGCACGGCTGTTTAAGACCCCAAGGCCCAAAAGATGGCGGTAAGAGCTCTAGGCTCTCGGGGGCACACTCACCTGGCTCCGGGTGGAAATGGAGCAGGCGAGGTCCCCGCTGGTCAGTAGACCAGGAAGCAAAATGCAGATCCTCCAATCAGGGCGGGGGGGGCAGTTTGGGAGGCGGAGGGGCTCTCACCGGGAAGGGGGAGCAGGTTGGGGGAGGCAGGCAGGCGGTGGCCTCAGATGGTCTGGTTGCACGGGTGTTTTAGACCCCAAGGCCCAAAAGATGGCGGTAAGAGCTCTAGGCTCTCGGGGGCACACTCACCTGGCTCCGGGTGAAAATGGAGCAGGCGAGGTCCCCGCTGGTCGGTAGACCAGGAACCAAATTGCAGATCCTCCAATCAGGGTGGGGAGGCGGTTCGGGAGGCGGAGGGGCTCTCGCTGGGGAGGGGGAGTGAGTTGGTAGAGGCATGCAGGCTGTGGCCTCACATGGCCTGGGGGCACGGGTGTTTTAGACCCCAAGGCCCAAAAGATGGTGGTAAGAGCTCTAGGCTCTCGGGGGCACACTTATCTGGATCCAAGGGTCAAAAAACTAAATGTATATGTACAAAAATATGCAATTAAAGCTTTTAAACTATCCTTTCACAGAAAAAGAACCAGACATTCCAGCTTCATTACCATATGCAACAAAGTAACCATACCAAGTATTATCCAATTTGTTATGGTATGCTATGGTATGGTAATGTTTATTTGTAAAGTGCCGCTACACAAGGCAAGTGTTTCAAAGCGGTCAATGAGGGACGGAACAAGGGGAGAAAAACAGTAGTCATTCAAAGCCCTTGAGTTTCTGAATGATACCCGTCTGCCCAGGCAGAGTAAATGCATATAATACAATTAACTGTGTAGATAACAACATATACGTCTGACAATGATTCTGCAGTTTTTCCAAGAACATAGAGGCACCACCATGCAGGAGGGGAGACAGGGAGGAAAAGATGTACGATCTTTAAAGCATGGTACGTTCAGATTGCGCAAAAGTGTAGATGGTACAGGAGAGGGGAGGTGGAGGACAAGTGCATGGGGGAAATCCAGATGCATCCAGTTGGTCAGAAAATGGGTAAATGCTCAGAGATGACATTCTCAACAGGTCATTGACCGAGTACAGTAGCAATGAGGGAAGTGCAGGCCCTGAGGCAAGTGCTGGAGGACTGGCGAGGGTGCCAGGGACCTGTGAGACTCTGGGGTATTCCCAGCGGCCAGTCGGCATGCTTTGTGGAAAAGGATGGAGAGAGGCAGAGAGAGATTAGCAGGGTAGAGTGAGAGAGAAGGAAGAGCAGAAGAGGAATGTCTTAAGGAGTTTCCAGAACTTAAGGAGATCAGGTTCAAGACGGAGGGCAGCAGGGAGGCAATTCCAGAGGGAGGCCCCTGCTGAGGATAAAGATCTCCCTCCAAATCTTTGCTTAGAGAACCGGCTCACTCACAGAAGGTAGGAGGTAGATGAGCTGAGGGGTCGGGATGGACAGTATTTAGGAAGGCATTGGTGCAGATAGGTGGGTCCCAGGCCCCAGAAAGCCTTCTGGACATTGCAGAGGGTCTTGAAATTGATCATTGCTGTCAAGACTATCAGACTCTTTTACCGGATTGATCTCAGAATCTGCTATGTCCTCTTCACTGCTAGAATTACTGCACAGCCCCAAAAACCCTTCCTCCTCCTCACCTGATGAGGTAGAATAGTTTAGCTTCTTTCTTCGGGATTGCCGCGCTGGAGTCTTCTTCTTTGTGAGCAGATACGGTCTGCCTCGAAAGGAAGCCACCGTGACTCTATATAGAGAAATTCACAGTGACTCCTCTCTGCGACAGCCAGATATATTTTAGGGGAAAAAGCCACGAAGGCATAAAAAACCCCACGATGTTTCGAAGAGGACTGTCGAATAGGCTGATCCAATGAGAGGTAATCTTCCGTAACTGAAGCAGAAGTCTCCGGAGGAGCTCTCCAAGACGGAAGTGAGGATGATAAACACAACTGCTCAAGCAGAAAACGAAGAAGAAGAAGAGGTAGGGATCCAGGAGGAATTGGCAAGTAACAACGGATAGACTTGAAGCAAGGAAATGGAAGAGGGTGGAAAAGGGGGAAGAAGGTGGAAACAAGGATTGCTGAATAATCACAGAATAGAGCGCACGCAACATGGGAAAGCACAGTTGCAAGACGCTGATCCGTCGAGTAACTGATGGTTATATACCTGACGATGGCCATGTTGGAAAAAGACTAGACCGCAGTGTAGCGTTTCAAGGAAATGTAGCGGAACAGTCTAATGGCGTCAGAGTTTCCACTTCCGCCAGACTCGCCAGCTGCCAGCAGTCATGACACTTGCAGCCACAGGGAGCCAGTGGAGGGAATTCAGCACCAGAGAGATGCTGTCCATGGTCTTGAGGCAAAGGATAAGTCTTGCGGTTCTGTTCTGAATGAGTTGCAGAGGGCACAGAGCAGAGGCAGGGAGGTTGAGAAAGAGGCTGTTGCAGTAGTCCAGTCTTGGGAGAACAAGGGCTCTGGAGACAGTGAGCCTCTGGAGCAAGGTGAGAAAAGGAAGAGTACCTCTGAGGGGGTGCAGCTGGTAGTTGGACTTTTTTAGAGAAATCCGAAATGTGAGTGGAGAAGGAGAGAGTGCAGTCAAAGATGACCCCAGGGTTTTTTGCCTTGCATGTGGGTGCGGGCGCAGGGCCAAGGGAGGGGCAAAGCGAGGGGAAAGGAAACAAATATATATTCCATTAGCACTATCCTCAATTGTACTACAATCATAAATATCATATACACTTCAATTATATCATTCCACCATGTTACAAATACTGTATACACCCCTACTTTATCTATAATTACAATACACATATTAGTATACTATGTGTTGTCAGTGGCCACATTCGTGGAGGCATGCTGGCCTGCAGCCAAGCCCCCAAGAATCTGGCCACAACCACCATAATAGAATTAAACTATTTAACAAGTACTTACAATACACCTTCAAATAAGACTCGCCTTGAACGCCCTGCAATCGAAATGATGTTCACAGACACTAAAAGTGACTGCGGACTCCGCCTCACCTGCACACTATTTTTCACCTATAAAAAACGCTCCATGCAAACATTATTCCACTCCCCAACCCTTTCCAGACCCTCTTTCAGCCACCAAATAACCACAAGTGTGTTTTCCAGATTTGTTCTCCATACTTAGTGCTCTGGTGGAGGATCCATTTGGGTTCAAATGTTGCAGTCGCAGTAGACCAGAGGGCAAGCAAATTGGGGTTGAAATGAATATCAAGTCAAGTTCAAAGAGAGAGATGCTAGAGCTATGCGAATCATGGAAGCTACCAGGTTTGGTTTGTCGGCCGAGATTCGATAGCCGAGGTGCATGTGATGGGATGCACATAGCGAGTCGGTTCAATGTGATGGTCAAAGGACGCAGGCAGGAAAGAACACCAGGGTTTATTCAATCAACAAATGGAGTGCAGCCATGAACACCATCACCCACCAACACGGGTGCCAGTGAGCTTCCCGGCACACATGTTTCTGGAACGGCAAACATGTAATGAGGCTAATTGTGTACAAGATTACAGAGCCATGGCATTTTTGACATTGGACCTACACAGAATGGACCATTAGATCGAACTCACAAATAACTGAAAACATTTAGCTTTGTTTGTAACTTTGTTTGAATTATGTGAGATCAACCAAGTAATCATCAGGCGTACCTGCACATCTCAAAAACTCTTAAGAACATGTTTTGAAATGGATTAAAAATGCCAGACAATTTATTGATGTTTACAAGTGATTTGCGCTATAACATTGAAGTGTAACAAAAGCTCCAGAATAATCTGCAGCATCACAATATTATCTTAAAGAAGACAAAATGCACATTTGATTATACATGAGTGCAACATTTGGGGCATACTATTGTGTGTTGGGATCACACTAAATATTGGTTTGGTAGATATGATCAACTCTGAAATGCTTCTCGTAAGTAAAGACTTTTTTTTTCCCTGTGGTTGTGTGAGAACTATACAAACGTCCTTCCCAAGGTTGCCACTGCTGTGGATTTGATGAGGACTCAAATGAAGAAAGAGTTGAGATTTGAGCGGAAAGATAATGTCATTTTGAAGAGTCAATGGTTGGCATCTTAAATGCACTCACCTTCAATCCATCTTATACTGAGAGATGGTCGACATTTATTAGGAATGCCAGTGGCAAAGATCAATGGGAAGACCCCATCCAGAATTCACAGCCTGTGAAGCTCATGATTGGATTTGCCTGGATGCCATTTGGCGTGCAAGGGGTGAGATGGGGCATACAAGTGATTAATGCATCTTGATGACATAAGTAGACTACCAGTGATAGAGAAGTTAAATACACTATGGACCTCATTATGAGTATGGAGGCAGCCATGCCCTTAACAAGGGCATGGCTGCCTCCATACCGGGTCCCAGTACAGGGTTCTTTCAATGAGGAATAACCAGGTCATTCCGACTTTGGAGGACCCAGTAATTCCTCCTTGAAGGAACCCATCCCCATTCCCATTTGAGCCCCCATAAGGCTCAATGGGAATGGGGAGGGAGCTAATAACGGGCACGTTGATAACAGCGTGTTATTAGCTCCCTGTTGCCCTCGCTGGACCCGCTAAGGATGCCTGGTTTCACCAGGCGTCCTTACCGGATCCCGCAAAGGGATCCTCGTATTTGCACATCCCGTAATGAAGGGTGCCGGTCCCGTACCGGCACCCGTAATTACGGGAGTGCAAGCCTCGTAATGAGGCCCTATATATGCTTGCAGTGTTCCACCAGTGGCTGCAATATAAGGAAGAGACACATATGCAAGAGTACAGAGGTTAGAGCTCCAGTATCTGAATCAATATCAGATAAATCATGCTACGACTTTCAGTCTTGTTCTGAACCTCACAGGTATCCGTATTTACACGGCAGGTCATGTTTATTCCTATATATAATACACTGAATCCCGCATTATCATCATAAAATGTGAGCATATATTAATGTTTCTAGTACTGTCTTTTGCTAACATCAATAAACACTGACCCTAGAAAAATATATTTGATTTATTTATCACAACTGCAACAACCTATTACAGTTGTTTTTGATATTATATGCCCGCTGTCAAGACAAGCAAAGTGTGGAACAGTTCTCCCCATGCATAACTTCAGCTGCCACTACAACCCTTAATTAAAGCAATGGCTGTATTTTAACCCTGCTCTTTTATGAACTATCTTCTGCTAACAAATTACTCTCATTAACTAATAGGAATCATTATGGTAGTTTGGTTATTTAGTGCACTGTTTGAAGTTAGAACAGAAGAACAGGGATCAATGTATATGTTCTTACCGATATTAATCAAATAATCTAGAATGTTAAGGGCTTTGTGATTACTGTAAATGAAAAAAAAAGAGAGAGGGGAGTTCGGGAGCAGTATATGGCGTTGGCATGGCAACATGCTGATGCTTAACTATGAAACGGCTGAAGCACCAGCCGGTCCTTGATCCTCTCGCTCACGTCTGGTGGGCTTCTGCTGTTGCCCGGGGAGCTTTGCAAGCTACTGAATTAGGAGCAAAATGGCTGCACTTAACTAGTTGCAAGTTAGATTTTCATTTGTATGCACCCATGCTTTTTGTCAGATGAACTCCTGTTGGACTATGTTCAAAGTTTGAGCGGAGTGAGCTCCGTTTGGTCTGCTTTGCCTAGACCTCGCTTTCGGCTACACGCTGGAGGAGCAGGCTGACGGGTCCAGAAGTTGTTTTCCTCTTTTTCTCACCGTCCATGCGCAAAAAAGATTGTGCTGTAATTTACAGCACACGATTTGTCTCTGTGTGTTTCACACTGTGTCAGGGGTTGCATGGTCGACCTGCTACTTGGCGTGAAACTGTGATGGTGGTGGCCCGTTTTTAGTCTGGTGAGCAGTGGTTTTCTTTTTTCATTAGGTAACTCGCAAAGGCAGAAGGGGAGGCCATCAGTAGCTCATTTTGTATTGGGAATGCAAGTCTCGGGCGGTGAGGGTGAAGAGGAGATTGTTTCAGTTGTGTTCCGCCAACATGATAGAATGGGGTTCTTTTGTGCTTTGCTGCTTACAGAGGGTTTGGAGCGCTGTCGGTGGAAAGGTGGTGCAATCGTCAGGAGCCAAGATTTATCGTATTACTATTAGAATTTGCAGTGTGTTGTTTCTGTGCCGAGTCTATGAATTTCTCATATGTGCACCGCTTTGTTAAAAAAGTTGCCTATTTGTTCGATCCATGTGTGCATTTTTGAAATAATTTTACGAAAACTTTCAGTGTGAGATCTTGCACACTATTTTTCTCTGGAGCTCAGAATTAGGCCCATCATAACCAGGGCATTGGAGTAGAATTTGATTGTACAAATGGCCAATTGGCAGGGCAGTTGTCCTAAATCGAGGCGTGTAATGGCCAGCTTCTCTGTTTTTCATGAGCTGACTTGCCTAGACACTGATACTGTGGTGTTTTCTTAACCAGGGTGTTTGCTTTCTTGTGGAGGAGTAATTGTGTGTGGCTATTATCTGTGTGCAGACAAATGCGCGTTTACAGGAACTTGAAGTGGAATTTTGCGGGAAGCCAGCGCAGGGTATTTTACACAGAGAATGTAACTGAATCATGTATATAAATATGTACTATTTAAAGCACTTTAGATTAAAGCGAAATACAAAAAACTAATAATAATTATTATTATTATTAGCAGATGTAAAAAAATAGGAAGTGAGATCAGAAATGCAGACGTTTCAATGTAAATTATTCATGGGCTGAGAATAAAATGGGGGTCATTATGACCTGGGCGTAAAGGGATACCGGGCACTAGTAATGACACTGGTGCCAGTAATCCCTTTGTGCCCTATTCCGAGGTCCCTTTGCGGGTCCTTCCTTAATGCCTGGTTTTATCAGGCGTTAAGGACGGGACCCGCAAAGGGATACCGGGGTTAATAACTGTACCTTAATTTACGGTACCGTTATTGCCGCCTTTCCCCTTCCCATTGAGCGATATGGGGGCTCAAATGGGAATGGGGAATGGCTTTTAAAATGGGGACTTACCGGTCCCGCAAAGCTCGGAATGGACCGGTAAGTCCCCATACCGCCACGTCGGTGGCAGTACTGGTATTGGTGCTAGTCATGGTGCTAATAGCGCCATGACTAGCACCAATCTCAGAATGAGGGCCAATGTCTCTGTATAAATGTCAAACCGAGGGACTTTGCACTGGAGGGCTATCGAGAATATCTGAAAAAACGCCCTCAATTTCGCTTTTCCGGCCAGTGAAATGTGCAACAGGCTCAGAGTAACATTTTAGTGCTTGACATATGTCGCGGGATTGGTAGTTATAGGGCATGATTTAAATCTCCAGCATGTGCGCAAGCAAGTCTGCCATGCCCTGCAGGGATTCATTTAATAATTTGTGTTTGTTAAATGCGCCACGCGCCATACCTTAGCACTTCGGAGCGCTGTGAACAGGATAGGCAGCCAAGGGCAGGAAAAAAATAATGTACAGCAGGCAAATGGCATCATTCCTGATGGCCTAGGGCTCAGTTAGGAAGAAGACCTGAATAATAGGGCTGTGGTCTGGTCAAAGAGAAAGAGCTCTTTTAGCATCTGCTCCTCCCGAGGGCTTGATTCCTGAACTTGCATAGCTGGCCATTTCTTCTTCTAGTTCACCGCACAGATGCGGTTGACCTGACCCAGATGTTCGCATTATGCAGGAGATGGATGGGACACATGTATCTGATGTATAGTACATATGCCTCTCTATGTCATTACTTTCCTTTTGCGAAATCTGTTCCACTGGTTCACTTTTCGAGGCTTATAGGGTAAGGATTAGCCTGCATCTGATTTCTCAGTAGACAATCGCCTGATACGAACATTATAATTATTTACCCTGCTCTTGTTTTCGTATTGTTTCGATTTGGGCTCATTTTCACAATGAAGTGAAGAACACGGGAAGAAGATATGGAAGGTTGCTGCATCAATACCAGCAGGCAGTTTCGGTTGAGTGGCCTCGTATCATATTTCTGTAGGCTAGAAATGTATGTTTGGATGTGATGGGAAGCTTTGCTGGGACCAGCCTGGGGTTTTTAATTTGATCTATGGAGGCACCCATTTGATCACATTTGAGATAGTATTGTAAATGTGTATCGCATGGCAATTATTCAGCAAAGTTATTTAGTTATTGCACACTGTTCTTTTATTGGACCTTTAGTAACAGGTTTGGGAGTTTAGCACCCTCTCCCCCTCTGTATGGCTTCTGTTCTGAGTATGGAATTGCCTGTATTGGTTTGTTGCATTTAAGGGGTGGCTGGGGGCTTTTGCAACATGAGAATATTCTGTCGAACAACGTCTACATCATGGTGGGTTTCAATTTGCTTTATACATTACAATGGTTTATTATCTCTTGCTCATGTAATGTGGGCAAACACAGATTGCACTTGTGTAATAGGGCGTATTCTGCATAAGCAGGGTTATTCTACCTAATAAATTGCTTCCCCCTTAATGTTTATATTACCAGTTTCATTCTTGTCATGGAAGTGTATGAAACCATCCTCTTGATTTATGAACAGTCATACTGTGTCTTAAACCAAATATGTTGGACGATATTTGTATCTGACAACCTTTCCCTGTTGGTGGGGTAATGTCAAGATTGCCCCTCTACCTGCCCACATCCTTCCTAATTGAACCAAATGCCTTCCAAGAGATTTTACAGAAGGCAATTTATAGTTACAAATTGCAAATCGATCTTCTAGAATCCAAACCAGCAATGACAAGTAGCCACTGTAGACTTCTCATTCTCTTGCACAACCGCCCCCCTTATTGCACCCTCTTCTAAAACTTCCCACCCTCCTTCCTGCATCGTGGTACCTGGAAATGCAAAATGCAAATAACTTCAGGAAACCCCCAAATTATTGGCCTTGCCAGTGCTTGTTTACCTCCTTAGTATATGCCACTGCAAAGCAGTATTATTTTCATATCGGTGTGTTTTTTCAACAATATAGATTCTAATGCATCATACCATGTGGTGTAAAAAAGAAACAAAGTATTAAAGAGGGCAACATTTTGACCTAACATAAGAAATGAAACACCCCTCACATGATTGTATGTGTCTATTCTGTAATAGATCAATTTCGAAACTCCTGCTGTACTCTTTTCTTTGCTCAAGGGAGTACCTAATGAATCTCCCCACTCACCAAACCCCGCCTACCTCCCTTCACTATCCAGAGGGAATCCCCAGCACCCCTGTTCATCCTGCAACCCCACCCACCACCTTCCTGTTCCTAGCTCCCCATCTTCCATTAACCAGGAGAAACCCCCACACCCCTGCCACCTCCTTTCTCCACTCCACTAGCTACCAACCCTGAACTCAACTCCTCTCCTTAAGTCATTTGCCCCAATATCTACCCAACCCTCACCTCTCTCCACTTACAGTTCCTCCCTAGTTTACTTTTGCTTTCTTCGGTGTGTAATGGATGTTTCGCATACATAATGTGCTTTTAGTCCATTGTGCAAAGTAGAAAACAAACAGTGAAAAAGAGATCAGCAAGCAATATCAATTTTCTATGATCTTATAAAGGAACCCAGCCTGTGGCATTGTTCTTCAATATAGTCACAGAACTCCTTAGTGACTTGGGACATCCTTATTATACACAGTAGAGGATATGTGTTTCCACTTTTTAAGAAGCACAAGCATAAGCCACAAACAGATTTCATGATGACATAGTTGCTGGACTAAAATGTTGCTGAGAAATAGAAGTGTTTTGAGATTTAATAGCAATTAGAGAACAACACATGTTGTCAGTTTCGGCTCTTACTACAAACATGATATGAAACAAAATTAGATTCCAGCAACTTTTCAATTAAATCTATACATGTACCATAAGAAATGAAATATTTTCACCATAGTGCTTTTTTTATTTAATTAAACATTCCATCAAATTCTGTATTGCCCATTAGAAAAGGAAAATCAGTCCAGCTGGGGCCAAACACATGAGCACATATTTAAAAGGAAAAGCTATGAAAGCTTAAGCACACCTGCCCCCTGCTATCGTCAGAGGAAACTGGCGTATTGTGTACCCCCTTTGGGCATATAACAATTAAAATCATTCATGAAAACTGAAACATTATTTTCTGAATAAATTAAAATGGCGCCCAGACAAGAAATGGCAGCTGAAGCTTGTCTCAAACAGCATTCTCAGTGGCATGGATTGAAACACCATTAAGCACCATCTAGTTTTATGTGCTCTGCAAAATGCACTTTATGGCCCATCAAACGCATTTGCATTCCTCCCACTTTGTTGGTACCCTGGAGCTCTCGACTTCAATCTTAACAGTTTTTATTTTTTCAGCTACAAGAGCCTGAAAGAGAAACTGTGGATAAAAGAAATGCAAGCTCAGGCACTATCTGAGCTGCAGAGTGTGAGGATCCCAGCTCGTTCCAGGCAGCAGAAGTAATTATCCAAGAACCAGGGAGGAATACATGGCCTCAAGAAAGGTAGAGTTGGTGACCTGTGCACGAGACTTATAGTTACAAATCTGTCTGTTAGCGTTCTCATTCTTCTGCTCCTCTATCTAGGGCCAGGCAATGTTTCATGTAAAGGGAGAAGTAGGCGTGCAAAACAACATTCTTGCTAAATATCAACAAAACAAGTCATGTCCCTTTCTTAATGGAATGTGTAGTAGACGTCTTCACGTGCATGTCTAATAAGGAACATTGTATGCTGTGTCTCTGAAATAAAAACTTGGTCAAAAGCAAATAGTGGTGTTTCAGTAATGTCACCAGTCACACTGTTAATGTCAAGTCTCCGAATGCTAGGATTTCAAAATGCTGGGGATCAGGATGGCAGTCGAGAAGAACAATGCTGACCTGAACCTAAGCAGATGTATAGTGCTAAGCCTCTTGCAAGAGGGTGTTGAATGTTGCACTCATCCCTGTGTCTGAAAGCATATATGGTGGGTAATGACCTGCCAACCCAAGGCTAGATAAGATAAGAATGACGGATGCTCATGGCTATTACTCGCCCTGCACCCCTGGACAAGTGAGTGATAGCTATTTGCACCCAAGGGATTCCCTATGGGATGAGAATAGCGGCAGCTTTATTTTTTATGATGTGAGAAGGGCTCAGTGCGTGTTGTGTGGGCCTGATCTTCCATCAAAAAATAAAAACGAAGATACCATCACATAGTAAAATGAAAAGGGATACAGTCCCTTTTCTTCATTGGTGGGTGCCCAGTGTGACTGCCAGAACCAGTACCCATGGGACAGTGGGTACGTTAGAGTGGTGGTGGGTGGAGAGGGAAAGGATTAGGACTGAAGTAGAGGCTGGCTGATAAGAAGAGAGCCTGATGGAGGGTCAGAGGAGCCAAAAGAATTGTGGAAGGAACACAGTTGGCTGGTGGAATGCTGGCTGACACTGACAGTTTCCTTCCATGCTTCCAGCCACCATAAGGGCTGAGCACAATGTCGGGTGTGCAATTAAAGAGTCCATCCCTTTTTGGTAGGGTATGTTACATAACATGGCACTGGCACTGGTGTTGGGATACAAGCATGATGCGCGCAAAGCAAATATTAGAAACGTGAGACTCTTATCAATATCTCTGCAACAAAATAATGGCTTTATTATAATATGGCAGATATTGAATTGAAGGTGGTGTGCCGCCTATAGGGTACTGTAGATCTGGCATATTGCTAAACCATGTGTGGTTCAAGCAATTAGCAAATGCAACGATAAATGTTATTTTCTTCACGGAGAACTACACAAAACTATACATCGAGGATCACACCTCTTTCAGTAATTAATTGCCATGTATTTTTCTAACAGCCAGATACATTTTTGTAATGCACTCTACCCTGCTATAATATCTCAGATGTTGCAGCAATGCATTAGGTAAATATTTTATAATGTCACAAATAAACAGTAATTTCAAAGCAGACTGAGATAGCATATTGAGCCAGACACCGTGGTCACACCAGAGTCTGCATCTACACCTCGGATACATTTCTGATCAGACTGTTAATATGGCAATGACAACCGATTCAGCGAGCCAGATCTGTTGGTATGGCCCTTAACAATGGGCCCCACCACCAATACCACGAGATCCGACTGACCGGATTGGTTGTTAATGCCATTAGCAGCCAGGGTTTCCAATCCAGAAACCCATGGTGCTGATAGCAATGTATTTTCTTTGAATGAATGGTATGACAGGTGACTTCCGATGCATTAAAAGAAATACTGACATAAGATGGCCACCGTGGAGACGAAAGGCAGGGCTTTATGCAGAGGCTGGAGCAGTAGCAGCAATTGCAGCTGCCAAAAGAAAAAGGTGAGTGGGGTATATGGGTGCAGAGGGGAGGAAACAATGACCAGAGGGCAGGGGGTGATTGGGAGAAGATGGCGAGTTTGGGGAAGCAGCCATCAGGCTGCTCAGAATGTGGGCTGAGATTGTGGGATTCAGCCTGCAATCTGAACAATGAGACTGGTTGCCTCTTCAGCCCTGGGTGCTAAAAGAACATTAAAAGCTTTGCATTTGCACGTTATAATAACAATTACAGTGCTGCCTTTGTAAGCTTAATGTTTGCTAACTGTGACATGCCTTCTGATTTTAAACTTGAATCTGCACCTTAAGGAATATAATTTATCTTGATTCTTCGTAACATACTACGTGTCGATCGACGGCCTATAAGTGCAGTACTGGTAGTGATCCAGTGTTGCTTGATGCTGTCTTGTTTTGCTTCCAAGACAAGTGCATTGCCCTTGAGCTATGCTCCAGGGCCAAAAAAGCAAAAGCAATCCCTTGTCATGGTTAAACGAACAGTACAGTCATTGGGCCTCATTACAAGTACGGCGGTAGGGGGTTAACGGCACCGGTAAGGATTCTGGTGCCGTTAACCCCCTACCGCCGCATTCTGAGGTCCCTTAGCGGGTCCCACTAAGGCCGGGTGGTTTTACCAGCCACCCTTTGTGGAAGCCACTAAGGGACCAGGGAGCTAATGACGGGCCCGCTATTTGCGGGCCCGTCATTAGCTCCTTCCCCCATCCCATTGAGCCCTATGGGGGCTTGAATGGGAATGGGGAATGGTTTTCAGAATGGTGACTTACTGGGTTCTCCAAGGTTGGAATGACCTGGTAAGTCCCCATTCCGACTACCCGGACACGGGTTTGGAGGCAGCCATGGCGCTAATAGCACCATGGCTGCCTCCAAACTCGTAATGAGGCCCTTTGTCTTTGGGAATATAAATCTCTCTTAGCTGAGATATCTAATTTAATTTATTATTAATGTGTTATAGCTTAGTATAAGCTTTTCACATGACATAAGAAATTACATTTACAAAGCAGTTAATCATTAAAAACAGATAATAACATATTAAATTAATAAAGGAAATAGTAGAATAAAAGGAAAGAGTAAGAAGAAAAGAAAAAGGAAAGTAAGAATAAGAAGAAAAACGAAAGGTAAAATTAGTAGATAGGATCTTAACTTAAAACAAAAACAAATTCAAAATTCAAAATTGAAAGTGTATATGTCGAGAAAATATGTGGATAAGTCCTTAAGACCACCGATTGATGAATGTTAGTTCTTTTACATAATCAAAATTTCAGGTCCAGAAAGCGATTGCTGATGGTAGATTAGTAAACTATTTTTTTCCTAAATATAACATTCCCATAGTAGGCATCCCTAAATTGGCAGTTTGCTATATGTTTATGCCCAATGATTTCTCAACATTCGTCCAGACATTATACATTGCAATGTATAGTTTCATTCCTTTTCCCTTTGCATTATCGGCTCTTTGCCAAAATTCGTTGCTGCCAACATATTCCAAGTTATGGACAAAATCTGCGTGAAATATTGTATAGACCTTTATCATAGCAACACATCTAGTAAGGACATGTTTGCCCGTTTCAGATTCCGTTCTGTCCTTGCACAACCTGCAGTAGCGTTCGGATAGGGGGAGATTGTTCTTGATCCCACTTATGGCCAGTACAGGTAGCTGATCAATCCTTAGCAGAAGAATGAATCGTCTTAGACGTGGCGAAGGGCATAGGTTCAGATATGGTAAAGGTTTCTTGAAAGTGTAGTTCATGAATTGCACAAATGTATAGCGCTTTAGATCTTCCAAATGCACAAAATTGCTGATCCAATCGTGTAGTTCAGTTTTCTTGGCTAGCGCTCTCAGCAAAGGAGTGGAGACCACTTGTTGTTTTTGGGTCCAGCCAATCACTTCAAGATAGTTGATGATGTTCTTTTTCATAAGAGAATATGAAGACGCTTTGTTGATTTCACAGTGAATCGCTGCTAACAATAGATTGGCTGTATCAGGTTTTGCTTTTAGATATAATTCAGCTATTTTCCTGAGTACTAGGGACTTCCAGGAGATAAGGCCCAACTCTAATCTAAGGATGGCCATTGGAATACAGCCCGGGAGACCGAGTATTTTTTTCCAGAATTTTCCTTCGAGGATTTGAAGCCAGTCAAGGTCTATCAATTGCAATGCCTCAAGGCCATAGATTATCATTGGCGTTAAGACCTGAAGTTAAAGTTGGCGTGCTGCCCAGATGGTATATCCACAGTGGGATGTAGAAAAACGATGGATAAGTGCTGTGACTTGGGCCACTCTTGTAATTCTGGTTTGTTTGCAGATAGTGTAGTGCCCCTTGGGCTCAACCTCGACACCCAGTAATCTGTAATATGGGGTATAGTTAATCGCCGTCCCATATATGTTTAAACTGACTCGTGCTGTCTTCTTGGAACTGAACATTACCATCTGAGTTTTGTTCAGATTAATAGCCAATCCATTCAATTGAGTATAGGACCATAGTGCCTCTGCTGATCTTCGGATACCGCTAATAGTGTGGTCCATGATGACTAAGTCATCAGCATTTGCTAGTACCACACAGTGAGCAGATCCAATCTTGGGGGGGGGCAGTTATTTTCCAATGATAGCACTTTAGGTATATCATGGACAAACAGGTTGTACAGTATTGGTGCTGTAACACATCCTTGTTTCACTCCACAATTTTGATTGAACTTGTTGGTCATGTTCCCTTTAGCGTCTAACTTCAGGGAAACTGTGGTGTTGTGGTGCAATAACTTGAGATAGTGTAGTAATCCTTTAGGACATCCCAAGTTTTCAAGTTTGGCCCCCAGTAATTCCATGGGGACTAGATCAAAAGCGGACTTGAAATCTATGAACAGGGCGTATAGAGGTGGATTGCCTGGTGTTCTGGCCTTGTTACAGAGAATATCCATTACTACCAGGTTATGTGTAGTAGAATATCCACTCCTAAATCCGCATTGGAAACGGTCAAGGATATTTTCTTTGTCTGCCCATGTTTGGTGTTCTTGTAGTAGGTATGCTGCAAATAACTTGCCCGTGCAGTCCAGCATAGAAAGTAGACGATAATTACCAGGGTCTATACGGTCACCTCTCTTATATACAGGAATCAAGATTGCTGTCTGCCAGGATTCCGGGATTTGACCCTCCTTCCGGATCTTTTGAAAAAGGATCTCGAGTACCTCTGCCCAGTACTCCGGATTGCTCTTTAATACGGCATTTGCTAGGCCTTTGGGTCCCGGAGCTCTTGATGATTTGAGCTTTTTTATCCTAATTGACAAAGATTCAGCTGACACTTTAAAAGGGGTCGTAGGTCGATCCCGGGGAATCCTCACCTGTGGCTTTGCCTGATCCTTGCCGTTCCGGGTTTTCAGGAATTCCTCCCATTGGCTAATACCGATTGTGTTGGTTAAGGGGATACTGTTGTCACCACGGGCCGTGCTCAGTAATCCCCATATAGTTCGGGAGTTCCCAGCACATAGTGTTTGGACTGTTGTTTGCCATTTGAGCAATTTTATTGCATAGCGTTTATGTTTAAGGCATGTTCTATAGGCGTTTTTCAACTTCTTGCTTAAAGTCAAATAGTTGTACGATGTAATGGAAGCTTTACGTAGTTTTCTCAGGTCTGCTCTTAGGGTTCGTTTAGCATCTCTAATTTCAATGTCGAATATGTTAATGGTCTTAGCCTCAGGGGCCCGCATATTTGTTTTATCCGCTGCATAGGAGTTTGAGAATGCTGTAATCCATTCTTCAATCTCCTTGCTGGTCATGGCTAAGAGCTCTGTACGACACAGATTGGAATTGTTAATTGTATATTCTGTAGCTCGTTTGATGCTGTTATCAGACCACAGAATCTTGGAGAGAGCATGATTCGTCTTCAGCTCTCCAATAGATCTATGCGATGTATACTATGTAATATAATTGAAAGAGAGTGTAAGAGTAGCGTGGTCACTCCAATCATTATCCTTGATCTTCATATCTGTGACCCTGGTGGTCATGGTGGGGCTTACATAAATATAGTCCAATGTGCTACTGGATATAGAGTTTCCCCATGTTGGTTTTCCCGGATAATCACTGGTGGTTCTGCCATTTAATATTTCGAAGTTCCATGACTTAAAGAAGTTAAGCCATAGCAGTCCCTCCGTATTTGTGCTTCCATGTTTCAGTTTACCTATTTTCTTCAGCAAGGGGTTGTTACTTGTGCTCGTCTCACCGATTAAGTGGCAATTAAAGTCACCAACAAAAATTACCATATTTTTCTTCGGCTCTGTCAGCCAATTAATCAACAAATCGTGGCAAGCTTCCTGGATATGCTCACTCTGAGAAGATTCAGGTGGGTTGTATATATTGACCAGGAGAACATGTTCCGTTTTATCTTTGCCAGGGAGCTCCAATTCTACTGCTAACACAAATTCGTCCATATTCGTGTAGATGCGGGTGGATCTTAGCAGATGCAAAATGCCGGTTAATAGGCCTCCATATGGTCTTCCCCTTTGTCCCTTTTTTGCCAGTTCCTGATGTATGGTGTATCCATTTAGCAGGGCTCGGGAGGTAAGCCACGTCTCCTGTAAGCATATACAGGTATGGCCTATTAATAAGGGGATAGAGTCATCAGATGATAGTAGATGGCTGAATCCCCGGCAGTTCCAAGATATTATGGTTTGATCTCATTGGCTTAATGTTATTCCCGGTAGAGACTCTATTAACCATTTGAGAACCTTCTATATATCTGCCAAATGTATAGAATCACCTTTAGGTAACTGTGGTATGGTCCTTTCTTCCGTAATTGAACTTGACATCTGGATCGGCCACTGGGGATCAGTGATATTGGGATCAGCATCTATTTACAGGTCAACTTCCCTCAAATTAGTTTTAAAGTTACGCAGCAGCTCTGCAGTAGCTAAGAATTTACAATGAAGGGCCGATGTGCTCAAATTCATGACTTTTAATGGTTCGACATATTCAAAGTCCTCAGATCGTAGTACTCTCAGCTGCGGAATGGAATGCAGTCTGGTCATCAATACTGATCTGGGGATCCAGTCATGATCACTAGATTGATAGAGATTTTTAATCAGGCAGGTTCTTCCACCTCTAGGTACTATGATGTTGCCCTTGTCCTCAGCTGGTGCTGCTGTTGGTAATTGAGGCTCGTTGGTCGGGAGTATTGAGATGACTGATAGATTGTTTGTGTTATTTTGGGATAAATTCGTATCCTGTTCTTCTTCACATAGAGATGGTTCTGGTTCTTGTGCCACTGCTGATTGGGAGGTATTGCATTTGTCATTAATAAGCCAGCTTGTGAGCTTCCCCTCTTTTCCTGCAGTACGTTTACGTGCGCGTGCCGCTCTCCGTTTGGCTTTCCTCTGTCCCTTTTTAGGCGTGCTGCCTACTGTTGGTCTAGAGATTTCCTCCACTGACTCTGCTGTGTCTGGTAGTATAATTGTTGCCATTTGACGCTTTCTTCTTCCAATCGCCTTTTTGGTCAGGCGTCTCTGTTTACGTGAGAGGTAAATTTCCGAATTGTTGGTAATATTTGGGTCCTGGGTCCCAAGATCAGAGCCATCGTGCGTATTAGCATTAATGAGTTCAGGCTCGGACTCCTTTGGAATGTTTTTTTCCGTATCGCTTGTTGCGATTGCGAGGGTGACGTCTAGTATCTTCCCACACATCTTCAGTAAGATATTTAATGCAAATTGTAAAGATGCAACAGAAGCTTGCAAATCACCCAGGCTCGTACTGCCTTCTCCGTGGTCGCTGTTATTTTCTGGTTCCAGTGAGTCTAAATGGACATCAAGATTAGGGGAAGCGGATAGTCTGTCTAGCGCTTCCCGTTGTGAGGTTATCGTCTGGTGTTGGTAACTATTGATTCCGTTGCTCATGTTGCTTCCCGGCAGCGGAGTCATGGCTCTCTGCATGGACAGGCAGAGGTCTAGCAGTGAGTTATTGTCAATTACACTCTCCCCTAGACCCACTGAATTATTCATCCTGCTGTACTGCTCGGCTCCTTCTCCTCACTTGGCAATGGACTTGTGGGATTTGGGGTGGTCGGAGGTGGAAAAAAGTCAGTAATAGCACCTCTTTCCTTCGGAGCAGGTTTTGTACCCTTACCCTTGTTCAGCCCTGTGGTAGAGGTCCTGCCCTTCTGGTTCCGAAGGTTGTACCTCGTGGCAGAGCACTTCTTAACAGTTAGCATGGTGAGTCTATTCCTTCGCTTCTGTGACGGATCGGGGCAAGTGGGGAATGAACCGTGGGAAGAATGTCCAGCAAGATCGCCTTTTGCTGGTAATGTATAATGCTCCCTTCAGCACTTTCAAGCGTTGGAAATCACGAACAGGGTATCTTAGGGGTGATTTTGAACAAATCCTCAGGTAATTAGCGCAGTTGGTGCAAGGCCACAGATAGTACTTTCAATCAGTGGGCACAACAATTGTGTCCTAGGCTCAGTAAAATAGCCTAAGATTTCCCTGATCCAAAGTACGTGGGAGTGACTGAGACCCACGTTTATAAATTGCGCCTTCCCTTACCTCTGACTAACATGCCGTTGTTCCGGGCACGGGGACAGAAAACAGGTGAGGGAGCATTGGCGGTGAAAAAAGGTTCCAGGCAGCTGTGCTAAATGCAATGGCACAACGCATGTGCCAGATAGCAGGAGTAGAAACCAGAAGGCAGAGGAGAAGGGGGAAGGAAGGGGGAGGGGGAGGGAGCACTGTAGCCCGGGCTCACTTGGCAAAGGGGCAGGGCGAGAGGGGAAGGGGGCGAGGGGAATCTTAGCTCAATCCCCCAAGTCGCCACTCGCTGTGCCTCACCTTTGCCGCGTACGTCCGCGTTCCTGCGAGGTAGCTGCGAGATAGCTGTGGGCAGTTTACAGGAGCACCATCGCGGGGACACCGCACATCGAGCCTCGACTCGGCTCGGCTCCGCTCCGCTCCTCAGCTCTCCCATCTCTCCGCAGCTTTCACACTGAGCCAGCATTCACCTTGCACAGCTTGCACAGCTTCGCCTTGCCTCGTCTCGTCACACATCTCTGGGTCGCAGCCTCCGGATCCTCGCCACTAGAGGAAAGCACCCAAAGGACCCCGCATCCGCGTCAAGCCGCACCTACGAACACAAGCTCACTCTCCGAACGCCTCACAGTGTGACGTGGCCGCTTCGACATCGACATGCTGAGATATCCTTTCTGTTTTTCCATCCTCAACCATTGTTCAGCGTTTTTACACAGAAGGACCACCTTTTGAAAAGCACATTTCAGGGACATGTACAAGCCAATACATTCATGGAACGATTCACTGGTTTACATGATAACTAAGCTGGGCAATCTATATCTCTACTTACACATCTGCAAGTTTAATTGAGTATACAATATAAATTGCAGATTTAGTGTGTAGATCTCATAAACTAAAGGTAACGTGTTTGTCAGATATAATTTATTACTGACATTGCTGGCTAGGGCTGATGAGACTTCAAGTACAACATTTCTGAAGGGCCACATTATGAGTAACTGTGATGTATGGAGAGATAGATAGAGAGATAGATAGATAGATAGATAGATAGATAGATAGATAGATAGATAGATAGATAGATAGATAGATAGATAGATAGATAGATAGATAGATAGATAATGGAGATGCAGGTTGCACACAGGTATGTTCCTGGGCATGCACAAAGATACAAGCTGAGAACTGGTCTATAAATAGTAAAACAACAGTTAGTAAAACACTAAGCTCCACATAGCCGCCAATAGGAGTACAATAGGGTGTGCGACAGAAGTAGGGCAATCGGTAGTTGTATGCATATACGTAGGTGGCTACTGCATACGCAGGCAGGGAATAATTGAATTGCAAGACGCAGTAGACACAAAGAACATTTTCAGTAGACATGAAGAACACTAACATGCAAGAGATGAAGAAAACAACATGGCAGAGAATGAAGAGAAGTACTGCCATTATTCAGACCAATCTCTGCTATGACTCAATTCTGAAATACTGTAGCCTGACACAAACTTGCTTAAAACAAGTTTCCCGTCCCAAAAGCAAGCTGAAACCACACCACATTATGTTTCATAGGGCAAACAGCATACAATTATTAAATTTAGTTTCCATTGGTAGCAGTGAGAAATAGACATATCCTTAAATGCCAGGTGCTAGCGGCTACCGTGCCAATTAAACCCATAATGACTGCATATGCAGCAGTCCAAGTGGCAGCCGAAGGAAAGCACACACACTTTAGGATATTAGAAAATCTAATAAATAAATAGAATTGAACTCTGAATAGTGGTCCTCTACCACGTGATCCACAAAATGGTCATTTATTCAGGCCAAAATAGTGCACCTGGCATTTCCTTAGCACAACCAGACACAGAGACAATCGCCAAGGCCACGGTCTAGAATGACAGATAAGACATTAGAGCTGGGAACAGAGGGCAGTAGGCTCTTTCAACAGGATAATAGTTTGCCCGTTTCTTCTTCCTCAGCACCTAAATGGTACTGCATAAAAGCATTCGAGGGTGGATGGAAAAACAACTGACCAATCAAAGCATGGTCTTCATTTTTCGACAAAGGTAGTAGAATGCCAACCAATAGCATGTTATATTGAAATGTATTATCAGTAGAGGGTTGACCCTAGGAGGGGTTACTAGTTGTAGACGAACCAATTATAAAATGGCTTCAATTACAGATAACCATATGTCCTATACTCTACTAACGAATCAAGTAGAGCAGAAGTTTGTTATGATTGTATTACCTATGACATCAACTACAATGATTATTTCCTTTAAAAAGTTGTTGTTCCTAATGCTATTTTGAGATTGTCCTTTGCACGCTATGCCAGCGGCGGTCTGTATTAGGAATAAAGCTGGGTTTTCTCATGCACCTGGAGCAACTCCATTTATTGAGTTGTTCTCTTTATTGGTATATTTTTGCCTATCATAACATTTGGAGGCACTGCTGAGATATCCAGTGTCTGGCGGATGTTCAAGAACTACTTGCTGTGGCTCCCTTAGACAGCATAGTCCACACTCAGGGAGCGCTTCCAGTGCGCACCTGAGAAGCGGTTGGCAGGAATCAAGTTTCATCAAAAGTCCTGCCCAATCCCACAGGCAGCACTCAGGATGCAGAGGTTAAAGCAGGCTGATAGAGAGCGCTCAATGCCGGTGGACCTCAGGGGATTGTAGGATTGTGAGTATACCCATGCACAAAAATACCTGTGGGGGGAGGATTTTGTATTGTTTTGTTATTATTATTTAAGTTAAAGAGAGTGTTGAAGGGAGAGAAACAAGATATTTCTGATGATTAGTTGGGGAAGGCTGTGCGGCAGCGCGTAAAGCCCAACCTCCTTCGGGGGCAGTAAGAAATAAGATGAGATACCCTGTATAAAGCGAAGACATCTGTGTAGGATAGATTGTATTGATGTTGATAGAGTCGATATTGATTTGGTATATAATAGGACGGTAGAGATGTTTTTGTGTGTTGGTAGATACCAGTTATGATTATTTGTAATTATGGAATGGATCGAGATTACTGTATTCTTGGTTTGAGCTAGGAGAGATATTTTGTTGATATTGTGGGGTGTTGTTCAGGGAGGGAGTAAGAAGAAAGAAAGGACGGTGGGATTGTGTTGAAATGGTGATTGTTGAATATAATTGGTAAATCGAGTTTTATATTATCATAATAGCAGACACCCCCATTGTTCATTTGTGTTATTCACTTCCCCAATATAAACAAAAGACTCTTCAGTGTCACATACAGTGGGTCAAAGACACGGCTGGCAAAATGGCCCAGCCATGGCTCCAAAAAGGACATACTCGAAAAATCTGTTGCAACATATGCACACATATTTACATGCCACACATAAGGGAAAGAAATTACAGAGCAGACTAAGCATACTCAATTTATGGAAGATGTTTGAAGAGGAGGAGCAGATCAAAAAAGAAAGTATAAGTAGAATAGTCGATGATGGGCATGTGAAGCCCACAGCACCTCCTCCCCCTCAGCTATGTGCTCTGAACTCGACTGGCAAGGCTTATATCCATTGTATGCTGCTGCAGGATACAGTAACCCCTGATATGTGCCTCCTGAAGCGCAAGGTAATAACAGGGAAAATTGAAAGGAAGGTGGCACAAAGGGCACCTTAGAAGAGTGAGAACAACATGATACATGGCACAGTTTAAAAGCACAGCTAAAAGAGGCAAAAGAAGAGTTGAAAGGGTGAAAATAATTAAGGGAGGGGAACAAGAAGCAGCAGTGGTACCACACACACAGGTAGGAGGACAGATATTATTTAAAATAGACACACAGAAAACTGACAATGACAATGTGAAGGCCTTGGGATGAGACGGTGAGCAGGAGAGGAGAGGATAATATAGAGGGATGTTAATGCTAGCATTAGGAGAAGCGTGTCTGAGGAAAGAGAAAAAGAAGAGCGTGTGAGGAGTTGCGGGTTGCATTAGCAGAAACATCATAGACAAGATTGAAAGAGGAGTGTATGTGAGTGGGGGAATAAACAATGAGATGTCAGAAGAGGTCAGGGTGAGAGGAAGAATAGTGGGATGATGAAGAGGGGGGAGAGGAAGAAGAGTTGGCACAAGCCCCCCAAACAGGTGTGCTTCAGAGAATACAGTATCCATTAATAGACTTGCAGGATTACGGGCTATTACAGGGCAGGGGTCCATTGCTCCCAGGGCTTCCCCTAATAAATTCACCATAAGTAAACAGATTAATAAATTTGCCAGGCCGCAGATCAAGCTGCATGGTAAAAGCAAAAGCAACAAAGGTGTGGTTGTGCCTGTGCACACGCAGGAGTGACATAGTTCCCATTGTTCTACAAGGGGAGGGGGCTGGCTCAGTATGTGCCGTGGCCATAAACATATAAAAACAACTTGATGGTTACATTACCATCGCTGACAGCAGGGGCAGGAAAGTGTATTCATGAGCTGGAGAAAAAGATGGTAGGAATGACATTAGTGGTAGGGGACGTGAAGAGCTTACTTGCTTCGACATTAGGAAAACCATAAAATGATTTATGGAAAAGAGGAGGTTATGCCGGTGTGACAGTGCAAAATAATGCACATGATGGTGCAATTTAACAATTGTAGAGCAGACATTTGGAGGTCAATGAGGGTGCAATAGCCAGAGCATCAGAGCCATCATGACACGCAAAATGAGGATAGACAAGGATCCAGCATCATATATATAAGAAATACAAGAGAAGTGGTGTCTAGAAATGAAGGAAGTTTGGGACAAACATATACCTATATTTGATCACATTTGATGGCAGGCTTTTCCTGACGAAGTCCAGAAACATCTAAAGAAAATAGTATGGATCAAAATGAAACAATGACCCGGGATACAGTTAAATATTGTTAATTATTGTCGACTGAGACAAGAGAAAGGAATAAGATAAAAGAGAGGTAAAGAAAGGAAGCTAAAGTGGTTGCTGAAGAAATTGTTGAAGGTAACAATGGAGGGAGAGATGATAACAAACATTGGGGAGAACATTATGAACAGGAATCCAAGAGCAAGGGGCAAGTGGATGTCAGGGAGGAAGAGTAGAAGGTAACTATTATCCCATGGGGAGGGGGTATGCACCAAGATGAGGTGGGTAAAGCTTTGTCCATGGATATGGAGGATGTTTTGGTGGGTCAGAACCATAATTTGAATGCTTTGGAGCACAGTGTTGGATTGGTGGAATGATGGGGCAGTTTGCACAGGTGTGCAGGAGCAGAGGGGCAATTAACGGATGATGGCACCAACCCAGTCCAAGAAGGGGTTTTCCATTTCTCCCACAATATTCTGCACAGACACAACAAGAGCAGGACACATTCCAACAAATGCAACAACAACCGTTTCCACAAAACAATATGCAGCCACAGATGCAACAACAAATGCAGCCGCAGATGTGCCAGACACCACAGCAGCACACACACCCAGATACAGCAGCAGCCACAACCAACACCAGGGCGACAGGATCTTGTGTCAAGGAAGGAGGGTTTCCAATGTCACAAAGAATGATGCACACACAAGGGTTTTCTGGGGCTTTGACAATGGTTAAAGTCACAGAAGAGATGTCTCTAACAGTGGGAGAAGATATGATGGCTGTGCCATTGTTCTATTCACGAAAGACACTGGTTAATGTTTTAGACACATACTTAATGAGTAAATTAAACCTGATGATTTCATGTACTGAGGAGGAGATTGTATGTTTAAAAACAGGAATTCATTATGCAAATGCAAGAGAGTGCCTACAAGCAATTTATGGCTGGAAGACATTAAAAGGGATACCCCTAAATTCTGAATTATTCCTTTTGCAGTACTAATGCTGTTAGGATGGCTTCTGCAAATACAAGATAAATTGTTATGATTAGCAGCAGAGTTTTTGTTCAGAGCAGAGATATCCATGGATGTGGCATAGAGAGAGCTCATAATGATACACCTAAAAGCAGCAGTTGTGCGAGAGAACAGAGTAGTGTTACACGAAAAAGATGAAGAAGGTGTTTACTGGTGCACTGCCCTAGTGCTGGACACAACACAACTTTTGAGGTACATGACAAATGACACACTATTTGAGGATGACAATACAGATGAAGAAGTGATTTTTGAGATTTTGATCCCATACCAACTGCAGATACAGTGTAGGGAATCCCCTCAGATAATGCTGTTGTTTAAAACGGTATCACTGGTTACGGAACAAGATTTGGCAAAAGTATCAATCATATTATGGACTAGCAACCCTTATGATTTAGGTCTTATGAAGGGAATTGGAGCAGTATGGATACAATTGAAGGAGGGAGCAATGTTACCCCCAGTTAAACAGTATCCCATGTCAAAAGAGACAGACAAAGGCATTTATGAGATGATTGCCACTTTGATGTGACAGTGTATCATTGTGTCATCTGAATCCCCATGCAACGCAGCAATGTACCCAATGAAAAAAGCAAAGGTGTGGTCTTGGAGATTCATACAAGATCCATGCCTTTTAAACAATATTGTGGAATCAGAGTTCATAGTTGTGCCCAAAGCGGCTGCAATTTTGTGTAACATACAACCCACCTCTACAGATTTTACAGTGCTTGACCTAAATATTTCTGTCTTTTCCATTCCATTGCACATAGCTTCTCAGTATCTCGTATTGTGTACCTATCACAGGATCTGACTCCAACACACAATACTCCAACAGGGGTACTGTAAATCCCCTAGTATTTTCTACTGAGTGATACAGATGGATTTAGGAAACATACAGGCACCCTGTGAGATTTTACAGTATGTTCATGATTTGTTATTATGTAGCACAAAAGAAGAGGAGTGCAGACAAGTCTCAGTGATGCTGTTGACAGTGTTGGCCAAGAAGGGATACAAATTAGACAAAGAAAAGTTGCATAATTATCAGGAAGAAGTATTATATTTGGACCAGATAATATCAAAAGCAAGGAGGAGGGCACATGACAGAGTAGAGGCAATTGTAAATATGTCCCACCCAGTGACAGCGAAACATTTACATTAATTTCTGTACCTATGTAATTATTGTCAACTGTGGGTCTTTCACTACAGCATGTACGTTCTGCCCCTTTTTAGAAGGATTAAAGGAAGCACATAAGGACAAGAGCCCCATATTGTTGACAGACTGGATCAATGTATTCCAGGAACTGAAAGAATCAATAAGCACAGTACCCATGCTAGGGATACCAGATTACAAGAAACAATTTTACTTATTTTCACATTCAAACGGATACGTGATGACGGCTGTCCTCATGCAAAAAACCTCCATGTGACCCAAACCATTGCCATATTATAGCTTGATCTTAGATCAAGTAATGAGAAGGCATTTCCCACGAGCACTGGCTGCAGCAGCATTTGCAATAGAGAAATCATCTGCAATAACAATGTACTATGCCGTAACATTATATGTGGAACATGCACTATTTCCGGTACTTGAAAAACCAAAGTCCACATTGACCACACAGCAATCATATGGGCATGAGATTATACTATACATCTTTTGGGAAGGGAATGACCCCATCCCAACCCCCTAGGTGCTTTAGGGTGAGGCGATTCCCACCAGGAGACCCCTGATGTGCAAGGAGGCAGGTGGGCATACTAAAGGGCCTGCACGGTCATAGTATTATGCACATTTTAAATGTTTAGACTTAGTTCATGCATATAAACAGATGCCATTTTCTATCTATGGCTGAAGCATAGGGATTGCATGGCACCGTGTTAGACACAGGCCGCCTACCTGATGAAGAAATCTGAATAGGCCAAAGCGCTTATGAGAGAGAGACCTGAGCTGCTAATCCCCAACACCATGGAGCAAGAAAGGATTCAGCGTATTATGCAGGGTCCAGTTCCAGTCTTATGCGGGCTGGGTTGCAGAAGGAGTCCAGTGAGTCCAGCAGTGAGTCAGTGTAAGCAAAGAGTCAGGGGTAAGTTGAGGAATGATATAATTGCAATCTTGGCATGTTAAGTTAAGTAGCATGTTAATAATATGTGAAGCTGGCCGCCAGGGGAACCACATTAAACAATCAAGCACACTTTCAGACAGACGGCCCATGCCATGGGTTAGGGGCGGGTGCTAGGGTCAAAACCGTGTGGGCAATGGAGGCAAGTGTGAGGGCTATGGGTTCATGGTCGTACGGGCGGGACAGGAGTAGGCAGGAGACATAATGCGGAGGGAGCGGGGATATGGGGGCCTCTTGGTAGAGCACAGGGGAAAAGGGGCACATTTGCTGCAGCGGGTGAGACTGGGTTATGGAGTAGGGGGAATGACAGGACAGGGGCGAGCATAGGACGGAGAGAGCTAGCACGGGCAAGGCAGAAAAATCGTGCTCCACGGCAACACGGGTAAAACGTGAAGGAAGATGAAAAAAAAAGAAAAAACCCTTGTGGCGAATGGCAGTAAGTTGGGAGAAGGGGGTTGGTGGTAGCTAATGAGATCATAGTTCGGCTAATGCAGAGAGGGTGCCCATGGCTCAGAGCCAGCCCTCCATGTGGGGCCCCAGCAGTGTTCTTCTGGCTCGGGGATGGGTGCAGACTGATCTTGGCAGATCCCCGTTTCCCCCGGCTCCTTGGCAGCCATGATGCTACTGACCACAAAGCCTGAGGCCCTGAGGGCCCCATTACAGCAGGTAAATGCAAAAAAAAAAAAACACCACAACTGCCATAACATGTATAACCAGCACTGTGTTTCGAAAAGAGCACGGCACCGAGCACATGCAAAGTCACCGTATCTAAAAACAATGCACATCTGGATTACGAGTGCCGGATGCGGGCTTGGCATTATGGGAACTGTATAACAGTGTTCCTAAAACTAAGGTCCCTACTGTCTGTAACACCGTTGGGGTCAGTACAGGCCTGCGCTGGCACATCATGTCCCATTGTACTGCACCCCCACCCCCAGAGGAGAGGGGGGTTGTCAGGAAATGTATATTTAAGGCAGAGCAAAACAGCTGTGTTTATACATGCATCTCAGATGTTTTGTGGTGTTATTGTGTAGGTTAAATAGTGCATGTTGTAGGCAGGGGGCACCCGTCCTCATTGGAGACCACACCCTGGGCGCCGGCGCAGGTTTGGGGAATGGGTTGTTGTGGAAACCGCGTGGGCTATGGCGGCGAGCTGCGGAAATGTGGGTTGGGGGTTGAGGGGGTTCAGTGCAGGCGGTCGCTAAGGCGAGCAAAAGTGCGGCGCGGGTAGAGACGGTGCAACATGGGAATGTTACGACTGGTATGATGTTGTTACGACTGGTATGATGTTGTATGGCATTTATAAAAAAAAAGGAAATGAAGGAGGCTGGCGGGGGTGCAGCAAGTTTTAAAATCGCACACCCTGGGAGGCAGTTTGTTCGGGACGTCAGGTGGGTCCAAGGGCAGTTTGGGAGAGGGAGTGTGGTGCCATGAGCCAGGTGGGCAATGAGGGGAAGCGCAAGGAGCATTAGGGGTCTAGGGCGACAAGTTGGTGCGATGGGTTGATGGGACATGATGCGGAATTTATAACGCGCCTATACACAAGTGTGATAAGAGTGGTACGCAGCCTCGAGTGCAAGGAGGCACAAGGTTTAGAGAATTGTGGCTAATATGAACCAGGCATCGTTGGGCAAATACACGAGATGGAATTTTATAAGGATTTTCTCAGAACATTCGTAGAGTGTGCCTGGTCGACTGCGAGGTACGTGTTGCCCAAAGTAACGATGAGTGCTGCGCATGGTTGTTCTGTGATTGGAGTTTGTGGGCTGCAGGGTGGAACAGGTCTCCAAAACATGTGCATGTACCGACTCTGATAGCCCTACCTAACATAGACACGTTGACTATGGAGATTACGGATGTATATATATATATATATACATAAATAAATGATTTTTGCTACCATCATCGAGAAATACACAAATGCACAAATGCATATATATATTCAGTGAAAAAACTTTGTTAAAGGGACGTTATGGTTAAGTTGTGCTACTAAAAACCTATGAAATTCAGTGAAAAAACTTTGTTAAAGGGACGTTATGGTTCCCAGTAAAACCGAAAAACCCTTGAAATTCGCCAGTTATGGTAAGCTAAGCAACCATTACTCGCGCCACCACCGTGCACTGCTAAGCCTAACACCCAGGACATCAAAGATGACATCACACATGTCATTGAGACATCACTGATGACATCACATGTCTGACACCCCCTTTTTTACTTTCCTGACATATCTAGGCCACATGATTTTCTTCAGTAACAGTCAGGAACTAAAAATTATAAATGTACTATATTTGTAGACTTATCCTTCAAGTATGTTCTTACAATAATTCCCTTATGGTCCTGTCATATCATATGAAACATATACATAGGGGAAGGCACAACCTTGAAAGACAGCAATCATTTTTGTGCATTAAAATTATCAGTAGAGTTATCAGCACTTTCTGATAGTTTTGATGTTTTTTTTTATTACTGTACTTTCCCTGTACATGCTCATATTTGTATATGTTGTACTCACACTATTTTCCTTAGGGTCCAGACACATCATGTGATATATATAGATAGGATAAGTAACAGCTTTGAAACAGAGCAATCATTTTTCTGCATAAAGGTAATCAGTTAGGTTATGAACACTTTCTGCTACTATTGCTGTTTTTTTTCTTACTTCAATTCCCTTGTATATATTCATATTTGTATGTGGTGTTGTGTCTTTGTGATTTGTCTATAATAATGCAATTATGTAGTAAGTGGGTTTTATTACCTACTTATCACAAGTTTCACTGTACGCAAAATTCTAATATGAAAACAGTTATCATTTCATTATTCAACATGGCAAGCTTATGAATATTGCACCTCCATCATGTATGCTGCACACAATGCCTATGTTTCTACATGAGTACCTTAGTATACTGGATTGAAGTTAATAATAGAATGCTATTTATATCAATGCATAGCTTAATGCACTGATTAGCACTTGATATTTATTCCAATAATCGTTGACACTTTTTTTATTAACATTACACTAAGAATCCCTTGTACAGACTTTTCATGAAAGGTAAATGCACATGTGATGTCATCAGTGATGTCAACAATGACATTTGTGATGTCATCTTTGATGTCCTGGGTGTTAGGCTTAGCAGTACACGGTGGTGGTGCGAGTTATGGTTGCTTAGCTTACCATAACTGGCGAATTTCAAGGGTTTTTTGGTTTTACTTGGAACCATAACGTGTCAGGACCCAAGATTGGAAGCATTGGTATCAATGGCGGTTCAGACGGTGAACGGTCTAGTCCTCACCTAACATGGCGCCCAACAGGATGCTGGGGCTTATATATACCTGGCTCCGCCCACTTTTCGGCGGGTTGTATCTGTTATTCCTCGCTCTCAACGCTCCAACGTTGGATTACTGCCATCCTGTGTATATCTCCCACTCCTCTTACTCCTTGTTCCTTCTCTTTATCTCTATTTCAGTATCTTTTCTTTATCCGTGTTCGCTACAGTCTACACTGCGCTCACGATTTCCGCTGTTACTACTGCTGCGGTACCCTTCCGTTTCCCTATTTCTTCCTTACCTTAAACTTCAACCTTCCTTTCTTCACCCTGGTACTCCGGCCGCGAAGGTGCTCGCGCACTGTGTTCCGCGTCCGGAGACAGGAGATTACTTACTTGACTTGCTGTTCCTTCAGTCCTCCTGACTGGTTATTTCTTTCTTTTGCTCTCACGGAAGCGCTGTGCTGGTCGCCTCCGCGTTCCTAAAGCCTTTGATGCTTTCTACCTTTTTCTTCCCCTTCGGCGTAATACCTTCCGGCGAATTGTTTCTTTCCATTTCGCCGGATTCGTGGGTTAGAGCTGCTCCAGACTACGCCTTCTCTCTGTTTCGGTACAGTAGTCCTTCTCTTTGCTTTTAACTACAGTATCCCGTACCTTTCTATACCTTCCATTCCAAACCCTACTCTCAGGGTCTGATAACCTTTACTCCGTGTCTTGGGTTCTTGTCTCTTGGATTCCTGCCTTCACTTTCATTGACTACATTATCAACTCTGACATCTTGGAACTGCACACGATTGAACTGTACCATCTAAAGGACCCACCTTCCGAACCCATCTATGGACTAGGGTTTTTTCCGCCTTCGGGCTTTTTCCCTAGAACTGAGGCTGGCCCCCTGAGGATCCCCGGTGATAGGTTCACTCTTCTGTCAAGGTGGCCTCTGGAGGGGCCAGACCTTATCTTCACGAAAAGAAGACCAGAACACCGAAAGGCAAGGTTCCAAGGATTAAGAAGAAGCCAGGCAAGGTTGATACTGATCCGAGTGTACTTACCTCGAAGGAGACAGGTGAGGAGAAGGGGGAGGTGGACTTGGAACCGGACAGCATACAACGCCAGAACCCTAACATGGCTTCCTTGGAACAATACCAAGAATTGGTAGCGGCAATGCAGAATCTCACAGCTGAGGTCCAAGCCTTGAGGACAGAGAACATAGCACTCCGACAGCAAGTAGTCCTGCATAGAGACGACCGTGGAGACCTACCTGCGATGCCCCTTTCCTTTGGCAAGTACAACGGTGATCCGGGAGGAATGAAGGAATTCCTTGATGCCTGTGGTGTGTACTTTGCCTTCCGTACCCATGCCTATGAATCGGCAAGATCTAGGGTTGGATTCATCATCGCCAATCTCACAGGAAATGCTCTGGCTTGGACCACTCCTCTTGTTGCCAGAAACGACCCTTCCTTGATTGATTATGATCGTTTTATAGAGGGCTTCAAGGAACGATTTGACAGACCAGAGGTATTATACTCCTCCTTAGAAGCTATCCTGGACGTCAAACAAGGGAACACAGACGTTCAGACTTACATAGCCCGCTTTCAGCGACTAGCAGCTAAGGCAGACTGGCCCGATTCAGCCCAACAAACGATATTTCGGAGAGGACTCCACGACGAGCTCAAGGATGAGTTAGCTCGTGTCGCCCGGCCTGTATCTTGTCAGGAACTGATGACCTTAGCATTACAGATTGAATACCGATTAACTGAGAGACGGCAAGAAAGAAGACGATTCAGGAGCAACCCTCATTCTCTCAGTCTACCGAACCCTTCTCCAGCAACCCGGACCAACACTCCTTCGGAAGAACCCATGCAAGTCGGTACTACCAGGGGACCTCTTACGCCGGGAGAGCGGAAACGAAGAAGAGAGACCGGTTTATGTATGTATTGTGGTTCCGCCAAATACTTATTGAGAAACTGCCCGGAAGTGCCACCCCGGAGGAAGGAAAACTTCAACCCCCGATCTACAGCAAGGGAAGTCTCGGGGGAAGTGCCAAGTACCCTTGCAACCACTCAAGAACCATGAACAACCCTGAGGAAAACAACCTAATGGTGTTCCAAGTCAAATTATGGTTGTCTTCTTCGAGTTCCATGGAGGTACTTGCCATGTTAGACTGTGGAGCTGCAGGTAACTTCATGGATGCGAACTGGGCTATAGAACATCACATAGCTACCAAACGTAAGATAACTCCCATTCCGGTAGAGGGCGTAGACGGTGTACCACTGTCATCCGGTCCTATCACCACAGAAACAATACCACTAAGAATGGAGATGAGCCATCACTCGGAATATCTGATCTTTGATCAGATCAGAGCAGCCCATTTCCCTCTGGTCATCGGTATTCCATGGCTAAGGAAACATAATCCCCACATTGACTGGAAAGCAAATAGAGTGAGCTTCAACTCGCTCTTCTGTAAGTTCACTTGTATGGGCCACATGGATTCCTCCACTCATCCTGAAGCAGAACCACTTCCTATACCGAGTTCGACCATCATAGCCTCAGTTCCACCTCAATACCACGAATACTCTGAGGTATTCATAGACATCCAACCTCGTGATCTTCCCCCTCACCGACCAGAAGATTGCGGCACCGACCTAATACCTGAGGCAGTGATTCCTTTCGGGCGGATGTACCCTTTGTCACTCCCAGAAAGGAAGATCCTACGAGAATATCTGGACTCCAATCTCCAAAATGGGCTCATTCAAGAGTCGAGATCAGCCTGTGGAGCCTCCTTGTTCTTTATACCAAAGAAAGACAGCTCCGAACTGCGTCCATGTATCGACTATAGAGGGCTTAACAAGGTGACAATTAGAGACCGGTATCCTATGCCATTAATCCGAGACATCTTGGAGGCGGTGCAAGGAGCCGTATATTTTACCAAACTGGATCTAAGAGGCGCCTACCATCTCCTAAGGATAAGAAAAGGCGACGAATGGAAAACCGCGTTTCGCACTCCTTTCGGATTATTCGAATACCGAGTGATGCCATTCGGCCTGTTCAACGCCCCCGCTGTCTTTCAGAGGTATATGGATAAGGTGTTCGCAGACATGTTGTTCATCTCGGTGGTGGTGTATCTGGATGACATCCTGGTATACTCTCGAACACTAAACGAACACAGGTCACTAGTGAGAAAGGTACTCCAACGTCTTCTTGAACACCAACTTTTGGTGAAACCGGAAAAATGCAAGTTCGAGACCACTTCCGTATCCTACCTGGGATACGTTTTGTCAGAGGAAGGCATAGAGATGGACCCAGCCAAGGTTAAGGCTATCATGGAGTGGAGAGAACCCAACACCATCAAGGAACTACAAAGCTTCTTAGGGTTAGCCAATTTTTATAGAAGATTTATACCCACCTTCTCCAACCTGGTGCTTCCTCTCACATCCCTGCTCAAGAAAGGAGTCAAGTTTACCTTGGGTGATGAACAAAGGAGAGCAATTCAGACTCTTAAGGAATGTTTTTCCTCCGCTCCCATTTTGGTCCAGCCGGATCAGACTATACCATACATCCTGGAGACAGATGCTTCGATAGGAGCTGTAGGTGCCATCCTATTACAGAAAACAGCTGATGACAATGAACACCCGGTGGCGTACTTCTCGAAGACCCTCACCAGTAGTGAACGTAACTATTCCGTCTTAGAGAGAGAACTTTTAGCCATCAAGTTAGCCTGCCAAGAATGGCGACATCTCTTACAAGGCGCAACCCATCCCTTCGTGATCAGAACTGACCACCGCAATCTCAGAGTTCTACAACAAATGGAGTGCACCAATGCCCGACATGCCCGGTGGGCATATTTCTTCCTACAGTTCGATTTCATTATAACCTATATCCCGGGCACAGAAAACAAGAAGGCAGATGCCTTATCCCGGAGTATCGGAGACGGTTCAGGAACCTACAATGAACATGACTACCTTTTCCCTAATCTCAAGATCGTAGCTTCCACCGTCGCATTTTTCCGAGATCTGATACCTCATTATCAGTCCGGTGCAAGACTACCCGCCTCAGTCATCCAAGGCAAGGATGGACTGTACTATCATGGTCACGCCCTGTTCATTCCCACCAAAGATCTCCAGAAGCTCGTCCTTTCGTGGTGCCATGATACCCCCTTGTCGGGTCACCCAGGCATCAGAAAGACCTATGAACTCTTGCAAAGAGGCTTTTGGTGGCCAAAATTAAAGACAGATGTATATCAGTATGTTACCTCCTGTTCAATCTGTGCCTCTAACAAATACCGAACCGGTAAACCGCTCGGACTCTTACAACAACATACTATACCGTCACGACCATGGGAACATATCTCTACCGATTTCATCGTCGATCTTCCCCCTTCTGAGGGCATGACGGTGATTATGGTCACAATAGATTCATTTAGCAAACTGGCCCATTTTTCAGCCTTTAAACAAATTCCTTCTGCTTCAGAGACAGCTGACGTCTTCCTCCGAGATATAGTCCGTCTTCACGGTCTGCCCCAGACCATTGTATCTGACCGGGGACCTCAGTTTACGTCCAAATTCTGGGCTTCGCTTTGTCAGGTCTTGAGTATCAACAGAGCCCTGTCTTCGGGATACCACCCCCAGAGCAATGGACAAACCGAAAGGTTAAACGCAACCCTGGAACAGTATTTAAGGTGTTTCTGCAGCAACCAACAAGAGAGATGGCATTGTTTCCTTTCTCAAGCAGAGTTTGCTTATAATAATACCCTGCATACCACCATCCAAATGAGCCCTTTTTTATGTACGTATGGATTTCATCCCAAACACCTACCGGGGTTTGGCTCCCTAGCCACTAAGATTCCAGCACTGGACGGCGTGATACAGGAACTTCAGGAGGTTCATGATCTCGCCAAGAAGGCACACCAACTCGGTCAACAATCACAGAAGAGATGGGCAGATAGGAGCAGAGCTTCCAACCCTACATGGAAACCAGGACAACTAGTCTGGTTATCTACTAGATTTCTTCCTAGATGGGTTCATGCTGGAAAATTCTCCCCCCGTTATCTTGGACCGTTTCCCATTCTCCAACAGGTCAACCCGGTTGCTTTTCGACTCAAACTTCTGGACTATCTCCAAAGGGTTCACCCGGTGTTTCACGTCTCTTTGCTCAAAGAGTACAAGACAGACCCGTTCCTTAGGCCCTTCCGCAAGAGTCGAGCCCAAGTACGTTCCATTCCAGATGAATATGAAGTAGCATACCTAGTGGACTCCAGATACCACAGAGGTCGGCTCCAATACCTGGTTCACTGGAAGGGCTATCCCGTGGAAGAGAGGTCTTGGGAACCAGTAAGTCATGTTCATGCCCCCAGGCTCTTGAGAAAGTTTCATCGCCTTCACCCGGGTAAGCCGGGGGGTTCCCTGAGAGGAAGGGGGTATACTGTCAGGACCCAAGATTGGAAGCATTGGTATCAATGGCGGTTCAGACGGTGAACGGGCTAGTCCTCACCTAACATGGCGCCCAACAGGACGCTGGGGCTTATATATACCTGGCTCCGCCCACTTTTCGGCGCGTTGTATCTGTTATTCCTCGCTCTCAACGCTCCAACGTTGGATTACTGCCATCCTGTGTATATCTCCCACTCCTCTTACTCCTTGTTCCTTCTCTTTATCTCTATTTCAGTATCTTTTCTTTATTGGTGTTCGCTACAGTCTACACTGCGCTCACGATTTCCGCTGTTACTACTGCTGCGGTACCCTTCCGTTTCCCTATTTCTTCCTTACCTTAAACTTCAACCTTCCTTTCTTCACCCTGGTACTCCGGCCGCGAAGGTGCTCGCGCACTGTGTTCCGCGTCCGGAGACAGGAGCTTACTTACTTGACTTGCTGTTCCTTCAGTCCTCCTGACTGGTTATTTCTTTCTTTTGCTCTCATGGAAGCGCTGTGCTGGTCGCCTCCGCGTTCCTAAAGCCTTTGATGCTTTCTACCTTTTTCTTCCCCTTCGGCGTAATACCTTCCGGCGAATTGTTTCTTTCCATTTCGCCGGATTTGTGGGTTAGAGCTGCTCCAGACTACGCCTTCTCTCTGTTTCGGTACAGTAGTCCTTCTCTTTGCTTTTAACTACAGTATCCCGTACCTTTCTATACCTTCCATTCCAAACCCTACTCTCAGGGTCTGATACCCTTTACTCCGTGTCTTGGGTTCTTGTCTCTTGGATTCCTGCCTTCACTTTCATTGACTACATTATCAACTCTGACATCTTGGAACTGCACACGATTGAACTGTACCATCTAAAGGACCCACCTTCCGAACCCATCTATGGACTAGGGTTTTTTCCGCCTTCGGGCTTTTTCCCTAGAACTGAGGCTGGCCCCCTGGGGATCCCCGGTGATAGGTTCACTCTTCTGTCAAGGTGGCCTCCGGAGGGGCCAGACCTTATCTTCACGAAAAGAAGACCAGAACACCGAAAGGCAAGGTTCCAAGGATTAAGAAGAAGCCAGGCAAGGTTGATACTGATCCGAGTGTACTTACCTCGAAGGAGACAGGTGAGGAGAAGGGGGAGGTGGACTTGGAACCGGACATAACGTCCCTTTAACAAAGTTTTTTCACAGAATTTCATAGGTTTTTAGTAGCGCAACTTAACCATAACGTCCCTTTAACAACGTTTTTCCACTGAATTTCATAGGTTTTTAATAGCACAACTTAACCATAACGTCCCTTTAACAAAGTTTTTTCACTGAATTTCATTGGTTTCTATTGTTATGTTAACTGAACTTGGTAAAGCGCACGTACACCCAAAGGCATCTTGGCGCTGGCTACTGCAGGGGAATCAAAACCAGTGCGGTAATAACACCAAGGAGAGAAGCGGCTAAAGTGCAACTTTACCATAACGTCCCTTTAACAAAGTTTTTTCATTGAATTTCATAGTTTTTTATTAGTGCAACTTAACCATAACGTCCCTTTAACACATTTTTTTAATTGAATTTTATAGTTTTTTATTAGTGCAACGTAACCATAACGTCCTTTTCAATGGATGAAGACCACTAGCATCCTAGGTTCTCAAAGTAGGAACCCGGGGTGGTAAAAAAAAGATTTTCCTTCCCAAACCGGAACGCCTGCGGCGTCCCGGTGTAGGAAGGAAAATCTTTTACCAAGATGGGCACCATGGAAAGGGAAGGCGGGGTGTATAAGGAGAACACAACAGGGCATATGTAGGGGGAACCAGGAGGGAGACACGGGCAGGAGAGCGGGGTGGGGGGTAACAGGAGAGAGACACGGGGCATGAGCAGGGGGTGGGGGGGTAACAGGAGGGAGACACGAGGCATGACCGGGGGGTGGGGGCAACATGAGAGAGACACGGGGCATGAGCGGGGGGTGGGGGGCAAAAGCAGGGAGACACGGGGCATGAGCCGGAGGTGGGGGGAACATGAGGGAGACACAGGGCATGAGAGGGGGTGGGGGGTAACAGGAGAGAGACACGGGGCATGAGCAGGAGGTTGGGGGCAACAGCAGGGAGACACGGGGCATGACCGGGCGGTGGGGGGCAACAGAAGGGAGACACGGGGCATGACCGGGGGGTGGGGGGCAATAGGAGAGAGACACGGGGCATGAGAGGGGGCTGGGGGGTAACAGGAGAGAGACACAGGGCATGAGAGGGGGGTGGGGGGTAACAGGAGAGAGACATGGGGCATGAGCGGGGGATGGGGGCAACAGCAGGGAGACACGGGGAATGACCAGGGGGTGGGGGCAACAGGAGAGAGACACGGGGCATGAGAGGGGAGTGGGGGGTAACAGGAGGGAGACACAGGGCATGAGCGGGGGGTGGGGGGTAACAGGAGAGAGACACGGGGCATGAGCAGGGGGTGGGGGGCAACAGCAGGGAGACACGGGGCATGAGCAGGGGGTGGTGGGCAACAGCAGGGAGACGCGGGGTATGAGCAGGAGGTGGGGGACAACAGCAGGGAGACACGGGGCATGACCGGGTGGTGGGGGGCAACAGAAGGGAGACACGGGGCATGACCGGGGGGTGGGGGGCAGCAGGAGAGAGACACAGGGCATGAGAGGGGGGTGGGGGTAACAGGAGAGAGACACAGGGCATGAGAGGGGGGTGGGGGGTAACAGGAGAGAGACATAGGGCATGAGCGGGGGGTGGGGGCAACAGCAGGGAGACACAGGGAATGACCAGGGGGTGGGGGGGCAACAGGAGAGAGACACGGGGCATAAGAGGGGGGTGGGGGGTAACAGGAGGGAGACACGGGGTGGGGGGTAACAGGAGAGAGACACGGGGCATGAGCAGGGGGTGGGGGGCAACAGCAGGGAGACACAGGGCATGAGCGGGGGGTGGGGGGCAACAGCAGGGAGACATGGGGCATGAGCAGGGGGTGGGGGGAACATGAGGGAGACACGGGGCATGAGAGGGGGGTGGGGGGTCACAGAAGAGAGATACGAGGCATGAGCGGGGGTGGGGGGCAACAGCAGGGAGACACGGGGCATGACCTGGTGGTGGGGGGCAACAGAAGGGAGACACGGGGCATGACCGGGGGGTGGGGGGCAGCAGGAGAGAGACACGGGGCATGAGAGGGGGGTGGGGGGTAACAGGAGAGAGACACAGGGCATGAGAGGGGGGTGGGGGGTAACAGGAGAGAGACATGGGCATGAGCGGGGGGTGGGGGGCAACAGCAGGGAGACACAGGGAATGACCAGGGGGTGGGGGGCAACAGGAGAGAGACACGGGGCATAAGAGGGGGGTGGGGGGTAACAGGAGGGAGACTCGGGGCATGAGCGGGGGGTGGGGGGTAACAGGAGAGAGACACGGGGCATGAGCAGGGGGTGGGGGGCAACAGCAGGGAGACACGTGGCATGAGCGGGGGGTGGGGGGCAACAGCAGGGAGACACGGGGCATGAGCAGGGGGTGGGGGGAACATGAGGGAGACACGGGGCATGAGAGGGGGGTGGGGGGTCACAGAAGAGAGATACGGGGCATGAGCGGGGGTGGGGGCAACAGCAGGGAGACACGGGGCATGAGCGGGGGTGGGGGGAACACGAAGGAGACACAGGGCATGAGAGGGGAGTGGGGGGGTAATAGAAGAGGGACATGGGGCATGAGCGGTGGGTGGGGGGTAACAGGAGAGAGACACGGGGCATGAGCAGGGGGTGGGGGCAACAGCAGGGAGACACGGGGCATGAACCGGGGGTGGGGGGCAACAGCAGTGAGACACGGGGCATGAGCAGGGGGTGGGGGGAACATGAGGGAGACACTGGGCATGAGAGGGGGGTGGGGGGTCACAGAAGAGAGATACGGGGCATGAGCGGGGGTGGGGGGCAACAGGAGAGAGACACGGGGCATGAGCAGGGCGTGGGGGGCAACAGCAGGGAGACACGGGGTATGAGCGGAGGGTGGGGGGCAACAGCAGGGAGACACGGGGCATGAGCAGGGGGTGGGGGGAACATGAGGGAGACACGGGGCATGAGAGGGGGGTGGGGGGTCACAGAAGAGAGATACGGGGCATGAGCGGGGGTGGGGGGCAACAGCAGGGAGACACGGGGCATGAACGGGGGGTGGGGGAACACGAAGAAGACACGGGGCATGAGTGGGGGTAACAGGAGAGCGACACGGGGCATGAGCGGTGGGTGGGGGCAACAGCAGGGAGACACGGGGCATGAGCGGGGGGTGGGGGGCAACTGGAGAGAGACACGGGGCATGAGCGGGGGGTGATGGGCAACAGCAGGGAGACACTGGGCATGACCCGGGGGTGGGGGGCAGGGGGCAACAGGAGAGAGACAGGGGGCATGAGTGGGGGGTGGGGGGCAGCAACAGCAGGGAGACATGGGGCATGAGCAGGGGGTGGGGGGCAACAGCAGGGAGACACGGGGCATGAGCGGGGAGTGAGGGTAACAGGAGAGAGACACGGGGCATGAGTTGGGGTGGAGGCAACAGCAGGGAGACATGGGGCATGACCGGGGGGCAACAGGAGAGAGACACGGGGCATGAGAGGGATGTGGGGGGTAATAGGAGAGAGACATGGGGCATGAGAGGGGGGTGGGGGGTAACAGGAGAGAGATACGGGGCATAAGAGGGGGTGGGGGGCAACAGCACAGAGACACGGGGCATGAGCGGAGGGTGGGGGGCAACAGCAGGGAGACACGGGGCATGAGCGGGGCGTGGGGGGCAACAGCAGGGAGACATGGGGCATTTACCCGGAGGGTGGGGGGTAACATCAGCGAGACATGGGGCATGAGCGGGGGGTGGGGGGAACACGAGGGAGATACGGGGAATGAGCGGGGGGTGGGGGGCAACAGGAGAGAGACACAGGGCATGAGCAGGGGGTGGGGGGCAACAGGAGGGAGACACGGGGCATGAGCGGGGTGGGAAGCAACAGAGGGGGAAACGGGGCATGAGCGGGGGGTGGGGGGAACACGAGGGAGACACGGGGCATGAGCGGGGGATGGGGGGTAACAGGAGAGAGACACGGGGCATGAGCAGGGGGTGGTGGGCAACAGAAGGGAGACACGGGGCATGAGTGAGGGGTGGGGGCAACAGCAGGGAGACATGGGGCATGAGCGGGGGGTGGGGGGAACACAAGGGAGACACTGGGGATGAGAGGGGGTGGGGGGTAACAGGAGAGAGACACGGGGCATGAGCGGGGGGTGGGGGGCAACAGCAGTGAGGCATGGGGCATGACCAGGAGGCAACAGAAGGGAGACATGGGGCAAAACCAGGGGGTGGGGGGCAACAGGAGAGAGACACGGGGCATGTGAGGGGGGTGGGGGGTAACAGGAGAGAGACACAGGGCATGAGAGGGGGGTGGGGCGTAACGGGAGAGAGACACGGGGCATGACCGGGGGGTGGGGGAAACAGCAAGGAGACACAGCAGGGGGTGGCGGGAACAAGAGGGAGACACGGGGCATGAGCCGGGGGTGGAGGGGAACACGAGGGAGACACGGGGCATGAGCAGGGGGGTGGGGGGTAACAGGAGAGAGACACGGGGCATGAGCAGGTGGTGGGGGGCAATAGGAGGGAGACACGGGGCATGAGCGGGGGGTGGGGGGCAACAAGAGGGAGACACGGGGCATGAGCAGGGGGGTGGGGGGTAACAGGAGAGAGACATGGGGCATGGGCGGGTGGTGGGGGCCAACAGGAGGGAGAAACGGGGCATGAGCGGGGGGTGGGGGGAACACGAGTAAGACACGGGGCATGAGCGGGGGGTGGAGGGCAACAGCAGGGAGACACGGGACATGAGCGGGGGCTGGGGGGTAACAGGAGAGAGACACGGGGCATGAGCAGGGTGTGGGGGGCAACAAGAGGGAGACACGGGGCATGAGCGGGGGTGGGGGGAACACGAGGGAGGCATGGGGCATGAGAGAGGGGGTGGGGGGTAACAGGAGAGAGACACGGGGCATGAGCAGGGGGTGGGGGCAACAGCAGGGAGACACGGGGCATGACCGGGGGTTGGAGGGCAACAGCAGGGAGACACAGGGCATGACCGGGGGGTGGGGGTCAACAGGAGAGAGACACGGGGCATGAGTGTGGGGCAACAGCAGGGAGACACGGGGCATGAGCGGGGGGTGGGGGGAACACGAGGGAGACACAGGGCATGAGCAAGGGGTGGGAGGCAACAAGAGGGAGACACGGGGCATGAGCGGGGGGTGGGGGGAACACGAGGGAGACACAGGGCATGAGCAAGGGGTGGGAGGCAACATGAGGGAGACACGGGGCATGAGCAGGGGGTGGGGGGCAACAAGAGGGAGACACAGGGCATGAGCGGGGGTTGGGGGTAACAGGAGAGAGACACAGGGCATGAGCGGGGGGTGGGGGAACAGGAGGGAGACACGGGGCATGAATGGGGGGTGGTGGGAACAGTGGAGACACAAGGCATGAGCGGGGGTGGGGGGGACAGGAGGGAGACACGGGGCATGAGCGGGGGGTGGGTGGGAACAGGGGAGATACGGGGCATGAGCGGGGGGTGGGGTGGAACACGAGGGAGACATGGGGCATGAGCGGGGGTGGGGGGAACAGGGGTGACACGGGGCATGGGTGGGGGTTGGGGGGAAACAAGAGAGAGACACGGGCATGAGCAGGGGGTGGGGGTACAGGAGGGAGACATGGGTAATGAGCAGGGGGGTGGGGGGATGCAGGAGGATGACACGGGATATCCGCTCCTCGGTCCTCTGCAGGCCACCGTGTACCAATGGCGTGTCTCCTGCAAGTCTGCAGCAGCCTGGGATGTTCAGGAAGTGTAATCCACATGAACCTCACACAGCCCCATTGGAGTCCCGCTGTCCTCTGATCTTATTGCATCAGAATTTTTGCTTGTTACATTGTGATAATCACTTGTGAAGTCTGAAGTCACTGCAGAGCTTGCCACAGATGCCAATATACGAACAATAAACTAAGATGGCGGGCGTCTCTGAAAATAAAACGCACTGCACGCTTTACTGCAGTCAATGGGAGAGCACGCAAGTCGCTTGCCCAATCCCCGTCCTGTCTGCGGAGCGAACAGGGAAGTGTGTCCGCGAAGTGCACACAGATATCACTAATTTTTTTCATTACATTTTTGTCTTTTTTTTAAAAACTGCTGGATGGGTTTACACCAAATAAAAAAAAGCACGCTTTCGGGACCAAGCCGCCGCTCCTGCTGCAAATTTGGTGTAAATTCATCCAGCGGTTTGGGCTGTAGGCGTGATCAAAGTTTTTTCCCATTATGTCTATGGGAAAAAAAAAGTTTTGGGACCCCCCCTATAACTTTGCCCCCCCTGGACTAAACCTCACCAAACTTTGCAAATTCAGAGTGGGCCATATACTTTATTTGCAACGTTTGGTGACGATTCGTCCAGGGGGAGCGAAGTTATAAGCCGCCCAAAAAGTGCTCTTCCTATGGAAACAGCAACTTAACCATAACTACATGGCCACTACCATGGCCATGTAATATATATATATATATATATATATTTTTTTTTTTTTTTTGTTTTTTTTTTTGCAAAGTTTGGGGAGGATTCGTCCAGGGGGGGCAAAGTTATAGGGTGGGTCCCTACAGCCCAAACCGCTGGACGGATTTTCACCAAATTTGGACCAGGAGCAGTGGCTTGCTCCCGAAAGCGTGCTTTTGCAAATTTGGTGAAAATCCGTTGAGTAGTTTTTTTTAAAATGACCAAAAAGTAGGTAAAAAAAAATTAGTGATATCTGTGTTTGGTCCGCAGACAAACTTCCCTGTACTGATCGGCTGAGCGGCTTACGTCATGTCCGCGGACATGCAGCGTGTTCGCTGATTGGACGGTGTGAAGCATGAAGCGCGTCAGATTTTCGGTAGCGCCCGCCATCTTGGATTCGCAGACGTCCGCGGACAGCGCGGTGAAATTTTGTTCAAAATGTGTATTTAGTAGAGTGTGTTGGTGTGTAGGAGTGTTTGGGGAGGATGGGAGGGTATGAGATAGGTTAAATGTTGTGCTTTTTTATGTGGTAGACGTTCTTTTTGTGTTCGATTTGTCTGCGGACATCACGGGTGTTCTGAAATGTTCTAAATAAACTGAATGAGGGGTGTTCTGAGGACTCAATATGTGTCCGTTTTGTTCGCAAGCAAGCTGAAACTGTTCTAAGAACACCTGCGGTGTCCTGAAATGTTCCAAATAAACAAAATGGCGGTGTTCTGAGGACATTGTCCGTATTGTTCTTTGTCAAGTTGATTGTGTTCTAAGAACACTCGTGGTGACCTAAAATGTTCATAGGGGGTGTCCTGAAGATGCTGTCCGTATTGATCGTTGTCAAGTTGAAAATGTTCTTAGAACTCTTGCGGTGTCCTGAAATTTTCGTAGGGGGTGTCCTGAAGACGCTGTTCGTATTGTTTGCTGGCAAGTTGAATTTGTTCTCAGAACACTCGCGGTGTCCTGAAATGTTCGCAAACAAAGAAAATGGGGGTGTTCTGAGGACGCTGTCCCTATTGTGCTATGTCAAGTTGAATGTGTTCTAAGAACACTCGCAGTGTCCTAAAATGTTTGTAAATAAACAAAATGGGGGTGTTCTGAGGACGCTGTCCGTATTGTTCTTTGTCAAGTGGAATGTGTTCTAAGAACACCCGTGGTGTCCTGAAATGTTCACAAATAAACCAAATGGGGGTGTTCTGAGGACCCTGTCCGTATTGTTCGATGGTAAATTGAATGTGTTCTAAGAACACTCGTGGTGTCCTGAAATGTTCATAGGGGGTGTCCTGAAGACGCTGTCTGTATTGTTCGTTGACAAGTTGAAAATGTTCTTAGAACTCTCGCGGTGTCCTGCAATGTTCGCAAATAAACAAAATGGGGGTGTGTTCTAAGAACTCACACGTTGTCCTGAAATGTTCGTAGGGGGTGTCTTGAAGACGCTGTCCGTATTGTTCAATGGCAAGTTGAATTTGTTCTAAGAACACTCGTGGTGTCCTGAAATGTTCGCAAATAAACAAAATGGGGGTGTTCTGAGGACGCTGTCCATATTGTTCTGTGGCAAGCTGAATGTGTTCTAAGAACGCTCGCGGTGTCCTGAAACGTTCGCAAATAAACAAAATGGGGGTGTTCTGAGGACGCTGTCCGTATTGTTCGTTGTCAAGTTGAAAGTGTTCTAAGAACTCTTGCGTTGTCCTGAAATGTTTGTAGGGGGTGTCCTGAAGACGCTGTCCTTATTGTTCTTTGTCAAGTTGAATGTGTTCTAAGAACACTCGTGGTGTCCTGAAATGTTCATAGGGGGTGTCCTGAAGACGCGGTTCGTATTGTTCGCTGGCAAGTTGAATGTGTTCTCAGAACACTCGCGGTGTCCTGAAATGTTCGCAAACAAACCAAATCGGGGTGTTCTGAGGACGCTGTCCGTATTGTTTGTTGTCAAGTTGAAAGTGTTCTAAGAACACACACGGTGTCCGTATTGTTCTTTGTCAAGTTGAACGTGTTCTAAGAACACTTGTGGTGTCCTAAAATGTTCGTAAATAAACAAAATGGGGGTGTTCTGAGGACACTGTCCGTATTGTTCGTTGTCAAATTGAATGTGTTCTAAGAACACTCGTGGTGTCCTGAAATGTTCGTAGGGGGTGTCCTGAAGACGTTGTCTGTATTGTTCGATGGCAAGTTGAATGTGTTCTCAGAACACTCGCGGTGTCCTGAAATGGTCGCAAACAAACAAAATGGGGGTGTTCTGAGGACGCTGTCCGTATTGTTCGTTGTCAAGTTGAAAGTGTTCTAAGAACACACGCGGTGTCCGTATTGTTCTTTGTCAAGTTGAATGTGTTCTAAGAACACTTGCGGTGTCCTAAAATGTTCATAAATAAACAAAATTGGGGTGTTCTGAGGACGCTGTCCGTATTGTTTTATGTCAAGTTGAATGTGTTCTAAGAACACTTGCAGTGTCCTGAAATGTTCGCAAATAAACAAAATGGGATTGTTCTGAGGACGCTGTCCGTATTGTTCGTTGTCAAGTTGAATGTGTTCTAAGAACACTCGTGGTGTCCTGAAATGTTCGCAAATAAACCAAATTGGGGTGTTCTGAGGACGGTGTTCGTATTGTTAGTTGTCAAGTTGAAAGTGTTCTAAGAACTCTCGCGGCGTCCTGAAATGTTCGTAGGGGGTGTCCAGAAGACGCTGTCCGTATTGTTCGCTGGCAAGTTGAAAGTGTTCTAAGAACACTGTAATGTCTGCGGACATTAAAAGTTTCCATAGGCCATAGTTGAAATGTTTGACTCTATTGGTGTGATATGCTGCGGTGGTTGTGGCCAGGGCATAGAGTGTTGGGTGCATGACCATTTGGTCATGCACCCAACACTCTATGCCCTGGCCACAACCACTACAGCATATCACACTTATAGTTGCTTATAACTTTGGGTCAAAAACAAATTTATAAGGAACAAAGTTATAAGATATTATGGGTGTGATATGCTGCGATGGTTGTGTCCATGGTATAGAGTGTATAATATACTTACTGTTTGGTTTAGTAACTGGAGTACAAGTATTTCTTGTTAATTTCTGTGATAAAAGAAAATAGCATGTTAGTATTAGTATTTTGTAATGACTTATTACATTGTATAATCAACATTTTTTTTGGACCCTCATATTTAGTAGATTACAAACCAGAGTACTGTGCAATTTGCTCAGTTTCTGTGTTTGTTGCTAAAATCATTGGGTCTGTGGGAGAAAAAAAATCCATGTTGGATTAAAAAAAACCTTTTTCTGTTATGCTACAGTTTATTTGTTTCTTTGTTTTCAGTGTTCACTTGTTGCTTCTGGCTAATGCTTTATACATTGGGTTGTTGCATTTTTTTGGAGCAGTAACATATTATTTATTTGTTTGGATATTATGAAATTTTGGAGCAGTTAGATACCAGTAGGCGTATTCTAACTGTCTATTTATTGATATTTTTTAGTGGTATTGTATTATCTGTTTGGATATTGTTAGATACCAATAGGTGTATTCTAACTGTCTATTTTTTTATATATTTTAGTGGTATTGATTTATCTGTTTCGATATTGTTAAATTTTGGGACAGTTAGATACCAGTCAGGATTGTTTGCTGCATTTCTGTGAAGTACTAACATTTGCATACACGATGGGTCTGTACTGTGTAAGTAAATGTTGTCAACAATTGGTGGTAATTGAAATAGAATATTCATTGCTACATTTGCGTAGCAACTTACACCAACTATATTTGAGAGTTTAAATGGAGCAGGTAGTTCTGTATCTGACTGCTTTTTTTGGAGTTTGTCTTCCTTCTTTGAAGAAGTACCTGGTTTACTTTCCCTAATTAATTCTTTTTTGCTTGTGGTACTTGATGAAGTATTACTTTCTTTTACTCTCTCTGGAGGATTTGCAGTGACATCTTGTTGCATTTCTGTTTGATTTATTTTTCTTTTATAATGGTTTACTTTTGGTGGAACAAAATATGTTTTTAGATGGGGGTGTATAGTGATCAAAGTCTATTGTATTCTAAAATGCAAGGAATATCAGCGTTTATTTTACTTGCATCAAAGTTGATTAGAAATAGACCGTCAATTGTACGTAAGCATGATAGTGCTACGTAGCTCATGCCTTCTTTACAGACTGTGTTACCAATATCTATCATTGCTTCGTCTAGGGTAAGACCTTGTGATTTATGAATCGTGACTGTGTATGCAAGAGTTAGAGAAAATTGTTCTCTGCGTGCATACTTGTCTTTGCAGAGAAGGAATCGAGCTTTTGAGCGTCCTATCCTTTTTACTTCTGAAAGTTTGTCAAAGAGTATATTGACAAACTGAATTTTGTTGTCACGTGGGTATGTTTGAAAGCCAACAACTGTACCCAGTGCTCCATTAACTAGTCCTTGGTCCACGTCAAGGTTAAGTTTAAGCATTACTCTGCAATTTAAGGATAATTTTTATATCTTTTCTAAGCCTGCTGTGTTTGAGATTGATGTTTCTAAACTATTTAGTCTTGTTGTGGCTTGGTCACACATGGGTAGTGTCATTCCATATACATCTATTTTGTCTGTGGCGCTAATTTCCATTATTGGTTGCATTTCTTTACTTAACATTATTTCATTGAATTTGAAACAGCTTGCAAGAGTTGGCATTAAGGCCATACAATTGACATTTTTGTGGGCTAATTGTTCCATAACATCTGTAGCACATGCATTATCGCCATAAAGTGCATTAATTTGCCGAGTTTTCAATATTGCTTCTGCTTCTTTAGAAAGTATACCAACTCTGATACTTTTTAAGATGTTGGCATAATTGAGATATGCAGATTGCTGCATGTTTTCTGTTAATTCTCTGTATTGGAAATGTGGCCAAAGGTTGACATTTCCAATGCTAACAACAGTTTTACGGCAGCGTTTGTGTCCTAATGTTTTAAAAATAGGCTCCCCTTTTACTGGTGTCAATTGAAGAAGATCTCCGAAAACAACAATGTGTTTTCCTGCAAAGAGCTCTTCATAGTTTGTTTTGAGTACTTCTTGTAATCTGAGGTGAATCAAAGCCAACATTAGGTTATAGACCATGCTCACTTCATCTATTAGTAGCATTTTCATTTGTTTCAATACTCTGCGTAGTTCCATTGCAGCTTCTGCAGAAAGTTTGTAATAGTCTAATTTGTTCTGGTGTTCTACTGGCAATAGTAGTAATCAGTGTAAAGTGACACCACCTATATTGTAGACAGCTAAACCTGTTGGGGCAGTGACAACAGCTGACAGTTTGTTGTTTGTCAATCGTTGAAGGAACTTACTGATGATTTTGATTAGGAACGTTTTGCCAGAACCAGCTTCACCACTGACGTACAGTAGTATAGGTTTATAATTATAGCAGGAACATTCTTTATTTTCATGTTGTACACCATGTGCAATTTGTTTTGTAACTTATTAAAAAATGCTATGTTGTTCATTGTTTAGTTTTGATTGTAGTATAGTTAAGTCTTCTTTATCTTCATACTGACACATGGTGTTTTCTACTTCTATCATAGCTAATTCTGCCTCATTTATTATTAGTGTTTCTCTCAGTGGTTCTTGGCTTCCTGTTACAGAAGGTTGACTACTGTCAGGAGTGTCCTTATCTAGTTGGGCCTGGAGTTCTTCTTCGTGTTGCTGTTCATTGTGCAACATTGTTTTGTATTGTGTAAAGTTTATATCAGTTATAGTGCTTTCATTTGCTTTGAAAGCATCTTCATATGAGTCATAGTTATCTAGTATTTCTTCTTCTTTTCTCCATGTTTTAAAGAGTTGTAGGAGGGACATGTAATATACTTCTTTATGTTGAGGAGTCTTTAATGACAATTTGATATGATTAATTAAATTTGGTTTAGTGAGTTTAACTAAGCTGTCTTCACAGTTTGTCACTCTGTATTTACCTTTTTTTTCATCAGGTTTTATATTATTTTTGTATGTGTAGTTTTGGGCTATGTGGTATAGACACATGGTTTCGAAAGTATTACTTCTGTTTGGGTAGTATGTGTCCAATAAATTATTTTTTAAAATCTCTTGGCTGTTGGGATCACGTTTGGCTATTGTTTCTATATCTTCGTATGATTTTAGAACTCCTTTTCTAGATTTAGCTGGACCAAGACTTAGCCATACTATATTTTCAGATTTACCATACAATGCAGTAACAGTTAAATGATCAGCTGCTTCATATGATCCACATTCTCTATGGGAGAGCATTTTTATGCCCAAGCTGTATAATTTCTGAGACACTGTTTTATCTGCTGACAGGTCATTCCAGAGGTCTTGGAGCTCTGTCTTTTCTGCTTTGGTTAAGTATGCTGTGAGATATCGTGCAACTGCAGTAGAATTGTCTGCAATGTACTGCACATCTATGTTTGCATTCCACAAGTGTGCAATGATTGCATTATAATCATTGATATATTTTTCTTCTTCTTTTCTTTTTATGTAATATGTATTTTTAGGTGACTTACCTTTAACACAATGGCCCTCATTACGACCCTGGCGGAAATCGCGGTGCTAAATGCACCGCGGAACACGGCGGAAAGCTGCCGATAGCGCCATGGAGGTTGGCGGATTTTCCACCCCATGCCGACCTTGGCGGGGCGGTAAATCCCCAATCCCCATTTTACCCTTCCCCATTCCCATTTTTGCCCCATAGGGTATAATGGGAGTGGGGAAGGCGTTAATTGCGGCACCGTAAAATACGGTGGCGTAATTAACATCAAGGTCCCGTAGCGCCATGGATTTCTCCGCCCGGAAAAACCAGGCGGAAAACGTTCCATGGCGCTACGGGAACTCGTAGTAGGGCGGACGGGTCCGCCGCGAATACCGCTGGCGTAAACCCACTCCGCCAGGGTCGTAATGAGGGCCAATGTCTAACTGAAGACATGAGGTTGTTCACTTGACCTGTATTTGTAACTGGTCTAGGGAATCCAAATCGGCATTTGGTGTAGCATTTCCCTTTGTATTTGCGACGAAAATATTTTCCAGATTTTTGTCTTTGAAATTGTAAAATGTGTACATGAAGATCACTATTTGTGGCTTCTGATGGAATTTCACAAGTGACATATTTTTCAATAAACTGTTAAACAGTGGCATCACTGTCTTGACCAAATTTAGGAGCATCTTTAATCCATAAAAGCATGTGGATATGTGGTGCTCCTCTGGCTTTGTATTCTTTTCTCCAAAAGAAGTGTTGCACTTCTCCAAGGGGAGGAACAGTTTCATTACAAATAAAATGTAGCATAGCAATGAAGCGATGGTGAAAATATCTTGAAACATTAACAGGATCCAAAGAACAAAGTTCTCCAGGTGTTAGTATATCTATGTTTGTTTTGTTTTTGTTTGATATGCGTAGGAAATCATGTAAATCTTCCCATGCATATTCTGCACAACTTAATGTAACAAACCAAGTGGGTGGGCCAAGGTATTAATTTCTTTGTAATATTCATTATTCTCTTTAAGATATTGCAACGCTTGTCTAACTTTATGTAAATCTACCAGCTCCTGCCATATTTTTTTGTCTTTTGTAGGTACTCCATTTACTAAGATAATTAAAGATTGCTGCAATGGAGGTTGCACTCCTAGAGTATGCACACTTTCTTTTAGATCTAATGGTAAATAAACTACTTTTCCAGTAAAAATGCCTTTTACCAATTCAGAGGGAGGTAATTTTGCTGTTTTTGGTTGAAGGCGTATTATTGCTTGAAATGGGTGCACTGTTTGAATTATGATGCTCTCATATAAATTAAGTTGTTGTAGGGGTTTTGGTAGTGGGTATAATTCCAAATTATTTGTGATTGCACGTGAAGGAATTTGGTTGTTGTCAAGTTTTGTAGTGCAGTAACTGCAAAGTATTATGGGGTCAGTTATTTCGTATTTGTTTTCTGCTATAAGGTAGAGAGCTAATAAAAACCATTTAGAATCTTCATTGTCTTCTATTTTGTATGATAGGTCTTCAGTTTTTGTGTTACTTTTATAAAAAGTTCTGCGGCAACATACACACACATGGTTTGGTACTTCAGCTGATGTACTTTTAAATTTTATTATTTCTTTTTTGGATGTGTTTAGTGAAAGGTTGCCATGTGTAGAATTGTTGCTAATTTGGTTTAAAGCTATTTCATTCTGTAAGTGGCTTTCACTTCCAAAATATTTTTTCTGGATATAGTCAATTTCTTCAAGTAGGTCTTTTGCTGTACCATGTAGAAGAATGTTATTTAAATGTGCTAGTGCTAAAGCAGGACTTTTAGCATAGTACAGTTTATAGACTAGATTTCTTATAGTTGAATGATGTGTTGATATCCTTTTGATATCATGGTAGGAGGTTTTACAAGTAGGTCCTGTAATGCAGGCCAATGAATGTCCTTGTAGTCCTGTGTACTTGCGCACTGGACAGGTATCCATATTTTGCAGTAGTTTAATTTTGATTTTGTCTTTGCTTTTTACATATTGATTGAGGAATTGGCGTAAATAAAAACTGTTTGGGAATGTTAAACATTGACGTGCATGGCTATTTGTACACTAGATGTTCTGATTCAGTTGAATGGAGGGGTAATTCTAAGTTTTCAGGGCATATTTTTGTAAGGAGCACTTCTTGTTCCATTATGGTATTATTCACTTTTTCATAACCTTGACCAATGATATGTATGGCAATTGTATTTGTTTGCTTTTGTTTGTACGCTTCTTCATTAAAGTATGGTTCTGTGCTCGTAGTGTGATTCCATTCACCTGGTTTCTCTCATGTTTTTATAAGATTTTGAAGGACTCTGTGACGGAACATTTTGGCTAAAATACTTTTCTTGGTATGCTTACTTTGGACTTTATCAAGATTTATAGAAGCTGTTTTATCTGTAGTGATAGCTGATTTTTTGTTAATTGTTTTTTGGTTTGTTTTACATTTTGATAGAGGAGGCAAAGTTTTTCCACTTGAAACTTCTTTTGTTTCATTAAATGACTGTATTAGCTGTTTTCTTTCAACTTCTTTTTTACAAATTCCGCTAGATATGGATGCTTATGTTGGACACTTTTATATTCATGTGCTCTACTTCTGCGTTGCTTTCTACAGACTTGACTTTTGGTAGGCATTCTTTAGGGTCTGTTGAAAAAAATAAAGAAGGTATGGGTTGGGGTGTTCTGCAATGTATGTGTGCTATGTGCATGAGTGGTTGAGTAAGAAGATAAAGATGTATGTAATGGTGTGTGATTGTGCATTGGGAACTACAACTAGTAGGGATGGGTATTCTTGAATTTATATGCTACTAAACTGGGGTTCAGATGACAGAAAAGAGTAAGTGGTGTGGAGAATTACAAATAGTAAATCTAATGTATACAATTAAAACAGTTGTTTGTTCTATAATATCCAAATTGTAGAGGTTAAGTTGGGTAATTTGTGTGTCCAAAAATAGGAATTTGTGGGCCATTCTGTCTGTAAATCGCTGTTTAAGACATGGGGATTTTTGGACAGAATGGTGCACAATCTCTATTTTTAGGCACAGAAATAGCATCAATTAACTTTACAGTGTGTTAATAATAAAAATATTATTGTGATATTCTACTTGCTTATTTAAAAAAATGAACAGGTTAATTCTTAGTTCTTCTTTGTTCTTCAAATTCGGTTGCTTCTTTTCAGGAGAATGGTCTTCACTGCAATTGTAAAAGAAACAAATTAGTAATTTTGTTTGTATATAGCACTGTTTTTAATTTAGACATTGATTTTTTTATTTGATATCCTCAGCGCCTTCCTCAAAATCATAAAAAATATGTAGATAAGATACGTTGCACAAGTTCAATACACATGATATGTTCTTAATGAACAAATTGTATTGTAATGACTAACTTTAGCAAACAAAATATCTTTACTATGTTTGTGAAATCCATAATGTACCACTGAATACCACTATTTCTGTAACTAAAGTCTTCCAGGTAATAGTGTCTCAATGTCATACTTAAATTAAAGCAATTGAATAAATAAAGAAATAAAACAAAAATATTAAGTCAGTTTGAAAATGTGTTCATGTATTGTACAGAAAATATGTATACCTGTAGTTTGTGTTCATGCATTTGCATATGCATGGAGCTGCAAGTAGAAATCTTGGAGACTTGTACAGTATTTCTTGTAGATGGTGCTTGCCAATGATATGACACTTGTACTCAGAGAGATTCACAGTACATTTGCAGTGCTGATCTATGATGATGCAGTTAGAGGTCTTGAATGTGATTGGTGGATGGTCATTTGACTTCTTAGCTACATACAATGAGGGAATGGCACAGAAACTGAAGTGGAAATGGTAGAAGGGCTGTTCATGTTACGATATGTCTGCGGACATGGCGGTAGTTCGCGGACATCAGGTGTTACATCCGGGGATTTTTGGGTTCAGAAGTCATGCACATGAGAATGAGCACTGAAAGGGATTGGTCAGGAAAGTTTAGTGGGTGTGTTGTGCCAGGAGAGAGTTTCTCAGATACTCTTTTTGCTGAGAGAACAACAGGTAGCTATGGCTGTGTGTTTCAGAAAAAAGATTGTTTGGATTTTGGGAGATTCATGGATACATTGGTTAAAGGTGCATGCAGAAAGCTGTGGAGTAGCTGTAGATCTTGGATTTCCATATGTGGAAGTACACTGGCATGCAGTACGTGGAATGAAGTGGTTGGACTTGCTACCTCTTTGTGCTAGTTTAGAGACAGAGCAACATCCAGACATAATTGTAATTCATTGTTGACGGAACAGTTTAGGACATGTGTCTGGAATTTCTTTGCAATTTTTTATGAAAGAAGGACTTGGGAAGGTCATGGACATGTTCCCTAATTCTCAAGTAATATTTTCATGGATTGCACAGAGCCAAATGTGGCTTTGTTCTTCTTCATTTGGTCCACAAATGGAAAAAGCAAGGCGCAATGTTAGTAAGGCTGTTTGTGCCTTTCTAAGAGATTTTGGCATTTCCTCTTTTCACAATGAAAATATTATGTTTCGTAGTACATACATTTTTCCGCAGAGATGGAGTCCATCTTACTTATGCTGGCAATCAGATTTTTTGGAGAAATATACAAAATGCATTACAACCTTTTTTTAGAATTACAGCATCCATGTTGAAGTAGGTGTTAAGTATTTATAATTGTTGACATACAAACACCTCCCAAAGGCTCTTTTCAGAGCCACCACTTCCTACTAGAGAAAATTGCAATGGTTATGATAGGGTAGCAGCCCAATTTTTTAGATGTCCGCGGACTGTCCGCGGACTTCTAAAAAATACAAAGGGCCCTGCTTCAGTTATTTTTTTAACTGTGAAAGGCGGCTCTGAAAAGAGCCTTATTTAATTTTGTATTTTCTTTTGGTTTTTTATACACGACACACTTGGAGAGGAGGGTAAAGAGGGGGACACAAACCACACAGATAAGAAAGGGCGAGCTGAGAGAGGAAGATGTAGAGTGGGATTTATTTGGGTAGTGAGCAGGTCTTCTCATGCTCTGAGACAATAGTCTCAAAAGCACTGTGAAGTCGCTTCCCCCTGCAGAGTACTGTGTCACCGTACATACATACAACTGCGACCCTCGAAAGGTAAGGGTCATCAGAATTCTGTATGGCCTGTGAGGCAGCTTGAAGAAGACGCTGTCCCACAGAGGTGTTCCTTGTGGTGACAGGATCAGAAACAGAGGATGAAGTAGAGGAAATCAACCTACTATGTTCTTCGCAAGGTACAACCTTGCGAATAGCCCCAGAGTGAAATGACCTCAGGTGTTGGTTCATGGTAGTGGTCCCAAAGCTGTACGAACCGTGCCTCCTCTGACTGAGTATGATTTTGCACTCATTGCAGGTGACACGGTTCGCACGAGCCTTAGGACCATTCCCATGAATGGTAAACAACCGCCACACCCAAGACTCACGCCTAGTGCGGGTAGTAGGGATTTCCTCTACCTCATTCTCCTCATCCTCTTCTTCCTCCTCTGCATCCTCACTCCTGTTCCCCTCTTCAGGCCCTTGGGGAGGTGGTGGTGGTGGAGGGGGTGGGGGTGGTGCTGAGGCAGACACAGCACCAGGTGGCAGCAGTGGAGCTACAGAAGCCATCAGGTTGAAGATGGAAATCTGCAGGTTGCAGCAAAAATCTCTGTGCTCTGTAGAGTAGCCAGAAACACAATGAGAATAAGCTCTATGGCGTGGTCTTTTATAGGGGTGCTTGTGCGCGGTCTGCGGACATGCGTTCTGTCCGCGGACAGATCGAACACAAAAAAAGGTTCAAAAGGTTTCAAAAAGTATGTATTAACTTATAATTAGTATGTGGGACTTGTGCTAAGGTGAGTTTTTATTGGAAAATATTGTGGATTACTTGAAAATTTACTTTTAATTTGTTCGGGGACACAAACAGTGTCCGCATTCAGAACACGTGATCAGCGTGGGCGCGGTTACATGTTCGCGAAGGAAGCGGCTGTCCGCAGGACACCAAATGCACGGGCACTGATTTGCGCATACGCTTTGATGTTCTACGGACACTGTTCGGGTCCTGAAGTAATTAAAAGTGCGGCAGATGTCAAACGAACAGTTACGGACAGGCGTTTGTTCTTAGAACAGTGTCAACTTGCTTGCGAACAATACGGACAGAAATAGCGTCCTCAGAACACCTCCATTTTCGTTTCTTTACGAACATTTCAGGACACCGCGTGTGTTCTTAGAACAGTTTCAACTTGCTAACGAACACTACGGACAGGTATAGTGTTCTTCAGGTCACCTCCATTTTCGTTTAATTACGAACATTTCAGAACACCAATTGTGTTCTTAGAACAGTTTCAACTTGCTAACGAACAGTACGGACATGTATAGTGTTCTTCAGGACACCTCCATTTTCGTTTATTTACGAACATTTCAGAACACCAATTGTGTTCTTAGAACAGTTTCAACTTGCTAACGAACAGTACGGACAGGTATAGTGTTCTTCAGGACACCTCCATTTCGTTTATTTACGAACATTTCCGGACACCGCGTGTGTTCTTATAACAGTTTCAACATGCTAGCGAACAGTACGGACAGGTATAGTGTTCTGCAGGACAGCTCCATTTTCGTTTATTTACGAACATTTCAGAACACCCGCGCTGTTCGTGGACACCTACATTGTTTTTTTTTTAAAACGGAAACTAATTACAACTCAATATACAAATTTAACTTCATTTAACATATATTAATAATTTATGACAGAGAAGGTGAGGCAGAAACGGAAACAAAAACAGGAGAATTAGGGGTTTCAACATGATTGGTATCAGGTGAAGAAGGGATGGAAGTCTCATCAAAACATTTAAGGTTATGGAGAGGGTTTGGGGATAATTGACTGGGATATGATGAGAGGGGACAAATGCATGTGGGGCAATGATATGACGTTTTGATTTTAAAATGATCTTCAACAAAAGTTTTGAAATTGTTAAAATTGCTCAACAATAAATCAATTTTTTGTTTTATGCTGTCAAGCGTGTTTTCCATAACTGCTTCTTCAGAGGTATTTTCTATTTTGATATGCTCTGTACAAAAAAAAAAAATATATATATATATATATATATGTTAAATGTATATAAAATAATAATAATTAAATGGTTTATATTATAAAGTGTTTACCATTAGTTTCACTATCTTGTGACATTACCTCATGTGGGAAATGCTGCTCTAGCCATTCCAGAGTACTAGACATTTCTGTGAGAAAAAAAAAGATATATTTTTTTTTTATCTAATACAGAAAGTTTATAAATATGTGAGTAAAATGAAGTACACTTACTATTTCAGGTAAAATATGTTCTAAGTACTGTGTAGTTCCGGTGTTGTTCTTAGTTCTGTAGTGTCTGTGAGGTAATTATGTTGGAAGCCAATTTATCTTCTTCTGGTATATTCCATTTTAGAACATATTGTATTTAAATGAATGGTTAGTGTGTTACATATGTGGGTTACATTTCTTATGTATTACTACATATAAAGTGTATGTGTGTTGCTTTTTGAATTTGTTAAATGTTCCTATGTTATGATATAACAATCAAACATACCCCCCAGAGTTTTTAGGTAGTGGTACTGTTCTCCGAACATGTCCGCGGACATTAAAAGAGTTCACGGACATCAAGTTTAGTAGAAGAGGTTCAGTATGTTCCATATTAGATGTACATAAAGTCAAATTCAGTGAAAACACTTTGTTAAAGGGACGTTATTGTTAAGTTGCGCTACTAAAAACATATGAAATTCAGTGAAAAAACTTTGTTAAATGGACGTTATGGTTAAGGTGCGCTACTAAAAACCTATGAAATTCAGTGAAAAAACTTTGTTAAAGGGACGTTATGGTTAAGTTGCGCTACTAAAAACCTATGAAATTCAGTGAAAAAACTTTGTTAAAAGGACGTTAGGGTTAAGTTGCGCTACTAAAAACCTATGAAATTCAGTGAAAAAACTTTGTTAAAGGGACATTTGTGATGTCATCTTTGATGTCGTGGGTGTTAGTCTTAGCAGTGCACGGTGGTGGCGCGAGTTATGGTTGCTTAGCTTACCATAACTGGTGAATTTCAAGGGTTTTTCGGTTTTACTTGGAACCATAACGACCCTTTAACAAAGTTTTTTCACTGAATTTCATAGGTTTTTAGTAGCGCAACTTAACCATTAACCGTCCATTTAACAACAGTGAAAGTTCTAACAGAGCCTCGGCAATGGCTTTTTGTTGTGTAGCAGTTTAGTCTTACTCCTCAGCGCTGCCACTGTCCGCCTCTTTCTTTCAGTTATCATGATGTCCCCCCCAACATTTTCATAAAAGTTATTCCACTGCTCGGATGGGTCCTTTGCGCGCAAGGGGTTTTATTGGTGCAGTGGAGCGGAGTGTTGATGTGCCGTGCACATCGCAGCAAGGGATGTACTTGGGGACTAGGGGCTTTCACGCGAGAAATGATGTATAAATGTTAGGACTGGTTGGTCGAATGGAGGAGCGTATTGGAGGGCAGATGTGTAGATGTGGGGCTGTGGCACATTTCCGACATACTATTCAGACTGGTGGTCAAATTGTCTCAATGTGTTATTGCCGATGATGATGACGTTAAAAAAAACTTTTTTTTTGCATGTGATGGCATCTTTTCGTCATCACAGTAAAAATGCAGTTTGGATTGTACAATAGATGCATCCGTGTTTGTGCTACTCTTGACGTCTGTTCGAAGAATTAGTGCAGATATATTTCAAGTTGTGTAGAGGTCCTCCTCGTGTCCGAGGTCTGAGCCAGGGGGAACAGGGCCTTTATCGGGTACCCCCGACCAGAGCCATAATGGCAGGTAGTTGGGAGCTTATCGCACTCCAGCCTGCAGGGGCACATGGCCCCATGGCGGTGGGCTGCGGGAGTTGTCGGTGTGGCTGGGTTGCAGGGACAGAGGTGCAAGGGGTTTGCGGGGACACGCGATTACAGGGGCAATCAATATGAGTGAAAATACAGGCTTAGACCCTCGGTGGTGGTGGAATACTGGGCGCTCATAAAAGGAAAATTCATAGGTTCCGTTCAAGGGACTAATTTAATTATTTATTATTTATTGGTTCATCTCTCAACAGCACTTTCTATTACGATGGACATGTCGTTAAATGGCTGAAATGGGTGTTGTAGTGCACGTGCAGGTTTGTTTTGCTGAAATAGGATTGTCAGGTTCTAAGTCATACTACAAAAGTTCTGAGATGCAGGGGCAAGTGATCTTTTGGGAGGGGGGTAGAACCCAGGGTAAATAGTGGGGAACAACGCGGAAAGAGGGCACTAGGCAGGGACCCTCATTGGCAAACACAGGAAGAGGTTATGACATCAGAAGTGGGACACAGGTTCAAATAGCGTTGCCATCGTAGAGCAAGTGAACAATCGCTTGGGGGTGCAGTATATCAATGCACGCTATTATAAGGGAAGCAACCCTAGAGCTAGGCAAACACAAGTGAGTTTTTTTATGAAGAGCATACCCAGTGAAGGAAATCACGCTGTAAGGGCTGACAATTGGAAAGGTTTAGGGACTGGCAATTCTGAGAGGTTTAGGCAGTAAAAGAGTAAATGAGATGCCCAGGATCACACATGGCTTAAGGGGTGAAGCTGGGATTGGTGCCAACCAGGAAAATTGGCATTTGAACACTTTCCTTTCCAGCTCTTACCATGTACTAAAACAATCTTGTTTAAAAAAAATAAAAAAATTAAAAAATGACTCGCTAAATAGACAAATCACGTTTCCAAACCTGATGATTCTAGCTTTGTTTTCTCCATCATCAAGGTCAGTGGATAAGTACAAGCATGCCAATCGAAGTGATTTAACAGATTATGGGCCTCATTCCGAGATTGGAGGTAGCCATGGTGCTATTTGTTCCATGACTGCCTCCAAAAACGGGTCCGGCACCGGTATGGTTCAATGGGGACTTACTGGTGTAGTCCGACCTTTGCGGGACAAGTAAGTCCCATTGAAAAAGCCATTCCCCATTCCCATTTGAGCACCCATAGGGCTATATGGGAATGGGGAAGGCGCTAATAACGGTACCGGAACTTGCGTTACCGTTATTAGCTCTAAAGTACCTTAACGGGTCCCGTCCATAACAATTGGTCAGACCAGACGTTAAAGGAGGGACCCGCTGAGGGAACTCGTAGTAGGGATGTAAGGGATTACCGGCACCGGTATCCCTTACTGCTCTACTCGTAATGAGGCGCAATGTCTTTGTACTTTAAGCTTTAAAATACTCCAAAACATTGGCTTGTGAAATTACCATTCATAAACGTGCAATAAGCCAAAAGTTCCGCAGAGCCAGTACCGCCTAAACTAAACCCCTCGGGCCGAGAAGTGCGGGGCACAACGGATTTATGCAAAGCAGCTGAAAAGTGTGTATTACATACGGGTTAGCCATGGATAGGATGTTTTGAGGTGAGATTGTTTAGAGGTACTGTATGAGATTATAAGTACTGAGGATCAAACAAGTCATCGACGCACCACAAATGCAGGGTATTGCTAGTAAATAATTGTGCAAAGTAATAAGAGGTCATATTGTAATGTCTGATGGCTGTGCGGTGGGACGGGGTCTTTTCAGACCGGGTTGCAGTAGGAGGAGTGCAGTGTACAGTGCTTAAAGGAGGTAGCACTGGTTTGCAGAGGGCGGCCGTTATGATGGTGAAGTAAATGAATGTCTCATGACCTATACTAATACAATTTGTCTTTTGTTTTTAAGGTGGCCACGTGTGGGGAAAACAAAAGGAAAAGTGGGGCCCACAGTTCCAAGACGACTGTCCTGGATATAGAAGGCCAAATGTACTTGCGCTTAGTGAGTTAATAAGGTATCAGGTAATAATATCCCCATATATATGGTCGCCGTAAATAATATCGCCGGGAAAATGTTGTGGCGATATTATTAGGGTGACCATATATATGGGAACAGGGGCAAAAAAAAAAAAAAAGTTCCATGCAATAATGTCGCCACAAAAAACGGCCTATTTTCGGCGATATTTTTGCATGGCGATATTTTTGTGACAACATTATTACATGGAACCGTTAATAATAGGTTTAGGCAAATAGTACACATATGGGTTGGAAGACGTAAGTGTTACGCTGACCTGGACCCCACAGGGGTGTCGATCGGACCCGGACAGCTGAAGTCTCCTTCAACGTGATGCGTAGTGCAGAGATGACTTTCTGGACTGGCCCGCCTAGTCTTGTCTGCTGGACCCGAAGAAGTATTTTCCTGCAAGTGGAGACAGGGATTAACCACCTGTGGGTTTTAGTGATGGCCTCCCAACTGTTCTCGCTCTCCCCCACTAATCACCTCCGATATCCCCTTAGTAACCTCACCTTATGTTCGTAAAAGATGAGCTCTCCATCCTGCGTGTCTTGCAGGGGCGTGTAGATACCAGTTACTTCACTGGTTTGAAGGCGTTGGGAGAGCTCCGGTAAGTATTGACTCTGAAGTCCCTGGCGGGATTGGTAAGTATCAAGTTCAAAGAGTTCAATGTGCCCGATGTTCACTCTTGTCCCCTTCCTTCCTTAAGTTGCAACTGAATTTGTGAGAAGAAGGTCTCGTAGCTGCTGCTGGCGTTCAGGTAAGAGTCTGTGTTACGCAACGCTGTCCGGTAACTATTGTATGCGTTAACGTGTTGTTTTTCTCCCTCTTTACAGATGCGGCATATGAAAATGTGGAGAGTTATGGAATAATACCGCCGGTGGTAAGTCTATGGTGGTAAGAGGTTGTATTTGTTGATTCCCTTGGCTCACCTTGTTTTTTCTTGTGTCCCCTAGGTGCCGGATTACGGCGAAGAAATGATGGAGACAGTGCCAGATCGAAAGATGCTGTGAGAACTGGTGAGTATGGCGCCGTGCTGGAGCTGGCGAAGTGACGCATGCAGGACTGATGTACTTTCCAGTTCCGGAGATGAAATGGTTCCGGAATTAGGTGAGGAATTTGAAATAAGTTTGTTTTCTAACCTTGTCCTTTTCTTCTTCTTTATTCTAGGAGCTCCGGATTCGAGGCGGGCGTGGCAGAAGACTGGATGCTGGCTGCAGGCACGCGGGCGTGGCAGAAGACTGGATGCTGGCTGCAGGCACGGTGAGCGTCACGCTGCTGGATGCAGAATAACGCGAAGCATGTGCTGCTGTTCGGGTGTGGTTTAAATAGCCTCCAAAGTAGTTGCAGATAAGAAGTTCCCTAGAGCCACGCCCGAGAAAAAATAGTCCCTGTAACAAAATAGTCCCATCCAGGCCTCATGAAGGCTTGGACTCTTTTGCAGCATGGTCTGCATCAGGTAAGTAAAGTCTATGAGCCTGGCGCCTATGGCGCCAGGACTGATTTCTATGATGAGCCTGGCGCCTAAGGCGCCAGGACTGAACCCAGACAGCCCCTAGCCGGGGCTGCTGAGGTTTAAACAAATGTATGGATGCCGGAGCTGAGGGCCTTGGTCCTGATGCCGGGGGGTAGGCATCATGACAGTAAGGGATGCAACAGACCAGAAAACAGGTGAAGTAAAACAGGACAATGCTCGCAGTCACCCAAACGGAGCTGTTAGATATTACAATGGTGCAGAGTACTCAAACAGCTAGGGCAATGGCTGGGCAAAAAGGGTTAAGGTAGGGCACGCAAGTTGTATCCTTTTCTGCCTAAGGCAAGAAATTGTGGGGGAGAGGAGTGCTCTGATGGGCGTAACAAGGGGGGGCAAGGGAGGTATCTGGGGAAAGGGCAAGGAACTGTGCAGAGTGTCTGGGGGCTGGAAACAACAGTGGTTGAAAGGAATAGTGAACAAAGGGTGGTATAGGGGGTCAATGTTAAACAATGATGGAAGGAAGTGGCTGGCTTCATAGCGAGGTTGAGGTCTTGCTAGGGGAGTGAACTAGCAAAGGAGAAGAGGGTTAAGTAGCAAAGGGTAAGAAAATGAAGAGTAAGTTAAAAAAAAATATATAAAGACAAACATAAAGCGAGAATAAGCTAATTTAAGGAAAAGCGAAAGTAGGGTGTGCAAGTTAGAACCTTTTCTTCCAAAGGAAAGAATTTGCAGGGAAAGGGATGCTCGGGCAGGCATCACGGGGGGGGCAAGGAGGGTACGCAGAAAATGGCACTGATAAGGATTCTGGGATGCTTGCCTATGGAAGAACCTCTCAGGACAATAACTGGGAGTGATAACCCACACGTAGGGGCCAAGGAACTATAGGGAGGAGCAAGAGAGATGGAATTATGTGAGAAGGTAGGGAATGTATAAAAAAAAAAGGAAAACAGAATTGGGCCGCTGGTAACAAAGGACAAGGTGGGCAGGGTGGGCCGGGAAGAGGCAGGTTGGGAACTATTGAGCGCCGGAAGCCGCACAAGAGTCATGGCGGAGGGATATGCAACTGAAGGTAGGGCCTAGCAGGCACAAGGAAACAGGGCGCAAGGGAATCCAAGTAGTCAAAAGGGGGGAAGGGGACACATGTACAGAAAAACAGGCGCAGCCACTTCAGTTGGCAGAGGACTAGTGGTTGGGGGCCAGGGGGTATCTAAGGGGGGAGTCTGGGGTGGGGGGAGAACCCCACGGGAGCGAGGGGCAGACAACTGCGGTAAAAGAAGGTGGAACGAGGGAGAACAGGAAATCTAAGGGGGGCATGCAAGAGGGTAAGTCACACAATTAACGAGGAGCGAGGAGTGGCCATGGAGACCGGGTGGAAAAGGCAGAGGTAGGTACAGGGGGATGGGAGAGGGGGGCAATGAATAACATAGGGACCTGGAAGAAGCTGGGGGTCGGGTCGAAGGGGTGGGTAAGGGGAAAGCTTAGAACACTTAAACCTGGCCTTACAGGGAGAAAAGGGGGGGCAGAAAACAGGGGTGAGAAGAAACTTAACGATCCTGCACCTGGGAAAGTGGTAAAAGGGGCACAGGCTCAAAGTAAAGCCGTCAAAAAACATGGAGTAACGGCGTCAGTTCCGCTTTACGGATGCTGCTCGCCATCAAGTTGAGCTCATGGTAAGTAAAGTGGAAAAGTAACGGCGTCAGCTCCGCTTAACGGAAGCTGCTTGCCATCAGGTCTGAAGTCAGGCAGAAATTAAAGTGAAAAAGTAACGGCGTCAACACATACGTTCTGCCCCTTTTTAGAAGGATGAAAGGAAGCACATAAAGACAAGAGCCCCATATTGTTGACAGACTGGATGATCAATGTATTCCAGGAACTGAAAGAATCAATAAGCACAGTACCCATGCTAGGAATACCAGAATACAAGAAACAATTTTACTTATTTCACATTCAAATGGATACGTGATGACGGCTGTCCTCACACAAAAAACCTCCATGTGACCCAAACTATTGCCATATTATAGCTTGACCTTAGACCCAGTAATGAGAAGGCATTTCCCATGAGCACGAGCACTGGCTGCATCAGCATTTGCAATAGAGAAATTATCTGCAGTAACAATGTGCTGTGCCGTAACATTATATGTGGAACATGTACTATTTTCGGTACTTGAAAAACCAGTCCACATTGATCACACAGAAATCATTTGGGCATGAGATTATAATATACATCTTTTGGGAAGGGAATGCCCCATCGCAACCTACTAGGTGCTTTAGGGTGAGGCGATTCCCACCAGGAGACCCCTGATGTGCCAGGAGGCAGGTAGGCGTACAAAAGGGCCTGCACGGTCATAGTATTATGCACATTTTAAATGTTTAGACTTAGTGCGGGAATATAAAGAGATGCCATTTTCTATCTATGGCAGAAGCATAGGGACTGCATGGCACCACGTTAGACACAGGCAGCAAACCTGATGAAGAAATCTGAATAGGCCAAAGCGCTTATGAGAGAGAGACCTGAGCTGCTAATTTTCACAGAAAACCTAATTTGTTCTAAAACTGTTGCCAATACGTTTATCCCGAAAACTATGTATCCTGCAAAGCCATGAGACAGTGCTAGGCGCTCACTGCATGTGTTATCACAAACAGGCTAGAGCAAGCCTCCGACCCCCACCCATCCAACTATGAGTTATAGCCCCTACAACTGTCTGAGTCCCAAGACCCTGAATTCCGAGATACCAACCGACGCCACGCCACCAACCATAAACCAGAAAACCATAAAAGATCTAAAGAGAATGGTCACCCTATCTTTACTTTATAATGACATGATTTGTAATGTGAGGTACAGGGATGGATGCATTATAGTTCAAAAGTGAGGTTACAAGCTGCGGAGGCCGGAAGATTTGACTCGGATACGTGAAATGTGTGCAGGTCAGAGTGACCTCAAGACTCCCCCTGTACCAGCCTGTGGTCATGCTAGGTGCCCTGTACAATGATAGAATAGCACTGCTAGGGTAGTGTAGCTAATTGGCTTTTCGACTTTGATTCCCTTGATACGATGAGCCCAGCTGACCCCACGTGATAGAAGATGGACACATGGGGCTGGAGCCAATGTCCTGGCATCCACAATGGAGTAGGTTGACCATGTATAGGGTTGCATCAACCAGCCGCACAGGTTTTTACTGTAGATTAATGACGCTGCGTGCCCTTCTAAGCTCTTGCTTGCAACCTTTTTGCTCCGAATGTTAGTGTGCAGCAGATTTCTTAGCGGAAACACCTATTTTTTGTATAATTAATCTTGTTATCCTTGCAAGAGTCTCTTGACTTTTTCCCCCTAGTGGGTCGTATTTTCTCTGATGTGAGTATTTAGGGCCATGCCTCCTATTGGTGATCTCGATGTGATTCCAACGCCCCCGTACTTGCATAGGTTTCCAGGCAGCTTCTTCGAAGGGGCCGCGCCCACCGACAGCGACCAGTCCAAAAACATGCATATTCCCCAGTGGCCGTGCTTGAGCCATCTTTGCAGAATTCCTGTCTGCTCTTTGGAGTGGAGCACGACTCGAGGGGAATAATTTGATAAAGGCACTCCTGCCCTCATTAGGGATGTGGGTAAGTGGATTTTCCCATTTGAAAAGCGAACCGCCGGAGTAACCCTGGCAGTCAGTAATATAAAATGTTTATTCATAGCGACTATTAGAGACCAAGCTGGGGATGTGTGGGTGAAAGCAAGATACCCGGGCGTGACTTTGGGGAATGTTGCACACGATGGAGCATCGTTTAACAAGATCTGAGCAAAAGTATGGGATGCACTATGACTGGCATTCCTCGACACACAAGACCTACAATCTATCATGCGATGATGAAGAGCCCTCTCAGTTCATTCTTGAGGTTCAGGAGATGTGGAGAGCAGAGAAAGGCAACTTGTGGGACCAATCAATTCCCTTTTTCTATTGTTAAAAATGGCCTACACACAGAGGTGCAAAAGGCATTAGACAAAATTGTGGGCATTAAAGCAAGGGTTGGGCTGAAATCTAAAGCACAATAATCTGCCATTGTGGAATAATAAAATAATGTGATAAGGAAACAGCTTGAGGCGGCAGACAGAGGAAGCAAAACTAATACAAAACAAATTAGCCAAGGTCGCTGCAAAGCCATCAGTATCGACACCAGTACAGACAGAAGTGGCAGGAAGCACCCAACACTTTGCAAACACTAGAATAGCTGTGGTATGGTCGGAAGGAGGAGAAGGACAGTAGTGAGGTGGGAATACACAGTACCCTGAGCCACAGTGACAACATGGACAGCTGCAAGGAAGAGGTGGGTTCTGATTATCGAGGTGAGGGGCATTTGGAGGGACTTAACCCAGAGGAGGGGGAATGGGGCCATCACAATGTTGGAAGTGGGGGCCTTTTCATGGGAGTGTAGGAGCAGACAGGGGATGGAGTACATTTCAAGTCAACAGAATTATATGGTCCACCACCCCGGTGGCCTCCACAAGTGCTGATGCCCAGAATGACCTCCATACCCCATGAAATACATCAGCCTTATATGCAGTTGCCCCCACAGATCCCAGGCACACACACACAGCAGCAGCAACAACAGCAGGCTATGCAACAATATGCACCCCAGAATACATTTCAACAGGCAGGTGGCACAAACCCATTTAATGGAGCACCAAATGGCATGAACGCCCCCTCAAAGGTGTAGCTGTGTTTGGGGGAAACCCCTTTTTGATTCTTGGAACAAATACATATCCTGACTAGGGGTGCCCACAGAAAACTCTTGCATGTCCAGTCCTGTCAATGACCCTCAACCCCAAAGAGGAACCCTTGGTCAGAGATAAGCAATTAATTTTCATGGTTGATTCAAGCACTGAAAAATCATGCATCATTGAGGGAAACTTCCCATTATTGGGCAAATCTCTCGACACGCAAGGCTTCTGTAGGGCTATTTATACGTTTCCTTATACCATAGATTTGGATGTGAAAGTGGGAGGGAAAGTGGTGCACACTCCATTATTGTTTTCAGAAACTTCTCTTGTCAACCTGCTGGGCAATCTCATTCACTGAGCAGGACAATGTTTGCACCAGGCCAAGAATGTGTGCAATGAGGGCCATGGGAATAAAACACATGATGGCAGGAGAGATGGTGGTCTGAGGGATACCTGTAGCCCCAGACCTGTTCATCTATTTAATAACAGTACTTTTGGAGGCAGTGCCACAAATTACTATGGGCTGTTGGAGAGTCCTAACAGATTTCATATTTTGCCCTGTGGTGTCCCTGTAATAGGTGGCAGTTACAATCTTGTTCCTAGACTTACAAGGGTCTATGTTATCTGTGAAAAAAGTGGTTGTTGTAGGAACAGACAGGAAAGGGTGTACAGTGCTTTGCATCGATCCCACCATACCTCTGGAGAAATAATCTTAGAGATGTGTATCCCTTGTGAGATCATCATGCCATACAGAAGGGTGCAGAGCCCCTTGATGGCCGTTGTAGATTCACATCCCTTCACTGAGACCGACTTGCAGTATGTGCACGTACAGTTGTGGATCACAAACCCACATGATGTTGGGCTTTCAAACGACATGACTCCAGTACACATTACACTGAAGGTAGGAGCAGTACTACCTTGGGTGAAAGAGTACCAACTATCAAGAGAAGCGGAGGAGTGAATAAGAGACATGATACAGGCCAGGATCAAACAAAGGATAATAGTGTCATTCACCTCACCAGGCAATACAGTGATCTACCCTGTCAAAAATGCAACGGGTGACAAATGGAGAACAAACCGAGATTTAAGGCCCCTAAATGGTGTCGTACAGAAAGAGTTTAAGGTGGTTCCAAATCTGGCTACTATTTTGTGTAGTATCCGCAAAAAAGCAACCCACTTTAAAGTGTAGGATATAAAGAATGCCTTCTTCTTTATACCTTTGCACCCTCACTCTCTGAACCTCACCGCCTTTACCCGTGGTGAAAAGCACTACGAAAACACTTGTTTTCCCCAAGGATACAGCGAGAGCCCAAGCATCATTAACAGAATATTACTTGCTGGCCTAGGAAACATTCAAGTGCCCAGCAGGGTCATCCAGTATATGGATGACATGCTTGTGTGTAGTGTCAGTGAGCAGAACTGCCAAAGAGACTATATCACACTCCTACAACTCCTGGCCTGCAAGGGGTACAATGTTGACAAGGCCAAACTCAAGTCTGGCAACAGGAATTACTATATTTAGGTCACCTAATATCAGCAAACAGCAAAAGAATCATACCAGATAGAGCAGCTTCTGTGAACGCCACCCCCAAACTTATAACAGTGAAAGATATGCAAACATTTTTAGGGTTATGCAACTATTGCAGAGCATGGATTTTGTACTATTCAGCATATTCCAGACCACTCCTAGAGGCCCTCAAAGAAGCACAGTGAGGCAATCACAAACTCGAATGGACAGCAGACATGATACAAAATGTCAATGATTTGAAGGAAGTAATATTCACAGCCCCAGTTCTTGCCACTGCAGACTATACCCTGAAATTGTACATATTCTCACATTCTAACAGTACACTTCTGACTGCCGTACTGACCCAGAAAGGTACAATGGGCCACACACCATTGTCCTATTACAGTGGTGCACTCGGCTCAGTTATGCAAGGACAATTTGTGTGCAAATAAGCACTTGCTGCAGCAACCTTCGCCATCGAGTTCCACAATCGTGATGGGATGCTCCGTCACTTTGTACATGGAGCATTCAATATTCACCATTTTAGAGAGATCAAAATCTTCCCTGACCACACAGAGAGCATCGGCAAATGAGATTATCCTCTCAAGCCCAAACATTCATGTTGGGTGATGCAAATCATTGAACCCTGCCACTTTTCTAACAGAGGTGTGTACAGATGAAGACTTGCAAATACATGTCTGTGCCACATATGAAGCAGAGGAGGCTGATATACCCAAAGCAAAGGATAGCCCATTGGTGGAGGGGAGGTGCTCTTTGTTGACGTTTCAGCGACAATTGATCAAGAGACAGGACACAGACAAATGGGGTTTGCAGTAGTGCGCCTCAAGGGAGGTGAATGTGAGACACTAGTGATGAAATGACTACCCATGCATTATTCGGCTCAAGCAGCAGCTCTTATAGCAGTCATCAAAGCACAAGCATCACAAAGTTGCCACGTGAGCATCTACCAAACTTGGCATAAGTCACTAAAATAGTGCATGACAGGTTATCACGATGGAAGAGGAGGGGTTTCTGGAGAGTAGACAGTTCCCCAGTACAGCATGCCGCAATGCTACATACATTGATTTCCGCATTGTCACAACCCTCTGTGGTGGGGGGTAGTCAAATGCGCCACCCACACCATTAACACAGATGAGATTAAAATGGTAAATGCAGCTGCGGATGCTGTAGCCTAAATTGCAGCTTATCATTCTGTGCCAATAAGTTCTGAGTATGCCCTAACAACACAACACATAATAATCGAAACACACTCTATACAGCATTGCCTGTTGCACAGCTTATTGAGCTGCAAAGCAAAACTCCAAGTGAAGAAAAGGGAATGTTGTCCAAAAGAGGATGCAAACAGTCCATGACTGATTTGTTATGGTGCAAATAATGTTGTGGCAATGCAGCAATATCAAATGAACTACTGACAATACTTTTGGACCACCTCCACTACCCTGACCACTGCTCGAAGCAACACATTGTGGCAGACATACAGGGAAATTGGTAAATCCCAAATCTTCAGGAACACCCCAAAAACATGATCATACATTGCGCCACCTGTCAAAGTTTTAGCACAGTAACGATGCTCCAGACTTTAAGAGGCACATTGCCATGGCTGTTCGGCGAGCTACACATAGATTATGCTGACATGGGAGAAGGGTGCAATGTGTCATGGTAATTGATTGTTGTGGTCTGCCCCTTCTCACAGTGGGTCGAGGCAGGACCTTGTGCACACCCAAATGCCAAATGTGCTGCTACATTTCTTGTCCATGACGTTTTCCTGTGATGGGATGTGTGCAATGTGTTAAGGAGCGATAACGGCACACATGTTTTCAATTAACTCTTTAAAGAGATCCCAGCACTACTTGGCATTATCCACCAAATGTGTTCAATTTATCACCCCCAGAACAACAGCCTTGTGCAGAGGATCAACGGTCTGCTCAAGAGCAAACTATCTAAGCTCTACACCACTTTCAAAAACAATTGGGGCACTGCCTGCCTTTGGCCCTCTTCTGTTTATGCACACAGCCTAGCAAGGAACACCATCTATCACCCCATGAGGTGGTAATCAGTCAGCACATAAACACACCTATATTTCCTGTCAGGAGAGCATCAGATGCCCATAAAGCAGCAGCAGTCCGAGGAGAAGAATATTTGACAGCCCTAACACCTGCGATTAAATGCATCTCCCGACAAATTGCACCACCCTGAACAGAGGACAAAACATGCACCACACACGCAGCAATAGCAAGCACCCAGCATGCCCAACTGCAACTGCCTGGAAAATTGATCTACGTCCATAGTTTTGTTTGAAAATAGAACAACCCCAGATTTCATGGCCCCTATGTGGTCATATTCTCGACCCCACTTGCTGTAAAAGTAAAGGGGCTCGCTATTGGATACATCTGTCTTATTTGTGCAGAGCACCCCCAGACAGCACACAGTCACCCTAAGTTCTCCTGCCCCTGCTACCTTACCTTAGTGCAATTATTTGCAGTCAGAGAGTAAAATAGTATTTAATCCTTAGTGTATACACAAACACACTCAGTAACCATCAAATGTAAGGTTTATAAAATCGCTCACTCTCTCTCTCTCTCTCTCTCCTTCTTTTGTTCCTTTTTTCTTTCTTTTGTGTGTATTATTTTTTTCATTTCAGAGAAAGAAGACTATGGAATCAGCATCATCGGATACATCTATATATATTAGAAAGAATGTTAGCTATCAAACTGTTCCTTGATATTCCTGTTCATACACATGTTGATTGCATTTTAGTTCAGCATTGTTTGCCATTTTTATGTCTGCACTAGGAATTTATTGGGGAGATTCCTTTATATGGTGAGCTCATATAAAAGAGGGGGTAGAGGGAGCACATATACAAACACCACCAGAAGCACTGTAAATATGTATAATATTAGTAACAAGCATAATAACAGCTAAAACAAATCAACAGGTATACCTGCATATGTTAGTAAGAACATGAGCTTAATATTAGAACATCTTTTTCCAACTATTTTGAAAAATGTTTTGCACAACAAAAGCATTTATGATACTATTAGTAGTGGAAGTGTTGTTAGTAAATCCATAGAATTAGGTAAAAGAAGGAAAATGCAAGCATGAAGGGTGACATATGCAGTGAAAGTGCATCAAGAAGAAACATATGAACTTTGCTTTCACAGTAAAGGTACTATTTTTATTGCTTCGAATGAGAAGTGCAACAGGACCCTCCTGATCTCAGACCTGAAGACGGGCACAGCAGCTGTGATGGATTACTACTACTACTGCATCTGTGGCCAACAAGTATATTTGCACCTCCCACCATCATGGAGGGGCAATTGTTCGCTGACCACACTGCACTCAGCGCTACTACTAATCCCAGACCACATGACCGACTCTAAAGCCCTAAACAATGTCTATCTAGTCATTCAGGCCGGGATGGCGCAACATGGGCTCTGTCTAAATGATGAAAAGACAGAGTTATTCATTCTAGGCTCCCAATTCAGACTCAATACATTGGATTCTGCCTTCAAATCATTTGTTATTGATGGCAATACCATCAATGTATCCAATGACACAAACACTTTTGGCATTTATCTTGATTCCACCTTGTCTCTCACGAGACAAACTAACGCTGTGGTTTCTGCATCAGCCTATACATGTAAACTTATTACAGCATGCAGACCTTTCCTTATCACTGCTAACTGCATCATCCTTGCCAGAACCCTCATTATGGCTAAAATTGACTACTGTAATGCCCTTTACTTAGGGACTAGTCAAAGGAACATTAACAAGTTACAGGTAACCCAGAATAATGCCATCAGGGCTGCTCTCAGTATTCCCAGGAAACAACATATCTCTGGCACCAGCTGCAGCCTACACTGGCTCCCTGTTGCTCATAGAATATCCCTCAAAACCCTTGCTCTTACACATAAGTGCCAGTCTAACCATGCCCCTGAATATTTGGCCAACTGTTTTACTTCCCATTCCTCTACCCGCCCTCTCAGATCCGCCCAAGCCCGCTCCCTCCATGCCAAGATTTAAGCTGCAGAAAGCAGGTGGGTCTAGCTTCCCAGTCCTTGCTGCCAATTTATGGAACACACTCCCTAACCCACTCATAGCTGATCCGTCTTATCACACATTGAAGAGCAAAGCCAAAACTTGGCTCTTTGCGCTGGATCAAGCTGCCCCATGTCTACAATAACTAACACCACTCGCCGGCACTGGGTCCAGATGTGTCATTCGGAACTTTGACCTCTACCTTTAATCTGCATCGTTTGTTTTAATTCACTGCATAACTTATTGTATTTGTGTAAATCTTGTATATATACTGCATAATTGACTGAACATTTTTTTACTGTTTCCTATGTTACCCCTATCACTGTATTGAACTGTACACAATGCCTGTTTATTGTACTATGCAATGCTTTATTGTTACCTACTTACCTGTAATCTGTGAACTATTAAGAAATGCACCCAGATTCCTTTGGGCCAGGCATGCAATACAAATAAACTAAATACAAATACAGAAGAATACTTGCTGGGGGGGCCAATTCCTGACAGAGCCCCAACCGCATTTCCTGTGTTCAAGGAACAGAATCCAGTGCCGCCACCAGAATGTTGCATGCTCCCCGGGAAAAGCCAGTATGAGAAACTGCCAAGGAAGAAGAGATCATCAAACTATCTATCAAAAGACTCAGCCACATTGCTTGGGGAAATCCCTGTCGAATACAGATTGTTTAGCTCGGGAGAGGCTTTCTTCGCCTTGCTCTTGCTACCTGGTATACAGGCAGCAGCTAATGCAAAATGGCAGCAGATAGTACGCTGGCAACTGGATGACCCCATGCCACCCATCTAGGTGCTTTAGGGTGAGGCATGTCCCACTAGGAAACCTGTGATGTGCCAGGGGTGTGTGCTAATGGGCCCTGCACGCTAATAGTATTATGCACATTTTGAATGTTTAGCCTTAGGGCCTTAACACGAGTTGGGCGGTATATTACCACCGGGGCTATTAGCGTTACCGCCAAACCCCCTGGTGCTATTAGCGCCGGATCACAGGTTTGGCAGAACGGTAAATCCCCATTCCCCATTGGGCCCAAAGGGACATTTTCTGAGCTACTGCTGCCGTCGGTATTAGCGTGCAGTAATATCACCGAAAATTGGCAAAATTGCAGCAAATTTGCCCCCAGCTCAGAGCTAGGGGTAAATCCTGCCAAACCCGTGATTTGGTGCACCCTTAAATGCAGCAGTAATAGTGTTACCACCGCATTTAAGGGATACCGCCAAACTCGTGATGAGGCAGTTAGTGTGCGCATATAAGCAGAAACCATTTTGTAGCTATGGCAGAAGCATATGGCCTGCATGGCAGTGCGTTAGACAAAGGCTGTGAACCAGATAAAGAAATATGAACAGACCTAAGCGCTGATGAGAGAGAGACCTGCTCTGCCAATTTCCACAGAAACCCTCCTTTGTTTTAAAACAGTTGCCAATACGTTTATCCAAAGAAAGAATATATCCTGCAAGGCTATGAGACAGTGCTAGGTGCCTCGCTGAACGTGTTATCACAAACAAGTCAGAGCAAGCCTCTGACCCCCCACAGCCAACTACGAGTTATAGCCCCTACAACTGTCTGAGTCCCAAGACCCCTGAATTCTGTGATACCAGCCGACCCCAGGCCACTGGTCATAAACCAGCCAACCATAAAAGATCTAATCAGAATGGTCACGCTACCTTTACTTTACAATGACATGATTTGTAATACAGGGTTCAGGGAGGGGTACATTACAGTTCAAAAGTGAGGGTGGAATCCTTGGAGGCCGGAAGACGTGACTGGAATGAGTGAAATGTGTGTGGGTCTGGTGACCTTGAGACTCCCTCTGTACCAGCCTATGATCGTGCCAAGTGCCCTGTATAATGATAGAGTAGCACTGTTAGGGTAGTGTAGCTAATTGTCTTTTCAAGCTTGTTTCCCTTGAGATGATGAGCCCAGCTGACCCTATGTGATGGAAGATGGACGGACGGGGCTGTGGTCAATGGGCTAGCATCCCCTATTGAGAAGGCTGACCATGTATAGGGTTGCACCAACCAGCCACACAGTTTGTCACTGTATATGAATGGTACTGTTTCCACTTTAAGCTCCTGCTTGCACATTTTTTGCTCAGAACGTTCCTGGGCAGTAGGATTATTTGCTGGCACACCTATTTTTTGTATATTTAAAATGTGTTATCCTTGCAAGAATCTCGTGGCCTTTTTTCCCTAGTGGATTGTATTTTTTCTGGTGTGAGCGTTTAGCAGAATGCCTTTGCAACCCATCAATAAACATTGTTAGATGAAGCAGAGTGAATCCAGTGACTTTCATTGCTGAAACAGTAGAGGGAGGAGACTGGGAACATCACTGTTTCATATACAATGGCATGATGATGTACTCCCAGTAAAAGAAACAAAGCTAGAGGGGTGAGAGGTGGTCTTCATATATGGTCCATCATTGATTGATCAGAGCATGGTATTGAGGCATTTAGGAGAAGCATTGATGAGTGTGATGATATTGAGATTGTGGCAGCGTTAGATCACCAGCACACTTTTCTGCACAGGCAGCTGAGTTAGTAGTAATGATATTAGCATTCAAAGAGGATAAGGACCAGGGGGTGAAACTATATTCTGACTCTGCCTATGTGAAATCTACAGTACATTCAGGACTGTCATGGTGGTTCCAGCGGACATTTGGCACACCAGTACAACATTGCCTGTTATTACGAAGATTTCTTGATGGATTGGCATATGGGGGGATCATGTGGGGGAGACGCCTGTCAGGGAAAGGTAGTGACCACAATAGGAAGGACAAAGTATTCTTCCCTTCTAAGAGAAGAAGACTTCACCATTCCTAAATTCTTGATGGCTTGTCACTATGCAAGTCCATCCCCTAGTAAACCCCTAAAACCCATTCTCAAAAATCACTCTGGGCAAAACATCATTCATACCTCATACACACATAATACACCTTTAATATCTCCTGTCTCTAATGGTTTTCTGAATAGAAATTCTGAACAATATCACTTTGAAAGTCATAAAAAGACTGTGGACTCAATTACAAGAAAGCCTTAGGTACTAGGACAAGGAGGAGGAAAAAGGGGCTAATGTGGTCAGAAGAAACAAACAGTCAAGCATACAACCAGTTGTTTTGGGGATGCCTGAGAGAGTGGGACATTTAGATATGCTAGCGGCATTCAGATCAGGAGAACCAGAGCCGAAGACAAGAGAAACAGACCTGAAGCAGACAGCAGTACATGGAAGAACCGTGGGAAGCAGGCACTTTAACTCCTCTGCTCGTAAGCTTGGAATACCAGTGTCACACAAGGCCATAAGGGACACGGCAGGCATGGAGAGAGCACTTTCAAGGATCCAGCAGTAACGGTAGAGCTGTTGGGAACACAGTTGAGCAGAGAGGTGGTGGGCGTTCTAGCGAATGAATGTCAAGCTGACTGGAGAGCTGAGAAGAAGTCTGCAGGGCAAGAGAGACCATTCCAAAGTGCTAACTTCAATGCAGCAACACATCACAGGTCGGTGACGCTTCATTACACTAGTGAGTCTACCCAAAGCCATTGGGGACCCTGGGGCATACCGACAGGCATTTGAACAGTTAAGGATATTTGAATACCGAACAAGTGAAATACAAAGACAGAACTTAAACACATCTCAATACATGAGATGTCATAATGGGCAAAGTTGGATTAAGCATTAACCTAAGCAAAGGAATACTAATGGAAATTTAAAAGGGCAAAACTTGAGATGTCAGTGTGGGGAAATTTGGGTCAAGTAAGACCTCAATCAAATGAAGTGGATCACAATGAAGCAATACAACTGTGCTAAATTCAAGGACAGCAATCTTAAGAAGTCCTGGTGAAAAAGGAACACACCAGGCAGTGGAACCTGTAAGACAAGACACCTGGCAGTAATGCATACCAGCATCTGTAAGTCCCAGAAAGAGGATTCCTGGGAGGAAAGAATACCAGGAGGTTCACTAATGTTGTATCAGGAGTGGAAAAATACCTGGCAGGAGAGTGTACTAGGGGATCTGTAAGGCTCAGAAAGAGGATTCCTGGCAGGGGAGTATACCAGCAGATCCAGCAAAATGGGTATAATGGAACTCATGTACTACTTAAAATATATGATAAAGAAGTATACAAGACACAATTTTGTTGTCTTAAAGGGCATTTTGTGTTTGAAATGTTGCCACCTTCAAGTGACAGTTGTGTGAAAGAGACCCTCTTGCCATCTTTAAGGAACTGTTATTTGAAAAGACACTTTGCCACCCTACCAAAATATCAAGGGGAAGGACTCCTCCTTGGAAAAGATTGTTTCTATTGGATTACACTACTTGCCTTCATTGCGAACCCTTTTTGCCAAATAAAAAACAGATACATTTCCTTGCACTTTTAGTATTCTTTTTAGTGTGAAGGTCAGATTAGTATGGTTTTGGACACAAGGACAGTGTCTACATTTGATGATGAGACACAGGTTGATATTCAGTTTTAGTTTCCTAGGTAGGGACAATTCCTTTAGGATATGGACAGAAAACTCCTTTATCCAACCCTTTTCCTTTAATAAAATTGTGTGATGTTCAAAATATTACAACTTTGTGCCTGCCTCTCATTTCTGACCCCTCACACCACCCACAGGCCAACAGCATTGTGGAACGCCTCAACAGCCTCTTGAATTAACGCATTGCAAAATTAAAAGATACCCTGAAGAAAACTTGGATGCACTGTCTTCCACTGGCTCTTTTTGCCTTTCGCAATCAGCCAGGCTCGAACCACCGCCTCATGAAATAGAAATGGGCAGAAGGATACACATTCCCACTGCTCCTCCCACGCTGACTTGATAGGATGCACAGAATTCTGCTATAGTATTAGTTGATGAGATGCATAATTACTTAACTGACACGACTAAATGTCTGAATTATATTTCTCGATGGATACAAGTATTTGTATTTGTATTTATTTTATTTATAAAGCACACAAGGCCTAAGGGCATCCCGGTGCATCACTTAGCTTATAGACATGTTACATGGAAAAAGGAACACAGTACAGTAAAACAAGGTCATTCTTTTAGGCATATATACAAAATATAGATCAGAGGCATTTACTTACATGTTTACACCAGAGTTAGGGCATAGGGAGGAGAGGCGATCAGAGTCAGGACTGATCCTGGGCGGAGAGGCAGGCTTTAGCTTTAGTCTTGAAAGCTGCAAACGAGGGTTCCGCTCTGAGAAGGGTAGGTAGCGACTTCTATAGTTTAGCCGCCAGGACTGGGAAGCTGCACCCACCTGATCTCTGCAGGTTGAAGCGTGGTATGGGAATGCAATTGGTTTGCGCACGTCTGAGTGGTCTATGGGTAGTGTGGATGGTAAATCTGCTGGCCAGATAACTCGGTGCTTGGTTGGCGAGGCATTTATGAGTTAGAAATATAGCTTTAAAAGAGACTCTTTGGGATACTGATAGCTAGTGGATGCTTCGTCTAGTGTCTGAAATGTGGTGGTTCCTAGGGATGTTGAGTGCTGCTCTGATAGCGTTATTTTGGATGACTTGTAGCTTGTTGATGTTGCATTGGTTGGTGCTGAGATAGAGGGCATTACAATAATCAATTTTGTACATATCCAAGGTCCTGGCTAAGGTGGTGCAGTTGTTTGGTGATAGGAAAGGACGACAAGCTGTAATGAACTTGCATGTATAAGCTGCAGCAGATAATACTGCATTAGTTTGTCTGGTCAGAGAGGGGTGGAATCGATTTAGATGCCAAGCGTTTTTGTATCCTTAGTGACCTTGATAGTGTTTCTGTCAATGATGAAAGATTTAAACGATGGGTCAAGTTTGGAGAGTCTTTGGTGAGAGCCTAGGATGAGGAGCTCAGTGTTTTCGTCATTCAAGCATAGTTCGTGTTGCGCCATCCAGGCCTGGATGACTTGGTAGATGGAGTTGACGGCCAGAGTATCAGTTTTGTGATCGCCTGTAATAGGGATGAGTATCTGGGTGTCATCCGCATAATTAGTATAGATGACACCCAGATGATCCAGGATGTCGAAGAGTAGCTTCGTAAACACATTGTAAAGTGTGGGGGAAACAAACAATCCTTGTGGTACACCACAGGTGACTGGCAACGGTTCAGCGGTCGCAGTGGGAGAGAAGACCCTCATGGATCTGTTATCCAAGAATGATGGGATGCAGGCCGTTGCTTTATCTGAGAAATGGGCAGCTAGTTTAAGATGCCAGCAAAAGATCTGATGATTTACTAAGTCAAAAGCCGCAGATAAGTCTAAAAGGAGTAGGAGGGCCAGTTTACCATTATCTTTTAGATCTTCAATCTGAGTTTTTAGATCTATAAGGGTGGTTTCAGTACCATGCCGGGGGCAAAATCCTGATTGCCTCAGTCCCAGGAGGTTGTTGGTTGCCAGGTAGTCTTGGATCTGTAGGTAGGCAGCACAATCAAGAATTTCTAGCAAAAAAGGGACCATGGTGATGGGCCTTTAGTTAGTAGGTATGTTAGCATCCAAAGTGGGTTTTTTTAAAGAGTGGGATGACCCAGGCATCCTTCAGGTTGTCAGGGACAATTCCGGAGCTAAATGAGGAATTCATGAGTGTGGTAATGAAAGGGGCAAGGTAAGGTGATGCCGCCATAATAATAGTAGCCGGACATAGCTCACCCTGACAATTGGAGGGTTTGAGAGTATTGATAATATGCTCAACTTCAGTAATGGAGAGAGGCGAGAAGCTGAAGGGTTTCAGGGAGTCAAGGTTTGTGTTGTTTCTGACCTGCTGGGTTTTGGGTTGCAAGTCAATCTGCAGACAACTTTTTTTGGCATTGATTTTAGTTTGGAGAGTGACTATTTTTCCAAGGGGTGCCTTTTGAATATTGGCACACCATGTACTATCCTTGGTGCATGTATCAGGTGGAGTGACAGGGGATTCCAGTTCCTTTAGTATTGTGAATAATTCTTTAGTATTTGAATTGGCTAGTTCAATACGCTTGTTGTACGTATCTCTGTTAGCCTGCAAGATAGCTTTTTTGTAGTTTAGGGTGGCTAGTGTAATACATGCTTTATTTGTTTCCATGGGATTGCTTTTCCAACATGCTTCAAGGTTCAGTTTTTCTTACTTGGGATTCTCAACTGCGGTGTAAACCATGAGTTGAGGTGGGCTCGCGGTTTAGGTTTTCTAGATTTAATGGTTTCAATAAGGTCAAGGGCTTTCAAGATAGTCTGATTGAACGTGTCTACTAGGACTGTAGGGTCAGAGCATGTGGAAGTAAGTTCATTGAGAGCTGGGAGGATTAGTGGGAGTAGTTTAGCGCAGGTTATGTCACGCTTATTTCTTGTGGGGGTCGCAGGTGCGATGTCCGAATGGTATGTTGGATTCTAGCCGGATACTGAAGGTGATGAGGTGATGGTCAGTCCACGCACATGGGTGCTTGGATTCAACATTAATGTTGCAGTTTAAGTCAGCTATCCAGTCAAGGATCCTACCCTTGGAGTGTGTGGGCATGTTGATCTGTTGTGTGAAACCTAGATTAAGTAGCATGTTATTAATATCATGGGCTGAGGTGTCATTAGGATCTAGGTACCCCAAATTGAAATCACCTAGTTCAATGATTTGAGATTTGGCCTTAGTATTAACAGTGAGGATGTGGGAGAGGTGTTCAGCAAAGGTGAATATGAGCCGGGGGGCCTATAGATAAGGTGGAGTGTAATAGTCTGATTTGGCGTGAGGGCTAATTTTTCTGTGAGTACTTCAGCTGAGGTGATTTGATGAACAGGGGAGAGGTGGAGATTAATGGAGTTTTTATGTATGATGGCAATGCCACCTCCTTTAGTTTAGCTAGTGTTACGTCACTTCTGATGATAGTGTAGCCTGTGGGAATAGCTAGAGACAGTTGCTGTCCTGAGGCATCATGGAGCCAGGTTTCAGTAATGGCTATGAAGCTGAGGTCTTGTGTGGTGATGAGATCAGCCATATCAAGCACATGTGCTGTAAGTGATCTGGCATTGATCAGAGCATCCTTGAGTGATGTTTTGGGGATGTGAGGTAGGGTACTCTTGTTGGGATTATTTTCCATTGTAGGTGTGGGTGGAATGGAAATGTGAGCTGTTGCCTCAGAGTGTGGTAGGTTTGTATGCTGATTGGAGTTAGGAGGATGGTGAGAGACTTGAGGGAGTCTAGATCCGAGTCTGAGATTCCTCAAGGGCACTGTGCAAGGTTGGTTAGGAGTTGGGTTGGTGGCAAAGTGATCAACAGGGACGTCATTTAGGGGTCACCAGAGGTCGCAACTGCGACCTCTGAGGCCTCCGTTGCGACCTCTGTGATCTCCCTTGCAACCTCTAAATAAAAATAAACAAAAAAAGTTGTCTTTTTTATTTATTTTTTAATGCAAGCTCCTGGGCTGTGGCCTGCACCATGTGGCTCTTTACTTGCCTCTTTTGTTTAGGCCCCTACAAAAGATAAGAAGAATAAGAACAGGAGTGCCACAAGTCTAACACTTTCAGCACTGACCCTAAATAAGAAACAATAGGAATACCAAATAATGTGTCTTTCTGGAATTCTATACAATAATTGCTAGCCTCATTAAAGGTTTATTTCAGGCACACTTCAGGGGGTGAGTCACTTATTTAGTCTGTTCTTAAGAACCTCAACTCAGCCTTTCATCCTTCAGAGGTCGATAAATGAGTACCAACACAGGTTGGGTGATATTGGGTGCACATTTTTTCTATATAAAGTGCTTAAGCGTAAGTGCTATATAATAACACATTATCATTTGGTCATGGACGTCTGCTTGCATTCACAGTAATTTGGTAATATGGGCCTATACGCACTGATCTTAACGATACATTTGGCGATCCATTCTTGTATGAAATGTACATCACATTATAGTGATATCGCAACCATATTTTTTGTAGTGTACAATGCTATGTAATGCCACTTCTTGTTTTCTCAACGGGAGAAAAGTCATGTTCCATCGCTTCTCTTGATATCACTTGGGGGTGGGGTCAAATAACATCACTTCCTGTGATGTCATCAGGGGGTCAAGGGTCGTGTGATGTCACTTCCGCTACCCCGTTGCATTTTGGTGAAATGATGTCCCTGGTGATCAAACCAAAGGACAGGGCAATTGAGGTAGGGGTTAGTGGTGTGAGCAGATATAGCTATTGCTAAGATAGGTTGTTGTAGGTGGTTAATGAGCGAATTAGTACTAATGCTATGTACATGTGGTTTAGGAGACATTCTGAATGTGGATTGAAGAGCGTAAGGGTACGAGGAAGAGAGTGTGAGCAGGTATGTAGTATGGCAGCTGGTGAGGGGTTGAGATGTAGCACATAAACTCCCAACAGTGCTAGTAGCTTGGGTAGGAAGTACAGTGCAAGGTAGGCAGTAATAGAGGGTGTGCTCTGGCCATGCATATTGATTGTATTGGGAAGTATGTCAATAGGTTACGAGGGAGCAGTTTGCAAGGTTTATAATCAGGACTGCTGTAGAAGGTTGGCACAGGCTAGCAAAGGATGCCTATGGCAGGTTAACAATGTCATATCCGTAACAGTGGCAAATAACTGAAATACATCAAGGATAAGCAGCATATTTAGCAGTAGTATTCTTACTTGAGTGAACAGCAGAGATGCGCAGGCAGAGCCAATGATTAGCAATTGGGCTAGAGGTTTGTGCAGATAGCGCCGTGTAAAGCAAAGATAAACAAACGTATGGTATGGAGCATTAGCATGAAGGGGCAGTTGAATAGATGGTAAGAGACGTAGAAGTATGCGGGTGGTTCTGCGTGCATCTGGGTAGTGCCGATAGATACAGTAGTGAAATTGGAACAATAGCTCCAGACAATCTTTTACTAGTGGAATAGGATGCAGAGAGGCCAAAATCTATAATTGGACATGCATCGAGGGTAATGCGGCAAGCAGTCTCCGTGTACAGGGGAGGTGGTTATATAGTTCAGGCAACAAGGGCAAATTTGTATCTAGGTAGTCAGGTGCACAACATAAGTGGGTAAGTAGATGCACACAAGTGAATTAATGCTAAAATCAGGGTGGGGTATTGTCAATTACGGGTGGGGCTAGGTGTGTGAACAATGCCAGAAGTGGCTGAAAGTCTTACTCAAGATAAGCCGGTGGCCAGTGAGACGTAGATGATTCGGCAATGGCGCATCCAGTCCGAGCCGTAGAGCAGGGTTCGCAACAATAGCAGAGTGCTAACTAAGATTGGTGACCGGCATAGATTCCTTGTGAATGGCGAGAAAGGCTGCGGACAGGCTGAAGACAGGAGTCAGCCCTAGTTTTCTGTGCCTTTGTATTCAGGGCCAGCTAAATGCCTGCCGGTGCTGGATAGGTTCATAAGAAGAGGACTCCAGCCTATAGGGTATCAGCTGGGTGGGGTTAGGCAGAAAGAATGCCAACAGACTGTGGGTCAGCCATCTTGAATTTAGCAAACGCCTTGTGGTTTGCAATGGTTATGGCAGGGTGCATGCATTCAAATTGAACATAAAGCTCTGGTGTTCAGCTTCAGCATACAAGCAGGATAAGAATGCGGTGATGGGTGCATATTCTGTGCGAGTGCTGCATCACGCTCAATAGATCGCGGCAACGTTGCAATAAGCCCTCAGGCTTTCCTTTCTCAAAGCAGATACTCCGGTCATACAGAACAAGGTGGCCACTGCTCCTGCAGTGTTAGAAGGAGCTCCTGCTCCTCGGGATGATCTGTGTCAGCTTCACAGGCTGAAGACAGGAGTCAGCCTTAGTTTTCAGTGCCTTCGTATTCAGGGCCGGCTAAAGGCCTGCCGGTGCTGGATAGGTTCATAAGAAGAGGACTCCAACCAATAGCTTATCAGCTGGGTAGGGTTAGGCAGGAAGAATGCCAGTGAGGCATGGTGCCCAAGAATAAACAAACAACAAACGAGAAGGAGCAGTGGATGTGAATGATATATTACCCCCTTGTCCTTGTTCTCAGGAGATTTGATTTATGTGAAGAATTTTATCCGAAAGTGGCACAAGTCAAATTTTGAAGGTCCATTTACCGTGTACTATGTGACCCCCACTGCAGTAAAAGTGCATGGCAAGAAAGTGTGGGTACATGTAGATGATCTCAAGAGGTTTGTAGGCACAGCCCCCCTGATGGCCGAAGAGAAACAAGACAAAGAAGAAGAAGAGGTGATGAGACCAGAGGCGAGGGACAGAACAAGAGCTGACTAGCGAAGAGAGACGTGACTTCTCCCTATTGAACTATGCATTTTTCTTCAGAAAAGGAGACCTTAATATCTCAACATGTGAGATGGAGAAAATATTTGGCGAAAGTGAACTCAATGAGTATTATGGTTGGCTCCTTATTTTTCTCACTTTGATGTGTTTATTTTGCTTATGCAATAGCAGTAAGGATTTTTAGTTATAATGCTACCAATATAACTGTTAGCATGAACGAAGAAAGGACTGACATGAGTCAGGCAAGATGTCAGTAATTATGAATATCTCCTAAAACAGCACATTGGGAGCTGCACTCAAAAGGTAGGCAGACTATGGTACTGCCTTATGTCTAAGGTGGGAGGGGAGAAATCAGATGAAAACTGATTTGTGTGCTCACTCCTTTCATGCGCCTTAAGTTTATCCAGATTTTTTGTGGCTGAGGAAATAATAGTTATCAGGGAACACTACTTAACTCATATTGCATTATGCAAAACAAGTGCACAATTCCAGGGAGATTAAGCTTCCTTAAAATGGGTAACAAAAGCATATTCCCCATATAAAGATAATTATTTCACAGAAAAGACAATGGTAAACAAAGTGATGAAAGATACATTTTCAGGGCCAGGCGAAGTAACAGTAATTATCACCGTTTGTTGAAATGTACTGATCGTCAAGTGATAAAGATACTGTTTTTTTGGAACAGACCAGTTTCACATAGCTGGATAAGTGTATACTTCTAGGGATTGGTAGAAGGGATAATGGGGTGTAGAGCAGAAGCGCTTATTGGATTTTCATGGCATCCCATAGAGAATGCCAATTAAAAGTGTTTAGAAGAATGGGAACAACATGCTACAATTAAAAGTGTTTAGAAGAATGGGAACAACATGCTAGACTGTTTACATGGGGGGAGGATGAAAAAGGGCCAGTGCACATAACAAGCATAGACAACCCATTGCTGTGTTTCAGAAAGAATGCCACAGTGCAGATAGGGAACAATGTAGGATGCAAACGCATCATGGATTTACCAGGCATGAAAGTTTGCACAGGAGTATTAATGGACAATTATTGGGCCTGTTGTTCACTGACCTACATGCAGCTCCTGACAAATTGGGGTGGCATCTGCTCACTAGCAGTGTTACATGCACCGGCGCTGGGGGTGCCTCAAAGTGATGTGGTGTAAATAGTAGACTACAGAAAGTGACCAGAAAAAGAATGCATCACACCACACAAAAAGAGGCTTTTGAAATATTCTGTCAACACACTAGATGCTATCCCATCAGAACACAAACTATTTAGCAAGGCGCAAATGTTCTTTTCATGGCTCCTTGTCCCTTGCTTACAATCGGTGACAATGCCAAATGGTTGCATATAACAAGATGGGAGTTACTGCAGGCTATAAATGCCACAGAAAAAGGGCTAACTTCTATTAAGGAGGAGCTCAAAGCTGTCAGTTTGATAAATCTCCAGAACAGTTATGCCCTCGACCTTCTTACTGCGATGGAGGGAGTCGTGCATGCAAAAACCGGCTCAAGCTGCTGCACATTTAACCTGCACACAATGTTCAGAATAGGAGCTTGATGGAAGCAATATATTCCCTCCTAAATTTGAACACAAAAAAGGCCCAGGAAACACAAGAAACTGAAGATGAGGACTGGTTTACAGCTGTGTTCTCAATGGTGCCTGCCTTGCTGGGTAGCCTATTTCAAATACTACTTCCAGTTCTGGTATTGGTATTAACAGGTCTGTATGTCCTGTGATTAACCGCAGTTTAGGAAAACTGGGAAAAAAGGTTGTAGAGCAGCACATGATGATGGTGATATTGGGTAAAGACAAAGTGGTACACAACCACACACAAACAGATGAACCACATGAAATGCACATCATTGAAAAACCAAAAGGACAACCAGGCACTCTGTTTGAGCCCCAATCGGCCTAGAAAACTTTACTGAGCACTGGGTTCTGCTACTTCATGTCATGTGGGCCAGAAGAGTATGTAGAACAAGGAGGCAACCTGGGGGTAGTGTAAAATATGGATACCCAGAGATGGGTACAATAGGACAAAGGAACATATAGGTGTGGTCAATAAATTGACTAGAAGGGGGAGTGTAATAATTGAGATGGATGTTGTACCAGGCATGACCATGACCCCGCCTGTTCCTGAGCATGCACAACTATACAAGCTGTCTATACACAGTTAACACAACAATAGTTAGTCAAATACTAAGATCCATGTAGCCACTATTAGGAGTAGATTAGGGTGTGTGACACAAGTGGATGACAGGTAGTTGAATTAACATAAGTAGGAGGCTGCTGTATAAACAGGCAGGGAATAACTGAATGGCAACACACAGATAATGCAAAGAACACCTGCAGTAGACATGAAGAACACTCACAGTAGATACAAAGGACCCTGACATGCAAGAGATGAAGAAAACAACATGTTGGAGAATGAACAGAAGTACTGACATTATTTAGACCAAATTCTGCTAGGCCTGAATTCTGAAATGCTGTGGCCTGACATAAAATCAGTTTTTGGCCCCATGATGCTCATACAGATCTCACATAGCAAGGTCAGTGCGCCAAAGGGAGTTTGATTTAGCAAGCTGAAACCACTCCAGATAACATTTCATAGGGCAAACAGCACATCATTATTAATATTAGTTGCAGTGGCTAGCAGTGAGAAATACACATATACTTGAATGCCAGGTGCAAGCAGCTACTGTGCCAATTAATCCCATGCTGAATTAATATAAATCACACCAAGCGGTAGCTGAAGGAAAGCACACACATGTTAGATAGTAGACAATCAATTAAATAAATAGCTTGAGCTCTGAACAGTGGTCCTCTACCACATGATCCATACAAGTGTAATTTATTCGAGGCCAAATAAAACAGTGCACCTGACATTTCCTTAGCAACACCAGACACAGAGAAAACACTCCAAGGCCACAGAGAAAACTGACAGATAAGACCTCAGGCCTGGGAACAGAGAGGATTAGCTTCCTTAAACTAGATCATAGTGGTTCACCCATCTCTCCTTCCTCACCAGGTAATTGGCACAGCATAAAAGTGTTCAATATGAGATGAACATACAACCAACCAAACCAAGTTGGTTCTTCTTATCGACAAATGTACTAGAATGCCAACCAATAGCATTTTAGATTAAAATGTATGATGTGTAGACAGTTGACTCTAGGAGTGTTTACTAGTTGTAGAAGGACCAATTATAAAAGGGTTCACTTATAGATAACCATATGTCCTATACTCTACCAATGAATGAAATACAAAAATAGAAGTTTATTATGATGTTATCACCAATGACATCAACTATGACAGTCTTTTCCTTTAAAAGTTTTTGTTCCTAACGCCATTTTGAGATTGTCCTTTGAACGCTCTCTCAGCGGCCTTTCTGTATTTGAAATAAAGCTGGGATTTCTCATGAACCTGAAGTTACTCAATTTATTCATTCTTTATTGGTATATTTGGGCCTATCATAACAACTTATAGATATCTGTCCTTACTGTTAATGTGCAAGGGTTTACTGTAAATCTATCTCATCATTTCTTTCCACTCCAGTCAACCAGGGATATATGGGAAAGATTGAATGATACTTGGGAAAATTACTTCTGCAGCATTGGATCTTTCATGGATTCACATACTGTGAATATTCCCCATCATCAGGCTGGGAATCCCTGGTTACTTTGATTTAGTAATTTTGATATGGAAACATTTTGACACCTTGAGTGTCCCATTGATGTTGTTGTAGGTGCTTTAGTTCCCCACCAATAGGACGTTGAGTGTATAGCTCTGCCCCCGCTCCTTCCCCTCAGATTTCATCCATCTTTCTAGCTGGTGGGATTCCTTGAGTTCTTCTCTCAAAAGAGAAAATATCTTTCCACACAAAATATATATTTTTTCAATTAATAATCCAACCCGAGCAATCAACGACTCATCTACTGTATGGTTTACGAACCAGGAGACGGTTGGACCAAAAACATCCTTGTTTAGTCCTTGTGACATATGCAGCCTAAAGAACGTGTATGAAGGTGACAGGCATGCAGATTGTTTTTACTTCCTCTACCCTAACCATTCACTGGAGGAATGTGAAATCTGTCACGGTTTTTCACAGAAAACCCTCAAAGACAAAAAACCGTCACCTCATTTGTTGACTTAATGGAGGTGCATACCGGGCATCAGAAGTGGGTTCATCAAGGAGTGGGAGAGCTACCACCCTCTCTGACCCAAGCTCGCCATCAAGCCACAGGTCCAAGTCTGAAGAACCTTTGGCGAAGAAACAAAAAACAGGTGATCCAAAATCGTCGACCAGCCACGATAAGGCCACACACTCCCAGTCCCCTGTTAAAATAACACCAGGCAGCAGTGAGGGTTCCCATTCTCTATCTTAGCAATTATCCAAAGTTCTGTCAATGAAAACACCATCAGCAAAACTGACGGATAAAGGTTCAGGCCCGTCAACTAAAACCACCTCCCACTCATCGAGAAAGTCCTCTCCGATGATGGAGATACACAAATTCAAGTTGTCCACGAAGACCCTGTCTTCATCCTCAAAAAAGAAACGCCATGCGTCCTCGGAGTCTCACAGTTGTAAAGCAGGCCATAGAACCTCTTCTGGACAAGAGCTGTCCACGAAGCATCCTCTGATGTCCATATTGACAACAAAATCGGAACATCACTAATTGACGATCCTCTCGGCGGTGAACAAAATACACAAATCTTCTAGGGGTGAGACTGCACTGCCATCAACCCTGTCAACCATTACCACAACTGAAGCCACAGAATTACCTGTCCAACAACTACAACAGAACAGTATATCATCCCTCAGTAAAGGAATACTAAAAACCCAGGCAAGGGATCCTGTAGAGCACAGACATCTTCCTATAGGAGTGTCTCCCATAACCTACTCCAACATCATGCCAGATGAAATCTTACAGCATAAAATAACATCAGATTTTGAGCCTCCAAGAGAGGAGTACCGAGGGGTCACAGACTCTGATTCTGAGAAAGGCAAGATCCAACCACATATTCAGGACAAGCCTTCTGGTCGCCTCCTTTCAAAAGTAGGAGAAACACCTCTAAGAGTGCATAATATTCCACCTGCTCTACCATCAACATCTACGGGAACAGGAGGTATGACTCCACAATATCCTGTTTTAATGCTGCACTCCTTACTCTCCCTGCAGGTGCTTTCCACTCTACAAACACTGCGGGGACAACTCAATGCCAGGCGTCCACCTCCTCAACAACAGGGGGTTTGTTCATCTATGCAGGAAAGACAAGGGTATTTATACCAGGTCAGCAGGAACAAAGGGATCAAGGGCATTCATCCAGAGACCACGACAAGCATCCAAGAGCCTGATCTCCTCCTAGACCTTCATCTCCATGAAGAGATAATCTGCAAATATGCAAACAAGAAGATGGGAAATATTAGATACAGACCAAGACACAGTTCCAAGGAACACCAGCTCTACCACCTTTTCAGCTTCGCCTTGCACAGATGATACACCAGACACGGATTACCCAGATCAAGAAACACAAGGTAGTCCAGCTCAACCCTCTCCTCCAGGTGACATTGAGGCTTTCCACTCCATGGTATCTAAAGCATGCCAGGAATTTGGTTTAACTCCTAAGAAGAAAAGCAAGACTGCTTTCTTTTTTACCACTTAGGTAAGCGCAGAAAGGCTGTGTTTTCTAATCACATCCTAGATCATGTTTGGCAACAAGGCCTTCATACTCTAAAACATCTCTGAACCAGCACTTAATGGGAGACTAGACAAAAAATGTAAGGCACCAGATACAACAACAAAATGTCTCACCTCACAACTCTCTCCAGAGTTGGCTGTCAGTGGCAGCGGGTTGGAAGGCTTGTACGTAGATAAAATGCGCCACTCCCCCAGACAATGAAGGCAGAAAAATGTATGCCTTTGGTAAAAAAGTGCTCAACATCAGAGCAACAACATCCAAAGGGGCCAATGTCCTTGCCATAGTTGCTCGCTATGATCGAGAAATGTGGCATCGTTTTGCTCCTATATTAGAACACCTGACAGAGCAACAACGGAAAGAAGCCATGACACTGGTGCATGAAGGAGAGAAGGCCTCAAACCACAGTATTAACATTGCAGTGGTTCTCGCAGAAATGGGATTCAAACAAATTGGCAATGTGGTCGTCCTGAGAAGGCAAGGATGGCTACGTTGCACCAACCTTCGACAGGAGGTACAACATAAGGTGGTTGACATGCCGTTTGAGGGAGACAACCTTTTTGGTGACAAGATAAATGAGGCTCTCAAAACAAAATTAAAGCAGAGTCTGAAACTACTAGATCACTAACAACCTTATGGGGCAGAAGATCTTTTCATTCATTTCGAGGTGCCTCGGGTCATTCTAATTTCTCGTCCTTAAGGGACAAAAAAAAATTGGCATATCTGAATACTACTCTCAGGAATACAAGAGAAACTACCAGTCCTCACAGCGCAGCAGGGAGTATCACCAGGGACAGCACAAATGCAGATCAACCACCTCTCAAAGAGGTAAATAGAACAAGGTCCAAAAATGACTGCCCCAGGGGCACATAGGTGGGAGGAAATGTGGCGTTTCATCTCCACAAGCGGCAATCAATTACGAAAGACAGATGGGTGCTAGATGCCATCCAGCACTGCCACTTGTTGGAACTCAAGCACACACAGAAACCGTTACCTCCCATAAAGGCATCACACCCGCACATTCCAATTCTACAGCAAGTGTGTCAACTGTTATTGAAACAGGCAATCAAAAGAGTTCCTCATTCTGCAAAGGGAAAAGGAGTATGCTGCACATACTTTGTCATCAACAAGAAACCAGATTGGAAGTGGCATCCAATCCTGGACAAAAACATCAAAAAGCAAAAGTTCAAGATGGTCACACTACAAGACGTAATACAGGCAGTACAACCCCATGAATAGCTAGCAGCGTTAGACCTCAAAGATGTGAACTTCCACATCCCTATAGATCCAAGACACCGAAAGTATCTCAGATTCAAGGTAGGCAAAAGTCATTACCAATTAAGAGTACTTCCTTTTGGCCTCAAATCAGCCCCCAGGATGTTCACAAAATGCCTAGCACAAGTGGCAGCTTTTCTCAGAAAACAGGCCACCATGTCTACCCATACCTAGACGACTGGTTGGTTTGAGGTCCAACATAGCAACAAACCATAGTTTCTCTGAGACAAACAGAAGCTCTTCTGCAACAATTGGGATTTGCAATCAATTACCGCAAATATTGCACAGTTCCATCAAACAGTTTGATGTTCCTGGGTGCTCAATTTCTCATAGACCAAAGCCTCATCAAACCCTCTTCCGACAGAGTTAAAAAATGAATAACCCTGACAAATTCCTCAACTCCAAACAAACAAATCACGGTGCACAAATACATGGCTCTAAACGTGCCCATGTCATCCTGCATTCCGCTAATATCTGATTGCAGGCTAAACATGTGGCCAATACAAAGATTTCCACCTACAAGATGGTCCCAAACACACGGGTCCCGGTCAGACAAAATAACCATCACAAGGACTCTCTCAAACTCACTAAAATACAACATCTCAAAAGGGATGCCAACCCAATTACCATCTAACGATCATAACCAACGCTTCCTTGGTGGGGTGGGGAGCTCACTTAGACAATCACCAAGTCAAAGGCCTGTGCTGTCCTTAAGAATCCATCCTCCACATACATTTCCTGGAACTAAAGGCAGTACATTGGGCCCTAAAGTCTTTCCTCCCTCTTATTAGGAATTCAGTAGTGCGAATCCTCATGGACAGTACCACCACACTGATTTATCTGCGCAAACAAGGTGGAAAACCAAGAATTTCTGGTGCACACCAATTTTCAAATTCAATGCTATAAACAGCTTAATCATTCAATTTAAGAAGGTATAAGGTGCAGGGGAGGAACTGTGATCCTGGCACAGAACAACTACTAGATACAGAAAGTTTCTAAGTTCATTGTTTAACTGTCACTGACAGTACCCTAAAGTGTGCAGAGGATGGGAGGATTCAACCTTTAGATCCTCTTCATTTCCCAAACAAGGTGGAACACATTTAAACACTTTGTATCAAGAAGCGCAGACCATTTGGCACCATGCAATTCGCAACAACATTCTGTTACAAGTCTTCAACCTCCTGGGGATACACAACAAACAAGTGTATACCCTCAGCAGTGACTCATTGCAGTCCTGTGAATGGCAACTGCACAACAACCAAGTATCCTGAATATTCTCTGCATGGGTCATCATCCTCTAGACCTCTTTGCCACACAAGGCAACAAGCAGTGCAAGAAATTTGAAAACAGGATTCCACATCCCAGCTCTCAAGAGGCATTCTGGTTCCTATGGACCGGTATTTTCACATATGAGTTCCCTCCATTCCCCCTTATCAAGAAAACGATCCAGATGATATGCAAATATCATTGCTAAATAATTCTGGTGGCACTGTTTGGCCCAGACAAACCTGGTTCTACGATCTCGTTCAACTGGCGGCAGACAATCCAATCCATCTGGGATCTCATGCTGATCTCCTATCGCAGAACGATGGGGTGATTATACATCATGAACCAGGCTCACTCAAACTAACAGCGTGGATCCTCATTACTCCAATTTTGGCCACCTTAACATCCCACAAGACTGTCAGCTAGGGCTCCGTCCTCTAACATTTCCTACAACCACAAATGGAAAAGGTTAAACTGTCAGTCTAGAAATACGGATACCTCTACTTTGAGACCACAAACGCATTTTGGTGGCCGTGGACCAACCGTCTCATGCACGATACGACAGAATATAGGTTTTCGAGTTTGCCAATGAACAGCATTTTGATGTAACAAGAATCGCCATTTTGTTTTCTAAGCATTGCTCATTGCTTTCTGTTCCTATTGCTTCACAGTATATTTTCCGCTTACACTGCTCGACTGTGGAACATTGTTTTCTGTATGTGAAACGGATAAGGCCTCAGGGCCGTGAGGATAACAAGAGTTCGCTGAAACACAAACGTAGGAAGCGCCAGGAAGAATGCCCGGCTCCCTCCTGAATGTAGCCTTGAAGCAGAGCTGCTGGGCATTTAATCATTTCACAGCTGCCAGCCAGTCTCGTTATATGGTAGAATATGTTAAAGTCTGATGACAAAGGAAATTGTTACGTCCACTCTTTTCCAATTTCTAGTCACTGGTTTTATGTATCATCCAGAGTGACCGAACAATCATTGAATGTTAAGCTCAAGTGCCTGACGATGACTAAGGTTTCAGTGAGAGCTAAGAAACCTCACATGAAAATACTGCTGATAAATCCCTGAACAAAATATCATGAATCTTAGACTGGGGTGGTTCACAGCTGACTCATTAAGAGATGGAACCCTAGTATGAGAAACCCCCTGTAGTGACTAGCGTCGAACGTGCGTACCACATAGTGGGAGGTGATAAACTAATCTCTAAGTGATGAAACCTGACAATAGAATAACTGTACATGAATGCTTTCAAAGTATTTGTTGAGGATAACATTGAAAATATTTAGGGTAAAAGTGATCAGACGTTGGCACTGGGAGAGCCCAAATTACCTATTGTGACCACTATGACCCCTATGACTCCCATTCTGCCCACACAGTTTGATCAGTTTGATTTTGGTCCTGTTTCACAGGAGAACATCTGCGCCCTTCTAAGGAAACTGTAATGCACCACTGATACACTATTTCCCTTCCCCTTTTGCACATCACAATCTCATGCCGATGATCTGGTGCTTTTTATGACTAGATTAATTAATCAATCACAAGGCCTTGCTCCGCCTGAGTTAAAACTATCTATGGTATTACCTATGGTGAAAAAAGCTACACCTAATCCCAATGGTCTTTACAATTACCTCCCTGTGACTTGTCTTCTGTGGCCAGGCAAAATCCTAGAAAAGGTGGTGATAAACCAGCTGCAAGAAAGTGTGGAGAAATGTTCACTATTAGATACCCACCAATCAGACTTTTGACCAAGGCATGGATCAGAGACAGCACTGGTACCTATCTGGGATATCCTATTGAAACTGTCGGATATTGGTGAATTATCTATGCCATGATGCTGCACCTCTCAATGGCATTTGATACAGTGAACCATAGCGTTCTTCTGTCACTGCTCGGATCGGTAAGTGGAGTCTTAGAACACACCATAAAATGGTTTAATTCCTTCCTGTCTAATCGCAATCAATGTGTAAAATTGTAGCAGACATCTTACTGCTGAACAGTTGTGTTCCCCAGGGTTCCAAGCACTCATGAGCATCTTTAGGAAATATGACCAAGATTTTCACTCATATGCTGACTATTTCAAAGTGGGCAAATCTGCAGAATCTTTTCATACAATAGGCCAATGTTTCAAGGAAGCACAACTCTGAATGTCTCAGAATCATCTCCACCTTAATCCCAATAAAACAGTAGGAGATATTGTTTGGACCTAAACACCTTCTAGTAGAGGAAACCAAGCGCCCGCAACCTCCAAGATCCATGGGTCTGAGACTCACCTTCATCTCTAAAATCAATAATTTAGGGTGCGTCTGGCAATCCACCCTTGGCAGTGAAAACCAGGTGGAAGCCAAGGTACAATCTGTTTTTTTCTCCCTATGCCTACTGCGCGTTTCCCATCCTTTTATTCTGCAGCAAGACCATGCTACTGTAGTGGGTGTACTAATTAATTCTCGTATTGTTTATGGTAACAACTTTCTAGCTGGCATTCTCAAGAGCCAATTGACTAGGTTTCAGAGGACTAGTTCATAAAGTCTCAAAATCAACTGCCTTTTCACCTCTTTGGAGAGCTCTTCATTGGAGAGTATAGATTTTAAGATTATATGCCTGGTCTTTAGGTTTCTACACAACCTTACTCCTATGACTTTCAGAGAAACCAAAATGTTATGAGCCAAATCGTTTGCTCCGGTCATCGGAAAAGCTCCTGTCGGTAATTCCCCCTTCCCGAGGTGTCTTCAGTGGAGAAAGCCAATTCACGGTGTATGGGCCTAGGTTGTGGAATTCTCTACCAAGGGAGCTTCTGAGTATTAAGGAGTTATTACAATTCAAGAAATCACTAAAAACATATCTGTTTAAATAATTCAGCCAGATACAGCACATCTTCTCAGGTGTCAGTCAGAGAAAAATAGTTGGTATGTGAAACTTTTTTTAGCAACTGCACCCAGATGCAGTTTATTCTGTCATGCTGCATGATATAAATACTTCAAATATCAAACATCAAATATATGAAACTTACAGAGTAAGACCATTGATTGTGTGCAGTAGTGTGTGAACCTCTCAAGGATGTTCACTGTTGGCTATTGGAGAACGTTGATCCTTTTTTTGGTACTTATTAGCTGACTCTCACAGCCATCCTCCTATCCTTGATAGTGTTGTGATCTAGAATGTGCCTTATTTATTGCAGTTTTATACCTTAAGCAGGAAGGAAGTGTGGTCAAAAAGTGAATACAATACATGTATTTTGTTTCTTTTATGATGTTTAAGAGCAACGCTGTAACATATCTTGCTTTGTTCCAACATGGGAAGAAGAAATGTAGTACTCAAACTGATCCATTGGAATCTATAGATTCACTTCTGACATAGGTCTAAGGGGCCATCAACAGTGAGTTAGCTCAAACCTTGCGGTGTTTGCAACAATCTAATCAAAATATTTCTACACTAAGAAAGGGTCTATCCACTGGAGTTAGTATACTGGAGCTTGGATTAGCATCAGGGAAGTCTCTTGTAGCTACAGGTGTGCCAACAGATCTATCTGCGGGAGAGAAGAAATCTAGTCATCACAATTTCTCAAACAAGAAATGTTACATTCATTGGATGTGGCACTTTCCAAGGGTAACCAATAATTGCATATCTGCAAATCTTGTGAACAGCAATTCTCTGTCGATGTCAACAATTGTCATTGCCCACAATATAGTACTTTCTTGAATATTGTTGGAGAAGTTGGAGTTATATTGACCATTAGTACCCGGTGCACGCTGTACACTGGGAATACTATGTGTGGATTGGCTCTTTTCCAAGCCGTACCACACGGTATTCCCGTGTACGTTAGTGTGGCCCACACGTGCCGGGTACTCTGTCCAGTTTTTTTTTCCTTCACCCCCCTCCCGTGCAAACTATCTCCTCCCCACCCTCCAACCCCACTTACCTTCCTTTTTCTTCTTTTCTTGGGAGCGAACGCGCTGGAAAAACTTCTGTTCCCAGCGCGTCTGTTCCCAATGGCCACCATGGAAAGGGAAAACGGACTACGTTTTCCCTTTCCCGGCAGCTATTATTTTTCCTTTTTTTTTCTGTTTCTAAACGCGGCATCGTTTCGAAACAGAATAAAATGCCATTAGTACCCCGGTCTAACGGGCCAGGGTAACTAATGGCTATACGACCGTCAGCGGCAGGCCAATACCGCCCACGGTAATGCCCCCGGCGAGAAGTGTCATTCAGTAGGAGTTATATTGACCATTAGTACCCGGTGCACGCTGTACACTGGGAATACTACGTGTGGATTGGCTCTTTTCCGAGCCATACCACACGGTATTCCCGTGTACGTTAGTGTGTCCCACACATGCCGGGTACTCTGTCCAGTTTTTTTTTCCTTCATCCCCCTCCCCTGCAAACTATCCCCTCCCCACCCTCCAACCCCACTTACCTTCTTTTTTCTTCTTTTCTTGGGAGCGAACGCGCTGGAAACACTTCTGTTCCCGCACGTCTGTTCCCAATGGCCGCCATGGAAAGTGAAAACGGACTACGTTTTCCCTTTCCCGGCAACTATTATTTTTCCTTTTTTTTCTGTTTCTAAACGCGGCATCGTTTCGAAACAGAACAAATTTCCATTAGTTCCCCGGTCTAACGGGCCAGGGGAACTAATGGCTATACGACCGTCAGCGGCAGGCCAATACCGCCCATGGTAATGCCCCCGGGGCATTACCTGGGCGGTATTTGCCCATCGCCTCAAGCCTTATTGCAGCAGTGTTCTCTATTTGCTATTTTGAGCAGAGTTGTTGATCTTATAGAGGCTAACCATAACTTCAATGCAAGGTCTTTCTGGACACATGACAGCTATGCTGACCGGTTAATGTGGCTTTATCCTTGCAGGTATTCTTGTGACAGAATTCCCTTAAAATTGAATTGCCATAATGCACCTTTTATGGATTTCCAGCCAGATTTCTTTTTAATACATCAGTATTTCTTCTCCCATTGATACACTATAAAAATGTCCATATGTTTCGTTTAGTGAGTGAGTTGCGGTAGACCAACAACAAATAGCCATTGTTCTAAATAGCAGAGGCAAGGAAATTGGCGGGACAGTGTTCTGCTGTTGACAAGAAAGGAAATACAATTGATTATGCAACCACTATCACAAAATGGCTTATAAGATGTAATAAGGAGGAGGATGTTTTCAAAACGTCCACATAATTAATTTAATTTTGTCATAAAGGTTCCATGGGATAAGTAATACTAATTGTGTTTGGATTTGGGCCAGAATAAGAAGTACCTTCATTTTCAACTAGCGATGATGCGTTTCATAGATTGTGTTATACATGTACATGCAGCTGATCTTAGAAGGTATTATGTTTTTTTAGGTGTTCAGTTTTCCCAGATAGCGCATGATCATAATCAAGCCATTTTAACATGTATGCTCAAGTACCATCCTTCGAGTTTATGTGGCATGGCAACAGCATTGTGCAGACCGTTTGAAGGTGCAGTGATTTTTTTAAAATTTAAAATAAGATAGATAAATGATTTGTATTCGGCCTTACCCATTAACAAATTATTAAAAATAATATAATACATTACAATCTATGCATAAAAACTCCATAACAACAGCAAAGCAAATCACCATGGGAAAACATAGGAAACTTAACACGTTCTTAAAACACACTGCCCCATTGTTGAAAAGCATCTTTTATAAATTTGCATCACTCAGATAATAAATTACCATCAGTATAATGGATGAATAGGTGCATGGCATCCGTAGTGAAACTGGATTTCTTTTTTTAATTCAAATGCCCCATAAACCACACCCCGCAGAAGTCAGAGAGATTAGGGCACATCAGCAAAAATGGAAAAGATCTTTATCAAGGCTGCATCTCTAGTTACACTCCTTATTGGCCCCCTGCTAGTTCATTCGGGATCCTTAGGTAACACATTTGGGCGGATCATAAGAAGTATCCTCCTGTGCTCTTGCGATCTGATGGTTCCAACAGGGCCATCTTAAGCTTTTTTGGGGCCCTGGGCATGGACATCTTTGGGGCCCCCCTCAACCAAACCAAAGGAATTAAGTGATCAAGTATATCCGGTGGCACCCTTCCCCCCACCGTGAGCAAAACCCATAGGTAGACATGCCGCCTCGCAGCATTCAAAATATGCATGTTTACTTCCTTTAAGTCCACTTACCCTCTTCATTCTTGCTCTAATGAGATTGATAAACAAGTAGCATTTGAAGGCCAACATTAGCAATCTACGAAGAGGTTACTTCTCTTCTAGTATAGAAACAGGATACTTTTTATCAATAGCATCTGGGAAGGTATGCTGCCTGTAGTATTAATGCAGGACTGTATGTAAAAGGTACATGTTACCCAGAATAGGAAGATAACTCAATTTAGCTGCCTCAGAGAATGCAAAAGTGTTCAAGCATGTATAGAGTAGACCAATTGTAAGGAAGGAGAAAGCTGCACATAGCTTAGCATAGATAGTGAATTCAGATTAGAAGCTACCAGGAAGGTGCCTCTATCCAGACAGACTGAGATTAGAAGTGGGACATGGTTTTCAAATAGTGTTGCCATTAGAGATCTAGGGAACAAGTGCCTGTGGTGCGCAGTATATCACTATTATAGTGGAAGCAACCCTATAGCCAGTGAAACCATGATTCTAGCTACATTCTCTCCATCATCAAGGGAAGTATATAAGTACCAGAATACCAATCGATGCGATTTAACAGATTTAATCTAGGTATGTCAAAATGTTTTTTGTGTCAAACAAACAGACCTTAAAATATGCTTTCCCAATGCCTACAACATCTGGTTGGCTCTCTCCTGTCTACCACCCCTTCCACTCAAATGGCCTACATAAGAAGAAAGATCAAGTAATGAGCTAAACGTTGCAACCAGCATGCAAGAAGGCAAACCTCACAGAAGACTGCACCGTAATGCAAGCGATATATGATTTGACCAGAATCACTGTATCATCTGCTGGCAAAACCAGGATACAAGCATGAACACTTTGGTTCCACTTTCTGTTATTCACCTTTTGGACTAATAGTTTATGCTCACCTTTGGAGGGGATTGCCTAGATTTTAGAATGCCCCATCTGAACAAACCAATTTCTAGAGCTTCACTATACGAATGACATGTTCGTTTTTATAGCAACCCCTATCTGGTGCAGGAGCATTGTTGATAATAGCACTTCTTATGTTGCAAAACCAAATACATATGCAGGTAGGTTTATAAACTTCAGACATATGAAAGGTTCAGCCAGCCTTGCTGGAATGTGCTCTTCTAATCTTTCATATGAACACACATCTCTGCAATGAGTGCTTAACACACTGAGCTAACGTCTGAACCATTGTGGCACTTAATTTATCAATATGGATTTCAACTTTGGCTATTGCACATGATCAACATAATTCCCACAAGAAGGAAAGAATGCTACAAAAGTTGTGCCGTTGGGAACACACACACTATGTATTCCACAGTGAACACAGGAAACATTACATGATTAATTGATCAAGGCAGAATATACTTGTCAAAACAGACAGACAATAGGTTTAGCGCCTCAGCAGCATGCCATAAAATCTCCTTGCGTGCGCTATTTAAGTCTGGTGAACAAAGGAATCTTACTTTAGATCAGGCAGCCTTGTGTGGGTCCCCTCCAAGGTGGAGGCCCTGGGCAAGTGCCCCTTTTGCCCTCCCATAAAGACGTCTCTGGGTTCCAATTATTCTACGGTTGAATAGGCTTTGACATGAAGCTGCAAAAGATTTAATGGATGATAATTTGCTAACTTGCTTCATTATAGCGGCATGTACCAACCGGTCGTCCCTGATTCTGACTGCAGCTGTGATTGTGTTGTGAGTCTGGCTGAGATCAACATCACATTTCTTAAAAAGAGCTGCCCCACATTTAAACCAGGTAAACTTATCCTGTATTTGCAAAGATACAATTTCGGCAAATGCTTTTAGTATAGTATGGTTCATGAGATTATCTTTTTATACTCATATAAAACTCTTAAACGTTGTGCCGAGAACTGCGTTACTACACATAGCCAAATCTGACCTCTCCTTGGTTAAAAATGGTGGATTCATTCTCGCTGAAGAGTTTTGAGGGCTAAAGAAAAATAATAAATAACAATGGTGCAAGAGAGCATCACATTTTACTCCATATTTGTTTTAAAAACCGGTGTGTAACTGTCAGCCCCAGAGCAACAAACTGGCACGGAAGTTTTGGCGTACATAATGCATATATTTATTTATTTATGTATTTATTGATTGATTTGGACATTTATAAAGAAACACGCAAAGCACATGGGCATCTAGGTGCTGGTTACAAAGCGGTTGATACAGTTGAAGTAATGGAGGAGAGGAGGGCACGGAGGAGGGAAGTGTCAACTGTAGAGGTGGTTCTTGAGATTCTTTCTAAAGGAGTTATAGGAGGGATCAACTTGCAATTGAGTTTTTTTCAGAGGGAGGCGGTGTGCACTGGGACGCCGCCTCCCGCCCGCTGATCTTTTCCGGTTGAATCTGGGAATGATGAGGCAATGTTTTGTGGCTGATTTTACTGGCCTGGACGCAGAGTGTTTCTTGATTTTTTAGGCAAGATAAGGGGGTGCATCGTTAGACAGGCATCGATGGTTGAGCGACAGACTTGTCAACATGATTCTGTCCTTGAATCTGTCCTTGACCAGGAGCCAGGGGGTAGTGGGCAGATTGGCTAGCTTCTGAGATGTGGTCGGACTTACCAATGCCTAGTGCCTCACGGAGGGAATTGTATTCTACTCTCTGTAATTTGTGCATTTTTTTCAGAGGTGGCACTCAGTAGTGAATTACAGTAGTCTGGTTTTGATCCTATGAGGGCATGGGAAACATCAAGCCGGTTCTTGGTAGACAAGAAGGGTTTACTGGCATTGATGAGCTTGGTGGCATACCCTGAAGATGCAGAAATGTGTTGCGACTATTGGTGATGAAGGCCTTGTAGGCCTGGAATAGTTTAGCAAGGCGGGCCCAGGGCTGATGATGAAATTCTCTTTTTTTTTGTCGTTGAGACATAGGCTATTTACGGCCACCCAGGATTGAATGGCAACATAGATCGAGGTAATTATAAGAGTGTCCTTGAAGTGGCCACCCATAACGGAGATAAGGATCTGTGTATGATCAGCATAATTGATCACTGAGTGAGTCCAGATGGTAAAATAATGGTTTAGTATACACATTATAGAATGTGGGGGATACACAGGAGCCCTGGGGTGCTCCACATGAGATAGGTGTGGGAGTTTTGATGGCATCCCCGGTGAAAACTTGCGAAGATCTGTCTGCAAGGAAGGGGGCAACCCATTGGCATAGTTAGGAGAGAAGTGGGCAGAGGAGATGAGGGCATGGCAGTAAAATAAGTTTAAGGTTGTCCTGGTCATTTGCGTCAACAAGCTGATTATTTAGGTCTAAAAGGGCTGTTTTGGTCCAATGTTTCAGGCATAAATATGATTACTGAGTCCCAAGATACAATGGGATTCGAGGAATGCCTGGATATGCTGATACGCCACTCTGTTCATGATTCCTAGCAGGAAGGGAACTGTTGTTATGGGTCAGTAGTTGGTAGGGATTGCAGTGTCAAGTGAGGGTTTCTTGAGGAATGGGGATATCCAAGATCCTTTCAAAGTAACAAGGACAGTGCGGGCGGTGAATGAAGAATTGATGATGGTGGCAATTAGTTTGGGTAGGGGTTGTACGCATTCCTTTACCACTGAAGCTGAGCAGATTTCTCCTTTACAGCGTGTAGGTTTGAGGCCTTTGATGATGGTGGCCAAGGTGAAGGTGCTGGTAGGTTGGAACTGGAAGGAGTTGGACAATCTGGAGTATCCCAGCTGGGAACCCAGGCCTATGCAATTTGCACATTAAAACACCCAAATCAAATGAATCAAAGGATTTGGCAAAGTTCAGGAATGCAACAAACAGTCCACCCCTGACTTTAACATATTTCTCAACAATGTTGTTGAGCAGAAATCACTGATTGATCTTACCACATCCCTTCCTGAAACTAGCTTGTGTATCTGGGAGGATATTATTATCGACTGCCCACTCTTTCAGCATTCAAAGAAGCCATTTTGTGAACATTTTACAAGCGGTATCAACAATGGAAACGAGTCAAATACAATGTGGATTGCCTGTGGGGCCTTTATTGATAAAAGCTGAACTATCAGGTTAATTTTCCATGATGCAGGCAACACCTGTTCATCAACTATTGTGTTAAATACCACAGGTAAGACAAGGGGTCAGGACTTTGGCAACCATTTAAACACTCTGGGTTATTTTCACAAACTGCCCCTTCCAACAAATCCCACGATAAAAATAATGCTCTTCTTTTTTACAGTTGTCCCATTTTGTATTCTATTCACAGCTTTCTTTTTTCAGTGATGAACTCGATAGCAATGCAAGGGGCATCATTCCACCTTGTCTGTGTCACCCCTCCAGGCCAATTTTATATACAGACAAAATTCCTGAAGAGACCCAGGAATAACTCCTCAAGAAAAGATTGTGTTTTCAGGGGGACGGTCCAGTCGAGATGATGTATGCCTGTAACTGGCAAATCTCCTTATTGTTTGAACCTCTGGCCACCTCCTCCCTAGTCATCATTACCATTCGTGTGCACCTAAAATACTAGCCAGCACTTTTATTTTTGAGGAAACCACTGATGAAAATGTCCAATAACAGTAAGTGTGCTGTGATCACTCTCGATCCAGTCAATAACCTATACATCTATGCGTTTATTGAAATAAAGTAATCTACCATGCAGTAGCCTATTTCAGAAACACAGGAGCAAGTCCAAAATGGAGCTTTTAGAAGAGGATTACCTGTATGCCTTAAATTTAATTCTATCCAAAATCATGTGTAAAGTTATTAATGATATAACTTCAGGAACCTCTCATACATTTCTATCTGGGATGCCACATCTTTTTCAAGTAACCTCAGCATACAGAATATATTGGGCTTCTCCCTTAATCTTGGATTAAAATCTCCCATAATGATGGTGCTGGTCCGATATTGCTGAATATAATTTTGCAAAAAGTGGAGCCAGCAGAGACTCGTCTTTGATCATGATTATGATTGCTTACTAATATGAGCAAGACTGGAATCTTTGTCTCAAATGGCAGAGCCTTACAAATCAGAATGGGTCTACTTTTATATGGCATACTTTCCCTAACTTATCTACCCCTAAAGTAAAAACAAATAAATCATCAAATATCTCCTACAAGCAGTAATCGTCTGACAAACAAGTCTCTTGCAAGCGAATTACGTCCACACATTTTAACCAACAAAGACACTATGGATTGATTGCTATATTCCAGTGTATTCATTTCCTGGCAGTCTTTATCTCCAACACCTCGCTATCATATGTGCATTCATCAACTCTCATTAAAGTGTCCAGGGTAGGTAAATGGGTCATGCAGCCAGAGACAGTCTCGGCAGTCTGACTAGACAGCCCACATTGTAACAATGTGGCTATTCCTCTAAGGAAACACTCTAGTTTGGATCTAGATCCGAAAACGAAACTGTGTTTTTTTGGAAGGCTTCACTATGGCCAATATCTACTATAGAGGCACCCTGTACAGGTTCATACCAACTGTCATTTAAGTGGCAAATACTGCCTTTAGAATATTGCATTTAGAATCTTGGAAAACTTCAATGCCCTTATATGCAAGGGCCTGCCTACAATATATATACATGTGTGAAGATATGAGTTAGTCAACCAAAACAACACATTACACCACCCTACAGTGCATACAGTCTTATACAATACAAATAACAGTACAAATATTAAAATAAATATCATTCACCCATTTCTGACAGTGCTTTGATCAGTGCCCGTGCGTAATGCCATTAAAAACAGATTGGGCCTCATTACGACCCTGGCGCTAAGTGACAAACGATGGCGGTAAATGCTTACCGCCATCGTTTTCCGCCAGGTCCGATCATGACTCCTGACCGTAAACTACGATGCCAATAGCGGCATCGTAGTTAACGCTGCCGCTAACTGCGCTAAGGGTGCGCGCACGCGACCGCCCACACCGTACTTAGCGCCATGGCGGAAAGGCACGCAAATGCCGACCCAAGCGGACATGCACCTAACGCCATCACCGAGGCCGCAAAGTACCTTACCGCCATGGTGCAAATAACGCCATCGCGAACCAACCGTAAAGGGCCAATTCAAGTGAATGCAGCTGCCACAGGTGCACAGAAACAGCACAGGTGAAGGCAATACAGACTCAGGGGAGTACAAAAAGAGCACACCCAACCCCTACCCACACCCAGTCACACTCCACAATGATGCCAATACGACTAGCAATGTTGGGGCTGGAGGACCTGATAGCAATGCATGTGCTACTACAACAGCAACAACAACAACAACAACAGGCAGCACAGAGGAGACGCAGGAGGAGAAGGAGGGCAAGGCAGGCCCAGCAAGCCCCACCAGCACAGCCAGTGCCACCACGCAGGCAGCCCCCAATCCCACGCATCAGAGCCAATCCAAACAACCTCACTGCTGAGCAGATCCACACCCTGTACCGTTTGGACCGGGACACCATCACCGCCATCGTAGACATGATACACGATGACATCGTCAGCATGATAGAAAGTCCAACCGCCATCCCCCCCCTACTGAAGGTAGTGGCTGTACTCCACTTCCTGGCCACAGGCACCTACCAGCACACAGTGGGGCACCTGCATGGCATTTCACAACCATTATTCTCACGAACACTCATCCAAGTGCTCGATGCCCTCCTCAAGCACACAGACGACCACATCTCATTACCACGGACTGCCCAGGAGATTGCAAACACCAAAGTGGGTTTCCATGCACTAGCCAGCATACCCGGTTGCATTGGTGCCATCGACTGCACCCATGTGGAATTGGTGGTTCCACGTGCCATGGAGGTACCGTACCGCAACCGGAAACAGTTCCACTCTATCAACGTGCAAATGGTCTGTGACTCCAACAAGATCATCACACATTGTTGTGCCCGATTCCCCGGATCAACCCATGATTCCATGATCCTGAGGAACTCCACAATACCACGCTACATGGAGCGACATGCAGGCCCAAGATCCTGGCTACTCGGTGAGTGCTATGTCATGGAAGTGGGCATGGGAATGACGTACCAGTGCATACTCCACCTGGCAGAAGGGGGGGGGGGGATGATGCATACTCCACTGGCCTGTGAGTAACACAGAGAACGGATACAGAGGAAGGGCACTCACAATGCACAAAACCCCTCTGCATACATAGGGTGATGGCATGCAAAACAGGCCATGGCAGCAATGAGCATATACTGGTTGCATAGTGTGAATCAATTAGTGCATGTAGAAGTGAGCCAAGGTAACAGTTCCATGCCAGCCATGGTGGAACATCATGTTCCTGATCAGACAACATGACTGACACATACATTCTCGTCTACATACAGGTGATGCAGGCTACCCCCTGAAGAGGTGGCTCCTCACGCCAGTCCGGAACCCGCAGAACCAGCACGAGGAGGACTTCAACCGTGCACATACACGTACTCGTGTGGTCATAGAGCAGACATTCGGCCTCCTGAAGGCACGGTTCCGAAGCCTCAGCAGGTCTGGTGGGGCACTCCTGTATGGCCATGAGAAGGTGGCAAAGATCGTCATGGCATGTGTCATGCTGCACAATATGTGCGTCAGACGGAATGTGCCCCTGCCCCCTGACGCAGAACTGCAACCACCTGACGATGAGGATGAGGATGAGGAGGGTGCAGATGGGGCGCCACCACATGGAGGAGGCGATGTACAGGAGGGGCGTGCCATGCGCCAAAGTATCATCAACCACTGCTTCTAGCACACACGGCTGGTGTTCATCGCATGGAGACTGCACTTGGGGCACTGTGTGTCTCTGGGGCATGCACACTGTGGACTGTACACCAATAAAGCACACATACGCAATGAAAATGTCCACACATTTCCTTTTTTTGAAAGAAAAAAGTGTATTGGAACCATGAACTGTCGTGTCACACCCCCTCCCACCTCCCCCCTCCCCCCTGCACACCCCAACACACCCCCTCCCACCTCCCCCCTCCCCCCTGCACACCCCAACACACCCCCTCCCACCTCCCCCCTCCCCCCTGCACACCCCAACACACCCCCTCCCACCTCCCCCCTCCCCCCTGCACACCCCAACACACCCCAAGTAGCTGTCAACAGATGCCTGTGACAGTGTCCACAGGCCGTCACAAGCCCCCTCTCCCGGCACCCGGGGCACCCCTGGCTGTGGAGCGCAGGTTGCGTCCGGAACGGCGCACGGGGCTGCTCTGCGCAGAACTGGCAGTGGAGGATGTCCCTGGCTGCTCCTGTGCATGCACGTCCTGTCGTGTGTGGGTGAGGCCAATGACCGCACGACGCAAGGCCGCAAGTTCTGCACAGATGTCCCTGGACATGGCCTGCATGGCATCCCTCAGGGTGGCAGTGCTCTGCGCCACTTCCGCCCTTAGTGTCTCCGTGGCCTGTTCAATGCTAAACCTAGCCCCCACACATTCCGCTGCATGCTCATCCAGCATTGCGGACAGTTGATGCTGCCGTTGTGTGATGTCCTCGAGGGACGGCTGGCCGTGCTGGCCCATGGGCAGTGCAGGTGGAGTGATGGAGGGGCTGGTCCCCTCCTGTGGAGTGTGGACAGGGCATGGGGTGGAAGGCCACTCCTCTGCCTCAGTGTGCCCCTGTGTGTCGCCCTCATGGGGGCTGGCGTCTGAGAAACAGGGGGAATGTAGTTGGTCAGTGGGGTTTCTGACCTCCTGCTCCATGTCCGAGTCAGAACATGCAGCTGTTGCAGCTGTCTCCCCGATGTTGCTGCTGGCCGCTGACCCCCTGCCTTCTGTGGCAGGCAATGTCGGTGGAGGTGGAGCAGCAGCTGCTGGCCTGCTGCCAACAGGGGTGCTTGCCGGTGGGACCTCCGGTATGCCTGCAGTGGGACCTGCTTGTCGTGGGGTCTGCCTCACTGCAGCTGAGGTTGAGGGTGCAGGGAGGTTGTTGGTGGACTTCGCCCTCTTCGGCGCAGGGGTCTCCTGGTCCTCTGGGTGTGATTCTGTGCCTGTGGTGGAGCAAAGGTGGGAGGGCGTTATTGATGGGTATACGGACTTTTGAATGACAATGGTTGACATTATTTTGGCCAGTGGATGAGGCAGATTTCAGGCAGTGCCATGCAGGTTGTCTCCTTTTGGTGTGGCATGTGGATGCAGGTATGCGGGTGCCAGCAGTGTATGCAGGGTGGTGCTCGCATGTGGCTATGGGCAGTATTGATTTGTGTTGCATTTACACTCTAGGGCAACCTTGTGCTACACATGATTGGACTGCTGTGTCTATGGCATGTCTTGTATGAGGCACCTACCTTCATCGCCTGATGTCGGGGCTCCCCTTTCCATCCCTCCAACGCCTTCGATGGATTCCATGCCGATGGTGGCAGCACAGATCTCCTCCCACGGTTGGAGTTTCAGGGGGGATTCTGACCCTCCACCGGTTCCCTGGGAAAGGTTGCGGTTTTCCGAGATGACGGCTCTGACCCGTATGCGCAGGTCATCCCAGCGTTTCCGGCACTGCTGTGGGGTGCGGGGTACGGTCCCCACCGCGCTGACGCGCTCAGCCACCAGGGCCCAGATGGCCTTCTTCTTCCCAATTGCTGTCCGGCTCATTTCAGGGGAGAAAACAACACCTGCGTTGTCCTGCAGGGTCTCTGCTAGCATGCAGAGTTCCTCCCGGCTGAATCGCTCCTGGCGCTGGCGGTCACAGGCCTTTTTCACGCATTTCGGCATTTTCGGGAACTTGGGTGGGTGGGTGTTTTGTCGGGACAGGTGTCAGGGTTGGGTCTGGTGTTGTTTGGTAGGATGGCGATGGATTGTGTTTTTAAAGATGGCCGACGGGCTGCTTCCCGTTCCGGCGCGATGACGCTATTTCCGGTTTGGCCTTTTACGGCCACCGTAGATTACGGTGGCCGTAATTTACGCTGGCCGTAAATTACGGTGGCCGTAAATTACGGTGGTCGCTACTTACGCTGGCGGATGGGCACCTTGCTCGCTTAGCGATGGCGGTAGGGGCCTTTTCCGCCATGGCGTTATTAGCATTACCGCCATGGCGTAATGCTCGTGCGCGATGGGTCGTGATGTGGCGCTCTTTACGCCATCGTCCCACGGCGTAAACGCTCATTACGCCATGGCGTTAATGACGGGCGCTTACCGCCAGGGTCGTAATGAGGCCCATTAAGTCCTAAATCCATATCTGCTTTGTTTTGCAGATGAGATTATCATGGTCAAGTTCGACTTGTCCTGTTCATCTCTCCAATTACCTGAGTTTTAGGGGGCTGCAGCTCAGCCGATGTATGAGCTCCACTGGTGGTACTGCCTGTCATTGCCAGCAAATTCCAAGATGTGTTAGTTCTTTCATCCTGCAGAACTGCCGTATGACTGTGCACTTTGAGAACTGAAGCATCTGATAGGGAAACTAACTCTGGCATTGCATTGTCATAAGGTGATCCATCAGGTGCCTTCTTATCCAAATAAATCACACCCTTTTGTGCCTTAGTTCTTACTGTACTTGCAGTAGTCTTTTTCCCAAACCCAAAGTGTGAGAAACTATCATTCTGACAAGCTATCTCCACACAAGCAGCAACAACCAATGTTCTTGTTGAAACAAAAATATTGCTGAAAAACATATATTTTTCATGCATGTTTACTTCAAGCCAAACTTTGCTGTACAGCTAATACCATTAGATATTAGCCCTAGTCAATACTTTCCTGTGCTGCAAACATTACAGATATGCATATGTTTTACATGTCAATTTTTACCCTCTTCCTTATAATGTGCAACACAGCACTTGTAATTGTTCTAACAGCATAGTTAACATAATTTACTACCCCACCCATACAACAGCTTTATTCACTCTTTTTTCCAATAACTCCTACAGTAATAAGTAACAACCTCGCTTAGTAAATCTATTCCACCATTACCACATATACCAACTAAAGTTCTTTTAAAAGTACAGGAAAAAAAGGAGATTGGCAAAGACGTTTAGCAAACAAAGAATACTCCTCACATCCTAAAAAGTAAGTATATTAATATAACATGTATATCTCTATAATTGTAACAACATACTTTCAGTATATATTAGCCCATAATATAATGTTCTACTCAACAATATTGTATTTCACTCTTACTCATTCTATTCTAGCAGTCACACTCTTGCTAATCCTATCTGAGCATTGTTCTTTATTCAATACACCAATTCTTACTTATCATCTTCTATACCACAATTTAATTTCTTAATCCTTCCAACCACTATCCACATAAGGTCCTCAGATCCAACCCACCAGCATTCACACTCAATGAATTCCAAATTATTAACACACATTAGCACACATACACATGCTTCCTCCCCCTTTTCAAATAAAACCCACACAACCCTCATACCTATACATTAAATCACACCATTACAGTAACCATTATTTTCCTCAAGACATCATAATATTCCTAGTTATTAAATGAAACCACCATTCAAGAGTGTGTGAGGAGTGTGCAGTCTGGCACCAGGTATCCCATAGGCATTCTATGACTTTCATTTCCAAAGGAGGAGCTGCATTTAAAACACCCAGGGCCTCATTACGACCTTGGCGGAGGACCATGGCGCTATTGGCACCATGGTCCATGGCGCTAAGTTGCCAACTCCGCCATGGTGGATGGCGGACTTACCGCTCCATTCCGACCTTGGCGGGGCGGTAAGTCCCCAATCCCCATTTACCCTTCCCCATTCCCATTTTTGCCCCATAGGGCATAATGGGAGTGGGGAAGGCGTTAATTACGCCACCGTAAATTACGGTGGCGTAATTAACATCAAGGTCCCTTAGCGCCATGGATTTTAACACCTGCTAAAAGCAGGTGTTATATCCGCCATGGCGCTAAGGGATCTCGTACTCAGGCGGTAAGGGTCGGCGCCGTTTACGCTGGCGTAAACCCCTTACCGCCTGGGTCGTAATGAGGCCCCCAGTGTCTTGCTGAGTGAGTCACGAAGAGTGTGCAAGGAGTGTGGAGTCTGCCAGTCCATACCAGTTGGGCAAGGAGGGAAAAGAAGCTTGGTTCAGCTGTAATCCCTTGCGTGAAAAGTAAAACTTCAAAGCTGGGGTGCCGGTGAAAGTTAGTTAACCAGCAGAGGCGTGGCTTTGGGGGTCCAGTGATCACACAGAGTGGCTTTGGGAGACTCGAAAAAGGGTTAGAGTAGTTGACTCCTATATTTTGTCAGATCCCCCGTCCGGGACCCTACACTAATTGCCAACCGCTTATGGGAAATCATTTGCTCTCAAAAATGACAGTCCATCAGGCCTTAACCAGTTGACAGCGAGGTGGCTTCTTGACAGTTTGAGTTTGGTTCACAGCACGGGAAGCAAGCTAGAAATGAAGAGACTGCAATACGCCTGTGTACTGAGCAGTAGGCTAACTAAAGAATGTCAATGTACCCAGATCCGTAGGCGGTAAGGGCACCAAAAATGTCCAAATTTTGTAATGGGAAGCTGAAAATCACAGAAATGGGGCACATTGTGCTACAAGCACATGAAAAATTGGAAAGGCTGTGCGAAGTACAGCAACTCCAACTGGAAAGGACTCCCTTAGAACCAAACGCAGCCCCTAATTAAGTGGAACCTACCACTAATGAGCACCAAAATACACCTATTTTGTTGCCCATGGAAGACAAGGATGACACAGGGGGAACATGCAGTGAGTTGGTCCTAGAAGCTACAAGTACTCCTAGTCTGTATTCTGAAGTGGAGGCCCATGCTCAAAGTAAGAGGGGAACTAGAGAAGAAGTGCTTGTCGTGGAAAAAGGCCACCTAACCTTTGCTAATCCAAACTTCACGTCTATTGAGAATGCTGGGGTTGCTGTGATAGACACTAATCTAAAAGCACAAAACACAGAGTCATGGGAAAACATCAATAACCAAAATCCCATTACTTTAAACAATGAAAATCTGAGTGTATTGGACCACTCTTTCTAGAGACTCTGTAATGATATGGATGGCATTAGGTAGCGCTCCCACCAAACAAGCAAACATTTGCCATTCAGAATATGAAAAGTCTGGTAATGGACATGATCATGAGTTGAAATTCGCCAGTTATGGTAAGCTAAGCAACCATAACTCGCGCCACCACCGTACACTGCTAAGACTAAGACCCAGGACATCAAAGATGACATCACAAATGTCATTGATTTCTAACTCTGAGTACACAATGTATGTGCCTCAGTTTGCAGTGAATCTATTTCCCTGTATAACGTCTGTTTCTCAATATACACCACTATATAGATCTCAGTAAACAATGTATGTATCTCTGTGTATAATACATATATTTCAGTATGTGATGTGTGCATCTCAGTATTTGATCTATACAGCTCAAAATGTAATGCATAGATTTCAATATGCAGCGGCATATACGTGTATGAGTCTTGAATTATGTCCAAAATGGCAGGCACCCATATATAAGTGTGGTGCTCAAACATATTATTCAACTCATGTGAGAGTTCAGTTGCTCTCAGGTGTTCTTAAAAAAAGTATATATAGTATTTGACATGCTTTTTTATTTCTTTTTTTTCCACCTTTCTCTTTATTATCCACTGAAAAGGTGATTCTTGGAATATTGCACGCTCCCTCACTTCCCTGGCAGTGTGCTCCAGCACACTGCCCTGCTGTGATACATTTGTACTAAAACTTGATGAGCTTTGTAAAACCTACTTGTAAAACAAACATGCTGCTTTCCTAAATCTCACCGAGCCCAGAGACATAGTGAGATCTTAATTAAAGTCAATGGGGAATTTAAACCACTGAAAGGAAAAAAAAAAGAGCACAACATAAAATACTTCATTTTGAGAACAAGCCAAGCGAGGGGTATTTTGCAAGCAGTGGCAAACTAAAAAAGAAATGTACGTATTTTTTTGCGAATGCATTGATTTTGACTGTAAACTACCCAACGTTCCATGTCTCCCCCATTACCTCGTGTCTCCACAGGTCAATTGTTGCTCACCCAAGTTAACATATAAGTAGAAGCAATTAATTCTGAGATTATATGAGTCCAAAATTACTCCAAATAATCTCATAATTTACGGACAGTGTTCTTTTAAACGTAAACATCGGTGGAAGGCTGATATATCGAATTGATTTACAACTATCACAGACCTGCTGTGTGCAGTTTGAGGCTCGTCAGTGTGATTTAGTTCATTGTCTGGCTGCAAGTCAATTTCTAACTTCTAATAAACAAATGTTATGTGATGGTCGATATGAATAGTAGAACAAACGTTATCTGCGGCTGTGCACTTTTTGATGCAATGGCTACAATCATCAGCTCCCATGATGTGCCTGTGAAAGTAACGTTCTTGAACCATTTTGGCAGTGCATTGGCACTACATAGCAAAACGGCTTACAATCAGAAAAGGAAACAGGACTGCTGATTAGCATCAAAAGATTGTCCTGAAGTCGCTATGCCCACAGCACTAAAGGACTGAAGAATCACATGATGTAGATTGGTGTCATGATTAGCTGGTCACTAGGAAAACACAAGGGAATGGATCTCTTTGAACAGGATTTTTCCACGGCCTGCTCCTCCAGTGGATGTGCAAATGTATGTCCACAATGTCGGTACTTGTGCCTATAATAAAATAATTTTTAAAAAGTCTGCTGCTTGCTACAGGTTCTCCAAGTTCCTGACATTGTGCTTCATTACGAGTTTGGTGGTAATTCTGCGGTAAATCCCCAATTCTGCGGTACATGATGTGTTGTTCGAACACATCATGTAACAGACGGATGAAGAGCAAAAGACTATTACGCAATATCAATATATGGCAGGCTATTTGATAGAATGAATCAACACATTGGATGCGTTTCAACAACTTAACGGTGCAGGACAAATATTTCATTCAAAAGATACATTACCAAAGTGATTAGCAGTGGATACTTATCCACAAGACTTCCCAATGGAGCTTTGCCTTGAGAAAGACCTGTGAGGTCGAAAAACATGTTGGCACATGACTGCCGATTTTGGGCACATCACTCTGCAGAATTTGGAACATGGATTTTGAATCTAATTAAAGAAATACCCTAACTTATTCATGACGTTTTGCAAACATGATTTGTATACCAGCTGGCTATGACTAAGTTGAATGCTATAAGACATAAGGAGTATTCTGACAGCGCACCCGATTGTGGAACAATCATTAGTTCATGGGTTTTGAACTTAATCCTTGCAGCCACTGGGAGCCAGTGCAGAGATTTCAGTCCTGGAGAGATACGATCCCTGGGCTTGAGGCCAAGGACAAGTCTTGCAGTCCTGTTCTGGATGAGAGTAGAAGCAGGCAGATTTAGAAAGAGGCTGTTGCAATAGTCCAGCCTAGAGAGAACCAAAGCTCTGAAGACAGGGAGCTTCTGGGGGAAGGAGAGTAAAGGAAGAATACCTCTGGGGAGGTGCAGCTGGTAGTGTGACTTCTTAGAGACATCAGAGATGTGAGGAGAGAAGGAGAGTGTGGAGTCCAATATGACCCCAAGGTTTTTAGCCTTACAGGTGGGAGCAGGAAAAGGGCCAAGAGTGGCGGGCCACAGAGTGGCAGGATAGTAGGGAGCAGGTGTGCAGATGAGGATAATCTCATTTACCACCATGTTAACACCACTTTTACTTGCATAGCCATACTTGTAATGAGGCCAAAAAATTGTTTTGAATTTAGTCTCTGTGGACTTGATGGGAGACTTTCTGGAAGTGTGAAGATTGGATATATTATTGGAATTACTAATTATCATAGCAAGATTTGTCACTGTTTTCATCTCAAATACTTTCCCTCAGCTATTTAACTCATAACCATTTTCCTCAGAAGCAGTGCACATTTTCACAGTTTTCCAAATATGATAGTCTTTCATCAAGAAGCGCATTTCTATGTTATTGTTGGCCTGCCTTTTTTGGACCTCAGTAGGAATGGAACTGCTGCCCTCCTCAAGTTGTTTTCGTCAGATTCATGGGTACACCAAACTCTTTAATCAAACTTTTGGGCAGCTTCTACATGGCATCTTACATTTTTTAGGCTGTGGATTTGGTAAAAGCATTGTGGTTGGCAGACTTTGCTTATAGCCACACAAAACAGTGGGCCCGGTTCACGGAATATAATTGAAGGGAAAAAGGAGCGCTTGCGTGTAAAATGCATGCAAGCCCTCGTTTGTTGTTTCATGTAACACATTGCGCATGGCTTACCCGAGACCTGTGCTGAATCTGCGTGGGTCCAACACGTCACTGCAACACCACAAATGCCTTGCGCGAGACGCCCAGCGAAGGCGCATACTGTCTAGTGCAGTCACCTAAAAAGGAGGTGGAATACGTGGAATGGGGAACAACAAACATAAATGTGGGCGTTACGTGGGAAGTGCCACAGTAAAATACTTGCAACACCCACACGCGCGCTAACAACACATATTCATTGAATCGAACAGGGCTCTCTGGCACGTGGCAAAAGACGTGGTAATCCGGAAACAGGTCCACCACGCGTAAGCTGGCGTAAGCGTCACTGCACACTGAAAACAATGCTTAAAAGGGCACGCAAAAGAAAACACGCAAATACAGCTACGATGCTTGTGCAATTTTTTGTAGCCATTTTTGTGGGACAGCGCATGAGAAGGAGGATAGCCAGGGCATGCATTTTTGTACCCAGGACCAGCCATCTTGGGATGCCTGATGACCAGGTCTATGGCAGGTATAGGTTCCCACCTCTTATATTAGACCTGGTCACAGAGTGGGAAGATGACCTCACATCACCCACCCTATGCTCCCAAGCACTGAGCCCCTTGGAAAAAGGGCTCAATTTACTGCATTTATTGGTCACTGAGTCATTTCAGTGGACAACTGTCATTGTCGGGGGCATTTTGCAGGCCACGCAATCACGCTGCCTACACCAGGTGTTGGCTATCATGACTGCACAACCCTCAGTCCGCAGGTACATATACATGCCCAGAACACCAGCAGAAAGACAGGCCATGGCCCAGGACTTTTGCAGTGTGGCGCACTTCCCAAAAGTGCTTGGTGCCATCAATTGCTCCTGTGTGGCCCTATGTCCACCTAGGGCCACAGAGCACATCAATCACAATTGCAAGCACTGGCATTCAATCAACATGCAGGTTGTATGTGATGCCAAGGGAATCATAACCTCTGTATATGCCAACTATCCTGGGTCCACCCATGACAGTTTCATAATCAGAATGTCACCCCTAACCCAGGCCCTGGAAGCTGGGAGACATGGCAACACATGGCTCATTGGTGAGTACAATGGGCCCTGAAAATGCATGCATGACTCTCACAGACAAAACCACACCACTGACAACCCATCTCACCTCCACAGGGACAGTGTCTACACTCCAAGCACCTACATGATGACGCCAATACGGGAACCCACCACACCACACCAGGTACAATACAACGCAGCCCATACTGCAACTAGGGCCATAGTGGAGCGCACATTTGGAGTGCTAAAGTCATGCTTCCGCTCCCTTGACCACTCTGGTGGTGAGCTACTATATGCACCACCAGTACTGTGCAGGATCATTGTGGCAGCATGTGTCCTGCACAACGTTGCAACACAGTGTGGCGTACCGGTGGACATGGTAGTGCCCCCACATCGCCAACCACATGCACGACGGCTGCACATGGGAGGGGAAAGGGCACATGGTGAGGCTGCTTGTAACCGGCTTGTGGCACAATTTTTCACCTAAAATCCAAACCCTGTGGAGTGCACACAGCGCTGGCACATTCCAGGTGACAATCGATGATGATAAAGGGACAATCATCTGTCCAAACCTTACTACCCTGAGAGCCTGTCCTTGGAAGTGCTACATTGTGTGCATCCCTTAGAACTTAAACCAACTCAATCTGGTGTGCACAAAAGTAGCACATGGAATATGTAGAATGTCACTAAAACCATGGCAAAGTACACCTCTAAATGCTTCTTTGTCCCCAAAACCATCCCTCCCTCCATGTCACCTGGTCACCACACCTTGCCATGCCATGCAATGTCAAAAGCGTAAATCACTCAATTCCACTGTCACAAAGTGCTCAACAATCAATGGAACCAGTTCATAACCAAGTCTCTCTCATAAATCAAACTTTCAATGTACACAGGGACACCAATTGGGCAGTACAACATACCAGATACACAAGCCTGAATAGTGAATATTTCTGACAGTGACCAATTATAATTGCACAAGTGTCTCAACATGTCGTAACTTTTCCATTATTTGGGGTGGCCCTGATAACTAAGTGTGCAGGGAAGCACATACAGACTGAAGGCCGACAATAATAGAGATAGGCAAGCCAATAGATTAAGAAGGAGCATGATCAAAGGATGGATCCCAATGTACAAACAATAAGGGATGGCAACCATGCCCTGGACATACAATCATGAAACCCACTAGGGGTGTATACACAGGTTGGACTTGAGATTGTCCACAGATAGAATGAAAGCCCAATGCGTCTGTGTAAATTACTTTCACACACTGCCCTCCTTGCAAGCATATGGAGGGGGAAGCAGGAGTGGAATATGTGTCTGGACCCAAGGAACAAACACCAACACGAGACAAGCCTCTATGGGTCCAGCTAGAACCTACAGTGGATGCCCTTGAATGCCACACAAAGCAACACACTATCACATAAATGCACAATAGACAGAAAACTACAAATAAATAGCCCATGGTGGACATGGTGGATGCGGGGGAGGGGTCCAGCCAGGAGGGTGGAGGTGCGTGGTGCACGTCCACACTCACATATGCGGATGTTGAGAAGACAAAAAGAAAAACCCTCCATGGGTTCATGGGCCGCATGGCTATAATGGATTGGGAGAACTGTTGCTGTTGTTACCACCCTCTGGTGTAGCATTAGAAGGTGGTAGTGTTAAAGGAGGATCACCACGCATAGCCCTGGCCTGGTCCTCCATGGCATCGCCCATGCAGGACTAATATGCTTGCATCTGCAACATGATGGCTTGGAGGTCCCCCTGCAACACCTCACAGGATGCACAGAGTTGATCTGTGATGGTATGAGTTGAGTCAACTGTTGCATCTTCTGTTCAGACCATCTACTGTGGGCTCCTCAAGTGCAGCCAGTGTAGTTCTGAGGGACCTATAATCTTCCCTCAGGGAATTCCTGTGTGCAAGACTCTCTGCAGCCAGGGATGCCCACAGACCCTGAGTTCCACCCGTCAGCCTCAAAAACAAAAATCAAAATGTACGCCCGTGTGCGCGGAGGCAAATCCCCCACCAAAAGAAAAAGCCTTCACTTTCGATGTAGGGAAGAGACTGCGTGGCAACGCTAGAATCGCAGAAGTCCACATGTCCATCTGCTATTGCTAGCACAAGTGTGTGATGGTCTCCTATGCACTGATTTATCCTGATGCTGAACGCTAATGCCCGACGTCCAGCGCGTGTCACGTAACTTACGTGTGTGGGCCCTTTCCTATAAATCCACGCTAACACGCTGTTTCCGCACATCCAGAGTCACTCTGTTACCGGCTGGCCACGCGAGTAACACAGAAGACCCATGCTCCAGCCTACCAGCCAATTAACCTGCCTCCAAGTGCCCCAAGCGGCCTCCAACATGACATGTGCTGCTGCTTGCCCACTGTGTGTGCCGGCTGCCCACGTGCCCTGCAATTTTAGTGCCTGCTTTACAGCCAGTGCCAGTGCTCCTGACATCGGACCTGTGACCACATCTGATGATCCAGAAGACTCCTGATGTGCCAGACGACCGTGCCACAGCCCAGCACCAGGACCACCTTGCCCACCCACACCTGCCTCAGGGGTTTGCCATGTCAGAGGCAAGTGGAAACCCCCCCGGCAGCGAGGCAGAGGGCTGTCAGCTTCTCAGCCAGTGAAGTTGACATCATGATGGAGCAAGTCCTGGTGCATTATGATGCCCTCTTCCATGGACCATCGCTAGTCGGCAAGGAAGGACAGAGGAAGATCTGTCCCTCTAACTCTCTTCCTCCTCTCTATACTCCCCCTTTTATTCACTTTCCTCCCTCCAACCTCCCTATCCCTCCCCAAGCTCGTAATTTAGGTGTTCTCTTTGACTCCTCTCTCTCCTTCTCCCAACATATTTCCCTCACCTCTCGCACTTGTCGATACCACCTCTACAATATTCGCAAAATCCGTTCTTCCCTCACTTTCCACACTACCTAACTCCTAATCTCCTCTCTCATCTTCTCCCGCATCTTCTATTGCTCTTGTCTACTCTTTGGACTACCTACATCTCATCTTGCCCCCTTAAATCCATCTACCACTCTGCTGTTCGTACCCTATGACTCATTTCCTCCCGTGACTCCATCTCTACTTCGCTCTCTTACCTTGGCTGGCTACCATTTCACTCTCAGCTAAAATTTAACTTTCTCTGCCTTGTCTTCAAATCCCTCCATGGTCTTGCTCCTCTTTATCTCTCCTCCCTTCTCTCTTTCTACTCCCCCTCCCATTCCCTTCGATCCGCTGACCATTTCCTTCTCACTGTACCTCCATCCCCCTGTGCCTCCTCCCGTTTCCGCTCCTTCCAACTCCTAGCACCTCTGCACTGGAACTCACTCCCTCTCGCAATCTGCTCCATCACAACCTTCTCCTCATTCCGCACTTCCCTTAAATCCCTCCTCCTTCATTCTCCTTCTTGACATCTCCCCCCTCTCTGCTTCCCCTCCCTCCTTATTCTTTCCCCTGACTTTCTCTCTCCCCTCTCTCACCTCCCCTCTCTCTCCCTTCCATTTCCCTCCTCTAACCCATCACCACCCCCCACCCAGTCCCAACCTCCTATTCCCCCTCTCCCCTTCAGTTAATTGCTTTTTTCACTGCTTTGTTGAATGATTCATAATGTAATTTTGCTTCCACTGTTATATTGTTGATGTTGTTATGTATTATGTTGTTCCACTGTACAGTGCCTTGGTGTACATCAATAAATCAATCAATCAATCTGGCTGGACATCGTGGGTGGAATCTATGTGGAGGGGGTGGCACCCCTGCAACTACATCCATGTCCTCAAGCACTGGGAGGACTTCAAATCCAGGACCCACAACAAGGCCCAGCGCTTCCTCAAGGCTGGCATGAACCAAGAGGGGCGACAAGCCAGGTTGACCACCGACAACAAGCGGGTCCTGGAGCGGTTCTACCCAGCGCTGTATGCCCAGGTCATGGATTTGGAACTCCGTCTGGAGTCCACTGGTAAGTGTTCATGTGTACTCGTCCACCATAGTGCATGTACATGTTGATGTATGTTTGGCATGTGTACCTTGGCCTTAAGTCTGGTATGGCTCTGGTACAGATGTCTGTGTGCATGTCCCAGACAGTGCTGCATGTGAGTCCATTCAAGTATGTGCCACATCCGCAGTGTTTGGGTAGCAATGTGTGATGCGTAACGGCATGTAACAATGTGCACATGGTTGATTTCATGAGTCTGGACTTGGCCATGTCAGAGGTGTCACACATGGGTGCTTTTTGCAACATCATGGACATGCATGGTGCATATATGCAGGTGTCTGAAGAGTGAGTGTGTGACTGGCCAACACTCCGGGATGGATGTCGCTTCAGCATTAGATTGTGTGATTGACTCATGCTGCCAAATTGACCTCTACTAAACTCTGGCGTAATAGCTCCATGGCCTGCTTCATGCCTGTCAGCTGATGTGTGTGAATGAGTTGTGTATGTCCCATGGTGCATGCGAGGTGAATGCACAATGTTGAGGTGCTGACAGTGCCTTGTCCAAGGATATGATTGTCTGTTGAGCATGCTAGACATGATTGTGCATGAGTGTTAATTGTACTAACCTGTGTGTTGTGGACGGTGTTGATGGTTGTGATCTTTGACAGTGCCACTAATGTACATTTGCTTTGTGCAAACCAGACATATGTTCAGTACCCTGATGTTTGTGTTCTATGTCTCCCTATCCACAGCGATTATCGAAGAAGAAGGCGGAGAAGGCACTGTGGAGCAATGCAGCAGGGATGCCTCCACCAGGCACAGACGCAAGGCCCAGTCATGCTCCCAGTTCATATCATCTTCGGGGAGTGAGGAGACTGGTGCCGCGCCTGAGAAAACAGCCACAGCTGGTGAGGGGAGACCCCAGAGGGTGAAGTTGGTTGTGGGCTCTGCAGCATTGGGAGGGACAGGTGAGGAAGCACAGGGGCAATCCGATGTGGAAGACAGTGGGGAGGCATCCAGGTTTGCGGAGGTGGAGGAGGAGGTGGAGGCTGCATCAGCCAGGCCCACAGGACCCAGCGGGGTGATGACGTGGGTGTGACTGGTACAGTCCAGATTCAGGGCCAGAGGCAACAGAGGTCATCGTGGAGGGGTCTGTGACTGATCCTGGCCCTAGCAGTGAGACTGCACCAGTATGCACATGCGGGCATGCCCCAGACACCAAGGAGCAGGGAACGTGCACGACAGCCCTGGGGGTTGTCATCATCCCAGAGGCTGTCCTTGAGGCACAGGCACTGGGCTATTGGGCAGCAGCAGGCTCACAGTAGGATGTTAGAGGACTTGGGGCATTCAATTGCAGGGAGGCAGTTATTGGCCATCAGGCAGGAGGCAAATGTGGATTTTACACAAAGGATGTCTTCCGTGTGGGAGCGTTTAAGAGGAGCAAGTTGGAGTCTGTGCAAGCCCTCTAGGGGGAAGCGGAGGCCTGCCTAGGGGAAGTGGACGCAGTGTTTGATGATGCCCTGGCCGAGACTATGAGGGAGCATGGTGAGGAGAAGGACTTGCCTGCTGCCATTGTATATAGTTATTTAGGTGTAAGTTTCATTTTTTGGTTCATTTTTGGAGTTATTGGACAGTGCTCCACTTTTCATATATAGTAATTTTTTGGTATGTCATTTTGTAGATTGTTTTTTCATGTTTTTGTTATGCATTTGGATCAATGGTCCTCTTATGCTTGTACATAGTTTTCATCTTTTTGGATCCTTTTGTGTTCACCATGATGGAATGGATTAATTTTAATTTTGGTTTTAATTTTGAGAGTCAGTTTTTTGTGACTTGTTTTTTTCATTTGGACATACATACTTTTTTTGGTGATTTCATGCACATTTTATTTATTTTCAGTAAATTATTGTGAATTTCATACTTGTTTTAATATATTTTCTTATTTTTACTACAAGTGGTGTTTGGTCTCTGATTTTGTGTAAGTTTGACACTTCCTTACTGTGTCCCTGATGATGAACAATGTGGTTCATGTGTGTGCAGCATGTGGTGTTCTTCCATTTCACATGTCCATCATATTTGTGCCTTGGTCCTCAGTGTTTTTGGAGGGTGGTGGTTTTGGTGAATGATGGGAGTGTGTAATTTGGAATTTTTTGGAACAGGATTTGCTTGATGCAGTTTAAGTGCCTTCACAATCATGTCTGTGTGCTAATTTAATTGTATCTCATGTAGTTGGACATCCTGCTTTGCTATTCCTATTTTCCTATTGCTAGGTTTTGCCACTTGGACAGACCAATGCTGCAGTATATGTTGTTAGGTGATGGTATGTTTGCCATGTACACAATCATTACATGAGTCATTCCTTGGTGCTTGTGCTTTTGGTACTCCTCTTCCCTGATGAGGTCCTATGGAAATCTGCTGTGGTCAGCTGTGTACCCTGTGAACTTGTCATATGTGGAAACTCAGCGCGTACCCCGTCTGCACCCCAGCCAAATCTCATGGAAACTCAGCACGTACCCCGTCCACACCCCAGACAAATCGTGTGGAAACTCAGCACGTACCCTGCCCGCACCCCAGACAAATCGTGTGGAAACTCAGCGCATATCCCATCCACACCCCAGACAATTTGCGTGGAAACTCAGCACATACCCTGTCTGCACCCTGCCAAATCATGTGGAAACTCGGTGTGTAGCCCGTCTGCACCACAGCAAAATCGCGTGGAAACTCAGCATGCACCCTGTACGCACCCCAGACAAATCGCGTGGAAACTCAGCGCATATCCCGTCCACACCCCAGACAATTTGCGTGGAAACTCAGCACGTACCCTGTCTGCACCCAGCCAAATCATGTGGAAACTCAGCGTGTAGCCCGTCTGCACCCCAGCAAAATCACGTGGATACTCAGCACGTATCCCGTTCGCACCCTGCCAAATCACGTAGAGACTCAGCGCATACCCCGTCCGCACCCCAGCCAAATCGCGTGGAAACTCAGCTCATACCACGTCCGCACCCCAAACAAATCACGTGGAAAATCAGCGCATACCCCTTCTGCACACCAGCCAAATTACGTGGAAACTCATTGCGTACCCGGACCACCCCGAGTTTTCCCGCGATTTGGCTGGGGGAGCTGTATGCTGGACTAGGGATGGCACAGGGTCTTGCGCAGTGTTAGGCATTTCATTAGCTTTTTACTGCACGGGGGCATGTTGGGGGCATTACTGGCGCTGCTTGATGTCCCTTGCTCCACGGCTAGTGAGGACTCGGGAAATCCATGAATACGCGTGCCGCACAATTGTTTCTTTGCACCACTGCTTGCGCACGCATGGTGCACGCTCCTTCTTGGCATGTGGCACTTGCGCCTTTTCTGCGCTGGATTCCATGAATCGGGCCGACTACAGCCTCCAGTGTTCTACCATGTTATTCCTTGATTGTTTGACAGCCACTGATGTTACCTTTACATGAGCTCTGAATGGTCAGTCAATAGAGAAACACAACGGATAACATAGCAAATCAAAATGTTGTTCCCCAATTACAATGTATAAAACTCTGGTAAAAGAAATGTGGAGTCCTTAAGATGATCCCAGCACATCTCTATCAAGTAAGGTATCACAAATGGTAATCAGTCAAGAACATGCACACCAGCAGTTTGTATACATTATAACAATTGTTTATTGGTCTCTATAAACATCTTTAGCATAAAGTCTCTGCATGTGTGCTTGGGTTTCCCGAGGACTGGTTTCCACACTTATTTATTAAGTTTTATGTCCAATGACATGGGATTACCCACTAAATGGTGTCCTGCAGCAATTTACAGTGAGGCAGAATATTTAGTTTGACACATTTTGGACTATCAGAAGATCAGCAGGAGCTTGCACTGTTTGTTTGATGGCAATGGCTATGAAATAGAGCTAACATTATGGGATCTTGCAGGACATGTGAATGCATCATATTTCATCCGTTGATTGCATGTTGCACAACTCACCAATCCCGGCTCTGGAAAAGTGCTTTTGAGGGATTTTGCGTTGAAGGCCACGATCTGTGCTCCTTGGAATGTGCCTGGATATTTTTGTACCTGAACCATGTTGGTAGTGCTTTGACAATTAATTAATTAACGGAAAGACCCATGGAATAACACAATTATCTATTAGCAATAACAACTTCATCTTAAAGAGTATTTGGCCAGAGTAACAAAGGACTGACGAGAATGTGCATTATACTTAAAAGAGGGCATGCCTTTATGCTCAAAGGCATACAGATGGATACTGAACAACAAACCTAACTTAATTACCAGTCAGAAGAGAACAGTTAATCGGTGTTGCCATGTTTCACATTCATTCTATAGATGTCCCTCCCTGTTGGAGCACGGTATTTTGCATGCTGATCCAACAACCAAGTGGATGGAAAGCCAGATGTGTATCTCAAAGAGAGCTGAACACTACAGTATTCAAGCACCAATTTCCAGATCACCAACAGATATTATGTCAAAGCCGTGCATTGCTTGTGAGATAAACTTTGTGCATCAATTTGTTAAAAAAGTACTTCAACAAAACGCAAACATAGATTTAAGGAATTCAGAGTAATTATTGCTGTGGATACTGCACATGATTGAAGACGCTGCTATTCAGTTGAAATAGTCCCACCTGTTATTAGGATTCCAGGTTAGAAGAGTCTGTCTTGTGTGTGTGTCTTTCTCTGGGTGCCCTGACGCGTAAGAAATAGATCAATAAAATAAATAAATACTGATAGTCACAGAGGTTGCATGCATAATGAGTTATTTATTTCCCTCTTCATTTTATTAGACTTATATAGTGCTTTCACCAAAGCACTGAACACTACTAAACAAAGGTCCAAATACAACATGAAGACGTGGGTTGCATTGTGAAGTTAGGTAGAAGATAACAGATGGGCTTTAAGAGAGGAGCCAACACAAACGGACAGAGAAGAGTATTCTAAAGCCTGCGAGCAAGCAAGGGCGAAATCGGAAAAGTGCACATGCAGGTTTGGGGGCAGATAAGAGAAAGGGGGATTGGGCATGCAGAGCACGTGAGAGTGTATCGAAGGGAAAACAAGAGTAGAGATAATGTGGGAGGCACACAATGGGCGCATGTGAGTACCATGGAGAGGAAATGAGCAAGAATCCAGGGCTCAAAGGGGAGCCAAGAAATAAAGAGGAACGCATTAGAGAAAGAAGCTTGAGGGGGAAGACGAAAGAGAGTGCTGATTGCAAAGTTAGAAATAGAAGACAAGACAGGGAGACCAATAAGCAGGGTGGAACTACAGCCATGTCTAGAAATAACAAGTAATAACATTTGAAGTTTAGTGGTATGGAATAATAGTAAAGGACGAATAATGCAGATTTTTGAGAGCCTGAAACGGCAAGAGCCATCAGTGGATGCAATATGGGAGGGAAAGTGAAGGTCGGGATTGAAAATGACCCCCATGTTGCGAGCAGAAATAGAAAGAAGGATGTGGGAAGGGGAAAGAAAATAGACGAAAGAAGTGGGGAGGAAGGAATAGAAGAATGTGGAAAAAAAGACATTGAGCCTCATTACGACCCAGGCGGTAAGGGGTTAACGGCGCCGTAAAAGGTGGTGGCGCCATTAACCCCTTACCTCCTAATTACGAGGTCCCTTTGCGGGTCCCGACCTTAACGGCTGGTTTTAAGGATTGGACCCGCAAAGGGACCTTGGAGGTATTTACTGTACCGCAATTTGCAGTACCGTAACTACTGCCTTCCTCATTTCCATTGAGCCCTATGGGGGCAAAAATGGGAATGGGGAAGGGCCAATAGTGAATGGGGAATTACCGCACGGCCAACCTTGGAATGGGGCGGTAATTCCGCCATTCACCATGGCGCAATCGGTAAAATACCGGCGGCAACCATGGCGTTACTAGCGCCATGGTTAGCGCCTGTGTCGTAATGAGGCCCATTTACATTTTCAATGGAATTATGGTAAGAAGCTGAGAATGCATTCAGGGTTGAACTGCTTGTAAACAGCATGACATGTTATTGTGGGTGGTATCAGAGAAAGCAGAGAACGAAAGGTAGATAAGGGTATCATCACCATAAAAGTGATAGGTGAGACCAAAGGGTTCCATATCTTGTGCAAGTGTGGCTGTATAGAGATACAAAAAGAAAAGGGCCACGGCCTGAGCCTTGGGGAATCCCTTGAATAAGGGGAGCAGGAATGGGACTTTACCACATAATTTGTCCATATTTCCTGACGTGTGAGTAGAACAACTAAACGAATCAGCGTGTGATACAGTCTTGCTGCAGAATCTGTTTCAACAATTTACCAAGACCCACCGAATGGTGAAGCCTTGCCAGTGGATGTGAATAACACGTGTCAACGTGACTAGAGGTAAAAGATGTCTTTGTGCCTCCTTACCCTAACCTTGTAGACTGAGCCGTAATGAAATCATCAAAAGGAACTTTTCATTTCTAGTAGGCTTTTTTCACAAAGAGAAGGGAACATCATTGATATTTAAGTCCCTTTGGTACTCCTGGTATTTTTATTTGAAAAGCACATCATTGTATCTATATTATACATTTAATATGAGAAGCACTTTTTTTCTTTAGTATTGTATAAATGCAGTTGGCCCTCAGAATTGCACACACTAGAGGACATTTGAGAATATGTCGAATTGGAAAAGTACAAAAGTATCCTTGTGCGTCCTCCTGGAATTTGAACAATAGAAGCCACTTATTGCGTGCATTGTGCAATAGAAGCATTTGTGTGTTTTGTATATATTATTTAATTGAATAGGTCCTTATCCCATTACAGTTTAAATCACGAAGGGCACTACAGTGGCATGAAGACACAGAGTGAAGTGATCAGAAAGGACCATAATGGAAGTAGAATCTGTTTTCACGTTGCACCAGGACTAAGTAAACATCAATCAATTGGGCATTTCAGTAACCTCATGGGAGAAATCAGTGCAGTCAGCACGTAAGTTATGCTGTATGAAAGGGATGACCCATACAGAGCCAAACATGTTGCCAGAACAAGGTCAATTTGTAAGAAATGAGTAACTCTGTGCATAAAGGAAAGCAAACAAAGAGTAATAAGAATAATAAAATGACAGTGTCAATTGTGAAAAAAGTATTGAGCGTGGCCACTAAATGTAGGAGTTGAGGCGGATACACACAGACGCACACAAACAACACGATCACCAGTATATGCATGCATTCATAAAAACAAGCACACCATCATGCATGTATACATACAGGCATATTAAATAAAGTCTTATCTTACCTGTAAGAACCATCCACACACACTGTACCATCATGGAGGACCGGATGGCACTCCCCTGTAGACTTGTTGAATGACATAAGCCTTCTCCTGTCAGTCAGTGTGCAGTGTGTCTGTGCTGCTAGCACAATAATGAGAGGATGCATGTCAGACTGTCACCTCCCCTCTGCCTCTCATTATGAGGTGGTCTCGCCTTGTACTCGAAAATGAAAGCTCCAATTCGAGACTCGTTACACCAATTGATGGTCAGGAATGTGGATAATTCCTGAGTACTAAGTATCTTTAAAATTAGATCAGCATATGTTTTAAATGAGATTGGTGTGACACTGGAGATGTTGATCTCGAATCCTATGAAGGCTAATCTAGCTTTGTTTGATTTCATTTGGATCCAGACCATTGATGCCTTCCATTCTTATCCGTCCTTGAGTCATCTAGCCCATGAGCATAGACGCAGAGGGTCTTTAACTGAGATCTTGCTTCAATTTCCAAATTGCTTCTACAAAGGTATCCTATTAAGGGCCCGGTGGAACTTATTACCTACTAGGGGAATCCAACTACGAAGATCCGTAATTTTGGCAGACTCAGCTGGTTGCAGGTTCTGTACAGAGAAACTGAAGTCCTTAAAACACCTTGAGGTTGAGTGTGCTCCTTTACAGGGTCTGAGAGTTAAGCCTAGCAGTGAATCTAACTATGATTGATGATGATCTTTTTTGGAAATGCTGTCTTGAAATTCATAATACTCGGGAAGGGTTGGCTCTTTCAGGTTTCATTAAATCACTGAATCTTTAGATTTGAAAGTACCTTGTTTGTAGGCACTGACATATATTCTACTTTGAAAGAATTTAAAAAATATATGTGAAACAAATGTATATCTGATCTTTGTTTTGAAATGTTACTGGTTCTAATGCGTTCTTTTTTTCTCTTTATGGTCATTGACATTGTTGTTACTTATTGTATATTGCTTCTACATAATTGTTGCTTACTTTATACTGCTTTTACATAATGTGAATACTATTTCTTCTATTATGTCATGATCTCTTTTTATGTTTCCTTAGATTGTTTCTCTCTCTTTTCTCTTTTCTTAATATGATTCTATGTGGACAATTTTATATCTTTTTTTTATCTCTTTGTTGATCTAATTATTTGTACTAAACCATATACAAGAAAAATAATTATTATTATCTATCTGCTAAGTCATAACGCCAACACCTATCTACGAGTGCCCAAATCCAACTCCCCGCCAAAAGGGATAAAGATCATGAGTTGGAACACAAGGGGTTAGTTGCATTTACTTGGAAATTCAGCAACACACCTGTCCTCCTATGATCTTTTTTGCTTGCAAGAAACCTGGTTGTGTGATCTACCTCTTTTGGCAGGTTTGAGCTATACTTAAACCCCGCAATAAAGGGCACGAAAGGTAGACCGAGTTCGGGTTTACTGTTAGGGGTAAAGCGCACTAGTGGCATAAAAGTGCTCTCTTCTCTAAACAGAAACCCTTGGATCCAACTCACTAGGATTTCATCCATGTCTAAACCTCCTTTACTTATTCCTGATTGGCAGTTGCTCATATGCAATGTATATTGGGGCCCGACAGCCCGAGAAGAGGACAAATTCATGGAAGTTCTACTGGAAGCCATAGACGACGCGAGGATCGAATGCTCGTCACTTGAAATTCTGCTATATGGAGACTTTAACATGGAATGCTACGATAAGAAGCAGAGGAAAATAGAGCTCCTGCCTCTGAATGCCTCAAAAATATAATGAGAGGAGTGACCATGGAGAAGGAACTAATAGCCAGGAACATACACATGGTAAATGGGAACTTGGCGGGTGACAAACCGGCCACCCCTACATGGAAACGGGCTGCCCAAACGAGCACATTGGACTACATTTTTTGGCAAATTAACATCGTTGGAAGTGATCCCCACGATCCAGAGTGACCATAATATTCTGGAACTCAAATCTGAGGCCTCGGATAAGTTCTCGTCTGCACCAGATAAACATCTACCAAACCAGTTTCTTGAGTTAACTTCTGGGGGCAATAGACTACGTATGGGAAGAATAGAGACGGCCCTGGCGCTGGATTCCTTAATCAAGGACCAAGGTCCCAATTTGATAGAATATGCTGAAGCACTGAAGATCTTTCGCCCAAAAGTAGTTGCCAAAGAAACCCATCAATGCAAGCAGCACTATTATGACCATCAAGTAGTGACAAAAAAAAAAATGGTAAGAAAAGCCAGGAGGTTATACGTTAAAACCAGTGCACCAGCTGACCTAGTCCTGTATAATAAAGCTAGAAACAACTACAGGAACTGGTTTAAGCAACATAAACATCAAATAATGCAACAAGACAGTGAGAAGATGCTTCATCTACTATCTACCAAAAACATCACTGGTATTTGGAAATTGATTAATGAAATAAACATCCCTTCTGACTAAAAAATGCTGAACCCCACAGCCTCAGAAGTTTGGGAAACTCACTTTCGGAACCTTTATTCTATGGGGAAAATCTGTGGTCCTGCCTCATTCTTACCATCGAATGAGTCTTGGGACTTCAAATTTGGAAAACAAGATATCCTAGACCTCATTAAACACTCCAATTCTTCAAGGGCTGCAGGACCAGATGGACTTACTAACGACATCCTTAAAAGGGACCCGGAAAAATGGGCTTCGTTTATGTTGGTTTTGTTCAACGACATAACAAGACTAAAAAAGTTACCTAAATCTTGGACGATGTCCATAATTGTGCCGATTTTTAAGAAGGGAGACAGGTCCGTGCCCACGAACTACAGACCGATCGCCCTTTTGGATGTCGTCGGCAAAATATTTGCAGCATTAATTTTGAAACATCTGAATGATTGGAGTCGGTTGGCAGAACATTGGACCCTTGGCAATCAGGCTTTCGAAAGGGCATTGGAACATCCCTAAATGTGCTAATCATAAATATAATCAAATGTATGGTTAAGGACAAGAAATACAAGAACATCTACATCGCGTCAATAGACTTGGAACAGGCGTTCGATTCTGTTGACCGCGGAATGCTATGGCACAAACTGAGGAAATGGGGTTGTCTGATCAATCTGAGAGAACCTCTGGAAGCACTGCACACTGGGACAACCCTCAAAGTGAGGTTGGACAGACAGGGCAACCTTTCAAACAATGTGGAGGCCTTGAATGGTCTGAAACAGGGCTGTCGGTTGGCTCCTGCTGTTTTTTGTCTTTTTATATCCGATATGCAGGAAGCTTTCGAAGCAGTGAGGCCACCGTGGGAAGGCTGTTGTTTGTGGACGATCTCCTGTTGCTAGACCAGACGGCTGTCGGATTACAGCGGCAACTAAAGTCACTCGAGTTATACATACAAGGAAACGGCCTCTGTATAAATCCGAAAAAATCAAAGATCTTGAGGCTAGGACCTATCATCGGCATGAAAAATCTAAGGTGGTTCCTATCCGGGGAAGAGGTACCAGTGGTCTCGACCATGGTATAGCTTGGAGTAACCTTAAACAACAGTATCCAAGATGGTCCGGGTATCGTCAGGCTTAGAAGTAAAGTTACGACTTAGCTTCACAAGCATTGTTAATTAAGCGCCGATACTGTTCCTTCTCCCTTCGTCCTCTGATAGATTTCTACAAACTGAAAGTTGTGCCAATTCTCATTTACGCGGCCGAGGCGAATTTCTTCATCAATTTAGAGGCTTGGAAACTGTTGGGTGGCCTATTCTGGAAAAGAGTATTGGGCTTACCGACATAAATTCCAATGGAAAGTGTGTGTAAAGAACTGGGCCTATCCTCCCTTTACATATCCACGGTCTGGAAATCCTTGACACTCCTTGGCAAATGTCTGCACCCACAGGAAAGAAGTGGATTTGTGGCAATTAATGAAGCAATCAAAAGAAAACAGATTCTGGTTCTAACCAAGTGGCAATAAATCTGCTCAGAAATTCTGAATACCATAGCATTAAAACTAGACAATCTTATGTTAAATCCGCTTATGGTAAAGAGGAAACTCTTGGATTGGGATTGGACAGCCACCCTGGACAGGCTTAGTGTTTTGCCATCAATAACCCAAGGTATGGACGAGCACTACTGCAGAGGTACCGCTCACCCGTATTTGGATAAATTTCCCTCAAATACAGAAAGGCAGCGGTTTCTAAAATTCAGACTAAACCTTTTCCACACAAGAGAAGTCCTAGGGAGAAGAAACAAAAAAGAGGAAAAACCCAGTTTGCTGTGTCGAGGTTGTGGGCAAGAGGCTGAAACCTTACAGCATCTAGTGATTAACTGCGTTACCTTATCTAAGCACAGAGAGAAATGGTTGGGGTCGCACCTTTCAAATTTAAGTACTTTAACCTTGCAGGATAGGTGGTTAATCCTGAGAAGGGGAGAAAAAGTATCTATGACTTTGGCTTTGTTGAATTTCGTGAGATAAATTTCTTCAATTCTGGACATTTAGTTATTCTTCCTTAGCTATACTGTTTTCTCCCCTATATATAATTGATGTAATTGTGTTTTTTTTTTTAATTCTCTTTCCTTACCTTCACTATGCATTTAAAGTTTCCGTAACTAATTGATGTAATAAAAATAAAAAAATTTAAAAAAAACTATTATTATGAGGTGGTAAATAAATGTGTAGCTAGGACATGCCCTTGCTCCGAGGAAGGCAGCACTGTACCCAGTGCAAATAAAGCACTTGGGTGGACAGTGGTGCCTGCCACTTAGGCTATGGGTTGCCACTCAGTCGAGGAAGCAGTGCCCTCTGCCCATACAGGGCACCACTACCGAACGGTTTAATACAATGGGGGTCATTACGACCCAGGCGCTAAGTACGCCAACTTTACCACCATGGTGTAAACGTAATTTACACCATGGTGGTAAAGTTGGCGTACTTAGCGCCTGATTTACCGCACCATTCCAAGGTGAGTGGGGCGGTAAATCCCCATTTCCCATTTTCCCTTCCCCATTCCCATTTTTGCCCCATAGGGCATAATGGGAGTGGGGAAGGCGCTAATTACGCCACCGTAAATTACGGTGGCGTAATTAGCATCATGGTGGGTTAGCACCATGGATTTTAACGGCTGCTAAAAGCAGCCGTTAAAATCAGAATAGGCGTTAAGGGTCAACGACGGCGTTAACCCTTAACGCCTGGGTCGTAATGAGGCCCAATAACTAAACCCATACTAGAGGCCTATCTATTGATTGGTGATACAGAGAACTTACTTCCTAGTTTTAATGGTCCACTATCTCCAGTCTCTGCTAACATCGTAATGGAGTATTTGGCAACCATCTATTGAACCAACAAAAAATGGTTAAATATGAAACAACCCATTTTTACATTTTAACCTACTAATGTGGCAGCTATAGATGCTAAAAAGCAATCTCAAGCAACCACTTTAGATACACATTTGCCTATTACTAATATTATGATTAGTATAGCTACACCAGAAAATCCATCTAACATCCTAATATCTTCTTTGGCTTTAATAGCTAACGATGACAATGAACTCCTCCCAAACGAACCTGCAAAAATTCCTGATCAATGCGATAGGCATTTTATTTGTATTCCTGTCAAAGGTTTGTATGTGTCTTTTGACTAGAATGGTGTAGAAACATGTGCGTCTTGTGTTCCAATTAAAATTATACTGCATTGTTCCATTACTTATGTGTACTAACAGGCCTTAGTGCATGTTTTAGAGTTTGTGCAATCTCATTATGTAAGTGGAGACCATACACATGTGAATGCCCTACACCTTCTAAATTCTTACTGTGATGCAGGCACTTATTTAATTTTAGAGATTTCAGAGATGTCATGTTTATAAAGTGAGTTTAAAAATATTAAGATACCTGAAACTTGAATTGGACTAATTAAGAACGCCATTGATATCAAGGGCCTGAAAATAGTAATTCAATTTTAAAACTGCTTGCAAATGCCAAATCTAATGCTGATGATACAGGAAACTGTATTTAAAAATATAAAGGTTTGAAAACTATTATTAGTATTCTATTGACAAAGATTCTAAAGTAAAATCTAAGGATCCATATTATCTCCACTTATGTCAGTCATAACACATCATGAACAAAAAAAAAAAAATGAAGGTAGATTTGGTTTGCCTTATGATCAGACAAAAAGCCAAAAGCTAGCCAAATCCATTACCTCTAAACATGTTTCCAGTGCATACCCTTTGGCTGGGTATATTTGTGGTGTTCCTACGTTGTTAGAGGGGAAAAATAAAGACACAAATTCTATCTGCAAAAAAGCTATACATTTTATATCAGACATACAAGAGGTTGTTGTTCAGTGATAAGATCTGCCATTAAGACAGTTAAAGGTTTTCTGATCCCATGAAACATAACTATGGTGTACACATCTATATTAAGGGAAAGATTTTTAGTAGAAGGTTTATTAGCAATCACATTTAAAACCGTTCCACCAAAGATTTCCTCAATTCAGTTAATCCAATTGCTGGTTATGCCACTTTATTCATAATGGTCAACAGTTTGGAAAACTGAATTACTTGGTAGCTGAGTACCATATCTTTTTAGAGCTACATAGTTTTGCTCAACTACTACTGATTCAGGCCAAAAATGAGGACAGTATTACATTGAATACTAATCATAAGTTATTGACTGCTGTGCTGTAAGTAATGGGAGTTGCGGTTCCACAAGACAAGTTATTAAATTACATATCAATTATATATAGTATGCAAGATATTATGATTCCATTTAGAACTATTAGTGAAATGAGTATTCTCTTGTGGAACGTAGCATTTATAGGAAGTAAAATGATGCACCCATATCAGAACATTTTTGTGGCATACTTTAATATTATCCTGCTACAAGAAACGGGACTAACTGATGCAGTTTTCTTAAATTGATATATTATATTGTTTGTACCGGCAACTGCTGCCATGAAATGTTGTAACATGGGATGTTTAATCACTTTTGGGGTGACCATCCTGGATGTGAGTGTGAAAGTATCACCCCAGTCGACTGAACGTATTAAAATATTTTGCATCATGTTTCTCAATGAAGTGGAAGTCTGTAGTTTCAATTTATACAATGCTGTTTCTCATTCTGTATTCCTAACACTCTCTATATAAGTATATTTATGTTTCCTTAGTTGTTAATGCTGACCAGGATGTTATAATATAGGAGTTTGTGGTGATACCAGTGGATTTTAATGCTCACATTGTCAACTCAATGTTACATTACTTTGATGATGAAGAGATTGATACCTAAGTTTGGAACTACTTTTTATAATAATAACCAGAGGACATAATGTTATCGTTTATTGTTGGAAATAAGGATGTGTGTCCTGAATAGTTGACAGTGCAAAAGGCACATTTGTAAATCATTCTCCGGTGGCAATTATTTATGGCATGCACAGATTGAAAGATGGGTGTACCTTTTTAAAAAAAGTGATCATCAGATGTGAAAATTATAATTTCCCTCTCTCTGCTAGACTGTTGGTTACATCAAAACCTAATGACAGAAACATGTACAATTGCAGTTCATATCTTGTATTAATGACAAAAGAAAGGTCAAATTGTCTGAAAATGAAAATCTATTTATATAAGATATTTAACAAGGGTTTTCATGTTTCCTGTCTTCTTTGTCTGTGGATCTAATCATACTAACATGTATCTTTTTGTATGTGTTGAGACAGTTACAGATGTTATGACTGGCCCACCCAGGTCACACTTTTTAAATAATATAGGAAGGACCTGGTGTAATAAGGAATGCAAGTTAGACACAGCAACTCTTTAAAACTTGTTGAAGGGAAAGAACTCTACTAGAATCCAGATTGCTATTGTTGGATCAGAACATCAAACAACTCTGTATAGTGATAAGAAAACTGCAGAAAAGGCATTAAGGTACAAGCTCAACTCAGCATGTAATGTTGAGGATACAATCGTTTTTGGAGGCTGGTTGCAACAGGTTCACTGACAAATAGAACATCAGATGCATTACAGGACAATCGTTAAAAAGAAACATGGCATTAACATTTTTAGAGGTTTATCTTAGAACCGTTCACCAGCGTGCAACACTATTAATACTGCCTGTCCGCATAACATTTAGGCTGAGAAGCTAAATACAGAAAATGTGACCCCTTACATTAGGCAGTTAATCACTTTAAAAGTATGAGGCCTTCATGGTGTCCTGGATAATTTATATATAGCAAGTGTTGCTTTATCGGCTGCTAGATTATGTGATGTTTACAGCCCATACCATATACAAGAGAAGTAACATAAACATGCCTAACCTCATTTATAATTCCAAGGAAAGGTAGCAATGATTCCCCAAAATGGTACAGACCCATTACACTGTCAGAGGTATTGCTAACATTATTGGGGCTATTTCCTTTAATGAAATTAGAGAACTGAGCAGAAGCGAATATCATATTAACAGATCTGCAGCTAGGGTTTAATCATTCCTTCAGAACCAAAGAGCAATACCTTACCCTGGCTTTGAAAGTAGACATGTGCCATCCTGTGAGTGCTAAACATCTCCTTCTACGAAGTATGGACATGTCCACAGCCTTTGACACTGTACATAGGTGTTTGTTATCAGACATCTTGCTGAAAATGTACCTCAGTGTTGATGACTGAGTATGTTAGTGCAACCACATATAGCTCATAGACAGTATCCCACGTACACATTGCAATCCCAAAAACTGCTGGAAGGTTTATTCCATGTTTATCCTATACAGATGATGTTGTTCTTATATTGTGTACATAGCTGAATGTTCTCTCAAAGCTTATAACAACTGTGTATGTTGTTAAATCCAAAATTATCATCTATTTCCTCAAGGAAATGAAGTCTTATTTCATTTCATATGTACAACCAATTCTTAGAAAAAGTCAATGATTTTACCCATTTAGGACTAAGATTTCCAAAGAGGAAACATTGGACACATAAAGGTACAACTACCAAATTGAAACAAGACAGTGGAAGAGTGCTATATTTGGAGAAAAAAGAAAACCTATGAAGTGGTGCAATATGTCCAGCAATGAGGTTTATAATGCAACAGGTTGTTGGATGGCCTGGTATGTGAGTGTTGTTGTCTTGACTTTATCTCCTCTTATTTTGACCTTATAGACTGCCAACCATAGAACACTAATTGAAATAATTTAAGAAACTGGACTTCTGAAGAACATCCTAAAAAATATGATATAATTCTTAAAGAACAGGACAGAAATCAACTGTTTTTTTTCCTTTCAGCTCAACCTCACAGGCCATAGGTTCTGGAGTCCCAGAAACGTTTAGCTTTTTACCTCTTTTTTAAGCATATTTGGTGCCCTTCATGAATTTCATAAACACAGGTAGAATCTCTTGTTAGATCTATGTGCATGTAATTCAACTCATATGCACAATAACTGGAGAATACAATTCCAGTACCACCCTCATCAACTGCTTCACACAAACAAGAAAATGGATCACAGCTAATGACCTACAATGTAACCCTGACAAAACAGAAATAATGATAATCTCCCCTCACACTTCCCATGAATGACCACTGCCATGGAATGCATTGGGTAACTGCCTTGTAACATCTAAAGTGATCAACAGTCTCGGAATACTAATGGACAATGGCCTTGCATTGGAACCAAAATTAAACACACCTTTAAAAAGTGTTTCTTCCAACTACACTAGATTAGACAGAATTTGCCTTAACTGACCATCCTACACAGAACACTGGCTGTTGTAGCTCTAGTTATTTCAGTAGTATACATTTGAAATTACAAATACAATGTGCCTAATTACAAGGTTGCCGGTCCGGTAATAATATTACCGTTAAGCTTGCTGTTACCGTTGTTGGTATTACCCGAATTGTTCGAGTACAATTGCTCAAATGACACAATTGACCGTTTTGCAGTGGTCCAAATTGACCTTCTGCACAATTGACCGTATGGTCCTTTATATATATTTATAATGGGTTGGGATGGGGTAATAACAATATAAGGGGATTGGGTGGGGGGTTTGGGGATGGTGGATTGGGTGGGTGATTGCGGGGGTTTCCCCCCCCCCGCATATATATCCTAATTTACCATTTATATTCAGTCAATTGTGCAGAAGGTCAATCGTCATTCGGACAATTGTAATACAAAGAATTTGTATACAACCCCGTTGTTACCAGACCTGCAAACTACGAGTTCGGCGGGTGGGTGCCTTTCATCCTGCCAGGTCTGACATGGCAGGCGGAACAGCACCCACTCGCCAAACTCTATGGATGCACCGGCACTATTTGTGAATGGTGCCAGTGCATCCAACCTCCCCATTATCATTGAGTCCAATGGGACTGAAATGGTAATGGGGAGTAATAATTACCAGCACCCGTCAAAGGGCAATTACCGGGTCCACCGGTGCTGAAATATCCTGGTAATTGCCCATTGCTGGGTGCCAGTAATTTCATGACTCCGGCACAGCTACCGCAATGTCATAATGAGGCCGAATATGTTGTTAATTTTGTGAAAATCATATACAATGTATAAAAGATACATTCTTTCATATGCTTGCTTCTTGGTTATTAGGGAGTATTTTTGCTCAATGAAATGCACACATTAAAAGTGCACACATACGATCCACTTTCCAATGTACAGATAGTGACATAATTCCATGCCCCTGACGAGAATGCTGTGGGATAGGCTAAGCATGACATGTTTGACTATACCATTATTTTTTTAAGCGTGGCAGTAACACATTTGAAATGTTTTTGTTGCTATTCCATTGCTGCATTCAAAGAGATATTGAAAGGATGGGATGTGTTTTGTTTAGTATGCTCAGATGGTTCTGGTTTATCATTTGAAAATCTGGAAATTTGCTAGTTTTGAGTTTAATTAATGTCAATATATGCAAACGATTTCTTGTGTTATATTTGAGAATTGTGGAATATTATATTATAATTTAAAGTGCACAACATTTTCAAAATTCAGTTCATAGCATAGGTTCAAAGATCAATTTGTTGTTATCTGAGAAGGCTTTAGTTGGTTGCACAAGATACATTTATTTTTTGCACTGAATTAAGTTAATTGTGCTATCTTCAAATGGTGTTAATAGTCAATCTGCCATATGCAGTCACACATTCCAACACTTGCACTTAGAACTACTGGTGTTTGCATATATGGGATAAAGTACCCCTCTATCAAATGCTATAAAGATATTGCAAGTCACCAAGGAGTTTTGTCACTATATAGATCCTTTTGACATATAGTATGGGATATTTTATTCATTATAATGCATAGCAATACACTATCATCCCATTTTATACATGGTCTATTGCTGATTGTAATTTAAGTGATCTTCCACAACGTTTGAAATTAAGATTTGTTGAGAAGGAGCTAAAACAAGTACATGGGCATTATGTATCACCCAGTATGCAGGAGCTACCTCTTAGTACTTCTGGGGAGCTAGCAGCTAGTACACAGCATGCCAAAAATGTAACTTTGACATGAAATGCAACTGTATATTTGTATCCATTATGTATGATCTATTATACTTTCAATGTTTTCTATATATGTCCTAATGCTTCTTTATTCACATTCTCAAACCCACACACAGACCAACCAGTCTTTCCTAGGCTTGAAGCAGGTGCATCATAGCTTCCACCCACCAATAATTCAAATCACTGTTCCCTTGTTGATAGATAATAAGACATTGTTTATATGAAAATAATGAAAGTATGATTAGCAAATGCAGCTTGTGACAGCTCTGAATGACAACAAAAATACACTCTCAGAGCTCAAAAATGCATCTGAACTATTCAGATGAACTAAGGTCAGATGGAGAGTTTATAGATCTGATTGGTAGACACCTCTGCCTTTGGTTCAATGCAGCCACTGGAAAGAATCCTAGATGCTCCTTTCGCAATGTCCATGGACACATGTGGTTGTTTGTGGGTGGAAAAAATGTGCCTTCTTCACACCCTGTATTGAAAATGGACTGTTGATGCTCGTTGACATTTGTCTAAGTCCGTGTTCTGTTCTGAGTAGATGAACTTGAAATGAACAAAAAAGGTAAGTGGTTAATTTCACTCATGGCAAAAGCAGGGAGCTGAAGATGAAGACTGATTGTGATTAGAGAGGCATTAGTTCATTGGTTGGACATATATGTAAAGCAGCAGTTACCTTCCATGATGTTGGTTTTATTAATTAGGCAGTGCTCTGGTATGTATTAGCACATGGTGAATTGCAAGAACACACGATCATGATCATTATTTATTGTGAACGTAACTGTTTATGATACGGTACTGAATATCCTTGCAATTCACCATGAAAAATATACTTGGAGCTCTGATGACATTTTTTCCACAAACCTATGTATCTTTTCAGACTTACTCAAAGAAGAATGTAGAAAAGCTCAAAACATTTTTGGTCACAAAATACAAAATCCATCCATAATGTGAATTCATCTTTTTGTGCATTTCTTCTTGATGATAGTATATCATATATATATATATTATTTTTTAAATGTAATCCATTTATCCGGAAACCTCATGTATCTGCTCTTAATCAGTGATGATCGATCTTCAAAATGCGAAAAATACACCAATCAGTGCATGATCATTCTCTTATAAGACTAGGGGTCTCATTACAGGTTTGCCGGTCCAGTTACAACTGTACCAGTGAGCTTGCCGGTACCGTTGTTACAGGACAGGCAAACTACGAGTTCTGCTTGTGGTTGTCTTCCTGCCTGCCTGGACTAATCTGGCAGGCGTACCACCACACGTGAGCAGATCATGTCGGATGCACCGGCACCATTCATGAATGGTGCCGGTGCATCCAGCCTCCCCATTCCCATTTTGCCATATGGGGCTCAAATGGGAATGTGGATTATTACCGGCACTCGGCAATGGGGAAGTACAGGGTCTGCCAGGGCTGTAATGCCCCTGTATTTCCCCATTGCCAGGCGCCAGAATAATTTACTGGCAAGGCTACCGTCAAACTTGTAATGAGGGTCCATTAATAGCATTAACAACATCTTAGAGGACCCAAATCTACTTTTTAGCATTGAATCAAGCCGTCCAAGGAAAAGAGGGACCATGGCATAAGCCCTGAAATGTGCGAAACCCTATACATGATTTTGAAATATTGGCAAAGACCAATAACAACATCATCACTGACACAAAAAATAAGCACTCTTCTTGCAGTGCAAGGTAACATTGAGCAGAATGGTTAAAAATGTACAAAGACAATAACAATTGGGACTCATCACGAGTTTAGTGGTAATGCAGCAGTAAATTCACTAAATTACTTCCAAACATGATTCATGTTACTGTGATTATCTTTGGTCTCTTTTACCATACACTTTTTGGGCTTCAAATTAACAATTTTAAATGACGGAATGATACAAACACAAAAATAACTTTCTTGGCTTAACTAGCACATACATGTGAATATGAATACATTGAAAGTGATTTGTTGAATCATTTGTTCCAATTGGAGCAACTCACTTTGTGATGTATAGTTTATTTTCCAGTTCCCGTGTGTGTTGTGGATTTTCATGATGTATGTCAGTGGGAACTGCTTATCTTTTGATCCGTCATCCTGTTGTTTAACACCTCTCTCGAGCAGGAAAGCTCCTGGCAGGTGCTGTCCTGGATAACAGGAATAAAAGGACACACCCTAAATAAAAGTGCTAGTCTCACATCAATGTGCTGCATACCAAAGGCCTTTGAAGCTATGGGTCTGAGAAGGTGGCAGGGATCGAGTTGTAATAGGAGCTCAGCACAGTTAGGGAAGGGATCCGCCATCTTGTTTCTTCCCTTTTTGTCTCCTCTACTTCTTTTTACACAAAACACTTTGGGTACAATGCAAGAAGGCAAGGGCCACATGTCAAAAGGACAGGGCTGAGACTGTTTAAAGCAGGCTAAACTTTGTCCAATCCCCACATGCTTTTTCCTACACAGGACATGGTCTCCCACCCCTTCTTTGATACACCTTTGGACTATCCTGAACTCAAAAGAAGAATTTCTTTGCATCTCTTTTGGGAGAGTTGATTGCCACAGCAACGCCCTGTCACTTGTCCAGCTTGAGCACCAGCACACTGTGCAGATCATTATGCAATGCCACACCCAATCAAGCATCAAACCACCAGGAATTCAGAACAGAGCTTGACTAAAAAAACTGGGCCCCACATCATGTGTCGACTCGAACCAGCAGTACTCCTCCTTTGGAACCACGCTAGATGGCCGAACTGCTCATGGTGACCCATCCAACGTGCAAGACTCCACAGCACCTCGAACCTCATGGAACACCCGCTGATATCTGACTCAATGCTGTCTTGTTGCACGTGATAAATTTGACTTGCCACCAGAGGCGTTGCTAGGGGGTGGCTGAGGGGGCTATAGCCCCGGGTCTTTTGGTTGTAGCCCCAGATAGAAACTCAAGGACTACAACCAAAAGGCTATAGCTAGCCCCGAATCCCGCCAATCCTGACATTAGCTTAGCCCCTGATCTTTTCCAGGCCTGGCAACACCCCTGCTTGCCACCTACAAATCAAGTTCAACCCATGGGCACAACAGCTAACAGCCTGTCTCAGCATCGTCAATCCACCTAAACTTGGAGTAAGGCACTTTAAACCAACCCTGTCCCCCTGTTCCACATATGGGGCCCTAGAGACCGGCTAATTCCCCTTTGCACATGTTCCCACTAGGAAACATTCCTTTTTGAATTTTGTGTTTCATTTCTTGTCTGTTTTTACTCCTTGCCAAGTACCCAGTTTTCTGCATGATTATATTTTGCATTTCTGTCTTTTCTTTACAGGGGTGTTTTTTTATTGTGTTTATGATAGTTGAGGGTACAATTGATTTGTGTAATTCAATTATATACGTTTTGATCCTTGATTGTACATTAATTTATTTTGAAACTGTAGTATTTTGTTGTTTGAGCTGCTACTAACTCACATTCACACTGCTTCTGCAAGTTTAGCCTTCCCTCAAGCCACCTTGCCATGAAAGGCGAAGGAAGTGTATCTATACACTATGCCTGCTTTACCTTTATGATTGTGATCACTGTTAGTTTGTAGAATTGTGGGGACTGAGTAGGTAGATTAGCTACTACTTGCCCTTATAATCATGCTGAACAAAGGTCATTCTGTAACATTCCCTTTAGAGGCATCAGCCTACTCAAACTAAAGGCTGTGTAACTTTATATGTGTTTTCCTGTCTCTAGACTAACCTCAATGTTTTACCTTTTCACTGACATCTTCATATGGCCCTGAAATCATCCAGGAAAGCTTGTGAGTGAAAATAGAGGAGTACAAATTCCAGCAATAACAACATCGTTTTTGTTTTCATGAAATCAGAGAGTTTTTTCAGATCATAATAACACATTTCATGAGACAGTGATTCAAACCTGCAGTACTTTGGTACAAATAAATCGAAAAATCACAAAGGCCAATGTGCCAGCCAGTGTGCTGCAGTGTGTGTTTCCATGTCAAACATTGCTCAGGAGTCTTTTTGCAGTGCCTATTGTTTGGAGGAGGTGGCTAATACCATTTAACCTCCAACCACGGCAGAGCATAGCAGTGTGGGGCAGTTTGTGGTTCCATGTGAAATGTCGCTGAGGAGTCTTTCTGCGGTGCCTATTGCTTGGAGGAGGTGCCTAATAGCATTTATCCTCCACACACGGCAAAGAGCAGCAGTGTGCTGCAATGTGTGTTTCTGTGTGAAACATTGCTGGGGAGTCTTTCTGCAGTGCCTATTGCTTGGAGGAGGTGCCTAATAACATTTATCCTCCACACACGGCGAAGGGCAGTGGTGTGCTGCACTGTCGTTTCCGTGTGAAACATTGCTGAGGAGTCTTTCTGCAGTGCCTATTGCATGGAGTAGGTGGCTAATAACATTTAACTTCCACACATGGCAGAGCGCAGCTGTGTGCTGCAGTGTGTGTTTCTGTGTGAAACGTTGCTGGGGAGTCTTTCTGCAGTGCCTATTGCTCGGAGGAGGTGGCTAATATGATTTAACCTCCACAGACGGCGGAGCGTAGCGGTGTGGTGCAGTGTGTGTTTCTGTGTTCCTGTTGAACTGGAGGGCGGGCGGTGAACCAACTACATGGATTTCCATGCCTGCCCTCATCATGGCGATACTAACTTAGAATACCCATTAGCTGTGAGGCCAATTGCTGGAGCGGAGCTGCTTTTTGGTAGTCAGTAGGTGTTCAGTGTTGCACGTTTTGGATGGAAGGACAAATGAAAGTAATCGCAACCCTGATTGCCTTTGTGCAATACTTGCTACTGCAACGACGTATAACCTGCCATTAGCACAATATTTTTTCGAGATTGTATTCACTATTACAAGGCCTGTCCTCGGATATGTTGGTGGTCGTGTATGACTTTTTCTGTTTGTATGCATAAATAAGTGCGATAATAACTGTATTGAAGTGACATCTTACTGATGTGAACATATTAAGAATCACCAGAGGCCCGCTGAACACTGGCAATTAAGTTGCTTCCTACTAGTGTCAGCCATAATTGAAATACTGATTACACAGTGAAATGAATGAAACAATCTCGGAGCCCGCTGCAATCCAGAAAATCCCAGAGAGATGGGCCCAAACCTAAAAAAGGAAAGAAAGAAGGGGGATTTAGTGGAAGGATGGCAAATAATAAACAACCCAGGATTACGGGGTATTTCTCAGGATGTGGGAACTCCTCACTTAATCTCCCAATATGCACGGACAATAATAGTGAATTGCCTGGCCCAGACACTGCATCAGTGGCCATGCACACAGAGGCTACAACTGCTAAGTCTGAACATGATCCCCACCTCTCCTGGTCAGCCCACACATTGGATAACAATAGATCCTTGCTGACATTGTGTAAAACCATTTGCGGAAATCATTGGGTCCATAATAATTGGAGAGGGATGATACACAGACTCTCAATCTGTCAGCAAGCCCAAATTTAGAGGCTCTGGTGTCACTGGTGGATTGCACAAGGGCGGTAAGTAGTATTTGCCATAGTGCCACACAACTATCAGAATATAGGGAAATTGGTGAAGTAGCTTTCGATTTTCATCTGCTGTCTGAACTATTAGCCATGGTAGAATCTGTGTTTGCCGTGTGCTCAGTAGTTGCCACTGACCAGCGGATATTACTTACAATGATGATTAGACTGTTGGAGCCTAATGGGAAGCCTGACTCTACTACACCCCTCTTCCTCAGAAGATACTTCAGATGCTACTTGGAGGTCCCAAGACTCTGTAAACATTGCAGCTGTCTCGGAGGAGGATGCTCTTGAGACACTATTTGCCGAGATATCGATGATGAAAGCTTCTTCCCCAGAAAAATAAGGTTATACCGCAATTGGAAGGAAGAAAGCAATGGCCATAGCTCCAGCAGGGTTAACACTACCCACTCGCCTATCAACTGGGGTACGAGGGGTACCACCATCGGCTCTCTTCTCAAAATCAGCAAAAGTGGAAGCACCAACATAAATTACCAGAGTGCAAGGTGGTGGTAATGTATAATGACTATCAGTCGGGATTCCGTATGAACCATGGAACCGAGACTGCTTTACTGGCTCTTAAGTCTCACCTACTTCACAGGATGGATGGGGGTCATATATCGCTCTTCATGATTCTTGACCTGTCAGCAGCATTTGACCTGGTGGATCATACCATCTTGTCCACCAGGTTAAACAATAATGCTAATTTCTCCCAATTAGCCGTAGACTGGGTCACCTCCTTTCTGGAGGGGATGCAAGTTAGAGTGGCTAGTGACAGTGCTGAAGCAAACCCCACTGCACTTATGTACGGTGTTCCACAGAGAGCCTGTGTGTCCCCTTGCTTTTATAACATCTTTATGATCCCTTTCTTCCAGATGTTGGAAAAGGAAGGGATCATATTCGCAAATTGTGCAGATGACACTCAGGGCCTCATTACACGGATGGCGGTAAATGTTTACCGGTACCGGTATTTTACCGGTACCGATAAATCCTTACCGCCTTACTATGAGGTCCCTTTGCGGGTTGGGGAATTTAACGCCTGCTTTTTGCAGGCGTTAAAAACCAACCCGCAAAGGGACCAGTGGAGCTAATTACGGTACCGCAATTGGCGGTACCGTAATTAGCGCCTTCCCCATTCCCATTGAGCCCTATGGGGCAAAAATGGGAATGGGGAAGGGCAATGGTGGAAGGGGGAATTAGCGCCCGCCAACCTTGGAATGGGGCGGTAATTCCCCTTTCCACCAAGGCGGTGCCGGTATTTTACCGGCATGAACCATGGCGCTAATAGCACCATGGTTCACCGCCATCCGTGTAATGAGGCCCTCAGTGTGTTATCCCTATGTCAGGATCTCATATGGAGGACGAAATATTCATTAATGAAATCTATTATAAAAATCCAGCATTGGATGGTGGCTAATGGTTTAGCAATCAAAAGCTCTAAAACCAAACTCCTATTAATCGGGCCAGAGACTAAACTTGAGAAGCTGGGACCCAGCTATAGGAATTTTACCATAGACAATTGTAAAATTCAGAAACTCTGGCAAGGGCTATCATTGGCTCCAAAGTAGATTATTGTTGTAACCTCTTGGTAGGTTTGCCCCTATCAGATTTTCATTGCCTTCAGGTCTTATAAAACGTGGCTGTTAGAGTTGTTAAATGTCTTGCGAGAAGAGACCATGTGTCGGAAGCACGCAGAAGTCTGCACTGGCTTCCTGTTCAGGCCTGGGTCTCCTTCAGGCTACTCCTCATTACACATACATGTGTACATGGTACTATGCCCGCTTATCTGAAAGAAATTATCATCCCCAAGAAAAACATCAGAACCCTTAGATCTGATGAGTCGAATATTCTCAATGTTCCCCATATTAAGACCAAGAAGTCCAGCGATGCCCCTTTTGTTTCTGCAGCGCCCCGGGCATGGTAGTCTCTTTCTCCTTCGTTGAGGGTCACCACATCTACTGAGATTTTTAAGAAAGGGTTGAAAACTGCTCTCTTCTCCTAGACTTTGATTTCTCCTCTGAATGATATTGCCCTCTCTTGACCTCACTGTTATGATATCCCTGCTACTTTTATGTTTTTCTTGTCAGTCAGTTTGTTTTTATGTTCAGCGGCCTTAAGCCTTTGGTTACCTGGCGTGCTATGTAAATTCAAAAACATAAACATAAACATACTAGGTGCACAGTTACTCTTCTTGGCCCCTTGCACAAGTGGACTCACCCTAGGCCTGCGGCACCCCTTTCTTATACTTCGCCAGTAGCTCCCATGACACGCATATTAATTCAGGGTAAAGGACTGGGTGGCTCAAGTGAAAATACATTTAGGACATCTAAGATTAATTTTATACATGCTGCCTCCTCAGAGCCATTGGGCGAAGAGAAACAGGGTAGGTACGATAGCTGGCGAACAGCAATAAATATTCCTGGGCTGGCTAGTTCTTCTTCCTTTTACTTACCCCCCTCAATCGGGTGGTTTTGGCCAGTACATTGCCCTCCGCCCTTGTTGCATCCAAAAACAGATATGTGACCGGGCCTTACAGTGTGTCCACAGGCAGCAGGGTGGCTGGGCTATTAAGGCTGGGCTCCTCGGCTACTTCTTCAGCTGTTTCATTACTGTGTGCCAGTGCAAAATCACTACTTGCCTTGGGCTAGAAGCTTATAGTTTGTTATCATAGGCCAACGCTTAGAACACCTCTTGGACAAGCCCCAGGACTGTCCCATACCACAGATTTTACACGTACAGATGGGGTATTATGGGATGGCATACCGAGTTGGAAGCGAACAGTTGCTTGGGATTATGGTAATGTGTGCCCTGCGTACATAGCTATATCATGCGGTGGACCGTCAGCTGTAGAGATCTTGAGTATCTATGAGATGGGGAGCATTGTCTGGTTAAGATTGCCAGTTGGAACACACAAGGGATCCGACATTTTTCACACTTGCATGGCTCCTTGACAGTTTTGACAAAATTTGACATATTTATGTTACAGGAGATGGTTAGATAGCTCTCTCCAAGTGGAAGGCTACCACATTCATCAGACTCTGGCGAAAAAGGGCCCGAAGAGTAGACCATACGGGGGTCTTATAATTGATGTTAAACACAACTTTTGCTCCCACCGTTTGTTGGCCCCCTCTGCTGACGACAATGTGATGACAGTGGTGGTGTGGCAAGAAGAAAGTGTGAACGATTGGAAAATATTGATGATTAATGTGTATGTACCCCAAGTACTAAAGTATTGGATGCAATCCAAATAGGACTCGCACAGATTTTGTTAACATGTGAAAGGAAACAAGGTAAGTATGTGGTTATTCTGGGGGGGATTTAAATGCTAGGTGTGTACGTGAAAATCTTTGGGCAATCTACAGTAAAGTTAGAGAAACATGTTTCATGGCGCCAGAAATATGTAATTCTAAGGGGAAAATGTGGGTTGCTCTCCTGAGGCAGTGGAAATTACTTATGCTAAATGGCAGAACTGAGGGAGACATCCCAGGGAAATTTACCTGGGGGCAGCGGGGTAATGACTGTGAGGCTGCATTGGATTATTTCTTTGGAAATAATGCCTGTTTACTCATGGCCGAGGAGTTAAAGGTCATCCCCATAGAGTTTAGCAATCATAATATCTTCTTGCTTCTTATTAACCTGCACCATACTAGACTCAGAGACAGTGGTTGCATTATTATCCACACTAACCTAACTGGCAACTTCATTCACTGGACGGCGAAGCATTTGCATAAAATGGATACTAGGATTTCTGGATTAAGTAGTGACAACATCAACGACCATGAGCGTATGAACTGTGATGAGATAGAGACATGGAGTAGAACATTGACTCTTAAAATTGCTACTGGTAGTCAAGTCCCTGGGGTGATTTGTAGTAAACCCCTGCATGTATTTGACAGGGCCATAAGGGATGCTAAGAGATCTATGTGCAGAGAAATATGTATGGTAACTAATCTGGGACTGTCAGTTCCCGTATTGGCCATACGTATAAGCGATGCCAAAGAAAAGTATCAACGATGGCTTAAGAGATGGAAGCTATCCTCTCTTAATGCATGTTGGCAAAAAATGATTGCAGCTCTTAGAAGCAACAACTACAGGAAGATTGGGGGCATCTTGGCTCAGGCTAAGGGAGACTGTAATAAACGAATGTTGAATCCTATACAGGAAATAGAATAGCTGGGGCATCTAAAAAGAAAGAGTAGTGATACTTATTTGGTTTCCCCACGGAATATATGATTGGGGAGTGGCCCCTGAACTTTGATGAAGCTCATATTCATCTGGTAATTTCAAAACTTAAAAATTCTTGGGCACCCGGTCTGAATGGCCTAGCCAATGTGTTATTAAAACAGAACCCTGAACAATGGTCTTTTATCTTAAAAATCTTATTTGAAAAGTTGAGCTTGACACAAAGCATCCCAGTTTCTTGGCAGCAATCTGAGAATTACAGGCTTTTCCCGAATTTCCCGGACGTATTGGATACGTCCGGGAAAATCTTTTCTAATTTTGTTCTGAGGGTGCTTCATCCTGGGTAGAGGAGTCCCAAGTGCTGCAATTTATGCAGACAGGGTTTCACCCTGGCTGCTGTACGACACACAACCTAAGGATGCTCAAACCTTTTTTGTTTTTATGTTCAGCGTCCTTAAGCCTTTGGTTACCTGGCGTGCTATATAAATTCAAAAACATAAACATAAACATACTAGGTGCACAGTTACTCTTCTTGGCCCCTTGGACAAGTGGACTCACCCTAGGCCTGCGGCATCCCTTTCTTATACTTCCTCGCCAGTAGCTCCCATGACACACACATTAATTCAGGGTAAAGGACTGGGTGGCTCAAGTGAAAATACATTGAGGACATCTAAGATTAATTTTATACATGCTGCCTCCTCAGAGCCATTGGGCGAAGAGAAACAGGGTAGGTACGAAAGCTGGCGAACACCAATAAATATTCCTGGGCTGGCTAGTCCTTCTTCCTTTTACCTACCCCCCTCAATCGGGTGGTTTTGGCCAGTACATTTCCCTCCGCCCTTGTTGCATCCAAAAACAGATATGTGACCGGGCCTTACAGTGTGTCCACAGGCAGCAGGGTGGCTGGGCTATTAAGGCTGGGCTCCTCGGCTACTTCTTCAGCTGTTTCATTACTGTGTGCCAGTGCAATATCACTACTTGCCTTGGGCTAGAAGCTTATAGTTTGTTATCATAGGCCAACGCTTAGACCACCTCTTGGACAAGCCCCAGGACTGTCCCATACCACAGATTTTACACGTACAGATGGGGTATTATGGGATGGCACACCGAGTTGGAAGCAAACAGTTGCTTGGGATTATGGTAAGGTGTGCCCTGCGTACATAGCTATATCATGCGGTGGACCGTCAGCTGTAGAGATCTTGAGTATCTATGAGATGGGGAGCATTGTCTGGTTAAGATTGCCAGTTGGAACACACAAGGGTTCCAACATTTTTCACACTTGTATGGCTCCTTGACAGTTTTGACAAAATTTGACATAATTATGTTACAGGAGATGGTTAGATAGCTCTCTCCAGGTTGAAGGCTACCACATTCATCAGACTCTGGCGAAAAAGGGCCCGAAGGGTAGACCATACAGGGGTCTTATAATTGAAGTTAAACACAACTTTTGCTCCCGCCATTTGTTGTCCCCCTCTGCTGACGACAATGTGATGACAGTGGAGGTGTGGCAAGAAGAAAGTCTGAACGATTGGAAAATATTGATGATTAATGTGTATGTACCCCAAGTACTAAAGTATTGGATGATATCCAAATAGGACTCGTACAGATTTTGTTAACATGTGAAAGGAAACAAGCTAAGTATGTGGTTATTCTGGGGGGGATTTAAATACTAGGTGTGTACGTGAAAATCTTTGTGCAATCTACAGTAAAGTTAGAGAAACATGTGTCATGGCGCCAGAAATATGTAATTCTAAGGGGAAAATGTGGGTTGCTCTCCTGAGGCAGTGGAAATTACTTATGCTAAATGGCAGAACTGAGGGAGACATCCCAGGGACATTTACCTGGGGGTAGGGGGGTAATGACTGTGAGGCCACATTGGATTATTTCTTTGGAAATAATGCCTGTTTACTCATGGCCGAGGAGATAAAGGTCATCCCCATAGAGTTTAGCAATCATAATATCTTCTTGCTTCTTATTAACCTGCACCATACTAGACTCAGAGACAGTGGTTGCATTGGTATCCACACTAACCAAACTGGCAACTGCATTCACTGGACGGCGAAGCATTTGCATAAAATGGATACTAGGATTTCTGGATTAAGTAGTGACAACATCAACAACCATGAGCGTATGAACTGTGATGAGATATAGACATGGAGTAGAACATTGACTCTTAAAATTGCTACTGGTAGTCAAGTCCCTGGGGTGATTTGTAGTAAACCCCTGCATGTATTTGACAGGGCCATAAAGGATGCTAAGAGATCTATGTGCAGAGAAATATGTATGGTAACTAATCTGGGACTGTCAGTTCCCGTATTGGCCATACGTATACGAGATGCCAAGAAAAAGTATCAACGATGGCTTAAGAGATGGAAGCTATCCTCTCTTAATGCATGTTGGCAGAAAATGATTGCAGCTCTTAGAAGCAACAACTACAGGAAGATTGGGGGCATCTTGGCTCAGGCTAAGGGAGACTGTAATAAACGAATGTTGAATCCTATACAGGAAATCGAATAGCTGGGGCATCTGAAAAGAAAGAGTGGTGATACTACTTTGGTTTCCCCACGGAATATATGATTGGGGAGTGGCTCCTGACCTTTGACGAAGCTCATATTCATCTGGTAATTTCAAAACTTAAAAATTCTTGGGCACCCGGTCTGAATGGCCTAGCCAATGTGTTATTAAAACAGAACCCTGAACAATGGTCTTGTATCTTAAAAATCTTATTTGAAAAGTTGAGCTTGACACAAAGCATCCCAGTTTCTTGGCAGCAATCTGAGAATTACAGGCTTTTCCCGAATTTCCCGGATGTATTGGATACGTCCGGGAAAATCTTTTCTAATTTTGTTCTGAGGGTGCTTCAGTCCTGGGTAGAGGAGTCCCAAGTGCTGCAATTTATGCAGACAGGGTTTCACCCTGGCTGCTGTACGACACACAACCTAAGGATGCTCAACCTTTTGATTAGGGGAACATTAGAGACCGGGGGTGCACTTTATATGTTTCTTTTGTTGACTTCAGACCAGCATTCAACTGAGTCATCTGTGAGATGTTGAGGGGTAAATTGCTTGCCTGTGGCTGCCCAAAATGGATTGTTAGCGTGCTCAAAATCCTTCATTTGAATACCCAAGTAAGCGTGCAATTGAACGCTGATGGAGGGGTATCTGCACCAGTGACAATTAATCTGGAAAGGGGTTAAGCAGGGCTTTACCATTGCACCATTGCTTTACAATCTTTATATTGTCGATCTTCCAGCTCGACTTACAACCTACATTGTATGTTGTCCAAAGGTGGCTGAATTTTACTTACAGGGAAGCAACATTTATGTTTGACACCCTGATTAAGTACGCAGTTGGAAATGAGCTGAGCATACATATGGGGAAGACAAAGGTTTTGGTTGTTTCTGCAAAAAAAGTCAAGTGCGCTGGCTTTTACACCTGCATCGGTAAGGTTGAATATGTCGTATTATATCCTTATTTAGGACTAGATATGAGCCATGGCAGAACCTACATGTATATAGTGGCTGCTAAGAAGGCAAAGGGTATGTATGATAGAGCTAATTGTTAAATTTGCAAGAAATACTGTGGGGTTCTCAATGGAGGGGATTATTATTCTCTACAGGAAGTGCTATTGCCCAATGGTGTTACATGGTCTGGAGTTGCTGGCTATGGGGGATCTGGGCTCATTAGACTGGCTGGACGGATCATTTTGGAAATATATTTTGAGAATGAGTGCCTCAACTTCAATCGAAAATATTTGGCTTGAGTTGGGACTGGTCTCGCTTAAAGCGAGCTGCTCATTAGAAGAGGTTTATTACACATCAAAACCTATACAAAATCAAAATGTCAACTGCTCTTGTTATTGGGGTTGAGGGTAAACTTGCCCTATGGGAGTAAGGCAGAGCAGTTTGATAAGTTAGCTGCCAGCCTCTATAAGAGAATTGGATGGTGCCCTGATTTTCTGAGAGGGACAACCTATGGACGTTTAACGTATATCTTTAAAGGAAAAGTCAAACAGTGGGATTGGACGAATAATTATGTCCATTTGGCGACACTTAGAAGTTACTGTTATGTCTCAGGGGTGGTGCATAAGTATTGGCAAACTCAGAGATTCTTCAGGAAATGTCCGGATCCTGCGATTCCGAGTTTCTGACTGAGGCTGCGCACAAATCAGTTGCCAATATATGTTTTTGTTGGTGCACAGTTAGGGATACATCTTGTGCAAGTTTAATGCTGATGCCATGATGGGCACAGCATGTTGGTGTCCGCAGGCAGCATAAAATACTGGAGAAAATGTGGGTGTCCACAAACATCATAAAACAGAATTTTGTTTACCCTTTGCTTAACATATTCCATGCCATCCTCACCTCCCATTATCTCCCCAGAGGTGAACAAGTGCAACAATATTTTGCAATTCAACATTACTCCGAGTCCTTCAGCATTTTATTGTCCATGAACAGTTGAAAACAAACAATGCCCCTTGTTACTCTTTGCTACATACATTCCACCCCATGCTCGCCATCCTTCAACCTCAGCAGAGGTTGTTTTGTGTGTTCGACAAATGTAATATTGTGCTTTTTTTCTGCATTGTTCACGAATCGCAGGAGCAAGTTAGGAAGCCAAAATGGCATCAGTTTCAAAGGTTTTGACGATCTTTGCATTTCTTTAGTGGCCAAACAATACCTATGTGTTTTGTCTGCCGATGACACCGGCTACCTGATGGATCTAAGTGTGTCCGCAAACATCAAGTCAGATTTTTTTTTAATCTGCTGGATGGGATAACATCAAATTTGTAAAATCACGCCTTTGGGTCAGTGCGTTGTTCCTTGTTTATGTCTGCTGTAAATCCAGGATGTAGGTGCACCATCATTATTTTGCAATTCAAGTCAAACCGGATTTCAAACATTTAGGGTCCTCCCTGATAACTTTGCTCCTGTCCCTGATGAAACTGCACAGTTTTCAAAAAAGAGTAGTCTATATTTATTTTGGATTGTTTCATGCATATTTGTTGAAAGTGACACAGTTATAGCCCACCAAAATGTGCTCTTCTATGGAGAAGCCAACCTAATCATAAATACTGAGTTTCTATTGCTGACCCCGATATGCACTTTTTTTGTAAACCGTAATCGTATAGTGCCTCCTTATTATGAATATTGGCCTACGCCAATTTGTGTTACGCAGAAAACAGTGTTCGCAAAGTTCCGATTTTGGGTTAACTTTGCTGCCATTTTAAGACTCATCCGCCGTTTTGATTTCAACTCATGTTCCATGTTTTAAAATGGTGAACTGTGTTTTCGACTTGCAGTCGAGCAGAACAACCTTTGAGTTTTGTTAATGTTTAGGTTGACAGAGAGCCGGCTATTTAACCTATGTAAAGAAATCTTGCGCTTCATACAAACTGCCATTCAAGTGTTGTCTGCGCCCACAAGCCTCATCCTTGTATAAACACCGAAAAAATGAAGAGTAAACTTCGATTATATGCTTTAGCTGAACTGCATTGTAGTGACTCTTGGAATACGGCTTACCATGGATTCAAGAACTAACAGTAACATTGAATGTTCATGGACATGTAAACTTGTTTAATCCTTTGCATAATAGTGTAACACCTGTCATGTGAACTAGGCACAAACTCTATACATATGTCTGTGTTTAGATGTCCAGCACTCTCACTCCTCACTGTGTCTGCTAGTACACACTGCGAGGTGTTGGGAGCTATCTGCCAGATAGCTATCTGTTTTGCTTTGTAAACTGTACAGTAATAAAAAATACTTGTATCTTTTCAGCCCGTGATTGGTGTATTTCATTTGTGGTACTAAGCCTTATTTCTTTGGTCTTTCAATATGTATGTATTTATTCTTCTCACTTCGGTTGTAGACACATTTTAAAAATGAGTTATGATATTCCACAATGGGCACCAAATAAAAAAGTGAGGGAACACCTAAGTCTGTTAAAGGGCTTTTCGAATGTGTGTTTGGTGCAACTGTATTGTTTTAAAATAACATGTATCTGAAAAAATACAATGTGAGAGCATTCACGTTGGTTCCCTTTGCACAGACTACTGATTGGGAACAAGTGGAAAGTTTCCACATAATGTTTGAATTCTTAATTGTAGTCCAGCTTAAATGTGCCACTTGGAGTATCAGGAGACTTTATCTTCTATCCATTTATGTATATATATAAAAGTGAACATTTGTGGGTTTGTGGGTTTGTAGCGAAGTGTATGTACCCTATACAATTCCACACCTTTTCGACAATATGCAGCAAATGTTTCACAGTCACGTTTTAGGACCCTCTGAACATTACCGGCAACATGATATCTGGAAACCCTGCCCCGCCAAATGTCCACTATAGTGCACATTTGGGTGTGATTGTGTGGGTTTTTGGCTTTGCGTATGTTCCCTATACAATTCCACACTGTTTCACCAACCTGCACCAAATTTTGGACAGTCACCTGGTTGGACCCTCCAGACATTACTTGCTACATGACATCAGGACATCCCATCCCTTTCCCTGGATTTCAGCAAAAGTGAACATTTGAGTGTAGGTTTGTAGCTCCGTGTATGTTCCCAATACAATTCCAAACCCTTTCACCAATCTGCACCTCATTTTGCACAGTCACCTGTGAGGACCCTCCGGACATTACTGGTTACATGGCATTTGGACACCCTGCCCCTTTCCCTGGATTTCAGCACCTTCACAGATGAGACGATTGCCTGAAATCGGAGAAACATCACTGTGGTTGGAAAAGGACCGGTCCCAACACGAAGAACACAACTCGAAGTCCAGGGACTAGGATCAGATTCAGGATATGCTTCCAGGCACAGTTACTGAGTATAACTCAATGAATACGGTGGTGGATTTCGACAAAGCTGTAAACTATCCAACAGAATTCCTCAACTCACTTGACCCCACCAGGAATACCACCACATCCCCTTCGACTAAAAGTTGGGTCATTCATCATGCTGCTTAGCAAACTCGACTCACCTAGGCTGTGTAATGGCAAAAGGCTATGTGTTAAATAATTGCTGCCCAGCGTAACTGAAGTGACAGTGTTCACCAGGAAGGGAAACAAAAAGCTGTTCAATAAACATGTACTTTAGAAATATTAAACTTAAGCTCCATAGTCGTTTGCACCATCAGCATCATGTCACCTATCATGCTGCTCAGAAATCTGCATGTTGTTCTCACATACAATGATACATTTCAGAATGAGTTTTTTAGAAGAACAATACATTGCATTGTGTAGTCTTTATGAAAAAAACATTTTTTAAATGAGAAAATGTAGTGAATTTTTCTTTTCACCTTTCTTACTAAACCTTTCCGAAAAGCATAAAGCTACCTTAAGGAATTTCCAACAAATAGTACATATAAGAAAATAAAATCCTGTGCAACGCTGCGTATATCAGCTAGTATATATATATAAAAGTGAAAATGTGTGTGTTTCTGGCTGGGTTTGTGGCAAAACAGTGTTCCTTATACAATACCACAGTATTTCACCAATCTTCACCACATTTTGCATGGGCACCTTTTAGGACCACTGGGACAATACTGGCTACATGACATTTAGACATGCCACCACATTCCCAGGATTTTAGCACAAGTCAAAATTTGTTTGTGGGTTTGTGGCTTGGTGATGCATTGTTCCTTATACAATTCCAGACCGTTTTACCAATCTACACCACATTTTGGACAATTACCTGTCAGGACCCTGCAGACATTAATAGCTACTTGACATTTGGACACCCCACCACTTTCCCTGGATTCGAGGAAAACTCTAAATTTGTTTGTGGGGTTGTGGCACACATGAGATAGTTGCCTGAAATCGCTGAAACATCAATGTGGTTGTAGAAGGACTGGTTCTCAACCCTAGAATGCATGGTTTCTGGGATATTTGCACCACAATGCACTGCAATAAACTGCACCACACCAGGGAGGGGCAACAGATGGGGGGATATCACAATAGGTTCAAGGATGCATTATCACACCAAATCTCGCCCCCCCCACCCAACGTCTGCTCCAAGGTATGTCAGCCAGCCACACGCACCCATTCTCATTGCAGTTTACTTCAGAGTGCAAGGGACATTTAGCGATATGTGAAATGGAGCAGCGACCTGCAGGATCATTGATTTTCAACAATTGATAAGAGTGTTGTTATGCCTGTCCACAGAACCCGTTCTGAGAATGGGTACTTTTTTGCTAGTAATAAGATAAAATACAGAAATAGTGTTCACTTGAGATGACATTATCACTGTCTCTGAAGCAAACACATCTAGCTGTCAGGCAACATGAACTCATTCCCAGGGAATGGGGGACCAATGCATGATTCACAACCCAACCTGTGACAAAGTGCCCTGCAGTAGGGCTTTAGGGTGTGATGACCAAAGTGGCGGAGTGCCACCACCAGCTATGTTGAGAAAGGACACTGGGCGGGATAGGGAAAATCCTCTGATCTGCTCCAACCTCATCCAAAAGGTTTGCAGGGATTCACCAAAAGGGTCCCATTGTAAGCATGGGCCACTTTGGAAGCTGCAGGCAGACATGGGGGGTAACATCCACAGAAGATCAGTCCACAAAGGACACATTCTCCCCATGTGCAAGCCAAATGCCCATGCAAAACCACACATTAGCTAGATGTGTCAAGGGAATACAAGAGAAAAACACTGAGGGCCTCCAGACTGCTCGAGGATCCCTCTGACCACACATGTGGTTGGAACATTGAAGATGTCAGACACCCTCTATGAAGGCTTGGCTAATGGAGAGAAAAGGGTCAGGGCTAGAGAAATGGATGTCAAGGAAATACTGCTTCTGAGGCAACCTGGCTGATCGCAAATCCAAACTTTTGATTACATGCACATGAAATCTATAGCTCAAAGACCAACATCTTAGATGGGGCTGAGAGGGTATAAAAGGAAATCAGAAGGACCAGGACATGTGGGGGAGTTGAGAGATAGGAGGAATCAAAGAAATGAGGAGGATATTAGTTAGAGAGGAGGAGAGAGTGTGCAATTGGCAATGGAAGGAGGAGGTGAAGAACGTCAGAAGGATGTTGGGCAAAGGGGAACTCCATATGTTGATGAGGAACAGGTTCCAGAGGTTAGGGAGAGAAAGGGCCTAGAGGTTCGAGATAGAATGAAACTAAGGATTATGGAGATAGAAACATCAGAGTTGCGGGAGAGAGAAGCCTCAGAGGTTGGGGAGAACATTACCCCAGATGTTTGGGGGTAAAAGTGCCGGAAAGTGGGAATAGATAGATCAAAGAGGTTGGCAAAATGAGCTAATGTTGTTTGGGGGTGGAATGGGGAAGTAGGGGTGTGCAGAGGAGTTTGTCGGAGTTTAGAGTAAGAATGAAAGAAGATGCGAAGATAAGTCAAGAGAAAAGAACAACTCCCTATGAAAGGGCCAATTACAGATGCAGAAGGAACCTAGACAGAGAGAGGGATTGTAGAGTAGTGACTCTTCTGGGTACAGTCAGATGATGTGCCCTCTGAAGACTCCAGCTAACCTATCCAAAACTGGGTGGAAAGCAGCGAATCTGCACTTGCTGGTAATTGCCATATTCAGCGGCAGACTCTGCAACTAAAACCAAAAAGAGTCAGTAAAAGGGAAGAATAAGAACTACCAGTCTGCATGAAACTAGTGTTCTGGGAATGTACTATACTTCATAATGTAAATGATCCTTATACCCTGTGGATCACCACCGAGGGAGACCTAGACATTATAATGTTGTGTTATTTTCCTATTTCCAAATCAGTGAGTAGGCATCCTACCATTTGTTTGGCAATCTGTACATCAGCTGAGGTGAGGCCATCCTGCATTTTTTTTCCATCAGTTTCAAACCCAAGCTTCAATTATCATGTTATTTGTTTTAGGTGAACAACTTCACTTTCATCACAAACAAATAGAGTACCTATAAACTGTCACTTAGGTCTCCTCCTCTCATTTATCAGGAATCAGCTTCTTGACACTCAGGCGAGCCTGCAGTCTATATACATTGCAGGCTGCTTTGCTGTTCAAATTAGAGGAATTAACTGACCTCCCCTTCCAAATGCAAGAGATTACTTTTTCCAACCCATCCAAGGTTCTAGGCATTAATATGCAGGGTGAACATCAAGGCTTACATTGGTTGCACATCATTCTTGGTTCAGTGGCGATTACAACAAAGGTTTTGTCTACGCAAATGTTGGTCACAGATACTAATGTGAGGAAAATAGAGGAACTGCAACTAACGGTTGAACTGGGCAATGTCGTGCAGATGTTACCCTGCTGGTTTATCTGCTCACACAATATTTTTCTTAAAGGGAATTTAGTATATGCATGGAACAGAATGATTTTGCGTCGCATCTGCTATTTATATTCTTTGGTATATAGGAGTGAGTTATGATCTTAGCTTGAGCTTGATCTTAGGCAGACGCCATCAGAATGTCCACAATGCCCACTGGATAGTTAACATCTTAATTTCATGGTTAAGTAAGAGGAATATGCTAAGCAACTCCCCCTCACATATACTATATAGTATGATTCCTTAAATACAACCTACCATGGCAAGACACACGATGGGAACCACATTTGAAAATGCCCTGTCCACTGCAATAAAATAACAAAGCAATACGACATGTTAAACATATCTCCCTCTGATACAAAAACAAACTCCTACAATTTAAATGGATCCATCATTATTATTGATCGCCATTTCAACGGTGTCTAAAATATTTATTTTGGGCTGCTTAGAGGTAATTGAGAAGCTGCCTTATAACCTGGTAGGTATGGCTTGCATAATGGCCAAATGTATGATTGTGAGATAATGCTCATGAAAAGCTACCCCCTACTGTTAACCAGTGGCTGAATGACTTTGCCTGGTGTAATGAGCAAATAGAGACCCTGTGCAAAAATGTGGTTTCAACTGCTCAACCTAGACACTACAAGTCCTGCTACAGATGATACCTGGCAATGTTGCTCAGAGGCAAACAGATTCCGAAAATAAGGATTATATGCCTAAATGTGTTGCTCTTTCTTTATTTGCTTTCTATAATAACCAACTCTGTGTACATACCATTGCATAGAAATGTCCTATTTTGACACTTGTGTTGCTTCCCTTATTTCTTGTACGACATCCTGTTCAAATTGTACATTATGATTCAAATAAATTAACATGAATTACATGTTTTACATATTTCAAAATATTCCACAAAACCTTTGTTAGACCACAACCATTATATTTGCTCAATTCTATTTACCTTCATTTTATTTTTAGCAGCAACTCGTTTTTTTGTGCAAATAAAAAAACGGTCTAGAACATTTACACCCGTCACCTTTACATGTTTTTGACAGGTTTTAAGATCTCAATATGAAGACCCTGAAAGAAACGCTTCTTGTGCCAAGGCCCCCTATACAACCCAACTGCCAAGCTGGAAGGCAAATAATCTATTGGTATTTACAAAGGAAGGTTAAGTGGCAGGGGTCTACCTGTTGTTCTCTTGTTCATAAGTAGAGAAAGCACTGGGACATCCATCCAGCCCAGCACATTAGGTCCAACTGACATCTGTAGAACCCAGCACTCCAAACACCCATCAACACTCCACCTAGAGTCCCAGTGGCATCACCACACCAACACTCCACCTAGAATGTCAGGGACATCACCAGACCATCACAACACTCATATCCATAATCAGGCCCAGCACATATTATGACACAGTGCTTCTACTAGACAAATGCACGCACATTCCAGGCAGACTATTAATCACACCTCATGGATGTAAAAAATGTGGGTTTCTATGTTGTGCAGTTGTGGACAGTTCAAGGTCTCGCTGTCTGTTGATTAGTCTGGGAGCTCTGCAACCTGAATTCTTCTTTGAAAGAAGGAGGTGAGCAGTAAGGCTGCCTAATAACAGCAATGATATTCTGGGTTGGTTGTTTATCTTCCGTTATCAAACTGCCACATCACTCCATCACTGGCGTTGGTTTTTCAGATATTGGCCCTCATTACGACCCTGGCGGAAATCGAAAAACGATGGCGGAAATGCAATACCGCCATAGAATAGCGCTCGGTGCAACTATGACCCGTCACCGCAAAGTACGATGCCATTAGCGACACCGTAGTGAACGCCAACGCTAACTGCACCAAGTACGCGCGCACGCGCCATGCCAAACCCTAAATACCACCATGGCGCAAGGGTACGCGAATTCCGACCCTAGCGGACATGTACCTAACGCCATCAAGCACGGCGGAAAGTACCATTCCGCCATGGTGAGAAGTACGGCATCGCGAATCAACCGTAAACGGCCCCACTGAGTGCCTGTACACCGCTCCCTGCCCACAAAGTACAACTCCCCGTAGGTGCAATGAAGTCACAATGCAACCAGTGAAATGTACAAGTCACCCATGCATGCCAACGAACAAAAGAATCACAAGAGGGGCCAATGGGAGCTGCAGGGCACAGATGGCACGAATACAGAAGCCATTCCAATGGACATGACCACAGTCCCCCACCAAGAAACGCACGCAAACACAGGCACCTGTGACCAGCAATATTCCGAAAATCACATCATTCCACCAGTCCACCTGGCTGACCGGCATCTGTTACACAAAACCTAATCCCCCGCCCCTGAGCATGACATCATTCAAACAGTCATATTGGCAGCCCTCATCCCTGACCTCACTGGGCTTCGTAGGCAAACGCGCCCAGCACAGTACCACGCAACTAAACTCCGAAGCTGGAACCCAATGCAGATCTCCTCACAATACATCGCTCCCCAAATAGGAATATGCCACATCACTTGCAAAGAAGAACGCCACACGGCCCATATCAGAATAGAAATTTAATGCACAACAAAATCACCAAGCCCATACAGCCATTAGGCCATGATCTCCAAAACACATTTCACCATTGTGGGCTGCATCCGCAAGAAATGACCAGCTACTACTTGTGTGACGCCCTGTTCCATCATGGTACACAGAGCCACATTCACGTACGAAAAGGCAACATGGAAGCGCACAGAACCGCAGGGCCGTCCCAATGGGGAGGCACTAGTCCAGCTGAAAGGCCGAAATGTTGCTCCGAGCCACTAGTACTGCGTAAGGGCATGTGGCCCATTGGCGATCGTCCCATAAGATCGTAATGCTGCTCCACTGATTAACACGAAGCAGCAGGTGTCGGGAGTAAAAGCCATCTTCAGGAGTGGCATACAGATGGCAGTGGCAAAAGGGGAGGAGATACCTGTCAACCAAAAGAAAAGAAAAAGAACAGAATGGCCATCAGAACTACATTCGAACAACTCACTTCAATGATCACACTAAATCCACAGCCATATGCATGCTAGCCCACTCCAAAGGATCATCACCACCCCAAAACCACTTGCGACTCATAACTATCTATATCGAGGTGTAAACACCATCACAAACGAGTGTACCTGTGCATGCGTCTGTGAAAACAGAATCCATCTGATGGGATTGTTAACGTGCATGGACACAAGTGTCTGAAGGCGCGTCGAGACAGGGAGGGCTCAACAAGGCCAGATAGACGATGGTCCCACTATGGCAGCCCTGCATCACATAGCGCAGGGGAGGCGGACAGATTCCAAGAAGCCCTGTACATGGCAAACTCTGTATCAAATCATCTGCCCATGCATCCATTCATCATTCCCTCATCCCGGTATAAAAACGCCTGAATATTTACTCACATAACATTAGAAATATCCATTGAGTCTGTGCGTTATGCAGCCTGCAAAATCCACAGTGCCCCAGCCCGTAATTCCAGTGTTGTGAAGTAACATGTATTTGGGAACGTCCGGCCTCATCGCCCACGTCGCTATTGCGCATCCCAAACTATTCATGTCAATCATTGCATCCTCGCCATGGCCCCTGTCTCAAGGACATTGAACAATAGAACGTTATATTTGCAGTCAGACCTGTGGGCATCTCCTCGCCGCTAGCTGATAACCGAAAGCGCCACCCTTCGAATTCCTCATTTGCACCATCACGTCGAAAAGGCATCTGTGACCGCTTGAAATCACAAATTAATCCATCTAGTGCGGCTGTGTGTGAAAAGGGCAACTGCCTTCACTCACAAATGGGACGCCCCGCCCGTCGGTGCAACTCGGTACAGTGATGCATGAGGGCCCACCGTTACTCGAGTACTACGTTCCACTGACCCTTCACAAGTCTGTTCGCGACAGCAAAGATTGTATGTGAAACAATGGGACCATAGCCGAATGAACATATCAACCAATGTTACACGGCCATCGTGTACAAATACATGATTGCAATAGCAAGATGCCATTCCTCGAATTGCAGCGTTGTGTGCGGGACGTGCTCGGCCAAAGGGGAGAGCAGCTTGCACAGGTGGAATGAATCACCACAGGTGGAGGCCATACAGCCTGAAAACACATAAATTGCACACCCAGTCTCCTCCCACAACCACACCCACTCCGAAATGCTACCGGCAGGACTCGCGATGTTGGCCCTGGGGGACCTGATAGCACTGCAAGTACTCCAACTCCAAGAAGAAGACGAACACCAACTACAACCGGCCGCACGGAGGAGACGCAGGAGGAGGAGGAGGCCAAGGCAGGGCCAGCAAGGGCCGCCAGCACAGCCACTACCACCACGCAGGCAGCCCGCAATCCCACGCCTCCGAGCACATCCGTTCAACCTCACTGATGAGCAGATCCACACCCTCTACCGTTTGGACCGGGACACCATAGCCGCCATTGTGGACATGACACAGGCTGACCTTGTCAGCATGATAGATAGCCCAACCGCCATCCCACCCCTACTGAAGGTGGTGTCTGTACTCCACTTCCTGGCCACAGGCACCTACCAGCACACAGTCGGACAGTTGCATGGCATTTCTCAGCCACTGTTCTCACGGACACTATTGCAAGTGCTCGATGCCCTCCTGCAGCACGCAGACGACTACATCTCTCTACCACGCTCGGAGCAGGAAATCACCAACACAAAAGTGGGATTCCATGCACTTGCCGGCATACCGGGTTGCCTTGGTGCCATCGACTGCACCCATGTGGAATTGGTCATCCCACATGCCATGGAGGCCCAGTACCGCAACCGAAAACAATTTCATTCCCTGAATGTACAAATGGTGTGTGACTCCAACAGGATCATTACACATTGTTGTGCCCGATTCCCTGGATCAACCCATGATTCTATGGTCTTGAGGAACTCTACAATACCACGCTACATGGAGCGACACGCAGGGAACAGATCCTGGCTACTCGGTGAGTCTCATTTCATGCATGATGATGTGGGGTATGTGATTCGGCAATGACCTGGCAGGAAGGGGGGGGTGTGTGCGTACGTAGCAATGGCATTCCACATCATACGTTTATCGTCCACATACAGGTGATGCTGGATATCCACTGAAGAGATGGCTCCTCACACCAGTCCGGAACCCACGGGACCAGCATGAGGAGGACTACAACCATGCCCACTCACGTACCCGTGTAGTCATTGAACAGGCATTCGGCCTACTGAAGACTCGTTTCCGCTGCCTCAGCAGGTCTGGCGGGGCACTCCTGTACCGCCATGAGAAGGTTGCAAAGATGGTCATGGCATGTGTCATGCTCCACAACATGTGCGTACGTAGAAATGTGCCCATGCCCCCTGACGCAGAACTGCAAGCACCTGAAGATGGTCATGATGAGGGTGGGGATGTGGCAGCACCTCAAGGAGTCTGCGAGGCACAGGAGGGCCGTGACATTCGTCAGCATCTCATTGATGCATGCTTCTAACACTCACGCCTGGTGGCTGATACATGGACACGGTACTCGTGGCACTGTGTGTGTCTGGTACATGCACAATATGGACTGTACGCCTATGATGGCCTAGTACACAAAGATCATTGTCCACACATCTCATTGGTTGATCGTGCATTGTTTATGGCATATGTGATATCATGTTGAACACCCTATCGACCCGCCACCCAAGTGAGCCCAACACACCCCCTCCACCCTCCTACCTCCCCCCCGAACACCAGTGTCCAAAGATGCTCATTGTCAGTGGGCAGTCGCTATTGCAAGCCCCCTCTGCGGGTATCAGGGGCACCCCTGCCTGTGGAGCGCAGGTTCCTCCCAGATCTACGTTGGGGGCTGCCCTGGACGGAACTTGCAACGGATGATGTCTCTGCCTGCTCACGTCCATGCATGTCCCTAAGGGTTTGTGAGAGCTCAGTGAGCACACGGCGCACTGCGGCAAGTTCGGCACATACGTCTTTGGACGTCGCATGCAGTTCCCCCCTCAGGCTCTCGGTGCTTCTCTCCATTTGGACTCTCAGGCTCTCGGTGCTACTCTCCATTTGGACTCTCAGGCTCTCGGTGCTACTCTCCATTTGGACTCTCAGGCACTCGGTGCTACTCTCCATTTGTGCCCTTAGTGTCTCTGTACTTCTCTCCATTTCTGCCCTAAGTGTCTCAGTTGATGTTTCTATGTCTGCCTTAGTGCCCCCACATTCATCGGCATGGTCCTTGAGGAGCGTGGCCAGTTGCTGCTGTTGCACGATTAACTGGTCGAGGGACTGTTGCCTCTGCTGGGCCATGGCCATTTGCGGTGGTGACCTCATGTTGCCTTGCCACAGGGCTTGTGGGGGATGGCCAGTCGTCGTCTTGTGGGTGCCCCTGCGTGGTATCCTCATGTTGTACGGGATGGGACAGACAGGGGGATTGGGACAGGTCATGGATGGATCTGACTTCGACATCCCCGTCTTCTGTGTCGGAGCATGCTGCCATCAATGGGGTGTCACCTATGGTGCTGCTGCCACCAGAGGCAGTGCCTTCTGTGGCATCCATTGGGGGGACCTGTGGTGCTGCTGTTGTGGGCATGCTGGCTGCTGGGGTGCCTGTTGATGTTCCCTCCTCTGTGCTGCCACCTGATTTGTGCTGCTGCCGTGTCTTGATGCGTGCAGCTGAGGTGGAGGGTCTTTGGCCGTTGTTCTTGGCCCTCTTTGCAGGTGTGCTGGTAGGGGTGTCCTGAAGCTCGTCGTTTGGATCGGACCCTGTGGTGGAGTAAAGGAGGGCGAGGGTTATTAATGGGTCTGTGGGAATTGGAATGGCATTGTATCACATGCATTGGGGTGGTACCTGAGGGTGATTTGGGTCGGGGCCTTGGAGGTGCTTTCATTTGTGTGTGGAGTGAGGGTGCAGTTGTTTGGCAGCCTGCAGTTAGGGTGTGCCTGCTGCACGTGTAGTGGGTGTTTTTGGTGTTTTTAATTATTTATGTATTTATTGTGAGTTTTAAAGTGCGCTATCAGGCCAATGTGTGTGGACGTTCTCCTGGACATGTGTTTCTGTTGCACTATGTGGACACATGGTACTTCACATGATTGGACATTGTGGATTTAGCTTTGTTTCATTTGGGCCACCTACCTGATTCTTCGGATGTCTGCACTCCTTTCTCCATCCCTCCGACTCCCTCTATGCTCTCCATTCCAATGGTGGAGGCACAGATTTCTTCCCAGGGGGTCAACTTGATGGGTGATTCCGATCCTCCCCCGGTGGCTGTGGCAATGTTGCGGTTGGCAGAAAGTATGCTACGGACGCGTATCCGCAGGTCGTCCCATCGCTTTCTGCATTGCTGTGGGTTGCGGGGTGCGGTCCCCACCGCACTTACCCGCTGTGCCACCAGAGCCCATATGGCCTTCTTGTTCGCAAGTGCCGTCCTGGTCATTTGCGTGGAGAAGACGGCGGCGGCATTCTCCTGGAGGGTCTCTGTTAGCACGGTGAGTTCCTCACGGGAGAAGTGGACCTGCCGCTTGCGGTCGCACGCTTTCTTCGCTACTTTTCCCATTTTTCTTGGTTTCGCTAGGGTGGATGACGGGTTGGGGTGTGTCTCAGGGTAGTGTTTTTAGTGGTTGTGTGGATTTTGTGGTTTTATAGGTGTACGGCGGGATGTTTCCCGTTCCGGGCCCATGTTTTTACTTCCGTTTCCGTATATTTACGGTCACCGTACTTTCCGGTTGGCGCTCACTGCGGTGTCCGCTAAAATGGGTGGCGGTATTGCACCTAGGGCGCCGTACGGCGGCGGTGTGGGCCGTTTTGGGGTCATTTCCGCCATCGCGGACTTTGCACTTCCGCCATGCCGTGGTGCTCGTGCCCGATGGGTCGGAATGGGCCGCACTTTGCTCCATCGTGCAATGGCGGAAACGCTATTTACGCTGTGGCGGTCCGGTCAGTCACTTTCCGCCAGGGTCGTAATGAGGGCCATTGTGTTTCGAGATGGGGAAAGGGTAGGGGGCAGAGGCATGGCGGTGAGTATTCCAGCTGTCCTTTGTTGGAAGAGCAGAGAAGAAGATCAAGTGAAACATTCACACTACCATTCTCTAAATTAACTTTTCAAAATGTGCAGATCATATAATACTTCTGCCATAGGGATGAAAATGGCATAAATAACTTATCATATGTTATAAACGATATCTGAAAAGCATATAGGTCAATATTTGTATGGCTTCCTGAAGCTTACTGATGACTGAGTGTCCAATAAAAGGTATCCAGAGAATACAGCATAGCCCCAAAGACTACCTGAGCACTTTTGTTTCTGTAAGTAGATCAATATGCCATTAATATGATTTGTATCATCAAAGTGGAGTGAAGTTTCAAATTGGCATGTGGAAATGTCCTTGATACATGTTTTTGGTTGTCACTGTAAGAGAGTTTATTCAGAGTAGGGTTGTCATTGCTAACTTGCACAATACATGAACATGGATCTTATAGTGTACATGAATAGTATAATTAGATCCTCAGGGTTTCTGTAGATGTAGCTTTCCAATACATCTCAGTATGGTTGTCATTATATATCTGAAAATGGAGGGTTGGTAGGATTCACAGCCTTCCAAGTCACCTATGGATAATGGTCACTGTGTATCTCTTCCCTCAGGGTAATGTTCTAGAATGGTAGATGACAACTGAGTGCTGTTAGTTACAAAGTGCGGGCTTGTATGCAAATTGCTGTGCTGTGCATTCTGGTCATGTTTCATCCTTGCATGACACTCAAGTGAAATGTGTCAATGTTTTCGTTCCTCTGTACATTTAAGAGTTTGGCTGTTGGTGCTTCTCATGTGTGTGATTGCTGTGGTATGTAGGGTGGCTAAAGGGTAGTGTGTTGACCTTTGTGATTTTCTCAGTGGATGTGTTGCTTGGCTATCCCCAAAGGTCAGAGGGTAGTAGGTTGAACTTTGAGTTACTGGACTTTGGTTTATGCTCCCTCTTTGTTGTGTGATTGTCTAGATATTTGCGGGGTGTTGCAGGTGACACATTTGGGAGTTTGCCAGATGCTGTGAGTTAGAAATTGTGGTTAAGCATTCCATTTTTCCTGTGGGGAAAAATTTTGGATGTGGGTTTTCAGGGGTTATTTATTGTATCCCAAAAAAAACAATGATTCTACCTGTATAATTAAATTGGTAAATAGGTGGTTGGAGGAAGGATGGTGTTGAGTGAAAGGCAACGTGTGTATGCAAAGGGCTGACAACTAGGAGAAGATGACTAAAGGAAGAGGGTGGTAGGTGAAGGTATGATGTGGGAGTCAAATATTAATCCCACATCATAACTTCACCTGCCACCCTTTCTTTCAGTCCATTTTGAGCTCTAAATTATGTAGTGACATTTCAATTATTATACTCACGTGTTAAATTATTCACAACATCAAAATATAATCACAAACCGTTCCTTATCGTGTTCTTGATAAAGTGTCACAAAAGGTATTTTACAAGAAAGGAATTCTAAAACCATGCCACATCTTACATTCAGTGCTGCAGTTTCAGATGGAATTATATTATTTGCTGGCTCAAGCAGCAGCCATTTATGATGTCATAATTGAAGCATTAAAAATTATAACAGAGCCTTGAACGTAAATTATAACATCGGCTTGGACATGCCATTTTCCCATTGGATGTCTGTAGTGCTATCACAATTAAGTTATAATAATAACTTGCTTACAGGCTTTTATATGGGTATCTAAGGTTGCCATATATTATATGAGCCGATTTATAAAAAGGGACACAGGTCATCTCCCACTTCATACAGATCTATATCTCTATTAGACTCTCTTTCTAAAATTCTGGGTCATGCCATTCTGGCCCACCTCAAGGATTGGGTCATGGGCAGTGGTGTTTTCTCCCAGGCCCAGCTGGGATTTAGGCCGGGGCTGGGTACAGCAGAGCAGGTCCTTAATATCCATCTGGTAACCACACACTCACTATATGTAAAGGAGGAGACCATCAATTTAGCGTTCATGGACCCGAGCACAGATTTTGACAAGGTGAATCGTGCCAAGTTGTGGGATTTGCTAAGGTCCAAAAACTGCCCTTTGGCTTTGGTAAGTCTTTTGGCCAGATTGCATGAATCTGTGCAGGCGAGCATAAGGAGTGGCGCCAATGGACATTGTATGTGTTATTTTGCAGTCAAACAGGGGTGTGCCAGGGCTGCGTCTTAGCACATTTCCTTTTCTACCTGTATATTATTGGCCTCTACAAACACCTTCTAAACTCCTCTCCTGATGTACCCAGGATGGGTGGTCGGTCTCTCCCGTTCTCTGCCGGTTCTTGTATACGCAAATGACTCTATCTTGATGGTGCATACCCTGAGAGCTCTGCAGTCCCTTATCTCTGACTATGCTGTTTTTATGGATGGGTTATACATAGTGGTGAATGCAGCAAAGTCGGCTGTAATGGTCTGCTGGAAGGGAAGCCGCATGGTTAAATTCAGAGCCATGCATTGTAAGTACAGTGTAATTCCCGGGGTCGATCATTTCAACAATCTGGCGCCAGATTTCCCACCAGCTTTTGTGCCACTGCCATTATTTCAAAACATCCTTTGTGGTTCAAGCAGGCTCTGGATGGATTTACCAGGGCAATGACCATGTGCAATTGTCTATGAGATTCTTAGAGTTCTTATGGAAATAGTTTTTGCTGTAATTTATTTGTATTGGAATGTAATTTGCATTTCCAAAAATAAACATAATGATGATGATGAAAATAATGATAGCTAAGGTTCCGAATCACAGCACAAATACACTCTCAGAGTTCAAAAATACATTTGAACTATTGAGAAAAACTAAGGTTACATGGAGAGTTTGTAGATCTGATTGGTAGACACGTCTGCAGTTGTTTCAATGCAGCCTCTCAAAAGAATCCTGGATGATCCGTGCCCAATGTCCGTTAACACATATGGTTGTTTGTGGGTGGAACAGACATGCAATTGAGGCACTCTGCTGTTAGGGGGAATTATAGGCAGGGAGAGCCGTGCTAGGAGTCCGCGGACACCCAGCTCATGGAAGGCCCTAACTCCTTCCCTTGACCCAAAAGAGGTTGAGGTCCACACAGTAGCAAAAGGTTACTGTGGCTTTATTACAGGCAACAAGGCACACCGGGGTCATATGCACAGAGTCAGGTCCAGGCACATCTCGCTGCATTCTGGCTCGCAGGCCAGTTTTCATGACATGTGACATCACATTCTGTGTCACTCATTAATTAGGCTCTCTCCCAAAACCTAACACCACTCAGGATAGGACACTGAGTGGTATTTCTAGTATAGGAACCTATAATGAAGCAATATTAGTGGATGTGGCTGTGTCAGGTGGTGTGCTTGGATTGTCCCCCAAAATTGTTACTCCGAAAATATTACATTGGGTAAGCCCTGTGATTGGTCAGATACTGTCATCTGCCCCTAGACCCAAGGATCCTGATTTGTCAGGACGCGGGCCTCCAAGCCTGGGACAAAACTCTGTCCCCAGCCCGAGAGCCACCTGTTGGTAATACTTGTATACTATGTGTCAGTAAGGTGCAACTATGTGTCAGCGTATAAAATAGTGTGCAGAAGACTAATGCCATAAAAGGATTCCATTCCCATCATACGAAGTAGCCAGAGATTAGTGAGTTTGTTGCGAACCGCTGTCTAGTCGTGGGATGACTGCTCTTTCCCAGCCTCCAAGCCTTGGCCCAGTATCAGCTCAGCTGCGTCTTGTGGTTGGAGACCACTCTTATGGGCTCAGTTGCTTCGAATTTGGTATGTATCTTGCAGGGAATATTAATTGCTGCAGCCGGTGTCACCTCTGTGTGTGGAATGTCATTCGCAAAATTGTGGCTTTGGCTGCCGTCGCTCCTGCATGACTGTTCTGCTTGCATAGCATCTTGTGGCATGAGACTTCTCTGAGACGATCATGGCCTACTGTATTTTCCTAAGACCTGCTCGGGCTTCTATTATGTATTATCCATAGTGTCACTAGGTTAGAGTGCATCATGGCCGGTCAGGGCCCTTGAGTGCTCATGTCCTTCCATTGGGCTAGTTGCATGTAAGCGTCTGCAAGCTTGTACAAAAGCTCTTCTGGCTTCTTGCGTTTCTGCGTTGCTGTAGCAAGTCTAATGGTAAAATATTAAACGTGCTGACAGTATGTATATGTCACTGTCTTCTAACTCATAGAGCTGCACGTGGGTGTTCTTCATGTAGATTGGGTGTGTGAGTGTCCTGAATGTGCGCATTGCATGTGGGCTTCCTGTCTAACGTATCTGTGTCACATGATGTCGCTAAGGACTTGAGGCATGGCTTTTTGGTGCTTTTAGTCGATTCTGTCCATGTAGTCGTCTCCAGCTTTGTCTTGTCTCTCCTCGTCCACTCTAGGTAGGGTTCGTATTACTGCAGGGTTGTATGGTCAGCTAGCAGGGTACCTTTCAGAGTAGTTGTCCATGGTGGGAACAGTGGAGATTGATGTAAGCTCATAGGATCGGCAGCCATGTTGTCACTGGTGCTTCTTCTGGTTGGGGGGTCTTTCAGAACGGAAGGCAGTTTCTGAGTTTCCCTCTTCACTGCCATGTCTTCTTCACACCATGCATTGAAAGAGGACTTCTATGCCCATGTTCCATTCAGCAGGAGATGATTAAATTGAAATGAAAAAAGTAAGTGGGTCATTTACCTCATACTAAAAGCACAGAGCTGAACATGAAGATTGTGTGCCTGTTTAGAGAACCATATGTGCATTGGTTGGACATATATGTAAAGGAGCTGTTACCTTACATGATCTTGGTTTTATTAATTAGCCAATGCCCTGGTATGTTATGTGATAAGAATTGGAATCTGGTGTTACAAATGTGTCAGCACATGGTGAATTGCAAAAACATATGATTATGATGACTATTTATTGTGAAAGTAAATGCTTATGATATGGACCTGAATATCTTTGCAATTTGCCATGAAAGATATACTTGGAGCTGTGATTACTTTTTTCCACAAACATATTTATCCTTTTCTGAATTACTCAAAGAAAAATGTATAACATCTCCAAAAAACGTTATTCACAAAATACAAAATTCATAGATATTGTGAATGAATCCTTCTGTGCTTTTCTTCTTCACTAATCATAGAGCTTCAACATGCAGAAAATACACCAATCAGTGCATGGTCATTCTTCATAAGAGTACATCCATTAATAGCATTTATAACATGTTACAGGACACAGATCTAGTTTTTAGTATTGCATCAGCCTGTCCAAAGAAAAGAGGGACCATGACACAAGTGCTAAACTGTACTGTACCCTACACATGCTTTTCAATTATTCACAAAGACCAATACCAACATCATCACTGACATAAAATATAAGCTCTCCACCCAAAAACTTCATGCAGTGCCAGGTAACATTGACCTGAGTGAACACGTCCTCATCATGAATTTGGTGGTAATACAGCAATACATTTAATGAATTACTGCCAAACATGATTATTGTTGGCAATTCAGCATTTTTGTGAGTCAGTAGTACTCTCAGGGAATTGCATTTCAGTTTTCTATGTTGTTGTGTTTTTGATGATTTGTGTTTTAATTCTATATGAATTTGTAATTTCAGTATCTTTGTCTGTTATCCTTTGATCTCTTTTTCCATAACCTTTTTGCCCCTCACATAAAAAAACTTAAAATGATAAAATGATACAAACAAAAAAAAAATATTTTCTTTATTGGCTTGACTAGCACATTTATATGAATATGAATACGTTGAAGATTATTTGTTCAATACTTTGTTCCAATGGGAATAAGTCACTTGTATATAGTTTATTTCCCAGTTCCCTTCTGAATAGTGTATTTTCCTTATGTCTGTATCTGTTACATACACATGTCAAGACTGTGAACCCACGCCAGGCATGGACAGGTTGTGTGTATTCCCACTAGGTCAGCTGTCTCTGCTCCACCCAGAAGGACAATATCCAGCAGGGTCTGCTTCTCTTTCAATCCTTCAACAGGTCGGGTAACCCCTCTCTCTGGCAATAAAGCCCATCAAGAGGTGCTGTCATGGAAAACAAGAATCAAAGGACATGCCCTAAATAAAAGGACTAGTCACATATCAATGTGCTGCATAGCAAATGGCCTTTGATGCTATGGATATGGGAAGGGGTCAGGGCTCGAGTTGTAAGAGGACACTCAGCACATTCGGGGAATGGATCCTCCATCTTGTTTGTCTTTGTACCTGTCTTTGCTTCCTGTCTTCTCAATTTACTTTAGCACAAAGCACGTTGGGTACAATGCAAGAATGCAAGGACCACATGTCGAAAGGACAGGGTTCAGACCCTTTAAAGCAGGGTTAACTTTGCCCAATACCCATGGGCCTTTGCCCAATCAAGTCTCCCACCCCTCCTTTGATTCACCTTTAGACCATCCCAGACTCAAAGAAGAATTCCTTTGGATCTCTTTTGGAGAGATTGCCCTTGCAAATCCCTGTCACTTGCCCAGCTCAAGCATCAGCACCCTGTGCAGATGACTTTGAACTGCTCCACCCAATCAAGCATTGAACCGCAAGGACTTAACTACACAGCTTGCCTCAAAAAACTAGACCCTCACGTCATGCTTATTTATTTATTTATTTATTTATTTATTGCATTTGATTGTACTCCCCACTCCGGGGGTATCACGGCATTGGTTTACAAGAGTACTTTCAGACTTATGGTTACACAAATGCTTGCAAACTTCTTGGTTAAATGATAGAAGCACTTAGTTATAATTACTGACATAGATGCATAGTTTCTAGTCCAAGGTATAAGTCACATGGTACACAAGAGTAGAGCAGTAAGTAAAGTCGCGCATTTGAGATACAGGGAATATTTCATACTGTGCTAGTCGTGAGGTTAGTATTTATTAACAATTTCTTGAATTGTGGGTGGGAAGGCTCGTTACAAATAATAGAGGGGAGTGAGTTCTAGATTCTGGGGGCGCTACAGTGAAGCTTGAGCTGCCTGTTCTAGTGTTCTTGAATCTGGGGACATGTAGGTGAACGTTGGAGCTGGATCTAAGTGTTCTTGGTGCTGTTTTGAGTGTGAGGCATTGATTAAGGTATCTCGGGGCATTTGAGGTGACAAATTTGTGAGTGATGGTGAGAGTTTTATAGAGTATTCTTGCTTGTATGGGCAGCCAGTGTGCTTTTCTCCTGTAATGTGAAATGTGGTCTCTTTTGCTAATACCTAAGGCTGCTCTCAAAGCCTTGTTCTGAAGGAGTTGCATTTTATTTCTGTTTTTCTTGGATGTTCCTAATAATAGTATTTGGCAGTAGTTGATCTTGGCCAAGATTAGGGCTCTTGCAAGCGGTATGCAGTTTTGGGGTGTGAGGAAGGGTGGACTTAAGGCAATAAGATTGGCTGTGTAAGCCGTGGAGGAGGCAAGTCAGTGTATGTGTTTGCACATGGTGAGGCTGGAGTCGAGGTATACACCTAGGGTATTGACTTGGTTCGATATGTTGATTGATGTACCATCTATGACAGTGGAGATATACTCTGGATGTAACTTATTTAGGCTGGCAGGGGCACCTACTATGAGAATGTCTGTTTTTTCTCCGTTAAGGCAGAGGCTGTTGGTTGCCATCCAGTTCTGGGAGAGGGAGTAGATTTTGTCAACACAAATGGTGTCCTGTTCTAAATTACCTGTGATTGGGATGAGTATTTGTGTGTAATCCATGAAGTTGGTGTATATTACTCCCATGGCATCAATGGCCACGAAGAGAAGTTTGGTGTAGGCATTATAAAGGGTTGGGGAGAGGCAGGAGCCTTGCAGGATGCCCATTGGGACAGCTATAGGATCAGCTGCTTCATCACTGATGGCTACTCTAGAAGTTCGATCTGAGAGAAATTATTTGATCCAGGATGTTGCATCCTTTGAGAAGTGGAAGTTTTTTTTTGCTAGTGTTAGGCATAGTTGGTTGTGGTCCGCTAAATCAAATGCCGCCAATAGGTCAAGCAATAATAGGATACCTAGGTTTCCTGATTCTCTAATGACATCCATCTGATTTTTCAGGTCCAATAAGGCTGTCTCAGTGCAATGCCTGGGGAGGAAACCGGATTGCCTGTCTCATAGTAAATGATGATTTTCCAGGTGGGATTGAACTTGTGTATATGCAATTTTGTCCATGACTTTAGGCAGAAAAGGGACTGTTGTAATGGGTCTGTAATTTGTAGGGGTGGTGGGGTGCTAGTTTGGGGGAGCAGGCCTTGACTAATTTGGCAGGGAAGCTATCACCTTTGCAATTGGAGGGTTTGAGCGAGGTTATAATATTCAGTACCCGGGTTGGGGTCACTGCAGTGTAACGAAATTGGGGTATAGTTTATGCAGTGTCTATCAGTGGTGTTGGGGTGAGCTCAGCAGTGTGTGCTAGAGACTTTTTTTGCAGCACAATTATATTTTGAAGAGTGTTTACTTTGGAAGCTAGTGCATCCTGGATGGTGGTAACACCACGCTTTGCTCACTGTTGCTAGGTTGGGAGGTGAGATGTGAGGAGTTCTTTTTTAATTTCACTGGAGTTTTTTTCTGGTAATATGTTCTAGCGGTCTTTTTTCCTTCTAAGTTCAATGAGTTCATCATTGTACCACGGGTTGCTGAGTTTGAGTCTTGGTAGTTTGGTACTGCGAGGGGCTACTTCATCAATGGCGGTACTCAGGCAATTATGGTAGTGCAAAAAGATGCTGTCAGGGGTAATGTATCCATCAGGACCAGCAGTATTCCTCATTTGGAACCATGCTCGATGATAGAACTGCTCGTTGTGGCCCGTTCAACCTGCAAGACTCAACAGCAGGTTAAACCACTTAAGGCATCCACTTATATCTGAGTCAATGCTGTCTTGTTGTCTCCGATAAATGTGACTTGTGCAGGCAAGTCCCTTTTTACGCACACTCCAGAATAAAGACAACCCGCTAGGGGAATAGGCCAGGAGATAGCGTTGCAAGGATAACAAGGTTTAATCTCACAGAATACAACTATCAGCAAAGGACTCTGCTGCCCAAGAACACTCTGGCCAAAATCTACATAAGCAGCACATTAAAAAGGTACACAGCATCATCAGTGACATCATTATATACAGAAGAAACTCACATAGCTGGTTGGTGAGACTGCATACATGGGCCTGCTCCACAGGGCATGCCAGGCAGTAATTGGTTGGTTCTTCTCTGTCGGTCTGGATCCACGTGGGTCAGCTGGGCTCCTCCTCGTGGAGAAGGTCAGGGCACGCATAAATGACATTGTTCCTATCTAAAGTAGATAGGCTAAGAGGTAATATTCACTCATTTTGTGGTAGCCACCTGGGCGGCATGCAAAATGATGCCAGGGAGAAGGGAATACTGTTGCACTGACCCACACATTCAGGCCTTCATTGATACAATGTCTGCGTTATTTTATGAAAATGCTGCTGAGATTTTACAATACACCCGTCCTCCACAGAAACAAGCGGATTGCAGGCAGTGCACTGTCATGCACTGCAACAATGCCTAGGCCCACTTAAGAATAACCCTGGTGCCTCGGCATAAAGGGTGAGATAACCAAAGGGGCAGTGTGCCACCACCTGCTATGTTGAGAAATGACTCAGGGCTCGATTCTGAACATGGTGTTAAGTACCGAAAAGCGTTAGCAACCTTTTTCGCTACTTAACACCTATTTTGAAGGTGGCACATTGTTCCGAAGTCGGAACAAATGCACCACTTTGAAATATATGTGCCGGTTGCTAAAATGGGCGATAAACCAACCTAGCAATCAGCACTTTCGGTATGCATCATTCTGCATGCTGATTCCTGTGGCACTCCTCCCGTTTCATACATGGCACAAAATGGTGCACAAGTACGGCACCACTTTGGTGCTGCTGTTGTGGAGGAGTGCCACATGAAACAACATTCCTTGTTTCAAGAGATTTCTCATGTTGAGAAATGCCTCATGATATATGTCATGAGGTATGACTTAATTCAGACACAAGGGGCAGGAAATATCCCTGTGAAAATGATCATTACTGGCCGTGATCTCTGCAGCACCTTCGTAAAATTATGAATTATTTGTTATTTTATGAAAATGCTGCTGAGATTTTGCAATCCACCCATTCTCCTCAGAAACAAGTGGATTGCAGGCAGTGCACTGCCATGCACTGCGATGATGCCCAGGCTTGAGAATAACCCTGGTTCCTTGGTTTAGCATGTTCACTGCGCCTACATGAGAATCGGGCCCTCAGTTTGGCTTGGGGAAAATCCTCTTCAGTACTCCATCTTTATTCAAATGCTTTGCAGGAATTCACAAGGCACTCATTGTCAGCATGACCAACTTATGAAGCTGCAGGGAGACATGGGGGTAACAGCCACAGAAAATCAGTCTACACATGACACATATTTCCCCATCTGTTGGTGGTTTTTATGCACAGCACCCACACCAACTTCTCTGTGATCAACAGGATTTGCAAACCAAATGCGCATGCACAAACACACATTATTTATAGGTTTCGAGGAAAGAAGAGGAAAACACAGAGGGCCTGCAGACTGCCAGAGGATCTCTGTGATCACACAAGTGGTCAGAAAATTGAAGATGTCAGACAGCCTCTCTGAAGGCTTGGTTAATGCAGAGGAAAGGGGCAGGGCTAGAGAAAATAATGTCAAGGAAAGACTGCCCTAGAGGCAACCTGACTGATCACAAAACCAAGCTTTTGAATACATGCACATGACATCCAAAGCTCAAATACCAACATCAGAGATCGGGTTTAGAGAGTATGAAAGGCAAACAGATGACAAGTAAATGTGGGGGAGTTCAGAGAGGGGAGGAGTCAAAGAACTGAGGAGGAGATCAGTTTGAAAGGAGGAGAGAGTGTGCGATTGGAAATAGTTGGAGGTGAAGCACATCAGAAGGGCGTTGGGCAAAGGGAAACCCCATATGTTGGTGAGGAACAGGCTCCAGACATTAGTGATATTCCACACTTGCAGAACTTTGCCCTCATCAGCGGGGGACTCATAAACCAAAACCAACCAGAGGCTGTAAAGGGGAAGAATAGGAACTGGCAGCCTTTATGAAACTAGTGTTCTGGGAATGTATTATACCTTGGAATGTAAATTGCTATTATATCCTGTGGATCACAGAGTGGGAGACCTAGACTTGGAGATTGTTGACTGCAAACACATTAATTGTTGTTTACCTATTTCCAATACAGTGAGTGGACATCCCACCATTTGTTTGGCCATCTGTACATCATCTGAGGTGAAGCCATCCTGTAATTTGTTTTACCATCTGTTTCAAACATGAGGTTCAACCATCATGTTATTTGTTTAAGATGAACTACTTTTCTTTCATCACAAACAAATAGAGCACCTATACCCTGTCAGCTTCTTGACACACAGGAGAGTGTCTGCAATATCAAAATACTCAAGAGTAGCACTAATTGCAGAAAAGAAGAATATATGTTTGGAGGAGACTAAGCAAACGATTGATTTTAGAGCTTCACTCATTACAGGATTAAGGGCCTCATTACGAGGTTGGAGGTAGCCATGGTGCTGTTAGCACCATGGCTACCCCCTTACTGCATTCCGGGTCCGGGTCCGGGTTCTCGGAATAGGGACTTACCGGGTCATTCCAACCTTGGAGGACCCGGTAAGTCCCCATTCTGAGAACCATTCCCCATTCCCATTCAAGCCCCCATAGGGCTCAATAGGAATGGGGATGGAGCTAATAACTGGCCCGCCAATAGCAGGCCCGTTATTAGCTCCCTGGTCCCTTAGTGGCTCACGCTAAGGGCGCCTGGGAAAACCAGGCACCCTTAGCAAGACCCACTAATGGACCTCATAATGCAGCGATAAGGGGTTAATGGCAACGGCACCCTTACCGTTGCCGTTAACCCCTTACTGCCGACCTTGTAATGAGGCCCTAAGTGTTTGTACTACAATCAGAAGGTCAGACATATCAGGAATCAGAGATAACCTCATTGACGGCTGTTATTGCTATGGAAGTTTGAGTTAGACACCTCCATAGAAACTATTATAGATGCCTAAGATATAGTCATGTGGATGTTTCCACCATTAATGACTTTTTCTCAATATTTTACCAGTCATTATTCACCTTTTCCGTGATTTCCCCTCCTCAAAATGTACATGCATAGTTGGATGATGTCAACATGTTCTGTGTGGAAATGTATAATAGAAAATGGCTTGGGAGATCAATGGTTGTGGGAGAAATTGTAGAAGTGTTTAGTGTACTGTCTACATTCGAGGTTCCCGGACCCAATATCCTGACCCTAAAATTCCATAATTAATTCTCTGAGCTTCTGATACCGTGGTTATTCCAGCTGCATCAGATTATGCTGATGAAACAGACCCTCCACCAATGGACCAGAAGCCGACATTTTTCCATCATCTAAACAAATGATAGACAATTCTGAACACTCTCCTTTTTAAATGTGAATGATAACATTATTGCCAAAATATCCATACATGAAATGATTCTTCTAACTACTGTTTTTGTCCTTTCGGATCAATCTGGTTGTATTTGTTGATGTTCCAATTATTGTAACCTCTGTATTTTATCTCCAAAATCCTACACCATATCACCTGAAAATGCAGGCTGCTGCAGTTTCACTTGGCATCCAAAAGACATGCGACTCGCTAGAATGGCCCCTTTTTTTCTATTATTGTGTGAACTGGGGTTGAGTAATAACTTCCAATATGTGGTATAGCTATTGTATACTGCTAAGCCAATGATCAACACCACATTGTCCTGAAGCAAGGTTGCCAATTTTCCCTACTTTTATTTGCGTTTTAAGTCTTTGACCAAGTCCTCTAAGAGTGACATCCAACAAAAACGGAGTACAAATGTATACACTCTCCTTATCCCTACGTATCTAGATGACCTATTACTGTATGTTAGTGATCAGGAACAGGATATACCACCAATCTTAAACAAAGAGAGTTGTCTCTGACCTCAGTATTAAACACACTAAATTCAAGGTGTTTCTCACCATTAGGAATACAACATTTGGAACTGGCAACACAGACAGACTATGGCATCCACACTGTGTATAGTATATGGGTGTGCTCTTGGCATGCATACATAACAGCTTATTTGCTGTAAAACATTTCAAGAGCATAACACAGCTGGAGGAACATGTTTAAACGTATTCCCATCATGTCACTGATATACTACCAAAGTTACTGTGTTTGTTTATCAATAATCCAATCAGATCTCACCAATCCTTTTTAAGAAAAGCAAAGTGCTCTCAATTAAACTGTTGTGGGGTCAACACACATGTCGTTGTTTGATAGACACTTCAGGAAAAATAGGATTCAGGTTGCCTTGGCTTGTCCAATCAGTAATTATACTATTCTCCAAAATACACTTGATATGCTGCTGGTATGTTACCACCAAAGGCCAACCACACCTGCAATTAGATAAAACATACAACGTCCGAGAATCCTTTGTTGCACTTTAAATGAAAAAGCCGAGTGTTGATGCACTGATATTAACTGAAATTAACTTTGTAAGCAAAGCATTCTTGGCTTGGAGGAGATTACATAGAAGCCTTTATCTACCTAAAGACATTCCATTGGGCTTGCAATAGATAGCACAATTCAATTTACACAGAATATCTCAACCTAACAGGTTGAATGGAGAAGAGGGGCACAGCGCAAATGTGTATCTAATAGGATGAGCACAAGGTGTAGAACAGGTTGATTAAACATTCCAACAGCATAGACAGAGGTAGGGGAAAGAGGAACTGTATAACAATCGTCTGAATGGAGGGTCAACTGGCTGGCTCTGGTATCAACAAGACAAGGCAAGGCCCAGGCTGATCCTCTATTATACACTGTACATAAGGCCCTTTTGATCAACAGGAATTAAGTCAGTCTGTTTGAGTAGACACCTTTTGCCATAATGGCCATTACAACATTTTGCTGGGAAAATAAAGGGCATGTGAATGGGCTGATTGAGCAAACGTGGGTGGACATGCTTGCTATGGTCTTTTTGGGCATTTACACGTTCATTCACTCATATTCCTACTGTAGCTGCAGGCCTTACCGACGCCCGGTGTCAATCCTTGTTAGATGAGGACCTTCCTCATCACCACCTTCCCTTTCCCCTTTCATGTCCCCAGTAAAAGACCCTTGCCTTGACTTTAAAAAAAAAAAAACATGCAAATGCAGTGCCATGAGTTTTACTTCAGTCTGATAATTATTCTGTTTCTGGTATGCCAAAACGCGATTTCCTAGAGTCAAAAGTTTAGCTAGCAGCTGCTTTTGCCAATCCACACAAATTACCTTCAATATCTAATGTATCTAAGGTTTTAATCCATGGACAAAAGCTGCCACTGTGTGGCCCTGATACATGGAATTATTTGTGTGTAAAACAAGGATTTGCGTGCCATTCTGCCTGCAAATCCCCATTCGTCAAGCAAGGATTTGCTGGCAGAATGGGTGCAAACCCCCATTTTACACGCAAATAATTTCATGAATCAAAGCCTTTGTGTAAAGCCTCTGAGTGTACAAATACCAGAATGGTGGTGAACCCTGCATGTTAGAATGCCTATGTAGTCAGCACTTTTTTGTTTACAGTTATTCATTTCCTTACAATCAGCTCTTGAGCAAACCGCAGACATTTTGCCACTATATTTTCTCTTGCCTTAGTTAGTCGTGCACCTATTCTGGCGAGATGCTTTATTGGACTTGCCAACATCATCATTCATCTGCCAAAATAATTGCATATTCTGATTAATATCTGCCCTTGGTGGTTTTGTTGCGTTGAATAACAGTCTGTAGTTCTTTCTTGGATCTTCATGTTTCTCTAAAGTATGTGGGAAATATGTTGCCACACTTCAAAGATCCAACGCATACACAAGCTACTTGATGATGACCCAACATTGTGATTGCAGACCTGGTCATGATAGACAACTGGGCCTGTGATCTTAAGTTACAGCAGCGACAGGACAATCTGGAGTTTCAGGGCCTGATTCATGAAATTGTTTGCACAGTTCTAAGTGACTTTGCACTGCTGAAAAGTGACTTTGCACTGCTAACACAAACCCTGATTCATGGAACGGTATTGTTGCAGTCCAAAGTCAGTGCATAGTCATGTTTTCAGTACAAAATTCCTTTGCACGGACTTTGCACTGCAAAAATAGACTTTTCACTTTTCAATTTTCAGCAGTGCAAAGTCACTTCGACTGTTCAAAAAATTAATTCCATGAATCGGGCCGAAGGTACTGATAGACTCATTGTTGCAGGGATGCAGTGTATTCCTTTACAAAATGCTGGAGCTTTGACTTCAGAAACTGGCACAGTGCAGGCCATCCCAGCAGTGATGAACAACTGAGCATGTCCATTAATCGGGGTGTGTACACCATGATAGTGGCACCCCATTTCACATACAGATGGGCTGCATGGAAGATGAGCGCACTGATCATTTTGCACTTTTTGGCTCTGCCGTTGAAAGAGGAGACCGCTGTCTTGGTCAGGTTCAAGCTATTATGGTGTCTTTGCTCAATTCCCTTTGTCATTGGAGTGACGGCAGTGACTGAGTCAAGCTACAAATCAAGGGATGACACCATGATGCTTTGGATTCTCTCTGGTTGAAAGAACTCAAGTACCCTCACATACTTGTCAAAACCCCACCATCATGACTATTCTGAGGCAAGCAGATCTTCTTCATGTCTCCTTGATTGTGGAGCGCATCAGCAGATGTAGCAAGGTAGGCATGCTGATCATATGGAAAGAATGGGGTGTGGGCAATGATAGTGTACCTCATCTTCTAAGCATAGTGTTTCATTCTTCAAATTGGTGGAAGTCAGCAAAACATAGAGGAATTGTCACATTTAACTTTCACAAGACTACTTGCCAGGTTTTCTCGCAAGAGTGAGTTGAGGCTTGACTTGGCTTCATTGGGCCTCATTACGACCCAGGCGGTAATCTGCCGACATTACCGCCATGGCGTAATGAGCTTTTACGCCGTGGGTCGATGGCGTAAAGAGCGCCACATTACGACCCATCGCGCATGAGCATTACGCCATGGCGGTAATGTAAATAACGCCATGGCGGAAAAGGCCCCTACCGGCATCGTAGGGCGAGCAAGGTGCACTTCCGCCACCGTAAGTAGCGGCCACCGTAATTAGCGGCCACCGTAATTAGCGGCCACCGAAATTAGCGGTGGCCGCAATTAGCGGTCACCGTAAAAAGCAGAACCGGAAATAGCGTCATTGCGGCGGAACGGGAAACAGCACGTCGGCCATCTTTAAAAACACAATCCATTGCCATCCTTCCGAACAACACCAGATCCAACCCTGACACCTGTCCCAACCCATCACCCACCCCTCCAACCACCCAAAAATGCCTAAAGTTGTTAAGAAAGATAGGTGCCTCAAACAAGACATGCCATAGTCACTGCAGTCCATTCATGTGTAGCACAATGTTGCCCTAGAGTGTAAATGCAACACATTAGCTCGACACTGCCCATAGCCACATGCGAGCTCCACCCTGTATACCACACAAAAAGGAGACAACCTGCATGCCCCTGCCTGAAATCTGCCTCATCTACTGACCAGATGCATGTCAATCATTGTCATTCCAAAGTCCGCAGACCCATTAATAATGCCCTCCCTCCTTTGCTCCACCACAGGCACAGATTCACACCCCGAGGACCAGGACACCCCTGCGATGAAGAGAGCCAAGAAGGCCAATAATACCATCCTCGCACCCTCAACCTCAGCTGCAGTGAGGCAGACCCCTCAACAAGCAGAATCCACTGCAAGCAAACCGGACGGCCCATCGGCAAGCACCCCAGTAGGCAGCAGACCAGCAGCAGCAGCTCCACCTGTACCAACATTGCCTGCCACAGAAGGCACCGGGTCTGCGGCCAGCAGCAACATGGGTGAAACAGCTGCAATTGCTGCATGTTCAGACTCTGACATTGAGGAGCACGAAGTCAGAAGCCCCACTGACCTTCTACACTCCCCCTGTTTGTCAAATGCCAGCCCCCATGAGGATCACACACAGGGGCACACAGAGGAAGAGGAGTGGCCTTCTACCCCATGCCCAGTCCTCAGTCCACAGGAGGGGAGCAGCCCCTCCATCACACCACCAGCACTGGGCATGGCCCAGCAGGGGCAGCAGTCCCTCGAGGACATCATAGAACGGCAGCAACATCTGTCCACGATGCTGACTGAGCATACTGCGGAATGTGTGGGGGCTAGGGCAACCATTGAACAGGCCACGGAGACCCTAAGGGCCGAAATAGCGCAGAGCACTGCCACCCTGAGGGATGCTATGCAGGCCATGTCTAGGGACATTTGTGGTGAACTTGTCGGGTTGCGTTGTGCGCTCACTGAGCTCACCCACATCCTACAGGACGTGCATGCACGGGGGCAGGCAGAGACATCCTCCACTGCCAGTTCTGCACAGATCAGCCCCGTCCGACATTCCGGACGGAACCTGCGGTCCACAGCCAGGGGTGCCCCGGGGGCCGGGAGAGGGGGCTTGTAACAGCCTGTGGCCACTGTCACAGGCATCTGTTGACACTTACATGGGGTGTGTTGGGGTGTGCAGGGGGGAGGGGGGAGGTGGGATTGGGTGTGTTGGGGTGTGCAGGGGGTAGGGGGGAGGTGAGAGGGGGTGTGTTGGGGTGTGCAGGGGGGAGGTGGGAGGGGGTGTGTTGGGGTGTGCAGGGGGGACGGGGGAGGTGGGAGGGGGTGTGTTGGGGTGTGCAGGGGGGAGGGGGAGGTGGGAGGGGGTGTGTCACGACGTTTTATGATTGAAATACACTTTTTGCTTTTCCGAAAATGAAATGTGTGGACATTTTCATTGCATATGTGTGCTTTATTGGTGTACAGTCCACAGTGTGCATGTCCCAGAGACACACAGTGCCCCAAGTGCAGTCTCCATGTGATACACACCAGCCGTGTGTGCTAGAAGCAGTGGTTGATGATATTTTGGAGCATTGCACGCCCCTCCTGTGCATCGCCTCCTCCATGGGGTGCCGCCCCATCTGCACCCTCCTCATCCTCATCGTCAGGTGGTTGCAGCTCTGCGTCAGGGGGCAGGGGCACATTCCGTCTGACGCATATATTGTGTAGCATGACACATGCCATGACGATCTTTGCCACCTTCTCATGGCGGTACAGGAGTGCCCCACCAGACCTGCTGAGGCATCTGAACCGTGCCTTCAATAGGCCGAATGTCTGCTCTATGACCACACGGGTACGTGTATGTGCACGGTTGAAGTCCTCCTTGTGCTGGTTCTGCGGGTTCCGGACTGGTGTAAGGAGCCACCTCTTCAGGGGATAGCCTGAATCACCTGTATGTAGGCGAGAATGTATGTGTCAGTCATGACATCTGATCAAGAACACGATGTGCCACCATGGCTTGCATCCAACTGTTACTTTGGCTCACTTCTACATGCACTAATTGATTCACACAATGCAACCAGTAAATGCTCATGGCTCCCATGGCCTGTTTTGCATGCCATCACCCAAATGTATGCAGAGGGGTGGAGTGCATTGTGAGTGCCCATCCACTGTGTCCGTTCATGCCGTTTGGTTAGTTGGCCTGGCACATGTCCTGTGATGGCAATGCGCACATCATTGCAACATTTCTGTGGGCCTCATCATGACCCCAGTGAGCAATGCTGATGTAGACAGGGACATTTTGGGGGCCCTGCTGTCTGTGTAATGGTGTGTTGATGTTTCTGTCCGTCATATGCCTCCTTCGTGGGCAGTTATGGGGGACAGGCCTATCGGTTGATGGTGTTTGGTGACGTGCATGTAGGTGCTTTTCATTGTTGACAATGTGGTCTGATTTGGTAGAATGCACTTGCAGATGGTTGTGTCATGGTTGGGACACAACCTCATTCACATGGTAGGGCTGCATACATTGGGTATTGGCTTTACTGGTGTTGGGTGGAGTTTGGGTTGCTTTAGGGTATCATCTGTCTCCGTTCTCTCTGCTACTCACAGCCAATTGGTGTATGCATCATTCCCCCCCCTTTCAGCCAGGTGGAGTATGCATCGGTACGTCATTCACCTACCCACTTCACATTTCCATGGTCATGACATTGGACTCACCGAGTAGCCAGGATCTTGGGCCTGCATGTCGCTCCATGTAGCGTGGTATTGTGGAGTTCCTCAGGACCATAGAATCATGGGTTGATCCGGGGAATCGGGCACAACAATGTGTGAGGATCTTGTTGGAGTCACAGACCATTTGCACGTTGATTGAGTGGAACTGTTTCCGGTTGCGGTACGGTACCTCCATGGCACGTGGAACCACCAATTCCACATGGGTGCAGTCGATGGCACCAATGCAACCAGGTATGCCGGCTAGTGCATGGAAACCCACTTTGGTGTTTGCAATCTCCTGGGCAGTCCGTGGTAATGAGATGTGGTCGTCTGTGTGCTTGAGGAGGGCATCGAGCACTTGGATGAGTGTTCGTGAGAATAATGGTTGTGAGATGCCATGCAAGTGCCCCACTTTGTGCTGGTAGGTGCCTGTGGCCAGGAAGTGGAGTACAGACACTACCTTCAGTCGGGGTGGGATGGCAGTTGGAGTTTCTATCATGCTGACGATGTCGTTGTGTGTCATGTCTACGATGGCAGTGATGGTGTCCCGGTCCAAACGGTACAGGCTGTGGATCTGCTCAGCAGTGAGGTTGAATGGATTGGCTCTGATGCGTGGGATTGGGGGCTGCCTGCGTGGTGGCACTGGCTGTGCTGGTGGGGCTTGCTGAGCCTGCCTTGCCCTCCTTCTCCTCCTGCGTCTCCTCTGTGCTGCCTGTTGTTGTTGTTGCTGTTGTAGCACTTGCATTGCTATCAGGTCCTCCAGCCCCAACATTGCTAGTCGTATTGGTATCATTGTGGAGTGTGACTGGGTGTGGGAAGGGGTGGGGTGTGCTCTTTTTGTATTTCCTGAGTCTGTATTGCCTTCACCTGTGCTGTTTCTGTGCACCTGTGGCAGCTGCATTCACTTTACATGGCCATTTACGGTTGGTTCGCGATGGCGTAATTAGCACCATGGCGGTAAGGTACTTAACGGGCTGGGTGATGGCGTTAGGTGCATGTCCGTTTGGGTCGGCATTCGCGTACCTTTCCGCCATGGCGCTAAGTATGGTGTGGGAGGTCACGTGGGCGCGCCCTTGGCGCAGTTAGCGGCAGCGTTAACTACGATGCCGCTAATGGCATCGTAGTAAACGGTCACGGGTCATGATCGGACCTAGCGGAAAACGATGGCGGTAACCATTTACCGCCATCGTTTTTCATTTAGCGCCAGGGTCGTAATGAGGCCCATTGTAAAGCAATATGACCCAATCGGTGGGGGCATTATCGAGTCATTACTGCCCCCACCACGAGGGTCATATAGCTATTAGTACCCCGGCCTGCAATATCTGTGTGACTGGGACACGAAAATCATTTTTGTTTCTGTCCTGAAATGCTGTGGCGTTTTCCCTTTCAATGGCGGCCATCAGGAGCAAACATGCTGGGAAAGTAAGTGTTCCCAGCGCGTCCGCTCCCGAAAAAAAGGAACAGAAGGTAAGTGGGGTTGGGAGAGCCGGAAGGTCAGAAAAAAAGTAAAGAAAAAAAATGTGCCTGCGTCCCTGGATGGCCCTGCTCTGAGTCTCCACATGGCTGGAGGCTGCCATCGTCCCCCACCGTGGACGAAGGAGCAAGAAGGTAAGTGGGGGTGGGGAGGGTAGGGAGGAGGGAGGAAAGGGAAAGACATAAATAAAAAAAAGGCCTTACCCGAGTCCCCGTTGGGGGGCAAAGGCAGCCTCTCAGCCGTGGGGAGGCTCGGAGCAGGGATGGCCTTGCTTCGAGCCTCCTCATTGCTGAGGGGCTGCCACGCCCCCCACCGAGGACAAGGCGGCTGGAATTCCAGCCGACAATCGAAGGATTCTCGGCCGGGTAATGACCCTGCGAGAGCCAATCAGAATGTGTGTCGGTACAAATAATTAAAAGGACACACGCTGTTCTGATAGTTGCAGTCAACATAGGACAAAATCAATATCTCTCTTACTAGTTAGTAGAAATAATCTGCGGCTGTTCTGAAGTTACACAGGAGTTCCGGTTAAGGATACCCAAGAGATACAGCAGGATGCATCAGACTTCAATCAAGCAAATTGTGCCACCAACCAGCAGTGAGGGGATGCCCACGTGTGGAAACAGCAGATGTTGAAGTGAGCGGAAACGGTCACGAGCGGAATTCCACTACTTTTATTTTTTACTCTTGACAGTTCTACTACTTTTGAAACCATGTTCACCAGTCTGTAACAGTTTAATTTAAGTTAAAGCACACTTCTCAATGTTACCACTCGATAGCGGTCACAGCTAAACTTAACAGTGCATTCACGTACAGTCCTGGATGACCTCTCAGCCCGTATGGACTGTAGCTAGATTCAATTAAGCCATGGGATGAGAGTAGAGCTCCTTATAACAATTGTCTGATCACAAATGTCTGTGATTTATGGAAAACCTCTCAGATTGTTACCTTATTCTTAACTGCTTAGGAAATACCGTTGAGCCCCAAACAATTCACAAGTTACTTTTTTAGTATCTGGTGCCTTTTGTCCCTTCATGTCTCGGGACATGTAGGCAGTGTAGTAGGAGCCATAGTGACTTTTTGCTTGGACTATTGTAATGCACTCCTGGAGTTACTTCAATGAACCTTATTAGCTGACTCCAGATGGCTCATATCTGAGTAATTTCTTGATGTAGGAATGTATAATGTGCAAGCTGTCCACAGGAACCTAATGTGGCATCCAGCAGAGTAGTCAACTCCCCTTAACATTATTTTCATCATTTTCAAAAGCATCAATGGGGCAGCTCCTGCCTCCCTCAAGGACTACATCTGAGGGAGCACCCCGGATGGAACCATGGTCAATGGAGAATCCCAGACCATTCAACCCTAGGGCTCTTTCCAGATAAAATGAGATATAAAAGGGGGCGACACAGACTTTAGAATAACTTGCCAAATTCTATTCATGACAGCACTGGTTTTTCTAATGTCAGGCCCTTGGTGATAAAACATATGCTCAGGTAAGTGCTAAGTTTGGGTCTTGTGGCATAAAGATCAGCAAGTAGAGGTGACTGATTTCACAAAAGGTGATATATAAATTATTCCAATTTACTGAGAGACTAAGAGAAAAACAGAAAAATACAGGGTGCGTCTCCTTTTGCCCATTCATCTCAGTTGGATGTCAACCAGCAAAGCTGCAACCCCTTAAAACATGTGTTGCGCCTTGCTCCCCTCTTGCTTACCCTGTCTACCGCCACGGTCAGAGTTACACTACTTTTTATGGTACACTCTACCACTGGTTAACAGGTTGTTTTGAGACACCCTTAGCCAGATGGACTTAGAGTCTACCAATTGACAAATGGTATTCATTTCCCTGTTAGGGATGCTGGTGAGGGCTAATCAGGGAAATGTCAGGTAAACTAGGATAGTAAAGATAAAAAAAATATGCAGAAGCGTGCACTAGGAGCTTATTATGAAACATTTGGCCTCAAACTGAAATAACTTTGTAAAATGTAAAGGGTCAGTCGCTTTCTGGGCATTAACTGATGGGACTGCATTATACAAAGGCTAACAATGTTGTATCAATATCATATAAGAACATAATTGTTACAACACACAAATAAGCAATGCACATATCTTCCAAATATTAGGTGTTGACATTCACACTGTACAATGACTTTCATGTTTACCAAAATCGAAGTTAGGTTCTCTGACTTTTTTAATGTCTTTTTTAATATTCCTATTCTGAATGCATTCAGAAAAATTGATGCATAGCAAAGCAACATACCATCTGCTGGCAAAGATCACAAGAAACAGGAGATCTTCTGGGCTACGGAAAATATGTATTGCCAATTAAAAATCCTGAGGTTTGAAAAACAGTGACTACGATTAAAAGAGCAAAACAGATGTTTTCCCAGTCTGAGTTCATTGTAATGAAATGCTGACCTACCATCCAAGGGATCAAAAATTAGTGAACATCATTCCTGTTAATGAGAATTAATCATGTTTGGTACATTTTGCTCTGGAGGCTATCATAAAATGTGTGCTGTTCTATTCTCTGTTGTGCCCCTGGAAAATGAGCAAATGCTTGGTAACAGATTTAAATACTGTCTAAAATGTGAAAAAGAAAAGTTGTTCATCTTTCCTCTTTTGTGTGATCAGTTTAATTATTAAGTTTATAAAATTGAGTTTCAAAGAACATTTTCACCTGTTGAATAAAAGTACACTTTTAGAGTGCCTAGACATAAATAATATATGGATGTGACATTCAGTGTACGTCATCAACAATTGCAATACCAGCCGACACGTGTTACTTGCCATGATGTGAGATGCATTTTCCCTCATTGTCAATGTGCCTAAAATGAAATTAACTTACGTCTTCACTCTCTCCACGATGTGGAACTTAAGGCAAATGGGGCTGTCCATGCATTCGTGTTTAACCCAAGCCGAGTGCATTGTGGTGCATGGTGATGTTTTAAGGCTAGCATCACACTTGCACATGTTTGAATGGGCAAGTGGATGCAATGTGGCCCTCCGAAAGAGGAGCAATCCTGTGATATGGGTTTCAATGTCACATTCACAAGCGCTGGTTGGAATGTGCTTCTTTAAATGTAATGTTGTATTTATCATAGAACTACATAATTGATTATGCAAGCTGCTGCCATAGTTAATGCTGTATTCAACTAGCCTTGTGGCTTGGATGGCTGAAGGTAAAAGTCGTTCCTCCCCATGTTGTCTGAAATGACCATGCCATTCTATGCCATTTTTATTATATATATATATTTTACAGTACCAAATTGAGTCCACTATGTTCACCTACACTTCTTTGTATTATAATAATTTCATATGCAGTTCAGTAAACTGGTGTTTTCTGTGAACAGTTTAGTATTCCATTATGACCAATGCCTCTGTTTTCCAAGTATTCAATCACAGAATTTAAAAGTCATGCTAATGTTAGGGTTTGTAGCTATCACCAACTGGGTCTTATTTGAAAAGCTGCAAGTTGCGAATGGATGCTGTATTAAGCACTCTGCAGAAGGTTAATATCTCCACTAAAACTGCCATTCATTTCCAAAATGTAACACTACCCTTAAGAAAGCTAAGATATTAAACGATTATTAAGAAACATGTTGCAATAAATAGACACGATTAGGATTATTATAATTGACCACAAATGCCACAACAACCTTGGTTGTCAGGCTCTTGCATGTGTGTCATTTTATTATTGGGGCAAATATTATAGATACATGGAGAGATTATGTCCAGCTCTTGTAGCAAGTTAATGCAAAGAAACGCTTAGGGAAGGATGCCCTCTCCTAACGATGACTCTGACACTTTTGCATCGTACTCTTTGTGCCCATTGCCCCTCGCGTTTTATTCGTATTCACCTTTACACCAACACCATGCTTGCCCCTTTCCTCGATCCATATTTATGCCATTCTGGCCCTCGATCTCTGAGCTCCTTCAGACCTCTAGTACTTAACAGTTGACCAGCGACGCACAGTATCATCTTCTTCTCTTCAATCCACCCTGTTATCTATGATGAAGCACCCAGAAGAAAATAAACGTTCATATGCATACAGTGTGTCTCTAGCTCTGTATTTCTACTTTCCAAGGAAAGATCCTCCTTTTCAACTGAGTTGACGAGTTAAACAGAGCAACACTTCCAGTAACAAGCATCCTCTCTATTTCTTCATGGGTACTGAATGCACACAGTCTGTTCATTGGATCTGTCTCCTAGCTTCCTCTTTATTCTGTATATGTCCAGCAATGTGAGACAGCAAGAGCTTGAGAGCTGCTTCGTTTCACTCTCATAGTGGTGCTACCCAAGTATTGCCATATGGATGCAGAGTCAGGACTCTGGGCCCAGACAGTGATTATCAAAGTTACTTGGAGACCTGGGGGGACTACCCACGTGGAAAATCAAAGCCCCTGTGTACACTTAACAGAACGAATGTATTGCCAAACACCATTGTGGTCTCTTTATGTTTTGTCTGTGGCAGTACAATTATGTAGTAAGTGAGGCATTAATAGCTACTTATTACATGTTTCACAATACGCAAAACTCTGACATGAAACCATTCATCATTTTACTGTCTAACATGGCACGCTTATGAATATTGGCGCTCTCTGGTGCATGCTGCACACAATGCCTACCTTTCTACATGAATAGGTTCCCATACTGGAAAGAACTCTGCAATGCAAAGCTGTTTATAGCAATGCATTGCTTAATGAACTATGTATTTCATGACATTTCTCCCAATGACCTCTGATAGTTTTCTGCCAACATTATAATGACAATCCCTTGTAGAAGCTTTTCATGAAGAGTAAATGCACTCGTGATTTCATCAGTGATGTCATCAATGGCATTTGTGATGTCATCTTTGATGTCATGGTTGTTAGTCTCAGCAGTGCACAGTGGTGGTGCGAGTTATGGTTGTTTAGCTTACCATAACTGGCAAATTTCTGGGGAGTTTCCGTTTTACTTGTAACCATAACATCCCTTTAACAACGTTTTTTCACTGAATTTCATAGGTTTTTATTAGTGAAACTTAACCATAATGTTCCTAGAACAATGTTTCTTCACTGAATTTCATGTTTTTATTGTTGCAACTTAACCATAACATCCCTTTAACAAATTTCTTTCACTCAATATGTCAATAGTTGTTTTCAGTTTCTCAGTGAGTGAAAAACATGCTCAATACTTTGTAAGTGTCATCAAAGAATGATTGGTGCCAGGGATAGACAGTAAACCAATGGAGGACCTGGAAATAATTTTCAAAGTGACCCCATATTACACACTTTTAGCTACCTCAACCCTTTTCCCAGGACAACATTTAAACATGAAATACAAAATAGAGCCAGAGTGCAAACGGACACCAAAAAATCTGTACAGTGCCTTGTAGGCCAATCCAGCCCTGATTGCTACCCTTTTCGCTCACCTCATCCCCATCCATCCCCCCTCCAGTATCAAAAGTAGTTCACAGCTATGCTCTGTGCTTCCAAGAGTGCGGGGTGGGTGGGAACACTCTAGTTACCAAACACGATGTGCACCTCATAATGATCTTCTGCACAAAAACCCTGGCCTTCCCAGACCCTGTGTCCCCAGACTTTCCTCTTCAAGACCCAGGAAGGCTACAATTGGTTTGTTGCTCAGCTGTTTCTAAATTCCAGCATGGGTAACCTGGACTCATCTATCCATATAGCAAACATTAAGTCTCTTCCTCTCCCAAATTACAATGTGTAAAGTACGATAATATGTTAATCGAACGAATATTCCATCACTACGGAATCCACCAACAATGTTCGTGAGCTACTGCCATGATTAAACATTGGAATAAATACAGTGACAATAACAAACCCCTTTTGTGCTTGGTGCATTAAACAGTGCTAGACCAGAGTGTGCTGCGCTTTCCATGCAACTTTCTTGCACATGGTATATCCACAACCCTTCCAGCAACACACACACCAATCTGGAATATTCACACTTTCAAACCGTGTAACCTATTTTACCATGCTATTACAATGCTATTGAAGTCTTACATTATGCTCTGTTTTCTTTTGTAGTGGCATGTTTTTACGAAATCAAAACCTATCGCCTCTGTCTATAATGACTGAGAACAAGCTCCTTTTGTTTTTGCGCAAGTCAGCAACAGTTCGAAGGACACAACTTGTAAAATAGCCAGACAAAATGATAACATTTAGTATATTGAGAGTGAACATTACAAAAGTTAAATTACAATTCTGTGATCTGTTGTTCAGAATGCTTCTTCATTGACAGAATGGCACAATGGAATTTCCCAAAAGTTGACGTTCACATAATAATATTATTGGAAATGAAAACAACCAGAATGTTCTATGCATAATAACTAATTAAACAACATGCAAAGTAGCCTTGCTCTGGGTTGTTAGCTATAGCATATTATAACTGTTAATCATTTACGTTCCCCAAACACCACCAGTATAAAGCGTACTAATATAAAAAGCGTTTTGTCCCATGGAACATACCGTTGTATCCTACAGACTCCTAAAGTCTGAGGTTGGGGCACTGGGCAGTGGGTAAACATTATCCGTGGGCAGTGGGTTTGCTTTTCCATCACCAATGTTCTCAGTTAATTTATAATAACATCTGTCTGTACTACAACCTGAAACGTTTATATCTTTCTCCTTGTTTTCTGCATATACTTCTCCATCCTATTGCAAGCTATACCCAGCGCTGCTCAATGCTCCACCTTTCGCCAGGTCCTGCACCCGATATGTAGCCGGATATCGGGATCTGACAAGCAATAGCACCAAATAGCCCTCACAAACAAAATCTTTGAAAAGAAAAACCAAAAAACAAACAAAGCGCTTTCCCCACTACAGTGGGAAGTGGGGGGCGTTTTGCCGCACACAGCACATTAGCCCCATGAACACTTTTCTGGCTCCACCCCCTACCTATACAACAGGCAACAGGAGCCAAGGCAGACCCTCTGCGAGCCTGAGGTCTCCCTCTCTAACCAAATATGCTCTGTGCAGTGTTGCCAGCTTGTCGACCTTTGTGCTACATTTAGCGAAAAGCATGATCCCCTACTGACTTTGTGCTGAAAAAGCAGCTAATGAGAAATCTAGCTCTTATCTTCTTTCAGTGTGGAGAGTTACATTTCTTTCGATTGGTTTGGAGACTCGCGTCATGTACACAACTTTCCCAACCAATATAAAAAATTGTAACTCTCAAAAACAATACAAGTGATATTACGTTGACCCGCGGTGTTGTGCGCCTCTTTAATTGATTATGAAAGGGTCCTAGAAAAGTTGTTAGTTGTATTTAGAGTGACGATGGAGTGTGCACAATGTAAATCTGAAAATTGAGAGGCAAGAAAGCCAACAATAGCAGACATGAAAAGGCACGGGAAGCAAAGTCAATGGGAACACATCCAGGTACATGGAGTTTAGCCGTGTGTTGCTTCCATCAATGTTAGCATGTTGCATGTCTGGGTCAGTGTCGCTCTTGGCGCTTGTTAGACTTTAGCACAGTAAGTACATTTTACCACAGTTGGTCTATGTTGGCAATTCTGCTTCCATTCGTTCTCCTGCCCATATTGCATATTGCATTTTGTACACGGTCACGCAAACAATGCGTTTGGTAAATGCCATGAATATATCACATTTTATTAATGCTACAGTGATATGGGCACTGACCCTTTGGCAATCACCCGTCATGAACATGGCCAATTATGCAAATTAGGCGATTATGTAATTAAGCTACTTCTAGCTACTTTTAGGACAGCCAGTAGATACTTTCCTTACTAACCAGTTTGCTACACTGGCTCTGTGTGACCACACTGTGCACAGCGTACTCGCACAGACCACATTACCTCATAGCACCCAGGTTGGCCGTGAGTTAAAGACCTTGTGATTGACCAAAAAGCAGAATCCATTTTGAAAACATAATTATCATCGAGCCACCATCTTTCCGGGCTTGCTGAAACTTGTCTTTCTCAAATGAATTGTGGTATTTGCATGTTCGCATGTCTTACTATATTTTGACACAGACGGTGCTCGCTTGAACAGTACAGAAACCATAGCAAAAAAAGCTTACTATGATTTGTGTACTTTTCAAGCAATTAAACACATTGCGCCATTTTCAAAATGTAATTTTTAACATTTCCTTTCATTGGAGTTCAACTGGCACCTCCACTCCTTCTGAAATCTGCCTCGTCGGAACTCTGCCCCCTCCTCCAAACCCCGCCCCTGCACCGGCCCTTGTGGAATCCCTCTCCACATTTCTTGCATTTCCACCACTTCCTACACCTACTTAACATCCCTCACCTTTTATACAACTCGTGCTCTGAATTACTCCCCATGTTGTCAAGTGTGTGTTCAATATATGTGGTTTGTTTTTATAATTACGTTTCAACCAATTATCAGTTATAGAGCAACTTGCTGGCTGCACTACCATTTTCTGCCTTTATTATTTGTTTGATTTATTTATTTATTTGTATTCTTATGCATAGCACTTTCCACTTCTCTCCACCCCCATGCCCTTTCACCCTTTTCCTCTCCCATGCACTTGCACGTTCTCAATGTCACTGGGCCTAGTAAGATTGTTGTTTAGTTCTCCTCTCCCTTCCCTCTTTGTGCTCTCTAACACTTCTGTACAAGCTCGATACAAATAAAATATCAGTATCAATTGCTATATTTCATTACAAAACAGTGACTAAAATGACTCTTATTGTATTATCTCGACAGATATCTTCTACCGTACTGCATGTGCCACAGTTTCCAGCTACAATCCGACAGATCTTTTAAACCAGCATTGGAACATAATTATCCACAGAATTTTATGGGACAACCGACATAGGCCAATCTGTCCTTAAGCGGTATCTCTCCAATCCTTCACTGCTGCAACATGAAGACACATGAGAAATATTGTTCTTCGTAATCAGCATTTCATGCAGAAATTGGAAACCACAATTGATTCATGCAAAGTTCCTTACCTGTAATTTCCATGGGGGAAAAATGTGTTGATTTTGTGGATTTAATAATGTATTGCAAACTTTCTTTGTTAAATAAAAGCACTTGTTACATTAAAAAGTATTACTGTTTCCTTAATAAAATGTATATGTCAATACCATTTTTGGCAAGAAACAGAATGTTCCTCTATATGAGGATATCTATGTTTATCTTCCTGGTTCTGCGTTACGTAACGTTTTGGCATAAATGATAACGAGGCACGTTTCAATACGATGCCCACAAACGTAATCAAAACAAGTGGAGCAGATTGTTCAGACTATTTATATCAGCTTCAGGAGCTGCCCATCTCCATTATTGCCTCAAGGCAATTTGAATTTAGGGCAACACATCAACTGTTAACATTAGCACAAGATCACTAAACTCAATATGTTGTTTTCGCATGTATGAAAGTGAGTAACAGTAAGGTAAAATGCATAGAAAAACGTGTATAATTGATCACAGTGTGCTTAACAGAAGATGCCTGAACGAGCAGAACAATACATTTTTAAACACACTTCCCCCTTCATTTCACAAAAAATGTCCACTGTGGTGTACTTACCAAAACAACACAGAAATCACGCTCAACCTTTACAAATAACCGCACAAAGCACATCCTCAAAGTTCTCATTGACAGTGTCACGCTCCTCAAAAGGAACATGTTTATATTAATTTTTACCAGAATAAAAACACTAACAAAATGAATCAGTAAACTACAAAAACTATTTCAAAACATGCCAATGTCAAAAAGGATACAATGCAAACTCCTATGCAGATGACAGCATTCACACAACCAACACAACCAACACAGAGCCATATTTAAATGAAAACACATACACACAGGAGCATAAAAACCCAATTGCCGTACATAGCAGATATTACATTTATAGACAACACTATTATGGCAGAAGAACCCCTCATTGAAAAAATGTGCCCAACAAACTTACAATCAAATCTCCAATCCTCCAAACCAATCTGTCCACTCTAAAAATGGCCCTGCACCTCAATGTGTAATGTATGAAAGCAATCCCTCAAACCTGTATGCCAATTCCTCAATCACTAAGTGAAAGTAAACGAGAAAAGTAGGATACAACCTTTGAAAACCATTCCATTACACAATGCACTGGACTGCGAGGACCATCATTAGTCTTCATTTCAAAAACTATTTGCAAAGGCGCCTTCCACCACATGAAAATATTAGCAACACACCATTCCACTCTACCGTATCTTGTCCACAAACTGTACTATGCAAAAAGTCCTACTTGACAACTACAACACTTTAATAACATTCTCCTGCAGGGTCTAGCCAAAGAACTCATTCAAATATTGACCACATCCAAACCAACTATTTTGGAAGAGAATATAATTGATAAAATCCAGTAATCGTACAAAGGAATACCAAAAACCTAACAAATGCAAATCTTCTAATGAACACATATAAAAAAAGAAATACCACAGTTTAGCCCTACAGCCTCCTGCCATGCACCCAAGAGTCTACGAGCTAGCCACAAACACTACAGCATAATACGGCCATGCACTCAAGAATCTGGCCACTGCCACAAACAACACACAACCATTTGCTGTTAACTTCACAACGTAAACACAATCTAAAAATATGAAAGTACACCGCCAACCCTATTTTTCACCAATGGCAATATCACCATATCATCTACATTGCACTCCCTACTCTAAAAATCCCTATTCTCTCCGGCCATGCACCCAAGAGTCTAGGGACTGGCCACAACCACCACAGCTTAATACGGCCATGCAGCCAAGAAGCTAACCGGTGGCTACAACCCACACACATAACCCAGGTTCCTGGATACATTATTGCTGGTATGTCCATATGACACTGCAGTAGTTGTGCTGCTGCCTAGATTCTTCTGTGCAGAGCCTGTCTTTAACCTATCCAAACATCCTTATATCACCTACATTACAGACAGTCGCCAACCCTAATGAAGCTTCCCTGCATTCAGCAGACAATCCGCCCAGCAGTCCTGTCCGTGGACTACTACTGTGTCTGCGTGCTGCTGAGCCCCACAAGGTCTTCTTCCACCTAAACAAATACATCATATCAACCATCTTTCACTCCCCCACCCTTCCCACCCCTCCTTCAAACACCAAATGCCCCAAAACACGTTTCCAAGCCCTGTCCCCCACAGTAGATACAACGTGGTGGCTTTTCAGGAAAATGTGACGTACATCACGCTTTCCTCCAGCCAATCAGTGGGCATGACGTATCTCCGCGTACATCAAACTGCCCCATGGACCAATCAGAGTCCTGTCCGCAGAGCAAACAGGGAAATGGGTCCACGAAGCAGAGCCAGATTTCACACATTTTTTGGCACCAACATTTTGCCTGTTTTTAAAAAAAACTACTGGACGCATTTCCACCAAATTTACAAAAACACGCTTTTGGGACCAAGCCGGCTCCAGGTGCAAATTTGGTGAAAGCCCGTCCAGCAGTTTGGGCTGTAGGTGTGACCAAACCATTTTCCATTCAGTCTATGGAAATAACAAAATATGGGGACCCCCCTATAACTCTGCCCCCCTTCACAAAACCTCACTAAACTTACTAATAGAGAGCGGACAATATACTTTTTTTCCAAAGTTTGGTGAGGATTCGTCCAGGGGGAGCGAAGTTATAAGCCGTTCAAAAAGTGCTATTCCTATGGGTGCAGCAACTTAACCAGAAGTACACGTCCCTGCAACTAAATATTTTTCCTTGAATTTCAAGGGTTTTGTTACAATCTATTGCTCACCTTAAATCCCTGCAACTAAAGGTTTTTCCTTGAATTTCAAGGGTTTTGTTATTGCACACATAATTAACATTAACAATACAGACAATGCAGCTAATCAAAATGCTGTATTATGCCTATCACATTCCCCCCAAATATATCTGTTGTGTATGTACTTAACTTTTAGAAGTATTTACATGTATAGGTACAGTTCATGAATAGTTATTAAAGTGTTACAGTAACTATCAATATATTTTAAAATAAATATGTACAAGACTACTGCCCATATTTATATATATGTAGATATATTTATATTTTATTTAAAAAATGTTGTACCTGCGCCTACCAATGATACATGTGTGACTATACACAGCAATGATTGGGAGAGAGGGGTAACCCACGTGTGCAAAATAAGCCAGTAGAATGTCGGCATCCTTCGACGGAGCTACGCACCTTTGCGCTTAGTACGGCAGCCAATGGTTTCATGCGGTGTGGTTCTGCGCCCACACGTTATATGTGCCAACAAATAATCCAATCACACATTGTGAAGTATGGACGCGAGTACGCCCATGCTGTTTGATGTAACCCGCGTGGACGAATAACCCAATGGTACTTTGACCTCCTGTTATGCGGCTATGCCACTTCCTGCAAAATACGGCAGTCAATCATGGGACGCGCTCTGGCTCCGCACCTACATGTGACTTTTATACGCATCAACAAACCTTCAAATCACATTGTGTGCTGCATAGACGCCACTACGCCCATGCCATTTGACAACATCCGCGCACACTAGACTGTCCAATTAGATGCCGCAAATAATCACCACACCCGCAGAAACATAACTTTACATTAATCATTGCTTTCTGTACTTGCTAGTGATAGGGTTAATGAGTAACTGCAAGCACTTTTGGCACTTTACCATTTAATCTCTTCATCCTTTTTACTCATTTTTCCCAAAATCCAATTTTTCTGTGACTTGTGATTTGTTTAGTTTGTCTATTTCTTGTTTTACTTTTTCATTTTTTGCAACATTGTCTTTTTTGTGTTGTAATTTTTATTCTTTTGTGTTTTCCTTCCCAGTTGGACATTCCAACTTGTCAGACCATTACAGTAGGAGCAGTGAGGATGACATCATCATTTGGGTTGACACTCTTTCACCACCAATGAAGAAGCACATACGAGTGAAAACAATTTCAGACAGTTGCTGCTTCTTTAAAGTGAAGGAACACCACTCCAGGAAACAAGGGGAGGAGGTATTGTGCACCTTCTGCAATAAGACTCTACATCAAAGGCCTTCCAATATTCTGTCTTAAAGTTAGGAACATCGATAATGATGAGTCCTCTGGAACAATGTCGATGATGAGTATCGTAAAGCCCATGAACACCACCTGCGTTCCTTGTATAGACGAAGATGAGCACCACCTGCAGAACCTCCATCCACCAGTACATCAACAACGCCAAGTGGAAATAAAGCATCTACATCATCAGTGGAATCCACTACACTGACTCCTCTGTTACCGACACCCAATCTAACCATGATGAAAGTCATGTGTACAAAATGGTGCGACTGGGTAGTCAAGAGAGATGCCACAATTAAGCAATGGCTGAAGTTAATCGCTGAACATCAAATTACCTTCCATGCTTAAAATTTTTAATAAGTGTCCATTTTCCCCCACTTTAAAAAAAAATAATAATATATGTTTGATTTTATTTTAATTCCCTTTGTTAAATGTTTCATCCTTATGTATTTACCTCCCCTATTACACAGGTCTCTTTCCATCCCCCAAAAATCCCTATTTAAAGTCCACCTTTTACGTTACAAAAATAGATACAATTAAACACAGACTGCAAACAAATATTACAATATCTATTGTAATTTATTGTATGCAGTTTCAGTAATAAAAATGGTCAATTTTTGCCTGTAGCCACGGTTATCAGAGCCGCAATTAAAAGCTCTCCATTTGTTGCTCACCTTACGCACGCAAAAAAATCCTGCTACTCATTGGCTAATACCGTAACCATGGCTAGAAATAATATTATTAAAAAAATAAACAATTAATTGTATGTGCATATATACATTGCACATATATATTTATCCAAACTCTTACCAAATTCCATTATACGTCCCTGTCTCTTTCTTCCATACATGAACTTTGAAAATGAAACAAAATATACTTTTTAATAATTGTAAAGGCCATTCATACTGTGCACTATCACCACTACAATGGTACTATGGTGTTCACCATAACAAAATAAATACTCTTCTCACAATGATACTAAAAGAATACTGATTAACATGTTGTGTTCATTAATCATGCTATATAGGGAAAACAACTTCTCAATGGAGAAAAAAACCTCTGTTCTGTTATATTAAATACTTCATATTTAAGTCATTACAAACTAGTTTTTGCATCAGCAAATTCGAAAAAGAATTGCATAAAACATCCTTAGTTGGTACACCAATAAATGCATTTCACTACAATGCACAGATGTTACAATATTATATGAAGATGATTTTATGCTACAGGAAACCAAGACATATAACATTACTATGTCTTCAGTTTTACCAAAAGAAATAAGCAAAGACATTCCGTCACTGTAACATTATGTTGAGTATGATCTTTTTAAAGTTTAGTAATACCTATATTATAAATAATATGAAGATAATAACAAATGCTGTGAATAAACATATTGAAACTTATCAAAAACTACACTAATAACATATGTAATTCACATACTTATTACAAAATATGTGTGCATCCTTTGTTTGGTCACCTACACACATCTTCACATCTTCACAGCTTCACCTCACTGATGATGCCCAACTAGGCTGAAACACATGCATGGGGTTGCTGTGGTACTCTTGTTCAGCGGTGAATTGCCTAGCATTTCGGTGCTGGACTGCCCCTGGGCAGGATGAAGACTGATATGTGTGGACATTTCTTCTCTGTGAAAAGAACAGTGAGCTTAAGACTTGGTTGAGACTCTCCCAAGGGCCATCCACTCAAGAACAAGTCAATGGGCAGTGTTTGTGCTGGTAGAGAGTTTCCCAGACCCCCCATTGTTTTGCATACAAAGTAACTTTGGGTCTCACCCTAAGTTACCAGGGGACTCCAGACGTGTACCCCTTGCTCACTGCTCTTAGAGAGATACAGCTTCAACTCACTGATGATGCCCAACTAGGCTGGAACACGTGTATGGGGTTTCTGTGGTACTCTTGTTCAGAGAAGAATTGCCTAGCATTTCGGTGCTGGACTGCCCCTTGTTTTTCTTCCAGATACTAATTGATGCACCTTTCGTTGCTTTCATTTGATATAATTTTAAAGTATCGCCCCTGACTTCACGTGAGTGTAGAGGATGAATAGTATAATGTTCATAGAAACTATTCCCTTCTACGAAAAATAGATGCTGAAACTGACCTTGACTGCTTTTGTTTGTTGACTCAACATCAAGCATAGACAAATCTGGTACAGTCAGACTGCCTTTGTATAAATCATTTTGCTCCAAAAGAAACTCCAATGCATTTGTCACTTTTCCAATATCTATAAGCTGTTGCCAAATTCTCTTATCACCATTTACTAAAACAAACAAAGAATCTGCAATGTGACGTGTCAATCCTAGAGTATGAACATTTTCTTCCAAATTCAGGGGTAAATGCACAACTTTGCCTCTCACACCTACCACTAATGACTTCTTAGGCAGATTTGAAATTGTTGTTTGCAATCTAAAAATAAAATGAAACAGATGCACAGTTTGCAATGCAATCACTTCAAACATGTTTAATTTTTGAAGGGATATCAGGCACTACCATATTGTTTAAGACACTTCTTGGCGGAATACATGTTTGATTATAAAATCCAACACAGTGTCTACAAAGATACAGGGCCTCAATTTTGTCAAATTGTTCTTCTACAGACAAATACAGATAAAGTTCTTTTACAACATCTTCTACAATGTGTTTAATTTTGTTCTCAATATACTGTAATTGCACTTGAGACTTCTAAAACATGTGTTGACAAGATACACAAACAATGTAAGGTCTTTCAGTAGAAGAAAACTCAACCATTGCACTACTTATTTTATGTTGTTAACAAATCTGATCCTTTCATCTACATACACACAGGGCCTCATTACGAGTCCGGCGGTAACCGCGGTGGTAAAACCACCTGGTTACCGCCGGACTCGTATTACCATTCCGCCTCCGTGATTCCCGGAATTACCGGGGCATTACAACCCCGGTTTTCCGGGAATCATGGAGGCGGAATGGTGTTAATCCCCATTCCCATTGAGTCCCATGGGACTCAATGGGAATGGGGATCATGGAAACACCGGCAGCATCTCGTAATGCTGCCGGTGTTTCCTCGGCCGCCTGCAGGCGGGCGGTGTTAAACCCACCAGGTCAAACCTGGCGGGAACATCACCTCCCGCCTGCAGGAGTCGGGATCAGGCGGTCCGGAAACAACGGTGGCGGCGGGTTTACCGCCACCGTTATTTCCGGACCGCCTGAGTTATAATGAGGCCCACAGTCTTTTAAATTCATCATATGTTTCATTTGCATTGTAGAAACTAAACTTTCTACATTTCCAGTCAAAGGTATTTGATTCAAAACTGCAAGAGACATACTCGTTGTTTGGCACTCATAAAGTTTAACTAAAAGGTATATCATTTTAGTATGATGTGCAGCCAGCATTCATATATGATGAAACTGACTTGTACACCTACTTTTATCAAGACAAGCTAGAGATGACCCAAAAGTCCTGTTTTTTCACAAACCTCACAGTCATCTATTCTTTGTAGCATATTGATCTGTCTTTGAACATTATCATTTTGCACAAAAAATTGTCAATATCTCACAATCCTTTCGTTTAATTTTTTATTGACCTATAGTTTCCATTTCCGTATTATTACATTGTATGATTTCTGCTTTTTTAGAAAACACAACATTTTGGACTTCATAGCTATGTCAACTCTCATCAATAGCTAGTGCAACATTATTTCCTTGAATGTAACTCTCCTCATTAAAATATCTTTGAGTATGAGAAGTGTTTCCACACTCCACCGAAGATATCACAAAAGTTGTCACGTGTAAGCACATGAACTGTTTGTATATTTGTATAGAATGGTGTAGTCCCCTTAAGCAATTTCTTAAGTGTATTTATTATGAAAATGAACAATTTTCTTTTCATAACAAAATCTTTGATGACTACTACTTTTTTCTTTTGCAAACAAACTTTTTACCACATATCTAGATTTTGGTTTCACACTTCTCCAAAGATTGGTAAAAACTTGGGAGTGATACATTTTCTTATATATATATGCTTATTCCTCTGTTTCAAATTGATAGCATATTTGCTAGATTTGTTCTAAAAATATTTCTTTTGTTACTAGCTATTAACACAATTGAAACATTTTTTCATTTTTTACTTTCCATAAAAATATTATTGGTTCCACCAAAGCTTTGCGTTGGCATATCTCTTATTTCAACTTCAACATTTTTAAAACTATCCTCAATAAAAATGATACCGTCTCAGCAGATTACCCTTTCTTATAGCTAGTTGTTGGTGTTTTCTTGATGGTATCTTACAAAAAAGCTGTAGATTTTTTTTAAATGATTAAGTTTGCGCATTGTGTTTTTTTTATATTTTCAATATAAAATGTATTTTTCAAGCACAGGCTAACAGGTGCACCAACCCAGGATTTGCAAGGCCAAGCGTAACAAGACACTCACTCAAACCTGCATAACAGAAAAGCCTGTGTCTGCCCATCAGCCCAAGTGTAATAGTTATTCGCACACCTGGGAAATTTCCTGGGTGCAGATAATTTTCTTTTTTTATATTCCTGTCAAGATATGTACTAAAGTGAGTACACCACCCACCATGATTTAAATCAAAAAGACACTTGTTCTCTTTTCAGATGACAGCAAAACGGTTCCAAACTGGCCACCATAATTAAAAAAAGAACTTTTAAAATAAAATGACTACTACTACTCAACAAAACATATCAGCATGTCCACCCTCCCTCCTCTACCATCCCCACTATCACTACAGTTTGAATGGCTAGGTCCCCTAGCAGCGCCATAACATGCCTTACAAACTTTTACATAACAGCAAAACAATAACTCCAAGTACACAGCATTAAGTATGTTAGTGTTCACATAACTAGGCCCTACCACACCTTTGCTTCTTCAAGCACCCATTTAGTTAAGCCTCCTTAGCATCCTCACAAAAAGCATGCACAGGTAACTAACTCAACTGATGCCACCCATTTCAGCACAATAACTAATAGCCTAATGCACTATCCTGCGATTCCCCTACAAACTAATAACTACTACTGATAATCAACAAAAATATATCAGCATCTATGTCCTCCCTTCACTGTCCATTACCACTATACTAAAGTTTCAATAGCCATATATCCTAACCAGCCCCAGAAAACTTTCCTAACAATCCTCATCAATAATACTGTTTCCCCCAACTCACTATGCACCCCCATTAATTTGGCATCTTATACTCCACATTACCCATTTCTTGCATACCATATTAATTTGACATCCAGACCACATCTAGAAAAAAGAGTGTGATATGTCAAAACACAATACATGCCATAACAGAGAAAACAGGATTTGGAAAAAAAGAGGATGTAGGTTACCTTACACAACAGATGCTGGTTAATCAGCCATTTGGTCCACCTGCAATGCCTAATATAGCACATTAAACCAGCAAAATAACCTCCACAGCTAAGGAGGTGGGTATGACTGCCACGTGCTCTGAAAGGAAGCAGAGGTGCATCCACTTGACCCGCTGTGGACTTGACAAGCCTACCTGCACCTCAGGGAAGACTCAGAGTACCATACAACCTGATGGAACCCTCCTTTTGTATCTTGTGGAGCTGTCCCTACTGGTTAAAGGCATAATAACATGCATGTAACAGATGCAAGTAAGGAGAACATGATGGCCACACATACCCAGGGTCTGACTGTCCCTGTAGGAACAAACCGAGTATCAAATCACGAGACCTTATTAGCTGCACCAGCCCACCATCATCTACATACTCCAACTCATTGAGAGAGACCTTGAATGCAAAGGAAATATACACACTGCGATGTCACACCATTTGCAGTTGGTAGCTATACACCATTGTTTTAAACAGATTCCACCCAAAACATTGTTGGCATGGTTCTTGACCTGATACAGCTAACATTTCCACAAATACTGGCAAATGTGGTAATAGCTCCCCTACACCATACAACAGCACACATGGCTACCTAAAGTCCATGGGGAAACAATTGATATAAAAGATGATTTTACATCATTGACCTGTTCCCAAACACCAATGGTTTCCTGAACTGCACACATGTGTGATATGCCATGTCTGTCACCCATTGGGAGGAAGCATGTCTTCCACAACTGTACCCAATAGCAAAGCCTAAATTTACAGATTACATGTGATGCAGAGATGACCTGCACACCCGGTTTCACCAGGATCCCTAGGTCCACACTGGACTTCATGTAACTGTGAAACAGTGCTCTGGATACATTCATGGCCACACACATGGGACAACTGGCATGTCCCTTTGGTAAGTAAAATATAGAGAGTGAAAGGGAGTGACTGAGAGGTTCAAGAGTCAGTGCCTGCTTAAGGTGGAGGGCTCAAGCGGGGGTGATGAGACAAGTCTGATTAGAGGTGGACAGTTATCATATGACCTAAAATTATCAAATATATCCCCAAGAACATCCCAAATGATATGATAAGTCAATTATAATGCGCATGTATACATGAGTTTCTAGGCGTGACAACACAAGGGAGGGAAGACAGAGGGAAGACAAGACAAGCAATCTTACTAGGCCTTGTGTCATTCAGATCATGCAAGTGCAAGAACGAAAAGTGCAAAGAGAAAAGGAGGGAGGAAGTGCACGGGAGATGCGAGGGGCAAACAGGGTGCAAATGCTCTAAGAGCAGTCAGGGCAGCACAGCGCTGGGTAGTGCAAGGACACTACTTACTGCTTATCCTCTTTCAACTACAGTGGTATTATTCTTAGGAATGTTATTACCTGTTCAAGAAGAAAAGTGAAAATAATGTACTCAGTGCTTTATTCAAAGATGATGGTGATAACATGTATGCAGAAATCAAACCGGTAAACACTGATACCACATGTGATGAAGAGAGATGTACTGGATGATTAGACCTTTGCCACCACACATACAGTAACAGTAATTTGAGAAAACCTATAATGTATCATTGTTTCCAGTAATGCTTGCACCAAAGCAGAAACACCACATACGCTGAGGTACACACCTCAGATGGCAGCCAGCATAGGATCTCAATCCATCAATAATAACAGCCAGGCAAAGGCATCAATATTTTCAGGAAGGTCTGCTTAGATGCCTGTGATTAGCAAGTGTACATTAAAGATGAACTCTTTAGAATGACTTTTATGGTTAAAGCCTCTATGCCCATCATACGCACCCATGTTCTTCATTGACAAATACAGTATAAAGAAGTTTTCGATTGTACAACATATCAGTAAAAACTATATGCAGTACAATTTGCTTTAAAATACTCTATTGCATCAAAAACCAAATGTTCTTAGGGTATTGCTTTTATGAAACTATGCTGCAAATTACACACATTGTACCCCATTTTTCGACACTGTTCTCCTGGAGAGAACCTTCCAACCGATTGTGGAGGATATATATGCTCACACATTCAGAGAACCCCCATTTACGCCCCACACCTTTACAAAGTCATCAGCCATCAGTCCTACCAACAATTCTGCAGTACAAAGAAATGTCATATCTACACCACACCTTTAACTGCTTAACTAAATGTGAATACAACTGACCAGCTCATATACCATACATAACTTACAAAAAAAGTAGAATGTCATTAACTGTTCATTAACTTTGCCAACTTCTAATATATCTTTGCCATTTCTTACATAGCATAACAATTCTTAATAACGCATACACATAATACAAGTAATATATACATAAACCATTCATGACAAAGGTTTCAAGAGAAAAAAAGCTGCAAAATAATGGACTGGCACTGAGTTACTCCAACCAGCTCCATTTTCCACACCTTACAACACTGATAAAGGACGTTATTTATTAATTAATTTTAATATATATAACACACCACAAATGCCGATGGGCATCAGAGCACACATAAAATGACAGACAGGCAGATAGAGTGTAGTCAGGGAGTGTACGAGTCTGTAGGTCAACTCCAGATAGACAACATTCAGTCCACTGCTACTCACATAACTGTGCTCTGTCATAACAGGCATCCTCCTAACAACCATTTAATCAGTCCTTCTTAGTCATCCTAATCCAATAACATGTAAAGTCAGATGACTCACCTGTTTCTATCTATTCAACTATCATTGGGCCAACAGTCAGGCCCACCATCCCGCATTTCACCTACAAATGAATCACTAGTACTACTAATCAACAAAACATGTCAACATGTATGTCCTGCCTTCACTTCACTACCCATCCCCACTGCACTAAACTTGCAATTGCTATTTGACCTAAGCAGACCCAGAAAACTATGTTAACAAACCTCATCCATGCTACCCCAACCCACTATGCACCCCCATTCACTTTACATCACTCTATGTCAGTGCATTGCATAACAACATATTCCATTACATAGCATTGAACCCAAATAGATTCCTGTACTTCCTAAGCACACTATTTGCAAGCAAATTGTAAAAATGCCAAATATGATCGGTCATTATTATTTCTAAATGACTACCAAAAATTACATGACTGTATAAAAAAATGTCTGTTATACTATGAAACCCTACCCATGTAGCCACTATAACTTAACCTTCTTCACTTCGTAATTTCACACTTTCACAATTATAACACAGAAGAGAATCACCAATAAAGGGTCACAAAAAGCTGCTTAATATCTAAATACAAAGCACACACAAAGCCACAATATTTGTCAAGGGTAGACTTATACTACCTGGTTCACACTAGGGTTTCCTATGCACCCTCATTCATTTCACATATTCCAATGTCACAGAAAAAAAACCTTTATTAGCAAATATATTTTCTGGCAAGCATAAGCATAGCATACCATGTCATACTCCTTCAACACTCTCCTAAAAACACTGAAGTAAAAGAAAACCCTACTTTGCGAACAATTCTTATAAACTTGACCGAATGTGACACCTAAACATACTTCAGTTATCTTACAAATACAATAATTCAAACAGTACATAACATATATGAAAACACACTCAACTTCTGCTGATCCAAATAATGAATAAATCTTCACAATAGCCAAACACTGAACATGCGCACACTCTGAGTTCTCGAATCATACTGTCAAACGTTCACACAAACGTCAATTTCATAGCTTTCAGAAATCAATAGCACAAAAAGAGGACTGTAGAAAGCAAACAAGTAACATGAGAAACACATTTCTATTACAAGCTGTATTAATCAATAAACTCCAACACAATCCTTCAAAGAATACTTTATACAATTTTTACACTCTAAATAAAAATAATCCCTATTTTTTCCCAAAAGGCATAACCGTGGCTATAACCCTGGTTAAATAACAAAAACCGACCTATCGATGCGTTTACACAAACATTTTTCTAATGCGCTCAAAAACACATATTACAAAGATTTCAAAATAAGTTCACATTAGCCTTCATGCGAGAACATCCAAACAGAAACACATGTACAAATCTGAGATTAAACATCCACAATATAATATGATCACTGCACCAAAATACAACCAGCTACAGCAGCAGGTACAGTGACTGACCCATACTTGCTGATATAAAAGACAGCCAAAAAGCTGCAGATCGCTTCAACTGCCAATATTCATGGCTACCCGTACCATTTTTACAGATTCAAAAAGATGTATTGACAAGCTGTAACAATTCAAACAAGATAAAGGTAAACATGAGGGCATGGAATCAGAAACTCACGTGAAATTGTGAGGTGTAAAATCAATGGAACAACATGATCAATGCATAGACATTGGAATGGTTATACCCACAGCTAAAGCGCAATAGTTATAGCTGTGGCTGCACCGGCCAAAAATAAATGATGTGCCATTTGTCTGCTCGTACCCATGGCTATGGCCGGTCTGTTCGATTGGTACCCGTGGCTATCTAAGACAATCAAAAAGCACAACGTGCAATTGGCCCGTTCATAGTCAAATTATCTGGTGTAAAATCAGTGGAACAAGATGATCAATGCATAGAAATTGGAATGGTTATACCTGTGTCTAAAGCACCATATTTATATCCACGGCTGCACCCGCCAAAAACACATAACATGAAATTTGCCTGCCCATACCCGCAGCCATGACCTGTCTTGTGGTTGGTTTTTGTGGCTATAATACACCTGACAGGACACAATGTTCCAAAGGCTGCTATCGTAACTGCGGCTATTTTTTAAAAAAAGGCATCAAAGGTATTTTCCTTTTCCAATATACTTAAACAGTTCTCTGGCTGGCTCTTAAAAGAGCCTTTTGGTTATTTTACCAACATATCACCCAAAAAATATATTTCCACTCTTCACCTCTATGATGATTCAAAATATTTTGAAAAATGTGTCTGTGCACTTTCTTTAGATGATTAATTAATTTTCTTTTCCCCAAAGAGAAAAAAAAAAATGTGCTCTCTGTCAAAAATATTTCTCCACAATCGCTGCATATACCTCTCATTTCAAACACTCCATCTAAAATAATATTATAAAACCAAAAAACCTTGTAAGCCAATGCTTTGAGAACTCATAACCTATGTCCTTAACAGCACTATTAAAACCCCATTCTCAAAATGATTTCCACAATCTTCTGAACAAAGAGTTTTCTCTCCATCTGAAATTGGCTCCATGTATCAAATTTCAAATGAAACAATACATGTGCCCCAAAAACAGCACTATTGGTTTGTTTAGATATAATACACCTGACAGGACACAATGTTTCATAGGCTGCTATCGTAACTGCGGCTATTTTTACAAAAAGGCAGCAACAGTGTTTTCCTTTTCCTATATACTTAAACAGTTCTCTGGGTGGCTCTTAAAATAGCCTATGGTTCTTTTATCAACATATTACCCCAAAAATATATTTTCAATCCGAGAAATACTCTTCACCTCTATGATGATTCAAAATATTTTGAAAAATGTCTGTGCACTTTCTTTAGATGGTTCATTAATTGTCTTTTCCAGAAAGAGAAAAAAAAAACCTGTGCTCTCTGTCAAAAATGGTTCTCCACTATTGCTGCCCACACCTCTCATTTCAAACACTCAACCTAAAATAATATCATAAAACCAAAAAACCTTGTAAGCCAATGCTTTAAGAACTCATCACCTATGTCCTCAACATCACCATTAAAACCCCATTCTCAAAATGTTTTCCACAATCTTGTGAACAAAGAGATTCATCTCCTTCTAAAATTGGCTCCATGTACCAAATTACAAATGAAACAATAAATATTCCCCAAAAACCACACTATTTCCTAAGGGTACACCTCACCCTCAAACACAAAAAATGTACTGTGTACCAAAACTCTTAATATAATAATACATAATTATTTACAAATGTATTGGCATGTATAAATATCATTTAAAACATAGATTCTCTCAAAGGCTCTCAAAGGCTCTGTACAAAGACTCTGTACAATTCAACACCATCTGAGGTACTTTAAATCCTATTGACAACCACCCACCACACACAAAATGAACAACCAATCACAAAGCAAAGACAAAAATTCCACCTTCTCCCCTCATTAATCTTCACCCATTCCAAATTCTAACTCTGAACTCAAAAGAAGTGATTCTTTGTAGCACTACTCAAACGGAACAGTACATGGAATGGCTGGAGGATATTTACCTACAGAGGAAGCGATTAAAAAAAGAAGACACTCAAAACAATGCTCCAGAAGAAAATACACCACAATGAAGATTGTTTAAGTACATTCTTATATAATTATGTAAAATAAGACTAACAAGTATATTTAAAGTAACAAATATCAGTCACCAAACACATATCATTTGTCTACCTATTATCAAACAATCAAATGTGTATACAACCAACACAAATATTTTGAAAGTGTATTATATCTTCAATTGTTTAAAAATATTTCAAATATTTTCAAACAGATGACAAAGTGATTCAAGTCTCTAGAAGATTCAAAAAGGAAGCACCACAACAAGAACCCACATCTAATTATGGATTCCTTGACAGAAATAAAATAACTTTTAATGAATATGCAAAAAGACATGCTATCAATGAAATGAAAAAGGGCACTAAACATTTAAAACTAATCATGGACAGTAAAAATCCAGAAAATGTGGCTACAGAACAAGATATATCATGTGTTCTAACTGAAACAGAAAGAAAACCCACAACCATATCCCCTCTGTTAGCATCTCGTGGTATGTTGTGGTATTTTGGTATAATGGTATGTTTCTTAGCTCTTTGTAATATATTGTGGAACACTTATTAGGGTATTTTGATAGTGGTGAGACTCATTTCAGAACACTGCCTATTAATTATTTTACCAGGGTCAATAACGGTAATCAAGTACTGGACTTAGTACACTCTGAATAATTAACTCATCCCCTCATGTGGTATTTTATCTACCATACCACTTTTTTATGCCCTTGTGCTTGCATCCCAGAATACATTAAACATGTAAATGAAATACAAAACATTAATTCAGCCTCTCAGAGTAAAACAATGTACTGTGACTAACTTTGCTTTGATACTTTTCATACTGCACGTTTTGCATCTCTATTCATACCAGAATAGAATGAGTGCAGCATATGTAAACTGAGACTAAATTACCTTTTTGAATTGTTATTGTTTATCAGAAACTAGAAATATGCAAGTTACACAAAATGACATGTGCACCCACGTTGTAATTCAAACATAAGCAAAGTTTCTCCTGCAATGGACTTCAACTTTCTATGTGCAATAATGTTCAGAGTTCTGCCTGTAATTGGCCTTCGACTTTGCAACAAAGCTAGCAGAACCTCCGTCACTCTGAATATTATCGCAGCACAACTAGAAAGGAGAAATATATATAAATACAGATTTACATACACATTTCAACTGTTATTATGCAGCGCCTAAAAATGAAATGACTTATTTAATCTTTTCTAAAATGTAGCAAGAAATGACTTTAACATTCTACTCAATTACAGTATAATTACCTAGATTAAGCTGGTGATATTCCCCGATTCAGCCCTTCTGCTTGCCGCGCCACTCAGGGTCAGAAACAGCTAAGGGTCCTTGAGATTGCAAGTCTTCTAAGGACACTGACCACTCAGGGGGTAATTCATAGATTTCAGCGCAGAGGCAGCGCACGCGAGCAGCGCAGAGAGGGAGCGTGCGCAAACGTGCGTCAGCCATGTGCGGTAAACAGCATTCTGGTGCACCGCTTATTTATGGAATTACCAAGCCATTTTGAGCGCTGGTGCAGAGAACATCCCGCAGCACCAGTTACCCCCCAAGAATGCCCCTTGCACAAAGAAAAGGCATTACAATCCCCAATGCAACGCAAAGGTCCACGCTATCCCTGCACCATCTTACAGGGCCGGTACACCGTAATCACGTGAAAATACTACGTGCACCCCGCTCACGGCACCCAAAAGCGTGAAAATGTACTGGCGCACCCCTCGAAATATGCGTACCCCGCTGATGCCAGGTAAATTGCAGAGAAAAAGCACCCCCCTGTGGCGTGGGCTGCCTGGGGGGAATGGGGAGGGTGAGTGGGCTGCCTGTGGGGCATGGCCAGGGTGGAGGGGGTGCCTGCGTGTAATTCGGGGGTGCGCATGGAGTACCACATGCGATAGGCCTTGTGCGAGCGGGGTACGTGTATTTGGGGGATACGTGGGAAGTTTCACACGTGATACTCCAGGCGAGAGCGGGGTACATGTATTTGGGGGGTACGTGGGGAGTTTCACATGTGATAGGCCTTGTGCGAGTGGGGTTCGTGTATTTTGGGGGTGCGCAGGAAGTTTCACACGCGATAATCCAGGCGAGAGTGGGGTATGTGTATTTTGGGGGTGCGCGGGAAGTTTCACATGCAATATACCAGGCGAGAGCGGGGTACGTGTATTTGGGGTGTACGAAGGGAGTTTCACATGCGATAGGCCTTGTGCGAGTGGTGTACGTGTATTTTGGGGATGTGCGGGAAGTTTCACACGCGATACTCCAGGCGAGAGTGGGGTACATGTATTTGGGGTGTACGTGGGGAGTTTTACACGCGATAGGCCTTGTGCGAGCGGGGTACGTGTATTTTGTGGGTGTGCAGGAAGTTTCACACGCGATACCCCAGGCGAGAGCGGGGTACATGTATTTGGGCGGTATGCGGGAGGTTTCACACGCGATAGACCTTGTGTGAGCGTGGTACATGTATTTTGGGGGTGCACAGGAAGTTTCACACTGATACTCCAGGCAAGAGTGGGGTACATGTATTTGGGGGTACACAGGGAGTTTCACATGCGATAGGCCTTGTGCAAGTGGGGTACGTGTATTTTGGGGGTGTGTGGGAAGTTTCACATGCGATACTGCAGGTGAGAGCAGGGTATGTGTATTTTGGGTGTACGCAGGGAGTTTCACATGCTATTTTGTATCGTGGGCCCTCCTGGGTGTGCAGTTTCTCCCCTCCCCATGCCCTGCAGGCAGCCCATACCACAGTGGACTACCCTACAACCCTCACCATGCCCTTCAGGCAGCCCACATGGCACCATGCACTTGTGAGCACTCTTGTGAGCCCCGACTCATGTCCCCCCACTCCACCTCCAGTGACGGGACACCTGCCAGCAGGCCCCGACTCATGTCCTCCTACCCATCCACCCACCCTCAGTGAGGGGCAACTGCCAGCAGGCCCTGACTCATGTCCCCCTTGAACCCCCACCCACCCAGCAGTGACAGACACCTGCCAGCAGGCCCCGACTCATGTCCCCCTGCACCCCCACCCACCCAGCAGTGACGGGCACCTGCCAACTGTCCCGTCTCATGTCCCCCTGCTTCCCCACCCAACCAGCAGTGACGGGCACCTGCCAGCAGGCCCCGACTCATGTCCCCCTGCACCTCCACCCACCCAGCAGTGACAGGCACCTGCCAGCAGGCCCCGACTCATGTTCCCTCCAACACGTCATCACGATCCACACTCATGGCCCTTATGGCCACCCAAATCCCACCCCACGCCACTCCAGTCCAAAAACCAAAACAAGTATTCCATCCACTCCACATTGAAATCCCCATGTCATGATAGATCCCAAATGACAAGTATGCACATCGATACATGTCTGTCACACACACACAATGGGGGCAAGTGACTGAGAAAACCCACATTGTGACATGCACGAAACCAATGAGAGAATACCACACAAATGAAGTATGAAATCAAAATGTATGAAATACAAAATCAATGAAATGAAAGAAAATCACACAAGAAAAAAATAATAAACAAAAGGCTGGATGTCCAAAATTAATGAAAAATATATGAATGCTGAATCCAAATAAATCCAAATGAAAATGGCTCCAAAGGGTTTGTCCATCAAACCAAATCCAAAGGTTAAAAAATAGAAAACCATTGCTCCATGGAAGAAAAAAAAAATGAAGTCAAATCCAGTCCTGAACTATATACAATGTAAAAATCCAGGGTCCATGAGCCCAACAATCCAAAGGAAACCTACAAAAAAACCTACCTAATAAATAACTATATACAAAAAGGTGGGGCATAGTCCAAAAAAAGGATCTGAAGATGGAACGCTGGGTGTATGCGTTCCAGGACCCTCATCTGGATATTGGTAAGGCGGACCTGGCACCCCTCTGCATGCTTTGCCTTCAAGAGGCGCCGGGCCTTGCTGAGGGTCCTGGACACAAAGTCCTCCCAGCACTTCCGGATGTGTTGGCAGCCACGATGTCCTTCCAGATCCTCTTCCGTCCTTCATTGTCGGCGCGTGAACTTCCAAAGAGGGCATCATAATGCCCCAGGACTTGCTCCACCAGGATGCCAACTTCATTGGTACTGAAGCTGGCAGCCCTCTGCCTCTCTGCTGGGGGGTTGCCACTGGTGCCAGATGGTGTTGTGTCGGACATGGCAACCGCCGAGGCAGGTGTGGGTGGGCAACTGGGTCCTGGGGCTGGGCTGTGGAGCGATGGAATGCCAGTCGGGAGTCTTCTGTTCCAGCAGTGGTGGTCACAGCAACTGGACCCTGCAGATGGCTGACGTGCAGGCACCAAACAGCAGGACACGTAGCCAGCAGGCAGGCAGGCAGCAGCAGATGGCAGGAGGGAGCGTGCTCGAGGTTCTGGGGGCAGGAAAATGGCCTTCTGGGCAGGAGCATGGTCTTCCGTGTGTTGTTGCGTGGCCAGCTTGATACGGAGTGATTTGGCACGTGAAAAAACTGCACGTCAGCATTTAATTCGAGGAAAGGTCCTTAGCGTGTCTGTGACATCTGTGATGTAACGCACGCGGGCATTTCCCTCCGCACGGGTGCATGTTGATTGTACACATGCAAAAACTGCACGTCCAGGTGTCACTGCGTGTATTTGGAGGAAAGGCCCTTAGCGTGTATGCGTGTAAGTGACGTTGCACGTTTGGGCTGGGTTAAAAGGTACACATAGGATGCAATTTTATTGTACGTGCTTTTTGTGGAGAGCGAGCAGATGATTCTTGTACTTCTTGTCGGTTCACACGCGATTACTTCACAATGGTCCAAGTTTGTACTCCTTGTACACTCAGAGAGTGTTCAATTCTTCTTTTGGCGGGGGTGTTTCGCGTCTTTTTCATGTTCTTTTTCCAGGCAGACGGTGAGTCGCGCACGTATTTTTTAACTGTGCCCCCGTGTGTTGCATACCCATTCAGAGGTCATTGTAGCCAGCATGTACCATGCGTACACTTCTTTTTGTGTTTCTGGGTGCCACAGCCTAGTGCGGGTGCTTTATTCCACGCGCGTGGGCTACCAGGCATTGCGTGCACGTTAAATTTTGTTTTCGGGGTGCCTGAGCATTGCGTGACCCATCATCGTCCCCCAGGGGTCACAGACAGCCTTGCTAGAGCACTAGGGTATGTATTCCATCTAGTACCCTGCCCCTTTCACCCCAATTGCCCAGGACAATTGTTTACTGCACCTCCCATTCACACAAGACCATCATTGCCATGATTGGGAGGCAACCAATCGGTAAGGGAGGCAAAGGTGGCCGACCTCCAAGAGGTGGGTGCGTTAGGGGACGTGACCAGGATGTTCAGGCTGGCCCAAGAGGCCAGTGTGTGGAGGACCAATCAGGGACACTTATACCCCCCCAATGGGTTGGGGAGATGCAGCTGACACCATCCCAGCTCAGGCCTTGTTAACCCAGCCCATATTGTCAACCAAACCGGCACAGGATGACTCCCAGGCTGACTTCCGTGTCACCAAGTCAAAGCCGCGTGTGGAGGTGAAAGTTGCTGTCACCAGTCCCCGTGTATCTGGGCCAGCAATGTCATATGCTGCCCCATGTAGCCAGGGTGATGCGGCTGCAGGAGCAGCTGCAGCTCAATCCACCTCAGCTCCGAGTCTCCCAGCCAAGACAGTGTTGGTCCATCACACCGAGGTTGGTCCTGCCAACATCACCCAACTGCCAATGCCTGCAGTGAGACCTTTGGTCATCGTGCCTTTGGCTACTTCCAGTGCCCCGTCCACCTGTACTTCAGCCCCTACCAACCAGAGCAGCATAAGCCACTCAGGGTCTGCACCACCTCTCAAGAGGAAGAAAGGTGCTCTTGCGTTACAGGCTGGGACCCCAGACACGGCTCCCCCCTCCGGCACGTCAAGGAAGCGTAATTTCAATGATGTGGAACTAGACGCACTTGTGGACTACGTGTCGGACCACGGGCACGTAATTCTGGTGACTGCAGGGTGCAAGACTACGACTGCTCAACATAGGGCCCACTGGTAGTGCATCGCGGATCAGATTAGTGCCCTTGGATTTGTCAGGCGCACAGCTGATGATTGCTCTAAGTGGTGGAATGACCTCAAACGCAGAGCAAAGAACAAGCTGGCTTCCAATCATGCCTCTACTCTGGTGACGGGCAGTGGGTCTCCACCAGAGGAGGAAGTACTCACAGAACATGAGTTTATCGCTGAAGGCTTCATTACAGAGGATCAGATCCAAGGCGTGGGAGACCTACCAGATCTTGATGCAATGTCCGGTGAGTGGCCATGCATGTGTGTACAAACCATGTGTATGTTGCTTGGGTGATGTGTTCTGATTGAGTGCCAGGTGAGGCTGTGTAGTTATGACTGCTATGGGTCACCTATGTCGTGCCTCCAAACCATACCCCGGCCTTGGGTTTGGGTTTTCAAGTACCCCTTCTGACCGCAGTTGACAATTTGCACCTGATTACTGCACTTGCCCTTCAACTGCCATCTTGCCACAATATTGTTCATACTGTTTTCCTGTTCATTCTGCCTGATTGATGAAATCCTTTGCATGTTTACCACACTTTTTTGTGCCCTTCTGCCCCAAATGTAACATATTTCAGACATAGATTACACCCCACAATGGCCCACATATGTTTCCTTATTATGGGAATGATTTCATCAATCTGGCTGATTGAGTAATGTGCACCTACGCATGGCCTGCACACAATCACTTTGGGGCCCTGTTTGAATGTTCAACATGACAATTGTCTTCTGTCATGTCGAAGTGACCAACCATTGATGTATCCTTGTGCCTGCCATCACTGCATTAGTGAACACTGGCTTTGTTGCAGCGTGTGGCACATGCAATGATGCCTTTACTTAATTACTAACTGTTACATACATGATACATTGCACAGATCGTGTTGAGATAATGGAGGACGCAACATAGTGAAATACCTGTTGTTATGAATGCTAGAACATATTAGGATCTAGTAAATGCAAGTCACATACTTGGATCGCACACAAAATACTGTTTTTTATTTGCTCGCATTGAACATGGTCTGGCGGGTTGTGAATCTTTGCTTTTCTCACATTGCCCGGTGCCTGACTATTGTGCGAGGCTTAAGTGCTGGCACGGGGTGGGGCAGTGCCCCTCCCCTCGCTATCTAATTCCCGTATGAAATGCCTCTAAAGAATCCGATGTGATAATCATCGCTGATAAAAATATAGGAGGGAGATCGGAAATCATAACACATTGGTCGTTTGTGACACAGCATTACACGCCAATCACATATGACCAATGTGGATTGAGGAGTTGATTTTCCTGGAGATATGAAATAAGTAGAGGCAAAGGGATGCCTTCATGTTTTACACGGAGGTGCTAGTGTGCGGGTTACATTTAGTAAACATGGTTGGTATCGATTGTGATTGGGTCGAGCAGTGATTGTGATCTTAATGAACTTCCCAAACCAATATGGCGACTATGGAGGTGGCGTCACTTCCATGGTAACCTATAAACAAAGTGTGAGCAGAGCGGCACGTCGTCTGGATGGACGGCTTGAACTCTGTGTTTGTCTGCAGTAAGCAGGTATGAATACTTGTACGATTTTTAACCCGGGGTAATTGAAATATCCATATAGCATCCGTCTTAGCATTTACTTGGTGGATGCCCACAACTAAGGGGAGTCAGCCTCCTGGTACCCACATTTATTAAACAACAGGGGGCACACAAATATACCCATAGTGCCACTGAAATAGCAACAGTAGCCCTTAAATTTAGATCCCTTGGCATAGTAATTAGTAAAAACATTATTTTAACAATGTTAAGTTAACGGATTTCTTCAAAAACAATATCCTTTTTGGAACTTTTTAGCTCATGCTACCTGTGGTTCTCTGTCTACCAATTTAAACACACCCGAGGCAAGGTATATCCCTGCGGACCGGGTGAGTTTTTTGACTGGCTATGAGCATTTTTTCTATCACAAAGAGATATGAGTTACAAAAAGATGTGATGCTTATGGCGTCTGAGACGTGTTTTTTTCTACTTTAAACACAAGTTGAGGCGCTCCCTCCCTATTTATCTCGACAATATGGCCAGTGTTTTATATGGCGGTACACCTTTTAAGTTTTCTAATGGAGTACATTGGGAATTAATTAGCTTATCTTTGCTTTTTTTAGGGAGTTAATAGAGATACCTTGAAACTTTACACTTCCAGCCCTGAAGATGGATGTATTTAGATCCGAAACGCGTTGGCATTTTTTTTAAGAAGTGTATAGGATGTATGATTGAGCAGTAGGGATACTGCTGCTCATGGACTGAGAAAATAAATTTATGTTTTTACTGATGAAATTGTAATTGCTGCTCACAGATTGAGAAAACATGTTTATGTTGTTACTGATGAAATTGCTGAACAGATGTATGTATATATTCGTAACATCAGTACTGTGTTTCTGATAAGAATCTTTGCTATTGATGAAAGACTTTGTCTACCTTGTATCATTTATGGTCAGGTTGGCTTCTGACTGTGTTGAATCAAGGGTGATAATATTGTGCATGAAATGATATAATCAAGCAATTTTGAATTCTGAATGCTCAGATATTTTTGAATCACTGAATTGACCAGTTTTGACTGTGCTCTCTAAATTTGGGGACATGGCCATCATATACTGGCTTTAAAATACCAGGGTTTATACCCTCATTAGAGTGCAAATCTGGGTTATTGGCTGGCGACGGCCGATGTATGTGGTGACATGCGTGTTTTGTCACACTATTTTGCATGTTCTATTTCATGATGTCCATCTCACATGGATGGTTTACAATACTGATTTGCTACCATCTGGGTGTCCTTGTCAAATCTGCCATGGCTATGCTATGTGCCATCTGTGTGATGGCATGTGTCATGTATGTGGATTGTCCATGCCACTCACAGGCTAATCTGTGATGCCAGTGCTATCCAGCATGCAGCACATGTGTTGCTTTTCCATCTTGCAGTCTTCAGTGTCTGCTTTTTTCCTCCCCATCCAACTCATTGCCAGTGCATGCATGCCATAGTTATTGTCATGTGTGACATGTGTCATTTATGTACTGGATTTCTGCCTCGTCATGCCTATGTGTGTGGGCTATGGTGCTCATGCCTGTTTTCATTACTTTTCTTTTATGTTTTTTCAGGTGATGAGGCACTAGATGGTGTTGAGGAGGAGGAGATGGCACAGTTGCAGGAGTACTCACAGCCACAACCAGGCACCAGTGGGGTGGTAGTGGGTGAAAACCCATTACTCCTACAGACCATACTGTCCACGGGTGTCTCTGGGTACACCTCCAGAGACCTCTATGAATCAGGTGCTGAATCTGACAATGAGACATATGTCCCGTCGCAGGTGAGTGTTTCTGGCAGGGATGCTATCCTGCCAACCCACCTACACTGGGGGTAGACTCATCTATGGGACATTCCGTGTTGGAAAGTCCGCCTGTGATGGTTACAGATGCAGGGTAACACTCCACAATATTTTCTCCTGTTCCCGGGCTAGCAGATCAAAGGAGGAATGCTGTCCTGCAGCCTCAGGCAGTGCCAACACAGCAAGGTGCACATCACCGTGCTCCGAACAGGTGTGGTGCCCGCCAACACAGTGGCCGTGTGCCACCAGGCAATACTGTGTGAGAGATCTCCATGTACACTATAGCAGCACAACAGGGGACATTGTGTGAGATGATGGCTCAGGCCGTGGATAGGGTGGCCACTTCCATTCTCCCCCCTGAAAGGCAGGTGGAGCTCCAGCAGCAGGCAACAGACTCCATTTGCCACTCACACAGGGAGGTCATGTTGGCGTCCAACAGGGACCGATGGGCTGGACTGGAGACTATGCGCACTGCCATATCTGCAGAGTCACAGGCCCACAGGGATGCCCTGACGTTAGAACACACGTCCCTCAGAGATACTCTGGGTGAACTTGAGTTGTCCCGAAGTACAAGGTCAGAACAGCAGCTGGAGCAGCTAACATGCACACTCTCAGCTGAGCTCCAGGCAACCGGTGATGAGATCCTGGCATCATGCGAGGCCTTGCAGGCAGAAATGCGTGCCACCTGTGAGGTGTTGCATGGGGATCTCTGTACCATCATCCTGCAGAACCAAACCTTTCAGACCTGCATGATTGCTGCCATGGAGGAGCATGCCAGGGCTTTGCATGGTCTGCCTCCCATATCATACCCACCTTCTTATGTACCACCAGAGGGTGATGACAGCGACGGCGGTTCTCCCACTGTAGGGTAGCCGTGCAGGCCATGAGCCCATGGAGGCTTTTTTTTCTTAACATCCACGCATGTGGGTGTTGGGGTGCACCCTGTACCTCGTCCCTCCTGGGTGGCCTCCCCCCTAAACTCCCCCCCGGTCCACACATCGCCATTTTTTATTTTTTTTAAATTTATTTTTTATTTGTTTTTTCACATTTCATTCCAATTTGCTAAATGAAATTAGTATTTAAGTGATTTGTTATCTTTATTTCTTCTTCTTTTTTCTATTTATTATTTTGATTTTATTTTAATTCTTGATTTGTTATTTTGATTTTCATAAATTTATTTTTATTTGGTTATGCTTCTGATTTTTACTTTATTATTTGATTTGTTTCTTTTACTTTACATTTACTTTTGCTTTTTCTATATTTGATTTGCATTTACATTTTTGTTCATAACCATTTTCTTTCAGATTGTGAATTAATGTTACAGTGTGTTGCTTTGTGTGGCTCCCGTAGGCATCCACTGTGTATTCCAGCTGGGCACATGCAGGCTTGTCCTGTCTTTGGGTTAGAAACTTGGGTGCCTGACACACACACCCCTCCTGCTTCCCCTTTTCATGGGCTCGCAAAGGGTGTGACCAAGTGACAGTAACTTACACAGAGGCATTGGGCTCCCATAATTTGTGTGGGCAGTCTGTAGTGAAAACTGTGTATACATCCCTAGTGGGGATTGTTGTTCATTTCTCCACTGCATGGTGGATTTGTATACGGTTTTACATTCAGGACTTTCTGCATATATACAAGTAGCTTCTTCATGTCTTAACAAGCCTGTCTCCTTTGCAGATGCAGTTCATGTTGAATGCAGTACATTGCCACATTTGCCTACCAGCAACACTCTGCAGTTGGAAGGAGTCGATGTGCTGCCTTAGTCAGGTTGTGACACTTGCACTACTTTCATTTTTACTGTCATATGTTGCCACTGTTGGATCCTGTACTGATGTTTTGTCTTGCTGGTAAGTATTTGTTAACGTGTGCTGTTTTTTTTTTCATTGGTGAGAGGCAATTGTCTGTGTCCTGTTTCCATTTGGGACGGTGCACTCATTTGGTTGCTTTCACATCGCATGCCATGCCATGGTGTGTTGGGTAGCTGATTTGGGGTTAGGGAGGGGTTGGGTGATATGTCCCTATTTGTTTGTAGCGTTTTGCAAGGTGGTAGTCCTTCATGCTGCATGAATGTGTGCCTTTTCCTGACACAGCATTGGGTGTGTTTAAGTAGCTAGGGATGCACATAATGTAGCACTTCCAGGTAAACAATCTCAGGGTGGTATGGTTGTGACAGTTGACTTACCCATTTGTCATCATCATAAATTGTCAGCTGGTATGTGCCAGGCCTGTGTGCACTCCGCAGGGGTGGGATTTTAGGTGACCACATTTGCTACAAGCTGGGTACGGGCTGCCTCACCACGTGCCCTTTCACCTCCCATGCGCAGCGGGCGTGCATGTGGTTGGGGATGTGGGGGCACCACCATGTCCACCGGCACACCCCGCTGGGTTGCAACATTTTGCAGGACACATGCTGCCACTATGATCCTGCACTCTACTGGGGGCGCATATAGCAGCTGCCCACCAGAGCGGTCAAGGGAGCAAAAGCGTGACTTCAGCACTACAAATGTGTGCTCCGCTATGCCCCGGGTTGCAATATGGGCTGTGTTGTATCTTACCTCAGTTGGTGTGGTGGGGTTTCGTATTGGCATCATCATGTAGGTGCTCAGAGGGTAGGCACTGTCCCATGGGGAGGTGATAATGGTTGTCATTAGTGGGGTTTTCCCATTTCTCAGTGTCTGAAATGCATGCATGTGCAGAGGCATTTATACTCATCAATTAGCCATGTGTTGCCATGCCTCCCAGCTTCCAGGTCCTGGTTTAGGGGTGAAATTCGGAATATGAAACTATCATGGCTGGACCCCAGATAGTTGGCATATACTGAGGTGATGATTCCCTTGGCATCACATGCAACCTGCACGTTGATGGAATGCCAGTGCTTGCGGTTTCGATAGATGTGCTTAGTAGCCCTGGGAGGACATAGAGGACGTAGAGCCACAAGGGTGCAATCAATGGCACCTAGCACTTTGGGGAAGTGTGCCACCCCGTAAAAGTCGTGTACATGTACATGTATATGTGCCTGTGGACTGAGAGGCGTGCAGTCATGATCGCCAACACCTGGTGTAGGCAGCGTGACTGCGTGGCCTGTGAGACACCCCCAACTATGGCACTTGTCCGCTGAAATGACCCAAGTGCAGTACCTTGAGCACCTTTTCCAAGGGACGCAGTGCTTGGGAGCACAGGGTGGGTGATGTGTGGTCATCCTCCCACTCCCTGACCAGTTCTAGGATTATTAGTGGTGGAAAAATGTACCTTCTATACACCTGGTCATCAGGCATCCCAAAAAGGCTTGTCCTGGGTAAAAAAATGCAGGACCTGGCTATCCACCTCCTCCTGCGGTGTCCCACGACCACTGCTGCGAGGAACGGTATATTCATTGTAGCGTATGAGGTTGTTTGTTGTTTGCACGCACTTTTATGCTGCGCGGGGCTGCTTACGCCTGCTGGCGTACGTGTTTCCGGATTAGCGCGTCTTTTTTGGCGCATGGGTTTCCCCTGTTCGATTTCATGAATATGTGTCGTTAGCGCACGTGTGGGCGTTGCGAGCATTTACCTCCCGTACTTCCCGCGTAATGCCGACATTTTCATTCGTTCTCCCGCCTTTCCGCGTGTTCCGCCCCGGGTTCCGTCCACATTTCTTATGTGCACTACACGATGTGCGCTTTCCCTGTGCGCATTGTGCACGCCGTTTAGTGACGTGTGGCCCCGCGTGCGCCACCCACGGATTTGGCACACACCCCAGGTTTTACACACGCACCGCATTCCATTAATCGATGAATGGCTGCGTGCATGGCTTTAGCACGCGTGCGCTGCAATTTTCACGCTTGCGCTCCCCTTTTCAGCGCACATTTATTCCATGAATTACCCTGTCAGTCTACCCAGGAACCAGCCCTCTCTTCCAGTGCTTCTGCTTCCTTCGCTAGTGAGTGACTGAATGACCAAGCCTTTTCTGTCTCCAGCCTTTTTCTAACACTCATCTGTCATCCAAAGAACCTCTCCTTAACAAATCAACCCATTAAAATAGCACGTGATTTCCTTTGACTGATATTCAACTGCAGCGCTGAAGAGAAAATGTACATTCATCCAGCTCTCTTCCTCTTCTGAAACAATGCAATGTTTTTAGCAGATCACATCTTTAGCAGAGACAGTGCAGCTTGAAGCCTGAACATTTTGTTCATTTCATTCCCAGACCACCATGCATTTCCAACAATCTGCACCAAGTTTATATAATGGACTGGTTTGCACTAAATGTTAGTATGGGAATCTGTTATATGTTAAATGTGCAAGGTTAGTTTAATTTTGTCGTGCAGATCGGCCCACAACTATTGTATCATGGAGCAAAGTGGTTATTTTCTACCATATGTTCTGCGCATTCCCAACATTGGCATGTATTTAGATTCATAAGAAACAAACAAAGTTTCCATATTTCATGGACACTCCCGTCCCTTGCACACCTGTAGTCACTGAAACAATTTTTCAGTTAGTATTTTAGAAAAAATAGTATATTATTACATAATTTTATGAACAAAGTGAACTGTGGCATCTCCCTTGCCTACCCATTCGAGAATGTGAGAGATTCCACTCCATGTAAAAAATCATGATGAACACTGCAATGGTCACTAAGAAAGATTTCCATACATCTGCTTCTTCCATCTGTAGCAGTGCCACTATCTTTTGAATAAAGGTTGACCTTTCACAGGAGTTAACTGTAAAACATCTAGTGCAAATCCACCGGAATGATGACAACAATGCAAAATACAAAAATAAGCACATTACAAAAATGAACTTGCACAACACCAGCAATTGAACTACCTCAAAAACACTTCAAACACCTACAAATATTGCATACCTCGAAATACATTAAAAGTACAAGAAGAGCAAATTAAGAAAAGAATATTGAACACCATCAGATAGCAATGGTCACTACAAATAACACACACAACACTGCAAATGAACCTTCACATGTGTAAATAAAGACTAACTTTAACACTTTACTTACAGCCACACTCCTGTCATGTGCACAGTCAGAGATCAGGAATAAAAAGAACAACACTACAGAAAATTGTGGCTTTTATACTTTCCAAAACCAACACCACAAAAAGAGGACTATATACCAATAAAACTACTGAGATGGTTGACACATTTTAAAATAACCACGGCACAGAATAACCCCAAGCCATGCATGGATCACGAGTCAACGTTTCATGCACAAGTTATTTCAGACCTGGTCCAAATCCACCCAGTGGTTTCGGCTGTGCACTTTGGCAAAAATTGACCTTCCAAGGCATGGAACGGAGGATAATGGCCCGGTAATCCAAGTTATTGGCCCAAGCGAAGCGAGGCAGATAATGAGGGCTCCGGACCGCTATACCCCAGTTCCATCCCCTTCAATGGGGGATGAAGGCCATTAGCACCCCGGGTTCCCAAAGCAGGAACCCGGGGTGCTAAAAAAAAGGATTTTCCCAGATGGCCACCATAGAAAGGGAAGGTAGGGCTCCGTACAGTGCCCCTCTTCCCTTTCCATGGCAGCCTGCAAAGGCGAAGAGAGAACCCTATGAGCATATTACCACAAGCACATATTCTTCCCTTTCAAACCTATCCCACTTTCGAATAACTTTACCACATAGCCGGTCCCACGGTGCATTTGCAAAACCAATGCCAATGCTCCTTAAACAAGTTTGCTGGAAATCCTCCCATGTTTTATTTTTCCAAACGTTTCTAAATGTATGTACATACAATAGTTATTAAACTTAGCCCCACTTGACAAAATCCATTCAGATTTTATACAAACATTCAAAGTTGGGTCTATAATCTTTCTGGAAACTTTTGTCCACATTTGTCAAATGGCAACAAAGTTATAAGCCATCTAAAAATGTTGAGAACCCCCTCTAATCTAGCCCTCTCTTGGCAAAATGCCACCAAACTTAAGAAAAATATTTACATTTAGATCTAAAATCATTTTGCAAACGTATGTGTAGATTTGTCAAATGGCACTGCATTTATAAACTTTTACAATATTTTGGGGCCCCCACTCTAAATTTGCCCCCTCTTGACTGAATCCCACCAAACTTTGCAAAAACATATATATCTTTATTTAAAATAAATCGTTTTGCTAACTTTTGTGCAGATTTGTCAAATGGCACCATATGGATAAGCCTTTACAAAGTTGTGGTACCCCCCTCTAATTTGATTCCCTCTTACCAAAACCATTCAGAATCAGGTCTAGAATAGGATTCCAAAATGTCATGCAGTTTCATTGAGTGGTGCCAAAGTTATAAGCCATCCAAACACTGCTTTTCACCAACTCTGTAATGCAGAAATAGGCATAGATGTCCCCGAACATCTGAAGTGTTCATGAACATCGCAGGACTGTACCTGAACATCCGGACTGTTCGAAGACTGAAAAACACCCATTTGTTTGCTTCTTACAGCCATATCCCATCCCATCCTCATCAGCCCTCACCTCCAGAGAGTTTGATTGATAAGTTTGACAAGTCCAATGGTGTGTTTTTTAATACTTTTTTACTGTAATGTTTGTGGACACCAGAGGCAGTCCGCAAATCCAAATTGGTATCTGTTTCCAAAAATCTGATGCACTTCACGCTTTTCACCATCCAATCAGTGGGCACGTCCAATGTCCGCGCACATCACGTCACCCTTTCGGCTAATCGGATGCCCGTCCGCGGGCAGAACAGGGAAGTGAGTCCGCGGACCGTACCCAGAAATCACAAATTTATTTGTACCCACTTTTGGGACATTTTAAAAGAAACTACTGGACGGATGTACACCAAATTTATAAAAGCACGCTTTCAGGACCAAGCCACCACTCCTGCCGCAAATTTCTTTGCCCCCCCTTGACGAAACCTCACTAAACTTATACATATATTCAGTGAAAAAACTGTGTTAAAGGGACATTATGTTTACAAGTAAAACCAAACAACCCCAGAAATGTGCCAGTTATTTCAACCTAAGCAACCATAACACGGCCACCACCGTGCACTGCTAAAACTAACACACCGGACATGAAAGATGACATCACAAATGTTATTGATGACATCACTGATGACACCACATAATACATTAATTTTAATAAACAGTCCCTACTAGGGGGTGTGTTTATAATGTTGGGAACAAGATGTTAGGGGTGATTGGGTGACCTATCATGAACTACTTAATGTATTAAAGAATGTACTCATGTAAACAAAACATTATATTGGAACATTGTTGTTGACATAGGAACCTATTCATACATGCATATAGGCAATTGTTGTAGCATGCACCATAGAAGTACACTATTTTTGATTTGGTAATTTCTGGTATTAAAATAATAAATGCTACCTTATGAGAGTTCTGAGTAATGTTAAACATGGAATAAATAGGTAACAATTGAAAACTTACCACACACTTGTGTTAGTAGGAAAAATACATATAATAACCCACAATCCATACAAATAAGAGACACATACAGGGAAACTAAAGTAAGGAAGAAAGAAGCAACAGTACCAAAAAATGAAAATAACAATAGAGTTAATCATCATGTACACAAATTAATTATGTGTTTGAGGCCTGCTTATTGCCCCATGTATGTGCACTATGAGCTCAGATTAAACTCTAAGGACTTTCTTTAAGAATATATAAAAAGGTTCAAGTGAAGATAGATAGCATCTTTTAAATTTTGGAAATTCTCATTGTCATTAAAAAAAAAAATAGCCTCATCATGTCAGTAAACAAAAAAAAGTGGCCTACATATGTGATTTCATCAGTGATGTCATCATTGACATTTGTGATGCCATCTTGCATGTCTTGGGTGTTAGTCTTAGCAGTGCACGGTAGTGGCGTGAGTTATGGTTGCGTAGCTTACCATAACTGGCATATTTCTGGGGGGTTTCAGTTTTACTTGTAATCATAACGTCCCTTTAACAAAGAGTTTCATTGAATAAATATATATATATATATATATATATATATATATATATATATATATATATATATATATATATATATATATATATATATATATCAATAAACATAGGTTTTAGCCATTCTTTCGCGCTCTACCTCTTTAAAGAGCTTGTGCTACTGGGCTAGAGCAGGCTATGCTAAATATATACAAAACACAGGTTAACTCCCAGTCACAGTTGATAAACCAACTATGCACAGAAAACCAAGCGAGCTTCCTCAGGCTTGTGATTATTCCAAACGATCATTCTCTCGTGTGTTTATAATCGCGTAAGCCGGGTGGTAAACTCTGCCCTGCATCACGTGATTGATGTAATGTGAGCGCTATCTCCAACTATCTTCATCTCCATGGCTCCAAAGAAGACGGAATACGCCATGTTGGAATGTCTAAACACACGAGAGAATGAACGTTTGGAATGATCACAAGCCTGAGGAAGCTTGCGTCTTCCTCCCGCTGTGCGTGAGTGCTGCATGATATCTGGTGTGCCCAATCTGTTAAATGTACGCTTTTAATATATGAACTATGCACTTTGGATACAAATAAAAATTACTTTTAAGGAACACAGTATGGTCTTAAGTGCTTGGGCAATTTTTGGTTTTCTGTGCATTGTTGGTTTATCAACTCTGACTGTGTTAACCTGTCTTTTGTATATTTTGTCATATATATATATATATATATATATATATATATATATGTATATATATAGTGAAAAAACTTTGTTAAAGGGGCATTATGGTTAAGTTGTGAGTTATGGTAAGCTAAGCAAACATAACTCGCGCCACCACCGTGCATTGCTAAGATTAACACCCAGGACATCAAAGATTACATCACAAATGTCATTGATGACATCACTGATAACATCACATGTCTGACTCGCTGTTTTTTCCTTTAGTGATATATCTTAGACAGTAATAGTTCAAAACAAAAAAAAATCAGAAATTACTATATTTGTAGACTTAGACTTTGACAGGCCGATTCATGGAATCATTAGCGCGGCGCAAGTGGGCAAAAACATGCGAATCGCAGTGGAATAGCAAAAATCGCAGTGCAAGGGCGAAAATCGCACGAAAAGCAGCACACGTCGATTCATGGAAGTCCGTGCGCGAGAAAACCAGCGGATGTGTGATAAAAAAGTGCGCGGCGCACGTTGGCGCACAGGCCATCTAACAGCGTGCGCCAGGTCACAGCGAAAATCGCACAGGCCACAGCGAAATTCGCACATAGCGCGGCGCACGCAACAAAAGTAGGCGGAACACGGGCGTAACACTCAGAATGGGGAACAACTTGCCAAAACGTGGGCGTCACGGGGGAAGTACAGGGCACAAGTGCGCCGAACGCCTACACGCTCGCCTACAACACGTATTCATGGAATAGAATAGGGGAAAAAAGCGCACGCTCAAACCAGCGCACAGGCACAAACACGACCGCCACAAGAAAGCAGGCGGTAGCGTCTCTGCGGCTGTAAGAAATGTGCGCCAAAAGGTGCGCCAACAAATAGCACCTATATACTGCCATGATGAATGTCCTATACTGTGGCCCTCCAGGAAAAAATACGTGTGCGTGTATACCGGGGTGCGCGGGAAGTCTCACACGCGATTTCAGCAGGGTACGTGTATCACAGGGGTTCGCGCGGGCCTGGGGGAGCGGGCTACGTGTATCACAGGGGTTCATGTGAAGTTATTCACGCGATCGGGCCTGGGGGAGCGGGCTACGTGTATTTCAGGGGTTCGCGTGAAGTTTCTCACGCGATCGGGCCTGGGGGAGCGGGCTACGTGTATTTCAGGGGTTCGCGTGAAGTTTCTCACGCGATCGGGCCTGGGGAGCGGGCTACGTGTATTTCAGGGGTTCGCGTGAAGTTTTTCACGCGATCGGGCCTGGGGGAGCGGGCTACGTGTATTTCAGGGGTTCGCGTGAAGTTATTCACGCGATCGGGCCTGGGGGAGCGGGTTACGTGTATTTCAGGGGTTCGCGTGAAGTTATTCACGCGATCGGGCCTGGGGGAGCGGGCTACGTGTATTTCAGGGGTTCGCGTGAAGTTTTTCACGCGATCGGGCCTGGGGGAGCGGGCTACGTGTATCACAGGGGTTCGCGTGAAGTTATTCACGCGATCGGGCCTGGGGGAGCGGGCTACGTGTATCTCAGGGGTTCGCGTGAAGTTTTTCACGCGATCGGGCCTGGGGGAGCGGGCTACGTGTATTTCAGGGGTTCGCGTGAAGTTTCTCACGCGATCGGGCCTGGGGGAGCGGGCTACGTGTATTTCAGGGGTTCGCGTGAAGTTTCTCACGCGATCGGGCCTGGGGGAGCGGGCTACGTGTATTTCAGGGGTTCGCGTGAAGTTTTTCACGTGATCGGGCCTGGGGGAGCGGGCTACGTGTATTTCAGGGGTTCGCGTGAAGTTTCTCACGCGATCGGGCCTGGGGGAGCGTGCTACGTGTATTTCAGGGGTTCGCGTGAAGTTTTTCACGCGATCGGGCCTGGGGGAGCGGGGTACCACTCACCGTCTGCCTTGCGTGTAGAAGAACGCGTAGCAACACCCGCTGTGAAGTAATAGCGTGTGAACCCCAACGGATGGAAAACACACGCACCGCACGAAAAGCACGTACAGAACATAAAGGCACGCGGGATCACCAAGCCCTGCCAGGGCCACGCCCGTGCGCAAAACGTCACAGACGCGCTTACGCTGTAAGGGACTTTGGTCCAATGAAATCGCGTACGCGTGCTGACGCGCTTACGCGCTAAGGGCCTTTCCTCGATTTTCACGCTGACGTGCAGGATTTTCACGTGCCAAATCACTCTGTATCAAGCTGGCCACGCAAAAACACACGGAAGACCACGCTCCTGCCCAGAAGGCCGAATTACTGCCCCCCAGTGCCCCGAGCGGCCTCCCACGTGCCATCTGCTGCTGCCTGTCTGCCTGCCTGCCTGCCTGCTGCCATCGTGCCCTGCCATTTGGTGCCTGCACATCAGCCATCTGCAGGTGTCCAGTTGCTGTGTCCACCCCTGCTGGAATAGAAGACTCCCGACTCGGATAACATCGCTCCACAGCCCAGCCCCAGGACCCAGTTGCCCACCCACTCCTGCCCCTGGGGTTGCCATGTCGGGCACATCAACATCTGGCACCAGTGGCAACCCCCAGCCAGAGGGGCAGAGGGGCACCAGCTTCACTGCCACCGCAGTATGATGCCCTCTTCGGATCGTCCCGCGCCAACAAGGAAGGACGGGACAGGATCTGGGCCGACTGTGTGGTTGCCATCAACGCGGAGGGGGTGGCAACCCGCACCATCCAGAAGGTCAAGAAGCGCTGGGAAGACTTGAGGTCCAGGACCCTCATGAAGGCCCGGCGCCTCGTGGAGGGGGGCCGGGGCCGCATGAGTTCCATCCAGTTGAGGGTCCTGGAACGCGCACACCCAGCACTCCACGCCCAGGTCCTGGAGAGGGAGACCCGTCTGGAGTTGAGCGGTAAGTGGCCAAGCATTGCTGTGTGAGACAGGGTATGTTGCAGTGTGCTGGTTGTCTGATACTTGCCTGCATGTGTGACATAGGCCATGTACGCATGTATGTGTGCAGGGACATCATGGGAATGCATGTGCGACCTGTAATGTGTGAACCGCACGGTTGTTGCATGTGTTTGAATGCGACATGGGGAGCCCTGTGCAGATTGCACACATGAGAGCATGGCAGTCTCTGTTCCTGGACATGGGTGGGGGCGAGGGATGGGTGCTGATGCCAGATACATATGTGGTATCCATGTCTGTGTGCCTGACCTGCGTGTCTGTGACTTGTGAGTGCCATGGATGCATGACACATGTGTGTGACAATGTACAGATTCACTGATGCAGCCTAGTCATCCTTGTATGCACTGTGTTTGGGGTGTACGGGGCCAGATGGATGTGACTGAGGTGAAGTGTGTGCATGTGATAGGCATGACCCATGATGCATGTGAGTCCCATTACATTGTATGATTCGAGAGTCCATTGGACATGCATTGAAATGTCCATGGCACGCACCATGACTGTCACTGTGTGTGTTTTGCCTGGACTGACACATGTGTTGTGGTGTGACATGATGGAAGTGTACTTTGACAGTGGCACTCATCTGCTATTGCTTCCTGTCTAGGGGACCATTGTACAGTACCCTGATGCTTGTGTTCTATGTCTCCCTCTACGCAGCGGCTAGTGAAGGAGAGGGCGGAGACGGCGCTGTGGAGCAAGGCGGCGGGGATGCCCCCACGGCTGCAGCGGAAGGGGTGGGTGAGCCCCCACAGGGGCCTGCTACGGCGGTAGACGGCGAGGAGCCATCCAGGTTGGTGGTTTCCACAGAGGAGGAGGAGGCCGCCACTGAGGCGCACATGGGGCCTGGTGGGGGCATCCCTGCTGGTGCAAGTGGTGCAGTCCAGGGTCAGGGGCAGGAGGCAGCACAGGTCACCGTTGAGGGGCCTGTGCATGTCGCTGTCCCTGAACCTGTGGGTTCACCACCTTGCACCAGCAGGGATGCCCCGTCCCAGGCCCGTCTGCAGGTAGAGGGGATGTCCATGTCATCTGACTCCCCTCCACCTGCGGACGAGGGGACCCCTGGCCGTGTGGAGACGGTCCTGATTGGGGTCGCGATGCGCACGGCTGTGATTTGTGATGCCGTGCGTGCTTCCCAGGAGGAGCACGCACGTCATCACGAAGAGCACCGTGCCGACGTGGCCCAATTGGGATCGGCCATGTTCGGGGGTTTCCTGCATGTGTCGGCCAATCTGGCGGCCCTCTCCTCCTCTGTGGAGACTATACGCCAGTCCTTCTCCTTGCCGTCTTCCGGCCCAGATGCCACCAGGGCCCCCTGTGGACCTGCCCTGACCAATGCAGCCAGCTTGGTGGGGATCCCATCCCTGCCACAGTCGGGAGTCAGAGGTCCAGCAGGGGTGGACAACACAGCAACTGGACCCAAGCAGATGGAGGATGTGACGGCATCATCGGGCAGGGCACGTGCACGACGGCGTCAGTGGTTTCCATCATCCTGGATGCCGTCGTGCTGGCAGAGGCAGTGGCGTCGGAGGCAGCAGCAGGCTCGACGTGGGAGGCATCATGGCTCGGGGCCATCAAGATCAGAGGGGCAGGCATCGGCCGGAGGGCAGGAGAACCCTGGGATGGTAGTGTCTTCCGTGTGGGAGCAGCTGGTCCAGCGGATAGGTGCGGAGCGGCAGCGGGCGGAAGAGGAGCGGCTCACCATGGTCAGGGCGGAGTTCTCCATGCGTCGGGTGTTGAGGCGGGCTGAGTGCCTCGAGGAAGCTCGCAAGGAGTTTGAGGTGAACATGGGGTTATCCCTGCGAGACCTCGGGGCCAGGACAGAGTCCCGCCTCCAGGACATCGACATGGAGTTCGATGATGCCCTGGCCGGCAACATCACAGAGTGAGCCGCAGGACTTGCCCGCTGCCATTGTATATAGTTATATAGTTAGTGGTAGGTTTCCTTTAAATTTTTAGTTATTTTTTTTTTGTTGCGATTGGACAATGCGCCACTTTCTTGTATATAGTTCAGTTTTTAGTTAGTTGACATAGTTAGATTTAATTTGGTTGGGCTGATGGACCCAGGATCATCTTGTATATAGTTCTTGGATGGATGATGGATTTTTTAGATTTTTTTTTGGACACATGGAGCAATGTGTTTTATATTTCATTTACACTTGGATTTCTTTTGTGACTGTGACTTTGGACACCATTTTTTAGGATTGTGCTTTGTGTTTCGAATTTTTTTTCATCAACATTCTTCTTCTTTTGGTTTTTTTGCTTTGTGGTTTTTTCTATTTCTTTTCCATTCTAGTTGATTTTTAATACATTTTCATTTCATCCTTCAATGTGTAGTATCATCTCATTGCTTTCATGCATGACATGTGGGGTGTTTCAACATTCACTTGCAACGATTGTGTGTGACAGACATATGTTCATTTGCGTTATTTACATTGGGTGTGTCACATGTAATTGCCTCTGATGTGTGGGTGGATGTGATAGTTGGTTGGGCCTTTTGGCAGGGGAGGCTGGCCATTACGGTCATGATTGGGGATTGTTGGGACCCAGGTGCAGGGGGGGGGGCATGGATGGGACATGGGTGGGGGCCTGCTGGCAGGTGCCCCACAGTGGTGGGGGTGGTGGGGGACATGAGTTGGACATGGGTGGGGGCCTGCTGGTAGGTGCCCCACAGTGCTGGGGGGTGGGGGTGGTGGGGGACATGAGTTGGACATGGGTGGGGGCCTGCTGGCAGGTGCCCCACAGTGCTGGGGGGTGGGGGTGGTGGGGGACATGAGTTGGACATGGGTGGGGGCCTGCTGGCAGGTGCCCCACAGTGCTGGGGGGTGGGGGTGGTGGGGGACATGAGTTGGACATGGGTGGGGGCCTGCTGGCAGGTGCCCCACAGTGCTGGGGGGTGGGGGTGGTGGGGGACATGAGTTGGACATGGGTGGGGGCCTGCTGGCAGGTGCCCCACAGTGCTGGGGGGTGGGGGTGGTGGGGGACATGAGTTGGTGTTCATTAGTTCAAGGAGACATGTGCCTTTGCTGGGGGGCATGCCCATGTTGGGTGGGCTGCCTGCGGGACATGACCAGGGATGCAGGGTAGTCCCCTGTGGTGTGGGCTGCCTGCAGGGGCCGTGGAGGGTGTACAGGGAACACCTGGGAGGACCCACACTGTCAAATCACATGTAGGACTCCCCGGCACCCCTGAAATACACGCGCCCAGGCTATTCGCGTGTGGAACTTCCCGCGCACCCCTGAAATACACGCGCCCAGGCCAATCGCTTGTGGAACTTCTCACGCACCCCTGGAATACACGTAGCCCGCTCCCCCAGGCCTGATCGCGTGAGGAACTTCACGCGAACCCCTGAGATACACGTAGCACGCTGGGAGACATGAGTGGGGGCCTGGTGGAGGGTGCCCCTGGTGACTGGGGGGGTGGGGGTGGTGGGAAACATGGGTGGGGGCCTGGTGGAGGCTGCCCCTGCACTGCTGGGGGGTGGGGGTGGTGGGAGACATGAGTGGGGGCCTGGTGGAGGGTGCCCCTGCACTGCTGGGGGGTGGGGGTGGTGGGAGACATGAGTGGGGGCCTGGTGGAGGGTGCCCCTGCACTGCTGGGGGGTGGGGGTGGTGGTAGACATGAGTGGGGGCCTGGTGGAGGGTGCCCCTGGTGGCTGGGGGGTGGGGGTGGTGGGAGACATGAGTGGGGGCCTGGTGGAGGGTGCCCCTGCACTGCTGGGGGGTGGGGGTGCAGGGGGACATGAGCAGGTGTGCAGGGTAGTCCCTGTTTTGTGGGCTGCCTGCAGGGGCCGTGGAGGGTGTACAGGGAACACCTGTGAGGACCCACCCAGCCTAATCACGTGTGTAACTTCCCACGCACCCCTGTAATACACGTACCAAGCCAAATCGCGTGTGATAATTCCCGCGCACCCCTGTAATACACATACCTGGCCAATTCGCATGTGAGAATTCCCGCGCACCCCTGTGATACACATACCCAGCCGAATCGCTTGTAAAACTTCCCGAGTACCCCTGTAATACACGTACCCAGCCAAATCGCGTGTGATAATTCCCGCGTACCCCTGTGATACACGTGCCCTGGCTAATCGCGTGTAAAACTTCACGCGTACCCCTGTAATACACGTACCCTGGCCAATCGCGTGTTCAACTTCCCGCGTACCCCTGTAATACACGTACCCTGGCTAATCGCGTGTATAACTTCACGCGTACCCCTGATATGCACGTTACCCGCTTTGCGTTCCTTGTTTGGCAGCCCTGTAAACTGGTCCAGGGTTAGCGCAGCCCTTTGCGATGATTTAGCGATTTTGATGGCTTTTCCTTGCGCGTGGGCGTTCTTGGGGGCGTTACTGGCGCTGCTGCAGGGTCGCTGCGATACTCTGCGCCACGGCTGGTTTGGGAGCCTAAAATCCATGAATACGCTGTGCGCGGAAATCGGTTTTAGCGCACGTGCCTGGCGCAGACAATCGCACGCGGACACTCTGCGCCAGCCGCTTGCGACACTTTTCTGCGAAATTCTATGAATTACCCTGTAAATATGTTCTTACAATAATTCACTTAGGGTCCACTCACAGCATATAAAACATATACATAGGAAAAATACACAATCAGTAAGGTTATCAACACTTTCGTATTGTTTAGCTGTTTTTTTATTACTGTACTTTCTCTGGATGTGCTCATATTTGTATTTGCATTAGTTTCTTTAGGGTGCTGTCACACCATGTGATATTTGTACATAGGGAAGTAGTAGGTTTGAAGCAGAGCAACCCTTTCTGTGCATGAAGATGAACAGTTAGGTTGTGAACACTTTCTGCTTCTACTGCTGCTTTTTCCATACTTCACTTTCTCTATATATTTACTCATATTTGTATGTGTTGTTGTGTCTTTGTGTTTTGTATGTAATAATGACATTATGTAGTAAGTGGTTTTATTAGCTACTTATTACATGTTACACAGTACACAAAACTCGAATAAGAAAGCATTTATCATTTCACTATTCAACATGGTAAGATTATGAATATTGCACCTCCATCATGTATGCTGCACACAATGCTTATATTTATACTTGAGTAGCTTAGTATACTGTAAAGAACTTCACAATAGAATGCTATTTATATCAATGCATTGCCTAATGCACTACATAGCTCAAGATATCTATTACAATTATCCTTGACACTTTTTCTGTCAACATTATAATAAGACTCCCTTGTACAGAGTTTTCATGAAAAGTAAATGCACATGTGATGTTATCAGTGATGTCATCAATGACATTTGTGATGTCATATTTGATGTTCGGGTGTTAGTCTTAGCAATGCACGGTGGCGGCGCGAGTTATGGTTGCTTAGCTTACCATAACTGGCGAATTTCAGGGGTTTTCTGGTTTTACTTGGAACAATAACATCTCTTTAACAAAGTTTTTTCATTGAATTTCATAGGTTTTTATTAATGGAACTTAACCATAACGTCCCCTTAACAAAGTTTTTTCAGTGAATTTCATTGGTTTTTATTAGTGCAGCTTAACCATAACGCCCCCTTAACAAACTTTTTTCATTGAATATCATAGGTCTTTATTAGTGCAACTTAACCATAACGTCCCCTCAACAAAGTGTTTTCATTGAATTTCATTGGTTTTTATTAGTGCAACTTAACCATAATGTCTACGAACATCTGACTTCTTTGCAGACCTTCCGGAGAGTGCCACATGACCATATGCTGGCGCACGGCATGATGACGTGTCCGAGAACCCGTTCGCACTTCACGGTAAGATCTGTGCTAGGCGGACAGTTCGGAACTGCATTCTCTACTGATCTAGGAACTTTCAACTTCAAAATGTCCCTTGCACAGCTCCAACACCTATTCCTACTCATCCAATACCAATCTAGTATACAGTACATACGTTTTGCAAAACGACTATTTTTCTTAAAATAGAATCAGCTAATGCCATCCCTCCTCCCAAGAGACACAACCACTGCTGTAATCAAGGAGCATGAGAAACACTGCCCCCTGCATTAGATAAAACACACGCGCAACATTTTCCCCTGTCCACCTGCCCCTCCACATTAGTGTTTGGTGCCTCTTCCCTCATTTCCCTCCCCACCTTTCGTTCTAAGCTCTACTGCCAAAAAAAAAAAAAATGCATCCAAAAACAAAATAAATGTTCCTTTAGGAACCACCTTCCACAGTTAAAAAATAAACTACAAAAAAAAAATGTATAGACTCCATCTACTTTATATTGCTCTGTAAAGTACATAGACTCAATAAGATTTTCCAACATTTCCATTTGCATTTTGTGTTATGCTAATGGGAATATTGTGGCGTTCATCCACCGTTCCAGGGTCTGGAACAGTGGATACCGGCCGAGCAGCCCAAGCTAGCCCAAGCAAAGCGAGGGTGGATAACAAGGTCTGTGGACCATCATCCCCCCATTCCAGCCCCTGAAATGGGGGGTGAAGGCCATTAGCAGCCGAGGTTCCCAAAGCGGCAACCCGGGGTAATAAAAAAAGAGGATTTTTTCTTCCTACACCGGGACGCCTGTGGCGTCCCGATGTAGGAAGGAAAATCCTTTTCCAAGATGGCCACCATGGAAAGGGAAGGCATGGGTTCCATACAGGGCCCCTATTCACTTTCCATGGCAGCCTGCAGAAGGCAAAAAGAGAACCCTATGACATATTACCACAAGCACATTTTTCTTCCCTTTCAAATCTATCCTAATTTCGAATAACTTCATCACAAAGCCAGTCCCAGGTAGAATTGGCCACTTTAATCCTATGTTTTGTCCCTTGTGGTCATGGCCAGTAGCCAGATTGTCAGGATCGTGACCTTATTCCATATGACAATCTGGCCACTGCCCATGGCCACAGGCTACCCCTCAGTCACTAAAGGTATACCGCTATTTTTTGTAGCTACATTATGACACTTGTCAAAAAATAAAACACTGGCACATTTCCAAAACCATGCTTGTAGGTCCTTGCCAATGCTCCTTATGCAAGTTTGCTGGAAATCCACCAATGTTTTATTTTTTCAAAAGTGTCAAATGTATGCACATACAATCGGAATATAACCTAGCCCCCACTTGACAAAATCCATTCAGACTTTACGAAAACATGTACATCTAGATCTATGATCTTTTTGCAAACCTTTGTGTAGATTTGTCAAATGGCACCACATTTATAAGCCTTTACATTATTTTGGCAACCCCCTCTAATTTTGCCCCCTCTTGACAAAATCCCACCAAACTTCGCAAAAACATGTATATCTAGGTCTATTATCAGTTTGCCAAAAGAAGTGTATATTCGTCAAATGGCACCTCATTTATAAGTCTTTACATTATTTTGGCACCCCCCCTCTAATTTTGCCCTCTCTGGACAAAATCCCACCAAACTTCGCAAAAACATTTATATCTAGATCTATTATCAGTTTGCCAAATTAAGTGTAGATTCGTCAAATGGCACCACATTTATAAGCCATTACATTATTTTGGGACCCCCCTCTAATTTTCCCCCCTCATGACAGAATCCCATCAAAATTTGTAAACTCATTCGGAATCAGGTCAGAAATATCCCATCCCATCCTCATCACCCCTCACCCCCCCAGAGATTATTTGATAAGTTTGACAAGTGCAATGCTCAGAAAATATTATTGTCCCGAAGGTTCGGACATGTGTTTTTATGCACCGTACCTTAGTTTTCCTCTTTTGTACACATGCGAAATCTAGCAGCAGGGCGCGGCCATCTTGTGCTAATCTTATCTGTTGCTGCATCGCCCCAATGTGAACTCCTGAAGCGGCACTAAATCATATGCCTCGCCCCTGAGCCTTACATCATCAAACCTAGTGATGTTCTCCACCTTTCTCGGTGACGTTCCTGGGCAGCGTAGCCAAACACACACAGTCATCACCTACATGACGTGAAGCAGAACCCGAAAATCAACACACATCGTCTCACAACACAGCACGTCAAAATTCGGAATATTAAACCGTACATCAAAAGGAAACAACAACGGGCCGATTCATGGAATAAATGTGCGCCAAAAAGGGGAGCGCAAGCGTGAAAATCGCAGTGCAACCGTGAAAATCGCAGCGCACGCGTGCCAAAGCCGTACACATCGATTCATGGAATTCAGTGCGCATGTTAATCATGTGATGTGCGCTAAAATCGTGGGTGGCGCACGCGGGCGCACACGTCATTAAACGGTGTGTGCTACATACACAGGGAAAGTGCACATACCGCAGCTCACACAACAAAAGTGGGCGGAACACGGGGCATAACCCACAGAATGGGGAACAACGCGTGAAAATGTGGGCGTTACGGGGGAAGTACAGGAGGTAAATGCTCACAACACCCACCCATGCGCCAACAACACGTATTCATGGAATCGAACAGGGGAAAGGCGTGCGCCAAAAAAGACGCGCTAATCTGGAAACACGTACGCCAGCAGGAAGCAGGCATAAGCGGGCCCGCGCTGCATAAAAGTGCGCACAAGCAACAAACAAGCTCAGACGCTACGATGAATATACCATTCCTCGCAGCAGTGGTCGTGGGACACCGCAGGAGGAGTAGACTAGCCAGGCCCTGCATTTTTTTATCCAGAACCAGCCTTTTTGGGATGCCTGATGACCAGGTGTATGGGAGGTACAGGTTTACACCACACATAATCCTCGACCTGGTGAGTGAGTGGGAGGATGTCCTCACATCACCCACCCTGTGCTCACAAGCACTGAGCCCCTTGGAAAAGGTGTTCAATGTACTGCACTTCTTGGCTACTGGTTCATTTCAGCAGACAAGTGCCATAGTGGGGGGTGTGTCACAGGCCACACAGTCATGCTGCCTACACCAGGTGTTGGCCATCATGACTGCACGCCCCTCAGACCGCAGGCACATATACATTCCCAGAGCACATGCAGAGAGGCAGGCCGTGCTCCAGGACTTATACGGGGTGGCACACTTCACCAAAGTGCTAGGTGCCATTGATTGCACCCATGTGGCTCTACGTCCTCCCAGGGCCACTGAGCACATGTATCGAAACCGCAGGCACTGGCATTCAATCAACGTGCAGGTAGCATGTGATGCCAAGGGAATCATCACTTCAGTATATGCCAACTATCCAGGGTCAAGCCATGATAGTTTTATTTTCAGAATGTCACCCCTAAACCGGGACCTGGAAGCTGGGCGGCATGGCAACACATGGCTGATTGGTGAGTATAAATGCCTCTGCACATGCATGCATGTCAGATACTGAGTGTTGTGAAAACCCCACGAATGATAGCCATCGCCATCATCACCTCCCCAGGAGACAGTACCTACCCTCTGAGCACCTACATGATGACGCCAATTCGGAACCCCACCACACCACCCGAGGTAAGATACAACACAGCCCATATTGCAACCCGGGGCATAGTGGAGCGCACATTCGGAGTGCTCAAGTCACGCTTTCGCTCCCTTGACCACTCTGGTTGGCAGATAATTGATCCTTAGACAGCTATAATCTTTCTTCTCGATAGTGGCTCGGCATCTTCAGACTCTTCTATTTGTTACTCATTGTTGTTGTCTTGTAGTGCCCTCACGCCTTCGGGTTCATGGCCGCGCTATATAAATGTATTAAAGTAAAGTAAAAGTAAAAGTAAAAGTAAAGCTGCTATATGCACCCCCAGTAGTGTGCAGGATCACAGTGGGAGCATGTGTCCTGCACAACGTTGCAACCCGGCGGGGTGTGGCGGTGGAGATGGTGGTGCCCCTACATCCCCAACCACATGCACGGCCACTGCGCATGGGAGGTGAAAGGGCACGTTGTGAGGCAGCCCATAACCATCTAGTGGCAAATTACTTCACCTAAAATCCCACCGCTGCGGAGTGCACACAGCCCTAGCACATACCAGCTGACAATCAATGATGATGACAAAAGGGACAGTCAACTGTCACAACCATACCAGCCTGGGATTGTTCACCTGGAAGTGGTACTTTGTGTGCATCCCTAGCTACTTAAAGACACCCAATGCTGTGTCATAAAAATCCACACATTCATGCAGCATGAACGACTACCCCCTTGCAAAATACCACATCAAAATAGTGGCATGCCACCCAAACCCTCCCCATCTCAGCTACCCAACACACCATGGCATGGCATGCAATGTGAAAGCAACCAAATGAATGCATAACACATAACACAAATGTCACAAAGTGCACTGTCCCAAATGGAAACAGGTCATAGACAATAGGCTCCCAGTAATCGATCAAAAACAGCACATATGAACAAATACTTACCAGCAACACAAAACAGCAGCACAGGATGAAACAGTGGCAATATATGACAGTATAAAATTAAAGTAGTGGAAGTCTCACAACCTGACTAAGGCAGCACATCGACCCCTTCCAACTGCAGAGTGTTGCTGTCAGGCAAATGTGTCAGTCTACTGCATACAACAGGAACCTCATCTGCAAAGGAGGCGGACTTGTGAAGACATGAAGAAGCTACATGTATATAAGGAGAAAGACATGGATGCACAAGCATATATCAATATACCTTGCAGTGTAGAATCCAACAACAATCCCCACTAGGGATGTACACACAGTTTTGACTACAGACTGCCCACACAACTCATGGGAGCCCAATGTCACTGTGTAAGTTACTGTCACTTGGTCACACCCTTTGCAAGCCCATGGAAAGGGGAAGCAGTAGGGGTGTGTGTGTCAAGAACCCAAGCATCTAACCCAAAGACAGGACAAGCCTGCATGTGTCCAGCTGGAATGCACAATGGATGCCCACAGGAGCCACACAAAAGCAACACACTGTAAAAAATAATATAAAAAAAAATAAAAATCAAACATGGGCATGTGTGGACCAGGGGGGGAGGGGAGGCCACCCACGAGGGATGAGGTACAGGGTGCAGCCCAACACCCACATGCGTGGATGTTGAGAAAAAAAATACCTCCAAGGGCTCATGGCCTGCACGGCTACACTACAGTGGGAGAACTGCCATCGGTGTCATCTCCCTCTGCTGCTACATCAGGAGGTGGCCGTGATATGGGAGGCAGCCCACGCAAAGCCCTGGTTTGGTCCTCCATGGCAACAAGCATGCGGGTCTGGAAGGTTTGGTTCCGCAGGATGATGGTACGGGGATCCCCATGTAGCACCTCACGGGTAGCACGTATTTTTGCCTGCATGGCCTCACGTGATGACCGGATCTCCGCACGAGTTGCCTGGAGCTCAGCTGAGAGTGAACGTGTGAGCTGCTCCAGCTGCTGTTCTGACCTAAAATTCCGGGAAACCTCACGTTCACACAGAGTATCTCTGGGGGACCTGTGTTCTTACCTCAGGGCTTCCCTGTGGGCCTGGGACTCTGCAGATATGGCTGTGCGCAGAGTCTCCAGTCCAGCCCGTCGGTCCCTGTTGGACGCCAACATGTCCTCCCTGTGTGAGTGGCAAATGGAGTTTGTTGCCTGCTGCTGGAGCTCCATCTGCCTTTCAGGGGGGAGAATGGAAGTGGTCACCCTATCCATTGCCTGAGCCATCATTTCACACGATGCCCCCTGTTGTGCTGCTTTACTGTACATGGAGGTCTCCCACACAGTATTGCTTGGTGGCGCACGTCCAATGCGTTGGCGGGCACCACACCTGTTTGGGGCAAGGCGATCTGCAACTTGCTGTGCTGGCACTGCCTGAGGCTGCAGGACTGCATTCCTCCTTTGATCTGCTGGCCCAGGAACAGGAGCAAATATTAAGGAGTGTGACCCTGCATCCGTAACCGCCAAAGGTGGACTTTCCAACACTGAAATCCCCATAGAGGGGTCTACCCACGGTGCAGGTGGGTTGGACAGAACAGCATCCCTGCCAGAAACACTCACCTGCAATGGCACATATGTCTCAATGTCCGATTCAGCACCTGATTCATAGAGGTCTGCAGAGGTGTACCCAGAGACACCCATGGACAGAATGGTCTGTAGGACAAATGGGTTTTCACCCACCACCCCTTCTCAACAGCATCAAGTGCCTCATCACCCGAAAAAACATGAAAGATAACAAATGGAAACAGGCATGAGCACCATAGCACACACATAGGCCTGACGAGGCAGAGATCCAGTACATAAATTACATGTCCCACAGGACAATAGCCCTGGCATGCATGCACTGTCAATGAGTTGGAAGGGGAGGCAAAAAGCAGACACTGAGGACTCCAAGATGGAAAAGCAACACATGTGCTGCATGCTGAATAGCACTGGCATCACACATTAGCCTGTGAGTGGCATGTCCAATACACATACATGACACAGGCCAGCACACAGATGGCACGTAGCACAGCCATATGGTAGGAAATAGGTACTGTCACTCATCCATGTGAGATGGACAACATGAGATAAAACATGCAAATAGTGTGACAAAACATGCACGTGCCACACGCTGCAACAAATCCAGTGTTCACTGATGCAGTGATGGCAGGCAGATGGATACATCAATGGTTGGTCACTTCAACATGATAGAAGACAACAGTCATGTTCAACATTTAAACAGGGTCCAAAAATGATTGTGTGCAGGCCATTACTCAATCAGCTTGAATGGTTAAATCATTCCCATAACATGTAGGCCATTGTGGGGTGTAATCTATGACAGAAGTATGTTACATTAGTGGCAGTACAGCAAAAAAATGTGTGGTAAAAATGGCAAGGATTGAAAGAATCAGGCTGAATGAACACGAAAACATTTTGAACAATGTTGTTGCAAGATGACAGTTGAAGGGCAACTGCAGTAATCTGGTGCAAATTGTCAAATGTGGTCAGAAGGGATACTGTCATACCAAAACCCAAGACCAGGTAATGGTTTGGAGGGACCACATGGGTGACCCATACCAGTCATGACTACACAGCCTCACCTGGCACTCAATCAGAACACATCACACAAGCAACATACACATGGATTGCACACACATGCATGGGCACTCACCGGAAAATGCTTCAAGATCTGGTAGGTCTCCCACACCTCAGATCTGATCCTCTGTGATGAAGCCTCCAGCGACAGACTCATATTCAGTGAGTTGGTCGTCCTCTGGTGGAGACCCACCGCCAGTCACCAGATTAGAAGCATGATTGGAAGCCAGCTTGTTCTTTGCTCTACGTTTCAGGTCATTCCACCGCTTAGAGCAATCATCAGCTGTGCGCTTCACGAATCCATGGGAACTAATGCGGTCTGCGATGGTCTGCCAGTGGGCCCTACGTTGAGCAGTCATAGTCTTGCACCCTGCAGTCACCACCATTTAGCGGCTATGTGCCAACATATAGGCCACAAGTGCATCTAGTTCTGCGTCATTGAAACAAGGCTTCCTTGACATGCCGGAGTGTATAGCCGTGTCCGGGGTCCCCTCCTGTACTGCAAGAGCACCCTTCTTCTTCTTGGAAGGTGGTGCGGACCCTGAGTGGCATACGCCGCTCTGGTTGGTAGGGCCAGAAGCGCAGGTGGACTGGGCACTGGAAGTTTCCAAAGGCACAGTGACCAAAGGTCTCACTGCAGGCATTGGCTGCAGGGTGATGTTGGCAGGACCAACATTGGTGTGATGGACTTGAACCGACACTGTCCCGGCTGGGAGACTCAGAGCTGGGGTGGATTGAGCTGCAGCTGCCCCTGCAGCCTCCTCACCCTGGCTACTTGGGGCAGCAGATGACAACTTTCACTGCCACACTTGGCTTAGACCTGGTGACACACAAGTCAGCCTGGGAGTCATCCTGTGCCAGTTCAGTTGACAATATGGGCCGATTTAACAAGGCCTGAGCTGGGATGGTGTCAGCTACATTTCCCCCAACCATTGGGGGGGAGGGGCACAGGTGTCCCCGAATGGTCCTCCACACACTGGCCTCTTGGGCCACCCTGCACATCCTGGCCACGTCCCCTACCGTTCCCACCTCTTTGAGCTCGGCCACCTTTGCCTCCCTTACTGCTTGGTCGCATCCCAACCATGGCACTGATGTTGTTGTGTGTATGGGAGTTGCAGTTAACAATTGTCCTGGGCAATTGGGGTGAAAGGGGTAGGGTACTAGATGGAATTCGTACCTTAGTGTTCTAGCAAGGCTGTCTGTGATCCCTGGGGGAAGATGACGGGTCTCACAACGCACAGCCACCCCAAAAACTATATTTAACATGCACGCAACCCCTGGTAGACCACGTGCGTTGAAAAATGAACCTGCAGCCTACAATGACCTCTGCAGGGGTACGCGACATACGGGGGCAACCACAGTTGGAAAATACGTGCGCGACTCACCGTATGCCTGGAAAAAGAATGTGAAAAAGACGCGTAACAACCCTGCCAAAAGAAGAATAGAACGCTGTCTGAGTAAACAGGGAGTACGAACTGGAACCGTTGTGAAGTAATCGCGTGTGAACCGACAAGAAGTACAAGAATCACCCGCTCGTTCTCCACAAAAAGCATGTTTGAGAAAATGGCATCATGCGCGTGCCTTTTGAGCCAGCCCACACGTGCATCGTCACTTACCTGCATACGCGCTAAGGGCCTTTCCTCCAATTGCACGCCGAGTGTTGTTTTTCACGTGCTGAATCACTATGCACCCGTCACGAGTGAAAGGCCTGCGCGCATCAAGTCACTTACGCGCTCTCGGTTTACACGCATTAACACGCAGACGTGGGGAATCGCCCGTGCACGTAATGTCACAGAAGCGCTTATGCGCCAAGGGCCTTTCCTCGAATTACACGCTGACATGCACTTTTTTCACGTGCCAAATCACTCCGTATCAAGCTGGCCACGCAACAACACACGGAAGACCACGCTCCTGCCCAGAAGGTCATTTTCCTGCCCCCCAATGCCCTGAACATGCTCCCACCTGCCATCTGCTGCTGCCTGCCTGCTGCCCACGTGTGCTGTTGTTTGGTACCTACACGTCAGCCATCTGCAGGGGTGCGGTTGCTGTGACCACCCCTGCTGGAACAGAAGACTCCTGACTGCTGTACCATTGCTCCACAGCCCAACCTCAGGACCCAGTCGCCCACCTACGCCTACCTCTGGGGTTGCCATGTCGGACACAACACCATCTGGCACCACTGGCAACCCCCAGCCAGAGAGGCAGAGGGCTACCAGCTTCAGTGCCAGTGAAGTTGGTATCCTGGTGGAGCGAGTCCTGGGGCCCTCTTTGGAAATTTGCGCACTGACAATGAAGGACGAAGAGGATCTGGATGGACATCGTGACTGCCATCAAGGAGGAGGGGGTGGCAGTCTGCAACATTCAACACGTCTGGAAGCACTGGGAGGACTTCAGGTCCAGGACCCTCAACAAGGCCCGGTGCCTCGTGAAGGCAGCGGAAGCAGAGGTGTGCCGGGTCCGCCTTACTAACATCCAGATGAGGGTCCTGGAAAGCATACACCCAGCACTCCACCACCAGGTCCTTCAGAGGCAGACCCGTCTGGAGTCACGCTGTAATTGTACATGCCTACTGCTTGGAGGCTGTGCATGTTGAGGTATGGCAGGATTGTGCAGGTTTTACATATGTCTGTGTAGGGCCATGTATGCATGTGTATGTACAGGGAAATGAGCCTGCCGCATGTGACTACTCTCATGTGTGAGACACATCTATGGTGTATGTGTTGGTAAACATGCTTGGCAAATGCAGGTGTGGGTGCACACATTTTTGATTATCTGTGTATGTACTGTGGCATGGTTGTGCTGTCACACATGGATGCTGCTTCTACCTGCATGTATCAGCACTATGTACATTTGCATGTGTGTTTGTTTGACAAGTGTGTAACTGTGATACACCATGGATGCATGTGACACTGACATGTAGGAGGCTCATTGCCAGATGTGACATGGATGGGGATGTTATCACAGCGACAGTTGGTGGACATGTACAGATGCATGTATGTCTGGTGGCGTGTTTGCATGTGTTCTGCACTCCCCATGTTACATGTGACGTCAGGCTCACCTTCGGCTGCTCATGCTTTTGTATTGTGTATGGATGATGCTGCCTGGTGCAACAATCCTGTTGATGTGCCTATGTGTGTGAGTTGAAATGACATGTGTGTTGGGGAGTCTGATGCCATGTTTGAAGTTTGACACTGCCACTCATGTACAACTGTCATGTGTGTATCAGACCATTGTACAGTGCCCTGATGCCTGTGTTCTATCTCTCCCTGTCTGCAGCGTCAACTGATGAAGAGGGCGGAGAAGGTGCTGTGGAGCAAAGCGGCAGGGATCGCACCACCAGCCGGAGACGCAAGGCCCAGCTCCCCTCCCATGTTGTCATCTCGTCAGGGAGTGAGGAGTCTGGTGCCGCGTCCGTGACGCAGCTGCCGAGGGGCCATCCAAGAGGTGGAGGTCAGAGGTGGACTCCTCGGCAGCAGAAGGGGAAGCTGAGACCCCACAGGGTCTGATGGAGGAAGATGGCATGGAGTCATCTAGGTTTGTGAGGGGTTTGGTTGAGGAGGAGGCCATGGAAGGGACAGACACGGCGACTGGAGGGGGGGATTCCGCTGGTGCTGGTGGTGCAGTCCAGTGGCAGGGACAGGAGGAAGCACAGGCCGCCGCGGAGGTGCTTGTGTGTAATCCTGTCCGAGATCCTGTGACTGCATCATCCCGCACCAGCAGGGATGCCTATGTCCAGACCTGTTTTCAGGGAGGGGATGAGTGCACAACAACTGGCCTTCCTCTTCCTGCGAACGTGGCAATCCGGGACCGGGTTGAGCCTGTCCTGGCTGGGATAGTGTTGCGTCAATGGGGCATGCAAGCTGACCTGCAGTGTTTTTGTGAAGGCATTGCCCATCACCTCGGATGCCTCTTTGACCGTGTTGACCTACTAGGATGGGTCACCAGTGCTGGATTCCTCCGTGTGCTGGACCTTCTTTCGACCCCCTCCTAACCTGAACCCCCTATGTGCCAGACGTCCTCCATGCCATCTTCCGGCCCATGTATCACCTGGGTACCCTGTGGAGCTGCCTCTGACCCAGCGGCCAGGCTGTTGGAGGATACATCCCTGCCACAGTGTCGGGAGTCAGACGTCCAGCAGGGGTGGCTACCCCAACAACTGCACCCCAGCCGGAGGAGGATGTGCAGGCAGTAAGAGGCATGGCACAGGCACAGCAGCGGCAGGCTCAAGGTGGGAGCGATGATGGCTCGGGGCCATTGACCTCAGAGGGGCAGGCATCGGCCGGAGGGCAGGAGGACCCCGGAATGGGAGTGTCTTCCGTGTGGCAGCGGTTGGGCCAGCACATAGATGTTTAGCGGCAGCGGGCGGAAGAGGCACGGCTCACTATGGTCAGGGTGGAGAACTCCAAGCACAGGGTGCTGAGGCGGGCCGAGTGCCTCTAGGCAATTCGCAGGGAGTTGGAGGTGGACATGGCATCGTCCCTGTGAAACCTCTGGGCTATGGAGCAGGCCCGCCTCCAGGACATAGACCAGGAGTTCGATGATGCCCTGGCCCAGGAAATCCAAAAGTGAGCCATAGGACTTGCCCGCCGCCATTGTATATAGTTCGTAGTTTTAGGTTTCCTTTATGTTTTTCATTCATTTGGGGCACTTGGACTATGCCCCACCTTTTTGTATACAGTTCTTTATTAGGTAGTTTTTGGTAGGTTTCATTTCATTCGTTGTGCTCATGGACCCTGGATTACATCTTTATACATAGTTGAACAGTGGATTTTTCTATTATTATTTTTCTCACCATGGAGCAATGGATTTTACTATTTCCGTTTCTTTTGGATTTGCTTTGGTGGCCAGAGACTTTGGACACATTTTCATTTGGATTTCTTTGGATTCAGACTTCATAGTTTTTTTGTGTTTTGGACATGCTGCATTTCATCTTATTTTTTTTTTTAAATGTTATGGTTTCATTTCATTACATTCATTTTGTGTTCAATACATTTTGGTTTATTACTTTGATGTGTGGTATTCTCTCATTGGTTTCATGCATGTCACGATGTAGGTTTTCACAATCACTGGCACCCATTGTGTGAGTGTGACAGACATGTGTTGATGTACATACTTGCCATTTGGGTTGTATCATGTAATGGCATTTCAATGTGGGGTGGATGGGATAATTGGTTGGGTCTTTGCACAGGGGTGGCGTGCTGTGGGATTTGGGGCACCATAAGGCCCATGTTTGAGGATCATGATAACGTGTTGTGGGGACATGAGTCGGGGCCTGCTGGCAGGTGCCCGTCACTGCTGGGTGGGTGCAGGTGCAGGGGGACATGAGACGGGGCTTGCTGGCAGGTGACTGTCACTGCTGGGTGGGTGGAGGTGCAGGGGGACATGAGTCGGGGACTGCTGTCAGGTACCCGTCACTGCTGGGTGGGTGGGGATGCAGGGGGACAAGAGTCGGGGCCTGCTGGCAGGTGCCCGTCACTGCTGGGTGGGTGTGGGTGGGGGGACATGAGTCGGGGCCTGCTGGCAGGTGCCTGTCACTGATGGGTGGGTGAGTGGGTGGGGGACATGAGTCGGGGCCTGCTGGCAGGTTAAGTTGCTGTTTCCATAGGAAGAGCACGTTTTGGGCGGCCTATAACTCCGCCCCTCAGACGAATCCTCTCCAAACATTGCAAAAAAAGTGTATGAGCCTCTGAATTTTTTTGCAAAGTTTGGTGAGGTTTGGTCCGGGGGGGGGCAAAGTTATAGGGGGGGTCCCAAAATGTCTTTTTTTTTCTATAGACTGAATGGGGGAAAAACTTTGCTCACGCCACCAGCCCAAACCGCTGGACGGATATTCACCACATTTGCAGCAGGAGCAGCGGCATGGTCCCAAAAGTGTGCTTTTGTATATTTGGTGAAAATCCGTCCAGTAGTTTTTTGAAAAATGACCAAAAAGTAGGTAAAAATAAATTTGTGATATCTATGTTTGGTCCACGGACACTTTTCCCTGTTCGCTCCGCGGAGAGTGTCCTGATTAGTAAAACGGCTTGCGTCATGTCCGTGTTCATGTGACGTGTCCGCTGATTGGATGGTGAAGAGCATGAAGTGCGTCAGATTTTCGGAAACACCCGCCATCTTGTATCCGCGGACGTCCGCGGACAGCGCGGTGTCAAATGGTGGGGAAATACAATTTTGGCAAGTGTGTTGGTCTGTAAGACTGTTTGGGGATGGTGGAGGGGTAAGAGATGGTTCAAATATTGTATCTATTTAGGTGGTGGGCACCGCTGTTGTGTTTGTTGTGTCCGCGGACAGTAGCACTGTCCTTGATGTCCGCAATCATCCCATATGGGGATGTTCTAAGGAAACTATACCTGTCCGTACTGTTCGCAGGCAAGTTGAAACTGTTCTAAGAACACACGCCGTGTCCGGGATGTCCGCAAATAAATGAAAATGGAGTTGTCCTGAGGACACTATACCTGTCCGTATTGTTCGCAGGCAAGTTGAAACTGTTCTAAGAACACACGCCATGACCGGGATGTCCACAAATAAATGAAAATGGAGGTGTCCTGAGGACACTATACCTGTCCGTATTGTTCGCAGGCAAGTTGAAACTGTTCTAAGAAAACACGCTGTGTCCGGGATGTCCGCAAATAAATGAAAATGGAGGTGTCCTGAGGACACTATACCTGTCTGTATTGTTCGCAGGCAAGTAGAAACTTTTCTAAGGACATCGAAGGTGTCCGCGGACATAAAAAATGCCATGAGGCCTAGTTAAAAATGTTTGATTCTATGGGTGTGATCATACTTATGCACCCAAGACTGTAGGCCCTGGCTGCAACCACCGCAGCATAGCACACCCATAGATCACACCCATAGAATCAAACATGGGCATGATGTATGGGTGTGATATGTTTTGGAATTGTGGCCAGAGTGTACCCAAGACCGAAGTTTTAAGTACTGAAGTTATAAGCTACTATGGGTGTGATATGTTCTGGTGGTTGTGGCAGGGTGCATGGGTGAAGGCTGTAGGCTATACACCCAAGATTCTGGGTCCTGACCACAACCACTGCACCATATCACAGCCATAGATCACACCTATAGATTTCATTATCTTTCAAATGTTTTCAACTATACTTACTGCATGATTTGTTGAGATTTGATACATTTTTCACATGAGTTTGGTATCTGGAAGAAGTATTCTTTTTCAAGTTCTGTGTTAAAAGAAAAGAGCATGTTAGTGTATGTATTCTATAAAGACATTACATTTCATAATAGATATTTCAGCTTTTTTTTTTTAGCCTCATACTTGGTTTACAAACCAGTGTACTGTGCATTGTGCTCAGTTTCTGTGTTTGTTTTTCAAATCATTGGGTCTATGGGGAAATAAAAATCCTTGTCAGATTAAAAAACCCTTCTTTTGTTATGCTACAGTCTATTTATTTTATTTCTTTCAGTGTTTACTTCTTGTTTTGCTGGTTAATGTTCTATCCGTTGAATTGCTGCAGATTTCTGAAGCAGTTAGATACCTGTTGGCGTATTCTGTCTATTTTTTGTTACAATTTATTGGTATTCATTCATCTCATTGGTTGTTATACAATCTTGGGCTAGTTAGATACCTGTTGGCGTATTCTAACTGTTTATAGTTATTTCATTGATTTATTTTTTAATGTTGAAGTACAGATTAATTATTAAATTTTGGTTTTTTAAAGATTAAAAAAGCGTTTGTAAGATTTGCTGGTAATCTCTGCTTTAGAGTAATGGTAGTATCATTACATTCGATCCATCCACATTTTCGTTGCAGATTTTTGAAGCAGTTAGATGTCTGTTGGGGAATTCTAACTGTCTATTTTTTGTTTTAATTTAGTGGTATTGATTTATCTGTTTGGTTGTTGCAAAATCTTGGGGCAGTTAGATACCTGTTGGAGTATTCAAACTGTCTATTTTTTGTTATAATTTAGTGGTATTGATTTATCTGTTTGGTTGTTGCAAAATCTTGGGGCAGTTAGATACCTGTTGGAGTATTCTAAATGTCTTTTTCCTGTTATAATTTAGTGGTATTCATTTATCTGTTTGGATGTTATAGAATATTGGGGCAGTAGGATACCTGTTGGCGTATTCTAACAGTTTATAGATTCATATTTGAAGTTTTGTTAATGTTTAAGTACAGATTAGTTCTAAAATTTTGGTTTTAAGAAGATTAAATAAGTGTTTGTAAGATTTGCTGGTAATATCTGCTTTAGAGTAATGGTACTATCATTACATTCGAACCATCCACATTTCTTTTTTATATATGCAGTGTAGTGACCTGCATTGGTTGTGGCTCCTGCATGGTAGATTATACCTATTGTTGTGAAGGTTTTTTTACCAAGTGATACTTGACCATGTGTGAATCTAATCAGCTTGCAGTTGTTTTTGTTACCACCTGCATTGTAACGTATAAGCATTAGTATTATGTATTTACTATGTGTTTGTATTAGTAAGGTGGAGCGATTATCTGAATTGCAGGTAGTACATAATCTGCCATGGTTTGCATGTTGTACAAGTTGCTGAAATGGAATGGATTCACAATTTTGTATGGACACATACACAAAGCGCTTGTTAAAGATTTCTTCTTGTGTAACATTGTTGCAGAGAGTGCAGGTATCTTTCCACATGTATGAAATCTGGAAGATTTAATTTACAGCTATGTTTTTGTTTTCCAATACTTGTAGTAAGTACATTAGAAATTCTCGTGGATCTTCTTGTGAGTTTAAAGTGAATTTCACCATTCCAGCACAGTAGTCCAATTCTTGTCTTATTCCGTGAACTCTAAACGTGTTGTCAGGATTGTTGGTTGCGTTTCTATGAAGGACTAACATTTGCAAACACAATTGGTCTGTACTGTGCAAGTAAATGTTGTCAACAATTGGTGGCAATTGAAATAGAATATTCATTGCTACATTTGCGTAACAACTTAGACCAGTTATATTTGAACATTTGAATGGACCAGATAGTTCTGTGTCCAAGTGATTTTTTCGGAATGTATGTTGCTTCTATGAAGAAGTACCTGAGTTACTTTGAATAATAGGTTTTCTTTACTTATGGTAAATGATGAAGTATTAGCTTCTTTTACTCTCTTTGGAGGATTTGCAGTCAGATTCTGTTGCATTTCTGTTTAAATTAGTTTTCTTTTAAACGTTTTCCTTTGTGTGGAACAGGATATGCTTTTAGATTGGGGGTGTATAGTGTACGTAGTGTATTGTATTCTAGAATGCAAGGAATATCAGCGTTGACTTTACTTGCATCAAAGTTGATTAGAAATAGACCGTCAAGTGTACGTAAGTGTGATAGTGCTACGTAGCTTATGCCTTCTTTAAAGACTGTGTTACCAATACCTATCAATGTTTTTTCTAGGGTAAGAGCTTGGGATTTATGAATTCTCACTGCATATGCAAGAGTTAGAGAAAATTGTTCTCTGCGCACATACATGTCTTTGAAGAGAAGGAATCGAGCTGTTGAGCGTGCTATCCTTTTTACTTCTGAAAGTTTGTCAAAGAGTATATTGACAAACTGAATGTTGTTGTCACGTGGGTATGTTTGAAAGCCAGCAATTGTACCCAGTGTCCCAGTAACTAGTCCTTGCTCCACGTCAAGGTTACGTTTAAGCATTGCTCTACAGTTTAAGGATACTTTTAATATTTTCTCCAAGCCAGCTGTGTTGGAGATAGAATTTTCTAAGGTATTTAGTCTTGTTGTAGCTTGTTGACACATTGGTAGTGTAATACCATGTACTTCCAGTTTGTCTGTGGAGCAAATTTCAATTATTGGTTGCATTTCTTTTTTTAACATTGTTTCATAGAATTTGTAACAGCTTGCAAGAGTTGGCATTAAGGCCATACAATTGACATTTGTCTGCGCTAATTGCTCCATAACATCAGTGGCACATGAGTTATCGCCATAAAGTATAAAGTGCATTGATGTGCTGGGTTTTTAATATTGTTTGTGCTTCTTAAGATAGTACGCCAACTCTAATACTTTTTAAAATGTTGGCGTAGGTGAGGTCTGTAGTGCAGGACTTTTAGCATAGTACAGTTTATAGACCAGATTTCTTATAGTTGGATGATGTGTTGATATCATTTTGATATGATGGAAGGTGCTTTTGCAAATAGGTCCTGAAATGCAGGTTAACGAATATCCTTGTAGCCCTCTGTATTTACGCACTGGACAGGTATCCATATTTTGCAGCAGTTTCATTTTGATTTTGTCTTTGCCATTCACATACTGATTGAGGAATTGGCGTAAAGATTTGAAAGATTTTTTTGGAATGTTACACATTGACGTGCATGACCATTTGTATACTGGATGTTTTGGTCCAGTCGAATGGAGAGGTAATTCTGGGTTTTCAGGGGATATTTTTGTAAGCAGTATTTCTTGTTCCATTATGGTATTATTAATTTTTTCATAACTTCGTCCACTGCTATGTATAGAATTTGTATTTGTTTGCTTTTGTTTGTATGCTTCTTCATTAAAATATGGTTCTGTGTTTGTGGTGTGACTCCATTAACCTCCACAGATATTTAAAACATTATTTTTGTTGATATTTCGTTTATTGAGAAGTCTTTTTTGTAATTTAGTAATTAGTTTTGTTAGTGGTTTCATTCTTTTTAACACTAATACAATAATTTTCTTTTGAGAAGGATTGCATTTCCTATCAAAGCTTATAATATTAATTTTCTACGGTATGTTTTAAGGGTTGTGTATGATTTCTCTCCTGTTTTTATAACATTTTGAAGGACTCTGTGCCGGAACATTTTTGCTAAAATATTTGTTTTTGGTATGCTTACTTGCCATTATATCAAGATTTATAGGAGCAGTTTTAGCAGTAGTGGTACCTGTATTCTTGATAATCGTTTTTTATTTCGTTTTACATTTTGATAAGGAGGCAACGTTTCTGTACTTGAAGCATGTTTTGTTTTGCTAAATGACTGTATTAGCTGTTTTGTTTGAACTTTTTGTACAAATTCTGCTAGAGATGGATGCTTATTTTGGATACTTCTTTTTTCATTTGCTGTACTTCTACGTTGTTTTCTACGGACTTGCTTTTTGGTAGGCATTCTTTGGGGTCTGTTGAAAAAAATAAAGAAGGTATGGGTTGGATTGTTCTGTGATGCAGGTGTGCTGTGTGCATGAGTGTCTGCGTATGATGGTAGATATGTATGTGATGGTGTGTGATTGTGTATTGGGCAGCTACAACTATTTGGGAAGCCTATTCTTCTATTTGTATGTTACTATACTGGGGTTCAGATGACACTAGAAAGTAAGCTAGTGGTGAGGAGAAGCACAAATACTAAATCTAATGGTATAGAATTAAAACATTTCTTTATTCTGCAATACTAACATTCTAGAGGCTGAGTTATGTCATGTGTGCGCTAATAAACAGGGATTTGTGCCGCATTCTGCCTACAAATCCCTGTTTAACAAATGGGGGTTTGTGGGCAGAATGGTGCACTAATCTTTTTTTTTTGGTGCACAAATTCCATGAATCAACCGCACAGTGTGTTTGAGTAACAGCAATAATATTATGGTAGTATTGTACTTACTTTTTTGTGTGAATGATTAGGTTTCTTCTGAGTTGTTGTTTTTACTTCAGATTCTGCTGCTTTTCAGGAGAGTGGTCTTCACTGTAATTGTAAATGAAATAAGTTAGTAATTTTGTGTGTGTATAGTATGTAGTTTCCTTTGACTATGTGCAGTCTTTATATTTTATTTAAAATATGTTAGTTCAACATGCTTTGCGAATGAGTAGAATAGGAAGTGTATGAAACTCGCTTGGTTTCTTAAGGCTTTGTTATTGGATGTTAGGAGACAGAAGAAATAATGATATACTTATTTTGCAATTTTTATAAGGTAAATGGCAGATACTGTATAGAAAGCATGGAATGTATGCATTTGTGAAGGTGTGGGTAATAAATCGGAAGGGTGTGATTTACAGGCAGTGGTGTTATTGTAGTTGGGGGAGTTTTTCAATGTTAGTGTCTATCTGTGTGAGTGTATGAAGGTGCATGACCTTATCCTGGCTGTGTGTAATTTTATGATACACTACTTAGTGTTTTTCTACAATTATACTGCCATTTCAAAATACAAAAAAAACACCACAAAAGGCTCTTTTCAGAGCCACCACTTCCTCTGAGAGAAAAGTGCAATGATTTTGATAGGGTAGCACCCCAACATTTTTGATGTTCACAAACTGTCCGCAGACTTCTAAAAAAAAAATACACAGGAGCCTGCTCAATTTATTTTCCACTTCTATTTTTTGACTGTGAAAGGTGGCTCTGAAAAGAGCCTTTAATAAATTTTTGTTGCTTTATTTTATTTTGGTTTATTTACACACAACACACTAGGAGAGGAGGGGAAAGGAGGGTAAGGGGGGACACCAACCACAGGGATAAGAAAGGGCAGGTGGAGAGAGGAAGATGTAGGGTGGGCCTTAGTTAGTGAGCAGGTCTTCCTGTGCTCTGAGACCTGAGTCTCAAAAGCACTTCGAAGTCTCTCCCCCATGCAGAGTACTGCATTGCAGTGCATACACAAAACTGTGACCCTCGAAAGGTAAGGGTCATCAGCATTGTGAATGGCCTGTGAGGCAGCTGGAGGGATGTGCACTCCCACAGGAGTGTCTCTTGTGGTGAGAGGAGCGGAAACAGAGGATGAAGCAGAGGAACTCAACCTACTACGCTCCTTGCAAGGTACAACCTTGTGAACGGCCCCACAGTGGAACGACCTTAGGTGTCGCTTCATAGTAGTCGTACCAAAGCTGTACGAACCAAGCCTCCCGCGACTCAGTACCATTTTGCACTCATTGCAGGTGACTTTGTTCGCACGTGCCTTGCATACATTACCATGAATGGTAAATGACCGCCACACCCAAGACTCATGGCGAGTGCTCCACTACCTCATCCTCGTCATCCTCTTCATCCTCCTCTGCATCCTCATGCCTGTTACCCTTTTCAGGCCTTTGGGGAAGTGGTGGTGGTAGAGGGGGTGTGGGTGGTACTGAGGCAGATGTAGCACCAGGTGGCAGTAGATGAGCCATGGATGCCATCAGGTTTCAGAAGAAAATCTGAAAAATTGGCAGCAAAATACACCGTGTTCTGTAAGGTAGCCAGAAACACAATGAGGATGAGGTCTGGGGTGTGGCCTTTTATAGGGGTGCTGGTGCGTGGTTCGCGGAACCCCTGGTGTCCGCGGACAGGATAAACACCCCAAAAGTGCTCAAAAAGTTCTAAAAAATATGTAGAAAGTCAGGGTTATTGTCTGGGACATGAGCTATGGTGCATTTCTAGTATAAAATACTGTGGATTGCCCAAAAAGGTACTTTTAAAATGTTCGGGGACCCAGACAGTGTCCGCAATTCAGGACACACGATCAGCATTGGTGCGGTCACATGATGGCGTCGCGAACATGTCCGCGAACCGAAGTGGTGTTCGCAGGACATCAAATGCACGGGAACGGATGTGCGCATGCGCGTGGTTGTTCTACGGACAGTGTTTGGGTCCTGAAATTGATTAAAAGTGCGACACAAGCAACGCGAACACAAACGGACAGGTGCGATGTTCAGAGAACTTATGGGTGTGGTGCGCATGTGCATAGATGTTCTTTAGGCAGTACGGACAGGTATAGTGTCCTTAGAACACCTACATTTTGGTTATTTGGACATCCCGGACGCCAAGTGTGTTCTTAGAACAATTTCAACTTTCATGCAAACAATACGGACAGGTATAGTGTCCTTAGGACACCTCCATTTTGGTTCATTGCGGACATCCTGGACACCTAGTATGTTCTTAGAACAGTTTCAACTTGCTTGCGAACAGTACAGACAGGTATAGTGTCCTTAGGACACCTCCATTTTGAATAATTGTGGACATCCCGGAGAACAAGTGTGTTCTTAGAACAATTTCAACTTGCATGCAAACAATACGGACAGGTATAGTGTCCTTAGGACACCTCCATTTTGGTTCATTGTGGACATCCTGGACACCAAGTGTTTTCTTAGAACAGTTTCAACTTGCTTGCGAACATTACAGACAGGTATGGTGTTCTTTGGACACCTCCATTTTGGTTCATTACGGACATCCCGGACACCGAGTGTATTCTTAGAACAATTTCAACTTGCTTGCGAACATAACGGACAGGCATAATGTCTTAGAACACCTCCATTTTGGTTAATTACGGACATCCCAGACACCTCATTTGTTCTTAGAACAGTTTCAACTTGCTTGCAAACATTATGGACAGGTATAGTGTTCTTAGGACACCTCCATTTTGGTTAATTACGGACATCCCGGACACCGAGTGTGTTCTTAGAACAGTTTTGACTTGCTTGCGAACATTACGGACAGGCATAATGTTCTTAGAACACCTCCATTTTGTTTAATTGCGGACATCCCAGACACCTTGTGTGCTCTTAGAACAGTTTCAACTTGCCTGCGAACAGTACAGACAGGTATTGTGTCCTTAGGACGCCCCCATTTTCATTTGATTACGGCCATCCACGGACACCTCAACTGCTTTTTTAAAAAATAAATTAAAAAAAACAACTGAATTAGGACACATATAATCATTTTGCTTTATTATATATAGATGTAAAATTTATGAAAGAGAAGGGGAAGCAGAAACTGAGACAAACACAGGAGAATTGGGGGTTTCAAGAGGATGGATAGGAGGAGATGAAGGGATGGAAGTCTCATCAAAACGTTTTTGCTCATGGAGAGGGTTTGGGGACAATTGACTGGGATATGGAGAGGGGGAACAGGTACATGTGGGACAATGATATCTAATTTTTTCTTTCAAGTGATCCTCCACAAAGTTTTTCAAATTGTTTACATTTGCCATGATCGTGTCCATTTTTGCTTCCATGTGCTGCAGAGTCTAATCCAATATATATTTTGGTGTACTATTTTCAATGTTTGTATGGTCTGTACAAAAAAAAAGATACATATGTTAAGTGTATATAAAGTAATACTTATTAATTGGTTTATATAGAGAAGTGTCTACCATTAGGCTCACTATCTTCAGACATTTCCTCATGTGGGAAATTCTCCTCAAGCCACTCCGAAGTACTGGACATTTCTGTGAGAAAAGAAAATGATATCTTTATTTTTGTATCTAATACAGAAATTTTACAAATATATAAGAAAAATGAAGTACACTTACTAGCTTCAGGTAAGTTGTGTTCTTACTGGTTTGTAGCTCTGCTGTTGCTCCTAGTTGTGCAGTTTCTGTAAGGTAATTATGTTGGAAGCCTATCTTTCTTCTTTTGGTATATTCCATTTGAGTACATATGGTATTTAAATGAATGGTTGATGTGTTACATATATAGGTTACACTTCTTATTTATTACTACATATAATGTGTATGTGTGCTGGTTTGTGAACTTGTGCAGTGTGCATATGGCATGATATAACAATTTAAGATACCCCCTGAGTTTTTGGGTAGTGTTGCTGTTGTCCGCATCTGTCTACGGACATACGAAGAGTCCACGGACATCAAATTCAGTAGCAGGGGGTTCAGTATGTTCTGTTACATGTATATAAAGTCAGGGATATCATGGTTAAGTTGTGCTACTCAACACCTATGAAATTCAGTAAAAAAACGTTGTTAAAGGGACGTTATGGTTCCAAGTAAAACCGAAAACCCCCTGAAATTCACCAGTTAAGGTAAGTTAAACAACCATAACTCGCGCCACCTCTGTGCACTGCTAAGACTAACACCCATGACATCAAAGATAACATCCCAAATGTCATTGATGACATCACTGATGACATCACATGTGCATTTACTTTTCATGAAAAGCCTGTCCAATGGATTCTTATTATAATGTTGACAAAAAAGTGTCATGGATCATTGGAATAAATATCATGAGCTACTTAGTGCATTAAGCATTGCATTGATATAAATAGCATTCTATTATGAGATTCTATCAAGTATACTAAGCTACTCATGTAGAAACATAGGCATTGTCTGCAGCATACATGATGGAGGTGCAATTTTCATATTGTTGCCATATTGAATACTGAAATGATAAATACTTAGTTAGTTAGTGTAAACATGCAGAAGCTTCCCAATTGTGATGTATGTTCTTGATCACAAAAGTGTGGTGATGTTTTGTCAGTCTACTGCCAATTCCTTTGGAGCGTAAAGTTTGTTTGTGCACTTTCAATCCAAATCGAGATTGACCATCAGAATCTTCCAATGTCTGTTGAAAATATTTTGAATGGGTGAAGCGTGTGTGCCATAGGTCAAAATAAGGTGCATCACGTATTTATCTGTTTTGGTACCATTCTTGTGCTGATTGTCTGACAGGAGAATGGTTCTATCACAAAGGTATGCCTTGATGTGATGTATGCACGTTCAATACCATGTTTTGGGTTGGCTTGTTATTGGAAACCTCACGCAGTAGTTTTACTTTCTCTGTCATAGGCCTCAATATTTGAACAGGTCTAATAAACTCCCCATAGGGGACACTCCAGATAAGGTTGTTAGGATGGGCACTTATGGCATGTAAGGAAGGGTTAGCACCTGTAGGGTTATGATACAGTTGACTTTTGAGCCAATCACCTTCAACTATGATGATCAACTCAAGAAAAACAATCATCTTCTGGCTGTGTGTCTCTGTAAACTTAAGGTTATAACCATTGTGGTTTAGTTGTTTAACAAAGTCCATCTATTCCTTTTGACTCCCTCTCCATATTATGAATAAATCATCAAAGTAGCGGCGCCACATGACAATTTTAACCATGAGGTCTTCTTTATCTTCATTCTATACCTCAAATTTCTCCCAATACCCATCATTAAATTGGCATAGTCGGGCAAACATAGTGCTCATGGCTGTGCCTTGCAGTTGTCTGAAGAATTAATTGTTAAAAAAAATACATTGTTCGTGAGGCACAGCATAATCATCGCCAAAACCATTTCAGAGTGGTGCAGATAGTTGAGCGACCGTGTATTGAGGAAATATACACAGGTTTTAACCCCAGATTTATGTTGTATCGATGTGTATAATGATACAACATCCATTGTAGCCAAGATGTGTTCATGTTCCCAAGAAAGGATGGTAAGGAAGAGACAAATGGAAGCAACACCTTGTCAATGTATTTGGACATGTTCTTGAGTAACAAACCCACTAAGGTAAAAATGGGTCTGTCGGGAGGTTTGTTCATATTTGTATGTAGTTTCAGGAGAAAATATATGTTAGGGATAGTAGAATGGTGTTAAATGAGAAATGTGCAATCCTTTTCTTCAAGTGTATCCTTACTGTCCCAATCCAATAAGAATGTCTGAACCTTATTTTCCAATTCTTTCAGCGGATTGCAGACAAGTTTCTCATAGCATATCTTGTCATTCAATTGTATGCCTACCTCTCAACTGCAATCACACTTATTCATGATTACAATGTTTCATCCTTTGTCAGAAGGTTTTATTATATATTGTGAGAGTTGGCTGAGTTATTTCTGCGAGACCTCGAGACCCGGGAAGAGGCCCGCCTCCGGGAGATTGAAGTGGAGTTCAATGATGCCCTCTCCCGGGACATAAATGAGTGAGCTGTCGGACTAGCCCACCGCTTTTGTATAGGTTTAGGTTTCATTTGGTTTTTATTATGATTTGGAGTCCACAGACTTTGCTCCACTTTTTGTATATAGTTGTATTTTAGATAGGGTTTTTGGTAGGTTTCATTTTGTTTTGGCATAATGGACACTTCAGACTTGCGTTTTCAATTTTCCGGACATGTACGTACTTTCTTTATTTGATATTCACATGGAGTAATGTTTTTTTTCTTTGCTTTTTCATCTTTTCATCTTTCTATGGACTTTTCTATGGACTTTGGGGATGGACCACTTTTATTTTTTTATGGTTTGGATTTTTATTTTTCCTTGAATTACACTTTCTTTTTCATATGGCAATCATTATTTCTTCATTTGCATGTGTGGTTTTCATTTTGTAATTTGTTTTTATGTTTAATACATTTCATTATTCTTCATCATTGGTGTGGTCTACTATGATGTCTTTTGTGCATGTCTCCATGAGCATTGACTCAGTCATGTGTTGCCACTGTGTGGCTCTGTTGGACATTTGTTGATGGGCATACTGGTTATTTTCAGACTCTCATGGCATGGGTAATTTACTAGGCAGTGGGTGCAGTGGATCGTTGGGTGTTTGCACTGGGGGTTGGGGGGTGGGATTTGGGTTGGCATTAGGGCCATGGGTCTGTATAGTTATGATGTGGTGTTTGGGGGGACATGAGTGGGGGCCTGCTGGCAGGTTGCCGTCAATTGGGGTGGGGGGACATGAGTGGTGGCCTGCTGGCAGTTTGCCGTCAATGGGGGCGGGGGGACATGAGTCGGGGCCTGCTGGTAGGTTGCCGTCAATGGGGATGGGGGACATGAGTGGGGACCTGCTGGCAGGTTGCCGTTCATGGGGCTGGGGTGGGAGGACATGAGTGGGGCCCTGCTGGCAGGTTGCCGTCAATGGGGGTGGGGGGACATGAGTCGGGGCCTGCTGGCAGGTTGCCATCAATGGGGTTGAGGGGACATGAGTCGGGGCCTGCTGGCAGGTTGCCATCAATGGGGGTGGGGTGGGGGGACATGAGTGGGGGCCTGCTGGCAGGTTGCCGTCAATGGGGTGGGGGTACATGAGTAGGGGCCTGCTGGCAAGTTGCCGTCAATGGGTGTCGGGTGTCGGGGTTACATGAGTGGCGGCCTGCTGGCAGGTTGCCATCAATGGGGGTGGGATGGGGGCACATGAGTCGGGGCCTGCTGGCAGGTTGCTGTCAATAGGGGTGGGGTTGGAGGACATGAGTGGGGGCCCGCTGGCAGGTTGACGTCAATGGGGGTGGGGTGGGAGGACATGAGTCGGGGCCTGCTGGCAGGTTGCCATCAATGGGGGTGGGGTGGGGGACATGAGTCTGTTCCTGCAGGCAGGTTGCTGTGAATGGGGGTGGGAGGACATGAGTGGGGGCTTGCTGGCAGGTTGCCATCAATGGGGGTGGGGTGGGAGGACATGAATCAGTGCCTGCTGTTAGGTTGCCGTCAATGGGGGTGGGGTGTGGGGACATGAGTCGGGGCCTGCTGGCAGGTTGCCATCACTGGTGGGGGGACTTGTGTTGGGGCTCACAAGTACATGGTGCCATGTGGGCTGCCTGTGGGGCATGGGGAGGGGTAGGGCACTCCCAGTAGGGCACACAATGCCAAATCGTGTGTAATTCTCACTTGCGTACCCCAGAATACACATACCCTGCTCGCACCAGCCAAATCTCTTGTAATTCCCACTCCTGTACCCCCAGATTCACGCAGCAGTGTGGTGAGGAGCCACATGCACCCCCTGCAGCCATACCACACCACAGGGGTCCACCCTACACCCCTGCACATACCCAACAGACAGCCCATCACCCCTGCACATGCCCCGCAGGCAGCCTATCACCCCTGCATATGCCCCACAGGCAGCCCATCACCCCTGCACATGCCCCACAGGCAGCCCATCATCTCTGCACTTGCCCCACAGGCAGCCCACACCACAGGCCCCCCACCCCTCACCATGCCCTCCAGCCAGCCCATCACCCCTGCACATGCCCCGCAGCCAGCACACACCACAGGGGGGACTTTTTCCACGCTATATGCCTGGCACACACCACAGGGGGGACTTTTTCCATGCTATTTGCCTGCCACGAGCAGGGTACGCATATTCCGAGGGGTGCGCGGGTAGTTTTACATGCGATAGGCTGGGCGCGAGCGGGGTACGTGTATTCCGAGGGGTGTGCTTGTAGTTTTGCACGCAATTCCACTGGTGCCAGCGGGGTATGCATATTCCGAGGGGGGTTTTACATGCAATTGGCCTGGTGGGAGCAGGGTACGCGTATTCTGAGGGGTACGTGGGTAGTTTTACATGCGATAAGCCGGGCGCGAGCGGGTATGCATATTCCGAGGGGTGCGTGTGGAGTTTTGCACGCGATTCCCTGGTGCAAGCGGGGTACGAGTATTCCGAGGTGAGCACTTGGAGTTTTACACACGATTGGCCTGGCGCGAGCGGGGTACGTGTATTCCGAGGGGTGCGGGTGGAGTTTTGCACGCAAATCTGCTGGCATGAGCGGGGTACGCGTATTCCAAGTGGTGCGTGTGGAGTTTTACATTTGATTCTGCTGGCGCAAGCGGGGTACGCATATTCGGAGGGGTGCGTGTGGAGTTGTACACGTGATTGGCCTGGCGTGAGCAGATTACGCGTAATCTGAGGGGTGTGCGGTGAGTTTTACACACGATTGGGTTCTCGCGTGTGGGCTGTGTGTCGTATTTAGAGTGTTTTCATTGTTGGGGGGCTGTATGATGGTCCACGGGCCTTTGTGCCATGTAGTGGATTTGTGCGGATGTTTTTGGAGCACGGGGCGGGGTTGGGGGCATAACTGGCATTGCTGCAGGGTTGCTGCACCACGCTGCGCAATGGCTGGTTATGGATGTGAGTATCCATGAATACGCTCTGCGGCAAAATGGGTTTTGGCGCACGCAGCTGGTGCAAGCTGGCACATGCTCCCTCTATGCGCCAGCCGCGTGCGCCACTTCTGCCGTTGATTCCATGAATTACCCCCTTAAGGTTTTACACAAATATTTACTTTTTTACCATCATAAACAGTACATTGCATGTACTACGTTGTCTACAACATGTGTGTGTGATAAAATGTTGCTGTATTAAGATATTATAATAATTGGGTCATGGTGAAATAGTCCAACGTGGATTGAAAAAAATAACTAGTTGAACATGTGTTGTTAATAAAATATACATCTTGTTCAAATTTTTAGACCGATAATTATGACAGGGAGACCCATTTTCAATGGGTAGAAAGTAGTGTAGTGGTAATATGGGTGTATTGATTAATTACATAGGTGGTGGCATGTTTTAAGTGTAATGTAATTAATATTAGGTTTGTGTATTTGTTTAAGTTTAAAGTAGTTAGATACCCGTTGACATATTGTACATGTGAATAAAAAGCATAATTTAATGACTAGATTTGTGTTTAAGGAATATTACGCGGACATTTGTTAGATTTGAGGTAACCTTTGATTTTGAGTAGCAGAAGGGTTGTTAAATTCAACCTAAACACGTTTTCTTTCACATATGCAGTGGCCTGAAGTGTTTGTGGCACCAGCATGGTATATTATGCCTACTGTTGTGATTGTTTCTTGACAAGAGATATTTGGGCATGTGTGAAGTAGTGAGTTTACATGTATTAATAGTGCCAACTGCACTGTATCTTAAAAACATTAATATTGCATAATGGGAATTTGCATCTATATGCATGTTTGACAGATGTTCTGAATTTCAAAATTAGTTTAATGTACCACAATGCATTTTGGAGAAGTTGTTTGCTTGTTTGTTTTATTTGCTTGTATAGCGTGCCAATCCCAGAGTTATCTGGGTACTGTACTTACAGTACGTGGTTACAAATTTATATACAGTACGATGAAAATACAAATTATATACAATATAATGGACAAGAGTACAGTAAGTTATACTTTCTTTTACAATTATGTACATGTTCCTGGAACATTTACAAGAGGTAATAAAGAGCATGTTCAGGTTCGAGCTTAGATAGGAGTATGCCAAGCTTTAAAGGCCTGATAATAAGTCCTCGTTGAAATGAAATTGCATTACAATTTGGTATTTAGTACAATGGCAGCCTTTGCCTCCACTTACTTTCCACCACCTACTCCTGTGGCTGACTTCCATCTTGACACAGCCCTTTCCAACCTTCACCTTTCTATCTCTGACACTCTGGACATCCTTGCCCCTGTCATGAGGATTCGAATGAAGACTACCAAAAAGTGCAACTTGTGGTATGATTCTCTGAAACTTGAGTGCTGAGCAGCTGAATGGAAATAGGGAGCGTCAGGTACACCCTCTGACAAACTGGCATGCCTCCTACTCCAAAGGCAACACAGACTCCCCATCCTCTCTAAAAAGAGAGTGTATATTCAAGCTTGCATCTCTGTGGCCTCTAACAAAAGGGCCAAACTATTTCAGAATCGGCAAGGAGCTTACCAATCCTATTGCAGTATTTTCCTCTACAAAACCCAGCCAGGCCCTCTGCTCAACCCTGGCCTCTCATTTCATCACTAAAACCCAGGACATCATGTCCTCAATCTCTTCTGCTCCCCTCCCACACCTCTACTTCGCTCCAGCCTTCCTGGGCCACCCCCTCTTCTCTCCTTCTCTCCTCCCTCTCTCCTGTCACACCTAATGAGGTTTCCACACAAGTCCGGTCAATGAAAGTCTCATCCAAACAGGCGTCTCCCTGTCCCTCCAGAACTATTAAGGACAACATGAGTATCGCACTCAAGCCTTGGCTGATCTCTGCAACCACTCTTTCGCCACTGGAGTTTTCCCCTCCCCGATCAATTGCTCCTGTGTGCCACCCCTTCCAAAAAAGCCTTCTACCGATCCCTCCTTTCCAGCAAACCATCACCCAATCCCTATCACTCCTTTCCTGGGCAAACTACAGGAGAAGTTGGCTATCTCCCATCTAACCCACTACACTGAAGCTGATGGCTGTCTCCATGACCATCACTCTGGCTTCAGAGCAGCCAGAGACATGGAAAGTGAACTTCTGTGAAGATCCGCTCTCCAACCTTGACTCTAACTTTCCATATGTCCACATTCTCCTTGATCGTTCCTCTGCTTTTGACACAGTGAACCACAACATCTTGATCACTCGTCTGGGTGATAACCTGGGCATCCTGGTTCAGGCTCTGGCTTGGCCATCCTCTTTCCTCTTGGACCTACCCTCCCATGTTGAACTTGGTATCTTCCTCTCCACCATCACTCTCTCACTTATGGTGTTTCCCAGGGATCTATCCTCTCCCCCTGTTTTTTCAATGTCTGCCTGGCCCCCTTGGCCCTCTTGACCTCTACCTTTTCATCTAACTTTCAGTGTTATGCGGATGACAAGCAGCTCTCTTTCAGGCTACCCTCCCCCTCTGCCTCCTCCTCCTTGCTCATCCCTGACTGTCGATCCACAATTCAGGCATGGCACACCTCTCATTCGTACCCCTTCTCCTGCTGTTCCCCTCTCGCTCTGGACAGCCTCCCTTGGCCCTGTGCCCTCACCCTCTTGTGTGGCAAAACACATTGGGGTTATCTTCAACTGCTCTCCTTCTCTCCACACATCATGGACATTGCCAATAAATCCAACTTCCAACTTCACCTCCTTTATCTGTATTCTTCCTTTTCTCACCTTGCCACAGAATCTCACAGGCTCCAGAGCCCTGGTTTTCTCTAGGCTGGATTACTGCAACTGCCTCTTTCTCAATCTAGCTAATTCTACCCTTCGCCTTCTTTAACTCATCCAGAACAGGACTGCAAGATTTATCCTTGGACTCAAGCCCAGGGACTGCATCTCTCCATCTCTGAAATCACTCCACTGGCTACTGGTGGCTACAATGATCAAGTTCAAGACCCTCTGCATCATCCACAAGGCTTTCATGGGCCGGGCCCTCACTATTTCCAGTGCTCTCTTCCTAAGTACCTTCATTCTAGAGCCCTCTGCTGGTCTTCTTCAAATTCTCTGGAATGGCCTCCCTGCTGCTCTCTACCTTGAGCTGGATCTCCTTAAGTTCCGGAAGCTCCTCAAGAGCTTCCTTTTCTCCACTTCCTTCTCTCTGCCTCTTCCCTGCTAACCTTTCCCATACTTCTTCTCTGCCTCTCCTCTGCTAACCTTCCCATCCTCTGGCTTTGTTATGCTGACTGGCTGCTTGGTGTTTCACTGAGTCATACAGAACACCAAACCCTCCCACCCCCCCTTTCCAGTCCCTCACACTTACCTGCTGGCCTTCCTGCACTGCCGTCTAGCCTACCCTGCACTACCTAGGTTGTGATTCCCTTGGGAGGCTGGCCCTCCTTGCACTCAGGGCCCTGCTGTTCTGTGTGCATTTCTCCCCTTTGCCCTCCTCTGAACTTTCTTGTCTGCGCATTTGCACAATCTATACGATACTAGGGCTAGTAAGATTGTTGTCTTGTTCTCCCTTGTTCCCCCGCACTCCTTGCCTGGTTGCTACTTGAAACACTTGTGTATAGACATATTATAAATAACTTACATAAACAAATCCTTCATTAAGGACATTCTCTTGAGAAACATGCACATCTTTTCCAAAGCAGTACTTCTGTTTGGATAGTATGTGTCAATCAGAATATTTATTAAGTTGTCTTGGGGCTTGTGATTTTCTATAACTGGTGATTAAATTACTTGGTAGGATTTTAGTACTCTTTTTTGCGATGAAGCTGGACCAAGGCTGAGCCAGAGAATGATTTCAGATTTCCTTTACAAGACTGTAGTTGTTAATCTGCAGCTTTGTAGTACCCATGTTCGCTATGTTACTGAATTTTGATATCAAAGCTGTATATTTTTTATGAAAGGGTTTTGTCAGACAATATGTCATCCCAGAGAAGATTTTGCTACATTTTGGTGACATATCTGGCAACGGCAGTTGAATTGTCTGCAATGCATTGAATCTCTATGTTAGCATTCCACAAGGGTGCAATGATAGGATTGCAGTCATTCATGTACTTGCATGCTTCATCTCTTTTAATGTTGTATGTTTCTGGGAGATTTGCCTTTGAAGCTGTGCCTAACAGAAAACATGAAACTATTTACTTGACCTTTGACACTAACTGTCCAAAACGACATTTGGTGAAGTATTTCCCTGTGTTTTTCTGTCAACGTTGGCAGTTTGTCCAAGCCAAAAATGGTCTGTCATAAGAAATCTTGAAATGATTTAATAAGACATGACTAACGAGTGTAGCAAAACGGGCAGTTCTGACAACAATATTGAATGGGGGAAGGGAGAGGAATTGATCAATAGACCTAGACGTAAAAAACAAAAAGGCTACAAATGCCCTTAAAACTGAAAAATTACATTAGTTACAAGATTAAATTTGGAAAATTAAATTAAAAAGGAAACATGTTCCTGAATGCAGTTTTTTGCCTCATTAAACCATTGCAGGTAGATGTATTTATTGCAGGCATTTGCTTATGTTTTGTTGGGTGATTTTTGAAAATTGCAACATTCAGTATGTCCTTGGCTCATTTCTGATTATTGCAGCTATAGAGACATTGAAACATAAAGTGGGCTTCCCTCAGCGAAGAGCTGTACCAAATCACAACACTCTATGATATGTTATGTTGTCTTATGTTGGGAATCTTTTCCAATGCACCAAACCTCTATTTTAGTGGAGATGAAGCTCTGGGGCATGTCTTAGATGTCAATCTATTATGCCACTGCCCTAGGTAACCAGAATGTTGTCTGCTGAGTAAAAATAATGGGGGCCGAGAGAGTGGTAGGGGACAGAGAATGGATACAAAAACACTGGGTTAAAATTGGGGTGAGCATGGTTAAAGGGTGTATTATATAATGGATACATTGTGTGCATTTTGACTACAGTAATGTAGTTGTTTGTATGCATTAGGTATCCTATACAATGCTTCTCAATAAAAATAAAAAATAAAACACATACATTATTTTACAATAATAGTAAACCATTTCTATCATGTTTACTTTGCCAACTTGCGATGCTTAACTCTTCACATACTACAGTAGGTGTTATTATTAATAAATGAAGGGCGCCCAGTGGTTTGAGTTCAGAATGATAAAGGGGTCACAAATTCACAACAAAATCTAAACCTATGACATGCATACCACACACACATTTCAGAATCACACGGAGCTATTGTATGTGGAGTGTTGCTCTGTTGCCAAAGTTGTATTGTTTACAGGAACTCTAATTAGGTTTTGTACTGTGGTAATAATGCAACCTTCAGGAATGTTATGTCAGGTGTCAAAATGCCATGCGTACAACACAACTCCCAACCTTTTAAAAAAGGTGGCACCCTAAATATCATATTCTCCCAAGGTCCATAGCTAGAGGTCTGCAAATACGAACGAGCACAAGAATTCTAGAACAACACTGATATATGAAATAGGCAACATGCACAAAACACATTGCACTGAGAAAACAAGTGTAACGGTGGAGAACACACAGGGTCTGTGGTAAGAGTAAGCAGGGAAATGTGTAGCTATTTGATCTTTCAAGTGAAAAGGAAGCCTCATTGGGGATTGCTAGTTAGGGAGCACTGCGCATGTCAGTGTAATACTTCTGCCACATGAACAACAAAGGATTCCTTTTGAACAACACATTTTCACTATCTAAGTAGTTTGACACTGTATTGTCCTAAATCTCTGCATTTTGCCATTATGGGAAAGTGGACATGATACTTCGATTGATCCATTTACCACTTACCTGTACACTGTTGTAACCTAATCATCTCAGGGATGAAATGTAACCGAGTGATTTTCTGAGTTTGCTGGTGCCCAGAAGTATCACTTTATAAATGGGCACCTTTTGGTTAATTGTTGTTTTAATAATATGATATGATATGATCCATCATTTATAACGTGCCTGAACACAAGTGTTTCTAGGTGCGGCAAGAAAAGGAAGGTAAGGCAGAGGGAGGACAAGACAAATGATCTTACTAAGCCTTGTGTCATTCAGATTGTGCAAGAGAGACAACACCAAGTGCAGGAGGAAGGAAGAAGGGGAAGTGTTGGGAGAGGGAATGAGGAAGTGCAATCAGGGCAGCAATGTTCTGAGTAAGTGCAGCCAGAGCAGTGCGTCTCTGGGTAAGTGAAACATGGCAGGGGACTGTGGAGGTTACAGTTACAGCCCCTAAATGCACAGTCCCGGAGGCAGTGCAAGGGAGAATTATCAGTGAGACTCTGAGTGTATAGCCAAGAAACTAGTCAGCACCACAGACAGTTGGTCAGCAGAGGAGGGAAAGAGAGAACGCAGAGGAGAAATGGAAAGTCTTCAGCTGCTTTCGGAACTTTAGGTGGTCCAGTTCAAGTTTGAGAGGGGCAGGGAGGCCATTCCAAAGGGAGACACCTGCAGAGACAAGAGATATACCCCCACTCTGCCTGTGGACCTTCTGTCCCTCAGAGAGTTGAAGGTAGCTGAGCAAAAGGCTCGAGAAGGAAGGTATTTTGGGAGAGAGAGTTGGATGTAGTGTGGGCCCCAGCCCCAGAAAGCCTTGTGGATTATGCATAGGGCATTGAACCTGATAATTGCAGCCACCGCGAGATAGTGGAGAGATTTCAGAGCTTGAGAGATTTGGTCCCTGGGCTTGAGGCCAAGGATAAGTCTCACAGTCCTGTTCTGGATTAGTTGCAGGGGGCAGAGAGTAGAGGAAGGAAGATTGAGAAAGAGGCTGTCACAGTAGTCAAAGCCTAGAGAGAACCAGCACTTGAGAGACAGTAAGCTTCTGGGGGAAAGTGATAAAAGGAAGAATAACTCTGAGGAGATGCAGTTGGTAGTGGGTCTTCTTTGTGATGTTCGGAGAGAAGGAGAGGGTTGAGTCGGAAATGACAGCAAGATTTTTTGTCTCGCAGGAAGGTGAAGTAAGATGGCCCAAGGAGGGTGGCCAGAGTGAAAGAGGGAAAGCTAGAGCAGGGGTCCCAATGAGAAGGATCTCTGTCCTACTGGCATTAAAGCAGAGGTCGTTGTAGGTGCACCAATCCTGGAATGCAGATGGACAGTCTGTAATGAGTGAGAGAGGAGAGGAGGCTGAGGGGAGACTGAAGGCGAGCTGAGTCTCATCAGCATAACACTGAAAGTAGACATTGAAGAACCAGGGTGAGAGGTTAGAACCCTGGGGAGCACCACAAGTCGAGCGAGAGGTGGTGGAGAAAAAGTACCCAAGTTGGACCTGGGAGGATCGGTCCAGGAGGAAGGAGGTCAGCCACTCCAGATCCATGATGCCCAGGTTGGAGTGGTTGACCATGTGAAAAGTAGAGGAAAGTTCAAGGAGTCTGAGGACATAAGGAAGGCTAGAGTCAAGATATATTAGCAAGCGGTTTGTCACAAGAGTTCAGGAGAGCAGTTTCCATACCTCTGGCTGCTCTGAAGACAGACTGATGGTCATGGAGACAACCAACATATTCAGTGAGGAGAGTAAGCTGGGAGATGGCCAGCTTTTCTAGGAGTTTTCCCAGGAAAGGAGTGATAGACCTCAGGTGGTAGTGTGTATTTGGTGCTCAAAGTCCACCCAATGAGCCTTTTCATGCTGCTTGCAAGGGTAGCATGTTGCGGTTATCAGAAACCCACACTTCAAAGCAAGTTACATAGGCAGATAGTTGGCAGATGAGTTGTCATTGAGCTCCTATGCCTGTTGCTGGCAGAGCAAACCACACATTTATTGTGTCTACAAAATGTCCAACCATAGTAGCTAGTTCCAGACATGTTTGCTGGCGCAACTGAGAAGGACGAACATTCCAGTCTATTGTGATGAAATCTTAGTTTTACTCTTTGTGCCGTTACCAACTATGTAGTGGGGGTGTATTGATTAAACAAATGAAATAGGATCTGAGGACCAATCCTTTATTATATTATGGTATAGTCAATCAACGGCACCAAGCTTATATAATTATAAGGTTATTTTGGCAAAAATTATTTTAGTACTTGAGCGTATTATGGCTATCACTGTCACATGATCGCAAAACATTCAATGTATTGTGCCTTTTGAAGTGAATATATAGTCATACAATTTACAGCAAATAACACCATTCCGTAGACACACAATGTCAACAGTTTGCAAATGGTGTGACTAACAGGCATATGATGTAATTGCCTGAAAAATGTCTATCCAGTACCTATCCAAAACTGCAGGCTTTGAAAATACTTCTTTGAAATAAAGGCCAGCACTGTTCACTGATATGATAAATGAAAACATCCATACTTAAAGAACACCTGTTCAGGTGAACTGCAAAAAAGGTAAAAGGTTGTAAATTCAACAAAGTATATTTACACATATGCATCCCTGACCACTTATATAAAATGGAATGTGTCTCTTGCACATGTTATAATATGATATTATATGGTATGATATGGCATTTATAACGCGTCTATACACAAGCGTTACAAGGCACGACGAGGTAAGGGAAGGGAACAGAGGGAAAACAGAGAAATGATCTTACTATGGCAGGCGACATTGAGTTTGTGCAAGTGCAGTGGAGCGGGGAAGTTGAAAAGTGCAAGGGGGAAGTGCAGTGCATAGGATAAACAGTAAATAAATAAACACAATAAAGAAAAACAATAAATAATTGCAGCCAGCTGGTGGCAGGTGCATGGGTAAGTGCAGACATCAGGTGTCAAGTGCTGGTAGTGGGCTGTAGGGATGCAGAAACAGCCCCAGAGTGCAAGGATTGCGAGGGGGGCAGAGCAGGTGTGCAACTGGTGGGGAGGGGACCTGGGCCCAAGAGCAAAGGACAGCCAGGTGACAATGGCAGTTTCAGATTCAGCCAGTAATTCAGCAGGGGAGATGAGGAGAGAAAGCGGAAGCAAAGAGGTAGGTCTTGAGGTGCTTCCGGAACCGGTTCTCCTCAATTTTCAGAGAGGCAGGGAGGCTGTTCCAGAGGGAGGCCCCAGCCGAAGAAAGAGATCTACCACCAACTGGTTGCTTGGAGAAGCGACTGACCCTGAGGGAGTTGGAGGCGGATGAGCGAAGAGCTTGACAAGGAAGATATTTAGGAAAAGAAAGTTGAAGGTATTTAGGCTCCAGGCCCCAGCAGGGTTTGTGGAAGATGTAGAGGGTTTTGAACTTAATCCTCACAGCCACTGGGAGCCAGTGCAGGGATTTCAGTCCTAGGGAGATACGATCCCTTAGCTTGAGGCCAAGGACAAGTCTTGCAGTCCTGTACTGGATGAGTTGCAGACGGCTGAGAGTAGAGGCAGGCAGATTTAGAAATAGGCTGTTGCAGTAGTCCAACCTAGAGAGAACCAGAGCTCTGGAGACAGTGAGTTTATGGGTGAAGGAGAGGAAAGGAAGAATCTCTGAAGAGGTGCATCTGGTAGTGTAACTTCTTGGAGACATCAGGGATGTGAGGAGAGAAGGAAAGTGTGGAGTCGAAGATGACTCTCAGGTTTTTAGCCTCACAGGTGGGAGCAGTAGGAGGGCCAAGAGAGGCTAGCCAGAGAGTGACAGGAAAGGAGGGAGCAGGTGTGCATATGAGCAGGATCTCAGTCTTACTGGCATTAAGGCAGAGATCATTGGTGGCATACCACTCCTGGATAGCATACAGACAGTCAGAGATGAGAGAAGGAGGAGAGGTGGCTGATGGGTGCCTGAAAATGAGCTGAGTGTCATCCACATAGCACTGAACGTTGGGGCAGAGAGCAGCAATGCGGTGGACAAGAAGTGCCAGGTGTTGGTTGAACAGCCAGTAAGAGAGGTTAGACCCCTGGGGAACACCACAGGTAGAGATAGAGATAGAGGAGAGGAAGGACTTAAGTTGGTCCTGGGAGCTTTGGTCAGAGAGAAAAGAATTCAGCCAGGCCTGGGCCTGATTGGTGATCCCCAAGTTATCACAGAGATGGTTGAGCAGGATGCATGGTTGACTGCGTCAAAGGTAGAAGAGAGGCCAAGTAAGATGAGGACACAGGGAGTGTTGGAATTGATGTTGGAGAGAAGGTCTTCACGGATGTTCAGGAGAGCAGTTTCCATGCTTCTGGCAGCTCGGAAGCCCGACTGATGGTCATGGAGACAACCAACAGATACAGTGTGGAGATTAAGCTGGGAGATGGCAATCTTTTCAGGAGTTTGCCCAGGAAAGGAGTGATGGAGGATGGGTGATAATTAGCCGGGCAGGACGGGTCAGCAGAGGGTTTCTTAAGAGAAGGGTGCACAAGGGAATGCTTCATGGGGGAAGGGAAGACTCCAGTGGTGAAGGAGTGGTTGCAGGAGTCAGCCTGAGCAGGAGCCAGGGTGTCAGTTGGCCCTTGATGGTTTTGGAGGAACAGGGTTCACCTGTTTTGATGAGACTTTCATAGATCAGACTTGTCTAGAAACCTCGTCTGGGGAGATCAATGGAAAGGCAGAGAAGGAGGGAGGAGAGATGGCCAAAAAAGGACCAGAGGATGAGCAGGGAGCAGAGGGGGAAGGGGTAGAGGAAGAGAGAGAGGACAGGATGTACTGAGTTTTAGAAATGAAATGAGAATCCAGAGCCGTGCATTGGGCCTGGGAGGGGACAGTAGAGGTAGAGATTGCAGCAGGATTGGCCAGTTCCTTGCAGATTTTAAAGAGTTCAGCCGAGTTGTTAGATGCAGCAGAGACGCAGGCTTGGATGTGAACTCTGTTCTTGGTGTGGGCAGAGAGTCGGTATTGCCTTTGGAGAAGGCAACAGGCCAGTTTGTCAGAGGTTGTACCAGAAGCACGCCATTTCTTCTCAGCCAACCTGCACTTGTGTTTGAGAGGAGTTGCACTTGGCTTTGGGCTTCAAGCAGATCCTCGTGGCAGGGGCAAGATCATCAAGAGTATCAGATATATCAGAGTGGAGCATGGAGAGGGCTGTGTCAGCGTGTGAGTCAGCCAAAGGGGTAAAGGGGAAGAAAGTGGCGGTGAAAGCCTCAACTGACACATGCTTCATGGGTCGGATAACCAAGAAGGTGGGTGGCAGTGCTGGAGGTGGCTTGGCCTGTAGGGTATAGAGTGTGAGACGGGAAAAAAGGAGAAGGCTTGAAGTGATCAGAACATCCAAAGTGTGCCCTGCAGAGTGAGTTGGGCAAGAGGGGAGAATAAAGAGTGAGAGAGAGTCAGAGAGGTCGCAAAAGAGTCCAGAGGAAGGACAAGAAGCATCCAGGTGGATGTTAAAGTTTCCAAGAAGGAGGAGTTGAGTGGTCGAGACCAGGAGGGAAGAGGAGAGGTCCACCCACTCAGAAAGGTAGGAGGATATTTGACCAGGTGGCTGATAGATGGTAGCCACAGTAAGGAATTTGCCAGGAGAGAGAGAGCACCTGCAGATGAGGCATTCGAAAGAGAAGTAGGCCTGTGTAGGAATGACAGAGGCAGGGATCCACTCAGGGAACATCAGGGCTACACCCCACTGGAACGGGTGGATCTGGGCGGGGAGGGGATCTTGTTGCCATCTCGGAGGAGGGTGTCAAAGCTTGTGACAGAGCTGGCCATGAACCATGTCTCGGTGAGACCAAGGACATCAAGGTCAAGTTCTTCCTGTAGATGGCAGATGTCAGAGGAGTGTTTGACAGCAGATCGAGAGTTGAGAGTGACAATATTAAGAAGTTGCCATCCATTAAAGACTTCCGTGGAGGGGTACAAATCAGAGGTACGCCCTGCAGAGGTGTAGATAAGCCCGAGGCGGAGCAGATGAGGAAGGAGGAGAGGGCAAGGTAGCCAAGGAGGAGACAATAGGGGCAGGCAAGGAAGCTGTGGGGGGGGGAGAGTGGACAGCAGGAGAGGAAAGGAAATTGATGAGGCGCAGGAAGCATCTATCAAAGAGGAGAAGGTTGGCCTGAGGGCCTTGGGCCAAGACTATACCATTCAGGTAAACATTAATGATGGCTTTAGAGGAGTGCAATGGGGACAGGAGGGCCTCCCACTTGATGCCACCATTAATGAGAGAAGAAGAGAAAGGAGAAAGCACAGATACCATATGAAGAGTCCATAGGTCTGGTGAGGGAATGACAAAAAGGATGTCAGTGAGGGTTTGCCTGGAGGAGGCGTCTTTTTTAAACTTCTTCTTACCATATTTAATAAGGAGAGCAGGATAGTCGATAGAGAAGCAGTTGTAGAAGATAGGAGAAACCATAGAGGAGGTAGGGAGAGGAGAGAAGAAGAAGGGGGTGGGGAGAACACTAGGGAAGGACACCGGGAGGGGCGCAAGCTGACGAGACAGAGAGAGATGTGACAATAGTAGACAATTGGACAAGACGACTGGAGCTCAGATAATGGTAGAGATTTTGCTAGATTAATGCTTTGCTAAGAAAGCAAAAACCACAGAACGGCAGTACTTTCACAATGGAAATTGTAAATAGTTTCACAATGCAATTCAAATATCGGAGAACACACACCTAAGTCTGATATTCCTGTATAGTGGGGAAAAGGCCTAGGTTTCACAAAGCAATTTTAAATATGTTCACAATGCAATTTTAATACCGTTAAATGTTGAACCATTTTGCCAGTGTAACCATAAAGGACCAATTTGTGAACAACATATCTGTTGTCTATTGAATTGTTAAAAGTATTTCACTTACCTGTAGCTATGAAGAGAACAATTATATATTTTGAGCACTTGAGAGGATACAAAATGTGCTTGTACATATTTTGTTTGAAAAAACAGATGGTTGCACATGGGAATACTGGACTCTGCAAATGTTTTCAAATAACAACACACAATACTACGAATTGCTCTGAGCATATCTATTCTCCTGCCTCCCATCTCTATCATTTTGTAAACATCGTACATTATAAATTATGGTAACACAAACAAATCAAACAGTCTGCACAAGTCTTCTGTCTTTATGTATTGTGGGGGTATCAGTGATTAATACCCCGATACCTTTGTGTTAGGTGCGCTCTACAAATGAACAAATACATAAATACATAATGTTAAGTATGATACAGTGCACCACAACCATGCATTATTGTACAGAGATAAGGACAATTCTGAGGAAGAGGTCCACAAAGATGAACATATTTTAGGAGATGAGCATTGTTCCAGATGCGGAAACAGAGATTAATGACTTTTTCAGAAAGATGCAGAGAAAGACATAAATCAACATGTTTTGTGTTTTAACTATCCTGTTCAATTTAATAATTATCCCAATACAATCTAAATGCATAGCTAGCACAGAATGCTTGAAGCGAGCAAAGTATATGTAAGAGAACTACATTCACTCTTTACACAGTCATACACACGCATGCACACTCATCTGCAAGCACTTATGTATTAATAAAGGTGCACAAACAATTATGTGCACGTTCAACAATGTCAATTGAAATGTTATTTTCTCAAGACATATTGATTAACAAATTAGCTTCCAACTAAAACATATAGAAGACTTGTCAGTGAAGTTTTTACATATCACTTTTTTATTGGGGGAATTGGCCATAGCATCCACACATATCAACACGATTCTGGCCCTAATGCATTCATGATACACGTTATACACAACCTTGTGTGACATTTTTCTCCATTTCACCAGTAAGTGCATCTTTACCATTCAATGGGGGTCCAGAAGCATATACATATATGTTTTTTACTTGTTTATATAGCGCAAAAGCCCACAGGCATCAAGCCGCAGTCAACATAAACACACAGACAAAAGATCACTAGGCCAGACAGGACAAAAAAGGTGAGAAAGGCTGAGGTAAGATAGGCTATGGGGAGAAAGATACTCGAACAGCCAGGTCTTTAGTTGCTTCCTAAATGCCAAGTGGCATTTCTCTAGGTGTAACATCAGAGGGGGTGTGTTCCATGCTTGAGGCATAAGGATGATGAAAGAGCGCCCGCATCCTCTGTTTTTTTTTAGCACGTGGTACCTCCAGTTGTCCTTGGGTTCCTGATCATAGGTGCCTGGAGGGAATATATGGGATATGTGTTTCTTAATATAGCTGGGAGCTTTTCCATGTATGCATTGGTGTTCAACAGAAAGGGCCCGGAATCTTATTCTGGCTGACACTGGTAGCCAGTGGAGTTTTCTTCTTGTCCAGAAATATGCTCCCATTTAGGAATATCAAACATGATCTGCACTACTTCATTTTGAATCATCTGGAGCTTGGTGTTACATTGTTTATTCAAACCTACAAGAATAGCCTTACAGTAGTCCAGCTGGGGCATCATGATAGCTCAGACAATTACTTCATGATTTCTTTGTGATATGAAGGGTTTGGCAAGTCTTAGCACTCTAAGGTGATAATGTGAGGTGGTAATGACTCCATCCACATGACCCTTAGATCTGAGGGAGGCTTCAATATAAACGGCCAATGTTTTAACTTTCTCAAGGATGTCTATACAGTTTCCCTCCAGAGTCATGGATTTGTATTTTGGGCTTAGTTTAGTTATTGCTTGCACAGTTCCAAAAATCATAAGTTCCATCTTTGCGGGATTCAGGCACATCCAGTCCCTGCACATCCACTCTTTTATTGAATCATGAATGTAGTTGAGCCGATCTGAATAGCTCCTGTGATCCCCACATAAATTGACCACTAGCTGGGTGTCATCAGCATAGCTAGCATGTGCTGGATAGCAAGTCGCAGAATGATTTCTTGTGTAAGATGAAGAGAGCAGGTGATAGACATGCTAACTATGGGACTCCATATAGTGTTTTCTCTGAGCCAGAGAAGGTTCTGCACCAACTTACTCGAGATTCCCTGTTGCTCACGAAGAAGTGAATCCAATCTGTGGCCTCTTTAGAGCATTTCCCAGTTGTGATCAAGACATTCAGTAAGCGATCATGATCAAGCAAATTAAATGCAGCTGATAAATCTAAACGTACTAGAAGACCGACTTTACCTTTTTCCAAGAATGTTGAGCATGTGCAACTGCAGGTTTAATAGGGCACTTTCTCTACCATGATGAGGACGAAAACCAGATTGCAGGGGGTGTAGGATGTCAATTTGTTCCAAATGTTGTTGTAATTGAGCAGAAGCCTCTCTGTCAACCACCTTTAGGAGAAAGAGTGAATTTATATTAGGACGTAGATTATTAGGATCCTCTGGGATACATTTTCTTTTTTTTAACGGACTGTTATTGATACCTGTTTAATTGAGTCTGGGACCAAATCGTGATAAAAAGATGAGTTCACAAATCGAACAAAATAAGAAGCAAACATTTTAGGGTTGATTAAGATGAATTTAGAGGGCAGACTTTCACCATGACAGTGGGTAGGGCGCATAGTTCAAAGGAAGGTGCACATATCAGTGTTTGTTATTGGTTGGAAATGAAAGGAGCCTGCAGGTTTCTCTTTTTTTACAGCTTGGGGTTACTGCCTATTTCATTCTATGGTATTACATGCATATGACTTAGTAGGACATGTCATCTGTGGCCTGCGGCTGAACACTGATGAACTCTAAATACATTGGGATCCAGTGTTAGACCTGACAGGACTCTTGTCAAATGAGTGAATGCCTCAACACCTCTTTGGCAACTCACACCTATGTGAAAAATTGCAAAGTGCAATGTGTTAACATCTTGCAAGAGACCAGAGGCATTATCTAGCCATCCAAATATGTGGTGCACCCGAAACTCCAGCCGCCAAAACATAAAAAATAAACGAAAAAGGTAGCTGTTACAATAGATACAACATATGCATTGGTATCCAATTTAATATGTTATTTGTATTTTGATTGCTTGAAAATGTCAAAACAAATGCAGTAAAATACATTGCAAAATGTTCTGGAGGAGGTGAAAGATTAACCCAGCTCTGCTGGCTTCTTGCCAACGCAGGCATGCACACTTTCCACTCAAAACAAGCACTGTGATGTTGAAACCAGGGGACGCATACATGCTCTTCAGCCCATCCCATTTACATCACAATGCAATCAGATACAAATGACCAGTCACAATGCATCATACTACAGTACACAAGCCTCCCTGCTGTTCCAAGTTTCTCTTCTTCTGTGTTTTGGCTTTGGCACAGCCATGGGGATGGACTACACAGATTTCCATTGCATGTGCTGGTTCCAATCACAAACCAGATGTCAGACACTGAGACTAAGATCTTGTCTCGACACTGAGACTAAGGGTCTTGTATAATGACAAAGATTGCATTGGGTGTCAGCTGATATTACACATATTGATGGCAGAACCAGTAATCTTAAGAATAGAGTAATGGGACTTTTTTTTTACAGCACTCCGTTTTAAAATGCAATGCACACCACAGATGTCGTGCGGGCAACATATTCAGCACCAGTCTTTTGCTTTGTTACTTGTTTAGAGCAAGTCCAAGGAGGAGGTACACACCTTTTGTCTCTCGTTATCCAGCCCTCGCTATCTGACCCTGCTCATAAACCAAAGCGGCACATTCACACCTGAAATTACTTTCATAATTCTACTTCATCTGTTCCCTACAACAGTTTGTGGACAAGGGTGATCCTCGCTATATACACTTCACATTTCCAGCCTCTTATGCTGACTACTATCAGATAAGTGACTTCCTAAGTGCTACCATCACGCCACCTCTGCCACAAAAGACATTGCAGTTGTCAATGATTGGCAATGGTTTCCAGTCAGTTTGCTAGTGGAAATTTGGTAGCTGCTCTCAGCTAATGTAGCAACTCTGGTCATGGGGGAGTAAGGTTAGTGTTGGGGGAGAGGAGCGGTAAAAACTACAGCAATTAGGTTCAGAGTAGATGCCTCTGCATTTCTGTAATGTATTTCCAGATGTACACAATATAACATTAAATGCAAGTCAATATAGACTGTAGTGCAGCATTTTTCCTGAGTGGCTGCTGCCCCCACTGTACTTTATTTCCCAAGTATTTGCGATAACAATCAAACGTTGATAACCACTGAGTCAGTTATAATTGCAAACACAGCTGTTACTTCAAAGACAAGATGAACAGGGCTACTACTGTTTCCATATTTATTTCCACTGTATAGTCAAATATGCCGCTGCTCGATGTGCAAAAAGGAAATAAACATATGAGTGGATGCAAATGTGGGACATGTAAGGTTATTTAGCGTGTTACAACACAGAGTACAGCACTACTGCACAGGATCAATGTGTAGCATGTTGGTTTTTTTTTATGCAGTACCACTGCATGGGTTTGGTGCATTGCTATGATGCAATTGTTTCAAGCTATGTGTTGCCAGTGTAACATGGACATATAAGTGAGGGCAGGTTAATCAGTCAAAAACGATTTTTACATATAAAAAGCAAATCATTTGTTTTCACAGTTAAAAGCACATATTTGTACATTCAAAATGCGCACTATTTTTCACCTGAAATGCCTATGTTGCAAGAGACACATTTGAAAATTAATAAACTAACCTCATTAACAACTAACCTGATCATAACCCACTAATAATAATGTGTTCTTCAGTGCAACATGAATGCAAAATGACAGGTTCTGAAAGTCATTATTTAAATGCACATTCAGTTTTTTTTTTCTTTTTGCTCTGCTGTTCTGTCCACAGTAACTGCAGGAAGCAAAGACCTCGAATAAGCAGGAAATCAGTTTGGTTACAGTTGCAACTGTATAAGCCAAGCCATTGTGTGCAGAGGGTGGTTAGAATAGAATGCATGATAGAATGTTATTGGTTAGTATCCTTTGGTAGGAGGTAAACAGAGTTTTCTTGTAGAATCTCGAGGAAGGAGCTAGGGAGAGACATCTTGACACAGCTCGAAGAAGGACTGGGTTGATAGCTGGGGATGCCTGATTCCTAAAGCAGATTCAACTTGGTTGCAGAGACTGGGATTTCCAGTCAACAAGTCCCAGTTTGAGTGACAGCAGATGCTTGCCCTTGCTGGGTGAACCCCTCCAGAAGGCGACCAGCCAAAGAAGTTACATACTGAATAAGCCTGGTAATTATCTCACTGAGGTGTGGGGGCTGAGTGTGTACGAAAATATTCAGTCAGTGTAGGAAAGGAGATTCCTGTGCTTTACCCACGTGTTTAATGTTGCAAATTGAATTCTTGTCTCCGCCACTCTCTTTTCAGTGTATCACAAATAATGCTGTTACTGTGCTATTTCATTTATTTCTGTAAAGAGTGAGATCGTGTTTAAATGCAACTTTTATAATACACAAAAATATCTGAAAGCAGACGGGTGGTGTGTTTTATATTTACCAATACAGTGCTGATGATGTGGGGAGATGTTTAGACAGTGCAATTGTCATTTTTAAGGTAGCTAAAAATAAGATTTGGCTGCAGCTGTGTGCATGTCATTCAGTATGAGCAATTATAAATAACTGTGTGTGTTGTAGTCTGCCGGAGATCTATGAGTCGGCAGAAAGGGAGGCCCGGGACATAGTTCACTATTGTATATAAGTTAGTGAAAAATACCACATGTAGCTCATTGTTGTAGATAATTCAGTGAGAATTGCCCATGGTGGCACACTAAAAATGAAAATGTGGTATTTCTGAAATGTAGGCCTGAGGTGTCTCTAGTGATCACAAGAACAAACTAAACAAAAACAAGGGGTTCTGGATATTGGGGCCACAAATAAACCAAAGGAATTATGCTCACCACCATACCAACCAACCACGCAAACCAACCACGCATACCAACCGCGCATACCATCTAAATAGGTCTGTGTGCTGAAATAATGCATATCCACTGTGTTATTGTTGTACATGGCCCAATCTGAATGTAGGGAGTGATCGTTACTAAATTATTATTTTTGGTGGTAAGAAAATACTGCCAGGCCCCAAATCTACACAAATACCCAACAGACACAAAAGCACTACTAGTTCACTTGCATTGCTTATCTCTACCTCATTAGTTCCCCAGACCAGTGGATGGTCCACTGAGAGTCATCAACCTTCCTCCTCTACCAGTTCTGATTGCTCCTTCCCTTCCTTCACTTCCAATGTGGAGTATCCTCAACTACAGCATACATTGTACAGCACTGTGTTGCACCTGGTCTTCATTCCTCAATAACATTTTTACCAAAATGTATACAGTCACACCTATGTATTAATTGTATATATAGTGGGTGACTAGTACAGTATACACTACGCACCTGAGTATAAATCTGAGTAACATAAAATAATATGATGGCACGAATATTTCAAGGTATGTATGGGAGGGTGCATACCCATTATGCACCTACTACTATTAAGGGTTAACTTGATTCTGGGAGTTTTTTGCTGTATGCTTAACACATCCTGCTTTTCAATGGTGATTTATTGGGACAATACCAGCATACTGATGGGTGTACACTGATTCCTGAGACAGTTACTGTCCATTTTGGTCACACTCCTTTGCTTGACATCACCACATATTGCCAAACATCATTGAGATACACAAATCGGTCTCTTTCTTCCAACAAGACATACTATTTTGGCAAGGTGTGCAGGTAATAGGATGCAACTTATGACTCATAACAAAATAATTCCATATAGAAGATATGCACTCTGGGCCAGCACTAGTGGCAATAGTGTATTTGACCGTAGGGCTTTGGCAGGTGGAGAGGAACAATGGCGTTCCTCAAGGCATACATGTGCCACTGGTTGCTGTGATATCCTGGTTAGTACTGTCTTTGCTTGATGAGTATCTTCGCCACCTACAATTCAGAGCCTGTGATTATTTTCTGCAAAGATAGTGTATACATGACATATGTCTTGTGGAATATCTGCACTTGAATGCATGCGGTGGTTATGATGGAAAGTGCAGTTTGAGAGTTTACTTGCTCCCCCTCATTTCCTCAGCCATTGTGCTGGAGTTTGATTTGAGCTCGGAATCAGTGTTCTCAGATATATTTATCTTCCTTCTCTTGTGACAATGTGGGCTATCGTCAACATTTAGGTCATGATTACCTACACCAGATTCATCACCACCATCATTGTCATTAAATTAATTGGACAGAGGAGTGGAAGGGATGGAGGGAGATGCAGTGGATGTGCCAAGCCGGGAAATGTTTTGCACCCCTAAAATGGGCTATTGACCATAGTCCTGCTGCCCCTGACATACTGCTGAGAGCTGCAACTCCAAATGTTCTTCATTAAGAATCTCCCTTTTGAAAATGGATTAACCAGGCCGCTTTTTTGGCTGGATCATGTGAGGATGGTATTCATTCCGACTTTGGTCAGACTGACAAGTCAGGGATTTTGGGGTTTGTGCTGGCAGTAGAGAAGTGTCAGACAAAGTTAAGCCAGTAATGACATCTGAAACACTAGCAGCCATCTTAACCTATGTTTAAATCCTCTGAGCACTTTTATCCATGGCCCATGTGCAAATTATATATACTAACTGTTGCTATACATTCTCCCACCCATGATTTCTACATAGCCAGCAATGGCAGTAGCAACTCTTTCTCCTGTAAAATGCAATGTTTCCTTGGCTTTTTCCACCTCTCCCATGTATGGGTGCTGGCCATTTTATTTGTTATTGATTATTTTTGCATCGAGTTAATTTGTGAGTCTGCAGTCAATCAACTAGCTAACCCGAAATATATGTTTTCCTACCATCAAGGAGTGCTTATACAATTGAATAGAAAATCAAATGCTCCAGAAACCTAATATGTTCTAGCAAGCTAAGCATGAGTGTATGTTCAATGGACCAGTGCTGCTCCCTAAACCCTCTGTCTATGCCTATGTGTCCTTCCATCACTGAGTGGTAATACATTAAGTACTGCTGAGAGATACTGCATTCAACCATGTCAGTTGCACGCGCTCATTTAAACAACCAGCACTAGCCGCAGAGGTTTTCCCTACCCCCAATGTGTTCTAACAAAAAAGAAATGTGAGTGCCTTTGTGTGTCAGGTACTACGCTCAAGCAAGTATTGCAAGAGAGCATGTTCAATAAAGCTATGCATCCCAAAGACATATGCCCTTTGTTCAAAGTGTGCCTAAAAATGTGACAAGCAATTTAAGTACACACACATAGAATTCCACAAAATCTTTAACCTTCCCTCAAAGTTTGCTCTTTTTTTATGAATTCAAGTGCCCATGTCAACTTCTACACTGAACCTAGTAATAAATGGAGGTGTATTCAATTAATCAGAAATACACAACAATGATTGCCCTTCCTCCTGGATGTGCTATTACATTTGACAAGACATCTTGCATCAACTAATGTGCTGAACAAAATTCCTACACAACCTCAAGTACGGAAAATGATGGTTTGGAGCCTCAAAAATAAGCTATAAATTCATAACACAGAGACATTTGCCATTTCACCTTGTATTTAGTTTAGCATGTAACAGTCAGTTTAGGGTTTTGGATGCAGGACTGAGGACAATGTATTTGTTTAACACCCTAACAGAGCGGTTCCTGAGTTTTGGTGAGGCATGGAAATCCCTCATAGAGTTAGAGATAGATAGGAATTTCCTAACCCCTCTTATTATTTTGACAATAAAATTCTATAACCAATACTTAACATGACACTGTGTCAGAGGCTTACTGTTGATCCCCTACAGCTATATAAGTAACAGGCATATTTTTTTTAGCTTTGTAGCAAGGCTGCTTTGGTATTGCTGAGGGTTCCCAGCCTGACGACGGGGAGTGTTCGTAGACGTGTGAATCCATGTAAGACACCAATGCTGGAGAACAGGACTACAGATAAGAAACTTGTTAAATATATTACAGGGCCTGCAGCCGCCCTGGACGAATCCTCACAAAACATTGCAATAAAAGTATATGGCCCTGTCAGGTTGATCCTGCAAAGTTTGATGAGGTTTCGCCAAGAGGGGCAAAATTATAGGGGGAGAGGGGGGGTCACAAAATGTGTGGTTTTTCCCATAGAGGCATTGGAGAAATAAATGTGCTCACACCTACAGCCCAAACCACATACATTGCATAAATTCATACTCTAAAATCAAGATTGATTTTAAAATTAACATCTACAATCCAAACACAATGGAACTTTCATTCATTTACACAATATTGCCACTTGCAATCTTAAAACATGCTCGAATTCAGGCAGTAGGTCCAGAAATCTACACCTCATAATTATGAACAAATTTGCCCAGATTACACATAAAGAGGCTGCCCAATGACCAACACTCATCATTACATGGTTTGATGTCTCCAGCACATGTCTCAGTTTTCAGATCCAACAGTATCTATTATCCAGCGTGATCTTCAATTTAGGACCAGTCACTGTCAAGACTGGTAGCTTGTTGGTACAAATCTGTAGGATCAGCTTCCTAACAGCTGGACTAGGACATTGTATCAGGTATTATTGAGACAATTTAATTATGTGAAGCATCCCAAACATAGCTTGGTAAGACTTCAACCTTGATAAATGGGAATAGTTCATATTCCAATCCCAGATATCCCAGGTGTTTGAGCTGCTAATAATCTTTATCAGCTTCACTTTTGTCAGTAGCTACTGCTGTCGGTGAAGCAATTTGTTCAAGCAGCTATTCATTTAATTCAGCGTAATCATTGTTATGAAGGGCCTGTTAATGGGTGCATTACCAACCGTCTCTCCAAGCTTGGTCAAGAGAGCAAACCTATTGGAATGAGTTGCTTTCAAATATAGTGCCCCTCTTCCTTTCAGGGCCAGAGCGTGTAATGATATAAGTCCCAATTCTAATCTAAGTAGTTCCATAGCAACAGCTTGCGGGAGCTTTAAACTCTTCCAGAATTTCCCCTCTATGTAATTTACCATCTTAATTAAAAGTCAAGGCTAATAAGCCATATATAACTGTGGGATAAAAACTCTGTTTATACATCACTAACATCCGCTTAAGACTATATCCCGAAACTTGTTTAGCAAAATTATTGAACAATGCACTAATTTAGGCCGCTCTTCTACGTCATTGATTTATAACCCAAGGTGGTTCCAAACTCGATACCCAAATAGATGTAATTATCTGCATATTTAATTATGCCTTGATGTCGTTTAACAACTGGTTTCTTTACTGCATGACTCTCATCCTTTCAAAATTAAATCTTCAAGTCATTTTCCGATGCATACACACACAATTCTCAAGTGGTCCTCAATAGCCCCATGTATGTATGATGAAAAGTACTAGGTCATCTGCATATGATAAGCATACAATATGATCAACACCAAGAATAGGAGGGCAATTTGTTGCTGCCTGCAATCTCGCTGAAAGGTCTGCCAGTATGTTAAACAAGAGTGGGGCCAGAAGACAACCCTGCTTGACCGCATTAATTGTGGCTATGCATTACATAAAATGACTCTCACTGCTTAATCTCAATTCGATCTTGGTATTGGTGTGCAACTGCATTATAATCTGAAGAAGATCTGGCGGACAGTCCCACTTCCTCATGTTCTCCCACAGAATTCCATGATTGACTTTATCACAGACAGCCCAGAAATCTACAAACATACCATACAGAACTGGGCTGCCTGTACCATTATCCTGTATGATTAGTCCATCGCTCAAGTTTAAATTATGGGAGATGGCTGAGCCAGATCTAAAACCTGTCTGAGACATATCCAATATGTGATTCAAGTCAACCCACTGTCGCAGTTCTCCACATACTTTAGTAAACAATACTTTTAGCAACTTGGCCCAGACCTCAGGGTTTGTTGTTAAAACACTTGCCAAGCCATTAGGTTAAAGAGCCCTAGACTTTTTAAGATTACCAATCACAGTCTGTATACTTTCTAAATCCCACTCCAATACCCAGGGAAAAATACTCACCTTAGTTCTCTCTGCTCCTTTAAATTAAAATTTTCCACCATGCAAGTATCAACACTCATCCTCTGCACCATGTGCTCTTTAGTGTTTAAGGTTTCAAAAATGAATCTTATCAGATCTATCTTCATTAATGAGGTTAGTGACCCATCTACAATCTACAGAAGGAACACTACTGATGAGCATCCCCCAATTGCAGAACATGTGCAAGCAGCATCCCGGCTACCACTGAAGGTGCATTTTATAGACTACCAATCTGGTATCATACAGAATAGGCTTCATTAGAGGGACTTTAGCAGGAAGTGAGGAGGTTTGCATGCACTCTTTTTGCATCTTACCAAACAATAGCTTTACAGAGCAAAACCCTAGGGAAGACGTTTCTCTCAAATTCAAGATCTCATAAGATGGGCCAAGGAGATCCCTCCATTGGTAATAGGAGCTGTTGGAGAAAGAGAGAACTGGGTGTCTTAAGCAAGAGTGGTGCTTGACTTGACTGTGCATTCCACCAGTGGGAACCCCTTCTGCAAAGGCTGGAGTGGGATTTTAATAAAAACACAGAGATCCGACAGAGGTCTCAATTCTGTTACGTAATGCCACTCAGAATATCTGAATGGGTTGCTCTGTGCACGTAAAATCGGTACTTAAACACAATATATAGCATAATCACTATGTTATTCTCTGAGTATATAAATAGGTAAGGAAGTTAGCAAAAGTCTTTCTAAGCCCTTTTATTCACTGAAAAAGTTGTCCGTTTTTACTTTTACTAGTGCATAAATTCTATGTTGCGGAGAACTCCACTATCAGTTACCGCAGGATTGGGCTAGATATTTTAAATTCATGTTGATTTGAATTTCCATCAGCAAACTAGACAAGTGTGCTCTTCAGTAAATAAAATGAATAGTTTTACTTATCATACAGAAATTGTGCTCATTAACAAGTTGCTACATAATTAATAGGTTTGTGTTAATTGCTTCTGTGCATATAATCTTGATTTTCTGAAAACCTTCATTAATTTTCAGTTAGTTCCACTTGAGGTAAAAACGGGTGATGCTTCCACTTTGAAAGATGAATATTTATAGTGTCTGCGATGTAAAAAAAAATATATAAATATTACGCAAACTTATTTTGCAATATCTTCTGAAATTCTGTTTATATTTAATAGTACTTTTGTGAGCATGGAGTGTTTGCCTGATGCAATTTAATTATGTTCACTCATATTTTATTGAAAAAATATTTTACAATACTTTAAGGATTTAAATGATTACACCATATAATTTCCTTTTTTACATGTTATTACTCTTACTATACGTGTATATTCGTAACCCCAGCACTCTTAACACAAGACTCAGGGCCGGTCTTTGTGTCAGGCAGCCCAAGCGGCTGCCTGACGTCAGTCAGCCTATAGGGGGCACTACACCAGCAGTCCACAGTGCTAGAATACACGTGTAACACGTTCGTTTCCTAACATTATAAAAATGAATTTAACTGTTCATTTTTATAATGTTAGGAAACAAACGTGTTACACATGTATTCTACCACTGGCACTGCTGCAAGATGCAGCCTCGGCCTCAGACAGGGCAGTGCTAGAATACACGTGTAACATGTTCATTTCCGGACATTATAAAAGTGAATGTGCCTGTTCATTTTTATAATGTTAGGAAACGAATGTGTTACACGTGTATTCTACCACTGGCACTGCTGCAGGCTGTGGGCTTGGCCCTCAGGCAGGGCAGTGCTAGAATACACGTGTAACATGTTCATTTCCTAACATTATAAAAGTGAATGTGCCTGTTCATGTTTATAATGTTCGGAAACAAACGTGTTACACGTTTATTCTACCACTGGAACTGCTGCAGGCTGTGGCCTCGGCCAGGACAGTTTCTAGTCCATTTGGTGCCCAGGGCGAAACACTAGGAATGCGTCCCCCCCCGCACCCTATCCCATGCGTCACTCCCACCGCACCCTGCGCTCCACTCCTGCCGCACCCCACGCACCACTCCCACCACCCCCCGCGCACCACTCCCATTGCACCCTGCGCCCCATTCCCAAACTACACCGTTAAGGAACTCCTACCCAAAGTCAAACAGTCTGTCACACAAGGAATGAATTGCCATTTGCAACGGTGAGCCCTTTTTCACTGGTGCCCAAGACAATTGTATGCCCCGTCCCACTTAGGCTGCAGATAATGAGGACTGGTACACCAACCAAGAGACCATGAATATGGCACAGGATGCAGTATATACAATCAACAAAGAACTCAAGATGCTGATGGGGCTTTGGAGGCAACCTGGGCCAAAAGGGCAATGACAAGGAGGCACCTGAACCCAATAAACAATCACTTTAACATTCTTTGATTGGGAATGAAGGGTTATGCTTTGATACAGTAAAGTCTTGACTGTTGTAAGGATACATGGACCAGGATTATTTATTTATTCATGCAATGATTGTCGGGTACCTGCATATTTATTTATTCATGCAATGTGTGTCGGCTACAGTTATCTGACAAACATTGCATAAATAAATAAATTATCCGTCTCCATGTACCCGACAAACATTGCATAAATAAATAAATATATAAACCGGTTCGTAGCTTAAAGAATATTTACTCAGTAACACTGGTCAAAACTATTATCTGCATAGTGAAGTAACTCATCAACAGTGCCATGGAAGTGGTTTTACGTGTAATTGATATATAGTTTGGAAAAGAAGCAGCATGAAAGAAATAGCACTGCTTTAAACTATTATATTTCCCATTTTCTGGGCTTGCAAGGACGCACCGTGGGCCCAAATGGGTCGGGGCCCACGGTGCGTCCCTGCAAGGCACGCACACTCCCCACAGCCCACTGCACCTCTCCTCCCATCTCAATGCCAGCACAAAACCATTTAGTGTCAAATGGGCCACGATTAGCAGTTTCCTGCCGGCATTGTGATGGAAGGGGCTGGTTTTAGCTGCAGTGGGACCTAAACTGTTTTTATTGGTGTGCTTATGCCCCCACCCCAAGTGGCGCAAGAGTGGTCAGAGGGAGCCTCTGACTTCTGTAATGTCACGTAGTACTTTTGTACTACGTGACATTACAGTCGGAAGGGGCAGCGGCATCACCTGACCTGCGGAGCTTTCCCCATGTCAATGCGCCGCCCCACAAACTGGGAAATTCCATATCCTCCAGAGGCTCCAGGGACCGGGGCAATTGCGTTCCCTGCGGCTTTTGCGCCCCAGGCAGTTGCCCTCCTCGTCCGGGCCAAGAAACAGGCCTGGCCCTCAGGCAGGGCAGGGCAATTGGCAGATAAATTAGTTACATTTCTTGCTTTATCACCTTCCCCGGGTGGCGCCAGCGCTGCTGGCGCTAGCCAGGCCCATGGGCGCATGTGCGGTGTGCCCTCCTCCAGGCTATGGGCGCGACTGACACTGAAATGTGGATCGATTGGGGCTGGCTGGTGTTGTCGGCCATGGCCATTACAGAAAAGAGGAGCGAGTGGGTCACTAAAACCTGAAGTTGTTCTCATCACAAGCACACACTGCCAAGCAGCAGCAGAATCAGCAAATACAAACAGTTTCTGCATCCTGCCCTCACTGATTTGCCTTGTTTCAGGAAACCCGGCAGTAACTACAGCCTGCCGAGGCAAGCACACTTCTTTCCTCCTTCTCCCGTCCTCATAGGTGAGGCCTATTGCTACATAGGCGTTTTATTTATTTTAAAATTGTATTGCGGAGATGACTGTGCCATCCAAAACAGCCTCTGGAGGCCACAAAGCTAGACACTTTTGTCAAGGCTCAAGTAGTCATGAAAAAGGAAGCAAGCACTGGTGATGGACTCTCCTCAGGAGATCCAAAGGCCGGTTCTCGGACGACCTGAGCAGAGTGTCACAGTCAGCAGATCTTAGACAGTTGCACATTCCAGCAGGGTTGGATTGTTCAGTCCGTTGGCCAGGTCAAAATCACGTCCAGACCGAGGCCCTGCTGGCCGGTACCACGCTTGGGCCAGTTTGGGCATTACTACGCCCCCCTAGTTCTTGCTCCCGAGCATATTGTTCGTTGTTCCCTCTTTCCTGGGCATGCACTGCTGACTTTATTTTAGTGCAAGAGTTTCATACATTTCACTGTTCGCTCAGACTTGTCTTATACTCTTCTTTGTCGCTGTGCTTCTTTTGTTTGTAATAGTAATCTTGCTAGTCTAACGAGATAAACAAACACCTACACGAACGCACCTTGTGAATGATGGTGTGAAGGATGTATGCAGGCGCTGGACCAAAAGCTGAGCGAAGTCTGCACAGCAGCTGGTTTGGGAAAGTGAAGTGGTTAAGGTAAGGCAAAGAAGCATGTACTATTAAAAAGATTATTTATTTATAATCAGAGCTAAGTAAAGGTGGACAGGCCCCACCGACCGCGGGCAGCAACTGAACGTTGCACATTTGAAACTCGCATTGACTCCGTCGTTCGTCACCGCAGTCCATTCATCCTTTCATCACGAGGGAAACTCGCGCAGCGCCTCGTGATGAAAGGATGATGAGTACATTACAGAAAGCTACTCAGCAACTACAGTAGAAACCGTCTCCATGGACGGTTGGTCCGTCTTCCATATAATACAAATACCCAGACTTGTAGGATGCATGCTTCACTTTCTTTGTTCCATTTGGGGCAACATGCTGTAGCATTAATTCATGGCCTTTAAAATACCCTGCGCGGTGCAGCTTCCGATTTCCTTTAACACAAATACTGCGATATGGCCATGACTAGCTAACGCCACATTAATCAAAGCCAGGTCTCTAAAGAATGGTTCAAGTGTTGGGGAATCACCTGCTCACACTTTCTGTTGTGGGACAAACCAGTGCGCAAAAGATGTTTAAGAGCGTGGGGCTCTGGATGCCAACCATTTCTGCATTTGATACACCAGCAGCTAAACACACCCTGGGGAGGCAGCTCCTTCTGCATAGTTAATTTCTCTCCCAAGCTCGGGACAATGTTCTTTACCATAATGGAGAATGTGAAAAAGCGCAGGGCTGCAAGGCTGGGGGGTGAGGGTGGAGGCCAAAAGCACTATGCTTGGGGTACACTGGAGATGCTTCCCCTGATACCCGCAGTACTCCAAGTCCCTTGAAATGAAATTCGTCTATACACTGCACAATGTGCAAGGGCCACTGTTATTCAAGCAGCACGCGACTAGTAATTTGCAAAAAGTAAACTTAACGAGTCCCAAGAAAAAGTCATCTTCCACCCTTTAAGAATTTGATTGTTTTTGTTTTTATGTTGGATGGTAGACATTGTTTTTCTTTGCGATCTTACAGTTTCATGGTGCTGTCGGGAGCTAAAATGTGTGATCACGAAGGAAACATTTAAGAATTTGGAGAGTTCACAAGCATGAGCGTAACAAACCCCAATACTCAAACTGCCATTTCTCTTCCGCGGTAATGCACTGCAGTGTGTTTCAATGTAAAGTCCACATTGTAATGTCATAATTTTAGAACGCCACCTCTCTAACATTCACATTGGGAGCTGTGTTGAATAGTACATGCATGTTAACTCTCTGCATATGTTTAAAGTAGACTTTACCACTCACATTGAGTAGTGATATTGTTTACATGTGTCCCTCATGAATATATTTAACTTCCCGTGAAACATTTGATGCAATACATATTGCATAAATGCATGTTTTTTAATGCTGAGACGGGCTTGTACAGCTATCGGTGGGTATGTTGCTGGTGCTTGTTCTTGAAGGTTTGAGTAACACTGTTCAAGACCAGTTCATCACCTTTTAAGAGTGGCTAAATGTTTGAGGTCATACGAATGACATTAGTGTAGGTCTGAAATTGTCGATTCTCTGATCTGAGTCACAGCAGCAAACTGGTCATTGTTACTAAAAATGAAGAGCAAAAGCAGACTAACATAACCAGGCCTGTTCGGGTTTGACCCTCCTATTGCTGTTTTCTGAGGTTCATGAAATTCAGCAGATACCAGCATTGACAATTTTGTTAACTCATAGTCCCCACTCCCACTGCTCAGCCCATGACACATGCATGATATCACAGGTCAGGGGAGGGGGGGCGCCAACGATGCTTCCCGCCTGGGGTGTAATGTGTTGTAAGACCGGCCCTGACAAGACTCACTAACTATGCAAATTTATAGAGCAAGTAATGTGTAACTTACACACAAACATGCAGCAGACAGACAGTTTCATCTAAGTTGAACAAAATGTCTACCAAAAGGCCATTGAAGATCCTGATTCACAGAATATTTTCCATGTTGAAAAGTGACCATGCACACTTGCAGTGTGCAAGACACCTTTCACTGATTCATTGCTCGGACGTTGTGTGACTTTCATGACTTTGTGTGTGTCGGTCACGACTTTGCGTGTAGTCATGCTTTGCGCAACACACAGTCCAACGTGTCGTACAGGCCTGCGCAAATAAACAAATAGGGACCGAAAGTGCACATTCTTTATTCTCCCCACAAAAGGAGGACGAAAGAGGAATAATGTGGGTGTTTTGAGGGAGGTGCCGCACAAAGAACTCACACGCCCAGTCAAGGTAAACCCACCCAAATTCATGTATTCCAACATGCAACATCACTTTGGGAAAAGTCCCAGGCAAACCTTGTGATCTTACCTCTTCATTATAGGAGACACAAATTAGAACACACAAAAGAACTAACACATAAAGGAAACGTATATAAAGCACACAATGCACTCTATTCAAAAGTTTCTCAACCACAATGAATTCAGGTATACTGGGAGCCATTGTGCATGTCCATAGAAGGAGAAGGAGGATGGCGAGGGACAGGATTTTCCTACCATGTACTATGCTCTCTTTGGGCTGCCAAATGACCAGGTGTATGCAAAGTACAGATTCCCACCTCATGTCATCCTAGATCTGGTTAGGGAGTGGGAGGAAGACTTGCATCACCCTCCATCTGCTCTCATACCCTTACAGCCCTGAATAAGGTGTTGACAGCACTACATTTCCTAGTCACCGGCTCTTTTCAGCACACCACTGTCATTGTCGGGGGCATACCACAGGCCATGCAACCCTGGTGTCCACAAGAGGTATTGGGCTGTATCACATCCCATGCATGTGTGTGTGTGTAGGCACATATACATGCCACACACACTGCAGGCACGGCAGAGGGTATGTCAGGAGATTTATGCCATGACGCACTTCTCACATGTACTCAGAGCCATTGACGTTGTCATGCTACAGCCACCCCGATTGCTGGAGAATATTTACCACAACCGGAACCATTGCAGTTCAATCAATGTCCAGGTCATCTGTAATGCAAATGGAGTCAATCAAGCCAATGCCAATTTTCCTGGAAGCACACATGACAGCTTCATTTACTGCCGGGCACCACTTTACTGGGCCCTGGCATTAGGAACCTTTGGCAACACCTGGCTCATCAGTGAGTATCAACTGTGACACACTGAATAACAGACCATGACAATCAATGCTAACAATAAACATTTACAGATTGGCAGAGGATAGTGCCTAGCCACTCTCACCATTCCTGCTCATGCCATTCCGGAATTCTGCCACACCAGCCGAGGTAATGTACAATGCTGTACAGATAGCCACTAGAGGCATAGTGGAGCGCATTTTTGGGTTTTTCAAGTCACGTTTCCGCTGCCTTGACCACTGGTGGTGTATTGCTATGTCAGCTTAGGTCCTGCAAAATTTTGCCACACGGTAAGGCATACCAGTAGAGGTGCAGGATGGGCATCACCCTCAGCCACAGGCACCCCCAATGCTGTTAGTCAGACAAAGGGCAGAGAGAGGCTACACACAATCAGCTTGTGCAAACCCACTTCACATGAATACCAGCCTCTGTGGAGCACACACAATTAAGCCACATCCCTGGTGCCCTGCAATGATGAATCAGGGTCAATCCACTGTGCCCATAACAACACCTCAAGAATGTCTGCCTGGGAGAGGCACACTGTGCATGTCCATAGCCATAAAATCAAATGCACCAACAATGAGACAGTTATAGCAAGTTGAAACAACAGTATATATGTCGTTCACACCAAAGCACACAACACAATTAATGAAATCCCTTACCACTTCCACATGCACAACACCAACTATTGTACACACAGACCCCCAACAACACACAGGATAACACAAGTAGGAAGGCACAACGCAAAATGTAAGCAGCAACTAACACTTGTGAGGACTGCACTGGCCACCCTAGGTATGTCTCACAACTATATGGAGGTGGACTAGCCACCCATCTACATCAAAACAGTCATACAGACTGAGAAAATGACAAGCTAACTTCAAGAAAGATGCATCTTTTACATTGTGAGCCTGCTCCAGCTATACTCAATCTTGTATCCAGGATCCCGTCCATAGATGTTCAAATCCAGCCTACACTGCCAAGGTGCTGCGAGCAGGCATCCCACAGAACTGTTCCCTTGAATAGCAGCAACCATCTTCCCTTGCAGAATGCCTCAGTAGAGAAACATAACACAAGGTCAGAGCATGTAACACATCCATGCATCCAATGACACTGCACCCTGTTCCCTCCTGAGTGCTATGAAACAACTGCAAGCAATGACTCACCAGACTCCCATCCTCATGCGTCCCCTGCACCCATGCAGCCAGACCTGCTCAGCTCAGGACAACACAATGCAAAACACCCCACACAGTGACACTATCTGCCCCCCTGAGTGCCATGCTGTGAAGGACCAGGTTCCGTGTACCCCTTTTTCCGCTAAGGGGTCATTGTGATCCTTCAGGTCTGGCTGTAGTAAGAATGCCAATGAGAGCGCGCCCAAGTAGAGATCACAGAGAGGTTGGAAACCCTTGATCCTATCAGAAGCACTCCCAATGCCACAACTTGACTTCCCCTGATTAATGTGACTTCAGGACAGTGTAGGAAACATGGGAATGGGAGCCAATGAGGGAAGATGAACATCTAAGCAATTGCAGTGAAGACAGGATCCGTCAAAAGGCACCTGGGCAAACAGGAATCCGTCATAGAGGAAGGCAGGGCACAGAAACAACAAGCATAAAAGAGACAAGCAGACAGAGAAAGTAATGAGAAACAGAGGTCAAGGATACTGGCACACAAAAGGTAGAAGGGAACAGGCAAGATTAAGGGAAGGAAGAGCTCAGAGGGACTGGACTGAGCATGGACCATTTACATGGAAACTTAATGGAGCATTGAGATGCACTGTGCAGCTGTCAACAGGTGTCTAAATAGCTGTGGGGGTACCATGCATGGTACGCATCACCATGGCAAACAACAACACCAGATCAATGGTGTATGCCTGGTGTTTGGGGGCTTGACCTCCACCCGGTTGCAATTGGACAGAAATGACAGCCCCCACATGGCCTGCTATGTGTGCTAGGTCTGAAGTTGTTTGTGGAGTGCACCCCCAGACAGAGCAGAAGTACCATAAGTGGACTACTAGAGTGGGTAGACACACCATGAAAAGGTAAGTGATTGAGATGCTGCACGGCAGGCATGGCATATGCAAAAAATGCAAGCAATGACTTTCCAGCCTCCCATCACAATGTTTACCCACACCAATTCAGCCGGACCTGCTCACCTCAGGGAGATGTAATTAAAAATATCCCACACAGTGATAGCCCCCCTGCCACAAATGACACCACAACATGTGCCCCCCTGAGGGCCTTGTAAACACTGCAAAGAATGGCTTTCCAGCCTCACATCACCATGTGTCTCTGCACCCATGCAGCCCAACCTGCTCACCTCAGGCCAATGCAACTAAAAGCACCCCACACAGTGACAGCCTCCCTGCCACCAATGGCACCACAACCTGTGCCCCCCCTGAGTATCTTGAGTACCTTGAACTTACCTGCACAAGGTACCAACCTGTTTCGCATCCACAGCATTTCACCTTCAATATAATTCTTAGCTTGCAAAGACATGCATTGCATGAAAGTCAACAAGCAGGAGAGCCTTGAATTGTCCTGTATGGAACAAGGTTACTTGACCACCATGGTCCACTCAGTGTTAATAACCAGAAGGCCATACCAAAGAGCATAAGCACCAATGAATCCAATAAAATACAAACTCATTGACATAGTAATCACTGGCAGTGTACTAAACAGATGTCAACCACAGCACATCATGCACCATCACACGTGTGCTTTTCGGTCACCCTTGGATGCAGGGGAGGGAAAGGGACACCAAGAGAGGAGATGATGGTCTGGGCAGTGGAAGTACAAGTGTGGGAGCTGATGGGAAGGCTGAAAGAGGGCAAGAGGGAGAGAGGAGACAGAGCAATGAATAAGCATCTGTGGAGCAGAGAGAGAGGGGCGAAAGAGAGAAAGAAACAGAGAGAGAGAGAGAGAGAGAGAGAGAGCAAGAGAGAGAGAGAGGGGGGAATTAGGTAGCAAGGATGAGTAAGGCTTGTGGGGAAATGATGATAGTTGTGGGGGCTATAACAGTGGGTGAGAGCAAAGAGAAGTAGGCAAAGAAGAAAAGAAGGCAGCAGGGACAGAGAGCCATGAATGCACATTGATAGAAAAATAACACAGGTTGTGGGTGAAGAAGGACAATAGGGGGTGAGGACAAAGGGCAGACTGGGAAACAAAGTGCTTCTCATCACAAAAACAACATGGACAGCACGCCATGCCATGTAAACTAGAAAGAGACCCATGTTTGTAATATCAATGCAAATAAGGCTTTGCCACATCCACTCCAGACTCTGCAGTACCTGCCAACCCCCCCCTGTTGGACACCACTATTAATGGACAAGTCATCATTCCCAAGCTGTTGCTTCCCCCTCAAACAGATAACACACCATAAACAAGACATTCCCAGAAAGGGCACAGGCATCATAGGGTGTACCGCAAACCCTGTCAGGGAAGACAGATGCAAAGAGGCTGTGGGGAAAGGATGATGATGTTACACATGCATGTGCCCACAATGCACATACACATACTGTGCAGGCACTCACATTGCTGGATTAGAACAAGTTATGGAAAAGCATGCAATACATTCAGGAGGAGAAAACATACTGAAAAAAAAACAATAAACAACAAGTGACTTGTATCGGGAACACAGGTAAAGGCTGTCAGGTGTCCATGTATGCAAAGCAGTACACACCTAGATGCTCCAAGTGTGCCAAACCGGTCCTGTGTAGTGCATGGAGACATATGGCCAGATCTGCATTTCCTCAGGCAAGGTCACGATGGGGAGCAGCCAAGGGGCCTCATTACGCCCCAAGCGGTAATCCCTTATCTCCCTATTACGAGTTCCCTTTGCGGGTAAGGATGGGACCCGCAAAGGGACTTTGGTGCTAATAACGGTACCGCATTTTGTGGTACCGTTATTAGCACCTTCCCATTCCCATTGAGCCCTATGGGGGCTCAAATGGGAATGGGGAAGGGCCCTGGTGAATGGGGAATTACCGCCCCCGCCAACCTTGGAATGGGGCGGTAATAGCTCCATTCACCAGGGCGGAGTCAGTGAGGTTTTGGAGGCAGCCATGGCGCTAATAGCGCCATGGTTACCTCCAACCTCGTAATGACCCCCAAGGTCTGTGAATGGATTTGTGTAAGACATGTAGTTGTAGCAGGGCAGGTTCTGTGAGCAGATAACGGTGTGGAATGGGATTTGGCACAGGTTAAGTAGTAGGGTGGACAGGCTGTATACCTGCAGGACCCATTAGGACACATGGGGGATGGGAGGAGAAGAATGGCAGGAAGAATAATTCAGAACAGTCAGTGAGGCAAGAGGTGAACAATTATAATGCAGAGTCCAGATGTCCAGAGATTGGAGTCTGAGGATGAGGATGTTATTGTGGAATGTGTCAAAGACTGCCAATGGCTCAAGTGGAGTTAGTGCCACACAGTCTCCTGAGTTGGCTGTCCTTTGTGAAAGTACAACCAGAAAACCAATGCACATGCATGGATGTTCAAGGGGACATACACACGCAAACCTGTGGGGAAAGACACACCTGCACTGACGGACACCACCACAAAATCATATGACCAATGAAAAGCCTACGTGTGCTACTGCATGCCAATGTTGCGGTGTACAGTTAAACAGTATTTGACATGATTGACAGTGCACAACCTCACCTGAGGGCAGCGCTTCTCTGATGTGGTTCCCCTATCCACAGAATACTGTTCCTGTACATTTGTGACTGGAGGTTCAGTGCCTGGCAAAGGACATGGGAACTGACAAGGTTAAAGGGTGCTAGGTGGACAAATCATGGAGTGCAGTCACCGGATGAGTCAGGATTCCTGCAACAACATGGGACATTGTATTTCTCCAGTGATAGGAGTACATCATGCAGACTGCACACATGTAGCACAATGCTTTTGAATGATGGTCGTGTGTATGGGTGATCCTCTTGCAGTCAAGTGAACCATGGCATTTGACACCACTGTGCATGGCTTCATGCCCATTCCTTCACTCATAAATCACTTGAGAGGGCAACAACACATTTCTCAAGTTTGAAAAGACAAAAAAATGGGTTATACAACAAAAATGTGTCCATCCTGGAAAGGGGTACAAACAATGATTTTGATGTGTCTATCCAGAACAAAGGTGTACAAATCTTGGATGGGGGAAAAATGTCCAACCTGTAGGGGGGGGAGGCAGAGGGTGTGGGTCCATGTCCACATGAATGGGCAGAAAAAGTATACCCCACAAAAATAAATCCCTCCATGGGCTTATGGGCATCAGGGCACAGGTGGATGAGGTGGCGTGGGAGTACTGGGAGTGCCACCCAGTGGTGGATCGTCAGGTGGTGGCGGGGTTGGTGGTGCATCCTGTGCATGCAGTGACAAAGCATGGTCTTAATTTGCTAGGGCCACCCATGATACAGATACATGCAGTAGCATCCCAATGGCCGAGAGGTCTTGATAAACTTCTCCCCGAGTGGCCACAGGGTCTGCATATGCGCTCACTCATGATGCATCAGTTTGCTGGGACAGTGTCTGCATAGAGTTGTCCATCTCTTTGTAGAGCTAAGTCCTTGTGGATGAAAGTTCCTGATGCTGAGAAGCCCTCAAGCTCTCAATCTTATGGCAGTTGGAGATCCTAGATGCCAACATCTCCTGCTTCAGGGCTCCTCTATGTGCAGACACTTCACATCAACCCATCCGCCCTTGATGTTGGCCTCCGCATCCAGTTTGTAGGAGAGCCTTGAGGACTGCATCCCAGCTTGCAGTTTCTTCTCCTGACTCCACAAGAGTTGCTACTGATGTTACTAAGAGTCCAGATGTTGTCTATCGTGGGCAGCTGGTGTGGACATGTTCTTGGCCAGGCGATGCATGCCCCTGGAAATACCATGCAACATGTCACCATGCTGTATGGCTGCACGAAACATCTGCTGCTCCCACACTGTCTCTCCGGCATACACACGTCCACCTTGTGTGCGGGACTGATGGCAGGTTGATGCCAGGGTCCAGGCACATCACAGTGGGACCGCTGTCCTTGGCTTCAGGTCTGCAACCACCCATTAGACACTATTTACAGAATCTGATTCCACCTCAGGTGAGGGAAATCTTGCAGCAGTAACCAATGTGGTCTTGAGCCTTACAACTGACTGGACCTGTGAAGCCTTGTTCACCTCTGCAGGCTCAACGGCCCCATCCGGCCTACCAATTGGGGCACCATCCATGTCCCTCAATGTGTCATCCACACCTGGTTCTTCATCCAAACCTGCAGAGTCAGAAGGGTCAGAAACACGACAGACGATCATCGGGAGTACTTGTGAGTGTTCATGGCGTACAACATCATGCCTTCACTGGTAGACTGACGTACAACTGCCTCCTTTTCCTCCTCTGTATTTGCTGTATCATCATCTGAGACTTTGTAAACATGCACATAGTTTTAGGTCACCCACAGGAAAATGCACATGCAAGACAAGTACAAACTGCACCATTTTATGGTCCATGCAGAGGTTGTGACTTCCTGGCGAGCAGACATCAAGGCACACAGGGGTGGACGCAAGAAGGTTCAGACCCAGACATCTGACTGCATACACCGCTGGTAAGAAAATAAGTAAATTCATGTATCCAGTAATAGAGTGCATATTGAGAACACAGCCACCGAGACGGTCTTGATACACACATCCTCTGGCCTGCACCCCAACCCCAGTGTCAAGCTCATGCCCTTGGTTCAGACAGAGCCATAAACTTGTGGGCTACTCATAATTGACAGCCCATGCGACAGACATTTGCTTTCAAAACTAAGGGATAAGTGCTGCACAAAGGGCATTGTAATTCTGAAGAGCAGCACAAAGCATCAGTGAGGTGACCAAATGTACACATTTGTTTAAGATACAACATGACACACATAAAAAGATACAAACAATGTGCTTCATTTCCTTGTCTTGTCAATTCATGTATGGAGACTGTTCATTAATATCACTTCATTGCTGCATATGGTGTATGCCCAAGAAGGTTCACTGTGGTATCCTTGGCTAAGGGCTCTAGAGGATGCATTGGGAAATGGCGTACATGCATAACCTCACCATCAACATACTCTCTATCCCCTCAAGACACCAACCACTGCCAGATATCTCCTCAATGTGACTTTGCACCTTGATTAGGACAGCAGGGTCCATTGTGTCGCTGTGCAGACAGCAGTACTTGTACAATCAATGATGTGACATGTGTGCAGCAATAAAAAGTGTGCTGGCCAAATCACCACCCTGTCACCACCCTGTCAGTCAAAGTCTCCAAGTCCTCCCCAAAAATGGAATGACACATATGACTGTTACTGTCTGATGTGTCACATTTGTGCTGACCCTAGGTCCTGTGTGAGAATTGATGTGGGTGTGACCCCCATGCTGTTTGCTGGGCACAATTTATGAATATTTGGTGTTAGGACTGATTTTCTATACTCTGGCCTGGTGGACACGTGTATAGAAGGCCAACCTATATTGTGACAGGAACAACTCTGGAAAGCTGTAGCCAAACAAGTCTAGGTAGCAGTGACAGGTGGTCTAGACTAATTTCTTCAGAGGGGGTGAGCTTGTAAAGGGTCCACAATGAGGTCACACAATGGAAATCACAGATTACACTTAGACAGGATGTAGCTGTATCACACAACACTATTAAACTTAATATATATATATATATATATACATTCACTTGGTTATAATGCATAATAAAATCAGATACTATTGCAAAGGAAAGGTTAGACAAGTATTATGCACAGAAACGCCCACAGAGATGATCCCTAGCTAAAATTGTCCAGCCCTAAATTGACTGGGCTCTTGCACCCTATAGTTCAGGATAAAGTTCCACAGAACTTAGGATGCAGGAAAACATGCAGGTAGGGTCTCTGATGTCTAGTCCAGTGTTCTTATGGTTAGGGGTGAAGATAGACTAATGCCCAAAATTACCCCCAACAGTCAAAAGTCTTGAATAGGCAAGTTATGGCAAAGCCAAAAGTGTTAGAAATAAAGTTTATTATAAGCCCCTTGACTTATAATGGGAGTATAGGGGGAGGTTAAACACTCTGGCCCTCATTACGACCCTGGCGGAAAGTAACTGACATGACCGCCATAGCGTAAATAGCGTTTCCGCCATTGCACGATGGAGCAAAGTGCGGCTAATTCCGACCCATCGGGCACGAGCATTACGCCATGGCGGAAGTGCAAAGTCCGCGATGGCGGAAATGACCCCAAAACGGCCCATACCGCCGTCGTACGCCGCCCTAGGTGCAATCCCGCCACCCATTTTAGCGGTCACCGTAATGAGCGGTCAGCGCAAATTACGGTCACCGTAAATATACGGAAACGGAAGTTAAAACATGGGGCCGGAACGGGAAACAGCACGCCGTACACCTATAAAATCAGAATCCCAACACAACCATTAAAAATCCGACCCTGAGACACATCCCAACCCGTTAGCCACCCCATAATAAAACCCCATAATAAAAAATAAAAATGGGAAAAGTTGCTAAAAAAGCGTGCGATCGCAAGCGGCAGGTCCACTTCTCCCATGAGGAACTCACCGTGCTCACAGAGACCCTCCAGGAGAACGCTGCCGTCGTCTTCTCGACGCAAATGACCAGGACGGCACTTGCGAACAAGAAGGCCATATGGGCCCTGGTGGCACAGCGGGTAAGTGCGGTGGGGACCGCACCCCGCAACCCACAGCAATGCAGAAAGCGATGGGACGACTTGCGGATACGCGTCCGGAGCATACTTTCAGCCAACCGCAACATTGCCACAGCTACCGGGGGAGGATCGGAATCACCCATCAAGTTGACCCCCTGGGAAGAAATCTGTGCCTCCACCATTGGAATGGAGAGCATAGAGGGAGTCGGAGGGATGGAGAAAGGAGTGCAGACATCCGAAGAATCAGGTAGTTGGCCCAAATAAAACAATGCTAAATCCACAATGTCCAATCATGTGAAGCACCATGTGTCCCCATAGTGCAATAGAAACACATGTCCAGGAGAACGTCCACATACATTGCCATGATAGCGCCCTTTAAAAGTCAGATTAAATACATAAATAAGTAAAAATCCTAAAAACACCCTCTACATGTGCAGCATGCACACCCTAACTGCAGGCTGCAAAATTACTGCACCCTCAATCCACACGAAAATGAGACCTCCTCCAAGGCCCTGACCCAAATCACCCTCAGGTACCACCCCAATGCATGTGATACATTGCCATTCCAATTTCCACAAACCCATAAATAACGCTCGCCCTCCTTTACTCCACCACAGGGTCCGATTCAAACGACGAGCTTCAGGACACCCCTACCAGCACACCTGCAAAGAGGGCCAAGACCAACGGCCAAAGACCCTCCACCTCAGCTGCACGGATCAAGACACGTCAGCAGCACAAATCAAGTGGCAGCACACTGGAGGGGACATCAACAGGCACCCCAGCAGCCAGCATGTCCACAACAGCAGCACCACAGGTCCCCCCAATGGATGCCACAGAAGGCACTGCTTCTGGTGGCAGCAGCACCATAGGTGACACTGCTTTCATGCCAGCATGCTCCGACACAGAAAACGGTGCTGCCGATGTAGGAACCATCCATGACCTGTCCCAATCCCCCTGTATGTTTCATCCCGTACACCATGAGGAAACCACGCAGGGGCACCCACAAGACGACGACTGGCCAACCCCCACAAGGCCTGTGGCAAGGCAACATGAGGTGATCAGCCCCTCTGTGACACCACCGGAAATGGGCATGGCCCAGCAGAGGCAACAGTCCCTCGAGCAGATGATAGTGCAACAGCAGCAACTGGCCACGCTCCTCAAGGAGCATGCTGCTGAATGTGGGGGTTCTAAGGCAGCCATTGAAACATCTACTGAGACACTTAGGGCAGAAATGGAGCGAAGTACAGAGACATTAAGGGCAGAAATGGAGCGAAGTACAGAGACACTAAGGGCACAAATGGAGGGAAGCACCGAGAGCCTGAGGGGACACATGGAGAGAAGCACCGAGAGCCTGAGGGGGGAACTGCATGCGACGTCCAAAGATGTATGTGGTGAACTTGCCGCTGTGCGCCGTGTGCTCACTGAGCTCTCACAAACCCTTAGGGACATGCATGGACGTGAGCAGGCAGAGACATCATCCGTTGCAAGTTCCGTCCAGGGCAGCCCCCAACGTAGATCTGGGAGGAACCTGCGCTCCACAGGCAGGGGTGCACCTGATACCCGGAGAGGGGGCTTGCAATAGCGTCTGACCAATGACAATGAGCATCTCTGGACACTGGTGTTCGGGGGGGAGGTAGGAGGGTGGAGGGGGTGTGTTGGGTTCTTCCGGGTGGCGGGTCGATTGGGTGTGTAATACCATTTCACATTTGCTATACATATATTCACATTAATCCAATGAGATGTGTGGACATTGATCTTTGTGTACGAGGCCTTTCTTGGCGTACAGGCCACATTGTGCATGTTCCAGACACACACAGTGCCACAAGTCCCGTGTCCATGTAACAGCCACCAGGCGTGAGTGCTAGAAGCATGCATCTATGATATTCTGACGAATCTCACGGGCCTCCTGTGCCTCGCGGACTCCTTGAGGTGCTGCCACATCCCCACCCTCATCATGACCATCTTCAGGTGCTTGCAGTTCTGCGTCAGGGGGCATGGCCACATTTCTACGTACGCACATGTTGTGTAGCATGACACATGCCATGACCATCTTTGCAACCTTCTCATGGCGGTACAGGAGTGCCCCGCCAGACCTGCTGAGGCAGCGGAAACGAGCCTTCAGTAGGCCGAATGCCTGTTCTATGACTACACGGGTACGTGAGTGGGCATGGTTGTAGTCCTCCTCATGCTGGTTCTGTGGGTTCCGGGTTGGTGTAAGGAGCCATCTCTTCAGTGGATACCCGGCATCACCTGTATGTGGACAATGAAGGATGTTTGTGTAATGACATTGCTACGTACGCATCCCCCCCCTTCCTGCCACGTCATTGACGCATCACCTACCCCACATTCTCATGCATCAAATGAGACTAACCGAGTAGCCAGGATCGGTGCCCTGCATGTCGCTCCATGTAGCGTGGTACTGTAGAGTTCCTCAAGACCATAGAGTCATGGGTTGATCCTGGAAATCGGGCACAACAATGTGTAAAGATCCTGTTGGAGTCACACACCATTTGTACATTGATAGAATGATATTGTTTCCGGTTGCGGTACTGGACCTCCATGGCATGTGGGACAACCAATTCCACATGGGTGCAGTCGATGGCACCAATGCAACCCGGTATGCCGCCAAGTGCATGGAATCCCACTTTTGTGTTTGTAAGCTCCTGCTCCGAGCGTGGTAAAGAGATGTAGTCATCTGCGTGCTTCAGGAGGGCATCAAGCACTTGGAATAGTGTCCGTGACAATAGTGGCTGTGAAATGCCATGCAACTGTCCGACTGTGTGCTGGTAGGTGCCTGTGGCCAGGAAGTGGAGTACAGACACCACCTTCAGTAGGGGTGGGATGGCGGTTGGGCTATCTATCATGCTGACAAGGTCAGCGTGTGTCATGTTGACGATGGCGGTTATGGTGTCCCGGTCCAAACGGTAGAGGGTGTGGATCTGCTCAGCAGTGAGGTTGAACGGATTGGCTCGGAGGCGTGGGATTGCGGGCTGCCTGCGTGGTGGTAGTGGCTGTGCTGGTGGGCCTTGCTGCCCCTGCCATGCCGCCCCTGCCTTGCCCTCCTCCTCCTCCTCCTCCTGCGTCTCCTCTGTGCGGCCGGTTGTTGTAGTCGTTGGTGTTCTTCTTCTTCTTGAAGTTGGAGTACTTGCAGTGCTATCAGGTCCCCCAGGCCCAACATCGCTAGTCCTGTCGGTAGCATTTGGGAGTGGGTGTGGTTGTGGGAGGGGGTTGGGTGTGCAATTTATGTGTTTTCAGGCTGTATAGCCTCCACCTGTGGTGATTCATTCCACCTGTGGCAGCTGCAATTACTTTTGGGCGAGCACGTCCCGCACACAACGCTGCTATTTGACGCATGGCATCTTGCAATTACAGTCATGTATATGATCCCGATGGCAGTGAAATATTGGTTAATATGTTAATTCTGCTATGGTCCCATTGTTTCACATACTATTTTTGCAGTCGCGAACAAACTTGTGAAGGGTCAGTGGAATGTAGTACTCGATCAACGGTGGACCCTCATGCAGCACTGTACCGACGTTCACCGACGGGCGGGGAGTCCCATTAGTGATTGAAGCCAGTTACCATTTTCACACACAGCCGCACTACATAGATGTATTTGTGAATTCAAGCGTTCACAGATGCCTTTTCTACGTGATGTTGCAAATGAGGAATTCGAAGGACAGCGCTTTTGGTTTTCAACTAGCGGCGAGGAGACGCCCACAGGTCTGACTGGAAATGTAACGTTCTATTGTTGAATGTCCTTGGGACAGGGGCCATGACGAGAATGCAATGATTGATATGAATTGAATGGGATGCGCAATAGCATAGTGGACGATAAGGCAGGACGTCCCCAAATACATGTTACTTCACTACACTAGTAATCCGGGCAGGAGCACAGTGGATTTTGCAGACTGCATTACGCACAGACTCAATGGAAATTTCAAATGTAATGTGAGTAAATATTCAGGCGTTTCTATTCCGGGATGAGGGAATGATGAATGGATGCATGGACAGATGATTTAATTGAGAGTTTGTCATGTACATGGCTTTTTGGAATCTATCCCCTTCCCCTGCGCTATGTGATGCAAAGCTGCCATAGTGGGTCCATCATCTATCTGCCCTTGTTGAACCCTCCCTGTCTCGACGCGCCTTCAAACACTTGTGTCTGTGCACGTTACTAATCACATCTAATGGATTCTGTTTTAACAGACGCATGCACACAAACACTCGTTAGTAATAGTGTATTAACCTCAATTTATATCGTTATGATTCGCAAGTGATTTTTTGGTGAAATTAATCCTTTTGAGTGGGCTAGCATGCATATGGTTGTAGATTTATTGTGTTGAATGAACTGAGTAATACATATGAAGTTCGGATGCCCATACTATTATTTTTTTCATTTGGGTGACAGGTATCTCCTCCCCTTTTGCCGCTGCCATCTGTACGCCACTCCTGCAGATGGCTTTTTCACTCGACACCTGCAGCTTCGAGTTAATCAGTGGAGCACCATTACGATCTTATGGGACGATCGCCAATGGGCCACATGCCCTTACGCAGTACTAGTGGCTAGGAGCAACATATGTACCTTTCAGCTGGACTAGTGCCTACTTCATGGGACGGCCCTGCGGTTCTAGGCGCTTCCGTGTTGCCTTTTTGATTGTAAATGTAGCCCCTGTGTACCATGAAGGAACAGGGCGTCACACAAGAAGAAGCTGGTCATTTATTGCGGATGCAGCCCACAGTAATGGAAATCATTTGGGAGTTTGTGAGCGAATAGCTGTATGGGCTTGGTGATTTGGATGTGCATTAAATTTATGTTCAGATATTGACCGTGTAGCCTTATTCTTTGCTAGTTCAGATATTGACCGTGTAGCCTTATTCTTTGCTAGTGATGTAGCATATTCTGATTTGTGGCGCGATGTATTGTGAGATGATCTGCATTGGGTTCCGGCTTCTGAGTGGAGTTGTGTGGTACTGTACTGGCCACGTTTACCTACGAAGCCCAGTAAGGTCAGGGATAGGGGCTGCCATTATGACTGTTTTTCTGATGTCATGCTCAGGGGCGGGGGATTAGCTTTTGTGCAACAGATGCTGGTCAGCCAGGTGGTTTGGTGGAATGATGGGATTATCAGAAAATGGCTGGTCACAGGTGCCTGTGTTTGCGTGCGTTTCTTGGAGGGAGACTGAGGTCAGGTCCATTGGAATTGCTTCTGTATTCGTGCCATCTGTGCCCTACAGCTCCCATTGGCCCCTCTTGAGATGAGCCTGGCTGCTCAGTCACTCTGCCAACTTGTGTGGTACATGCTTATGCTGATGGTTGGTTTGTCTACTGGCAAGAGTACAGGGCTGGTGCAGTCTCCCTCAGGATACTGCTTTGAATGTTGATTTACACTGGTGGCAAGCGATGGGGGACTATTGTTGTTTGGTCTCATGGAATATTTCAGTTCATTTTGGTGTACTTGAACCTTCACATGCCTGTGCTGCATCAGTGCGGCAATGGTGTCATGACAAATATGGATGGCCACTCACAAGGCACTTGGAGCGCCTGCATGCATTTGTTCGTTGGCATGCATGGGTGACTTGTACATTTCACTGGTTGCATGGTGTGACTGCATTGCGCCTACGAGGAGTTGTGCAATGTGGGCAGGGAGTGGAGTACAGGCACTCAGTAGGGCCATGTACGGTTGGTTCGCGATGCCGTAATTCTCACCATGGCGGAAAGGTACTTTCCGCCATGCTTGATGGCGTTGAGTAAATGTCCGCTAGGGTCAGAATTCGCGTACCGTTGCGCCATGGCGGAAATTACGGTTTTGCAAGGCGCGCGTGCGCGTGCTTGTTGCAGTTAGCGTTGGCGTTCACTACGGTGTCGCTAATGGCATCGTACTTTACGGTGACGGGTCATGATCGCAACGAGCGGTATTCGATGGCGGTATTACATTTCCACCTTCGTTTTTGGAATTCCGCCAGGGTCGTAATGAGGGCCTCTGTAACTTAACCCCCTTACTCTGAATCTTCCCCAGACTTGGCAGAACAAAGGAAGGGTGTCCTACGTTGCTTTTCACACTGAAATCTGCGGTCCTTTGCTGATCCAAGGACTCTTGTCGAATAATGAAGAAAACCTCAATGCAGCACCCCTCTCAGGACTGGACTCGGGTCAGGTAAGCAGTTTTCAGATGGTGCACGCTATGCACTGCGATGCAAACGGATTCAGTACCTGCGGTCAGACTTTCCCTTCTATCTCCAGCCATACTGTTTGCGATGAAGAAGGCCTTTGCCTAGGTCATGTGTATGTTTCCAATCTAATGCATGCATTTTTATCGCATTACGCAGACACGGGTGTGGCTGTGTTACTTTTCATTTCGTGAGCGAATGGAGAAAGCACAGTACATTGTGAAGACGTCTATTTGTGACTTTCCAACTCTGAAAGAAGCTTTTTTCATTGAACTTTTTTCCTCTTCCAGTTGCTTTTCATTTATTTTGATCTTGTAACACACCGCACAGATGGAAAGGAAGGCAATGCCCGGTACGGAAGGGACACCACCTACAGGGATAATAGAGGGGAAGTGCACAAAGAGAGGGAAATGTTGGGTGGCCCTCACTTAAATAGCCGTCAGTTATTGTCATGCTCCCAGACCGACCCTTCCCAAGCACTTCCAAGTTTTTTCCATTTGTAGTGTTACCCGTCGCAGTTCATGAACAATACCATGCCCTTTGCCAGGTAAGGGTCTGCAGCACAGCCTATGGTGTGCAAGGATGTTTTAAGCATCTGCTGCCATACTTGACTGTTCCTGTTGGTCACCGGAGCAGTTGTGCAGAATGATGTACATGAAATTATCCTTGTGCACTGTTGGAAGGGTAGTACCCTGCCCACTGGTGCCTTGTGCTTCGATTTCAATTCTCGTCACATGCAGTACAAACACTTCATGGTACGCCATTAGCCATAGGACCATTATTCACGGACATGAATACATTCTGAAAAAAAAGAATGATTAAAACAAGGTGAAACGCAGCTTCATTATGTAGGGCAGGAAGAGAAGTATTCAGTGAGACCCATGTGGCTACACTACTTTTCTAACCACCACTGATATTCTTTGCGCTCTGAAGCATGTGCTATTTGTTTACTTCTCTCTACATGCACATGTATGTGAGTGACGAAGGCGCACTAGCTTTGCCATTTTGCAGGCTCACTGCAGACTGTTACACCTGCAATTAAATGTTTACTCCAACTGTTCGACCCGCCGGCAAACCCTTGACACTTTCTGTCACAGTGCTCAAGGAAGAGAAGGTGTGTCTGTTTCACGGGTCATGGAAAGGCAAGCAGCACATCAATCAAATTAATGTGACATTTAACACACCCACCGTACATTGGAGGTTGCTATTCCTTGTTTTACAGTGGGCCTCATAGAGCCAGGCAAGCTGCAGCCATACATTGGTAGGTTTGCACAGCAACCCACGCAGTCACCATGACTGCTTGAAATGCTGTAGCCTACTTTATGAATCCATAGGCCGGGCGACAGAAGTGGTGTCACCAGCACACAGAGGATGCCCTACCATGTGAATAGCTGTGCAACAGACAGATGTGCACTCCCACAACTACTAAAATGTGCATTGGAAGATGCGGCCAGTACTGGAGTCCAAAGGAATCTTGCATTGTGATTGCACATACGCCAGCCAGGTGCGGTCTCCCTAGGAAACCTCCATATTACTACCCTGCAGCCATCTGATACAGTACAATGTTTTTTGTTGGTTTATATGTATATATAAATTCAATGAAAAAACTTTGTTAAAGGGACGTTTTGGTTAAGTTCCACTTATGATAACCTATGCAATTCATGAAAAAACTTTGTTAAAGGGACGTTATGGTTACAAGTAAAACTGAAAAACCTCAGATTGTGAGTTATGGTAAGCTGAGCAACCATAACTCGGCCATCACCGTGCATTGCTAAGACTAACACCCAGGACATCAAAGATGACATCACAAATGTCATTGATGACATCACTGGTGACATCACATGTGGCATTAATTTTGATGAAAAGTCCCTACAACGGGTTGTGTTTATAATGTTGCTAACAAGATGTCAGGGGTGATCGGGAGACCTATGGTGAACTACTTAATTGATTAAAGAATGTACTCATCTAAACAACATTGTATTTGAGTGTTGTTACTACAGGGACCTAATCATATATAAACATAGGCAATGGCTGCCGCATGCATCATAGAAGTACAATATTTATAATCTTGTAATTTTGGAAAGTACAATAATGAATGCTACTTTATGCAAGTTTTGAGTGATGTTAAACATGTAATAACTAGCTAACAATTCAAGACTTACTACACTTTTGCAAGTACAAACAATACATATGAAGAACCACAGTGCACACAAATCAAAGGCACATACAGGGAAGCTAAAGTAAGGAAGAAAGAAACAGCATCATCAGAAAATGTTAATAACATTATAGTTTATCTTCATGTATGCAAATGAAATGTGTGTTTGAGGCCTGCTTATTTCCCCATGTATCTGCACCATCAGCTGAGACTAAACCATATGGGCCATATTTTAAGAACATATGACAAGGTTAACATCTAGATACAAAACCACCTGGCCTAGATATGCCAGTGAACAAAAACAAGTGGCCCAGATATGTGATGTCATCAGGGATGTCATCAATGACATTTGTGATGTTGTCTTTGATGTCCTAGGTGTTAGTCTTATCAGTGCATGGTGGTGGCGCGAGTTATGGTTGCTTAGCTTACCATAACTCTTGAATTTCAGAGGTTTTTCGGTTACTTGTAACGATAACATCCCTTTAACAAAGTTTTTTCATTGAATTTCATAGGTTTTATCAGTGCAGCTTAACCATAACGTCCCTTTAACAAAGTTTTTTCACTGAATTTTATGGGTTTTTACCAGTGCATGCTATTTTCCTACAACTTACTAATATCATACTTACCCCAATATAGCAACACTTCTGTCCAATTTACAATGTTTCACCTTAACACTCTGCCATTTCCCACCTTCTAGCATAATTGTTAACTCTTCTATACACTTTTGCAACTTTCTCCACTGTTTTTGCAACTGTCGATGTCCACAAACTTCTGATATCATCACAGACCTTCCGGACAGTGCCACGTGACCATGCGCTCGTACGCAGCATGATGACGTGTCTGCGAAGGTGTCCGCACTTCGGAATCGGGTCCATGCTAGGAAGACTGTTTGGAACTGCATTTTTCGACTGATCTAGGAACTTTCAAGCTCAAAATGTACCCTTGCACAGCTCCTACACGTTTACTTACTCATTGTCCGTTAACAATCTAGTGCAAAGCACAAACTTGGAAGAATATTAGTAAAACTACTATTTCTCTTAAAAATAACATCAAATATTGCCCTTCCTCATTCCCAAGAGCCACCACCAGCCGGAGGACCTACACAACAGAAAAAGCACAGTACTTCCAAAGACAATGAAGATGAAGTAGAGGACGTGCCTACCTCTAGCACCCAGAGAGAATCATGGGTGTGGCAGTACTTTACCACTGTTGGGAATGTACCAAAGGCTTAAGATACCAAAGTGAAATGCAAAAAGCGGGACCCTGGGGTGCTAAACGATTTTCTTCATACAGCTGGACGCCTGCGGCATCCCGCTGTAGGAAGGAAGGATTTTCCTTCCTACAGTGGGATGTCTTCGGCGTCCCACTGTAGGAATGACAATCCTTTTCCAAGATTGCCACCATGGAAAGAGAAGGCGGTTCTGCGTACAGAGCCCCTCTTCCCTTTCTATGGCAGCCTGCAGAACCCTATGACCATATTACCACAAGCACATTTTTTTTCCTTTCAAACCTATCCTACTTTCAAATACCCTTACCACATAGCCGGTCCCAGGTGGACATGGCCACTTTAACATCATTTTTCATCCCCAACAGGGGATAACAGCCAGCAGCCCAAGTTATCGGCCAAAGCGAAGTGTCTCTGTGTGCGCCTTAAGGTGTGCAGGCTTTAGCGTTTTACAAATAAATAAATAATGAGGACTCCGGACCATTATCTTCCATTGCAGCCCCTGAAATGGGGATTAAGGCCATTAGCAAGCCTGGTTCCCAAAGCGGGAAGCCGGGCTGCTTAAATATAGATTTGTCTTCCTACAGTAGGAAGGCAGGATTTTCCTTCCTACAGTGGGACGCCTCCGCCTCCGGTGTCCCGCTGTAGGAAGGACAATCTGTTCCAAAGATGGCCACCATGGAAAGAGAAGATGGGGCTCTGTACAGAGCCCCTCTTCCATTTCTATGGCAGCCTGCAGAACAACATGACTATATTACCACAAGCACATTTTTTATTTTCCCTTTCAAACCTATCCTACTTTCGAGTAACTTTACCACACAGCCGGTCCCAGGTAGACAACGTCACTGTAACACCATTTTACGTCCCTCGTCGTCACGGCCAGCAGCCAGATTGTCCGCATCATGAGCTTATGCCATGATCCAGGCAATCTGGCTACTACCCATGACCACAGGCTATACCTCTGTCACCAAAGGTGTATGAATATTTTTTGTACCTACATTATGACACTCAAAAAATAAAACACAGGCACATTTGCAAAACCATGCTTTAATGTCTTTGCCAATGCTCCTCACGAGTTTGCTCGAAATCCGCCCATATTTTATTTTTTCAAAAGTGTCAAAATGTATGTTCATACAACAGTCATATAACTTAGCCCCCACTTGACAAAATCCATTCAGTCTTTACACAAACATTGAACGTTGGGTGTATAAGCTTTCTCAAAACATTTGTCCACATTCGTCAAATAGCAACAAAGTTATAAGCCATCTAAAAATGTTGAGACCCCCCTCGAAGTTTCCCTCTTGAGAAAATCCCACCAAACTTTAGAAAACCATTTATATCCAGATCCAAAATCGTGTTGCCAAATGTTGTGCAGATTTGTCAAATGACACCACATTTATATGCCTTTACAATATTTTGGGACCCTCCTTTAACTTTGACCCCTGTTGCCGTTCACCAATGCGTTAAATTGTTTTAGCCCCCGCCGTTGGAGAGGCGGAGTTTATAATGGGGAGTTGGGGAACAAAGGGAGTTCTGGGTAAGGCGCGAGAAGCGCCAGTTACTAGTTGTGAAAGTGAAATAAAGACGTGTTGAGAAATCCCTCCGTGTGCGCGTCCTCCTTTCAGGCCTAGTAAGAGGCAACACTGGCGATGAAGGCTGTCCGTGCGCACAACGGAGTCCTCCTTGGCAATCCGCCTTATCCTCTCTCGGATGTCCGCCGAGTCTCCTCCTATTCCTCCTCCTCCTCCAGTACGAGTAACGGCAATCCGCCGCGAGCACGTGGGCGTTTGCTTACACGCCAAACTCCTCTCCTCCTGCATCGTCACGCCTGGGTCGGCGTGCTAGACAGCTGTGCGAGCACTGGGAAGTGTGCATTTGGTCCTGGCAGTACGCCAGGTCTGCTCCAGCGACGCGTGCCGGTGATTCCCACCCACGCCCTCCGGCTGGACCTCCGGCCTCTTTTCTCCTAAGGGCCCATCCTTGCCACCGGTCTCTCAAGGAGTGCAAGTCCACGCTCACCTGCGTGTTAGACCTACACCAACGTATCGCCATCGTCTGCGGCGCGGTCGCCACTCCGGCCCAGAGAATTTGAGGCAGCATTTGGACTGACTGTACGCCTGTGGGCTCCCACCGCCCAGCATAATGAGCCACCCTGTGTCCAATCCTGGCTCGCGCCAACTGGCCCGCGAGACGAAACCAATACAGCTGCGGTTACCCCCGCCATTCACCATGGTGCCCCAAGCCACCAAGGGGCCGAGATGGACTGACTGGATGGAAGATTTTCAACACTACGTGCGGGGGTGTGGTGATGGTGACTCCCCCAATATCAGGGACATCTTCCTCAATCTGGTGGGGGGGGGGATAAAGACAGTTGTGAAAACGATGCCCGCAGCTCAACAAACCACATTCACGAACCTGATTGGGGCTCTAGACAAACTCCTCATCATCAAAGTCAACCACGACTACGAGCGGTATCTATTTAACAAATGCACTCAACTGCCACAAGAGACAGTCGATGAATTCATAACCCGCTTGAGAGTGAAGGGAGCAAACTGCCAGTTCGACGCATTTTCCCTAGAAGAAGCGATAAGGCTGAGGGTCATAGAAGGGTGCCTGTCCCCCACTCTCAAGAAACAGCTACTAAAAAAAAACCTCACCATCCCAGAAGTCAGCGAGCTTGCTCGCATACATGAGAGGGTTGATGCCCAAGCCTCATCCATGAGCAACACAGGCAACCCCAAACAAGACACCAATTAACTCATCGCAGCCATTCAGCCCCCTCGTCAAGGCGACAGAGGGTCGCAACCATACAGAGCACAAGCTACGCAGGTTCCATGCCAACAGAGACAATGTTACCGCTGTGGGATGTCTTTCCCACACTCCGGGTCATGCCCAGCTCTATCCCAACGATGCACAAACTGCGGAAGAGAGGGACATTTTCACTCTGTATGTAGAGAAGGCATACCATTTCCTCCAATGCACCCCCATGTGCCTGCCAGGACGCCCCTCCGCTCGTCGTCCCCACAATACAATCAACCCAGATACTACCAGCAAGGACAAGGACAGAGGCGATACATCAGAGCCATTGACGAGTACCAAGCACAGGGGTACCCACCACAGCTAGACCAGGCAGACCAAACCAGATATTTCACGGATGAGTATGACTACCCACCAGCAGAATATAGGCCTGAAACATTCTACCACGATGAGCCGGAAGCAGCATACAACATGCCATATGATCAATTCGACCAAGACGAATACGTCAATCTTATACTTGACAATGAAGAGGCAAGAGAAGTTCCCTTAATCCCGATCAAAATGGGGAACTGCCGATTCCAATTTATGGTCGACTCAGGCGCTAATGTTAATATCATGGGCGAACAGGACTACGCTAAAATACCAAACCCGCCGACGCTCGAACCATCACACTCGAGAATTTTTAAATAGGGAGCTGCCACCCCCCTGCAGACAGTGGGGCTTTTCACACAACGGCTTTTCTTGAATGGTCGGCAAGTGGACACAACCATTCACATCATCTGCTCACTTGCCAGAAGCCGATGCCTACTCAGCTATCACACGGCATCCCGCCTGGGACTGATTGAGATACACGTGAAGGCGGGAGACACCATTACCGCGACCTCGAACAGACTGAATCTGAGAGACTATGACGGCACTATAGCATGCAACCAATCCCAGAACCTCATCACACAAGGCGACATCACAAGAACATTCCCCAACCTATGCACAGGGCTGGGTAAACTCAAGGCCCCTCCCATCAGACTCCACATCGACCCCTCGGTGAGACCGGTGCCACAACACCCCAGAAGAGTTGGTTTCCACATGCAAACGGCAGTGTCAGAGGCCCTCCAACAACTGCTTTCCGATGGTATCATCGAACCGGCAATGGTACCAACGCCATGGGTATCCCCTCTCGTGGTCGTGCCCAAAGAAGGAGGCAAGATCCGGTTGTGTGTGGACATGAGGGTAGCGAACACCGTCATTCAACGGGAGAGGCATCCGGGCCCGTACATTGAGGACATGATTGTGCAACTTAACAATGCCCGGATGTTCTCCAAGCTCGACCTAATCCAAGGCTACCACCAGCTGGAGCTGCATCCTGACTCCAGGCCCATCACAACGTTTGCGACGCACGACGGACTCTTCAGATACAGGAGACTGAATTTTGGCATCTCGTCCGCCGCGGAGATCTTCCAGGAAGCCATACGCCAGGTCATCAGGCCCATTAGAGGCACGCTGAACTACAGTGACGACATCCTCGTCTTCGTGTCTTCAAAATAGTCCCACGACAAAACACAGCTGAGGTGCCACATCTGGTTCCCTTTCTTAGATTCAGCAGTAGAGGAATGGTTGAAGAACTGCCATGCTTGTCAGTGCACAGCCCCGGCTGAAAACCCACCACCACTAAAGCACACGCAGATACCCGATCGCCCGTGGGAGCGAGTAGCCATGGACTTTTATGGGCCCACGGAAGCGGGTGATTATCTCCTGCTGCTAATAGACGAACATTCCAGATTCCCGATTGTCAAACTGGTTACCACCACTGCGTTTCCCCAAGAAGCAGCGGCACTGGAGGAAGTATTCAGCAAGTGGGGAATCCCCAAAACAGTCAAGTCATGACAATGGACCACCGTTCTGTGGCCACGACTTCGGAGCACTGGCGAAGCATCTGGGTTTCACACACATGAAGATAACCCCCCCGCCACCCGCAAGCGAACGGAATGGCAGAACGCTTCATGCCGTCAATTAAAAAGACGATACAAAGGGCCAGGGTCGAAGCAGTCAATCCCCACCAGGTACTGTGTCGACTCCTACGAGATTATAGAAACACATCCCATGAAGCCACGAACAAGACACCTGCCGAGCTCATGCTCCGCTACGAAGTGCGAACCTGCATACCACGCAACCCATCAAGCGATGAACCGCCGGACATGGACATACTCCAAAGAGATGCAGAAGCCAAAGACAGAGTGAGCCAAGACACCGCCACTCGCCGCCACGCAGTGACAAAAGATTTCCACACAGGAGATGAAGTCCTCGTCCAACAGCCAACGCCCAGAAAGACAGATCCGCGGTTTGCCCCAAGTCCCATGAGGGTAACCGCAGTGAAAGGTACAATGGTGACAGCCGAATATCAAAACAGAGCTGTCACCAGGAACTGTCAGCAATTCAGACACTATGTCGTAAACGAGAGGGAACGGAGCTACCTCAGAGACCGTTTTCCCCAGAACCGCGAGAGCCGCGAGACGACCTGTGGACCCCTCCGGTAGGAGATCCTGGAGGGACAAGCCATGAAACAGGAACTCAGGGAACGTCAGGGCCAGTTGCCCAAGACGAGAGACCACAGCGGACCATCAAGAGACCTATGAGGCTTGTTGAAGAATGTTGAGTTGATGTTTGGACATATTGTTCGGGGCTGGTGTTGCCGGTCACCAATGGGTTAAATTGTTTTAGCCCCCCCGTTGGAGAGGCGGAGTTTATAACGGGGAGTTGGGGAACGAAGGGAGTTCTGGGTAATGCGCGAGAAGCGCCAGTTACTAGTTGTGAAAGTGAAATAAAGACGTGTTGAGAAATCCCTCCGTGTGCGCGTCCTCCTTTCAGGCCTCGTAAGAGGCAAATACCCCTATTGACAGAATCCCACAAAACTTTGCAAAACCATTGAGGATTAGGTTTAGAATACAATTGCAAAATTACATGCAGTTTCATTGAGTGGCGCTAAAGTTATAAGCCATTCAAAAACTGTCCTAGGACATCTGAAGTGTCCGCGGACACCATAGGACTGCCCAGGACATCTGGACTGTTCACAGACTGTTGGGGTTGAAACAACCCGTTTGTTGGCTTCTTATGGCCATATCCCATCCCATCATGTTCCTTCCCACCTCCCCAGAGACTGTTTGTTGAGTTTGACAAGTGCGATGTTGCTTTATTTAAAATGTTTTTGCCGAGCTGTCCAAAAAAAGTCTGTGAATCCAACATGGCAGGCACTTTGCGGAAAGCTATGTATTTCACGTTTTCTCACCACCCAATCAGTGGCTGCGTCCTGATGTCTGCAGACCACACAAAAGTCTGAGCATTTTTCTGGGCCAATCAGAGGCCAGTCCGCGAAACAAACAGGCAAGTGTGTCCGCGGACCGGACATAGATATCACACATTTTTTGCTGTACATTTTGGTTGTTTAAAAAAAAAAATACTGGCAGATTTACACCAAATTAACAAAAGCACGCTTTTGGCACCGTGCCACCGCTCATGCCGCAAATTTGGTGAAAATCTGTCCAGCGGTTTGGGCTGTAGGCATGAGCAAAGTTTTTCCCCATTATGTCTATGGGAAGAAAATACATTTTGGGACCCCCCATATAACTTCCCCCCCTAGACCAAACCTCACCAAGCTATGCAAAAACATTCAGAGTGGGCCATATGCTTTTTTTTGCAAAGTTTGTTGAAGATTCGTCCAGGGGGAGCAAAGTTATAAGCCAACCAAAAAAGTGTTCTTCCTATGGGTTTAGCAACTTAATGATAACTACATGTCCACTACTGCAGGCCATGTAATAAGAATATGTGGATCACGTCGGCCAATGACCAAAACAAATGAAATCTATAAGATATAAAGTCAAATATTGCCAGTCCAGCTTGCAAGATGCTAAGTCGCTGTAGTTAAGCCAGCACACATGGGGGTCATTTTCAGTTGACTCGTTGCTTACAATGTACAATATTGGATTGGATACATTATTTGGGGAGGCAACACGAACAAACTACTGACTCCCTAATTTCTTGATGTAGAAAACACTTTAAATCTGGGGAATTTTGTTTTTCTTATTGTCAGTATTTGCCTTGCATGTACTGTTCATTTCTTTTCACTAGGACACACCAAAATCATTATTCTGACATTAGTTCTGAGAAGCGTTGTTCGATGGCAGCGAATGGACGGGATGTTGGTATTTCTCAAGACTATTCTTTGATTTATTTATAGAGCCCCCAGGCTCCTCAGTCATTCTAAAATTGACTGAAGGTTTTATACATTCCATAGTTCCTAAAATCCAGTTCTAGCACAATGACATTGCCGATTAAGCCAGATAAGTATAACATAGAAGCAACACTTGGGCATGATTTGTTTCTCACAGATATCAGGTTATAGAATTAATATCTCAAATAGGAATGTGGTAATTGTGGGGCATCCAGAGCTAGTTTGCCTTATGGTAGAATTTTTGCATATATATCCTTTTCTGCGAACAAGATATCTGGAAATAATTATTTGTGCTTTAACGAAAATGTTGTGTAACCAAAATGTTCAGTTTTTTCTAAGTAGAATCAAGACATTATTTAATAAATGGCAACAGCCTCCTCTGCCACTCATTGGCCATGTCCTTTTGACTTAAATGACAGTTCTCGCTCAGTGTGTATTTTTGTTTATGCTGGTATATTTAATACTACATAGGGCATTTTTAAATTTTTTGAATGGTGTGATATCAATTATTTCTGGGAGGGCAAGCATAGACGGATCTGTATCTGTAGGGAAATCTTCCGTAGAGCTGTTTAGGATGATGCCTTAGCCTTACATTTTTAATGGTATTGAATATTTTTAGAGATTCATTTAGAATGGATTCAGGGCCCCCATCATGAGTGAAATTATCGATCTCATGAACACACCAGAACATACAACTGTTAGCAATATTAATATTTGGAAATGTCAATCATTGGCCATCTTAAAAGTTTTGACAATGTTGTGTTAAACCATAACTTAATGAGAGGACATTTTAAAGGAGGTTAACACATTACTCAGTATTGTATCACCTCATTCCTAAAATTGTATTTCCATAAAGTTATACAAAAAACAAACATTACAACAAAACAACAGGCAAACTGTTCCATGACACACTGCGTTCTGACTGCCAGGGGCCAGATGGAGGGAGTTGAGAACAGCATGAAAGAGGAGTATAGGGGTGCACAGACAGGTTAAGTAACAAGTCTGAAAGTAGTAGGATTTATAAATAAAAAATGTATCAACAAAGGGTAGTGTTCAGTATTACAATCAGTCTTATGGTGCAATTGGGCTGTCGTCACAAGGCCACTTGGGACAGAAGAAAGCAAAAGAATCCAAAGCTGTGTATTGCTACACAGCAAGCCCAGATGCACTCAAATAGGGAAAAAGATATCCCTCTATTTCTATTTAAATTCATTAAACATTTGGTGCCAAAAGAGGCGTACATTTTATGATGTGTTAACAACGTGTGAACTTCTCTTATTTGCAACTGAAATGGTCATTTAGAGCATTTGGCAGTATTATTCAGGATAAAATATACAGTCATAGAGGTTTAATATTAAGATAGGGAAGTGCATTGTCACCTTACTCCCATATTAATATATGGAAATGTCAATCTTGGGCCATCTTAAAAGTTTTGGCAATGTTGTGTTAAACCATAACTTAATGAGAGGACATTTTAAAGGAGGTTAGCACATTACTCAGTATTGTATCACCTCATCCCTAAGATTGTATTTCCATAAAGTTATACAAAAAACAGACATTACAACAAAACAACAGGCAAACTGTTCCATGACACACTGCGTTCTGACTGCCAGGGGCCAGATGGAGAGAGTTGAGAACAGAACAGAACAGATGGTTAATAGTAGCTGTTATATACTACATATACTACTGTTGGTGGTCCAGAAATGTCAGTATGTAGTGATACAAAATATTGTTCATGGGGGGCGTTGACTCTTACAAGCGCCACATAATATCAGTGATATTTTCTTAAACCTCAGCAACTCACCCCAAAATGAAAATGAAAGAAATATAAGTAAAGTCTCATAGTTTTTAAAAAGTGTGACAACGTTTAAATATAGGGAAAAAAGGAAAACATAATTGTTTGTGAAGGAACCCTGAACTAATTGTATCTCTGAACAAACAATCCATGCATTTACAGAAGCATGCATACAAAACCCCTAATCTAATTGCTGCTCCAAGTGTTCAGTAAACTCAACCCTCACATTGTATTTTCTGTTGGGAAGTAAAAATAGACCAATTAAAAAAGATATTAGTGAATGTTGGGGGCAACCCCTGCTAACATTATTGCACCATTTTCAGAGGTGGATGGTCACTTCACTACCAATGCTTTGACTTTGAAGCCCATGGATGCGTACATGTTAGCAACAACATTATTCATTATTTGCTCAGTTCTGTCAAACCATTCCACAAAGGTAGATTAGTTTCTGTCTAGTAGAGAATCGCTAATGGGTTAACGGCGCCGTAAAAGGCTTCGGCGCCATTAACCTATTAGCGCCTAATTACGAGGTCCTTTGCGGGACCCGACCTTAACGGCTGGTTTTACCAGCCTTTAAGTAGGGACCCGCAAAGGGACCTTGGTGCTAAGTACGGTGCCGCAATTTGCGGCACCGTACTTAGCGCCTTCCCCATTCCCATTGAGCCCTATGGGGCAAAAATGGGAATGGGGAAGGGCCATGGCGGCATGGGGAATTACCGCCCCGCCAACCTCGGAATGGGGTGGTAATTCCCCATTCCGCCATGGCGGACACCGGCATGGACCATGGTGCTAATAGCACCATGGTCCTCCACCTGGGTCGTAATGAGGCCCAGTGTAGGCGGTGGACCAAGGTGCTATTCCATGCCGGTAAAATACCTGCACTGCCTTGGAGGAAATGGGAATTACTGCCCTATTCCAAGGTTGGCGGAGCGGTAATTCCCCCTTCCCCCATTGCCCTTCCCCATTCCCTTTTTTGCCCCATAGGGCATAATGGGAATGGGGAAGGTGCTAATTACGGTACCACAAATTGCTGTACCGTAATTAGCACCCTGGTCCCTTTGCGGGTTGGTTTTTAACGCCTGCTAAAAAGCAGGCGTTAAAGTACCAACCCACAAAGGGACCTCGTAGTAAGGCGGTAAGGGTTAACGGTCACCGGTACCATTACCGGTGACCGTTAACCCTTACTGCCTTCCGTGTAATGAGGCCCAGTGACTCTAATTATCCCTCACCATTGACTATGCTGGCTATGTATGAAGGGAGTTGTAGTCCAAAACATCTGGAGAATCATAGGTTGCAGAACCATTACCTTAAACCAAAAAAATAAAACACAATGCCCATGTGCAATGGTTTAGCGGAACCAAACACATGATGAAGCATAATGACACTCTTTCCATAGCATGGAGAGAGTGGTTGCTTTCCATAAGTTTGTATTTAGGGACCTTGGTGATGAAACAAAAGAAACAAATCAAGCACAGCTCACTCGTTGAGATAAATATTGCATCGGTCAAAGGGACTGCACACGTCAGCTCATAATATCTTATTATCTTGGATTGGATAATGGCAAGTGCTTTATATCAGCATTGCCACTTTAAATCATGGTTCTTATGCCAGTGCCTATACATAACTAAATTGGCATTGTATGCGCGCGCGCGAGTGCACACACACACACACACACACACACACCACATGCTCACATACACACACCTGCACGTGCGCGCACGCGCACACACACACACACATACACACACAGACACAGGCACAGGCTAACATACACACACCTGCACGCACACACACACACAGGCATGCACACACACACAAACACACAGCTTTCTTATAAACCTATCTGGCAATTCAGACCAGTCCCTCTGCTGGTCTGCACCTACTATCCACTGATACTGGAATCAGTAAGCATAGGGAGCCAATTTTCAAAGCCCTAGGCATGCAGACACTGCAAACGTTTTGAGCTATTGGCCCAGCACTTCCTATTTGATCAGAATGAGAGGAGGCTGCACATCACTGCACGCTGTCCTTTCAGTGACAGAGCATGGCAATCCAATGGGTCATGAGTCGCTGGGAGAACTGCCTAGCCTATCCAGCCATGATCCATTGGGCAATACTTTATTCTTTGGATAATTCAGGATTGTCTGTGCACCTTTGTGCTGCTATCTATGGTTTCTCCATATGGGGCAGAAGACTGGAAAAATGCTACCTCAGTTTAAAACCCACAATGCTGATTCAAAAATATGGTGTAATTAGTATTGTTGTGATTATTATTTTTGTTTATTTTATATATTTTTATATTTACGTGCTTTGATTATTAGTAAAACATTTTGCATGAACACAACTAGATTACATTAATACATACATTTCTCATATAAATATTGCTTTAATTACAATTAAATTATTTCAAATCACACATTTTTCAATACAAACCTTTTGTAAAATACAATCATTCAAAAATTATCCAAAATTTGATTTGCATTCTAAAAACAGTTGAGTCCACATTCACTAACAGACATTTAGGACATACATTTATCATCAGTTCATCGTAGACCATGAGGTAGATTAGTTGATTAATTCTGATTTATGCTGACAACCTGGATGCATTATCAGTTATAGCAACAAGACCACTCTTTTCCAGATATGGTGGGCTGCCCCACCGCCCCCGTTATCACCAACGAACTGGCAGAGTGTATTGCAGCCCAGAATTGATCTTGGGAGATAGATGTTAAATCTCTTACCAGAGTTGTGTAACCTTTTATATTATATTGTTTCAGCTTGTGGCAGCCCGTCAATATATGTCTTGTGTTTTCCAAGCTAGTTTTACAGAAAGAGCATTTTCTATCTTCTACTGAAATACCTTCCCAAGCCCCAGTGTATTCCTAACGAGGTAGAATGTTGAATCAAAGCATTATTAAGAAGCACTTGAGCTCGTAATCACATGCACTACTTGTACTAAACCACTGACTAGCAATCTCTCTGTATCACTTATTATTATTATTATTATTATTATTATTATTATTAGTATTACTATTATTTGTATATACCATGTCATCTAGTGCTGTAAATACTATATTGTGTCCGGGCCCTTGGAACATTCCAAAAATAATGCGTTCAATACAACAAGAAAAAACAAAATAAAGAGAAATAAGACAAAATAATACATTATCAAAAGAAAACACTTTTCTATCAGAAATCTTGGAAGGGAATTGAGCTATCACCCTATGTTCATAGGCATACATGGCCCAGCACCCCAAGCCTAAAATACAAGTGAAGCACGTTCTTCACCAGTCCTGTACATTATCAAAAAAGGGGGTGATGTCTGTTCGGACTTCTGGGATGCAAATAAGTGAAAAACCTTGTTTTTTATGGGAGATGGGTGCCCATTCTCCCATAAAATATATATATATATACATATATATATAGAAGTCCCCTTTTATTTCGAAAGCAGCAAGGACAGAGTGGGGCAATGAGGGACAGAATAAAGTGGCCCAGATGATGGAAAGTAGGTCAGATGGAGGGAGCTAGTGGAGGAGCCAGGGATGGGTCAGAGGGGCATGGTGATTGGGGGGGGGGACAGGGGAGTGGGCACAGATAAAATGGGTGCCCTCCAGGGAAGGGGCTCATGTGGCAGCGAGAAGATGCTTGCTCACTGGTAGATTTTGCCCTGGTTCCAAGTCACCTGATTGGCTGAGGGCCTTTCCTCAGGTACGAATAGAGAAGTTATTGAACTACAGAAAGAGTATTCTGTAATCTAGAAGCATCAACGGGAAAGTGTGTGGTTTGACTAGGGTGCTTTTTTTATTTTTTATTTATTGGGGAATAAATTACCTCAAGCATGCTTGCTGTATGAGGTAAACGATCCACCTGAAATCACCAACTTGTCGGCAATGCAAAAAGGACATAGCAAGAGTAAAATATTTATCATGAACTATGGAAATATGACAGTTTGAACACTTCCTAAAAGAGGAACACTCTCCATTCAGTGCTGTTTTTCAATATTGCAAGGGCAGAGGAAAAAACAAATTATCTTCTCATGGCACATTGCCAAAAGAACATTCCATGCTCCAGACTTGAGGAAGTTCCCACGGACAACATATTCAGTGTATATACGACGCATGTACATTTCCATGTGCATTTTATGGAAAGCCCATATTACACATGGAACATATAGTAATGTTGGGAATGAGCAAAAAATTGGCATTTCTCTCCCGAGCATATTTTGCTCTTGGTAAAATGGACACAAATTCAATTTAATTATTGGGATTATTGTTCCTGTTCCCTTCTTAAATGCTGTCAAAGATCTGGTTTGTCCTATGGAGGACATTAAAATGGGTGCACCCCAATTCTCTAGACTAAAGGTAGCTTGTGCAAGGTGGCCCATGTATCATTTTAGATGTACAATTACTTTTCCATTCACGTGTAATTCAATATTTCATCCACAGCAAGGAAGTCAAGCGCCTTCTAGTTCCTAAATCATCATGTAGCAGGAAGAAAGCAAATTAACCACAATGGTTCCTATCGTTCAGCTTGTACATATGCACACGCCACACTGCACTCAGATTCATTGGTGCATAGTCCTGGAGAAACCAAGTAAACTCCAGGTACAGCTAAAAATCTGCCGCTGGGATTATGGAAGTCATATCAACACTGACCTTAAAAATGTATCAAACCCACGAAATTGCCAAGTTTCAAGATAAAGTCAAGCATGTATCTATGCCTTTGGCCGCTTCTCACCTGGGACTTACTTTTATATTTCTCTGGAGTACTAACTAATTCATACAATATTAAGAATATCTTAAATAATCTATTCTGCTGCCAAATGCTAAGTGATGCAAATATGGCAATTGATTTATGTATATTGAATAAAATGTAATGATAACACTCTACATTGTTTCTCGCTTTTCAGCAGTGCCAAACTATCTTATTAAAATGCTACTTAAACATGCCAGAAAATGAAAGCTTCATTAAAATCTAATGGAAGTGTAACATCCAGGCCCCTGAGATTCGCACATTTCTGAGCGATTTTGGTGGTGATGCTACATTAGCAAAATTAATATTCCTTCTAATCAAGTTAATTAAATGTATAATTTACTCCTTAACGGATCACATCCTTTTCACGTGGTTTTTGTTTTAATTACAGGCTTCCAGCTAAAGATCAGCTAAAACATATATCCTTTAGTTCAGTATTGAAACATATGACATAGAGATGTGAATATTGCTAATGTCCACTGCAATTGTGTTCCATAATCATAATTTTAAAGAACAGGATGTGCCCATTCAAATTCATGAAGACACTTGCTGCATCCAAGTACATTTTGACAAATCATAGACAAGAATGGTCTTCTTGCTACATCTGGGTGACTGGATTTATAGTTCACTGACATTAACTTTCTGCATCTGTGCACTTCTCCACAATAAAGGTATTCAGTTTCAAGTTTATAATTTATTAGTACCAGGCGAGGGACAATGAGTCACCAGATGTCTGGAGGCTGCCAGCTACCCGCCGGGGACCGAGGTAAGTGTTTTCCCTTTACCCACGGGACCTCCAATCCAGACAATCCGCTCCCCGCCCTCCCAACCCCACTTAACTTCTTTTTAGTCCATTTCAGGAGTGGACACTCTGGGGACACTTCTGTCCCCAGCACATCCGCTCCCGATCCATCATGGAAAGGAAGAAGGGAATACACATAGTCCCTTCTTTCCTTTCCGTGACAACCATTTTCTTTGTTTACATTTTTCCTGTTTTTTGAATGGCCGCAATGGAAAAGGAGTCCCTTCTCATTTTCCATGGTGGCCATTTTGTTTGTTGACCTTTTTCCATTCATTTTGAATGGGCGCCATGGAAAGGAAAAACGGACTCTGTTTTTCCTTCCCCGGTGTACATTTTTTATTTTTTTTTCTGTTCTGAAACAGCAGTGCGTTTCAGAACACAAAAAAACTGCTCTTAGTACCCCGGTCTTATGGGCCAGAGTACTAATAGCATATGCCCCTTGCAGGGGTGGCTTTACCTGAAGTGGTAATGCCCCCCTGATTGGGGCCTTTTGCTTAAGTGGGACTCATGGGTAAATATGGAGTGGTGGTTTGATATCTGAAGCTCGTCCATTAATTTCATCATCACAAAATTAAGTGTCTCTAGACAGGCTTTAGGAAAAAAGTGTAATCTACATTGTGCAAATTGGGTCCCTCTACTAAAAGATTATAACATCAAGATGTAATTTGGGTCTAGCAGTTTATCCTCTGCAAACACATTTCTATAAACATATTTGTATAATCCAACATACTGGAACACAAGTTGAAGTGAAGCCAATATTTTGCTGCCATTATTTGTCTTTGGCCATGTGGAACTACTCCCCCGTCACCATAAATGAGGGCAGATCACCATGGATTATCCAAAAATATACATATTTTAATATTCATCAAAAAACCATCAATTGACAATACATTTACTTAAAAACAACAGCATGATCACAATTCATTCTTACACATAATTATCTTCAGAACAGATACATTAATGCATGAAGCTAATATGACAAAGGAGAAGCACACATAATTTGGCCTCTTTTGTGCCTTATCGGTAAACTACTCGATGTCTTTTACTGGTATACTGCAGACTGGTTGATATTAGAGGGCAAAAAATGTGCCAACACTACAAGTGTGTTTCTAGGACCAATAATCATTCTTCATAATGCACACAAACTAATTCAAATTGCATTCCTGATTGGTACTGTCTTCAGGGAAAGATTTTGTCAAGAGACACCTGATAACTAACCTATAACGGAAAGGTAGGAAGCTGTTTTGTGGGATACTGTATATTTTGTGTTAACCCGTCTTCACCTACACAGCCCTTGAAAAGAGGATTCTGTAGCTCTAGATAGCTGACCTGATCAAGTGGAACTACTGACAAATGTAGCTAGTTGCCTGTTGTGGTTTGTAAAACCATCAATGACATTGGGAAATTTGAAGGTGGTGAAAAAATCCAGAAACAAACAGTTCCTGACAAGGGACTAACATTCCTTGACTGAAATAATGACAATTGATACGGAGGACGATTTTCAAAAGTGTCATGGCTGGCTATCATAGAGCACACATGATAAGTAGGTAGTTTCGACATATTCATTTGATTCTGTTGGGGAGAAGATGGAGAACGCTAAGTGGGCGGCAAAAGGGAGAGACTAAATAATGGGTGCAGGAAGCAGGTATAAAGTTGCGTAAGGAACTATTCTAAGGGACTACTTTGTGGCCTCATAACAAGTTTGGTGGTGGATTATAAAGGAGACAATAATTACGTTACCATCACTTTTTTGGGGGTAATGAAATTACTCATCTTTTTATCACAGCGTCAAATAGCGAATTAAATGTTGAAGTGGAAGATTTACCTCTAGCATCATGCTGGAGGAAAGTCTCCACTTTCACATAAAAAATCAATTGAATGACTGCAACAGAAGTACAGATCGTGGTCATTTCACCAAAATACCCATGAAGTTTTATTGACTCCAAAAATGGGGATAAACACCACACTTCCAACACTCATACTTCCATGGTACAATGCAATGTTATCAGTAAATGAGTTTGGCAGTAATTTGGTGGATTTTCCGCTGACGTATCACCAAGCTCCTATTGAGGCCCGTCGCTGTCTCTCCTAATTTGTAATTGTCTTGGCATCATTCCAGGATGTATGGTTTCAAGTCACAGTAACAGGAATTTTAAACTGCCCAGCAAGCTTCTCTTTTTTTGTTTCAGTGTTGATCTTTGACTTTGCATTGTTATTTGTCTTGGATTTTATCTTGATCTGTGCCTTGGTCTTTATCTTTGTCTTGACCATAACACTGCTAGAGTGGAAAGCCCTGCATTGCACACCCCTTGCATTAGGGCCTCCACCAGTGCATTACTCTGGTAACACCATTAATTCCTCCTCTTGCCATGAGTGTTTCTTCCTTGTGTAGTCAGTGGCCGAATAAGGGCTCAGCTAGATAGGGCTACATGATTGTCGCCCATGGGAAACCTAAACATAAAGACACAATCACTAGTTCTTGAGTAGCATACTTTATTTTAGGAAGTGTGCGTTTGTGTCTGTTTATTTATTTGGACTGATCCATCCATCCCAACATGGGGCTGGATGGAATGTTGACAAAAGAATGAAAAAAGGAACACAATGATAGAACGCCCAGACCTAAGAATGGGGCTGCCAGGAAAGCATTCTAGAAGGTGTAAAAATTAGAGGAAACATAGTAATGAAAAGGATAAACAGGGGAAGAAGAAGGAAAGCATAGTAGGTAATAAAAAATGAAACAACCGCATGGGGGGAGCAGGAACATGGACTGGAGTGCTCCGCCTGGCCCCCCACCCCCGGGGTCTGAGTACCTTTTCAGCCAGGCTGCGTGTATTGGAAACATGAGCCCAAATAGTAGTTCCAGTCAGAGAGGCCCAATCAAGAAAAATCACCCTTGGGCCATGGGGGAGGAATAGGAAGATGCCACCCTGTTTGGGTCACATGGGCCATGTCGCCCAGATAGTGCAGCTTGGCCATTTCAGCTGTCTTGCCTGCCCAGGGGCCAGTCTGGATGGGCCTCATATTTAAAGTCTTCCATGGCAGCTGATGCCAGTTGGCCTGGGTGGTTAAGTGAAGGCCAGGTAAAGTGAAACCCTGGGCTGCTGGAGCAGCCCTGGTCAAAACATCATGGCCCAGGTGAAGACTAGGCGACTCACGCCCCTGCATCCCTCCGATGCAAAGCAGATGGGTAGGGCCACAGTGACGGTCATGGTGCAGCTGGTGCTGCTGTGTTTAAGGTGGTATTCCTATAGCAAAGGGGATGGCGCCTACTGTCAAGATGGTGCCACCGACATGCTGGTGTTCGCGGGAGGCACAGAACATGATAAAGGGGCTGCAGGTTGCGACAATGAATTTGGGGTTTGGCCCCTGACGATAAGGGGGCACCCCGAAGTAACCAACAGCCAGTGGGCATGGCAGTGACCAAAGACGAGTCCCCACATGGGCAGGGGACTGCCAGACACTCCTCAGAAAGCGGGCAACACGTAGTGAGTTTGTGTGGATGCACTTGGTCCACCAAGAAGAAAATAACTGGGGTAGAGGCACCTAATATCATCAAGGCACATAATGACCCTATGCCCTACCACAAATAAGGTGGTACTGAAAAGGGGTTGCTGACTACAGCAGTCACAACATTGTAAAAAAGACATCTATTATATGTTTTTATGTCAGTGATTGTTCTTAATGTATATTTACTTATAAAGGCAGGTACCTGTTTATTATTGTAGGAATGTGTAGTGTATAGAGTAGGTTAGTGTTAAGAAAGTGAATGTTATGTAGGGGTAATGATAGGTGGTGGAGATTTGAAGTAGGTATACCTTTGTGATATTACGTTTAGAAATTAGAAAGGAGTGAACCCTGGAATGAGGTAAATGAGGGAAGTGGCAGCTGCCTCAGGCCACCTAGATGGTGGGACAATCCACAGAGGACATCTTCTGGTGTCCTGCATCAGTGGGTGGTACCGGGTGTTAGGTATGGGATCTTCTATGTCAATCTCACCCTTTGGGTCTTCAGGTGACCGCTCCAAGGAAGCGTGGGCTGACAAGACAGATCCCTATTTAGAATAAACAAATAAAATAAAGAGGTGTCCCCGTTGGGATGCCTAGAAAATCCACCTTTGTGTCTGTGTCTAATTGAAGTAAATTAAGGACCCAGGGTATAGTCCATCTACTGTTAACATTGATTTTATTCAGCAGGTGCAGTGCTCCTCCCTATACAGCTGGTCTGAGGAGAGGGGCTGTTTGTTTCCAGGGTGACAGTCCCTGGCCTGGGGTAAGGAAGGTGCTAATTCTTGCTTCTGGCTGCAGCCAGAAGACTTGTTTTTTACTTGCAGGAGTTATCCACACCATCCTACCTTGGTACTTATGAGTAGGCTTCCCTCACATATCTTCTCGAGAGTGGAATGTTTCTCTAATCGGGCTGATGACAGTGCAGCTGCCACCAATATCTGGGTTTTAACATCCTACAGGGTTCTTCTTAACTGCTTTTCCAAAACCTGCCTCCTGCCAGCCTTTGTGCTCTTGTTCTAAGCAGGCTCTCTAGTCCAGTCTTTCACTATAACTATTAATATTATTTTATTTAATGAGTGCAGGCCTAGCTTTGGAAGCAACAGAGCGCCTTACAAAGGTATATAACAATACAGATACACAATAGCACACTTTACAGAGCTATATAGCAGTACAGATGCATAATGGAGTGCTTTTCAGAGTTAACTACAGAGCAGATATACAGCAGGGGTGGCACTCAGAGGGGCACAGAGCCGCAATACAGCTGTACTGGGTGGTGGGGAGGAGAGGGGCAGGCGGCGTCGAGCGAGTCAGGTGGAGTGAGGGGCGACATGATGGCCTAGATGTTGAGGATGAGAGACTCCTTGAAGAGGTGGGTTTTGAGTTATTTTCTGAATTGTATGAACATAAGGGCATTTTTTCTGCTGATGGGAGGAGGTTCCATAATCTCTGGGCGTAGGCGGAGAAGGCTTATTTTCTGGTATTTTCCTTTTTGCAGTGACAGATTTCAAGTCTGCACCTGTCCTGGCTTCTGTTTCTCCACAAGGTAGCTGGGTGACTAGAGGGTGACTGCCTTATAGATGATGCAGCAAGAGTTGAAGGTGATTCATGCATGCAGTTGGCGGAACCAGTGGAGACTGATGAGGGCCGGAATGATGTGCTCGTATTTGTGTAGAACCTTGATGATGTATTCAGCCACATGTAGGACACTTCTCAAGGGGACAAGGGAGGATGACAGAAGACCTTCGTGGAGTGCATTGCCCGCATCCAGGTGGGATACAACCAGTGGTTAAATGGTGGATCTATAGCTGTCTGGAGAGAGGAAGGGCTTGATATTCCATAGGAGTGAGAGCTGATCCCAAGCTGTCTGAGTTTTCTTAACTATGTGTGTCTTGAAGGAGTGGTGTTTGTTGATGTGGAACCCATGGCACTTGGCGCAGGAGGTGAGCTCGGGTGTGAAGTCATCAGAGTTCATGGTTCATAGCTAGGTCTGTATGTCTGGATGTTCAGTTTTGTTAGTGAGTAGTGGGATTTCGGTCTTGGAGGGGTTGAGCTTCACATATGCACTGGACATTCACGACTGGCTCAGCGAGAGGCAGATTTTGAGTCTATAGATGAACTTGGTGGAGTCCATCTTGTGGTATAGCTATTTGCCATCGGCATATTGTTGGACGTGGGTGTTGTGTGTGTCTAGGTGGGCCCACAGCAGCTCCATTTATAGATTGAAGATCACCTTGGGTTTGGGAGCTGTTGATGATCTCAGGGATCAGATCTTCTGCTGCTGGGAGGGTCTTCAGGATGGATGCTAGGAGGATTTCATCTGTACACAATGAGGCTTTGAGGGCGGGAGTGTTTCTACTAGGTCCTCTTTTGAGATTGTGATTTTGCGAGGAGGGATGGGAGGTGGGTCTGTGGATTCAGAGCTGGTAATCATGTGCTGGCGAATATTGCTGATTATGTCAATGGAGAAGGTGTTGATGGCGGTGGATTTTTTGATGGAGTGTGGCATGGCTGGGTCAGGTAGCAGCTTGACGCAGTGCTTGACCGCTTTCAAGAGGGCTCTGCTTTTGTTGTCAGCTTTTGCTATGGTATTCTCATAGTAGGAGGCCTTGGCTGTATTGATTAGTTGTCGTTGGGATGCTCAGAGTTCCTTGTGGAGCGCCAGGTCAGATGCAGTCCTTAATTGGTGCCAGGTTTTCTCTTGTTTCCTGATTACTCTTTTGCTGAGGTTGAGTTCTTGTGTGTACTATGGTGCTGTCAGTTTTGGTTTGCAGGTGCGTTGTTTCAGAGGTGCATGTTGGTCAATGGAGGCTGAGAGGGTGGCGCTGAGTGCTTCCAGTTGAGAATTGCAGTTTGATAGGAGGTGTTCTAGATTTCAACTGTATTGACACTTTCTAGTTGCCCCTTTTGATTTGACCAACAAAGGACCTTGCTTTTGTCTACGCCTCCTCATTCTCACTAAATCACAGTACTCTGTCCCTACTACCACCTTTACGTGAAACGTCTGCCTCTTTTTATACAGATGCTGATTGAGTGATAGGTCTGATCATTGTTTTGATTCATATTTCAGTTTTCCATTTAGTGTTGGTCGTAGGTTATATCTAGTAGGTCTATCTCCTCACCATGTGCTCAAATTTGAATTGCATCTGTTCTCAGGTGTTGTGCCTGTTTCAACATGAAGGGTTATTTCCCAAGAGTGACTATTTGATTGATACAAATGTGATTGATGTTACTTATACTCAATTACTCCTCTCTTCCCAGAAGCACTTTTAATTTACTGCATGCAAATTCTTCATGAATCAAACAATATCTCTCAAACGGAAAGTCATAAAAAAAGTCAGGTTATCTATCAGTACATTTCTTTGTGAAATAGACTCCAAGTGTTCAGTCAAGTTACTCACGCTTGCCTTTTAGCATAGTTAAAGATGGCTGCAATTATTATCAGTGAATATACCCCCACAGGGCCATGAATGAAGGTGTGGTGGATACCCGGGGTGGGGTTACCAAATGCTATGCGATGTGGTCAGGGCCAGTCTTACAATAGATTGCACCCCAGGCGGGAAGCATCGTTGGCACCCCCCTCCCCCGACCTGTGATCTCATGCATGTGTCATGGGCTGAGCAGTGGGAGTGGGGACTATGAGTTAACAAAATTGTCAATGCTGGCATCTGCTGAATTTCATGAACGTCAGAAAACAGCAATAGGAGGGTCAAACCCGAACATGCCTGGTTATGTTAGTCTGCTTTTGCTCTTCATTTTTAGTAACAATGACCAGTTTGCTGCTGTGACTCAGATCAGAGAATCGACAATTTCAGATCTACGCTAATGTCATTCGTATCACCTCAAACATTTAGCCACTCTTAAAAGGTGATGAACTGGTCTTGAACAGTGTTACTCAAACCTTCAAGAACAAGCACCAGCAACATACCCACCGATAGCTGTTCAAGCCTGTCTATCTCAGCATTAAAATACATGCATTTATGCAATATGTATTGCATCAAATATTTCACGGGAAGTTAAATATATTTAGGAGGAACACATGTAAACAATATCACTACTCCATGTGAGTGGTAAAGTCTACTTTAAACATATGCAGAGAGTTAACATGCATGTACTATTCAACACAGCTCCCAATGTTAATGTTAGAGAGGTGGCGTTCTAAAATTATGACATTACAATGTGGACTTTACATTGAAACACACTGCAGTGCATTACCGCGGAAGAGAAATGGCAGTTTGAGTATTGGGGTTTGTTTCGCTCATGCTTGTGAACTCTCCAAATTCTTAAATGTTTCCTTCGTGATCACTCATTTTAGCTCCCGACAGCACCATGAAACTGTAAGATCGCAAAGAAAAACAATGTCTACCATCGCAACATAAAAACAAAAACAATCAAATTCTTAAAGGGTGGAAGATGACCTTTTCTTGGGACTCGTTAAGTTTACTTTTTGCAAATTACTAGTCGCGTGCTGCTTGAATAACAGTGGCCGTTGCACATTGTGCAGTGTATAGATGAATTTCATTTCAAGGGACTTGGAGTACTGCTGTAACGCTCACCTGGCTCCCATGGAGGCGCTGGTCTGGTCTGGGTTGCTGTGGCCTCTTCAAGCGTGATGCGCAGAATTCAGACCACCGATTGAACAGGACCCCCAAATCTTGCTTGTCGGGCCCGTAGGATTATCCTTCTGCAGATGAGAAAGGGGATTAACTGTCTGCCGAATAGTGTGCTTGCTCCCCCCTTCCCCCCTTCGTTCTTCTCTGATTCCTCCAAAATCCCCGGTTTAAGATCACCTTATGGTTTGGAAGGATGAACTCTCCATCCTGCTTCTGGTGCAGGGGCAAGCGTTCGTCCAGTTACTTCACTGGTTTTCAGAATGGCGCTGGCACATCCACTTGACTTTTCTGAGCGATACGCTGTAAGTATGAAGATGCAAAAGTTCAAGTGTGAGCCTCCTTTTATGTTGTCTTTTCTGTCCTTTATTTCAGGTGCAGAACAAAGGCGATGCGTTGAGGGGTTAAATTGCCGGTGGTAAAATCAGGGGAGTTAGTGATGAGGGCGACCCCTCTAAATGTCTTTATAATTCCCCAGTAATGTCTTTTGTCCTTTCCCCATAGGGGCCGGGGTGCGGTACCTGCCAAAGATGCGGCACCGACCCGAGATGTGGAATGGTTCACCAAGAAAAGCCGGTAAGTAATATGGCTGAAAATGTCCTTTCCCCATAGGGGCCGGGGTGCGGTACATGCCAAAGTTGCGGCGCCGACCCGAGATGTGGAATGGTTCACCAAGAAAAGCCGGTAAGTAATATGGCTGAAAATTCGGCTTTCCTCTTGTGTTCCCTTGCTCACCTTTTGTCTCTTCTTCTCTCCCCTAGGTGCAGAGATGTGGCGACCGGTGCTGAGAGCCGCGATGGAGCCGGGCGGCATCTCGGGAACAGGTGAGTGAAGCGCGGCGCTGCAGCGAGCAACGCAGTGCTTTTAAATGGAAGTCTTCCTTCAGGAATGCTGGCGTGAAGATTCCGGATGCAGGTAAGAAGGTTGAATAAGTTCTTGGTTTTCACCTTTCTCTTCTCTTATTCCCTTACAGGTGTTCCAGGTTTGAGGCGGGCGTGGCTGGAGTCCAGGTGCAGGAGCAGACACGGTGAGCGTTCAGCTGCTGGGATGCAGAACAACGCGAAGCACGTGTGGCTGTCCGGGCGTGGCTTAAATAGCTTTGGAAGAAGTTCCAGGTGAGTATTCTTCCACAGCCCCACCCAAGTAACAAAATAGTTCCTTCAGAAAAATAGTCCCACCTAAGCCTCATTTGGCTTGGTTCTTCATGCAGCATGGTCTGCATCAGGTGAGTGTGCAGCATGGTCTGCTTCAGGTAAGTGCACCAAACACTTCCCCTTATGAGCCTGGCGCCTATGGCGCCAGGACTGATGTCCAACATGAGCCTGGCACCAATGGCGCCAGGACAGAGTCCAAAGAGCCCCTATAAAGGGACGCTGGGCTTTTACCCAGGGGCGTGATGCCTGCTCCCGGGGGTGCTGGGCCTGGCCTGGTGCTCCGGGGGTAGGCATCATGACAGCACTCCCCCCCAAGGCCGCTCCCAAGGTCCTTTCCCCAGGAGGTTTCGGTTTGTTCGGGAAATTCCAATGGAACCTTTTTACTAGCCGAGGTGCATGTACGTGGTCGCTGGGTTCCCAAGATCTTTCCTGAGGCCCGTACCCCTTCCAATCAATTAGAAAAGTTTGATTTTGAGATCTTAGAGTCCAAAATGTTCTTCACCTCGAATTCAGGCTCCCCATCTATCTGGACTGGTTCTGGTGGCTTTATTAATCTGGTTCCTGGTTGCACTGGTTTCAAAAGCGACATATGAAAAACGGGGTGAATCCGCATGTTAGCTGGTAGATCTAGCTTGACTGCCACTGGGTTAATTATAGCTTTGATCGAGTAAGGGCCTAAATACCTTGGATTAAAAGTCTGAGGTCCCTTGAGCGATAAGTGTTTGGTAGCCAACCATACTTGATCCCCTATTTGGTATGGAGGCGCCTCCTTTCGATGCAGATCCGCATTCTTTTTGTATTTCCCTTTCGCATGTTGTAAGTGTGCAGTAGCATCCTTGAAGGCTTGAGTAATCATAGAATGCAAATGGTCCACTGCGGGCATTTCGAGGCTCAAAGGTGAGTCCAAGTCTGAAGTACGAGGGTGATGTCCATATAGGGTATAAAAGGGGCTCTGACCAGTTCCAGAGTGTATCGAGTTATTGTATGCATATTCAGCCACCCATAAAATATCCTTTCAATTACCCTCCGATTGGTGCAACATACATCGTAGATATTGTTCAAGGGTCTGGTTCGTTCTCTCCGTTTGACCATCAGTCTGTGGGTGGTGGCTGGTTGAGAGTCTTATGTCGATTTGTGCCAGTTGACAACACTTTTTCCAAAAATGAGAAATAAACTGGCTTCCCCGATCGGAGATTAGTATGGACGGGAATCCATGCAGACGGATGATATTTTCGAGGAATTCCTTGGCAAGAACAAAAGCTGAAGGTAATCCTTTCAGCGGAATAAAATGGGCCATCTTGGAAAATAAATCCACCACAACCAGAATAGTATTGTATCCATTACAAGAGGGCAGGTCTGTGATAAAATCTAGTGACAAGGTGTGCCAAGGTGCTGGTGGAATGTCTAAGGGTTGAAGAAGACTGGCGGGTTTTGTTTTTTGACCTTTGTTTTGGGCGCAAACTCCACAGGACATCACGAAAGATTTAATATCCTTTCGCCAGGACGGCCACAAGAATTGTCGTTTAATGTTTTCCTCTGTTTTGGCAATGCCAGGATGTCCTTCCATCAGAGTATCGTGATGACGGGAAATAACCAGTTCTTGCAATTCCTTTTCTGGCAAAAATAAACGTCCTTGGAAGTAAGGTAAGCCATCGTTGATTGAAAAGGCAGATCCCCTCTTGATCCAATCCTGCAAGGCTGAAGAGTCCAGGAATAGTTTTACCCGTGCTTGAATGTCTTCAAGGGTTTGTAAAGTGGTTATCCCCAAGATTCTTTGTTTGGGAATTATCGGCACAGGTTCTGAGTTTGTGTCCATTTCTCCCATTCCAATTCGAGATAGCGCGTCCGCTTTGCCATTCTTACAGCCGGGACGGTAGGTGATTACAAAATCGAACTCAGCAAAGAATAAAGCCCATCGGAGCTGTCGTGAAGACTGAGCCTTGGCAGTTTTTAAATATTGTAAATTTCGGTGATCAGTGATCACGGTGATGGTATGCCTGGCGCCAAGAAGATAATGCCGCCAAGCCTTAAAGGCGGACTTAATGGCTAATAATTCCATATCGGTGATTGCATAATTTATCTCCGGCGGCGAGAACTTTCTGGACCAAAATGCTACGGGGTGCAGTTGGTTGGTTTCGGGGTCTCTCTGAGACAGGACAGCTCCCATGGCTAAGCTGGATGCGTCGGTTTTGACTATACATGGGAGATCAGGACGCGGGTGTTTCAAAATAGGTGCGGACGTAAATTTAGCTTTTAATTCCTGAAAGGCCTGTTCAGAGTGCAGTGATGGGTTGCACCACCCGTGAAAATTCCGGGATAAACCTGCGATAAAAATTGGCAAAACCAAGCATTCTTTGGACACCTTTCACCGAACTAGGAGATGGCCATTTGAGGATGGCATCCACTTTCCGTGAGTCCATTCGGACCCCTTTAGGTGTCAGGATGAATCCAAGAAACTCAACCTCGGTGGTATGGAAAACGCATTTTTCCAGCTTTGCAAACAGTTTGTGCTGGCGCAATTTCTCCAGGACGGCCCTGGCATGTTTTCTGTGATCAGATTCCGAAGAGGAGTACACCAGAATGTCATCTATATACACGACAACACAGACATCGATGAGTTCCCGAAGGACATCTTTCATGAAGAATTGGAAGGCAGCAGGCGCGTTGCACAACCCCAAAGGCATCACCTGGTATTCAAATAGTCCATATTTTGTACGGAAGGTGGTTTTCCATTCGTCGCCTTCTTTTACTTGTACCAGATGATAAGCCCCCCGGAGATCTAACTTGGTGTATATGCAAGCGTCCTTCGCCTGGTCAAGGAGTTCAGGGATCAAAGGCAGAGGGTAACGATTTTTAACAGTTATCTGGTTCAATGCACGGTAATCGATACATGTTCTAAGGTCGCCTTCTTTTTTTGGCACGAAGAACAAAGCCGAGGATGCCGGAGACTTTGTCGGGCGAATGAAACCATTGGCTAGGTATTGGTCTAAATATTGTCTCAAATGCAGATTCTCTGGCTCAGTAAGGGCATAAATCCTGCTAAAAGGGGGTTGTGCACCGGGCACCAGATCGATTTGGCAATGGTACGATCTGTGAGGAGGTAACGTGTTGGCCTGTTCCTTTTGGAAGACGTCCTGAAAGTCTTGGTATTCCGGAGGTAGTTGCATGGAGACAGAGGCTACTGATGCTAGACTGATCTTCAGATTTTCTGGGTAGCAGGTTCGTGCACACTCCGGAAAGGTTATTCTCTTCGCTCGCCAATCAATTCAAGGATTATGTGTCTCTAACCAAGGGATTCCGAGAATAACCTGAAACTGTGGAGCCTTGATTACAACCAACACAACTGCCTCCCGATGGCCGTCCGGACCTACAAGTGTCACCTCAGCTGTGGAATGTGTTACCGGTCCCGAGGCAATTTCGGTTCCATCAACTGTGGTGATGACATCTTTGCTGGTTTTAAGATGCAGGGGAAGGTTAATCCTGGAGACCAATTCACGATCCACTTAGTTTCCTATAGCCCCACTATCGATGTATGCCTTTATTGCATGCAACCGCTTAGGCTGTTCCGGATCTACGAGGACCATTGGCACAGTGAAATGCGAGGTCTGAGAGTTCATTTTCAAGCTCGGCAAGCGGACCCCTACGCTTGTCGGGCGGGGTCATTTCCCGATACAGAGGTTTCATGGATTTTATCAGCGGCTCCTACCACCTTCCTGGGCGGCCTTGCCGGGCAATCTCGTAGAAAGTGTCCAAAGGATCCACAATGAAGACATAAGTGCATCTGCCGTCTTCTTTCACGTTCCTTTTGCGTTAAAGGTCCTTTACCTCCTCCGATTTGCATTGGCTCAGAGGCTTCAGCCCCCTTGAGGTTAGCGTGGGTCTTGACTAACACCCGGGTCTCAAACTTGGACCGATCAGCTTTTCTGTTTTGCAGTCTGTGATCCAATTGGACCACTAAGTCTATATATTCTGAGCATTCTTGGGGCGGATTTACAACTTGGGCCAGGACATCTTTAAGTTCTCCGCGTAGACCTCGATAAAATAACGTGATTCTTTTATCTTCTGGCCACCCAGTTTCCACAATTAGTCTATTAAAGGTTGCAATGTAGGAAAGGAGGTCTTGATTGCCCTGTCGCAGAGATAGAAGTTCGTCATCTAGAGCCTGCCCCTGGGAGTGACGAGCAAATAACCTTTCCATGCTTGCTTGAAATCCTTGAAAATCACGAAGAATCGGGTCATCTTGAGTTACCAGTGGAACTGACCAATCGGCAGCACTGCCGCTGAGATATGACAATACAAAGGCTACCTTGGTCTGGTCATTAGGGAAGGCCCCAGGTCTGCACAGGAAATGCAAACGACACTGATTCATGAATACGGCGAATCATTTGGGGTCCCCAGCAAAGCGTTCGGGTGGGGCCAGCGGCATGTTTCCAGGTAGATTTATCTGCACCGGGTTACTGGAAAGCACAGGAGCGGGGTTCCCTCCGGAACCGGGTAAAGGGGTTTGTCCAGCTTGACCTTGCAAAAGCTGTCTAGCCAGGTCATCAGCTCTTTCCTTTGTTACAATCACTTCCCTCCTTAGAGCATTAGTCTCTTGACGAGCGGCGTGTACTTCGGCCCGTAATTCCCGCAGTAGTTGGGCCAACTGGTCAGTCTCGGAAGTTTCCATAGTGCCTGGGTGGGAATTTGTAGGAAGGCTTCGCGTTCTGTAACGCTAACCTGGCTCCCACGGAGGCGCTGGTCTGGTCTGGGTTGCTGTGGCCTCTTCAAGCGTGATGCGCAGAACTCGGACCACCGATTGAACAGGACCCCCAAATCTTGCTTGTCGGGCCCGTAGGATTATCCTTCTGCAGATGAGAAAGGGGATTAACTGTCTGCCGAATAGTGTGCTTGCTCCCCTCTTCCCCCCTTCGTTCTTCTCTGATTCCTCCAAAACCCCCGGTTTAAGATCACCTTATGGTTTGGAAGGATGAACTCTCCATCCTGCTTCTGGTGCAGGGGCAAGCGTTCGTCCAGTTACTTCACTGGTTTTCAGAATGGCGCTGGCACATCCACTTGACTTTTCTGAGCGATACGCCGTAAGTATGAAGATGCAAAAGTTCAAGTGTGAGCCTCCTTTTATGTTGTCTTTTCTGTCCTTTATTTCAGGTGCAGAACAAAGGCGATGCGTTGAGGGGTTAAATTGCCGGTGGTAAAATCAGGTGAGTTAGTGATGAGGGCGACCCCTCTAAATGTCTTTATAATTCCCCAGTAATGTCTTTTGTCCTTTCCCCATAGGGGCCGGGGTGCGGTACCTGCCAAAGATGCAGCGCCTACCCGAGATGTGGAATGGTTCACCTTTCTCTTCTCTTATTCCCTTACAGGTGTTCCAGGTTCGAGGCGGGCGTGGCTGGAGTCCAGGTGCAGGAGCAGACACGGTGAGCGTTCAGCTGCTGGGATGCAGAACAACGCGAAGCACGTGTGGCTGTCCGGGCGTGGCTTAAATAGCTTTGGAAGAAGTTCCAGGTGAGTATTCTTCCACAGCCCCACCCAAGTAACAACATAGTTCCATCAGAAAAATAGTCCCACCTAAGCCTCATTTGGCTTGGTTCTTCATGCAGCATGGTCTGCATCGGGTGAGTGTGCAGCATGGTCTGCTTCAGGTAAGTGCACCAAACACTTCCCCTTATGAGCCTGGCGCCTATGGCGCCAGGACTGATGTCCAACATGAGCCTGGCGCCAACGGCGCCAGGACAGAGTCCAAAGAGCCCCTATAAAGGGCCGCTGGGCTTTTACCCGGGGGCGTGATGCCTGCTCCCGGGGGTGCTGGGCCTGGCCTGGTGCTCCGGGGGTAGGCCTCATGACAACTGCGGGTATCAGGGGAAGCATCTCCAGTGTACCCCAAGCATAGTGCGCTTTGCCCTACACCCTCACTCCCCAGCCTTGCAGCCCTGCGCTTTTTCACATTCTCCATTATGGTAAAGCACATTGTCCCGAGCTTGGGAGAGAAATTGACTATGCAGAAGGAGCTGCCTCCCCAGGGTGTGTTTAGCTTCTGGTGTTTCAAATGCAGAAATGGTTGGCATCAAGAGCCCCACGCTCTGAAACATCTTTTGCGCACTGGTTTGTCCCACGACAGAAAGTGTGAGCAGGTGATTCCCCAACACTTGAACCATTCTTTAGAGACCTGGCTTTGATTAATGTGGCGTTAGCTAGTCATGGCCATATCGCAGAATTTGTGTTAAAGGAGATCGGAAGCTGCACCGCGCAGGGTATTTTAAAGGCCATGAATTAATGCTACAGCATGTTGCCCCAAATGGAACAAAGAAAGTGAAGCATGCATCCTACAAGTCTGGGTATTTGCATTGTACGGAAGACGGACCAACCGTCCACAGAGACGGTTTCTACTGTAGTTGCTGGGTAGCTTTCCCAAACCAGCTGCTGTGCAGACTTCGCTCAGCTTTTGGTCCAGCGCCTGCATCCATCCTTCACACCATCATTCACAAGGTGCGTTCGTGTAGGTGTTTGTTTATCTCGTTACACTAGCGTGATTACTATTCCAAACAAAATAAGCACAACGACAAAGAAGAGTATAAGACAAGTCTGAGCGAACAGTGAAATGTATGAAACTCTTGCACTAAAATAAAGTCAGCAGTGCATGCCCAGGAAAGAGGGAACAACGAACAATATGCTCAGGAGCAGGAACTAGGGGGGCGTAGTAATCCCCAAACTGGCCCAAGCGTGGTACCGGCCCCCAGGGCCTCGCTCTGGACGTGATTCAGACCCGGCCAACGTACCGAACAATCCAACCCTGCTGGAACGTGCAACTGTCTAAGATCTGCTGAAGGTGACACTCTGCCCAGGTCTTCCGAGAACCGGCCTTTGGATCTCCTTAGGAGAGTCCATCACCCGTGCTTGCTTCCTTTTTCATGACTACTTGAGCCTTGACAAAAGTGTCTAGCTTTGTGGCCTCCAGAGGCTGTTCTCGGATGGCCCAGTCATCTCTGCAATACCATTTTAAAATAAATAAAATGCCTATGCAGCAATAAGCCTCACCTACGAAGACGGGAGTAGGAGGAAAGAAGTGTGCTTGCCTCGGCAGGCTGTAGTTGCTGCCGGGTTTCCTGAAACAAGGCCAATCAGTGAGGGCAGGATACAGAAACTGTTTGTATTTGCTGATTCTGCTGCTGCTTGGCAGTGTGTGCTTGTGATGGGAACAACTTCAGGTTTTAGTGACCCACTCACTCCTCTTTTCTGTAATGGCCGGGGCCGACAACACCAGCCAGCCCCAATCTATCCACATTTCAGTGTCAGTCGCGCCCATAGCCTGGAGGAGGGCACACCGCACATGCGCTCATGAGCCTGGCTGGCGCCAGCAGCGCCGGCGCCACTCGGGGAAGGTAATAAAGCAAGAAATGTTACTAATGTATCTGCCAATTGCCCTGCCCTGCCTGAGGGCCGAGGCCAGGCCTGTTTCTTGGCCCGGACGAGGTGGGCAACTGCCTGGGGCGCAATAGCCCCAGGGGACGCAATTGCCCCGGTCCCTGGAGCCTCTGGAGGGGATGGAATTTCCCAGTTTGTGGGGCGGCGCATTGACATGGGGAAAGCTCCGCAGGTCAGGTGATGCCTCTGCCCCTTCCGACTGTAATGTCACGTAGTACAAAAGTACTACGTGACATTACAGAAGTCAGAGGCTCCCTCTGACCACTTTTGCGCCACTTGGGGTGGGGGCATAAGCACACCAATAAAAACACTTTAGGTCCCACTGCAGCTAAAACCAGCCCCTTCCATCACAATGCCGGCAGGAAACTGCTAATCGTGGCCCATTTGTCACTAAATGGTTTTGTGCTGGCATTGAGATGGGAGGAGAGGTGCAGTGGGCTGTAGGGAGTGTGCGTGCCTTGCAGGGACGCACCGTGGGCCCCGACCCATTTGGGTCCATGGTGCGTCCCTGCAAGCCCAGAAAATTGGCAAAATAATAGTTTAAAGCAGCGCTGTTTCTTTCATGCTGCTTCTTTTCCAAACTATATATCAATTACACTTAAACCACTTCCATGGCACTGGTGATGAGTTACTTCACTATGCGGATAATAGTTTTGACCAGTGTTGCTGAGTAAATATTCTTTAAGCTACGAACCGGTTTATTTATTTATTTATTTATGCAATGTTTGTCGGGTACATGGAGACGGATAATTTATTTATTTATGCAATGTTTGTCGGATAACTGTAGCCGACACACATTGCATGAATAAATAAATATGCAGGTACCCGACAATCATTGCATGAATAAATAAATAATCCTGGTCCATGTATCCTTACAACAGTCAAGACTTTACTGTATCAAAGCATAACCCTTCATTCCCAATCAAAGAATGTAAAGTGATTGTGTATTGGGTTCAGGTGCCTCCTTGTCATTGCCCTTTTGGCTTAGGTTGCCTCCAAACCCCCTTCAGCATCTTGAGTTCTTTGTTGATTGTATATACTGCATCCTGTGCCATATTCATGGTCTCTTGGTTGGTGTGCCGGGTCCTCATTATCTGCAGCCTAAGTGGGACGGGGCATACAATTGTCTTGGGCACCAGTGAAAAAGGGCCCACCGTTGCAAATGGCAATTCATTCCTTGTGTGACAGACAGTTTGACTTTGGGTAGGAGTTCCTTAACGGTGTAGTTTGGGAATGGGGCGCAGGGTGTAGTGGGAGAGGTGCGCGGGGTGCGGTGGGAGTGGTGCGTGGGGTGCGGCAGGAGTGGAGCGCAGGGTGCGGTGGGAGTGACGCATGGGGTAAGATGCGGGGGGACGCATTCCTACTGTTTCGCCCTGGGCACCAAATGGACTAGAAACTGCCCTGGCCGAGGCCACAGCCTGCAGCAGTTCCAGTGGTAGAATAAACATGTAACACATTTGTTTCCTAACATTATAAACATGAACAGGCACATTCACTTTTATAATGTTAGGAAATGACCATGTTACACGTGTATTCTAGCACTGCCCTGCCTGAGGACCGAGGCCACAGCCTGCAGCCGTGTCAGTGGTAGAATGCACGTGTAACACATTCGTTTCCTAACATTATAAAAATTAACAGGCACATTCACTTTTATAATGTTAGGAAATGAACATGTTACACGTGTATTCTACAACTGCCCTGTCTGAGGGCCGAGGCTGCATCTTGCAGCAGTGCCAGTGGTAGAATACATGTGTAACACGTTTGTTTCCTAACATTATAAAAATGAACAGGCACATTCATTTTTATAATGTTAGGAAACGAACGTGTTACACGTGTATTCTAGCACTGTGGACTGCTGGTGCAGCGCCCCCTATAGGCTGACTGACACAAAGACCGGCCCTGGATGTCGTGCCCAGGGTTACTCGAAGGTGCATCCAACGGTCTTTCCCATTGCGTGGAAACAGGCTAGAAGAGGATTTTCATATTGGTCATCCTGCCCCTTTAGTAAAGCAGAAGATGCAGAAGGAGGTGGAGTTACAGAGAGAGATGAAGGTGAAAGAAGAGAGTGACATGCAAAAGGAGCTGAGGGTACAGAAAGAACATGAGGTGCAGAGGGGGTCGAAACTACAGAAGGAGATGAAGGAGCTAAAGCTGAAATAGGAGAATAGAGAACAAACGTGTTGGGACATTGATAACCAGTAAGACAATACAAGTCTATCAGCTGTCAGGAAGGGTTGGGATAAAAACAAGCACTAACTAGAACATTAAGGATGTTAGTTGAAAGCCAGCTCGAGGGACAGCACTGGTGCCCAGTATAATGTCCCCAATCATTATAGAGCGTTGGAACATCGAGGAGGGAATTTAGCAGGACTTTGGAAATTGTACACTTAATACAGGGAGGTAAAGCAAAGCCCCACCTCGCATCTAAAAGCACACCTGGCTTTTCAGCTCTTAGGGTGATTCTGCAGTAGTTTCTGACAGAGGCCCTCAGGCTTCAATAAGTGTGTGTATGATACTTTGATGAACTAACCTAGCAGTTGCCTATTCGAGACTTCCTCCATTGTGAGCATGTGTACTCAAGTATGAGAGTGAGACAGTGGAGAGTCAGGGAAAGAAAATATTAGTAGCAGACCATATTTTGTTGGAACAACTAATTTCCTTCCCCTGGGCCTCATTACAACCCAGGCGGTAAGTTCCCTACTTTACCACCATGGTGTAAACTCTGTTTACACCATGGTGGATGGCGGATTTACCGCCCCATTCCAAGGTGAGTGGGGCTGTAAATCCCCATTCCCCATTTACCCTTCCCCATTCCCATTTTTGCCCCATAGGGCATAATGGGAGTTGGGAAGGCGCTAATTACGGCACTGTAAATTACGGTGCCGTAATTAGCACCAAGGCGGGTTAGCGCCTTGCATTTTAACGCCTGCTAAAAGCAGGCGTTAAAATTATAATCAGGCGTTAAGGGTTAACGGCGCCGACGGCACCGTTAAACCCTTAACGCCTGGGTTGTAATGAGGCCCAATGTTTACAAGGTCTGTTGAAACGGGTGTCTAACCAAGACACCCTGAATAACTTTATTGCCAGAGAATAGGTTGTGCAGTCTTCGAGAAAGATCTACACACATTTGTCAAACACAGTGGCATTAAACTAGGATTGACATCCTAGTGAAGACCTTTTTGTGACATGCCATCCTAACCAAAAGATGAGCTCGCTTATAAAAGAGCCTAAGCCCAAGTCAGCCAAGAGACAGTTGCCAAAGATAAAACGTGACATGTATACATATCCCTTTTAATGATTTAGTTGGTTCCATTGTGTCTGTAAAAAAACTCGTTTTTATTGTATTGCCATTCTCCACCAACTGTAAGCTCTGATTAAGGTCCCTGTCATTTAGAACGTATTATCATGTCTTTCAGTGCTTTGTCAATGCCTTTGTGATGTATCTTTTAAAGACAAGATTACTGCTGCTGGAATGAAGCATCATTATCTTATGGTTCATCATGGCTTTATGTTCTATGTATAAAATCTGCCAGTTGAATGCTGCACCCAAGAAAGACAATGAAGCCGATTGGGGTGCCCTTCAACAGGCAGGAAATACCAAATGTGGGTTTTTTTTTTTTTTTATTATTTTTTTTTTATTGTTTAATCACATTGGATTTTTACAATACAGCTCTTCTCATCATTTCATATGATTATTTATCTGATCAGTTTGTCCCTTTCTGTGTACAATTTGTAATTTGCCGGTTCATTTGATGGATGTTGTGGTCACTGTTGTATTTGTTCTTGGTGACACCCATTGTTGTTGAGTAGTTGTTGGTCGATATATTCTAACATTTTTGCTGCTGCAACTTGCCATGTGATTTTATCACCCCCAATGAGCCTGCACCACCAGGTATTTTCCTCGTATAATATGTTAAAACCGGACATGTGTGACAAATACTGTTGTCTAATGAAATTCGTTGCTGGGCATGACATGAGCAAATGTCTTATTGTTTCTTTGACAGGGTGGCTGGCATTGTTGCAAAAACGACAATCGTTAGTTGCTGTTTGTCCTCTGATATGGAGTATCTCATTTGTTTTCATTATGTTGAGTCGTGCTCGTAAAATTAAGTTTTGCGCCTTTTTATTTGGGAATTGGTTTATGAAGCCTTGCAACTCATTTCGTTTCAATATATTATGTGGTAAGTGAGCCATAAGTTTCGATCTTGTTGTAACATCGATCGTCATTGCCCAATCTGCATCTTTAATTTTTTGTAGAACTTTGCATGGATTTTCAATCAGTTCTTGTTCGTCTGATGCTATATCACATAATACACCTAGATTTTCCTCTTGCCATGTTATTAGCATCTGACAGTTTCTGGCATCCATTTCGCATTTAATCATATTGAAGATTTTGTTGCTGGTGTCCATTCTGCTTTTCCTAAAGAGCATTATGGTGTTGCACACCACTGTGCATTTTAAAGATTGCAGGCTGAGTTCTCGGCGTATGGCCACCCCTGATGTCGATTGGGGTAATTTCAAGACTTTTCGCCAAAATCGGGCCTCTAGTTTAGCCCATATTTGCTTTGGCATCATGGGCATCGCTTCCATCCCATATGTCAAGGTAGGTACGACTTTCATTTTATAGAAATTTAAAACTGGGACAAGTGAGTATTTCCCAAATTTGCCATCGATAGCTTTTGCTTGGGCTGCTAGTTTGTCTGTCTTTCCAAACAGTTCCGCTTGCATTGTGTTTTCTTGGCGTGAGCTGTCTAGGAATACTCCAAGATATTTGAATGAGGTGACAGGCTCGATTTCAGTGTCGCCCAGCCGCCATCTGAAATTGCTGTTTTTTTTCTCACGATTTTGGAAGATCATAACTTTTGTTTTGCTTATATTAATTTCCAGGTGGTTGCTTGTTGCATATTGCTGTAGGGCACTTAACTTTCTTTGCAGACCTATTTGTGTTTGATCAAAAAAAGTTAGATCGTCCGCATATAGGAGATGGCCGATTTCTGTGACTCCGATTTTTGGCGGGAATACTCTTATTGTTTGCCCAATGTCTTGAATATCCCCAATGTAGGTGATGAACAGCGCTGAAGCCAACGGGCATCCCTGCTTGACTCCTCGGGTGCTCCTGACTTCATTCGACAAATCCCCTTCTCGGCTGAGACGAACTCGCATTTTGGTTTCGTGATGCAGAGCCTGTATCGGGGCTAGTATGTCTTCAGGGCAATTCCATTCTTTTAGTTTTCTCCATAGGATCGGCCTTTCAATATGATCAAAAGCTTGAGTGAAGTCAATGAAGACTACAAAAAGACACTGTTTATGTTGCAGTGCTTTACTTTTTAAGATGTTACACGCCAGAATGTTACACGAGGTTCCTGCGTTTTTCTTAAAGCCAGTTTGATAATTATCATTGCATTTTGCTGATGCAGCCCATGTTTGAAATCTTTTCATTAGTAACGTTGCGTATACTTTGCCTATCACATCCAATAACGCAATCGGACGAAAATTTGCTGGATCTGTAAGGTTCCCTTTTTTGTAATGTGGGTTTTTTGATCACCCTTTAGAGCAGCTCCCCCTAAATGCCCCAAGCTACCAAATTCCCCCAAAGTGGCTGGATTTTTTTTTATCCACTGGAAGTTTCAGCCCCATAATCCCTCTTTCGCTCCATGCCTCTCCACCCCCCATCCCACACAGTGTGCCATGGTAACTCCCAAAATACACACAAACACAAACGCACGTGACAGACACACACACACACTTGCACACACATCCACACTCTTACCTGCTCTCCGTACTCATGACTTCCCTCTTATGAGCATCAGAGGAAGAGCATGTCAGCCGGTGGCCACACTTGTGTGTGGTATGGGGCGGGGATTTGCCTCGGTTATGCAGGCTCCTGTATGCGGCCTCGTTTGTCTACTATCAGTAAATCACAGGCAAAATACTGTATCACTAGCTTTATTTATGAAGTGACTTGTATTGGTATGATAACACATACACGCATTCAAAAAGCTAATAGATATAGCTTGGGTTTAAAAAAAAAAAAAATCTGCCATTCAAGTTGCCTACCAGAACAAGAGAGCGACATTGAGGAGATGGCCTTCATCACAAGGGAAGCAGCCATTTCAGAAGTTGGTAATGAAAGTGGCAAGACCTACTCGCGGGTCAATTCTAGGCCCTGGACTCAGTCCCCAATCTGTGCGGACTAATGCAGAGTTCTCTGTCAGGCCAGGTTTAGGTCTCGGGTAAGTGCTGGGAACAGGATTCAAGCCCAATTTCCAGTTAGGACTTAGTGTCAGGTCGGTGTCATGTTAAATTCAGACCCGAGCATCAGGACTCTGAGAAGGGCAGCAGTGAAGACAGCATTAGGCAGTAATAAAGCACATGACAGACATTAGTGCAAGGCAGCAGGGCAGGATGGCTTTTTAAGGCTAAATTAGGGCACATTTGGGGTCAGGAGTTAAAGCTGATAGGCAGTTTTAAGACCAGTTCCATGAATGATAGTAGTGATCAGGTAAAGCAGTTGTGAAAGCATTCTGTTCCTCAATCAGACTGGAAGAAATATATAGTGAGACCAATCTCATGTGATGGGCCCTTACTCTATAGAAATAATGTAACTCATTCTGAGGAAAGTAAGACACAGAGAAACAACCAAATGTGTCCTCATAATGTTGTGTGCCTAGTTAATTTCAAAACCTGAATGCATGTCAGACTAATTAAATCAAAACATTACCCTACAGCGTGGGGATTTCAGTTGGTAATCAAACAATTGTCTGTAATACTTTTTAGTGGTGTGGGTTGGCGCACACTATGTGCAAGCATTAGATTTGAAAACGGTATCCATTCGATGTGTCTATCCACAGAACCATAATCAGAAGCAAGTTCCCAAAGTTATTGCCAGTGATAAAATATTAATTTCTGATAAGAATGCAAAACCAGATACTCGGACATGGAGAATACATCACAGATAACTGTTTGCATTTGTGTTTACATTTTAAGCAAAGGAATATAGTTTGCAGTATAATTATTACATGGCCACGGTAGTGGCCATGTAGTTATGGTTAAGTTGCTGTTTCCATAGGAAGAGCACTTTTTGGGCGGCTTATAACTTCGCTCTCCCTGGACGGATCCTCACCAATCTTTGCAAAAAAAGTAGTTGTGTCACTCTGAATTTTTTTGCAAAGTTTGGTGAGGATTCTTTCGTTGGGGGAAAAGATATAGGGGGGGTCCCAAAACTTTTTTTTCCCCCATAGACTGAATGGGAAAAAACTTTGCGCACGGCTACAGCCCGAACCGCTTGACGGATTTACACCAAATTTGCGGCAGGAGCGGTGGCCTGGTCCCAAAAGCGTGCTTTTGTAAATTTGGTGTAAATCCGTCCAGTAGTTTTTTTAAAAAATGACCAAAATGTAAGGCAAAAAAATTAGTGATATCTGTGTTCGATTCGCGGACGGACTTCCCTGTTTGCTCCACGGACAGCACCCCGATTGGCCCATGGCCTTGCGTCATGTCCGCGGACATGCGTCGTGTTCGCTGATTGGACGGCGTGGGGCGTGGAGCGCGTCAGATTTTCTGTGGCGCCCGCCATCTTGTATTCGCAGTCGACCGCGTACAGCGCAGTGAAACGTGGATAAAAAATTGTATTTAGTGCTGTGTGTTGGTGTGTAAGAGTGTTTGGGGAGGGTGGGGGAGTATGAGATAGGTTCAATGTTTTGTTTTTTTATGTGGTAGACGTTTTTGTTGCGTTCGATTTGTCCGCGGAGAATACGGCTGTTCTGACATTTTGTAAATAAACTAAATGGTGGGGTGTTTAAAGGACGGAGTATGTGTCATTTTTGTTCGCAAGGAAGGTAAAAATGAGCTATGAACACTCGCGGTGTACTTAATTGTTCGTAAATACACAAACTGGGGGTGTCCTCAGGACGCTGTCCGTATTGTAATCTGTCTAGTTGAATGTGTTCTAGGAACACTTGCAGTGTCCCGAAATGGTTGCAATTACACAAAATGGGGGTGTTCTGAGAACGTTGTTTGTATTGTTCGTTGTCAGGGTGAAAGTGTTTTAAGACCACTCCTTTTGTCCGCTAATAGTACAATTTCCCAGGGGCGTCAACCGACTTTTTGTCCACTAAAGAAGCGATAAATCCGGCTGGTGCGTGCCGACATTATGTGATAATCCTATGACTGGCGCTATTGACCTGGCTGACTTGCTTTTGCGACACTAAATCATATCTCCCGCCCCTAAGCCTGATATTATCAAAGCATTCATATTCCCCGCCTCTCTCCGTGATGTTACAGGGTGCGTAATCAAACACGCTCAGTTCTCTGCAGTCCTAAGTGACTTTACACAGAACCCGGAAGACAAAACATATTATGTCACAACACAGCGCGCCACAATTCGGAATATGAAACAGTGATTTAAAAGCAAACAGCAAGATTGTAAATGTTGTAAAGTACATTTATTTGACATCAAATGTTTAGAGAATATTCAGCAATTTGCATTTGTCTTTGTTGTCGATCCGCAAAAGTTCATGTTGAGGCACGCAATGTTCCTTTGCGGTACAGAGGGTGTTAGATCAGCTTACAACTCAGTGCGCCACAATTCGGAATATGAAACTGTGGTTTAAAAGTAAACAGCAGGATTGTATATTTGGTAAAGTACATTTATTTCACATGAAATGTTTAGTGAATATTCAGCGATTTGCTATTGTCTCTGCTGTCGATCAGCAAAAGTTTATTTGGAGCCACGCGTTGTTCCTTTGCGGTAGATAGGCTGTTGGTTTATGATAAAAGCAGTAAATGGTCGCTCTGATAATCGGAAGGTTGCTCCAATAACGAGCCATTAGACCACCCTATTGGTTGGTATGTTGTTTGTAGCCGCTAGTACTGCGTAAGGGCATATTGGTCCTTGGCGATTGTCCCATAAAATAGTGAGGGTCATGAAGTTGCATATTTGGACCTGCACCTGGCAGTTGAAGACCCCATCCGCTGGAGTCTGTAAATCGTGACATAGGCAAAATGGAGCCACATACCTGTTTTAAAAAACATAAATTACTCTCACCAGCCGATCTTCATTAAAAATCATCATTTTATTTATTAGGGCGTGAAACTATTTGCTATCGAAGATAGTGGAACAGAGTATGTTAATAATAAAATAATAATATTTTCCCATTCATATAGCGCTAAGAACCGTGAGGTATCTAAGCGGTGCTTATTATTAACCACGGTGTGTGGTGCTTATTTATCGACCACGGAATGATGAAAGGCTGAGTTTGGCCTTGCCGGGATTCAAACTTGCGTTAGTAAGCTGTGCACGGATGTCAAAGCGAGCGCTGTACTCGCTGTGCCACTTGACAGGCTACAGTGAAGTGGCACAGCGAGTAGAGCGCTTGACCGCCTATAGACCGGTTACATTATTTCTATTACCCCACCCTGTGTCGTCTGCCTTTTTCAGAACCCTCTAAATGACAGGGGATCAATTCGGCGGTGATAGTGCGCGGTAGAAAACATTATGCCACTTTCAACGAACAAGTTCAACTTGAGCGGTCTTTAATGCTACGTTATTGTAATTATATTTGGTATAAAATAATCTAAAGGGTTACTTACAGTACAATTGCAATTTCCATTGTCTACGAGTGGTGCAGTCCCAAAATATGACTCTGCGTGTGCCAACGATCTTTCGCATAGTGATATGATTTATAAAAGTGGTTTCGTTTCAGAAATTTCATCTTTATCTTCTCTTACGTTTTAGCAATACTCCTTCAAGAGAAGTCTTTCATCACAATCTCTGTCTGTCAAGGTCAAAACACAATACAACCTTATAGTCCGCTTCGTGAGCCTCTCCGGGGCCCGAGAAAAAAATGGAAGCTGACCTTCACTGTGAACAGGCATAAATTCTTACTTTGCAACATTCTGTGTAAAGACATCTGTAGAAGTTGGTTTTTGCACGACATGTTTGTATATTGTTTGCGTGATATTAAAAAAAGTTTGTTTAAAGGACGTTATGGTTCTAAGTACAGCCGAAAGACCCCTGAAAATCGCAAGTTATGGTAAGCTATGAAAAATAACTGGCGCCACCACCGTGCACTGCTAAAACTAACACCCAGGACATCAAAGATGACATCGCAAATGTCATTGATGAAATCACTGATGACATCACATGTGTATGTACTTTTCATGGAGTTTGTGTACTAGGGATTTTTATTATAATGTTGCGAAAAAAGTGTCAAGGATATTGCAATAAATATCATACCGTTATTAGTGCTTTGAACGATGCATTGATATAAATAGCATTGTATTATGGGATTCTATCTAGTATACTGAGCTACTAATGGAGAAACATAGCATTGTGTGCAGAGTACAAGATGAAAGTATAATATTTGTAATGTTAATATGTTGAATAATGAAATAATAATTGTCCTGAAATGTTCGAAAATTCACAAAATGGGGTTGTTCTGAGGACGTTATTCGTATTGTGTGATTGCTTAGTTGTATGCAATGAGGGAATGGCACAGAGAGTAAAGTGGACGCCGTCCGCGGACACCGCGGCTGTTCGTGGACAGGGCGTGCTACATCCGGGTTTTTCCAGGAAATCCAACATGGAAAGAAGACTGTACGGATCAGCCAATCAGATGTCGAGGTTGTGGATTTGTGTTGAAAGAGACTGTGTGTGGTGAAGATGGCAGAAGTGGAGAAAGTCAGGGTGTTGGTGCTCGGAGATATGTGTGTGCATGGTTTACAGCAGTACGCTGAATTCAGGCATGTTGCAAATAACTTTGATGTGAAAGGAGTGGAGGTGGTGTGGAGCAATGTGCCTGATTGCAATGTACAGCGAATTGTACAAGTTTGTGAGGATATGGCCACGATGAACAGTCCGCATGTGGTAGTTTTGCACTATGGTGCTTTCCATTTGGGCAACGTCAGTGCCCCTACTTTGTTGGCTGATTTGGAACGCTTGGTTCAAGCAGTAATGAAGATCCTTCCAAATGCAAAAGTAATTTTTTCTGGATTACTACCTAGGGCAATATGGGACAATAGTTCAGTTTTTTGTCCTCAGCAAAATATTGCTAGGTGTGTCATCAACCGAGGCATGTGTGCCTTCATGCTTAGAGCTGGTATGTTCTTTTGTAATAATGAGAATATTGATGCCAGTAATGTTGTTAATTTTAAAGAAGATGGCATTTCTTTATCTTTTACGGGAAATGCCTTTCTATTTTGGAATGTAAGGGTTGCTTTGGAGAAGGTTATGTGAAGATTTTAGGAGTAAAGTAAGAAAAAAAACAAGAAAAAAAATACAAAATAACAGGTGTCTGTCAAGGATCTGTAAAAAAAAAAAACAGCTCTTTTCAGAGCCAACTTCAAAGGGGAAATGGGGCACACTATTTAAATTTACTTTCACCACGCTCAGATTTTCGATGTGTCCGCGGACATGGCGGTAGTCCGCGGACATGAAAATCACTACGAGGGGGTTAGTATGTTCTATGTTACATGTATATGAAGTCAGGGATATTATGGTTAAGTTGTGCTACTAAAAACCTGTGAAATTCAGTAAAAAAAACTTTGTTAAAGGGACGTTATGGCTAAGTTGCGCTACTAAAAACCTATGAAATTCAGTGAAAAAACTTTGTTAAAGGGACGTTATGGCTCAAAGTAAAACCGAAAAACCCCTGAAATTCGGCAGTTATGGTAACATAAGCAACCATAACTCGCGCCACCGTGCACTGCTAACACTAACACCCAGGACATCAAAGATGACATCACAAATGTCATTGATGCCATCACTGATGACATCACATGGCTGGCTCTCCCTTTTTATCCTTTACTGACATATCGAAGCCACATGGTTTTCTTCAGTAACAGTCAGGAAGTAAAAATTGAAAAGGTACTATATTTGTAGACTTAGGGTCCAGTCACATCATATGAAACATACACATAGCGGAAGATACAGGCTTGAAAGAGAGCAATCCTTTCTGTGCATGAAGATAATCATTATGGTTATGAGCACTTTCTCATAGTTTTATTTTTATTACTCTACCTTCCCTCTATATGCTCATATTTGTATACATTATACTCACTCTCCCACTCACCCTAAGTTAACAGGGCGATCCAGACGTGGACCCCTTGCTCACTGTTCTTAGAGAGGCAACAGTTTCACCTAACTGATGATGCCCAACAAGGTTGAAACACGTGTATGGGGTTACTGATGGTACTTTTGTTCAGAGGAGAATTGCCTAGCATTTTGGCGCTGGACTGCCCCTGGGCAGGACAAAGGCTGATATGCAGGGGAAATTTCTTCTCTGTGAAAGGGACAGTGAGCTAAAGACTTGGTAGAGTCTCTCCCAGGGGTTATTCACCCAAGAACAGGTCATTGGGCTGTGTTTGTGCTGGTAGAGAGATTCCCAGACCCCCCTTTGTCCTGATTTTAATATGTGTGCAACTCCGTAACATAAAGTTCACTTTCAAAGAGTTGGTGGAATATGTATTCCACATTTTGTCTAAATCTGGGATCTTCAGAATACATCCGTAATGAGCGGTCTTCTGAAGCTGATATTTGAATAGGTCTATCATCATACCTTCCTCCTTTGCCAGTAGGAAAGAGTAGAGGAAAAGCACATGCTTCTATACTTTTTTCCCATATGCTCATTGGTGATCCTTTTGTTTGACGCATTTGGTACGTTTCCAGTGCATCTTCTATGGTGTCATTAGAGTGCAATGGATGAATTGTATAATGGTCTAAAGTATTTGATATTGTAGCAGGATCTAGGAGCTCAAATTGACCAGCTTCTTGTGTTTCTTGAATTATTTCAGTTGTATCTTTCAAGTTTTCTTCAATATTAATTTCTTTGTAATATTCATTATTCTCTTTAAGATATTGCAGGGCTTCTCTAACTTTATGTAAATCTACCATTTGTTGCCATATTTTTTTGTCTTTTGTAGGTGCTCCATTTACTAATATAATTAAAGATTGCTGCATTGGACGTTGCACTCCTAGAGTATGCACTTTTTCTTTTAGATTTAATGGTAAATAAACTACTTTTCCACGAATGCCTTTTACCAATTCAGAGGGAGGTAATTTTGCTGTTTTTGGTTGAAGGCGTATTATTGCTTGAAATGGGTGTACTGTTTGAATTATGATGCTCTCATATAAATTAAGTTGTTGTAGAGGTTTTGGTACTGGGTATAATTCCAAATTATTTGTGATAGAACGTGAAGGAGTTTGGTTGTTGTCAAGTTTTGTAGTGCAATAACTGCAAAGTATTAAGGGCTCAGTTATTTCATATTTGTTTTCTGCTAGAAGGCAGAGAGCTAATTCAAACCATTTAGAATCTTCATTGTCTTCTATTTTGTATGATAGGTGCACAGTTTTTGTGTTACTTTTATAAAAAATTCTACGGCAACATACACATACATGGTTTGGTACTTCAGCTGATGTACTTTTAAATTTTAGTATTTCTTTTTTGTATGTGTTTAGCAAAAGGTTGCCATGTGTAGAATTGTTGCTTAATTGGTTTAAAGCTATTTCATTCTGTAAATGGCTTTCACTTCCAAAATATTTTTTCTGGATATAGTGAATTTCTTCAAGTAGGTCTTTTGCTGTACCATGTAGAAGGATGTTATTTAACTTTGCTAGTGCTAAAGCAGGACTTTTAGCATAGTACAGTTTATAGACTAGATTTCTTATAGTTGGATGATGTGTTGATATCCTTTTGATATCATGGAAAGTGGTTTTACAAGTAGGTCCTGTAATGCAGGCCAATGAATGTCCTTGTAGTCCTGTGTACTTGCGCACTGGACAGGTATCTATATTTTGCAGTAATTTAATTTTGATTTTGTCTTTGCTTTTTACATATTTATTGAGGAATTGGTGTAAAGATTTGAAACATTGTTTGGGAATGTTACACATTGACGTGCATGGCCATTTGTACACTAGACGTTCTGATTCAGTTGAATGGAAGGGTAATTCTAAGTTTTCAGGGCATATTTTTGTAAGGAGTACTTCTTGTTCCATTATGGTATTATTCACTTTTTCATAACCTCGACCACTGCTATTTATGGCAATTGTATTTGTTTGCTTTTGTTTGTACGCTTCTTCATTAAAATATGGTTCTGTGCTCGTAGTGTGATTCCATTCACCTCCGCAGATACTTAAGAAGTTCTTTCTGTTGACATTTCGCTTATTGAGAAGTCTTTTTTGTAATTTAGTTATTAGTTTTGTTAGTGGTTTCATTTTGTTTAACAGTAAAATAAATACATTTCTTTTGAGAAGAATTGCACTGTCCATCAATGCTTCTAACATTAATTTCCTACGATAGGTTTTAAGCTTTGAATCTGATTTCTCTCCTGTTTTTATAAGATTTTGAAGGACTTTGTGACAGTATATTTTGGCTAAAATACTTTTCTTGGTATGCTTACTTTGCACTATATTAAAATTTGAAGAAGTAGTTTTATCTGTACTGATAGCTGATTTTCTGTTAATTGTTTTTTGGTTTGTTTTACATTTTGATAGAGGAAGCGAAGTTGTTTTACTTGTGTTTCACTAAATGATTGTATTAGCTGTTTTGTTTCAACTTTTTTTACAAATTCTGCTAGAGATGGATGCTTATGTTGGACACCTTTATTTTTATTTGCTCTACTTTTGCGTTGCTTTCTACAGACTTGTCTTTTGGTAGGCATTCTTTAGGGTCTGTTAAAAAAATAAAGAAGATATGGGTTGGGGTGTTCTGGAATGTATGTGTGCTGTGTGCATGAGTGTTTGAGTAAGATGATAAAGATGTATGTAATGGTGTGTGATTGTGCATTGGGAACTAAAACTAGTAGGGATAGGTATTCTTGAATTTATGTGTTACTAAACTGGGGTTCAGATGACAAAAAAAAGTAAGCTAGTGGTGTGGAAAAGTACAAATAGTAATGTATACAATTAAAACAGTTGTTTGTTCTATAATATGAAAATTGTAGTGGTTCAGTTGGCTAATTTGTGTGTCCAAAAATAGAAATTTGTGGGCCATTCTGGCTGTAAATCACTGTTTAAGACATGGACATTTTTGGACAAAATGGTACAAAATCTCTATTTTAAGAAAGCAAAATAGCTCGTATTAATGTTATAGTATATTTGATTAATAATACAAATATTATGGTGATAATTTACTTACTTTTTTTTAAATTAACAGGTAACTTCTTAGTTTTTCTTTCTTCTTCGAATTCGGCTGCTTCTTTTCAGGAAACTGGTCTTCACTGCAATTGTAAAAGCTTCAAATTAGTAACTTTGTTTGTATATAGCACTGGTTTTAATTTAGATATTGATTTTTTTAATTGAAATCTTCAGTGCCTTCTGTAAAACCATTAATCTCATTTATTTACATAAGATACATTGCATCAGTTCAGTACATATGATATGTTCTTAATGAACAAATTGTATTGAATGACTAACTGTAGCAAAAAAAAATATCTTTACTATGTCTTGTGAAATTTATAATATATTAGCGAATACCACTATTTTTGTAAGTAAACTGTTCTAGGTAATAGCGCCTCAATGTCATGTCTAATTTAAAGTAATTAAGTAAATAAATAAATAAAAACAAAAAATATGAAATTGTATAAGTATTTTTATAAAGGTTTAAACATAGATTGTGTTTGCATGCAATTTTGTTTGAATATATGTAGTCTATATATTTCATTTAAAAAATGTTAGTTTAACATGATTTGAGTGTGTGTGTATAAAGAAAGTAAAAAGTATAAAGGTTTATAAGTGATCGTTGATTTTAGGAAATTGAAAAAAGTACAGTAAATTCATTTTACAGATTTTACAAGGTAAAAGTCTGTTCGAAAATGTGTTCATCTACCATAGCTCTCAACTCACACGCTTTTGGCGGGTGTCACATGCCTTGTAAAGGGCAGACTCACCCGCCAAGCCGCCTGCACGCCCATTCATTCCAATGGGCGTCTCACCCGCCAAAAACAAAATCGGGTGATTTAACCCGCCTGTAAAAAAAATGGTTGAGAGCTATGTCATCTACTATACAGAAAATATGCATACCTGAAGTTTGTGTTGATGCATATGGATATGCATGGAGCTGCAAGTAGATATCTTGAAGACTTGTACCGTATTTCTGGTAGATTCTGCTTGCCAATGATATGACACTTGTACTCAGAGAGATTCAGAGTACATTTGCAGTGCTGATCTATGATGATGCAGTTAGATGTAGAGGTCTTGAATGTGATTGGTGCATGGTCATGTGATTTTTGAGGTACATCCAATGAGGGAATGGCACAGAGAGTGTAGTGGAAATGGTAGAAAGGCTGTTCATGTTACGATCCGGGGATTTTTGGGTTCAGAAGTCATGCAAATGAGAATAAGCACTGAAAGGGATTGGTCAGGAAAGTTTGGTGGGTGTGTTGTGCCAGGAGAGATTTTCTCAGATACTCTTTTTGCTGAGAGAACACAGCTATGGCTGTGTGTTTCAGAAAACAGATTGCTTGGATTTTAGGAGATTCGTGGATACATTGGTTGAAGGTGCATGCAGAAAGCTGTGGAGTAGCTGTAGATCTTGGATTCCCACATGTGGAAGTACACTGGCATGGAGTACGTGGAATGAAGTGGTTGGACTTGCTACCTCTCTGTGCTACTTTGGAGACAGAGCAACATCCAGACATAATTGTAATTCATTGTGGAGCGAACAGTTTAGGACATGTGACTGGAATTTTTTTGCAATTTGCTATGAAAGAAGGATTTAGGAAGGTTATGGACATGTTTCCTAATTCTCAAGTGATATTTTCACGGATTGCGCAGAGACAAATGTGGCTTCGTTCTTCTTCATTTGGTCCACAAATGGAAAAAACAAGGCGCAATGTTAATAAGGCTGTTTGTGGCTTTCTAAGAGATTTGTCTTCTTTTCACAATGAAAATATTATGTTTTCTAGTACATACATTTTTCGCAGAGATGGAGTCCATCTTACTTATGCTGGCAATCAGATTTTTCTGAGAAATGTACAAAATGCATTGCGACCTTTTTTGGAATTACAACAACGATTTTGAAGTAGATGTTAAGCATTTACAATTTTTGACTTACAAACACCACCCAAAGGCTCTTTTCAGAGCCACCACTTCTTTCCAGAGAAAATTACAATGTTTGTGATGGAGTAGCAACCCAATTTTTTTAATGTTCGCGAACTGTCCGCAGACTTCTTAAAAATACAAAGAGCCCTGCTTCATTTATTTTCAGTTCTATTCTTTAACTGGGAAAGGCGGCTCTGAAGAGAGCCTTATTTTTTTTTGATTTTTGTAATTTTGTATTTTTTTTGGTTTTTCAGCTACGACACACTAGGAGAGGAGGGTAAAGGAGGGTAAAGGGGGGAACACCAACCACAGGGATAAGAAAGGGCGAGCTGAGAGAGGAAGATGTAGAGTGGGTTTTATGCTCTGAGACGATAGACTCAAAAGCACTCCGAAGTCGATCCCCCCTGCAGAGAACTGTGTCACAGTACATACATACAACTGTGACCCTCGAAAGGTAAGGGTCATCAGCATTCTGTATGGCCTGTGAGGGAGCTTGAGAAAGACGCTGTCCCACAGAGGTGGTCCTTGTGGTGAGAGGATCAGAAACAGAGGATGAAGTAGAGGAAATCAACCTGCTACTTTCTTCGCAAGGTACAACCCTGCGAATAGCCCCAGAGTGAAATGACCTCAGGTGTCGCTTCATAGTAGTGGTCCCAAAGCTGTAGCTACCGTGCTTCCCGCGAATGAGTATCATTTTGCACTCATTGCAGGTAACATGGTTCGCACGAGCCTTAGGACCATTCCCATGAATGGTAAATAACCGCCACACTCAAGACTCACGCCTAGTGCGGGTAGTAGGGATTTCCTCTACCTCATTCTCATCATCCTCTTCTTCCTCCTCCGCATCCTCAGTCCTGTTCCCCTCTTCAGGCCCTTGGGGAGGTGGTGGTGGTGGAGGGGGTGGTGGTGATGCTGAAGCAGGTGCAGCACCAAGTGGCAGTTCAACAGCCAAGGATGCCATCTCGATGATGGTGTAGTCTGCAGGTGGCAGCAAAAATCACTGTGTTCTGAAGAATAGCCAGAAACACAATGGGAATAAGCTCTTGGGCGTGGTCTTTTATAGGGGTGCTTGTGCGCGGTCCACGGACATGTGCACTGTGCCCGGACAGATCGAACACAAAAAAAGGATCGGAAAGTTTCAAAAGGTATATAGAAACTCAGGATTGCTATGTGGGACTTGTGCCATCGTGAGATTTTATTGAGAAATATTATGGATTAACTGAAAATGTACTTTTAAATTGTTCAGGGACACGAACAGTGTCCGCATTTCAGGACACACGATGAGCGTGGGCGCGGTCATATGACCTGTTTGCGAACTAGTCTGCGAAGGAAGCGCCTGTCCGCAGGACACCAAGTGCAGGTAGATTGGTTAGTGCATGCGCATTGATGTCCTACGGACACTGTTCGGGTTCTGAAGTAATTAAAAGTGCGTCACACGTGAAACGAACATTTCAGGACACTGCGTGTGTTCTTAGAACAGTTTAAACTTGGTAGCGAACAGTAAGGACAGATATAGTGTTCTTCAGGACACGTGTAATTTAGTTTATGTACGAACATTTCAGGACACCAATTGTGTTCTTAGAACAGTTTGAACTTGCTAGCGAACAGTACCGGACAGGTATCGTGTTCTTTAGGACACTTTAATTTTTGTTTGTTTACGAACAATTCAGGACACTGCGCGTGTTCTTAGTACAGTTTCATGTTGCTAGCGAACACTACGAACAGTTGTACTCTTGTTCAGGACACATCATTTTCGTTTATTTACGAACATTTCAGGACAGCAATTGTGTTCTTAGGACAGTTTTAAGTTCATAGCGAACATTACAGACAGATATAGTGTGCTTTAGAACACTTTAATTTTTGTTTCTTTACAAACATTTCAGGACACCACGTGTGTTCTTAGAACAGTTTCAACTTGCTAGCGAACAGTACAAACAGGTGTGGTGTTCTTCAGGACACCTCCATTTTCGTTTATGTACGAACATTTCAGAACACTCGCACTGTCCGCGGACACTTTTATTGTTTTTAAAAAAAAAACGGAAACTATTCACAATACAATATACAAATTAAACTTTATTTAACATATATTAATAATTTATGACAGAGAAGGTGAGGCAGAAACAGAAACAAAAACAGGAGAATTTGGGGTTTCAACATGATTGGTATTAGGTGAAGAAGGGATGGAAATCTCATCAAAACGTTTTGGATTATGGAGAGGGTTTGGGGATAATTGACTGGGATATGGTGAGGAGGGACAAGTACATGTGGGGCAATGGTATGACGTTTTTGTTTTAAAATGATCTTCAACAAAAGTTTTCAAATTATTAAAATTGGTCAACAATAAATCAATTTTTTCTTTTATGTTGTCAAGCGTGTTTTCCATAACAGCTTCTTCAGAGGTAGTTTCTATTTTGTTATGCTCTGTACAAAATATATATATATATATATATATATATATATATATATGTTAAATGTATAAAAAATAATAATATTTAAATGGTTTATATTATAAAGTGTTTACCATTAGTTTCACTATCTTGTGACATTTCTTCATGTGGGAAATTGTCCTCTAGCCATTTCAGAGTACTAGACATTTCTGTGAGAAAAAAAAGATAATATATTTTTTAATCTAATACAGAAAGTTTATAGATATATGAGTAAAATGAAGTACACTTACTATTTCTGGTAAGATAAGTCCTATGTATTCAGTGGGTCTGGTCTTGTTCTCAGTTCTGTTGTGTCTGTGAGGTAATTATGTTGGAAGCCAATTTATCTTCTTGTGGTATATTCCATTTCAGAACATATTGTATTTAAATGAATGGTTAGTGTGTTACATATATGGGTTACATTTCTTATGTATTACTATATATAATGTTTTTGTGTGCTGCTTTTTGAATTTGTTAAATGTTCCTATATTATGATATAACAATAAAACATACCCCACCACCCCACCCCCAAACAGTTTTTAGGTAGTGGTACTGTTCTCCGAACATGTCCGCGAACATTAAATAAGTTCGCGGACATCAAGTTCATAAGTAGAGATCTAGTCAGTTCCATATGACATGTATATAAAGTCAAAGTCATTATTTTTAAGTTGTGCTACTAAACAACTATGAAATTCAGTGAAAAAACTTTGTTAAAGGGATGTTATGGTTCCAAGTAAAACCGAAAAACCCCTGAAATTCGCCAGTTATGGTAACATAAGCAACCATAGCTCGCACCACCACCGTGCACTGCTAAGACTAACACCCAGGACATCAAAGATGACATCACAAATGTCATTGATGACATCACTGATGACATCACATGTGTATGTACTTCTCATGAAATATGTGTAGAAGGGATTCTTATTATGTTGCGAAAAAAGTGTCAAGAATCATTGCAAGAAATATACCCTAATAAGTGCATTGAACGATGCATTGATATAAATAGCATCCTATCATGGGGTCTATCTAGTATACTAAGCTACTCATACAGAAACATAACATTGTGTGCAGCGTACAAGATGAAGGTATGATATTGGTAATGTTAATATGTTGAATAATGACATGATAATTGTTTTCTTAATAGATTTTTGTGTACTGTGAAATATGTAATAAGTAGCTAATAAAACCCATGTATTACAGAATTGCATTATTATAGACAAAATACAAAGACACAAGAACACATACCAATATGGGTATATACAGGGAAAGTGAAGTTAGCAAAAAAGCACAAGTAGTAGCAGAAACAACTCATAACTTAACTGATTAGTTTCATGCAAATAAATGATTGCTCTGTTTCAAAGCTGCTATTTACCCTATGTATATGAATCACTTGAAGTGATTGGACCCACAGGGAAAGTACAGCCATAAAAAAAAACAACAGAACTATCAGAAAGTGCTCATAAGTCTAGTGATTATCTTTATGCACAAAAAGGATTGCTGTCTTTCAAGCTTGTGTTTTCCCATATGTATATGTTTCATATGATGTGACTGTACTCTAAGGGAATTACTGTAAGAACCTACTAGAAGGATACGTCTATAAATAAAATAAAATTCTTAGTTTCTGACAGTTACTGAATAAAACCATGTGGCCTATATATGTCAGCAAAAGGAAAAATAGTGAGCCAGACATGTGATGTCATCAGTGATGTCATCAATGACATTTGTGATGTCATCTTTGATGTCCTGGGTGTTAGTCTTAGCAGTGTACGGTGGTGGCGCGAGTTATGGTTGCTTAGCTTACAATTGCTTAGCTTACCATAACTGGCGAATTTTAAGGGTTTTTAGGTTTTACTTGGAACCATAACGTCCCTTTAACAAAGTTTTTTCACTGAATATATATATATATATATATATATATACACGTGTATAATGCCTTTTAAATAATTCACTTAGGATATTTTGTACCCGCAAGTGACCCAGAATATTAATTGAATAATTCCAAAATTTGGAAAGTTCAGAACTTTCGTTTTCACCACAAATAAATTAGGTTACCCAGAACACCCAGATCAAATTGCAAATGTTAAGAAATAACATCCTCATCCTTATATGGCCTAGAAAATCGACCTGACTAGAGTGTCCACATTCTCCTGTTTTTCAGCAGTCTATATCTAGGCCTCAATATGTCGAATACTTGACAACTCCAACAAATGTAAAATACAGCAACTAGATTGTTAATGAGCAACAAATCGTGGGGAACAATCTTCCGGGTCCGTGAAACCCACAAATGGATTCCTGTAGAATTCAAATCGACCTCTGGGGTATAGCGCACTGACGCCAGCAAATGGAAGGCTCAATGTATCCCTCCAGTTTGCTGAAATTATACACCCCAACCCTCAGGCAGGTCTTGCTCATCTACCAGCGAAAATAGACTTATTCCAGACAGAACCAAACGATGCCACCACTGCCACCACTTCCATAACAGGCTGGGATAACACCCCAAAGACCTCAGGTTAAAACAAACCTTACAGTCAACAGAATCTTCAAGGACTCTTCCAAAACAAAGGCTTCACACTAAAAGATGAGACTCAAGCCTCTCAGTATTCATCAACTTGGTAGCAATTCAAACTAGTTATCTGTCCCCAGCATTTACTTGCCCAATAACAATATGTCCTGTGTATTATTCCTCTCTTTTGATCTGTGTGGTTGATATTTGGTCATTTATGACCATTTGTGGCTCCCTCTTCCTGTTCAAGACTATTTGTATTCTCTGTATTATCTAAGATGGTTATCTTTCTTTTTCTCTCTGTATCTTCCATGCTGCCCAGTAGTGTTGCTTCTAGTTTTATAATATTCATACACTTTGACCTGTCCTTATTTTTTAAGCTGCCAAGCCCTAATTCGTACCATGGGGTTTCTCTTGTCTTTCTTGGGTTCCCTGTTCACTCTCTTGCTCACTTCCAGTTCATATTTAATTATTCTAGTCATCTGCTTTGTTTGCTTCCCCCCTGGTACCGCATTGCCCCACACAGAGTCACACTTCAATGGCTTCCCTTCAGTTTTACTTTGTGTATTGATTACAAGTGCACCTATGATACCACCCCTCCTTCTCCCTTCTCTTTTGTTCTGAACTATTTACCCACTTGCCCTCTTTGGTCCTCTACTGCCTTTCTTCTGAGTGTTCCTTGTCCTCTCCGTGCACAATCTCGTTGCCATTATGTTTCTCTTTTGGTTCGTAAACTCTGGAATATGCTTCTTTCTGTTTATTCTTCTCCTATGATTTCTACATTCGGCTCTTTCCTCGAGGAATATATACAATGTTACCTATTGTTTGGTTAATTTGTAAATTCTAATTGTTTGTAACTGTTTGGTTTCAATTTGGCCCGCACTTCAGCGGAAGTGCTTTATAAGTCTAAATGAACTAAGGCGTATTTATGACCAGTTATATTTCCTGATTTCCCAGTCAGGCGTCACTTTTGTCATACCAACGGTTTTCTCGTTATTTGTCCTTAGATCGCTGTGATGAATTTAATGCACATTTTACAGCTAGTGGGTAATAATATAATTGTGGTCTTAATTAGACCATTCATTTCTTTGTGTTATAATATGCTATTGGAACAGACATCTGCAACCTGAGGGTTGTATATGTTGTCATGGTGTCTCTTATCAAAGATACAAATGTGGAAAAGGTAGGTTTTTGTAGAACTTCAATCCCACTGGCCATGATTAAGCCTGGGCAAACATTTTAAGGGATTTCCCCATGAAATCACACAATATTTGGGGCATTTAAGGCTGTGCAAAATTCTCAAATTGCCACTTAGGATCATCTGTGTTATTTCAGGTTCATCCAGTGGTGCAAAATGGAGGTCTTGCAGGTGGGGCAAGGTGTTACCTTCACCCACAAGGACCATTTAAATTCCTCACAGCCCTTCTTGTGTCTGGATCATAGTGGAGCATCTTAAACCTGTCTATATCTAGCCAAAGATTGCTGTTAATAGAAACAAAACGTTTCAAGTATGTTTGGTGTGCTGTGAAGAGGGACATCATGGGAAGCAGTGAGTGGTGCGGGAACGACACGTTGGTGATTCCCCGGTCATGTTTGTCAATGTTTGTGCAGTGCTAATCTTGATTCAATAATGGAACCGACAGCTGCACACAGCCCAGACTCTCTGAGTTAGAATACACATTCTGCACACCCATAAGGCAGGATAACCGATTACATGTAACACCTATGCCTACGAAAGTGATGCACTTCAGTCTTTGAGCATGTTATACAGAAGACTGTTCTTTTGAATCCTAATACTTCTCTCCATATCAACAGTGATTGCCTTTTAAAGAAAAGTACAACAAATGACTGGCACGTGCATTTAAACGTTTCTCCCACTGAGCAAATTAATTTAAGTGCATGTATGATTGAGATCCACTTGGTGTAGATGGGAGAAATTAGGATATTAAAGTCATATGATCATACTATTTACAACTAGGGCATGCTAAAGGAAACCTTTTGTCTTCCTTACATTGCTATTCGTGTGCGTTCAAATGTACTCTTCAGTGCTTGCATGATTCATCCATCAATCGAAATAAAAGTATAGTATCCTCGGCGGAAGTATCAATAATACAATCCATCAAACTGGACAATTCACACTGGGTAAGAACAAAAGTCAACAGTTGCCTGCGTTTTCCAGCCAGGGGCTCGACGCCAGATAACGTTTGCAGGAGAGCCCAGCTGTAGTGTTAAATAATGGGTGACTTTTGAGGTATCCCCTTTTGTTCTTTTAAAGGCACATACTGATCTGATGTGCAGTATATGTGTTTAACTACTACAATAGCAAGGAACACTAAGGACCTTTTTCATGGATTTTTGTGCACAGTGCAAAGTGACTTTGCAAAAAATTCCACGAATCATGCCCTGAGAGTCAAATTGTTAAACTACAATGTAATATGCTAAATCGTAACTTGCTCTTTTCATATTAAAATGATGCACCCAAAACCACAAAAATTATCCAATACACACATTATAAATTAAATCTCGGATGTTATTATTCCGGTTGAATAACCACATTTACTTCTGTTTCTGAACCTCTACAGAGAGGGCAGGAGAGGGGCTGAAGAATGTTTAATGGGGATGAGTGAACAGGCTCAAATCAGATTGAAACCAATTAAGCACAACAGGTCAAAATCAGCTCACATTTTCTAAACATCTTGACATTTGAAACGAGTATATATTGATTCGTTCCATTCGAAATGTTTGGCAGTTTTACATGTTTTTGCATATTTTTAGATTTGGATATATTGGCACTCATATAACCCAGGCAGAACGGGGTTAACGGCGCCAGCGCTGTGAACCCCATACTGCCTGATTACAAGGTCCCCTCGCGGGACCCGGTCTGCACGTCTGTTAATGTTGTTGTTTTCTTCAGCCAAAAATTAGGTCTAATACACAGCATCCTGAGTGAGATTGTTTATGTTGTTGTTCTCTTTAGCTGAAATTAGGCCTTATATACAGCATTCATTGTTTGGTGCATTATTTCTGTTATTGATTTTGATCAACTTTATCCCTTAGACAAGTAAGGGTCAGTCAGGGATAGTTTTATTTCTATCAGCTATCTTGACATTCATTTTTTCTGTCAATACCAAATCATTTTCTGGCAGCATGCATATGTTGGTTCCATATGTACAATCCAATATGGGGTTGTACCCCTACTTTTGCTAATTTTTGTATGATTCTGCTTTCATTGGCGTAATTGGTCAAACAGTGTGTTTCTTCTTTATAAACTGTGTTGTTTATGTAAGTTCTCTGTTGTATTACGTACTTAACAAATTGGTATACTTTTTGTTACAAACAATAAAATAAAAGAAAGTTTATTTTTCTATATTAATGTACCTATTTCATTTTCATAAGGTTACCTTGATTGGTGAGATACCAGAAAACCAAATACTGACAATTTGATATAATCTGCTGTTCAGGCTACCAGCTGAATAATTACTGATAGCTCTGTAAACGATATACTCAAATTAGTTCGTTCAGGAACACCCTTGTGTTTTCAGATAGTTTTTGGCTCCATTAAGTTCCTGAACGTGTGGGAGTTCCTCTTTTGTATATATTGCATAATCCCACATCACAGCAATAGTACATGGACGTGACACTCAAACCTATCTTAACCATGAAAGCAAAACTATGAACTTTAGTTTTGCAATATTACTCAAGTGCAGTCATTACTGGTGCTTAATAATTCCAGTAAGTTCACAGTCCTGAGGATGGTGAGGGCTATTAACACAGATTTTATGACAAGGAACATAGTTTTCATACTATGTAGCTAACCCTTTTCTTTATTTGGTAGCAGCAAGAACAATAGTAATTTGAAACCTCAAATCTTACACTTTATTGGGACTGCAAGTCCCATCATTCTTTGTCTCCATGTATTTAGAATGTACATTTTGCCGCAGTCTATATATTCTTCCTCCTCTTTTTAGGCAAGTCCTCTTTTCTTGCTGCAGTGGCAACATAATAAAGCCAAGTATTAACATAACCTAAGCAATTAAGGGCTTGATTCATGGAATAGTGCTCAAAGATCCTGCAAAGCCTGCACATCATGAATGACCCTGCGCAAGCCTGCGCAAGCCTGCGTGCAGGAGTTTTATAGCACGCTCCACACATTAATGGAATTGTTTGCGCAAAATAACCGTATATGTAAGTCACGTCGGAACACCCCCGAAAAGCCCCCACGCAAATCAAAAACAGCCAGAAACAGCTGCCTTCGCATGCTGCCCGAGCCAGAATGTATGCACCCTTAAAACAGTGTGTTGGGTCCCCCGCAAGCAGGCCTGCATCTCAGGGTCCCTGTGTGGGGTCCTCTGTATCTGTTACCAACACCCCGACAACATGCACATGATTTATTGTAACTCAGGTAAAACTTAGAAATTCTTCTGTGTGCGAACCTCCGTAAACCCTTCCTGCACCCCACTACACTGCATATGCGCACCCCTAAATTAGTTTGGAACCCCAACTGCGTACACGCACCCCTAAATCCGAAACCCAATTTTACCACTGTGTAGTGATTCCCATGTGCATGTGTCTGTACACCTGCCTTCGGGTGGTCGATCAGATGAGGGCTTTGCGTGGCCATTTCCCTGCCGAGTGGTCCCGCAGTCCGATCCATGAATACGTATCATTTTGCGCAATGGTGCACGTGTAATGGACTGCGTGCGGACTGTCCCTCGTAACGCCACATTTTCCCTTGTTGCTCCTCATTTTACGAGTTCCACCCCCTTACCTGCCCTCTGCGCAAGCCACGCCCATGCTCTTCATGGTGTCACGCACAAGGTACTCGGTCACTCGCAGAGACGTGCAGAGTCTGTGTGAAGTCCCTGCAAGGTACAAAAAAAGTGCTGTGCAGTCAGTTCCATGAATCAACAAACGTGATTTTGCACGCAGTTTGGCATGCAAAGTGCCCATTTACCACACAAATAATTCATTGAATCGGGCTCAAAGTATCTAAATATTAAGTATGGCTCATTTCATTGTCCGTTTGCTCACTCTTCATGCTCAATACCAGCATCAGATTATGGGAGCATCAGAGCACACAATACTTTCATTGCACACCCTGATTGTTGTTGTTGTACAAGGTTCCATTTTCGGCACTGCTGATCAGTAGGGTTTGGACACACTTTTGGTTGTCTTAAGCATGTGTGTGACAGGCGCTCATATTAATACATTTTAGGGCAGACATTATAAAATAAAAACAAAAAGGAACATGTTACAGAAAATATAACAGCATGCCTTCACTTGTTTTGCCCCACATGTGTAAGGATGACATACGGCTGTTGCTTTCCCACCAAACCTCAACATACCACAGGAGACTAAAGGATTCAATATCAACCGTTAGACTACAGTTGGCCCCTATGGTGGGGAGGATCGTTTTGCACCTGCACCATCTCCAAGAAGCTAAAAGACAAAAATACAATATTCATTTATGAAGGGACACCAAGGAAATTAACTTCCAACCAGAGTTTTCCAAATACCTCTTACGTGTATAAAAGTGGAGTGACTGATGAGCATTCCAGAAATCCAGGGGTAAGAAAGAACAGAAGACACATACATCCAAACAATCCACAATCCAAAAAGATCCAAGACGAGAGAAACCCAAAGTCAAATTCAGAGTAGGAAATCTTTTGAAAAATACAGATCCTAGAATTTACCAACATCCAAGACAAACGGTCCCAAAAGTGAAAGAATAAGGAATACAAAACTCTGCGGGATGATGACTCAGGGTGTAGTAACAGACCCCATGAAATAACACAACAGGCAAAGTTGAGGCATGTGGAGCCATGTCTCTTTTATCTAGATAAACCAGCAAGCAATGGCATTTCTGGGTTCAAGTAGACCGGACGTGATGACGCCATTGGCACACATACTCATTTTGCTGGAAGTCTGGGCGAGGCTCATGATTGTTGCAATTGAACCCCACAAAGACACCAAAACATACTAGGAAAATGCACTTGCCTGCACTGCTGATGCTGTGAGATATATGAAAACCCACAGATCTGAAAGCTCCCTTTCCCAAAGAAAGAAACTGGGCCTTGTGAGGAACTGCCAGATGGGAAGGTTGCAAAGCCATTATTTTTTTAAAATTTATATTAGTACATAAAATGATGCGGGTGATTCCTTCTTCAAAGGGGAAATCTGCTAACCAGATCCCCCTTGGCCGAACTCCACACCAAAAGCATAATGCACTAGTGCACTGCTGCATCAGTAGATTGATCCTCGGCACTCACTGTGTTTGTGGAGCAGAGCAGGTTCAAAGTCACAAGATGCCCACTCTACTGCTGCAGTGACAGCAAAGTCACTGTAGAACAGGGGCGACATTTAAGATAAGCCCCTGTACCCAAACTACGATGATCATGAGTACCCCATGCTAGTGGCAGCGTCATCTCTGAGAATAGGCTATGCCTGAGTAGTCATAGTGCATGGTGATACTTGTGATCATGGCTGCCACATCCCAATTGATATTGCACTTTATCTGCTAGATCCCAATTGATATTGCACTTTGTATTGAATTGAATTGAATTGAAATTTTATTTATAACGCGCTCATACACATGTGTTTCAGAGCGCAACAAAGCAAGGGAGGGGAACAGGGGAGAAAACAAAACAACGATCTTACTAGGCCCAGTGACATTGAGAATGTGCAAGTGCTTGGGAGAGGGTGCGGGGAAAAAGTGCAAGGGAGGGGGGAGAAGTGGAAAGTGCAGAGCAAGGGTAGAGCAGGAGTAAATACTGATAAATCCATGATAAAAACAGCAAACACAGAAAAAAGTAGTGCATCCAGCAAGTGTTAAGTAGAGGGAAGCAGACAGGGTAGGTCTGGTAAGCGCAATGGATGAAGGGGGGGGCTGTGTGGGTACAGATACAGATACCAGTGCAAAGGGTGGCCGGGAGGCAGTGCAGGAGGGTGGAAAAGATAATCAGGAGCCTGGGCCCAGTGGACAGAGGGTGGCCAGGTGCACAGTACCAAGAGAGACCAGAATCAGCAGAGGAGAGGGGGGGCGAAAGCAGAAGCAAAGAGGATGGTCTTAAGGTGCTTCCGAGACCAGAGGTGGTTCTCCTCAAGTTTTAGGGTTGTAGGGAGGCTGTTCCAGAGGGAGGTCCCAGCCGAATAAAGAGATCGACCCCCAGCTTGTTTCTTAGAAAAACGACTGACACTCAGGGAATTGGAGGTAGAGGAGTGGAGAGCTAGAGAGGGAAGGTATTTGCAGAGGGATAGCTGAAGGTATTTTGGACCCAGGCCCCAGTAAGCCTTGTGGATAATGCAGAGGGTTTTGAATTTAATCCTTGAATCCACTGGGAGCCAATGAAGAGATTTCAAGGTTGGAGAGATACGATCCCAGGGCTTAAGGCCAAGGACAATTCTTGCAGTCCTGTTCTGAATTAGCTGCAGAGGGAGGAGAGTAGAGGAAGGTAGCTCATGTGAGTCTGCTTTGCTTTGGAAGGGAATGTTTATTGGGGTTAGATGGGTTGATATTGCTGCACAGCAGGACAGAAATCCATAGGACCCAGCCTCTCTTTTATTCTCTTTGGTGGGGCTGGTAATCCCCTCCCCCTGAGACAGCCGCACTGCAGGCTGCTGTCCTAGCACAGGTATCAAAGGAGCACACCCATTCAGGAAAAGTAACCTCACACCAGGGTGCTGCATATTCAAAGGTATTTGTTGTCAGTAGGAGGGAAGGTGGTAGGAGTAGGATAGGCAGGAGTGCTCTGGACAATGGAAGAAACATTCTACTGTCTTGTTTCTCAGAGTCTCTCTTTCCATTTTCTGTCTCCTCCACTTCATCTGGAGCAAAGCACATTGGGTGAATGATCAACAGGGCAACGCCCACTCCATCCAGGAGCAGGGATTGGTCACCTACAGCAGGCAAGCTTGAGACCAATCAACTGAGGATGTGTCCCTTTAAAAGAAGGAGCCTTGCACACCTTCAGCAGAAATCCCTCAATTCCCCAAGGATCCTTATGACTAGAGACATTTGGAAAATTCTCACCTGGATTTCCTTTCGAACAGTTGCACTGTCCAAGGCTCTCCGCTGGATGTGAACAAGGAGCTGTCCAAGAAAAATGGAATATCTGTCCCTTTATCACTCACAGGGACTATTGCGAATGATCAGCCCTGTAGACCAGGGCCATATATTCTGCAACAGATCTTCTGTGACAGAAGAGCAGACCCTGAACTGAAATATCCTGTCCTCAAGTCCTCTGTTTAGGCCTCACAGCAACCAGAGGTCCATACCAGGCAAAGTTTCATGTTCTCCCGCACCAACGCACCAACCCAGTTGTTCTGTATTTCCTGCATCCTGAACAATAGGGAAGGCGTTCCTCCACAGGCCAAACTATTGCACTGTATCTAAACCAGCTTGACACTGCATTGTGTCCTAGTGAAGCACGTCAACTACTAAAACCGAAGCATCTGCTCAATGCCAGAACCAGAACCAAATCTCTGGAGGGTCACTTGCTGACTCTAACCAGGTTATATTACCAACGGCTTGGCCCACTCAGCACGAGGACCACCGCCTCATTGATCGCACCTCAATGCACCCTCAATCACCACTTCAAAGAACGTCGCCCGCCAACTCGAACCACTGGAGCATCACTCGCTGACTACTACCAGCAGCCAAAGCCTTAATTGGCTTGGCCAACTGTGAAGCACCCTTGGTACCGCCCCGACCTGCATCATTGAACCACTGTCATTTGACGACAAAGAACACCCACATTCAACCCTGCTTGATGCCCACTCACTGCCAATGCTACCAGGATCATACATGCCGACTGATCCAGATCAGCTTGCATCATCGTTCGATCCTGGGTGTCAAGTCTAATGAGGGATGAAAGGGTTTCAACCCCCTATCCCGAAACACAGAAGCCGAATAGATCGACCCTCCCACCGTGGTTGGCACAGGCATCTGGATGTAAATACACAGATAACCACGTGGCAGCCAATGGGGGGAAGACAGAGTTAAGGAAAGGGGGTGGAATGAAAAAGGGAAGGTAGGGAAGAGAGAACATGCATATATATATATAGGTAGGGATTAGGGTTCTTAATTACCCTACACAATACCCCTGATCCTGACCATGTGGTTATCATATATAGCAGACATGAAGCAACACAAACTGTATGGCACATACAAGGGAATCTTCCCTACATGAATTCAACATGACATATGGCCCCGTGGGCTGACATTTAACATGAGCAAACAGAAGCAAAAACATAAATCGTGCCTTTATCTGTCATGGTAGGACTGAACATCCTTGCCCCTTCCCATTAGTAAAGATTTCCACTCTTACTCCGGGTATAATCCGTGCTACTCACACCGGCTTACCTAACAGAGTCCGCCAGCAAGGAACCGCATGTGCGGGTCAGCAACTCTCTCTCTCTCACTGTCGTGTTGCCAGCTGGTGAATGTTTCTCACCAGCTCGCCATCAGATCGTCCAACGTTCCTCACATGCCATCATGATCACCCGCACAACCTCAATTATCAGCACCTGTGCACGGGTTAAATACTCTCCTAATGGCTTCAGCTGTTTCACGGCGCAAATTCCACAGACTACAACTCGCCCCTAAACATGCAGGGAACCGTAGTTTTCTCCTCATTTTATAATATACTGTCTCCTGGGCTTGCCCCAGACCCTCTTCCTGACTCTGGGTCTGTTGAGTCAGACTACCAAGAACTGAAACCAGGTACTGTGACACTGAACTGCCCCCATGTTCCACTTGCAACCTAGAGACTTGTTAGGCCATGATTGCACCTGCTTTCAAACCAATATACTATTCATGTTAGTTTATACCAACGACCTCAGGAGCTACACTGAGAGTGCAACTTTCTTCGGTCTGTTGCATCTTCTGAGTTCTTTCCTTTCGGATGGGTTTTTGTATAGTAATCTCCTTTGTTCTACGTGGGACATGGTGTCTTATTAAAGTAGTTAAAATTTTATGGATTTTCACACATATCAAAAAAATAATAAAAAAACAATGGTTTTAATAGGTTAGCCCTTGGTTGGATTCCTTGGGGTCCTCATAGCTGCCTGAAAACCAGTAGTGCAAGATGGATTAGAGTGAGATTTAAAAGCGCATGTTGAAAATATGACTTGTCCTAAGAATTATCAAAAAACTGGATATATGGCTGAGGAACTACTCTTTGATGACCAACTCCAAAAGGGACTTTTTTGTAATCTTCTTGATACTCCATATGTTGCTAGACACAGAGAACAAATAGAAACTCTGTACTCTGTGCCAGTACAAGCAGGGGTTTTTCAAAAATCTGAGTACAGCTCGGTCATTTGCTAACGGCACTCCTGATCATAGACAGGTAGTCCCAACAGCATTTATTTACTCACCAGACTATATGACATAGGAAACAATAAAGATTTCCAACTTCCACTTGTCATAACAGTATACACATGTGGTAATATTCTCAACATGTGTTTTTAAATCTCACTCTAATCTATCTTGCACCAACCTAAGAAATCCTCGATGAATGGGCACCTCTCTCTCGCTACAGCATAACGCCCTTGTCTGAATGATACATCAACACAATACTGGATAAAGGCAGCTATGATGACCCCAAGGAATCTGACCAAGGGCTAACCCTATTAAAACCATTGTTTTTTATTATTTTTGTTGGATTGCATTTCCTGAGTTTTTCATATGTGTGAAAACACTGAATAGGGTACATATCAGGTGCAGTACCCAACTCGGTCTTGTTGATATGTGTATATCATTTTATGGAACCTTGAATGGACATTCCTTTTATTTTGGTGTGTGACTAGAGACTATGCCTTCCCTCAGCCCCCGTTACCACCAAAGGCAAAGGTGGTATATAAATCTTGATTGTCTCTGTTTTACCTTTTTGATTGTGTTGTGTTTTGATTTGTAGAATTGTGAGGGCTAAGTGAGCCATTTTACCTCTACTCATCCCTGCAGTCTTGTGAGGCAGTATCCAATTCATAACAGAGATGAAAATGCGTAACCAACTGGGGAGCCATCACGTTTGAAGCAGGTTCCCAGAAACGGTTTTCGTGCCCGAAACCTTTCCAGTCTACCAGGTATTACCAGGTATTGCAAATGGTTCAGGAACCAAGGATAATCACTGATGTCGGCAACCTCATATTCGGTATCAGAAAAGAGCAGTATAGTCCTCCAATTTGGTGGAGCAACATGTGCCAGGAAGATATTTTGATATGAGTAGAGATATGTGAAATACTGGATGGAATCTCCACCTTTCTGAAAGTCAAAGTGCATAGGCCAATACTTTGATAATTTTGATGATGACATACAGTCTGACAAACCATGGCTTCAACTTGTTATTCCCTGAAATACTCAGATGTTTGATGGATAACCATACTTTGTCACCTCTTATGAGGGATGGCATGTCCTTTTGATGTTTGTCAGCTTGAAGCTTATATTGTTGTCTGGTCATTTCAAGGTTTTTGCGCACTTGTTGGTGGACGGATGCTAGAAGATCCACCATAGTTATTGCTTGGAGAACTCCGAAACCCGGGAAAGGGACATTGGGAAGGTTCTTGAAATGGTACCATCCAATGCACAGCATGGTGACATACCAGTGGGAACACAAATAGCGTTATTATTGAGAAATTCTGCTAACGGTAACAAGGTGTAGCTATTATCCATGTTCTGGAAACAAAAACAGCGTAAGCAGTGTTCATGTTCAAACATGCGGTTTAGTCTGTCACTTTGCCTGTCAGTTTGTGGATGGCAAAAGCACACCAAAAATGCACAATAGATTGTGATCCTCGGTCGAGGACAATGGCTGATGCCAGACCATGTAGTCGATACATATGTTTCATCAAAATGGTTATGTTTTGTGCTGCAGTAGGTAATCCAACACATGGTACGAAATGCCACATCTTCATGAAATAGTCCACAATGACCATTATACTGGTACAAGCATTATACTTAGGGAGGTCTATGATAAAATCTAGACTCACAGTGTGCTGTGTGCCAGGGTCCTGGAGTTATGGGTATTGGTCATTAAAGACCCTGTTTCTTGCCAAGGATGGTCTCAGCTTGAGCAAAATCATGACACTTCTGAACATAATCTCGGGCATGCAAGGTTATTTCAGGCCATCAACACCCCGTTGGAGTAACTGTGTGTTTTTTTGCTCCCCGGGGTGGCGGCCTGCTGCTTTATGATCATGACATAACTGCAATGATTTGTGTCTCAAGCATTCTGTAGGTTACAAGATTTCTTTCTTGGTAGTAAGGAATTCTGTAATAGGATGTTATGACATCCCATTTAGGGTCATGCAAGTTTTCCTTGCACCATTTTTGTAGCTCTTGGATGTCAACAGGGGATATCAGACACACAGAAAAGACTATACCTGTTAGGGGTACAGTCAAGAATTGTTAATCTCAACTGGTAACCTGGATAGGACAACAGCTTTTCTGTGTTTAGACCCTGGTCTGTAGGTAACCAATAGGTTGTACCCAGAGAAGAACAGATGCCACCTTGCAAAGTGTGGTTTGGTACGTCTGATACCAGTGAGGGCTAAAAGGTTCTTATGGTATGTGTACAATGTGACCCAATTAAATGTGCCCAGCAAAACAAAAGCTACCAGTCTTCTAATGTGTTCTTGACAGCTAATATTTATTGTTCTGTAATGGTATCCTTACATTCATTTGGAGTAAGCTTTCTAGAATGGAATGATATGGGATGGAGCAGGCTGTTGGTCTTGCATATTTGATATAGAATTGCCCCTACTCCATACGATGAGGCATCCGTTTCTACTATGGATGTTAGATCAGGATCTGCATAAAGTAATACAGTTCCGATTGTAAAGGCAGTCTTTAGAATATGGAGCTTCTTCAGCTTTCTGACTTGATCTAAACACCATGTTTAATGTGGTTATGCTAGACAAAGGGTGGGTGGCAGCGATTGGACGTACCTCTTTAGACAGGTGTTTGTTCTTTGAGAATTGTGACCTATTGCTACCTGAAGCCACAGTGAACCTGTGAGTTGTTACACAGGTGAATCGCAAACTCCCCAGCAATATCTAAGGGAAAGCCTCTTGTGGTATAAATACTTCGGAGAATAGGAATCCAGCTGCTAGGACTTGACTAAGGCTGGAGTTGAATGGACACAGCAAACAGGTCTGGAATAGCAGGATTTGGTAAGGAAGCAGGGATGAAGTAAGGATCAGTGAGGAAGGGAGGAGAGAAAAACAGAAGAAGGCACAGAGGCAGAAACAAGGAGTGTGCAAGTGCAAAGGATTGTGACGCAAGGCCACAGTGAAATCACCACATTAAGAAGTTGTGAGGTTAGTGTCAGCATCTCTGTGTGAACTGCGTCATCTAGAGGCGGGCAGAGCTCCCAGCACCTAATGGAACAAGTGGTGGACATGGCGGCCGCCATGTTGGATGGAGCCAAAAAAGGCAGAGAGGTGCCGGGCTCCATAGAGATCATCGTCTCTGAAGCATGAGAGTGGGCTACTTCAGTAAACCCCTGTAAAAGCCCAACAAGCTCTGTAGAACTTTGAGATTAAGGGTTGATGGCCAATCCAGTACAGCCTTGACTTTTCAGTTATTCCATTCAAATTCCTGCTTGTGCCAGTTAATATCCAAGGATATTGTGAAATACCAGTAGATCAGAGACAGTACTTTGAAAGCAGCATTTTGGACAGACCTGCAACACAGTTTCACCAGAGGCGGAATTGCAGTGTTTGGTTCTTTGCAGGATCAAACTGCATATTAATTAATGTTGTGCAGCAACTTCAATATTGCCCTTGTGTGCTACAAATAAATTTGCATTGCTTGCTCCTCCATTATTCCCTTTAGTTTAACCATAATCTTCTTTATACACTCCTTCCTACACTTGATCTTCTTGGTGCCTGCTGACCCTTATCAAATTCCCCACTAGCCTGTAATTGAATAACCAGGAGAAATGCAAAATCATGGCTTACATCTATCAACAAGCAGAGAAATATGCCCTGGATAGAATGCCTCACTTAACATTCATTATTACATAAAATAATGGATAATTCCCAAAATGTTCAGTCTGGGAGGGGGAATTACCGACTTTTTGATTGCCATATTTCAATCAAATCTGTTATACGAGTCAAAAATGATTAGAAATTAATTTTTTCGGGTTTCCTATGTATCTCGATACTCAAATATATTGCAGTGATGGCAGCACTATAATATATTTCTGTCTGTTTTGTATTTTCACTGATATATATCTCACTTTTTTACACCTTCACAAACTTGCTCACCATGTGTTCTCATCTCTGTGCCATTGTACATGCAACTGTTAAGATGCAGATGTTAAGATGGAATGTTGGGCCAGGACCTGAAGATTAGGGCTGCAGCTTCACATGCCAAAATTATGAGAATGAAGCAAGGTGTTTAGGATGGCAAGTGGTACAACTAGATTCTGCAGCAATGCTGCCCCCATTGGAAAGCGACCATCCCACAAAATGGGATCAATATTTAAAATTAAGTGCCTAGGAGTGGTGTCCCAATCACGTCAATCATGGGCACCTGGGTTCACAGGGAGAAAAGGGAGGAGACGTGCTGGAGATGTACCATGTTCTGAGACAGGAGTACCAGGAGTTGATGCCAATAATTTAACTGCAAGGTCGAGGCAGCTATTTGTGCGTGCACAGTGTTGGGTATAATGAGAGGACCATTGCATTGAAGAGCAGGGCTGAACTCGTCATTCACACTCAATGCCTGATTGGGTCCTGTTGGGGTATGCACATCACAAGATGGCCCACACTAACCTTAACCAATAAGGAAGGTTTATTAGAGCAACACAGTATCTGAGTATAATGCACCAATCAAATTACAGTGGTGTACAATGATTACACAATATGTCATTTCTGTGGGGTTGTCATTAGATAAATTGTGACCAATTGGGTAATGAAATATAGGGGATGCTTAGATCTTTTTGTATAGGTATTGAGAAATGGGGGATGTGGGATTATGTTGTTAAACAAATATGCTTAGCTTATGTTAATTGCAGTTTCTACTATAAAAGATATAACCTAAAATAGACAAAATATATTATAATATCATTCGGAATGTGTTCAGGGAACTGTAGAAAGGATTTTCACATCTTGGCTAGAAGAAAGTTCAAACAACAAGGGGGTGCTTGGGCACAGGTACAGATATTTAGCCTAAAAATATTAGGGAAAAAAGCAAAGAGTAGACACAGCTTTTTGCAGCAGATGTGAACAGTGCACAGAGCATACCTGTGCTGATAAGCAGGACAGAGAGAGACGCCTGCTATTGTGGTTCCAGCCTTGACTCCAGATATAAGAAAAGCCAAGTGGTTCACCACAGCCGGTCAGTCGAGGGCAGAGCCGATAAGAAACGGAAATGTGTTGAATGAAAGTCGCAAAGTGACAATTTAAGGAAATATAAAAGAACTGTGAATATTAAGGGAACAACAGTTGCAGAGGGGTCGAGCACCATGTGGCTGTTCATTCAAGAGACTCTGTTAATCCCAAGTTTGATTGGAACTACTGATACCAAAAAGCCATAGGAGAGACACAAAGTAAGGTCAAATTGATCATGCAGGGGTCTTGCAAAATACTCTGTACAGTCGAAAGTCTTTGACTGACAAATGATTAGAAAACAAGGGAAGTAAAGAAACTGTAAGATTGGCAAGAGTGAACGAAATCAAGCGATGCCTACTGAACGGGGTGAAGCACGATGCCTGTTTAACATTGTGAGGACAAAGAGTAAACGAGACAAAGGGATGTCCACAGTGAACTGTTTAAGATTTGTGAATACGAAAGGCGAAGTATCTTTGCAGACAAGCCATAGTGAACCCAATGGAGGGAGGATGAAATTCGAGAGGGGTCTGAGCCCGAAAGAGGGATACATAGGGGTGAAAAGTCATCACCCAACATACATTTGGAAGAGAACATTTTGTTTGTTATTTTTGGAATCCATCAGGTCCTCAGAGGCAAGAAACTTTTGGTAGAAAAGAGACTTAATCACGGAAGGTCCAGATATCTGAACCAGAACTGTTGTCTCATGCTAGGATAGCTCCTGAGTGTGCTCTGCTCAGGAGTCCTGCCTTGTCCCGTGATCAAAACATGGGGAAGGAAGACCCCCGGCTACGACATCCTGACTTTTCATTTGTGAACACTTCTTTCTTTCTTGTGAACCTTATCCCAAGACCTTTCTGTATTTAGTGTAGGGACTGGCAATAGGTCTGTCTTAGTATAGACCTTTTTTATTTGACACAATGCCACTAGGACTGTCTTATTATTATTTGCCGGTCGTAGGTTGCTCCCATCTTAGATTTAGGTTTAGATTAGGCATTTCTACCACCACTTCTACAGTGTAAAAACCCTTGAAATGTGCTCACTTGTGTCTGTCTCTTCTTGATACAATGCCTTCCTCACAGCCATTAGTGTGGATTATGACTCAGTGCATACAGAAAGGTAAGCAGAGGTTGCAGAGGAGGAGTGGACAACAGAGGAGTAGCAGGGGACAGCACAAGAAGGAGCGCAGAGGGCATGGAACCTATGGGGGCCGAAGGTGAGGTAACTTCCAGGCCCAGACCCCCCGATGAAAAAAAATAAGGGATTGAGAAAGCCACAGATTAATAAAATAGGATCACAGTTTCCACTGTTACATAATGGATTTGAATGAGCTCACTATGTGCTATGGGCCACACATGGATCAGAACAACTTAATAGAGGTACTTCCCTCTCTCACAGCAGGAGCAGGCAAATTGATATATGCATGGGAAAAGCAGACAGCAGGGATTATATCAGCGGTACGGTACATGAAATATTTATTTGCAGCATTGTTAGGGTTCAAGTGGATGGCATATGGAGGAAGGCAGGGTATCCATAGGTATGTAGGGGTACAGATGAATAGTGACAAATCATAGTTGAGCACATTCTAATTTAGAGCACAAGTTTGGAATGCTTTGAGGTTGGCATACCCAGACACCCGTAATATTAATTCAATTACGGCCCGCATTATGAAACCAGAGGAAGACCCCATGCTCTATATAAATCAGATTCAGGAGATTGAGGGCCGAGACAAGGGACCCATGGGACAAGAATATAGCAATATATTATCACATGTTGCGTAAAGGCCTTCCCAAGGAAGCACAAAATGACTTAGATAAGGTGGTAAGTATTTAGGCAAAGGTATGCGCTGAGATTCAAGCAAATATAGTGTACCATTGTAGAAGAAGGCAAGATAAGGGGAAGGAAACAGCTGAGCAAGCACAGAGGACAGAGGTAAAACTGGTCGAAAATAAGCTAGCAAAATGAAGCGTGGAAGGAGCTATGATTGCCAGCTCTGCTGAGATGCAGCCAGACCCTAGACCAGCACAGTATTGGGCCAAGGGGTACTCAGGGTATACAGATGACAGAAAGGACCTGGGGAAATTTTGGAGAGGAAGAAGGGGCTTTTAGAGAGGAAGAGGAGGTGAATTTGGAAGGGCAAGACCAAGGTTTGGAGGTTCATGTTGGTCATGTTGCAAAATGGGACATTTTGCGTGAGAATGTAGGAGCATATCTACACATTCTTATGATCTCTGAGCATACCCTAATGGGCCAGAGTTTGCACTCACATATTACCCACCATCCAAGAAGCAGCCCCTGCTAGCCACATATGCCCCTAGCCCAATACAGTCTCATAACCCCTTGCAACCACAGCAGTTCCAATATTCAATGCCTGCTACACAACCAATTCAGTACCCCGCCCCAAACACTGCCCAGTCGTGCGTGCTACAACCACCCCTGCAGACCACTACTGATATGATAGGTTATTTATAACGTGCTTTATACCGAGAGGTTTCTCAGCGTGGACCCGGGTATTGAACCTGTGTTGCTCTGTGTTGTCCTGCTTCCAAGGCAAGCACATTGTCCCTGAGCTATCCTCCTAAGACGAGGATCCCTGGGACAAAAATGCCTTGCCACAAGGTACTGTAACACATTACACAGGAGCAAGTGTCTTAGGGGGCAACCCCTTCCCACTGTCTGGAATGCACACCTACCCTCATTAGGAAAGTCCGCAAAGAACTGTGATGTGTCTGGTCTTGTCAGTCAGTGTGGATACAGAAGAGGAACCCAAGATAGGAGTGAAGCTAGGAAACAAGACATTTACATTTATGGTCGAAACAGGAGCAACAAAGTCCTCTATAAGAGTTGGAATTTTCCTTTGTCAGGTAAAGTTATAGACATCCAGGTATTCTCTGGGGCAATTATGTTGGTTCCTTTTCCTGAACATTTACCCATCAGGGTTGGTACACCCGAATTGCCCAGCCCCTTATTGTATTGCCAGGACACCTCTGTCAACCTTTTCGATACAGAAGATTGAGTAAATTAAACATGACCATTTCATTCACTGAGGCAGGTGTTGTTTGTTCAACCCCAGGAATATACCATGCTAGGGCTCCTGCGATAACACAGGCGCTGCATAGCAACTGTGCCGCAAGAGGTCTGCCCATAAATTTAGATTTATTTCTTTATGGAGTGACAGTTTTACTAGGCTGGGTGACAGGAATAAAGGACAAACTATTGAGGGAGTAAACATCATTTCTGTATAGTCTAGAAGTCCCTCAGCAGTGCCACAGGAGCATGCCTCACACACCATCCTTACACTGGCCTTAGAAGCAGAAATCACAAAAAGGATAAGGTTGTTCTTTTAGGTGTAGATGATGAAGGAGACAAATGGCACACAGGGCTATCTGTTGACCCGACATTGCCACTAAGAGAGGTAATTGACGAAGAGTTGTTTGAATACACCGAATATATAGGTGAAATGATTTTTGAAATGTATATACCCTGTCAGATAACTGATGAACACAGAGAGGTACCCCCCCACTACACTCATTGCCAAACCAGTGCTACCACCCTTACAGGAGGACATGGCTAATATGCCCAGTAGCTTATGGACTAGTCACCCCCAAAATGACAGATTATTGAAAGCATAGGGGCTGTTTGCATAAAACTAAATCAAGGTGCAGTGTTTCCAAGAGAAAAGTAATACACCTTGTAATGTGATGCAGATGAGGGAATCTATGACACTATCATAGCATTATGGTAGCAAGGTATAATTAATACTTCAGAATCCCCTGTGATGAATCCAGTGGAGTTGTTACTAATCTCCAGGCAGTAGCCTCCTCTCATGTGACCATTGGACAGCAGCCACTACATGATCCGGACCCTTGTACCAGTAAAATGAGGGATGATGAAATGGGAGTAAACAGCCTCCGGGGAGATGTCATGACTTCATCAGGTGAGAAATGATGCCTCATTACAACCCCAGCGGTAGCCGTGCCAGTAAAAATGGCAATCTACCACCAGAGTTATGTATTTTTTCCAGGTGCTGGGAATCACCGGGGCATTACAGCCGTGGCTGTCCTTGAAGCCAGGTGCCAGAAAATGTAACTCCCCATTCCCATGTGAGTCCCATAGGATTCAATGGGAATGGGGAGGACAGATGCACCGGCACTGTGAGCAACAGTGCTGGTGCTTCGGTCAAAGTCTACGAGTGGGTGCCATCCCGCCTGGCAGGTGTGACCTTTTGGGTGGGATGGCCACACCCGCAGGACTCGGAGTGTGCCGGGCCAATATCAACAGTACCAGCAGGCTTACTGGCACTGTTGTTACCGGACTGGCAGACTCATAATGAGGCCGATGATGCCTCATTACAACCCCAGCAGTAGCCGTGCCGGTAATAACGGCAGGCTGCCGCTGGAGTTGTGTATTTTCCCGGAGCCTGGCTTTAGGGAATCACCAGGGCAATACAGCCCAGCGGTCCTTGAAGCCAGGCGCCAGAAAATGTAACTCCCCATTGAGTCCCATAAGACTCAATGGGAATGGGGGGGGGGTGGATGCACTGGCACTGTGCGCAACAGTGCCGGTGCTTCCGTCAAAGTCTGTTGGCGGGTGCCGTCCAGCCTGCCAGGACTGCCCTGGCAGGCAAGACATCACTCACCCGCAAAACTCAGAGTGTGCTGCTCCGGTAACAACGGTGCCGCTATAACCTTTACCCACATCAAATGAGCCAAACCTCTAACCTTGAGCTATCCTGTGGAAATTGCAAGACCACCTTCTCCAAGTCCATTTTTCAATCATCAAACAATACATTACCAGCTTAGACTGTTGCAAATGATCTTTCAACCTTTAACAATCAACTACCAACAATGGAGTTCTTGTCCCATAATTCCTCAATTGATGAGACGAGGAAGAAGGAAAGAGTAACGCACAGTGGAAGAAGCCAGACGCCCAGCAAGTGTTTTTGTCAGTTGCTACAAATACATGTGCCTAGGACATTTAAAGGATGGGACTGAGATGCAAGACACAACTGTTGGCGAGAAGATGTTTCACCTGTCTGCAGGACTTGAGGAATGGAGATACAAAAGCAAGCTTGGTGTAGCCAAGTGGCTCACCAGCAGAGAAGAGGGGATCCGCTGACAGAGCGGGTCATACTGCCGAGATTTCAGGAGTAAGAGGTAGACTCCTGGGTGTACGCCAGCTGCCACAAGCAAACCCTTGATTTCCGGAGCCAATAGGGGAAGCAGAAATGTGGGAGAGTTGATACAGGAAGAGTGAAGCTAAACAGGAAACAGCAATGAAGGGAACCAAGCAGCGAACCATCACTGAAAGAGCGTGAAAAAAACCCAAAAAACCCAAAGGCAGTGGGGACCCCGGGTCATATTGGCGACCGTGCCAAATACCAATACCACTTATAAGAACTACAGAAAGAGAGAAAATGAAGGAACAAACTGTAAAAAGGGGAAGAGAAGTAAAACCTTTATCCGTGTGTGAATGTATGGAATGCAAACACATGGGAGTACCACAACAAAATGTATATCAAGAGGAGACGGTATCCAATCAAGTGCATACATAGTTGTGTAAGGGTTGGCATCCCATGGGAATGCAAGAAGCCCTGGATAGAGAAAATAGCAGGCAACTACAACTGTGCAAGAAACAGAAGTCCTAGCAGAAAGATATACTAGGAACTGGCAAGTGTGCAAGAACAGAAGTCATGGTAGGAAGGTTTACTAGGCAGCTGCAGGTGTGCAGTAACAAAATCTCTGTAAGGAAAGTATACCAGGTAATTGCAGGTGTTGAAGAACAAGAAGCCCTGGCATAAGACTTTGCCAGGCAAGTTATTCCTGTCAGGAGAGTATACAAGGCAAATGACAAGTGTGTAACAGCAAGAAGGCTTGATAGGAGAGTACACCAGGAGATGACAAGTGAGTTAAGAATGTCTAAGTACAGAAATATCAGAACTATGTTAAGCATATAAAGAAAAGCCAAGTCCTGACAGAAATAAATACATAGCTAGACAGCTTGTCTGTAACAGTACTATTGTGGGCTAAAAAAGACACAAGGAACTGTTGTACTCTAGGAAGAGGAAACCCAGGGAAAGGAAACCCCATTGTGAACAATAGCTCTTCCAATCTAAATAACTTTTTGTGAGGAAACTTCACGGAAGATAAAGCCCATGAGAGAGGAACCCCATTGTGGAACAAGAGCTTTTAATACATAACACACATTTTGTGTTGAAACTTCGAGGCAGAAAAATTCAGGGGAACAGAATCCCCATATGGAACAAGAACTTTTCCGACATTGACACATTTCTGTGTTGGAACTACTTATTCTTCTTTTATGAGCGTTTTTTCAAGAACTTCAAAGTTTAAAGACATTCCCCTTTTCGCCTTTATAATTTAGTTTTAGTGTTAGGCTCAGAATGGAACATTTGGACACAAGGACTGTTTCATTTTGACATCCTGACACAGACCAATACTTAGTTTTGCCTTCGGTAGGGAAATTCCTCTTAGAGCAGGGTCAGAGAGGCGTTTTCCCAACCCGTTTATTTTCAACTAAATTCTTTAAACCAAATGATGGCAATATTGTAGGTCGATTACTGCAGTTACACTAAGCCCTTGATGCATGCACGAAAAGAAACACAGAAAGTATGATGACCTGGACAGAAGAAATGAACAAATGCTTTTAGGACCTAAAAAATGAGATCCACCAGGCATCAGTGTTAGCAACACAAGATGATGACAAACCATGTTTTCTGATCTCACATTCTAATGATTAGGTCATGACGGCCATTCTCACACAGCACACATCTATGGGCCACATGTCCCTTGCTTACTACAGCAGGCTCTTAGATAGATTAATACAGGGATACTTCCCCTGTGAGCAGGCTCTAACTGCAGCAGTATTTGCAATACAGAAATCACCCACAATCACAATGGATTGAAAAAGTGACATTATATGTGGAACATGCAGTTTTTGTCATGATACAGAGGTCCAAATCAACCCTCACTACACAAAGAGCATTGGGCTTTTAGCTTATATTGTCCAATCCTTCCATTCACTTTGCAATGTGCTGCACAGTGAACCTGGCAACCTTCATTGCAGTACCTATGCAGGCAGGCGAGAAAGTTCATGGTTGTGTAACATATGAAGGTTTGAAGATGACCCAATCCGGGCAAAGGAGGACATTTTGGAACCTCGGGAAGTTCTTTTCATTGATGGATCATTGGCAGTGGACCAAGCGATCGGACAGAGGAAGCCTGGTGCAGCAGTAGTGACATTAGTATATGAAGAGTATGAGGTTGTGATAAAAAAAGAGATTAATCTGTGCAGGCAGCTGAACCTGTAACAATAGAAGCATTGGACATGTCAAAAGGCACTTGTGCTACTATGTATTCTGATTCAGTTTAAGTCACATCCACTACAGAGTATATAACAAAGAAAGAAATTTTAATTTCTTAAAATTGGGGGCAGATCTATCTCCTTGGCTGGGGCCTCCATCTGGAACAGCCTCCCCGGCTTTCTAAAACTTGACCAGAACCACCTACAATTCTGGAAGCAAATCAAGACATTCCTTTTTTGTTTCCACTTTCTCTCTTCCTCTCCCCTGCTGATGCACTGACTGCTCCACCCACTGATCACCTGGTCACTCTCTTAACTCGACCCTAAGCCCCTTCATATCCAGTTACCCTTGCACTTCCTCCAGGCTCCCGAGCACTTAAGCGTTGATATCTGCAACCCAACTGTCCCTTCTCTCTGCACTCATGAGCCACCTACTTGCTGCTCTTGTGAATTAACTTCACTTCCCTCTTCGGCTCCCCCCTTGAACTTCTCCTCTTCCCCACTTGCCTATTAAGATCGTTATATTGTCCTCCCTTTGTTTCCCCCTTCTTGTGTCACACCTAGAAACACTTGATTACAGGTGCGTTATAAATGCCACATCATATAATATTATACCATAATTACAAGCAATACATGCTAATGACTCTCATCCGAGATCCTACTAATTAATACGGTAGAGCAAATGCATCATATAATATTTTTTTAAAATATAAAATTCATGTATTAAAGCAGAGGTTACAGAACATGTAATAGTAGAAAAAACATTATGAATACAGTGCTAATGCAATATCAGAGAAATTATTATCTGGAGGATCCTAGCCATTTGGTAAAGTATTCAACCAACAGGGCTTAAAATAAAAACTGAGATGCCCTACTAGAGGATGTGCCTTACAGAAGACAATTGGAAACAGGTTTGGTCTTTGTTAACACCTTCTCCGTTCTTGTGTACAAAATAAAATTAATTACAAAAAATGTGAAAAAGTTCTTCAATAAAAATAAATGTGTACCCCTTGTGGCATACAAGAAAAGCCGCAATATCAGGAATATGATTATTCATAATTATATTATTGGAAAACCATTTAGGATGACCAAACAATCTACATTGTGGGGAATGACACCTATCATGGAGCATTTTCCATGTGCTCAGTGCATTATGTGACAATTTACTACAAGAACAAAGGAAGCAGACATTGGTTTGGAGGATAAATGGGTCATCAAGGATGACACTAATTGCAATAGTGAAAATGTAGTTGATATGAGCATTTGCCCCTGTGAGTTATGGTACATTGGCAAAACTAACAGAAAATGTAAGGCCAGATTAATTGAACATCAGAGCTGTATAAAAAACATCATTCAGGCCCCATTAATCAGAGATTTCTTAGAAATGGGTCACACCCACTATGATATTCAGTGGGTTATTCTAAAGAAAATCAATGGTCCCAATAGACAAGTAGTAAACTAAAGACTTATGACATTTGAACAAAAATTATTTTTTAAATGAACAGTCATATTTTAGGACTGAATGAGGGTCTAGAATGGCACAATGTCTTTCTGACACAATGAAGGTTTTGTTGATACAATGATGATCCTTCTGGGGGACACTCCTATGTTGAGTGTCTTTTGCCTGATATGAGCCAAAGACAATGGTTTGTAGAACTATATGTGGTGATACAATGTTATTTCATGCAGCATTTATTGCTTACATCCATTCAGTGTATTATGGTTGTTTCATCTTAAAGGACCTACACTATAGAAGTGCAATGCATGTTATGCCCAAGAATTTATGTTGCTAAATAAATACTGTTTTTCAACTAGATGATCTATGTTAGTGTGTAGTTTTTTAAATATATCTCACATACATTTTTGTGATTTTTAACAACGTTTGGGTGACAAATGGTTTTGCTGGTCTCCTAAACTTTAAGGCCGTATGGATGTGTAGGGTTCATTTAAAAAAAGGCTCTCTTATTCGCCATGTTATATCCCACTCTGGCAATTGGAGTCCACCCTTTATGTTGAGTGCTTGAAGATTCTCTTGTCAAGATACATCTGGCTCTGGCATCAGGAGTGCATTGTTTATATCAAGTGTTTGAATGCGCTTTTTATCAGATATATCTAAGCGATTGAATATTGGTCCTGGAGCCTGAATTGTGTGTTCCGAAGTGTTTGTGTCAATTTGCATGTATGTAGACAGTGAAACTGTGGGTTTAAATGGCAGTGCTGTTATGAAGTACACAGAGCTTCACATATAGCTTCACATATAGCAGTTGTAGCCTGGCAAACTCTATTGTTAACTTTTGGTTTGACATCTGACTTATATTGAGGCGAACATGGGTGAAAATGTCATACAGGATACATAGGGACATGTGTATCTGTAACGTTGTGGGCTTAGCTCCAGGCACTGCTCCCTGTGTAGACATGATTGTTTGACATTGTGGCGTTTGTCTATGGCTGATAGGAGAATGATCCTCAAAGTTAATTGTATCTTTTTCAGATTGTGTGCATGGTATGCAATTTAAAACAGATTATCTGTTCCTGTTGGTTTAACAGATAACCATCTGAGTTTTATGAAGTACAGATCAAATAAATAGGAGCCTTACAACCACCATAAATGTAGGCTTTTCAGACATTGGTGTTTGTGGCACTGATATTACAGGTGGACAATTTGGGACCATCGGTATATGTGGTTCTGGGTTTACCATACGGTGCACTCTTTTATGTCATTAGAGTGGTGTGTTTCAGGCAATCCTTGGATGCCCTATCGTAATTAACTTTCAGTCCGACTCTAAATTAGTATAAATGCATCTACACATTAATAAGAATACTAAACACAGGATACAGGTATTATTGATCAAACATGTGTGTTTTGATTATGTATTCATGTACCTTCCATTATTGGTGCAATCGGAGACCTTTGTGATTAATTAACTTAGTGGATTTTTTCAAGAAATTGATGGTGACTCCCTTTAGCCCTTTTCCTTCTACCTAGCTTGTGTAGTGTTTGCTACATTGTGGAGACCAGCTGACACACCCGTCAATCATTTTAGAAGTGTGGCTGTTTTAGCCCCTGAAGAATGTCACAATACTTCTGTGAGGACTGAAATATGTTGGGCACTTTATATAACCACTTATTTTGGTCTAGTGTAGAAATGTTTTTGGGCCTACTTGTAGTTTTGAAGAATTTCTGTGTATTATTGTAAATGTGTTTCTATGTATAGGAAATGTGTGCAATGTATGTCTTCATGTGTAGTGAGTTGTATGTGATGTTACATGTTCTGTAACCTCTGTTTTACTACATGAGTTGTATAGTTAAAAAGAATGTGTATTATATGATGCATTTGCTCTTCCATATGAATTAGTAGGACCTGGGATGGGAGTCATTAGCATTTATTGCTTGTAATTAAAGTTTCTTTATTTGTTATAAACTCATTACATTCTTAGCCAGACAGTAGAAAGGGAGGTTCTGTGGCTCTTGTTGGCCACAGGTAAACCTGGGTTTTTGATCTGTTTATACATGACATCCACTGTACATTCAGCCTTACCCAGATGGCGCAGAAGGAGGTTCAAGAAATCTGACATAGCCCCTGTTCAGCATGCAGCATGCTTAGGGAGACTGATTGAGGCTTTAACATGCTTTAACGTGCCCCTGTGTGGTCGCTGTGGTAAAATGCACACTCATAACACCGATGTAGTTTCTAGTGGTAATGATGCTGCCAACAAGATGTTGAAACAAGAGCATATTTGAAAGAACATGATGACACAGCATACCCTGAAGTAGCATTTCAATACGTACAGGTTTCAGTGGCTTATAATGCAGTTACCCACACTCAAATTATTGAATTACAGGGACAAGCACCTCAACAAGAGAAGGATTTGTGGGGCAATTGATGGTACTCCCTTTCACCAATGCACTTGATTTGGAGACAAAACATTACAGGTAAAATACTAATGTCTCAGGAATTGCTCATAGTTGCTCTTGAGCAAAACATTATCCAACACATAATTTTAAACAGTATGTTCAGAAAGACTGGTTTGTCCCCAATCTCTAGGAACATGCAGAAGGGTTTGTAGCAAACTGTACCACCTGCCACCTTTATAGTACAGTCCACAATCTGAGGACATTGTGAGGAATATTGCCACGCCCTACTGGCCCCTTCCAGGAGCTCCATATCAACTTTGTTGCCAAGGTTAACAGGTGCAGTAACTACCGTTATTTAATTACCAGCTGCCTTCCCTTACCACCTCCTCTTCCTGCCTTATACCCGACTGCCTGACTGCTATTCAGGTATGGTGCTCTGCCAATAATCTCTGCCTCAACACCAGCAAGACTGAGAGCCTCCTAATTGGGAGGCCTGATCCTAGTTTCCCACTCATTCTCTGACCAGACTCCTTGGGCCCCATCCCCTGACCCACTTGTGAGGCAAAAAAACTTGGGATAATTGTTGACTCCTCTCTCTCCTTCTCACCACACATCACAGACCTTGCCAAGAAGTCCACTTTTCAGCTTCATCTCCTCAAGGTATTCTACCTTTCCTCACCTTCCCCCAGAAGCTCAATGTCTCCAGAGCTCTGGTTCTCTCTAGGCTTGACTACTGCAACATCCTCTTCCTCAACCTTCCTCTTTCCTCCCTTCGCCCACTTCAACTAATACAGAATAGGACTGTAGGATTTATCCTTGGACTCAAGCCCGCGGACCACAGCTCTCCAGACCTAAAGTTTCTACACCGGCTCCCCGTGACTGCAAGGATCAAATTCAAAACTTTTTCCGTCATCCACAAGGCCGTTTGGGGTCAGGGACTTGTCTACATCCAGCTATCCCTCCCTAAGTACTGTCCATCTAGCCTTTGGTCTTCTGGCTCCAACTCTCTGCAGGTCAAATGTTTCTTGAAACAGAGAGTGGGGGTAAATCCCACTTCTCTGCTGGTGCTCCATCTGGAACAGCCTCCCTCTCTCCCTCAGACTTGAGCCGGATCTTCTTAAATTTCAGAAACTTCTCAAAACCTTTCATTTCTCCACTTCCTTCCCTCTCCCTCTCCCCTGCTAAGCTCTCCACCTGTGATTGTGACTGGGAACTGGTACCTTGAGAGTCATACAGGGATCAGACTACCCCCACCAGTCCTTCCCAGCATTCTTCAGCAGCACTTTCTCTCAGGCTCCCTTTCCATGACTATCCCAACCCACTCTGGGGCCAGGGACTTCTCTACATCCAGCTATCCCTCTCTAAGTACTGTCCATTTAGCCTTTGGTCTTCTTGTTCCAACTCTCTGCAGGTCAAATGTTTCTTGAAACAGAGTCAGGGGTAAATTCCACTTCTCTGCTGGTGCCTCCATCTGGAACAGCCTCCCTCTCTCCCTCAGACTTGAGCCGGATCTTCTTAAATTTACGAAACTTCTCAAGACCTTCCATTTCTCCACTTTCTTCCCTCTCCCTCTCCCCTGCTAAGCTCTCCACCTGTGATTGTGACTGGGGACTGGTACCTTCAGAGTCATACAGGGATCAGAATACCCCCACCAGTCCTTCCCAGCATCCTTCGGGAGCACTTTCCCCTCAGGCTCCCTTTCCATGACTGCCCCAACCCACTTTTTCTCCCCTCCCCCTGTTTCCACTGGCACTTGCCAACTTGGCCTAACAGCACTTGCCCGCTCCATGTCGTCTCCCCTTTCTTGCACTTCTCCTTCTAACCCCTCCCCCTGGCACTTATCACCTTGTTCATGCACTTTCACAGTAGGATTGCCACACGGCCAATATAACCCTCTCTTTGTTCTTGTTACTACTTTTCTTATGTTATCCCATTCCCCCTTCTTCGTGTCTTGTGGCCCCTGGAAACATGTGTGTATAGGTGGCATGCAAATGTCCAATTAATAAATACATTGTTGTTGTTGGCCCACTCTCCCATTGGCTTGAAGCAGGATTCTGTCCCCATCCGTGTGCAAATCAGCAGCCAAATTCTAGTACACAGGAGTTTCCTCGATGAGGAATATGTGATGTCCTGAAATCTGACAACAGCACACACTTTTTTAATGAATTATTTAAAGAAATAAAATGACTATTAGGCATTAAGCACACATTATGCTCAATTTACCACCCCAAGCCAGTGGCGTAGTAGAGCATTTAAATGGGTGGTTAAAGCAAATATTGTCTAAATTGTGCCATACATTAGGGAGGAACTGCCTGGACTGTCTCCCTTTGGCTCTATTTAGCCTCAGGAAAAGCCAGGAAAGGACAATTATTTGTCCCCACACAAAATAGTGATGGGATAATGCTGCACACACCACTCACACCTGCACGCACTGCATACGATGCACACAGGGCAGCAGCAGTTTTGTGGGAGGAGTTTCAGGGCTACCTTAGGGATTTAACCAAATGTATAAAGATTACATCTCAACAGCTTGCATTGAGAAGAGAACAGCCGGCTGCATCCGACCCGGTTGACCCAATGTCTTTGCCACAGCCACAACTATTTCCTAAAGACCAGGTCTTCGTCAGGTCCTTTGTAAGAAAGTGGAATCAGAGGAGGTGCCGAGGACCATACAAGGTTGTGTATACAAATCCACATGCAGTGTAGTTTGAATGAGCTGCTCTACTGGGCACACCTCTCTGAAATGGTACCAGAAGAGGCCCTCTGCTTGAGGATAAGTAAGAGGATCAACTTTAAAACATGAGTTCAGTTAATTTTCCATTAACATTTTTGCAGGCAATATGTCCTTGTGGACATAAAGAATTGATTTGTTCCTCACAGCCTCTGAGATCAAGACATTGCGGTAATTACAAGTCTGGCAGTAGCTGTGTGGGTAAAACCGGCAGGCTGCTGCCGGACTTGTGAATTTTTTCAGCACCTGGCTTCACGGAAACACCAGGAGATTATGACCCTGGTGTTCCTGGAAGTCAGGCGACAGAAAATTGTTAATCCCCATTCCCATGTGAGTCCCATGGGACTCAATGGGAATGTGGATGACAGAAGCAGCGGCATCGTTAATTACGGTGCCAGAACTTCTGTGAAAGTCTGTGGGCGGGTGCCATCCCACCTGGCAGGTCTCACCTCGTGGGTGGAACGGCACCCGCCCTCAGACTTGTAGTGTGCCGGTCCGGTAACAACGGTGCCAGCAGGCTTACCGGCTCCATTGTTACCGGACCAGCACACTGGTAATGAGGCCTATTGTACCTCATTACGAGTGAGCCAGTCTGGAATTAAGATGCCGGCACCTTTTCCAGACCGGCTCTCTCTGAATATGCCGGTAGGGGCTGTGATTTACAGGCAGAATGGACTTGCCAGTAGTTCAGACACCTATCAGCAGATAAATCACTGAAGCACCAGCACTGTTAACAACGGTGTCAGTACTTCAGTGTTTCCATTCTCACAGAGTCCTATTGGACTACAGAGTAATGGAAACGTACTGTTCCGCTGCTGCACGTAATATCTTGGTATTACTGGCAGATCAGGTGGCAGAAATAGCAACCCTGTAATGAGGCCCATTTTCTAAAAAAATATGTTGCTATATATAGGATACATCTGTCTCTGTCTTCTTTTGTTCTTGTTTATAGCAACATTTATATTGTAAGGACATATAAAAGGGGGGTATAATAATACTTAAGTAGAAATGGTGTTAATAACTTGAAATAGGAGGGAAATTGACAATGAATTCAAAGGAGTTATTGTGTATACCATTGCAGATGTGCATTGCCACAAACCAGATAATACGTGGTGATAATATTTGGTACAATCACATGTGAGAGGTAGGAAGGATGAGGTACAATGAGAGCTGTTATATTTACTCTCTTATACCACATGCAACAGGTACACCCACATTGTGTATCCCTAGTGAGATGCCACCTCTGATAGCACAAGGCAACCATAATGGAAAGAGATGAAAGTGAATGTGCAAAAAAGAAGGAGCAAGTGTGCTGTCAAATTAGACCATTACTGAGAGTTGACGGTGCATTATTCTCTAACAACAGATGAGAACATGGACTAATAAGATGCAGAGAATCGGGGCTACTGGGGTTTTCGGAGGAAATAGTGGCACACGTGAATCAAATGTCTTATAATATGTGGAGCACCTATATACCAAAGTTGACCTGGATTGAAATGCACAAAATACCTTCTCCTTCTGTTTCAGAGGCAACAGCACCATGCCTGTAGGCACCAATGAACATTACAATACAACTTTATTCATACTATATTTGACCAGCGGCCCTTATTCATTTATTTATTTATTGTTTACATATTAAGCCCTCAGGCATCTATGCACTGTTGCATACATGTTACTTGCAGTGCTTATAGTTGGACAGGAATCATACACAGCAGAGAGCTGGAAGTGTCAATTTGATGGGTTACAGGTACAGATCATGCAAAGCACAAGGCTGTAAGTATCAATCAAATGGGTTACAGATATAAATCATACACAGCGCAAGGCTGGAAGTGTCAATTAGATGGGTTAAAGTTACAAATCCTAAACAGTACAAGGCTGGAAGTGTCAATAGAATGGGTTACAGGTACAGATCAAACCAGAGCAAGGCTGGAAATGTTAATCAGATGGGTTAAAGGCACAGATCATACACAGTGCAGTGCTGGAAGTGTCAATTAGATGGGTTACAGGTACAGAGCATACAAAGCGCAAGGCTGGAAATTGCAATCAGATGGAAGCTGGTCGGGTATGCATGTTTTGCCCAAGACTGCAAGGCAAGGTTAGGGGGAGCCATGATGGTATGTTGGAAAGTACAGTGCGAGGTGAGTCATGGATTTTTTTGGGACTTGTGGACACCTCCCATCTTCCTGTTGAGGTGCCTGTTCTCTAACGACTTTGCACTCTGCTGTTCTCATCATGCCCAATGCCCACTTGATTGTCATTAATGTGGCACTCCCAGCTGAAACTGTGCCCCCTCACTGTCAACTTGTATGTCACTCACTCAGATCCCCTTGTTATAAAAGCTCCAATTATTTGTCAATTACAGGATGATTAATAAATGCCTATCCTTGGTTTCTAGATGGACAAATGTGACAAATGTGGCCGTACAAAATATGTAACAAGAAGGGATATCTGGCTGATATTAGGTTACCATATACTCGCTTGCTGTAAATGAAAATGAGCACATTTCTGGTATAAATCAGGTATTGATTATTGCACATTTGTAATGGTATAATTGAAATCCTGCAACAGTTTCTGTTGATTTGCCCGGCATATACTTTATCCATCGACGCAATTATAGTGTAAAGTATGTTATTATTGAAGATTATTTGTGTACAAACATCATCCTACTAAGATGTGGGATATGCTGTTTCAGACTACATTGTAAAGGCCTGGAGGAAGAGGAATATCAAAATTAAAGAGAGTACTATCATCTAATTAGAAGTCTAATTGGGTCTTTTTGCACTTTATGAATGTCGTAGTAAATTAAAAAATACACCTGCATAGATGTATACGAAAAGTTATGTAATAATTAATTGCTAATAGTCGACTTACCTATTGATATTAATTATTGATGTTTGGGATTATCTCCTTTTATCTATTTACATGGATTTTAATATATTTATCTATGCATTTTTGCTTTATGGCATCCTGATAAAATTAAGTATTTTCTTACTCTGACTCTGATTTTGACTTAACGAAATCATAAATGAGCCTGGGTCATAACAAAAGCGTGTCTTTTTTTATTTATGGTGTCTTTGAATATTCACAGATGACTCAATCTATAATGAGTATACCTGGAGGAAGCTATTAGCTAGTTCTTCAAATCATCTGATTTTTGTACTGGGAGTAGGTCAAATCTCGAACAAACATTGTAAGAAGTTAATTGTAGCCTAACATGGCATATAAAAGTGTGCACATGTTTGGAGATGGTTTCCAGTCTTAGCTTTTAGGGAGGCAGAAGGTTGTTCCTGGAAGCACTCTCAGGACTTTCAGGAAAGCATAATGATTTGGAATGGAGTTATAGACGTTTTGTATTTGTGAGACCGAGTCCAGCCTGCTGTGCGACACGCTGAGGAAGAGGAGGAGTTTCCTTTCAAAACACCCTGCTACCGGAGCGGAGCGTAGCGGAGTGTTGCGAGTGTTTCCTGTGTGGAGGAGACCGAGTCCAGCCTGCTGTGCGACACGCTGAGGAAGAGGAGGAGTTTCATTTCAAAACACCCTGCTACTCGGAGCGGAGCGGAGTGTTGCGAGTGTTTCCTGTGTGGAGGAGACCGAGTCCAGCCTGCTGTGCGACACGCTGAGGAAGAGGAGGAGTTTCCTTTCAAAACACCCTGCTACGCGGAGCGGAGAGTAGCGGAGTGTTGCAAGTGTTTCCTGTGTTCCCGTGTGGTCCCGGGCGGACTGGGGCAAGGGGGTTTGGGGGGGAAGAAAAAACCACTCCCCGCTTGTACAAGCGGTACAAGCGCCCAGGACCGCCTCGATATGGAAAAAAAATGCCGGGAGCAGGAGCTCCAGACGTGCCAGAGAACAACCTGCAGCCCCACACGGAGGTGGACCCTGTGCAACTGCAAGACCCCCCGGAGTTGCCGGAGGCGCATGGAATATTGCGGAGCAACTTCAAGAATCTCCCACAAGGAGAGCGAAGGTCGCCGGTGAAAAGAGGTAAGCCCATTGTGCTCCTAGCAGCAGACCCAAAACTTTTGAAAGCCACCACTCCAGTTGCGCAATGCTACTATAAAGGAGCTGATGGGAGGGTTATGGACGTACCCCGGTCTACAGCTATGGGAAAAAATATGTTTGAAAATGAAAAGGGCCCCCCAAGACGTCTACCAGCATCACGTATCCCGCTTTGGACATTCCGGATAGCACAAAATCAGCACAGGACCAGAGCGCCGCCTCGGTGAGAGGTTTACCAGCTCGGTCAACCGGAGGGTGGACCGACCTGGACCTTGCACAGTCCCCAAGTCCCAATCGAAGAGGGGGGCACCAGAAGTGCAGAACGACCTGGAGGTCAGAGACACTTGGATCGGGGGCACGCAGGGAAATAGCCCCATAGCCACAGCCTCTGGCGTGTATCCCCGAGTGACCATGGTAGGTGAAAAGGAATTAAGCCAGGCACAGGAGGAATTTACAATCGTGACGGAACCCAGCCATCCAGCAAACACCTATACTGAACCCCTAACTGCAGGAGATTTGAGGCCAGGAGAGAGCAAATTAATAGGCTTCGAATCCTCTCTGTTAACAGAAAGGCCGATGACGCCAACTATAGCCGCCACCAAGGACTCAATGGTGACGGCCGTCCCAACCAATGAGCTGTATGACCTCACAGAGGAATTCAGTCCAAGAAAAGATGTGACTAATCTCCACCCAATCAATGAACCTACAAGATCATTAGAGGAGAGAACGATCACAGAGACCAAGGCCGCATCAATTGGCCAAACGCCCAATAGTTTGACTCACGATACGGGTGATTGGGTTGATTTGGGGACCCCAGTCTATGTATCGACCACAGGACCAAAAAAGGACTCTAAACCGGGTGCCATCAAACGACAATACATAAAGAAACAAAAAGGAAAAACAACAACATCAATTTTACCGGAAACCCAAAACCATCCAGCCGACAGAACAACCCTTTAGAAACAGAAAATTCAAGCTGCAAAACAGACAACCAACCCTCACTCGGCGACAGGAAAAAAATCGGCAGCAAGGGCCCGTACGATCTTAAAACCACGAATTTCGAACGCCATGTTCATTTTCTTCAAGACGCAACAGAAAAAACGCAAACTGGAAGCAGATGACGAAATCACTGATGCGGTAATCTTGGAAGTGATTGAGGGGTCCTTTCCGGCAATAAAAGCACAAAGAACGGAGGCAGCGAACGAACCCACAATCCTGCAGGTCGAAAATGGGCTGTCTGCAGAAGATAAGCGGACAGACATCCCAGGAAACTCAGATCTAAATAAAGCTATCATAGGCAAAAGAAACCGGGCAAATGACGATACCCGCAAAGAAAGGGCATCTCAGATCCCCAAGAAGACAGCAGAAAAAGTGTGCTGACGGAGCCTATAATCTCGAGCACAATCCCTGAGGAATCAAACAACACACCAGACAACGCGAGGAAGAAGGCAGAGCGACCCAAGTCAACGCCGAACACCACCGATACCATGGACCTACAGCAAATGGGGCATGAGGAAGTAAGGCCCTGTCCGAGCCCCGACGGTACGGCGACCATCTCCCCGGTGAATAGTCCGAAACAAAGCATAGACCTGCCATCTAGGTCGGCAATACCTCCACAGGCCGGGGGCCAAGAACGGAGAGATCAGGAAGAGGTAGAGGTGCAATCAAGCACAAAGACGCCGCACAGTTTACCATCATGTGATATCGTAAGGAAAGATCAGGTGACCCAGCAACAGCTCTCAGATAGCTCTGGACACAACTTAAGACCTGTAATTCACGCAAAATGCAGTCCAACCACGGAGGGTTGGAGACCCCAAGAGCGCATTCCTGGCCAAAGGTCACGCTTGAGTGACCAATCGTGGTCAAAAATCCATCTGCACCACATAGAAAGAAGAGAAAGAACAACGAGCCAAAACAAAGATGGAAACTCAGGAAACCGAACCGTACCTAAAACATTGTTAGACTGCTCTGAAGTATTCACAGGAACAGCTGGAGCTTCCACTCTCGATATCTCTGCACAATACCCGGACAAGGGCACTGGTAGAGAGCACCAGAAGATGCCTGTCAAAGTCAGAAGACACAGTGAAATTGTGATGGACTCTCAAAGACCATCCCCGAACAGAAAACAGGACATGACGACAATTATGGCGGCACTAACAATCGCCCTCGCACCGTTCTGCAAATTATACGAAACGATAAGCGATTCGGCCAAAGACAATACCACGCTATTGTGCAAGATGCAATCTAAGCTAGACTTCCTGGAAGGTTACATAACAGCCGCAGAAGCAAGATGCAACAAGCAGGGGGCAGCATGGGAAGAAAAATGGTTCAATCTAGAGATCGAAAAAAAAAAACAGCATCAGAATCGGAAAAGAATGCCAAAAAATACATGGACAGAGCATGCCAAACGATGGCGAAGATGGATAATGGAGCACTGGAACCAATTTTCAGTAAGCAAAAACTAAAAAGCCTGAGTGGTCCTCGTGAACTTCAACCTCAGACCTTACCTCCATTGATAAACAACCAAAAAAAAGTGGCCCTACAGCTGACGAACGAAAATGCCAGCGGGCACTCAAACAACTCAAAATCAGAGCCCGCAGACGCCAAAAAAAAGAGGAAATAATCAACTTAACTCAAAGTCCCAAAACTCCGAGCCATAAAATTACAGACATGCCAAAAAGCCAACCCTTGACAGAAAAATCGCCAAGAACAGTGACCGAATTTATGAACATAAGCTCATTGATGGACATATCAGTACACCAAGAATCGGATGCTCAAGAAGATGACCTCGCGTGCCCAGAGGGACCAACGAAGGAAGCCAATGTGGCCCCAGATAATAGGAAGGAACCAACCAAAGACAGGATACCAGCCAAACCAACGGCAAAAGCTGAAAAGGAAAAAGCCCTGGCATGTGACATGACGATCTCCAGTCATAGCCCAACCCCCGTGAAGCAAAGATCTCAGCAGCATCACAAAGAAAAAATAAGAAAGGATCGGAGTGGACAAAGAGGGAAAACCCACATATACGTAATGCAGAGACAACTTAAAACAGGTCTAGCTCGCTTAAGGACTTGCGAGTGTTTAAATTAGAGCAAACATCATGCAAAAGTAAATATATGATACTCAACAGGAAAACGGTACTCCAAATATTAAGCAAAATAAATAGTCTACAGCACCTAAAATCTGAAGATTTCGTGCTCATAGAACCCTACCACCGACAACAAAAGGCAAGGACATACCTCCATATCCAAGCTAAGGCTCTAAAAGGGGCTCCGGACGAAGCGTATAAGGACCTAAAACAAGCAGGCTTTACCCTGACAGAAATACGCACACCGAAGACCGACGATAACCCGAAGACTCCAAAGGAGGGATTGCATCATCAATGGCACTATACATCCAGAACAAAAGACCGTTACAATAAAAAAAGGCAACTCCCCAACGATAGTGTGGGACAGGGAAGCCATCGAGATGATGACTGGGAAAAACGAGACATAAGAAACGAAAAACACAGACAGCCAGAACCCGTATCCAGAGAACACCAAAAGGTTGAACGACCAGGTTATGGAGGATTCCCGCATGACAGAAGGGAACGGCACAGAGCACAAACCCCGCTCCAGTCAAAGAAAAGAAGAAACAGAAGAGAACTGGCAGAAGAAGATCACACAATTGGAAAAAAGCAGGAGACAAAGACCGAACATAGCTCAGAAGCCAGACAACCAAAGGGACCATGGAAGTGGTTGAAAAAAAACATTAAATCCTCAAAATGAGAAATAGCAACCAACGGGAGGTGGGATTAGAGCTATACCCCCTCCGACGAACGACCTACCATGGATACCCGAAAAATTGATCTCAATGGCCTCGTGGAACACAAGAGGTCATAAGCACTTGACGAACCCTGAAAACCAGGATTTGGGGGAGTTTGACATTCTCTGTCTCCAGGAACATTGGTTGACAGAAAAACCATCTTTAGACGGCTTTGAGATAGCCTTCTCTCCGGCTTCAAAAGGCCTGTTTGGTCGGCCTTCCGCAGGGTTACTGATAGCAATAAAGGCGGGCTCAGGGATCTCCATCATAAAAACAATAACCGAATCATACGGCATACTGGCAGTTGCAACGATATGGGCCCAGGAAGACGGAAGAGGTAAGCAAAGTATCAAAGAAAAACTTGCCCTCCTTACAATATACTGGAACCCACAAAAATCATCCACATCAGACTTCTGCAACCAAATCGCAAAAACAATTGACGACATCATTGTCGAGGATCCAGATACACACATAATAATCTGTGGTGACCTTAATGCAAAGTGCAGAAATGAAATAGAGATTGGGGAGAAGAAGCCAAAAACCCCAGGGGAACATAGGGGAGAGGCTTGGATGATGCTGATGAAAGCGAGAAACCTACATAATGTGTCAGCACTCAAACCCTAGAATATTCGCACTCCAACATGGGAACAAAGGGATTCGAGTGCAAACATCGACTATTTCTTCATTTCCCACAGTTTAGTGGTGGGCATAGAAGATTACGCAGTAACCAAAACCCAACAAAGCGATCATAATCTGTTGGCGATAAAATGGAAAACCCGACACTCCCCAAATGTCTATTACAGCCAATCCATCGAATCAAATAACCAACAAACCCGTTTACGTCTGACTACGACAAATATAGAATGTATCACCGAAAAGTACAGAATAGGTAACTTGTCGCAATGGGACAAGATCCAAAGCCCGGACTATTTACCCTTTCTTCTTCAATACAGGACGAAGAGGCCAGGAAATATCTGAATGGTGCATCAAAATCTCCATACGTTCGACAAACTGGTCGCGAAAAGAAAGAGATCAGTGAGAAAACTGAGGAGACAGATTAAAAATGATAAATCACCGGCGGCCTGGAACAAATGGAGACAAGAAAATGCAAAATACAAATCCTGGATCCGAACCTACAGACATGAAATGCTCCAGATTGACGCTGAGGAAATGCTCCAGGCATTAAGCTCCAAAAAAAACGGCGACTTCTGGACGCTTATAAAAAAACCAGCTAAGAAGACGATAAATCAAATTGCAAATTCAGTCAGCGAAAACGTGTGGGCTACATTCTTTGAAAACCTATTTAGGGCTCCTTTACCTCACGCCCCGACAATTGAAAGATCGTCCGTATCTACCTGGATCGATCTATCCTTGCGAGACGATATAAAGGGCGCCATCCTTAAATTAAAGCAATCTAGAGCCCCTGGGCCAGATGGCTTGTGCAACATTGACTTAAAACAAAACCCTGACCAATGGACCATCTTTATCAGTACAATCTTCGCTCGGTGTGGTCAGACAAGATCCATTCCAACATCCTGGACCAATGCTGTGGTGGTCCCGATCTTCAAGCAAGGAAATAGAGAAGATCCAGGCAACTATAGACCCATTGCCCTCCTGGACATAATAGGTAAAATTTTCGCTACTCTCCTCCTGAACCACTTGCGGAACTGGGCCAGAACCTCCCCAGCACACAACCCTTTTCAAATGGGTTTCCTGAAGAAAGGAAGTACGTCAGTCAACATCTTAATGCTTAATCTGTTAAAAGCAAAGGTCAAGCAGGGCACATCAACTGTGTTTCTGGCATTTGTAGACCTATCCCAGGCCTTTGACAGAGTGGACAGGCAAATGCTGTGGAGTAAATTGAAAAAATGGCACTGCCCAATGCAATTACTGGACCCCGTGATGGCTCTGCACAGCAACACAAAACTAAGAATTTGCTTAAACAATGAAGGCCTACTGTCACGAGAGATACCAGTAGAGCGAGGAGTGAAGCAGGGTTGCCCACTGGCACAGGCGCTATTCATCGCTTTCTTGGGGGATATGAAAGAATCAGCACAATCAGTCAAAGCGTTTCCTCCAAAGCTGGGCAAGGAAAACATATCGCGCCTTCTATACGCTGATGATTTGATATTATTAGACCAGACACAAATCAGCCTTCAAAGCCAACTTGCAAACTTGGCGAAATATATGGAACAGAACAACCTGAAAATAAATAAATCTAAAACCAAAATAGTGATCCTGGGAAAAAGCGCAAAGAAGACCAAAGCACGATTCTCTTGGGCACTGGACAAAGTTGAAATTGAAGTGGTGTCTAGCTTCAAATATATAGGAGTGCATATCGATCACTCAGCAAAAGAAGCCACGATGCAAAGCATACTATGGGGAAAAGCAAAAAATCTCGCCGCCCAGATGAAAACCATCGACAGAAAATATGGCAAATTCTCCTTAATTCCAGCGATATCTTTTTATAAAGGGAAAGTGGTGCCAACCCTAACGTACGGCATGGGGGCAACTCTTACTATGCCAAATGACATCTGGCGGAAATTAGAGAGCCTGATTTGGAAGACGGTCCTTGGACTGCCAAATGCAACCTCAATGGACATTATCATAAGAGAATTAGGGCTGCTCTCACTTGAAGCGACTGTGACCCAGAATGCAATGCAACTGCTCAGAAACATCTTAATGCCAGACAGTCCGTCTGTATATAAGATCATATCCGAGGAAATAACAAACCGGAAACTAACTATCCTGAACAAATGGACGGACAGGCTCAGAGAAAAACTTGTTGTCATTGCTTGCACAGAAGAGGATCTAAAAACGAATTCCGAAAGAGTGAAAGTGAAACTTGAGGTGCAAGACTGGATCGAGACGTTGGCCAAAGCACAAACTAACAAGCTGACTAAAGACCTGCCACCCAACTTCAACAAACTGAAGGAACCCATCCCATATTGTACCAAATTCCCTAACCAACAACTAAGAAAACTATATATGAGAGCGCGTTTCAATCTCCTCCCGACGCGCAAAATCATGGCAATCAAGATGCAATCAAACATCAACACCTGTCGGCTCTGCACTGAATCCTCCGACGCAGAAACAATAAAACACCTTCTCCTCAACTGCCCGGAGCTAAGGTCCAACCTTCGTACAGATTATTTGGGATAGCTAGAAGAGGAAAATTCAACATGGTGGAACAGGCTAATGTCAGGGGAGAAAACGAGATGGACCATAGCCACTGTAAAAATCTTAGAGACGGCGTTCCACATGATCACCCTTCGCTCCTCAACAGTAACCACTCACCAAGACCCCGATGAGAGAGGGTGTCCTATAAAGACACCCGAGGCGGAACGCTCTCTAGAATGATAAACTGGGTGCATGCTCGGTCGACCTAAAGTCTGCCTTGTTTGTCTGCCTGCCTTGGCCCAGTCTTCGCTTTCTTCGGGTTTTCTCCCTTTTATGTGGCTCTTCTGGAACGAGCAGCAACAGTTTTGTAAAAATGTGCTAAAGCAATTATAAACAAAGTAAATAAAAAAAAAAAATTGGATTTTAAAGAACAAGGTTTATGTATGAACTAAAATGACTTACAAAGTAGCAATGGTAACGTGTGTTTATATATACAAGAGACTAGACCTGGAGGACATAAAACATGTTTAACAATATGTTTAACAATGAAAACTTGAGGCTGGTAAGTAAATACGTACATATTACATGGGATATTCCTGAGGGTAGAATATAGGAGAGGTCGGTTGAGCTGTTATTTTGTATTGAAGGGTGGGTGCATGGGGGGACTCCAGCCATTCCTAGCAGATGTAGTTTGGGCCTCATTTTTTTGTCTAAGGAGAAATCATTCCAGTGGAGTGAAGAAAGCAGGGAAAGGAGCAAAATGTGAGGTGGCACAGATGGGCCAGGGACTGTTAGGTTAGGAAGAGATGATGAATGGAGAGTGTAAGAGTAAGCATGCAGCGAAATCCATTCAGTAAAGTAGTTGGGGGCAAGATCATGGATTTATTTAAATACAATTTAGCAGACATTTAAAGAGAAAGTGATTTTGCAGGGAGAACCACCCAGCCTGATAATGATAGGAAGACATGGGGGATTATTTGGATAGGTTAGTAATGGCTTTTGATGCAAAGTTGAGGCATTTATTGAAGCAAGCAAAAGAGTGAAGGGCTGGACGAAGAAGTAACTGACATGATTTTTTTTCTTAACCTCACTGCCGGTCATGTCATCCTCACTTATTGATATTGATATTTTATTTCTATCGTGCTCGTACACAAGTGTTTCAGAGCGCGACAGGGAAAGGGAGGGGAACAGGGGAGAATAAAACAGCAATCTTACTAGGCCCAGTGACATTGAGAATGCGCAAGTGCATGGGAGAGGGGGAGGGGAAAAGTGCATGGAAGGGGGGAGAAGTGGAAAGTGCGAAGCAGAGAAGAAACAGATAAATAACAATAAATAAATAATAACGGCAACAAACAGTGGTGGTGCAGCAAGCAATTTGCAAGTGCTAGGTTTAAGGCAGCAGACAGGGTAGGTCTGATAAGTGCAGGAAGAAAAAGGGGGCAGCTGTATGGGTACAGATACAGACCCCAGTGCAAGGGGTGGCCCGGAGGCAGTGCGGGAGGGTGGCAGGGTGAGCAGGTACCTTGGCCTGGAGGACAGAGGGTGGCCAGGTGCACAGTGCCAAGAAAGAACAGATCAGCAGGGGAGAGGGGGAGCGAAGGCAGAAGAAAAGAGGAAGGTCTTGAGGTGCTTCCGGAACCAGAGATGGTTCTCCTCAAGTTTTAGAGAGGCAGGGAGGCTGTTCCAGAGGGAGGCCCCAGCCGAAGACAGAGATCTACCCCCAGCTTGTTTCTTTGAAAAACGACTGACCATGAGGGAGTTGGAGATAGAGGAGCGAAGAGCTTGAGAGGGGAGGAAGAGGGTTCCAATCCTCTGTAGAGTTTTTATAACATGATTGTTAACAGGGGATATCTGTTTTACCCTTATATGAGCAGAACACTGCATTGCTAATATTTGGGCATTAGGGCGAGGTCACAGACTGCTTTGCTGTGCCCAATAGGTTCGCCAAGGGTGCATATTCACCCCTCTTCTCTGTCTTTTGTACATAAACGATTTGGCTTTACAAATGTTAAATTGTAATACTGATGCCGCCCCCCAAGAACTAATAAAAAGGTCTGAATTGTACTTTATGTTGACTACGAAGTCCTGATTTCTTAGACCCGAAAGGGGCTGTTAAAGCAGATGGCTGTCATCCTTGGCTTTTGCAAAAAATAGTTGTCTTAGCGTCAATCACCAAAATCAATGGCAATGACCAATGTTCCCTCTAATTATGTTTCACCAGGTGCTGGAATGGTTAGCTTTCATGCACACTTTATTTTCCATGTGCACACCAGAATAACGAGGTAAGCCACTTTGTGAGCATGCATACTCAGTGAGCCACCTTCTCTGAAGTGTTTGGGAGGGTATTTCCCCTTCTCAACCACTGCAATTCCTTACAAATCAGTCTAAAAGGTGCATCTTGCAACAATTCTTTCAAACATTTATATAGGCAAAACAATATTTTGTATGTGATTATGAGGAGAGGTCATCAACCAGTTCAAGACTTCAAATATGCCATAGTACCTACCAAAAGTACTCCAGTGCAGAGAAATAAATGTGCATGCACCAATAAAGCTTAGTATGCTCAGGATAAGCAATAGGTTTAGTTGTGCCTATTCATTTGTTGACACTGCTCAGAGACAATGTAGAAAGTGTTTAATGCCTTTGAAATTAAACACTCATGTTTTTTTTTACAAAACAAATATCACTTATCACTGATCAAATAATTCAGCTAAGATACCATTTTAGCAAATGGAATGATGGCAGCTAAAAGGAATGTGTAAGAAAACATGCCAATAGGAGTTCATATGCCACTTCAATGAAGTCATTCATGGACCAGGATCAAATGCCTCTCTTTGTGTAAGGACAACAATTACATCAGAATAACTGCACCACAGAATATGATGATCAGAATTGTGTCTCTGCTTACTATCCACATTACGTTGTCATGTGAGTTTTGACAATATTTACTTAAAACGGCCAAACTGGCTAAGTCTAATCCAAAGTATGATGCAAAATGTTGGTCTTGTGGTATGTCTCCCACTACATATATACATATGTTTTTCGAATGTCCATATATTGTTAAATTCTGGCAGGAAATTTGGAAATTTCTTAAATGTATATTCTATGTCGATGTGCCTTTCTCCATTGTTAACATATTTTTAGGAAGTAAAGCTATCACAACTGATATTCCATTTGATCCTGCTAGACTTTATGATCTATTCATCTGTATAGCTTTAAAATGCATTACGGCTAACGGGAAAGACTCTAGTTTGCTTTCTGCAAGAATTTGGTGGAATACTATTTGTTATACTCATAAACTGGAAATGTGCATGGGCAATAATCTTAACACAATTCCAAAATATAATGCTAAATGGCTTTATTTCACCAAGTATCTCAACTGTTTTAATACAACTGCTCATGGTACATGAACTTACACTTTTATGTCTTCATCACTATTCATATGTCTACACTCAAAATGAAATGCCATAAGTAAACAATATTTGAAATAATTAAATTATTTTGATAACATTTTCTAATATACCCATTCTCCCCCCCCCCAACCTCTACCCTCCTAGTCCTTAAATGTCTAGTGTCTGTCTCCCTGTACGTCTCCCCCCTTATCTATATATTCACCACATATAAATCACTCTTTACAGACTAGAGTTTCTTCTATTCCAACACAACCGGTTATAGTTATGCTGTTAATACCAACTTTAGTTCATACAAAAATGTAAGTGAATTTAACTAATGAATTATTTATATTGATATACTTTTACTATTGACCTCAATCATTCAATATGTTATTCTTAATTGTTATTGTTGCATTCAAAGTCTGTAACGTGTTGATACCTGTATCAGAATTAATATTTATACAATAAAAATTATTAAAATAAAAAAAACAAGCCTTATGTTGAAAATGCATATAACCATTAATTTGTACTCTCTATAAACCAGAAAATGAGCAACGGCGTAGATGGGCTAAAAAACGGTGGTTGGAAGGTTGCCCAGAGCAATGCCAGTGGTTCAGATTCATTTAAAACCTTCCACCCATCACTTTTGTGGTTATAATTGGGTATGCCCATATGTGGGGCCCTTGCTTTCTACGCCATAGGGAACCAAGCTGCTCCTCAGTGAGGAAGCCCAACAAGGCCAAAACATGTCTTGGGTTGCTTTTGTTTCCATGCAGAGGGCCCTGGCCTAGCAGTTTGGGCTGGGCGGCTACCATTTGTGGCAGTACCTGACTGATTTGCATATGGCCGGGCCCCTTTTGCAATGGCTTAGATGGTCTAAAAAAAAAGTGGTGTGGAAGGTTGCCCAGAGCAATGCCAGTGGTTCAGATTCATTCAAAACCTTCCATCCATCACTTTTGTGGTTATAGTTTGTCTCAATATGTGGGAGAGGGCATGCCCAGATGTGGGTCACTTGCTCACTGCACCATACAGAACCAAGCTGCACCTCACTGAAGAGGCCCAACAAGGCTAAAACATGTCTTTGGTTGCTTGTGTTTCCATGCAGAGGGGACCTGGCCTAGTAGTTCGGGCTGGGCTGCTACCATTGGTGGCAGTACCTGACTGATTTGCATATGGTTGGGCCCCTTTTGTAATGGAGTATATGGGCTAAGAAACAGTAGTGTGGAAGGTTGGCCAAAGCAATGCCAGTGGCTCAGATTAATTCCAAACCTTCCACCCATCACTATTGTGGTTATAGTTTGTCTCACTATGTGGGAGAGGGTATGCCCAGATTTGGGTCCCTTGCTCACTGCGCCATAGGGAACCAAGCTACACCTCACTGAGGAGGCCCAACTAGGCTGAAACATGTCTTGGGCTGCTTGTGTTTGAATGCAGAGGGGACATGGCCTAGCAGTCTGGATGGCCTGCTACCATTTGTGGCAGTACCTGACTAATTTGCATGTGACTGGGCCCATTTTGCAATGGCATAGATGGGCTAAAAAACAGTGGTGTGGAAGGTTGGCCAGAACAATGCTAGTGGTACAGATTCATTCAAACCCTTTCACCCATCACTTTTGTGGTTATTACCTAAGCCCATTCACGTTGCACAGAAAACGGCGTTTGAAATGCTCCGATTTCTGATCAACTTTGCCGCCATTTTAAGAATCATCCGCCATTTTGATTTTAACTCTTGCTTGTGTCCTAAAATGGTGGACTGTGTTTTGAGCTACAACGAGCTGAATGACCTTTGACCTACATCAACATTTAGGCTGACAGAGAGCAGACTGTTTGTTCTATGCAAAGACACCTTGTGGCTCGTATGAACTGCAATCCAAGTGTTGTCTGCGCTCACAAGCCTAATCCTCATATAAACAGCGGAACAATGTAGAGCAAACTCAAACCGTGTGCTTTGGTTGTAATATATTGTGTTCTTTCTTGAAACTAGGCTTACTATGAGCCGGAGACCCAATACTACTATTGTACCTTCATGGACCTTCTTGTTAAATCTGTTAAATGATATTGTCATATTTGTCATGTGAACTGGGCACAAACCCTAGCATTTAAATTATTAGTTTGGAGAGGGGCTGGAAAATGATTGGAGAAATGTATAAAAGAACCTGCATTAAGATGTCCAGCACTCTCACCCCTCACTGTGTCTTCTGGTTGTTGGGAGCCAGATAGCTATCTGTTTTGCTTAGAAATCTGTACAGAAATGAAGATACTTGTATGTTTCGACCCGTGATTGGCGTATTTAATTTTGTGGTACTAAGCCTCGATATTTCTTTGGTCTTTCCCATTGGCACAGGTAGGAGCTCTAATAATATTACTGCCTGATATCAAGAGGGAAATAACATATTTAATAAGCATGAAATATCCCTACTGTCAAAGCTAAATATTTTCTTACTCCCTGAAAAATCATTTCATTACAAGTAGGGAGTAAAATCTTATCAGAGCCCTTCTTGTAACCATGACATAGGAGGTGACATGGCAGGGCACATGATGCAGCTTATATCTTTTCCTACCCTTCTTCAACAAGAGCCTTACTGAGGTTTCTTCAGGAGCTTGTTGAAGAAAATCACATATATTTGCCTTTTAAGTCAATAGCAGCAATGCTTACAGGTACAACAGATTGAGTGCCTTCTTCTTTAACCAGGGACCCCTCTTCTAAGATTCACAGATATCATTAGAACAAGATGCATGGGATGCTAGAGGCAATACATGCAAACACATAAATATATTAAAAAGCCCTCAGCAGCTGAGAATAGAAGAAAACAGAAGGTGCAGTTTCCTAGAGTGTTACTAGAGTGTCCTATCCTTTACCAAACAAACAACACATTTCCTTCACTGTACTTTGCTGTCAAAAAATCTGATGTGGTTTTGATGTGTTCTTCCCCCCCGAAAGGAGCATTCCCCTTTGCCCTTCCACCCAGACCACTACCCGGCTCCTGTTCTGGCCTCCAATAATAGAAGACAGGGTTCTGTACAAAATGGGGGATTGTAGTAGTAAAATCCTACCTGGGATATTTGCATGCCCACAGTACTTTGAAAACAAAACCACCATGGCATTACGTGTAGTTTAAGAAAATGTCATGAATCTGCAAATGCACAATTACTATGAAGTGAATACAAGAATGTTTGCTACATACCTCACCTTTAAATTGTTGGGTAGGATTATACAAGCATTCATGAAACCATTTTTGTTTACCAGTGAATGACCATATAATATGTTTAGGTCTATGCCCCGTGGAAAGGTGAAAACTTGAATAGGATGCAGATTGTGTAAAAAAGTATTCTAGTTATTTGAATATCTGCTGCCCTAATACAATATACACATAATGCCAGGCATAGTCCATACCCATTATTCCTTGCAGCTCATGTAAATGTTGCTGCAATGTTGCTCTACACTTATAGGGTAATGAAAGCAATGGTAAAGTAGGATATGCTGAACATGACATTTGCCTACTCAAAATCATTAGAGGGCAAATTCATATTTTAGTTTTATAATGAATTAACTTGTAAGGGGGCATTGCAAAGTGCTTGTGTGACATATGTACAAAGAATAGGAAGAACGGGATGAGGCTACACATCCAAGTAGCTTGCTTACTTACAGTTTTTAGCCAATATTTGAGCTGACAGTTGGGTTACAAAATCTGGGCGACACTTTTGATAAGGCACCATGAGTAACAGAAATGTTTGTGCTTGAACGTCATTCATATTATAACAAACAGAAAACAAGTGGATGTAGGTGCAAGTCTGGTAACCTTTTGCAGATCCAAGGTAGGCATAATCACGGTTGTCTGGTAATAGCTGAGTGTGTGGTAGAGTTAAGCATTGTAGTCATGAGTGAGAGCGAAGCTTATTTGGTGAATGTTTGCAGGCATATCTTAGCAATATCTTCTGTCCGTGAAGCCACTTTTTCATATTAGTTTTTAACCTCTTGAATGTGTGTTCTGTTATTTGGATTTTTAGGTTTTTAAGGTCATGCTTGCAAGTAGGGCAATGGAAATAGGCTACACCAGAATATCAAGACTAGTTAATCCAAATTAGCTTTATTTTATGAATAAGCAAATATTTGTATCTGCTGTGGCTTGTGCCTTATTCAATCTTTGTGAATTGGTGGGATTTTTCTGTGTGCGCTGCTAAAGTTCTTCTGAGTGGCACTGAGAAGAAAGGTGGGCAAACACACATACACACAGTTTAGAGGGAACATTGGTAATGACCTGCCATTTCACACAAAAGTGTACAGCAAATATCACCCTGGGCGGAGTTAGGAGGTAGACTATTACGATTATTTAGGCATAGGGTGCCAAAACAATAAAACATGTACCTTTCAAAGAGCTAAGAGCGAACTCTCCCTGATACATCGCACAAACACACTTGGCACTTTGAATTCTCATTTAGGGAATTGCTCCACACTTACTCTGCTCGCGGTCTACAAATCCCAACACGTTTCTGCTGTGTTTTACAGAAGTGAACTCTGGGGTATGGATGACATGGACCGTCTTGCCAAATCTGAAAATACATTTTATTTTTTCCTACCACAAAATACTCCTTCAATTTCATGACAGCTGGAGGCCAGTCTGCAACTGGTGTATTTTATTGTGTAAAGCAAATCTCTCATTTACTGGCTTCTCCTCCATACCTTTGCTAGATGTATCCCCTCTTAAGAAATGTAATGGGGTGTTATAAACACACAATGAGGGAAGTCATGGACTTGGTTCTGCCATGTATCATCTCTTTTGGCCATGATAAATGATGCCCATTTAATGAATGAAGATATTGAGATTACTGAAGAAATATATCGGACTGTTAAGTGCAAACTCGACATTCTCGCTGTAGAAAATGAAATGGCGGCATCTGTGCCCCATGCTCACTTTCTTGATTACATTTTTCATAAACCTTCCCTCACTCCAGAGATTTTTCCTGTTTTCAATAGAGCTCTGTACATTAATTTTCGTTTGAACATTTTTCTGGTTGCCGAGTTTACTATTGGTTCAACAACTCTCCCAACTGTTGTTGTTTCTGCAGAGATGTGACAAAGTGCATTTCACAATTGAATGTCCAAAATACTCATCACTATGGACCAGGTGGATTGTTCCGGTCCCTTTGAAATATGAAGCCTACTCTCTTTGTGAATCTTTAGTTATTTGTAAATCAAAATTCTATAAGGATGTGGTCTTCGCTGTATCCAGTTATTTAGCTAAAGTTTGGTGAGTGGAATTGAAACGGCAAATGAATGGTCTAATGCAAGTGCTTCTTTTAAATTTGGCCACTGTATTTTAAGAGGTTTTTATGAAGTTAATTTATTGTTTTTGATAACACATCGTTTAGCTTGTGTTTTAATAAGTGTATATGGCGGTTATGGATGATACTTGATGCAAAGTTGCATTTTTATGATCTTTATATTATTATTTGTATTGCCCCATTATGGGGCTTGATCGTGAAATAAAGTATACGATTGATTTATTGAATACATTGTAGTTATTATAATAACATTATTCTTAGAATACATTGTGGTTCTTATAACCCTTGTTTCGTTGTATTATGGCCTGGTACTTTGATATAAACAGTCAGCCATAAAATGATAATACAGCTCCAATTAATTAAATCAAAAGGATAGCCTAAAATGATGGTATATTATTAAATAATGTCTATGTCCAATATTAAAATACCCTTGCCTAACCTTAACATGTAATTAAAAACGTTTGTCAAGTAGCTTTCACTCATCAGTTATTTTAGTTACCCCCAGATGTGTGCAATTGTATATAGCTTTCAACCAAATAAGTCATATTAAGGTGTAGGATAAAACTGCTGTTCAATAAATCTAGACTCTTATAGCATATAGCTAAATGTGTATTGGACAAATTGGTAAATACAGTACACACATATGTCTCATAGGTTGTCAGTGCTCACATTATGTTTCAATGTATCGCAACAGGCCTCAATATGTGTCAGTACCATCAATAAACCTCAAAAGGTGCCAGTACTATCAACATGCCTCAACCAGCCTCAATAGATGTAAGTACGTTCAATATGTTTCAATAGGTCTCAATATCAATATGCCCAATTTGTCCATTAAAGTATTGGTTTTACTTTACCTTTGCCTAATAGCAACTCAATAGTCCAGATTAGTTTGCCTACTTCAACTAGTCTCATTTTACATGGGCACTCTGCATTAATATGTGCCTATTTAAAAATATGGAGCCATTTGCAGGTAAACGCTCATCACTGCTCTAACAAGTTCATTTAAAATGAAGAGCCTCAATCGTGTGTGTGTGTGTATGTGTGCGTGTGTGTGTGTGTAGGTGTTTGTGTGCCATTTTCTCAGATAATTTAAATCACAAGCACATGTTTTTCATGTTTTGGCAGAGCTGGTGCTTTAGAATATTGAGAGATTGTGCTACAATGTACGTGCTCGTGAGTATAGTTTATGTAATTAATCAGGATGTGAGAACCAGCTTGGTTTATGTGAGTGCCGTTTCAGTAGTCAGTAACAAAATATAATCAATTTAAAGAAAATAACCATCAATCTTCTGTACTTAGAGGACAATTGTGCTGTTGTCGCCTCATTCATTTAATTGGAATAGAGGCTGCAAGAAATGTATCATCACATAGGGTTCCACAGTATTCCAGTTAGATTTGCACACGTGTAAAGTTATGAGTTTTAGTTGAGTGGCGTGTAAAGTGTTGTCAGATTGTCCTAATGTTCAGGAGTTTGATTCTAGCTGTGATGCCAGTGGCTATGATGATCTGGTAAGTATTCAAATCGCTTTCAAAGAAAAACAAAGGGATATGACATATGTATCAGGGGTGGGAGAGGCTGAAGTTTGGTAGGCATTGGAGGATGGTGGAATGTTTAGTAGGAAGAAGGGTAGGGCAGGTAACCAGTGACCAGGGAGACAGGGAGATAGATTTACAAAAGGTTCAGGGTTGTGTTTACACAATGCAGTGTGATAAATTAATTTATTGGATTGGAAGAAAAACAGTGCCATCTAGATGGAGCTTAGGGTGTGGGAAATCCCAGCTAGAGAGAGCAGTGGAGGGATAAACACCTTAACTACTAAAGATCACGGAAGAACAGCTCACAGTGTTATTATGTGTTAATATGCCAGGTCCCTACCTTATTTTCCCCTTCAAATAATGGTGATGATGACGAACAACACAAGGATTATTATCTAAAAGAGTATAAACAAGAACTTGCTTTGCTGATGGAAATGTATGATACTGAGGAAGAGGAGTTGAATAACAATTCAGATACAGAGGCTGGAGTAGTAATGAAAGCTCACCCCGACCTGAGGTAAGTCTCTTCTAGAAACTTTCCTCCTGACACAGAAACGAAAATATACCACAAAATGACATGACATTCAGAATACCACCACTCCCCTCATCATTGTGGCTGAATAGGCCCAGGCAGTGTGATGTCAGCCCACAAACTTGAAATGTTTGTCAGTCCTGTACACAGAATAAACAGCATCAGATTCTGGCCACTCACACTCTGGCTGTAAAGTGGAGTGCTGACGGATGACAGGGACACACTTTGATACTGCATCTCTGTGGTCCCTTATGCTGTGGCACCATGCACAAACACCAGAAGAAGCCAAAAGATATGAAGTTCATAATTTCTCATACCATCAGACATCAGCATACCAGAAACAGTCCCTGAAAATACTACAGTGGTGTCATTGCTTGGGAGTAGAGTTCAAACTCTACCACCCCATAACATATCAACGTATGGCACCAATCCCACTTTTCCTGTCAGGCCAGTGCTGTGGAGCTGCTGGAGTGCAAAATACCTTTTGCCCTTCACATGTGTGCAACACACCGAACTCAAGTTTCGTTTGGGAATATCAATATTGATAAGTTCACAGCTCTTGGTCTTTTTCATTCTCAAAATCATGTCATATTTGTATGGCAGATGTATGACTATAGTGAGACGGGTACTAGATATGTCTGTCTTCAGGGCAATCACAGAACACTGGGTAGAATTACCTTTACCAAGAGGAGCCCTAGATTAATTCAGTGGGGACAGTATGTGTATGCTGTTCAGCACCTGACAACATTATCTATACAAGGGATTCAGGGCAGAATCCAGTGGGAGATGACTTCTGGGAGAAGGTGCAGGTGGTGGTAGCAGCAACGTGGATAAAGCCTGATAATTTGTATTTGGGCTCTGTTACAAGCACATCCCCTACTTTGCTCAAGTCGTTCATATTGTGGGTTCATGCTTTATTGGCAATTGTAAGCCTATGAAAGACATAATGAGTATGATGCAGAAGAGCATCTCTAATTGCAGCCCCCTTTAACATGTACAAATTGCACTACTCATACTGCAGAAGTGACACAAGTTGACACTGCACAACCTAAATACATCAGTATCTACCTGCTGAAGCTCTAATGTGCACATGCTGAACAGGATGTATGAGCAGTGCAATGCATTAACATATTACTGAAAAACATACTTCAGACATCTAGGGGCATTTTTGAAGCTGTATCACTGGCAGCTTTTGTCTACTCTCCATTCTATGCTTAGATCAGTAAACTCGCTTTTATATTCCACATGTCTGAAAAGTCCTTTGAACCTTCTGTTCAAACACAAAATAATGTCAATAACTTATTTATGTCTAAGGTTAGGGATATCCAAGAAGATATTTAGTGAATAAGAAACAAATGCCTCCTAAATTTGAGCCACCATCTCAAAGATACTACATCAGTGTCATCTGACACAGAAAAAGGAGCTCCCTCTCTTATTGGAAATGTGAAACTGACTTGCAAATCAGAAGATGTCATGACTGCCTTTGCAGCACCTCTCCTTGTGGATATTTTAGAATTGCCCTTCTCTAACTTCATTAGTTCATCACATTTGCACAGCACATTTCTTGTTTCATCATAACTGCCTCTAGTGACTCCAATGTTGAAACACAACTACTTTGAATCCTGTAGTGGTGTCTCATTTTCACACAATAGCCAGATAGCTAGGGCTAGCCAAAACGTTTTAAAAAAGAAGTCACCTTTTAGTTCTGCAATTTTGTGGGCATCAGTCACTTTTTTGGATGTCTTTCAATCATGCTTTCACTCATGGAATGGGATAAGTCTGCTCATTAACTGGATTGGGATGAAATACTGATCTTGGACATCTCCCTTTGTTGGCAATGATTAATCTCTCAGTGGCCTTTGACATGGTTGACCACAATGTACATCTATCTCATCTATGAATCCTTGCCTGCCTGTGGCTATTGGTCCTGAATGGTTCTGATCTATTCAGGTTGCACAAGCTCAAGTTGACTCCTTTTCTCTCTGATGTAGCAGCTGTCTGGTGTCACATTCTTCCATGGTCTTAACTGTTATGTTTGCTTTTCAATAGCCATATACAGCCCCTAATGGGTTTATTCAGACAATTTCACTCAAGCCTTCCTTCTTTTGCAAATAGTACACACCCCTATTTTAGAGAAACCAACTAATATAATGGCATGAGAAACCTCTCCAATTGTATGAGTGAGGTCAGACATTGGATGATCCAACATGAATTCCAATGAATTCCAGTGAAGACAGCGATGAAGCCTCTAGGATCTCCAGCCATCAATGAGTGAAGAATCTTAGTTTAATCTGGAAATCCAATTTGAACACACACGTTAGTTATGTTGTAAAAGCTTCCTACTTTAGGATGCATATGCTAAAACCCATTATACAGTGTTTTTCTCATGTTGATCATTCAATGATAGTCTGTGTCCTAATCGATTCAAAAGTGGACTATGGTAAGTATGTGGGTTTAACAGTTGAACAACTCTATAGGCTTCCAAATGAACACAACTCTACTGTCTATTTCATTTTTAATCTCCAATATTGTGACAGAATATGTGTTTATCAGCTCTCTCTTCACTAGCCACTAGCTACCAGTTGGCCAAAAGATAGTATGGTTCTTAAATGTCTGCATGGACTGGCACCCAAACATTTTATTGATAAGATTCATCAGTAAGTACTTGCTAGATCCCTCGAATACCTTAATAAAAATATTCTTGTTATACCATCGGAAAAATATAAGTCTAGAGGTGGCTAGAGATGTTCTGTTTATGGTTCCTGTTTGTTGAATGCTCTTCCACTTCCCTTACTTTCAGTGGAGACCCTGCTTTCCTTTTGAAACATCTATAAGCTCATATTTTCATTCAAGCTTCACTGTGCTATCAATTTATGTTTATTCATCTGCTCCTAAGTGCAATTAGTGGCGGCAAACAGGCATGCAGGTTATTCATCACAATGGTTCCCTTAATTAGGTTGTAGCTTTGACCTACCAAACTGAGCTGGTCCTGAACAAAATGGCAAGCATGGATCACAGCTGGTAAGCGACCTGTTTCAACCTTGTGTGACAATCCAGAGGAGTTACATTTATGTGTACCTTTGAGTACCTGCTAACTTGCTTTATTGAGCTATGTTTAAAGGGAAAAGTGTTTCTAGGCGCGCACCTGGGAAGTACCCGAAGTACGGCTGTTGGCTGGGAACGCTGGGACTGTTGGATCAAGAACGCCACTGAGGCGCCGCTCCTCGCGGCGTCAAAATACTTCGTAGAAGAAGCGGTCAGGACGTACATAAAGGCAACACGGAAGTTGCCTGTCTCTGAGATGTTCTGATTGGCTATTCCTTTCTGCAATCACGCCCTGACCCCGCCCACTCGTAGCGTTAAAAACGCTGGTCACTGCGCACCCGCGCGCGCACCTGGGAAGTACCCGAAGTACGGCTGTTGGCTGGGAACGCTGGGACTGTTGGATCAAGAACGCCACTGAGGCGCCGCTCCTCGCGGCGTCAAAATACTTCGTAGAAGAAGCGGTCAGGACGTATATAAAGGCAACACGGAAGTTGCCTGTCTCTGAGGTGCACGACGTATAAACTTTAAGACCTAAAAGTTATTTGATATAACGTTTCTGAATAATGAGGAGGAGGATGAGGTGTGCTTGTTTCTGATGCTTTGCCTCTCCTCTTTCAGATGTTCTGATTGGCTATTGCTTTCTGCAATCACGCCCTGACCCCGCCCACTCGTAGCGTTAAAAACGCTGGCCACTGCGCACCCGCGCGCGCACCTGGGAAGTACCCGAAGTACGGCTGTTGGCTGTTTGCTGCATTGTGCGGTGTGCAGATGAGCAGACGTGTGTGTGCTGAATTATACAATCAAAGGTCTGTACGAAGACTTAACAACAGGTCAACCAGTTGACAAAGGCAAAACATCTATTGGAGTGATAGAAGTAAGGTACGCGAAGGTAATCACGTGTTTATGCTTGATTGGAGGTACGGTTTTATCGCCCCAGAACATAATATTAGTAATGAAAAGGAAGTTTGCCAGGGGTAAAAAAGACCCAGCCATAGCAATGAATATAATAAAAACGCGCCGTATGAGTATGGCGCATGCTATTGCCATAGCTCTCCCATTACCCTCCGACTCGGATGGGGATCTAATTGAATGTGCCCAAAATGAATCCGACAGATTCATTGCAGAAAATCTGGATGATGTGATCCCTGTCTCCTCTCAGTCCCTGTTCAATGAAGAGCCGAGACTGGGAGGATCTGATGGGACCGATATAGGATGGAATGCGAGAAATCATCCACAACCAAGACAGAATACTGTCTCATTTATTGACACACCTCACATATTTACCTCTGGTGAAATAACTTTACTGGGTTTATCTGAACACTTTGATTCATCTACACAATGTTCAAATGCAGTACGGAACATAGGTAATGTAGAGGAAGCTTTAAGTGAGTCTAGTCGATCTCCGAGATCAGAGAGAAAGGATGAGATTCAGGACTTCATTTTAAAAGAAATGAAGTCGCAGACTCATACTCTAAAAGAAATCTTGCTTGCCTTGACGGCTTTCCCGGAAATGCTAACTGAAAATATGAAAAAATGGAAATTAATGTCAGGAGAAGGCGCCCTTAACACTGCACCTAATACACTGAGCAATGGGGATCAGGACTCAGATGAGTTACATCTGATTCTTCCTAGACCCGAAATGGGAGACAATGAACAGAGTGTGATTGAGGTGCACAATACTAGGAAGAAGGATAGCCTGACGGGAGATTTGCATATTCCAGCTGCCGCCAATGCGCCTATCAGAGTGGCGGATATATTTAATGTCAGGATTTCTAAAAAAAAATGAAAAAAAATAGACAAAAACAGGCTCGTGCTCAAAAGGCCATGAATGCATCTGCCTTAAAGTCCTTGAGTGATATTGAGACATGCAACCCTGATTTAGCACTGGGAATGAACTCAGCTACAGGTCAGCCAAAGGATGGGGTGGATGCATGTATGGACGCTGATAAGCCTAAGAGAAAAAGTTAGGAATCACCCGTATAAACTCTACGAACAACCAGGCTCTGTCAATGGCTCAAACACTGATCCCAGTTTGATTTCGATTCCTGACGCACAGTTTAATAATGAGCCAAAGGTGACTAGCGACTCTGATGCGGTAAACAACTTATCAGATGCTATGAAAAATAAAATAGTCACTGATAGAATTGATACTAACCTGAAAAATCTAGAAATGGGCATGCTGGATATTTTTGATTTATTCAAGAATCCGGATGCTCGGATGCGTACAAAGACATCCTTCGGTGAGCTGAAGGGGAATGATAAGCCAATGGAAATTGTCGAGAATGCTAGTAGCCTAAGGACAACACACGACGAGCATAAGGGTGCTCAAAGAGATAGATCTAAGGAAGAGAGAAGTCTTGAGAGAATTAGTAACGAATCCTTGCCTATAGAGCAGACGTGCATAAATAAAGGGGTTCAAGTTAAACGAATCCCTGTAGAGAGGGTGAGAGATAGCCCAGCACGAATGCCTGTACCAGAAATATTGTCAATGAGTGATATCGTACCATCTAAAAAAGTGGACACAGAAGAAAAAGAACAGCCCTTGACGGTTACAAGTGTGAGAGAAATAATACAGGAAATTTTGTCAAATAAAGCAGGAAGACTGCCTGCTTTAGAAAAGGAAACGATAGGTCGCTTGCCAATAGATATAATGAACCAAGTAAAGATGCCTGGGGAAAACCCATGCATGAAGTGAGTATACAGGAGGCTGCCAGCTCTCCTCATGAAGATGCTACTAGGGAGCGTGAGGTGCACCATCATCGAGTGCAGGACATGGCATATGATAATTATGTGAATAGGAAAAATTTGAATGGTAATCTATATGATAAAGTGAGACGGCCTGAAGGATCTAGCGAACCAAGTTTGATTGTATATTATGTGTTTGATGATGGCTATTACCCCATCTTAAATAGATCTTATATTTTGAATCTGTTTAGAGAGATACCAGAATTAGCCCTTGTATCCTCATGCGATATTCAGCTAGTGGATTTTATTGATCCTCATAGGATGGATTTTGTGCGTCTAGTGATCGCATCGCCCATGGTGCGAGCTCTTATACTCAAGGAAGCTGGGGCCCTGCAAAAGAGGGGGTTTGATACGTATGAATATGTTGATCGTGGTGAGAATACACGTGTGAGATATGAGGAGCTATACCCCCGAAATAATAATACAAGAGAGAAAGATAGGGCGTCTAATCAAGTAGGAGGTGAGGACTTAACCCGAAGTGAAATGGATGAATGGAGATTAATGGCGATCTCACTTAGAGATACTTTGGAACAACTAAAGGGATTGGGTAAATCCCTTTAACGATGATAGTTTTTTTAAATTGATATCCTGGAATTCTAGAGGACATACACACCTGGTACAAAACAAAAAAGTATGTATGAATCTAGAGAAATTTGACTTTGTTTTGTTACAGGAAACTTGGGCATGTGGTCCACTGCTTTGGGACGGATTTGTTCTCCTCTGCCTGCCTGGCATGAAGGGCACTAGAGGTCGCCCGAAGGGTGGCATGGCGCTTGCGTATCGTAATGATCCAGATATATCTCTGATAAAAGAGACACATGTACATGAGTCATGCCAAATGGCCAATTTTAAAATCCTAACCAAAGAGGACATTACTCACCTCATGATCATTAATATCTATTGGAATGATGTGGAAAATGATGAGCGCATGCTTGAAAAATTGTTGTACGATCTGAATGTATTGCTAGATGAATGGATAGTGGCTACCCCAAATGGTTTGATTATTCTAGCAGGCGATTTAAATGCGGATTGCGATGTAACAAGTAGCGAAAGAGCAGCAAGATTAAGTGGGTGTTGCAACCAAAGAAGGCGATTAGACAATAAACGAAATAGAGGAGCCTTATGGTGTAACTTTGCAAACTCATGGGGGCTGATACGGTTGTTTAATGACAAACCCACCTGGAAGGCGCGTGGGCTTTCCTCAATTATTGATTTTATTTTCGCAAGCGAACATCTAATTGGAAATAGGACTATTATGCATGTGGAAGATATTTTAGAAAGTGATCATGCAATGCTATCAATGAACATAAATATAAAGAAACAAAATAACCTTACCAAAGCATATTGTACCCAAACAACTGTTAATGTTAGAGGTTCGAAAATTAAGTGGAATATGAAAAAAACAGCGAAATTCAATGATATGATGATGCATGATTTTGAGAAATGTACTATGGAGGTAAAAAAGACCCAATACTCGGGTGACAAATTTGGTGAGCTCCTGGGTACAATCATGGCCAAGGTGGAGCATCCAACAGCCAGAATAGTTCTAAAAGATAAAAAGCATAGGCACGCCTTTGATCTTGAGATCAAGATGCAAAGGGCAAGGTTGAACAAAGATCTCCGTGCCATAAAAAAACAAAAGTTTCTTGATGAGGATGCAAGGGAGCAATGTAGACGGAGACGTCAAACCTACAGGAATTGGAGGCTGCATCACCAAGCCTACTTATTACAGAAGGATGGTGAAAAAATGTTGAATGCAATGAAGGAAAGCAACTCGCGAAATTATTGGGCCATTATTAATAGTACAGAGATCACTCAAACCCAATTAAACACTAATCCAATCAGTGAAAAGGTATGGTGTGATCACTTCGAGAAGCTGTATGCTTGCTCGGGTAATGATGATTCTATGTTTGCAAAGACGGCTAGCCAATGGTCTCTTGATGTCTCTGTGGGAAAAATACTATCCATAATAAAGAAAATGAAAGCCTCCGGCACCCCAGGACCCAACAATTTGTCCATGGCGTTGATAAAGCAGAATGAAAGGTTGTGGGCGAAAATACTCCACATACTATTTAAAAATGTAATTGAAACGCAAATTATGCCAGTTTCCTGGAAAGTCTCATATGTAATCCTGATCTATAAAAAAGGGAACAGACAGAGTACGACTAATTACAGACCAATATCCTTATTAAATATAGAGACAAAGATCTTTTCGGCCATAATTCTAGAGAGTCTATTAAAATGGATGGAGGAAAAAGACATTCTAGATATTCGACAGATGGGTTTTCGAAAAAACTTGGGAACTGATGCGGGGGGTCTAGTACTTACAATTATGCAAAATCAAAGATCCAAAAAGGGGAACGGACCAATTTATGCTGCCTCAATGGACCTTTCAGCTGCATTTGATACGGTGGATAGGCTTCTTTTATGGCAGAAATTGGCAAGGTTAAACATAGAGGGCGGTTTACTCTCCATGATTATTCACCTTTATTCAAACACAACTCTAAAGGTGCGACTTAATAATGATGGACTGATGTCTAAGGAAATTCATGCAAAGAATGGCTTGAAACAAGGCTGCACATTGGCTGCAATCTTATTTAACTTATATGTCTCTGGAGCGAATGCTAGACTGGACCCTGCGGGCCTACTAGCCCCCAGGGTCGGTGGAATTGAGAAGTGGTTGGCTTATGCGGACGATTTCATTCTTTTTGACAGAACTAAGATTGGTCTTCAGAGGCTTATTGATGCTTTTGTTAGATTTATAAGTGATCTGAAATTGAAAATTAATCTGCAGAAAACAGTGGTAATTAACCTAGGTGAAAGTAAAAAAATGTGCAAATCCTGTTTGGTTTGTCGAGGGTATCGCAGTCCCCCTACAGAAAGCATTCAAGTACTTGGGCTATTTTTTTGTTAGTAATATGTCATATAGTTTTGTGAAACAATGTTTGGAAGCAAAAACCATTGATGCAGCAAACCAAATGAGAGTTATTGAAAGCAAGTATGGTAAATTTTCCATGAATGCCTGTAGAGATTTCTACCTAATGAAGGTGGTACCAAGGTTGCCTTATGGTCTTGAATTCTACCCAGAGAAAGAAGCTTTACAGTTAAAAAGTTTTGAATCAAAAATCTGGAAAAAGCTACTATTCTTTCTGCCAAAATGTATACCGATGGAGTTAATAAGATATGAGTTTGGTTTTAATTCATTAAAATGCTGCATGGATTGCAAAAAAGCGATGATTTACAGAAAATGTGTTCTTGCCAAACAGAATTCAATATACCAAGTTTGTTGGAATGATACGGGGACATACATGTCTAACTTGAAGGCTGAGGTGGAAAATATTCTGAGAAATATGGGTGTTACATTGAATGTCCTCTTAGAAAGACCTGATAAAATCAAAACAATGATTAAAGCCTTCGATTGGGTTGCGAATAACTCCGTAATAATAAACTCAAAACTGTATGCGCAAGTATTAGCGTTCTGGAAATGGTTCCCTATACCAGAACAATATCTAGTAAAATGTCCTTCACGGAATTTGCGATACAGTATTATGAGATTTAGAATGAATGTAATGAATACCAATGAAATATGTGCACTAAGAAAATTGATCCCACAGAATTTGAAAGTATGTAAATTCTGCAAGTTTGAAGATCTTCCTGAATCTTTGTCACATTTGCTGTTAGGCTGTACCATGCTAAAGAATGAAAGACTTGCTTACTTTGCGGAATTCGTTACTGACACCTCGTGTGTATTTAGAGAGCAAATCTGGTTTGAAATGCTACATGGTCGCAATATCATATTAAAAATAAGGGTGATAGCGTTTTTGGCATATGTATGCAAAGTTACATAGAAGGATGGAAATCTGTCATGGGTGGTCACACGGATATATTCCTGGGAAACATGACCAAATGTATGTAGTTAGATGGAAAAGAGAATTATGTACAGTTGAGGTTTCTAATTATGGATGAGGAAAAATCAAAGAATTTTAATTACCGCAATTTTTTTAGCTGAAAGAAAAGAATTGAAGACTCGTATGCGAGTCTTTTTTTTTTTTAGTTGTCGTATGAAAATGCTTACCATATGTGTAAAATTATGTTTTAAGATTGATGCGTAAAATGATAAAATGTATTTTTGTACAATTTTATGTTTTGCTAATGAAAATTTGTAAAGGTTTTTTCAAACCAATATACAATAAAGAAAAAAAAAAAAAAGTTTCTAGTGCCAAGTTTAGCAGAAAACATCCCAAGGATGAGACATTGTGCAAATATGCAAGGTTGCATTGTTGCAGCTTTAGCGACATCAATTGCTGGCTGGAGAAAAACATCAACCAGCACAAGGTTTGTCAAGTACACTGGGAATGTGGAGCTCAGGATTGAGGTCATTTTGGCCAATAGATCTCTGACCTCTATTGACAGCTTTGTTAGCAGTTCAGTTGCAGCGAACAGTCAGGAGAAACTTTAGGACATCCTCATAATGGACCAATATAACATGAAAACAGGCAAGCCATCAACAGGAACGGACAGTGGACCATCAGCCCCACAGATGGTTGATGTCTATATACTGGACAATTCAACTTTCAGAAGGAATGATGAAGCAGTACCATTTTCGCATGACATGTGGTCTGTCTGAGCAGAGACTATCAAACCACTAAGCTGCTCCCCACACATGTGAAGTCTGAGAGAATGGTTTGTGTGTTGGGCTATTGTCACTAAGTATAGGAGAAGGGTCACATTGATGAATGTTGAGCCACTTACTATAGCAGCAAGATTATATCAAGATACCTAGCCTTTAGTAGCATCTTTGGTCTGATGATGACTGTGTCAAGTCACACCAGTGGAGTGAAGTGAGGCCGTTATGCATGCGTGTCATGAACATGAAGTTCAGTACATCTAATTTGTTGACAATATTTGGTATACTATGAGCTGTATCGACGTGGGCATAAAGAGCTGATTTGTCTATGTGAAGCAGAGATCTTAAAGTAAAACTAATTAAATTTAATTGTTTCTGTGCTTTGAATTCATTTTCGAACGTTCATATACATCAAAGCTTAGTGGTCTAGATATCAAATAATAGGACAATACATCCAGTAATGTCATCACGCTTCTCACGTGACTGGAAGGATATGTTAATAGTGGTAAGCCGAGTGAAGGGCTCACGTCATCTTGAAAATGCTGTGGTACGGGCTGTTTACATTAGTATCATCAAGGCTGACTATAATCGTGTCTGAGACAAGGTACAATTTATGTGTGTCACTGCTGGCTATCGTCAAGCATAACGTTAATGTTGTTAGTTTGGTAACATTAGGTCTGTTAAAACGCTTGGAAGTTTGAAACTACGGGACTGATAAAAGGGTAGGGCTGCTTCCCCCGAGAAAGAAGAAGGAGCTTCAGGTAAATTAACAACTTTAAAAAAAAAGGGTTCGGTCAATTTGCAGACCTGTTATTGAACGAAAGAAATACTGACATTTATTTATTATACTTGCTTGACTTTAAGGTACCAAAGCCAAGTTGTGCGATTATAGAGGTTTGGGCAGTCTCTTTTATGTGATGGCCCCTGTACCTTTCAGGTAAACTTATGGAGAAATGATTTCTATTCACATCCACATGAATTTGAATAAGATATAATGTGAAAAATATTCCAAAATGAAGTTGTATTCAAAATTCTTCAAAGAAATGTATGCTACAACAATTTATCCCTGAGGAAGACCAGGTCAATGGCTAATCGTCAAAAATGTCTGATACCCATGTAGTTTGAAATAAAAGGCTGGATGGACTATAATAATATTAAAAAATCAGGAATTAAATTGCACATATGCTAGTTGGCACTTAGACACTTTAGCAGGGTGGCATTTCTTTACTTAATGCATTTTGGCACACGCCATGTTGCAATTTGAAGCACTTTGGGATATTAGATTATGTTTTTGTGTGTGTGTCTTTCCCAAACTAAAGGCTCAATACTCTGTGATAACATGTACATGTGAGTAGTAAAGAATTGTTGTCAATTGCTGAACTGTATATTAAAGAATTGTCTAAGTTTTTGTATATATTATGACGTTTTTAGACATGAGGTGATGAATGAAGCAATACAAAGTGACATTGTCAACTTAGGTATTTGTCTTTCTTTCATTCTTAGAACTTTATTCGGCAGATTTGCCTTTAGCACACACATGCAAATAAGTTGTTATAAATGACTTTCAAAATTATAGCTCGGGCAACGAGCCCGCCTTGGAAGCAAAACGACACAGAGCAACACAAGTTTGATCCCTGCGTACAGGCTTAGAAACCTCTGGGTATTAAGCACGTTATAAATAACCAATCATATCATATATCATATCATGCAAAGGTTAAATACCAATTCATAGGGTATATAGATACAGAATAAACAACTCATAAGATGACATATTTCCTTACGTGCAAAGAATACATAACAATTCATAGTCGATATAGATATAAAATACACAATTCATAAAATGACATCAGTAAAAACCTACAAAAAAGGATAAAAACCTGAAAAAGGTAATCTAATGACCTAAGGCAAAATCCTACGAAGCCAAGCACGATGAATACATTTGGCTACAAAATATAAATCGTTCACTACAGCCGTAGTTTTGCATAAGTTAATGGCTTCTTGTGTGGGTCTAACAGATGCTTTCATAAACAGTGATAATAGGTATATCATCCGCAAGTCAGAGTAGCACTCACGATAAAGCAGAAAATGAGTTACAGGTTCAGTAGACCACAATTTGGGCATATTGTGGTATTGCTGCGCCTCCATCCACAAGTAAAGGTTGCAACCTGCAGTGTGCCAGTTATAAACTCCAGAAATAGGGTAGGGGCACGGGCAGGTGATACCAAATTCAAATATCTCTCTTCACCTACAACCAGTTTCATAGAGATATAAGCCAGCCATATTTCGAGGTTCAGGCATGAAATAATTAGGCCTTCCTGGGTCTCGCGTTTAATAAACTGCTTACAATCCCCTTTGAGGCCACAACGTAGGTTGTGCGGGTTACGCCATGGTTCTTCCATGCCTGCCGATTTGAGTTGTTGGCTGACGTGGGTCGACCATTTGAGTGAACGGCCACTGGAATGATTAATCAAATCTACATATGCTGCTTTATACTTGGCAAGCACAGGAGACCCCCAAAGTCTGATCCAGTAGAAAACTGGTTTCCAAGCCAGTTGGTAAGTAATGGGGTCAAGCCCACATTCCATATGGAGATGGACACTTGGGAAGCTGCACAGCAGTCTACGTAGCTTTTTCAGAAATGTATTCTATGCTACTACCAAATTCGGACAATTAGCGTGGCCCCATATCTCAGCTTTATAGAGTACTGCTGCTACAGTCTGGATGGAATATATATTTATTGCTGGCGACACAGCTCGCTTTCCATGGGAGACAAAGAATGTCTTAAGACCATCACTATTTATTTCAAGAATAGACTCTGACCTGCTAGACTGGGCTGCCCATGAGTCTGTGTCCATGAACCTCACTCCTAGGTAGTCGTAGTGGGTGACTTGTTCCAGTAGAATACCATCGACCTCCAAGCGGAGTGCCGCATGCTTGGTTCTCCTTGGTCTGAACACTAGAAGCTTGGTTTGTATCCTGTTGAACATCAAGCCCAACTTTGAACACTTTGAGATTAAGTGCTCCAGGCATTTTCTGATGTCCATGGTCGATGTAGCCAGCAGAGCTGGGTCATCAGCAAAAAATAATGCCGGGTAGACATTGGTGCCAAGTTTGGGAGGGTCCTACTCACCTCTGGAACATTCTGCCGCCAATTCCAGGATTATGTTGTTAAGATAAAGGCAAAACAGGAGCAGGGCAAGCACACAGCCTTTCTGCGTGCCTCTGTTAACCAGAAAATGTTTTGGTGGATTCCCCTCCAGGGCTCCATCTCACTGCCGCCATGTTGTTCAAATGGAGCTTGGCGATCAGGGATACCAATTCAGACGGAGCCCCACTCCCCATCAGAACCTGCCACAGATGGTCCATGGGTACGCAGTCAAAGGCCATCTGCAGGTCTATAAACACAGCATAAAGCTGCATACATTTCAATACAATGCATTTCTGAATGATGGTGGGCAGACAAAAACACTGATCTGCTGTACTCAGCCCTTGCTGAAAGCCAGCCTGTAGATGGGAGATCAACTCATTACTGGTCACCCACTCCTGTGGTAGTTGTAGGACCACCCCAGACATTTTTTTTCCAGCGGCATCAAGAAAATAGATGAGCCCATAGATGCCTGGGTTTTGTCTTCCCCCCTTTTTTGTAAATGGGTACTATTTCTGCCCGACACCATGATTCTGGGATGCCATTGTAGCTAATAACTGCTTAATAATCTTGCTTGGATTGGTGCCCAGATTTCGGGCTCACCCTTCAAAACATCTACCAGAATTTTCACAGGGCCAGGAGCCTTCCTCCCCTTGGAATTTGCTAGGGTGTGTTTGACTGCTGCCGTATTAGGTATTAGGTATTTGATATATACAAATGAATGTGAATGAAATATTAGGTTGGCAAAAATGATGTATTTTACTTAGATAAATATATAATAAGAAGTCATACCACCTCACAAATTCATGGTGCATGGGTATGAACATAAGAAGAATTAAATTGGAAAAAAATCTATGTTTTTTCAATATAAACCCATGAAGTAATTGCTGTATGTAACAGGCTTTACCCCCTAGGTTAGATGGAAGTATAGGGAACCCTGGCATAGTGAATAGGTTCTTTTTGTCAACATCTATTGCCCAATCCTGTAATTTGAAAAGCGTGTCCACACTCACCCACTATCGGAGCTAGCTAAACTACACCCAGATAGTAGTAACAAGCATCCAGTGGTTAAATATCTGTCAAGATATTAGAGGTGACTTCTGATTTGTTGTCAAAGATGCAGATACATTTGATCTGAATCTCATTGAAATTCAGCTCTCCAAGGCATTGCTCTTACAGTGGTTCTATTTCTCATATGGTCATTGTCCTCACCATCATACTCACAGCTCCATGCTACTGTTGTGTGCATGCTCCATTTCCACCTTCACCTTGCACTGCTTCAGCTTGCTTGGAGGATCTCCCCACTTAATTTCCATTTCGGCTATCCCATCTGGATCCTCAGATAGGGTGGCAGCCACATTCTCAAGAGGATGTGTATACTTGAAGACCACATGTGCCCCAACATCCAGAAACTCCCTCTCCCTCAAAGGTTAAATGCCTCCAAAGATATCAAGCAATAACTTGTTTTAATCCATAACATCTTTTGTAGGGGTATGGGGTGGTGAGAGGGTACTAAGTGAAAGGGTTTCAGAAAGTGTGTTATTTTTTTTTTAATTTGTTTTTACGGTGTAAAGAAGAGTGGTAATGGAAAGAGGTTGAACAAGTACAAACGGTATAACAACGGTTTTAACACGCCTCTCCGGAGAACTCCTTGGCACTTGCAACAGTAGCCTGCTACTACAAGAAAGTGATTCTCTCCCTCAAAGATAACAGTTACAATGACTGTATCGCTAATGCCAGCACCAATAGTAGAGAATTATTTGCAATACTAAGAGAGCTGAAAAATGCCTAATCCCATCGGTCATGAACACATGCTCTGACAAACACTGGTGCATGACTATTCAAAACGCCCTCACCCTCAAAATTGAATCTCTACTAACCAAGACCAATGGCAAAAAGGCCTTGCTCGCCAGCAAACCACTCATGCTTACTAACAAAACCCCCATCAATGAAGCCCCCACGCCATTCATCCCCCTTTTCACTTTCTGCCCTGTCACATACAAGCAAGTAGCTGCAACAATTAGAGCCCTGAAAACTTCTTACTGTAAGGACGAATCTTGCCCGGCCAACATAGTAAGGACGAATAAGTCGGCTGGGAAACAAATCTAGCCATGGCATTTAAAGACGCCGGCAAAGCACCTCTCGAACAGGAAGTAGCAATCCACCGTATCAGAATCACGCTGACCAGTCGCAATGTAAAGTCACTCGAGAAAGTGTGTGCTGACCTGATTAGAGGTGCCAAGGAGAAGAACCTTAAAGTTAAAGGACCAGTTTGTATGCCCACAAAGACTCTGCGAATCACTACCAGAAGAACACCCTGTGGTGAAGGTTCCAAGACATGGGATCGTTTCCAGATGAGAATACACAAGCGCCTGATTAACTTTCATAGTCCTTCTGAAATTGTGAAGCAGATCACATCAATCAGTATTGAGCCTGGTGTAGAAGTGGAAGTTACACTTGCTGATGCATAAATTACCTAAATTTCAATAAAATCTATTCACTTAGCAGGGAAAAAAATAAAATAAAAAAACATAGTTAAGCCCTGCACTCTTACGCACACCAACATCATAACTGAATTTGCTAACACATCTTTTGCCACCTGTACGGTGCCTGCCAACATCAAAGCGACCTGGTTCACACCCCTACTAAAAAAGAAAATCCCTCGACCTCTCTATCCCCTACTAATTACTATCCCATTACCACAGTTCCATTCTTACTAAAAATCCTTGCCCGTCTAGCATATGCCCAAGTCTAACAGTTCCAACCATCTGCTGGGAATAAGGCAATTGGGCTTTCTGCCAAAGCATAGTACAGAAACTGCCCCACTGGACTTACAAATACAAATTGACTCCATTTGTTATCCCAACAAACTAGCTATCCTCCTCTTATTATACCTCTCTGCAGCATTTGACCTGGTTGACCACAATATTCTCTGCCACCACCTCAGCTAGTACCACTTCTCCCAGAAAGCCACCTTGTGGTTCCACTCCTTTCTGAGCGACCGGACCACGCAAGTCTTCATCATGGATTCAGAAGCAGATCCCATCCTTGCCCCACTTGGTGTCCCACAAGGGTCATGCCTATCACCCACCCTCTATAATAATTACACAAAATGCCTTTTTGATCTCCTTGATTCTAGAGAAATCATGTATATCAACTTTGCAGACGATATGCATATTTGTATCACTCTCACAGGGGACCACCAATCTGACACCATCAAAATAATTTCCGTCTACAGCACAATCTTTTTTTTTTTTTTGTATTTAATCAATTTTGATTTTTACAAAGACTTTTTCTGGTTGTAGGATAGAGAGAAGAGTCATTTTCTGTACATTAGTAGATTTCTCAAGCGGGTGCTTTATCGAAGAAAGGTCTCTTTTATGTCACTTGCATAGTCTTCTCCATAGCGATGGTTATAATTTTGGCAGCCGCTATTAGCCAACGCGTTTGGGCTCATGTGATGAGGCTGTTCCACCAGATGTTTTCGTCAATGATGTAGGATGCTTTATACACAGGACCGAGGAAGGCCTCACTTTCAAGGTCAATGGCCGGACAGACCATTAAAAGGTGTTTGATAGATTCTGTGGCTTGGCGGTCTCCACAGAGTCTACAGGTTTTTTCTTTGGATGCGGATCGAATTGCTAGGACTTCCTGCGTCGGTAAGAGGTTTAGACAGGCTTTCAGCAAAGTTCTCATGAGGGATTTACTTGGATATTTGGTGCAGTACTCCATCGGCTGTTTCAATTTGTTTAAGACTGGTGGCAGATGGGTTAGTAATTTGTTCGAGACTGCACTGTCATTGGTTTTTATCCAATCAAGCCACTCCATTTTGGTTTTTATTCTCATTGGATTCTGGAATAGTTCTTCTTCTGAGCAAGCTATTTCTTGCAATATACGCCTTTGTTTGTCTGCCCAGTTGTTAAGGAAACTGTTGCTCCCTTTAGATATTTCCTCGGAAATCATCCTGTATATTTCCAGGCTATCTTGGCTCCGAACTTTCCTGTAAAGTTGGATTGTACTCTGAGCGACAACTGCCTCCATAGAGAGCAGCCCAAGTTCAAGCCTTATGGGTGCCACAGCTGTTGATTTCGGTAGGCCTAGTGTAGCTCTTCAGATGAAGCCTTCTAGTTTGGACCATAGGGTCAGTGGGATAGCAGGGTTAGCGTCCATGCCATATGTCAATGCTGGAATTAATTTTTAACTTATAGAATTGGAATGCCGGGAGGAGACTGTATTTGCTGTATTTTCTGTTGACGGCGCGGAGTTGGGCCGTTAGGTTTTTTGTTTTTGACCACAAAGTTTTCTGCATACTTAAAGATCTTTTCGAACTGTCGATGTCAACTCCAAGATATTTGAATGTGGAGACGATTTCGATTTTCGAGTGGTCTAGGAACCACTTCAATGGCTCCTTTTTTTCCATCCCTGCTTCTGTAGAATCAATATCTTTGTTTTTGAGTTGTTGATCTCCAGATTGTTCTCCTTGGTGTATAGGGCCAGGTTGTCTAGTTGGCGTTGAAGGCCCACTTGAGTATCGTCTAAAATGATGAGGTCGTCTGCATATAGAAGTCTGGCGACCATTGTACTTCCAATTTTCGGTGGGAAGCATCTGATCAGTTCTTGTGAGGTTTGAAAATCGCCAAGGAAGGAGATAAAGAGTGCTGGGGCCAGAGGACAGCCCTGTTTGACTCCTCGATTAGATGGTATGGATTTGGACAGTAGCCCTTGGGGGTTTAGCCTGACTGATACAGTAGTGCCGGTATGCAGGGCGATAATTGGATCGAGGATCTGGCTTGGACAGTTCCAGTTCTTCAATTTGGTCCACAGTTTCGGTCTGTCCACTTTATCAAAGGCCTGGGATAGATCCACGAAGGCAAGGAAGATTCGGGGAGCACCAAGCAGAACTTTTTCTTTTAGGATGTTTAATATCATTATATTGGCAGCAGTACTGGCGTTTTTCTAGAAACCTGTTTGAAGTGGGTCTCTGGCAGGAGAAGATCTTGCCCAATTCTGGAAGTGAGTCAGAAGAGAAGTAGCGAAGACTTTGCCGATGACATCTAATAAGGCAATAGGACGATAGTTGGAAGGGTCTTCCCGAATGCCTTTTTTGAAGATCGGGACAACAATAGCTAGGGATTATCTTTCGCTCTTTGCAGTGTTTGAAAATCAAGCTCAAGACCGCTGACCAGGCCTCCGGATGTTCTTTTAAGTCGGTATTTGCTAGACCATCTGGTCCAGGAGCATGTGATAATTTCAATTTCGAGATGATTGCCCTTATATCATCTGTGTCGGAGAGGTCGACCCAGTTTGATTTGGTAGGAGATAATGTCTTCTCCGTAGCAGAAGCAGGGCAATCAAACACTTTTGAAAAATGGGTGATCCATCGTTCTTCGGAGACCGCATTTAACATCTGCGAATTTGGCTGAGCTTTGATGCTGTTGATTAATTTCCAAAATTCCCGGGTTTTTTTGCTGGCTATGGTCTTAATCATGTTTTCAGCATCTGCTTGATAGAGTGCTGATCTGGTGTTTCTTAGCCATTGTTTGTAGGATCTCAGCTCAAGAAGATAGGATTCCCATAGCATTGAAGAGCTTGGGGTCGTTGCCTCTTTTTTTAGTTTTCTTAGGTGACGACGCCTGATCACTAGGTTACGATTGTAAGTGTGGGTGTGATTGCTAGTCCGGTTTTCGAGCCCTTTTCGGGGTTTTTTGTATGTCAGGAACAGTGGAATATAGCTATACTTAAATGTTGCGTCGTTTGCTTCGATATCAGAAGTAAGAGTTTTATAATCATCTCCCAACGTTTTGATATCTTTTGCGGTCATACGCAGACGAGAAAGCTGAGTATTGGTCTCGACCGCTACGTTGTAGAATTGCTGATCCCGATGCTTTATACTGCATGTGAGGTTTAGCAGGTTGTGGTCACTAGCCTCAGTTCTAATTACTTCAAAAGAGGATATATTCATGTAGATTTTTTCTGAAACAAAAATGTAATCGAGATTGGCTGTTGATTGGTCTCGCTCCCATGTAGGAATGGTGGTTTGATTAGTGGATTTTGCAGCGTTCCGAATGTTTTTAGATTTCATTAGCGATACCCACTGTTTTCCTCTTTCTGCTGCCGGTGTGTGATCTGACGGGTTCAAACAGTTGGAGTTGAGATCTCCACAAATAAGAATAATCAATGTTTTGTGTTTGATCATTATTTCATCGATGATGTTAGCTGCTTCATCACAGAATTTGTCGGCAGAAGTCTTTTGTGGGTTCCAGTAGGCGTTGATAATAGCCCAGACTTCAGAAGACTTGTTGTCGCCCGTTGTTATGAGCACTGCCAAAAAAGCGTAAGTGGCTACTATAGTCTTACTGATGATTATATTAGTCCCCAATGGTTGATGGTGGGTTGGGACTAGAAGAGGGGGCGGTGTGATTTCATCGACCAGTTTTTCTTTAGGAATGCTTTCCATGGTTAGGGGGAGCGATATATCAATTTGATCTTCATCCTGTGGGGGTGTGAGAGTTTTGGTGTTAACTACAGCCTCGGCTTTCCCCTTGTTGCTCAAACTAGGGGAAAGTGGACGTATCGGCTGTGGGATGGCGGCCGTGGTGCTTATAGTGTCTTCTTTTGGGGGGGATACAATTAACTCATTTTGATCTTTCGTAGGGTGCCTTCCTCTTTTCAATGCATTATTTAGTTCAGGTTTGCTTTTGACGGGGCTCACAGGGTCTGTTTGTTTTTTTGCATACCATATTGTTTTTCTTGCTTTGGTAGCTGGTGGGAGATCCTGGATTGCTTCTAAAATTTCCGCATCTGAGAGTTTGTTAGCCTCGTCCAACTTTCTTTTACATTGTTGTTTGAAAAAGTTTTTTAATGCCGAAGATAGCAGAGGGCAAGGAAGGTTTTTCTTTCCTGTGCCTTTTTTCTTGTATTTTCTTTTTAGGTTTTTTTTTTTTTAGGTTGCGCATCTTGTTTGTAGTTTTTTGCCAGAACTTGGGGAACTGTTGATTCAGGGACCAATAGTTCAGGTAGTTTGTCAATGTCGTCGTGAGATGCTTTCGACATGCAGGTTTTGCTTGCATAGGACAAATGAAGGTCTTTAGAGGGTGAACAGATTTCAATGTTTAGTTCCCGGGTATTTGGACGGGACTGCTTATTTGCTAGAGTGTTCTCCTGAGTTGGGCTTCTTGTCGCTTTTGTTGCTGTTTGCACTTTTCGTGATATTAAAGTAGAGTCGCTGTCATTGCAGATTCTTGACGGAATTGCTGGAGTGATTTGCTCTCTTGCTACGTGGATTTGGGCAAGAGTTAGTGCTGGTGATATCAGCGTATTCTCTGGCTGGCAGAATAGCTCCTGCGGGGGCGCCGTAGCGCCAGCCGTTTGGTTTTCTGGCAGGGGCAGAAATTCTGCCGATGCTTGTGGATCTCTGTTTTGAGTGGTCGGGTCGCTGCCGGGAGACCACAATCCTGTCGTAGGAGCACGATGCTGCATTCCCACACGCGTGGGTTCCCCTCTCTTGGCAGCCGGGTGATCGCCCACTGTTTCCACTGTTTCCTCCACAGCCCGGATCTTTACCCAGGCTGCAAGCACAGGGGCGGATGCTGACCGTCCTCCGACCGTCAAGTCATCCGCACCTCTCGCCACCGTGAGGGCTTGGCGGGAAGGCTAAGCAGGCTGGGTGTTGTCGCTGGCGGGGGAGGAGGGAGGAGATCCCAGCGAGGCGTGTGGTTGCTGCATCGGGGGGACTACAGCGTTATGTCGATCCAGTGAGTCTTGCGAGTCCCGAAAATCCTCCATGTTCACAACCGGCCGAACAGGGGAGACGGGGAGTTCCAAGCTAAGAATATCTGGGTTTGTTGGGTTTTTTGGAATGCTTAGAAGTTTCGGTGAAACTGTAGAGGTAAAAAGTGGTAATTCAGTGAAATCGTTCTGAGAGAGCTGCGTTCTAGGGTTTGTTTCAATTGTTGTAGGATTTGTTAAGTTTATATCGCTTGTAACTGCCTGCATTTCGGTTGCGCTGGATAGTGGCCTCGTGGGCTCCGTAGGCTCCATGGGTGTCGAGCAGGAAACGAAGGGCGAACGCTGGGTACCATCAAATGGATTTTCAAAATCAAATTGGGTTCGGAGGGTTGGGGGGATTTGCTTGGCGCAATGTGCATCGGGGAAGCCATAGAAAAGTTTCTTTGTGCTTTAGGGTTTTGTGTCGACGGATTCTGTGTCCAGAGACTTGAAGTTACTTCTTAATAAACGCTGTTCTGTTGTGCGCTCGGATTGAGGTTTCAACGGGCTTGGTGTGATGATTAAGTATCCGTGCAGGGAAGTTTCGCAAGGTCCACGGGGCGCTCGGGGCTTCATTCGGAGGGCCGTGAGCCGCGGGGATGCCGCGGACTGCCGTAGACTGCCTCAACCTCGCCTCAAGCTCCGCTCACCGCTCCGCGGTGTACACTGTTATTTAGTGGGTCCTCCCACAGTAGAAAGAGTAGACAGGGTAGAGAGACTGCCGGAGACTGCCTCAACCTCGCCTCAAGCTCCGCTCACCGCTCCGCGGTGTACACTGTTATTTATTGGGTCCTCCCACAGTAGAAAGAGTAGACAGGGTAGGGAGACTGCCTCAACCTCGCCTCAAGCTCCGCATCCAAAACCGGATGGCTAGTCTTAATATATGCCTTAATGATGAAATAAACAGAGCTCTTTGTCATTGGCTCCCCATACGGACTTAGACACCTGGATCCTTCCTACTCGTCCTTCTGCATTGACAGTACTTCTATCGCTGTGCTGAAACAAATAAAAACACTAGTGGCACACCTTGAAGCAGAACTTACCATGACCAGACACATTAATTCCCTAGCCTTATCCACGGCCTACACAGATATACTGATTTCACTGAGTAGACAGTTCCTCTCCACGAGCAACTGTCACACACTTGCGCAGACATTGATCCTTGCAAAACTGGACTACTACAATGTTCTCCTCATCCACCAACTTGTTCAAAATGCAATTGCTCCAAAAAAACAAAACTCTCTGGTCGGCACTCACGCTTAAACTATCTGACTACATCTCAGCTACAAGATGGGAATTCCAATGGCTCTCCATCAAACCCCTGGTAGAATTCAATCCCCTGAATATTGTGCATTCCTGCATTCACAGGGAGGCCCGGCTTTACATTCACAATTAATCCAGTCAGGGCAATGAGTTCCAACTCAAACACCTCACTGTTCGCTCCTTGGTTCAAGAGTAAACAAGCAGGTGGGGCCAGCTTCTGCGTCTCAGCACCCACACTCTGGAACACACTACCTACTCACATCAAAAATAATCAATCGCTCTCTCTCTGCATTCAAAAATGAGTAAAAACCTGGCTATCTGACAAATATGAATAACAGCTTGCGTTTATCTGCTTGTCTTGGCTGATCATTGTATTGTCTGCTCTCTCACTCATGTAATGTACAACAGCGTGATACGCGCGGGTCGGGGTGTTTCACAAAAGTAATACAAAAATAAATAAACACAGGGTTTTACAATTGCACGAAGGGTGTTTCTTATGTTGGTTTTGGGGTGGAAGGTGGAAAGGTAATAAAGGAATAACAATAAAACAAACCACAATGGTGCTCACAAAGGATTTGTTGATGTCCTTGTTTGGGGGAAGATGGAATGATACGTGAAAAGATCAAAGACTATGATCATAAACGGTGTCAAACATATTTGGTCAAGGGGAATATATGTTTCTATTTTATTTGTTCATTTGAAGGAGGGACGGAAAGGGAAGGGGATTCAAAAGCCATCACAATGGTGTCAAAAATGTTTTTGCAAAGGGTTTAACAAAACGTTTCTCAATACGTATTATGTAGTTGGAGGATTTCACAAAACTAGCACCAAATACTCACACACAGGAAATCAAATGTCAAAATACAGAAAAATAGTGCAAACGTCCGAGCTCTCTCCTAGCATGGACCGTTCATGTTCTTCCCGCTTACAGCCAGAGCCAGGCTCAAGCCACAGAGAACCAGTAAGTGAACTTGGCCTTTTGAATTGCCACTAGACATCCATGGAGATTCTAAGGTGCTTATTTGCCCACAGAATCTCTCAGAGAGGAACAGTGGTTCTGATGTATCCACCAAACTCAAACCCACAGGATAAGCTTACATACAAGTGTTGGAGTATTTTGGGGATGCTGTCGACGGTCGTGAGAAATTGCGATCCCACCGAATCAACATGATTGGTGGATTCTCTTCGTGGATGATTTGCTATCCAAAGGCAAATTATTCTGTTCTCCTGTCATGTGTTTTTCAATGCTCAAAACACAGTAACGAACACATTTTTTTAGGCATATTGAAATACATCGCAGAGAATTAGCTGGTTTTGGCAGTCCCTTCATTTTAAAATGCAAATGTGTCTATCTATCCACGCGGCACGGAAAGGATCACGAATTACAAAATAGTAAGTGCGCATACGGAGAAGAATGGCATTCAGTACCGTATTCAACATATGCCAGAATCCTGTTTCTTTATTTTGGCATGTGGGAAACGAGACCGAAGCCAAACAAGTGATTGTTTCTCAAGTGCTGTTTGGGATAACATGCCTTATGGACAATTACTGAGCTAGCATTTTGGAAATGGGAGCTGTGAATGCTGTTGTATGTGAGAGATCTGCTACTAATGCTGATTAATGCAATGCTTTAAATGATTAATATTCGTGCACTGTGCTGGACTCAGCTCAAGAGTACCACCCAGTGACTGAAAGCCACTCATAAAATGAAATATACTCCTGCTGCTATTTAGATGATTGCTGTCTGCTACTATTGATAGTTGTCATCATGGAAAAGAAGGCTGCTTGCACCAAATCAAATTGTTTTTTAAAAATGTATTTTGAAAGTCAGGTTAAAGGAAGTGGGTGTATAAGTGTACTAGTTTGAGTTTATAACACATTACAGAGGCACAAAGAAAATATAACAGAGTTAACAGCACTGACATATCACGATTAAAAACAGGTATTTCGCATTTCATAAAATAGTGACACAATGTATTACCATCATTTTGTCATTGGGAGGGATATTATTATTTGTATTCAATTGTATCTTTAAACAGATACCACAAAATTTGGCATAGGCTAAGGCTCACCGCACTCAACGAGTCTGTCAACTCAACATTATAGATCTCACTTGGGCTGCAGATTTACACTTGACTCATTTGTGCTGTTGCTTTTCTAGTTCTCTGCTGGTCATTTTCCAATACAGTTCTTTTTGGTTATTAATATTATTATTATTGTTAGGGTTTTTATTCAGCGCAGTCCTAGCTTTGGAATGCATGCTTTACAATCACAGTGGGAAGAATACCATGAGGGAAGCAGAGGAAAAAGGAGCAGGGAGCTAACATGGGAGGGCAATGTGGGCTTTAGGAAGCAAGAGATATATAAGCATTCGGGGGGCAGTGGGGAGCAGATCACTGAGTCTCAGGTAGTGTGTGGGGTGCAGGGTGTGAGGATCTAGGTGTTAATGAGGAGCCATTTCTTGACGAGGAAGGTCTTGGTCTGTAGAAGTGATTGGAAAAGTCTAATGTTGATGGGGAGGAGACTCCATAGTCAAGGAGCATAGACAGAGAAGGCCTGTCTTCTGGTTCTTTCCTTCTTGCACCATCGTAATTCAAGTTTGCACATGTCCTTTCTTCTGGTGGATCGGCGGCCTCCCGATATGCTGAGTTTTCTCAGTGAGGTAGCTTGGAGACTTTAGGATGACAGCATTGTAGATGATGCAACAGGATTTGAAGATAATACAGGCTTGCAGTGGGAGCCAGTGCAGTTTGATGAGGGTCAGGGTGATGTGGTTGAATTTGCAGAATTCTTTAATGAGTGTTGATGCAGCATGCAGGACACATTTCAGAGGTGCGAGCGTAGTTGTCAAGGTAGACTCTAATGCTTCTTTTCTAAAAGTTTTCACTTCATTATCCTTCGGTAAAGTATTTTGCTTGCAATGTATACAAACACTGCTGTTTCTGCCAAAGTGTGTGTCATATTAACATATTCAATGGTGAAGGGGGTGTGCCCTGCTTCCAAAGAAATAGCTATATCTTCCATGCAGCAGGGAGGCTTTTCAGAAATATAAAATTAACCATGTGTTTCCAAAGATTCTACTGCTAATAATGGATATTTTGAGAAAGATTTGTTAAAAAATGAAAATGTTATTAAGAAAGCAAAAAGACACTGTTTTTGGCCTACTCCCATTAATTTTCCCATAGAGAAAAAAATCAAAATGTCTGCAGCGCACAATAAAAACCACTTGACATATTTGGACCAGGTACGAATTGACTTGGGTACGAAGCATTGACTCTATTTCCAGGAGGCGTCTGGGGTTATTCAGTCCAGTAGTTGTTGACCAATCAGCATTTTTAAAGTGATGTCTTATATAGGAACCCTTCTTTTGGGAGGTGAGGTATCATGAGGATGGCGTGGAATATGCCTAAAAAAACTGCAAAAAAGGGTGCTGTTTCTTTTCCAATATTCAAAGATATTGCTGTGATGCTAATGAACATGACAAATAGTCAAGGGTATACCTGCATATTTATGCATTTATTACAGGGTCTCCGATAGTGGCGCTGTGGTTTTGGTTAAGTTGGATTTCCTATAGGAAGAATGCAGTTTGGGTGGCTTTTTTGATGAATCTGCACATACCATATATCCACTGTGATGAATCGAGGGAATTTGTTTATTCTGTCCAAGGGGGTGTCCCCGCTCTGAGGCTAGGGAGTTGAGCCTGCTCCCCAACACCCTCCCTAGGAGTCAAGTGGGACCTCACCAGAAGAGACTCCCCTTTTTGGGACAAGGACTCCCATTACTTTGAGGAACTCCTTGGAACAAGAAACATGATGGCATATATGGCACTGTCAACCCTATCAAAAAATGTTAAGTAGGCAGACATGGCTGAAGAAAAAGCTAACCAATGGTATTATCCAGAAGAAAGCGAAACAGTCTCTTTAAACAAAATTAACCAATTGACTGTGACGAGTGGATTAAAAGACGAGCACTCATCAGGTAGAGAGCAAGAAGAGGGATGAGAGGAAAGAGAGCAACATCTGCCGAAGCAGGGGAGGTCCCATGAGAGTGTGAATCTGGGAGTAGGTGGAGCTGTAACAGGACACAGTGCCATTGAAATCAGAAGTTGCATTGAACAAGCACACGGAATGCTGAGATACCCACATGACTGAGAGCCTGAGAGAAGCCGAGACAAGTGGGGCTTGAGAGTTTGTGGTAGCACAACCCTAAGAGAGTCATGTTGAGCAACATACCCTCATATCAATGCCAATAATGTAGAGGGAAGCCGCAGCAAGTGGTAGGGCTCCCCTTTTAAATAAGGAGAAACCAAGAGGAAGGGTGAAGACTGACTAACAAGGACACTGAGAACGGCTCAACAGTTCAGCTGAGGAACGGAACATAGGCAAGGCCAATTAGAACCCCAGAGACATTCCCTGATAATTAGGAAGGTAACAGAGGAGATGGGAGGCATGGGAAGCCAACCGAGGATCATTATATGAACCAGAAAACGAGTCCCAGTACGAATGAGAAAAATGTGAAAGTAAACTTGATAAATCTGAACTGTATAACGTGAGCAAGAGAATAATAATGTTATCTGGAAGGCAGGTGAATGGAAGTGGATATCCTTGCCAAATCTGAAATTTAATAACAGGAGAAAGAGAATAATAACGTTTTCTAGAAGGGAGGTGATTGAAACTGAAATATCAACCAAGAATGATCCCAATGAAAGTGAGAAGGGATTATAACCAACATTAAAGAAAGCAAATAATAGAGATAACCAAAAGTGTAAATAATAAAGTGGGTACAGCTCTACCCTGGGAAGAGGGGAATTCAAATCATTTGTCAAAAGCGGAAGAGTGGGAGATAAGAAAGTGTATGAAGAACAGGCAGCCTTTATGATAAATAAATCTGAGTCAAGGAGAGGCACTCCTAAAGTGGAAAGCAAATATACCAACCTGAGGAAAGGGTGAGATGAACTGATAAGAAGAGTTGCCAAAGACTACTGAAAATCTTATATTAAGAAGAAGTTCTTTACAAATAAGAAGACACATGTGGAACGCACCAAGCAGGAGAAGGGAGTCAGTCTCCTGCCCTTATATTTGTTTCTATAAGTAATAGGGTCCAATACTATTTGTTTTCTGGACGGTAGGCTTATTCTTTTTGGACACTCAGAGACAACTGACAACCACTTTAGTTAGTTAGGGAACACCCCACAGAAATAGGGACAGATAGGCCTTACTCATATATCTGTAATAAAGATAAGCTAAAATGTTTTTAAAGAGACTGCGTCCTTCTTCGAACCCTCCACACCAACCAACTCTGAATCATTTTAGAAGGTGTGTTGTGATTTTGTTAAGGGAGGGCAATGTTTTAGGGGAGTTCCCAAACATTTTGAAATCCGGATTGACTTGAATGTAGAAAATGTTTCTGTCACATCTAAAACTGAAATGCTGAAGAGATTATCACCAACCTTGCAATGAGCTTTGCTCTAGTCCCAAAAGCTTGCCTTTGTACATTTTGTGGTAATCCATGCAGTGTTTTCACTTTAAGATGCACCAAAATGTATGTATAAAAATAACAATTGAACCTTCATATTTTAGGCATGGACTGCGGCCATGACCATTGACTAGATTGTTCGTGGCCATGTCCCAGACAATCTGGCAACTGCCCATTGCTACCAGGGAACAGCTATGGGCTGGAAGTGGACACTGGATCTGGCCTGCGGCCAAGTCCAGTGTCTACTCTGAGATGCATGAAGCAGCCTAAAACATGCCTGAAGTGCATGTGCCAGGGATTGGGCACACTGGTCATCGCTGCAACCCATGGACAGTGGGGTATCCAGTAGTAATAGAGAATATGATTACAGAGAATGCTATAACAGAGAAACAAAAAAAAAATAAAATTAACAATTTTAAAAATAGATTTGGGGGGGGAAAGGGGATACATGGGGTGGGAATGGGGTTGGGGTTGGTTTAAGGACATAGAGAAATCAATATTTTTTCACTGTTATTGTTTTTTGCTGGAAAATCATTCTCTGTTATGTATTCTCTGTAATCACATAGAACCAGACAGTGGTCCACAGTCCAATTATGGGGCTATTTTGGCCACTGGACCAGGCCACAGTAAATGCTTAATGCTCAAAGTCTACTGTGGGTTGATTTGTAGAGCAGGCAACATGGCTAAATCGCATGCCCCATAGGGTGGGGAAACTTGACATTGACGCAAGTCATGGACAGTGATCCATGGCCTCACAAAGGAGTTATAGTGACCAGTGACCCAGACCACAGGTCAGGCCCAATCTCTAATGTGGTTTGCTTTGTGGCGCCAGCAACTTGGATGAACCCCATGCCGTAGAATTTTCCCACAAGTCATAGACAGTGACCGTAGGTCCCATTATGGTACAATGGACACTGCACCTGACCGCAGGCCAGGTCCAATGGCTATTATGGGTGGCTTGGGGGTACCTCATGCCCCAAGCATGGATGAAACTCATGCACCAGGAATTTCAGCCATAACACTCACCCTCATCATATACTTCTGCAAGTGACAAATATCAATATTCACTGCAAAAAATATGTTGGTTAAAGAAACGTTATACTTCTTTCATATGTTATTTTATCTTATTGTGTATTTGTATAGTGCCTTATATATCATCTGTATGATCTCAAAGCGCTGTGGGTTGAACGTCCTTGGGGTCCATAGTCCAGGCCAGTTGAGAGAGTAGAGTAGCATATAGTGCTAGGGTGCACTCTGTGTGTTTGCAGTCAGTGTGGTTTGCGCGAGAGTTGGCTGCGTTCTAATGCTAGGTGAGGTACAGTTGTTGTGGGAGATCAGTAGAATGTGTGCAGCAAGGTAGTTGGTCTCTGAGTCACATTTATAATATACAGGCTGGAACAGCAAGAAATATCTTCAGTCATCAAAACTCTTTAAATTAATTGAAAACACGTTATTAAACTGTGGGTAGCTTTTGGTGGCAGTGACATGGCTGTAGCCCATGCCCCCGGTGGCAGTGCCTACGGCCATTGGCTTCAAGCCATGGAGAGTGGCACATGTTCCCTTTGTGTTTGAATAGTGAACTCTAGGCCAATACGCACACCAAGTCAATTGGCTATTGTGAGTGGCTTGATGGATGTTTTGGTTAAGTTGCTCAAATATAAACATTCACAATTCAGTTGTTGTATCTGATGCATTTTATGGTTACTGAGATTACCATGACTGGTGAATCAGTGTTTTTTGAATTTTGCTCTGCAACCAAAGCATCATTTAAACAATGTATAGTCAGTGAAGATCATTTAAATATTGATTGTTGGAGAGTTACACCTTCCTTCCAAAACAAAACTATTCTCAGGATATACTAAACAAGAATGGGCCCTCTGCTAAGTAACGCAAAGATGAATCTTATCTCATGCAACATTGCTGGTTGGGGAGGTAAGATACTGGATCAGGAATGGATGGGGTATATAGGGGAATGTCAACGTGTTTGCTTACAATAAATGTCCCAGCTGAATGAAATCACCTTGCAGCAACAGAGAAGCTAACATGTTCTCACTTGCAAGTGAGAACAGGGAAGTCCTTATGAGGGTTTATCAATCTGGCTGTCAGTGAATTTGAACATCAGGCCAGTCAAATTAGTTGTTTAGTTACTAAATGCCCAAGGATTTAGTAGGTGGATTTTGAAGGTGAACAATTGATCAGTTTTAAAAAATTGTCCAGTGTAAAGGATCTTAAAGAATGCACTTTAGGAGAATACAGGAAACTGAAGAGAGCTGTGAAGGATAGAATTCCAGAGAAAGGCAATGACTGGCCTGAATGGTTGCATGATTATAAATTAAACGGTCACCATTACCTCAAAGGTATATACAAATTTAGCACAATACAAAGTAACTAATAACGAGCTACTGGATGAATGGACAGAAGTGATTGGATCTGAGATGAGTGAAACCAGGTGGATCAGTTTATGCATGAGTGTGGCATTCACATCTTTGAATCTAGGGGAAAGAGCCAGACAGATCAAAATCCTGAACAGAGTGTACTTGACTCCGAAAAAACTATATCCAAGAGGGTTGTCACAATCCGATGCCTGTTGTAGATGTAAACATAGTGTGGGTACATTTCAGCACAGGATTTGGGAATGCAACAGCATAAGACACTTTTGGAAAGATGTTACAGAAACAATGAACAAGGAACTAATGCTGGATATAGATTATGATTACACAAGTATTATCCTTGGAGAAGAAGTCCTAGTAGAGGATCTGTCTTTCCCGCAACATCGCTGTTTTTTCAGGGCTTCAAGTTCTGCAAAAAAGATTATTGTAAGAAAATGGAAAAGTGAACAAATGCCTGCAGTGTCAGATTGGTTGTTAGACTTGCAACAAAAGTTAAGAATGGAAAGGCTGCTAGTATAAAGAGATAAGAAAAGCAGCTTGTATGAACACATTTTGGAAAGTTTTTTTGAGATGTGATTCATTACTGTAAATTCATTTTTGTTGTATGAAAATCTGTAAATTTGCCACTGTATTTTTTACCTGACTGTGACGAAGAATGCCTTATGTAATCTGTATATATGTTCAATTTCAAGTGTTATTTTATAGGTTTATGTTTAAAAATTCAATAAAAATATAAATACCAAAAAATTGGTGGATAATATAAAATCTGATCAAAAAATGAATGTGTTGTTTTTACTAGCCGATGACTTAAATGCCTGGGTCGACCCCCAAGTTATCCAGGCGTATGTCCCTGAAAAAGAAGATGAGACCTGTGGGATTGATCTGTGCTATATAACTGTTGCACACAATACAATAAATATGCAATCTCATCTCTACAAGGCCAATCTGCGTGCCTGCCTGGTGATAGGCCTGCATGTCCAACCTAGAGACACAATTTGAGATAATCTTACATATACTCTATTATTACACATGCCGCAAGGCAGGATTCGATCACTGATCTCAAAGTGGAAACAAGGATAGAAAGTGACCATGATCCTCGAAATCTTAGGTTTGAATTACCATCGAACAACCAAACTCCAGCTTGTAAAGTTTTTTAAACTTCTTCAAACTTCTGCAAAGTTAACACCGACCTACTGGTCAAAGATTGACGCTGAGGAAATCCTACCAAAGATCTTTCTTAATCGCCTTCCCCTGTTAGAAGATCTTTTAGTACACAACTGTCAATGAAGACGGCCTATTACAATCAATTGACTAATATAATTCAACTATATGTTTCTGAGCCCAGTGTTCACACCCGAAGTTCGATATCTATTAACGATGTATGGTATGACCGAGAATGTTGGGAAATGAATGTAAGATGCTATACATCTTAAAATGAAGGCTGATTAAGAGAAATGCCAGCATTACCCAAATATGCATCCAGAATAATACTCAAAAGCTAGGAAAAAGAGGCATACCAACTAAAATGGTAAGATAATTTGAAAGTCGTCATAGAATCAAACAACTCCAATTTATTCTGGAATATTATGAGCTAGGGGCAAGTAGTGGAGGTGGTAATGGCAGACACAACTGGCTTAACATGTTGCATTGACACTGAAACTTTATGGGCACCAAGAGAGTATGATTAATGATATTAGGTCAAATGAGGGAGAAGGACCAATCAAAAGTGATATCCTGGACTTCTCTCTAGTATAGAACCTCTGTTCACTCGAATCCTAAAAATGGGACAATGCACCGGGCCTTGATATGACTTTAGAGTCTGGGCACTGGCCCTAAACAATATTTTTAACAAGATTAATGCTTATAATACTATTCCAGACATCTGGAAACATGCTATTATAGTGCCAATTTACAAGAAGGGAAATAAGTGGGAGGCCTCAAACTATAGACCTATCTCTTTACTACATAGTCCAGATAAAATGTATTCTTATATCTTGTTAAACCATTTAGTAGATTGCACTTTAGAACATGTGTGAGTACTTTGAACAGCATTTAAGCTTAATGTTGTTCTTCAGAAATTCATCATATTGCAGAAACAAATCTTCATCTTGCCAATAATGATATGAAATCGGATTTTGATACTGTGCCAAGGTTGAAGTTATGTTATAAACTTTCTAGATTCGGGGCCCTCACTGGAATACTAAGTGCAGAGCAGGTCCTTTATAGGAACAACTATGCTGTTGTTTGATGTGGCAAAGGAGGGACATTTTCAAGGAGCTTTCCTGTGTACACTTCAGTAAGGCAGGGGTGCATTTTGGCTGCACTATTATTCTCATGGTTTGTTAATATCCTTATCATGATCTTCAATAATATTGAAACAGACAGCCTATTGGTAGCACATGAGAAGGTTTGTATATTGATGCTTGCAGAAGCTGCAGTTCTCATCTACAAAACTGCAATGAGCAAGGAGACGGGAACTGGGAAATGGAAGCGGGTTGAGGGATGGGAGCGGAGAGGGCACACAACGGGGCTGGGGGCTGGTGAATTACACCAACATCACGCAGGCAAAGGCCCAGGAGGGTCTTCTGCAATAAACACTCCCCTGCTTTGCAAAAATGGATAAGAAGCGAGTAAAAGGATTTTCAGGCCGATAGGCTCTACCACACTAGGTGGATGCACCAATCAGGGATGGGCGGCGGGCAGGGAGGCGGGAACCGGGAACTGGAATCAGATTGAGTGATGGGAGCGGAGAGGGTGCACAACGGGCCTGGGAGCTGCTAAATTACGCCAAAGTCACGCAGACAAAGGCCCAGGAGGGTCTTCTGCAATAAACACTCACCTGCTTTGCAAAAATGGATAAGAAGCGAGTGGGAGGCTTTGGCGCCGATAGGCTCGACCACACCATGTGGATGCACCAATCAGGGACAGAGGGTGGGCAGGGAGGTGGGAACCAGGAAATGGAAGCGGGTTGAGGGATGGGAGTGGAGAGGGCATACAACAGGGCCTGGGGCTGCTAAATTACACCAAAGTCACACAGGCAAAGGCCCAGGAGGGTCTTCTGCAATAAACACTGACCTTTTTCACAAAAATGGATAAGAAGTGAGCGGGAGGCGTTGCGGGCTGGTAGGCTCTACCACACCAGGTGGATGCACCATTCAGGGACGGGGAGCGGGCAGGGAGACAGGAACTAGGAAATGGAAGCAGGTTGTGGGATGGGAGCGGAGAGAGTGCACAACGCGGCTGCTAAATTACAACAACGTCACGCAGGCAAAGGCCCTGGAGGGTCTTCTGCAATAAACACTCACCTGCTTCGCAAAATGGATGAATGGTTTTTGATGTCTCAAACCAAATTGTGCTTTTCAAACAAAATTCTGATTTTTGGATTTAAATGGTTGTATAATTTCTTTAGAGATCTGTGAAGAAAACCAATGCTAATTACGTAAATAAATTACTACAAATTAAGCAAATAGAAGTGCAGCCGGACGCAGACACTACCCATGAACTGAAAACATATGACCATTCCCAGCTTACCTCACCACACATTCCCAGTTTGCTTTTATTTAGCAGAACTTTTTAGATATTCCCTGAATCTATTTATCTTTGCAACTGTATGTTTCGATATGGACTTGCTTCAGCATGTGATCTAGTGATTAAACTGGAAACGTTCAGCAACAAGGTCAGTGGCCCATGGACGAAGGTTCCTACATGTTGGCTATAGCCAGCTTGAACTGGATTGGACAATGGGTCTGCTCATAACAGACCTACAACACCCTTATGTGGGAATTGGCAGACTCTAAGTCTTCATATGTTGTCATAAACTGAAATGAACAATAATGCGGGACAGTGCAGGGATGAATGAGTTCATTGTTTTGACGGAAGGTGGGATATGAGTGCCAGAAGGCCTAATGATGTGGTCTAAAAGGTTAACTTTCAATTCTGGCAGCTTACCAGTAACCTATGAAGGTAAAATGCATAGAGGTTGTTGGGTTAGAACAGTCAGTACCCAATAGGAGTACGTTGCTGTTTTCTTTGGCTTTCAGTACACAAAATAAAGATGCTGCTATTAGTATTGATGCTAAATTGATGCGTGAGCCAAATTTCTACAACATAGAATATAATTATTATCTAAGCCTTAATTTTCTGCTTCTGTAAATGATGGTTATGTCCTAAATATTGCCTGACTGTCACCTGCAAGGCAGTGAAATAATGGTGGTATCCTCTTACACACTGAGTAGTACAGACCATAAGCAACATTTCACTAATGTACAAGCATTGTTGTACAAAAACTCCATTGGATGCTAGGTTCCCCAGGAGACAGTGAAACTATTGAAGTAGTGGAATACTTTGTGTGGTTGAACAACGTATTCTCATCGCTTTTCTTTGATAACAGCCCTCCATTTTAAATTCTGTCTGGACATCACAGCATAGACCCGAGTGTTATCTGAACTCCTTAATGAACATGTGTCTTTATATGACGTCACTGGCCAGTTCTCTTAGTACTTTGCTAGCCAACTGTAAGAAACACAGTGAAGGATCTGTCTGGTCAGCCCAAACCTAGTGTGAGGTTCATTCAAGATATGTGTTTCAAAGACCTGGCTATGAGCTGCAGCTCTTCCTGGATCTGTTAATAAAACCTCATACCGCAAAGCTTTAAACATAACGTCTCTATGGATTATCACTACATGATATATTCTAATCCTACATACTGAAACCCACTACAGAGTACTAGCACCCATTTAAGATACATTTATTTGAATGAATGCATATGTTTTACGTATTTTGTATTCGAATTGAGTTGGCTGGAAAGAAACTCATCATGTTTAGGTTATTTTACCTGTTACGCGTTTCTTTCAAATGCAATTATGCTTTGAAAATGTGCATCCTCTAAGTTTGAGAAGCTCGTCTATCGAGTGCACTGAGTACAAAGTAAAATAAATGAATGGAACATAGGTGTTCTTATTATCGGTTTTAGTGATACAGAGCTTAGCAACCGAAGAAGAATGAAGGGCTGAGTGTCCCCAGGTGATGCAAATCTGTATTAGATAGCATGTTCGGAGACGGTCGGGTTGAGTGCTTAACACATTGAGAGGTTACCACAATCATTGTTAGCCTTCATGTATCAGGCTATTTTATTTGAATGTCTAAACTGCTTTGGCACTTGAATTACTTGAATTTAGCTTGTACTTGGAAAGTATTCCAATTTCTATGCCACTGCTATCGATCCCGTATCCTTCACAAATATAAAAATGCACATAATAAAAATAACCTGTAGGTGTTTCAGTCAGAGAGCCCTTATTCTGGCGAAGAGATATGTGAGTCAGATGCAACCAGCCAGGAATCTCCAGCATAACTTGTATATTATTTCTGATTGGTGACTCACCTGCACTTCATGAAGGAAAACTAACACTCAAACTGTAATCGTTAACCGTGGCCAACTGTAATGAACGCCAAGCTTATGTTCTTTGAGTATTTGCCAAACAACTGTTTAACTTTTTTGCAGTAATAAACCCATTATTGCAAACATAAATGCATTCCTCCTTTAAGAATGAGGTAAACGATCAAAACACGAATATAGCAAAGACCATGGTTTACAATTACACCCGACGCCTCTGACATCAATGTTTTTTGTGTGATAGAATATCCAAATATTTTCATCTTTATATTCTTATTTTTATTTCATAGCTGTCTTTTTAAATGAACGCTCATTTACACAGAATGCTGGCATCAATGTAGGGGGACTCTTTTCCCATCAAGACTCAGTAAAAAAAAACATTTTTAGAATGGTGAATTTAATAGCTCAACTTTAGGAGAAATTAAAAAAATATAGGGGCCAATTCTTAAAGATGGTGCACCTACTAATAGCCAGAGGGTGCTCAAAGGTGACCTTTCTATGTTTAGGGGATGGGGTTAGCGAAAATAATGCCCAAGGCAAGCACCTTGAACACATTATTATGACAGGCTCTCAGGACCCACATGGTGAGAGTGCATTCTATCACCTTCAAGGGCCTGTCACTATGAAATGCAACATAAAAAGAATGCACATCCCTGTTTGAAGCATATACATGCAAGTGGGACAGCAGGGTGTCATACCCTGCTGTCCCACTTAAACCAAATAATGACAGGGTCAGGAAGGAACCTGGCACGCAATGCACACCATTTTGGCTGTGCATGTTATTAATAGTTGCAGGAGGATGTCTAAATATTCTTAATTCAAAAATTGTGCGATCGCAAAGCAGAGTAAATAGAGTAGAACAATGTGCATTTATGCTGCACCACTGAAATTGTGTTCCCGATACTTTGTGCATGGGGAAATGCCTTCTGGCAAAGGTGCAGAAGTCCTGACTTTTTGATTTTTATTAAATACTAGATGGAGTATCCGGTGTTGCCTGTGTCGTGATCGAGTGTTGTCTCAAGTGCCCTGGAGGATGTTGCGCTTGTACTCTTGTTGGCAAGTCTTGCTTCAGTTTGCTCTGGTGTCTCATGTGCCCTGGAGTATGTGGCTCTTGTCCTCGTGTCAGCAAGCCATGCTTCCGTTTGCTCTGGTATCTCATTTGCCCTGGAGAGATTTTGTCCTAAGGTTGTCAAGTTGTCTGCTGTTTGTTGTTGTGTTTTAAAAGCTCTTGATATTAAAGATTTCCCAAGCACTCAGCACAGGAAGTCTTGATTCTATTAAAGACACAGAGGCAAGCATTATGCATATCTTCTTTATTACAGCTAAACAACAGCCTTTAAAAACCTTCACTTTTTCACTTTTATTTTTTTTTTACAAGTTAGTCGTGTGTAACTGGCATAAAAAACAAAGAAAACAGAGTTACCAAACAATTTGCTGAATAAAGAGTGTCAAGACCACAGCCCCCATAAACACTAGGTGCTTGGAGGTCCATAGCCTCAGTCTTTCTGACCAATGAGGGCTCCCTTGATGCTAGAAACCCCAGCTGTCCTCGGTCCTTTCCTCTTATTTTTCTCGAGCTGCTTAAACGATGCAACAGTCTAATCAAACAGTCTTAGGTAACTTGAGTCATCCTCTCTATTCTGTGCTGTCCTGTGCCCTTCCATCTCACTCGACTTTTTCGTCCATATTCCCCCTGCTGAGCTCTTAGGGAATCACTCTTGAGAACTCTTTTGCTCATCTCCTATGTGGGAAGAGATTGGAAATACTGTACATTTTGTATCTAGTGACAATTCCAAGTGGGCGGGATAATGCTCGCCTCCGTGTCTTTAATAGAATCAAGACATCCTGCGCTGAGCACTTTGGCAATATTTATTCTATGACAAGACCGGAGGCGAGCATTATGTTTGTTCAAAGCTTTGCACTACTACTGATGCAATGTTGGAGACAGGCTTGAAATAGAAGGTTCTGAAAACTGAGTCGCTGGACCAGTCTGCTGCCTTCATGATCTCTGCAGTGGAACTCCGGCTGCAAAAGCTCTGGAAGCCATTGCTCCTCTCGTCGAGTGAGCTCCAAAGACAGAAGTGTCTATTCCTGCTAGTTCCATGACTTATTTTACCGATCTCGCTATTGTGGCTACAACCACTGCTTTAAATGGTTTTCTGCGTGCAATCAATAACTGTGTTACATTCTGCAGCCTTATCGATGTGTAGTTGCTTCATAGCGCTTTATACACCGTGCTACGCAGAGTTTGCAGTTGTCAGGGAAATATGGGTATGTGATAACTTGAGAATGTGTCTTAGTATGCTGTGTGATAGTAAACGCTACACCCTCTGGATACAAAAAAATTTCTGTCTATTTCTAGAGCCTTAATATCTGAGACTCTTCTAAAAGATACTAGGCCTAGTAGTGTAACTAACTTCTGTGAAAGCTGCTTCTCAGACAACAGCTTGTTCCTTGGCCACTGCTCGAATAATAGCAGGATCTTGTTAATGTCCAAAAGGGATGAGTACTTAGGAAGAGAGGGGGTCTGCTTACCTTGACCCCTTTAAGAAGCCTTGCTACCGCTGGCTATGCTCCTATTGGGAGTCCGTCTACTAACTTGTGCCCAGCTGAGATAGCTGACCTATACACTCCTGCTGTTCTAAAAGCCTTGCCCCTAGTAGGTAGGGAGGCTAGGAAATTAATAACTTGAACTACAGGAGCTAAAATGGGAGAAATACTCCTCCCACTGCACCATATATCCCAGGCTTGCCAAGCGGAATTGTAACTCCGCACTGTGGAAGGGGCATATGAAACCTTGATAAACTCTGCAGCTTCTTCTGAAAGCCCCAGCAAACACCATCTTCGCCTGAATTTCTGCATGCCAAGAGGGTTAGCCTCTGATTCTAATTCAGGGGATGTGGGGCTCCCAACGGATCAGATAGGAGATCCGCTCTGTGTGAAATCTTCTGGGGGAAATCCGTAGAAAGTTCCATCAGAACTGGAAATCAAACTTGCGGTTTCCATACCGGTGTCACAATGACCAGATTCGCATTGTCCCTGGGCATCTTTGCTAGTGCCCTCACCAGCATTGCGAAGGGTGGAAAGGCATAATGGGTGTGACCTCCCCAGAAGTGCAGGAACGCGTCTGTCCCTGCCGATTCCGGGTCCAGTCTACAACTGAGGTATCTTGGCAGGTAAGCATTTACCCTTGAGGCAAATAGGTTAGTATGCAAAGGTCCCCATTTCTGGTCTAACTTGTCGAAGACTGATCTGTGTAGTCTCCAGTCGCTCGAGTCTATTAAGTACCAGGAGTTCCAGTCTGCTACTGTATTCTTCGCTCCTGGAAGATATTCCACTTTGATGGCTATCTTTTTCTCTAGGCAGAAGTTCCAGAAATCCTTTGCCAGCTCCACTAGCATCTTGGACTTCGTGCCGCCTAGCTTGTTGATATATCTCACTGCTGATATATTGTCCATCCGAAGGAGTATGCATCTTTATGCTTTGTCCGTGGTAAAAGCTTTGACTGCAAAGGATCCTGCGAGGAGCTCCAAGCAATTTATATGAAGTGCTAGCTCCTCCTGAGATCATTTTCCTCCTGTCTCCGAGCGGCCGCATCTGGCACCCCATACTGATCTGCTGCCATCTGATTCTATGGTAAACTCTGGAACATCTCTGAATATGGCTTGGCCATTCCATGCCTCCATGTTGTGCAGCCACCAGATCCTTCTTTATCAACCTTATCTTGGCCACTGGAAGTTCTAATGTGGCTTTTCTCATATCTACCGTGAAGCCTAGGAATTCTATCCTCCTGCATCAATACTGACTTCTCTGTACTGATTAGAAATCCTAGCCCTACGATCAAGGATGTTGCCCACTGCACTTGGTTCTGCAACCTCTCCTTGTCCTCTGCCATAAAAAGGATGTCGTCCAAATAGATGATCATCCGAATTCCCTGCTCTCGTAAGGCGGTCGCAAGAGGCCTTAACAGTTTAGTGAAGGCCCAAGGAGCTGATGCTAGACCGAGCGGCAGGGTCTTGAACTGCCATATCTCCTCTTTCCATACAAACCTTAAGAATGGATGGTATTGAGAGGTGCTATGGGCACTGTCAGGTAAGCGTTCTTCAAATCTAGATGTGCCAGCCAATCGTTCTTACTGAGAAGATCTGCTAGTAGATGGATCCCCTCCACTTGAAATGCCTGTATATCAACCAGCTATTCAGTTCCTTTAAATTGATGACCGGTGAAACTTTGCCGTTGTGGTGGACTAGAAACATGTTGCTTAGGAAACCCTCTGTGTGTGGCTGCGCTCTCGCTATGGCTTGTTTCTGCGCAAGCACTGAATCTCTGCATCTAATAGCATAGCCTCTGCTTGTGAGCTGTGCATGTGTGCAGGGGGGCTTCGCTGCCCTGGAGTTTCTATGAACTCTAGATGGAAACCCTCATGGTCTGTATAATCCACGCATCTGCTGATATCTCACGCCAATTGTGTAAGAAAAGTAAGGCTCTTCCTCGTACTGGGGGATACGTCGCATTCTCACCTGTGGCATTGCTCTGGTGCCTGAAGTATCCTCTGCCTCTGCAGTCCCTGAATCCTCTCGGACCCTGGGGCCTTCTGTTTGAATTGAACCGGCCAGTCGAGCTGCCTCTATATCGACTGGCCCATGCGAAAACCTTTCCAGGGAAGACTTTCCTTATTGAGGCTTGAGCCTTCTCTAGCGCTGTGTAGGTTCCCACAAATGTGTTCATCTCTTTGATGAACGTGTCTCTGAAGAGCAGCCCTTGCGCTCCATCGCCGGCTTCATAGGAGGCCAGGTCTCCCAGTTTATTGTCTATCTTTAGTAGCACTGATCTTCGTCTCTCCGCTGAGATTGCGCTGTTCGCGTTTCCCAGTAAGCAAACTACTCTCTGGGCCCAGCCGGCTAAATGAATGGATCTACCGGTTCACCTGTGTCTTTGGACCTCTCTGCCAGATCCATGATTTTCGCAATCGGCCCCGTCAGGTCCAGGATCCTGTCCTGTCAACACTTCCAGGTGCGGTCCATACCCTTCCTGGCATATTTACCTGCCTTAGTTACAAAGGTAAACTTTTTAGGGTCCAGCTACATTCCCGGTAAGCTCCGGTCTAGGGCATTCTGCTCTGAGACGGAATCTGGTCTGTATTTCCAGTGGTTTCCTTATTTTCTGAGACATGTACAGAGCCACCCTTGGGGATGGAGTCCACTGCGTGGATCTGAGGGTGCCTGATAGTGTCGGGCTCAAACATATCAGAAATATCTTCTTGCTCCGGGGTACTCTCCAGTTTTGCTCTGCGACCGTATGCTCTCTTTTAGACTTCTGTATCATCCTCTTGCTCCTCTTCCTGGTCAAACTCGTCCGAGGATGAAAGAGCATCCCCTATGTTTTTCGTCACTGGGGTAGGGGGTACGAGGCTGGGCACTGCTGATTTTTCTAGAAAAGCATTTTTAAGCCTGCTAAAGGCATCAGCTGCCTCCTGGGGCTTTTCTCTCTTCCCCATCAATGAGCCTGGGGGGATAGAAGAGTGTTTCTTCTTCTGGGCGGGTTTACATCCACTATTAACGCTTTCCAGAGGCTGGATAGTGGAGGTCCCCTCACCTGGATCATCTTGTAAGCCAGATCTGGTGCCCAATATGCTCTCCAGGGCTTGCAGCTTCTCCTGGAGTGTCTGTACTCCTTGAGCTACAGCTCTCACCAAACTCTCTTGAAACTGTGGGAAAGATCTATTTCCCCCTCCTGCAGAGCCTGCTCTTGATCACTGTATTCACTCCAGTCTGCCTCTCCCCTGTCAAAAGCCATTTTGAGGGATATGTGGGAGGGAAAATACTGGACCTCTTAGTCTGTCAGAGCGACCTTTGTGTGCAACTACTGCCACTAAGGTTGAGCGTTTCAGAAGTTAATTTAGAATATTTCTTTTTATTTGTATATTCTGAAATCTTTATCAGCCTCTGATTCCCTCCAGAAATGCTGTGGAATCGCCGCGAAATTGGTTGTGTGGGCAATCCTTTAAGCTGTGGAGTGTATCAGGTTTCAGCCGACCGTTACTCGTAACGTTGAACCATATAAACGCCCATCGTGCAAGCTTGAAGAGCAAAAAGCAGTGCGCCACAGTCCTAGTCAACCGGGCAGTCACACATCATAAGGCTAATACGCGCCTTTCGCCACACTCAGTCAAAATCACTGATAACTGTGATAAATTAGGAAACACGTAGCGGAAGCACAAATACACTACCTGAGGCAACGTGTGCTTCGCATTAACTTAATTACGCTGCGCTTGCCAAATACACAGCCCTGAGTAAAACAAATTACATCTTTGTAAGTTCTAAATGCTTCCTATACATAATGTTATTCAAATTGAACTGAAGCATTAAGAGGTTACTTAGCTGTAGTAGCAGCCAAAAAGAAAAGGAAAGGATCTAGGACAGCTGGGGTTTATAGCATCCAGGGAGCTCTCATTGGTCAGCAAGACTAAGGCCGTGGACTACCAAGCACCTAGGGTTTATGGTGGCTGTAGTCTGGACACTCTTTTTTCAGCAAATTGATTGGTGACTCTGTTTTATTTGTTTTTTATGCCAGTTACGCACGCTGAACTTGTACAAAATACAAAATATAAATAATGAAAAAGTGAAAGTTTTGAAAAGCTGTTGGTTAGCAGTAATTATGAAGATAAGCATAATGCTCACCTCCGGTCTTGTCATAGAATGATGTTCGCTTTGCATCAGTTGGAGCTTTTCCAAGTGATGTTCGTTTTTTGCGCAGCATGTTTCAGTCACTCAATGAATTCAGCACATTTGAGAACATCTCCAAGAAAGATTGATTGATTGATTGATTGATAGTCCCCTCTTCTTTTGAATGAACTTAAGTAAACTGTAACCTTGCCATTTCCCATATTTGGAGTGGTGTGATAAAAAATAGTGTTGTTTATTCCCTTTAAAAAGGCTTTAATTAACACTTTCAAACTGTATGCAGTAGTAAATGTATGCAGTATGATTTTTCTTTTTCATCCAAACATAGACTACAATCTAAGAAACATGAATCATTGGGCACATCGTAAATGAAAGGACTAGCACCTCACCAGTGTGTTGCATACCAAAGGTTATTTCATGTTATAGGTCTGAAAATGAGTCAGAGTTAGTGTAGTTAGATGCACCTCAGCACAGTTGCAGAGGATTCCAATATCATGTTTTTTATGTACCTTTCCTCCTGTCTTCTACACTTTCTTTAGAACAAAGTACTTTGAGCATGATGCAACCAGGTTAAGAACACTTGTCACAAGGATAGGGTTTGGAACCCCTAAAACAGGCATTATCTTCTCTGTCTTCTCCTTCAAGGTTATGTCATGTGGGAGGATCTCACAGGACTCCCTCATTGCCCTTGAATTTAAGTCAACTCTTTTAAGGTTAGCACAGTTTCTCTCTGGAATGCACCAAGTACACTTTCAAATAAATTAATGCAACATAGGTGTTCTTATTATCCCATGTAATTATACACAGCTTAGCAACAGCAGAAGAACGAAGGGCAGAGTCGTTGCAGGGTGATGAAAATCTGTAATCGACAGGATGACATTCAGGTTGAGTGCTTAACTCATTGAGAGGTTACCACAATCATTTTATAGTAATACCTAAACTGCTTTGGCACTTGAATTACTGAGATGTAGCTTTTTCTTGGATACGATTCCAGAATTTACATAATAAAAATAACCTGGTGGTGTTTCAGTCAGAGAGCCCTTCTACTGGCGAAGAGATATGAGTCAGATGCAACCAGCAAAGAATCTCCAGCATAACCTGCAAATTATTTCTGATTGGTAACTCACCTGCACTTCATGAAGGAAAATGAAAAATCACAATGTTCATGGTTAACAGTTGCCAACAGTACCATACGCCAATATAATGTTCTTTGGAAAATTACTGAACAAATGTTTAACGTGTTGCAGTAATCAACCGATTTTTGCAAACATCAATGCATTCCTCCTACAATCAATTTTTAGAATTAAGTAAATGTTCAAAACACGAATATAACAAAAAGTATCATTTACTGTGCCAACGCCTCAGACATCAAAGTATTTGTGTGTGATCGATTTTCAATGTGTGATATTTTCATCTTGATACTCTTATTTTATTTCATGTGTCTTTGTAAATCAAAGGTCATTTACATGGAATGCTGGCATCAATGGAGGGGCAGTTTTCCCATCAAGACAGATTTTTGAAACAATTGTTTTACAATGGTGAATTTAATAGTTCAATTGTAGGAGAAATACAAAAAATAAAGGGACTGATTATAAAAAATGGGGCACCTAATAATAGGTGCCCCAAAGGTGACCTGCCCATGTTCAGGGGACTGTGCTCAGCGCAGAAGATACCCATGGCCATCCCCTTGAATACATCATTATTACAGGCTCCCAGGACCTACATGTATGTTGGGATTGGATGTTATCATTACAGGCCTTTAAGGGTCTATCACTATGAAATGCAACCTAAAACAAACGTATACCCTCTTTGAAGTATATGTATGCAAGTGGGACAGTAGGGGATAATACTCTGCTGTCACACGTAATCAAGATAATTACATGGTCAGAAAGGACCCTGTCCCTCATTACACGGTTGTGGGTAAAACCCGCCGGTAGGCGGCGGGTTACCGGCACCCCTGTAACACCTGACTTCCCGTGCCACTCAGATATTAAGGCAGCCGGCAGTAATGGTAAATCGCCATTTGTGTGGAGTCCCATAGGACTCCATGGGAATGGGGTCACTGAAGCAACGGCACTGCTGCTAACGGTGCCATTGCTTCTGAGAAAACACTGCAGGTAGGGGCCTGAACTCCCAGCAGTTCCGTGCCCCTAGCAGTAAACTCTTAGTTTGGCGGTCCGGAAAGGGCGCTGGTACGTTGCTTCCAGCACCCTTGTTTCTGGACCACCAAACTTGTAATGAGGCCCTGTGTCATGTAATGCACAGCTTCCTAGCTGTGCCTATTATTAACCATTTCACGAGGATGTCTATATGTTCTTAATTCAAACATTATGTGATCACAAATGCAGAGGAAGTAGTGTAGAACAATAGGCATGTACGCTGCACATGCTGGTGATTCCAACTCAGAAAAGGGTGGTCTTCTAACCAGACCACCTTTTCATTAAAACTCCATGAAAAATCCATAGTGACATATGTGCCCTGCTTAATCAGTTTCCTGATCTGAAGTACCTGCTCGCCAGTGGCAGAGAACATTTTCAAAGCTCACAGGTGGCCCCTGGTCAGTGGCTGTGACTGTCCACTTACTGTGCTGCAGAGGCTGCATTACAATCTGCACCTCTATTGCAAAACAGCATAATTGAGAGGGATTTGTATGCTGTAGGCATTTTAATCTTTAAACTTGAGCCATCGCCCCTCTGCAGGACCTGTCCTGGGAAACATGGATCAATGGGCATGCCCTAAATGAAGGGTCTAGCATCACACAATGGTGTTGCATACCAAAGGTAATTTCATGCTGTAGGTCTGAAAGTGGGGACGTGTTAGTATAGTTAGATGTGCCTTTCCTCCTGTCTCCTACACTTCCTTTAGACAAAGCACTTTGAGCATGATGAAGACAGGTTAAGACCACTTTTCACAATGATAGGGTTTGGGAACCCCTAAAGCAGGCTTGCTTGCATCCAGTCCCTTAGGGTCAGTGGAGGGGGAGGGTGCAGACGTTGGTTAAAGTTTGGTATGTTTAATTAAAATATATCACAGGGCCTGTGGTAGCCGCCCTGTAGTTATGGTTAATTTGCTATACTCATACAAAGGGCAATTTTTGGGTAGCTTATAACTGTGCCCCAGCTGGAGGATTCCTCACCAATCGTTGCAAAAAAGTATATGGCCAGCTCAGAGTGATTTTTTGTGGTTTCGTCCAGGGGTGAGGGTTATGGAGGGGTCCCACAATTTTTGAAATTCTCATTGACACAATGGAAAAAAATGTTTCTCGTGCCTACAGCCCACACCACTAGATGGAGTTTCACCAACTTTGTGTCAGGAGTGGCAGCATGGTCGCGAAAGCCTGCTTTTGTAGTTGTATTTTAAAAAAAAAATGGCTAAAACGCAGGTCAAAACAATTTAGTGATATCTGGGTCTGGTCTGTGGACTCATTTCCTGCTTCTCAGTGCGCTGACACCTCTGGACCAATCAGGAGGCTGCTCGATGTCCACGGACACCAAAAACGCATGCTGATTGGATGTTCAAAAACATAAGGTGTGGCAGATTGTTTTAAATGGTCACCATGTTGGGTACACTGACATAGCTGCTGACCGCGGACAGTGTGGTGAGAACAAAGTCTAGAAATTGCATTTGGGGTTATTTTATGGCTGAAAGACGGCCTGGCAAGGGTGGAGGAGTGGAAAAAATGTTATTAGGAAGCTGTTTTTATAGGTGAAAATAAGTGGTGCAGGTGCTGTCGAGACTGCAGTAATTTTTACTGTCCGCGGCCATGCCCCCAAGAATCTGTTCACTGTACACAGACATAGTTATATGCGTATAGTAATTATAGGTACTGTAGGGGGAGTATATAGTATGTGTAATATGGTCTACTGATATATTTGAATTACATATGGTATGCATGATCGTAGCAGAATTGAGGATAGTAATTATGGAATCTGTGTTTGGTTTTTTGTGAAGACAAACATAGAATAATAGTGGGCGTGGTTACTGAGTTGCATATTTTGATTAAGCTGGAATCTCTGGTTGTTTTTCTGTGAGAAAAAAACATTACAATTTGTTAAACAAGATGGTTTAAAACATTTAATTGCGTACAATTGTACATATAGATTTATATTTTTGACCCTCATAAGTCATACATTGTATGTGCTATGTTTGGTACAACATTAGGGTCTGGTCTACTGCTACTGTATAGATATTGAAATAATCATTGGGTCATTGGGAAAAAAAAATATCCACAGTGGATTAAAAAAAACGACTGTAAATGTATACCGTTTTTTGCATGTATGTAGTTTTAAGAATGGACATGTTACAGAATACTTGGGTTGTAGCATGGATATATTATGCAAGTGTAGGTGAGATAGGATGTCTGCTTGAAGTGTGTTATAATGAAGGGTATGTTTAAAGTAGTTAGATACCTGTCAGCCTATCCTAACTGTATTGGAGTTTACAGGATGGTTGTAGTAACAATAACTGTGATGGCATATTTGAAGTGGATTACAATGAAAGGTGTTATGGATGTAGCTAGACACCTGTTTGTGTATTCTAACTGTCTTGGGTTTTAAAATTGCTATTGTAGTATTATGGATGTAATTAGATACTTGTTGGTGTAGTCTAACTTTGTATTATACTACTTTAGTGAATACATTTGGGTTTAAGGAATATTTGGTAGGCATGTGTTAGATTTGCTGGTAACCTATGTTTTGAAGTAACAGAAGTGTTGTTACATTCAAACCAACCACATGCAGTATTGTGGTCTCAAGTGTTTGTGGCACCAGTGTGGTATATTATGCCTACTGTTTTGAAGGTTTTCTTGCCAAGAGATACTTGGTCGTGTGTAAAGCTATTGAGCTTACAGTTTTTTTTTGTACCACCCGCATTGTACCTTAGAATCATGTGTATCACATGTTGTCTATATGAGTATATTTGTATGGTGAAACGATTGTCTGAATTGCAAAAAGGACATAATATGCCATGATGTGCATTATGCAGAAGCTAGTGAAATGGAATGGATTCACAATTTGGTATGGATACATGCACACATCGTTCATTAGGGATGTGCTCTTGTGAAACCTGGGTGCAGAGAGTGCATATGTGTTTCCACATACATTAAATCTGGAAGATTTTATTCATGTGGATGTTTTTGGTTCCTAGTAATTTTAGTAAGTACATTTGGAATGTGTGTGGCTTTTCCTGCGTGTTTCTGGCAAATTTTACTATCCCTGTACAATAGTCCAATTCTTGCCTTATACCTGAGACACTGTAACTGCTGTCAGAATTATTTGTGGCATTTCTATGAAGGACTTGCATTTGCAAACACAACTGGTTGGAGCTGTTTAATTAAATGTTGTGAACATTTGGTGGTAATTGGAAAGAAGATTTATTGCTACATTTGCATAGCAATGCACTCCAGTTGCTGAATTTAAATGGACCAGAGAGTTGTGCCTCTGTATGTTTTAATGGGCCTGCAGTTGTTTTTTGAGAAGATACATTTGTCTCTGTCTTCTTATGGACGTGCAGTTGTTTTTGGACTAGAGAGTTTTGTGGTTGTATTATTTAATGGAGTAGCAGTTGTTCTTTGTTTTTAGTGGTGTTGCTGGGAGATCTGCTATAGTTTCTGCTTGTATTAGTTTTCTTTTTTAAAGTTGTTTTTTGAGGCCCAGGGTGCATATCTAGATTGGGGCTGTATATTGTACGTAGCCTGGTGTATTCTAGGATGCAAGGAATGTCAGTGTTGAGTTTGCTTGCATCAAAAGTTATCTAGGAATAGACCATTGAGTGTAGGGAGATGTGATAGTGCTACATAACTCATACCTTCTTTGCAGACTGTGCTGCCAATGTCAATCAATGTGTGATATAGGGTTAGACCTTGCAAGTTGTGAACAGTGAGAAAATATACAAGAGATAGAGAGAATTGTTCTCTGTGTAGGTAGATGTTTTTGAAAAGAAGGAAACATGTTATTGTGCAGCCCAATTTTTTAACTTCTACAAGTTTGTCAAAGAGGATGTTGACAAACTGAATGTTGTTGTCTTGTGTATATATTTGGAAGCCAACAACTGTACCAAGTGCTTCATTGAGTACACCTTGTTCTACGTCAAGGTACCATTTTAGTACTAGTCTGCAGTTTAGATACAGAGTTAATACTTTTTCTCATCCAGCTGTGTTGGAGATAGATTTCTCTAAGCTATTGCTTGTTGACACATAGGGAGTGTCATGCCGTTCAGTTCCAGTTTGTCTGGGGAGCTGATATGCACCATGAGTTGCATTTCTTTTTTCCACATTGTATCATTGAATTGACTACAGCTTGTCAATGGTGGCCTTAAGGGCATGTATTTTATATGTTTTGATTTAATTATTCCATGTCATCAGGGGCAGATGTGTTTTGCCCATATACCTCATGGATTAGTCTACTTTGTAAGATGGATTTTGCATCTTTAGCAATCAAACCAGTTCTAATAGTTTATAAAATGTTAGATTAGGTTGAGCTCATGTTTTGAGTTAATTCTCTGTAGTGAAAATGTTGCCAACAATTTACATTTCCAATGCTGACGAGTGTGTTATGACATTGGTTGTGTCCTAATGTTTTGAAAATAGGCTGACCTTTTACTGGTCTTTACTGTAGGAGGTCTCTGAAAACAATAATGTGTTTTCCTCCAACAGTTTTTCGTAGTCAATTTCAAGGACTTCTTGCATTCTCAGATGAATTAAAGACAACATGAGGTTGGGAACCATGCTTACTTCATCTCTGAGGAGCACTTTTGTTTGTTTGAGAATGCTTCATCCTTCAGTACCAGCTTCTTTTCATAATTTGTAGTATTCTAAATTGTTTTGGAATTCTACTAGGAGGAGCAGTAATCAGTGTAATGTTACACATCCTATGTGTAGGCAGCTAAACAGTTGGGGGCTGTTACAACAGCTGAAAGGTTGTTGTTTGTTCAGTCTTGTTGAAATGTGCTGATTAATTTAATTACAAATGTTTTGCCAGAACCAGCTTCACCACTTACATACAGGAGCAGGCAGAGGTTTATCATTTTTACAGTTACAAGTTGAAGTTCATTTTTAAAACCATGTACAGTTTCTTCAGTGACTTATAGATAAATGGTGCGTTGTTCATCATTTAGCTGTGATTTGAGCACTCACAACTCTTCTTCAGATTGTTTAGATAGATACATGGTTTATCTACCTCAGTCATGGCTATTTCTGGTTTATTTATAATGAGTGGTTCTTCAAGTGGGGCTTGGCTTCCTGTAAGAGAAGGTTAACTGTATTCAGGAATGTCCTTATCTAGTAGAGCTTCAATTTCCTCCTCTTAGTGGTGTTCATTGTCCAACATGTGTTTTCATTCTTTAAAATGGACATTTGTTTTACTGCTTTCATTTGCATTGAATGCAGCTTCTAATGAGTAATGGTCACCTAATAATTGTTCTTATTTTCTCAAAGGTTTAGAAAGGTCTAGTAGGGCCATGTGTAGGGCCATGTAATACAGTTATCTATGTTGTGGACATTTAAATAACTTTATATGGGCTGAGTTTGGTAAGTTTAACCAGACTTCCTTCACAACTTAAAATTGAATATTTGCCAGTTGTCTCATCTTGAGTGACATTGTTTTTGTTGTAGTAGTTTTGGGGTCTGTTGTACAGGCACATGTTTTCCAAAGCAGTACTTTGGTTTGGGTAGTATGTGTCTATTACATTGTTTTTTAAATGTCCTGGCTGTTGGGATCATGTGTGAATATTGTTTCGATATCTTGGTAGAATTTTATTACTAATGTAAATCTCTGGCAATATTTTTTCTACAGATAACTAACTCAAACCATGCGTTAATTTGCAGACCTCACCAATGCTAACATGTTATAAAGCATAAAAACTGGTCTGCTTACTATAGATGCACAATTCATCTTCAAAACTAGACTAATCCATGAGCTATATGGGCAAAACACATCTGCCCCTGATGTCATGGAACAATAATCTCCACAAAATATAAAATGCATGTCCTTTATGAAAATCCTTGCAAGCTGTAGTCAATTGAACAATTCAATTTTGAAAACAGAAATGTACCCCATACTGCTTATCAGCTCCACAGACAAACTAGAAGTGCACGGCATAACAATCCCTATGTGCCAACAAGCAACAGCATAACTAAATAGTTTAGAACAATGTATCTCCAGTATGGCTGGATTAGAAAAAGTATGAAGTCTGTCAAAACTGCATAGTAATTCTAAAATGTAACCTTGAAGTAGAACAAGGTTTGGTCAATGGAGCGGTTGTTGGCTTGTGTCACACCCATGAAGTATCACACAACTCCTTCCTAGCCATGGAAGCCAAATGTAGTTGACCCCTCCCACCTTGGTTGACACGGGCTCCTGATTTTAGTATATACAGGAACCTCAGGGCAGCCAAAGGGGGGATGATGGTTAGGGAGAGGTTGACGATAGGTAGAGGGAGTTAGGGTCACCGGAAAGAGGTTTTTGGAGTCTTGAAAGTAGACAGGGATAGAGAACATAGGAAAAGAAATAACTTGTTCAACATACAGTTTTCTAAACCAATGCAACATCTCTTAGAATCTCTTCAACCTAGCCAATACCTTTCTTGATTAGGATATAGCCTCCTACGCATGTATTCCTATTCACCCTTTGAGTCAGCAACAAACATAGGCACATAATGACCTATTGATGGCCATGGATAACTGCAGCAGCATACAACACAAATGGACAAAAGCACAAGCACCAAACATGTATCTTGCCACAGTGTGGTATTCCGATTTGGAGTGACTCCAACCCCTCTGCCGTGTCATCAGGCATAGGTCAAATCATTATACTGCTCTGAACATGAGTGACTTGTCACAGACATGAAATGGAACAAAAAGCAAACAGCCACAAACAACATAGCATTACTCCCCTTCTCATGTGTAATTGTTCCCAACATTCTACTTTTCTGAGAGCTAGGGTTCTGCATGTCACGGCTTGCCCAGCATGAGCTCATGAGACTTCTGCTGAGGAAACACACATGCTGTACTTTGCGGCATGTGTTCAACCATTATCAGTATGCAGGAGATAATGTTCTGTGAGCTACACAGTGCAAGCTGCACTCGAAAAATGACAGTATGCACCCAAGAATCACACCCACATTCCCAGTAACACTTAACTGAGGCCTGGGTGGGCTCTAGACATACTGTCGTGATTTGCTCCGTGCCCTTCTAAGGGACAGAGCGCTGCAGGAACTCGCAATCTCACCACCTGGCCCGGGTCCTTCATGACTCTCCAAACTAAAGTCTGCACATCTGCTAACCTCCGGCCAGTGCCTGCCACTCCAACAATCACCAACTGGCAGCACAGCCCGGGGAGTGTCTTAAATAGCAATGAGCCGACACATCTGCTTCCCTCCAGTCAACCAAAACCCAAAGCCTCATAGTCTTTTGCTCATCTTTGCACGAGAACACTTCCCACAGATACCTCACAGCCTTAGCAGCCCTTTTTCCTCACAGCTTCCAAATATAACCACATGACAACTACATTGATTGGTGTCAACATCCACTTTGACAAACTTCCAGAAGTTAAAAAACACTTCCATTGCTCCAAAACATAGATTACCAGCAGATCTAACAAATGCCTACTTAATATTCCTTCAACCCAAATGTACTCACAAAACTATAGTACATTACACAGTTAGAATACGCTAACGGGTATCTAACTACATCCATATATCTACAATACTAATTTTAAAATCCAATTTGTTAGACTATGCCAACGAGTATCTAACTTCTTTAAACATACCCTTAAATACAACACACTTCAAACAAACATCTGATCACACTTACACTAACACAATATATCCATGCTACCACACACAAGTATTCTATAACATGTAAATTCTTTAGAGCTATGTAAATTCCAAAAACTGTATGTAATTACAGTTGTTTGAAAAAAAAATCCATTCTGGATTTTATTTCCCAATGATCCAATGATTATTTAACATCAATACAACAACAGTGTATCACACACTAATAGTGTACCAGACATAGTACATAGAATGCACTATTTATGAGGGTCAACAAAGTAAATCTATATGTACAATTATATGCCATTGAAGGTTTTAAACTATCTTGTTTAACAAATTATACTTTTTTTCACAGAAAAACAACCACAGATTCCAACTTAATTACCATATGCAACTAAGTAGCCATACCCAGTATTATCATATTTTTCTTCTACACAAAGCTATAAATACTGATTCCATAAGCAATATCCTCAATTCAACTACAATCATAAATACCATATACACTTAAATTACATCATTGCACCATATCACAAATACTGTATACTCCCATACAATACCTATAATTACTATATACATATACTACTATGGCCGTGGCCAGTGGTCAGATTCTCAAAAATCTGTCCACTGGCCACAACCACCACAATAGAATTAAACCATACAACAAGTACACACAATACACCTTCAAATAACAAGACTCACATTGAGGCTAAATTTAACCAATTAACTTTTTTCCCCTTTAAAAACAGCTCCCTATCAACTTTATTGCATTCCCTATCATTTCGAGGCCCTTTATCGGCCACAAAATAACCCCAAATGTATTTTTCAGACTTTTCCCTCACTGCGCTGTCCGTGCACAATTGCGGCTAGCCACGGATCCAATATGGGGACCGTCTAAAAAATCATGGCACACCTCAAGTTGCCAAACATCCAATCAGCGGGCGTCTTTGATGTCCGCAGACACTAAGCTACCCTCTGATTGGTCCAGGGACATCTGCGTACTCTGAATCAGGAAATGAGTCCACGGAGCGGTCAGAGATATAAGTAATATTGGTGTACCTACATTTTGGCCATTTCTTTAAAAAGAAACTTGATGGGTTTACACCAAATTTCCAAAAACATGCTTTCGGATTGAAGCCGCCACTGCTCCTCACGCAAGTTTGGTGAAAATCAGTACAGCAGTTTGAGCTGTAGGTGCTAGCTAATTATTTTTTCCATTGTGTCTATGAGGATTTGAAACATTTTGGGACCCCTTATATAACTTTGTCCCACCTGGACGAAACCGCACCAAACTTGCAAAATCTTTCTGAGGTGGCCATGCAAAGCCATAAATCAGGGGTTTATTCATAGTTGGTGTCTTTTAAAATCTCAGATGTTCAGGGACTTTCCTGTGATTTTCAAAGACATTCATGCATATTTCTGGATTATAAAGTCGGTGAAACACAGTTTTTGGGTGGCTTATAACTTTGGTGCTAGACAATGAAACTGCATGCAATTTTACAAAATCATTTGTGACCTAACCCTGAATGGTTCTGCAAAGATTGGTGATTTTTCACTATTAGGGTGGGGGGACACTTAGAAGGGCGGTTCCTAAATATTTAAAATGCTTTTAAATATGGTGCCGTTTGCTGAATCTGCACAAAGGTTTGCAAAGGGATATAGACCCAGATTTGAATTGTTTTGCAAAGATTGATGGGATATTGTCAAGCATGGGAACAATTAGATGGGGGTTCAACATGTTTCGATGGTTTATAACTTTGTTGTTGTTTCACAAATCTACACACATGTTTGAATAAAGATTATAGATGCAACTTTGAATTTTTGTGCAAAGTCTGAATGGATTTTGGTGCTTGAGGCCATGACCAAGCACGTATCTCTGCCAAAAAGTCAAATGTTCTGTTAGGCCAGAACAATAAAGGTCTGCTAAAGTTGTTTCGCTCTGTCGAGGCCCAGATAGAAGTGTACCCTGAGGAGCAGGCTCCTTTGGGCTTGTGGGACGAAGACCCAGGGATGACTAACTCCTCTCGGAATCTAAAGTTGGTGTTGTTACAGGAGAAGAAAGTAGCTGCAGCATCCTCCAACAGGAGTAATGTAAAATGGACTAAAACATTCATATCTGATAACAAATCCAATGGCTTAATAACAGCTTATTCAAAACCTAACAATAAATCTATTGCTCATAATATGGTTAATCTTGCAATGCTTTCCACCTACTCAATGGACTCAGTAGAGTGTGAAAATGAATTTATCTCAGGTGCAGAACCCAAATCTGTAGTTCTTAGTGTGAGTTCAGGTGGATGTCATAAATCTCCCCCGTCTCACCTGTGATAGGGATCTCCCTTGTTCGGCCGCAGGACTCTTCCTGTGGGTGTTTCGGGTCTTGAATAGGCTCGCCCGAGCCTCGTCAGGTTGCAGAGCGCGTTCAGAGTTCCAGGAAGTTCGTGGTTCCAGGGTGTCCAGGATTAGCGAAAAGCAAGCAATGTAGGGGGAATAGTCCAGGGACAGGAAATAAGGCAAGGAAGGAAATATGAGGATCAAGGAAGCAAATGTAGAGAGCAAACACACGTCGGGTCACTATTGAAGATAGCGTTGAGACGCGTGGACCCGCAAGGGCGTGACCAATTTATAGTACGTGCTACGACATGAAAGCTAGTGCGTAGCACAGAGCTTGGTACGGCCATGTTGGGAGGAACAAGGAGTACAAGCCCTTCGTGACAATGACCATGAGGTCCAGAAGGGGCAATTTCGCCAGGTCATGACAGCATGCCCCATCCAAAGACTGGTTCCTCCAGGCTTGCCTGGGTGAATAAGATGGAATCTTCTGAGCAAACGAGGGGTCTTTAAATTAGAAATTGGTTCCCATGTTCTCTCGCTAGGGAGGTAGCCTTTCCACCTGACAAGATATTGTAATCGACCCCTTCTATATCTGGAATCACATATCCTGGACACCTCATATTCCGACTGGTCGTCCACAACAACAGGTGTGGGTTTGAAGGGTTTTCGAGTAGAACTAACGTAGGGTTTCAACAGGGAAGTATGGAAGACTGGATGTATCTTCTTCCAGGAATCCGGGAGCTTAAGTCGGAAGGAGACAGAATTGATGATCTCCTTTATAGAAAATGGACCATAATAGCGAGGACCCAATTTGTTTGGTCGTAGATGTCGAGGTAACAGTTTTGAGGCTAGCCAGACTTGATCGCCAACTGAATAGGAAGGTGATGGTCTTCTCTTAGAATCTGCATATCTTTTGGTTCGAGTCTGGGCCTGTTCTAACTGATCCTTGGCCTCTCTTTGTAAGTCGATCAGCGTCTGAATCCAAGAGTCAAGGGTAGGTACCGGAGTAGATTCTGGAACTGATGGTAAAACAGACGGATGATAACCTTGACTGCAATAGAAAGGGCTGATCTTGAGAGCTGAATGATCTGAGTTATTGTAGGAGAATTCAGCTAAAGGTATAAGGAGAGACCAATCGTCTTGAACATTGGTGGCAAAACAACAAAGATATTGTTCCAGGGTTTGATTTACTTGTTCCGTTGCCCCATTGGTTTGCGGGTGATAGCCTGAAGGAAGGGCACGTTGGATTCCTAGAACACAACAGAGATGTCTCCAGAATTGTGAAATATATTGAGGTCCCCGATCCAAAATAATCTTGGAAGGGAGGACATGAAGACGAAAAATATGTTCCAGGAAAATTCCAGCAAGTTCTGAGGAAGATGGTAGTTTATACAATGGTGTAAAATGAGCTAGATGAGTGAACAAGTCAATGGTTACCATGATGGTCGTATATCCTCAGGAAGGTGGTAATTCAACAATGAAGTCAGTGGAAAAACTTCCCAGGGTCTGGTTGGCAACGTAGGTTGTAGAAGCAGACCCGCCGGCCTCTGATTATCGTATTTGTTCTGACTAAAAATTGCCCAGGTCTTGATGTATTGAACTACACTGGACATCATCCCTGGCCACCAGAAATGTCTTTGTATAAGACGGAAGGTGTTGGTTACCCCTCGATGGCCGGAGTGAAGAGTATCATGGCATGGATTCATTACCTTCTGTTGAAGTTCTTTTGTCTGAATGACCACTGAATTGTTCTTGAAAAAATATCCTTCCTTGATTGTCAAACGCCAGGGATTTTTCTCGGATATGTCCTTCCAGAGTTCAGATGATTGAGTCTGTACTCTGATTTCTTCCAGGCGATTGATCGCTTGTGCTACAAAGATTGTAGGTGGAAACATTTTAGGATAGATCTTATCCTCCAAGGGAACGTAGTCGGGCCGCCGAGAAAGGGCATCGGCAATCATGTTTTGCGGTCCAGGAACATGTGAGATTTGAAATTGATATTGAGCAAAGAAGAAGGCCCATTGAGCTTGTCTACTGTTCCAGCACTCCATGGATTGTAGGACCTGAAGATTTCGATGATCAGTATGGACTTGAACTGGATATTTAGCACCCAGGAGTAGATGTCTCCATTCAGTGAAGGCATGACGAATGGCCAATAACTCCTTCTCCAGAACTGAGTAGTGAGTCTCACTGGTAGTCAGGGTCCGTGAAAGGTAAGCAATGGGATGTTCCAACTTATCATGGGATTCTTGTTTTAAAACTGCTCCTATGGCGTAATTGGAGGCATCTGTTTCCACTAGAAAAGGACGATGTATGTCAGGTTGGGACAGGATGGGGGCTTGAGTGAATTCTTTGTTCAAGCTTTGGAATGCCTTGTCTTGTGGTATAGACCAGTTGAATGGAACGTGTTTCTTCAGGAGATTAACAATGGGTTGAACAATCTCGGAAAAGGTGGGAATGAATTTCCGGTAGAAGTTGGCAAGCCCCAGGAAGGACTGTATTTGCTTTACAGATGTTGGTGCGGGCCAAGCCAGTATGGCCTTCACCTTTGAAGGATCCATACTAATTCCTTCTGAACTAAGGACAAACCCCAGATAGTGAACTGATGTAGCATGAAACAAACATTTTTCTGGTTTGGCTAAGAGTTGATTTTCACGGAGACATTGAAGTACTGCCTTTACATGTTCTTCATGTTTCAAGGAATCCTTTGAGAAGATCAATATGTCATCCAGGTAGACGATAACATTGAGAAATAACATGTCAGAGAACACCCTATTCGTAAAACGCTGGAAGACTGCAGGAGCATTAGTCAGACCAAAGGGCATGACTAGGTATTCAAAGTGACCAAAGGGTGTTCTAAAGGCTGTTTTCCATTCGTCTCCTTCCCGGATATGGATCAAATGGTAAGCACCTCGGAGATCCAGTTTCGTGAATATCACTGTGCCTCTCACAGCTTCAGGGATATCCGAGTTCAGGGGTAGTGGGTATCTGTCTTTCAGGGTGTGTTGATTTAGGCCCCGATAGTCCAGGCAAGGTCTGAGCTCTTTGGTATCCTTTTTAGGAACAAAGAACAATGAAGCACCAGCTGGTGATTTTGAAGGTCTTATGGTGCCATTCTCAAGATTAGTGTCTAGGTATTCCCAGAGGGCTCTCTTTTCTGGTTCTGAAAGGATAAACATCCTGTCAAAGGGAATCACTGCTGAGGGTTAAGTATCTATGGCACAGTCTTCGGGTCCATGTGGAGGTAAGGCTTGAACGATGGCAGTAGAGAATACATCAGCATACCCTTGATAGATCTCTGGAACTTGTACAATATTGGAAACCATGAGTGGTGTCTCTGGACACCTTGGTGGACTTTTAGGGGCTGTGAATGAGGTATCCAGGTTTAAACAATGGTTCATACAGAACTCCGAGCCCAGGAATAAGGATCCGGCTGTCCAGTTGATATATGGATTGTGCCTTTGTAACCAGGGCATGCCCAAAACCAAGGGGTAATGGGCTGATTTTATAATGTCAAACACAATTCTTTCTTGATGATGATTTATGAAAAGATGGATCTCCCTTGTTTGCAGACTTATGGGTCCTGAGGAAAGAGGTCTTCCGTCAATCGCTTCCACTGGCTGTGAAAAACTTCTTGCTTCATACGGAATATTATGACTTCTGACCCAATCTTAATCAATGAAGACTCACATTGCTCCGCAATCCACCAATAAAAAGGCCTGTAATATCACCAATTTGTTTTGTCCAGGAGAGTTCAAGGATGGAATTGATGTGGAGCAAACATCGCTCTCCCGAAACCTTGCTCCATTTAGGATCGGGAGCTGGCGTTTCCCGAGCGTCAGGGAGGAGCCAGAGGACATACTTTAACTAGATGTTTATCCGAGGCACAATACATGCATAAGCCTGTGTGTATTCTTCTTAACCTTTCCTGCGGGGAAATTGGTCCACGAAAGGCTCCAAGTTGCATGGGTTCAGAATCAGTGCTCGGACTCTTGGCAGATTCTGTCCTTGTAGTATTCTCTAGGGAGTATCTTTGAATTGATACTTTATTCTTTTTCTTTTTGGCCTTTCTTTCTTGGATTCTAAAGTCTATTTGCATAGACAAGTCCAGGAGGGCCTGGAATGAACTAGGACGTGTCACCGTGGCTAGCTCGTCATTAATCTCTTCATTTAGACCTCTGCGAAACAAAGTAAAACTGGCTTCCAGGGGCCAGTCCGCCTCTTTGGCTAGCTGTTTGAATCTGGTAACATAGGTCACCATGTCTTGGGATCCTTGTTGGAAGTCAAGTAGCTTTTCTTGAGCACTGTGAACCAGCTCTGGTCGTTTGAACATGGTCTTGAGTTCCGCGATGAACCCTTCATAATCATCCAGGAGAGAATCCCCTGAATTGAGTAATGGAGTGGCCCATGTAAGGGCATTAACGGAAAGATGCGATATTATGAAGCCAACCTTAGCCCTAAGAGTTGTGAAATAGTAGGGCTTGAAGGTAAAATGTACCAAACAAGAATCCAGGAATCCACGTAAGGTCTTTGTTGAACCGTCGTATTTATCAACCACTCCTCCCAATAATACGCTGTCCTTGTTCGCAGAGTCGCGTGACAAGACGAGCTGTCTTAGCGCCGCATTCTCGGCTTTTATATTCTGCATCTCTGTGGAAAGTTCTTGCATTCCGCGTATCAGGTCCTGAATAGCATTCTCCATGGTAGAATCCGTATTGATTGTTTGGCGTCTCAAACTGTCATAAATCTCCCCAGTCTCACCTGTGATCGGGATCTCCCTTGTTCGGCTGCAGGACTCTTCCTGTGGGTGGTTCGGGTCTTGAATAGGCTCGCCCGAGCCTCGTCAGGTTGCAGAGCGCGTTCAGAGTTCCGGGAAGTTTGTGGTTCCAGGGTGTCCAGGATTAGCGAAAACCAAGCAATGTAGGGGGGAAGTCCAGGAACAGGAAAAAAGGCAAGGAAGGAAGTATGAGGATCAAGGAAGCAAATGTAGAGAGCAAACACACGTCGGGTCACTATCGAAGATAGCGTTGAGATGCGCGGACCCGCAAGGGCGTGACCAATTTATAGTACGTGCTACGACGTGAAAGCTAGTGCGTAGCACGGAGCTTGGTACGGCCAGGTTGGGAGGAACAAGGAGTACAAGCCCTTTGTGACAATGACCATGAGGTCCAGAAGGGGCAATTTCGCCGGGTCATGACAGTGGAAGTTGTGAGAGGGTCAGTTATCCTTCAACATCAGGAAGGGCTAATGACCTAGTGTTGTTAAAAACAACTGCCCCAAGTTTTTCCCCAGCAGTTCACATACCCTAGTTTAGCTAGGATGTATTTTCCGTCTTCTGTACGATGGAAGAACGTAGGCTTAGAGCTTTGATGCAGGCTGTCTCCTCTAGCCTGTTAAACCAAACACGTCGGACCCCAAAAGGCCCAAATGGGCTGTTACCCTTTAAGCCCCCAGTAAAAGGGGAGACTGATCAGGGAATTGTATGCTTAAACCATGTGGGGCCCAGCATGAACTTGGGGGAGGACTTAACTTACCTTTCTCTTAAATGTATGTTTAAGGTAAATGTGGCATACCCACTGAACCGCCAATATATTCTGCCATTGTTTAAAGAAATTCCTTCACTACACTCATTGACATCAAGAAATATCACTAGAATAAGTTTTGTGGACTTTAGGCAGGTGGATTTAGTAAAAGTGGGTTTTAATTCACACCTGATTAATAAATTGGTGATGGCTGAGTCTGAGTGTTTGTGCAATATGGATTACCTGCTGTCTGAAGACTGTGAAGACGTGTTGCATGATGTACAAAGGGAATTACTCAGTTTGGGACCTGAATCTATTCCACGTGAAATCCTGCTTATTAACTTTGAAGTGTGTACTAGTACCACTGCTGCAGGGTCCACCTCTCAGAACAAGCACTCAGTATTGTACGACTGTGCCCATGTGATTAACTCAGTTGAAGATCGTAAACGGGTGCTAAAGGGTTCTTATTGAAATTTAGGCTAAGATTGCTTTGTTGGAACATGCGTGAGTTTTACCATCTCTCTGGTAATAGTGAGTTTTGGGATAAGGCCAACTTGATCTCTCTAAAAGCAAATTTCATGCTAGGCATCCCGGTTGTGGATTGTTTTGTTGTTTTACATGAGCTGGCAAAAAAGGGGCATAAAGGAAGACCTTTTGGTAGTTTACTTAGTGCTGGGCGGGTGTCTCTGGGGTCAATGGTGGAAAACCTTCTCTTGGGACGTAGTGATATTTTCGGCATGAAAATCATTTGGTGGGACTACAGAGACTTTATCTGGAAGTTTTTGATTGTGTTAAACGTTACCACAATCCTGCTTCAACAGGTCTGGTGGATTTTCTGTCAGCAATAAAGTGTATTGAACTCTTTTGTGCTTCGAAAAAAGTGGGAGTTGTAATCATGGGCAATTGCAACTCAGAATCTCTGGATGACTCCTGGTATAACCAAGGAATTGCTCTGCTATGCTTGCAGAACACCAGAGTTAGGGGGAGATTGGCACGCTCTTTCTTCGATAAATGTAACTGCATACCTTTAAATGGCAGATTTGAGGGGGACACTGTGCCACAATATAACTGGTCTAGCGGTTCCCATCGGTCAACTCTGGACTACGTGTTTACCTGGGAGTACATGCTAGCCAGCTTTCATGTCTTGAATGTAACACATAGTCAGCGGAGTGTCCACTCGAAGTTGCTAATGTCTTTGGCCCATGGAGGATTTTTCTTTTATCTCAACATCAACACATGTGGGTGCTGAGGTGCACCATGCACCTCCCCCCTCCTGTGTGAACCCCCAGCCCCCTAGGTCATATGTGGCCGCTTTTATTTTTGTTTTCTATTATTTTTTGTCTATTGTGCATTCATGTGACAGTATGGTGCTTTGTGGCATTTGAAAGCATCCACTGTGTGGTCCATCTGGGCCCATACAGACTTGTCTCATGTATGGGTTTGTGGCTTTGGGTCCAGACATATATGCCATTCCTGCTTCCCCTTTCCATGGGCTCGCAAGGATGGCACGGTGTGATAGCATCTTACACAGGGGAATTGGGCTTCCGTCATATCTGTGGCCATTCTGCAGTCCTACTTGTGTATACACCCCTAATGGGGATTCCGGATGGTTTCTCCAATGCTTGTCTGCACTTCAATTTGGTGAGTATTTTGTTCACTGTGCATTTCATCATGTTGCTTGTGATGTTTTTTATGACTTGCCTGTCTATGTTGTTGATGCACTTCCTGCTGTAAACAGTGCCGTGCACCCTTTGGCTGTGCAACACACACTGATGATGGGAGGGGTCTGTGTGGTGACAATATCACATTGGGACACTTGGGCTACAGTGATTGGTCACTGTCCGACATTGTCGATGTGGCGTACTCTACATGATGTGTTCTGCTGGTCAATGGATGATCCTGGGTTGGTTTTGCTTTTGAGGTGTCAGGGGATTGGTGTGGTTTAACACACTAGGGGGTCCACAGGGGCAATATTCACATGTGCTGTGTGCAGAATTCTGAGGGTCATTTCAGTTCACATGCATGTATTCAGTGCATGTCCCTACTGACACAGACACTTAGACAACGCACCCCACACCAACAATGACAACAACATGCACACACATGCACCCAGATTACCTTCTCAGGCATGCTGTGTCCCTGCAGTGCATGATCACTTTCAATTCATTGATCGTGTGCATGCATCACAGCATACTTTTGGTTGATTGTACTTATTTTTCATGATTTTCAAGGGGTTTCACCAACGCAAAGCACACTCACTGTGCTGTCTGGTGAGCGGTGTGCTGCAGCACACAGTGCTTCTGTTGGCAAGTTTGTATTGCCCGATGTGCATGGCAACAGGCATTTTGACTTTTGTTGCTTCTACCACTAGTGGCATGCATTTGTGCCACATTTTTTATGGGTGGGAGGTTTTAGTCAATCATTTAATCAGATTCCGTGTCAGATGTAATTGGCTCATGCCTGTTTACATTTCTCATGCGGCACTTCATGATGATTTTGTCATGTGCTGTGCATTTGGTTTGCTGTTTTTCCGTTGCATGCCATGGCATGGTGTGGCGGATTGGAGTAATGGGGGTTGGGAGGGTTTAGATGACATATCAGTATTTTCATGCCCTGTTTTGCAGGGGGCTGGTGGGATATGCACCTTGCATGTGTTCCTTTTGGTCACATGGGATTGGTTATGTTTAAGTAGCTATGGATACACACAATGTAGCACTTCTGTGGACACATTCTCAGGGTGGTAAGGTTGTGACAGTTGACTGTCCCTTTGTCATCATTGATTGTCACCTGGTATGTGCCAGGCCTGTGTGCACTCTGCAGGGGTGGGAGTTTAGGCGAAGAATGTGGCCACAAGCTGGGCACAGGCTGCCTCTCCACGTGCCCTTTCCCCTCCAATGCACAGCATCTGTGCATGTGGTGGGGATGTAGGGGCACCACCATGTCAACCGGTACGCCCCTCCGTGTTGCAACGTTGTGCAGGACACATGCTGCCACAATGATCCTGCACAATACTTGGGGTGCATATAGTAGCTGCCCGCCAGAGCCGTCAAGAGAGTGAAAGAGTGACTTGAGCACTACAATTGTGCGCTCCACTATGGCCCTGGTTGCAATATGGACTATTTTGTATGTTACCTGGGGTGGTGTGGTGGGGTTCCGTATTGGCATCATTATGTAGGTGCTCAGCGTGTAGGCACTGTCCCCTGCAGAGGTGATAATGGTTGTCATTAGTTGGCTTGGTGTATTTGTCTGTGTGTGACATGCATGCATGTGCACAGGCATTTGTACTCACCAATGAGCCATGTGTTGCCATGCTTCCCAGCTTCCAGGTCCCGGCTCAGGGCAGACATGACGTATATGAAACTGTCATGGGTGGCCACTGGATAGTTTGCATAGACAGAGGTGATGATTCCGTTGGCATTGCATACAACCTGCATGTTGATGGAATGCCAGTGCTTGCGGTTGTGGTAGATGTTCTCAGAAGCCCTAGGTGCACGTAGGGCCACATGGGTGCAATCTATGGCACAGAGCACTTTGGGGAAGTGTGCCACCCTGTAGAAGTCCTGGACCACGGCCTGCCTTTATGCAGGTGTTCTGGGCATGTATATGTGCCTGTGGACTGAGGGGCGTGCAGTCATGATTGCCAACACCTGGTGTAGGCAGCGTGAGTGTGTGGGCTGTGAGACACCCCTGACTATGGCAGTTGTCCTCTGAAATGACCCAGTGGCCAAAACATGCAGGATATTGAGCACCTTTTCCAAGGGGCTCAGTGCTTGGGAGCACACAGTGGGTGATGTGAGGTCATCCTCCCACTCAGTGACCAGGTCTAGGATGATATGTGGTGGAAACCCATACCTGCCATTGACCTAGTCATCATGCATCCCAAAAAGGCTTGTTCTGGGCAGAAACCTGGGGGGCCTGGCTATTCTCTTCCTCCTGCTGTTTCCCACGATCACTGCTGTGAGAAATGCGACATTCATCGTAGCTGTATATGCTTGTTTGTTGTTTGCACGACTTTTATACTGCGCTGGGCGCTTCTTCCGGCTTTCGTGTGGCGGACGTATTTACGCGTGTGCGTGTCTTTTGGCGTGTGCGGATTTTCCCTATTCGATTCCATGAATACGTGTTGTTTGTGAGCGTGTGGGCGTTGCGTGTATTTCCCAGCGGTACTTCCTCCGTTCCGCCCACATTTTCACATGCTGTTGCCCATTCCGCGATTTCCGCCCCCTTTTTAGGTTGTGTTCTTTCGCTGTGTGTGTCGCACACAGCGTTTGGAAAGTCGCAGTGACGTGCAAGGTAAGTGTGGATTTGGGACAGCTACGGGGAAAGCTATGCGCAGAGCCTTCCATGAATCGCTTGTGTGCGAATCGCACACGTGCGCTGGCTTTTTCACGCTTGCGCCACACATTTCGGTGCACAATCATTTCATGAATTACCCTGTTAATCTTTTCTTGACCAAGGATGTTTTGGGGGCCCGTAACAGATTGTCTAACGTAAACCGCTCTTGTTGTTACTCCACAGAGTCTCTTGAGACTTTAAAATGTGTCATCATTGAATGCACTGCATGTTGTGATAATCTTGAAGCAATGTTTGAATTTTATTTTAGAAATAGGCCCTTTTTTCACTTATGAACCATTGTGGTGGACTCTTCTCTTAGAATCTAGTGAACAATGCTTGATAGCAGTTATGTATTTTGTAAACTGACTTGTTTTTTCTGATGTTTTATCTCTTATTAACGTTCAATGAATTTAGTTTTTAATTGCATATTCTTTTTTAAATAACAATCAATATTTTTGGTATATGTATGCATGTGTGCAATGTTTTACTGGACAAAGCTATATCATACAATACAATAAAATAAATAAATAAATAATGTTGTCACGTGGTGGCTACGGTATATGACTATTTTTGTATGCACATTTTGACACTTCAAAAAATAGAATATGGATGCATTTGCAGCAAACTCGTGCAAGTAGCATTGACAAGGACCCGATAAGACTGTTTCGCAAATGTTTCTGAGATTTATGTGATATACCTTTGGTGATTGAGGTATAGCCTGTGGCTATGGCCGGTGGCCAAATGGTCTGGGTCATGGCCAAAGGCATTGACTCGGACCATCTGGCTACTGACCATGACCACGAGGAACTAGCATTGGGTTAAGGTGGTCATGGCCACCAGGGTAAAGCTTTTTGAAATCGGCATAGGTTTGAATGGGAATATAAATTCTGGTCATGTTGACAGCTGAAGTGCTGGATAGGATTGCAGCAAACATGCACAAGGAGCATCAGCAAGGAGCTTGAAGGATGGTTTTGCAAATCTGTAATGTGTTTTATTTTTTCCAATGTTTCAAAATGTAAGTACAAAAAATAGTGATATAACTTTGGTGCCTGGGCAATGGGCATGGTACCTTGGCAAGGACAAATGTGTACTCTGATTTGTTCTTTTGGGGCATGCAGCATGGCCAAAGCCCTAATTATTAATTGGAAAAACAATTGGAAAAACTATATCCTCCCAGCTACAGCCTGAAATGCTTGATGGGATTGCAGCAAACTTGCATGAGGAGCATCAGCAAGGACCTGAAAGCATTCATTTGCAAAAGTATCCTGTTTTTAATTTTTCCAAAGTATCAAAATGTCAATACAAGGAAGTAGTGATATAACTTTGGTGACTGGACAGTGGGCCTGTCCCTCGGCAAGGATGAATGCCTACTCCGATTTACTTATTGGGGCATGCAACTTGGCTGAAGCCCTAGGTTTAAATGGGGGAAACCATTCTGCTTGCGGCTGCAGATCGAAGTGCTGGACGGCATTGCTGCAAATATGCACGAGAAGCATCAGCAAGGACCTCAAAGCATGCTTTTGCAAATCTGTCCTCTGTTTTACTTTTTAGAAAGTGTCCAATATAAGTACAACAAATGGTGATATAACTTTGCCCATGGCCAGTGGGCCTGGCCCATGACAAGGACCCATGTCTACTCTGATTTGCTTATTGAAGAATGCAGCATGGCCAAAGCCCATTCCCCATGGATTTTTTGCGGCTGACCATGGCTGCAGGCCATGAGCACTGGCCATTGGCCACATTAGGAGGGTATAATGGACACTGAACTAGGATGCAGGGTAGTGTAAGGAACTCATGATGGCAACAGTAAAGACAGACACAAGTGATCACAGTTCAAGGGTGTTTATTAAACTGTATAGGTAAGTGGGAAAAATGCCTAATCTAAACCTAAATCTAAGATGGGAGCAGGCGTGTAGCATCAAACAATAATAAGGCAGTCCGAGTGGTGTATTAGAAAAAATAAAAAGGCCTATACTAAAAAATATTGCCAATCCTTATGCTAAATACAAAAAGAAGTGCAGGATAATGTTCATAAGAAAGAAGGAAGTGTTCACAAATAATAAGTCAGTATGCAGTAGTCAGGGTCTCCCTTCCCCACGGATTCAACACTGGACAAGGTAGGATTCTGGAGCACAGCACATGCTTGAGCTTTCCCAGCACGAGCCAACAGTTCCACTATCAGCAATCAAAGCCTTCAGTGGTTAAGTTTCTTTCCTACAAAAGTCTCATGCTTCCGAGAACCTGATGTGTTTCAAAATAATAAACAACACAGTGCTTCTGTTGGCAAGTTTGTATTGCCCGATGTGCATGGCAACAGGCATTTTGACTTTTGTTGCTTCTACCACTAGTGGCATGCATTTGTGCCACATTTTTTATGGGTGGGAGGTTTTAGTCAATCATTTAATCAGATTCCGTGTCAGATGTAATTGGCTCATGCCTGTTTACATTTCTCATGCGGCACTTCATGATGATTTTGTCATGTGCTGTGCATTTGGTTTGCTGTTTTTCCGTTGCATGCCATGGCATGGTGTGGCGGATTGGAGTAATGGGGGTTGGGAGGGTTTAGATGACATATCAGTATTTTCATGCCCTGTTTTGCAGGGGGCTGGTGGGATATGCACCTTGCATGTGTTCCTTTTGGTCACATGGGATTGGTTATGTTTAAGTAGCTATGGATACACACAATGTAGCACTTCTGTGGACACATTCTCAGGGTGGTAAGGTTGTGACAGTTGACTGTCCCTTTGTCATCATTGATTGTCACCTGGTATGTGCCAGGCCTGTGTGCACTCTGCAGGGGTGGGAGTTTAGGCGAAGAATGTGGCCACAAGCTGGGCACAGGCTGCCTCTCCACGTGCCCTTTCCCCTCCAATGCACAGCATCTGTGCATGTGGTGGGGATGTAGGGGCACCACCATGTCAACCGGTACGCCCCTCCGTGTTGCAACGTTGTGCAGGACACATGCTGCCACAATGATCCTGCACAATACTTGGGGTGCATATAGTAGCTGCCCGCCAGAGCCGTCAAGAGAGTGAAAGCGTGACTTGAGCACTACAATTGTGCGCTCCACTATGGCCCTGGTTGCAATATGGACTATTTTGTATGTTACCTGGGGTGGTGTGGTGGGGTTCCGTATTGGCATCATTATGTAGGTGCTCAGCGTGTAGGCACTGTCCCCTGCAGAGGTGATAATGGTTGTCATTAGTTGGCTTGGTGTATTTGTCTGTGTGTGACATGCATGCATGTGCACAGGCATTTGTACTCACCAATGAGCCATGTGTTGCCATGCTTCCCAGCTTCCAGGTCCCGGCTCAGGGCAGACATGACGTATATGAAACTGTCATGGGTGGCCACTGGATAGTTTGCATAGACAGAGGTGATGATTCCGTTGGCATTGCATACAACCTGCATGTTGATGGAATGCCAGTGCTTGCGGTTGTGGTAGATGTTCTCAGAAGCCCTAGGTGCACGTAGGGCCACATGGGTGCAATCTATGGCACAGAGCACTTTGGGGAAGTGTGCCACCCTGTAGAAGTCCTGGACCACGGCCTGCCTTTATGCAGGTGTTCTGGGCATGTATATGTGCCTGTGGACTGAGGGGCGTGCAGTCATGATTGCCAACACCTGGTGTAGGCAGCGTGAGTGTGTGGGCTGTGAGACACCCCTGACTATGGCAGTTGTCCTCTGAAATGACCCAGTGGCCAAAACATGCAGGATATTGAGCACCTTTTCCAAGGGGCTCAGTGCTTGGGAGCACACAGTGGGTGATGTGAGGTCATCCTCCCACTCAGTGACCAGGTCTAGGATGATATGTGGTGGAAACCCATACCTGCCATTGACCTAGTCATCATGCATCCCAAAAAGGCTTGTTCTGGGCAGAAACCTGGGGGGCCTGGCTATTCTCTTCCTCCTGCTGTTTCCCACGATCACTGCTGTGAGAAATGCGACATTCATCGTAGCTGTATATGCTTGTTTGTTGTTTGCACGACTTTTATACTGCGCTGGGCGCTTCTTCCGGCTTTCGTGTGGCGGACGTATTTACGCGTGTGCGTGTCTTTTGGCGTGTGCGGATTTTCCCTATTCGATTCCATGAATACGTGTTGTTTGTGAGCGTGTGGGCGTTGCGTGTATTTCCCAGCGGTACTTCCTCCGTTCCGCCCACATTTTCACATGCTGTTGCCCATTCCGCGATTTCCGCCCCCTTTTTAGGTTGTGTTCTTTCGCTGTGTGTGTCGCACACAGCGTTTGGAAAGTCGCAGTGACGTGCAAGGTAAGTGTGGATTTGGGACAGCTACGGGGAAAGCTATGCGCAGAGCCTTCCATGAATCGCTTGTGTGCGAATCGCACACGTGCGCTGGCTTTTTCACGCTTGCGCCACACATTTCGGTGCACAATCATTTCATGAATTACCCTGTTAATCTTTTCTTGACCAAGGATGTTTTGGGGGCCCGTAACAGATTGTCTAACGTAAACCGCTCTTGTTGTTACTCCACAGAGTCTCTTGAGACTTTAAAATGTGTCATCATTGAATGCACTGCATGTTGTGATAATCTTGAAGCAATGTTTGAATTTTATTTTAGAAATAGGCCCTTTTTTCACTTATGAACCATTGTGGTGGACTCTTCTCTTAGAATCTAGTGAACAATGCTTGATAGCAGTTATGTATTTTGTAAACTGACTTGTTTTTTCTGATGTTTTATCTCTTATTAACGTTCAATGAATTTAGTTTTTAATTGCATATTCTTTTTTAAATAACAATCAATATTTTTGGTATATGTATGCATGTGTGCAATGTTTTACTGGACAAAGCTATATCATACAATACAATAAAATAAATAAATAAATAATGTTGTCACGTGGTGGCTACGGTATATGACTATTTTTGTATGCACATTTTGACACTTCAAAAAATAGAATATGGATGCATTTGCAGCAAACTCGTGCAAGTAGCATTGACAAGGACCCGATAAGACTGTTTCGCAAATGTTTCTGAGATTTATGTGATATACCTTTGGTGATTGAGGTATAGCCTGTGGCTATGGCCGGTGGCCAAATGGTCTGGGTCATGGCCAAAGGCATTGACTCGGACCATCTGGCTACTGACCATGACCACGAGGAACTAGCATTGGGTTAAGGTGGTCATGGCCACCAGGGTAAAGCTTTTTGAAATCGGCATAGGTTTGAATGGGAATATAAATTCTGGTCATGTTGACAGCTGAAGTGCTGGATAGGATTGCAGCAAACATGCACAAGGAGCATCAGCAAGGAGCTTGAAGGATGGTTTTGCAAATCTGTAATGTGTTTTATTTTTTCCAATGTTTCAAAATGTAAGTACAAAAAATAGTGATATAACTTTGGTGCCTGGGCAATGGGCATGGTACCTTGGCAAGGACAAATGTGTACTCTGATTTGTTCTTTTGGGGCATGCAGCATGGCCAAAGCCCTAATTATTAATTGGAAAAACAATTGGAAAAACTATATCCTCCCAGCTACAGCCTGAAATGCTTGATGGGATTGCAGCAAACTTGCATGAGGAGCATCAGCAAGGACCTGAAAGCATTCATTTGCAAAAGTATCCTGTTTTTAATTTTTCCAAAGTATCAAAATGTCAATACAAGGAAGTAGTGATATAACTTTGGTGACTGGACAGTGGGCCTGTCCCTCGGCAAGGATGAATGCCTACTCCGATTTACTTATTGGGGCATGCAACTTGGCTGAAGCCCTAGGTTTAAATGGGGGAAACCATTCTGCTTGCGGCTGCAGATCGAAGTGCTGGACGGCATTGCTGCAAATATGCACGAGAAGCATCAGCAAGGACCTCAAAGCATGCTTTTGCAAATCTGTCCTCTGTTTTACTTTTTAGAAAGTGTCCAATATAAGTACAACAAATGGTGATATAACTTTGCCCATGGCCAGTGGGCCTGGCCCATGACAAGGACCCATGTCTACTCTGATTTGCTTATTGAAGAATGCAGCATGGCCAAAGCCCATTCCCCATGGATTTTTTGCGGCTGACCATGGCTGCAGGCCATGAGCACTGGCCATTGGCCACATTAGGAGGGTATAATGGACACTGAACTAGGATGCAGGGTAGTGTAAGGAACTCATGATGGCAACAGTAAAGACAGACACAAGTGATCACAGTTCAAGGGTGTTTATTAAACTGTATAGGTAAGTGGGAAAAATGCCTAATCTAAACCTAAATCTAAGATGGGAGCAGGCGTGTAGCATCAAACAATAATAAGGCAGTCCGAGTGGTGTATTAGAAAAAATAAAAAGGCCTATACTAAAAAATATTGCCAATCCTTATGCTAAATACAAAAAGAAGTGCAGGATAATGTTCATAAGAAAGAAGGAAGTGTTCACAAATAATAAGTCAGTATGCAGTAGTCAGGGTCTCCCTTCCCCACGGATTCAACACTGGACAAGGTAGGATTCTGGAGCACAGCACATGCTTGAGCTTTCCCAGCACGAGCCAACAGTTCCACTATCAGCAATCAAAGCCTTCAGTGGTTATGTTTCTTTCCTACAAAAGTCTCATGCTTCCGAGAACCTGATGTGTTTCAAAATAATAAACAAAAGTGCCTTCCTGCTTGTACGATCGGTGATGCCTTTTAAACCCTGGGTCCCCCTCTTCCGTTTTCAGACCCTCATCAAATGTTAGCTTCCCTCCGTCGGGTTCACTACTGCTTGCAACACAATTTCATCTGTGACATTCATGAATCTTAATGTCTTTTTATACAGTTCACTGTGTACATCCCTCTGCTGGGTTCACTCTTGTGAACACACTGTATATCGGGACTTCGGACTTTGCCTCTTGTTTATCGGCATCCCTCCTTCAGGTTTACTCTTGCCAACTTTTTCAATCGCTCCTTTTCTCAATCACTTTTTACGATGCAGGATTCGCTTCACTTAGCTTCACAATCAGAATTTCAACTGTACAAATGATTTTACTGGACCCCTGTATGACCATTTTGTCCTCTTTCTTGCCTGTCCCTAGGCCTTCTGGTAACAGGAGTTTTAACAATCAGGTAATTGCCCAGAGTTTCCTTAATGAGCCCCACGTGGTGCCTGACTCCTCTGTTGCTTGATTTTCCCCTTCTGGTATCAACAGTTCTTTGTACTTTCACAGTTCAATTAGCCGTTTGCTACTTTTGATTAACACAGTTTGGTTTCTTATCGGCATTCCCCTCGACTCACTGACATTGCTCCCTGGCTTGGTTATCAGCAGAGGAGGGCCATGTGTACTGTTGACATCTGATACAACACACGCTGGCTATTCTTTGCGGTCTTACGATTCCTTCTTCAGATGTTTCATGGGCAGAAAGGGCAAGGTCGCTTCTCTCCTTGTCACACTCTCAGTTTGCGCTGTCTTTCTCCACTTCTTGAACTGCTGTGCTGAGTTAGCTCTCTCACTGGTTGGGCTGCCTTGCTCGTATTTTGCTCTCATGCCCCAACTTTTATCCCTGTGTGGAAGGGAAAGGGCTGTCAGGTGTGTGTGGTTCTGGTCAATTGCCGACTTTCCCTGCCACCCGTGTTGGGACATGTCAGGTAAATGGCTTGGGTGTTAGTCTGTCGTCCTTCGTGATTTGTCACATTGGAAAAGGGGGGGTCGAGTGTTTGCATACCCTACGTGGTGGGTTGGGGAAAAGGTGTAATATGAAGGGGGATACCGTGTCTCATCCGTGGTGTACCACTTCCACGCCCTTGAGGAGCCCTGATCCAGGTGATCCTCCCTCACTGGTCCACCCCCAGAACTGGATCTAATGGTGATGGCTGTGTCCTGGCCGCTTGGATGACAGACCCCTGGGGTCACCTTCAGGTTTCTCATAGTAGATAACGGGGGTGGTTTGGTGGGACTGGGGTGATAGTCGAGCCTCATGCCATAGGCATTCAACCATGACTTGCATCCCCAGCATGCGCTTCTAATAACGACACACAACAGTATGCATTGCAAAAAATATGTTTGTTAAAGGAGGTATACAGTTCTTTCATATATGTTAAAAGAAGAAATATTAATAACTTATATACAGTGATGTAACATCATGAAAACATTTCACTCATAAAAACTTATGAAAATCACTGAACAAACTTTGTTAAAGGGGCGTAATTGTTAAGATGCACTAATAAAAATATATGAAATTCAGTGAAAAAACTTTGTTAAAGGGACGTTATAGTTAAGTTGCACTAATAAATCCATGTCATAAATCCATTAAAGAATGGGCTTCATAAGTGCAGCCAAACTGTCTTGTCAGTGCCTTTGCACGTAAGCTTGCTCGCCCAGGAGATGACTGCTACTCCTGTTCCTGGGCCGGGGACGGAGGATAATGCCCCGAGAGAGACCTATAGGCCGCTTCCAAAGCTAGGTCACTCAGCGATTCCCCACTTCTCTTAAGGATATCCGGCAAAGAAAAGCGGAAAAAGCCAACATTGTAGACTCCAGCTTTAGGAGCTTCACTGTGGACCCTAAAAACTTTGTTATCATCAATTTTGATAAGCCAGGCTATGTCGATTCCAGGGAGGCCTTGAAGAACAAAATATTGGCATGGCTTAATGCCAAATTAGGCACTAACTGTGTACGGACTCAAGATCTAAAGTTTCTGTATAGAACTCAGATTGTTTTATGCTCACCTGGTATCCACAGGGACTCTACCCAGCCGGGTTACTCGCTGGTATGCTTCTCATCTGTGCCCTGATGTGGTCTGCGGGAAGGTTCTGCCTGAAAATACAGGAGGACTGTGTTCAAGACTGACCGACTGGAGTAAGTATCCTCCCTCCACCCCCGTATGATTTCAGTCCCTCTGGCACCCTCTACTCACCTTGTGGTCGAATTAGGCGTGCTCTCGGTCCTGCCTTCTTTGCAGGGGCGCGTTGTCTTTCATGGGCGAGTGTGGTCAAGTTACTTCACTGACGCCGACCCGTTTGATATTGTTCCGGTAGGTCTTATTGCTGTTCTTTAGTTTAGTTGCTATCCTGCATGCCTTTCTTTGTTTAAAATGTCTCTTTTTTCTCCCTCAGGTATGCGCAGCTCCAGCCTGGTGAACTGGCTTGGTTGAGCCCCGCTAGTAAATGATGGTGCATTTAGAGTGCTATGATGCGGTAAGTAAGCGCTATGTGCAGCGCTGCGAAGTCTTGCCTTGGCTAACCTCTGTTTTCCTTCCGTGTAGGTCGCAGTGTTCTTCAGCACGAGTGGAATGTCCGGAGTGGTGCCAACCGAAAGGAGACCAGCCAGGTAAGCCTTTTGAGCAATTTGTAATTTGTAAATGTCCCTACTGCTTTCTTTAATGTTGCCTCTATCTTCCTCTTTCAGGTCATTCTGTCTGGGAGGCGTGCAGATTCGAGGAAGCTGTTCTCAGTAGCTGCAAGTGTTTAAGGATGAAGACTGCAGGTAAAATGCTGCTGTTAATGATGTTCCTTTTGTCTCCTTGCAGATTCTGCTTCTCCGAGGTTCGAGGGAATAGCTGGACACGGTGAGTGTCATGTTGCAAGCTGCTAAGTAATGCAAAGCGTGTTGTCTTGCTCGGGTGTGGTTTAAATAGCCCCAACAAAATAGTCCAGGTAAAGTAGTCCCTAGGCTACCACACCCAAAACACTAGACCGCATAGCTTGGTTCTTAGGAACCAAGCTATGTGGATGCCTCCATGTTGGCTGACAATACAATAAAGTAGTTCCCAAGCACATTGTTTTTCATGATGTATGAGCCTGGCGGCGCCAGGACTGGCCCCATGAGGGCTTTTGAAGAGGATGCCAGGCTCTAGAGGTCTTGACTCCACCTGGCCAATGGGTTTGCCAGAGGGGGTTTTGGGTGAGGGTCGTGACAGATTGATAAATGGAGCCACAATGACAACACTGATTGTATTATTGTGGGTGGTGGGTCTAGTAGCTTGCCTCAGTATTTGAATAGAATTTAGTTTTCACAGCATATGTCCCAATCTACAAACTTGGGTATTGTACTGAAATGAATCTTTCTTCTATGTTCCTCTTTCCCTTGGCCATCTGCCCTCTTGAAGTAACTGTGGTTTTTCATTGTTAGGCTATTTTGTTTTGTGTTTTGCTTATATCACTGTTTGTGTTCTGTACTGTTACCTGTATGATCTATGTTGGCACCCTGATGCCTGCGGGCTTTCTGCGCAGTATAAACATACAAATAAATAAATATCAAATTCAGAGAACAAATGTTGTTAAAGGGACATTATGGTTACAAGTAAAACCAAAAAACATGAGAAATTCACCAGTTATGGTAAGCTATGCAAACATAACTCATGCCACTGCCATGCACTGCTAAAACTAACACCCAGGGCATCAAAGATGACGACACACATATTACATATTCAAGGGACGTTAAGTTGAGAACTTCACACAACAAAACCCCTGAAATTCAGTTGAAACCACCTTAACATCACACCCCTGGGTGTGCAGCCTATGACCAAAATGATAACCTGACAGCTGACGTCCATGATGACTTCACTGAGGACATCACTGGTGACATCACTCATTACATCATCTATGTGATGGCATAAGACATAACATCATGTATGACGTAGCTAATGAAAGCTTACATTAGCTAAATACCAATTTAGGCTGTGACCTTGGCTGTGGCCACTGGTCATGGCCTCAGCCATGGCTAGTGGCTGTTTAATGTTGTACAATATACAGTGAGCACGGCCGAATGCCGTGTCCACTGGCCCAGGCCAAAAATAACAGATAGTTGCCTCTTAATGTGTTAAAATATACAGTGGGCATGGCTGAAGGTCGTTACCACTGGCTATGGCTGAAGTCCATGTCTAGTGGCCAGTTAGTGTTATAAAATATGCAGTGGGCATGTCCAAAGGCCGTGACCACCAAAAATGGCTGAAAGCCATTGTTAGGGGTCATTAGTGTTTGATAAAATACTGTGAGTATGGCCAAAGGCCATGGCCACTGCCTGTGGCTGAAGGCCATGGCTACTGCCACTTAATGTATTAAAATATTCTGGCGGGGTGGCTGGAGGGCATGGCCACTGACCATGGTCAAAGGCCACGACAGTGGCTGGTTAGTGTTGTGAGATATACAGTGGGCACGGCCAAAGGCCTTGACAACTGCTGATGGATGAAGGTCATGTCTAGTGGCCCCTTAATGTGTTAGAATATTGTGAGTAGTCAGGAATGAAACTCAGACACAAGTTAGCCATGATTTTGATTAAAGACCTTTATGGAAAATATACGGGTTGGTAAAATGCCTCTCTGACCCTGCTCTAAGTGTAACTTCCCTACCTAGACCAAAACTAAGGATCTGTCTGTGTCAGAATGTCCAAAACAAAACTGTCCGTTGTCCAAAGTTCTATTCTGATGCCCACACTATTTACTAAATTCCAAGGTGAAGAAGGAAATGTCTTTAACCATGGGTAGTTTAGAATAAATGGCTTTAGCACAAAGGTTCTTCATGGAAAACGGTCCTTGCTTCAGATGATGGTTTCCTTCCCGTGATTCCTCCTTTCTCTCTGATGTTTCTCAAACAACAGTTCCTTGTGTCTTTCTTGACCAATACTGACACACAAATCTATCTGGCTTTGTAATTGTGTCTCACTCAGGAGCCCTGGTAAACCTTTCTGCCAGGGTTTTGCTTCTACTCTCTTGGTTAACACACTCCTTTTCTTAGTCCTGATATTTCTTCTCAGAACCTCTTGATTTTTGACTAAAATACAATCCTTTTCCTAGTCCTGAAATTTCTTATCATGTCTTATTTAAAATTATACATTTCTAGTGACTGCCTGCTATAATCTCCTGACAGGGCTTCTTGTGTCCACACACGTGTATTTCCGTGGTATATTCTTCTGCCAGGACTTCTTGTATTCACACACGTCTAATTGACTGGTATACTCCACTGCCAGGACTTCTGTTCATACAGGATCTCTGCCCTCTCCCAGAGTTGCACATATACTCTTTGGAAAAATGTATCTTCTTGATGTATTACCCTGTTTGGGTTTCCCATTTACTTGCACTGCATACATTCACATATTTGCAAGGGTTTTGCTTTTAGTTCAATTCCCCCTTTACCAATAAGTCCTTTAGCGTTTTATCTCTCTGTTGCTTTCTTTGAATTTATTTGCATTCAGCATGACCTCTGATATGATCCAGTGTCCCCGCTGTCTCAAGGTGGATTCACCGGCTCTCGTTGGTGTTCCTAGATACTCCCGTGGTCAGCTGGTGAAGGTTCTCAGTCTGCTTCCTTTTCAAACCATTTTCTTTTCATTCTCCCGTCCCCCCAACTTCCACTTTACACATCTGCTTTGTTCCAGGTTCTGGTAAGTGATGATGCTCTGCTTTCTATAAACTGCAAAGGACTAGATGCCTCTCATCAGCTCCTGACGTAACCGCAATGTATCCTGCTCATGCAACAGCTTCTTTCGTCTTCATCCGTGAGCCACCAGGGTCCATCACGCCAGTGTGAGCCTCTCAGTCTCTGGATCATCATGGAAAGGTGCAGCTCTCTCCTGCCAGCACCAGACCATGACTCTCTGCTTCTGCTCTTTAAATTGCACAGGCACAGGTGTATGTGAGCAGCAGCTAAAGCACTCACTGGCCTTGTGGCTGCATTTTCTCTGCATTGCTTGATGTCTCTTCCTCATCCAGTATTTTGGTAATTCTGGGAAAGGAAGCCCATTTTTGACCATTGGTAGAAAAACTTGGATACTCATTCTCAATGCTTTTCAGTGGCGAGTCAGTCTTGGATGATTTATAAATGGAATTGGAGAAAACATTTTCATAAGCTTCACACAGCAGATCAATGTTGGAAGGTTGGTCTACAGTTCTTGGGGAAAAGTTTTCCCTATTCTTCATAGGAAGATGAGTGAGTATGTGCAGTGAGTATGACAATAGGCCATGAGAGTATTAGATATAGGAGTGTTATCTTCAATGGAAAAAGTGGGATGCCTTATCTAACCAGATAAAGCCATTACAGCTCTGCTGAGGCTGCCCCCCCACCCATGAGATCAACCATCATATAGCTGGCCCAAGGGGCTGTATCAGGAAGGGGCTGCCGTCTCCTGGCCACATGTCAGGAGGTCACTGCCAGGATATTTGGGATAACTCTACCGGATGTATCACTATATATATGTAATGTAATCAGTGAGTCAACAATGATGTCATCAATGATGTCATATATGAGGTGATTATTGAAGTCACAAATGATATCACCATAAAGGGGGGACAGCTTAAAGGGTATGGCCACTGACCAGGGTGAAAGGCCATGGCTAGTGGCTGGTTAATATTGTGAAATATACAGTGGCCATGGTGAAGGTCTTGGCCAGTGGCCCCTTAATGTGTTAAAATATACAGTGGGCATAGCCGAAGGACATGGCTAATGCTCAGTTACTATTGTAAGATATACAGTGATCACAGCCGAAGGCCGTGGCTACTGGCCAAGGCAGAGGCCATGGCTAATGGTCAGTTAGTCTTTTCAAATATACAGTGGGCACAGCATATGGCTGGTTAGTGTTGTAATGTAATCAGCGATTTAATTAGTGATGTCATAGATTATGTAACTAGTAATGTCACCTTTTATGTCATCAGGGATGTCAACTGTGATGTCATCATTTTGGTCATAGTTTTCTCAACAGTGGGTATGAAGTTAAGGTGGCATTAGCTAAATTTCAGGAGTTTTGCCACGTTAAATTCTCACATTAACAACCATGCAAAAAAAGTTGTTTCCTTGAATTTTAAGGGTTTTGTTATTCCGCTGTATATTTTAGAACACTTTACTAGAACACATACAAAAGGGTCGAGAGCAAAATTATTGAGGAGCGTCCTCCCTTCTAGTTCATTCAAAATTTCAGCACAATGATGTGTACAAAAACACACCTATGGTTCCAAAAAACGTATGTTTATGTAATTTTTTTGGTGTCTGCTTTTTACATTATTTAACAAATACTTATGAACATCATAGATTACAACAACACAAGCAATCATAGTTTGCACAATCAGAACAAAACAGAGGGAAGATATTGTTCTTGCACAGTGATACTAATAAAAGACATAATACAGTTACTACTGTCGCTACTCGAAGTAGGCGACAGGGGTCAAAATTCAGTGAACAAATGATCAGCAAGTCTATAATAAATATCTTGAGAACAAACAGTTGACAGTGGTGACACTGTATACTGGAGGGAAATGCGTCTACACCCGGTGTTTCAGCCCTATATGGGGGCAAGGTGAGCCATTTCTTCCTAGGGCCTTCATCAGGACAGAGAAGGACTGTGTGGTCAAGGTGTTCAGTTAGTGCTGAAAGAGGAATGAGGGATAATGAGGGAAGGCTCAAAGCATATTAGCGAAGAAAATGTGAGGTAAATCACTGGATGTCTGTCATTTAATTAAGAGGACACCGCTTACATGTGGGGACGCTAGTCAGGCCACAGGCGAAGTTAGTAAAGGTAATGGTAACCTAATGGGAAAAATAAAATGAAATTACCCTATATGGTATTGTGCTATTATGCAGGTCCACATATATAATGGTGTATACATCTGTGTCTGGTAGTTAATCTCTATAGCCCTGCTGTATCAATATTACCTAATTAGGGATACCCGTAGTTTCGAAAGAATTGATTAATGCTGCTTTAGACTTCACAATGATGCTGATACAGCAACGCTGTAAAAAAATACGGGGAAAACCTCGAATTATGTTGCTTCAGCTTCACAATGGTGCTGTTTCATCAGCGTTGTAAAATTACGGGGCAAGAGGTAGTCACTAGGTATGTGTGAGCTGTCTTAGAAGTGTACAGTTCACAAAGGCAAGTATGGCTGTGTTGAGTGAGGGCAAGAAAGACATGCTTACCCACAGGAAAAAAGGAGAGGGCTGCCAAGGTGACTTCTCACTACGGTATCAGGGCAGAAAAAGATTGCAAATATATTCGTGCTCGGCTAGGGTTATTCCTAAGTTGTATACACAAAGGGAAATAATTAAAAGATGCTCATGGCATCAAAAAGTACAGAACGCCAACCTCAGGGTAGCGTCATGAAGCATGGGCTTCTTACCTAAATCTGCGGATAGAGATATCTCTGCAGCGTAGCATATGGCGCGCAGAGAAAACTTCATCGAGCCTGCCGATCTCGGTAGAACAGCCGTGTCTGCTGCAGCGTGTGTCTGCAGTTGGATCGCGGGGACAGGTTCCATGAGCGTACAGCAGTGAGGACGCCGTTGCTAGGCGCCAAGCTAAAATATAGCAGGCGCCATCTTGGATCGGGAAGTGTAAAAACCTCCAGAATTTGCTAAAATCATAGAAATGATGAGCAAAAACACACATACTGTAAATTTGGTCTAGTTATACTGTGTCTAAAGAAAAGTGGTGTAGTAAAGCACACTGTTTCCGATCGTTTCCATGGTAACCGAACGTGTTGTATGGCTAAATGGAGGGCGGTGAAACACTGTTCCACTGTGGGCATACAATAAAAGATCATGCTTTCATGTGACTTATACTGGACAGTCTCTAACGTTATGTGTGGCTATAAGTTGGCTAAGGTGCTTCATATATCTTATTTTTGGACACCCAGCATATGACAACATCGTGATACCATGCATTGGCAGGACATGTCGTATGTGAATAAGTGTAATCTGGCAGTCTGGCAAAGTTTCAAGGAAGAAAGACAACACAGTTTCATGTATCTTGATTCTAGACAACCTGTGTCTATTCATATGAGGGTCTATAGCCTTTAAGAAAGATTTCCATTCCATGGATATATTAAGGCCTGTTTTTTCCATATCTAATCTGTGGACCCACCTCTGCTCTAGATATTTGCAATCTTTGTCCGCCCTGAAGCCGTAGTGAGAAGTCACCTTGGCAGCCCTCTTCTTTTTTCCTCTCAGTAAGCAAGTCTTTCTTGCCCTCACTCAACACAGCCATACTGCCTTTGTGAACTGTACACTTCTAAGACAGCTCACACATACCTAGTGACTATCTGTTTCCCTGTAATTTTACAGCGCTGATGAAACAGCACCATTGTGAAGGTGAAGCAACATAATTTGAGGTTTTCCCCATATTTTTTACAACATTGCTGTATCAGCACCATCCTGAAGTCTAAAGCAGCATTAATCGATTCTTTCGAAACTACGGGTATCCCTAAATAGGTAAGATTGATACCGCAGGGCTATAGAGAGTAACTACCAGACACAGATGTATACACCATTATATATGTAGACCTGCATAATAGCACATTACCATATAGGGTAATTTCATTTTATTTTTCCCATTAGGTTACCATTACCTTTACTACCTTCACCTGTGGCCTGACTACCGTCCCCACAGGTAAGCAGTGTCCTCTTAATTAAATGACAGACATCCAGTGATTTACCTCACGTTTTATTCACTAATATGCTTTGAGCCTTCCCTCATTATCCCTCATTCCTCTTTCAGCACTTCCTGAAAACCTTGACCGCACAGTCCTTCTCTGTCCTGATGAAGGCCCTAGGAAGAAATGGCTCACTTTGCCCCTGTATAGGGCTGAAACACCGGGTGTAGACGCATTTCCCTCCAGTATACAGTGTCACCATTGTCAACTCAATATATTTATTATAGACTTGCTGTTCATTTGTTCACTGAATTTTGACCCCTGTCGCCTACTTCGAGTAGCAACAGTAGTAACTGTATTATGTCTTTTGTTAGTATCACTATGCAAGAACAAAATATTGCCTCTGTTTTGTTCTGATTGTGCAAACTACGATTGCTTGTGTTGTTGTAATCTATGATGTTCAGAAGTATTTGTTAAATAATGTAAAAAGCAGTCAAAACTACATAAACATACATTTTTTGGAACCATAGGTGGGTTTTTGTACACATCATTGTGCTGAAATTTTGAATGAACTAGAAGGGAGGAGGCTCCTCAATAATTTTGCACTTGACCCTTTTGTCTGTGTTCTAGTAACTTAAGCCCTCCTGGGTAGATTAGGGTTGAATCCTCCAGGAGCCCTTCTTTATATTTATTTTAGAACACTACCAGACCACTATCCATGGCCTTTGGCCATGGGCAGTGGGCACGAAGGCCATGCTCACAGTATATTTTTGTAAACTAATATGCCCCTAGCCATGGCCTTCGGCATGTTCCTGTTGATCTCCCCCATAAGGCCTTTTACTCTATAATGCCAATTTGTATGGCATTGTAAAATCGTTCACCTACCATATATGTGCTCTTGGGCTTTGCAAAAGAAATGTGCTGAGTTAAGCCATTCCTGGGCTTCCCAATGTGCTGTATTTCAAGGGTTTTGTTGCATTATGTTTACTCACCTTAACTGCACTTTAGCTAACATGTTTTTTTCCTTGAATTGCAAGGGTTTTGTTATTCAATAGTTTGTTTCTGTGCCACTGGCCATGGCCCTAGGCCATAGCCGCTGTATATTTTTTAAAAAAAACAAATGGGCCCCTACTGTATATTTGATAGCACAGTCACTAGCCATCACCTTAGGCCACAGCTAGTGGGCATGGCCGCACACAAACGGGCCACCAGCTATGGCCTTTGGCCCTGCCCACTTTATATTTTAAGACACTTGCAGTGGTTTTGGCTGTGCAGTTGAGCAAATATTTACCTTTTTTGTCTATGGGAAAAAGAATAGGGCGTAGACTTAAACTGTCTTTTTTATTTCATTGTTCTTAATACTTATTTATTTATTAATTAATATTTCCCAAAATGTGCAGTCTAGGAGTGCCCGCATATAAACAATTGTCTGCAAAATTCAAACCAAATTCATCATACATATCAAAAGGTATTAGCAATTAATTGTTTCATGTTTCCTGCCTAAGTCCATTACACCTTAACTTAAATCATGTTTTTATTACTTTTTTGCCAAAGACACAGGTATAATTATAATTAGGGTTTCATGTTTTCGGTGTTTGTTTCCTTCTGGGTGTGTTTTGCAATGTTTTCCAAACATTTCAGAATCTTCTTTTATCAGTGTTTTCCTATGTGCCACTTTCACCCTAATACACACTAAGGTAACAATCCCCAAACTACGTTCATCAATCACAGACTGATTATTGCCTGTTTTGACAGTGGTACTGTTATGTATAAAAGATGTCAGGTTTTGAAAACTCATATTCTATTAGTCAATGCACAGTGAGATTAACTATCTGCCATGGATCACACACTTTGGTTAAGCAGCGTGCTATGGCTGGTCTCTTGGTGACTGTTGTGATACATGGCACAACCCCAACTAGATTTAAGCAGCACGGAAAAGGGAATAAAATGACCACCTGCAAGAATAACATATGCCTAGTACTTTTGCTCCCACACCGAAAATCAAAAGCTGGCACCGATGAATATACACATGTAAGTGAACATATATCTTAAAGTGAAATATACAAATGTAGTTCAATTAACCTTCCCCTTATAAGAAAGTGCCAAGACAAAATAGCATTGGGCTGGCAAAATATAAATGGTGCTCGCTTTTAAACCCATCAATCTGTAATGAGCTATCCCCTGGAGAAAAACAAATCCCAATATGAGGCGAGTATTACTGGTCTTGTGTGTAAGCATCTGAACTGGGAAACGGATAACTTTATATTATTCCTGGTAGCCAAATAATTTAGCAAGCTTGCCAACCTAAAAAAAAAACAAGGGGTTGTGTCCGCACTCTGAAAAAAAGTTATGCTGTCCATTGTGTCCTTTACTTGTGCCTTCAAAAGCAGCCACAATCAGGGGAGAATACCTGCACCAGTTCCGAGGATTACAACCTGTCTTGCCACATACTGGGCAAATATTCATGTCCTCTCATCATTTCCCATCCTAACCCACATGTCTGGCTTTCAACAAAGCTCTGTTTCATAAATATAACTTGAAAGAGGACATATACGATAGTGTCACTCAAATATAGAAATCCTTATAAAACTATGTTAGTCCAAAAGTGTTCAATTGTGGCATTATTACCCCAATCTTCACTGGGAAACTACAAATACCAGAATGCAATTCAGCAAAAGGCAAATAAATTGTCTCAAAGTGCAATACTTTCAAGGACTGACAGTATCACGGTTGAATAAAGTGGATGCTTTGTGTTTTCTTAGTGTCTTTTGAGATACTTAATACTAAGAAAGCGCACAGCAACTGGGGCTGTGGACAGTCTCCCATCCATGTAGTAACCGGGACCAACCCTGCCAAGCTTCAAAGTGAGGAAGGGCCTGCCCCCTCAGCCCATGTTGCTCTAAGTGGTTTTGCAACTGATGCTCATGTATTCACCAACATGTCCTTTGGATGCTACCTGTTAACTTGCTGTAAAGCTAATCAGAGTTACTGCATGGATGGGAGTCCTTGATGCCTATTGTGTGTCACTGGCCATGACCTTCTGCCATGGCCAGTGATTTTTCACCTCCGGCGTTGATGTAAAAGCATCTATTTTATTTTTTAAAGTTTTTTCTATAGCCAAGGGTACAGACCTACAAATACTCTCAGCTATATGTTAATCATTTTATGTATGGACTACAGATAGCCATAGCTATCCGTAGTTTGTATAGCTGTGAATGTTGGAAAAACGGCAGCAAAACAAAATGCTCTCTTGCACCCCCAGGCCCTCACCAAATGCCCCCCTCAACTGTGCCAGCGCCCCCCCTTCCCAGATGGCCTCCTCCCCTCCCCTCTCCCATTCCCCCAAAACACACTTTGTTTCGGTGACGCAGTTTGCTTTGAGATGTCAGCTATTTGCGGATATAGCTGGGTTCACAAAAAGCTTTGTGTTGCTAACACGGTCCCTAGACCCCCTCTAACTCTCATATTTTACTTGGTGTGCTCTAACCAGTTGCCCACCTCTAGACTGCTGGCATTAAAAAAAAAATTGACCTGCAAATCGCTTTTCTATCTTTCACATCAACCAAAAACAAAGATGCCGGCTGTTTCATTTAAAAAAAACACCAGTTTTGGCAATTTAGCCAAGATATAACTACCTATTTTGGAGATGGGGCAACCCCTCTTGCTTCAAATATTTAAACAACTACTGCACGAAATACCCACAAACCACAAAAAGCCCTCCAGTAAACATTTCGCGCCAAATTTGTTTCGGACCTGGTCCTAATCGGTCCAGCGGTTTGGGCAGTGCGGTCTGGCAAAAAGTTACCCTTGTTTGTCTATTGGAAAATGAATGGAAAGTTGGCCGCAACTTTGATTTTTTTCTTTTTGTTTTCTTAATAACTTTTTTTTTAACAGTTCTTTCCCACACTTTGAAGCCAAAATAGATAGCTTTATCACATTTAAATTGCCAAAACCGGGTGTTTTTAGAAAAGAAACATCTGCCATCTTTGTTTTTGCTCTATGCGAGAAATATCCACCGCTGTAGCGGACGGTTTCAGAAAATGATACTCAGTTAAAAAAGCAATTTGCAGGTACACAAAACATGCAAATGCCATCATTCTAGGTGCAGGGGGAGGTAAGAGGACACCAAGTGAAATTTGGGAGTTGGAAGGGGTCTAGGGACTGAGTTTGCAATACAAAGATTTTACATAGCTACGGCTATGGACAGAATAGCCTTGAATAGTCAACATTTGAAACCAGCAAACAGCGCCACAGAAACAGCATCTGTTGTTGGGGGAAATGGGAGAGTGAGGGGAGATGAGAAGGCCATCAGGAGAGTGGGGGGAGATGGCACACATGAGGGAGACACTTGGTGAGGACCTGGGGAAACAGGAAACTATTTTTATTTGTTGTTTTTCCCAATATTTGCGACTACACCAAGTGTACCTATAAACCTGTACCTACAGAAAATGAAAAACAAGTTTTTGTAAAAAAATAGATATTTTTACAGCTACAGTGACATTGCAGGTGAAAAATCCCTGGCTATGGCCAAATAGGCATCCAGGTCTCTCCTCCATTCAGTAACCAGGACCCACCCTGCTTAGCTTCATTGTGAGATTGGGCCAGCCCCCTCAGGCAATGTCGCCCTAACAAACAAGCCAATTTACAAACGCTTTGAAGCTAAGCACGGTCGGTCCCAGCTACTACATGGATGGGAGACAGTCCACAGTTCAGGATGCTGTGTGTTTTCTTAGTTTTACAAAGCAGACTAAGAAAACACACTATCCAACTCTCAGTCCTTGAAAGTATTGCACTCAGAGATCATTTATTTGCCTTTTTCTGAATTGCATTCTGGTATTCGTAGTCTTCCACTCAAAATCGGGGGAATAATGCCACGATTGTACACCTTTTGCTTATCATAGTTCTATAAGGATTTATATATTTGAGTGACACTATGGTATGTGTACTTTTCAAGTTATCTTCATAAAGCAGATAGCCAGACATGGGGTTAAGGAGGAGAAATGATGAGAGGGCATGTAAGTCATGAGTATTTGCCCAGGATGTGGCAAGAGAGGTTGCAATCCTGGAAACTTGTGCAGTTATTCTTACCTAATTGTGGATGCTTTTCAGGCCACAAGTAAAGGACACATGTGGTTGGACAGCATACATTTTTTTCATAGGGCGGACACACCCCCTGGGGTTTTTTGAGGTTGGTAAGCTTGCTCAAGTATTTGGCTACCAGGATTTTACTCAGGTTGGCATGTTGCTAGTGCAAACACTTTCCCACAACACCACATTCTCTTGTTTTGTATTGGGATTTTGTTTTCCAGAGAATATCTCATGACAGATTGCTGGGTTTAAAATTTGAGCACCTTTTAGACTCAGCCAGCATACTTATTGGAACATGTTTTCTCTCATGTTGTTTTTCTGGTATTCATTACTTTTTTTAAATGTCCAATGCTATTTTATCTTGCACACGTTCTTCTAAGTGGAAGGTCACATGAACTACATTTGTATATTTCACTTTAAGTTATATGTTCACATCTGCTGAATTTCAAGGTTTTTTTTGCATTAAATCTGTGCACCTTAACTAAGATTTGTTCAGTGAATACCTAGATTCGGCATTCCTATATTTTTTACTGTTGTACTATTGCCATTTTTGTTGGTATTAATCACGTTCACATAGTCTAGCCCTCCCTCAGCCCACATTACCACAAAAAGCACAGGAGGTATATTTCTTAGCTGTACCTGTTTTATCTTTATGATTGGGATCACTGTTGTTTGTCGAAGTGTGGGGGCTCAGTATACAATTTAGCCACTATTTACCCTAGTACGACTGCAGTGCAGAAGTAATTTAATCACAGTGTGCCACTGCCACATTGAAAACATGTAAATAATATGCCAGTAGAAATAACACTATTTACATATTGTTTCAGCAGATGCATCATTTGAGGTATATCCGTGTCACTATTTCCATCAATAAAATAAATAACTGCCAGAAATCCACACATGACAAAGGTCAGCTCAATGTGCATGTCTGCCAGTTTAAAAACCTAATGCCAATCTTCATTGTCAATGCCTTTCCACTATCAACAGCACCAGCCCTGTCAGTGTCACCACAGTATCGTTCATGCATTGCATGCATCCACATTTGCCTAGAACTCTATGAGCCCAGTCTAAACATAGCAATATGAGAATGTCTCCAGTAAAAAAGCATTATCATAAGGCATGCCTATATGTTGTCATGAGCAACCGAAATAATTAAATAATGTATCCAGACAGAAAAAACATTTAAAGAAAAATATGCACTCATCTTCATATTCCCCAGAAAATGTTGATGCCAGTCACAGAATTTCTGTGTCCCGCTTATCAATGTATAAAACACAGGGCCCAATTACAAGATCGCGCAATGCCCGGAAAGCTGTGCCAGTAATACCGGCACAATTTCATCACCGGCATTGCCGGTATTAATGGCAGATTTTGGCTGGTAACACCGGCAAAACCAAGGTAGAGATAAAATCACCTCAGAGCATCTGGTAAATGGACACACGTGAAGGAAATAAGGTCACAGGTGCACACAATCCACCCAGGTGCACCCTATGCACAAAGGAAGGGTACAAAAGGGCCAATCCTACCCCAAAACACTTTCCATCACAACCATGCTGCTACCAATTGCTGCAAACATGGAGCTGGAGGTGCTGGTGCCAATCTTCAGTTGCAAGTGCTGGATGACCAGCATTGGCAACAGGAGGCCACATAGAGAAAGAGGAGGAGTATGCCAATGATGGAGGCATGCAGTGATCCCTCACACATAGGACACAACCTGGTCCCTCATTGACAGGCATATACTAACCATGTACCACCAAAACAGGGACACTAACCTTGACCTCCAGACCCACATCCAGGAGAACATTGAGAGACGGATTTGCATAAGGTCAGCCAAACCACTGCTGGTAAAGCTGGTGTCAGTCCTTCACTTCCTTGTAGTGGCACATTTCAGCACTCTGTGAGCCAGCTGCACAGCATTTCAGAGCCTTCCTTCTCCAGAGTGCTGGTGCAGGTGTTGGAGGCCCTCCTGTTCCATGTGGGCCAGCACACCGCTCTCCCCAGCACAGTGCCAGCCTACATGGAGTGTCACAGAAGACAAATGACCTGTATGTTGGGTGGGTACATGCACAATATAATATACCTAGCAACATGAGTGACAGGCAAAGTGGGGAGTGCAATAATGTCACAAATGCATGTCTACAGAGCATCACATGACTGGAGACTTAGCACTCACTGACCAGCCCATTTCAAAACTGACAGGACATCCACACGCAATGCAATATAGGTACTAGACTGCAACACCCCCCTGAGCAGTGCAATATGCATGCAAGGACTCTAATGGGAAACAGTGCAGCACAATGAGACATGGTAAATGCATGCACATACTGACCATTGAGATTCCACGATCACAGGCAAAACCGCTGCCAAGCATCAAGATTCACCTTACCCCTTTGTAAGATTAAACTAGGAATATCGAGGCTTAATACCACCAAAAATTGAAACAGCCAGTCACGAAGTCAAAAAGTTATGAATATAACTTTATTCTGTATAGATTCAAACATCAAAGCAGATAGCTATCTGGCTTCCAATACCTCGCAGTGTGTACCAGAAATCACTGTGAGGGGAGTGAGTACTGGTCATCACAAAACATGCAGTATTTATACACAGTCATGGTCCTAGCCCTGCCAGTCTCCAAACCAATAGGTTACAAATGTGGGTTTGTGACCAGTTCACATAACAAATATACAATATTGGTTTGTACTTTTCACATGTTGTCCCATCCTTGAAGATTCAATGGTGTTGTTGGTTCTCCAACTTAGGTTGATCCTAGTTTCAAGAAACAAATTAATTACCTTATGGCTAAGGCACATAGTTCTAGTTTGTCTACCATTCAGTTCTTATGTTTGAATATGGCTGAGGCTATTGATGCAGACAATACTTTGAATTGAAGTTCACTTTAGCTCCAAGGTTCGTTAAACATAATGGCAAACTTTGTTGTAGTCAGCTGTGTGGATCTTTAGCTTTTAGAGTAAGTCCTGTTTCAATAAATGTACAAAGGATTCTGTCAAAAACAAACAGCATTTAGTTTACATGCATTGTTTATCACTGTTTGAGGGAGGATGAGTTTGTAGACATAGTTAACACTTTGAACGAGAGTTTATTCTGACTACAAGGTCTCTTTGCACAGGACAAATAGTCTGATCTGCTATCCCTAGTGTTGACATAGGCTCAAAGGTCGTTTCTGCTCTGGCAGCTGAAAACATGGTTAATCATTTCTGAACAGAGAGCAGAAGTTAGAATCAAGAGGAGGATATTTTCCAAAATGGCGTTTGAATTCAATTCTAATTAAACTGCAGGTTTTAATACAAATTGCGAAATGGCTTAGGACAACATTCATAATCAGATGATATTTATGCAAATTTGGTTTAACAAACCCTTCTTTTGGCCTAAACGAAGAGCATAATTCAAACATTCTGACCATGCAATGACCATGTGTCATAATCAGAACACTCTGAGTTGTTGGATTCAAAAATATCAATTGCCATTAACTCTTGGCATTGGTTGCTTTTTCAGGCATTTGTGTCCTAGGTCCTAGTGTACCTACTGCTTATGTACAACATCCTCCTATCATGGAACATATGACAGGGAGGCATTTTATACAACAACAACATTACAGGAGAATACCAATAATGACCATTAAGACTGCAAAGATCTTCCACCCCATGATCATAATAAGTCCCAGAACCAAGTACTAAGATTCAAGTTTCCCTCTCGGACATGTAGTTCAGTACTCAAGGTATGTAGATTTTGAATTGCCTTGAATATGGTAGGAGAGGAGTCAGCTACAGAAACGCAACAAGCAGATCCCACCAATTTACATTCTACACCACGCTCAGCCAGGATGACGTCTAACACCATCCAGTTCTGTAGAGCCACTAATCTAATTGATTTTTGTTCTAACGTCATATTGTATAGTATATCGGTGGTCCGGTTGATGATTTTCTCCAGTACTCTTGCTAGTCTCCTAATCTTCATGATCTGTACCCAAAATGGCACAAAGGATTTTGCTACATCACTGATGACCTGTGAAGGAGTATCACCACTCTTGTCCTGCCTTGGACGAGCTCTAGAGACCTCAGAGGTGCTAGCTACAAATACCCCTGGTAGCAAGATTCCCAAATAACAAGTAGCCTGCCAATCTCTAGGTAACCGAGGATAAGCTTCATTGCCACAGACATAATAAATGGGAGCACCTACATACAAAGGTATGTCCTCACTAGTTAGATTTGCAATGTTGGTGCAACCATCAAAAGTACCCATTGGCTGAGAACCATCCCTTTGAATACAGAAGGAAACAGAGTTGGGGCTATGATTGATAGTGTAAGAAGGGGGAATGGCATCCCGGATGTCTATGGGAACCATCTTGAAAGAAATTAACGATTGGAAAGGTCTAGAAAGTCTATAGGAAGGCCTAATAAAAGCTACATTGAGTTTGCTCCTATTTGTGAAAAGAGAACATCTCACAGGCGTCAGACCTCGTCTTTCAAATTCATTCAAGCTAATCCCATCGATGTTCCCAGAGATGCTATCATTCCAACGACCAAAAAATAGTGCCCTTAGAAAGGCATAGCATGCAGTAGTCAAAGGCAGAATATGAATATATCAGCCCTACTCTTTTTCCCCGTGCTGTGGCAAATGCGAACATATCCAGCAATTTGTTCTATTGAGAATTGCATGAGTCGCATTCATGATAAGTAAAAGTGAGCTATAGTGGTAACTCTGTCTGTGTTGGGAATCCCTAGGAGGTAGAGTGTGCAGATGCATGAAAGGTGAAGACATAGTGGGAATACTTTCAGTAGTTAACAAAGTCTCAGGTGGAAGCACCCCTTAAAAGGACCAAAACCCAAATGCTATCACAACTGTTAATCCAGTTAACATTATCACAAGAAAACAGTATGTCCGGAAGGGACCATGACTTTTGAAGGTCAATGTGTTTGTTAGCCACACGACTGATCGGTTGCTTTGTACGAGTAGAGTTAGCGTTGGGCATTGTTCCTCAAAGTTTGTTTCGTAATGTTTCTGCGACAGACTCCTTAAGTTTTGTTCGTTGGTGATCTCCTGACCACGTGGTTTTTCTTGATAGAAGATAGCTTTGCAGGTCCTGGCCACTTACTTATGTTTCAGTGAGAGAGTGGCAAGGGACTAGCTCACCATCCATTTCCTGTGGGCACAGCCGTGCTGTAAGTCTAATACCGTGGACACAGATTGTACCTCAAGAATACAGGTACGGCGTGATCTGCGGAAGAAGTGTCGTTGCTTCCTGATGGGAGTGGTGAAACAGAGGCAAGATTGCTAAAGGGTGCACAAAGATCCGAAGAAGAGTTCAGAGACAAAGCAGAAGTCTCCCCAAGCCCCACAGGCTCAGGAAGAGTCTCTGAAATACCCTTCATGTTGTTCGAGACAGATTGATCACCAGAAGCAGGTAGTTTCCTTTTTTTATTCTCCATCGTGTGGGAAGGGAAAAGGTATCCACTTGATGTGTGTGGCGTGTATCCAGTGTCTTTTGCCAGCTACTCATACGGCAGTGTGTGTGGCCAACAGGACCTGGAACGGTCCTCTCTAGCGCGGTGTGAGACTGGATGCTCTCTCAAATGACTTTGTGAGCACCCATTCACCGGGTCGGATTCTGTGACCTGGCCCCTCGTATTTAACTGGGAGGGCTTCTCACACCTGTTGATAAATCAAATACAAGTTTTGAGTTAACTGGTAACAGTATTCAGCAAGAAGCAAATGCTCCACATCTTTAAGTACTTTGGGCTTTGGCATATTCCAAACGTTAGCTGGCCTCCCTGTTACTATTTCATACGGGTAGAGTCCAGTTCTAGTCTGTGGGGTCTTCCGCATGGACGGTAGAGCTATATGTAAGGTGTCTGGCCATTTCAAATTACTACTGGCACAGACCTTCACAAGTTTATTCTTCAGGATACCTTTATGGCATTCTACGAGTCCGGCACTCTGAGCGTGTCTAGCCGAATGGAACCGTTTATCTATCTGCAATCCCGTGCATGCTTGCAAGATAACAGCAGTGATAAAATGTGGACCATTATCCGACCAGATGACCCTGGCAAACCAAACCTAGGAAAATATTCCTTGAGCATGGTTTTCGCTGTTATTATTGCAGTGGCATCTTTCACAGAGAAGGCTTCAACCCACTTGCTAAAGGCACAAATGACTACCAAGACATATTTGTAGTTATAGCAGCGCTCCATCTGGATGAAGTCAAAATGAATCACTTCAAAAGGCACAAAGGGGGGCCAAAACTACCCCTTGGTGTTGTCGTACCCTTCCCCGCATTATGCTGTAAGCATACCATACAATTCTGGACAAAACACTCAGCAGTTTTTAAGATATTAATATTTACCCAAACAGGTTCTAGTAATTTACAGATCTTTCTAGCACATATGTGAGTGGGACCATGAGCCATTGTAACCATGGCAAGGACATATGCATCGGTAACATCCACCTTCCTTTAGAAATGTCTACCTAACAACCTTCCTCATCCAAACTTTCTAAACCCTCCGCCCAGTGTTTAAGTTCTGGAGTAGCATCAGCTTGTATATTCTTTATCGACTCAATCCCTCCATCTACTGTACAGGTATTTGTGGTTTCTTTCATGACATATATTTCTGAATATAAATCAGTAGCAGTCTGTTTAGCTATCCTGTCAGCAAAAGCGCTTCTTCTTGCTTCATCATCTACTACCTTCTGATGTGCGCCGCACTTCATGATTGCTAGTTGAGTAGGAAGTGCAAGTGCTGAGAGTAGCTGAACTATCAATTTGCCATGTTGAATTTTTGTTCCATGTGAGGTCAACAAACCCCTCTCTCCCCATAGTTTACCAAAGTTGTGAACTACCCCAAAGGCATACTGGCTGTCTGTAAGTATAGTTACTCTAAGCCTTTTGGAAAGTTCACAAGCTCGAGTCAATGTGATAATCTCAGCGGCCTGTGCAGAGTTTTGCGAAATTCTCTTGGTTTCCACAATAGTGCTTAATGTAGTGATGGCATAAGCAGTAGTAGATGTAGAATCCAGAAGTTTGAAGCAGGAGCCATCGCAAAATAGGTCCCCTTGTGGATCTTTCAATGGTTTATCATTTATGTCAATCCTTCCTTTGGTATCTTGCTCTTTGGAATAGAGCTCAAAGAGGTGGGCGCGGTAGGGGACGTGGCCAGGATGTGCAGGGTGGCCCAAGAGGCCAGTGTGTGGAGGACAAATCGGGGCCACCTATGCCCCCCCAATGGTTGGGGGAAATGTAGCTGACACCATCCCAGCTCAGCCCTTGTTAAACAGGCCCATATTGTCAACTGAACTGGCACATGATGACTCCCAGGCTGACTTCCGTATCACCAAGTCTAAGCTACGTGTGGCGGTGAAAGTTGCTGTCACCAGGCCACGTGGATCTGGGGCAGCAATGTCATCTGCTGCCCCAAGTAGCCAGGGTGAGGAGGCTGCATGGGCAGCTGCAGCTCAATCCACCCCAGCTCCGAGTCTCCCAGCCGGGACAATGTCGGTCCAAGTCCATCTCATCGAGGTTGGTCCTGCCAACATCACACTGCACCCAATGCCTGCAGTGAGACCTTTGGTCATTGTCCCTTTGGAAACTTCCAGTACCCAGTCCACCTGCGCTTCTGCCCCTACCAACCAGAGCGGCGTAAGCCACTCAGGATTCGCACCACCTTCCAAGAAGAAGAAGGGTGCTCTTGCACTACAGACTGGGACCCCAGACACGGCTACACACTCCGGCACGTCAAGGAAGCCTAGCTTCAATGACGCCGAACTAGATGCACTTGTGGCCTATGTGTTGGTACATAGCCGTGAAATGGTGGTGACGGCAGGGTGCAAGACTACATCTGCACAGCGTAGGGCCCACTGGCAGACAACCGCGGACCACATTAGTGCCCTTGGATTTGTGAGGCGCACGGCTGATGATTGCTATAAGTGGTGGAATGACCTGAAACGCAGAGCAAAGAACAAGCTGGCTTCCAATCATGCCTCTACTCTGGTGACTGGCGGTGGGTCTCCACCAGAGGACGACCAACTCACTAAACATGAGTCTGTCGCTGGAGGCTTCATCACAGAGGAACAGATCCAAGGCGTGGGAGACCTACCAGATCTTGAAGCATTGTCCGGTGAGTGCCCATGCATGTGTGTGCAATCCATGTGTATGTTGCTTGGGTGATGTGTTCTGATTGAGTGCCAGGTGAGGCTGTGTAGTCATGACTGGTATGGGTCACCCATGTGGTCCCTCCAAACCATTCCCCGGCCTTGGGTTTGGGTATGACAGTATCCCTTCTGACCACAGTTGCCAATTTGCACCAGATTACTGCAGTTGCCCTTCAACTGTCATCTTGCAACAACATTGTTCATCATTTTTTCCTGTTCATTCAGCCTGATTGTTTCAATCCTTGCCATTTTTAAGACACATTTTTTTTTGCCGTACTGCCACAAATGTAACATACTTCTGTCATAGATTACACCCCACAATGGCCCACATGTATTACCTTGTTAGGGGAATGATTTAACCATTCAGGCTGATTGAGTAATGGCCTGCACACAATCATTGTTGGGCCCTGTTTGAATGTTGAACATGACTGTTGTCTTCTGTCATGTTGAAGTGACCAACCATTGATGTATTCATCTGCCTGCCATCACTGTATCAGTGAAAACTGGATCTGTTGCAGCGTGTGGCACATGCGTGTTTTGTCACACTATTTTGCATGTTTTATCTCATGATGTCCATCTCACATGGATGGGTGACAGTACTGATTTCCTACCATATGGCTGTACTTGTCAAATGTACCATGGCTATGCTACGTGCCATCTGTGTGCTGGCATGTGTCATGTATGTGTATTGGACATGCAACTCACAGGCTAATGTGTGATGCCAGTGCTATCCACCATGCAGCACATGTGTTGCTTTTCCATCTTGGAGTCCTCAGTGTCTGCTTTTTCCTACCCTTCCAAATCATTGGCAGTGCATGCATGCCAGAGTAATAGTCATGTGGGACATGTGTAATTTATGTACGGGATCTCTGCCTCATCAGGCCTATGTGTGCGCTATGGTGTTCATGCCTCTTTCCATTGTTATCTTTCCTGTTTTTGCAGGTGATGAGTCACTTGATGCTGTTGAGGAGGAGGAGATGGTGCAGACCCAGGAGGAATCACAGCCACAACCGGGCACCACTGAAGGACGTGGAGTGGTGGTGGGTGAAAACCCATTTTTCCTACAGACCATGCTGTCCATAGGTGTCTCTGGGTACACCTCCGCAGACCTCTATGAATCAAGTGCTGAATCGGACAGTGAGACATATGTGCCGTTGCAGGAGAGTGTTTCTGGCAGGGATGCTGTTTTGTCCAACCCAACTGCACCGGGGGGAAGACCCCTCTATGGGGATTTCAGTGTTGGTAAATCCGCCTTTGGCAGTTACGGATGCAGGGTCACACTCCACAATATTTGCTCCTGTTCCTGGCCAGCAGATCAAAGGAGGAATGCAGTCCTGCAGCCTCAGGCAGTGCCAGCATAGCAAGGTGCAGATCGCGTTGTCCCAAACAGGTGTGGTGGCCGCCAACGCGGTGGCCATGCGCCACCAGGCAATACTGTGTGGGAGAACTCCATCTACTCTATAGTAGCACAACAGGGGGCATCATGTGAAATGATGGTTCAGGCAATGGATAGGGTGGCCACTTCCATTCTCCCCCCTGAAAGGGAGATGGAGGTCCAGCAGCAGGCAACATACTCCATTTGCCACTCACACAGGGAGGACATGTTGGCGTCTAACAGGGACCGATGGGCTGGACTGGAGACTCTGCGCGCAGCCATATCTGTAGAGTCACAGACTCATAGGGAAGCCCTGAGGTTAGAACACGGGTCCCTCATAGATACACTGGGTGAACTTGAGGTTTCCCGGAATTTTAGGTCAGAACAGCAGCTGGAGCAGCTCACACGTTCACTCTCAGCTGAGCTCCAGGCAACCCCTGCAGAGATCTGGGCATCACGCGAGAACATGCAGGCAGAAATGCGTGCTACCCTTGAGATGCTGCATGGGGATCTGTGAACCATCATGCTGCAGAATCAAACCTTCCAGACCCACATGCTTGCTCCCATGGAAGACCATACCAGGGCTTTGCGTGGGCTGCCTCCCATATCACTGCCACCTCCTGATGTAGCAGCAGAGGGTGATGACAGCGACGGCAGTTCTCCTACTGTAGCGTAGCCGTGCAAGCCATGAGCCCATGGAGGTATTTTTTTTTCACAACATCCACGCATGTGGGTGTTGGGGTGCACCCTGTACCTCTTTCCTCCTGGGTGATCTCCCCCCCCCCCTGTTCCACACATGGCCATTTTTGATTTTAATTTTTTTATTATTTATTTTTTTACAGTGTGTTGCTTTGTGTGCTCCTGTGAGCATCTGCTGTGTATTCCAGCTGGGCACATGCAGGCTTGTCCTGTCTTTGGGTTAGATGCTTGGTTTCCTGACACACCCACCCCTCCTGCTTCCCCTTTCCATGGGCTTGCAAAGGGTGTGACCAAGTGACAGTAATTTACACAGTGACATTGGGCTCCCATGAGTTGTGTGGGCAGTCTGTAGTCAAAACTGTGTGTACATCCCTAGTAGGGATTGTTGTTGGCTTCTACACTGCATGGTGTATTGATATGTGCTTGTACATCCATGTCTTTCTCCTTATATACATGTAGGTTCTTCATGTCTTCACAAGGCCGTCTCCTTTGAAGATGCAGTTCATGTTGTATGCAGTACATTTGCCTGAGAGCAACACTCTGCAGTTGGAAGGGGTCGATGAGCTGAAGTCAGGTTGTGAGACTTGCACTACTTAAATTTTGTCCTGTCATATATTGCCACAGTTTCACCCTGTTCTGATGTTTTGTGTTGCTGGTAAGTATTTGTTCATGTGTGCTGTTTCTTATTGATTACTGAGAGCATATTGTCTGTGGCCTGTTTACATTAAGGCCAGTGCACTTTGTGACACTTGTGTCATGTGTTGTGCATTCATTTGGTTGCTTTCACATCGCATGCCGTGCCATGGTGTGTTGGGTAGCTGAGATGGGGATGGGTTGGGTGACATGGCACTATTTTGATGTGGTATTTTGCAAGAGGGTAGTCCTTCCTGCTGCATGAATGTGTGTCTTTTTGTGACACAGCATTGGGTGTCTTTAAGTAGGCAGGGATGCACACAATGTAACACTTCCAGGTGAACAATCTCAGGCTGGTATGGTTGTGACAGTTGACTGTCCCTTTTGTCATCATCATTGATTGTCAGCAGGTATGTGCCAGGCTTGTGTGCACTCCGCAGGGGTGGGATTTTAGGTGAAGTAATTTGCCACAAGCTGGTTACCGGCTGCCTCACAATTTGCCCCTTCACCTCCGATGCACAATGGCCGTCCATTTGGTTGGGGATGTGGGGGTACCACCATGTCCACCGGCAGGCCCCGGTGGGTTGCAACGTTGTGCAGGACACATGCTGCCACTTTGATCCTGCCCACTACTGGGGGTGCATATAGCAGCTGCCCACCAGAGCCGTCAAGGGAGTGAAAGCGTGACTTGAGCACTCTGAATGTGCGCTCCACTATGCCCCGGGTTGCAATATGGGCTGTGTTGTATCTTACCTCGGGTGGTGTGGTGGGGTTCCGAAGTGGTGTAATCATGTAGGTACTCAGAGGGTAGGCTCTGTCCCCTGGGGAGGTGATAATGGCTATCATTAGTGGGGTTTTCACATTACTCAGTATCTGACATGCATGCATGTGCAGAGGCATTTATACTCACCAATCAGCCATGTGTTGCCATGCCGCCCAGCTTCCAGGTCCCGGTTTAGGGGTGACATTCTGAAAATGAAACTATCATGGCTTGACCCTGGATAGTTGGCATATACTGAAGTGATGATTCCCTTGGCATCACATACTACCTGCACGTTGATTGAATGCCAGTGCTTGCGGTTTCGATATATGTGCTCAGTGGCCTTGGGAGGACATAGATCCACATGGGTGCAATCAATGGCACCTAGCGCTATTGGGAAGTGTGCTACCCCGTAAAAGTCCTGGACCATGGCCTGCCTTTCTGCAGGTGTTCTGGGCATGTATATGTGCCTGTGGACTGAGGGGCATGCAGTCATGATGGCCAACACCTGGTGTAGGCAGCGTGACTGCCTGGCCTGTGACACACCCCCCACTATGGCACTTGTCCTCTGTCATAAACCAGTAGCCAAGAAGTGCAGTACATTGAGCACCTTTTCCAAGGGGCTCAGTGCTTGCGAGCACAGGGTGGGTGATGTGAGGTCATCCTCCCACTCACTCACCAGGTCGAGGATTATTTGTGGTGGAAACCTGTACCTCCCATACACCTGGTCATCAGGCATCCCAAAAAGGCTGGTCCTGGGTAAAAAAATGTGGGGCCTGACAATCCTACTCCTCCTGCGGTATCCCACGACCACTGCTGTGAGGAACGGTATATTCATCGTAGCGTCTGAGCTGTTTGTTGTTTGCACGCACTTTTATGCTGCGCGGGGCTGCTTACGCCTGCTTCCTGCTGGCGTACATGTTTCCGGATTAGCTCGTCTTTTTTGGCACCTGCCTTTCCCCTGTTCGATTCCATGAATACGTGTTGTTGCCGCGCGTGTGGGCGTTGCAAGCATTAACCTCCTGTACTTCCCCCATAACGCCCACATTTTCACGCATTGTTCCCCATTCTGCATGTTACGCCCCGTGTTATGCCCACTTTTGTTGATGCGTTGCACTATTTGTGCTTTCCCTGTGGGCGTAGCACACGCCGTTTAATGACGTTTGTGCCCGCGTGCGGCACCCACGATTTTAGCGCACATCCTAGGATTTACACGCGCACTGAATTCCATGAATCAAAGTGCGCGGCGTTGGCACGCGCGTGCTGCTATTTTCATGCTTGCGCTGCGATTTTCACGCTTGCGCTCCCCTTTTCGGCACACATTTATTCCATGAATCGGCCCGTAAAAGTTAATCAATTACTTCATCTGAGGCATGAACATCTTTAGACGGATATATCTTCTATATACCAAGTTGGAAAGCCATGTCCATGTTTCTAACAGACTATGACTGTTTCTGTTGATCATACAATAATGCCTTTTCTGAATTTGATATATGACGACGTGCATGCTTCTCTTTACTCTTAAATTGCTGCATAACTTCTTTTTTCCAATTCTGAATTACATCAAATGCTGCAAGTCTAGCTTTTTTCTTTAACAATATGGACTCTAAATACTCTTTACGGGCAATCTCAAAACTACCATTGACTGGCCACTGAAATTCGAAACCATGTCTAGTTTGTCTGTGCCATATATCGTTGAATACTGTACTACCAATGCCGTACTTACAGTACATAGTACATGCCAGAGACCCCTCTTGTTGCGCCGGACGGCCAGATTCCAAAGATTGTCTGTCTCTGCAGAATAATCTTCTGAAACAGGCAGACAATTTCCCAGGCATATCAGATCACTGGTGTTACCTGGCGTCGTTTGAACTCGCGAGTGCAAAACTGCAACCAAATATCAGGATAGTTAGGAATCGGGGCACGACTCACCTGATTACAAAGGACAAAGGAGGTCTGATTGGATTACAAAGGATCGACGTGGCTGGCGATTCCGGCAAAAATACCTGCCTGGATATGGGGACCCTCGCCAAGATGTCCTCTCGAACCGCTTGCTCACCGTTCAGGGATCAGATTGTGCAGTACTGTTGAGGTGTCGCGTCTCATACTAAAAGGGCCCCTTTTCTCACACCCCGATCCCAGTCCGGTAGCCGCGTCCTTAACAGAGAGGTGACATCAATCTTGAAGGTGCCTATTCGGGCACCATCTTTTAAGATCAAACAAGGAATATCGAGGCTTAGTACCACCAAAAATTGAATCCGCCAGTCACAAAGTCAAACAGTTATGAATATAACTTTATTCTGTACAGATTCAAATATCAAAGCAGATAGCTCCAACACCTCGCAACACTGTGAGGGGAGTGAGTACTGGTCATCACAAAATGTGCAGTATTTACACAGAGTCCTGGTCATAACCCAGCCCATCTCCAAACTAATAGGTTACACATTTGGGTTTGTGCCCAGTTCACATAACAAATATACAATATTGGTTTGTACTTTTGACATATTGTCCCATCCTTGAAGATTCAATGGTTTTGTTGGTTCTGCAGCTCAGTTTCAAGAAACAGAATCATTAGTTTATGGCTAAGGCACATAGTTCTAGTTTGTCTACCATTCAGTTCTTATGTTTGAATATGGCTGAGGCTATTGATGCAGACACCACTTTGAATTGAAGTTCACTTTGACTCCAAGGTTCCTTAAACATACTGTCAAACTTTGTTGTAGTCAGCTGTGTGGATCTTTACCTTTCAGAGTAAGTCCTTTTTCAAGAAATGTACAAAGGATTCCTTCAAAAACACACAACATTTAGTTTACATGCATTGTATATCTATGTTTGAGGGAGGATGAGTTTGTAGACATAGATAACACTTTGAATGAGAGTTCATTCTGTCTACAAGGTCTCTTTGCACAGGACAAATAGTCTGCTCTGCCAGTCCTAGTGTTGACATAGGCTCAAAGTGGTTTCTGTTCTGGCAGCTGAAAACATGGTTAATCATTTCTGAACAGAGAGCAGAAGTTATAATCAAGATTGAGGATATTTTCCAAAATGGCGTTTGAATTCAATTCTCATTAAACTTCAGGTTTTAATACAAATGCCAAATGGCTTAGGACAATGTTCATAATCAGACGATATTTATGCAAATTTGGTTTAACACCTTGTAGGTGACTCTGGATACCTGCTGCTTCCATGACTGACTACCCCTAAGTGGAATCCTCAGAGGCTGCAAGTAGTGGCATACTACAGGGCACATGTGAGGACCAGGGTGATCATCGAGCAGGCCATCGGGCTCTTGAGGGCACGTTTATGATATCTACACTGGTCTGGGGGTGCACTCATGTACAAGCCAGAGAAGGTGGGGCAGATAGTCCTGTCCTGTGCAATGTTGCACACTATCGGCATCAGGTTCAAAATACCCCTGCCCCCAGATCTGGACATTCTACCACCAGAGGATGATGATGATGCAGCGCCAGCCAGGCCCATGCTTATGTGCATACATGCCACGGATGGCTGCATGGCCTGCCAAGAACTGATTTAGATTTATTTTTAGTATCACCTCCACTCTGTACACCCCTTGCACCTTTGCAGGCATCATACACAATCACAATAAACTCTTGTTTCAAAAAAAGGAATGTCCAGTCAGTGATGCAGGTGACAACTATTTATTAACTAAAATGTAAATGCACACGAACCCTACAGCTCCTTTCCCCCTCCCCAAACACCGCTCTCCCACCATATCCAAAGGAAATCCATCCTCTGCACTCCCCAAACATCCCCCAGTCACCAACACCCACCACCAAATACACTGAGGGAAGCACACAGTCATTGTACTTTCCCTCCGGTCCCTCCCAAGACATGGGACCCTTTACAGATTCTATTGGGGCCCAGAGTCACTGTGCGTGGCAACTTGGGCTGCTAAGCATTGAGCTCTTGGTTGTTCTGACCAATGACGGTGGTTCAGACCACTGGCCTCCATGTGTTCCAGGGTCAACTATATGGCATGGGTCATGGTCTTGGCTCTGGCAGAGGCAATCTCATTACCCTCACCAACTCTTTGGGCAAGGATGAAGAGGGCAGCAGTGTCATGGCCTCTGGTCATTGCACTCCCCCCCTCTGGAGGCCTGCAGGCATTTATGCATGACGCACATTTCGTCCAGCTGCTGGGATGCAAGTCTGGTCAGCTCAGCGTGGCAAACCTCAATTACACACAGGTGTTTGTCAAGTGAACGGATGCGGGGCTGTGGCAGTGGAGGTGACTGTGCTGTAGAACTAAAGCATGGCGTCTAGTAGGGGCATTGTTGCCCTCCCACATCCTTGTTTGTGCTGTACCTGACATTATGGCTTACTGGCTGTTGTGCTTGTGGTGGTGTGCAGGGCACAGGAGGGAAGGTGGGGCCACTGGCCATGGTTGTGGTAATGGCGACAGCTGGAGGTGCTGGTGGTCGCACTGCTGGAGGAGGTGCATCCTTCACAGATCTGCCTGCACCTGCTGGGCCTGAAATTGATAGACCAGGTGCGTTGCTGTCAGAGGACTATGTTTCTGTTGGGGAGATATGATCATGCTGTTAGGCTTCTGGGAGTCATATCTGCAGGCTTGAATTACACTCATGCTACATTTTCTGTGTCCTGCTCTTGTGACCCAGCGCCTTTGGTATGTTTTCTCCGATGTGTAATTCTACATGTGGGTGGTTGGAATGCACATTGAATGTTTATCTGCCTAGATTGCTTGTTGTGTGTCCGGTGGGTCTATGTTTCCTGCCCTGCTCCCCCTTGGCACATACGGGCGCTCATCATGTGTTCATGTGTGAAGCTGTACATTTTGACAACAGTGCCTGTGCATGGCTACATCTGCCCACATCCCCTTGCATGTGTGTGTGATCGGGCCATTTGCTGTGACTGACACATGTTAATTCCTGTTACCTTTCCCATTTGGTGTTTCACAGGCTGGGGATGCATGTATTTGGACTCAACATTTTCATTTACATGGGGTCTGTTGTACTTACCACCATCAACTTTGGTCCCTGTTCCTGCCTTTGCTGTCCCTGACTCCCTCTATGCCCTCCATGTGCATGATGAAGCTGCACCTCTCCTCTCAGGGAATGAGGTGTAGGGGTGCCACTGCCCCTCCACCTGTTGCAGCAGATTCCCTAATGTGTGTGGGCAGGAGGTGGCGGGCCCTCAGGTGCAAGTCGTCTCACCACCTGTGGCAGTCTCTCCATGTCCGGGGGACTGTGCCCATGGGTGTTACCCTTTCTGCCACTTCCTCCAGATGGCCGTCTTCCACCTATGGCTGGTCTTCCTGTGGCCAGCCCCAAAGAGGGTCTCTGCATGCTGCACCACTGCAAACTTTGGATTTCTTAGCCAAACATCAGGGACTGTGGATTTATTGCTCCCAGACATTTTCCCACTTCCAGTTCTGGGGGATGGCAGTTGAAGTGGGGGATTCAAAGTGGGTTAAGGTTTCAAATTGGCCACCAGGGAGCTTCCATTCCAGCAGTGGTGCTATTTCCAGCGCCTCTGATTCACATTTCTGCCGCAAATACTGGCACATTGCTGCCAACATCGGGAATTCCAGTGTGCTGCTAGTACCGTTACTGGAAGGGGGTGTGAGTACTCCCGAGGACCTGTAATGTGCTGGTAGTTCTGGCGGTTGCCCGGATGGTTATGGTAATACCGCCACACTGGAATTACTGGCGTTTTAGCAGCAAACTTGTATTGCGGGCCATTGTTATTCTAGTTTCTATGTTGAACTGAACAATAGCACAACATTTGTTCTTATGCCTAGCCCTTGAAATGTGTAGTGCCTTTAGAACTGCCAAATGTACATATTCATCGTTTACCCCGTGCCATTGTTCCTGGAACCACCCCTAACCATGACTATTGCCTGAATGGACTTGACATGGGTCATGTCGTGTGACCCTTATCATGTCCATGTAGGCAATAGTCATGATACGTGGTGGTTCCAGGAATAATGCTGTGACAGTTCCCTTGGACCAAGACATTCCCCCTATCATGTCCATAGTTCCAAAACTGTCAATTTCACATCTTTTTACCCTGCATCACACATACAATTAGTCTTTGCCATATTCATTGTCCCAGAACTGTCCATGTCATGACATCTGCTACCAAGATAGTCCATGTCCTTTTCCCCCAAACGGCATGAGATTAAACACTGAACATGCATAACTGACCATATAATGCCTTTTTCTACCAGATCAGCCATTGTCCATGCCCAACAACCTAGACATGACATTTGCAATGTCCCTTGCCACAGAACTCCACAAGTCATGCCCTTTTCCCTAGAATGAATCATTGTTAGGTAAGATTTTCACAGAACTGGTAAATCTTCCTGACCTGGGTCACCCCAGGAACTTTTTGCTTTACTAGTGGGATATTTTTCCTTAATACCTTAGTGAGTGGGAACCTTTTTCCACACTCATACAATCTTTAACTCTTTTTATGGATGTCATTTGTAAGACTCTCCATAGTGTCTTTTTAAAGTTATCCTCTTTAACAACTTATTGGCAATAAATGCCTGTTGTTACTGGGTTCCCCTAGGGGCTCCCCTTTTAACTTCCTTTGGCTGTGTTAGGCAGAATCATATGCATTACCCTTTGAGAACACCACACACAATTAAGACTACAAGTGACAGTACAAATTCACCTCTGGTACAAGCCTGTACTACACAGAAAAGTGGTAGTGATGGCTGAACAGCCAGACTTATCTCAAGAGTAAAGTGAGCAGTACCAATACTTACACAAAGCACAGCAATTACTATGGTTCAAACAAACACTGACTCAAGATTTCTGAGTAAAAGAATATATACATTTATTTACTCATCAGTTAAAAAACCATTTCACTATTATCAAGCAGTTGAAAGATCACGATCTTAATACACTACACCACACCCAATAGATTCTGGACAAGTTAAGCTCAAAATGAAGTGTGAGAAAAATGGCACTGCAGTAATTAAAAAGGGAGGAAAAGACAAAGTTAGAGAAAAGTTGAGCAGCATCAACAAGTAAGTAAGCAGGGCAATCTAGAAAAAGTAACTACAGTGAGGAAATCAAATCAAGAGGCATGGGCCAAAGTCAATGGACCAGAGTGTATGCAGAGGATCACACAGTTCAGAGTAGTTCGCGGTTCAGTCTTTGCCAAGCGTTCAGAACTAAGTTGATCAGACGAAAAGATACTTTAAAGAATATTGAAGGACAAGCCCTCGTATTGGCAAAAGCTTTCAAACACATGTACCGCTCTTGAACGGAACGGTCAGCTTCTCTTCGGTTCTCTCGATCCAGTGACGACTCTGCCTTCTCAGTTCCAGAGACCTGCTTTTTGCAGTTTTCCCCCATTCACACAGCCTGGCTGTCAATCACACAGCAGGGTTGCTGTCCCACTGGGGCAGTCACCACTGCCAATCATATCAGAGTGAGACATGGGTCTCCAAGGAGACCATGAGCACGGAGTATCAAACGCCTCCCTCACATTCTGCCCCCTCAGACCTACAGGCGCCTAAGGAGGGCTTCTGTGGAGAAGCCCGCCTAAGGACGGTGAACAAAGGGACCAAACCTGGTTTGGCACGCAGAGTAAAACACAAGAAAGACTCAAAAAAAGAAATGGAGATTAAACCCAGTCGGAACCGTATAAAAGTAAATATGGTCCAGTGGGTTTACGTTTGAGGCTACTAAGATAGCCTAAAACAATACCAAGTCTATTTAAAATAACTGCGGTCAAAAAAATAGGGTAGTTACCACTGCCACCAGTCAAATCTTAATGAAAAGCGAACAAAATAATGTTCCATGAGAAACAGACAAAAAGGGATAACTATTAACCCTTTCCAGAATTCTATGTAAGATAATGTGTACTGGGTCTGTGGATTTAAAAAGACTAATAAAGTCAATGGCAACTTTACATGTTCTGGGAGAAAGTAGGCAGTCCCAGAAAATGGAGTCAGAGTTGGGAAGTCTGAAAAAGACAACCCTGTGTCACTGAACTAAAGGTGCTTTGTAACACACAGTAAAAAGATGATGCCTATGGAGTAGGTGAAGATCCACAGTCTAAGAACACAAAAATGTTAAACACATACAGCAAAACACATGTAAGAGTGGGAAAAAAAGGCTCACACGCTTACCAGGTGAAAAAATAAATCCGAGAAATCCAGTAAAGCTGCTGAGGGACTCAGTAGCTAAGGGAAATTAGCCATTCTGGAGAATTCTTCCTAACAGGCTAACCTTGAGAGAAATACAGGTCCCAAGGGTAGAAAGGATCTTTGGATCCCTTGTACATTTTGTTAAGTGAAACCAGCACACCCCACCTATGTGGAGTGCTGGGGAGATACAATGTATCCCCTTTCATACTAAAACTGTTACAATTCTGTCACAGAGACAAGCTTACCTACAGTGAATGGTGGCAGTGTTACGTTGTATTATTTTGGTGCACCTTTGCCGCGGGCTTTGTACACAGCTGCAGTAAAGGCGCCTAAGGGTGCTCATTTTACCAAAATGGCCCTGTCTTCTTTTTTGCCAGTTTAGTGTTTCTTGTTGTTTCTTGTTCCTTCCCCTAATATCCAGGGTGGAAAATTCCTTTGTGTGATTTGTATACTCGGTGGGAGGCCCCTGGACCCGCCCCCACACCCCAGGCTCCAGTCTGTCTGTGAGAGCAGGAAGTGAGGGAGGAGTCCAAAACTCCAAAACATTTTGCCTTTCACCTTCCTTGAATGGGGACAAATCTCAGTGGGGGCTGGCTGTCCTGATTTGACAACCAGACTGCCCCTCCTTGTAAAATACAGGGAGAGAATGCAGAGGTTGTGTTGAAATTCCTGATAAATACTGCGAACCTGGAAGCTGAAGAAAAGTTGACCACTGGAACCACAACCACAGAGGAAGATGAAGGAAATGCGGCTGAACCGATTTCCAGCAACCGGAGAGCCTGCTGTGTAACCAGAGCCTGCTGTAGCCCTTCATTCCATTCAACCTGAGGACTCCGAAAATGATGACCTCGATCCAGAACCTACTCTGATCTCCTAGACTCAAGAAGACCTGCATTTTGAGCCTCCCCATGTATTGCTATGACCTTGCGTTGTTACGATAACTCAATACCCTCGGAACTCAAGCAATCATGCAGTGCACAGTCTTCCGAATTCTGAATCTCGCTGAAACGTCGTGGGGATCCTGGTGGATCTCCAGAGACACAAATTGAGTCTGAAAAGTCCCCTCAACAGAGTGCTGGACCTTTAAAAAGATAAGAATCCAACCGCAATTTTCTGTCTTCTTCTGTGCTCCTTGAAAAGGCACCAGAACCACAGAACTACATTCAGCCATGAGGGAAATCTTGCCTAGAGCCTTCTTCATCGATCCCCGCTGCAAAGTTCCTTCTGAGGTCTTGTTTTCAGTCACCATGACAAGAAATCCACTGACTGGGTATTTGGCTGCAGACCCTGAAGTTCTCCTGCTGCAAAATCTTCTTCAATGCTGAGGTACTGTGATGGCTTGGGTATGTACTTACCTTAAGCCTGTAGGGATTTCTGTGTAGCTGTGGGTTGTCTTCTATGATGGGGAGGCCTCTCATCGAGTGCACCCAGTCCCACTGCTAGAATCCTGCTGGGTTGTCTTCTGCAAAGCCCCTTGACCCTTTTCTAACTCTAAAGTAAAGTACTCACCTGTTTGCCCAGTTTTACTAAGGAACTCTGACTTTGCTACTAAAAAACCTATTGTGACACTGCCTCTTGGTCACTAGTCCTTGTGACCCACCTTCTGCCACTGAGAACACTCATGCTCCAAGAATAAGGGAAAGAATTTGAAAGGATTGGGCCTTTTGCTTAGAAAAGAAGATACATGTTTAAAAGTAACTTACTCTTGAAGAGTTGGTTGGTAACTATAATTCTAAGAGTGAACAGTTACAACAGTGCTTACTGATCTTGAATGTGTGATGCACTAAACTTAAAAGTATGGTTAACATATTTTCTTCCTTAGCAACTGTTTTGCCAGTATAATAGAAAGTAGATGTGAATGTAGTTTACTTACTCTCCTGTGATTAGGTTGTGCCTCTTCCCAAAAGTAAAGTGTTGGTTTCACCAGATTAGTCCTTTGAGGATAATTGTATGAGTGTCCCTCGACTGGGTCTTGGTTCCCTTGACTTGCTGCTAGCCTGTTCAGAATAAGTCTACATTAGGTCATTGTCTACCTAGAATAACTTTGAGTCATTCAGTAAAGTGTGACATTGGGTTTTACTTTCCCCTTCATTGTAAGGTTAAAACAGAATGTGGGTTTTACTAACCTTGTGTTATCTGTGTGCCATCCAAAATAAATTACAAGAGTTACTGCTTACCTCAATCTGGGGTTCCCTGATTTCAAAAACACCTGTAATTGTACATTACATCCTTAGGTTTTACTCACCTAGTATAACTGTGTGTCATCACAAAAGTAGTTATAGGTTCTTACTGCACCTGGAATAAGTGTTCCACTATTCACCAAAAGTATATTGTCCAGTTGACTGATTACGTGATTTGTACTGAGAATCATTGTACAACTGGAAGGGTCTACTACCCGTGAATTACTGAATGTAATTGTAAAAATAAAGCATTGGGTTTTGCTCCCCAAGAATAGGCTTAACCTATACTGAATGTGTATGAAAAGGTTTTGACTTACATAGAACTACTTTTGGGTACTTCAAATAAGGTCTATACTTGGGTCTTTGTACTTTCAAGTATAGTGCTGTGTTTTTATACTATTATTTCATATTATGTTTTAGTGCTTACTTACCCCTAGATATGTCTGGGCCTAACTGTATTTAAATAAATCCTTTATTTTTACAATACAAAGGGCCTCATTACGAGGTAGGAGGTAGCCATGGTGCTATACCGCATACCGGGTCCGGGGTCTCTGAATGGGTATTTACCGGAATGGGTACTTACCGGGCCCATAGGGCTCAATGGGAATGGGGAAGGAGCTAATAACGGGCCCTCTAATAGCGGGCCCGTTGTTAGCTCCCTGGTCCCTTAGCGGCTCCCGCTAAGGGTGCCTGGTAAAACCAGGTGCCTTTAGCGGGACCCGCTAAGGGACCTCGTAATGCAGCGGTAAGGGGTTAATGGCAACGGCACCCTTACCGTTGCCGTTAACCCCTTACCGCCGAAGTGTTTCAGTATTTCTTTGGTTCATTTGTATACCAATTTCACTTGTACTGATTCTACAGCCCTCTCTACCTCCTAAGATAAGCCTGGCTGCTGTGTCTACACTACCATGAACTCTGGTGGTACAGCCTTACACTAAGAGTGGAGCCTTGTACTGCCTCAGTTGAATGGTTTTACTAAGCCCTTGGTTGGACTTCAGAAAAACTGTCCTAACAATCATGTCATGTTTCTGCCCTGAGAACTGGAAATATCATGTCTACTAAACTCAAAAGTGCCCCTTAGCATGTTCACTGCCCCAGGAATTGCACTCAGAACTGACATTGCTGCTTCCATAATAGCCAGGAATGTCAAATGTAATGTCCTTCACCTCTAGAACTGTCCATGTCTTGTGCTATGACCCAGAACTACCCTTTTCCATATCTACAAAGGTTTGCCCACAAATCTGACTCTTGCCATGTCCATTGCCCTGAGCTACCTATGTTGCATCATTTCCTCAGAACAGCTCTTTGCAATACACACTCACCCAAAGACTCAAAACTATCAAAGCCACATAATTACCCAGAAGGCTGAGCTCCCCATGTCCATTGCCCCTAGATTGCCCATTGCATATCGTTTAACCCATAACTCCCCATGTCCAGCCATTTGCCTCCAGAATGGCCCCTTCATTTGCATATCATGAGCAACCTACATTAGTCTATTTTGCACTAGAAGAGCCCATCCCACATAAATGTTCTTAAAATTGACTCTTTCTATGTCCTTTCCCCTATGAAGGTCCATGTTACATGCATTCCCCCAAACCAATCCCTTTGTCAGGCACATTGTCAGATAAACTGTCCATTTCATGCGATTTGCTCAAGCTTCTCTTGTCACAGCTTTAATGGGCGATACCAGTTGTATGGCTATAGCCTCCAGCACTGCCCTTGATTTGTTCCTGGTCCCTTGAATTGTCATTTAATGGTCCGTGTTGCTATTTACATCATGTATATGTCCCATGTAATTGCCATGTTTCAATTCCGCAGAATTCGCCAATGACAAGTATAATCACACCACATTGGCTATTAACTTGTCCAATGCAAACGGCACTTCAAGTTTCATGTCCTTGCCCCCCAATTGCACATATTATGCCCATTGCCCAAGGGCTGCCCAAGTCTTGTCCAAAAAAACAGAATCAACTCTTGCCATGTCATGCCAATCAGTAAGTCCTATTTGACATCTTCTGCCTATGAACAGTCAACTGGCATGCACATTGGCAGCAGAACTCTGCATACTATGTAGTTTTCCAGTTAAAATGTCCCTTACCTCGACTATTTTACCTAGCACTTCTGATACCATGTCCTTTGTCACTTCAACTGCACCTTGCCATGCTAATTGCCAACAGAATCGCCACTCCCATTTAAACTGTCCCTTGCCATGTCCTGTCCCCCATAACTCTTGTCTTGTACATTGATCCACCCAAACTCAAATCTTTCCATGTCCCTTCATTGACCCAGGAAATGCCCATGTCATGCCCCCTATGGTTAGAGCTGTCCATACTACACACGTTTCATGCTGAAATTAGCCATACCATATCTGATTGACAGTTAACTAGTTAGACACTTTGTTCCTAGAACTGTTTATAATATGACAACCTTTTCTCCCAGAACTACCCCTTGCCATGTGGCCCAACACTGTCTAATGACACATTATTTAACAGAGTTTTGATTATTTCAATGTTAATTGCCCCACGTATTACCCATGCCATGTATTTGAGCTCCAGCTGCTATTTGCAAAATCCAGAGCACCAGAACTCTACATGTAATATGCTTTTACCTCATCACCAATGGATGCTAACTCTTTTTCTCCTGTAACTCCCTTGATATTGTCTAGGCCAATAAACGTCTCTTCTCATGTCTACTGTGCCGAAACTACGTAACATACATTGCCCCAGCAGTGCTCTTTACCACAACTACCAGGTCTACTGTCCAAGAATTAACCCTATCCCACTGATTGTCCATGAACTGTCTCTTGGCCTTTCCAGTGTCCTTACATTATGCATGTTACATCCATTGCCACAGAGCTATCAATGTCATGTTCCTTGCCTCCAGAACGAAACTTGGCATGTCCTTTATCCTCAGAATTTCCCATGCCAGACTCTTTTCCCCATAGCTTCCTTGACACGTCCATTGTCCCAGACCCGTCCCTTGCAACTGTACATGGCATGCCATTTCCATAAAATTGCACATATTGCAACAATTACCCCAGAACCTCATGTACCATCTCTAATAACCCCAGGGCTGTCCAGGCCTTGCCCACTGAACTAGGAACATACCCTTTAAATTACATTTGATGTGGCTAAACTGTGCACATCAAATCCAATTACATCAAATCTGCTGCTTTCAGGCTCAAAGATCCCACCACTTCTCATGTCATGATCCGTGGCCCTAAATTCTTCTTTTAGATTTCTTTTGATCTCACTGCTGCTCATTTTCCAAGAACTACTTCTCATCATGTTGATTGTCCCTATGTCTTGGGCTTTGCACACCGCAAACTAGTATTTACATTATATTCCATCAAAAATACTCTGGTGTTACATATATTAATCCAATAACAACCTATTGGCAAATCCATTGTCCACAGAAAAGTCAGTGGCACATTAATCCCAGACTGAACATGCAATGTCCTTTTCCCCAAGAAATAACACCTGCAATGGCCGTTGAAACAGAACTGCCCCTATGACAGCCACTGCGGCCCAAGCATCCCTTTTTTACTTTTTGCCACATCCTTCTTTGAGAGTGGACCCTATGCACAATCTGATGTCCTGCCTAGAAAATTAAGCTACCTTGGCCTACAACATGCAGGACTCTGCCTGCAAGTGTGGAACACGTCTGGAACACAGACAGCCCCCCAGAGCCACATGCAACTGTCCGGAGATCTGTCTTTCAATCATGTTTTTTTTTTCCTTGGATGCATCCTGCTTTGCAAGATGATCCTGTGCACCATTTGAGGGTCCTAACTACAAAATGAAAATCCGGGGGCATACACCACCCAATAATATACCTACAACTGTGGAAGTCATGTGGAACACTTTGACTGTATCCCAGAGAGACATGGGACTGCCTGGAGGTGCATTTTCAATAATATGTTATTCGATTATTTTATTTTTCCTTGGACACGTACTGCTATGCCAGAGGACCCTGAGCACCATCTGTGGGTCCTGCCTGCAAAACTAAGCTCCATGTGCCTAAAATGCCAGTACTCTGAATGCAAGTGGAGAATCCATCTAGAACACTGTGATTTGCTCCCAGAGGGAATAATAAAAATAATAAAATAATTCCCATGGCTACATCTTCCTTTCCCAGAGGGTCATGTGCACCATCTGAGGGTAATGCATACAAAATGAAGCTCTGTGTGCCTACAACACCCCGAACAAGTGTCATGCAAGTGTTGTAGCAATCTGTAATATTGTGACTGGATCCCAGAGGAACATGTCATTTTATTTTCTGGACGTTTATTTGTCTAGAATGTTTTTTTTTCCTCCCTTTGCCAAATTCTGGTTTTGCCAGAGGACCCTGTGCACCAGCTGAAGGTCCTGTCTACAAAACAAATCTTGCTTGGAGTAAAACCCCCAGGACTCTGCCTGCAAGTGTGGAAGCCTGGGTGTCTGTAGCCAAGGACCAAAAGCAGCAAAGGGAAGCTCCCTGTTTTGGCCAGTTGGAACCAGGAAGTGCCCAAGACCAGAACCCCTAACTCCTACTCAAGGCAGGACTAAACAAATCTCACACTTTACCTGACTCCTGCTTCCGCGAATTGGGATCCTTCCACATATTGACTATCCTTTCACTGCAGGGCTTCTGTTACCTCACTGGACCAAGAAACATTGCTGTTTTGTGTCTGTTAACTGTCATTTGGTTGCCTTTAGCCCCATTCTATCCCAGCTTAGAATTTACATTTGCTTCGTCTCAGCCATTCACCCACCCCTTCTCTTTCTACTGACCAATGTGCTTGCCCTCTTTCTTGGGTATCACCTTTTCTTCATTGTCTTCACTTGCCTATTTCTTCTACCCTCCATCAAGCATCTTGATTTGTCTTGATGTAACCTTCTGCTAATTCGTCTCCTTCCCTTCTCTCATAGCATTCAGCCACAACTTGGTGCAACTTCCGCATCAGTCTCTGGCCTCCCCATCTTCCTCCTTCCCCCCTGCACCCACACAGCTGAAATAAGACACTCCTGTGCTCCCAGAATCTCCATTCTCATTTATCCCCCTCGCCTATTGCACAACACCTTCTCCTCTATCCCACCTCCAATACATCTTTAAGTTGGTTCCTGGGAAGCACAATCCCTTTGCAACAAGTCTTCCTAAATGACTGACTCCTTCAACACATTTCTATAAGAGAAATCTGGATCTCCCTCATGGCTCTGCTGCACTAGCAGCTCTTCATACCTAGTGTGCTAACTTCTCCCAATCTTCCAGACTTGTTGGGCAAGGCAGCAGTGTGGAATTCCTTTGCTTGGGTCCTTACCTATGGGCCCCGGGGCATTACCAGAGTCGGTAATGCCCCTGCCGCTCGGGTTCTATTGCTATTAGTATCCCGGCCCGCAGAATTTGCGTGACCGGAATACTAAAAGCTATTTTTTTCTGTCCCAAAACGCGGCAGCATTTCAACGCTGTGGCGTTTTGGGACAGAAAAGAAAAGACCAAGAAAATGGCCGCCGCCATGGAAAGAGAAAATGGAGTCCGTTTTCCCTTTCCAAGGCAGCCATCGGGAGCGGACGCGCTGGGAACACAAGTGTTCCCAGCGCTTCCGCTCCCGAAAAAGGATAAAAAAAAGGTAAGTGGGGTTGGGAGGGCAGGAGTGGGACGGGGGAAGAAAAAAAAAAAAAGTACCTGCGTCCCGGTGGGGGACGAGGGAAGCATCCAGCCGTGTGGAGGCGCAGAGCGGGGATGGCCCGCTCCGAGTCTCCACATGGCTGGAGGCTTCCCTCGTCAAGAAGGTAAGTTGGGGGGGCGGGTGGGAGGATCGGAGAGGGAAGGGAAAAATAAAAAAAATAAGAAAGACTTACCCGAGTCCCCGGCGGGGGGCGAAGGCAGCCTCTCAGCTGCGGGGAGGCTCGGAGCGGGGATGGCCCTGCTTCGAGCCTCCTCATTGGCTGAGGGGCTGCCACGCCCCCTGCCGGGGACAAAGGCCGTGGAATCCCGATGGAGGGATTCCCGGCCGGGTAGGGACCTGGCGAGAGCCAATCAGAATGCTTGTTGCATTCTGATTGTCTCTCGCCGGGGTACTAATATGCCATAGAGTATGTTGTCCCCAACATCTATTCAAGATATCTATAATCCTGTGAAGGCAAATCCATTTTTACGCACACGCCAGAATAAAGACAACCCACTAGGGAAATAGGGCAGGAGATAGTGTTACAAGGATAACACGGTTTAATTATATACAATACAAATATCAGCAAAGGACTCTGCTGCTCGAGAGCGCTCTAACTCGTCCTTCTACAAACAAGGGCTTAAAAGGAGGAAAATTGTCATTACATACAGTGCTATACATACAGTGCTAATTGGCGCCACTGATTGGAGGCACCCTGCACATGGGCCTGTGCATAGGGGACGCCAGGCTGTAATTGGTTGGTTCTTTCCTATTAGTCAGGATCCACGTAGGTCAGCTGGGCTCATCCTCGTGGTGAAGGTCAGGGCACAAATAGCCAACATTGTTTCTCTCTAAACTAAGCATGCTAAGCCTGGTTATTATATCATTGTGGCAGGCACCTGGGTGCACAGGAAATAGTGCCAGGGGGAAGGGAGGACAAAATACAGTCAAGCTGACCCACACATTCAGGGCTTCGTTGATACTGCAGTTCCAACACTCAAGGTCTCCACCCGGTGTTTTGATCTTTAATGTATCCCTCCCTGTACCTCATTTTACAAGAAATGTGTTTTCATGCTTGGAAAAATACAGCCGCACATGCTTAGATGTCTGTAGACAGTTGATTTGTGTTGGGCCAGGGGTGTTGTGAACATATTGGGGAATGCAAAGGTGGGGTTGTCAGGTCAGTGGCATGGGGCTGGTCCGGACTGGCTGGGTGGGAGTTAGAAGCCTATTGGCAGTTTAGTGGAGATTAATGGATGCAGTGAGGAGCCTGGTGTTGTCTCATGCTCTTGCGTGGTGCATTTCTTTGGAAGATACTAAATATTTGCAACACTGGAGGGACGAGGGGGAAGTGGACTTCCGTGGGAACAGGGCTCTGTGAGCAGGGTTTGTGAACAGCACGATCCTGCAAGCTTACTCCATTTAGGTCTACTACAAAATGTAGTCAGGTGCTGTGGGTTTTCTAGTGCCTACTAGTGTGGATTGCTCCAGCTAATATACTACATCACCTCATATGGTGTTTGCCTTACCTGAAAGTGCCTACGTGGGTGGGATAAGCTCATTTCCATTCCAACATTCCACCATTTTGTTATTCTACAGTAACAAGTTCTCCCCCACCATATGTATGCTCATTTGCACACCTTTCTGCTTCGTCCCATGCTGATGTCCCCTTTATAATAGTAATAGTTTAACAATGTGATACAGTTTAAGTATAAACTTTACACATATTTCATATATATACATAAAAAGAGAGAAGAAAAGAAAGAAAGAAAGAAAGAAAGAAAGAAAGAAAGAAAGAAAGAAAGAAAGAAAGAAAGAAAAAAAGAAAGAAAGAAAGAAAGAAAGAGAAAGAAAAAGAAAGAAAGAAAGAGAAAGAAAAAGAAAGAAAGAAAGAAAGAAAGAAAGAAAGAAAGAAAGAAAGAAAGAAAGAAAGAAAGAAAGAAAGAAAGAAAGAAAGAAAGAAAGAAAGAAAGAAAGAAAGAAAGAAAGGAAAATAAAGTTAGAAAAGAAACCAAGTTAAAATGTACTGCAATTTATAAGATACAGTAAAATAAAATAAAATGTGATGAAGATGGGAGAGGTCAGAGAAGATAGGGAAAACAGTGACCTCATTTAAACTAGTTGTTCTACACATAGTGTTTTCCAAGAAAATCAATTTAACTTAAAAGTGCATGTTCACTATAACGGAAAACAAAAAAGTCCATCAACATTTTCTATACAGTGCATAATCCAAAAGTATATTGTATTTCATTACTCAGAGTCACAGTCATCACCATTGTCCAACCTCACAGATTCAGTTTCATTTTAATCAGATTCACAGGGCCTAACATCATGCATCAGTAGGGCTCTAAAATGTTGTTAGCTACGAGTCATATTGTATTGTATTAAGGAGGCCATCCTCCTTGTCCCAGTAAACTATTGTAGCATTATGATGCTAAATATATTAAATGGCAATGCTCAAGGATTTTTCAACATTCACCCATATGCTATACATAGCTATTTGCATTTTTGTACAGGTCGAGTTCAGACTACGATACCAAAACCAGGGTTCTACTATGTGATCTATGTTGTGGACCAGATTTCCGTAGCATAGTTCGTAGATTTTGACCAAAGTCGGGCAAGCTGTGAGCAGGTGCATGGCCGTTTTGTTGGTAGAGATGTTTTTACACAAACAACAGTATCTCTCGTGTGGATCTAGATGGTTATCAATCCATTTGTTGGCTAGCACCGGAAGACAATCAAGACGCAACAGAAGGAGAAAGCGTCTGAGCCTACTAGAGGGATTCAAGTTCATGTACTGCTGTGGTTTCAGATATTCATAGTTGTTTGTGAACAGCACAATCCTGCAAGCTTACTACATTTAGGTCTACTACAAAATGTAGTCAGGTGCTGTGGGTTTTCTAGTGCCTACTAGTGTGGATTGCTCCAGCTAATACACTACATCACCTCATATGGTGTTTGCCTTACCTGAAAGTGCCTAGGGGGGTGGGATAAGCTCATTTCCATTCCAACATTCCCCCATTTTGTTATTCTACAGTAACAAGTTCTCCCCCACCATATTTACACTCATTTGCACACCTTTCTGCTTTGTCCCATGCTGATGTCCCCTTTAATAATAATAAATAATAGTTTGGCACTTATATAGCGCTACTAACCCTCAGGTATCTGAGCGCTGCTTATTATTACCCACGGTGTGTGGTGCTCATTTATCCACCTCGGAAGGATGAAAGGCTGAGTTTGGCCTTGCCGGGATTCGAACCTGCGTTAGCAGGCTCTGCACAGATGTCAAAGCGAGCGCTCTACTCGCTGTGCCACTTGACCAGCTTTTTATTGGCATCCAAGCTCTGCACATATGTCTTAAACTTCCCCCACGCGCATACTGTTCAGGTGTGTAGGTCATGTATATGCACCCTCCATCGCCTGCCAGCTCCACCCACGCCTCTTTGTAATTTCCGGGATCAGGGCGAGGTACAATGCTTGAGCAGTACAAGTTATCAACTACATCGCCAATAGGGATTGTGACCATGTGGTGGACGGGGTGGTCATTTTTCTCAGTTTGTATCTCTACTTCCTTTGTATGATAGGTACCTTTTATTCCCAATAGTTACCATCCTCATTGCACTATTAGGCACAGCTTTGGTACATACCAGTGACCCAATTGGCATGGGCAAAATATCACCAGGATAACCACGAAGATAGGAACCAGCATTTTCACCAATGTTCTAAGCCATGATGGGACCCAGTAAAAAGCCTTCAGAAAACAATCTTCTTCCTGTGCGCCAGCTTCCTTTTTAATTTACACCCTTAGTTCATGCATTGCTGCAATGACATGTGAGAGAGTCCCAATTTTAGCGTCTTCAGAACATGCAACATGAACGTCAGGAGGTCCAACACATACCTATTCTGCATCGTCATTAGTCTTAGGGTCCTTAGTTCCACTTTTATGATGTTAAATACCTGTTCAGTATCGTTTACCAGCTGGATCAGTTCCCACCGAACTATCTAGAGCCATTTTACATTTGCTCGGGTCTGAATGCTTGGTGTTAAGGATGCAAAAAATGTCTCTGCTGAATTATAGAGATTGCATTCATCTGGTATTTGTACGAGCAGATCGGATGAGTCTCGAGATAAATAATTTGAGGACTGTCTCTTTCAACTCAGCTGATGATGACGTTCCTTTTCAGGAAGGATGCAGAAGTCTGGAGGTGGAAGAGTGGGCAATACTTTTGTGGTCAGGGGCACTGTCTGCTCTTCATCAGACAAGGTTACCCCTTTATGTGTTATTCTGGCACTACTAGCAGGGCCGAGTGCATCATTGCAAGCGAACATTAGCCCTTCCAAGAGGGCAGGAGGTGCAAGTACATCTGTTGACCGCAGACCAAGAAGTATCCATCAATGCTGCGGTGCCTTTTCAGAGATCTGGAATGAATATGGTTCAGTTACATCATCTGTTTTATCCCACTGAGACAGTTCCCTCACTGTAAAACCATAGCTCGTAGCTTTCTTCTTGGTGCATCTTCACTGGCTGTTAGAGTATTCAGCAAGATGAATGTCTTTGACTGCATCTAGTCGTAAGCCATAATATGCATCATATTTGTGTTGGTGCGCTTGTATTTCCTTTCTGCCACTGCCCAATGTGGGCCTTTTTCCTACGGATATTGCATCTCTATTGATGTTGGTATTGCATAGGGAGCCTTTTACACCTGTTATTAGCAGTTCAAACATTATATTATCGCATATTGTCATCTGGGAGCTGCTACAATTTACAAGGGAATCATTATACATTGTTCCATAGGTTGGCATTGTGGGGATTTCAAATACTGTTGCTAGTGTACTCTAATTCATCCTTTCATTCGTGTCAGGGAGGGAGGTTGGGGTCTGAGTGGTTTTAACCACTATGGGGTATATAAGGATCGAACTAAGCGCAAAGGATGGCACTTCAGTTACATTTGATAGTAATACAGTGACATCGGAGGGAACTTCTGTTCAATTCAAAACAAATACTGTAATGTTCAAGGGTGTACTACTGTTCCAAGTCCCTCTAGACCCTTCCACCCCTTCTTTTAGATGGCCAGCCCAGATAAAGGACGTCCCACAGTAAATGCCTAATGTAAACATAAATATTGTAAACAAAATAGCTATAAACTGTAGGCCACAGTCATAGCTGTAGACCCTAGTATTACTAATACTATTTCTATCTAAATTCGAAGAATCTCTCACGGTGCCATCTCTATCATTGTTGCACCTGCGGAATTTGGCTAAAAACGGTGATCGGGAGAAGAGGGAGAAGGGAGCGAGAGAGAGAGAGAGAGAGAGAGATTGAGCCTCATTACGAGTTTGGAGGTAGCCATGGTGCTATCAGCGCCATGGCTGCCTCCAAAATTGGTCCGGGTCCAGGTTCCTCGAATGAGGAATTACCGGACCATTCCAACCTTGGAGGACCTGGTAATTCCTCATTCAAAATACCAATCCCCAATCCAATTCGAGCCCCCATAGGGCTCAATGTGAATGGGGAGGGAGCTAATAACGGGCCCGTTAATAACAGGCCCGTTATTTGTATTTGTATTTTTTTGTATTTATTTTATTTATATAGCGCAGCCAGGCCCAAGGGCAACCGGCGCAAATCTTGACAAGGTAGTGTAATACAGTACCGGTTACAGTTAAAAGTGGAGAGCTAATGCAATATATACGTACAATAAGACATAATATACAATGTAATGTGCAGAGTATTTACAGTCGCGGTAGCGCTATACATAGTTAACAATTTGTTGAACACAATATCTACAGTTAGCAAGAATACATGTGGGCAAAGGCAGTTAAGAGCCGAGCGAGAGTCCTGAAATGAGTTTGGTCATTTAGACAACATTGCTAGCAAGCCATAGTTTGGTTCTATGTTTGAATAGGGTGGGAGAGTGTTCAGATCTAATGGGTAAGGGAATTGAGTTCCATAGTTTGGAGGCAAGGACAGGGAAGCTGATTCCCCCAGCTTTCTGCAGTTTGTATCTGGGGATGGTCAGACAGTGTGCTTGAGCCGATCTGAGTAGTCTGGCGGGCGTGTAGTGAGAGAAGCGAGAGGAAAGATAGATGGGGGCCTGATTGTTCACACATGTATGTGTGAGGGTAAGAGATTTCAGAGCAAGTCTTTGCGTCACTGATAACCAATGTAAGCTTCTCCTTGTCCCAGAAATGTGTGAAGAACTGGAAATGTTAAAGGCGGCTCTAATTGCATTATTTTGCATAACCTGTAGTTTGTTCAGGTTACGTTGGCTAGTCCCAAGATATAGGGCATTACAGTAGTCTAATTTGGCCATGACCAATGTCCTGGCCAGGATAGTACAGTTCTGTGTGGTGAGGAAGGGGCGACATGCTGTAATAAGCTTACATGTGTAGGCGGATGCTGAGACAACTGCATTAGTTTGTCTATTGAGTGATAGGGTAGAATCGAGGTAAATTCCTAATGTGTTGGTGTCGGAAGAGACTTTAATGGTGTTACCATCAATGTTGAAGGTTCTGAAGGCCGGGTCGAGTAGGTTTAGTCGTTGTTGAGAACCTGGGATGAGGAGCTCTGTCTTATCATCATTAAGACAGAGCTCATGCTGAGCCATCCATGCTTGGATGACTTGATGGATATCATTCAAGGCTTTAGTATCCACTACGTAATCGCCTGTAATTGGGATGAGTATCTGGGTGTCATCAGCGTAGTTGGTGTAGGTGACACCCAGATAATCAAGAACATCAAACAGTGGTTTTGTGAAAACGTTGTAAAGTGTAGGTGAGGTACAAGAGCCCAGAGGTACCCCACAAGGTACCAGAGTGGGTTCAGTAGAAGCGGTAGGTGAGAATACTCTCATCTGACTGTTGTCAAAGAAGGAGCTGATCCATTTGGTAGCTTTATCAGAGAAGTGTACACCCGATTTCAGGTGGCGACAGAGGATTTGATGGTTGACAAGATCAAAGGCTGCTGATAGATCGAGGAGTAGTAGTAAGGCCAGTTTACCGTTATCTTTTAAGTCCTCAAATTGGGTTAGATCTAGTAAGGCTGTTTCCGTCCCGTGTTTGGGACGGAAACCAGATTGTCTTGTGCCAAGCAAGTTGTTGTTGTCTAGGTAATTTTCAATCTGTAAATACGCTGCCCTGTCCAGAATTTTCAGTAAGAAGGGGACTGTGGTGATCGGCCTATAGTTAGTAGGGATACTCGGGCCCAGCAACGGTTTTTTCAGCAGTGGGATGGCCCAAGCGTCCTTAAGGTTGTTGGGGACAATGCCTGAGTGGAACGAGGAGTTAATAAAGGCAGTGATGAAAGGAGCAAGTTCATGGGCAGATTCCTTGATGATGGGAGCGGGACAGGAGTCGCCGTGACAGTTGGATGGTTTCAATTTACTAATGATTCTTTCCACCTCGTTAATGGTAAGAGGGGCAAAGCTGAAGGGAGTGTGCTTAAAAATTAGGTTTTTAGGTTTATTGGTTAATGGTTTGCTAAGGGAGGAGGTTTGCAGGCAATTTTGCTTGATATTAATTTTAGCTTGTAATGTAGTTATTTTAGTAAGGAGAGCTTTTTGAATATTCTCACACCAGTTGCTATCCATATTGCAGTTCTCTCGGCTGGAGGAAGGGGCTTCTAATTCTTTCAGAATTTTGAATAACTCCTTTGTGTTGGATTAGGCCTGTGAGATACGTTGGTTGTATGTATCTTTTTTGGCTTGTAGAATTGCTTCCTTGTAATTAAAGGTTGCTAGGATGTGGTTGTCTTTGTTAGTCTTGCAGGGTAGACTTTTCCAGAGTGCTTCAGCGCTCCACTTTGCTTTGCGGAGGGATGAAAGATATGGCGTGAACCAGGAATTGTGGTGTGCACGCTGTTTGGGTTTCCTAGTTTTAAGAGGTGCTATGGTGTTGATGGCTTTAAGCAAGGTATGGTTGAAGATATCCACCAGGACCTTTGGGTCATCTGGTGAGTGAGCATGATTATTAAGTATGGGCAAGATCAGGGGGAGAAGTTTGGCCTTGGTAATATCCTTTTTATTTCTAGTAGGGATGGATGATGCAATATTAGGTTTGTTGTGGCGGTCTGTGGCTGGTATGTTAAAAATGATGATGTGGTGGTCAGACCAAGCACATGGATCGTTAAAGATGATATGCGTGTTGCAATTTAAGTCGGCAATCCAATCAAGCGTCCTCCCTTTTGAATGGGTAGGTTCAAGAATGTGATGAGAGAATCCTAGATTAGAGATATTACTGGCAATCTCGCCAGCATGTGAGTCATTGGGATCAGAAAGTCCAAGGTTGAGGTCACGAAGTAGTAAGACTTGAGAGTTAGGTTTGGTGTTGTCTGCCAAGATAGTTGAGATATCGTTGGAGAAGGTAGCAAGTGGGCCTGTGGGTCTGTAAATGAGGTGCATAGTGGCTGTATTGCTGTGCGAAAGAGAAAGTTTGACTGAGATGCACTCAGCAGAACTGAATTGTGTGTTAGGGATCAATCTTATGTTAATGTCATCTTTGTGGATGAGTGGAATATCCATTATGAATGGCAAGCGCCAGTAAAGGGCCTGAAGCTGCGTGAAGTCATGTTTCCGTGATGGCAATAAAGTTGAGGTTTTGTGTGGTAATGAGATCAGCGATGTCAAGGGCATGGGTGGTGAGGGATCTAGAGCACCCCTCATCTCATTTTTAAGCGGTGTCTTAAGGTTGTCTGGTTGTACCTGGGCAGGATGTGTTTGGCTGGTGTTAGTGTGGTTAATGTGGGTAATAGTTTGGCTTTTGGGTACGTAAAGGAATCTGGTTCTTAGTCTGTTATTTCTTAAATGTAACGGGCATGGTTGGTTAGGCGTGGGTTTAGTAGCAAAATGTTGGAGCCATAGGGCAGGAGAGTTGAGGTATGGATTAGTGTCGTGTAGGAAGTTGGGCTTTTGGGTAGAGCAGTGTATCGGTGTAGCAGGTGAGATAGGTGCAATGGAATGATGGGCTATTGGCGCAGAGGCCAGAATCAGATCTAGTGGCATGGTAGACGTGTGGTCCAGGTTAGCCTTGTGTGAGGCATTTAACACTTGTCTATTCAGGGGAGTAACTCGAGCCCATAGTGCAGTGAGATGGCAGATAGTATAGAGGTGCAGCAGCATATCAGAATCAGGTTGTGATGTTAGTGGCAAAGAGTCAAATGCTATATAAGGCAATGCAGTGTAATGCCACCTAGGGCTGATACAGCAATCACAAATAGCAGCATAGGTCTAGGTGCAGGGCATGGTCAATTAAATCAACAATAGGGGACATGGAAGAGGCTAAATGTAATAGTCACGCATGGGGCCGCCTAGGGCTAGGTGCATCAAAACATGGGCAGATCAACATAGGCTAAATGCAATAGTCATGCATGGGGCCGCCTAGGGCTAGGTGCATCAAAATCAACATAGGCTAAATACAATAGTCACGCATGGGGGCGCCTAGGGCTAGGTGAATCAGCAATAGGGGAGATGAGCATAAGCAAGATTTGATAATCCAGTATAGCACCATCTAAGGCTATATATCATAGCAGCATGTTGGCATCAGTACAAGCATGTAGCAGAGTTAAGGGTGACAGGCATGCAGCATGTAGGTCACTAGTCATGATTAGTCAAAGGTAACAATAGAAAATGCTGGTTTACGCCCAACTAGGCAACATAATGGCTTCACGGCAAGGTGAGACAGCCAGTATATTGCTACTGCTATCGTTAGGCTAGAGTAGCATATTGGAATATTGTAAATTAGCCTAAACGTAAGTGAAAGTCAAGACAATGTGCATCTCAGAGCGGCGATATGCAAATGCACCGTGTGTGCGAGTAAAAGGACAGTTTTTACACCACCGTGTAATATCAATCTTACTTTTGTGTAGATATAGTCCCGGCATCAGTACAGTTGCAGCGGGGTACATACTCTGTGTGGAAGCCAGGAGGAACTTTGCAGCATGATCAGGGTGCAGGGAAGCTGTTGGGGCAGAAATCGTGGCTCAGGGCTCTGCAGGCTCCAGACAGGCACACGACAGGGTAGGCAGCCTTGAAAAGTGTGCCTTCGAAAGTGGGCCGGCTCGAGCATGCCGGCTCTCAATTGGTGGAAAAATGCTGTGAGGAGACCAATCAGATGTGGATAATCGTCCTGGTGTGTTTTTACACAGAGGACTCGGGACCCGCTAAGGGACCTTGTAATGCAGCGGTAAGGGGTTAACGGCACCGGCATCCTCCTTACCAGTGCAGTTAACCCCTTACCGCCGCACTCGTAATGAGCCCCATAGAGTTTTTAGTTTACGTAGCTAGTTCTCTAGCAGCAATTCACGTAATGTAAATACTCTCACATGCACAACTATGGTCAGCGTAGAGCTTCTGATTTAAGGAAGTGTTGTACTTTTCTGTTTAGATGCCTGAAATGGTGTCTTGTGGTGCCCTACGAACATCAGAGAAGTGTATCCAATATCTCAGCCCCTTTACCTGTACTGCGAGAGGGATGGAAAACACTACTTCATAGGGCCCATGGAACCTGGGGTTATTCCACTTTCAAACAGAGCTTCTGACATAGACCCACTCTCCAGGAAACAATGGTGTGCAGGAGTGGCATCTGTCAGTGGGGCAGTCGTAGTCTCTCTTTCCTCTGTGTGTGGCAGCGCCATTTGTTTTGCGATGCATCTTATCGCACCTATTAGCTGGGCCAGGTAGTGTTTGAATTCCTCTCCCAGAATTGTTGCTGCCCTATGAGCATCTGAGGCTCTCCTTACCGATGATAGGGGTGTCTGCATGTGCCTGCCAGTCACTATTTCATGGGGGACAGGTAGTGGTCCTTACTGGGTTGTGTTCACAGATGAAACAGAGCCATGGGCAGGCAGTACACACAATTATTTTTCAGAGTGTTGCATAGTTTGGAAAGTCTGCTTTTAAGGAGGCCGCTTATTCTCTCCACCAGTCCATTGACTTGTGGGTGGTAAATGGAACACATTCGATGTTTAATTCCTAACAGGGTAGTTATTCCTTTGAAAAGTTTATTGAAAAAATGTGTCCCATTATCTGACCTTAGGACGTCACACCCTCCCCAGAAGGGAAAACCCTGTCTGACAAGGAATTTTACAGCACACTTGGCATCTGGGAGGGCTAGCCTCAACCCATCAGAAAAAATGGACACACCACCATAATTAGATATTGTGCCCCATTGCATCTTTCTCCCATGTCTGCAGAGTCAATGTATCGCTCACTGAATGGACCAACAGGTCGGAGCAATGTTCCTCTCAGTGTTCTCAGTTTCATCCCTGTGCTGAACACTTGACATGTTGTGCAGTGGACCACCATCATTGCTAGATGCTGCTGTAAGTTTGGGACACACCAATATTTTTGGATGTCTGCCGCCATGTGCTGTTTAGAACTAGGGGATGGGAAATGTAATAGCTTGAAGGCTGTATGTAATAATTCCACTGGCATTACTACTTTCCCAGTACTCTACTGTCTATGTAGGAGATCTGTGAGCGATTGCATGCACTTCTCTGGGGGCGTCCTGTGCTGTAATTCAATAATGTGTGCGATGGGGAGGGCTGTGTACGCGTCTATGTTTGGTCTTGTGATTGCTGTGATCATGATGTACTCTGTTGATGGTTGTACTGGGAGATATGATGCAGCTTTTGCTGCTGCGTCTGCCGCGGCATTCCCCAAAGAGATTTCATCTGTGTTCTGTGTATGCATTTTACGACTGCCATCACAGAAGGTTCTGCAAGGGCGGAAATCAACAAGTTAAGCAGTGCTGCATGCTGTACCGGTAAGCCATCGGCTATCCAGAACTCCCTCCTTCTCTAGCGCAACAGACCTGCATCTACCATGGTGGTGAAATCGGCAGAGTCTGAGTAGATGGTCACATAATATACCTGTGAGGCCTGCAAGGCGTCTATGAGCGCTACCAGTTCAGCTGCTTGTGCAGAATAATGCCTGGGTAATCTTCTCATGACCAGTATTTTGTATTCTCCCTCTTCTAGGCACAGCACTGCCGCCCCAACATGTTTTTCACCTGTTTCCTGATTCATTGATGCTGACCCATCAACTAAGAGCACTTGTCCATCTTCCACAGGGCTGTCTTTAGCTTTGGGGATATCATCGCCCTCCCCCTCGTATGCTGCACAATCATGCTGCTGCAAGTCCTCAGCCGTGCATGGCAAGCAGCCGGATTTACTGTTTTGTACCATAATATGTGAATATGTTGGCTGAACAGGATTATTTCATATGCTGATGCTCTCTGTGTAGTGAGTGAGTGTGGATTTGGAGCAGTCCAATATCGCAAAAAGTGAGTGCTCGATGTACAACGTTACTAAGCACTCCATGACAATTGTGGAACTTTTCTCAATGGCAAAGGCTGCAGCAGTAAGTGCTTGTTTGCAGGTGAGTTGTCCTTGCATGGCCCACTGTACTTTTCTGTGTGAGTACTGCTGTCATGAGTGTGCCATTTGAGTGGGAGTCAATGTAGAATACCTGTGTGTAATCAGGGGTGGCAAGGACAGGATCTGTTGAAATTCACCTCTTTTAAGTCATTAAAAGAGGATAAAATTTCTGCTGTCCGTTTGATTCTGTTGCCCTCCTTTTGGGCTTACCTGAGGTCTTATTTGAGTGGTTTGGTATATGCTGCGTAGTTTAGGATCCATGCTCTGCAATAGTTGCATAATCTTAGGAATGTTTGCATGTCTTTTACTGTGAGTGGCTCAGGAGTGGCACGGCCCATTCTGCCCTTTCACAAATTATCCGCTTACCATCCTTGGAGATGATTTGCCCTAAGTAGAACACTTCCAGTAGACAGTACAGGAGCTTTGCCTTGTCCACCTTGTACCATTTGCTGGCTAGTAAATGTACTAGTGCAATGGCTTTCCTTTGACAGCTCTGCTCGCTGTCGCTGCAGACCAGTAGGTCATCTATGTATTGAATTATCGTGCTCAGTACTTTGATGTTCCCTAGATCCTCATGCAGTATCCTGTTAAAGATATTTGGGATCTCACCGTAACCCTGGGGCAAGCGTCAGTGTTCATAGCGCTTTACGCCCAGGGTAAATGCAGTAAGGTACTTTGAGTCTGGATGGAGAGGCACTGAGAAAAATGCATTCTTCAAATCAACCACGATGAAATGGGTAGCTTCTTTGGGAATGCTACACAAAATGGATGCTGGGTTGGGAACAATCTGGAATCAAACTCCAACTGCCCACCATTGCGTTTTTAATCGGGTACAAAGCCGTATTAAATGGCGAGGTAGAGGGCACTATGATTCCTTGTTGTAATAGGGCCTGCAGTATTTCCTGAATCCCCTCCTCCACCTCCCTGGACAATGGGTACTGTTTTATTCACGGCAGTATTGCTCCCGGTTTTAGTGTAACTCTCACAGGGGTCACTTCTTGTAACAGCCCTACATTGTGTTGGTTGGTTGTCCATAAGTGTGTGGGGACATATTGCGAATATGAATGGGGGTGGTCCACAGACAATGGGCAGAAGGGGGCTTTTCACTTTCCTGTATTGCACCATTAAGTCACAGGGTATGCACATATTTAGGATTATTTCTCGCTCATTTGTGCCATCCTCAAAAAGGTCCTTGTCTGCCACTTCTCGTAGGGGTATATTGGGATCGATGCACAGCACAGTGCGCCATTGGTACCCATGGGGGTCAGTTCCTAGCACTGCAATCCTTTTAGCAGACACAAGCAGCCCTTCTAATGGCAAGATTGTACCAGCAAACATTTTGGGAAGCGCCACGGGTTGGAAAATTAAATCTGTGGGTACTAACAACTTCTTTATGGTGAGCTGGGGGACATCTCCACAAGTACTTTGATGCCATGAACAAACATGCCTGGGTTGACAGGGATGCCTCTTGCTGCCACCTCGCTGGCCAGTTATTTATTACCAGAATCGCTCTCAGGGAGCACAAGCTAGGTGTGGCACAGACAATCCCCCTGTCTGTGAACGATATTGTCATGTTTAATTTGCTAAGCAGATCCCTACCAAGCAGGTTGACAGGAGAACTCTCAAAATAAAGGAGGGGTGCTCTTACAACCTTCCCTCTCACCTTGACGTCTAAGTCTTTTGTGTAAGGAACTGTTAAAACAGCCCCACAGAATCCCTGCATTTTGAGAATCATTCCTGATATCAAAACGTTTTGTTCATTAATGCACGACTTCTCCGCTCCCGAATCCACCATGAAGATACATTGTTTATTTCCTATCTCTGCCTTTCTCTTCTGGGTGTAAGGTCATCGACAGTACTGGATACCCAAGCGCTCTCTGTTGGCTGTCCTAGTCAGAGTATATGTCTTCCTCTCATCACCGTTGCTCCCTGACATGGGGCCGCTGCTCCGTTTGGTGCAGTTGAAAATGGGTGTGTGCTCTCAGCAGCTTGTTGGTTGTGGTGGGGTTTGTGTGACTGCACGGCTTGCTGTTGGTGTGGTGGGTGGTAAGGGCTGGGGATTTGGGCAGGCAATTGTGTGTAGGCCTAGTGGATCTCATATGGGATTGAGGACATTCCCTGAATGTGCCCTTGGGGGCTACCTGGGTGGGGGTACCCATAAGTTTGGTGACTATAGTTATAATTCCCTCTCTGTTTGTTGTGACATTCTCTCGAAAAGTGTCCCCACCTCCCACACGACCAGCACTGTCTTGGTCAGCCACCCTTTGTTCCTTGTCCTATACATCCCTCTCCCCTTTGTCTTTCTTGCTCTCTTTGAACCTCCTACAATGTTGCACTATGATACTTTGAATCTTGGTCCACCTCTTTGCTTCCACCCCAGCTATCTTATTGAGAGAATTCTGCACTTCCTTGGGTAGCCCTCTTTTCACAATAAAATAAAACAAGGAAGTTGATTGATCCCAGGCGCTGCCCTTTTCTGCTCTCCACATCTCTTGGACCCTGACAATATATTGTGCAGCATCTTGCTCATCCCCCATTGTGCATTGCATTATTGATTGTAAGTCTAGGGTGTCTGGGAATGTGCGTCGAAGCGCATCCCATACTTGCGCTCTAATCTTGTTGAATGATGCTCCATCATGGGCATCATTACTTAGTGTTACTCCCGGGTACCCAGCTTTAATCCACACTGTCTCCGTCTGATCTCCCACTGCAGCTACTAGCAGGCTCTTAATGTCTCCTATTGCTAGGGATACCCCTGAAGTGTTTTTCTTAAATGCATAGATCCATTTGCCCACCCCCACTGGGAGTTGTGGGAGGGCCTTAAGGAGATACAATTTTCCATCTGTTCCCAGGGGACATAGTGGGGTCACTCCGCACCCTTGTGCATTAATTTCATTTGTAATTTTGCCTTTCCTTTCCAGCCCTTGCTTATGCTTCCCTTCTTCCGTGCCAATGCTATTCTACCAAATCTCTCCCTTAATTTCTACTCTTGGTGAAGTTAGGGGTGCTTGTTCAGCCCCTCCCTCTGTACCCTCTTCTGTGTCCTCAAAGTCAATCCAATACTCTTTGTCCCCTCTCCGGGATCCCACAGTCTCATACCCCAGACTGTCTGTTTCTCCATCCAGTCCTACATGAACAGTTCTTATGGGTTCACTGTCGATTCTGAACATGAAGTCACCTTTCTTCCACTCGTCTCCGGGTGGCTGTGGGGGTGTTCCTGCGGACAACATTGGAACCTCTACTACTAGTACTAATGATACCTCTAGGTCCCTTGCACTTACCCCTGTGTCGGTCGACACTTCAGGGGGTGTGACATACGGTGGGGGTGGGCCGTTACTTGGGGCGACTATTATAGTTCCTCCTGACACATATGTTGGGTGCGTGTACCCTTCTTCAGGCCATGTAGCTAGCTGCTATAGCCCCTTTTTCATCTCCCATTTCCCCCAAACCTCCTCTATACTCATCTTCTTGTCCTTATAAGATGTCGCCCCGACATCAGCTGGTGCCCCTGTTTCTTCTCACAATCTTCAGAGGTCCAATATTTCCTGTCTGCTCTGTTACTGTTTACCCTTATATTTTGCAGTCAATTAGGTGAACATATGGTCCAGGGCACATTTATCAAATGATACCTGCTTGGACCAGGAGCAGGGAATTCTCTCCCTTTTAATCTCAGTTACCCTTTGCTGTGATATTTCCTTATGTTCCCAAAGTATAGAGGCAGGGCTTTACATATATTGTCTATGGGTGTGTCTGTCCCCATGGTCATGCCTGGAAAATGTCTTGTGTTGGGGTTATGCTAATACTGCTGTGCCACAGTTCAACCAGAGATGTGTCCAATATCAATTAAAACATGTACCCCTTAATTGTGTCTCTAGTACCCGTCAATACTGTCAAAAAGTTCATAACACAAAACAACCTCAATTCACATTTCCCCTTCCCACGTTCCCCACTAGAGCTTCTTCATTCATTCCCTACACGCTTCCCTGATGCGCTCACACACGCATACATGTTAAAATACACCAACAAAACAAAATAAAATAACAAGCTAAAATAACAACCACTACTGTTCCCGAGCTCTCTACTTATACAGAGCTCCTATGTTTCTCCTTATATTTTCTTCCCGCACTGGTCCAGACAGTGCATACATGGTGCCACCTCTCCCCTCACTCGGGGAGGTGCCCGTACTCCTTTTCCTTATTCTTAATATTCTCTTTAAAAAAAAACTAAAAAGAAATGGACAATCAAAATTTCCACAATCTACAAACCACAATCCACCTTCACTTTCATTCACTGCGTGTTCACCCCATTTACCCTGCTCTTCAAACACAACCCTACTTTGTTATTCCTTGCAGCCTATACTCATGTGTTTAGGTTCTTTTGAAATCCTTCGTTCATGGGGAATCCACAACAGGCCTGGGACTCTCCCTGTGGATGTACCCTGCTTCAACGAGCAGGCAGCAATTCAGCAAAGACGGCACCCGCAACGGCCACTGAGCATACGCGTTTTGGGGCTGGTCACCATAGGTGGGAACGGCCCTTCCGAAGAGGCCACATGGATACCACTGCAAGTACAGGGATGATGAAATCAAGTTGTAAGGGTCATCAAATGAAGGCAAGTCCATTTTTAAGCATGCTGCAGAATAAAGACAACCCACTAGGGAAATAGGCCAGGAGATAGCTTTGCAAGGATAGCAATGTTTAATTATACAGAATACAAATATCAGCAAAGGACTCTGCTGCTCAAGAACGCTCTAACTCATCCTGCTCTAAACAAGGGTTTAAATGGATGAAAATCGTCATTTCATACCGTACTAATTGGTGCCACTGCCAGGATGCAATTGGTTGGTTCTTTCCCATTGGTCAGGATCCACGTGGGTCATCTGGGCTTATACTTGTGGTGAGGTCAGGGCACACATAGCCAACATTGTTTTTCTCTAAACTAAACATGCTAAGCTGGTTATTATATCATTGTGGCAGGCACCTGGGCGGAACAGGAAATGGTGCCAGGGGGAAGGGAAGATAAAAAAACAGTCACACTGACCCACACATTCAGGGCTTCATTGATACTGCAGTTTCCACACTCAAGGTCTCTACCCAGGGTTTTGATCTTTAATGTAGCACTCCCTGTACCTCGTGTTACAAGAGATGTGTTTTCATGCTTGGAAAGATATAGCCGCACATGCTTAGATCTTCTGTAGACACTTGATTAGTGTTGGGCCAGTGGTGTTGTGCACATATTGGGGAATGCAAAGGTGGGGATGTCAGGTCTGTGGGGTGGGGCTGGTGCCCGTAATGGCTGGGTGGGAGTTAGAGGACTACTGGCAGTTTAGTGAAGATGAATGGATAAAGTGAGGAGCCTGGTGTTGTCTCACGGCCTTGTATGGTGCATCCCTTTGGAAGATACTAAATATTTGTAACTCTGGAGGGATGAGGGGGAAGTGGAGTTCCGTGAGAACAGGGCTCTGTGGCTTAATGAGATTGGGCCTAGTGAGCTGGGTTTGTGAACAGTGCGATCCTGCAAGCTTATTCCATTTAGGCCTACTTCAAAATGGAGTCAGGTGCTATGGGTTTTCTAGGGCCATCCATCTAAATTCGCCACTACAGGGCCTCTGCATGTTGCCTAGTAGTGCGGATTGCTCCCCCTTATACACTATATCACTGCCTACTCTGTTTGTCTTACCTGAAAGGGCCCAGGTGGGTGGGATAAGCTCATTTCCATCCCAACATCTGTATTTAGCAGAGCCGGTGTTTCTTATTGCATGCAATCAATTGCCTTCTGTAATAACACTTTATTGTCTCATTTCCCAAACAGCAAATGCTTCTACCCACTTCTCTTCAGATAGCTCTGTCTGAGGGTTCTTTCTATAAACTTACTGGGAACATTACACTTTCTCCTGCCTCTGTCTGAGCCTTCAACCTCTTCTCCCCTTATCCCTCAATCTCACAACCCACCCTTACCATACTTCCTGCTTGTATTGCCTATCAAAATGACACTGTGTTGCCTCTTTTCCAGCGTGACCTAATCTCTACCCCCATCTCCTCTTATTCATCTATATGAGACTCCCGTCCCTTACCTTTCTTCCTACTTAAACCTCCTGTCAAAATGACACTCACTCATGCTTTTGTGCTAGGCTGGCTTCAACCCCTTCTCCCCTGATACCACTATCTGACAGTCCATCCTTACCCTACTTTCTGCATGTACCTGCTGGGAAATGTGCACTTTATTCTGCCTCTGGCTACTACAACTGTTTCCGAAACAACCACCAGTGTCCATCCCTTATGAAAAACGATCAAAAATAAAGAAAATATAATGCTCTTGAAATTCACCATGAAACACCTATAAAGGGTACATTCCTATACCTTACCACAGTCATCAGACCCAGCAACATCTTTACTGCCCCAGATATACGGCCAAATGTGTATGTGATATATCCCAACATGTCAATCACAAGTGTTCAAGTTGGCATATGAATTACCATACTCTCCCAGGACAATGGGGCTCATTACGGGTCCAGTGGTAACCGTGGCGGTGCTACCGGTGTGTGGCCGCTGGCCCCCGCAAATATTTATTGCCACCTGACTTCCCAGTGCCTCCGGGAGATTACAACCCCGGTGGCTGGGAAGTCAGGCGCCAGTAAAATGTTGTTCTCATTCCCATAGAGTCCATAAGGAGTCTATGGAATCGGGACTGGTGCCAGTGCTTGCATGGCGGGTCTGCCTATCATGGCCGCTGTGCCCGGCAGTGTCAGACCTGTCGGGCATGGCGGCTTTGGCAGGCAGACCTGTAATATACCAGTACGGAAACAACGGTGCTGCTAAGCTCTCCGGCACCCTTGTTTCCGGACCGGCAGTGTCTGAATGAGGCCCAATTTCTCTTGCTAAAATACACCATGGCCCTCATTACGACCCTGGCGTTGGACCATGGTGCTAATAGCACCATGGTCCATGCCGGTAATTTACCGACTCCGCCATAGCGAATGGGGAATTACCGCCCCATTTCGAGGTTGGCGGTGCAGTAATTCCCCATGCCGCCATGGCCCTTCCCCATTCCCATTTTTGCCCCATAGGGCTCAATGGAAATGGGGAAGGCTCTAAGTACAGTGCCGCAAATTGCGGCACCGTACTTAGCACCAAGGTCCCTTTGCGGGTTGGTTTTTAACGCCTGCAAAAAGCAGGCGTTAACGTCTCCAACCCGCAAAGGGACCTCGTAATCAGGTGTTAAGGGTTTAACGGCGCCTCCACCTTTTACAGCGCCGTTAACCCCTTAACGCCTGGGTTGTAATGAGGGCCCATCTGTCTTTACAATAGCAAACTAATCCATATCAAATCCGTGTAATGCCTCCTTAACAATCTTACACTATAATTGCAACCATACAACTGTATAACATATCTCTTGATATGGGTGTTTTCCCTTATGATCTTGAAGTGCACTTATACAACTTTTACTAAAGAAGCCTAATGCCACCCTGGACAAAACTGTCCAACTATAGACCTTTTTCTTCCAAATATACTTGGTAGCCACATTTTGGAAACGTATTTTGCAAGTCCACACTTTTTTCTGTATCACGTAAAATTTTCCATTAGAAACAATCAAAATGTCATCCAAACAAAATTACTGAAACCACTCTAATATTTATCAGGGAAGACCAACTTAAAGGTACAAATAACAATGACCAATAATGAGCGGAGAGTGCATGATCAACTGAATCAAATGGATCAAATGATTCCTTCATGTACAATCCATTAAGGTTAAACTGAGCCTCTTTGAATCGATCTCCCCTAAACGCCCCAGCCATGCAGCCCTAATGCATGTCCACTACACACAGCTATTTACATTTACACCTGCCACTTGGCCAAAAAATATACACAAATGCATTGCAGCTACATCAAGATGATGTTCAAATACTCTTCAGAATCGCTGATAAATCCAAGGTCAATGAAAAGAAATATGCCTAATAGACTTTACAGAGGTGACTGAACGATATTCCACTATGCTTGAATGGATAGAAAACTTAAATCTTCCTCTCGGGCAACCTAATCCCAACAAGATCACTCTTAACATCACCTTTGTCCGTGGACATAACACATACATCCTAATAGAAAGTCAATATGGGATTTTCCTTTGATTTCGCTAAGAATGTCAATTTGTAAAGCAACATCAGGAATGCACACCACATATGTCAGGTAAATAGATATGAATCACAAAATGTAACGTAATATAGATTGTTAAAGTGACTAATTTTAGAAATCCCTTTGCTGTGCTTAGTATCCACTATTTGTAATACTATAAAAAGATGGCTGCAAAGGGAAAACATCAAAAAACCTTTTCACCTTATTGAGCCTCATTACAACGTCGGTGGTAAGGGATTAACGGTAAGGGTGCCGTTGCCGTTAACCCCTTACCACCGCATTATGAGGTCCTTTAGCGGGTCCCGCTAAGGGCGCCTGGATCAGGGAGCTAACAACATGCCCGCTATTTGCGGGCATGTTATCAGCTCCTTCCCCATTCCCATTGAGCCCTTGGGGGCTCGAATGGGAATAGGGAATGGTTTTCAGAATGGAGACTTACCGGGTCCTCCAAGGTTGGAATGACCTGGTAAGTCCCCATACCGAGAACCCGGACCCGGTAGGCGGTATGGGGTAGCCACGGCGCTAATAGCACCATGGCTACCGCCATGCTCGTAATGAGGCCCATTGAATTATTGGCTAGCTATCAGTCATATTGTACCCAAAAATTAATACACATCTACACACGTTATATTCACTGGGCTCGTTTCATGGAAAGCGTGCATTTAGCATTGCAATTGCTGCATTCCGAGAACGACACTGTGCAAGATTGCGTGCAGAATAAAAAATGCACACCCTGCGTATTCATGGAATTTCACTGCACAAAGTAATCGTAATTGCAAGTCGCGCCTGCAATGCCCACGACACCCCCCCGACACAAAGCATATACAGCCAGAAAAGCTACCTTTTGCATGCTCCCCCAGGTGGGTATACACGCACCCTTCAAACAGTGTGTGGTGTCCCCCGCAAGCAGGCCTGCTTCATAGGGACCCTGAGCAGGGTCTCCTGTAACTTTTGCCAGCACCCCGACAACATGCATATGATACTTCATAAACTCAATCTGCGTGTGAATCCCCGTAAACCATTCCTGCACCCAGCTACACTGCGTATGTGCACCCTTAAGTTAGATGGGGGTCCCCGGTTGTATACATGCACCCTAAATCTGACATACAAACACACCTCTGCCTGCAATTCCAACACCCAAGTGTCATTACGCCTGCCTTCGGGTGGCGTAGAGATCAAGGGATTTGCATGGCCATTTCTATACTGAGAAGCTTCATGGGTGGTTCCATGAATATGTGCAGTCTGGTGCAATTGTGGGAGTGCGAGGGACTACCCATGGGCTGTCCCTCATAAGGCCCAACTTTTTGCATGTTCTTCCCCATTTTCTGTGTTCCACTCCCTTGCAAGCCCTCTGCACAAGCCACGGCCATGCTCTGCATGCTGTCTCGCAAAATGAGCTCAAAGGCTCGCAGAGATGTGCCGAGCATGCGTAAACTCCATGCAAGTCATGGAAAAGTCCAGCGCATTTGATTCCATGAATTGACAAACGGGATTTCACACAAAGCTTGGCGCGCAAGTTCCCTATTTCCTGCACAAATAATTCCATGAATTGGGTCCATATTCTGTATGCGTACTTAAAATAATACAAATAGTTGAATGATCTAAATATTGTCAATTAACGTCCATGCATTCAAATGAAAATGAATATAAGTTGCTGTATTAATGAACATTAACATAGAATATGATTGTCAATGGCCTACTCAATCTAAACTGTAAGTTATTAGTTTACATACCAATTACTAGAATGCCCAAAACTTGTTCTGCACTGAAGGGGATGCTATCGTCCTCTAAGTACAACCTTTTTCAATGCCATGGTAACTTTCTAACGTGAACATTATTTGTTCAAGAAAATATATTACATTGTAATATCTCCATCAATCCAACCCTTTACAATGTATTAACAGAAGAGTACAATTCTGGAAAAGTCAGAAAAAAGGCAAAGGAAAAAAAGATAATTTAATTAAGTATACAATGGGTTATTCAGAATGTTCTTTTGTAAAGTAATGTCACAAATGTGTGTAGGCTATGTGTCAATGCATTAAACATCATTGCGTGAAGACACAAACTGCAATGGTTCATTGGATACAATGGGCCTCATTAGGAGTTTGGAGGTACCCATGGCGCTATTAGCGCCATGGCTGCCTCCAAATCCTTACCGACTTCGCCCTGGTGAATGGAGCTATTACCGCCCCATTCCAAGGTTTGTGGCGGGCGGTAATTCCCCATTCACCAGGGCCCTTCCCCATTCCCCCTTGCCCTTCCTCATAGGGCTCAATGGGAATGGGGAAGGCACTAATAACGGTACCGCAAATTGCGGTACCGTTATTAGCACCAAAGTCCCTTTAAAGGTCCCGTCCTTAACGCCTGGTAAAACCAGACGTTAAAGGAGGACCCGCAAAGGGAACTCGTAATAGGGCGGTAAGGGATTACCGGTACTGGTGCCCTTACCGGTACCGGTAATCCCTTACCGCCCACCTCGTAATGAGGTCCAATGTTTCTAAAACCACCATTCAAGCAATGTTGGCCCCTACTAATTTAATACACACAGTATGATGATGGATCACTTGCTTTTTAGGAGATAAAAAGTTATTCAACTGTTGTACAAAAAAAAGATGGAAATAACTACCTAAATACCTTACTAATGCATTTGCAAAAATGTAGACGTCATAAAGGAAAAGGAGAAGAAATGTGGTCTCCTCTTTCTTACTTGTAATGTCAAAGACGATGATGCCGATTTCTTAAACATAATGCACTTTAATTCTCTTTTACTTGTGCCCAGTATTGTTTTTTATTTTAAATTTAAAGCCTCATTAAACATTAGCAACTAACAAAGAAGAAGATAAAACAATGTATAAATATAGAATATGGTTTGACCCTATTCAAAAGAAAACAAAAACGTATTTTTTATGCCTCACAAAAGTAATGTTGCGCTAAGGCAATTCCTATAATGCTCTTAAAACTGGCTAATTTTTCAGAGCTCGTGTAACCTTAATCACAAATTGTTACAGGTTCTAGCCCAGTTTGTTTAAAAACCTGACTATTGAATTAGAATATTCAGGGTCTTCCCTAAAAAAAGAAATATACACCAATTCATAATGAAGGTGGCTAGGATGATTGTAGGCCTCAAAAGCTACAACCATGTCTCCATAACACTGCACTATCATAATGTGTTACCCATAACACAACAGTTTGGAAATCTACTCACATAACTTACAAAGCCTGGTGGAACATAGGCCTGAACTATCTGAGCGACTTCCCTAGCTACTACAATCCTATCAAAACCCTTATTTTCATGTCCACAAGTCAAGCACAGATGGGAAACACATCCAGAGAAAATGAAAAGCGGGGCCGATTAAATGTTCAATGAATGTGCAAGATCCAAGGAAATTTGAAAGATGTGTACTTTGAAGGCTGCTTCTGCACAACCTTAATCTACCAACCCAAAGAATGATTGCTAGATATGTTAACCTGGTTCCACTGATAACCCCGGCACTTTAACCAATAAGAATGATAAGATGCTGCTTAAACTGTGACTGATGTCATAACTACACTTACTCCCCTATTTCCCCACCCCCTAAAAATAATTCCCTATCTATCCTACATCCTCCCTTCCTCTCTTCCCTGCTTGCCTGCCCTAATACGAGTATTTTCACATGCACTTTGGTGCCTGACACATTACCAATGTTTGTTTGTTTATTTGTTTGTTTGTTTGTTTATTTTTTTGATGATGCACACCAAATCCATAGGTAAGCGGACGCAGCAGAAAGGATGCTTACAGCTTAGTTACAGCATAGAATCAATACAGTGCATACAAGGATAAAATACAACAGGGGAAGGCACAGTTAGGTTACAGAAAGGCGGAAGGATGCAGTATATTACATAGAAACATGAAAGTGTGATACAATATACCAGACATTTTCATAATCGGATATGGAAGTGGATCTTGTAGATGTCCAAGATTCAGGTGTCGTTGGACCGTAGCCAATTTAGTGAGTTACGTCTGAATCTAAAATAAGACTGATCAGTTCAATAAAATAAATACAATAGTTAAAAACTAATGAGCGAGATGTGTGCACTCTGCATGCCTGAGCGTAAGGACAAGCACTGTTGTGCCTACAGGCATAGGTTGGCGTCTGCCCTGCTGAGTGCTGGACTGAACAAGACTGACAACTGATCACTTCAGCATCTGTCATGCGGGCTGAGCCTCGTGTTCTGACTTTGCCTCAGAGCTCTATATTGAATTGTGGGACTCTGCCCAAAACTCATTAAAGACCATCTACCATCGTCTAGACATTCTTAAGGTTTAATGCTGACGTCTATTCTGGCCTGGTGTCTACTGGCGTTTATCTCAGCAAAAACAAAGAGGTGATGGCTGGAAGGTTTAGACTTAATCTTAACCACTGGCAATGCTCTGGGCAACCCTCCAGACCAACGTTCTTCGCCTGCCAAGCCATTACAGAAGGGAAAGACCATATGCAAATCAGGCTTGGCCCCACCCCAAAAGGGGCAGTCCAGCCCGAACTGCTAGGCCACATCCCTTCTGCACGAGACCACAAGCATCCCCAAACATGTTTCGCCCTTGTTGGGGCTCATCAGTGAGGAGTAGCTTGGGTCTCTAGGCCCAGCAGGCACGGGACCCACGTCTGGGCATACCCGTCCCACTCGGGGTGACATAGCAAAAACAAAGAGGTGATGGCTGGAAGGTTTAGACTTAATCTTAACCACTGGCAATGCTCTGGGCAACCCTCCAGACCACCGTTCTTCGCCTGCCAAGCCATTACAGAAGGGAAAGACCATATGCAAATCAGGCTTGGCCCCACCCCAAAAGGGGCAGTCCAGCCCGAACTGCTAGGCCACATCCCTTCTGCACGAGACCACAAGCATCCCCAAACATGTTTCGCCCTTGTTGGGGCTCATCAGTGAGGAGTAGCTTGGGTCTCTAGGCCCAGCAGGCACGGGACCCACGTCTGGGCATACCCGTCCCACTCGGGGTGACATAGCAAAAACAAAGAGGTGATGGCTGAAAGGTTTAGACTTAATCTTAACCACTGGCAATGCTCTGGGCAACCCTCCAGACCACCGTTCTTCGCCTGCCAAGCCATTACAGAAGGGAAAGACCATATGCAACTCAGGCTTGGCCCCACCCCAAAAGGGGCAGTCCAGCCCGAACTGCTAGGCCACATCCCTTCTGCACGAGACCACAAGCATCCCCAAACATGTTTCGCCCTTGTTGGGGCTCATCAGTGAGGAGTAGCTTGGGTCTCTAGGCCCAGCAGGCACGGGACCCACGTCTGGGCATACCCGTCCCACTCGGGGTGACATAGCAAAAACAAAGAGGTGATGGCTGGAAGGTTTAGACTTAATCTTAACCACTGGCAATGCTCTGGGCAACCCTCCAGACCACCGTTCTTCGCCTGCCAAGCCATTACAGAAGGGAAAGACCATATGCAAATCAGGCTTGGCCCCACCCCAAAAGGGGCAGTCCAGCCCGAACTGCTAGGCCACATCCCTTCTGCACGAGACCACAAGCATCCCCAAACATGTTTCGCCCTTGTTGGGGCTCATCAGTGAGGAGTAGCTTGGGTCTCTAGGCCCAGCAGGCACGGGACCCACGTCTGGGCATACCCGTCCCACTCGGGGTGACATAGCAAAAACAAAGAGGTGATGGCTGGAAGGTTTAGACTTAATCTTAACCACTGGCAATGCTCTGGGCAACCCTCCAGACCACCGTTCTTCGCCTGCCAAGCCATTACAGAAGGGAAAGACCATATGCAAATCAGGCTTGGCCCCACCCCAAAAGGGGCAGTCCAGCCCGAACTGCTAGGCCACATCCCTTCTGCACGAGACCACAAGCATCCCCAAACATGTTTCGCCCTTGTTGGGGCTCATCAGTGAGGAGTAGCTTGGGTCTCTAGGCCCAGCAGGCACGGGACCCACGTCTGGGCATACCCGTCCCACTCGGGGTGACATAGCAAAAACAAAGAGGTGATGGCTGGAAGGTTTAGACTTAATCTTAACCACTGGCAATGCTCTGGGCAACCCTCCAGACCACCGTTCTTCGCCTGCCAAGCCATTACAGAAGGGAAAGACCATATGCAAATCAGGCTTGGCCCCACCCCAACTGGCGTTTATCTGCCACGTGTGAATACCAATGTGCTGTCAAAACTGAACTTAGTTAGACCCACAGTGATTTGTCAATTATTTCAAACATAGGACCGGAGAGTACCCATTTTCCAGGTGTTGCCATGATGTGCTTTTGTTCTCATATCATATGCAAGGGATGTTTATCACAATTGCAGATGTTGACAATAAAAGTCCGTGCACTTTCACACCATTATGAGGTATTGGCATAAAAAACAAGGTATGTTCCCCATTACTTTACACAGTCAAACATTTGGAGTTTGCATTGCTTTGCCATTTTCCGTCATGCCAAGATATCATACAATGCCAACTGAGCACAACCGTGATAGAGTTTATTATTGCTACTTTGTACACAAATCCACATTCCACTATACACAAGAAACAAAATAAGGCCCAATTGCTTGATTCCTAGGGCTTTCGTTTGCAGTTTTCGCTATTTTTGATTTTTAATGTTCAGTTGTGTTTGCCAAAGTTTTCAAAAAAGATGAAAAACACGAGTTTATAACTCTGTATTCATTGTGTAATCTCAAGAACATACAGACATAGTTTACAGAACACCTGGTACTCGTATTGCTTTGTCTATAACATGTATATTCTTAAAGCATAAAGTTCCACATGCTAGTCTTCCATTTGCAGCCAAAATACCATATGAATACATAGCAGTCACTCAGGTAGTCTGTACTTTGGGTACTAGGTAGGCACCAAGCATTCCTTCTTTAAGACATGGCTAATTTTCCTGTAGATTTCTGGGAGCAAGGTTCTTGCATTCATTCATCATTTTATTTAATCGGATTAAAAATCCACAAAACAGATGTACTAAACCAAAAATAACACAGACTCAAAAGGCGAAAACACAAAGAATGTGCATTCATTGTTCTTAAATAATACAATTAACAAAAATATACAATATTAATTCTTACATGTCAGTCCACGATTATTGCATTGATTAATCATGTTGTTTATTCGGATTTAAATTCCATAAAACACATAAAAATACACTCAAGAAAGGAAAAATGACAAAATAATTGCTTACATTGTCCTGAAATAGTACAATCAACAAATAACTATGCACTATTAACGTTGTAATCATTCAGGCCACATTAGATGAGCTAGACATCTTAATAAGGTACAGTTCAAACATGATATCAATAACACTTTTAAAATCAATATACTGAGAGCCCAAACAATCATACCCTGTTACTATTCTGTAATGCTAACAAAATGCTAGCTATAAAGTTCAAAGCAGTGCATGATTATATATTGATAAACTGTGCTAATTTCGTTCTGATTTTTAAAGCATATTTAATGAGTCTAGTGCTAGTAGTTTATTTCCAGCATCTTATAGTCTGTCGGCTGGAGTGACCTCAAACGTCTTGCTGTTTTCTTCTCAGAACTAGATACTGGTGGCAGAAATAGAGCATGTGTGCTCTAGATTCATGGTACCCCACACCACAATTGCACATTTCTTAACTTTCCTTGGATACTAACAATCACCTCAGGACTTCGTAATTTAAACACATACGAGCCTTGTGACTAGAACTCTATTGTTAGTCAATGGCATCATGTTAACATAATTAACATTATGGGAACGAGGCAACAACTCGAGGTATTCTATAAAGGAACTCTTAGTTAAGTTTGTTGCCCAATGATCTCTCATCATGTGTTGAACTAGGGCTTCCGAAATGCTTACTCTAGAAGGTTGGCCAATGTGTTCGGGATGGCTAAACCAAGACTCGTTCCCACAACACTTTAGTCTTGATTTTGTGCATTGGATTATAGCCAAGACATGTTGTGCGATAAACGGATGGACCATATCTCCCTAACCAGAGTGTTCATTAGTGGATCTGAATCTGATTTCCCGATTTCAACCCATAGTTTTGCAGCACATAATTATACATAGATCCTCAATATAGGGGACCTTAGTTTCTAGATCTACTATTAGGTTTTATGCAGATGTGGATATCCCCAAAACCCATTTAATGAACACATTTTCTGCAAGGCTTAGACAATCATTACTATTTATGGCTCAGACGTCACAGAAATAAGTGCCTGAGATAATGCTTTGACTCTATATATCAACATGGCAGTTCTAAAAGAAGAATAGAAAAGGTATCCGTAAAGAGGAAAAATATTGCCTGACGATGCTGCATGCACACTAGAATGCTGTTTGTGTGGGTGGCACATTCATAGTTGTCAGAAGTGCAGTACATAGGCATATTTATTAACTCTTTCAATGTTATGGCAGTTAAGCTGAAATTGAATTCTATTTTGGATTTCCTATCCTTGCTGTGACTTTCGACTTTTCAGCACTAATCTGCAGTTCATGGTTATCAAAGAAGGTCTCAAAGGTGGCCAATGTGTTCATACTGACTAACTCTGTGTTTGTGAGAATCACTGCATCATCAGCAAACGGAAACAAAGGGGTCAGGCAAGGAGCTTTTTGGGGGACATCCTCTGTCACTTTCTGCAGGGATGTGTCTATTGCATTGGTATATAAAATACAATTTTAAAAAAGAGCCGGGACACATCCCTGTTTTACATCTCTGTTTACAAAAGAACATGGAGTTCTTTGGTCAAACCTAACCCACTCGCCATTATTGCAGACCACAAGTGAATTACAAGTGGTCTTCCTGAGCTTCTCTGAGTCTCTCTGCATTTGCCATAGTGGTGGAGGAGCCTACAGCATGTGTGTAGCTGCAATGGTTTAAAAGCGGTTAAACAGCGCAGAGCGCTAGTACATTACAAGTGGTCTTCTGTGGTCCGTTAGTGGCAGCAGGAGCCCCGCTTTCGACCTGACACTGACCACTTGAGCAATCCCTAAGGATCCCTAAGGAGAGCAGGTATAAGAGGTAGACGGTAGATAAGTAGCAACTATATTGCATTATATCACTGTGCCGAGCGAGATACTCTCACAAACTTTAAATTATATACACTCCGCCATGTCGAGGAAAACGGTAAACTGCTCTAAGGGGTACAACCTAAGTAAAGCTAAACCTTACAAAAAAACGACCACCTACACTAGACTAAACCCCACGGATTCAATTGCCACAGGTACCTGTCAAGCCAATGAAGCAGCTGCCCACGTGCATGATGAAAAGCAGTCTTGTGGGAAAATGACTGCTTTCCTTGCCGGATGAGCTGATCAAAACACAGGAAGGATTTGAGCAAGTCTGTCGATATAGGGGTGCCCTCCACAAAGGGGGAACACATTCTCAGGAAGCACAAACCGTTCCATTGTTGATATTGATAACAATTCTTTACTCGAACTTTGCTATTCACTTCAGGGAATTGGGCAGGAATGGGTGATAACTGAATACATTAGCAAGGCGCCTGTTCCCATTTATCAGCCCATAGCTGGGGCACAGTCTCCTTCCCTGGAAGATGATATGCAGGGGAAGATCACGTCTGACTCCAATCATATCATTACAATTGTCATATAATTATAATATGGGTGTGGATAATTTGTGTGCAATAGGTACAACCCCACAGGTAAACACCAGAGTGTTGCATTTCGCAGTTAGAATCCTCCTTAAGCTATTGCCGGGGGATATAAGACAACAGGGAAACATCATTCTTCATCTGACCACAGCCCAGCAGTAAACAAAATCGACCACTCTCAAATGATTGTAGAAAGTGTGAATTGCCAACTGCCTATAAATGGAGACAACACAAAGAGTGTCCCACCCCAAATCTGTGCCTTTTGAGGGAAATGAAGTCAGGGACTTTCAGGGGTCGCAATTGAGACGCCTGTGGTCTCCCTTGCTACCTCTAAAAAAAAGAAAACATGTTTTTTTTTTTTTTTGTAAATGTAAGCCCATGGACTGTGGCTCTTGGTTTCTGAAGTGCCTGGCTTTCTTGTTCAGGCCTCTTAACAAAAAACAGGGGGTTCCACAAAAGTAACACTTTGAGCACTGACCCTGAATAAGAACGAATAGAAATAACAAATCATTTTTCTCTCTGGAATTCTATACAATCATTGCTAGATTCATTAAAGGTTTATTTCAGAGAGTGAGTTGCTTATTTAGACATTTCTGCAACACCTAAACTAGCCTTTTATCCTTCCAAGGTTGATAAATGAGTACCAACACAGGATGGTTGATTTGTTCTATATAAAGCGCTTAAGCCTAAATGCTATATAATAACACACCCTTATCAGTTGGCCTTGGACTCTGCTTGCATTAACAGTAATTTGGAAATATGGGCCTACACACACTGATATTAACGATACATATGGTAACCCATTCTTTTATGACATGCATATCACATTATAGTGATATGGTAACCATATTTTTCGTAGTGTACTTAGGAACAATGCTATGTGATGCCACTTCCTGTTTTGTCAAGGGGCAGAAGGTTGTGTTCCGTCGCTTCCTGTGATGTCACTTCATGGTGGGGCCAATTGACATCACTTCCTGTGATGTCATCAGAGGTCAAGGGTCATGTGATGTCACTTCTTCTACCTCTGGCATTTTGGTGAAATGACGTCCCTGACGCAGGCACATTAACTAGTTGGTTCGTAAATAAGAACGAGTTAGATTAGGTCAAAGTGTCAATGAAGGATCAACATCTCCCATCCCAGTATGAACCAACAAAAGCCACCACATGCAATGCACCAGTCGTGGAAGAGTGGTAATAAACAGGGATGATACTGTTACCCACCACTGCCTCTTTAAGAGAGGTATCTCCGCTCACAGGGGTGGAGAGTAATGACGTTGGTGGGAAGGGGGATGCTTCGGCGCGTGTTGCGCCACTTGATTCCATGAAGATAATAAAGCAGTTGTGTTTCTCCATACCTCCGGCTGCGCGTCCTTCATTTGAGTAACCCAGGCCCAGCCCGGTTAACAACTTATGATAAGGTCTTTTCCCACCAGCCGGAGTCCTCCTTGCTGGTGAACCCTCATCGAGAGCCACAGCTACGCGTCTGGCGATCCCGCCGTCGCATCCTCCTTCTGTGTGGCAGGCAATTCTGCCGCATGCGCCCTCCTCCTGTGTTACAGTCGATCCCGGTGCACGCGTCCTCCAGCGCTCTTCACTGCGCATAGAAGTTCATCCAGGCCGGTGATCCCACCGTGCCCCGCGAGTCCTCCAGGCCATCACCTGTGCCCAACGACTTCACGCACCACGTGGCTGACAGCCGTGTGAAGCACACGACAGCGGCTCTCCTCACTCTAGCAACAGAGTCGTGTGAGGATCCAGAAGCCCCGCCCACTGCATGCCCGTGGCCCCTGCTGATCCCCCAGCAGCTGCCAGCACCGCAGGCTGCATGAATCATCCAGCCTAGGGGTGCACTGCTACATGAGAGCCCACCCAACATTCCCTGCCCTTCCACTTCCACAACCAAGCGCACGTGGAGGGCCCTGGCCCAGAAAGGTGACCACAGCGCCCCCAACCTGCCAAAAAAGAAAAAGAATACATTATAAAGTAAACCCATGACTTTACCACCAAGTAAACATGACAGCAACTGTCAGGGCCAGCTACGCCGGCCAACGACAAGGTCCCAGAACACTGGATACATCATTATCCCAGTAAGAGCACCCTCTACAGCGACACAAGACCTCTTAAGGCTCCGCCCCACCCAGCAGCTTGCTGTTAGTGCGCCCACTGCCATGAGCAATCCAGCCTCAACCCAACCCACCCGCAGCACCAAGTCCATCCACCTGCGCATGCCCTTGCCGTTCTCCACAACGCACCAGGCCAACAAAGGCCCCCGATGGACAGAATGGATGGAGGAATTCTATCATTTCGTCAGAGGCTCTAGAGATGGAGTCTCGCCCCATTTGTGGGACATCTTCCATAATCTGTTGGGGGGTCAGTTGAAAACAATTGTCAAAACCATCATGACAACCGACCAGAACACTTTTTCTGCCCTCATCACAGCGCTGGACAAGCTCCTCATCATTGAACCCAATAGGGACTATGAAAGGTAACTTTTCAATCAATGTACCCAGAAACCACAAGAAACCGTTGATGAATACATAACACGTCTGAGGGTGAAAGGAGCCCACTGCCAGTGTGATGCCTTCTTGTTAGACGAAGTTATTCGTCTGTGCGTGATAGAAGGGTGTTTGTCACAGACTCTGAAAAACAGCTCCTAAAGAAGCCACTCACGATCCCCGAAGTCAGCGAACTCACCCGAATTTTTGAAAGGTTGGACGCACAGGCTGCATCCATGGGGGGCACTACGACACCAAAACCGGACACCACAGAGTTCATAGCGACAATCCAGCCACCCACACAGAGACAAGGGGAAAGAAGCATGTATCCATAGAGACAATCCAATCTACAAGTACCAAGACTGCAGCGCCACTGCTACCACTACAGCATGACATTCCCGCACTCCGGAGCCTGCCCAGCACTATCTCAAAGATGCGCGAACTGCGGGAGAGAGGGCTTTTCCAGTCGGTCTGTAGAGAGGGGAGACCATTCCCCACAATGAGACCCCAGGCACCTACCCGGATGCCATACCGCCCACAGCAACCCCAGTATGGCCAACAGAGACCTCCCCAGCAAAGCCAACACTGGTACATCCGTGCCGTGGATGAATATGAGCTCCAGGACTACCCACAAACCTACAACTACCAGGAACAACCACAGTTTCTGACGGATGAGTACGACAGTCCCCCAGAGGGATACACAGAAGACGAGCACTACTATGAACCTGTGACCTTTTCGGACACCTCATACTACGATCCAACTTCACGTACGAGTATGTCAACCTTGTATTAGACAGTGAAGAAGCAAAGGAAGCCCTGAAAATTCTGATTAAACTGGACAACTCCCTATTTCACTTCCTAGTAGATTCAGGGGCCACCGTAAACATTATGGGTGAACAAGAATACCTAAAAATTTCTCATCCACCAAGGTTGGAGATGACACAGTCCAAGATGTCTTAATGGGGCGCGGCCACCCCACTACAGACCATTGGACATTTCAGGCACCGCCTGTTTCTTCGAAACAGACACACCAACACCACTATCCATGTCATCAAGTGCCACACCAAAGGTGGGTGTCTTCTCTGCTACTACACTGAATCCTGTTTAGGACTGATTGAGATCTGGGTGGGAACGGAGGACATGATAACGTCTTCCGCAATACACCAAGGCCAGAAGAAATCCGTATGGACCATGGCCCTTACCAACGCCCAATGCCTCATCTCTGTACTCGACATCAAAAAGAAGTTCCCTCAATTGTGCAGAGGGTTGGGAAAGCTAATCGGACCTCCGATCAACCTACACATACACCACTCAGTACGGTCAGCACCGCAACATCCGAGAAGAGTGGGTTTCCACCTCCAGGAAGCAGTGTGCAGGGAACTTGACCATCTCCAACGTCTTTTCGAGCGAAGGGATGGACCCTGACCCTGAGAAAGTGGAGACCATCACAAAGCTCAAGCAACCACGCAAGGTAGTGGACTTCCGGTCGTTCCTTGGCATGGCAATCACTGAGCCACTCAGGAAACTGTTACAGAAAGAAGCCAGTTTTGCATGGACAACAGCCTGCCAGCAGGCGTTGATGCAATCAAAAGAGCCCTGACGGATGCCCATCAACTAGCCTACTTCAACCCCTCTTGGCACACAGAGATAGTGATTGATGCCAGCCCCATTTTCACCATTTCATAATTGGAAAGAAGTTCACCCTAATAACAGATCACCAGGCCCTCCTGTCGCTGTTCGGCAAACCCGCACGAAAATGCCCCTGAGGATAGAACGTTGGGGCATTCGTCTAGAAGAGTATGATTATGACATTTTGCACTGCCCCGGGGGTGAGCTGAACACAGCAGACTACCTGTCCTGTCATCCGGCAGGTCTACCGGTCACTCGGAAAGGAAACATTGCCTACACCGACTACATTGCTACCAACTCACTCCCGCCAGCTCTATCTTTGGAGACAGTTGCAAGATCATCCACAGCCAACCCCACAACTGCATTGGCCATCAGTTTGACCACAGCTAACAAGTGGAAGGACTACAGGAGAGCGATGTTGGCCCACCCGGGGGCGTCCAAGGAAGAAATAGGCTGGCCAGAGTACAGACAGAACTTGCAGTCAAGGACCACAACATCCTTCAAAGAGAGTGCCGGGTTTTAAGTGATTTGAACAGCGCAAGAAGGCCACCGGGGAGCTGAAAACACAAAGAAACAATTGCGATGCCATGTGTGGTTCCCCTTCTTAGACTCACTAGTAGAGGACTGGGTAAAACACTATTTGGCCTGCCAGTGCACATCGCCGGCAGACCCACCGGTGCCCCTTCAACCGACATAAATTCCTGATTGCCCCAGGGAGAGGGTGGCGATTGATTTCTACGGGCCAAAGGAGTCCAGAGAGAACTTCCTCCTACTGATCGATGCGTTCTCCAGATTCCCGATCGTCAAAAGACTGTCCACCACAGCATTCCCACAAGTGGCAGATACCCTGGACGAGGTGCTTAATAAATGGGGCATCCCCAGAGTGAATAAGTCCAACAACGGACCAACGTTCTGTGGCCACGAGTTTGCAGCGCTGGCAAAACACTTGGGCTTCAAACATCTAAAAATAACGCCTTGCTGGCCACAAGCGAACTGAATGGCCGAGAGGTTCATGGCCTCCATAAAGAACACAATACAACGGGCCTGCGTTGAGGCCGTCAACCCGCACCAGGCTTTGTGCCGGCTCCAAAGAAACTACCAAAACACTCCAGATGAGGGAACGAATAAAACTCCAGCTGAACTGATGGTCAGGTGCGGCGTGCATACGCACCTCATGCGCAGTTCCTTGGCTCCAGGAGAAACAGATGCTGAGGTGGTACAACAAGACGCGGAAGTGAAAGAGAGAACAAAACGTGAAACAGATGCCAGGCGGCACACCGTTCCCAAAGACTTCCAGTTTGGGGATGAAGTGTTGGTTGAGCAACCAATGGTACGGAAGACTGACCCTCGGTTCACTCCAAGCCCCATGAGAGTCTCGCCATAAAAGGGATGATGGTGACAGCCCAAGACCAGGACAGGGCTGTTACGAGGAATGGCTCCCTTTTCAAACACTATGTAAATAAAGAAGAGAGCGAGTCTCCTCCTCCCCAAACAGATCCGACAGGACCTAAGACAGGGGACGAGCTGTGGGTCCCGCCTGGAGAGTTGGATCAACCCGAGGGCCTTGGCGTCCTGCCAGATGGAGACAATTCGAGTGACCGCCAACAGAGGCCTCAACGGGTGACCAAGAGACCGATGCGATGGGTGGAAGAATGTTTGTATTTGTATTTTGTATTTGTTTATTTATAGTGTGCACCCTGCCCAGGGGTATCCGGGCGCATGTTTAGAAGGCAGTTACAGGTTACAGTGATAGGCACATTTACATTTTATACATATTTAAAAAGATGATAAGAACATTGCAAAGAAGAGCAGAGCAGACCCGCGTATACAGTATATACAATGTGCAGCCAGTTTGCTGATAACAGTTGCATGGATTACAGTTGGGTGTCCAGGACATCCTGTTCATGAAGCCACAGTTTGGTTTTATTTTTGAAGGATTGGATGGCAGGAACATTTCTGAGAGTATTGGGTAGAGAGTTCCAAAGCTTAGCCGCTAGGACTGGGAAGCTCGACCCTTTGGCTGTCTGCAGCTTGAAACTGGGAATAGTTAGAGTGTGAACCCGTGCCGATCGCAAGTGTTTCTGGTTGCAGTTTGTTGTGTAAAGCATGTGGACAAGTAGGCAGGTGCTGCGTTATTCTTGGCCTTGGGAGTTAGAATGAGTGCTTTGATGTATATGCGATGAGTAATGGGTAGCCAATGCAGGTTGCGTCTGGTGGAAGAAATGTGGGAGTACCTAGGAACGTTGAGAGCTGCCCTTATGGCATTGTTCTGAGTGACCTGAAGTTTATCAAGATTTCTTTGACTAGTCCCTAAGTAGAGGGCATTGCAATAGTCGATTTTGGACATGATGAGGGTTCTAGCAAGGATTAAACAGTTGCCCGTTGTCAAAAAGAGACGGCACGCTAAGTTTACAGGTATAAGATGACGCTGAAGCTACTGAATTAGTTTGTCTATTGAGAGAAAGCGTAGAGTCTAGGTAAATTCCAAGTGTTTTGGTGACATTAGTGACTTTGATAACGTTCCCATCAATAATGAAGGATTTGTATTTGGAGTCTAGTTTAGTGAGTTTAGAATGAGAGCCTAGGATGAGCAACTCTGTTTTTTCATCATTAAGGCAGAGCCCATGATGTGCCATCCAGGCCTGGATGACGGTGTAGACTGCATTTAGTGCTTTGGCATCAGTTACATAGTCGCCATTGATAGGGATGAGTATCTGGGTGTCATCCGCAGAATTAGTGTAGGAGACACCCAGATAGTCAAGTATATCAAAGAGCGGTTTAGTAAACACGTTATAAAGCATGGTAGATACACAAGAGCCTTGTGGGACTACACATGGGACATGTGCCAGGTCAGCTGCGGCTAGAGGAGATAAGACCCTCATGGATCTGTTTGCCAGGAAAGAGCTGATCCAGGATATAGCTGCGTCAGAGAAGTGAGCAGCAATCTTGAGGTGATGGCAGAGGATGTGATGATCGACCAGATCAAAGGCTGCTGAAAGATCAAGGAGGAGCAAGATTGCTTGTTTGCCCTTGTCTTTCAGGTCCTCGATTTGGGTTTTCAGATCAATCAGGGCTGTCTCCGTGTCGTGTCTGGGACGGAAGCCGGATTGTCTAAGCCCTAATAGGTTGTTGGTATCAAGGTAGTCCTGGATTTGGAAATAAGCTGCTCGATCCAGAATTTTGAGTTGGTAGGGCATCTTAGTGATGGGCCTGTAGTTAGCCGGATTGCTGGGATCAAGTTTAAGTTTTTTGATAAGAGTGATGAACCACGCATCCTTGAGGTTGTCAGGTACAGAGCCCAATTTGAAGGAGACATTAATGAAAGAAGTAATTAATGGGGCGAGATCATGTGCTGCTTCCTTTATGACCAGAGCAGGGCAAGCATCTCCTTGGCAATTAGAAGGCTTGAGCTTCAAGATAGTATTTTCAACTTCCTTAATGGTAAGGGGTGTGAAGCTAAAAGGTTTGAAGGAGTGCTTAAGAGAAGGGGTTTTGTAGGACGGGGGGTTACCCGCGGAGTCTGAAAGGTGGCTTTTTTGGTATTAATTTTGGCTTGTAGCAAGGTAATTTTGTCTAATAGTGCCTTTTGAATATTGGAACACCACTCAGTGTCGGAGGTACACGTATCAAGAGGGGCAACTGGAGACTCAAGTTCCTTGAGGATCTTAAAGAGTTCCTTGGTGTTTGATTGAGCTTGTGTGATCCTATTGTTCTACACTTCTTTTGTAGCTGCTAGGATGGCTTCTTCGTATGTAAGGGAGGCTGTGGTAAGGTTATTTTTATTGAATGGCGAAGGTGAGCTTTTCCAATGGGCCTCAGCTTTTCTTTTTTCTTTACGCAGTTCGCGTCAGTGTGGGGTGAACCAAGAATTAAGGTGGTTGCCAGGTTTTTGTTTGCGCAGTTTAAGAGGGGCAATGGTGTTGAGAGCTTTTAACATAACACGGTTGAAGGTATCTACTAGGACAGTAGGGTCCGAGCACGTAGACGGAGCCGAGTTAAGTAAAGGGAGGATAAGTGAGAGTAGTTTCTGAGCCGTAATATCCTTCTTGTTGTGTGTATAGGTGGGCAGGGCAAGGTTGGGTTTGTCTGTAGGTGGACTGGAGTTAATAGAAAATAATATTTTGTGGCGATCAGACCAAACACATGGAGAGACAGAGGTTACTTTGAATGCACAGTTCCTGCCTGAGACCCAGTCAAGGGTACGCCCCTTGATATGGTTAGGTTCTCTGATGTGTTAGGTAAGGCCGAAGTCGGCCAGAACACTAGCTAAGTCAGTGGCCTTGGCATCATTAGTGTCCAGGTAACCTAGGTTGAAGTCGGCAAGTAAGATAATTTGAGAGTTCGGCTTGGTGCTAGTAGCTAGGAAGATGAGATGTCCTCCACGAAGGAAGAGGTAGGTCCCGGGGGCCTGCATATGAGATGGAATGAAGCAGTGTGATTGGGTGAGATCGGTATTTTAATAGAAAGGAGTTCCGCTGATGGCAACTGCAGACTGTTGACAGCTCTGAGATTAAGCAAACTCTTAAATATAAAGGTTAATCAGTCCCCCTTAGTTTGATTAGTGTCCCTGTCACACCTGATGATGGAATAGTTATCAGGGATGGCCAGGGTCAGGGCAGGACCTGACGCTGCATGCAACCAAGTTTCAGTGATTGCAAGAAAGTCAAGGTTTTCACGGGAGATGAAATATCTAATGCATGGGCGGGGACAGAGCGTGCGTTAATGAGCGCACCTTTGAGTTTAGTGGCAACGTTGGACTTGTGAGCGGGCAGAGCCGTGTCAGTTTTAAGAGCCGATGGAGCAGTAGCGTTAATCTTGCTAGGGTTAGTGATTTTGTCAGTAATGGTGTTTTTCAGGTGATAGGAACAGTGGTGACATCTGGATGCTAATCTATGGTTTCTAACTGAGGTAGCACATGGTTGACTGGTAGGTTAGGAGGGGACAATTTGGTCGGTAGAGACAGAAGGAGTTTAATGGCGACTGCATAAGCCTGAGAAGGAGAGGATTGAGAACTCACAGCGGGATACAATAAGGCTGTGTCAGACACAGTGTGGTGACTGAAGGGTGAGGTTATGTTATTGAGAGTTGTAGATTAGATGCATAGTGTGTGGTACAGGCTCGAGCCGAGCCTGGAGTACCTAATGAGAGTAGGGCATGGTTGATTAGGTATTGGTTTGGTGGTGAAGTGTTGTAGCCAGAGAGCTGGCGCATTTAGATTAGGATTGGGATCTGACATGTTGAGTGAGGGAGGTGGCTCATGAGATAAGGTTATGCAAGTTGTAGGAGAGGTCAGTGCGTAATGATGGGTGGTAATGGGGCTGAATGGTGACCTGGTTATGGCGTGAAGGGTGAGCAGTACGTAAGTGGCGAGGTGTAGGATAGGCAGGATAGGCAAGTGTGTGTGCTTTAAGATATCAGCATATGATGCACAGTAGTGTGGGTGTGTACCAAAGGTGCGAAGCATTTTAGTAGATAAGGTGGGCTATGCACTTCAGTTGACTAGCAGGGAACATGTGCTTATGCAAGAATGGCAATCTATAGCGGCACAGTGAGTGGGCTATGCGCTTTAGGAGTTAGCAGAGAACATATGCAACCTAAAGAACCACAGAGAAGGGGTGGTGCAAGGTACACAAATTGGGTGCTGCGGCACAATATTCTGTTTGCAAGATCTAAGTACTAGGACACAATATGCTAGAATGCAATATGGCAATATGCTCAAAGCGACACCATGAGAGGGTACCCTGAGGAAGCACAAAAGAAAGGGCAATGCATTACAAGTGTCTAGCAGTGACCATGTGCAACAGACATAGGGCCTCATTACGACCCTTGCGGAAATGGAAAAATGATGGCGGAAATGCAATACCGCCATCGAACACCGCTCGTTGCGATTATGACCCGTCACCGTAAAGTACGATGCCATTAGCGACACCGCAGTGAACGGCAACGCTAACTGCACCAAGTACGCGCACGCGCGCCTTGCAAAACCGGAATCACCGCCATGGCGCAACGGTACGCGAATTCTGACCCTAGCGGACATGTACTGAACGCCATCAAGCACGTCGTAAAGTACCATTCCGCCATGGCGAGAAATACGGCATCGTGAACCAACCGTAAATGGCCCACTGAGTGCCTGTACTCCACTCCCTGGCCACATTGCACAACTCCTGGCAGGCGCAATGTACTCACACTATGCAACCAGTGAAATCTACAATTCACCCATGCATGCCAACGTAGAAATGCATGCAGGGGCTCAAAGCGCCCCGTGAGTGGGCATCCATGTACGGCATGTCACCATAGCCGTACTGATGCAGCACAGGCATGTGAAGGTACAATACATCAAAATGAAAATCAAGAACACATGACACAAAACAACAGTAGTCCCCCATCGCTTGCCACCAGCGCAAGGCAACATCCAAAACAGCATCCTGAGGGGGATTGCACCAGCCCTGTACTCTTGCCAGTAAACAAACCAACCATCAGCAGAAGCATGTACCACACAAGTTGGCAGAGTGACTGAGCAGCCAGGCTCATCCCAAGAGGGGCCGATGGGAGCTGCAGGGCACAGATGGCATGAATACAGAAGCTATTCCAATGGACATGACCCCAGTCCCCCTCCAACAAACGCACGCAAACACAGGCACCTGTGACCAGCCACATTCTGAACATCCCATCATTCCACCAATCGACCTGGCTGACAGGCACCAGTCGGCCAAAAGCCAATCCCCCGCCCCTGAACAGCACATCATGTAAACAGTCACAATGGCAGCCCCTATCCGTGACCATACTGTGCTACGTAGGCAAACGCGGCCAGTACTGTACCACACAACTCAACTCAGAAGGCGGAACACAATGCAGATCATCTCGCAATACATACCGCCACAAATCGAAAATCGCCACATCACCTGCAAAGAATAACGCAACACGACAAATATCGGAATACAATTTAAATGCACATCCAAATGACAAAGGCCCCACAGCAATTTGCAAAATAACACCAAAACATCCATCATCACCGAGGGCTGCATCTGCAATAATTGACCAGCTTCCACTTGTGTGACGCCCTGTACCATCATGGCACACAGGGCCTACATCAACGTTCCAAAAGGCAACATGGAAGCGGCAAGAACCGCAGGTCCGTCCCATGAGGCAGGCACTAGTCGAGCTGAAAGGCCGAAATGTTGCACCTAGCCACCAGTACAGCGTAAGGGCATGTGGCCCATTGGCGATCGTCCCATAAGATCGAAATGGTGCTCCACTGATTCACCCGAAGCTGCAGGTGTCGAGAGTAAAACCCATCTGGAGGAGTGGCGTAGAGATGGCATCTGCAATAGGGCAGGAGATACCTGTCACCCAAATGAAACACAAATTAACCGATTGCATTACGGGACTCATGATGCATTACAATCTTCATTCAACACACCAAATCCACACCCATATGCATGCTAGCCCACTCCAAAGGAATATACAGACCCCTAAATCAGTATCGATTCATAACGAAATCAATCGAGGTAAATACACCATTGGCAACGTCGGTTACTGTGCATGCGTCCGTCAAGATAGAACCCATGACATGGGATTAGTAACGTGCCTAGACACAAGTGTATGAAGGCGCGTCGAGACAGGGAGGATCCGACAAGGGCAGATAGACGTAAGTCCCACTATGGCAGCCTTGCATCACATAGCGCAGGGGAAGGGGAGTGATTCAAAAAACCCATGTACATGGCAGACCCTAAACGGAATCATCTGTCCATGCATCCATTCATCATTCCCTCATCCCGCAATGAAAACGCATGAATATTCACTCACATAATATGTGAAACTTCCATCGCGTCTGTGCGTAATGCAGTCTGCAAAAACCACTGTGCTCCTGGCCGGATCTGTAGTGTTGTGAAGCAAGATGGATTTGGGAACGTCCTGCCTTATCGTCCACTACGCTATTGCGCATCCCATTCAATTCATATCATTCATTGCTTGCTCGTTATGGGCCATGTCCCAAGGACATTCTACAATAGAACGTTACATTTCCAGCCAGACCTGTGGGCGTATCCTCGCCGCTACTTCAAAACCAAAAATGCTGGCCTTCGAATTCCTCACTTGCAACATTACGTCGAAAAGGCTTCTGTGAACGCTTGCATTCACAATTACATCAATGTAGTGCGGCTGTGTGTCATAATGCTAACTGGCTGCAATCACAAATGGGACGCCACGCCCGTCGGTGAAGTACGTTACTGTGCTGCATGAGGGTCGGCCATCGATCGAGCCCTACATACCACTGACTCTTCACAGGTATGTAAGCGGCTGCAATCATAGCATGTGTAACAATGGGAGCATAGCATGAAAATCAGTCAAAGTACATCACACTGCCATCGGGATTTGATACATGATTCCAATCCCAAGATGCCATGCGGCCAAATGCAGCCTTACGTGCGGGACGTGCTCGGCCAGAAGGGATTGCATCTGCCACAGATTCATTCAATCAGCACAGGTGGAGGCCATACAGGCCGACAGCACATATATAGCAGACCCAAACCCCTCCCACAACCACTCCCACTCCAAAATGCTACCGGCAGGACTAGCGATGTTGGGCCTGGGGGACCAGATAGCACTGCAAGTGCTACAACTACAAGAAGACGACGAACAACAACAGGTACAACAACCGGGCGCACAGGGGAGACGGAGGAGAAGGAGGAGGAGGAGGGCAAGGCAGGGTCAGCAAGGCCCACAAGCACTGCCACTACCACCACGCAGGCGGCCCGCAATCCCACGCCTCCGAGCTGATCCGTTCAACCTCACTGCTGAGCAGATCCACACCCTCTACCGTTTGGACCGGGACACCATAATCGCCATTGTGGACATGACACATGCTGACCTCGTGAGCATGATAGATAGCCCAACCGCCATCCCACCCCTACTGAAGGTGGTGTCTGTACTCCACTTCCTGGCCACAGGCACCTACCAGCACACAGTGGGACAGTTGCATGGCATTTCACAGCCACTGTTCTCACGGACACTCTTCCAAGTGCACGATGCCCTCCTGAAGCACGCCGACGACCACATCACACTACCACGCACGTACCAGGAGATTACCAACGCAAAAGTGGGATTCCATGCACTTGGCGGCATCCCGGGTTGCATTGGTGCCATCGACTGCACCCATGTTGAATTGGTTGTCCCACATGCCATGGAGGTCCAGTACCGCAACCGGAAACAATTTCATTCAATCAATGTGCAAATGGTGTGTGACTCCAACAAGATCTTTACGCATTGTTGTGCCAGATTTCCAGGATCTACCCATGATTCTATGGTCCTGAGGAACACAAGAATACCACGCTACATGGAGCGACACGCAGGGCACAGATCCTGGCTACTCGGTGAGTCTCATTCCATGCATGACATCGTGGCCCATTTGATGCGTCAATGACCTTGCAGGAGGGGGGGGGGGGCTACTTAGCACTATCATTCCACTGACACCCTTTATTCGTCTCATACAGGTGATGCCGGGTATCCACTGAAGAGATGGCTCCTTACACCAATCCGGAACCCACAGAACGAGCATGAGGAGGACTACAACCATGCCCACTCACGTACCCGTGTGGTCATTGAACAGGCATTCGGCCTACTGAAGGCTCGTTTCCGCAGCCTCAGCAGGTCTGGCGGGGCACTCATGTACAGCCATGAGAAGGTTTCTAAGATGGTCATGGCATGTGTCATGCTGCACAACATGTGCATACGTAGGAATGTGCCCATGCCCCCTGACGCTGTACTGCATGCACCTGAAGATGATGATGATGATGAGGGTGGGGATGTGGAGGCACCTCAAGGAGTCCATGAGGCACAGGATGCACGTGCAATCCGACAGAGCATCATAGATGCATGCTTCTAGCAACCACGCATGGTGCCTATTACACGGAAAGGGGACCTGTGGCACTGTGTGTGTGTAGTACAGGCACATTGTGGACTGTACGCCTATGAAGGCCTCGTACGCAAATATCAATGTCCACACATGTCATTGGATGATAATGAGGTGCTGTATTGTTAATGTGATTTGATTTATACACCCTATGGACCCGCCACCCAGTGAAGCCCAACACACCCCCTCCACCCTACTACCTCCCCCCCCAACACCAGTGTCCAAATATGCATGCTGTCCGTGGGTAGACGCTATTGCAAGCCCCCTCTACGGGTATCAGGGGCACCCATGCCCGTGGAGCGCAGGTTCCTGCCAGATCTGCGTTGGGGGCTGCCCTGGACGGAACTTGCCACGGATGATGTCTCTGCCTGCTCGCGTCCATGCATGTCTCTGAGGGTTTGTGAGAGCTCCGAGAGCACACGGCGCACAGCAGCAAGTTCAGCACAAACGTCTTTGGACGTCGCATGCAGTTCCCCCCTCAGGCTCTCGGTGCTTTTCTCCATTTGTGCTCTCAGGCTCTCGGTGCTTTTCTCCATTTGTGCTCTCAGGCTCTCGGTGCTTCTCTCCATTTCTCCCCTGAGGCTCTCACTACTTTTCTCTATTTGTGCCCTGAGTGTCTCGGTGGATGTTTCCATGGCTGCCCTGGAACCCCCGCATTCATTTGCATGGTCCTTGAGTAGCGTGGACACTTCCTGCTGTTGCTCGATCAGCAGGTCGAGGGACTGTTGCCTCTGCTGGGCCATGGACATTTGCGGTGGTGTGACAGGGGGGCTGCTCAACACATGTTGCCTTGGCACAGGACTTGTGGGGGTTGGCCAGTCGTCGTCTTCAGGGTGCCCCTGCGTGGTTTCGTCATGGTGTAGCGGATGGAACATGCAGGGGGATTGGGAAAGGTCATGGATGGTACCTACGTCGCCAGCACTGTTTTCCGTGTCGGAGCATGCTGGCATGACAGCTGTGTCACCTATGGTGCTGCTACCACCAGAGGCAGTGCCATCAGATACGTTCTTTGGGGGGACCTGTGGTGCTGGGGTTGTGGACTTGCTGGCTGCTGGGGTGCCTGTTGCAGTCCCCTCCAGTGTGCTGCCACTTGATTCCTGCTGCTGCCGTGTCTTGATCCTTGCACCTGAGGTGGAGGCTCTTGGGACGTTGGTCCTGGCCCTCTTTGCAGGCGTGCTGGTAGGGGTGTCCTGCAGCTCGTCGTTGGTATCGGACCCTGTGGTGGAGTAAAGAGGGGCGAGCATTAGTTATGGGTCTGTCGGATTTGGAATGGCAACGTATCAAATGCATTGGGGTGGTACATGAGGCTGATTTGGGACTGGGCCTTGGAGGTGGTCTCATTTTCGTGTGGATTGAGGATGCATTCATTTGGCTGCCTGCAGTTAGGGGGTGCATGCTGCACATGTAGGGGTTGTTTATGGCATCTTGATTGATTTGTTTATTCATTCTGACTTTTAGAGGGCGCTGTCAGGGCAAAGTATGTATTGCACTATGGGGTCACATGGTACTGCACATGTTCGTGTTTTGTGGATTTCGCATTGTTTCTCTTGGCCAACCTACCTGATTCTCCGGATGTCGGCACTCCTTTCTCCATCCCTCCGACTCCCTCTATGCTCTCCATTCCTATGGTGGAGGCGCAGATATCCTCCCAGGGGGTCAACTTGATGGGCGACTCTGAACCCCCCCCGGTAGCTGTGGCGATGTTCCTGTTCGCAGAAAGTATGCTGCGTATGCGGATCCGCAGGTCGTCCCACCGCTTGCGACATTGCTGTGGCGTGCGGGGTGTTGTCCCCACCGCACTTACGCGCTGTGCCACCAGGGCCCATATGGCCTTCTTGTTGGCAAGGGCCGTCCTGGTCATTTGACTGGAGAAGACGACGGCGGCATTTTCCTGGAGGGTCTCGGTGAGCACGGTCAGTTCCTCTCGGGAGAAGTGTACCTGCCGCTTGCGATCACACGCTTTCTTGGCTACCTTTCCCATATTTATTTTTTTAACTGGGGTTGCTAACGGGTTGGGATGTGTGTCAGGGTCGGATTTTTAATGGTTGTGTTGGGATTCGGATTTTATAGTTGTGCGGCGTGCTGTTTCCCGTTCCGGCCACATGCTTTTACTTCCGTTTCCGTATATTTACGGTGCCCGTAATTTGCGGTGCCCGCTCGTTACGGTGACCGCTCATTACGGTGACCGCTAAGATGGGTGGCGGTATTGCACCTGGTGCAGCGTACGGCGGCGGTAAGGGCCGTTTTGGGGTCATTTCCGCCATCGCAGCCTTTCGGATTCCGCCATGGCGTAATGCTCGTGCCCGATGGGTCGAAATTAGCCGCACTTTGCTCCTTCGTGCAATGGCGGAAACGCTATTTACGCTGTTGCGGTCCGGTCAGTCACTTTCCGCCAGGGTCGTAATGAGGCCCATAGAGTGGCTTACTGTGGAGACATAGGGCCTCATTAGGACCCAGGCGGATTTCGCGGTGCTAAATGCACCGCGAAGCACGGCGGAAAGCCGTCGATAGCGCCATGGGGGTTGGCGGATTTACCGCCCCATTCCGACCTCGGCGGAGCGGTAAATCCCCAATCCCCATTCTGCCCTTCCCCATTCCCATTCTTGCCCCATAGGGTATAATGGGAGTGGGGAAGGAGTTAATTACGCCACCGTAAAATACGGTGGCGTAATTAACAACGAGGTCCCGTAGCGCCATGGTTTTCTCCGCCTGGTAAAACCAGGCGGAGAAAACCTCCATGGCGCTAAGGGAACTCGTAGTACGGCGGACGGGTCCGCCGCGATTAGCGCTGGCGGAAACCCACTCCGCCTGGGTCCTAATGAGGCCCATAGTGAATAGGCAATGCAAGGTACACGAGTTGAGTGCAGCGTAACAATATAATGTTTGCAAGATCTAACTATAGGACACAATATGCTAAACAGATAGGCCCTCATTACGACCCTGGCGGAAAGGGGTTTACGCCAGCGTAAACCATGGCGCCCCTTTCCGCCTGAGTACGAGTTCCCTTAGCGCCATGGTGATTTTAACGCCTGCTTTTAGCAGGCATTAAAATCCATGGCGCTAAGGGACCTTGTTGTTAATTAAGCCACCGTAATTTACGGTGGCGTAATTAACGCCTTCCCCACTCCCATTATACCCTATGGGGCAAAAATGGGAATGGGGAAGGGTAAATGGGGATTGGGGACTTACCGCCCTGCCAAGGTCGGAATGGGGCGGTAAGTCCGCCAACCACCATGGCGGAGTTGGCAGCTTAGCGCCATGGACCATGGTGCAAATAGCACCATGGTTCTCCGCCAAGGTCGTAATGAGGGCCATAGTATTTTAAACAGTGCATAATGAGCTAGTGAGATCAAAGTTATACAAGCCAGGAACGTTGCAAGAGAATGGATAATATATGCGATGCAAGTCACGTGGGTAGCAAAACTTAGAGTTCTGGCAATGTTGCATGCATGAATAGAAGTTAGCCCTGGGTTCAACAAGGTGCAGAGCTGCCACTTACCCAGATGAATGCTCGAATGCCTTGTAATCAGTGTCAGGAAGGTGGAGCAGCGATCGTGGCCCTTGGCTCCGACAGCTCACGGCAGGCTCAGGACAGGGCTGCCTTGTTGGGCAGCCTTAGTGGGCAGGCCGGCATTATCCTGCCGGCGTATGTAATTGGGATAAATAGAATACACTTGCCCAATCACGGTGCAAGCAGCCTGCAGAGGGCTGCAGTATTAGATTCGAAATTAGCGGGCGGCCATCTTGGAGATTGGATCTGCCTCGTGGGGGCTAATAATGGCAGAGATGCAAAAAGCAATTTTCGGGCATCACAGGTGCATTTTGAATGAAGCGCTGCCTTAGTGCAGCTCCCAACGAATTATGGGTGCATGGCAGCTTCTCAGATCTGCTCGTAGTAAGCAGGATTCCATGTTGGTACGGCGGCCTGGGCACAGCAAGGGTCCATCCCTGGCCTCACCTGCAGTCGGTGGCCCTGCTCCAGCAGTAGCATGGGGCACATCAGTTCTGTGGTCAATGTGGGAAGAATGAAGTGAGCTCAGGCTCAGGACAGGGCTGCCTTGTTGGGCAGCCTTAGTGGGCGAGCCGAGGTTCGCCGTACGGGATAGGGATAAATAGAATACACTTGCCCAATCACGGTGCCAGCAGCCTGCAGAGGGCTGCAGTTTTAGATTCGAAATTAGCGGGCGGCCATCTTGGAGATTGCATCTGCTTCGTGGGGGCTAATGGTGGCAGAGATGCAAAAAGCAATTTTCGGGCAATGTCCATCCCTGGCCTCATCTGCAGTTGGTGGCCCTGTTCAAGCAGTGGCATGGGGCACAGCAGCTCTGTGGTCGAGGTGGGAAGTGTTGAACCAGACATTTGAATATTTGTTCGAGGGTGGTGTTACCCGCCACTGCCTCGTTAAGAGAGGCATGTCCGCCCACAGGGGTGGAGAGTAATGACGTTGGGGAGAAGGGGGATGTTTCGGCGCATGTTGCGCCAGTTGATTCCAGGAAGATAATAAAGCAGTTGTGTTTCTCCATACCTCCGGCTGTGCGTCCTTCATTTGAGTAACCCAGGCCCAGCCCAGGTAACAGATACTGGAATGGAAGGGGGGAATATTGTAGCTAACATTTTAAAACAACCTGTGATTGAATTTGAAAAATGAGAATCCAAAGTGCTCACCATTGGGAAGGATAAACATTCGCCAGATCTGAAGTGTTTAAATTGTTCTGCTGTATTGAACCTGCTAGCAAAGATTCCCACACTGTGAATCTTGAATACAACTGACTTCGACTTTGTGGGGGTAACCTAACACGCATACACTGTTGCTTGGCCGAAACAACGGCCTTGATACGTTCCCTTCAGGAAACACTGGGATCATTAGGCTGCGTGTTGGATAACAAAGTTACACATGCTACCATGCCTGTTTGTTTTGCAAAATGTTCAAATGAACCTAGTTTAGGGCAAAGGTTTGAAAAAAGGGATGTTGGCCCCTCATTGCCACCTCAGATAATGTTTGTGGGTGGGAATGGTTAAAGGGCGTTTTACCTATACAGAACATTTCTAATAATTGAGCATTAAAGCTGGTTAGCAGGAAAACAAGAGGGTTTTCCCAATTCCTTTGTTAGTCAGGTTCCCTTCCGTTATTATAAGACCAAGAAGTATTTATGTTACAGGGGACATGGCTCACCTTCCCTATTCACATTGATGGGTTTTACTTGCATCAAGTGTTTCCAAAAAAAAGTCTGCCATATGGTGGACTTTTGATTCGGATCAAACTTTGTGTTCAAATGCAATAACAGGAAATGATGTAATTGATAATGTGATAGCAGTAGAAGTAGTTAAGAACGAGACGAAAGGCAAGCACATGCTGCTGTTAAATCTATATGACAACCGGGGCTCACACACCGAAGACATTTTCACTTACATTGACTTTGTTTGAGCGGAGTTGGGGGGGTGCATCCAACCACAGGCTATTAATTATCAGAGATGACCTAAACGCTGGCTGCCAAGACAACGAACGGTGCGCCTCCTTTGAGAATGTCACAGCTGAAAGTGTGTTTCTTCCGAAAAACTCTAACAGCCAGGTAACACGATGGGTGGCATTCCTAAAGTAATGGGAATTGGTGTGGTTGAATGGCCGCACCACGGGTGACAAACGCTTGAGAAAATAAACTTGGAGGAAAAGCCAAAATCGGGCTACACTGGACTTCCTGTTTGGCAGTAACTCAGTATTGGAGCATGTCATGGAACTCCAGGTTCTGCCCAATGAAAACAACGACCAGGCCCTATTTAAACTCACACTGGGGTTGTTACCTGGTACTGTGAAAGTTAAAATAATATGGGGTGTTCTTCCAAGCACGCTTGACATCTTATTCACTGGTCAAAAGAAAATATTGATATAGATGCACTTGCTGGTTCTGACCTGGAATTGTTATGCTAACAAAATACACGGTAAATGGAAAAAATGGCTGGGGAAATTGGCTGCCAAGGTTTCAAAATATAGAGGGATTAAACTTTTGACCTCCAGGAATGGCTATGACAAACCATTAGGCATAGCAATTTGGAACGCAAAGCAAAAATCGCGCAGTGGAATTACAAGGTTCAAAAACTCCCATGATATAAACAAAGATAGGCTGATAAAGATAAACAAAAGTTAAGCAATGCTACTGAACTTGGTTAACTGGCTGGAAATTTCCCACCAAAAGTTTTCAGTGGCAGCGCATGTTAGGTGTTTCATTTGCCAGTTACTGACAATTGCCAAGTGACCACAGGAAAAAGAAATTATTACCCCATACGTGAGAAGAAATGACTGAGTTTTATCTAGGCTAAGATGAAGATGGCTGATATTAGCCCTCCTATAATCTTCATGGAGTTTGTGTGCTGGCCCTTAAATACATTGCAGGATGAGATTAGAGCAGATATTTTGAAGCTAAAAAGCGCCAGGGCCCCTAGCCCCAACAGTCTTGCAAACGTGGTTCTTAATATAGATCCTGCAGGTTGGGCTTTTGGAAGTACTGTTTGATAAGGTATGCACATAACATACAATCCCAGAAACGTGGCAGCAGTCTGTATTGATAACTATTTATGAAAAGGGAACCAGGGGTTTGCCGTACAATTACAGACTGCTGGTCCTTTTTAGATGTAACAGGCACATTGTTTGCGACCCTTGTACTTAAAGAATTTCAGACTTGTGCTGAGACAAACAATATATTGGATTGCTTTCAAACAGACCTTCGCCTGGGCTCATCAACGATGCTTTAGATAACGATGGTTGATAACCTGCGCCATTATCGATCAACAGGGGAGTCAAGGAAGTTTTTGTGCTGGCTCCCCTGTTGTTCGACCAGTATTTGGCAGACGTGCTGAACTGGTTGTGGGGCAGGTCAAATTGCTCCCCTAATATTGGCAACATGCGGGTCACCAGCATGTTATATGCTGTCAACCTTGAAATTTTTTACCATAATTCTTCTGGGACGAGGACTATATTAATAGGACGGGTGAATCATGCTTAGGAGAATGATCTAGCAATCAACCTGGAAAAGACAAAAACCATGTTGATCACATATAGAACAAAAATAAACAGAGTTGTCTTGTCAACTTCACTGGGAACTATTGAATATGTGGGGCATCACCGTTATTTGTGATTATAGGTGAGTATGTTCACAGACAATAAACCCATTAAAGACATCTCTTCTGTAAATGCGTAGCTCAGACAGCAGGGTATTCACTAGAAGGGGCATTAGCCTTGTATAACACATGCTTTTGCCCTGCCGGGCTTTATGGGCTATAGGCCCTGATATTGAGAGATGTGGCTTAGATGAATCATCTAGAGGGAGCTTTTTGTTGTAAAATACTAAATTTAAGAACCTCAATCCCAATGGATTTCCTGAGATGGAGTTGAGTCTGATTTCAGTGGGTGGACAGGTAGTGTGAACATGTGGGGAACTGTATTTAAAATTCAAGATCACACCTGCATGCCCCCTCTTGAAATTATTTGGGTCAAACTGTGGTACAGAGCATATAAGCAGAGGCTGCAGTTTTGATGATTTACAGCCACATTTTAATATAAGCAGTGGATATGAAGCGTTAAAGGTGTCCTTTAAAATAAAATATGATCTATGGGATTGGAACAGCAATTACAACCATATATCCATATTAAAGAATCATCAATTTGTATCAAATGTGGTACATGCATAGAAGCGACCGCAGCCATCTATTTGCCAGAGCACGAACCCAGCAATTCGAGTGCTGATTTTGCAATTAAGCATAAACAGGTCTGTTAATATTCTTCCAAGTATGTGTTGTGTACTAGATTGCAAATGGATAATTAGTAAAAAAAATAGGTGTAGGTGCAGTGCATGGGTACATTTTCAGTTTAAATCATTCTAGATTAGGTGGAAATTCATTTTCACACTGTTCGCGTAGCACTGACCAATTTGCGAAGTGCAAACGCATTCATGAACACGTCATCATGCTGCGTGTGCAAGGTCACTTGAGACTGTCTGGAAAGTCTGCGGTGACGTCAGATGTTCACTAATGTCAGCAAACACAAACAAATGGAAAAAGTTGCTAAAAGTGTATAGAGGCGTTAAGATGCTGCTATGAGGGTGAGAATGCGATAGTTTTAAGGTAAAACTTTGTACATAGGTCAAATGCGGATCTATTTGTGCTAAGTATTATATTAGGAAGTTGTAGCAAATTAGGGTGCAATGGTAAAAACCCATGAAATTCAGTGTAAAAACGTTCTTAAAGGGACGGTATGGTTAAGTTGTACTAATACATACCTATGAACTTTAGTGAAAAATCTATGTTAAAGGGACATTATGGTTAAGTTACACTAATGAACACCTATGCAATTCATTGAAAACCCTTTGTTAAATGGACGTTATGGTTAAGTTGCACTATGAAAACCTAAGAAATTCAGTGAAAAACCTTTGTTAAATGGATGTTATGGTTACAAGTAAAACTGAGAAAAAAAACAGACATTTGCAAGGTATGGTAAGCTAAGCACCCATAACTCACACCACCACCATGCACTGCTAACACTAACACCCAGGACATCAAAGATGACAGTGCAAATGTCATTTATGACAACACTGATGACATCAGATATTACATTTATTGTGATAACAATTTCCTACAAACGGTTGCGTTCACAATGTTGGTAGAAGCATGTTAGAGGTGATTAGGAAACCTATCATGAAGCACTTCATGTATTAAAGATTGTACTCATCTAAACAAACAAAATGTGATATTAGAGTGTTGTTGTTAATACAGGAACGGCATCATAAATACACATAGGCAACGGCTGCAGCATGCACCATAGAAGTACCATGTCTTTATTCTGGTCATTTTCAATATTAAAATAATGAATGCTACCTTATCAGAGTTTTCAGAAATATTAAACATGGAATAAATAGCTAACAATTCAAGACTTACTACACACTTGTGTTGGTACAAACAATGTATATGAAGACTCACCATGCATACAAATCAGAGGTATATACATGGAAACTAAAGTAAAAAAGAAAGAAATTACATCACCAGAAAATGTCAATAACATTCAAGTTCATCTTCATGAATACAAATGAATTGTGTGTTTGAGGCCTGCTTATTGCGCCATGGATGTGCACCATAAGCTCATACGAAACCATAAGGAAAGTATTTTAGGAACATACAACAAGGTTAACGTCTAGATATATAGCACCTTTTGAATTTTAATATTCTGAAATTCAGTGAAGAAAAACACCTGGCCTAGATATATCAGCCAACAAAAACAAGTGGCATAGCTTTGTGATGTCATTAGCGATGCACGGTGGTGGCACGAGTTATGGTTGCATAGCTTACCATAAATGGAGCATTTTTTGGGGGTTTCAGTTTTACTTATAACCGTAAAACATTTAAACAATGTTTTTTCATTGAATTTTCTAGGTTTTTATTAGTGCAACTTAACAATAACGTCCCTTTAACAAAGTTTTTTCTCTCTGATTTTTCAGGGCACGCTCAGCAATCACCTATTATAGGAGTCTGTGTACAAGATACAGGTGCCTGACTCATTCCGTGGCCAGCCGTTTCAAAATATGCAAAAATGCAGCAGGATGTCCCTGCTGCAGAAATTCAGCAGTACTCACTCCAAGCTTAAATTCTGGAAATTCAGCGTGGCTGCAAAACTTACTTGTAGCCACGGCTACACGTACATGTTTCTACAAACTAAAAACCAAACTAAGGTGACCTACAACACTTAAAATAAGACAAGATAACACCTAAGCACACAAAATAACATACAGATACATTTCTGTTGTATATCAGCTACATAACAATATGATTAGAGCAGAGGAAATGTATGTTTATATACACAACTATAAATATAACCGCGCCTATGAACACAAGCAATAAAAAGATGAAAAGTGTTGACGCCTATGCACATGCTTGTTTATACACGTGGTTATACACAACCCATACATGAGTGTTTACTTATAGCCGTGGCTGTTTGCAAAAACTACAACTTTAAAGAAATGTATTTCACCTCCTCCAAACTCCAGAAAAGTGTCCCTAACACACATATCATCCTCCTCCATTCCTCATGGTCCTACCCAACTCCCCTGGTCTCTCCCAATCCCCCAAAACACTCAATGCATCTATGATGCCACTACATCCAAAATGTTGGATAGCCGCAGCTGCCACTCAGTCACAAACACTCGACATGCCATTTGTCTCATTATAGCTGCAGCTGCACAGGGTACCACATCTTCCCATGGGTAGCAACGCTGTGCACTGAGTGGCTTCTGGACAGCCGCAGATAATGACAAAAGAACCATCAACCAATTACAAACTCGAAAACATACTCATCATACATACCATGCTCATACAAGCTACTAGAAATTCAAACTAAGAATTAGTTTCCTGGAAACAAAGAAAGATATCATGGATGGCTTGAAAACTGTGAAGCTGATTGGAGACTGTTGGCTGTTTTGATTACTGCCTTTTTTTACAAACTTATACATAAAAGATTAGGGACTCTTTCGAGCACAAACAGTGTACTATTTTGCACATTAAGGCATATAGCCATGTGTATGGTCCAACAAACCTGCAGCTACAACCTGCGCCAGTTGTTGCTGCGATTAACAGATACTCCAATATTCAAGAGCCCATTGGGCTACACCGTAGCTGTGATTATTCATATATGTTAAAAAAATAATAAGATCGTTCTAACTGAAAAAAAGTAAACAGTCAGTTAGAAAACGCACACACTTTAAAAAAACAAAATTTAATTCACAGGTTTGTATCACCCTCATATCATGTATGCAGTGCATCACATGCACTATATAAAAAACAAAATGTGTGCATACAACATAGTTGTTTCTTTCCACATACTAATAATTGGGTCATAAAAAATATTGTACTTCTATTGTCAAAAATCAAGTACACAATAAAGGGGGAATAGGTGTCGACACTCTCCCCCGAACCACAGAAGCCGAATGAAGTCAACCCTCCACCCGTGGTTGGCACAGGTACCTGATATACAAACAGGATACCACATAGCAGCTAGTGGGGGGAAGAGGGTTAGGGAGAGGTTGTGGATGGCGAGGGGACTGTTAGGAACACTGGTTAGAGGGTTAGGGAATACCTAGTTTGGATAGGACTGGGGAAGAAACAGGAAAAAAACCCTACTCTTTCCAATTCCTTGGAAAATACCATAGACCATAAACACCAACTCAAGCACACCAGTAGTACCCCTTGATACAGGCCTCTGATGTACCTTTCTTGATCACTTATACCACTAGTACCCCTTGATACAGGCACAGGTTGTCACACGATTGAATGGATCACATATAAGCAAGCAAAATGAAACATACACATGGGATGTTTTCCCAACATGAAGAACATAACACATGGCCCTATGGGCAAGCATTAGCAACACTTACAAACATACAACATAAAGTGTCATAGACATGGAATAGACACAACCACTGTGCTGTTTCTTGACACACTCTGAGTACTCTCCATAATACCACTGGTACTCGAGTGAAGCCAGTGCGTCTTCCAAGTGCGAGCACTACGTGCATCAAAGCACTAATACTCTGAAAACCATGTGGCGAGAGTAACATTTCCTCTCTGGGCAATTTTGCTTGTAACCTAGGAATTCTGAGCCCACATGAAATGCCCATCCAATGTTATTGCCCTCTCATAATGAAAATACAATGTACATATCACTAGCGTTTGCCCGCATAACATGAGATTTCAACAAAGCCCCTCCCGAACTTATCTTTCGTCCGGGAAGCTCGCAAGCCTTCCCGGACGTAATCTTGTGTAGCCCGTAGCAGCCGCACATGTCGTCCTTCCACCGCTGCAAATTCAATGGGCCCGCTCATGGAAAGTGAACTACAGGCACGGGAGCCGCACGTGTCCTCCTTCCGTTGCTGCAAGTTCGAGGTGCCTGCTCATGAAAAGATAAATACAGATGCAGGCGGATTCCCTTAATTCTCCAGCATGACTTTGTCCCGAAAAGCAAAATAAGCCACACCTGCCGTGCGCCGTTGGCCCTTGATAAGCTGTTGCTAATTAGTGTCAGCTGGCCACACAGGTGCACGGCAAGAACTACCAGTTGTCCCAAGGACTGCTGGGAAAGGTAGTTAATTTCCCGTATTGCAGTTTCTAGGCTTTCCGGACTCCATGACACCTATTCCACCTATGCCACCCCATACTCCTGACATCTATGGTGCATGCTGCAGCCGTTGCCTATGTGTATGTGTGATTAGGTTCCTGTATTAACAAAACTCAGTTCAGGATAGGTCTCCCGATCACTCTTGACATCTTGTTACCAACATTATAAGCACAACCCCTTGTAGGGACTGTTCATCAAAATTAATTTCATATGTGATGTCATCAGTGATGTCATAAATGACATTTGTGATGTCATATTTGATGTCCTGGGTGTTAGTCTTAGCAGTGCACGGTGGAGTACAAGTTATGGTTGCATAGCTTACCATAACTGAAAAATGCCTTTTTTCGGTTTGACTTGTAACCATAACGACCCTTTAACAGGGTTTTTTTTCCGCTGAATATACATGTATATATTCACTGAAAAAACATTGTTAAAGGGATGATATGGTTACAAGTAAAACCGAAAAACCTAAGAAGTTCACCAGTTATGGTAAGCTAAGCAATCATAACCCACACACACCCGCAGTGCACTGCTAAGACTAACACTCAGGACATGAAAGAAGACATCACAAATGTCATTCATTACATCACTGATGACATCAAATATCTGGACAAGTTGTTTTTGTTTACTGACATGATTATTCTAGATTTTTGTTTTTACTGACAATGTGAAATTCGAAAATGTTAAAGGTGCTGTATATCTACACATCAATCTTTTTATACGTTCTAAAAGTACTTTGCATAGAGTTTAATCGGAGCTCATACATGGGGTGATAAGTTTTTTCAGTTGATTTTGTAGGTTTTCATTAGTGTAACTTAACCATAACGTCCCTTTAACAATGTTTTTTTTTCATGAATTTCAAGTTTTTACCAGTGCACCCTTAATTTACTAATATCATACTTACACAAAATAACAAGATTTTGTCCAAATTTGTGGGTGTTCGCCGACATCCGTGAATATCTGACGTCATTGCAGACTTTCCGAACAGTGTCACGTGCCCTTGTGCTTGAGCATTGCATGATGACGTGTTTGCGAATGCGTCTCCACTCCGCAAATGGGTCCGTACTTCGCAGACTATTTGGAACTGCAGGACCTACACAATAAAAAAGCACAGTACTTCCAAACACAATGTGGAAAAATGTTGAAAAGGGCTATAGGGAAAACATTTTTACTGCCCCAAAAACATGTTACAATGCTGAAATTGAGGGATCATTCAATAGTACAAAGAATCTCTTTCACATTTTGAAAACCCTCAAAAAACCACACCTTAAATCAGATATGGTTTTGCTCACTAAGGAAGAAGGCTGCAAAGGTCAACAAGCTTTCTCTGACAAGATTACTACAGCTCATGTGAACATCCTGGCAGATCCGGCTTCAGCCTCCAAACCTCTTCATATTAAGTTCCCCCCAAGTGAGGATGTTATGCTTTTCAATTTCTCTACTCTCTCTGTGCAGATTCTGGAGGAAGTCCTTAAGAAAATGTGCCCAACTTGCTGCAATGGTGATAATTTACCAGTCAAAATTATCTTAAATAAGTTCAGTATTTTTCCCCTTTCTTGATATGTTTTACTAATGGCTGATTCCCAAAGAGGTTAAGAAGGTTGCAGTTTCTCCATTTCTGGAGAAGGGAGGTTTAGACCACAAAAACATACAATCATATTACAAATGTGCCCTTGCTCTTGAAAGTCGAGAAATGAGTAGCTAATTTGTAGCACAAAAACAGCTAGAAGAGGCCAATATTCTTCACTCCAGACAAGCTGGCCTTAGAGAGCACTACAGCACGGAAAATGTGTTACTTGATCTTCAGAGCCAGTCTACGGACTGTATGGACAAGAGTAAGGCCGGATTATTGATGCTCCCTGATATATCTGTGTCTTTTGACATCCTGGACCATATGAGACTTCTATCTAGACTGTCCTCAGTATGTTACTGCTCTCCATCAGCCATGCAATGGTTGCGGTCCTTCCTGTCAGATAGGATGTCAAGAGTGTGTTACTGTCCGTGTGTGGAGCCTGTCTATCCTCTGCACTCTTTAATATTTATTTACACCCTTTATGAAATATCTTGGATAAAGCAGGGATGAAATTTGCAAACTATGCTGACGACACTCTGTTGTTGGTAGAACGGAGTGGAAATTATAGTGGTGACTCGGGAACTATACAGAATATGTATCAACTCATCAAGGATTGGATGACTCAACACTGGCTTTGCCTCAATAGTAGAAAGTCTGAGCTGTTGGTTTTTGGATCTTCCCAAGTAAGCTCAAAATTGTGGCTGGGATATGCAAAATGTAATGATGGCCAATCCATTAGGGTTTTAAACCAGTTCAAGACTTTAGAAGTGATAGTGGATCAGTCACTGGGCGCAGATTTGCATGTAGCTAATGTTATAAAGAAATCTCAATAACCACCTAAGGCTTCTCAGGTTGGTTAAATCATATTTTACAAGTAAGAACAGTAAGACTTTAGCCAGAGCCATAATAATGCCCCACATTGACTATTGTAACGCTCTGCTTGGGGGAGCTAGCTAAAATTGTAGAAGTTCTGAGTATTTCAAAATAATGCTGTCTACATCATAAAAGGTGTCTCCTAAAGGGAGCACATAACCTCGGCCAGGTGGGAACTTCACTGGCTCCCTGTTGCTTCGAGGATTACTTTCAAGGTTTTGACCCTGACACATAAATGCCTTTATGGGTTCGCGCAGAGCTAACTGAAAGATTGCCCCAAGCCTCAAATGCAGAGGAGGTCAACTAGATCAAACAACACCAATATGCCCAAGGATTTAAAAAAGCTGGGGCAAAGGTCCCTCTTTTCCAGTTATAGCTAGCCTTGCTTGGAACGACCTTCCAGTTGAGATGTGCAAGGAGAAGAGCCTTCACATTTTTCAAAAAAGTCTCAAGATGTTTTTATTTCAATTCTAAAAAAAAAGGATTTTCCTTCCTACAGCGGGATGTGCGTGGCATCCTGAAATAGGATGGAAAATCCTTTTTCAAGATGGCCACTAGGGAAAGGGAACGTGGGGCTCTGTATGAGCCCCTCTTACCTTTCCTTGTCGTCCTGCAGGAGGCAAAGAGAAGAAGCGAATGTGGCAGCTGTTAGGGAGAATTCTCCAGAATGGCTAATTTACCTTACCTACTGAGTCCCTGAGCAGCTTTGCTGGATGTCTAGGATTTATTTTTCACCTGGTAAGAGTGTGAGCCTTTTTTCCCACTCTTACATGTGTTTTGCTGTGTGTGAACAGAAGCTGACAGAAGAGGACCTCTACCACGACTAAACCCTCCCGGTGAAGCCCTGCTGTGGGTCTGAATCTCCAAACTTCGACGTCAGGGAGGATCTTCAAAGAATCTTCTCCCCTTGAGCTAGTGGGGCCAACCAGTTTGCCTAACTGCAAGCCAGGCCTCCCTCCTCTGGTCGAATTTGCTGCGCACAGCTACAGTGAACCAGATATCCAGGAGGACCGGACCCTGCTTGGGTTTTAAGGAGCGCACCTTTAATTTGTTGCTTTGCTTTGCTGCTGGTTTCTTCCCTGGGCAGTGCAGGTCCCTCCAGTCTTCCTACTTCGTGTCAGTCCGACAGTCGCTTCAGGAACCATGAGCCTGCAGGACCTGCCAGGAACGTCTGCCTCAACTACAACCTTCTTCTTCATTTAAGGTACTGTTCAAACCGGTTGTTCGTTCTGTCCGACTGCAGTGAAAGTATTTGAAATCTTTCGCCAATCCATGGGCTTGTCCTTCTCTACTCTTTAAAGTAACTTTTTGTCTGAAAAACATTGTTCTGAACTCTTGGCAAAGACTTCACCGCAAACTACTCTGAACTGTGGGATCCACTGCAAAGACTTTGGTCCATTGACTTTGGCCCGGCCTCTTGATTTGATTTCCTCACCGTAGTTGCCTTTTCTGCATTGCCCTGCTTACTTGCTTGTTTGTGCTGCTCAAATTTTGTCTAACCGTATCTTTCCCTCCCTTTTTAAATTTATGGAGTGCCATTTTGCTCACACTTCATTAACTTGTCCAGAATCTATTGGGTGGTGTGTAGTGTATTAAGAGTGTGATTTTTCTACTACTTTACTTTGGTGAATTGTTTTACAACTGATGTGTAAATAAATGTATATTCTTTTACTCAGAAACCTTGAGTCAGTGTTTGTTTGAACTATAGTAATTGCTGTCCATTGTGTAACTATTGGTACTGCTCACTTTACTCTTGAGATAAGTCTGACTGCTCAGCCATCGCTACCACTTTACTGTGAAGTACAGGCTTGTACCAAAGGTAAATTTGTACTGTCACTTGTAGTCTTAATTGTGTGTGGTGTTCCCAAAGGGTACTGCATATGATTCTGCCTAACACTGGTGACAGCGGTGTGATCAAGTATGGTAATTACACTTAGAGTGCTGCTATTACCTTGGATTAACTAAGCACAAGGCAACACATCACTAAAAAGCAATATTAATCATGTCTGATATGGAAAGCTACAGTCAGAGTCCCTCCTTAGTTACACTGTGGATTATGTGAAAAATCTGTGTAGAGATAGGAATCACTCTGTGAAAGGCAAAAAGTCAAAGTTGTTTGAAAGGTTGTTAAAGAAACAAAGTCTGGAGGGTGGGTCTGAAATACCTCAGATAATGTGGAAAATGAGGAGGATGATAATGTGTCTGTTATTGATGAGTTAGATGAGGCAGATGTGTCTCACAATGTAGGCCTCACTGCTCCTCTACCTGCTCAACAATCTCAACCTTTGTCCACTGGGACCCCCACAGGTCCTACACTCAGTCCTGAATTCATTGCTCTAGAAAATATGAGGCTTGAATTGGAATGCAAACGTCTAAATGTTCAAACTGAACAAAAGCCTCAAGAACTAAGCTCCCCAATTCCCCAATATATAAACAACAACAAAAACAGGCAGATGCTATACTTACATCTGTGGGTCAGCTAATGGTATTCGGTATCGAGTCTCACCTAATCGCCAGCTGCCCTCTTCCCTATGGGGCATCCTGCTGGGACCGGGCAAGAAATTTCTTCAAGGGGGCTCCTCTCAGCCTCTCTCAGTCAGGCGTGATATTCTGCTCTCCACAGGTCACTTCTATAGTCCTCGAGTCACGACGATGAACCCTCGACAATCCCACTACATCTAGCTAACCATCACCTCTGCTATCATCTGTAATGAAGGCCTTGAAAACCCCAGATTCATGCAGACAATCAAGAGCCTGAAAAACAAAATGTGAATGGACAAAATGAAAGGCAAAACCCAGCTTTATTAACATCCAAAATAAATCAGGGTCAGCATATAAAAAAAGGTTTGTCGCTCTCAAGAGCTCTAATTAAAAAGATTGTCTTTTAAGGCAAGCAATCATCATAACTGACATCACACTACAATCTTATTTACAAATACATATGGGTTAAGAGCATTGGTTAAGGGTATTAACAATATTCACATTCTATACAGGTTAAACTTCCAATTGGATTCTACCTATCTGATGGTTCCTCCTGAGACCACCTGTAAATTGATAAAAATAATAAAACATCACATTTCTATTGACTATTGGGTAGAGCAATGCGTACTGGGCGGCCCACCATTGAAGGTCTTGATTGGTTCGTATTGTAATGACTAACCTTGGACAACTGACAGATCATCAAGAGATGAGCCTGACAGGAGTAAGGGGAGATAGAATCGCAAACTACTTTCCTTTCAATAAAAAAAATATCATCCCTTTTTCTTAGGTCATGAGCCGGGGTGATTCCTCTGTAGTTGGCCTGTATGGTGCCTCACGTGTGTCCTATATGTGCTTGTTGCTAATGAATAGACAGTGTTCTTCAATTATGGGTCACATGTCATGAGACCGCATTTGCAATTATTTCATCCTGCATTTGTCGGGACCTTTGTTAATATTAGTGCAGATGTTATTGTTGTCTCCACCACTGGGGTCTTTCTTAGTCCATTCCAATGAAGGGTTTGGGCATACAATTATCCTGCACCTGGTATACAAAGGTTGATTGTTCTTTTAATTAATCTTAAGAATATATGGCTTGGTGTTTTCTCTGAGCCACCCGGACCCTCCTTATTTTCCCAGTAGACTAGGTTGGGTCAGCATAGCTACTGTCTGAGATCTGCATGGATATGTATGTAATTAAATTCAGCATTTTGAGTTCCTGTGAAGCCATGGAAGCATACAGTGGTTTCCATTTAGAAAAGATGGCTACCAATTACTGTTGTGTTCCTATGCTAGTGAACTATACACACATGTCATGTATGTTGCCTTCAGTGTATATATTGCTTATGTTAGTATTCTTCATATCTCATGGATGGAATGTTAATATTCTTCATGTATAAATTAGGGCTGTACCAAATATCATATTTAGTATTCAGCCGAATACTGAATAGTTTGTCAACTATTCGACCAGAGCCGAATAGTGAGCTGAATAGTTCTTTTTTTAGGCAAACATATTCTAGGGCATAATAAACAGCATTTCAATGAATAAACTAAGGAGCATTCTATTGCATGGGTACATATTTATTAATTGAACACATCTCTGTAAGCTTATGACAAAAGACAACAAAAAAAAGTTATGGGAAAAGCCCTCACTCCTAGTAAGAGTAACCTGTAAGGGGAAGGTTGTATTTTAGGAAAACAAGCCTTTCGACATTTTCAGCTAAGAGGCTACTTCTGGGTTCAGAATAAATATCTCCAGCTGAACTGAACACTCTCTCGCTGTCCACACTGGTAGGAGGAGGTGCCAAGTATACATGCGCAACTTTTGCCAACCCTGGAAACCGACCACTGTTCATGTCCCACCACTCCAGCGGGTCTGCAGTTTTAGGGAGCAGCATATCTCTCAAAAAGACTGAGCTCAGTGTCCAGGGAACTTATTGACTGACTCACACCAGCTGTGGACTGCTCAACAACACTCTCCCAGAATGCCCATATGCCACATGGTGAAACGCTCTCCTTGGGTGGTGGCTCGTCCTCTTGCGGGTCAGAGTCTGCAGGTTGCCCCTCAGGAGGGGAGGTCTGCTCACAGAGGGCTAAGTCAGTAGAGTGCATAGAACATTTCACATTGTTGGCCACTACATCGTTGCTGAAAAATGTTAATTTGAACCGCGGATCGATGCCTGTCGCCACACAGTAGATGGGTATTACCTCAATGTCTTTGAATCTTGCCTCTACAGCCTTCAATAACTCTGCTCTCACAAGCTTCACACCAGTGTCCCTAACCTCGCCAGAGCACAGGTAGGCCCTTAAAGCTTTCACAGCAGGAACTACCAAGGACATGCTTGATGCAAGGGAGCAAATCTCCTTTGTGAGCTCTGCAAAGGGTGCCAACAAAGATAAAATATTTTCTGCCAAAAGCCACTGGCAGGCAGAAAGATTTGACACTTTATCATCCTCCGCACAGTTCAAACTTACTGGCCGCCTCTGCCCTACCAGTTGTCCCAGAATCAAAAAGGACGAGTTCCACTGTGTTGACACATCTTGAATCAACTGCAATTCATGCAACCCTAGATCTTTTTGCAGTGCGTGCAGGCGGGACGTAGCAGAACTAGAATGTTTGAAGTGGCCTACAAGTTTTCTTGCATGTGCCATCATGTCCGACACAGATCTTTGCACAAAAAGGCCATCATGGATGCAAAGCTGTAGGGTGTGAGCAAAACACCCCACACTAACTAAGTCTGCTTCTCTGAAGGCCTTGCACATGTTAGCGGCATTATCCCGAAGAATGACGTACACTTTGGAATGGCTAATTTGCCACCTCTCTAGAATTTCTTGGAATGCTAATCCTATTTTGGCACCAGTATGGCTTCCGCCAAAAGCCTCGCACTGCAACAAAACTCCATGCCTTTTCATGTTGCTGGCCAGCCAATGCCCTGTTAAGCTCATAAAAGATTTCACAGTGTTATCAGATGTCCAAATGTCCACAGTAAATGCAATTTTCTCAGCCCTCTGAACCTCTGAAGCAATAAACTGGCTCACTATCTCATACAGGTCAGGGATGATGCGTGTTGAAAAATATTTACGTGATGGTACTTTGTACCTAGGCTCCAACTTATGGAGTAAACACACAAAACTGACCTCCTCAAAAACAGAAAATGGTTGCAGGTCTAGCGCTATCTTTTCGCCAATACTGTGATGCACCGCATGTGCGGAAGGGCTGTCCAGAGGCCACACTTCTTTTTTGTCCAGACAATCTTTAGCTGTGACAATGCCCTCTTGCACTTTGCGGAAGACACATTGCTGTTGATTCTCCCAACAACTGCCTCTTTTTTCCTTTCATATTGGACATAGTCATTGTGATGTTTGGACCGCAGATGGTTGGTCAGTGCTGATGTGCTGCACTGTGTCGAGTTTGCAGATCCACGAGACAAAACTGCAAGGCACACAGAACACACTGCCTTGTAGTTATCATCCATTTTAATGGTAAAGTAATCCCACACAGGGCTGGTTTTCTCCTTGGTGCTATTCATGCCGACAACGAAGGGGGTTCTGCAGCTCTGGGGCGAGGGATAGGGTTTCTGCTGGGCACGTCTCCTAGCTGTTGCTTGTGGACCTTTATGTAAATCAGAAGCTTGTACTGGTGACAAAGAAATGTAAAGCAAAAGTCAAACTTAAGAGTTTTGGCAGGGCAGTACTGCATGATGGCTCTGGGCTCTGAAGTGGTATCGGGGTTCCCTTTAAAAATGTTTTTGAAAAAGCCTTTTATCAAAAATAACTATGTAAAAAACGAAATATGAACGACAAAAACCACACTTGAAATTGCCAGGAGTTGAAGGAGCCATTATGTACATCCATTGACGGCGGCAAGCATAATATAGCAGTCTTTCATTTCATCAGGCATATGCACTGAGTGGTAACCTCCGACCTCAAGCTTCCCCTGAATAGTAAAACCCCCATAGTACTCACCAGGATTGTAGGCACTAAGCAGGCCTCTGCATCAAGGTGGTGTAAATCCGTCTCAGGGGTGAGCTTCCTTGGTAGGTGCTGCGTCTTTTCTGGGCTGTGGTATAACTAAAGTAAAGAAAAGGATGATGTTACTGCTAGACAAGTGTTGCAGGATTCAGAAAATGCACAATTTTTCTACTCATCATATTTTGTCACAACAAGTCTACAAGAACAAATAAATGGCCCAGGACAACTGGATCATAAGTTAGAATTCAGAAAATCAAGAAACTCTATGGCCTGAAAAGAACAAACTATGAGACTCTTTGGGACACAGAAGTCCCATGACAGCCAGCGGAACTGAGATCCACTTATAAAACATTTCAGACACAGAACTCTATGGAGGGCAAGGCTAAAAGCAACTCTGGGGACCGCTCCTGTAGGGACATCATGGGACAATGGAGGGGGTGGGGGACATGGGAGATCATCATGGGACAATGGAGGGGTGGGGGGAAATGGGAGTATATTGCGGGACAATGGAGGGGTGGGGGAACATGGGAGATCATTATGGGACAATGGAGAGGGAAATGCGAGTACATTGCGGGACAATGGAGGGGTGGGGGAACGTGTGGAAAACATCAGGGGACAATGGAGGGGTGGGGGAACATTGGAGAACATTGTGGGACAACAGAGGGGTTTGGGGAACATGGGAGAACATTGGGGCAACAGAGGGGGTGGGGGGACATGGGAGAACATGGGACAACGGAGGGGGTGGGGGAGCTCATTTGAATGCGAGGCCGCCGGAGTGTGCAAAGTGCCCCTGCGGCTTCATGAGTCTGGGGGGGGCGCTCCTGCAGGAGCGGCCCCCCATTGCACAACAATGTCGGGCCACCGGCTTTGCATCGGTGGCCTGTCCATCAAGCATAATATTGTGGTGAGGCCACGGGGGTTCCCTGTAGCCTCGCGGCCTCACCATGCTGAAGGGGCGGGGGGCACATTTCAAATCGAGGCCGCCGGGGTGGGCAAAGTGCCCCGGCGGCCTCATGAGTCTGGGAGGGCCACTCCTGCAGGAGCAGCCCCCCATTGCACAACAAGGTCGGGCCACCGGCTTTGCACCGGTGGCCCAACGAACAACAACGTTATTGCGGTGAGGCCGCGGGGGTTCCCTGTGACCCCACGGCCTCACCGTGCTGAATGGTCACGGGGGCACATTGGAAATCGAGGACACCGGGGTGGGCAAAGTGCCCCGGCAACCTCATGAGTCTGGGGGGGGCACTCCTGCAGGAGCGGCCCCCCATTGCACAACAATGTCGGGCCACCGGCTTTGCACCAATGGCCCGACGAACTACAACGTTATTGCGACGAGGCCACGGGGGTTCTCTGTGGCCCCGCGGCCTCACCGTGCTGAAGGGGTGGGGGGTCACATTGGAAATCGAGGCCGCCGGGGTGGGCCAAGTGCGCTGGTGGCCTCATGAGTCTGGGAGGGCTGCTCCAGCAGGGGCGGCCCCCATTGCACAACAATGTCGAGCCACCGGCTTTGCACTGGTGGCCCGACAAGCAGGAACAATATTATTGCGGTGAGACCGCAGGGGTGCAGGGCACTCCAGCGGCCTCACCGTGATGAGGAGTATGGGGGGTCATAGCCAGTCACTTACCTGGTGATGGTGGTCTCTCCGGGTCCGGGTGCTGTTGGCATCGGCTGGAGCCTGTCCATTGGCATAGGAAGCAAGGGAAGGGAAGAACTGTTCCCTTCCCTCGCTTCCTATTTCAACACTTTTCTTCTGACTGAGGCTGGTTCCTCTGTGGTCAGGCTGCAGAAGCCAATGGGGAAACCAGCTTGTTTGGCTTCTGCAGCCTGAATACTGTAAAACTTTCTATGATTGGCTGTCATCTCCCAAACAGGGAGAGGGCAGCTAATCATAGAAAGTGGACTTCGACTTTGATTCACTACACAGAAACTATTCTGCTGAAGCCGGATAGCTGTATTTCAGCCGAACTTCAGCAGAATAGGGACTCAAAGCCGAAGTTCGGTACAGCCCTAGTATAAATGCATATTTGATCTAGTGTATCCTTTCTTTGTGTTGCATGAACGTTTACTACATGTCTGATACATGTGTTGTTTCACTGTGAGTTTGTTTATTCTCACCATCTTCAGTTTAGATCATATTTATATTCTGCTGTACCTGTCTGGAAGATGGGTGGTACGGCTGCCTTAGTGAGTAACATTTATCGCCTGTGCGATATTGGGTCAAGATGGGGCAGTAGCTATGGATGACATATTCATCTGCCTCTACACACAAGTATTGTATCATTTGCATTAACTGTGGTAGTGGTAAAAGCGGAAGAGCATTGGCAATTGAGTGAGATATAATATATATATATATATATATATATATATATATATATATATATATATATATATATATATATATATATATATATATGTATAATAATCGTTTCACCCTATCAGGGTTAGTGACCAGTAGCTCAAAAACCTACTGGAATCATGTCCCGGTCCACATTTTGGCACCAGTTTTCCCAAGTCAATGTAGAGCGTATTCAATAGTGCGGCTATCAAACAACAAAATAGGGATAACAATCTCAATCTCACCCGGGCCTCCAAGGAAGCAATTCCCAGTTTGATAGCCGCTGCTGAAATATTGTTGGGCACTTTGAGCATCACTATCCACAACCATCCCGCCAACGTTTCCCAGAATGTCATCAATTTCATCAACTCTCGGTAATGTAACTCCATCCCGTATATTAGGTTGGCACAACCTTGCCTTCATAGAAGCAATTTGAAGATTTAATAGAAAAGCGTCAAAGTTTTTTCTCCAATTTGGTCATCTGATTGGCTAGGACAGATGCTTTCTGTTTAAGAAACAAGCAAAGTACTGAGCCCGAGGGCTGGGCCAGCAGGGGGAACTAAATGTTCACTCTATGGGTACCCCCTGCATACTCCAATTCTGCCTTTTCCTTTTTCATCCCCTTGAAAGCCCCAAAATGTGGGTCTTTCGGGGGTTGACAATTAATCCATTCTCACCTGTATAGGTTGCACATTTGTTAATTAAATGCTGAAGGCCCCCCTTGGTGCAGTCGAGGAGCAGGAAATCATCAGCATAAGCCAACCAGGCAGCTCTCCCAATTTCAGCGTAACAAGGCCTATTTCAGCCAGATAATCCCCAATATCACATACATATAAATTGGAAAGACAGGGGGTAAGAGCACAACCCTATCTCAGGCCCACCCGGGTTACCATCCTATGGTACAAGTTCCCATTAAGGGTAAGTCTAACGTGGATTCGCAGGTTATCATAAAGAGCCATAATGAACCACAACAGACTCCCTGGAAGCCCCCACTGCGCAGGTTTAGCCCACATGCGGCTCTGAATAACACGGTCAAAAGCAGTCGAGAAAATCAATCGACGCCACAAAGATTTCCCCAACATACTTTCCCTGGCTGTTTCCTGTAGTACCCTCACAACTAATCCATTCAAATTTGTGGAATTACCTCCTCGAAACCCTGTCTGGAGTTTATTTAATCGGTGTGAAGTAGTCATCCACTTATTCAAATGTGTTAGCAGCATTGAGACAAACATTTTACAGTCAGCATTGATGAATGCTATAGAGCTATAGTTACTAGCCTGATTTCTCTCCCAACATTTAAAGATAGGAACCACGTAAGCAGTCTACCAGGAAATTGGAATCTCACTTCTTTTCAGGACACTCTTGAAAAGCATAGTGAGAACCGGCGCCCAAACTGCAGGATCGCCCTTTATTTCCACTTCAATGTCATTGCCTCCATTTGTTTGGCACATCATTTGTTTGGTTCTAATCCCTAATTGTTCAGGGAAGCTATGATCACCAAGCTGAAGAGCTATAACGCATGAGCTGTTTTGGCTGGGAAATCCAGCAGTGGCTCTATACCTGGGGAATATTACTCACCCAGGCAGCCATATAGTAACACGCTCTGGCCGTAGCACACCCTCAGACACATGAGGATACCTTAATGGTGTACTGAGTGAGTGGGGTGTTTCATTCTGAAAGGCTCTGGGGTGATTAATGTATCTAATGTGTCAGGGTGAGATTAATGTTCGTCTCATGTACAATAGTGCCCATGCATTTAACACAATCTTAACTTTGAGTTAAGGATTCCAGCCACAGTACAAGTCCACAACTTTCAGGATCACCCGGCAGTGTAACTACTGTAGCATTGGACTTTTCTTGTGCTTCACTTTAGGCACATGTGCCAGATTATGGATGAGCTGCTCCAACAGGACAACAAGAAGACTGGTTGGCAGCTAAAGTTGACCGTATTGTGAGATGGCAGAATCATGATAAATAATTGTGGCATCTACCATGTTCACTTGATTCTGAGCTTGAAGAAGCGTACAGCAAGGTCAGTTCCTGAACCTTTATGAATATCACTCCTCAGGCAACCCTCTTCTCCTGCACATTTTATATGGGTGTTAATCAGGGCAGATGATCAGTTCTGTTATTATAACCTTGCATTGCTGTGATTCCACATGCATCCCCTTCCCCTTTACCTATGGCTGTTACCCAGAGCAGCTGTTTCTTTCATTATAACCCGGTCTTGCTTTGACTCCATTGTCCTCTCTATCACTCCTGTGCATTATATTTGCATTGCAAAGGGCAGCTGTTCATTTAATGTAGTATAGCAATTTCTTGCTCTGACTCCTAAGGATTCCATTTCTCCTCTGTGCCTTTTGTGTGGGTGTTAACCAGGCAGATCTCAATTTCTTTCAAATATGCTTGACTTGCTCAGATGCCACAGGCCAGGTTTCCCTTCCTCCCTGTGCTCTATAATTTCAAGTAGCTGTGGATGAATGTTTCACTTCAGGAAAAATCTCTCTCTCTCTCTCTGTCTCTCACTTTCTCTCCTGCTCTCCCGCCCTTATTGCTCTGAACAAGACAGTTAATTGTGAAGGCGTTTCAGCCAAAAAACCTTTTAAACTACACTTTTCATTACAACAAATGTGTTTCTAATGTCTAAAATATGTCTGCGTTCAGGTTCTAGTACTGTGACCATCAACTGACATCATAACCGCTTAATTGGGCATCATTTTGTGCTGCGCATTTTACAGCACAGCATTATGCCCACATTTCAGAATGTGTTTTGTTGTAAAAGTGATATGCGTAGGCAACCGTCCGTATAAGGGTTTTCATTTACACAAGAACACATTAACGATCTGGTTCTTGCCAGCTGATTGATACTGATGGGAAAAGTAGAAGTCCTGACATAGCAAAAAATGTAGTCAATCATGAGATGGATTTTGTATAATACTTATCAAATAAAAAAAAGCTTTGTAATGAGAATGGTATTAAAGAAAGCATTGTGCCACAAATGGACATAAGATAAACATGATGAAACCCTGCAACTTGTTTGTTTACAAGATAAAGCCTTTGTTTAATCTACTATCACGCTAGTCCTACTCTCGTTTCTTGTTTACTGTTAATTGGGGTCATTACTCATTATGTTAACATGTGTATTAATCTCGGAAAAGGTGATCTACTTAAAACTCCAAAGTGGAATTTAGTGACTCATCCTGAAATGAGAACTAGGTCACTGCAAAACCTCACAAGAATATACCATTATATGATGCGAAGAAAGGGCACCTTTTCGTACCAACTAGAAGCCTGGAATTCTGCCTGATGTGGTAGCAGTAATAAAAAAATAGTTTAAAACAAAAATACATAGCTGAAATTGATATTGCATTAATATATTTACAAGTAGGCACTGCTATTGATTGCATTATAGCGTGTTGAATTATTGTGTTCTATCTAAATCATAGTTTTGAGGGTCTGCTGTTTACCCAGTTCTGTGCCATGTATTTACTTTGACTCATCTTACTTCCCCGGCAATTACTCTTTTTTTTTAAATTAGGTCAGATTTGACAGTAGAAATGTTTAGAAGGAGCTCTAAAGTACATCATGTCCCCTCTCTTAGCGGTTTCTTTATTGATACATTGGCCCTCATTACAACACCGGAGATAAACCATGGCGCTATTAGCACCATGGTTGGTGCCGGTGTTGTAACGGGTCCGCCATGGTTCAATGGGGAATTACCACCCCATTCCAAGGTTGGCGGGGCGGTAATTCCCCATTGAACCATGGCCCTTCCCCATTCCCATTTTCGCCCCATAGGGCTCTATGGGAATGGGGAAGGCGCTAAGTACGCTACTGCAAATTGCAGTACCGTACTTAGCACTAAGGTCCCTTTGCGGGTCCCTACTTTAACGGCTGGTGTAGACCAGCCGTTAAGGTCGGGTCCCGCAAAGGGACCTCGTAATCAGGCGCTAATGGGTTAACGGCGCCACAGCCTTTTACAGCGCCATTAACCCATTAGCGCCAGAATCGTAATGTTTTTAATAAATTGAAAAAAGTTTTAGGTGAGAGTGCAACATTTACATTTTTACTTTCAAATATTATCCGCACAGAAAGGGTATGCTCCACAAACTCGCTTGAGGAGTAAGTTTGACTCACACTTGGAAAAAAATGCTTACTTTCTCATTAAAATGACTTGCAAGTGGTGCACTAAAACATTTGCTGGTTTTCTATTGCATGCATTTTGGAGTAAGTTACAAGCAACTAGATGGAGTATGCATGTGTCCCCTAGACTGCCAAAGGAGGGCTTTTCCAGGGGCATGTTATGTTAGAAATGCTCGGTGTGTCAAGGGGTGTCTTAATACCGAAAAGCTAAAATCCAACACAAGTGTAAATTAACTTTGATTAACAGGACTTTCAAACTTTTTTTGAACACCATTAATCTGCACATGCCCAATCTAGGAGTAAGCAGGATTGCATGGGGTTTGGGGGGAAAGGCAGAAGGGGGCAAAGCCTGATGGACCCAATAAACTAAACAAATTGCAACTCTCTAGAGGAGGCAAGCAAGTGGCTGAAAGAAGAGAGAATGGGGGCGGTCACTGATGGATTCCGGCCATGTATCCAGCCAACTGATGATATGCCATATGTTAAGCTAAGCTGCAGGAGCAAAGCAACGGCCATTATTTCGATTCACATTTCACGAGGGACACGTCCAGTTATGCTCGATTGGCCCCAGGTCACCAATCACATCATTGTTGGTGATATTTTAATTGAATGTCCAATGCCTGTGAGCCATGATTGGACAGGGCAGGGAGTCATTAGAGAATGCACCGGAATGGCCAAGAGGAAGGGCATGTGGTTTAGACAAGCAAATAAGAGCCATCTTTAAAGATACCTTGGGTTGTGTTTTTTTAGCTCCTGATTGGACCTTCCTGGAACACTGTCATTGCCCACACCCATCTTTTTGGTCAGGCAGAGCAATTAGCTTTATTTGGCACCCCAGTGTGGAGGCAGAGATTGCCTGAAGTATAACAGATTAGGTGAGGAGAATGGAACATACCATCAGCCCCAATGCTGGTATGTTTGGCAGCATGGGCGGGATCCATAGCGAGAAAGGAGATTCCATTGAGATAGGAACAAATTCAGAGGGTAATCTCAATAACTTGATTGGCTTAAAGGAAACCTACCCAGAGTACACCTATGGTAAGCGGTTAGCCCTGATGGAGAGACAGGTTCTAAATATTAACAAACTGTTGGTGAAAATGTACACAAAAAAGAAAACATGTCATGTTCAAAATGGCCTGAAACTGTGCAAAAGGGAAAGAAGGTGTTGTGAGAGCTTCTATGGCTAGTTTAGAGGAATGTTAGGGGCTCCCTCCTGGGAAACCAAAGATAACAACTAAAAGTGCTATAATGGACATGTCAGGCCTGTAGCAGGAAAGGCGGCATTTAAGGAGAATCCTCGGGATCAAAAGGCATAGGAGGAGATTGAGATAATTGATCTAACTGAAACAGTGTCCTCAAGGATGGAGCAGCTGTCACCTGTAATGTTTTAGGGTCTCTGAAGCCATTTGAAACAGGAAACAGGAAGTTCAGTCCCCTTGGTTTAGGCCTCATTTGCCACCACAGGCTGCACCTTTGGTGGTAGCTCTGACCAATGAACCTACTCTGCAAGCCCATCAACTAGAAGACACTATAGAGTTGTTAAACAAGGTTTCTCACTCCAAAATGAATATCTGCAATGTGGAGCTACATAGATGCGGGGACATCTGTATGGCTAAACACTCAGATTGGTTTGGACAAGGGACAAAATGTTTTCCCCGGGGATTGTTCCACAGTCACATTAAACCACCTATCCAAGGTGTTAGATCTACTATGGCGAGATTGGCATGGTTGAGTTGCAATCCAATGTTGCATCTTATACCTTAGGCTTCTAATACAAGCCACAGACGGGTAATTCTTACAGTCTGGCCTGGCAGAGTATAACTCCATTCACAATAGGGTCACAGTTGGATATTCGATGAAAAGATTCAAGGGAAGGACTACGGTAGGTTTTGGCCCCTATGCATGCAATTTATGAGACAGCAACATTCCTTTGAGAAACAGGTTTCATGCTTAGAATCAATGGATGACATAGACTGACATAGTGATTATGACCCTGGATTAAATGCCTTAGTCGGGGCGGGAAATGGATCATCAACAATTGTCTCTGTCGGTGACAGGGATATGGATTTGCTTATGATTACTACATGTTATGCCATGTAATTAAGTTTTATGTTTTTTTATGTTTGTATGTCTGTTTTATACTTATGTTTGTGTGAAGTCCAAATTTGGGATTATATCACAATAAAGTGAATAATAATAATTAAGCAATATCAGGTTATTCTCCTCCAAGAAACCTTGTGAACAGAACCCATCCATTTGCAAGGATTTTCCCTGTTTTTTTATGCCAGCCATAAGGAAAAGCACACATGGGTGGTGGCAACCATACTATGGGACGTTACGCAGCCCAATAAGTCCAATGATACCATTCAGTTGCTGACTTTTAATGGCAAGGAACATTGCAAATGAATGTTGATCAACATTTATAATAATAAAGCAAGGAAAGATGCCCTTGCACTAATGGAGTCATTCAAGGATTACTTTGTAAGGGACTCTACACATCTGCGGGTCACCTTCCCCATTACTGTGGGGGGGTTGATTTAAATATTCGCTTGGGGATGGGAGAGGATCTGTTTACTCTCATTGAAGAGGAGAGGGACCTTTTGGTTCCCACAGTGATATTAGTTGATCACACAACATCGGATAGGGCTCTGTTCCTCTGGGAAAGTATTGCTGAGTTAATAATAGTATTGATTATGTTTTAGTACCAATGGATTTGCAGTAAGCAGAAGTCCACGGAGTGATGAATACCCCATATAGTTCATTTGGCCCACTGATGGTTGTCCGGTAGGGAAGCCTCAATTACAATATGCCTCCATTATAAGGGGACCCAAGAACAGGACAATCCAATGGGCATGTTTTAAAAAAAAATGTATGTAAAGATATATATTCTCACAGAGGGGCGTCTATGGTTGTTTTTTCACTGTTTAAGGGACTTAGGTTTAGTCACACTAAATTTCCTAAGGTCATCCAGATGTGAACCCCTCGCTCACTGTGTTCAGAGAGGCACTGCTCCACCTCACCAATGAAGCCCAACAAGGCTGAAACACGTGTCTGGGGTTGCTGTTGGTACTCTTGTTCAGAAGGGAATTGCCATAGCATTTTGATGCTGGACTGCCCATGTGGGCGGGACAAAGATGGATATGAAAACTGATATTTACCTCCTGTGAAAGGTACAGTGAGCTAAACTGTGGATGCAGACACTCGATTGGCACCTTCCCAAGTAACAGGTCATTTAACCATGTTCGTTCTTGCAGAGGAGCGCCTATGACTATTTTTTGATTGTTTAAGTGACTTAGGTTTAGTCAAACTAACTTTCCTAGGGTCATCCAGATGCGGACCCCTTGCTCACTGTGCTCAGAAAGGCACTGCTACACCTCACTGATGAAGCCCAACAAGGCTGAAACATGTGTCTGAGGTTGCTGTTGGTACTCTTGTCCAGAAGAGAATTGCCATGGTATTTCGGTGCTGGACTGTCCATGTGGGTGGGAAAGTGACTGATATTCAAATGGATATTTCCCTTCTATGAAAGGTACACTGAGCGAAAGTGTGGCTGCGGGCTCTCGAGTGGGTACCTTCCTAAAGAACAGGTTGTTGAGCCATGTTCCTTCTCGCCGAGGGGCGCCTATGACTATTTTTTGATTGGTTAAGGGACTTAGGTTTAGTCAACCTAAGTTTCCTAGGGTCATCCAGATGTGGACCCCTTGCTCGCGGTGGTCAGAGAATCACAGCTCAACTCAATGATAAGGCCTAACAAGGCTGAAACCTGTGTCTGGGGTTGCTGTTGGTATTCTTGTTCATAAGAGAATTGCCATAGCATTTTGATGCCGGACTGCCCATGTGGGTGGGACAAAGAAGGATATGAACATTGATATTTCCCTTCTATGAAAGGTACATTGAGCTAAAGTGTGGCTGTGGATTCACGAGTGGCTACCTTCCCAAAGAACAGGCCATTTAGCCGTGTTCATTCTCACAGACAGGCACCTATGACTATTTTTTGATTGTTTAAGGGACTTAGGTTTAGTCACCCTAAGTTTCGTACAGTCATCCAGACGTGGAGCCCTTGCTCACTGTGCTCAGAGAGCCACAGCTCCACCTCACTGATTCAACCCAGCAAGGCTGAAACACGTGTCTGGGACTGCTGTTGGTACTCTTGTCCAGAAGAGAATTGCCATAGTATTTCGGTGCTGGACTGCCCATGTGGGTGGGACAAAGAAGGATATGAACATTGATATTTCCCTTCTGTGAAAGGTACATTGAGCTAAAGTGTGGCTGTGGACTCTCGAGTGGCTACCTTCCCAAAAAACAGGTCATTTAGCCGTGTTCATTCTCGCAGAGGGGCGGCTATGACTATTTTTTGATTGTTTAAGGGACTTAGGTTTAGTCACCCTAAGTTTCCTACGGTCATCCAGACATGGAGCCCTTGCTCACTGTGCTCAGAGAGGCACAGCTCCACCTCACTGATTCAGCCCAGCAAGGCTGAAACACGTGTCTGGGACTGCTGTTGGTACTCTTGTTCAGAAGAGAATAGCCATAGCATTTTGGTGCTAGACTGCCCGTTGTGGGTGGGACAACGACTGATATGCAAATGGTACTTCCCTTCTATGAAAGATACATTGAGCTAAAGTGTGGCTGCGGACTCTTGAGTGGATAACGTCCCAAAGAACAGGTCATTTAGCTGTGGTTCCTTCTGGCAGACGGGCATCTATGACTATTTTTTGATTGTTTAATGGTGTGTGGGAGCGAGGGGCCAGCAGGCACATAGCTAGTTCATCTCCACAAACATGTCCTTGCCCCCGCACCTGCGCCAATGGAAAATTACTGCCATTCTGACCCTGTGTCCATGCAAGATATCCCTTTCATGTGCCAGACCGCTGACCATGCCATGAGGCCCACCCAACAGACCCCCAACTAACATTAGACCCCTGCTGCAGTATATCGTGCCCAATACTAACAAATACCACATACCTGAGATTCTTGTGAGACTAACCCCACAGTTCAATGAGAGTATTATAGTGGTCAAGACCTTTAAACCTGTAACCTGTGTAGGTGCCTTTCCCCGTCTTACTACGTGTGAGAGAAAAAAGAAATAAAATAACAGGCAAAACTCCTTGTCAGAGAAAGAGGCACTGAGACCCGGCTGCAAGAGTTCAAAGGATGGTTTATTTCTCCAGCTAGGAAATAACCCAAAAAACTCTCACTCATTTACATCAGTGCCAACATTTATATTAGTTAAAGTAACTCTAACAAAAAATACTAAATGGACCCGATTGGCCAGACGGTGTGGTGCTGTAGGTGTGGGTAGCATCTCTTCCTCCTGGTTGGCTGAGTAGCTGACGGACGTCAAACATCTTGCGCTCCATGCAGGTCAGGGTCCGGTCACTGTGGTCACTACCTAAGCTAGTATTGTTGCATACTAAATGACAAATTATTTAAAACATTTTATGCTACTTGTCACATTTCTACATAAGTTACACACAATGATTATTGTCAGTACAATTGGGTCATTTGTGGCTTTAATTGAAGGCCTTGACCTTTATTGTGCATGTAAAAGAATCAGGCTATGTTTCACATCTCTTTCTAGGTTTCAAACTGATTAGTGTAAGTAAAAGCATATATAATAATAAAAATGCTTAACGTTAGTAGTGGGTGTGTTGGGTGGGTTTTGCAGCACAGGCAAAGGTCTGGCACTTGAAAGAAATACCTTACAGGGGGTGCAGGGTCAGGATGGCAATAAATTGTTTTAATGGGGGTGGGTGGCTTGCACGTTTATGAGAACGAATCGAGCAGAAAGTGCTTACCTCATCTTGGTTCACATGCCGGTTTTCAGGCAAACTGATCTCAGAGGAAGAAAACTGTAGCATATTGATTGTTGCAACTTTTCTCCAGCTTCAGCGTGAGAATGGAAGCGCAGAGCTTTCCTTCGCAGGGGGAGTGCAAGGGTGGGGGCCAGCCAGCTGCCTGCGCGCCTTGTGTGTGTGTGTGTCTGTCCTTGGCTGCTGCGGTGGAAAGGGGAGCTGAGCATTGCTGTACTATCGCAGTGAGGCCTGTTTACCCAAGATGGAGTCGAAAGGGGGCACAAAAGATGGATGCCCCGTGTCCTGTTCAGTAGTCCCATCTATGCAGCAGTCAACCGTGGTTAACTTTACATAAGGGCAAGGGGCAATACCACTACTGGAGGCACGCGGTCCAAGCTTTGTACTGAGGAGCGTACGACGCGAGGGGGCCTGAGGACCCCTCGCTCCCATACACCTGTATAACCCAAATGTTATAGATGAAATAGACACCTGTGTGATGTGTACGATGACATGATAAACTACTGAGAGTCTTTTGATCAACCATTATTTAGTGCAAGCATTATTTAGAATGTATTGATTAGCTCAGATAGTGGCCACCCTGCTTCACGGCGACCTGACCTTCACCCATCCGGAGCACAGATATCTGACGTCCATCCTCCCGCCAACCAAGCAACCAACCAGGAGGAAGAGATGATGCCCACACCTAAGACACCACCCTGGCTGACCAATACGGGTCCAACGTAGCATCATGTGTTAGATATTACAATGTGCTTATATAATGTGATGTAACATTAATTTGGTCAGAGCACTCTCAGAGATCTAGATACACTTTTCCTTAAACTCTCGCAGCCTGCTCTCTTTTGCCTTATTCCCTGTCCGGGGAGTGTCTGTTTTATTTTCTTGCATGTGTGAGACAGGGAGGGCATTTAGTGACCCCCTGCAATGTGATTTGGAGAGGTGCCTCGAGGCCTGCGCTGTGTGGCGAGATCCGGGACGCCCACCAGCAAAACCATCGCAGCTGCCGCCGACCAACCTGTGCGCACTACAAGAAAGGGTCAAGGGTTCCCGGTTGACGAATAACCCGACTAAAAAGCTGCTCGCTGAGGCAGGCCACGGCTTGGTTGGGGTGCGGACCCAATTGGGGTCGGACCGCGAACGGTGACCCTCGGATCACCTGACTGAACATGTGAGTGCCGGTTGCGAAGGTTACCAAGGAAAGGTAAGGGGGAATAGGAGGGAACAGGGGAACAGGTGGAAGAATAGGGCCTGTGTGAGTGATGATGAGGCTTTTCTGATCTGTCCTTTATATGGCCATTAGGTTTTGTAAGAAGTGAAGAGAAGAAGAGAAGAGGTATCCTAGCCCGAACGGGTTAGAAGGCGGCGCTGCGTAGCATTGTCTCGTCCAGTACAGAATAAATAAGTGAAGATAAAGAGAAAATAGTAGGAGTCTCGTATATTGAGTAGACTCGGAGTAGTTATTTAGAATATTCTTTTTCTGTGTAAGTGAAGAATTCTTGGGAACAAGTAAGAAGGTGCAAGAGGTGGGGAGTGAATGATATGATATGATAGTTTATTTATATAGCGCCTATACACAATGTGTTTCAAAGTGAATGAGGAGGATAGGTGAAATGGGGACAGAGCGTTAACGGGAACAAAAGGGGAAATAAAAGCGCGCAAGTAGTGCATGTGCATGATATATGTTATATGTTTTTCATGTTCCGTCTATTTGTTTTCAAGAATATCAAGGTATTGCAATTGAATTATTATATACATGCAAAAGTGAACTGTTGAATTTGGAAAGGCAATAGTGACATTGCATACTGACATGTGTTGATAGATATATGTGCACAAAGAAATTATCAGTAATTGAAAGACCCGTAATATATATGTATTGTTGATCTAGAAGGAAGGACGAGTGGGCGGAGGGTTGATTAGAAGGAGACTGAGATTCAACCATACACATAGGCACAAGGAGAACCATCATCATGGGGGGAATAACACCACTAGCCCATATTTGTCAACACCTTCCATTATACAGTGAAAAGATACAAAAGTACCATGATCAATGGTTGTGAGATAAAAGGAGACAGTGTAACGCCAATTTGGCCAGAAGGAGGGTCATTTCATAAGAGAGTGTTAGATTTTGTGTTTACGCACTTGCTGGCAAGATATAAGGGGAAACAGTTACAAAATAGAAGAGAAGTACTGGACCTGTGGTGAATGTTCGAGGAAGTTACACCCACAGCAGAGGTAGGTAAAGAAAGACCAAGTGAAAACCTGAAAACGCAGGAAGAGGCAAGCGGAACACCAAAGGGCGAGTGCACAACCACTACAGCTGACGGTGACACAACTAAAATATATCCCTTGATGTCAAGACCAGCAGTAGGGTACAGCGAGCCTCTATACGTACTGGCATGTCTCACCCCCACACCTTCAAAGGGAGCGGTACCTACAGCACCACCGCCCTATGACAAATGAGGTTTGTATGGCCTGACAAGTGCACGCCCCGTGAATTTAGCACACTTAACCGGAGAGTTAGACCACCAGCTAGCACATGCGCAGATGGAAATAACACGGCTGAGAGCATTGTGCGATAGAGGACAAATGCTGCCGGGGGGAGGGGAGATACCACCATTGTCTCTGGCAGATCTCACACCTTCAATAAACACAGCAGGGGAGATGGCGCCAGCAATCTCAGAGCCGGCATGATCGATATCATCACAGGGGACACACACCCCAAAAGGGCGAGAAAAAGAATGGCAATCAGGGGAGTTCCTGTTTCATCTAAATGACAAACCAGTGAAGATCATATGTCCATCCACCCCAGAAAGTCAGCAAGGGGAAGGACAGGAGGAGAATTATGAACAAGAAACAGAGATAGAAGAGGTGTGGAGTGATTTAGACGAATATGAAGAAGGAGTGGCGGCCGTAGGGTCCCCACTGCTGCATCATTTTGATGACATGGATCCGCGATCACCCCCACGATGGCAGGGTAGATTAAGGCAGCGAACAGCGAATATGTTGGAAAGTAAGGTAAAGAAAGGGACGGTAAGTAAAACAGGAAAGAAACATAAGTTACCGATGCTGTTGATACACAAGGGGGCAGGGAGGCCGCACTACATTCCATGGGCCCAAATGGATAAAAATTACTTGTTGAAAGTTCTCCCCACATTATCGGCAGGAGCTGGGAAATGGATACACATGTTCGAAAAACACACGGCAGGGGTGCCATTAGCCATAGGCGACGTGAAAAGTGTGTTAGTATCGGCAGTTGGCGATCAGGCAGACGCAGTATGGGAAAAGGCAGGATTCCCAGGAGTGACGATGAGTTGTGACCGCCATGACGGATCACCATTCAACAACGTTCGAGCACAAGTATGGGACGCATTGCGGCGCACCTTTCCAGACATTCCAGATTTACATTTAGTGATGCAGTGTACAATGGAGGAAAACGAGGATCCTACGCAAATCATGCTGCGAGTGTAAGATTTGTGGAGAAGCAAAACTGGCACGGCTTGGAATCAGTCCACTGCCTTGTTCTATTTTATCATCAAAAAGGGGCTCCCGAAGGAGGTACAGAAGGCCTTGGATAAAATAGCTGGGATGCCAAGGGTTGACCTGAGATTCAGAGTATAATTGTACACCACTGCAGGAGGATCAAAGAGAGGGAAAAGGAGATAGCACAGAAAAGGCTGGCAGACGAAGCGAAACTGGTGCAGAACAAATTGGTGAAGGTCGCCGCCGTAAACGGGAGCGGAGCCGCAGATAGAGAAAACGAGGGGGCTGAAGGAGTGGGAAGTAGGCCAGTGACAATAGCAGTGTTGCGAACGGCAGGAGAACAAGGACCGTGGAACGGAGAGGAGTCATACAGCGGACCAAAGTGGCAAGAAAGACCGGCAAGAGGAAGAGGTGGATATCGTGGCCAGAGAGGAGGATTTGGTGGTGTGGGGAATAGAGGAGTGGTGGGCAAGGGATGAGAGGAGGACCGCAAGGGTCTTGTTGGAACTGTGGGAGATGGGGACATTATTCGAGGGATTGCAGAATGCGGCCTTCAGGGTATTTCCAAGGACCACATCCCATGGAAAATGAACAAGGATGGGGATGCCCACACCCAGGTAGCCCCTATGGGTTGCCAATGGGAGGAGGAAGACAACAAGACCAGTGCTATAACAAACCCCAAATGCAGCAGAAACAGCCACCCCCACAATCGCATCAGAGCGCACAACAACCCATGGCGAGACAAAACGCTGTAGGCAATACAAATAGCAACTGTTTTGCAACGGCTGCAAATGGCGCACCAGCGCCATTCCGAGGCATAACAGTGGTCGGAGACAATGTCTTTTCGGTACCAGGGCAAGAAAGCTATGCAGACTAGGACAGCCCACAGGAAACACTTGCATGTCCAGTCCTATCCACCACCCTACGTGCAGAAGAGGAACCACTAGTGGGGGCAGGGATAGGAAGCAAGCAGTTTATCTTCATGGTAGACTCGGGAGCAGAAAAACCATGTCTTATGGAAGGGCGCTTTCCGCTCTCAGGCAGGAATTTGGAAACGCAGGGGTTCTCTGGGGCTATTTTAAAAGTTCCTTACACTAAAGATCTTGATATAACGGTAGGGGTAAAAACCGTGCGCGCACCCTTACTGTACCACAAAGACGCGCCGATCAATTTACTGGGCAGTAAATTGAACATGACCATTTTGTTTAGGGAGCGGGGAATAGTGTACTCCGCCCCAGGAGTATGCCCAGTACGAGCAATGTTGATGATTAGCACAGTGATGAATGAAGTTGTGGTGCGAGGAATACCCATTGACATAGACATGTTTATTTTTGGCATTAAAGTATTAGCCCGAGTGGTCCTGGAGATAACGAGAAAGGAATGGAGAACACCATCAGATTTTATACTCCGCCCAATTGCACACACAGATGTTGTGCCAGTCACGATCATGTCCATAGACATCGAGGCAGTTCAGGTATTAAGCAAACGCATTGTGGTCATACGATTGGACGCGCATGGGTGTGAGTGGAGAACTTTATTATGCATAGACCCAAACATAATGCTAAGAGACATAACTGATGAGGAATTATTCACTGATAACAAAGATGACGGAGAGATAATAATGGAAATAAGCATACCATGTGACATCATGATTCAGTACAGAGAGGTACACAACCCACTTATGGCTAGCATTAATGCCCCGCCGACAATATTTGAGGAAGACATGGCCAAGGTGGCGCCTGGAATATGGACTACAGGCCCCCACGATGTAGGATTACTCCATGAGGTGACACCAATAAAGATAAAACTAAAACCAGGTGCCATACCGCCATGAGTGAAACAATACCCCATATCCAGAGAAGCAGAAGAAGGGATTAGGGAAACAATAGATGCACTCCTAAAACAAGGTATTATAGTACCATCAAACTCCCCCTGTAGCACGGCTATCTTCCCGATCAAAAAAGCAAAGGGAGGGGCGTGGAGGATGATCCAAGATCTCCGCCCACTCAATGACGTCATCCAAAAGGAGTTCCCATCAGTGCCTAACCCGGCATCAATACTGTGCAGCATACCCAAAGAATCTACATGTTTTACTGTGGTGGATTTGAAGAATGCTTTCTTCTCCATACCACTTGACCCAGGCTCGTAGTACCTGACATCATTCACACTAGGAAACAACAGGTATGAACATCGCAGACTCCCACAGGGGTATTGCGAAAGCCCCAGCATTTTCAACAGAGTGTTGCGTGAAGATATTGGAAACATAGATGTAGAGAGCACCATTATACAATACGTGGACGATTTACTCATCTGCAGCCCCACAGAGGAAAAATGCAGAGAAGACTCTATACCAGTATTAAACGTGTTGGCTGCCAAGGGGTATAAGGTGGACAAAGGGAAATTGCAATACTGCCTGGCTGACGTTGTATACCTCGGACAGCTAATATCAAAAGATGGGAAATGGATACTGCCAGACAGGGCAGCTGCATTACGCAACATGATCATACCTAAAACAATTAAGGAAATGCAAAAATTCCTCGGTATATGTAATTATTGCCGAGCATGGATCCTTGATTACGCAGCATACACACGCCCATTGCTACAAGCATTGAAAGAAGCACAGAAGAGCAGGGCCCCAATAAAATGGACACATGACATGATGGCACAGTACTTTAGGTTGAAAGACCTCATTGCAGATGCACCAGTACTCGCGAACCCAGATTACGAGAGGGAATTTTTCTTATTTTCACACTGCAATGGAACACTGATGACAGCAGTGCTCACACAGAAAACATCATTAGGAAACAAACCATTGGCCTATTACAGCAGAACATTAGATGCAGTGATACAAGGACACTTCGCGTGCGAACAGTCCCTCGCTGCAGCAGCTTTTGCTCTTGAAAAAAGCACCACAATCGTGATGGGATGTTCGGTAACACGATATGCAGAACACTCCGTATTTGCGATTCTTGAAAGGTCAAAATCAACATTAACAACACAGAGAGCAACAGCATATGAGATAATAATTTCGAGCCCCAACGTACACGTTGTCAGGTGCAAAACAGTAAACCCAGCAACATTCATTACAGAACCACGCACCACAGAGGACATGCAAGAACACGATTGCGCCACCTATGAAGGGGAGGGTGATGACATTCCCAAAGTGAGCGAAAACACCCTAAAAGAAGGAGAGATATATTTCATAGATGGGTCAGCATCCATAAACCCTGAAACGGGGGAGACGCATATAGGAATGGCTGTAGTGCGCATGCAGGAAGATGGCTATGAAACAATTTTGCAGAAGCGCCTTCCATCCCATTACTCTGCACAAGCAGCAGAACTAACTGCATTGATTGAGGCACTGCATACAGCCAAAGGATGCACAGTAACAATATACTCAGACTCAGCATACGCAACAACCACAGTGCATTCAGGCCTATCCCGCTGGCGTAGGAGGGGCTTCAGAAGAGCAGATGGCTCACCAGTACAGCATGCCGCACTATTGACTGAACTGATAGATGCATTAGCAGAACCATCGGTAGTGGCAGTGGTGAAATGCCAAGCCCATACCAACAACACAGATGCAGTCTCATTGGGAAACGCAGCAGCCGACACAGCAGCGAAGGAGGCCTCGTATTTCAATACAACACCAACAGTGGAGTGCGTTGTAAAATTAGCCATTACAGAGCCATTGGAAGAGGCGTACAGTAACACATAAATAACGCAGATAATAGAACTACAAAGGAGAGCACCACAGGAGGAGCAAGAGTTGTGGGGCAAACGGGGGTGCAAACAATCAGCCACAGACCTAATTTGGAGACAGGAGACAACAGGAAAGGTAGTGATGCCAGTAGAATTGCTAGAGGTAGCATTCCAACAGCTGCACTTCCTAGCCCACGTAGCAAAACAACATATTGCCGCAGACATCCAGGAACATTGGTTTGTCCCCAATTTACAGGAACATTTGTCAAAATTTGTAGTAGAATGCACAACATGCCAAACATACAATTCAGGAATGACATTGAGAACACTGCGTGGCACACTGCCACGGCCAGTAGGACCATTTAGAGAACTACACATAGATTACGCTGACATGGGAGAGCGATGTAACGGAGCAAGGTATTTAATTGTAGTGGTATGTCCCTTTTCAAGGTGGGTGGAAGCGGGTCCCTGTCTCCACCCAGATGCAAGGTGTGCGGCAAAGTTTCCGGTGCGAGAGGTCTTTTCTCGCTGGGGAATATGTGATGTGATAAGATCAGACAACGGCACACACTTTGTGAATTACCTTTTTAAGAAAGTGACGTCACTCTTGGGGGTAAAAACACAAACTGTGTTCCATTTATCCTCCGATGGCGAATGGAGTGGTGGAAAAGATCAACTGATTACTAAAGAGCAAACTATCAAAATTGTGCAATACGTTGAAAAAAAATTGGGTGTATTGCTTACCCCTAGCACTGTTTCAACTCAGAACGCAACCATGCAAAGACCAGCATCTGAGCCCCCATGAGATTGTGACTGGGAGGCGAATACACACACCGCTCTCCCCGATTAGGAGAGCATCAGACGCGCATAGAGCTGCCACAGTGCTGGGGGAGGACTTTAAAGAATACCTGACCCAACTGACGCACGTAGTACGCAGCATAGCGTGACAAATTGCACCACCATTTACTGAGAATGCAGCGACTGATACTACCATGGCAGCTGCCGACAGCCCAAAGGGCCCACTGGTGCCAGGAGCACAAATATACGTTAGAAGCTTTGTGAGGAGGTGGAATTCACTGAGGTTCCATGGCCCCTACAAGGTCATTTATAGTACGCCCACCGCAGTAAAAGTTAAGGGACTGAAATATTGGGTGCACCCCTCAGATTTGAGAAGGGCATGCGATGGTGCGCTCCCTCAGACCGAACAAGAATGCTCAATCGGCACCGAGGATGGGGTTCAGAGACAATGATAATGTGATTGAAGTAAATAGAACATGTAAAGGGCGAAAGTGGCGACACGCCCTCTGGTTAAAATGAACTATGTCTATGTCATTTTTTCTCCTTTCACTTTTTTCACCAATATTTCTCTCTCTCTCTTTCTCTTTCAATATTGACATGAAATGCTTAAAACAAAGGACGTAATTAAGATAACAGTAAACAAAGTGAATAGCAGAAATGAGTAAATAATGAAAAAATAAATATGTAGATATTAAACTGTATTTATTCTGGTGACTTAACAACTTAGTATCGCCCCTCCAGGTGGCAAATGGACCAACGCAGCGCAATCACCGAAAACACCATTATGTTAGCTTGCAATTGGGACGCCATTAGGGCTAATAGGTACAGCAATGTTGAATGTGTTTTGAAATGTGCTGCAGCTTTGTTGTCAGTAATGTTGTTCTTTATGGCCTGGTATTACACCCTTCTATATTTGGTTAATGACATGCACAAGGGGGGGAGCGGGGCTAACTTGGTACGAGAAGGGTAGCACTTGATATGGACAGGGGTAAAGACGATGTGGAAATAAACATATGACATTAATGCTAATGATACAAATGCAATGAAACCTTCAGAACACTCTACCGTCGATCCAACAAGTGTGTCCTTGTTACATCCCAGTATAAATATAAGTAATGAATATGAATTGAATATATGTGATGGCGACTACTATTGGCCAAGCAACACAGATAACACAAGCTCGCATGCACAAATAACAGTAGAGCCTACCTCATATTACGCTGCTCTCACTAATGAATACACACATGAGGACATATTTAACGGTAATGACACAGCTTGGGCAGGCATGTTCCCAATACACTACCAAAGAGTGAAGAACCACAACGAGGGAGGGAGAAGGAGGAAGAAGATGGGGGCAGAAAGGAAAAGACATGACATTTATCATGACCTGGGGCTGGATGAGATAGAAGACCCCCGCCACCCAGATCAATCAAACAAGCGGTATTCGGACATGAGTGCCATGGCGAAGCAGGCAACAAATGAAAGCTGCTATGTCTGTTCACTCATTCCGCATGCATCAGGAACACCAAAAATGTTAGTGCCACAGGAAGTGCCATTGTTGGAGGCCCAGTGTTTGATTTATTTGGTTTTGTGCAGGATAAAAAGCAACCTTCCAAGCGCACACCGTCACAATGGAAAAAGTGGAAAATGAGAGAACATGCACAAGCAGACGCCAAGGAGTAATTTGCCTTAAGGAACCATTTCTTGTCATCAAGGGGACGAGATATGCAGAAAATAGATGGCACGAAGAAACTATCGAATGCAAGGCAGAAGCACTCTGAGGCCTATCCAATGACAACTTCCAATGGATAAAGGAAGTATGTTGCCCCATCTGGTCGCAACATGTCACAAAGCTAATGTGGGTCACAGCGTTGGAAAAACCTATCAAAATACAGAAAGAAGTGCCACATGAACTGTGATTCCATGGGGAAGGAAGAGTGAACATGGGAGAAACAAAGAAATGGAACAAGACGGTAATCATACCTGACATGAAGAAAGGCACCACTGCACTCATGGACATGTACTGGATTTGCGGCAAACAAGCCTATCTACACCTCCCAACAGCATGGAAAGGTACATGTGCCTTGGCCACCCTCCACACAGCCCTGATGGTAATACCTGAAAGCCATATCAAAGGGACAATTGCTGAACAATCGACAGCGCCCCAACAATTGATAACAGAAGCTCCAATTTACGAACTATTGTCAGAATATGAACTGAAGAAAAAACTAGCACGAAGTAAAAGGTCCTCCAATTACATCTCATCCGAATCATCGAAACTCCTTGCTGAGATCCCGCAGAAATACAAGCTCTTTTCATCAGCAGAGACATTTTTCGCCTCACTTCTTGTCCCGGGACTGCAAGCACGAACAAACGCCAAATGGTTGCAGATAGTGCGCTGGGAGCTCATCCAACTGGCTAACGGCACTGAAGAAGGGTTCAACGTTATAAAAATAGAGCTCCGTGCACTGCGCCTAATGACGCTGCAAAACAGATATGTCCTAGATCTCCTCACGACGATGGATGGTGGTGTTTGCCAAAAAATTGGGGGGGCGTGTTGCACGTTCGTGCCAACTGAAGATGCTGATAACGGGACACTCTCACATGTGATAACAGCAGTACACAATCTAGGAGAGAGGATGAGAACAGAATGAGGCACAGAGGAAAGCACGTGGTTCGACAATCTGTTCAGCTGGATACCGTCATGGGTAAATGTGGCAATGAAAATACTCATCCACATCATCGTCTTTGTGCTCCTATTCTTCTGTGTGTGCCAACTGGGACTCCGGTGTTGTGAAAAAAGCATGCCTACCTCAGCTATGATGATGGAAACAATGGGCCGACCGACAACGGTAGCTACCATGATAGATGCACAAACAGGGGAATACATCACACCGCAATACAGGGTGACAGCCATTTACAGGCAATATGGGGACAGGGTTGATAATTTAAACCACACAACAATAAAGGAACCAACAGAGCTGCAATGGTACAGAGAGGTATGGGTGGACTTAGATGGAGATGGTGGGATTTACTTAATGTGTACACCAGACAAATATGCCAGAAGAGGAAATAGCTTAAGAAGTGTGTGCAGGGCATGGATGCCAATAAAAGGCACCCCCGCGTGGGATGAAGCTGTGGCGGAGGGCGAGTACTACCAAAGGGAGAATGAAAAGAATAAAAAATAAAATATTTGTTACTTTAGATGTAACGAAAGGGGGGAATGTGTGGGAGCGAGGGGCCAGCAGGCCCCTCTCTGCCTTCACTTCTCAGTACAAAACTTGGACCAAGTGCCTCCAGTAGTGGGTTCACCCCTTGCCCTTATGCAATGTTAACTTTGGGTTACATTTGCGTAGATGGGACCACTGAGCAGGACACAGGGCATCCATTTTTGTACCCCCTTTCGACTCCATCTTGGTGACCAGGCCTCACTGCGATAGTACGAAATGCTTCTCTCCCTTTCCCCGCAGCAGCCAGGCTCAGAGCACACAGCCCCCACCCTCGTTCCCTCTCTGACTGGAAAACCCTGGGGCTCCATTCTCACGCTGAAGGCGGAGGTGCTTGCAACAACTAATAAAAGTATCACATCAGTCTACCTCTGAGATCACCGTCCTGCATGTGAACCAGCATGAACTAGGCACATAGCTCGTTCATCTCCACAAACGTCTCCTTGCCCCCGCACCCTCGCCAATGGAAATTTACTGCCATTCTGGCCCTGTGTCCCTGCAAGATATCCCTTTCATGTGCCAGACCGCTGACCATGCCATGAGGCCCACCCACCAGACCCCCAACTAACATTAGACCCCTGCTGCAGTATATCGTGCCCAATACTAACAAATGCCACATACCTGAGATTCTTGTGAGACTAACCCCACAGTTCAATGAGAGTATTATAGTGGTCAAGACCTTTAAACCTGTAACCTGTATAACCCAAATGTTATAGATGTTATAGACACCTGTGTGATGTGTACGATGACATGATAAACTACTGAGAGTCTTTTGATCAACCTTTATTTAAAGAATGCATTATTTAGAATGTATTCATTAGCTTAGATAGTGCCCACCCTGCTTCACGGAGACCTGACCTTCACCCATCCAGAGCACAGATATCTGACGTCCATCTTCTTGCCAACCAAGCAAGCAACCAGGAGGAAGAGATGATGCCCACACCTAAGACACCACCCTGGCTGACCAATCCGGGTCCAACGCAGCATCATGTGTTAGATATTACAATGTGCTTATATAATGTGATGTAACATTAATTTGGTCAGAGCGCTCTCAGAGATCTAGATAAACTTTTCCTTGAACTCTCACAGCCTGCTCTCTTTTGCCTTATTCCCTGTCCGGGGAGTGTCTGTTTTATTTTCTTGCACGTGTGAGACAGGGAGGGCACAAACAATGGGCATAGGATTAGTCACCCTAAGTTTCCTAGAGACAATCAGACGTGGACCCCTTGCTCACTGTGCTCTGAGAGGCACAGCTCCACCTCAATGATAAGGCCCAACAAGACTGAAACATGAGTCTGGGGTTGCTGTTGGTACTCTTGTTCAGAAAATAATTGCCATAGCATTTTGGTGCTGGACTGCCCATGTGGATGGGACAAATACAGTTATGCAAATGGGTATTTTCCTTCTGTGAAAGGTACAGTGAGCTAAAGTGTGGCTGTGGACTCTCGAGTGGGTACCTTCCCAAAGAACAGGTAATTTAGCCGTATTCACTCTCGCAGGGGGGTACCTATGACTGTTGTTTTAATAAAAGGTATGACAATTGAACATAATGTGAACGATATGTACATCTCATAAACAACCCTATGAAGTCCTGTGTGATCTCCCTTCCCAAGGAATAAATTCAAAGCAAAAGTACATCAATGAAAAGTTCCAATGATAATAATTCTCCTCCTTGTAACAAAGGTTCCACTAGCAACAAATCTCTTCCTTTTGGGTGAAGTTTTCCACTTTTCACTTCAAACAATATAGCCCCCTGGCCACATTACTTTGTCAATCCCACGGTAAGATGTGCCACAGTTCAAAATAAAAATGCAACATCCATACTGTCAATGGTACAACGTTCCTGGTAAAGAGTTAGGATTCTTGGAATTACGCTTCCAACAGTAACAATGGTATATTTGTTAGGATACCCTGAAAAATACTGCTGCTTCTACTTCAAAATCTATAGTTCTTCTTAACTTTGGACTACTGCTACAGCTTCAAAGACTTTGAGACAGACTTTGGCAAGATGTAATCTAGAAATGTTTCAACATCTTCAGGTAGGCTAGACATTCTTCCTTCAAACTACTTTGGCAGCTGTTTAGCCTCTCTTGTCTTAATGTCAACAACCGTAACTTGTATTTGTCTCCACAGACTAGGGCAGTACAGGTTGAATCTACTTAAAAAGACAATGTTCTTCACAAGCAGCCAACTACCTTGCCCAACTTTGCCTGCACCTTTCGGACAGCTTTCAGCACAACAATTGGCCAGAAGCCTTGGTGCCACTCTCTTAGCCTCAGGTTAACAGTTGTATACTTATTTGTTTATGCCAATGAACTGTTCATATCTTCACAGTATTGCTGGATTGCTCTATACTCTGAGAAAGGTTCTGTTTCGCTGTCAGCATGGGATACCTATTAGATTTCGGCAATGCTTGTTCTCTTTTTCAGTCTTTTATACTCTTGTGAATACTTAAATACTAAGTATAGGAATCAGTCTTTCATGGAAAACAAACCACAATCAGACATACACAGCCCCTCTTTGATGTAGTTTTTGAGCTTTGAAAGTGATTGTGTAATTGTATTGCCATAGAAGCAAAGGATAGAGTGCAGGCCTCCTTGGGGAATCAAAATAAGGCTCACGGGACCATCCATTAATGTAGTTTTCTAAATTGAGGAAATGTGACTACTGTCTGACCAATCGTAGTATTCCGTTATTGGAACAATGGGTTTAACAGTGTTAGCTTCCTACACCAGCAAGAAACCTTATGGGTGTGTTACATGTTCATTGTTCAAGGGATTTCAAATACAGCAGTCCACTTCTACTTGCTGAAAGTCTTACATTAGTGGCAAAGGAGCTGGTTACTGTTACCGACAAGGCTCGTGCAATGCTTTAAAATGCTGGGTTTCACTCATCAGCTTCTGAAGCATTTGCTCTGCTGGTCACACTGCTTTCCCTACTTCAACTACAACTTCTACTACTTCTGGCTCGCTGGGGACCCACACACTTCTCCTCTCCTGAACATGTATCTCCAGTAAGCCACTCACCTTAGGAGTTTCCTCTGCTTCCAAGAACCTCGACTTGACAAGTATTTCTGGTCTCAGTGTTCGACACGCCAGCAGCTCGGCAACCACGTCAATCAGGCAGGGAAAACTGTTTCTCCTGCACATAATCCATTGCACAGGCTCTGCACTTCAAATTTTGTGAGGACATGACTCTCTCAGAACATGCAAGTGAAACCTGCTGTTTCCACTTTCTGGTATCCTTCTTGTTCTCCCACTTCTAAAGGTTTGCCAGCCTTGTGTCTGTCTTGCTTCTGCTTCTACTGCCACAGCCTGCCCTCGAGCCAGCATTAAATTTCCTTCCACACCTTCCTTCTTTCTCTCCCTAGGGGGTCTTTTATGCCTCACAGGTTCAGTAATAATTTTCAGGTGTGGGCTATTAGCCTCGATTGACTGACTACTCTAATGGCTACTAGGCTTAATAGCTTGACTTTGACAACTGCATACCTCTTCATCCCTCTTCCTTGTCTCAGTGCCTCTAAGATTCTAGGAGGTCTTTCAACTTCTACTATTTGGCAAACAGCCACCAATAGTGTTGGGTTACGGGGAAAGTTAAAGAGGGAGTTTCCCCAGTCTTCCTGGCCTGCCCCCCATGTGATCATCCTACTGTACACCACCCCCAGGGTTGGGATCAGGAAGTGTTTGCCTTTCCCTGGCCACATGAGGAGGGTCCCAGACCAGGTTTCTGTGGAGAATCATCTCTGATTCTTCAATATTACCCATCCTAGAAGTCTATATTCCATGGGACACATGGGTAAAACATTACCATTAACGTTTCAGTATGGAGGACCAGGTTACAGATAAAACAAGTATAATTATGATTAGTTCAGATAGCGGGGAGTACTTGGAACCAATGACACTGAAGGACCTGGTTCTGGTTTTGCAGAAACAGAAAGTTACTAAATCCCCTGTGTTTCATAGAGTCTCAAAATGATTTGTTCTGTTCTCTGACAGACTTATGGGGACACTTCGTAGTGCAGGATTTGAATGCTTTCATCTTAACTTATCAACACCCTCATAGTTGGAAGATTAGCATAATTTTTCAAAATTTTTAAATTGGCAACACATCTCTGCCCTCTTCTTACTGACCCGTCACACTACTAGATGAGACCTTTAAGTTGTTTTCAGGTATCATCCTTAAACATCTTGAGGAATGGGTAACAGGAAATTACATTGTCTGACACACAATTGGCTTTTAGAAATGACATTGTACATCAGTGTCTGAATCTCTATCTTATCTTGTTGAAATATGTCCAGATCCTGGATTCCCATCTCTACCTGGCCTTTATGGACCTTAGTTCTGCATTCAATCCCATACTGTGGACAGCGCTATGAGATATGGGCCTACCAAAACCCTATTTTTGGACGATAGAGCTACTTCATGATTAATCTAGGTTATGTGTGCGGTCCAGGTTAGAAGAGGTAGGGACTTAATGCATTTAGTTAAATACGGAGGTCAGTCAATGACGGGTGCTTCCACCCCTCCTTGTTCATGTATACATTAATGCTCTTGCCCTCTATCTACAGTCACTTACCACTGATGTCCCGAAATTTGGAGCCAGGAGATTGCCAGTTCTCAGCTATACTGAGGATGCTGTTTTCCTGGCCAAGACCACTAGATCATTACAGGTGCTCATACATCAATATGATAAATTCATGAATGCTAGGGTCTTTGGGTCAATTACTCAAAATATTTTGTCATTTGTGTCCCGGAAGCATAAATGCTTCCCATCGATGAAGTTAGGAGCGCTGCGTTTGGAAAGCTGCTCATCATTTGATTACATGGGTTTAAACTTCAAGAATTGGTTGACGTGGGAGGACCACATTGCAAAGCAAGGAGTGAAGATGAGTCAAACGAGAGGGGGAATTTTTAGATTAATCAAGTACCTGTTGCATCATTCTGTAGAACACAGTATTATGGTCTATAAGAGTAAAGCTATCTCATGGATGCAGTTTTGCCGTGGTGCAAAAACAAAACAAAAATTGATCTTTTTGCAGTAGAGAAATGGTTTCCCTGGTGTTTATAACATGCAACACTGCACTTGTCATGTGGAATGGTTTTCTAATATGCCCCAGTGTTTATAGAAATAAGCTAAACTTTGCCCTAGTGCTAATACCATGCAACTTTGCTCTTGCACTGGTTTAACTACAGAACAAATTCAGAATTTGCTTTCCTGTCTCACATAAAGTCCTTGCTACATAAGTGCTGTTTTTCAATAACCCTCAAAAAATTGAAGATGATTCTAAGATGGAGATAACAAGCAGGGCACTGTAGTATTTGCCATCCAGAAGAGAAGATGATCTGCTCCTGAAATCGCAGGTGAGGACATTTGTACCTCTAGCTGCATTGGATGGGTCCAAAAAATACTTGCTGCAGGTGTCTGTGCCTTTGCCTAATGCCAGATCAAATATACTTCTAGTACAGGCAATTCCACAGAAATTGGTCAAAAGTGATAGAGGGGTTTGGACTCCAAATGCATATATGGGGCACATGAGACTTTGATTTATTTTGTGATGTTTTTCCCACTTTTTAAAGATATTTGTGCAAGGGGGGCTTTCACATTTGTGATGTCATCTTTGATGTCCTGGGTGTTAGTCTTAGCAGTGCACGGTGGTGGCGCGAGTTATGGTTGCCTAGCTTACCATAACTGGCGAATTTCAAGGGTTTTTCGGTTTTACTTGGAACCATAACGTGCCTTTAACAAAGTTTTTTCACTGAATTTCATAGGTTTTTAGTAGCGCAACTTAACCATAACGTCCCTTTAACAAAGATTTTTCACTGAATTTCATAGTTTTTTAGTAGCAAAACTTAACAATAATGACTTTGACTTTATATACATGTCATATGGAACTGACTAGATCTCTTCTTATGAACGTGATGTCCGCGAACTTATTTAATGTTCGCGGACATGTTCGGAGAACAGTACCACTACCTAAAAACTGTGGGGGGGGGTGGTGGGGTATGTTTGATTGGTATCCAGTCATAATGTCGAATACAATAATGTCGAAAGTCAAAATGTCGAAAACATTTAGTCGAAAATAAAAATGTCGAATTACAAAAATGTCGAATTTTTTTCGATTTTTTTTCGAATTCATGTTTAAATAAATAATTAATTAATTATAGTTTATAAAATATATTTTTTTTAAATGGTTAAAGGTATATCCATGGTGGGTGGGGGGATGGGGAGGAGGGGGGGGGTTGGGGTAGGGGTTTGGGATGGGGTTTTTTAATAATTAATTATTTAATTAATGTTTTATTAAATACTTTTTTAAAAAAAATTAAAGGTATATCCATGGGGGGTGTTGGGGGGATGGGGAGGAGTGGAGGGTTGGGGTAGGGTTTTGGGATGGGGGGTTTGGGGGGGGACCCCCCCCCAATAAAAAACGTTAGTATGTGTGACATTTTACATAGTTATTTTAACATTGGTTTTTCGATTTTTTTTTCGACATTTTATTTTCGAAATAATGACTTTTTCTATTATATGTATGTGTTTTCGACATTTTTGAATTCGACATTTTTGAATTCGACATTTTTGTAATTCGACATTATTTTTTCGATATTATGACTATAAACCTGTTTGATTGTTATATCATAATATACGAACATTTAACACATTCAAAAACCAGCACACAAACACATTATATATAGTAGTACATAAGAAATGTAACCCATATATGTAACACACTAACCAATCATTTAAATACAATATGTTCTGAAATGGAATATACCACAAGAACATAAATTGGCTTCCAACATAATTACCTCACAGACACAACAGAACTGAGAACAAGGCCAGACCCACTGAATACATAGGACTTATCTTACCAGAAATAGTAAGTGTACTTTATTTTACTCATATATTTATAAACTTTCTGTATTAGATTAAAAAATATGTTATCTTTTTTTTTTTCTCACAGAAATGTCTAGTACTCTGGAATGGCTAGAGGACAATTTCCCAGATGAAGAAATGTCACAAGATAGTGAAACTAATGGCAAACACTTTATAATATAAACCATTTAAATATTATTATTTTGTATACATTTAACATATATATATTTTTTTTTGTACAGAGCATAACAAAATAGAAACTACCTCTGAAGAAGCTGTTATGGAAAACACGCTTGACAACATAAAAGAAAAAATTGATTTACTGTTGACCAATTTTAATAATTTGAAAACTTTTGTTGAAGATCATTTCAAAACAAAAACGTCATACCATTGCCCCACATGTACTTGTCCCTCCTCACCATATCCCAGTCAATTATCCCCAAACCCTCTCCATAATCCAAAACATTTTGATGAGATTTCCATCCCTTCTTCACCTAATACCAATCATGTTGAAACCCCAAATTCTCCTGTTTTTGTTTCTGTTTCTGCCTCACATTCTCTGTCATAAATTATTAATATATGTTAAATAAAGTTTAATTTTTATATTGTATTGTGAATAGTTTCTGTTTTTTTTTTTAAAAACAATAAAAGTGTCCGCGGACAGTGCGAGTGTTCTGAAATGTTCGTACATAAACGAAAATGGAGGTGTCCTGAAGAACACCACACCTGTTCGTACTGTTCGCTAGCATATTGAAACTGTTCTAAGAACACATGTGGTGTCCTGAAATGTTCGTAAAGAAACAAAAATTAAAGTGTTCTAAAGAACACTATATCTGTCCGTAATGTTCGCTATGAACTTAAAACTGTCCTAAGAACACAATTGCTGTCCTGAAATGTTCGTAAATAAACAAAAATGATGTGTCCTGAACAACAGTACAACTGTTCGTAGTGTTCGCTAGCAACATGAAACTGTACTAAGAACACACGCGGTGTCCTGAATTGTTCGTAAACAAACAAAAATTAAAGTGTCCTAAAGAACACTATACCTGTCCGGTACTGTTCGCTAGCAAGTTCAAACTGTTCTAAGAACCCTATTGGTGTCCTGAAATGTTCGTACGTTAACGAAAATGGAGGTGTCCTGAAGAACACTATACCTGTGCGTAGTGTTCGCTACCCAATTGAAACTGTTCTAAGAACACAATTGGTGTCCTGAAATGCTCGTACATAAACTAAATTACACGTGTCCTGAAGAACACTATATCTGTCCTTACTGTTCGCTACCAAGTTTAAATTGTTCTAAGAACACACACGGTGTCCTGAAATGTTCGTTTCACGTGTGACGCACTTTTAATTACTTCAGAACCCGAACAGTGTCCGTAGGACATCAATGTGCATGCGCTAACCAATCTCCGTGCACTTGGTGTCCTGCGGACAGGCGCTTCCATCGCAGACTAGTTCGCAAACAGATCATATGACCGCGCCCACGCTCATCGTGTGTCCTGAAATGCGGACACTGTTCGTGTCCCCGAACAATTTAAAAGTACATTTTCAGTTAATCCATAATATATTTCAATAAAATCTCACCATGCCACAAGTCCCACATAGCAATCTTGAGTTTCTATATACCTTTTGAAACTTTCCGATCCTTTTTTTGTGTTCGATCTGTCCGCGCACATGCGCATGTCCGCGGACCGCACACAAGCACCCCTATAAAAGACCACGCCCAAGAGCTTATTCCCATTGTGTTTCTGGCTATTCTTCAGAACACAGTGATTTTTGCTGCCACCTGCAGACTACACCATCATCGAGATGGCATCCTTGGCTGCTGAACTGCCACTTGGTGCTGCACCTGCTTCAGCACCACCACCACCCCCTCCACCACCACCACCTCCCTAAGGGCCTGAAGAGGGGAACAGGAGTGAGGATGCGGAGGAGGAAGAAGAGGATGATGAGAATGAGGTAGAGGAAATCCCTACTACCCGCACTAGGCGTGAGTCTTGGGTGTGGCGGTTATTTACCATTCATGGGAATGGTCCTAAGGCTCGTGCGAACCATGTTACCTGCAATGAGTGCAAAATGATACTCAGTCGCGGGAAGCACGGTAACTACAGCTTTGGGACCACTACTATGAAGCAACACCTGAGGTCATTTCACTCTGGGGCTATTCGCAGGGTTGTACCTTGCGAAGAACATAGCAGGTTGATTTCCTCTACTTCATCCTCTGTTTCTGATCCTGTCACCACAAGGACCACCTCTGTGGGACAGCGTCATTCTCAAGCTGCCTCACAGGCCATACAGAATGCTGATGACCCTTACCTTTCGAGGGTCACAGTTGTATGTATGTACTGTGACACAGTACTCTGCAGGGGGGAGAGACTTCGGAGTGCTTTTGAGACTATCGTCTCAGAGCACGAGAAGACCTGCTCACTACCCAAATAAAACCCACTCTACATCTTCCTCTCTCAGCTCGCCCTTTCTTATCCCTGTGGTTGGTGTCCCCCCCTTTACCCTCCTTTACCCTCCTCTCCTAGTGTGTCGTGTCTGAAAAACCCAAAAAAATACAAAATTACAAAAATCAAAAAAAATAAGGCTCTTTTCAGAGCCGCCTTTCTCAGTTAAAAAATAGAAGTGAAAATAAATGAAGCAGGGCTCTTTGTATTTTTTGGAAGTCCGCGGACAGTTCGCGAACATTAAAAAAATTGGGTTGCTCCTCCATCACAAACATTGTAATTTTCTCTGGAAAGAAGTGGTGGCTCTGAAAAGAGCCTTTGGGTGGTGTTTGTAAGTCAAAAATTGTAAATGCTTAACATCTACTTCAAAATCGTTGTTGTAATTCCAAAAAAGGTCGCAATGCATTTTGTACATTTCTCAGAAAAATCTGATTGCCAGCATAAGTAAGATGGACTCCATCTCTGCCAAAAATGTATGTACTACAAAACATAATATTTTCATTGTGAAAAGAAGACATGCCAAAATCTCTTAGAAAGCCACAAACAGCCTTATTAACATTGTGCTTTGCTTTTTCCATGTGTGTACCAAATGAAGAAGAACAAAGCCACATTTGTCTCTGCGCAATCCGTGAAAATATCACTTGAAAATTAGGAAACATGTCCATAACCTTCCTCAGTCCTTCTTTCACAGCAAATTGCAAAAAAATTCCAGTCACATGTCCTAAACTGTTCCCTCCACAATGAATTACAATTATGTCTGGATGTTGCTCTGTCTCCAAAGTAGCACAGAGAGGTAGCAAGTCCAACCACTTCATTCCACGTACTCCATGCCAGTGTACTTCCACATGTGGGAATCCAAGATCTACAGCTACTCCACAGCTTTCTGCATGCACCTTCAACCAATGTATCCACGAATCTCCTAAAATCCAAACAATCTGTTTTCTGAAACACACAGCCATAGCTATCTTTTGTTCTCTCAGGAAAAAGAGTATCTGAGAAAATCTCTCCTGGCACAACACACCCACCAAACTTTCCTGACCAATCCCTTTCAGTGCTTATTCTCATTTGCATGACTTCTGAACCCAAAAATCCCTGGATGTAACTCCCGATGTCCGCGAACTACCGCCATGTCCGCGGACATATCGTAACATGAACAGCCCTTCTACCATTTCCACTACACTCTCTCTGCCATTCCCTCATTGGATGTACCTCAAAAATCACATGACCATGCACCAATCACATTCAAGACCTCTACATCTAACTGCATCATCATAGATCAGCACTGCAAATGTACTCTTAGTACAAGTGTCATATCATTGGCAAGCAGCATCTACCAGAAATACTGTACAAGTCTTCAAGATTTCTACTTGCAGCTCCATGCATATCCATTTGCATGAACACAAACTTCAGGTATGCATATTTTCTGTATAGTAGATGACATAGCTCTCAACCATTTTTGTTTTACAGGCGGGTGAAATCACCCGATTTTGTTTTTGGCGGGTGAGACGCCCATTGGAATGAATGGGCGTGCAGGAGGCTTGGCGGGTGAGTCTGCCCTTTACAAGGCGTGTGACACCCGCCAAAAGCGTGTGAGTTGAGAGCTATGGTAGATGAACACATTTTCAAACCTACTTTTAGCTTGTAAAATCTGTAAAAAAGAATTTACTGTACTTTTTTCAATTTCCTAAAATCAACTATCACTTATAAACCTTTATACTTTATACTTTCTTTATACACAAACACTCAAATCATGTTAAACTAACATTTTTTAAATGAAATATATAGAGTACATATATTCAAACAAAATTGCATGCAAACACAATCTATGTTTAAACCTTTATAAAAATACTTATACAATTTCATATTTTTTGTTTTTATTTATCTATTTACTTAATTAATTTAAATTAGACATGACATTGAGGCGCTATTACCTAGAACAGTTTACTTACAGAAATAGTGGTATTCACTAATATATTATACATTTCACAAGACATAGTAAAGATATTTTTTGTTTGCTACAGTTAGTCATTCAATACAATTTGTTCATTAAGAACATATCATATGTACTGAACTGATGCAATGTATCTTATGTAAATAAATTAGTTTAATGGTTTTACAGAAGGCACTGAGGATTTCAATTAAAAAAATCAATATCCAAATTAAAAACAGTGCTATACACAAACAAAGTTACTAATTTGAAGCTTTTACAATTGCAGTGAAGACCAGTTTCCTGAAAAGAAGCAGCCGAATTCGAAGAAGAAAGAAAAACTAAGAAGTTACCTGTTAATTTAAAAAAAAAGTAAGTAAAATATCACCATAATATTTATATTATTAATCAAATATACTATAACATTAATACGAGCTATTTTGGTTTCTTAAAATAGAGATTTTGTACCATTTTTTCCAAAAATTTCCATGTCTTAAACAGCGATTTACAGCCAGACTGGCCCACAAATTTCTATTTTTGGACACACAAATTAGCCAACTGAACCACTGCAATTTTCATATTATAGAACAAACAACTGTTTTAATGGTATACATTAGATTTACTATTTGTACTTTTCCACAACACTAGCTTACTTTTTTTGTCATCTGAACCCCAGTTTAGTAACACATAAATTCAAGAATACCTATCCCTACTAGTTTTAGTTCCAAATGCACAATCACACACCATTACATACATCTTTATCATCTTACTCAAACACTCATGCACACAGCACACATACATTCCAGAACACCCCAACCCATATCTTCTTTATTTTTTTCAACAGACCCTAAAGAATGCCTACCAAAAGACAACTCTGTAGAAAGCAACGCAAAATTAGACCAAATGAAAATAAAGGTGTCCAACATAAGCATCCATCTCTAGCAGAATTTGTAAAAAAAGTTGAAACAAAACAGCTAATACAATCATTTAGTGAAACACAAGAAGTTTCAAGTACAACAACTTCGCTTGCTCTATCAAAATGTAAAAGAAACCAAAAAACAATTAACAGAAAATCAGCTATAAGTACAGATAAAAGTACTTCAAATGTTAATATAGTGCAAAGTAAGCATACCAAGAAAAGTATTTTAGCCAAAATATACCGTCACAAAGTCCTTCAAAATTTTATAAAAACAGGAGAGAAATCACATTCAAAACTTAAAACTTATCGTAAGAAATTAATCTTAGAAGCATTGATGGACAGTGCAATTCTTCTCAAAAGAAATGTATTTATTTTACTGTTAAACAAAATGAAACCACTAACAAAACTAATAACTAAATTACAAAAAAGACTTCTCAATAAGCGAAATGTCAACAGAAAGAACTTCTTAAGTATCTGCGGAGGTGAATGGAATCACACTACGAGCACAGAACCATATTTTAATGAAGAAGTGTACAAACAAAAGCAAACGAATACAATTGCCATAAATAGCAGTGGTCGAGGTTATGAAAAAGTGAATAATACCATAATGGAACAAGAAGTACTCCTTACAAAAATATGCCCTGAAAACTTAGAATTACCCCTGAATTCAACTGAATCAGAACGTCTAGTGTACAAATGGCCATGCACGTCAAAGTGTAACATTCCCAAAAAATGTTTCAAATCTTTACACCAATTCCTCAATAAATATGTAAAAAGCAAAGACAAAATCAAAATTAAATTACTGCAAAATATAGATACCTGTCCAGTGCGCAAGTACACAGGACTACAAGGACATTCATTGGCCTGCATTACAGGACCTACTTGGAAAACCACTTTCCATGATATCAAAAGGATATCAACACATCATTCAACTATAAGAAATCTAGTCTATAAACTGTACTATGCTAAAAGTCGTGCTTTAGCACTAGCAAAGTTAAATAACATCCTTCTACATGGTACAGCAAAAGACCTACTTGAAGAAATTCACTATATCCAGAAAAAATATTTTGGAAGTGAAAGCCATTTACAGATTGAAATAGCTTTAAACCAATTAAGCAACAATTCTACACATGGCAACCTTTTGCTAAACACATACAAAAAAGAAATACTAAAATTTAAAAGTACATCAGCTGAAGTACCAAACCATGTATGTGTATGTTGCCGTAGAATTTTTTTATAAAAGTAACACAAAAACTGTGGACCTATCATACAAAATAGAAGACAATGAAGATTCTAAATGGTTTGAATTAGCTCTCTACCTTCTAGCAGAAAACAAATATGAAATAACTGAGCCCTTTATACTTTGCAGTTATTGCACTACAAAACTTGACAACAACCAAACTCCTTCACGTTCTATCACAAATAATTTGGAATTATACCCAGTACCAAAACATCTACAACAACTTAATTTATATGAGAGCATCATAATTCAAACAGTACACCCATTTCAAGCAATAATACGCCTTCAACCAAAAACAGCAAAATTACCTCCATCTAAATTGGTAAAAGGCATTCGTGGAAAAGTAGTTTATTTACCATTAAATCTAAAAGAAAATGTGCATACTCTAGGAGTGCAACGTCCAATGCAGCAATCTTTAATTATATTAGTAAATGGAGTACCTACAAAAGACAAAAAAATATGGCAACAGCTGGTAGATTTATATAAAGTTAGACAAGCCTTCCAATATCTTAAAGAGAATAATGAATATTACAAAGAAATTAATATTGAAGAAAACTTGAAAGATACAACTGAAATAATTCAAGAAACACAAGAAGCTGGTCAATTTGAGCTACTAGATCCTGCTACAATATCAAATACTTTAGACCATTATACAATTCATCCTTTGCACTGTAGTGACACCGTACAAGATGCACTAGAAACTTATCAAATGCGTCAAACAAAAGGATCGCCAATCAGTACATGGGAAAAAAGTATAGAAGCACGTGCTTTTCCTCTACTCTTTCCTACTGGCAAAGGAGGAAGGTATGATGATAGACCTATTCAAATATCAGCTTCAGAATACCGCTCATTACGGATGTATTCTGAAGATCCCAGATTTAGACAAAATGTGGAATACATATTCCACCTACTCTTTGAAAGTGAACTAGCAACTTTATGTTACGGAGTTGCACACATATTAAAATCAGGATCACACTTTCAAAATATGACAGCTACACAATTATTAGAGAAAGTGCAACAAAAGGATAAGGTTTTACAATCAAATATTACAAATCTATTAGCAAATATGCGTGGTACTAAAGAGTACTGGTTTCGACATCATGAAGATGTACGTTGTATGATCAGAAACCTTGGCCCACCCACTTGGTTTGTTACATTAAGTTGTGCAGAATATGCATGGGAAGATTTCCTACGCATATCAAATAAAAACAAAACAAACATAGATATTCTAACACCTGGAGAACTTTGTTCTTTGGATCCTGTTAATGTTTTAAGATATTTTCACCATCGCTTCATTGCTATGCTACATTTTATTTGTAATAAAACTGTTCCTCCCCTTGGAGAAGTGCAACACTTCTTTTGGAGAAAAGAATACCAAGCCAGAGGAGCACCACATATCCACATGCTTTTATGGATTAAAGATGCTCCTAAATTTGGTCAAGACAGTGATGCCACTGTTTTACAGTTTATTGAAAAATATGTCACTTGTGTAATTCCATCAGAAGCCACAAATAGTGATCTTTGTGAACAAATTTTACAATTTCAAAGACACAAATGTGGAAAATATTGTCGTCGCAAATACAAAAACAAAGGCAAATCCTACACCAAATGCAGATTTGGTTTCCCTAGACCAGTTACAAATACAGGTCAAGTAAAGAACCTCATGTCTTCAGTTAGACATAGTGTTAAAGGTAAGTCACCTAAAAATACATATTACATAAAAAGAAAAGAAGAAGAAAAATATATCAATGATTATAATGCAATCATTGCCCACTTATGGAATGCAGACATAGATGTGCAGTACATTGCAGACAATTCTACTGCAGTTGCACGATATGTCACAGCATACTTAACTAAAGCAGAAAAGACAGAGCCCCAAGACCTCTGGAATGACCTGTTATTAGATAGAACAGTATCTCAGAAATTATACAGCTTGGGCATAAAAATGCTCACCCATAGAGAATGTGGATCTTATGAAGCAGCTGATCGTTTAACTGGTACTTCATTGTATGGTAAATCTGAAAATATAGTATGGCTAAGTCTTGGTCCAGCTAAATCTAGAAAAAGAGTCTAAAAATCATATGAAGATATAGAAACAATAGCCAAACATGATCCCAACAGCCAAGACATTTTAAAAAACAATTTATTGGACACATACTACCCAAACAGAAGTAATACTTTGGAAAACATGTCTCTATACCAAATAGCCCAAAACTACACATACAAAAATAATATGAAACCTGATGAAAAAAAAGGTAAATATAGAGTGACAGACTGTGAAGGCAGCTTAGTTAAACTCACTAAACCAAATTTAATTAATCATATCAAATTGTCATTGAAGACTCCTCAACATAAAGAAGTCCCTTCTACAACTCTTCAAACCATGGAGAAAATAAGAACAATTACTAGATAACTATGACTCATATGAGGATGCTTTCAAAGCAAATGAAAGCACTAAACTGATGTAAACTTTACACAGTACAAAACAATGTTGCACAATGAACAGCAACATGAAGCAGAACTCCAAGCCCAACTAGATAAGGATACTCCTGACAGTAGTCAACCTTCTGTAACAGGAAGCCAAGAACCACTGGGAGAACCACTAATAACAAATGAGGCAGAATTAGCTATGATAGAAGTAGAAAACACCATGTGTCAGTATGAAGATAAGGAAGACTTAAATATACTACAATCAAAACTAAACAATGAGCAAAGTAGCATTTTTCAAGAAGTAACAAAACAAATTGCACATGGTGTAAAACATGAAAATAAAGAATGTTCCTGCCATAATTATAAACCTATACTACTGTACGTCAGTGGTGAAGCTGGTTCTGGCAAAACATTCCTAATCAAAATCATTAGTAAGTTCCTTCAACAATTGACAAACAACAAACTGTCAGCTGTTGCCACTGCCCCCACAGGTTTAGCTGCCTACAACATAGGTGGTGTTACATTACACTGATTACTACTATTATCAGTAGAACACCAGAACAAATTAGACTATTACAAACTTTCTGCAGAAGCTGCAATGGAATTATGCAGAGTATTGAAACAAATGAAAATGCTACTAATAGATGAAGTGAGCATGGTCTCCAACCTGATGTTACCTTTGATTCACCTCAGATTACAAGAAGTACTCAAAACAGACTATGAAGAGCTCTTTGCAGGAAAACACATTATTGTTTTTGGAGATCTGCTTCAATTAACACCAGTAAAAGGTGAACCTATTTTTAAAACATTAGGGCACAAACTCTGCCGTAAAACTGTTGGCAGCATTGGAAATGTCAACCTTTGGCAACATTTCCAATACAGAGAATTAACAGAAAACATGCGCCAATCTGCAGATCTCAGTTATGCCAACATTTTAAAAAGTTTGAGAGTTGGTATACTTTCTAAAGAAGCAGAAGCAACATTGAAAACCCGGCACATTAATGCACTTTATGGTGATAATGCATGTGCTACAGATGTTATGGAACAATTAACCCACAAAAATGTCAATTGTATGGCCTTAATGCCAACTCTTGCAAGCTGTCTCAAATTCAATGAAATAATGTTAAGTAAAGAAATGCAACCAATAATGGAAATTAGCGCCACAGACAAACTAGATGTACATGGTATGACACTACCCATGTGTGACCAAGCCACAACAAGACTAAACAATTTAGAAAAATCAATCTCAAACACAGCAGGCTTAGAAAAGATGTTAAAATTATCCTTAAATTGCAGAGTAATGCTTAAACATAACCTTGACGTGGACCAAGGACTAGTTAATGGAGCACTGGGTACAGTTGTTGGCTTTCAAACATACCCACGTGACAACAAAATTCAGTTTGTCAATATACTCTTTGACAAACTTTCAGAAGTAAAACAGATAGGACGCTCAACAGCTAGATTCCTTCTCTTCAAAGATATTTATGTAATCAGAGAACAATTTTCTCTAACTCTTGCATACTCAGTCACGATTCATAAATCACAAGGTCGTACCCTAGACAAAGCAATGATAGATATTGGTAACACAGTCTTTAAAGAAGGCATGAGCTACGTAGCACTATCACGCTTACGTAGACTTGACGGTCTATTTCTAATCAACTTTGATGCAAGTAAAGTAAACGCTGATATTCCTTGCATTTTAGAATATAATAGACTTCGCTCACTATACACTCCCCATCTAAACACATATTCTGTTCCACAAAAACTAAAACGTTGTAAAAGAAAACTAAATCAAACAGAAATGCAACAGGACGTCACTGCAAATCCTCCAAAGAGAGTAAAAGAAACTAATGCTTCATCAAGTATCACAAACAAAAAAGAATCAATTAGAGAAAGTAAACCAGGTACTTCTTTAAAGAAGGAAGACAAACTCTAAAGAAAGCAGTTAGATACAGAACTACCTGGACCATTTAAATTCTCAAATATAGTTGGTGGAAGTTGCTATGCAAATGTAGCAATGAATATTCTATTTCAATTACCACCAATTGTTGACAACATTTACTTACACAGTACAGACCCATTGTGTTTGCAAATGTTAGTACCTCACAGAAATGCAGCAAACAATCCTGACAACACATTACGGGGCCGATTCATGGAACAAACGTGCGCCGAAAATCTTCGCGCAAGCATGCGCAAGCGGAAAAAAACAGGCGCACGCGCACGCGTGCGATTCATGGAAGTCCCTGCGCGTGTTCACCGCGGGATGTGCGCCAAACCCATGCATGGCGCACAAGTCACTGCAACATCGCGAAAGGCGTGCGCGACGCGCACAGTGAAAGCGCACAACCTCAGCGCACACACCAGAAAGTGGGCGGGACATGGGGCGTAACACGCGGAATGGGGAACAACACGCGAAAATAAGGGCGTAACTGGGGATGTACTGCAGGGAAGCAGACGGAACGCCCACACGCACTCGAACCACACGTATTCATGGAATCGAATAGGGCAAAGCCACGCACAGCCAAAGACACGCACAAGCTGAAACACGGCCGCCACACGAAGGCAGGCGGTAGAGTCCCAGCGCATCAAAAAAGTGGCGCGCGGGAAGTCAAATACGCGATTGAGCGGGGTACGTGGATTTCAGGGGTGCGCGAGAAATACTACACGCGATTGGCCTGGGTACGTGTATTACAGGGGTGCGCGAGAAAATCTACACGCGATTGGTCTGGGTACGTGGATTTCAGGGGTGCGCGAGAAATTTTACACGCGATCGGGCCTGGGGGAGCGGGCTACGTGTATTACAGGGGAGCGGGCTACGTGTATTACAGGGGTTCGCGTGAACTTTTTCACGCGATCGGGCCTGGGGGAGCGGGCTACGTGTATTACAGGGGTTCGCGTGAACTTTTTCACGCGATCGGGCCTGGGGGAGCGGGCTACGTGTATTACAGGGGTTCGCGTGAACTTTTTCACGCGATCGGGCCTGGGGGAGCGGGGTACCACTCACCGTCTGCCTTGCGTGTAGTAGAATGCGTAGCCAACACCCGCTGTGAAGTAATAGCGTGTGAACCCCAACGGATGGAAAACACACGCACCGCACGAAAAGCACGTACAGAACATAAAGGCACGCAGGATCGCCAAGCCCTGCCAGGGCAACGCCCGTGCGCAAAACGTCACAGACGCGCTTACGCGCTAAGGGCCTTTCCTCGAATTACACGCTGACGTGCAGATTTTTCACATGCCAAATCACTCCGTATCAAGCTGGCCACGCGAAAACACACGGAAGACCACGCTCCTGCCCAGAAGGCCGAATCACTGCCCCCCAGTGCCCCGAGCAGCCTCCCACGTGCCATCTGCTGCTGCCTGCCTGCCTGCTGCCACCGTGCCCTGCCATTTGGTGCCTGCACATCAGCCATCTGCAGGGGTCCAGTTGCTGTGTCCACCCCTGCTGGAACAGTAGACTCCCGACTGGGATACCATCGCTCCACAGCCCAGCCCCAGGACCCAGTTGCCCACCCACGCCTGCCTCGGGGGTCGCCATGTCGGGGCAAGCACCATCTGAGACCAGTGGCGACCCCCAGCCAGAGAGGCAGAGGGCCACCAGCTTCAGTGAGAAGGAAGTTGGTGTCCTGGTGGAGCATGTCCTGGGGCATTATGATGCCCTCTTCGGAAGACCACGCGCCAACAAGGAAGGACGGGAGAGGATCTGGGATGATGTAGTGGTTGCCATCAACGCGGAGGGGGTGGCAACCCGCGACATCAAGCACATCAAGAAGCGCTGGGAGGACTTAAGGGCCAGGACCCTCAATAAGGCCCGGCGCCTCGCGGAGGGGGGCCGGGCACGCCTGAGTGACATCCAGATGAGGGTCCTGGAACGCGTAGACCCAGCGCTCCACGCCCAGATCCTTCGGAGGCAGACCCATCTGGAGTTGGCCAGTAAGTGGCCAAGCATTACTGTGTGAGACAGGGCATGTTGCAGTGTGCTGGTTGTCTGATACCTGCCTGTATGTGTGACATAGGCCATGTACGTATGTGTGTGTGCAGGGACATCATGGTCAGGCATGTGAGTACAGTGATGTGTTCTATTGCAACATGGGGGGCTCTGTGCGGAATGGACACATGGAAGCATGGCAGTCTCTGTTCCTGGACATGGGTGGGGGTGAGGGATGGGTGCTGGTCCCATGTACACGTATGGTGTCCATGTGTGTGTGTCTGACCTGCGTGTCTGTGACTTGTAACCGCCATGGATGCATGACACATGTCTGTGACAATGTTCAGATTCACTGATGCAGCCTAGTCATCCTTGTATCCACTGCGTCTGTGGTGCACGAGGCCAGATGGATGGAACTACGGTGAGGTGTGTGCATGTGATGGAAAGACCCATGATGCATGTGAGTTTGAAACCAACATTGTATGAATCATGAGTCCCTTGGTCATGTATGCCAATGTCCATGGCCTGCGCCATGCCTGTTACTGTATGTGTTTTGCCTGCACTGACCCATGTGTTGTGGAGGGACATGATGGAAGTGATGTATGACAGTGCCACTCATCTGCTGTTGCTTCCTGTCTAGGGGACCATTGTACAGTACCCTGATGCTTGTGTTCTATGTCTCCTTCTACACAGTGGCAAGTGAAGAAGATGGCGGAGAAGGCGCTGTGGAGCAGAGCGGCGGGGATGCCGCCACGGCTGCAGCGGAAGGGGTGGGTGAGCCCCCACAGGGGCTTGCACCGGCGGAAGACGGCGTGGAGACATCCAGGTTGGTGGTTTCCACAGAGGGGGAGGAGGCCGCTACGAGCCACACATGGGGCCTGGTGGGGGCATCCCCGCTGGTGCAAGTGGTGCAGTCCAGGGCCAGGGGCAGGAGGCAGCACAGGTCGCCGTGGAGGTGCCTGTGCATGTCACTGTCCCTGACACTGTGACTGCACCACCATGCACCAGCAGGGATGCCCCATCCCAGGCCCGTCCGCAGGTAGGGGAGATGTCCATGTCATCTGACACTCCTCTACCTGCGGACGAGGGGACCCCTGGCCGTGTGGAGAGGGTCCTGATTGGTGTCGCGTTGCGCACGGCTGGCATTCGTGATGAGGTGCATGCTTCCCGGGAGGAGCATGCACATCATCACGAAGAGCACCGTGCGTACGTGAACCATTTGGGAGCCGCCATGGTCGGGGGTTTCCTACATGTGTGTGGCCTTCTGGCGACCCTCTCCTCCTCTGTGGGGGCTATGCGCCAGTCGTGCTCCATGCCGTCTTCCGGCCCAGATGCCACCAGGGCCCCCTGTGGACCTGCCCCGACCAACGCAGCCAGCTCGGTGGGGACCCCATCCCTGCCACAGTCGGGAGTCGAAGGTCCAGCAGGGGTGGACACACCAGCAACTGTCCCCCTGCAGATGGAGGATGTGCCGGCATCATCTGGCAGGGCACGTGCACGACGGCATCGGTGGATTCCATCAGCCTGGATGCCGTCGTGCTGGCAGAGGCAGTGGCGTCGGAGGCAGCAGCAGGCTCGACGTGGGAGGCATCATGGCTCGGGGCCATCAAGATCAGAGGGGCAGGCATCGGCCGGAGGGCAGGAGAACCCTGGGATGGCAGTGTCTTCCGTGTGGGAGCAGTTGGTCCAGCGGATAGGTGCGGAGTGGCAGCGGGCGGAAGAGGAGCGGCTCACCATGGTCAGGGCGGAGTTCTCCATGCGTCGGGCGTTGACGCGGGCTGAGTGCCTCGAGGAAGCTCGCAGGGAGTTTGAGGTGGACACAGGGTTGTCCCTGCGAGACCTCGGGGCCAGGACAGAGTCCCGCCTCCGGGACATCGACATGGAGTTCGATGATGCCCTGGCCGGCAACATCACAGAGTGAGCCGCAGGACTTGCCCGCTGCCATTGTATATAGTTCTTTAGTTAGTTAGTGTTAGGTTTCCTTTATGTTTTAAGTTTTTTTTGGACCGCTCGGACAATGGCCACTTTTCTGTATATATTTTTCTCATTAGTTAGTAGTAGTAGGTTTCATTTATGGTGTTGGGCTCATGGACCCTGGGATATTCTTGTACATAGTTTGATGTTTGGAAAAAAATTTTGGATTTATATTTGTGTTCACATGAGGCAATGGTTTTTCCTTATTTTTTCCCCCCATTATTTTTCTTTGGACTACATTAGTTTTTGGATTCCTTTGTTTTTTGATTTTTTCTATTAGTTCTCGGACATGGACCATTTGTTTTGTCATCCCCATTGTTGTGTGTTTTATTTCTTTACTTCATTTTCATCTTTAATACATATATTTATTACTTACATTTGTGGTATTTTCTCATTGGTTTCATGCATGTCATGATATGGGTTTTGACATTCACTTGCACCCATTGTGTATGTGTGTGTGACGGACATGTGTTCATTTACATACTTGCCATTGGGGTTGTATCATGTATTTGCATCTACTATGTGGGTGGATGCAATCCTTGGCTGGGTGTTTGTGCTGGGTATGCTGCCCATTACTGCCATGATTGCGTTTCGTCAGGACCTGGGGGCAGGGGGACATGAGTGGGGGCCTGCTGGGGGGTGGGGGTGCAAGGGGACATGAGAGGGACATGGTTGGGGGCCTGCTGGCAGGTGCCCCACAGTGCTGGGGGGTGGGGGTGCAAGGGGACATGAGTGGGGACCTGCTGGCAGGTGCCCCACAGTGCTGGGGGGTGGGGGTGCAAGGGGACATGGTTGGGGGCCTGCTGGCAGGTGCCCCACAGTGCTGGGGGGTGGGGGTGCAAGGGGACATGAGTGGGGGCCTGCTGGGGGGTGGGGGTGCAAGGGGACATGAGTGGGACATGGTTGGGGGCCTGCTGGCAGGTGCCTCACAGTGCTGGGGGGTGGGGGTGCAGGGGGACATGAGTGGGGGCCTGCTGGGGGGTGGGGGTGCAAGGGGACATGGTTGGGGGCCTGCTGGCAGGTGCCCCACAGTGCTGGGGGGTGGGGGTGCAAGGGGACATGGTTGGGGGCCTGCTGGCAGGTGCCCCACAGTGCTGGGGGGTGGGGGTGCAAGGGGACATGGTTGGGGGCCTGCTGGCAGGTGCCCCACAGTGCTGGGGGGTGGGGGTGCAAGGGGACATGAGTGGGGGCCTGCTGGGGGGTGGGGGTGCAAGGGGACATGAGTGGGACATGGTTGGGGGCCTGTTGGCAGGTGCCCCACAGTGCTGGGGGGTGGGGGTGCAAGGGGACATGTGGCTTGGCTGGGGGGCATGCCCATGGTGGATGGGCTGCCTGCGGGACATGACCAGGGGTGCAGGGTAGTCCCCTGTGGTGTCGGCTGCCTGCAGAGGTCGTGGAGGGGGTAGAGGGGAGACCTGGGAGGACCCACACTGACAATTCACCTCTTCAACTTCCCGCACACCCACGTAATACACTGCCCCACTCGCACAGGCCCAATCGCGTGTAGAATTTCTCGCGCACCCCTGAAATACACGCGCCCAGGCCAATCGCGTGTAGAATTTCTCGCGCACCCCTGAAATACACGTACCCTGCTGAAATCGCGTGTAGAATTTCTCACGCACCCCTGAAATACACGCGCCCAGGCCAATCGCGTGTAGAATTTCTCGCGCACCCCTGAAATACACGTACCCTGCTGAAATCGCGTGTAGAATTTCTCGCGCACCCCTGAAATACACGCGCCCAGGCCAATCGCGTGTAGAATTTCTCGCGCACCCCTGAAATACACGTACCCTGCTGAAATCGCGTGTAGAATTTCTCGCGCACCCCTGAAATACACGCGCCCAGGCTATTCGCGTGTGGAACTTCACGCGAACCCCTGAAATACACGTAGCCCGCTTGCCGTGCTGGTACAGGGTTAGCGCAGCCCTTTGCGCTGGATTGGGGATTTTGATGGCTTTTCCCTGCGCGGAAGGCGTTCTTGGGGGCGTAACTGGCGCTGCTACAAGGTCGCTGCGCCACTATGCGCCACGGCTGGTTTCGGTGGCTGGAATCCATGAATACGCTGTGCGCGGAAATGGGTTTTGGCGCACGCGGCTGGCGCAGGGATTCGCACGCGCCCACTGTGCGCCAGCCGCGTGCGCCACTTGTGCGCTGAATTCTATGAATTACCCCCATAGTGTTTTTGGAATAAGACGACAATTGGACTACTGTGCTGGAATGGTGAAATTCACTATAAACTCACAGGAAGATCCACAAGAATTTCTAATGTACTTACTACAAGTACTGGAAAACAAAAACATACCTATAAATGAAATCTTTCAGATTTCATACATGTGGAAACATACATGCACTCTCTGCAACAATGTGACACAAGAAGAAATCCCCAATGAACGCTTCATATATATATCAATACCAAATTGTGAATCCATTCCATTTCAGCAACTTGTACAAAATGCAAACCATGGTACATTATGCTCTACCTGCAATTCAGATAATCGCTCCACGTTAGTAATACAAACACATAGTAAATACGTAATACTAATGCTTCTACGTTACAATGCAGATGGTACCAAAAACAACTGCAAGCTGACTGGATTCACACATGGTCAAATATCACTTGGTAAGAAAACCTTCACAACAATAGGTATATTCTACCACACAGGAGCCACAACCAATTCAGGGCACTACACTGCACATATAAAAAAGAAATGTGGATGGTTTGAATGTAATGATAGTACCATTACTCTAAAGCAGAGATTACCAGCAAATCTTACAAATGATTATTTGATGTTCTTAAAACCAAAATTTGATAAATATACTGTATTTAAACCTTTAAATAAATTTGTGTTAAAAAAATATAAACAGTTAGAATACTCCAAAAGCTATCTAACTGCTCAAAGATTCTACAACAACTAATCAGATAAATGAATACCACTAAATTAGACCAAAAAATACACAGTTAGAATACCCCAATTGGTATCTAACTGTCCCAAAATTATAAATTTGTGTTAAAATAATATAAACTGTTAGAATACTCCAAAAGCTATCTAACAGCTCAAAGATTCTACAACAACTAATCAGATAAATGAATACCACTAAATTAGGCCAAAAAATACACAGTTAGAATACGCCAATTGGTATCTAACTGTCCCAAAACTTAACAATATCCAAATAGATAAATCAAAACCACTAAAATATATTAAAAAAATAGACAGTTAGAATACGCCAGTTGGTATCTAACTGCTCCAAAATTTAATAATATCAAAACAAATGAAGAATCTATTACTGCTCCAAAAAAAATACAACAAAGCAAAGTATAAAGCATTAGCCAGAAACAACAAGTGAACACTGAAAACAAACAAACAAATAAACTGTAGCAGAACAGAAAAAGGTTTTTTTTTTAATCCAACATGGGTTTTTTTTTCTCCCACAGACCCAATGATTTTAGCAACAAATACAGAAACTGAGCAAATTGCACAGTACTCTGATTTGTACTCTACTAAATATGAGGGTCAAAAAAAAATAAAAGTATATTGCTTATACAATGTAATAAGTCATTACAAAATACTGATACTAACATGCTATTTTCTTTTATCACAGAAATGAAGAAGAAAAACATGGACTCCCATTACTAGACCAAACAGTAAGTGTACAATAATAAGGACAACCATAGCAGCATATCACATCCATACTATCTAATACCTTTGTTCCTTATACATTTGTTTTTCACCCAAAGTTGTAAGCAAATATGAATGTGATATGCTGCGGTGGTTGTTGCCAGGGCATACAGTCTTGGGTGCATGGACAAATGGCCATGCACCCAAGACTCTATGCCCTGGCAACAACCACCGCAGCATATCGCATACATAAAGTCAAACATTTCAAATATGATCTATGGGAAACTTTTAATGTCTGCGAACAATGTGAGTGTTCTTAGAACACTTTGAACTTGCCAGCGAAAAATACGGACACCGTTTTCAGGACATCCCCTACGAACATTCCAGGACACCGGGAGTGTTCTTAGAAGCGTCTTCAGAACACCACCATCTTGTTTATTTGCAAACATTTCAGGACACCGCGAGTGTTCTTAGGACACATTCAACTTGACAAAGAAAAATACGGACAGCGTCCTCAGGACACCCCCTACGAACACTCCCGGGACACCGCGAGTGTTCTTAGAAGCGTCTTCAGAACACCCCCATTTTGTTTATTTGCGAACATTTCAGGACACCCCGAGTGTTCTTAGGACACATTCAACTTGACAGAGAACAATACGGACAGCGTCCTCAGGACACCCCCTACGAACACTCCCCGGACACCGCGAGTGTTCTTAGAAGCGTCTTCAGAACACCATCATCTTGTTTATTTGCGAACATTTCAGTACACCGTGAGTGTTCTTAGGACACATTCAACTTGACAGAGAACAATACGGACAGCGTCCTCAGGACACCCCCTACAAACACTCCCCAGACACCGCGAGTGTTCTTAGAAGCGTCTTCAGAACACCCCCATTTTGTTTATTTGCGAACATTTCAGGACACCGCGAGTGTTCTTAGGACACATTCAACTTGACAGAGAACAATACGGACAGCGTCCTCAGGACACCCCCTACGAACACTCCCCGGACACCGCGAGTGTTCTTAGAAGCGTCTTCAGAACACCCCCATTTTGTTTATTTGCGAACATTTCAGGACACCGCGATTGTTCTTAGAACACATTCAACTTGACAGAGAACAATACGGACAGGGTCCTCAGGACACCCCCTACAAACATTTGAGGACACCGGGAGTGTTCTCAAAAACGTCTTCAGAACACCCCCATTTTGTTTATTTGCGAACATTTCAGGACACCGCGCGTGTTCTTAGAACACATTCAACTTGAAAGAGAACAATATGGACAGCGTCCTCAGGACACCCCCTACGAACACTCCCCGGACACCGCAAGTGTTCTTAGAACAGTTTCACTTTGCTTGCGAACAAAAAGGACACATATTGACTCCTTAGAACACCCCCTAGTCAGTTTATTTAGAACATTTCAGAACACCCGTGATGGCCGCAAACAAATCGAACACAAAAAGAACGTCTAACACATAAAAAACACAACTTTCATCCTATCTCATACACTCCCACCCTCCCCAAACACTCCTACACACCAACACACTCTGCAAAATACACATTTTGAACAAAGTTTCACCGTGCTGTCCGGGGACGTCCGCGAATCCAAGATGGCAGGCGCTACTGAAAAATCTGACGCGCTTCACGCTCCACGCCGTCCAATCAGCGAACACGTTGCATGTCCGCGAACATCACGCAAGACGATTGGCCAATCAGGACACTGTCCGCGGAGCGAACAGGGAAGTGTGTCCACGAACCGAACACAGATATCACTATTTTTTTTTTACCTACTTTTTGGTCATTTTAAAAAAAATTACTGGACGGATTTTCACCAAATTTGCAAAAGCACGCTTTCGGGACCAAGCCGCTGCTCCTGGTCCAAATTTGGTGGAAATCCGTCCAGCGGTTTGGGCTGTAGGCGCAAGCAAAACATTTTTCCCATTCACTCTATGCAGAGTGAGTATAATGTATACAAATATGAGCATATAGAGGGAAGGTAGAGTAATAAAAATAAAACTATGAGAAAGTGCTGATAACCATAATGATTATCTTCATGCACAGAAAGGATTGCTCTATTTCAAGCCTGTATCTTCCGCTATGTATATGGTTGATATGATGTGACTGGACCCCAAGTCTACAAATATAGTACCTTTTCAATTTTTACTTCCTGACTGTTACTGAAGAAAACTAAGTGGCTTCGATATGTCAGTAAAGGATAAAAGGGGAGAGCCACCCATGTGATGTCATCAGTGATGTCATGAATGACATTTGTGATGTCATCTTTGATGTCCTGGGTGTTAGTGTTAGCAGTGCACGGTGGCGCGTGTTATGGTTGCTTACGTTACCATAACTGCCGAATTTCAGGGGTTTTTCGGTTTTACTTTGAGCCATAACGTCCCTTTAACAAAGTTTTTTCACTGAATTTCATAGGTTTTTAGTGCACAACTTAACCATAATATCCCTGACTTCATATACATGTAACATAGAACATACTAACCCCCTTGTAGTGATTTTCATGTCCGGGGACTACCGCCATGTCCGCGGACACATCGAAAATCTGAGCGTGGTGAATGTAAATTTAAATAGTGTGCCCCATTTCCCCTTTGAAGTTGGCTCTAAAAAGAGCTGTTTTTTTTGTTTTTTTTTTACAGATGCTTGACAGACACCTGTTATTTTGTATTTTTTTTCTTGTTTTTTATTCTTACTTTACTCCTAAAATCTTCACATAACCTTCTCCAAAGCAATCCTTACATTCCAAAATAGAAAGGCATTTCCCGTAAAAGATAAAGAAATGCCATCTTCTTAAATTAACAGCATTACTGGCATCAATATTCTCATTGTTACAGAAGAACATACCAGCTCTAAGCATGAAGGCACACATGCCTCGGTTGATGACACACCTAGCAATATTTTGCTGAGGACAAAAAACTGAACTATTGTCCCATATTGCCCTAGCTAGTAATCCAGAAAAAATTACTTTTGCATTTGGAAGGATCTTCATTGCTGCTTGAACCAAGCCTTCCAAATCAGCCAACAAAGTAGGGGCACTGACGTTGCCCAAATGGAAAGCACCATAGTGCAAAACTACCACTTGTGGACTGTTCATCGTGGCCATATCCTCACAAACTTGCACAAAATTCCCTGTAAATTGCTATCAGGCACACTGCTCCACAGCACCTCCACTCCTTTCACATCAAAGTTCTTTGCAACATTCCTGCATTCAGCGTACTGCTGTAAACCATGCACAAACATATCTCCGAGCACCAACACCCTGACTTTCTCCACTTCTGCCATCTTCACCACACACAGTCTCTTGCAACACAAATCCACAACCTCGACATCTGATTGGCTGATCCGTACAGTCTTCTTTCCATGTTGGATTTCCTGGAAAAACCCAGATGTAGCACGCCCTGTCCACGAACAGCCGCGGTGTCCACGGACGGCGTCCACTTTACTCTCTGTGCCATTCCCTCATTGCATACAGCTAAGCAATCACACAATACGAATAACGTCCTCAGAACAACCCCATTTTGTGAATTTTCGAACATTTCAGGACAATTATTATTTCATTATTCAACATATTAACATTACAAATATTATACTTTCATCTTGTACTCTGCACACAATGCTATGTTTCTCCATTAGTAGCTCAGTATACTAGATAGAATCCCATAATACAATGCTATTTATATCAATGCATCGTTCAAAGCACTAATAACGGTATGATATTTATTGCAATATCCTTGACACTTTTTTCGCAACATTGTAATAAAAATCCCTAGTACACAAATTCCATGAAAAGTACATACACATGTGATGTCATCAGTGATTTCATCAATGACATTTGCGATGTCATCTTTGATGTCCTGGGTGTTAGTCTTAGCAGTGCACGGTGGTGGCGCCAGTTATTTTTCAAAGCTTACCATAACTTGCGATTTTCAGGGGTCTTTCGGCTGTACTTAGAACCATAACGTCCTTTAAACAAACTTTTTTTAATATCACGCAAACAATATACAAACATGGCGTGCAAAAACCAACTTCTACAGATGGCTTTACACAGAATGTTGCAAAGTAAGAATTTATGCTCGTTCACAGTGAAGGTCAGCTGCTTCCACAACTTCTACAGATGGCTTTACACAGAATGTTGCAAAGTAAGAATTTATGCTCGTTCACAGTGAAGGTCAGCTGCTTCCATTTTTTTCTCGGGCCCCGGAGAGGCTCACGAAGCGGACTATAAGGTTGTATTGTGTTTTGACCTTGACAGAGAGAGATTGTGATGAAAGATTTCTCTTGAAGGAGTGTTGCTAAAACTTAAGAGAAGATAAAGATGAAATTTCTGAAACGAAACCACTTTTATATATTATATCACTATGCGAAAGATCGTTGGCACACGCAGAGTTGTATTTTGGGACTGCACCAGTTGTAGACAATGGAAATTGCAATTGTACTGTAAGTAACCCTTTAGATTACTTTATACCAAATATAATTACAATAGCATAGCATTAAAGACCGCTCAAGTTGAACTTGTTAGTTGAAAGTGGCATAATGTTTTCTACCGCGCACTATCACCGCCGAATTGATCCCCTGTCATTTAGAGGGCTCTGAAAAAGGCAGACGACACAGGGTGGGTTAATAGAAATAATTTAACCGGTCTATAGGCGGTCAAGCGCTCTACTCGCTGTGCCACTTCACTGTAGCCTGTCAAGTGGCACAGCAAGTACAGCGCTCGCTTTGACAATCGTGCACAGCTTGCTAACGCAAGTTTGAATCCCGGCAAGGCCAAACTCAGCCTTTCATCATTCCGTGGTCGATAAATGAGCACCAAACACTGTAGTTAATAATAAGCACCGCTTAGATACCTCACGGTTCTTAGCGCTATATGAATGGGAAAATATTGTTATTTTATTATTAACATACTCTGTTGCACTATCTTCGATAGCAAATAGTTTCACGCCCTAATAAATAAAATGATGATTTTTAAAGAAGATCGGCTGGTGAGACTAATTTATGTTTTTTAAAACAGGTATGTGGCTCCATTTTGCCTATGTCACGATTTACAGACTCCAGCGGATGGGGTCTTCAACTGCCAGGTGTAGGTCCAAATATGCAACTTCATGACCCTCACCATTTTATGGGACAATCGCCAAGGATCAATATGCCCTTACGCAGTACTAGCGGCTACAAACAACATACCAACCAATAGGGTGGTCTAACGGCTCCTTGTTGGAGCAACCTTCCGATTATTAGAGCGACCATTTACTGCTTTTATCATAAACCAACAGCCTATCTACCGCAAAGGAACAACGCGTGGCTCCAAATAAACTTTTGCTGATCGACAGCAGAGACAATAGCAAATCGCTGAATATTCACTAAACATTTCATGTGAAATAAATGTACTTTACCAAATGTACGATCCTGCTGTTTACTTTTAAACCACAGTTTCATATTCCGAATTGTGGTGCACTGAGTTGTAAGCTGATCTAACACCCTCTGTACTGCAAAGGAACATCGCGTGCCTCAACATGAACTTTTGCGGATCGACAACAAAGACAAATGCAAATTGCTGAATATTCTCTAAACATTTGATGTCAAATAAATGTACTTTACAACATTTCCAATCTTGCTGTTTGCTTTTAAATCACAGTTTCATATTCCGAATTGTGGCGCGCTGTGTTGTGACATAATGTGTGTTGTCTTCCGGGTTCTGTGTAAAGTCGCGTAGTACTGGAGACGACTGGGCGCGTTTGATTACGCACCCTGTAACGTCACGGAGAGAGGCAGGGAATATGAATGCTTTGATAATATCAGGCTTGGGGCGGGAGATATGATTTAGTGTCGCAAAAGCAAGTCAGCCAGGTCAATAGCGCCAGTCATAGGATTATCACATAATGTCGGCGCACACCAGCCGGATTTATCGTTTCTTTAGTGGACAAAAAGTCGGTTGACGCCCTTAGGAAATTGTACTATTAGCGGACAAAAGGAGTGGTCTTAAAACACTTTCACCCTGACAACGAACAATACAGACAGCGTTCTCAGAACACCCCCATTTTGTGTAATTGCAACCATTTCGGGACACTGCGAGTGTTCTTAGAACACATTCAACTAGACAGATTACAATACGGACAGCGTCCTGAGGACACCCCCAGTTTGTGTATTTACCAACAATTAAGTACACCGCAAGTGTTCATAGCTCATTTTGACCTTCCTTGCGAACAAAAATGACACATACTCCTTCCTCTAAACACCCCACCATTTAGTTTATTTACAAAATGTCAGAAAAGCCGTGTTCTCCGCGGACAAATCGAACGCAACAAAAACGTCTAGCACATAAAAAAACAAAACATTGAACCTATCTCATACTCCCCCACCCTCCCCAAACACTCTTACACACCAACACACGGCACTAAATACAATTTTTTATCCACGTTTCATCTGACACGCTCCACGCCCCTCGCCGTCCAATCAGCGAACACGTTGCATGTCCACGGACATGACGCAAGGCCATGGGCCAATCGGGTTGCTGTCCGCGGAGCGAACAGGGAAGTCCGTCCGCGAAGCGAACACAGATATCACTAATGTTTTTGCCTTACATTTTGGTCATTTTTAAGAAATCTACTGGACAGATTTACACCAAATTCACAAAAGCACGCTTTTGGGACCAGGCCGCCACTCCTGCTGCAAATTTGGTGTAAATCCGTCCAGCGGTTCGGGCTGTAGCCGTGCACAAAGTTTTTTCCCATTCAGTCTATGGGAAAAAAATAAGTTTTGGGACCCCCCCTATAACTTTTCCCCCCCTGGACGAATCCTCACCAAACTTTGCAAAAATATTCAGAGTGACCCAACTACTTTTTTTTTCAGAGTTTGGTGAGGATCTGTCCAGGGAGAGCGAAGTTATAAGCCGCCCAAAAAGTGCTCTTCCTATGGAAACAGCAACTTAACCATAACTACATGGCCACTACCGTGGCCATGGAATATATTCGGTCAATTGTGAAAAGGTCAATTGTGACCCTTTAAATTCGGTCAATTGTTCATTCGAACAATCGTAAATGACCAATTTGGGTAATACCGCTTGGTGCGCACAGCAATATCAGCAGCCATTCATTGCGTGCGATTCATTGTGGCACATGGAGAGCACAATCAACATAAATGCCATGGGCCAGTTGCATGAAACAGGGTGGGGGTTCCCTCTTTGGAAGTGTGAATGAAAGATCCAGGATATGATTAATACAATTGTAGTTGACCCTCATCTCTTACCAGCACAGAACTAATACTTTACATAATAGCAAACAGACAATGTTTTACACTCAATTCACCTCCCAACGTTCTCGACTGATTTTGACACATGCAATGCCCCAATCTCTGATGAAGAAGTATTTCATCTCATTGCAGGACCGGCTGCTGGGAAAGCAGTGGGTCCTGATGGTATACAAACAGATCTATACAAACTACTGAAGGAGACACTTGCTCCCAAGATAGGACAGATCTTTAGGGAAGGTTCGGCAGCGGGTAATCTCCCAATATCCTTGCTAATTGCAAACATAGTGGTTTAGTTTAGTTTGGTTTTGTTTCTTTATTTATACCACACACCGGACCCTGGGATAACTGGGCGCCGGAGACTTATATGAGGTTACAACATAGTATATACATACAGTAAAAATAACAGTAAGTGCGATTGACCAGGTTACATGATGGTCGAGAGTAGAAGAGTACATTTAAGAGGAGAATCAGATGGCGGTGGAATTCTTGTTGGCGAGCCAATCTTTAGTTTTGGCTCTTAATATCCAAAAGGAGGGCTCTGCTCTGATGTTCAGTGGTATGGCGTTCCACGATTTGGCGGCAAGTACCGGGAAGCTGGAGCCACCTGCTTTTTTCACGGAAAATTTGGGGATGGAGATGCAGTGTGTGTAAGGCATTCTAGTTGGTCTGGTAGAGGTGTGCTTAGGGAACTTGTCTGCCAAGTATTTGGGAGCGTCATTAGAGAGGCATTTGTGGACAATAACAAGGGATCTGAGAGTGATTCTGTCTTGTACCGGGAGCCAGTGAGTATCTTGTCTGATGCTGGAGATGTGTGCGTGTTGTGGGATGCTCAGGGCCGCTCTAAGGGCGTTGTTCTGAAACACTTGCAGTTTGTTCAAATTGCGTTCTGAGTGCTGAGAAAGAGAGTGTTACAGTAGTCAATTTTAGAGAGCACTAGCGCTCTGGCTAGGGTGATACAGCTGGATGGAGAAAGGAAGGGTTTGCAAGCGTTGATGAGCTTATTTGTATAAGCCGTGGCTGAGGCTGTGGCGTTCACCTGTCTTTTGAGTGAGAGTGTGGAGTCTAAGTAGACCCCGAGAGTTTTAATTTCTTTAGCCACAGAGATTTGGTTACCGTCTATGTTGAAGGACGTGTAACAGGGGTCTAGTTTGTTTAGCCGTGGCTGAGAGCCGACACAAAGGAGCTCTGTTTTCTCGTCGTTTAGGCACAAGCCGTGCTCTGCCATCCAGGCTTGGATCTCCAGGTAAAGATTGTTGATCTTAGTGGAGTTCTCCTCGTAGCACCCTGAAAGGGAGATGAGAACCTGGGTGACATCAGCGTAGTTTGTGTAGGTGATGCCCAGGCTGTCAAGGCGGTCGAACAACAGCTTGGTGAAGATATTGTATAAGGTAGGCGAGACGCACAAGCCTTGTGGAACGCCACAGAAGATAGGGATGGGGTGGGCTGATGCCCCCGGGGAGAAGACACGGATGGTTCGATTGACTAGGAAGGATTGGATCCAGGCAGTCGCCTGGCTAGAGAAGGCAGCTGAGTTTGTCAGATGTTCTGTGAGGATCTGGTGGTCGACAAGGTCAAAGGCTGCTGAGAGATCAAGCAGCAGGAGGATGGCTAGCTTGCCCCTATCCTTAGCCTCATCCATCTGGATTTTTAGGTCCAGGAGTGCTGTCTCTGTTCCATGCCTTGGTCGGAAACCTGATTTTCTAAGGAAGGCCCAGGAGGTTGTTCTCTTCCAGATGCTTCTGGATTTGCAGGTAGGCCACTCTGTCCAGAATCTTTAGGATGTAGGGAACTGTGGTGATAGGCCTGTAGTTAGTGGGGTTTTTGAGGTCTAGGTTGTTTTTATTTAGAAGAGGCATGACCCAGGCCTCCTTGAGGCTGCTAGGGACTGAGCTTGATTTGAAGGATGCGTTGATAAGGGTGGTTATGAAAGGGGCCAGATTGTTGTTACCTTCCTGGATAATGGTGGCTGGGCATGTGTCTCCTTGGCATCTGGAAGGCTTGAGACTTGTGATGATGCTTGCCACTTCTTCGGTAGATACCGAAGAGAAGGAGAAGGGGGGGCAAGTGGGTGCTTCGGAAGTGGGCGGTGGCGGAGTGTTAGCTTTTTTGGCTAGACTGAGCCTTTTCTGTTCGATTTTGTTTTGAAGCATGGCAATTATGTCTGCCTGGGTTTTTTTAGATCCTCTCACACAAGCCTGCATCTTTCACACAGGTTTCTGATGGTGCTGATGGCGACTCGAGTTCTCTGAGGATGGTGAAGAGCTCCTTAGTTTTAGATCTGGTGCTCTCAATTCTATTGTTATAGGTCTCTTTTTTGGCCCTGAGGATGGATGTTTTGTAAGTGGAAGCTGCTATTGTGAGTTGCGTTTTGTTAGCTTGGTGAGGAGTTTTTCTCCAGGTGGCTTCTGCAGCTCGTTTAGTATTCCGAAGGATTCTTAGCTCCACTGTGAACCATTTGTTCAGGTGGGCTGCTGGTTTAGCTTTGGTGAGTTTGGTGGGAGCGATGGTATCTACTGCTGATTCAAGAGTTGTATTGTAGAGGTCAGCAAGTTTCTCTGCATCTAGGTTGGCGTAGTTTGCAGGGTTGAGGATGTTGTGGATAAGAGGGTGAGGGTTCTGCAAGGTGATGTTGCGATTGTTCCTAGAGAATGTTTGCGGGACGGTGGCTGGGGGGGTGGTAGGTGGTGATTTCCCTTGGATGAAGAAGGAAATGGCGTGATGGTCTGACCATGCAGTAGGCTCATTTTTAAGGATGGTTGTGGAACAGTTGAGATCCGCTAACCAGTTCAGGGTTCTACCTTTGATGTGTGTTGGGGCTGTAATTCTGTGCTTGAATCCTAGTTGGGAGATTGTATTTTCTAGGGAAAGACATTGGCATCATTAGGATCGCCGAGGCCAAGGTTAAGGTCTCAGAGTAGGATGATTTGAGTTCCTGTTTTGGTGTTAGTGGTCAGGAGGTCGGATATCTCTTCCTCGAATGATGAAATGGGGCCTGGGGTTCTGTAAATGAGGTGTAGAAGTATGGTTTGTGTGGCAGAGAGTTGTAGTTTGGCCGACAATAGTTCTGCGTAGCGGAAGCTGAAATGTGGGGTTATTCTGAGGCCAAGGGAAGTTTTAGCGATAAAGGCTACTCCACTTCCTTTACCTGTGTCCCTGTCATTCCTGAGTATTGAGTAACCACCCGGGATGGCAAGGGATAGAGCTGGGCCAGCAGCCTGGTGCAACCAAGTTTCGGTGATAGCCAAGAAGTGGAGGTTGTTGGCAGAGATGAGGTCTGCGATGTCTAGCACATGGGCGACTAGGGAGCTTGCATTGATGAGAGCACCTGTGATCAGGTGGTGTCCGTGATGCCAGAGGGGGCTGTTTGGGCGATGTCCAGGGTGCTAGCTAGAACTTGGTTGTGCATGGGATGGGGGTGTTTTTTGGAGAGTGATTTTAGGGGTAGGAACCGAGAGCCAAGTCTCTGGTTTCTGTCCTTCACTGGGCACAGGGTCCAGGGTGTGGGTGGAGCAGCAAATTGGCAGTTCCATTCTAGGGGGCTGAGGGCGTAATTTGGCTGGTCAGTTTGTTTACCTTTGGTGTACTCCATAGTCTCCGAGGTATGTGTGGAGAGTTGAAAGGCATTGAAGTGGAGCCAGGCGAGAGTTGCCGTCAGGGTGAGAGTGGTGAAATGGAGGTATGCCATGAACAGGCAATTTTGAGTCTAGGGATGTTGTCAGGTGTGGCTGATTTGGGATGGTCTGGGTTTGGGAGAGAGCAGGGGGGTTTGTGATGGACAGGTCAATACAAATTAGGCCAAGTGGCCTGCAAGAAGGCTGGGTTGCTGGATCGAAAGTAGGCACAGTGGCGAGTTGCAGGAAGAGCGTAGGCTATTACAGAACAGGCACTGTAGGCAGCAGCTAGGCCAGTTCAGGGTTAGGCACAGTTAAAGGTAAAAACAGGCAACAATAGGCTATTTCAGAATAGGCACTGTGGGCAGCAGCTAGGCCAGTTTAGGGTTAGGCACAGTCAAAGGTAAAAACAGTCAACAATAGGCTATTTCAGAACAGGCACTGTGGGCAGCAGCTAGGCTAGTGCAGGGTTAGGCACATTCAAAGGTAAAAACAGGCAACAATAGGCTATTTGAGAACAGGCACTGTGGGCAGCAGCTAGGCTAGTACAGGGTTAGGCACAGTCAAAGGTAAAAACAGGCAACAATAGGCTATTTCAGTACAGGCACTGTGGGCAGAAGGTAGGCTAGTTCAGGGTTAGGCACAAAGGTGAAAACAGGCAACAATAGGCTATTTCAGAACAGGCACTGTGGGCAGCAGCTAGGCTAGTTCAGGGTTAGGCAAAGTCAAAGGTAAAAACAGGCAACAATAGGCTATTTCAGAACCGGCACTGTGGGCAGCAGCTAGTTCAGGGATAGGCACAGGTATAAGCAAAGTAGGGGATGCATTAATGGACTTGACTAATCAGCAGGTTCGCCAGGCAGTAGGTCTGTGGGCGGTAAAAAGTGATCAAATAGAGCAGACGAGGAGAGGAGTGCTATGAACAAGGTCGTGACAGCTAATAAGCTTGCATGGCGGTCAGTAGCAAGGCAGGCAAACAGGTGAGGGAGGAGGTAGACAATAGCAGTGTCTCCAGTACAGGCTGCATCTCAGTTAGCAAACGTATAGGCGCTTGCTACTTAGATCAATGGTTATGGACACAGTGAGCATAGTCCGGTTCTGAAAAAAAGCCATAATTAGAATGCAGACTTGCGGTGGTGGCGGTCTGCTACTTGAGGTACCATTTGTTGTTAGGTAGTACCCCCATTGTGCAGATATGAAGATGCATGATAGTGGTTACTGAATTAGCGAGATATAGGCCGAAAACATACGTTGATACTAGATTGGATAGTGCACGAGAAAAAAAGTAAACAGGCGCAGTAATCAACATGAGCTCAATGCCCAGTGATGGCGGCCGTGAGCAAGGGGCGCCCGAGGCACAGTGGTGCTGGCCGAGGGTGGAACACAGTGAGTAGTCGGCGGGGACTGCTTCGCAGAGTTGTTGGTGCGGCGTAACAGGAATAAAAAATTCCGGTATGTGACAGTACCTTGAGTGAGCGCTGCGGTGCTATGGCCTCACAAAGTGATTCTGGTCAATTTATATCAGGGTCCCTGGCTCACGGCGAGGACAGGATAGGACAGGAGATAGCCTTAGTTCTCGGGCCTTTGTGCTTGTGGGCCGGCTTACGCCTGCCGACTCCTCATTGCTGCATAAATTGCACTCGGGCACCAATCAGGTGTCTGGCTGGCTACTTCAGCTGGAAGTTAGGCATCAGTTGAGGGCAACTGGTGGGGGGCAGACATCTTGGAGTGGCATGCCTTGTGGTGCACAGAGCTTAGAGCACATGTAGAAACTCAATATCCTGGCACAGGCAGTGCGGATCGGCCGATCGGCGGAATTATAACGCTTCTTTTCGTCACGCTTTATACAATTTGCCATTTAGCAGGTTTCAAACTAAATTTTTCACATGGCTGTAGGATGCATCAGGCTGAGACACGATCTTACCGTGTGTGTCAGGCTGCTTGCTCATGCCTTCCTGAGGATAGGGGTACTGCTCCTGCAGTACTCCCGGCTCTGCTGCTCCTCCGGTGAGAAGCTGGACTGGACCTCACAAAAAGGACTGGACCTCACAAAAAGGAATGTGATCCCACACAATGCAGTTCTTATCACCCTGATATCATTAATACATTCAGATGCCAAAACACTTGTGAAATGTCTTGCACGGCATTTGGAGATACTCTTACCTGCACTTATCCAACAATACCAGACCAGCTTTATACTGCACTGCAAGATGTCGGACAATTTATGCTGCATGCTACATGTCATTGAAGGCCACTCAGATTCAACAGATGTGGTCCTATCACTTGATGCTGAAAAAGCTTTCAATAATTTACGATGGGGCTACATCTTTGTGGTGTTACCCAAGTTGATCTACTCTGGATGATTTATAGAAATGATACAGCTGCTGTACGACAACCCATACGCTACTGTGGCTTACATCTAAACCATGTCACCTGCATATCGGGACCTGTCAGGGTGGTCCTCTATTTCCCTTGCTATATGCATAAGCAATTGAACCATTTCCTGCAAAATTACGCTCAGATGGCAGGTAGTCAGGTATTATGAAGGACAGTTTGGAGCATAGGATCTCCCTCTATGCAGATGACAATCTGTTCTATGTTAGCATTTGTGCACAATACCGCCCTGTTATCCACCTATTGCTACAAGAGTATGGTCCTATTGCTGAATATTGCAGGAACTGGGACAAGTCTGAGGTTCTGCCCCTTAGGCCTGACATCCCATGGGATCCTGGTGGAGTGGCACCATTCAGGCTCCAATGCCAACATATTACACCTGGGTGTTTATATACGTGTGGGTCTCTCTTGTTAAATTAAACTCTCCTCCAGTCTATAAAGGATAAAACAAGATATGGATAGATGGCATAGAATACCATATTCGCTCACTTTCAGCATCAACACCGTCAAGATGAACTCAATGCAGGAGTTTATATAATTATGTTACATGATCTCAATGTCTCCATCACTGGCATTATTTAAAGCCATAGATAGACACATGATGAAGTTTATCTGGCGGGGGAATAAAGCATGGCTAAATACATCTTTATTAAAGGCCTCAAGAACTGATGGTGGTTTGGAGCTTCCCTCATGGAAGACGTATTACCTACCAGCACAAATATCCTGGGCTAAATGATGGCTCAATGTAGAAGATACATCAAGTTACAGATCCATAGAGTTGAATGCGCTCCGTCCGTTCACATCACAAGAAATCTCGGCCATACCAACATCTAATCTCCCTAAAACTATTAGGCGACACCCTATCACATGATCCACCATAAAACAATGGCACAGAATGTGCACCATATCAGGGACCGACATATGCAATACACCACCCAGGATCAGTTTATGAGCTTTACTTTCCTGCGGTATTAATACTACAATACATGATCGACAAAACTATGACAGGCAAGCTGTGAGGATCATGGACTTATGCAACAAATCGAAATGAATACTGTTCTCTGAAGTCAGACACATACTCGGACTGCAGAACAATGACTGGCTGAACTTCATGGCCACACAATCAGTTATAACCAAGTTCACACCAATCGAATCCAGAGCCAGTTAAACCTCACCATGTGAGACTGTATTTGAACGTGACATTTTAGAATTTCCAAAGATTAAAACATTCTACAGTTTTTGTATATCTAACCATCTTAAAAGAAATATAACACTTGCCAGCACGTGGGCTGAGGATCTAGGTCTATAGTTAGACGTAGCAGAAATATATGACCCCTGTTCAGTAATTAAGAACGTATCATTCAATGAAAAACACAAAGAAATGCAATATAAGATTATTCAGAGGGCATACTTCACCCCATCCAGCATATACAGTACGAGATTGGTCGAATCCCCTGATTGCTGGAGACACTGTTATGAGTTGGGCTCAATAGGTCACATTTTTGGGTTTAATACTATTTGTAATCAATAACGAAGGATTGCCATGATGACCCAGTAGCACGGAAGCTCATAGATATTATATCAATCTCAACTCGGAAGGCAATCGTCCTTGAATGATACGAAAGTGCTTGACTGATAAGAAATCAGTTTACACTCCTCTCCAAGATGTGTGCAGCAGAGAGGGCTGACTTTAAACAGGCAGCTGGGTGCGGAAACATTTTGGGAACTTGAAGATACTTTCATGTAACTTTAAATCATTACACATCGCCTATTGCACTTCTGATGTACACAGAGGAACCCCCTCCTGACGCCTACTTCTGTTATGGATTGGGACCCAAAAGGTCTGTTGACAAAGTGTACTGCCTTGCTGCCTAATTAGTTATGCAAATGACATACATCTAAGCATATTATGTTTTTGAGAATCGCGCTAGTAGGTCTGAGGGGCTGTTGAAGGTTGGGGTTTCTATGTTCATGTTTTTAGCTGTATGCAAACCAATTATAGTACATTTCTGGATTGCATACATCTCTTTCAGACATTGCGGTTGTTTGTGTACCAATAAAAATCATTACATCGACAAAAAGGAGGAATACGTGCAAAATATTAATTGAGAATGCTCAGAGTCAGTGGAATACAGCTTTATATTCAGGATGTTTTCGTTAAGTTCGACCAAACTGGTGATTATGTGTACACTTGCTAGATACCAAAAAAATGCTTGGTGGAGAGGTATCAAACTGGGTTCCGAGATGCAGGGTTATCCTAACCTTCTGAGACAGATATGTATCAGTAAAATTGACTGTTCTCGTAGGATGCTAGTGTCTGATTTTTAAGTCATTGATTCTTCATTGGTTTTAATATTGTGATGATGTTGAAAAGGATTAGCGCTATATGGAAAATGTTGCTCATGTAATTGGTTTTATTTTATGTTTTATATGAAATGTGATGATTTTGTTTGGTTTTATGGATATGTAGCAATCTAAAATAAAATGTCTTATTTGAATGTGCACATAATGTTGTTTATAACAAATTAGTATAATTAATTGGTTTATTCAGTAGAACATGCTTCACAGTGTGAGTCTAAACATGATATATTAATATTTGTCAATAGTTAATAAATTAACACAGTGTTGCAGAAGTGTTCCGGCATGCATTATGGTCAGTTGTGAGATCGGATATTTTGAGAACCTAAGATCAGTGTTTGACCCTCAGTGCGGCAACCCTTTAAGGACTGGGCTTTTAAACAGAACTTGCTATGCAAAGTGTTCCAGAAGTGTTCCGGTGTGTATTCAGGTCAGTTTTGAGATTGGTTCTTTGGAGAGCCTCACAGCCGTGTGTGACCCTCAGTGCAGCGGCCCCTTTAAGGACTGAGCTTTTAAACAGCACTTTGTACGCGAAGCGTAGCAAAGTGTTTCAGATGTGCTTCGGCGTGCATTGGGGTCAGTTGTGAGATCCGACATTTGGAGAGCCGGACATCAGTGTGTGACTCTCAGTGAAGTGGCCCCTTTAATTACTAGGCTTTTAAACAGCACTTCCTATGTGAAGTGTAGCAAAGTGTTGCAGAAGTGTTCTGGCACGTTCTTTGTGGCACGTGTGTCCGGCAGCCATTTAGTGACGGACTTCTTTGCAGTAAGACATGACAACACATTTATGAAATCAGCTGATCAAAGGCAGATATGAAGCAGTTTGCCAACCGTGTTGGTAGAGAAGGGAGACATAAAATTACTTAAAGCCGGTTAGTGGGCAATCTTCCGCGGTTTGTTGGATTTATATCTTGTGTGATTTGTTGCAGCACATCGTTGTTGCGTGATGGGATGCCACAATTTGATGGTCAATTGTGAAAAGGTCAATTGTGACCCTTTAAATTCGGTCAATTGTTCATTCGAACAATCGTAAATGACCAATTTGGGTAATACCGCTTGGTGCGCACAGCAATATCAGCAGCCATTCATTGCGTGCGATTCATTGTGGCACATGGAGAGCACAATCAACATAAATGCCATGGGCCAGTTGCATGAAACAGGGTGGGGGTTCCCTCTTTGGAAGTGTGAATGAAAGATCCAGGATATGATTAATACAATTGTAGTTGACCCTCATCTCTTACCAGCACAGAACTAATACTTTACATAATAGCAAACAGACAATGTTTTACACTCAATTCACCTCCCAACGTTCTCGACTGATTTTGACACATGCAATGCCCCAATCTCTGATGAAGAAGTATTTCATCTCATTGCAGGACCGGCTGCTGGGAAAGCAGTGGGTCCTGATGGTATACAAACAGATCTATACAAACTACTGAAGGAGACACTTGCTCCCAAGATAGGACAGATCTTTAGGGAAGGTTCGGCAGCGGGTAATCTCCCAATATCCTTGCTAATTGCAAACATAGTGGTTTAGTTTAGTTTGGTTTTGTTTCTTTATTTATACCACACACCGGACCCTGGGATAACTGGGCGCCGGAGACTTATATGAGGTTACAACATAGTATATACATACAGTAAAAATAACAGTAAGTGCGATTGACCAGGTTACATGATGGTCGAGAGTAGAAGAGTACATTTAAGAGGAGAATCAGATGGCGGTGGAATTCTTGTTGGCGAGCCAATCTTTAGTTTTGGCTCTTAATATCCAAAAGGAGGGCTCTGCTCTGATGTTCAGTGGTATGGCGTTCCACGATTTGGCGGCAAGTACCGGGAAGCTGGAGCCACCTGCTTTTTTCACGGAAAATTTGGGGATGGAGATGCAGTGTGTGTAAGGCATTCTAGTTGGTCTGGTAGAGGTGTGCTTAGGGAACTTGTCTGCCAAGTATTTGGGAGCGTCATTAGAGAGGCATTTGTGGACAATAACAAGGGATCTGAGAGTGATTCTGTCTTGTACCGGGAGCCAGTGAGTATCTTGTCTGATGCTGGAGATGTGTGCGTGTTGTGGGATGCTCAGGGCCGCTCTAAGGGCGTTGTTCTGAAACACTTGCAGTTTGTTCAAATTGCGTTCTGAGTGCTGAGAAAGAGAGTGTTACAGTAGTCAATTTTAGAGAGCACTAGCGCTCTGGCTAGGGTGATACAGCTGGATGGAGAAAGGAAGGGTTTGCAAGCGTTGATGAGCTTATTTGTATAAGCCGTGGCTGAGGCTGTGGCGTTCACCTGTCTTTTGAGTGAGAGTGTGGAGTCTAAGTAGACCCCGAGAGTTTTAATTTCTTTAGCCACAGAGATTTGGTTACCGTCTATGTTGAAGGACGTGTAACAGGGGTCTAGTTTGTTTAGCCGTGGCTGAGAGCCGACACGAAGGAGCTCTGTTTTCTCGTCGTTTAGGCACAAGCCGTGCTCTGCCATCCAGGCTTGGATCTCCAGGTAAAGATTGTTGATCTTAGTGGAGTTCTCCTCGTAGCACCCTGAAAGGGAGATGAGAACCTGGGTGACATCAGCGTAGTTTGTGTAGGTGATGCCCAGGCTGTCAAGGCGGTCGAACAACAGCTTGGTGAAGATATTGTATAAGGTAGGCGAGACGCACAAGCCTTGTGGAACGCCACAGAAGATAGGGATGGGGTGGGCTGATGCCCCCGGGGAGAAGACACGGATGGTTCGATTGACTAGGAAGGATTGGATCCAGGCAGTCGCCTGGCTAGAGAAGGCAGCTGAGTTTGTCAGATGTTCTGTGAGGATCTGGTGGTCGACAAGGTCAAAGGCTGCTGAGAGATCAAGCAGCAGGAGGATGGCTAGCTTGCCCCTATCCTTAGCCTCATCCATCTGGATTTTTAGGTCCAGGAGTGCTGTCTCTGTTCCATGCCTTGGTCGGAAACCTGATTTTCTAAGGAAGGCCCAGGAGGTTGTTCTCTTCCAGATGCTTCTGGATTTGCAGGTAGGCCACTCTGTCCAGAATCTTTAGGATGTAGGGAACTGTGGTGATAGGCCTGTAGTTAGTGGGGTTTTTGAGGTCTAGGTTGTTTTTATTTAGAAGAGGCATGACCCAGGCCTCCTTGAGGCTGCTAGGGACTGAGCTTGATTTGAAGGATGCGTTGATAAGGGTGGTTATGAAAGGGGCCAGATTGTTGTTACCTTCCTGGATAATGGTGGCTGGGCATGTGTCTCCTTGGCATCTGGAAGGCTTGAGACTTGTGATGATGCTTGCCACTTCTTCGGTAGATACCGAAGAGAAGGAGAAGGGGGGGCAAGTGGGTGCTTCGGAAGTGGGCGGTGGCGGAGTGTTAGCTTTTTTGGCTAGACTGAGCCTTTTCTGTTCGATTTTGTTTTGAAGCATGGCAATTATGTCTGCCTGGGTTTTTTTAGATCCTCTCACACAAGCCTGCATCTTTCACACAGGTTTCTGATGGTGCTGATGGCGACTCGAGTTCTCTGAGGATGGTGAAGAGCTCCTTAGTTTTAGATCTGGTGCTCTCAATTCTATTGTTATAGGTCTCTTTTTTGGCCCTGAGGATGGATGTTTTGTAAGTGGAAGCTGCTATTGTGAGTTGCGTTTTGTTAGCTTGGTGAGGAGTTTTTCTCCAGGTGGCTTCTGCAGCTCGTTTAGTATTCCGAAGGATTCTTAGCTCCACTGTGAACCATTTGTTCAGGTGGGCTGCTGGTTTAGCTTTGGTGAGTTTGGTGGGAGCGATGGTATCTACTGCTGATTCAAGAGTTGTATTGTAGAGGTCAGCAAGTTTCTCTGCATCTAGGTTGGCGTAGTTTGCAGGGTTGAGGATGTTGTGGATAAGAGGGTGAGGGTTCTGCAAGGTGATGTTGCGATTGTTCCTAGAGAATGTTTGCGGGACGGTGGCTGGGGGGGTGGTAGGTGGTGATTTCCCTTGGATGAAGAAGGAAATGGCGTGATGGTCTGACCATGCAGTAGGCTCATTTTTAAGGATGGTTGTGGAACAGTTGAGATCCGCTAACCAGTTCAGGGTTCTACCTTTGATGTGTGTTGGGGCTGTAATTCTGTGCTTGAATCCTAGTTGGGAGATTGTATTTTCTAGGGAAAGACATTGGCATCATTAGGATCGCCGAGGCCAAGGTTAAGGTCTCAGAGTAGGATGATTTGAGTTCCTGTTTTGGTGTTAGTGGTCAGGAGGTCGGATATCTCTTCCTCGAATGATGAAATGGGGCCTGGGGTTCTGTAAATGAGGTGTAGAAGTATGGTTTGTGTGGCAGAGAGTTGTAGTTTGGCCGACAATAGTTCTGCGTAGCGGAAGCTGAAATGTGGGGTTATTCTGAGGCCAAGGGAAGTTTTAGCGATAAAGGCTACTCCACTTCCTTTACCTGTGTCCCTGTCATTCCTGAGTATTGAGTAACCACCCGGGATGGCAAGGGATAGAGCTGGGCCAGCAGCCTGGTGCAACCAAGTTTCGGTGATAGCCAAGAAGTGGAGGTTGTTGGCAGAGATGAGGTCTGCGATGTCTAGCACATGGGCGACTAGGGAGCTTGCATTGATGAGAGCACCTGTGATCAGGTGGTGTCCGTGATGCCAGAGGGGGCTGTTTGGGCGATGTCCAGGGTGCTAGCTAGAACTTGGTTGTGCATGGGATGGGGGTGTTTTTTGGAGAGTGATTTTAGGGGTAGGAACCGAGAGCCAAGTCTCTGGTTTCTGTCCTTCACTGGGCACAGGGTCCAGGGTGTGGGTGGAGCAGCAAATTGGCAGTTCCATTCTAGGGGGCTGAGGGCGTAATTTGGCTGGTCAGTTTGTTTACCTTTGGTGTACTCCATAGTCTCCGAGGTATGTGTGGAGAGTTGAAAGGCATTGAAGTGGAGCCAGGCGAGAGTTGCCGTCAGGGTGAGAGTGGTGAAATGGAGGTATGCCATGAACAGGCAATTTTGAGTCTAGGGATGTTGTCAGGTGTGGCTGATTTGGGATGGTCTGGGTTTGGGAGAGAGCAGGGGGGTTTGTGATGGACAGGTCAATACAAATTAGGCCAAGTGGCCTGCAAGAAGGCTGGGTTGCTGGATCGAAAGTAGGCACAGTGGCGAGTTGCAGGAAGAGCGTAGGCTATTACAGAACAGGCACTGTAGGCAGCAGCTAGGCCAGTTCAGGGTTAGGCACAGTTAAAGGTAAAAACAGGCAACAATAGGCTATTTCAGAATAGGCACTGTGGGCAGCAGCTAGGCCAGTTTAGGGTTAGGCACAGTCAAAGGTAAAAACAGTCAACAATAGGCTATTTCAGAACAGGCACTGTGGGCAGCAGCTAGGCTAGTGCAGGGTTAGGCACATTCAAAGGTAAAAACAGGCAACAATAGGCTATTTGAGAACAGGCACTGTGGGCAGCAGCTAGGCTAGTACAGGGTTAGGCACAGTCAAAGGTAAAAACAGGCAACAATAGGCTATTTCAGTACAGGCACTGTGGGCAGAAGGTAGGCTAGTTCAGGGTTAGGCACAAAGGTGAAAACAGGCAACAATAGGCTATTTCAGAACAGGCACTGTGGGCAGCAGCTAGGCTAGTTCAGGGTTAGGCAAAGTCAAAGGTAAAAACAGGCAACAATAGGCTATTTCAGAACCGGCACTGTGGGCAGCAGCTAGTTCAGGGATAGGCACAGGTATAAGCAAAGTAGGGGATGCATTAATGGACTTGACTAATCAGCAGGTTCGCCAGGCAGTAGGTCTGTGGGCGGTAAAAAGTGATCAAATAGAGCAGACGAGGAGAGGAGTGCTATGAACAAGGTCGTGACAGCTAATAAGCTTGCATGGCGGTCAGTAGCAAGGCAGGCAAACAGGTGAGGGAGGAGGTAGACAATAGCAGTGTCTCCAGTACAGGCTGCATCTCAGTTAGCAAACGTATAGGCGCTTGCTACTTAGATCAATGGTTATGGACACAGTGAGCATAGTCCGGTTCTGAAAAAAAGCCATAATTAGAATGCAGACTTGCGGTGGTGGCGGTCTGCTACTTGAGGTACCATTTGTTGTTAGGTAGTACCCCCATTGTGCAGATATGAAGATGCATGATAGTGGTTACTGAATTAGCGAGATATAGGCCGAAAACATACGTTGATACTAGATTGGATAGTGCACGAGAAAAAAAGTAAACAGGCGCAGTAATCAACATGAGCTCAATGCCCAGTGATGGCGGCCGTGAGCAAGGGGCGCCCGAGGCACAGTGGTGCTGGCCGAGGGTGGAACACAGTGAGTAGTCGGCGGGGACTGCTTCGCAGAGTTGTTGGTGCGGCGTAACAGGAATAAAAAATTCCGGTATGTGACAGTACCTTGAGTGAGCGCTGCGGTGCTATGGCCTCACAAAGTGATTCTGGTCAATTTATATCAGGGTCCCTGGCTCACGGCGAGGACAGGATAGGACAGGAGATAGCCTTAGTTCTCGGGCCTTTGTGCTTGTGGGCCGGCTTACGCCTGCCGACTCCTCATTGCTGCATAAATTGCACTCGGGCACCAATCAGGTGTCTGGCTGGCTACTTCAGCTGGAAGTTAGGCATCAGTTGAGGGCAACTGGTGGGGGGCAGACATCTTGGAGTGGCATGCCTTGTGGTGCACAGAGCTTAGAGCACATGTAGAAACTCAATATCCTGGCACAGGCAGTGCGGATCGGCCGATCGGCGGAATTATAACGCTTCTTTTCGTCACGCTTTATACAATTTGCCATTTAGCAGGTTTCAAACTAAATTTTTCACATGGCTGTAGGATGCATCAGGCTGAGACACGATCTTACCGTGTGTGTCAGGCTGCTTGCTCATGCCTTCCTGAGGATAGGGGTACTGCTCCTGCAGTACTCCCGGCTCTGCTGCTCCTCCGGTGAGAAGCTGGACTGGACCTCACAAAAAGGACTGGACCTCACAAAAAGGAATGTGATCCCACACAATGCAGTTCTTATCACCCTGATATCATTAATACATTCAGATGCCAAAACACTTGTGAAATGTCTTGCACGGCATTTGGAGATACTCTTACCTGCACTTATCCAACAATACCAGACCAGCTTTATACTGCACTGCAAGATGTCGGACAATTTATGCTGCATGCTACATGTCATTGAAGGCCACTCAGATTCAACAGATGTGGTCCTATCACTTGATGCTGAAAAAGCTTTCAATAATTTACGATGGGGCTACATCTTTGTGGTGTTACCCAAGTTGATCTACTCTGGATGATTTATAGAACTGATACAGCTGCTGTACGACAACCCATACGCTACTGTGGCTTACATCTAAACCATGTCACCTGCATATCGGGACCTGTCAGGGTGGTCCTCTATTTCCCTTGCTATATGCATAAGCAATTGAACCATTTCCTGCAAAATTACGCTCAGATGGCAGGTAGTCAGGTATTATGAAGGACAGTTTGGAGCATAGGATCTCCCTCTATGCAGATGACAATCTGTTCTATGTTAGCATTTGTGCACAATACCGCCCTGTTATCCACCTATTGCTACAAGAGTATGGTCCTATTGCTGAATATTGCAGGAACTGGGACAAGTCTGAGGTTCTGCCCCTTAGGCCTGACATCCCATGGGATCCTGGTGGAGTGGCACCATTCAGGCTCCAATGCCAACATATTACACCTGGGTGTTTATATACGTGTGGGTCTCTCTTGTTAAATTAAACTCTCCTCCAGTCTATAAAGGATAAAACAAGATATGGATAGATGGCATAGAATACCATATTCGCTCACTTTCAGCATCAACACCGTCAAGATGAACTCAATGCAGGAGTTTATATAATTATGTTACATGATCTCAATGTCTCCATCACTGGCATTATTTAAAGCCATAGATAGACACATGATGAAGTTTATCTGGCGGGGGAATAAAGCATGGCTAAATACATCTTTATTAAAGGCCTCAAGAACTGATGGTGGTTTGGAGCTTCCCTCATGGAAGACGTATTACCTACCAGCACAAATATCCTGGGCTAAATGATGGCTCAATGTAGAAGATACATCAAGTTACAGATCCATAGAGTTGAATGCGCTCCGTCCGTTCACATCACAAGAAATCTCGGCCATACCAACATCTAATCTCCCTAAAACTATTAGGCGACACCCTATCACATGATCCACCATAAAACAATGGCACAGAATGTGCACCATATCAGGGACCGACATATGCAATACACCACCCAGGATCAGTTTATGAGCTTTACTTTCCTGCGGTATTAATACTACAATACATGATCGACAAAACTATGACAGGCAAGCTGTGAGGATCATGGACTTATGCAACAAATCGAAATGAATACTGTTCTCTGAAGTCAGACACATACTCGGACTGCAGAACAATGACTGGCTGAACTTCATGGCCACACAATCAGTTATAACCAAGTTCACACCAATCGAATCCAGAGCCAGTTAAACCTCACCATGTGAGACTGTATTTGAACGTGACATTTTAGAATTTCCAAAGATTAAAACATTCTACAGTTTTTGTATATCTAACCATCTTAAAAGAAATATAACACTTGCCAGCACGTGGGCTGAGGATCTAGGTCTATAGTTAGACGTAGCAGAAATATATGACCCCTGTTCAGTAATTAAGAACGTATCATTCAATGAAAAACACAAAGAAATGCAATATAAGATTATTCAGAGGGCATACTTCACCCCATCCAGCATATACAGTACGAGATTGGTCGAATCCCCTGATTGCTGGAGACACTGTTATGAGTTGGGCTCAATAGGTCACATTTTTGGGTTTAATACTATTTGTAATCAATAACGAAGGATTGCCATGATGACCCAGTAGCACGGAAGCTCATAGATATTATATCAATCTCAACTCGGAAGGCAATCGTCCTTGAATGATACGAAAGTGCTTGACTGATAAGAAATCAGTTTACACTCCTCTCCAAGATGTGTGCAGCAGAGAGGGCTGACTTTAAACAGGCAGCTGGGTGCGGAAACATTTTGGGAACTTGAAGATACTTTCATGTAACTTTAAATCATTACACATCGCCTATTGCACTTCTGATGTACACAGAGGAACCCCCTCCTGACGCCTACTTCTGTTATGGATTGGGACCCAAAAGGTCTGTTGACAAAGTGTACTGCCTTGCTGCCTAATTAGTTATGCAAATGACATACATCTAAGCATATTATGTTTTTGAGAATCGCGCTAGTAGGTCTGAGGGGCTGTTGAAGGTTGGGGTTTCTATGTTCATGTTTTTAGCTGTATGCAAACCAATTATAGTACATTTCTGGATTGCATACATCTCTTTCAGACATTGCGGTTGTTTGTGTACCAATAAAAATCATTACATCGACAAAAAGGAGGAATACGTGCAAAATATTAATTGAGAATGCTCAGAGTCAGTGGAATACAGCTTTATATTCAGGATGTTTTCGTTAAGTTCGACCAAACTGGTGATTATGTGTACACTTGCTAGATACCAAAAAAATGCTTGGTGGAGAGGTATCAAACTGGGTTCCGAGATGCAGGGTTATCCTAACCTTCTGAGACAGATATGTATCAGTAAAATTGACTGTTCTCGTAGGATGCTAGTGTCTGATTTTTAAGTCATTGATTCTTCATTGGTTTTAATATTGTGATGATGTTGAAAAGGATTAGCGCTATATGGAAAATGTTGCTCATGTAATTGGTTTTATTTTATGTTTTATATGAAATGTGATGATTTTGTTTGGTTTTATGGATATGTAGCAATCTAAAATAAAATGTCTTATTTGAATGTGCACATAATGTTGTTTATAACAAATTAGTATAATTAATTGGTTTATTCAGTAGAACATGCTTCACAGTGTGAGTCTAAACATGATATATTAATATTTGTCAATAGTTAATAAATTAACACAGTGTTGCAGAAGTGTTCCGGCATGCATTATGGTCAGTTGTGAGATCGGATATTTTGAGAACCTAAGATCAGTGTTTGACCCTCAGTGCGGCAACCCTTTAAGGACTGGGCTTTTAAACAGAACTTGCTATGCAAAGTGTTCCAGAAGTGTTCCGGTGTGTATTCAGGTCAGTTTTGAGATTGGTTCTTTGGAGAGCCTCACAGCCGTGTGTGACCCTCAGTGCAGCGGCCCCTTTAAGGACTGAGCTTTTAAACAGCACTTTGTACGCGAAGCGTAGCAAAGTGTTTCAGATGTGCTTCGGCGTGCATTGGGGTCAGTTGTGAGATCCGACATTTGGAGAGCCGGACATCAGTGTGTGACTCTCAGTGAAGTGGCCCCTTTAATTACTAGGCTTTTAAACAGCACTTCCTATGTGAAGTGTAGCAAAGTGTTGCAGAAGTGTTCTGGCACGTTCTTTGTGGCACGTGTGTCCGGCAGCCATTTAGTGACGGACTTCTTTGCAGTAAGACATGACAACACATTTATGAAATCAGCTGATCAAAGGCAGATATGAAGCAGTTTGCCAACCGTGTTGGTAGAGAAGGGAGACATAAAATTACTTAAAGCCGGTTAGTGGGCAATCTTCCGCGGTTTGTTGGATTTATATCTTGTGTGATTTGTTGCAGCACATCGTTGTTGCGTGATGGGATGCCACAATTTGATTAGTGCCATGTAAGTGGTGTCCTGAAAATGACTGCTTTGACCCATGTGAATTTATTAACAATGGCGGGAAAAAACATGAGTTTAAGAAAATGGTCTATGACTTACGGAGTGGCAGCAAGGGGGATTCTTTGGCTTATTGTTCATGGTTGGATGCTTTGGCAGCACTTGACATGGAAATTGAGCTCCCTCTGCCTCCTTCCCCACTCGAAGTGGCAGAGGCGGTGATGCCGGTCATTGAAGCAGTGTTCCCCTGTCCTCCCATCTCTACGAAGTTGGTGGGATCCAGGTGGTAAAGGATAAGACCTCCCAGCCAGTTTCCAGAATGATTATGGACTATTTTTCATCTTTGAATACCCCATTGGAGCTGGTGAGTACACAGCCTGGCACCTATGGTATAAGTAAGGCAGTGATTTTAGGACTTGCTACAAGTGGTGTACAGGCCTCTAGGGTTTAGTTGACTATGCAACAATTGACCACTGTGAACCTCTCTTGAAAGAGTCTAATGATATTTTAAGTCACTTCTAAATTTGTTTGAGAATCTACAGCATGATGTTAAATCACACGGATCCATGTTAGATTTGTTATTAGTTTGGCAGATAGGGAATGGGTCTAGCTGTATCCCGGGGCATTTGCAATAAGCCGGTCTCCAAGAGCATTTGACTCAGCAAATACATTGTCGACCAGGTGCTTCCATTCTCCCTCTGCAGATGCAGACAGTTTCTGTGGTAGAACAGGTCAATATTACCTCAACAAGTAATCACAACCAGGAGGGGATATATGATAATGTACTGTTAGCTAAATTGATCTCAAAATCATCGCAGAATTTGGTTTCTAAGAAATGTGTGGAAAAGCTAAACAATCTGTTCTAAGAAAAAAACAAACATTAAAAATCATCTGCATTTAATATTGGGGCCATTAAGTCCTTTATTTATTCGATTACATTACCTATGGAGAGGCGGGGTAAAATCTCTGGGCGGCATGAGCTGGAAACTACATCAGAGTGGAAAATTGATAAGAAATCTGATGAGAGGGTAGATCATGTTGCGTTGATAGGTGCACAGATTACAACACAGATGGTTTTGATAACTAAAGATGTTTCTATAAATGTGATGGTGAATCAATACAAACAGTTGAGCAGTGTCACCAATATACACAATGTATCCCCTGTGAACCCTCACTAATGGGAGTGACTCTGGTTAATCAATGGGGAAGGGGGAAACATGAAGTTACCCCTAAAGCAGAGGTGGTTGCCGCAACTTGGTGTCTCCCTGTACAAGGTGAAAGGCCCCATAAATGTACTACTATATTGAGGGGGACACGAAGCTCTGACTATACCAGAAGTCAGAGAGACCCTTTTCAGGGGGTATTGAAAAAGCAGACCAATCCGATCAGGTTAGGCCTACCTAAACCTAATAGGAGGGTGGCCGGAACAGAATGTAGGCAAATTTGAGTGGATAATATCTTCCATCACAATCGCTCAGTGGTACTGAATTGGGCATAAATTTGTTCATTACTCTCAGAATTACCCCATCTGTGGGCCATTTCATCTAAAGACCTGGGTCGTGTAGACTTTATTACCAGAGGAAGGATGATGTGGCAATTATGGATATCCACTCTAAAATTATTTTAAACTTGCTTTTGAAGGTAAATTACTTTCGACAATTGGGTTTGAATTTTCAGGAGAGGGCCACTTATCACAGCCGTCCTCTATAGTACGTAGAGGCGACCCCCCTGTTTGTGGGTCATTTATCTGAAGCCCCAGATTACACAATAGCAGAGCGAGTCTTGGTGGAATCAAGTAAAGGACGTAAAGGTGAAAGTTTGACATGTCCTAACACTGCCTGTTAGGGAGAATTCTCAGAAATGTGCTAATTCCCTCCATCTTAGAGACCCCCAGGAACTTTGCTGGATTTTGAGGACTTGATTTTTTTAACCTGGAGAGAGTGAGACACGTTTTACCACTCTCTCATTTATTTTAATGTGATTTTTTATCACTGGTTTTCTTTGGTTGTGGAGTCTGACAAACTCCATAGGCATTATCGTTTACATTGTGTCACACATCACCTTCAGTGCAGTGACAAAGGGAAGTCTTTCAGATTTCCCAAAGGTTTAAACACCTTCTCAGGATAAACTACTGTTTCCCAGAGCAGTAAAGTGAAATTGACTTTACTCACATTTATAACTTTCTAGGCCCAGCATACACTATTTTACAGTAGGGTGCTGGAGGGAATACTTAGTATCCCCTTTGTCTAGCTTCTCATGTAACAATTTTATGTTACCCCTTCCTCAATGAATGGCTGGTGGTAGTGGTTTGCTTTTAACTACCGTGTTGTTCATTTAACGCGGGCTGCATTCGCAGCTGCAGTAAAGCACCCAAGGGTGCCATTTCTATCAAATTGGCCCAGTCTTTTTTTTCCTGCCATTTCTTTGTGGAAAGGTCCTTTTTGAGATTTACTCTGCGCTGCAAACCAAGTTTGGTCCCTTTGTTCGCTTTGCCTTTGGTGGGATTCACGAGTAAAGCCTGCCTCTGGCTCCAGGGTGTCTGGGGTGAGCAGGAAATTAGGGAGGGGCCCAAAACCCCCATGTGTAGTCTCCTAGGAGACCCAAATGCACTCTGTAGTGATTGGCCAAATGACTGTCCGGCAATGACAGCCAGCCTGCTGGGCTGGAATGAATGGCAGAGAACTGAATAAAAGGCGAGGCTTTTAGCTTGGAAGACAGAGTCGACCACTAGATGAAGTGACCGAAGAAGAGCTTGAAGAGGACGCCGGCTGCAACTCTTGGACCGTTGGTTTGCCCGGCGAAGTCCTGCTGCTGTGCTGAAATTCCAAATTCATATCGACCAAGAGAAGCCCCTGCAGGGACAATTTATCCCATAGAGTTGGTGGGACCAATCAAGGCCAAAGCAAGCTACCTAGACATTCTCTCAAAGCATGTTGACTTTCCACAGAGTTGCTGCTGGAAACCGAAACACCAGGGAGAGGAACACCAGATTGTGTGCGTTGCTTTTAAGCTGGCCAAGAGCTCTAGGAAGATCCTCCAGACACCCAGGAAGCAGGACTGACCGAGCCCAAGCCCCCTCAATAGAGTGCGGGACCCCAGAAGCAAGGAAAGCCCATCTCGACAGCAAGGAACCGCTGTGTTGCTATTTGCGGTAGATGCAAGGCACTGAAACACTGAACAGCCACTTGTTTGAAGATTGCTGATTGCGAGCGGTGACTGTCCCAATGCAGTGCAGGAGTCCCTAGAAGTCCTCCCTCTTGTCCCCATGACTGAAGCCCAGGAACAGTGAGATCTGCAGAGCTGCTCAGGAAAAGAAGTCATCTGCTACACTTTTTCATTAATACAAAGCTACTGTAAAAGTCTTAGAGAACGTACCTCTTGCTGTAGAGTTGCTTGCATATTCTACTACTCACAAGTCTAACAGCTTGTGGCCCTATATTGACAGGCCCAGCACCCCCGGAAGCAGGCATCATGCCCTCGGGAAAAAACCCAGCGGCCCCTAATAGGGGCTCTTTGGACTTTGTCCTGGCGCCTTTGGCGCCAGGCTCATATTGGACATCAGTCCTGGCGCCAAAGGCGCCAGGCTCATAAAAGAAGGTGTTTGGTGCACATACCTGACGCAGACCATGCTGCATAAAGCCTCAAGCCAAATGAGGCTTAGGAGGGACTACTTTATTAAAGGAACTATTTTACTTGGGTGGGGACCGTGGAAGAATACTTACCTGGAACTTCTTCCAAGGCTATTTAAACCACGCCCGGACTGCCACACGTGCTTCGCGTTGTTCTGCACCTAGCAGCTGGATGCTCACCGTGTCTGCTCCTGCATCCTGACTCCAGCCACGCCCGTCTGCATCCTGGGACACCTGTAAAGGAAGAAGAGAAGAGAAAAGGTGAAATAAGAACATTACCTGCTTTTATCCGAAATCCGGATCCATCACACCGACGATCCTAAAGGGAAGTCATTCATTTTAAAAGCACATCGCATTGCTCGCTGCAGCGCCTCGTTCCACTCACCTTCACAAGGCGCCTTCGTGCCCATCAGCGACCATCAGGACCATCCGCCGCATTTCCGCGCCTAAGGGAGAAAAGAGAAGAACAAAGGTGAGCTAGGGAACAGATTGAGGAAGGCCTGATTTTCCACCATAATACTTACCTGATTACTTTTGGAACAATCTCTCCTCACTTCGGGTCGGCGCCGCTTCTTCGGCTCTGCCGTACCCCGGCCCCTATGGGGAAAAAAGACACAAGCATTTGTGGGTGAATGCAAGGATACTAGGGAACCACCCATCAAAGACTCATCAGAGTTTACCTTTGGCGATTCCATTCCTCAACTCGGCATCTTCACTCAGCACCTGAAAAAGAGTAAATGGACAAAGGTCAATTAAGGCTTGAACTTTACAACAGTATACTTACGGCATCTTAGAGGAAAAGTCAAGCGAATTTGAACCCTTACTAATCCGAGATCCAGTGAAGTAACTGGATATCAACGCGCCCCTGCATTAGAAGCAGGATGGAGAGCTCGTCCTTCCAGACCCTAAGGTGAGACGCCACGGGGGATTGCAGAAGGGTTTTGAGGAGGGTGAGAGGGGGAAGTGGGAAGCCGATGCATTACCCCGCAGACAGCTAATCCCCTATTTCCACTTAGAGAAGGATACTTCTGCGAGCCAGACAAGCAAGATTGGGGGGTCCGGTCCAGTCTGTCTTCCGAGTCCTGCGCATCACTTTAGAAGAGGTCACAGCAGCTCAAACCAGGCCGGCGCCTCCATGGGAGTCAGGTGAGCGTTACAATTGATTCTTCTTTTTCTTCAAAGACTTCTAAAACATTGTGCAAACACTTTTCTTACTTACCTGCAAAGAAGTTCTTCACCTCATATAGAAATATGCCCATTGACTTTGGCTTCGCCTGTTCCACTGATTGACTCTTATTAGGAGATCTGAAAGTATTTGCCTGCTTAAGAATATTTGTGGTCTCTTGTATGTTCTAATAACCTTTTCCTTTGACTTACTCCTAAATGATCCTGAATACAACAGTGATATATTAATGTCCCCAGCACCCTAGTTATTAAATTCACCTGCGGTTGTAGGTTGTGTCTGTGGGCCATCCCAAAAGGGTACTCCCTGATTTAGAGATATTAAGAGTGTGTATTTTGTAAAGTATATTTGAGTGTTACTGCTATATTGCTCACTTCCGAAGAAGGTTTATTCTAACTGATTGATAAATACATTAATAATTGTTTATTCAAGAAACCTTGTGTGTAAGTGTTTAATTGAATACTTTTCACTGTGAATTTCTGTGTAACTCCCCTACAGTTCACATTGACCCCTCTTGAGATAAGCTTGGCTACTCAACATGCTAACAACCTCTGTACTACAAGCCTATACCAAAGGTTGGGTTCCTATTGTCAGGAGGTCAGGGTTGTTGTAGTGCACCCAAAGGGTACTGCATACAATCTTGCCTAACACCGACAAGTTCATTGGTCAAGTAAGGAGGCTAAACACACTGATGGGGATTTAGGTAGTTGGGTCTGGGTGTCGGCTGCACTCAATGACTACGCAGCAGTGAGGATGATATCTCAACCCTTAGGATGGTGTCATGGAATAGTTGTGGCTATATGAATCTCTTGTTAAATCAATCATTGGGGAGGATACTAAAATAATATTCTGTTATCCTATTACAGGTAGACCTGTTTAGTGGAGTGTGCTGTGTTAGATGGTTTTTCTACCTTCGCCCTGGGGGCTGTTGATTGCCATTAAATCTACTGCAGACATCATTGCTAGTCAGCTGATAGATTTTGATAAATGTTTCTTAGAGCTCTAGGGTTCTCCTTTTTCTTCCCAATGGTTTAATTTGCAAAATATTACTAATACATGCGTATTGGCATTCCAGGGTATGTCTATTAGTTGAAATGCTACATAACTTGTCTGTTTGTATATTAGCATGGCTGGTAAATGTGCAATCCGGTCTTATATTGGTGGGAGATGATTTGAACTTGACATATGTGGAGTTGCCCACGAGGAATGAAAAATGTCCTATTTGTCTCTCGGCCCATAAGTACAAGAATGATGCCAAAAGGTTAATGTGTATGAGGGAACTAGGCCTCCATTGTCTTAATGGAGCAGTGTCAGGAAATATCCTGATTTACTCTTCATTGTCTAGGGGAGGAAAATACTCGAACTTCGATTACATGTTTACTAATGAGGTCCTGTTTGGTTGCTGTGCGCACTTCCAGGTAAGAACATGTGATTGGAATGACCATGATATATTTTCCATGAATTTTGAGACCTTTAAAGATAAACAGAATAATGGGATGTGTAAGCGAGGAAGGGTCTTTTTGCCCCCCATACATCCGGCATGGAATGGATCTATTGCTCATCCCATCGCGGTGAGACGTCCCCTTTTCTGCCCTTTGACAACAGAGGGCAGAAGCCCTTGAATATCACATACAGACTCCATTTTATGCCACCCCAGGACTCCATCTTTTTACTAGGCCCCACAAGGATGTCTAAAAAGTGATCTCTCCCATTGCCCAGAGCCGCATACAGCCAGCCCAGACACCCCATCCACCTCATCCCCTGTCTGCGCCGCACAAGCTCTTTCTCATGGGAGTACAGCCATGTATTGTTGCAACTCGCCTGTATCTTCATTTTCCTCCAAGCTCATTGCCCTGTGTGTGACCGGGGTGAATCTTGACTTGTGTACCTCATACATCTCCACAAACCTGCATGTGCCCTCTCAACCCCCACCGTCGCCCCCACCACTCACAAAACCCAGACTCCTCTGTCCCTTTGATGCTGATAGATACACATCTAACCCCCTCAAGTGACCAGAGCATGCACCCAGCGCAGCCCTAAGTACCCTGTACCATATATTCAATGAAGAAATAACACCTATCAATCTGTATCATGAGGCACCAGGTAGATCAAACCCTTTCATGGTGGGCGCAGGGATAAAGGCACTATGGTTTACTGTTCCTCGAGGGCAAATATATAGTTGTTAGGTGAACTTTATAGCACCCCCACTAAATGTCAGAGCTTAATGTGATTAGTTGTTTCTAGCCTTTTCTCTATGTTGTTGGAATGAACCTGCTTCAGCACCACCCCCACCCCCTCCACCACCTCCCCAAGGGCCTGAAGAGGGGAACAGGAGTGAGGATGCAGAGGAGGAAGAAGAGGATGATGAGAATGAGGTAGAGGAAATTCATACTACCCGCACTAGGCGTGAGTCTTGGGTGTGGCGGTTATTTACTATTCATGGGAATGTTCCTAAGGCTCATGCGAACCGTGTTACCTGCAATGAGTGCAAAATGATACTCAGTCGCGGGATGCACGGTAAGTACAGCTTTGGGACCACTACTATGAAGCGTCACCTGAGGTCATTTCACTCTGGGGCTATTCGCAGGGTTGTACCTTGCGAAGAACATAGCAGGTTGATTTCCTCTACTTCATCCTCTGTTTCTGATCCTGTCACCACAAGGACCACCTCTGTGGGACAGCGTCTTCCTCAAGCTGCCTCACAGGCCATACAGAATGCTGATGACCCTTACCTTTCGAGGGTCACAGTTGTATGTATGTACTGTGACACAGTACTCTGCAGGGGGGAGCGACTTCATAGTGCTTTTGAGACTATCGTCTCAGAGCACGAGAAGATCTGCTCACTACAAAAATAAAACCCACTCTACATCTTCCTCTCTCAGCTTGCCCTTTCTTATCCCTATGGTTGGTGTCCCCCCTTTATCTTCCTTTCCCCTCCTCTCCTAGTGTGTCGTGTATAAAAAACCAAAAAAAATACAAAATATCAAAAATCCCCAAAAAAATAAGGCTCTTTTCAGAGCCGCTTTTCCCAGTTAAAAAATAGAAGTGAAAATAAATGAAGCAGGGCCCTTTGTATTTTTTAGAAGTCCGCGGACAGTTCGCGAACATTTAAAAAATGGGGTTGCTACCCCATCACAAACATTGCAATTTTCTCTGGGAGGAAGTGGTGGCTCTGAAAAGAGCCTTTGGGAGGTGTTTGTAAGTCAAAAATGATAAATGCTTAACACCTACTTCAAAATGGATGTTGTAATTCCAAAAAAGGTTGCAATGCATTTTGTACATTTCTCAGAAAAATCTGATTGCCACCATATGTAAGATGGACTCCATCTTTGCGAAAAATGTTTGTACTACGAAACAGAATATTTTCATTGTGAAAAGAAGACATGCCAAAATCTTTTAGAAAGGCACAAACAGCTTTATTAAAATTGCGCCTTACTTTTTCCATTTGTGGACCAAATGAAGAAGAACAAAGCCACATTTGTCTCTCCGCAATCCGTGAAAATATCACTTGAGAATTAGGAAACATGTCCATAACCTTCCCAAGTCCTTCTTTTATAATAAATTGCAAAGAAATTCCAGTCACATGTCCTAAACTGTTCCCTCCATAATGAATTACAATTATGTCTGGATGTTGCTCTGTCTCCAAAGTAGCACAAAGAGGTAGCAAGTCCAACCACTTCATTCCACGTACTCCATGCCAGTGTACTTCCACATGTGGGAATCCAAGATCTACAGCTACTCCACAGCTTTCTGCATGCACCTTCAACCAATATATCCATGAATCTCCAAAAATCCATACAATCTTTTTCCTAAAACACACAGACATAGCTATCTGTTGTTCTCTCAGCAAAAACAGTATATGAGAAACTCTCTTCTGGCACAACACACCCACTAAACTTTCCTGACCAATCCCTTTCAGTACTCATTCTCATTTGCATGACTTCTGAAACCAAAAATCCCCGGATGTAACTTCTGATGTCCGCGAACTACCGCCATGTCCGCGGGCATATCGTAACATGAACAGCCCTTCTACCATTTCCACTTCACTCTCTCTGCCATTCCCTCATTGGATGTAACTAAGAAGTCACATGACCATGCACCAATCACATTCAAAACCTCTACATCTAACTGCATCATCATAGATCAGCACTGCAAATGTACTGTGAATCTCTCTGAGTACAAGGGTCATATCATTGGCAAGCACCATCTACCAGAAATACTGTACAAGTCTCCAAGATTTCTACTTGCAGCTCCATGCATATCCATATTCATGAACACAAACTTCAGGTATGCATATTTTCTGTACAGTAGATGAACACATTTTCAAACAGACTTTTAGCGTGTGTAATCTGTAAAATGAATTTACTGTATTTTGTTCAATTTCCTAAAATCAACTATCACTTATAAACCTTTATACTATTTACTTTCTTTATACACACACACTCAAATCATGTTAAACTAAAAAATTTTAAATGAAATATATAGACTACATATATTCAAACAAAATTGCATGCAAGCACAATCTATGTTTAAATCTTTAAAAAACAAACTTATACAATTTCATATTTTTTGTTTTTATTTATTTATTTACTTAATTACTTTAATTTAGACATGACATTGAGGCGCTATTACCTAGAACAGCTTAGTTACAGAAATAGTGGTATTCACTGGTATATTATAAATTTCACAAGACATAGTAAAGATATTTTTTTTGCTACAGTTAGTCATTCAATACAATTTGTTCATTAAGAACATATCATATGTACTGAACTGATGCAATGTATCTTATCTAAAGAAATTAGTTTAATGGTTTTAAAGAAGGAACTGAGGATTTCAATTAAAAAAATCAATATCTAAATTAAAAACAACGCTATATACAAACAAAGTTACTAATTTGAAGCTTTTACAATTGCAGTGAAGAGCAGTCTCCTGAAAAGAGGCAGCCGAATTCGAAGAACAAAGAAGAACTAAGAAGTTACCTGTTAATTTAAGAAAAAAAGTAAGTGGAATATCACCATAATATTTGTATTATTACTCAAACATACTGTAAAGTTAATACAAGCGATTTCTGTGCCTAAAAATAGAGATTGTGTACCGTTATGTGCAAAAATCTCCATGTCGTAAACAGCGATTTACAGCCAGAATGGCCCACAAATTCCTATTTTTGGACACACAAATTACCCAACTGAACCGCTACAATTTTCATATTATAGAACAAACAACTGTTTTAATTGTATACATTAGATTTACTATTTGTACTTTTCCACACCACTAGCTTACTTTTTTTTTGTCATCTGAACCCCAGTTTAGTAACACATAAATTCAAGATTACCTATCCCTACTAGTTGTAGTTCCCAATGCACAATCACACACCATTACATACATATTTATCATCTTACTCAAACACTCATGCACACAGCACACATACATTGCAGAACACCCCAACCCATACCTTCTTTATTTTTTTCAACAGACCCTAAATAATGCCTACCAAAAGTCAAGTCCGTAGAAAGCAACGCAAAAGTAGAGCAAATGAAAATAAAAGTGTGCAACATAAGCATCCATCTCTAGCAGAATTTGTAAAAAAAGTTGAAACAAAACAGCTAATACAGTCATTTAGTGAAACACAAGTGTTTTCAAGTACAAAAACTTTGCCTCCTCTATCAAAATGTAAAACAAACCAAAAAACAATTAACAGAAAATCAGCTATCACTACAGATAAAACTACTTCTTTAAATTTTAATATAGTGCAAAGTAAGCATACCAAGAAAAGTATTTTAGCCAAAATGTACCATCACAAAGTCCTTCAAATTCTTATAAAAACAGGAGAGAAATCAGGTGCAATGCTTAAAACTTATCATAGGAAATTAATCTTAGAAGCATTGATGGACAGTGCAATTCGTCTCAAAAGAAAGTTATTTATATTACTGTTAAACAAAATGAAACCACTAACAAAACTAATAACTAAATTACAAAAAAGACTTCTCAATAGGCGAAATGTCAACAGAAAGAACTGAAGTATCTGCGGAGGTGAATGGAATCACACTACGAGCACAGAACCATATTTTAATGAAGAAGCTTACAAACAAAAGCAAGCAAATACAATTGCCATACATAGCAGTGGTCGAGGTTATGAACAAGTGAATAATACCATAATGGAACAAGAAGTACTCCTTACAAAAATATGCCCTGAAAACTTAGAATTACCCCTCCATTCAACTGAATCAGAACGTCTAGTGTACAAATGGCCATGCACGTCAATGTGTAACATTCCCAAACAATGTTTCAAATCTTTACGCCAATTCCTCAATAAATATGTAAAAAGCAAAGACAAAATCAAAATTAAATTACTGCAAAATACGAATACCTGTCCAGTGCGCAAGTACACAGGACTACAAGGACATTCATTGGTTATGCTAAAAGTCCTGCTTTAGCACTAGCAAAGTTAAATAACATCCTTCTACATGGTACAGCGAAAGACCTACTTGAAGAAATTCACTATATCCAGAAAAAATATTTTGGAAGTGAAAGCCATTTACAGAATGAAATAGCTCTAAACCAATTAAGCAAAAATTCTACACATGGCAACCTTTTGCTAAACACATACAAAAAAGAAATACTAAAATTTAAAAGTACATCAGCTGAAGTACCAAACCATGTATGTGTATGTTGCCGTAGAACTTTTTATAAAAGTAACACTTAAACTGTATACCTATCATACAAAATAGAAGACAATGAAGATTCTAAATGGTTTGAATTAGCTCTCTACCTTGTAGCAGAAAACAAATACGAAATAACTGAGCCCTTAATACTTTGCAGTTACTGCACTACAAAACTTTACAACAACCAAACTCCTTCACGTGCTATCACAAATAATTTGGAATTATACCCAGTATCAAAACCCCTACAACAACTTAATTTATATGAGAGCATCATAATTCAAACAGTACACCCATTTCAAGCAATAATATGCCTTCAACCAAAAACAGCAAAATTACCTCCCTCTGAATTGGTAAAAGGCATTCGTGGAAAAGTAGTTTATTTACCATTAGATCTAAAAGAAATTGTGCATACTCTAGGAGTGCAACATCCAATGCAGCAATCTTTAATTATCTTAGTAAATGGAGTACCTACAAAAGACAACACAATATGGCAACAGCTGGTAGATTTACATAAAGTTAGACAAGCCTTCCAATATCTTAAAGAGAAAAATGAATATTACAAAGAAATTAATATTGAAGAAAACTTGAAAGATACAACTGAAATAATTCAAGAGACACAAGAAGCTTGTCAATTTGAGCTACTAGATCCTGCTACAATATCAAATACTTTAGACCATTATACAATTCATCCTTTGCACTCTAATGACACTTAGAAGATGTACTGGAAACGTACCAAATGTGTCAAACAAAAGGATCGCCAATCAGCGTATGGGAAAAAAGTATAGAAGCCCGTGCTTTTCCTCTACTCTTTCCTACTGGCAAAGGAGGAAGGTATGATGATAGACCTATTCAAATATCAGCTTCAGAATACCACTCATTACGGATTTAATCTGAAGATCCCAGATTTAGACAAAATGTGGAATACATATTCCACCTACTCTTTGAAAGTGAACTAGCAACATTATGTTACAGAGTTGCACACATATTAAAATCAGGATCACACTTTCAAAATATGACAGCTACACAATTATTAGAAAAAGTGCAACAAAAGGATGAGGTTTTACAATCAAATACTACAAATCTATTAGCAAATATGCGTGGTACTAAAGAGTTTCGACGTCATGGAGATGTACGTTGTATGATCAGAAACCTTGGCCCACCCACTTGGTTTGTTAGATTAAGTTGTACAGAATATGCATGGGAAGATATACATGATTTCCTACGCATATCAAATAAAAACAAAACAAACATGGATATACTAACACCTGGAGAACTTTGTTCTTTGGATCCTGTTAATGTTTCATGATATTTTCACCATCGCTTCATTGCTATGCTACATTTTATTTGTAATAAAACTGTTCCTCCCCTTGGAGAAGTGCAACACTTCTTTTGGAGAAAAGAATACCAAGCCAGAGGAGCACCACATATCCACATGCTTTTATGGATTAAAGATGCTCCTAAATTTGGTCAAGACAGTGATGCCACTGTTTTACAGTTTATTGAAAAATATGTCACTTTTGAAATTCCATCAGAAGCCACAAATAGTGATCTTCATGCACAAATTTTACAATTTCAAAGACACAAATGTGGAAAATATTGTCGTCGCAAATACAAAAACAAAGGGAAATACTACACTAAATGCCGATTAGGTTTCCCTAGACCAGTTACAAATACAGGTCAAGTGAACAACCTCATGTCTTCAGTTAGACATAGTGTTAAATGTAAATCACCTAAAAATACATATTACATAAAAAGAAAAGAAGAAGAAAAATATATCAATGATTATAATGCAATCATTGCCCACTTATAGAATGCAAACATAGATGTGCAGTACATTGCAGACAAATCTACTGCAGTTGCACGATATGTCACAGCATACTTAACTAAAGCAGAAAAGACAGAGCTCCAAGACCTCTGGAATGACCTGTCATCAGATAAAACAGTGTCTCAGAAATTATACAGCTTGAGCATAAAAATACTCACCCGTAGAAAATGTGGATCATATGAAGCAGCTGATCGTTTAACTGGTACTGCATTGTATGGTAAATCTGAAAATATAGTATGGCTAAGTCTTGGTCCAACTAAATCTAGAAAAAGAGTTCTAAAATCATATGAAGATATAGAAACAATAGCCAAATGTGATCCCAACAGCCCAGACATTCCAAAAAACAATTTATTAGACACATACTACCCAAACAGAAGTAAATATATAGAGTGACAAACTGTGAAGGCAGCTTAGTTAAACTCACTAAACCAAATTTAATTAATCATATCAAATTGTCATTAAAGACTCCTCAACATAAAGAAGTATATTACATGTCCCTGCTACAACTCTTCAAACCATAGAGAAAAGAAGAACAAATACTAGATAACTATGACTCATATGAGGATGCTTTCAAAGCAAATGAAAGCACTATAACTGATGTAAACTTTACACAGTACAAAACAATGTTGCACAATGAACAGTAACATGAAGAAGAACTCCAAGCCCAACTAGATAAGGACACTCCTGACAGTAGTCAACCTTCTGTAACAGGAAGCCAAGAACCACTAGGAGAACCACTAATAATAAATGAGGCAGAATTAGCTATGATAGAAGTAGAAAACACCATGTGTCAGTATGAAGATAAAGAAGACTTAACTATACTACAATCAAAACTAAACAATGAGCAAATTAGCATTTTTCAAGAAGTAACAAAACAAATTGCACATGGTGTAAAACATGAAAATAAAGAATGTTCCTGCCATAATTATAAACCTATACTACTGTACGTCAGTGGTGAAGTTGGTTCTGGCAAAACATTCCCAATCAAAATCATTAGTAAGTTCCTTCAACAATTGACAAACAACAAACTGTCAGCTGTTGTCACTGCCCCCACAGGTTTAGCTGCCTTCACCATAGGTGGTGTTACATTACACCGTTTACTACTATTACCATTAGAACACCAGAACAAATTAGACTATTACAAACTTTCTGCAGAAGCTGCAATGGAATTACGCAGAGTATTGAAACAAATGAAAATGGTACTAATAGATGAAGTGAGGATGGTCTCCAACCTGATGTTAGCTTTGATTCACCTCAGATTACAAGAAGTACTCAAAACAGATTATGAAGAGCTCTTTGCAGGAAAACACATTATTGTTTTTGGAGATCTGCTTCAATTAACACCATTAAAAGGTGAGCCTATTTTTAAAACATTAGGACACAAACTCTGCCGTAAAACTGTTGGAAGCATTGGAAATGTCAACCTTTGGCAACATTTCCAAAACAGAGAATTAACAGAAAACATGCGGCAATCTGCAGATCTCACTTATGCCAACATTTTAAAAAGAAGTAGAAGCAATATTGAAAACCTGGCACATAAATGCACTTTATGGTGATAATGCATGTGCTACAGATGTTATGGAACAATTAGCCCACCTAAATGTCAATTGTATGGCCTTAATGCCAACTCTTGCAAGCTGTTTCAAATTCAATGAAATCATGCTAAGTAAAGAAATGCAACAAATCATGGAAATTAGCGCCACAGACAAACTAGATGTACATGGTATGACACTACCCATGTGTGACCAAGCCACAACAGGACTAAATAGTTAAAATCAATCTCAAACACAGCAGGCTTAGAAAAGATATTAAAATTATCCTTAAATTGCAGAGTAATGCTTAAACGTAACCTTGACGTGGACCAATGACTAGTTAATGGCGCACTGGGTACAGTTGTTGGCTTTCAAACATACCCACGCGACAACAGAATTCAGTTTGTCAATATACTCTTTGACAAACTTTCATAAGTAAAAAGGATAGGACGCTCAATAGCTAGATTCCTTCTCTTCAAAGATATGTATGTACGCAGAGAACAAGTTTCTCTAACTCTTGCATACGCAGTCACGATTCATAAATCACAAGGTCTTACCCTAGACAAAGCAATGATAGATATTGGTAACACAGTCTTTAAAGAAGGCATGAGCTAGTAGCACTATCACGCTTATGTACACTTGACGGTCTATTTCTAATCAACTTTGATGCAAGTAAAATAAACGCTGATATTCTTTGCATTTTAGAATACAATAGACTTTGCTCACTATACACCCCCCACCTAAACACATATTCTGTTCCACAAAAAGTAAAACGTTATAAAAGAAAAATAAATCAAACAGAAATGCAACAGGATGTCACTGCAAATCCTTTAAAGAGAGTAAAAGAAACTAATACTTCATCAAGTACCACAAGCAAAAAAGAATCAATTAGGGAAAGTAAACCAGGTACTTCTTTAAAGAAGGAAGACAAACTCCAAAAAAAGCAGTTAGATACAGAACTACCTGGACCATTTAAATTCTCAAATATAGTTGGTGTAAGTTGCTACGCAAATGTAGCAATGAATATTCTATTTCAATTACCACCAATTGTTGACAACATTTACTTACACAGTACAGACCCATTGTGTTTGCAAATGTTAGTACTTCACAGAAATGCAGCAAACAATCCTGACAACACGTATAGTGTTTATGGAATAAGACAACAATTGGACTAATGTGCTGGAATGGTGAAATTCACTATAAACTCACAGGAAGATCCACAAGAATTTCTAATGTACTTACTACAAGTACTGGAAAACAAAAACATACCTATAAATGAAATCTTTCAGATTTCATACATGTGGAAACATATATGCACTCTCTGCAACAATGTGACACAAGAAGAAATCCCCAATGAACGCTTCATATATATATCAATATCAAATTGTGAATCCATTCCATTTCAACGACTTGTACAAAATGCAAACCATGGTATATTATGCTCTACCTGCAATTCAGATAATCGCTCCACGTTATTAATACAAACATATAGTAAATACATAATATTCATGCTTCTACGTTACAATGCAGATGGTACCAAAAACAACTGCAAGCTGACTGGATTCACACATGGTCAAATATCACTTGGTAAGAAAACCTTCACAACAATAGGTATAATCTACCACGCAGGAGCCCCAACCAATTCAGGGCACTACACTGCATATATAAAAAAGAAATGTGGATGGTTTGAATGTAATGATAGTACCATTACTTTAAAGCAGAGATTACCAGCAAATCTTACAAACGCTTATTTGATGTTCTTAAAACCAAAATTTGATAACTAAACTGTATTTAAACCCTAAGTAAAAAAATATAAACTGTTAGAATACTCCAAAAGCTATCTAACTGCTCAAAGATTCTACAACAACTAATCAGATAAATGAATACCACTAAATTAGACCAAAAAATACACAGTTAGAATACGCCAATTGGTATCTAACTGTCGAAAAATTTAACAATATCCAAATAGATAAATCAGTACCACTAAAATATATCAAAAAAATAGACAGTTAGAATACGCCAATTGGTATCTAACTGCTCCAAAATTTTATAATATCCAAACAAGTAAATAATATGTTACTGCTCCAAAAAATGCAACAAGCCAAAGTATAAAGCATTAGCCAGAAACAACAAGTGAACACTGAAAACAGACAAACAAATAAACTGTAGCATAACAGAAAAAAGTTTTTTTTAATCCAACATGGATCTTTTTTTCTCCCACAGACCCAATGATTTTAGCAACAAATACAGAAACTGAGCAAATTGCACAGTACTCTGATTTGTAATCTACTAAATATGAGGGTCCAAAAAAAAAGTATGTTGATTATACAATGTAATAAGTCATTACAAAATACTAATACTAACATGTAATTTTCTTTTAGCACAGAAATTAACAAGAAATACATGTAGTCCGGTTACTAGACCAAACAGTAAGTATACAATAATAAGGAGAACCATAGCAGCATATCACATCCATAGTATCTAATACCTTTGTTCCTTATACATTTGTTTTTCACCCAAAGTTATAAGCAAATATGAATGTGATATGCTGCGGTGGTTGTTGCCAGGGCATAGAGTCTTGGCAACAAGACTCTATGCCCTGGCAACAACCACCGCAGCATATCACATCCATAGAGTCAAACATTTCAACTATGGTCTATGGAAACCTTTAATGTCTGCGGACATTATGAGTGTTCTTAGAACACTTTCAACTTGCCAGCGAACAATACGGACAGCGTTTTCAGGACACCCCCTACGAAAACATTTCAGAACAACGCGATAGTCCTTAGTATACTTTCAACTTGACAATGAACAATACGGACAGTGTCCTCAGAACACCCCCATTTCATTTATTTGCGAACATTTCAGGACACCATGAGTGTTCTAAGAACACATTCAACTTGCCATCGAACAATACGAACAGCATCTTCAGGACACCCCCTACGAACATTTCAGAACAATGCGAGAGTTCTTAGAACACATTCAACTTGACAAAGAACAATACGGACAGCGTCCTCAGGACACCTCCATTTTGTTTATTTGCGAACATTTCAAGACACCGCGAGTGTTCTTAGAACACATTCAACTTGCCAGCGAACAATACGGACTATGCCTTCAGGACACCCCCTAAGAACATTCCAGGACACCGCGAGTGTTCTTAGAAACGTCTTCAGAACACCCCCATTTTGTTTATTTGGAAACATTTCAGGACACCGCGAGTGTTCTTAGAAGCGTCTTCAGAACACCACCATCTTGTTTATTTGCGAACATTTCAGGACACCGCAAGTGTTCTTAGAACACATTCAACGTGACAGCGAACAATACGGACAGCGCCATCAGAACACCCCCATTTTGTTTATTTGCGAACATTTCGGGACTCCGCAAGAGTTCTTAGAATACATTCAACTTGCCAGCCACAACCCCCCATTCATATTTGCAAACATTTCAGGACACAGCGAGTGTTCGACAACGTCTTCAGAACACCCCCATTTTGTGTATTTGCAAACATTTCAGGACACCGCGAGTGTTCTTAGAACACATTCAACTTGACAGAGAACAATACGGACAGCGTCCTCAGGACACCACCTACGGACATTCCCCGGAAACAGCAAGTGTTCTTAGAAACGTCTTCAGAACACCCCCATTTTGTTTATTTGCGAACATTTCAGGACACCGCGAGAGTTCTTAGAACACATTTAACTTGCCAGCCACAACCCCCATTCATATTTGCGAACATTTCAGGACACAGCGAGTGTTCGATAACGTCTTCAGAACACCCCCATTTTGTGTATTTGCGAACATTTCAGGACACCGCAAGTGTTCTTAGAACACATTCAACTTGACAGAGAACAATACGGACAGCGTCCTCATGACACCCCCTACGAACATTCCCCGGACACTGTGAGTGTTCTTAGAAGCGTCTTCAAAACACCCCCATTTTGTTTATTTGTGAACATTTCAGGACACTGCGAGTGTTCTTAGAACACATTCAACGTGACAGAGAACAATATGGACAGCGTCCTCAGAACACCCCCATTTTGTGTATTTGCGAACATTTCAGGACGCCGCAAGTGTTCTTAGAACAGTTTCAGCTTGCTTGCGAACAAAACGGACACATATTGAGTCCTCAGAACACCCCCATTCAGTTTATTTAGAACATTTCAGAACACCCGTGATGTCCGCAGACAAATCGAACACAAAAAGAACGTCTAACACATAAAAAAAACACAACTTTCATTCTATCTCATATACTCCCACCCTCCCCAAACACTCCTAGACACCAACACACTCTACTAAATACAAATTTTGAACAAAGGTTCACCGCGCTGTCCGCGGACGTCCGCGAATCCAAGATGGCGGGAGCTACCGAAAATCTGACGTGCTTCACGCTCCACGCCGTCCAATCAGCGAACATGTTGCATGGCCGCGGACATCACGCAAGCTGATTGGCCAATCAGGACACTGTCCGCGGAGCGAACAGGGAAGTGTGTCCGCGGACCGAACAGGGAAGTGTGTCCGTGGACCGAACACAGATATCACATTTTTTTTTTACCTACTTTTTGGTCATTTTAAAAAAAAACTACTGGACCGATTTTCACCAAATTTGCAAAAGCACGCTTTCGGGACCAAGCCGCTGCTCCTGGTCCAAATTTGGTGAAAATCTGTCCAGCGGTTTGGGCTGTAGACACGAGCAAAAAAAAATTCCCATTAAGTCTATGGGAAAAAAAAAAGTTTTGGGACCCCCCTATAACTTTGCCCCCCCTGGATGAATCCTCACCAATCTTTGCAAAAGAATTCAGAGTGACCCAAATACTGTTTTTGCAAGGTTTGGTGAGGATTTGTCTAGGGAGAGCGAAGTTATAAGCCGCCCAAAAAGTGCTCTTCCTATGGAAACATCAACTTAACCATAACTACATGGCCACTACAGTGGCCATGTAATAAATATATATATATATATATATATATATTGATTCAGTAAAAAACTTTGTTAAAGTGAATTTATGGTTAAGTTGCCTTACCGAAAACCTATGAAATTCAGAAAAAGAAAAAACGTTGTTAAAGGGACGTTATGGTTCCAAGTAAAACCGAAAAACCCCTGGAATTCACCAGTTATGGTAAGCTAAGCAACCATAACTCGTAACCATAACTCGCGCCACCACCGTGCACTGCTAAAACACCCAGGACATCAAAGATGACATCACAAATGTTATTGATGACATCACTGATGACATCACATGTCTGGCTCCCCCTTTTTTCCTTTACTGACATGTCTAGGCCAAATGGTTTTCTTCAGTAACAGTCAGGAACTAAACATTTAAAAGCTACTATGTTTGTAGACATACCCTTCAAGTATGTTCTTACAGTAATTCCCTTAGGGTCCAGTCACATCATATGAAACATATACATAGGGGAAGACACAAGCTTGAAAGACAGCAATGCTTTCTGTGCATGAAGATAATTAGTAGGATTATCAGCACTTTCTGATAGTTCTGTTGTTTTTTTTATTACTGTACTTTACCTGTATATGCTCATATTTGTATACATTGTACTCACACTACTTTCCTTAGGGTCGTATCACATCATATAATACATATACATAGGGGAAGTAGCAGCTTTGAAACAGAGCAATAATTTCTCTGCATTAAGATAATCAGTTAGGTTATGAACACTTTCTGCTACTACTGCTGCTTTTTGCTTACTTCACTTTCCCTGTATATACTCACATTTGTATCTGTTGTTGTCTCTTTGAGTGTTGCCTGTAATAATGCAATTATGTAGTAAGTGGGTTTCATTAGCTACTTATTACATGTTTCACAGTACGGAAAACTTTAATAAGAAAGCAGTTATCATTTCACTGTTCAACATGGCAAGATTATGAATATTGCACCTCCATCATGTATGCTGCACACAATGCCTATGTGTCTACATGAGTAGCTTAGTATACTGGAAAGAACTTCAGAATAAAATGCTACTTATATCAATGCATTGCTTAATGCACTAAGTAGCTCATGATATTTATTCCAATGACCCTTGACACTTGTTTGTCAACATTATAATAACAATCTCTTGTACAGACTTTTCATGAAAAGTAAATGCACATGTGATGTCATCAGTGATGTCATCAATGACATTTGTGATGTCATCATTGATGTCCTGGGTGTTAGTCTTAGCAGTGCAAAGTGGGGGCGCGAGTTATGGTTGCTTAGCTTACCATAACTGGCGGATTTCACGGGTTTTTCGGTTTTACTTGGAACCATAATGTCCCTTTAACAACGTTTTATTCTGAATTTCATAGGTTTTTGGTAACGCAACTTAACCATAACGTCCCTTTAGCAAAGTTTTTTACTGAATTTCATAGGTTTTTAGTAGCACAACTTAACCATAATATCCCTTACTTTATATACATGTAACATAGAACATACTGAACACCCAGCTAGTGATTATGATGTCCGCGGACTATGCGTATGTCGCGGACAGACGCGGACAACAGCAACACTACCCAAAAACTCAGGGTGTATCTTAAATTGTTATATCATGCCATATGTTCACTGCACAAGTTAAAAAACCAGCACACAAACACATTATATGTAGTAATAAATAAGAAGTGGAACTTATATATCTAACACATCAACCATCCATTTAAATGCCATATGTACTAAAATGGAATGTACCAAAAGAAGAAAGATAGGCTTCCAACATAATTACCTCACAGAAACTGCACAACTAGGAGCAACAGCAGAACTACAGACCAGTAAGAACACAATTTACCAGAAGCTAGTAAGTGTACGTCATTTTTCTTATATATTTCAAAAATTTCTGTATTAGATAAAATAAAAGTAATATATATTTTTTCTTTCACAGAAATGTGTAGTACTTTAGAAAGGCTTGAGGAGAATTTCTCACTTGAGGAAAGTGATACTAATGGTAGACACTTCTCTATATAACCAAATTAATAAGCATTACTTTATGTACAATTAACATATATATATATATATATATATATATATATATATATATATATATATATATATATATATATATATATATATATATATATATATATATATATTTAACAGAACATACAAACATTGAAAATAGTACACCAAAAGATATATCCAGCGCATGGAAGAAAAAATGGACATGCTCATGGCAAATTTGAACCATTTGAAAAATGTTGTGGAGGATCACATAAAAGAAAAAATTAAATACCATTGTCCCACATGTACCTGTCCCCCCTCTCCATATCCCAGTCAATTATCCCCAAACCCTCTCCACAAATAAAAATGTTTTGATGAGACTTCCATTGTGGAATCAGAAAAAATACAATATTACTGCTGTTACACCGAGCAAAGGAAAATACACCAACAGTGGCTTATAAAGATTCCCAGGATCTTTATTACAAAACTGAACAGTATTCAACAAAGTACACAAATAGCTATTTGGCCGTCAATACATCACAGAGATCACCAGCAGGGTTCAATATGAGCAGTGAGGGAATTTCCTAGCTGGACATCGGTGCATTTATACAATTTGTAAAATGATGTCCAGCCCCCTTACAGGTTAATCATGCACTGGACTAGGGTCGCGCCAGGTTCACTTTCCTAATTTACATATCTCATGCATGCGGTTTACTTTTCAATACATTTACTAACACACTCCATTATTCTTCAATTTAACATTTACACTCTTTATATATTGCTTTAATACAGACCAAACAATGTTCCGCATATTATATTCGGATAGCATTACTGTTCTTGTATACTTGTAGTTTAACATTGCTAATTCAAGTAATCCCCTGCTCCCGAGGTCAACAAAGGACAAGGTCTACATGACCCTAACATGTAGCCTGAGGGCAGGTTGGACATTAACTTCCCTACAGAGGTTGGAGAGGTTAAGGCAAGAACAAGGACACACGAGACGGCCATTTTTACATTACAGGGTGACTTTGTATAAAACCCCAAAATGGCGGTTTCTAACCTAAAATGGAGGTTTGATTCAAGATGGAGGCTGACATCAATTTCTAAGGTCAAGACCTTGCCGCAGAGAGTTATTCGCGTACAATTTTTAAGCAAATTGGCGTAGGCCAATATACATACAAATTGTTTGTAATAAGAGGCATAATTTAATATATGGTTTGACACCATCCCTTCATCTCCTCCTATCCATCCTCTTGAAACCCCCAATTCCCCTGTGTTTGTGTCAGTTTCTGCTTCCCCTTCTCTTTCATGAATTGTACTTCTATATATAATAAAACAAAAATATTATATGTGTTTTAATTCAGTTCTTTTTTGTGTTTTTTTTTTTTAAAGGCAGTTGTGGTGTCCGCGGACAGTGCGGGTGTCCGGGATGTCTGTAATTAACCAAAATGTGGGTGTCCTAAGGACACTATACCTGTCCGCACTGTCTACAAGCAGAATGGAACTGTTCTTAGAACACATTCGGTGTCCGGGATGTCCGTAATCAAATGGAGGTGTCCTAAGGACACTATGCCTGTCAGCACTGTTCGGAGGCAAGTTGAAACTGTTCTAAGAACACACACGGTGTCCGGGATGTCCGTTATTAAACAAAATGGGGGTGTCCTGAGGACACCATACCTGTCCATACTGCCTGAAGAACATCTACGCACATGAGCACCACACCCGTAAATTCTCTGAACATTGCGCCTGTTTGTAACTGTTCGTCTCACTTGTGTTGCACTTTTAATTAGATTTAGGACCCGAACACTGCGCCATCATGTGACCGCAACCACGCTGAGCGTGTGTCCTGAATTGCGGACACTAACCGGGTCAGCGAACATTTTAAGAGTACCTTTTCAGGCAATCCACAGTATTTTATAGTAAGAATTCACCATAGCACATGTCCCAGACAATGACCCTGACTGTTTACATACTAACTTTTTGAGCCTTTTTAGGGTGTTCGATCTGTCTGTGGACAGCGCGGGTGCCTGTGAAGCACGCACCCACACCCCTATTAAAGGCCACACCCCAGAACTCATCCTCATTGTGTTTCTGGCAATCTGACAGAACACTGTGTACTTTGGCTGCCAATCTTCCAGATTTTGCTGAAACCTGATGGCATCCATAGCTCCTCTACTTCCACCTGGTGCTACATCTGCCTCAGCACCACCCAAACCCCCTCCACCACTACCACCTCCGCAAGGGCTTGAAGAGGGGAACAGGCGTGAGGATGTAGAGGAGGATGAAGAGGATGACGGGGATGAGGTAGTGGAAGTCCCTACTACTAGCACTCGCCGTGAGTCCTGGGTGTGGCGGTTATTTACCATTCATGGTAATGTACCCAAGGCGCGTGCGAACAAGGTCACCTGACACCAGTGCAACATGGTGCTGAGTCATGGAAGGCCTGGTTTGTACAGCTTTGGTACGACAACTATGAAGCGACACCTTAGGTCGTTCCACGGTGGGGCTGTTCGCAAGGTTGTACCTTGTGAGGAGCGTAGTAGGTTGAGTTCCTCTATTACATCCTCCGTTTCCTCTCCTCTCACCACAAGAGACGCTCCCGTGGGAGAGCGCATCCCTCCAGCTGCCTCACAGGCCTTTCGCAATGCTGATGACCCTTACCTTTCGAGGGTCACAGTTTTGTGTATGTACTGCGATGCAGTACTCTGCAGGGGGGTCTTCGAGACTACGGTCTCACGGCATGAGAAAACCTGCCCTCTACCTAAGTAAGACCCACCCTACATCTTCCTCTCTCCACCTTCCCTTTCTTATCCCCGTGGTTGGTGTCCCCCCTTACCCTCCTTTCCCCTCCTCTCCTAGTGTGTCATGTGTAAAAAACTAAAAAAAAATATAAAACAACAAAAATCCCAAAAAAAAGGCTCTTTTCAGAGCCGCCTTTCACAGTCTAAAAATAGAAGTGACAAATAAATGGAGCAGGGCCCTGTGCAGTTTTTAGAAGTACGCGGACAGTTTGCGAACATCTAAAATTTTGGGGTGCTGCCCTATCAAAATCATTGCACTTTTCTCTGGTAGGAAGTGGTGGCTCTGAAAAGAGCCTTTTGGTGGTGTTTTTTTGTGTTTGAAAAACTTGAAATAGTCAAAACCTACTGCAAAATGGATGGCTGTAATTCCACTAAAGGACGCAATGCTTTTCATACATTTCTCAGAAAAATCTGATTACCAGCATAAGTAAGATGAACTCCATCTATGTGAAAAATGTATGTGCTACGAAATATAATACTTTCATTGTGGAAAGAGGACATGCCAACATCTCCTAGAAAGGCACAAACAGCCTTATTAACATTCCGCCTTGCTTTCTCCATTTGTGGAACAAATGAAGAAGAACGCAGCCACATTTGTCTCTGCGCAATACGAGAAAATATTACTTGGGAATTTGGAAACATGTCCATGACCTTCCCAAGTCCTTCTTTCATCTTAAATTGCAAAGAAATTCCTGATGCTTGTCCTAAACTGTTCCCTTCACAATGAATTATAATTATGTCTGGATGAAGCTCTGTCTCCAAACTAGCACAGAGAGGTACCAAGTCCAACAACTTCATTCCACGCACTCCATGCAAGTGCACTTCCACATGAGGGAATCCAAGATCTGCAGCTACTCCACAGCGTTGTGCATGCACCTCCAACCAATGTATCCATGAGTCTACCAAAATCCAGACAATCTGTTTTCTCAAACACACAGCCATAGCTAACTGTTCTTCTGTCAGGAAAAAGACTTTCTGACACACTCTCTCCTTACACAACACACCCACTAAACTTTACTGACCAATCAATTGCTCTACTCATTCTCATTTGCATGCCTCTCCACCCCAAAATCCCCATATGTAATATGAGATGTCCGCGGACTACCGCCATGCCCGCGGACATATCGTAACTTGGACAGCAATTCTACCATTTCCACTTCACTCTCTGTGCCATTCCCTCATTGGATACAGCTAACCGGTCATACAACCATCCACCAATCACATCCAAGACCTCTACATCTAACTCCATCATCAGAGTTCAGCACTTCAAATGTACTGTAGATCACTCTGAGTCTCATATCATTGGAAAGCACCTACTACAAAAACTACTGTACAAGTCTCCAAGATTTCTACTTGCAGCTGTATGCATATCCACATGCATGAATACAAACTACAGGTATGCATATTTTCTGCACAGTACATGTACAACTCTTATGAATGAATATAAACAGAATAACTGCCACTTAACCTGTATAGCTTATAAAATGAACTTATTGTCATTTTTCCATCTGCTATAATCAACTGTCACTTCCAAACCTGTCTGCTATCTAATTCTTTTTTTAAACACACACCTATCTAAAAAAAATATAATATTAGAAAATGGATGAGATAACCATATCATTGTGGAAAAACCCTTAGTAGTGTATCCTAAAATGACACACAGCCAGTAAAATTGCATGCATCTTCATACACTCACACACATAGAGACTTTCATTGAAATGCTCCCACCTGCTATAACACCACTTCCTGTAAATCACATCCTTCTACGTTATTACCCACAGCTTCACAAATACATATATTCCATGTTTTTCTGTACAGTTTCTGCCATTAACCTAATAAAAAAATGCAAAATAAATATAACATTATTTCTTCTTTCTCCTAACATTCTATAACACAGCTTTAAAAAACCAAGTGCATTTCATACACTTAATATTCTAATCATTTACAAAGCATGTTGAACTAACAAAATATTAATAAAATATAAAGGCTGCACATAGTCAAATGAAACTGCATGCATACACTATGTTCAGAAATCAAACAAGAATACTACTACAACGACATAAAAATGCATCTCTCAATTAAAATTGCTGCTGTAAACACACAAAATTGCTGACTTCTTTCTTTTACAATTGCAGTGAAGACCACTCTCCTGGAAAACAGCAACATCTGAACTACAAACACCAACTACAAAGAAACCTGCTCATTCCACAAAAAAAGAGTAAGTACAATACTACCTTAGTTTCTCTGCCTAGTCTTTAAATCTCTCCACAATCTTGCTCCTCCTTATCTCTCCTCTCTCCTCTCTTTCTACACTCCCTCCCACTCCCTTCTCTATGCTGACCACTTTCTTCTCACTGTTCCTCCTTCCCCTTCTGCCACATCCTGTTTCCGCTCCTTCCATCTCCTAGCCCCCCTGCACAGGAACTCCTTACCTCTCACAATCCGCTCTATTTCTACCTTTTCCTCATTCTACACTTTCCTCAAATCTCTCCTTCTCCATTCACCATCATGAAACCCCTCCTACTTTCTTGCCCCCTCCCCCCACTTATCTCCTTAATCATCTCCCTCCCCTTCCCTCTCCCCCTTCTCACCATTAACCCCATCCGTTTCCCTCCTCCTCCTCTTCTCCACCCTTCCCTCTCGCTCACTTCTACTGCACTACTCTCCTTCTCCCCTTCAGTTTAATTGCTCTTATTACAGTTTTCTTGGTCTGATTCTCAATTTTAAATTGCTTCCACTGTTACTGTTATAATGTTAATTGTTATACGTATCCTCTTGTTATTAAAATGTATTACTCAAACACACTGTGCGGGTGATTCATGTAATTTGTGCACCAAAAAAATGAAGATTTGTGTACCATTCTGCCCACAAATCATCTATAATTAAAAAGGGATTAGCACGCAGAATGGCACACAAATCCCTGTTTTTCAGAGCACAAATAACATAACGTAGCCCCTAGAATATTAGTATTACAAAACAAAGAATTGTTTTAATTTTATACCATTTGATTTACTATTACTGCTTATCCTCACCACTGGCTCACTTTCTACTGTCATCTGAACCACAGTATAGTAACACACAAATAGAAGAATAGCCTTCCCAAATAATTGTAACTGCCCAATGCACAATCACACAACACCAGATAAATCTTTACCATCATACTCAAACACTCATGAATACAGCACACATACATTGCACAACAGCCCAACCCATACCTTCTATTTTTTTGTTTCAACAGACCCCACAGAATGCCTACCAGAAAGCAAGTCCATAGAAAGCAACGCAGAAATAGAGCAAATGAAAATATAAAAAATGTCCAAAATAAGCATCCATCTCTAGCAGAGTTTGTAAAAAAGTTCAAACAAAACAGCTAATACAGTCATTTAGCAAAACTAAACAATCTTCAGTACAGAAACTTTGCCTCCTCTATCAAAATGTAAAAGAAAACAGAAAATCATTAACAGAAATGCAGCTACCACTACTACTAAAACTGCTCATATAAATATTGATATAGTAGGAAGTAACCATACCAAAAAAGTATATTAGCAAAAATGTTCCGCCACAGAGACCTTCAAAATCTTATAAAAACAGGAGACAAATCATGCACAGCCCTTAAAAACTACCATAGAAAATTAATCTTAGATGCTTTGATAGACAGTGCAATCCTTCTCAAAAGAAAGTTATTTATTTTAGTGTTAAACAGAATGAAACCACTAACAAAACTAAGTACTACATTACAAAAAAGGCTTCTCAATAAATGGAATGTCAACAAAAATAACTTCTTAAATATCTGTGGAGGTGAATGGAGTCACACCACAAGCACAGAAACAGATTTCAATGAAGAAACATACAAACAAAATCAAACAACACAATTGTCATCCATAGCAGTGGGTGAGGTTATGAAAAACTTAATAATACCATAATGGAACAAGAAATACTGCTTACAAAAATATCCCCAGAAAACTCAGAATCAATTCTCCATTCGACTGAACCGGAACGTCCAGTATACAAATGGCCATGCACGTCAATGTGTAACATTGCCAAAAAATCTTTCAAATCTTTACGCCAGTTCCTAAATCAATATGTAAAAGGCAAAGCCAAATTCAAATTGAAACTGCTGCAAAATATGGATAGCTGTCCAGTGTGCAAATATACCGGATTGCAAGGATATTCATTGGCCTGCATTTCAGGACCTATTTGCAAAAGCAGCTTCCATCATATCAAAATGATATCTACACATCATTCAAATACAAGAAATGTAGTCTATAAACTGTGCTATGCTAAAAGTCCTGCTTTAGCACTAGCCAATTTAAATAACAATCTTTGACATGGTACAGCCAAAGACCTACTCGAAGAAATCAACCATATCCAGAGTAAATATTTTGGAAGTGAAAACCACTTACAAAATGCAATACCTTTACAACAGACTAGCAACAATTCTGCACATGGCAACCTTCTACTACACACATACAAAAAAGAAATACTAAAATTCAAAAGTACATCGGCTGAAGTACCAAAACATGTGTGTGTGTGTTGCTGCAGAACTTTTTATAAAAGTAACACAAAAACGATAGACATAACATACAAAATAGAAGACAATGAAGATTTCAAATGGTTTGAATTAGCTCTCTACCTTATAGCAGAAAACAAATATGAACTAACTGACCCATTAACACTTTGCAGTTACTGCACTACAGAACTTGACAACAATCAAACTCCTTCACGTGCTATCACAAATAATTTGGAATTATTCCCTCTACCAAAACCCCTGCAACAACTCAATGTATATGAGAGCATCATAATTCAAACAGTGCACCCATTTCAAGCAATAATATGCCCTCAACCAAAAACAGCAAAATTACCTCCCTCTGAATTGGTGAACGGCATTCACGGCAAAGTAGTATATTTACCATTAGATCTAAAAGAAAATGTGCACACTCTGGGAGTGCAACGTCCAATAGAACAATCTTTAATTGTCTTAGTAAATGGTGTACCTACAAATGACAAAGACATTTGTCAACAACTGGTAGACTTACATAAAGTTAGACAAGCCTTGCAATATCTAAAAGACAATAATGAATACTACAAAGAAATAAATATTGAAGAAAACTTAAGGGAAACAACTGAAGTAATTCAAGAGTCACCAGAAACTGGTCAATTTGAACTTCTAGATCCTGCTAAAGTATCCAATATTTTAGACCATTATACAATTCATCCATTACACTCTAATGACACCATAGAAGATGCACTAGAAACGTACCAAATGCGACAAACTAAAGAATCACCAATCACCATATGGGAAAAAAGTATAGAAGCACATGCTTTTCCTCTACTCTTTCCTACCGGCAAAGGAGGAAGGAACGATGATACACCCAATCAGATAACAGCATCAGAATACTGCTCATTACGAATGTATTCTGAAGATCCCAGATTTAGACAAAATGTGGAATACATATTCCACCTACTCTTTAAAGTGAACTAGCAACTCTAGGTTACGGAGTTGCACACACATTAAAATCAGGAACCCACTTTCATAATATGTCAGCTATGCAATTACTACAAAAAGTGCAAGAAAAAGATGAAGTTTTACAATCAAGCATTACGAATCTGTTAGTAAACATGTGTGGTACGAAAGAGTACTGTTCCGACATCACAGAGATGTACGTTGTATGATAAGAAACCTTGGCTCACCCACTTGGTTTGTTACATTAAGTTGTGCAGAATATGCATGGGAAGATCTACATGATTTCCTACGCATATCAAACAAAAACAAAACAAACAAAGATATACTAACACCTGGAGAACTTTGCTCTCTAGATCCTGTTAATGTTTCAAGATATTTCCATTATCGCTTCATTGCTATGCTACACTTTATTTGTAATAAAACTCTTCCTCCCCTTGGAGAAGTGCAACACTTCTTTTGGAGAAAAGAATACCAAGCCAGAGGAGCACCACATATCCACATGCTTTTATGGATTGGAGATGCTCCTAAATTTGGTTAAGACAGTGATGCCACTGTGTTACAGTTTATCGAAAAATATGTCACTTGTGAAATTCTATCAGAAGCAACAAACAGTGATCTTCATGCACATATTGTACAATTTCAAAGACACAAATGTGGCAAATATTGTCATTGCAAATACAAAAACAAAGGGAAATACCATACCACATGCCGCTTTGGTTTCCCTAAACTGGTTACAGAAACAGGTGAAATGAATAACTTCATGTCTTCAGTTGGACATAGTGTTAAAGGTAAATCACCTAAAAATACATATTACATACAAAGAACAGAAGAAGCAAAATATATCAATGACTACGGGCCTCATTACGACCCAGGCGGTAAGTTACCGCCTGGGTCGTACCTTTACCACCATGGCGTAAACGTTTACGCCATGGTGGTTGGCGGACTTACCGCCCCATTCCGAGGTCGGCGGGGCGGTAAGTCCCCAATCCCCATTTACCCTTCCCCATTCCCATGTTTGCCCCATAGGGCATAATGGGAGTGGGAAAGGCGTTAATTACGCCACCATAAATTACGGTGGCGTAATTAACAACATAGTCCCTTAGCGCCATGGATTTTAACACCTGCTAAAAGCAGGTGTTAAATCCGCCATGGCGCTAAGGGACCTCGGAATCAGGCGGTAAGGGTCGGCGCTGTTTACGCTGCCGTAAATCCCTTACTGCCTGGGTCCTAATGAGGCCCTACAATGCAATCATTGCCCTATTGTGGAATGCAAACATAGATGTGCAGTACATTGCAGACAATTCTACTGAAATTACACAATATATTACAGCCTACTTAACCAAAGTAGAAGAACAGAGCTTCAAGACCTCTGCAATGACCTGTCATCAGACAAAACACTGTCTCAGAAATTGTACAGCTTGGGCATAAAAATGCTCTCCCATAGAGATTGTGGCTGCTATGAAGCTGCAGATTGTTTAACCGGTACTGATTTGTATGGAAAATCTGAAAATATAGTATGGCTAAGTCTTGGTCCTGCTAAATCTAGAAAAATAGTTCTCAAATCATACGACGACATAGAAACAATAGCCAAAAACTATCCCAACAGCCAAGACATTTTGAAAAACAATTTACTAGACACATACTACCCAAACAGAAGTACCACTTTGGAAACCATATGTCTGTACCACATAGCCCAAAGCTTCATATACAAAAATAATATAAAACCCAATGAAAAAAAGGTAGATACAGAGTGACAAATTCTGAAGGCAGCTTAGTAAAACTTACCAAACCAAGTTTAATTAATCATATAAAATTGTCATTTAAAACTCCTCAACATAAAGAACTATATTACATGCCCCTGACACAACTTTTTAAACCATGGAGAAAAGAAGAAGATTTACTGGATACATATGACTCCTATGAAGACGCTTTCAAAGCAAATGAAAGTACTATAACTGACGGAAACTTTACACAGTACCAAACAATGTTGCACAATGAACAGCAACATGAAGAAGAACTCCAGGCCCAACTAGATAAGGGCACTCTTGACAGTAGTCAACCTTCTGTAACAGGAAGTCAAGAACCACTGGGACAGCCACTAATTGCAAATGAGGCAGAATTAGCTATGGCAGAAGTAGAAAACACCATGTGTCAGTATGAAGATACAGAAGACTTAAGTACACTACAATCAAAACTAAACAATGAGCAGCATAGCATTTTTCAAGAAGTAACAAAAGAAATTGCACATGGTGTACAACATGAAAATAAAAAATGTACCTGCCATAATTACAAACCTATACTATTATACGTCAGTGGTGAAGCTGGTTCAGGCAAAACATTCTTAATCAAAATCATCAGCAAATTTCTTCAACAATTGACAAACAACAAACTGTCAGCTTTTGTAACTGCACCCACATGTTTAGCTGCCTACAACATAGGTGGTGTCACTTTACACCGATTACTACTCCTGCCAGTATGACACCAAAACAAATTGGAATATTACAAACTTTCTAAAGAAGCTGCAATGGAACTATGCAGAGTGTTAAAACAAATGAAAATGCTACTAATAGATGAAGTGAGCATGGTCCGCAACCTAATGCTGGCTTTGATTCACCTCAGATTACAAGAAGTACTTAAAACAAACTACGAAGAGATATTTGGAGGAAAACACATTATTTTTTCAGAGATCTTCTTCAATCGACACCAGTGAAAGGTGAACCAATTTTTAAAACCTTAGAACACAAACTCTGCCAGAAAACTGTTGGCGGCATAGGAAATGTAAACCTTTGGCAACATTTCCAATACAGAGAATTAACAGAAAACATGCGACAGTCTGCAGACCTGACCTACACCAAAACATTTTAAAAAGTATTAGAGTTGTTGTACTATCTCAAGAAGCACAAGCAATATTAAAAACCCGGCACATCCATGCACTTTATGGCCATAACTCATGTGCTACTGCTGTTATGGAACAATTAGCGCACAAAAATGTCAACGGCAAGTGTAACTCCTGGTATGACTCCGATCTCGTCACCCTTAAACGCAAGTGCAGGGTGGCTGAGAGGAAATGGCATGCTTCATGTTCATCCTCTGACAAACTGGCCTGCCGCCTGCTGCAACAGCAGTACCGGCTCTCCGCCCTCACCAAGAAGAGATCCCATATCCAAGCCCGGATCTCTGCGGTGTCTAACAACTCAGCTGAACTCTTTAAAATCTGCAAGGAACTGGCCAACCCTGCTGCAGTCTCTATCTCTCCTGTCCCCTCCCATGCCCTCTGCATGGCACTGGCTTCTCACTTCACTTCCAAAACTCAGGACATCCTGTCCTCACTCTCCTCCTGTCTACTCCCTCCCTCTATCCCCTGCTCTTCCTCTGGCCCCTCTGCTGCCACCCCCCCTCCCTCCCTCTTTCCCTTTCCCCTTTTTTCTGCAGATGAGGTTTCTCGACAAGTCCGATCTATGAAAGTCTCATCAAACCAGGTTCACCCCTGTTCCTCCAAAACTATCAAGGACCACATTGACTCCCTTGCTCCTGCCCTGGCTGATTTCTGCAATCACTCTTTCACCACTGGAGTCTTTCCATCCGTTCTGAAGCACTCCCTTGTGCACCCTCTTCTTAAGAAACCCTCTGCTGACCCCCTCCTGCCCGGCTAACTATCGCCCAATCTCCCATCTTAATCTCCACACCGAATCTGTTGGTTGTCTTCATGACCATCAGTCTGGCTTCAGGGCTGCCAGAAGCATGGGAACTGCTCTCCTGAACATCCGTGAAGACCTTCTCTCCAACCTTGACTCCAATACCCCGTGTGTCCTTATCTTGCTTGATCTCTCTTCTGCCTTTGACACTGTCAATCACGCCATCCTGCTCAACCATCTCCGTGATAACCTGGGTATCACTGGACAGGCTCTGGCGTGGCTGACTTCTTTCCTCTCCGACCGACCCTCCCAGGTCCAACTTGGGTCCTTCCTCTCAGATATCTTTTTCTCTACATGTGGTGTCCCCCAGGGTTCTAACCTCTCTCCTTGGCTGTTCAACCAATTCCTGGCACTCCTTGCCCACCGCATCGCTGCTCTCTGCCCCAATTTTCAGTGCTATGCGGATGATACCCAGCTCATTTTCAGGCTACCCTTGGCCTCCTCCTCTCCTTCCCTCATCTCTGACTGTCTGCTATCCAAAGGTGGTGTGCCGCCAACGACCTCTGCCTTAATGCCAGGAAGACCGAGATTCTACTCATCAGCACCCCCTCTCCCTCCTTCCCTTCAGCTCTCTGGCCGGCCTCCCTTGGCCCTCTTCCTGCTCACACCTGCAAGGCAAAAAACCTCAGGGTCATCTTCGACTCCACACTCTCTTCTCTCCTCACATCTCCGACGTCTCTAAGAAGTCACACTACCAGCTGCACCTCCTCAGAGGTATTCTTCCTCTCCTCTCCTTCCCCCAGAAGCTCACCATCTGCAGAGCTCTGGTTCTCTCTAAGCTGGACTATTGCAACAGCCTCTATCTAAATCGGCCTGCCTCTACTCTCCGTCCTCTGCAACTTATCCAAAACAGGACTGTGAGACTTGTCCTTGGCCTCAAGCCCAGGGATTGTATATCTCCTTGACTGAAATCTCTGCAGTGGCTCCCAGTGGCTGCAAGTATTAAGTTCAAAACCCTCTGCATTATCCACAAGGCCTTCTGGGGCCTGGGACCGCATTACCTTCAACTCTCTCTTCCTAAATACCTTCCTTCTCGGGCTCTTCGCTCATCTGCCTCCAACTCCCTCAGGGTCAGCCGCTTCTCCAAGCAACGAGTTGGTGGTCGATCGCTCTCCTCGGCTGGGGCCTCCCTCTGGAACAGCCTTCCTGCCTCCCTGAAACTTGAGGAGAACCATCTCCGGTTCCGGAAGAACCTCAAAACCTTCCTCTTTGCTTCTGCTTTCTCTGCCTCTCTCCCCTGCTGATATTCCCTGCCAATTCGGCAATGGTTACCTGGCCACCCTTTCTGATCTTGGGGCCTGGTTCTGTATCCCATCAGTCCCTTACCAGCACTTATGTCTGCTCTTACCTTGCACTTGCCACCTTCAGGCCGTAATTTATCAAATGTATTCTTCTTTCCCATGTACTGCACTTTTCCCCTTTCCCTTCCCGTGGCACTTCTTCCCTTCCTCCCGACCCTCGCACTTGCACGATCTGAATGACACCTGGCCTAGTAGGATCATTGTCTGTCTTCCACTGTCTTCCCCTCCCTTGCCTTGTCGTGCCTTGAAACACTTGTGTATAGGCACGTTATAAATGCCATATCATATCATATTATATCAATTGTATGTCCTTAATGCCAACTCTTGCAAGCTGTTCCAAATTCAATGAAACAATGTTGAAAAAAGAAATGCAACCAATAATTGAAATTTGCTCCAAAGACAAACTGGACGTACATGGTATGACACTACCCATGTGTCAACAAGCCACAACAAGACTAAATACCTTAGAAAATTATATCTCCAACACAGCTGGTTTGGAAAAAAATATTAAAATTATCCTTAAACTGTAGAGTAATGCTTGAACGTAACCTTGACGTGGATCAAGGACTAGTTAATAGAGCACTGGGTACAGTTGTTGGCTTTCAAACATACCCACGTGACAACAAAATTCAGTTTGTCAATATTCTCTTTGACAAACTTTCAGAAGTAAAAAGGATAGGGCACTCAACAGCTTGATTCCTTCTCTTCAAAGACGTGTATGTACGCAGAGAACAATTTTCTCTAACTCGATCATATGCAGTCACCATTCATAGATCACAAGGTCTTACCCTAGACAAAGCATTGATAGATATTGGTAACACAGTCTTTAAAGAAGCATGAGCTACGTAGCACTATCACCCTTACGTACACTTGACAGTCTATTTCTAATCAACTTTGATGCAAGTAAAGTAAACGCTGATTTTCCTTGCATTTTAGAATGCAATAGACTACGATCACTATACACCCCCCATCTAAAAACATATTCTGTTCCACAAAAAAAGAAAACGTTGTAAAAGAAAAATAATTCAAACAGAAATGCAACAGGATCTCACTGCATATCCTCAAAAAAGACGAAGAGAAGGTAATACTTCATCATAATACTTCATACATAATAGAATGCTATTTATATCAATGCATTGCTTAATCCACTAATTAGCTCATGATATTTATCCCGATGATCCTTGACAGTTTTTGGTCAGCATTATAAGAATCCCTTGTACAGAGTTTTCATGAAAAGTAAATGCACATGTGATGTCATCAGTGATGTCATCAATGACATTTGTGATGTCATCTTTGATGTCCTGGGTGTTAGTGTTAGCATTGCACGGTGGCGCGAGTTATGGTTGCTTATCTTAACATAACTGCCGAATTTCAGGGGGTTTTCGGTTTTACTCTGAACCATAACGTCCCTTTAACAAAGTTTTTTCACTGAATTTCATAGGTTTTTAGTAGCGCAACTTAACCATATGGTCCCTTTAACAAAGTTTTTTCACTGAATTTCATAGGTTTTTAGTAGCGCAACTTAACCATAACGTCCCTTTAACAAAGTTTTTTCACTGAATTTCATAGGTTTTTAGTAGCGCAACTTAACCATAACGTCCCTTTAACAAAGTTTTTTCATTGAATTTGATAGGTTTTTATTAGCGCAACTTAACCATAACGTCCTTGTAACAAAGTTTTTTTACTGAATTTCATAGGTTTTTAGTAACGCAACTTAACCTTCTCTGTCATAAATTATTAATATATGTTAAATAAAATTACATTTTTATATTATATTGTACTTAATTTCTGTTCTTTTAAAAAAAAAAACAATGTAGATGTCCTCAGACAGCGCGGGTGTTCTGAAATGTTCGTAAATAAACACTATACCTGTCCATGGTGTTCGCTAGCAAGTTGAATCTGTTCTAAGAACACAATTGGTGTTCTGATATGTTCGTAATTAAAGAAAATGGAAGTGTCCTGAAGAACAATATACCTGTCCGTATTGTTCGCTAGCAAGTTAAAACTGTTCTAAGAACACAATTGGTGTCCTGAAATGTTCGTAAATAAACGAAAATGGAGGTGTCCTAAAGAACACTCTACCTGTCCGTACTATTCGCTAGCAAGTTGAATCTGTTCTAAGAACACAAGCAGTGTCCTGAAATGTTCGTTTGCCGGGTGACGCACTTTTAATTACTTCAGGACCTGAACAGTGTCCGTAGAACATCAACGCGCATGCGCAAACCAATGTCTGTTCTGGGGACGCTGTCCGTATTGTTCTGTGCCAAGTTGAATGTGTTCTAAGAACACTCGGGGTGTCCTGAAATGTTCGTAGGGAGTGTCCTGAGGGCGCTGTCCGTATTGTTCGTTGTCGAGTTCAAAGTGTTCTAAGAACTCTCGCGTTGTCCTGAAATGTTCGTAGGGGGTGTTCTGAAGACGCTGTCCGTATTGTTCGCAGCCAAGTTCAAAATGTTTTAAGAACACTGATGATGTCCGCGGACATTAAAAATTTCCATGGGCCATAGTTGAAATGTTTGACTCTATGGATGTGATATGCTACGGTGGTTGTGGCCAGGGCATAGAGTGTTGGGTGCATGACCATTTGATCATGCACCCAACACTCTATGCCCTGGCCACAACCACCGCAGCATATCACACTTATAGTTGCTTATAACTTTGGGTCAAAATATTTTTTATAAGGAGCAAAGTTATAAGATATTATGGGTGTGATATGCTGCAATGGTTGTGGCCATGGCATAGAGTGTATAATATACTTACTGTTTGGTTTGATATCTGGAGTACATGTATTTCTTGTTAATTTCTGTGATAAAAGAAAATAGCATGTTAGTATTAGTATTTTGTAATGACTTATTACATTATATACTCAATTTTTTTTTTTTTTTTGGACGCTCATATTTAGTAGATTATAAACCAGAGTACTGTGCAATTTGCTCAGTTTCTGTGTTCATTGCTAAAATCATTGGGTCTGTGGGAGAAAAAAAAATCCATGTTGGATTAAAAAAAAATACTTTTTCTGTTATGCTACAGTTTATTTGTATGTTTGTTTTCAGTGTTTAATAGTTGTTTCTGACAATGCTTTATACATTGGATTGTTCCAGTTTTTGGGAGCAGTAAGATATTAGGTATTTGTTTGGATATTGTACAATTTTGAAGCAGTTAGATACCAGTAGGCGTATTCTAACTGTTTATTTTTTTTTAATATAATGTCGTGATATTGATTTATCTGTTTCGATATTTCAAAATTTTGGGACAGTTAGATACCAATTGGCGTATTCTAACTGTCTATTTTTTGCTCGACTTGAATGGTATTAATTTATCCGATTACTTGTTGTAGAATCTTTGGCCAGTTAGATAGCTTTTGGAATATTGTGCCAGTTTATTTTTTTTACTACAAGTGTACTTAAGGTTTAAGTACAGTTTAGTTATCACATTTTGGTTTTACGAACATTAAATAAGCGTTTGTAAGATTTGCTGGTCATCTCTGTTTTAGGAGTAATGGTACTATCATTACATTCAAACCATCCACAATTCTTTTTTTATATATGCAGTGTAGTGCACTGAGTTGGTTGTGGCTCCTGCGTGGTAGATTATACCTATTGTTGTGAAGGTTTTCCTACCAAGTGATATTTGACCATGTGTGAATCCAGTCAGCTTGCAGTTGTTTTTGGTACCATCTGCATTATAACATAGAAGCATTAGTATTACGTATTTACTATGTGTTTGTATTAGTAATGTGGAGCGATTATCTGAATTGCAGGTAGAACATAATCTACCGTGGTTTGCATTTTGTACAAGTTGCTGAAATGGAACGTATTCACAATTAGGTATTGATATATACACAAAGCGCTCATTGGGGATTTGTTCTTGTGTCACATTGTTGCAGAGAATACATGTATGTTTCCACATGTATGAAATCTGGAAGATTTCATTTATAGGTATGTTTTTGTTTTCCAGTACTAATAGTAAGTACATTAAAAATTCTTGTGGATCTTCCTGTGAGTTTATAGTGAATTTCACCATTCCAGCACAGTAGTCCAATTCTTGTCTTATTCCATGAACAGTATACGGGGTGTCAGGATTGTTTTTTGCGTTTCTATGAAGTACTAACATTTGCATACACAATGGGTCTCTAGAGTGTAAGTAAATGATGTCAACAATTGCTGGTAATTGAAATAGAATATTGATTGCTACATTTGCGTAGCAACTTACACCTATTTCATTTATAAGTTTAAATGAACCAGGTAGTTCTGTATCTGAGTGATTTTTTTTTAGTTTGTCTTCCTTCTTTGACGAAGTACTTGGTTTACTTTCCCAAATTGGTTCTTTTTTGATTGTGGTACTTGATGAAGTTTTAGTTTCTTTTATTCTCTTTGGAGGATTTGCAGTGACATCCTGTTGCATTTCTGTTTGATTTACTTTTCTTTTAGAACATTTTCCTTTTTGTGGAACAGGATATGTTTCTAGATGGGGGGTGTATAGTGAACAAAGTCTATTGTATTCTAAAATGCAAGGAATATCAGCGTTTATTTTACTTGCATCAAAGTTAATTAGAAATAGACTGTCAATTGTACGTAGGCGTGATAGTGCTACACAGCTCATGCCTTCTTTAAAAACTGTGTTACAAATGTCTATCATTGCTTTGTCTAGCGTAAGACCTTGTGATTTATGAATGGTGACTGCGTATGCAAGAGTTAGAGAAAATTTTTCTCTGCGTAAATACATGTCTTTGAAGAGAAGGAATCGAGATGTTGAGCATCCTATTCTTTTTACTTCTGAAAGTTTACCAAAGAGAATATTGACAAACTGAATTTTGTTGTCACGTGGGTATGTTTGAAAGCCAACAACTGTACCCAGTGCTCCATTAACTAGTCCTTGGTCCACGTCAACGTTACATTTAAGCATTACTCTGCAATTTAAGGAACATTTTAATATCTTTTCTAAGCCTGCTGTGTTTGAGATTGATTTTTCTAAACTATTTAGTCTTGTTGTGGCTTGGTCACACATAGGTAGTGTCATACCATGTACATCTAGTTTGTCTGTGGCGCTAATTTCCATTATTGGTTGCATTTCTTTACTTAACATTATTTCATTGAATTTGAAACAGCTTGCAAGAGTTGGCATTAAGGCCATACAATTGACATTTTTGTGGGCTAATTGTTCCATAACATCTGTAGCAGATGCATTATCGCCATAAAGTGCATTAATTTGCTGGTTTTTTAATATTGCTTCTGCTTCTTTAGATAGTATACCAACTCTGATACTTTTTAAAATGTTTGCATAAGTGAGATCTGCAGATTGCCGCATGTTTTCTGTTAATTCTCTGTATTGGAAATGTTGTCAAAGGTTGACATTTCCTATGCTGCCAACAGTTTTACGGCAGAGTTTGTGTGCTAATGTTTTAAAAATAGGCTCACCTTTTACTGGTGTCAATTGAAGAAGATCTCCGAAAACAATAATGTGTTTTCCTGCAAAGAGCTCTTCATAGTTTGTTTTCAGTACTTCTTGTAATCTGAGGTGAATCAAAGCTAACATTAGGTTGGAGACCATGCTCACTTCATCTACTAGTAGCATTTTCATTTGTTTCAATACTCTGCGTAGTTCCATTGCAGCTTCTGCAGAAAGTTTGTAATAGTCTCATTTGTTCTGGTGTTCTACTGGTAATAGAAGTAATCGGTGTGAAGTGACACCACCTATGTTGTAGGCAGCTAAACCTGCGGGGGCAGTGACAACAGCTGACAGTTTGTTGTTTGTCAATTGTTGAAGGAACTTACTAATGATTTTGATTAGGAATGTTTTGCCAGAACCAGCTTCACCACTGACGTACAGTAGTATAGGTTTATAATTATGGCAGGAACATTCTTTCTTTCCTTGTTGTACACCATGTGTAATTTGTTTTGTTACTTCTTGAAAAATGCTACGTTGTTCGTTGTTTAGTTTTGATTGTAGTATAGTTAAGTCTTCTTTATCTTTATACTGACACATGGGGGGTAATTCATAGAATTCAGCGCACAAGGGGCGCACGCGACTGGCGCACAGTGTGCGCGTGCGAATCCCTGCGCCAGCCACGTGTGCTAAAATCCATTTCCGCGCATAGCGTATTCATGGATTCCCGCCACCAAAACCAGCCATGGCGCACAGTGGCGCAGCGACCCTGCAGCAGCGCCAGTTACGCCCCCAAGAACGCCTCTCGCGCAGGGAAAAGCCATCAAAATCCCCAATCCAGTGCAAAGGGCTGCGCTAACCCTGTACCAGCACGGCAAGCGGGCTACGTGTATCACTGGGGTGCGCGGGAAATTCCACACGTGATTGGCCCCGTGCGAGCAGGGTAAGCATATTTCAGGGGTGCGCGGGAAGTTCCACACACAATTTCCGCAGGGTACATGTATTTCAGGAGTGCGTGGGAAGTTCCACACGCAATTTCAGCAGGGTACTTGTATTTCAGGGGTGCGCGGGAAGGTCCACATGCAATTTCATCAGGGTACGTGTATTTCGGGGTGCAGGGGAAGTTTCACACGCGACATCAGAAGGGTACGTGTATTCCAGGGGTGCGCGGGAAGTTCCATATGCGATTTCAGCAGGTTACCTGTATTTCAGGGGTGCGCGGGAAGTTCCACACGCGATTTCAGCAGGGTACGTGTATTTCAGGGGTGCCCGGGAAGTTCCACACGCGATTTCATCAGGGTACGTGTATTTCGGGGTGTGGGGGAAGTTAAACACACGCGACATCAGCAGGGTACGTGTATTCCAGGGGTGCGCGGTAAGTTCCACACGTGAATCCATCAGGGTATGTGTATTACAGGGGTGCGCGGGAAGTTCCACACGTGATTCCATCCGGGTACATGTATTACAGGGGTGCGCGGGAAGTTCCACACGCAATTTCATCAGGGTACGTGTATTTCAGGGTGCGGGGGAAGTTTCACACGCAATATCCAGCAGGCCCCCACCCATGTCCAACTCATGTTCCCCACCACCCCCACCCCCCAGCAGTGCAGGGTCACCCTCCACCAGGCCCCCACCCATGTCTCCCACCACCCCCACCCCCCAGCAGTGCAGGGTCACCCTACACTAGGCCCCCACCCATGTCTCCCACCACCCCCACCCCCCCAGCAGTGCAGGGTCACCCTCCACCAGGCCCCCACACATGTCTCCCACCACCCCCACCCCCCAGCAGTGCAGGGTCACCCTACACTAGGCCCCCACCCATGTCTCCCAACACCCCCACCCCCCAGCAGTGCAGGGTCACCCTCCACCAGGCCCCCACCCATGTCTCCCACCACCCCTACCCCCCAGCACTGTGGGGCACCTGCCAGCAGGCCCCCACCCATGTCTAGCACCCCCCCACCCGCCAACACTGTGGGGCACCTGCCAGCAGGCCCCCACCCATGTCTACCACCCCCCCACCCCCAGCACTGTGGGGAACCTGCCAGCAGGCCCCCACCCATGTCTCCCATCACCCCCACCCCCCCAGCAGTGCAGGGTCACCCTCCACCAGGCCCCCACCTATGTCTCCCACCACCCCCACCCCCCAGCAGTGCAGGGTCACCCTCCACCAGGCCCCCACCCATGTCTCCCACCACCCCCACCCCCCAGCAGTGCAGGGTCACCCTCCACCAGGCCCCCACCCATGTCTCCCACCACCCCCACCCCCCAGCACTGTGGGGGCACCTGCCAGCAGGCCCCCACCCATGTCTAACTCATGTTCCCCACCACCCCCAGCCCCCAGCACTGTGGGGCACCTGCCAGCAGGCCCCCACCCATGTCTCCCACCACCCACAACCCCCAGCAGTACATGGTCACCCTCCACCAGGCCCCCACCCATGTCTCCCACCACCCCCACCCCCCAGCAGTGCAGGGTCACCCTCCACCAGGCCCCCACCCATGTCTCCCACCACCCCCACCCCCCAGTACTGTGGGGCACCTACCAGCAGGCCCCCACCCATGTCTCCCACCACCCCCACCCCCAGCAGTGCAGGGTCACCCTCCACCAGGCCCCCACCCATGTCTCCCACCACCCCCACCCCCCAGCAGTGCAGGGTCACCCTCAACCAGGCCCCCACCCATGTCTCCCACCACCCCCACCCCCAAGCAGTGAAGGGTCACCCTGCACTAGGCCCCCACCCATGTCTCCCACCACCCCCACCCCCCAGCAGTGCAGGGTCACCCTCCGCCAGGCCCCCACCCATGTCTCCCACCACCCCCACCCCCAGCACTGTGGGGCACCTGCCAGCAGGCCCCCACCCATGTCTCCCACCACCCCCACCCCCCAGCAGTGCAGGGTCACCCTCCACCAGGCCCCCACCCATGTCTCCCACCACCCCCACCCCCCAGCAGTGCAGGGTCACCCTCCACCAGGCCCCCACCCATGTCTCCCACCACCCCCACCCCCCAGCACTGTGGGGCACCTGCCAGCAGGCCCCCACCCATGTCCAACTCATGTTCCCCACCACCCCCAGCCCCCAGCACTGTGGGGCACCTGCCAGCAGGCCCCACCCATGTCTCCCACCACCCCCGCCCCCCAGCAGTGCAGGGTCACCCTGCACCAGGCCCCCACCCATGACTCCCATCACCCCCACCCCCAGCAGTGCAGGGTCACCCTCCACCAGGCCCCCACCCATGTCTCCGACCACCCCCAACCCCCCCAGCAGTGCAGGGTCACCCTCCACCAGGCCCCCACCCATGTCTCCCACCACCCCACCCCCCAGCACTGTGGGGCACCTGCCAGCAGGCCCCCACCCATGTCTCCCACCACCCCCACCCCCAGCAGTGCAGGGTCACCCTCCAGCAGTCCCCCCCATGTCTCCCACCACCCCCACCCCCCAGCAGTGCAGGTTCACCCTCCACCAGGCCTCCACCCATGTCTCCCACCACCCCCAACCCCCAGCAGTGCAGGGGCACCCTCCACCAGGCCCCCACCCATGTCCAACTCATGTTCCCCACCACCCATGTCTAGCACCCCCCACCCCCCAGTACTGTGGGGCACCTGCCAGCAGGCCCCCACCCATGTCCCCCCCACCCCCCAGCAGTGCAGGGTCACCCTCCACCAGGCCCCCACCAATGTCTTCCACCACCCACACCCCCCAGCAGTGCAGGGTCACCCTCCACCAGGCACCCACCCATGTCTCCCACCACCCCCACCCCCCAGCAGTGCAGGGTCACCCTCCACCAGGCCCCCACCCATGTCTCCCACCACCCCCACCCCCCAGCAGTGCAGGGTCACCCTCCACCAGGCCCCCACCCATGTCTCCCACCACCCCCACCCCCCAGCACTGTGGGGCACCTGCCAGCAGGCCCCCACCCATGTCCAACTCATGTTCCCCACCACCCCCACTCCCCAGCACTGTGGGGCACCTGCCAGCAGGCCCCCACCCCTGTCCAACTCATGTTCCCCACCACCCCCACCCCCAGCACTGTGGGGCACCTGCCAGCAGGCCCCCACCCATGTCCAAATCATGTTCCCCACCACCCCCACCCCCCAGCACTGTGGGGCACCTGCCAGCAGGCCCCCACCCATGTCCAACTCTTATTCCCCACCACCCCCACCCCCCAGCAGTGCAGGGTCACCCTCCAACAGGCCCCCACCCATGTCTCCCACCACTCCCACCCCCCAGCAGTGCAGGGTCACCCTCCACCTGGCCCCCACCCATGTCTCCCACTGTTAGGCAGAAACATGTGCAGTTCCCTCTGGGACCACTGCAAAAGATTTAGGACTACAGGCGTTGGCGGTGAACCCACTTGGTAGCAGTCTGCACCACACAGATTCACGTGGTAGCTGTGGCTGAGCAGTCAGACTTCTCTCAAGAAAAGTTGAGCAGTATGTGGAGTATACAAAATAGGGTAATTCTTCGCAGCAAGACAAGCAAACACACAATGGGGCTTAGCGTAAAGATATTAAGGAATTTATTTATAACAGAACATCTATGAAAAACACTATTGCAAATCACGGCAAACAAATCAAACACAATTACTCTATGGAGTAGAAAACGATCAATCCCCCTAGCAAAATATCGACAACTCTAGGTTCTACCGGTACCACTTATTTTCAGACAGAGGTGTATACCTCAACCTGGATGACACTCGAATATTAGTTAGGACGGGAGAGAAAAAGATAGGCAGGTTATGCAGTCAACACAGTTCAATCCTACGTGGATAAAATGCAAGGCAGGAAGGCAAGAATCGCAATAGATCATAAAGTTCAGAGGCCAGGCCCACCCGGAGAGAGGCAAGGCGCGATGTCCCAAAAAGTCTCTAGTGGAGATGCATTCAAGTCTGTATAGCAAATTGTTATCGGCAGGTTGAAACAGTTTAGAACAAAGGATGAGAAAAGCTTGGAGGCGACCCAACGGAACGGAGAGGATTAAGACACCTCACTCGAACCGATCAAAAGGGAAGCCAGGCGGACACGGTACCTTGTGGTGGAGGGCAGCTCCGGCGGGGGCAGTTGTTCCTGGTGGTGGATGCACGTCGGGTCTTTGCCAAGAGTAGAGAAGATCTCGTCGTCGAAGAAAATGAAGTCCGGTGCACCACCAGGGAAGAGACCAGCCGCGGAGTGCTCCGTCACAAGGCACCACCTTTTGGTCGTGGTTCAGGGATAGTGGCTATCCGGTTGCCGGGGTGCTCTCCACGGGCAATTCGACCACTGCGTTCCTGAGGCGAATAAAACGCAAAGTGGACTGGTTGTTCCCACCAGCCAGGGGAAGAGACTCTCCGGCAGGGAGATCTCCTTTGTCGTCGGGAAGTGGTGAGTCGGTTCCGCAGGGCTCCAACGGAGGTGTCGTTGTGCAGGTCGGCTCAGCGTTACCCTCGTCGGATTCTTAGGTCCTGTGGCGACTTCTGAAGATCCAGTCCCAAAAGCCCTGCTTTTATGCAGAAAACCCCCATTCATTCAGCTTAGCTGTCAATCAACACATGCTAAGTGGTGAGCGGGAAGGCTCACCACCTGGGCCAATCACTCCAGAGTGCGACCGGAGTTGGCAAGGCAACTCGGTCCAGGGTGCCTAAACCCCCTCCCACACCCCTGAGGTAACCCAGACAGAATGGCACCACTTTGGAGGGTCTCTGTACAGAGGCCCGCCAAAAGTGGAACAAAGGGCTCAACCTTTGGTTTAGGAGTCACAGAGACAAACACAGACGTCATTTTACAAACCGAGTACTGTCAGAAAATACCATCCGATAACTTATTTAAGATAAGCAGATCGGTGGTACGTTAGAGATTAACGAGAAAAAGTATCAATCTCCAACAATGGGACGAATCCCATAGGGTTATGCTCGGGGTCGAACATAACAAGTAGTTTCCACTGCCACCAGCCAAAACTCGACGAGGGGGGACGGGACAGTGCCCCCTCGAGTAACAGGTCTAGGAGTTATCGAATTACCCCTACTAGTACGTCCACAATAAGATGGTTTGTACTAGTCCTGTTAGTAAATTTAGGTCTAGTAAAGCCAATGATGACTTTACATGCCCGGGGAGACAGTAGTCAGTCCCCGGGTATGGAGTCTATGGTGGGGGTCTGCTAGGACGCCCCAGTGTTACGGCACATAGGGTGCGGTGTAACACACATAGAAAAACATATGAGACCCTATGGAGTAAAAGACCCCATAGCCCATCGAACACATTGACAATTCAAGGAATTACACACACATACATGTCCAAGAGTGGGAGAAAAGAGTATCACTCTTGGCAGGATGGAAAAAAACAAACTCCAGAAATCCAGCAAAGCTGCTGGGGGACTCACTAGGTTAGGAAATTCAGCCTAAACAGAGAATTCTCCCTAAAACCCACCACTCCCACCCCCCAGCAGTGCAGGGTCACCCTCCACCAGGCCCCACCCATGTCTCCCACCACCCCCACCCCCTAGCAGTGCAGGGTCACCCTCCACCAGGCCCCCACCCATGTCTCCCACCACCCCCACCATCCAGCACTGTGGGGCACCTGCCAGCAGGCCCCTACCCATGTCTCCCACCACCCCCACCCCCCAGCAGTGCAGGGTCACCCTCCACCAGGCCCCCACCCATGTCTCCCACCACCCCCACCCCCCAGCAGTGCAGGGTCACCCTCCACCAGGCCCCCACCCATGTCTCCCACCACCCCCATCCCCCAGCAATGTGGGGCACCTACCAGCAGGCCCCCACCCATGTCTCCCACCAGTCAACACAGTTCAATCCTATGCGGATAAAATGCAAGGCAGGAAGGCAAGAATCGCAATAGATCATAAAGTTCAGAGGCCAGGCCCACTCGGAGAGAGGCAAGGCGCGATGTCCCAAACCCATGTGCAGGCAGCAAATGGCAGGGCACGTGGGCAGCAGCCATCTGCAGGGGTCTATTTGCTGTGTCCACCCCTGCTGGAACAGAAGACTCCCGACTGGGATACCATCGATCCACAGCCCAGCCCCAGGACCCAGTTGCCCACCCACTCCTGCCTCTGGGGTTGCCATGTCGAGCACTGAAACATCTGGCACCACTGGCAACCCCCGGCCAGAGAGGCAGAGGGGCACCAGCTTCACTGCCACCGAAGTTGGTGTCCTGGTGGAGCAAGTCCTGGGGCAGTATGATGCTCACTACGGAAGTAAGCGCGCCAACAAGGAAGGACGGACTCGGATCTGGACGGACATCGTGACTGCCATCAACGCGGAGGGGGTGGCAGTCCGTGACTGCCAACATGTCAAGAAGCGCTGGGATGACTGCAGGTCCAGGTCCCTCTTGAAGGCCCGGCGCCTCGTGGAGGGGGGCCGGGGCCGCATGAGTCCCATCCAGATGAGGGTCCTGGAACGCGTAGGCCCAGCGCTCCACGGCCAGATCCTTGAGAGGCAGACCCGTCTGGAGTTGAGCGTTAAGTGGCCAAGCATTGCTGTGTGAGACAGGGCATGTCGCAGTGTGCTGGTTGTCTGATATTTGCCTGTATGTGTGACATAAGCCATGTATGCATGTGTGTGTGCAGGGACGTCATGCATGTGAGACCAGTAATGTGTGAACCACACGGTTGGTGCATGTGTTCAAATGCAACATGGGTTGCGCTATGCGGAATGGCCACATGAAAGCATGCCAGTCTCTGTTCCTGGACATGGGTGGGGGTGAGGGATGGGTGCTGATGCCATGTACATGTATGCTGTCCATGTCTGTGTGTCTGACCTGTGTGTCTGTGACTTGTGAATGTCAGGGATGCATAACACATGTCTGTCGCAATGTTCAGGATCACTGATGCAGCCTAGTCATCCTTGTATCCACTGTGTCTGTGGTGTACGAGGCCAGATGGATGAAACTAGGGTGAAATGTTTGCATGTGATAGGCATGGCCCATGATGCATGTGAGTTCCAAAACTTCATTGTATGTTCCAAGAATCCCTTGGACATGTATGCTAATGTCCATAGCATGCGCCATGCCTGTTACCGCATGTCTTTTACCTGCACTGAGCCATGTGTTGTGGAGGGACATGATGGAAGTGATCTTTGACAGTGCCACTTATCTGCTATTGCTTCCTGTCTAGGGGAGCATTGTACAGTACCCTGATGCTTGTGTTCTATGTCTCCCTCTACACAGCGCCACGTGAAGAAGAGGGCGGAAACGGCTCTGTGGAGCAAAGCAGTGGGGATGCCCCCACGGCTGCAGTGGAAGGGGTGGGTGAGCCCCCACAGGGGCTTGCAACGGCGGAAGACGGGGTGGAGCCATCCAGGTTGGTGGTTTCCACAGAGGAGGAGGAGGCTGCCACTGAGGCACACATGGGGCCTGGTGGGGGCATCCCTGCTGGTGCAAGTGTTGCAGTCCAGGGGCAGGGGCAGGAGGCAGCACAGGTCGCCGTGGAGGGGCCTGTGCATGTCACTGTCTCTGACACTGTGACTGCACCACCATGCACCAGCAGAGATGCCCCATCCCAGTTCCGTCCGCAGATAGGGGGGATGTCCATGTCATCTGACTCCCCTCCACCTGCAGACGAGGGGACCCCTGGCCGTATGGAGAAGGTCCTGATTGGTGTCCCGTTGCGCACTGGTGCAATTCGTGATTAGGTGCCTGCTTCCCGGGAGGAGCATGCACGTCATCACGGAGAGCACCGTGCCGACGTGACCCAGTTGGGAACGGCCATGGTCGGGGGTTTCCTACATGTGTCGGCCAATCTGGCGACCCTCTCCTCCTCTGTGGAGACTATGCACCAGTCGTTCTCCATGCCATCTTCCGGCCCAGATGCCACCAGGGCCTCCTGTGGACCTGCCCCGACCAATGCAGCCGGCTCGGTGGGGATACCATCCCTGCCACAGTCGGGAGTCGGAGGTCCAGCAGGGGTGGACACACCAGCAACTGGACCCCAGCAGATGGAGGATGTGACGGCATCATCGGGCAGGGCACGTGCACGACGGCGTCGGTGGATTCCATCAGCCTGGATGCCGTCGTGCTGGTACAGGCAGTTGCGTCGTAGGCAGCGCCAGGCTCGACGTGGGAGGCATCATGGCTCGGGCCATTAACATCAGGGGTGCAGGCATCTGCCGGAGGGCAGGAGAACCCTGGAATGGGAGTGGCTTCCGTGTGGGAGCGGTTGGGCCAGCAGATAGGTGCGGAGCGGCAGCGGGCAGAGGAGGAACGGCTCACAATGGTCAGGGCGGAGAACTCCATGCGGAGGGCGCTGAGGCGGGCTGAGTGCCTCGAGGGTCTTCGCAAGGAGTTGAGCTGGACACTGCTTTATCCCTGCGAGACCTCGGGGCCAGGGAACATGCCCGCCTCCAAGCCATTGAACACAAGTTCGATGATGCCCTGGCCCATGACAACATCCAGTGAGCCGTTGGACTAGCCCGCTGCCCATGTAAATAGTTATGTGGTTAGTGTTAGGTTTCCTTTGTTTTTTGATTTTTTTTGGACCTTTTGGACATTGGCCACATTTGTGTATATAGTTTATTTTATTAGTTAGTGTTGTTAGATAGGTTTCATTTCTTTGGTTGGGACAATGGACCCTGGCTTGTTCGTCTGTACATAGTTCATTGTTGGATTTTATTTCACTTTCACAATTTACCCATGGAGCAATGGCTTTCAATTATTATTTCCCATTGGATTTTCTTTTGTGGACAGTGACTTTGGACACCTTTACTTTGGATTATGATTTTTGCTTTTGCTTTTTTTCACGGACATGCTTCTTTTCATTTCTGTACATTCCCATTTCTGTTTCTTTATTTTTGAATCTATTTATGTTTCCTTTAATACATATTTTTTAATCGAACTTCAATGTGTAGAAGCATCTCATTGGTTTCATGCATATCGTGATATGGGTTTTGAGATTCACTGACACCGATTGGGTGTATGTGAGGGACATGTGTTTGTTTCGAAACTTGCAATTGGTGTTCTTTCATGTAATTGCCATTTCAGAGTGGGTGGATGCAATACTCGGGTGGGTGTTTTGCTTTTGGAGGCTGACCATAGGGACCAGGGATCTAGATTGTGATGACATGTTGGCTGGGGAACATGAGTTGGGGCCTGCTGGCAGGTGCCCCACAGTGCTGGGGGGTGGGGGTGGTGGGAGACATGGGTGGGGGCCTGGTGGAGGGTGCCCCTGCACTGCTGGGGGTGGGGGTGGTGGGAAACATGGGTGGGGGCCTGTTGGAGGGTGCCCCTGCACTGCTGGGGTGTGGGGGTGGTGGGGAACATGAGTTGGACCTGGGTGGCGGCCTGCTGGCAGGTGCTCCACAGTGCTGGGGGGTGGGGGTGGTGGGGAACATGAGTTGGACATGGGTGGGGCCTGCTGGCAGGTGCCCCACAGTGTTGGGGGGTGGGGGTGGTGGGAGACATGGGTGGGGGCCTGGTGGAGGGTGCCCCTGCACTGCTGGGGGGTGGGGCGGTGGGAGACATGGGTGGGGGCCTGTTGGAGGGTGCCCCTGCACTACTGGGGTGTGGGGATGGTGGGGAACATGAGTTGGACATGGGTGGGGGCCTGCTGGCAGGTGCCCCACAGTGCTGGGGGGTGGGGGTGGTGGGAGACATGAGTTGGACATGGGTGAGGGCCTGCTGGCAGGTGCCCCACAGTGCTGGGGGGGTGGGGGTGGTGGGAGACATGGGTGGGGGCCTGGTGGAGGGTGCCCCTGCACTGCTGGGGGTTGGGGGTGATGGGAGACATGGGTGGGGGCCTGCTGGCAGGTGCCCCACAGTGCTGGGGGGGTGGGGGTGGTGGGAGACATGAGTTGGACATGGGTGGGGGCCTGCTGGCAGGTGCCCCACAGTGCTGGGGTTGGGGGTGGTGGGAGACATGGGTGGGGGCCTGGTGGAGGGTGCCCCTGCACTGCTGGGTGGTGGGGGCGGTGGGAGACATGGGTGGGGGCCTGCTGGCAGGTGCCCCACAGTGCTGGGGGATGGGGGTGGTGGGAGACATGAGTTGGACATGGGTGGGGGCCTGGTGGAGGGTTCCCCTGCACTGCTGGGGGGTGGGGGTGGTGGGAGACATGAGTTGGACATGGGTGGGGGCTTGGTGGAGGGTGCACCTGCACTGCTGGGGGGTGGGGGTGGTGGGAGACATGGGTGGGGGCCTGGTAGAGGGTGCCCCTGCACTGCTGGGGGGTGGGGGCGGTGGGAGACATTGGTGGGGGCCTGGTGGAGGGTGCCCCTGCACTGTTGGGGGGTGGGGGTGGTGGGAGACATGGGTGGGGGCCTGTTGGAGGGTGCCCCTGCACTGCTGGGGGGTGGGGGTGGTGGGGAACATGAGTTGGACATGGGTGGGGGCCTGCTGGCAGGTGCCCCACAGTGCTGGGGGGTGGGGGTGGTGGGAGACATGGGTGGGGGCCTGGTGGAGGGTGCCCCTGCACTGCTGGGGGTGGGGGTGGTGGGAGACATGAGTTGGACATGGGTGGGGGCCTGCTGGCAGGTGCCCCACAGTGCTGGGGGGGTGGTGGGGAACATGAGTTGGACATGGGTAGGGGCCTGCTGGCAGGTGCCCCACAGTGCTGGGGGGTGGGGGTGGTGGGACACATGAGTTGGACATGGGTGGGGGCCTGGTGGAGGGTTCCCCTGCACTGCTGGGGGTGGGGTTGGTGGGAGACATGAGTTGGACATGGGTGGGGGCCTGGTGGAGGGTGCCCCTGCACTGCTGGGGGGTGGGGGTGGTGGGAGACATGGGTGGGGGCTTGTTGGGGGGTGCCCCTGCACTGCTGGGGGGTGGGGGTGGTGGGGAACATGAGTTGGACATGGGTGGGGGCCTGCTGGAAGGTGCCCCACAGTGCTGGGGGGTGGGGGTGGTGGGGAACATGAGTTGGACATGGGTGGGGGCCTGCTGACAGGTGCCCCACAGTGCTGGGGGGTGGGGGGGGGGGTGACATGGGTGGGGGCCTGCTGGCAGGTGCCCCACAGTGCTGGGGGGTGGGGGTGGTGGGGAACATGAGTTGGACATGGATGGGGGCCTGCTGGCAGGTGCCCCACAGTGCTGGGGGGTGGAGGTGGTGGGGACATGAGTTGGACATGGGTGGGGGCCTGGTGGAGGGTGCCCCTGCACTGCTGGGGGGTGTGGGTGGTGGGAGACATGGGTGGGGGCCTGGTGGAGGGTGCCCCACAGTGCTGGGGGTTGGGGGTGGTGGGAGACATGGGTGGGGGCCTGGTGGAGGGTGCCCCTTTTGGCTGGGGGTGCAGGGGGACATGCGTTGGTGGACAGTAGTGCAAGTTGACATGTGGGTTGGCTGGGGGACATGGCCATGGTGGATGGGGCGCCTGCAGGACATGTGCAGGGTAGGCCCCTGCGGTGTGAGCCACCTGCAGGGGCCGTAGAGGGAACACCTGGGAGGACCCACACGTGCAATTCACGTGTGGTGCTCCCCGCGCACCCCTGTAAAACACGTACCCTGATGGAATCGCGTGTGAAACTTCCCGCGCACCCCGAAATACACGTAGCCTGGACATTCGCGTGTGGAACTTCCCGCGCACCCCTGTAATACACGTACCCTGATGGAATCGCGTGTGATACTTTCCGCGCAACCCTGAAATACAGGTACCCCGCTAAATCGACTGTGTGACTACCCGCGCAACCCCGAAATACACGTACCCCGCTCAACTACGTGTGTAACTTCACGCGCACCCCCGAAATACACATACCCCGCTCAATCGCATGTGTGACTTCCCGCGCACCCCCTCGAAATACATGTACCCCGCTCAATCGTGTGTGTAATTTCCCGCGCAACCCCGAAATACACATACCCCGTTCAATCGCGTGTGTAACTTCCAGCGCACCCCGAAATACACGTAGCCTGGACATTCGCGTGTGGAACTTCCCGCGCACCCCTGTAATACACGTACCCTGATGGAATCGTGTGTGATACTTTCCGCGCACCCCTGATATGCACATACCCCACTCAATCGCATGTGTAACTTCCCGCGCAACCCCGAAATACACGTACCCCGCTCAATCGCGTGTGTAACTTCCCGCGCACCGCCTAAATACACGTACCCCACTCAATCGCGTGTGTAACTTCCCGCGCACCCCCGAAATACACGTACCTCGCTCAATCGCGTGTGTAACTTCCCGCGCACCCCCTAAATACACGTAGCCTGGACATTCGCGTGTGGAACTTCCCACGCACCCCTGTAATACACGTACCCTGATGGAATCGCGTGTGATACTTTCCGCGCAACCCCGAAATACACGTACCCTGCTCAATCGTGTGTGTGACTTCCCGCGCAACCCCGAAATACACGTACCCCGCTCAATCGCGTGTGTAACTTCCCACACACCCCCGAAATACACGTGCCCCGCTTGCAGAGGCCCAATTGCTGTATGTTGCCACTTTTGTAATGTGCAGGGACGCTACCGCCTGCCTTTGTGTGGCGGACGTGTTTCGGCTTGTGCGTGTCTTTGGCTGTGCGTGGCTTTGCCCTATTCGATTCCATGAATACATGTGGTTCGAGTGCGTGTGGGTGTTCCGTCTGCTTCCCTGCAGTACATCCCCAGTTACGCCCTTATTTTCGCGCGTTGTTCCCCATTCTGCGCGTTACGCCCCGTATTCCGCCCACTTTCTGGTGTATGCGCCGAGATTGTGCTCTTTCACTGTGCGCATCGCGCACGCCTTTCGGGATGTTGCAGTGACGTGTGCGCCATGCACGGGTTTTGCGCACATCCCGAGGAAAACACGCGCAAGGACTTCCATGAATCGCACACGTGCGCGTGCGCCTGTTTTTTTGCGCTTGCGCCTGCTTGCGCAAAGATTTTCGCCGCACATTTGTTCCATGAATCGGCCCCATGGTATTTTCTACTTCTATCATAGCTAATTCTGCCTCATTTATTATTAGTGGTTCTTCCAGTGGTTCTTGGCTTCCTGTTACAGAAGGTTGACTACTGTCAGGAGTGTCTTTATCAAGTTGGGCCTGGACTTCTTCTTTGTGTTGCTGTTCATTGTGCAACATTGTTTTGTATTGTGTAAAATTTACATCAGTTATAGTGCTTTCATTTGCTTTGAAATCATCTTCATATGAGTCATAGTTTTCTAGTATTTCTTCTTCTTTTCTCCATGGTTTAAAGAGTTGTAGCAGGGACATGTAATATAGTTCTTTATGTTGAGGAGTCTTTAATGACAATTTGATAAGATTAATTAAATTTGGTTTGGTGAGTTTTACTAAGCTGCCTTCACAGTTTGTCACTTTGTATTTACGGTTTTGTTCATCAGGTTTTATATTATTTTTGTATGTGTAGTTTTGGGCTATGTGATATAGACTCATGGTTTCCAAAGTGATACTCCTGTTTGGGTAGTATGTGTCTAATAAATTGTTTTTTAAAATGTCTTGGCTGTTGGGATCATGTTTGGCTATTGTTTCTATATCTTCATTTGATTTTAGAACTCTTTTTCTAGATTTAGCTGGACCAAGATTTAGCCATACTATATTTGCAGATTTACCATACAATGCAGTACTATTTAATCGATCAGCTGCTTCATAGGATCCACATTCTCTATGGGACAGCATTTTTATGCCCAAGGTGTATCATTTCTGAGACACTGTTTTATCTGATGACAGGTCATTCCAGAGGTCTTGGAGCTCTGTTTTTTCTGCTTTGGTTAAATATGCTGTGACATATCGTGCAACTGCAGTAGAATTGTCAGCAATGTACTGCACATCTATGTTTGCATTCCATAAGTGGGCAATGATTCCATTATAATCATTGATATATTTTTCTTCTTCTTTTCTTTTTATGTAATATATATTTTTAGGTGATTTACCTTTAACACTGTGTCTAACTGAAGACATGAGGTTGTTCACTTGACCTGTATTTGTAACTGGTCTAGGGAAACCTAATCGGCATTTAGTGTAGTATTTCCCTTTGTTTTTGTATTTGCAACAACAATATTTTCCACATTTGTGTCTTTGAAATTGTAAAATTTGTGCATGAAGATCACTATTTGTGGCTTCTGATGGAATTTCAAAAGTGACATATTTTTCAATAAACTGTAAAACAGTGGCATCATTGTCTTGACCAAATTTAGGAGCATCTTTAATCCATAAAAGCATGTGGATATGTGGTGCTCCTCTGGCTTGGTATTCTTTTCTCCAAAAGAAGTGTTGCACTTCTCCAAGGGGAGGAACATTTTTATTACAAATAAAATGTAGCATAGCAATGAAGCGATGGTGAAAATATTTTGAAACATTAACCGGATCCTGAGAACAAAGTTCTCCAGGTGTTAGTATATCTATGTTTGTTTTGTTTTTGTTTGATATGCGTAGGAAATCATGTAAATCTTCCCATGCATATTCTGCACAACTTTATGTAACAAACCAAGTGGGTGGGCCAAGGTTTCTGATCATACAACGTACATCTCCATGACGTTGAAACCAGTACTCTTTAGTACCACGCATATTTGCTAATAGATTTGTAATATTTGATTCTAAAACCTCATCTTTTTGTTGAACTTTTTGTAATAATTGTGTAGCTGTCATATTTTAAAAGTGCGATCCTGATTTTAATATGTGTGCAACTCCGTAACATAAAGTTGCTGGTTCACTTTCAAAGAGTAGTTGGAATATGTATTCCACATTTTGTCTAAATCTGGGATCTTCAGAATACATCCGTAATGACTGGTATTCTGATGCTGATATTTGAATAGGTCTATCATCGTACCTTCCTCCTTTGCCAGTAGGAAAGAGTACAGGAAAAGGACGTACTTCTATACTTTTTACCCATATGCTGATTGGTGATCCTTTTGTTTGACTTATTTGGTACGTTTCCAGTGCATCTTCTATGGTGTCATTAGAGTGCAATGGATGAATTGTATAATGGTCTAAAGTGTTTGATATTGTAGCACCATCTAGGAGCTCAAATTGACCAGCTTCTTGTGTCTCTTGAATTATTTCAGTTGTATCTTTCAAGTTTTCTTTAATATTAATTTGTTTGTAATATTCATTATTCTCTTTAAGATATTGCAAGGCTTCTCTAACTTTATGTAAATCTACCAGCTGTTGCCAAATTTTTTTGTCTTTTGTAGGTACTCCATTTACCAAGATAATAAAAGATTGTTGCATTGGATGTTTCACTCCTAGAGTGTGCACATTTTCTTTTATATCTAATGGTAAATACACTACTTTTCCACGAATACCTTTCACTAATTCAGAGGGCGGTAATTTTGCAGTTTCTGGTTGAAGGCGTATTATTGCTTGAAATGGGTGCACCGTTTGAATTATGATGCTCTCATATAAATTAAGTTGTTGTAGAGGTTTTGGTACTGGGTATAATTCCAAATTATTTGTGATAGAACGTGAAGGAGTTTGGTTGTTGTCATGTTTTGTAGTGCAGCAACTGCAAAGTATTATGGGGTCAGTTATTTCATATTTGTTTTCTGCTATAGGTATAGAGCTAATTCAAACCATTTAGAATCTTCATTGTCTTCTATTTTGTATGATAGGTCTACAGTTTTTGTGTTACTTTTATAAAAAGTTCTGCAGCAAGATACACACACATGGTTTGGTACTTCAGCTGAAGTACTTTCAAATTTTAGTATTTCTTTTTTGTTTGTGTGTAGTGAAAGGTTGCCATGTGTAGAATTGTTACTAATTTGGTTTACAACTAATTCATTCTGTAACTGGGTTTCACTTCCAAAATATTTTGTCTGGATGTAGTCAATTTCTTCTAGTAGGTCTTTTGCTGTGCCATGTAGAAGAATGTTATTTAAATTGGCAAGTGCTAAAGCAGGACTTTTAGGATAGTACAGTTTATAAACTAGATTTCTTATAGTTGCATGATGTGTTGATATCCTTTTGATATCATGGAAGGTTGTTTTGCAAGTAGGTCCTATAATGCAGGCCAATGAATGCCCTTGTAGTCCCGTGTACTTGCGTATTGGACAAGTATCCATATTTTGCAGTAGTTTAATTTTGATTTTGTCTTTGCTTTTCACATATTGATTGAGGAATTTCCATAGAGACTTGAACATTTTTTTGGGAATGTTACACATTGACGTGCATGGCCATTTGTACACTAGACGTTCTGATTCAGTTGAATGGAGGGGTAATTCTAAGTTTTCAGGGCATATTTTTGTAACGAGTACTTTTTGTTCAATTATGGTATTATTAATTTTTTCATAACCTCGACCACTGCTATGTATGGCTATTGTATTTGTTTGGTTTTGTTTGTACGCTTCTTCATTAAAGTATGGTTATGTGCTCATAGTGTGATTCCATTGACCTCCACAGATACTTAAGTCCTTTCTTTTGACATTTCGTTTATTGCAAAGTCTTTTTTGTAATTTAGTTATTAGTTTTGTTAGTGGTTTCATTTTGTTTAACACTAAAATAAATAACTTTGTTTTGAGAAGAAGTGCACTGTCTATTAACGCTTCTAAGATTACTTTCCTACGATAGGTTTGAAGTGTTGAACCTGGTTTCTCCCCTGTTTTTATAAGAGTTTGAAGGACTTTGTGATGGAACATTTTGGCTAAAATACTTTTCTTGTTATGCTTACTTTGTACTATATCAATATTTATAGAAGCAGTTTTATCTGTAGTGGTAGTTGATTTTTTGTTAATTGTTTTCTGGTTCGTTTTACATTTTGATTGAGGAGGCAAAGTTTTTGTACTTGAAACTTCTTGTGTTTCACTAAATTACTGTATTAGCTGTTTTGTTTGAACTTTTTTTTACAAATTCTGCTAGAGATGGATGCTTATGTTGGCCACTTCTATTTTCATTTCCTCTACTTCTATGTTGCTTTCTATGTACTTGATTTTTGGTAGGCATTCTTTAGGGTCTGTTGAAAAAAATAAAGAAGGTGTGGGTTGGGGTGTTCTGCAATGTATGTGTGCTGTGTGCATGAGTGTTTGAGTAAGATGATGTATGTAATGGTGTCTGATTGTACATTGGGAACTACAACTAGTAGGGATCTGTATTCTTCAATTAATATGTTACTAAACTCAGGTTCAGATGACAGAAAAAAATAAGCTAGTGGTGTGGAGAAGTACAAATAGTAAATCTAATGTATACAATTAAAACAGTTGTTTGTTCTATAACATGAAAATTATAGTGATTGAGTTGGGTAATTTGTGTGTCCAAAAGTACAAATTTGTGCATAATTCTGACTGTAAATCGCTGTTTAAGACATGGGGATTTTTGGACAGAATGGTTCACAATCTCTATTTTTAGGCACGGAAATAGCATGAATTACCTTTACATTATGTTTCAGTAATAATACAAATATTATGGTGATATTCTACTTACTTTTTTTCTAAAATGAACAGGGTAATTCTTAGTTCTTCTTTGTTCTTCAAATTCGTCTGTTTCTTTTCAGGAGAATGGTCTTCACTGCAATTGTAAAAGAAACAAATTAGTCATTTTGTTTGTATATAGCATTGTTTTTAATTTAGATATTATTTTTTTTAATTGAAATCCTCAGCACCTTCCTCAAAACCATTAAAACTATCTTATTCACATAAAATACGTCGCACCAGTTCAATATATATGATATGTTCTTAATGAACTTAATGAACAAATTGTATTGCAATGAGTAGCTGTAACAAACAAAATATCTTTAGTATGTCTTATGAAATTCATAATGTACCACTGAATACCACTATTTCTGTAACTAAGCTGTTCTAGGTAATAGTGCCTTAATGTCAAGCTTAAATTAATGTAATCCAATAAATAAACAAATAAAAATATGTAATTGTATAAGTATTATTTTTTGATATTTGAACATAGAGTGTGCATGCATGGAATTTTGTTTGAATATATGTAGTTTATAAATCTCATTTCAAAAATGTTAGTTTACCAATGATGTCATAGTGTGTATATAAAGAAAGTAAATAGTATAAAGGTTTATAAGTGATAGTTGATTTTAGGAAATTGGAAAAAATACAGTACATTCATTTTACAGATTACACAAGCTAAAAGTCAGTTTAAAAATGTGTTCATGTACTGTACAGAAAATATGCATACCTGTAGTTTGTGTTCATGCATATGGATATGCATGGAGCTGCAAGTAGAAATCTTGGAGACTTGTACAGAATTTCTTTTAGATATTGCTTGGCAATGATGTGACACTTTTACTCAGAGAGATTCACAGTACATTTGCAGTGCTCATCTATGATGATGCAGTTAGATGTAGAGGTCTTGAATGTTATTGGTGCATGGTCATGTGATTTCTTAGCTACATCCAATGAGGGAATGGCACAGATAGTGAAGTGGAAATGGTAGAAGGGCTGTTCATGTTACGATATGTCCGCGGACATGGCGGTAGTTCGCGGACATCAGGAATTACATACGGGGATCTTTGGGTTCAGAAGTCATGCAAATGATTATGAGCACTTAAAGGGATTGGTCAAGAAAGTTTAGTGGGTGTGTTGTGGCAGGAGAGAGTTTCTCAGATACTCTTTTTGCTGAGAGAACAACAGATAGCTATGGCTTTGTGTTTCAGAAAACAGATTGTTTGGATTTTGGGAGATTCGTGGATACATTGGTTGAAGGTGCATGAAGAAAGCTGTGGAGTAGCTATAGATCTTGGATTTCCACATGTGGAAGTACACTGGCATGGAATACGTGGAATGAAGTGGTTGGACTTGCTACCTCTCTGTGCTACTTTGGAAACAGAGCAACATCCAGACATAATTGTAATTCATTGTGGAGGGAACAGTTTAGGACATGTTTTTGGAATTTCTTTGCAATTTGCTATGAAAGAAGTACTTGGGAAAGTCATGGATATGTTTCCTAATTCTCAAGTAATATTTTTACGGATTGCGCAGAGACAAATGTGGCTTCGTTCTTCTTCATGTGGTCCACAAATGGAAAAAACAAGGCACAATGTTAATAAGGCTGTTTGTGCATTTCTAAGAGATTTTGTCATGTCCTCTTTTCACAATGAAAATATTATGTTTCATACTACATACATTTTTCGCAGAGATAGAGTGCATCTTACTTATGCTGGCAATCAGATTTTTCTGAGAAATGTACAAAATGCATTGCGACCTTTTTTAGAAATACAGCATCCATTTTGAAGTAGGTGTTAAGTATTTATTATTTTTGTCATACAAACACCTCCCAAAGGCTCTTTTCAGAGCCACCACTTCCTCCCAGAGAAAAATGCAATGGCTACAATAGGGCAGCACCCCAATTTTTTTTATGTTCACAACCTGTCCGCGGACTTTCAAGAAATACGAAGGATCAGCGTGGGCATGGTCACATGATCCCTTCGCGAACATGTCCGCGAACGAAGCACCTGTTCGCAGGACACCAAATGTACAGACATTGGTTTGCGCATGCGCAATGATGTTCTACGGACACTGTTCGGGTCCTGAAGTAATTAAAAGTGCGTCACACGACAAACGAACATTTCAGAACAGCAATTGTGTTCTTAGAACAGATTCAACTTGCTAGCAAACAGTACGGACAGGTAGAGTGTTCTTTAGGACACCTCCATTTTCGTTTATTTACGAACATTTCAGGACACCAATTGTGTTCTTAGAACAGCTTTAACTTGCCATCGAACAATATGAACAGCGTCTTCAGGACACCCCGTGCGAACATTTCAGGACAACGCGAGAGTTTTTAGAACACTTTCAACTCGACAACGAACAATACGGACAGCCTCCTCAGGACACCCCCTACAAACATTTCAGGACAACGCCTGTGTTCTTAGAACACTCCCCCATTTTGTTTATTTGCAAACATTTCAGGACACCTCGAGTGTTCTTAGAACACATTCAACTTGCCACATACCAATACGGACAGCGTCCCCAGAACAGACATTGGGTTGCGCATGCACGTTGATGTTCTACGGACACTGTTCGGGTTCTGAAATAATTAAATGTTCGTCACACGGCAAACAAACATTTCAGGACACTGCTTGTGTTCTCAGAACACATTCAACTTGCTAGCGAACAGTACGGACAGGTAGAGAGTTCTTTAGGACACCTCCAATTTCGTTTATTTACGAACATTTCAGGAAAGCAATTGTGTTCCTAGAACAGTTTCAGCTTGCTTGCGAACAAAACGGACACATATTGGCGGTAATTCATAGAATCCAGCGCACAAGTGGCGCACGCGGCTGGCGCACAGTGTGCGCGTGCGAATCCCTGCGCCAGCCGCGTGCGCTAAAATCCATTTCCGCGCACAGCGTATTCATGGATTCCAGCCACCAAAACCAGCCGTGGCGCACAGTGGCGCAGCGACCCTGCAGCAGCACCAGTTATGCCCCCAAGAACACCTCTCGTGCAGGGAAAAGCCATCAATATACCCAATCCAGCGCAAAGGGCTGCGCAAACCCTGTACCAGCACTGCAAGCAGGCTACGTGTATCACTGGGGTGCGCGGGAAGTACCTCACGCGATTCCATCAGGGTACGCGTATCTCAGGGGTGCGCGGGAAGTTCTACACGCGATTCCATCAGGGTACGTGTATTTCAGGGTGCGGGGGAAGTTTCACACGCGAAATCAGCAGGGTACGTGTATTCCAGGGGTGCGCGGGAAGTTCCACACGCGATTCCATCAGGGTACGTGTATTACAGGGGTGCGCCGGAATTTCCACACGCGATTCCATCAGGGCACGTGTATTTCGGGGTGCGCGTGAAGTTCCACACGCGATTCCATCAGGGTACGTGTATTTCGGGTTGCGGGGGAAGTTTCACAAGCGAAATCAGCAGGGTACGTGTATTCCAGTGGTGCACGGGAAGTTCCACACGCGATTCCATCAGGGTACGTGTATTACAGGGGTGCGCGGGAATTTCCACACGCGATTCCATCAGGGTACGTGTATTACAGGGGTGCGCGGGAATTTCCACACGCGATTCCATCAGGGCACGTGTATTTCGGGGTGCGCGTGAAGTTCCACACGCGATATCAGCAGGGTACGTGTATTTCGGGGTGCAGGGGAAGTTACACACGAAATTTCCACAGGGTACGTGTATTTCAGGGGTGCGCGTGAAGTTCCAAATGCAATTTCAACAGGGTACGTGTATTTCAGGGGTGCACGGGGAGCACCACACGTGAATTGCACGTGTGGGTCCTCCCAGGTGTTCCCTCTACACCCTCCACGGCCCCTGCAGGTGGCTCACACCACAGGGGCCTACCCTGCACATGTCCTGCAGGCACCCCATCCACCATGGCCATGCCCCCCAGCCAACCCACATGTCAACTTGCACTACTGCCCACCAACGCATGTCCCCCTGCACCCCCAGCCACCAGGGGCACCCTCCACAGGCCCCCACCCATGTCTCCGACCACCCCCACCCCCCAGTAGTGCAGGGGCACCCACCACCCGGCCCCCACCCATGTCTCCCACCACCCCCACCCCCCAGCCACCAGGGGCAGCCTCCACCAGGCCCCCACCCATGTCTCCCACCACCCCCACCCCCCAGCAGTGCAGGGGCACCCACCACCAGGCCCCCACCCATGTCTCCCACCACCCCCACCCCCCAGCCACCAGGGGCAGCCTCCACCAGGCCCCCACCCATGTCTCCCAGCACCCCCACCCCCCAGGGTGCAGGGGCACCCAACACCAGACACCCACCCATGTCTCCCACCACCCCCACCCCCAGCCACCAGGGGCAGCCTCCACCAGGCCCCCACCCATGTCTCCCAGCACCCCCACCCCCAGCAGTGCAGGGGCACCCACCACCAGGCCCCCACCCATGTCTCCCACCACCCCCACCCCCCAGCCACCAGGGGCATCCTCCACCAGGCCCCCACCCATGTCTCCCAGCACCCCAACCCCCCAGCACTGTGGGGCACCAGCCAGCAGGCCCCCACCCATGTCCAACTCATGTTCCCCACCCCCCACCCCCCAGCACTGTGGGGCACCTGCCAGCAGGCCCCCACCCATGTCCAACTCATGTTTAACACCCCCCCACCCCCAGCACTGTGGGGCACCTGCCAGCAGGCCCCCACCCATATCCAACTCATGTCTCCCACCACCCCCACCCCCCAGCACTGTGGGGCACCTGCCAGCAGGCCTCCACCCATGTCTCCCAGCACCCCCACCCCCCAGCACTGTGAGGCACCTGCAAGCAGGCCCCCACCCATGTCCAACTCATGTTCCCCACCCCCCCACCCCCAGCACTGTGGGGTACCTGCCAGCAGGCCCCCACCCATGTCCAACTCATGTCTCCCACCACCCCCACCCCCTGCACTGTGGGGCACCCACCACCAGGCCCCCACCCATGTCCCATCCATGCCCCCCTGCACCTGGGTCCCACCAATCCCCAATCATGTCCGTAATGGCCATCCTCCCCTGCCAAAAGGCCCAACCAACTATCACATCCACCCACATATCAAAGGCAATGACATGTTACACACCCAATGTAAATAATGCAAATGAACACATGTCTGTCACACACAATGGCTGCAAGTGAATGTTAAAACACCCAACATGACATGCATGAAAGCAATGAGATGATACGACACATTGAAGGATGAAAATAAAAATGTATTTAAAATCAACTTGAATGGAAATGAAATGAGAAAAACCACAAAGCAAAACAACCAAAAGAAGAAGAATGTCCAAGGAAAAAAATCAAAAACACACAGCACAATCCAAAAAAATGGTGTCCAAAGTCACAGTCAGAAAAGTAATCCAAGTGTAAATGATAAACAAAAACCATTGCTCCATGGCGATGAAAAAAATCCAAAAAATAGAAAAATCCATTGAAGAACTATTTACAAGATAATCCCGGGTCCATGAGCCCAACCAAATGAAACCTAACTATGACAACTAACTAAAATCTGAACTACATACAAAAATGTGGCGCATTGTCCAATCGCAACCAAATAAAGAATATAAATAAAGGAAACCTAACACTAACTATATAACTATATACAAAGGCGGCGGGCAAGTCCAGCGGCTCACTCCGTGGTGTTCCGGGCCAGGGCATCATCGAACTCCTGTTCGATGTCCCGGAGGCGGTCCTGTTCCATGGCCCCGAGGGTCCGCAGGGATGACGCCGTCTCCTCCTCCAACCCCCTGCGGATTGCCTCGAGGCACTTGGCCCGCCTCAGGGCCCTCCGCATGGAGTTCTCCGCCCTGACCATTGTGAGCCGTGCCTCTTCCGCCCGCCACCGCTCCGCACCTATCTGCTGGCCCAACCGCTACCACACGGAAGACACTTCCCGTCCTGGGTCCTCCTGCCCTCCGGCCGATGCCTGCCCCTCCGATGTTGATGGCCCCGAGCAATGATGCCTCCCACGTTGACTCCGCTGCTGCCTCCGACGCCACTGCCTCTGCCAGCACGACGGCATCCAGGCTGATGGAATCCACCGACGCCGTCATGCACGTGCCCTGCCTGATGATGCCGGCACATCCTCCATCTGCTGGGGTACAGTTGCTGTGGTGTCCACCCCTGCTGGACCACTGACTCCCGACTGTGGCAGGGATGGGATCCCCACCGAGCTGGCTGCATTGGTCAGGGCAGGTCCACAGGGGGCCCTGGTGGCATCCGGGCCGGAAGACGGCAAGGAGAACGACTGGCGTATAGTCTCCACAGAGGAGAGGGCCGCCAGATTGGCCGACACATGCAGGAAACCCCCGAACATGGACGATCCCAATTGAGCCACGTCGGCACGGTGCTCTTTGTGATGACGTGCGTGCTCCTTCTGGGAAGCATGCACGGCATCACGAATCACAGCCGTGCGCATCGCGACCCCAATCAGGACCTTCTCCATACGGCCAGGGGTCCCCTCGTCCGCAGGTGGAGGGGAGTCAGATGACATGGACATCCCCTCTACCTGCGGACGGGCCTGGGACGGGGCATCCCTGCTGGTGCATGGTGGTGCACCCAGAGGGTCAGGGACAGCGACATGCACAGGCCCCTCCACGGTGACCTGTGCTGCCTCCTGCCCCTGCCCCTGGACTGCACCACTTGCACCAGCAGGGATGCCCCCACCAGGCCCCATGTGCGCCTCAGTGGCGGCCTCCTCCTCCTCTGTGGAAACCACCAACCTGGATGGCTCCTCACCGTCTTCCGCCGTAGCAGGCCCCTGTGGGGGCTCACCCACCCCTTCCGCTGCAGCCGTGGGGGCATCCCCGCCGCCTTGCTCCACAGCGCCGTCTCCGCCCTCTTCTTCACTAGCCGCTGCGTAGAGGGAGACATAGAACACAAGCATCAGGGTACTGTACAATGGTCCCCTAGACAGGAAGCAATAGCAAATGAGTGCCACTGTCAAAGTACCCTTCCATCATGTCCCTCCACAACACATATGTCAGTCCAGGCAAAACACACACAGTGACAGTCATGGTGCATGCCATGGACATTTCCATACATGTCCAATGGACTCTCGAAACATACAATGTAATGGAACTCACATGCATCATGGGTCATGCCTATCACATGCACACACTTCACCTCAGTCACATCCATCTGGCCCCGTACACCCCAATCACAGTGGATACAAGGATGACTAGGCTGCATCAGTGAATATGTACATTGTCACAGACATGTGTCATGCATCCATGGCATTCACAAGTCACAGACACGCAGGTCAGGCACACAGACATGGATACCATATATGTACCTGGCATCAGCACCCATCCCTCACCCCCACCCATGTCCAGGAACAGAGACTGCCATGCTCTCATGTGTACAATCTGCATAGGGCTCCCAATGTCGCATTTAAACACATACAACAACCGTGCGGTTCACACATTACTGGTCGCACATGCATTACCATGATGTCCCTGCACACATACATGCGTACGTGGCCTATGTCACACATACAGGCAAGTATCAGACAACCAGCACACTGCAACATGCCCTGTCTCACACAGCAATGCTTGGCCACTTACCGCTCAACTCCAGACGGGTCTCCCTCTCAAGGGGTGTACGCGTTCCAGGACCCTCATCTGGATGGAACTCATGCGGTCCCGGCCCCCCTCCACGAGGCGCCGGGCCTTTATGAGGGTCCTGGACCTCAAGTCTTCCCAGCGCTTCTTGACCTTCTGGATGGTGCGGGTTGCCACCCCCTCCGCGTTGATGGCAACCACACAGTCGGCCCAGATCCTCTCCCGTCCTTCCTTGTTGGCGCGGGACGATCCGAAGAGGGCATCATACTGCCCCAGGACTTGCTCCACCAGGACACCAACTTCGGTGGCACTGAAGCTGGTGCCCCTCTGCCCCTCTGGCCGGGGGTTGCCACTGGTGCCAGATGTGGATGTGCCCGACATGGCAACCCCAGGGGCAGGAGTGGGTGGGCAACTGGGTCCTGGGGCTGGGCTGTGGAGCGATGTTATCTGAGTCGGGAGTCTTCTGTTCCAGCAGGGGTGGACACAGCAACTGGACCCCTGCAGATGGCTGATGTGCAGGCACCAAATGGCAGGGCACGGTGGCAGCAGGCAGGCAGGCAGGCAGCAGCAGATGGCACGTGGGAGGCTGCTCGGGGCACTGAGGGGCAGTAATTCGGCCTTCTGGGCAGGAGCGTGGTCTTCCGTGTGTTTTCGCGTGGCCAGCTTGATACGCAGTGATTTGGCACGTGAAAATCCTGCACGTCAGCGTGAAAATCGAGGAAAGGCCCTTAGCGCATAAGCGCGTCAGCACGCGTACGCGATTTCATTGGACCAAAGGCCCTTACAGCGTAAGCGCATCTGTGATGTTTTGCGCATGGGCGTTGCCCTGGCAGGGCTTGGAGATCCCGCGTGCCTTTACACTGTTTAGTACGTGCTTTTCGTGTGGTGCGTGTGTTTTCCATCCGTTGGGGTTCACACGCTATTACTTCACAGCGGGTGTTGGCTACGCGTTCTTCTACACGCAAGGCAGACGGTGAGTGGTACCCCGCTCCCCCAGGCCCGATCGCGTGAAGAAGTTCACGCGAACCCCTGAAATACACGTAGCCCGCTCCCCCAGGCCCGATCGCGTGAAAATGTTCACGCGTACCCCTGAAATACACGTAGCCCGCTCCCCCAGGCCCGATCGCGTGAAGAAGTTCACGCGAACCCCTGAAATACACGTAGCCCGCTCCCCCAGGCCCGATCGCGTGAAAATGTTCACGCGAACCCCTGAGGTACACGTAGCCCGCTCCCCCAGGCCCGATCGCGTGAAAAAGTTCACGCGAACCCCTGAGATACACGTAGCCCGCTCCCCCAGGCCCGATCGCGTGAAAATGTTCACGCGAACCCCTGAAATACACGTAGCCCGCTCCCCCAGGCCCGATCGCGTGAAGAAGTTCACGCGAACCCCTGAAATACACGTAGCCCGCTCCCCCAGGCCCGATCGCGTGAAAATGTTCACGCGAACCCCTGAAATACACGTAGCCTGCTCCCCCAGGCCAGATCGCGTGTGTGACTTCCCGCGAAATCCCCGAAATACACATACCCCGCTCAATCGCGTGTGTAACTTCCCGCGCAACCCCGAAATACACGTGCCCCGCTCGCACAGGCACAATTGCTGTATGTTGCCACTTTTGTAATGCGCAGGGACGCTACCGCCTGCCTTCGTGTGGCGGACGTGTTTCGGCTTGTGCGTGTCTTTCGCTGTGCGTGGCTTTGCCCTATTCGATTCCATGAATACGTGTGGTACGGGTGCGTGTGGGCGTTTCGTCTGCTTCCCTGCAGTACATCCCCAGTTACGCCCTTGTTTTCGCGAGTTGTTCCCCATTCCGCGCGTTACGCCCCGTGTTCTGCCCACTTTCTAGTGTATGCGCCGAGGTCGTGCGCTTTCACTGTGCGCGTCGCGCACGTCTTTCGGGATGTTGAAGTGACGTGTGCGCCATGCACGGGTTTGGCGCACATCCCGAGGAAAACACGCGCAGGGACTTCCATGAATCGCACGCGTGCGCGTGCGCCTGTTTTTTCCGCTTGCGCCTGCTTGCGCCTGCTTGCGCGAAGATTTTCGGCGCATGTTTGTTCCATGAATTGGCCCCATAGAGTCCTCAGAACACCCCCCATTCACTTTATTTAGAACATTTCAGAACACCTGTGATGTCCGCAGACAAATCGAACACAAAAAAGCATCTACCACATAAAAAAGCAAAACATTTAACCTATCTCATACCCTCCCCCCAAACACTTCTACACACCAACACACTCTACTAAATACACATTTTGAACAAACTTTCACCGCGCTGCCCGCAGACGTCCGCGAATCCAAGATGGCGGGCGCTACCGAAAATCTGACGCGCTTCACGCTTCACACCGTCCAATCAGTGAACACGCCACATGTCCGCGGACATGACGTAGGCCGCTCGGCCAATCAGGACACCGTCCGCGGAGCGAACAGGGAAGTCCGTCCGTGGACCGAACACAGATATCACTCATTTTTTTTTACCTACTTTTTGGTCATTTTAAAAAAAACTACTGGACGGATTTTGACCAAATTTGCAAAAGCACGCTTTCGGGACCAAGCCGCTGCTCCTGGTCCAAATTTGGTGAAAATCTGTCCAGCGGTTTGGGCTGTAGGCGCGAGCAAAAATGTTTTCCCATTCAGTCTATGGGAAAAAACAAAAGTTTTGGGACCCCCCCCTATAACTTTTCTCCCCCTGGACGAATCCTCACCAAACTCTGCAAAAAAATTCAGAGTGGGCCAAGCACGTTTTTTGCAAAGCTTAGTGAGGATTCGTCCAGGAGGAGCAAAGTTATAAGCCGCCCAAAAAGTGCTCTTCCTATGGAAACACCAACTTATCCATAACTACAATGCCACTACCGTGGCCATGTAATATATATATATATATATATATATATATATATATATATATATATATAGAGAGAGATTTTTTTTACCAGGAGCAAGGGAGCAAGGGAGAGCAAGGGAGACAACATGGGTAGCAAGGGAGACCTCAGAGTTCGCAGTTGTGACGCATGTTGACCCCCAAATGATGCCCCATGACTATAAACGGTCTCTTAGTGAGAATGCCACAGAATTTGGTTCAGACCCCAAAACATGTATTTGTTGTTTTCTCATTTGATTTAACACTAGCTTTTGACAAGGTAGATAGGAACCTCCTTTGGAAAGAAATTAGATAAGTGGTGACTATTGAGTCCAATCATTGCACTTTATTCCAACTCAGATATCAAGGTTAGACTGATTAATCAGGGTGCACTATTACAGGAGATGTTGACTTTCACTAGGGTTAGACCAGGATGCTTGGCTGTCTATTTAACTTATACATCTCAGATATAGGGGACTCCCTGCACAAGGTCTTGTTGGCTTCTCCAAAACCTAACAATCAGAGGCTGATATGGTTATCCTGCGCGGATGATTTTGTTTTATTAAATGTAACTGCAGTTGGGTTTCAAAGGTTAATTACGTTTTTTGATTCATATGCTTCCCAGAACATTTTCCAAATGAACACGAGGAAAATCATTGTAATGCATTGTACTCTAAAGAGATCATGTGCAAATTATATTTTTTTGTTGTAGGGGAGAGAAGCTAGATTTGGTATCACAGTTTGTGTATGTGTGTTTCATGATTTATGGGAAAACCACTAAGCTTGCTATTTGGGGATCTCTTAAAGAAAAGGCTAAGGGGTTGTGCAATCAATTGTAAAGTTTGACAGGAAATATGGTCGGCTTGTGATCTTGCCTGCTGTGATAGTTTACAAGGGCAAGATCATGCCAAAACTCATTTATGGAGTGAAACACTCTGATTTTAGTTATCTAAACATGCTCCCATGTATTGAAGCTATGCTATGAAGGCAAATATTTAAATTACCAAACTACTTATCTGCAGTGGCAATAAGATACGATCTGGGACTGATATCATTAAACTGCAGTGTTATCTGGCTATTTGTAACTTTTTTGGTTAATATTTTAACTGCTGTCCCTGGAACCTTATATGAAGACCTGAAGGCCACTGCAGAGGCAGATATCCATTTGCGTGAAAGTTTGTCATCTCCTGTGATACTTTATTGTTTGGCATTGGTTCCAATCAGGAAGAGTTGATGAATAGGCCAGATTGCACTAAACATTGTTTTGAACCTTGGAATTTGACATTGACTATGGAAAAAATGCATAGTAGTGATTGTTTCTCCCATCTGGCCAGCAATTACAAATAATTTGGTGTATTGGCCCTGTCCCTGTCAATCTATCCGGGAAAAGCAGCTTGTGGACTATTTATGAAATTCAAGTGGAATTGTATTTTGACTAAAAGAATCTTATATAAGTATTAGAAAATTTTACTGGATGAAACTATGTGCAGATTTAGCAAGACAGAGACTCAAACATTGTTACATTTAATACTTGAATGCACTTTTTTAAGATCCTTGCATCTTATATTTTAATCAGTTATTTAACTCCTTTGGATTTTATTGACAATGTCTGTTTTTGTTAACAATGTCTTAGGGGCTCAGTTAAGTCTTATGTGGTGGCAGTTGCTAATTTATTAGAGGCTCTGTCTTTGGAATAATTACCTCCAATCAAAATGTAGAAAATAATCTTTTAGGATTTGATGGATTATTAGTTATTAAAACATTTTTTCAAGGTCTATTCTATTTTTACTTTTGAATTTCAGATGTCTGTTATGCTTGTGGGATGTTTTGATATTGATATTGTGATGAAATGGATATGTATTCATGTAATTTGAAAATGAACTATTTGTTAAAGGTTCAAAGTGAACCAAGCACAATACAACATAAAAAAGATTAAAAAAATAAAAACACATTTAAATAACTTTGGCATAGATGATCGTAAAGAGAAATGTCTATGGATCAGGTGGGCTATGGCGATTCTGAAAAACCATATCTCAGTTATGACACATATTCCTCTGAAACGTTATGGTGGAAATATTGATGTAGGTCCAAAATTGATCAGAACCACCCATTGCCACATGTCCACATGTGATGGACATATCAAATAAGGGGGCTTGTTCTCTGGGTTTGTCAGCATCTGAAAGGAACCAAAGAGAACCATTGTTCAATGGAAAATTGCATTGCCAGACTGCATGGAAGATGTTCCCTCTATAAATTACTTTTCTAATAACTTTCAAATGCTTGCATGAAAACATCTGAACATTTTCCAAAGTAATATTTGGGGGCAGCCATCTGTACATTTCAAACTTCATAGTTTAACTTGTTTTTACTTTAATCATGTTTGAACAGCGTTTGACGTGGGGTTTTCCCATAGGAAAAAAATGATTGGGCCAATTCTGAGATATTAACGATTGGAAATGTATCTTTATATATTGCATTTGCAATGACGATCACCGTTTTTCACACAAAAAATATGAACTAAGTTAAAATGATGCCAATCATACACTCAGCAACCACAACACCCATACACGTACAAATGTTTCTGTAATTTGTACGTGTGTCCATTTCAAAACACTCTTTTGGTAACAATTGGGAATGTATTAACATTTTTTGCCATTCATAACTGTCTAACTTATGATATACTGAATGTTTTGATTGTAGTTCTCGACCAGAAGAGTGCAGCTATTTGCATCAGGATCTTTGTAATGAAAGGCAGACAATGTTTGTAAATTGTCAATTAAATAGCATCTAAATAGCTGTTTGTTGCACTATAAGAACACCATTTTGCTTGATAGTATTGCATGCATTACTGTATGGAGAATTTAGAATTTGTTTTTGTCATGCTATTCTCTGTTAAAAATAATGGACACTAATATCTCATTATGTGGCATTCTGTCAACATCTTATGACCATTCAAATAGATATGTTTCACTTCTGCATGTACTATTATGTGGGGAATCACCCAAAAAGACTGATAAAACATCACCATTTTCTTCACTGGTTTGATCCATTTCCAACTATCCTTGGATTTGTTCACTAAAGTTTTAAATCCAGCTCAAAGTATTTCTCTTTAGTTTTCAGGAGGTTAGCCGTTAAGTCATTATAAGCCCTAAAGCTTCCCGAAATCTCAGCCGCCAAGGAGTAATAGTTGGTCTCCAGTTTAGTATTCCAGATGTCCTGTTGGGTCACCTTCTGAGTGAGGTCAGATAGTGAGTTTTTAACCCCTTCTACATCCTGGTCCACCTTCAGTGATAGAGTGTAGATATCTTGAATTCCAGGAACTTCAACCATGTCGACAACTTGTTTAGGCTTCTTAGGTATTGGTTTATCAGCAATTTCTATGTTTTTCTTGATGTTCATAATCCTTAATGAATCCTTCACAGGAGGAGGCACAGGAGCTGCCAGTTCAAGCTGCTACCTCTGAGACCAACATTTGAGAATATGATAAAAAATGTTTCTAACAAAAATGTTTTAAGCAAAATACAAGTTACATTAGCCAATGTTTTTTTCTTCTGCCTGATATGCGATTATGAGTAATTTCCTCTACAATTGGTGTCTTTGTTTGTTTGTTTGTTTGTTTGTTTGTTTATTTATTTGTATTGCGAGCCAGACACAAGGGTAACCGGGCGCAGTGAACAGAATATACGAAGCTTACAATGTTGCATAGAAATTACAGTGTTACAGCAAATTACAATGTTGCATAATTAAAATGTACAATAGTGATAAATCTTTGATGGTACATATATACATTCAGATAAGTAACGTAACACAAATTAAGCCTTTCAAACCTTACATGTTGTTGTCATTGATGTGTTTGATAAGATTCGTTCTAAAGTGAGGGAAAGGTTGGTCTGATCTAAGGTTGTGTGCCAGGGCATTCCACCATTTAGCGGCTAGCACAGGGAAGTTTGTGCCGCCAATTTTGGCAAGTTTAAATCTTTGAATTTCCAGACAGTTGGAGTTGGGAGTTCTTGTGGGTCTGCTAGAGATTTTTCTTCTCATTTTGTCCATCAGGTAAATGGAGGCAACGTTATTGAGGGCTTTGTGCGTCAAGGAGAGCATTTTTAGGTGAATTTTATTGTCGGTGGAGAGCCATTTGTATTGTTGTCTAGTGGAGGAGATATGTTCCCTTTTGTTTATGCCTAAGGCAGCTCTAAGGGCGTTGTTTTGTAGGATTTGTAGCCTTTTGGTGATAGTTTTGTTAGCGCCACTGTAAAGGGCATTGCAATAATCGAGTCGTGATAGTATTAAGGCTCTCTCTAGGATCATGCAGCTGTTATTAGATTAGAAAGGTTTACCTGCTCTTATTCATTTGCAGGTATAGGCTGTCGTGGAAGCTAAGAAGTTAACTTGTTTTGCAAAAGACATGGTGGAGTCGAGATAGAAGCCTAGAGTTTTTACTTCACTTGAAACCTTGATGCTATTGCCATCTATGTTAAACGTGGAGTAGTCTTTGCCTAGTTTGTTGATATTGGCCTGCGTGCCCAGAATGATCAGCTCAGTCTTATCATCATTCAGGCAGAGGCCATGTGATGCCATCCATGTCTGAATAATGAGGTACACCCTATTCACCAACTCCCTGTCCTTGTTGTGATCCCCAGAAAGCGGGAGGAGAATCTGTGTATCATCTGCATAGTTAGTGTAGGTGATACCTAGAAGGTCCAGATTATCGAAGAGGGGTTTAGTGAATATGTTGTACAGGGTTGGTGAAACACAGGAGCCTTGAGGGACGCCGCACGTGATTGGAAGAGACTCGGCTGCTGCCTAGGGGGAGAAGACTCTCATTGTTCTCTCACTCAGAAAGGATTCAATCCATTTGGTGGCATGCGTGGAGAAGTGTGCAGCAGTGTCCAAGTGTTTGCAGAGGACCCTGTGATCCACCAGATCGAAAGCAGCTGAGAGATCAAGTAAGAGGAGGAGTGCCATCTTACCTTGATCTCTCAGTTTGTCTATTTGGGTCTTTAGATCAATGAGTGCAGTTTCAGTACCGTGGAGTGGACGGAAACCAGATTGTCTGGCTCCCAGTAGATTGTTTAATTCAAGGTGTCTTTGAATTTGTGTATAGGCAATCTTGTCTAGTATCTTCAGTAGGAAAGGTACGGTAGTGATGGGCCGATAATTAGTGGGGATGAGGGGGTCAAGAGTCTGTTTCTTGAGAAGTGGGAGCACCCATGATTGTTTTAGGTTCGCTTGAAATTACCTGTGGCGAAGGAGGTGTTGATCAATTTGGAAATGAATGGTGAAAGGTCTCTGGCAGCATCTTTTATTAGTTGTGATGGGCAGATGTCACCTTTACAGTTCGACGGTTTGAGGGAAAGGATGATTTTCTCTACCTCTAAAATGGTAGTTTTTGTGAAAGAGAATTTGTTGGTTGGGTCATTAATGGTGTTGTTAAGTGGCAGCTTGTTTGTGAGGTTTAGGGAATCTTTTTTTAGTTGGATTTTGTTTTGCAGTGTGGTGATTTTATTTGCTAGGGCTGTTTGGATATCTGTGCACCAGGTCTGGTCTTTGATGCAGGTATCAGGTGTGGCAATGGGGGACTCAAGTTCTTTCACGATGGAGAAGAGTTCCTTCATACTTGAGTTGGCATTGGCAATGCGAACATTGTAGGAATTACGTTTCGCTAGACAGATTTCATTTTTATAATGCCGAGAGATATTAGTTAAGTTAGCTTTATTCTCTTCGGTTGGACATAGTTTCCAGTTGGATTCGCATTTTCTTTTGTTTAGGCGCAAGGCCTTAAGTTCTGGCGTGGACCTCTTGTTTAAATGTGCCTTGGGTTTGCTTGTTTGCATTTTGAGAGGGGCGACTTTGTCCATAGTGGTGCGCATGATGTTGTTGAATTCGTTGACCAATGCACTAGGGTCGAGGTTGTCTGGCAGTGCATTTAAGGTAGGAAGGATCAGGGGAATAATATTATCCGCTGTAATATTCTTTTTGTTTCTTGTAGGGCATGGTGGAGCTGCCTGTGGGGCACGGCTGTGTAGTTTGGTGGTTAGTAAATTAAAGGACACCAAGGAGTGGTCTGTCCAGGAGAGGGACGTATTAGAGGATACTGTGGCTGAGCAGTTGGAATCAGCGATCCAGTCAAGTATTCTACCCTTTGCATGTGTAGGGGTGCTAACTTTTTGGGTGAGTCCCAAGGTGTAAAGGGTATTGGCAATAGTGGAAGCATGGGCATCTGCTTGGTCATTGAAGCCAAGGTTAAAGTCCCCTAATATCAGCAATTGGGAAGTAGTTTTGGTGTTGTTGGCCAGGAGGATGTGCAGGTCCTCCTCGAAGGTTCCAAGTGGGCCCGGTGGTCTGTAAATTAGATGAATTGAAAGAGTTTGGGTGTTGTTTATGGGAATTTTGGCAGTGAGATTTCACAGGATTGTATAGTTGTGGTAGGGGCTAGTCGTAGTGATAGGTTTATTTTGGATATAATGGCGATTCCACCTCCGCGGGAGCCTTTTCGGTCATGCCTATATATGGTGTAACCGTCAGGAATGGCCAACATGAGCGATGAGCCTGCCGCATTTTGGAGCCAGGTCTCAGTTATAGCAATAAAGTCTAGATTGGCTTCTGTGATTAAGTCAGCTAGGTCGATGGTGTGTGCCACTAGGGATCTTACATTAAGGAGTGCTCCCTTGAGGGAGTGTCCTTTAGGGTCCATTTTGGTTATGGACGAGTTGGATGAGGTGGTATTTGTCTTAAGCATGTTTATATTCACTGCTGGGGGGGACTGAGGGGGTGCAGTGCATATTCTAATGTGTTGGTCTTTCGTTATGCATTTTCTAGTGGGGAGGGATCTTCTAAGAGGTTCATAGAGTTTATTAAGTCTGGCACGTAATTTAAGGTTTCTCTCGTGAGTTGGGGTAGGCTGAGGGGTGTAGACTAGTTGGCCTGGCATGGCCTGGTGCGTGGGGCTGATATGGCCAGGGTAGTTGTGTGTCTTGGGTGTGGTGAGTAAGAGAGGAGGCGCGAAAGCTGGCTTGCAAGGGGGAACTTCAGTGTGGCTGTTCTTGGGGGAGGCGTGCAGTGTGGCCATAATCATTAGAAAGTAAATGTTGAGTGAGCTAGACATAGTGCAAAGCTATTCCTGTTAGCTAGCAATGCCACTTGGTGTGTGTGGGCTAGGATAACTGGTCGTCAAAGTACTAAATGTCGGTGACTATGTCTAAGGCTGTGTGGCTACATCTGTAAGGTCTAGGCACCATTCACTAGTAGGGGCACAAGTATATGAGGCATGAATGGGCAGTGTCTATGGTGCATAGCATGGGAGGCACCTAAATACGCCTGTTCCAACAGGGCTAAGATATACAGACTGAGGGCACCTAGATGTGGCTATCAATCAGTGACTATAATACATAGCATGGTAGACTAAACTACAGAGACTAAGGGCACCTAGATAAGGCAATCAGACAGTGACTATAATACATAGCTTGTGAGGCTAGGACATAGCACAAATCAAAGTGGTCTATTAGCGATCCTAGAGCACAACACAAATCAAATGTGGTCTATTAGCGACCATAAGGCACAACACAAATCAAATGTGGTCTATTAGTGACCATAGGCACAACACATCAAATGTGGTCTATTGGCGACCCTAGGGCACAACACAAATCAATGTGGTTTGTTAGCGACCATAAGGCACAACACAAATCAATGTGGTCTGTTAGCGACCATAAGGCACAACACAGATCAGATGTGGTCTATTAGTGACCATGGGGCACAACACATCAAATGGGGTCTATTGGCGACCGTAGGCACAACACAAATGCAGTGTGCTCTATTAGCAGCCATAAGGCACAACGCTAGGGCATAACATGAGGAGGCAGTATTGTTTGCTATCTTTTATGGCAAGTGTGGTGATACAGCCGGGAAAAAGTAAGGGAGAGAGCCTGTCAGGTGGGCCGTGAGTAGCAAAGTAAATATGGCATCCTAGGTGTATAATAGTAGTGGAGTGCTGATAGAGCGTGAGGAAGGTTCAGTGAGGTGCCATGAGGCGAGTGAAACATAGAGTCACGGTTCATACAGGAGAAAAGGATTTTTCTGTTACTCACAGTTCGAATGCCAGATGTCGAATGACTCAGTAGGAGTCAAGGTTCCGTGTTTGCAGCGGGAGAGTTCGAGCAGCGCTCGAGGTGATTAGGGCGCCCGGGCTGCGCAGGGATTTAGGGCCAGGGCTCTGGCAGCATCTGGTCAGGCTCAGGTCAGGAGCCTTAGTGGGAGCCTTCGATGGGGCCGGCTCACGCCTGCCAGATCCCCACGATAGGCTAAGGAGGGTGACTGCCCAATCAGAAGGCAGACTCACAAGCAAAGCAGGAGGTGCTCCTGATTCAGAGACAAAACGAAATCCGATCGTAGGCGGTGGCCATCTTGGAGGTGTGGAACCATGCGGTTTTCAGTGCTGCATATTGTAGAGATTGCAACTATAAAGACGAAACTGCTGTGGCAAGGGATGCAGTTTCAAAGAATATTGCTCGATGCAATTGTAGTTGTAGTTGCGGCGGTCAGCGTCGTGTTTGCTGAAAAGAAGGTGCAGGGGTTGATTGAGCCGGATAGCTTACCTCGCTATCTTTGGGATGGCAGGGCTGCTCCTGCAGCCTGCAGATGGAGCATCAGCTCCTGCTCAACGGAACAGAAAGTATCAGGAATCTATCTCCTGTAGGTAGGTGCCATACTAGTACCTCTTTCTGAGAACTGTCAATAAATTGTTTGAACAGTTTATGAGGTTTTTTCAGTCCAAAAACCTTTTGAAGATTGCATTGAATAAGTCAGGCTACCTGTCTGAGTCAGGTGATGTGCTTCACTTGAGACGTTATCCCCTGAAGAATGTCCAGCATGCAAGCACTATATGGACAGAAACATTAGTATGTAGGGAAAGTCTAACAGTACAAATGGCTGTTTAGATAAAGGATAATCTTTACAGCACATGTGGCGGTCTAGTTAGAGAAATTGGACACAATTTGATGTTTGTTGAACCGTGTGTATCAGTTCACGCTCAAATTGAAAAAAAAAGAAAAAAAGACAAAAATGTGTGTGTAGAGTGGTGTTTTTTATATATGAGCACCGTTAAGAGTGTATATTTTTGTAAATATAATGCTATACATATAGGGCCCGATTCATGGTTTTTTTGCATGATTCAAAGTGATTGTACACTACTGAAAAGTGAGTTTGCACTGCCGACACAAACCCTGATACATGGAACTGTGCAAAGTGTATTTATGCAGTGCAAAGTCAATGCAAAGTCAGTAGAAAGTCATTTTTGCAGTACATTTGTATTGCAAAGTCACTTGTGGAAAGTCACTTTGAACCGTGCAAAGACTTCCATGAATCAGATCCATAGTGTATATTTTTTGTAATCACTGACTAGAATGACATTTGAATTTTATTTTTATATATATACTTTTCAAGCCTGAGGTTTTGTTGATGACTCAGAATTTCTCATCAGCTGAGAGAGGTTGTCCTTCTGATCTTCACGTGTGATTTAATAAATATTTGTACACCACAAAATATAAAGGGGGTCATTACGACCCAGGCGTTAAGGGGTTAACAGCGCCGTAAAAGGTTGCGGCGCCATTAACCCCTTAACGCCTTACTACGAGGTCCCTTTGCGGCTCCCGACCTTAACGGCTGGTCTGGACCCGCCGTTAAGGTAGGGACCTGCAAAGGGACCTTGAAGGTATTTACGGTACTACAATTTGCGGTACTGTAATTACCGCCTTCCCCTTTCCCATTGGGCCCTATGGGGCAAAAACGGGAATGGGGAAGGGCCAATGGTAAATGGGGAATTACCGCCCCGCCAACCTTGAAATGGGGTGGTAATTCCCCATTTCACCATGGCGGAATCGTTAAGTTACCGGCGTTAACCATGGCACTAATAGCGCCATTGGTTAACGCCGGGGTTGTAATGAGGGCCAAAGATTCGAGTAGGAATTACAAATGTGGAGTAATTTTCATAGCTACATCAAATACTTACAATTTAGAACACAAAGGAGTTCATCTTGGCATCTCCTGTAATTGGCGACGGGGATCATTTAAGTTTGCTGTTCTGCGTGCACAGGTTCCCTGCTGGTGAAGGTTCCTCATTTGCTCAGCGGACTGCAAAAGAGGATTGGAAAAAGGCGGCATACATACTTGTATGCCGCCCTCTTGCACTCCGCTGAGCAAATCAAGTGACCACTACTTGCCATGTACGCATCAAAGACGTTGTTTATAACGGATTCCTAAGGAGTCCATCTGCAATTTGCTGGTGCAAAAAGCTGGCAGATGCCATAGGAATCCACCGCATTTGCGCCGGCATGAAAATGCAAGCTGCCGCCTGCCACAAATGCTGGTGTATCTGTATGGCAGAGAGGAAGTGAGAGGCGAAATTGTAAATTGCGATCAGCTCCCTTCTCTGCCATATAAATGAATGAAAATGGGGAGTAACATAAACAAAATCATTGAAAGCCTTAAACCAGGCTCGTACATATTTTGCTTACTTTACACCAGCTCAACATGAGCTCCAACGTGTTCTGACATACTATTGTTTCACTGAAAATAACTGTTTTCAAGGGAGATGTTAGATTTCTCTTCCTCTTTGTGGTTATTTACTCCACATTTGCATATTACAACCTGTTGTGATATACAATGTTCTCATCCAGTTTCCTATTCTGACCAATATTTGGTCCTGTGTCTTGGCCCCAGTCACAGTTGAATTATATGATTCAGAGTGTAGTGTGTTTCTCAAGTACTATTTCGGTCCTTGAATACCAGCGACCTATATGTAAAAGCAACCGTGGGGCATTTCTGCTCTATTTTTAAACCAGTCTCTCTCTCTTCTGCCCAGCTCAGCCTGAATGCACGTGTCTGGGATAATATCTTGCGTGTTACGTTCCTTTGAAGATTGCAACTTTGTCAAGCCCTGGGGATAACTGCCTGCAAAGCTTCTAATGCTGCTGGCTCCTTTTATTAGATTAAACCACTGCGGTTTTGAAGATTGAGTTGCTGAGCACTTCCTATAATATACATACAGCAGGACTGAGTTACCTTCTTGGTCAGTAGCTATAATGCTCAAATTGACGGCCCTCCTACATTGCATGAATATCTTATTATCCTCCCAGTTAATTCAACCTTGCGTGTATTGCTAGGCAATTCAAACTGTGTGAACTACTAAAAGGTACCTTAACTGCACTACAAGCCTCCAGAAGCCACCATACAAAATACTAGCAGCTGTATAAAGTGGCTGCCTTTAGTTATTTGTTTTTGCACTTCTTAAACCTGGTTCAGACAAGACAATATTTTAGACTCATCTGGATTCCAGAACTCCTGTTTTTTGGGCGCTATTATGTTATTATGAAGAATGTATTGTATGGCATTTTGCAAAACATATTCTCTGTAAAAAATCCCTTTTTGACAAATGTTCTCAACACAAAATGTAAATATGCCTCTTGCAAATCCCCTGCATTGTCTTTCTTTTACGACCTTAATACTTGCCAATTTCCTTCAGTTCCATTACCCTTCCCTTCCCTTGCCTAAACTTTACTTTGTTAGTTTTGTTCTTGGTTTTGTAAAATGGGGGAGTTCTGCATCCAAAGAGCAATCCGTTCTTAGCTCCCTTGCTAACACGTGTTATCTGTTTTTATTTTTACTTTTCACTGTGGTCTGTTTGGGGCTAAATGATCGACCATTAATTACATATTTTTACTCCAAATAATGATATGATATGATATGGTATTTACAACGTGCCTGTATACAGGTGTTTCAAGGCGCAACAAGACAAGGGATGGGAAACAGAGAGAGGACAAAAACAACTATGTTACTAGGCATGGTGACATTGAGATTGTGCAAGTGCAGGAGAGGGGGAGGGGACACGTGCTAGGGGAGGGGGTGGGAGAATGGACAAGTGCAGGACAGCAAATAGAACACAAGTGGTGCAGCCAACAGGTGGCAAGTCCAAGTGTTAGAAGTGCAGACAACAGGTGTCTAATAAGTGCAGGAAAGGGGACTGTAGAGTTACATATAAAGACCTCCAGTGCAGGGGGTGCCTGGAGGCAGGGCAGGTATTCAGCTGAGCAGGCAGGGACCTGGGCCTGAATTCAGAGGGTTGCCAGGTGACCAGTGCAAGTATCAGACAGGTGATAAGCAGGGGATAAGAAGAGAGAAGGCAGGAGCAAAGAGGAAGGTCTTGAGGTGCTTTTGGAACCAGAGATGGTTCTGCTCAAGTTTCAGAGAGGCAGGGAGGCTGTTACAGAGGGAAGCACCAGCCGAAGAAAGAGATATGCCCCCAACTTGTTGCTAGGAGAAGTGACTGACCCTCAAGGAGTTGGAGGTAGAGGAGTGAAGAGCTCGAGTAGGAAGATATGACCGTAGAGATAGTTGGAGGTATTGTGTTCCCACACCCCAGAAAGCATTGTGGACAATGCAGAGGGTTGTGATCTTGATCCTTGCCACCACTGAGAGCCAATGGAGAGATTTCAGAGCTGGAGAGATACGATCCCTGGGTTTGAGGCCAGGGACGAGTCTTGCAGTACTGATCTAGATGAGTTGTAGAGGACGGAGAGTAGAGCCAGGTAGATTTGGAAAGAGGCTGTTTCAGTAGTCCAGCCTAGAGAGAACCAGAGCACAGGAGACAGTGAGCTTCTGGGGAAAGGTGAGGAAATAAAGAATACCTCTGAGGAGGTGCAGCTGGTAGGTTGACTTCTTAAAGACGTCAGAGATGTGAGGAGAGAAGGAGAGTGTGGAATCAATTACCCAGAGGTTCTTAGCCTCACAGGTGGGAGCAGGAAGAGGGCCCAGAGTGGGCAGCCAGAGAGTGACAGGAAAGGATGGTTCTGGTGAGCTGATGAGGAAAAATTCTGTCTTACTGACATTAAGACAGAGATCATTGGCGGCACACCACTCCTGGATTGCGGACAGACAAAGGATTGGAGAGGGAGAAGAGGCAGCCTGAAAGTGAGCTGTCATCTGCATAGCAGTAAAAGGTAGAGCAGAGAGCACCAATGAGGAGATAGAGATAGAGGAGAGGAAGGACCCAAGTTGGACCCGGGAGGGTCATTCAGAGAAAAAGGAGATCAGCCAGGCCAGGGCCTGATCAGTGATACCAAGGTTATCAGGGAGCCAGTTGAACAGGATGGCATGTTTGACAGTATCTAAAGCAGAAGAGAGATTGAGGAGGATGTGGACAGAAGGGTGGTTAGTGTCAAGGTTTGAGAGAAGGTCTTCATGGATGTTCAGGAGGGCAGTTTCCGTGCGTCTGGCCGCTCTGAAGCCAGACGGATGGTCATGGAGACAGCCAACAGATTTGGTGTGAAGGTTAAGCGGGCAGATGGGCAACTTTTCTAAGAGTTTTCTCAGGAAAGGAGTAATTGAGATCGGGTGATAGTTAGCCAGGCAGGAGGGGTCAGCTGAGGGTTTCTTAAGAAAAGGGTGCACAAGGGGCTGATTAAGGGGGGAAGGGAAGGATCTAGTGGTGGAAGAGGGTTTGCAGAAGTCGGCCAAGGCTGGAGCCAGGGTGTCACTGTGGTCCATGATGGTTTTGGATGTACAGGGAAGAACCTTTTTTGACAAGAATTTCATAGATTGGACTTGTCTAGAAACCTTGTATGGGGTGAACAAAGGAAAGGAAGATAAAGGAGGAGTCGGACACACAAAGGCCAGAGGTAGAGGAAAAAATAGAGGAAGATGGAGGAGAGGAAGAGAGGGTGGATAGGATGTTCTGGGTTTTTGAGATAAAATTTGAAGCCAAGGCCATGCAGATGGCCTTGGAGGGGACAGGAGAGGTAGAGACTGCAGCAGGATTGGCCCGCTCCTTGCAAATTTGAAAGAGTTTGGCTGAGTTGTTAGATGCTGCAGAGATGTGGGCTTGCATGTGAACTCTCTTCTTAGTGTGGACAAAGAGTTGGTACTGCCTTTGGAATAGGCAGCAGGGCAATTTGTCAAAGGGAAGATCGAAGAATGGAGGTTGGAAAGGGCTGTGTCAGGATGTGAGTCAGCCAGAGGTGCAGGAGGCGGGGAGGGGTAGAAAGTGCTGGTGAAAGCCTCAACTGAAAAACGCTTCATGGGTCGGATGTCCAAGAGGGTTGCTGGCAGTCCAGGGGTTGGCTCAGCCTGAGGGATTGAGAGAGAGAGAGATGAGAGGAGAGGAGAAAGTGGTCACTCCAGGAGCGAGGAGTGGTGAGAAGGTTAGAGAAGGGGAGTTCTGAGGATATTAAAACATCCAGGGCATGCCCTGCAGAGTGGGTCGGGTCAGAGGGAAGAATAGAGCAAGAAAGAGAATTGCAGAGGTTGCAAAAGAGTTCAGAGGAGAGGCAGGAAGCATTGAGGTGGATGTTGAGCTCTAAGAGGAGGAGGAGTTGAGTGGTCGAGGCAAGAAGGGAGGAGGGGAGGTCCACCCACCCGGAGAGGATGGAGGTTACCTGGCCAAGTGGCTGGTAGATACTAGCCACAGTAAGAGAACAGCCAGGAGAGAGAGGGAGAGAGAGAGAGAGAGAGAGCCTAAGGCGGGCATTCAAAGGAGGAGTAGACCTGCATAGGAATGACAAAGGCAGGTATCCACTACTGGAAGGTCAAGGCTACACCACCACAGGGACGATTTGATTTGATAGCGGAGAGCATCTTGTAGGCATCAGGGAGGCGAGTGTCAAAACCGGTGACAGATCTGGCCCTGAGCCATGTCTCTGTAAGACCGAGAACATCAAGGTTGAGTGCTTCCAGGAGACGGGAGATGTCAGAGGAGTGTTTGACAGCTGAGCGAGAGTTGAGAGTGGCAATCTGGAGAAAGTTGCCACACTTGAAAGACTTTTGAGGAAGGGTACAGTTCAGAGGTACGCCCTGCAGAAGTGTTGAAGGAGCCCAAGGGTGGGCAGAAGAGGAAGGAGGTGAGAGCAAGGTAGCCAAGGAGGAGGAGGTGGGTGTCAGAGTGGTGGCTAAGGAAGGAGGGAACGAGGTGACTGGAGAAGCAGCAGAGGTAGCCGTAGAGGTGTCAGAGAATGGAGGAGACAGAGGAGCAGATGTAGCCATAGAGGTGGCTGGAGGAGGCAGAGGAGCCAGAGAGGAGAAAGAAGGGACTGCAGAAGAAAGGAAATGTATGAGGCGTGGGACGAGTTGATCAAAAAAGGAGGAGGTTGGCCTGAGAGCCTGTTATATCCATAAGTCAGGGTAACTTATAAAGAATACTCAGGTAGTCAGTAGTTATGTTCATGTTGCTTTAATCAGGTTACATCACAAGGAGATAGGAAGATAAGTCACAGGGAAGACCACTGGTTCCCACCACCCTGGCTACATCATTACCAACTGCCCTGGGTGGAATCTCATGCACTCAACATTCCAGTCAGTCACGCTCCTGGCATTCCATTCATGACCTCATACCTGCAGACACAAACCATGCATTCAAAGGGAAGGATTAATCAAGGGGAGAAACAAATAATAGGAATACCATTCCTAACACCTCCCCTCCTTCCACCCAGCCAGAAACACATCATAACATACCTCTCGTTCTTCAACACATACAGACACATACCTCAAATGACATGCAATCAACCTGATTCCGAAAACAAGAGAAGGTTATTCAAACAGGTGTAACTAACCCACTGGAAGCAGTACCACACCAACAAAACTACTAACCAAACCACCAAAACAATACCAAACACCTTCTGCCCACCGTTGCCACCGGAGAGCCTCAAAACAGACACATCTAAGAACTACAGCCCCACATGGGCCACTAAACACACACAGAACCAGAGACATTAAAAAACACTGAACAACTTCAATGCACCTCTGTCGCTTGTGGATCTTGGGACTTTCACCCCAAAGCACATACTGTCCCTATATGGACTGGCACGTGACCCCACTGCACCAAAATGAGAAATCTAACTAACCAGCAGACACAGCTAATATAAACAGTTCTAACCAGGAACAACTGGGACATACCACGCACAAACACACACACACACACTGAGGACACATACACAGACCCAAACACCCTACAAACACACTTCAGCACAACCATGCACCGAATGATTCCAGTCAAAAGAAAACAGCCCTCACAAACTCAGCTTGCTGGCCAAACAAATTGGGCCATCAGATGCCCACATTCTCAAAAAGAATTCAACCCTTCACTAACCAACTGATGAACCCTACATTGAGATGTTAGGGCTACCTCTCCACCCCGAAAATGGGTTTCCACCTTGGACACCATCTCTGAAAAACTCCATCCAGGTAACCAACACCTGCTCCTGGAAACCCATACCACACAAAGAAAAAACTCCCATCCAGCAAAAATGCAAGGATCTCTCCATACTGGACATTGTAAAACACCAATAATAGAAAACTGAATGTGAAGGCGTCCCAACCACACCAGTACTACAAACAGCATGCAGGCAGGGCCCTGCCGCACACCTGTCACTTCAAAGGCATGCAACACACACCTTCCACACCATCAATGGGCTACCACTCTCACCCATAATCAAAACCTCAACTGCATGCAACTCACACCTACACAACATCAATGGGCTACCACTCTCACCCATACTAAAAATGTCAAATGCACAACTAGCCTTACTCAACATTAACAGTCTGTTCTTGCACATACTCATAAATTCAACGGCACACCACTGACCTTACTCAACTTCAACGGGCTGTTCTCGCTCATACTCAAAAATTAAAAGACACTCAACTGGTCTTACTCGACATCAAATGGCTGTTCTCAAACATAGTCGAATACAGCTCACACCCTACACCACATGGATAGGCTAAGATTCACCCCTTACTCACACTTCAAGGAGTACCCATTCAATCCACATGAGGCCATGGTAACCAACGTGTGAAAACTCAAATATGAAGTATTACAATACCCCAGCATACGTTTCTAAAATTACCTAAAATTATTTAGCTGCATCGTTCTCATAAAACTCCTAAAGTTCATGCTGCATACTTCCGCGATGCAACCTAAACATCCTGCAAATCCTCAAAAGATGTTAAACTAGCACATAACGCGCATCCCCTCATAGTTGAAACATCCAAACACTACAATGTAATTCTAACGGTAAAAGTTCATGTTGCAAAGTTGCAAACTAAACATTCTGCAAAGCCTCAAAAGGTTATTCCCAGTAATGTTGCAATCACAGTATCGTCGCTCACACTGTGCTTGTCATACTCATAGTTGTCTTCATACGCCAAGCACAAATAACAGATTAAAAACAGTTTCTGACCAATTTTGAGGTCACTTAACAGTACCCCCAGCTTCACATAACATATCCACCTTAAGCCCTTTAAGGAGCTCATTAAATAACTACGTAAATCAGCTTAACGGGACTGACCTTAAACAACCCCATGCAGCTTAAGGTCAAACACCAAGATGCAACACTAAAACAAATGTGCATAGTCCTCGCATCCGGAATGCTCTTATGGTCTTCCATGAAGTCTGCATTACCTGTCATATTTCTCCATTGACAGTCCGTTGTAGTTCTCAACATCTCCGAATTAGGTCTTCCGCAGCTCACAATTACTCAAGTAGTCTCCTTCAGCTCACAAACTGTCTCCAGCAACAAAACCGCAAGATCCAACCATTGTAGCCTTGCTTCCTAATCATGCTGGCACAAGTTGCTGGGTGCCTTACTCAAGCTCTTGTCGTTGGTGTACCAGAACAGTCTCTACAGGCCCGCCCCGGCAGAGAGCCCGCATTCAAACATATTGCCAACTCCCTCAGTGCACCCGCTGATGTCACCATTGAAGAGCTAGCTATCGAGCAACTCAGAGCTCCTGACCGCCAACCGTCACCATGTCCAGCCTCGTCCACAGTTGCAGATCAACACGGTAAGACATCCGCTTTTCCTTTGCTAATTCCCCACGCAGCATCATCCCATTATAAGTACTGTAGATTTTCGCCGATAGCAGAACACCTCTTCCCGCATATCAGGTTTGCTAGAATAATCCGCACCTGTCATGTAAATTCGTCCATGTACGCTGAATGGATTACTGCTGCAGCTCACTCTGAATGTGAGAGTTGTTCCATCTGACGGATGTACTGTGCAACTGCTTTAGTTCTCGCACAGAGGTGCTCACATTAACCTCTTCTGGGCCCATGTGCCCTGTGGCCCTCAGACTCTCTGTCCAATGCACTCACAGCTCTCAGTGAAATGATAAAGGTGCAGTCGCTGGGCTCCATGGTGCCTGTTAGTGCTGCGAGGCAATCACTGGCACTCTGATCAGACCCTGGCAGGTATGTGGCACTTTTAAAACAGTTTAAGAGAGTTTCTGGAGGCAATAAAATCCACTACTGCAACTGCACATTCACTGGCACCTTTGCCTGCCATAGGTGCATCACCCAACATTCCATGGCATTACTGCCGCTTGAATGCCAGCTAAACTGTCTCTGTCACCTCATCATGGGGGGAAGTGGGTTCCCTCTCCTTTCATTTTCTCTATCTGCTTCCTGCTCTGCAACCCACAAACAGTCTCCTATCTCCTCTGGTACTCATACACACAGGTACCAGTCTTTTCCTGAGTTCTCCAGGGTCATCACAAAGACCAACTTGTCACTAATTGTTATATCCATAAGTCAGGGCAACATATAAAGGATACTCAGGTAGTCAGTAGTAATCTTCATGTTGCTTTAATCAGGTTACATCACAAGGAGATAGGAAGATAAGTCACAGGGAAGCCCACTGGCTACCAACACCCAGGCTACATCATTACCAACTGCCCTGGGTGGAATCTCATACAATGAACATTCCAGTCAGTCACACTCCTGGCATTCCATTAATGACCTCATTCCTGCAGACACACAGCATACATTCATAGGGAAGGATTAAGCAAGGGGAGAAACTGATAATAGGAATACCATTCCTAACACCTCCCTTCCTTCTACCTAACCAGACACACATCATGACAGGGCCTTGGACCAAGATGGTGCCATTTAGGTAAACATTAATGATGGTCTTAGAGGAGTGGGAGGGGGCCAGGATGGCCTCCCACCGGGTGCCATCATTAATGGACGAGGAGGAAAAATGAGAGAGGACAGAAACCATATGTGGAGTCCATAGGTATGGCCTTGTTTCTTATTGTTCATCAATGCTTTTCTTCTCATTCTCATCCCTCGTGTTGCTCTACTTATACTGCATCACATGACCACCATTTTATGTTTCCTCGTCTTTTTTCTATGTGGTCCCCCTGCTTCATTCTTGCTCTGACACACAGGAGCAGAAGAACATGCTTTCATATATAGATAATTTAATTAAGAGCACCATTAGTCGTGATTTAAAAAAGGAATTTGACATTTACCGTACATTCGCCATTTGTCAATTAATGTGAATATACGTGACAATACTACTATCATGTTCACTGGTACTCATATAATATACAAATGTATTGCTATTAGATCCCAACTGTTGGCATCAAAATGCCCAGTACCCTCCCCTGTATGGTATCCAACCACACACATTTCAGGCAGAATGTGCTTTGTGACATACAGTGCAGTATCTTTCACAAACACTGCTTATATTTGGGGATTTGGAAACATCATGGAATGTTGTTTATACAGTAAGTAGCCCAGTCATTCACCTGAACCCTGGGAACGAGCGTCAGGAGTGGTGGTTGTGCCACCAATCCACCACCATTTAAAAGTAATCATAATATTTAGAATTAATTGATTGAAGAGAAAACATTATGGAGATCTCTACAAATATCCCAAGAAGAAAAACAAGAATACCCTCTAAACTACTGGAACATCAACAAGCTGCTTTGGAATTGTTAGAGTTATTAATCAAGTGACTTAGAATCACCCATATTCACATGCCAGTACATAACATTAAAATATTTAATCTAAATTATCAATCAGTGGAGAGGCAGCAGTTTGTAAGGAGTTGCATAGCAAAACCACTTTCAATCCCCATTTGAATGAGCCTCTGAGACAATGTACCTTTCAAAGAGTGTAACGTAGGGGTAGAGGAGGTAAGAAGGAACATACATGTATCAAATCAATGCAAATGGATGTGGCGGGTAACACAAGCTAGTCCGGAGGAGGGAAGCAGTCCAGTTGAGCTGATGTACAAAAAAAATGTATGCAAATTGTACTAAGTAGATCACAGAGACCATATGCAAATGACGAGCCTGAAAATGACATGGGCCAGTAGGAGTAGGGGCTCTGAATTGTAGTGGTGAGACGCTACATTCCAACAGTGAGCGTCATCATTTTGGCATGCACATGTTAGCGTGGGTTTAAACTGCAATGGGGGGCAGGGGGTGAAACTCATTTCTGGACTCAAGAGAGTCTCAGACAGAATTAAGTAGATGCCAATGCGCAGAGCACATGATTGAAATTGCACGTTGCTTCAGGATGATATTTCAGTGGACTTCGCTGCACTGAACATAATACTAATATAAATTAAAATACTAATCTAACCCAACATGTAACTGAATCCGTTAATAACATTTAGTGCAAATTAGTCCATGATGAAATAGGCTGAATGAAAATTTTGGAAATGCATGATGCTCTTTTAAATGGGAAATTAAACGTGCAGGCTGAATGTTCGCTGTATGATGAAAAAATGCAAAGATCTGCGCCACTGAAAACAGGGCATTGTGAAGTGCAGGAAGCTCAAGGAGAGATGTATCTTTTTGCTCTTCAGCAATGAAATTGTGTGCTATTTGCAGTGGAATGATCTGCTCAAGGCCAAAGTGTTTCCCTTGAATGACAGGCAGATTTAATAAAAAGGGTTTTGAGAGGGAGTAACCCACTCATTTTGGACACTGGTAGACGAAGTAACAGAGGGCTGGCTGGAGACGGAATTCAGAGCTGGCTGAGGCTGTATGATGCTGAAGCGGTCCATATCTGAGTGTCCCTGGATGAGGCAGGCGGAAAGATTGGGGTATATCTCCATGCCAAATTGAATCAGAAATATCGCCAACACATCTAGGTAAATATGGGTTTAAGTGAGGAGCTGCTGTTTTGAATGAACTCAGTTAGTCGAGGTTATGCAGGTCACTTCATATTAGGCACTGTCGATTTTTACATGTAATCCTGCATTTATGTTTTTAAGCTTTTTTTTTCCAAAGTGTATTTCTCTTGCCAAGTGCCATATTGCCAAGGACAGTTGGAATGACTTGGCACTTGCAAACTATTGCAATGTATTCTCACTGTAAAATACAATGTGGGCATAACTGTTACTCCGTGTAACTTGCATATTTCTATCTTACGGTAAAGAAACAGGTTTCAAATTAACTGGTAGTCTTATGGCATCTATGTTGCATTTAGTCCCTTGTATTTCATATGCATAAAAGACAGAGGTGTGACAAGAGACATCTCAAAACAAAGTAGCTGCCATGAGCTGCTTAGCTAGAGAGATTTAATGAATGTACAGTTGTTCAATTGCATGCTTCACAATTGTTGAAATTCAGCCAAAAGGGCGTAGTCTGGTATTGTGCATAAGGTAACAGAAGGAGGCATGAACCATTCATCCAGAGTGTATCAAGTCCAGTACTTTGTTTGCTGTTAGTGACCCTGGTGAAAACCAATTATTAGGCAATATTCTAAAATTAGTTTTACCACTATAAAAAAAACCAACAAGCTACCACAATATATTACTAGGAATCATAAAATACCACTAAATACCACCATAATAAGAACATACCACAAAGTAATAGATATAACCCCAAAATATATCCAACAGGCCTCAGTACAAGTTTGGAAAAAACAGGGAATGTGTCAGTAACAGAATTACCACCTTCTTTACTGCTCTGCCAAATGAGCAGTAACAAAATAGTGGCACTAATTCCTCCAGTGGTAATTCCGCAAAATGAATTACCACTGGAGAAATCATCTCCAAGAAAATGTCATCAAGACCTTCAGAGGAAATATTGATGGAGGAATGAGTTCATGCTGATCCCACTGAATTACAAGAAAACTGGCACAAGTCCTCCAATAAACAGTGCAGTTAATGCCACCTTAACAGTGAAATTGAATGCAGCCAGGTATGCAGAATGGAGGTCCAGGTGAACCCATTTGACTACAAAATGCAACTATAACATTCATAACTTTCTGCTCTACGTTGACATGCAGAGGCATGAGGAACATCAGGCGCAAAGTACACCATCATGTGTTAGGTAAGAATTGGTGCAGTCACACTCATAAAGAAATAATTTCCGCTATGGTTCGGTCCTTAACGGAAATCATTTCTTTTTGAAGTATCATGGCTCCCCTCAACCCCATGACGTGTGTGTGTGTGAGTGTATGGTGAAAGAGTGCACACAAATGTATGGGTGGCTGGGTGTGCGCGTGTGCGTGTACAGTGAAAGGATGCACACTTCAATGTATGGGTGGCTGCCTGGGTGGGCCTGTATGGTGAAATGGTGCACACTTAAATGTATAGGTGACTGTCTGTAGGAGTGTATGGTGAAAGGGTGTACACTTAAATGTATAGGTGGCTGCCAGTATGAGTGTATGGTGAAAGGGTGCAAACAAATGTATGTGTGGCTGGGTGTGCGTGTACTGTGAAAGGATGCATACTTAAATGTATAGGTGTCTGCCTGGGTGTGCCTGTATGGTGAAAGGGTTCACACATAAATGTATGGGTGGGCGCCTTTGTGTGTGTGCCTGTATGGTGAAAGGGTGCACACTTAAATGTACGGGTTGCTGCCTGGGTGTGCCTGTATGGTGAAAGGGTGCACACTTCAATGTATGGGTGGCTGCCTGGGTGTGCCTGTATGGTGAAAGAGTGCACACTTAAAAGTATGTATGGCTGGGTGTGGCACGACAAAGCCTACTTTTCGGGGGACTAACCCTTCAAATGTTGGGAGTGGTGCTAACTTTATGTGTGGTGGGGGAAGAGCAAACTTATTTTTGTGGGGGCATCTAACTTCTTTATGCATTTTAATGAGACTATTCTAGTGCAGTTTCAATGTTAAAAGTGGTTAACTCACGCCTTCAAGTCTGAAAGCATCCACTTATGGACTGCTGTGATATTGGCTGGTCTCCTGTTCTCTCTCTATCCTTCCAATCACTCCCCTGGCATGCAAGTACTGAAACCCACATCAAGATTTCAATTGCCTAAAAAATGTGGCATTTGAATGCAGGTACTAACAGTGAAATGCGGTACATTAATAATAGCTGGGCAGGCCCTTGTTAACAGCAAAACCCAGGTGCTGTTTAATATCTGTGTCCTTTTCTGTCAGGCAACTCCTCTGTAGGTCAGCCAGGTCAAGTCAACATAGCCCACAATTTCAGGGAGGGGGGTGCTGAAGCCCAGCCAGCTCAATGGTGTTGCACCACTACTTGTGATAAGTGCTTTGATTACTCATTGGTAACCTTCATTACTCATAGCCCTATTCATCCTCATCCCAGTACTTGTGTATGAGGGAGTACTTCTGTATTAGACACTCTACATCATAAAAAAAAAAAATACTGGGATGAGGTAGAGGTACAGGAAGGTAATGCCTGACTTAGCTAACTGTAATCTTTATTACTCTTAGTCCCACTCTTCCTTATCCCAGTACTTACCTATGAGCCAAGGAGCCTCATACGTAAGCACTGGGACAAGGAAGAGGGGCGTGGAGGTAATTCTGGGCCAAGGAGCTAATTTTGGAGGTTGGGGTAGGGATGCGCAGGAGAGGGGATGTGTGCAGGCGGGATTGTGCCATACATCATAATGGTCGTCCATGTCCAGGCTTAGCAGGCATGATATGTGGTATTAGTGGCTAGAGGGGCATTTTGGGTTAGCCAGTCTAGTCATTCTCAGTCTGGTATGACTTTTTTTTTTAACTGGGCATTTCTGATAAAGCAGTCCTACTAAGTGTAATTACTTGGCTAGACTGGCATTTGGGTTCTGCCAGTCTAGCCTTTTCTTACTGCAGCATTGTATATTTTTCTGGGCATCTGTGATGAAATTATATGATATGATATGATATGATATGGTATGATATGATATGATAAGTCACATATAACTCGCCTGTACACAAGTATTTTTAGGTGCAACAAGACCAGGGAGGGAAAACAAAGGGAGGACAAGACAAATGATTTTACTAGGCCTTATGTCATTCAGATCGTGCAAGTGCGAGAACGAGAAGTACAAGGGGAGTGGGAGGGGGAAGTGCAAGGGAGAAGGGAGGGGAAAACAGGGCAGCAATTCTCTGAGTAAGTGCAGCCAGGGCAGCACGGCTCTGGGTAGTTCAAGGAGAACAAGGGACTGAAGGGTTACAGTTACAGCCCCTAACTGCATGGTAGGCCCGGAGGTAGTGCAAGGGTGACTGATTAAGAACGAGCCTGGACTCAGTGAGATTGAGGGTAGCCAAGCAACCAGTTGGTACAACAGACAGGTAGGTCAGCAGGGTAGGGAGAGAAAGAAAGCAGAGAAGAGGAACATTTTGAGATGCTTCTTGAACTTCAGGTAGTCCGGCTCAAGTTTGGGAGTTGCAGGGAGGCCTTTTCAGAGGGAGGCACCAGCAGAGGAGAGACATCTACCCCCCCACTCTCTGCCTGGAGAAGCATCTAACCCTTAGGGCATGAGAAGGAAGGTATTTTGGAAGAGAGGATTGGATGTAGTGAGGATCCTAGCCCCAGAAAGCCTTGTGGACAATGGAAAGGGTCTTGAACTTGATCCTTGCAGCCACCGGGAGCCAGTTGAGAGATGTCATGGCTGGAGAGATACGGTCCCAGAGCTTGAGGCCAAGGATAAATCTCGCTGTCCTGTTCTGGATTAGTTTCAGAGGGCGGAGAGTAGAGGAATGCAGATTGAGAAAGTGGATGTTGCTGTAGTCCAGCCTAGAGAGAACAAGGGCTCTGGAGACAGTGAGCTCCTGAGGGAAAGTGAGAAAGAGAAGAGTCCCTTGGAGGAGGTGCAGCTGGTAGTGGGACTTCTTGGCGACGTCCAAGATGTGAGGAGAGAAAGAGAGAGTGGAGTTGAAGATGAAACCAGGAATGTACGAGAGAGGAGAGGAGGCTGATGGGAGCCTGAAGGAAAGCTCAGTGTCATCCGCACAGCACTGAAAGTTAGAGGAGAAGGTAGAGATCAGGTGAGCCAAAGGGGCCAAGTACAGGTTGAAAAACCAGGGTGAGAGGATAGAACCCTGGGGAATGCCACAGGTAGAGAGAGGTGGCAGAGAGAAAGGGACCAAGTTGGAAATGGGAGGGGCAGTCCAAGAGGAAGGAGGTCAGCCACTCCAGGGCCTGATCCATGATGCCCAGGTTCTCAAAGCGTCTATTGATCAGGATAGCATGGTTGACCGTCTCAAAAGCAGAGGAAAGTTCAAGGAGGATGAGGACAGAAGGAATGCTGGAATCAATTAAAGAGATCAGATCTTCACAGGTGATCAGGAGAGCAGTTTATGTACCTCTGGCAGCTCTTAAGCCAGACTGATGGTCATGGAGACAACCAACAGATTCAGTGTGGAGAGTAAACAGGGAGATGGCCAGCTTTCCCAAGAGTTTTGGAGAGGGGAAAGTTCCAGTGGCACAAGAATGATCACAGAAATTGGCCAAGGCTGGAGCAAGGGTGTCAATATGGTCTTTGATGGTTCTGGTGGAGCGGGTGAGCACCTATTTTGATGACACTTCCATGGATGGGACTTGTCCAGAAACCTTGTCAGGTGTTATCAGAGGAAAAGGAGGAGGAGAGGGAGATTTGGCCAAAGGGTGGCCGAGAGAGGAGAGGGAGAGGCAGAGGAGATAGTGGACAGTATGTCCTGAGTATTAGCAGAGAAGTGAGAGGACAAAGCCGCACAGATGGTCTGTTGAGGGAACAGGAGAGTTAGAGATCACAACAGGATTGGCCAGTTCCTTGCAGATTTGAAAGAGTTTGGCCGTGTTGTTAGAGGCCATAGAGACACAGGCTTGAATGTGTGCTCTCTTCTTGATGAGTCTTATTGCTTCGACTGGCATTTTGGTGCAACCATTCTAGGTACATTTAAATGTGGCCTAGCATGCTTTACTGTAATGTTATTACGTGTCTACACTGGTCTACATTGTGCAGCCAGTTGGACATGTTTTCATTGTGGCATGGCATTTTTAATTGCAAAGCATTAATGCTCCTGTTACCCTACAAAACAATTGTAAAATCTCTGGCTTTTTAGCCTATTCAGAAAGTGTGCTGTATATTGCATTAAACCACATATTCATATGGTTTCCTAGTGCAGTGTGCGACATACCCCTTCAGCAGCCCGTTTGTGCGTATTGCGCAAGCGTGGTAATCTAGGTTGGCCCAGAGTGTGGCCCGACCAGTGATTTCTTGCCGAGTTGGAATTAGTCCTCAGCATGGCTTGCAGGCTGGCCCCCAGATCCTGTGTTCCACCACTGCTCGACTCCTGGCATTTGGCTCCCGCAGCAATGGAGAAGCACAGCAAGTCATGGGTGGGGGTCCAGTGGAGTTCGTATCGGGGCTATTTGGTCCCACTAACCCAAGGGGAGAAGTTGTTCAGTCTAGAGCTTCTTTGTCGAGGAAGAAGAGGAGGTCGCTACTGCAGCAGGACATCACCAGGAAAATTAAAGGTCCAGTAGCTTGCAGCAAGCTTCGTTCATGGTTTCTTCATCAGGTGTTTCTGCCAGTGGTCGACTCTGCCTCTAGTCCCAAAACCCTTGCCTTTTAAGCAGGTTTCTCCCATTTATGCAGAGCCTAAGCTGTCGATCACACAGCAGTGTGGCTGTCCTTAAACTGGGACTAGTTGCATTAAGGCATTCCTAGAGACAAAGAACAGGGGAGTTTCGGGACCTCCATCACATCCTGTCCTTCAAGACACACTGGAGCCAGAGGCAGGCTTCAGGTCTAAAGCCTGCCAAAGGCAAGACAAATAAAGGGCTCAAACCTGTCTCAATGCACAGAGTAAAACCGAAGAAAGAGCTCACAAACAAAAAAATGGTGAAAAAAGAACACAGGGGCCATTTTACAAAACGGTCACCCATGGGAGCTTTTGGTATAGGTCTGTACTACACAAGTTGGTAGTGTAACTGAGCAGCCAGGACTATCTCAAGAGGGGTACATGTGAGCTGTAGAGCTGTACAATTTAAATTTGTAAATACAAGTAACCAAGTAAAACTTACCCTCAATGATTCAGTTATAAATAGTTATTTATTTATGTAACAACAGTTTTAAATAAGCAACCTTTAAAAAGGCAATTCACTGTAACAATTCAAATACACTTTTAAATTACTTTTCAGAGTCAAATTAAGTCAGTGCACTAATCCTATACCCTGATGTGACTTCAATCACAAGGATTGTATTTGCAGTTATTTATCACACTAATATACTTTATAATAGCAGAAAGGAAAGGGTTAGGGAAGTAAAAAGGTTAGAACAATTTCTCAGCAATTGTGAGGACAACGGAATCCTCCAATGAAGTATAGATAAACCTTTCCCAGCAGTACCAGTATACAACAAGCTACAACCTATGAGGGTCAAACAGTATCAAAGTCAGTGGATTTAGAAGAGTGCCTTTAGGGAGCCAGTACAGCCAATGTCATTTGGACATAGTCTAGGGATCTGATGCACTTCTTGGACAAAAGTCTTGCAGAAAGTTGGAGAGTTCAGATGAAAATCACTTGTACTGTCACAAGCTGTTAAACTTCTGAGAAGGGAGTTGAAATCAACTTGAAAGAAAGCCAATGCAATTTCCCAGTGAGAAAAGAGCGGCTAAACCCCTAGCCTAAACAGTTCCTCCTGTTAGAAGAAGAGTGGTCCAGCTGGAATGTGTCTTGCTACAGCAGTGCAGACCCTGGTTCATGAGCCTCGGTTGTGGGGACAAGAGGGAGGACATCTGAAGGGCTCCTGCGGCAGTACCCGGGAGGTCATTGGCAGCTATGGGCTCTATTTAATTCAGCGCAATGTCACGGTTTCAGTGCTTAGCAAACAGTACTGATGCAGATCTTAGACACCCTTTGGACTTCCTTCACACCCTCTTTCCTGCACTCTGGTAAGGTCACTCTGGATCTGGAGGTCCTGCTTCTGTAGTGTCCTTAGGAAGCTCCTGGAGCTTCTAGCTGGATTTGTTCCGTGGCAGACATTGCACTTGACTAAGAACACTCAACGCCTGAGATTGGGCTCCTGCAGCAATGTAGAAGTGCAGCATGTCTGGGGTGGTGGTCCAATGGAGTTTGTCTCAGGGTTAGTTGGTCCCACTAACCCAAGGGGAGAAGTCGTTCCGTCCAGAGCTTCTCTGTCAAGGTGAAAAGGGAGGTCAGCACAGCAGCAGGGCTTCACAAGGAAATTCAAAAGTCGAGGCAGTTGCATCAAGCTTTGTTCACAGTTTCTTTGCTGGGTGTTTCTCCCAGTGGTCGACTCTGCCTGTAGTCCCCAAAACCTCGCCTTTTAAGCTGGTTTCTCCCATTCATACACAGCCTAGGCTGTCAATCACACTGCAGCTGTCCTGAAAAGACAGCCAGTCAGCCTATCAGGACTAGTTGCATTCAGGAATTCCTAGAGACAAAGGACAGGGGAGTTTCAGGAGCCTACCTCACATCCTGTCCGTCCACACACAATGTAGCTAGGAGAGGGCTTCAAGGCTGTATCCTGCCAAAGGCAAGACAAACAAAGGGCTCAAACAAGCCATTTTGACAAAATGATCACCCATGGTTGCTGTGCTGAGGGGATAGCTATAGAGTACACAAGGCTGAACTAATTAAATGACACATTTTGAAAACATGGTTGCTTGAAAGACAGTAGATGGTCTGTTGGTGTAAATAATTTTTGTTTAGAGAAAGTGACTCATCTCTGTATCAAAGTTTAAACTTGAAAGGCCAGTATCTAAGAAACAAATCCAAGCTGTGTCTTTGCATCTCAAAAACGTCTCCCTATTTCCTCCCCTAGGAGGCATGTGAATGATTTCTAATCCAAAATATTTAATATTGTCCACAGAGTCTTGGCTATGTTCGCTCTGGAAGTCGTATCTTAAAGGAATAGTGTGCTCAAAAATATTATTATCCCGAGGGTTCAGGCATGTGTTTTTAAGCATACGTTGATCGATCGTACAAACATTTCCTATGCACCTTACCATAGTTTTCCTCTTTTTTACACATGTGAAATCAGGTAGCAGGATGCGGCCATCTTGTGATAATCTTATCCGTTGCCACATCGCCCAAAGTGGACTGCCTGAGGCTGACATCACTAGACGTGTACCACCCATTTCACAATGCCAATGCACGTCTCGAGTCAACATTCGCTGCTCTTCAGCTAATGACGTGTCTCCATGGAAATGGCAGGACGCCTCTTTCCTCAATAAGTATAAACAGACCGCTTCTCATCAGACAACATCAGATTTGCTTTTCCAATTGTTTCTCTGTCTTTTTTTGAGTATTCTGTGCCTCGTTTCTGTGCTCTGATCAGCTACCTCTGTTGCCCGTAGCCCGTGCGAACAGATACTAGTACCATTACTATACATTTTTATTTTGCCCCATAATGGCAACAATAGAGCCCTATCAGTATGAGCCAGAGTTTTCTGAGGCGGAATTACTCGAAAGAGAAAGATGCAGAAACTATGGGGCTTCAGACAACAGTTGGAAGGACGATTCAACAGATCAAGAGCCTGATCCTAGTTGCATGCACAGCGTTTCCACCTGGTGTACCTGCAATCGGTGCACGCTAATGCCAACTGAGGAGGAGAACTGCTGCTGCCGAGAAAACTCTGGATGCTTGTCCTACATATCCGAAGGCGAGACATGGCTGTAATGCGTTACCGAGCTGCATGATTTCGGGCCAGCCTGCCTCACGAGGTCCGTGTTGAGGATCCTGATGGTGCTTATGCACGAACTTCGAGCAACAGTTTGCCCTCGCAATCCAAGTAATGAGTAAATGTACTCTAGTTATGATGTCACTTAGGCCGCTACCATTTCATCGTTTTCTCCTATATTGTCGTGACTTTGATCTATCAATGCCATACAAATGTAGTCTTGTAATTCTATATATAACTGACAATTTGAGGAAATCATAGTGGTCTCCTTATGTTTATTTCATGTATAACCATGAAGCAATATTTCTTTGTGTCCCAAATGTAATGGAATGCATAATCATTCAATATTTCCAATGTCTAAGTAACATTTGTACTGGCAACAATGCCATTGGATTCAAGATTTGTCATTGTCAACTAAGGTTTAATACACTTACCTTGTTCATTTAAAAACAGTTTGTATCTTTCTCTTTCACAGGTGGTACAGGCTGGTGGCCTATTGTTCGTTTACATGGTGGCTTCATGGGAGGCTTGGACACCGCGTTCAACGAGTAACACCTGCCTGTGTCATTGGTGCCATTACAGAAACTTTCCCCAGTGACAGCGGTCAGTACAAGGGATTTTCCCACACTGTGCTGCAAGCAGAAGTTTATAATGTGTAGTACATTTGTGCCATCAAAATCAGCAACAAAACAAAACACAACAGAACTTTTATCAATGGTTGTTTCAATTTTCAGTGAATCAAGTGTGCCTCAATTCAGCAGTGTTCCGGGCCTTGTCTGCATGTCTCATGCCGATCCATCCACCCCTCCAGAATCAGTGACTGTTAGCACCTGTGGCTGTGCCCTCCTAATGGAGGCTGGCAAGGGTTGGAACGAGCAATGTGCTAAACACCATGTACACTTCAAAGGTATTTTACGCGCATGGGTCATTGTTCACATGCCCTCCTCAGACCCAGTGTCTCCAGGCAGGCTCCCCTTGAAGCAGGCCGCACCCCTGCAATCCACATAAGTGTGTCTCCATTCAGCAGTGTTCCGGGCCTTGACTGCAAGCCTCATGCCCATCCATCCACCCTCCATTATCAAAGGCAGTTGGCACCAGTGGATGTGCACTGCCAAAGGGGGCTGGCAGGGGTTGGAACGTCCAAGGTGCCAAACACCATGTACACTTCAAAGGTATCTTACGCACAGGGGTCATTGTTCACATGCCCTTCTCTGACCCAGTGTATCCAGGCACGCTCCCCTTGAAGCAGGCCGGGCCCCTGCAATCCACATAAGTGTGTCTCCATTCAGCAGTGTTCCGGGCCTTGTCTGCACGCCTAATACCCATCCATCCCCCCTCCATTATCAAAGGCAGTTGACACCAGTGGAAGTGCGCTGCCAAAGGGGGCTGGTGGGGTTGGAACGGCCGAGGTGCCAAAAACCTTGTACACTTCAAAGGTATATTACGCACAGGGGTCATTGTTCACATGCCCTCCTAAAACCACCTGTCTCCAGCCACGCTCCCCTGAAGCTGCTGCGCCCTTGCAATCCGCATAAGTGTGTCTACATTCAGCAGTGTTCCGAACCCTTTCCTGCATGCCTCAGGCCCCTCCATCCACCCCTCCAGAATCAATGACTGTTAGCACCTGTGGATGTGCCCTCCTGATGGGAGCTGGCAGGGATGGGAACGGCCAAGGTGCCAAACAACATGTACAGTTCAAAGGTATCTTACACGCAGGGGTCATTATTCACATGCCCTCCTCAGACCCCGTGTCTCCAGCCAGGCTCCGCTGAAGCAGGCCACGCCCCTGCAATCCACACAAGTGTGTCTCCATTCAGCAGTGTTCCGGCCCTTTCCTGCATGCTTCAGGCCCCTCCATCCAGACATCCAGAATCAATGACTGTTAGCACCTGTGGATGTGCCCTCCCAATGGGGGCTAGCAGGGGTGGTAACGGCCAAGGTGCCAAACACCATGTACACTTCAAAGGTATCTTACACGCAGTGGCTATTGTACAAATGGCCTAGCCAGACCCTGTGTCTCCATGCAGGCTCCCCTCGAAACATGCACCGCCCCTGCTATCCACATAAGACCATGCCATATGCATGTCATTCATTCACATACACACCCACTTTTCTAATTCTTTATAAACCACTTGATATTTTTCATGAGAACATCTTTGAGCACTGCAAGTCAACTCGTGAACGTACTACCTGAGAACTTCTGTGACCACTGCGAGTCAGCCCGTCATTGTGCTACCTGTGAACATCTCCCTGTTCTCCTGCTACTAACTACCTTGTTTACTCAATGTAACTGTTTATTGGTCAAGGTAAGGGCAGGTCACCCAATCATATCTCCTTGACCTTTAAATTTCTATCTATTTCGTATGAACGTACCTAATAGTGTAATGTTCATTCATCTCATTGCATTGACTTGATTTTAATTTGTTATGTTGACGATATATAGAAATTGTCATCAGTGTCAATTGGGATCGAATTGCATCCTCCACGGACCATGTCTATAAGCATGTTTCCTTTTGATGCGCAATAGTACATTCAAGGGACAAGTAACATGTCACATTGCATCACATCAATCAATTGTGCATGAAAGTTATCCTATAATACAGCCGGCTACGCTACACAGGTTTTGCTTCGGTGACCAAAACATAGATTGCATAGAAAAAATGTATGCTATAAGTACATCTTTCTCACGCTTTTATGCAAAGTAATTTTCTAATAATGTTGATTGTTTGTTTGTTTGTTTGTTTATTTATTTGGTAATGCGCTCCGAGCCCGTGGGCATCTAGGCGCAGCAGTACAAGAGGACTCGAAACTTAGTTACAAAGCCTGACACAGGCTAACACAGCAAAACAGTGGTCACTTACAGTGGGTGATACAATGCATATAAAATAACAAGGGTTAGGCGCATAAGAGTAACATATTAGCAGGTTGTATCGTTTCCGCTAGGGTGAGGGTCGTTGCATATCATTGTTGTGCAGCCATTTGAGAGCGTAGGATCTGAATCTTGTGTAGGGTAAAGGGCATCTAAGGTCAGATGGGAGTGTGTTCCATGATTGTGCGGCTCTAACTGGGAAGCTAGCACCGCCCGCTGTGGTAAGTTTGAATCTGGGGACTTCCAGTAGGAAGGTGTTGGCAGATCTCGTCGGTCGATTAGAGGGTCTCCAGTTGATTCTTTCCGCTAGGTAGGGGGCTTGATTGTTGAGGCATTTAGAAGTGAGGGAAATAGTTTTAAGTAGGAGTCTGTCCTTTATCTTTAGCCAATGGGCTTCTGTCCGGTGTTTGGAGATATGTTCTCTGCGTGGGATGTTCAGAGCTGCTCTAAGAGCGTTATTTTGTAATCTCTGGAGTTTGTCAGTGACCGACTTGTTGGCACCTGAGTATAAGGCGTTACAGTAGTCCAGTCTGGACATGACAAGGGCATTGGCCAAGGTGAGGCAACTGGCACTGGACAGGAAGGGTCTGGCAGCCCGGATGAGTTTGCACGTGTAGGTGGTTGAGGAGGCAAGGGAGTTTACTTGCTTTTTGAGGGTAAGAGCTGAGTCAAGGTAAAAACCCAGCGTTTTAACCTCGCGCATAACCTTGATAGTGTTGTTATCAATGTTAAATGAGGTATAGTCCGGGGTGAGTTTGGATAGTTTGTGGTCTGAACCGAGGAGCAGGATTTCAGTTTTATCGTCGTTCAGGCAGAGGCCATGTGTGGCCATCCATGCTTGAATGAGGATGTAAATTTTGTTCACCAGAGCCAAGTCCACTTCATAGTTGCCCGAAAGGGGTATGAGGATCTGGGTGTCATCTGCGTAATTAGTGTAGGTGACGCCCAGTCTGTCCAACTTGTCGAACAATGGCTTGGTGAAGATATTGTACATAGTGGGTGAGACACAGGAGCCCTGTGGGACTCCACATGTGATTTGGATAGGGTCAGCACAAGTGGAGGGGGAGAACACTCTCATAGTCCGGTTGGCTAGAAAGGATTGGACCCATGCTATGGCGTCTCCTGTGAAGTTGGCAGCCAGTTTGAGGTGGTTGCATAAGACTGCATGGTCCACCAGATCAAAAGCTGCTGACAAGTCCAATAAGAGTAGCAACGCTGTTTTCCCATTGTCCTTGAATTCCTCCATTTTGGTTTTAAGATCTAGCAGGGCTGTTTCCGTGCCATGGAGGGGGCGGAAGCCCGATTGGCGCGAGCCTAGTAGATGATTAGCTTCTAGGTACTCTTGAATTTGGAGATAGGCTACTCTGTCGATAATTTTTAGTAGGAAGGGTACCGTGGTGATAGGCCTATAGTTAGTCGGGATAGATGGATCGAGGGTTTGTTTTTTGAGAAGGGGGAGGACCCATGATTCTTTTAAGTTAGCTGGCACTGTGTTGGATTTGAAGGATGAGTTGATAAGCTTCGAGATGAAAGGGGCTAAGTCTCTGGCAGCGTCCTTTATTATTTGAGCTGGGCAGTTGTCGCCCTTACAGTTAGAAGGCTTCAGTGAGAGGATAACCTTTTCAGTGTCAATGATGGAGATGGGTTTAAAGCTGAAAGGGGGGATAGTGATAGGTTCAGTTACTGGAGGCACTTGTTGATCAGTAGGAGAGAGGGTGTCTTTTTTATTCATTATTTTAAGTTGGAGGGTGGAGATTTTGTTAGATAGGGCATTCTGTATATTAGTGCACCATATCTTGTCCTTAGGGACCGTGTCAGATGGTTGGATAGGGGATTCCATTTCCCGGAGGATGGCAAATAGTTCCTTGGTATTCGATTTGGCATTGGTAATTCTGTCATTGAATACGTTTTTTTTGGTGTTGATAATTTCAGACTTGTAATGTTTTGTAGCTTGGGTTAGCTTGGCTTTGTTGTCGTTGGTGGGTGAATTGCGCCAGATAGTTTGGAGTTTTCGTTTCTGCTTTCTAAGGTCCTTAAGCTGGGGGGTGAACCAGGCGTTAAGGTGGGCTTCTTGCTTAGCTTTGCGTGGTTTTGCAGGTGCAATGGTGTCTAGTGCGTGAGACATAGCTTTGTTAAAGGTGTCTACTAGTGTGTCTGGGTCGGTGTTGTCCTTCAGACCGTTAATAGTGGGCAGGAGGAGGGGGATAAGTTTTTCTGTAGTAATATCTTTTTTACTTCTGGTAGGGAGTGGTGGTGCCATTTTGATAGTTTTGGGGCTGGGGAGGTCAAGTGTGGCAGTGAAGTTTATTAGAAAGTGGTCGGTCCATAGTTGAGGTGTAATGGCAGTGATGACTATGTTGCAGTTGAGTTCTGAGACCCAATCAAGGGTTCTGCCTTTAGCATGTGTTGGGGAGAGAACTTTTTGGGTAAGGCCTTGGTCATTTAAGATAGATGTTATAGAAAGGGCATTTTTATTGCCTGGCTCATTGAAACCGATGTTGAAGTCGCCCATCAGCAGCGTTTGTGAGTGTTTTTGGGTATTGTTCGCTATGAGGGTAGTAAGGTCATCTTCAAAGCTTCCCAGGGGACCTGGAGGCCTGTAGATCAGGTGAATGGCTAGCGTGCGGTTGTTGGAGAGTTGCATTTTTGCTGAGAGTACTTCGCAGGAAGCACAGGGGTGTGAGGTGGTAAGTCGGATAGGCAAGGTGGTTTTTGCGATGATCGCTAGGCCACCGCCTTTGGCATTGGGTCTGTCTACTCTGTGGATCTGGTAGTTGTCAGGTATGGCTAACATCAATGAGGGTCCTGCTGCCTCATGGAGCCAGGTTTCAGTTACGGCAAGGAAGTCAATGCTACTGTTGTTTAGTATGTCAGCAATTTCAATTCCATGAGCTACCATGGATCTGGCATTGATAAGGGATCCAGTGAGAGTTAGGGTGTTATTGGGAATCGGATGACTTGCAGGTGTATCTTATGCTTATTTTGACTCCGGCGTTTCTTTTGGTGGAAGTATGTAGGAGTTGGGGTTGGAGTTAAAGGTGTCGTAGCTAGGGTTTGCTTTTTCATGTGTGTCTGTATGGATGGGAATCTATCAGTATTGTTGGTGCTGTTTCTTTTAGGTTCGTATATGCAGGGTAACCTTGCCCTGAGTCTCTGGTTTCTATCTATGGGTGGGCGAGAGCTGAGGGAAGCAAGCAAGGTCATGATTGTAGCTAGGAGGTTCAGGGAGGTCAGGTTTCTGCACATGGTAGTAGGAGTGGTCCGCTAATGCGATTTGCTTCCCTTGTTTCGCTAAGATGTCTGGCTAGGGTGACGCAAAGTGTAGTGCAGGTGGCTAGTTGAGGCTAGGGCTGCGCCTAACGATAAAGGGCATGATATTCACGAGACACAGTATGGGCTAGAGTGCATGGTCTGTTGATGAAGAGAGGGCACTACAAATCAAGGTAGCCCGTTGACGACCATAAGGCACAACACAGTTAAAGTGGTCCGTTAGCGACCATAGAGCACAACACAGTTAAAGTGGTCCGTTAGCGACCATAAGGCACAACACGGTTAAAGTGGTCCGTTAGCGACCATAAGGCACAACACAGTTAAAGTAGTCCGTTAGCGACCATAGGGCACAACACAGTTAAAGTGGTCCGTTAGCGACCGTAGGGCACCACACAGTTAAAGTGGTCCGTTAGCGACCATAAGGCATGACACAGTTAGAGTGGTCCGTTAGCGACCATAAGGCACAACACAGTTAAAGTAGTCCGTTAGCGACCATAGGGCACAACACAGTTAAAGTGGCCCGTTAGCGACCATAAGGCACAACACAGTTAGAGTGGTCCGTTAGCGACCATAGGGCACAACACAGTTAGAGTGGTCCGTTAGCGACCATAAGGCACAACACAGTTAGAGTGGTCCGTTAGCGACCATAGGGCACAACACAGTTAAAGTGGCCCGTTAGCGACCATAAGGCACAACACAGTTAGAGTGGTCCGTTAGCGACTACAAGGCACAACACACTGAGGTGAGCCATGAACACCTGGGTATGAGTAGCACCCAAAAAACTAGGCTCTAAGTAAGTGGGCACAGATATAGTAGTTATCGTGGGTGTAGATCAGGCAAGCATGAATCGATACATTAACAATGCAATGGGACGCTAATTAAATGCATAGGTTCAGGGGTACCCAGATTCGAATTTAGCAAGAGGGTAGGCGTAGTGCAAGGACATCTAGATGCGAACTGGCACAGTTAGGCAGCTAGCAACAGTGCAACACAGTTTACTAGGCACAGTATAAGGTCATCTAGATACAAGATGGCATTAGTCAGATATTACAGTTTGAGTCAGGGAATGAAATGCAAGGTATCCGAGTGGCACGTTATAGGCAGGGACAGCATAGGCATGTGCAGCCGTGTAGGGTGGCAGCGTTAATTAGAGAGGTGCGTAAGTAGTGCACTGTGAATTAGATGCTTCAAGTCAACAGAAGGTGCTATGTGTGTGGCAGTGCTAGCTTACCTGGAGCAGAACAGGCAGAAGTTCCTGGCCCCAGGCGCCAAACAGGCACACAACAGGCCTTAGTATGGCCTTCGATTGGCCGTCGATCCGCCTGCCGGCGGTTCCTACAGGTGAAATCGAGATGCAGCCTCGATTTCGTGCCGCGATGCGCCCGGCATGGGCAAGTCAGGCACTTTGTGGGGACAGGGTCAGGCAGGCCCTGTTCCGATGGCACGCTCGCTCCGTGCCTGGATCCTCGTTCCTCGTCTGGGTCCTCTGCTGGGCTGGGGGACTGGGAGGGCTCCTGCCCTCACCCTCTAGGTGGTTGTTGGGAGTGGGGGACCTGGGGCACACAACAGGCCTTAGTATGGCCTTCGATTGGCCGTCGATCCGCCTGCCGGCGGTTCCTACAGGTGAAATCGAGATGCAGCCTCGATTTCGTGCCGCGATGCGCCCGGCATGGGCAAGTCAGGCACTTTGTGGGGACAGGGTCAGGCAGGCCCTGTTCCGATGGCACGCTCGCTCCGTGCCTGGATCCTCGTTCCTCGTCTGGGTCCTCTGCTGGGCTGGGGGACTGGGAGGGCTCCTGCCCTCACCCTCTAGGTGGTTGTTGGGAGTGGGGGACCTGGGGCACACAACAGGCCTTAGTATGGCCTTCGATTGGCCGTCGATCCGCCTGCCGGCGGTTCCTACAGGTGAAATCGAGATGCAGCCTCGATTTCGTGCCGCGATGCGCCCGGCATGGGCAAGTCAGGCACTTTGTGGGGACAGGGTCAGGCAGGCCCTGTTCCGATGGCACGCTCGCTCCGTGCCTGGATCCTCGTTCCTCGTCTGGGTCCTCTGCTGGGCTGGGGGGGCTGGGAGGGCTCCTGCCCTCACCCTCTAGGTGGTTGTTGGGAGTGGGGGACCTGGGGCACACAACAGGCCTTAGTATGGCCTTCGATTGGCCGTCGATCCGCCTGCCGGCGGTTCCTACAGGTGAAATCGAGATGCAGCCTCGATTTCGTGCCGCGATGCGCCCGGCATGGGCAAGTCAGGCACTTTGTGGGGACAGGGTCAGGCAGGCCCTGTTCCGATGGCACGCTCGCTCCGTGCCTGGATCCTCGTTCCTCGTCTGGGTCCTCTGCTGGGCTGGGGGGCTGAGAGGGCTCCTGCCCTCACCCTCTAGGTGGTTGTTGGGAGTGGGGGACCTGGGGCACACAACAGGCCTTAGTATGGCCTTCGATTGGCCGTCGATCCGCCTGCCGGCGGTTCCTACAGGTGAAATCGAGATGCAGCCTCGATTTCGTGCCGCAATGCGCCCGGCATGGGCAAGTCAGGCACTTTGTGGGGACAGGGTCAGGCAGGCCCTGTTCCGATGGCACGCTCGCTCCGTGCCTGGATCCTCGTTCCTCGTCTGGGTCCTCTGCTGGGCTGGGGGGCTGGGAGGGCTCCTGCCCTCACCCTCTAGGTGGTTGTTGGGAGTGACCTTTTTTTTCACAGAATTTCCAACAATGCCTGAATGTACGGTTATGGTTGCCGCTCTAAGACCCATACCAAACCTAAAGGCAATACAATGTATGTATTCCCGAGGAATATAGAACTTATAAGAGAATGCGTCAGATATTACTGGATTCGCGCCGGAAGAGGTTGAAAGTAGAGCCCATGAAGTCTTGGGGGACTCGAGGGGTGATCGATTCCCCATCTGCAGCCTGCACTTTGCCACAAATATGTACGACCAATCACAGTACACAAAGACGCATCGACTCAGATCATCTCGTAAATTGCAATTCCGACTCTATTCATGCACACGCTGCCTCAGGTGAGTCATGGTTCCTGATTTAGCTGTAGGCCTTGGGGTGCTGAACAGGTAACTACATGGACGGATTGGTGTTTTAGGTGTAAATGTCCTTTATAATGCTTTTCATATTTACGAGATTGTATTGCTTTAAAAATGAACCCCATTTTGCTAAACATCTGTCCTTGGTTTTAGGAGCATCATAGAAAACAATGTATGGGCACAGATAACTATGCTATAGTGCCCTTGGAAATATGCATAATCTTTTCATAATCGGTTGCTTTACATGTCAATTTTTGAGGTTATCATTTCGAAATCAAATCTAATTTTCCCTTTACAACTCCATGACAATGGACTGAATGTGAAGGAGCGAAATTCTGCATCCATGTCTTTCCTGGAGTCAACAACAACTTTGATTGTGCATCAGGTAGTTTTATTTATCTATTCAGTTCCGGAAATGTTTTATGCATGGAATTTGAGATAATATGATAAAATGTATGTATCCTGTCATTTGTTTACATAATGTTTCATTCATGGGGTTTTATTGATTGGTACCATTGTCTGCATCACATTGTGTGTTTTCAATTTCACTTGTTTCATCCATGCTAAAACTAGTACTGTGTTACAGGGTGATGCTAGTACTTCGACTACAATTACATCATCCTTCAGAGCTGAAACCCAGCCAGAGGTATGTGTACTGACAGTTGCCTCGAATGAAAAAAAGATGGTCCTAGATCCGATACCATTAGACAGTGCCATTATTATAAACTAGCATCTTTTGCAAATTGCTTCTGTGCAACATTTCAATCAGTGGGTTTCGCACAGTCATCTTTGATCGAGTAAACTAGCCATCAATCAGGTGAAATTTGAAATGTATATTTTGACTAAGTGACGTACACAGTGTACAAGGGTATCTGTGTAAGCCATGTGTGTGATTTAATACTTTGATTTCAAATACGAATGACTTATTTTTAATGAATACTCTTTTCTAGGGATGTTTACAAGATCTGGATATAGAAGAGGAGGCACGTGGATCTGAGTTGGAGGGCCAGCTTGCTGGTGCAGTCGTTAGAGTGAAGAAGGTTTCACAGAAAATCAAGAAAGCAAAGGTAACTAACAAACAATTTCATTTCTAAACAGTGATTTGTGCTGTTGCCTTCATAACATGCTTTTTTAAAAAATCTAAAGTGCCATATACTGTATGTTGGATTTACATTGAACATGTTTTTCCAACCCATCTTCTAGTTGCCCGATGGTGTACGAACTATGTAGACACAGACAGCTACAGAAATCAGAGATGCTGCTTGCCAAAATCATTTCACCATGGAACAACTATTGTTTGAGGCACAGCATGTTCAAATCAATAAGCAGACTCGAGATGCTTTTGCCCAATGGTCATAAAATGAATTGAATGTGACCAGCGAAGCCAGCAAAGTGTTCTTGGACCATTGCTACAATGTGAGATCTCCACCAGATGAAGAGGAAACTGAATGTTATGAAGATGCTTTTGAATTAATCGCAGACCACTTGACACAATCAACACCCTCCAAAAAAGGGCCACCCAAAAAACAATCGACATTGATGGTTTGTCTGATTCTTGTTGAAGTAACAGAAGCTGAAATAACAGAGACAAAAGCATCAACACAATTGACTGAATAATTAGCTAAAGATCTCGACTACCGTTTGTCCAATTGGGCTGATATGTCAACCACAGTTGACTCAGAAACAACATTCATGCAGGATGATAGTCTGACAAAGGAGCCCAAATACATTGTTTTCCACAGCTGCTTGATGGAGATTATAATAATGCTGAAATGGGTGCATCCAGTGAGAGAGGAAGTATGTGGGAAGCCATTGGTGAATGTGACTCGTGTATCACAATGCAGTAAACTCAAAATACAAGCCACCTGTGAAATGCTCCATGCAAAAGTTTTCATGGTCTGCTCAACCGATGTTGAAGAAACTGCCAGCTTGAAATCTACTGTGTGCAGCTGCTTTACTTTTCAGTGGCTCTAGTTTCAGTAAGTTGTCCAGTTTGTGTCAATTTATGGGACTCCAGTTCCTTTCTAAAACAGAGTACTACAAATATCAACGTCAATATCTATTCCCTGCTATTAGTGAAGCTTTGAAAATTGAACACATGTCTATTTAAAGTACATTCTCTGAAAAACGGTTCTGGCTAGCTGGCGATGGACAGTGTGCCAGCGCTGGATTTTCAGCAAAGTACTGCACATACCACTTCAGGACATGGAAACAAACAAAATTGTGAGTTTGGTGGTCATGCAGGTGTCCGAATGTTAATCCTCAGTGGCCACGGAGAAACTTGGTTTTTATAAAATCCCTGGAGGATCTCCAATCAAGGGGAATGCAAATCAACCTCATAGACAAGGACAAACACGTTTCAATAGCCAAGACAATGAGAGCGCAGTTTCCAAATATTTGCCATCAATTTGATGTATGGCACATTGCCAAATCAATCAATAAAAAAATCTCAGCTGCTGGAAAAAATATTTTACAGTGGTGCCAGTCTTTCAGCAACCATCTTTGGTGGAGCTCCAAAACTTGTGATCGGTCTGTGGAAATTCTACTAGAGAAATGGTGGTCACTAATGCACCACTGTTCCAACATTCACTCTTGGACAGAAAACCAACATTTCCACCAATGTGCACATGGCCTTTTGTCGCCGGAGCAGGAACGGAAGAAGAAGTGGTTGATTCCATCTTCACCTCCACAGAAAGCTCTTGAGAAGATTGTGTTTTATAAAACTCTATCAAGAGATCTGAAGAAACTCACAGAATTCTGTCACACGCGAGATTTGGAGGTGTTCCACAATAGGTGCCTAAAGTACATGCCAAAGAGATTGCATTTCGGCACAGACGGGATGCAATATAGGACATTACTAGTGGTATTAGCGCATAGTGAAAATGTGGGGCGTGACCAATCAAAGACTGTGGGAAACTTTGGGATGCTTGACTACACAATGGCCTTTACGAAAAGAAGCAAAAATATGGGTGGTCAAGCCAATATAGGAGGAAATGGAATTGGATTTTGTGAAAGATCTTATTATGACTGTCTTGGACATACATACTCACGGAATCATGCACAATTTTGTTTCCGAGGACCCATACATTGCCACAAAACATTGCAAATGTGCCCTATCCACCTAAAGCAGAGCCCATGGAACAGTTCACTTCCAGGTACACATGATTACCATCTGTTTTTTGAGCAACAACGTTTACATAGAGTGTCCAAATAAACCATCCATTTTGTCTTTTGAAATCTATCCTCTTTGTCAATTATTTTTCAACAAGTACTATTTTTACGAATGCCATACAATGTAATTCTGTGCTTTCACACTTCCCAGTTTCGTCAAGCTACTGTGGGACCTTCACAGATCGTGGGAGGGCCAGATGGATAACAACATGAAAGCAATTTGGGGTTCTGCAGTTGCCTTACCAAACAGTTGCCCAAATAGCTGAATAACTGCTCGTCCCACAAAATGGATGAGACCTAGGCTAGATAATATACTCGGCACGCAAGAACTACTGACTGTGCAAAACTGAGCAAAACAGCGAATCAAAGTGGGTTGTTGGTGAGAAATAGCTGCACTCTGACCAATATATTCATGGGGAATGTGTTGGGGTTGTTGCTAATGTAAGGAAGCAGAGGGTTGGTTGAGCCCCCGACCACAATACCTTATACGCAAAAGTGACACCCTGCTCTTGCACTCATGGGGGATGCCTCCTTTGCCCTTCTGCAGCCATGATGAAGAAGGTCCAGACATAAGCAGAGGTGGGGCTATTGCTAGACACACTTGTAGTCCATTCTGTGTACCCTCAACTCCAACTTTGGACAAGTCGGTATTCTGTCATATTGCAAAGTTTCCCCTCTCACTCCGAAGTGCCGCGAACAGTGAGCACTGACAGCCCCCACATTTTTCCTCCCAAGTCCCTTTCTCATGGATGCACAGAGACAAGAAGATGCAAACTAAGAATGTATTCATTTACATTTTCCTCTGAGATCACTGTCCTGTGTGTGTCAGGGACAAACCATGACTTGTAGTTGTTCATCCATCTCAACAAATGTTCTCCAGCACGTCTCATCCCTGCTGCTGGAAAAATACTGCTTGTTCAACCTTGTCCCCCTCCAAAGCTATTTTTTTCATGTACCAAAAGTGTGACCTTTCCTTGCTGACCACCCCAGAGTGCCTCCCAATAAAACAAGACCCAAGTCACAGTATATTCTGTTGTAAACTAACATGTGTCACTCCACCACCTTTCTAGCTCTGATGTGCCAGACCTGTCAGCTATCAATCCCGACCACCACTGTTGCCTCAGGGGCAAGACCCCCACACCCTTCTCCTCGCTAGTGACCCAAAATGGGATAATACAAACACACGTGTGCAATTTATAGGCCTCTGATATATAACTGCGGTCATGGGTTCAGGGGACCGCGGCCTGGCAGGAGGGGGTTGCAGCATGGCTTGGTCAGACATTCTCATACAAGCACATTTTGTCAGGGCTCGAGAGTTGCTCCTTGTGAAAGTGTTTACGTGATTTGCCATGTGAACAAGAGATGGGCTGAGCGTACAGGTGCTGTGGGCTGGCTGTGGGAGTCGCTGGGAGAGTCCAAAGTTTGCCAGAAGAACAAAGTAAATCACTAGAAATTTCACACGCCATTGGTGGATGGCAGCAAACAATTCATAAGTTTTTCCAAAATATTTCTAATGCCACTATGGTCTGAAATGATATTGGCTGCCATTCTCGGTGAAGGTCAGCGGCTTTGAATTGTTGCTTGTGAGCTGAGCAAACCCATGCATCGTACACAGTATAAGCTTCAATTGTTTTTCGACCTTGAAAGAAAGGTAGGATTCTGAAAGGAATTAATATGACAAGGTTCACCATACCAAAACTGGACAAAGGAACATGTAATTTCATTTTATGAAAATTTGTTGATCTGAACGGAGTCTCTATGTTACGCTGAGAGAATGGAAATGCTGAATATTATGTAAGTTTTACTCTTGACGATTTTATAGACCATCGAGTCACCTTATCATTAGCCGACCGTTATTGCTGGCTTACATTGTACTGGGTTATTATTTGTGGTTATTGCAACAACACGCAAATGCAACCTGTGTGTGTACTTGTCTTTGTCCCGGTCACATGGGCAGTCCAGCACTGAGATGCATGTAGTCCAACACTGGGTTCCCCCAGGTTCCACAAACGCCTAATTCCACTCTAATATTTAATTAAAATGTTGTCTATGTATTCTTCAAATTGTAGTGTCAGCTTCCGCATCTCATTTCGAGCTGAACATACTCCATTGCACTAACCTCTGAAGCAAATTGTAGGCTACTTTGAATGGGCAAAATTATCAATAGTAATAAAGATCGGCTACTGAGACACATTTCTGTTATGTTTTTCAAACAGCTACATCTTGCCTTTCTGTGATTGTCATCGATTCCAGATACCAACTGACAGTTTTTTTACAGGCAACTGCAGATACACTTGAATGATTGGATCACAATTACACTTTTTGGGACGATCGCCACTGGCCGATATGCCTTTATGTGGTACCAGCGATAAGTAGCAACCTGACATAGTTTACGGTGGCTTAGCGCCAGCTGATGCCAAAGCCTTGTGATTAATCCAATGCGCTTCTTATACCCAAAAGGAACACTGCGTGACTCACGATAAACATTTGTGGATCAAGAACAAAGAAAAAAATGATCCATTCGCTTGAATATGGCAATTGCCTGATGTTCTTGGAGCATTTATTGTGAAATAAAAGTACTTTACGAATTGTACAGTTTTGCTATTTCTTTTAAAAGTATAATTTTTTATTCAAAATAGGGACGCACTGTGTTGTGAGATGATGTGTGTTGATATTTTGGGTTCTGCTTCAAATGACGCTAACACGTAGGTGATGAATGGGCAAGTTTGGCTGCGCTGCCCAATAAGGTCATGGATATAGACGGAGAATATCACTAGGTTTGGTGATCTCAGCCTCAGGGGTAGGGGATATGATTTAGTGCCGCCTGGGCAATCCACCCTGGGGACGATGCGGCAATGGATAAGATTATCACAATATCACAATATGGACACGCCCTGCTGCCTGATTTCGCATGTGTAAAAAAGAGGAAAACTACGGTAAGGTGCATAGGAAATGTTTGTACGATCGATCAACGTATGCTTAGAAACACACGCCGGAACCCTCGGGACAATAATATTTTTGAGCGTGCTATTCCTTTAAGTCCTTGTTTTTGATAGATCAGAAATATTTTGAAAATCTTGTTTGACAGTACGAATAGTGCTTCCTATGTACAGCTTTGATCAAATACATTGTATGCCATAGATAACATATTTAGTGTTGCATTTCATTAACTGGGTAATTTGTCGAGTTGTTCCATTTGGTAATTTAATTTGTTTCTTACTGTTATCCAAGTGCGGACATAAGGTGCATTTTTGACATTTATAAATACCATGAAGAGCCTTCGATTCCACATTTGTGGAAGACCAGTTTCTTTACATTGCACCATAAAGTGTGATGGACTTAACATATTATTTCCGTTCTTGGCCTTACAAAATGTTAGACAGTGTATACTGTCTAGAAAGGGTAATAAATCATCAACAAGGTGAAGAATAGACCGGTGGTTCATCAGAATATTTCTAATTTTTTGTGATTCAAAGCTGTAGGTGGTAATGAACCGCACCTTATTAATGGTTTCAAATTAGCTTGTTTTTGGTTTGTTGATATGAAGAGCTGCGTGTGACATGGTTTTGTTGAATACTTTCCAGAGATGTTGAATATTATAGCCTCTATCTTTAAATTTGCGAATTGTGGCAATTGCATGCTTTTCCAATTCTTTGTTGTCTGTGTAATTATGTTTTATCCTCAAAAGTTCTCTGTATGGTATTTATTTTATCACATGATTGGAGTGATTGCTTTTCCCATGTATATGCTTGTCCTCAGTATACTGTTTCCTGAAGTTGGTTTCACAAAAGGGTTGTATGGATGATGTCATTCTCTATATATAGTTCCAGATCAAGAAAACTTATTTGTGTTGTGCTTTCTTGTAAGGTAAATGTAAGGTTAAAGTTGTTGTAGTTCAGAAAGTTCTGAATGATATTCCTTGAGTGATTCTTGATCACCACTCCAGATAATCAGTATGTTGTCTATATAATGACCCCAATACATTATTTGATTAGCAGATGTGAATGAAGTGTGTTGCCATGCGAATTGTAATTCAAAATGGCCGATATAAAGGTTGAACATCAGGGGCAAATTTAGCACCAATGGCCATACCCTGTTTTTGTTGGTGTATATGGTTGTTGAATGTGAAGATGTTGTTATGTAGAGACATTTCTGTTAACATTAGGTTCTGTTGATGAAACAAAATTGATCTGGATTTGACAAAATTATGAGTGGTTTTAATTCCCTTATTGTGAAGAATACTGATGTAGAGTGAAGTAACATCAAGAGTCACTAATCTGTAATTAGATTCCCAGGTTATAGATTCAAATTGCTGGATGACATGTTTGGTGTCTTGACTATAGGTTGCCAGTTCTGAAGCTAAAAGTTGCACATGCTTGTTTATGTATTGAGAAATGAATTCTGCAAGACATCCTATACCATTGAGGAACGGTCTACTTGATGGAAAGGTAGGAAAAGGTTTATGAATTTTCAGAATAAAGTATATGGTTGCCAAGATTGGAAAAGGGTTATGCATGAAGTTGTGTTTGTCTTCTGATAATAAGCCCTCGTTCATCCAATGGGTACTCATGGTGTTCCATTATTTTGTGAGTGTTGCTGGAGTATTAATTGTGAGCTTCTCATAACAGTGTTTATCATTCAAATGTTGTAGTGTCAATGTGACATAATCTTCTGCTCTCATGAGGACAATTTTCTCGCCTTTATCTGCCATTTTGAATTTTACTGAGGTATTCTTACTTAGTTCTGTTAGTGCTACTCACTCTTTATATGAAAGGTTATGTTGTATTGAGGGTTTCTTACCCAAAAGGTAGTTTTCTCTAAGATCTTGTAATGTTGTTTTGTGAAACATATCAATCACATTGTCTGTGGCTAAGTGAGGGAGAAACTTGGACTTAGGTTTAAGTGTAGTTTCTTCAGAAAAACCTGTTATTATATTTCAATTAGCTGAAAACGATTGTTATGTGTGCACTTCATTTGCTTCTTGGAGATTAATCACATTTACTGTATCTTCTGTATAAGTAACTGATAGTTCAGAGAGGATATGTTTGGCCAATACCTCTTTGGACTTGGTTATATTCAAGACATATTTCTTAAGATTTTGTCATCCGCAGAATATATATAAATAAAGGTTGGTCATGAAATAGTCCATCATACTAGATGGGCAAAATGAGAGTCCTTTGTTCAAGGCCAACGTTAATTCTGATGAAAGATCCAAGTTAGTGAGATTCACTACTAACTTTTCTTGTGATGGGTATTTCTGGATCTTGTTTGCATTCCTTTGATGCTTGTTGCATGATCTGGAGAGGCTGCCCCTGCCCCTCCTATAATTCGTCCACTTTTGGTGGGTTGACATGAATTGAGAATATGTTCTTATATGTCTGAATTGTTTGTTCTCTTCTAATAAAGAAAATTCAACTGGAGTAACTGATGAGGTGGACGGTACTGCTTTAGCTGTTTCTAGTTCATTTTCGCTTGCCGATTCTATATCGGATTGTAGGGATATAATAGGTGGTGTGGGTATTGAGGACTTAGATTTGGGTATAGATATTAGATTTTTGGACGGTTGTTGTTTTTGAAAGGTATATACCCGCTTATATTTATAATCCATCTCATCTCGGAAAATGCTTTTCTGTTTTTTGGCTTTCAATTGCTTTGTATAGTTATTGAGAAATTCATCCATTATTTGGTAGTTTCTAAATGTTGCTTCTGGTAAATTAAATTCTTCTATAACTTGTTTTAATGATTGTGATGTCCTCTGTAATTTCACTAAAAGTTCCTACAAATCCTTGAGGCCTTCCAAATCATCTTCATCGAAGGACGGAAAGATGCTTACACTTAATCCATGATTGATTCTTCCAACTTCTAGATATTTTTGCAAAGTTTTTACTTCCCACCACCTGGATAATTCTTGCTTGGATAATTGATCCAGTTTTTCAAAAGGTTTCCTGAGCGAATGGGTGTCAGAGTTGTTGCTAAATGATTTAGGTAATGTTTGACCCAAAAAGAGTCGATCAGCCTCTTCATCTCTGGATTGGTAGTTGGTAGTCAGGATTTGTATTTGTTTATGCACAAAATATGGTGGTTTTGGCCTCAGTTGTGTTATGACAAGTATATTAGTATAGAATACAGCCTTAAAGCAATTGCTGGTGAGTCCTCAATTTGTTATTTTAGGATTTTTGGATAGACAAAATCTTGTTTGCTGGTCTTATGGTTTGCAAAACCAGGATTCAATGATATTGAGGCAGTCCAAAATACTCAATATTAAATACAAACACATTAGGAGAAGCTGTGTTTTTGTGTCAAAATTCTGTGGTTTTATTAATATAGAGTCAAGCAGCCAGGAAAGATGAAGAAACATGGATCATGAGATTATGTAATCAAATTTGTGATCATGCACAACAAAACCAGCCATTGAGTGCAGAACAGATTTCAAGTAAAAATGTCCACTTCCTAGATGAGTGTGCGAATGAGTGGCTTGAGACAGGTATAGGGAGGCAAATGGTCACTGTAAAACAACTGTAAAACAAAGATGCCTAAATGACCCTGTATATAATAACATTAAACATGCACTACCTGTGAAATGCCTTGTTACTCTTCTCACCTTTCAGACCTGGATCCCTCTCTTCTCAAGGTATGCTATTAGTTGCTGGTGTTACCAAATGGTTGGAAGGCAAGAAACATTGTTGGTTCATACAGTACATTGATTATCCTGTATCCCTCTGAAGGCATTGATAATATACAGTGACATATTCAGCTTAAGATATTATAACATGTTGTGATAATGAGGAATGCATAGATAGTGAGAGTGAGCAATAAATACACTACATAAAGTGAAGCCTGCTGTATTTTCCCTTAGTGAAACTTCTAGTGCCTAGTTTTGACGACAACAACAGCGAGGTCCAAGACAGACAGTTATATCAGGATTCTAGCCTTTCTTCCTTTTGGCATTCTTTGGCCATTACTAGAGTACAGCATGAGTAGTGAATCCTAACTCAAGATCCAGAGTGTACTTATGTTTGAGTTTCAGCACTACAACACATGTGGAACCACGTATATAAAATTCAAATCAATCCCAATGGTTGACTACAAGTTCCACAATGCACATTGTTAGTTTTAACCATAGCCTCAAATGCTGCAGCAAGAGTCCCATTGCACACTGAGGTAAAAGTTTGGGCCGTAAGCTTGTTGGTATTATACCATAGTGGTCATACTCCCCACAGTCTTCTTTTGGCTGGTGCAGTATGTCACCGGATTAAAAACATTAAAGTGTGCACACTTAAAAAGGTAAACTGCTCAGGATACTAATTATTAGTGATACAAATCACATCTGTATCAAATTACTACAATGCTAGAGAAATACAGACATCAGCAAAGGTTTTCCACTAGTGTGTAATTAACCGTACATATAAGGAAATACTTATCGAGCCAATTGATAAAAAGTTAAGTTGCAACAATTGTTATTATAATGATAATAACGCTTTATTCGAATAGTTAATACATATTCTTCATAACACACATCACAATATAGTAAATACACATATATATATATAAACATATAACATCTACAACATCATAATGTACATAATCAAAAGTTAAAATCTGTTAAAAAACAAGAACAAGTACCTTGTTCTTAACGTGAGGAATGAGAAACGTTTTCCTAAAATGAATATAAAAAGGGAAAAAATAAAAACATATATTGTTTATGTATCTAAAGTGCATAAAGTACACTTTTTTCTGCCATTTGGACACAGTACTTGCTAATGGCAGAATATCAAATCGGAATTGAAAACTGAGGAGATGTAATCCAATGTAAATACGCTTCACGACACCATTATATTTTTTTGCATAAATACCTTAAAGATTATGCAAATTTAGCTCCAGAGAGAGCCAGCTCTCAAAAATGTCCTTAATATTTGTGAAATAACCACCAAACATAACAAAATGCTCATACCATAAGTATCCTAGTTCCCAGCTAAATAAAAGTGAATTAGTGTTTGCTTATTAATTTGCTATAAACCTTTTTTAGTCATTTATATTGATAATTAAACAAAATAAAAGCATTCTTAACCAGGCTGAATTGGTTGTAAACCCACCTCTAGATATAATGGAATTGCGGGGATGCTCTTGGGAAGGCCTAACAGATTTTACAAAATGCCAGTTTCACCTGCAGTAAATGGATTCAGTGCTGTATGATGCTCTGTACCATGAAGCACTGCTGACACTTGAGCCTTAAGTACCTCTAAAACTCCTGCAACTATTGTTCCCCAACAATTCCTCATACATGCCAGTGTGGCACCTTAACTTTGATTTAGCAGTCACTTATTTTCACTTAGTTAGAGCATGTATATCTGACAAACACCGGGCCAAATAATCAAACTGGTCAGCTTGTGTGATGTAAGAATTTGTGGATATTTTGAGTACTTATTCTTTTTGCCTGTATTTGGTTAGTGTTTTGATTGTCTAGGGAAAGTGTGCTAACATCCCCAGCATGAGTTGTCTTTCTTAAATCTGTCCCTTTGTTCTTTTGGAATTTCATGTTTTCCTTTTTCATTTGTGCAAATCTCCAACGTTTGATTTAACTACAGGTTAAAACCGAAATTCTTTTTTAGATGTATTTGCAATTCCTGTCACATGTTCATTTGCCGGTATTTTCCTTTTGAAATCATTAAGCATCTCAGAGTCATTATGCAAAATCAAATCAAGACAATCTGTCTTTTTAGCATTGCAGGTATCATTAATATTTAGTCACCTATTATCGGAAACCACCCGGTCATTGCCTTCTGCCACCTCCTTTGATGACTGTTTTTGAACCGTACATTGGGCCTCATTACGAGTATGGAGGTAGTCATGGCGCTATTTGCGCTATGACTACCTCCCATACCGGGTCCGACCTGGTTCAATGGGGATTTACCGGTCCATTCTGACCCTGGAGGGACCGGTAAGTCCCCATTGAAAAATCCATTCCCCATTCCCTTTTGAGCCCCGATAGGGCTCAATGGGAATGGGGAAGTAGCTAATAACGGTACCGCACTTTGCGGTACCGTTATGAGCTCTCTGGTTCCTTAGCGGCTCCCGCTAAGGGTGCCTGGTAAAACCAGGTGCCCATTGTGGGACCCGCTAAGGGACCTCGGAATAGAGTGCAAAGGGATTACCGGCACCGATGTCCTTAACGGTGCCCGGTATCCCTTTGCGCCCACCTCAGAATGAGGCCCATAGTTTTCCTATTTGTTCGGCCAACATTTTCACTTGGGCCTCGAGACACTGGAATCTTTCGATCTCTCTAGAATCTTCTCTCTGCGGCCTAGGCCGATATTGGTTGTTTTCCCCCTGATTGAATCTATTCTGATATCTCTCAGGAGAATGATTTCTATTGGGGTTGTTTCTGAACTTTTGATTCATATGTGGAGGTGAGTGGGATGCACCTATCCTTTGGTTGTAGTCCCCTGGTGGCGGTGATTGATTGTATTGACGTGAGGCAGAATTCATACTTTGCCTCATGTCCTGTCTCTCATTTTGTGAGTATTTTCCCCTATGCTGATTCCCATTTTCAGTAAATCGATCCACATATCGGGGTCTATCCTGATTACCAGAAATCATGGTGTTGGGGTCAAATCTGCTCTGTGTCCCCAATGTCTGGTAGGGTCCAGTATGTCTTTGGTCCTGGCCTTGTCTCTGATTATTGTTCATACCAGACATATCAGGCCGATATCCTGCCCAGGGCCTGTCTCCTAAGTACCTAGGGCTAAATTAGCTCTCCCTATTACTAGGATCATGTGATTGAAACATTGGTGCAGGGAGCGACAACCTCTGTTGATTATCCCTTTGTTCAGGTGTCACATTATTCTTGCCTGGACTTTGAGCAGACTCAAGTGACATTTTAGCTGACCTAATTTCCATCACTATTGCCGAGGGTTCTTTAGATTTTGTTGTAGTGTCCTTCATTGTATCGCTCTCTCTACCCTGACAATAGAGTACTTCATATAGTTTTGTACTTTGGTGTACAATCCATTCAAGGGACTTGACACAATCAAATTCACGGACTAACTGTGATATGATGTCTTTCTGTAGCCCATAGAAGTAGGCAGTTTTAAACTCATTGGAATTGGGGTCAAAAGATACATCAAAGCGAGAAAAAGCTCTTTCTAAGTCTTGCAAAAATTGGCGAGGAGACGTATTAGGCCAGCCGTAATTGTGTAAGCAACTTTCTTTGCCTCCTGTAAGGACTGGAATGGAGAAAAATGACATCTAATCTCTTTTTCAAACTCTGCCCATGTCTTGTTCTGCTGTTCATTCAATCCTCTAATGATACTGGCTGTGGGAGCGTCTAGAGTTAAATGAAAGTTTTGTCTGTATTGTTCTTTAGGTATCTGGAGGGATTTAAATATTTCATGCACTGCTTCTAAGTGGTTCTCTATACAGCACTCCCCTCCTTTTTTAAATGGATTGATCAGAACCTTGATTGATTTCATTATTTTAATAGGGCTACTCATTGCTATGCATGGAGTTGCACAACTTTGTGATTCAACGCTTGTTGAAGGTGTATGGGTTTGGTGGCGGCCCCCAATGGGTGTGTTAAATCCCCCAAGGGCGCTGCAACCAAGTTCAGTCACCGGTCCAGCCATTGGAGCACTAGTTCTCTGTGTAGAAATAGAATTCACTTCAACTCCATTGAATGTAGTGCCCTGTTGTTTGTCCTGGGACCTGGAAATTCATATTTGCTGTTCCAAATCCCTGCAATTTTAAGGAGCCTATCTGCCTCCTTACGCAAACAATTGGTTTCATCACTCATCTTATTAATCACACTTTGCATATCACTCATTTGCATTTGGTATTCATTGAATTCTTTGTTTCTTTTGTCACTTTCTTGAAACATTTTAACTATCTTTTGTTCAGCATTTTGAAGATCACTTTCTTTCTCAAAATGTTCTTTTTGTAAAATCTGCATCTCCAAAACAACTTCATCCTTATCTTTTCTAATATGATCTACCAACCCATTCAAGTGTTTTAATTCTTGCTTGCTATCCTCAAACTGATTCTTTCTTTGGGACAATTGGGTGTCGAGATCTTTACATTTTGACTACATGTCCTTTTGACATACCTCTAGCTCTGCTCTTAATTCTTTTCACTTGTTCACTAGCTCCATCCAGTTCAATTTTTGATCTGCTAATCAGCTTGGCATCATTTTCTTGCATTCACAGAGACCTATTTAATATGAACCATGTCTTGGCACATAGCCGTATCAGACAATCTTTCTCTACATGTTTATCAGCTGCATTTAATAATCTCAAGAGACAGACCTGGATTATGCTACCTTCTGCAAAGATGCTGTCCAATGATTCTTTCTGCACTTCACCATATATGTGGCCATGCCATTCTGTGGCATTATTTGATGACCATGTGCCATGTGCATATAGATTTGCCTCGAGATATTGTACTAGCTCTGGGAATGTGGCCTCCATTTGAGACATTCTGAAATCCACTTTTAGTGTCACACTGCTATCATAAAATGGGTTCCCTCTAACGCACACATGGTAGTGTGAGACACACTTGCCACGCCCAGTAAGTGCTCTACAGCCACTTTCCCGGCTAACGCACCATTATCTGTAAGATATTTGGCCTTAGTGGGGTAAATTTGGGGTTTGGCTGTATTTTCTTACTCTAAAAATGTTGGTGGTGATTTTGTGGTAAATTAGTCTTGCATTTAGATTGGGTATTTAGTGATGAGCATATTTTTCTTCCTTATATTATAGCCCCAACATAAAGCAATACCTTCCTTTCTGTTAGAATACCTCCCAGTGGTCTATAGAGAGCCTTGGACCTATGCACTGTTATGACCCAATCATTTTATTCATAGCGCCATCTACAGTTTTTGGCTGGTATCAGTGACTTGTCTAATCCAGTAATCTATGTGCCCTTAAGTGTTACTGACTCATGGACGTCCAGTAATATATATATATATAATATTCTAAAGTATCACTGGCTTATTTACATCCAGTAATCTATGCCTTTCCCGTCAGCATGCAAGGAAAGAAAACACACACACACACACACACACACACAAATCTGCTTTATCAGTTACTTGTCTTGCATTGGTAATTTGGCAAATGCACTACTGCACTAAAATGAGCCTCCCCTTTAGACCTTGTCTGCTGAAAATGATTCACATATGCATAAATGACACAAACCCATTTGTTTTTATATACTCTCATTATATTATATACAAATGTTATTCACAATCATTAATTCTTATGATGAATACATTGCATTGTCATCTGGAATACAAAGAGAAAACAAAATAGAACAAACAGATCTTTTGAAACATGGGTTAATACTCCCACATTCTGAACATGGCCAAATATAAACATGCAGTGATTTCTCTGCCTTTCTGCACTGTACAAATGCTCAGTCACTCATGCAGCATTTCACAGTGTCCTCACTTATACATATCTTACCAAAAGTATTTCTTTGAAATCCCCCATGCGACCTTGCTCCACTCGCAAAGACAGGCCCAGTATCAGCACAAACGGATCCTGTAATCTTGTTTCGGGAGCACGGCGAGATAATTTTCTCAGCCAGCGCTCTGTAACCCCTTGGAACTCTTCTGTCTTCACAGTCCAGTCTGCACTCAAATCTGTTCCCCAAGTTTTACCATTAGCAAAACTCAGAGCCTTCCTACTTTGTTTACGTGGCATGTCTGCAGACAGTTTCTTTCAATCAGGTCAAAAGAATATTTTCTGCACCACCCTTAATTTTTAGAACAATGAAATCTTTGCTCTCTGAGCAACTGTTTCAACTTATTTGCTGCTCCGCATACTTTCCCTCTGCTCTCCACAATTTAACACAGAGGAAAAAGAAGAAAGAAAAACATGCCAATGTGCATTAAACTGCATTACAACAGTGTCACCAAAATATGTATTTTCACCTCATTTTGCACATGAGACTACATTATAATGTTAGGGAAGTTAGAATTAGTGTTTAGTAATGTTAATTAAATTAGTCAGTTATGTATATTCTAATGTAGTTTCCATGCATGAGGCATCCCAAAATATATATGGTGCACTTCATTGTTTGATCTGGCAGCACTAAGCTTTTCTATGCGTGCCTTTCTCTCTGCAGTTTCAAGTTGGGCTTGGCTGTGTTGTGAATTCTGTACCTTGTATGCCACCAACAACATATTCACATGTTTTACTGGCAACACAAAAATATATGTATGTGCCATATTACTGCTGGCAACAAAAATGTCACTGCATTTTGCAATAAAAAGTATGCCATTACAATTTGGTAAAACGCTATATATATTCTTAAAGTGATCACTTCCCCATATACTGTACCAGGTGGGCATCCCTTTATTTAAGGACACAGCTAGTGTACATAATGAACGCAAATTAACATTGTATTACCCCTTTTCTCTAAGAGTCTCACACACACCACTGCGAAAGGTGTCTTCCGTTTGTTTGGAGACTCCATTTCACAACTGGCTACTAAGACATATTGGGGATTGAATCCCAATAGGAGTGCAGCATAGGGCTATCGGTTGGCAACACCCGATGTGTGTTTTGTGTTCTTCTATTTTGGATCTCGAGTGGCCTCGAGGTTTACCCTGCTGCACCTGAAATTTAATTCATTAATTACCAAATTGAATCTGTTGGAGCGAGAATCCAATTTTGCATTTACCACATGAAGCATTACTTTCATTACCTTTTGTTTGTGCCTCCCACCCCATGCTTTCATCACTTCCCCATTGAACATAAATTCAACTTTAGATTGCTTACGTCTGTGGCATATCATAAGGACTTTTTTGTAATATTGACTTCTAATACCCACTCCATACAGTATAGGACCTCATTATGAGGATGGCGGTAACCCGTCGGTGCTACCGGCAGGTTGTCCCCATCTTCGAAACATCGAATACGCTGCCTGATATCACAGTGTCAACGGTACAAGTGCCGGCGGCCCGGGATACAGGCGGTGGATTCGGGAAATCCCCATTCCCATGGAGTCCCTTAGGACACTCTTAAAGCCTCAGCTTCTGAAAAGAAGAGCACAGTTTCATTATTTATTTTTGCTACTATCTTCCACAAAATATTTTTTCTATTATCGCTTTCCACATCTGCAATATTCACCTATAATTCATTAATTGCTTTTTCTTCTCTTTGTACTCTCCTCTTAATACTGGGAGCAACCTATTAAGATACAACATCCTCATTTAGCATTTTAATATTTGTGTCCTGTGTCACACACTTTCTAGTAACAAATAGAGCAATGGGCAGCAAATGTTTCTATAAACCTCATTGACCATGACCCTCGCATCCATCAAATGAAACCTTATATTGTCCAGCACGTTTTTATATATACTGGGCAAAATCCAAATCCAACTTGACTTACTTAATACCACATCTATTATTATCTCTATTGTTGGTACTCCCATGCCACTCCCCGCCCTATTGGGCCATTGATTCTTAATGTGAGTGAATTATGGGCATTCTCCAGTCCATTCATCACCGACATGGGCTGCAGCAAATGCCAATGCATACAATTAATAAGAATATAACCAATATTTGACTGTTCTTGCCCTCTACTAAATGATGGTTTTCCTAGGTTATCACATTGTAGTTGGCCATTACTAGCTCTCAGACCTAGTTCTAACAACAAGGAATCACATCCAGCGCATCCAGATGGTGATGGTTTGGAATAGCAGCTCAAAGACCTGGGATAGCACTGATCATGACTGGCATAAAGGTGGCCCCTGACACCTCTGCAGTGCGGGGGGCACACAATCATATGTCCGGGGGGCCCCACTTTGGAAATAAATAAACAAAATCAAATTTAAAAAAAGAAAATCCAACCAAAGCTTCTTCTTGAATTCACTCTGCATTCATAAAGACATTATTTCTATAACAGAAATTATTTCTCTATGAAGGCAGAGTCACTACAATAAGACACTTTCTTTTTGAAGTCTGAGCCCCCCCCCACCTCATTAGATGGAAGCTTCTAGACTGGAGGCCTCCATGTCATAGGGTGGGGTGAACCCTATGGCCTCAAAAAGAAATTGTTTATTTTTTAAATCACTCTGCCTTCATAAAGACATTATTTCAGTTATGGTTCAGTCCTTAACGGAAATAATTTCTTTATGAAATCAGAGTAACTTCAAAAAGAAACCATTTATTTTTTAGGAAATAGGGCTCCCCTTAACCTCATGACATGTGGATGTGTGAATGTATGAAAGGGTGTGCACTTAAATGTATAGGTGGATGCCTGTATGAGTGTATGTTAATGTTAATGTTAAAGGTATTTGTACCATGCACTGTCACCATCGGAGTGGTCCCCAGGTGCTCCGATGGATCTGAAAAGGGCGGTAGTGGGGTGGTTAGTAGGGTGTAATGGGAAAAGGAAAGTGAGAGTTGACAGATCTATAGAATTAAATTTGCATTTAGCTTTAGTTAAGGGTATAACCCATTTATTGGTGAACTGCTAGACTAAATTGAATATTTGATAATACATTCAATCACAAACTGTGGTTATAATACAACTGTATAGGGGGTCATTGCCTTAGCCATGACTCACACAGCCAGCCATCCAGGGAAGTATATACTCTGTGTGAGACAAGAGTCAACGAAACAGCTGGCTGGGAGTGAATTTGTTTAATCACTGCTCTATAGTTGAAAAAGCAACATCTCAGCTCTATGACACATTATACCCTGGGTTTAATACAATGGCAACAAATTGCAAAACAATGGGCCTCATTACGAGTTTGGAGGTAGCCATGCATGCCATTCTTAGTGGCATGGCTGCCTCCAAACTCGTGTCTGGGTCCGGGTCCCGAAAAAAGAGAATTACCGGGCCATTCTGACTTTTGCTGGCCCAGTAATTCCCTTTTTTTGGGACCCAGACCCGGTACATCCCCATTCCCATTCGAGCTCCCATAGGGCTCAATGGTAATGGGGAGGATGCTAAGAACGGATCCGTTAATGACGATTCCGTTGTTAGCATCCTGGTCTGCTCATGGGTGGTGCTATGCACGTCTGGTCTGGCCCAGACGTGCATACCGCCACCCATGAGCAAACTCTTAAAGTGTCGGCCAGGAATTAACAGTGCTGGTCCCTTACCGGCACCGTTCATTCCGTGGCCACCACACTTGTAATGAGGCCCAATGTATGCTAATGTGGACCGTACATATTAAAAAATACTAATTGGTCTGTTTACTAAAGGTCAAAACACCACTCATTCCCTCCTGTTCATAAACACTTCCTGATCAGGGTGACTTGATAGGTTCCACATTTCCGGGATGACAAACATGTTGTTGCAACTTTGAAAACTAGAAAATAGCAGCTCTGAGCTTTCTCTTTTTTATTTTTATTTCTTGTATAATCTATTTTTATACATTCATCTTCATATTCTTGATTAACATTTTATATCTGATACTGGAAACTGGTAGATGCTGAGTGGTCAGAGTATGACACTGAGTACACGTGTTTACACCATGTTATAATTTTTCAAAGTCAAAAAGAATATAACAGAAAAGTTGTTAACTTATAAAATGAATGGTTACTAACATCAGTAAAGTTCTGCCACTGCTTTAGATGAGCCAAGAGGCAATATTTATTATAAACCATCTTGGTATTATCAAGGGGAATTTCATCAAACCGTATGCTAAAACTTCTGGCTATTATTTTGTTGAACATTTAACAATTTGTTTACATTAAAATATAATAAATGAGACAGTATTAATTGATTTTATCAAAACACATTTTAGATGGATTTTTTTATACCGAAAATAATCTATTGAAAAACATCAAACAGGGTCTTTTTTTAAAGATGTGTGAAAGTGGCTGTATGCATTTGTGAGTGTGGAGAAATGTGAAGATACATTGAGGGTTAGTCGAAAGCGGGGGTGCTTTGGGTTTACATTGGGCTTTCAAAATATTGGACTTCCTGTTAGTTACATGATGGTAAAAGGAGTTTTGGTTTAATGGTTGATGCAAGAATATGTCCTGCATTGACATATACATATCCTGGGAGACAGGGAAGGCATTCTTGAAGGATGTTTGCTGTGCCTTGATTTGAAGTCTTTCAGTAGTTTTAGTTTCCTGAGGGCCATGTGATGTGTTCTAGGTAGAATGTCTGGGGGCAAGAATGTTGTTCCCTTACTTTTGTGTATGCACATGACAGTAAAACTATTGAGGAATGTCATTTTTGCAGCTTGATCAGTGCACGTTAAACATTTGTTTTGTAAAGAACTGAACAGCGAAGTGTTTAGACCGTTCCTGAATTTCAGGTGGCCTTTAAGATATGGATGTCTCTTGGTAGCGCATTCCAGTGTTTGGTCACAATCGCGGAAAAGGTAGGTCTCTGGTTCATTGGTAAAGTGATGTTTAATTTTGGAGGAACTCTGTACCTTGAAATTCAAGTGCTCTGTGGGTGATGCAGAGCATAATATGTTTTTAAAGATTTCTTTTTTAAAGGCAGCCCTTAATGCAGTTCTGGTCGAATTTGATCAATAACATATAAATGTAGATATACAAATGCATGTGTATTTTGGGGTACGGGAGCAGACGGTGGAGGGGTGGTGGGGTGGGATGTGGGTTGCGTACATAGCGTGGGATTTCACCATTTATTTAAACAAATCCTGGTTGAATTCATGATGGCCAGAACTGCACAAACACAGAGCAGACTTAAGAAGATTACGAAAATACATAGAACGATGCAGAGAGCCTTAAAGCAGGTTCTTTTTTTTTATTGGTAGCTAGCATAGTGCCCTGAGAGCTGGTGTGCTGTGCTTGCTCCTGTTACATCTGAGTGATAGTTTGGCTGCTGTATTTTGGATTTGTTAAAGTTGTTTTCTGTGATAGCTCGGCATACCTAAATACATTATTTTTTCATAGCCAATTCTTTAAAGAACCAGAGGGTTGATGGCCAACCCTCTGCGTGTGAAGAAGAGGCATGGCTGAATCTTTAAGATAAATAGGAGGTGGTAGAGACACCTTTCACTGTTGTGTTGACTTGGGGATCCAGCCTGAGTGCAGTGTTCATCAATACATTTGGGTTCTTGATCTCTTTAGATGGTTTAAGGTTGTTAACTATTTCCAAAGGCCATGAGAGTTGTTTCAGGTAAAGTGTGAGGTGAGAAATATTTTTTTCTGCTTTGTCTGGATTGAGTTAGCTTGTCATCCATCCATTTATTCACATGGGCCACTTGCTTTGGTATGTGCTCGAGTTTCGATTATCTGTGATTTAGTATATGATTTACATGTCATCCATACAGTTGAGCCCATAAGATTTTATTATCTTCACCAAAGGGGTAATATAAATGTTAAATAGGAGTGGCAAACGGCTTGATCCTTCTGGAACTCCACAAGTAATGGGTTGCTGATTTGAACTGAAAGGAGGGAGCCAGGTGATTTCTTGTTATCCATTTGGTACAATCTTATCCATTGCAGAATTGTGATATGGGTCCAGTTTCTTCAAGCCTTCTAAATAGTGTATTATGGTTTAACCATGTCAAAGGCTTCTCAGTGGGGGGGGGGAGAGATAGAGAGAGAGAGAGAGAGAGAGAGAGAGAGAAAGAGAGAGAGAGAGAGAGAGAGAGAGAGAGAGAGAGAGAGAGAGAGAGAGAGAGAGAGAGAGAGAGAGAGAGAGAGAGAATAGCATAGCATAGGTTGCAGAAATGTCATGAGAAGTCAGGAGAGTCCAGATGGATGTTGAGGTCACCCAGCAGGAGGAGTTCAGAGGAGGAGGAGAGTAGAGAGGAGGCCAAATCAGCCCATTCCAAGAGGAAGAGAGTGGAATGTCCTGGTGGACAATAGAAGGTGGCCATGTTGAGAGAAGATTTGTGAGAGAGTGAGAGCCTGCAGACTAGGCATTTGAAGGAGGATTTGGCCTGAGTGGGGATGATAGAAACAGGTATCCATTCTGGGGAGATCAACACCACTCTCCCTCTAGAACCCTTGGGCCTGGGCACAGAGAGGATCTTGTAACCTTCAGGGAGGAGTGTGTCTAAACTCTTGAAAGAGCTGTCCTTGAACAATGCCTCTGTGATGGTGAGCACATCAAGAACCATGCATTCAAGGACGTTGCAGATGTCAGATGAGTGTTTGACAGCAATAGTTAAGCGTGGCAATTTGTCATATTTGAAGGTCTTCCACCGGGGGCCGAGGGTGGCAAGAGAGCCCCCGGTATAGTCGAAGATGGCGTAGGGGCCAAGGCTGACAAGAGAGCAAGGACAGTGAGGCAGGGCAAGTGTGCCTGTGCAGAGGAGGAAGAAGGCACAGCAGGCAAAGGAGCCTGTGCAGAGGAGGAGGAAGGCACAGCAGGCAAGGGTGCCTGTGCAGAGGAGGAGGAAGGTACAGCAGGCAATGGAGACTGTGCAGAGGAGGAGGAAGGCACAGCAGGCAGGGGAGCCTGTGCAAAGGAGGGAAAAGGCACATCAGGTAAGGGAGCCTGTCAAGGGGGAGAGGTAAAGTTTGAGAAGTGAGGTAGGAGACTGTCAAAGAGAAGAAGGATGGGTTGAGAACCCTGAACTATGATGGTTCCATTCAGATAAACATTAATGATGACCCTGGAAATGGCAAAGAGGTCAAGGAAGACCTCCCAGCGAGTGCCACCATTAATGGGAGAAGAGGCGATAGGATAGAGAAAGGTGGCTATGTGTGGGTCCATAGGTCAGGTGAGGTAACGACAAAGAGGATGTCTGTGAGAGTCTGGGGGAAGCCATGTCATAGGTGTCTGCAATAGGAATGCCTGGGTACGGAAAAGAGAAGCAGTTAGAGAAAATAGGAGAGATAGATAGTCACATAGCTAGCTGCAATGATGAGGAAGACACTTAGCAGGCAGATGTACTGAGGCACATGGGAAGGGAGGTGCAGGGCAAAACACACATGGGGTGGGGGCAAGAGGGTGCAATGGGGGCAGTGAGGACATGCAGGACTTCATCCAGGGTGTACTCAACAGCAACCACTGTGTGTAAAAAGGTAGAAAGTAACAGTTAAGCACCTATCAATAAGCGATTGTACGAATGGTAACAAGTACACTGTCAAGTTCCCTCCTAGCTAAGGTAGAAGGAAACATAATGCAACAAGTGCACACAACCAAGTTTGAGATTGTGCTGAGCAGAAATACTGTTGTGCAGCAGGAAAGCTGAAAAACACAGTTCGTAGCCTATCCACTTGGCACAGGAGGCCAGTGGGAATAGTTGTAAGGTCAAATAGTAGGATGGAGGCACAGCTAAAACCAATGTTTAGGCAAACAGACACTTTCAAAGCAGGAAGGAGGCACAGCTAAAAACGATTTTCAGGCAAACAGACAATTTCAAAGCAGGGAGGAGGCACAGCTAAAAGCGATTTTCAGGCAAAGAGGCACTTTCAAAGCAGGAAGAAGGCACAGCTAAACTTTAAGATTCACAAATTCCATGACATCAGGTGCCCTTTGACCACCAACCCCAAAGTAACAAGTCCTGAAATGTTCAGAGAGGACAGACAGGACATATTGTTGAAGCCACAATTGTGTGATTTGTATTGCAAGGTGCAGGGAGGGATACATTATAAATCAAAATGGGGGTGCAGACCTTGCAGCCGAATGGCGTGGAGGGAGTGAGAGAAATGTGTGTGTGAAGGTTAGAGTGCCCCAGAAGCTCCTTTTTGCCTGTCTTAAGGGCTGCAAGTGGGGTGGTGTCTATTAGACCTAAAACATTTGATCTAATCACATTTGATTGAATGTATATGACCTTTTTTTATCTAAAAGACCCCTAACCCTCTCCCCCACTTCCCCTCAAACTGATGTATACCCTTACCCACCCCCATATATATTTAGCTATATTTGACCGAAAAAAAAAAGTCCCCCAAAAATTCGATCAAATGTTTAGGTCAAATGTTTTTAGGTCAAGTATGATATTACCACCATGTGCACAGTATGAGATAAAACAAGCTGTATAGTAGGAATATAATTAATTTGTTTTTGACCTTCGACGTGAGAAGATGAACCCTGCAGTACCTATGTGATGGAACACAGACAGACTGAGCTGGGCCAAATAGACCAGCGATATGTATATTGTCCATACAATCAGCCGCGCCGGTTTTTACTGTATGTTGTTGCGTCATTATGATGCTCTGTATCTTTAAAAGTTTCTGCTTGTACCTCTTTTCGGCAGAACGTTCTCAGCAGCAGATTTCTTTGCTGTTGCTCTCATGTGCGTGTGAGATTAAAACGTTTTATCCTTACAAGATCAACTTAGGCCTTTCTTCCCTAGCAGGTTGCATTCTCTATGGTGTGAGCGTTTAGGAGCGTGCCTTCAATTGGTGACCCTGACTTAATCCCATCACCCCCTAACCTGCAGAGGCTTTCAGGCTGATGCTCCAGAAGGAGCCGCTCCCACCTACAGCAACTGACCCCGAAAAAACATGTGTTCTGAGTTGTTTAGCGGAAGTCATTTTAAGAGATGTCCTCTCTGCTCCTTGAAGTGGGGTGCAGCTCTGAGGAGAGTGCAGGTGGGTGTTGGAACCCTGTGACGGAGGAGTTCGGATGAGCACGCACTTGTGAGTAGATTCTTGTAAGAGATAACAAGTAGGGGACAGATGCCTGGCGAAGTGTGAAAGGTATGAGCACTTGGATAGCGAGGTTGTCGATGTGACGTGGATGAGGTCAGGGTTATTTGTTCTTAAAATTTCTATTATGAATGGAGTGTTTCGGTAAAGTATTATAAGGTAAGGCATTATAAGGTAAGGCAAAGGTAAGGCAGGGAGTCCCTCCTCAGAAGGGGCGGGAAGGTGGTACCACAAAGCAGTATAGTATTTAAAGGCGATATATGGGAAAAAAAGGTCTTGTATAATTAGTGGGCTTGGAACAAGTAGTGGATGGTACTTTACCGTGCTGTTTTAATATATTGTGGTTGTGCTTTTTCGGTGAAGAACAGACTCTAGAAAGTGCGGTAATTGTATGCGTCGCGGTGTGGTGTTGGAAGGTTTTATGGAGAAGTGTGTGTGTGCATGGAAGTGTGAGAGAGAAGGGTGGAGGTTTTTTTTGCTTTTGTTGTCACAAGCAAGCAACAGCATGCACAGTGCGTTCGAGGGACTTTGCAGGGACAGGAAGTGATAGACATCACTAGCATGGGGGAGGAACACCAATAGAGCACATGCACAAGGCCCTGCCACTGTATCATGACAGTGTGGAGGAATATCATAAGCAGTGGAAAACGTAGACAGGGCTCACACAATAAGGGTATTCTGAATCATATGTCCACATTTTTAGTAGCAAAATATAAGAGGAAGAAGCTACAGAAGAGAGATGAAATTCCAGATCTCTGGTGTTTGTTCAAAGATGCAGAACATCAAGGGAATGAAGTAGAAGTGCAGAGACAGAGAGATGGGAAGATAGGAACGGAAAGGAGAATGCTGGGTGCCAGAGGAGGATAGGGGATTATATCCCTTGGCAATATCCCCCGCAGAAGGGTACACTAATCCAAGCTATGTACCTGTTGCAATAGGGACCCCTTCTGCTGTGGTAGCATCTCCAGCAGCAACAGGAACACTGCACGCTACCACTCCCCCACCTCCATATGCTCACCCGCCTGAAGTACTGGCATCAGCAGCATATAGATCACAGGAGTTTGAGGATAGGTTGACAGGATTACTAACAGAACTGAGAAGGATACAGAAGGCCCCTAGATCAGTAAATGATATAGTGGCATCAAGAGAAGGGTCAGGAGAATGGAAATCATGGGAAGTTCTGATTAAGATGGATACAGAAGGAATAAGACATGTAGGTTTGAGAAAGAGAAAAAACCATGGGGGTGGATCATCCTAGGAAAGGTGAATACAGTGGTAGGGGATAATTTGGAGGAAGAGGATGTTGATACGTTTACTGAGGATCAGAGTGAAGGAGAAGGGATGGGTGAAGAGGCAGCTGATAATACCCCCCAATCAGAAGGTCTAAGGGCACAGGGCAGGTTGAGGAACATGGCCAACTGGATGGCATTGGTAAAGAGAAGAGCAGAATGAAGAAGGTTGTGGGAAGGAGGGCAAATGTGCAGATACACAGTATGTGCCCTGGCCCCAAATGGATAGAATAATTTAATTAATGCACTCCAACAGCTCACAGCAGGGGTGAGCAAGTGGATATATGAATTTGAAAAGCAAACAGCAGGGGTGCCCTTTTTCGATAGGGAATCTTAAGAACCTGCTGGTTGCTGTAATTGGGGACCAGGCTGGGGACGTGTGGGTTAAGGTCCGATACCTGGGAGTAACCCTGGGGGATGATGCACATGATGGGACACTATTCAATGGAGTTAGGGCACTGGTATGGGACGCACTACGGAGGGCCTTCCTAGATACCCCTGATTTACAGTATTTGATGCAGTGTACTATGAGTGATGATGAGGACCCAGCTAGATTTATTCTTAAAATGCAATAGAAGTTTAGAGCTTAGGCAGGAAGGCCACGGGATCCGTCAATACAATTTTTCTATTTTATTGTGAAGTGGGGCTTGCCGAAGAAAGTGCAGAAGGCATTGGATATGATTGTGGGTATTGAGGTGAAGGGGTGGCCGGAAATACAGAGTATAATAGTGCCTCAAAGTAAAAGAATTAAGGAGCGGGACAGGGAAACAGTCCAAAGGCATCAGGGAGAAGAAGCTAACAAGGTAATTCATAGAATTTCGCACAAAAGTGACGCACGCGGCTGGCGCACAGTGTCCCCGTGCGATACACTGCGCCAGCCGCGTGCGATAAAATCCATTTCTTTGCACAGCGTATTCATGGATTTTAGCCTCCAAAACCAGCCGTTTCGCAGAGTGGCGCAGCGACCCTACAGCAGCGCCAGTTACGCCCCCAAGAACGCCCTCGCGCAAGGAAAAGCCATCAAAATTCCCAATTCATCGCAAATGTCTGCGCTAACCCTGGACCAGTTCACAGGGCTGCCAAACAGCAAACGCCAAGCGGGGAACGTGTATTTCAGTGGTTCGCGGGAAGTTTCACACACGATTCGCCTGGGTATGTGTACATCAGGGGTGCGCGTGAAGTAATACATGCAAATCCATCACGGCACGTGTATTCCAGGGGTGCGCGGGAAGTATCACACGCAAAATCAGCAGGGTACGTGTATTTCTGGGGTGCGCGGGAAGTATCAAATGCGATTCCATCAGGGCACGTGTATTTCAGGGTTGCGCGGGGAGTACTACACGTGAATTGGCCATGTGGGTCCTCCCAGGTGTTCCCTCTACACCCTCCACGGCCCCTGCAGGCAGCCCACACCACAGGGGACTACCCTGCACATGTCCCGCAGGCAGCCCATCCACCATGGCCATGCCCCCCAGCCAACCCACATGTCACCTTGCACCACTGCCCACCAACGCATGTCTCCCAGCACCCCCACCCCCAGCACTGTGGGGCACCCTCCAGCAGACCCCACTCATGTCCAACTCATGTCCCCCTGCACCCGCACCCCCCAGCACTGTGGGGCACCCTCCACCAGGCCTCCACTCATGTCCAACTCATGTCTCCCAGCACCACCACCCCCCACCAGTCAGGGACACCTGCCAGCAGGCCCCCACTCATGTCCAACTCATGTCCGCCTGCACCCCCACCCCCCTGCATCCAGGGGCACCCTCCACCAGGCCCCACTCATGTCCAACTCATGTCTCCCTGTACCCCCACCCCCCAGCACTGTGGGGCACCCTTCACCAGGCCCCCACTCATGTCCAACTCATGTCGCCCTGCACCCGCACCCCCCTGCATCCAGGGGCACCCTCCACCAGGCCCCACTCATGTCTCCCAGCGCCCCCACTCCCCACCAGTCAGGGGCACTTGTCAGCAGGCCCCCACACATGTCCCCCAGCCAACACGTCATCACAATCTAGATCCCTGGCACTTATGGGCAGCCTCCACATGCCAAACACCCACCCAAGTATTGCATCCACCCACTTAGAAATGCCAATTACATGATACAACCCCAATGGCAAGTATGTAAATGAAGACATGTCCCTCACATACACACAATGGGTGTCAGTGAATGTCAAAACCCATATCATGACATGCATGAAACCAATGAGATGATACTACACATTGAAGTATGATGAAAAAATATGTATTAAAAGCAACATAAATGGAATCAAAAATAAACAAATGAAAATGTGAATTAAAAACAAAAAGCAGCATGTCCGTAAAATAATGTAAAACCACAAATCATAATCCAAAGGAAAGATGTATCCATTGTCCAAAAGGTCCAAAAAATATTAAAAAAAGCAAAGGAAACCTAACACTAACTACAGAACTATTTACAAGGGCAACGGGCCAGTCCGACGGCTCACTTCGGGATGTTCCAGGCCAGGGCATCATCGAACTCCTGCTCAATGTCCCAGAGGCGGTCCTCCTCCATGGCCCCGAGGGTCCGCAGGGCCGACGACATGTTCACCTCCAACTACCTGCAGATTGCCTTGAGGCACTCGGCCCGCCTCAGGGCCCTCCGCCCTGACCATCGTGAGGTGTGCCTCTTCCGCCCGCTGCCGCTGCGTATCTATGGCATGGCCCAACCGCTGCCACACGGAAGACACTTCCCGTCCTGGGTCCTCCTGCCCTCCGGCCGATGCCTGCCCCTCCAATGTCGAAGGCCCCGAGCCATCATGGCTCCCACCTCGTTGCTGCTGCTGCTGTGCCTGTTCCCGTGCCCTGGCTCCTGCTGCCTGCACATCCTCCACCGGCTGGGGTGCAGTCGTTGATGTGGCCACCCCTGCTGGACGTCCGACTCCCAACTGTGGCAGGGATGCTTCCTCCACCAACCTGGCTGCACCGTCAGAGGCAGCTCCACAGGGCATCCAGGTGACAAATGGGTGGGAAGATGGCACGGAGGACGACTGGAGCATAGGGTGTTCAGTTGAGGAGGGGGTCGGAGCAAGCTGCAGCAAACGGAGGAATCCGGCCTGGGTGACCTGTCCCAGTAGGCCGACGCGGTCAACGAGCCATTCGAGATGAAGAGCAGTCTCCTCATGAAAAGACTGCAGGTCACCTCGCATGGCCCGTTGATGCAATGCCACACCAGTCAGGACAGGCTCAACCCGTACCTGGATAGCCATGTCCGCAGGCAGAGGAAGGCCAGTTGTTGTGAGCTCATCCCCTGCCTGAAAACGGGTCTGGACGTAGGCACCCCTGCTGGTGAAAGATGATGCAGTGACAGGATCAGGGACAGGATTGCACACAGGCAACTCTGTGGCAGCCTGTGCTGCCTCCTGTCCCTGGTCCTGCACTGCACCACTAGCACCAGTGGAATCTCCACCTCCAGACCCCGTCTCTGTTGCTTGCACGGCCTCCTCCCCACCAAACCCCCCACCAACCTGGATGACTCCGTGCCATCTTCCCCCGTTGGGCCCTGTGGGGTCCCAGCTGCCCCTTCTGCTGCCGAGGAGTCCAACTCCGACCTCCGCCTCTTGGACCTCCCCCCGGCAGCTGCGGCCTGGGACGCGGCACCGGACTCCTCACTCCCCGATGAGATCACAACCTGGGAGGGGAGCCGGGCTTTGCATCTCCGGCTGGCAGTGCGATCCCCGCCGCTGTGCTCCACAGCACCTTCTCCGCCCTCTTCATCAGTTGACGCTGCAGACAGGGAGAAATAAAACACAGGCATCAGGGCACTGTACAATGGACACATACACACATGACAGTTGTACATGAGTGGCATTGGCAAACCTCAGACATGGCATCACAATTGCCAACACACATGTCATTTCAACTCGCACACATGAGCCATACCACAGCCGTATCGCAACAGCCAGCACCATCCATACACATACAACAGCATGAGCAGGCAAAGGTGGCCAGACATCACATGCAGCACAGGGAGTGCACTACACATGCATACACACCACCACACTTGCATGCATGTGTACACCTCTGCCAACTGTCGCAGTGTTCAGATTGGCATCCATGTCACATCTGCCAATCAGGCTTCCACATACCGCTGTCACATGCATCCATGTTGCATCACTGTTGCACCCTTGTCAAATACACACACATGCACATGTAAACAGTGCTGATACAGGCAGCTGAAAAAAACATCCATGTGTGACATCACGAACATGCCTACTTACATACACATTCATCCAAAAATGTGTGCCCACACAACTGTATTTGGCATGCAAGCCTACACACACAAGCACCATCCATGTCTCACACATGACAGCCCTCGCATGTGTTAGCCTCACGGCCCTGTACACCCCCCCATACTTGGCCCCATAAAAACACATGTGCAACCTGCACACTACTGGCACATCACCACACGCACAGCTCACAATCATGATGCATGTACACTTACCGCTTCATTCCAGACGGGTCTGCCTCTCAAGGACCTGGACGTGGAGCGCTGGGGATATGCGTTCCAGGACCCTCATCTGATCGTCCGACAAGTGGCCCCGGCGCCCCTTAGCATCCGCTGCCTTCTATAAGGCGCCGGGCCTTGTTGAGGGTCCTGGACCTGAAGTCCTCCCAGCGCTTCTTGACATGATGGAATAGTCGGACTGCCACCCCCTCCGCGTTGATGGCAGTCACGATGTCCGTCCATATCCGAGTCCGTCCTTCCTTGTCGGCGCACAAACCTCCGAAGAGGGCATCATACTGCCCCAGGACTTGCTCCACCAGGACACCAACTTCGGTGGCAGTGAAGCTGGTGCCCCTCTGCCTCTCTGGCCAGGGGTTGTCAGTGGTGCCAGATGTTGCAGTGCCCGACATGAAAACCCCAGAGGCAGGAGTGGGTGGCAACTGGGTCCTGGGGCTGGTCTGTGGAGCGATGGAATCCCAGTCGGGAGTCTTCGGTTCCAGCAGGGGTGGTCACAGCAACAGCACCCCTGGCTGATGTGCAGGCAGCAAATGGCAGGGCATGTGGGCAGCAGGCAATCAGGCAGCAGCAGATGGCAGGTGGGAGCGTGCTTGGGGCTCTGGGGGGCAGTAATTCGGCCTTCTGGGCAGGAGCGTGGTCTTCAGTGTGCTTACGCGTGGCCAGCTTGATACGGAGTGATTTGGCACGTGAAAATCCAGCACATCTGCGTGTAATTCGAGGAAAGGGCCTTAGCGCGTAAGAGCGTCTGCACATGTACGCAAATTCATTGGCCCAAAGGCCACCAGTGCGTATGCGCGTCTGTGACGTGTGTGCGCGGGCGTTTCCCTGTACACGGGTGCATGTTACACGTCCAATGACTGCACGTCAGAGTGTCAGCTCGTGTAATTGGAGGATGGGGCCTTAGCGTGTACACGCGGAAGTGACGCTGGACGTGTGGGCATGTTTAAAAGGTACGTGTAGAACGCCATTTTCTTGTACGTGCTTTTCGTGGAGAGCGAGTGGGTGAAATCTGTACTTCTTGTCGGTACACACGCGATTTACTTCACGGCGTTCCAAGTTCGTACTCTCTGTTACCTCTGACAGTCTTTTTCCTGGGCCTGTTTCCTCAAACAGCGTTCACTTCTCCTGTTGTCCTGTCTCCTCAGACAGCGTACAATTCTTCTTTTGGCGGGGTGTTGCCAACGCGCACACGCGTGTATTTTTCACTTGATTTTTCCTGGCAGACGGTGAGTCGCACACGTATTTGACATCTGTGCTTGCCCCGTGTGTTGCCTACCCCTTCAGAGGTCAGTTTAAGCTGCGTGTGACACGCAAACGTTCATTTTTGTGTTTCTGGGTGCCACAGCGTAGTGCAGGTTTATTTTTCCACGCACGTGCTCTAGGAGGGGTTGCGTGCACATTATCTCCCTTTTTCGGGTGCCTGTGCATTGCGTGACCCGTCATCTTCCCCCAGGGGTCACATACAGCCTTGCTAGAGCACTAGGGTATGAATTCCATCTAGTACCCTACCCCTTTGACCCCCAATTGCCCAGGACAATAGTTTACTGCAACTCCCATACGCACAACAACATCAGTGCCATGGTTGGGAGGCGAGCATGCGGTAAAGGTGGCAAAGGGGGGCGAGCCACAAGAGGTGGCCGTGGTGGATACGGTAGGGGACGTGGCTGGGACTTGCAGGGTGCCCCTCGCCCCCATGTGTGGGTGACCAGTCAGGGACACCCATGCCCCCCCCTGGTTGAGGGGGAGGCTTGGCTGACACCATCCCTGCTCAGCCCTTGTTGGACCAGCCCATTGTGGCACCAGACCTGGCACAGGGTGACTCCATGGCTGACTTCCAGGTCAGCAGGTCTAGGCCACGTGTGGCGGTGCACATTGGTGTCACCAGCCCACGTGGATCAGGGGCAGCTATGTCATCTGCTGCCCCGAGTAGGCAGGGTGGGGAGGCTGCAGGGGCAGCTGCGGCTCCATCCACCCCAGCTCTGAGTCTCCCAGCCAGGACAGTGTCGGTCCTAGTCCATCCTGCTGACGTTCCCCCTGACTACATCACACTTCAGCTAATGCCTGCACCAAGTCTCATGGTGAGTGTTCATTCCCACACTCCTAGTCCACAGTCCACCGGGGCTCCTGCCCCTAGTGTCCAGAGCGGCATAGGACACTCAGTATCGCCACCACCTTCCAAGTGGAAGAGGAAGAGTGCTCGTCCAGTACAGGCTGATGCCCCAGACACGGCTACACAGTCCGGCCCACCAAGGAAGCCCAGCTTCAATCAGGCCAATCTTGATGCACTTGTGGAGTATGTGTCCGCACATGACAGCGAAATGGTGCTTACTGCAGGATGCAAGGCCACACCTGCACAACGTCAGGCACACTGGCAGACCATCGCGGACCTCATAAGTGCCCTTGGATTCGTGAGGCGCACAGCTAATGATTGCTACAAGCGCTGGAATGACCTGAAGCACAGGGCAAAGAAAAAGCTTTCCTCAAGTCATGCCGCAACTCTAGTGACTGGATGTGGGTCTCCAGCAGAGGACATAGAACTCACTCCACATGAGTATGTTGCTGGGACCTACGTCACGGAGGAACAGATCCAAGGCGTGGGAGACCTGCCAGATTACGAGGCATTGTCCGGTGAGTGCACATGCATGTGTGTGTCATCCATGTGCATGGTGTGTGTGTGAGTGCTTCTGATTGAGTGCCAGGTGTGTGCCTGAGTGGTTTGGATCACCCATGTGCTTCATCCAATACATTCTGCACACCAGGATTTGGGTGTTGCAGTATCCCTTCTGGCAACAGTAGACATTCAGCCCAACCTCACGCCAGTTTCCCTTGAAGTGTCATTTGCCACAACATAGTTGCATATTATTCTGTGTTCATTCAGGCTGATTGTCTGCATTCCACCACTTTCACTAGGCATTTCTCAGTCCTATTGTCACATTTGTGACATGGATAGGGTACATGCCATCTGTGTGATGGCATGTGTCATGTATGTGTATTGGACATGCCAATCACAGGCCAATGTGTGATGGCACTGCTAGCCAGCATGCAGCAAATTTGTTGGTCTTCCATCTTTGTGTCATCAATGTGTGCCATTTGCCTCCCCTTCATACGCAGTGACAGTGCGTGCATGGGAGGGTTATAGTCATGTGGGACATGTGTCAATGAAGTACTGTTTCTGTTGCTTCTCAGCCCTAATTGTGTGCCATGGTGCTAATGCCTGTTCCCATTTCTTTTCTTTCATGTCTTTGCAGGGGATGACACACTTGATACTGCTGGGGTTGTGGAGATGGTGCAGACCCAAGAGGAGTCTCAGGCCCGACCGGGCACCAATGAGGGACGTGGTGTGGTGGTGGGTGAGAACCCACACTTGCTGCAGACCATAATCTCAAGGGGTGTCTCTGGGTGCACCTCCCTCGAGCTCTATTCAGGTGTCGATTCGGATGATGAGACCTATGTGCGGTCGCAGGTAAGTGTTTCTGGGAGGTATTCTGTACTGTCCAACCCACCTGCACCAGGGGTAGAACCCTCAATGGGGATGTCAGTGTTGGTAGGTCCGCCTTTGGTGGTTACGGATGCATGGTCACACTCTGCTACATCTGATCCTGTTCCTGGGCCAGCAGTCCTGCAGCCTCAGGCACTGCCGGCACAGCAAGGCGCAGTTCGCCTTGCCCCAGACAGGTGTGGTGCCCGCCGACGCGGTGGCCACACGCCTCCTGGCAATACCGTATGGGAGCAATCCATATACGGTATGGCAACCAACTGGAAGCATCAACTGAGATGATTGCTCAGGCCATGGTTAGGGTGTCCACTTCCATTGTCCCCCAAGAAAGGCTGATTGAAAAACTACAGCAGGCAACAGACTCCATTTGCCAGTCACACAGGGAGGACATGTTGGCGTCCAACAAGGACAGGCGGGCGGCACTGGAGACTCTGCGGGAAGCCATTTCTATTGAGTCCGAGGGCCACAGGGAAGCCCTGAGGGTGGAACTCCGTCAGCTCAGGGTAACTCTGGTTGAGCTTGAGACTTCAGCTAACACGAGGACAGAACAGCAGCTGGAGCGGCTCACACGTACGCTCTCAGCTGAGATGCAGGCAACTAGGGAGGAGGTCCGGGCATCCCGTGAGTTGTTGCATGGGAACCTCTGCACGATTATCCTCCAGAACCAGACCTTCCACACCCGCATGCTTGCTGCCATGGAGGACCAGACTAGGGCTTTGCGTGGGCTGCCTCCCATAGTGCCACAACCTCCTGATGCAGCTGCAGAGGGTGAGGAGAGTGACAGCAGCGATTCTCCTACAATAGGGTAGCCGTGCAGGCCATGAGCCCATGGATGTGTTTTTTTTCCGCAAGATCCACACAGGTGGGTTTTGGTGTGCACCCTGTCCTCGGACCTCCTGGGTGGCCTCCCCCACCCCCCTGGGCCATTCATGGCCATTTTTGATTTTTGATTTTTGATTTTTTGGACAGTGTTGCCTTGTGTAGCTCCCGTGGCCATACGCTGTATTGTGGCTGGGCACAACTTGCTCTGAATTTGGGTCAGATGCTTGGGTTTGTGTGACACACACCCCTCCTACTTCCCGTTTCCATGGGCTTGCAAAGGGTGTGCCCAGGTGACATTGACTTACACAGTGACGTTGGACTCCCATTTGATGTGTGGGCAGTCTGTAGTCAATACTGTGTATACATTCCTAGTGCATATTGTTGTTGTATTGTACACTGCATGGTGTATTGAAATGTGCCTCTGCATCCATCTCATCCTCCTAATTTGCATGTACATTTCTCATGTCTTCACAAGGCGGTCTACTTTGGAAATGGAGTCCATGTTGTAAGCAGTGCACCTACACTTTTGCATGGCGCTAACACTGTACAGTTGGAAGTGTTCCAAGTGCTGGCATTATCAGGTAGTGAGGCTACCAATTTTTAAAGTCTGTACTGTCATGTTTATACTGTGTTGGAGGTTGTGTAGGTGATTAGTATTATTGGTAAATATTTGGTAATGTGTGTTGTTGGTCCTGCATTACTGTGAGCATTTCATGTGTGGCCAGTTTCCATTAGGGACACTGTATTTGGTTACACTTGTGTCATGTTGTGGGGATTAATTTGTTTGCTCTCACATAGCATGACATGCCATGGTGTGTTGTGTGGCGGTGCTGGGGAGGGGTTGGGTGACATGGCACTGTTCTCATGTTGTATTTTGCAAGTGGGTATTCATTTTTGCAGCATATAAGTGTGTCTTTTGATGACACTACATTGCTGATGTCTGTGCAGGTACGGATGCACACATTGTGCCACTTCCATGTGAAGTGAAGAATCTCAGGCTGCTCTAGTTCTGACAGGTGACTGTCCCTTAATTCATCAGAATTGTGAGATTGAGTCATCATTGATTGTCAGATGGTATGTGCCAGGGCTGTGTGCACTCCACAGGGGTGTGATTTCTATGTGAAGTAATTAGCCACCAGCTGCGTACGGGCTGCCTCACCCCGTGCCCTTTCCCCTCCCATGTGCAGCGGGCGTGCATGTGGTTGAGGATGTGGGGGCACCACCATGAAGGACACATGCTGCCACTATGATCCTGCACTCTACTGGGGGGGCGTATAACAGCTGCCCGCCAGAACGGTCAGTGGAGCGAAAGCGTGACATGAGCACTCCGAATGTGCGCTCCACTATGCCCCGGGTTGCAATATGGGCTGTGTTGTATCTTACCTCGGGAGGCGTGATCGGGTTCCGAATCGGCGTCATCATGTGGGTGCTCAGAGGGTAGGCACTGTCCCCTGGGGAGGTGGTGATGGGGATGATTAGTGGGGTAGTGACATTACTCTTTATCTGTCATGCATGCGTGTGCTGTGGCATTTATACTCACCAAGCAGCCATGCATCGCCATGCCGCCCAGCTTCCATGTCCCGGTTTAGGGTTGACATCCTGTAAATGAAGCTGTCGTGGGTGGACCCTGGATAGTTGGCATATACTGAGGTGATGATTCCCTTGGCATCACATGCTACCTGGACGTTGATGGAATGCCAGTGCTTGCGGTTTCTATAGATGTGCTCAGATGCCCAGGGGGACGTAGAGCCACATGGATGCAATCAATGGCACCTAGCACTTTGGGGAATTGTGCCACCCTGTAGAAATCCTGGCTGACAGCCTGCCTTTCTGCAGGTGTTCTGGGCAGGTATATGTGCCTGCGGACTGATGGACGTGCAGTGATGATGGCCAACACCTGGTGTAGGCACCGTGACTGCGTGGCCTGTGACACCCACCCAACTATGGCACTTGTCCGCTGAAATGATCCGATAGCCAAGAAGTGCAGTACATTGAGGACCTTCTCCAGGGGGCTGAGTGCTTGGGAGCACAGGGTGGGTGATGTGAGGTCATCCTCCCACTCACTGACAAGGTCGAGTATTATGTGTGGTGGAAACCTGTACCTCCCATACACCTGGTCATCAGGCATACCAAATAGGCTGGTTCTGGGTGTGAAAATTCTGGCTCTGACTATCCTCCTCCTCCTCCTGCGGTATCCCACGCCCACTGCTGCTAGGAACGGTATATTCATCCTCGCATCTGAGCTTGTTTGTTGTTTGAGCACTCTTTTATGCTGCGCGGGACGTGCACCGTGTTTCTGGATTGGACCTTTTATTTGGCCGCATTGTAGGCGACCGTGTAAGTCTTCCCGCCCACCCCAGGAATACACGTGACACGCTCTCCCAGGCCCAGTCGCAAGTAAATATTCCCGCCCACCCCAGGACTACACGTACTCCACTCTCACAGGCCCAGTCGCATGTGGAAGTTCACGCGACACATGTAATACACGTACCCTGCTGATATCGCGTGTGGAAGTTCACGCGACCCATAATACATGTACCCTGATGAAATTGCGTGTAAGACTACCCGCGCACCCCAGAAATACACGTACCCAGGCAAATCGCACTTCTGCGGGGTGGGGGGGTGGGAGACAGTAGTGGGGGCCTGGGGGAGGGTGTCCCTGGATGCAGGGGGTGGGGGTGCAGGGAGGCAGGAGTGGGGGCCTGGTGGAGGGTGCCCCTGGATGCAGGCGGGTGGGGGTGCAGGGGGACATGAGTTGGACATGAGTGGGACCTGGTGGAGGGTGCCCCTGGATGCAGTGGGGTGGGGGTGCAGGGGGACATGGGTTGGACATGAGTGGGAGCCTGGTGGAGGGTGCCCCTGGATGCAGGGGGGTGGGGGTGCAGGGAGACAGGAGTGGGGGCCTGGTGGAGGGTGCCCCTGGATGCTGGGGGGTGAGGGTGCAGGGGGACATGGGTTGGACATGAGTGGGGTCCTGGTGGAGGGTGCCCCTGGATGCAGGGGGGTGGGGGTGCAGGGATACATGAGTGGGGGCCTGGTGGAGGGTGCCCCTGGATGCAGGGGGGTGGGGGTGCAGGGATACAGGAGTGGGGGCCTGGTGGAGGGTGCCCCTGGATGCAGGGGGTGGGGGTGCATGGAGACAGGAGTGGGGGCCTGGTGGAGGGTGCCCCTGGATGCAGGGGGGTGGGGGTGCAGGGGGACATGAGTTGGACATGAGTGGGGCCTGGTGGAGGGTGCCCCTGGATGCTGGGGGGTGGGGGTGCAGGGGGGCATGAGTTGGACATGAGTGGGGGCCTGGTGGAGGGTGGCCCTGGATGCAGGGGGGTGGGGGTGCAGGGATACAGGAGTGGGGGCCTGGTGGAGGGTGCCCCTGGATGCAGGGGGGTGGGGGTGCAGGGAGACAGGAGTGGGGGCCTGGTGGAGGGTGCCCCTGGATGCAGGGGGTGGGGGTACAGGGGGACATGAGTTGGACATGAGTGGGGCCTGGTGGAGGGTGCCCCTGGATGGTGGGGGGTGGGTGTGCAGTGGGAAATGAGTTGGACATGAGTGGGGGCCTGGTGGAGGGTGCCCCTGGATGCAGGGGGGTGGGGATGCAGGGGGACATGGGTTGGACATGAGTGGGGCCTGGTGGAGGGTGCCCCTGGATGCTGGGGGGTGGGAGTGCAGGGGGACAGGAGTGGGGGCCTGTTGGAGGGTGCCCCCGGATGCAGGGGGGTGGGGGTACAGGGGGACATGAGTTGGTGGGCAGTAGTGCAAGGTGACATGTGTGTTGGCTGGGGGGCATGGCCATGGTGGATGGGCTGCCTGGGGGACATGTGCAGGGGTGCAGGGTAGTCCCCTGTGGTGTGGGCCGCCTGCAGGGGCCGTGGAGGGTGTAGAGGGGACAGCTGGGAGGACCCACAGCCAATTCACGTTTAGGACTCCCCGGCACCCCGGAAATACACGTAGGCTGCTGGATTTGCGTGTGGATTTTCACGCGCACCCGGAGTACATGTACCCTGCTGAAATCACGTGTGGAACTTCACTCGCACACCGAAATACACGTACCCTGAGAATTCGCGTGTGAAACTTCCCGCGCACCTTGGAATACACGTACCCTGCTGAAATCGCGTGTGAAACTTCCCGTGCACCCCGGAATACACATACCCTGGCCAATCGCACGTGGAAGTTCCCGCGCACCCCGTAATACACACACACGCTATTTTTCACACAGCGGGTGTCCGTGTTTGTCGGTACCCCTTTGCACCTCATTTGTCCTAGAGGGCCACAGTATGGATCATTCATCATAGCTGTATATAGGTGCTTTTTATTAGCGCACATTTTGGCACACATTTATTTCAGGCGCAGGGACGCTACCGCCTGCTTTCTTGTGGCGGACTTGTTTGGCCCTGTGCGCGTCTTTGACCGTGCGCTGGTTTGCCATATTCGATTTCATGAATACGAGTTGTGGGCGAGTGTGTGGGCGTTCCGCGCACTTGCCTCCTGTTCTTCCCCCGTGACGCCCATATTTTCACACGTTGTTCCCCATTCCGAGTGTTACGCCCCGTGTTACGCCTACTTTTGTTATGTGCGCCGCGCTATGTGCGATTTCGCAGCGGCCGTGGCACACGCCATTGGATGACCTGTGCGCCGGCGTGCGCTGCGCACTTTTTCGGCGCACATCCAATATTTTTCTCGCGCACGGCCTTCCATGAATCGCTGGTTTCCCTACGATTTTCGCAGTTGCACTGCGATTTTCGCACTTTTACTGCGAATCGCACATTTTGGCACCTCTGCGCCGGAATTTTCGGCGCACATTAATTCCATGAATCGGCCTATAAATTGGTGGAGAAGAAATTGGCAAAGGAAGCAGTCCAGGTGCATGAATTGACAGTAGCACAGGTGGAAGAAGCAGAGAGTACCCAGAAAGTCGTGAGTGCCAGTATTGTGGCACACTGGGCTGAAGGAGGACAAGGGCAGTGGGGCAACAGTACTCTGGCCCAGAGTGGCAGCCAGGAGGGCTGCTGTCAGGGAGAGGGGTTTTTGAGGAGCAAGAGGAGGAGGGTTTGGACCTGGGGGGGTGGGTTCAGACAGTCCAAATGTTGGAATTGTTTAAGGTGGTGGCATTTCAAAAGGGAATGCAGGAACAGGTCTGCATTGGGGTATAATTATGGCCCAAAACAACAGGACAAGGGCCCCAAGGACTAGGGTATCCACAGGGGGTCAAGGATATCAGAACCAAGGGAATCCCCAGGGGCAACACCAAACATATAATCAGCATCCTCAAGCATCGGACATGCATGTATGGCATTTGCCACTGCAGCAGCAGGGCACTAGTGTCCCAGCAAACAAGTAACCCGGTGGGGCTGCCGCTCCGCTTGGTTGCTGCATCACGTAATTCTCGGGAGGCAGAACCTTTATCCATGGAGACATGTTGTCACAGTCAGCATGCACAGTGCGGCTGGAGGTTTTATAGCCGCATTTAGGTTGTTATCAGACAGAAGTATCTATATCTGAAATAGATGTTCCTTACGACTTGGGGGTCCAAATAGGACTGACGGGCCAAGGGGCCATTGGCTGCCCCGGACTACATATACCGACGGAGGGACATATTAATTTGGACCTTCTCCCCTATTCAATTGGGGTTTGATTCAGTATTGCGTACTAGGATACCTGTCCTGTTTGAGATATACTCTGTGGCCATCAATTGGAAGACTGTACTTCAGCCTTCCCTCCAGTTCATATTTACACAAGCTGCAACCTCCCTTGGGGTCCTGAAGAAGGCAGTAAATGTTTTCCTCTGCCAAAATGTTCTGTCTTGACTATCTCGGTACCATATTCACCTCCTGGTATCTGTCAACGAGTATTGGATGTAGACCTGTGATGTGCCTAGATCTGCATACATTACAATTGATTGTCTATTTATCATGCAACACTGGCGTTTATGTACTCTGCTACATTCAGTTAGACAGGGTCAGCAGTATAGGATTTAGTTCCTTTGTCTGAGTCAATTATAACCATAACTCTTACTTTATTGCAAAATGATGCCTCTTTCCTGTGATTCATAAGTTTTGGTTTTGTGCCAAAAAACTTTTCTTCAAATTGTGTGCAAATGTTTAAGTCTGTACAAAAGGCTTGTATACATGTATTGGTTGTTCTGTACCACTGGTTTCAGATGTGGTTTCATGAATTCTTCCTCTTTTTTATTGATTTATGTATCGGTGTTATCTGAAACTGATTTTTTGTTATGATATTGATATGTATTGTAGGACTTTATTGCCTATTGAATAAATGATTTATTTTATATTCATGTGTGTGCCTTATTATAGATTCATTCCTAAATAATTGAAGATAGTCATGTACTCCAGTCGGGGTGTGGCATCATAGAAACAAATTCTGAATGTGCTCATCTAGGGGACCCCCCCTTTTTTGTGTGATAGCTACGTTTGGAGGATCAGCAATGGTAGGAGGTAGCCCCTTCTCATTCCCTGGAACAAACACATATCCTGATTAGGACAGCCCACCGAGAGCACTCGCGTGTCCGGTCTTGTCGATGACTACCCACCCTGAAAAGCAACCTATGGTGCGGGTGGAGATAGGAAACATACAGTTCATATTCATGGGGGACTCTGCTGCAACCGAAACAGGTATCATGGAAGGAAACATTACTTTATCTTGAAAATATCTTTACGCACAGGTATTTTCTGGGGCTATTTCCAAGGTTCCATACACTTAGGAGTTAGGCGTAGAGGTGAGCGGGAAGGTAGTATGGGTGCCCTCACTATATTCGGAGAGTTCCCCAGTCAATTTACTGGGTAGGGACCGGCTCAGCAAGTTAAACATGACTATATTCTTTGCAGATCATTATATAGTCTGTTCCACTCCTGGGTTGTGGGCTGTAAGGGCGATGTTGATAATACACACCATGACAAGGGAGGTGGTAGTCCGCAGGATTCCCGTAGACCCGGACATGTTCATTTATGTTATTAAAATGCTGGTGGAGGCGGTACCCAAGATTACCAAACAGTGCTGGCGAGTGCCCACTGATTTTATCTTTCATCCAGCTGTATCGCTGAGGTGGTGGAGGGAACGATATTAACGCTGGATCTACAGGGATTGTTGTTTTTGGAGAAGAGGGTTGTCCTATTGGGAGTTGTTAGGGATGGATGTGAATGATGCACAGTGCTCCGTGTAGATCCAATAGTGCAGCTAAAGGAGATGACAATTGACAAATTGTTTGAAGATAACGACAAAGAGGGGGAAAATAATCCTAGAGATCTGTATCCCATGTGAAATAATGATACAGTACCGAAGAGTGCAGTGTCCCGTAATCGCAGAATGAACTCATCTCCATTCTTTTATTGAGATTTACAACATGTGCCCTCAGAGTTGTTAACTACAAATACACATACTGCAAGATTACTGAAAGACATAGCACTTTTGCATATAATACTGAAGCCAGGTGTGGTGCTGCCCAGGGTAAGACAATATCCACTATTGAAAGAGGTGGAGGAGGGTATTAGAAAAAAATACAGACCCTACTGGACCAGGGGATTATCATGCCATCTACGTCCCTGTGTAACACAGCAATATACCCGGTCAAAAAATCAACAGAGGGCAATTGGAGAATGATTCAGGGCTTGCGCTTCGCCCAATGGATAACGTGGTACAGAAAGAGTTTCCAGTCATCACGAATCCTGCGACAATTTTATGCTGCATCCCCAAAGAAGCCATGTATTTTACTGTAGTGGATGTGAAAAAAAACATGTTTCACGATTCCACTCCATCCAGAGTCAAGGTACCTCACAGCATTTACACAGGGCCAGATGTGGTTCAAACACACTAGATTATTGCAGTGGTGTTTGCGAGAGCCCTAGCATATTTAACAGAATACTGCATTCCGATCTTGGGAATATTCAGGTGCCTAGTGTGATTATCCAGTACATAGACGATCTGCTAGTGCATAGTGAAAGTGAACAGCACTGCCAAAGGGACTCCATTACACTCCTACAGTTGTTGTCCTGTATGGGGTACATGATTGATAAGGCCGAATTGCAATATTGTCAACAGAAAATAATCTATTCGTGGCAGTTCATATCAGCAAATGTTAAGAGAATACTAGACAGGGCAGCGTCAGTACGTGAAACATCCTCAGACCTGCCTCATTTAAAGAAATGCAGAAGTTCCTGGATTTGTGTAATTATTCTAGGCCTGGATTCTAGATTACGCGCATACACAAACCACTTTTAAAGGCCCTTAAGGACCATAAGTCACAGTGGACAGCTGAAATGATCAGACAGTTTGACATTTTAAAAGAAGTTCTTAGTTCAGCACCTGTACTGGTCACCCTAGATTAACGCAGGAATTATATTTGTTTTCACCTTTGGATAGTCAACTTATGACGGCCGTGTTGACGCAGAAAAGCACTATTGGCCATAAGACATTGGCCTTCTATAGTGATTCTTTGGATGCAGTGATGCAAGGGCAGTTTGTGTGTGAAAAAGCTTTAGCAGCAGCTGTCTTTGCAATAGAGAAACGTTCTACAATTGTAATGGGGCGTTCAGTAACATTGTATGTGGAACATTCTTGGTTTGCCATTCTAGGAAGGTCACATTCTACCCTGTCTATGCAAACATCATCGGCATATGACCTTTTCCCAATCCCATACCCATGTGGTTACGTGAAAAGTTTTAATGGACATGCCTACTACAGAGGACTCAACAGTGCACAACCTTGGCACATATGAGGGGGAGGAGGATGACATTCCCTAAGCAAGGGACTGTGCATTGACAGAGGGCGAGGTGCTTTTTGTTGACGGGTCTTCCACAATTGATCAAGGGGTTGTGCAAAGAAGGACAGGGACAGCGGTGGTACGACTTGAGGTAGGGGTGTACAAGACAGTGGTTATGAAAAATGTGCCCATGCATTATTCTGCACAGGTGGCGGACTCACAGCGCTCATCGAAGCACTGAGAGTGTCTCAAGGGTAACATGTAATAATATTTTCCAACTCAGCTTACGTTAAAACAATGGTACACTCCGATCTATCTCGGCTGGAAGAGAGGGGGTTTTCAGAGGGTGGATGGATCACCAGTGCTGCATGCAGCACGGCTGGAAATGCTGATGGAAGTGTTATCACAGCCATCTGTGGTGGTAGTTGTTAAGTGTGCCACCCAGACTCACAGGACAAATGAAATATCAATGGGGAACGGAGCCAAAGACACATTAACCAAAATGGCAATGTATATGCCAAATTAAATACCTGCTGAGTATGTTGTAACTGCCACCCCGGTGAGCGAACATTCAGCACCTTATACAGCATTGCCCATCTTCCAGATTGTAGAACTACAAGAAAGGGCACCTGAAAGGGAGAAAGAATTTTGGACACAGAGAGGGTGTAAGCAATCTCTGACAGATCTGTTATGGAGGCAGAGGAGCTCTGGGAAGACAGTATGGCGCCAGGAGCTGCTATCCATAGCCTTTTAACAGTTACATTATCCATCCCAAAGTTCAAAGCAGCACATAGCAGCAGATATACAGGAGGACTGGATCATGCTAAACCTCCAGGAAAGCATTACAGAAACGGTAATACATTGCACCACATGTCAAAGTTTCAGTACACGCATGACACTGTGGACATTATGGGGCACCTTGCCCAAATCTATTGGGCCGTTCCGTGAATTACACATAGATTAGGCTGATATGGGTGAGCATTTTAGTGGATCTAGGTACATCATTGTGGTGGTCTGTTCCCCCCTTCTCAAGGTGGGTGGAAGCAGGGCCATGTGCAAGCCCAAATGCCAAGTGTGCTGAATGTTTTTAGTGTGGGAAGTATTATCCTGATGGGGTGTGTGCAAGATTTTAAGGTCAGACAATGGCACACATTTCTTCAATGCATTATTTCAACATGTTACAGCACTACTTGGCATCAAGCATCAGATGTGTTTGATTTATCACACACAGGCTAATGGTGCTGTGGAGAGAATACATGGGCTCCTTAAAAGGAAGCTATCCAAACTGTAAGAAAAACTGGATGCACTGTTTGCCCCTGGCCTTCTTCAGTTTACGCTCTCAGCCAAGCAAAGACCACCATTTGTCACCTCATGAAGTTGTCATTGGCCGGCGTATGCATTCTCCCATATCCCCTGTAAGAAGGGCTTCAGATGCACATAGGGCTGCAGCAGTAGCAGTACTAGGCGAGGAGTTCAAAGAGTATATGACTGCACTAACTAGGCCCATTAAATATGAATCCCAAGAGTTTACACCTGCCAGGATTGTGAAGACAAAGACACCAGATGATGAGACTACTACAGTGACGGACTCGAGCATTTGACCACATGACCACTGCTGCCTTGGGACTTTATTTAAGTTCACAATTTTGTACGCAGGTGGAATAACCCTTGGTTCTAAGGGCCGTACGAGGTGGTGTTCTGTACTCCCCTTGCAGTGAAAGTAAAGGAATTGCGCTACTGGGTCCACCTCTCTGATGTTCGTAGGGCACCTCCAGAGAAGACATTGGTGCACCAGTTATCTCAAAGCGAGGGGTAGTAGTACGTAGACCTCAACTATCTCACCGCCTGTCCAAGGGAGATACAGGTGTGGTGGCACGCTCAAGTGGTAGGCCAAAGCTCAGATGCTACCTCCATATGTTTCTTTTTTCTAGAAGTGCTTTCTTTTTCTCTTTCTTCCTTTTCTCTTTCTCTCACTTTTCTCTTTTCTCCTTTCTCTCTCTTGTTCTTTCTTCTTTTGTGTATAAGGTACGTCTTGTACGTTTATCCCTTTTTATTGTCATGTGTGTCTGTACTTGTATTTCAGAAAAGAAGAAGCTGGACTGAACTAATGTAAATCATTTATCACGTTGGGACACAAGGCGCAAATGCACAATGAGAGAATGTGGACTTATATCTATTATTGTGGATCAGTTATTGCTCGAGCACTGTGTGTTGGGAGTGTATTGGTGGGAGGGTATTATAGGGGGAGGTCCTGTAAAGGGGGGCAATGGAGGAAATAGGATTGTATTTTATCCAAAATGGAACGATACATATAAATGTTAATAATAAGAGTGGATTTACATATATTAGCTCTAATGTGAACGCTAACAATAATAATGGAAATACATGTAATGACTCTAACTTGCACGATACATCAGTCGTGGAAACAGAGAATAGGTTGGTTGCAACAAGTAGTTGTCAACCACTATGAAACAATATAATGTTATTTCTGATAGTACTACTAAACCGGCCAACCCATAGAATGTGTATGGAAGAATAAAAAGAGAAGTACAACAAAAGTATGACAAATATCAAGGGCTGGGTTTTGTTGTGATTGAGGATATTCATCACCCCAAGTTTAACTCATGGTACTTCGATATGAGTGGTGTGGGGTAAAACTCTGTTAATGGGAGCTGTTATGTGTGTTCACTCATTCCACACATGGCAGGGTCTCCCAAGGTGTTAGTACTGCAAGCAGTACCAATTATAGAGTCACAATGTCTAGTTCATCTTGCCCTATGCAGAATAAAAAGAACGTTCCAGGCACATAGTGTGCTACTCCAAATGGTGGGCCCAGATTTTGTAAAGTTCAATGCCGACCCAAAACAGATCTAGTGTGTGGAGCTACCCTAGCCGATGGTGAAAGGGGGGAAAGGCGGAAACATGTCAATAACAATTAGTAGGACATCACACTTCCTTGTTTGGCAGAGGGACTAGTAATAATAATAATAATAATAATAATAATAATAATAATAATAATAATAATAATAATAATAATAATAATTTAATTTAGCATTTATATAGCGCTACGAACCCTCCGGTATCTGAGTGCTGCTTATTATTGCCCACAGTGTGTGGTGCTCATTTATCGACCTCGGAAGGATGAAAGGCTGAATTTGGCCCTGCTGGGATTCGAACCTGTCAGATGGCAAAGCGAGCGCTCTACCCGCTCTGCTATTGGACCGGCTATAACATATAGTAACATATAGCAAGGAAAGGACTGCACAAGTGGACACTTTCTGTCAACAAATCTGGACAGAGCAGATCACAAAGCTGATGTGGATTGCAACAATGCAAAAGCTGGTGTGAGTGTATAAGGAAGAAGAATATAGACTCTTTTTCTGCAGCAATAAAACGCTTGTGATCACAGACATGAACAGCTGCACTGATGGATTACTACTGGGTCTGTGGCCGACAAGCTTACTTGCACCTCCTGCCATCATGGAGGGGCTGTTGTTCGCTGTCCACATTGCACTCAACGGCATTAGTAATCCCAGAAGAACACCTGAAGAAGGAGCACTGCCTGCAGAGGGACCATTGTGTCTCCCCAGAGTTGAAATTGCAAATAAGAGCTTGGTGCCCACACAAGAGCCCCATTTCTGGCCAGGAAAAGGACAGTGTGAACAACCGCAGAGGATGAAAATGTTTGAATTACATATCCAGAGACTCTTCTACATTGCTCGCTGAAATACCAAAAGAATACAAGTTTTTCAGCTCAGCAGAATGCCTTTTTGCATCTTTACTCTTACCAGGAGTGCAGGCCGCAGCAAATGCCAAATGGTTGCAAATAGTAAGGAGGGAGCATGTCCAGCTCGCAAACGACAACGAGAATGGGTTCAACATGATCAAGGTCGAAGAAGGGCTTCAGATGCACATAGGGCTGCAGCAGTAGCAGTACTAGGCGAGGAGTTCAAAGAGTATATGACTGCACTAACTAGGCCCATTAAATATGAATCCCAAGAGTTTACACCTGCCAGGATTGTGAAGACAAAGACACCAGATGATGAGACTACTACAGTGACGGACTCGAGCATTTGACCACATGACCACTGCTGCCTTGGGACTTTATTTAAGTTCACAATTTTGTACGCAGGTGGAATAACCCTTGGTTCCAAGGGCCGTACGAGGTGGTGTTCTGTACTCCCCTCGCAGTGAAAGTAAAGGAATTGCGCTACTGGGTCCACCTCTCTGATGTTCGTAGGGCACCTCCAGAGAAGACATTGGTGCACCAGTTATCTCAAAGCGAGGGGTAGTAGTACGTAGACCTCAACTATCTCACCGCCTGTCCAGGGGCGATACAGGTGTGGTGGCACGCTCAAGTGGCAGGCCAAAGCTCAGATGCTACCTCCATTTGTTTCTTTTTTCTAGAAGTGCTTTCTTTTTCTCTTTCTTCCTTTTCTCTTTTCTCCTTTCTCTCTTGTTCTTTCTTCTTTTGTGTATAAGGTACGTCTTGTACGTTTATCCCTTTTTGTTGTCATGTGAGTCTGTACTTGTATTTCAGAAAAGAAGAAGCTGGACTGAACTAATGTAAATCATTTATTACGTTGGGACACAAGGCGCAAATGCACAATGAGAGAATGTGGACTTATATCTATTATTGTGGATCAGTTATTGCTCGAGCACTGTGTGTTGGGAGTGTATTGGTGGGAGGGTATTATAGGGGGAGGTCCTGTAAAGGGGGGCAATGGAGGAAATAGGATTGTATTTTATCCAAAATGGAACGATACATATAAATGTTAATAATAAGAGTGGATTTACATATATTAGCTCTAATGTGAACGCTAACAATAATAATGGAAATACATGTAATGACTCTAACTTGCACGATACATCAGTCGTGGAAACAGAGAATAGGTTGGTTGCAACAAGTAGTTGTCAACCACTATGAAACAATATAATGTTATTTCTGATAGTACTACTAAACCGGCCAACCCATAGAATGTGTATGGAAGAATAAAAAGAGAAGTACAACAAAAGTATGACAAATATCAAGGGCTGGGTTTTGTTGTGATTGAGGATATTCATCACCCCAAGTTTAACTCATGGTACTTCGATATGAGTTGTGTGGGGTGAAACTCTGTTAATGGGAGCTGTTATGTGTGTTCACTCATTCCACACATGGCAGGTTCTCCCAAGGTGTTAGTACTGCAAGCAGTACCAATTATAGAGTCACAATGTCTAGTTCATCTTGTGCTATGCAGAATAAAAAGAACGTTCCAGGCACATAGTGTGCTACTCCAAATGGTGGGCCCAGATTTTGTAAAGTTCAATGCCGACCCAAAACAGATCTAGTGTGTGGAGCTACCCTAGCCGATGGTGAAAGGGGGGAAAGGCGGAAACATGTCAATAACAATTAGCAGGACATCACACTTCCTTGTTTGGCAGAGGGACTAGTAATAATAATAATAATAATAATAATAATAATAATAATAATAATAATAATAATTTAATTTAGCATTTATATAGCGCTACGAACCCTCCGGTATCTGAGTGCTGCTTATTATTGCCCACAGTGTGTGGTGCTCATTTATCGACCTCGGAAGGATGAAAGGCTGAATTTGGCCCTGCTGGGATTCGAACCTGTCAGATGGCAAAGCGAGCGCTCTACTCGCTCTGCTATTGGACCGGCTATAACATATAGTAACATATAGCAAGGAAAGGATTGCACAAGTGGACACTTTCTGTCAACAAATCTGGACAGAGCAGATCACAAAGCTGATGTGGATTGCAACAATGCAAAAGCTGGTGTGAGTGTATAAGGAAGAAGAATATAGACTCTTTTTCTGCAGCAATAATACCCTTGTGATCACAGACATGAACAGCTGCACTGATGGATTACTACTGGGTCTGTGGCCGACAAGCTTACTTGCACCTCCTGCCATCATGGAGGGGCTGTTGTTCGCTGTCCACATTGCACTCAACGGCATTAGTAATCCCAGAAGAACACCTGAAGAAGGAGCACTGCCTGCAGAGGGACCATTGTGTCTCCCCAGAGTTGAAATTGCAGATAAGAGCTTGGTGCCCACACAAGAGCCCCATTTCTGGCCAGGAAAAGGACAGTGTGAACAACCGCAGAGGATGAAAATGTTTGAATTACATATCCAGAGACTCTTCTAAATTGCTCGCTAAAATACCAAAAGAATACAAGTTTTTCAGCTCAGCAGAATGCCTTTTTGCATCTTTACTCTTACCGGGAGTGCAGGCCGCAGCAAATGCCAAATGGTTGCAAATAGTAAGGAGGGAGCATGTCCAGCTCGCAAACGACAACGAGAATGGGTTCAACATGATCAAGGTCGAGTTGCGGGCATTGAAAATTATGACAATGCAAAATCTTTACATGCTGGACATGTTTACAGTGATGTAAGGTGGGATTTGCAAAAAATGTGGTGATTCCTGCTGTACATGTGTGCCACCAGAGGATGAATAGAATGCAATGTTATCCCACATCATTGCAGCTGTACATACCCTGGGTGTTCGCATGAAAGAGGACTGAGGAACACAAGACAGTGATTGGCCGACTATGGCATTTGACTGGGCCCCGTCGTGGCTCGGTACGGTTGTGAAGAAGTTAATGCCCATCATTGTGTGCATACTGGTCATTTTCTGCACTTGTCTGCTGGTTCTTCAATGCTCTGCCACTGTGGCACCTGATAGAGCAAGAACAAAGCTATCAATTGTGGTTCCAAAAGCATGTTGGAAAACAAAAACTACTGAAGTACAAACTGATATTTTATAGGCTTGCCCGAAAGTATGAAATATTCCCCATTCCATATGGAGATGAAGTTTATCCTCTATACCACACCATTATTTCCCCACCCCTGACCCAGAATACTTCACAGAGGTTTGGGTGAACCTGGCAGGTGCGGGGGGAGGTGTATTTATATGACTGGCTCACCTGAAGAGTATGTGCATAGTGGGGATAGTTACAATCAGTGTATAGGGCCTGGGTGCCAATAAAGGGGAGTCAGCAATATGTGGATGCAGAAACGGGGGAGCGGAGGGCAGAAGCATTCCAGTATTCATTAATGTAGAAGTAATGAATGGGGGGAATGTTGGGTGGGGGCAGCCCTGTACCAAACCCCTAGGTGCTTTAAAGTGAGGCTAGATACATACAAAGTACTATGATGGGCCATGGGGGAGGGGGACGGTGGGAGTGATGTCTTCCCGTTTACAGGACCCTACTTCAGTATAACCAAATATAGTTTAATTACATAGCACAGTATAAGACGCGAGCAGCATTGTCATTTTGTGTAGATATTAGTAACCACAGGTAGAAGGGAAGGCCTGCGTGGTAAATGCAGCATTTCATAAAATAGGTCCAAATTCACGAGACCACAGAAATCCCCAGCCATGCCCGAGCTCCCATAAAGACAGCTCACACCCACCACTGCCACAATGTCCATTCATTGTTCTTACAGTGTTGCAAATATGTGTTTTTTAGCCAAGAGGAAAGTGCCCTGCAAGGCCGCGATCAGAGGCCGACGCCTGGTGTTCATGTTATCTCACACTGGCCAAAGCATGATCCATCTCATTCCCGGGTGACCACGAGTTATAGCCCATATAACTGACTAAACCTTAACATAAACGAATTCCATGACACCAGGTGCCCTTTGACCACCAACCCCAGAGGAATAAGCCCTGAAATGTTCAAAGAGGATGGACAGGGCATATCGTTGATGCGACAATTGTGTGGTTTGTTTTGCAAGTTTTTGGGAGGGATACGTTATAGTTCAAAATGATGATGATACCTTAGAGCTGGATGGCATGGAGGTAGTGAATGACATGTGGGTGTGAAGGTTTGAGTACCCCAGAACCTCCTTTGTATCTTCTTCTTTGTGATGAAACAAGCTGTATAATAGTAGTATTTTTTTTGTCTGACCTTAGACGTGAGAACAATGTGAGCCCTGCATTACCCACATGATGGAAGACGGATGGACTGGGCTGGGACCAATAGCCCAGCATCCCTTATGGGTAAAGGTGGAAACATGTATAGAGTCCATCCAATCAGCCGGGCAGGTTTTTACTGTATGTTGTTACCTCATTATAATGCTGTTTATCTTTAAACGTTTCTGCTTGTACCTCTTTTCGGCAGAACGTTCTTACCAGCAGAGTTCTTTGCTGTTGCTCTCATCTTTGTGTGAGATTAAAATTTACAATCCTTACATCAACTTAGGCCATTCTTTGCTAGCAGCTTGTATTCTCTCTGGTGTGAGCGTTTAGGGGCATGTTTTCACAAGCAACTTTTTTAAATACAGCCGGCAGCTAACAAATAGGCAGATTTGATTTTCCTACAGGTAAGTACCAAGCCACTGTTTAAAATGCAGCTAACAACTAGGCAGATTTGATTTTCCTACAGGTAAGTATCAAGAAACCTTTTAAAATGCAGCCAACAGCTAACAATTAGGCAGATTTGATTTTCGTTTAGGTTATTACGGAGCATAGATTTGGAATGTGAGATAAGGTAACAGTCAAACTTGTTAACATATCAAGTAGTAAACAGGGCACCAGATTTGGCTTGCCATAGGGGTCAATTGGCATAGGTTTATACAACAGTGCCAATTAAAAGCAGACAGGTAAGACTACAGGATAAAGGGCCTAGTATATATGAAACAGTGTATCAGAACCCACAGATTAGTTTTACTGAACAAGGTAGAAAAGCTTAACAATACAGATAGCAGGCACTTGCCAGAAGAGCACAGATCGATTATGCAGGCCATACTACATGATACAGGCAGAAATAGTGCAGAGGGAGGCAGCAGAGAACAGAAACCCTTAGGGATGAGACAAGTAGTGTTATAAGGAGGCAAAATATTACCTGATTAGTGTAGAACAGTATACACGTGGAAGTGTGGAATTCCAGTTTCAAAGGCAAGTCAATGAACATCAGGTAAAGTCAGTAGCGGTGAAACTTGTAGAATGTGAGAAGCTTAAATTGTAGAGGTTTAGAGTCTGGGAGTAGCCTGACTTTTGTTAAATTACTGATTCAGTGCAAGACCAATAAAGTGAGTAAGAAGCATTGGCTATGGTGAAGGAGGGAGAAGAAGAACAACCGGCACTGTAGGCGACTCAGGATCAGGTTGACAAGGAGGCCATCATCAGTGAGTAGGAGGGGGGTGATTCACCAGTGAGCCTGGCAGGGAACGCAGGGGTTAATTATGAGCACACTCAGGCTGCAAGGAGGGAAGGGTGTGAACAAGGGGTGCTTATCAGCCAGCATGGATCCGGGAACAGTGGCAGGGCAGAGGGCCCTATCATGTCTGGACAGGCCCAGACAGGCAGAAGTCACCCTCTAAGGTAACCCTTTGAATGGGGCCAGTGTCGCCTTCTGGCACCCACGACAAGGGCTAGGATAAGAAAGACACAGACCAATCAGGTGTCCCTTCAGTTCAGATGTGGATGGTGGCTCACCTCCTTACACAGCGGCGGCCATGATGGAAGAGGCCTGATGCCTCAAGTAGAAAGCAGCTCCACCAGCACAGACATGGGTCCAGGAGTTGTTGCAGCCCCGCAGCACCATTGATGAAGAGACTCAGACAGGGCAGAATCACATGCCAGCTCATGGGAGAAGGGCAGGGATAAGGGGGACACGGACCAATCAGACGTCCCTTCAGTTCAGATATGGATTGTGCAGCCATGATGGAAGAGGCACGCCGCCTCAAGTAGAAAGCAGCTCCATCAGCACGGATATGGGTCCACGAGCAGTTGTTGCAGCCCTTCTGCACCGTTGATGGACAGGCCCAAACAGGGCAGAACTTATCCATTAAGGTGGCTATTTGAAGGGGGTCGGAGTTGCCAGCTAGCTCCCGGGAAAAGGCCAGGGATAAGGGGGACACCGACCAATCAGACGTCCCTTCAGATCAGATGTAGATTGTGCCTCACCTCCATACATCGTGGCAGCCATAATGGAAGAAGCCAGCCGCCTCAAGTAGAAAACAGTTCCACCAGCAGGGACATGGATCCAGGAGAAAATGTTGCAGCCCCAATGCACCATTGATGAAGAGGACCTCATTTACCTTCACTACACTTTGCAGGCATCTTCCTTGTCCCAGTACTAAAGTGGTGATATGGCATAGTGTGAATCCACTGAGCTTCAATCCTAAATACACTGCAGCTCAGGTACAGGAAAAGGAGAAAGAGGGAGGTCTTTTCGACAGTAAGCAATAAAACAACCAGATCAAAGTGGAAATTGCAAGTAGAAAATATTGCAGGACCCAGGAATGAAGTAAACAGGAACTGTTGTAATGTCTTGAAACTGCACAACTAAGTGCTGTTTCTCCGCACAATTCTGACGGATGACATTATCAGAGTTGAATATGTATCTGAGCAATGTTCAGACTGGGTGATTTTGCATTTTCATTCTTCAGCGATTGGAAGTATTCTTCTTTCAGCAAGCACAGAATTACTTTCATTTGGATACGAGCTGACTAAATATCAAGAAGATAAAACAATCTTGGAGTTGCAAACAACTTCTCAGAATAGATTGATGACCAAATATGAGCAGAGAAGAGCGTTTCTGCAAAAAAAAGGTGACAGAAGACATCCTCATCAAGCCTGTTAGGCGGAAACCTGTGCAGTTCCCTCTGAGACCTCTGCAAAAGATTTAGGACTACAGGTGTTTGGCAGTAAACCCACTTGGTAGCAGTCTGTACCACATAGATTCACTTGGTAGCTGTGGCTGAGCAGTCAGACTTCTCTCAAGAAGAGTTAGGCAGTATGTGGAGTATACAAAATAGGGCAATTCTACACAGTAAGACAAGCAAACACGCAACAAGGCTTCGGTGTAAAGATATAAAGGTATTTATTTATAACGACACATCTATAGAAAACACTCTGGCACTAATACGGTAAAACAACTTCAATCGCAATTATTATCAGAAAAAGATCAATCCCACTAACAATAGTTCGACAAGTCTAGGTTCAACGGCATCACTTATTTTCAGACAGAGGTGTATGCTTTAACCTAGATGGCACTCTAGTATTCGTTAGGACGGGAGAGAAAAGGCGGGTTAAGAAATCAACTCGATACCAATACTTGTAAGAACAAAGATGCAAGGCAAGAAGACAAGAACCACTGTAGATTCCAAAGTTCAGAGGCCAGGCCCACTCGGAAAGAGGCAAGGCGATGTGTCCCAAAAAGTCTTAGTGGAAATGCGCTTCGAGTCTTTGTCGCAAATTGTTATGGGCAGATTGGACCAGTTCAGAACAAAACGTTAAAGAAGCTTGGAGGCGACCCTATGGAGAGGCGAGGATTAAGACACCCCACTCTATCCGGCAACAAGGGAAGCCAGGCGGACACAGTACCTTGTTTGTGGAGAGACAGCTCGGGCGGGGGCAGTTGTTCCTGCTGGTGAATGCATGTCCGGTCTTTGCCAAGAGAAGAGATGATCTCGTCGTTGAAGGAAAGTTGAAGATTGTTGCACCACCAGGGAAGAGACCAGCCGTGGAGTGCTCCGTCACAAGGCACCACCTTTTGGTCGTGGTACAGGGGTAGTGGCTATCCGGTTGCCGAGGTGCTCTGCACGGGCAATTCGACCACTGTGTCCTGGAGTGAAGAAAAAGCAAAGGGGACTGGTTGTTCCCACCAGTCAGGGGAAGAGACTCTCTGGCAGGGAGATCTCCTCTGTCGTCGGGAAGTGGTGAGTCGGTTCAGCAGGGCTCCACCGGAGGTGTCGTCGTTGCAGGTCGGCTCAGCTTTACCCTCATCGGATTCTTAGGTCCTGTGGCGACTTCTGAAGATCCAGTCCCAAAAGCCCTGCTTTTATGCAGAAACCCCCCATTCATTCAGCCTAGCTGTCACTCAAAACACGCTAAGTGGTGAGCGGGGAGGCTCACCACTTGGGCCAATCACACCAGAGTGCGACCGGAGTTGGCAAGGCAACTCAGTCCAGGGTGCCTAAACCCCCTCCCACACTCCCTGTGGTAACCCAGACAGAATGGCACCACTTTGGAGGGTCTCTGTACAGAGCCCGCCAAAAGTGGAACAAAGGGCTCAACCTGGTTAAGGAGTCACAGAGACAAACACAGACGCCATTTTAAAAACCGAGTTCTGGCAGAAAATACCATCCGATAGACTTATTTAAGATAAGTAAACCGGTGGTATGTTAGAGATTAACGGGAAAAAGGTATTAATCTCCAACAATGGGAAGAATCGGGGTCGAATATAACAAGTAGTTTCCACTGCCACCAGCCAAAACTCGACGAGGGGGGACGAGACAGTGCCCCCTCGAATAACAGACCCAGGAGTAATCGAATTACCCCTACTAGTACATCCACAATAGGATGGTTTGTACTAGTTCTGTTACTAAATGTAGGTCTAGTAAAGCCAATGGTGACTTTACATGCCCGGGGAGACAGTAGTCAGTCCCCGGGTATGGAGTCTATGGGCCTCATTACACGGTAGGCGGTGAGCCATGGCGCTATTAGCGCCATGGCTCATGCCGGTAAAATACCGGCACCGCCTTGGCGGAAAGGGGATTTACCGCCCCATCCCAAGGTTGGAGGGGCGGTAAATCCCCCTTCCGCCATTGCCCTTCCCCATTCCCATTTCTGCCCCATAGGGCTCTATGGGAATGGGGAAGGCGCTAATTACGGCACCGCAATTTTGCGGTGCCGTAATTAGCTCCGAGGTCCCTTAGCGGGTTGGTATTTAACGCCTGCAAAAAGCAGGCGTTAAAACTCCAACCCGCTAAGGGAACTCATAGTAAGGCGGCAGGGATTTACCGGTACCGGTATTTTACCGGTGCCGGTAAATCCCTACCGCCTACCGTGTAATGAGGCCCTATGATGGAGGTCTGCTAGGATGCCCCAGTATTACTGCACGTAGGGTGCGGTGTAACACACATAGAAAAACATATAAGACCCTATGGAGTAAAAGACCCCATAGCCCATAGAACACATTGACATTCAAAGGAATAACACACATTCATGTCCAAGAGTGGGAGAAAAAGAGTCTCACTCTCGGCAGGACGGAAAAAACAAACTCCAGAAATCCAACAAAGCTGCTGGGGGACTCACTAGGTTAGGAAATTCAGCCTAAACAGAGAATTCTCCCTAACACTCGCTCCCCCCCAGACTAAGGGACAGGAGGATTTAATCCACTCCTGGATGAAACTCATACCTCTAGTCGATGACATACATCCTAGAGAGACCATCAGCATTTTGGTGGTGACACCCTGACCTGTGCTCAATGGTGAAATCAAACCCTTGCAGGCAGATCAACCATCTCAATAGTTTTGGGTTTTCCCGTTTCATTTGCATTAACCATCTCAAGGGTTGGTGGTCAGTCTGAATGACAAAAGTAGAACCATACAAGTACGGCCTAAACTTCTTCAGAGCCCACACGATAGCAAAGCACTCTCTTTCGATTGTTGCCCACCTTGTTTCAGGATCCTTCAGCTTGCGGCTGATGAAGAAAACGGGGTGCTCCCTACCTTTCCCATCCAGTTGACTGAGTACGGCACCTATTCCTACATTTGAAGCATCTGTCTGCACAATGAAGTGTTGGCGGTAATCAGGAGCTCTGAGTACTGGGGCTTGGCAAAGAGCCTTTTTCAGGTTTTCAAAAGCCTGATTGCACTCCTCGTTCCATCTAACCTTTTTAGGAAATTTGGGCGAGGAGATGACATTCAGTGGAGAAGCTATGGTCCCATAGGTCTCGATGAAATTCCTGTAATACCCAGTAATACCCAGTGAAGCCTAGGAAGGCTCTCACTTCGGTTTGAGTAGTAGGTGTTGTCCAATTTTGCACAGCTTCAATCTTACTGAGCAAAGGCCTTATTTCTCCACCTCCTGCCTCATGTCCAAGATAGACTACCTTACTCTGTCCAATTTGGCATTTACTCGCCTTTATGGTCAGATTGGCTCGTCCAAGAGCCTGCAAAACATCTCTCAGGTGGGTTACATGTTCTTCCCAGGAATTGCTGAACGCTGCTATGTCATCCAAGTATGCCATGCAGAAGTCCTCCATCCCATTCAGAACCTGGTTTACCATCCATTGAAACGTAGCAGGTGCATTCTTCAGTCCGAAAGGCATTACCTTAAACTGGTATAAGCCAACGGGGGTAGAAAATGCAGTTTTCTCCTTGGCATGGTCTGCAGGGCTATTTGCCAATAGCCTGACGTCAAGTCAAATGTGCTGAGGAACTTGGCTGTGCCAAGTTTGTCCACCAACTCATCTGTTCTTGGCAAAGGGTCGGCATCAGTCTTGGTGACTGCATTAAGAGCTCTATAATCCACGCAGAATCTAAGCTCTTTAGATCCGGCTTTTGGTACTAACACAACTGGGCTAGACCATGGACTAGTAGAGGGCTCTATTACCCCGAGATCAAGCATCTTGTTGACCTCACCTTTGATGTGGGTTTGTACGTTTTCTGACATTCGGTATCCTCTGCTTTTGACTGGCAGACAGTCACCAGTGAGTATGTCATGCTGGCCCCAAGGGGTCAAGCCTGGTGAAAGCGAGAACAGAGAGGCAAACTAATTCAACATAGATTTGCACTCTTCTTGTTGCTCGGGTGTCAGATTTGAAGAGAGATTTACTCCTTCAACTTTTTAGTCCAAAGGTAAGCCTCTGAGGAGATCCGGAAGAGCTTCACTCTCTCCTTCTTCCTCGGATGATGCTAGAAGCAACGCTCCTACATCGGGTCAGGAGACATACGCTTTGAGTCGGTTGGTGTGGAAGACTGTCGGAGCCTCCTTTTGATTGCCCAAGTCCACCAGATAGTTGACCTCTCCGAGTTTACCCACAACTCTGAAGGGTCCCATCCATTTGTCTTGCAAGGCCCTCTGCCTTGTTGGGATCATAACGAGAACGAGCTGGTCTTGAGCGAACTCAACCATGTTAGTCTTTTGATCATGCCAATGCTTGACCAATGCTCGTCCAGCTATCAAGTTATCGCTTGCTTCCGTCATCATGTGCAACATTCTCCTCTGGAGACCTATCACATAGTCACTCACTCTGACTGGCTTGGGGGAAGGAGCGCTCTCCAACCCCTCCTTAATCAGGGCCAATGGACCTCTGACGGGATGACCATAGAGAAGCTCGAAGGGAGAATAACCTACTCCCTCCTGAGGGACTTCTCTATAAGCAAAGAGAAGGCATGGCAGTAGAAGGTCCCACTTACGCTTAAGGGGTTCCTCTAAAGCACCTATCATGCTCTTCATGGTTCGTTTGAACCGTTCTACCAACCCATTGGTTTGTGGGTGGTAAGCTGTTGAGAACTTGTAAGTAACTCCACAGGTTTCCCACATGGCTTTCATGTAGTGGGACATAAAGTTTGGTTTGACCCCCTGTCAGAGATTACTTCCTTAGGAAACCCGACCCTAGAAAAATACCAAGGACGGCCTTAGCCACAGCCGGAGCTGTAACAGTCCTCATAGGAATTGCCTCAGGATACCTAGTAGCATGGTCTACTACAACAAGTATAAACCTGTTGCCTAAGGAGGTTGGAGGATCAAGGGGACCAACAATGTCAATCCTTACTCTCTCAAATGGCACTCCCACAACTGGGAGAGGCACTAAAGGTGCCACATTCCTGGCGCCAACCTTACCAGAGGTCTGGCAGGTGTGGCAGCTCCTGCAGTGTTTTTCCACTTTGGCCCCCATCTTTGGCCAATAGAAGTAGAGCGAGAGCCTTTCCTTAGTCTTCTTGAAACTCAAGTGACCAGCCAAAGGAATCTCGTGAGCTAACTGCAAGAACTGTGGTCTGTTCTCTTGGGGTACTACAAGTCGTTTGTAGTCTCCAGGTGCAGACTCGGTCGGTTCACTGTAGAAGAGGCCATCTTCCCAGTGAAACCTGTATTTCCCAGGCTCTTGCCCTTCAGCCTGAGCTTCTGCCTGGTGGCGAAGACCTTCGAGAGTTGGACATTCTCTCTGTCCCTTACTGAAGTCTGCCCTGCTGGGTCCACCTTCTGCCAGTAAAGACTGCAGCTCAGGATGGTCAACAGGATCCAGATCTCCAATGAGTTCCTGGCCTTCCATTAGCTCTTCCTCAGAGTCTAATTCTACCACACAGGGTTGTACCTCCCTCTCAGCCTCGGCTGGAGGTGGAGTTACAGGTGTAACTTTGGACAACCGCGGGGAAGTCCTTGTTGGCTGCACTGAAATGCGGGCTGCTGGTTTCGGGGTAGAAGTTTTAGGTTTCCCTTTCGCTTCTGATTTCTTCGAGACAGCTGCCCACAATTCCAGTGGAGCAGGAGTGATTTCTTTCTTCATCATCTCCTGGAGAGTACCGCGCATGGTCCTCTCTCGTGCGGGTCTGGTTAGCTCCTGTAAACGTTTACTAGGAGGTCTGGGAGTATGCGATACAACTCTGAGAGTTTTCAAATCGTTACCCAACAGTACGCGTCCTGGTACCTCACTCTGCTGACAGGTATCTTCACAGTCATGTCGTTACACTGGATGAGAACTGGTAATTGGGGAAGCATCTGCACAGGCCCTCCAGCTAACTTGGTGAGGCGTTTGGGTGCCTTAGCAACATCCTCAGCCTGAAAAAACGATTTATCCACCACAGTTATGCTGGCCCCAGTGTCCCTAATGGCAGGAGTCTCCTGACCATTCACCTGGACACTGTCCTTATAATACTCTTTAGTATTATCGGGGATAGAATTATAGACATCTAAATTCTGTTGTTCCCACAACCCCAGAGATACTAAAGAAACACTGGCTGAGACTCCGATGGGTTCATCAGCTAGCAGTAGAAAGTTTCCACTTGCCATTTGGACTTCCTCCTCTGGAGCGAAGGCTAAGGAGACAAGCTGTACCCCTGAAGGTTTACCCTTACATCTGGGATCTCCTTTCACGTGGTCAGTCGAGCCACAAACAAAGCATTTACCGAATGGAATGGTGGTTTGTTCTGGCCCCCTTCCGGTTTGGCACCAGAAGACACACTATTCTGCTGCGGTTTTCCTTGTGGCTTACCCTTCTGGTTTTGTTTTGGGCCCTCTTTGGAATTTGAGTTATTCGAATTCTCTTTTGAGTCTTTTTTAGGGTGTTTTCCCTCATCCTTTTTCTGAGTTGCCCCAGAATCCTTATGAGTAGCCCTGTTGGCAACCCATAAGTCAGCAGCCTTAGCTAGCTTCTGGGAATCCAATTCCTTCGAATCAGCCAAGTGCTGTTTGAGCTCAGGAGAACAGGCATCATAAATAGACTCCAACATAAAAAGATTCTTCATACCCTCATAAGTGTTCACTTTGTAACCCTTAATCCATCCCTCTACGTTTTTCAACCCTTCACTCAACCAGGTAGCCCAAGTGGTACCATCATGCTTTTTGAGGGTTCTAAACCTCTTAATATAATGGGAAGGGGTCTTCCCGAATCTAGCTATCAAAGCTAGTTTCACACTTTCGTAATCCGTCTTATCTGCCTCCCCCAACTCCATTACCACATCAGTCGCAACAGGGGGGAGCCTAGAGAACAACTAAGGAAGTATATCATTCCCGGTGATGTCCTGGAGCCCATGATTGTACTCAAACAGCTTTAACCAATCCAACACATCCAATCTCGGTTCATACATACCCACTAATTCCTTCGGCATCCGGGGTCTTTTGGGACTGGAGCTCCTAGAGGAACCAGAGGAGAGAGATGCATTTTCCACAGACAACTTTTTCATCCCTAACTCGTGATTAAGTTCTATTTCCCTGAGCCTTAACTCAGCTTGCTTCTGCTCAGCCTGGGCATTCATCCGTCTGAACTCGAGCTCTTGGTTTCTTTCTGATTGAGCCAAGAACCGTTTGTATTCTAATTCGAGCTTCATTTTTTCAAGTTCAAATTAAGCAGGGTTACATGTGGGACCTGGTATGGGCCCCGTAGGTACAGCTGATAAGGCAGGTAGAGGGGCAGGGGAGACAGTTTTGTTAGCCTCTACTTCCTCTTCAGCCTCTTCATCACTATCATCAGAATTATGATTTAGATCAACACCATCACTGTTATCTACATTTGCTGGAGAAGTTGGTTCCTCTGAACCAGTACCCAGACTTTGGTTCACCAGCAATCTCTCTATTAGTTCTAACTTCTTGCCCCTTACAGAAAGATTCTCTTGCCTACAGAGAGCTCGTAAACTCTCAGTATTTTCACCTGACAAGGATTCTTGACTGTAAGCTTCCATAGTAGACATGTTTTTTGAAAGTTGCTTTTTAGTGCTAAGCTTTGTGGTTAGTTATCCTAAAGTGTCGAAAAGCACTCTAAACTATATACTCGATACAAATCCCACCGCTGTACACCAGTGTTAGGCGGAAACCTATGCAGTTCCCTCTAGGACCACTGCAAAAGATTTAGGACTACAGGTGTTTGGCAGTAAACCCACTTGATAGCAGTCTGTACCACACAGATTCACTTGGTAGCTGTGGCTGAGCAGTCAGACTTCTCTCAAGAAGAGTTAGGCAGTATGTGGAGTATACAAAATAGGGCAATTCTACACAGTAAGACAAGCAAACACGCAACAAGGCTTCGGTGTAAAGATATAAAGGTATTTATTTATAACGACACATCTATAGAAAACACTCTGGCACTAATATGGTAAAACAACTTCAATCGCAATTACTATCAGAAAAAGATCAATCCCCCTAACAATAGTTTGACAAGTCTAGGTTCAATGGCATCACTTATTTGCAGACGGAGGTGTATGCTTTAACCTAGATGGCACTCTAGTATTCGTTAGGACGGGAGCGGAAAGGCGGGTTAAGAAATCAACTCGATACCAATACTTGTAAGAACAAAGATGCAAGGCAAGAAGACAAGAACCACTGTAGATTCCAAAGTTCAGAGGCCAAGCCCACTCGGAGAGAGGCAAGGCGATATGTCCCAAAAAGCTTTAGTGGAAATGCGCTTCGAATCTTTGTCGCAAATTGTTATAGGCAGATTGGACCAGTTCAGAACAAAACGTTAAAGAAGCTTGGAGGCGACCCTATGGAGAGGCGAGGATTAAGACACCCCACTCTATCCGGCAACAAGGGAAGCCAGGCGGACACAGTACCTTGTTTGTGGAGAGACAGCTCCGGCGGGGGCAGTTGTTCCTGGTGGTGGATGCACGTCCGGTCTTTGCCAAGAGAAGAGATGATCTAGTCGTCGAAGGAAAGTTGAAGATCGTTGCACCACCAGCTGCGGAGTGCTCCGTCACAAGGCACCACCTTTTGGTCGCGGTACAGGGGTAGTGGCTATCCGGTTGCTGAGGTGCTCTGCACAGGCAATTCGACCACTGCGTCCTGGAGCGAAGAAAAAGCAAAGGGGACTGGTTGTTCCCATCAGTCAGGGGAAGAGACTCTCTGGCAGGGAGATCTCCTCTGTCGTCGGGAAGTGGTGAGTTGGTTCAGCAGGGCTCCACCGGAGGTGTCGTCGTTGCAGGTCGGCTCAGCTTTACCCTCGTCGGATTCTTAGGTCCTGTGGCGACTTCTGAAGATCCAGTCCCAAAAGCCCTGCTTTTATCCAGAAAACCCCCATTCATTCAGCCTAGCTGTCAATCAAAACACGCTAAGTGGTGAGCGGGGAGGCTCACCACTTGGGCCAATCACACCAGAGTGCGACCGGAGTTGGCAAGGCAACTCAGTCCAGGATGCCTAAACCCCCTCCCACACCCCCTGTGGTAACCCAGACAGAATGGCACCACTTTGGAGGGTCTCTGTACAGAGCCCGCCAAAAGTGGAACAAAGGGCTCAACCTTTGGTTTAGGAGTCACAGAGACGAACACAGACGCCATTTTAAAAACCGAGTTCTGGCAGAAAATACCATCCGATAGACTTATTTAAGATAAGTAAACCGGTGGTATGTTAGAGATTAACGGGAAAAAGGTATTAATCTCCAACAATGGGAAGAATCCCATAGGGTTATATTCGGGGTCGGATATAACAAGTAGTTTCCACTGCCACCAGCCAAAACTCGACGAGGGGGGACGGGACAGTGCCCCCTCGAATAACAGACCCAGGAGTAATCGAATTACCCCTACTAGTACGTCCACAATAGGATGGTTTGCACTAGTTCTGTTAGTAAATTTAGGTCTAGTAAAGCCAATGGTGACTTTACATGCCCGGGGAGACAGTAGTGGGTCCCCGGGTATGGAGTATATGATGGAGGTCCGCTAGGACGCCCCAGAGTTACTGCACCTAGGGTGCGGTGTAACACACATAGAAAAACATATGAGACCCTATGGAGTAAAAGACCCCATAGCCCATAGAACACATTGACATTCAAAGGAATTACACACATTCATGTCCAAGAGTGGGAGAAAAAGAGTCTCACTCTTGGCAGGATGAAAAAAACAAACTCCAGAAATCCAGCAAAGCTGCTGGGGGACTCACTAGGTTAGGAAATTCAGCCTAAACAGAGAATTCTCCCTAACAAAGCCCAGAACGAATATGATACAATGTCGAAAAATGTAATCATGCCTGTGAAGTCATGGCAGCAAACCCATCACTAGCGCTGGGAAGAAGCAGATACGGAAGACTGCTCAATAACTTCGCGTAACACAAGAGGCTTTAGACATTTGTTCTGCAAAGGTGGTTTAGACAAAAGAGGCAGTCCAATTATCCTGGCTACGAGAACCACCAACGTGAGATGGATATACAACTCTATTAAATCCAGCAGGGAAGGGAATCTGAGGGTGTCCGTTTCTGGTTTACTTATGCTAATCAAACATAATTCAAATTGGAAAATTATAAAATCTTTAAACCCCAATTTGTTTGTCCAATGTACAGTAATTGAATCAATAAGAGGGTGATGCAGCAAATCAAAATAGCTCTCTATTGTTAACTTATATTGGAACCCGGCAATGATATAGACCAAAAAGTTTGTTTCCTCTGCTGCATCGACACTCGACGTATTTGAATTCGAAGCTTTGCAGAGTTGACAACAATCATCTGCAGGGATCTAAACCTATGTTGGTTTGATCAAAACGAGGAGAGGAAAACAGCTCCCTCTAGTTCTCCGGGGAAACAGACGGAACAATGGAGATGTTGGGATGAAGAAATAGCATCTAGAAATTATGTGATGCTGAATGGGACAATGCCAGGCAACATTCCGGCCCGCCCAACATGGCACAGACTCACTAGTCACAAGATCATTGACTACTTTTGGGCCTCACAAAATCTGATCCCAATAATAAAACCACTTGAAATAACAAAGTTGTCACACAGCAACCATGACGCTCTAAAGTTGACATGGTTAACTGAAATGCGTCATCGTTATGCAGACATAAGTGCAATGTCCAAGTAAATCAAGGTCTACGTCAGCTGCTGCTCACTAGAGGAGCCATGGAACTACTATCCAAGGACCTAGCAATGCATAAAGATGAAACCGGTGACGCAGTAAATTATGTGCCACTTCTAAAACAGTTTCAAACAACAAAAAGGGACCTTAGCATTCAACATGAAGTTGCCAACTTCTGTTTCAGCAAGCAGATAGTTGCAGAGAAAAAAAAACTGCAAAAGGATATATATTGGCTAAAATCAACCAAAGACCAGAATGCTGGTTTGGCAATTAAAAAACATCGCCAGAAATACCAATACTGGCTAATCACTTTTAATATGGGGCGAGATCAAGAGCAAGGCAAGAAAATGTTGAAAACTATTTTTGCAAACGACTCTAGAAACACCAGGACTCTCTTTAATGAAGGTTCCTTCTCACAACAGGCGCATCTGACTAACAACATCAGTGCAGATAAGTGGGAACAACACTATTTAGAGGTCTTCAAAGCTCCAACCTCGAATGAAAAATCGAACAATGGTGAAGTGAGATTGCCCTGGTTAGGAGAAACAAGTCAAGCCAATGTACTAGAGGCAATAAGCAAATTAAAGAAGTCATGTGCTGCCGGACCCGACGGGTTGAGTAATATCACCCTCAAATCGAACAAGGAAGAGTGGGCAACCTTCATCAAAATCCTGTTCAAATGGATCAATACATCAGCGAGCATTCCATCATCGTGGCGATCAGCAATAGCAGTCCCTAAATATAAAAAGGGAAACTTTCGGCCGATCACCTTGCTCGATGTGATTGGAAAGATGTTTGCCTCCTTTTTCCAGAAACAAGTGGCAAAATGGGCAGAAGAGACAGGCTTTGTATATCCCAGGCAAACGGAATTCAGTAGAGGTGTGGGAGTCGAACTCAATTTAACGTTGATTAACCTATTGAAACTTACTGCCATGAAGGATGGGAAACATGTTTTCCTGTCGTTCATAGATTTACGACAAGCCTTTGATAACGTAAACCGAGACTATGGGAAAAATTAGAACATTGAAATCGCCCACAGGAATTGCTACAGGCAATAAAGGCACTCCACAAAAACACCTCTATAAAAGTGAGACTTAACAAAGATGGAGATCTCTCTACTAAAATCAACACAAAGAAGGGGGTAAAGCAAGGCTGCCCACTTTCGGCACTACTATTTAAACCCTATATTGCTGACTTGCCAGTGGCCTTCAAGAACACCATCGCATTTCCACCAAGAATAAACAATCATCAAATACAATGGCCCATATACGCCGACGTAATTGTGTTAATGGACACAACACAAATCGTACTCCAGAAGCTCATAAAGGACACAGCGCTCTACTTTCAAGAGAACAACTTACAAGTAAATGTGGCCAAGTCCAAAATTATAGCACTCAGATCAAAGCTGGCTAAAAAAGGCTTAGACTTTAAGTGGTACATAGAGGGAACACAACTGGAAAAGATCGAATCAATCAGATACTTGGGCATCATGTTCAATTATTCAATACGAGAATGGTAATGGACCCAGGATCTTAAACGAAGAATGAAAAATCAAGCCCTATAAGGAATGAAAATACATGCAACGTATGGAGAATTCACTGCAAAACCAATACTTATGCTCGATCACCAAAAGGTGACGGCGACAATAACATTTGGCAGTGAAGCTGGATTTGACATTGAGTGTGTGATTTGGGAATCCTTGGAAGGACAATTCTGTCAGAAAGTTCTCCACCCCTCCACCTCTCCACCTCCCATGGAGTGTAGCCATCACATTAATAAGATACGAACTTGGACTTCAATCCCTATGTCCAATAGTTCTCTGGAAATCCATCATAATGAGCCTGCAGCTCTACCATATCAACTGCTAGCCGCACAAAAGGATAGGCCTGAAAAAGGACTACTCCACAGTTGGTCCACAAAAATTCAAGCCAACTAGCGGCAGTAAATATCAATATGGAATGTCTACAAAAGAATCCATGCGCAGCAAAGAAAAAATGATTAGCCAAAGACTGGATAACTACACAAAATAAAAAGCAGGAATATATGGCATCCCGAAGTATTTAGTAAAATTCCCATCTAGATACCCCAAGGATACATTTGTGAGACTAAGATTAAACTTGTATGCATCAAATGAATTGCTGGTCCTAAAACATCTATCAGAAACAGGAGATGCACAATGCCGCTATTGTCAACCACAAGAACTCATTTCCTTGGGAAATTCACTCCACACAATGTTAATATGGATGAATGGTGGAAGCGGGTGCTATCAGGCAGGAATTGCATGTTAAAAAGTGCACTATTTGTGGTCCCCAGGCATTAACGACCAGATCCCCAACGTAGATAGATTTCAACCCTGGTATGAAGTGGGCCTAGAAAGGATGGGACAGCTCCTAACAAAAGACTCATGTATTACGCTTGCCGAATTAGAGGGAGCATTGGGAATAGGGGTACTGTCCGCATTTCATTTCCTGCAGATCAAAGGTGTCCTGACAAAACCTGAATGGAAAGATAAACTAAGAAGAGAACTCACCCCATTTGAATCCATTTTAAACTCCAGGACAGAAACGAAGGGACTGATATCGGTTCTATACAAAACGCTGATAGAAGCAGGAAAGGGTACAACAGAACCCCTCAGATTAAAATGGGAGAGAGACATAAGGGAAAATATTGACCCAGAGACATGGGAAAAGATATCTCGAGCAAGCGCCTAGAGCCTTGATCTCATGCCAATATAAACTACACGCAATTAAACTACTAAACAGATGGCAATATGACCCGCACAGACTCTCTAAAATCTATCAATCATCCAGCCCACTGTGTTGGCGAGGATGTGGATACTCAGCAGACTACTGGTACATGTGGTGGGGCTGCCCTCGGATCAAAGTACACTGGGACGAGGTACTGGGGTGGAGTAGGGATCTTGACAGGATTCAGAAGACAGCAGACCCCTATTTAGTCTTGTTTGGATTCGAAAAAGTTGAGGACGAGTGGAGAAGGGTCAAAGACCCAGCTGCACAACTGCTATTAGCCGCAAGGGCTCTGTTAGCCACAAAATGGAAAGCCCCCACAGTCCCAACCGAGAAATAATGGGTCAATGTAGTATCCAATATTTGCACCATGGAAAAAATAACATCATCCTTGCACGGAAAATCCACGCAATGCAATATTTTATGGATGGAGTTCCTTAATAAATACATGCGGGGAACGATACACTAACACGTGATGATTAGTCAGCCCCAAAATGTCACGCTATGAAAAGTCACCCTTCAACAGGACACACAACTCGAGACGAAGATGTAACATGACAAGCCCCACAACAAGGTGGTCTCCAAAACATGCTATGCAACCTGCCAAACGCTAAGCAATACAACCCTCAGCAAATGCAAACAGAGTCTTGGGAGGAGGGGGAGAGGGGAACGGAGAGAGATATAAAATTGTTACTGTACACGGTCACTCCAATTGTGCACGAAATAAGGATGGTAAACCTATAAAATGTATGTTGAAGTGTAAATTTGGAATATAAGTGTTTTGGTTATGATTGACAAAGATGTAAGTCTTCTTTTCGGCTGGTTTCCTTAAAATTGTCGTGACCTTTTTTTTTGCTTGAAATAGAACCTAATAAAAAGCAAATTTTTTTAAAAAAAGTGCACTATTTGATTTTTTTGACTTTACATTGGCACAACCGTGATGCACAGGATCATTTGGGCTGGTGTCATATTGAACTTAAATCAGTAGACATAAGTAGTGTTTGGAGCCCTTGATGGTGACGTCTAGTCTTTTGGACACTGTTGTTGGTTGTGCATATGTTTTTGCTTATTTTCATGGCTGTGTTGATCAGCTTTGTTTCTTTCTTTGATGTGGAATGATAAAATGTAAAATTTAAGTTTGTAATAGACTAATATATTTTTACAATAAAACAAAATAAAAAATAGTGTGCATTACTCTCAGTCTCTGCTTCCTCGTCTCACTAAGTACTGCCAAGTGTCAAATGTGGAGAAATAGGGGGACTGGCCTACAACAGTCCATCAATGTTGGGGTGGGCTTCCTTAGTCATCAATAGGGAAAGGGGGATACCATGTCTCACCCGAGGGTACTCAACTCCCAATCCTCAAAAACCCTCCACCCAGGGGATCCTCTCTTGCTTCTCCACCTCCAGGGTCAGGATCCAAAAGCGATGGCCTTTCCCAGGAAACCCGTGCAGAGAATCCAATGGGAGTAGGAGTGAGAATACCCTCAGGTTTCTCACATACTCTTCCACAATGCAGGTTGGACAGAGGTGCTTCACAGGGGTAATCGGAGAGGAAGCCCAAGTTATCTTGATGTTGGCATTTCTGGTGTTCGTCTGTGAAGCAATATGGCTGAAGGTCCAAGAACCCCCACATTACCCGAGGGTTGGACTCTTTCCTCTGACTAATCCAAACTAGAGCAGAGTGGTCTGTTATTAACCTAAACCTGACACCCAGGAGGTAATACTTTAGAGGAATTACAGCCCACTTAATTGCCAATGACTCTAACTCAATGACTGGATCAGTTTTCTCTCTGAGAAAGAGATTTCTGCTTATGTAAAAAATTGGATTTTAAAAACCGTCATAGTTTTGCGACAAAACAACCCCTAGTCCAATTAAGGAAGCATCAGTCTGGAGCATGAACTATTTGGAGAAATCTGCCACGCTCAGAACGGGGCTTGGCATTTTGCAATGTGTCTGTCAGTCTGCATTTCATGTTAGAGAAATGTGAAATCATCTGTGGGTAGAACCTGATTAGTCCCAAAAAGGCCATCAGATCCTTCTTCATTTTTGGAGGTTGTGCTTCAAGTATGGCCCTCACATTTTGCTGTTGTGGTTGGACCGTAGAATTACCCACAAAGCACCCCACATTTATTTACTGTAGATAGAGTCAGTTTACACTTTTTGGGATTAGTGATCAAATCTGCTTTTCTTAATACTCTCATGATGGTGTAGAGGTGGTACAAATGATGTTCCCATGTCTTGCTGTATATCATGAAGTCATCAATAAAGGCTCTGCAAAATTCATAGTACAGTTGTACAATTTGATCCATAAGTCTCTGGAATGTTGCGGGAGCACCATTTAGGCTACAAGGAAGAACTTTAAAATGAAACAACGCTATGGGAGTGGCAAAGGCACTTTTCACTTTATCAGGCAAATGAAAAAGGAACATGCCAATACTCCTTTGTCAGACTGAGTGTTGAAAGGTAGAAAGCATTACACTGTCGATCTATCAGTTCATCGATACGGGGCATTGGATAAGTATCAAAGGCAGAGATGGCATTTAGTTTATGAAAATATATACAGAATCTCCAACTTCCATCAGGTTTTACCACCAACACGATGGGGGAGGACCAAGGGCTATTAGATGGTTCGATGATATTAGCATCTAGCATGGTTTTAACCTCTTGAATGATGGTTTCCTTTCTAGCCCCGGGTAACTGATACAGTTTCAGGTGTGCCACTGTACTTATGGGAGTATGGATATGATTATACATAATCTTTTCTCTCGCGGGTTCCTGTTGAAACACATCCGTACACTGCCTTAGAAGCTCAAATGAATCTTGTTTCTGATTACTATTGAGGTCATATGAAATTAGCGCTTTACTCTCTGTGTCTTCTGGCAAGAGACAAGCTAATATTATGACTGGAGACTCTGTGAGATTTTCCTTCCACTCCTTTAATAAATGTATGTGATATTTGTGGGTTTTAATGCAGCAGTCTGGTTGTCAGATCTTATAATTACATGAACACGTTTGCTCTATTACTTTGTATGGTCCATGCCACTTGGACACACTTTTATTTTCCGAAGACGGTAATAATATGAGTACCTATTGACCTATTAGAAAAGGATCTTCGAGAAACCTTTTATCGCAGGAGGTCTTTTATTGTTTTTGTGCCTTAACCATGTGAGCCTGTACCAAAAACCTTACAGTCGTCATATGTTCTTTCAATCTATTCACTGTCTGGGAGAGTGGAATTGGAGCTTGCTCTCTCTCCTCCAAGGTTTCTCTCAGCATATCCAGGACATCTTGTAGTTCTTGTCCATAAAGCAGTTCGAACAGGGAGAATCTGGTTATGGCCTAGGGGTTTTCCAGGCTGCAAACAAGGCCCAGGGTATCATTTGATCCCAGTTTTTATCATCCTGTTCAATTAATTTTCGAAATATGGTTTTAATAGTCTTAATAAATCTTTGCACTAGGCCATCTGTCTGGCGATGATACACTGATGTTCAGAGGGTAGCGATGTCAATAGTTCTTTAACTTCCCCCATGAGCTTGCTCATGAAAATAGAACCCTGATCAGTCAATATCTTCTTTAGGAAACCCACTCGGGAGAAGAAAGGGAGCAGGTGCTTCAAGATTTGTTGTGTCGTGTTGGCTCTTAGGAGAAAGGCCTTCGGATACCATGTGGCATAATCTACAATAACTCAAATATATTTACTCCCCAGTTTGGAAGTTTCCATGGGTTCCACAATATACATACCATTTCGGGAAAATGGGATCTCTATTATTGGTAAGGCTACAACCATATATCCAAAGACACCACTTCCTCTACTGCACTTACTACATCTCTCATCACCAACATTACAACACTTCACACATCTCCATTGCCTCCCACAATCACTCACACTGAATTACCCACTGCATTTCTCACCCCACTTGACCCCAACTTCACCAATATCATATTTCCCACCACTGATAATGATTCACATTCACCTCAATTCACATTGCCACCACACCTCCACACAATAACTGACCACTGAATAAACAATCAAGATAGGAAATCATACTGACAACCAGGCACTGCCACGGCACATAGGCTTATACTCCAGGTCACACCATTCTGACACAAGGGCATCACAGAAGGACAAAAGGCAGAATACGCACAACAAAGAAAACACACTCACACTCTATGCAGCTGAAAAGAACAAACCCTAAATGTGTCATCCAAGCATTGCAGAAGACCTGAGAGCCAGACACAGGGCATGCTTAGCGAACATAACCTGCTACCATACTAAAGTACAAACTCTCACTAAAATTAAAACAAGTTGTAGTGAAGTTCCTTAAAGATCACCCAGTTTGTGCTAACAAGGAATATCAAAAGGTCAGGTTGAAATCACTCTGAGCTAGTGTTTAGACCAACAACAAAAAAGACAACAATTACAACATTCTCCACTCCGCCTTCTTCTGGGTGACCACGTAGCTGGCAGAGCTACTAGCTATTTAGCCCACTAAGCGCTTACGAAGTCTCTTACTGTACTCCGATATCAGCTCCAGTCCGTAAGTGTCCTCTCTCTACCGCGTACACCGGCCGCACTATTGGAGGACCAATAGAAAACCCATCCAAAATCACGTGCCGTGCGTCTAACGTGTCATGTATGTGGCGCGTGTCGCCCACGGCACCGTCTGTCCGGAAGTCAGGCATCTGACCGGACTCAATTCGCTGATACGAGCGGCCATTACTACCATCCATTGTTGAGCTTATTGCTATGGCAACGCGGCCCAACTGGTTTGTAATACAGGGACGCAAGTGAACCGCGTGGCTGATGTGAGTTAGCAATCGATGATACGGTGTCATCGAGCGCTGTCTCCGAACGGCCTCGATAGTCAAAATGGGCACAATCTATGCTCCCGTCCCATCTATGAGCGCTGTTGTTGTGAAGGCTCATATCGAACAGGCATTCTCTCGCAGTGCCAGCATAAAGTATGCTCTGTGAAAGAAATTAGAAAAGTGGGGGGGAGAAGGGGGAGGAAAGGAACAATGTCCATGGATGCTCAGTTGTTCATAGCCAAAGTTTGCCATACAATATTCTCATTGAGTCCCACCTTGTCTAATTTTAGACGGAATATCCATCTTTGCTCTCTCTTAAGGAGCAAGTTGGTCATATCTCCGCCTCTTCTTGGGCACGTGACTTTCTCTATGATGGTCCATGTCATTTCATTCGCTTTATGTCTTTGTGCTTTGAAGTGCTCGACTAGAGGGGCATTTTCCCTCTTAGTTCGTATACATGACAGATGCTCTTGTATGCGCTTTTTGACTGATCTCGTGGTCATCCCTATGTATTTTTTGTTGCACGGACAGGTGATTATATAGATCACGTTGGAGGTGTTACAATTGGTTAGAGATTATTGTCGCCATGGAATAGCTAGGCCCAATGTGCCAAGACATGGTTTATCCTAAATAGGTCTATGCGAATGCAAGAAAATGATACCAAGCTGATTAGCAAATTAAGAGTTGAACTGGATGGAAAAAGCGAGAAAGAGGAAAAGTTAAGAGCAGAATTGGAGGTATGTCAAAAGGACATGCAGTCAAAATATAGAGCTCTCGACACTGAATTGTCTCAAAGCAAGAAACAGTTCGAGGATAGTGAGCAAGAATTAAAACACTTGAAAGCGATGGTACATCAAATTAGACAAGATAAAGATGAAGTTGTTTTGGAAATGCAGGTTTTGCAAAAAGAACATTTTTAGAAAGAAAGCAATCTCCAAAATGCCGAACAGGAAATGGTTAAAATGTTTCAAGAAAGAGATAAGAGAAACAAATAATTCAATGAAGGCCAAGTGCAAATGGGCGATATGCAAGAGCTAATAAATAAAATGGGTGATGAAAACAATTATCTGCGAAAGGAGGCAAATAGGCTCCTTAAAAAGTGCAAGGATTTGGAACTGCAAATATGTATTTCCAGGTCCCAGGACAGATGACAGGGCACCACATTAAATGGAGTTGAGGTGAATTCTATTTCTGCACAGAGAACTAATGCTCCAGTGGCTGGGCCGGTGACTGAACTTGGTTGCAGCGCTCTTGGGGAATTTGACACACCCATTGGGGGCCGCCACCAATCCCATACACCTGAAACCAGGGTTGAATCACACAGTAGTGCAATTCCATGCATAGCAACGAGTAGCCCCATAAAAATAATGAAATCAATCAAGGCTCTGATCAAACCATTTAAAAAAGGAGGGGAGTGCTGTATAGAGGACCGCTTAGAAGCAGTGCATGATATATTTAAAGCCCTCCAGATACCTAAGGAACAATACAGGCAATACTTTCACTTAACTCTGGATACTCCCACAGCCAGTATCATTAGAGGGTTAAATGAGCAGCAGAACATGACATGGGCAGAGTTTGAAAAAGAGATTAGATATCATGTTTCTCATTTCCAATCATTACAAGAGGCAAAAAAGGTTGTATACACGAGTACAGCTGGGCCAAATCCATCCTCTCGCCAATTTTTGCAAGACTTAAAAGGAGCTTTTTCTCGCTTTGATGTATCTTTTGACCCCAATTCCAATGAGTTTAAAACTGCCTACTTCTATGGGCTACTGAAAGACATCATATCACAGTTAGTCATGAATTTGACTGTGACAAGTCCCTTGAATGGATTGTACACCAAAGTACAAAACTATATGAAGTACTCTATTGTCAGGGTAGAGAAAGTGATAAAATGAAAGACACTAGACAAAAATCTAAAGAACCATCAGCAACAGTAATGGAGATCAAGTCAGCCAAAATGTCTCTTGAGTCCGTTCAAAGTCCAGGTAAAAATAATTTGACACCTGAACAAAGGGATAATCAACAGAGGTTGTCACTCCCTGCACCAATGTTTCAATCGCATGATCCTAGTAATAGGGAGAGCTACATTAGCGCTAGGTACTTAGGAGACAGACCCCAAGCAGGTTATCGGCCTGACATGTCAGGTATGAATAATAATCAGAGACAAAGCCAGGATCAAAGGAATAATGGTCCCTACCAGGCATTTGCGATACAAAGTAAACTTGATCCTAACACCATGATATATGGTAATCAGGATAGACCCCGATATGTGGATCGATTTACTGAAAATGGGAATCAGCATAGGGGTCAACACTCACAAAATGAAGACAGGACATGAGGAAGAGTATGAATTATGCCCACCATCAATACAACCAATCACCACCACCAGGGGACTACAACCAAAGGATGAGTGCACCCCACTCTCCTCCACATACGAATCGAGAATTCAGAAATAATCCCAATAGAAATCATTCTCCTGAGAGATATCAGAATAAATTCAATCAAGGGGAAAACAACCAATATCGAGGAGGAGAAGCTAATCCAGGAAAACTTGACTGGCAACAGTGCGCCTGCCTTGTCACCAATTCTGAAACATTGTTCCAGGAGTGCTGGGCTCAAAAAGGAAGCAGCAGGGTCATCATGCCTTACAATGGAGAGCCACAACCATGGCTTTCCCCCTCCCCCCATCAAGGGGAAGATTTGTGCTATGGAGGGAGTTGTTTCCAGCCACCTGCAAGAAAAATTAAGTGCGGAAAATACAAGTACCAGAATCCTTAGAGTCAATTAACTTGCCACACCTGAAAAGGAAATGAAGACACGCCTGAAAAAGCAAAGAAACACAGCCTCCCTGAAGATTGATGGAGCCATGAAAACATGCGTTTGGAGGAGAAGCTAATGCAGGAAAACTTGACTGGCAACAGAGCGCCTGCCTTGCACCAATTTTTAAACATTGTTCCAGGAGTCCCGGGCTCAAAAGGCAGCAGCAGGGCCATCATGCCTTACAATGGAGAGCCAAACCATGGCTTTCCCCCTCCCCCCATCAAGGGGAAGATGTGTGCTATGGAGGGAGTATTTTCCAGCCACCTGCAATAAAAATTAAGTGCGAAAAATTCAAGTACCAGAATCCTTAGAGTCCATTAACTTGCCACACCTGAAAAGGAAAGTAAGACACACCTGAAAAAGCAAAGAAACACAGCCTCCCTGAAGATTGATGGAGTCATGAAAACATGCGTTTGGAGGAGAAGCTAATGCAGGAAAACTTGACTGCCAATAATACGCCTGCCTTTTCGCTAATTTATAAACAACCAATATCGACCTAGGGCACAGAGAGAAGATTCTAGAAAGATGGAAAGATTCCAGTGTCTCGAGGCCCAAGTGAAAATGTTGGCTGAACAAATAGGAAATCTCTGTACGGCACAAAAACAGTCATATAAGGAGGGGGCAGAAGGCAATGACTGGGTGGTTTCCGATAATAACTGAATAAAAATGAATGATACCTGCACTGCTAAAAAAACAGATTGCCCTGATTTGGTTTTCCATAATGATTCTGAGATGCTTAATGATTTAAAAACAAAAATATCTGCAAATGAACAGGTGACAAATTGCAAATGCATCTAAAAAAAGAAGTTCGATTTTACCTTTCAAACATTGGAGATTTGCACAAATGAAAAAGGAAAACATGAGATTCCAAAAGAACAAAGGGACAGATTTAAGAAAGACAACTCATGCGTGGGCAATGCAAGTGAACAGGGAGTAAGTGGGGATGCTAGAACGCTTTCCCTGGATAATCAAAACACTAACCAAACACAGGCAGAAAGAATACATACTCAAAAGGAGGGCACAGATCAATCACCTGAACAGTTCTTTGAGCCACAGATTTTTGAAGAAGTTAAAAAGACTGGTACCATACCAAATAACCACAAATGCACAGAATTAGAAAATGTCAAATTATCAAGTGATGTTTCTACACATGTTCAGTTGGAGGATTGTAGTGTGAACTCTGATGATCCCCGGATGGAAGGGCGAACAGTGGCCACACTCCAAAAGACCTCTGTATATGGGGAAATACAGTTTCTCACACGGAAATGGACAGAATGTAGTAAAAAATGTCTTTCCATTTACCAATGTGCTTAGCCAAAAGTGAAAAAGATCTGAGAAAGGTGAGTCCGGTAATCAGTAAGAATTCACACTGTTTGTGTGTGTTAGAGGAAGTTGAAGACAGGTTGAAGACAGGTATTATGCTTCCGTTGCAGTGGAAGAAAAATGCAATACGTTTGCAATGATTGACACAGGCGCACACGGCACAATTATGTACAAAGAGTTGGTAAAAAGTATCAATGAAGGGAGATCTCCACAGAACCAGATCACAGTGAGGCAGAGTGAAGGCCCAGTACATTATTTTAACAGTGAGGAGGTACTTATTGTGGGTGTCGCTGAGGTTGACATAAAAAAAGGAAAACATAGGATGAAACAGGAAGTATTGATCACATCTATTTGTGAAATTCTTTTTCTGATGGGGACAGATTGCCTGAAAAGATTGTCTCCTCTCATAGATGGGGTGAATGGAGTACTGTGGTCCTTACCCAAAAAAACATTAAGATCTAAGAAAATAAAATCACAAAGCAGTAGTATAAATGAATGCCACACTGTTGCCAAAACGAATGATGCAGTGGAGGTATACCTGCAGAATAGCTGTGTACCTAGCGTTACTGTCATTTTGATGTGTCAGGATAAAATGCAAAGTGAAAAAGAAAAACAATCTGTGCAGATTTATTTGGATCCCAGGAAGAAATGGCAAACTGAAATAGATGAGCACACACTGCACTTCTATTTAAAAGAGAAGAAATGCAAACAGAATACTATTCCTAAAACAGATACAGAAAAACACAGAACCACCCTTGCTGAAATACACATGTAAGATGAGCAGCCATGGGTTCATATTGGTATAAATGACCATTCTAATATGATAAAAGCCACTTTGGCGCTTGAACAGGAAAGAAACTTTATTAATAAGAAATTACTGCAGAAAATAATGGAGAGGGAGGAGATCCCAAAATTTAGAATTAAAAACCAATATGTCTCTGGTTTGGACAATCCAGATTTTGAAATCCGAATTGCAGGAAGATGCATGCTGAAGATTAATATTGGGCAGAAAACTATCTACCATAATGTGTGGATAGTCAGTGGAACACAAAATTATTTTTACATGGGTAATGATTTCATGCACAGAATGTGTATGGTGTTAGATTTCCTTAATCAAAAAGTATGGTCCCAGCTAGGTGGGCCTGCACCTGAATTTGAAGACAAGAGAAAGGCTTATCATTGCGCCCAACTGGTCCCATATGCGCTTGAATTGCAGGTGAGGAAGGATACTACTGTTCCTGCGTTCACCAAGCAGGTTGCAATAAAGCTAAAGTGCAAGAATGGACAGAAAATTAAAGATTATGATGCATTTGTGTGCTTAAATGAGTCATTGAAGCAACAAGGCCTGGATTATGAATTCACCCCATTGATAGATATTGGAGAAGGATCTGTCAAAATGATGGTGAATAATAAAGGGTGTCAGGGTATTCATTTAGAAGAGAACTGTTCATTAGGAATGGCCATACAAAAATCACATTGTACTGCAGATTTCAATAACATGGTAATTGGAAATATCACTGAGAGATATGTAGATGCACGGGGTGTGTTGCCAGAATATCTGAATTCTCAGCGCAAAGGGATCGTTAAAATTCAATCTGTGTACCCTTATGATTCAAATGAGACAGTGTGCTGTCACCAAGAGAATTGTATAGTATTTGACTTAAATGAAAATGAAACAGAAAATCAGCACGTTGAAGTGGAAACTAATATGTCAACATATTTGAAAGTAACAGATTTACAGAGAGATACAGCCACACAGTTGGAAGAAAGCACAGAGATGCCTCCAATGGAGGATTTCCCTGAATTTTCAAAAATGGTAGAGGAGCAGATTTTATTAGCAGATGCATATGATAGCAATGAGGATAAAAATAATTTTAGGAAAATATTTATGGAATTTAAGGATGTTTTTGCTAAAGATGCATATGATTGAGGCCTAACTAATTAACATGTTACCACATTACTGGAAGGGTGTGGTAGAAATCCAGTGTTTGTGCGCCAATACCGATTACTACTGGCATGTTTAGGGTCACTGGCAGAATTAATTAAAAAATTGGAGTCTCCGAGAATTATCAGGCCAATTCATAGTACATACAACACTCTTGGGTGTGTTAAAGCCAAATGGTCAATGGCATCTGTGTGCAGACTTGAGATAATTAAATAAAAGAGTGCCAGTGTCCAGATGGCCACTGCCATTCTTTGATCAAGGCCTTGCTCAGGTGCATGGCTCAAAGGTGTTTACTACATTAGATCTCGCATCTGGATATTGGTGTGTGCCACTGGCAGAGGAAATTCAGAATTTATTTTCATTTTCATTTGATAAGACGCAATACGCATGGGCTACAACACCATTCGGGTATGTCAATATTGGGAGTGAATTTGGCATATTTTGAGAAAGGCTACGCCTGATGCAGCAGAAAGAAGAAGTATAGTTTATGTGGATGATGTCCTGATAAAAAATGAAAACTTAAAAAGCCATTTTGATGAAATTAGACATGTAAAAGACCCTACAAATGTGAAAGGTTTAAAAAGTTTATTAGGAATGACGGGATATAACAGGAAATTTATTGAAGATTATGCTGAAATTGCTCAACCATTGACTAAATTATGGAGGTTGAATACACCCTGGAAATGGGAAAAGGAGCAAGCAGAGGCAGTTGCTAAATTAAAGGAATGTCTCATAAAGGCACCATGTTTAGCATACACCATAAAAAACAGGGATTTCTTTATAGAGATAGGTTTCAATGAACAATGTATGTCAGCAGTGTTATCTCAGAAACATGATTTGAATCACAAAACCATTGCTTATGCAAGTAAGGCATTTTCTCAAGTTGAAATTAAATTCAGTAAATGTGAAAAGGCCCTTTTTACCACTGTGTGGGCGTTACAGCATTTCTGCCCCATTGTTCAGGGAGAAAAGGTAATCATTGAGACAAATCATCAACCATTGCAGTTTTTAGAGAGTAAAAAGATTAGGTCAGGCAACCTAGCACAGTCCAGAATTACTTCATGGACATTGGCATTGCAAGGCTTTCCTGTAGAAGTGAGGTATGGCCAAAATAAAAAGAGCCCAGTTGCTCAAGGTTTGGCAGATCTACATGACTGTGAAGCTGAACCTGTATCAAACGAAGTAGAGGTGGAATCTAGTTTGCAGGAGTTTGAACAATCATCACACAAAGCTTTTGATGAAAAGACATGCAAGAATTTGCCAACTGTATATGTTGACGGTTGTGCCTTTCACATTGAAAATGACAGTAATAAACAATTGGTATTAGGAATAGGAAATGTCTGGTTGAAATGTGAAGACGTTCCTAGTATAGGGATGAGAATTGGGGCTAGGAGTAGTCAAGTAGCGGAATTGGCAGCCATTTATAAAGCAATTACTACTACAGTTGATAATAAATTAAGTGAAATTGTCCTGGTGACTGATTCTGATTATTCACAAAATAGCTTTGTTGAATATTTGCCTGGCTGGAAAGCAAGAGGCAAGGCATGATTATGTACAATAAAAAGCCCCTCAACCATGGAAAAATTATACAGGCCATAGACAAATTAGTGTCAGAGAATAATTTAACAATATACTGGAGGAAAATTTGTGGACATTACAAACTCCAGGAGAAGATAAGGAGGGAAATGATAAAGCAGATAATTTAGCCAAAATGGGGGCTGTGATGGGAGAATTGCTAGGTATTGAACACATAATTGGTGAAATACAGATTGATGCAGTTACACGCTCTAAGGCTCCATAAGACGTAGAACAACCAGAAGTGCAATGGAGTTATGATACACCAGATCAAGACCTGATGAAGGCACAAACATATGATCCAATGTTGGGAATCTATTATAATCATTTGATAGACCCAGAACAAAATCCTTTAACTGAAAATGATTGTACGGGAAAAGAAGAGTTGAGAGTTCTATTAAAGAATAAAAAAACAAATCAGGCTACAGGATGGACTCATGATTAGGCAATCCACAACAGGACAAATATAGTGGGTGGTAGCCCTTTAATTCAGAGGGCTAATACTACAACATGCACATGATGCAATAACTGCAGGACACAGAGGTTCACAAAAAACATTAGAGATACTGAAAGAGTATGCTTACTGGCCACATATGCCCCAAGATGTGGAATTATATACTAGGGGATGTCTAGTATGTGCCCAATTTAATCCCGCTTCACCAATGCATAGAGCTCCACTGATGAAAAGAGGCTTAACCCTTCCATGGTCAGATTTGCAAATAGATAATGTAGGGCCTGTAAAAAGGTTGAGCAGGGGGAACCGTTATATTTTGAGCGTGGTTTGTTTGAAGTCAAAATGGATAGAGTGTATTCCTGCACCAGATTGTAGTGCACAAACCACAGCTACATTACTGGTAAATCATATATTTTCAAGATTTAGGTTACCCCAAAGAATAGAATCAGATAGAGGAAGTCATTTTACAAGCTCTTTAATGAGTAAGGTGTGGCAGATACTGGGGATGAAAAGAAAACTGCATATTGAATACAGACCCACCTCTTCTGGGAATATTGAATGTTGCAACAGGTCTGTTGTGGAGATATTAAAGAAGTTTGCAGCAGAGGCAGGTTCCAGCTGGGATTTACGTTTAACCCTGGTTTTGATGGCAATCAGATCAACTCCTGCCAAAGCAACAGGTATCAGCCCTCATGAGGTGTTAACAGGAAGAAAAATTGTACTTCCACATTTACTATACACAACACATAAACAGACACTTGTAAGCGCATCTACAGTTCACGAATATGTGTAAGAACTGAGGAAGCATTTACAACATCCATTTGCTTTTGTGCAAAAAATTTGGAAAGGGCTGCTGTCAGTGCAAAATCATATTATGATAGAAAGACATCTGTGAAAGAGTATAACGCAGGGGATCAGGTATATACATTTCATTTTGGAAAAGGTCAACATAAAAATTCAAAGTTTCTGGCAGCCTGGCAGGGGCTTTTTCAAATTGTAGATAAGTTGTCTCCATTGGTGTACAAATATTGAAGATAGAGAGTGAAATGGTAACAGAGCAATTTGCTCATATTAACCAAATTAAGCCCTGTCATCCCAAACATGAAGTCGGGAGACTTGAGCAAGTAGTAACAGCTTAAGTACCCTGAAGACAGGGAAGGGAAGACACAGTGACTGTGTCCATAGTATCCCACATCATAAAAAGTAAATAGTTATGGTCATTATTAGAAAGATAGAGAGATAAAGGTAGATGTTTACCATAAATGGTAAACATTGACAAAAGGGGCTGAAGCAGATGGAATTATTTTAATACAATGTTGAAATATATTTTAATGTATAATGATGTTTTGTGTATATATTTGTTTTTTTCTCAAACATGTGCTTAGTTTCAGCGGAAGATAGCAGACTGTTTTGGATTCTTTTTGGTAGAAAGGGTGAAATTGATATTGTGCTATGTGCTTAATATGTCTCTTTTCTATTTGATTTAGAGCGACTAATCTATGTTTTGAGGTCGGAGGTCGCAGGACTGGAGGACACAAGAGATGATGAAGTCCAGGAGTCCACGGGATGACATTCAGTAATGCCTCTGGACTGAAATATGGAGGTGAAGACAAAGCAACCGGGACGCCAAAAGAGATGACTTCTCTGGAAAGCCATCCAAGAGTGCCAGAATTAAAGAATTGCACCAAATGAACCAGATGATAAGCAGAGAAAATAATCCCCTATCTGACTGGAAGTATGGGCGATGGAGTCCCAAAACTTTATTCATTTATTTAATTATTTTAATTAATGTTGTTAGTTCTTTGTTTTATTTATTTATTTTATTTTATTATTTTATTATTGACTTGAAATGTTGATTTCACAATTGAACAAAGACATTTGAACACATGGACACTTCAGTTGGAAAGAAACGTATATCATATTTTATAAGAACTTATGGACCCATTTGAGATGAATTTAGATTTTATGGTGATTAAGCAGTGATTTATTATGAACAATTGAATTGCTATGATGGAAAGAAAAAGAGGAGCACTACTTGGGTTTCCTCCAATTGTGGATTTGAGTACTGCCAAATTGTCGGAAAAGGAGGGGATATGTAGTAATATATATATAGCGCTTTATAAGAATATACAGCGCTTCACTGAATGTGATGGCATTTTTATGTTGTTTGTTGCTAGAAATAATATGGCACACACATATAGTTATTTTATGTTGCCAGTATAACATGAATGTGTTATTGGTGGCATGCAAGGTACAGAATTCATAATGCAGCAAAAGTTCATTGTGAAACTGCAGAGAATAAAGTGCACCATTTTCTTTTTTGTATACCTCATACATAGAAGACTACATTATTTATATATAACTGACTAACTCTAATTAACATTTACTAAACATTAACTCTAACTTACTTAACATTATAATCTAGTCTCATGTTCAAAATGAGGTGAAAATACTTGCATTTTTTTTTCTCTCTGTGCTGGGTTGCAGAAAGCAGAAAGTATGTACGGAAGAAAATAAAATTGTAACAGTTGCTCTGTGAGCAATTATCCCATTGTGTAGAAGTGAAGGGTAAAACATGCTTTCAACCTGATTGGAGGAAAATGTCTGCAGACCCATCACGTAGACAAGATAGGGAGGTCCCGAGTTCTGCTAATGGGAAAATTTACAGAGAGAAAGCAGTTTGTGTTGACTGGGATCTGAAGACAGAAGTTCCGGGTGTCACTGAGCACTGGCTTGAGATATTCTCGCTGTGCATTCCAGACACCTAAGATTACGGGAGCAGTTCGTACTGACTGGGTCTGTCTTTCTGAGACGAGTGAAGCAAGGTTGTGTGGGAGAACTTCAAACAAACACTTTTGGTAAGGAGATAAGTTAAGTGAAGTCACTGTGTGCGGTCGCATGGATGACTGAATTATAATGCTGTGTAGGCAGGATAGCAAAGGAAATCCCCTGCATTTTACTTTGTCATGTCCAGAAAGTAAAAAACTAATGCATGTTTTAAAAGGTTTGCTTACTGTGTTTCTTCTTCTCTTGTATTACAGATGATGGTGAAATGTTTATGGTAACAACTGATAATTGTGAATTGTGTTTATGTATAATATAATCAGAATATAAAAGACAAATGGTTTAGTGTCAATATTTTGCATCTGTGAGTGCATTGGTCAATTTACCCATGCAGATGGAATAACAACCCAGATTAAGCTGATCATATTCAGTGATAAAAACAGGTGTTTGTGTGTGTGCCCTCCTTGCATGTTGTTTGGAGGGAATCTAATATAATATGTAGATTGCTGAAGGTCCATGAGCCAGTAATGCCTATGGGCGCATAGATCGCTGGTGTAGATAAACCAGTGATACTGGCCACAAACTGTAGGTGGAGCTCTATATACAATGTTTGGGTTTCCATCATATGCATAGGTCCAAGGCTCTCTATAGATCACTGGAAGTTACTGTAATAGAAAGGGAGGTTTTGTTTATGATGGGGTCATAATATAGGGAAGAAAGCTATGTTCACCACTAAATACTGCAAACAATATATCACCACTAAATACCGCAAATAATATATATTACTAGATTCTCCAATACAATATGACAAGTTATGGTCACTAGAATGATATGAGGCCAAACCCAATCTACCACCAATTTACCTCTCATATTTTGACGGTAAGAAAATACAGCCAAACCCAAAATTTATACAAAATATCCTACAGTAGGAAGACTCTGAGGAATGAAATAGCTATATACTATGTCAACCATTAAGGATCATTAGAGGTATAGAAATTTGGTGGAATTAAATGCCTGCACAAATCTGTTCTACACATCAATCTGACAGTATCCCTGTTGTCAGTACAGAGATAGTTTTAAAAATATTGTACAACATGAATCCTAACATAAGTCATCCTCCCTATCAACAAAGATAGATTCACCTCATAGATTTACAATGGTAATCAGATGAGTAGGATCTTACAAACATCAACATTACCTCATTGACCCTAACTAAGCCACTCTACTGATCTCTCTATATCAAATATATGTGCATTCGCATGACATTAAGAATCAATATTTTAGGTTAATATAAAGGACATTTATGCATTTGCTAGATAAACGTTGCGTGTGTTCATCATGCATAACTGTGTGTTACCTCTAGTCAGAGGTTCGATGCCTAGATCAGCCCTTCATTCATCAGCCCTGCTTCTCCTGTTTCTCCTGTGGATACCTACGCCCCATCTCAAACACCAGATTCCTTGCTAAACTCATCGATTGAACAGCATAGTCCCAACTAAACGCCTTTGTCGAATCCAACAACCTCCTGGACCCCGCACAATCAGGCTTCAGACATGACACAGAACCGAAACTACTCTGGCCTCAATCTGGGACTATTTTAAGATCACTGCGGACTCTGCAGGTTGCGCTGCTAACATCTTCCTAGACCTCTCTGCCGCCTTAGACACTATTAAACACTCGATCCTACTTGACCGCCTCCACTACCTAGGAATCCATGGAAATGCTCTCAAATGGATAGCTTACTTCCTCAACAACAGGAAACAAATAACCCTCCTCTCCAACTTCACTTCCGTCGTCCGACCAGTCAATACAGGAGTACCACAAGGACGCATGCCCTCCTGTTCAACATCTATATGTCCACCCTCGCTGGAATAATTTGCCTGCACAATATCGTGTGCTATAACTACACTGATGACACCCAAATAATCTTGAAACTCCTCAACTCTGACTCCAACTCTCAGCCCGACCTGGCAGCCTGCCTCCTTGACATTGATCGTTGGATGACTACAAACTACCTCCTCCTAAACCCCACTGAAACCAAAATCATGGTATGCAGCAACACAAGCTTCTTTGCCACCCCTTACCTTGGCCCACATCCATGGGCAATCCACCCACCACCTTGGCCACAGTAAAAAACCTTGGATGCACTCTCGACTCTGAGCTAACCCTCTCTCTCCAAATCAACAATATATCTAAGTCTTGTCATTACCACCTCAAAATTCTTAGACGCATTTATCCCTACCTCTCGTTGCCTAACAGACTTGCCGCCGTTCAATCTATTGTAATGTCGAGACTGGACTATGCTAACTCCCTCTATCTCGGAGTCTGGGCATACTGTTAGGCAGAATCCTGTGCAGTTCCCTTAGGGTGCACTACACAAGATTAGGACTACAGGTGAGAGCAATAAATCCCCTTTGCTATCAGTCTGTACCACAAACATTTAGTTGGTGGCTGAACAGTCAGACTTATCTCAAGAGGGAGATGAGCAGTATTCAGGGTTTGCACAATAGGCCCACTAGACTATGGAACAAGGAAACACTGACCAAAGCTTTGTATTTAAAAAGTAGATATATATTTATTTTTTACACTTCTAATAAAACACATGTATCACAGTCATCAAGCAAGTTAAATTAAGTCAAAGGAAAAATATACACACTCCCAAGTTAAATTGTAGACCAAGTGAACCAGAGTGAAAACTGAGCAAAACGGCACAGTGAAAAGTACACACAAGGGATGCTCTAACACTTCCTCACAAGGGAGGGAAAGTACATGTTATATAGAAATAGGTTCTTACACAGCCTAGCAACACTTCCCATCAGTTTGTGAATCAGCTCAAGCAAGGCAGTGCATCAGTATAAGCAATACTTAAATGAAAACTGAGCAAAATGGCATTTCACAAGGTTTAAAAATGGGAAGGAAAGGGTAGTTAAAGGAAATAGGTGCACCACACAGTTCTAGCTGAGAATCAATCTAAAGAAGGCAGATCTAACAAATGTGACCAGAGTCAGTAGGCCTGTGCCAAAGTCAGTTGGTACAGGACAAGGGCCTAGGAGCAAAAATGTTCTTGTAGCTGCAGTCAAGTCTTTCGCTAACGCAGTGGAAAAGGTGGATGCAGAAGTTGAAAAGACAATGTTAAGAGAGAGGTGCGGCCAACCCAACAGGCAGGTAAAGGATGTAAAACACCTTTAGTGCTACCACGAAGAAAGGATGGCCCGGTGGAACAATATACCTTAAACTGAAGAAGTGGCTCCTGCGGTGGCCGTTGCTCCTGGTAGTTCCTGCAGTTCGAGTGATCCAGCAGAGGAAGAGATGCTCTCGTCGTGGAGGAAGGTTCGAGTTACTGCACTACCCAGGGATGAAACCAGCAGTGGTGCTGCCCGACGAATAAAAGGTACGCTCCTTTAAATCGCGGTCCGGGTGGACTGGTGCCTGGCTATCGGGCCTCCGAGTACAGAGTACGGGAGATTCGACCAAGGCAGGTCCGGGGAGGCGATTGGCAAACTGTTTGGCCCCACCAGTTCAAGGGAAGAAGGCGCTTGCAGGTGAAGATCTTCTCTCATCGTATGGAGAAAAGTGGTGAGATGCTGCAGCAGGGCTTCACCGGTGGTTCAGTCGTTGCAGATGTCTTTGGATTCTGTAATCTTCGGCTTCTTAGTTCAAGTGGTGACGTCTTGCCCTTCATACAGCCTATCTGTCACTCACACAGTGGGGTGGTCATCTTGGTGGGAGACCCTCCAGCCTATCAGGATAGAGTGCGACATGTGTTGCTGAAGCAACCCTGTCCAGGGGTCCTACTCCCCCTCCCACACAATGGACCCATCCCAGACTCAGTGGCACCGAAAGAGGGCTTCTCGGCAGAAGCCTGCCAAAAGGACGAACAAAGGATCCCCGACCTGGGTTAGCAGTTTAGAGGAAGACACGAGAAAGAAGTTATATTAAAGTTCTGGCAATAAAAACCTACCGGAGTAAAGTTAATATTAAAATACACCGGCGGTATGTTAGAGGCTGTCAGAAAAAGTGGTAGCCTCGAACAATGGGAAAATCCCATAGAGAAATATTCGCGGTCGAATATTTATGGTAGTAACCACTGCCACCAGCCAGAAACTTTTGAGAGAGGGACTGTACAGTACCCTCTCGAAAATGAACATAGGGGGAAAACTATTAACCCCTTCCAGTACCTCCATAGTAAGATGGGTTGTACTGGTTTAGTTCATAGGATTTGACTAGTAAAGTCAATGGGGACTTTACATGCATGCCCTTGGAGACAGTAGTCAGTCCCAGGGTATAGAATCTATGTTTGGGGGTCGCTACGACACCCCTGGGTCACTGCACTGAGGGTGCTGTGTAACACATGTGAACACAGATGGTTCCTATGGGGTTGAGAACGATCCTTTAGGCATTAAATGCAAAAATAACCTAGAACACACATAGCAAAAATGCCTATGAGTGGGAAAAAGAGTCTCACTTTTAGCAGGTAAAAAGAAACAAACCCTTCAAATCCAGCAAAACTGCTGGGGGACTCTATAGGTAAGGGAAATTAGCCATACAATGAGAATTCTCCCTAACACATACCACCTCCTTAAATTACAAAGAGCACAAAACGCTGCAGCCAAAATGCTTCTAGCACTGGGCCCAAGAGACCACATCTCTCCAGCTCTCAGAACTCTCCACTGGCTCCCAGTCGGACGAAGAGCCACTTTCAAAACCCTATGCATCACACACTGAGCAGTGCACAAAACCGGCACGATTTACCTGCAAGACAAGCTTAAACCATACCACCCACTGCACACTCTAAGGTCAAGCTCCGCCCTCCTTTTAGTGATACCAAACACCAACTCAATCAGGATAGGGGATCCTCGTTCTCAGCCTTGACCCCACTCTATGGAACGTGCTTCCACCCCACCCTCCGACTTACCGAAGACTACTTGTCATTCCGCAAACTACTGAAAACATGGCTCTTCGCATACCACCAATGACCTCCAAAGATATGTATCCATCCTTCAAATAGAGTCGAAGGAAGAGGTCAACGGTGTGAATAGTCACAGTAAACAGAAAATCATAGTAGATCAAAAAGGAAAAAAAAAGACTAAATGGAGTGGATGGAACGGATTCATTGACTAAAACGGATTGAGTGTCTAAAACAGATAGACTGAATGAAACATATAGAATGGATGAATCATATAGAGCGGAAGGTACAGATTGAGCAGAAGGAGCGGATGGAACAGTTGGAGTGGATGGAATGGCTGGAGTGGAAGGAACAGTAGTAGTGGAAGGAACGTTTGGAGTGGATGGGGTGGATGGATCACATGGAGTAGACGGATCGGAGGGAGTGGACGGATCGAATGGAGTGGTCAGAACGGATGAAGTGGATGGATTGGATGCAGTGGACAGAACGCATGGAGAGGACAGAACGCATGGAGAGAACGGAAAGCATGGCTAGGACAGAATGGATGTAGTGGATGGTAAGGATGTCGCGGATGTCACTGATATCGCGAATGTCACAAATGTCAAGTATGTCACGGATTGTGCAGAAGCTACGATGGTGCATCATAGTGCAGATGGTGCGGATGCTATGGATGGTGTGGATGCTGTGGATGGTGCGGATGCTGTGGATTGTACGGATGCTGTGAACTAATCCAAACTAGAGCAGAGTGGTCTGTTATTAACCTAAACCTGACACCCAGGAGGTAATACTTTAGAGGAATTACAGCCCACTTAATTGCCAATGACTCTAACTCAATGACTGGATCAGTTTTCTCTCTGAGAAAGAGATTGCTGCTTATGTAAAAAATTGGATTTTAAAAACCGTCATAGTTTTGCGACAAAACAACCCCTAGTCCAATTAAGGAAGCATCAGTCTGGAGCATGAACTATTTGGAGAAATCTGCCACGCTCAGAACGGGGCTTGGCATTTTGCAATGTGTCTGTCAGTCTGCATTTCATGTTAGAGAAATGTGGAATCATCTGTGGGTAGAACCTGATTAATCCCAAAAAGGCCATCAGATCCTTCTTCATTTTTGGAGGTTGTGCTTCAAGTATGGCCCTCACATTTTGCTGTTGTGGTTGGACCGTAGAATTACCCACAAAGAACCCCACATTTATTTACTGTAGATAGAGTCAGTTTACACTTTTTGGGATTAGTGATCAAATCTGCTTTTCTTAATACTCTCATGATGGAGTAGAGGTGGTACAAATGATGTTCCCATGTCTTGCTGTATATCATGAAGTCATCAATAAAGGCTCTGCAAAATTCATAGTACAGTTGTACAATTTGATCCATAAGTCTCTGGAATGTTGCGGGAGCACCATTTAGGCTACAAGGAAGAACTTTAAAATGAAACAACGCTATGGGAGTGGCAAAGGCACTTTTCACTTTATCAGGCAAATAAAAAAGGAACATGCCAATACCCCTTTGTCAGACTGAGTGTTGAAAGGTAGAAAGCATTACACTGTCGATCTATCAGTTCATCGATACGGGGCATTGGATAAGTATCAAAGGCAGAGATGGCATTTAGTTTATGAAAATATATACAGAATCTCCAACTTCCATCAGGTTTTACCACCAACACGATGGGGGAGGACCAAGGGCTATTAGATGGTTCGATGATATTAGCATCTAGCATGGTTTTAACCTCTTGAATGATGGTTTCCTTTCTAGCCCCGGGTAACTGATACAGTTTCAGGTGTGCCACTGTACTTATGGGAGTATGGATATGATTATACATAATCTTTTCTCTCGCGGGTTCCTGTTGAAACACATCCGTACACTGCCTTAGAAGCTCAAATGAATCTTGTTTCTGATTACTATTGAGGTCATATGAAATTAGCGCTTTACTCTCTGTGTCTTCTGGCAAGAGACAAGCTAATATTATGACTGGAGACTCTGTGAGATTTTCCTTCCACTCCTTTAATAAATGTATGTGATATTTGTGGGTTTTAATGCAGCAGTCTGGTTGTCAGATCTTATAATTACATGAACACGTTTGCTCTATTACTTTGTATGGTCCATGCCACTTGGACACACGTTTATTTTCCGAAGACGGTAATAATATGAGTACCTATTGACCTATTAGAAAAGGATCTTCGAGAAACCTTTTATCGCAGGAGGACTTTTATTGTTTTTGTGCCTTAACCATGTGAGCCTGTACCAAAAACCTTACAGTCGTCATATGTTTTTTCAATCTATTCACTGTCTGGGAGAGTGGAATTGGAGCTTCCTCTCTCTCCTCCAAGGTTTCTCTCAGCATATCCAGGACATCTTGTGGTTCTTGTCCATAAAGCAGTTCAAACAGGGAGAATCTGGTTATGGCCTAGGGGTTTTCCAGACTGCAAACAAGGCCCAGGGTATCATTTGATCCCAGTTTTTATCATCCTGTTCAATTAATTTTCGAAATATGGTTTTAATAGTCTTAATAAATCTTTGCACTAGGCCATCTGTCTGGCCATGATACACTGATGTTCAGAGGGTAGCGATGTGCAATAGTTCTTTAACTTCCCCCATGAGCTTGCTCATGAAAATAGAACCCTGATCAGTCAATATCTTCTTTAGGAAACCCAATCGGGAGAAGAAAGGGAGCAGGTGCTTCAAGATTTGTTGTGTCGTGTTGGCTCTTAGGGGAAAGGCCTTCGGATACCATGTGGCATAATCTACGATAACTCAAATATATTTATTCCCCAGTTTGGAAGTTTCCATGGGTTCCACAATATACATACCATTTCGGGAAAATGGGATCTCTATTATTGGTAAGGCTACAACCATATATCCAAAGACACCACTTCCTCTACTGCACTTACTACATCTCTCATCACCAACATTACAACACTTCACACATCTCCATTGCCTCCCACAATCACTCACACTGAATTACCCACTGCATTTCTCACCCCACTTGACCCCAACTTCACCAATATCATATTTCCCACCACTGATAATGATTCACATTCACCCCAATTCACATTGCCACCACACCTCCACACAATAACTGACCACTGAATAAACAATCAAGATAGGAAATCATACTGACAACCAGGCACTGCCACGGCACATAGGCTTATACTCCAGGTCACACCATTCTGACACAAGGGCATCACAGAAGGACAAAAGGCAGAATACGCTCAACAAAGAAAACACACTCACACTCTATGCAGCTGAAAAGAACAAACCCTAAATGTGTCATCCAAGCATTGCAGAAGACCTGAGAGCCAGACACAGGGCATGTTTAGCGAACATAACCTGCTACCATACTAAAGTACAAACTCTCACTAAAATTAAAACAAGTTGTAGTGAAGTTCCTTAAAGATCACCCAGTTTGTGCTAACAAGGAATATCACAAGGTCAGGTTGAAATCACTCTGAGCTAGTGTTTAGACCAACAACAAAAAAGACAACAATTACAACATTCTCCACTCCGCCTTCTTCTGGGTGACCACGTAGCTGGCAGAGCTACTAGCTATTTAGCCCACTAAGCGCTTACAAAGTCTCTTACCGTACTCCGATATCAGCTCCAATCCGTAAGTGTCCTCTCTCTACCGCGTACACCGGCCGCACTATTGGAGGACCAATAGAAAACCCATCCAAAATCACGTGCCGTGCGTCTAACGTGTCATGTATGTGGCGCGTGTCGCCCACGGCACCGTCTGTCCGGAAGTCAGGCATCTGACCGGACTCAATTCGCGGATACGAGCGGCCATTACTACCATCCATTGTTGAGCTTATTGCTATGGCAACGCGGCCCAACTGGTTTGTAATACAGGGACGCAAGTGAACCGCGTGGCTGATGTGAGTTAGCAATTGATGATACGGTGTCATCGAGCGCTGTCTCCGAACGGCCTCGATAGTCAAAATGGGCACAATCTATGCTCCCGTCCCATCTATGAGCGCTGTTGTTGTGAAGGCTCATATCGAACAGGCATTCTCTCGCAGTGCCAGCGTAAAGTATGCTCTGTGAAAGAAATTAGAAAAGTGGGGGGGGGGAAGGGGGGGGAAAGGAACAATGTCCATGGATGCTCAGTTGTTCATAGCCAAAGTTTGCCATACAATATTCTCATTGAGTCCCACCTTGTCTAATTTTAGACGGAATATCCATCTTTGCTCTCTCTTAAGGAGTAAGTTGGTCATATCTCTGCCTCTTCTTGGGCACGTGACTTTCTCTATGATGGTCCATGTCATTTCATCTGCTTTATGTCTTTGTGCTTTGAAGTGCTCGACTAGAGGGGCATTTTCCCTCTTAGTTCGTATACATGACATATGCTCTTGTATGCGCTTTTTGACTGATCTCGTGGTCATCCCTATGTATTTTTTGTTGCACGGACAGGTGATTATATAGATCACGTTGGAGGTGTTACAATTGGTTAGAGATTATTGTCGCCATGGAGTAGCTAGGCCCAATGTGCCAAGACATGGTGCATCCTAAATAGGTCTATGCGAATGCAAGAAAATGATACCAAGCTGATTAGCAAATTAAGAGTTGAACTGGATGGAAAAAGCGAGAAAGAGGAAAAGTTAAGAGCAGAATTGGAGGTATGTCAAAAGGACATGCAGTCAAAATATAGAGCTCTCGACACTGAATTGTCTCAAAGAAAGAAACAGTTTGAGGATAGTGAGCAAGAATTAAAACACTTGAAAGCGCTGGTAGATCAAATTAGACAAGATAAAGATGAAGTTGTTTTGGAAATGCAGGTTTTGCAAAAAGAACATTTTTAGAAAGAAAGCAATCTCCAAAATGCCGAACAGGAAATGGTTAAAATGTTTCAAGAAAGAGATAAGAGAAACAAATAATTCAATGAAGGCCAAGTGCAAATGGGCGATATGCAGAAGGTAATAAATAAGATGGGTGATGAAAACAATTATCTGCGAAAGGAGGCAAATAGGCTCCTTAAAAAGTGCAAGGATTTGGAACTGCAAATATGTATTTCCAGGTCCCAGGACAGATGACAGGGCACCACATTAAATGGAGTTGAGGTGAATTCTATTTCTGCACAGAGAACTAATGCTCCAGTGGCTGGGCCGGTGACTGAACTTGGTTGCAGCTCTCTTGGGGGATTTGACACACCCATTGGGGGCCGCCACCAATCCCATACACCTGAAACCAGGGTTGAATCACACAGTAGTGCAATTCCATGCATAGCAACGAGTAGCCCCATAAAAATAATGAAATCAATCAAGGCTCTGATCAAACCATTTAAAAAAGGAGGGGAGTGCTGTATAGAGGACCACTTAGAAGCAGTGCATGATATATTTAAAGCCCTCCAGATACCTAAGGAACAATACGGGCAATACTTTCACTTAACTCTGGATGCTCCCACAGCCCGTATCATTAGAGGGTTAAATGAACAGCAGAACATGACATGGGCAGAGTTTGAAAAAGAGATTAGATATCATGTTTCTCCTTTCCAATCATTACAAGAGGCAAAAAAGGTTGTATACACGATTACAGCTGGGCCAAATCCATCCTCTCGCCAATTTTTGCAAGACTTAAAAAGAGCTTTTCCTCGCTTTGATGTATCTTTTGACCCCAATTCCAATGAGTTTAAAACTGCCTACTTCTATGGGCTACTGAAAGACATCATATCACAGTTAGTCCATGAATTTGACTGTGACAAGACCCTTGAATGGATTGTACACCAAAGTACAAAACTATATGAAGTACTCTATTGTCAGGGTAGAGAAAGTGATAAAATGAAAGACACTAGACAAAAATCTAAAGAACCATCAGTAACAGTAATGGAGATCAAGTCAGCCAAAATGTCTCTTGAGTCCGTTCAAAGTCCAGGTAAAAATAATTTGACACCTGAACAAAGGGATAATCAACAGAGGTTGTCACTCCCTGCACCAATGTTTCAATCGCATGATCCTAGTAATAGGGAGAGCTACATTAGCGCTAGGTACTTAGGAGACAGACCCCAAGCAGGTTATCGGCCTGACATGTCAGGTATGAATAATAATCAGAGACAAAGCCAGGATCAAAGGAATAATGGTCCCTACCAGGCATTTGCGATACAAAGTAAACTTGATCCTAACACCATGATATATGGTAATCAGGATAGACCCCGATATGTGGATCGATTTACTGAAAATGGGAATCAGCATAGGGGACAACACTCACAAAATGAAGACAGGACATGAGGAAGAGTATGAATTATGCCCACCATCAATACAACCAATTACCACCACCAGGGGACTACAACCAAAGGATGAGTGCACCCCACTCTCCTCCACATACGAATCAAGAATTCAGAAATAATCCCAATAGAAATCATTCTCCTCAGAGATATCAGAATAAATTCAATCAAGGGGAAAACAACCAATATCGAGGAGGAGAAGCTAATCCAGGAAAACTTGACTGGCAACAGTGCGCCTGCCTTGTCACCAATTCTGAAACATTGTTCCAGGAGTGCTGGGCTCAAAAAGGAAGCAGCAGGGTCATCATGCCTTACAATGGAGAGCCACAACCATGGCTTTCCCCCTCCCCCCATCAAGGGGAAGATTTGTGCTAGGGAGGGAGTTGTTTCCAGCCACCTGCAAGAAAAATTAAGTGCGAAAAATACAAGTACCAGAATCCTTAGAGTCAATTAACTTGCCACACCTGAAAATGAAATTAAGACACACCTGAAAAAGCAAAGAAACACAGCCTCCCTGAAGATTGATGGAGTCATGAAAACATGCGTTTGGAGGAGAAGCTAATGCAGGAAAACTTGACTGCCAATAATACGCCTGCCTTTTCGCTAATTTTTAAACAACCAATATCGACCTAGGGCACAGAGAGAAGATTCTAGATAGATGGAAAGATTCCAGTGTCTCGAGGCCCAAGTGAAAATGTTGGCTGAACAAATATGAAATCTCTGTACGGCACAAAAACAGTCATCAAAGGAGGGGGCAGAAGGCAATGACTGGGTGGTTTCCGATAATAACTGACTAAAAATGAATGATACCTGCACTGCTAAAAAAACAGATTGCCCTGATTTGGTTTTCCATAATGATTCTGAGATGCTTAATGATTTAAAAACAAAAATATCTGCAAATGAACAGGTGACAAATTGCAAATGCATCTAAAAAAAGAAGTTCGATTTTACCTTTCAAACATTGGAGATATGCACAAATGAAAAAGGAAAACATGAGATTCCAAAAGAACAAAGGGACAGATTTAAGAAAGACAACTCATGCGTGGGCAATGCAAGTGAACAGGGAGTAAGTGGGGATGCTAGAACGCTTTCCCTGGATAATCAAAACACTAACCAAGCACAGGCAGAAAGAATACATACTCAAAAGGAGGGCACAGATCAATCACCTGAACAGTTCTTTGAGCCACAGATTTTTGAAGAAGTTAAAAAGACTGGTACCATACCAAATAACCACAAATGCACAGAATTAGAAAATGTCAAATTATCAAGTGATGTTTCTACACATGTTCAGTTGGAGGATTGTAGTGTGAACTCTGATGATCCCCGGATGGAAGGGCGAACAGTGGGCACACTCCAAAAGACCTCTGTATATGGGGAAGGCCTGGATTATGAATTCACCCCATTGATAGATATTGGAGAAGGATCTGTCAAAATGATGGTGAATATTAAAGGGTGTCAGGGTATTCATTTAGAAGAGAACTGTTCATTAGGAATGGCCATACAAAAATCACATTGTACTGCAGATTTCAATAACATGGTAATTGGAAATATCACTGAGAGATATGTAGATGCACGGGGTGTGTTGCCAGAATATCTGAATTCTCAGCGCAAAGGGATTGTTAAAATTCAATCTGTGTACCCTTATGATTCAAATGAGACAGTGTGCTGTCACCAAGAGAATTGTATAGTATTTGACTTAAATGAAAATGAAACAGAAAATCAGCACGTTGAAGTGGAAACTAATATGTCAACATATTTGAAAGTAACAGATTTACAGAGAGATGCAGCCACACAGTTGGAAGAAAGCACAGAGATGCCTCCACTGGAGGATTTCCCTGAATTTTCAAAAATGGTAGAGGAGCAGATTTTATTAGCAGATGCATATGATAGCAATGAGGAAAATATTTATGGAATTTAAGGATGTTTTTGCTAAAGATGCATATGATTGAGGCCTAACTAATTAACATGATGCCACACTACTGGAAGGGTGTGGTAGAAATCCAGTGTTTGTGCGCCAATACCGATTACTACTGGCATGTTTAGGGTCACTGGCAGAATTATTTAAAAAATTGGAGTCTCTGAGAATTATCAGGCCAATTCATAGTACATACAACACTCCTATCTTGGGTGTGTTAAAGCCAAATGGTCAATGGCATCTGTGTGCAGACTTGAGATAATTAAATAAAAGAGTGCCAGTGTCCAGATGGCCACTGCCATTCATTGATCAAGGCCTTGCTCAGGTGCATGGCTCAAAGGTGTTTACTACATTAGATCTCGCATCTGGATATTGGTGTGTGCCACTGGCAGAGGAAATTCAGAATTTATTTTCATTTTCATTTGATAAGACGCAATACGCATGGGCTACAACACCATTCGGGTATGTCAATATTGGGAGTGAATTTGGAATATTTTGAGAAAGGCTACGCCTGATGCAGCAGAAAGAAGAACTATAGTTTATGTGGATGATGTCCTGATAAAAAATGAAAACTTAAAAAGCCATTTTGATGAAATTAGACATGTAAAAGACCCTACAAATGTGAAAGGTTTAACAAGTTTATTAGGAATGACGGGATATAACAGGAAATTTATTGATGATTATGCTGAAATTGCTCAACCATTGACTAAACTATGGAGGTTGAATACACCCTGGAAATGGGAAAAGGAGCAAGCAGAGGCAGTTGCTAAATTAAAGGAATGTCTCATAAATGCACCATGTTTAGCATACACCATAAAAAACAGGGATTTCTTTATAGAGATAGGTTTCAATGAACAATGTATGTCAGCAGTGTTATCTCAGAAACATGATTTGAATCACAAAACCATTGCTTATGCAAGTAAGGCATTTTCTCAAGTTGAAATTAAATTCAGTAAATGTGAAAAGGCCCTTTTGACCACTGTGTGGGCGTTACAGCAGTTTTTAGAGAGTAAAAAGATTAGGTCAGGCAACCTAGCACAGTCCAGAATTACTTCATGGACATTGGCATTGCAAGGCTTTCCTGTAGAAGTGAGGTATGGCCAAAATAAAAAGAGCCCAGTTGCTCAAGGTTTGGCAGATCTACATGACTGTGAAGCTGAACCTGTATCAAACGAAGTAGAGGTGGAATCTAGTTTGCAGGAGTTTGAACAATCATCACACAAAGCTTTTGATGAAAAGACATGCAAGAATTTGCCAACTGTATATGTTGACGGTTGTGCCTTTCACATTGAAAATGACAGTAATAAACAATTGGTATTAGGAATAGGAAATGTCTGGTTGAAATGTGAAGACGTTCCTAGTATAGGGATGAGAATTGGGGCTAGGAGTAGTCAAGTAGCGGAATTGGCAGCCATTTATAAAGCAATTACTACTACAGTTGATAATAAATTAAGTGAAATTGTCCTGGTGACTGATTCTGATTATTCACAAAATAGCTTTGTTGAATATTTGCCTGGCTGGAAAGCAAGAGGCAAGGCATGATTATGTACAATAAAAAGCCCCTCAACCATGGAAAAATTATACAGGCCATAGACAAATTAGTGTCAGAGAATAATTTAACAATATACTGGAGGAAAATTTGTGGACATTACAAACTCCAGGAGAAGATAAGGAGGGAAATGATAAAGCAGATAATTTAGCCAAAATTGGGGCTGTGATGGGAGAATTGCTAGGTATTGAACACATAATTGGTGAAATACAGATTGATGCAGTTACACGCTCTAAGGCTCCATAAGACGTAGAACAACCAGAAGTGCAATGGAGTTATGATACACCAGATCAAGACCTGATGAAGGCACAAACATATGATCCAATGTTGGGAATCTATTATAATCATTTGATAGACCCAGAACAAAATCCTTTAACTGAAAATGATTGTACGGGAAAAGAAGAGTTGAGAGTGCTATTAAAGAATAAAAAAACAAATCAGGCTACAGGATGGACTCATGATTAGGGAATCCACAACAGGACAAATATACTGGGTGGTAGCCCTTTAATTCAGAGGGCTAATACTACAACATGCACATGATGCAATATCTGCAGGACACAGAGGTTCACAAAAAACATTAGAGATACTGAAAGAGTATGCTTACTGGCCACATATGCCCCAAGATGTGGAATTATATACTAGGGGATGTCTAGTATGTGCCCAATTTAATCCCGCTTCACCAATGCATAGAGCTCCACTGATGAAAAGAGGCTTAACCCTTCCATGGTCAGATTTGCAAATAGACTATGTAGGGCCTGTAAAAAGGTTGAGCAGGGGGAACCGTTATATTTTGAGCGTGGTTTGTTTGGTGTCAAAATGGATAGAGTGTATTCCTGCACCAGATTGTAGTGCACAAACCACAGCTACATTACTGGTAAATCATATATTTTCAAGATTTGGGTTACCCCAAAGAATAGAATCAGATAGAGGAAGTCATTTTACAAGCTCTTTAATGAGTAAGGTGTGGCAGATACTGGGGATGAAAAGAAAACTGCATATTGAATACAGACCCACCTCTTCTGGGAATATTGAATGTTGCAACAGGTCTGTTGTGGAGATATTAAAGAAGTTTGCAGCAGAGGCAGGTTCCAGCTGGGATTTACGTTTAACCCTGGTTTTGATGGCAATCAGATCAACTCCTGCCAAAGCAACAGGTATCAGCCCTCATGAGGTGTTAACAGGAAGAAAAATTGTACTTCCACATTTACTATACACAACACATAAACAGACACTTGTAAGCGCATCTACAGTTCACGAATATGTGTAAGAACTGAGGAAGCATTTACAACATCCATTTGCTTTTGTGCAAAAAATTTGGAAAGGGCTGCTGTCAGTGTAAAATCATATTATGATAGAAAGACATCTGTGAAAGAGTATAACGCAGGGGATCAGGTATATACATTTCATTTTGGAAAAGGTCAACATAAAAATTCAAAGTTTCTGGCAGCCTGGCAGGGGCTTTTTCAAATTGTAGATAAGTTGTCTCCAGTGGTGTACAAATATTGAAGATAGAGAGTGAAATGGTAACAGAGCAATTTGCTCATATTAACCAAATTAAGCCCTGTCATCCCAAACATGAAGTCGGGAGACTTGAGCAAGTAGTAACAGCTTAAGTACCCTGAAGACAGGGAAGGGAAGACACAGTGACTGTGTCCATAGTATCCCACATCATAAAAAGTAAATAGTTATGGTCATTATTAGAAAGATAGAGAGATAAAGGTAGATTTTTACCATAAATGGTAAACATTGACAAAAGGGGCTGAAGCAGATGGAATTATTTTAATACAATGTTGAAATATATTTTAATGTATAATGATGTTTTGTGTATATATTTGTTTTTTTCTCAAACATGTGCTTAGTTTCAGCGGAAGATAGCGGACTGTTTTGGATTCTTTTTGGTAGAAAGGGTGAAATTGATATTGTGCTATGTGCTTAATGTGTCTCTTTTCTATTTGATTTAGAGCGACTAATCTATGTTTTGAGGTCGGAGGTCGCAGGACTGGAGGACACAAGAGATGATGAAGTCCAGGAGTCCACGGGATGACATTCAGTAATGCCTCTGGACTGAAATATGGAGGTGAAGACAAAGCAACCGGGACGCCAAAAGAGATGACTTCTCTGGAAAACCATCCAAGAGTGCCAGAATTAAAGAATTGCACCAAATGAACCAGATGATAAGCAGAGAAAATAATCCCCTATCTGACTGGAAGTATGGGCGATGGAGTCCCAAAACTTTATTAATTTATTTAATTATTTTAATTAATGTTGTTAGTTCTTTGTTTTATTTATTTATTTTATTTTATTATTTTATTATTGATTTGAAATGTTGATTTCACAATTGAACAAAGACATTTGAACACATGGACACTTCAGTTGGAAAGAAACGTATATAATATTTTATAAGAACTTATGGACCCATTTGAGATGAATTTAGATTTTATGGTGATTAAGCAGTGATTTATTATGAACAATTGAATTGCTATGATGGAAAGAAAAAGAGGAGCACTGCTTGGGTTTCCTCCAATTGTGGATTTGAGTACTGCCAAATTGTCGGAAAAGGAGGGGATATGTAGTAATATATATATATAGCGCTTTATAAGAATATACAGCGCTTCACTGAATGTGATGGCATTTTTATGTTGTTTGTTGCTAGCAATAATATGGCACACACATATAGTTATTTTATGTTGCCAGTATAACATGAATATGTTATTGGTGGCATGCAAGGTACAGAATTCATAATGCAGAAAAAGTTCATTGTGAAACTGCAGAGAATAAAGTGCACCATTTTCTTTTTTGTGTACCTCATACATAGAAGACTACATTATTTATATATAACTGACTAACTCTAATTAACATTTACTAAACATTAACTCTAACTTACTTAACATTATAATCTAGTCTCATGTTCAAAATGAGGTGAAAATACTTGCATTTTTTTTTCTCTCTGTGCTGGGTTGCAGAAAGCAGAAAGTATGTACGGAAGAAAATAAAATTGTAACAGTTGCTCTGTGAGCAATTATCCCATTGTGTAGAAGTGAAGGGTAAAACATGCTTTCAACCTGATTGGAGGAAAATGTCTGCAGACCCATCACGTAGACAAGATAGGGAGGTCCCGAGTTCTGCTAATGGGAAAATTTACAGAGAGAAAGCAGTTTGTGTTGACTGGGATCTGAAGACAGAAGTTCTGGGTGTCACTGAGCACTGGCTTGAGATATTCTCACTGTGCATTCCAGACACCTAAGGTTACGGGAGCAGTTCGTACTGACTGGGTCTGTCTTTCTGAGACGAGTGAAGCAAGGTTGTGTGGGAGAACTTCAAACAAACACTTTTGTTAAGGAGATAAGTTAAGTGAAGTCACTGTGTGCGGTCGCATGGATGACTGAATTATAATGCTGTGTAGGCAGGATAGCAAAGGAAATCCCCTGCATTTTACTTTGTCATGTCCAGAATGTAAAAAACTAATGCATGTTTTAAAAGGTTTGCTTACTGTGTTTCTTCTTCTCTTGTATTACAGATGATGGTGAAATGTTTATGGTAACAACTGATAATTGTGAATTGTGTTTATGTATAATATAATCAGAATATAAAAGACAAATGGTTTAGTGTCAATATTTTGCATCTGTGAGTGCATTGGTCAATTTACCCATGCAGATAGAATAACAACCCAGATTAAGCTGATCATATTCAGTGATAAAACAGGTGTTTGTGTGTGTGCCCTCCTTGCATGTTGTTTGGAGGGAATCTAATATAATATATAGATTGCTGAAGGTCCATGAGCCAGTAATGCCCATGGGCGCATAGATCGCTGGTGTAGATAAACCAGTGATACTGGCCACAAACTGTAGGTGGAGCTCTATATACAATGTTTGGGTTTCCATCATATGCATAGGTCCAAGGCTCTCTATAGATCACTGGAAGTTACTGTAATAGAAAGGGAGGTTTTGTTTATGATGGGGTCATAAAATAGGGAAGAAAACTATGCTCACCACTAAATACTGCAAACAATATATCACCACTAAATACCGCAAATAATATATATTACTAGATTCTCCAATACAATATGACAAGTTATGGTCACTAGAATGATATGAGGCCAAACCCAATCTACCACCAATTTACCTCTCATATTTTGACGGTAAGAAAATACAGCCAAACCCAAAATTTATACAAAATATCCTACAGTAGGAAGACTCTGAGGAATGAAATAGCTATATACTATGTCAACCATTAAGGATCATTAGAGGTATAGAAATTTGGTGGAATTAAATGCCTGCACAAATCTGTTCTACACATCAATCTGACAGTATCCCTGTTGTCAGTACAGAGATAGTTTTAAAAATATTGTACAACATGAATCCTAACATAAGTCATCCTCCCTATCAACAAAGATAGATTCACCTCATAGATTTACAATGGTAATCAGATGAGTAGGATCTTACAAACATCAACATTACCTCATTGACCCTAACTAAGCCACTCTACTGAGCTCTCTATATCAAATATATGTGCATTCGCATGACATTAAGAATCAATATTTTAGGTTAATATAAAGGACATTTATGCATTTGCTAGATAAACGTTGCGTGTGTTCATCATGCATAACTGTGTGTTACCTCTAGTCAGAGGTTCGATGCCTAGATCAGCCCTTCTTTCATCAGCCCTGCTTCTCCTGTTTCTCCTGTGGATACCTACGCCCCATCTCAAACACCAGATTCCTTGCTAAACTCATCGATTGAACAGCATAGTCCCAACTAAACGCCTTTGTCGAATCCAACAACCTCCTGGACCCCGCACAATCAGGCTTCAGACCATGACACAGAACCGAAACTACTCTGGCCTCAATCTGGGACTATTTAAGATCACTGCGGACTCTGCAGGTTCCGCTGCTAACATCTTCCTAGACCTCTCTGCCGCCTTAGACACTATTAAACACTCGATCCTACTTGACCGCCTCCACTACTTAGGAATCCATGGAAATGCTCTCAAATGGATAGCTTACTTCCTCAACAACAGGAAACAAAAAACCCTCCTATCCAACTTCACTTCCGTCGTCCGACCAGTCAATACAGGAGTACCACAAGGACGCATGCCCTCCTGTTCAACATCTATATGTCCACCCTTGCTGGAATAATTTGCCTGCACAATATCGTGTGCTATAACTACACTGATGACACCCAATTAATCTTGAAACTCCTCAACTCTGACTCCAACTCTCAGCCCAACCTGGCAGCCTGCCTCCTTGACATTGATTGTTGGATGACTACAAACCAGCTCCTCCTAAACCCCACTGAAACCAAAATCATGGTATGCAGCAACACAAGCTTCTTTGCCACCCCTTACCTTGGCCCACATCCATGGGCAATCCACCCACCACCTTGGCCACAGTAAAAAACCTTGGATGCACTCTCGACTCTGACCTAACCCTCTCTCTCCAAATCAACAATATATCTAAGTCTTGTCATTACCACCTCAAAATTCTTAGACGCATTTATCCCTACCTCTCGTTGCCTAACAGACTTGCCGCCGTTCAATCTATTGTAATGTCGAGACTGGACTACGCTAACTCCCTCTATCTCGGAGTCTGGGCATACTGTTAGGCAGAATCCTGTGCAGTTCCCTTAGGGAGCACTACACAAGATTAGGACTACAGGTGAGAGTAATAAATCCCCTTTGGTATCAGTCTGTACCACAAAGATTTAGTTGGTAGCTGTGGCTGAACAGTCAGACTTATCTCAAGAGGGAGATGAGCAGTATTCAGGGTTTACACAATAGGCCCACTAGACTATGGAACAAGGAAACACTGACCAAAGCTTTGTATTTAAAAAGTAGATATATATTTATTTTTTACACTTCTAATAAAACAAATGTATCACAGTCATCAAGCAAGTTAAATTAAGTCAAAGGAAAAATATACACACTCCCAAGTTAAATTGTAGACCAAGTGAACCAGAGTGAAAACTGAGCAAAACGGCACAGTGAAAAGTACACACAAGGGATCCTCTAACACTTCCTCACAAGGGAGGGAAAGTACATGTTATATAGAAATAGGTTCTTACACAGCCTAGCAACACTTCCCATCAGTTTGTGAATCAGCTCAAGCAAGGAAGTGCATCAGTATAAGCAATACTTAAATGAAAACTGAGCAAAATGGCATTTCACAAGGTTTAAAAATGGGAAGGAAAGGGTAGTTAAAAGAAATAGGTGCACCACACAGTTCTAGCTGAGAATCAATCTAAAGAAGGCAGATCTAACAAATGTGACCAGAGTCAGTAGGCCTGTGCCAAAGTCAGTTGGTACAGGACAAGGGCCTAGGAGCAAAAATGTTCTTGTAGCTGCAGTCAAGTCTTTCGCTAACGCAGTGGAAAAGGTGGATGCAGAAGTTGAAAAGACAATGTTAAGAGAGAGGTGCGGCCAACCCAACAGGCAGGTAAAGGATTTAAAACACCTTTAGTGCTACCACGAAGAAAGGATGGCCCGGTGGAACAATATACCTTAAACTGAAGAAGTGGCTCCTGCGGTGGCGGTTGCTCCTGGTAGTTCCTGCAGTTCGAGTGATCCAGCAGAGGAAGAGATGCTCTCGTCGTGGAGGAAGGTTCAAGTTACTGCACTACCCAGGGATGAAACCAGCCGTGGTGCTGCCCGACGAATAAAAGGTACGCTCCTTTAAATCGCGGTCTGGGTGGACTGGTGCCTGGCTATCGGGCCTCCAAGTACAGAGTACGGGAGATTCGACCAAGGCAGGTCCGGGAAGGCGATTGGCAAACTGTTTGGCCCCACCAGTTCAAGGGAAGAAGGCGCTTGCAGGTGAAGATCTTCTCTCGTCGTATGGAGAAAAGTGGTGAGATGCTGCAGCAGGGCTTCACCGGTGGTTCAGTCGTTGCAGATGTCTTTGGATTCTGTAATCTTCGGCTTCTTAGTTCAAGTGGTGACGTCTTGCCCTTCATACAGCCTATCTGTCACTCACACAGTGGGGTGGTCATCTTGGTGGGAGACCCTCCAGCCTATCAGGATAGAGTGCGACATGTGTTGCTGAAGCAACCCTGTCCAGGGGTCCTACTCCCCCTCCCACACAATGGACCCATCCCAGACTCAGTGGCGCCGAAAGGAGGGCTTCTCGGCAGAAGCCTGCCAAAAGGACGAACAAAGGATCCCCGACCTGGGTTAGCAGTTTAGAGGAAGACACGAGAAAGAAGTTATATTAAAGTTCTGGCAATAAAAACCTATCGGAGTAAAGTTAATATTAAAATACACCGGCGGTATGTTAGAGGCTGTCAGAAAAAGTGGTAGCCTCGAACAATGGGAAAATCCCATAGAGAAATATTCGCGGTCGAATATTTATGGTAGTAACCACTGCCACCAGCCAGAAACTTTTGAGAGAGGGACTGTACAGTACCCTCTCGAAAATGAACATAGGGGGAAAACTATTAACCCCTTCCAGTACCTCCATAATAAGATGGGTTGTACTGGTTTAGTTCATAGGATTTGACTAGTAAAGTCAATGGGGACTTTACATGCCCTTGGAGACAGTAGTCAGTCCCAGGGTATGGAATCTATGTTTGGGGGTCGCTACGACACCCCTGGGTCACTGCACTGAGGGTGTTGTGTAACACATGCGAATACAGATGGTTCCTATGGGGTTGAGAACGATCCTTTAGGCATTAAATGCAAAAATAACCTAGAACACACATAGCAAAAATGCCTATGAGTGGGAAAAAGAGTCTCACTCTTAGCAGGTAAAAAGAAACAAACCCTTCAAATCCAGCAAAGCTGCTGGGGGACTCTATAGGTAAGGGAAATTAGCCATACAATGAGAATTCTCCCTAACACACACCACCTCCTTAAATTACAAAGAGCACAAAACGCTGCAGCCAAAATGCTTCTAGCACTGGGCCCAAGAGACCACATCTCTCCAGCTCTCAGAACTCTCCACTGGCTCCCAGTCGGACGAAGAGCCACTTTCAAAACCCTATGCATCACACACTGAGCAGTGCACAAAACCGGCACGATTTACCTGCAAGACAAACTTAAACCATACCACCCACTGCACACTCTAAGATCAAGCTCCGCCCTCCTTTTAGTGATACCAAACACCAACTCAATCAGGATAGGGGATCCTCGTTCTCAGCCTTGACCCCACTCTATGGAACGTGCTTCCACCCCACCCTTCCGACTTACCGAAGACTACTTGTCATTCCGCAAACTACTGAAAACATGGCTCTTCGCATACCACCAATGACCTCCAAAGATATGTATCCATCCTTCAAATAGAGTCGAAGGAAGAGGTCAACGGTGTGAATAGTCACAGTAAACAGAAAATCATAGTAGATCAAAAAGGAAAAAAAAAGACTAAATGGAGTGGATGGAACGGATTCATTGACTAAAACGGATTGAGTGTCTAAAACAGATAGACTGAATGAAACATATAGAATGGATGAATCATATAGAGCGGAAGGTACAGATTGAGCAGAAGGAGCGGATGGAACAGTTGGAGTGGATGGAATGGCTGGAGTGGAAGGAACAGTAGTAGTGGAAGGAACGTTTGGAGTGGATGGGGTGGATGGATCACATGGAGTAGACGGATCGGAGGGAGTGGACGGATCGAATGGAGTGGTCAGAACGGATGAAGTGGATGGATTGGATGCAGTGGACAGAACGCATGGAGAGGACAGAACGCATGGAGAGAACGGAATGCATGGCTAGGACAGAATGGATGTAGTGGATGGTACGGATGTCGCGGATGTCACTGATATCGCGAATGTCACAAATGTCAAGTATGTCACGGATGGTGCAGAAGCTACGATGGTGCATCATAGTGCAGATGGTGCGGATGCTATGGATGGTGTGGATGCTGTGGATGGTGTGGATGCTGTGGATTGTACGGATGCTGTGAATGGCGTGGTTGATTTGGATGATGCGGATCCTGTGGATTGTGCAGATGCTGTGGATGGTGCGGTTGCTGTGGATGGTGCGGATGCTGTGGATGGTGAGGATGCTGTGGATGGAACGGATGAAGTGGACAGAATGGATGAAGTGGACCGAACACATCGATAGGACAGAACACATCAAGAGGACGGAACGCATCGAGAGGACGGAACACATGGAGAGAACAGAACGCATGGCGAGGACGGAAAGGATGAAGTGGACGGAACAGATGGTGCGGATGTCGCGAATGGTGCAGATGACATGGATGTCATGGATATGGTGGATGTCACGGATGTCAAGGATGTCACGGATGATGCAGAAGCTACAGATGGTGCCGAAGTGACGGATGCTGCGGAAGCAACGGATGGTTCATCGTAGTGCAGATGGTGCAGCTGCTATGGATGGTGCAGATGCTGTGGTTGGTGCGGATGCTGTGGATGGTGTGGTTGCTGTGGATGGTGCAGATGCTGTGTATGATGCGGATGCTGTGAATGGTGCGGATGGTGTGGATGGTGTGGATGCTGTGGATGGTGTGGAAGCCGTGCATGGCGCTGATGCTGTGGGTGGCGCTGATGCCATGGATGGTGCAGATGTTACAGATGTTGCAGATGCAATGGATGGTGCAGAGGCTACGGATTATGGGGATGTGACGGTCCGGGGTGGAGCTCCAGGGTTGTGTGTTGCAGCTATGGATTAATGGGATTAATGGGATCACAGATATATCATATGTAACTGAATCCCCATTTATATCTGTATCCCTTTTATACCTCTATCCACCCTGTTGCTATGTATTTGTATGTCGCTTTGTAAGTCCCCACTGTCCTGCTCACGTGCATGGTCTGAGGAGCTTATACTGATGACCACCATATCTCACCACCACACTTACTCTTTTCTATACACTATCATTCAACTAGAACACAGCTATACCCCTGATCATTCAGCCTAGCTGTAAACATATCAACACGACCCACGAACACCTCATCACTCTAATAAAACACAGCTAGCTGAATCACATTCTGGCTAGCATAGGTGTTGCTGAGGCCTAATGCTGCTAGAACCCAGTCTGGGCATCCACACACCAGACTGAAAACTTCCTCAGCACCACACCTATCACTAAGAAGCAGCTATCATCCAACAAGCACCCACGCACCATACGACACACTCTCTCTCTCTCTCTACTGACCTGATTTGAACTATGGTTCCCATGGGCGTTCACCCTACCAGTGCTTTGAGGTCATACCAATGACACATAAGGCACTATATAAATGCCAATTAACATAACATAAGCAATATGCCTTGGTGAAAGGAACTGTATGACGCCGTGTAGAGAAAGAAAGCTGAACTAATGAATACCTTGACTTGAATCAGAAATGCATTCCAACATTTGATAGTGTTTGGCAAAGAATACATTCAGTGATGAAGTCATAGACTCAGAGGAAAACCTATGAAGTTAATCCTAACCTATAAAATACCACCTGTCCAACTTTTTACAGCAGACCGTAGCATCCCCCAAGCTGTTCAGAAAGTTTAGCTATTGAAACTGATGTATGATTAACCACCCGGACAAATGGTTTAATCATAAGAGGTCAGCCATTTCCCATTCATAGACAGAAAATGAAGAACCATTAAATCCTTTATATGTTGCACGTATTACTGCACTTAAAAGGGGGGAAGAATACTATGTCAAACTTTATGATACATACAATTCGAACTATATTATTATATTATTTACCTTTTAAATGTAAGAATAATATTGTATCTCCCACATCATGATCCCATGCTTCCCTCACTTCTAATGTATCCATACCCAGTGGAGGTTACCTAGCTCAGGCAAAATTCAAACAGCCATTTCCGGGGTATTCATCAGCAAAAGATGGAGGTCACCCAGGAATAAAAGAGGACAGGAAGGGCAGGTAAGCATGCCCTGTTGCCTCAGTGGCAGGGATACACATTCCATTGGGACATGATAAACCTATTTTTGTTTCTAGTGTGCTTCCCCTGTGTGACAAATTGGATTCTGCTCTGTAAGGGTAAAAGGATGAGTAGGGGTAAAATGGCCTATTCAGACTTCTGCAAACCAAAACACAGAACAATCATAAAGGTAAAGCACGGCCCCTTAAGAGATATTCCTACTTTGCCTTTTGTCATAATGTGGGCCAAAAGAAGGCTATACTCTCAAGAGGGGTGTGAACGTGAGCCCGTAGTAACCCAAACACAGCAGCACAATACAAAATAAAGACGATGTCTATTCCATAAAAAATATAAACAATTTAATTAAACACCATCTTCACGTAGAACGAATAGAGAATATTGTACAAAACCCCACCCCAAAGGAAGAACAGAGAAGATGTGACAACTGGAGAAAGTGGCACAGTTCCAGGGTTGATAGGTATGGTATTAACCTCAAAAAGAATATCTTATTGAAAACAGGAGTGATCGTGGCCTAAACAGTCTCAAGGGTGCAAGTGGACCGAGGGGCAGTTCAGAGTTAATAGTACCTGGATTCAGATCTTGGTGGGCGGATGCAGTCAGAACCATAGATGGGAGCTAATCAGGCTCTGTTTGGTCATGTAGTATCATGAAGTACCCGGCAACAAGAGTGCATCGAGTAGAGCAAATGCAGGTGCTATGCATGGTAGAACGTCAGTTCTTCAAGGGTGAAGTTGGGGGGTCCCAGGAACATTTCACAGTTACCCAGGCTGAGTCAGGCCTAAGCTGTTGGTAGGGGTTGATGAGTGACACTCCAACAGTTCGAGTCAGCGGGTACTGTTGGGTGCATTGATCTGTGATCAATCAGGAGGCAGTTCATGGGCTAGCTGGGCAGAGCAGTCTTTTTAACACCTGTTTATAGTCGGTGAGTGACTCTCCAGTGAATTGGTTTGGGTCTGGTTCTTTAGCTCGCTGTATTGAATCAGTCTCTCAGTGTTCACCTCACCTGGATCAAGAGGGAAGTCAACGGCGCTTGTTGCTGTGATCATCCACCCATCGAACATTGCTGGCCTTTTCAACCAGTTAGACACAGCATTGTGTCCCAGCCAAAGTTCATCAGCTGATAGGAGTGAAGCGACTGCTCAATGCCAGGACACGGACCGAGCGAGTAAAGCGAGTGACAAGAGAGTCGCTTGCTGACTCTAACCAGGGTCACAACCATGGCTCAGCTCAGTTAACCTGTGAACTGCAACATCATTGATTGCACATCGACACACCCAAGATAACCACTTTGATAACTGTCAACCGCTGACTCAAACCACTGGAATGTCACTAATCAACCCCTACCAGTGGCTAAAGCCCGAATTGTTCTGGCCAACAGTGAAGCATTCCTGGGACCTTCCGACATGCATCTTTGAAGAGCCACTGTTCTACCATGCAGAGCACTTGCGATCAACATTACTCGATGCCCACTTGCTGCCGGGGCATGCACGATCCTATGTGCCTGAACTGAGCCTGAGCAGCTTGCATTGATGTTCACCTCCAGGTCTGACTAAATCATTGCACCAAGAACTGAACGGAGGTACGGTTGACTCTGAACTGCCCACATAGTCCACTTGGACCCTGGATACTGGTTAGGTAAAGATCACTCCTCCTCTTTTCTACAAGACATACATTTCACAGTAGCACCTTACCTACCACCCTTGGAACTATGCTCAGAGTGCTACATTCTCCAGCCTGTCACATCTTCTCTGCTCTTCCGTTGGGGTGGGGTTTTCTATAGTAATCTATTTTTGTTCTACATGCAGATGCTGTGTTTAATTAGAGTGTTTACATTTGTATGGAACCTTGTTGGGCATTCCCTTTATTTTGGACATTGATACTTTGTTGTTTGGGTCACTACTGGTTCACGTTCACACCCCTCTTGAGAGTATAAACTTCCCTCAAACCACATTGCAAGAAAAGGTGATGGAGTATATCTCTTGACTATACCAGTTTTACATTTATGAATGTGTTGTGTTTTGGTTTGTAGAAGTGTGAGGGCTTAGTGGGCCAATTTACTTCTACTAATCATTGTACGCCTGTGAAGCAGAATCAAATTTGTCACACTGGTGCCAGTGGTGGGATTTGAAATGGACTGTGCCTACAGTTCAGCCAGCCAAACTAAAAGGGTGCAGTTAACATTTGTTTTTACTGCCACAATATAATTACAACCATGGAACTTGACATAAGCATGCTGCAGAACTTGCCAGCAAACATCTTGCATGACCTCTGTCGAGAGAAGGGTCTCCCTCATTTTAATATGATTAAGAATGCTGAACTGCTAAAGAGCCTCCAAGCTTTTGAGGAAGGTAGGGGGATGGAGGACTATACCCGGAACTAGCAGCCTTCTGGATCGCCTAGGCTTGTTTCCCATGCACCAAGGGTCATGGAAACCACTGAGGAGAGCGACAACATTAGCACTTCTCAGCATTCTTCCCATGGAGCAGGCACTGTGGTCTCCCAATGGTCACAAGTCTCCCACAAGTTGAATGCATCCAAGGCCGCAGATCAGTTTGTGGCTATCCGCATTCAGAAAAAGGCCATGTTTACTGCATCCAAACCACATGACAAGGCAGTTGGGAAACAGTTTTAAAGGGGGTAAGTACAAAGGTCTGCACCCTCTTGACAAGAAAGTGCCCCAAAAAAATAAGGGATATTCCAGTCACCTGCATTATCTGATGTGGCAGAAAGTAGAAGCGAGGGCACCCCGAGCACTGGGGCACCCGCACCCACAACCCGCCAAGGCTGCATTACCTGCAGAGATTGGAGTTATAGAAAGAGAGATCCCGCCTCAAAGCATCGATCCAAACTGGCCGTAGTAAGCACTACGATCATGGAGGAGGAGAAAGAAGTAGACATAGGGCCTCATAACAATTCCGGCGGTAGCCGTGCTGGCAAAACCTGCATGGCTGCCACCAGAGTTGCATTTTTACCGGCACCCATGAATGGGCAAGAACCAGGTCATGCCGAGTTCAGCGCAACCAGTAATTGCCCATTTGCGGGTGCCGGCAATAAGAGCTGAATGGTAATGGTACGTCGGATGCACCAGCAGCATTCAGAATGTTGCATCCGATGTGCTGTGCTCGCGGGTGCCACTCTGCCTGCCAGGTCAGACCTGTCGTGCTGACAGGCGCCCGCGAGCACAACTTTTAGTATGGTGGTCTAGAAACTACGCTACTATGCATGCTTACCAGTACCGTAGTTCCCGGACCGCCAGGGTCATAATGAGTCCCAGTCAATGTGGGCATCTTAGATGATGAATTCCTACTGGGCCTGGGGTTGACCGATTGCACCCATGTATGGCTGAGTGGAAAAGGAACTGTGCCTCCTACTGAGGCCCTGATTTCCACAAATACAGAGATATTTTTGGACCACATGTTCATTAACGGGAGCAGAGCCCCAGCCCTTTGTGATACTAATGCGAGTATCACTGCTATCAGACGACATTGAGTGCAAGAGGACCAGATCATTCCTTGTCCTCCCAGACCATTCAGGGGATTTGATGGGCTCACCTGATGCCCACTGGCTATCATGGAGTTCAGATGGAGGGTGGAAACCTATTAGCTCTGCGTTGCTGTGAAAAATGTCATTCCTTAAGATTGTCTGCTGGGAAACGATAAACCCGACGCCTAAATCAGTGCTGCAGTCAAACGATCTAGGGCAAAGGAGGCAGAATGGGAAGCTGCCCTGGCAGCCATGTGTCCAAGAGCTCTTCCTGCTGACAATGGCATAAATCCGGCTCTACCAGTACTACCAGTCTGGATCCAGAGTACACAGAGACACCGGCTCCTGCCTGAGAGGGTCTAGTGACCACTGAAGTGCCTGCTGCAGCGGCACAAAGCTCAGTGACCTCCCAGTTGCCTACAGTCATAGAATGTGAACCTGAGGTGATGGATATGATAGCTTCAAAGGCAGACCCAGGTTGGTAGCAGGGGAGGTGGCCGTGGCCCCCCTCCTGGCTCCTCTCTGATGCCCAGTAAGCTCCCCAGCCTCCCATTGACACCCTATTATCTGCCCCTGGCACTTAAAGCTGCCTTCGCTACTGGGTAGCTTCAGACATCCCGGGTTTGCCAGGCACAGCGTGATTCACTGACTTTGACATAAATGTGCAAACAGACAGAGAAACATTCCCAGGGGGAAGCCCTAGAGATGTTCAGGGTGTACTGGGAGAATGGTCTCCTGTATACTGAGGACACAGGTTTGGGTCTATTTGACCTAAAACATTTGACCTAATCACATTTGATCAAATTTATTGGCCTTTTTCCAGTCTAAAATGTGGGGAGAAACCGCCCGCAACCCTCCCACTTCCCCTCAATCTAATATATACCTTTACCCACCCCGAGATATCTATATGTAATAAAATTTGACCGAAGAAAAGGTTAAAAAAAATCAAATACGATTAAAATGTTTTAGATCAAATGTTTTTAGGTCATTTATGCTAATACCAGCCCAAGATTTCTGAGGTAGGGTCCAGCCAGCGTTTCATGGTTCCCTAGTGCCACAGAATGTTGCTTTTTGACTTGGCTCACCACATTTAATTGGCAGGTCATCTCGGAATGAGGAAAACTACTGACACTGTGTCTGCCCATATCTATTGGCCCCAGAAGTAGGCAAAGAAAAAAGCATTTGTCCGGCCTTGCTACACTTGCCAAGCATCCGGCAAGACCGGCCGAGCCACCAAGGTCCCAATAATTCCACTACCCATGGTTGGGTGGCCTTTCAAAAGGATATGTATGGACATTGTGGGTCCTTTGGATTCACAAACCTCCTCAGGAAACTGGTATATCTTGGTCATAGTGGATCGTGCCACACAGTACCCTTACGCTGACCCCCTGAAGAGCATCAAAGCCCCTATGGTCCTGAAGGCTGTATTTCCATAAAGAAGTCATTTCTGACAGGGTATCAAACTTCAAATCAGCGTATATGAAGGCAATGTGAGATGAATGTGGAGTACCCTACAAGTTCCCCACAGCCTTTCACCCACAGACCAACAGACTTGTTGAGCGGTTCAACATTACCCTCAAGGGCATGAAAGGCAGCTTGGAAGAGCCCCTCAGGAAAAGTTAGGTCATTCTCCTGTTGGGGAGTACCACATAACGGTTTTCAGTTCAGTCCCTTCAAGCTCTTGTTTGGCCATCCCATTAGTGGTCCGCTAAATTTGATGCAGGAAGGATGGGAGGACAATCTCCAAACTCCTTCCCACAACATAGTAGACTATGAACTTGGCCTTCAATCAAAGATGGCTAAGAACAGGGTAAAAAGCACCCAGAACATGAAGGCAAGCCAGGAGCTCATGAAGCACTGACATGATCAAGGCCATCATGACCGAATACACGCCGGGCCCGATGATTTGGATCATGAAACCTTTCAAAGTCAGTGACTTCCAAGACAAATGGACTTTGCTCTATGTGGTTCTGGAAAAAATTAATGAGTTGAACTTCCTCATTGAATCGAAGACCCTAAGGGCAGACACATCAGGTCTTCCGTGTCAACCGGTTTAAAACCCATTACATCCGGAACGACTTAGTGATGGCTCTGGTCACGGATGATAAGACAGAGAAGGAGACAGATCCCCTACCCGATTGGTTGCATGCAGAGCCCACTGACTGGTCTCTCGAGGGAGTTCAATTCTCTCCAGAACTCAACGAACAGTAATGGCAGGACTGCCAGCAGCTGATGGATCAGCTTGCCGAACTGTTATCGCTGACTAACAGGAAGAGTGATTGGTTTGCCCATGATATCGACACTGGAGACAGTAAATCAGTGAAGAGTAGGATTTACCGGATGTTCGACAAGGTCATAGACACCACAAAGGCAGAAGTCTGCGAGATGTTGACCTTGGGGTTGATTGAACCGTCCCGCATCCTCAGGCTAGAAGGTCCAGTGGTGGGAAAACTGAGGTCTGCTTTTGCATGAATTATTGCGGGCTCAAATCTGTCACAAAGATAGATACACAACCTATCCATTGGGCAAATGACCTCATTGACCAGTTATGCACTGACAAGTTCATGAGTACCTTTGACCTCATGGCAGGGTACTGGCAGGTCAGCCTGACCAATCTTGCAAATGTGAAGTCGGCATTCTCCATCCCAGATGGGCACTACCAGTTCACAGTGATGCCCTTCAGATTAAAGAATGCTGCTGTCACCTTCCAGAGCATGGTGAACCAGGTCCTTACAGGGCTGGAACAACATGGCGGTATTCAGCCCCAACTGGGAAGAACATTTATCCCATATGGAACAGGTGCTTCAAGCCATGCAGAAGGCTGGCTTGGCTATCAAGGCTTCCAAGTGCCAGATAGTGCAGCATACTGTTATTTACCTCTCTCAGCCCTCAAACCTCCACCTTTAACATAGTTAAAAAGCTCTGGTTCCTTTTCGTCTCCAACCTGACTCTATCAGCTCACATGAACTCAGTGATAAAAAGCAGTTTACTCTAGATCCATATCGTTCGATGCATTTTTCCATGCCTGACGTTACCTCACAGAGTAACCACAATTATCACAATCATTCTCTCATGCCTAGACTATGACAATGCACTATAATTAGGAGCCCCTGCCACAAATCTGAGAAAACTTCAATAAGTGCATAATACTGCTGTGAGAATCCTCCTAGTCTTCCATCCTAGAGAACATGTCTCTCCTGCACTCCGAGTCCTACATTGTCTTCCAATCGGTCAGAGTGCTACCTTCAAAGTGATCTGCAACACTCATCAAACCTTCTACAATAAATGATCTGAATACCAGAAAAAAATGTTAACTCACTACAGACCAAATAGAAACCTCAGATCTGGCTCAGCATTTCTACTCATAATTCCAGTGACCAGATCAACTCCTCAGAACAAGCACTCACAATTTGGAACTCTCTCCCTGTAAACATCAGCCACAGAGAGGACTACCTTGTCTTCAGGAAAACACTCAAAACATGTATCTTCTCCTCTTCCCCCAGCCCTGTGCATACCTATTCTAACCTACATGCCCCAGCATGTCAAACAACCCCTTCATTTGCCTCAATCCACTCACCAAAACACAGCCCCCCCCCCCACAACCTACATAACCCTTCCAAAAACTTTCTTATTTAATCAATTCAGATGTGGCCGCTGTGACAAAAGCCAGTGAATGTATTACATGGAATGAGGATCTCCTAGCAGAAACTATTCCAGCCCCACCAGAGCCCACCTGCTACTTAAAGTTCAACGAATCAAGGCCCTCTTACCCTGAAGTGTTCTAGCACCTCACAGAGCCCACTTGCTTCTGAATTTATGAAATTGGAGTCTCCTAAAAGAAGCCTCTCTAACCCATCCAAAGGATCCATCGGATACTGAAGCCTTCCATGACTTTCACTCCCAAAACTACAACCGTAGGAATTCAGCCTCTCCCTCAGACTCCACTACCAAGCTCAGAGGAAAGGATCAGGCAGTCAGAACTTCCAGGTGAGAAATGGGCATTCATGGGACTCGGGTGGATGAGTCAACAAGGGGGTGTAGTCAACGGTTTCACTTTAGACTAACAGGTGGCCTAGGGACTAGCAATTACACAGAAGAACAGTTCGTTATTGTTCTATAGGTGGCCACACATTATCGCTGCCCCGTTTGAATTCATTATACATTTGCTGCAAAAGGAGGATGCTACAGACAAGAGGACATACGCTGGTGGTTTCTGTTTCTTATCTGACAACTGTGCATGTAATGTGCTTGTTGACTGCATGTTAGCCAGCGATGCATGTGTCATGCATATAAGGTATAGCAGAACCCTCAACTCTAGAAGGATGCCCTAGGGATTGATAGACTATTTACAATACCCATGCCCCCTCTTGTCCTGCACCTCACAGAATATAGCTGAGTCCCACAGATAAATGGGTCCAGCTGTCACATAGCCACTGACATAGCAGTATTTCCTTATGCCCTTGCAATGTGCACTGCACCATTTCAAATGTGTCAGCCTAGTCAGGCCAGACACTGATACACATCAACTGAGGCATAGTGCTAGTCTTGATCACAGAGATGACACTGGAATGATACCATATTGCTGTTGCTGTATACCTGTGTGCTTTTTAATAGGCACCATGCCCCAACCAAACATGGCTTATACTTAAAGATGTAAGTGCCACCAGATTGACTAAGGAATTAATTAGATGTTGTATACAAGGTGCTGTAGATTAAAAAGCCAATTTTACCCTCTGTGACGTCCTCCAGCACCTGTCAGGAATGCACATCTGACAGTTGAGCCTGCCATGTGCCACAGTAGGGCAGGTGCTATAAGTGTCAGGGGACTAGTACAGCAATGGCACATCAAAACATATTTTGCATGGACACATTTGAAAAACGAGGTCTAACTAGCAGACCTACCTTTCATAAACAGAAGTACTTGCATCTTGCTATTTAATACAAATCTAAAACGTTTGGGCTTTTACACCTTTAAGATGGCAATATGTCAAAACGGCATATCGTACTAGCGTGGATTAGTTTCGGGATAATCTGAACCACTCACATGTTGGGTGGTTCGAATTGCCATTTACTTTTGTAAACATTTCCAGACATTCATCCACAAAGGTTTGAGGTCATCCAGCATACAACTACATTTAAACCGTTTCTGGTGTGCAATGTAAGGACAGGTGATGGGGGTTACATGAGAGAACAGCAGTGATTTGTGGGATGGGGTGTGACTGGATCATACCCAGAAAATGACCCAGAAATATGTGAAGGTTACTGAATATTTGAACCTGTTACCCTTTTATGTGTGGTCTTTCATGGGAACGTTTGTCCAGCCTTAATATGTACTCACATAATCCAGTTTTAATGATTTATGTTAATGCTACACACCCCAACTTAAAATCATGTAGCATTCAACAAATGCAGTTGTATAATGGTAATGCATTGCACTGTGCCTAGATATAATAATAATAATAATAATAATAATAATAATAATAATAATCATCATCATTATTATTATTATTATTATTATTATTATTATTATTATTATTATTATTATTATTAGTTTAATGGATAAGGGACACACATTAATTAAAAATGCAGTTTAAAAAAATATATCTAAGATTTAAAGCATATACTAACACATATGCATCTTTATGTTTCCTAATTTGGGCCAGAGTTTTCATCCAAGATGTTAACGTGTTTTCCTTGCATGGCAATTGCTTGCAAAAAACACCTTTGCAAAGAATCAATCATGCAGCTCTGCTTTTTAGTTATGAATCTTGATCTACACAGTCAATAAACAGTTTCAAAATGCTCTATAGACTCCTGAACCAACTCAAAGGGCAGAAGCCTCTTACTGATCTGTCGTTGACTACTCCTGCTACTAATGACTGCCCCGAGAGACTCATCAGCTCCATCCAGTAATAGAGCCATCAGTCTTTGCTAGTGCTTTTAACAAGGCTGGATCAGCCCCAGGTCAATGATTGAGCATGAAAGTGACAAAACTAAAACCGTGAAGGATCAATCATCACAAACTGGATGGAATGCAAACTCTCTGCTTGCTGCTTCTCGGCAGTTACTAAGGTATAGGAGAAGTCATAAACCTTTTATATTTTGGTAAACCACTGATAAGCAATCAGTGCTTATCAGCACAAGGCATTGAATCGTTGTTGTACAGGTTAGCATGTGTGAGTAGGAAGACCTTGAAGTATGAAATGGCCACATAGTATATCAACCAACACGGACCATTTGGGCTCTAGAAACTTGGTCAAATTAAATGCATTAGCGACTCAGTATCTGTCTGATCGTAGCATTGTTAGTGTAAAAAGACATGTATATCTTAAAACCTAACATACGCTATCCTCCCAAAAAGATGCAATCCAACCGTGCCTTACCAATGGAAATCAGATGGGTACAAACATTTCCTATCAAAAAAGATGCAATCCAACCGTGCCTTACCAATGGAAATCAGATGGGTACAAACATTTCCTATCAAAAAAGATGCAATCCAACCGTGCCTTACCAATGGGAATCAGATGGGTACAAACATTTCCTATCAAAAAAGATGCAATCCAACCGTGCCTTACCAATGGGAATCAGATGGGTACAAACATTTCCTATCAAAAAAGATGCAATCCAACCGTGCCTTACCAATGGGAATCAGATGGGTACAAACATTTCCTATCAAAAAAGATGCAATCCAACCGTGCCTTACCAATGGGAATCAGATGGGTACAAACATTTTCTCATTGAGCCTAACTAAACCACTCTACTGGTTACTCTATATCAAAAATATGTGTATTCACATTACATTAAGAATCAATATGTTGGTTAATACATAAGCCACTTTCGTATATGATAGATAAACGCTTGTTCATTAGATAACTGTAACATCTATTATTATAGTGCTTCCAAGCGGCAGGAATCGGACATTAACAATTATTTTAATGATAACAACTGACGTTCACTTAATTATTCCATATGCATTCCAAAGTGCCATCAAGATACATTTGTTGCTGAATATGCCTTGGCGAAAGGAACTGTCCTATGCATTATCGAGAAAGAAAGTTGAATTAACGGAACACTGTAAACAGAAGCTCATGACTACATTTTACAGCTTTTGGCAAAGCAAAAGTTCATTTCAAAGTGACGAAATGAGTGACTCAGAGCAAACCTATTTAATTAAATTAAATAAAATACAAATGAGCAGATGTGAATAGTTGTTTGAATATTTCAGTGAGTCAAGAACACGCTCAATCGTCTATGAGGGTAATGAAAGAATGTTTGGTGTCCTTTTGTGCTCACCTTGTCCTCATCCATCCCCAATCCCCCCTCCTGCATCCACCCCTCTGGTACTGGGTGGGTGGGAAAGGCCAAGGTACCAAACACCACAGACAATGCAAAGAGATCCTCCAGACTCCCCATTTCAAGACCTCACCCCAGCAATCAACATATGTTTCTATCCCTTCAGCAGTGTTCCGGCCTTTTGCGCTGGCCTCATGCCCATCGATCCCCCCTTCAGTATCAATGGCAGTTCACACCTATGGCCATGCGTTCCCATGGGGGCTGGATGGGTGGGAAAACTCTAGTTGCCAAACACCTTGTACACTTCAAAGGGTTCTCCCCAGACCAAGTGTCTCCAGACTCCCCTGTTCAAGACCCGGCCCAGCAATCAACATATGTTTGTGTCCCTTCTGCAGTGTTCCAAGCCTTTTGCACTCATCTCATGCCCATCCATCCCCCCTCCCGTAACAATGGCAGTAAACACCTATGGTGGGGCGCTCCCAAGGAGGCTGGGTTTGGTGGGAACACTTTAGTTGCCAAACACCATGTACACTTCAAAGGGATCACCCCAGACCCAGTCTCTCCAGACTTCCCTTTTCAAGTGCATCCATCCCCCTCCTTCCATCCCCAGTATTGATGGCAGTTCGCACCTAAGACCATGCAATCGAAAGGCAGCTGAGTGGGTGTGGACGCACAAGGTGCCACAAGCATTTGAATATCTTGCCGCTGTGTCGCATTGACAATATACATTGCGTGTCATACAAACATATGCAGACTCTTGTGTTGGCAATACAAGTCAGTGGCTTTTACTAAACATAACAATAATAAACCAAACAAAATTACTGTGTTTGTCAGAAATCAACAGGTGTGCAACAGGTGTGCATCGTTATCATAATTCTGTACTTTTTGTGCTCTTGGAGTGTGAAACAGGAACTGGCCCTCCTTAACTCTCCTTAACTCACTGACTGCCCCCGTTGTGGGCTTTCAGGTCTGTGTGCTGGGGACCTACATCTTGTCTGGTGAATTCTCTTGCGCTTGCTGACAGCTTCCTTCCAGGTCCATGATATCCGTTGTCCACATGGCCAGGCCAGACCCAGTGTCTTCTAACTCCCCTTTTCAAGATCCCGTCCCTGCAATCAAAATATGTTTTTGTCCATTGAGCATTGTTCCAGGCCTTTTTCGCTCAACTCGTCCCCATCCATCATCCTTCATAGTATCAATGGCAGTTGGCACCTATGAACAGGGCGGTACTGGGACATAAGGTTGTCTCGGGCACCAATGAAAACGTGGCACACAGTTCGAAGTCACTATTCATTCTTTTTCGGGCCCCGTTGGAATATTACCCAAAGGTGTGTATTGTGCTGAAAAGGTGATGCAAAGTGTGCATTTAAAATAATATATATTCAGCAAAAGTGTTCACTACCACTAGCAGCTTATTGAAGTAACTCATCAGACTGGCACACATGGCCCAAAAATATAGGCCACTTTCATTGACAAAAAAAAGACCCACACAAGCATTTTTCATTTTTGTTTCAACTCTGCACCCTATTGCCCTATAGGCTGATCAAGCAGGCCTATGCCTGTGTGCTTGCAAGGGGCGATGGGTGTTTGCATATGGCAGATGTGAAACATTGGCATCAAGGCTGAGTGGATGTCAACGAACATGTCACACAATCACATACACACCCACTTTTCTAAATCTTTATAAACACTTTTACATTTACCAGACAAACATCTCTAAGATCTTCACGATATATCGTCATCAAACTACCTGTTCCCCGGATATCTGTTCCATGGCTACTTGCTCCCCTGCTTGCTGAATTGGCTAATTTGTTTGTCCAAGGAAGGGTAGGTTACTTATTTACTTCTTTATGTTTATGGCTCACTGATGTGTCAAAAACCTCACCATTATCGAGTGTTTGATGTACCTTGATCTTGGTAAATAGCACATTGCATCACTGTGCATTGTAATAGAATGGAATGTTTGGTGGTCCATGTTTTCAAGCATGTTTTCTTTTGATGCTTGAAAGTTTGTCCAACGGACATGTAACACGTTAAGATTTGCAGTATAGCAATCAGTTCTGTATACATTCCCGAAGGATACTGATTCAATAAGAAGATGGATTACAAATTGTGGTTTCCCAGTTGACGAGGTAGAGAGTAGATCCCAGGCTGTCTTGGATGATGTGAGGGCATTTCGTTTACACCTCTGCAGCCTGCACTTTACCGACAATATGTAAGTACAATCAACGTACACAAAAAAGCGTTGACACAGAATTCTTCATATATTGCTTCCAATTGCAATTCCGACTGAATTTCATCACACGCTCGCTCAGGTGAATAGTGGACGATGATTTTGTTATGTTTGTTTGTTTGTTTGTATGTAGGATTATAGTCTGCATAAACAATCATTCTGTATGATCTCTCGATTTATTTAAGGTAGTATATTGAAAAGGTTACTTTATGAATGGGTTAGAGCTTTCTGTGTTGAATTACATCAACGTTGTACTACTCAAGTTTACATAGTTACCAGATCAAACAGAATTATAAAATGTTGTACTTTAGTATACTTCATCTATCCACGCTTTCGGGAGCCTGTAATAAATCAATGAATTGTGACCTTAGTAAAAACTACAATAGTGCCCTTTAAAAGTAATATAATGTTTTCAAAATGTGTTTTTTGACATATCGTTCTTTATGTAGCACACATTGATGAAAGCACTCATACTCACCAGTGACAAAGCCACAGACACATCTCGTATCCCATTGGTGAGCCCTAATGACTTTCACAATGTGATATTTTAGAGCGTTGGATGTGGCCACATTTCTAATAGTAATTTAC